>NC_049239.1:40773512-45573512 GCF_011100685.1 Canis lupus familiaris | reverse complement strand
ATGCTGCCATCATTGTTCGGGGTCCCCCAAGGAGGGACCCATGTGATACACTGCATTTAGAATTCTCAGAGGAATGACTCCTAGTTCTTCTTTAGGGGGAATCCAAGGTAACTTCCTGGCAGAGGCCGACTGAGCCATGAATCTGGACCTGAACCTAGTCCATCTGTTTCATTTGGCAGAAGCAGGGTGCCTACAATCCCAGCTGGCTGGTGCTGTGTGAAGGGATGTGTATCTCTTTGTTGGAGTATGGGTCTGGACACCTGTCTCAGGTCCCCCTTTATGCTCACCTTCCTGCTTTGCTTGTTATAACAGCCAGCCAGCTGTGCATGAGCATAGCCCCAGGGCCACCTCAGCTGCTCCAAATGTCACTTATTGTCCCTAGGCTTCTCTCACAGCCTCATGGGGCACACGCAGACTGAGAACTCTAAGTGAGTTAACACTTCTGGGGTGATCCTTAAGCCGTGGGAGACAGTAACCAGCAGATAAATACCCCTGCATGCACGTGGCCTGCTATGCAGGCCTTCTTCTTCTTCTTCTTTTTTTTTTTTTTAATATTTTATTTATTTATTCACGAGAAACACACACACACACACACACACACACACACACACACACAGAGTTAGAGATGCAGGCAGAGGGAGAAGCAGGCTCCATGCAGGGAGCCCGACGTGAGACTTGATCCTGGGTCTCCAGGATCACGCCCTGAGCTGCAGGCAGCGCTAAACTGCTGAGCCACTGGGGCTGCCCTGGCCTTCTTTTTAAATTTTTTATTATTATTATTTTTTCAATTCTGCACAGCTTCTCGAAGAGTCGGGCTGGGATGGAGCCCCGGGTCCCAACGGCAGTAGCCTGCTCTATAACACACCTCTTGACAGGCTTTTTTTCTCTTAGGCTCATTGCAATCTCACTGTTCCCTAAGATTGCTTCCCAGAATAGCCACCTGCTTCAACACTGTCAGGGAACTATGCAAAACAGGGTATATATGATAGGGGGACCACATCCACCATCTGTTTTCTGAGCTCAAGCTACTTTCCCCAGCAACCCTGAGATGCGGGTCCCGGGTTTGGGTACCAACATGGTCAGACACTTCCCTGGTGTTATCTGTGAGTCTTTGCAAGAACCCTCTATTGTTGGCAATTACAAGGATAAGTGTCTTCCATGGCAAAAGAATAAGTTTCCCTTTTTCAATCATTGAAAATTCCTCAGCTATTCTGTTACTCAAGACTTGTTTGCAAATGATAACTAAAAATGTTAAATGTAGCTCACGTTTAAACAAAAGGGGGATGGGTTTATTGAATTAACCAAGAAGGGGAGGGGTAGATGTTTCAGGTATGGCTCTAGCCAAGAGTTCAAATGATGCCATCAAATTTCGTGTTCTCTCTTTCTAGCTTCCTCTATATGGCTTCATTTTCAAGTACACTCCATTCAGGGGGTGGCAAGACGGCTTTCAGGCAGCTCCGAGGGCCATGGTCCTTGTAGCAGACACCTACAGGGTGTCAGAAGGATAGACACTCTTTCTTCCTCAGCATTCACGTCTCCTGTTCCAGGAGGCCAACTGACCTTACCTCAACTATCTGCCCATCCAGGAGAATGCGGTGCTTGGAGCTGGAGCCCGGCTTCCATTCATCTGTCCCCTCTGCCCTCCTAGTGCGCTGACTTTTCCCCTTTGGGCTTCCTTCCTCATGGTGTCAGCATGGCTCCAGAAGCTCCACACATCACCTCCTCACCACACACTTCTAGAGACAGGAAAGAGAATACGTTTTCTGGTGCTTCCTTTGCATTTCATTTCAGTCGTTTATTCCCTCACTTATTTAAAAACAAATTTGTCAGGCTTCCAATTTCTAGGAGTTCTCTCTGTATTCTCCAAGCGAGCACTTCACCAGATTCTCTGAAGTTACTCACATTCATACTCTGAGCATCTTCTTTCTCCTCCTCCTGAACAGGGAAATGACCTCAGAGCATTTAACTCTCACTCCTTTATAGTCATGTCCTGTGACATTGTCGACGAGTACTTTAGTTTAAGCCTAGGCTGTTTGTCAGTTTGTTCACTTCTTCCAGAAATGGCTCTGAAGAATCATGGCAACCCCAGTTGGGGCGGAGACCAAGCCAAACAGAACCTCCCCTTTTCATGCTGACATTTTTTTTTTTTTTTGGCATTTTTCCTAATGGTGCTAATGCCACACAACTATCAACAGGATGTTTAATGTTTAACACCATGTTTCCTTGAATTCCATCACTGTTTAAGTGAAAATTTAGGGCATTTGTGTTTGCATTAAGAGCCTGAGGAAGAGGGCAGCCCGGGTGGCTCAGCGGTTTAGCACCGCCTTCAGCCAGGGCCTGATCCTGGAGACTCCGGGGTCAAGTCCCATGTCGGGCTCCCTGTGTGGAGCCTGCTTCTCCCTCTGCCTGTGTCTCTACCTCTCTGTCTCTCTGTTTCTCATGAATGAATAAATAAAATCTTTAAAATAAAAAAAAAGAGTCTGAGGAATAATTCATAAGGGACCGAGTAGTAGCTGCCTACGTGTCAGTGAATTGGGGGAGGCAATCCTCCCTACCCCCCAGCCATGGACCAGTTCAGCCAGTATGTGTGTGTGAGCAGACCGGTCTGAAGATTCCCCAGCTTCCAGCTGCTCCAAAGTTTAACTTTCACATCGCGAGTCCTGGGACTCAGGCATCGTGACAGTGATGTCAGCTCTTTTGGTGCCCCCTGCCAAGGCCCATGAGTACTCCGGGGGGGGGGGGGGGCTGGGAATTCTTGAAGGAGCTAACCAAGTAGCCCATCCGTGGAAGCCACCTGTCCCAATCAGGAACAGCATCAGAGGCACCATAGACTGGGACTGGGACCCCACTCCCAGAGCGGCTCCTGGCCTTGCTTCCAATAAAGGACTTTGGAAGTGTTTCAAAGAAATCTATGTAGGCTAAGTCCCTAGGAGAGTTACACATACCATCTAGGTCTAGTACTGGTCTCAGACATCTCTTGAGCTTCTGCTAAAATATTGCTATTAAAAAAAAATAAAAAAATAAAAAATAAAATAAAATATTGCTATTAATTTTTAAAAATTGAGGTAAAGTGTACGTAGAGCAAACTGCACAGGTCTTAGCTGTAAGAGTCAATGACTTTGATGACTATCTCCATCTGTGTAACCCATAACCCATCAAGGAATAGAACAATTCCATGTTCTGAGTCTTCCCATAAGCAACTGCTGTTCTTGTTCCACTCTCTGTGCATGCAGTTTCTCAAAGGAACCATACAGTTGGTCATTCTTGTGTCTGGGCTATTTTGTCCAACTTAATGTTTGGAGATTCATCAATATTGTTGCATGTATCAATAGTACATTCTTTCTCTCTTTATTCCCCCCACTCTGTAGTAATATCCCCTTTTTCATTCTTAAATTTTTTATTTTATTTTATTTATGATAGTCACAGAGAGAGAGAGAGAGAGAAAGAGAGAGAGGCAGAGACACAGGCAGAGGGAGAAGCAGGCTCCATGCACTGGGAGCCCGATGTGGGATTCAATCCCGGGTCTCCAGGATCACACCCTGGGCCAAAGGCAGGCGCCAAACTGCTGCGCCACCCAGGGATCCCACCCCTTTTTCATTCTTGATATTGGTAGCTTTTGCTCTGTCTGCTTTTATTTTTGTCATGAATAGCCAACCTCATAATGGATTTATCGATTTTGCTGGTTTTATTAGTTTTTATAATGAACTATTACTTTTGTTAATGCTTTCTATTGTATATTTGCTTTGTAATTTAATGAGGTTTTTTCTTTCTTTCTTTTTTTTTTTTTTGCCTGAGTATATGTGAACTATGATTTTTGCATAAAAGGAAAATGATTATTTGTCACTCCTTTCTCCTGCCTTTACGTTTTCCCCATCACTGGCCATAGCTATTATTATTCCCTGATTTCTTTCAACTTAATTTTTTTCTTTCTATGTTTCACCCCTTCACCCATTTCTGTCACCTTCCACCCCCACCTCCAGCAGCCACTAACCTATCCTCTATATCTATAAGCTTATTTTTGTAACTTTTAAAAAAGATTTTATTATTTATTTATGAGAGACACAGACTGAGAGAGAGAAGGTAGAGACACAGGCAGAGGGAGAAGCAGGCTCCTCTCAGGGACCCTGACGTGGGACTCAATCCTGGATCCCTGGATCATGACCTGAGAGGAAGGCAAGTGCCCAACCGCTGAGCCACCCAGGTGTCCCATATAAGCTTATTTTTCTAAAATTTGTTTTTGTTCTTAGATTCCAGCGTAAGAGAGATCACCCAGTATTTGTCTTTCCCTGCCTGACTTATTTAGTATATGATGTCCTCGAGGTTCATCCATGTTGTCCCCAGTGGCAAGATTTCGTTGCTTGTTATGGCTGAATAATATTCCATTGTATGGAGGCACCTGGGTGGCACAGTTGGTTAAGCTTCTGACTCTAGGTTTGGGCTCAGGTTGTGATCTCAGGGTCGTGAGATCAAGCCCTGAGTAGGACTGTGCTGGGTGTGGAACCTGGTTAAGATTCTCTTTCCCTCTGCCCCTCCCATCTGCTCTCTTTCTCTTTCTAGTATAAATAAATCTTAAAAAATTGTTATAAAAAATATTCCCTTGTATGTGTATATATCTCCTTTTCTTCACCCACTCATCTCTCTCTCTCTTTTAAGAAGATTTTATTTATTTATTCATGAGAGACACAGAGAGAGGCAGAGACACAGGCAGGAGAAGCAGGCTCCCTGCGGGGAGTTTGATGTGGGACTTAATCCCGGTATCTGGTACCCGGGATTATGATTTGAGCAGAAGGCAGATGCTTAACCACTGAGGCATGCAGGGGTCCCTGTCCTTCTTCTCTTTTAACGCCTTGGTCCATCTCTTTGTTTACTCTTCAATCTGCGTTCTGGGTAGTCTGTTCAGAGCTAAATCCCAATTTACTAATTGTGTCTCATCTACTGTTTAACTTAGGGATTGAGTTCCTGGTTTTTATGTATAGTACTTTTTCTTTTATTTATTTATTTTTTTAATTTAATAATAGTCACAGAGAGAGAGAGGCAGAGACATAGGCAGAGGGAAAAGCAGGCTCCATGCACCAGGAGCCGGATGTGGGATTCGTTCCCCGGTCTCCAGGATCGTGCCCTGGGCCAAAGGCAGGCGCCAAACTGCTGCGCCACCCAGGGATCCCTGTTTAGTACTTTTTCAACCTCCTTGGTCTTTTGAAAAAAATATCATCTTGTTTTTTTCTAATGTTTACATTACATCTTTCAAGTCTTTGAGCACCACAAACTTATTTAGTTTATATTTATTTCTCATAATCCAATTATCTATGGTTCTTGAGGGTAAAATGTGTGCTGATTGTCGTTTCTTCTGACTGGCTAATTTATCATATGCTCATTCTGGATTGTGAGCTTATGTTTGTTCAGTTTTATCTGCCAGGATCCTGGGCAGCCTGCGAGACCCTTCAGCGTGGGTTTATGTGTCTTTCTTCAGGTGCCACCGACCTGGGTTGTTGATACTTGATGTTACTCTCTAGGCTTGGAGCTTTCTGGATTATGCTGGTAGGTATAAACTCAAATCCCACATTGTTGTGAAGCCTGATGTTAAAGATTCTCAGCAGAGACTCTTCTTTCTCCACTCTCTGGACAAGACTTTTTTCTTTTTTAAGATTTTTAAAAAAGATTTTATTTATTTATTCATGAGAGACAGAGAGATAGGCAGGGAGAAGCAGGCTCCCTACTGGGAATCTGATGCGGGACTAGATCCTAGGACCCCAGGATAATGCCCTGAGCCGAAGGCAGATGTTCAACCACTGAGCCACCCAGGCGTCCCCAGACAGTTTTTTGGTTTGTCATTAACTGACATTGAGCCTATTCTCCAGCCTTCCACCTCAGTATCTTGGCTTTCCCTGAGCCTCTTGGGGTCGACTCGCCACCTTACATGCCCTAGTTGTGGCTTTAACACTCACTGTTCTTATGGTAGCTTTGTTTCTGGCCCCTGTATATTTTCTTTACTATTTTTGTGAGCTCAGCTACCCATCAGACAGATTGTTCATTCTATGATCTGGTCTTGATAGTGTTTTCTAGTTCTCCAGGCTGCCTGCCAGTGTCATTGAAGCTGAGTCAACATAAAATGCCACACGACGATTCTTTCAGAGTCTTTTAACTTGGATATTATACTGTTCTCCATTTTTGCAAACCGCCCTCATTTAAAGCAAGTGGCAAACCGAGGATTCGACTGCACGCTAGCAATTCCTCCTGCTGTAACCTTGCTTTCACCTGACGATGCCACTTCTAAGTCATGCCTTTTCTAACTCCCACTTTTGCTTTCCCTAACCTCCTGGGTAGGTGGGGATCTGTGCAGTCTCTGTTTTTTTCTATACCTCCAATGTGAGTAACGAAGCATCTTTTTAAAAAAATTTAATTTGGGATCCCTGGGTGGCGCAGCGGTTTAGCGCCTGCCTTTGGCCCAGGGCGCGATCCTGGAGATCCGGGATCGAGTCCCACGTCAGGCTCCTGGTGCATGGAGCCTGCTTCTCCCTCTGCCTGTGTCTCTGCCTCTCTCTCTCTCTCTCTCTCTGTGACTATCATAAATAAATAAAAATTTAAAAAATTAAAAAAAAAAGTCTATTTAAAAAAAAAATAAATAAAAAAATTTAATTTATTCATGAGAGAGAGAGAGAAAGAGGCAGAGACACAGGCAGAGGGAGAAGCAGGTTCCCTGTGGGGAGCCTGATGTAGAACTTGATCCTGGGACCCTGGGGTCATGACCTGAACCAAAGGCAGATGCTCAACCATTGATCCATCCAGGTGCCCCACAAAACATCTTTCTACAGCCTCTCCTCTTTTAACCATTGACCGCTAAACTTTTCTACCTTCTCAGAGACTTTGGGTCCTGGCTTCTAGCTCTTTCTCATTCTCTGTTGTCATCCTCAGCTGCTTTAGCATCTGTATCGCCTCTACAATCATGGCTTCTGTGTTTATTAACTTCCAGTCACTGAATGGTTTCTACCCCTAGAAATGTAGCCACATAGTTCTAGTTACACTGGATTAAAAAACACTTGGTCTTTTTGATGGTTTCTCCTTCTTTACATCTTTTGCTTCATGTCTGTGCTTTTCCTCTGCCTGGAATGCCCTATTCACTTCTCTACCTGCCCAAATCCTAAATATCTGCCAGGACCAGCAAAGATTTAATATTATTCATGAGAGACACACAGAGAGAGGCAGAGACACAGGAAGAGGAAAAAGCGCTCCCCACAAGGAGCCTGATGTGGGACTCAATCCCTCAATCCTGGACCCCAGGATCACATCCTGAGCCCAAGGCAGATGCTCAACTGCCGAGCCATCCAGGCATCCCACCAGCAAAGATATTAACTATTGTGTGAAGTCTTCCCACATCCTGCAACTGGATGTGATTGCTTTCTCTTTTGAACTCTGTTGCACTTTGTTTACCTTCTCCCAGGCTATTTTTCACTCTCTGCTTTGCCTAATCTTGTACATTTGTCTTCTTTCTACTGAGCTCTTCCCAGTGTCTGGGCACCCTTTATTCATAGTCATCGAGTACTTAACTGTGTGCCAGGCACTATGCGTGTCTAGGGTTATAAAAAGTAAACAAGAAAGGCAGGTTCCTCAGAGGTGGTGCCTATTGCAGGCCTTTAACACAGAAAGTCCTCATTTAATGAATGGTTAGTGAAAAAAAAGTGTATATATATATATATATACACATATAAATATATTTAATACAAAGAAAGACAAGAAAATAAAATACTTTCCATCTATACAGTTATCAAATGGAGTGCATGTGTACTGAATTTCCTATCATCTTGGGGGCATGTGGATTTGGAGCGCAGAGCAATGCTCTCTTGGATGTGAAGAAGCAAAATGTGGGTTTCCCATATCCAGAATATTCTCGCACCACTATCTCTGGATCATTAACAAGCAGGCATTAACTCACAAGAATATTCCTGGAATCACTGTTGCTGCTGGAAGTCTCCAGACTCAGAATCGCACAAGACTATTTAGCCTATAAAGTAACAACGTCCACCAGATGGCGCTAAGGCACAGCTGGGCCCAGAACGAACTCGGCTTCTGTGGACAATTACCTGTAAACTGCACAGGCTCTGTGGGGTCATCTCATTAACCTCCCAATTACAGAACTCTGCATTCTGATTGAATATTTTTAGGCTCTACTTATGCTGTAGGATAGGGGTTTTATTGTGCATGTATAATAAGCCTAGATCTGTGTTTATTAACACAGATCATATAAATAACACATGATCATATAAATAATACAGAAAGAGACAAAACAAGTCTCTTTCCCCATTTCTAGCTCCACCATTACTCCTTCCAAAACAGTTTCTGCTTCTTGGTTTCCCTCCAGAAAAAAAAAAAAAATTACATAAGCTTGAATATAGACATCTGCATGCATATTTTCTCTCTCCTGTTTTTTTTCGTATACATATTTTACAGAAAGGGGACCATATTTGCTCACTGTTTTATTTTTTATTTTTATTTATTTATTTATCATAGGCAGAGAGAGAGAGAGAGAGAGAGAGACAGGCAGAGAGAGAAGCAGGCTCCATGTCAGGAGCCCGACGTGGGACTCGATCCCTGGACTCCAGGATCACGCCCTGGGTCAAAGGCAGGTGCTAAACCGCCGAGCCACCCAGGGTCCCCCTGCTCACTGTTTTAGAGCATGCTTCCATATTAACACATCTTCGAGGTATTTCTCTACCGACATATATGCATTATTACGTGATTCCATTATAGCCACAATTTATTTGGATTGTTATAAAACTTCCCGTCGTTGATTTTGTTTCCAGTTTTCAGCTATTGTTTGGAACGCTGCTGTGATGGGTATTTTTGGTAGGCGTTGTTGAGACTAGCCATAGGGTAAGCTCCATGCAGAGGGACGGGTCGGGAAGGTGGCGGGGATTTCACCTGCGAGGGATACAGCCGAACTGCTCTGGAGGAACGCTGCAGGCCCCGCAGCACTCGTTGTGATAAAGCGTTTACATCTGTGTCGGTTTTGTAAGCGCGGCGTGGTGCCCCGCCGTTCGGGCCTGCAGTTTCTTTTTTTTTTTTTTTTTTTTTAATTTTTATTTATTTATGATAGTCACAGAGAGAGAGAGAGGCAGAGACACAGGCAGAGGGAGAAGCAGGCTCCATGCACCGGGAGTCCGACGTGGGACTCGATCCCGGGTCTCCGGGATCGCGCCCTGGGCCAAAGGCAGGCGCCAAACCGCTGCGCCACCCAGGGATCCCTTTTTTTTTTTTTATTTTTGCAGTTTCTTTAATTATAACGAGGCTGCCGTTGTGCACTGAACTTCCTATCATCTTGCGGGCATGTGGATTTGTGGATTTCGAGTGCAGAGCAATGCTCCCTCGGAGCTTTTTTTTTCTTTTTGCGCAAGAGTTTCGGGGCGGAGCTCCAGCGGGGAGAAGCCGCAAGCGGAGCCCTGACTCCTCCTGTCCAGCAGGGGGCGCGGGCCCGGCCGCTCCCGCAGGCGCAGGGCGCCCCGTGTCACGTCGCCCCGCCCGGTCGCTGGCGCCGCTCTCCCCGAGCGCTCGCGCGGACCCGGCGCCGGCGGTGGCGGCCGGCGGCTCGGCGCGACCCCTCCCGGGCGGCCGTGGCCCGCGCTCCGCGACATGCCCCGGTGACCGAGCGGGAGGCGAGCGTGGCCGAGGTAAGCGGCCGCGCGGAGGCCCGGAGGGCGGCGACGGGTCACCCCACCCAGCCGGGGCGGCTCGCGACGTCTCCCGCCGCGGGGCCCTGCAGCTGCGCCCGGCCCGGCCCCCGGCCCCGCTAACCCGGCCCGCTCCCCGGCCCGCCGCGCGCCGCCGCTGCCCACCTGTGCCGGGCCCCGCGCGGCCCCGCGCAGCCCCGCCCGCCCTCCCTCCCCCTCCCCGCGCAGCCCCGCCCCCTCCCCGTCCCCCCTCCCCGCGCAGCCCCCTCCTCCCCCCTCCCCGCGCAGTCCGCATCTCCCCCTCCCCGCGCATCCCCGCCTCTTCCCCCTCCCCTCCCCCCTCCCCTCCCCGCGCAGCCCCCCCCCCTCCCGCGCATCCCCGCCAGCCCCTCCCCCTCCCCCTCCCGCCTCCCCGCGCAGCCCCCGCCCCTCCCCGTCCCCCCTCCCCGCGCAGCCCCTCCTCCCCCCCTCCCCGCGCAGTCCGCATCCTCCCCCTCCCCGCGCAGCCCCGCCTCTCCCCCTCCCCCCCTCCCCTCCCCCCCTCCCCTCCCCGCGCAGCCCCGCCCCTCCCCCGCGCAGCCCCGCCCCTCCCGGCCCCCTCCCCTCCCCTCGCTCTCCCCTCCCCCTCCCCCTCCCCGCGCAGCCCCGCCCCGCCACTCCCCTCCCCCTCCCCGCGCAGCCCCGCCCCCTCCCCGTCCCCCTCCCCGCGCAGCTCCTCCTCCCCCCCTCCCCGCGCAGTCCGCATCCTTCCCCTCCCCGCGCAGCCCCGCCTCTCCTCCCTCCCCTCCCCCCTCCCCTCCCCGCGCAGCCCGCCCCCTCCCCGCGCAGCCCCGCCCCTCCCCGCGCAGCCCCGCCCTCCCGGCCCCCTCCCCTCCCCTCCCTCTCCCCTCCTCCTCCCCGCGCAGCCCCGCCCCGCCACTCCCCTCCCCCGCCCCGCGCAGCCCCGCCCCCTCCCCGTCCCCCTCCCCGCGCAGCCCCTCCTCCCCCCTCCCCGCGCAGTCCGCATCCCCGCGCAGCCCCGCGCAGCCCCGCGCAGCCCCGCCCCTTCCCCATCCCCCCTCCCCGCGCAGCCCCGCCCCTCCCCTCCCCCCCTCGCTTCCTCTCCCGCAGCTGCCCCCCTCCCCGCGAGCTGCGGCGGCTTCGGGCGCTCCCGGTGGCCTGGGGCAGCCCCTGCAGCGCGGGACGCCGGGCGGTGCCCCCCGCGCGGACCGAGGACTGCGTGGGGAGGCGGCCCGGGGTGCCCGGGCCCGGGGCATCGGCTGGAGCCTCGGGAGAACCAGCTCTGCCTACAGTTTCGAGGCCCAGATGATTCGGTGCTTGGTGCGACTGAACTGGGAGCCGCTCATCCAGAAGGGTCCTTGGCTTACTGGTCTGAAGAGGCCTTGAAATAGGCCCGTTTTAATTCTTACAAGTCCGTCGAGTGCTCTAAGGCCTTGACCTGGTCTTGGTTTGTAAATTTCAGAGCTCAGGGCAGCCCGGGCGGGCGGCTCAGCGGTTTAGCGCCTGCCCCACGTCGGGCTCCCTGCACAGAACCTGCTTCTCCCTTTGCCTGTGTCTCTGCACACCCCCGCCTCTCTCTCTCTCTCTGTCTCTCATGAATAAATAATTAAAAAAAAAAAAAACAAATTTCAGAGCTCAAAGGCTATTCGCAGTAATAGATGACTCAGTTTCCAGCATTCCTCACTTCCGCTGATTTCAGCCTCTTGGTTGCATGTGATGGCATGAATAGATAGATTTGGGTCCGTCAAGTTATACTGGCTTTGCTAATTGAGGAGTGAAAAAAGGTAGATCTAGGCTTTTATGGGTAATGAGGGGAGACATGGACGTTAACAGCTCTGGCTCCAGAGTCAGGCTGCCATCCTCCAAATCCTAGCCTTCGCATTTTCTTTTTCTTTTTTAATAAGATTTTATTTATTTATTCATGAGAGACACACAGAGAGAGAGAGAGAGAGAGAGAGAGAGGCAGAGACACAGGCAGAGGGAGAAGCAGGCTCCATGCAGGGAGCCCCAGAGTGGGACTCGATCCCGGGTCTCCAGGATCATGCCCTGGGCCAACGGCAGGTGCTAAACCGCTGAGCCACCCGGGCTGCCCCCTCATTTTCTACTTTTGTGACATCGTTCAAGTTACTTAGCCTTCCCCTTGCACTTTCCCTGTCTATAAAATGAGGTTAAGAACAGCTTGTCGCATGGGACCGTTAGATTAAATAAGTTAACACAAAGTGCTTAAAACAGATACATGTAGTAAGTCCTCAATAAAGTTTAGTTATTAGTTATTGTATACATTGTATTAATTATAGTATAATTCCCACAATCAAAGAAACACTTTTCTTTTTCCCATTGGAGACATTTTTTTAGGGATGGTTAGCCATATTATAACTTTAATTATAAAGAACACTATCAGATAAGGCAATGAATCACAGATATTCCTGTTTTTGCTAATATTTGGTTTGTTTTCAGGCACACTGGGCTTAAGTTCCAGTATAACAGTGGCCCTGGGAGTTCAACTGTGAGGGCTTTTCTAAAAAGTTTCAAACAATTATTGTGACTCAAAGGATTGGACTAGTTGGATTGGATGTAGCGTAAAGCACCAAGGAAAGATTTTTCAGGCACATTTTAGGAATAAATAATTCCAGGAACAGAAAATGCATCTCATCCTGACAGTAGAGTGGACTTAAAGGTTTTTCCAGTGACTCAGTGCTTGACAGCTGGCCAGATGATTCCAGTGTTTTGCAGGGACAGGTTTGGTATGTTTTAAGGAGGATAACGTTTGTAGGGCTTTGTTGTGAAATTCTTGTTTCATCCAGGTTATGGTATTATGTGGAACATTAATTAGTAGAAGACTCCTTTCATTCTGTCCTCTTCTGAGATGCTCAGAGTCAGGGGCTTCGAATGTAGTGGTAGTAGTGAGTGTCCTCTTTGGATGGGAAGATCATGGCTTGTTTTCTTGGATGATGGTTTTGGGGGCATACATCCTTCTCTGCTTCAGTGTGTGGAAATTGATTATAAGAAAATGAGAACCAGTAGAAGAGACAGACTTGCAAATACTTAATATAACATGGCTAATGCTGTGATATATGTGAAAGGCAGATGGATGCTCACCAAGAAGGTTCTCTATCTCTAAAGCACCACTTAGTAAGGAACTCCCCTGCCCCATCTCTCATCCTTTTCTTTTTTTTTTTTTTTAATTTTTATTTATTTATGATAGTCACAGAGAGAAAGAGGCAGAGACACAGGCAGAGGGAGAAGCAGGCTCCATGCACCGGGAGCCCGACGTGGGATCCGATCCTGGATCTCCAGGATCGCGCCCTGGGCCAAAGGCAGGCGCCAAACCTCTGTGCCACCCAGGGATCCCTCTCATCCTTTTCTTTCCTTTTTCATTTAAGGCTTTTCCCCTCTTTTTTTTTTTTTTTTTTTTTTAAGACTGACTTACTTGAGAGGGAGAGAGAATGCAAGCACATGAGCAGGGAGGAAGGGCAGAGGGAGAGAGAATCCCAAGCCGACTCCCTGCTGAATGCAGAGCCCAGTGTGGGGCTTGATCTCATAGCTCTGAGATCATGACCTGAGCTGAAATCAAGATTTGGACATTAAATGACTGAGGCACCTAGGTGCCTCATTTTAAAATAGTTTAATTATACCTCAAGGGCTCACCATATTTCTCAGCTGTTTTTTTTTTTTTAAGATTTTTAAAAAGATCTTATTTATTTATTCATGAGAGACAGAGAGAGAGAGAGAAAGAGAGAGGCAGAGATACAGGCAGAGGGAGAAGCAGGCTCCATGCAGGACGCCTGATGAGGGACTTGATCCCGGGTCTCCAGGATCACACCCTGCGGCACTAAACCACTGCACCACCGGGGCTGCCTTCTCTCAGCTGTTTGGCAGAGACTTGTGGGAGTTTGCTTAGGCTGTGTAGGCATATCTCAGATATGGGAGTTTACATCTGGGAATAGCCCCCGACCACTAGGGGATGGGTTTCAATAGATGAATGCCATAGCTTCCTATCCTTCAACGAGACAGTTCTGAGATGTGTTCTCCATGGCTCTGCAGAGCCCCATACTGAGCCCCATTCCCAGCTCAGTATGGTAACTCTCATGGCTATCCATTCTCCCCTGACTCCTCTCCTGTGTCCCTCACTCTGGCGTTCTGGACTTATCTTCTGCAAGCTTCCTGCTTTCAAGTTGTTTTTTCTTAGTTTGGCAGAACATGAACTAAGACAGTTGGTGCTAGAAGTGGCTCTAGAAAGCCGACCCTGAGAATAGTATTGTAAAGCTGGAATCCCTCACCCTCATGGCAACAAGGACCCCTGTGCTGCTGTTGACAACCCCTGGTACTCTCTAGCATCACAGTGGTACAACTCTTGCCCATGGTGGGTGGGATGGGATTCAGGTAGAAGGAAAGCATTGGCTAGTACAGTAGCTCTATCTAGTACGTGAGCAGTATATGGGCAATGACAATAACGATAAGGCTCATGGACTTGGCTGTCTCTTGGCATCTTCCTTCGAGCCTTGAGGTAAGGTCAGACTCGGATCAGCCAGTTACCAGCCCAGTGCACACCATGAGCGACAGAAAGCTCTGTGGTCATATCTCCTGCAGCCAGATGGCAGACTGTTGAAAATCAGGTCCAGAATTATGGTCATTATGGTAGAGCTGCAGAGGAGGCCCCATGCACAGCCTTGGCAGGTTGCCTCTGCTAAAGTCAGCGGGGAGACCTGAGATGGAGATATTTGGTGGAAGCATTGAGAACTCTGAACTCCCAGATTTCCTTGGATCCTCTCGGCCAGCAGAAGTATCCACCTCTCTTTGTCCGGACATTCTGCAAAGACCTCACTGAAGGCTCTTGCCTTGCAGGATGGCCCTTATCTTCCTCAAGATCTGCCTCCTCCCCTCAGGATCCCAGTGTTGTGCGGAAGTATAGTTGCTGCTGCTGGGCAGGTAGCTTTTGTACTAAAAGAGTTGCAGGATATGGCTCATGGGAAGCAGCAGGAGCTGGGGGCACACGTGTGGGAGTGAATCTTGAGGGTGTCAGCTGAAGAGTGGAGTGGTGGGGGACCGTAGAGTTGCTTGGGAGAGGCTGTGTTGCTTGGGGAGCATCCTCTCGGGATTCGGGATTTAATGATCTTGCAAGAGCAACTGGAGCCAGTCCTAATAGGCTGCTGGACAGATGCCTTCAAACTTGGACATGACAACAATCTGTACCGCTGGTTCTCAGGTAGGGGTGATTTTGCCTCCCCGGGGATGTTTGGCAGTGTCTGGATGTATTTTTGGTTGTCAAAACTGGGGGTTGTTTCTGCCTCCCCACAGAAAAGGATGATCTGGCTCGAGATGTCAGTAGTGCCGTAGGGCCTGGCCTGTGGTAAATGAGGTGGAGATGCCAGAACTGTCTTGTTAGAGTGTTGAGGAAAGGATCAGAGGTATAGGGAGGTGGAGATTTGAAATGGATTTCTTGGGCAGCTCGGGTGGCTCCAGTTTAGCACCGCCTAAATAAATAAATAAAATCTTAAAAAATAAAAATAAAAAAATAAAATATGTTGTTTATAAAAAAAATCCATTTCATTTATTTTTAAAGATTTTATTTATTTATTCATGAGAGACATAGAGAGAGAGAGAGAGAGGCAGAGACACAGGCAGAGGGAGAAGCAGGCTCCATGCAGGGAGCCGGACATGGGACTTGATCCTGGGTCTCCAGGGTCACGCCCCGGGCAGAAGGCAGCGTTAAACTGCTGAGCCACGGGAGCTGCCCTGTGACCTGATTTTAGATCTCCTGGTACACACCCCCAGCACTGGGGCCAAGGACTCTGTTTCAACAAGCTGCCCCCGAGATTCTGACCCTTTGGGTGTTAGAGAAGCACTGATTCAAGGTATAAATATACCTTGAGAGCCTGTGGGGAAGTGGAATGTGCAGCTCCTTGCATGCATTTGTCCTGAGACTTCCTATCTCCTAGCTCCCAAGACCTAGAGAGTGGCAAAGTTGTGGAGGGGCCTGGAGGGAGTAGGGAGCAGGGGCAAGCTGGTTGTTAGAATGACAGAGAAAGTGAAATCACTCTCAGGCCTGTACTTCTGTCCTGGCATCAATGAGCGTATATGAATGGTTGATGTATATTCCCCAAAGATGATAGTTTTTAAGCTTCAAATGTATGTGCTTTCATGCATTAGTCTGTGACAAATTTCTTATGTTCCACCTCATAGTCTCAAGAGATAGGAGTTGAAATCTTTGGTTATTGTTTATTTACATTTTGCCCAAGAACTGGTATGAAGGCAACAATCAAGCCTTGGTGATACCCTGCCAGCTAGGCAGGATGCAGTTTTGCCACGTGGGCAGTGACTGGGGAGAGCTTCGTTTAGCCGAAGTAAAAATGGTTGCTAACCTTTAAGATGGTTTATGAACATTTCAGTTATTTCCTTTTTTATGAATAGCTTTTCTGAAAAACCAGTGAGTAGAATGAGACCATTTTGTAGGCTGGGACTCTGACATATGGCATGTGGAAGCAGCTTATCGCAGTGACATGGTGAGTCTGTGACATGTGACACAGTCCCATGGCTCTTCCCTCCCCACACGGTGTCTAGACATCAGATGGGGCAGATTTGTGTTTGGTAAGGATCTTAAGTTGTGATCTACAAGGAAAGTGTATTTTCAGTGGAGGACTAAGAATTTTCTTTATATCAGCCAGGGATGCTTTTTGGCTGTTTCATTCATGTATTGCCGTATAACAAACCAACCCACAATTTAGTGGCTTAAACAACAATAACCACTATGTATTTGCTAGGGGTGTGCAGCGGAACTTGCTGGGCATGGTTCCTGTCTGTTGTATACAGTTTCCATTGGGGTCTCCCCGAGGTTACCTTCAGCTGGGAGCTTGGTGTCCTCATGACATGACAGCTGGGTTCCCAGAGGACAAAAGGAGCAGATGCAGGGTCTCTCAAGGTCTAAGCTCAAAAGCCTGAGAATGTCACTCCTGTCATATTCTCTTGGTCAGAGCAAGTCACAAGGCGAGCCCAGATTCAGGGGGAAGAGAAATAGATTCTACCTTTTTTTTTTTTTTTAAGATTTTCTATTAATTTATTCATGAGAGACACACACAGAGAGAGGAGACAGAGGCAGAGGCAGAGGAAGAAGCAGGCTCCACGCAGAGAGCCTGATGTGGGACTTGATCCCGAGTTTCCAGGATCATGCCCTGGGCTGAAGGCAGCGCTAAACCGCTGAGCCACCAGAGCTGCCCAGATTCTACCTTTTGTTTTTTTTTTTTTTTTTTTAATTTTTATTATTTATTTATTTATGATAGAGAGAGAGAGAGAGAGAGAGAGAGAGAGAGAGAGGCAGAGACACAGGCAGAGGGAGAAGCAGGCTCCATGCACCAGGAGCCCGACGTGGGACTCGATCCCGGGTCTCCAGGATCGCGCCCTGGGCCAAAGGCAGGCGCTAAACCTCTGCACCGCCCAGGGATCCCGAGATTCTACCTTTTGATTAGAAAAGTGGCATGCACTTCAAAGATGTGAAGAATTGGGCAGCCCGGGTGGCTCAGCGGTTTGGGACCTGCCTTTGGCCCAGGACGTGATCCTGGAGACCTGGGATCGAGTCCCATGTCGGGCTCCCAGTGCATGGAGCCTGCTTCTCCCTCTGCCTGTGTCTCTGCCTCTCTCTCTCTCTCTCTCTCTGTCTCTCATGAATGAATAAATAAATAAAATCTTTAAAAAAAAAAAAAAAGATGTGAAGAATTGTTGACATCAGTCTTTGGAAATTGACCCAGCACGTTGCTCCTTCTCTCCCTCCTTCCCTATCTCCCTAGGCTTTTCTTTTCTTTTTTAAGGATTTTATTTATTCATGAGAGACATAGAGGCAGAGACACAGGCAGAGGGAGAAGCAGGCTCCCTGCAGGGAGCCCAACGTGGGACTCGATCCCGGGACCCCAGGATCATGCCCTAGGCTGAAGGCAGGAGCCAAACCGCTGAGTCACCCAGGGATCTCCTCCCTAGGCTTCTCTTCATTGCTTCGTTCCATCTGAATATGTCAACTGTCACCTTCATTATAAAACATCACTGTATATGTTTTTTTAAAGATTAAAGAGTTATCTTTTCTAACAGCCCTTGGCACTTTATGGACACTTTGCTAGTGCAGTTTTTACATTTTGCATCTTGTTAGAGTTTTGTCCCACCTCCCTTAGTAAAATAAAAGCTCCCTTAAGGTGGGGTCCTGCTTCCTTCCTCGCTTCTTGCACTGTGCATGGTAGGTACTCGCTCATCACAGGGTTGACCGAATAAGTGAATGAAAACAGATTTTAGAATAACCAAGAGTCAGTTTGTCCAGACGAAGCATCAGTTTATGTTAGGCAAGTGTTTTTTTTTAAAGATTAAAAAAATTATTTAGGGAGTTGGGGGAGGGGCAGAGCAGACTCCTTGCTGAACATGGACTCCTTGACACTCAATCTCATGACCCTGAGATCATGACCTGAGATGAAGCCAAAAATTGGATGTTCAACTGACTGAGCCACCCAGGTGCCCTGTATGTTAGCCACGTGTTTATTTTTAAAATTTTTTAATTAAAAAATATTTTATTTATTTATTCATGAGAGACAGAGAGGGAGAGGCAGGCTCCATGCAGGAAGCCCGATGTGGGACTCGATCCCGGAACTCCAGGATCACGCCCTGAGCCAAAGGCAGATGCTCAACCACTGAGCCACCCAGGCGTCCCTAGCCACGTGTTTAAAAACAAAACAAACCAAAACAGCTATTTTTATTCTATTTTTGATTTTTCTTCCTTGGTTAGTGCCCCTCTTCCTAGGCCCCATACACTTACAACTTACGCTTTTATTGAATATATATTTATAGGATACAGTTATACTTTATCAGTATTTGTATGTGATATGTGTAGTATTAAATACTAAATATAGCATGTAGCTATATTTAATATACAAATATATACTTGTATATGTTTAGAAGAAGGGTCAAATCCCATTTCATGATATCCTCAAACCACATCAGGGAAAGAAATAGGCTGAAAGTCAAAGTCCTTTCAGGGATCATTTGCTGCCCTAACTACTTCATTTTTCTTGTGTCTCTTCCTGGAACTAGGAGTGGGAGGAAGAGGCTGTGTGTGTCATTATGTGTGCGTCAGTCAAGTACAACATCCGGGGTCCTGCCCTTATCCCGAGAATGAAGACCAAGCACCGAATCTACTACATCACCCTCTTCTCCATTGTCCTGCTGGGCCTCATTGCCACTGGCATGTTTCAGTTCTGGCCCCATTCCATTGAGTCCTCCAGTGACTGGAATGTAGAGAAGCGCAGTGTCCGTGACGTGCCAGTGGTCAGGCTGCCAGCCGATAGTCCCATCCCCGAGCGGGGCGATCTTAGTTGCAGAATGCACACGTGTTTTGATGTCTACCGCTGTGGCTTCAACCCAAAGAACAAAATCAAGGTGTATATCTACTCTCTGAAAAAGTACGTGGATGACTTCGGTGTCCCAGTCAGCAACACCATCTCCCGAGAATATAACGAACTGCTCATGGCCATCTCAGACAGCGACTACTATACTGATGACATCAACCGGGCCTGCCTGTTTGTCCCATCCATCGACGTACTTAACCAGAACACGCTTCGCATTAAGGAGACAGCACAAGCGTTGGCCCAGCTCTCTAGGTATGTAGAACGTTTACAGACGGGGGCCAGGTCCTTTGGGGAACTACAGGGAAGGACATGGAGAGGGAATGGTTCTCCCTTGAGCTGGCCTCCAGCTGTTCTTTCCTCGTGGGACGGCATGTGTAGGAGTGACCAACTTGTAGCACAAATTCAGTGCTGGAAGCACCTCGCCTCTGTACCAATGAAAAGCAGTTGGTGCTATTGCTGTGGGCTCCCAACATCTTAGAATTTAAAATCAAAGGATGGTTCATATCACTGCCTTCCTTTTATATTGAAATTCCCCCTCCCTTCATTACTTATGTGTATACATGTTCACTGTAGAAAAGTCTGGGAATAAAAGTAAGCAAAAAGAAGAACGTGAGATTGGTTGCATGGTGCTACCTCTAGGATGTTACTTTCCAGTGGCTTTTGTATAAAAAATATAAACATGTGCATGTATATATACATTTTTGTATGAAGTACCTGCATATGGACGTGTACATACACATTTTGTCAAAAATGGGATTACACATTCTATACTCTTGTGCTGCCCTTTTTCCTTAATATGTTATGAATATATTTCCAAATAATTTCATATCTTTTTACTATATAATTTTAAGGGTTGTATAGCATTCCATTTTACACATGTTCCATGATGTATTTAACCAGCCTTCTACGTTTCTTTTTTGTTCCTTTAATCAAATGATGTCATTATCATAGGCACTTCTGTAGTGGCCAAGCTCAAAATACACATCCATTTTTTCTTTTTTAAAAAAGATTTTATTTATTTATTCATGAGAGACCCACAGAGAGAAGCAGAGACATAGGGAGAGGGAGGAGAAGCAGGCTCCATGCAGGGAGCCCGATGTGGGACTCAATCCTGGGACTCTGGGATCACACCCTGAGCCAAAGGCAGATGCTCAACTGCTGAGCCACCCAGGCGTCCCTCCATCTGTTTTCTTTAGAAGAGCCAGGCTAGCGTCTGACATAACTCTTGCGGTTTCTAGGAATTTACTTTACACCCCTGAGAAGTAGCCCTCTTTGGGTTTGGGGATACTTGCTACTTGTCATCCAGTAACTGACTCTTGTTTTTATGTCTTCCCATAGTTGACACATGAATTCGCCTACATGTTTAATTTCTTAATAGGTGGGATCGAGGTACAAACCACCTGCTGTTCAACATGTTGCCTGGAGGTCCCCCAGATTATAACACAGCTCTGGATGTCCCCAGAGACAGGTAAGTGTATTTGGGGTTGTCCCTGTGATGGCTTTCTGAGGATTAAGGAAAGACCTTTTCTGTCATGTGAAGTCATATTTCTAAGCCTAGTGGGACACACTATGTAATCAGAATTGTTTGTTAAAGAAATTGTCCTAGGCATTGCCCTCCTTGAAACATAGATGTAGTGAGATGGGACTGCTTAAATCTGTTGTGGAGAACCAACTAGAACTTACATTGTAGCATAGGGTTTCAAAAAATGGATTTTTTCCCTCAGTCTGGGTTTTGCTCTTCTTAATGCAGCACCTCCACCTCCAAGGCCTGGTTCATGGCTGGCTTGTGTTGGCTCTGTCTGAACTGGGGAGCATTGGCTCAAAGTAGAGCCTCAGTTTACTATGGGAAGGGAGGTATGCAAATGACCCCCCAGCCTGTAGTGTCAGAGCAACGAGGGCACTCCAGTTCATGTTCTCTCCATTGCTTCAGTCAGTGGGGTCCTTCCCTCCTGCCCCCACACACTTCTCTCCTTCTTCTCTTCCTATTGAAACCTTCCAAACAGCATGTGTGGTGTGGAGTGGCTGGGATCACAGGATTATGATTCTAGGTCTGCTTGCTGTGTTTATCAGCCCTTTCCCACATTGACGGAACTGCTTGGTCTGGAGGCTTCCCAGAAGGCTCGGGAATGAGGTGCCACGTGAGGTTCCTTTCCGAGTACTGGGTTCAAGGCATTGAGGACAGCACAAAGGTGAGGCTCAAGCCAGGGGTCCCAGGTAAAATGCCAGGTGCAGCAGTGTTGTAAGTTGATGTCAGAACTCACTCATAAGCGATTTTTTTTTAAAGATTTATTTATTTATGATAGACACAGAGAGGGAGAGAGAGAGGCAGAGACACAGGCAGAGGGAGAAGCAGGCTCCATGCCAGGAGCCTGACGCGGACTTGATCCCGGGACTCCAGGATCGCGCCCTGGGCCAAAGGCAGGCGCCAAACTGCTGAGCCACCCAGGGATCCCCATAAGTGATTTTTTTTTACAGTTGATGTTTAACTCTTAAAATTGTTACTGGTTAGAGGGTAGCCTGAGGCCAGCGGTGTTCTCAGCTCCCTAAAGGCTGACCCCATCATTTATGAAAATCTGTGCTTGGTACTACTTTTCCCTGGAAGATTAAACCCAAGCCCTCTTTGCCTTAAAGAGATTACGCAGAGTCAGTGTTGCGTTTCTATCTGTAAATACAGTTATCACTAGAAGAGACCTCCTGGAGGACCGGTCCTCACCTTTGGTGTAGAAACCATGTTGGTCGATAGAGGGCAGTCAGGCCACACAGTTTCTGCACAAAACCCACTAAAATAGAAGGGAGCCCTCAGTTTGGCTGTCCGCCCCAGCATTCCTGACTGGGCTACTGTTTCATGGGTTTGGTTGCTCTGGGAAAGTAAAATACTTTAGGGAACAGAGGAGGGAAGAAAAAGCTGTTAGGAATGCAGTGTCTTCACCTGCTGCTCTGGGTTTATTTTGAGAAGGGCTTATTTCTGTTTGGGACATTTCACTTTTTGCTGACATTTTGGTATATGTATTTGCATGGGAGAAGGATTTTATTTTTATCAAGTGCACATGTTAAATGGGATTTCATTTCTCTGCGGGGAAGTGTCAAGTAGTCCGGAAGAAGTTTAAGTTCTTGCTATTGCTTAGGTGTTAAGGATCAGGAAGGTTAAATCTTTTTCCCTGTGTATGTATTGTTGTAAGTGATTCTAGGCAGTCCAATACAAGTAATGAATCCCTGTGTAGTCCTCCTTTATCTGTGCATGTGGGGAATTTTGTTTTGAAACCTAGGTGGTCTTCTGGTTGTGAGTTTTTCTTATCACTTGTCCTCATTCCTGGATTCAGAGGAGGCAAGAACCGTGAGGACAGAATGGTTTTAGCAGGGGTTGCATATTGGAGTATTTGGAAATTAGAAAGCAGGCAGGCAGGCCAGATTAGATTACTTCAAGGGTTTCTTGAAGTCTAAGGTCATAGATGTGATTACTTGAGAATGATTTTACTTGGGGAAATGCAGAGACCAGGACAGAAGGAAATGTCTGCTCAGCATATATATCTTTTGTGCTACTTAAATCTGTTTTTATTTCTCTTTCACTATTTAAAAACCCTACACGTGATACACGTGTACTTTCTTTAAACAAGATTGCAACAATGTGTAAGCTTATAAAGAGTAAAATGTGAACATATGTTTTCAAATCCTCCTCTATTTTCACTCTCTTACTGAAAGCTAATCACTCTCCTTTAATACTATGTATTTTTCTAGCTTTCTTCCTATGGATTTATACACAAAGGTGTATATATATATGTGTGTATACACACACACACATATATATATATACTTGCAGATGTGTGAAATTTAAGTGGGAGCAAATTATACCTCTTCAATGCCTTACTTTACCAATCTTATTTTCTCATATATATTCTGTAATATTATTATAATGCTAGATTTTTATTTTTTTTTTTGCACATATTTTTCACAGATTTCAACTTTGTGTGGGTTTTGTTTAACTTGTTATGGAAAATTTCAAACCTGTAAAAGAAGAGACTAGAGTGGTGAACCCATACCCCCCTGTCCAGCTTTGGTAATTACCAACTCAAGGCTGGTCTCCATTCATTTGTACTCCTTCTCACTTCCCCACCAGGTTATTTAGCAGCAAATCCCAGGTGTTACATCATTACATCTGTAAATATTTCCATTTGAATCTCTCCATGATAAAGGATTTTTAAAAAATATAACTATAGTACAACTATTTTCACACCTTAAAAATTAATAGGAATCTAATATCCACAAATAGCTAGCCATTGTTTAGATTTACCTGTCTCATACATATCTTTTTTTATAGTTTGTTTGATTCAGTAAACAAATAAGGATGACATATAGAATTGGTCAGGTTTAACAAATTTTTTTTTGCAAAATATGAAGCTTTATATTTGAGGAGTTTGCAGGCCTGATTACCTGCATGGTTCAAATGAAAAGCAAAAGATGAGCTTGCAGACGAACTGTGTTTAGGCCTTGTGGACACTCAGGAGGAAAACTAGGAGAACATCTGAGGATAGCTCAGAGCAGGGACAATGGAGTGTGTGAGGCCACATGGAGGGCTCCTTGACAGAGGAGATGTACTAGTGCCAGGAAGGCTTGCAACATGCTTAAAGTGCTGGAGGACACTTTGAGTGGCATAACATTTGGCCTGGCATAAGTCTGATTATCAGATTAATGCTTTTTTAGCTACAAGTTTTCTGTTCAATCTCTTGCAGCTTTGGACCTGATCTCTGATTTTGGGATACAGAATAGGAAAACAATGTGCATTTCAGAAATGCACTTTTCACTCAATGCAAAACATGTGTTCTCTAAAGTAAGGGAAGCTTACGCTCTTGTCTCTATTATAATGTTATAGAGTCCTTGGCAGATGATGATACGGGGACTTGAAGAGAAAATCTTATCAGTAGGAGGGCTGGTGTGAGGTCTGTTTGGCTAATTGCAGTCCTGGGTCTTGCCGAAGTTCCAAGTGGAGATCTCATGTGGATGATCGGTGACATGAGAAGTATTTCAGATTGTGTGCTTTCCTCCTACCAGTATATAACCCCCACCCTACTCTGGAACAGAGTACCAGTGGGGCCCCAGGGACAGAGTAACAGTAAAAGTTGGTGTGATACACACCTGCTTCCTTTCTTGTCACATGCGCCTTCCCCTCTCCTCTGGGGCTGTGGCTGTAATTACCTAATCACCCACTACCCTGGCTTACCTGGACTGCTTGGTCCCTGTATATTGGATCCATGTTTGTTTCTCGGCACAGAGATCATGGGGTTCCATACAGTCTGCTTGCTGTCATGGAACTGGTCCAAATTCATGTTGGGTGGATTCACTGCTGAATGTTAGGAAAAATAGGACCGTATGTTGGTACTGAGGATAGTAAGTTTTACAGAGTAGACTGGCAGCTGGAGAGGTTTTTAGCCTGCACATTACCTCACTAACCAATTCTTGGTTTCATAAAGCTTAAATAAACAGATTGGGATTTCCAGGGGTGGTTGGAAAATCTTTGAACTTAAACTGGTCATGTTAGACGGGAATGTAGGTTGTCATCAGGGCAGGGAGAGGATTGGTAGCAATCAATATTGCAAAAAATGTGGTTTCTCAGTTCAGACATTTTGGCTCAGAGTGTGCGGTACGTGGAACTGGCAAAACTCTGCCCCAGTAAGTGATTTTGATGGGTTTGAGGCCCCAGGGACAGAATAACAGTAAAAGTTGGTGTGATATGCACCTGCTTCCTTTCTCTGATGAAGTGTCACTGTACTACTTGCTGGATTCAATTAAAACAGTATGTTCCTAGCTTCTAATTAAGGAGAATAAAAGTTAGTGCATTCAGACTGCATGGGACGCACTACAGGTCCAGTCCTGGATTCTTGCTTCCTGTACGGGGAGCGAGTAGCTGGAATGGAGGTGAGAGCTGGGGGAGACCACACGATTCACATGCAGCTCTTGGACAACACTGAAAAGACCTGCCTGGGGCAGGAATTGCAGAGAGGCTGGGGCGTGTGTAGCATGGGATGAAATACTTAGCCGTCGCCGCTGCTTTCTGTGCCCATTGTCGCCTGGGGTTCAGGCCAGAGGGTGGGTGAGTGACTACTGTAACCAGTTTTCACATGCAGACCTGTTGTCTGTTCCTGCTGTTGTGCGTCTTGAGGAGTGGGGTATGGCTTTGGAGAGGGGTGAATGGGATTTGAGTAAGGTAGCAAAGGAACTTTTCATAGGGTGTCCCCTGGGCTGTGGTGTGTTTTAAAAATGAGAAAGAAGAAAAGACTACTTTGGACCCCAGAAGAAGGCTGTTAACTCAGGGATCAAATGCAGCTGATGTCCAGGATATGTGAATGTAAAACGTTGAGCACGGTGTTTTTAGAGAAAAGTGACTCAGAATACAGGTCTTTGTTAATATTATTACTGACGCGGTTACTCCTATCTCTTCCCACAGAGCTTATCAGAATGAAGACCTTTCTCATTCTTTGACAAAATCCTGTACTTTCAGGGCTCTGTTGGCTGGTGGTGGCTTCTCTACGTGGACTTACCGGCAAGGCTATGACGTCAGCATTCCGGTCTACAGCCCGCTGTCAGCTGAAGTGGACCTTCCGGAGAAAGGACCGGGGTAAGGGGCATTCAGTGCAGCCAGGGGTGCTGTGAGCTGCCAGCGAGTTTCCGCCTGCTGGGTTCCACGGCACCGAAGCCTCAGTTACAGGCCAGGGGCTTGGAGTCCACCACCTTCCCCACCTTGCGCCAGGCCTTTATCCTTCAGTTTTCTCTGGCTCAGTGAGTGCACAGTGCTGTCTGTCCAGCTTTCCAAATCCTGAATTTCTGTGGTGTCCCTCACTGTTTTCTCTCCCTTCCTTCCTATACCAGAAGAGTAAGTCCTATTGATTGCCCCTCCTAAATATTTCTTAGATCTGCCAACTTCTCCATCTCCTCTGCCCCCATCCCACCCCAGGTGACTGTCATCTCTCCCTTGGATCATGGAAATGGCCTCTTGTTTGGTTTCCTTGCTTCTCATCTTGCTGTCCTCACAACCCGATTGCTGTTCATTTCCCATTTCCCTTTGGGTAAAGCCCAAACCTCTTAAAATGTCTTTCAAGACCCTCTGGCACAGGACCACTCTCCATCTCTACCTCCCCCTCCACCTTTATCCTAGAATGAGCATTGCGCTTTTCATTTTTTTGGGCTGCAAATACTCTCCACTATCTGGAGGTCTTCTTTGTGATCTTCATCAGACTTATGACCTGCTGTCTTTTAGGTTTTAACTCGAGTACTGCTTACTCTAGCGGCACCTTCCTAGCCCCTGGAGTGGTTCTTCTGGTTTATGCCCCCATAGCAGCCTCCACTTCTCCTTGTGTACCAGTCACTAGGCCATATTGAAATGACTTGCTTACAGCCTATCTGCTTGGGATTTTGGATTTTGCAAGTGCAGTGAGGCTGATACCCGGTCTGTTTTTTGACTGCCACGTTCGCTGTGCCTGTCACACTATTGGTTCATATTGTTGGCTTGTGAATGAATACATGAAAAGACCATGGATGAGCAGGGCATTTTGTCTAGGATTTTTTGATGTGGTCTGTTTAAAATTGGGCTAATTCATGGTAAGAATCTCAATAAGCTTTTCTATATTTCTTTTTCTTTTTTTAAGACTCTATTTATTTATCCATGAGAGAGAGAAAGAGAGAGAGAGAGACATAGGTAGAGGGAGAAGCAAGTTCCACACAGGGAGCCTGACATGGGACTTGATCCCGGGTCTCCAGGATCATGCCCTGGGCTGAAGGCAGGCGCTAAACCGCTGAGCCACCCAGGCTGCCCAGAATCTCAATAAGCTTTAAACAAACATGATGATAATGATAGTATTCTTGTGTGCCATGTGCTCACCTATGAACTTGACTGATTTGTATATTGCCACACTAGAAATGTCATACAGGGTGTGATTTAAAAACTCACACATAGCATTTGGTCTCAGAAGTGAATCTTTTTTTTTTTTTTCTAAAGATTTTACTTATTTATTCATGAGAGATGCAGAGAGGCAGAGACATAGGTAAAGGGAGAAGCAGGCTCCCTGGGGGAGTCTGATGTGGGACTCGATCCTGGGACCCTTGGGATCACGACCTGAGCCAAAGGCAGATGCTCAACCACTAAGCCACCCTGGTGCCCCCGGAAATGAGTCTTAAGGAAATAGTTTGCAAAGCATCCCAAACTTCCGCTTAGAAGCCCTTATGGATTCTTTGAGAAATAAGAACTTTTCCGAAGTGAAGAAATTTCTCTGCTGTGTATGTGTGTTGTATTGTGTAGCCTGGTGACCAAATTGTCTAACTTACTTAGACATAGCAAATTTTGTTATTTAGATAAGGTGAGATTGAAACATTTTTCTACCGTTAGGCAAGTACAAAGAGTGAATAAATAGTTCATGAACTTATTGCCTAAATCAACTTTCTGGATTTTCTGTTAGAGTTGACTTTTTATTTTGTTATTTTAAAATTTTTTTATTGAGATATAATTCATTTACCGTAAAATTCATTCTTTTAAAGTGTATACTCCAGTGGGTTTATTTATTTTTTATTTTTTAAGGATTTATTTACTTAGAGGGAGAGCGTTACCCATTTCTATCTTCCTCTTTTTTTTTTTTAAGATTTTATTTATTTATTCATGAGAGACACAGAGAGAGAAGCAGAGACATAGGCAGAGGGAGAAGCAGGCTCCCTGTGGGGAGTCTGATGTGGGACTTGATCCTAGGACCCCTGGATCACGACCTGAGCCAAAGGTAGATGCTCAACCACTGAGCTACCCAGGTGCTCCCATTTCTATCTTCTTTAGAGAAATGTCTGTTCCTGTCTTCCTGTTTCTTGACTAGACTTTTTAATTTTTTTGTCTTGATGACTACAGCTTTGTAATATAGCTTGAAATCCAGAATCATGATGTTTGTTTTTCTTTTTGAGGATTGCTTTGGCTATTTGTCATCTACCCATTTTTTTTATATTGGGTTTTTGTTGAATTGTAAGAATTCTTTATATATTTTAGTTACTAGATACTTATCAGATATATGATTTGCAAGTATTTTCTCCCATTCTATAAGTTGTCTTTTCATTATCTTGATGGTGTCCTTTAATGCACAAAAGTGTCTTATTTTGATGGTCTGATTTATCTGTTTTTCTTTTGATTGCTTATACTTCTGGTGTCATGCATAAGAAATCCTTGACTAAGATCACAAAATTTAAACCTGTGGTTTCTTCTAAGAATTTTATCATTTTATTTTTTTTATTTTTATTTTTTAAAAAGATTTTATTTATTTATTCATAGAGACATAGCTAGAGAGAGAGGCAAAGACACAGGCAGAGGGAGAAGCAGGCTCCATGCAAGGAGCCTGACGTGGGACTCGATCCCGGGTCTCCAAGATCACGCCCTGGGCTGTAGGCGGTGCTAAACCGCTGCGCCACCGGGGCTGCCCGAATTTTATCATTTTAGCCCTTAAATTTTTTTTTAATCTATTTTGAGTTAAAATTTTTTTTCTTTTAAAGATTTTATTTATTTATTCATGAGAGACAGAGAGAGGGAGAGAGAGAGAGAGAGACAGAGACACTGGCAGAGGGAGAAGCAGGCTCCACACAGGGAGCCTGACGTGGCACTTGATCCCAGGTCCCTAGGACCACACCCTGGGCCAAAGGTGGCACTAAACTGCTGAGCCACCTGGGTTGCCCTGAGTTAAAATTTTTAAAGGTTTATTTATTTTAGAAAAAGAGAGCATGAGCAGGAGTTGGGGGAGGGGGAGAAGGTGAGAGGATCTTCAAGCAGACTCCCTGCTGAGCAGAGAGCCCATGTGGGACTCCATGCCACGACCCATGAGATCATGACCTGAGCTGAAATCAAGAGTCAGACACTTGACTGACTTGAGCCACCCAGAGGCCATATTTTAGTTAATTTTTATATGTGGTGTGATGTAGGGATCTATAACTTCATTCTTTTACTGGTGGATATCCAGTTGTCTTAACAACATTTGTTAATGGGGATCCCTGGGTGGCTCAGCGGTTTAGTGCCTGCCTTTGGGCTGGGGCGCGATCCTGGAGTCCCGGGATCGAGTCCCACGTTGGGCTCCCTCCATGGAGCCTGCTTCTCCCTCCTCCTGTGTCTCTGCCTCTCTCTCTCTCTGTGTCTATCATAAATGAATAAATAAATCTTTAAAAAAAAAGTTTGTTAAAAAGACTGTTCTTTCCCATTGAATGATCGTGGCATTTTTGTTGAAAATCAGTTGATCAGAGATAGATTGGCTTATTTCTGGACTCCTTATTCTGTTCCATTGGTCTATATGTTTATCCTTATGCCAGTACCATACTGTCTTGATTACTGTAGCTTTGTAGTAAGTTTGGAAATTGGTAAGTGTGAGAACTTTGTTCTTTTTTAAGGTTTTGTTTTTGGTTTTTAGTCTATTCAAGGTCCCTTGCATTTTATTTTATTTTATTTATTTATTTATTTTATTTTATTTTTTTTATTTATTTATGATAGTCACAGAGAGAGAGAGAGAGAGGCAGAGACACAGACAGAGGGAGAAGCAGGCTCCATGCACTGGGAGCCTGATGTGGGATTCGATCCCGGGTCTCCAGGATCGCGCCCTGGGCCAAAGGCAGGCGCCAAACCGCTGCGCCACCCAGGGATCCCTCCCTTGCATTTTAATTACTTTTTTAGTAATACAACTTGAATAAGTACAAATGAAAAACAATTTAAACTCTTTGTGCTTATATGACTTCAAAATTAAAAAAGATTTACAAATTAAATGCAAACAAATCTACAAAACTAATAATGTTCACGTTAACAATTTGATAGCTGAGGCTTTTTCTTTAAAACCAAATTGTGTCTTTTGAGGTGAGTGTAGAGTTAATTATGGTTTTGGGGGTTTGGCATGCCTATGCTGTTTACCTGTGGGGGTGATGATGTACTTCTCTTTACCACTTTTTCCTGTTTGAATGACTAGGAAGCTTCCCTTTAGCCTATTGTGACATCATTTATCTTTATCTGGTGCAGATGCATGATTTATATTTTTCCCGACATTTTTTTATGAAACTCTTAAAGCCAGACAGCAATGATTTAAAAATTTGGCAGTACAGTGAATATTTGTATACCCATCACTTAGGTTCTGCAATTAGCATTTCATTTTGCTTGTTTTACATGATTTACATTTTAAGTCTTCCTCTCTTCTCATTAGCCCACTACATAAACACTTGGACATTGAAAAACTCTTAGCAGTATTTATCATTAAATATGAGCAAAACTATGACCATACACGTTTTTTTTTGATCTTCATCAAGATGAAAATACAAAATAATTCTTACAGAGGATCATAGACTGGAGAAAAGGATATAGTTCAATGCTGATTTAAAAAATTTTTCTTTACTACTTTTTAAAATTTAAGTTCAGTTAACTAACATATAGTGTATTATTAGTTTCAGAGGTAGAGTTTAGTGATTCATCAGTTGCATATAATACCCAGTGCTCATCACATCACATGCCCTCCTTAATGCCCATTACCCACTTACTCCATCCCCCCATCCACTTCCCCTCCAGCAACCCTCAGTTTGTTTCTTAGAGTTAAGAGTCTCTTATGGTTTGTCTCCCTCTCTGATTTCATTTTGTTTTATTTCTCTCTCCCTTCCCCTATGCTCCTCTGTTTTGTTTCTTAAATTCTGCGTATGAGTGAAATCATATGGTAATTGTCATTCCCTGATTGACTTATTTCGTTTAGCATAATACCCTCAAGGTCTATCCACGTCATTGCAAATGGCAAGATTTCATTTTTTTGATGGCTGAGTAATATTCCATTGTGTGTGTGTGTGTGTGTGTGTGTGTGTGTATACACACCACATCTTGTTTATTCATTTATCTGTCAATGGACATCTTAGCTCTTTCCATAGTTTGGCTATTAATGGACATCGCTGCGATAAACACGGGTGCAGGTGCCCCTTTGGATCACTACATTTGTACCTTGGGGTAAATACCCAGTAGTGCAATTGCTGGGTCGTAGGGTAGCTCTTTTTTCAACGTTTTGAGAAACTTCCATATTGTTTTCCAGAGTGGCTGCACCAGCTTACTTTCCTACCAACAGTGTAAGAGGCTTCTCCTTTCTCTGCATCCTCACCAACATCTATCATTTCCTGACTTACTAATTTTAGCCTCAGTGTTGTGTTTTTTTTTTTTTTTTTTTAAGATTTTATTTATTCATGAGAGACAGAGAGAGAGAGAGAGAGAGGCAGAGAGAGGCAGAGGGGAAGCAGGAGCCTGACGTGGGACTTGATCCCAGGTTTCCAGGATCAGGCCCTGGGCTGAAGGTGGCGCTAAACCTCTGAGCCACCAGGGCTGCCCTGTGACTAGATGTCTGTAATGAGAAAGAATGAAAGATCTAAATGTGAGACAAGATTCCATCAAAATCCTAGAGAAGAACACAGGCAACACCCTTTTTGAACTCGGCCATAGTAACTTCTTGCAAGATACATCCACGAAGGCAAAAGAAACAAAAGCAAAAATGAACTATTGGGACTTCATCAAGATAAGAAGCTTTTGCACAGCAAAGGATACAGTCAACAAAACTCAAAGACAACCTACAGAATGGGAGAAGATATTTGCAAATGACATATCAGATAAAGGGCTAGTTTCCAAGATCTATAAAGAACTTCTTAAACTCAACACCAAAGAAACAAACAATCCAATCATGAAATGGGCAAAAGACATGAACAGAAATCTCACAGAGGAAGACATAGACATGGCCAACATGCACATGAGAAAATGCTCTGCATCACTGGCCATCAGGGAAATACAAATCAAAACCACGATGAGATACCACCTCACACCAGTGAGAATGGGGAAAATTAACAAGGCAGGAAACAACAAATGTTGGAGAGGATGTGGAGAAAAGGGAACCCTCATACACTGTTGGTGGGAATGTGAACTGGTGCAGCCACTCTGGAAAACTGTGTGGAGGTTCCTCAAACAGTTAAAAATAGACCTGCCCTACGACCCAGCAATTGCACTGCTGGGGATTTACCCCAAAGATACAGATGCAATGAAACGCCGGGACACCTGCACCCCGATGTTTATAGCAGCAATGGCCACGATAGCCAAACTGTGGAAGGAGCCTCGGTGTCCAACGAAAGATGAATGGATAAAGAAGATGTGGTCTATGTATACAATGGAATATTACTCAGCTATTAGAAATGACAAATACCCACCATTTGCTTCAACGTGGATGGAACTGGAGGGTATTATGCTGAGTGAAGTAAGTCAGTCGGAGAAGGACAAACATTATATGTTCTCATTCATTTGGGGAATATAAATAATAGTGAAAGGGAATATAAGGGAAGGGGGAAGAAATGTGTGGGAAATATCAGAAAGGGAGACAGAACGTAAAGACTGCTAACTCTGGGAAACGAACTAGGGGTGGTGGAAGGGGAGGAGGGCGGGGGGTGGGAGTGAATGGGTGACGGGCACTGGGTGTTATTCTGTATGTTAGTAAATTGAACACCAATTAAAAAAAAAATTAAAAATAAATAAAAAAAAAACAACAAAAAAAAAAAAAAAAAAAAAAAGAGAAAGAATGATCCGTGTGAGTGAGCCCAGCTGGTACTCTTTCCGGTGGTACAAGTTTTTTGTCATGTATCTAGGATCTTAATTTGGAATATTTATGTAGCACTAGATAAAATAGGTATTATAATATAAATACATTTTAATAGATATTCTAATATAAAACTCTCATAGTGGAGAAAAGTCAGTTAACCTAGAAAAAAGATTTTACTTCTCTACAGTCTGCTTCTGTGAACATTTACTTAAATTTAAATTTAAACCAGTTGTGTAAAAAAATAAATAAATAAACCAGTTGTGTAGTTTTTGAAAGTTGTTTTTTAACCTTCTGCTTTTTAAAATTTTTCCTCTGAAGTTGTTTTGGAAACTATTTAATTCAGTTCACTGCAGTTCAGATCAAATCCTTATTGAAGGCCTGTTTAGACAAAGCATAGCTAGGCTCGTGGTTCTCAACACTGGAGGGAGGTTCGTTTTTGTCTCCCCACGGGACATTTGGCAATATGTGGTGCCTTTTGGACTGTTTTGACTTAGGGTGTGTGTGTGTTGGGGTCCCTACGACCACCTCCAATTTCGATGATTTGCTGAGAAGCTCAGGACTCAATATATAGTCATACTCATGGCTATAATTTATTGTAGCAAAAGGAAACTAAGCCTAGTCAGCAAAGGGAAAAGGTACATGAGGTGAAGTCCGAGGAAACTGGGTGCAGGCATCAAAGGTCCTCTTCCAGTGGTGTCACCGGTCACACAGGATGTACTTAACTCCCCCTGCAACCACTGGTGACAAGATACATAGAATGTTGCTTACCAGGGAACTTGTTAGAGGCTCCACACCCCGGGTTTTCATTGGGAGGTAATCACATGCGCATTGTCTGCTTGGCATGTGCCAACGTTTCAGATTTCCAGAAAGAAAGCAAGTGTTTAACATAAACCATATTGTTTGTACAGACAGTTTGGGCACAGGAAGGGTTCTGGGGAGAAGCTCCCCTAAAACACCAACCAAGAGCCAGCCTTTCAGAGGAGGGCAGTCAGACCTAGTGTGTTAACTGTTCTGCACAGGGTGTTCCTGGTATCTGGTGAGTGGAGGCCGGAGGTGTGGTGAATCTCTGCAGTGCACAATGTGCAGCAGAGAATTGTGGGGTCCACCTGTCAGCAGTGCTGCGGAGAGCAAGCTGGAGGGTCAGGTCTGTCCCTTCAGCATGGCTGTCTCTGGGCCTTTCTTTAGTAAGACTGCTTGAACTCTCCTCGCTTTATTATCTAATTTCTCTAGCATAATCTAGCTCTCTTATATTGGTTTGGACTCTTCTTTCCCTTCAGAATTTGACCTAGGGAAAAAACCTACCAAGAGGAAAAGATTCAGTAAAAACAGAACTAACCACCTCTGAACAGTAAAAATTCTTTTCAGGTGATTACTTTCAAAGATTTAAACTGCTATCGTGGTGGTATTTTCTTAGTAACTTAATCTTCCTAGTTTTTATATATAATTAGACTGAAATTAAGATCTTTTTTTTTTTTTAAAGTTATTTATTTATGATAGTCACAGAGAGAGAGAGAGAGAGAGAGAGAGAGGCAGAGACACAGGCAGAGGGAGAAGCAGGCTCCATGCACCAGGAGCCCGATGTGGGATTCAATCCCAGGTCTCCAGGATCACGCCCTGGGCCAAAGGCAGGCACCAAACCGCTGCGCCACCCAGGGATCCCTGAAATTAAGATCTTTAACTAAATCACTTAAGCTCTCAGGCTCTGAAGAATTTTGTGTCCAGTAACTAGAAGGAGGAAGAGTAGATGTGTGAGGACAGGGAAGACAGCTAAAGGCTGCCTGGGGCGCCATCCTCCCCCTGCTGGCCAATTGGTGGATTTCTACAGCTCAGCTCAGCAGGACCCGCGCTCCAGTTCCCTCCAGCTTGCAGTTTGGCCCAGAAGTTTGATGTTTCTTTCATAAGCAACACTCCCTTCTCTCTGAAAGAAAAAGAAGAAGAAGAAGAAGGAAAAAAAAAAGGACAAAGAGAGACTCCAGACTCATCACCCTTTCCAGGGACTTGGGAGGAGGCAGGGTGGGTGACCTTATGGCCACGCTCTGGATTTGTTGTTCTTTGTGAGAGTTGCTTCTTAAGGGAATTCCCACATCTCTTGAGGGCTACATAGAGTAGTGAGAGCTTTGTTTTTATTTTTATTTTAAATCTCTCTCAATATTTTTTCAATGGGAAGCTGAGGATTGTTGCTATTGATAGCTTCTTCTCACAGCTGTGTTGGGCTCAGCTGGAATTCTTGTCCTTGTCTCTCTAAAAGGAACTAAATTGGGAGTTTACAACTGTTACTATTGAGGGAGACTTCAAGTTCTCAGCATGATTTTACTTAAACTTAAATATCAGCGCTGCTGGGAGGAAACATGAAAGTCCTAACTAGTAATTTCAGTCCTTAAAAGAAAAACAAATCCACCTTAAGATTTTGTTTGCTTAAAACTAAAATGGGCACACTCCATCAGCCATCTGTCAGGTCAGGGAGAACCAGCAGGCAGACAGGGAATGTTTCTAGACCCTTATGCACATCTGCACATTTATGCTGAAAATGGAGTAATGGTAGAGTAGGGATTCAGTGACCCTGGTGATCCAATATCTAAAATACAACTTTGTTTCTTGATGCTGAAACTCAGCCAAAGTCCTTCTTTACTCAGGAACGTCTGTATTTATTTCTGTGTCTGTGTAGATGGATAGTCTCTGTGTTATCTCTGGACATTGAAAACCGTGCATTCATATCCCTGTCTGCAACTCCATCCTGCCCTACAGGAGCATTCTGTTTTTTTCCTTTTGCATATTTGTAACTCTGTTCTCTGACAGTGAGAAATTTAGCTCTCATTTATCCTCAGTATCGTTACATTTGATCTACTCTTGCACATAACCAAAGTTCTGTGCTGCCATGGCCTCCATCACTGCACAGATGCCCTCTTCACCTTCACTCAGACTCTGAGTCCCCCACGTTGTGCCCCTGCTGCTATATCCTACCCAGTTGCCCCAGCAGATACCCTCCTCAGCCTTCTTGGGTTCCAGCACCCCATACTGGGGTGATAGTGCCATTGCTCTCCCCCTTCCTACAACATAGCACCCTATTCAGCCTGCCCAGGCTCTAACACTCTGTTCTGGGATTCCCACATGCCCTCCTAACCTTCTTATCCCATTGGATTGCCATGGCTGCTTTTACCCCTGCCCCCAGTGCAGAGACCTTGGATACCCTTTCAGGGCTCTCATACTCTGCATTGGGCCACCTCCCAGCTCTTCCCTCAGTAGAATCCTTCACCCTAGAAAGGCTTCAGCATTCCAGGTGCGCCATTTCTGTCCCCACCCATGCCATGCAGAATCACTCTTTTCTCTCCAGAACTCCAACACTTTGCGCCGTTCTGCATGGACACCTTTCTGGGTACCATCGTGTCTGTTCTTATTCTACACGGCGTAGAGCATTGCCAGTTTTAGGCTAGCAGCTCCACTTAAATAGAAAGTCTCCAGAAACATCCAGCAAATAACCATTGCCCCATGAAATCTATAGTAGAACCAGTGTCTTAGGAATCGGAAAGACCTTTAAAGGTCATTTGGCCCTAACTTAATGCATGGCTGATTTCACCGTGACTTGTTAATGAGAAGTTTTCTGACTTGAAAAAAAAAAAAAACAAAAACCCCAGTCTGTTTCATTTCCAGATAACTCTAATTGTTAAGGTGGTTTTAAACCCTGCTTGTCTTAGGACACCTGGGTGGCTCAGTGGCTGAGCGTCTGTCTTTGGCTCAGGTTGTGATCCTGGGATCGAGTCCCACACTGGGCTCCCCAAAGGGAGCCTGCTTCTCCCTCTGCCTGTGTCTCTGCCTCTCTCTCTCTGTCTCTCATGAATAAATAAATAAAATCTTTGAATCCCCCCCCACAACCCTGCTTGTTTTGTGAGTTTGCCTATAAGTCTTTCTCTTGTTTAACCAGACAAGTTTGATTACAGAAATACTTTGAAGGGAGATGGTATTCACTTTGAGATGATCTGCAAGTGCTTTTTTTTTTTTTTTTTAAGATTTTATTTATTTATTTGCCAGAGAGATAGAGCACAAGGCAGAGGGAGAGGGAGAAGCAGAGAGCAGGGAACTCAACGCAGAGCTGGATCCCAGGCCCCTGGGATCATGACCTGAGCCAAAGGCAGACACTTAACCAACTGAATCAACCAGGCACCCTGTAAGTGCTCTTTTATATGATCTTTCCATCACGAAGTCATCCATCTAAAAATTAATGCTTTTACAAAAGAAAAATTATTGAGGCTTAGGGCTGGGAATAGAATCCAAAAGTGTTTCAGTGTCTAGAAGGAATACTTTCAGCTATAAATATTCAGCATATTGTTCAATAAATTGTAATTTAGGGGGAAATTGTCCAGGATGAGAGGAACCAGTCTGTATGGCTGATCTAAACTGGCTCCCCGATGCGTTGCTATTCCATATCTTTCTTATCTCCACTTACCTTTACCCTGGTGTCTGGATCTGAGTGGCCATTGAGGGTAGCTCTATCAAATAGACCTTTCTGCGGTGGGAGATCATCTGTATTTCTGCTCTTAGGTACCCCACTAGCCACACATGGCCATTGAGAATTTCAAATGTGGCTGGTGTGACAGAGGAACTGAATTTTAAGTTTAATTTTAATGGTCTCATGTGGCTGATTGCTATTAAGACAGTGAGGTTTTAGGGAATGTGTACATCCTTTTCTTTCTTAACTGTGGCAAGGTAAGTACCCTTTGCTTGTAGTTCAGCTGCTTAAAGGAATTACCAGAAGAAATGGTTCTGAGGATTGGAAGGCCATCTGGCTGTGGGGTGTGTTGTGTGTTTCTGGAGTTTCTGTAGCTGTGCTGGCTGGCAAGGGGAGCGCTGCCCTGCTTCACTCATTGGTCTATGTTTGGGACCTGAAGCTTAGTGCTAGGTAAAATGTGATGACCTTTTCAGTCAGAGTGGTTGTTCTTAGGCTATGGATGTATGGGTAAGGCATTCTCCAGCTAGAACCTCCAAGTAAGTCTAAGAAACTAAAAAAAGAAAAAAAAATTACCCTTCCTTTTCCCCAAAGCAAGGAAAAAAATAAAAGAAAAAAAAGAAGAGAGATGGGGGTCAGTATAGATTTTGGTCTTTTCTTTCTTTTCTTTCCTTTTCTTTCTTTCTTTCTTTCTTTCTTTCTTTCTTTCTTTCTTTCTTTCTTTCTTCTCTCTCTCTCTCTCTTTTCTTTTCTTTCTTTCTTCTTTCTTTCTTTCTTTCTTTCTTTCTTTCTTTCTTTCTTTCTTTCTTTCTTTCTTTTTTCAGATTTTATTTATTTATTAATGAGAGAGAGAGAGAGGGGCACAGACACACAGAGGCAGAGACACAGGCAGAGGGAGAAGCAGGCTCCATGCAGGGAGCCCGACACGGGACCTGATCCCTAGGATTCCAGGATCATGCCCTGGGTTGAAGGTGGTGCTCAACTGCTGAGCCACCTGGGCTGCCTGGTTTTGGTCTTTCTTATGTGCAGACTTGTATCAGCCTGCCTGGTGGCATTGCCTATGAGATGTATGCCCACCCCCCGACCCCCCACCCAGAACTTTCCCTGGTGCAGTCTAGTGTGGGGTAGACTCATGTTATTACTGCTTCTTGGTCTGATGGGTGTTTCACTTTTTCCTGGAACTTGCTTTATATTATTCATTTCTTTGATGGTGATCGCAGTAGTCCCTCAATCTGTATAGTGTTTATGCTGTGTAACCTCTCTGCCTGTGAGAATCTTGCCTTCCAGGAGAGAATGACTTACCCTAAAACTCTCCCTTGACTTCTGGCTTACTAACTTTGTGTTCGGATTTTTATCTCTTATGGAGATCTAAATGGCACTAGACCCCCAGAAATCCTTTCTTCACTCCATTTTCTTTTAGACATCCTTGCTATCCAGATGTTAAGAGTGGCTCCTTACTTTGGTGAAGATAGTTTTTCCCACTGATTGTTCTCAACACCAATTCAGTCTTCCTGTGTCCAGGGGGCTTGGGGATAAGGGACTGTTTTTACTGCAGCATCTCCAGAGCCGGAGGAGGCCATTCAGCACCCAGAAGCAGTCCTTTTACCCCCTCCGGTTTTACAGCCGGTACTTAGCCCATTGTTTCCCTCTCTTCCTATTTGAGCAAGGCAGCCAGCTCTCAGTTCCTTTACCCATCTGAATCCTCAGATATAACTTAGGATAACACGCTGATGCTTCTCCAAACAGCCAGTTTCTCTCTTTTTCCACACATGTATTTATAACGTGCTCTCCAAGCTTGGCCTATGACAAGCATCTCCTCACAGCATGAACAACTTCTCCCAATAAAATATTTATAAAGATTGCACGTGACTGAATCATACCTTAGGTTCTTATGGTGTATAATACTGTAAGTACTGAGCAACACCACGGAGTGTAATTTTCCAGAAAATCGAGGGATGCGATGGCTGGTGAGAATCCACTTACTGCCATAAGCGTGACATCCAAGTTTATCTTTCTTTGACCAGCAGGCCGGCAGCAGCGTTCCAGTCACACTTTTTGCTCTCTTGTAGTCCCCGGCGCTACTTCCTGCTGTCCTCTCAGATGGCCGTCCACCCCGAGTACAGAGAAGACCTGGAAGCCATCCAGGCCAAACACGGGGAGTCAGTGTTAGTACTGGATAAATGTACCAACCTCTCAGAGGGCGTCCTGTCAGTCCGTAAGCGCTGCCGGGAGCACCAGGTCTACGATTACCCCCAGGTGCTGCAGGTGAGCATCTGTCCTTCACTCCCTTGGAGCTGGTGGAGGTCCCTTTCATGAAGTAACATGCACCCCAGCAAGAGGCCTTGCTTTCCACATGCATCCAGGAGAATTAACCTCGGGGAGCTGAAAACTTACGGCTCCTTACCAGCCACATGGGCCCTCGGGTGCGTCAGCGTCTGGTGTACCGTTTGTGCAGAGCTGCTTGGCCTGGGAGTGTTCTTGCTCCTTTCAGATATTCAGTAACACTCCAGAATCTCAACTGTGATGGGTTTGCAGAGAAATCACATGGACAGAGTGGGCAAAAGTATTTTACTTTTACCCTGTATTCAAAAGCCCGTCCAGAGAAATTCCCTTCTTTAAGGTGGCAGCTTGTATCCTCTGGCATGCTGGCCCACAAGGCTACAGTCACCTTTTGCTGGGAATGGGAGATTTTCATTTTTTGTTACTGTTTTGTCTGTTGCTGTTTTGCCACCCTCGGCATGTCCTACTGGCAGTATGTCCTTTACTTAAGTCATGGGCATGGTACTATTTCCATAACCACGGGCAGAATAGTCCTTTGGGGGATATTTTAAGCATAAGCAAGATGCTTGACATTCCAAGGGCATGGGGGCTAGGAAAGGCGAAAGTGAGTTTTGTTTCCTGAAATATTTAAAATAGTTCAAGAAGAAATAGCAAGGAGCTGGTGTGATTCTTTTTTTTTTTTTTTTTTTTTTTTAAATCTCCTAGGAGAACTGGCCCATGCTGAGATTGTTAAAATACTTTCTCTTAAAAAGTGCTGCATCTCCTCTGGAATGTCTGACTGATAACAGTGGTGATGTGAGCAGGAGTATTTATAGTAACCTTTGTCTAGACAGGAAAAATGGTTATCAGCACGTGTGTCCACATCTGGATGCCGACTCTTCAGGGCAGGCTGAGCTGTCCACCTGCACCTCTAGGCGCCATGACTGATTCTCTTCTTCAGCCCTTGCTGCTTTCTCATGTATCCCCAGAGGAGTTTGCCATATTGAGTTTCTCTACATTTTTTTTTTTTTCCCCTGAGCCTGCCTTTTCTCTAGCTGTAAAGATGAAACAGTGGGCTTTTTTTTTTTTTTTTTTGAGTATATTTTTTTCCTTCTGAAGAGGCAAAAACTGGGAGAAACTGAGTGTTAGAGATAGGGTTGTTTCTTATTTCGGTTTACCTGTTGTAACTGTCCTCCTGTACATCTGTCATTTTCCGAAATGTTCCCCACAGGGACTAGTTTTGAGGGAATGAAAGGAGAAGAATTTTTTTGAGATTTTGCTTTCTGTTTGATTTATTGTTCCAAGAAGAACATATCTGTGTGTTTTCAAAAGCATTGCATTTATAAAATGAATGTCTTCTATGTGCAGAGCACACTGGTCGATGCCATGAGGAGTAGAAGGATGAGAGTTGATAGCTTCCCTCTAGGGGGTCCTCTAGAAAGCCTGAATGCCCAGACAAAATAATTCTGTTATGAGGTAGGCTGATGTAAGTGCTCTAAGTGGGGCTCAACCCCTATGCCATGGTGTGTTTGCATAGTCAACTGGGGCTGGAAGGGACCAGTCTGTGGGACGTCACATTATTGAGCACCCAGAAAAAGACTTGGACATTGGTTCTGGACATTTCAGATGCCACCAGTAGCAGCATTGGGATGACACTGAAGAGTGGAAAATATGAAGCATTGCAGCCAGTTGAGCTTTTCCAGTTCCACTGGTGTGAGTTTTTATCTGGTAGCATTTGCAGTCAGGATGTCTCAGTATTGCTTGGCTTCAGCCCTCAGGAGGACTTCATGGTCTGCAGTGATCAGAGTAAGTGGATCAGTGAAACTGATTTGTAATCCCCTGCCTCTGCTTGTGTTCCTGCAGGAGGCCACTTTCTGTGTGGTCCTTCGTGGTGCTCGGCTGGGCCAGGCGGTACTGAGTGACGTTTTACGTGCCGGCTGTGTCCCGGTTGTCATTGCAGACTCCTATATTTTGCCTTTCTCTGAAGTTCTGGACTGGAAGAGGTGAGTGTTACCTTCTAATAAACTTTACGCCAGTGATTCTGTGTATATTAGATTTTGAAAGCCCCCTAAGTAATTGTAATGCCTACTGAGGTTTGGGAACTACTTCTGTAGAGTGTTTTACTGTATTTTCCATCAGAAGAGTTAGTCTGGTGGCCTAGAGCAGGTGTTCACAAACTGAAGCCTTTGGGCCAAATATGGGAAGCTGCCAGGTTTTGTAAATAAAGTTTTATTGAAACACAGCCATGTCCATTCACTCACATAATTATCTACTGGCTGTTTTTTTTTCCTGCTACTATGGCAGAGCTGAGTAGTTGTGACAGAGATTATATGGTCCACAAAGTCTAAAATATTTATTATCTGGCCTTTTACCAAAGATGTTTAGCAGCCCTTGGTCAAGAGCAGAGGTTCTCCACTGTAACCGCAGAGTATATTCATCTGAAGGACTTTAAAATATGCCTGGGCCTTACCCTCAGGAATGCAGCACATCAAAGCTCAGTGGGTGTGATTTGTAGCCACACTGGTGAAATGCTACTCTAGAGATGCTACAGAATTTGCATAATGTTACTAGCTGGAGGGGGAGTGCCTCCACAGAGAAACATTCCCAGTGCCCAGATGGACAAACATAGGTTCCGCTCGCTCGGTTATGGCTGTAATGGACAGCAGAGCTCTCTGTCTCGTGTCGTTTCATTTCCCTAGGACTCTGAAGGTTAAAGATCATTGAAAATTAGCCCCCTTTGTGTATACCTCTCAGCTAACTCTGCCTCAGATACTTACTTTCTCCTCTCCCAACTGTTCTGATGTTTCCCTTCCTGTCCGATCACCATAGGTATTTGAACAATGTAAGTGGTGTTCATTCTTGGGTACCTTCATTCATCTCATAGTTATTGGAAAATCTTCTGTGAATAATGCAGTCTCTGCTCTTAAGGAGCCTGGGATCTTGTGGGGAAGATAAACCAAGCATTCTAATAATGTGTGACAAGTGCCATAGTAGATGCCGACACAGGGGGTGGTGGAAGCCCAGAACAGAGGGGGAGCCTCATTCAGCCTGAAAGATGAGGCTGTGTAATTCTTTTTATCTTAGAGAGGTGCTGAGCCACTTTCAGTCCTTTAAGCACCCTTGGAGACATTTGTTGAAGGCCCTTTATTTGCTGGGTACCATGTTAGGTATGGGGATACAAAGATGATCAAGGTCAAATGTTGCCTCTAGGAAGCCCCTAGTCTAGTGGTGGAAGATAGACAAGTAAACCAGCAATGACCAACTACTGTGATGAGACACAACCCGGCTGGATGGAATGGTAGGAGAAACGCTAGAAGGATGCAAACAGCCATTGTCGGCAGTGGATTTGGTGAGGGCTTCGTGGAGGCAGTACTCTGAGTGAATCCAGACCGGCTTGGGTAGCTGTAATAATGGATAAGTGGTGGAAGGGCTCTGGACTTGGAGCCAGAAGGCCTGGGTTCAGGTAACCAGCCCTGTCACTGGTTAGCTTTGTGATCTTGCCAAATCGTTTTTCCTTTTTTTTTTTTTTTTTTTTTTTTTTGAGCCTCAGTTTTCCCATCCATGGAGTAGAAATCATGTATTTATTTAGCGAATATTTATTAAGTACCACGTGTGCTAGACCGTGTACCAGGTGCTCAGGGTGTGGAACCAGACATGGTTTCCATCCTAACAGACTAGTCTTGATTGGGGGCAGGTTTCAGATTTAATAAGTTAATTGGTACAAACATAATGGGAAACCCTGCTAAGTGCCCCGGCGGATGGCTCATCTCTGAGCCATCTGTCTTCCTCACCCGCATGTCTAGCCTGCCGGCCACTGCTGCCAGCTACGGCCTCACCACTTTCACCAGCTCTTCCACTGTATTTTGTGATGGTCTCCAGCCATTCTTCTGCCCCGGCTTTCTGCAGTTTCTACTAACACTTTAGGCAGAATGACCCTGTTGGAACTTAATCAGATGATGCCAGCACTGCCTAAAACCTTCTAATGGCTTTCTGTTCAGTTAAAGTCTAGTCCTTACTGTAGCCTGCAAGGCCCGGTGTGGTCTGCTGTGCCCCTCCCTCCCCTGTTTACCTCCTGATATTCTCCATCTTTACTATTCTCCAGCCACCCCAGCCTCCTTGCTGTTGCCAGATCATTCCCAGCATGCTTCTTCTTCCTTGGGGCCTTCTGCTTGTTAGCCCTTCTGCCTAGAATGCTCTCCTGCAGGTGTTCTCATGGCACTCAGCCCCAGATGCCTTTGTCTGGTTTGGTCACTGTTCTAATCCGAGTCCCTGGCACATGATAGCGGCTCCATAAACGTGCTGAATGAGTGATTTGAGGAGATAGCTAAAGGAGAAAAGTCCTTGCTGTTCAGAGCAGGTAGTGAAGATACAGAGGAGTGCACCAGGCAGGAGGAAGTTCATACCCACAGACCCTCTGGTGGGAAAAGCATGGTTTGTTGAAGTGGCTGAAAGGGCACCAGCATGGCTGGGACACACGGGTGGTGTGGAGGGAGGTGAGGAGACAGAGCAGGTGAGAGGACTCCTTTGAGAAGGTCAGCCCTGAGAGAGGAGGAGGACGAGGGAGCCACTCACTGGAAGGAATGCGGACCGAAGGGGAGTGTGGGTGTTTGTGCTCAGAAGAATGCAACGAGACAGGTCCGTAGAGGTGCTGTGTGTAAAGGGGCTTGGGTATAGAAACTATTTTGCTTTTGTCTCTAGAGCATCTGTGGTCGTGCCGGAAGAAAAGATGTCAGATGTGTACAGTATTTTGCAGAGCATCCCGCAAAGGCAGATTGAAGAAATGCAGCGGCAGGTAAGAGGCTGGGCAGGCCTGCTGGGGAGGTGACATGGGTGGTTGGAAGGGTGGCCTGTGTGGTGGGGATACACATCCACAGAGCTGAATGCGTGAGGCACTCTATCGACTCACCAGACTGAGGAGAGGGAAAGCAGACCCAGGTGAGGTCACATCAAATGAGGTTTTAAATAGTAACTGTGAGAGATTTAAAAGCTCTGCTGAGGTAAGCCCACATTTTTCTGTTTTAAGGTCGTAGGGTAGCAGTGTGTTCAAGACACAAATCTGAACCTTTTTGGCTGGTGGTTCTCTCAGCAGGTGATAGTTGTAGTGAGTAAGGCAGCCCTGGAAGAGGGGACATTTCATGAGTGGCTGTTATCCAGGAGAATGTTGTCATATCTATCAGCTGGCCTAGGTCCCCAGTTCCAGCAGCCTCCCTCGTTGAGCACCCCTGTGCCCTGCAACAGCTACTGCACCCCTGCCTCACTTTCTGGTTTTCTTTCCTTCTGATACCCCTTCCCCTGGGCTGCTCTCTTCTGTCTGAAGCATGCCACTGGGGGTCCTGGATAGTCCTGCTTCTCTTTCCTTTCTCTGTCCAGAACGAAATTTAGTTGGGCTGAAATGTCAAGTTGAAAAAAAAAATTAAAAAGACCACCCCAAATTGGTTTCTGTGCTAATTGTTTCTTTTCTTTTTAAGTAGATTCTTAAGGTTTTTATTTTTGTAAAAATAATCTTTGTAGGAGATGAACGGCAGAGAGGGTTGGAGGGTTCTCAGCTTTGAGTCTGTGACTGTCCCGTGTCTCCTCTGTTCTCCGTCTGGCACCTCCACCCCAGGTGGAGAGCCTGCCTGTGACCTTGTCCAGGGAATGGGTTTCAGGCCTCTGTCTGGGTAAGGGCAGGGTGGTCACCTAACTGTGGGATGGGTGGGAATTGGGCCTTCTGACCGCTTTGTGATTATGTGTTCAGTTTGTCCTCTTCCTTCCCGCCTCATCTCTGCCCCCACCTGGGGTGCTGCAGTGGACGACCTTGGGTTTTCCCAAGGTGTGATTTTCCTCAGCAGCTCTCTTGGGCCCAGAGAGTCAGGTGCTATGGCTCATTCTGCTCTTCAGCTTCTGCGTTTTGTTGCTAAGGCTCTTCTCCCATCTTTTTCTTGATCTTAGAGTGACTGTGTATTCTTTTTTCAAAATTTGTCATGTTAGGGTTTTAGGAGGCAGTGAAAATTAGCAGATGTGTTGAGTCCACCCTCTTTTATTGCTTTAAACCATGGAGATGGCCATGTCACGCAGTACCCCAGACTGCCTGCACTCAGCACCATCTCGGCCGGGCACCGACTCTGCCGTCAGTGAAAATCCTCTGCCAAGGATTTGCCTCCTCTGGATCTCAGTGACCTCATCTTTAAAACACATTGACTTCCTGATTGGAAAACAGGTCACAGGGGCGCCTGGGTGGCTCAGTTAAGCATCTGCCTTCGGCTCAGGTCATGATCCTGGGGTCCTGGCCTCTATCCGGGTATTGGGCTCCCTGCCTAGTGGGGAGTCTGCTTCTCCCTCTCCCTCTGTGTGCATTCTCTCTTGTTCAAATAAAATAAAATCTTAAAAAACAAAACTAATCTCAGTTGAGTTTTAGCCTCCCCGTTGTTTTTTCAGAGCTATTCATGTTCATTTTAAGTGTCTGAGCTTCTCAGTTATTACTCGAGTACTAGCCTTATCTGAGTTTCAGTCAATTAGAAAGTCCATCTGGAGAGCTCTAGATTTTTCATCTAAACCTGTGGTTCTTATAAGTTTCAAAGAAGAATGTGTTCCTTTTCACAGAAGAAGAGTTCTGGTGTCCAAGCTCTGGGTGTTTCTTTTATATAGTATCTTGATTTATTAACTAAATAGAGAGTCATCTGCCAAATCAGACACCATCTTAAGATTCCAGTCTGACAAGGCCAAGTAAAAACCCACCATCATCATGTTGGGAGAGAGAATCCTTTGGTTTTCAGGGCAGAGCTCCCACTGCTAGCTTATAGAATACCATTATTCCACAGAGCAGGCTGGGGAACCACAGGTCTGAGACTAGCACAGCTGGTTGTTTCTGAGTCCAGGCTCAGAAATCATAAATCCGTTGAGATGGAATGAGCAGAGGTCATTTAAAATGGGGTACTTTGAGGTTATTTGGGTTCAAAGAGATACACTTGGAGTCAAAAGACTTGGATATGAGCCATGGCTCTGTCCCTATGAATTATATGACACTGATAAGTCACCAAAGCTCACTAGGTTTTCATTTTCTCCTTTATGAAATGATGGGATTGGCTAGATCCTCTCTCATGTTCTGTTTAGTTGTTTTAAAAAGTCTGTGAACCTCTTGTCCTTAGCAAGAATATCACTGACCTTGACAGCATTAATGACCAGTGGCCATGTCTTTGCTACACACCTCTAGACCTGAGGCCCATTTACCTCTCTGAGTGGTGAGCATCCACATTGTGTCAACTTGTTCAGAAAGGCAGTCTCGGCACTTTCTGCCTCCTTTTCCAAGTTTTCCTTCTGCTTTCTCATGCCTCTCTTCGCTGCTTTCAGACTTTTTAATGCTCTCCACTGCAGTGCCCCATGGAGTCCTGCTCCCCTTTCCCTGAATATTGTGTTCCCAAAATGACCTCTTTTCTTCTCTCAATCTCTGATTTCTAGACTGGACTGATCTCAACCAAAAGTGAGATTAGCTGGTTGAAGTAATTCCCAAAGAGGTATAAAGATGATCAGGTTTAGCTACTAGATGCCAATAGCACACCCTTTCCCCAAGGTGTGATAATCAAAAATGTCTCTAGATATTGCTAAATGTCCCATGTGGGGCAACACTGCTTTGATCGGGAACCACCATTCCATTGATAGTGAAGGTCTTATCTAACACTAGCGAGAGTTCTTTTGTTCTCTAGGACCCTTTGCAGAATCTGCTTGTCATTTTGCCCTCTGTTTACCATCCATCAATTTAACCTGATCTTGGCAGGAGTGGCTTTGGCACACACTTGGTTCTGAAAAGTTTTTACACCTTAGTGAATCTTTTTAGGGAGGTCAGATTTGGATCTGTTTGTAAGACAGACGTAAAAGTTTAGGGAAATCCTGTCATATCAGTAGTTGATGGCTTAGAGCCCCTGGTTGATAGGTCAGAATGAGCCGAGCCTGAGCAATAGTCTGAATTTCTTGCTCAGCAGCTGAAAACCAACTTGAGAAGTTGCAGGGACAGTTGCAGCCAGCAGGGGTCTCCATCTACTTTTAAGTGACTCCTTTTCCTTGGGACAGCATAAATGTTTCCAAGATATCCTAAGGTACTTCTCCCTGGCTTTGTCCTCAGTAGTCGGTCTCTAGAGACTGGTTCTTTCAGATGAGGAAGAAATAGCACCGGGCATGGGATTTTGGCTGTCCAAAGAGGGAACAGAGCTATGTTTCTGATTGGCTCCAGCGGTCTGGGGGTGCAATCTTGGTGATGGAAGTATTATAGTGACATTTTGCAGCTTAGAGCTCGGGACGAGTGAGGCCACAGTGTGGCTGGCGGGGGTTGCAGTGAAAGTCTTCATCATGACTTGGGCATAAGGATGCACCAAGGGAGAGAGACACTTTGCCTCACAAGGAAAAGTAAGTAAATTTGCCTCCCGACCTTAGATATGATGTTGAAGCAGCCACAAAGTTAAGGACAAGGCTAGAGCCTACAGAAAGTAAGTTATCTACTCCTGATTGCTGACAAGAGTGTTGGCAAACATGGTATTGGACAAGCTGGGTCGGGGGGAACTTGTTGATTTTCTTTGTAGGTAAATTAAAAACTAGTTTCTTCTATTAGTAGAGGGTGAGAGTTATATAACAGTATAAAGCCAACTTATCAGTTGGCCTCTTATCATCCTATGAGCTAAATTAACTAGTTAATTTAGTTAATTTAGTGAAGTCCTAATTGAGTGTTGTTTTTTTCAAGGGGAGATAATCCTAAATTTATGATCCTCAGCCGCTAAGACCTGGTGGTGTATGGGAATAAGCACAAAGAAAGTTGAGAAGATGGCGGACATTTTCTAAAGTACATTAGGGGTCTGATATGGAAGGGAACAGTTACGGGCTAAAGTCAGGGACAGATTTATTGGGGAGGTGGCATTTGAGGTAGCTCTTAAAGGTGGAGAGGCCTATCCACCACCTCTCTTATGCTGGAAGACAGGCAGAAGTATGCGACTGAGTATTTTTCTGTAATCAGAAGGAGCTTTCATATCCCTAGTCACCCTTGAATGACAATTGAAATGAAAGCAACCTAGGCCCTTGGAAGGCCGGGTGTACACGGGGCTGTATAGTTGGAAATGTTTGTGTGGAGAGGGAGGAAGGCGTAAATGGATCCGCAGTTTATCTGTTGAGTGGAGTTTCCAAACATTCTTTTATTGGTCAGTGGCTCCACCAGCAGTGACCTCTAACCTCAGCCACACTAGGAGGTGGAAGTCAGGAGCCTGCCTTGCCTTTGAACTCTCCTCTGTACTCGATTGACTGGGAGCCTTTGAGGTGGCAGAAACAGTCAGCATCTTCTTTTCTCCCTGGCCTTTAAGCCTGGGTGAGTTAAAAAATCGGTTTCTTTTCCGTCTGTTATACTGACCCATCCCAGTTGGCCTTCATATTTTCCTAGTAAGTATACCGAATATCTGTGCTGCTGAGGAGTACTTGAAGATGTAATTGACTGATTAGGAAAAAGACAAAACAGTTCTACTTAAGAAAATAAAACCCAGCCATGTGGCACCCTCACCGACCAGGACTGTAGTTAGGCCTCGCTATGATAAAGGAGAGAGTGAAACAGAGCTCATAGCAGTGCATGTGTGTGTGCACAGCAGAGGTCACGCACTTTGTCTGCAGGACGGCCCCTAAAACAAGACTTGGATTTCAACACAGCGACTTAGCTGGTTTCCATAGTCGTGGTAGCTTAGAAATCACAAATATGAAGGGTCTCTGAGAGGGGTCATCAGCCAGTCTGGTGTGAATAGCAAAGATGGAAAAGCTGTTTCAAAAATAGAACTCTCAGTACATTGGATATATGGCTGGCAGCTTTGCAGGCTTTACTATATCCTGGGTGCGTCATTGTAAGACAGCAGAATTCCTTGCTTCAAAGAAGTACATGTTTGTTTGTTTTTCGTATTTTGGATTTCTGACATCCAAAGGAGACTTGCCATCAGTTTGAACATTGAATATGGTTTCTGTTTTTTTTCCCCTAAAGCTGTTATTGACAGGGTGTCTTAAAACTGAGGAAATACAGAGGTTGCTTTTCTTGGTGATGCCCTTGAATCTTTAAGTGAAGGCTTAAATTTTGTGTAACATATATATATATTTAAAATCGTGGTTCTTAATGTAATATACTTATATAAATAAACTATAATATACTTATATAAAGTTTTTATAGAGTCTATCTAAAATGTTTGCTTTTACAGACAAGTAAATACAGAGAACAAACTGAAGGTCACCAGAGGGGAGGTGAGTGGGGAGGGGTGGGGGAAATAGGTGATGGGGATTAAGTACACTTACCATGATGAACACCGAGTAATGTATAGGATTATTGAATCACTGTATCTTATACCTGAAACTAATATAACACTACATGTTCATCCTATTGGAATTAAAATGAAAAACTTAGTAAAAAAAGGTTTTTATTTTTAAAAAGTGTTTTGTGATTCAGTGAAAGGTATAAACCCTCAGATGTCTAGAAACCTTGGCAGCCTGTTCTCTGAAGGTTCCCCATGTGGGTGGCTTGACTGTCTTGTCTGTCTCCAGTTGTATAGCTGTCCCTGTCCACTACCTCCCCACCCCTGCTCACCCCCAGCACATGGGGTTACAGAGCTAACTGTTTAAACACAGTAGTGAGATAGGCAGGCAGACAGATAATCTGAATGTTTTAATGTGAGGACACTGAGGATAAAGGCATGTAAAGTAATCCTCCCAAGACCGCACAGCATGTGAGGGACCGACAGGGAGCACACTCTCTTTTGCTGCCCACAGCTTTATTCAAATCACAGAACTGTGTGGCCTGGATTGAGGCAAAAAAAAAAAAAAAAAAAAAAAAAAAATCAGATGAACTTGCCAATAATTCAAGATGACTGCTTATTGGATAGTCTTCTCAAAAAAGTGGTCGCTTGAGGCATTTAGGGCTGGATGCATCCCTGGAAATATATTATGAAGAATATGGAAAATATTTCACTTCTGATTTCCAGAATCAATACTGTAATGCTTGTCACTTTTATCCCCCCACCTGTGAAATTGAAAAAATTTTTATATACATAAACTGAACTCTCACAGCTTTTAAAAAATGCCAAATATTCCCTGCCTCCTTTTCTCCCCCACTCTCCGGCCCCGACAAGTCATTCTGAGCTCTGTTTCCCGATCTTTGCTTTTGTACTGGATTGCTTGCCCTTAAACAAAACACACTGACCTGATCCCTGGAATTCTTCCTGCAAAACAGACAACCGTGGTTCTGACACAAAGCTGGGCTCTTTGGCCTGTGGGAGAGCCTTTGGGATTGAAGTGGGGTCACTATGGGATATTCTGAATTTTAAAATTTCTTTTCAGTGGCACTGGATTCTCTGTGTTTGAGTTTTCCTGAACATATAAATCCATATTATAAAAGAGATTGGTTAATGTATGTTGTTTAAAGCAGAATAAAATAAGGACTCATTTAATTGGAACTCCTAAGGAAGAGCATTTTTATGTGTTTCACTTTTTCCCCCCCAACTTTAGTATTAAGAACCTTATTGGAAAAAGGCTTTTGCCAAGTATCTGATGGGAAGCCAAGAAAAGCATTTTAATAGAACTGTCTCAAATTTATAGTACACTAGGGCCTGTAAATAAATTTTCCTGTCTTTAAGGTTTGCGCTGATTTGCAGTTATTTTGTATAGCTTCTGAGATTTAAATCCTCACAGTCCAGATGGAGAGACCATAAAGCTGCTTTCCTTGGCAATCCTGGCACACCTTGTCCACGGGCAAACATAAATGAGTCATGTGTGGAACCTGGTCTGTCAATGCTCACTTATCTTACTACGGTGCCAGCTTTAGTTCAGTGACTTTTCTTAGAGCAGCCCACCTAAATATTCTCCAAATTTAGGAGAATTAGTCTTTATTATTTTTTTTATTTTTATTTTTTTTAGAGTCTTTAATTTCATAATGCAAACACATCAGATACATCTGTATTAAGCACCTGCTCTATTCCTAGTATTATACAGGCTTGTTGAGGGAGATTTTATTTAAAAGATCCTGTCTTTAAGAAAGGCCCTGAGATTGCCGGGGAAGAGTACTTTGAGTAATATACCTACTAAAAAGGTCAGAAGTTCTGTCATTCAGTTGTGCCATGGAGAGTCAGGAATAGATCGGAGGTGAAGGGAATCTTCACAACTGGGTAGTCTCAGGAAGACAGGGTGCTCTGGGAGGGTATTGACCTCCACCCAGAGGTGGCTTCTATGAGAAAGAGTCAGCAGGTAAGATGGAGTGGATCGAGCAGGGACTTTGAACCCCAAAGGCAAAAAACTTTGTGAGAAGTAGAAGGCAGGGAAGGTCAGTGACAAGTGGAGAATAATGATGGGTGATGGAAGGGAAAAGAAGTATTCATTAAGGAGATTGAGAACCAAATCAAAGAGCTGGAAGGGACCTTCAAAACTGTTCAACCCTTTCCTCATATTTTATAAATGATACATAAGCTCTAGAGTTCAGGTGATCTGGAGAATGAATTGTTAGGGCCAGGGTTGAGCCTGACTGGAGCCCAGGTCTCCTGACTCCTGTCTGATGATTTCGGGTGGGGGTGGGGGAGCCTGGACATTGAGTACTACAGTATTTTCTAGACCGAGGGTCATGATTCATTAGTTAGATCATGAAGTCAATTTAGTGGGCGATGACTAGCATTCTCTCTCTCTCTTTTTTTTAACATATTACATTTTAAATTGAGGTTTTTTTTTTAAAGATTTTTAAAATTTATTTATTCATGAGAGACACACACAGAGAGAGAGGCAGAGACACAGGCAGAGGGAGAAGCAGGCTCCATGCAGAGAGCCTGACGTGGGACTCGATCCCGGGACTCCAGGATCACACTCCAGGCTGCAGGCGGCGCTAAACCGCTGCGCCACTGGGGCTGCCCCTCTTTTTTTTTTTTTTTTTTAATAAAATATAATAGAAAGGAGAATATCAGCATATTACCCAATAAAGTCAAATACTTCCCTCTATTTTAGCCATACATGTAGATGACTTGTGAGCTGCAGTATAAAATGTATTTGTTTCTTAGTGTGGGTCCCAGTCCAGAAAGTTTGAAACATGTTGGTAGTGGCAAGCATGTGGATTTTTGAGTTGAATAGACCTGAATTCAAATCCTAAACTGTGCTGCAAAAGCTAACTTGTGACTATAGGCTAGTTACTTAACTTTTTGAAGCTTCCATTTTCTTATCTCAGACCTAGGACTAATAACACCATGGAGCAGTATTATTGATGACATGAAATAATTAAAGCATCTGGGTTCTGGCCTGCTCCATGCTGGCAGTTATTTGGAATTGCTCTGCCTGGGTTTGAGTTTGAGTATTAGAAGGAGCCTTCTGGTTTGGAGTTTGGTCTTAAGGAACCACAGTGAGTTACCAACATGGATGTATTATGCATTTGCTTCTGGGCTTGGAAACTTGAAACAGAATTTATTCCTGTGGGTCTGGTGTACTTTCTATATCTTGGCATGGAAGGCGGTTCACCTCTCTGTTTTTCTGTTAGGATCAGAATGGTTGATTAAAATCAGTGGTTCTCTAGTTGGCCTTTAAAAAAAAAAACCAACTCACTGGCACATTTGGATAAAGTACTATTACTTTTTCTTCTTTCCAGTGAGAAAAACTTATACTGAATCTTTTTTCCTCTCTTCAAATGTATTCTCTGCCAAATGATGATTTTATTCATTGTTTAAACTGGAAAATTCAAAAAGAAATGAACCTAAAGAGAAAAGTTACAATCAGAATTGACATTTGGGTGGTGAAGGGTTGAAGAATGTGAGTTCACTGGGTAAGAACTAAAAATAAAGGGAATTTGTATGAGAGTTTAAGAGGACTGGCCAGATAGCTCGCAGAAATAGCTGTTGTTCTCATCTCCCTGAAAAGAACTGAGTTCTGTTATATAATTTTCCTGGTACTCTCTGCCTCTTCCTTTTTCCTCTCTTCCTCCTACTGCCTCCCTTCCCCCATTCCTCTCTGGCCAGCTCCATCCCAGATTTAAAATCCCGCTGGAGAGTGGGGACGAGAGCTTCATCCCCCAGATGATTTGGGCCAGGGGCTAAAACACTGCCATAAATCTGTAGCTCATTTTAATGCCACGTTAAAGCAGTGTGAGCGGCTGGTTTCCGTGGCCCCTGCCCTGTTTCTTTATGGGCTTCTTTGGCTCTTCTTTATAAAGAGGCCCCGCGGAGTCATTTTCAAGTTCTTATCAGTTCGATGACAGCTATATGGGTCTTTCTGCTGAGTCCAGGAGCTCCGGCAGGCGTGTGAAACTTCTGATATTAAAATTGAAGAAAAATGCCAGGCAGGAGGGATGGGGTAGCGTGGCGTCCGCGGTTTGGAGGTAAAAGATCATTAACCTTTGCAGGTCCAGAACCCTGCCGTTGGCCAGAAGAGTCACTTCTCTTGGTGGAGGCAGGGCGGTGAGGGTTAGGCAAGAGAGGATTTTCCAAGGGCCTTTATTTTTATCCCTTGACTAGAAAGTGCCATTGCACTGGCAGTTTGTGTTTTCAAGCTTCGTTCGGCAAGTGAGTTGGGCAGCCCCGAAGGGCTAGGGGAGCCAGGTTTACCGTGTACCTGTTTTCTAGAGGCCGCCTGAGTGGCTGGGCCTCTGCTCACACATCTTTGCCCACAGCATCACTTATCAAATTTAAAGGGACTTTCATCATTCTGCTTTGCTGCCCCTCTTAGACCAGATTGCTAACCCCCAGTAATCCTCCCCGAGTGCTGCGTGGAAACACCAGGCCCTCCGTAAATGTCAGCCTGCCATGCCTGGCCCTTTTTACCCTCTCAGTTACAGAGGAATGGAACTGGAAGCTACTCCTCCCTCTTCCCTACCACTTTTCCTTTCTTTCTTTTTTTTTTTTTTTTTTGCTGGAAAACTCCCGCAGCAGACAGCTGAGAGGAAGGAAAAACCATTACCTGGATCAAGGCCAGCAGCTTGGTGGGAGCTGCAAAATCTCTGGCATCTCCTGACCAGAATGTTTTAACAGGCGTTTCAAAAAGTGCATCTCTGCCCTCCTTCTCCTTTCAGTTTTCCAACCTTGATTTCCAGAGCGACTGGGGTGGGTGGAATATGCCCTCAGGATGTGCTTTCTATCTGCCAGCTCTTCTAACCCAAGCCTTCAGGAAGACCTTAGTAACGATAAGCAAAACCCAGTGGATATGTGTTTTTAAGTGCTGCGTGCCCTTTTGGCACCAAACACATTATTTTTCCTTTTTCAGAGAGTTTTGGACATGAGCAGTTTTGCAAGTGTGTTCAATTTAAAATAGCCACTTGAGGTTGAGGCAAAAGGGAGGAATTTTTGTAGTAAGTTCGTCAAATTATATGGCTGTTGATCTAGGATTAATGATTTTCATTGAGCAAACAATAAAAATATACTGGTTGGTTTTATTGCTCATGTAGCTCCTGTGGGGAGAGTAATTAGGTATAAAAACCAAACGAGCAATAAAACAAAATAAAATGCCCCAAACTCCAAAGCGATAGACCTACTTTTTAATACATTTTCTGGGGACTAAATTAGTTAAGAAGTTTATCAAACTGGGTGTTTTGTGTATGGTGTAATTTTAACAAACTTACTGCAAATATTTAAGTTATGAAGAATAAGTTATATAAAAATAATTTGAGTATATTGGAAGTTCTCCCTAAATACGTGATTATGAATAATCATTGCACAGCCTTTTTGAGGGATCAGAGTTGATGGGATGGTCATTTTCCTTTGGGCATTGGTTAGAGAGCTGTCTCTGGAGTTAACATGGGTTAATCCTCGGTAATGAGTCCCCAGTATGGGACATTGCTTCAGGAAATGGCCTCTCTAATAAAAGTGTTAAATATTAATTTGCACCCTATATAAAAATTGTCTGACTCTTTGGGGCTGGTTTCCCACAGAGTGGGACTGTTCGTGAAGCATTTCTGAGAAATAATTGTTTATTACAGGAAACCCAATGCAGCTCTTGTAAATTTGTTATATATTTGTTTATAAAAATATTTAAGTTTGTTTACAAAATAATAACTTGTCAATTATCAAGTATTGATTGTTTGGTAAAGAAAGCACTATATCCAGGTCTTTAGTAAGGGTTCAAGTGATCCATAGGATTTCTGCCTATATTTATAGATATTAATATAGTTATTATATATTTATGTATGTATATATTCGATCTCCCTCAGCATCACACAGGTTGGAAGGATTTGGGGTTGCATAATTATTTTTGGCATGGCATAGTTTTTGACTTTATAGTAGCACAATTAATCTTATAATTCCATGCTACTCTTCTTGGGAAGATTGTTCTAAGACTATAATCACGTATATTTATTTCATTTCTCTTCACCTAAAGATGTTTCATGCTAAATCAGGTTAGGATTGGTGTAGATGTAGCTCCATGTGAACCATTTCTGGCAATAGAGTTATCTTCGTCCTTGTAATTTAAGGCTAATTTGTTATATTTCAATGTGTACTTCTCATTTTGATAAGGACTTTAAATAGGGGGCAGCCCTGGTGGCGCAGCGGTTTAGCGCTGCCTGCAGCCCAGGGCATGATCCTGGAGACCCAGGATCGAGTTCCACGTCGGGCTCCCTGAATGGAACCTGCTTCTCCCTCTGCCTGTGTCTCTGCCTCTCTCTCCCTCTGTGCCTCTATGAATGAATTAAAAAAAAAAAATCTTAAATAGGACAGCAGTTAGCTTGTTATCTCTCAGATTCCAATACTTTTCATTAAAATATTTCAGATAAGTGAAATACATATGCATATTGAGGTATTTTTCATTTTCAGGTTAATTTGAGCAGGTCTTGATGATCTTATATATGTATTAAAGATCCTTGAGTGTTTTTCTTGTTCTAAGCTGCAGACTGAGAGGGTTGAGTTCATCTGTGAGGTGTTTTGGCATTTGACCAGAATGGGAAGACCTAGACAGTGGTGACATGTCTGAATAACATGCTCGTGGATTGTGGTGTAGTGTGTAGGGAGCAGTGGACCTGAGTGGGTTCCCTGGAGCCACGAACAACCACAAATCCATATTCCCCAAATCTCTGCCTAATGAGTTGTAGGTGACTTTGAATATGACATAACAGCAAGCATAATCTTTGGAAATCTTTTTGGCCTAACCTGCAGATTGGAAATCATAGGGTAGAAAGATTTTAACTGTTTCATCAGCTACTGTAGTGATTTTTCACTGTGAGGCAAAGGGAGGGATCAGAATTCCATGTTGGGATTTTCAAACCTCACATACCTCTCGAACTCCCACTCAGTTCTTTTTTTTTTTTTTTTTTTTTTAAAGATTTTATTTATTTATGAGAGACAGAGAGAGAGAGAGGGGGGTGGGGGGGGCAGAGACGCAGGCAGAGGGAGAAGCAGGCTCCATGTGGGGAGCCCGATGCAGGACTCGATCCTGGGACTCCAGGACCACGGCCTGGGCCGAAGGCAGGCACTAAACCACTGAGCCACCCAGGGATCCCCTCCCAGTCAGTTCTTAACTGCGTTCTGGCACAGGGGTGTAGGGAGAGGGCAGGGAACAGGGACATGAATTTCTCTTGAAAGTTCCTGCTGTGATGAACCTCAGCTACTCTTACTCATGGGTGTATATCATCCTTCAGGTGAGAAGGGGCAGGGGAAAAATTGAGACCCATTGACAAAGCAAGTGTAGCTAGTTCAAATTTTCCTTCTGTTCAGAGTCCCAATTTGGAGAATGTATGGGGTTTCCATTCAGGATCAATAGGAGAGCTTGTTTTAATAATCCTTAATCAGATGATGGAGCTTTCCAGCAGCAAGCAGCTTATAGAGTTCTCGTGCCCTGGTCATGTGGAATAGCGATAAATGGCATTGGATCCATACTCTCCTCAATTTTTCTTTTTCTGTGAACATGTAGGGACAGTGGAAAGGGCTCACATGTGACTGTCTGCTCAGTTAGTATCTGCAGCCAAAAAAGAAGACTTGCCAAAGAAGATCTCCTTAGTTTTCTGTAGTTGGATTGTCACTATGTGGGAAACAGGGCAGAGGAGAGAACATCGCCCTGAAGTATGCCTTCCCATCTGTCCTCTTGGTCCCCTTGCATACTGTGTTTGTGTGTGTCTTAATCAAAGTGGGGCAAGCCTTTCCAATGTGCCTGGTTGGAGTGAGGCTTGTTTTACATTTGCCTTCTCTAATCAAACAAACTTAGGCTCACATTCTCCTGGTTTTAGCACAGGATATCTCACCCCAGGCAGATTCCTGTACAAGTAGTTGGCCCATGTTGTCTTCTTATTTATTTATTTTTGGTGACAAATCTTGATTAAAGTGTTCCAATTCACCTTTCAGCTATTCTGTGGAAGCAGCTGGGAAAGAGAGTTGGTGAGCTGCTAACCACTAAAGCAGCTCCTGATCTGACCTCAGGAATAGTAGGATTCAGAGATGTGGGTAGCTCAGGGAACGGTGCAGCAGCAATGAATCTCTAGTCTTTTTGCTGAGAAGGTTTGACCAAGCATAGTTTTATTGGTCAGTGGCTCCTGCTTTAGTAACCTTTAACCCCTATGGCTCTTGGAAGTACAAGCCACTGGCCGGCCTTGCCTTTGAACTCCTCATGGCTCCTGCTACCTCAAAGGCTCCCAGTCAGAAGCTTGTGTTTTGCTTGGGATCTCTCCTCACAGCGGGGCGTCAGCAGTTGGGAAAACTGATCCACCCTTAGAACATTGATATATTTGAAGGTGATACCCCTGAGACTTGAAACCTGTGGATTTCTATTTCAGGAGCTGTCTGTCATATGTCAAGAAACATGGCTCAGAGTACCCCTTTTTCTTCCTGGATCCCTTCTTGTTTCCCATAGGATAGGCGTTCATAACATTCAAGCATTCCCTACAAGTGTTCACAAAGTATTCCCCTACTTTCTTTTTTTTTTTTCTTCCCCTACTTTCAAACTCTTTTACCTCTTTGTCTTCTGACTTGCTCCAAGTAGCATCTATTTTGAAATAATTCTTTTAAATTGCATGCTAAAACATGCAAATCATAGCCATCTTTGGTGTCTGGGTTCATAATTAATGGTGAAGATGGCATGGTACAAGTGTCACAGGGCTCAAATATTCAATCTTTGCTGCCAGATTTGATGACCCCCACTTGTGAGATAGCTTAGTTATACTTTTCACTGTCCTCTTGATCCCATTTGGCCTTCTAGGGAAACTAGATCTTACAGGGAGACATAGAAAGGGTATGGATCACCCTCCACATTTGCTCGGCTTTCTCTCTAAGAAACAGGAGTAAAAGCTTTAATATTGAGAGGCAAATCCAGGTCTCTTCTACTCATGATGCCTTTAGCCTAGAAAAGGAGAAAATGGACTCTTCGAGGTCCTCTGTTTTTCTAGAATTCAAATAAAATATTATTGATAATCTTTAGCAGAAAGGACATTCTGGCAAGGTCTTTTTCTGCCTCAGAGCAAAGATTGGTTTTTTTAGCGGGTACTTAGGTGTTAGAAGAGCCAGGCCTGGTTTTACCACTGTCTTGTTCTGTGGTCTTACATTCCCAGTTGGCAAAGGGAAGGGGAACATTTTTATTTTAACACCTGTGTTTGGCACTGTATTGGGAACTTCCTTCTGAAAATCTGATGAGGTAGCGTTATTTTCCTCATATTAATAAAGCAGGAGGGCAAACCTTAGAGGCTAGTAGATGGCCTGAGTTTACACAGTATAAGTGACAGATTTTACATTAGAAAGACTTTGTGGCATGTGATTGAAAAGTATAAAGTTTATTTATAAGGCTCTAATTTTCTTTGTTTAGAGCACCTTTTGTTCTATTATAATAATCTACAATATTTATAAAATGCCCATGTTGTGTAAGATACTCTACATGATTGAGAGCTGCACAAGCTATGGCTCTGTTCTTGAGCAGCCAGTAGTCTTAAGGGGGAGGTATGTAATGTCTATTCATGTCTGTATTAGTTTGCTATGGCTGCTGTAACAAAACCCTCCAGACTGGGTAGCTTATGCTACAGAAATTTATTTTTTCACAGTTCTAGAGGCTGGAAGACCAAGATAAAGGTGTCAACAAGGTGGTTTTCCCCTGAGCCCTCTTCCCAACCTGCAAGTGGTTGTCCTCTTGCTGCTTCTTTACATGTTGTCCCTCTATGAATTTTGAGGGGGTATCATTCTGTCCCTCAGTGTCTATATCAGGTACAAGAGCCAAAGAAAGTGGCTGTCATTTAATTGGCTCCATTGAATTGAGCTTCTCTCCTTACTGTGGACTCCACTTCTGAGATGTTTTTTTTCCTAATCCACTTCTCAGCTCCTGACCAGGTAAGACTGTAGAAAGGGGGTGCAAGGGGGTGAAGCATAAACTGCTTTAAGTGCCACCTACACATCACATCATTCCACTGCACACCAGGACACAGAGAAGTGGTCTGGTGGGCTCCACTCAGAATTTGCGAAGTGCCTCTGCCCTGGACACCAGTCAGTGAGGTAGGACTTCTGTCACACTCTTTCATCACAACAGGGTGACAAGGATATAATTAAAAGAGTTTATTAAGCCCTGTAAAAGCTTGGTTTTTATTTTGTTTTGTTGTGTCAGTGGAGAGGTTCTTAGAGGTGAGGTTGTTTTTTTTTTTTTCATTGAAATTTTGAGAATCACAATTCATGTTTTTTCTATGGAATGGAAAGGTTAAAAGTGCAGGATTATGTATAGGTTGAGAACTTTTGGACTTTATTTTTTTTAAGGATTTTATTTATTTATTCATGAGAGACACACACAGAGAGGCAGAGACACAGGCAGAAGGAGAAGCAGGCTCCCTGCGGGGAGTCTGATGTGGGACTCGATCCCAGGATCCCGGGATCATGACCTGAACCAAAGGCAGACGCTCAATCATTGAGCCACCCAGGTGCCCCACTTCTGGACTTTATTTCTTTATTTATTTAGATTTTGTTTATTTATTCATGAGAGACACACAGAGAGAAGCAGAGACACAGGCAGAGGGAGAAGCAGACTCCTTGCAGGGAACCAGATGTGGGACTCAATCCTGGACCCTGGGATCACACCCTGAGCCAAAGGCAGATGCTCAACCGCTTGAGCCACTCAGGCGTCCCATTCCATTTCTGGACTTTAAAAATGCTAGGAGAATTTTAAAAAGATTTAATAATGAAGAAAACCTCTTATTTGTGCTAAAGTGATTTTTCATCTTTAATAAATAAAAATTCTGTCACTGAAGATGGTTGATTTGCAGGCAGGAGGAACGGCATGTGGCAGAGGAAACAGGTGTATGAAAATAACAGATTCCTATCCCTAAAGAGAAATTGTTAATTTATTCTCATAACTGTCCCTGCCTGCTCTTGGTTGCCTCACCGAAATAAGTCATCAGGATCCATGCCATCCCTACCTCAACTCACACACGCACATTCTAGCCTCAGAATTAGGTGGATGGTCTGTTAATTTAGTGGTGGATTGTAATAAAGAAGATATTTGTTGAACAATTGTTTTTTCACTTTTGTTTTTAATAATGGAAACCATGTCTCCTCGGCCAAGTTAAGTTCATGGTCTTTAACTATATTATTTTTATGTTTTTCAGAGCATTGAATTCTCCTTGGCTAATAACCAGAGCACATGGTGTTCAAAAAACTAAGGATACAGTGAGCTTCTCAGTTTATCTTTTGTAAAGCATGTAAATAATCTCTTTAGAAGTTTGCTCTGTTGATCCATTAGTAAACCAGAGTTTGCTGCTACCCTACCCCTTTATTTTTTTTTTTTTTTTTTTTTTTTTTTTTTTTTTTTTTTTTTTTTTTTTTTTTTTTACCCTACCCCTTTAAAACAAGCCAGCTAGGTGCATTTATTTCCAATGGGCTAGGCCTGAAAGAGAGGAGATGTCTGTGTTTTATTGACTTTCACTTTTTTTTTTTCTTGTAGTCTGCATTGTTTTTCTATAGCAGATTTGTTAACGTTATTGGTACATTTGACATCTTATATTTTGGGACCTGAGAGATAACATGTCTCTTTAATGAAATTATTTCTTTCATCTGAGCAGCTAAGGTTACTTTTCAGGTAATGTGAGGGACACCTCCCCTACCACCCACCCCCTCCCCACCACTTCTGTCCACCTCCAAAGAAAGTAACTCTCAGGGAAATTGTGAACTGAGCATCAGACTTGGAGAAAGGCACATCTGGTACCAGCAAAAGGCAGGTGGTAGTTGTGTGCATCTACCTTTATTCTGTCCTCTCCAGTGGTGCTTAGTATGTGACTTTGAATAAGTCACTTGCCTTGAGATGTGTCCATTTTATTATGTTTGTTTTTATAATCTCTGGTAAGGACTAACTCTTGACTGTGTTACAATGAATGGAAGATCCAGGGCGAAGGTGGGAATTATGTTGTCTAGACGGCTATTCCCTAAGTGTTGTTGAGGAAACTTCGTGGTTATACAGTTATTCTCAGAGAGGTCCTCCAACATCACTCAGGATAAACTTTAACTGTTCCTGCCACTGTATTGGGTCAGAGTTTAAATGCCTCTCTTAAATTGGTGAAAAGCATGTAGGCATGCAGCTGGGAAAGGGAGGTTTCTGGAAAAGTTGAGCATCATGGAGGGGTAGGAAATCTTTTTTTTTTTTTAGGGGTAGGAAATCTTGAGGTTGTGGGTTGATTCATCAGCAGCTCAGTGCGTGCTCTAGTTCTACATGTGTGAAATCAGGAAATTTAAGAGAAAAGCAGGACCAGTAAACCCCCATGAACGTCTCAGTGGCTCCTTGTTCTCATCTGTAAAATCGGGATGATGTCCTTTGGTTGTGAAGATTAAGTAAGTTAATCTAGGAGAAGCACTTAAAACAATGCCTGGTTCATAGCAAGTGCCTGGTTTAATTGACAAATACTGAGCTCCTGCTTTGTCTGAGATCTAGATTGGAGTGCTGGGGACAAAACAGGTGAAAATCCCCACCTGCATGGTGCTTACATTGCTGTGTGTGGGATATGTGTTAGATGGTGATATGGTGATGAGCATCATTTGAGGTCAGGAATGTTGGACACAGAACTAATGGTGAGCATTCAGTTCACTTTTCTCACCCTTTCTCTTGGGGCACTTGACTTTTACACTGAGAAGTATGTCTTTTGGGACATCCTTGTAGCTTATAGGTTGCTTCTCCTTGTCTTCAATTTCTGTTTTCCACCTAATTGTGCATTTACTTCTCCCTTTCTAACCTCTTGCATGACCTAGAGAAAGAAAGGGATTGGGAATCTCCATTTTTCATTTTCTTCTCTTCATCCTATCTTCTAGTTTTTTTTCTCTGTATCCTTTCTCTGTTGATAACTCAAGTTTTTAAACTCTTTATAGGACTCAACCATGTAACATGATGCCAGGTGAGCTTATAAAGAACTTGTAAATAGATGTTGGCCCTTGAAAAAGACACCTTATATAATGAAAAACTCTGAACTTAGGCAGGCATCCTGTCTTGCCATCAGAAAGTATTGCCCTGGACTTCAGCTTTCAGACTTCTCCCTTGCATTTTTGTGATTATTGAAGAATATATGGTGTGGCTGTTTTCTCTGGTAACTACGAGTGGGAACTGTGTCCTCAGTCTTTAGTCATTGCCTGTAAACCTGACTCCTGGGCTGAAGATGAACAGAAGGAAATCTGTGCTTCCAGTGGGTGAGGTATGCTTGTGTGTGCACCTGTGGGGATTTCCTAGCCAGCTCTGTTGCAGAGCTAGGATATGAGTCCTTGTGTGAGTCCTTGCTTGCTTACCTGACCTTCCAGTGAGTGGCTCGTATAGTTCTGGATGTAAGAATGAGATCAAGAACTTGTAGAAGTAAGCTACATGAAGGGGAAGTTGTGTATTAAAGAGTATTCATGCAGGGCTGTGGGCCACACCTTTTGTCCTCCAGAAACTCTTGGTAGTGTGCTGGGAGACATAACAGGAGGATTGGACAAAGGCCTCCTCATCTCAGGGCCAGGAGGACCGCATTACATTTAGAGTTGCTTCGCAGAGATGCTAGGAGTGGAGAAAGTTAGATTTCAAGGAGTAAGTCCTCTGTAGCCTGCCGAGGGGAAAGGTTCTAAGCAAGTTTTCGAAGCCCAGTAGTTTACAGTAGGGTTCACTCTTGATGCTTTACATTCTGTGGGTTTTGACAAATGTATAATGGCATGTATCCACCATGTTACTATTTCGAATTTAATTCCATTGTGGCATCAGAGTTGGCATTATTATTCTTTTAAATTTGTTGAGTTATGTTTTATGGCCAAGAAGGTGGCTGTCGAGGTGAATGTTCCATGTGAGCTTGAGAAAAATATGTAGTCTGCTGATGTTGGAGAAAGTAGTCTTATATGGTACGGTGAAGTTCTACTGTGTCCTTACTGATTTTCTGTCTTCTGGATCTGTCCGTTTCTGATAGAAGGTCTCCAACGATAATAGTGGATTCATCTGTTTCTCTGTGAAGTTCTGTCAATTTTTGCCTCACATATTTTGATGATCTTTTACTGTGTGCATACAAATTAATGAAAGTTTATTGTCTCCTTGGAGTATTGACCCCTTTATTATTATGTAATGCCCTCTTTATGTAATTCCTTGCTCTGAAGTCTATCTACTCTTTCTGAAATTAATACAGCTATTCCCACTGTCTTTGGATTAGTGTTAGCATGGTATATTTTTCTTCATCCTTCTACTTTTATGTGTCTTTTTTTTTTTTTTTTTAAAGATTTTATTTGTTTGGGATCCCTGGATGGCACAGCGGTTTGGCGCCTGCCTTTGGCCCAGGGCGCGATCCTGGAGACCCAGGATCGAATCCCACGTCAGGCTCCCGGTGCATGGAGCCTGCTTCTCCCTCTGCCTGTGTCTCTGCCTCTCTCTCTCTCTCTCTGTGTGACTATCATAAATAAATAAAAAATTGAAAAAAAAAAAGATTTTATTTGTTTGAGAGAGACAGAGTGAGTGTGTTCCCAGATTGAGAGGGAGAAACAGACTCCTGCTGAGCAGGGAGCCTGACATGGGGCTCGATCTTAGGACATTGGGATGAAGACCTGAGCCGAAGGTCCTCTTTATTCTTCTTTATTTGTTTTTTATTTTTCACGTATTTTTTTAGAGAGAGGGTGCTCACAAACGGTGGGGGAGGGGCAAAGGGAGAAGGAGAGAATCTTTTTTTTTTAAAGATTTTATTTATTTATTCATGATAGACATAGAGAGAGACAGAGACACAGGCAGAGGGAGAAGCAGGCTCTATGCCGGGAGCCCGACATGGGACATGATCCCGGGACTCCAGAATCACGCCCTGGGCCAAAGGCAGGCGCTGAACCGCTGAGCCACCCAGGGATCCCCAGAAGGAGAGAATCTTAAGCAGGCTTCACACCCGGCATGGAGCCCAACATGGGCCTCGATCCCATGACTCTGAGATCATGACCTGAGCCAAAATTGAGAGTCAGATGCTAACTGACTGAGCCATCCAGGCACCCCCCCCTTTTTTTTTTTTAAGATTTTATTTATTCATAGAGACGCAGAGAGAGAGAGGAAGAGATACAGGCAGAGGGAGAAGCAGGCACCATGCAGAGAGCCTGACGTGGGACTCGATCCAGGGTCTCCAGGATCACTCCCTGGGCTGCAGGCGGCGCTAAACCGCTGCGCCACCGGGGCTGCCCCCAGACGCCCCTTTTATGTGTCATTATATTTAAAGTGGGTTTCTCATAGACATAAACAGTAGGTTTTGGTTTTGAACCACTCTGACAATCTGTCTTTTAATGGTTATATTTAGACCATTAACATTTAAAGTGATTGTTGAAATAGTTGGATGCATATTGACCATATTTATTATTGTTTTCTATATGTTGCTTTTGTTCCTGTTCCTGTTTCTGACTTCTACACTTTTTTAAAGATTTATTTATTTGAGAGAGAGAGAGCATGAGCAAGGGGCAGAGGCAGAGGGAGAGGAGAGAGAAGCTTCAAGCAGACTCCTGCTGAGCATGGAGCCCAAAAGGGGGTCCATCTCAGGACCCTTAGACCCTTAAAATTAAGAGTTGGCTGCTTAGCCAATTGAGCCATCCAGGCACCCCAGACTTGCACACTTTTTATGTCTTTTGTGGTTTTAACTGAGTACATGATTGCATTTTCTTTACTTTCTGAGCATATCAGTTGCAATTAACTTTTTAAAAACATTTTTAATGGTTGCCCTTGAGATTGCCGTATACATTTATATCAAATCCAAGTTCACTTTAACACTTTTCTGCTTCAGAGATAGTGGAAGTATAGATCTTCCTTGATTTACAATGGGGGATATGTCCTGTAAACCCACTGTAAGTTGAAAGAAAGTATAAGTCGAAAATACATTTAATATACTTAAGCTACTGAACATCACAGTTTAGCCTGGATGATCTTAAACGTGCTCAGAGCATTAGTCTCCAGGGGGCAAAATCTTGTAACACAAAGCCTATTTTATATTTATATTAAGGTGCTGAGTATTTCATGTAATTTATTGAATCCTGTAGTGAAAGTGAAAAACAGAATGGTTGTAAATGTATCGATTGTTTACTGCATGATCTTGTGGCTGACTGGAAGTTGGGGCTCCCTCCTGCCCAGCATCAGAAGAGAGTATCATGTCGCATACTGCTAACCTGCGAAAAGATCCAAATTCAGAGTTCAAAGTATGGTTTCTACTGAATGCATATTGCTTTCACACCATTGTGAAGTCAAAAAAAATCATGAGTCAAACCACCTTAAGTCTAGGGTACTCTCTGTACCTTATGTTAACAATATAAATTTTAATTCTCTCCTCTTGTTCCTTGTATCATTGTTGTCATTTTGTTTATATATAAGTATACATATTGGACTACATTTGTTGCTGTTATTATTTTGAACAAATTGTTAGGTGAATTAGGAATAAGAAACATAAAAGTTTATATATTATCTTCACTTATGTCTTCTTTGATTCTCTTCCTTTCTTTATATAGATCTAAGTTTCTGACCTGTATCATTTTTATTCTAGCTGAAGAACCTCTTCTAACATTTCTTGCAAGGCAGGACTATGGGCAACAGATTCCCTCAGTTTTTGTTTGTCTGAGAAATTCTTTATTTTTCAAAAATGCTTTTTGAAGGATAATTTTCCAGAGTATAGAAGTCTAGCGTGGTGGGGTTTTTTTCACTCTAAATATTTCTGAGGAGAAGTTGGATGTAATTGTTCCTTGTGTTCCTATAGAGGCGAAGGTTTTTTTTTTCTCTTTTTCCAGGTTTTTTTAATATTTGATTTTTCTGAAGTTTTAGTATGATGTAGCACTATTTTTGGTCTTTATCCCAGTTGGTGTTTTCTGAATCTGTGGCTTGGTGTCTGACATTAATTTGGGAGAAATTGGTCATTATTGCTTTAAATACTGCTTCTCTTCCTTTCTTTATTTTTCCTGGTATTTATATTGTGTGTATGTTACACCTTTTATGGTTGTCCCATATCCCATAATCCTTGCATATTCTGTTCTAGTTTTTTTTGTTATATCCTCAAGCTCAGAGGTCTTTTCCTCAGCCCTGTCCATCCCATACTGATGGTCATAGGCATTCTTCATTTCTGGTACAGGACTTTTGAAGGATTGTCCTGCATTTCTTTTCAGTTCTTTTTTAGAATTTCCATCTCTCTGAATTTCAGGTGTGGAAGAGCCCTTAAGCATCATGTAATCCTGTCAATTGTAAGGTATGAAAATTGAGATCTGGAAAGTTAAATGACTTAGCATCATTTATTTCCTATTTAATGGCAGAATAGAATAAATTGGAATCTGTTCTACCTACTACCTTTATAAAGTTGATACTACAGACAAAAGCCTTAAGTTAAAAAAAAAAAAAAAAGCCTTACGTCGTGGGCTGTCCTCCAGCTGATACATCATTAATTATACAGCGCAATCCCTGGTTTCCCTGGGAGACCTATTGCTTTCATACACATAATCATTCTTAAATATACAAGGCCTCTCTCGCTTAATTTGAACATGTGGTATTATTAATGATACTGCCTTGGTGATTGGGAATCATGTTCTGTTTAGTTAATAACATTCAGAGAAACTTATATTGGAGATAAACCTTAACAGGTTAAACCCAACCTGATTCAAAGCATAGCTGCAGTTCTGGATTTATCCTTTAAGGCAGCCTGTGGTTTCGTCAGTACCATGATGAAAAGAACATGGACTTCAGAGTTAGATGAAGTGGTTTTGAGTTCTGGATCTGTCAGTTAAAAGCTTTGTGACCACAGACAAGTTACCGTTAATCTTTCTGAGCCTGGTCTTCTTGTCTGTAAACTGGAGATACGTTAACTGTAGGATTGTTGGGAGGGTGAAGTGAAAAAGTTTATGCCATATTTAATTGATTCTCCGTCCTGTATTTTTTTTCAGATTTTAAAATCTCCGATGTCAGGATTGTATTACAATTTGGTGTTATGCTTTTTCTTTCTTAGTGTTCTATAAAATAATGGTGCATCTTATAATTTTTGGTGCTAGGCAGCTATCCCACTTTCACAAAATGCACAAATCCTAAACAAAATAGTAAAATTGAATCTGGCAGCATATAAAAAAGGGATACTGTCTCATGACTAAGTGAGATCAGGAACGTAAAGTTGGTTTGATGCTGAAAAGTTTTTTTTTTTTTTTTGATGCTGAAAAGTTAATGTAAATTACCACATTAACAGAATGAAGTAGAAAACCCACTTGATCATCCTTCAAATGTAGGAAAAAATCATTTGATAAAATTCAACAGCCATGCTTGAGAAAAACCTGCTAAATGAGGAATAGAAAGGAACTTCTGCAATTTGATAAAGGAGATTTATGAGAAACCTACATCTAACATATTACTTACTGATTAAATATTGAATGCTTTCCCCTAAGATTGTGATCATGTCAAGCATGTTTACTTTTAGCATTCATATTCAGTATTTTACTGAAGGTCCTAGGCAGTGCAAAAGGAAAATAAATAAAACGCATAAAAGTTGGAAAAGAAAAAGTTAACATGGTCTTCATTTGGAAGTGACATGGTTATATATTCAGAAAGACCAAAATAATCTACAAGCACTGTACTAGTAGGTAAATTTAACAAGGTTTTAGAATACAAATGATTGGGCTCTAAGAAAATTCAGATTTTTACTTTGTCAAATGTTTTCTTGTTGGGGTGTAGGTGGTGGTCTTTTGTGATCTTCTGTAACCTAGCTAAAAGTAGAATCAAACTATAGATTTTATTATGCTTATTTCATAATTATTTACCTTCCTGGATTTTGTAATTACTTTATAGATTTCTAGCCAATTCTCTTGATTTTTCTAGATATAAAATCCTATCATCTACAAATAATTATCGATTTTGTATTTAAGGTAATGAAGTCCATATTTATGGTTTTGATGTAAGAGGACAGTAACAGGAAAATATTTAGATGAATGTAAAAGAAAACTCCGCTAACAATTGCTTAAGGAAATCAGGGTTTAAACGTCTCACATTGAAAGAAACCCAGAATTAGGTCATCCAGGAGAGGTGTCCTGATTCAGTGATACCATCAGGGAAGCAGGTTTCTTTCTGGATTTCTGCTCCATTACCTTCAGCATGCTAACTTTTTCTTTTCAGTTACAGTACATCTGCTTCAATCTCAACCAGTCGTGTTTGCATTCCAAGTAAGCAGAAGAGAGAGGTCCAAGGGAAAAGGCCAGAAGGCTTCATGTAGTAAGACTTTATCTTTTTATTTAGGAAAGTGCACGTTTTTTTTGCATTGCTGCAAAAAAGGCTGGACTATTTATATTTAAGTTGATTTTGTTAGTAAAAATGAGGAAGATAATAGATGTTGGGGAGGCAACTATTGTCTATCACGAGGACTAAGTATTATCTGTACTGTGAGAAGTTGGGGTAAGGGAAGGGGCCCTGCCACCACGCTCTTTATGTGTAAAATCTTGCTGAGTTTGCTGAGATTTAATAGTTTGGGGTTTTGTTTTGTTTATTTAAAAAAAATATTTTGTACCTGGTTACTTTAGTGAATTTCCTTACTAGCTCTGATAGGTTTTTAGCTGATTCTCTAGACTTTTCTTAACAGCCAATCTATGGAAAGCTCTTGGATTTCTTTTCAAATTCCTTTCTTTTTTCTTTTTTCTTATTAATTCTATTAGTTTTCTTTGTTTCATTTTTTTCCAAATGATCAAGTTGGGTGCTTTAATTTTGAACAGTAATTCTGTGTGTACATCAGAGTGAAGCTAAATATGAGACTAGAAGCAATTGAAATTTAGAAATATTTGCAGGGTCAGTAGATTTCATCTTTGAGTTTTTATTTTTTTTATTTTTAAGTTTTTTAAAAAGATTATTTATTTATTAGAGACACAGAGAGAGAAACAGGCAGAGGGAGAGGCAGGCTCCATGCAGGGAGCCTGACACGGGTCTCCAGGATCACGCCCTGGGCAGAAGGCAGTGCTAAACTGCTAAGCACCGGGGCTGCCCTCATCTTTGAGTTTTTAAATAAAAAGTAGCTATGAGTTTTCCTCTTTTAAATAGATGAGATATATGATTGGGCATCCACTTAACACTTAAGGCAAATGTCAGTTTTTTATTTAGTGAAATTATTAATGGGGAAAGAAAATGTTTTAGTATTTCCATGAGCCACAAATCCCCATGGTTTTAAGGATTGTAATAGAATGCCACACCATATGTCCATAAACTAGGTAGAAGAAGAAGAAGAAGGAGAAGGAGAAGGAGAAGGAGAAGAAAAGAAGAAGAAGAAGAAAGAAGAAGAATAGTAGTAGTAATACTCAGTGAATACAATTTTACAGTTTTTAATCTTTTCAAAGAATAGTGAAAGTTCTTTGATACATCTTTCTCTAGGAGGTGGAGCTTAATTATCCTCCCTGGGAAAACAAACCAAACATAGTGACTTGCTTCTAATCTAATAGAATATGGAATGGGATGGCAGCTTTACAGTGGAGATGCCAACAGACCGACTCTAACCGGGTGATCAGAGTTCACTTCTCTGTAATGAGTCATGTTGGTAGCATATGTCTCCCTATATGATGGGAAGAGAACGGGACATCACCTCTGGACTATCCTCCAAAATCCATGACCTCAGTCTCATGATTAAAAAATATCAGACCAGCCAAAATTGAGAGACATTCTGTGAAATGCCTGACCAGTACTATCCAAAAGTGTCCAGGTCATGAAAGAACAGGAAAGACTGAGAAATTGTCTTAAATTGGAGGAGACTAGGGAGATGTGACAACTAAAGGCAGTGCAGTCTCCTGGACCGGATCCTGGAACAGGAAAAGGATCTTAGGGGAGAACTGGGGAAATCTGAAAAGAAAAATCTGTTAGTGAAGGGAATTAACTACATGTGAACATCCTAGGTTTGGCCATTATACCCGGTTTATATGATGGTAATGTCAGGGGAAGCTGGCTGAGGGATATTCGGGAACCCTCTATGCCTCTATTGTTTCTCGAAGCCTCACATTATTTCAGAATAAAGTTAAAACAAAAGCATTTATCACTTTGCATGGTAATGAAACAAAAAAAGATGAACGTATACCAAAAAATTGCGAAATGGCCTCTGCTGTTACGTGAACAGAGATCTGTGGTTTTGTCTTTTGTCAAATTCCAGTGAGTGTGGCACATGTGGGCTACTGCAGTGCCGCTTCAGGTAACTGAGATGATTGGATTGGGAAGCTGTACTGGTTGGTGGAAAAGTGCCCCAGAGGTATCTATCAGACTCTCAGGCTGAGGATGCAGCTGGAGAGGGCAAATAAAGTGGCTCATGAACAAGGGAGTGAAAAAAAACCCTTTTGTGTTCTCTGTTCTAAGGTATTCTAAATGCAATGAAATTAACAAAATAAATATTTATTAAGCAAAGGAAAAAATGTAGTGTTGATAAATTCTAGGTATATTAACCTTTTTTGCTTCACAAATCTCTTCTTATTTGAAAGAAAGTAAATTCTATTTATTATTGTTTGTTGAATTGTTATATGAAGGTGGACCACATGTTCGTGAACTTCCTTTACTCTAGAAAAGCCTTTAGTCCATGAGAAGCGCCTCTGAGCACTTTGGTTGGTATTTTTTTTTCATGTAACTCTTATGTTTATAAAAATGGAGTAAAAGAAAAAACGAAGCCAGCAAGCTCACAGTAGTTCTCAACTAGCAGTTAGGATGCTTGGATTATATAATGTGACATCACTGCTGAGTTTTTTCAGCTGTCAGGTAGGGATGACCTGAGCCTGTGCCTGCTGCCTCCAGGATGTGTTGAGGTTGTCCAGGAAGGGCATCAGGCCCCCTGCTCCGGCACTCTCACCTTTCCAGCAAGGTAGTGAGGGAAGGAACCAGTCTAGCCCTGAGCGTGCTGCACAGAAGGTTTGGGAAAGGCAGGGATGCTCATGTGTCACATTTTGTCACAGCAAACCAATGAGAAGGAGATAATGAGCCTTGGTACGTGTGTTTGGAAAGACTTGGAATCACTTCGGAAGTTTTCAGATTTGTCTTCAGACACAGCTTTGAGAAATTAATCCCTGAGGCCTGGAAATATCTCCCAGCCCTGAACCTGAAATAAATGGTTCCTTCGATGCTAGTGTGTCAAGGGGAAGCTTCCCATAGCTCAGGTCTCCTGGAAAAAAAAAAAAAAAAACAGAAGTAATTCTGCATCTTTAAGAGTATGGCTGCTCCTTTAACTTGTTGAGGGAGAAGGTGAATGCTTTATTTAATGTCTTGGTTCTCTGAGCTTATCAAGTCTGTGTTTTGTTGTTTTTCATTAATTTTGGAAAATTTAGCCATTATTTCTTTAAATATATATGTTGCCTTGTTTCCACCCTTTCTTTTGGGACTCCAGTTACAGACACATCACATCAGAATATTCTATCCCATCCTACAGCTGTTGGATCTGTGTTTTCTTTTGCTCCTTTTCTTCTGTGCACTTCAGTTTGGATAACTTTCCATTTCAAGTTCACCATTTCTTTCCCCTGCTATTTCTAGTGTGCTGAGAAGCTAGTCGAAGGAATTCTTCATTTATGATACTGGCATTTTTATTTCTGGCATATCATTTAGTTATTTTTTGTAGTTGTCATCTCTCTATCGAATATTCTTGTCATTTATGCAGGTTGTCTACCTTCTTCACCAGATTCTTAAACTTATTAATTATAGTTATTTAAAGTCCCTAAGAGTTCCAATAGCTTGGCTATCTTTGGTCTGGTTCTGTTGACAGCTTTATATTATGACAGTGGATTGTTTTCTCTTACTTTTTTCTTTCTGGTAAATTTTGATTGAATGGTAGTGTGTGTAGAAAAACTGCCCTAAAGTAAATGCCACGTGCAGAAATGGGCACGGGGCTAACCGGCCTAATGGATGAGAGGCCGAGTTTGTGTTTTCTGTTGCCTGGCTTACCTTCAGCACACCTCAGATATCAGGTGGTGCCGCTGGCCAGCCACTGCCTTGTGCTCCATGTGGGGCCAGGGTGCTGGGATTTCCCTCAGAGTTCACCCTCACCCTCCTCTTTCAGCAGGCCCTGCCTCACCTGTGCCACACAGGAGGCCTTTTGCCCTGAGCCATGGACAACCACTGCTTGTATGGGGTGCCAGGTTCATGGTGAGAGTGGTGGGCTTTTCCCTTCCCCTGGTCCAGTGTCAGTCGTGGGCAGATCTGTTTGCCAGGGTATTGGAGGTGGGGCTTTTCAGGTTTCTGCTCCTTTTCCCTGTGGCAGCTCTGTTCTTTACTGCCAGGGGTCTCGGCTTCGAGAGAATTTTCTGCCCCTCCTGTAGGGGCAGAGGCTTTTGCTTTGATCCCTCCCTCAGTGGTGGTCTGAAGGGAGCTGGGAGGCTTCCTACCCATCCCCAGTGACAGGCTGCCTTTCTACCCTTCTCCCGCAGCTGGGACCTCTGTGTTTGCCTCTTGAGCCTGGGAGGTTTTCCTGCTTCTCCCCCGGCAATTTAAGACTTTGCTTTGGATGAAAAAATGTCCACAAAATGGGCAGAGTGTGTACCTGTGCCACCGAGGGGTCTTCTTTTTGATTTCCTTCCCTGCTCCGGTCTTTCTCAACAACATCCAGCAGAAAGGAGCTTGCAAGGGAATTGCAGACTCCCCTTGTGTCTAGAGCTTCCAAATGGTCCTGCTAACCCACACTCAGTTGTAAGAATTTGTTAATATTTTGGCTGGTTTCTTTGGCTGCTTTTACTGCAGCACCTCTACCTTCTCTGATCTTCCAAAGCTGGAGTAATTTGCCTCATTGCTCCTAGAGGAGCTTGTCACCCTTTGAAATTCGGGCTCCCCTGATTGCCTCATGACCACAGCTCTCTGATGGGCCTAAGATAGTTATGATGTTAATGGGTTATCTGGTGGGTTTTTGTCATTGTTATGGTGGGGTCCGTGTTCTCTTGTGGCTTACCTCCTAAGCAGAAGCAGATGCTTTCTGTTGTGACCAACCAGTGGGTTTGGGGCAGGGACACAGCAGCATTCAAGCAAGTACTGATCCACAAGTACTTGTTATTGTCAGGTGTTTGGACAGTGTTACTACCACTTGGAATTCAGGACAGAAGCATAACTGGCTGGTTTATTGTTTGGTGTGTGTGTGTGTGTGTGTGTGTGTGTGTGTGTGGTTTTCACTAGGAAACTCCTTTAACAGGCTGAAAGGAGACCATTGATGGGGGTCACATTCAGGAAGTTCTGGTGAGAAGGGCAGGGCAAAGTTGGTTACTGTGAGGGCACTGGAGAGCCCTCATTGTACTTTTGGGATGAAGATGCTCTTGGATGACTCTGGGGTAGTGGGGGTTCTTAAATATGAACTTTGGACTGTTAGATATCTTGACCACTCCTAGGTAGCAAACTTACATGGCATCGTTTTAGAAACTGTTTATTTCCCCTCAGAGTTTGTACCTAGTCTGTACTAAACATAGAGGGACACTATTGTCCTATTTCTGCCTTGCTGTCCCACCTCCAAATAGGTTTGCCTTCTTTTCCCTCAAATCTATGTCCCCATTACACCATGTTTTAACATTTTGTATACAAGATGTGATCATTGTTGTTAAATGATGGGTTGGTACTTAGAAGATTTGGAAATTTCCGTGAGATGCCTGTGGTGCCTCATGCCTGTGAGGGAGTAGTGGTAAGTGGATTCGCTCTTTCAACAAGTGTCTGACTGCCTCCTCTCTGACAGGCACTGTGCCAAAGCTGGGAGTTCGTGGTGAGCAAAACCAGATGTGTTCCCACTCTCCTGGTTCCTGGAGAAGTACTGTCCTCTTCCTTGGAAGCTAGGAGATTACCTAGAGGGGACATGTTATTGGTTCTTGAACTTTTCAGTACAAACTTCTGTCACTCCCATTTTTGTGTTTTTATTATTTCTAACTCTTGTCTCTGACCGGTTGGATTTCTTTACTGTCTTCAAGAATTAAGATGAACGGAGTGCAACATTGGGGTCCCATTCTCTCTTCTTCCTCTCCATCCATTTTCACCCTCAAAGTAGTGTTGAATGTGTTCTAATGTAAGTGACTAAGACCCTAAGGGGACAGGGTGGATGTAAGTATTGAGGACAGAGCTAACATCTTCTCATTGTCTATTCTGCACTAGTACTGAATGAGGAGCTTTATAGACATCATTGAATCTTTACAGCTTCGTGAGATAGGTGGTATGTTCTCCATCTTGCAGATTCACCAAACACAGGTTAAGTAATTTGAATTGTTCCACATGCTCATAGCTTTTTTACAACACTGCCTTGGCTTCCTTTAAACACTTATTACTGCTCATCCTGTTAGCTTTATGTTACTGAAAACCAAAGAAATTAATCACAGTTAACTGATGTATAAACTGAGGTAGCAGTTTTAATTTGAAATACCTTTTTGCTTATGAAAGCTTTAAATTGGGCCAATTCCTGATCTTTAGGAACTTTAGAATTCTCATGATTGGAAAGCATTAGGAACTTTGTGGTTCTTATGCTTTGAAATCTGCATTTTTTTTTTTTGGTGAAATCTGCATGTTTTATAAAATTACGGTGGCATATGTTTAACGAAGAAAGATTAGAGGCTTTGTTCAAGATTATGTTGGTATGACCAATGCATCTGTGACTTAAGTCTTCAGCTATGCAATTTCCACAAGGTTAAGTGACTAAGGAATTTGCGTAGCTGCTGAAGAGACCTTCGTTTAGCATTTCAGGAAGTGATAAATGTGGCCCATGTTTTAGGGGATAAAAGGAAATCAAAACATAATAAGTATTTGCTTATTGGATGGGAACAGCGGTGCTTTCCTGCATTGCCTGCGTAGCTGAAACTCCTTCCTCTCTGCCGATGAGTGGCTGATATTGAGTCCTGGAGGGGCCGTAAATTATAATGCCTTCTAAATACTACAAGGTGTTACCGAGGTCCTGCAGAAATAATTAAGCTTGAGAAGTTCACTTATCCTCAGGCAGAGATACTTGAGCTGTGATTATTGGCCAGGCTTGCTTCCTTTATAAGTGAATTACAATTTGGTGGACAGGGCGAGATGATTTGAGACAACTTAAATTAGAAGCTTTGTCCTACAGTTGTGCCTTTGGCTGGTATGCTAGATGGATTTGTTACCAATCATTGTTTCCTTTAAATCCCAAAGGCTGCTGTCTCCATGGTGATTGAATGTGAACATAAAGCTTTGGAGTGCTTAAGTTTGAATGTAGCTTAATTTGGATGTGATTTAAAATCAAAGAATATATGATGGACCCATTTGGGTGGAAAAGTGGGTAAATATTGAAGATGTATGTGTTTATGTGTGGGTTCTTGCTTCCTAGTGAATTTTTATGCCTTTCAGTTTCTTAAGGAAGGACTGTTTCCTAAACCTCAGTGTGGCTGGTACTCCTGCACTCTAGAATGGGCTGGGAAAGATCCTGGGTTTGATTTGTAACCCTGCCACTTAACGTGTTTTGTATCTTGGTTTCCTTATATAGAAAATGAAACTGCACCAGGTAAGCAACACACTGATTTTAAAGAGCAAATGAGATCATGCCTACAAACATGCATTTGCAACAGGTCATCCTAACACCTACAAGGAGGCTAATAAAACAAAAACCAAGGCCCCCAGTTTCCACATCCATGAAACTCAGGGTCTAGCTGAAGAGAGAATAGTGGTCATCTGAAGTAACAGGAAAACCATTCTAGAAGAGTAGATAGCAGAAACAACCTATAAAGGCTCTAAGTGCTGTGGGATTTCCTGGTAAAGAGATTGTTGGTATTTGGGGTGATCAGTAAAGGCTTTACAGGGAAGATAGATTCTTTCAGGTCTCATAAAATGTCAGTATTTCGGCTAGATGATGGGCAGGACAGCAGCAACATGACTAAGCAGGAATGAGATTGGAGTGAGTAGTAGGGTATATCTAAGAAGCAGTGGCAGGCAGTCATCCAGCCACTGGGCCATACCCAGATGGCACACTACAGGACAGCATAAGCCAGATGCCCTTGGTTGACAAATCTTTGTCAGGTTTTCCTTGAGTAGGAGAAATTCTCATTGTGAGGCTTTGCCTCTTCTTATACTTCTTGGGGAGATTAGTCATCACACACCTCAGCAGGTGTTGCAGGCTTTCCCTTACGAATGGAGGACTTGCTTGGGAAACAGAACCAAAGTTGGCTGGTGTAGACTAGAAAGCATCTTTTTCCTCCACCTGTTTTGGTTGTATTTCTAATTTCTCACATTACGTTGTCACATGTTCAGTCCCTTGCAGAAATTCTCGTAGCCTCTGATTTGAGTGGAATCACAGGTCTGAACGATGCTGGACAGACAGGTCACCTAGACCGGCATCTTGCTTTCTTGGGGACTGAATCTGAACTCTGCTTGGACAAGAAACCAGCTTCTTTCAAAAGACTGTATCGGGCTGTGACAGTGTAGCTGGTATTATAGTAACCCTCCAGCCAGGGAAAGAAGAAGTATAAAAGTTTATGAAAATAGATAAAGCAGCAGTATAGAAGCATTCAAGAGCAATCCGTGCAGTCAGTGCTTAAGGGACCATGGCTCCTGAGAGAAGGGAGGCTCACTGAGCTGTGTTTCCTCTGGAGTCTGAGCAGAAAGCAGCAGTCCCATCGGGCTGAGAGATTGGAATAAGGGGCTGTCCCAAAGCATCCAGGATTTGAAGGACAGTATCCTAGTAAGACGAGAACCACAGGGAAGGAAGCAGAAATTGGCATGCAGTCTTTCCTTGAAGTGTTTGCCAGCTCCTGAGGTGCACGTGATCAGAGCAAGACTCCCAAGACTCCCCGCAGGAAGAAGCAGCTGGGAGCCTAACAAGCTGTGCAAACATTCTAGCAACCATATATAGTGCTAGTGAGATGGAGTTTGGTGTTTGAGGCCTGCCAGGATAGAGGGGTCCTGATAAATACCCCAGGCTTTATCTGAAGGCTCCAAAGGGCTACGCTGCAAGAGTTAGGAAAGGCCAAAAAAATTTGGCCCTAGCAAAACTTAAAACCAGCCACTGAGGATTAAAGTGCATTCTCTGTGTCTTCTACAAGAATGTTATATACTCTTAGGAGGAAGATATCTGGTCCATCCAGAACCTCTGCAGTTTTTAAATACTTGAATGTCTGGTACCCAATAAAAAATTAAGAGGTAGAAATGGAAACCAGATGACCAAAATGAAGAGTAAATACAGATAGTAGAAAGAGACTCACAGATGACTCAGATATTAGAGTTATCAATCAGGAACCATGCTCAATAAAATAATAGAATTTCAACAAAGATAAGAAATCTACTTTTTAAAAAAGTCCAGTAGAAATTCTGTAACTGAAAAATATATGAACTAAATTGAGAAGTCAATAGATGGGTTTAATAGCAGTTTAGTCATACATACACAGACACACACATAAGACAGAGGATTATTGGACCAGGAGAAAAATTAGTAGAAAATATCCAGATGGCAGCATAGAAAAGAGAATAAGAGACAGATGGGGCATGGTGAAAATGTAGAGTCCCAGGAGAAGAGAGTGTGACAGAACTAATATTTGAAGAACTATTGTCTAAGAGTTTTCTAAAAACAGTGAAAGCCATCAAACCACAGAGTGAAGACGCTCTACAATTCTCAGTGGGATAAACATGAAGACCCACACCTAGGTACATCATAGGTGAATTGCTCTAAGCCAAAGATAGAGAAAAGCTTAAATGTGGTCGGGAATAAAGGGCAAAGTTTTTAAATAACACATGATCTCTGACCATAGTGCAATCAAAGTAGAAGTCAGTAACAAAGATAAATAAAAAAAATCCCCAAGTGTTTAGAAATTAAATAATATATTTATAAAAAATTATTTTTTTACCTAAATTATAATGAAAATGTATATAATTGTGTAAGAGTCTTTTAAAATTGTGCATAGGGGTCAACTTATAGCTTTAAGTGCATATATTAGAAATGAAGAAAGATTAAAATCAGTAACCTAAACTTCAGTCTCAAGAAACCAAATGCAAGGTGAATTAAATGAGATATATTACTACAGATTCTACAGGCATTGAATAGATGTTAGCACATGTTTAGTCCAATAAATTTAACAATTTAGGGATCCCTGGGTCCCTGGTGGCTCAACAGTTTGGGCCCTGCCTTCCGCCCAGGGCGTGATCCTGGAGTCCTGGGATTGAGTCCCACGTCGGGCTCCCTGCATGGAGCCTGCTTCTCCCTCTGCCTGTGTCTCTGCCTCTCTCTCTGTGTGTCTCTCATGAATAAATAAATAAAATCTTTTAAAAAATTAACAATTTAGATGAACATATTCCTCAATACTTTTTGAAACTGACACACTCATTAAAATATGTATAAACCTGTGTCAATGAAAGAAGATTAATCCATGATTTAAAACCTTCACACATCCAAAAACACTTAGCCCAGATAGCTTTCGGGTGAATTCTTCTAAACCTTTCAAGAAAGAAATAATTGCATAGAATAGTTGCATAAAATGTCTCAGGGAATAGAAAAAGAAGGAATACTTTTCCATTCATTTTATGAGGCCAGCATAACCTTGATACCAAAACCTGACTTAAATGTTAACAAAAGAAGACACAAAAGAGTAAATACCATTTGGGTTCTATTTGTGTGAAAATTCAGTAGCAGACACGATAGAAATCAGAATAATAATTACTCTTGGATGATTGAGATAGTGCCTGGGAGATAGAAGGAAGTCTTCTGGGGTCCTGGAATGTTTTATATCTTTATTTTGGTAATAGTCACGAGTATGTACATACCTAAAAATTTGTTGAGTTGTACACTTAAGGTTTGTGCACTTTATGTAAGGAAAAAAAGGACTATAACTTATTCTGGTATAACATGTTGATATTTTCATCAAGATATGGTTTCTCTTATATCCAGATTGAACCCAATGTGCATTTCACTTGCTCACACTGTTTTGACTCCATTTGATAAATGCACACTCCTGATGCAGCTGGCTTAAACAGCAGGGAGCATTCGCTGTAGGCTCCCTCCCTGTGGGAATAAAGGAATTACTCAGACCCAGAGCTGGCTGTGATAGAGCATATCTAGTTCTTCCACTGTGTCTCGCTTGCTCTCTGAACATAGCGTTGTTTTCTTTACAGGCACGGTGGTTCTGGGAAGCGTACTTTCAGTCAATTAAAGCCATTGCCCTGGCCACTCTACAGATTATCAATGACCGCATCTATCCATATGCTGCCCTCTCCTATGAAGAATGGAATGACCCTCCCACTGTGGTGAGTGAATTCCGGTGCTAACCATGTCAGCCATGGTCCAGATGTCAAGATGGGACAAAGAAAGACGTACTGAGTGTGTAAAGTTTATTTATTTAAATACTAGCTTTCTGACATGAGAGTGTGCTAGCCGACAGTCGGCTTAATTTTGAAATGATAACAAAAGTAAGAAATACAGAAGCAGCAGCTTCCAGTTTGTTTTAAATGTGCTTAGGAAGACAGTATGCTTATTTATTGCAGAGATAAATGGGGAGGCCTGGCTCTTGTTGGAAATCAAACACTTCCTGATGATTTCTGCAGTTGTGGTGCTTAGAACTCTTGAAAAGATCCTGTAAGCAGCTTAATCAGAATAGCTTATATTTTGAGTGCTTACTCTTTGCCGGGGACTGTGCTAAGTGCTTTACATAGATGATTTCAACTAATATTGCCCTCACTGTGTGAGGAAAATAATCAGCAAAAGGGACCTGGAGGCATTATGGATGGCTATAGTCAAGACTTGCTCCAGACCGGCTGAGGCCCCTGGGTGTATCCAGCACAGTTGGGGTGGTCGGAAGCTGCTCTCAGGACTTCTTCCTTGCTTGACGGGTCATAAGGCCACAAGTGTGGCATTGTAGGGATTGTGGCAGTGGCCACACCTTCTTTCTCATGGAAAATGCCTGGAGCTCTGGGACTGGAAATTACTGTTTCCTAGCTGCACTGGATCATACCCGCCTGCCTTGTCCACAGGCCTCAAGGCTTTCATGTAAGAGAACTAGACTTCAGTCCATTCTTCATTTTAATCAGTGCTATCTTTCTGGCCAGCCCTCCTGGTCTCCTGATTTCACCTTCTCTAAATAGTGTGTATACAACCGCCTGGTTAATCTTCATATAGGATCCTCCTTCCCTCCCTCCTGCCACTACTAAGTGGTAACTGTGTGTCAGGCACCCCACCAGGGGCTGGGCATGCAGAAAAAGAAGTCAAGTCCCTCATATCAGAGGAGCTCTCTGCTAACTTGGAAAGTCAGTGAGTAGGCAATGGAGTATGTGAAGTCCTGTAATAGGGTGGTGTCCAGAGTGCCATGGTGCCAGTCGGGAGGTGGCACCATTGCTGGGAGGGGCCAGGACACTGCCTGAAATGGGTTGTCCTGAGAGGAAGAAAATACATACTTGTGGTAAAATCCAGCACAACAAAAACAGACACCTTTCTGTTGTGCTTGAGGGAGTTTCCTTCTGTCTTTCTTTTCCCTTGGATCCATCACTGGAGGTGACCTTCCAGAGTGCTTCTATCCATGTATGAACATACGTATGTAATTTTTAGACGAGATCACGTTACACATGGTATTCAGTATTTTGCCTTTTTTTACTGTAATAGGAATAGATCATGGACTTATTTCCACTTCATTCTCTATAGGTGTCCTTTAGCTCTAAGGATGGCTTTAAGTATTCCATTGTTTTAGGTCTGTCTTACATAACAGATCTATTATTGATAGAAATTTAGATTGCTTTTATTTTTTTCCATTTCCAAATAGTAATACAAGATGTATTTTCATATATGTTTGCTAAAATATGGGAATATATTTATAGAATTCCAGCTGAAAAATATACACATTTTGAATGGTATTAATTTCAGCTGAGAAATAATATTTCGAATGTTGATAGACATTAGTAAATTACCCTTTCAAAAGACTATACCTGCTTATAGTTCCACCAAAAATATTTTGGTTATTTGGCTCTCCATGCCTTCAGTAACCCTGAGTACTTGAATTTGTGCTGTTAGGTAAAAAATGGTCTTATAAGTGGGTTTTTCAGGTGGAAGGTTGATATCTCTGTCAGAGATATCATGTACAAATCCTTTTCGTATTTTATTAGACACAGTGAATTTTTAGATTGTTTTAGGCATTTATTCATTCAGTAGGTATATATTGAATTCTCACTAGCTTCTACTTTCTAAACAGTGTTCTTGGTACTTGAACTGTATTAGGGAACAAAGCAGAGAAGATCCATGCCTTTGAGGAATTTAAATTGCAATGGGTCTTGCTATCTGGAAGCAAGATTTGTCTTTCCAGTAGAATTTTTTTTTAAAGACTTTATTTATTTATTCATGAGAGAGACAGGGAGAGAGGCAGAGACACAGGCAGAGGGAGAAGTAGGCTCCCCATGGGGAGCCCGATGTGGACTTGATCCCAGGACCTGGGATCATGCCCTGAGCCAAAGGCAAACACTCAACCTATAAGCCACCCAGGTGTCCCTTTTTTCTTTTTCCTTTTTCTTCTTCTTCTTCTTCCTTCTTCCTTCTTCCTTCTTCTTCTTCTTCTTCTTTTCTTTCTTTCTTTCTTTTCTTCTTCTTTCTTCTTCTTTCTTTCTTCTTCTCTTCTTTCTTCTTCTTTTCTTCTTTTTCTTCTTCTCTTCTTCTCTTCTTCTTCTTCTTTCCTTCTTCTTCTTTTTTTCTTCTTCTTCTTTCTTCTCTTCTCTTCTTTCTTCTTTCTCCTTCTTTCTTCTTCTTTCTTTCTTCTTCTTCTCTTCCCTTCTTCTTCTTCTCTCTTCTTCTTCTTTCTTCTTTTTCTTCCTTCTTCTTCTTTCTTCTCTTTCTCTTCTTTCTTCTTCTTTCTTTCTCCTTCTTCTTCTTCTTCTCTTCTTTCTCTTCTTCTTCTTCTTCTTCTTCTTTCCTGTTTCTTTTCTTTTCTTTCTCTTCTTCTTTTTCTTTCTTCTCCTTCTCCTTCTTCTTCTTTCTTCTCCTTCTCCTTCTTCTTTCTTCTCCTCCTCCTCCTCCTCCTCCTCCTTCTCCTTCTTTTTATTTTTCCTTTTCTTTTTTTTTAAGATTTTATTTTATTTATTCATGAGAGAGACACACACACAGAGAGAGAGAGAGAGAGAGAGGCAGAGACACACACAGAGAGAGAAGCCGGCTCCATGCAGGGAGCCTAACATGGGACTTGATCCCAGGTCTCCAGGACCACACGCCGGGCTGAAGGCGGCACTAAACTGCTAAGCCACCAGGGTTGCCCCAGGCATCCCTTCCTAGTAGAATTTTGAAGTAGTTTTTATATCAGTCTTTCACAATTCCAGATTAAGTTTTTAAAAGATATTTTACCTTTCTTATACTCTATAAAGGAATGCTTTCTGATATTATAGTTTCTAACCAGTTACCATTGTATAAAGATACATTATTGGCTTTCAATATAAATTTTGTTAACTACTTTTTTAAAAAAGGTTTTATTTATTTATTTGACAGAGAGAGTGCAAGAGAGCACAAGCAGGAGGCAAGGGCAGAGGGAGAGGGAGAAATAGGCCCCCCGCTGAGCAGGGAACCTGATGTAGGACTTGATGCCAGGACCCCAGGATCATGACCTGAGCCCAAGGCAGATGCTTAACCAATTGAGCCACCCAGGTGCTCCTTGTTAACTACTCTTTTACTGAATTCTACAGTTGTTTCACTTTTTAAAATGTTGATTCTCTTGTGTTTTCTACCTATACAATCATATGTACCAATACTAAATTTCCCTCCTTTTTCTGGTACTTGAACCTTTTATTTTCTTTTATCTAAGTGCATTGGCTAGAACTTCCAGCACAAGGCTAAATGATGATCTGAGTGTTAAAGAGAAGGGAAGTGTTATCTAGTCAGAGAAAGAGGAGAATGGTGGTTCTATGCAGAAGGAACAGCAAATTCAGAGGTGCAGAGGGTCTGGGGAGCATGCAAGTTTAAGGAACTTCAGGGAGGTCAGTGGGGCAGGACTGAAGGAGGCTCATGAGGGAGGGGTAGAAGAGAAAGCCTGGAGAGGGCCCCAAACCCCAAACACCTCCAGTGTCACAAAGGTGTTGGCATTTTAGCTGTGGGTAATTTAAATTGGGACGGAGATTGCATTTTGGGATTTCGGGCTCTCCATGCCTTCAGTATGGAGAGTCAAACATCAGCATGGAAAATGGATCCCTTGCAGCAGGACAAGGGTAGGAGCATGGCCCAGTTTCAGGAGCCCAGGTGAGAAGTATGGGGCAGATTTGAGGGATGGCAGGCAGAAGTGATTGTGCTAACTGACAAATGAGGGCAGTTAGGGGGAGTGAGACATATGGGGCATTTTATCTAGGTAGGGAGTGGGTACATGGGGGTCATGGGTGAGGGTGATACTGGCATCCAAACTCAGTCTGGCTCCAGCCTGTCTTTCTGGTTTCATTCCCTTCTCTTCTCTTTCAGGGAGTTCTAGATTCTGGCAACACAACCTTGTCCTTCCTATGTATGCTCCATGCTTTCCCTTTTCTGTTCCTTTGTGACTATTGGTCCTTTTGCCGAGATGCTTTTCTCCACTGTCACCTCTGTCCACATTTTACCCAGGTTTCAGTGACCTGCTCATATACCCCTTTCTCCTTGAGGTTTTCTGGTTGCCTTAAATAGGAAGTAGTCTTTTCCAATTTGTAACTCTTAGAGCATGTTATAGGTGTTTCTTTCCTATCGCTTAACATGCATAGAAACACAGTTTCCTATAGAGTTTAAACCCTTAAAGGAATTTCTTAGCTATCTTGGTATTTCTTGTAATACCCAGGACATTCTTTTTTTTTTTTTTTTACCCAGGACATTCTAATTCAGACAGGAGGCTCTTGATGTATAAATGACAGAAGGAGGGTGGGATGGAGGGAGGGAAGGACAGGGGAAAGGAGGAACATTGGGATCCCAGGACATGAGCCATCCAGGACTCACCCACCTGCTAATATGATATCCACTGTTTCATTTGATGTAAACCCTGTTGGGAAGGTGAGGAAAGTGATAGATTCTTTTCCCATCTTAATAGTCATGGTGAAACTCACAGTACATGACTTGTCTAAGGTCATATAGTTGGCAAGTTGTCTAAACAAGTGAGAACCTAGATCTTTTGATTATCTTGAATTGTTTATAGAATTTTGTAGGAGCCATTGAGCTTCCTCCTCTAGGTTTAGGCATTTCCACTATTCCAAGTATGTGGCATAAGTTTGGGACGAAGAATGCCACCCCTGTTCCTCTGCAGGGGAATTCGTTTAGATGGGATGGTCATGACCCAGCCAGAAGGTGTGGAAAGGGTGGGACTTTATTCTGTACTTTTATCTAAAGCTCTAAGAAAAGTCTAATAAGAATAGGTGGTTGGTATTTTCATTCTCTGTGTTTCATAAGACTATGAGCCGGGGAAAAACAGTACCTTAAATTCTGTAGTTTTGAAATCGATGTGTTTTAATGTGGGACAAAATGGTCAACGTGCTGGACTGTCAATTTGTAAAAGAACGTAAGTATAAAAAGCTTAAATCTGGATATGCAACTGGAAAATACAGCTTCTGTTTTTATTTTAGCTTCTTAAATTGTTCTTTTCAGGCTAATTTAGTGCTCACCACATTTCTAGGAGCTCAGGTGCTGAGAGCCCTGATTTAAAGCAGTGAGTTGTACATTTCTGCATCTTCAGTGAAGGCAACTGACAGGAGGTCTGAGTAGCACTGATTTATTTACAGTTAACTTTTCCCCTCCCCTTTGGAAATATTTAACCTACTCTAGATGTGATTACCGTGAGCCCAGCCTTCAGGGGAGTCTCCCCTCTAGATTCCATCAAATTTACAATATCAGACATCCCGAGGTGGGAGTAGGTGTGGATCTTGGTCCGTAAATCAAGGGTTGGTCTGATGTTTTCAAAGCAGTGCTGTCAGAGGCTCTAGCCAGCCACGCATTCAGCTTGCTCAGAGCAGAGAGGAAGGGGTGAGAGCAGAGAGTCCTATTCTTCCAGATGCTGCTGCCTTAGTTTAATGTAAAAAAAGCCCCCAAACCAAAAAAACCCAAGTGTTTGTGTCACAGATGACATTTGCCTATTTTATCTCTAACTGGGTAGGAGGCAGGTTATATTACCCACGTTATGCTGCACTCTCAAAACTTGAAAAAGTTTGACAAAATAATTCTTGAGCATAACTTTAAAGTAGCAGACCTGTCTGGTTTGGAGAGATTGGTCCTCTGTTTTGCTTCTTGTCCTTGGAAGGAATTTCTCAGCAAGTTAAGGTTCCTTATGTGTGGACAATGAGTTTGCTTTTACCAATTTGCTTTCTTAGCTCCTCATGGTTAGGCTGCCTGAATTTCACTGTCTTTTTGGTCTCTCCATGCTTTCATTTTTCTCCCTTTTTTGCAAATATCAGTAAAACTTTATCATCTCCCCAAGTACTCCACACCTGTATCACTTCTAATGTTAGTGTCATTTGTGGTCTTACCTGTGGCAGGTACATCCTTACATCTGGGCCTAGCCGATGGAGTGGGGGAGCTCCTCAGCTACCCTCTCTTGCCTTACCTCTGGTTCTCTGCCAAATGTGAGCATGTCTGGAGGACAGAGATGGAGGCAAGTGAGTTCAATGTGATATGGGGATGCATTCGGCTGAGTTTTTGGTTTCTGGCATGTGCCACCAAAACCATATCCTCTTAGTGACAATTTTTAAAAAACAACATAATATGGCCCTAAAATTATGTTGGAGAGTGGAATGTATTCCCAGGTCATGTTTCTATGATGTGATTTGAAAAGTTGTACCCCCTTTTATCAATATGTCATAACCTTATATACCCAGTCCCGTTTGAGGGACACTTTGTATTTTTTTAAATTTGCTATCCTAAATAACACTAATCAAGAGACGTGATTAGTCACATTTTTCCCTTTTCTGCATTGACCATATTGGACCTAGAGTAGAAAGGAGAGATAGCAGGGATCCTAGGGCCTTTCACAGAAATTGATGAGGAAAATGGGGAAGTGGCTTAACATGGACTATTGTACCCAACATAAGAAAGAGGTTGAAAAACAAGAGCTTATTCCTGTGAAATCTAGCCAGAGGGGCGACTTAGCTGTGAGCAAGACCACAGATGAGGATTATATACTTATCTCGACTTCTAGGAGCCTCACGTTCAAGTCTCAGTAAGGGATTGGTAAGGGGGAGTGTGCATCAGAGCACTTGATTAGCACTTTTCACCCAGTGAGGAGCAGCAATCAGAGCTGCAGGTAAAGGGTGTCCGAGCTTGCCGGTAGCTCCTGTAAGTTCTCAAGGAGATGAGTGCATACTTAGTACACACCAGAATCTCCTGGAAAGCCTGTTAAAGCACAGATTGCTGCCATTCCACCCCATGTCACAGACTGGGTAGGTCTGGGTGAGGTCCTGGAATTTACATTTCTAGCAAGTTCCCAGATGGTGTTAGTGCTGCTAGTCCAGGGACTGTACTTTGATGTGGGGTTGATTCACTGTGTGTGTCCTAACTCACCCACCGGAGAAGGCTCTCCCTCTCCTCCTGCCCAGTTCCTCTTCAGGACCTCTTGGGCCTGGATCCAAAGCATCTAAGGAAGGCTCAGACTGCATCTGTCTTGGCCCCATGAAGTACTCAGGGCTGGCTGCACCGAGATGTCCAGACGGCAGCCCCCACTCACCAATGTTGTGGTTGTACAAGCAGCTGAAAATATCACTCAGTGGTAAACACTACCAAGCAATAAATCACTCTGCAGGCTGAAGAAGCGCCAGCTCACATGCGTGAAACAGAGCTCCGAGTCGAAGAGATACCATGTTAACAGTCTGTTTAACTCAGCTCCGTGCCCTTTAACTTCCAGGTTGTGGAATGTTTCTCTGGAATTTGAAAGCCTACCCTGCCCCCAGGAGGCCTGCTTGGCTTATTCTCCTCTTCTTCCTCCCACTGCCTAGATATGACTAAAGTATGTATGGAATTTGGAAATTTAAGCTTGAATTTTAAGCACATACATGTAAGCTTTTTGAAGTCTTGTTTTTAGAGATATCACATTTGTAGGATCACAGTTATACAATGGCTCCAGTACACTACCATGAATTCCAAGCCTTCCCTTGTTTGTGTAGACCTTGCCACCAAACTGTTCTGTAGAAACTGGCTAGAAAGTCTCAGGTCATGAGTAGCTAGGGAATAAAGAAAGCTAAGTTAGGGCTGTGGGTGGAGAGATGCAGGAAGATCCAAAGAGCTTGATCTGGGGCCCCAAGCAAAGAACTTGGCTCACTCGGATGGTGAGTAGAAAATGGAAAAAACAAGAGGTCACAAGCCAGATCCAGATGGGGAGGGTGTGTAAGGAATAAAAAGATGAGCTTGGGGGTGTGGCCGAGATGATTGTGTCCATTAGATCTTTTGCGTGAACACACTATATCCTTCCTAATAGAGAGAGACTCATACACCTATGTCACACATGCCATGGATACATGGCCAATGTGGTGGTGGCGGTGGGTGAATTGGCACATGCTGGTTCCCTGGATACAGTCCTACCTCCATTGCTTTTATAGAGGCCAGTTTTATGGCTCTTGCTTTCATGAATCAAAACCTGACTACTTCCTTACATCATATAGCTGGTAGGAGGGCAGTGACTAGAATGGTTTTTTGGAGTCTTGTGGATGCTTGATCTGGCAGCAGATTAAATAAGAACATATTGAGTGTTTTGGCACAGTCATCCTTGGCACTTGCCCCAGCTATCACTTATTAGCACATATTCTCTTTCCCCTTTGGCGGGGACCATTTTAATTCTCCCTTGATGTGTGCTTAAATGATTCAATAGTAGAAGTTACTAGGAAAATATAGTTGCTAGGTATTAAAACATCAGTATAATGAATTTTGTTTTCATTTCTAATATCCTATGGTAGTTACATGCCTCCCAATTAATGAATATTTGAGTTTAATTTTCTAATAAATGGGTTGTTGCAGCAGCAGAGTAGAAAAATTTCCCCATTGCTCCAACTAGAGGTTGATTCTTGATTTTTGCTTCTCTTTTTTATCTTAGCTGTATTTCTTAGTTTTACATTTTTAAAAGTTGTATAGCTTAACATGTGTATGGTTCAAAATTCAAATGGTAAGATAAAGCATATAACTAAAATTGAGGCCTGTTCCCAAGGGGCAACTACTTTCAACTCTTACAGCTTTCCTCTGGGATTTATCTTCCTATCTTCCCATCAAATGCTTAGAGTGCTATTTTTTTTTTTAATTTCTCAGTCATAGATATTATCTTTTTACTTCCTTTGGGTCAGTACTTTGTCTCTTTTCTCTCCTCTTTCTTTACACATTTCCTTTCTCCCATCTTACCAGTGGGGCTGTATCACCATTTTTCATTGAAGCAGTATTTATTGGGTGTTTTTAGCTGAACAAAGTGGTAAACCATGATTATGTGTTTTTTTTCTTGTACAACTTTCTATTTTCCGGGGAGTTAATAACTGCTTTTTTTCCCTCTTAGTTTTCCATGTTCTATCATTAACTGATTTTTACTCAGTTCTCCAACAAGAGTAAAATGGTCAAACATAAGTAAATTATAGGATTTCCCTTCCTCTTCCTTTTCATTCTCTTTGTCTCTTTTTTTCCCCCCTCTCTTTACCTCCCTCGCTTTTCTCCTATAGCAGTTCATCTTAAGCTCTGGTCTGGATTGATTGCTCCCTGGGTCTCCTATGCATTGGTCATCCTAAATTTTCAGTTCACTATGATTCTGGGAACTCCCCCCTTTTTCCCCTCTCCTTTGTTGAATTCTTTGTTTCCAGGGTCTAACATCTTTCTCTTTTTTGTTTTATTTTTTCCAACAGCTTCTGGAGAAAGGGACCATTGGAAGATAAATTTTCATGTCTGAAAATGTATTTATTCTATTTCGCATTTGATTAATAACTACTAGTGTAAACTTCTGGTTGAAATGGGTTTTCTTTAGAATTTTGGAAGGATGGTTCCATTGTTTTTGAAGTTTCCCATTTTAATTTCAGAAAGTGAGATGTCATTCTAATTTGTGTGACATTTTTATCTTCTTGGGAAATTCTGTGTTCTGAAATTTTATGATGTGCCTGGTATGAGTGGTTTATTTTGTTCAGTAGAAACTGATTTGGGCCCTCTTATGCTGGAGATTGAGGTCCAATGTGAGAAATTTTCATGTTTTAGATCTCTTTTTATTCCCATGTTTTCTTTTTTTTCTTTTTATGGAACTTCTGTTAACCTAAATGATGAATGTGTTAGATTGAGTCTTATTTTCCTTATCATTTCTGTTCTACTTATCATCTCTCTTTTAATTTCAGTTATCTTTTTTTAGTTTCTTAGCTGTTTTCTCAATTTTACCTTCTAACCAGTCTTCTGATTTAAAAAATTTGTTTACTTTTAATTTCTAAGCTTTTTCTTGGTTTTATAAAAAAAAATATTTGAGAGAGAGAGAGAGAGAGAAAGAGAGAGAGCAACCAAGCAAGGGGTAGGGCAGAGGGAGAGGAGAAAGAGAATCCTCAAGTGGACTGACTCCCCCCTTAGCAGGGAGCCTGACTCAGGGCTTGATCCCAGGACCCTGAGATTATGACTTGAGCTGAAATCAAGAGTTGGACACTTAACTGACTGAGCCACCCAAGTACCCCTTTTTCTTGATTTCTAATTAATCTTTTTTTATAGCTTCCTATTCTTGTTGTAAGGATATAGTACTTTCTCTCTTAAGATACTGTGATTTTCTTTAGCTCCTTGTATTGTTTGTTTGCTTTGAATTCTCTTTTCAGTTCTTTATTTTCTTTCGTATTGGTAACTTTTTTCAAATACTTTATGTTTTTCACAGTCTTCTCTTATTTATTTATTTATTTATTTATTTAAATTTTGTTTTTTTTTGTTTTTTTTTTGTTTTTTGTTTTGTCTTCTCTTATTTAAAAGTGAGACTCTGAAAGCTGGTTGGGAGTTCTCTGTAAGGCTTATCAACTGATGGGCTTTACTTAGGCTAAGAGAATGGAGACCCAATCATTCGCCCAGATGTCAGTATTCATGGGTTATTTGTATTGGATCGGTTCATTGATGCAGAGAATAATCTTTCTGCCTTCAGGGGGAGGATGGGTAGTGTCTGGGTTGCAAACATTTGAGGAGCTGAGTGGAGCGGGGAAAGAGACAGGTTCTCATTTTTTATTTTATAGATGATTACTTAATCCATCATATTCAGCGTGGTGCCTCACCCTCCCTTCAGTGCCTTGGGTCTCTGACTGTGGAGTCTCTCTCATTCATTTTCTCCAGAGGATAAACTTCCCTTTTCCTGCTAAGGCGGCAGGGGGGGAAGGGAGGACTGGGAGAGGATTGTTGGCCTGCCTGTGCCTGTCAGTTTAAGGGATCTGGGAACCAATGTTCCTTATTTCTGTTTTCAGAGTCCCTTCTTCCTAGATACCTAGTACTTACAATTTTTTAAAAAAGATTTTATTTATTTATTTGAGAGAAAAAGTGTGTGGGAGGGGGGAGGAGAATAGGGAGAGGGACAAGCAGACTCCATAGTAAGTGTAAGTAAGTGTAGAGTCTGACATGGGGCTGTATCCCAGGACCCTGAGATCATGATCTGAGCTGTAGTCAGACACTTACCTGACTTAAGCCACCTGGGTGCTCCCTAGGACCTCTAATTTATGATTCTTATGATTCTTCTAGTCATCCTTGGAAAGTATAGCTTTTTTTTTTTTTTTTTTTTTTTTGGTTTGTTTGGTGGTTTATATTGCTCTATCTGCTGTTTGTTTAAACAGCCCTAAAATTCTCTAAATTTTAAATTTTGACATAATTTCAAACTTAAAGTTCCAAAAATAATAGTTTCTGTACCTGCTATACCGTATTTGTCAAATATTAATATTTTACATATTCTCTCTATTCTTTTCTCTTTCTGTATATATGTGTATGTACACATTTTTATTTATGTGTTTTTTCCTGAGCCATTTGAAAGCTGTAGTTATGACACCTTTACTCCCAAATGCTTCTCATAAAGAATCACAGTACAGTTATCAAAGTCATCGGAAATAAACATTGATGTAATATTATTATTTAATCTACAGACCTTATTTAGATTTTGTCAATTATCCTAAAGTCCATTATAGCAAAAGAAAATTCCAGACCATATATTACTTTAGTTGTCATGCTTCCTTACTCTAGAACAGTTTCTCAAAGTCTTCCTTTGCCTTGCATGACACTGATGCTTTTTAAGAGAATGTGTTAGTTATTTTGTGATTTGGATTTGCCGGATACTTTTGTATCAATATATGCATTCAATTTGAAGTTGTCAAAATTCAAATTATGAATTTTTGACTAGAATATCACAAAAATAATACATTCTCAATGCATCACATTGGAGGACTCATAATGTCAATTTGCCCCATGATGTTAACTTCAATCACAGATTTTGGCTGGATTTTTCCAGTGTAAAGTTACTGTTTTTGTTTTTAATGAGTCTTGTGGGGAAATGCTTTGAGACCATGTAAATACCCTGCTGCTTCTCAAATTTTGCCCAGTTGGTTGTAGTATCCATTGATGATTTCTTGCCTGAATCAGTTATTGTAGTGGTTGCTAAATGGTGATTCTGTAATTCCCATTCTCTATCTGCTTTTGAGAGTGATTATTTTGTCTTTGACCTGAGCTCTCATGTCTTTAATCAGTTTTGGAAAACTCTCTGTTGTTTACTCTTTGAATATTATCTGTCATTTTTACAGATTATTATTTTTCCTTTTCCTGTTAAATACATGTCAGACCTCCTTCATCCTGTTGTTATGTCTTTCAGGTTTTTTTCCCCCTCACGTTTTCCACATTTTTATCTCTCTGTATGGAACACTGGATAATTTTTTCACATCGATTTTGCTGTTCTCTTCAGCTGTGACTGATTTCTTTTTCATCCATCCATTGAGATTTAAATTTCAGTGGTTAGTTTTAGAAACTCTATTATAGTTCAAATCTGTCTGCCTGGTCTTTTTTTCATAGTGTTTTTTTAAAAAAACTATGATTTAAATTCATTCTTTTGTATCTTTAATTATTTGAGATACCTTATATTTTCTAGTTACCCAATTTTTAAATTTCTTGCAAGGTCTGCTCCTGTCATATGTCTACTGCCTGTTCTTGTTGCATTGTTTCCTTCCATGTTTTAGAATTTTGGAATGTGAGTTCATCTTCAAGAAGGCTTTCTCTGGTAATCTTTGCCACCTGGGCAAGGGAGTATTACTCTAGAGGGTTTGTTCATTCTAGTTTTTTGTTTGTTTTGGCTTCTGCTAGGTGTTCCAAAGTTATGCTGGAGACAAATCACTTATTAATGTCTCAGTAGGAAGTTTCCATACTACTGATGTCAATTTTGTTTATTTTTTAATTTTTTAAAAAGATTTTATTTATTTATGCATGAGAGACACAGAGAGAGAGAGGGAGAGAGAGAGAGAGAGAGAGAGAGAGAGAGAGAGACAGACAGAGACAGAGACACAGGGAGAGAGAGAAGCAGGCTCCATGCAGGGAGCCTGATGTGGGACTTGATCCTGGGACTCCAGGATCATGCCCTGGGCTGAAGGCAGGCGCTAAACTGCTGAGCCACCCAGGGATCCCTGTCAATTTTGTTTAAACACCAAACCTGTATGAGGGCTAGTCTCTGTTGAAAGCATCCCAACCCAGACTCAATTTGAAAAAGATAAATGTTTTTTATCGCCTCCATCTATGAGGGGATGATATTCTGGACCACCTTTTCACTGAAGGATTCTATCTTTGTGTGCATGCCTCACTTCTTGTTTCCTTATTCGCTGTGCCCAGAGCCATTGTGCCTCTGACTGAGTGGATGTCAAATCCCTATGTCACCCAGCAACTCCCTCTGCCCTCCACAGGGCTCCACAGCACCCACCCCTACACTTTCAGCTCCCAATTGCAGTTTTCTTGTTGGTTTTGGTGCCTGGGATTTCCCATTTCTTGTGGCCTCAGCTATCTATTGAAAAGGAGTTATATTCTATCCTAGGTTTCTGTGTATTATATAGCAAGAAACTTCATCTGTTTTACCTCCCAAAATGTGTTAAATTCTTGTCCACTGTTGTCTCCTGGCCTGTTCTTTTTGCCCTTCTAGGTTCCTGCCTTTCTTTTTTCCAGTAGGAAGTGGAAATAAAACAAAGTAGACAAAGTATATGCCTTACTGAAATTCCAGAGAAATGAAGAATTGAGAAATGACTGAATTGTAGAGGTGATCCTTTCCACATTGTATCATCTTGAATGGTGGTGGTATACTCCTGTCAGCTCAAAACCACCAAAAGCTTTGGTTTTCTTGGTCATACCTGTGTTGGTGTGTTGGCTTAGAAGCCATAAGCTGTGACTGAATCTTTTTTCAAGAGTTTCTGTTTACAAAGCTGGTGAAGTCTTCTTCCATACTATATATAGCTAGCCAGCAAATATTTTTATCCTGGGCCAGAGAATGAAGCTCTCTTTCTGTCAGAATATTTCAACTATAAGATAGATGAAATCAGAAATTTGTTTTACCTCTTGTGAGAAGTGGTGGTTTCAGCACTTTCAGCACAGAATGTGTTGACATTCTTGAATGCTTTGGATTACAGATGAGCCTTGTTTATCTGAATCAAATAAATCACTAGCTTTTTCACTGAAGAGTTTTCAGTATACTTATTAAGTTACAGATGCAAGGATGATGTTTGTGTGTTTAAAGACCATGTTTTAAAAATAATCCCTGTCTTTTGAATTATCAACAGCTGAACTGTTATTTTTAATATATCGAATTATGAACCAATAAAATCAATGATATGTTATTTTTGCCCCTATTTTATTGTATTCACCCACTTAACTGATTAGCAGTATCTTAAACTATCTTACCATAGATATATTTAGTGAAATTTATTACTTGCAGACTGATATAACTCATGAATTATTAAAAGTATCAGCATATGGAACCCACTCTTTCCTCATTCCAAATTCTTTTAATATGGCTTATGTTGAGCCATTTAACTGGCTTCTATCCATCCCACTGATGGAAGCCACAGCCAGACAAGGGTTCTTATAAATGATTGGCTTCCTTTCCAAGCAAAAGGAGGATGAAATGTCAACTTTTTCCTCTACTACCTGAAAAGCAATCAGTGGCAACCCTTTCTGCTCTTCTTGACAGTAGTTTGGCTTTATAGAAGAGAGCGGGCATTTAGCCAAATATGAATTTCAGTGCTATATAAAGAAAAAATTGAAGTAGCTAAAACTCAGATAATAGCTGGAATTTTCAGAGAGGGATTCAGATGGGTTTAACCTGTGAGTCTTCAGTAAGCTAACTATAGCTCAGAAATTCCTGAACTGCACATTTTAATCCCTTCTTTCCTGGTGATGAGCTGAGTGATTTGAGGTTACTTACAGAATCTCTCTGCAGCAATTTGCTCATCTGTAGGACTGGGTTTAGGGATAATAACAGCTTCAGAAGAATAGTGTAGCTGATTACTAAAGACTAATCAAGACCATTGAAGAAGACATTTTGGAATCAAACCTTGAGTTTTAAGACTATTTATTAACTTGATCTTGTGCTTTGAAATTTGTTACCCTTATTTGTGCAATGGGGCTTTTACTTACTTCACAGGATTATTATGAGATCTTAATGAAATAATATACGTGGAAGCATTTTGTAAGTGGTATAGCACCATAAAAAGTAAAGTGTTGTTCACATAAGGCTGCTAGTATAATACTTTATCACATGGAAGCAAATTTTAGAATTAGATAGGACCCTGGTAGGGAAAATTGAAATTCTCAGGATGATGGCTTTTGTTTTTGTACCCAGATAGGCTCTATTATGTATTTTTTGTTGCTCAATACTTAAAACCCCAACAGTTAACATTCTATTAGCTCTGTTCTTATAGAGGAAAGAAGTGTGACTTACTTAAGGTCCACCTCTCCATCATTCTATCTTATAAAAGAGGAAATGGAATCTGAAGAGGATTCTCAGCCCATCATTCCATCTATTATATTGCCATATTTTCATAAGTGTTTTTATCTTGCACACAAATGTGGCACCCCAATTAAATGGGAAACACAACAGTAAATAATTAGATTGACAGTGTGAATAGAGAAAGACTTCTGTCACTGTTTTTATGATAGATTAGATATGCTAAATGACCTTCCCATCTGAACAACTGACATACTAGATGAAGTATCATAAAGCAGTTTTAACCTATTGCTAAGCTGGCATGAAAGTAAGATATTCATTGACTCACTAAACAGAGTGAAGCTTGGTATTCTGGTGGGCAAGTAGGAGCCAGGGTCAGCTTTGGCTGTGGTGAGTTTTGCCATTTTGTGACCTGGGTCTTCTGCTATGCAGGGGATAGGATGGAAAGGCTATGGCCTGTGCACACTGGGGAATCTAAAAAGAGCTTCCTGGAGGAGCCAGAAAACTGAAAGACTGTATTTTCAGTGAAAGAGTAAAGAGAAATAGGTTTGTAGTGATCCTGCTGCTGAAATACAGTTACAAGCCACCTTCACATGGTTTATAGTCCAAATTCATAAAACGGGTGCAGTCCTAGGATTGAGCCCCACATCGGGCTCCCTGCTAAGCAGGGAGCCTGCTTCTCCCTGTCCCTCTGCTTCTCCCCCAACTTGTGTGTGCTTGCTCTCTCTCTCAAATCAATCAATCAATCAATCTTAAAAATAAGGAAGTGGCCCTGAATTGATATTGACCAGTAGATGTAGATTCAGACCCTCTTTTGAGTAATTGATCTTCCATCTAGGTCTCAAATAATTCTTACAAATAAAGTGTCTAAGGAAAATGAACAGCTCACAGTTAAAATCCACAAGACCATAGAGAAATAAGGCAATATCATGATTGAGAGACCAGCAGAAACATACCTTCAAGGACTTTGATTATTGGATTAGATTAGATTATTAGATTCAAAGAAACTGTTCCGATGCAACCCAAAGAGACAAAAAAGTGAAATGATATGGAAAACAGAAGCGCAAAATCTAATCAGAGTTCCAGAAGGGGAAGATGGAGAGTGGAAAGAGACCCTTTGAAAGGGCAATAGCTGAGAACTTTCCAGAATTGTTGAATGTTGGCAGACCTCAGATTCAGGAAGACTTAGAAACCACAAGCAGGATCATCATAATGAAACTGAGGTACACTGAAGATAGAGAAGACCTTAAGCTCCTCTAGAAGAAGAGAGGCAGACTACTGGGAGAAGTTCCTTGCCCCATGCTCCTGTGACCTGAATTAGTGTCTCTGGCTCAGTTTCTTTGGATGTCAGCGAGTCACAGTGCCTGATACCTCGGATGTGGTTAGACTCATTCCCAGCTCCACCGTATATATGAACAAATTATGTAAGTCAGTTATAGGGATTTTAAGTTGATAATTTATTAGTTAAGTCTGCAGCACGGAGGGGATTTCTAGCCTTTGCTTTTTCTTCATCTTTCATGTATCTATTTAATGGGAAGTCAGTGAAATTTAGCCATTGGAGTTATTTTTTGTGAACAATGAGTTCTTTTTTGTGGGTGGAATGAATTAGAGATATAATGCAACGAGTAGACTTCAGACTTGCAGCCGAATCTTTTCTCCCTCCATCTAGGAGAGCCTGCTAGAAAAGGGGCGTTAGATCTCCGTGCCTCTGCTTTCCTGAGACAGCGCATGCCCAGTGGCATGTGTGCTGCCAGTAGTTGGGGCTGTAGAGGTTTAATGGCTAAGGTAACGTGGGCCACGTTACTGATTGCCCCTTTCAAATCTCCCAGTAACCATTAACATAAATATCATCTCACCATTTTGGACAGGGGACACCACCCTTATGCACGTTAGTAATACGATGCTAATGCTTAACCCTTTCCTGGCTTTGTTTGCTTTAGAGGCCTTGCCCTATATCCATGGGTAGGTAGTCTGTCTGAACCTAGAGGAGAAACAGAAGGGTTAACTCCTTTTGGTTTTGCCCTTTGACCACTTCAGGATGAGAGGCATGATGAAATACTTTTCAAAATCTTCAGTGGAAACACATCATGCATAATTGGAGCAAAAAAGAATAAATCAAAGCTTTTCCCCCCTTTTAGTCTGGTAATTCATAATTGAAACCACATTGAGGTAGGGGTTGATAACTTCAAAACAAGCAGGAAAACTGCCCTTTCTATCAAGGTAGGGATAGGTAAGACTCCTCATTACCAGGGGCTGAAAAGCTTCTGTATAACAAGCCTGTCCTCTCCTTTCCTTTCTCCTCTGAATTCTCACTTTTCTGCTTAGGCAGATACCTCCAGTGAGAGCAAATGTGGGTTCACTCCAGTTTTCCTAGTGCTCTTTTTGTCACATGAATTTAGACATAGTGACATTTAAAAACTTTTCTGATACGGTGAATAATAGGAATTAAATTTTGAACCATCCTGCTTCGAGGTTGATTTCTTCTGTCTGGAGTTTAGTTGGTTTAGGTTGAAAGAGCCCTTCAGTTGGTAATGGAATGTGCTTTTCCTCACTCTTGATTTTCTAATCCTCAAGTAGTTCCAGCAAGGACATTTCAGAATGCTTGGCAAAGGTTATTTGCTCCCTACCCTCCTCCACTTTCTGTATGGTAGGTAACCTGGCTAGAATGGTTTTGGTTAGGCTCATAAAGGGCTTCCATGACCTTTCAACTAAAACAAAAGAAAACAAAAAGGCAAAACAAGATTACAGGAAGGGGCCAGACAACCTTCTTTGTGTGAGATTGCTAAAGATACACCTAGTTCGAGTTTGAATTTCTTTCTTGAAGGAGGAAACCCTTTTGTACTGGAAGCTGAGTACGCCTAGCCTCCCAGGGCCTTTCTTTCAGGCATCCTGAAACCCAAACCCACGACTCTCTTGCTGTGTAGTCTGCTCACTGCTAGCTCATCGACCAGGGCTTTCCAGAATAAGCAATATGAAGAAACTTTCCTAAAGCTGGCTGGTATCGTAGCTACTATGGATTACATTTATGTGATTGCAGTTTAACAATCTGGATTTCTTATTGAAGCTTCTATAATGAATATCTGTTGTGGGAATGAGAAGTGAAGTTTGGGAGGATGGGCGAGAGATGGACAAGGTATTTTGGCCAAATGCCAGTGCTCTGTCAGAATGATACACACTTCTCCTCCCATCTTTGAGTGAACAGCTTCACTGGGTAGATTTGAAAGTGGTATTATTGATAACCAAGATTCGGACAGTTTGGGTGTAATAGGTGGGGTGGGCTTTGCCTTTTTTTTCAGGTCACCAGGCTGGGTGCCTGGTTTCATGCCCTATCTTGCCATGATGGAGATCTAATCAGGCAACAGTTAATTGCCAGCATTGTTTGCCTTTTCCCTGGCAGAAGTTAGAGTCTTGAGTAAATTATGGAGGTTTAAATTTGCTTGATTTCCTGCAGAAAGTGGGGTCAAGAGGTCCCAGACTGTAGACACTCTCTTTGGTCAGCCAGCAGGGGGTCAGTTCTTAAAGGTATTTCAGAGGTGACTAAATGCTGTTTTTGAAATGTCCTTCTCCACTAAGTTTTTTTCTCTGGGGGTTAGTTTGTTGACCTTAGCCCAGTGGAGTGGAGTGTCTGTGTGAAGGCACATACCCCAATTAAAGCTGCCTTTCTCCACGCTGTCACTGTGCTCCAAAGGCAAATGGGATTATGTTTGAGGAGGGAAAAGGCAATTGGCACAGAAGCCTAGTTGCAGATCAGCATTTCCTATTTCTGACCTTTTGAAATAGAACTTAAAGGTAGCCATGATCACTTAACAGTAAAACAGTAATCAGGGAAAGAAAGTTACGAGAAAGAACTGATCACAAAGCTAATCATGTGACTTAAAGAACCTTCCCTCATTCAAGGCTTTTATGCTGTGGCAGTTGGCCTGCCTGGCCGGTCCCTCTCATTTCCAGTCTCCTTCCTTCTCTCCTTGTCCTGTGAGCCCCTCTAAGCAGGGCTGCTCAGTTTGCTGGGAGCACTCGCCTGCTTACTCTTGCCGACCACGCAGTGGTCCCCTTCTCGTCTCCTCCAGGGAAGTAGAGACCACCGTGTAGACCTTTATATTCCCAAGGGACTTGAATACCTTGTGACAGTACTGGTTATTCTACTTAGCTGTCCTCCCCACCAGATTATGAACACGTTGAGGGGAAGGCCTGTGTTTGTCTTGGCATCTGTAACACTCTTCTAGGTGTATAGTATGTGCTCAGGAAATGCTGACTGAGTGAATGAGCACCAGAAATACCATTGGTAGGGATGATTGTTGAATTGCTGATGCCAGTGTTTTGGCAGGTAAGAAGAATACGAATGGGGAGAACTGGACTTTTTTGTGTTTGTTTTAAGCTACAGTTCATACAGCTCTGTGCTGAGCTGAGCCCTTGGCTCATTACTTATGTGCCAGATCTCATTTTGTCATTATCACCTTAGGAGATAGGAACCATCATGGTTCCCACTTTACATATGAGGAAATTAATACAGGAGTAGCTTTACACATCACAAAATTAGTAAATGGCGGGGCCTAGAATCAAACTCTGTTAAATATCCTCATCCTGCACTTCTTCAGAATAGTTGGCACAATAAGATTCTCGGTAAGTGCTTTAAAATGAACTAAGTTGGAAATTATTTCAGCACTCATGATATCAGTCATTTGAGTGTACATCTCCTGTCTACACTCATACATAAAGAGGGCAGAAAGAACATGACCTGGGTCATTTGGGTTTAACTTTCTCATTTTAAACAAGTTTTTATTGAGTAGTGCTAGGCACTGGCTGGGTACTAACTGTTATAACAGTTATGGCTCTTGCTTTCATGGAGCTTTCAGGATAAAATATAAAGACTAGGAAGGAAAAGAGGAAATTGTGAAAATAAAAAACAGTGTATTTGGAGAGGAAGTAGAGGTAGAGAATCCAGATAAATTAGGACCCTAAAGCATTATAAGGTCAATGTAGAAAGGAAGAAGGATTTCATTTAGACTTGTTGCTGGAAGAGACCTCACAATTGCCATCCCACTTGTAGGAACTTGGAAAGTAAAGCCCAGAAAAACGATTACTCCCACAAGATCCACCATTGCCTACCATTTATCGAATGCTTGTAGTGTGAGGTACTTTACATGTATTAACCCTTTACTTTCATTAACAACCCATGGGTTGTTAAGAAATAATAATTTAAAAGTGTTAATAATTAACATTATTAGAAAGTATTATTATCATTATTATTTATCATACCTGGAAAAGTAGTAGCATTATCACAATTATGGAAACTGAGGTACAAGAGAGGTTAAGCGCCTTGCCCAGATCGTACAGCTGAATAAGTTAAAGAGCCTAGATTCATGTTAAGGACACGTGATTCCCAAACTGACCCCCAAGTAGGCCAACTCCTGTTTTGAAGTCATTTGCCTCAACCCTGTCAGCATATCCTACAGTAAAGCACCACGCCTGTGTCCTAGGAAATAACACAGCTTCTGTGTTACGTCTGTGTAAATCTCAACATCTGTATTTTATGGAGAAGTGTTGGTAGAATTTCAGACCTTGTTGTTATGCTCGTTTGCCTGCTCTCTCTCCCCCTTACACTGTCTTTTCTGATTCCCCAGTTTTCAGCCCTATCTGGTATGCAAGTGAGTAGTATGGAAAAACTGAGCACCAGGACAAGTGACTGTCTGCTTCCCACCCACCCCTTCCTACCTCTCCTCCTCCTCTTCCACAGTCATCCATTTCCCGAATGGAGCTGGCAAATGGGATGAGACCAAATCGGTCCTCTTGCCAGAGAGTCTGGTTCCTTCTCCTGGCAAGGCCTTGAAATCAGAGCTGTGATGCCCTTCAGGGGGTGCCTGTGTTTAAATTCCATGGGATTCGTTTTCTGAAACCCAGCTTCGCATCTCTCAGGGAACTTTCTCCTCCTTTTAATGTCATCCAGGCATTTGAGTGTGTTGGCATTCCCCACTTCTCCCAAAGAACAGACCCCATTTTGTTGGAGTTTTAATAGTTTTTCCTTCTGTGTTAGAGGTGTATTTACCTTTTTTAATTTATGTGTTTCCTTTGTGTCAATGTTATGTATTTGGTGTGTTTTAGTACACATACTTTCTGAAATCGTAGTGTTTAGGGTGGGCTCTATCTTATTGGCCCATATGTGATTATCAAAGATAAAGAACTTCCAGCATTTTTGTCTCAGAGAAGAGTTAGAAATAATAAACTCTAGCATTCCCCACAGTTCCAGTTTCCAGATTCTATAAAATGCTGATCCTGCCTTGGACTCAGAGTAGGAGGGTGTGAGGAAGGGCCATGGGCCTTCATCATTGGGTGTTCTGAAGCCAGACCTTGAACATCATAACATCATTCACTCTTCCCTCTCTCCCTCCCTTTCTTTTTTTTGACTGGTAAAGCAAATGATTAGACATCATTCAGTGTTTTCAACCCTAGACTTTCATCATGTGTAAAATGAGAGTAACTGTATCTGGCTTAGGGGTTGTTGTGAGGCTCAGATGAGAGATTGCTTGTATAGCCCGGTGTCTGACAGTTAGTCAGTGCTCAGTAAAGCTTTCACACACATTGCAGTATTTAACACCCATCCTCAAAAACTCTATTTTTGTGTCTTTTCCATTTAACATGGTGTTTTTCAAGCAGAAGAGAGTATCGTTTTGGGAGGAGTAAATGAGTGGATTGGGATGATGATGGTGAGATGCCGTGTGGGTTCAAGATTAATTGTGTCTGGAGCACAGGGCTACTTGCTGACTTTCATTTCCATAAGGATCAGGAATATAGAATAAGATTTGCAGTAGAAAACTAAAAGGGGTTCCTACAGATGTGATAAGATGCTAAGGCACCAGTGCTAAAATCTAGGTGCATTCCTGAGACTGCAGCTTAAAGTCAAAGTGTGAGGTCATGGAACCAGAAAGTCAGCACTGAGAAGACAGCCTATCTTATTGTGTCTCATGGCTGTGAAATCTAATTATGGCCTGTTGTGGACATTTTGGCTTTAATATCCTGATTACATTAGGACTCCTGGAATCCCATTCAGTCTCTTGAGTTCCCATCCCATGTGGATTCCATGTGTTTGTGTACATTTCCTGTCCCACACTGTTCCATCTGGCAAACAGCTGTTGTCCTCTACGTGGTGATGGGTGTCCATCAGTGATAAGGGTGAAGTTGATGGGGGACCTTGGGAATCCCAGAGGACAAGAGAATAAGCAGCCAGAATAACAGGCAGGACATTTCATGTTTAGCCACCTTCTGGCAGAGCTGAAGTTCGGTCCTGGGCTTTTCACATAATAACCTACCAATGTGAATATAATTAATGCCACTGAACTATACACTTAAAAATGGCTAAAATGCAGGTTTCGTGTTGTTTTTACTATAGTTTAAAAGAAATGTCATATACCAAAAACCATTTTCTGCTTTAAATGAGAAGATTGTATATTATATGAATTATATCTCAAAAAAGCTGTTTAAAATATAACAATGTTTTAACAATCTTATCAGTACAAAAGTATTTTTGCTTGTATTACTGCATTAAAAGTTACTTAATGTTTTAATGGTAGCAAAGAAATTGAATTTCCTTCATTACTTTTTATACCTGATTTTGAGAAAATTTCAGAATTACAGAGAAGTTGCAAGAATGTAGAGTGAACTCATGTTGAGAACTCATTGCCTAGATTTTTGCATTTTATATGTTCTCACTCTTTCTTCCCAGTGTCAGAAGTGATGTGCTTTGATAGGTTTTATTTTGCTTTTGTCATTTTTTTTTTTTTCAGATTCAATGTGCTAATTACTTATTGGGCCCTTTCAATCTGAAAATTCATGTCTCTTCTATATTCTGTCCTAAGAATTTATTTAATTTCTTTGATAGTCTTATTTCTTCTATGTTCTTTGTCTTCTTTTTCAGGAACCTCCTATTAGGTGGATGTTGGACCTCCTGGGTTTTCTCATCTTCTCCCTTCCATTTTTCATCTTGCCTTTTTGTTCATGAGACTGGAATATATTACCTTTTCCTTTCAATTTTTTTTAATTAAGCTATCATATTTTTAATGTCCAAGAGTTCTTTCCTATTCTTTGACAGATCTTTTTAAATAAAAATAGCAGTTTATTCTTATTTCATGGATGAAAAATTCTCTTCCTGAGGATATAATTTGTTGTTGATGTTGTTTTAATTTCCTTCTGCTCCTTCTATTGTCTTTGTTTCCTCTGAGTTCCTTCTTTTCTATATGTCCATTTGGTTTTTGTCATTGTCCTGAAGATGTTCTTGAAATGATTGATTCTAGGATCTGTTCATGATTACCAAGGAAGCACTGAGAACCTGATCAGAAAACAGCTCTATGTGTGAGGGTGAGCCTCCTACCTGGAAGGCTTCACTGTTAGAGAGTGGAAGGGCCAGCTAGCCATGTGGCTGCCAGCGTTTGGGGACCTGGAGGGGAAGAAGGCTGGGTGGCTCATCATTTAGAATGTAGACTTTCACCTGCATTGTCCTCTCTGCTCTGGCCATGTTTCCATATCCAGAGCTTCAGGTCCTCAGAGGATATACCTCCTTCCACTGGCAGGGATGGGCAACAAGAAGAGGTTTCTGGCGGAGTGGCTGGTTGAAGGGGAGATTTGTAGATCTGGGTCTCTTTTGCTCCTTCTACATACTTTTAACCAGTCTTCCTGTTTTCAACCCTGCCCCTCCTCTTACCCCACTAGGTTCCCACTGAGTTTATTTATTATGAGCCTTTGTGACATTCAACACTTTGGACTTATTTTCTTTGTGGGCCCCCTCTGTGTGGTAGCTTCGCTCTTGCCCTCATTTTCCTGCCCTACTGCTGCCATTTCTCTTGTCCCTCCCCATCTTTCTGAAGCCCATCGATACTGCTCATCTGGTGTTGTATTTTCTCTCATTTCACTGTCATTGTGCACTTGTATTTTGTATCTACTGTAACTTGAGTGGGCTTGAGGGAGATTGGAGATCAGTGTACGTGTTTAATTTGCTGTGTTTAACTAAAAATCTCTTCTCAGCTACAGAAAGTCTCTGCTGCTGTTTTAGTGGCCTCAGAGCTAAAGTTTGGGGAACAGAAGACTTGGAATAATTGCTTTAGTTCTTGGGTTTGTCATGGTAAAAGCCACCAAATCTCCCATGTTCTAATTTATTGACAGCGGTGAAAAAGAGATCAGCCCCATTGTTACTGGATCCTTCTCTAACCCCCACTACTCTGTTGCCTTGCAGAAGTGGGGCAGTGTGAGCAACCCGCTCTTCCTCCCATTGATCCCACCACAGTCGCAAGGTTTCACCGCCATTGTCCTCACCTATGACCGAGTGGAGAGCCTCTTCCGGGTCATCACTGAGGTGTCCAAGGTGCCCAGTCTATCCAAGCTGCTAGTCGTCTGGAATAACCAGAATAAAAATCCTCCAGAAGGTAAGAAGAGTGGGAAAATGATATGTTCAGGAAAGGCCTGGTTTGGGTGTTAGTGCAACTCTCAGCTGGATCGATTTTGGATGGCCAAATTATTTGCGTCCTTAGGTTTAAATGAATTTTCCTCCTTTGTCAACAACAATCCCATTTCTGAGGCAGTGTGACCCCAGTTTTCTCAGTCATCTCATTCTTGTTCTAGGGTGGCCCATTTAACTCCAAGCCCATGGCATGTGCTATAGCCACAAGTGTTTGAGAGCTTAGGAATCAGTGGGATCAAAGGCCAGCAGCCTTGGGAAAACAGATCTCCGCTTCCCTCAGCCATCTCAGCTGATTTGTTTATAGGAAAACTCAGTTTAAAAGGCATTAGTTTTCTCTTTCCTTATCTCAGCTCTGATACTGCACTTTTCTTAAAAAAAAAAAAAAAAAAAAAGAGGATGGCCTCACTTCTAATTAGGATAGTCAGCGGAAGATGCCCTGTTCAGGCTTCGAATCTGTTCCTTAAAGTGAGTGCTCACTCAGGTTCCCATTGGTTCATCCTTAATCGCTTTGTCCCTTGCCTTGGCCACCCCTGTAAGCTGCTGGCTGGCGCTGGCAGCTAGGGTTGAGGACTGTTTGATTAATTGGATTTGTTTTTCATTCAGGACGCATAGAGTATGTTCCACCTGCATTTAGTTTCTCATTCAGTCTGTCTATTACTGATCCTAATCCCAGGGACTTCAAAGCTCCTGCCCTTTATAGCCTATTAAAGCCAGGAAGTTTCTGATGGATTAGAGCAAGGAATGAGTTTGAAGTTTGTAATGTGCACCACTGTCACCGATAAGGTCTAGTTTATTACCTGACAGTAGTATCTGCACTTTTTATGGCTGTTCCCTTTTCATTGGTAATACTGAAGTCAGGATAGTCGACCTTGGAGACTGGCAGTAGTGGGTCTCTGAGTTTAGGCAGGGAAAAGAACATTTTCTGTAGACAAATCAGAGTTTGCCCCTAGAAAATTCTTTAGTTCCTCCTGAGATGTTTAAGAAATTTTCCTTAGTGGGAAAATGTTTGTTCTCTGAGGGAGTCATATGCGTTCTCTATTTAGGGAGCCATAGTTTGAGTAAACAAAATGGCTGCTTTAAATGAAAGTCCTGTTTTACGCTCCAGAGAGCAGTACTTTTTCTTGTTAACTATCTTTTTATGCCAAGTTTGTTTTCCTCCCAGCATCTCATTTTCTGGGTTTTTGTTTGTTTGTTTCATTTATTTGACTCTCAAAAAAGGAGAAGGAAAGGGGTAGAAGGAAAATAAGGAACAGAGGAGAAGGAAGAACTGGACGGGAAGGAAAGGAAAGGCAGCGATAAACAGGAGCTGTGCAGGGAGGCCCATGGGGAGGGCCACGGAGAAGGCCATGGAGAGGGCCACAGAGAGGGCCTCGGCCAGCTTGCTCAGAGGGAAGTGAATCAGATGGTTTGGTGCTGCTCTGTAGTGTCTCCCGTAAAAAGAATGAGTCGTGTTTTGAGAAGGAAGGCTGCGTATCCCTCTTCAGATCTGGAATAGCTCACTGCTTTGTGCTGCACTCACACTCAAGCGTTTATTCCCAGGTACAGGGGCCGCCAGCTTTCAGAGGGAGCCTATCAGCACCCCACCCGCCCAGATAGGCACAGATGCAGATTCTGGAGCTACATGCAAAAGAGGCTTCTCCTTCCTTCGAAACCTTGGTTAGCCACTTCAGGCTTCAGGTGAATGATTTATTGTGAATTCAAGTCACTTCTTTGGGGCGAGTATCATCGCAGACGGTGAGAAGGGAAAAACCATGTTCTACCTTCTTGGTCAAAGCCCAGACACTGATGTAACAGAGCAGTAGCACGAACCTAGGTTTTGGAGCTGGGTGTTCAGTTTTAATTTTTGGTAGACCCTGCTAAAATGTAGTGGTTAATTTTATGACCAGGAGCTTAGTTTATTTTTGAAATATTTTGGCTCCAGGGAGGAAAGCGAGCCCTCAACTGACGAGGCCCCAGTTTTGACACGTTTAGAGACTGAACCAGCTTTTTTTTCTAACAGTGGTTTTTAAGTCTATGCTCAGGCTCTGGCAATGTGGTTGTTTGGGGAGAGCATGAACCATGTTTAATCTTCTGTGGGGTGTTTGTTCAGTTGGTAAATGGGGCTGTCAGCTCTGGCCCTCATGCCAGCAAAGCCATCTGAATCTGTATGTATGGCATTAGTAACACATATATATTTTTTAAAAAGTAAGTCCAAGGCTTTGAAATATTAGAGGCAAAAGTGATGTTTTTCACTTTCTCTACATTTACTAAAATAAATATTGTGGTGAATATGTCTGCTGCTGGGAGGGTTCATGCAGGCAGAGACCACCCCCCGCCCCCCCCCCAACGCCTTTTTTTCACTCTCCAACCAAATGCTTTTTTTCTTTTTGGTTACATTTAAGTCTAAATTGCTGGGTTTGAAGTTTAAGTAAATACTTAGACTAGGCAATAGAAATTTCCAGTGAGCTTTCGTCACATTGGTTTTGAGCTCTGTCAGAAAAAAAAAGGCAAGCCAGTGCTTTCCTCCTCCCCAACTCTTCAATTTCCAAACTTGATGGATATAGAGGTTGTTTGGCTTGGCCCCCGGCCTCCCTGTGAAGGAAGCTATTACATTGTACATCTCATATAGGTTTAACTCAGCCTTCTGTTTTAGCTGATTTCAGGGTTAAATTTGAATTGACCTCAGGAGCTCCCTAGCTTCAGATTATGACTTTCATAGTTGTTAGCAGGCAGGATGGCCTGGGCTGAATGTGTCAGGATGGTCATTCCAGAGGAGGCAACAGAGCAGTAGAAGCAACAGCTGCCTTCTTTTGAGCTGAATTCAGGGACTATGAGGAATTAAGGTCATGTGGACCCTCCGTACACCAAGCAGCTTGAGCACTCCTAAGGTGAGCTCAAGGTTTGTATGGAGATAATCTGGCCATTTATTTTATTGATCTGTGGTTGTGTTTGTGACAGTGATTGCCAGGATGGGTGTGAGGTCATCTGCAGTCAACCTGATAATTTTATAGTACCTTTGCCAAGTTGGAGGAAAAATTCTCTTTGCTCACATCTTTCTTGGCATCCAACATGGAGCAAACCGTTAATCAATACACATTTTAAAAAAAATCCTTAACACAAGGAGTTCTTTTTCTCCTTCAAGCTAGGCTAAAGTTCCTAACTGTGAAGTTATCAGGTCACCTGGCTCAGCTGTTTGTTTTTCATAAATTCGGCAATGTGTTTAAAAAAACCCGTTTTTCAGACTACGTTGTGTGGATGGAAGGTGACATTTTTATTTTGCTAGCTACAGATTCACAGGATGAGACACAGGGTACAAGGCTATGCTGTTTTAGTTTGAATACATTTAGAATTTAGAATTTCACTTAGAATTTAGAAGGAGTAAGGGAAAAGAGACCCCATTTGGCCTCAGCAATGGAATTAGAGCCTGAAGGTCTCTGGCTATGAACTATGTCCTTCCACACCCTAAAGGGGCTACCTCACAGCTTTCTGTGTACACCTCCTCAGGTTGTCAGGAGAGAAGTGAAGGCCATAAGGCTTTACAAGCTTTACAAGAACTCTTTTATGAAGATAAAGATGAAATGATGTTTTTATCACCATGTATTATATACCTTTTAAATCCCAGGAATAGAACTGTACTAAATTCTTTATACATATTATCACATCCTTATGACAGACCTGCAAGGAAGCTGTTCTCATTCTCATTTATAAAAAATGAAACCCTGATTAGTTGTGTAATTTGCCTGAATCACAGAGCTGCAAATGGCAGAGCCAGAAATGAACACAGCTCTCTGTGGATCCAGAGCTCATGCCCCTTACAGGAAGGCCCACTGTATCCACTTAAATTACCATTTAGTGGTAGGAAAATCATCGTGTTTGTCTGTTCTCTGATTTGGGATTATGTAGAACTAGGTCTTGTCAGGGACTCAGAGACAGAAAAGTAAATCTGTTCTTCTGAAAACACTAATGGAAGGGGGGAAAAAAGTTCTTTTTTCTCACCCATATTTTTCTTTCTCACCGCATGCTTCTGTCCTAAGTTTTTAAACAATCGGTATCACCTGCTTTAGGGCAGGCAGTAATTACAGTAATTTGATTTCTGTTCTCCACAGAAGGAATGCTAAAGCCTGAGAGAATGGTAGTTCCCTTTCTTGGAGGCCTATTTTATTTGAAAATGTGAAAACAAAAAACTGGAAATTCTATTTAGAGGGCTGTCTTGTGGTAATGATGGTGCAGCTGACCATTGAGATGGAGACTGCTTTTGCCCTGGCTTTTGGCTACCCAGGCCTACCTCAGAACTCACATTTCCTTCTTCACCCCATGCCATCCTTTTTGGTCTTCATCATTCTAAAACTTCCCTATCAAAGACTTTATAGGGCAGGGCCAAGTTAGTTCTCTGTGGATATTGATTGTCGCAGGTAATTCTTTGGGTATAGGTAACAACTGTGGAAAACCCATTTGTGGTTTGAACATGCTGTATCCACTTGCCAAGTGAAAGTCCAAATCCCATCCAGGGTAGAGGAATGTTCACACTTAACTAAAGCAGCTAGCCTGTTTTCTGTATTTATATTGCAAAAAGAAGAGCTGTTTGTTACTTTGTGAGGTTAACATGGAAAAGGTTCCAGGTTCTTTTGTTTCATTTGTGAGTTCCATTGTCTCAGTTCTAGAAGGTTATTGGCAGGGATCCTGTTTATGTGAAAGTGGATATGGAAGGTACTAGCTGGGGGCATGCCACTGGATCATCAGAGTAATGTGCCAGATCTAACATGTACCACTTTTGCCACCCTTACACCTAAGGTTTAGAAGTCCATTGGTTCAGTAAATAGACACAAATGTTCAAAGGAAGGTACTGCTGACATTTAGTGGATGTCTCCTCTGGGCCAGGCTAAGTGCATTCTAAGTGCATGCTAAGTGCATTCATGTTCGTGTTCATTCTCACAGTCAGCCATGGGAAGATAGCGTTACTATTCTATCTTCATAGTTGAAGAAACAGGTTAAAAGTGATTCACTCGTTCAAGACCCCATGGCTAGTAAGGACTACACCTGGGATTCAAAGCTCTTCCTAAAAACTGTTCTTTCTATGATATATTACAGCCTCATGAAATCCTGGACCTCAGAGGCGTCCTATTTGGTCTCTCATATGATGTCAAGTAGAAATCTGACCTAAGTTAGTACATTTCAAGTAAAAGCACACATTAAATTGATAAAGGCGGGATCCCTGGGTGGCGCAGTGGTTTGGCGCCTGCCTTTGGCCCAGGGCGCGATCCTGGAGACCCAGGATCTAATCCCACGTCGGGCTCCCTGCATGGAGCCTGCTTCTCCCTCTGCCTGTGTCTCTGCCCGTCTCTCTCTCTCTCTGTGACTATCATAAATTAAAAAAAAAAATAAATTGATAAAGGCATTTCATCATTTCATTTTATCTGTTTCTCCATCAGAAGATTCTTTTTAAAAACATTTTTATTTGTTTATTTTTAAATGTTTATTTGAGAGCGAGTATGTGCACAAGCAGGGTGAGAGGCGGGGTGGGGAGGGGGGGGGATCCTCAAGCAGACTCGCCACTGAGCATAGAGCCCAATGTGGTGCTTGATCTCACGACCCTGAAATCATGACCTGAGTTGAAATCAAGAGTTGGACACTCAACAAACTGAGCCACCCAGGCTCCCCTATTTATTTTAAGTAATCTCTACGCCCAACATGGGGCTTGAACTCATAACCTGGAGACCTAGCATCACATGCTCCTCTGGGCCAGCTGGGCATCCCTCCATCAGAAGATTCTTGCCTATTTTGAGTCTAAATTAGTTGTCCTGTAACTTCCACCCAGCCATTGGTCATGGTTCTAACTTGAGAGATATGTCATAGAGAAAAATTCCCCTATCATCTAATAGCCCTCCTGATACCCTGTGTGTTAGTCAAGGCCTAGGTAGGAGACAGAAACCACACAGTAACCAGAACAATAAAGGTTTAATGGAAACAATTATTAACTGGTAACAGGTGATTGGTGACTAAGGGGTATAAACTGTAAAGACAGCAGGAAATAAATTTGGGAATGTCCCTTCCTCAGCTAGCTCTGAGTTTCAGACTGTGTTGGACAGCATGTGACTGTAGCCCACTGCATAGTGAAGTTTGCTGAGGTGCCACAGGCCAACTCTGGCAAACAAACTTAACCACCCCCCTTCAGTACCCACAAAATTCAACAGGAAGCTAGCTACCCGGGCACGTTCTTGAGCTTGCTGGAAAATTGAAGGCTTCGGTGGAGCTCCCTGGGAACCACCCATGGGAAGGAGCTCAGCTAGTTGCTCTTGGTGGTGTCTGCAGGACCTTTCACAGAACTGCCCTGAGGATGCCACTTAAACTTGGTAGAGAGAAGTGCCCCTGCTGCCTATCTTCTGGTCAAGTACTGTAGGAGCAAGAAGTTAAAGAGGCACTCCTGAACCAGGAAGAAAAGCACCCCCTTCCTTCCCAAGTGTCCCTCCAGCACCCTCTACTGGCAAAGCCTAATGTCAAGCTAGTTGGTGGAGGGCAAATATTTACTGGATCTAGTTCTAGTATGAGAAACAGGGCAGTGATGGGTGAAATTGAAGCTGAGAGGCAATACATTGAAAACTGGCGCCATTAATCTCCTTAAACATTCTGTAGAAATCCTGGATTCAAGTACCTGTACTGTCCTTATAACTCCCCCCACCTGTTTTCCAGCTTCTTGGAACTTTTCCCATCTTACCATACCTAACTCTGAACACAAAACCTTTCAAAGTGTGGTTCAGGGACCTCTGGACATCCATGAGTACCTTTCAGGGGGCCTTTGAAGTTGAAATTATCCTCATGGTAATGCCAAGTCCTCTCCACTCCCCACTCTTTATCCTTTCACAAGGGGTCAGAAGTTTCCAGAGGCTACATGACATGGGCTACATCACTCTATTGGCTAGTGGGATGTGCTTGTGTATTCTTGTGTTTTAAAATTACCTCAGTTTTAATTTCTCATACAAATAAATTGTGTATGTGTGTGTGAGTGCGCGCATATCCCAGAGAAAGCTTCTTTGGGGTTCTCAACAATTTTTAAGAGCATATAGAAATCCTGACACCAGAAAGTTTGAGAACTGGTGGTCTAGTGTAGTAGGTGGAGCTATAACCTCTTGCGTTTTAGATATTACAATTTATGTTTCATAAGACTTTGGAAAGTAGACTTATGGCCAAGGGTTGCATTTATCTGGAAGAGGAGGGGAAGCAAACAAGAATAAGGATGACTGCTGGAAAACCTGTTGAGCTTCATTGTTTTGCCCCAGGTCTAGAGAAGCATGAGGTCTTCACACTGCAGTAGATGGTACATGTTCTGTTTGGCCTTTGATGCTAAACAGACTTAGATTCAATCGCTGGCCTTATCATTTAGTAGCTCTGTAACCCCTGCCAAATTACTTAATCTCTCAGAGCCTTGTAACTACTGCTTTGTCAATAATTCCTGCCCCAGGAGGTTGTCAGGAGGATTGGATAACATTGCATCCACAAAGTGTGTGCCATATATTAGTTGCTTAATAAAGGCCCTCCCCCACTCCGTTTATTCTTAGAAGACAGTGAGAGGGACTTGCTGACACCCCATAGGTAACATGGGACATAGTCTTCAGTCTCGAGTCCTGTCCCTATCTACCTTATTCCAAAGCTATTGATTAATTATGCTCCTCGAGCCAGGGATGAAACTATAATTAACTACGGTTATTGATTAAAAGGCCCCTAGGATTATTTCTTTGGTGTTCCATCTTTTTTTTTCCAAACATGCTTCTTTTGGAGTTGACCTCTGTTTTAGGCTCTGTGCTTATTTAAGACAGAATGTCTTAATTACAGGGCCTCCATTTATGCAGGCTTTTTCCGGGACCCTGGTGGCGTCCCAACAATGTGTTCCTTGGATATACTATAAAATAGACAGAAGTAAGATATTTCATCTGCAGGCAGTACAGACAGCCTTTTCCTTTCTGACTCTCCCTCCCCATACTTCTCTTCAGTATTGTGACTTTGGGATGGCCACAGGCATTTTGGGGCTGCAAGACTCAGGCAAACTAGATCTTTCCACAATTACACGATGGGCTTCTTGGAAGCAGTCTGATACCTAGCTTTCCCGTCATCATTTGACAAATGTTGTGTGAAGAACAAACTATCCTCTGTAAAGAACCCTGACGTTTATGGACAAGGGTACTGTACTGAAGAGGTACTAATTTCATGCTGTGCTAAATGCAACATTTTAAAATAAGGAACCTGCGGTTGAATCACTTCAATCATTTCAAAGTAGAATGGGAAAAAATGTAAGGCAAGTCATGGGTTGGCGTTTCTTCAGTATACTAGAAAAATCCCACATAATTGGACGTAGAAATTTGATATTTACTCTGTAAATTGTTCGTGATGAGAAACCAATTCCAGTGAATCAGAGAGAAGGGGCTGTTGAGGGGATAACGTGCTATAAGTTAAGAAACCTACATTGTACAAGGAGACCGTTTTTGAGGGGTGGATTTGAGCAGCATTGGTATCTGTGATTGCATTGTGGAGGTTGGCACACTGGGGCGGACATCTAGAGTACATGCTTTGTAATTGCCAGCAGAGCGGAGGCATGTCTTGAGCTGGAGTGTACCTCACTGAAGGTAGTTTGGGGAGGTGCAGAGCTGTGATACTAAACCATGAGCCTGAGAATGAGACTGTGTGGACTCCTGCCCTCTTGTTGTTGTCATGATCTTGGGCAAGTCTTTTGGCTTCTCTGTCTCAGTTGTGAGTTGAAGCCATTTGTGCATTCTGGTGAAGATAGTATTGAGAATTAGAAGTGTTGCAAGGACTTAGGACAGAAATACTTACCAAATTTTATAACAGTGCCTTTGTAAGAACACCCCCTTGAACAGTCATACGTGTAGATTTAATGGGAGCCACTGAAGGAAGTTTCGTCTCATATGTGATGTGCTTTTACCATTTCATCTCCTCACAGGAGTTAGAAGAGTAATACATGCCTCATCCTGTTCCCCATCCTTCCCCTAGATTCTCTCTGGCCCAAAATCCGGGTTCCATTGAAAGTTGTGAGGACTGCTGAAAACAAGCTGAGTAACCGTTTCTTCCCATATGATGAAATCGAGACGGAGGCTGTCCTGGCTATCGATGATGATATCATCATGCTGACCTCTGACGAGCTGCAGTTTGGTTATGAGGTAAGGAGGTTTCAAACGGTCTATTTACATAGTTGATATTTCTTGCCTAGTGTTGCTTGTCTTTCCTGATGAAGAGTATTCTGTGACGTTCTCTAAAGTTATAGTTTCTAAATCCTAGTAGAGTCTAAAGGTGCGGCATAGGAGCGTGGGTTATGAAGCTGTTCTTTAAAACTTGGGGGAAACCCTCTTCCAGAATGACAACTGTGCCCTCCACTCGTTTTGGGAACTCCCAAGGAGAGCCCCAGGGGATGTTTTCAAAAGAGCATCTATAGCATGTAACGAGCACTTAATTGATGTCTCCTTGAAGAGTGCTTCCCCTGACTCAAGCAGCTGGGCACTGCAACAATAAAAACGTCAGTAAGCGAAGAAGCTGGCGGCACTAACCAACAGAAAGCAGACCCGGTTGATGGCTTTCTCTCTGAGGTTTAAGTGGAGAGGCTGGCCGCCTGTCTTCAGGGAGAAACATTCTCTATCACCGTTCATTCAGTGTGGCTGATGGATGAGGCTGGGTTCAGGGGTTAAGTATGGAGACCAGTAAAGGTCTCCCCAGGGGAAAGTGCCAGAGCCGAGGCCTGGTGAGAGGCAATAGGAATTGATGAGCTCTGTCAGGGAGGATGTGCGGGAGAGGCCTGATGGCGGCGGCAGGCAGAGGCCTGGGACCCAAGCAGAACAGAGAGTATGCATCAATTAGCCTCAGCCAGCACGGGGGAAAGTGGTGAAATCTGTCCCCTTCACTCGTCCTGCCCCTGAGAGAGGGGCAGCCATTTTCTCTGGCTGACTCAGAGTTTGCTGACTTTGAGGTTCTAATAAATCATGAAATTGTATTATATGAAACCATTGGGTACTCAGATTTCATTAAAAGACAGATAATGAAGTTGTATTTTATGAAGCCCTTTGGTACTCAGATTTTACTAAATGAATACATTTTGTGTATTCTATATTTATTATAAAAGTTTATTTTGGGGGGGCGCCTCGGCGACTCGGTTGAGCGTCTGACTCTTGGTTTCAGCTTAGGTCATGATCTGAGGATTGTGGGATCTAGCCCTACGTTGGGCTCTGTGCTTAGGGAGTCCACTTGGGATTCTCTCCCTCTCCTCTTGGTCCCTCTCCCCCCTTGCACACACACTCTCTCTCAAATAAATCAATCTTTTAAAAAAAGAGAGAGAAATTTATTTTCTAACCCTTAAAATAAAGGTGGATTTTGAGGGGAAAGAAACAGGAATCCCCCTCACCATCGTCACCACCAAGTTTCTGGTTTGTTATTGTTGTTGTTTTTAATGTAGCTCCATTTGACTGTAAAAGAAATTGTTGTGAACTAGGCTGATGTGAGACACAGTTGGTCAGTGTAGTTACTGGCCAACGAAAGGTGTGAGAGTGTCTAATAAAACATACATCATCTTTTTGGGTTTATTCTCATTCACAGAGTTATCTTTTACATGATCACATCTAGGGTATTGGATGATTTTTAGCACACCATCATTCCCATTTTTTAAGAAAGCCAATTACCTACTTGTTTCTCTAGCCAACTCTGGCAAAAAGACCAATTTTTTCTGCCAGTGTTTTCTCTGTTTGTTGCATATAGTGGCTTTGGACTATACTTACCTGTTTATTTTTGTGGTAAAAGGGAGGTGGAAAAGGGAACATTTGGAATGATATAACCAAGATGGACAGAGTGCTCCCTCTTCAATGTTTTCAATTGGACTAAATGATGTCTAGTAAAAGAAAGATAGACTAATGTATTCCTTTCGACCTTGAGTTGAAACCTTGATACTCAGGTATATTGAAACCTGGGATTTCTTTCTTTCTTTCTTTTTTTTTTTTTTTCTGGGATTTCTTTCAATCTTGAGTTTATTTCACGCCTCTTCCCCTCTTTCCTCTGATGTTCTGTGTTTGATTCCACGTCACCTTGAAGGAAGTAATTGCATATCAGAGGAATGGTGGGCAAGAAAACACCTCATCTCCATTAATCTTCTCAAGATCCTGTGTAAGGAAAACTTTCATAACTACCCTCCATATTCCAGTGAATGTTTTGGCTGTTTACAGACATTACTTAACGATCTTTTCCCAAACCTGCAAGATGTTTATTATTTTCTCCTTCTTTACTAAGGTGTAGCAAAGCTAGATATCTTGCCTGCAGTCACACAACTAATGAGTGGAAGAGTTGGAATGTAGGTTCCAGTGTGTCTACACTATACTGTCTCCCTGGAGGGTTTTATCCTGTCAGAGACCATAGGTTTGCAAAATTCACACTAAGAGCCAGGAGCATATCTGTTGTCTTTCACAGAATTATCTTGGGTAAGGTAAACAAATAGGTTTCTCAGACATCCCTACTATTGGTGCTTTAGGGTAATTTTGTAAAAGTTATTTCTTGCATAGTAATTAATGGACAATGTTAGGAAAGCTCTGGGCCTTCTACTCTTTCACTGACCAGTTAACGACCACAGACAAGTTATTTAATCTTTCTGGGTGATAGTTTATTCTTATATGAAGTGGCAGTAATGATAGTGACTTCATTAGGTTATTATGTACATTAGAAAGTTACACAGTGCCTCCCACATGGAAGGAAAATGCTCAGAAACTGTACTTTCTATGTGGTGGGCAGTGTGCTCTGCACTTAACAAGACATTTTATAAGACGTTGTATCAGTAACTGCTACAATTGCAGCTACTATGATTAGTCTTGCGATTCCCCTCAAGATTCCACCATGGTTCATGAGAAAGGTGGTTTGTTGTTTCCATTCTTCAGAGGGGACATTTCTGTTCTAGAGAGGATACCCATTTTTGTGTTGAGTCAGAAGACAGAAGATGATGGTGCTCCTGAATCCTGTTTTTTTTTTTTTTTCCAAAGCCTAAGACTATTTCATGCAGGAATTGGGAGGAGCCTGACTGATTAAGTAAATAAACAAATCTGTTAACAAAAATTTACATCTTAGGGGAGTTATGTTGGAACCAGAGCTACTTTCTTGTATTTAGCACAGAGTATTAGGATTCTCTCTTGTTAATTGCTACTCATCCTTCAGTACTCAGCTCAAATGTTGCTATCTCAAGGAAGCTTTCAGAGAGTTCCCAGACTAGGTTAGGTTCAGAGCACTCTCTGCCTCTTTGTAAGCAAATAATTAATTGTGAAGTATATTGTTTAGTGTCTGCTTTTCTTCTATGATGTAAGCCCCACAAAGGCAGGAATCATGGCTGTCTTGTTCATTGCTATATCGTCCATGACTAATCCAGTTTATTCCTTTCAGGGTTACTCCATAATATTTGATGAATAAACAAATTTTTATTCCCAGAATGCATATGAGAGATATGAAATAAGTTATTCTGGCCTGCCTATGTACTCTCCCATGATCCGTAATCTTGATCCAGCCATTTTGGAAAACAGTTTGGAGTTTAAAATGTTAAGCATAGGGATCCCTGGGTGGCGCAGTGGTTTAGCGCCTGCCTTTGGCCCAGGGCGCGATCCTGGAGACCCAGGATCGAATCCCACGTCAGGCTCCTGGTGCATGGATCCTGTTTCTCCCTCTGCCTGTGTCTCTGCCTCTCTCTCTCTCTCTCTTCTATGTGACTATCATAAATAAATAAAAATTAAAAAAAAATGTTAAGCATACATCTACCATATGGCCCCACCATTCTTCTCATAGAGATTTACCCTAGAGAAATAAGAGAATATGTATACACAATACTTATACACCAATATTCATAGCAGTTTTTATTTGTGATAGCTGGAAACTGGAGGAAAAGCACCCAGTGTCTATCAAATTTGAATGAATAATCCTGGTATATCTATACAATAGAATAATACTCAGTAATAAATATGAATGAGCTATGGAGACATACAACAACATGCATGTATTTAAAAATAATGCTGAGTGAATGAAGCAAGATGGAAAAGAATATATTTTATGATTCCATTAACATGAAATTCTAGAAAATGCAAATTAATGTTTAGTGATTGAAAGATCAGTGGTTGCCTGGCATAGGAATAGGGAAGGTCAAGCTGTGAAGGGCAAGAGGGAAGAATAACAAAGGGGCAACAAAACTAGGGGAAATGGAGATGTTCGTTATCTTAACTGGGATGATGATTTTACTGGTGTATACAGATATTAAAACATAAAATTATGCACTTTAAATAGATCCAGTTTATTGTATGTCAACTATATTTCCAAAAAGCTATAACAAATTATCTTCATGCAAAAGTGTAAAAAATGAAATGCTTGAAAAATGAAATGAAATATGTGCCAAACATGTTCGGTGAAAACCATAAAACATTGCTGAAAGAAATTGGAGAGCGACTGCATAAATGGAAAGATGGACCATATCGATCTATCCAAAGACTTAACTATTACTAAGGTGTGAGTGTTCCCCATATTCTTCTGTAGGTTCAAAGCAGTCCCATGCAAAATCCCAGAAGGCTTTCTTTATTTTTTTTTAATTGAAATTGACAAACTTGGGGCACCTGTGTGGCTCGGTAGTTGAGCATTTGCCTTTGACTCAGGTCATGATCCTGGAGACCTGGGATTGAGTCCCACACCACACTCCCTGCAGGGAGCCTGCTTCTCCCTCTGCCTGTGTCTCTGCCTCTCTCTCTGTGTCTCTCATGAATAAATAAGTAAAATCTTAAAAACAAAATGAAATGAACAAACTTGTTCTAAAATTGAAATGGAAACACAGTAGACCTGAAGAAAAGCCAAAGCAATTTTGGGAAAGCAGAGCAAGTTTCAGGACTACCTTATTTTAAGAATTACTAGAAAGCTACAGTAATCAAGACATTGTGGTATTATTGTCAACTTAGAAATATACATCAGTGAGACAGAATAAAGAGTCCAGAAATAGAACACACATGTATGGTCAATTAATTTTCAACAAAGGACCCAAGTCCGTTCAAGAGAGTTGGGACAGTCTTTTTCACTAAGTGGTGCTGGAACAATGTGATATCCTTAAGTCAAAAAAAAATAAAATAAAATAAATCATGACCATTACCACACACTGTATATAAAAATTTAGCTAGTCCTAAATGTAAGAACTGAAATTATAAAACTTCTTGAAGAAAACAGAGGAGAAAAATCATAGTGTATCTAGGATAAAAATGATTCTTAAATAGGAGACAAGTAGATGACTTAAAAGAAACCAAAATGGATAAGTTGGACTTCTTCGAAATCAACAATGCTTGAAAAGACACTTCTAAGAAGATTAAAATGCAAGTCATATATTGGAGGAAATATTTCCAGAACCTACATGTGATAAAGAACTTGTATCTTTATCACAGGGGCTCCTGGGTGGCTCAGTTGGTTGAGTGTCTGGCTCTTGGTTTCAGCTGAGATCAAGATCTCAGAGTCCTGGAATTGAGCTCCGAGTTGGGAGAGTCTCTCCCTCTGCCCACCCGCCACTCTCTCTCAAATAAATAAATCTTTTTTTTTTTAAGAAAAAAATAGAAAATAAAAATATCCAAAAAATAAAGAACTCTCACAACTCAAGAAGAAAACAAAGAAGTAAAAAAAAAAAAAAAAAAAAAAGGGCAAAAGGTTTGAGGAGTTACTTCATAAAAGAAATTGTGTAGATATAAACTAACATAAAAAGATTCTCCACATCGTAGTCATTAGGGCAATTCTAAAATAAAAGCACAAAAAGTTACCATGACCTACCTTCTAGAATGGCTAAAAAAACTTAAAAGACTGACAATGCCACATGTTGATGAGGCTGTGGAGCAACTAGAACTCTCATATGTTATTGGTAAAAATGGAAACTGGTACAACTAATTTGGAAAACAGTTTGGCAGTTTCTCATGAAGTTAAACATATACTTCACATGTGATGCAGCCTCCAAAATAAATAAAAACATACGTCTTTACACCAAGACTTGTACTCATTGTTCATAGCCTTATTCATAAGATAGAGAACTATATATATATCAGCGGGCAAATGAAGGAATAAATTGTGGAAAATCTATGCAATGGAATACTGAAATGAAATGAAAAAGAAATGAACTACTGATATATGGAGCAACATGGAAAAAGCCTAAAATTATTATGTTAAGAGAATGAAGGCAGATACATAAGAGTATGTTCTGTGTGGGTCCATTTGTATGAAATTCTAGAGTAGAAAAAACTGTATTACCAGGAGTAGAGGGATGGGATTGTCATCAAAAGAATAGAAAGGAACTTTGTAGGCAATGGAAATGTTCTATACTATGGTTGTGATAGTGGTTTTATGACTATGTCAAAACACTTACAATTGGTGATTTTATTGTAAGTAAAGTACATTCTAATGCTGAAAAAAATTTTGGGATGCAACTGAAGTAGTTCTTAGAGGAAATTTATAGCATTAAATGCTTTTATTAAGAAAGAAGATTGGTCTGAAAGCAATCATGTTAAGTTCGTTCCCCTTTAACAACTTAGAAAAAGAAGAATAAATTAAACCTAAAGCAAGTTAGAAGGAAAGAGCAAAGATAAGTGCTAATAAAGTCAGTGAAGTAGAAAAACAAACCAACAGAGAAAATTAACAGATCCAAAAATTGACCTTTAGAAAAGATTAACAAAATGGATAAACCCCTAGCCAGAACACTAAAAAAAAAAAAAAAAAAAAAGAGAGAGAGAGAACATAAATTATCAATGTTAGGAATGAAAAGGAATTAAAGGAGGATTGTTTAGATCCTAGAGACATTAATAAAAGAATACTAATAGAATATTGTGAAAATTTTCATGAAAGTATGAATTCTTTGAAAATTACAACTTACATAAAAATTAAATGGAATGTATATAATTCACTATTAAAAAACTGAAGTTAGCGGGCAACCTGGGTGGCTCAGCGGTTTAGTGCCTTCAGCCCAGTGCCTGATCCTGGAGACCTGGGATCGAGTCCCATGTCAGGCTCTCTGCATGGAGCCTGCTTCTCCCTCTGCCTGTGTCTCTGTCTCTCTCTCTCTGTGTGTCTCTCATGAATACATAAATAAAATCTTAAAAAAAATTTAAAAAATTAAAAAAAAACAACTGAAGTTATCAAAATCTTCCTACAGAGAAACTCCAGGCCTAGATGGTTTTACTGGTGATTTCTTGAGAATAAAGTTATAGTTTTAGATTGGAAAGAAAATTAGAAATAATCTAGCTTGCTCTCTTTTGCTTATGGGTAAGGGCCATCCTTAAGCTACATAAAGCCAGTAAGTGACTTACCCAGTGCCACCCAGTTAGTGGGCGGCACTAATAAGGCTTAAACTGAGTTTAGTGGTATTTTCATTGTACCATGTCACCTATAAAAATTTCATTATATAACTGAGCTCATAGAGAAAACAAATTATATAGAATTATAATAATCATTATATAGCTGTTCTTATTTTTGACTGTGTACCAGTCAGACCCATTTGTTGAAATCTCTGTGGGGTGAAGATGAAAACAACTGAGTATTTTCCATGTTATTCTAATAGTCACAAACAAGAATATATCAGGAAAATAGAGTCCATACTAATTGTTTCAGTAGAATGGATTTAATATATGAAATTTCTAATACAGGGTGTTAGAGAGCTTGAGACAGCAAAAGGGGACACTGAAAGTGTAAAGAGGCAATAACTCCAGGACTCGAGGAACAAGGGAAAGGAGGGAAGTGGCTGGGATCATTAGAACCTACATGTTTGGAAGAGAGTCCACCCCACTTCCCCCAGCTCTGGGCCTTAGACCTTGGTAGAGGGCCACTGGTTGGTTTCTGTTAGTAGTTCTGAGGGTCCAGATGAGGCTGGTTCTGGAATGCTGGAAATGCCTAGAACCATCTCCTGTTGAGGTAAAAGGCCACACCGCTGGGAAAAGCCGGCAAGACGGGAAATAATTCCCTTCTTCATTTCTCCAGTGTCTCTCTAGTGCCCCCATTGACAGAACCTAGCAAAAGTGAAATAATTGCAGTCTTGGCCCCAGCATCACAAAACAGAATTTAGAAAGGAGAGTTGAGGCTTCAAGACGACAACTTAATAACTAGCACCGCCTGCCCACCTTTGGTTACTTGTGTCCATTCACACCCTTCTACACGTTTGAGCTTCCTTACAGCAATATTTAATAACCTTATTCTTCCATAAGAGGATGCAACTGTCCTTCATACATAGAAAGACCTCCCATTTTCTCCCCCAAAAAGGAAGATGCAAAGTCCCAATAGTCATATCAATCTCTGGGTAATTATTAATTCCTTCTTAAATTTAGTCACAAGTCTACTTGAGTATCCTGTAACTTAGTGAATAAATGATAGACTTCCAATTCTGGATGAGCTTGAATAAGCACATTCTACCCTGTTCCTCAAAAAAGAAAGGCTGGCTAGGGACCTCAGGACTTGAGGGTTGCCCCAGCAATGAGTTTCCTTGGTTCCTTCCCTCCCTGTCTCTCCTTCTCTCCCTCTTTACCATTCTCCTGTATAACCCCAGCCTCAGTACTAGAGAAGGCCATAACATAGGCACAGATAGAAACAAACAACAACAACAACAAAATGACAACAACAAGAAAACAAGGACTGGGAAGAGGGCAGCCCTACGATCGAGCCTTTTTAAAGACTATACCACTCTAGGCCATGCAGATACCGTGAAAGAAGCCATTCATACTCCTGCCAAGTAGATGCTGTGACTGTGGAGGTTGTCATGCAGAACCCTGTGGACCACCCTCACCCTGCATTAACAGGAGCAGAGACTCTTTCCCTGCCCGCCTCTCTCCACTGCCCATGCCCTGCACTAAGTGTCAGCAAAGAGGCAGGTGCAGAGACTGTTGGGCAAGAATTTTGTCCATCATCTCCAGACTGCAGTAAGCCATGGAGAGTGAGGAAGCAGCACCTCATCTCTTGCCAGCCAGAGAGTTGGAGGGAAGATTAAGGAAAGGAGGAGGCAGTGAAAGGGATTCTTCAAATGTGTGTGTGAAGTCCTGGGGCACTCCCATCTCTCCCTTCAAAGCAACCCATGAATAGAACTGGGAATTCAGCAAAAACTGAAAAACAAACAATGGTGTGGAATACCAATGAGGTTTCAAAAATTAGCCTCTGGGTAATGGTACCATGCAAGATGGGCATACCAGAAGAACACTATCAAGTCTTTGAAAACTGAATTGTTATTCAGCCCACAGCCCACGAAGTCAGGGCATACATTCTGAATCTAAACTCCCTGCTCAAGTGGAGAAATTTAAAAGGAACAGAGTCTCATAGTAATATTCAAAGTGTTCAAGATGCAATCCAAAATTACTCATCATACCAAGATTGAGGAAAGTCACATTTTTTATGAGAAAAGACAGTTAACAGATACCAACACCAAGATAACATAGATGTTGGAATTATTTGACAAGGATTTTAAAACCATGATCATAAAAGATCCTCTAATAAGTGATTATGAGCACTGTTGAAACAAATGGAAAAATAGAAAGTCTCAGAAAAGAGACAGAGGTATGAAGAACAACCAGATGGAAATTTCAGAACTGAAAATTACAGAAACTGAAATTTAAAACTTACTGATAGGCTTGGTTGGTAAATGGAGACAACAGGAAAGAAATCGTGAACTTAAGGGTAAATCGATAGGAATTATCCAATTCAAACAACAGAAAGTGGATTGAAAAAAAAAATAACAGAGCCCCAGATACCTGTGGGGCAATCACAAAAGATATAATGTTTGTATCATCGGAGTCCCAGAAGAAGACAAAGAATGTGGTGCTGAAAAAAATATTTGAAGAAATAATGACTGAAAACTTCCAGAATTGGCAAATGGCAAAGGATGTTAAACTCGCAGATTCGAGAAACTAAAGAAACCACAGACATCCAAAGAGTGTTATTTTTTAAAAAATTTTTATTTATTTATTCATGAGAGACACGGAGAGAGGCAGAGACATAGGCAGAGGAAGAGGCAGGTTCCCCATGGGGGATCAGTGGATCCTGTACCCCAGGATTACACCCTGAGCTGGAGATGCTCAACCGCTGAGCCATCCAGGTGTCCCCAAAGAGTAAGTTATATAAATTTATGTGTATTGTATAAACTGAGGAAATTGTGGCAGTAATTATTATGTAAAATAGTAATTGGAAAAGGAGACAAATAAATGGGCACAAATAAAAAGGAGAGAGAGAAGGAAAGGAGAAGATATGCCTCCTTGCTGCTACAGTCTCTGGGCCTATTGCTTGGTCCTGAGACTGTCGTTGATATTTATAACTTTCCTCTTGCCCCACCCATCCGGTGTTCCTTTGTTCTCTGCCAACACTCTAGCACATTCCTCACAGACCCAGTCTTTTTAATGTCTCCAGCACTATTCAGGCTTCCCATTTCTTCTTGTGTTTGTTTTGATAAATTATGTTTTTCACGGAATCTCTTCATTTCATTTGAACTATAAAATGTATTGCTGTAAAGTCAGGATATTATGTTACTGTTATTTCAAATCTGGGAGATCTGCAATGATGTTCTCTTTTTCACTCCTGGTGTTTCAGCATCTTGGTCAGTCCTGTTATAGCAGTGCCATAATCTTTGCAAAGAATCAGCTTGTGATCTTGTTAATTTTTCCTTATTACCTATTTGTTTTGTCTTTCATTAACTTTCCTCTGCTTTCATGAGTTTGAGTTGCTGTTATTCTCCTAGTCTTTCAGTTTGATAGCTTAGATCATTGATCTCAATAATTATTTTTCCAATGTATACATTTAAAGCTCTAAATTTCTGGGTAATTACTGCTTTAGGCATATTCCCAAGTCTTGATTTGTCATATTTTTGTTATCCTTAAGTTTAAAATGTTTTAAAATTTCCATTATAATATCTTCTTTGACCCATAGTCATATAAAAGTATATTATTTATTTTGCCAATTTTTAAAGTTATCTTTTTCTTATTGATTTTTTTAAAGATTTTATTTATTTGTTCATGAGAGAGAGAGGCAAAGACACAGGCAGAGAGAGAAGCAGGCTCCATGCAGGGAACCTGATGCAGGACTCAATCCCGGGACTCGGGGACCACGCCCTGAGTTGAAGGCCGACTCTCAACTGCTGAGACACCCAGGTGTCCCTTCTTACTGATTTCTGATTTGATTCTCCTGTGGTTAGATACTCTATACAGCTTCATTGTTTTGAAATTTACTGTGACTATATGGTCTAGTGAAAGGTCTGTTTTGGTAAATGTTCTGCATGCACCTAAAAAGAGTTTACATCCTGCGGTTTTAGATTTAATGATCTTATGAGGTCATCTAGGTAAGATTAGTTATCTTGGCACTTTTAAGTTTTTATTTAAATTCCAGCTATTTAACATACAGTGTAATATTATTTTCAGGTGGACAATATAATTAGTCATTCCACTCTTCCATAAAAAACCCCCTGCATTCCTTAATCCCCATCACTTATTTTCCCCATTCCACATCTTCCCCCCGCCCCCGCCCCGCTGTCATCACCAGTTTCTTCTCTGTAGTTAAACTTTAAATTTTAATAGAATCAAAATATCGCCCTGCTTGTTCTTCTCCAAAATAGGCATCTCCATTTCTTCTGTTATTTTTCCCCCATGGCCTTTATCATTTCTGTAGTAAATTCGTTATCCTCATTTAAATTAAAAAAAAAATAGTTTAAACATTTAATATGTGGGCACCAAAGAGGAACCATGCAACAGACCTTTCTTACTTTGGCTCCAAAGAATTTTTTGAGAAATCTGGAGAGACAGAAGCATCTCCCCATCTGGGAATTTTTCAGAAAGAGGAAGCCAGCAGTCTTTCCAGTATCTAGAGTGGTTTTACTAGTGCTGCCAGGAGATGGAAGACTAGACCAGATGACTTCCTGAAATCCCTTTGGGTGTAATGAATCTGAAGCATAGGCAGACCGGTATAGTGTAGTTCCATGTGAAAAAGTGTCAAACTTCTGTGCATAGAAAGTGGGAAACTCCTTTGCTCCCTTGTGTAACAGGGAGATGATGGGCAGCCACACACCAGGAGTTGAAGGGAGAATGTGGCAGTTACTTTGATAGAGGACAGCCAGAGCAGAGAGGATGGTGAGCTGAGGCCTGTTTTGGTCATGGTTCTGCTGATGCCTCTTCCGAGGCCTCACATGTATTCAGGCACAGAGTTCCAGCATGGTTTTCATAAACGTGAGAGCATTTTAAGGCAGTGCTTTTGTTAGAGGGGTGGAAGCATCGATGTCCAGAGACCAGAGCCATTAAAGCAATGGGCTCCAGGGCTTGCTTAAGGAACACAAAGCACAGACCAAAGGGCAGCTTGCACACTGCATGCTTCCTGAAGTGAGAGAAGGAAGCATGGGGCTAATGTAAGAGGTAGGAGAGAGTGGACTCCAGAACCCCTTTCCAGAAGGTGGTTTACTAGTGCACGGCTAGGTAGCACTAACCTCATCTCCTGAGGTGTGTAGACTGGGTGGGAGGTTCGGGATCGCTGTGTGCCTGGTGACTGTCCCCAGCATTCCCACTGGAAGGCTGTGTAAAAGAAACACGGTGTCAGAATGTGAAGGGACCTTAGAGATCATCCTGTCACCTGATGTTTTATGACTTAGGAAACTGAGGTTACTTCTGTAAGGTGTGAAATGGGCATCGTTCCCCTGGAGGTACACCCCAGCGAGTGCCTGGGGGAGGAGAGGCCAGGCCATGTAGGAGACAGGTTTTTTCTTCCAGTGGCTGTGATTTGAGCCTACAGACATTTGGATTCGAGACCTAATACTGGGGATCATTATTTATTTAATTGGAAGAAAACACAGGGGTCATTTGCCTGTTTATATGGGTCATATTCCCTGTTGGAAGGCAGAAAGTTTGGGAAATGTTACATTCCCTTTCCAGCCCTGAAATCAGGAGCGAAAGAATGCTCTTCTCTGGCCCTGCGTGTTTCTGACTTGTTTGACAAGCTCTAGTGAGCTACCAGATGTGGAAATTCTTTTCAGCCTGGGATAATTTATTTATCTGTTTATGTATTTTACCAGGAAAGTATCTATTGAGTTCTTGATACTCATTTGCAAGGAACTCCTGGGGGAGCAGTAGCAGTGTATAGTGTTACTTGAGTGTTTGATTTTTTTTTTTTTTTCAAGTCTGTCTGCTTTTACTTCAGACCTAAAGAGCTGGGAAATAAAATGCAACTTGTTCCTCCTCCCCTCCCCCGCCTTTAAGAGCGTTTAAAACATGTGGCAGAAAATGAGCCAGGCGGACTTGGCTGAGTGTATGAACCCGTGAATTTATTTTTCCTTTCATACTTTGATCCTCATTTCCAACCATAAAAATTATTAGTAGCACTTAAGTGTTGAACATTTTTCACCTGAGAGATGTGGAACGCTCTTGGCTAAAATACTGGTTATAAAGTCAGTACTTCATGTGGGGATGGGAATTGGCTTAGAATGACTGTGTGTTAGGAACACAAAATGCTGATGCCTTTCTCTTACTGCCTGGGTATCCTGTAGCTGGCAGAGGCTGGTTGAAGCTTTTGTGTGCTAATAAATTATGAGAATTTCGTTATATTATTTTGTTCACAACAACCTAAGGTAATGGCAAGTATCAACGAATAGTTGTTGACTACAAGTATTCACTGAATCATGGCAAGACAGCAAAATAGCATAGAACGCCCCACTTTTTTTCTGGAGAACATAACACCATTTCTGAGTAGGTTCCCCTGGTATAAGAAGAACCAAGAGGAAAGGTGTCAATAGGAGAATGAGCGTGCTATGTATGGTCACATGAGGCAGTGAGAAGCAGACTGATACGAGGAGGGTGGAAGTTGTGTTTGGATTAACACTGGAAACTAGGTTGGTCAGGCAATATAGGGCCAGCTGAAAAGATTAAGGCAGTAAAGAGGTATTATAGGTTTATAAAAAGGTGTCTGGTCCAAGCAAATTTGAAACAACAGACACTGAAGACAGGGAAAGCTGGGTAGATGGAGGTGGAAAGTCAATAGACCTAAGGTTCAAATGGATGAAAGAACCAAATAGAAGGAAAAGACGGGCTTACTATAGCTCACATTTAATTTGCAATGAGGGAGCTTGGCTAATTGGAGAATTCCAGAGCTGAGGCTCTATGTAATAGTTATATTTTAAACAGAATTAGTAAGGTTTAACATACCTATATACTCCAGGGAGAGCAGAAAGATGATATGATCTGTGATTCTAAGTAAACTATCCCACTTTCTCTCTTCTCGGTAGAGGAGCTGAGAGGTGAAAACAGCTTATTATAGAATAGACAACAATCACCTCTTCTAAAAGTTAGCAGAGGAGTGGCTGGGTAGCTCAGTTGATTAAGCATCTGCCTTCAGCTCAGGTCATGATCCCAGGGTGCTAGGATTGGCCCGTGTTGGGCTTGCTGCTCAGAGGGGAATCTGCTTCTCCCTTTCCCTCTGGTCCCCCCTCACTCATGTTCTCTCTCTCTCTCTCTCACTGTCTCTCAAATAAATGGGATCTTTGAAAAAAGAGAAAGGGAAAAAAAAGTAAAAGCCAGCAGACAACTTAAAAAGAATGACTATCTCTGGCCTGTTCGTTTCTCTCCAAGCCTTCTGCCAGTGAGAGTGCCACAGATACTGGGTCTGAGGAGCAAATAAATGTAAAACAAGTGTTGGACTGGGTCTAAAGATTGTTTCTTGCAGACTTGTGGTTATGGTCCCTCTGATAGGAAATTAACTGCTTTCCTTCCTAGATGTAAGCCAGAGTCCTAAATTTGAAGATGTGCTCAGGTTTGTTGGGAATCCAGGAGGCTGTCTTCAGAAAAGTTCTTCTTGATGATACATGGAACTGCCTGTCTCATCCTGCCATGGGCTTTCGGGCAGGTTTACCCTTTGGGTTCATCCAGGGCTCCAAGAAACTCAGTTCTTACATAGCCACAGCTAATAAATAGGGAGCGTCCCTAAAGGAGGCCCAGAATGCAAGGGACATCCCTGTAGTGGGTGGATAATCTAATTTTTTGAAGTGTCTCAGCCTTCAGAAAGAACCAGTACCGTAGATTTCCATTCTTTAACCTTTTGGCTGACTTAGATCTTTGAGCCTTCACAGAATCTGATCCAGTGGGTTACTGAGAGATTCCAGCATTTCTTTCTGTCCCCTGAATGATGGACTATCCACATGACCACTAGCCCTAGTATTCAGAGTGAGCTGGCCCCATTTTTGGGATGCAAAGATTCAAACCTTGCCAAAGCTGTTCTGGGTCACAGCATTTGTGCTGGGTCTGACACTACAGCTTTACAGTATACCTAGAGCCATTTTGCCAGAGCTGAGCTTTTGAGAATTACACAAGTCTTATGACTTGTACGATATGCCCTCCTCATTAAGTATCTAGAGAAGTAGATGACTGTAAGTTCTTTGAACCTTATATATTATATACTATTATATCTGAGTGAGTGATAGTACCTTTCCTGAGCATGGCTATAATATCAGCACAATATTGAATCTTGAAAAAGACATCTGTCTGTCTTCCATTTTTCAATTTTCTTATGTACCCAAAGAATGGGCATTATGGAAACTGTTGTCTTCAGAAGAGAAACGGGCCAAACAGCCCATTTCAGTGAGCGCCTCTGCCCAGAAAGTATGATCAGAGTGTCCAAGGAGACACGTGGAAGAGTGTGGTCGAAGGTGGGTGGCTCTTTCTTAGAGAGTTCTCTCTCTAGGGTGTTCTTATTGCTCCTTGTTTTCAGTCCGGAGGAGAACTGGGGAATCTATCAGGTCTATCCTATCTCCAGCTTGCACTGATTTACACCCGAGGCTCCCGGGAGCCGGGGAAGCAGTGCATGTGGGCCACCGCTACAGCAAGAGCTGAAAGAAGACCCCTGAAGCCGCCGCCAGGAGCCCATGGAGGTGCTGAGAGGAGCCGCAGTGAAGTTTGACCTCTCAGAACTTTTCTAAAGCACCCAGTCCCCACCGGAGAATAAGGCAAACAAATATTAAGGGAAGGAAATCGAATATGTATGCTGAACCTTGAAGCAACATCTGAGCGTTTAAAAAAGTGCCCAGTTGGGAATTACAATAGAGTGACGCTTTTTTCTTCCCCACTGAGCAAATTAAAATTACAAGCTCAGAATTTATTTACCTAGCCATTAATGAAACATCAAATGCTCCCTGTTCTGAAGAGGCGGGAACATGCTTCCTGCTGGTGTATCTTATCATCCAAGAGTGTCTCCTCCTCACAGACTTCCATCCCAAATAAGTCAGGTGAGTGGTTTCAGTATGTTTTCCATAAGCATTTACTTTGTTTGCGCCAGGCAGTACTGGTGCTCTCCCCACCTTTCTACTCCAGGTGCTGCGTGCCCCCCAACTGTACCCCAGCATCTTTCCTGTCTGCAGCCAGGTTAGGTGCACCTGGCTTTGGAGCCCCACTCCTCAAGAACTGATACTTATGATGTGGGATAGTTATTTTAAAGAGGTGTCGATACACTTGATGGTTTAAATATGCATACTTTCCCTTCCCCCATTCAGATGGAGATAGCTGCAAAGATATTCCAACCTGAAAGGATCCATATGTTCGAGGGTTATTGTTCCAAAAGCTGCCTGTTGTCTTCTTGGGATTGATTACAGGCTTTGGCTGTTCCAGGAATTCAGAGCTTCAGAATTCAGCTCATGATTTGGGGATATGGGGAATTTGTCTTGCATGGGCTGCTTATCTGCCTTGATTTTGATAGAGTTGCTTCAGGGAGGTGTGTGGGCAGGACTTGGCATGGGGCCAGGGGAAATGAAAGCGGAGGCGGCATCCAGGCTGTGAACGGCTCCGGCTCCGGGGGCTCTCAGGGGGACAGCGTCTGTAGCTTTCCAGAGAACATTCTATGTTGTTCCCCAACGTGAAGCTGCATCCTTCATTGCCAGTTGTAAAACTGCTTGTGAGATCATGAATTTGAGGCAGTGGTTGCTGATGGCTGCATCATTAAAGAGCAATTGCACATTTTGGAAGAATAAGAAGAAAGCTTAAAGGATCCGAATAGTCTGCTGGCTTTAGAACTGTCATGACTGGGAACAATGAGTCTTTAGAAGGCAAGGTGGACCAGTCAGTCAGTGAGATGTTTATAGCTCACCTCTTAGGTCATATTCATTTCTTGGTGCTTGAAAATTGGTGCCTGGGGTTCTCATTAATCGTGATCGCGGTATATTTGCTACTGTCTGACTGGTTAGGATCAGGAGTTGGCAGCATTAATTTCTAGGTTCCCAACCAGCCTTTGAGTTAGATTGAAGATTTGAGGATTGCGGCTCTCATGTTGACACTCTACTCATTTGTACAGCCAGGCCGCTAATTACACCCGGGGCCTAGATCTCTGGGGCTGGATTGCAGAGCTCCTCTAATTTAGAGCGGTCCACTCAGGCAGGATTGTGTCTGCCCTATGTACTACTCTATGCCTAGTGCTTGACACATAGTGGATATTTGGTAAATATTGACTGAATGAGTGAACTTAATGTATTTGGACCTTGAATTTATATATATATATATATATATATATTCTGTGAGTAAAATTATAAGGAGTTGTTCAAAGTTAAATGATTCTGTGTTCTATATTCAGTGAGAGAATCCAAGTAGAGGTCTGCTTGCTGGCCTGCCAAACACCTAGGGAAGAATAATTTCATACTAACTACTTACCTGGTTGGGGACAATGGGATTCTCAACCCTCACTTTGTAATTTAACTTTATTCTTAAAATGAAATCCATAAAACTTTTTCCTTGTTCTCCACTTGTTCCTTTTTCCCTGCTTTCCTACCCCAACCCAGAAGTAATCTTACCATCCTCTTAACTCTTTGGGGGGGGGGGGGGCTTTTTCAACTGCATCCTTGCTTTCTTTCATCTCTAGCTTTTTATGCAAATGACATTAGCTTTTCTAAATGGTAAGCTCCTAAGTAACAAGATCTTTGCTTTATTTTTGTATTCTCTCTTTGAAGTATAAAACTGTCCCTAAAAACTATGCCTAGTGAAGGGCGCCTGGGTGGCTCAGTCAGTTAAACATCCAAATCTTGACTTCGGCCCAGGTCGTGATCTCAGGGTCGTGAGATTGAGCTCTGTGTCAAACTTCATGCTCAGTGTGGAGTCCACTTGAGATTCTCTCTCTCTTCCTCTGCCCCTCCCTCTGTGTGCACTTGTGTGTACTCTCTCTTGCAAAATAAATAAGTTATAATTTTAAGAAATTATGCTGAGTGAAAAAAAGCCAATCCCAAAAGGTTGCATACTATGTAATTCCATTTATATAGTCTTCTTCTTCAAATTATAAAATTACAGAAATGGAGACTACATTAGTGGTTGCCTGTGGATGGAGGGGAGGATGTCTCTAAAAGATCAGCAGGAAGAGCTTTGTGGTGACAGGAATACTCTGTATCTTAACTGTGTCAATGTTGTGTTGTAAAGTCACACTAGTTTTGCAAGCTATTGCCATAGGAGGAAACTGGGTGAAGCTCTGTTCATTTATTTCTTACAATTGCTTTTGAATTTGCAATTATCTCAAAATGTTTAATGGAAAAAAATAGTGGTGGCTCGGTAAGTATCTTTGAATTGAATGCATAAATAATTAATAATAGGACTACTCAGATCTCTCTCTCCCTAAGCTTTAATGATGATTTTAGCTTGCTGTTCGATTGCCTTTCTAAAACTTGATATTAGGATTAATATTTTTAAGGTAGATGGAACAGCTCTGGATTAAAAAAAATGCTGTTGAGAACATCCTTCTTTTTGACAGTTTGAACTTTATTCTAGTTTTTCCCTTATATTGTAAGCCACCCCAAGTCATTTTTTGGAAATGCTTGGGATATAAATAAATAATTTGAAAGATTCCCTCAACTGCTTGATTACCCACTAGGAGATTATGGGGGTTAAGCGGATGTATGGGGAGGGCATTATGCTGAATGAACTCATTACATAATCATTTTTGAACTGCATTGATGCTTTAGCCAGGATTACAGAGTATGGTCAGTGCTACTTCTTCCCTTTGCACAGTGAGAAAGAAACAGGGTTTTGGTCATTTTGTAGTAGCATCCCTGATGGCAAGTGGTAGAAGTCACCAGGGCAGTGACTTGAAGTAAGGAGAGTTTCCCCCCTTGCTGGACAGAGCTCAGATCTTTAGTCCCCGATCTTTTAAATTGAGCCTCACCAAAATCAACTTGAAATTCTGAAGGCTGGGTCATGGTTATTTACTAAAGTTTTGTTTCCACTCATGTGGGATTTATTTATTTTTATTTTTTATTTTTTTCATGTGGGATTTAAAGAGAGTAGCCATTTGACTTATGATCACTATTCTTCTTTTAACTTCATTGAACAATCCCCTGGGACCAGACTTAGAAATCGTACCCCTTCCCCAGAGCTGGGGTTATGGAAATACAAATGATTTCATGTTTAGTGGGTCTTAAGGAATGCAAGATTGGAAAACCCACGACCCAGTCGTGACCCATCCCATCCTTCTCCTGTCACCTCAAACTCACATCTGTCCTTCCCTTTGTTATTATCTCTCGGGAGATTCATTGCCTCACAAAAAATAGTGTTAAATTTAATCTTTTATTCAGCAGCCTTTTGCTTGTATCTCCTTTTCTGTCCTGGAGCCTCACAGATTACAAGATTCTAGTGGGCCCATGGATGTCACATGTGGGATCCCACTAGATTGGTGCACAGCTGACAGGACTTCCTTCTCTCAATGGTGCGAGCATGTGGCTTTCTTTCCAAATGGGAACCGCATTCATGGAGAGCCTTCAGCTTTTAGAAGACAAGTACCAAGGGGGAGCAAAGGGTTTTGTGGACTTCCCCACCTCCTCTCCTTACCCCATTCTACTTTCAGCTTGGACAGTGTGCACAATTGACTCTTCCTGTGTCTGCACAAGTACTGGTGGCGAACATGAACTCTGAATATGATTTCAGACATTCCCACCTGACCTTGTTTCCCAAGTGAGGGACTGAGCTTGGGGAGCTGAGGTGCTTTTTAGACTCAGAAGAGTGGGGGAATCCCATGACTTCACAAACAGATGCCTGGCCTAGGAGTTAGGACTGAGTCTAGACTTGAAGTAGGAGTGTGATATTAGGAGAACTAGTTCCTCTCCAGCTCTGTTTCCTCATCTGTACCATGAGGGAGTCGGACTGAATGAACTCTGTCTTCCAAATGGTCTCTTGCTGCAAATTTCTGAGGTCACATGGGCAGGGGGGCAGCAGCCCAAAAGGCTAGAAAGTGTGAATCTTCTCCTTACCATCTGCAGAAGGCACCTGGTTGCACCATCTGGTGAGCTGGCACAGGTAAGGATGAGGAGAAGGTGTTCAAACCACATTCTCCAGCAGTGCCTTTTGGATCGTGGTGACCACTGCAAGATCTAACAGCACACATTCCTCTATCAACTCTGGCCAATGCCAGCCTGTCTCTTTTGCCTTCATCACTGCCCTGAGCCTAAAGAAAGAACTTGAAAGGAATGAAGAGCATGTCTCCTGGAACCAAGGCATGAACCTTCAGCCAGATGGGGGCACATAGGATTGCTGCCCAAATCCCAGAAGCCTTCCATGATCCTGGCTTTCCTGTGCGGCTTATTTTAAGCAGACCCCTGTCTTGGGTTGGAAAGGTTTCTCAGGCAGACTGAAGTGATCTAACAGGTAAATCTTACTACTTAGCACAGTGTGTACATCTATTTGTCAAAACCAATCAGCATTAGGGAACTCGGAGTGACACCTGCAGGGCTCCCTTGCACTAGATGTCTAGCATTAGCAATTAGTTCATTGTGTCTCAGGCATGGACAGAGGCTCTTTGGCTTTTTGCAAAGCACCCCCTTGACAAAAACTACCAACCGCCAGTGTGATTAAAAGCATGAGCTGAAAATAAGGCCAATCAGGCTGGAGCTCTCCGTTCCACTTTGTTTCAGGAAATGCCAAATATAAAAGGTGAGCTCTGTTCCCAGAGGGCTGAGAGTGAATCTGATAACTGGCTCTTCTGTTAAAACTGGCTAGGAATTGGAATGCAGCCAGCTTGCCCTTTCCCATCTGGGCAGCAGGCGAGACAAGCCTGGGGAAAGAATGGCCACTAATTCAAAGACATTCACAAGTTGGGTTCCTTGCAGCTCTGCCTCTGCTGACCCAGACACGCATGACCACAGGGTTCAGGCTGGCTCCTAGAGTTCTCTTCTACTTTGATGGTTAGGGATTGACACAACCCAGGGGGCATGCACCAGGGAGAGAGGTGAAACCCTGGCCCGGTTTGATGCGCCTTGGATCTGTATTTGCTGCATTTCCCTCACCACTCCTTAGTCTGTCTCTGGGCTCCTGAATCCTGATCCATATGGTATCCCTCTCACCCAGTAGCAATATCCCTGTGGAACCGTGCCTTTGAAAGTGTGATGACTATAGCAGCCACTTCAGAGAGTTACTTTTCTCCTAAAGCTGACCCATGATTTCATAATTGTATATCCCAGATGGGCACCACCTGTTGTTACACCTTCCCCCTTCTCCCCTCCCTGGTCTGTTTCCTGAATCTGACTATGGTTAGCACACACCCGGGGTTTAAAATGCACTCTCTGAGCTGGCTTAGAATATAGTGCATTAGCTAGCCTCTTTTCAGGAACATTTATTGGGTACTCATATGTGTATGGCATTTTAAACTGAAGTTAAATAATGCAGGCCATGTACTTTAGAAGCTTATAACTTCCAACTGATCACAGTTGACGAGTTAGTTTCTTAGTAAGGAAAAATATATAAGATTTTAGCCCTAAAAGGACATTAGAAGTCACTTAATCCAACCCCTTTTTTGCAGATGGCAAAATGAAAGCAGGGCAACCTGAGCAGGTCGCTTGCACAACTCCTCAGTGGCAGAGCTAGTCCTTCATCATCCACTTTGACCAGGTCCGCATGGTGCACTTTTTCGTAGCATGTAATCTAGGTTGCCTCTTTTGCCTTTGAAACAAAGGTAGAAGATCTTAGTTTGATCACCTAGCATGGGGAAGCCACAGAAGACCTTGGAAGTTTAAGAAGAGAAAGAGAGAAAAAGAATAGATAACTCTGCAGAGAGCTCAGGGAGGGCAGTTGGGAGTCCAGAGAAGAGCAGATTTCCATAAGAAGTGGTTAGGACCAAGATTGTAAACATCAGAGTGGAAGGAAGCAGTTAGAGCATGGTATTATGTTGTTGCAGTCTCCATTTGAAGAGTGATGTGGAAATAGGCCCCAAATGTAAAGACCATTAAATTATTGCTAAGCCCTTAACTAAGGCATAGAGTTTTTTTCTTTTTCTTTTTCTTTTTTCTTTTTTTTAAGGGATAGAGTTTTAATAGAGGCTCTGTCTTCAAACTTGTGCATGATTAAAAATACATGAGATTGGTGTATACGGAGGACTACAACAGTACAATCGAGTAGTGGCATAGTGACCTGCGCATAGCCAGTGGAGCACTGTTACAGAGCTCTAGGGATTTAATGTGAAGTTTTAGATGCCCGCACTGCAATATATAAAGGCATCTGTTAGTAATGACAAAAGGCTGACCCCAGAGCATTTCCCTGAGGTAAAAAGAAAAAAGCTGAATTAGAGTGGGAGGTGGATAGTCAGGAGGAGAGGGGGTGGAATTTGAGTTCTTGCTCTTCTGGCTGGGAAGATGCTTTACTGTCTACATAATCGACTTCGTACTACACTGGGGCTCGATTAGAGAGGGCCCATCCTGCTCAGCTCCACTCCGTTTTGATCCCGTAGTCAGCTGCAGAGTTATAGATGAAGTGACAAGGATGGTATCTTGATTGTATCCAGCTGCCTGGAGTAAGTCAAGGGCAGAGAGGCCCCGCGTGAGGAACAGCGCTCACTCACGGCTCCAAAGGAATCTGAAATCCAGGACACCTCGGATGCTTTTCGAACAGCGGAGTTTAGCATTCTGTGACCCAGCACCACCCAATTAAGTCCCTGTGGAGAGAAGTCTGATAAATGGCTTCAGCTAATAGGAAGAAGATTGAAATCCTAACAGCATTTGGCCCAAAACTGAGCTGATGTTATTATGGTTCTTGCAAACAGGGGCAGAGTGTATGGATTGGAGGGCTTTGTTGCCTCAGAATAGCTATGGATTGGAGGAGAATGCAGCTTCCGTCCATCAGGGGTGTGACCCATGGATGCCTCTCTATCCGACCCCCCTCCAGCCCTCCCCCCAACTAGCCCACCTCAGTGGGTCGTGTGTAGTTATTTGTGCCTGGACCCTTGCAGAACCTCTTTAATTCCATGGAGGGGAAGCCAGGAGTGGGTACCAGTGTGACTGGACCAGGCAGGTGCCCGGTGCCAACAGAAGGAAACTGGCAGTGCATCTGATGGCGTGTGCCCAGGCCCCCAAACCAAACAGAAGCCCTGGCTCACATGCTATGTTGTTGCTCTGGGCTCTGTAAAACCGTAATAGTATCATATTATTTTAATCTACTGAAATCCAAACCCAGAGTAGGAACACAGCAGCAGCCTCACACATCTGAGGAAATGTTCGACATGGCTTCGTTTGTCTGCAGCTTTTATGATGGTGGCTGTGGCTGATTAACTCTGTTGGGTACAACATGGTGTTAATGAGGCCAAGGCTGTGGGTTTGAGAGATCTGTTAGGTGAACCGGTGTCACACAAAGGAAACTCCAGACCATGCTCAAGACCCGGGTCAGATATCCCGTAAAGGCATGTGGATGATCACAGGAGGACTGGGGAGGACGGTGTAATGACAGCGAATATCGCTTCCCTGCTTCTGGAAAAGCAGTTTAAAACATGTGCTTCAGTGATGGTGAATTATTACTGTGATCTTCACGCGCAAGGAGATCACATTATTATTAATGGTAACCGTTGATCAGTACTGTCGTTGACTTCCTTTCTGAATTAAGGAGAACACTAGCTCTGCCTGCGAGGGAAAGAGAAAGGCTCTTCGGGCCCTTCTTTATTGTCCACTTTTTTGCCTCCTGAGATCTTGCGTTCCACGTGTGCCTATGGAACACTGTCCTGTGTGGGCACTGCTTTTTGTGCTTGGGAAACCACAGTGAATAAGACAAAGCCTCTGTCTTCATGGAGATAAAATTCTGTGGGAGGAAAATACGTAATAAATAAGGAAACAATAAATAACTGAAACAATTTCAAGAGATTGGAAGTTTGGTGGAGGAAAGGACAGGGAGGAGATGTGATGAATAATGGCTGGGAGGGAGACAGTGTTTACCTTGGGTGGGAAAGTCTGAAAAGGCCTCTTTGAAAGGAGGTGACATTTAGGCAGAGACCTGACTGATGGGCAAGGGCTGGCTTTCTGAAGTGCTGGGACAACATTCCAGTCAAAGAAATAGATGAAGAGGTCATGATTCCAGAACAGCAAGGCCACCAAAAAGTGGGAGAATGTGGTGTGAGAGGAGAGGCTGGACATTGGCTGGGCCCTTTAGGGGGTGTTAAGGAGTTTGGCTATTATTCTTGGTCAGCGGGAATCCATTTTTTTGTTTTGTTTCAGGGGTGGAACAATTCTTGACGATTTTGGAGGGTGTTGGGTTGAAGTATGTCCTCCTAAACAGTTATGTTGAAATCCTAACCCTTAAGAAACCTGATTTGGAAATAGGATCTCTTTAGAAGTAATGGAGTTAAAATGAGGTCATTAGGGTAGGCCTTAATCCACTTTGGCTGATATCCTTATAAAAAGAAATTTGGACACACACATACACACTGAGGGAGGAAGGCTGTATGAAGACAAAGGTTAGGAGAGATGCATCTAATGCACCTACACGCCAAGGAGTGCCCAAAATTGACAGCCAGCCATAGAAGCTAGAAAGCAGCAAGGAAGGATGGTTCCCCTATAGGTGTCAGAGGGAGCAGGGCCCTGCCAACACCTTGATTTCAGACTTCTAGATTTCTGTTGTTTTAAGCCATGTGGTATGGTAACTTTGTTACAGTATCCCTAGCAAACTACAAAAGGGGCAGGAGGTGCTGGCACACGGCTCTGCCCTTGGGAAAGCAATGATGCACCCTCCGTGGACTCAGTGATATGTGGGTGTTGGGGAAGCATCTGTCTGCTGTAGCATATGACCATATGACATATATATATATATATGTCTATATACGGGTAAATATATAATGAAAATAAATATATAATGAAGATACACACACACATACACACACACACACACACACACACACACAACACAAACACACAGCCTGTTGGTTGAGATACCCTCAACTAGATCTTTTTCACTTTACCAGAGGGTTCCCCGGTAAACTTGAAAGTTGGGGCACCTGGGTGGCTCAGTCAATTAAGGATCTGACTCTTGATTTTAGCTCAGGTTATGATCTCAGAGTTGAGATTGAGCCCCACATCTGGCTCTGTGCAGAGTCTGCTTGTCCCTCTCCCTCTGCTCTTCCCCCTGCTTGTATGCTCATTCTCCCTCTTTGTCTTTGAAATAAACAAAGACATAAGATCTTTAGTAAAAAAAAAAGTGCAAAAAGTGCTCAGAACACTTACATTAACCTAAAGTGGGGCAAAATCATCTAACACAAAGCCTATTTTATAATATTAAAGTATTGAGTATCCCATGTAATTTATTTTAATACTGAAAGGGAAAAACAGAATAGTTGTCTGAGTACAGGATGATCTTAAGTGTACTGATTATTGACTGTCGGCAATTGTGTGGCGGACAAGCTGCAGCTTGCTGCCACTGCCCGGTGCATAAGAGAGGATCATACTACATATTGCTGGCCCAGGAAGAGATAAAAAATTTGAAGTAGGTTTCTACTGAATGCATATTACTTTTTTACCATCGTGAAGTCGAAAAATCATAAGTTGAACTATTGCCAGTTAGGGACCATCTGTATTCTAATATTCTTTTAGGAATAGTCCTGTTAGAGATATTGTGGAAATAATGGTTTGGGAGGGTGAGAGTGGAGGCAAGGACAGGCGTTAGAGGCCTATTAACAACAATCTAGGTGAGAGATGATGGTGGGTTGAGCTCAAGAGTGGGCTGGGAGAGTTGGTGAGAGGTGGTCAGAAGTAGAGCCAGCAGAACTTGCTGATGGATGGGGTGTGGGGAAGAAAGAAGTAGAGGAATAAAGACTGACTAGTGGCTTTTGGGCTGGGGCGGTCTGGGTAGACGATTTACTGAGATGGAGAGGATTAAGAGAATGGCATATCTGGGGATAGGGGCTCAGGAGTATGCATGCACTGGACATGTTAAGTTTGAGATGCCTATTGTTTATCCAGTTGAAGATATTGAGTAGTTGGTTATCTCAGGAACATTCTGGGCTAAACGAATTTAGAGATCAGTAGATTATAGAAGGTGTTAAAAAATGATTGAAACTAGCTGAAATGATTCAACTTGTTTAAAGAAGAGACCAGGGCACAGGACTGGACCCTCAGGAGTTCTGTTGTTTAGGGGCCTGGTAAAGGATGAGGAATCGTGGTTGCTGAGAAGTGGCACCATGAACAGCTACTAAGTTGTCCATACTTCTTAATGGCATGAACTTCCTCTTTAAAGGTTAAACTAAATTATATAGAAATACACGAGGAAAGTATTGGGAGTACCCCATCCCCAGTATACCAGATTCTGTTTCACAAAACTGTATCTAAGAGTCTTCCCAAATATGGAAATCAAGTTTTTGTTTTCAGTATGTTATAGATTATAGAATCAGACACATTCTTTCTACATGCGGCTTCTAAGAGGTCATAAGGATGGCTGTGTTCTCTAGGGAATTAGAGTTTTAAAAAAGTTTTTTTAGAAACAGACTTTCTAGGGCACCTGGATGGTGCAGTCAGTTAAGTGTCTGATTCTTGGTTTCAGCTCAGGTCATGATTTCAGGGTCATGGGATTGAGCCTCATGTCAGGCTATGTGCTGGGTGTGGTGTTCACTTAAGACTTTTTCTCCCTCTGCCCCTCTCCACTGCTTACTCGCTCACTCACTCAGTCTCTCTCCCTAAATAAATAAATCTTTAGGAACAGAGACTAAGTTTTCACAATGGCCAAATTTAATGCAAATGTGGGCAGTCAAGGGGCACCCGGGTGGCTTAGTTGGTGGTTCAGTGTCTGCCTTCAGCTCAGGCATGATCCCATTGTCCTGGGATTGAGCCCCACATTGGGCTCCCTGCTTGGTGGGGAGTCTGCTTCTCCCTCTCCTTCTGCCCCTCTCCCCCCACTTGTGCACTTGTTCTCTCTCTCCCTCTCTCTAATAAATAAATAAAATCTTCAAAAAAAAAAAAAAAAACAACCGAGGACCGTCAAGTTGCAGGAGTCCATGTATTCTTCACATGTGCGTACATTATGAATGGAACCTGTTTCCATAATCATGTGTTGAGAGATTGCATACCTTGGCCCAATTTAGTAAGCCGTTACTACATTACTTGAAATTTCCCAGCAATGGCAGGGGGATTTGGAGGAAATTAGAATCCACATCTGACTTTGAGTATTGACAGAGTAACTAGCCCCTGTTTAATGAAGTATCTTCAGAAGCCCATTTCAGCCTTAGCTGGTCAAGATCTGGCTCTGGGGAGTCTGTCTGTACCGTTTGGGTAACGTAGCACTGTGCCTGGTCACTGTCTGAACTGGGAAGTGATTGTGGATGTGTTTCTCCCCTCAGGTCTGGCGGGAGTTTCCTGACCGCTTAGTGGGTTACCCAGGTCGTCTGCACCTCTGGGACCACGAGATGAGTAAGTGGAAGTATGAATCTGAGTGGACCAACGAGGTATCCATGGTGCTCACGGGGGCAGCTTTTTATCACAAGGTAAGGTTGGGGGTGGGGCAGGCTGGGGCATGTGGGTCTGAAGTGACAAAACTGCATGCATGACACTTGTGCTGCGTGGCCCAATTGAATTTCTGCCGAGTGTAGGAAAAAATGTCCTACTCAGAGAGCTTACAGAGGCCATGTTGTAGTGGGTGTCAACTATACTTCAGTTAAAGAAAGAAAGGCTATGTTGTGTGGTTTTTGTTACTTTTCTTACTATGCAAATAATGCACGCTCATAATAGAAAATAGGGAAAATTCATAACAAATTTTATCTTATAAGAAAAGTCACACACATACAAAAAAGTCATTTGTAGTCCTATCACTTAGCGATAACCATTGTTATTGTGTAAGTGTTTTCTCCAATTTGCCTTTGGAGAAAACTTAGTTACTTACATATACTATTCTGTGTAAACATTCTCATTAGCCTGCTTTTTGCATGTATTATGAGTTCCTTTAACATCAACATTCCTTCATAACATAATTGCTATTATGGTATTCTACTAATATCCATAAATCATGTGTAACTATTCTTCTATCACTGGATATTTAGATTGTCTCAGGTTTTTTTTTGGCTATTTTAGATAATGCTTAATTTCTAATGCTTAGTGATCAATATCCATTTTCATAACTGTTTGTACTTGTGATCATTATGATAGATTTCTAGAAGTGGAATTATATCAAAGGGAATGAACATTTTGTAGAGGTTTTAAAATTATATATATGTCTGTTTTCTTCAGAATTGTTTGTGCCAATTTACATTCCCACCGACAAAATATAAAACTATGTTACTATAACCCATCTTGCATGAAATATATAAAAAAGGAAAATCAAACTGAGCTGGTTTGATAATTGAAAAAGGATCTCTTTTCACTATGATTTGACCACGGTGGTTGAAATTCCTTTTGTATCTTTTGTATTTCCTCTCTTCTGAGAATCATCACTTCACATTTTTTACTTTTTTTATTAGGGAGAGGTTGAAATTGCTTTGGACTTTAGAATATTCAGTTTGATGGTAGAGTGCTCCTGGGATTGTATGGTTGAATTGACTATAATACCTTGTCCCTTGTCATCAGTTGTACAAGGTACTGATGTCAGGAGAACATCTGCTTCTCTCTCCGGCCCAGTGTAGTTAATTTAACAGAATTGTGTTATATTGATTGCATGTTGGTTTCTCAGCGCTGCTGTGTACTTTTCAGGGCTCTCAGTCCAGAAATGGGTTTTGTTCTTAGCAATAATTGAATAAGTTTATAATTCTTGGGGTTTATGGTCATATACTGTGTACATTCCCCCTTGTCCATGAATTTCTGCACTATCTCATACATGTCGGTTATGGCAGCTTCAAAACTGCCTCATTTGGGGGTGCCTGGGTGGTTCAGTCATTTGAGCGTCTGACTCTTGATTTCAGCTCAGGTCATGATTTCAGAGTCCTGGGTTCAAGCCCCATGTTGGGCTTTGTGCTCAGCATGGAGCCTGCTTGTTTCTCCCTTGCCCTCTCCCTCTGCCCCTTCCCCCTGCTTGTGCACACACACACCTACTCTCTCTCTCTCTAAAATGAATAAATCTTAAAAAAAAATAATTGCCTCATTTTGTATTTTTTTTAAAAAGTGCACACCTTTGTAGTGTCAGTTTGCCATGAGTTTGTCTCTGTTTCTATTTGCAATCTGTGGACAGAAAGTAGAACATAAGATGGAGTACTGTGGCTCAAGGTGAAGAACTGAGTAGAGGTCAGTGTGTAGTGTGTCTCTGGCTGATATTTTATTTATCAAACATAGGATATATGAGCTTGAAGGGCCTGCATCCTATAAGGGCTTCACAACCTATCTCTCTTCTACAATAGGTGACGTTTCAAAGAATGACAGTATTAAAGATTCTTTGTCTTCTGTCCAAAAGCATTCTACTATTTCTTACAGCCTTGTGTAATCCTAGGAGAGAAGGCTTGTCCCCATGCCATGAGTAAATTGCCCTTTGACTATCAACCATGGGACAGTGCTATTTGAATCTTTCCTCTTTTTGTCTCACCTGACAGTATTTTAATTATCTATATACCTACAAAATGCCGGGGGATATCAAGAACTGGGTGGATGCTCATATGAACTGTGAAGACATTGCCATGAATTTCCTGGTGGCTAACGTCACGGGGAAAGCTGTCATCAAGGTAAGACATCCTGGTCTGGCTCTGCCACTAACTTTGTGATCTTGGGCAAATTTCTGTTTCTCTGGGCCTGAGAAGTTCTGATAAGTATAATTGAAGCATTGGATTATATGAACTTTAAGCTCCCTTCCAGCTTTAAGATTTTATGATTGATGTAGTCACATTTTAACACTGAAGCTAGGCTTTGATAATGTAAACATGTTTTCTTTTTCTATATGGTTTCTTTAGTTATAGTTTTTAATCTCCAGTATCAGAGATAAAGGCTGTGATGGTCAATCTACAAATCATGTTTTAAAAATTTAATTATATTCTCAAAGCTGATTTGGAATCTAGATCTGTTAAAGAATGCAACTTACATCTTTCTTAAGGTAGCTGGTTTTTATTTTTTATTTTTTATTTTTAATTTTTATTTTTTTTATTTTTAAAAAATTTTTTTTAAATGTTTATTTATTTATGATAGTCACAGAGAGAGAAAGAGAGAGAGGCAGAGACACAGGCAGAGGGAAAAGCAGGCTCCGTGCACCGGGAGCCCGACGTGGGATTTGATCCCGGGTCTCTAGGATCGCGCCCTGGGCCAAAGGCAGGCGCCAAACCCCTGCGCCACCCAGGGATCCCCGGTTTTTATTTTTTAAAGACACTGAAGAGGGGCACCTGGGTGGCTCAGTGGTTGAGTCTGATTTTGGCTCAGGTCGTGATCCCAGAATCCTGGGATCCAGTCCCACATCATGCTCCCCGCAAGGAGCCTGCTTCTCCCTTTGCCTATGTCTCTGCCTCTCTCTATGTCTCATGAATAAATAAAGTCTTAAAAAAAAGACATTGTGAAGATAAGTACATCTTTGTACAGTTATAACTGTAGTTTTTCTAAACATTGTTTTTAAATATCAATCACCAGTTTTTAAAAGCACCTTTTCCATAATGTGTTAAAAGCTGAGAGTACATGAGGATCACACAAGGGGGAATGCCTGGGTGGCTCAGTGGTTGAGCATCTGCCTTTGGCTCAGGGTATGATCCCGGAATCCTGGGATCCAGTCCCACATCGGGCTCCCCACAGGGAGCCTGCTTCTCCCTCTGCCTGTGTCTCTGCCTCTCTCTGTGTTTCTCATGAATAAATAAATAAAATCTTAAAAAAAAAAAAAAGGATCACATGAGTATCTCTTTATCTGTAAATGGGTGTCTATTCCTGAAACATAGATTTTGCTCAAACCAGATCCCCAGAAACAAAGAGAGTTTACTTTTTTCTTTTTTTTTTTTTTTTTTTTATGAGTAGAATCATCCTAACCTTTTTTCCTTCTGGATTAGAATTCCATATAAAAATGGGCAGTGCTTCTAGGCCAGATTCTATATTGGAATCTTTGCATACTGGAAGCTTACATTGGAAGCGTGGTGTGGCATTCCCCACTGATTGTTCATGCTATGAACTGATGGGAGAAGCCCAATTAAACTGAAGTGACCGGGGAGAGAGGAAGAGTCCCTGTCTGAGCTCTGTAAACTTGGCCCAGGCCTCACCCTGCTGCAGCGCTCTAACTCAGTCAACAGTCACTGCAAGAGAAAGTAAAGCATGTAAACCACAAAACTAAGTTTTAAAGGAACCCCTCTTATCTCCAAAATTGCTTTTTGATGTGCTTCAAGATATTTTTAGCTGTGCTTGCTTACTCCGGACAGTCGTTGCGGCATCTGTGTGCTTCTTAGCCTGGCCTTAGTTATCTAGCTTTCTCTCCTCACCCCCCACCTCTCTATTGTTTACTTAGCTTCACTAGGTTAGGATAACAGTCTCCCTGGGTTTGCTAAGAAAACCATTAGAAGTTTAAGGTTTGGGAGAACAAGAGGGAGAGTCAGGGAAAAGAATTCCAAGGGTGAGGGGGACCATTGGATTTTTTCCTGATCGAAGGGAATTGCAAAATAACCTGGCATCTTCAAGAGCATGGCGCTGTTCATAGCATTTGCCATTAGCTGGAAGAACGAAAAAGAGTGCCTGTTGGAACTAAGGTTACGGTGAAAGTTATGGGAAGCTGTATTTCATCGCCCTTATGGCTGCAAGAACAAATGGTGTTTATACAAGGACCTTGGCAGTGAGAAAACAGTCATTAAACAGGAATTAAGGAGCTTGTCATCACCACTTCTTTCCAGTTACAGAAGGCAAAAGCCCTCCAAGCCTTTTTTATTGGGCCCTTGTGAGTTGTGCTGTTGGCCAAGCCAGACAGAATTGAATGGAGGAATGGTGAGAGGTGTGTGTGTGTGTGTGCGTGTGCGCGCGCGTGCACACACGCATGCGCATGCACACGTGTGGGAGGAGTAAGCAGCTCAGCTTACAGAGCAGATGCACCACTGTGCACAGTGGTGTCACAAACATGATTTTACTGTCCTTGGCACTAACAACCAGGTATATTTTTTTATTCCTCTGGCAGGTAACACCACGAAAAAAATTCAAGTGTCCTGAGTGCACAGCCATTGATGGGCTTTCACTTGACCAGACGCACATGGTGGAGAGGTGAGTGAGCCTCTAACCAGAAGTTTGCCCTAGCCTCTGATCCCCATTTCCTGCCTTGGTCCTGTTTATGGGACTTGTTGGAGATATAAGGACAGCAGCTGGTAGCCATAGTCACCTCCTTTTGCACTGTGGGAATTGGGTTAGTTCAAGCCCAGGTCACCCAAAGAATTAATTTGGAATGCTACTCACTCAATTTGTAATGGCTGGAAGGGTCTTAAAAATATAGCTGGCCTTAAGCTCCAGAAGTCGGATTCTCCATGTGGACTAAGCATTTAACTATCCACAGTCATTTGAGTGGAAGATAGTTAATTCCAAGAAAATACTAGATTGTTTTTCTGGATAGTATCTCCATGTGACAATAAAAGCTTGATTAGAAAGCATTAAACCAAACCCAGAGACAAGTTACCTTTCCTGACCTACCAAGAACAGAATTGAAAGCACAGCTCTTTACAGAGAGACAGAAAAGAAGAGGGCAGCTCTGAAGTACTCCTTTTATCCCAATTTGGTCAGTTACTCATCAAGCACACCTTTCTGTGGAATGTGATACTGAGCCTTGTAGGTGAGTGTAAAACAAGTGAGAGGCGTGTACATCTTCCCTGAGGACCATGATAATCTTATAGTAGACCTAATTGTTCTCAGTTGTATCCCACAGGTCCCCCAGCTTGGCATCTCCTGAACCAAACCTAATTCTCCTTACATGGGTCAGCAAGCTTGGACATCCAGGTGCTCTGTTGTCAAGGGACCAGAGTGCACTCAGAGAGTGTGAGAGTAGCCTTTTGGAATAAGATATCTAGTTTGGGTTTCCAGAGGGCTCAGATGGATCTTCTTGCAGCATCCATTTCTGAAGTGTATCAGCCATGTTAAAGTCCTTAATGCCTGGAGGATTTTTTGTACAAAAAGATTGTTTCACTTGGCCTGGGTTCTTCTATAATGCATTTTTCTCCTTATTTTTTATTCTTATCCTCTAAATAATCCTTTACCCTTTCATATATAAATATCTTACCCAAATGACATGACTTTTATCAACTGTCATGTGAAATAATACATTATTGTGATTTTGGAAACATCTGTCACTAGTATCATAGGAATTACATAGCCAAGGGCAGCGATAGTAACTGTCACAGCTCATTTAGAAGAGACCCCAATTATGGTTATATTGGAGTACTTGAAATTATTATTAAACCTACCTCCATTCTTTGTGTTTGGGAGAATTCATAGCGTGAAGCAATTGAATAATTGATTGGGCTGAGTGAAAATGGTGAGGTTATATGGTATAAGATAGAAATTTTAGGAAGAAAAGTTGGCCTGGTAATGGCCTGGAAGTTCATGCTAAAGCCAAACAACAATTCTGGAGCACCACCGAGATAGCAGATGTAAAGAGACTTAACATGCAGTGAGAGAGATTTAAGTTAGATATTATTATTATTAAACATTGAAGAAAGTATCTAAGGGAGAGGTGGGGGCTTCCTCTTGGGAATAGGCTTTTGAAAATAGATTAGGTGACTGCCCAGATGTTGTTAGGCTTGAATTGGATTCTGTCAGAGTTTATAATTAACAACGACAAATATATGCACACACGTGTAAGTGTGTGTGTGTGTAACAATCCAAAGCTATATGTGATAAGTGCCATAAGGGAGGCTCCAAATGTTATAATTGATTGGAGGAAAGAGAAATGACTTCTCGCTAGGTCGGTTACTAGGAATAATTTTGTAAAAGATGGCTCTTGAAGTCAGCCTTTAAAGATCATTAGGATCCCTGGGCAAGAAGAGGAGATCCCAGGCAGGGGAGACTGGGTGCTTGAAGATTCCAGTCAGCAGGATGAAGGTGTATCTGGCAAACAGTTAGGAGTCCAGTCTGGCTAGAGTGTAGAATTCTGGCCTGTTGGTGCCATACCCTAAAGAACTACCCAGTGAAGGAGTTTGAACTTGCTTCTTTAGGCTCTGGTACACCATTGAAGGTTTTTGAACAGGGGAGCTTGATCAGAGTATTGTTTTGAGATTCATTTGGAAGTAGTGTACAGAATGGAATGGAGATGAAGGAACTGAAGAAAACAAATTTGGAAAGCTTGAACTAAATTGCATGTAGGAAGGAAGGGATGGATTGAATTGTAAGAGATTTTTTTTTCTCCGCAAAGGAGGATATGCTAGAACTTGAGGTTATGGGGAGAGAATTGACGGTGGGAGCATAGATGTTAAGTCAGGAAGAATGATAGTACCGTCAGCAGTGTGAATGATATAGTTCGGAGGAGACACCAGTTAAAGGAGGAGGCGGTGTGGATGGTTGCACCTTCAGCAGTGTGATTAATGAGGACAGGAGGAGATTTGAATCATGGCTGAAGTTGGAGAGCAATAAGGCAGATGTGGAGATGTAGATACGGAGCAAGCATTTGGAAATGTGGAACTAGACTTCAGGAAGAAGATGAAAACAAAGGTAGATATTGAAAAGACATCTGCCCAGGGGTGGCCATTGACTGGAGAAAAGGCAAGGACAGAATCTTGAGAAACTGACATTTAGGAGGCAGAACGAGTAACTGAGAACAGAAGCAGCCACGGTGAGGCCATGAGAGAACCACGGTCTGCAGTGCACAGAAGCAAGGGAGGAGCAAGGAACACGCAGACTGGGAAAAGGTCTTTGACATGAATGGTCAGTGGTGACCTTGAAAAAAATAATGCCAGGAAGTGATGGGGCTTAAGGGTTATGGAGTGTGAGTCTGTGGTGAGGAAGTGGAGTTAGTGAATGTAGAATACTCTTTGGAGAAATTTGAGAGGGAACGGAGGAAATCAGTCTTGAAATCAGAAACTGGGAGCAAAACTATTTGGATTAAAGATTGAATCACTAAATGATTAAATGAGGCACTTAAATCGGGAGGGAGGAAGGTATGATTTAAGCCATCTTGGGTAGACCAAGAGATGGAGTTACAACTGAAGAATTGTTCATTTGCTGGGTTGTGGGTTTTTTTTTTTAATGGTTCGCTTTCCAGAATTCACATTTTGCACAAAACAGTGAAAGAAGTTAACCGCGTTGCAAGTTATGACCTTCTGTTAGGTCTTATGGTTTAATAAGTTTATTTATTCTCATATTTGGGGTCTTGAAGCAGAAATCGCGTTTGTGTCTGAGAGTAGCTCTTACTGCCCAGCAGACATTTCCAGGATCTACTGTTAATTCTTTACAAACCAGAAAACCAGAAGACTTTGTAACTGTTCATTTTGACCAGTAGCTTCACCAGGCTAAGGCAATATGGCAGACAGTGCTGCTCTTAAGAAAAGGAACATTGTATTTTGAATCAGTCCCATCTTTGTTCAAATTATGGGTTTGCCATTTAGTAGCTGTCTGACTTAGAAAAACTGATTTGCCTTATCCTGAACTCTGGTCTTTTCATCACCTAAAATAGATATATTAACATCTATCAAACTTACAGTGTCCATTCATGGGTTCAACAAATACCTATTGAGCGTCTTTGTACCGAACACTGTGTTATGTGCTGGAGATGAATGCAGTAATAATATTGGAAAGCCTGTAGCACGATGCTGGGCAACATTAGTTTCCTTCCAGTTTCCTCCAGCACAGTCCTAAAGGCTCCAGGTTACTTTAGGTAATTGTATGTGTTTACAAGGAAAACAGAAAACCGTTAGTCCTTTCTCCCCCAGACACTTCCAGCACTTCAGAGGTAGACATTGGCATTTCTGAGCCTGTTCATACTAGATTAGAAAACCAACCCAGGGAGCATTTACTGACGAGATGGCTGGATCCCTGATGGAACAACTCAGGTGAGCCTCCAGCAACCAGCCAAAATCACCATCTACCCCAACCTGTTGCCCAGCCTAGATCTCTTGTGTGAAAAGAGAGTGGGAAACCCTGTTAGTACCTGGCAGGAGAGTTAAGGACCTTTACCACTCAGTGGCCAGCGGCTTCTCCAGTGGCTGTGTGGAGAGAAAGAAGCACTCAGGAGGCCTGGGTTAGCCAGGGGCAGCTGTCAACAAGTCAGCTGGCCTGAGCCCCCAGTGGCCTCTTGCCTGTGGCTCGGCCCTGTTGGCAGATCTAGGTATAGAGGGGGCATTGTCCTCGGTACTCTCCAACGGGCTGTGGAGTCACTGTCCTCTGCCAAGAGCCACGGTTCTTTAATGTGTGCTCACTGGTACCTGTGCTGGGCGAGGCTGGGCTTTGCTGGCCAGAGTCTACGGGCGTGATGACCGGAAACTGGAAGAATCCGTACATGTTTATTGGCAGAACAGCTCCTGAAAGTAAGACCTTGGAGAGACTGACTTTGCCGCCACCTTGACCCTCTACTTGGAGGAGAGGGAAGTCGCTGTGCTTGCTCAGTACTTGCTTTGTGGAGATTCCTCCAACTTTCCCGGGATCCCCTTGGACGCCCACCTCCTGAGTCTCACAAGACTGCCAGCAGGAGGGAAAGTCCCTTACCTGCGAGTTATGGTAGTGTGATGGAAAGCACAAAGGCTCTCCTGCCAGTGTAGAGACCCAGCTCTTGGATCATTTCCACTCTGGGGCCTTGTGTAGAGACCCAGCTCTTGCATCATTTCCACTCTGGGGCCTTGGGCCTCAGCTTTCACTGCTCGGCCCTTAATAGGAATCTACTGTAAACCAGCCCTTGGATACCTCAAGGGGGCTGCCTTAAAGAATCAATGAAATCATATTTTTAAATTGTCTGGCACATAGTAGGTACTCAACAGTGGTTAATTTCCAGCCTCTCCATTTGGACTCTGGAATTATGTTCATAAATACATTTATATCATCTCATAATTAAGATTTTTTAGTCTCAGGAGCCAGACTGCCTGGCTTTGGCTCTGCCTTTTATTGATGTTATCTGACCTTTGGATGTGTTCCTTAGCTTCTCTGTGCCTCAGTCTTCCCAGTGTAAAATTGGAATGATCATAGGACCTACCCTGTGGCATTTTTGGTTGGTGGAGTGGGTTCCTGATCTACATAGGGCATTTGTAACATAGCCTGGAACTATGATACATAGTAGTTGTCGCTTTGTGGTGCTGGACAGTGGTATTATTAGCCAGAAGAGCTTCGAATGACACGGTAACACATTCTTTTAGAAACATAATGACCAAGAGAAGAGAATTGATGACTGGCTTCTTTATTAATTGATTTCTTCCTCAAGCTCCAAAGATTCAAAAACTTGTGGATTAAAATAATTTGAAACAAGGCTTCCAGTATCTCAAGACAGAGGAGACTTCCCATCTGTGTCTTGAAATCCAGCCCCTCTTGGGTTAATGGTTCTGCCTAATGGGTTTGATCTTACTGTAGCTCTCAGCTGCCTGGGCCCAACTTGAGGGGAGACAGTACTGACCCTTCTGAAATCCATCCTGGAGGTCCCCTTCACTTCAAAAGCCATGTTTGCAGGCTTGTTTTTCCCCTCTGGTCTGGATGCTGGAGCGTCCTCCCAGCTGTCACACTCAGTTGGCCTGATTGACCAGAACCATTTCCCACCAGCCTGCCTAACCTGCTCACCTCGGAGGAGGCTGCTCACCGGCTTCAGGGGGTGGTATGGCGGCAGGGGCACCCCCGGCTCCCCTCCTGCAGAGCCTATGGCCTGTTCTATCACTGAGCCCCATGTCCCTACACGTTCTGACAAGGGAACTGGGTGCCAGCTCTCAGCTGGCCAGCAGTTCTAGGATCACTGTGAATAAATTGGTTGAATGAGTGCAGGGTTTATTGTTTGGAGGTGAGGCTCACTGCCCATTACATTCTTTTACCTTTCCTTGCTCCAGGTGTACGGTCCTCGCTGAAGCTCAGATCCAGGTGCCTTTTTCCTCTCCAGCCTTTGCCTTCTCTTTAGCTGGCGGAGACGGGGTTAAGAATGGTTGGCAGCTAATCCACCTTGGTTTGAGGCCTGCTTGTACAGAGGGGGAAGAATGACTGGAATTTGTGGGGGAGGGGAAGAGTTCTTCTGACCTCTGCGGGCCCATGTCCTCCAGACAGCATCCCTGGTTCACTCTCTCCCCCTGAACAATAGTCACAGCTCCCCCAGATCCCTTCTTCTGCCCATACCCTCCCTACCTTTTACAAGAACCTGGGAGCAGCCTGAGGATGCTTGAATGTCTTTTGTTGATGCTGAATAGGATGTGTTTTGCTCTCATCTGTCAGCCTCTTGAACGTTTTCTGTTTTCCTCCCCCTTCCCCTCTCATCCATCACCTGCCTCCCCTCCCCAAACCCCTCAGGTCTGAGTGCATCAACAAGTTTGCTTCAGTCTTTGGAACAATGCCTCTTAAGGTGGTGGAGCACCGAGCAGACCCTGTCCTGTACAAAGATGACTTTCCTGAGAAACTAAAGAGCTTCCCCAACATCGGCAGCTTATGAAACAGGCCCCTGGCGGGGGTCCTGAATGTTAAGCTTGGACGGAGGAGGAGAGCACAGCCTCCCTGACACTCTGATATCAGGGTGTGGGGGATCTTCAATTGACGTGCTGGACTGTGACACCTAACCTGCTTCTACCAGAACCGGAACCTAAAGAGAACATCTAAGCACCTTGAGTGGTGCACACCCTGTTCTAGTGTTTTTTATCACCTCCAATGGGCTCTTGTTGAATATGCCAAATGGAAGTCTTTGTGGCATGCTCTCAATCTCAGGTGCCCTTTGTTTGCAATTCTAATAGGACAATCTTAGAGGAGAAGTCACTGCCCCTAAGACTGGAGAAGACCAACCTACTGGCCATATTAGATTTGGGGAGCCACGTACATAGCTTACCTTTAGCTACTTCAAATCAATTGAGTTCTTAGGAGGAAAAGTCAAACCAAGAATTTGGTGCAAAATCCCAACATCTTAGTGGGATTTGACATATGCCCTGGGTCCTGGGACACTGGACCCATGTGTAGGCAGAGGACCGAGTACTGAATTGGGATCCTGTAAGTTCCATGAACCATTCCTCTTTGGTTTGGCTTTTTGATATGATTAAAATAATTTTTTATTCCTTTTTATACTATGTGTTAAATGCTGATTATTGGTAATCCAAGAAATTTTTTTTTCTTTTTTTCTTTCTTTCTTTTTTTTTTTTTTTTAATATATTTACCTCCATCTTCTGGTTAATTCCAGTCTACCGTCCGTGTCTGGGAGGATATGGAGCCAGGATAAATATCTGGTGTCATGTGCATCAAGTAGAACATCCCCAAACCATAAACATTCTAAGAGAAGATGTCTTCGAAAACCTCCAAGGGAATCTGTTTGCTTCTTGATTAGATGAATGGATTTTTTTATAGGTGTTCTCTGGGAAAGCACAGGGCCTCTACTAGCCATACTCTGATGCTCTAGCTGGTGCCATGTTGTAAATGTCGAGGGAGTTGTGACCTCCACCCCAAGGGGATGCCAAAATTTCCCTCATTCTTTCGATGTAAACTTAATGTTAGCCAGGGAGGTTCTGGCTAATGTTAAATGCGACTATAACAACTGCTTTGCAATAGTTGCCGGTATATTTAAATCGTTAAATTTCAGCATTTAGTAATACTGCACATGTGTGAATTATACCTCTTTAAGCCCCGTTGATGAACAAATCTACTCTGGCAAATGTTAGATGTTATGGATTCGAACCAGATTTATCTGGCTCTAATATTAAGATTAGCCACAGTTTGGGCTTTAGCCATAACATATGTCCCCAGAACACAAAATACATAACAATTTGCTTGGAATATGGTTATAATTACTGAAACCTAGCTGTGTGCCAGTCGAAGTCACTAATACACCACCCATTGTTCTCGAGTGACACGAAGGTGAATAGTTACTATGCTATAGATTTTAAACTCGTAGTTTTAACAAGAGTCACTTCAGACGTGTTCCCATAGACTTTGAGAGGTCAAAACAAACTTCAAGAAGTAGCAGAATTGAAAAACAGGAATCATGAGAGTTTCATCTTCTCTCACAATGAGATGTGAGAACATTGGACTGTTGTGTTAGAAAGGACGAAATGCCATCTCCCCGTCGAGGCTGTAGGTGTGGACACGGAAGCTGTGATATGTCCACCGTGCTGCATTCAAACACTGGTGCCCAATAAATACTGTTGATTTGAATAATTATATTCTGGCCAGGAGGGGACACGGGAAGGCACTGAGTCTCATAGTCATAATCCTGGGGGTGGTAGGATAGAAACCAAGAGAAGGGGCTTTCTGTTGTCACAGACAGTGAGTACTGCCCTCCTTCCCTAGCTTGTTTTCCAAGATTCAGGGTGGGTGGTGGGGTTGGTCCTCACATTTAAATCCCTGCTGGCAGCTGAGAACGGTGCCAACGTTGTATGCGTGTCGTCCCCTCAGCCTCACCCCCTGAGATTTTCTGCTCTTATTCACGTCACTGAATCCACTGCCTTAGTGGCTGGTGTGTAATCCAGGTTTCCCTCTCTGAGGACAAATGTTTTCTTTCTCTTTTCTTTTTAAAAACTCTGTTAGCCCTTTGGTTTTGGAAGAGGAACACTTCAATCCAAGATGATTGGGAGCCCCTGGTAGCTGTGTTAGTAGGACTTTGTCACCTTCTTAGGAGTCACTGGACTTCTCAGGGCATTAAAACTCCATGTAAGGCGCCTCACAACCCCCAGAAGTATTGCGGATTAGATCCAGCAACATAGCATGAAACGACTTGCAGTATGGAATGAGTATTTATATCCCAGGCACTTGAAACCTCAAAGTTTCTACCTATGGACAGACAGGTGGTGCAGGTCACAAGGAGAAATTCAGGGCAGGAATATAGCAAGCAGTCATGATTCATGGATTCCGAGGGGGCTGGGGACTCCACGCCCTTCTCTGTATTTCTAAGCTGCTCACCAGCAAGCCTCACCCATAAGCTTGGGCTGGGATCATCTGCCCTTGGGATGCCATAGAGCCTGGTTTCAGAAGCGGAACAATAATGCTAATTAAAATGTCATGTTCTGGCCTACAACAGACAACAGCTGGTTTTAGATTAAGAAATCTTTTTTAAGAAATTGCATCCTGCTGGCCTGTACAGAAGATGAACCTGAGCTGGCCCTGGCCCTGGCCCAAATGTGCACTGAGTCACTTGCCTTTGCCCCCAGGGACCTAATTGGGATGAGCCAGCTTGGAATGCAGGTTGGAAACACTTTTTCACTGGTTACCATCACATAGTTCTTAATATTCTTATCTCGTGTATTTAGCAAGCCTTACACGTGTTTAGGCAAGAACCTCCTTCTCAAGGAAAATTAGAGGAAAATAACAACTTCTGTTCTCAGAACCTCTGGTTCTTTCCTGCAAATGATGCGATACGATACTGTCTCTTCTCCATACTCAGTGTCATGAAGTTCAAGACTCCGACTACCTGGCTTCTCTGCCAAGGCCTTATGTACTTCCAACTGTGCTGCCAACTTGTGGTTTTGGGGGCTAGTTTCTCCGCTGTCTTTGAAAGGGAGTGAGCATCATACTGGTGTGTGCTGACCAGGACTGGGAGCCGGAAAGGGCAAGCTGCCTCTTCACTGTCATTTGCCGAAGGAGCCACTAATAATTGTGTGCCCCCAGCAGCTCCTGGGATGGTCTCTGGCAGGAATGTTCCTACCACTGAGAGGTACAGGTTCCTAGCCACAGATTCTAAAGTTGTGATTGCTGGGGTAACATTCAAGACCCTTTGACAGTAGAATTAAGAGGTAGCTGAAGGCAGAGGCCACTTGGAAAGTGGCTCAAGTCTGGTGACACTTCATGGCTGGCCAGTCAGAGGGTCCCATGGGAGCCCAGCTGGGAGGGAGAGGTTTGGGCTATTGGAGGTCTCCCATCAGCCACCCATCCTGAGCCTGATGGGTCCCCCTTGCTCTGGGGCTGTTAGCTTCTTTTGGGGTAGGCTCCCTTTCCCGTCTCTTGTGGCCCAGGTAGCCTGTTGCAGCAGAAGCAGCTGCAGCAGGCTGCTCCCCAAGCAGCCCTGGCACAGAGAGGCGGGGACAGAGTGCAAAACTGGCCCGAAGCCTCTTCGGCCATTTCCTGAGGAGGTGTTCTGGCAGGAGTGCTCACTGTATTGGCAGGCAGCTGCCATCCAGGAAGACTCTGGAAGCAACTTGAGCTTTCCACTGCAGGGCCTGCAGGCAAATGAAACCGAGGGGCCGGTCTACTCACCTCAGCCCTGCTCAGTTCTAAGCTCTGGGGCTCCTGTTCCAGGGCTTAGATACCCACCATTTCCTGTGTCTGAGTAAAATCGGGTACAGCTTGTGGCTCCGTTGTGCCAACCAACCAAGCACGGCCTGATAATCTGTGAACAGGCTTCATCGACCTCCTGGTGGAGCAAAGTTAGGCAGGACTGTCCTCTCAGTTTTAAGGTTTCGCCTTCCTTTATGGCGGGAACATTCTAAATTCAGCCCACAGCCTCTCATCCACCTTTGTCAAAGTTGGATGGACTTGTCAGGGATTTCAGCCTCAGGCTTTGTGACTTCCAGGTTCCCAGGGAGGGCTGTGGGTCTGCACAGGTACCTTTGTGCCATGGCTTTTTCATTTCAGGCTCACCACTGCTGCCGACACAGGACGGGGGGGGGGGGGGGGGGGGGGGGGCGCCCGGGGGGGGGCGCCCTCCCTCCCTCCCTCCCTCCCTCCCTCCCTCCCTCCCAACTTTCCAGGCCTCTTTCATTCTCAAGAAACAGTTGAGTCACCAAGCATCTGTGTCTGGTATTTTGCTTCCACAAATTTACAACCTTTCCAGGGTAGTTTTTTCTTTTTTTTTTTTCTACTCCCCACTGGTTGGGCCCCTGGTTGCATTTCTTCCCGGTCCCCCTAAAGGGTACAGAGCTGTCAGGCAGAAGAGGAGGAAGGGGAAGGATGCTTGCGTGGCTCTTGAGAGCTCTCGGGCAGCTGTGTCTACTAGAGGCTTCTCAGCAAAGCTCCATCTTGTCTGCAACCTCTCAGGAGCTGCACATGGGGTGAGAGCTGCCAACAGAGCAGGGACTGGAGTCCATATGTCTTAGCCCCAAACCACCAGCCACTCTGTATAGAGGGTTTTCCTATGGAAGCCACCATAAGAGTCTTCCCTTCAGAATATGTCTACGTGGGCTTTTATTTATAGCCACCAACTTATATCACTAGAAATTATGCCCAAGAATAAACTCAAGGAGCATCTCACTTTCTGGCAATGCCAACTGAAGGACAACTGGCTAGTTACTGACCCAGGTGGGATAAGAGAGCATTTATTCAGTCATTAGGGTTTTCTAATCATTCATTCATCAAAATACACTTTTTGCTAGACTCTGTGCCAGGTCTAGGAAATAGAGAGTTGAATAAGATATTGTTCTGAGTTCCAGGCGCTCCAATTCTGGCGGGAGTTCTTGAGGTGTGTAAGATGGTGGGAGCCGGTCAGTGGCCTGGGACTCGACACATACGTTTTATCCTAGCTGTAAATGAAGACTGTTAACACCATCTTCTCTGGTCCCTGGAGGATACAAGGATATTTTCATTTCCTCTTCTCATAGCACCTTCCCTTGAACTCAGACTCCCTTGGCCTTGAGAGAGTCCACTCCTGTCCCTTCATTTCTTCAACCAGAAACAAGGTAGCAAGAGCACTTAGGCCTGGGATGGTAAGATGGAATGATGTATGAGATCTTTTCCCCTTCTCTTAACCAAGGCCTTTACAAGGTTATACCTGGTGATGCTGGCAGCCGGCCCTTTTCCGGCCCCTATTTCTGCTCACCCTGTTACCAGAGAGCCTGGGGGTCTGGATCCTATCTGGCCCCGTCAGGGTGGATTACCAAATGAGTGGTTCTTTTGCCCCAGTCCCTTTCCTGTGCTATAAATAAGCCCCATGTTTATTTTCTTATGTTATTGAAATGAGCACTTGGGATCTGGGCCTCTTGACGAGTCCAGAGAGCGTCCATCCGGTGCCTGGTGAGGGCCCTGCATGGCTGGCTGCTGTCTGAAGCTATTTGGAGTCCTACCCCTGTGTTTTGGATGTGGCTTAATTTCAATAGTAAGGTCTGTATGCAGCCCTGTATCTGCTGATTTTCAGGTTTCAGCTTTCTGCCAGCCTCACTGCCTGCTTAGAAGTAAAGTTGTGTTTCTCATTAAGGGGATAACAGCCACAATTGAGGTAATTAACAAAAATTGTGCATTGGTGGCAGCAGCTCCTATAGGATTTCCAATAGTCTTTCTCTAGTAGATCCTGAAGGGTTACTTCATCTCTTCCCTTCTGCCTACCCTGTGCCTACTCTCTGTTCTTGTTTTCTGGATATAGTCCCAATAACTTCTCTTCTAACAGCTTTATTCTTGTCACCAGTTTGGCTCAACGTATTGACAACTTGGCCAAATGAGGATTCCATTAACACCATCTTCTCCAGTTCTTGGGAGATGCAGGGATTCCACCCCCCCCCCCCCCACCCTTCTCATAGCGTCTTCCACTTGCTAATTGTATCTTGGCCTTTCTTCAGAAGTTAGAAGGATGAATATCAGATTGATGCTCCTTTTAGTCCCATGGCCACACCATCTTACTGGAGAGGTTGACCTAGGACAACATTGGATTAGAAAGGAAACATCTGGCAGTCCAGTGCAGCGTATCACATGCTGTGTCTAGGTCTGAGAACTAGGAAACCTTCTGAGTTAGGACTTCCTAAGGAGTGATTTCTGCCTCCTTCAGGCTCTGACAACACATCAAAAGTACCCAGTGAGATTATGGGCAGGACACAGCTTTATCAGAACTTGGCCTGAAGAGCATCTGCTCCTCAGGATGGATTAGCCTGGTAAGTCAGTAGAGAAATCTTTTTGTAGACAACCTGAACCTGAAGTCTGTTAATGAAGAAAATTGTGCCAACAAAATTTAATTCACTTTCAGAGAAGAGACCAAGAGAAAGTAAATTTTCACTCAAGTATTTTTAGTCTGCTGACTCCTAAAGATTCTCTTCCTTTAAAAACTAAGAAGCCTGGGCAGCCCCGGTGGCTCAGTGGTTTAGTGCCGCCTACAGCCCTGGGGGCTCGGGATCGAGTCCCGCATCGGGCTCCCTGCATGGAGCCTGCTTCTCCCTCTGCCTGTGTCTCTGCCTCTCTCCCTCTCTCCCTCTCTCTCTCTCTCTCTCTCTCTCTCTCTCTCTCCTCTCTGTGTATCCTCATGAATAAAATAAAATCTTTAACAACAACAAAAAAACAAAAAGACTAAACAAGAAGCCTGATGTGATGGATTCATTCAATCAATACATATTTGTTGAGCACTTACTATGTACCAGATACGGTTCTTCATGCGAGGATGCTACATTGAACAGAACAAAATGCCCACTTTTGTCTAAAAGTTTACATTCTAAGAAGGAAGATAACCAAAACAAGTAAAGGAATATAATTTCAAATAGTCATAAATGCTGTGAAGAAAATAAAGTAAGGAGAGATAGTAGCTTGGGCATGAGGAGGTATTTTAGATGTGTTGGTCAGAGTGACATTTAAGCACAGATGTAAATGTTGAGAAGAAGTGAACCATGAGGGTACCAGGCAGAGGGAAGCGCTAGCACGAAGGCCCTCAGGCAGGAACAAGCTCAGCTTCTTTTAAGAACAACAAGAACGCCTGTGTATTTAGTGTGGAGTGCATGGTAGAGGTGACACCAGAAAAGTAGGCCAGCGCCAGATTGTGTTAGGACCATGTAGGCCAAAAGGATTCTAGATTTCTCTTGTGTGTGATGGGAAGACACTGGAAGGTTTTAAGCAAAAGCAGTGATATCTGAATGGTATTTTTCTAAAAGATCATTTTGGCTACTGTGTGGAGAGTAGGCTACATGGAACAAGAATGAAGGAAAGGAAATCAATTAGAAGGCTATTTTAGGGAGCCTGAGTGAGAGATGGTGGCTTAGTTAGACGTGGATGGTAGTAGCAGAGGCAGTAAGAAGTTATACTGGGAATACAGTCTTACTGGACTTCCTGATGAATGTAGGAGAAGAAAACAATAGAGGATTCACAGCCAACTCCTGGGGTTTTGTCCTGAGTACCAGAGTGATACCATTAGCTGGACTATGTCGACTATGCAGGGGTGAGGGAACTCAAGTGTTGAGAGTGAAAATCAAGTGCCTTACTTCACACATGCTAAGTTTGAGATGCCTTTTGGACATCCAACTGGTAGTGTCATTTAAGCAGATATCTAGAGCTCAGGGTAAAAGTTAAGACTGACTATACAGATGGGATTTAAAACCATGAGACTAGATGAGATTGCCCAGAGAGTCAGTATAGGTAGAGAAGAGAAAAGGACCAGGGCCTGGTTACTAGGTCCACTCTAACATTTATAGATAGAGGAAAAAAGGAAAACCTAGAAAAGGAGACTGAAGAATTGCTGGTGAGTTGGGAAGAAAGCTGGGAAAGTATCTGCAAGATGGACTGTGATAAATTAACGATGCATATTGTAAACCCTAGAGCAACCACTAAGAACTTTAAAAGTGGCATAGCTAATAGGCCAATATTGAAGGTGGAACTCCAGAAAAATATTTAATTAAAAAGGCAGAAAAAAAAAAGTAAAGAACAGGACAAATAAATAATAGACTTAAACCCAAATATATCAGTAATTGCATTAAATATAAATGTGAACATTCTAATGAAAGAGTAGAGATTATAATTTTGAATTAAACAGCAAAAACAAATACTATCTTAAGGAAAACACTAAAATACAGTTAGAGTTTACTAGACAATCATGAATCGTAAGAAAGGTGGAGATGATTATATCAATACAGGACCAAATTAACTTCAAAGCAGGAATATTGCTAGGGAGAAAGAGGAATATTTCATAATGATAAAGGAATCCATCAAGAAGACAAAACAGTCCTAAATTAGGCACTGAAATACGATGCTTCAAAATATATAAAGCAAAAACCAACACTGAAAGTGAACAAGAAAATCTATAGTTATATTTGGATGTTTCAACTATTAATTTTTTTAAAAGACTATTTATTAGAAAGAGAATATGAGAGGAGAAGGAGAGGCCGAGGGAGAAGCAGACTCCCCACTGAGCAGGGAGCCTGATGCGGGGCTGAAAGCAGGGCTCCATCCCCTCATCTAACTCAGATCATGACCTGGGCTAAAGGTCATGATCTTAACCAACTGAGCCATCCAGGCTCCCCACTGTCTTAGTAACTAATAGAACAAGTTGATAGAAAAATCCTAAAGATACAGATGAGGGATGCCTGGGTGGCTCAGTGGTTGAGCATTTGCCTTTGGCGCAGGGCGCGGTTCCGCAGTCCCGGGATCGAGTCCTGCATTGGGCTCCCTGCATGGAACCCGGTTCTCCCTCTGCCTGTGTCTTTGCCTCTCTCTGTGTCTCTCATGAATAAATAAGTAAAATCTTAAAAAAAAGAAAGATACAGATGACTTGAATAATACTATCAACTATTTTGGCTTAATTGATAGTTACAGAACACTTCATTCACTAATAACTGATTACACATTCTTAAGTATACATGCAACATGCACCACAAATGCATGGCACCATAAAATAAGTCTCAGTAAATTTTGAGGAAAACACAAAAACTGTGTTCTCTGTTCACATTGGAATTGAATAACGTATCTGTGGAAGACCTCAATAGGTCGAAATAACATTTCTAAATAATGCATGCGTTCATAAAGACACAAAGGAAATTAGAAATATTTGGGGCTAAATGAAAATGAAAACACAGGGCAGCCCCGGTGGCTCAGCAGTTTAGCCCCGCCTTTGGCCCAGGGCCTGATCCTGGAGACCCGGGATTGAGTCCCACGTCGGGCTCCCTGCATGGAGTCTGCTTCTCCCTCTGCCTGTGTCTCTGCCTCTCTCTCTCTCTGTATCTCCCATGAATGAATAAATAAAATCTTAAAAAAAAAATGAAAATGAAAACACAATGTATCTAAGTGTGTGGGATGGAGTATTAGGAGATCTATAGTTTGAAATGGTCACGGTAAAAAACTAAAATCAGATCACTTGGCTGGTTCCATTGGAAAAGCATGTGGCTCTTGATCTTGGGGTTGTGAATTTGAGTCTCATATTAGGTGTAGAGGTGACTTACATAGTAAAACTTCTTTAAAAAAGAAAAAGAAAAACTAAATTATCTAAGCTTAAGAAATTACCTTAAGAAACTTGAAAAAGAAGAGCCAATTAAGTCCAAAGTGAAGAAAGAAGGAAGAGTGGAGATAAATGGAAAATGGACAACGGAGAAAAATCAAACAAAAACTGGTTCTTTGAAAGAATCAATAAGTGCTCTATACGGTTCATGGGAAAAAAAAGATAAATTACTAGTATCAGGAATCAAAATGAGGACATATTCTAAAAATATTAAAAGGGAATACATATGAACAACTTTATACGATAAATTCTGCAACTTAGGTGAAATGGACACAATCCTCGAAAGACATGAAGGGATAAAACAACCTCAAGAAGAAATAGAAATTAGAAATAGTCTTAAATCTGTTAAACCAATCAAATCCACAATTTAAAACTTCCCTCAAAGAAAAACCCACATAGTTTTACTGTTAAATTCTATCAAACAAGGAAGAAATAATACCAATCTTATACAAACTTTTTTCAAAAAATAGGGGAGGAATAAATAAGTATAATTTGCATAATGTATGTTTAAAAAAACAGGAAGCACAAAGACATGGACACAAATGTTTATAGCAGCTTTATTCAGAATAGCCAAAAAACTGGAAACTACTCAAATGTTCAACAGATGGACAAATTGTGGTACATCCACACAATGGAATACAACTAAGCAATAAAAGTAAAATGACTGAGACACACAACATGGATGATTTTCCAAAATAGGTGAACAAAAGCCAGACACAAATGAGTACATACATACAGTATGTTTTTTTACACATATAAATATATAAAACTTTGATGAAGCTAAAACTCATCTACAGTGGTAGAGTAGATCAGTGGTTGCCTGAGGCTGGGAATTCACTGGAATGAGTCACAAGGGAACTTTTTGGGGGTTGGTGGAATATGGTGATGGTTACGTGTGTGTGTCCAAACTCATCTAACTCTACACTTAAAATTGATTATGTAAGTTATACCTCAAGGTTATTTTTTAGGGACGCCTGGGTGGCTCAGTGGTTGAGCGTCTGCCTTTGGCTCAGGGCATGATCCTGGGGTTCCAGGATCAAGTCCACATCAGTCTTCCTGCATGGAGCCCGCTTCTCCCTCTGCCTATGTCTCTGCCACTCTCTGTGTCTCGAATGAATGAATGAATGAATGAATGAATTAATTAATTAAATCTTTAAAAAAAGATTATTTTTAAAGTGTTGATGAAATACTGTCACCTTTCACAGCTCTTTGGTTTTGTCGTGGACTGGTATCCCTTTCTCTTCTTAACTTGGATGTTCGCTTAGGGCCTCAGGACATTGCTTTAATTCAGTGTTTTCTGATATGTTCTTGATGTGGAATGCAGACTTGCCAGCCATCCAGCTAACATTAAATGCTAGCTATGATGTTTTGCCAGGTGATACAGATAAATAGGTGAAGAAGATACCATCTCTACCTTCAAGTGGAATTAATAAATACAGGAGATAAGTCACGTATAATCCTATCTACTATATAAGTGCACAATTAAGGGTGAATTGTTAGGGAAGGAGAGTGTAATCACTTCTGACTTGGGGAAGGAAGTGGCGCTTGAGGTGGCTTTGGAGAATTAATAGGTGGAGATGGACACTAAGTGGATAGGGGTGTGTTGATAAGTTGGAGCAGGCCCTTTGATCTGAGGCGAGTGAAAGGAAACAAGAAGATGGGAAAGTGTGGTGCAAAAATCCTCAGCAAAATATTAGCGAACCAGGGCAGCCCCGGTGGCTCAGCGGTTTAGCGCCGCCTGCCGCCCAGGGTGTGATCCTGGAGACCCTGGATCGAGTCCCACGTCAGGCTCCCTGCATGAAGCCTGCTTCTCCCTCTGCCTGTGTCTCTGCCCCCCCCTCTCTCTCTCTCTCCTCTCTGTGCATTCTCATGAATAAATAAATAAAATCTTAAAACAAATATTAGTGAACTAAATCCAACAATATATTTTAAAAAATCATAGACCACGACCAAGTGGAATTTGGTCCCAGGATGCAAGGGTGGTTCAATATTTGCAAAACAATCAATGTGATATGTCACATCAAGAGAAAGAATAAAAACCATATGATCATTTCAATAGCTGCAGGAAAAGCATTTGACGAAGTACAACTTCCATTCATGATAAAACCCCTCTGCAGAGTATCTAAAGGGAACAAAGTATCTCAACATAATAAAGGCCTTATATGAGAAACCCATAGCCAACATCACTCTCGATGGTGAAAAAGTGAGAGCTTTTCCCCTAAGATCAGGAACGAGACAAAGATGTCCCACACATACCCTTTTTATTCAACATAGTACTGGAAGTCCTAGCCACAGCAATTGGCTAGGCTATGCTGTGGCTCTGTTGGCTATGACAACATAAAGAAGTAAAAGGCACCCAAACTGGTAAGGAAGAAATAAAACTTTCACTGTTTGCAGATGACATGATACCATATATAGAAGACCCTAAAGACTGCCAAAAAACAACTAGAACTGATAAATAAGTTCAGTTAAGTTGCAGGATACAAAATCAATTTATAACGGGACTATATTTTATTGTTGCACCAAAAAAAAAAAAAAAACCCACCTAGGTATAAATTTATCCAAGAAAGTGAAAGACTCACATACTGAAAACTACAAGACATTAATGAAAGAAATTAAGAAGATACAAAAAATGGGTATTCTGTGCTCATGGATTAGAAGAGTATTGTTAACATGTCCATACTAACCAAAGCAGCCTACAGATTTAAGGTAGTCCCTATCAAAATACCAATAACACTTTTTACAGAACTAGAACAAGTAATCCTAAAATTTGTATGGAACCACAAAAGACCTCTAATAGCCAAAGCAATCTTTTTGTTTTTTTAAAGATTTTATTTATTTGAGAGAGAGAGAGAGAGAGCATGCACAAAAGAGAGAGAGCATGAGTGGGGGAAGGGGCAGAGGGAGAAGCAGACTCCCCCTGAGCAGAGAGACTAAGGTGGGGGGGGCTCTATCCCAGGACCTTGGGTTCATGATCTGAACTGAAGGGCAGATGCTTAACTGAGCCACCCGGGCGCCCCTAAAGCAATCTTGAAAAAGAAAAAACTGGAGGCATCACAATTCCAGATTTCAAGTTATATTACAAAGCTGTAGTAATCAAAACAGTATGGTAGTAGCACAAAGATAGACTCCTATAGATCAATGGAACAAAATACAAAACCCAGAAATAAAACCCACGATTATATGGTCAATTAATCTTCGACAAAGGAGGAATGAACGTACAATAGGATGTTGGGAAAACTAGACCACCACATGCTAAAGAATGAAACCGGGCTACTTTTTTACACCATACACAAAAATAAACTCAAGATGGATTGAAGACCTAAATGTAAGACCTGAACCCATAAAAATCCTAGAAGAGAGCTCAGGCAGTAATCTGTCTGACATCAGCCATAGCAATAGTTTTCTAGATATGTCACCGGAGGCAAGGGGGAAAAAACTATTGGAGCTACACCCAATTGAAAAGCTTCTGCAAAGCAAAGGAAACGATCAACAAAACTAAAAGGCAACCTATGGAATGGGAGGAGATATTTGCAAATGACCTATCTGGTAAAAGGTTAGTATCTAAAATATATAATGAACTGATACAACCCAATACCCCAAAACAAATAATCCAATTAAGAAATGTGCAGAAGGGGCACCTGGGAGGCTCAGTGGTTGAGCGTCTACCTTAGGCTCAGGATGTCATCCTAGGGTCCTGGGATCAAGTCCCACATCAGGCTTCCTGCATGGAGCCTGCTTCCCTCTGCCTATGTCTCTGCCTCCCTCCCTCTCTGCGTCTCTCATGAATAAATAAATAAAATCTTTTTTTTTTAAATGTGCAGAAGACATGAACAGACATTTCTCCAAAGAAGACATACAGATGGCCGACAGACACATGAAAAGATGCTCAGTATCACTCATCATCAGGGAAATGCATATCAAAGCTACCATAAGATACCACCTCGTACCTCTCAGTGTCCTGCTAAAATCAACAACATAAGAAACAAGTAGTGTTGGCAAGGATGTGGAGAAAAAGGAACCTTCTTGCTCTGTTGGGTGAGAATGCAAACTAGTGTAGCTACTGTGGAAAACAGTATGGAGGTTCCTCAAGAAATTAAAAATAAAACTGTCCTACAATTGAGGAATTGCACTACTGGGTATTTATCCAAAAAATGCAGACACTATTTCAAAGGAATACAGTCATCCCTGTGTTTATTGCCGCATTATCTACAATAACCAAACTATGGAAGCAACCCAAGTGTCCATCGACTGATGAATGGATAAAGAAGAGGTGGTGTGGAGTGTGTGTGTGTGTGTTTGTGTGTGTGTGTGTGTGTGTGTGTGTGTGTGTGATGGAATACTACTCAGCCATTAAAAAGAATGAAATCTTGCCATTTGCAATGACATGATGGAGCTGGAGGGTATCATGCTAAGTGAGATAAGTGAGTCAGAGAAAGACAAACACCATGTGATTTTACTCATGTGGAATTTAACAAATGAGCAAAGGGGGAAAAAAGGGGGGGGCAAACCAAGAAACAGACTCTTAACTATAGAGAACACACCAATGATTACTAGGGGGGAGGTTGGTGGGGGAAATAGGGGATGGAGATTAAAGAGCACACAAATCATGATGAAATAAAATGATTTTTTTAAAATGTGGGAAAGTGTAATGGATGTCTTGGATTTGCAGGAACCTGGAGTCCGGGTTGGGGCATTAGAAAAGATGAGGCTGGGTAGGCATTTAGGCCTAAATAAAAGAGCTGAAATGTCTATGTGTAGGCCGTGCAGAGGCTTCTCCGTTGCCTGTTAGGGTTAGGGATGTGATCAGAGCTGGCTGGTCATTGGCAGCCGCTTTGGGGTCTGGGTTGGCGATGCCATGGAGCAGGCATTCCTAGCAGGGGCTAGGAATGGCACGTGGCCACTTCGGGACATAAGCGACAAGGCTCAGAGTTGAGATGTTGCTGGGCCCGTTTGGGAACTTGCTGGGACCTGCTGAGAGCCTCTGGGTCATGAGTGTGGGGAGGAGCAGCCCTCATCATTTCTGTGCCTTCCCCTCCTATGTCACACACCAGCCACCCTGCTTGTTAGAGACTGCATTGTGTCCGCCTGCAAAATTCCTGTATTGAAGCCCTAACCCCCATCCCACCCCCCAGTGTGACTGGGTTCGGACACAGGGCCTATGAGGAAGTAATAGGGGTTAAGTGAGGTCCTAAGGGTGGGATCTTAATGCCATGGGACTGGGTCTTCCTAAGAAAAGGAAGAGACACCAGAAGTCCTTCTGCACGAGTTGAGAGACAAAGCCACGTGAGCACACAGGGAGAGAGTGACCGTCTACAAGCCAGGCAGCGAAGCCTCACTAGAAACCGAATGTGCCAGCACCTTGATCGTGGACTTCTCGCCTTCGCCAGAACTGTGAGAAAAGAACCATGATTTAAGCCACTCAGTGTGATGGTGTCTTGTGCTGGCAGCCTGAGCACACTCACACACTGCTCCCCACCAGCTCTCTCCCCGGCACCCCCTTTTCAGTCCAATATCGGGGCTTCTTATGCTTCCCAGTATGGCAACTTCCCAGACACCAGAGTGCATGACTCCCCCTGTGTGGACAGCTAGCTCTGAACTAGTTTCAAATGCTCTAATTCTGGCAGCCAGGGTGGCTCAGCAGTTGAGCGCCGCCTTCAGCCCAGGGCCTGATCCTGGAGACCTGGGATCGAGTCCCACGTCGGGCTCCCTGCACAGAGCCTGCTTCTCCCTCTGCCTGTGTCTCTGCCTCTCTCTCTCTCTGTCTGTCTGTCTCTCTCTCTCTGTGTCTCTTATGAATAAATAAATAAAATCTTTAAAACAAAAACAAATGCTCTAATTCTTTTGACTTCATAACCACTTTGTAAGAAAAGCAAGAGAGCTGGTTGTCCCCATTTTACAGGTGAAGCAGCGGAAAGTTGGAAGGGGCTTGAGATAACTGAGCTAATAGGTCGCAAAATCAGTTGTTAATTCTGGGTTTATGGGCGCTGGGGTGGCTCGGTCAGTTGGGTGGCTGTCTTGGGCTCAGGTAGTGACCCCGGGGTCCTGGGATCAAGTCCCATGTCGGGCTCCCTGCTCGGTGGGGAGCTTGCTTCTCCCTCTCCCTCTCCCTCTCCCTCTGCTGCTTCCCCTGCTTGTGCTCTCTCTTTGTCAAATAAGTAGATAAAATCTTTAAAGAACAAACAAACAAACAAACCTGGGTCTCCTGTGCCTCGCTTTACCACAAGGCTTCCAGGCCTGTGCCTTCCCACGCTCTCATCTGAGCAGAGCTTTCCATCCAAACCTATCTCAAGAGGCGATATGGGCCACTTTGTGTTTCTTCCTTCATCAGGATGACGACAGCTCGCATCCCGTCCCTTGTCCTGCCCGCGCACCTGCCCACCCATGCACTTCTTTCCTGTCTCTTCGTAGTAATAGCTTGGCCTGCGGTCACGGCAACAGGAGCTCCTGTCTTTCTCGCAGAGCCTGGATATCGCAGAGATCCGCTGCGAGTAGAGGATGGAGAAGGGATGGGGAAGGGGCTTGAGACGCCACCACGGAGAAGCCCCAGGGATGTGGCATCTGCAGCGGGCCCCGACAGGGAGATCTCATGCAGGCCCCACAGTGGGTTTGCTCCCAACTCCTTAAGGCAACACCTTAACACATGGTGTGCACATGGTCATAAACTGAAGCTCCTTTCGGAAGTTTGCCTTCCTCAAGCCTGTTGGTCTGTGTTGAGCTGGAAAAAAAAATCTGTTTGGAATCACAGAATTCCTGGGAAAATGTCAACTCTCACACCCCATTGTCTCTGGAGCTGGCATGCATCTCACTTCTGAGTACACAGACAGTTTGCAGTGGCCCTATTTTGGGGAACGGGCTGTTTGTGGAGGGCCTATTGTTCCTCGGCAGCTGAGCATGCAAGTCTGGGCCCGTGGGAGGGAGGAGGAGGGCCGCCGCTCCGGCACCACCCTGCTCCCCCACAGCTACGTCGGGGGTTCTGCTGATCAATGGACAGCTAGCCTGCGGCGCCCCCAGGGCAGCACTGTTCCCTGCAGCATGACCTGGGGTAGTGGGGTGGGTGAGGAGCTGAAGGCTCGAGCAGCTTCTGTGGGGTTGGGGGGAGGGGGCACGAGGGGGGCACGTGTGGATTGCCCTGAGGCAGGTGGAGGTGTGGAGGGCTTAGAGGGCATGAGGACTCTCCAGGGGTGACTTGGACAGTAGGGGCTGAGCTCAAGACTCAGCAGAAGAGGTCTGAGATGAGCACCCTCGGACATGAGACCCCCGGGCCATCTTGGGGAGCTGGCCTTGTGCCGGCTCAACCCCAGGGACACACTAAAAGGCTAGGCTCCCCGTCCTGGCTTTGGCAAGCCTCGAGGGCCTCGAGGGCGCTCGACGGCTGGAGAGACAGGGTGGGCAAGGCCCACGGCCAGGTGGAGGCTCTGAGTCCCCTCCTGGCTGATCCCCGGGGACCTGAGCCGGCTCCCAGCTCCCTCTACGTGAATCCCTTCTCTGACCTTCCCCTTCCCCCCTCGTGAACCAGAGCATCACCTCCTTCCCATCTTCCCGTTTATTCTCTCGGTTCCTCAACTGAGGACATTCTGAGACATCCACATGTGAACAGAACCAACCTGTCTCTCCTTGGAGCTTTTTAGGCCCATGGGGCCATCAGACAACGTGTAGACTATGTGCTGCAACAGTATTAGCGACAGCTCTGCGGAGCCCCGAGGGGCCAGCAGTTGACCTTGGGTGGAGGTAGGGCTGGGGGCGGGACCTAAGGAAGAGCTTCACAGACGGTGTGTCGCCCTTGGGAGGGAGCCCCGGAGAACCAACAGGGGTTCCCCGGGTGCAGGCGGCTGGCGGTGGTGGGGGTGCGGGCATTCTAAACAGGCGGCGCATCTGGTCATGTGGCCAAGTGACCGGCCCCACGGGGCGTGGGGGACAGTGAGCAGCTCTGGAGGGTGGAGCCGCGGTCGTGTTGGAGGAAGGCCCGCTGGCCTCGTCTCCCCGGGTCCCCAGGTCCCCTGGATGACCCTGTCAAGCCACCCGCGCTTGGGCCGTAGCACTCACCTGGACTCCGGGAGGCCGGGGTGCTCAGGTCCCGTGGCCAAGAGCAGAGGCACCGGGCAGCACCCAAGCCCATGGCGCTTCCCTCTCTGCTTCCTGCCTGGGGACTCGGCAGGGACTGGGGATGGAGATTCCAAGTGCCGCCGTGACCGAGCCCAAGAGGTGTCTTCTTCAAAAATAAAAGCCCAGGGCACCTGGGTGGCTCAGTGATTGAGCGTCTGCCTTCGGCTCAGAGCGTGATCCTGGGGTCCTAGGATCGAGTCCTGCATCGGGCTCCCTGCAGGGAGCCTGCTTCTCCCTCTGCCTGTGTCTCTGCCTCTCTGTGTGTCTGTCATGAATAAATAACTAAATATTTAAAACAACAACAACAACAAAATGCCCAGCCCAGACCAACCTAAAACCAGGTTGGGTCTACACCGAACACGACCTCACTCACCGCAGGTACCAGATCTGAGCTGTGGCTCTGAGAAAGCAACACTTAAAAAGCTGGAAGGAGAGGATGGGAAAGACCTTCCTGGTGGACACCCAGCTGGTAACCAGAGGGGAATATCTTTCTTTGGGGGACGATCATCGTCCTTTATGTCACTGCACCACATCCGCTTACAGCCTGTGTGTATCCCCCACGCCAGTGACCTGGTCAGGGACAGGCTTCTTGCCCACCACGATGTGAGAGCTGCTCCCCCTCCCCACACAGGGGTCCCTTGGAGGCCAACTGCCTCTTCCCTGAGTCACCTTCATGTCGGAAAGCAAGGAAGCACCTACTCTGTGGGCCCTCCCTGCTTCGTAATTGGCTTCTAGAGTTTGCTGTAAAAATCATCTGGCCACATCTCCTGCACGTTCCCTCAGCTGCTGAGGAGTAGAGCCTGTCCTGTGCTCTGGCCCAAGCAGCCAGGCTTCCCTGCCCCGACCTCCCCGGCCCGGCTCTCTCTGCTTGCAGGACAGCCCCTGGAAGTCCAGACTGGCGCTCAGTGCCCGAGGGGCTGGCTATGCCACCGTGAAGACCTCCGGGCATGGGCAGGGCTGAGCACACCCGAGCCATGGTGGGGGTGAGATGGTGGGAGGCAGAGGAGCTGCTGTGACCCTTTGTGATGCCTGAGAGGTGGACTCTGGTCCCTCGCAGCTTGTGGGCTGTGCAGCTTGCGGGCAGGACCTCTGGGATGAAGGGGGGCTGTCCCAGACCCTCGCAGGCCATGCACCCCCCTCTCCGTGCAGGAGCCCTGGCCACCTGTTGTTAATCTAGCCCTGGTAATCCATTCTGTTCTGTGTCAGCAGTTCAAAAGGGCACTGTTAGTATTTTTTGCCGACTTCAATTAATGTGAGATTTCAGAGGCCCCTCTGATCACATTTCATCTGTCACAAGTCAGGAACAAAACAGACAGGTTCCAGTTGAGAGGAGGAAGGAGAAGGAGTTTATTGCAAACACCAACCAAACAGACAGTTTGGGCTGTGCCCAGCAAAGGGTGCTCCGGAGTGCCCGGTTGCTCCCGCTCGCCGTTTGGCCCCATGCCTAGGCCCTAGGTCCCCTTCTCGCCAAGATTCCTCCCCTCCCAAAGAAGATGTAAGTGCAATAACTTACTTTAAAAAGGCAAGAAACGATTCTTTTAATATTTTGCTATAATGTAGTTACATGGTGGTATAGGCAGTAAAACTTTATGGAACTGACCTCATTTTTTTATACATTTTTCTGAAATTTTAACGTATTTTTAATATATATTTTTAATATTCCACCCCAGGCCGTTAAGCTAAAGGAAAAGTTGCGTTTATACAGGGTTAAAATATCTTACAATGAGAACAGTCATTGTTGGCTGAGGTTCACGTTCCTTGTAGTGCTCAGCTCTCTTTTCAACCACTGCACATCCAAACAGATTATTAGGCACTGAAAGCTGTCCTTCAAAATCAGTAGTATAAAGGCCTAGCTCTATGTGTGTAAGTGTGTGGGGGGGGGGTGGGGGGTGAGGGGAGGGCGAGATCAGGCCACGTGTGGTTCGCCTGAATGCCTTTCCTCCTTCCAGCATCCTCGGCGAAGGGGGGCTGTTGTGACTTTGCAAGTAGGGTTCTCGTTGTCTTCTCATTTTTCTCTTTCAGGGGCGTGGATTATTATTCCTGGGGGCCAGTCTGCCAACCATCCTCCCCCAGCTAGTCTTGTTTGCCTTTGCCCCTGACACACCGGGGAGACCAGGGGCCCAGAGCGTCCTGTGAGATGGTCTCCCCTCAACCAGGCCCCGGAGACAGAGCGGCCACCTGGGGATGGTACTCGGTAGCTTTCATGGAAAAGCTCCTCTTGGCTGCCCCACCAGAAAGAGGGTGGGGGGTGGGGTGGCGCTGGAGCTGGGCCCCATGTGGCTACTGCAGTGGATGCTGGGGACCCACCTCGCGATTTTTGTCCCCATCCCCTTGCAGCGTCTCTGAACCGACTGGGCCACCGTGCTTCTTGGAGCTGGAGGCACGGTGGTGAGAGCCAAGAATCAAGTATAGTCGAAAGGATTCAAGAAAGGTTACAGAGCCCCTGTCCCCTCAGGTGCCTTTGGAGACGTGGGGACAAGCCTCTCTGTGGCCCCCAGAGCCCTCTCCTCCCATGCCCTGGGAGCACTGAGGGCAGCTGAGGGCGGTAGCAGCACCTTGGGGTCAGGCCCTGGCCGCGCGGCCTAGTTCGCAGCCGGGGTCAAGGCTCTCCCGGGTCGAGGAGGCTGCCCTTGGGTGGCTGGCTCCCTCAGGCTCGCACCTCCGTCTCGGTGCAGATCTGGGGCGAGTAGCCCAAGGGAAGCCTCACCTCTTGTAGCTTATCTGCTTAGCACTGAGCCACGGGCCTACCTGGTTCCCCTCCCTGCCCGCCTTCCTGAGACCTCGCTCCCCAGGAAGCCAGCTGGCCCTGGAGGGGCCCCCACAGCCTGTGGGGTGCTCCGGGGACGCCTCTTGCCATCCCGGGCCTGGGCCTAGCCACCCACCGGGAAGGAACCCGAGGGAAGGCTGAGGAGAGGGAGGACCTCGAGCGGAGAGCTGAGATGCTGCGTGAGGCCCCACCACCTGTGCGCCCCACTCCTCGGGTGGTCCTCCCCGCTCCGGCCTCCCCGGGCGGGCACCTGCTCATCTTCATTGTGAAGGGATCCTATTAAGTACAGGGTCTCCAAGTCCCTCCCACCCCTAGGTTCAAGGATTCTCAGAGGACTGGGCAGGCCCTGGGGGGCTGGGGCAGGCAGTTCCCCGTGGGGGGTGATCCAGCACGGTTCATGCCGACATTTGAATCATAAATACCTGGCTGTGTGGTGGGCCACAGGGCTTCCCTCTGTTAGAGGCTTTTTTGTCGAAATTTATCCGACTTGGGTCTAGCCCAGCCAGAAAGCAGTCAGACAGGGGAACTGAGCACCCAGGGTCCTTTCCAGAAGAATCCGCCTAGAGCCTGCTCTCTCGGTCCCCTCCTCCTCTGGGGCTCTCCTGGGGTCTCCACCTCACTGTGCTGACCCCCCCTGGGTGAACACAACGTATGGTGAGGGTTCCTCCCCTGTCCTTGCCAGCCACCAGCGCCCTGAAGGGGAAGACTGGGAACTATTCCCAGCCTTAAATGCTTCTCTCTTCCCCTTCCTAGATTTGGGGAGCCTGAGTTATTTCAGTGAACCTCAGAACTGGAAGAGGCTTCCTAAGCACCCTTCCAAGATCCTCAGATATAGGGAACATTTAAAAACCAACATTTAACTCCATGTCCAAGATGCTTTTCACTTCTAGAAGATCGATGTTAGAGCTACGGTTCACAGAGGGGTCGGACTCTGACCAAGGGCGCCCAAAGCCAGATCCTTCCCCAGTCCTGCCTCCAGGGCACATGAGAACACGAGGCAGAGGCGAGGACTGGGATTCCTCCTAAACCTTGAGCGTCCCACCCTCCACCCAAGCCAACGGGCTGTCCTGAGTGCAGGCCCCCAAGGCTGCTGGCCTCCGCCCTCTTCCCCGGACAGGATCAAGGGAGAAGGTAGGGAAGGGGGAGGACTTCTCCCCAGCGGCTGCCTGGAGGGGCCTCTCGGCCTCTGAAGGCTTCCCCAGAGGGCACGTACTTGTGCCACAGGCTTAGGTGGATCTGGTGCCAAAACTCAAGCCTCACATCTCAGATGGGACAGATGTGCAGTTCCACCCCTGGAAGGAGGCCCCTTCCTGCAGGCAGGGAAACTGCTTCTGGACGGCATCCTGCCCCGTGTCCCCACCTGGAACAGGGCGAGTGACCAGGGGTGTGTAGCCCAAGAGCCCTTCTCGAGGCTGGAGGGGGAGCTGAGCTTTGGGATTCCCTAGGGAAGGAGTGCAAGAGCAGGCTGTCTCTGGCCTTGCCTGGGAGATCAGGAGCCCGCACCCACCGAGGAAGGCTCTGGGCAGATCTGGTGCCGCTCCTGGGATGGCTGACGAGGGACAGGCAGTCTGAGGCAGTGTAAGGGCCGAGGGGCCAAGAGTGGGCCCCCCTCTGTCAGCAAATTCTGCACGCTGCTCTTGCCCCCTCTGCCAACACGACTTCAGGCCCCGCTTGTGTGTTCCGACGTGTTTACGTCCTTCCACACCAGGACACTGCTCAGCAGCCCTGGCAAGTGACCAGAGTGGATGGGGGACGGGACAAGCGTCTCCAGGTCCTCCTCCAGGGGCCTGGCTGGCTGGAGAACAAAGCTGCCCAGACCTGCCTGCTGTAAAAGGTATCCTGCTGGTTGTGGGGTGTCGGGCGGTCAGGAGAGTGGAAGTGTGTGCCTGAGCCCCTGTCCCTTCCCAGACACCTCCCTGAAGTTCTTCCTCTCTCTCGAAGCTTCTCTTCTCCCAACACTGTGGTTACAGTGGGCGGTGTGTCCTCCCCTTGCGGCGTTTGCCAAGATGCAGAATCTCGGGGTGCAAGGGAGCTCAAACACGCCCCCTCGGGGACTGTCCGCTCTCCTAGGTGCCAGCATCGCTGGGTGACAGCAGGATTCTTCAGCTCCAGCTCCTGTCCTTTCTGTCCATCCCTCCAGGTGGGTTGGGCACAGGCACGGTGGGTGAGGCTGAGGCAGGTGTCTTGGGTCCAGGAGGTTGGATTCTGGGGGGCTTTTAGGACGAAAGGGGGTGGGAGGGGTAGGAGGCCAACTCTGCAGGACTCTGAAGAACAGGTCACTGGCCTGGTGACCAGGGGACCACACAGCAGAGGGAAGGACGGACGTGGCTGCACGTGGCCGCTGCTGGGCCTGGGTGGGGATCGATCCTTGCCTCGACCCTCAAGCCGGGCGGGGCGGAGGAGCAGCAGTGGGGAGAGGGGGTCTTCAGCTTATAATGGATGCAAAGCTGTAAACCTCGGCCACCTGGCCTCCTCCACCGCCTTGGGCCGGGAGCAGGGGCCTCGGCCTCAGTACCGGGGAGGGCGGGACCGGCTGTCCCCTCCCTCCCAGCGGCCGGCGGGGCCTCACACTTGGGGTGGCTGAAAGTGCTGAGGGCCAGGCCCCTGGCCCAGGCCAGGTTCCTAAGAGGAGAGTCCGACGGGAGGCTGGGGGCCTGGAAAGCATGGGCGTGGCCGGTGCCCCGAGGTGGGGGAGGGCGTGGGGATGGGCCGGGGGCTGCCCTGTCATGTGGCCCAGGAGATGGCCGCACTGTGCTCCTTGGCCTTCATGCGGAGGGCCGCGATGCTCGACGTCTTGCGGTCCGGCTCCCCGTTGAGCTCGTAGCCGTTGAGGCCGGGGCTGAGGCCCGCTGCTCCAAACAGGCCTCCCATGTGCGTCTGGCCCACGTGGCCGCCCGCCCCGGAGACGCTCAGGAAGTCGGTGACGCCGCCGGCCCCCGAGCCAGGGGGGTGGGTGTGAGGGGACATGCAGGCGGGCACCGGGTCACAGGGCACCACGCAGGCTGGCACCGGCGAGGCAGCCCCGTTGTTGCCGATCCAGGACGGGTTCTGAATCTGCAGAGAGCGAAGGGAGAGCTGTCACAGGCTGGCGGGGGTGGGGCGCAGAGGGGGGCGCTCACCCCGGATGACCTCGCCCCGCTCACCAGCCCCTCATCATGACGGAGGGAGTCCTTCTGGACTGTTCACCTGGGAGCATCTCAAAATCTTCGTGGCCGTCCAGACCTGGGACGGTTGGGGTTCTAGGCTTTGGCTCCTCTGTTCCCAGATGTTAGAATTTCTGTTTTCAGGACTGAACTCCAAACTCCATCAAGGGTCCGGCAGCTGAGGGCAGGCCCGCCCCAGCCAGCTGGCTTCCGAATTTCAGGTGCGGGGGGCAGACTCTGTCTCCCCCTCCATGGCCCCCTTAACGTCAGCAGCTGTGTCTTACTGACCTGTGGCTCCCCACTGGGCCTGGGGCATCCCAGGTACCTGAGAAATGGGAACCGACCCGAACTCAGAGAGTTCTGGGCTTGTGGGTGGAGGCGTGGAGGGGGCAGGGCTGGGCCGTGGGGCCTGATCTCCCAGCTGTGAGACCCAGTGGCCGAGGTTCCAAGGCCTGTGTGCCTGAGGCTTCAGAACTTATTCAGAATGGAAGGGGCTCACGGGCCACCTCAGGAGGCCGTGAGCCGAGTGCCCGTGAGTGGGTGGATGGAGCCAGCCTGGATATCCACAGGCCTGTGCGTGTGTGTGTGTGTGTGTGTGTGTGAGAGAGAGAGAGAGAGAGGGAGGGAGGGAGATGCTTAGGCAGCAGGTGGGGGTGGACTGGAGGCACACCTGAGGCGGGCAGGACCTCTCAGCCGTGATTACTGGTGGTGCTCAAGCAGCTCCTGCTGGCCTGCTCCCCCCTCCCCACCCAGAGTTTGTAGTCCACTCAGGGAAGGCATTTGGAGGCCCAATGAGGCGGGAACTCTGCCCCCAGTTCCCACAGGGCATTGTCACCACGGGTTGGCCTGGCCACCTTTTTCCCAGTTGGGGTGCTGGGGAATCAGAGGCCTTTCCCTTTCCCTCCATCAAGAGGCCAGCATGTATGTATGATAGGTGGTGCTGCAGGCGGGAGGTATGAGCGCACCCTGTGTTGGTCCTCTGCCCCCCTCCCTCCTCTCGGGCAGCAGAGATTCAGACCCAGGAGCCAGGCTGGAGGCCCATCCTCTGGAGCCAGAAGAAAGATGAAAATATGCAGCAGGAGCTGAGGACCAGGTGTGTGTGCGTGTGTGTGTGCATGAGCGTGACACCCCACATTCCTCAGCCTCACCCCAGGCCTGACCCCTGCCCCTGCCCCATGAATCCTGGCAGGGGGTGGGACAGAGCTGGTCTGAGTGGGGCGCCCAGGAGCCGCGGGACAGCAGGGCCCTGGGGCAGTGGGTCTAAAGGAAGCAGGGAGGCCTGTGCGGCTGGCTGAGTGCTGGGCGCAGCCGGGCTTGCAGCTGAAGGCTGATGCCACGCTGCCACTGCCCCCGAGAGGCCTGAGCAGACGGAACGGTCACCTCTGCCAAGCAGGTTGTGGGTGTGAGGAGCTGACTTAGCTAGAAAGACATCTCTGCAAGTGCCCCGGGTATCGGCCGCTCCTCACACTACTTCTCATCCCCACTGAAGACCCCAATGCCACTAGAATGTGGACAGGCTGACAGGACGGGACACGGTCGCCTTTTCAGAAAGCTGAGAGCCGCAGAGCGACCTTTATCCAGCTGTCTGGTCCCTAAAGTACTCCTGCGTTGTCTAATTTCGGCCTTTTGACCACCTCACGAAAGAGCTGGGTGGGTATTGTATCGTGTTCAGTTTTCCAGGGAAGAAACCGAGGCTCAGAGGGTGCGTGGCTGGCCTGCAGTGAGAAAGGGCCGGAGGCCAGCCCGTCGGGGACCCAGACCTCCATGGCCACTACAGCCTTGCCCTGTGCCCCCCAGCTTTCCAGACTTTGCTTTCCTAGGAGACACTCCAAATGGCTCCTGAGGCCCCGGTCTTCATCCAGCCTGGGTTCTGAGGCCCACAGCAAAAGTGGTAAAAATGGCAGAGGAGAAAGCCACCCTCTCTGTCCCAGCATGTCCCTCCTGAAGCTCAGCCAAGCCTGGGCCAACACTTAGGCTAGGTAGAAACGGTCCCAGCACCCCACCTTCTGGTACGAACATGTGCACACCTGTTCCAGGCTTGGAGAGTCCCATCTCGGGGTGAGGGGTGGGGGGCTAGGCCCAGAGGTGCCCATTCCCAGGGCCTGGGGGCTGGCGGCGGCAGCTGGGGCAGGGCCTCACCTGGGCATAGTTCTCCGCTCGGGTGAGGAGGGGCAGCTCGTAGGCCGTGGAGAAGTGGGTCCGAACCTGCTGCATCTGCCCGAAACGTTCCCTCTTCCTCCACTTGGCCCTCCGGTTCTGGAACCAGACCTGCAAGACAAAGCAGTCGTCACAGGGGTCGGCAGCACATGTCACTTCCTGGAGCCCTCTGCCCTCCACCGCGCGGGCTGGGCCGTGGGGCTGCAGAAAGGGTCCACCTCAGCCTTGAGCCTCCAGCCTCGCAATTCGGAATCATCAGTGCAGAGTCTGGAAGGCAGCTCACCCCCAACTAACCACAGTGGGACCCTGGGCCAGACTTCACCTTTCCAGGCTTCAGAATACGGAGCAGGCGAGTGTCACACCCACACAACATGACGCTGGCCATCCTAGCAGTCACCTAACCGACCCTGGAACAGTGTGGCCCAACCTGCCTCGGGCTGCAGACTCCCAAGGGGAACCTGAGGGGAACCTGAGAAAAGCTGTTATGGCTCCTCTGGAAAGTCATTTTCTGGATATTCATGCATACGTGTGCGTGCACACACACACACACACACACACACCTGCTATCATCTTCCACAAGCTCCCTGGGGGGCCAGTCCATTGGCCCAGAATAAGAATTCCTACCTGCCTGAGTCCTCTCTGCAGCCTTGGTGTTGGCAAGCCTCCCCCCTCAAGCCCCCTGTGCTAAAGGTCCCGTGGGGAACAGGGGTTTAGCCGAGCAGCAGAGGACCTCAGGGATGACTTTGTGGAGGGGGCTGGGCCGGGCCTGACTGCAGAAATAGCAGGGCCCACTCAGGAGACCCCAGGAGGCCGCGCTGCCCTGCTGGTGGGTGGTGGGAGAGGAAGAATGATGGACGCAGAGGTCAGATTGTGGAGGGCCTTGATGCCCGGGTGAGGGGCTTGCCCTTGGTGTGCTCGGTAGGGGTGGCCACAGCGAGATCTGGCCTGACTGAGGAGGAGTGAAGACCCACCTGTCCCTGAGCAGGGACAGATGTGGCGTTGCCTTAATTGGGGACCTGGGAGGGGGACGGTGGTCCCTGATCCAGGCGTATGAGCTGTGGTCTTTGATGGGGAGTGGGGGTCATTGGGTCCTTTCCCTGTGCAAGAACATTTCCGGCAGGTGAGAACTTTCCCGAGCTTTGTGGGCAAGAGCTGGACTTGGGGCCTGCCACCCCTGCCCATGATTTGGGATCTGGGGTGTGAGAAGGGAAGGGATCAGCTTCCAGACCAGAAGTGGCTTCAGGCTGAGTCAAGGGCAGGCCTCAGATCCCCAGATGGGGGCTTCTATCAGCTGGAAGTGCACCTGCTGGTGGACTCAGGTGCAAGCGGGCCCACCCCAAAGGCTCCCCGCCAGCAGCCTTGCCGAGAGCACGGAGCATCCTCAGAAGAGGGAGAAGGAGCTGGCTCCGCCTGGTCTGGCTTCTGCTGTGCTGGGCAGCAGAGCCCCGTCCTAGCTCCCGCATGGCCGCTGGCCTCAGTTTCTGTATCTGGGAAATGGGGCCAATATCTGTAAGGGGGTCCTCACAGGGGTGGTGCCTCACAGAGCAGCAGGTGAGAGGTAAGAAATGCTGTCCGAGAGCTTTTAAGAGGACTTCACACTTGTTTATAGCTCCTGACCTTTCTTGCTGTCTTTTGCTAAAAGACATCAAAGCTGGGGTGTGTGTGTCTCGTGTTAGTGTGGGGAGGGTGGGGGTGGGGAGAGCGTGGGGCGGCACCTCAGTTTCCCTCCCTAGTCCCGGCGGTACATGTGTGCGGGCACAAGTGTCACGTGCGCACACCCACACACGCGCGCGTGCGCACACACACACAGAAGCTGGCATGGCTTTGAGAGTCATTGCGCCTCCCCGTCTTGAGTCGGGCGCAGGAGGAGCACTCGGCCCCTGCTCCAGAGCCTGCCAGCCCGTCCCCTCCAGGGGCTCCTGGGGTCGGGCCCCCGGCTGCCTGCCGAGAGCCAAGGGCGGATCGGGTCTCCTCTCTGCGCCGCTGAAACGGGATCCCCCTTTATCAGTGGCCTGGAATGGGGGGCAGGGGGCAGGATGAGAGAATGAATCAGAGGAGCTTGTTTTCATTTCATGTTTAATTTCCTGCAGGCTTAGCTCCGTCTTTCCGCTCCTTCCTCAGCCTCCCAGGGTTTGCTGGGGGGGACGCCAGGGGGAGGGGTGAAGCCCACGGGAGGCATCAAGATATATGGCTCCGGTCTTTCTCCGGGGGGGTAGGGGGGTGTGGAGAGAGGGTGAGGAAAAGTCGCAGTGGCCGCCAGTGTGGGGAGTTTGCAGGGAGCCCCATCGGGGGGAGGGCAGAGCGGCAGGTGGAGGGGTGACCTTGGAGGTGTCACTCAGGCTCTGGACAGGCTGGGGGCGGGGGGGGGGGATGTTCAGCGGTCCCGAAGTGGGAGGAAGGGCAGAGTGGGGGGAGATGGAATGTGGGGGAGCGGCGGTGGGGGTGCTGGGTTATCTGGGCGGACAGTGGCGGGGGAGGGCCGCAGAGATAGCGCTGTCTTTGGGATGGGAGTGGAGGAGGGTTAAAGACCCAGAGAGATGGGGAGGTGGGGGGCAGCAGAAGTGCCCAACCCCTCCTCCTGAGCCTGCAGCCCTGGGCCCTGCTCCCTGCGCAGGCCTGGAGCTCTCCTGCCCCGGGGCCTGAGCTTCGTTAGCCCCGTTAGCCCCGTGGCTCTGCGGCCTCCTGGGGCATCAGCCCATCCACCGCGTGGCGGCCGGGCATCCTCAGGCCCCTCTGAGCTCACGCTGGAGGCTCGGGGGTCAGGCGCGGCCGTCCTTCCATCCCTGGGCCCTGGAGCCTGGCGCTCTGAGAGCTGCCCACAGATGCTCTGTGCCTCGGGGCTCTGCGGCCCCAGCCTGGCTCCACGGGACACCCTTAAGGGGGAGAGGGGACCACGAGGTCCAGCCTTCCCGTCTGCATGTCGCGCCCCAGGACCACCCCGCTCCCGGCCCACCCTGGCCTGGGCCTGCTCAGCACAGGCCTCTCCCTAAGGAACCAACCGTCTTGGCGGGGGCCTCAGTAACCGCAGCCCATCTGGGGCCAGGGCGGGGTGGCCCAGGGCGGGGAGGCCTCTGTCTTATTGTCTTCAGACACCAGCTGCGGAGATTGGAATCCCAGACAGCAGAGAGAGAGGCCCCTGCAGCCCCTGGAGCAGGGCCAAACCCCGAGCTTCTTCCCAGGAAAGGTCCATCTTGGAGCCGCCCACCCCCTCCCTGTCCCCACCGCCACTCTACGCCAGGCACCTGGCTTCCCACCAGCTGAGCACGGGCCCCGAACAAACTCGGCAGAGGCAGGCAGGGGGTTCCACCATCACTCCCCCCAAACCTCAGGGCACTGCCAGGCTCGATCCAGAGGTCTGACGCACATGGAGATCCCACCCACCCTGCTGCCTTTATACAAAGAAAAGTCTCAGAACAATATGGCCCATGTTCTGGCACAGCAAACTAAAGAAAAGAAACACCGTGCAGGAACTCAAGAGTCCTGGATTCTAGTCTCAGCACCTCCACGGAGTCACCGTTCTTGAGTTACCTGGCCACAGGTGATCACGTCCCACCTGTGGGCTTCTTCCTCCTTGCCATCAAATGAGAAGACCCAATGATCCTTTCCAGCACTAACACTCTATACTCTCATGATCCTCCCCTTGGATGATAAGAGAGGCGACATGTCAGCATCTCCCTTTCTGCCTTGGCTGCCGGGAAGCTCGGGGTTGAAATTCGTGCTCAGTGGCAACGATGATTCTTAGCCTAGACGTCTGAGGTAATAACCTTCCTATTTCATGACACTGTTCTTGTTTTCAGATGCAACTAAGTCTTTAATCGTAGCTGCCTCAATGCCTTTATGGAAGTTGGCATAAATGGGTATGTGTGCATGCACGCAGAGGGGACACTCTGCTTTGGCTGTGTGATGGCACCTCAGAAATGTTTTATATGACTGTTGTTTCCATGCTTTGTACTAGAAGAGCCATCCTTCTCTTGATACTAAGTAAATTCTACTCCTGGGCACTCCCATCCCCTTGTAAGGAACACACACTGTGCAGAGGATGTGCAGAGGTCTATCCCACGCCAACCCGGAGCCTACAGGAATGTCCCACAACTGGCCTCCCCCTTCTTCACCGTCTCCTTCGGTTCCTCCCAATTCACAGGCTGGGCTGAGGCCAGGTTCTGGGGTTCCTGTCCAGACTCTGAGGCACATGAGGTCACATGGTGGCTTATCCTGATGCAAGTAACAGAGTTGGTGTGTGGAAGCTTCTGGAATGACAGTTGAGCCTCAGATGCTCTGCCTTTCTTCCCCAACCACTCAGCAGGCACTGGACAGGACTAAGAAGGGGGTAGCCCGACCCCAGGAACTTGTGGCTGGCTAAACAAGCCGACTTCGGTTCGCTTTGGGTAGTACCTGCAGTTTCTGGATGGCCACGTATGTATGGTTATTGCTGGTCCTTTTCTGCATGATCCATTTTGAAAGAAAACGGCTCTGGACTATGTTACAGTTGCTCTGCCTTGTTACAGAGAACATGGTTGAGACTGAGGAGCCTTTTACTGATGCCCTTCGGGACGCTCTGCTGAAGGTTCTCTAGTGAACTGAGGCAGCAGGGGGCGCCCTTGGGGCCTGCGGATAACGGAAGGCTCTGTCCTGGCACCGAACCCACTTCTGAGCTGAGGCCAGCCCAGCTGAGATGTGTTGCTTTAAAAAAAAAAAAAAAAAAAAAAAAAAAAAAAAAAAAAAAACCAACAACTGCTCTTTGCTCTCAAGCTGTTGACTTACCCAGCCTCCTGGAGGGGAAAAGCTGCTATCTGAAAACACTTTATTTGCCATTTCTAACATGCTCTTGGTTGGAAAAGTAGACTGAGCATGGCATTTATTTATGTGAAGCTGAAGCCCGAGCTTTAAAGCATGGGTTTGTCTCCCGAGTTTTGGGTTCTCAGAGGTCTTTGCTTCCTTTCTGGTTCTTTTCTTGCTGTAGCTTCATGCGAGGACACACCTCTCTGGACAAAGGAGGTCCACCAATCTACAGATATTTATCTTTTGCCCTTGTTACTCTGAATTCAGCCTTCTCTAATTGGTAGGGATACAGTGATGAACAATCAGACAGTACTTGTCCTCAAGCAGCTCACATTGTAGTGAGAGGAGACAAACACAATTTAAGCCAGTCATAAATTCTATAAAGAAGACAAAACAGGACAGTGTGGTAGAAGGTGACCTGATTTGCTTGTGTTGTATCGTGTTGGTTTGAGATGAGTTGGGTTGTGTTAGGTTGAATGTGTTGGCTTGGGTTATGTTGTGTTGGGTTGGGTTCTGTTGGGTTGTGTTGAGCTGTGTTGGGTTGGGTTGACTGCATTGTTTGGGTTGTGTTGTGTTGGGTTCTGTTGGATTGTATTGAACCATGTCAGGCTGGGTTGACTGTGGTGTTTGGGTTGTGTTGTGTTGGGTGTTTCGATGGCTGGATGGTGGTAGGGGGCTACTGGTTTAGCTATGATGGTGGAGGAGGAGGCAGCCATCCTGGGCAAAATGAAGAGCTGGGTTGTTCTCTGCTTCTGCCCATTGGACTGCAGTGGATGTCTTTAGGTTTATCCTGCTTCCTTCCTAAGAGATAGGCTTTTGAGGGCATAGATGAGTTATCTTCTCCTCTGTGAAAGGGCCTGAACACCCATACCACAGAGAGCCCAGAAATACACTAATAGGCTTCCTGCACCTCCCCCGGGGCCCTCCTTCTTCTGTCCCTGCTCCTGCCAGAGCAAGAGGCCTGGTATTCAGGCGGATAAAAGCAGACTTGCTCTGGTTGGAGCAGGGACTGGGGTAAAGAAAGCCCTGGTGCAGTTGAGGGATGGTCAGGTGGTCCCAGCTTTGGCCACCGGCCCGATGGCAGGCCCTCACCTCTCCCACCACCACCCCCGGGCGCCGTCACTGACCTGCACGCGGGCCTCGGTGAGGTCTGTCCTCATGGCCAGCTGCTCCCGGGCGTACACGTCGGGGTAGTGGGTCTTCTGGAAGACCTTCTCCAGCTCCTCCAGCTGGTAGCTGGTGAAAGTCGTTCGGTTCCTCCGCTTCTTGCCCTTGTTGCTCTCAGAGTCGGCCTTCTCCAGCGGGCTGGGGAGGTCGGCGCTGGCCCGGTCCTGGGGTCCCTTCACTCCAGCCTCCTTCACACTGAGGTAGCTGCTGTCCATCCCCACGGTGTCAGAGTCGGGCGGCAACTCTGGCTCACCCAGGGAGCTCTCTTTGGCTGGGGGTGAGGAGGGGGGGAAGAAATGAGGTCAGAAACCAGTGGCTGAACTGAGCAAGAGAGAAGGGCCCTCCCTCAGCCAGTCCCCTCTCAGCGTCCCACTGGATTCGAGGTCAGGAGGCCCGGGTTCTAATCTCGGCTTGCTCCGCATCACTTGCCATCAGGGAAATACAAATCAAAACCACAATGAGATACCACCTCACACCAGTGAGAATGGGGAAAATTAACAAGGCAGGAAACCACAAATGTTGGAGAGGATGTGGAGAAAGGGGAACCCTCCTGCACTGTTGGTGGGAATGTGAACTGGTGCAGCCACTCTGGAAGACTGTGTGGAGGTTCCTCAAAGGGTTAACAGTAGAACTGCCCTACGACCCAGCAATTGCACTGCTGGGCATTTACCCCAAAGATACAGATGCAGTGAAACACCAGGACACCTGCACCCCGATGTTTATAGCAGCAATGTCCACAATAGCCAAACTGTGGAAGGGGCCTCGGTGTCCATCGAAAGATGAACGGATGAAGAAGATGTGGTCTATATATACAGTGGAATATTCCTCAGCCATTAGAAACGACAAATACCCACCATTTACTTCGACGTGGGTGGAACTGGAGGGTATCATGCTGAGTGAAGTAAGTCAATCTGAGAAGAACAAACATTATACGGTCTTGTTCATTTGGGGAATATAAAAAATAGTGAAAGGGAATAAAGGGGAAAGGAGAGAAAATGAGTGGGGAATATCAGAGAGGGAGACAGAACATGAGAGACTCCTAACTCTGGGAAACGAACAAGGGGTGGTGGAGGGGAGGTGGGCGGGGGGATGGGGTGACTGGGCGACGGGCACTGAGGGGGGCACTTGACGGGATGAGCACTGGGTGTTATGCTATAGGTTGGCAAATCGAACTCCAATAAAAAAATACATAATCCCGGCTTGCCATTACCATGCTGTGTGACTTTGGGCAGATCCATTTCCATCTCTGAGCCTCTTTGCCATCATCTCAGAGTGGACCCCCTTCAGCACCAACATAATATGACTCTGGCTCAGCCAATCTGATCTCTCAGACCTTGAATCCCCACCCCCACTGACTCTAGGCTCCTCCTTCTAGAAGTATTCCCTTTGCCAGGACTTTTGCTTTGGATATGGGGAATGCCAACCCAGTGCCTCAGACTCCCGGAGAAGGGAAAACTAATTCAGCATCCGCATCTGGCCCAGTGGGGTGGCGGCGAGGAGGAAGGCAGTGTCGAGGCAGACGGGAATGCCCCTCCTGTCCTGTCCTGGCCTGGTCCCGCTTAGGCTCAGCAGGAGTGTGGAGAACCCCCTGCCCCCAAAGGATCCAGCGCCAGGGGTCACGCCCCGCCCCCTCCCAGGGCTTCACCTACCGCCCACGCAGGGTCCTGCCTCCTCCAGGTAAGTGGTGCATTTATTAAGGAGCCCGGGCGGCACCTGCGTCCCCACCTGCATCCCCGGGGACGCTGACACGAGTGCCCCGGCAGATTCACACTAAACTGGCGGCCTGGGTGCATGGCCACTGCCATCTGCCAGGACGCGGCTACGCGGGCTGATTCCCAGTCGCCCAGCGCTGGAAAGGAGCGGTGGATCTACGGAAGTCAGGGGTGAGGACGTGGAGGCCAGCGGGGGTGCCGGGGCGGGGGCGGGAGTAACTTGTCCGCGTCCAAATGGCCCAGTGAGCCCCCTGGGCAGACGCACTGGCCTCAGAATCAAGGTTAGAGGGACACCTGGGGAGCTCAGTGGTTGAGCGTCTGCCTTCGGCTCAGGTCGTGATCCTGGGGTCCTGGGATCGAGTCCTGCATCGGGCTCCTAAAGGGAGCCTGCTTCTCCCTCTGCCTGTGTCTCTGCCTCTCTCTGTGTCTCTCATGAATTAAAAAAAAAAAAAAAAGAATCAAGGTTAGAGCACGGTCTCTGGAGCCGGTGAAGGATATGAATCCCACACATACTGCACTCCAGCTGTGTACTAGGACAGTTCCCTTATCAGCTTCGTGCCTCAGTTTCCCCACCTATAAAATGGGGATGAAGATACCTGTGGGATCTCCCTCCTGGGGTGGTGTGGGATTAAGGAGGCCACCAAGCAAAGCCCTTAGCACGGCGGTGCGGGCTGCGTAGGTTGCTGCCCGTCATGGTATCCCCAGTTCTGGGATGGACTTCCGAGCAGCAGGGGGCTCTGGCCCTGGAGACGCCTTCCCAGCAGGCAGGCCCTCCCCAGAGCATCCGCGTGCAGAGACGGGTGCAGGTGCTGGCCTGGGAGACGCGTGGGAGCCCTTCTCGGGGCCGTGACTCCCGTGGAGCGCGGTCGTGTGCGGGGCGCAAGCACAGAGTAGTAAGGCCTCCGGGGAGCCTCTGAGAAGCACAAGTACCGGCTCCGATTGACACCAGCACGTGTGTTTGGTGTGAGCCCCTCTGCAGGGCAGGGGTCTAAGCGGTGGGCACGAAGGATCAGGACAGTGCCTCCCGCTCAGGTCCCCTGACAGCGTCCACATCCTGGGGGCTGAGGGTTCGGGCTGGCTCTCCTCGTAGCTTTCTGTGTGCCCTGGGGGCTCTCTCGATGCTGGGGAGGTGGGAGGGACATCGGCCTGGCATCCCCACCTCTCTCTCCAGGGCACCGAGGAAGGGAGTGGAGGTGAGTGCCTGGAGCCCACTGCTGGAGGCCACCAACCACGCTGATGCAAAGGGGGAGGGTGACGGCCCCCAGGCCTCCTGCGGGGGACACCCACGCGAGCCCGGGCACACGCAGACCGCCACGGCTTCAGTGACAACATTATGCAAACTGCAGCTGGCAGTGGGGCCAAGAGCTTTCAGCGAAGATATTTATCTTGCTGGCAGACAAACAAGTTTTATGTTTTGGGTTTTTTTTTTTTTTTTTTAAGAGAAGAAATCCCACCCAGCCTCACCAAAAATAAACATCTCTGTTATGCAATTTCCTGGAGGCCAGACTGGGGGGCAGGCCCTGCCCCTCCTGCACTGATCTCCAGGCCCCATCCCATGACCCCACAGACCCTCAGAGTGTCCTCTGGCATCCGGCCTGGGACGGGGACCACCCCGCACAGCAACAGGGGCCCGGGCTGCCCGGGCTGCACGGGGAGCTGCATGTTACAGAAACCGAGGGTTGCAGGGAGCAGCTTAAACTCCTAGTTTTAACTGGTGGGAAGCTCATGCCAGAGAGAGCAGGGAATGTGTGCTAATAAGTGACAAAGCACGGCCTCTAGGTCCTGGATCTGTCCTCTATTCCTACCCTGTGGCTTGGGGCCTTTTCCCGGGGAGACGGGGTAGGGCCAGAGGAATGCAGGGAGCTCCCATAATCGAGGAGTCCTGCTCTGCTCCTCCTGGGGGGCAGAAGGACCAGCCTGAGGATGAGGAGGGGAAGACACGGCCCCTGAGAGGAGCCCCTCCGTGTTGACCTAGGTCTGGTCTTAGCCAGTGGGCAGACAGCAGAGCCTCCAGTCTTCTATGGCGAGAAGTAAGAATCCAGTTTCTCGTACCACTGAGACCCAAGGAGTGGGGGAGAAACGGGGAGACAGCACAGTGTGCACAAAGGCCACCGGACCAGGAGCTGGAGGTCCGCTCTTGGCCCCCGCTCTACCATGAGGTGCCCGTCACCTCGGATGACTCTTCTCACATCACAGAGTCTCCTCTGCATATGCAGCGGCTGTGCCCCATCTGGAGCCGGGGGCGGAGGGGGGGGTGGCAGGGCTGTGGCACCGCCTCAGCCCAGTGGAGTGTCCCTCCTGCCCAAGTCACCACCGGGGCCTTCCCTGAGGGTGTGGGGTGGTGAGAAGAGGGGACAGGGATGCGGACCTGTCTGCATCCAGGCAAACGTCGGCCAATTGGGAAGGCTTAGGGATGGAAGGAATTCTGGCAAACAGATGCTTCGGCTCCTCAAAGAAGAGGGAAGAAAGCCTCCTCACCTCAGTCTTCACTACTGATCATTTTGCTTTAAATCTGGAGGCCGGGTCTCTAGTTTCAATGACAAAGAACAATTCCCCAAGGTTCCATGGCCCACCCAATGGGTCAGAATGACAAGCCAAGGCCCTCTCAGGGGCTCATTTCGAAGATCCCAGACTCAGGGTGAAGAGGGGGGTCTATTGCAAACTCTTTCCAACCTGCAGCATCTCCAGCAGGTGCTGCCGCGCGGGCTGCGGTGACGGCCAGCTCGCTGCCATCAGGACAGCCAGGCCTTTCATCCTGAGGTCCAGCCCATGTCTGTCTCTCAGACAGTGTGGCTCACTGGTCCCGGCTCCAGCTCTGCAGGGCCCTTCCCGGGATGGCCACCACACCTCCCCGAGTCCTCTGTCCTGACTAAACAGCTGTGGTTTTGACTCCTGTTCTCAGGTGGCCCCACATTTAACAAGACTGACACAGGAGGTGCCAGGGATGGGCTGCGGGGTGGTGCTGGGCCCCGGGCAAAGCCAGCACTTTGCTCCCCAATCATATGATCCTGAGGAGCTGGGTGGAGAGTCAGGCGGGTGGCCCCAGGCCTGGGTGCTTGGTCAGGATCCAGTCGCCCTGCAGCGCCCTCCTCAACAAGGCAGCCGCTGAAAACAGACGACCCCACAACTCACAAGGAAGTACCCTCGATCAAAGGTCACCACGGACCCCATTGGTCTCTCTCCCCTGCACCCCTGGCCATCTGCCTGGAATGCCCTCCTTGCCAGCTGACCTCCAAGATCCAGGCAAGAGCCAGCTCCTCCAGGAAGTCCTCCCAGACTGCGACAACCCTATGGATCCCTTTATCCTCTGCTCAGCCTCTCCAGTTCCTGCCTGGGTTTCTGACTAGTATCTAATCAAGCCCCGAGTGTCCGTTTCCTGCTAGAGAACCTCAGTTCCCCAAGGGTTGGAAACTCATGTCGCTGACTCTGGGCTGAGCCCAGGATGGGGCTGATGGCAGATGTACAGCGAGAAGTTGCTGAAGAATAAGTGAACGACTTCTAGCAACCAAATACTACGGGCTCTCACTCTGTCCAGCTACCTTCATGTGCTACTGTGAGCCAGCTGCACGCAGAAAGGGTTTGTGGAACAAATGAATGAGCCAATTCATCCTGTCAGACGAGGAGGAGATAGGTGGGTAGGATACGTGAGAAAGAGGCTTGCAATCACGAATGCCTCCACGGACAGCTGGCAGCGGAAGGAGCAGGAGGGGATGACTGGCCGAAGGGGAGGGGGAGACGGCCAACAGACACTGAAGGGTGTCAGGGGACAGGGGGAGAAGCAAGAGGTGGCATTCACAGAAGAGGCTCTAGAATTTAAACATCCAGGGAAGCCAGTCCCAAAGTGGCTCCCAGATCTGCCGGGAGCCAGCTCCATCCCCACCACGTGGCCACAGTGGGATAAAGGCCCCTGGGAGACCCTCAGCTTGCCCTGCTTCAGGGCCAGGCTTCTTCAGGGACGAGAGCACCGTGCCGCACGAGGCTGAGCAGTAACTGAGCCCCCGGGGTCCAGGCCACCTGCCTGCAGGTCCTGGCTTCCCCCTTCCTTCCTTCCATATGCACTCAGCCCTGGCACCATGTTGGTGCCCCTCTCCTGAGAGGGCTCTGTCCTCGTTCTGGGGCCCAAGACCATGTAATTCCGATCTGCAGCTTCCCAATGGAATGTCCCGATGTGGATATAAACCCCAGACGGCCCAGAGGAATCGAGTCATGTGCATACACAAAACATCAAGAAGAATCCACGGCTGCCCCGCCCAAGGTCTGCATGCAATGGCAGCCACGATGGTGCGGCAAGCCCTTCGAACAGCCCTAGGTACATATTCCCATCAGCCACTTCTGATGAAGTAGAAGCATTTGGCTCAAGGATATAGTCCTAGTCAGGAGCCCCGGAAGGTCCCTCCAACCTCTGCCGGAATTCCGAGAAATACAAGAGATGGAAAACCTCTCTTCCTTCCCTTACCCTCTGCTGCTTGTCCTGGTTCAGCCCGGTGATGTCACACTAGCCCCCTAACCATTTTTTTTTTTTTTTTTGATACAGAAGCCCTTGAGAGATTTCTGAAAGTGACTGTGATTTTTAAATTTTTAGAATTCTTCATGACTGTGATTTCAAGAGAGGGTACTTCTGAAGCGGGGAGGGTGCTGGAGGCCTCTTTGTGTGTATTTGGTTCTGTGTGCGCGGATGGGTGCCCTCGGGCATGTGGCACCACTCTGCAGTTGTGAATGGGTGTGGGGAACACATGTGTGGTTGCCTGCGGATGGGTCTGTGCAGTGAGCAGGCCCACAAGTAGGATGTGTGCTGCTGTGTACGGGGATTTGTGCAAGTGAGCGTTACTCTGCAGACACGCATAGGTGAGTATGGACATAGGAGCAGTGTGTGTGTGTGTGTGTGTGTGTGTGTGTATGTGTGTGTGTGTAGTTGTGCACAGGCCCATGCATATGGAGTGTATGTCTAAGGGGTCTGAGTAATTTTATCCTCCATGGTTTTGATTACATCTATTTTTCCTCCAAACATCTGCTTTGTGGGGGACATGCGGCTCGCTCTGTTCTCGGGTGAGCTGGCCTCGCACACCCTGTGGCAGAGTGCACAGCGCCGATGTAATCTCCTTAAACAAAACAGGCCAGCATGAGGCCCTTTCATGCTATTTAAAGGGCACCGACTAAACCCACTGCTGTCCAAACAGTCGTGTGGGGGTAGGGGCGAAGGTTAAAGGTGAGCCATTGATCACGTCCCCAGCCCACCTCATCTGCCACTGGGCTCCATCCGGAGCTCAGCCTGGCCGTCCCTGGTTTAGCTCCGGGCCCAATAAATAATGCCGAAGGGGCAGCAGTAACTGAGGAGACATTTCAGGGAACGTGGTCTCACCGGGTAGAGGCAGCCGGCGTCCCTGCCCTTGGGGAGCTGCCCATCTGCGGAGGACGGCAGGAGGTGGAAGCTCAGGTGCTCAGGCCAGCCACCCGCAGGTGATGTAGCTGAACCCCTGCTCCCCAACACAAGCTCCAAAAATGTCTCTTAAAACACAGGAGGTCTGAGAGACTGTCACAGACCACGGGAGGGTAAGGAGACTTGTGGCCTACTTGTGTGTCCTGGATTGGGTCCCAGGAAAGGGACATCAGGAAAAAACCAGTGACCTCTGAATAAAGTGTGGGGTTTAGTTAACAGAAAAGAGAAAAGGGAAAAGACACACAAAAAAGTGGATGAAACATCTACATAGACACTTCACCCGGGAAGACATACAGGTGGCAAAAAAGCATGAAAAGACTCTCCACCTATCATCCAGCCTGGAAATGCAAGCTACAGGGAGAGAGCACCACGCACCTACTGCAAAGGAGGTGGAAAACCCGATGGCACCAGGTGATGACGGGGCCGAGGAGCAAGGGAAACTCCCATGTCACTGGTGGGAAAACCGAGCAGCAGTTACACGATTAGACACACGCTCCCCATGTGACCCAGCAGCTCCACTGCGAGGCATTGGCCCGGGAGACACGAAGACTTATTTTCAGAGGAAAAACACCAAACCTGCCTGCAAATATTTACAGCAGTTTTGCTCAGAATCATCCCAAACGGGAAACAACCTAAATGTCCCCTAACAGGTGAATGGATAAGCAAACTTGGAACCTCTGTGCAAGAGGATAGGACTCAGAGATAGAAGGAGTGAGGTATTATCCAGACAAAGGCATGAAGTAACTCTCAAAAGCAGCATTATGGTCTGTAAAAGAAGCCAGACTCAAAATTTACATATGTATGACTCCACTTATTTATCATATGACATCCTGGGAAAGACAACAGCCTGAGGATGGAGAACAGATCACTGGTTGCCAGGGGCTGGGGGGGAGGAGGGCTTGACCACACAGGGCCAGGATGGGGACCCATCCTGCACCCCAGCTGCGGTGGGGAGTACGTGAATCTGCACAGGAATCTGTGAAGATTCGAAAAACTATACACCCCCCGGATTTTAATTTTGCAGCACGTTATTGTAAAAATGAAAGGCATGTACACTATACAGAAAAATATGCAATTGTGTTTCAGTATATCAGAGAAAAACTCAAACCAAACCGAAACAAACCTAATGAACGAAAAGTTTGCATGTCTTCACCCAGAAATCCCACTTCCAGAATTTATCCTAAAGAAAGAATTACGGATGGGCACAAAGAATTAGCTGGAGAGAAGGTTCATTATATGGAAAAACCAAAAATAACCAAAATGCCCAGTAATAGGAGATTGGTTAAACAAAGGATGTTATTTTCATAAATAGAAGATCCTTCCTGATATTTATTCTGCAAATTGTTTCTTTCTTGGCATCTAGCACACATTATTGTGTATTTATTTGGGATATTTCCCCTTTGTTTATTGTCTCTCTCTGCCTTCCATAAAACGGGAAGTATATCTGAATATATTTGCTTTGTCTACCCCTGTCCAGTGCCTACTAATTGTGGCTGGTAGGCAGTAGGTGTTCAATAAACATTTGATGAGCCAATGAATGAAACCGATGTTCTAAAAGAACAGCATTTTAGCATCTGGCAGGATGTTCCTGTTATAGTAAGTAAGTCTCATCTTTAAAAAAAGGAGAATGGAGTATCTATCCTTAGAAAATTCTAGAAGTTTCCTGAGGTGGGAATATAGATATATGGGTTGATGTTCCTTTTATCTTTTCTGGTCTGAATTAATTTTCTATTTGTCCCACCATGAACAAGAATTGCTTTTATCATTTTAAAACACTATTTGAAAGCAGCAATTAAAATCCCAAATGATAGGGGTGCCTGGGTGGCTCAGTTGGTTAAGCATCTGCCTTTGGCTCAGGTCATGATTCCAGGGTCCCCGCTTGGCAGGAGGTCTGTTCTCTCTCTCTCTCTCTCTCTCTCTCTCTCTTTCTCCCTCTCTCTCTGTCAAATAAATAAATAAGATCTCTAAAAAACCCCCAAGAAGAATCCCAAATCATGATTGCTTTCATAGGGTGCTGGACTCTGCCGTGAAATTTTGGGAGGTGAGAGATGAGCACCAATAAGGGTGGGTGGAAGAAGAGAAGGGTAGGGATGCTTCAGAGAAAGGCCACTTTTGTGGTGGGGATTGGGCGCTGTCCTCACAAACTGGGTGCCCCATACCTCTGAGTTTTCTTGGGCACTGGAGGCTTCCAGACCACAGGCTTACGTTCACCTCCCAATGAGTTTCTCTGCTGTCAGGCCCACCACCCTCAAATACAACCAGACACGCACATCTGATTATATCGTGACCTTCTCTAAAGGCTTTCCCTAGCCCCCAGAGCTCTCACTGGGATTGCCAGATAAAACACAGGGTGTTCAGTTAAATTAGAATTTCAGAGAAACAGTGAATTATTTTTAATATACATATGTCCTAAATACTGCTTGGGAAATACTGAAAGTAAAAATTTTTCCTTGTTACTTTGAAATTCAAATTTAACGGAGCATTTTGGTTTTATTGTTAGGGCTTTTTTTAAAAAAAATCTTGTTTAGTTTTTTTTTGTTTGTTTGCTAAATATGCCAACCTTACAAATCAGACTTACTGTGGTATTTATGATTGCCCAGACAGGACTAACGTCTGCCTGCTGTATAGACTTATCTCCTCTCACCCGCCACCTCGATTCTAGTCCCACAGACCCACTTTCACTCCCCCAGAACACCACACAAATATAATCATTATCCATGTTCCATATGGAAAAATGTTAAAAATCAATAAGCTAAGTGAAGATAAACCAAGAAAAAAAAAAAACCGTATAACACACACACATAAACACACACCCAGGGGACACAGTTTTTCCTACGCCTTTTTTTTAACCTAACACAATATCCAGGACATCTTTCCATGCTGTTCTCTATTCTTCTACCATCACATCATTTTTAACGGCTGCATATTATTCCGCCAGAAGGACAAGCTCTATTTAGCCAATCCCCTACTGCTGGGTAACCGGGTTTCTGATTGTTTGAAATTATAACAGGCCTGCGATGAACATCGTCATAGTTAAATCTTGCGTGCCTCATGGTGAATAAGTTAGAAGAAGCTCCAAGAACTAGAAAAACTCAACTGGAGCCTATTCACATTGGAAGGTCTCTGATAAACACGGCCAAACTGTCTTTCGGAGCCACGGCGGTTCCTCAGCTACTTGCATGCCTGCCTGCTTCAGGGCTAGTGGCGGTCATCGTGTTTCAAAAATCTTTGCCAGTGTGATAAATGAAAGTGAGCTCTTAAAAAAAAAAAGTGAGCTCTTGTTTGAATTTACATTTTTATTACTAGCAAAGTTAAATCTTTCCTCTGTTAGATTCCTTCTTTTGTGGGTTGCTTTTACCGGACTCCCAAGATTCAGGGCAAGGATAACCCCTGGACTGGACTTATCTCTTGAATACTAATTCCTTGCTTTCCAGTGCTTGTGTATGTACCCGCCCTCCCAACCCTCCACTCGAGTGTGAGCAGTCCAGAGCAGGGCCTCCCTGAAGCACCGCTGGGTCTTGACCCAGGCCTGGGCTCCTGCTGCCTTTGCTCGTTCTGTACGTCCTGCTGGGGGGTGACCAAGGGCACTCATAGGGGAGGGATCCAGGCCACAGGGCTGGGCTGCAGACCCAGGAGGGCCTTGATCCGTCAGCGCACACTGCTGTATGGGGTGGCTGTGGCATGGGGGCAGGAGAGTGGGATGAAAAACCCACCCAGCCACAGGGCAGGGCACAAAGGACCAAAGGTGACCCTGCTGCCACTATGGCCCTGCACAGACCTTTTGGCTTCTCTGTGTCCTCATTTCAACAAATATTGCCTGGCTCCCTGCCAGGGAGTGGGGACGGAGTTATGGAGGGGGCACTTCTCCTTGGGAAGTCACAGCTGAGGAGGGGTCCCCAGGCCCTGGGACACGATGCTCAACCACAAGGCGAGTTTCCTGGTCCCCTGCCTGCTGGAAGGTTCCAGAGCCCCACTCCCAGCTGGCCAGGATCAAGGTTGCAGTTGCTCCTCCTGCCACCAGGAGGCACTGCAGTCCCAACTAAGTTCCTTGGGGGCAGAAGGTGGTCCCCAGGGCCCCCAAGCCTTGCGGAGGTTTCTGGAAGTTTGCTCCAAGACCAACGCCCCACCTGAGAGGGTTTGCCAAACAAGCAGCTCTCTGGCCCTACTATGTGTCTGCCACTATCCTGGCACCACAAGGGGGTCACAGCGGAGATGAACGAGATGCGTCCCTGCCCTTCCCCACAGAGCACATTTCCCCTCCAGTTCTGGGGGTTCTCACGTTCTCGACTGAAATCAACCCCCTCAAAACTCCCACACGGGGGCTCTCATGAGAGTCCTCACTCCACAGAGACACAGAGAGACAGGACTCCTTGAATGTCACCAGCAACTGAGTGGTGGCTTATTTCCTAAAGCCACCTCCCTTGGTGGGGACCCTGGGGAATCTGGGTCCTCCAGCTGCTGGCGAAGGAGCCATGCAAAGGCCCCCCCAACACGCCTGGTGGTTTCTCACCCAGCTGGCTTTCTTTTTTTTTTTTTTGTTTTTTTTTTTTTTTTTTTTTTTTTTTTTTTTGTTTTTTCCAGCTGGCTTTCTACGTTGTGGGCAGATCTGTTGCCAACTCGTCTGTGGGTTCTCCTGGATGGGGGCGGGGGGCATCACAGGGGCAGGGGAAGCAGCCCCCAACCGCTGCGCCACCCGCACACAGAAGCTCTCTTCGTCCTTTTCACACTGGCTGGGGGGTGGTCTTCTTGGGGCCCAGAGGCTGAAGGGGGCTGCCCAGGGCCCAAGAAGGAAAAGGAACTAGCAGCGCGCTTTCCCGAAAAACCAGTGACTTGGCCTTGTGCTGGACCCACGACCGGGACATCATCCATCAGGCCACCACCACGCAGCCACCATGTGAAATGCATCCAGAACCTGCAGCCTGTGGGAGTTAGTGGCTCATCCAAGAACCTACAAGTGGTCAGAGGCAGAGCTAGGGCTCTAACCTCCTGCCTGGGGCATCTTCTCTGCAGGACAGAGAAGAGCCTCTGGGGGGCAGAGGCTCCATGCAAGGCTGGGATGGGGCAGCCAGGAGATGAGGTCAAGAGGAAAGAACAAGATCAAGAGTCCCAGGAAGCGGCTCCTCTCAGATGCTTTTCTCACCAACCGTCCCACCTTCAGTGCCAGCCCCAAGACAACTCCTTCGAACATCTGGGATCTCAAATGGGGACCCATGCTTTTCTCTTGGGACCTCAGCTTCGGGGTCTCCTCCATCCCCCAGCCTGCACCCCATCAATCCTCTCCCCAGCACACTGTCTTGTTTTGCATTTGTTCTCCTCTAAAAACGGAAGGATTCAGAGGAAGGGGTTATGTGTGTGCAGCTCCCTCTTAAGCAGTGTGCAAGGAAACAACATGTATGTGTGTGTGCGTGTAAATCACTACATGCATGTATATGCAGAGAGCCTGCAAGAGGGGTTGGGGATCACACAAATACAGAAAGACTTGGTGCAATAAGGACCCGCAATTCTTTGTCCTCTGCTTCTAACTTTTCTCTTAGTCTGAAACTGTGGCCAAAGAAAAAGTTTTTTTAAAGAAAGAAGTATGTGGATCATGCTGTATTATATATTTGAAAATTGCTAAGAGAGTAGATCTCGAGAGTTCTCATCCCAAGGAAAAAACTGTATTGCAACTACGGAAGGTGACAGGTGTTAGCTAGACTTACTGTGGCGATCATTTCTTGACATATCCAAATATCAAATCATTATGTTGTAAACCTGAAAATGATATAATGTTCTATGTTAATTATACCTCTATTTAAAATTTAAATTAAAAAAAAAGATTAGGACTACAAAAAAAAAAAAAAAAAAAAAAAAGGATGTGGGTGTGAATGGGAAGAAACCACCTTACACAGGAATCACCTTTCTGAAGGCAGCATCAGTAGGGATTTGAACAGGGCGTGTGAAGGAGTGTCCTTGGCAGCCACTGCCATCCCCGCCTTCACAAATGGGCCTGCACACCGACAGCAAAATCCCAAGGCAGATGTCAGCTCTGGGAATGAACCTTGCTTCTCCAGCCCTCTGAAAACCCTCACTTCCACGGAAGCGCCTGGTGACCCAATCGGAGCACGTGATTTTTCTAGCAGCATTTCTAAGACCTGTAGGAGGCATATTTTGTTAGCCGGGGTCAAGCTACCGTTGGAACTTAAAAGTAAAAGAAGTACTTTATTTTTTGAGGCCATTATAATTTCACCTTGCTTACAACTGATATGAATGAGTGAGGTTTCCTTGTCTCAAAAAAAAAAAAAAAAAAAAAAAGGAAGAAAAGGGAATTATAAGAAAGCCTCTGACAATAGCTAAAATACGTGCATGGCAGATGAATGGATAAGCAAACTGTGGTCTCTCCCTACAATGGAATATTATTCAGCCTTAAAAAGGAAGGGAGTTCTGATCTATGCCACAACATGGATGAACCTTGAGGACAGGCTGATACATGAAATAAGCCAGTCACAGAAAAGCCTCTGCTCCTGTGAGGTACCTGGAGTGGTCAAGTTCACAGAGAGGGGGCCCCTGGGTGGCTCAGTGGTTGAGCGTCTGCCCTTGGCTCGGGGCGTGATCCTGGGGTCCTGGGATCGAGTCCTGCATCAGGCTCCCCACAGGAAGCCTGCTTTTCCCTCTGTCTATGTCTCTGCCTCTCTCTCTCTCTGTGTCTCTCATGAATAAATAAATACAATCTTAAAAAAAAAAAGTTCACAAAGAGAAAATGGTGGTTGCCAGGGGCTGGGAGGGGGTGGCAAGTTAGTGGTTAGTGGGTATAGAGTTTTGCTTTTCCAGGATGAGAAGAGCTCTGGAGATAAATGGCGGTGATGGTTGTACAACATTATTCACATATTTAATACCACTGAACTGTGTACTTAAAAATAGTTCAGGTGCTAATTATTCCCCAATTAAAAAATGGTTTTAAAATGGGGCACCCGGGTGGCTCAGTGTCTACCTTTGGCTCAGGTCGTGATCCTGGGGTGCTGGGATCAAGTCCCACATCAGGCCCTCACAGGGAGCCTGCTTCTCCCCTGCCTGTGTCTCTGCTTCTCTCTGTGTGTCTCTCATGAATAAATAAATTTAAAAAATATTAAAAAAATAGTTTTAAGAACTATTTTATGTTACAGGTCTCTTTCATCACAATCAAAAAATTGGAAAAAAAAAAAAAAGTAAGTCCCCTAGCTAGTGTTCCTTAGGGTCTGTGTGCTGGTTTCGGCTCACTCTACCCAGGGCTAGGTCCCCTCCACCTCTCAGCTTCCACCTCCAAGTTCCTTTTCTCATCATCTCTTGATACCGTGTCTGGGTTTGCATCTCTTCACGCCCTCATCACTCGGTCCACTCAGGTGTCCATTTATGGACCATTTCCCCTTGGTCGTGGCCTTATGGAGAGGACAGATGGGTAACAGTGGCTAATTGTCCTGGGGCCCAAGGGCAAGAGCCCTGCATCCTGCACACAGCAGGGTCTATAAGAAGGATGGTCAGTTTTGCTTGAAAAGGTCCAGGGAGGCTTCAGTGATGGTGTGGCCTTGAACTGAATGTTGAAAACCAAAGACATGCTACATTTTATGGTAAAACAGGACACCTCTAACTCTCAGGCCAGGCAGGTCCTAATTAATTACCATGGAGGAGTCTGAGACGGGAGTCTCCCCCCAGGGCTGGGGACAATAATAAAAACAATCACATAATTCCTCTGAGTGGTACCAACCCATCCACTAATTTCATGAAAAGCCCAATTATGATTGAACACTCTTGATGTTTGGTATGGTGGGGTGGGGGTCTTGACCTTAGCCAGAACTCACCCCCTGCCCCATTAGCTGTTCCCCAAGGACATTGAAGTTTCCTGGCTCCTCCCTTCCAGCCCAGCCCTAGTCTCAACCCCAAGCTCGGCCTCCCATGGCTGGAGGAGACCCTGGCACCTTACAGGGAGCTGGCCTGGCTGGTCGAGTCACTGCCAGAGAAGCAGAAGGAGCCTCCCAAGCCCTCCCCTCACCCCAGCTAGAAGCCCCAGAGCTTGGGGACCACACGCCCCGCCCCCCCCCCAACACCTTACAGGGAGGATGTGGAGACTCTGGGCCATCCCACAGCCTGTTAGGGGAAGATCTCCGTCTCCCGACTTCAAATCAGCCCTGTGGTCTGTCTGCGTTTTGCTCCTCTCCACCTTCCACCAAACCATACAGCCTGGGGCTTGTCCCTCAACATCTCCCACAGAGCCCTTCTGAGCCTCCATCCCTCCTCCATCCCTCCTGACCAATAGGGAGAAAGTCTGCATCCCCAGCCACCCCCACGGAGACACTGAAATAGCACTTTTCAGACCCAAGGCAGGCCAAATGGAGAAGCTTAAATCCTGCCCCAGGCGAAATGAAATGAATGAGAAATCTTTGGAGTCAGACAGACTTGATTTCTGATTTTGCCATTCATTTACTTCACTCACTCACGCACTCATTCATTTGTTCGTTCGTTCGTTCATTCATTCATTCATTCATTCATTCACTCAGCAACATTTCTGGAGGACCAGCTCTGCGCAAAGTTCCCGGTGGTGGAAATACAAAGCCTGATTAAGAACTCCTTCCTTCAAAAGGCCCACGGTCGTGAGGGAGGCACTGATTACAGTGTAGGGTGCTGGACAGAGCTGGGGCACCTAGGCAGCCCTCAGGGGAGGGGGATATTTTTAGGGGCCAATCCAGATCTCTATAAAGCAGGGGCTTTGAGGCAACAATTTGATGGCCTGAAGCCACGCTTTGCTAGCACTTAACAAAAGATGAGGAAATGTCGGTTTTCCCTACCCAAGAAGTGGAGGGAGTTCTAAATTTAGTAGGTTATGGGGAAGGCTCCCAAGCCAGCTGTGGCTCTGCTGCTGAAGGGTGTGACTTGGCCTCTGTGTGCCTGGGTCTCCTCACCTGTAAAGTGAGGCTAATACTGTCCACACCCCAGAACGTTTGTGAGTTTTGAATGAAGCAGAGTGCAAGAATGCATATCCCTGCCGGAGACACAGCATGCTCTCTACCAGAGGGAGTCCTCCAGGAGAAATTAATACAGTGGTTATTTGGGGCCAAGTCAGGCCAGGGCAGCTGCAGGAGCCATGCCAAGTCACCCCACCTGCACACGTCCCCTTGTGATGAGGGCCCACTTCCCACATCTATAACAAAGACTGTCCATGGGCTGAGATGCTTGAAACCACAGTAAAAACGAGATGTTAGATTTATTTTGTTCAATACTTACTTAAAACTATAGTTTTTTTTAAATTTTTTATTTATCTACGATAGTCACACACAAAGAGAGAGAGAGAGAGAGAGGCAGAGACACAGGCAGAGGGAGAAGCAGGCTCCATGCACCGGGAGCCCGACGTGGCATTCGATCCCGGGTCTCCAGGATCGCGCCCTGGGCCAAAGGCAGGCGCTAAACCGCTGCGCCACCCAGGGATCCCCCTATAGTTTGTTTTTTAAAGAAAGACCTTCCATAAATACGTTTTAGCCTAAGGTACATTGCAACGTGAAGGCACAACGGAGAAAGGAGAATTGTAATTTTAACCACTGCTTTGATGACAAAGTTCGGGTCAGTTGTAAACTACTTATAAAATCCTCACTCCCCCTGTACGCTCTTGGTGACATCTGGACAACTTGCCTAGGCGGGCACCCCAATGTTTAACTGCTCAAGAATTTGTCAGTGGGAACATCCAGTGCCTTCCACCCGCTGTATCATCCGAAAGGCATCCGGGGTGGGCAGTGGCAAGAGGGGCCATTCCAGAAATGTACCACTAGCTGCTGTCACAGAGAACTGAGCTCGCTGATTCAGGGCGGGGTCGGGCCCCTTGAGCTGGGTGAGCCCCAAGTCACCTTCCCAGGCTGGTATCACCACCTCCCCATGAATTCCCTGCCATACTCTTCTTTGAGCTTCCCTAAGGGCCCCTACCAATCAAATCGCTCATCACAAAGCATCGCAAGAGAAGAAGGGCAGCCTCTGTCATTGGATGGGACCCTCACCAGAGGCAGGGAAGGCATCTGGCTGTGCTCCGTCACCCATGCTGCCCCCAGCGAATACCTGTTGCACTGAATTAATCTTGTTAAACAAATGAACGTCTCAGCGGAAGGACCATGTGGGCCTGCAGAGACTGCTTCTTCCACCAAAATCAAGGGTTTTCTTTCTCCAAGTGTGTTTATTCAAACCTAAAGAATCATTTATAAACTGAAAAAGCAAGAAGATTTTTCTCCCCTTGGGCAAGAAAGGAAAACTAATGGCTGAATTCATTGTAAGCCTGCCAGTTAGTGTTCTGAGGTTGATAAAGATGGATAAGATTATTCTATTTCAGCTTCAAAAAGTTCCACCTTTGGGCAGCCTGGGTGGCTCAGCGGTTTAGGGCTGCTTTCGGCTCAGGGCCTGATCCTGGAGACCTGGGATCGAGTCCCATGTCAGGCTCCCTGCATGGAGCCTGCTTCTCCTTCTGCATGTGTCTCTGCCTCTCTCTCTCTCTCTCTATGTCTCTCATGAATAAATAAATAAAATCTTAAAAAAAAAAGTTCCACCTTTATAACTATCAGATGGTTAAGATTTCAAAATTTCTAGAACATACTGGTGTCTAAGCTGTTGATAAGCGTTTCCATCTAAATGGCTGGAATTTGGAAGTAGGTAAGTATCAATAATCCTCAATATTCCAATATTTATGTGTTGGTTGAAGAATGGTCCTTTCATTGACCTCTGCTCATCGGGACTGAAAAAAAGTTTTCAAAGATGTCTCTGCTTTAAAATGGATGGTGTGAGGGATCCCTGAGTGGCTCAGTGATTTGGTGCCTGCCTTCGGTCCAGGGCGTGATCCTGGAGTCCCGGGATCGAGTCCCACATCGGGCTCCCTGTGTGGAGCCTGCTTCTCCCTCTGCCCGTGTCTCTGCCTCTCTCTCTCTCTGTCTCTCATGAATAAATAAAATATTAAAAATAAAATAAAATAAAATGGATGGCGTGGGGGCACCTGGGTGGCTCAGTGGTTAAGGGGCCACCTTTGGCTCAGGTCATGATCTCGGGGTCCTGGGATGGAGTCCTGCCTTGGGCTCAACGGGGGGTCTGCTTGTCTCTCTGGCCCTTCCCTGCTTGTGTGCTCACATGCTTTCTCTCTCTCTCCAATAAATACATAAAATCTTTTTAAAAATAATAAAAAATAAAATAAAATGCATAGCATGCATCTTCTACCAAGAAAACCTTAATCTGCAGAGGATATGTGACGAGCTCCTCTCTTTTCTACCTGTTACCACTTCTTGGGAGATGAAACATCCCATAAAACAGTGAGAATGTACTTTGTGTAGCATAAAGCTGACTTCTGTAGATCTTTTCCGAGGGGCTGAGTCCCATGGGGCTCATTAGGTAAAGCCAGAGTCAGCTGCCTGTCTTCAGGGAGGAAGCCTGGCCCTCACTGTCCACCCACCTGCCCCAGCTCAGGAAACTTTTTTCCAGGTCAGCAGTTCCCTTCAACCCTGGTCCAGGCACTGATGCTGAACCAACAAGGAGGCTGGTCCACATGTGGTCAGTTATCATGAGTTTGGGGGTGGAGTTTGCTTGGCTCCTTCCTCACCCATGGAGCTGCTACCACAGATGGGGCCTTGAGCTGGGCTGGCCTGGTTCTGAGGATGACTCTGGAAGCAGGAGGGAGATGGGGTCTGTGCACCTGCTACAGTGGTCATCATTGTAGTGGGTGAGGGGAAGACTGTGCTGCATACTGAAAACCTGCCCCTGGCACACCCCACTCCACAACTTACTGAGCTCTCCCCCATGACTGATCGTGCCCGATGGGCTCCTGGGCATGAGGTCGCCAAGGCCATAAGCATTAACCTTATGGGCAAAGGAGTGGAGGAGGAAAAAGTCCCTATGGCTTCAGGACATCTGGGTTCAATTCAAGCAGAGCTGCTTGTGCACCTGGCCCTCGCTGGTTCTCCACCTCTTCATCTGTAAATTAGGAGTACTAATACCTCCTGAGGGGTTTGAGTGCTAGAGCCCAGTACAGGCTTGGCCCATGGGTGATGCTCACCACCACTCCCCTACTCACAGATGGGTGAGCTGGGGCCCAGAGCAGGTGCAGAACCTCCCTGACAGGCCCTGAGCCTGACATTCTCTGTGTTCAGCCCCGAGCCCACGCAGAAATGAATGCACTCGAATCCCACCCTTGGGGACCTCCTGGTCTGATGCTGTCAGACGAACACAGAGAACAGACTTTCAGAAGCGGAAGAAAGAAAGTTATGTTCCAGCTCCTGATGCCTGAGTACAAGGTACAGCAACCTGGGGAGATGCAAGCTGTAGGTTCTGAGAGGTGTGGGGGTGCCCTCCTTCTCCCTCCTTGACCCTTCCCTGTCCTGTCCCCATGCTAAGGCTGTCGGCCAGCCTCTACTCCTTGTATCACTCATCCATATTTTAAAGGATTTTGTCAACCACCCAGTGTAGATTCAGTAATCATTTGTTCAATTTCCAATCTGATTTATCCAAGTCAACTGTAACTACCTATCAAGGTTTCTGATCAGCCTTGCATAGTCAGGGTTCCAGCAAAATCCTTGCAATAATAACAGCTCATATTTATTGAGCACTTACTCTGTTCTAAGGACTGTTCTAAGCTCTTTACCTATATTATCTTATTTAATTTTCATGGTACTCCTAAAAGGTAGGTAGTAGACTTAGCCTCACTTTACATATAAAGAAGTTGAGGCAGAGAGGTCAACTTATTTGCCCAAGGCCCCTCAGCTGTACAGGCTGACATCTGTTCCCAGGTCCTGACACACCAGCTTCCCCAAACCAACGGCATCTAAAGCTTCGGGCTGCCTGTGAACCTAGTCGTGGGCCGCACACAGTTGCTACATGATTCCAAGAATACCAGGGAGTGTGCCTGTTCTCCGTCTTGGGGCACCCAGTTGGGACACCAGGCTTGAGCAGGTCTATGTCTAGTCACCAGGGCTGGGGCACTGCAAGGTAAGAGGCCCCGGCCTCACAAGGGAGCCCCCTTAGCAAATCCCTCTCATGGGAATCAAACAGAAAATAATTAAAGATACAGGGCCAACAGCATGGAGCTGGTTTGGGGTGGATGGGGGCTTGGCTTCCCTCTGGGAGTTCATCCCTGCTCCACCAGAAGGGGGCACTGGGATCCTCTTACTGAATGAAGAGGTACCAGATTGGGGCTCTCAGGAGTCCAAATGGAGTGTAGACCCTAAGAGCACACGAGAGTTTTCTCAGGCCACGTCCTCACAGGAGGGTCAGCTGACATACTTGGTACTTCTAAACTTCCAGGGGCCTAGCCAGAGGCCAAAGTCATAATTCTGGCACTCTTGCCAATGGCTCTGCCCTCCACCCCTTCTTACCCACTCTGGTTCCTGGAAAACAAATGTGTCCCTGAGCTGGATCTCTTTGGCTGGTTAGTCATTAGCTTGAAGGAAAGGGGGTGAACAGGATGACTTTTAAGGTTCCCCATATTCTGGGATTCCGGACTTCACCTCAGAAGGCCATGCCAGGGACAGACAGACAAACCAATGGAACAGAATGGAAAGCCTAGCAACAAACCCTCAGATATATGGCTAAAGGATTTATGACAAAGGGGACAACAAGACCATTCACAGAGAAAGGACAGTCTTTTCAACAAATGGTGCTGGGGAAACTGGATATCTAACTGCGAAAGAATAAAGAGTTGGATCCTTACTCAGAATGGACCTCAACGTAAGAGCGGAAACGATAAAGCTCCTAGAAGAAAACGCCAGGGAAATTCTTCACGACACGTGAGTTAGCGATGATTTCTTGGATGTGACATCAAAAGCACAAGCAACAAAAGACAAAAATTGATAGACTGGATTTCATCCAATTAAAATCTTCTGTGCATCCGAAGGACACTATCCAGAGAGTGAGAGACAACCCCCAGAATGAGAGAGAATATTTGCGAATCATGTATCTGATGAGGGATTATTCTCCAGAACCTGTAAAGAACTCCTACAGTTCAACAACATATAAACAAACAACTCAACCCCAAAAATGGGCAACAGACCCGAATCCTCATTTCCTCAGCGAAGATCTACAGCTGGCCAGACACAAAAGGACAGCTACTGTGTGATTCCGCTTCCATGAGGCACCTACTCATCACGGAATGGTTCGCTTAAAATGGTTACAATGGTAAATTTTATGTGCTATTCTGCCACAATAAAAAACTATCCCTTAATTAGGGAGATTTGGCATTTTTATAACGGCCATGTGAGTAGCACAGAGAACACTCAGCCTGGGCTCTGGGCCTCTCCCTGCGATGCCCAGAGGCCTCCACGGGCCAGGCTCGCTCCTTCCCAAACACCTCGGGTCCTCTCCCAGCTAAAGCCCTGCGCCTGCTGAGCCGAGGCTGCCAGTTCCAGCTCCTTCAGCGTGAGAGCCTCTTCGACCTCCCCAAGGCCACTTCAAATGTCCAGACCCACAGAGTCCCAGTCCCTCCACACTTTCCCCGGGGACTCTGGCTCCTGCTCCTCCGGGTCCCTGAGGTCAGGGGTCAGCTCACTCACTGCCAGATGCCCCACACCTCCCTGAAGCAGGCTCAGGCCTGTGGGCATTTGTGGACAGGAGAGGCCTGGGGCGGCCAGCACACTTCCCACAGCGGTGTGTTTATGCCCAGTTCTCTCTACAAAGGGGGAGGAGGGAGCCCTAGGCCTCTCTGTCCACACCATCCGCCCCCCCCCCCCGCCCCCACAGAGCCTGGTGCACTGTGATCATGGCTGTCCCCCCAGTGCTGACTACACCACACCCCAGGCTCAGGTCTAAATGCTTTTTCTTGTCTGGGCTGTGAGCTCAAGAGGGCGTCCTGGCCAGAATAGAGCACTGTATCCCTTATGTGTGTGTGTGTGTGTGTGTGTGTGTGTGTGTGTGTGTGTTTGGGGGATGGGTCTCAGGACCGCAGGGGTGTAGGCCAGGAGGACAAGGGGCCCAGAATGGGGGGCAGGTGGGAGTGGGGCCGCAGGTAGGAGGGCCCTAGCACTCACTGCAGAGAATGGGGAGACCTGGGGACAAGAGTCAGGTGGGGAGGGAGGGTACTCATCTCTCTAGACCTGGACCCTGGCTTGTGACCCCTGAGGTGACAGCCAAGGGGAAACAGTGGGGCAAAGGGGTGTCCCTCCAACTGCGGGGTCTGAGAGAACTCCAGGCTCCTACAAAATAGGGCTACCCAAGGCCTCTCTGCTCCCACACCCCGCGCTCTGCAGGGATCCCTGTGGGGAAAAGGCTATTTTCCACCAGGGTGCCAGAGAACTGGAAGTTGGATTTTCAACCCAGGTCTGGATTCAAAGGCAGGAGGAATGAAGAGAGAATTAGAAAGACTGGCTCACTGTTGGTTCCTTGCAAGGTCTTCAGCGCCACCCTGCCCTGACCAGAGTTTCTGGTACGTTCCTGGGGCCTCTGGAAACTCAATGAGAAATCCCTAATGCTGGTTTGGAGCACCTGTGTACCTGTGTCCTGCTGCCCTACCCACCCCCCAACCCCCAGCCGCCCCTGTTCTCACCGAAGCTTAGCAGGACACATGAACAGGTGAAGAAGCTGTGCCCATGGTCAGAGTCAGGTCTGGAACTCTGACCTGCTGAGCACCAAGCCCACCCTTGACCTCCCCACCCGCTGCATCCTCCTATGTGGAGAAGGGAAGAGCTCTTTGGAGGCCACATCTGTAAAACCCAGTCTTCCAATCTCATAGGGTTAAAGTAGCCTCAACTCTAATCAGGATCATCCTACAAAAGGATGCTTTTCAGGCTCTCGGGGCCTCTGGCCATCAGAACTTTCTTTCTCCCTTCCTAGTAGTCTCACGTAGGGCAAGGTCCTCGATCCCTCCGAGTCTGTTTGCACCCGTGAAGTAAGGATGGCAGGAGGATCTATCTGATGGGGGCAGCAATCGAACTGGGGTTCAACGAAATCACACACAAGATTTGGTACATGGCCTGTTGCATGGACAGGAGCACTCAGGACTCGTGGGTTGTCACACCGTATCAGCAGCACAGAGGTTCTGTCCTGACCACTCAGGCCCCTCTTTTTGCCTCACAATCCACCAGACTCACCTCATTCTTGTCCCTGTCCTGCAGATGAGAAAACTGAGGCAGGGAGCCAGGCCAGGCGCCCCAGACTTGCCCTTTGGCGGGTCGGACTACCCTTCTGCTTCCAGAGGGGCCTCTCTCAGTACAATGAATCGGCCAGAGTGGTGGGGTCCCGAGGCCATCTGAGGATCCTGGAGGAACCATTCACCTCTCTCCCGGTGCCTCAATCCCAGGCCCGGACTAGCACAGAAGGCCAGGGCCTCAGAAATCGTCTAGTGTCATGTGGGGGTTTTACAGATGGGAGACTGAGGCCCCGAATGGGGACCTATGTAGGGAAGCTGTGCGCCTGTCTTCCCTGCTCCTACTCGACAGTGGGGGCGTGAAGTTGTTCCAGCTCAGTTGTCCACCCATGAGGCTGGATGGTGGGGCCACAGAGCAGACCAGGGAGATCCATGGACACTGAGGGGTCCATACACCTGGGAGGCCCCAGAATTTCCATCCCCATTCTGAAACCTGATTAGAACCCCCCACTTCCCTGCCATCATTTGCCATACCCTAGTGCCCTCCAGGGTGGATAGTGTGAGGGGGTGGGGCTCTCAACCCTTCCCAGCAGAGAACTTGACCATGCAGGATGTACCTGCAGGGACACTACCTCTCTGCACCCTCACATCCCCACATTCTCCTCCCTCCCAGGAAAGACAGGCCCAAAGGCCTCAATTTATAAATGAGAAGATTGAGTGGAACCATGGAGATAGGGGACAGTTCCAAAGGCACATTTCTGGGCAAAGCCAAGACTTGAACTCAGATCTCTTGCTCTCCAGAGAAGGCTTGGAGGGAGAAAAGGAGGACGAGGCAGCCTGGAGCTGTTCAGCTACCAGAGAAGATCCAGAGAGTCCATGACAACTTCTGACTTCCCCCAACATCTCTGAGCCTTCCCTTAACTGGGCAAGGTTAGGCTCACTTGGGAGTGGGGTGGTGGGACTTCTCATGTGTACAGCCCCTCCTGCCATGCATGCCCCACTGCCTGAGTTGGGGCTTCCCCATCCCAGTACCAGCTCCAGTGAACTGGACTTGCCCCAGTTCCTCCCACTCTAGACCTGCAGGCAGGGGCCACGTCCTGTGCTTCTCAGAATCCCCCACAAGGCCTGGTGCAGTGACGGCAAAGTTTGAAGAGCAATGAATAAGTAGAATCAGCATCTCAGTCCCCCTGTCTTTGAAACAGGACATTTGAGCCAGCAGACATCTGGCGTCTCTTCCAACACTGGGTGGGACACCCTCCCCAACAATGCGATCCGCTGCATATGGTCGGGGGGGAACCAAGGCTCCTGGACATGACCAATGCCCCGGGCCGGGCAGGTGGCCCTTCGAGAGAGAGGGACATTGGTCATGTGGCCTCACCAAACTCCTTCAGGCATGCACACGCATGGTTTCCACCATTCGGGGAAGAAAACTTGTCCTACAGAGCCTTGCATTGATCCGGAGTCCCAGCCAAGTCACAGGTGGGATGAGTCCCTGTAATCCCACGGGACCTCCACAGTACTCTACTGTTGCCCTGATTCCCCAGGCTCTCACGGTGGAGTCTGCCTTTTTCTCTCAGGGGAGTGGGGCTGCAAGCACCTGCCCTATTTGAGGGGTGAGTGTGTGACTCACACAGTGAGTGTGTGACTTACTGAAGGGGTTACGGCAAAGGGAGAGGGTGGGTGAGCCCTGCAGATATTCCCTCAACCCCTTCCTCATCCAACCCCAGCAGCAGAAGGAAGGAAACCCAGTTGTGCTTTCTGCCTTCCCACTAACCTGCCTACAGGGCTCCACTTCTCTCTGGGTCTCAGTTTGCTCATCTGCTAAATAGGACCTGCAATGTGCATGAAGATGGCATCCACGGTGGTTTCTCTTCCACAGTGAGCTACACAGAAGGTATATTTGAGAGCGAGGGGTTGGAGGAAGGCCTCTTGGTGGTGTGGGTGGGCTTCGTGGACCCTGCCAGGGACCCAGGAAGACTCCAGGGCTCTGCATCTACCGGCCACAAGGGGACTCTCCTGCCACTCAGTGAGTCAGCCTTGGGGGGGGGAGTGTGGGTGCGATCGGTGGCTGGGCAGGCCACAGGCCTTGAAGCACAGGCGCTCAGTCGCTGTGTTCCCACAAGTGACTCTGGCAGCTGACTCTATGCCTGCCACAGGAGGCCTAGAGGGGTGCCCCTAACTGGCACAGGTGCTTCCCCTAACATGAATGCAGCTCCCCCGCACAGGGTACAGCAGGCACAGGCACGTCTTTCACACAGGAGGGCACATAAGTTAGTCCACATGGCCATACCTTGAAGCACATGTGGATGGCAGGACCCAGACCCAGCGACTATGGGCGGGACACATGCCAGCTGAGGTCACGCTGGGCACAGTCTCATAAAACCCATAGCTGTGCTCCAGCACACTCTGAATGAGACACCAGTTCCCCATCATCCCTCCAGCCAGTAAACATTGATTACGCCCAAAGATAGGACCTAAGCTATAGGACAACAGGCAGGCACTCTGTTCCAGGAGAAAGTCTGGCACGTAGTAGGTGCTCAGTAAGTGTGGAGACAGGGAAGATGAGTGGAGATAGGGGACGTGAGCAGGCTGGAGGAGGGGCTGGGGAGCCCAGGGCCTCCGCTGCAGCCTGGCCATTGTGGGGCCAAGCCGCTCCCCAGTTGGCTCCTCTCCATATTTTTAGCCCAAGCCTGGAGTCTAGAACCTGCATTGAACCAGGGCCCTTCAGGGCCACCTGCCCACTTATCCTGGACTGCAGCTCACTTTGCCCCTGCGCCCTTTAGCTCACCTCCGGGAACCCTCAAGACCCGTTTCTGCTTCCAGGGAAGCCTTTTCTGTCCATTCTATCCAATCTCTCCCTGTGAGAAAGTATGTAAAGGGGAGGGGAGGGTAGGGAAATGGGGTGAAGGCCACCCCGGACTGGTACTGTCCCAGAAACCCCTAGAGGGCCTTTGGAAATTGCCCAAACTCCTGCGTTTCACAAATTTGGACCTGGGAGGGCCTGGGGAAGGGGCTTTCCCAAGGCCACGCAGGGAGTAGAGAGCACAGCAGTGGAGACCATAGGCGGTCTACACCCGATTGTGCGCCCTGCCCTGTGCACGGGTGCCACACTGGATCTCAGCATCCTCGCCCAAACCCCAAGCCTTCCACAGACTCTCAATCTTCTCCGCCAGGGCCCTCGGAGCACGCAGAGAACCAGCTGCTTTGCCCCAGCCTGAGTCGCCAGCAGTCCATCTGCAAGGGCCTTGGGGCTGCCGCCCACGCTCCGCAGCCCCCAGTTTGGAGGGAGAATCCGCTCTAAGGCAATCTGCTTCCAGAATCCAAAGAAGCCCGCGCAACTCTCCCTCTTTCTGGAACATGCAGCAGCGCCGGAATCCAGCAGCTCAGAGCCTAGGTGCGTACTGGAGCCCTGGCAGTGAGGTGGTCCGGTAAGACAGGTATTTGGGCGGGTGGTAGCGCTTCAGTCTCTCTCTCTCTCTCTCTCTCTCTCTCTCTCTCACACACACACACACACACACATCCCACTAGTATTTCCCAGTAAAACCTTCCTTTCCAAAAAGGCGCTTCGGGTGCAGTGGAGCTCCGTGGTGATCTTTCTATCTGTCTCTCCAGCCAAAATCTGAAACTGCTCGCTGCCGCGGATCGCCACCCAAGTCCCCAGGCTTTGCTCCTCTGAACCTCCCCTCCGCCAAACCTCAACTCTCTTCCCACCGCTCCCTCTCCTCCTCGGTGCCGGCAGTGGCGCCTGCGGGGTTGGATGGGGATAGAAAAATGATCTTTGGTAAAGTAATGAATGCACTAGGCATGATGGGGGGCGGTGGGCGGGCCTGGGGTCCCCAGGACACTTCGCTGGACACTGGGGAGGCTTCTATCGCACCACTGAGTCAGCCTTTGTAGGGAGACCGGCTGTCAGGCAACAGAGCATTTGCCGATCCAGGCTCCCTGGACCCCTGACTGGATGAGGAAGGAGAATCTTGCAAGGACGTGGGGGTGTGGCCCATTTGCACATTTGTTAGCCAGAGATGGCTCTAGGGGGCTGCCGCTCAGGAGGGGAGGTCCCTGGCGGCCACGAATAACTGTGATCCCAGATAAGCACCCGCCTGGGGCTGGGAGGGATTGCTGGCTGGAGAGAGGTGCCTCCTCTTTCCGCAAAAGGGCACAGTTTGGAAGAGGGACCTCTTCTCACTGGTCTAATCCAGACCAGTCCCAAGGGCGTGGTGCCCAGGGCCGCTGAGCAAGGGGACCCGGTGTCTTAAACCCTGAATTCACTGAGCAGTATCAGCACGGAGCTGTCTTGGTTTCCTAATCTGATGGCCCGGCTTGTCACTTTAGCGACGCCGGAGAACCCGTAGCTTCGGGAGGAGCACGTGGCCAGATGGCGCCTGGCAGGCTGCGTCCAGACCCAAAACCCGGCTCCCACCGCCCCACCCAAAACAGTGCCTGGGCCTCGGTGGGGGGTAGGGGGGCGTGGGAGCGGGCTTAGGGTGTGGGGAGCCAAGTACTCTGTCACAGAATCTCTCCCCTACTCCCATTTCCTTGCAACAAAATGCCTCGTACCACCAAGCCTGGCATCCCCCTTCCCGGACCCCTGCACTTGGGGGCCTCGGGGGCGCTCCTGGCAGGCAGTTTTCCCCGCCGCCTGCCTGCCTGCTGCTTTGGGCACCCTGGGCTGCGGATGAGCCCGAACCCAGATGGAGCGCTCTCGCTCCGGACTCCAGCCTCCCCTCACCTCCACTGCTGCAAAGGCCACCGTACTTCCATTAAGTATTTCAATTTTCCATCAAAACAAAGCCCCGTAAGCGAGCGGCTGGAAGAAAGCGGCTGAGGCCCAGATAAAGGTATGTCCCCGGAAAAGTGTGCCCAGCTGCTCTCCAAAACGAAAGTCCTTAGGGACTTTGGCGAAATGTTATGCACAGTATTTTAACGCGTTTTCCTACCTGGGCTCGGTTTTGCAGCCTGCGCAGCCCAGGGCTTGGGCGAGTCCGGGGCAGCCCGACCGCTGCAGCGAGGCCACCTCGTTTTGCGTTTTGCAGTCCGGGTAGTGCAAATGTCCCGGCAGATGGGGTCACCCTATTCAAGAAACACCCCCCACCCCCCGCCCGCCGCCCCGGGCGGGGGGTGGGGGGTGGGTGTCTCCAGCTCTCTGAAGTCTTTTCTGAAAATTTCTTAAAACAACTCCCCCAAAAAAATTTCCCCCAAAATTTTCGTCCGCACATACGTGTCTGTATCGTGATCCCGGTGGTAGTTACACGGGTGTACACATACGGAACAATTCTTCGAACTTTCCACTTAGCTGTGTACTGTGCTGAACGTGAATTATAATAAAGAAAACTACAAATCGATTGATTTAAAATACTAAACCTTTCATCCAGGCCTTTGGTTTTTCGTAGTTAAGGTCATTTGCGGCGGACTTTTCGCGTTGCTGACTGCTATGGAAATCAACAAAGGACTACATTAAAAGCATTTTCCTTCTCTGCTCCCTCCTCCAAAGTTGACCAGGGTCGGCCACCGCACAGCTCCCCAGGCTGAAGTTTTCTCTCGCCCCCGGGTTCTTGCCTGCTTCTCCCCTGTCCCTTCCTCGCTGTCTTATTTTCGGCTTTCTCTCCTACGAAACCGCACGCTGATTCTTGGACTGGCTTTGACTACGACCCCGGCGGCGTTGACACATTTGGTGGTGTGTGGATCCTGCCGGTGCGGGGACAGAAATACCCTTAGCGTTCACACACTGCGTCTAATTCGGCAAACCGGGACGAGGCCCTCGGCGGCGCCCCAGGGGTCTCCGGCCTGGCCCGGGTCTCCAGACCTTTGAGCTGTGAGCGCTTCTTTCTTGGGGGCGGGGGGCGCGATGGATGGCAAGGTAGCCAGCTGCTAGCTAGCAACGAAAACCTGCGTGCACCGAAACGAAAGCGAAAGAGGAGGGCGCGGGGCTGCTCCCCGAAGCTTCCCGGGGCGCAGGGCTGGGGCCTGGGGCTGCGGCTGCTGCGGCAGCGGCGACCGGGACTGGGGGCGAGGCGCGGGACTTCTCACCCCGCGACGAGGAGGCTCCTTGTGAGGCTGAGAAAAGTCGGGTCTCCAACCTGGCGTGTCTGCTGGGGGCCCACGGGCCCAAGGACGGGCCAGGGACCAGCAAGGACTTCTCAAGGCTGAAGTGCGCACCGGCCGGAGCCCAGCGAGGCCGAGATTGCCGCGCGCGCACCCGTGGGTCGCATTCGTAGACTTGCAATGATCTCCGCACCCGGCGCGGACTGCGGGCTCGGCTGGCTCCCGGCACTTTAGTACTGATGGGGCAACGGAGGCCCAGGAAGCAGTAGGGACGCCAGCGGACTTAGAGGGGTTCTCACCTCCACTTCGGGGAGCTCCGAGAAGCAGGAGGCCGGGCCCTGGGGGACGAGAGGCGGCTTCTCCGCCCCGCGCGCTCTCAGCGTGGCCCTGGCGCTGCCCCCAGGCCTACACCTCGCTGGGCCAGGGGCGCTTGGACACGCGGAGAGTGGCTCCCCGAGGAGCTCTCCGGAGCCTCGCCTCCCGCTGATGCAGTTTGGCAGATCGAGAACTGGGATTCCCAGCCCCGGGAACCAACAGAGTCCCGAGGGAAGTTGCAGGGTCCAAGCTACCTGCCGTCAGACCGCAGCAGCCTCAGTCGAGCCTATTGCTGAGGCCTTGTCTGCTTCCGCCCGCCCGTTCCCTGAGCTCCTGGGAACACCCTAAGGTTTTCTCGTTGAACTCCATTTACCCCCTTTTGACCCCACACTCTCCAAGTGTGGCGGAGATCTGCCACCAAAGTGTGCCTCAGTTTCCCTGCTTGCTGGCCTTGGACAAAGCCAACTCCAGAGGCCCTCCTCCCTGCCTCTGTAAAGGGCGCAGCCCAACCCCTGGGTGTCTTGGTTTCTCAGCTTGGACTTCATGTGCCTAATCTTTCTGCAAGGGCCAGAAATCTCCTCCTGGCCAGGGAAGCTCGGCTGCTAGGAGAAGAATAAACAGAGCTGTTTGTTGTTTGTGGCTTTGCCCTGAGCAGTGCCTCCATCTCAGGCAGCAGGGGAGTTGGGGGTCCTGTTGCTGATTCTGGGCTGCCTTTTGTCCTGCAGCCTGTGGCTTTGCCCAGAGCTTGTCCTCAGAGCATCCGCAGGTCCCCAACAGCACAGGGGCTTTTAGGGGAAACCTGGAGGAGACTAGCCGATGGCTCTCACAGTGTGGGGGGTGGGGGGCACTGACTACCCAGTTATCTCTATGAGGAAAGGAGTTTTAGAGGAGTCACTGGTTCAACTGGTCAATGCAAGTGGAGGAAGGGCCAGGCTGGTGTGTGGGAGCCCAGGAGGGCTCTGAGAGGGTGCCCAGAGGGGGCCATCCCTTTCCTCTTCCTCCTAGACCTGAAAACATTTTCCAAACAAGAGGTTTGGAAGCAGCTAGAGACCTCTTCTTCTGTAATGTCTCTTCCTCTTCAGAAGCCTCACTGGGGAATTTCTTTCAAACGTGAAAATCCATCATAGTAGGAGAGAAAGCCTATGAGGCCCTGGGCTTTGCACAATAGACCTCCATGAGTCCTCCAGGCCGAGAATTGCTCCCACCTAATAGTCTCCAGTGACAGGGACCAGGAGGGGCCTGGGTAAAGCAGGGAGGAGGGAGCCTGTGTCTGTAGCATGGGCAGGCAGGTGCCTGCTGACAGGAGCTGACAACCCCTTCCTGCGCCAGTGTGGAAGGAGCACCTGTGTGGAGCCGAGAATGTCTGTGATCTGAGTGCCTGATCTCATTCCAACGGGAAGGTGGGGAGGAAAGGTGGAGGAAATGGGGAAAGGCCACTGGATCTTTCTAAATCTGCTCTCAGGCCTGTCCTGTGGCTTTGGAAGTGTGTGACTTTGTGTGAGGCCACATGAGTGAGTGTATTTGGTGTGTGACTATGTTGGTTCACGAGGAAGAGGTTGTGTGTGTGCTTGTGTGTGTGTGTGTAGTAGTCAAGTGTATGATTGTGTAAGTATTTGTGTCAACAGCCACTAATGAACTAGTTCTGAGCCTCCGCAAAGCTAGTGTGAATATTAGCAAGTGTCTGCCATGGGCTGTTTTCCTATTCCAGCCACCAAGGCCTCCACCATGTCCCATGTCCCATGTCTGTCCCCAGTCTTGGTGTCTCTCCATCCTTCCTGGACTAGAACAGCCAAAGCCACTGCTGTGTCAGGACCAGCTCATCTCCAGGGCCCTGCCTGAATGCCAAGGCCTCAGGGAGAGTGTGTACGCAGGGCTCCTAGCCCAGAGAAGATATTTTACTCCTTTCTGGGTTTCTGTCTGCCAGCTTGGGGCTTGTCAATCCTGATTCAATGGGCAAGAAGGCCCAGGCTCCCGAGCTGCTCCGGCCTCAGGCTGCCCTTTCCTCCATCATGGTTGCTAAGCTCCAGGGGCGCAGGCCTACGTCCCGCCTGCAAGCTCAAGGGGGCCTGGAGGTCATTTAGGCCGCGGGCTCCCTGTGGGCCCAAGTCAGGACCCAGAAGCTTCCCTCTTTCCCCAGTATCGCGCTGCCTGCAGCTCTGCGGCTCCCTGCCTCGCTGCGGGTCGGTCCTTAACCATTGTTGCGAGGCCAGCCAGGTTCGCCGAGGAGAAACGCGCCGGGAGCGCCCGCGGGCCTGCTCTCCACGGCGAGCGGGGCTTGTAGGGGGTGTGCGTAAGGGAAGAACTCGGGTCTTCGGCGGCTCCAGGCGTCTAGGGCCCCGCGCCCGGGCGGCATCCGGGGCGCGCTCTGCCGACTGCGCCCCGGGCTCCCAGCGGGCTGGGCACCTGCGACGCTCCCACCTGCAGCACGGCCGGGGGAGCCCCGGGGCCTTCGGGGAGCGAGGCCTCGGCAGCCCCGGAGCCCCGCGCCGCCCCTGTAGGCCGCCGCACGCCGCGAGCCGGACGAAGCATCCGCTTCGGAGGCGGCCCCGTGAGCAGCGCTAAGCCAGCGGGCTGGGGAGCCGGCGAGGTCGGGGTCGAGCTGAGCAGCCCGTACGCTCCGAGGCCCCGGCGTAGGGAGATGACGGCGGCGGGACGGACCCCAGGGTCCCCTCGGAACAGTCGGTTCCTATTTTCCGACCCGGAGCCACCCAGCGCGGCCCCGCGCCTCCCCGGCGCGCAGCGTCCGGCCTCCCGCAAGCCGAGGGGGCTCGCGGCGCTCCGAAGCCCCGGGCCCGGGCTCCCCGGCCCTGAGCGCGCCGCACGTGCACTCACCGTAGCAGGGGACCTGCAAGGCCGCGTTGTGTCCGCCGCTGCCCTCCTGGAGTTTGAGGCTGCCGTCCGGGGGAGTCTTGCAAGCGCCGCGCTGCAAGTAGAGATGCGGTGGCTGCGCGGGCGGCTGCGGCTGCGGCTGCGGCTGCTGCGGCTGCGGCTGCTGCGGGGCCGGCGGCTGCGGCTGCGGCTGCGGCTGCGGCGGGAACTTGTTAAAGGAGCCCCGCGCCCCGGCGCCGCTCTCCAGGGGGGCCGCCAGGTCCTGCTGCCCCGCGCCGCCGTAGCGGGCCCGGCTCTTGGCGTCTCCGAAGCCCTGCCCTTTGGTGGCGGCCGAGAGGAAAGTTGTGCCGAACTTATCGCCGCCGGGGTATGCCCTAAAAGGCGATGAGCCCTCCCGGCTCTGCGACACCGGGCTGTAGTAGGCGTCCATGGCAGCAGCCGGCGACTCGCAGTAAGAGACACAAGTCTCAGCATTCATGCCTGGCCTGCGCGGGCGCGAGCGAGAGCGCGAGGACGCCACCGCGCGCCTCGGCCGGGAGTTTGGAGAGGCGAGGAGGCGGTGGCCTTGCGCGCCGCGCGGGCCTGCTCCGCTGCCTCCTCCTCCCCTCCACGTCTCTCTCTCTCTCTCTCTCTCTCTCTCTCTCTCTCTCTCTCTCTCTCTCTCTCTCTCTCCTCTCTCTCTCTCCTCCTCCTCTCTCTCCCTCTCTCCCTCTCTCCTCTCCTCCTCCTCTCTCTTCCTTCTCCCTCCCCGCAGCTGGCCCAGGGAAAGAACCGAGGGCTGTAAGAAGATTCAGATGTTTCAGAAAGTTGACCAGATCTCCCAAACCCTCTTAAGATTTTAAAGTGGGAGGGGGGAAAAGAGGGAGAGTGAATTTTTCACCCGCCCCCCCCCCCACTCTCTCCTTCCTTCTCTCCTTCTTCCCCTCCACCCGCTCCCCTCTCCCTCCTCTCCTAACGCCCTCTGCTCCTCCCTCCCTCTCTCTTAAGGAGATGCTACTAACTCGCTCGCTGGGGATTAAACCCGGAGGCGCCGGAGGGCCTTTCCGATTCTAGATTCTAGGCCCCAGGGAGAGGTCACCCGACCCCCCCCCCCCACCACCAGGATTCCTGAGACCAGGCTGAGAACTGGCGGGTCCAAGCTTTCGCCTTAGGGGAGGAGGGCATGCAAGACTTTAGCGACAGATGAAAAGAAATTAGAAAAGAAAAGAGAGAAGAAACAAACAAATAAAAAACAACACCTAACAAGTTTTCACTTTCAAAGTCAGAAGGGTTGCTAGCCTCCCCTTGCCGGTGGGTCCTTTGGACACTTCCCTTCGAATTTGTCGGCACAGCTTTGGGCCTTCCCACTGGTGCCTCTTCTTCTGCTTCCAAATCCTTGTCCCCATTCTCGGTCCCTTTAGGAACTTAGCATACTTCAGAAGCGGGAGTTCTGGGCGCCACCACTTTTCTGTCTTATTAACTATTTCCCTCCTCTATAAGGGCGGTCGGTCAGGGTGTCGAGGGGCCTGTGTGCACTCAAATACCGGAGAAAACCTTGATGGGCCAGGTTACGGAAGCTGTAGAGCTCGGTCCCCTCCCTCCCCTCCTTGGACAGAGCCACGATTTCCTCACGTCTGCACCCAGCCCAGGGGATTCTCCACCGACGGGGTTGAGAGCAAGGAGTTTGGAGACCTGCTGGCCACGCCTCGTCGTCGCGCTGTCACCTGCACACAGCTTGGGGTAAGGGTGAGGCAGCCTCTTCTCTCTCTAGACTCACTGTCTCCGACTGTAAAACCAATGGCTTGGATTTGATGGGCTGTGGTTTCCGTCGGCAACGCGCGCCTCAGGGCAGTGCGGCCAGCCACAGCAAGGGAGTAGAACTTTTAGGGTGCGTCCACCCTTTCCCCAGGGTTGGTCATCCACTGCGCTGTCCCACAACAACTGTGAGGGGTGGAGGTTGGGATCCTCAGTTTTAGGTGAACAAACTGAGGCTCAGAGGGGTCGGTCACCTGGCAGGGGCTGCCTGGGAACCCATGCTGGGGCTAGTCCCTCCGCGGTCCTGGGATGCCAGTGGGGATGGAGACAGCGAAAACGCAAAGAAGGGAGGAAGCGGGTCTCCCACTGGGGAATGACTCCTTCCAAGGAGACCACTTAGAGCAGCTTTTGATAAACTGCAGGGGAAGTCTGCGGATTGAGGACTCACCTCCGAGGCAGCCGGATGGGGTGAGAGGTGGAGGGGCAGAGTAAAATGAGAGAGGGCCTGAGCATTACGGACCCAGGGATGTGGGTCGGAAATTAATCTTCTGTGCCTAAGTTCCCCCCAAAGAAAAAAATACCAGGAGGGTCGTGCTTCTACCCCGAACTTCAGCCAGGCTAATCCTCATTCCCACCCCACTCCCTTGGTATCTCTGCTCCTTGCTCTGCCGCCGACTGCTCTATCCCACATCTGGTTTCTATCGTGGCTTACCTTGAAGTGCTCGTTAATAAAGATATTCCGAAAACCTAGGCCAGGGGTGCGCAGATCCGAACCCCTCCCCCTCCGCCCATTGGGACCCGGGCTTTCTGGCCCGCAGACATCAGCCACACAGATATAAGTAATTTTGTATTTATTGAGCACCCATTGTGCCAGAAGCCATCCTCACATCATTCTGCCTGCCACCCCAGAACAACATGACAACGCTCATCTTGTCCTACCCATTTTGCAGATGGATAGACTGAAACTTGAAGAAATCATCTGATTTTCCAACCTCAGATAGTAAAAAGTGGATAAGCCTCCCATCATTCCAAATGCTCCTGTCCACCCAACTTCTTTCAGTTCTTAGAACCTGCCAAGTTCTGCCTGTAGCTTAGGGGTTACCTCTACCTGGAATTTCCCAATCTCATTCTCGGGGGCTTTTGTCTTGTTAATGATTTGGGGTCCAGCTTAGGGTCCCTTTCTCCCAAAAGCCTTCTGTGTCTCCTGGTGGTATTTAGTGCTCCCATTTGCTGAGTCTCTATCTTGGACCATGTTGTTTTCTTGGTTGCGCATGTCAGGGCGAATCTTGACCTCACTACTCAGAGGTTCCTAGAGGGCAGCATATGCCATGCCTGGTGCCTCACAGATATTTGTGAAATAAAATATTAAAGCCAGAGCTGTTGGCAACTAGTTACTCTCCCTTCCCCCTTCAGGAATCAAGCGACAAAATTAAGAGCTGCCAACCTCTCTGGGGCTGCCCAAGAATAGTGACCTCGCCTGTTTTGTTCCCTACGGGACTTGATAGAGCATAGGTCCTCATGAAATGTGTGTTGAATGAATGAACGAAAACGGCATGTGGCCCAGAGGCTTAGGGGTGAATTTTTGCCAAGGAGTGCCAAGCAAGCAGGCTATCCGTTCCATGCCCCCGGAAGCTGCCTGCAAGCACCTTACATGCTGGCAGCAAACCCTCCCTCTACTTCTCCCCCACGCCTTCAATTCCAGGCCTAGACATGAGGGGAAGACCATGAGCATTGAAATGCATGGGTATAAGACAGGTGCCCTTGCAATTATACAATATTCTCCAGTAACCTTTGCGCTGCTGCCAGCTCTCAATGCAAAAAACCTACCCAGTTCCAGGAAGCTTTCTTTGAGCACTGCCTCTCACCACCTACCCATCCACACTTTTATCACCTGTTTCATTAGTGCCTTATTAATCAGCCTTTTCCCCAGCTACCTGGGGAATCTCAAACCCTGGGCACTTGGGCACAGCATTTGATGCCTTCAACTAGAATCCCTTTGGTGCACCAAGGTCCTGCGTCCTTGGAACCATGATGAGAGCCTTCTACCTTTCTACACTGTATCTTATCTTATGGATGGACTCAGAAGAAGTTAGTACTTGCCGGCGGGTCAGTGAGGAAGCATGTACTTGCATGTGGGTTTGCCTGTGTCGGGATGAAAACATGCTGGGTGTGTTGTTTGCCTCCTGAAAACCACCACTGACCCCCTCTCCTAAGTCCCTCCGAAAACACACCTTTCAGGAGGGAACAGTGATAAGCGTAGCTCGTTATTTCTGCGTGCGTTCAGTCATTTGTTCATCCGTCAGTCCATCCATCTGTCCATCCCTCCCTCCCTCCATTGCTAAAAGCTAAGCCACTACCACCCACTTCCCCCTATGAGGGTTATCAGCCATCCGGCAACTCCGAGGGCACTGAAGCCAGGTTTTGGCCCTAGCCTCTGCCTTCTAGGTGGGTTATTTCTCCTGCAGCTAATGCTCCCTCTGCTTGCTCTTTGTCTTGAAGCTCTGAAGACTGCCTTAACTTGCCTGGCTTGGCCACATCTCTGCGCTTCCAGTTATTTCACTACGCACCAGGAAGGATGCCGATCATCAGCGCTCTCTGTTTTAAGTCCTGCATACCCACCCCTTGGCAGGCACATCTCACCTGTCCCCTTTATTCTAGTCTACCTTTTGAAACTCCTCCTCTGAGGGCTGCAAGCAGCTTCCCCCTTTGGAGGGCTCCACACACAGCTGGGGAAGGGGAAATGCTGAAGAAAAGCCTTTCTTTGTCAAGCCCAAGTGCCTAGGGCCACCTCCTCTGGGAGACCTTCCTTCACTACCCCAGCTACTGCTCGGTCACATCTGCCCGTTTATTTTTTCCCATGATATCTATGCTGATCCGACATGATTTTCACATTTGTTGATCGACTTGGTTTGTTGTCTGTCTTCCTACTAGAATGTGAGTTCATGGCTACTCTCTCCCCAGTAGGAAGTACAGTGCCTGGCACACAGTACTGCTCAGTAATATCTGTTGAATGAATGCCTGAAGGAGTGAATGAATGAATAGCAGGGGAGCATGCTCCAGCATTGAGGGCAACTGCTCAGTCCTTGTGGCTCAGGGCTGGAAATCTGGAGATCAGGCATGTAAGACTGAGTTGGTTAGAAGGTCTTGGATTGGGGAAAATCACCGCAGACACACCTTTCTTTCAAAGGGAAGGACAGGGACTTCTGGAATGCTCAGTCGAGCGTCTGTCTTCTGCTCAGGTCTTGATCCCAGAGTCCTGGGATCCAGCCTGCCTGACAATAACGGGTTGTTGGGTTGTTGTCTTTGTAGTCATTGGGGCTCCCTGCTCAGGGGGAGCCTAATTCTCGTCTCCCTCTGCCTGGACTCCCTCTGCTCATTTGTGTTCTCTTTCCGTGTCAATAAATAAATAAATAAATAAATAAATAAATACAACCTTTCAATAAAAAAATAAAGGGAAGGACAGATGTGGAGGCTTCCCCTTTGGTCTAAGCTTTCCTCCGTGCTCGCCCCCCTCCTTGCACTCTCACCCCCTACTCTCACCCCTACAGTGGAGCTCAGGGCTTGGGCACTCTAGCCCTGGGTGGCCGACTAGCTTATCTTCTACTTGACTTCTCCTGACTGCCCCTAGCCTCAACTTCCAGCTTGAGGAAAATAGGGAGCATACCCACCTCAGCCAGTGTGTAGACTACTTGGCTCCAAGTTGCCCCTCTTCAGATTGCAAGAGGCAACAAAGACTGCTCAGAAGTTTGGGGCTGATGAAAGGATGTTTTGGACACCTGGAGAATGGGCAGGAAGAGTCAATATATAAATTGGGGAGGGCAAGAATCTTATGAATTTTGCACAGGATCCCTTCCTGTCCCTGCAGACACCTGCTCACAAGCCTCACACGCTGGAAATAACATAGTATTGGCAATAATGTATTGGACAACTGTTTTAAGTAAGTTCTTGCACATTGAGATCTTTGCAGTCCTCACAATAGCCCCATGGTGGTACTATTATTCTTATTTTACAGTGATTAAAACATCCAAGCACAGAGAAGTGGAGCAATTGCTTAGTGTCAACAGCAAAGCAGGGGACTTGATTCTAACCTAGGTCATCTTACATCGGAACCCATGCCCCTGGGGCATTTGGGTGCTCAGTCAGTTAAGTGTCTGCCTTCAGCAGGTGGTGATCCCAGGGTCCTGGGATGAAGCCCGGCTTGGGGCTTTCTGCCCCGCGGGGAGCCTGCTTCTCCCTCTCCCTTTGCCTGCTCCTCCCCCTGCTTGTGCTCTCTTTCTCTCTCTCTCTGTCAAATAAATACAATCTTAAAAAATAATAAAAATTAAAAAAAAAAAAGAACGCATGCTCCTGATCACTTTTCGTTGTCATCGGAGACCTCTGTAACCAAAGTCTGGTTCTCAGAGATTTCTGGGGACCGGCGGGTCGAATGGTTCTTGATCCCCCCGGGCTCCAGGGCGCGCGCGCAGAGAGGCTCTCACTTCTCCAGGGCTGAAGGTGCGCGATAGGAGTGGACCCGGCCGGGAGGGACTCGCAGCGATCCGCAGCCCGACGGCGCGCGCGGACCCACGAGCATCCAGCGTCCCAGACCCCGCCCCGGTCTCCCCGAGGGCGGAGGGACGCGGAGGCACCTGCACCCTGTGCGCCCGCTCCCGCGCTGCCCTCGGGCCTGCCGCGCCCCCTGTCGGACGGCGGCAGGGAGGGTGGCACTGCCCGCCCAGGTTCTCCAGGCCGCGGGGCGCAGGACGCAGGACGCCGCAGGTCCGCGCCCAGGTGCACCGGCTGCCCTGCGGAAGGAGCGGGGTGGCCTAGGAGCGTTGAGCTCGCGGGAGGACCTAGTCCGAGGGGCGCGGGACCAGGTCCCCGCCTGCCCTTCCTTCCTGCAGGGCTTTGTACCCCGAGTTTCAGTGCTTCGCTTTTTCCCATGTCCCCGGGCCCCCTTCCACCCCCGGCTGGGGACGCGCCGGAATTCGGTGCGGGAAGAGGTCTTGGAGAGCAACCGCCTCCCCCACCTCCTGCACTTTGTTTAATAAGGTCGGAGAGCAAGGGGTGGAAAGGAAGCCCGCGTTCAGGGGCTTGTCCTGCATTAATCTGAGAATGACGCGAGCTCCCTCCCGAGCTGCCGGATAAGCGAGGCGTTCTAGAATTCTCGTCGCTCACACTTGGTCTTGGGCGTCGAAGAAGTAACAGGGGGAAGGATGGAGGTTTTCTCAAAGGACCCACCCCGCCGCCTGCTCCAGCCGGGACGCGCACCTTTGCCCACCCAGATGCGCTCCCGCGCTCTCCGCGCCCGCGCCCCGACGTCGCCCCCGCGGGCTGGGTTCCCCGTCGTCGAAAGGCGAAAGGCGCAGGCCCCGCGACGCAGCCGGGTTCCCTGCCCTCCTCCTCCCAAGCGCAAGGCGGGGGGAGAGCTCTGAGGGCCAGAGAAGGCGGAAAATAGGGCTCGAAAGCTGGTGAGAGGGGGTCTGCACTCTGCCGGGGCGACCGCCTTCATTCCCCATCCGGAGGGGACCTTGTCAGAACCAGAAGGCTTCCTCTGGGCTCCCGGCACAGCCCAAGATGCACCCCTGGCTAATTTATACCTGCAATCACTTCTCTCAAGCATCATTATTAGCCAACCTCCCAACCAGGTGTTTGGATTAAGCCCCCTGGCCCTTGTTTTCTCCCTGTCCTTTCTCTCCTGGAAGTCAGTCCATAAGGTTTCAAAAAGTGGCTGGAAAAGACTGGTCCTGGGAAGACAGAGACCCAAACACTCCCCCTCACATTCACAGGGATCCTGAGGCACCTCATAGGCAGAAACCTCAGTTTCTTGAGGTGCTTGTTGGGAGGAGAGGATCTGTCCTGCTCAGCCTGAGTTCTGGGAAAGCACTAGGAACTCTGTGCCCATTTCTCTGATGGGAAAATGGAGGCTTCAGCAATGTAGGGAAAGAGGTGGCAATGGTGATGGCCAGAGGAATCTGAGGCTGCCCTTACACTGTGTGTACATTACCTGTCTCTGGGGAGAGGGTTCAAAACTTCCAGCAGAGTCTCAGAGGAGTCCTTAACCCCAGCAGGTTAAACTCCACTGGTCTGGGCAGAGCTGACTCCTGGGACCAAACTGGGCTTTCCCCAAAGTCCTCTCTGGTCCTCAGACCTGTACTCTGCACCAGAGAGGCCCACATGCTCCTCCTGGGAGCATCGGACTGATTCCTGTCCAGTGAGGGTGGTCTTTACCTCCCCCATCACAGACAACCAAGCTGGAGCCAGAAGAGGCAAAGGGGCAGGCTTTTATGGGGGCAGGAAAGAGCTGGCGTATTGATTCTCTCCCACTGGGGATCCTGGAGTTCCACCCTGGGCCACCCTCCCTTTTCCCTTGGTTCCCCACCATTGCCAAAACCTCCTGGCACATCCCCAGTCCCTCACCCACCTGCCTCACTCTGCTCCTATCACTAGGGGAAGCAGGGTCCCTAACTCCATTTCTCCTTCTCCTCAACTTCCAGGGCCCTGGCCTCCAAAGTCCTCCTCTATGGTTTCATTTGTCCACTTACCCCCTCCGCCAGCCCCAAGAGTTTGTGGGGCAGCCAGTGGTAACTGTGTTGACTCCAATTCCAACACTTCCCACTTCCCCCAGTGTTATGCTCAAGGATGGTGGGAGAAGGCTTCTGGATGTTCTCTGGGACAGAGCTGGGCTGGGGAGTCTGCGGGTAGTGATGGAGAGGTCTCGGGGGCTGGAGAAGGGGGAGGTGGAGGGAGGAGGGAGCTAGGACAGCAATTCCATCAGGGGTTCAGAGCCCAGCTTCGGATTCAAGTTTGAATCCCAGTTCTGCCACTTTTTGGCTGCGTAATGTGGGCCAAGTGACTGCCTTTGGAAGTCTCGGTTTCCTCTTCTGCATAATGGGGGTGATCACAGCAGCCACGTCACAGGATGGCTGTACAGAGTAAATGAGATCATGTTCAGTTAAGGTATTTTCTAGTAACAACAGTAATCGTCTCCTTTCCATATTGGAGAATCTGCTATTTTAACATCATAGCTCAGCCTTACAGAAGCAGAAATGGCCATTTGGGGTTTCTGTCCTTCTACCTTTGGGGAAATGGGCCATATTCATCCTCGTCTCTGGCCACAGCTCCTCCATGGATGGGTCAGGTTCTTCTCAAAGCACCGAGAGTGGAAAGGCCAAAGGAGTTCACAGCTTCCAGAGTCCTGCCATTCCGAAGTTGGTGCCAGTGGTTGGTGGAAGTTATGTAGTGTGTGTGTGTGTGTGTGTGTGTGTGAAAGGGGAGTTAAGGGGAGTGCAAGCTCCTCCCACCCTGCCCTTCAAGCAGCAGCTCCCTCACACCCTTTGATTCTTTTTGTAAGCTCCCCCCTGTCCTGTAAGGTAGGGTGTAAGCCCCTGTTTACTGCCAGGGAAGTGGAAGCCCAGAGAGGTCACACCCTTTGCCCAAGGTCATATTGCCCACAACAGGTCAGGCTGACCCCCAAGCTCAGTGCCTTGGGCTCCCTGGCCTGGTATCTTTGTCCCAGCAATTAGAGTGGGCGGAGGCCTCACCGTCCTGGGGTGGGGGTGGGAAGCTGGCATTTACATGCCTCCCCTGCACCCCTCCCCCGCTGACTGGCCAGCCCCAGGCCTCGGGCCTCTCCAGAGGGAGGGATCCTGGCCCTAGCACCTGTCATAAGAGGCAGCCAGGGCGCACATTCTGATCCGCATAATCCCGAGGCTTGTGATTGGCAGGGAGGAGGGGGAGGAAGGGTTGAGGGGAGGGCAGGGCAGTGGAGAATGCCGAGAGAAGTATTTGAGGAACCCCAGAAACCAGAGAAGGAGGAGAGACAGTTACAGAGCTTGGCACAGTGCCTGGCACATAGTAGGTGCTTAGGCCGTGGTGGTTATTCTATTTCTCTTGCCTCCTGCGCTCACTAGCTGCCTCTCCACCTCCCTACGTCCTCCAGCGGTCGGGTGGTATCTGAGGACGCCCGAGGTCTGACCTGGACCCTCTCATTCCCACCCAGCCTGCGGTCCTTCCCTCCCTGGGACCTGGGGGCGCACAGCTGGCCTCGCCGCCACCGCACTCCCCCGGGCACACCCCAACGGGCGCGCACAGCTGTGGGCAAACTGGGACTACTTCTCTTCCAGTTGACCTCTCCTCCCCTAGCCCAGGGAGGAGGGAGGGGGTGGGGGAGGGGGATGTGGGGGCTTTCACCGCCGAGAGCACAGGGCCCAACTGCAGCGCGGCCGGGTGGCTCCCCAACACCTAGCCCTCGGGGGAACCTAGCGCGGCACCGACTCCGCGCCCCCGGTACTGGAGTGAATGGACTTGGAAAACCCAAAGGGCAGGCGTCAGGATAAAAGACACAGCACATCTAGGGCGTTGCGCCGGGTTCGGGCCGCCACCAGGGGACGGAGGCGAGGCCCCGCGGTGGTGGCACCTTCCCGGAGTTTCTTGGATGCCGGTTCAGGCCCCCGGGGGCGCAGCCGCGGATGCGTGCAACGCGCCCTCCCTGGGTCCTCGCCCCAGGGCTGGAGCTGAAGGAGGCCGAGCGGGCTGGAAGAGGAGCCCCCCGCCCCCCCCAAACGCCGGGGAGCTGCGAGCCCGCGGAGGGGGCGGCCGCACCGCCTGGAGCCAGAGTCCCGGCCGCGTCTGCGCAGTGAGGCTCCGAGCTCGCTCTCCGCCCGCCCTGCCATCCCCGCGGGCGCCGCACCCGTCGGCTACTTTCTCTAAGTGGAATTCGTTTCCAGGCTGGGGTCGAGTTGTTCAGGGGCTGGTTGAAAACGCGCGGGCTCTCGGGCCGGGGCAGAACTGGTTGCTAATCCCCGATCTGCGCGCAGACGCGCGATCTTGGAGCCTTGGGTCACTTGTCTCCGCGCCTCAGTGTCCCCAGCTGTGAAATGGGCGTGCTCTTTGCTGTTTCCTGGGGAAGACGCCACGAGGGTGGGGGCTCCCTCCACTCCAGCTCTTACTCGTAGTTGGGACAGTGGCAGGATTTGCCCGGCTTGGAGGAACACGCGGTGCTCGCCGTGACCTCGTGTGCAATCGCGTTCAGATGACCCGGTCGCCAGGTTCCCGGGGCTCTTCATCCTCCCCCGGTCCGGTCCTGGGACCACGTGCCTCGCCCTTTAGGGACTCTTCTGGTCCCCAAGTGTGGCCAGTCAAATCCTTTGAGGATTTGTCTCCTTTAAAATAATAGGCTGGAGGATCCCTGGGCGGCTCAGCGGTTTGGCGCCTGCCTTTGGCCCAGGGCACGGTCCTGCATGCGGTGCGGCATGGAACCTGCCTCTCCCCCTGCCTGTGTCTCTGCCTCTCTCTCTCTATGTCTATCATAAATAATAAATAAAATCTTAAAAAAATTAAAATAATTGGCAGGACTCACCCTTTCGCTGGCCAAGCTGGCATGGTTTCCGTTTCTGGGAGATAAAGTTGGGGAACCAAACGAGCTTTGCTAATTATTGCACCTAGAGTAGACATGGATGCCTATTTCCCTCTTTTTTTTAAAAGGTGAAGTTCACATAACCTAAAATTAGCCATTTAATTAATTTATTTTTTTTACATTTGCCGTTTTAAAGTGAACTGCAGTGGCATATAGTACATTCGAAGTGTTGTACAACCACCACCTCTGTCTAGTTCCAAAACCTTTTCATCACTTTAAAAGGACCTATATTTTCCTTTTCTCAGTTCTGTCACCAGAATGGAGCTGTAAGTAGGCAGACAAACTAGATGCCAGGAGTCCATACCTTGTACCTCCATGACTTCCCTTTTCAATGCCTTTCAAAGAAATTCAGTTTCTCAAATGATTTGCAAGGTTGATCTCAGGGGACTGCGGAGCCAAGGAGGTGGGAATAGGGTGTTTTTTTAGAACCCAGGGAACCAGTGTGTGTGTGTGTGTGTGTGTGTGTGTGTGTGTGTAAGAGATTATGAAACAGGGCACTGGAGAACCAGGCCCAGGTAACAGGTGCTTGCTGGTCCTGCTCATCCAAATTACAGGTGCCATCGTCATTCTGCAGGATTAGGGACTCTGCATTTACAGTTTCATGCAAACATTTCACAGCGGTGTCTTTTAACCGTTTGAGGGCAGCCGCTGTGGTAATCGCATGAAAGCAAAGGATCCTCTTTCTAGAAAGATGCAGATAGATGTTACATTGGTTTCCTGGGGCTGTCATAACAAATGACCACAGACTTGGTGCCTTAGAAGAACAGAAATTTATTCTCTCACAACTCTAGAGGCAAGACGTTTGAAATCAATGAGTCATGAGGGCCATGTTCTGGGGAGGACACTTCCTTGCCTTTTTCAGCTCCAGATGGCTCCAGGGTCCCTGTGGCTTCACAACTCCCATTTCCACCTCTATCTTCACATGACCTTTCCTGTGTCTTTTCTTCTGTGTCTTATAAGTACACTTGCCACTGGAATAAGGGTCCCCCTGGAGAATCCAGGATTATCTCAAACATCTTTTTTTTTTGTCCCCCCAAAACAGTCATACTCACAGGTACCAGAGGTTAGGACCTGGAGATACCTTCTGGGGGCTACCATTTCACTCAGCGCACCCAATTTTGCATACAATGTCAGGGCCTCCCAGACTGCTGTTTAGGCCAGGAGTCTCTGATTTAATTCCTTTCATCGCAAGGGAATCCTGCGATGTTGCTGTCAGGAAGGCAAAGGGGAAAGAGGCCACACTTGTGTCCATGGTTTCCCTTAAGGACCCCCCTCCCTACACAAGCGGTTAAAAGAAGAAAACGGACCCACTCTTCTGCCCCCTTGATATCATCTACCCTTTTGAGGGAGAACATTCCAGAACAGAAGGCTAGAGACAGAAACTGGTTTTGCCTTTTGACAAAGAAGCCCTTGAAAAATGCAGCATCAGCCGGAATCTAAATTTGTGAAAATGGACCAACAGGAAATTTTGCCCTGTCAGACAAGCTTCATAAAGACCCTGTAGGGGCTCTCTGGCTCAGAGACGCCTTTTAAGAAAATTGCAACTTTTAGTCAAACCCTGAGGGAAATCTCACAAAGATCTTCACACTCCTTTGTGGCTTCTCCTGGGGTGGTGACAGAAGAAACAAGCTTCTCTCCCTCTCTCCCCTACCCGCCCCCAAGGGGAGCAGTGTGGAGAGGAATCAGGCAGGGCTGGGGAGAGTTATTCTCAGAGCTAGGCAACAGGACGGCCCCAAAGATAGAAGTGACAGCTCCCTCAGCTGAGTCCCTGGGCCGTCACCTGTGTCCTTCCTGCAGATCGGATTTATAGAGTGTAACATTTTAATAAAAAACACACACACCTTCCCATTTTGGTGCATTAAGAGATTTCTAACAAAACACTGTAATGTTGCTATAAATTTTTCTCCCAGCACCCTCAAAAGTCATAACTCAGCTCTAGCATTTCGTATTTAATGTTTATTTTGATGGCAACATTCCAGCCAGCATAGGGGCTCAGGGTGGGGAAAGAGAGAATGCAGAAATGCCTCCTCCTTCCTAGCCATTCACTGTGTGTTTTTAATAAAATCCCCGCAAATTGGGGAGCTGACACTTGGAAAGGAAGGAGGGAAATCATGACACCTTATCAGGAAGCACCAGTGGCCTTAGCTCTAGGGAGAGCTGGGGTGAGGCCCTGGCGGGGTCGGTCCAATCTGGGTCCCCAGAGGGTTTTCTGGAATGTCTCCTCTGCCCATGCCATATGTTCTGTCTGAAATGCTCTTCTCTCTTCCCTCTAGTAGCTTCTGAGGCACAGAAGCTTCATTTTCTGGAATTTCCTCCACACCTGTTCTCCACTGGACAACTCTCCCTGAAAAGTATTCATTCTATCCACTTCAATCTGGGGCTGGAAGGCAATCAGGCAAAAATGTTGAGCGAATGAATGAATGAATGGACCCATGAACTTAGTAGCCCCGGCCAGAGAATTCTGTTTCACTACATCTGAGCTACCTTCACAAAACCAGCTGTTTTGGGAGCAGTTAATTATTTACTGCTTTAAAAAGAGATCTGAATAGTTGAGCATCATATGGAAACCAGCTCTGGCCTCCTTTTCATTCCAAGTTGCTGTATTCCAACCGTCTTATGCCCAGACACAGGTCAGAAGAGAGGTCAGTTAGGCCTTCTGGTCCCTTACTTTGCCTCCAGGTGGAAATGAAAGGTGAGGTGCCACTCCAAAATGCCAAAGACGTGGTGACTGCTTCCTGGAGGTTGAGACTAGGGGTCCTGATGATACCTGATGCTTTAGCTGTGGGGCCTCCCCAGGAGTCTCCTGCCTCCAGCCTCTCTTTCTCAGCACCTCACGGCACCCTCTGCTTGTCTTCCCATGGGGCCACTGGTCAAAGAAAGCCTGGGTTTCCAGGATGACCCATCCCCAGGGCTTGCTCAGATTCTCAGTGGAGATAATGAATGGAAAACATGCTTGTGAATGGCAGAGTGCCACAATGCCGTGGAGGGGCACTTAACACAGTTCAGTGGTTGAGAGTCACATGGGTAGTGAGCGGGTCAGACCCTGGAGTCCCTGCCACTGTGTCACCTACTGGCATGAGACCTCAGTTTTCTCATCTGCAAACTGGCAGTAACTTTAGTAATTGGGTCCTGGGGAGGAGGAGAGAGGATTACTTGAGAAAGTTCCTGGGGGTGATTGGCATAGGTAAGTACTCTATCTTCATTCTTTAGGATGAGACATGATCTGGCTGTCGACCTGCCACTCCCAGATCTCTGGGCATGGTCGGCAATTTGGGCAGGGGTCCTGTTCCTCCTCTCCTACCTCTACTCCACACCCCTCCCCAGAAGGGAGAAGTAGTCTCTTCCAGGCTGCTTTATTTCACTTTCTCTGTGGAGGAAAACTGTTCTTTCATCAAGGTTTGAATCCTGCCTCTGCCACTTATTCACTGGTCAACCTCAGGTGAGTTACTTAACCTCTCTGGGCCTCTGTGTTCCTATCTGATGAATGAGGATGATTATGCTGGCCTTCATACATGCCTCTGAGGACGAAAGGAGATGATGGGAAGGTGTGGTACACAGAGGGTCAGGGTCACTTGATAAATATGTTTTCTTTCCTCCCTTACCCCAAGTAGATGACAAGTGGATACCTTATACCTGCTGTTCTGGGTGCCTCTCCAGGGCCTACACACAGATGATGCCTATTAGCTGCCACAGGTGGATGGATGAGTGGGAGCTACATTGCCCATACTGGGGAGCTCTCAGGGAGATACCTCACTCATCCTGGCTCCATCTTTCCTTTTTTTTAAAAAGAAGATTTTATTTATTTATGTATTTATTTATTGTGCATGTGAGTGGGGGGAGGGGCAGAGGGAGAGGGAGAAGGAGAGAGAGAATCCCAAGCAGACTCCCCGCTGAGTGCAGAGCCTGATACTGGGCTCGATCCTAGGACCCTGAGATCATGACCTGAGCCGAAATCAAGAGTTGGTTGTTTCACCAACTGAGCCATCTAGGCGCGCCTACATTTTTCCTTTTGACAAAACTCTCAGCCTGGCCCAGGACATTTAAAAGCTGAGATAAACAGTTCCAGGGCAAAGCCAGAGATTCGGGCTTTTCCCAAAGTGTTGCAAATCTTTGGCTCTTTCCAAAGTGTTTCTGAGCCTTTTAGGCAGGATCTTAGCCCCCAGCCTACAACCCCTCTAGCTTTAATGGGTGCTGAGTACTTTACACCCCATGAAACCCACTGCAAATGGTCCTGGCCTCTGATGTGCAAGTCCAGGCTGGCAGCAGGGCGCTGGCGCGCAGCCTCTGCCTGAGGGAATGACAGCCTGATGGGGGCTGGAGGAGGAGATGATACAGGACCTTCTAGAAACACCATGGCAGCTAGAGCAAGTCAGGCCTTTACCCTAGCTGGGCCATGCCTCAGACATCTCTCCCTTGCCAAATAAGGCAGCAAGACCTGCTCTTTCAGGAGAATTTCCATCAACTCCCAGGAGCACCTCCTGATCAAGCTGTGAATCTGACCCAGAGTAATAATAATCAATAGTTAGAGTCATTTATTGAGCACCTATGATGAATCAGACCCATTTCTCAGCTTGTCCCAGGGATTCTATCTTCTGGGGGCACCCAATGCAAATTCACCAAATTCACCACCTCTGGGACTCATGGTCACTTACCTTGCTTTAATTCTTTGGAGCGCATATCACTAGCTGTCACTATGTGGCTTATTTATTTGTGTACCTGTCTACTCCCTGTCCCCACATTAAAATGCCAGGGACCTCAGGTGTTTTTCATACTCCAGGGCCGAGTGTGCCGAGAGGTGCTCGGCACAGAACAGGTGCTCGGTAAATATTTTATTATTTTATTTTTCACTGGAATGAACGGATCCCTTCATTCAGAGCAATCTTACAGGAAGGTACTATGGCTAATCTTCATTTTTCAGATAAGACAAATGACACAGAGGATTGGCCTGGAGCCTTGACAACTGGCACACAGTCAGGACGGGCGGACCTGAGATTCCATCTCTGGAATATTCGACTGAAATCCATACAGTCCTACCCTACACCACCTAACCTTGCCCGCCTGGCTTCCTGTAAGGTGAATATTCACTTGGAAACATAAGGCCTGGTCAAAAAGGGAAATTTGTTTCCCTTGTATTTGAAGAGACATTTCCCAAGCATTTCTATTCACGATCCTACCAACATCCTGTGTTCTTTAGTTTTCACAGAATCCGTTCAGGCTGTGATCATTGTGGACATTCTATAATGAAGGCATCAAAGCTCAGAGAGGTTGACCATGTGCCAAAAGACACACAGCAAGGGAGTGGTGGCAGAGCTGGCATTCAAGTCTGGATCTGGCCAGAAAGGCTGTGCACCTCTCGCCTTGTAGGCTCATGGCCTCCCAGGGAATCTGAGTGACCTCTCTGGGGTCACACAGCCAGGAAAGGGGCAAAGCAGAAACTGGGTTAGGGTTTGGGATGCCCCACCTGGTTCTTCTCCCCCAAATCAGTATTGCAGTCTTGAAGCCAGGGGTGCAGAAGGCAGGTGTGAGGCCCATGACTGAATACATGGTGGGGATGCCCTGAGGGCCAGGAATTGGCAGAGGGTGATGGAGCCTCTATCAAGGAGACTCATGGGACTGCATGCATGCATGTGCCCATGTGCGTGCGTGTGGAAAATGCTAAGGCCTGAGTATTCAGAGCTTCTGGCCCACCCGCACCCCTACCCACCATGGATCAGGGCATTGCAGAGTGAGGACAAACAGCAAAGAAGCCAGAAAAAGTGGTCGTGTTTACGTGGGAAACGCCGCAGAGACATAGGAAGCAGGAACACCATGGACTGGCTAGGGGTGGGTGAGTGGGGTTTTGAGACTCTGCAGTCAGGAGAGAAGGGAGACAGAGGTGAAGGGGGTGGAGGTGCCAGGTCTAGGAGCCCTGAGGGGAGAGCGAGGGTCTTTCAGATGGTCTTGGTGTTACACATTACGAATAGAATCTCCCCGGTCTTGTGAGCCTGCAGTAAACATTTTAAGGGGATTTTAAGTTGGTTTTGGATGCTGGCCAATGTTTCTTTGATTGAGGTTCTGGGACTAGAGGGGCTAGGAGATGACTTAGCTTTAGGGAGTTAAGGTGTCTGTGCAGGTGTGTTCTCTATGTGTGTGCATACGTTTGCACACGTGTGTGTTCATATGCATGTAGGAGGTTGCTCTCACTGAAGTTGTGTGTGTGCACGTGTGTGTGCGTGTGTGTGTGTGTTGGGGGGTGGGTACCAGCACTGCTCAGCCCCAAACTGTGAACATAGCCCCTACTCGGGAGTGGAATCAGATAACCCGGGAGCATCTGGGAGGCTTGAATCAGGAGAAGCTTCCCACCTCCACTTTTGGGGAATTGGAGTTTGTTATGGGATAGGGCAGGGTGTGGGGGAGACCAGCTCAGAAAAACCCAAAGTGGCCTCTATGGGGATTTAGCTGAGAGCAGAGACAGAAGGACCCAGGCAACTGGTGGTGGACCTTGGGGAGAGGGGGAGATTCTAGAGGTGGTGAGGAGCATCCACTGAGGCTGCCCTTAGCTTTCCTCCGACCCCCCACCCAGAGCGAGTAGCACTGGGGCCCTCTGGCAAACGACAGCAAGTGCCTGGATCTCTGCAACTAAAGCACTGGGCACAAGGAGAAAGTCTTGAACTTGGTCTCAAGAAACTTGGGTTCTCAGCATGGCTCCGTACACACTGACAGGCTGTGCAACCTTGGGCAAGTCACTCAGCCTCTCTGAGCCCAGCTTTTCCACAGGGAAGACTGCATGGGCTGGTGGGCGGAAAGTGCTCTGTGAGCTCCGAGGGTCTGGGTTTCTTACTGCAACAACTGCCAGTGGTGACCCTTCCCTGCTTTCCATGAATTCTGGCTCTGCCCTTCAGGACAGCAGGGTCTCAAAAATCCTCTCAGCCTTTAATTTCATCTTCTTGAATTTGACATCAGTCTGATTCTTTTAGAAGGTCAGTCCGGGGACCGGCTGGAGGGTCCAGCCTGGGAGCTTGCCCAGGTGCCCTGTGATCTGTCTTCCAGGGGGTGACCGGTGGCTACGCCAGCTACTCGTCGCTCTTTCTGCTGTTAACGTTAACAAATTGCACTTGTTGTCCTCTGAGACCCAACTCTTGCACCTCGCCTTCTCCAGGTCACCTACGGTGCCAGGTTATCTGTTGATAATGTCCTTGACCGTAGACACCACAACTGCCGCTTACAGGCAGGGAAACCAAGACCCCCAACTCTCAGCTGGTGGCAGAGCCAGCAGGTCCCTCTTGGCTCCGGGCTGTAATACGCTGTGGATGAAGTTAGTTGTCAGCGGCCCTATTCTCGGTGCACATAAATCGCTCCCCGGTTCACATCCCTGAACCCACTGGTTGAACTTCGTTTTCCTGGCCATGCGATGCACGCGCAGTGCTCTGAAACCCACCCTGTGAAGGTCACAGACAAGCCTCTGGGCCTCCAGCAACAGCCTGTCACCGCTGCCTTGCAGGGTGCGTGTGACCGGCACCTCGCTCCTTCCTCCTTCCGGCTTTTTTTTTCCTATACCATTCTGGCCCCCTCTTCCAGCACACTCCTCCTCAGACCCTCCTTCTGGCCCAGTGGCCTCCCTACCCGACCGCTCAGTCTGGCCTGCTCCCTCCCCCAGCCTCTCCTCCAGGGCTGAGCCCCTAGAGCCAGAGCCTTGGCCGGGATGAAAGCCTCTGGCCGGTCCCATAAATCAGCTGGTCTGTGCCCCTTAACCTTTCCCATTAACCTCTCACACTGGCAGGTATTAGGTGTTACACTTGGTTGCCATAAATTACTTGCCAATGAATTTATGAGCACCCCCCCCCCCCTTAGAGGCCTGCTTCCTCGTCCTCCCCCCACCTCCCCTCAGGGCCTTCCGGGGACCAAGCCCCAGGCTTGGCAGTGCCTGGTCCTGTCCTGAAACTCCCTATTTGATGCTCCACCCCTGACCCCCTAGTAGGTGTGGCAGACTGGAGGGTTCTAGGGGGCCGAGGAGAAGGCAGGCCTGTGTGACGGTGACCCCTTAACTCCGACACCCAGAGCTCCTGGCCCTGGAGGCCATGACCTGCTGCTTCCATAGGTTTACCTCAAAGGTGACCTGACCCTAAGTAATAATACCTGCCGTTGCTCATTGTTTTTACCGCCTGTCGGGCCCTCCACTGTCTCTGACTCTCCTGGCAGTCTTGTGGGGGGTGAATTGTTACCCCATTTCACATGGGAGGAATCGGACACGCACACAATGACATGAGGTGAAGAGGTCCACAGGCCGACGGTGACAGACATTCGCCTTCCTTCCACACAAGTGTGTGAAGGGAGGAGGCCACTCTACAGATGAGAAAGCCGAGGCCCCCAGAGGCCAACTGACTTGCCCGAGTCCCAAGCTCATGGGGGACGAGGGGGGACCACTGGTGTTGGGGGTGAGTGAGTTACAGCCGTGTCCACTCTGTAAAAAATCTGGTCCTGCAAGAGTAATGCTGCCTCTGGACACCATGGTGACTCTGTGAACCAGAATATCTGTCCCATTCGCTTGTCTTGCTGCCAGTCAGGTTATGGTGATAATAATCATAATGTGATGGTAGCGACCATAATAATGCTGGTGGCTGCCATAGGGGGTTACGTGTACTTAACTGCTACAACAGGCATTCTTTTTTTTTTTTTAAGATTTTATTTATTCATGAGAGACACACAGAGAGAGGCAGAGACACAGGCAGAGGGAGAAGCAGGCTCCCCGTAGGGAGCCCTGTGCAGGACTTGATGCCAGGACCCCAGGGTCATGACCTAAGCCAAAGGCAGACACTTAACCACTGAGCCACCCAGGCGTCCCTACAGCAGGCAGTCTATGTGCAGAAAGTTGCCAATTTTCTCCATGTTTTGGGGTAGATACTATTGTTATGCCCATTTTACAGAAGAGGAAACCGAGGCAAAGAGAGATCAGCTAACTTATTGAAAGTCACCCAGCTAGTGAGCGCCAGGCCCAGGAGTCAGGCCCCAGCAGTTGGTCTCTGGGGCACCCAATCCCCATGGCTAGTATGGATGCTAATACCAATGTGATGACACCACAAATAACTAGAGCGACAGTTGCATGGGCCCCTCCAGGGGCCAGTGGCTGTCAGTCTACTGGTGTCTGTGGTAGAGGCAGGAGGTAGCCATGTCTCTACCCAGGACGTGAGGCCTGCCTGGTTTTGAGGCTTCTGCTTTTCCTAGGTGGCAGTGGAGGCTGGAGCTACATGCTTTCCCTACATGAGCCCAGGTCCACCGGGGGTGCCCATCCTGGCTCTTGCTCCAGCCCTGACCCCTGGACTCCTGGAGCCAGGGGGCCTTCACTGCAGCTTCCCGGATGTGGTACAGAGGAGAGGGGAGCAAGTGTCTGGGACGGTAGGGAGCAGCTGGAAAGGGACAGGAAGGAGGCATGGGGAGGAAGCTGGTTTCACGGGACCCACGGGGACAGCAGACAGAAGTCTCAGAGGCCAGCTGCCACCGAGGGCCATGTGCCCTCCTCCCTGGCCTCCCCAGTACCCAGGCCCCAGAGCTCAGGCACATGCACAAGGCCCCCGCCCCACCCCCCCGACAAGGCCAACTTTCAAGAAAGGCTATTTCCTAGTATTGCTCTTGCTTGAGTATAATAACCCCGACCCAGAGGGCAACGGAAGGCTCGGCCAGAGGGTGCTGCTGCTTCCCTCCACCCGCTAGATGGGAGACCTGGGTCCCCATCAAACAGTAATTGATTTTAGATACACGAGGGCAGTCTGGGGATGGAGATTATTTCCAGGTGAGGATGGGGAAAGGAGAGGAAGTGCTTCCTTTAAGGGTCTGGGAAACTGACCACTAGGGTCCCGTTATACCGGCAAGGGCACGAGTGTCAGTCCTACAGACCTGGTTCGCCTTCCAGCCGGACTGGGTTCAACTGTGTCTCCTTCAGACTCGCGTCCGCTCAGAACTTGCAAATGTAGCCTTAATTGGAAAGAGGGCCTTTGCAGATGTGATTAGTTAAGATGAGGTCAGTTTGGATTAGGGTGGGCTCTCACCCCACCACCGGCCTCCTTATAAGCGGAGGGAAGTGGGGACACGGGCACGTAGGGGAGGCAGAGGCGGAAGGGACATGTGAACAAGCCAAGGACTAGCAGGGATTGCCGGCAACCGCCAGAAGCTAGAAGCAGCAGAGAAGGCTTCTTTCCTTAGAGTCTTTGGAGGGAGCATGGCCCTGCTGCCCCTTGGTTTTGGACTCTTGGCCTCCAGAACTGGAAGAGAACAAACTTCTGCTGTCTGAAGCCACCCGGGTTGTGGTACTTTGTTATAGCAGCCCCGGGGGAAGGGACAAAGGGGCCCCGGACTCCCAAGCGGGGTTACCTTGTGCCGGTCACTAGCCTCTCCAGGCCTTGCTGAGCACCCTTCCAGTGAGGATAAAACCTAGTTCGGGGTGTTGTGAGGATTAAGTGGAATAATGTACACAAGTCTGAAGCGGTTCAGTAAACAGCAGTGGAATCTGACTCCAGTGTGTTTAAATACAGTAATTCTTCAGACCTGGGCTCCCCGGCTACTCCGGGAGAGGGGACCGACGGCCCCATGTTATTTTTTATGGTTAATTTTGGAAATTCCAAGTTAACAATTAGGTTAAAACTTGATATTTCTGTAAGCTCTATTGAAAGTATCACAAGTTGTATATTCAACATTTTGAAGAAGAAGGGGGGAAAAATCCGTCGTATTTTTCACTCTGCGCGCACACAGATTACATGCTTGTACCAAATGAATGAACAGTTAGTTTATACCAGATGCCAGCCGACAGCCTGATGCCAACTGGAAATAAAGTTATGGATGTATATACACTCATATAAACTGATCTCTAACCTTGTATATAAAACCATATGTGTCTATCTCTTTATGCACATTGGATGCATAGATTACTCATCACAGATGCATACACATATATGTCTTCAACAGGTCCATCCAGCAAATATTTACTCAGTGTTCACTCTATGCAGGGTGTGTGTATGTAAATGTGCGTGCGCAGAGAGAGAGGAATATGTGTTTGTACATAAATAATATACACACATAGCTGATTCTACCAGAAGCCAACCAGATTCTGGATGCAGGCAGTGGGAGCCTTGCCACGGGAAGACCATATACTCCACACTCCCTGCCTGGGGGATGTGCCAAATTTGGAGGTGAACATAGCCACCCTGGGGAGTGAGGGGGCAGCGCGGGGCAGATGGCAGGTGAGGGAGGAAGGTCTCTGGCTCCCTCTCAGGAGAGCAGAGTTAGGATTAGAGTCACAAGCCCCTTCAGGTCAATCACACCCGGGCTGTCTCTGTCTCCATCTAGTTGGGGACATGGGAGGAAGCACCTCTTGAGAGGCATCTGGGGTGCACGGCCCCTTGTTCCTGCCTTCTAGGCTGAGTGTCAGCTCCTGGATATAGGGGGACCGAATGGTCCCCAGCACCAGCTTCCACTTCAGAGGCCTCCCATGTGCTCCACAGGACCCCCCCTCCTCCCCGATGGCACTTCTCTTTAGGACAGGGCTGGGCCGGTGTGGTTGAGTCAGAGGTCACTCGGGACAGGTTGGGGGAGAAGAAGGGGGTAGCCGGGAGGGCTGTACTCTCGTCCTTCCTCTCATAACTGAAGTGATTCATCCACCCCCTGCCTTCTCCGCTTGACTCCAAAGGGGGCTATTGGGTCCTATGGGTGTTCCGCCCCCAGAGCCCAGTACAGGGCCTGCCCCCTGGGAGGCCCTTAATGAAATGCTGGGAACATGGAGGCTTAGAGGAGTGAAGGGGCTTGCCCTGGGGGCGTGGGCAGCCAGGCAGTAGAGCGAGGCTTGAGTGCGCACACCCGCCTCAGAGCAGACCCACTGCTTTACACATGCAGCAAGTGGCTCACGGCCTGTCTGGGACCCACTGGACCCACTCCACGTGCCACTGGCTTGCTGTGGCCTGGCCCACCACGACAGGAGCGGCCCCTTGTCTGACTTGTTTGCACCTGAGCTCCAGGGCACCGAGCACACAAATGCGATGGCGGTCGGTGCTCGGCAGGTGTTCACTGAACAAGTGAATGACTCAGGGCCTCCAGTCAAGGACACTTCCCATAACAACTAGACATTTCTAAAAGGTCTGGAGCTGAAACAGTAATTGATTTTAGATACACGAGGGCAGTCTGGGGATGGAGATTATTTCCAGGTGAGGATAGGCAAAGGAGAGGAAGTGCTTTCTTTAAGGGTCTGGGAAGCTGACCACTAGGGCCTGAACGTACTTTATCTCATTATGGGTAGCTGGCATGATTTCTATTTCACAGATGAGGAGGCTGAAGTTGAGAGAGGTAAAGCAACTTGCTCAAGGTCACACAGCCAGGATGTGGCAGTGGAGGTCTGATTTAACTCCCATTCTGGGCCTCAGGGAAAAATCACTGCTGGTCTTGCTGTTGAACCCAGGCTGTAGTTACTGCCTGCCTGACCTCTCCTCTTTCTTTTCTTCTATAAGGATTTAGTTATTTTCCAGAGCAAAAAAGGATACACTTGGGGTATTCAAGCTTGGGATTCTTTTTTCTCTCTTCTGGTATGCCATTAGGAAGGATGCTGGTTCTGGCCTCTTCCAAGGGCTACACCAGAGGCAACATAGGCTTCTGGCGATGCGCCCCCTCCCCAAGAAGCCCACCTTTCTTTGTCCTCTCAGGAGAGTTCCCCTGATGTGAATGAGAGGGATGGTTTGTAGGGGTGGTCTCTAGTCCCGGCCAGTTGGCACAAAAGGAAATGGTTTGTGGATTTAGGTGTTGGATGAATGAATAAAGGAACTTAAAGCGGGTCCCTGGTCACTAGGAACACAATCAGCATACACCTGTGGGCTGATGCAGGTGGATCGTGCTTCTGCCACGGGGATTGGGTGCGGATGTCCCCTGGGGGTGGTCCCTGGGGTTCACATCGGTGTGCCCCCCGCCCCTTCTAACCCCAGCTTAGTGGCCAAGAGTCCAGGCACACGGCCTGGTCAAGGACCCTTCCTATCCTAACAGAACCAAGCTGTTTGCCTAGATCCTGGCCACTAAGCTGGGGTTGGAGGGTTGGGGGACTGCGCTTTGTCACAACCACATCCTGCTAAGCTTTGCGGCTCAGGGACCTTGCATGTAAGTTGCTGGGTGCCCCTGGGCGAGTCACTTTAGCTCTCTGTTCGTTTCCTCATCTGCTCAATGAGGGTAGCACTGCCCACCTCCTGCATCTGCTGTGAACTCTCCAGTAAAGCACTGAGCGCAGAGCCTGGCACCTGGGAAGCTCACGAACAAACATTAGCTGTTATGACAACGATTAGCCTCATCAACAAAGCACCCATAAAGGGCGATTGGCGGGGCTGGTGCGCAGAGGTGGGTGTCTAGTGTGTGTGTGTGTGAGGGATGTGTGTCACCCACGCCTCTGTTCTGGGGCTTCTGAGGCCGAGGGCAGACAGTGGAGGTGCCCACGGTCTCCTGCCTCGCCAAGCCCTCCAGCAGGAGCCCCTTCTGGCAGCACAGGCTGCCTCCTGCAATCTCTGTCCCTTGGGCTGGCCGCCTGTCCCTCCGCTGGCAAGGGCAAAGAGGAGGCCCGGCCAGGGGGCCCTGGTCCTGGGCGGCCTGCCCGAAGCCAGCCAAGGACTCTTTGTCCTGGGAGGGGCCCAATGCCTGGTTGCAGCTGCTACTCCCGGGAGGGGCGGGAGAGGCCCCTCTGGTCTCTCAGCCCAGGGGTCAGCACCCAGAGGGGGGCCCAGCCCTGCAGACCCTCCTGGTCCCCCCAGGGCTGCTTCCTGCTCTTGTTTGTCCCTGAAACCTGAGAAAATGAGCCAAGTCCCCGGGAAAGGGGGCTCCAGCTGGGGGCCCGGTCCCCTTGACCCCAGTGACTTCTGGTTGGGGATGGGGCGAGTGGTTGTCCGTGCTCTTGAAGATGCTCTCCGTATGCCACCCTCCCACTCAGGCCACGGCCGGTTTTCCAGATTTCGTCTTTTCCCACACTCTTTCCTCGTGCTCCTTCACACACCCAGTTCTTCTTAAAGGGACTCTAAGAAGAACCAATTTTCTCTGAACAGAACAATGCCCTATTAATCTTTCGGGGGATTTGAACTTGGCAACGTTTCAGCCTTTGATTTAAATATCATTTTGGTAATGGGGCAATAAAAAGAAGTCTGACTCTTGGACAACACGGGGTTTCCAATACCTTCTGAGCATGAGACAATTTCAAATATAAAATTAAATCCAACTCCCTCCGCCCTCCTTCCCTCCCTCCCTCTCTCCCTCCCTCTTGCTTTCACTCACACAAAAGCTCACTTCCCACATACTTCATGGGGATATTTCAAGTTAAAGTTTTGTTTACCTTATAGAAAAGTTAATTAGTTCCTTTTGATCTCATAGGGAAAACCACACAGGAAATTTTTCTTCAGAAAGTGTACACACGAAGGCATGCTTTTTCCTCATAACCAGAGATATTCATTAAAACAATTCGTTTCGATTTTTAATTTAAAGAAAACATTTTACATTTTCCTTATTTATTATTAAGAAAGTCATTGTCCCCAGGGCAGAGCGTAAAGGGGGTCGGCTGTGGTGCTTTTGCTGTGTAAGCAGCCAGCGTTGGGCAGTTTATAATCTGCCCCTAGTTTGTTTTTCTACTTTGGATAACAAGAGACTTCTGCAGAGAGGCAAACCTTCAAACATGCCAAATTTCAGTCGCCAAAATATTAAAAATCCGGGGTTTGGGAGATTGAGACTGTATGGTTTAAATAAAGATATTTAGGTTCTGAAATATAAATATTCAAGATCCTGAAAAAACATATCATTGCATTAAAATCTGAAACAGGCAGTGGGTGAATCGAAGGGAGAAAATGTTTACCTTTTTGAGGTTTATCTAATGAAATATAATAAATAGTACATCTCTCTCTCTCTCTCTCTCTCTCTCTTTTAACCCCTAGAGATATTTAAGCAATACCTGGATTTGTACAATAAGCTGCTTAGCAAAAGTCTAGAAAGAGAAACGCTTGGATTTTGAAAATGCGATTTTCAATCTTAAGCACATTTTCCACATCTTGTATTGTTACGGGATAAGGGATGCCGAGGACTCTGCAAATTGTGGAATTCATTTCCAGCACAGACCGAGCGAAAAAGGAATAGTATGGCTTCCTCGAGGTTGAAAGAACAAATTAAAAGATATTGCTGTCGGAGCAGCCAGAGGCTGGGGTCCCCATGACTGCAAGGCAAAAAAAAAAAAAAAAAAAATCTCATCTATAGATATGGTATGGACCAAATGCCCGGGGAAGAGATGTTTTTACAGAAGAAAAACCACAAAAACATAACAGTTCTAAAGAGTGGTGTTGACATCAGTATATAATTTTGAGGGTATTTTTGGGTGCGTATCCCTTTCCTGCCCCTGACACAAATATTTGGAGATTGGGACTGTCATTGTTGATAAAAATTAAATTGATGCTGCATACAAAAGATATATAAAAACCATGTTAACATATGGAGCGACTTTGATGATGTTCTGTACAGCGAAAGTCTAAGAATCTGATGACATTTTATTGTCGCCCATTTGCATTTTCATCTGCACCAACCACTGCCTTTAAAAACAGAACTCTTAATATAGATTTCTTTATCAAAGACTTTCACCTGAAGATAAATTTTCTGGTTTAAATATACCCTGCTTTCCGATTTTACTTTTTAATTTTTATTTGTAAACGGTGAAGGTGTGTGACGATCCACTTGTGAAAGTTAGAAAATTATGCATCTGTTTTGAAGAGGGCTTTAAAAACGCTGCCTGCTGCCCGGAGGAGCAGATTCCTGCAAATGAACAGCCCTAGGGAAGCCAGTTATTAATGCGAGTTTCCAAAGTCTTTCCGTTCAAGTGCGGCGTCCGAAAACCTTTTAAAAATCGCCCTTCTCTCACACCATTAACTTTAATAATTTCTTCTGAAGATAACTTTAATAATTTCCTCCCTGAGATAACTTTAATAATTTCTTCTGAAGAAATATTTATGCTTTTTAGCGTTGGAAATGTTCTCTTCCTTTTTTTCCCTCCCTTTTCTTGCTTCCTCGAGGAAAACAGTTTAATGTAAAGTTCAAGGGGGAAGAGAGACTCATTTAACAAAAGGGCTGGAAACAGAAGCTGAGATGAATACCCAATTCCCTCTTTGGATTTGCCAAATAACAACGAAAAAATCAAATACTTCCCAGAAGACCACTGATGGGATTCCTCCCAAATAAATACGCATCTCTTCCTATTTTCGTCAAAACAAATAATTTTCTTTGTGGCTAGGACTTTTGGAGACTGGGGGGCCCGCACTCTTTCAGTGCCCTCCACTGGGAACCTTGAGATTTCAATATATATATCTCTATATAAAATATATAGGTATATAAAAATATATATATAATTTTCCCCTTCCATGAATTCCCATAAAGTTGGCGTACTTTCTCTAGGGGAGCACGGGCTGGGAGAGCGTCGGGTCCCTGGGTCGACACTTCCTTGGCCTGAATGCAGGAGGAAAGGAGGTGAAGAGAGCTGAGAGAAAAACACGATCCTTACAGGAGAACACGTTGGCAGAGGGATAAAAAGAGCGAGACAAGTAAATATTTTTCTAGCACGCTTCCAAGTTAAAACCAGCGAAGCTACCCAGTTTAAAGAAAGGGAAAACAAAATTCGTCCCTACCTTTGTCAGATGCAAAGTAATGGGGGGACTTGTTTCCAGAGTGGTTGGGACCTACACAGAGCTTCTTACCTTAAATCTATACATTTTGAGCAAAAACAGCTTGGAGCAATTCTTTCCAAACAGCCCCAAATGTTAACCATTCCATTCAAGATCAGGTTTCTCCTTCAGCCTAGACGGTGATATCAGTTGGATTTTCTTTTCTTTTCTCCCCCCCCTTCTTTTTTTAAAAATATGGATTCTTATGTTTCCAATCCTCAAACATACTTTTTTCATCTTTGTTAACGCTCCTCTCGCTGCTGGATGGGGTGGGAGTGGTCAGGAGTCCTTCTCTTTGGGACAATTAGCCTCCCACTTGGTCATTTTTAATAAGTCTGAATGATTTGTCGTGGTCACTGAGTAGGGGCTCTCTCTCTCTCTCCCCTCCAATATTGTTGTAGATACGTAAAGTTTACGGCGTGCTGTAAATATGTCAGTTTTTGCCTGGGAGTCTGCTAATAAAGAACTTCGAGGTATTATTGATGGAAAAGAGAATGTTTTCAATAAGACTGGCCGGGGCTGAGGTTGGAGACATTCCACACCCAGCAGAGCGCAGGCGATGGAAAGGCCGGTGACCGCGGGCGCTGCGCTGGGCCTGCCCGCCTTTCTGGTTCTCGGCACCACCGTGTGAAACTTTTAAGAGCTCGGTCCTCTTTTCAATGGCCTTCCCGGCCATCAGTGACATAACCGAGCTTATCAGAGGATCACAAGACACCGCTTTCCCCCCTCTGATCCCCTTTGGCTTTCTGAGCTCACCCCTGTTGATAGGAGGAGACATAAAGAAATCCAAACTGTTCCATGGGAATCTCACTTTTTCACTCTATGCGGCACCTTCGCAGTGCAAATTGGAATCGTTTCTCTTTCTTCCTTCTTTCATTTGCAGTTTAATTCTCCTGCTTTCCCCCCACCCCCGCCCCCCGAAAAAAAAAAAAAAAGGAAAAAAGAATTCGCAGAAAATTTGGTCTCTGGCCACCACGCGGCCCTGGTTTCTCCGTCGAAGTGGCTCGCTCTGGGTTTTTTATTTTTTATTTTTGTCACATCGCCCCACATGACAGTTTCATCTGGTGCTAATGTGGCCGTCACATGGGTCGGCCCTCAGAATTCCATGCTCATTTACCATTAATCAAATGCATCATTATGAATTGTGTATGCATTTTAGAGCAGACCCAAGCCCCGGCTCGATATGGAAGCGCTTTTTTTTTTTTCATTCATGTTCAGCAACAAAACTCACATCTGCTGTGAAGATTAATGGCAAGGCCAAAGCGGCATTCTTTGTGTTTGCCTAGCCCAGAAATCAACAGCCCTAAATTACAGGTTGGTAAGCTATGTCCAGGTAGCATTAGTTTTTCCGGATTATTATTATTATTGCTAATGGGGCACTCTAATCACCCCCAGCAAACTGAAGCTGGTAAGAGAGAGGCCAGACGAAGCTGTCGGAGACCACAGTTTCAGCTTCTTAGGGGCCTGGGGTGGGGGTGGGTGTCTCCTTGAGACTGGGGGTTTTTTGTCTTAAATTGCATTTTGGTCAAAATGGGGACTGGCCCTCCTAATTTTGAAGAATTCGAAGTATTTGCAGGCTGAGCTGGGATGGGTGGGGGTGGGGACTGGGGACGGTGTTATCCGCTGGACGCCTTCAGCAATTGTGAACTGTGCTTCCCTGGAACTCATTCCCCAGTTAGGGCTCTGTGGGAGCATTCTGAGTTCCGGAACCTTCCTTGGAGGGCCTGTCTCCTATCGGCTGTTGGGGACATGGAGACTCCTGGATGTATAAAAAAGGGTTTTCGCTGGGAATTTACAGTGATCAAAGTCTTTCCTGAGGTCGGGGACCATGTTTCAGGTAAAAGCCTTTTCCTGAGCTGTCACAATAGTTCCAGGAGATGGGACCTGCTGCCTGAGACCGGACCCCAGCCCTGACCCCTCTCTCCCTGCTAGGCTGGGGAGATGGATCTGACTTGAGGTCAGCTCACATTTTGATGTCTAATTGCCAGCAATCCCCAGCACAGATCGGGAACACGCAGAGAAATTGGCCTCCAGGAGTGAGAGAGGTGAGGTGCAGGGGGCTGTCTGTGCTGCTGGCTTCTTTTGTGGCACTGTTTTTTTTTTTTTTTTTTTTTTTCTATTCTCCCCTCCAAGCAGACAGCTAGACAGCTGGGCCTGGATTTTGACTTGGTTGCCCCTCATAGGGGTATAGGGACACTCTTGCCCCCAGGGAAAGGTCTCTGTTGTGAGGCCTTCCTGTGCTGTGCTGGGGCTCATGATATTAGTGAAGCCTGTTAAAAATAAACACCTTTTTAGAGTGTGCTGCTCGTGGTCTGCCCAAGCCCCTGGCTGGCGAGTCTCCAGGAGAGGCTGAGAGTCTTGAACTGCTTGGTGGGCTCCATGCCAGGGTGCTGGATTTGCTCATGTGGCCCCCTGGGCATATTTTGGGAACCGTCCTCCCTTAGAAGACTCTTCCCACCTGGAAGGTCTGGGCCGCTTCCCTGTAGGGGAGTTCAGAGGCACCAGAGCACAGATTTTCAACCCCTCTTCCTTCCTTCTCCTGGTTAGGGATGGTGTGTGTGTGTGTGCACAAAAGTTGGTGCAGAGCAACAGTAGATGGGCTCTGGCTGAGCTGGATGGTGGCTGCCAGTGGAGGGTTCAGTGGCGGGAGATGGTCCCTCCACACACGCAGTGTGTGAGCATGTGTATGGTAGTTGGGGTCTACCCGTGGTCCCCAGGCCAAGCCCCAGGCTCCATTTTTGTCATGCTGGGGCCTCTTTCCCAGTGGGGAAGTGCCTCTAGTGCTGATGTCAACAAGGCTGAGGCTGCGATCAGGAATGGGCAGCTCAAGGCTGGCAGGTGTGACCTCAGAGGGAAGGAACAGCTGGGGATGGTGGGCACTGTTTTCCCTCCCACTCCCATGACCTTTAGGGCCAAGAATGAGGCAGTAGCGTCCAGGCTCTGAGCCCGGGCTTCCGAAGGGCTTAGAAGAAGCCTGTGGGACAGGGCTTTGGGGGTGCCTTCAGCTACTCTGGCTGGGTCTGGGCTTAGTCTCAGAATGACTGGGGATTTCACCGAGTGGCAGAGTCTACTCCATGGCCACGGCTTCTTGGGGACCCTCTTCCTAGGGCTATTCAAGCCTATAACAGCCCTGGGAGCAGGACTCTGGTGCTCAGAATGGTTGTTAATCCATTTAAGGTCACCCAGAGGGGCACCTGGGTGGCTTAGTAGATGAGTGTCTGCCTTTGGCTCAGGTCCTGGGATCGAGTCTTGCATCAGACTCCTTGCAGGGAGCCTACTTCTCCCCCTGCCTATGTCTCTGCTTCTCTCTCTATGTCTCTCATGAATAAATTAATAAAATCTTAAAAAAAAAAAAAAAGTCACCCAGAACCCAGGTCTTTCCAGGTCTGAACCCTGAGCCCAACCTGTGCCAGTGACGCCCCACAATGTCATTAAAGCTGAAAAATGCAGGGCCTTGAGCTTCTGAAGTAGATTTTCTTCGAGACTTAAGGAATAGTCTAATTAAAATACTTACAAACAGGCCGAGGTCTGGTCCCGCTTCGAGCAGCTCTCTCGGGCTTCCAGGCAAATAGCTCTGGTTCCATTGACATTGGTTTTAAAAAAAATTAGAATTTGGGTCACTTTGGTTTGAGGCTCAGTAAGTCAACGTGGCTTGTCTGGCTTTTGTCTGCTACCTTGTTTGCCTCAAGGACGTAGAAGGGTTTCGGTTTATAAAGCATGTGCAGACGTGGCTGTCCGCTGGTGGTGATGTTCTTTCTCTCTGTTTCTGGTCCTTTTTTAGAGAAGCTGGTGAGTCTGGTCTTCTCCATCTCGGGGCCGGTCATTTAAGTGGGCCTGGACCAGGACAATGCCACATAGAAAACTGCCACTGGTGAGTAGAGGTGATAGGTAAACGGATATTATTTGATAGATATTATTTGACATGGAGAGACGCTCACTAGCTCACTAAGTTTGACACCTGAAGCTCATTTTAAATTACAAAAGTAACACATACACCTGGTAAGAAACGGAAACTTGACAGAAGTATTTTTAAAGTCCATGAAATGGATTAATATTTGCACAGCGCTTAGAAGAACAGCGCCTGGCACGTACTAAACACTTCGGAAGTGCTTACTAAATAAAAATATGTGACATTCGAAGTAACTTTCTCTCCCATCCTAGATCTGCGGTCTCCCTCTCTGGAAGCAACCAAGCGAATGGTTTCTCGGATATCCTTCCAGAAATTTTGTGTGCTTGGGTAAGCGTGTGGGCACACACGATCATTTTTAGGCTGTAAAGTGAAAAGAGTAGGTTACAAAGCAGCTTCCAACAGGACGATCCCATTTTTAAAACAATCAGATCAACAAACAAACAAACGTGCATAGAAAATAATCTGGAAAAAAAAGAAAATAATCTAGAATCATGTACACCAAAGTAGTAACAGCAGTTATCTCTAAAAGGCGGGATCGTGAGTGGGTTTTCGTTTTTTTTTGTCTCCTTTTGCTCACGCTGTTTATAATTCTAAAAATGAATGAAAGGGAGCGTGCACACATAAGCGAGGGGGTGAATACGTGGACCTTGGTCCTCTGGTGTAAATGTGTTCTCTGAGGGCTAACGTCCTGGCAGGGGGGCCCGGGACTCCCATCACGGGGTCTGCACAGACCACCTCCCATTTGCTGCCTGGGACCTGCCACTCTTGCTGATCCGCATTTGGCTCTGCCGGGTGGCTCCAGGACTCCTTGCGGGGCCCCCTGGATGGGGGATCCAGCCAGGATAAAGTTTCCAGGGCTGTGCTACACACACTTTCTAGCTTTCCCTATTGTTTCTTTTGCTCCCTCCATAGCCCTCCACTGTTGTGGGGAAGAAAACTTCTTCCCTCTGCCGGCCTGGGCCTGGGGTGGGGGTGGGAGGCTGACCTCCCCAGCAGGGAATGAGGGTGAAGAGCCATTTGAAGTGAATCTGCTTAGGTGTTCATTCGGGGAGCCCGAGTCCCATGACCTGGGTCCTTGGAACCCGTCGGGGGGGGGCCCCTCTGGATGTGCCTGTGACACACAGAGGCAGGCCAGCCCGCCTCGCTGACTTTCCGGCCTGACTTGATTGAAGCCTTGTCTGAGTCCTGGAGTGGCCAGTGGAGCAGGAGTCCTGGGGGTGGGTCCTGACTGTTTCTGACTCTGAATACAGTTCTGGAGTCAAGCAGACTCGGGCCATGAACCGGGTACTGTTGTTTACCGGCTGAGGCACCTGGGGCACGTGAGTTTGTCTTTCTGAGCCTCGAATTCCTCATCTCTAAAATGGGAGCAAATAGTGGCACCTTCCTCATGGTGATGGCATATCTTCATTCTCAACTCTTGCCTTCAATACAGATTTTTCTGAGCCCCTCCTGGGGGCCAAGTCCCTCACCTGACCCTGTGTGGGCTCAGACGTGTAAACCTCTATCTAGGACACCAGATAGAACAAAAGACATGCTTTCCAGGGGCAAAAGCATGGGGAAAGCAGGGGAGGTTTCTCGACGGGTGGACAGGAAGGCCGATATGGTGGGGCTTGCAGTTGGAGAGGAGACCCTAGCAGTGTCCACAGCCCTTCCACGGATAGGACTTCACATATTTCTCACAAAGGCCTTAGAATCTGACTTTTGCTGAGGGGAACGTTAAATTAAACTTATTTTTCAGCCAGGTTGAGTTGGATATTCAGCAGAGTGGAATGTGCTGGACAATAGTGAACAATACTCAGAGTCCAATCTGTCCGGCCTCCTCTGCTCTCATCCTGGGAAACTGGTTGCCCGTTTAGCTGTGAGGCAGGGAGAGCTTGAAAGCCACCTCAAACCCAGCTTTCCCCAGGAGACTTCCCTTCCACTCTTCTGCTGCTGCTGTCCACAGGGCTGGAAAGGACAAGATCTTCGGACAGACCAGCCCCCAACCCTGACTCTGCCATGTGCATGCTGGAGATCTTGGGCAAGCCTCAGTGTCCTTGTCAGGAAAATGGGCACAGCAGCAACACCCACCTTGCCAAGCTGCTGTGAGCATTCCAGATGGTACAACGCACCCACATAATGCCTAGCACATGCCAGGACGTCTGAGGCAGGGCTGGGTCCTCTGCCAGTGGGGCCCCGTGTCTGGACTCAAGACATTCTTCCCCTTATTACAAAGCCACACACCAGGACCTAGCTCATCTGGGACCCACGTGAACCCCGGGGCTCTGAGATATTTCATCCCTCTATTTGGCTTTCGTCTTCCTGACCCCGGCTCAATGTCCCCACCCACCTGCCACCCTGCCAGGCCCCCAGTGAGCAGAGAAATTGGGAACCTGGCAGAGCCGAGGGAGAAGGAAGGTTGCAAGGTAGAGGTCAGGAGAGAGAAGGGATGTACCCAGGATGCTGCGACGGGATCTTCCGGGGGTCGGGGCCAACGGCAAAACCTGCCCTGGTGCTCTCTTTCCCCCAGCGCGTCCCAAATCAAGAAGGCAAAGAAGGGTTTGGCTTTATTTTCCTCCCTCCTCTCATCTGTAAAATTGAGACATTACAGTTCCAAAATGGGCTTTGAGCCTGTAGAAATTAATCCGGTCTGGCAGGAGGTCTGCAAATAAACATATTGTTTCGATTGGTGTTGACATTTGGATTGTGAGAAGGTTTGAAAATGTAACTGTAGTTGGGATTTTCCAGCCCATCCAAGTTTTTCCGTGGAGGGGCTCAACAAGCCTTAGCTGGTGGCTGGGTGAGAGCCCTCTTGAAACCCGGCGTCGGGCACTGGCTGAGGCCGAAGCGCCCCGGCTCGGAGCCTGCGCCCCAGGGGACAACCTGAGCTCTTGCGTGGGTGCCGTAAGCACTTTGGGATGCAAAGCCTCTGGGGGTGACCGACCTCTCCAGGAGTGACCTTAAAGACTTAGAGCACCTACCATGTGCCAGGCACCTTCTATGCGCAAACTCATTTCGTCCTCCGGCCAGGGCTGCGGTGCAGGATTACCCCCATTTTACAGATGGGGCCTCTGGAGGATCTGAGAGGTTAGGTGACTTGCCCAAACCACACAGAAGAAAAGTGAAGGCTCGAACTCAGCCTGTTCTGACTCCCGACGGCTTGCCCTATATCACCTACTTTCTGCCAGGAACTTTCCAGAAGGTCATCTCACCAGTAGAATGGCTCTCTACCCACGGGAAAGGGCTGAGCCTGGACTGAAGGGAAACCTAAGTTGACTGAGTGTTTGGTCATCAAGACGGCTGGTTCCATCCCATTTCTGGACCCCCGTGGAGGGAAGCCCCCCTTTACCCTCTGGCCACTGTGGAAGCAGGTGGCATTCCCACCTCCCCCCTTCACTGCACAGGAGCTCATCCTTCAATGGCCTCTGAGCCTCCCTGCCTCCCCTGCCACTCAGCTCCAGCATCCCCACTCAGGCCCAGTGAAGCGGCCTGGTTTCCCATGCACGGGGACCCGAGAAAGCCACCTAGTCAGGGAACAGGGACACACGGCTTCCAACCACGAACTCAGGCTGCTGGCCCGATGTCGGCATCGTATTTTTAAGCTTGGTGATTTCTGTACGTGGTGGCTTCTGTGCGTCCCAGGCCTCTCTCCCTGCCTCCTAGCTTCGGCATTGCAAAGATCCCTCTGCAGTGGCGCACTGCTTCTGTCTCCCTCCCAAAGCTCTGGGTCTGTCCCTGCAGAGCAGGACATGGCCGGGAAAGCTCACCATCGGGAGCCTCCCATGTGTCGGTAGTGCCGACTGGCCAGCCTCCAGCCATTTCTTAAGTCCATGCCCCCGCCTGCCTCCCCAGGGGCTATTTCCCCAGGCACGGATGGCAGTCCTCAAGGGCGGGGCCTTGATGTCACCTGGGATGAAGGTCTTCTGGTACCCACCACCCCGCCTCCATACTCTTTGCTGCTTGGGGTGACCGGGAGTGGGGGTTGCAAGATGAGGACCCGGGTCCAGCCCCATCGCCCGGGCTTCGTGTCGAGGTGAGCCCATGCCAGGAAGATGCCTCCTCAGGGGCAGCCCTCCTCACCGACTTCTCTGCTGCCTCCCCCTCTCCCTGGGTGGGGAGTGAGAGGGAACCTCCTGGGGGAAGGACTCACCTCATTTGTTCCCGTAGACAAGGGAAGTCTCTAGCACACAACCTTGAGGCTGAGAGAGGCCTCCTCTTTGCACCTTGCCACACCCTTGTCTCTGGCGCTGCCCCCCAGCCCCCATTCGCTCTGACTCCTCAGTACCCATCTTCTCACATTCAAAGGCTGGAAACCATGACCAGAGGTTTGGGGGCATTGCGTTTGGCCTGACACTGTTCTGGGAGCTAATGTTTGGGCTTGGATCCCTTCTGAATGTTATGTTTTTTTGTTTGTTGGCTGGCTTTGCCTTCAGGAGGTGTGAACCTTCGACTGGGTTTGAGTTTCTGGAAACCAGGAAGGTTTGTGTTCATTTCAAGGTTCAGAAAATCACTGTGGTTTTGGGTCACGGTTGGGTTTGATTTGCGTGCTTGATGGCAGCGGAGGCCCGGGGGCTCTGAGCTAGGCCTGAGCAGGGGTCCCCGTGGGATCGGAGTGACAGACACTTGGGGTGTCCCCTGGGAGGGGCTGGTCCTGGGCCAAGCCCACAGGGCGAGTGGCTGAAGTGGAAGGGAGGGGCATGGCACTGGTTCTGGGGAAGTGGAGACAGAGAATTCACTTTCCCTCAAACTTCTTATCACAGAGCATGCCTGGATATGATTTTCGGGGACACAGCAGAGGGGGTTTGTGGGGAAAGCATGCAGCGAGAGCCAGGAGGAGAGTGGGACGGCCCCAGACACTGTGGTGGGAGGGAGCAGCCAGGTGTCTGCACACGCCTGCTGAGTGACTCGGGGCAGCTCTTCAACTTCTCTGAACTCCTTTCCTCATGCCTTTTCCTAAGGTGGTTTTGAGATTAAAGAGGATAATATTTGTAGAAACTCATGGGGGAGGTCAGAATATATTAGGCCTCGTGAGCTCTACAAAGACAGGGCTATGCCTCATTAATCATGTTCTTCCCAAGTTAGCGGAGCGCTTGGCCCTCACGCTCATTCAATGAGCCCTTCTCGAAGCCAGATGGGAACTGGTCGCTCGGTTATTACTGTCAGTTTTAACAGCAAGTCTGTTTCCCCGATTGGAGGTTGGAGCTGGAGTCCTGAACTGCCCTGACTTGCTCTGGAAGGAGCCCTTCTCTCTGGGCACAGCGGTCTTCCTGCAATGGACACAAGCCTTTGGTCACCTCCCAAGGGTGTTCCCCATTCTCGCCAAGGCCTGTCACCTCCTGCCTCCAAGCTGACTTAATCCATTTCCATCCTCCAAGGGCTGGAAGAGTCTTTCTTTGCTAGTCACAAGGAGTTCCCAAAGTGTTTGGGTTTTCAGATTTTGGATCAGCTGGAGGCTGAGGCCCCTTGGTAGAGCGCCCACATGTCCCGGGTTTCCAGCTATAGTCTAAAATCTTCAGGGTCATTGTCCCTGTGAGTGTCAGCCTAATAGCCTTGAATTTTGGTCTGTAAATAATACCGGACTCCACTTACCGACTTTCTTGTTCTGGGCCCTTACTTAATCCTCCCCCATGTCCTGGAAGGTGGCATTATAGCACTATCCCCATTTTATAGACCAGGAAAGTGAGGCTCAGAGAGGTCAAGTCCCCAAGGCCCCTAGTGGCCCAGCTGGGACCCAAAGCCAGGTCTCTGGCCCCCTGGTAAACTGTCCTAGTGCACAGGTCGCAACGAAGGCGAGGACCCCTGAGCCTCTGAGTTGGTCTGTGAACCCGAATCTCCAAGGAGCCTTTCCCCATCTGGAACAGGGAGGGTGAGGACCCCCCTCCCCAACCTCCTCCCCCAAGGTGGCAAGCGGTCTCCAGCCTTGGAAGACGTAAATGGCTGGCTGCTTTGCCGGGCTGGGCCGTCACAGCCTGTTCAGGGGGGCAGGCGGTCCTGAAAGGTGAACTGTTAGGAGCAGAAGGCCTGGGGCGGTGTCCAGGCTGCCTGCCCGCCACCCCGCACCGATTAAGTCGCCCGGCCCCGCTCAATCCCCGGGTCTGTTTTGCCACCCAAACCGCGGGCCTCAGGACGACAGCCACACGCCCTCCGCCCGCGCCCCTCACCTTCTTCCCCCCGGGCTGGCAGAGGAGAACCCCGGGCTCGGTCAATGCCCCAGTGTTCCGCCGACGTCGCCCACGTCAGGGTTACTTTGCCTTCTTCAAATAGGATCTGCTGCTCCCCCCGCCCCCAGGGGGGCTCTACAGGCCCCGGGCCGGCTGGGGTGGGAGCACAGAAGGCCTTTTGTGGCTGACCTGTGAAGGCCCTGGCATCTTTGAAGATGATAAACAACCACTTGAGGAGAGAGTCACGTTTGCAGACGGAAGGACACAATTTAACTTGTCAAAAAACATTTGGGTTTCCTTTCTCACCGGGTTGGGGTGGGAGCAAATGATGCAGCAAGATTTCTGTCCCCTTTCTCCACGCTCTTCTAGATTTCTTCTGCAGCTTCCCTGTTCCTTTTGCCCACCCAGCCACCCACTCAGCAGCGCACGAGGTGTCCCCCACCCTGAGCCTGCCGTCAAGTAGCTCTTGAAACGTGCCCATGTCTCTCTGTTCCAGGCTCTCCGTTGGCATCTCTCACTGCAACGAGCCTGGCGCCTGGGCTCTGGGTTTCTACTGCTGCCCTGCCTTGGAGCCTCATGGGATGACTTTGGTCAACGCCAGTCTGACCCCATTGGCCTGAGTTACCTCACCGACCATCTCCCCCTCCGCCCCCTCTGATTTTCTGCTCTGGCCATGCTGGCCTCCTTCCAGGCAGGTTTCTGGCTCAGCACCTTTGCAAGCACTGTTCCCTCTGCCTGGAATGCTCTTCCCTCAAAACCCCAGGAGGATCCCTCATCTCCTCTAGGTTTTCCAGAAGTTACCTTCTCAGTGAGACCTTGTCTGTCTACCTCATTTCAAATAGCAGCCCCTTCCTCCAACATTCCCCATTCCCCCTGTCCCCACTGCAGGCTTGATTTTTCTCCATCACCTTGATCTGACCAGAGGTGGATTTTCCACGAAACTGGTGGTGCTTATACCTCAGAGCCCTGCACTAGCAGCTTCCTGACCAAAATTGATATTTATAATTCTTCATTCTTAAGGAGTCTGCCCTTTCCCCCAAACTGTATAAGCTTTAGGCCCCACAAAAGCCCAGATCTGCCTGCCCCTTACCTGTTTTAATTTTTTTATTATGTCTCTCCCTCTGCCATTAAAATACAAACTCCACGAGGGCAGAAGTTTTTATCTTAAAAAAAATTTTTTTTTTTAAAACGGTTTTATCTCCAGGATGTAGAACAGTGGCCACAGACAGAAGGAGCTCCAGAAATGTTGCTGTCTGGCTGTATGTCAGCTCAGGTTCATATGTCATTCAGGGCCTCATGTTTCTTTTAGGATTAAGACCAGCTTCCTGGGACACCTGGGTGGCTCAGTGGTTGAGTGTCTGCCTTTGACTCAGGATGTGATCCCAGGGTCCCGGGATCGAGTCCTGCATCGGGCTCCCTGCATGGAGCCTGCTTTTCCCTCTACCTGTGTCTCTGCCTCTCTCTCTCTCTCTCTCTCTCCCCTGTCTGTCTCTCATGAATAAATAAATAAAATATTTTAAAAAATTAAAAAAAGAAAAAAGACCAATCTCCTAACAACACTCTCAAGGCTCTGCCCTCTATCTGCTCCCAAATGTGCTAAGATTCCGACTCAGGGCCTTTGCACGGGCTGCTTCCTCCCATTGAGGCTCTTCCTCTCCTCTTGGCCTCCTTGTTCTTCCTTCAGGTCTTGAATGCTGGTCCTGTGTCCCCGGCGCAGTGGGGCTCTGGGGTCACGTGGCCTCTTGCACCTTGGAGTTTCTCTTGCTAGCATTGTCGTCACAGTCACATGCCATCTGTGCCATTGCTGGTTTAGGATTTGTTTCCCTTCCAGGACTGTAAGCTCTGTGAGGGCAGGGCCATGCTGCTCTTGGGAGCTGCCATCTTCCCAGCGCAATGTCTGCCATGTGGTCCTTTTCACTGACTCCTTAAATAGCTGATGTGGGAAAGAGCAAAATAAAATCCAGTTGGGGAAAGATGGGAATCAGGCAGTTAATTATCAAAATAAGCAAAATCTCATTAAATCTATGGCATATCAGAGCTGAAAGAGATGGTCCAGTCTGTAACTCATAGACCAGGTGCCCTCACATCCTGGGAGTTCTATGGAGTGTCCTACAGGTTGTTGCTGCATACATGTAAGTGGGTGTGCATGTGCATGAGTGTGGGCATGTGTGTGCACACGTATATGCAGGTGTGCATGTGCACATGTATGCAACTCTAGGCGCAGGTATGTATGTATGGGTGTGCATGCAAGTGTTGGGGGTGGGGGTCAGGAAGGTGAAAAAACGGGCAAATAGACGGATGTTAGACCCATTCCTACTTCAAACAGAGTCATTCTGCTTTTATCCATTTATATATTGAACTTTGGCTTCTGCTTTTGTTTGAAAAGAAATAAGCCAAAAAAAATTAAATTAAAAAAAAAAAGAGAAGAAATAAGCTCTCTGGGGGGCCTGGCAGGCTCAGTCGGTAGAACATACGGCTCTTTTATTTTTATTTTTTAAAAAGATTTTATCCATTTATTCATGAGAGACACAGAAAGAGAGGCAGAGACATAGGCAGAGGGAGAAGCAGGATCCCTGTGGGGAACCTGGTGCGGGACTCAATTTCAGGACCCTGGGATCCTGAGCTGATCAGGATGAGCTGAGCTGAAGGCAGACATTCAACCACTGAGCCACCCAAGTGCCCAGAACATGTGACTCTTTTTTTTTCTTAAAAGACTTTATTTATTCATGAGAGACACAGAGAGAGAGAAAGAGAGGCAGAGACACAGGCAGAGGAAGAAGCAGGCTCCATGCAGGGAGCCTTATGTGGGACTTGATCCTAGGACACGGGGATCACACCCTGAGCTGAAGGCAGACGCTCAACCACTGAACCACCTAAGCTTCCCAGAACATGTGACTCTTGATATTGGGGTGATGAGTTCAAGCCCCATGTAGAGCTTACTTAAAAAAAAACAATTTTGGGGATCCCTGGGTGGCTCAGCAGTTCAGCGCCTGCCTTTGGCCCAGGGCATGATCCTGGAGTCTCGGGATTGAGTCCCACGTCGGGCTCCCTGCATGGAGCTTGCTTCTCCCTCTGCCTGTATCTCTGCCTCTCTCTCTCATGAATAAATAAAGAAAATCTTAAAATAAAAAAACAATTTTTAAAAACAATAAGATAAAATAAAATAAAATAGAATAAAATAAAAAAAGTTTCCAACCAAAATCAAATTTGGAAGTGCTGGTCTGATCACACCCCTCCTTCCTGTTTTACAGGTGGGTAAATGAGGCCCAGAGAAGTAGAAGCACTTGCTCAAGATCACAGAATGAATGAGCAACAAGCCCAAGGACTATTCCCTGATGTTCAGCCCACTCTTCCTGATTTGGGCAGAGCTTTGCATCATTTCTTCTGTGACCAGGTGGCCAAGCACCTGGACGTCCTGAAGCTCATGGAAAAGCTCCAGGGATCATGGAGCTTTAATCCCATCATGTGAATCAGGAATCATTTTAGCTGCAGAAGATATGACTCCCCAGATGCACGCAGTAAAAATCACAATGCTGAGCACAAGTGCTCAGGGGAAAATCCCGACACAGAACACTAACCTGCCTTTGAGTTTTTCAGTTGATATTATTGTCTGGAGGTGCTTCTAGCAAACCTATAGCAAAAGGCACCAAAGGTTTAGAAAAATTTATGGGGGCAAAACTGAAAAGGGAACTAATTCTGTCCATTAGTTTCATGGTGTCAGTTTATGTGTGTGAATATGAAAAAAATTAAGAGGATTATTTCTCATATACTTTGATGCTGGAACAAATGCCTCCAGCCAATGGGGTCTTGGGGGGGGGGGGGGAGGAAGAACCATTGTTTTTCATCCTATAAAAATAAATTTTTATTTGTTCTCTGATTACAAAAATAATAGGTACACCTGAAGAAGTAGAACACTATAGAAATATGCACAACTTAGAGAGGGAAGTTGTTTCAATATTGTTCTCCCCCCAAGCAGACTCGTTAATACTGACTTGTATTCAGACCTACTAAGTGAGTGCCAGGCACTGGGAGGGCAACAGTGAACAAACACAGATGCCATCTGTGATCTTCCGGAACTCATAGTTGAGTGCAGAAGAGATATGAAATCATCACACAACTGTAAAAATTCAATTGTGTTTTGCATTTAAAAGGAGACATACGAAGGCACGAAATTGAGAAAGAGACCTTGATGAGAAGGCTTGGGAAAGCTTTGTAGAAGGAGTCACAGTGGAGTTTGGGACCTGTTAAGTATGCGAAGATGGGAGGAAAGAGTGATCAAGGAAGAAGAAATGTCTATGCAAAGGCCCTGTGGCAGGAGGGAGAAAAATCAGTGTTGTCAGAGTGACTGGTTCATGGAGAGGCAGCAGAGGCATCTGGGGGGGTCTGTGAAGATCGTGGCCGAGACTTTGTCCTAACAGTAAAGGAAGCCATACTCTTTTAAATAAAATTGAGTGTGACCAAATTTGCACCTGCTATCAATCCTTTCTCATCGTGTCTTGGTGCACGTGTGTATCCACTCATGCTTTGACTTGTGGAAGCGAAATATTTTACTGGCTCAGGTGGACAGCTTGATCTAGGGCCTCAAACAACAGCCCCAGTTTCTCTCCATCTCTCAGCCTTGTCCTCTGTCCCGCTGGCCATTTCCGGGCACCTACAGCCCCAGGTACTTACACACCCTCTTCCCACCTGCATCAGTGTGAAAAACAGGGCCTGCCGGTGGGTACCAACCCCTGAGCCAATCACCCATTAGAGGAATGCGATGCTCTGATTGGTCAGGCCCAAGTCACGTGCCCTGGGGGCGGGGCTCGGAAGCAAGTGTGCAGAGGAGCACCCAGCCTGGCAAGGACCACATCCCTGTGATCAAAGTCGGAGGAGGGTTATTTCTGGGATTAGGGGGTAGGATTGACTGAGGGGGCACAGGGCATCTTCCGGGAGAGCTGGAAATGTTCTATATCTTGACTTGGGGGTACCTACACGGGTGTGTATGTACCCAAGCACCTGTTGAATTGACACTTGAAGATGTACACACTTCACTGTAAGGTATCCCGACATTTTATGTATTTTATTTTTAAAAAGATTTTCTTTATTTATTTGAGAGAGAGTGAGCGTGCGCGAGAGCATGAGCTGAGCGGGAGAAGAGGGAGAGAGAGAGAGAGAGAGAGAGAGAGAGAGAAGCAGACTTCCCGCTGATCAGGGAGCCTGATGTGGGGCTCGATCTGGAAATTCTGGGATCACGACCTGAGCCGAAGGCAGACGCTTCACCGACTGGGCCACCCAGGCGCCCCATATCCCAAGATTTTAAAAGTACCCGTTGGAGCACATGGAAGAGGATGTTCCTGGAGAAAAACAGGACACTGTTACCAAAAGAAGGGTGAACGGACGTTCCCTATATCAATATATACGTATGTACAGATAACACATAGATGACTTTTAACATAGTGTGGACACCACAGTACCCCCTCTTATGTCATAGTTTTTGCTTGACGAATCTAGGGGGTCTTCCTACGATGACTACCACTTTATGCCATAGATTTCATTTCAGAAGACCTTTATTAGGCAGATGAGCTTAGCTTTTTAGCACTGCTTGCAGGAAGGGGCACCCCAGAATCTTGCTGGGGACCAGCGCCCTGAAACAACCCATTGCCTGCAGAGGGCTGGCACTTGCATGGTGGAAGACCTTAGGCTTTGCTTGCAAGTTGGCTTTGGCTCCCCAGAACTGGGCCCCTTTCTCTCCTCTGGGAGTGCTCGCCTCTCCCCTTGGACTCTCCTGTTTTGCCTCTCTCCAGTGTGCCCAGCTAAAGGGAGTACATTCTCACTCATGCTAGGTTGGAAATGACTGGTAGCTTCTAGAGTGCCTCTTTGTGCAACAAGACACCTGGTTTTCTCTTTCCAGCTAGAACAGTGATACTGCTAAAAGAGGCTTTCCCCAAAATACAGGGGAATGGTTGGAAATAGGACTCTGGCTCCAGGTACCGGGACTGAAGTCTCATCTTACTGTTGGCATCTTATGACCCTTGGGCCATGGGCATCTGTGGTCCCTTGGGCATCTTATGACCTCTCTGCACCTTGCTTTCTCCTCTTCTCTGGAGAGGATAGCAGCAGAGAGGGTTAGAGTGCCTGACACACAGTAGGAGCTTTATACGCGTTGGTTGCTACAGGATGGTGCTGCCGGCTGCCCTTGGGAGTGCGTGGGAAGTAGGAGGGGGTGTTCCCAGCTGGGTGGGACAGAGGGGTCCCCTCTCCTCTGGTTCTGGCCCACCTTGGTGTCCTCTTTTTCAATCCTCTGTCTGGTTTCCTCTGCTTTTATTCTTTCTTCCCGGGGCATCTTTTCCTTGCAAGGAAGGGACTGCTTTGGGCTGTTCCCGGGGAGGCTGCAGGAGGCTGCCCTAGTGTGATGGCCTGAGGGCCTGAGGTCACGAGTACCTGAGGAGAGGTGCCCCAGGTGTCCCCTCTGTTACCCTGTGGCCGGCCAGCTGTCCCCACTTCTGTTTCTGTTCTTCTGACTCAGGAGGCCCCCTGCCTGTCAGCATAACTGGTGAAGAGAACTCAGGCCTTGAAATCAGAGAGATGTGAGTTCAGACGTGGAAGGAAGGTGCTTCGCTTCTGAGGGGCTCTGTTTCCTTGGTGGGGAGAGGAGGCCCACACCGTGCCCGGCAGGGTTGGGGGCGTTAAATGAGGTCACGTCTATGTGGCCGGCACACAGTAGGCCTTCACCTTTAGTGTGGGCTTGGTCTTTCTCTTCAGCCTGACTGATGAGATTTACTTGGCAGCCATGTTTGGGGTGTGTGGTCCAATTTACTGGGGGACAAGGTAGGGGGCGTATCCATTTGCTCGGGCTTTCAAACCAGACACCACAGGCTAGGTAGCTTAAACAACAGAAATTAATTTTCCCACGATTTTGGCAGGGTGGGTTTCTTCTGATCTCTCCGTGGTTTGCAGACGGCCGTCTTCACACATGGTCTTCCCTCTGTGCTTGTCTGCGTCCTGCCTGCCTCATGTAAGCCCCACCCAGTAGGGCCTCGTGTTACCTTGCCTGTCCCCTGAAGGACAGGTCTCCACATACAGTCACATTCCGATGTATGGGGGTTAGGACTTCAACAGATGAATTTCGCAGAGACCTAGTACTGCCCACTACGGAGACCTTGGACCAAAGCAGCTCCCCTGTCCCTCCCTCAGCATCCTACCTCCTTGCTCTAGGCCTTGGAGGGTTTTGAGCTTCCAGAGTTCCCTCTCTTGCGCTCGCTTGGGCAGCGCACACACTAAAATTGGAAAGACACAGAGGAGATTGGCATGGCCCCTGCATAGGGATGACATGCAAATTCATGAAGTTTTCCATATTTAAAGACAAATTTCCCTCTCCAAGTGGGCTTATCGCTAGGGCAGAGGCTCCTCTTATTGGCTAGCTTGTAGGTAAGAGCAGAGCTTAGCCAAAGCCACTGGGATGGGCAGCAGGGAGGACGGCGACCCAGGAAGGAAGGTCACTGGCCGGGGCAGGTGTCTGGCCGTTGCAGAAGCTACCCATGCTCCTGGGGTGGTAGCAGCACCCGGGCTGGTCCTGGGCTGATCCCGGGCCCAGCCATTTCCTATAGGGTCTCTGTAAACCTGACTCTGCCACGTTGCAGGCTTCCAGATGCCAGTCCATTCCCCACTTGCTAGGCTGCCAGGCCTGGGTGTGGGGCATCGGGGAGGAGATGGGCAGACCGTATTTAGTGAGACGGGCAGACTGGCAGTCATCCCCACGGAGCAGGGTGGGATGGCATGAGTTTGAAGCTAATCTCATTAGCAGCCACATCCTGCATCTCCCCAGGCTCTTCCCCGCCCCCGCGGCCCACAGCTCAATGCCCACTCCTGGGCAGAAGGCAGACGAAGCATGAGCACGGCCCAGGATTGGCACCGATCTCTGGACCTCAGAGACGCTGCCATGGCCATTCTTGCCATCCAGGACAGGTCCTGCAACTGACTCACTCTGTGCCGAGGGCAAGAAATTTGAGTCTCTGTGAAACCATTTCCTCTGGATGTGCAATGGGCCATACTACAGGATCCCATGACTAAAAAGGCCTCCCAGTCTCTATGGTGATTTCTGTGCTAGGAACACATGTGTGCCAGCTTATGCTTCAGCTGAAGCACACAGTGCTTATTGCATGAGATGGGGCCTGGGGGGTGAAGGTCAGGGCCAGGTGGAAACACTTCAGAGATTATTAGAATACTCTGGAACAGGAGGATTGACCAATACTCTTTGGGACAGAGGATACGGGGCGGGGCGACAAAGCTACCCACCTGTGGGATTTGCAGCTCTCTGTTTTGTGTGGGAGCTGAAAAACTTAGGAATTTGCCCAGAGGTTTAATCATAGAATTTTAACCTACATTGATGCACATACACATCAAGATTTCCTTTTGAATGAGGTCTTGTATAAAAGAAAGTGCACAACCTCTTTTGATCATCAAATAAAAGGAACAGAGCGATGCATCATGCTTTCCTTTTTACCTTGGCCACCAGGAAGCTCTGGGTAAGATCTAGGCCAGTGGCTATACCTTCTGCATCTCTGGTTTCTGATACAACTTCCCCCTCCTTTCTCTTAGTTCATATTTGTTACTTAAATTATGCACAAGCATTAAAATGAAAGGGGATATGACATATGCATGATTACTTGGTATGGAATTTGGCATACGGTAAGTATTGAGGTGCGTTTGTCTATGGGGGGAGTCATACTTCTGACATTTATACGTAGGGACACAGAATGCCAACTTTCATGATCTGCAATCTTATTTTTTTAAAGAAGATTTTATTTATTTATTCATGAGAGACACACAGAGAGAGAGGCAGAGACACAGGCAGAGGGAGAAGCAGGCTCCATGCAGGGAGCCCGATGCGGAACTCGATCTCGGGACCCTGGCATCACGCCCTGAGCCGAAGGCAGATGCTCAACCACTGAGCCCCCAGGTGCCCCTTCTGTAATATGATTTTATTTAACAGCCCTTACTCTGTGCCAAGTGCTGCTGACGTGCTTTCCAAATATCAATTCAGGTGATCTTCAGGACAACTCTGGGAGATGCATACTGGTAGCAGCCCCATTTTGCAGATGAGGAGACCGAAGGAGGTGAAAATGAGGCCACTCACCCAGAGTCACATGGTTGTTACATAGCAAGCCAGGATCTGAATCCAGAGCCCACGCACCAGGTCCGTGCTTTGGGACTTTGCCACACTATCGGAGCCACCAGCCACATGTGGCTACGGCACGTGGCTTGTGTGACTGAGGAACTGAGTTAAATCAACTTTAAAATTTTGTGTGGCGACTGACGGCCGTGTCAGACAGTGCAGCTGTCGAGCACCACGCTTTGCTGCCTCTCCCCCATCCCTGCTGTCGGCGGGGAGGCAAAATTTGGGGCAGCGGAGTGGAGTTGAGTACAGTCTGCTGTAAGACTCAAATGCCTGAACTCCTCCCCCTCCTTCTCTCCCTCGGTTTCCTTCTTTTTAATCATCATAGGTAATACTTTCTGAGCACTTGTGATTCTCACTTAATTCTCCCCCAAATCCTTGGATGTAGCTACTAAGAAACCTGTTTAACAGAAGAGAGGACTGGCTCTCAGAGAGATTAAGTGTCTTGTGCAGAATCGTGAAGCCGGTAAAGTGGCTGAGCCAGAATTTGCACCAAAGTCTAAATGTTTGTAAAGGAAATTTTTCTTTTTCTTTCTTTCTTTTCTTTCTTCTTCTTTCTTTCTTTCTTTTCTTTCTTCTTCTTCTTTCTGTCGGCTTTTTGTTGGGAGGCGGGGGAGTGGGGAGGTGGGAGGCGGCGGAGGGGGAGGGGGGGGAGGGGCGGGGGGGGGCGGGAGAGGGGGAGGGCTTCGGGGGCTTTGGCGGAGGGAGGGCTGGGGGGTGTTTTTTGTCTGTCTTTTTGATGTCTTCGTTTTAGTTGGAGTTTCGATCTGCTGTTTTTTCGGATTCTTTCGTTTCTTTGCTAGTGTATTTTTCTTTCTTGGCTTTGGAGTGTTTCTATTTCTTTCTCTTCTACTTCCTTCCTTTCCTTCCTTCCTTTCTCTCTTTCTTTCTTTCTTTCTTTTTCTTTCTTTCTTTCATTCCTTCTCTACCTTTTTTATTATTTTTTATTTTTTATTTTTATTTTTTTTGTTTTCAAAGTGTGTTTATTTAGGGGAAAAAGTGATTATAGAAAAATACTTGAAATAATTTGCCAATGAGGTTGCAGATTCTAACAATAACCCACATTTTAGGTTTTTAAGTGTGTGGTTTCATAATTTAAACAAATTGAAGACTTTTTTAAACAAATTATATCAAAGAGTTATCAATATACTCTCTACCTTTTTTAAAAAGTAAAATGTGTTCCCTTCCAACTCCATAGGTCACATGCCTATCAGTTTCCTCCAAAGTAGAGTTTCTGTTGTTATCTAACGTCAGCATTTCCAAAGGAAGGAGAGAGGAAGACAGAGGTGGTGAGCAGAGGCGGGTGAAGTGTTGGGTCAGCACAGGCGCAGAACAGCTGGTGGAGACATCATGCATCACGGGGAGGGCCTGGCGGGCCTCGAGAGACAGCCAGAGAGCCACGTCTCTCTAGGTGGTGCCCTGGAGAGCCCAGGACCAGCCCCACCTCCACCCAGGGAGCTCTACACTCTGGGAGAAGAGTCAGAAAGGGACACCTTACTTTCCTCATCTGTTCAATGGGGACGAGGAGGATTAACTAGGATGGTGTCTGAGAACACGCCCGGCGGATGGAACAGTGCTTGCCTTTCCTGCCCCAGAGCTGGTCTCTGGGGTAGGAGCTCCCGGGAGACCTCGCAGGGGAGAAGCAGCACGGAGCTGTCTCCACTGTGGGCGAAGGGGAGGACACCAGCTTGTTAGCTGAGGGGTCGGGGTGGGCGGCGGGGGCTGCTGCGCATGGCTGTCGGCTGAGATCACTGCCTCCTCTCTTCCAGCTGCCTGGGGATATTATGAAGTTGCAGAGACAGGAGAGGAAGCTCAAGCTTGGGGGCCTCTTTGGGGGGCTAGGGAGGGGAGCAGAGAAGGAGACGCTAATGAAAAAAACATTCCTCGTTCAAGGTGACTGAAAGGTTTTGAGGCTGCTTGGGTCAGGGTCTGGCTGTGGCTAAAAACAAGTCCCCCAGATGGGAAGGAGCCAGGCCTGGGACAGCTGCTGAGGGGGAGGCTGGTGTTGGCCCAGCTGACTGACCCTCTTAGGGCGGCTGACCTCCGAAGACCCTTGACTCTGAGGACAGACACCTGAGATGGGGCAGCTGTGAGGTCCTGGACCAGAACATCTGGATGCACTAGGCTCGTCCTGCCTGTGGTCTTCCCCACCCCACCTTACCGCCTGTCTCTGGGCTATCCGTGGGCACCAGGAGGTGGAGGTGCTTTTGGAAAGTTTGCAGCCTGACCCAGAGATGACCCAGGCTGGGCCTGGCCTGAGAAACAGAAGAGCCTGTCAAGATGGGAAGCCCAAGATGTGTTTCTTGGGGGCAACTCCAACTCAACTCCTGACTTGGCCACTAGATAATTTCTAGGCCAGCAGAGAGTGTGCGACGTTTGACCAGCGTCTGAGAGGCCCCTCTCATTAGAGAAAACCAGCTTTCCCAGACAGAGCTGGTCCTTGAAAATGGCCCGTGGGGTAGGCATTCTCATCTCACAGCTGGGGAGCTGAGGTTCAGAGAGGGGAGGACCTCCAACTAGCCAGCTGAGCGAGGGGCAGGGCTGGGACCAGATTTCAAATGCCAGGGTAATCAGGAGCCCTTTGCAATGTCTGCCGCTTCTCCCCCACTTTCTTCTGGTTGCTGCAAAAGCTCCAGAAGGCTCAGAGACCTTGAGAGAGAGCCCCAGCCTGCCTGGAGTGCAGCGTGCTGGGGCAGAGCAGAGGGGCGAGGAGTGCATGTGTTTTGTCCTCAGGCCACTTTGACAGAAGGCAAAGGTCCTATTGCTTAGAACGAAGGCCCAGGGGACACCGAAGGAGTAGATCAAAGCTGCGTGGAACCAAAAATAGGCCCCTCATCGTGTGCTGGGACCCCTGTTCCCTCCTCTGAGCCTGATTTCATCAGGACTGGCCTTGATCCCTCTAGACTGAAAGGGGGCCCCTGCAGTGTGTTTTAGGATCACACAGAACATTGGGAGTGAAGCTCTGGTTGGCTGTGCAGTCAATTGCCTCTTTCACCCCTGTAGGCCCCGCTAGAATGGGGACCCCGCCACCCCTTTTCTGACTACATCAGCATTTGTCAGAGCCCAGTTGCTTGAGAAAGTTGCAGAAGATGCCCATGGCTATGAGCTGGTCCAGTGGGGATGCCCGGCTTCCAGAAGTCCCCCTGTTGGGCATCTGAAGGCCAGATGGCATCTTAACTCTTCTCAGACTGGTAAACCATCGTGTCTGGAAGAAACCCCGGAGATCATCTCATCCAACTCCCTTCTGGTACAAGTGGGCAAACTGAGGCACAGAGCAGGAGAGGCACTTCCCTAGCGACAACTGGAGTGGAGCTCCTGACCCTTCTGGGAGCCCACACCGCTTTTCTGGAGAAGGGCCCATGTGGATGGAGCAGGATGTGGCTAGACCGAAGCCTGCTCGCATGTTCTGAAAGGAGGGAGCCCGTGGAATATTCAGAATATGCCCAGTGAGGTGACTTGCCCAGGTCACACGGGCCAAGGAAGTGGAAAGGGACAGGCCAGGCCATAAACTCATGTCTCTCCTTGACCCTATGCTTCTCTGGAAAATAGTTAGCTAAGGAGTGCTTATAAAAAATCCTAACTGCCCATTTGCATTCATTTTTGCCCACTTCAGACACTCTGTATCATCCCTTCTTCTTTTCTGTTTTAAATTGAAGTTGTAGATCCCCAGAACCCCCAAAAAGAAAAACAAAACCGAAAATAGCCCTCTGAGTCCAGAAAGATATGATGGGCTGGGACACCAGCCTCTCGGCATCTTCTAAAGTAAGGACTCCCGTATTTCTGTTCAGAAGCAGAACGGCTTTTTTTTTTTTTTTTTTTTTTTTTTTTGTCTTAGACAATGTGGTTCTAATATATATCAACAGAGCCAAAGAAAAGCCTTTTTTTTCTTTCTTTCTTTCTTTTTCTTTTTTTTTTTTTTTTAAAGAAGTTAACTTCATTTCAAGAACTTGTGTGTTTCTCATTAGTAACGCTGTCTTTTGAAATCCAGCCCAGGGAGGCGATTCCAGTTGAAATCAAAACTGATACGCAAGGGTTTGACTCAAACGCTGCTCTGTCCCTCGCTCGCTGCCTGCTGGTGCCATTGGCTGCAGGGAGGGGGACAGGGCAGGGCCAGAGGCCGGATCTCTGCTCCCCAGCCCCTGGTCCCAGGCCACTGTGACTGTGGGGTGGCCAGGGAGCTGGGAGGCAGGGGGTCTTTGGACCTGGTGTGTGCTTCTCACCTGATGCGGGGAGTTGTGGTGAGACCTTGAGGCCTGGAAGGAGAGAAATCAAGCCCCCCGAGCCTGGCGACCTGGACCCCAGGGCCTTACAGAGGGCACAGGGCTGCAGCCATGGCCAGGGCCACGAGCTGAGTAAGAGTTACGTGATAGGGCATGATCGAGTCATCCCAGGAGGAGCCATGCTGCTCTCCGAATTGTAGATTTTTCAACTTCTTCTAAGTGGAAAGCCCCACTTTTTACATTTTTGAGCCAGTTTTGGCATTTCTCCTCTGTGAGACCAGGCCTTCTGGAGAACATTAGAAAAACAACAAAATCTTGCCATGGTCAGCCAAGGAGCTGCTCATCCTTCCTGCTGGTGGAGGCCACTTTCTCCAGGCATGTCAGTTCTGGATGGATGAGGAAGGCAAAGGGCATTCTCTTCTTGCCTTTCTCTGCTCTTCTGTCCACTGACCCCCTAAAGAGGGATTTTTTTTTTCTTAATAAAAATAACACCTTGTTCTTAGGAGGTGGTCCCTTCCTAAGGTCCCCCTGACCCAACCCCCTCATCAAGATTTCCCCATCCTTCAAAACCTAGCAATGTCCTTCCTTCCATGGGGAACCGTTCTCTATCCAGTACGGGTGATAACTCCAGTCTTGGGGTTCAGGCTGAGCCACTCCATTTATCGTTAATGGGGTGATATTTTTTTATGATCAAAGTGTTCCTTCTTGCTTATATTATTTAACTTTCTGGACATCCAGACATTTCTGTCTTGTCCCCTTATTTAGACAGTCTGACTTTCTTGGGGACTGAGACTTTGGCAACACTGTAGCCCTACAGAGTTTAGTAAATAATAGCAGTAATAATTAAAATAACTATTAACCCTGGTTTTTTTCCTACATTAACCCATGTTCTTACTGGTCCCTTTAACAGCCACTCCCTTAGAAAAGTAAAAAAAAAATATTTTCGAGGGATGAAAAGAATAATTATTGCACCACTTTCTCTGTGGGACCCCTTCCAGTTCTAAGTGCTGTGAAGCTGTGTTTGGTTGGGCAGCCACCATGTGCTTGGGCTGCTCATTGCCTTGTTTGAAGACTTTGTGGGTTTGTTGATAAACTCTTCGGTTCTCTGTGAATGAGACTGAGGCACCGTGGTTTCCCCACGCCCCTCTTCCCAGATTAGGTTTGGGGAAACAGAAAGCAATGGTTGTGGAGGAGAGTGGTTCACCTCCCAGCCCTGTCCCACACCTGCAGCGGGCCCGCCGAGCCTCAGTTTCCTCATCCGTGAAATGGGAATCATTATGGTGCCCTCCTTGCGTAGTTATGGTCTAGATGAAGTGAGGCCTCAGTAACATTGCACTTGCTACCATTTGTTGACCTTCGCTGGGCCAGGCGTTGGGCTGAGCGCTTGGCCCAGAAGTCTAGAAGCTCAAACATCAGGGCATTCCAGCTATTCTATGGCTGTTCCATCAGCTACACCTCCCCTTGGGTTGGCTCCCTCTGTGATCCATTCTGTACTTCCCCTTTGCAGCCACCACCCCCATTTGTATCTACTGTGTGTCGTGTGAGTGGTTGACATAATTTTCCCCAATAGAAGCTCCCAGAGAGCCAGGGCATTGTCTGTTTTCGCTCCCCATCCATGACCAGGGCCTACCTAGAGACTTAATAAACATTAGTTTCCATTCCCTTGGGGCCCTTTTCTGAGTTAAATCAGCACTTCCCTTGTTTCTCTGAGAACCTTGTATCAAGGACTGTCAACCGAGGCCACTGGATGGGGACTTCATGTCCATGTCATGGTCTGAGCTATGCAGGGATGTTCTTTCCTGATTGCAACCTGCAAGATTTCTGAGCCCTTCCTCCTGCTGAGGACTTGGCATCTGATGGCCACCCCACATCTCCATCTGATCCATTCTAGTCTTCCTTCAGGGATGTGTTTCAATGCCACTTCCTCTGAGAAGCCTTTCTTGATTCTCTATGACAGATGTAGAGAAATGAAAATAGCACCGGTGATGTCTCATTCATTGGATGGTTGTTCCCCAGGGACTCATTGAAGTTTTGACTTCCCAGGGGCCCAGTACAGAGACAGTGACAGTGACCAGTAAGTGCTGATTGAATCAATCCTGTCAAAGCAAAACCAGACCAAGTCACTCCCACACTGCCCAGAAAATGTTAGCACACACCCTTGTGATTTACACAGTTAATTTCTTTCTTAATTCATTCAAAGAAAATTTTGTTGAGCACCCATTGCTGGTTGCTATGCCTCAAGCTGGTGCCAGGGAGCCGGTGGTAAATTGGACAGACTCATTTCTGTGTCCCAGCTACCTCAGAGCTTCCTGTCCAGGTCAGTGAATTCATGGGCAAGGTCAAAATAAAACCAGGGAGTTGGAGGGAAATCACCAGCCCCGAGCTGACCATGCATCTGCAAAGCAGAGGATGAAAATGGGTGCATGGGTCCAAGCTTCCTCCTGTGGCTGCAGCACCTGAGGACCAGGGGAGCAGACAGGCAGGGACAGGACAGTCCAGCTCCCCAGGCAGGGCTGACCCTCTGAACTCAGGGCAAGGGGGACTGTGTCCACCCAGAACCAGCTGGGGCCGCCCACCGCTGAAAGGTCCTAATTAGCTCATTTCCCCAGCCCCGTGGGCTGTGAGCAAGTTCCCTTCACCTTTTGCCCTGCCCCATCTCACTCAATTTAGCAGTTCAAGGTTCACTGTGGTGTCAGGGTGGGGACAGAGAACATGTCCCCCACTCCCATCCCATTAAATAAAACCATCCCTTTGTGGCTGGCTCCACCCTGAAGACTTTGGAAGCCTTCCCTCTGGTGTCTACATTGAGGACAGAGCCTGTGAGTCCAGAGCCCTAGCTTCAAACTCTGTCTCTGCCATTTGACAATGGCAGAGACATTGGCTGTGTGATCCCGAGCAAGTGGCTCACTCTCTCTGACCCTCAGTCTCTTCAATTATGAAGACACTAACACTCGCTTCACCTGGTGGCTGTGAGGATGCAATGGGATAAGGCCTGGGAGTCAAGAGGCGCAGGGCTCAGATATAACCTTCAATTCTGGCCCCTAGACTCTGCCCAACTTTCCCAGGTGGTAAGCCCTGTGGGGGCAGGTGCAGGTGCAGTGTCTACTCTGCTCACCGCCATATTTCCAGCATCTTATTGAGGTCGTGGCTGGAGGAGGAGCTTTCTCATTCTCTTCTTTAGTCAGTTAGTACATATTAAAGGCTTCTGATATGCCAGGCCCTGGGCCCGGGGAATATCTGGTGACAGAATGGATATTTTCTTCCTCCTCCCACCCCTTCTGCAGGGCTGAGCCCCTGGTGAAAAGGGGCCTTACCAGCAGGTAAGACCACTGGATGGAGAATGAGACATGGGGTCAGGAGGCTAGGAAAGAGTCAGAGCTCTGAATCCTGGTAGCCCGCCTCTCTTAGGAAATGGGGATCAGTTCTTCCTTCTTTGGCCCCACCCCACCCATGACCAAGATCCCAACCCCAGAGGTTCCCAACCAAGGCCTGAGACTGGAGGAAGTCTGGAAAACCACCTTGTAGCTCTCAGATCTTCAGCTCCCTCAGCAGAGGGGGTGGGAATAAATGGTCCTCTGTCCCAAGGTGACATGTGGGATTGACCAGGGCATGAAACAAGGTGAAGACTGTAAAGAGCCTAGCACAGTGCCTGGCCAGGAGAGGAGCCACCGTGTCCCCTTCCTTCTCTTTAGCCATCGTGATGGCAATTTGTTTTCTCAAAGTTTGCTCCTTGAACTGGGGAGCTGGTTGGAGATGAGCAATCCCTGACTGCCATGCTAGACCCACTGAGGCAAAACCTGCATCTTAACAAGACCCCCAGGTGTTGGGGTGCCCACCCAAGTTTGAGAAGTGCCGCTCTACTCCATGGCCCTGAGCTAGTCATGACTTCTCTGTGTCTCTTCCTCAACCGTAAGAGGAAGGGATGTTAATAATGACGGTCCAGACTTGGCATACATCAAACAGAGCAAGAAAATCCAGTATGGATAAAAAGAATGGGATGGCATGCTCCCGAACCAAATCGAAATGAATGGACTGAGGGCTTTCTGCTGGGCTGTAGCCTGTGGGTTGCTGGAAGCAGATGGAATCCAAGAGTGGGGCAGGGGACAGGCGTTGGGGTCTCCTCCATCCTGTGCTGGATTTAAAAATAGAGCTAAGGGAGCATTATGCATCTGGACGGGTAAAATACCTTCTCCTGCTTCTCTTTATGGGTCTGTGCAGGGGAGGTCAGGAATCACGCCCCATCCTGGGTTTACAGGACCTTTCCCTAATAAAGCCGAGGGCCGGGAGGCCGCGCATTCCAGGGGACGTAATTAAAACCACCGAGGGTTATTTGGAATAACAGACTGGTTAGTCGGAAGCACTTGCCATGCTAATTCAAACAAGGTGATTACAGGCGATTAGCGAACCTAATGCCTTCAGTTTAGAACCAGCCGGGGGAGGGATGAGCCAATGGCCTCTGCTACTTCCTGTGGGTAGTGGAGGGGGCTGACCTGGGACTGAAATTTCATAAGGTCAGTGCTAAGTGGGGCTCCTGGGCCCCCCACCTGGGTAAGAGTCTCTCCCAGTGCAAACTCCTTCCCTGGAGGGAAGGAGGCAGCCGTCTCCTGGGGAGAGTCAGAAACGAACCCCTCCAGGTCTCCTGGGGACCATTCTGGGCACACTCCCCAAGAGCTGACCCTTCCTACCCCTTCAGCCCCATCCTCTGTGGCCTCTTGAGGGCAGGTGCCGGGTTTTGCAGTCCCTGCATCCTCCCAAGGGAATGTTTAGGGCTGCACCTGAGAGCACCTAATAACATTTTACTTAGCACTTACTACGTGCCGAGCCCTGGGCCAAGCAGTTGATGCGCATCGCTCCATTTAATTCACTTCCATCCATCTCGCTATTGTTCCCATCTGACAGATGTGAAGTGTGAGGCAGAGAGGGAAGTCCATGCCACGTCACTGGACAGAGTGGTCAGGAGGGGCCTTCGCCCCAAATCCACGTGACTTTCAAGTGCCCCCATGACCTCGCTGAATGCTTCCCACAAGTCCACGAGGTGGGGGCTGTTGTCACTGCCACTCCCTCTTGCAGGTGAAAGGACCGAAGGTCAGAGAACCAAGTAACTGGCAAGAGGTCATGAGCTGGTGAGTGGCTCAACTGGGATATGACTCTTATGTTGCTGCTCACACACCACACACACACACCCCCCTCTTCCTTTGAATCTCTTCACTGTAGCACTCTGGGAAGGGCGCAGAACGGTGGAAGGGGAGGAGGCCAACAGGGAGGCTCCCTAGGGAAGGGCATCCAAGACAGAGGGACCTGAACAGATACATGAAATAGGGAGTTTTCAGCTGCATGTCAGGAACCCCCAAATCTACCAGCTTAAACTTACTTAGTAAGAAATATTGGGGTACTTGGCTGGCTTGGCTGGTAGAGCATGCGATTCTTGATCCCAGGGTCATGAGTTCAAGCTCCATGTTGGGTGCAGTGATTACTTAGAAATAAAATCTTAAAAAAAGAGAAATATTTATTATCACCAGCCACGAGAAGTACTGAGGACTGGTTAATTTAGGGGCTCCACAGCATCGTCAAGAACATTGGTCACCTTCTTTCCTTCCTCCCCTCCCCTGGTCAACCATCAGATATTACTGGGTGCCGTCTGTATGGCAGGCACTCTCCGGAGCCCTGTGGTTATGGTGGGAGAGAAACAAAGTCCTGGCCTTTTTGGAGCTTATGTTCCTGTGTGAAAGACTGATGATAAACACGCACACACACACCCAACCACACATACACACAATGTATATCTTATATACTGTATATATATAATGTGTCTATATGATTACATCCACATATTATATATAACTATAAACTATATATAACTATATATATGTAAATGTACTATACACCCAGCACAGTGTGTATATTATATGTACACATTGTGTGTGTACATATGTGTATTATATGAATAACATGATACCAAATAAGAGCTGTTAAAAAACAAACAAGAGAGTAGAGTAATAGAGGGGAGAGAAGTTAGGGAAGCTCTTCTAAGGAGCTGGCATTTGAACAGAGACCTGAATGAAGTAGAGGAATGACCTCGATGAGCTCTGAGGGAAGTGTTCCTGGCAGAGGGAACTGTGTGTGCAAATGCCCTGAGGTTGCGTAGTGCTTGCTGTGGAGTGAGTGAGACCTCTTTGTTGTGCATTCTCCAGGCAAGTCTCCTCATGGTGGTCAAAGTGACCAGCCATTCCAGGCACCATAGGCAGACATGACATAGGCCAGTGAATAAGAGGGTATCCCTTATCTGTTTGTTTCTGCTTTGTAAATCTTTGAAGATACCATTCCCAGGAGTCCCCAGTGGGGTTTTCCTCAGTCTGTTTGGCCAGAGACACAGGCCCATGTCTGACCCCATCCCGACAGGGGAGTGGGACTACAGTGGTTGGCTTAAACCACTGAGGATACGTCCTGGGAACTGGAGCCAGGGCTGTCCTTTGACTTGTAGGATGGAGGGGGTAGATATACCTCTAATAAGATGAGATCCTGCCAGGGAGGAGGAAAGGGGACATAAGTAGAAAGGATGTGTACAACTATGGGCCATGACTTTAAAAAGAAGGGGCGTGTCCTTCCCTTCACTGGTTGGAATGTGGGCTTGCTGATGGTCAACAACTAGTGACCATGAGGACAAAGCCTGCTGGCTTGGGTTGGCAGAGCCACGAGACAGAAGGAGACTGGGAATCATCAAATCAGCTGGAATACTTGCCATTAGATGATGTATAGAGAGAAAGGAACAGGAAGTCTGATTTAGCTCCAGCCCTGCCTCAATAAGACTAAGTCCTCTTTACAAATCAGGGCTCCTGTCAGGCTTTACTATGCTTAAAACAAGACTTTGACAATGGCTGCTGTAGTCCAACCTCCTTGTGTGACAAACCGTACACTGAGATCCAACAAGGGGAAGGGACTTGACCAGGATTACACATTCAGCTGGTGTCAGAGCTGGGGCCAAACTCAGACCCTGCCCAAAGGGAGCAGGTTCCAGATTCCTGGATCTTTCCAATCAAGCACACTCTCTATTGGGATCTTGAAACTGTGCTATGGAATGAACCTTGGTGATCTCAGGCCTAATGGAAGGACAGCCTCATGGTTCCCAGGCATTACATTCTCATGTGGTCACTTCGGGCTTTATTTCTATCATCACATTCACCTCAGCCAGGGTGTAGACCTGGGCAGGGAGGTGGTTGATCCTGGCTTTTGTTAGCAGGTCTCAAAATATTCAAAGAATCACTTGGGTGTGTGCGTGTGTGTGTGGGGGGGTGGGCACCGATTTAGAATGCATATTCCTGGGTCCTATCCTGAAAGATTCTGATCCAGTGGGTTTGATGTAGGGCCCAGGAATCAGCCTCAGAATTAAAGTCTCCCTGGGAAGCTGTGCTACAAGTTGCCCCCAGGCTACTACACCCTGAGAAACACTGGCCCAAAGGATTCCCTCTATCAAAAAAAAAAAAAAAATCCATGACCAAATCTGAGACTTGACATTGCTTGTCCCCATGCCGACCCATTTATTATAGCTGGAGATCAGACTTGCTTCCTGGGGAAGAGGGTTGGGGTTGTTCTATTTCGATTAAAATGTGAAAATAAGTGGGATGCGCTCTTTCCTGAGAGAAGGTTTTGCAGGAAGCTTAAGGGTGCACTGGTTACCCAGGCATCATGAGTAAAGGACATTATAGCTTCTGCCTCACGGATCTGTCTCCCGCATCCCGCTCCCTCTGACGTGCAGTGGGCAGGCCCGGGGTACTGTGCCCCTTTCTTCCTGGGGTAGTTCTCTCCTTCATCTCCAGACCCCATGGATCCAGGGGCTCTACCTCAATATTTGACTTTCAAAATATTCCTTGCTCTCTATGGCACAGCTAAACTAAAACAATAAACAAAACCCCTGTCTTTTGACAAAATTCATAGTTGGAAAAGTAAAAAAACAAGTATGTGGATCTCTTGAAAATTAAGATTGCATAGTTCTATTTAAAAGAACACTTCCCCTCTTGGGTAAGAAGGTTGAGAAGGTGACAATGTCCAGCAGGCTGGTGTCTTCACCCTGCTGCATTGTGACCAGCACCTATGGCTGGATAGCCAACATGGAGCAGGTCATGGGAGCCCAGGTGCTTCAGGACAACTGGACAGTGGGCTATGTGATGGCCAAAAAGCCCCTGGAGATCTATTCTGATCATCCCATTGCAGAGACGCCCCAAGGTGGCAGCGGACGAGGACAAGGCCATCGAGGACCTGGTGGTGCTGCTGTTTGAAATGGCACTGCTGTCCTCTGGCTTCTCACCTGAGGATGTCCAGACTCACTCCAACCACATATGCTGCATGATCCAACGAGGCCAGGCACAGCCGAAGACGAAGTGACAGAAGAGGAACCTGGTGGTGTTGATCCTGACGAGATCTGCCCCTTGAGGGTGAGGAGGGTGACTCTTGTGTGGAAGTAGATTAGTTTCTACTAATCTAATGTGTGCCCTCTGCATAGTGTCCCCGTGGCTCCCCGGCAGCCCTTGAGTGGCCCCAGTTCAGTTGGTTCCCTCTCCTGACATCTAGTGGGGTTTTCCTCCTGTCTTTGTCTGAGGCAGGATACCCAGGCCTTAAGCCCTATCTCTTCCCATATTTGACAAGGGGCTTGGATATGTATTGTGGGTTTTTTGGTTTATTTTGTTCTGAAATTAAGGTATGTAGAATAAAGAAGATACAATTTTATCCCCCCCCCCCCCACAAAGAACATATCCCCAAAAGTAGTCAGGTCCTGATATTCCTTGCCTTTGGCTTAGATTTCCCGAGATCTAGGTTTCAGAACCCCCAAAGCCACTTGCCCTGCTTACCTGTAATCAGGAATTCCAGGGTTCATTGGTTTCAGGAATGGCTGGATCCAGGAGCTCTATGTCTATCTCTCTTCTACCTCTTGACCCTGCTTTCCTCTATGTGTCTTCATTCTCAGGCAGGCTTTCTCCCTGTGTTGGAAAAGATAACTTCTGGAAGCCTGAGGTATGCATGGTGCTGACAGCTTGGGATCCTAAGGAGGTACCCCATATGGATCTCTTCCAGCATCTATATACCAAATCTCATGAAAGGACTCTGATATGCCCTACGGAGGCCCAATTCTTGGATCAATCACTGTGGACTACAGAGCGGAGGTTCCATGGTCTGCAGGTGTGGATCCTGTGCCCATCTCCATCATCTAGGGATCAGCTGAGCACTGAGATCGTCCCTCATGAGCTGTGGAATGGGATGAGGGTGCTCTAATAGACAGAGGGCCCCTGCAGAATAATAAGAGCTGCCCAGCTAAGAAGTGATTAGTCTGGCATCATTCTAGTGTTAAAAAGCAAAGTCTGATTCAACCTAGTGGTCAGCCCATGGCTTGTCCCATCATGCCACTGGCTCTTAGGGGATATTGGGAGCCTCCTCTTGAGGCTAAGGTGTCTGTGGATGATGAATAAGGTAGGGCTAGGGTGAAAGTGGTCAAGGTCTTGACCAAGATCTCAGGCAGCCATGACATAACGGGCAGATGACTGGTCTCAGCATCAGTGATGTAATTCTCCCATTTACTCTGTATTTGGACTCTGCCACTTACTTGTAATTGTGAAATGTAGCTAACCTGTCTGACTCAATTTTCTCATCTGTAGAGGGGGACACTTTGCTCAGCAAAGCCTGGCATGGCATAGGGGTAGGGAGACAAGGTCACAGCTATGCCCTGGCCTTCGGAGTGGACTTGGCAGGAGATGGACAGTGTGGCTCCTCCACAGTGGACCTGTGGGGTTGGGGAAGGTTTGTGAGATTCAGCAAAAAAAAATATAGGATGCCCCGTTAAATCTGAATTTCAGATAATTAACAAATATATATATATTTATTTATTATTATTTTTTATTTATTTATTTATTTATTTATTTATTTTTTAATTAATTTTTTTTATTGGTGTTCAATTTACTAACATACAGAATAACACCCAGTGCCTGTCACCCATTCACTCCCACCCCCCGCCCTCCTCCCCTTCTACCACCCCTAGTTCGTTTCCCAGAGTTAGCAGTCTTTACGTTCTGTCTCCCTTTCTGATATTTCCCACACATTTCTTCTCCTTTCCCTTATTTTCCCTTTCACTATTATTTATATTCCCCAAATGAATGAGAACATATAATGTTTGTCCTTCTCCGACTGACTTACTTCACTCAGCATAAGACCCTCCAGTTCCATCCACATTGAAGCAAATGGTGGGTATTTGTCATTTCTAATAGCTGAGGAATATTCCATTGTATACATAAACCACATCTTCTTTATCCATTCATCTTTCGTTGGACACCGAGGCTCCTTCCACAGTTTGGCTATCGTGGCCATTGCTGCTAGAAACATCGGGGTGCAGGTGTCCCGGCGTTTCATTGCATCTGTATCTTTGGGGTAAATCCCCAACAGTGCAATTGCTGGGTCGTAGGGCAGGTCTATTTTTAACTGTTTGAGGAACCTCCACACAGTTTTCCAGAGTGGCTGCACCAGTTCACATTCCCACCAACAGTGTAAGAGGGTTCCCTTTTCTCCGCATCCTCTCCAACATTTGTTGTTTCCTGCCTTGTTAATTTTCCCCATTCTCACTGGTGTGAGGTGGTATCTCATTGTAGTTTTGATTTGTATTTCCCTGATGGCAAGTGATGCAGAGCATTTTCTCATATGCATGTTGGCCATGTCTATGTCTTCCTCTGTGAGATTTCTGTTCATGTCTTTTGCCCATTTCATGATTGGATTGTTTGTTTCTTTGGTGTTGAGTTTAATAAGTTCTTTATAGATCTTGGAAACTAGCCCTTTATCTGATATGTCATTTGCAAATATCTTCTCCCATTCTGTAGGTTGTCTTTGAGTTTTGTTGACTGTATCCTTTGCTGTGCAAAAGCTTCTTATCTTGATGAAGTCCCAATAGTTCATTTTTGCTTTTGTTTCTTTTGCCTTCGTGGATGTATCTTGCAAGAAGTTACTATGGCCGAGTTCAAAAAGGGTGTTGCCTGTGTTCTTCTCTAGGATTTTGATGGAATCTTGTCTCACATTTAGATCTTTCATCCATTTTGAGTTTATCTTTGTGTATGGTGCAAGAGAGTGGTCTAGTTTCATTCTTCTGCATGTGGATGTCCAATTTTCCCAGCACCATTTATTGAAGAGACTGTCTTTCTTCCAATGGATAGTCTTTCCTCCTTTATCGAATATTAGTTGCCCATAAAGTTCAGGGTCCACTTCTGGATTCTCTATTCTGTTCCACTGATCTATGTGTCTGTTTTTGTGCCAGTACCACACTGTCTTGATGACCACAGCTTTGTAGTACAACCTGAAATCTGCATTGTGATGCCCCCAGATATGGTTTTCTTTTTTAAAATTCCCCTGGCTATTCGGGGTCTTTTCTGATTCCACACAAATCTTAAAATAATTTGTTCTAACTCTCTGAAGAAAGTCCATGGTATTTTGATAGGGATTGCATTAAACGTGTATATTGCCCTGGGTAACATTGACATTTTCACAATATTAATTCTGCCAATCCATGAGCATGGAATATTTTTCCATCTCTTTGTGTCTTCCTCAATTTCTTTCAGAAGTGTTCTATAGTTTTGAGGGTATAGATCCTTTACATCTTTGGTGAGGTTTATTCCTAGGTATCTTATGCTTTTGGGTGCAATTGTAAATGGGATTGACTCCTTAATTTCTCTTTCTTCAGTCTCATTGTTAGTGTATAGAAATGCCACTGACTTCTGGGCATTGATTTTGTATCCTGCCACGCTACCGAATTGCTGTATGACACTAAACTCATATCTCTCAATAGTAACTCTGAATGTGAACGGGCTTAATGACCCCATCAAAAGGCGCAGGGTTTCAGACTGGATAAAAAAGCAGGACCCATCTATTTGCTGTCTACAAGAGACTCATTTTAGACAGAAGGACACCTACAACCTGAAAATAAAAGGTTGGAGAACCATTTACCATTCAAATGGTCCTCAAAAGAAAGCAGGGGTAGCCATCCTTATATCAGATAAACTAAAATTTACCCCAAAGACTGTAGTGAGAGATGAAGAGGGACACTATATCATACTTAAAGGATCTATTCAACAAGAGGACTTAACAATCCTCAATATATATGCTCTGAATGTGGGAGCTGCCAAATATATAAATCAATTATTAACCAAAGTGAAGAAATACTTAGATAATAATACACTTATACTTGGTGACTTCAATCTAGCTCTTTCTATACTCGATAGGTCTTCTATATTTAGTATAGGTATGTCTCCTGCAATATCTGGGATAGTCCTATTCTAAAAAGTTATTTATTTGCCTGCAATTCAAATTTCCTAGATTTTATCTGGGACCATTAATTAAGTCAGGGGCAGGGAAATCTGAGGATCTCATTGGTTCAGGTTGATGAACCTGATCCTCGGACTGCAGCCTATTTGGGGCTCTAGTTCTATCAGCAGGACTTTGTCTTTCTCTATCTCTTGGCTCTGCTTTCTTCAGTGTTGCTTCGTTCCCAAAGGCTGGGAAGGTGGCCACCATCCAGGCTGTCTCTCCCACAGCTTAGGAAACCCAACAGGGAAAAGCTTGCCTCCTTCTCATATTACCAGCAAAAGTTTCAGGCCTGACTCTCATTGGCCCAAACTGGGTCACACGCCCTTCCCTGGACCAATCACTGGGGCCTGGAAAGAGGAAGTGTCCTGATTGGCAAGGCCTGGGTCAAGTGCCCTGGGTCAAGCGCCCAATGATGGCTGTTCAGCTTGCTCCACCTGGATTGAAAGATGAGGAGTTCCCTGAAGGAGAAGTGGGGTGCTGTCTGCACCAGAGGAAGTAGAATCGGGCTGCGGAAAACAGCAGGTGTCCTCAGTGGGGCACCCACTTCCTCCCGCCTGGAGCCTTGTCTTCAGGATGGGTGGGGCCCCCTCCGCTAAGCCCAGGGAGCACCCGCTCCTCCCCACCGCAGGTCAGGCCTGTCTTTTGCTGCTTCTGGAGAGGTCTGGGGGCTCCAGCCAATGCAGACTTGGGATGAATCCCAGCCCTGTGTGACCTCAGGCATGTTCTTTTATGGCTCTGAGACTCAGTTTCCTCATTTATAAGTCAAGAGCTTATAGCAGCAACCTCATCAGTGTTATCAAGTCAGTAGGGGGCCTGGCTCTGGGGCTGGCAGGTGGCCAGCAGTCAATACGTGGTGACTCCTTTTCTGGAGATTATGGCTCCAGGTGGGAGCCTTTTAAGGGGTAAGTGGCCAAACTTTGGTCTCTGGATTGTAGGAAGGCACCGTCCTTCCGTATTTGGGTGGGTAAAATGTTTGAATGGCCCTAGCCCACCTGCTGTACCTACCTTTGAGGCTGTTGACTGGGGGTAGGGGTGGGGTAAGCAGGTCCCTCAGAAGGTTTCAACGGGTGGAGTCCCAGCCCCAGTGGTGAGTCAGGTGTCAAAGTCATGCGGAGAAGCACATGGACCCCAATGGTTTAGAAAGCCTAATGTAAGCTGTCCCCTCTGGGATCCATAACTGTCCTCGGTGGATACTCCCAGACTGACCTACAGAAAGGACCCGTGTGGGTTTTCTGAGCAGCCAAAAAAGCTCTGGAGTTATCCATTTGCAATCTACTCCAAGTTTGAACTTTCTTATCATGGCTGTGTGCCTTAAGTCTCAGACTTTCATCTTTTCTTTTTCTTTATTTAAGATTTTTATTTATTTATGATAGAGAGAAAGAGAGAGAGAGAAAGAGAGAAGAGAAGAAAAGAGACACAGGCAGAGGGAAAAGCAGACTTCATGCAGGGAGCCTGACGTGGGACTCGATCCCAGGACTCCGGGATCATACCCTGGGCAGAAGGCAGACGCTCAACTGCTGAGCCACCCAGGTGTCCTTATCTTTTTCAAGATATAAATATTCTGGGGTGCCTGGGTGGCTCAGCGGTTGAGCATTTGCCTTTGGCTCAGGTTGTGATCCTAGGATCCTGGGATCAAGTCCCACATCAGGCTCCCTACGAGGAGCCTGCTTCTCTTTCTGCCTAGGTCTCTGCCTCTCTCTGTCTCTCATGAGTAAATAAATAAAATCTTATTAAAAAAAAGTTAAAAAAAGATATAAATATTCCTGGGAGGAGTTCAACTTTATTCAGTTCATAACTGTTGACACCTCTTTGTGAATGAAGGAGGTGAGAACAGCTTTATAAGGAGAATGAAAGAGGGAGGGGAGGGGGTACTGGGTAGGAAAGGAGGTGGGTTCAGGCCCTACCAATGGGGAGAATTATTAGCACTGGGAGGCTGGGGCTGCTTCCTCCATTGGGCGCTGCCCCAGAGTGCGGGCTACTCACATTGTCCTGCTGTTCCCTAGGATTGTGCCAATGTGGGCAGCGCAAATGATGAAGAAAGAGAAGGTGGGCTTTGAAAACGTTGAGAACAAGGTGAGAATCCTGACTTTGCCTCCTAATCACAATGTTTGGTTGGCCTCAGGCAAGTGACTTGACCTCTTAGAACCTAGGTTTCTCATCTGTTAAATGGGGATCCCCTACCCCCTTTTATAGGGCCTTGTATCAGAATTTGTGGATTATAGCTCAAGACCCTTTGGCTTACCAGCTTAGGACTTTCCCAAAAGCAGTTGGATTGCTCTAGATATTTCCATGTTCTCATGCAACCCCACCTGAGGGGTTCCCCTGCTGTTCCTGGGACCCAGTCTGGACTTCAGAGGACAGACCCAGGCAGTGCATCAGATGCTTGAGGAAAGGCTTATGGGGTTTGGTTCTGGCCTGGACTTCACCACCAGATCCCCCAAATCAAGAGGCATCTTTACCTCCAGCACCCCCCACCCCAAGCACCACAATTTGCCTGTCAAGGAACTTGGGTCCACGTAGAGCTCAGACAATAGCAGCTTTGTTCTTCATTAAAGAATCTTAATTGACTGAATAAGAAGAAAAAAAATCTGAGCTCTTCCTTAAGAAGCTCATAATTTAATAGGTGAAATGTCAGGGAAAAATCATTGCCAGGCTGTTTCCTGGCGGCCTCATTATGCCGTCCATTAAACAACTTTTATGTTTTGTTTATAGTTGCTCGTTTGTTCCCCCCCCCCTTATTCCACCCCCTGCCTTTAAAAAAAATTTATGATGTTAAAAAGGGACATGGGCTGAGAAATGGAGTTACAAGAAACCTACTGGCTGTCTCCGGCAGGGCTGAGAAAATCAGGCCACCACAGAAGGGAGACCTTCCCAGGAGCAGACTCTGCTGAGGGCCGGGGCCAGCAGGATGGGCGCAGGGTCAGTACACTCTGGACATTTTGAAGATTTGGAGGGGTTTTTCTGAGGTAGAAGGGTCCTCATTTATTGGGCAATGGTCAGGGAGGCCCTGGAGGGCCTCAGGGGGACAAAAGAGCAAGTGGATCTTGGAACTTTCCTTTCTCCTTCGAGAAGAGAAACTCCAGGCTCCATTGTCTGGCAGGACCTGGTGGGGCAAGGGAGATGCTCGCCGGATGTGGTACCATTTATGGTTCTGTAAAGGAGCAGCTCCACACACAAAGGAAAGTCTTAAGAAGCAAGGCCTCCGGCACCATCAGCTGGGTCCTTGCTTGTTCCTGGTCATGAGTGTGACCACTTGGGGGACACCTCAAGATGTGGGAAATGACCCAGGTTGAAGATTAAGCTATGCCCAAGCTGGGGGTCTGGAGACTCGGTCAAGGCAGTTAGGCAGAGGTCAGTCTCTCCGGAGCTTCTAGAGGATGCTTTTGTGTCTACTATCCTTGCTTCTGCCAATCACCAGGGTCCGGACCGACTCCTGCCAGCCTGTCGGAGGGGAAAAGGTATTCTTTCCAGAGTGGTAGGAAGGTCTCTCAGTTTTAGTATAGGTTTCCCAGAAGCTGACCCAGAGACAAGGAACCCAGTACCAAAGGTCTATGTGGAAGCTGATTCCAGGAAATGCCAACGGAAGAGTCTGAAGTGAGGCAGGAAGAGGAAGGGCTTCGGTCAAGGGCGGATTAGCAAATGGATTACCCCTGCAGTGATGGGGGGTTTAAGTATTGAACCTGCAGAACATGCCCCAGGGAAGGCCATGGGTTCTGGAGTCAGAGCCTCTCCCCACTCCCCTTCCTTCTCCACTCTCAGCACAAGGATGTGGGGATGGAGAGGGGAGGGGCTGTGGCCTCTGTCCCCAAGGAAGTCCCCGCCCCTGGAGATCCAGAAGAGGGCAGTTCTACACTGGGGGCTGGCGTGGCTGCTGTGAGCGTACAGGGCTGGAGGGCCCCCTTGCTGGGCTCCTGATCTGCATGGCAGCCTGGGGTCAGCCCGTGGTCAGCCCGTGGGCCCTCTGCTCCCTCCGCCTGCAGAGCGGAGGTCATCATGCCTCCCAGTGGCCTGAGCCATGGCTGTAGAGGTGGTCTGGTGTAGTGGCTAGCTCTTCGCATGGACGGAACTGTGTCTCCTGCTCCCTAAATTCATATGCTGAAGCCCTGACCCCCCAATGTGACTGAACTTGGAGATAGGACCCTAAGGTTCAGTGAGATCATAAGGATCGCGCACTCAACCAGTAGGATTAGTGTCCTTACAAGAAAAGGAAGAGAAAAAAAAATAAATAAATAAAAAAGAAAGGAAGAGACCCTAGAGGTCTCTGTCTCTCTCTGTCTCTGTCTCGGCAAGCCAAGGAGAGAGGCCTCCCCAGACACCAATCTTTTTTTTTTTTTAAGAATTTATTTATTTATTCATGGGAAGACACACACACAGAGAGGCGGAGACATAGGCAGAGGGGGAAGCAGGCTCCCCATGGGGAGCCCGATGTGGGACTCGATCCCAGGACCCCAGGCTCACGCCCTGAGCCGAAGGGAGACGCTCAACCACTGATCCACCCAGGCGTCCTCAGAAACCTATCTTGATGGCACCTCGATCACCAGGCTCCCGGCCCCCACGCTGTGAGAAGATGAATTTCCATTGTGTAAGCCCCCCGGCCTGTGGGGCTTGCTGAGGGCAGCCTGAGCCCGGCAACCCGACGCTGAGGGTTTGAACCCCACCACTGTTCACGTGTAAGCTGTGGGACCTTGGGAAGTTTTTTCTTATTCTTGATTTTCTTATCTGTAAAAGGGGAGAGTAATGATACCCGCCCCACCAGGAGGCTGTCATACCCCAACTCGGTGGCTGGAAATAAACGACTCTTACTGCGTGTGAGCCCACATTTCTGCTGGTGGCTCTTGTCCTGGTGGCACATGTCTGCAGTTACGTGCGGCCGAGTGGGCAGCTCTGCCCCTCTTGGCTGGGTCCTCAGGTGCTCGGTGGGCAGCTGACCGGGAGCTGAGCCGGGCTGGTCTCGGCTGCCACCACACGCGTCACCACGGGCACACATGTATGCAGACGCTGCACGCGCCACCTCACACACCGCGCGTGCAAGGCCGTGCCTCTTGCCCTCGAGCTCCTCCGGAGCATATGGAAGCTGCCAGGCCTCCTGAGGCCTAGCCCTGGACTGGCATGACGTCGCTTCTGTCACAGTCTATTGGCCAAAGCGAGAGTCCCAGGCCAGCCTGGGTTCAAGGGCAGATTCAGACCCTGCTCTGCATGGGAGTTGCTACAAAGTCAGTGCAGAGGGTGGAGGTTGAGGGAGGCCATTGATTGCCATCACTCTACTCATAGGGTGTTTGCAGGAGGAAATGGGGTGCTCAGAGGGCTATGGCTGAGATGATGCTCTCCCCCAGTCTTTGTGAGTGAGCCAGGAATCTTCAAGAGGAGACTAGATGGTCAGGAGTCACAACCCGGTTCTTCAGGGCCACAGCTTCTGCTCACTCAAACCTTCCTCTATGAGGGCCGACACAGGGGTGCACTGTTTTCTCTCTGCCTCGTACGCGCACACACACACACACACACACACTCACACACTTAACCATCCGTAGGCAGACACACATACATGAGCTGTTCATACGTACCTAGATACACACAGGCGCATGTGCACACACACACACACATCTGGACACACAGATGGAGCACAGCACCAGACACACCTTCCTTGCACATGGGCAGGGATCCAACTGTGCCCTGCCAGGGCCCAGCAGGCCTTGTTGTCTCAGCTTCTAACCTCCACTGGGCCACGTGTCCTTTGGGCTTTTGGCAAGACCTCTTCAAAGGGGCTAGAAGAGGAGAGGGCAGGTGGGGTGGGTGGTAGGCAGGATGAATGTTCTTGTCTGGCCCCAGTGCCTGCCAGGGACGGAGAAACAGTAGAACCAGGTTGGCATTAGTTGAGGCAGACCTGAAGGATGCAAGACAGGTGGAGGATGAGTTCCAGCAGGAGAGGCGACCCTCCCCAGCGCCAGGCCCAGGACCTGAAGACCAGATGCTCCCTTCTATAGCACCCCAACACAGCAGGATGATTGCAACTCTCTAGACCCGACTTACCTCCCCACTCAGGGGCTTCTTAGCAGGCAGTTGGAGGTGATGGTCACAGGCAAAAGGCCCCACCGCTTTGTTGGTCATGTGGCCTTTATTGCAGAGTCTTGGCCATGGGCCCCAGCTGCTGCGGTCCCGGGTAGAACCAGGGGAAGCAGGAAGCTTCTGAGGCTTGGTCCTTCACCTCTCAGATGGCCTGGCAAGCAGCCACAGACCTTCTCTGTAAGTTGTGATGATAGCTTTTGAAGGGTTTATCATTTTCTGGGTTTCTGCATCTTCAGGGTGACTCTGATCCAGAATCCAGTCCCTCGGGGTTTGAGATGTGCTCGGGGCAGAGCATGACGTGCTCCAGGAGGCTGAGAGAATTGTCTGTGGCTTGAGGAACCCAGGCCTCTGCAGGGAGACGTTCATCTTTGTGTGCCTGCCCCAGGGACTGGGTCTACACCCCTCAAAGAAGGAAACCTTCTGGCCCACGGGGAGAAAGTGGGGGTTTGTATCTGTGGATATGGTGGGCAGGTATGTGAGACAAACCAGAATTATCTTTGTGTTCTTGTTTTCGGTTTTGCTGGTGGTGGTGGTGATGGTGTGTGGGCAAGCTTTCCTCCAGTGATCAGCAAAGTATGGCTCATGGGCCAAATCCCACCTGCTGCCTATTTTTATAAGTAAAGTTTTATTGGAACACAGTTGTGTCCACTCTATTATGTATTGTCTCTAGCTACCTTCAGGCTATAACCAAAGAGAGAGCAGTTGGGACAAAGCTCTGATGGCCTACAAAGCTAAGAAATATTAACTATTTGGCCCTTTATAGAAAAAGTTTGCTGATCCCTGAGACTAATGACCTGGGCTCCAGAATGAGAAAGCCCTGGAATTGAACTCCACTTCCTAGCTCCGTGACCTTGGGTAGGTCACTTAACCTCTCTGAGCCTCAGTTGCCCCATATCTACCTTGTCGGGTTGTGTGGAGGGTTGTAGCACTCAGCCCAGTGCCGGGCATGCATGCATGAGGGGTTGCTCAGTAAATGACTGTTATTCTGTGTCTTGCTAGAGGCTCCTATAAGTCAGTGTCTCCCCAAGGGCCTGGAGATAAGAATCCCTGGTTGGGGAGCTTGATAAAAATGCACAGTCTTTGCTTCAAACGTAAATGGGATCTATTCCTTAATTTCTCTTTCTTCTGTCTCATCATTAGTGTATAGAAATGCAACTGATTTTATATCCTGCCACTTTGCTGAATTCCTATATGAGTTCTAGCAATTTGAGGGTGAAGTGTTTTGGGTTTTCCACACAGAGTATCATGTCATCTGCGAACAGTGAGAATTTGACTTCTTCTTGCTGATTTGGATGCCTTTTTTTCTTTTCATTGTCTGATTACTGAAGCTAGGGCTTCTTGACAATATGGAAGTTCCTCAGAAGGTTAAAAATAGAGCTACCCTATGACCCAGCAATTGCACTACTAGGTATTTATCCCAGAGATACAACTGTGGTGACCTGAAGGACCACCTACACCCCGATGTTTATAGCAGCAAAGTCCACAATAGCCAAACTAGGGAAAGAGCCTAGATGTCCATCGACAGATGAATGGAAAAAGATGTGAGATATATATTACTCAACCATCAAAAAAAATGAAATCTTGCCATTTGCAACGACGTGGATGGACCTAGAGGGTATTATGTTAAGCGAAATAAGTCGGTCAGAGAAACACAATTATCAAATGATTTCAATTTCATTCATATGTGGAATTTAAGACACAAAACAGAGAAGCATGGGGGAAAGGAGGGAAAAATAATACAAGAGAGAGACAAACCATAAGAGAGTCTTAATCATAGAAAACACATTGAAGGTTGCTGGAGGGGTGGAGGTGGAGGGATGGAGTAACTGGGTGATGGGCATGAAGGAGGCTCATGATGTGATGAGCACTGGGTGTCATATGCAACTGATGAATAACTCTACCTCTAAAACTACTAAATACTATATGTTAATTGAATTTAAATAAAATTTAAAAATGTAAAAATAAACATCTATTATAAAAATAAAAAAAGCAGAGTCCTGAGCCTCACCCAAACCTGCTGAGCCAGCTGTGCAGAGCTTGTGGCTCACCGGGCAATACAGCTACGAGGGGTAGGGCTAGAGTGGAGGTGGGTGGTGTTTAGGGCAAACAACTGCCCTGTGTGCTTGGGACTAACCAGGAAAGTCACTGTAAGTGGCTCATTATAACAGCTATCCAGAGGGGTGGCCTGGCAGGCAGAAGCTTAGACCCCAGAGCACTGCTCAGTTGAAGAGACTTGCCCCAGGTCACACAACCTCTAGAGAGTCAGGGTCTTCAGAATTCTGTAGAGGGAACACATCACTATAGTTGTCTTAGGTGGCCTCACCCCACCCCTTCCTCCCTGTCCAGCTCTCGTCGTTTCCACATTAGGTGGGTTTCCACCATTTTTGGGGCCCATGCCTGCCTCCTCCCGTGCTCCCATTGAGACTAAATCTCTCAGGAAAGGATGAGCGATCAGTTAAACCTTAAAACTAATTTCAGCAAGTGAGATACCTTTCCCAGGGGCTTCACTTTTGAAGCTTCATGGTTAAGAATGAAAGGGGTGATTTGTTTTTGGTAGGGAAGATATTTTCTGCAATGAGATGGCAGGCACTAGGAAAGAGATGTCTGGATTCACACGGAGCAATAACACCTACCCTTACAAGGCCTGCCCCAGGAGCCCCAAGGAGAAACTCGGGGGGTGTCCTCTCACCCCCGAGGGGAGCCTGGGCCCTGGGCTGCCCTGGCCAGCCTTTGTCTTGACTCCCCTGAGAATGGTGAAATCTTAGCTTTTGAGCCAGGAATATTGTTTTGAAAAAATGAAACGCCCAAAGAGTCCCTATAGTCCCCAAACCTCATTTTAAAGGGATTATAGCAGCTGGCTTGTAAATCCTGTTTCTTAGGTGGGGGGCTTAGAGCAGGGCTCAGGCAAGCACTGGGGTGGGGAAAGAAAGAAGGTCATTTCATTTCCTGGAGAGGAAAACCCAGGTTCCTCCCACTGCCGGGCCTGGGACAGGCTCGCTACCTCTGCTGGGGAAGAGAGTCAGAGTCAAGCAATGAGTCCCAGCTTTGCCATCAATTCACGGCTAACCTTGTAGTTATCCTATTATTTCCTCTGGGGCTTGGTCTTCTGAGTGACAAGGATTTGAAAATAAAGAAGAGTTTTGCCATCCTCCTTTCTTTTCTTATGCTCCAAGTAGGGGTCCTATGCTCCGGGGCTCCCCCACAAGTGAAGTTCTGATAGAGGGTGGATAAAAGGAGGACTGGTCAAAATGCTCTGTCCAGGGATGGTGGGGAGCTATCAGAGGGCAGCTGTGTAGCTGAGAGTCTTCAAAAGCTTTCTTATTTTTATTTATTTATTTATTTTTTAGTGCATGAGAGGGGGAGGGAATGGGAAGGGGCAGAGGGAGAGGGAGAGAATCTTAAGCAGGCTCTCTGCCCAGCCTGGAGCTGACATGGAGCTCATTGAAAAACCTTGAGATCAGGACCTGAGCCGAAATCAAGAGTCAGTTGATTAACCCACTGAGTCACCCAGGTGTCCCTTGAAAAGCTTTAGTTAAAAAAAAAAACAAGGCTGATTTTTGGGGGAAGGGGGAGGTGGAATTGGACAAGGAATTTGACATCTGCCAGGAAGAGGGCCGAGGGGGAGGGTAGAGAAGTAGAGTAGAGAAGAGGGTAGAGAAAGAAGATTTTAGGTGCATTTTGCTGCAGTGCTGTGCAATGTAATTCCCCTCCACTGCCACCCCTGCAGAAAAGCTTCTCAAGGTTGATCAGCTATCAGAGAGTTTTGGGATCGCATTAGCAGTTCTTTTCGGCAAGTACCTGTGCAGAGGCAGTCCTTGTGGAAAGAATTTGAAGGCCCACTTTTTTTTTTAAAGATTTTATTTATTCATGAGAGAGAGAGAGAGAGAGAGAGGGGCAGAGACACAGGCAGAGTGAGAAGCAGGCTCCATGCAGGGAGCCCGACATGGGACTCGATCCCGGGACTCCAGGATCACGCCCTAGGCTGAAGGCGGCGCTAAACCACTGGGCCACCAGGGCTGCCCCTGAAGGCCCACTTCTATTTAGCTAGTATTTCTAGAATACCAAGAATGGTCCAGACCGGTGCTGACCTGAGTGTGGGGGTTGAATCACTAGTGCCTTGTGAAATGAGTTTGGATGGCACCTCTGGGAACTTAAGAAAATTGTTATTTATTAATTTAAACGGGTCTCAACAGAAAATAACTCATGTGTTGAACCTGCAATATTGAAGATATTATTGCTTAGGACAAGGTCAAAATAGGTACTTCTGTTAATAAACTGTGAGTTGGTTCAAAGGGAATATGAAGTGATGCCTCTGAGCATGGAAAAGGTCCAGAGCAGCCCTTAGTGGGACAGGATGGGAGCATCAGCTGGCCCACCTCCAAAGGACCTGGCTCTTTGTCCAGCCCCAACTGCTAGGAGGTTTTAAGCCCCTTCCCCAAACACCCAGCCACTACTTTGGGGGGCAATAGGGAGAGTCGAGCAGGAATCGAAAAGAATGAGTAGCGAGAGAGTTGATCCTAATTAAGTGTTAAGATGGTTGGATTGGAATGAATTTTAAACCAGACTGAACGAAACTCAGCTTCCTTCTCTCCTCTCCTCTTTTCTCACTCTCTCTTTCCATTCCTATCTTCTTCCCTTCTACCCACTGGGCACAGGTTCATAAGGGAATTTAGAGTAATTTTAGAGAAATAAACTACATATTCTTGGCATCCTTGCCTCACCTAGAGCAGTCAAGCTACTGGATGATCCTCACACACAAAGATAATACTAACCAAATTGAATAAATTTTTGGTCAATAACACCCTATGCCCCTTTCTTGGACAGTCAGAACATCACATGTGCAAATGTTAAGATTCTGAGAAGTCCTGCACTTAAAAAGGATACACTTGACTGTGAGCATTTTTTGAGTGCATTTGACTCTGGTATGCTACTTCTGTACAACACATGTTAATATCCAGCATAATTGGTTCCTGAAGAACCCATTTTGGAAAGTGCTGGACTGGAAGCTGGTGAAGGTGCCTTCCATCCTGACAATTTGGGCATGGATGATCGATAAGTCCCTGGAGACAGCTGCCTCCCAGGCCAGCCTCTCCTGGGTGGGCAAGAGGATTGGTTATGCTGTAGGAGGCTTCCGGCCAAGATCTGTCCCCCACTCCATCCCTGTCTCCACCAAAGAGAAGTCAGAGTGACCCGCCAGTCGTGGGGTGGGGTTTTTAGAGCTCCTGAAGAGTTTCCAAAAAATGCCTTCCCTCTGCCCAGGCTTCCTCTTGCCTCTGTTATTAGGATTAGAAAGAGAACAACAGCAATAAAAATACAAAACACCAAATAACAAAATCCCCGAACTGAACAATACCCCAAGCCACATCAGAGGAGCAGTTTCCCTGCTGGCCCCCCGCCTGCGCAGTCGGGATGTCTGGGTACAGCTCCGAGCTCCGCCCCATGGTCAAGAACAGCATATTCTCTGGGGGCCTTGGTTTCCCCAACTCTTCCCTCCTTCTGGGCCACCCTCCTTGGGTGGTGTGAATGAGTCGGAGGGTAGGGCAGGCCCCATGGTGAAATCTCAGCCTTATGGTGGTTGGGAGCTCTTTATTTAAATATTTAAAATTATGAACAACCTGAATACTCTATTCATCACAATTAGTAAATTAACATCTGTTCAGCATTTGACAGTTTACAAAGCAGTTATATAGTCATTCCTAAGAAGAGCCCATGAAATTAATAATGCTTCTCCACTCCATCAGTGAGGAAACAGGCACAGAGAGGATAAATAGCTTGCCCAAGGTCACAAAGTAGTGTGTGGTATTGCCGGGATTTGAACTTAAGTCTTCTGCTTTTTCAACCGGGCATTTTTATAGGGCAGAAGATCTAATCCCACCATTGAGAAATTTCCGTCCTGCTGAGAAAAGGAAGCTTGTTTCATACTATTTTTTGTTGTCTGTTTTTCGGATGTGTGTGAATAAATCCGTCTATGAGTACTGTAGACACTGACTCACTCTGGAGATCTGCATTCAGAGAAAAAAGAAATCCCTGTGGGATGATGTGGTTAAGTGGCTTTCTAGGGGAGGCAGACCCAGGGCTGGGCCTTAAAGAATAGCTCAAAACACAAAAAAAGTCTCTAACATATCAGTTATTCATACCATAGTATAAAATTCAGTTGGTACCCCATTTTTAAAATATTTTATTTATTTCTTCATGACAGACACAGGCAGAGGGAGAAGCAGGCTCCCTGCAGGGAGCCCGATGTGGAACTCGATCCCAGGACCCCAGGATCATGACCCAAACCAAAGGCAGACACTCAACCACTGAGCCACCCATGTGCCTAGTACCCCATTTCTAACTGTAGGATGAAAATAGGGCTTTCTTATTCATTCACTTAATACAGCATTTTGAGCCATTACTGTGTGGCAACCCTAGGGTAGGTGCTGAGAGCAGCTTGTCCCATGGAATAGGCCCCTCAGGATCAAGATATGCCTCCAAATGTGAAGAGGAAGGAGGCACAGCTCCCATAGCCAGGGGGTGATGGAGAAGGACCTACACCTGGCTCCCAGCCTATGCTCTCAGCACACTTTTTTCTATCAAAATGGTTGACCTGTCCTGGGAAGCAGCATCCAGGGCTCAGACAGGGCTGAGGACTCAGATGCTAAGCTTAGGATTTCAGTGGGAGGGGTATCAACCCCCCCCCCCCCCAAAGCAGGATTTGGACCTCAGGAGGTGGGAGCCTGCAGTTGAAGCAAGGAGGAACAGGTGTCTTAAGCACCTGGTTCCCTAAGAAGGTGGAAGAAAGAGAATTCTAGAGTATAGATTAGTAAAACTAAAGAAGGTCAAGAGGTGAAGAGGTGGAGCAGGATCCAGGGGAGGCTGAGCCTGTGGGCACTGGGGAAAGAGCTAATGAGGCTCTGGGTCAGGGTGGATAATTAGCAAATGAGTTGTGTTTCTAAAGGTATTTCTGATCCCAACCTGCTCATCTAGCGAGTGAATTGATAGGAGATGGGAAATCTAAAAAGTAAGATAAACTTGCAGTGGAAAGTGATTTATGAAACTTCATTAGGGGCTGTTGGCTCATCTCTCTAGTATTTATCAGCGTGGGTTGCAAACAGGGGAATGTCTTGTTCTTCTTTTTTAAAAAATTAATTAATTAATTTACTCATGAGAGACACAGAGAGAGGCAGAGACACAGGCAGAGGGAGAAGCAGGTTCCCTGTGCGGAGCCCAATGTGGGACTCGATCCCAAGACCCTAGGATCATGCTCTGAGCAGAAGGCAGAAGCTCAGCCACTGAGCCACCCAGATGCCCTGTCTGAATGTCTTCTTTTTGCTTGATGTTTGCTCACTGCCTGGTGATCTCTGGCCCCATGGCTTTTAACGTTTGTCTGAAAGCTTGAAAATCCTGTGTAGCTTCTCCAGTTCTGGTGTCTCCTCTAGGCTCCACCTCCATGACCGCCTCTTGACATCACCTCATACGGCCTCCCCTCTCCTCTCCTAATTCAATCCAACTCCCATCCTTGCTGTCCACACAGCACACTGGGTTTTCTGCCCCTTGAACATACCAAGTGTGATCTTATCTCTGAGGCTTTGTCCATGCTGTTTGCTCTGCCTGGAATGCTCTTCCCACACCTTACGTGGCCAAATCCTTTTCAGGTAGGGCTAAGTTCAAAGATTGCCAACTTGAAGTGGCTGTCGGTGGCCGCCCCATCTCAAGAAGCATCCCACCAACACCAGTCAGTCCCATTACCCACTATATGTTATTTATTGTCTTTGACATTGTGAAATTGTCTTCTTTCTTCCTTCCTTAATTACTTTTTTGAGATGTAATGTCAATTTTATTAAAGATATATGTGGCTTTGAAAGTCAGAGCTTTTATCAAAAACCAGCAATCTCCTGCCCCTTTCCTTTCTGCTTCTCAGAAGCAAGCATTTTTATTTCTTTCTGCTGCTGCTTCTAATCTACTTGTATGTTTGTAAATCATTTGCTTGTATTAGAAGTTCTTGATTTTTGTTTTATTCATAATCCATGGTCCCTCTCCTGATGGTTTAACTTTTATGCACACATATAAATGTACATGCAAACACAGGGCAGCCTTTCCTTCCAACCTCCCTCAGTAAATTATTGCAAGTTTTGGTAAAATCCATTATTTAATTCTTTATGATCATTGCCTATGTAAGTATTATTCATGGATAAGCCATGTGAAATAATATAATTGTTTGTGTGGTATTATTGGGGAGGGACCCAAGCATTTATTGGGAGTTTCCCAGACCAGTATCTCTGGGTCTTTCTGGGCATCTCTTTCCTCCTGTTTCACTCATTCATACCCCTACTGTTTACTAAGCACGTACTATGAGCTTGACATTGTGCAAGACTGTGGAGACACAGTAACAGACAAGGCGGGTAGAGTCCCTGTCTTTAAGGAGCTACAGTCTAAAGGGTGAGTGGTTACAGTCAGGTAGGGTAAACATCGAGAGAAAAACAGACAGGACTCTGGAGGGAGGGAGAGGGACTAAAAAAAAGTGGTGATTACAGTGACACCTGATGGCCAGTGAAAATTAAGCCATCCTGTTGAGGATGAGCCTGGCTGGAGTGTCCTGGGCAGAAGGGAAAGCATGTGCAAAGCCTGGTGTATTGGTTAGCTACTGCTGCATAACAAATACTACCCCTCCCCAAGTAGCAGCTTAAAACAACAGCATCTATTGTCTGAGGGTCAGGAATCTGGTCATGGCAAGCCTGGTTCCTCTGCTTTGGGTCTCTCCTATGTCCTGTCAGGCTGACAGCTGGGGTTGGGCTTATCTGAGGGCTCATCTGGGCATGGATCTGTTTCCATGCTCATTCAACTGGGTTTTTGCAGCATTCACTTCCTCCTGGGCTGTTGGACCGAGGGTCTTAGTTCCTCCCTAGAGGTTGGCCCTCTTGGTTCCTTTCCATGTAGGTGTCCCCACAGGACAGCTCACAACATGACAGATGGCTTCGTCAGAATGTGCAGGTAAGAGAAGAAGACAAAAGCCAGTGTCTTCATAACCTGATCTTGGAAGTGACACCCACCACTTTTGCTGCCTAGAGAGTTAGAAGGGAGTCCTGGGTCCAGCCCACTGTCAAGGGATGGGGACTCCATAGGCCCTGAGTCCCCAGAAGTGGTGACCCCTGATCACTGGGAGTCACTTTAGAAGCACCTTCCCTGCTTCTAAATGCAAGACTGGGGTGTTTGGCTGGAGCATACATACCCACAAAGTTGGGACCAAGAATGTGCAGGGGAGAATGGGGGGGGGGCGTGGAGAGACAGACGGTGGCTGAAGCTTTCTCAGCGGTGTTTTAGCTCAGGCTGTCATAACAGAATGCCATGGGCTGGTGGCTTAAACAACAGGCAGTTATTTCTCACAGGTCTGGAGGCTGGGGAGTCCAAGATTAAGGTGGTGGCAGATCAGTTCCTGGGGAGGGCTCTCTTCCTGGTGTGCAGATGGCCACCTTCTTGCTGTGACCTCATGTGGTAGAGACACAGAGAGACAGCCAGCTCTCTGGTGTCTCATGGGGCACCAATCCCTTCATGAAGGACCCAACTCATGACCTCTTCTAAACCGAATTACCTCCTGAAGGCCTGCCCTCCCGAACCATCATTTTGGGGATAGGGCTTCACATACGAAGTTTGGGGGAACACAATTCAGTTCCTAGAAGTAGGTAAGGTTCACGATCAGATGTATGGTTTTTGGAAGACCAGCTGGACTGCTTTGAGAGGTCTGAAGGCACCAGACTGCAGGATAGGGATGAGTTTGGATGAAGGGAAGTGGGCAGAGCAGACCCAAAGAGGGGCAGCCAGTGAGGCTGGGGGAAACCGGGTTCCGGGTGATGGCCTGATACCGAAGGAGAGGAAGCATTTCCAGGAGGTAGGAGCATAGGTTTGGCCCACTGGTCCAGCCACCATAGGTCCAACCTTCTTATAAGTTGTCACCTGGTCAAAGTATCCATGGTTCAAAATCCCGAAAAAGAAACTGCATGACTCTAGCCCCTTCATTTATAGGTGAGGAAACCAAGGCCCAGAACAGTGATTTCTTTGGGGCTGACAGGCTGAAGGCCACATTTTAGCACCATGGTTTCCAGGTCTTGTCAAGTGAGCAAATCTGGGTTCTGCTTGCTCTCAGCATGTGACGGAAAGCTCATGATTCTGCATGTGACGGAGGCCAAGAGAGAGGGTGGCAGAAATGGAGAGAAATGTCTCTTCCTGAGCCTTCCAGAACATGAGCTGATGGGGGCTCAAGGGGAAACGGAGTCTGACAGAAGAACCAGCTTTGGTGATATTAATTGTTCTCCTTTTGGGGTTCCTGACCACAAGTCCCCGTGCCCAGCCCAGATTAAAGCCCCATGTTGCTGCAATCCAGGCCTCCAATGAAGAGATTTCTAACAATGCAAAACCACTAATGAAGCAATCCTGGTGGAAGGCGCGAGTCCCCCTCCCTGGACCCCCTCTTGGGTTTGGCTTTGAAATCCCATCCAGGGTGTGGGTGGGGGGAAGCTGTGGCCCTGACTGGCTGGAAGTCCCCTCTCCACCGTGCTGGCGTCCGGGACCAGCCAAGGGTGGGGAGCACTCCCTGGATGGAGTTCAGCCCCTCCCCGACCTCCTGCTCTTGGCCACGCTGCACTGCGAAGCTCACTTTCTTGGCGGGGGTTCGCCTGTTCCAAGAGTCAGATCCCACCCTGGGAACCTCGCTGGCTGGGGCCTCCTTGCCAAGTTGCACAAGCGTTTACCACACGCAGGCAGGCTGGGAGCAGGGGGGGAACTGGGCTCCCCACTCCCCAGAAGGAGCAAGAGGAGGAGCTGCTGCTGTCATTCTGCGGTGCCTGCGCCTGACAGGAGGCCAAGGCAACACCTCAGGGACCCCTTCCCACACCCTCCTGGCCCACCCAGCCCTGCCTCAGAGCTGCCAGGCTGCTGGACTTTAAGATGAACATCGGGAAGGCGAGGTCCTGCCCTGGTGCCCCACCTCCCAGTCATAAAGAAGGAATGGAAGCGTCTTCACAGAGCCTCTAAGCACGGCCAGTCCCTGAGACAAGATGTGCTCTGACCCTGTGCTCCAGGCCGGCTGCCCTCTCAGCGCCTGGGAGACCTGGGGCAGGAGAGGGGCACAAACCCAGCAGAGAGGTGGTTGGCCAAGGCCAACCCCTCTATTGAGTATAGGGGAGAAACTGTAGCCCATGAGAGGGGGTCGCTTTGGGAACCCTCTGGGAACTCATATTTGATGCCCGGCAAGAGGCCATTTGGTCAAGGGGCCAGCTAAGGAACCTGTCCCAAAGTAGTCTTCCTGGCAAAGGACCATGGAAGGTTCTAAACCCTCTGAAAGATGCTTCATATGTTCTCAGGTGATTCAGGGGGGAATTGAAAAGACATTCAGTATATGTGAAGCACATTACATTCAGGATCATATTTGTTAAGAACTCTGCACCAGAGGTAGTACTATTATCTCCATTTTACCAATGACACCATCACCGAAGCATAGAGAAGCTAAGGAATATCTTTAAGGTCACCCTGACAGTAAGGGCCGAGCTGGGACTCAAGCCCAGGGCTGTTCGCGTGCACGCTCAGGGTCAGTGCCTCTCTCTCCTCTCTCGTATCTCCTTGGGCACCAGCTCCTGATGGCCACGTGCCCCCTGAGCAGATGCCCCAGGAGTTCCAGAGCCTTCCATCCTCCTGTGCTCCAGCCCCCACCCCTACCCCCAGGGGGCAATGTAGAGGAGGGGTTGGTTGGCCAGAAAGAGGCAGAGTTTCCCCTTCTCCGTTCTGCCAATTTTGCAGCTGGTGCCCTGAGTCACAGCCCACGTGCAGTGGTGCTGCAGGGCCCGAGGCCTCCGGACACCCCTTGCAGGCTCTGGTTTGGATCCGGCCTCTCTTGATGCGCCTCTCTTCTCCGGGGAGGAGCTGCGGGCACAGTGCAGAAAGAGCACTGGGGTCCAGAAGCTACACAGCCTCAGACCTGAGTTTCTGTTGATTTGCTACCCCTGCAGCGTGTTCTTTCTCTCTCTCTCTCTCTCTCTCTCTCACACACACACACACACACACATCCTGCATAATAGCTTCATTCTTGAGCAAATGACTTCATCTCTCTCTCGCTTTTTTTTTTTTTAAAGATTTTATTTATTTATTCATGAGAGACAGAGAGAGAGGCAGAGACACAGGCAGAGGGAAAAGCAGGCTCCCTGCAGGGAGCCTGTTGTGGGACTAGATCCTGGGACTCCTGGATCACGCCCTGAGCCAAAGGCAGATGCTCAACCACTGAGCCACCCAGGTGTCCCAGACTTCATCTCTCTTAACCTCAGTTTCCACGTCTGTAAAATGAGGATAATCTCAGTACCTAATTCTCAGGGCTGATGTGAGGGTTCAATGCAATGATGTGTCATTTTCATTTTCTCTACTTTTAGCCCCAAATCAAGCCTGTGATCCTCATCGCCATACACGGTCATCCTTGGGGGTGGGGGGAAAGGGAGGGAGTAGGATAGGGAACTTTAACCCCCATCCCAGAATCTTAACCCAGGCCAGCCTGGCCATCGGCCAGTACCAATGTAGACGTTTGGGGGTGTTCCTTTTTTTCCCCACCTTGCATTACTTCTGTCCTTTTTTTTCTGGTGACAGGATTGAAATCTTTCTATGGTTCCTGAGGTTCAAATGGATCTGACTTTGGGTTCCAAGACTGGGTATGTGATCATACCTGCCTGCTCAATCAGAACACTGCATTCTCTAGCCTAGTGTGGGTTCAGGGATGGTCATGTGATCCGAGATGTGCCAATGAGAGCCTTAGCTGGGACTTGGGCAGGGTTTGTCCAGCCCTCCTTCTTTGGGATTGCTCCCAGGAGAATGTACATTTGAAGAGCCCCACGATGTCTTTGACATCACGTGGGGAGAATCTGCCTGAACTGGAGCCATGAATCTACGTTGTCTGTCTTCTTTTTCTCAAGAGGGACTCAGATGAGGATAAAAAGAGAGATGTCGCTGTGGCTGTAGACTGTAGAACCTATGCTCTACAAGATTCTCAGTTGAAAGGAGTCTGTGGCCCACTGAATCTTGAAGGTACCTGCTGCACCTGCTTAGACATCAGAGCACACAGGGGCATATGGAAGGTTCCGAGAAGGCCTGAAAGCTGTGTCTCCTGACTTATGGCACGTTTACCAACTGACTATGAGATTCTCATTTCTGTTGTTCAACACATGGCTACTGAGTTATTGCCAGAGGTAATAACTCGGGATTCAGGAGTGAAGAGGACAAAGGCCCAGGCCTCAGGGGGTGACATGCTCCCATCACTCCGGTTAGCACCTTGTGGTTAATCAGAGGACACACTGGGAAGCCCCTTTAAATCAAGCCCTCAGCCCGGATGGTGAACCTGAGCCAAGTCCTAAGGATGCACATGGCCACAGCCCCGTTAGGCTTTTGTCACCTTGCACGTGACTTGTCGGTGCAGCATGGGATTGCCCAGGGATGTTGCATGCCCACTTTGCCCCAGGCACGCAGCCAGGAAGAGCCCAGAACTACCCTTCTGTGGTCACCTCGGCCAGTTCTGAAGTTGGGCCAAGAGAGCTGTGATCGGTCCAGGCAGGTTGTGCTGCTCTGAAATGATCAGTGGTGGGTGGAGGGTGCAGGCAAGATGGGGTGGGCCCTTTATTGTGGAGTCTGGCTTAGGAGGTACAGGTACAAGTTCTGATCGTCACTAGCCAGGCTCACTGGAGCCAGAGGCTTCCTATGAAGCAGTCACCTCAAAACGTTTGTGAATTGTGGGGCATATAAATACATAGCAATGCTAACTTTCAGGGGATTTTTACTTATTTCCTCCCATATGAGAGAGAGAGGCAGAGAGGCAGAGACACAGGAGGAGAGAGAAGCAGGCTCCATGCAGGGAGCCCGACATGGGACTCGATCCCGGGACTCCAGGATCGCGCCCTGGGCCAAAGGCAGGCGCTAAACCGCTGAGCCACCCAGGGATCCCCTGTGTTCTTTTTTAAAAAAGATTATTTACTTACGAGAGAGAGAGAGAGAGAGAGAGAGAGAGAGAGAGAGAACACAGGGAAAGGGGAGAGGGAGAAAGAGAAAGAATCCTCAAGCAGACTCCTCACTGAGCACGGAGCCCAATGCTGGGCTTGATCCCACAACCCTGAGATCATGACCCAAGCTGAAATCAAGAGTCGGTCACTCTACTGACTGAGCCTCCCAGGCGCCCCAAAACATGTAGGCATTCTTGGTGGCTGTGTTCATTTTCACTGTAGGCATTTTCACGTGCCTGGGCCAGTGCCACCTGCAAGTCTACTTTAAGATCACCAGACCTTATCTGGTTCTTTTCTTTGAATGGCTGCGTAGACATGGCTCCTGGAAGAGCCAAGAGTCAGAGAGAGCAGCAGGATGTTATCCAGGGTCCTTGACAGGGCGACAGGGTCGCTCTGTCCCATGCACATCCATCAGCAGGTACGTGCTGCACATGATCAGAAGCCACTGAGTTATTGGCTCTTGGGGACTCAATTTTCTGTGCAACGTCCTGACTGGTGCCTCTTTACCAACAGATTTTTAGGTGGCTTCTTTCTTCTTTTCATTGCTTTTTCTCTTCAGTTTTGACATTTGAATGATCCATCTTGGCTTTTCCCCCTCTTTCCTTCGAAATAATTCACTATAGAGACACTTCCTAGTTTCTGCCACTCACGAGATGGCAGCAGGTCCGCCAAGCCTGTGCCCCCACCACCAGTTACTTGCATCCTGTGGCCTTTTCTGGACAGAGGGAATAGGGACCCTGCAGAGGCCGGGGGCAGCAAGGACAAGCACAGCCCATTGCTCACAGAAGATGGTAGAGCCAGGGAGGAGGCATTCCTGGGATGTATGTCTTCACTCATCAACCAGATCTTTCCATGGGACTTCAATCAATTTGACCCAGTCTTTTGGAGGATCTTGCTGTCAAAGAATTCCAGAACTTGGCAGGCGCCTTAGAGCTCTTGTGCCAGGGTGTGCAGTCTCTGAAGTGACTCAGCCTCCTAGCAGTCACACCCTATGTAGCCCCCAACCCCTGGCATGGGCTGCATTGAAGACTTGCACTTAAGGAAAAGAATAAGCAAAGTGATGGGATGTCACTTTTGAGATTAGAAGATTGTGACTTCTGTCTTCAGGCTCTCTCTTGCTGTCTGCCACTTGCTCACATGGATGAAGCTGGCTGCCATATTGTGAGTTGCCCCATGAAGAAGCCCCTCGTGTGATAGGGAACTGAAGGCGTGCGGTCTCTGCTCAGCAGCCAAGAGGAACTGAGTCCTGCCAACATCCGTGTGTATGAACTTGGAAGTGGATCCTTCCTCAGGTGAGTCTTGAATAACCATGGTCCTGGATAACACTTTGATGGCAGCCCCGGGGGAAACCCTGTGCCAGAGGACCAGCAATGCCATGACTGGATTCCTGACCCTCAAAACTGTGAGGTAATAGGGTTGTTGTTTTAAGCCACCTTGTTTTTAAGGGGCATTTTGTTATGCAGCAGTTGATAACTATGACAAGTACAAACGCTCTATTTCCCCTGGAGACTTCTAAGGCCAGAGAGAGAAAGAGGCTGCCTAAGGTCCTATAGGCAGTGGTTGGGTGGGTGACCAGGGGCTCCCACGCAACCTCTTGTTCTCCAGTGCTGAACACTGTCCATCACACTTGGGGAAAGACGTGGAAGAAACCCCACCAAGATCATCCCCATGTATTCTATACCTAATGGAGTGAATAATAATTAAGTGGAAGGTGTATAGGTACCACATAGAAAGCACCTAGTGTGTGGCACACAGGAGGTGCGTAGTATGGAGAAGTCTTCCGAGAAGAGAAGCCTCACCCAATACCATCTGTGTTAAGCCTCTTAGAAAATCAAAGCAGCCAATCAAAGGGGGGAGTCCTAAAAGCTATACACATTTTGTCTTACTTAAAACCATAAATGGACCCATGGAAGGGTATATATAGACAGGTGTGGTGGTTGCACACCTTCTGGTAAGGCTGAAACTCAATGTTGGAGCAGAAGTACATGGGCGAGTCAGCGGCTGCTGGAGAGAGTTCCATGACATCAGGGGCCGACCTGGGCTGAGTCTGCCTGCCACACCCTGCTCCCCTCTGGTCCATGCGGGGCCCCTGTGCCCCATAATGGGATGGCCCGGGAGAGTGTATCCCCTTGGCAAGCCACCAGGAGCATAAAGAACAGCCATCAGCTGCCCCCCCGGATGGAAAAAGCCCAAACCTCCAAAGACAGAGGGACAACTTAACTAAATAAATTGTTACATGTTCATCCATAGAATGGAGTATTACACAGTAATTTAAAATGATGTTTTAGAGAAGTCACCACTTTCTCCATGACCCGCCCTCAATTCCATCTAGCACCTTTGTCTTTTTCTCTCTGCCCATGGTGTCAGCTCCACAAGGGCCATGATCATATCACTCTTCCCCCTCCTGTTCCCCAGCGGGCGCAATGCCTGGAGGGAGGGGGGACCCCGTAGATGTACAACACATGCCTGTTATGTGAATGCACGGATGGAGCTCGCTGCACAGGATGCTTCCTATTGGGAATCACCCTGGCCCCACAGCCAGTAAAAGTAAAAGCTTCATCTGGTTTCCAAACCCCAGCCTCCTGTTTTCACCAGCAATAATTTGCTGCAAGCCCTGCCAGCAAAGGGCAGACCATTTGGGATCCATAAAGCAAAATGGAATCATGTGTGAGATCTTTGGGGTGGGCTGTGCTGCTCATCCAAAGTCTGGGGGGCCACAGGGGCATGAGACAAGGCTGGAGGAGGAGCTGGGCTGGTGAGAAAGAGGGGGTAAGAGAGAACATTTGTCCCGTTGCTTGACTCCTTTCTCGCTATTTAAGAAACGAGGGGTGGGGTGGACAGTGAGGGGCATATAGACTGTGCAGATGGGCTAGGGGTCCCCCCTCCAGGTGGAGCTTGCTGATGGCAGGTGATCTCTTGGGCAGCCCCACTAATGGGTGGGCTTGGACACTGGAGTCTCATGCCTAGAGGGCTGCTGAAGGTTCTCGGATGATTTGTGGGGTTCCATCCAGGCTGCTTGGTGATCTCTTATAAAAAATACTTACTATCATATTGTTGGTTTTCTCTGATTATACATAAAATGAGGGCACACTATAGAAAAGAACATGAGAAAATCATTAGGCCCCCACCCATCACCCAGAGCTATCCCTGGTACCATGCTGCCATAGAACCTTCTGCTCTTTTCCCTCCTCCCTTGTTCAATGAGGAGAAGCTGGGCATGAGAATGGTTAAGAATATCGATTTTGTAGACTGACAGCCAGAATTAAAATCCTGACTCTGCCCCTTGCTAGCTGCATGACTTAATGCAAATTCCTTAACTCCTCTGTTTTGTGCTCAGCACAATGGGGCAGCAGCCTACCCGTAGTGCCCGCCTCTGAGAACGGTTGCGAGGATGTTCCGAGGTAAAGTGCACAAAGCATTTGGTTCCTGGTTAACACCGAATAAATGTGTGTAAATAAATAAATAGCTCTGCAGTGTCAAACTCATTCAGTCATTCGGTATTTATTGAGCACCTACTGTGTGCCGAGCAATATTTGAGGAGCTAGGTATGTAAGGGTGAACAAAACAAGCAAGTTGTCTGGCCTGGGGGCAGTTTACAGCCTCTTTGGGGTGAAGGTTGGGGGTAAACACGGTGCACATAATATGCCAATGAATTCATGCTTATGCATTGTGATGAGCCTCACAACCATAAAGAACAGGGTGGTCTGAGAAAGTTCTGTTTCGGCAGAGGCCTGAAGGACACGGAAATGCAGTGTGGGGCAGGGCATTAGGCAGAAAATGGGAAGACTCCCCTAGAGCGGGGTTTGGGTGTGTTGAGGTGTTGATAGCTGGTCTTGGTGGCTGATGGAGCTGAGCAAGGGGATGGATGAGCCACATGAGCGGGGCTGGAGGGGCAGCTGGGTCAGCTTACATAGGGCCTTGTCAGCGTCCTTGAAGATTTTTAATACAGTTTCATGTGCAGACTGGATGTCCATCGTAGGCAAAAGTGTCTGAAGAGGGACCATATATGTCCACCATTCTCTGCCCTGCTTTTCCCTCCCTTGACATGGAGCCCGACTTCTCTAAAACATCATTTTATTTATTTTTTAAATTTTTATTTATTTTTGAAAGATTTTATTTATTTATTCATGAGAGACACACAGAGGGAGAGAGGCGGAGACACCAGCAGAGGGAGAAGCAGGCTCCATGCAGGGAGCCCCGTGTGGGACTTGATCCCGGGACTCTAGGATCACGCCCTGAGTCAAAGGCAGACACTCAACCACTGAGCCACCCAGATGTCCCTCTTCATTTTAAATTACTGTGTAGTACTCCATTCTATGGATGAATGTATAACAATTTATTTAGTCGAGTTGTCCCTCCTTTGTTGGAGGTTTGGGCTCTTTCCATCTAGGGGGCAGCCCATGGCTGTTCTTTTCTTTATGCTCCTGGTGGCTTGCCAAGGGGATACACCCCAGGGACCACCCTATTGGGCACAGGGGCTCCCTGTGGACCAGAGGGGAGCAGGGTGTGGAGCTACCTCCCTTCCCAGACAGACTCGGCCCGGGCCGGCCCCTGATGTCATGGAAAGTTGGCCAGCAGCTGCTGGCTCTCACCGGAGCTGGCTGTACAAGGCGGGCATCCGCCCCTTGACCGCAACTTGGAACCCAGACCCTCCACCAGGACATCAAGGGCCCGGCAGAGCCTTCTGGGGCCTCATTGCTCCATCTCCTGCCTCCTCATTTCATCCCTTTGTTCCGTTCCCGAGGCCCCTGCCCCTCCCCCCAGTCCTAGCTCCCATGGGATGGGTGAGCTGGGGAGGGGGTCTCTGGCCTGTTACTAATTATTTCCAAATGCTACTTGTGAGCAGACAGGTTGGAATAGACACCAGTTCTTCTACTGTCCTACAGCTCATCCTGCAGAAAGCCCATTGCAGGGGCAGTGGCCAGGGACAGGGGCAGGGGCACGAGGGGAAGGGTTTCCCTGGGAGGACAAGTCTCTGGGGGGAGTCCCAGAAGACAGGATTGACGTGGGACCTGGCACAGCTGGTGGGAGGGCCCCACACCGGAAGAAATGTATGGGTGCCATATTCATGTTGTCTTCTCTCTTCTAGAGCCATCTTGGGAATGGGGAGCCAGGGGTCCCCTAAGGGCCTGGCACAAATTCCTTGATCAGTTTGCGTGCAGGAGGGACTGAAAGTACCCTTGGATTCAGAATCTCAGGGGGATGAAGATGCTTCGAGACCCCTTGGTTCCATGTTCAACTTCTCTTGGGCCAGGAACTTTTAGGAGAATCTGATAAAGGTTATGGTCCACTTTTCAGAAGCTTAGTCTGAGCCCCCCACCCCCATTCAAAGCTTTAGTATGGTTTGGAGGAATCCTCAACCTCTGGCATTTTCCTCTGACTGCCCAGCCCTCCCGCAGTCAGGGAAGTGGCTGCCCAGAATGGTCCAGGAACCCGCCTGAGTCCTCAGCAAGTGGTGGCCAATGTCCTCTTATCCTCTCCCTCCTCCCAGCACTTGGAGCCCCACGCGCTGGGATCCTGGGTGGGCCGTTCATCATTTGTGGGATCCTGTCAAGATCCCCGAGCTCTCTGGGGCCCCAGCTTCCCCTGTAGATGGGGATAAATAGTCCTCATGCCTGTGGCTCTGTATTTGCACTAAATGAGTACGATTGTTGACTTCCTGGATGCCAAGGCTGCTCGCTGGGTCTGGCACGTCCCCACCGCACAGATGGAAGTTAGGGCTTCTGAGAAGGGAAGTGTTTTGCTCAAGTTTCCCACTCAAGGTAGAGCATGGAGAGTCCTCCCTTCACCCAAATACGAGTCCCACGACACCGGGTCCGTCCCCTCCCTCTGTGATGTCAGAGAAATGCCCACATTTGGGTTCCGGGTGTCCCAGGCAGGCCATGTGGCTTTGGGTCTCCGCCTTCTGATCGAATGAGGTAAAAATCCAGGACCTTCATTCCTTCAATGCCTTAGCTCCTGTCCTCTTAGAAATGATCTCTTCTGTCCCAATCATAAGCTTTGTGAGGGCAGGAGTTGCATATGACTTGCCCTCTTGCATATGCACAGCCTGGCACATAGGAGGTGTTCAATAAATATTTGTCAAATTAGTGAGCCAACCGGTCTACAAGGGCACAGGCTTTGCTGGCTCCAGTCCCAGCCTGAGAACCTCGTTAGCCAGACTCGACAGTGGCAGCCCTGAACACAGCAGCACCCATGGACATCTGTGCAGCCGCCAGCCAGCTCCCAAGCCCCTGTGACGTGCAGTTGGCATTTGGCATGTGGAGGCATCCGCTGGGCCACTGAGCGCTTTCCCATGCACGAGGCCCCATGGAGGCCCCAGGGAGTGGGGCATTGTCCTGCCCAGAAAGCTTCCACTTGGGTCATTAATAATAGTGCATTTTATTAAAGGAAAGCGGGCTTCAAAGAGCTGTGGGTTTATGGGAAGAGGCTTGGATGGAAGTCATTATTCTTGCCATCCCATCTCGCTCCTCATTCTCTCTCTCCTCTGTCTTCCATTCAGCCCACGTTTGATCTCCTGCCTGTGCTTTCTTCTGCTGGCTTGGGGTCCAGGGGGAATGGGCTATTGTGTCCATGATGGGAGGGATGGGGAAACCCTTTGAACTGGCCTCTGGTCCGGGACAGGCGGCGGGCATGGTGGGGCGGGGTGGAATGGCTCTGAGAGGTGTCTGGGAGTGTGAACTGAAAGCTGGGGTGGTGGTAAGGACGTGTGGAAGGTTCTCTGCTGGATCAGGTAAAGAAGGAGGCTCCGTTTACAAAAAGCCTGAGAAAGAGCCAGAACCTCTCTGCTCCATCGCCCCTAATAGATGTAGTAGTAATCACGATGATTAGTGTAGCTCATGCTTACTGAGCGCTCACTACGTACCAGGTCTGTGCTGGGCAGGGGCATGGTTTCATTTCATCTTCACAACAACATCTATTCCCATTTTACAGATCATGAAACAGAGGCCCCTGTAGTCTGGCACCTGTCCACGGCCACACAGCTGATCTGTTTCCTCAACCCACAGAGATGTACCCAGGATCCTTGTTTCAGCAGCGCAGCTCCTGGGTCCTGGGGGAAATACATGGCAGGGAATTCTCTAGTAGGTGCCTCTCCAATAGCAGGTGAGAACACATGCTGATAAAGCTGTGGCTTGAGGATGAGTTCTAGTCCTTACTTGCCATCAGTGGAAGGTGGAGATTGAAGAAGGATGGGGCCTTGCGTGCAAACCAGACCCTGGGGACCCAACTGTGGGAGATAGAAAAGGAGGGGGACAGAGATATAGGAGAGAACATGAGAGAGATAGAAAATGGGACATGAAGAGAAAGATAGAGACAGTCGCACAGAGAGATGGTGATGGAAAAACAGAGTCAGAGAGAGGAAGAGAGAAGAAGGTCAAAGAAAGCCAGAAGCAGAATAAGACAGGAAGGGAAAGGAATTCAGGGAGAGGAAAAGTCACAGGAGACTCTTTTTTTTTTTTTAAATAAGATTTTATTTATATATTCATGAGAGACAGAGAGAGAGAGAGAGAGAGAGAGAGAGAAGCAGAGACACAGGTAGAGAGAGAAGCAGGCTTCCTGTGGGGACCCTGATGTGGGACTCGATCCCAGGACCCCGGGATCACACCCTGAGCTGAATGCAGATGCTTAACCGCTGAGCCCCCCAGGTGTCCCAAGTCACAGGAGACTCTTATGGGGAGAACATAAAGGGAATGAGAGTGGGGGTGGCCCAGGGAGGCCCCGCTTGGCACTGGGCTTCACCCTTCTGTGATTGTAGGTGTGCAAGCCCGAAGATAGTAGCTGAGAAGTGAAACCCAGCACACCCCAGACAGCTGCCCAGGCCGAAGGGCCTGGAAGGTGATCTAGAGATGTGAGGCCTTGGACAGTGTTCGAAGGGGAGAGAGAAACCTGTGGTTCTTTTAGTTAAACCAAAATTATGATTGTCCAGCTCAATTTCAGGAGTGAGCGAAGATGCCCCAAAGCAGGCCTCGTGTTCTCTCTGTGTTTTATGGGAGCTGGAACATTGTGGGTGTTAAGCAAACATGCTCTCTCAAGTTCAATCATGGAGGGAAGCTGGATGGGGAGCTATTAAGCAGAGCAGCTCTTGCAGCTGGAAAAATAAACCCATGAGCTGAGGCATTGCTCAGTGAAATGAGCTGTCCTCCTCATCCAAAATGGCAGTGGGAGTCCTTCTGTTGTAGGGAACCCTGTTATAAATGGGAGCCCTGGGGTGGCCAGTGGGCCCAGGTATCCACTTAAACTCTCAAGGCCACTGATGCTCAGATGAGACAAATTCTTGGAGATGAATAATAATAGCAGCTGCCCTTTATGGGGCAGTGACGATGGGGGCCAGCCTCATCTAGTGCCTTGTAAATATTCTCCTTCATCCTCAAAATAACCCTATGAGGTAGATCCTATTATTTAACCTATTTATTTACTGTCCTTAACTTGTTCTTTAATGGAGTAGCCCCCATTTTATACGTGGAAAAACCGAGCCCTCTTGATTTGTCCAAGGTCACAGCTAGGAAATAGCAAAGCCAAGAGTCAAATCCCAGTTCTCTGACTTTCCTGGCCATTGCTCTCCAGGTGGTCATGATGAGATCTTGCAGATGCTTCCAATAGAGAAGGCCTGGGCTATGGTCACAGATCCACCCCGCCCCCATGTTTTGGGGATAAGGAACAAAGGGGATTGCTGGAGGTCATGACCTGGGACTGCAGCCTTGTCTTTTTTTTCTAGATCCTCTCTTTTGTTGTAGGTAACCTGTACCCTTTTGGGGAAGTGAAGGGGGGATGAGCAGGTTGCAGGGGTGAGTGATAGGCAATCACTGACTTGTTGGCTCAGTATCTTTTTAGCTGCCCTTTTGCCAATGTAACACTTTCCTTTTCCTCCGGGGGATCCCTCCCCACCCCATTCCATGTCATTCTGGGGGAGATACCCATCCCCAAACTTGCCCCTGCCCTTTACAGAAGCGCATATATGACATCCTCTGCTAGTCATGCTTCACCTGCAAGTAATGGAATGCACAGCTACGAGAAACTTCAACACTTAAGACATTTAATTGAGAAAAAATTAAATGAGAAAAAAATCTGGAAGCAGAAATTTATAAGTTCGGTGCAATAGTTAAACAATAGCATCAAAGACCCAGATTTTGATCCTTCTCCTGGTATGACTGTACTGGATTTTTGTCCTTGGGCTTTTTGCCTTGTAGCGGCAAGGTGGCTGTAGTGGCTTCTGCATCATGAATGCATTAAAAAACCAAAGATGTGAGACTCTTCTGGCAAACCTGGCTCTTACCAAAGAGAGAAAAACTTTCCCAGAAGATACCAACATTCTTCCCTTTATTATATATATAATTCAGGTTTTCTACCCGGACAGCAATCTATCCCTCCATCTACCTGTCTACTGTCTATCTTTCTATCTGTTTATCTATCATCTACTTATGCATCTACCATCTATCTATCTAAATTAAAGTTGTCTAGGTGTAAAATCTGAATTTTAAATTTCTGACATGGCTAGATTATAGGTAAAAATCCAGTGAGATCTTACCCTGGGGTAGAAATGAGTACTTGTAGAATTGTGTGTAGAAGGCAGTCTTGTGAAGCTGTGGGGATGGAAGGACGATGCGCGGGGCTGCCTTCCTTAGAGATCTTTTGAAGGAGAACTCTATTTGTTTTCCATTGTGGCATACTAAATGACCGCACACTTAGTGGGTTAAAACAACATGCACTTTTATCATCTCAGTTTCTGTGGGCCAGCAGTCTGAGCACAGTCTCTACTCAGGCTTTACTGTAGGTGCTGGCTGGGGCTGCAGTCTTATCAGAAGCTTGACTGGGGAAGGATCCATTTGCAGATGCGCTCTGGTTGTTGGCAGAACTCATCTTCTTGTGGTTGTAGGACTGAAGTCCCCACCTTCTTGCTGGCTGTCTGCTGGTGGCTGCTGTCAGCTTCTAGAGGCCACCCCCAGGTCCTTCCACATGGTCCTTGCTCAACAACATGGCAGTTTACATCTTTACAGTCTGCAAGGGAGTCTCTTTCTAGTCTGTTAAGATGGGGTCTTTTGGAAGGAAGCATAACCATACAAATGGCATCCCAGCACTGTCACCACATTCTTTTGATTAGAGGCAACACAGGTTCTATCTCAAGGAGTCTCAAGGAGAGGGGATTCCAAAAGGCATGACTTGGTATTGGGGAGGTTCATAGAGTCATCTTAGGGTGTGTCTGCCACAAGAATTGCTCTTCAAGTGCTTCTTAGAGGAGTTTTGCACAAAGGCAGAGGGGTAGCTTTGATGACCTTTGACATGTCTGTGCATGTCAACAGTCCAACCAGAATGTCATCGAGAGCCTCACTGGGCTGAGTTTTAATGGCCATATGTAAAAGGCACTATATCACCCTCCATGGATTCCTTGATATGAGCCTGGTTTGCAAGCCTCTGATTGGCTGGCATACTCTGCTCTCTCCCTGGAACATGTCCCCCGCATTGTAGAGGTTGGCTGTGACCAAGAGTGTGACCACAGGTGTCTGGGCTTGAGCACTCCCCACAACTGAGTGCCCAAGTGTCTCTAGCCTTTTAAGGTCCTATGTCTCTAACCTTTTTAGCTCCCCCTACCACCTGCTTGCTCATCGGGCACCTGCCAGGCTGAGGAAGGAAGGTCTAGAGGAATTGGACACATTCTGACTTCCACATTCTGTTGGCTGCAACTCTGCTGTGTTCTCTCTCTGGGTCCTGCTTGCTGCTGCAGCGCTGCCCTCTTGTCCCACACACTGTCCCTGCCCCAGCCCAACCCTCCCCTTAGCTTTCCTCTGCATCATTCATCAGCCTGGTCTTGTTTGCCACCTGCTTCTGAGTCTGCTCGTTCATTCACTGATTCATTCATTATGTATTTACAAACCATTCACAATAAGCCAGGCACAGGCTAAGCACACTTAGCAGTGAACAAAATGGAAAAAAAAAAAAAAAACAAAAACAAAGTCCCTGCCTTCTTGGAGCAAATAGGTATATGGACAAATATGAACAGATAAATAGATAACAAGTTGTCAGATGGTGAGAATCGCTATGAAGAAGATGGAGGAGAACTTAAGGGTTTTGAGAGCGAGGCTGCTGCTTTATACACATGGTCTGGGGAGGCCTTTGATAAAATAGCAGCTGATTAGAGCCCTGTGGGGGGTCTGTGGTGAGTGTTTCTGGGAGAGGGAACACACATGCAAAGGCCCTGAGGCAGAAATGTGTTTGGTGCGTTTGAAGAAGAGCGAGGAGGCAGTGTGGCTGGCACAGAGTGAGAAGGAGAGTGGTGAGGGAAGAGAGGGGAGAGATTGGCCGGAGCCTTCTAGGCCACTGAAGGACTTCAGATGTGTTCTATGTGGTGGGAGAGTCCAGCTCTCCGTACTTGAAATGCTGAGAACAAACCACCAGGAGATGTCACCTAGTAGATCTCTAGGACTTATCAGCCATGTGACCTTGGAAAGGGACCCGAGTTCTTTGGGCCTCCGTTCTTTTTGTAATCTGAGAAATGGGGGCAATGATAACATTTATATCAGAGAGCTGTCAGTCACTCATCCAACAATCAGGTGTTGAGCTCCTCCTGGTGCCAGGCCCGAGCTACGAGCAAGACAGCTCACTGGAACTTGTGGGAAAGATCACAAGGGCACAAGTACACACATAACAGAACTGCAGGTTGTGACACCGACTACGTGGGAAATGAACAGGGTGCTGCTGGAATGATAGCAAGTGGGACTTACTTCAGCCAGGTTCAGGACATCTCTGAGAAGGGGACATTGAAGCCAGGCCTCAAAAAGAAAAACAGTTGCTCAAAGTTGAGGAAGGAGGAGGGTTTAAATGAGATGGGTTTGGAGAACATCATGCCGGGCACATAGAAAGTCAACGGCCATGGTTTCATTGGCTCTGAGGTCAGGGAGGTGGCGAGTAGGAAGCCTCAAGGCCTATCACCCCCCATCTTACAAGCTCGGGTTAAGAAGATTGAATTTTGGCCACAGGGCAGGGCAAGTCTGTGATGATTTCTGCCGTTGAGTTATTGCCCGTGCTGCTGTTGAGAGAGGGCTGGGAGGCCCCGGGGACAACAGAGAGCAGGGATTTTGGTGGCCAGTGGGTGGAGGGTCCCCAATCACCTTTATGGCCTCTCCTTCGCTCCCTGGAGCCGAGTCCAGGAGGGGACAGCACCATAGTGGTTATCTTCATACCCCACACGGGAGCAGCACTTCACAGTTGGTAGGGTGACTTGGCGTCTTTTCTCCCACTTGCTCGGAACTGCTCTCTAAGGGAGGGAGGGCAGTTGTGTACTCGCTCCATTTCACAGCTGAGAAGCTGAATCCCGGAGAAGTCCGGGGATGTGCCGAGGGCTCTCATGTCAGGTGGCTTTGCCCCCGTGGCCAAAGAAAGCCTGGGGAGCCTCGGACCCTTCCCTGTGTTTGCGTGGGGGAGGGGGCATGGACGAGGGAGACCCACCCAGAGGGGAGACACCCTCGTGGTTAACCAAGGCATGTCGGGCACATCCCCGTGCCAACCCACTTGCCCGCCAGAAAAGCAGCCACACGCCCCCACAATATGACAAGGACATTCTTCTCCTCTCCCTGGGGTTCGCCAGCCTCAAGACAGAGAGGAAACCAAGCAGGTTTATGAGCTGACGCGACGAGAGACACAGGCTCATAAACCCGCTCCTCTCCATCCCCTGGAAGACTGTGTTCGTCAGAGGCTCTCTTCTTGCATTTTTTCCTCTGCTCGTCTCCTGGCCATTAATCTACAGGCTTTGCCAAGGCTCTCAGGCCCCTCTGTGACCCCCTGGCCTTCCCAGGAGCTTCTCTGGGACAGGGGACTCCTCCACTCTCACGTTTCTATTTTCCTTCTTGTATCCACCCATCCATCCATCCATCCATCCATCCATCCATCCTTCTGTCCATCTGTCAATCCGTCTATCCATCCACTATCCATCCTTAAAGTCATTACTTCTAGGGGTTATAAGGAGGGGCAGGAGGTGGCCCTGCCCTGACGGGCCTGGCTGCGCTGTCATATAGCGTGAAGGAAGAGGGAGGGGTTGGGGGAGGCGGTGGTGGTGACGGTGCGAGGCTTGGGACCCTCTGCTCAGGGCTCCGTCTCCCCAGAAGGCGCCGGAATTTAGGAACTTGCTTCAGATGGTCAGGAAGAGACGGCTAAGGGCTTCTCCGTGGGCAGGCACCTTGCCTCTCAGGGAGAGGAGTCACAGAAATCCTGAGGCCTCGGGAAAGAGCCTTCTGCCCAACAGCCCTCCTCCCCGCTCCATCCTCAGAGTGGGCTGCTAAAGCACAAGTCTGACCAAGACCCTCCCCTGCTCAACAACTTACTGTGGCTCCCCGGTGCCTTCGGGTTAAAGTTCAAGCTTCTTTGCTTTGCCTCACAGTGTCTTTTCAGTCCCCTCTTCTGTAGTATTTTGTCCCCAGAACTCTGTGTTCCAGCTCATCATCACAGGCACTTATGCCTTCTCTTTGACTTTTTCTTTTTTCCCCTAAGTAAACTCAAAGCCTGACGTGGGGCTTGAACTCACCACCCCGAGATCAAGAGTCACATGCCCCACCACCAGAGCCAGCCAGGCACCCCTCTCGCCTTCTCCTATGCAAGTGGCGTTGCTGGTCAGCCAGCTCTCTGGAATAAATAAAATTTAAAAGCCCTGATTTATAGCATTTGACGATTTCTGCAGGTGCAAATACTGTCACCAGGGGCGAGTCCAAGCTACCAGCATGGACTGGTTGACATGGTTGAAAGCAGAGTTGGGGAGAGATGCACAGGATGAGTTCTTGCCAGTTGCTCTCCCCTCTTCTCCATCCGGGGCAGCACTGGGTCTGAGTTAAGAGTGCTGCCCTCCCATTTTCCCACCTGGAACCATATGGCATTGGGAAAAGCCCCTTAGGCTCTCTAAGCCTTGGTTTTCCCTTCTCTAAAATGGGCACAGGGATCACATCTCCACACGACCATTGTAAGAATGAGATCAGCGGATGCCTCTGAGTGCTTAGCACAGAGCCCGACAAATAAACACTACACCCCACCTGCCTATGAAATGCTCCCCATCTTTCATCCTCAGTCGAAAGCCTCCTCCTCCCCAGAGACTCCCGTGACTTCCTCACCAAATCAAGTTACTACTTTTAGACACCAAAGCACATGCCTCATATCTCTCTTTACCACCAAGGTTGTTTCACCTTGTAACACAATTGCTGGATCTTTGGCCTCACTGAATGGCCTGTGCCTGATGCCTCGCCACATCCTCAGTGTGTTTGCAGAGCCTCGGTGTGTTTGCAGAGCGTGCCGTAGGTGCTCGGATCCGTACTTAAGAGTGGTGGGTGAGCTTGTGCAGGAAGAAGGTGTGTGTGTGCGGTGGGGGGAGTGGGGGGAGGTGGAAAAGTGGGGGACGTGTGTGCGCAGGTAGGAGCTGGCGGGGCGGCAGGGGGAGTGGCACACGTGGGGTGCCCTGCTCCACGGACTCGACAGGCGAGGACATCGGGCCAACGGTGCCCACCTGGAGACCCGGGTGGCCCTCGGTGCATCCCATCGTGGGGGAAGGAGGGGGCTCCTGGGGTCGGGCTGGTTATTGGAGAGAAGCCGGCACTGAGCCGCGACCCAACGGAAAAATAAATCCCCATCGTGCCAGACGAGGCTGGTTCCAGGCGGGGGGAGTTAATAAAGCGGCTCTGAGGTGGTTTGGAACCACCCCGGCGGGGCTGGGGAGGAATTTGCTCATTTCTCGTAAAACCTTAATCAGTGTTAGTCACTTCGAGTGATTATGAGGGCTTAAAATAGCCGCAAACAGGGAGCTTTGAGGGCCCATCTGAGGCCGTTTGGGTTTACTCCTCTAGGGAGCAGAGCTGGGCCCTGCGGGACACATGTCCTCACTGGACCGCGGGCGACCCTGAGCTCCTGGGGGACAGGGATGGGTTCGGCTGGTCCAGCACCCCCACGTCTGGCACAGCGCCTCGGATGCCAGGGGCCCCACAGGCCCGGCTGGGCTGCCACTGACGGCCTGAGGGGGCCTGTCGCCTGACTCTGATGTCGGTCAGCTGCTCTCCCTCTAACACCTCTTTTTGTTTGTTTGCTTTTTATGTTTCCGTCCTGAGAGTATCAGTGTTCTGTTTGCTACTGTAGTCCTGGAGCCTTCAACGGTGCTGGCATGTGGCAGGAGGAACGGATGAGACGGGAATCTTGGGAGGGCACCCGTATCACCATCACCCAGGGGCCTTCCAACCAATGTGTTTGTCCCACAAATTCCTCCCCGGGCACACTCACGCTTCCCTTTCACCTCCACTCATGACACCTGATAATACGTGCTCTGAGGGAAGGATTCCAGGGCAGTCATTGACACTCTAGTATGAATTTCAGGAAGCATGTCACCTCTCTGGGTGATTTGTGGAAGTCTCCATCCTCACCATGGGTGACTAGGCTTTACTGCTTCTATAAATTCATCTTGGGCATGAGAGGAAGAGGGAGAGAGTTTAGTCCCAGATCTGCCTAAGGGAGCTTGGTATGTAATCATTAAGAAAGCAGGTTTTGGAGTCAGTCTGCCTGAGTTCAAGTCCTAGCTCTGCTCCTTCCTAGCTTTCTGAACTCGGTGTTCTCATCTTAAGATGGGGCATGTCAATAGGCTTTATCTTCCTGAGGTCGTGAAGCACAGAGGATGGGACACAGGTGCACAGTGGGCACCCAGGAAACACTCGCTGCCGCCATTCCTTTTCTTCTCTGAGCATCAGACTCAGCCCAGAGTCACATGCTGTAGTGGTTAAGACCACAGGCCATGGAGTCTCACCGGCCTGCCTTTATTTCCCACAACTGCCATCGCCAGCTGTGGGAACGTGGACACAGACTCATCTCCTCTCATCCCTGTAACTCCATGCCAGTCATCACACAACACTGGTAAAGTCTGAGCGCCTGGGGCCCAGTCTATGCCAGTCATGTTGATCAGTGTCCTACCTCTGAGTGGAGAACGTGACCTGGCTCATCTCCTGGACCCTCCCCCCACCAAGGCTAAACCAAGAGGCAAACCTTTGCCAACAGAACATCCATCCCTGCTTGTCACCTGCCCAGGGTTCTCATTCCCTAACAAGTGCCCCCTCTCCCCAGAGCCAGCTGGATCTTGGTGGATCAGACTGTGTCTTTGTGTTGGAGGGGCAGGTGGTGCAGGGGAAATTCAGGGAGGTCCGCGTCTGGAGGAATGGAGGGGAGAGAACCCGCCAATGGCACATTGGGCGGCTGGGCCAGAAACCCTTCATGGGTCTCCTCCTTGCACCTACAGTCATGGCCAAATCTCCACCAGTGAGGAGACCCCCCTCCCCGCACTCACCACTCTTTTGCCACATTGGCCTTTCTATTGATGTTGCTCCTTCCTGCTTCATGGCCTTGGCACATGCAGTTCCCTCTGTCTGAAATACCCTTCCTTCCGTCTACATGGTCAATGTCTACTCACCCGGTCAGGTCCTTTTCCTTAGGGAGGGCACCCTTGACCCTTCCCTGGTACTTTAGGCCCTCTACGACATTGTCATAGCCTTCATCGTAAATACCCTCGGTTAGTCAGTCAATCAATCGTGTGAGTTAATGGATCAGTTAGTTCGTCAGCTGTGTAACATCCACCTGCACTGGCCTCGGGGCTTCCACTGGAGCAGGGATGGGGTTTGTCTTGTTCACCTGGTGGGTGTCCGAGAAGTATTCATTGAATAAATGTGGGGACTGCCCGAGTTACGATCTACTGGATCGGCCTTTGTTACTAGGTAAGGCTGTTTGCAATGAACACATTGTGTGTTTTCATTCAGCAAATATTTGTTGAGCACCTCCTGTATATCAGGCATGTGGAATTCTTGCTCCTTTCCCTAAGGGGGCTGATAGTCCAGGAATCCAGACTGACACGAAGAGAGACAATTGGAAAAACGTTGCACTGGGGGAACGTTCTGGGTGTTATGAAATCTGAATGGAAGGGGTTACAACACAGTATGGGGGAAGGCTTGGGAGGGGATGAAGTGAAGGCTGGGAAGGCTGCAGGCAAATCAGAATTGGGTCTTTGCGGATGCATGGGAGCCTAAAGGGCATTCCAGATGTATGCACAGCATGTGCGAAGGTCCTGAGGCACCCCAGAGTAAAGTGAGCTTGAGCATGTGAGTATTTGGTTTGACTGTGTTGAGTGGGTTGATGAGAGAGAAGGTAGGAGTGTGGGCAGTACCTAAGTTTGGGCTTATCCTGTAGGCCAGTGGTCCTCAAGTGGGAGCAGTTTTGCCCTCTTCCCACATTCCAGTCTGCTCATCAAGTTGATGGCTCCTGGCTTGGTCGGGAGGCTGTGTCTGAGAATCTGAGGGGCGTCCAAAGGCCCTTAATTCACAACACCCCAGATGCCTGTCTGGCCATGCTTTACCCCTTCTTTGGTCACTAGGGTGCTCCTGCCCGTGTTCTTTACACCACCTGCTCTCTGGCTGGGCAGGGGACAGAGAGAAGACACTTGCCACCCCCGCAGGTGGGATGGGTGGCTCCTGGGCTCTACAGCCAGGCCATCTAGGTCCAAATCCCAGTTCAGCCCTCCCTGCCTATATGAGCTTTGGCAAATCGTCCAACCTCTCTGTACTCACTTTCTCCCTTGGGAACCATGCCTGTTTGGCAGTACAGTTGTAGGGATGACATGAGATGAAGAGAGTATAGAGTAAGATCCTGGCTGTGGCGTCCAGCTGACCCAGCCGTGAGTCTCGGCTCTGCCCCTCAATGACTGCGTGGCTTGAGGCAAATCACTGAACTTTCTGGATCGCAGCTTCCTCCTTTGTAAATTGGAGGATATTGCAGTACCTGACTCATGTGTTGCTCTGAGGGTGAACTGAGGCCATCCCAGCCCCGCGCCTGGCACCCCAGTGAGCAATGAACACACATTACTCACATGGTCCCCTGTCCTAGCGTGGAGCCCGGCACATGGGACGTGCTCTGGGGATGTTCATTCCTTCCACTATTGTCCCGGTCAGGCCCCAGAGAAGCCTTGGCTCCTGCTGGGACCTCTCTGTTTGTGCAGCCTGCCTCCTGGGCCACCGTCTGCCTGGGTCTCTGGGGAGGGGCAGGCACCCTAGGTCAGGCCAGGGCCTGGAGCAAGGCGGGTCTTCAGCTTTCAATTTCTGCAGCTCCCCCATCCCTCCCGCAGCCCAGCCCAGCCCTGGCAGCTTCCTGGATGCCCCAGCTCTTCCTCTTCCCCTTTGAAATCCCTGCCGCTGTCCCGGGTCCCTCCAGATATTGCACAAAGGCCTCTTGGATTCCAGCATCAGCCCCAGAGGCCAGCACAGTAATTCAATTACAGCGAGGAGGCTTTCTCCTTGCTTTCCCCCCCTCTTCCTCTCCCGTCCTTTCTTCCTTTTTTTTTTTTCTTTTTTAGATCAAAAACGAAAAGACAGACATTGTGACCCTCAGAAGACGCTGTGAGTGAAAATTCGCTTCTTGGCTCCAGCCCCCACTAATGAAATACCAAGAATTTTCTCCCCTCGGAACACGTGTGCACAGCATTTGATGTGTGTTCTTTGTTTGGGGCTTTTTTCCCTTGCGTCTCCCGTCTGAGGCCAGGGACCCATAGAAGTTTCCTACCAGAGCCACGACGGCTGTCCCTTCATCTGCCCAGCCTCGCCTGGGGCACCCTCCGGCTGGACCCAGGAAGAGAGACTGTCTCCAATAACGCCCCGCTCCACTTCTGAGCTTGGCATTTATTCTTTGCAGACTTCACACATGTGACATGTGTGGATGGGGTCACTGCCTGGAAGAGAGTGGGCCAGAGAGATGGGGGACGGGGCAGCTGCGGTCCAGGGGCCAAGCCCAGGCCCCCCGTCCTCATTCGGGCTCTTCCATGCTGTGTGACGGAGGCAGCTCACCGGCCCTCTCTGGGTCCCCGTTGTGTACAGACCACAGTTCTGTCTGCGGTTCAGCAAACCTGCGCTGGGTGTTTGCTTGAGCCCAGCTCCGCACAAGGAAATGAAAAAAAATTGTAGCCTGGACCTCCAGGATTTTGGAGAAGATGCTCTTGGGAGCCCCTTCTGTCTCTGACATGCTAAAAGCAGCCAAGGTGGGCAGAAAAAGCTGATTTAGCCAGGGGCCACCAGGAAACCAGGTGGCAGGGATAGATTTTCTGTTGCCTTTATAGTGCTTCTTCCAGAACAAATAGAGTTTTAGAGGCAAAACGATTCTGAGTGTTTGGCTGCCCCAAGTCCTCTCTGCGGCATGAGGTCCCTCGAATGCCCTCCTCCCCGCATCCGCGGGGAGACAGCTGCCCCCAGGGGGCAGCACAGAGCACGCTGGGAGAGCAGGCCTCCGCGGCCCCTCATACATCCTACTTCTGCCCCCCAGGGCCTCCCAGAGAACCCGATCCCTGCCCCCTCTCCCCCCAGGCAGATGCGGGAAGATGGTGATCCTGTTTCCAAAAGCCCTTCTGTAGGTTTTCCTTCCCTAACACACCCCCCAGTAGTCCCGATTCCCGTGCTCAGGGGACCCCAGGGTACCAAGAATGACCAGATGGGGGAAATGACAGGCAGAGCAGGACAGAGTGACATTGATGAGCAGAGACGGATCCATGGGCTAAAGAGCCAAGACAGCGTGGGCAGCCCGGAGGCGCACACCTCGACGGCAGCCCTATGCCAACGTGTGGAGAATGGCCGAGAAGGAAGGCTTCTGTTGGCAAGTGGGAGGGAGGTCCAGAGGCTTGGGGGTGCTCGTCCTTTTTCACCTCGGTGCTTCTGCTTCCATTCTCCCCTTCTTCCGGGAATGCGCTCCCCGAAGCTCTGCACACTCACACCTTGCCCAGCCATCCCTGCCCGGCTTGAAGGGCCCCTCCTCCTTGAAGCCTTCCCAGATCTCCCGGTATGGGGGCGCAGGGTTGGGGGGCTGCTTTTCCCTCTTTTCAAACTCTCATTCATTTTGCCCGCCTTGCTCGAGAGACATTTAAGACTCTCCTGCTCTGCGTCCCACGTGTGCTGGTCCCGGGATGCGGGGCTGTAAACTCCTGGGATGGTACTGATTGTGTCTACTCCTTTCCAGACCCTCCACGGCTGGAGCACAGGGCTTCCTGCTGTTGGTGAGTGAATCAGGGAGAGAAAGAGCGGCCAGCCTCCACGATAGACGCTTTCGGTGCCTCATCCCAGTTTCAGCCCCGCACAACCGTAAAAGCTGTGGATTGCTGTTGGACCCACTCTGCAGATGAGGAAAGCAAGGCTCAGAGACTCCTACACATTCTCCAAAGCTGCAGAACTCAGTTATTGCCGAGCTCCTCCCACTCTTTTCTCCCAGAGCAGTCTGCTCATGATTCATATGTGCTCTAAGCAGTGGGTTGGTTTTTTTTTATGTTTGGTTCCCCCCCCCGCCACCACTGGGATGATTTAAAAAATTGTAGTCCTTATTTACTTCAACGTTTAGCAGAAAAAAATGTAATCAACACAGTGAACCTGTTATTTTGTAAATGTTACTGCATAAAATGAAGCCAAAGGAGGTAGATGGGTTTAAAAAAAAAATCAGAAGGTTAGTGATGGATGAATTTAAATTGGATTCTAATTAGAGAGTGTGCATGGAGAAATCGTGAATGTGGTTAGAAGTGACTGGAGCTTGTGGGACATGGGTGTGCAAAGGAATGCAAGGCCTCCAGGTGTTTAAATTTTTTTTTTAAATGACGAGGAGTAATGGTTGCATATTAACTGGAGAAAAATTGGACAATGGAGATAAGCTGGGAAAGAAAAGCTAGAGCCCTCCTCCATGCCACGGGGAGGTGCTGTAGGTAGCTGTGGCAGGGGTGAGGCTGCTCAAGGGGACAAGGAACAGCCTGCAGGGGTGAGCCTGCCCAAGGTGATGGGGGGCAGCCTGCAGGGATGAACCTGCCCAAGGAGACAGGGGACAGCCTGCAGGGGTGAGCCTGCCCAAGGAGCCAGGGGACAGCCTGCAGGGGTGAGCCTGCCCAAGGGGACAGGGGACAGCCTGCAGGGATGAGCCTGCCCAAGTCCAACACTGTGGACAAGGGGGTCGTAATCCCCTTTCCCCCATCCCTGCTCCAGGAGTTCAGTGTAGGCCCCAGGGGGCTCATGCAAACATCCCCCTGCTCCCACCCTTTGCCTCCTCCTGGGGAAGTTTATCCCCATATTCAACATCCTCCTCCAATCCCCTAGAGCTTTCATGAGGTCACAGATGCTTTCCATAGGCCTGGGCACATAGTAGGGACTCAATAAATACAGATTTCACGTCAATGCCATCCTGTTTGGAGACTACTGCATGTCAGATTGGTCCTGAAACCCAATGGGACCTCGAAGAGAAAGCAAACTTGGAATCTAGATTCTTCACCTATGAGACAAATTGTCTCTCTTACTGCAGTCTTCTTGGCTTTCACTTTTCCTAAAAAGTAATCACTGGATACCCAGCTACCTATTTGTCTGTCTGTCCATCCATCCATCTGTCTAGATCTTCAAGGTGGATAGTATTGCTCCTTTGGGACAGCCGGGGGAGGAGGGCAAAGGCCTTGATGCCAGGTCACTCCATGCTCCTTCTGGCTTTTTTCATTCTGTCATCACACCTGTCTGAGACGCGATTCTTCTTCCTCTTTCCATGGAGAGGAAGCTGACACTCAGAGAGCATAAAGACTTGTCCGAGGGGCTGGTGCCCGTCATGAGGGTGGTTCACCAAATATATTTGGTTGAACTCCGTGGCACATGGTAGGATCGTCCTTCCTTTGGAGTAGTCTGTGGCCAGGTACTTGTTCTAGCCAATAAAACGTGAGCACCACATCCCCTTCCATGGCCCAGGCAGATGGTGGCATTTCAGATGCCGGAGACTCTTGACAGTCTTGGCTCTGGAGGGAGGGTGTCATGGGAACAGAGCCTGCCACCCACCAGCTAGCAGGGGATGCGTAGTAAGCTCCCGAGTCTCGGGGATGTTTGTTACTGCAACATAACCGAGACCTTCCTGAATCAAACACTTACAAAGCGAATGAGTTGGCAGGGCTAGAATTTGAATTTTAGTACCTCTGGCCCTAAAGCTACTGCTGGTCTTTCTATATTCCCATCGTTTGTGACCAAGTCGACCTATATTATAGCAGAGGATGGCTTCCTAGCAGTCAAGGCAAAAATTGACAGCAAGGGATCGTACACTTTTGCATCATCTGTTGGAAGGAAGCATGCCACATTTTGTGCTAGGGAAAAAGTCTGCCACCCCAAGAAAATTAGAATCGTCCCATGGATCATTTTATGGGGAATACCGTGGAGTGCGTGATTTTTTTAAATGAAGCCTTTTGTTTTGAAGCCATTGCGGAGTTCTAGAAAAGTTACGAGAACAAAGAACCCCTGTATGCCCTTCGCTCACATCCACCTGTGTTGACATTTGTGTCATTTGCTTTAACATCCTCTGTCTGTAATGTATGCCGATGAGTTTTCCAAACCGTTCGAGAATAAGTTGCAGACATCATTCCTCATCCAGATTCCAGCCCAGACTCACACATTACTACATGGAGTTGTAATGTCTCTTTGGTCACATTTAATCGGGAGCTGTGCCTCCGTCGCTGACATTTCTCCAGAGCAGATAATGTATTCGTAGAATGCTCTTCGATTTAGGTTCGTCTGATGTTTCTTTGAGAGTCGATGTGGGCTGTGCGTGCTCAACAGGCATCTCACCAAAGTGTGGCTGTCGCGGTGCATCACATCCGGAGGCACGTTGTGTCCGTGTGTCTGTCTCATTGTTGTGGATGTTGGCTTTATCCTCTCGAAGGAAGTGGGTGTCTTCCAGTTTTCTCCGGCACAGAGTTCCTACCTCTCTGTTTGTAATTAGTAAGTGACTGAGGTGAGAGCCTTTTGAGGTTATGTAAATATCCAATTAACCTTCAAATTTTCACACACTCGTCTTAGCGTATACTAATGATTCTCGGTGTGATTTTTTTTTTAACCGTGGTTTTATGAACGCTAAAAACAAATTCTTCCCAAGACAATTTCTCATACAAGAATCACTATGAACATCTGGGATATCACCTCTGCTCAGAAAGGCCATTTTCAACTCACTGGGCTGACGGAAGAGGTCTTGATATTCATTGACTGCTTGTCCCCAGAGCGGAGGGGAGAAGGCTGGAAAACCTGGAGGCATTCCAAGTATTTGGGGGTACGCAAAGGTTGCTACTCTTTGTAGGAATAGGTGACAGAAGGAAGGGGAGGTTCACATCTGGAGAGCCCAACCTGGTATATTAATTTGCTGGGGCTGCCACATACAAAATACCAGAGACTCAGTGGCTTAAACAATAGAAATTTATTTTCTGAGTTCTGGAGGCTGGAAGCCCAAGATCTAGGTGCTGGTGGGGTTGGTTTTCTCTGAGGCATCTCTCCTTGGCTTGTAGATGGCCATCTGCCCACCATGTGCCCCCAAACTCCTGAATGGCTTTCCCTCTGGGGGCACACATCCCTGATGTCTCTTCTTCTTATAAGGACGCCGTTCGAATTGGATTAGGGTCCCACACCTCAGACTCATTTCACCTTAATTGCCTCTTTAAAGGCCCTAGCTCCAAATACAGTCACACGGGGTGGGGGGAGGTTAGGGCTTCAACATATAAATTATGGGGGTTAGGACACACGATACGGTCTATAACAGCTGGATGGAGGACATAATCAGGATGGTTAAAGAATGATCTACGGGTGTGTGAATTCCTGTCCTTACTCCTCTGCCCCATGTACTCAGTGGGTCTGTTCATAACCATCATGAGTGAACAGGCCTCACCAGGGCAGGCCTTCGCATTCCTTCCTTCAGATAATACGTTCAACCCACTGGCAACCCCACAGGGTACAAACAACTTCTATCTGCCTAATGTTGTTCGCCTAAAGGGTCTTCCAGATTATTCCAGATTGAGGAGTAGACATGAACAATGGAATGCTAAGGTGCCCCCTGGGTGTCTCTCAAAGAAGTGCCAGATTAATCTAGGGTCTGTGCCATATATCGTCCCCAAGCCGGCTTGCATAGGGAGTATCCAGGAGGGCCAACTGAGAGCTACAGCAATAATAAACCTATAGGAGTCAATCCCTTAGATCTCAGCATGTGTCTTCTATAAACCGAATCCTCGGCTCCCTGTGCACTTTGTCTATACCTTCTTGGTGGCAAGGGATCCATCTATAAAGAGTCACTCCTTGAATCCAGACATAAAGTCTTTTTTCTATGCTGGAAAGACTCCCCTCCTCCAAGCAGCATTCGCAGAAAGCTCATTGGTGAAGCATGTTGGGGGAGGGTCCTCCCAATATTTTCAGTTTCTTGATCCTGAAAGTCTCCTGGGCAGCTCAGTGCCACTGTCTTGGGGGTTTAGTGTTTCCCCCCATGCCATCAGCTGCAGCTACCTCTACTCAGGCCAACCTCCCTATTCCAAATTCTGTTTCCCCTCCCTATAGTCCTTCACCAAGTCTGATGCACGAAGCCCACAGCCACTTGGGAGTGGTCCCAAAAGTTTTCTCTCTCTTCCAGATCCTGCAGGGTGGTGCCAAGTGGGAGGAGGTGGGGCGCAATTCTCCGCCTTCCTGCAACTCAGCAAATTGCAATTTATGAGTTTCAATCCACATGAAAGGGCCCCCACTAAGTCTCTCTGGATTCATTTGGAATGTTGAATTAATTTGGAAAACAAGGGGAAAAAACAACTTGGTTTCAGCCCAGCAAGGGCTCATGACATTTTACCAAGTCCTGTCACCCTCTTTACATTTTCTTCATCTCCTACTCCAGTATCTCCTTCCAGAATGAGCATGAGTAAAGTGGGGATGGTGGCAAAACTGTTTCTCGTGGTGAGGGTCCCATTGAGTGGGTCAACATTCACCCAAGAGAGTGCAGAGAGCCCGGGAGTGGGCACAGGACACCTGGGGTCTGGTCCTGCTCCGCACTGTTTGCCTTCTCTCATCTTTCAGACATCTGTGACTCTGCACGAAGTCTAGGGACCCGTGAGGGGCTTTACTCACATGAGAGTAGCAGCTACTGACAATGCCTTTTCCCAAGGGCCTCCTCCTATGGAGTCTTATACCCCAGATCTGTTCTCTGCCTGGCTGCTGGAATGATCTGGAAACCCAACTGGATCACGCCAACCTACTGTGCTTAAACCCTTCAATGACTCCCTGTTGCTCAGATCATAAAATCTGCAAGCAGCATTACGACCTGGAGTCCCTGCATGGCCCGGCTTCTGCCCACCTCTGCAATTGCTTCCTGAAGCATGCCCACTCCCCTCCAGCCACCCAGAGCTCTCCACTCCTGCATGCCCTCTGTGCCCCTCCATCCAGCCTCACTGCCCTTGCGTGTGCTGTTTTTCTGGCTTGGATGCCTTTCCTCACTGTGCCCTCAGCTGTCAGCTCAGACTTTGCTTCCTCAGGGAAGCCTTCCCACACTGAGTCAGACCTTCCCTTTACTCACCCTCAGCTCAGAAGTGCTTACCCAGGAGTTGTGTGTGTGTGTGTGTGTGTGTGTGTGTGTGTGTGAGATGATGATGATTTCATGAACTTCTGACTCTCCCACTAGACAATGGGATGCAGAAGGCAAGACCATGTCTGTTTGCTTTCACCACTGGGTCCCCAGTGCCTAGTACAGTAGCTGAAACACAGAGGGTACTTGGGAATAATTGGCACAAGAATGAACTAATGAATGAATGAGTACAGACAAGACACTGGTTTCCTTTGTTTTAAGCCATTGGTTGCTAATGACCCTACAAGTTCTTGAAGAGAGGCTGGAGGGGTCCTGCCCAAGCACAGGGGTACCCAAGCACAGGGGAATGACATCTCTTGAGGAGGGGGTGCAGAGCCAAGAGGAGGACCAGCTCCTGCTCATCTGTTGTCAGGTGGGGACAACTGTAGCATCTAGTCATGGGGCTGATGAGGAGAGTCCAAAAGAAACAACATGTATGATGTTTTGCCCAGTGCCCGGCACAGAGTGAGTGCTCAGTACGTGTCTCTGTTCTTCTTTTTTACTTTCTTCTTCCTTCTATTGCCTGCCAATTGACTTCTCCGAAGTAAATTAATCTAGAGGCCAGGCCCGTGGTCCCGAGTGTGCCTGTACTTGCTCCTTTCCTGCAGATTTTGTTGGCCAGGGCTCCTGTAGGCCCTACTCTTCTGACCTGCGAAGGCATTGATGTCCACATGCACCTCTGTGTTCAGGAGCATTCACTCAGAACATCATTCTGGATAAACACATGGATGTGGAAGTAGGGGCTTTGCCGGGGGGCATATCTGACGTTCCTGGTGCATGCGGAGGAGTTTGGCCCTTTGCACATCTGGGCGGAGAGCAAATGAGCTGAAGGGAAAGGAATCTCTCATGGGGGCGTTCCTGGCATTTGGGAAGCATGAGCCTTGAACTTCAAGGCCTACAGACTGGGATTCGAATCTTGCCTCTCGGCAGGATATATATTTCTTGATTTCTTGAGTGCCGCCTTTCCAAATAGTCCTGGGGGTGGGGTAGGGCAACAGAAGGTGCCCCCTCCAAATGCATCCTGTATCTGCATGTCTCTCTCTCCTGAGTTCACAGGCCTTGCTTCGGTGCTTACTGCCAGTCTCCCACTTTCCGCTGTCCCCACCCTCCCACCTTCAAACCAATTCTCCATGTAGCAGCCAAAATAGTCATTTTAAGATGTACCTTGGATCATGTCTCTGCTCTGCTAGGCCTTCCATTGCTTGTTGTCATACTTGGGTACAACCCAGACTCCTCTCTGTGGCTCCCTGGGTAATAAAACCTGGCCCCTGCCTTCCCCTTGACCTCCTCGCTTCCCCCCGCCCCTCACCTGCATAATCCCCTTCTCTCTGCCCCTCAAACCCACAGGCTCATTTGCTAGAACCTTCTTCCCCCTTTACCTGCTTGGCTCCTTCTGGTCCTCTGGGTGTCAGCTCAATGCCCCCTTTTCAGAGGGGCTCTCACTGACCCCTTGATTTATAGACATGCTCCCTCTCCCCCCATCTAGTTTGTCTTGTTTTTGTAGTTATTACCAGTCGAAAGGATCCTCTCTGTTTGGTTGTTGTTTGGTTTGGTTTTTTGCCTACCTTCTCCACTGGAATGGCAGATCTGTGAGCACAGGATCTTTCCAGTGGGTCTTGTCTACTCCTGAATCTCCAGGGGCTCAAAAGGGGCCTCCTGGCCCACAGCAGTTGCCCAACAAATGTCCATCAACTGAATGAATGATCAGTGAGGGGACAGGAGCGGGCAATGGGCCCCTCTCAGCTATGAACTATAAGGGCAGGGTCAGCCGTTATAACAAACAGCCCCCCAAATTACAGTGGCTTAAACTACCTGCAGTTGCAGTCCTCTCTCACATAATAGCCCTGGGCGGATGGGCAGCTTCACCATCTTTAATATATGGCTCTCAAGTGGCTGCTCGCATTCCAGCCACCTCCCCACCAAAGGTGGAGGGAGGGCAGAGCGCAGGGATCCACAGACTCAGCATTTTAAGGGCAAGACGTAGAAGCACACTGCTTACTTTTGCTTGCATCTTACTGTCCGGACTGGGGTGCAGAGGAGGCTGGGAAATATAGACATGTGTCTAGTACCTCAGAGAAAGGGAAGAGCAGGTGTGCACGTGCAAAACGCACAGGCTGCTACCGGTACCCAGAGCTGCCCTCGAGGGCTGAGATGCCTCTTGCTCCCCTTCTGCGACACAGCGCAGCCTCCCATGAATGTTGGGGAAATGAATGAGACCGTGGGGTCCAGAGAGATCCCTCGTGACCTGGATTGAGAAAGCAAAAACTCAAAGTTGCCTAGATCTTCCTCCAATCCCACTTGTGTGAGCCCGGGCAAGTTGCTTGAAGTCTTTGAACCTCAATCACTTGATTTATAATGTGTGGACAGTAATAGGACTGTGCTCATAAGTTGTCTGAGGATGAGATTAGTTCATGATATAACGTGCCTAGAGCACTGCCTAGCACACACTGAGCACTCGAGAAGTGATAGCTCCCAATATGATTATTTTAATGTAATTATCATCAGTGCCACAGATGCTCTCTGTAACTCTAAGGAGAGTCTCGGGGGTGCGACGGTATCTAGGGTTGGTTTTCTCTCCAAGGGATGTCCTTGAGTACCCCCATGGTGGTGGATGCCCCCTATCATGCCCTGCCCTTCGGAGGCCCTGGATTGTTGGCAAGAGCATCAACTTTAGTCAAATGGAGTGGAGTACAGGTCCCAACTCTGCCATTTTGAGCAACAGACAAGATCTAATCTCTTCAAAAAGGAGATTCAATAACTCCCTATTGTTGGAAGGGTTTCTGACACCCAGCAGGTTCTCTGTAAAGTTCCCTCCCCAGAGAGTCCGCCTGGGCCCTGCCGGAGAAGGAGGAGTTAGCGGGGGCTTCTGGTCTCCCTGGGAGGCCAGCATACCTGGGCCCCGCCACCTCTCTCCGTGCTCGGCTGCTAGGCACTTGCCATCTTTGAAGAAACCGAACATTCTAGGGAAAGTGACGCCGGCCAGGTTGCTAATGTCCAAGACGCAGCAGGATCTGGAGGGCCTCCCCGTCTCCCATTGGAGCTGGCTTCCCTCCGGCAGTCCCCCCTCTCTCTCGGCCCTGGGTGCATAATAAGGCCTGGCGAAAGGCTCCCCGTTCACCCAGTACTGGTGTGAGTACTCATCACAGTGGCCCAGCTGGCTGCCGCCGCTGGAAGGCAGTGGTTAGATTCTCGGAGTCTGAGCCAGGCATGGGCTTCAAATCTTTACACCACTATGTATTGTTCAAGCCCAAAGGGCTGCAGCCACATTGAATCCCATGTCTGAGGAACCCCAGGAAGCAGGGATTACACAGAAGTCATGCCCCCAAGTTTGCATGGGTTTGTGCAAACACACCTCAGCGTCCTCATCTGTACAACGAACATGCAGACGCGATTAAACAAGACAACATATGTTAGCAAGGAGGTGAGCATAGGAAACGCTCCGTAAGTGGCCACTGTGGTTCTCTTTCTTTCCCTCTCTGGGTATCCCTGGGATATTCACCTGTGTAAAGCCCTGAGGTCTCACTCCTGTCTGCCCAGAACAATCTCCCCCAGGCCAGAGCACTGTTCTTGAGATCTTCAGAAGCAAACACACCCTCCAGCACATCTTTCCAGTGGAAAATACCCAGGGTGGCTCCCAGCTAGTCCTTCCCTCCATTCTTCTGACTGTCCAGGGGGGCGAGTCTCCCTTGGGTCCTGGCTGCCAGGGTGCATTTAAGCAGCGGGCTTCCGCCAGGGAGCAGCTACAGCCCGAGGAGCTGCTGGTGTGGGATGGAGCAGCGAAGCCCTAACCTCTCCCCAGCCTGGAGCATCACCTCTTTGAAAGGCCAGGAGTGGGGAGACCTGCCCCTGGCTCGCCTCCCCCCGCCCCAGCACCCCGTAGCCGTGTGAGGTGGGGAGGTGAGGCCTCTGTTTGCTGGAAATGAATCCATGGAAAATGCTGGAGTGATGTCCCCGCCTCTGGAGCCACTGGGAGGCCGCAGACCTCAGGCGGGGAGCGGCAGATGGCGGCCCATGGGGGGAGAGGCGGGCCAGGCTGTGGGAACACACAGGGCGGACGGGATCAAACTGACTTTTTGACACATTTCTGTGGGAAGGCGTCCCTGAGTGTGAAGCCGGCTCCCAGAGCAGCGTGGGACCTTTCATGTGGCGCCAGGGCTGGCGCGGGCCCCCCGCACTGGGCACTGGGGCCTGGGGCGGCCTGGGCAGGGAGGCCGCGGGGGGGACGGGAGGGGGTCCAAGGGGCACACCAGGTGGCCCCGGGCCCAGGCCTCGAGGCAAAGGCCGAGACTCCGGCTTCTTCCTACCTCCAGCGCCCTGGCATTCTCCTCACCCGAGGCTGGGGTCAAATTCTGATTCCGCTGTGTGACCTGGGACAAGACAACTCAACCTTCTGAGCTTTCGGTTCCTCCTCCGTAGAACGAAGATTGCTCCAAAATGAAGCCCCAACGGGTGGGCAAAGGTAGTGCTAGTTACTGACCGGCGAGGTGTTCCAGGCACCTACAGGTGCTTCCATTTCATTAGGTTGTTCTATTGAACTAGATTACCTATATTATGGGTCATTGAATCAGAACCATCCTGCAAGGCAAAGATTAGGAAGCCCATTTTACAGATGAGGAAACGGAGTCTGGAGCCTGAGAAACATCCAGGCGGTGAGGGGGCACAGCCCAGTGCAAACCCGTGCCATCGGCCTCCAAAGCCTGTGGTTTTTTGGGCAATATCCAGAGACCTCTCTGGTTAACGCTATTAAATAAATATCATTTACATTTTGTTAGTAAAGCTGATCGCCTGGAGCACACAGCGCACAGCATCTTCACGATCCTGCGGTTGGAGCCTCTGGACATTCCCTATGGGGCGGGTGCAAATGTCCCCATGTCATGGGGGTGGGTTGACACTGAGGCTCATAAGACCAGTAAAGGGACCCAGTGAGGAAAGGGTACGGGCAGCACGCCTCCCACTGATGGCACAATGTCCAGTTCTCTCTTCTTCCCCTGGAACCATGCCAAGCCTGAGAACCATGGGGTCATTTGGAGAAAACCACCTGAAATTAGAGTGGACAGGCAGGGGGGGTCCACCCTTGGCCTCCCTGCAGGCTCCCCACATAGCTGGCGGATGAGTCACCCACCCCTAGGGGACCTTCCTAATTGCCCACAGGTATGCAGGGCCTCCCTGGCCAGCCTCCCCGGTGCTTGACAGAGTCCAGGCAGAGCACAGGGAGCTGGGAAGCACAGTGGCTGGAGAGGCTCAGATGAGGTCAGGAAGGGGTGGCTGTCTTTGTGTCACCTGACCTAGGATCCCCAGGGTTCCGTGTGTGAGAGCAGTGATGGATGAGCTGAGACACAGGCCGGGACAGTGCCCTGGGGCCACATGGGAGAAGAGTTAGCTGGGGAGCCAGAACCAGCCTCGAGATCCATTTCTGCCACACCAGCTGGGTGGCCTCGGAGGACTGACTGACCCTCTCCAAATCTTAGCTGTTACTTCTGAGTTAAGGAGTAATAAAGGTGTACCCTTCACAGAGGTGTTGAAGGACCCACAATACTGTAGCGCTTACACAGGAATAAAGGGCTCAGCACATGGAAACACTCAACGCGCACTGGCTGTTACTGCTATCGTCCTCGGCCCAATGTCTAGAACCTTCCATCAGCTCAAAGCCACACACTGAAGGGGGTGGTGCCCAGAACTGGTTGATAAGTCAGTGAAGCACATAATCCCATTTGGGGGATGGCTGAAGGTCAGTGAAGCTGTTGTGGGATAATCGAGAGATGGAGTGGAGGCTCCCAGTGAGGCAGTCTGGGTGGGGATGCTGGCAGGTGAGCCTTGTCCATTCCCTGACGGCCTGGCTCAGGGACTAGAACCTGGATGAACTGGTGCGCTCACTCTGAAGCAGTGGTGTCTGGGATGGCACCTGGAAGCCAGGTTTCAAATGATCCAAATCATGTCGCTCTCTCCTTGACATGTCCCCCTGAAGGCCACTGACGGGACATGGCCATCCTTGCTGCTGAGGTGTGGTGCCCTCTGAGTTGCTAGAGGACCACAGGGCTGACTCACTGTGGCCTTGGGTGAGATGAGGCCCCTCTCCAGCCCTCAGTGTTCCCTTCTGAGAAGGGGGTAGAGGTTCTCTGGCTTTGTCTGCCCCTCTTGGAGAAGCTAAGGAGGATGGGGAGGCTGGCTTTGGCTGGTGAGTTTGCCTGGAGGGACCCAGGATGAACTCCTGGTTTGACTGGGAGCCAGGCTGGGTTCTTTAGGGCTCCCCAAGTTGGCGGCCTTGTCCACACCACCACGGGCGGTCAGCATACTCGAGGCCTCCGCCTGAGCTCAGCACAGCCGTCGGAGGCCCCTGCTTTCTGGGAAAGGAGTGAAGATTAATTAAGGTTGTCAGGGCCTAAGTAAAATCACCAATGTCAATTTCCTCCCTCTGGTTCTTGCTGTCAGAATAAATTGGACAGTCATTACCTAATACTCAGCCCTATTTTCCCAATATTTCATGCACGCTGAAGCGTTGATGGGAAACAGGGAGGGTGAGGCCCTTTGGAGTGGTAGAGACCGGGGGCCGTGTGGAGCTAAGGTTGTCCTGGCAGAGTGGCTTCGCCTCCAGCCACTCCCGGGGACGATGACCTCAGGAAGGAACCCAGAGGACAGTCCTGGGGGCCAGGGGTTGGGCTCTGTCCACATAGGTCACCGTTCTGACCCAAATGAGACCTACTGGCAACAACTCCCAGGGACCTCCCAGTGTCACAGCAGCTTGTACTGCCATGGACTCCAAGATAGCCTCAGTTTCTTAATCTGAAGAATGGGAATGAATGAAAAAGCTTCACTCGCAAAAGCGGACAGTCTGTCCATTCCGAGGTGCAGCCATCTTCCCAGGGGATGCTCTAAAGACCAGGAATCCTTCAGGCCCCCAAATAAGAGCTGAGGGTGCTGACAACGGGCTTTTAGGGCTTCCCATGAAGGGTTACATGCCTCACGGACTTATCGAACCAGCCCTGGGCACCACCCTTCAGTGTGTGGCCTTGGGCTGGAAGAAGGTTCTGGAAAGGGGGCCAAGGATGATTACAGCAGCAACAACAACAGTCAGCACACATTGAGTGAATGTCCATATATACTTCTCAGCTGATGGTTACTTTTGCGAGAGCATTGATTGGGAGGAGACAGAGAAAACTTTCCAGGGTGCCAGAAAGACTCAATTTCTTGATTTGAGGATGGCTATCCCAATGCACACAAATAAAAACATTCACTGAGCTGTTCACTTAAGACTTTGCTTCACATACACTCTATATTGTTAAAAATTTTGAACAGCCAAAGGACTCAACCAGCATTGGGATCTGGGTGTTGATTTGAAAACTCAAAAGTGCTCTGTGATGCTACTTCCCCTTGAAGAAAGGGCCCCTTATTGGGCATCCCCCGTGCCTGGCCTGGTGTGAGAGTGCTCCACAGGCCCTCTTCTGTTAATCCTGCGGGAAAGCCCATGAAGTCGGGGTGACCAGCCCCACCGCAGAGGGCACAGCGTGGTGAGAGGGGCGGAGGACAAGCTCTGCAGCCAGGCTGGTTTACGAACCTTGGCTGCCACCTCTCACACGGAGCCCTTGGGCAAGTCAGCCTCAGTCTGCACACCCATGGCAGGGTGATGAGAGAGCCCACCTTAGAGGGCCGTGATGAGCCACCGCTGGCAGGAATGTAAAGTGGTGCAACCCCCATGGAAACAGTATGGTGGTTACTCATAAATTAAAAATAGAATTACTGTATGATCTAGAGATTCCCCTCTGGGTATATACTCAACAGAATGGACAGCAAGGCCTCAGAGAGATAGTTGGACATCCATGTGTCCACGGTAAACACGGCCAAGAATGGAAAGTGCTTGCTTCATTGAGGCTAAAACTTCAGCCAAGTGGCTTCCATTCTCTGGACCTTGGTTTCCTCCTCTGCTGGGGGATGTGTGTGCCAGTCCTCCCTGCAAGGATTGTGCCCACTGATGGATACCACCCAGACCTGTAGCTCTCGGGAGCACCCTGGCACCAGGGATGGATGTAGGAGGTTCTGTTTAAGGCTGGGCTCTATGCTCCCCTTTCAACTGGAACCTGAAAAAGATATATACTCCTACTCTTCTAAGTCACAGCCAGCCCTGAGGCCTTCTATCCCTACCAGGTCACTGCAGAGACATTCCTTCCATCTGATGGAGGCAGCTCAGGCCACTTTTGGACAGAAGGGGAGGGTGCTCATTTCTTTTGCACAATAGCATTTTGGAGTTCCTATGTGTGCTGGGCCCTGTGCTGGGTTTCATGCAAGTTACAGACCATACATCAGGGCTGGCTGCCTCCTCCAGGGAGCACAAGAGCAATCAGGATGTCAAGTCCCTGTCCACAGATCTCCATAATGCAAGAAAAAAAAAATGATAGAGGCTGTGAGGAAGGGATAGAGTGGACCCGACAAGGGAACTCTGAGCTACGGCCACCAGATTGCACACAGTAATGTTGGTCTTTGCCCAAGGTCTCTTGAGCTGGAAGAGGACTTCCATCACACGTGGACAGAAAACTTTCTGAAGACCCCCTCTAGACATTCAGATGGCCCCCTTGGAGTCCCAGGGCATAGCAGCCCTACCCAGTTCTCTATCTCCTCCTTTTACCACTGTCTGGGGATAGGGGACTAGAGAAGCTGGTTGAGGTAGGGGAGGGAGTCAGAAAGCTGGAAATTTCAGACTGCATTCACCCCAACTTTGCTGACTTGGCAGCAAGTTCCTTCACTTTTCTGAGCCTCTGTGTGCTGATCTGTGAAATGGAGATGCTGTTTTTTGGACCCTGCCTGTGTCCGATGTCACCCCAGAACATAACTCCACCACACCAGAGCTTAGGACTAGACATGTCCAATCCCCAGGGCCTAGAACACAGCAAAGAGTGGGGACTTAGTAGATATCTGTTGAATTGACATGTATAATAAAATCATGCATGGGATGGGACCCCAGGTGGCCAAAACAGTCTTGAGAAAGAACAAACCTGGAGTGCTCACACTTCCTGATGTCAACACCTGCCATACAGTTGTGGTAATTCAAATAGTGTGCTGTTGGCATGCAGACAGACATATAGAACAATGGAATAGAATAGAGGGCACAGAAATTAACCCCCACACATATAGTCAAATGATTTTTGACAAGGATGCCAAGACCATTCCATGAGTAGAGAACAGTTTTTTCAACAGAGTGCTGGGAAAACTGGAGATCCACATGCCAAAGGATGAAATTGGACCCTTACTCACACCATATACAAAAATTAATTCAAAATGGACCAAGAACATAAATGTAAGACCTAGTACAATAAAACTCCTGAAAGAAATCACATGACAGTTGACATTTTGTGCCTCAGAAGGCACCATCCACAGAGTGAAAATGTCTCCCCGCAGAATGGGGAAAAAACATTTGCAAATCATACATCTGACAAGAGATTCATTTCCAGAATACAGAGAGAACTCTGAAATTCAACAACAGTAGAATTCAAAAATGGGCAAAGGGCTTGAAGAGATATTTCTCCCAAGAAGATATACCTATGGCCTAACAAGCACATGAAAAGATGCTCAGTATGGCTCAACGTTAGGGAAATGCAAATTAAAACCCCAATGAGAGACCACCTTATACCCACCATGATGGCTATTATCAAAACAAACAAACAAACAAACAAAGTATTAGCAAAGATATGGAGAAATTGGAACCCTTGTGCACTGTTAGTGGGGAGGTTATGTTATATGGTACGGCTGCTGTGGAGAACAGTACGGAGGTTCCTCAAAAAATTGAAAATAGAATTCCCACACAAGCCAGCAATCCTGCTTCTGAGTAGATGCCCCCAAAGCATCGAAAGCAGAGTCTCAAAGAGGTATTTGCACACCCATGTCCATAGCAGCATTATTCACAAAAGCTAAAATGTGGAAGCAACTCAAGTATCTACGGACTGATGAATGGGTTACGAAAATGTGATACACAGTGGAGTGCTTTTCAAGCTTAAAAAGGAAGGAAGCTCTGCCATATGCTACAACATGGATGATACTTGAGGACATTATATTGAGATAAACCAGTCTCAAAAAATATTATATAATTCCACTTACGTGAAGTGCTTAGAGTAGTCAAAATCAAAAAGCCGGAAAGTAGAATGATGGTCAGGCGCTGGGAGGGCGGAGGGGAGGGAGATTGAGGAGTCACAGTTTAATAGGTAGAGTTTCTGATTGATAAGAGGGAAAGAGTTTGGGGGATGGATGATGGGGATGGCCACTCTACAGTGTGAATGCACCTAAGGCCACCGAACTGTACGCTTAAAAATGGTTGAGATGGTAAATTTTATGTCATGTGCATTTTAGCGCAATGAAAAGAAGAAAAAAAGATCAAGCATGGGAGAGTGCTTTGTAAACTCTGAGATGAGATGCATCCTGGACCTCGTTATTCTTATCCTGCGCTGGACCCTAAGGGATAAAACCTGGGACCCCCCTCCCCCCATCAGTTTGGGGGGCATGATGGGGGAGGAGGCAGCTCCTGGGCAGTTGGAGGAGTTTAAGCAAAGCCTGGAAATGGGAAGGGAAAAGCCAGGGGTGATGGAGCTTTGTTATTATTTTCTTTTCTAACCAGTATGTGGGTTTAGAGCAGACATGGCGTCACCCTGGTCCCCAAGTCCAATGACACCAGCCAGAGGGTCCAGTCTCGGTGTGGACAAGAGGCACACCACGGCTGCTCTCTCTGAAGGCCTCCTCGTTCCCAGGGCTTCGCAGTATTGCTTAATTCTCCCAAATACAAGCAGCCTTTAATTTATGGGGACACAGTAGTGGCCTGGGGGGCTGAACTAGAAATCAAAGCAAACAAGCATCATTTACCATAAACAGGACGCTCCCCAGTGGGTTCTGAGGCCCAGGGACAAGGAAACCCCGAGATCCTCAGGAGCTCACAATAGACACCCGGCCTGGGTCCAAGGCTCTGACCGCCAGGCCCCTCCCAACTCCCCGTCTTTGAGGAGCCTCTGAGCAGCTGGGCGGGCCCGAGGACAATGGGGGGCGGAGCCCCCCGCTGGATGGGGAACAATGGGTCCCATCAATCCTGGAGACTCCTCGGTGGTTCTAAAATAAGTCCTGGAGGTCTGGGGGTGGAAGTAAATCCCACTAGGGAAAAGCAGCCTCCCATCCCTCCTTTGGGGGTGGGCTCGCTCCTAAACGTGTAACATCCAGCTCTGGAGGAGATCAGCCCTGATGTGGAGGGGTTGCTGACTTCCCAGGTGTAAAGCCGCCCTCTCGGCCAGTTGCAAGCTCCCAAGGCAATATTCTGGAAGGCAGAGCTGGGAAGATGTTTGCCGCTGGGCGCCACAGGGGAGCACTCCAGCATGCACACGCCATGGACATAAATGATCTCAGGTGCCCTCCTGACAGGAAAAGTGTACCCAAATGCTTAGGAAATGATGAGTCTTGATTATCACCTTCGTTTGAATATAATGTATTTAACTGCATATTATGTCATTTAATTTTTTAAAAAGATTTTATTTATTTATTCATGAGAGACACAGAGAGGCAGAGACACAGGCAGAGGGAGAAGCAGGCTCCGTGCAGGGAGCCTGATGTGGGACTCGATCCCGGGTCTCCAGGATCACACCCTGGGCTGAAGGTGGCACTAAACCGCTGAGCCACCCAGGGCTGCCCTATGCCATTTAATTTCTTAATGATGGCCTGGGAGGTTCCTGACAGAACGCGGAGGTTCACCAGTTGGAGCAAGTTTGTATGAGTTGGTGTGGGTCCAGCACACCTCCGAGTCCGGGGCCCCTGGGCCAGGCCCATCGCTACCTCCCTTCCAGCCTCTGGGTGACCCTGAGCTTGGTCCCTTCAGCCTGTGGGACCTGGAGACAAGCGAGGCTGCCCCCGAGTGAGGTCTGGACATCATTTAGGTGATGGAGAAGAGACGATAGCGGAATTGCCATGACTTGGGCTCTATCTAGCCCTTTGATACCTCTGCCTGGACACCCTGCTTCTTCCTCAGCCCTGCCTGACCCCAGCCTCCTTGCAAACCTCTGCTCCCCCAGCAGGGTTTTTGACCAGACTCCCCCATTATCTTGGCCACCCAGCTATGGGCAGTTCTCATCGAGGCAAGATTCCACGGATTTATCATAAGGAAACTCCTTGGTGATGTGCTCCAAGATGCTTCTGGAACCCCAGACCGTCCACATGGCTCCTTGCCTGCCTATGACTCCGATGGCAGCTCTCATGTGTATCGACTGTGGCCTAAGTGCCAGGCACAGGGCTGCCACAATGTGACCCTATGTGGTAGGGGGTCACTGTTATGCCATTTTGCAGAGGGATAACCCAAGGCACACGGAGTGGTGAACCTTTTGTCAATAGTTTTAGGACCCAGATGACCTGGGCCACAGTCATCAGGCCCTGACTGCACCCCTGCTCCGAGGCTCTGGCCCCTGTCCCTACCCCCTCACCGGCACCACTAGCAGACTGCTTCTCTGGTATTTTGCCAATGAGATTCAAACCCCCATCTGCATGCCTGGGTGGGAAATGTTAACGGAGCTCCCCGGGGAGCAGCGGCTCGGTCCCCCTGCTCTGGGGCTGCCTGGTTATTGACAGCATCAATGCTCATGTGAAACACCAGTTGCGCCTCACACTTGCCAAGCTCTGCTCCAGCTCTGGACTCTGTGTTTGATCATGTTGAAAGGGCTTGACGCAGACAATCCAGGTTTGGAGGCCAACAGGCGAAAGCGTGCTGAAGATCAAGCACCGGCGGGGTGCTCCTGGGACCTCAGCCCGGCCCACAGAGCGGGGCCAGCAGCCTTTGCTAGCCTGGCGCTTCTCACCAGACACAAACCAGGCCGGGAAACGGGTGAGGGCAGCCAGGAAGCCAGCCTGCCAGGTGCCAAAGAGGCTGAGGATCTGTGGGGCTGCCCTTGGACCTCTCTCTTCCCCAGCTGCCACCCTGGCCTGGCTTATGAGACCACATTCTTCTCCCAGGGGTGGCCAGCGCAGTGATGGGAGCAGAGGGTGCCAGCACACCTCTGTTCTCCAGCTTTGCCAAAGAGAGACACCCCTGGCTCCGATGTGGGCCAAAGGCTTAGCTTGAATCATCCTCACAAACACCTTTGGGAGGCGAGAGAAAGGCCCACTTCACAGATGGGAAGGTAGAGGCCCAGAAAGCTCCAGTGGGTCAGCTGTGAGCTGCAGTCTGTCCGCTTGATCAGGGTCTTTCTGATTCACGGTCTAGTGCTCTTGCAATTAGGCTACCACCGTTCCCATGAAAATGACTGGGTGTGTGGCACCAGGCAGAGGGAAAATTCTTTTTCGTCCTTCTTCCATAGGGGCCATGGCCACCCCAAGTCTGGCAGCTTTACAAGAACAGGCTTGTAAACTCAGCAACACCCCATAATCCTTTTTATGGGGCCTGCCGTGGTAATGGACATTCATCAGCTCTCCCAGACGAAGCCTGGTGGGCCCTGGAGGGGAGATGCTGAGGGGAGCCAGGCCCGCGCCCCTCTGCCCAACCCCATGGCCCGGGTGAATGGCCCCAGAGGAGGGCCAGAGCCCACACGTTTCTGAACAAGGCCAGGACTCTCAGCCAGGGGGTGCTGTGTGGCCAGGGCAGCAGAGGAAGCTACAGAGGAAAATCACCTGCATTGACATCACCTTTGTATCCACCCAGAAGCTCGCAGGGGCTGGGAAGAGGGGAAGCATTGTTTAAAATTCAAATTCCCAGGCTCCTTTCCAAACCTACTGATTCAGAATCTCCGGGGGTGGCCCCAGGAAAGTGCATTTATTAAGAGCCCTTGGTGCCTTTAACATTTTATATCTTCTACCTTAGGAAGAGGTAGAGGACAGTGGCAGGGAAGTGAGAGCTAGGTCAGACGCCTAGATTATCACTTTACTCCCTCAACAAACACTTGCCAAATCTGGCCTTGATCTTAGAAACGTGAGGCCGCCCTTCGTTTCCATGTGGGTGGGTAGGGTCTGCTTCCACCCTCCCCTGTTCGATGACCTTGGACTCTCTGGCCTCTGGGTTGTCCTCCTTCAAATGGGAGGAGTCTTTGCAATCCCTTCCAGTTTCATGATTCTATCAGGGTGTAGCTAGTTAACCAGGATGACCTTGAAATCTTTTAGCTTCCTGGGCTATTAGGGGATTGAGAGTAGATCCCGGGGAGAACTGGAACCCAGGGCTCATCACTTCTCGGCCTTTTGGCTAAGATCAAGTGTGGAACCCAGGGCTCCAGGCCAAGAGGCTTTCAGTTCTCCTTTGCACCTGCCCACTCTCCCTGAAGATGGGAGCTGGTGCCCTCTGAGCCAGGTCAGGCAGAGGATGGCAGTGCCCTGCCCCCCTCAGTCAAAGCAGAGCTTGAGAGGGCCAGTTGAGGAGGTCTGTAAGGCCTCACCTGGATGCCCTGACTGCGAGGGATCTTCACGCCCCCTCAATGGCAACATTGCTTATTGGGTCCCCATTTGTTTTCTTTAGTTCGATTTGGGTTTTCACAGGTTGCTATGTACGATATGCCTACATGTTTGTGAACTATGATTCTGTGTGTATATAAAAAAGTCAAGATCAATGATTCTGAACTTTTAAGTGTGTCTTACTATCCTTGTCTGTAAAATGGGATAATAATAGTAGGACTTACCTCTAAGACCTTTTGGGTAAATTTAATGACATGATATATATATATATATAGATAGATAGATAGATAGATAGATAGATAGATAAAGCATTTAAAACAGTGTCTGGACCACAGCAGAAACTCCATATAAGCTGCTTTTCACACAGCATTTTTGCCAGCTTGGCCATAGCTGAGTATAATCTACATCTTTGTTTTCTTAATACATTTCCTCAAATCCATTTCTTCTTTCTTTTTTACTGAAGGTGATTTAATTAAAGGGGAAATATTATGTAATTACCATAAATGGAAAAATAATATCAATTGCACCGAGAGAATATAGCAGGAAAAAGTAACATAAAGAAAGCAGAGCAATGGTATTAGAACCCGGGTAGATCTACATCGTACTGCAATGGCACAAAATTGTACCCACACGGCTGTACCAATGGCAATTTCCTAGGTTTGACGGTGTACTTTAGTGATGTAGGATGTAAGCTTTGGGAGAAACTGGGATAATAGTGCATGAGACCTTTGCAACCTAGTGTGAATCTATAATTTTAAAATAAAAAGTAAAAAAAAAAAAAAGCTATCTTAAGTATATGGGTGCTTTCTCCTAGTCTGAGGCTGGGCCTCTGTTTAAAGAGGAACCAGCAAGGGTTGGTGTCACACATCCTAACCCCCTACCAAGACTTTCTCCTTGACTATCAGAAGGCGAGAAAGAGAATTCTGAAAAGAGCCAAACGTCCCATTACAGGAGTCAAAATCCCTACACACTAACCCACCTTATATGCCATGAGTGGGGTGTGTGCCCTCTTAGGGAAACATTGCCCTTGGTTTTGTCTCTGCTTCCCTGTGTGGGACAGACAGCCATGGTGGAGGGACTGCCTGCTTATCCTAAAGGAGCACAGAGCTGCAGAGACCAGGTCCACTCTAGACAGTGCTGTCTACACTTAGGAACCCACCGTGCTCTTGCCAGGCACCTGCTGTGGGCTAGCACAGAGGATCCTGAAGTCAGGAAAGTCTGGGTTCTAGTTGCAGCTCTAATTGTGGACCATGTGACCTTGGGCGAGTCCCTTCCCCTTTCCATATCACCCTTTCTTTATCTGTAATGTGGAATCAGGGGTTCCCCAACTAAAAGTCATGAGAGGAAACCAAACTTCTTTAAATTGCATGGCAGCTGTCATCTGTGCATTGTTCTGGAGAGAAGCTATGGTCCAAAGCCAGGCTACCCAATCTAGGACAACCAACTGTCCAGGTTTGCCCAGATCGAGGGGTTTCCCAAGACACAGGACTGTCCGTGCTGAAACCAGAACTGTCCTGGGCAAACCAGGACACTGGTCACCCTAAATGTGGCAGCTAGTAGCCACATGTGGCAACTGAACCCTGGAAATGTGGTTAGTCTGAATCAGCTGGGCTGTAAGGGTAAAGTACACAGCAGATGCTGAAGACTTGGTAGGAAAAAAGAATGTAAGATCTCTTCTTAAAAATTTATTTGTTGATTATGTGTTGCAATGATAGTAGTTTGGATATATTCAGTGAAATAAAATGCTATTAAAATTAAAATTATTGTCAAAGTAAATGAGTTTCTTTTAAATTTTTTTAATGTGGCCACTTAAAAATTTTAAATTATATATGTGATGCATAAATGTGGTTCCCATGATATATCTATTGGACAACACTACTCTGAGAGCTTTGGGCAGATTTCCAAAGGGGTCTGGTCTATGACTCACAAAATGCTCCAGCTTTTCTTGATAGAAGATTCCAAAGTTCCTTCCAAGTTCGTGAGAGCACTTCGTGCTTTTTCAGGTAGCGGCCTGGACCCTTCTTTGTGGAAGGCACTAGTGTGTTCACACACGCACCAATGGCTACCTCGGCCAACTGTCTCTCTCCTTCCCTAATGGCTGCCCAGCCCCCATCCTTTTCTTGAAAGGCGCTCCTGAAAGCCCAGGGCTTCCTGTCCCTCTGCTCCATGTGATTTTCATTTGTCTAATTAAAGCTAATCTGATAAAGGCAGGAATGGCAGAGATGCGTAAAAGCTCCAGTGAGCACAGGTCATGGCCTGCTCTAAAGAGGGGGCCTTTGTCTCCCTACCCCCGGGCAGCAGCCAGCTGGGCAACGGGTCACCCAGGGGAGTGGGCAGAGGAGCCAAGACCAAGGAGGGGGCTCTACTGGGACAAACTGGGCTGACATCACTGTATATACCATTTGCAAACCAAAGAAGCCAAAGAAAGAAGCTAAAAAATGAGAAAACTCTGAAAATCACAGGACAAAAGCCCTATGAAAACAGGAGGGCTTAAGCAGCTCATTGTGGACTAGAATCTCAGCCCCTTGTCCCTTCACCTTTCTCTTCTGGTGAGTGGCGGTGTCAAGGTGAGGCTGAGGTTGGAGTTGGTGCTCCGAGCAAGAAGAGAAGGGTTTGATAGGGCTGACTGGTATCCTGTAACCATGGACACTGGGTTCTCCCAAGAACCAAACCCAGCCCTGGAGCCAACCTCCGAGGGCTCCCCACAGAGGCACTTCTTCAAGAGTGGAGACCCCTGGAGCAGCCCCTCTGACCATATAGGACATTGTGCTGCTCGCCTACCCACTCAGTCACTCAGCATGCTGGGAATCGAAAGGAACCGGACATGGTGTGGAACATCTAAGATTTCCTGTGTTTGCTTCAGCTCCGCAGTTGAAAATTTTCTCCTCCTTCCTAGGTTGGGGGACATAGTCCAGTTGGGGAAAACCAAAGATGCTGGCCATTAATGAGTTAACTGAGCCAAAAGCATTTACCCAGGAGCTGGTGTGTACCTGGGTTTCTGCTGGGAATCTGATGGAGACAAGAGAAGCAAATAGGAGGCCCACTCTCACCGGGGGACTGAACTCATGCACAAGAGCAACTAGAGAATAGGATGGGCACACCTGACGGCCAAACGGAGCAGAGCACAACCAGGACTCTCCAGAGAATGGTGAGAGGGCGGAGGAGCCTCGGCATCAGGGTGGACATGCTCAGAGGTGCACATGGGCCGGTCTCACAAAATGCAGGTGAGGCTCATGGGAAGAGGAGTACAGTGGCCCGCGTTCTGCTGGGGTTCTTATATCAACTCTGTGAGCTGGGCCAACACAACCTCCTCCCTGGGCCTCACCTTCCTCATCTGTAGAGTGAGAGTGGTGGCCGCTTTGGCATCTTTACTGACCATAATATTCTAGGATTTGAAGCACCAGAGAAAGAGGATGAGAATTCCAGGTGGGAAGAAGCATTGGAACACTCCCGATAGGACCAAGAAAGTGTCAGTAAATGGAGGAACCTCGTCCAGAAATGTTGGAAGCGAGCTCCCCAGAGCTGGGGAAAGTGGCCCAGGGCTTTCGCTCATTCCAGCTCATCTCAGCGCAAGGAAGGCCTATGGCCTCGCTGGGGTCTCAAACAAGTGGCTGTATTGTGTGTACCCAGCTGGGGTGCAGGCCAGGGCGGGTGTCATGGGAAATGCCCCTCTGTTTTTGAGGAGAGAAGGGAGCTCTGGCCTCAGAGGCCTTGCCTGGCGCCTCTGTTCTTTGCTGAGAGAGATTTGGCCACTTCCCGAGAGCCCCTCTCTGGCCTTCTCCATCATCTTCCCGAGGCCAGCATGACCCAAGTCAGAGCTGACTGTGCAAGGGATGCAGGGCAGGGGTCAGAGGTGTCAGATGCGGACCCTAGAGAAGTGTTAAGGACGACGTCCCCCATTTTGGTTTCATCCATATTGGAGCTCCATCCGGCCGCAGGCTTTGTTGCACGCCGGCTTGGTTTCAACCTGTGAGAACCTTTCAGGAAGTTCACCGATGTACATGACGGTGAGCTTTCTTTCTTGCTTTGTTCTTTCAACAAACCGATCTGCAAAGGGTCACAAAAGGCTGTCTTGTGCCAAAAAGCGGGCCGTGTGGTTTGCGGGGGCAGCTCTTCTGACACTGGAAGATACCCCATATGAACTGCACCCCAGATATGGGTGTCTGATGCAAGGTGTCTGAGGCTGTGTGTCCTTCTCCATCAGTGACCCTGCTTTATCTTCTTCCTACACTCGTATCTGAGTGTGCTAGTGGACTGCCCATGTCCCCGGCCTCTCCTCCCACAGGAGCACATGGCCTGTCCTGTTTCCTGCTGTGCCCTTGACCCCCGGCAGGTGGTGAAGATATGAATGTGCAGACACAGGCATGAGGGCACCAGTCAGGACAGCGTAGAGCAGTGGGATAGGGCATGTGATTGAGCAAGCTCTATTTGGACGGGCATCAGCCACCAGTTGAAGCCCTGGTGGGAATCAGGGGGCACTCCCGGGAGGGTACACAGAGGGGAGTTCAACAAAGGGCTCTTGATAAAGGCACCGCGGGTGTTAAAGGAACAGTAAAGGGACCAGGAAGCACAGGGGTAGGGAGGAGAAGGGCCTTACCCCCCAGGCCTGGAGCGCTAACATGTGGGGGCGATTACTGGAATCTAGAGAGCAAGCAGTCCAGAGACGGGGGCCTAACAGGAGCTGTGGTCTCTGGCAGAGGGTTCTGCTGACCGCCGGGACCTGACAAGAGGGAAGTCGGGGAGAAATGCCTCAACTCGTTCTCCTCACAGTGCCCCCCATCAGCTAAGGCCCACCAGGAGCCAGAAGCCTGGGCACCCCAATGATGCTGTTCACACAGACAATGGGGGGGGGGAGGTGGCTTCCTGGGGACGGACAGACAGATAAGAGAAGAGTGGAAAGAGACCCAGGGGACAAAGGGAGAATGTCCAGCCCAGGCGGACCATGGCTGTTTCAGTTACTATTAGTGCAAAACAGACCTCCCTGCAGCTCTGCAGCCAGAAACAGGCACAATCCATCCAATGGTTCTCACAGTTTCTGTGGGTCAGGAGCCCAAGAATGGCTTTGTGGGGTGGTTCCGGCTTGGGGCCTCTCCTGATCCCAGGCAGATGGTGGCTGCAGCTGCAGTGGTGAGGGAGGGGCTGGGGGAGCAGTGTGGGGGCTGGCCAGGTATCTGCTTCTTCTAGAAACCTCTGGCCTCTCCGATGCTCTCTTCACGTGAACCAGTTCAGGCAGCCTCACTGTGGCAAAGCCCCTGGCATGGGACCCAGAGGTTCGGCTCGAGTATTTAGGGAACCCAGGAGAAGCAGCGTGGCCGCCTCTGACCCAGCCTTGGAGGTCACCCAGTGTCATGCCCACTACGGTCTAGTGGCCAGTCAGCTGCTAAGCTTGGCCCAGATTCCAGGGAAGGGACTGTAGTCCCCATCTCTCTCTCTTCTCTCTCTTTTTTTTTTTTTTAAAAGATTTTATTTATTTATTCATGAGAGACACAGAGAGAGGCAGAGAGACACAGGCAGAGGGAGAAGCAGGCTCCCCACGGGGAGCCTGATGTGGGACTCGATCCCTGGGCCAGAATCATGACCCGAGCCAAAGGCAGACGCTCAACCACTGAGCCACCCAGGTGCCCCTAGTCCCCATCTCTTGATGGGAGGAATGTTGAGGCATTTGAAGATGCGTTTTAAAAGACTAAAGAATGTGGGGCGCCATGAGTTATAATTGAGTATTATTTGGGCGTTCACCAGAGAAGTCTGTGAAATGTCCTTGGAGGAGACAGGGACAGGATGGGAAGCCTGCAATATTTTAGGGGGTTGGAAGTTGGATCTTTGGAATTTCTCCTCTTCGGGAGCTGAAGGTTAGAGGCTCAGAGAGGGAGTATGACAGGTCAAAGGGCAGAAAGGGCATCAGTTTAGCAGAGTAGACCTCTTGCTGGGGTCTCAAGAGATTCTGTGCTAAGTAGTAGAGAAACCCAGGTGGCAGGGGGGCAGAGCCAATCCCACAGGCCTCCAGGGCTGCTCATCCGATGCTGGAGAGCCCAAGGCCGCTTGCTTTTGGCTAATTTCCTCCCTTCCTCTCCCAGACTCCTGCAGCCTCCCTCCCTGGAAGGAAGGGAGAAAGAAAGGCAATTTGGAGACTATCAAAGCAGTGGCTTTCACTTTCAGGGAAGGGGCTGAGGAAGATTGCTTCCAGGTGGCCTCTCGGGCCCCTCCCCACCCGGCTGGGGCAAAGGGTGGGCCTGGAGGCGTGGGCAGTGGGCCTGGCGAGCTGGAGGGGTGGCTCCCACCGCCCCGGGGATGCTTGTTCCCAGAGCTGTCAGGACAGCCTGCTCCCCAGGCCTTCACTTGTCACCTAAACCAAATCAGCACCCCTGCACGGTGGCTACCTATATAGGACCGGCCCTGGGGCCTGCTCTGGCTACTACCCTACTCCTGAGGTGTGGAGTCCATGGCCCAAGGTGATGTGCCTACCTGGAGAACAAATCCACCCGTCTACACTCTCAGGGCTCTGAGAACTCTCGAACTCCCTGTCCAAACACCCTGAGCCTGCTTCAAGGCATGGGGCCCTCTTGTCCTGGTCTTTCTTCCAAGGGGGACACCACGCTGTGTGTGTGAGCAACCCCAGGCGTTGGCCCAAGGGGTGGCCACAGTGGCAGTGTGGTGTGGGTGGCAGAGGAGGTAGACAGAGCTTTTATGTGTCCACACTGCATGAGAGGCCCCTCAGGATGTAGGTGGTGACTGGGGAGGAAAGGGAGGGGCATGGGCTGGTCCCTCCATTTGTACTTTTGCTGGGTCCCATGAATACCAGGGATGTGCCTGGATTTCTATCACATCTTTTTTTTTTTTTTTTTTTTTTTTAATCCTGCTGGCTTTTGCTAACATTTGTCACCCTTTGCCTTCTTGGTGACCCTCCTACCAACTGGAATACACATTCAGCAGGAGCAGGGGCCTTGGGGTGCATGGCTGCTTCTCCACTGGGGTCCCTCCACCCTACATGGGGTAGGGGTATTCATCTGTGAGAATGTCCTAGTGGGAAGGAGCCTTTTCGCAGATGGGTACACTGAGGCCCAGAGAGGAGAGACTTGCCAAGGTTACCCAGGTGACATGTGACCGGAGGGGGCATGCCCCAGATTACCATGCCAGCCCCTAACACTGGGATGGTGATTTTTGGGTCAATTGAGCGGCCCGGCCCCTGCCCCCACAAAGGACTGGAACTCCTCTAAGCAGGCAGCTCCCAAGTGGGAAATGTGTTAAAAATACAGCTGCCCAGCCCCATTTGGCCTGATGCAGGATGCCTGCAGGGCTGCCGAGATGTCCGTGTTCCCAGCAAGCACCACAGCGGGGCTGGGGGTTGGGGGTGTGCAGTGTCAGGAGGGAGGGCATGTCAGGGCAGCCCTGGGCGTCACAGCCCTCGGTGCCAGGGAGTCCGTTCAGAGTCCCATCCAGATGTTGCCCCTGGCCCTCGCTCACTCTTTCGTGGGAGAACATGATGCCTTTAGCTGACACCGCCTGTCACCACAGCCCCGGGGCCAGCTCCATGCCCTTGCCCAAGCCATGAGTCAGAGCAGGCGACGCCCCCAGGAGGGCAGTGAACAGACAGGGACACGAGGCCTCTCGTGTGTCACCTGCTCGCCCACTCACTCACCCAAGCCCCCACCCCTGGGTGCTTCTCTCCCGGGTCCCGCTCCCACTCCCGGAGAGCACAGCGCCGGAGAGGAGTAGCCTCCCTCATCGGTCCTTTGGCCGTGATCCTCTGTCACTGCACCTGGACAGGAAAGCATGCAGCCCGGGGTCAGGAGACCTGGGTGCTGGCCCCGGGCTCTGCTACAAGCAAGTCACTCAAGTTTCTGTGTCCTTAGGAGTAGCATCCTTCCCAAAGAGGATGTGCAAGAGAGGTGCAAATCGTGGCTGCATGTGTGCCCTGAGAGCTCAACCACACGTGCGTGTCTGAGGATGCTTATTCGACTTAGTGGTGACTCTGCAGAAGGAAGGCATCCAACTCAGGACGCCTGCTGTTCTTTAAAAAATAAAAAGGGTGGGAAACACTTGGGTGGCTCAGAGGTTGAGCGTCTGCCTTTGGCTCAGGGTGTGATCCTGGAGTCCCGGGATCGAGTCCCACATCAGGCTCCCCACATGGAGCCTGCTTCTCCCTCTGCCTGTGTCTCTGCCTCTCTCATGAATAAATAAATAAAATCTTTTTTTTTTTAAAGGATGCCTGCTCTGAGTGAGTATCCTTTGTGTATGGAAAAAAGTAAATATGTGTGTTTTTACTCAGGCCCCTAGCCTTAGAGGGGCCCATGCAGCCTGTATAATCCCCAGCATAGTAAGAGATGAAAGCAAAACCTTCCAAGAGGAAGACCAACAGGGCAAGAGGAGAAGAAGGAGTATAAGACAGCAGAAAATAATGACAAAGTTAAGAACAGCCCAGAGTTAGGGAGGCCTTACTATGTGCCAGGCATGGCTGGAAGTGTTTCCTAGTCCCATCAGTCGGGCACTATTTAATACGCCCTTCAACAGGTGAGGAAGCCGAGGCATGAAGAGGCCCCAGAACAAGTGGGTGGCAGAGCCGGGATTTGCATGGAGGACAAGCCCTACCAGCAGGTGTAGCGGGGCAGGAGGGCGAGGCCAAGGACTCCCCTCCTTGGGGTGGGGCACAAGAGAGGGCCTCTGGAAATTGGTTAAATGAATAGGGTAATGCAGGCCTCGTCCTGGCCCCAGAGGAAAGATGCGATTTCATCAGACTGACAGGATCCCCCAGGACGGACCACAGCAGAGCAGGAGCGAGCATGCTGCGCATTCCCAGACTCAGCCGAGTCTCTCGGTGCCCAGCACAGTGCCCATGAGGGTTTCTGGGATTCTCCGGAATCCACCGTGTTATTAAGCCTTGCTGTGTTGGGGGCTGGGATCTCTGGCTTCTATCCCCCTCCCCACAATGTTCTGTGGGGCTTGACACGGTGTAGGTGCTCACAGAACCCGAACTGTCCCTTGGTGGGATGGGGACCTGCCCCGAGAACAGGCTCTCCAAGGTAAGGAGGCCGGCATAGGGGCTCACTGAGACCTCAGGGCTGCCCTGGCCTCCTGCGAGCCTGCCTGCTGCCCCCTCCTCCCTCATGCATGCCCCCCCTCCCCACCTCAAGATGTCCCAACTGCCCATTCTCTTCTTTGAGCCAAGGGGGTGGGGTGGGGGTCAGACAGGGACCAAGGGTCTGTTTCTTGGACAGGTGATGATGGGTGTGTCCTTGCCTTAGACCCCTCCCATCCCAGGTGGCCTTGTCAAAGCCTCCCCTCAGATGCCTGCTCCTTTCAGATGTTTCCGAACCCTCCCCAGCGGAGGCCACCACTTCCTCGGTTCACCCACGTCACTGGACTCACAGTAACTGGGCCATTGCAAGACTTGGCTTCTTTTAAAAATTGTAGTAAAATATGCATAAAAAATTGACTGTTTTTAACTGTACTCTTCAGGAGCCTCCATATTCCCAATGTTGTAAGACAGATCTCCAGAATTTTTTTCATCTTGCAAATCTGAAACTCTACACCCACTCCTCAGCTCCTCATTTCCCCTGCCCCCAGCCCCTGGCAAGCATCATCCTACCTTCCATCTCTTTGAACTTGCCACTCTCTAGGTAGCCCGTACGAGTGGGATCACGCAGTATCTGTCTTTTATAACTGACTTATTTCACTAAGCATAATGTCTTCAGGGTTTAATCCAAGGTAGCACGTGCAAGAGTTTCCTTCCTTTTTAAAGCTGAATAATATTCCATAGTATGGATATTGCATATTTTGTTTATCTATTCCCCTGTTGACCGACACTGGGGTTGCTTCCACCTTCTGACCGTTGTGAACGACACTGCCAGGACTTTGCTTTTTAGATAAAAAAGCCTACGCTATGTATTCATTTATAATCAGGTGCTTTATGAACTTTTCTAAGAGACTATTATTGTCTGCATTTTACAATCAGCAGAGGCTGATTTTGGATTCATGTCTGCACCAACCCTCACATTTACCCCTGCTTTCTGCTCCCTCCTCTTGGAAGGTTTTGCTTTCATCTCTTACTCTGCTGGGGATTATACAGGCTGCATGGGCCCCTCTGAGGCTAGGGGCCAGAGCTTGTCAGGGACAGTATAGCATAATGGTTAAAATCAAGGACTGAATTCAGACTGCCCAAGCTCAAAAGTTGGCTCCTCTCATTTATCAGCTGTGTGACATTTGCCAAATTACTTAACCTCTCTGTGTCATGATTGAGAATGTCTGCCATGAGCTCAGGATGGAATACATATGCCTCATGTCTGCCTCAGTGGACAAAAGGAAAAGCTTGCCTGAAAGGACACCCCATGCCCAGGCTTCTTCCAGATTAAAAAATTTTTTTATAAAGATTTTATTTATTCATGAGAGACACACAGAGAGAGGCAGAAACATAGGCAGAGGGAGAAACAGGGTCCCTGAGGGGAGCCTGATTCGGGATTCAATCCCAGGACCCGGGGATCATGCCCTGAGCCAAAGGCAGATGCGCAAACACTGAGCCACCCAGGCATCCCTCCTTCCAGATTCCTGGTCTTGGAAGCAGGAACACTTTACACTTCCTACAGAACTGCAAGAGCAGTAAAGCCTTGTCTGGGATCTGGGCATGAGTGGCCCCCGGGGGATTTTGGTTTCCAGCAGAGTGGGGGTGCCTTCCCTGGCTCACAGTCCACTGACTCTGGGGCGGTGGGATTGGGTCTCCAGGCCAGCAGGCCCCAGGTGGGGAGATTAGAGTACATGGGGTCTCGTGCCCACACAGGCCTTTGCCCATGCGGCATCCTTACTGTCCCTTGAGCCCATTGCTCATTGTCCGAGGCCTGACCACATCTCCAATGCATTTACGAGGTCTCCGGTGGTTCCTTCCTTCCCAGAGTGTCCATGGCCCTCAACCTCTCTGCCTCTCCTCCTGGCCCCCTACTCTGTCAACACAAAGTCTTCATCTGAGGTCCCGGGAGAGGTGGCATGGGATCTCCGGTTTGGTGGTGCCCTGCACAAAAATCTCTGTTGGCCCCGGGGCGGAAGAGGAATGGGTTTGCAGGCTGTGCGGAGGTGGGGCTGGATGCCACGCGGGACACCTGTGGAAGGGTTTGGCTGGACTCCACGCTGCTCAGAGGTGACAGCGAAAACAGTTACGGTGGCATCTGGGCACGTGTCCTGCTGTGGGTGATGGTGTGATTGTGGGTGACGGGGTGACAGCAGAGAGCATGGGTGGGTGATGGTTTGAGGGGGTGGGACAACATGGTTGTGAGGCTGGGGGGGTGGCAGTGCCGGTGACCCTCCACATGTCACCGTGAATGACTGGCAGAGCTGTGCAGTGGGGATTCGAGGGGGTGAGCTCGTGGGTGGGTTCCCAGGAGTAGCCGAGGACCGAGGCGGGTGGCGGGATGGCAGGCGCCGGGACTCGGGCCGGGCGGAGCCACCAGCAGGCCCCTGGGCTTGTCTCCTGGGGACATTGTACACGCCGGAAAGAAAGAACGAATGTGTTTTCTCTGCCTGTTGAAAATGATTCTGAACGAAGGGCCTCGCCTCCTGGCCGGCGCGAGCCTGACTCCGCTGTGTCAGAAGATGATCTTTCACAGATGCTGAAAAGTTAGGAAGTGTAATTATGGGGAAATTGCACTCAGGCAAACGAGTACAAGCCAAGGGCTGCCAGGCCCCATTCCTCACCTGAGCCCCCTGATTGTGGCCGACAGCCCCACATCTGTATGTGCTTTGCAGCCAGAAGAGGAAAGAAAGAGGGAAGCAGGACTGGTTCAGGGAGAAGAGGGGGAGGTGAGGGGACCTTTAGCTACCCTGCCAAATGCCCCCCCAGCTTCCCCGGGCAGGAGCTGAGAGGGGCAGCTGAGGCCTGGGGCACATTCCCCGGTTCTGAGGGCCTTCGGGGCGCACTCGCTCCTGGGGAGATGGGAGGAGCCGGAGATGACTCTGGGGTAGGCTGAGGCTGCTTCCAGCTCAACCTCCTCATTTCACTGGTGGGGAAACTGAGGCTAGTGACGGCTCAGGGTCCCCGAGTCAGTTACTGGTGCAGGCGGGCTGCGACCCTCGGCCTCCTGACGGGCCAGGGCTCTTCCCGCACTGCCCGGAGGAGGTGGGGGCAGACAAGGAGCTGACCTGGAGACAGCCAGGTGCCCCTGCCCTGGCCCAGCCCCTCATATGAAGCCACCAGCAGCCTCTGCATTCCTCACATTCCTCTGTCTCTCCTCACTCTGGCTTCTGCCCCTTGACATCTTCCTCCTGGGGAAGGCCACAGGGAACCTCCAGCTCCCCCCATGCCGTGAAGACCACGGCTCTGTGGCCCCGTTGGGACCCTTCTCGTGTCCCTCCTTCCAGCTCCTGGGATGGCCCCCAGGGAGTAGGGCCACGCCCCTTGTTCAAACCGTCTGGGGCTAACTCAAGGGCACCCCGATGCCCGCTGCTGCCCCTACTGGGCTCTCCCCTGGTATGTGGAAACTATTCTTTCCTCTGAGTTTGCTCCCATTTCCATTCTGGAAATGGAAGTGATTCGTGGAGGTGACAAGCCTCCCAGCCCCCAAGCCTCAGAGCTGAGCCCCAGGAGACCCAGGCTGGGCCCATCATCCCACCATCCTCCCAGCCCCGGTGACTGGGTCAGGTGTGATGCCCCCGCCCCACTCCCAGGGTCCACCAGGGCTTGTCCCCATGAGGGACCGGGAGTGGACAGCTGGCTTCAGTCCCGCTGTGCGTGGTAGACTGAGAAGCTGTAGATTTGGGGATCCTGGGGCCTCTCTTTATCTTGTACAGGAGCCCATTTACAAGAGACAAGAATGAGGTACGTATTGACAGTTGGGGGCAGAAGGAGGAGAAAATTAATTATGAGCATTTGAGAACTCTGGATTCAGTCTTATCCCCATCCCCACAGCTCTTGGTTGTACTGGTCAATTTCTATTCTATTCTATTCTATTCTATTCTATTCTATTCTATTCTATTCTATTCTTATTTTGCTTTCAGTGTGTCCAGCCAGTGTTTCTGTCACTTGCAATCAGGAGACCTGATTAACACAGTGGCCACAGAGCTGGAGCCTGGGTGTCCCTGGAGGTGTTGATGGGTAAGTTGGCAGGACTGAGGCAGGACCCGTGCCAGAGAGGATGGGCAGGGCTTGGTGGGACAGCGTGGCATGGTGGAAACTTGCCAAGGAGCAAGTAGGCCCAGAGGGATTCAACAGGAAACCCCAACACAGAAGGATGGGGGGCAGCTTTTACATCCAGCTGCAGCGGCTGAGGGAGAGAGAGAAGCGCTTCCCCAGGAGGAAAGGGCATGTGAGGGAAGGCGGGCCTTGGAGGCGGTACTGGCCTGGGAGTCACACCTTTACTGCCCGGCTGGGGGCGCTCCCAGGGCTGCTCCTGTGGCAGCTGCAAAGGATGCTTCTGTGCAGGGAAGGGAAGAACCAAGAACACTCTGGAGAAGACCTGAGAGGAGCACCAGTGTCATTGCCACCCGCCCAGGAACTGAGCAGGAGCAAACTGGAAGGAGCCCGAGTGTGGTCAACACCCCCGATGGAGGCCGTGTCTTGGGGCAGACCCCCTTCCCCTTGACCACCTCAACACTGAGGAACTGCAGGCAGCCAGCTCTTGGCAGGTGGGGCTCCGGGTCCCAGGATGGAAGGGCCACTAAGCCACGGAGCCCCGAGCTGTGGGTCCGCAGGACCTGACCCGGCCCGCATTGGTCTCTGGCTGCCCCGGTGGATGGTTTGGTTGGGTGGTTCCCAAACCCCTCATCAGGAAGGATGGGGACTCGCCTCCTCGGCTGTGCGCTCCCTTACCCTCACGGAGGCTGGTCAGTCTCCCTTGGGACATTTTACAGGGCAGGTTCCATCCTCCAGAGGGAGCATGATATAGGGGAACTATCAGAGTTTGGAGACATCTAGATCTGAGTTCAAGTCCTGGCTCTGCCACTATCTAGCTCAGAGACCTTGAGCAAGTTCCTTAACCGCCCTGAGCCTTGGTATTCTCATCTGTGAAATCTCCTCCACGAGGTTGCTGTGGGATTAAGTGAAATCACAGATGTGATGTGCATTCAGGGCAGCAAAGGTCGGCTCATTTGCCTGGCACACGGCAGGTGCTCCTCCTTTGCCTTTGTTTGCTGTGCTCGAAGAAAAGCCCTTAACTAATAGGAACCACTTCGGTTGTCTTTAAGGCAAAGTACTGAGCTAGAGAGACTTGCATGTAACTCGTCAGCACTCTGCTGGGGCTGCCCGAGCTGGTGGCTCCCCACCGCTTACCAAAGAGCACTCAAGGCAGTTCTTCTTGGGAAAGCCAGGCTTCCCAAGAGGGCGCGAGACTCGACGCCCTGAATAAAGTAGAACGGGCTTGCTGAGCCTGAGACTTTTCAGTGTCAGTTAGTGGTAGCATCGGCAGGCTCTGCGCTGGTGGATCCGGGGATGCTGAGGCCCTCCACTCCTTGCCCACCTTGCCCTGCTTTTCCCCGCTCCAATTCCTCTCACGCACCCCAACCTCAGACATGCTACAGCCCTGCTCTGCAACCTTCAAGAGCTCCCTCTTTGCTTGGAATCAAGTACAATTCTCCTTGACATGGCACTTGGTGCTACCCACTGTCTGGTCCCAAGCACTGTACTCGCCTTACCTTCCACTGCTCTGCTTCTTGCTCCTTATTCTCTGGTCAAATCAAACTGCTCTTTTCCAACCACAGCCTGTGCTTTCTCATCTCTATGCCTTTGCTCAGGCTGTACCGACTGCCAGCTTTGTTCTTCTGCCTTCTTCTGTCTGTGGAAATCTGATTCCTCCTTCACAGTGTGGGGTGAACCCCTTCTCCCTTGTGAACTCCTCTTTATCCCTTATCCAGATATGATTCTTTCCACCCCCTTTTTCCTGAATCCTACTTTGTGAATTTCTTGAAGACTGGCTTCATCACCATCATGGATGTTATATGATAACATTCATCCCCCAAGAAGGATTCATCTCACCCACTTTAGATCTGCAATATGCTATTCTCAGCTGGTGCCTAGGACCACTTGTTTAAGTGACTTTTTTCTCTACCAGGGCATAGAGACTTGCATTTTTGAACCTTGCCTATACAGCTCTAAGCCTTCCTTGAGGGCTTGGACATGCTCAATCTGTTTTCCAGAAGGATGCCTGATGGGCCCAGAATGCTGGCTGTTCCTTTTCTCTGCATTTATCAGGCATGCCTGGGGTTAGAATGATGGCAGTAGCTCCAAGCATAAGGGACCTCATGTTCCATCTGCTCTCCCTGCTGTCAAAACTCCTCTGCCCCCAAGCAGTTAAACCTTGGGTAAGTAACCTACTCCCCTTGAGCAGGGGTTTCCTCATCAGAAAGAAGGACAAATTGACCAAAATCATCTCTAGCATTTCACCTCAAGCTAAAAAGTTCTCCCGTCAGACTCTCTCAGAGGTAAACCCATGAATCATGGTAGATAAATAGTTAATAATACCATATTATATATTTGAATGTTGCTGAGAGGGGTCTTAAATGTTGTCACCTCGAAAAAGAAAAGTTAATTATGCAACATGATGGAGGTGTTCGCTAACCCTACAGCGATAATCACTTCGCAGTAGGTAAGTGGATCAAATCAACACTTTGTACACCTTACACAATGGTATATGTCAGTTATATCTCCAGGGAGCCAGAAGACTCTATCATGGTGGGTGAACATTCGAATGGTAGAGTTCTAAGCACCTCAAGAGGCAATTGGAGCAGAGGAGAATGAGCAGGGTGGTGGGGGTGTTGACAACGTTGATAAGATTTATTATTATCGTTTATTAGGTGTTGCTGTGAGCTAGGCACTGTGTAGGCTCTATCTTGGATCTCCCCTATAAACCTTTGAAAGAGTACTAAAACCCACTTTACAGGCAGGGAAACTGAGGCTCAGAGCGGCGATGTGACTTTCCCATTCTCCCCTCAGCAACGGCCATGGCACATCTTGGAGCCGGGCCCACGGGGCTCCCTCCCATCCTCCTCTGGCGCATTCCAAGCGGGCCCAAGTGGCCGGAGCAGGCCCCGCCCGCCTCCCCTCCTGCCCTCTGCGGCTGTTTCGCATCCTGCTGGATTCCTGAGGTGTCAGGCCTCATTAGAGCCTGTGGCCCTGCGAGCGCCGAGAGGCAGTTGACAGGTATACAATCTGACCGCGGCTGCCTTCAAATCATCAAGCTGTCTTCAGGCAGGAACGTGCCGGGAAGCTGGGCAGAGGCCCCGGCGTGGCTGCATAATCTGATGCACATTAAAAACATCTTTCCGACGCCTTTGCCTTGCTGCACGCTCGTTCTCACTCTCCCGGCTTCTCGTTTTCTCCTTCCAACAAAAGCTGCCGAAGTTAGCCGGCTCCGCGGGCCCAAGCGGGGTCTCGCTGACCAGACCCCCAGCCGGGGAGTGGCTGTCGTCCTCGGGGTTTGGCTGACACCTGGCCGAGCGCGCCTGGGGCGTCGGGCCCCCTCCGGGCATCTTTCCACGGGGGCCGGTATCTCTGTCCCCTCTCTGGTCTGGGCAACGGGTGCGATCATACCGCATGCATCGGTGCAAAGCCGGGCCCACGATCATCCCGAGTGGCCTTGCGTGAGTGCTCCATCCGGGGGCTGAACCCTTTCCTGTATCGGAAGAGCTCTCCGTCCCTTGGCGTCAGGAGGGGGAAGAGAGCCAGCCTTCGGCCAAGAAGCTGAAAGGGCCGATCTTAGCTTTCCCAGAGGCCCTTGCAACCAGGAGGGGGACATGTGACTGAGAGCCACCCAGTCCCACGCTCCTGCCCAGCACTTGCTTCAGCCCTGGAGCAGCCGAGGGACTGGTCCCGCAGCTGCCCACCTCCTATGGCAGGGCCCCAAGTGGTGGCAGCTGGCATTGGGTGCCCAGGGCTGGGGCAGGGACCCGGAAAGCCCCGTTGGGTGGCTTCGGTGGCATGGCTTGCACCGTGGCTGCCAGTTCTGGCTTGTTCTGATATTCTCTGGCCCTAGATTTCCAGCCTTCCTGATGACTTTGAGTGGCTCCTTTTCTGCTTAAAGCAGCAAAAAGGCGACTCCTGTTGTCTACAGCTACGGTTCTCAGGCTAGAACTCACAGTCTAGCTTCCATATTTCTAACAACCACCTTTGAGAGAAGTTTCCCTTGTGAGTTTCATTTTACAGATGAAGAAACTGAGGCATAGAATGATTACATAAGTCAGGGTCACACAGTAAGAAGTGGCAGGACGTGCCCTCAAGCCCCGGTCTGTGGACATCAGAGCCTGGGTTCTCAACTACTTCGAGAAAGAGCTTGTAGAAGGCTGATTGATGGGCACCTGCCCTCCCCAAACATGTCTGTGTCCTAATCCCTGGAGCCTAGGAGTATGTTATCTTCTAACGCAAAAGGGAATTCACGGATATAATTAAGGATCTTGAGATGGGGAGATTCTCCTGGATGATTCAGGAGGGCCTACTGTAATTACAAGGATCCTATAACAGAGAAGGATGTAAGGACAGAGTCTAAGACAGGGAGGAGGGAAGATGCTACACTTCCGGCTTTGTGGATGGGGGAAAGGGCCAGGAGCTAAGGAATGCAGGCAACATCTGGAAGCTGGCAAAGACGAGGAAACAGCTTCTCCCCCGGAGCCTCTAGAAGAAACCAGCCTGCCCGATACCTTGACTTTAGCTCAGAGAGTCTGATTTTGCACTTCTGACCTCCAAATCTATATGATAATAGATTTATGTTGTTTTAAGACACTACATTTGTGACCTCACACCAGTCAGAATGGCTAAAGTGAACGTCAGGAAACCACAGATGTTGACAAGGATGTGGAGAAAGGGGAACTCTCGTCTCGTATTCTGTTGGTGGGAACGCAAGCTGGTGCAGCCACTCTGGAAAACAGTGTGGAGGGTTCTCAAAAAGTTGAAAATAGAGCTACCCTATGACCCAGCAATTTCACTACTGGGTATTTACCCCAAAGATACAAATGTAGTGATTCGAAGGGCCACCTGCACCCCAATGTTCATAGCAGCAATGTCCACAATAGCCAATACAACCCAGATATCCACTGAATGGATTTAAAAAAATGTGGTAGATAGACACAATGGAATAAAAGCCATCGAAAAACCAAAATCTTGCCGTTTGTCATGACGTGGATGGACCTAAAGGGTATTATGTTAAGCAAAATAAGTCAATCAGAGAAGCACAATTATCAAATGATTTTACTCATATGTGAATTTAAGAAACGAAACAGAGGAGCGCAGGGGAAGAAAGGAAAAATAAAACAAGATGAAATCAGAGAGAGAGGGACGCCTGTGTGGCTCACAGTTGGGCGCCTGCCTTTGGCTCAGGTCGTGATCCCAGAGTCCTGGGATCGGGTCCCGCATCGGGCTCCCTACATGGAGCCTGCTTCTCCCCCGAGGCAGGTAGGCGTCTCTGCCATGGACACCTGTGTGCCCCGTTCTTTTCCCTTCTATGGCTTAATTCATCCCACAACGTGACAATCTTTCCCATTAGTCTAGTTGCTCATGAGGGAAGAGGCTGTGTCTTATTGCACTTTCTGCACCTGTCACAGAGCATTGACATTGTACCTGTCACCGTGCTAAAACACTTTATGAGCTCTCCGTCTATTAACTCCTTTAATGCACATGGCGACCCTGAGGGTAGGCACTAGTGTTATCCCCATGTCACGGGTGAGCAAATTGAGGTCAAATAGTGACATAAGTCACCAAGCGAGGAAATAGCAGGGCTAGCACCAGGGTTCGAACAGCTCGGCCAGCCTGGCTTCAGAATTCAGGTGCTGACGCCTGTGCCAGGGGAGGCCCTGGGGCTTGAGGCCTGAGCCAGCCGTCGGCAGCGGTTAGCATCCCAGCTTTGCCACGTGCCAGCTGTGTGATCCTGGACAAATGACTCAACCTCTCTGAGATCGGTTCCCTCCTCGGTGAAATGAAGAATGAAGAGGAAAATAAAGACGACTTCTCCAGGAGTGAATGGGGCATATCAAGCGCTCAGCATGGTGCCGGACTCGTAGCAACCGTGCCACCGATGATGGTAAGTGGTGACCATGGGGACCGCGAGTGAGGTGGTAAATGGTAACCATGGTGATGGTGCTCCGAGTAAAAGCTCCATTTAATGCTTGCTGACTCAGTGAACAATGCAGGAGGGAAAGGGGGTTATTACCAGTTTCTGGAAGAGTCCAGACATGATAAATTTGGTGTCAGAGGGAGAGCAAACTGCAGCCCGCAGGTCAGTGACTATCAGTCCGGAGACCAGAGAGGAGAGAGTGGGGTAGGAGCCCCGGTGAAGGGAACATGGCCAGTGGAGGGAGGGCAAATAGTGGCAGAGCAAACAGTCCCACCACCAGACCACATGCAGACTCTTCTGGCTCTTGGAGAAGGTGGATGTCTCCACCGTGGCCTCCTGTACTGCCCCAGTCCTGGGGAAGAGCAAGCCAATCCCGGGCAGCCCTGTTTCTCCTCCTGCTAGAAAGGGCTTGGTCTGTTTGTTCCACAATTAGAAACGGGCTCTTGTCCCTGCTGGAGCAGGAGCGCTTTTGTTTGGCAGGATGAGGAAGAGCCGGGCTGCGCCCCGAGGAGCCCCCGATGCCACATGTGCTGAGGTCCTGCTACGGCGCCTGCCAGAGCCCAGGTGGGCGTGGGGCCTGCGGAAGCCCTCGCCACCCAGCATGCGGGGCTCCAGAGGCCTGGCACCACCGGGAGGGGTGGCAGCTGTCAGCGCCCAGGAGAAGAGCATTCCGAGGCACAAGAATAGCCCGACCGCAAGACAGGGAGGTGCTGTCTCTGCAGCATCGCCCTCCTCCCTGGAGCATTAAAGACCACATGTTAGCAGACCCCAGGGATTCCTGAAACTGCTAGGAACAGAGGCTGTACCCCACGCACCCCAGTTTCCCTAGTGGAGCCCCAAAGCCTCGTGCGTGGGGTGGGTCCTCTTGGGGAAGGCGTTCACGTCCTTACCTGCTCGTGTTCTGTGAGACACCCTCCTCCCGCAGCTGACGATGGTGACAGGGGTGTGACACTCATGCAGCCACCTTCAGAAGACAGTGAGCACTTTTATTGTTCCTGTGAGACCCCAGGCCACAAGAAAGTGTTGGCAGAGCCTGGATCCCAAGGCAAACCCCAGAAAACACAGGGAGACTTCAGATATACTTCCTTGTGCCTTTCATTGTTTGCTTGTTACACTTCCTTGTGCCTTTCATTGTTTGCTTGTTACATAATGCTTGAGTGCCTTTGTGCCAGGCCCTGTTCTGGGAACAGAGACGTGGGGCAGGATAGAATGGCAAACAGGACAGACCTCTGCTGTCGTGGAGTTTGCATCTAGGAGGGGGACAAGAGGCAATGAGCACGGATATAAAGAAAGACAGCAGACACTCTCAGATAGCAACAAGTGGTGCAAAGATGCCAACTGTGATTATGGGACGGAGCTGTATGGGCCTGGGGACAGGGGGCAGCAGCTCTAATCGAGTGGTCAGGAAGGCTTTTGGAAGAGGTGACACTAGAATGGATCTCTCGGAGGTGAGAAACAGCCAGCCATGCAGACATCTGGATGAAAGAAGGTATTTTGAACACAAAACCAACCAAATTGCAAAGTCCCCAAAGAAGGAGCAAGCAGGGAAGAGCAGAGTGGCTGGTGTGAACAGGGGAAGGCTGGCGGAAGGGTGGTGTCTGCATAGACACGGAGCCAGATAAGTCAGGGGTGGGAGGGATGCCGGACTTGATTCCAAGGGGAATGGAAGCTACTGGAGAGCCTTAAAGAGGCACGGTGTGATCTGGCTTTCGTTTTCTAGACTCTACTAGCAGTGAGAGGAAAAGCGGGTTGTAGAGGGGCAGTGGGAGGAAGCAGGGAGAATATATGGGTCCTTTTCAGTTCCAGCTATGGAGGATGACGGCATGGACTAGGCAGGTAGAGCACGGCGCAGAATCAGCCTGTATTCTGGAAGGTTGAGCAGCCTGCAGAATAGATGTAAGAGGATGGAAAACAGAGGATTCAGATTCAGGGCTGGAGCAGCTGGCTGAATGACGATGCCCCTTTGCTGCTGTGGGCGTGAGGGGGTCCAGGTAGCACCACGTTCAATGGGAAGCTGGACACGAGGGCCAGCCTCAGGTGTGCACAGAGCACCAGGAAGGTATCTCAGGTTCATGGGGCTGCCGCAGGGTGTGGGGAGATGGTGGGAGAACTCAAATCTCAATTCAAATACTACTCCTCTTTTATCTTTTTTTTTTTTTTTTTTTTGTAGATAGAAATGATTTGCAGTGATTCTGAAAAACAACAACAACAACAACAACAAACCAAAAACCCCACAACACACTGGTTTAGCCTACTGGTCAAGACTAGAGCTGCTGATACCCGTGTCCATAGCAGCATTATTCACAACAGCCAAAAGGTGGAAACAACCCAAGTATCCATCAACAGATGAGGGGATAAACAAAATGTGGGGTGTGCATACAATGGAATATTACTCAGCCACCAGAAGAAATGAAATTGTGATAAATGCTACAAAATGGGTGGACCTTGGAAATGTTACACTGAGTGAAATAAACCAGATACAGAAGGACAAATATTGTATCATTCCATTAATATGAGATACCTAAAATAAGCCAACTCATAGAGACTGAAAATAGAATAGATATTACCAGAGGCTGGGGGAGTGAAGAGGGGAAATCTTATTTAATGGGTCCGGAGTTTTTTGTTTGGGATGATGAAAAAGGGTTGTTGTAGATAGTGGTGATGGCTGCAGTTGACCCTCTGGGTACCCGGCTCCAGGTCGAGGCAGATCTGCCCCCAGGTGGAAGTTCACCCAAATTCACTTCTATGTCTCCACCTGACTGCCAGATGCCTCCCTCGGATGCCCCATGTGGCCTTGTCTTAGCTCCGGTTGCCATAACCACAGACCGGTGGCTTAAACAACAGTTATTTCTCACGGTTCTGGAGGCTGGGAAGTCCAAGATCAAGGTATCAAGGTGCTGGTCAATCTGATGCCTGGTGAGAACTCTCTCCCTGGTTTGCAGAACTTCTCATTGTCATTTGGCAAAGCGAGCGAGTGAGAGAGACAAAGACAAAGAGACAGAGAGAGAGAAAGACAGATAGAGACAGAGAGACAGAGAGATCTTTCTGTGTCTTATGAGGACACTAGACCTACAGGTTCAGAGCTCTGCCCTTATGACCTCATTTAACCTTAATTACTTCCTTACTCCAAATACAGCCACACTGAGGTTAGGGCTTCAACATATGAATTTTGAGGGTTCACGATTCAGTCCATAGTGGCATAGTGGGTGTCAACCTCAGGGTGGTTTGATCCAACCTGTCCCCTTTTCCCCAGGTCAGCACTTCTCTGTTCTACTGGTGGCAGCTCGGTGCTCCCAGTCACTCGGTGGTGTCTCCTCCGTCTCCCTCATCCCCATGCCCCACCTGTCACCTGCTCTCCTAGGTACTTCCTAAAGCACCACTCAGACCATACCTTCTCCATCTCCGTCATCGATGCTCAAACACCCTCAAACGTGGCTCCCCGATGCCAACCAAATAACATTTTTAAAATGTTTGCCCTAGTTTTCAAGGCCATCCCACAGAATGGCTTACACCTGTCTTTCCAGATTCTCCCCTGTCTTCTAGAGGACCTCCATGTAGTGTGGGACAGAAAGAGAACACACGCATGCTCAGCAGCAGGCTCCCATCATCCCAGTTTAGTGGCCCCTAGTGAAAGAGCATCGGCCTACGGTCCTAGGGAATGGTTCTGACTGGCCAGGTTTGCATTACGGGCCGACCCAAACTGGTCACGGAGACCTAGGGAATAGGGTCCTGTGATGGCCAGGCAAGAGGCACGTTACTACCTGGCAGGCTAGAAACATGGAATATTGTGATTGGTACCTTGCGGTAATGGAATAAGAGAGAAGCAGCTTCCCAAAGGAAGGGGGTTGTGGCAGACAAGAAAACAAATGTCTATCATGGCACTTGTCCTTCTTACATACTTTTTATATTTGTAATTCCCTTTTATGTATCTGTGTGCATCTCATACACCAGACTTGAAGTTTCTGGGGACAACGGAATGTGTCTTGTTTTTCCCGGGAGTCTCGCACTTGGCTTTGGGTCTGACACCCAAGTGCTCCCCAAATGTTACTAGCTATACACAGAATTGTCCTCTTCCCCCGACACTGATCTTTGCTGGGGGAGGGGACACAGAACAGGGGGCTGTGTTCCTCAAACACTGCTCCAGGGCTTCCCTTATTAGTTCTGAGATACTCCCCAGGGGTCCCCCTGGGAAGGACAACGAATCATCAGACCTCTGTGTTGTTTCCATTCCAGTTTGAATCTGTTCTGCATAAAATCTATTAGATTTCTTATGGAAAATAATTTGAAGAAAAGTGTTCTGTGTCTTTTTAAATGTTTGAAAACCGCTGTACTGGGGTAGGAGGTTCCATGAACACTTGTTTCTTTGAGCTAACCCTCACTGAAGGATTCTGTGGTCAAATGAGCTTGGGAAACTTTGTTCACTATATCCCCTTTCTGGAGATTAAAAAAAAAAAAGCACATTAGCATATTAAATGCTCCGAGAAGTCTTGCATTGAACATCTTCTTGGATTGTTTAATTCACTGATTTTCAAGATGATTTCATCATTAAATCCTTTTGGTGGGTAGGATCAATTGATACTTCGCAGAACCAGCATGCCACAGAAGCCACACTGGGAACCCCTGGGCTGGGGTTCCATATGAGGAGTGGCTGAAGGATCTGGGGATAAGGAGGCTGGAGGAGGGGACCCATGGTCACAGTCTCCAAATCTCTGAAATACTGTCATGGGAAGAGACGGCTATTTTGTAGGAACCCCCACCCCATCCTTCACCTCCCCACCTCCAGCGATGACTGCCTTAAAAGCCTAAGCTCTCCTAACTCAGCCATGAAACAGGTCAGCTTTTCTTTAGATCCCTTTAGCAGTGTGTCTAAAATCTTAAAAAGATGTGCATCCTTGTTTCCAGCCCTTCCATTTCTGCAACTTTATCTGAAGGAAGTAATGGCACAAACGCACAGAGAGACTAGGGACAAGGATGTTCATCACGTATTGGTTATTGTCCTGAAAACCACCTGAATGTCTAGCATTAAAAACAGGTAAACAGGGGCACCTGGGTGGTTCAGCAGTTAAGTGCCTGCCTTTGGCTCAGGGTGTGATCTCGGGGTCCTGGGATCGAGTCCCACATCGGGCTCCCTGCAGGGAGCCTGCTTCTCCCTCTGCCTGTGTCTCTGCCTCTCTCTGTGTGTCTCTCATGAATAAATAAATAAAATAATAATAATAAAAAAGAACTGGTAAACAGAAATCAGGGGACACGGATGCCATGAGATCGAGACACCACTAAACACAATGTGACATGGTAAGGGAGACACAGTATGGAAATGGGGGAGGGAACAGGTTACAAAGCAGGATGTTTCTTAAAATAATATCTGTCTTAGTGTCTCTCATACTATGCTCGAAGGACCACTTTGTCATTTCCCTTCTGTTCCATACTTTTGGAAAACACACAATAAATAAAAATGTAGTGGCCTCGTCAAACTGCAGTAGAATTTTCTACACGTTCACATGTGTTTTTCATACTTAATTCTTCAGGAAACAGTTGGGCAGACCCCACCTCGAATTGCCCCGCTTCCTATCTTATATAAAAGTCTGGGAGAGGAAATGCAACACAAGGACAATGGTGATTTTCTCTAAATAGTGAGTTGGGGTGATAGTTCTTTTTCTCCTCTGTATTTTAGCTTTGCTATAATGAATATGCATTGCTTGAGTAATAAGAGAGAAGCTGTTCCGGCTCCGGGGAGGCAGCCAGGAGCAGATGGTCACGGGTCCTCCCAATTCCCAGACCAGACCTGTGGCTGCCTTTGTTGGAGACATGGTGGGTCAGCAGCTTCCTGCAGGCACAGAGGCAGAGGCACAAGGCTCCTGTGCTCTTCTCAGTCTGGAGCATCATCCCTGGCCCCCATCCCTGCTGACTCTGCCACCCTGTCCCGGTCCCCAGGCCCTGAATTCTCTGGAACCTGGGAGAAGCACATGTGTCACCTGCACAGCGCAGCCCCGCCTGCCAGTGCCAGGCCACCAGACATCCTGCCGATGCATCCAGACTGGAGGCTGAGCCGCGGAGGAGGCATCCTGAGTCCGGGACCCTGCCAAGGCCCCGGGCACCGTCTGCTGGCTCCTCAGCCACGAGAGTTTTCCCAGGGACCTCCACCCTGCCGGCCGCCAGCCGGAGAAGAAGGGAGGGAAGGCAAGGGCTATACAGTTGTGGTTAGCAGGGGTGGGGGGCAGAGAAACTCTCCCCACCACCATTCCTGTGGGATGGAGGCAACACTGTCCCCCAGGACAGGAGTCCGGCTTTGTTGTTGTTGTTTCCTAGAGAGAAGAAGAGGCAGAAATGAGTTTCCACATTCCCCAAGTGGGGAAGAATGTAGAGCCCTGCTGGGATGACAAAGCCTCTTCTTCTGTGGTACCCCCATCCTGGGGATGCCCGGGGGCCAGGGGACCTTGGCCAACAAAGCTGGCTGCCCAGATCTCCGAGGGAGGGCAGGTGATGTTGGGTGACTGTCCATCTCTCTGTGCCTCCCCAAGGTCAGGGACATCGTGGCTGCCAGGACACAGGTTCAGAGTGTTCTGCAGTTTTGCACTAACCCAATGACACAGGCGTCAGTGTTAGCTCAGTTTTGCAGATGAGGAAACTGAGGCTCGGAGCAATGAAATGGCTGGATGACCCAAAGCCACAGAGCTGGGAAGTGACAAAGCCTGGACTCAAACCCAGGCCAGGCTTACTCGGAGATGTCACGCTGTCCCTGCCAGGATATCCTGTCTTGGAAGATAATAAAGCATGTGAAGTCTGATTCCGGTTTGCACCCACACCCCTTCCCAGACACCCTTGCTCCATCCAGGGCCCTGAACTCTTGGCATACGGTCTGTGCTTCTTCCTGGCCTTCATCCCTGTTGGAAGGGACTGGGATGTTAGCTGTCAATGTGTCCATTGCAACAATCTGGAAAGCTTCCACCCCAGAAAGATGAGCATTTTCAGTGTGGACTCTGGGAAATCCAAAATCTTCAGGATCCAAAGGGGTAAATGTCTAATGGTGGAATTTCAGACATAGTGGCAGGTCTTTGATTGTGGGGTCCTTCCTAGGACTTTTCAAATTCTCTTCTGCCTTCCATGTATCTAGCTCTGTTCCCACTGACCTGCCTTGAGCTAGATCAGAAGACCTAGATTCTCACCCAAGTTCTGAACCCCCTTAGCTGCGTGACATTAGAAAGCTACCTGTCCTCTCTGAGCCTCAAGAAATCGAGGCGTGTGCACCAGAAAGTGACTTAGGGCCTGCCTATATCAGAACCACCTCTAAGTGATGTGATAATTGCCAGTTCTCATATCCCACCCCAGCCCTAATGGATGAGCCTGTCTGGTTGGTGTTGCTTGGGAATCCACATTTTGAATAGATTCCTCGGGTGATTCTAACAGCAGAGGAGTTTGGCGATTGCTGACACAGAGGACGTCTGAGGTCAGTTTCAGGCTCTGCACGTGTCTGTGAGGTAGTGAGCATTGTCTGTCTCTCTGCCTCTCTACCCCAAGACCATCCCCATACCGCAGTTTACGCACAAGGACAAGTAGCAGTAGAGGGCCAGGCATGCATGGAGCTGGGGCCATCCCAGCAGCTGCAGCAGGACAGCAGTGGGTGAAGGCTGGAGCCTGGGTGGAGCTGGAGCACTGCCCTGGGACCTCCACGCTGGGTCTTGCTTTGGGGTTGGCTGGGCTTGGCCCCAAGTCCAGAAGTCTATGTAGGCTGGAGCCAGGGTGGGGCCACTGCTTCAGCCCACATTATCCTGGCCTGTTCCAGACCCCTCCCTATGTCACAGCTTTGGCCAGGGTACCTGACATCCCAGGCACAGGCCTACGTCTCTGTGTCCACACTTAGCTGTACTAAACTAACCCAGTCCTCCTTCAGAGGTGCTTCTGGATGATGTCAAGGACCAGGTATGGGCCAAATAAGGGTAAAAGCCTGGTCTGGGCCATTCCATCTGTCTCAAACTTGAGAAAACAAGTAGAGACCTAGAATTCTGGCTGGGGAACTGAAGCAACCTGGGATTCAGGTCAAGTCCTTGGAAAGACATCACCAACAACACTCAAGTGGTGGGAAAAAAGCATCTTAAAAAATAGGATTTATAGAGCGATCTCATCCTTGTAAACACATGTCTTTCCATGAGGATTAATATGTGTGAGTCCATGTCTCTGTCCAAATGGACCTGGAGTGGAGCCAAACCTTGCAGGTAGAGGGCACAGTCCTCCACATGACTACTCTCACTTCAGACACCAGCCTTGGTGGTCCCCACGGCCGCCTTCACTTCAGACCAGTTGGCTACAAATGTGGAGGTCCCCATGGACTCGCTCACGTTCAATAATTCTCTAGAAAGGCTCACAATACTCAGAAAAGCGCTGTCATTACAATTATCATTTTATTACAGCAGAAGGATACAAGTTAGAAGAGATGCATGGGGCTTGGTCTGGAGGGTTCCGAACGCGGTGCTTCCATCTCGTCCAGGACTGCGTTACCTTCCCGACATCGGTGTATGGCAGAGTACTGCCAACCAGAAACCTCACCAGAGCTTCAGTGTTCAGAGTTTTTAATGAGGTTTCACTCCATTGGCATGATGGGCTCAACTCAGTCTCTAACCCCTACCCCACCTCATAAGTTGGGCAGATATCATGAGGCTCAAAGCCCCAACCCTCTAATCACAGGGTTGGTCTTTCATGTGTGGCCAGTCCCCATCCTGAGTCGCCGTTAGCATGAACTGTCAAGGGTGGTCTGAGGGGCACATCAGGAATAGTAAAGGCACCCCTACTACTTGGGAAATTCCAAGTGCTTAGAGTTCGCTTCCCAGGGATTAGAGACGAAGACTAGCCGAGAGCTCTGTTACACAAATGCACATGGCATAGAAAACGGAATGGAAGGGGAGTCCTCAAAACATGAATGGTGGTTCTCAGAGTGCTGACATTCAGGAAGTGGCAGGCACCGGTGAGGGCCTCCCATCATCCCATCCCTTCTTCCTGACACATAGTTAGACTACATTTCCCATCCTCTTTTGAGGTCAGATGTGACCATGTGACCTAATTCTGGCCAATGAAATATGAGCAGAAAACCTACTTGCCATTTCCAAGCCTAACAAGCAAAACCTGCTGTATAATCTTTACTCTTGTTTCCACACCCAATGGCTAGAGACGAAGCACCCAGGGCTCCAGAGGATGATGAGACCACAGAAATGAGGATTCTGGGTTCTGAATCATCAAGAGAAAGGCCATGTACCAAAAGCTGTCATTGGGCTTTTGTGTGAGGGAAAAAAATCTATTATGTTGAGCTACTGAAATTTGGAGGTTGTTTATTAACAGCAGGTGGCCTACCCTCTAATGTGTGGGCAATCTTCTTTTATCCCCCTTGTGCGAATTTTCTTAACATTCTATAATAAATACTTGTTCCTTTTTGTAAGAAGCAAAAGTAAACACCAAAGTTATTTTTTAATGACAACATATAAAACATTATATTAGATGGTTAGAGTGGAGGGCGCCTAAATAATTTTAAAATGTTTTGAAGAAAAATTTAATGGAAACGTTTGATAGCCCAGAAAGAAAAAAAAAAAAAAAAAGCTCTGTTTTTCTGGAATCCCTGAACCCTGAAAGGGCTCTTCCCATCTCTCAGTGATTCACCCAGCAGGACTGAAAGTAGCTTTTCTCTATAAGCTACTCCCTCCCTACCTTCATTAGGAGTATGTTCCCCAAGGGACTTTTCCCCAGGCTGCTTTCTTGGGTTACACCACTGGAGATGCTTCTGCTCCTCCCCAATCCCCTCTGCCTCTCTGCCTGGCTCACTGTACTGCCCAGCACCCCCAGGGCATCCACGCTGGGGGCTCTTGGGAGATTTTAGAGCTCTAGCCTTCATTATACCTTACATATGGGGAAAAAAAAATACCTTACATATGGGGAGTCTGAGGCCCAGGATATAGAAGGGAACTCAGGCCAGGATTCCAGGCTTCTCTCCATCCACAGTGCTTCTCCACAAGGCAGGTCCTTGAGTGTAGAGAAAGGTCTAGGCTCCTTTAGACATCTCACCAAACTCACTACTTTCACATTTTTTCCAAGAAGCTTTCTTGCCTTCTTCTGAATTTGCTATGGCTTCACACAGTAACCAGCCCTAGGTCTGCCCCTCACCCCATACCCTCACCTAATCGCTCTAGGCCTCCCCAGGGTCTGGTGCCACAAGAGTCAACTTCCTGAGGCTACACTTTTAGTTCAATTTTAAAGAACCCTGCTGAGGACTCCTTCATTCTTATTTTTCATCTATGAGGTGGCGGCACTGGGCATACTTTCAATCATCAACAAACACAGGATCTGTATTAGGATTCTCTGGAGAAACAGAACCAGTAGGATGTGTGTGTGTGTGTGTGTGTGTGTGTGTGTGTGTGTGGCAGAGAGACACATTCATTTTAAGCTATTGGTTTATACAATTATGGAGACCAACAAGTCCAAAATCTGCAGCATTGATCAACAAGCTAAAGACCCAGGGACCAACCATTCTTGCAGTTCAAGTCCAAAGGCTGTCTTGTGGCAGGATCTCCTCTTGCTTTTGCTGTATTCAGCAGTCTTTTGTTGTATTCAAGTCTTCAACTGATTGGATGAGGCCCATCCACCTTAGAGAAGATAGTCTGCTTTACTCCAATTCTGCCAAATTAAATCTTTTTTTTTTTTAAGATTTTATTTATTTATCCATGAGAGACAGAGAGAGGCAGAGACACAGGCAGAGGGAGAAGCAGGCTCCATGCAGGGAGCCCCCTGTGGGACTCGATCCTGGGTCTCCAGGATCACACCCCACGCTGAAGGCAGTGCTAAACCAGAGCCACCTGGGTTGCCCTCCACCAAATTAAATCTTGATTTCATCCAAAACAACCTCACAGAATAATGCTTGACCAAATATATGGGCACTGTGGCCCAGTCAAGTTGACACATACAATTAACCATCACAGGATCCCTGAAAACCCAGCCTTGAGATCAGTTTTTCTTGCCACCCAAGACCTCATACTCATGAGGTAATCACAGCCACTGGAACACGCCACCATGGAACAGGCACCTGCTGGGTGCTACCTTGTGCTCCTCACATCAGCATCACCACTGTTACTATTACCACCATTATGTTCCCACTCTACTGAGTACCTGCCCCAAGTTCAGAGCGACTCAGTGACTCTTCCTTCTGTAGCTGGGAGGAGAGAAAACTGGGCTTGAGCTCAGACACGGAACCCAAATCCGTTACACCATGCTGTCTCCTCAAGCAAACACAAAAACATCTACAACACGGCGTGGCACCGTTCTGGGCATGGATAGACACCGACTCCTGACATCCCTAAGACACCAGTACCTCTAAGCCTCCATGTGACAAGTGGGAAGAATAGAGCACAGGGGATAGGGTGGAACCTGGCACCACGGGCGGCAGAGTCCATGGCTGGGCCACTGCCCTAGAGGGTCTCTCCAAAGTCCCCCTATCCTCGTCATCCCACACATACTTTTACTTTTGTTTATTTGTTTGTTTGTTTATGAGAGAGACACAGAGTGTGACTGGGGGGAGGGAGGAGCAGGGGGACAGGGAGAGAGAGGGGGGAAAGTATCTCAAGTAGACTCCATGCTGAGTGATGCAGGGCTCGATCTCATGACCTCAAGGTCATGACCTGAACTGAAACCAAGAGTCAGACACTCAACTAACTGAGTCACCCAGGTGCCCCCAACCCCTACCCACCCCCCACACATTCTTTTATTTTTAAAGAAATTCTATAAAACAGGAGAATCTGAGAAGTGTTAGGCTCCAGCTCTCTGCATCCCTCTGAACTCTGAGCCTGAGCCTCTAAAACAAATGCTCCTCGTCGTCACTGTGGCCACCAGCTTTCAGGGGCTCTGCCTTTTGCCCTGTTACCTGCCAGTTTCCTCGTATCCACAGAGTCAACATGTTGCCACCCCTGTGGCACAGTGTCTCCCAACTTGTGGATTTCCCCCACGTGTTTACCAGCTCCCCCCAGGTTGGCAGGGGGTCACTAGGAGTGAGCGTTTTCCGAAAGCCAACACCGAGCCAAGCATGGGGCTGGGTTTATACACATGGACTCCCAGAAGCCTCTAGTAACCCTGTGAGGCAGGCACTGGGGCATCCCCGTTACACAGATGAGTCAACCGAGGCACAAAGCCATTAGGGACTTGGCTAAGGCTGTGTGGCTACTGAGAGTGGCCTAATCCAGGTCTGACTGACTTGCCAGGTGGACTTTTTGGAAACATCAGCTGAAGTCCTACTGTGTCCGTGGTCTCAGGGCGCCCTGGGAACCCAGGTATGAGTGACACGCAGGCCCTGCCCTCCGCCGCTCGCAGTCTGGCCAGGCAACATAAAAATATCTTATCTAACAAGCAAGCAGCTTGCCAGGACCGCACGTTGCAATCCCTGGCCAGCCTCCAGGTCAGAGCTTCCCAGCCTCAAGCTTGCCGCCGCGTGCCAAGGCCTGGCCTCCACCAGAGGGTGGTGGCATCTGCTTCTGCTTTGCTTGGGAAAACAGCTCCGTTTACAAATATTTGGACCGTGGAGCTCCTCTCCGCACTCGGCCTCAGCTTGGGCATCAGAATGAAGCCTTCCTGAAAGAGACCTGGAACAAGGCTATAGACTGGGAAAGATAGCAAGGCTGAGCCTGCAGTGGGGGGCAAGGGCAGGGTACGCCACAATAAGATCCAGCCCCTGGGCACCTGGTGGCTCAGCGGTTGAGCATCTGCCTTCGGCTCAGGTGGTGATCTCGGGGTCCTGGAATCGAGTCCCCCATTGGGCTCCCCACAGGGAGCCTGCTTCTCCCCCTGCTTGTGTCTGTGCCTCTCTCTCTGTGTCTCTCATAGACAAATAAGTAAAATCCTAAATAATAATTTAAAAAAAGACCCCATACCCTTTCCTGTGACAACTCAACAAAAGGCCTTTGACTCCCTTTCCTCATAACTCCCCCCCTGTCCTCTCTCCCGCCCTGTCAGTCTGGCAGCCATTTGGGCTCTCCCTGGAGCCCCGCGGCCTGGAGAGCAGGTGACCTGGGTGTGGGGGTCTAGCCGCATGGTGACCAGGATACTTCTTCTGGAGGGGAGTGCCTGGTATTGCTGGGGCACAGCTGTGTCTCAGCCAGGAGTCTCCCCTGAGGACTCACAGGCAAGAGGCAGAGCAGTCCAAAGCTGCCAAGAGACATGATTCACTCTCTAGCGAATTACTGAGTTCCTATTCAGGGCCAGCTCTGAGCTAAGAGGTGGCGAGAGATCACACTGATGGGTGGGAATTAAAACCAAGAGGAAGTGCTGAGAAGAGGAGCTTGATTCTATGACACTTGAAACAAAGAACCAGATGGGAGTCTGGGAAGACTCCCTGGAGGAGGTGATGCGTGGCCCATGTTCTGTCATATGGGTAGGAGTCAACCAAGGGAGGAGGCTGAGGAGTGAGAACCCCAAGTTTGGATGGGCAGGGAGATTTGGAGGAAGTGAACCAAGTCCTGGTTGGTGAGAGGACAGAGATGGGGGGGGGGGGGGTGGGAGGTGATGGAGGATGGGCTAGAAAACCCCAGAGGAGGGCTGGGAGAGGCAGAGCAGGCTTTGCAAGATGTGTTAAAGATCTGGGTCCTGGCCACTGAGGGGCTCCCATGGTCTTCACTGAGGTCCTGTGCCTACTGGGCAACCTGCCTAATGCCCAGGGTGTCTAATGACCATCCCTCATAGGAGAATTTTGACATCCACATAGACTCATTATTTATTTTATTTCTTTTTGGCCATTCTTTCAATATTTTAAGGAAACGTTAAATAATCTAGCCAAGTGATGAAAAGCTGTTGAAAAATAGAAAAATGTTTTTAAACACAACGGTTTTTAAAAATCCTATTATTGAAAAAAGTTTAATTATGAAGCCACTATTGAGTCTAACAGCTCCGAGCAGGCCGACTCGGGTTTGCATCCCGGGTCTGTCCTTCATAAGCAGAGGATCAGCTTCCCCTCTCCCCAGCTCGGCTCTCATCGGGAAGTGGGAAAGTAGCTATTTCACAGGATTATTGATAAATTAATGGAACGCATGTAAAGAAATAGCAAGCACCTTGTGTTTGATGAATTTAGTTACCTTTGTCAGTGTTATCATTCTTGAACTTTCATTTCCTTGCGCCAAAAACCTGTTCCAGCCTCTGTATTTCTTATGTGGAAAAATAATCTCACCCCTTAATTAGTATTGTTCAAGCCCCAAATCCAGGAGTCACCAGTAAGAGCTCACTTTTTTTTTTTTTTTTTTTCTGGATAGCTTACTTTCTTTACCCCCCAGGGCAGCCCCGTGTGCAAATGGCACCACTTCCTAAATCTGCCACCATGTTGGCCATGTCAGCATTTGCCCCCCTTCCTCTCCTTCCAATTCTCCATCATCACCCCCCACCCAGCTCACTGCATGGTTCCTAAGGGGTCTCCCGCTTTCCCCTGCCTCCACACTCCATTCTCTGTAGCATGGCCATAGTGACCCTCCTATCCTCTCAACTCTGGCTCCTTCTCAACAATTGAGCATACCTTAAATTTCAGCTCCTGGGGTAAGCCTCTCCTGACCACCTGTGTCAAGTCCCTCTTCTCTGCTCACTTTCTGTCCCTTTATCTTATCTATACCACTTCTGACTGTTTGAAATGATCTTATTCATTCATTTGTCTACTTGCTATTGCCTGGAATGTAAGTTCCTTGAGGGCAAGGACCCCTCTGGCTTATCACTATCCCTAGCTCAGGATAAGGGCTTAGTAAATAGTTGTTATATAAAGGGATTAACCTCAATACGGGTCATACAGAATTAACTTGGAAATCCCTCAAATGTCACCTCCTCTCTGAAGCCATTCTGATTTCCCAGGGCATTTTGTGCCCGTGTCCACTGGCTAGCTGCTCTGTGGTTGAACTGGGTTTAGGCAAGTAGGTCCAGAGCTGCTGGTAGGAGTTGCAGGGTTTCTCTGAGAGAATAGCTGAGCCCTGTAGCCTTTGAGGTCAGGAATCCTCACCCGGAAAGAGGCTGGCATGAACAAGGAGCCTCTACCCTCACCTTACAGCTGATGGACCAGGGAGCAAGAGGTCAGGGCCAAAGATTAGCAACAATTTTCAAAAAAGGGAGAAAACTCCAACCACCGACCACAGGGTAATGAAATGAGAGAGCCACCCAGAGAAAATTTGGATTTTAAAAACTGTGACCTTCCAGGGTTTTACCAACTTAGTGTCTGGCTGCTGATCCATAACTCAACTCCTCACCCCATACTTGGAGCCTGCCCAGATGGCTCTGGCCGGCTGGTCTGATATCCTGGGGCTGCCCGGAAAGCTGGGAGCCCCTGACTTCTTGAGGTGGAGGAGTCAAAGGAGATGCAAAAAAGAAGAAAGCAAACCCTGGTTAATTTGGATCTGGGATTGGGAGGTTCTTGTGGGGTTTTGATTAAGAAATAGATTTCTACTGGGTTTACCCCCATCACTATGGTGGCTATGGTCAAAGGGCTCTTGAGTCACTGGATTCAAATCTTGGCTCTCCCAGCCATAAGCTGCATGACCGTGGGTTAGTCGCTCAGGCTTTCTGTGTCTCTGTTTCTTCACCTGTGAAATGGGGCTAGCACTGACACCCACCTCAAAGAAAGATGCCTTGAAGATGAAACGAGACAATGTATATAACATGCTTAGGACCCTGTCTAGCCACCTTTATTCACACTGATCAATTTCCCATACTACGGTCCTAAAGCAAATCATAAAATTAGATCTCAAGGGTTTGAAGATTCATTTTACCACATTGCCATTTCAACGGGCAGGCAGTGCTTCTGGACTCTTTCAGCTAATCTGAAAGTTTTCAGTCCTAACTTAGATTATAAGAAGGAAGACATACTCAATAGGATAGCCCAGTTAGGGCGAAGGACCCACTCTATGTCTCCCACCTCCAATTTTTCCTAGAGAATAATCTTTCTGGGGATCCCTGGATGGCTCAGCATTTAGTGCCTGCCCAAGGTGTGATCCTGGAGTCCCGGGATCGAGTCCCGCGTCAGGCTCCCTGCATGGAGCCTGCTTCTCCCTCTGCCTGTGTCTCTGCCTCTCTCTCTCTCTCTCTCTCTCTCTATGTCTCATGAATAAATAAAATCTTAAAAGAAAAGAAAAGAAAAGAAAAGAAAAGAAAAGAAAAGAAAAGAATAATCCTTCTGAAGCATAGATCTGGGAGACCAGAAGATTGTTTTCATCTACCTGTAGAGAGCAAAATAATTGATGAAAAACTATGATAAACAATAGAACAGCTTATGTATAGTTACAAAATAAGTATACAAAACCCAGTAGCTTTCTTATATAGCAACAATAACCAGTATAACGGAAATTAAAACTTTGTTCATGGGACGCCTGGGTGGCTCAGTGGTTGAGCGCCTGCCTTCCACTCAGGGCGTGATCCTAGGGTCCTGGGATCGAGTCTTGTATATGGTTCCCTGCAGGGAGCCTGCTTCTCCCTCTGTCTATGTCTCCGCCTCTCTCTCTCTCTGTGTGCCGCTCATGAATAAATAAATAAAGTAGTTTTAAAAAAACAAAAAACTATTCACAAAGGTAAGAATGAAACATACAGGTTTATATGAAATGTAATAAATAAATATATTTTATATATTTATCATATACACATATATGAGTGTGTGTGCATGTATATATATATAATCTCCAAAAGTATAGAAATGAGGACTTGAATAGACTCATACTATATGTTGTGCTTATCTAGAAGGACTAAAAAATTATACAAATGCCAATTTTCATAGAGTGTATTGAACAACTCAACCCAATCCCATCCAAAATTCCAACATGGTTCTTCATTTCTGGAGCTTGACAACATGGTCCTGAATTTTGTCTGGAGACAAAACTAGGAGAGAATAAATATCTGAGGCAAAAATGAGGAACGAGGGAGAAGTTGCACTAGCAGATATTGAAACGCATTATAAAGATGGAATAATCTGGATGCTAGGGTACAGAATTGAAAGCAGGCAGGTCAGTAGAATAGAGCAGAAAGTGCCACTTCATATGGGAGCTCAGGACACTGGAAGAGACTTCTAATAAGAGGCGAGAGATGTATTACTTAGTAGATGATGTGGGCAACTGGCTGGCCATTTGGGGAAAAAGAAAAGATGGATTCATACTTCTCTCACCAGAATAAATTCCAGATGGAATAAAATTTAAATGTAAAAAACCCCTAACCATAAAAATATTAGAAAAAAACTATGGAAGAATATTTTATGAGGATAAAGCCTTTATAAGTGGCAAATGAGGCCCAGAAGCCATAATGGAAAAGATAGGCAGTTTGAGGTTTTACAGATTTTATAGTAAAATATGTTGCAAATGAAGTTGAAAGACAAGCTTCACTTGGGAGAAAATATGACAGAGGTAGGTTTACTCTCCGTAAGATAGAAAGAGCTGCTACAAATCAATGAGAAAAAAGCAAGGAACCTGAACAGCATTCAAAAAGATGATCAATCTCTCTAATAATAAAGGAAATGGAAATTGGAACAATGAAATATATTCTCCTCACATCATACTGACAGTTTGCAAAGATCAAATACTCAGAGTTGGCTAAGAGGTTGGGAAATAGGCATCTTCATACACTGCTGGTAGAAGTATAAATTGGTTCAAGCTTTTTGGAGAGAAATTTGGCAATATCAACAAACATTTTAAATGTGCAAAATGTGTAGAATACATTTCTGTCCTCTTTTAGGCACTTAATACAGATCTTTTCATGTGAGAACAGCTGTGGCGTGGTGGATGCTGTGGTGAGTGGCCCAGGGCTCCCTCCAGCTACTGAGATGATTGACAGCTGGGGGCTCAGAGCTGCCTCCCGCCCCCACCCAACAACCCTGGGATTGCTCTTGGCTGGAACAAAGCATCTTGCCCGAGGTCATGCCTGCCTCCTGGGGCAGCCTGTATTCAATGCCTGGCTAAAGAAGGTACAAGAAGTACCCAACCCTCTCGCCTCAATATGGGGTGACTCTGCAGGGTCCTTCTAGTTCCAGAACCCTCTGTGGGATGGGCTAGAGCTTCCAGGGTGTCTACACGGCAGCCCACCCTCTTCCTGTGCCCAAACATGCTTCCTGCACACCCCCTCAGACATTGATGTTGAGAACATCTCCCAGTAAACTTTTGTAAGCAAACCCCTGCCTTGGAGTCTGATTCTCAGGGCACCTGACCTGTGACTTTGGGTGCCATGAGTGACCCAAGAAGGCAGACGTTAAAGTGGGGTTTGGAGCTGGATTATTCACTGTCTGAGCATCAGTGGGGGCCCCATCACGATTAGTTTGTGCAGTGCTGGCAATCACTCAACCACGGTAGCAATGACATGGCTAGTCTTTGACTAGTGGTGAAATGGGATGACTGGTGAGAAGGAGAGAATGATGATTGGACAATGTAATGGGAGTTTGACAAGTATGGGGGAAGTCATAATTCTAAGGACAATGGAACTGCATGGCTATTGCTAGGGGCAATAGATGTGCTGGAGATAGGCCAGGACAAGCTGAGGGTGTTGAATTCAGCAATGAAAAGTTAAGTGTGAAAGCCAGAGGGCCTCTTTGGCAGCTTTTAGGGCAGAAGCAAGAAAAGCTGAGGATACGGTCCAGGGCTTCTATGCCTAGAGTAGAAGAGCTCTAGGGAAGGAGTGTTTATGAAAAGTCAGAGCTTTATGAAGTAGTAGAACCCTGAGATATGAGATAGGGGTATATCTTGATTGATACACTTGAAAATCTTCTGTTCTTAGATGGCCCTGATCTTCTGGCGCCTGCTTGTAGGCAAGGCAGAGACCTCTGACTTACAAGGCAATACACACCTTCCTTAGGATGTGCCCCTACCTCCCCTCCTGACCATCAGATCAATAACTAGGACTGATTCACAACATAACTCAGGCAGGCAAGGGGGTGCTGGGCCTGCTGAAGGAGGAAAGGGACTATACTCTGAAGGAGGATAGCCGGCCAGAGTTGGTTAAGAAGGAAAGGTATCTCTGGGGTTGGATGGGCCACCACCAAGGGTATTTCTTAATCTATACACTCAAATCAAGCTCCTGAAAGAAGCCATCTAAATAAAAAGCCACGATCCCTTGACCAGTTTCTGATCCTGAACCAGTTTCCAGATCTAGAACCCACTGGCTGAAGAAGAGGCTGAATCTCCAGGAGGAAGGAGCCTGCATTACCAGGGCAGGTGGATGTCATAAGGATCCCCCAGCCCTTCCATCAGAGGGACCGACAGCCATGCACTTGGGTAACTGAACAATGGAGGAGAGATTTGAGGACTAAACATTTTGAGGTTTATGAAATGCAGGGCATGACATTGACATTAATTCTCAGGACTCAGAGCATCATCATGGGCCTCCTGTTAGAGTGGAGGCATATGGGAGCCAGGTCCCACCTAATGGGTCCTCTGGGTCTATCATTTGCTGGCCCCCACATTTATCATCAGAATGTCTATGCTTGGAAGGGGGCAGAACAATTTGGTTCCTTGGCATATGGAGTGAGATCCAAGTGTAAACGTTTAGAACTGACCCTCTCGCTCTGACCAAGAGAGTAAACAAAAGAACAATATTGTATCCCAGCGCTGGGGAATGGGGGCTGAAGGATGGCAGCAATTAGTGCCACTCTTAAAGTTCTGGCCCCCTGTAAAAGCCAGGGAGACCCTAAAGGATGACAGGTACTACTGCACACTTCACCACGTGATAGGCCTTGTGCAGTTGTGTCAGATGTGGCTTCTTTGTTAGAACAGACCAGAGTGGGCTCCAGGAAATGATTGATATATGACCACCGACCTGGTGAATGTGTTATTTCCCATCTATCAAATAGGACCATCCAGAATAGTTTGCATTCACTCAGAAGAAGCCACCGTCTACCCTGATTGTCTTGCCCCCAGGACTACGTCAACTCTGCCATAATATAATCCGAAGGCACCGTGCCATCTGCACATCCTGCAGAACACTGCATCGGTCTTCCACACTGAAGGCCTTGTGTTCATCAGTCTACGTGAACAATAAGTAGCTGGAAGACTTGGTACAACGTGTACCCCGGGGAGTGGGAGGTAGTTTTAGCAGATTCAGGAGCCACCTTAGTGAAGTTTTGGGGTCCAGTCTGCTCCTGGTCTAGAGCACTCCAGGACATTACCTCTAAAGCAAAGGTCACAGTATTGTGTCTTATACCTGTTACCATCAAAACAGAAGTATGATGCCAGTAGGCCTCTTCAGGTTCTAGAGGCAGCATGTTTCACATGTGTTCTAGCCCATTCATCAGATGTATGAAAAGCATCCAGCTTTGAGCAGAGACCAGAGCAGAATGCATCTGCAACAGATCCAGACGTTAGTGTGAGAAGCCCAGCTGCTTGGGCCATACAACCTGACAGACTGTGGTATTGCTGGAGCTCTCCATGGTGGGAAAAAAAGGCCATGTAGATTTTATGGCAAGCCCCAGTAGGAGAATCTCTGTGTAGACCTCTGAAGTTCTGGAGCAAGGTTGTGCATCTTTATTTCTATCACCACATTTCTCTGACTCTCACCCTCCTGCCTTCCTCTGATAAGGACCCTTGTGATCCTAGTGAGCCCACCTTGACCATTCAGGCTTCTCCCCTCATCTCAAAGTCCTTAAGTTAACTGCATCTTCAAAGTCCCTTTTGTCACACGAGCCAACGTATTCATGATGGCCGATCATGAAACCCTACCTGTAGTTCTTTCACGCACTGTGGCTTGCAATCTAGTGAGCTGGTCTGCCTGATTTTGGCCAGGACAGAGAACAGAGCAAGGCCATGTTGATTTTGAACTGTTGAAAAGCTAATGGCTTGGTGGGAGCTGAGGGGTGGCAGTGGTGGTGATGCTGGGCAGGGAGATTAGCCCAGCGTCTCCGCACAGGGTGGCGATAGGGAATGTGACACGCGGAACCTGACAGGATGGCACTGTTGTGTTGGTAAGACAGCCTCCAAGCCATAGTCCATAAATATACCCCAGTCACCTGGCCACCACTATTAGAACACAGGAGAAACTGATACTTCTGAGAGTCAGAGTTGTAACAAGGCCCCTCAAGGCCTTCATTCCTTAGCTGGGAGGAAGATGGGGTAATAATAAGGATCCTCCCTCATGGAGCTGCCATGAGCATCCATGAAGGATAGGTGTAAAGGACATCATGTGGTGCCAGGCATGTAGTGGCACTCAGGGAGCATTAGTCATTGAGACGGGGCAGCCGTCTATCCACTAAGACTCATGCCACCCTTCCAGAGTGCAGAGTCATCACTGGCAAACAGCAGTCCAGCCAGACTCCACATTTCCTAGCCCACTTGCATCTGTGTGTGGTCATGGCCTTGTTTGCATCAATGGAATCTGGGGAGAAGTGATGAGTTTCTTCCCAGCTCAACCCATACAATCCCTCCGTCATATCATCTCTCTTACGTTTGGTGACTCAACGTGGATGCCCAGCCTGGCCTTTGAACCTAGAGGGTGAAGATGGCAGAAACTCCATCGACCTGAGTCCCTGAGCACACAGGGCTGGCATCTTCCTGGTATCTCACTGTTGTTGTTCTAGTGTTAAACCACTAAGATCTTGGGATTTACTCTTTGTGTACCCTAACAGATATAGTCGTCAATGATTGGTTGGCCATCTGATCATCCTGAAGATCCAACCCAAGAAATAAACTTAGCAGGAGGCTCAGAGAGAAGCCTCAACAGATCTGAAAATGAAAGGATGGGACAGTGCATCAATTATGACCCTCAGGTACCAGGACTGACCCTGCTGGATAGTTTGGGGTACAGAGGCTAAATGTTGTGTCTGGGGTCAACGGACCTGTTCCTCATGACAGATTCAAATCATCAAGCACTTCTCATGTGCTGTTTCTCAGATGCTTTGTGGTTTTCTTAACATTGCCCTGCTGGAGGAGCAGGGGAGCTGGGATTCAAGTCTAGGGCACGCTCCCTGTGCCAGACCCCCTCTGTGGTCGGCTTGGGGGAGCGAGTTGCCAGACTCCCAAGGAGATTTTTAGTTTCAACAATGTCCAAGACATGGCTAAAGCCATCCTAATAAGATGCTTAGAATCAGATCTGTATAATCAACACAAAAGTCCTCAGGAGAGGGCTTTAGTTTATAATTCTGGGGCCAAGAAGTCTACAAAATTTGGGTTAGAAGATATAGAAAGAGAGAATGACCTGGCCTGTTTTCTCCTCTTGCTTCCTCTGTCTGGCCAACATCATTAATGTTTCTGGCATTTTTACTCTTGGCTCTTTACCTCAAACAAAACAAAACAAAACAATGTAGCTTATTTATTATATTTTAGATTTTGAGATTTATGGGTTCACAGTTAAATAATCTTACGGGGATTAGGACAAGGGTGAACTCTCATTACAGATGTCAATATCTTTGGGTCCCAGATCCCTGAAGAGCCGTCTAAGAGAGTCTGTATTTCATAAGCAAGCATTAGTAATATGGCATATTAATATCTATATTCATTATCTGTTGCCACAATAATGCTGAGTTATGGCCACAAAGACTCAGAGGCACACACCAATAAGCGTGTGTTTGGCTCAAGGGTCTGTAGGGTTTCCTGGATCTGGGGCAGGCTTGGCTGGGCTTGGCTGACCTCGGCTGCATTCACCCACGCCTCTGCAGCCAGCCGCAGGTTGTCTGGGCAGCTCCGCCGATCTTGGCCGGGTTTGTGCTCCGATCTGGAGTTGATGGGCTCTCAGCTGCTCTGGGATGGCCTGTTCTGAGATGCTGGACCGACTCAACACTGCTGCACAAATCACATCCTCCAGCAGGATAGACCAGACCTATCCTCATGGCAGGTGCAGAGGAGCTGCATGAGGAAGTAGAAACATGCAGAAGCCTTTCCAAGTGTGTGCCTGCGTCACATCTGCTAGCATCCCATTGGTCAAAGCAAATCCCACATCCAAGCCACAGTCCAAGAGGAGGGACACTAAAAAAGGTGTATAACAGAGGACACAGGGAGGGGTAAAGAATTTGGCAGTAGGAGGAGAGGGGAGGAGGCATTAATGCCATCGATCTACCACAAAACTGATCATTTATCATGTGTTTACTGTGAGCCAGGTCCTGAGTCAGGTCCCTTATACACACGACCTTCAATACTCCGGAGTATTATCCTTCTGTCTCTGACTTGGAGCCTCAGAGAGGTGGAGTAGCGTGCCCAGGGTCACAGAGCTGGCAAAGGGCAGAGCTGAGATCAGAATTCCAGGTCTGCTGACCGCAGGAGGTGACCTTTCCATACCAACCCATGGCTTGGGTGGACGTTTATTTTATCGCTAATTTTGAAGGATGTCTTACACCTTAACTGTTTAGATTTCTAACTAAAACAGAAGATCAACGTAGAGGGTTTGGGCCTTCGTTGGTTTGTTAGTGTGAACACTGTGAGTATAAAATTTTCATATAAAAGGATTACTCCCAGATAACAAGAGTAACAGTGGTGGCAATAAAACCTTAACGAGAACTTACCAGTGACAAGCACTAAGAACTGTCCATATGTGACACTGTCCATATGATTTAGGCCTCATAATTACCTTATAACACAGAGTCCATTCTCCCTCATTTTAGAGACACTGGTAAGAGGCAGATGCGGGCTGTAACCCAGGTAGGATGGTGCCAGAGGTCATGCTTCTAACCATCCCGCTAAATGGCTCCCTTCCTTTGTTAGGTAGAATGCAATGGGTTTGGGGGCCACTTTGGGGACAGTCGGCCATGGCCCTGCGAGCCTCTCTGCCTTCACAGTGCCCCTCTATCTCAGGTGATCCATCTTCTCGGGCAGGGATGAGCCAAACTTGGGGCGGGGGTGAGGTGGGTGGAGGGGAAGCTTCCAAAGCTGCAGCCAGGAAATTGTGCTGGGAGAGAGGGGTGGGCGGGGGGACCTCTGCATGGAGTGAGCAGACCCTGGCCATGGGGACTCGGCTTCTTGGCAGTGTAGCCTCCAAGATGGATGGCCATGGCCTTCGGGGCTGGACAACCTCTTCTTAGGCCTTTGATGCCGAAAGCAGAACAAATGGGAGCCGGCCGCCCGGCCGCAGCTGCCTCTCATTAGGGCCTGCTTCCTCCGGCTCAGGACAAGGTGGACCCGCGCGGTAAGCCGGGGCAAACACCAGATGTGTCCGCCACAGCTGGCTGCAAAGCCTTGCTCTTGACTTCTTGGCCTCCCTGCCCCTCACCGGACGGCCCCCGAGCCCTCCAGCCAGAACCTGAAGTCAGAGTGGGTCCTCCCTCCTGCTCTAGCACCGCTTTCCCCCCACACCCACCCCGGGCAGTGCACCGCCCCTTCCCCCACCAGCTCCTCTTTCAAAATTCGTCCCTGTCTAAACACTCTCTCCACCTCCACCTCGGCTGACAGGGCCCGAGCCAGGCCATGCACTATCCCTCCCCAATATTGCAGTAGCCTCCTGTTGTGGGTTGAAAAATCAAGAATTTTAAATTCCTGTGTTACAGTCCTAGCCACCCCCCATCCCCCCTGCCTCGGAAATGGGACCTTACTGGGGACCAGGGTCATTGCCGATGTCACTAGTTACAATGAGGTCATACAGGATAAGGAGGGGCCTTAACCCAATAGGACTGGTGTCCTTATGAAAAGGGGAACCTTGGACACGGACAGGCCCACAGGGAGAGCACCATGTGAAGAGGAGGCAGGGGTCAGGGTGGCTCTCTGGAAGCCTTGGAACACCGAAGATTGCGGGCAAACCACCAGATGTTAGGGGAGAGGCCCAGGACACACTCTCCGTCCCAGCCTCAGAAGGAGCCAGCCCTGCTGACGCCCCGATCTCAGGCTTCCAGCCTCCAGAATAGTGAGACAGACGATTTCCATCGTCTAAGCCACCCAGTCGGTGCTTCTTTGTCGCCACTAGCAAACCAGTACATCCCTGAATTGCGATCTCTGGTTGCTTTCTCATTCCTCTCTCCTCCCCCACATGCGCATTACACTCCAGAGAAAATGGATATTTTAGAATTTCAGTTTAGGTCGTGTAATTCTCCTGCTTAGCATTCTGCAGCAGCCCACCATGGCCTGCGAGGCTCCCGAAGATGTGGCCCTGCCGGGCCCTTCCTCTCTCCCTCTTTTGCCCTGGCCCCCTGCACACCACTCTCACCAGGCTCCATGCCAGTCTTGGGCGCACCGAGCCCTTCCAGCTAAGGGCCTTTGCACATGCTTGTGCCCTCACCCCTGTTCCTAGGCTTTGAGTGGTCCTCTTGGCTAAACAGCCAGGGAGACAAGGACACCAGATGCCATCATCATGATGGGGAGGAGGACGCCGACAGAGAAGGGGAAGGGGCAGGGAAGGATGCTGATGGAAAGCTGCCCAGCTCATAGCTCTGAGACGGGAGTTCTGTTTGCCAGGGATCTTCCAGTTTTGATATGAAGACCCAGACTCTTATCTCTATTCTTCTCCAGGGACTTGTGTAACCTGGTATAGAGAGTCTCTGGCAGAGTGGTGTGGCCTCACTTTACCCACCTATAAAATGGACCTGTATATGACCTCATTTAATCCAAACAGTGTAAGGTAGATGGTGCCTCCCTCAACAGTCGATGCTATCACTGTATTTGTTTTTGGAGGAGAGGAAAGCAGGCGGAGTCACCCAACACGAAGAGAGGCAGAGCTGGGATTTAAACCTGACTGTCCCCGGCTCCAGAGTTCACATCCTTGGCCGCCTTGCTACAGTGACTCCTAGAAGCTGGGCCTGTGACCGTCCACATCTGTGACCGTCCACATCCATCATGGGCAGGTGTCCATGGAGGTAGGGTTATGAGGCACTGCGTGCATCTGTCCAGTGTGAGTCCACAGAGCCTTTCTAAAAGGTGAAGTCCCTGCAGGTATAATGCAAGGCGGGAAAACACCCCACAAGTACATACACAGAACGGGTAGAATGGGTACACACGGAACACATTGTGTGCTATCTGCTCTGTGGCTTAAATAGGGGAGAAATCCCAAGGACACAAGTCACACTCTGTAAGGAAAGCAACAGTCACTGCTTTTAGAGAGAGAGAGAGGGTGCAACAGCTGGGGTAACCTGAGATTTTCATCAAGAAGGGGATGTTCCCACTGGGACACAGATTCCGTCTTCTCCCTTACACCAGCTCTGAGTTTGTTTGTTTGTTTGTTTGTTTTAAGCATGAGCAATATCACAAAATCTATATGTTTGAAGCAAAATTTTAATCTATGTAAACAAGCTGTTTTTAAACATTCCTAATGTGGATTGCACATTCTTAGTGGAAAGTCTCATATACAGCTTCCCTGTCACCTGAGTAGCAACTACTGACCAGCACCAGGCCTGTGTGGAGAGCCAGGCCGTGGGCTAAGAACCTTGTACATGGCTCCCCTGCAGCCCCACACGACCTTTGGAGGTAGATGGCAACATTGCTGTGCCCATTCTACAGAAAAGGAAACTGAGCTTCGGTGATGGTGGACAGGGGAGCCCATGCTGTCATCACACTGGGATCATGGCAGGCTGAGAAGTGACATCTTAATTACCTTGTTTTTCAATAACTTTATTCCAAAGATACAGATGTAGTGATCTGAAGGGGCACCTGCACCCCAATGTTTATAGCAGCGATGTCCACAATAGCCAGACTATGGAAAGAGCCCAGACGTCCATCGACAGATGAATGGATAAAGATGTGGTCTATATAGACGATGGAATATTACTCAGCCATCAAAAAGAGTGAAATCTTGCCATTTGCAATGACATGGATGGAACTAGAGGGTATGATGCTAAGCAAAATAAGTTAATCAGAGAAAGGTAATTATATGGTTTCACTCATATGTGGAATTTAAGGAACAACGCAGAGGATCATAGCAGAAGGGAGGGAAAATTAAACAAGATGAAATCAGAGAGAGAGAGAGACAAATCATAAGAGACTCTTGATCATAGGAAACACTGAAGATCGCTGCAGGGGAGGGGGGTGGGGGACAGGGTACCTGGGTGACGGGCATGAAGGAGGGCACGTGATGGGATGAGCATTGGGTGTTCTATGCAGCTGATGATCACTGACCTCTACCTCTGAAACTAATAATACACTATATGTTGATTAATTGCATTCAAATTTTATTTTATTTTATTTTTATTTTTATTTTTTTTTTGCATTCAAATTTTAAAAAGAAAAAATAAATGAGTGAAAGAAAAAAATATATTTTTCGATGACTTTCTTAAGTCTTTGACGCTCTCCACCTGTCACACCCGAACATTGTGCCTTTGGCGTTCAGCAGCCCTTAGCTAGTAGCCCTTAGCCAGCCCCCAGGGAGGTGTCACGAGCAACTGAGAAAGAATGGATTTGATGTCATTTTGGTGAAAAGCAGAGCACTTTGGGAAGAGGATCCTTTTCGGGAAGGGCTGAACCTGGGGAAGTAGCAGGAGGCTTTGTCTCAGAATGGGGGCTCTCGCAAAGCCTTGGGGGGCGGGCAGCAGAGGGAAGTGGTGCGTTGAGGCTTAGGGAAGCCCACAAGCCTGGAGCTTAGCCCTTTGTCCCAGTGAGGGGACAATGGCCACTCGAGGGGGCCTGTGTCCTCCTCCCACCCCCACCCCGAGCAAGCAGGATCTGGAGCCGGAGCACAGAGCTGGGTGTGCGGGGTCTCCCGTGGCCCAGAATGTGGCGGGGGGGCCTCCAGGTGGGTGTCCAGGGACTTCCTTGCTGCCTCTGTGGGGTCAAGTTGGCTAAATGATAGAAAGGTGGGGAGGTGGGGAGGGCCCCAAGCTAGGGGGAGCTGAAGGAGAGGCCGGAAGGAGGCCAGGCTGCCTCTCCCCAATCCCGGGACCAGCCTGAGGGGTTCAAAAGGCCAGAGGGACGGGATGCAGGAATCCACCCGCATGGCCCCCGGAAGCTCACTGCCCTCAGTGTGTGGAGCTAAGTGTTATTCCGTCAGCAGATGAAGGCCTTCTGGTAAGTGAACATTTGTCGCAGAAAAATAAAGTTTCAGGTATTTGCACACCTGGGTTCACAGCCTATAAAACCTACACCTGCCTGATTGGTCTGTCTCATGCTGAGCTGGTTCCTGCTAGAATGTCCACCTCTCTGCACACCCATCAACACACACACACACACATGCATACACAACACACACCTACTTCCATGCATGCACACACACCATCACAGATACACACCTACTTCCATGCATGCACTCACCTTCACACACACACACCTACTTCCATACTTACACACACTCCATCACACATACACACACACCCACACACACACACTCAGGAGCGTCTCTCGCTGACCCTGTGTGAGAGGCAGAAAATGCCACCCCTCCTCCACATTTGTCCGCGTCCTAATTCCTAGAACCTGTGTTGTGTTATGTTCCATGATGGGGGAACTAAGCCTTGTCCTAGTTCAGGCTGGGGGCTTGCACAAGAACTTATTTCTCACGGTTGGGGCTGCTGGGACGTCCAATATCCAAGCACCTACAAGTCCAGCATAGAAGGTTCAGGCCTTTTTTGGTCGTGAGTGTGAACGGCTTAAAATAAAATACAACTTTAACACAAAATGATTACTCCCAAATCAAAATAATAACAGCAAGCATGACCATGATTTACTGAGAACTTACCACGCAGCCAGCACCGTGCCGAGAGCTTCCCCGTTCCCGCCTTGGAGGCAGTCACATTCTGCATGTGTCTCACGGGGGGCGAGGAACCGGACTAGCTCTGTTTCCCCTCTTATAGGAACACTGACCCGATCAGGGGGCTCCATCCTATAACCCAGTTGTGTCCAAAAGGCCCCCTCCAAACACCATCATGTTAGGATTTCAACATGTGAGTTCTGGGGGAACAGACGTTCCGCCCATAGCAAGGTTGCAGAAGGAATGAAAGGTGCTGTGGGTCCCGCTAACCTCGAGAGAGGAGATTAGCCTGGATATCAGGGGGCCTTGTAAGCGAACGAGAGTCAGTGTCAGAGCCACAGGGGGTGTGCAGGGAGGCCTGTACCGCTGCCTTTGAAGAGGGAAGAGGGCCCTGGGCCGAGGAGCACAGGGCCCCCAGGGGCTGGAGAGGGCAAGGGAGTGGCAGTCCTGCCAACACCTTGGTTTGAGCCCAGTCAAACCCACTTTGGATTTCTGACCTCCAGAACCATAAAATCATAAATCTGTGTGATTTCAGCAATGAAGTTTGTAACAGCCATGGTGGGCAACTGATACACCTGCATCCTCGGGGTGGCCCTTTCCCTCTGCTTCCCTCCTCCTTGCTGCTGTTCCCTCACCCCATTCCCTTATTCTTTGGCCCCCAAGACAACTGCTCTCCATTCCTGGACCTCTAACCTAGTCCAGAGCAGGGCACACTCCTGGCATTGGGTGGCTCCCCAGTTCCCGTTCCCACGGGGCATGGTGAGGGTGAGACAGGCGGAGGTCCGGGCCTTCCTTGGGCCTTGGTAGTCTTTTCTGGGCCAGGCCAGCCGCCCCCACCCCGGCCAAGGGTGAGAGTGCAGGCGGGGGCTCCTGCCTGGAATGGCTCAGCGAGGGCCGGGAGCAGGGAAGGGGGCCAGAGGGGCTGCTGGAGGTAAGTGGAGGGGGTGGGTGCGCAGGGAGAGGGTACCAAAGTGTATCACACCTCGTAAAACAGTGCAAACTGGAGCGCGGAGAGGTACTGGCCTCAGGACTTTCATCTCCTGTCAGTGAAGCCTGATCAGCACTGAGCCGGGTTTTCAGCTCTTTAATTCCAGATGTGGCCCAAGGCCCATCCGCAGCAGGGCTCCTTTCTCCCTGCCCTGTTCCACAAAGGCCGAGCAGGGAAAGGCTGGGCTGGATGGGGAGGGGGCGGAGGCCTTTGGGACCGTGTTCTGGCGTCACAGGAGCCCGGCCAGGCCAGCCCGGCTGGTGGAATGTCATGGGCCACACTCTCCACTGGGTGCTTGGAGGCCTGGAAATCGGAAGGTCAGGTCCTTCTCCTGAATGGAGACCTTGGTCAAGTCAGTTTCCTTTTCTGCCTCAACAGTCTTGGTAAAATGAGGCACCTTCTCTAGCTCCTTGCGTTAGTCAATAATTAAGCCTGTAGTGTGTGCTACTTTTTGTTTAGTCTTGGGAGACGCAGGGGGATGAAAAGCAGGTCTCTCTGCTCTTGTAGAGTACCTATTCCAGTGGGAAGGAGCAGTGAGTCCCACATAAACACACAAAGAAGCAAATTACTCAGACCATGAGAAACGAGATGGTGCGGCCAAGAAAACCTTAGGGGAAGGACCTTCAAGAGGAAGGTGATCAGGTCTGAAGAGGGGATGTTTGAGTGGAGCCAATGGCCAGAGGAACAGCATCCTAAGCTCAAGGAACAGCAAATGCAAAGTCCCCAAGTGGGAACAAGTTTGGCGCATCAGAGGAACAGAAAAACCACTAATGCTGGCATAGGGTGAGGGACAGGGGTAGGAGGTGAGGACAGATGGATAGTCACAGGGGTCAGATTCTCTAATCTTAAGACTAGGTCAGGTGCATGGCAAAGTCTAGAGGTATGTAGTTTGGGGCTGGCGTGGCTCTACGCAGCGTCACGTCCCCAGCTCCTTCCACGTTGCTACTCCACATTCTCAGCACGTGACTTCTCTCCTCATGATCCAATGTGGCTGCTGGAACTCTAGGCATCAAGTCCAGTTCCCAGTTACACAGAAGGATGAATTAAACACAAAGGCAGGCAGCCTTTCTCCTGTTTGGGGCACTGTCTAGTAGTCAACACAACATTTCTGCTCTTATTAGCAGGAATTCTGGGAAATATACTCTTTATTTCAGGTGGTTACGTATCAGCTAAGAATCAAGGGAGGAAGAGGAGACTGGGTATTGGCTTAGACAACAGGCAACCCTGCCACCTGCCTACAAGGTAGAGAGTTCTCATCTAGAGCCCCCCATCCCTGCTGCTTGCACCTCTCCAGCCCACATCCAGTAATACACGACTTACCCCATAAACTTAGTCTTCCCCGTCTTAGAAATTGGTACCATCCCTCTGTTGCCCAAGACACGAATTTGACAACTGTTCCCCCAGCCCTCACAAAGACCCACATCCAACATATCACCAAGGTCCTCCCATTCAGCCCTCAAAATACGTCCTGAATCCATCCTCTTCTCTCCATCCCCCCTGTCACCACCTTAATCAAAGGCCCAGCTCTCCCTTGGCTCACTCCAGCCACAGTGGCCTCCAGATGGTCTTCCTGCTTCGTCACTATCAGTTCTCCACGGAGCAGACATAGTCATCAGTCTAAAAGTCACTGGCTCTGTCTCAAGTCCTTCAGGGGCTTTCAGGATAAAAATAATGAAGTCCCAAATCCATGACATGTTTCTGTGATGACCAGGCTCTTATCTTGTCTCATCTCTCTCACCTGTCTCTTTTTCTCTCTCCTCCTCTCCCCCCCCCCCCACCCGTACACCGGGCCTTCTTTCAACTCCTCAAACTCCCCAAGCTCCTTTCTCTCACAGGGCCTTTGCACATACGGTTCCCCCCACTGAGAGCACCTCTCCTGCCTCCTTCCCACCTGATTGAATCCTATGTAACAGGGCCTTCTTACCGCCCTACCCCGGAGGAGCTAATTTGCTCCCGCGCCACCCTGTGTATCTCACCAACAGTCATCGCAGTTGCAGATAACCCACTGTTTCAAGGCCGTTCTCCTACCAAAATGTCCACTCCCAGGGGCAGGGAATGTGTCATTTTCACGAAGTGGGGGGTGGGTGTGCAACAAACACCGGTTTAATGAATACACTGAACTCTGTCAACCCCTGCCCTCGGGCCAGTGCCAGCTGAGGCCTCCCAACCTAAGGAGGGACACCAAACCTCCTCGAGGGGAGAAAGCATACGTGGTGGGGAGGAGCATGTGGCTTCTACTTCCCGGTCCTGCCTCAGTTTCTCCATCCATGTAAAGGGGACAGTGAACTATAAGGTCCCGAGAGTCCTTGCAATTAGCTTTCATATTGGTAAATAAGAGCAGAGCCCTTGAGTATCTCTGAAAAACCTAGGAGACGTATTTAAATGTGCAGCTACCACTCCGTGAGGTTTGGCTACGCTGGTCGCCGATAAAGCCTGACATCTTGGTGGCTTTAGCACATCAACAATGTATTTCTGGCTCACATCATGTCTGCTGTATGTCAGCTGCTTCATCTGGAACATGTGGCCGCCAAGGTCCGGAGGCAGGGGAGAGAAACTGAGGGAGCGCATACCGGCTCCGACTGCCTTTGCCTGGAAGGGACGGCACAGTTTTCGTGCAGCGCGCACTGGCCCCAAAGAGTCCGGCGGCCTCATCCCAGCTGCAAGGGAGTCTGGGAGATGGGAGAAGCACTTGGAATATTTGGTGGGTCCTGACTGCCTCCAACATGTCCCCACGACGAGAGGTGGCAGGGAGGGGCGGGCTCAGGGCAACACGGGGCAGCCAGCACCTTCCCAGGGCAGGCCCCCCAGCGCACTCTTGCGCTCACGTCCGCAACCTCAGCTGACATTCAGGGACCCCCACCTCTCCTCTCTACCCGCGGAGCATCCAGCTCCTCAGAAACATCTGGAATCCCTCTTTCCCAGTGGGAGACACGGGGCTGGCCACAGATGGTGTCTCGCCAATTCTGGGACATCCTTGGTATGACTAAGGGGACATCTGTTCTCCCTTTGTCTGGAGTGCGGTCAAAGCGAATGAAAAAGGAGAGTGGTCGTTCAACCGAAGAGAACACATTCGACATAGCTAACTCGCTCCGTCTGCCCTTCATCCTCGCACCCGGCCATTCAGTGATGCAGGACGCGTTTCGTACCAGACGCTGGCTGACACTTTGGATGCAGAGCCCCTGGAACGTGCAGAGGAGGGCTGAGGACGCGCGAGCATGGCACAGGGACCTGCCCTCAGCAGCAAGGCTAACCGGCTCGGCGGGACGGATAATCGGAGAGTAGCCGTGATGACGACAAGGATGCTGAAGACCACGGTGACAGCGGTCATTTCCTGAGCGGTTGTGTGCCAGGCACTGGGGTGCTGCGCTGAGCGCCTTACAGACAGGATTGCCTCTGGACCTCAAAACGATCCCAGCGGAGCGATAACGACCATCCCCACTTTCTCAGTAACTTGGTGTCCGAAGGCAGCTTGTGGCAACTGTCTTCTCAGGGAACGTGGCGGTGTCTCCACGGATCAGTTCCCCAGCGTGATTGAGAGCATGGGTCCTCACGGCAGGGCCTCTGAGCCTGGGTCTCCAGCCCTCCTCTGTTTAAAGTAGCTACTCCAGGAGCTCTGTGTAGGTGGCATCAGCCTGTGGGTCAGTGCCCCATCCTTTGCTTCCCCTCTGCCTCTGCCTCTGTCCAAGGCCATATCAACTCTCCCTGGGTCTTAAGATGGTCCCCTATATGGCCTCCTTGGTTGCTCCTCTACCCACCGTGCATATGGCCAGCAGAGGGCCCTTTCCCATGTAGATGACCCTCCCACCCCAGCTACAAAGTGCCGTGACCTGTAGGACAAAGCTCCTTCCACCACCAGGCCTTCCAGGCACTTGCGGTCTGCCACTGCCTGCCTGGAACCCCGGCTCCAGTCCTGCCTTCTCTTGACCCCTCTGGCCTATTTCTCCAATTGTGCCCTGACCCTCAGCTCTCTGAGCCCTCCTTCACCCTGCCCTACCCTAGATCCCTATTTACCCAGTAAATAGTTGTTGAGTGTTGAGCCCATGTTGGTTTTGTCTGCATCTGTAGCGTCCACACAGTACCTGACACATCTTGGGTTTTTGGGAAACGGTTGTTGAATTCATGGAGTTAAAATGAGATGAGATGGGACCCTGAGCGATTGTCTCATTGAGAGGTTTCAAACAGGTGGCCCATAGGCTGGTTTCAGCCAGCATCATTTAAAATTCAATTTTAAGCAACTGTCAGCATTTTTAAAGGGGGCGATTCCACAGAGGAATGAATCCCGCTTTCCGACTTCTCTTCAATAATCAGAAGAGCTGCCCCCTCCGCCCCCCTCTTCCAGGACCAACTCTGACAATGATCCCATTGGTTGGAGCTGAGTGGTGGCTGCTTCTTACAAACAGGGCAAAGGTTCTCCGTTCTTCTACAGCTCCTACCCAGCTTACTTCTGTCATTTATGCAACATGTGTCCTGGGCTTCTGTAGGCATTGACATCTTCAGTCATTTAAAATCTTATTTTATGGGATGCCTGGGTGGCTCAGTGGTTGAGCATCTGCCTTTAGCTCAGCGCGCACATGATCCCGGGGTCCTGGGATTGAGTCCTGCATTGGGGTTCCTGCAGGGAGCCTGCTTCTCCCTCTGCGTATGCCTCTGCCTCTCTCTGTGTCTCTTATGAATAAATAAATAAAATCTAAAAAAAAACCAAATAAACCTTATTTTCTGAGTGGACATAGGTGCCTGCTGGGGGTGGTGCACGGTTGCTCTTAGCGGCAAAGCTAGGGCTAGGACCAAGGTCCCTGCCTCACCTTCTCCACGCCCCACTCCCCGCGCGGTGCAATTGGCCCTGCACGCACCCCACACGTGCTTGGAATCTCCGTTTTGGATTTGACTTAAGCTCCTTCTGCTACAAGGTTAGGATGTTTTAGAGCCTTCCTGAGTCTCCATCGGCTCCTCCCATGACCACCCCCAGCGAGCTCCTCGGTGCCCTGAGCTGGGCGTCCAGAGCCACATCCATCACGGACACTGGGCTGTCAGCACGGCCACGTGCCCCACTCAGAGGCCTGAATCCAGAATGGATTTATCCCGGGGGGAGCCCCGTACACTTTTATGTCTTCAATTCATTAGATGTTCTGTCAGCAGCATAAATCAGGGCTGGACCCTCTTCTCGCACACTCGGGAACGGGGAAGACACGCAGGGAACAGATAGGAAAAGCCCGGAGGGCTGGACGGGGCAGATGGTGATTTTACAACCCTTACATTTATCCCTGTGTGTGTGTGTGTGTGTGTGTGTGTGTGTGTGTGTGTGTAAACCGAAAAGAGGTCTTAGAGAAATCCTAGAGGGGACGAAGAAGGAGAGGATGGATGAGGAGACTGAGATTGGGATTGTGGCTTTCTCATAATCCTACTAGATTCTTCTAACTCCATAGTCAAAAAATCTTCCCTTTTATCCTGCCCAAGCACGCCTAAGGGGAGTGGTCGTCAAAACACAAACAAAAGGGACGCCTGGGAGGCTCAGTGGTGGAGCATCCGCCCGCGGTCCTGGGATCGAGTCCCGCATTGGGCTCCCTGCAGGGAACGTGCTTCTCCCCCTGCCTGTGTCTCTGCCTCTCTTTGCGTCTCTCATGAATAAATAAATAAAATCTTTAAAAAAATGTTGTGTAGGTGTAATGTCCCAGGGCATGCCCCAGCAAACACCCACGGCAAAAAGCTCCATTCTCCATTCTCCTGATGCCAAGAATGCCCCTCCCGCTCCTCCCTCCCTCATCTCCCCTCTCTAGCTCAGGTCCTGCCCAGATTATTCATTTACAAGGCCTCCCCATGGTTTATCCCACTGGAAGACAGCACACGGAGTAATCCTTTTAAAATGTAAAGATGAGTGTGTCACTCCCCAGCCGAAACCCCCAGAGCTCCCACCACATTCAAAGTACACCCAAAGTCCCTACCATGGCCAACTGCCCCTGCAAGAGTTAGCTTCTGGCCACCTCTTATGACTTCACTTTTGCCACACAGGCCTTCTTGTATTTATTTGCATCAGAACTTATGCAAAGTACTTGTACTTATTTGCATAAGGAACTTGCATGCTCCTACCACAGGGCCTTTGCACTTGCTGTTATATCTTCCTGGAGAGCTCTGCTTCCTTCCGTCCTGGAGGATCATGCCCTCATTTCACTCTGACCTCTGCCCAAATGGCACTGCTTCCTTGGGTCTCCTTGGGTCACCCTGTCCAAAATATTCTCCCCTTTCATGCTCTATCCCTTGTTCTGCTTTCTTTTTATAGCACTTACCACAATCCAACATGTTATATGTGTTTGTGTATTTGTAATATTGCCTCCCTTCCATTAAAAATGTAAGTTCTGTCAGGGCAGGAGTTTTCATGTGTTTGTTCCCTACTGTACTCCAAGAGCTTATAAAAGTGTCTGATGTCTAGCAGGTACTCACTAAACATTTGTTGAATGAATGAATGAATGAATGTAAGTGTTTTTGCAACTTATCAAACAAAGGGGGCAGGGTTGTACAAGATGAGATGTGGAGAGGGAAAGGCTCAGACCACAGAGGTCTTGGGTGACCCTGGTAGGGAGTTTGGGTTTTGGACTAATTGCAATGAGGAGCTGCTCAAGAATTGAGCATGATTTGGGGTTTTATTTGTTTGTTTCTGTGTTTTTAAAAAATATTTTATTTATTTATTCATGAGAGACAGAGAAAGAGGCAGAGACATAGGCAGAGGGAGAAGCGGTCTCCCTGCGGGGAGCCTGATGCAGGACTTGATCCTGGGACCCCAGTATCATGCCAAAGGCAGATGCTCAACCACTGAGCCACCCAGGGGTCCCACCTACACACCATTTTTATATTATTATTACCTCCACTGAGCCACCCTGCTGTCCAGGAACCACCACAGGCGTGGACTCTCATCTATCTAGCCTCCCCCGCCCATGTTTTCCACACACCTGAAAAGGTATTAGACTCACCCTGGCATGAAGTCAGACTCGTTGGGAGAAATGCCCTTCTCAGGATGGAGAAGGGAGAGGCAGGGATTTTGTTCCTCATATCCCCAGACTCCTTCCCATGTCAGGGCTGCTGCTTCTAGAAGGTGGGTTCCCCCAGCCCGTCTGGTACCTTCGCCTAGAGCTTCACCCTACCATCCTTCCCCGATGCCTATGTTGAAGTCCTAACCCCCAGCGTGACCGTATTCACAGTCAGGGCATTTAGGAGGCAATTAAGGTTAAATGAGGTCATGAGGATGAGGTCCTGACCCAGTAGGATGGGAGAAGAGGAGGAGATGGAGACAGCTGTCTCTACTCCCTGCTCTGGCGCCTCCGCACCCACACAAGGCCAGGTGAGGACACAGGGAGAAGGCAGGTGTCTGCAAGGTGGGAAGACAGCTCTCACCAGGAACCGTCCTGGCGACACCTTGATCTTAGGCTCCCCGGCCTCCAGAACTGTGAGAAATAGCCTAAGTCCCCAGCCCATGGCCGTTCTGTTAGGGCAGCCGGAGCGGACTGGGAGGTCTCGATCATGCGGTAAAAACACTGGGCACACCTCCCGCCCCAGACGTACAGCTGTTGATGAATTTCTTTTTTTTTTTATTGATGAATTTCATACACATATCACGTGTTCTACTCTCAGTCTGTATATTACATGCACAGAAAATGTCAGCTTCTCATTTTTAAGATGGAAAAATAAAAACAAAGAGAAGTTTTGCTCTTCTCAGGTACCCCCTTGAATCCTCTTCACCCCACTTCACTTTGGAGAGATTATTTTAGAACGTAATGTCTGTTCTTCAGGAAAGCATTTTCTGACCTACAACTCATTCATTCATTCGTTCATACACTCGGTCACTCATGGAACAAATCCTCATCGAGGACCTACCAGGAATGGAGTAAAATACAGGCTGCATCAGGCACCTGGGTTCTCCTCTTGAAGGCAACGTCTTATGGGCCTCGCTGTAATGCTGTCTCCTCTGTAACTGGCTGTTTAATTACCTGTATACGAGACAAGACATCTTTCTTTCCTTCTTTTTTTTTTTTAATTTTTTATTTATTTATGATAGGCACACAGTGAGAGAGAGAGAGAGGCAGAGACACAGGCAGAGGGAGAAGCAGGCTCCATGCACCGGAAGCCCGACGTGGGATTCGATCCCGGGTCTCCAGGATCGCGCCCTGGGCCAAAGGCAGGCGCCAAACCGCTGCGCCACCCAGGGATCCCTCTTTCCTTCTTTTTAAGATTTTATTTATTTATTCATGAGAGACACAGAGAGAGAGGCAGAGACACAGGCAGAGGGAGAAGCAGGCTCCCTGCAGGGAGCCCGATGTGGGACTCGATCCCAGGACTCCGGGATCACGACCTGAGCCGAAGGCAGACGTTCCACCACTGAGCCACTCAGGCGTCCCCAAGACATCTACCTTTCCCACCAGAGGACAGAGGCCGTGACAGTCCTCACTCAGTGTTGCCTCTTCGGTCCTTGGCGTATAGAGAGCATTCAGCAAATAGTGGGTGGATGAACCATGAATGAACCACTCAACGCAAAGTGAATGATAGCATTCACTCCCCCTTTTCTCTCCCTTTCTTCGGTTCAGTCTTGCCATGAAAACACGTTGGAGTAGCTCAGGGGCAGGCGGGCAGGCGGGCTGGCCAGCAGAGTGGGAGCGGGCTGGGGAGAGAGATTTGTGAGCAGGGGCCAGGTTAGCAGTGGTTCTATTACATCCCATTAAGCATATGGTCATGATTATAATAAGCACATGAGTTATGGCGAGTGACATATGTTTCTTAAAAAGAAAAAAAAAAAAAAGGAGTGAGGAGGAAGAGAGAAAGAAACACAGCAAGGCCCAGAAGCAGCCTGGCTGGCTGGGCAGGGGAATGGCCCAGAGGGGGCCTGCTCAGGCCCACAGGGGCCCCTGTGGTTTTTAACTCCTTCCCATCCTGGGCATGGTGTGCAGGGAAAGAGGGACTCCTGGGGGTCCAGTCAGGGTCCAGGGCCTCCAGAGGGGATCTTACCCACCTGTCTGAGAGCCACCAGAGGATGGGGATGTGGTCAGCCCAGCTTGGTGGCCCTGGATCTGGGGCAGGGCCTGGCCCAGAGCAGACATATGGTGTGGGTGCGTATGGAAGGAGAGAGGCAGGGTGGACAAAGGAGAAGAGGAAGGAGAAAAGAAAGGATGAAGGAAAGAAAGAGGGAGGGGAGGGAGGAGAAGGGAGTTTCACAGCTTTCTTATATTCCTGCAGCAGCTGGGCTCCGTGCTGGACACGACGTGGTGTAGCAGGGGAGCCCTGGGTGGGGGTGGGCACCCCTGCGTCCTCCCGGGATTCACCATGCACATCCTGTGTGGTCTTGGACGAGTCACTTTCTTTCTCTTTGTCTCCCCTGCTCTGACTTTATGGGGGCTGCAAACCTCCAGGTGGAAGGAGCACAGAGTCACCTGCCTTCTGGCCTAGCCTCAAAAAGCCCTTAGCAGGACAGGTCCTAATGGATCACCTATTCACCTTCTTTCTCACCCATTTTTTCTGGACCAGAGGCCTGTGTGTCTGTGCTGCCTGACAATGAACTTGCCAGTTTTCTTTCACCTCCCTTTCCTAACCTTCCCCTCGCCCCAAGGTCAAAGGGGATTATAACCAGAGAATCAAAGACCTGAGCATCTTCAGCACACCTTCTTTGACAGAGGAGAAGACCACATCTGGGCAGCAGCAGAGGACAAAGCCTCCTGTTCTGGAAAACTCCACCTCACCCTCTTATCCAGGCTCTGGGAAGAGACATCAGTGACTGTTGATGGAGAGCGTGGGACTGGGCGTGAGACCTTGCCCACCCAAACCTGGGCTGTCAGGACGCGCCAAGCCCCATCTCTGAAAATGTGCCCAAGAGCCCGATCACCTACTGAACTGCTCCTTGACTCACTCGAATGGTTTTACACACTCTTACCAGATGAGGAGACGTGGTCTGCTCAAAATGTCACAGCAGCAGGTGGCAGAGCCAGGCTGGGATCAAGCGTCCTCCTCCCTAAGGCCTCTACCCACCACTTCAGAGAAGAGATTGGCTTCTCTCAGCTGGTGTGACTGCGGGCAAATCGGGCTACCTCCTCAGGACTCGATGCCCTCACCTGCAGAAGGCGACCACCCTCAGAGGATGTCCTGGAGGGGTAATCACAGCGACACCAGGCACAGAGCTGGGGCAGCAGCATGGGGCTGGGGGCTGGACCAAATTAGAGCTTTCCCGGCCTTTCCCCCCAGGCAGGCTGCTGGACTATCCTGTGTTTTGAAAGATCTTATCTCTTGAACAAACTTTGTTTTAAAGTAATAATTAATTTATTTCCCCCTTCTTATCCCTCCAATAAGCCTGTGGTCATCCTGTGAGATGACCTCCAAGTCCACACTGGGCTGTGGGAAGTCCAGCCACCTCCACAGGAGTCCCCGAGGAGGGGAGCTGTAAGGGCCTTGGATCTGTCGGGCCCCACCGCTACCACCCCTCCCCGGAACCCCTTGCTTAAAGCCCCTGAGAGGTGGTGATGAGGGCAAACGCGGTCACGGGCCACCATGGAGCTCACCTTCTGGGCCTACTTGTGTTCATTTTGCATGGGAGGAACCCGAAGTCAGAGACATCATGTGCCCCCCAGGTCAGGAGCTGGGAAGGGGAGAGGCAGGGCTCCAGCCCTGTCCGACTCCAGAACGAACCCTCTGAATTCCTTCCCATGCCTGAGTCTGGGATTCTGTGATTGAGGTGGGGATGGGTGGGGGGGGGTCCGAGGCACCCCGAGCCTTGCCTGCAGGACTTCCCAGACTAGCAAAGGCCACCCGACTCCAACTGATTTGCCCCAACCTGCAGGGCAGCAATGCAAAGGCACCACAAGGCCCTGTGTGATGCGGCCAAAGGCTGGCAGCCAGGGGGCCCTTGAGCTGAGGGACTTCCGTCTCTGTGCCTCAGTGTCCCCCAGTATCCAACACAGCCGCTAGGGCTTCAAAGGGCTCTTGTGAGGCTGCCAAGAGCTAGAGGCCAAAATGTCCAGCCAGCATGGCCTGCGGCTAACAAGAAGGGCCCCGGGGCGGCTGCAGGCCTTCTCTGTGCCTTGCCAGGAGGGGGCGGGAGGGGAAGGCGGGGGAGCAGCGCATTCTGGGGGCCTGTCCTGAGAACCCGGGGCCGCCCCGCAGAGTGATGGCCGCAAGGGGACAGACCCGAAGATAAATAAGAACAGTCCGCGTGAGCCGGGGCTCATCTTAACACTAAGCAGAGGGCCCGAGGCTGGACTTGAAAGCCTCCGGGGGAGATGGATGGGCTGCTGCCGAGGCGGGGGCGGCCGGGCGTGGGGGGATGAGTGATGGGGTGTCGGGGCGCTCGGTCCCCGCCAGCGCGAGATGCCGGCCTCTGTCCGGGCCGCCGGGACATGTGCGGGGCCCGCCCCTCCCGCCGCTGGCCGGGATTTATGGCTTCGTTAAGGCCCGGAGAGGGGCCGCGGCCAGGCCTGCGGAGGGAGGGTTTGATGTCAGCCCGGCTGCCCCTGCTGGATTTCCGCCCTGCGCAGCCGAGGGGAAGCCGGGCCGGGCCCCGCGGGGCCGCGGTGACTCGGGTCACGGAGGGAGGGGGCGAGGCCTGGCCTCCTTCCTTAGGTCCCTGAGGATTCGGGGGTGGAGAGGCCCGGGCCTCCAGGTGCCTCCCTCCGTGGAGCATCCTCCGCCAGCCTCTGCCCCTGCCCCTGTGCTGCCCCAGCGCGCTCGCTCTTCCAGCTTTTCCCTCGCAAGCCCGACGGCCCGGAGTGGGGGCTGCTCTGGAGACGTCCCACCCAGCCTCGCAGCCGTGGCGTCTGTGCCACCTGCTCCGGGAAGGCCTCCGGCCAGGCAGCCTGGAGCCCCTTCCTTCTCAGGGCTCTGGCCCAGCCTCTTCCACGATCACTGGGTCTTTGTCCCTTAAACGACCATGAGCTTGAGGGGCCGGGAACCCATTTTTCTTCACCTTGACATCTCCAGAATGTACTCAGTGGCATTAACCAAATTACCATTTACTGAGCTCTTGCTGGGTGCCAGCGGCCGTGCTAAGTGTTTGACGGGAATGGAAACTGAGGCTCAGAGAACCATTAGCTATGATTCAAACGGAGTCTGTCTGAGTCCAAAACACCAGTGCTCCGACTACTCAGCTAAGCACCAGCCTGGGGCTTAACCAGCAAACGGGGAAGGAGAGGTTTCTCTTTTCCTCTGAGGTCGCCACCCAACCGCCACGGTGCTCATCTGCGTGACAGTCTGACTTGGCGTCTGTCCTCCCATTGGTCCCCATAGCAATCCTGTGAGGTCAGCATATTATGATCACCCATTTCACAGATTGAAAAAACAGATTCAGAAAGGGACATGCCCCCCGCCAAGGTCACAGCCAGAGGGTGGCTGAGCCAGGCCTAATGGACGTTTCCCTCCTACCCCATGCTCAGGAGGACCAACCTCGGGGCTGTGCGGGGACTCTGCAAGTGGACCCCTGGTCCTTCCAGCCGGGGGGAAACAGAGGAACCTTCTAAAGTCCAGGCCTTCCCTAACACATCCCCACTCTGGGAGGGATCGTTCCCTTCGGTGGGATAAATCCTCTGGCGGGCAGCCAGCCTGCTCCCTCCCGAGTCCGGGATGCTCCCAAGTGGGCCTGACTTCCTGCCCACCTTCAGCCCAGGCCTCTGCGCCGGCAGTGGGGCTCCTGCCATATTCCCCTTCCTGTCCCGGCCTGTGGCTCCAGAGTCAGCACAGCTGTCGGGAAGCAGCCTTCTCCCACCACCTCGGCCTCCCCAGTGGGGGCTCTGCTTCGAGCCGGGGTGTGGGTGATGGTCCATCAAGGCCGTCGGGGAGGAGTGAAGCCAGGCGAGCTGGTTCCACCTCCAGCCTGCCCCCCCTGTGCCCTCCCCTTCCCTGCGGTTGACAAGTTGGGACTCTCAGCACCTGTCCCAGAAGATTAGTCAAGATCCTGTCCACTCACCACTTAGGAAGGGAGGGAGGCTCGAAGGAGGAAACTGGCAAGACTGCAACCTCTTTGGGACAGGAGCACGGTCAGAAGTTGGGTCTGTCTCTGTCACCCATTTTTTCACCCATTCGCCCATTCACCCACTGTGTGCAGGGCAGGGCTGGTGGGACGCCTACTGTGTGAGGCGCTGTTCTGAGCATCGAGAGGCTGCCGTCCTGAACAAGACAGTTTTCATAGAGCAACAGTCTGGCAGGAAAGATGGACTTTAGACAGATCACGAGAGAATGACGAACTCCCGCCTTGACACATCACTTGCCTCACTGTTCTGCTCAAATGTCACCTCCTCAGAGAGACTTTCCCTGACCTCCAGGCCTAAAATCCCACCCTGTCAATCACCATCTCGTTTATTGATTACTTAATAGCAGCGTGTGTGTTTGGTGCTGTGTATTTTTTTATCTACTGTGTTTCCTACAAGGACGAGGTGCCACGAGAGTGGAGATGAGGTTTTCTGGTGCCTGGTCTTCACCACCTGGCAGGTAGGTAAGTGCTCAATAAATGCCTGTTGAATGAATGACGAATGGGTGAATGAGAGGAGGCAAAGAAGAGCCTCCTGTGCAGAGGCCAGGATGCCCAAGAGAACTGATCAGGCCCCTCTTAATGTTCTCGAACAGGAGGGTCCCTGGAGGTGGTGGAAGGAGAGAAGGGCGGGGGGGTGGGAGTGAATGGGTGACGGGCACTGGGGGTTATTCTGTATGTTAGTAAATTGAACACCAATAAAAAATAAATTAAAAAAAAAAAAAGGAAGGTCCCTGGAGGCTGCCAGAATGGCACTTGAGGGGGGTGGCATCTTTCAGCAAGCCCTGGTGCCACCACGAAGGGCTGTAGATCTTTGGAGTAAATCCTAGAGCTGCCACCTGCTGCATGAGTGATTGTGGGCAAGCGTTTAACCTCTCTTATTCTCGGTTTTCCTCATCTGCAAAACGGGGATGAATGGAGCAGCTACCCTGCGGGGCAATGGTGAGGACACATGGAATGACAGCTGTGGGGTTTTTTTTTTTTAGACGAGAGCTGACCTGTGGTGAGAGTGTCGCACATCCTGGCATCATAACCCAGTGCTGCCTCTCGTGTCCCACGTAAAATTGAGCCAAGGCTTCAGGAGTTTAAAGAAGTGGGTCCTGGTTGGCTTCAATTTAGGAATGATGGGGTGAAAAGTCGAAAGCACTGAGCGTTAGTCCCTTTCCGGTCTCTCGCTGGACCATATCTGCCGCTCAGCCTCAGTGTCCCCATCTGCTTGAGGAGGCGTCAGCCAGCTTCTCTCCAACGCTGAGGCTCCTCCCCCAGCCCATTCCCAGCCAAGCTCTCCGTTCCCAGAGGCCTTAACTTCCCGTCAGAGACCTCAGGGCCGTGCACAGCCAGGCCTTCACCTCCTGCACGAATATTTTGCACCTTCCCCCAGCCCAGATGTCCTGGAGTCTTGCCTCTTTGGCTCTCTCTGGGCCTGCTCTCTGTCCTTGCTGGCTCCTAGCCAGAAAGCCATTGGCTGTTACCCATGCCCCTAATGCCTGCCAGGGGCTGCTCTGCCCTGAAAAGCCCTCAGGACCCCCTCTCCCCACACATTCCCTAACTCCCATCCACTTTCTGCAGAGGAGGTCATGCCCATACTTGCAGTAATCAATTTCAGGGGGTTGACTCACAGTGTGGGTTGGGAGCTCCTTGGTCTTGAAAAGGGCCCTGCTTGCCCCTCTACCCCCTATCCTGGGGAGACATGCCCCAGGAAAGTGTACACACACACACACACACACACACACACACACACAGAGACAGCCTCAGGAGGGCTGCAAAAGCTTTCCCCCCAAGACAGAGAGCTTGTTCCAGAAACTCAGGACAGTGGGAAGGGGTGGCCGAGGGGCAGGCTCTGGCAGCGGGCCCAGAGCTGTGGTTTCTGACGCTGCCTCTGCCTGGGGGTTGGAGGGGAGCTGGGGGAGGGGGAGGAGGGATGGAGAGGAAGCGCTGAGTCGGCAGCTGAGCAGTGATGTGGAACATCTCGCAGGGCAGACCCCGGGGCCAGGTGACCTGGCTTCTCCTAGTTCGCTGAGCCCCGGGAAGTTACTGTCCTTCCCCAGGCCTATTCTGGCCTCTGCGAAATGTCAGTTCCAGACATCAGGCAGGGTGCGGCCACGCAAAGAGCAGGCCAACTCAGGTCCCGGTCCCAGCCCAGAGTGGAAGGCTGTCCCTTACCCTGTAGAGCTGCCATGAGGATAAGAACTAGTCTGTGGAAAGCATCTACTGTGGAGCCTGGAACACACATCCCTTCCTCGGGGCAGCCTGCCTGAGCCCAGGGTGAGCTCCATGCCCCCCTCCGTGGGCCCTTTCTCCACAGACCCTATCCTTCAGAGCAGTGACTGCTGTCTGTAATCATACATGTATTTATGGGGTGATTGGATGAACGCCCTCCTTCCCCACTAGATTCTAAGGCAGGCACCTGAGCGGGGCATGCAGTAGGAGGTTCTATGAGATCCAATTAGGAAACCAGAACAGGTATTTCAATGGAGGGAATGTAATACAGGGCACTCGTTCTGAAGATGCTGGAAGAGGCCTGAGCAGGATGGTGAGGCATGGCACTGACAAGGAGGGACAGGAGACCGATACTTCCTGAGGTCCAGGGGACCAGAGACGAATGATGACGACAGAGCCTGGGAGTCAGGATTATTGGTAGGGACTTGGACCGTAGTAGTACAGGGGCTGCCCACAAGAGCTGAGACTTGGAAGGAGGGCCTGTCTCCGGGACCTGGAACCATAGAAGTGACCCAGCCACTGCCCAAGATGCCATGAAAGCAGGGGGTTGGGGATAAAGTACCCTGGCTCCTGCCCTCTGGTTCCCAACCTGTTCTTCCCACTGGCCCAGGTGACAGTGGCAAGGGAACCTGGGAGAGATGTAGTTCGGCAGGCTCAGCCCTGAGACACAGAGTAGGATGGAGAGTAGGGGACATATCTGAGAGTGAACAGACAAATGGCAGGCCCAAGCCCCAACTCTCTTATCTGCTCACAAATATGTAGTATTACAAGGCACTGGGCATGGATTTAAGCTCATTTATAAGCTCACTTATTTTTTTTAAGACTTTACATATTTGAGAGAGAGAGAGAGAGATTGAGAGAGAATAAGAGAGAGAACACAAGCGGAAGGGAGGAGCAAGCTCCCCACTGAGCAGGGACCCTGATGCTGGGCTCGATCTCAGGACCCCGGGATCATGACCTGAGCCAAAAACAGATGCTCAACCCTGAGCATTTGGCTCACTGAGCCACCCGGGGGCCCCAGATGAATGCATTTAATGAGCATTTGTGTGTAAAGAGAGAAGAGCGGACACACAACAAATGCTGAGGATCCTTGTTAGCGGTGCTGCTGTTGTTAGACTGGCTCGAAAGGACTCAGTTCTGCCGTGATTCTGGGATTTTCCTGACTCCAAGACCTGCACCCCTGCCCTGGCCTACGTGGGCCGAGAGAGCCGGCACCCAGGCCCCAGGATCCCACGGCTGAGAGCAGAGGAGGAAGGGCAGAGGATGAGGGCCCTGGGGCCCCAGCCCCCGCAGAGCCCCTCCATCTGCCCCGGGCTCCGGGCTCCACGGGGAGTCAGCGCTCCCTTTCTGAGCCTGTCAGTCAAACCCAGTCTCTTGGAAGTTCAAGCGTGGCCAAAAGGAAGCAGATTTCAAAACACACCTCTGCTTGCCCCCTCTCCTCCCCCCGCCCCTCATGGCTGCTGATCCGGGCTCCCCGGGGGGCTCCCTTGCCCCTGGCCTGTCCCAGGCAAAGCCCAAACCATACAGATCTGGGGCAGAGGCCCAGGGCGGGTGGTGGGGAAGGAGTGAGGGGGACCCGTGTGGGTCCCAGGCCTGGCTGCGGGCTGTTCCTAGTGGGTGGGTGAGCAATCCTGAGACACATCAGCTGCCCCTTCTCCAGGGAGGAGGGACCGTGGGGGCGGCAGGGGAGAGGGGCCTGACCTCTGAACATCAACGAGGCTGAGGGCCCTGCTGTTTTTATTGCTCGATCCCAGCACCAGCACTAAGCGTTAGCTTCTAGAAGAGTCTCCATAAGTTTCTATTGAACGAACGAATGAATGAATGGATGAACATATTCCCTAAGGAATTTATTTCTTCCAACTAAGAAGTCTAACACGGACGCTGAAAGTAAAAGCGGGGAGGTGTCGGGCTGGACTGCCCCCCAAGAACCAGAGCCTTTGTCTCAGCTGGAAGTGTGGGGTCAGAGCCCTCGGGCACCATCTTGATTCGTTGCCTTCTACCTGTGTGACATTGGACAAGCCTCAGTTTTCCTCACCTGCAAGATGGGGAGAGACCCCCCTCCTCCAGAGTGTGCTGTGAGGCCGGAACTGAACGAGGTCCTGCAAATAAATCCTAACACAGCCCCCTGTGTGCAATAAAAGGCTTTACAGGTATCGGTGACCGTTGGACGTCACGGAATGAGCCAGAATGTCCTCCTGTGGCGTTGTAAATAGTGTCACAAGCATGGCCAAGGGCCCTAGCGAACAGCCATTGCTTCTTGTAATGTCTTTGCAAAAACAGATGAAAGCGAAGCAATGCCCAGTCACGGAGGCCGCTCTAGAAGGAGCGCCTTGACCTGAGGGTCTGCCCTTCCCAGCTGGTTGGTTACGCCCCCCCTCGCTTTCCTCCCCTGGCACTCCCTCCCTGTCACAGCCCAACCATGAAAGCAGTGACAGCGGGGCCATGCCGCTCACTTTATTGCAGCGGTGTTTTCCATTTGCAGAGTCTCTCTCCAGAATGTACATGGAAATTTTAAAGAAGTGAGTTAATATATGGATGATGTCTTTATTGTCAGGACACTTCCTGAATTAGAAATAAAAGGCTCTGCTGAATTCAATAAAATGACATGGTAGGGGGAGGGGGAATGTTGGTTTTCTTGTGTTGTTTTTTTTTTCTCCCCCAGAATCAAAGCCCTCTTATTGTAGCTAGCTGGAGAGGTGGGGGGGTGGGGGTGGGTGGGTAAAACTTTCTGAAGTTCAGAGCTTTCGCCGGAAGATTCCTCTGATAACTCAGGAGTAGGTTGGACATTGGTGTTTAGCTTCCCCCAAAGTGAAGCAGAAACCCGCGCCTTCCCGGGAGCAGAGAGCTGGGCTCCCCGGTGCCCAGGATGCCCAGGATGCGGGATGCGGGCTCACCTCTGGCCCTTCCCTGGCCCTTCCCTTCCCTCTGCCCCTAGAGGCCCCCAGCCTAGGAGTCACATGGGAGCAGGGTGCAGACCGTCCCCCCTGCCCTCGGAGTCCCCCTCCCACGGCTGAATCCCCCTTCCCTTCCTCAGGCCCCACCAACCATGCGCCCTTATCTCCAGCACCCCCAGGCAGGGCCCACCCCACCCCCTGCCCTATCCATCTTTTGAGTCTGAAGTCTATGATTCATTAGAAGAGGCTGATGGCAAAGTAGACTGGAAAGACAAAGCCTTGGGGACTTGGTCCCCTGCCCTTGGTCTCTCCTTTGTGCGTGGCCTTGAGAAAGTATCCTCACCTCTCTGTTCCAGTTTCTGCAGCTCTGATGGGAAGGGCCAGCCCAGGGCCTGGAGGCGCTGCTGCTGCTAGGCCCTCCCCCAAGGCCCTGCTAGGGAAGAAGCAAGGGGGGGAGGGATGGAGCCTGTGGGATGTTGGCAGTGCAAAGAGCCCGGCAGCAGAGAAAGGAGAAACAAAGGGGGGGGGGCATTTTAAGGAACACCTGCTATGCCCCCGGCAACCTTACTCTCCAGAGTCAGAGAGATTAAGTTACTTGGCCAAGGTCACACAGCTAACAAGAGACTCAGATTCAGACCTGGGCTGTCAGACTCCGGGTTCATGGTTAGTGTCTTCCACCCTTGAGAATGTCTCCCCAGAAGCCCCACGTGGGCAGGAGTCTTGACAGGCAGGTTATGATGATCCAGGAGTGGGCAGCAGAGAAGCCCCTCGGGGCAGAGCCCTGCTGCGAGGAGGGGTGGGGAGGGAGAGCGGGTCGGGCACAGGCCCCGCAGTGACCCTTCCCCTGGCAGCCCGGCTGTACGCGATGATGGATTCCGCGTCCACCCGGACCACGCAGGTTCTGAGCGCTACCATTTGTCCCTGAGGGAAGCCCCTGGGGTCTGGGAAACAGCCTGTGGACTCAGACACCTGAGTGGGGTCTGTTTCCCGGGGTCCCAGTGTCTCCGAGTCCAATCCTCATGTCCTGGTGGTGGATTTGTCCGCTCACCCTAACCCCCAGTCACTCCCAGTCCCTGCCTTCCCTGCTGCCCTCTGGGTCCCCATTAGACCAAGTGCATGGAGGACCAGGACCCAGAGACAGGGAGCTGGAAAGAGCCACGTTCATTGGCCAGTCTCCTCTGCATGGGGTGGGGCTCCCAGGGTTTGGGACTCCAGCAGGAAGGAGGTGGGTTGCCTGGATGGGGAGGGAGCCCCTGTCACCCCTCATCTGAACAATCCTCAGGGAGCCACAGGGTCTGGCCGAGGAGGGGACACTTTGGCCAAAGTTGCAGCTTTGCCAAGGACAAGAGAGGCTTTGGGTTCCAGCCCTCTGCCCCACTCGTTCCCTCCAGCCACCCCGGGAAGGACCCACGATACCAGGCCCTCTGCGATGAGTCGACCCAACTGCTGAATTCCTTGAGTGAATGAATGACGGCTCTGCTCTGTGCCTTGTTTCCCCCAAGTAAAAAAAAAAATAGGAAGGATGACACCCTTCCTCATACAGTCCCCACTTTGGGACTGTAGGACCTTCTCTACCTTCCTCGTTCTAATCTTTCCCTAAAATAGGATGACATCCTGCCTCCTCCTCCCTCTGGCGACCTGGCTCTGTTTTCCATGAAATTTCTAGCTAATCTAAGGAAGGCGTCCTGCGTTCCTAGGCTCCCCTATCCTCCCCGAGGCCTCCCCATCCGGTTCTGCGGAGAAGGTCACACCAGTCTCATGGCGATGGCCAGCCCTGTGGTCATACCCCGACTCCACTGCACCGGAGCCGGCGCCCTCAGGCAGGGTGTCTCCTGCTCCCCGTGTGTGTGACGGCGAGGGCCCCCTGGGTTGTTCGGTGTGTAAGCTGAGCTCCCACGGCCTGAGTCACCCTCTTGATCCACCTGACCAAGAGCCAAGAGACCAGCCTTAGGTTTCAGACCTGGTCACTAAGCTGCTGGGACCTGGGGTACCTACCTCCACATCTTTGTGCCTCGACTTCCCCGTCTGAGCAGTGAACACGTCCCTCCTCCGTTCCACCCACCTCTCCCATTGCCCCAGACACTCAGAGGCGCCAGTGGGGCGGGTTCGGTGGCCGCCGCCTGGGGAGGAGCTCAGTGGCCAGGCCTGGAGGCCCCGAAGAGGCCGCAGAGGTGGGAAGGGAGCTGTGGTGCTGCCGCCCCTCCCAAGCGCTCGCCCCGGGCACATCTGCAGCCCCATCTGGCGCAGCCGGGCCCCACCCGCGCACATGGTCCTGCGGCCAGACCTCCAGCACGCCCTCCCGCACCCCCACCCCGCCTGGCTGCCTTTCCCGCCACCCCCGGATTTATACCCATAATCAGCATATTTAGCAGTTCACCACATTGTAGGCCAAACCATAAATCCATCTCAGGCAGGGCCCTGGGAAAGAGCGCCCCGAGCTTCCGCAGAGCCCCAAGGCTTGCTCCCCGAGGCCTGCTCCCTGAGTCTCCAGGCGGGCAGGGGTGTCAGCTGTGTCCTCAGGTGTCCCTTTGCCGCCAGAGGCTGAGCCGGGCAGCTAAGAGAGCAGAATAATCCAAACGGTGGGAGGAGGACTCAAAGGGAAACATTCTGCTTTCAGGCACTGAGTGACACAGACTGGGCTGGCCCATTCTGTCCTTCTGTTGAGGGGTAAACTGAGACCCGGGTTCAGTCTTGAGTCATCGAGGGCCAGCTCAGCAAGAATGCCAGGATGACCTGTCATGTCTCGAAGGCCTGGCCAATGCAAGTGAACTTCTAATTCTTGAGTCTGGAAGTGGCTATGAATTATGGGCAGGAGGTGGAGTAGGGGGCCTCCCCATGCTTCATCCCCATTTCCAGCTCCGCCCCCATTTCCAGCTCTGGGGTCATGGCAATGGGGGTATGACCCCCTCTGAGACTGTTTCTGCCACATTTATTTCTGGGCTCTCTCCAGCCTCCTGATCCAGCCTCGTAGCCTCCCCGCCTCCCCAGCCCCAAACCTAAAGAGATAGGACCGTTTAGTCACCGATTCTACTCAAAAAAAAAAAAAAAAAAAAAAAGGAAACAATGCTCTCAGAAAGCTGTTACCAAGAAATGTGCATAGCAGACATCCTGGTGTCCTTAACCCACCCTTGAACCTGACCCCTGCCCTAAAAGGCCAGCTATGAGAAATTTCTGAGCTCTATATGGCCCAGATGGTGCAATATGCACTTTCTGGAGACTTCTCACTAAATCCTGACATCAGCCCCTTGGACAGGTAGGAAGATGATGAAGAAGATGAAGCAGATGGTGTGGGCGAGGAGCAGAGGTAAGGCTGTCTGTTAAGGGATCTGAGCCTTTGTGGCCGTGGGCATCCTGGGTCAGAATGAACCTCCTTCTTCTGCTCTTTGCTGTTCCCTGCAACCCAGCTGGCCTCAAGTGGCCCAGCCTTTCCCGACCCCAAAGGGCACGCCGACCTCCTCATTTTCAGTGCCACCATCTGCACTGTGCCCCCCCCCCACCTCCTCCGGGGGTCCTGGGGCATCTACTCACAGAGATGGATACCAACAGGTGACCTCCCCAGCCTGACCAGCAGCCGGATGCCTAGTCTTTCTCCCCAGCAGCCCCGGGTGCTTGTCAGAGCAGGATTTGGGGTCCCAGGCCCTCTGTTCTCTGCTCCATTTGTGCTTTTAACAAGGGTTTGTTGAGCTCCTGCCTCAGGCCTGGCATCGTTCTGGTGATGGAAATAAAATCTTTGGAAAACAATGTCCTCTGTCTTACTATCTTCGTCACAGGCTGTCCCTGGGCCTCCCGTAAGTGTCCACTGATGGACGGAAGCGGGGCTTTACAGAAGTAGAAAAGCCACGCCTGGACCCAGAAGACTGGGGTGAAAGTGCTCCCTTTGCCATTAACTTACCGTGCGACCCTGAACGGGTCTCTCAGGCGCTGGGCCTCAGCCTCCTCATCCGTCAAGTGGGAGACGGGAACTCTCGCAGCCCCTTGAGCGAGTTTTCCTGTTTCACTGTCTCAATTTTCTCCATGCCTCCCTGCCACTTATAACTTTATTAGCTGAATATTATGCTTTAAATAATGGCACTTTTTTCCAATTAAATGAATTTATTTTAAAAGGAAATTTTAAATCACTTCCACAAATGCAAAAACTCAGTATCACTTGCCATGAGAAATAAAAGGTAACCAGAAAAATAAATACAATGAAGACAAAATAATGTTATTAGCGTCATCGGAAATTACTCCCTGCCAAAAGCTGCGGTCCCAGGGCCGTGCTCTCTGCTTTATTCATTCACTTAACGAACGTCCCTTGAGCTCCTTTCATGTGCCAGGCACTGTTCTGATGCTGGAGATAAAGCACTTAAAAGAAACAGACAAAAATCCCTGCTTGCCCGGGGCTCAGGTGCTGGGGGATGGAAGAACACAGGATGTGTCAGGAAATCAAATGGGGGGGGGTGGCCCCCTCATCCTGGAGGGTCAGGAAAGGTCTTGATATGAATTTGAGCTCAGAAGGAAGCAAGGGCCCAAACCATCAGGGTATCTAAAAAAAGAGCATTCAGATGAGAGAAGACAGCATGTGCCAAGGCCCTGAGGCAGGAATGTGCCCGCGTGTCTGGAGAATCATGAGGAGCCCAGTGTGGAGTGAGCTGCAGGGGAACAGTGGGAGCTCAGATCGGAGAAATAACAGGGGGGCTGCTGGTAGCAGCGACAGGTAGGAGTATCCAAGAGGAGCTAAGGATGGCGGAGCCCCAAACGGAGACCTCCTCCCTGGCTTAATGAGAGGGAGAGAAAGGAGTAAAGGAACAACTCTCTGGGTCCGTGACTCAGTGCTGGGAACTGCTGGCTCTTTCTAGCCTCCCAAGTCACCCTGTGGAACCCCAGTGGTGGCCCGCAGTGGCACACATTCCGACTTTCCAGGGACCACACCCCCCCCCGCCCCTGCCCCCAGGGGTTTTATTTATTTATTCATTAGAGACAGACAGAGGCAGAGACACAGGCAGAGGGAGAAGCAGGCTCCCTGCAGGGAGCCCGATGCAGGACTCGATCCCAGGACCCTGGAACCACGCCCTGAGCCAAAGGCAGAACTTCAACTGCTGAGCCACCCAGGCGTCCCCCAACCTCACATTTCTGTGTCTGCACCTTGTGTCGCCTACCTCCCCGGACAGCCAGCTGCACACTGGTAACTCCAAGCAAAGCCCCTGGAGACCCCCTCTGTTCCAGAGGCCCCGCGAACACAGAGAAGGTGATGGCTCTTGACCAGGGAGGCCCGTCCATCCTTGCACCAACCCCAGCGGGGCAGACCATTACTCCCCCATTTTACGAAGGAGGAAGCTAATGCGTATGGGGGCGGTGGGTGGGGGTTACGACAGGACCGCCTGCTAGGAAGTCATGAGATAGTTGGCCCCCCAAGCTGGACTGGTGGGACCCCTAAATCTTGTCATCGTCCTCCATCCTACATGCCTTACCCTGACAACAATGCTGGTAGCGAACCACAGAGGCTCCTGGTTGAGAAGAGAAGCTCCAGGTTGTGGGGTGAGGGGTTTCTGAGGCTGGGTGGCTGAGTGCCCCTAATCGCTGGGCACCAGACCCTTGCTCAGCTGGAGAAGTCAAAGAAATCAAAGTTCTGAGCTCCCCTTCAGGCAGCCGTCAGAGTAGGGAGACAGCTCTCTTTCCCAAAGCTCTCTTTCCAGAAGGATCCACTCCGGGGGTGGGGAGACAGCCCCCAAAGCCCTCTTTGCAGAAGGATCACTACTGGGGGTGGGGAGACAGCCCCCAAAGCCCTCTTTCCAGAAGGATCCCTACTGGGGGCGGGGAGGCAGGGGAGCCCAGGGCTGGGACTAGTATGAAGCAAGTCAGCACCCAGGGCACAGAGTCGAAGAGCACTCCCTGCAGAGCGGGTGCCAGCACCACGGAGACAAGTGTCTCCTTATATTTTGCTCCCTGGTGTCTGGCTTGCTTCAGCCCAGCCCTTGAACTGGGGCCCTGCCCCCTAGCTTCACCCGAGGCAGAAGGAACTCTGGCCACCCCCCACCCCCTACCACCACCACTCTTTCCAACAGCCCAATGCTTTAGAGTCACAGGCTTGCGGAGGTGACCCTGCTCCTGACTCCGGTTCTGCTTCCTATTCCTGTTCTGTATGATTTTAGGCCATTCCCTCCGCCATACCCCTGGGCCTTGGTTTCCCCACCAGGAAACATGGAAAGTTGAATTAGATTAAATCGCCAGAGCATTAGGATCACTTGCAATACATGCACGGGTGGGGTGGGGGAGCCCTACAGATTTCAGGGCCCCCCTTGCAACCTACCAAACCAGAATCTCAGGGTGGAGGGGCCCAGAAATTAGTATTTTAAGTCTGATGAAGTATCCGGTCTATGAGCTACTTAGAGCTTTCCAGCTCTAGAGAAAAACACCGGCCATGCATGCACGCATGTGTTCATCCAATAAAGCAACATATGTCTTGCGTAGCTAGAGCTGTTCTAGGTCCACAGCTGGCAGGTGGAGGCAGCCACGGTTCTGCACTCGGAGTGCACACCTGATGTTGAGGTGAGAGACAAGAGACAAGGTGAGATGGTTTTAGGTGATAAGATCTGGGAGGTAGAGACACTGTGGTGTGGGGTGGGAGGGGCAGGGCTCCTTTAGGATCCTTAAAGATGCCTCTTTGAGAAAGGACATTTGAGCTGACACCTGGATGACATGACACTCTGGAGGAGGGGTGTTCCAGGCTGTGAGAACAGTCGTGCAAGGGTCCTGGGGCAAGTACAAATCTGGGGCATGGGAGCCAGAGAGAGGCCAGTACAGATGGACTGTGGTGAGGGTAAGGAAGGAGCAGGGTGAGGAGAGCAGGGCCTGGGGCAGGCAGGGGGCGCCTGGGTAAGGCGTTCAGTGGGTTATAGCAGGATGGGATCTTCTTCAACAGATGGCTCCGGGTGCTGGCTGAGAACAGACCAGAAGGGACGCCAGCGGAAGCAGGGAGGTGACCTCAGTTGTCCAGGTGAGAAGGCCTGGTGGCCGGGCTTGGAGGAGGGACAGGTGGGGTGCAGGTCCGATCACACATCCTCTTGGAAGGAGGGTGGACAGAAGTCTTGAATGGACCTACCTGTGCTCCTGCGGAGGGACGTGCGGGGGGCCCTGAGTGACTCAAGGGCAGGGCAGGTCTCACTGGGCCCTGTGCCCCCTTCAGAAGCCAGGCCTGGCGGTGTGTAAGGAAACAGCCCAGCAGAGCACAGCTAATTCCTCATGTGTCCTCAAGATGGCACAATTCCAGCAAATGCAGGAGAAGCTGACAGCGGCCCCTTCGGGGCAGGGGGCTCCCTCCGGCCGGACCAAGGGGTGGTCCAAGTCCAGGGGGCACCCCTCACGCTGCCTCCTAGGTGAAGGGTGCCGCCCGGGGTGGCACAGCGAGCAGCCGTCCTGGAGTCTAAGCTCTGGTTCTCCTGATGATGCTGACCAGTTAGGGGGCTCAAACCGGGCCTGCTAACAGCCCAGGCTTGAGCTGGCGTGGCTGGGCTCAAGCTCAGTGGCCCAGCTCTGGTACGTACCCAGTGTGTGACCCAGGAGGAGCTGCTTCCTCTCTCCACGCCTCAGTTTCCTTGCCTGTAAAATGGGGCAATGACAGCATCCGCCTCACGGGGTTGCTGGGGAGATTAAATGAGCTGACATGAGGAAGGACTCTGGGAGAGGGCCTGGGCCCTGGCTGCCCTCGAGACCCGAGACCCGGAGCGGCTGTGATCAGTGGTGTTGCTGTTAACATTCCCTTCTTTGGTAACTGGACAGGGAGGGAGTTTGGTCTGGGCAGGACGAGGTGTGATGAGGAAGGGCATGTACGCCCTTGGGTGGGCAGGTGGGGGACAGACACCACTTGTGTGCCTGGCCCTGGATGAGCTGGACGCAGAGGGTACAGACAGGCCCTGCTAGAAAAGTTTCATGTCTCAATAGGGGGTGGAGGGGCAGGGAACTTAGCCAGAGAGAATGTTCCCACCCAGCAGGGTGAGTGCTGGCGAGTGGGAACCAGAATGACCTGGGAGGCCCCTGGGAGTAGACTGGCATGGCTGAGGAGGGACCCCACAAACAGACAAGAGGAGGGAGGGAAGGAGGGGACTCCTGGTGTCTCTTGATGTGCCGGGAGACAGGTGGGAGTGGCGGCAGCAGAAGCAGAGCGGGTATTTGCTAGAAAAGCAAAGGGGCCAGTACCTGACAGAGAGAGAGAGAGAAAGAGAGGGTTTGGGGAGGGAGGTTGGGGAGGAAGGGGAGACGTTCAGAGGGCCTGGGGCCAGACGACAGAGCTTGGCATGCTGAGAAGTGAGATTTCAATTTCTCTCACTGGGAGTCCCTGGAAAAATTAATAAGATGATCTACCAATGGCCTATAAAGGGTCAGGTGCTGACACACCATCTCCTGTCATATTCTGAGCCACCATCCTGCCATCAACAGCTAGTATTACCTCTGTGAGGGATGAAGACACTGAGGGCCAGAGAGGGCAAGTGATTTTCTCAAGGTCCCACAGCTGGGAGGTAGTAGAAGCAGGAGTAGAGCCTCGGCTCATGCTCTGGGATACCTTCCTGAAAGTAGGGAGGGTGGGTTCTGGGCTGAGAACTGGGGCCAGGTCTATCGTGGCCCTGGCCTTGCTATGGGACCCTGACTCAGAGCCTCCTGCTCCTTCCGTGGGAAGTGAAGGGGGAGGTGAGGGAGAGGCGGTGGGGAGCGTTGAGAGATGGGCCTGGAGGAGAAGCAAGGCTGGTGGGGCTGGCTGTGACCTGAGCAGGCGCCAGAGGCTGGGTCAGCCTTGCTCTGGGGAGCGACGGTTGGGGTGAGATCCCAGCTCAGGAGCGTCCTGGGAGCCTCGGGGCCTGGCCTGGAGTTAATTAGCCCCGGGAAGGGGAGTGTGCAGGCGGTGACCCTCAGAGGCGGCTGGCGTCCTGCTGGCCCGACACCGGGCCAGCACCCACGACATCCGGCCCACTCCCTGCAGGCCCGAGAGAGGCTCCAAGTGAGGGCCAGAGGTGGGAAGGGCCCAGCTCCAGCCTGGGAGTCAGGGGACCCGGCCTCCAGCCCTGGCTCTGCCCCCGGGCTCCGGGGACCTCAGACCCTGCTCACCTCTTGGCCAGTTTGCCACCCACCTATGCAAGCCGATGGATGCAGCCATCCGCTCCTTGCTCCTTCCGTGGGCCCCCTTCCAGGCCTGAGCGGGTGGGGAAAGGCCAGGGAGATGGGAGGTCCCCTGGGGGGCGCTGTCTGGGCTGTGGGAGGACATGCAGAGTCATCAGACTTGCACTGGGAGGGGACTTTGAGGGACTGGCCTGTGCTTTGAGCTCTTTGGGCTGCTTGGGGTCACAGCAGGGGACGAGGTCAGAGAGGGGTGGAGCTTCCTGGCCTTGCTCTATCTGCTTCCAGGCCTGACTCTCCCAGGAGATGCCCTGGAAGCAGGCTTCTACAGCTCAAGGTCAGCCTGAGAATTCCCGACCTCGGCCAGTCCCAGTTCACAAAGAGGGGAGGGGACTTTCTGAAGTGGCACGGCCCAGAGGGGACAGAGGTGAGACAGAAGTGCCAACCTCCACTCCCTTGTCCCCTTAGCTCTAGCATGTAGGGCCCTCGAGAAAGTTCCTTCCTCTATCCAGGTGGGCTCATGCGGGCACAGAAGTCACCCAGAAGTAGGGCCCACCTGGACCACTGGGCACCCCAGACAGCCTCATTTATTCCTCACCCTTTGTCCTTTCTTCCTCAGAGGTCCCGGCTGATGAACTTCTCATTTCGTTTCCATGCAGAGAGCCAGAATCGGTAAGCAAGGGAGGTCCGCACGTGTCCCGAGGCTCCCCGGCAAATACAGGGGGAAAGTCAGCTTAAAAACAAGCGATAACTGGGATGCCTGGGTGGCTCAGTGGTGGAGAGTCTACCTTTGGCTCAGGGCATGACCACGGGGTCCCGGGATCGAGTCCTGCATCTGGGTCCCTGCATGGAGCCTGCTTCTCTCTCTGTCTGTGTCTCTGCCTCTCTCTGTGTCTCTCATGAGTGAATAAATAAGATCCTAAACACACACACACACACACACACACACACACACACACACACACAAGCAACCAGAAAGCAAATCAAACCTTTCCTATCAGGGGTGGCCTGGTAAGCTACCTGTGTCCTGTCCTAGCATTATGGCTCCCACCTGGAGGATGAGGAAACCCGCTCACAGAGGTAAGTAGACACTTGGCGTTGCCGGCTGGGACCAGAGCCCAGGCCTCGAGGCTCCACGGTGCACGGTGCACGCCTGCCTGGCTGCAGAACGACTTCTCCCAGGCGCCCCACCTGCTGAGCCAGCAGCATCCGCAGCCGCCCCTTGGGGAGCCTGGACCCGACGCCCAGAGCCCGGAGCTGCCCCATTTCAGAGACAAGGGCGACACCCGGTGGGCATTTGTGAGCATGACATGCTGCCTCAGGTCACCGGAGCAACCCCGAGGAGGCGGGCGCCCGCTCACTCCCACACTTCCGCCCTCAGTGCATGTTTGCTGAAGACCCGCTCTGTGCCAGGCACCGCCTGAGATGCTGAGAACCTGGAAGGAAGTGTCTACATGTGAATTTTTCACTCAACAGCTGTTGAGCTCGGTGTGGAAAGCAGTGCATACCTGATGTGGAGACACTGGTGGGTTTTAAGCGGAGAGGAGGGAACAATTAGATTTTTGTGTTGTGATTTTGGTCTTCCTCTGGAGTGGAGCAAAGGGCTCAGGACCGGAAGCTATGATCGCAGTTGCTGGGCTGAACTGGGGCAGTAGCCACGGGAGTAGGGGGCAGGAGGGCAGAGAGGGAAAGGTCATCTGTCCTCATCATGGAGTCATGCGGACACAAGCTTACCTTTGCTTTACTTGGTGAGAGGGGAGGAGAACATGTTTCTAGTTGGCTTCAGGAGCCAACCAATTCATTCACAACTATTTATAAAACGCCTGCTATGTGTCAGACATCGTTCTAGAGGCTGGGGATATAGTAGGAAAAAAGGATACAAGGTCTTGCCCTCCTAGAGCTTATACTATAGTAGGGGAAGTCCAACAACAATCTAAAAAGTAAGATAAATGAAGATGGATCAGATAAAGCAGGGCAATGTGCTCAGAGAGACAGTATTTGTAGCAATTCAAAGTAGAGACTTTGGAGGCCAACCTGCTGAATTCTCATATTGCCACTTGACTATGCAGATCTGGAGACAGAGTGTTTCTAGCAGAGGGAGCAGCAAATGCAAAAGCCCTTAGCTGGGAAGGTGCATGGGATATTGGAGAAACAAAAGTGTGAGACTGAAGCATGGGAGGGGAGGAGGTCAGAGACGTAGGCAAGCGGTCAGATCACACACATGGTAATAAGCCTGGAGTTTGTCTGGAGTAACAGGATTCCATAGGGAAGTTTGAAGCAGGAGCAAGACGGGCTCTGATTCACATTTTTAAACAACCACTCTGACGGCTGAGCAGAAAAGATTGTATTGGATGTATCTGGAGATAGAATTGGCTGAGCTACTGATGGATTATAAATGACAGGTGCAGAGGAAAGGGGGGAATCAAAGGGGTGTTCCAGAGGTTGGACTATAGATGATTGGTGCTGTGATTTGCTGAGACAAGGCAGCAGAAGGAACAGGTGTGCAGCAAGAGACCACAGGGAACAAGAGCTCTATGGATGGTCATACACGAAGAGATGAGGCATAAACGCACAGACGCATGAATCTCGGAACGACTGAACGGATCTGGAATTACAAATTTGAGTGTCATCTCATTAAGAAAAGACAAGCCATGGACTGGGAGAAGATACTTACAATTCTATGTCTGGACACATCATGAATTTTCAACAATATCACAATTAATACCACCAATGTCAATACCAGCCCATGATCAATGGAAACGTTAGTATGTTGCAGTCACCAATATCATCATCAATTACAATCAGCATCAGCACCATCATCACCATCACAACCATCAATGTCACCACCATCACCATCCTATCGCCCTCATCATCATCATCAGTATTGTAATCATTGCTACCATGACCACCGTCATCAAAATTACCACCACTCTCAGTTTCACTATTAACACCACCAGCAACACGACCATCCCGACCAGTCGTCCATCAACGTTACTATGACTATCACTATAATCACCTCTGTCTCCAACGTCCCCACCTGTACCACTATGGCTATCACCATCACCTTGTCACATGACCATCACCAGCAGTAGCAGCAGCATATCACCATTACCATTCTTGCCATCATCACCATCATCACCATCATGATCTCCATTACGTCACACCATATCACCACCATCTTCCTCCTCATCACGATAGCCAGTGCCATCACTGTCAGCATCGTTACACCATCCCCACCAACCCCTCCATCCCCACCATCCCCACCATCAACTCCTCCACCTCCACCATCACCCCTCCCATCACCACCACTGTATCTGCTACCATTTCCATCACTGTCGTCCTCATCATTATTAACTCTTGAATTTCATCCTTCCAGTAAAGCCAAAAGCGCTTCACCTGTGATCTCACTCATCTGCACTAATCCTTGGTGATGCCGAGCTCACACTTTCTACTTTGCAGATGGGGGTGAGGGGAGACTCCAGCAGGGGTAGGACCTTGTTCAGGACCCAGCCATGGAACAAGAGACAGGTTTTGCTTCTGGCAATGAGGATTTGTGTCAGGGGGTCCTAGAATTTGAAGATGAGTTTGGGGAAAAATCATCCTCAAAATCCAAAGACATTGAACTAATCTTTCTAAGACAAACTTCAAAGGTACAGATTATCTACTGCTAGCAGGACTCCAAAATCCAGTGGCGTCAACAAGATGGAAATTTATCTCTGTCTTGGGCCAGGCTGGCATGGCTGCTCGAGGCTGGGGGAGACCCAAACTTTCTGTCACATTTCTCCATCATCTTCAACATGCAACTTTCGTTCACTGCCCAAGAAAGCTTCCCCAGTTCTCATTGCTATGTCCACATTCCAGGCAGTGGGAGTAGAGGACCAGAAGGCATTCCCATCTCCTGTGGGGATACGACCTGGAGGTCGCACACATCACTTCTCTGCACACCCACTGGCCAGAGAGAGGGGTCTCCCTCCATCCAGAACATAATTTGGATTCTATTAATACTAATTACTATCTTAATAAAATCTGCTGCTTATCCAGTAACTACTAAATGTTAGATTCCATGCCAAGAACATCACACACACCATTTCTAATCTCATGCAGTAGATTCTACTATTCTTTTTATTACCTTCATTTTGCATGTGAGAAAAAGATGCTGTTCAGAAAGCTTAGGACCATAGTCTCTAACATGCCTCCCAGACTCTTCTCTAGGGCAGAGAGCTGGCTGACAATCAGACATCAGCAGCCTTGTCTGTTCACTCATCCATCAAATCAAGGTTAAAAGGATCCTCAAGTCAGAAAGCCTGGATTCAAATGCTAATTTGATGACAATAGTGATGATGATAAAAGTGACAGGGTGGTTGTGGTGGTTAGGAGGGTGGTGGTACTGGATTGTCTTGTTCCTCAGCCCCCTCAACCTTTGGCTGCTATCTTGAGGTCTAAGATGGCTGCTGCCTCTCCAGCCATCACATCTGTATTCTAGCCAGGGGGAAGGCAGCAGGCAGGGGCAGGAGGAGGAGGAAAAGGTGCTCTTCTGGCCTTTTAAGGGCACAACCTGGAAATTTTTGAAATAGAACACAGATCACATTCTTTTAAATATAGCAATTATGGATAAAGTTCATTACATGGCTATCTCCCTATACATAAAGACCTGCAAGCAAATTCCTCTCAGATCCAGGAAAACAGTATTTAAAGTTTGTTTTGTTTTGCTTTGTTTTTAGATTCCAACGTTTAAGAGTGATCATATAATATTTGTCTTTGTCTGACTTCTTTTATTTAGCAAAATGTACTCAAGGTCCATCGATATTGTCAGCAGTGAAATGACAAGTTTTAATTCATTTTTATGAATGAATACTATACTATTGTGTATATGCACCACATCTTCATCCTTTCATCCATCGGTGGACACTTAGGTTGTTCCCATATCTTGGCTATTGAGAATAATGTTGTGATAAACATGGGGGTTCACATATCTTTTTGAGTTAGTGTTTTCATTTTCCTCTGATAAATACCCAGAAGTGGAATTTCTAGATCATATGGTAGTTCTGTTTTTAATTTTGAGCCACCTCCTCACTGTTTTCCATATTTTCCTCCACACTGCACCAGTTTACATTCTCACCAACAGTGCACCAGGGTTCCCATTGCTCCACATCTTTGCCAGCACCCTGTTACCTCTTCTCTTTTTGATGATAGCCATTCTGATGAGTGTGAAGTGGAATTTCATTGTAGTTTTGATTTGCATTTCCCTGGTGCTGAGTGGTGCTGAGCATCTTTTCGTGTACCTATTGGCCATCTGTATGTCTTCTTTGGAAAAATGTCTATTCAGATCTGCTCATTTTTAAATTGGATTGTTAAATTATAAGAATATATTATGAGCAACCAAATGCCAACAAGTTAGGCAATCTGGAAGAAATAGATGAATTCCTCGAAATGTATAAACTACCAAAACTGAAACAGGAAGAAATAGAAAAACTGAACTTACCCCTTAACCAGCAAGGAAATTGAAGCAGTATCAAAAATCTCCCAACAAACAAGAGTCCGGGACTGGCTGCTTCCTAAGGAGAATTCTACCAAACATTTAAAGAATTAATACCTATCGTTCAGAAGCTGTTTTAGAAAATAGAAATGGAAGAAAAACTTCTAAACTCTTCCTATGAAGCCAGCATTACGTTGATCCCAAAACCAAAGACCTCACCAAAAAGGAAAATTATAGACCAATACCCCTGATGAACATGGATGCAAAAATTCTCACCAAGATACTAGCCAATAGGATCCAACAGTACATTAAAAGGATTATTCGCCACTACTAAGTGGGATTTATTCCTGGGATGCAAGGGTGGTTCAACATCAATGTGATACATTCATTAATAAAAGAAAGGCTAAGAATATATGATCCTCTCAATGGATACAGAAAAAGCATTTGACAAAGTACAACATCCTTTCTTGACTGAAACTCTTTGGGAATAGAGGGAACATACCTCAATATCATAAAAACCATCTATGAAAAGTCCACAGTGAATATCATTCTCAATGGGGAAAAACTGAGAGCCACTATCCCCACTGTTGTTCAACATAGTACTAGAAGTCCTAGCCTCAGCAATCAGACAACAACAACAACAACAACAACAACAACAACAACAAAATAAAAGACATCTAAATTGGCAAAGAAGAAGCCAAACTCTCACTCTTCTCAGATGATGTGATACTCTATGTGGAAAACCCAAAAGACTCCACACTCAAAATTGCTAGAACTCGTAGAGGAATTCAGCAATGTGGCAGGATATAAAATCAGTGCACAGAAATCAGTTGCATTTTTACATGCTAACAATAAGACAGAAGAAAGAGAAATTAAGGAATCAATCCCATTTACAATTGCATCAAAACCCCACAAGTTATCTAGGAATAAACCTAACCAAAGAGCAAAGGCTCTGTACTCTGTAAACTATAGAACACTCATGAAAGAAATTGAGGAAGACACAGAAATGGAAAAATGTTCTATGCCCATGGATTGGAAGAACAAATATTGTTAAAACGTCTATGCTACCTAGGGCAATCCATACATTCAATGCAATCACTATCAAAATAACATCAACTTTTTTCACAGAGCTGAAATAAATAATCCTAAAATTTACATAGAGCCAGAAAAGACCCTGAACAGCCAACAGACCAAGAAAACCAAAGCTAGTGGCATCACAATTTGGGACTTCAAGCTCTATTACAAAGCCGTAATCATCAAAACTCTATGGTACCAGCACAAAAACAGACACATACACTATTAGAATAGACTAGAGAACTCAGAAGTGGACCCTCAACTACTCTTGACAAAGCAGGAAAGAATATCTGATGGCAAAAGGACAGTCTCTTCAACAAATGGCATTAGGAAAACTGAACAGCCACATGCAGAAGAAGGAAACTGGACCATTTTCCTACACCATACACAAAAATAGATTCAAAATGGATGAAAGACCTAAGACCTAAACGTGAGACCAGAATCCATCAAAATCCTAGAGGAGGACACAGGCAGCAACCTCCGTGACCTCAGCCACAGCAACTTCTTGCTAGACATATCTCCAAAGGCAAGGGAAACAAAGGCAAAAGTGAATTATTGGGACTTCATCAAGATAAAAAGCTTTTGCACAACAAAGGAAACAGTTGACAACACCAAAAGACAACTGACAGAATGGGAGAAAATATGGATGAATGTCTTATCAGATAAAGGGCTGGTATCCAAAATCTTTAAAGAACTTATCAGACTCAACACCCAAAGAACAAATAATCCAACCAAGAAATGGGCAGAAGATTCAAACAGACATTTCTCCAAAGAAGACATACAAATGGCCAACGGACACATGAAAAAAATGCTCAACATCACTCAGCATCAGGGAAATAGAAATCAAAACCACAATGAGATACCACCTCACACCAGTCAGAATGGCTAAAATTAACAAGTCAGGAAATGACAGATGTTGGAGAGGATGTGGAGAAAGAGGTACACTCATATACTGTTGGTGGAAATGCAAACTGATGCAGCTGCTGCGGAAAACAGCATGGAGGTTCCTCAAAAAGCTAAAAATGGAGCTAACCTATGACCCAGCAATTGCACTACTAGGGATTTATCCCAAAGATACAAGGGTAGTGATCCAAAGGGGCACCTGCACCCCAATGTTTACAGCAGCAATGTCCACAATAGCCAGACTGTGGAAAGAACCGAGATGTCCCTTGATGGATGAATGGATAAAGAAGTTACGGTTTATATATACAACAGAATATTACTCAGTCTTCAGAAAGGATGAATATTTACCATTTACAGAGACGAGGGTGGAACTGGAGGGTATTATGCGAAGTGAAATAAGTCAATCGTATGATTTCACTCATATGTAGAATTTAAGAAACAAAACAGGATCATAGTGGGAGGGAGGGAAATATAAAACAGGACAAAATGAGAGAGTGACACAAACTATGAGAGACTCTGAATCATAGGAAACAAACAGGGTTGCTGAAGGGGAGGGGGTTAGGGGGATGCGATTATGTCCATCCCAGGGTGATGGACATTAAGGAGGGCACATTTTATAATGAGCACTGGGGTTATATATGATTGATGAACCCCTGACCTCTACTCGAAACTAATAATCAACTTTATGTTAATTAAGTGAATTTAAGTTTAAAAACAGGAGCAAAAGAAAAATAAATTGGATTGCTAATATTTTTTTTTGCTACTTAGTTGCACGAATTCTCTATATATTTTGAGTATTAGTCCCTTACCAGATATGTGATTTGCAATTATTTTCTCCCATTCATCAGATTGCCTTATTTTGTTGACTGGTCTCCTTTGCTGTGCAGAAGCTTATTCTTTAGTTTGATGTGGTCTCATTTATTTTTGCTTTTGTTGCCTTTGCTTTTGGTGTCAGATTAAAAAAATCATCGCTAAGACTAATGGCAAGGAGCACGCTACTTATGCTTTCTCCTGAGTTTTCTGGTTTCACGTCTTACTTTCAAGCCTTCAATCTATTTTAAGTTGACTTTTGTGTATGGTGTAAGACAGATTCTTTCTTTTGCATATGGCTGTCCAATTTTCCCAGGACCATTGATTGAAGAGACTGACCCTCCCCCACTGTATATTCTTGGCTCCTTTGTTATAAATTAATTGGCCATACACACATGGGTTTAATCCTGGGCTCTCTATTCTCTTCCATCCATCTATGTGATCTGCAGTTTTCCTTTCCTGTAATGTCTTTGTCTGGTTTTGGTATTAGGGGAATGCTGGCCTCATAGAATGAGTTAGGAGGTATTCCTTCTGCTTCAGTTTTCTTTTACTCTATTTATGGCAAAATTTAGGACACACGGCTATGAATATGAAACTGTATATGTTCATTATAAGGACAATGTTAAAAACAAGTGCCTGTCTACCCAAGCCAGGAATTGTGACCTTGGGATAATGACTAAACCTCTCTCTTCACTTTCCTCTGGTGTCACCCACCATGAATCACAATAAACACATCTCACCTATAAGCCTGTTTCAAGTATCAAATAAATTACATGTTAAAGGCTTGGCACACTGCCCAGGACAAGGGAAGTACTCAAAATAATCATTATCACTAGGACCAGGTCTATAATTTTATGCAGAGATGTATGTAGAGTGTAAAAATCTAACCCATGCCTGAAGCGTTAGATAGTAAATTTTGTCTAGTGAGGTACTACATTCTTTTTGCTCTAAATGGGAAAAAATAATGCATTCCTTACCCATCCAAAATTCCTCACCAACTCCCCAAATGTGATGTGAACATACATGATAATCTACTAAGGGTTTCTGTATAACCTAAAGCAGCTAAAACACCAATTGCCTAATTGTTCAACCCCTCACGGATCCATTAGCTGGTCTGTTTGTCCACAGGGCACATGCGGTGCCAACCTGATGCCCAGGGGTTCCTCGGTGGATGAAAGTTGTGTGTCCACCACCCAAACGATTTCTCAAGCTTTTTCAGAAACACCATGTCATACTCAGGAAATGTGGTAATGCATTCCAGAACCAACCACACGTTTATAATCGTCTTTTATGTTCTTAATATATGAAAAAAATAGTATATCCATTAGGTGGAGGCAAGTGTGTGGCCAAAAGAATGGTTCCATCCTCTTGTCTCCTTCACTACCAGACTTTCTTATAAGTAGATTAGATTTTCTAGGTCTCTTGGCTCCCTCTGTCTCTGCACAGGCTTTTCCTTCCACGAAGAAGACATTTATACTTAATAATGTGGGGACGATGATCATGGTGGCTCATGGCTGCTTAGACGGTGTAGACACTGGCTGTGGATGCCCGTGAAGAACTGCAGAGATGCAATTGGGACTCACACCAGTCTTCTCACTGGATCCACCCACAGCATAAATGTCCTTATGCCACTGTCCTGCAGACTCACAGAGCAGGCTATTTGCTCATTAGAGAATAAATTTGGGGTAAACATTTTTTCAAGTGAGTGTGTGTGTGTGTGTGTGTGTTGCCCTCTCTTCAGAAGAATTCTTTTTTTAAAAAAATATTTTATTTATTTATTCATGATAGACACAGAGAGAGATAGAGGCAGAGACATAGGCAGAGGGCGAAGCAGGCTCCATGCAGGGAGCCCGATGAGGGACTCGATCCCGGGTCTCCAGGATCACACTCTGGGCTGAAGGCAGGTGCTAAACCACTGAACCACCCAGGTGTCCCTCTTCAGAAGAATTCTTATTCTGTTATCTACAAAACAGCGTAGAGCAGGGTCACCAGGGGAAGAGGGTGGTGGCCCCAAAGCCCCTCCCCACTGAGCCACCAGAGTGGACTCCAGGCACATCCGCAATGACATAAAGGTGATCAGGACCATAAAGCTCCCTCTGGAAAGCACTGAACCAGGTTTTTTCTATATTTCCAACATTGCAGTGGCTAAAGCACAGTCAGTTTTGGGGATCACCTGCAGGAGGTGATATGGAGCTCTGCTGTGTGACTTGCTTTAACCAGAGGAATGTGGGCAGAAGGGACACACGCTACATCTGAGCAGAAGTTCTGGGATCCATCCTGGGGCTTGGCCATGGCTCTGTTTCCCTCTTCCATGAGAAGAGCATATCCCATATAGGGGCTGATTGTTTCATCTTGAACCTAGGAATGACAAAGACACAAGGAGCAGGGACCACCTGACCCACAGAAGTCTTCAGCAGTCACTTACATACGTGAGAAACAAACCTTTGCTATTATAAGTCAATGAGGTGTTCAGGGTTCTTTGTTACTAGAGCATAACCTCACAAAAGCTGACTAATACAGGGTTAAGAGAGGAGGGGGACACTAGAGAAGATAGATGACCTTTGAAGTTCCTTCTAGGCCCTCATTCTAGACTCCTTGGTTCATTCTCAGTCAATGGGATGTGGATCCTGAAAAAGAAGGCACTTTAAGGGAGGTGCTTTGGCATATTTATCAAGTTTTGAGTCCGGCAGTCCCTGGCCAGCTTTGCCGCTTGCCAGCCGTGGGATCTTACTCAAATTAATTTAAACACTCAGAGCCTTAGCTTTCTTCTCCACGAAATGGAGGTGACCATGTTCCCACCTCAGAGGGGCGGTGTGTGGATGAGATGAGGCAATGAATGCCTTCCATCAGCTGGAGCTGTGGGGGGCTACTCTCCTAGCTGCCCTGTGTCTTTGGAATAGTCTTTCTACATTTGAGAAAATTCTCACCCGACAAGCTCTACCTCCCAAGGTGGGCACAGAACACCCCCATCACCACCAGCCTCCATGCAGCCAGCTCCTCCTTACGGATGCCCCCATGCAAGGCTCAGCTTTGGAGGGAACAGGCCCTGCCAGTGTCTCCCATGCTTTACTGGTGTGACTGGGGTAACCTCCTGGTGGAGTGGTGCTTCCCCCGGGGTGGCAAAGTTGACTTCCTAGAGCCCTGGGGGGCATCGGATAGAGCATGACAACAGTGACAGTTGTCTTATGAGGCCGGCTCTGCAGTAGAGATGAGTCTGACTCTCCAGCCAACTCCAACCCCCTCGCTCAACAAATTAGGGGGTTTTGCAAGTACCTTTTAGTAAAGTTTTCTACATTGACAACTAGATTCCTCTTCTTGGGCTTCTAGTGCCAACTGTAGTTAATATTATTTTGTCACCACTAGAGTCACTGGTCCTTGAGGCCTCCAGACACCAGGGGGACCGTAGGCCAGCAACCATCAGCTCTTAAACCCCACACCCCATTTCCTTTTGTGGGACAAGTGAGGCGTCTGCAGCTGGATCTACTGAGGAGACCTAATTTCATGTCTACCCTAGCCTGACCCTCATGCCAGGGCCCCACTCTGCTCCTGGGGGCCTGCCTGCATGGAAGCCAGGAGCAGGTAGGAAGCAGGTGGGGACACCCCCCCTTCCAATCCCCTGCCCCCCAACCTTTCCTCTCCTGGTCTCTCTTCTGCTTCTCTGGATTGGCCGCACTGAGTGGTGTGGACACCAGAGGGCAATAGATGCTCATTTTGGAGGGAAGGGTGCGAAGAGGTTTTGTTTGTTTTTGTTGCCACTTCTGTTGGTGACAGAAATGACTTGGGGACAACTAGCAAGTCCATGGTACAGAGCTAGGGTAGCCAATGTTGTGTGTGCACCTTGCAGGTGAGGACACAGACCCAGAGATGTGAAGGGGCGTGCCTCGGGTCTCAGGGTTCAGGAGTTAGCAGAGCAGGACTGGAGCCTAAACCATCTCTCAAGGCGGGGGGAGGGGGGAGTTGCTGTGCTAACCCTGCGGCTTTCATCGGGAGGTGGTGGAGAGAAGGGGAAAACAGAATGGGGTGTCCTGGTCTCCCTCCAAGGTCTCTGCACTGCTGCTGCTACTCAGAAAGCTCTCCGTGTGAACACCAGTCCAACCAGTATCTGTCCAGCCCAGGATTGCAAACCCAGCTGCCGACGGAGGGCAGGCAGCTCACAGAAACAAGAGAAGCAGCTTGGGTGGGCAATGGGGAGTGGCGGGGACTGCGGTCCGCTCGAGGGTATGTATATAGAATAAGTGAAAGGGGCAGCCACACTCAGGCCCCGCCAGCTGTTGCCCTGTCAGAAGGGTGTGTGGATTTTCCTATTTTCCAACAGAAGCCCCAAATCTAAATGTTATGCGAAATTTCCCAATGTTGAAATGCTGGTGACAAATTCAAAGCTTTTTCAACTCATCGCTCCGAGCCTCGCTGTTCTCAACTGTACGATGGGGAGGATGTGTACCCCACTGGCTTCTTGGGCCTCAGGAGTGTTCTCTTTGACCTCAGCCTGATTCAGAGAGGGATCCCACTCTGGTTTTGTGCAACTCTACTCATTGGCAGGTGTAAAATGGCAGTTCCCATCCCTGTGCCCCTTTCTGCAGCATCTCCCTGTCCTCCTTAGGGACTTTTAAGAATCTGGAGACACTGAAGGAGGGTTGCCCTGAGGAGCATTCTCTGTTTTCTGCCCCCAGCAACTCTTACTTGGGCATGAGTGGGTATGGAGGCCACCGTAGATGGACTACAATGTGAGCTACTGACGTTTAAGGAAAAAAATAGTGAGATAGGTTTAGGTTAACTTTCTTTATTTTTATTTTTGTATGTAGTTAATATGTTAAATAATTTTTAAAAGATTTTCTCTTTCTTTTTTTCTTTTTTTCAAGATTTTATCTATTTTTCACGAGAGACACATAGAGAGACAGAGACATAAAGGGAGAAGCAGACTCCCTCTGGGGAGCCCAATGCAGGACTTGATCCCAGGACCCCGGGATCACGATCTGAGCCGAAGGCAGATGCTAAACCATTGAGCCACCCAGGCACCCCTTATTTATTTATTTATTTGAGAGAGAGAGATTGAGAGAGAGAGAGAATGAGCAGGGTGAGGGGCAGAGGGAGAGAGAGAATCAGGCTTCTTGCTGAGCAGGGAGCCTATTGTGGGACTCAATCCTAGGCCCCTAGGATCATGCCCTGAGCTGAAGGCAGACGCTTAACCTGCTGAGCCACCCAGGTGCCCCTATTTTACATAATTTTTGTCTCATGTTTTTAAATTTTGTTTCTGTGTGTGGTTCAAAACACATAAAATGGCCAGTAAAATAGTATACATCTCAATAATAAATAAATAAACTAACATATGTTAGGGTGTGAGCCCATGACTGTTTGGGGGTGCCCAACCCCTGCCACAGGGTTGAGCTGATGCCTGAAAAGGGAAACAAAACAAAACAAAACCAGGCATCCAGGGAATTGTGGATGGGGACACATCACTGAATCATCTCGAACAGTTTAAAAAAACCAAAGCTTTATAATATGTGAAGTGCTTCACAAATGCTGGTCATCAAATAAGTTAAATATAGTCAAAGCCATTTTTTTAGTGGCTATATTTTTCTAATGGCCCATGGTAAGAGCTTACCTGAAAAATGAAGGCTGCCATGACTGTTGTCCTCTTGCCATTGGCATTGTAAGCCTGCAGCGTGCTCCCCTTCACACGCCAGCCTCCCCACTGTGCCAAAAGCCCCCCTGAGGCCAGGACTGGGTGGCATTAACCCTCAGACCTCGAGTTGTAGCAGGGGGCTGGTGGGAGAGGGGATCGGAACAGGGGTCTAAATGCTTTTCACAAAATGACTGAGACGAGCTGTGGGTCAGGCTCTCAGGTGGGAAGACGAGCTGTGGGTCAGGCTCCCCCAGCTACAAACCAGCTCTAAGGAGCTTAGAGTTAAATTTAGAGTTAAATTTGAGCTTAGAGTTCAGATCCTCCCAGAGGAGTCCTTTGGAGAAGCCAGTAAAGGTCAGGGGCCCTGCTGAGTGCAGTCAAATGCACTCTGGTTTGAGAAACTACTATTAACTGCTCTCTGAGTGAGGACAGAGTTTGGGGCAAGACTTGTGCCAGGAAAGGACCATACAGCCCAGCAGTCTGGGGACCAGCATCCTTTCTGCTTCTTAGGCTGGAAGCTGGGTCCCTTCAACTCATTGTGAGTCTTCAGGGATAGACTGCACACAGGCTCAGGGTTGGGTGCTCCGAATGTGAGTACCTGGGTCCTGCCCAATCTGAGCTTCTCCCCTGGGGCTCAGTTTCTGCAACAGCAAACTGGGTTGGTGACAAACTGTCACTTCTCTTTCTTCCATCGCTGACTAGTTGTATGTCCTTGGGCAAGTTACTTGCCTTCTCAGGGTCTCTATTTCCACATCTTAGAAACCGGCATCATAAGAGATAGCCTATAGCTCACAGAAGTCATTGTTAAGAGGATCAAATGAATGGGATTTAAATGTACCATTTTAAAGAGACAGTCTAGATGAAGAGGAAAGGGGTCTTACCTCTAACCTCTATTCTGAGGACTCTCCGAGGAAGGAAGATCCTACATAACCCAAGCACACAAGACTCATTGTCCCTCGGACTTCTGAGTCATCTGTGTGCAAGGAGTTATGCAAGAGACATTATACACCTTTTTCTTTAAATCGGCTTCATTCAGACATTCAGTTCCCACCAGAGGAAACTCTCCCCTTATTCTGAGGACCCACTTGGTGCAGATTGTATTTTCCAAAGATGGCTGTGACAGTATTTTCTCTTCTGCAGTCTCTTCTAGAACTTTGCCACCCCCTCATCAAGAGAAGGAGATTATGTCTCCTCTCCTTGAAGAGGATGGGCCTTTGTGAATGCTCCCACTAATAACATATAGAGGAAGTGAGGTTACATGGCTTCGGATGCTAGGTCAGAAAATCCCATGTGCTCCTACCTTGTTCTCTGTTTGCTCTTTAAACCCAGCTGCCTGGGGACACCTGGGTGGCTCAGTGGTTGAGCATCTGCCTTTGGCTCAGGTTATGACCCCAGGGTCCTGGGATGGAGGCCCTCATCGGGCTCCCTTCAGGGAGCCTGCTTCTCCCTCTGCCCATGTCTGTGCCTCTCTCTGTGTGCCCCTCATGAATGAATGAATAAATAAATAAATAAATAAATAAATAAAATGTTAAAAAAATAAAAAGAAGAAGAAAGAAACCCAGCTATCTTGCAGTGAGGAAGCCACAGCAGCCTGCAGAGAGACCTCATGGAGAGGAACTGAGGTTTTGGTCCACAGCTCTAGCTGAGTTCCCAGCTAGCACCTAGCACCAACTTGCTAGCCATGTGAGAGCCCCAATCTGTAAAGGATCCTCCACCTCCAAATGAACCAGCTGACATTGCAGAGAACAGAGATAAGCCTTCCCCAATGAACCTGCCCCAAATTGCAGATCTAGGAGCCATATAAATGATTGGGTGGTTTGTTACATAGCAATAGGAAACAGACACACCATTCTTCCCTCCTTCCCTCCTCCCAGAGTTGTGTAAAAGTCTTGGAGCCTTACCTAGGCCTGGGTACCTGGGTACCAACAAGACTCTGATACCAACTTTCTTGACTACAAGGACCTTCAGGTCTCCTGCTTTGCAGCTCCTGTGCCACCTTTGGGATGGGGGAATCATCTCAGAGGCTGGGACCTGCAAAGCCATACTCTTTTTTTTTTTTTTTTTTTTTTTTTTTTAGAGACAGAGCACAAGCAGGGGAGGAAGGGAGGGCAGAGGGAGAGAGAGAATTCAAACAGACTCCATGCTCAGCATGGAGCCCATTGCGGGGCTTGATCTCATGACCACAAGATCATGATCTGAGCCAAAATTAAGAGTTGGACACCTAACTGACTGAGCCACCCAGGCACCCCAAGCCTTTTAAGGTCTTGCCATATCACCATCTCCCCTACCTCCAAGTTGGCCATTTGATAACTTCTCTCAAGTCTTTCTAGGGTAGTTCTTCTTGCTCCTTTTCCCACCTCCCAAACTCTTGGCATCACTTCTGGAATGGACCGAGGAATTCCCCAAAAGGAGGAAGTTGTCTCTTGCTAGAAGCAAATGGCCAAGGCAAATCATGACAAAGCCTGTCCGCTGCTGGGAGACCAAGCTAATTTGATATCTTAGTAAATAATTCAGACACCCCTCTCCTCAATGACTTAAACTTCCAATATGTACCAGGCAGTGTGCTAGGTGCTGGGGAGACAGGGACAAGCAGCAGGGCCATTCATAGGCCCAGGCAAGAGGGCCACCTGTGTCCACTCAGAACTTACACCCCACTGCCTTCCACAGTTGTGCTTCAGATATCCAAAACCCTACACATCTCTGCCTAAGTGGTTCCAATATGGTTCAGATCCGTCCTTCTGAGAGGACAGAAGCACCCGTAGAGGGGTGACTGGGTGGTAGCTGTGGGTAAGAAGTGTGGACAGAGCTTGGGCACGTGGGCTGAGGTCCTAAGTCCTAGGCCACTTGTATGCACAGGACAGACATGGGGCTGGGAAAAGAATCTGAGTGGATGGGCTGAGAATGGAGGGGTCAGGGCTAACTCACCCCACACTGCCTCGTTCCTGCACAGAATTCTAAGGAGTCCGAGAATTCTAAATTTGAGCATGGCCCTCTTGGTCATTTTAAAGAATATTTCTCAAGGTAGGAGGATAAACATTTTATTTTATAGTCTAGTAAATGTTGAAATGTAAGGTATGTGGGGCCCAATCTTATATTAACATGTTAGGGGAGTTCTGTGGAACAGGACCATTAGACCCTGAGCTCCTCTAGAGATAGTGGCAGCTGTGGCACCATGGAGGAACTGCAGAGGGTGGTAGGAGAGTATGGCAGAGATTCTAAAATCTGCCTGCGGATGGCCCCTCCGTGTTGCCACAGCTGCCACTATCTCTGACGTGGAGTGACAGACCAGAAGGGGTAGCAGATGGGACTCTTGTGAGTGAAAGTCTGCCTGGAGGGGAAGGGAGGGACTGATGTGATCCAGCTGTTTTGCCAAGTGCCAATCACCATCATATACCCTCAGCTTGAGGGAAGGGACATGGGATAGGGTAGAAGAGGAGGGTATTCTATGCCCATTTTGCATGGGTTGCCTAGGAACCCAGTCCAAGAGTAGCACACTGGTCCTGAAAGTGGTCCCTGGACCAGCAACATTCAGGAGCTTGCTAAGCTCTGGCCCCTTGCCGGAAAGATGGGGTCCCTTTATGGGAAAGACAACAGTGTGGACACTGCTAGGCTTAAAGATCCCCCAGACTCACTCCCCTAACTTGGTGTGAAGATTCTATAAGGAAGACTTTTTACTGGAAAGAGAATGTGTATTGAGCATGCACAGTGTGCAAGAGTGGGCAAACATTTCATGAACGCTACCATGTTTAATCCTCAACAGCCACTGTCATGACGGGTATTCTTATTCCCCAAGTACAGGCTTTTCCCAGAGAAGTTCAGTACCTTGCCTTGGGTCACCAGGCTCCCAGGATGCTACCCAGTTTTCGTGATTCTCAGACCACTCTAACTTCTTCACCATTATGCCCAACAGTGGTTCTCAAACTTGCTTGTGATTTGGAATCACCTAGAGGCCTTGTTAAAAACAAATTGCTAGGCTCTTGCCCCAGAGTTTCCCACTCAGTCCGTCTAGAATGGGGTTCCAAAACACATGGTCCTAACAAGTTCCCAGATGCTGCTGCTGCTGTTGTAGATCCAAGGACCATGCTTTGGGAACCACCATGCTGGGCTGGGATCCAGCTCCCCACCCTACTCCACCCAGGCAAAATGGGCATAATCATACCCTCCCCACAATGGCGTCCTTTGTGAGATGCCAATGAGATAATGGGAGTTAAAGAGCTTTGTCAGCTGCAAGGTGAATGGTCCTGGTCTTAAGGAGGAAAGCTGCCTGAGGCTGGTTCCTGCCTGGGGTCTGGGAGTGCGGAGGGCTGGGATGCAGGTCCTGGCACCCCAGCCCAGCCCTCTGGAGATCTTTGCAGCCCATCTTAATTCTGACTCACTTCTTAAGAGAGAAAACCAGCTTCTGGGGCTCAGGCCAGCAGCTCCTCCTGCTACCTGCCTCATCAACCCACGCGTCCTTTCCCACCTCGGGCAGCCTGCTGAGTACAGCCCCAACAGCTGGCTGGCCAGGGCCACTTCTCCAGGGGCCAGTCCAGGCAAGCGGGGGCAGCGAGGAGCTTGTGATTCTGGACTTGGGGCCGGATCCTGCTCCCCGCTAGCCTGGGACTCAAGAGGCCGTGACTCCCCTTCTCTGAGTCTCAGGTAGTTCATCCAAAAAATGGGCGCAACAGGAGTCCCATGGCGTAGAGTCGTGCGAATTTAAGGGCCAGTCCTTTTAACATGGCTTGGCATAGAGCCCGGCCGCTGGCGAGGGCCCAGTCAGTGGTAGTTGTTAGTATTTTCAAAAACTGCCTGGGCCCAGGCCGCCTGCTGATAAAGGCCGGGAGCTGGAACGCAAACCGCTCCCACGCCGCCCGGTCGCACCCGGATACACCCGCCCAGGAATGCCAGCTTGGGGGCCGGAGGCCGCCCGCCCCGGGTGGGGGTTGGCCGGGCAGAGCAGGATTAGGGAGGCGCTGGGGCGGGGAAGGGCGCGCCTGGGGCGGGCGGGGTAGGCCGGGGGAGAACGCGACCCCGGCGGGGCGGCGGGGGGGTGGGGGGCGCTGGGGCGGACGAGGTGGGCCCAGAAGGGGCGGGACTGTTGGGCCGAGCAGTGAGTGGGGCTCCCCTCGCAGCCGGGGCTGGAGCGCGGCCCGGGCGGGCGGGGAGCCAGGCTGCAGGCCCCGCAGGGCCGGGGGGGGGCGGGAGGGGCGCGGAGGACCGAGCCCAGGAGGCGGGGCCAGGGCGGGCCGGGGGCGGGCCGGGGCGGGGCCAGGGCGGGTCGGGGGCGGGGCCGGGGGCGGGGCCGGCGAGCCTCTCCGCGGGAGGCCTGGTGGGCGGAGCCAGGTCTGGCCCCGGCCGCGCACTCCCGCGGGCGGGGGCGGGGCCGGGCCGGGCCGGGGCGTGTCCTCCGGAGGGGCGGGGCCCGGCCCGGCCGCTGCGATCCCCGACGGCCGCCCGTGGGACTGGCGAGCACTGAGCCCGGGGCCGCGCAGTCCGACGCGGACGGGGCGAGCGGGCGACGGCGGGCCTGCGGCGCCGAGCACCCAGCGCAGCCAGCAGGTGAGCGGCAGGGGGGAGGCCGGCCGGCCGGACTGCAGCGAAGCCAGTTTTCGTCACCCCTGCCGGGCACGGCTCGGGCAGCTTTCTCGGAGCGAGCGACAGGGCCACGGAGCAGCTGGTGGGCGAACAGGAGCCCAAGTCCCCGAGTTCTGATCCCCCAGTTCGGCTCCGTCGTCTACCAGCTGGGCGGCCCCGGGCCCGGCCCTCCCCGCCCTGCTGACTTCTCAGGTTCCATAAACCGGGGAGGCTGAGCCTGGCGAACTACGTGCTCTGGTTGCCCTTTCCCACAAAAACCCCGGAAGGCGAGGGCTGGCAGGTGAGAGCCACAGGTATTCACACGCGCTGCCTGGCTCTCCCTGCCGAGTGGCACTGAGCCAACTGAACTCTCCTGGATCCTTAAGCGGAGTACTTTAAAGCTCACACCACTTCCTCAGTTGGGGCTTGAACCACAAGCCCTGGGGAAGCAGACTAAAGCAGGGAAATGTCAGTTTCCCCTTCCTCCCAATACTGAGATCCCCCTAAGACTAAAGACTCCCAGCCTCAGCGGGGCTTTTGTCCCCTTCCTGGGGCATTTCCAGGTGAGCTGGCCTGGTAGGCCCTGGTTGGAAACCAGGGGACAAGTTCTTATGGGAGGTGGGTTGGGTTTTGGGGAAAGCAGGGAAAACCCCACCAAACTCTGGGCCCAGAGTCAAGCCCAGGGCCCAGGGCTCTTGCTGCATGCTCGGGGTTAGTTCATTGGGTTGGAATTTTCTGTTCCTGGTGGTAATGGGTGCCCTGTGCCAGGGCCATAGTAAGCTGGGCAGCCTAGTTCCGCAGGCAAGATCGTAGGCTCTGGTACCAGACCGAGTAGGATTCCACTTCCTCCAAGCTTCAGTTTCCTCATCTGTAAAATGGGAGTCCTGATAGTACCCAAGGGCAGTAGCGAGGATTAAACAGAATAATTCATATACGGTGTTTAGCAAGGTCCCAGACACCCAGTGAGCCTGCACTATATGACAGCTGCTCTGATGCAGATGGGCAGGTGATGGGCTGGCTTCCTGCCTGGGAATGAGCCTGTTTTTGGAGGGCCAGAGGCTGGCTGCAGCCCCTCCTGACCAGAAATTCCCACCTGCCACCTGCATCACTTTGTCCATTTCGGGTTTGGGGAGTGTGTCATCTAGACCAAAGAGTGGGTGAGTTTTCTGTAATAGTGCTTGAGGCTGGCAGGTCATCCAGTGAAGTAAACCCAAAAATGTTTACTGAGCACCTACTATATTAGATAGTGCAAGGAGATACAGAGGTGATCTAGCCAGATCTGGGCTCTGCCCTCATTTTGAGTTGCTGACAGTGAGAGGGCTCCCCCACCCCCACCAGGCTCCTGCTGGGGAAGATAACACACACCCAGGGCTTGGGGCCAGATGAGATTTCATGAGTCTGTACTGCTCTGGTGTCTGGGACCCGGCTTGAGGTGAAGGTGAGGGTCAGTGTGGGCGCCTGTTACCTGTTCAATCAAGGCGGGGCACTGAAGAAGAAAGACTGGGGGTGCTGCATGTCAGCTCCCTGAATGCCCTGGGGAGATGCAACCAGCTAGAAAGTAGTATGGGACTGCAAGCTGCACTATATGGAGGAGATAGTGTATGTGCCTCTGGGAGGGGAGGATGCTTAAAAGCAGTGAGACCCTAGAGAAACCAGGGTAGGGAGGGGGGGAGGGGCTTCCTAGTCCTGGTGACAGGAGCAAGAGTTTCTGCCTGGGCTCCCAAGTCCTGGTTGGGCTTGGATCAGCTTGGGGCCACAGACTCCCCTGTCTAAGCATGTAAACAGTGTAAGATTAGAGTGTGGTGTTGTGGGGAGGAAGAGGGTCAGTAGGTGTGAGGCCCGTGGGGGGAGGAGGAGATGTGCATTTCAGACAGTACTTACTAAGCCAATACTGGGAAGTCTTCCCCACACCCCTCCAGCCCACATGATGAATGACGAAGGATGACACACTGCCCCCATCTTCAGTTGCTGACCTTCTGGGAAGGGATACCAGGGACTCTGATAGGAGACAAAGGGAAAAAAGGATTACAGGGAACTTGCATGGATGAGGTAAAATCTGGGGGTGGGGTGGGGTGGGGCAGAAGTGTCTTAAGAATTGGGAAGGTTTCCTCAGCTCCAGTGAAAGCTTTGGGCAGAGGAAAATACCTAGGCAAAAGCACAGGGTCAAGGCGTTCAGGGAATTTTTAAGCAACTGCTAGGCTGATCCCGTCCACCCAAAGGACTGGGATGGCGCAGGGCTGTGAAGGGGGGATGGTAGGTTGGATCAACTCATGGAAGGCCTTCAATGCCAAGGGGAGATGTTTGGATCTGATGTGTAGACAGTGAGAGCCACTGAAGGTTTTTGAGCTAGGGAGTGACATAATCAGAGGGGCACTTTAGGAAAGCAGCCTGCTAGATGTGCTGGGGTGAGGGGCCCAGCGGTCAAGGGAGAATGATCCCGTAGCTATGGTGATGGGGAAGGAGGGGGCTGCAGGCCTGTGGGGATGTCTGCTGCTGGGAGTGAAGGAAGAGGCAGCATCAGAGTGGTGGGACGAGAGCCAGGGCAATGTAGAGAGCAGAGAGAGGATCCCCACATATGACCTGTTTTTCTTCCTATTCCCCCATCCAGCCTCAACCCTGGTGCATAGCAGGGGCTCAGAGGTGCTGGGGAGGGTGATGTATGCTATGGAGTGATAGGGAAGGAGCCGCCCAAGGAGGCCCTGTGCTTACCCATGAAGTGGGGGAGCATCCAGGCCAAGTGGTGGGAGCTTGCACCAGTCAGTTGGTGGGTTTGAGAGCAGGGTGGACGGGGAGCAGTGCCTGTGCCACTCCACCTCCTGGCTATATAGCCCAGGGAGGGCTGCGGTGAAAGCTAGCTGGTGGGGACGGAAATTTCCCATATGTGGGGAGTGAATTTTGGTTGGCTCTTCTGAAATTTCAACAATGTGGGGCAGCCCCTTCTCTTGAATCTTCAGACTTTGGGCCACTGCCTGGAAGCTCCTCCTCCTTCTCATTCCTCCCCACCCTGGGGACCCAGTCCTGTGCCACCTGAAGATGATGCACACACGCACCCAGGGTGAACTGGGTGACTCCTCTCACACGTGTAATAATTGCGCCCACCCCCTCCCCCTTACCTTCGCTTACCCCTCCGGGCCCAAGGCTGAGCAGATCCAAGCCCTGTGCATTCTTCTGGGTTTGGAGTATCTGGGGCCAGCTGGCACCCCCTGGTTTTGGCTTGGCCTTGACCCCTTGATCCAAACCATTATAGTCACTTCTTCCACCCCATGGGAAGCTCCAAGGGGGCGGTTATGATTTAATCAAGAGCATCAAACAGTCAGAAGTTGGCTCAGTGAGAGGTGGGGGTGGGGGAGGGAAGAGCCTGGTCCCCTCTGTGGGACAGGATGGGGCCAGGGCTTGGGGGGTCTGTTTAATCTCAGCAGGAACTGCCCTGCCCACCGGCTTCCCCTCCTCTAAGCCTGGATCTGAGGAGCCAGGAGGGAAGCCCAGAGGTAAACACAAGGAGCAGTGTGGTATGTGTCGCTTCCCTCCTCCCCATATGTCCTCCTGAAGCTGCCTGTCAGGAGCCAACCACAGGCTCAGGACCTCTGTAGCAGGCCCAGTTGGTGTCTGGGGGCTGGCTGGTTCCTGACTCACCCCTGGGGATCCCCCTACACTTTGGTTTTCCTGTCAGCAGCTGATTCACTGTGTGCTGACATGGAGAAGCAGCTGAAAGAGAAGAGGCCTGTATTCTGGTTCTCGGGGTTAGTTCCAACTCTGCCGTTTCCAGGCTATGTAACCCCTGATATGTTCCTTCTCTCTGGGCTTCCCTTCTCTGTTGTGCACATGCCTGTAAGTTACTTGGCTTTTAGGAAGTTATGTGGCCTGGGATCTGTTGTTGGCAAAGTAGGGCACGTGTGAGCACATGCACACACATATGCACACACACACTCAGGGTGAACTGGGTGACTCCGCTCACACATGCAATAATCGCGCCCACCCCCTTACCTTCACTTACCCTACCTGGAGCAACGTCACCTACCTCTGCCTGTCTGTAGATTAGGGAGGTGTCAGGGCCTGATGGCAAAAAGCTGTGGACTCGAGCTGGCATCTGGACACTGCCCCTTCCGAGCTTTGGACTCGAGCTAGCATCTGGACGCTGCCCCTCTTTTCTTTTTTTTTTTTTTTTTTTTTTTTTAAGTTTTTTCTTTTTTTTTTTTTTTTTTTTTTTTTTAAAGTTTTATTTATTTATGATAGTCTTTGTGACTGTGACCCTTTCTGAGCCTCAGTTTCTGAATTTGTAAATTGGAAGATGGGAACAACCTCCTAGGGTGGTGGGAGAGTAAAATGACACAGAGCAGGTGCCTCCTCCGTGTGACCCCAGGCTTTCTGAGGGTGAGTAGGTCTGAATGTGGATGGCAGATTTCTCTGAACCCTTCCTTTCCCTCCTCCCTCCTCTGGGCTTGTCTACACTGAGTCCTTTCCTCTTCTTCCGTTGCTGTTTTGTGGCATATGGAGTGTCTCCGTGAACCCTCCCAGGCAGGGACTGCCTTGTCCATCCTTGTTTCCTTGACTCCTGGCACAAGGCCTGGCACACAGCGGGCTCCTCAGGAAATGATGGTTGAATGAATAAGTAAGTGATTCTCCTCGGGGTGGCCCAGCTCGGTGCCAGATCCTTGGTGACTCCTTGGCAAAAGTGGAGCTGGGAAGCAGGGTCTGGATGCCTGTGCCTTGTCCTTCAAGTCTGCCCATCCTGCTCCTGGAACCTGGGTCCAGGGAGGCGAGCATGGTTTGGCTGGTCTGGGACTGCTTGGGGTAGGGCTTCAGCTTCCGTTGTGAGGCCTGGCCTTTCCCCTCCTGAGAGGGGAACAGCCTGACTTCCTCTGGTTCCAGCCTAGTGAAGGGGCTGCTTTGACCCTTAGTGAACCCTGACTTGGTCAGCAGTTATTTGTGGAAGGTGCTACTGCCCTCTGGGAGGCCCAGCCCTGACAGTCTCTTTGCAGGCCACCAGGTATGTAACTCACTCTCCCCTCTGGCTTCTCTCCCCACAGTGGGGGCTTCTGACTCTCCTTTGGACGCTGTGCCTGACTTTCTTTCTTGTATTGAGGGGTGATCTGGGACAGAAGTTGTTTCTGGACCTTGGCTTATAGAGCTGATGCAGGCGCGTGGACACAGTGCTGGAGTCTTGGTGTTAGGAAGCCTGGGTTCAGTCCTGGCTCTGCTGTGAAGTTGTACAGTGACTTCGTCTAGGGATGTGACTCTCTAGGTTGATTTTCTTATTCTTTGGGCAGTAAGTGCTCCAGAAGCCAGCCTGGGAGTCCAGCTGGGGTTGGCCCAAATTGGGAAAGAACCATAAGCAATGTCACAAACCAAACTGCCTGAGGATGATTCCTGCCTCTGCAGCTTACCTGCTGGGTGAGACCTGTGGCAAGTGTCTTAGCGCCTCATTTCAGGATCTAAAATGGAAATCATAATAGTATTTACCTCATGGGGTTGTTGAGAATGATATGAATTAATATATGTGAAGTACTCATGATAGGTGCCTGGCACATAGTAAGTGCTAATATATATAATATAGTAATATAATATAATATATCATAATATATACAATATAGTAATATATTATATAGTATATAGTATATATAATATATGTAATATAATATTATATATATCAGCTGGCTTTGGTAGTGCTATTATTAATAGGAAGCAGGATTTAAATTTTTTTTCTTTTTTTTTATGATAGTCACAGAGAGAGGGAGAGAGAGAGAGAGGCAGAGACACAGGCAGAGGGAGAAGCAGGCTCCATGCACCGGGAGCCCGACATAGGATTTCGATCCCAGGTCTCCAGGATCGCGCCCTGGGCCAAAGGCAGGTGCCAAACCGCTGCGCCACCCAGGGATCCCCAGGAAGCAGGATTTAAATCTCTGAGGGTATGAAAGCTTGGTGAATAGCCTGAGTGTGAGGATCAGGAAACCCCAGCCCGTCCTTTACTTGCCATGTGACCTTGGCCAAGTTACAGCCTTTCTCTGGCTGCAAAACTATTAACTATTATCTTGCATTTGCTGCAATTAGCTTTTGTAAGTGAGGCGCATGTGATGTCACGGTGGGTAGTCGCAGAGCTTTATTCAGAAGGACTCTGGGTGCCTAGCCCATTCTCCTGCGTGGAGACAGACAGCCACTGTAGGTGGGCAGGTCCTGGTGCTGCCATGGGGTCACTGCAGACACAGAATGGCAGAGCTGCCCCCACCCCACGACTGCACTCAAGGCTGAAAAGTAGATGAATAAGTACATTTAATTACACAACAATGGGATTATACAGATCAGATTACAGACTTTTATTTTTTTTTATTTTTCCCAATTTTCTGAATCTTCTGCAATGATTTCATATTCTTATGCTCAAGAAAGAAGGAACACACACAACAGAGCTATCGAGCAACTACTATACATATTTAAACAGAAATGTATTATTTGAACTTGGAATCACATTCAGATTTTTGTTGTTAATAAATCGTTTTGGTTTTTTTTTGTTTGTTTGTTTGTTTCCCCAAAAGGGGCCAGGATTGGTTTGAAGTGAGTATCAATTTGCCAAGCCGCAAGACTGAAGGAGTGTCTGTGGAGGGAGTGGCTATGCCTGCTGGCCTCAGAGCCTGGGAGACAAGAGGCAGATATGCTTGGAGGTGTCCTCCAACTTCCATCCTGGGGGCCATGCACCCTGAGCGCTGCCTGTTTAGAAAGCTTTCCAACAGTCCTGGACACCAGAGGGCTTAATTTCCTCGTGTGTAAAATAGAGATGATGATGATGATGATGATGATGATGATGATGATGATGATATCCAATTCAGGGCGGTGCTGTAATAATAATAATAATAATAATAATAATAATAATAATAATAATAATAATAATAATAATATATCCAATTCAGGGCGGTGCTGTGAGGATTAAAGGTCCCTAACACACGGTGAGATTTTAGAGCTCCCTCTTCTGAATTCGGAACCCAATGGAAACAGACCACAGACAGCTGGAGCTCCGACAGGCAGCGTCAACACGGAGCAGGCTGGCCGGGGAACGTGGCTTCAGAGCCGGGGCCCACAGGGCTTGCTGACCGTCTGCCCTCGAACCGGCAGAGTTACCTGTCCGGTCGCAGGCGGCGCAGGGCAGGGGCCGGCCTCCCTGAAGGCGCAGGTGGCAGCAGCTCAGGGCGGCGCAGATGGAACGCAGCCTGCAGGCAGCCGGGCTCTGGGGGAGGGGGGCCCTGCGGAGCATGCGCGGTGCGTCTCCTGGCGAGCCAATCACAGAAGCCTCCGTTGGGGTCCGGGAGGTGAAGGGAGGGGGCGGAGCGAGACCCGAGGTGCCCCCCCCCCCCCCCCCCGGTGGAGGTCCCTCCGTAGGGAAACAAGTGGAGAGGGGAATATATGTTCCCCTGGTGACTACTATAAGGCGCTTTGAACGATGCCAGGTATGCAGGAAGCGCTCAATACATGTTAATTTGTCGTTGCTAATAATCCCGATACACCATGAATAATCCTACTACAGTTGGAAGAGTCACTCTCGCGCTCGCTGTTTTAGGAGATGGTTTATTAGGATGTTGTTGCCCTGTAAGACGACCCGGGTGTGTAGAGGAAATAGAAGCTTTAGCTGGAGGGCGGAGGGCGGAGGGCGGGGGGACGATTGGTTTGTCTGGGGCCCCGCGGACGTGAGTGGGTGGCTAGACCTTGGGTCCCTGTGGGTCACAGAGACAACCCCCCCTCGCTGACCTCGGGTGAGCACACAGCAGAGGAGTCGGGGGTTAGGAGGGCGCGTGGGTCTGGCTGCACTGGACATTCGGAGGCCCTGGGCGAGGCCCCCCGAGCCCCGCTCCTGGCGGGGTGGAGCACGGGCTCCCCGTGGGCCAGGAGGCTGTAGAGCACACTACCCAAATGGTGCCTCTCAGAAGTCCCTAGGGGGCAAGCTGCAACTACGTATGGGCCAGCTCCTCCTCCTGCCTCCGCTCGCCTTTGGGTGAGTGTCTCAACGGCTCACAACCTTGGTTTCCTTCCTCGTGGACTTTGGGGTGGTTGGTGATAACCCGCCCCATGGCTCGCCTGGGGGAGGATTCAATGAGGCAATGGGTCTGGGCAGATGCTGAGCAGTGCTCCCCCCCCACACACACACGCACACACGCACACACGCAGTGTGCATCCTCAGGGAACCCCAGAGAATGATGTGAAGGCTGCTCCTGCCACCAGAGACAGAGGACTCTGATCCGGGGTGAAGGAGATTTCCAGGGCTGCCCACAGCTCCGGGGGTCAGGAGGGCCTTAGGCTTCAGGGTGCTCCATCCTGGATGGGACTGTCTGAGCCCAGCTTTGACCTGAGTGTTCTTGGCCTAGCGTGGAACTCAGGGGCTTGTGTTTACCCCGACGGGATTGTAGTTAGTGTCACTACCTATCGAGTCTGTTGGACAGCATCCAGCCTTTGCTCCCATACCTAAAGGCTTGGAGAACTCACTATCTTTCCTCTCTGCCCAGATCTGACTCTTAAAAAAAATATGGTATAGAATCTGAGCAAATTCAACCTCCGGTAGCTTCCACTCATGGTCCTGATCATGCTCATTGAGATGATGTCCCTGTGGAATGTGACGCTCTGTGGGGAGAGCAAGCCCCTCTTGTAGCAGAGGCCACCCCAGGCCAGTGGTTCTGATGTAGGAAAGAGGTATTTCTGTCAACTGTTTAAAAACCATTGTCTATCTGAACCAAATGGGCGCGCGTGCACACACACACACACACACACACACGGTTGGGATTATACCATATGAACCACTTCCTGCTCTAGGTTAACACTGTAGAGGGAGGTTAACACTGCGGAAGGAGGATTGTTCTGTGATATTCAGTATTCTTCCACAGTGTGTTTCCCAGATCCATAGTGTCACACTATGTGGATCTACCGTGACCCAGTTTAGCATTCTCCTACTGGCGCACATTTAGGCCATTTTGAATTTTTCATTAGCTTCCACATCACTATAGTGACCACCTCGTCCATACGTATATCTTGTGCTCAAATCTAATACTCTCCATGGAGTGAATTCCTGGAAGTGGCTTTTAAACTCATGGTCCGGGGGCACCTGGGTGGCTCAGTGGTTGAGCATCTGCCTTCGGCTCAGGTCATGATCCACACTGGTCCTGGGATCGAGTCCTGCATGTGGGCTCCCTGCGTGGAGCCTGCTTCTCTCTCTGCCTGTGTCTCTGCCTCTCTCTGTGTGTCCCTCATGAATAAATTAAAAAATATATAAATAAACTCATGGTCTGAGGACCAGTTCTCAAGACAAAACCTTTTCCCCAATACCCACCAGAATGTACCCCCAAACTTAGCTCCAGCCCCACCAGAGAGAAAGAGGGCATCGTGTCCCTTGGTGCTAGGTGCTTGTGTGTGTGTGTGTGTGTGTGTGTGTGTGTGTGTGTGTAAGAGACAGAAAGAGAGAGTCAGACAAATGGGCTGCTTTTCCTCTTCAACGAGGACTTTTGACCCTCCTTCTGTCTCCCTTCCAGGAGCCTGTGGTGTCATTAACTAATTATAGGATCTCTTTACTATTTAATGACCTTTCTCCATGGTGACTCCTTCCCAACAGCCTTCTGGGAGCCAGGGAATGAGGAGATGAGTCCGTGGGAGGAAGTTTCTCTGGAGCAGGAGGTGGATCCTGGAGGTGTCAGAGTCTCCCGGAGAGTTTGTTAAAGCACAGATCATATCCCCCAGAGTTTCTGATTCCATTGGTCTGGGGTGCAGCCCGGGAACGTGCATTGCTAACAGGTTTCTAGGAGATGCTGTTGCTGCTGATCTGGGAACGATGATTTGAGAACCAATGCAGTAGTGGAATGGGGGCAGGGGAGGCTGTGTGGTGAATCTCAGCTCCTGGTGCTGCTGACAGTAGGAACCCTGTCCTGTTGAGTAAAGGCTTGCATGAGGCCTAAACTCACCTTCCGCCTGCCTCCACCTCATCACCTTTTCCAGTATGTGCTGTTATATTATTTATGTACAAGAGGATAAGATGTTTATCACCATCCCCATTTTACAGAAAGGAAAACTGAAGCTCTGACAGTCAAGCTAATATGTCCAAGGCAGCCCTGAAAGCTGTCAGGGGTACTGATACAGGAACCCCACCCTTGTCACCTCCTCCCTTCTTCCCCTCAATACCCACCCACCCACCACCACCACCCCCCGAACTGTGTCACACACTCTGGGCTTCCCTCATGCAGGTCCAGTGAGGGGGCTGGGAAGGCAGCTTCCCCCACACTGTCTCTGAGCCAGGGTCTTGCTCTACTTCTTATTCCCACTCACACCCTTCCACCCCCCCACCCCGCCCACAAGTCGTTCAGTAACGTGACCCTCTAAGATCCAGTGTTCTCCAGTCAGTTCATGTTCCCAGTTATTGTTCTGGGCATTTTTCTGGGAAGCCTCGGAAATGTGCCTAAGCCGTGGCTGCCACCTGGCAGGTACAGCAGAGGAAGTGGGAGAACCCTCATCTGTGGGGCATCTCATCCGTGCCAGGCCCTGCCCTCCTTGCTGCCATGGTGTCAGTCCCCCTCCCTCCAGGCCCATTTTACAGGTGAGGAAATGGAGGTCCCAGGGCTGTAGCAGCTCGCCCAGGGCCACAACTGAAGGTGCAGAGCTGGCCTTCCATTCCCCAACTCCCTGGTCTAGAGTGGCAGTGGATCCTGGACCAAAGGAGCTGGGACTTGGAGGATGGGGAGGAAACCCATGCTCTACCCACTACCCACTAAGAGGGTCAGCCGGAAAAAAATTAAATAAAAAATAAAAATAAAAAAGAGGGTCAGCCTGAGGGAGCACTTGCTGTGGGAGGGCCCTGGCTTAGCCGGCAGGAGACCCTGTCCAAATGGTGCTCAGCTACCATCTCGGCTGTGTGACCTTGGGAAGGTCACTCCCTTCCTTGGGGTGTCAGAGTTCTCATTTCTGCTAATGATACCTTATGCTTTATAGCTTTTAGCCGTGGACACTTTCTCACGTACCTATTCCCGCCGGCCTCCCCACACCTCATAAAATAGGCTAGCAAGGGTATTATTTCTGAGCCCATTTTACAGATAATGACAGGCTGTGGGTGACATGCCCAGGATCCCACAGCTAAGGGGGTGAACCCCTATTGCCTTTGCTCCCCTTCCTGAGCCTGGCCCATCACCCTGAGCTGCCTCCTCAGCAAGGAGGGAGAACTCTGGCCTCCTCTCTGTTCTCAGCCTCCGCACTGGAGATCCCAGGGCTCTTTAGTTGGGCTGGTGGGTTTTGGTTGCGAGGGGCTCCAGGAAAGGACTGGACTGGGATCCTCGTGCTGGGCCAGGAACCTGTGAAGGGAAGACAGGGTGGCTCAGGCCATCCCTGGTACTGACTCCTGCCTGGGCATTTGGGGTCCCTGATGGTGAGCCCCTAATGCCCAAGGAGGTGGGGTCCAGACCAGCTGCCCTCCTACATCAGCCCCTGGTGGCGGGGCGGAGGGGCGGTGGGGAAGAATGTGCCTGCCCTGCCCCCCTGTACTCCTGTAGAATTTTCCAGACTCCCAGCCTGGGGTGCCTGGACCTCACAGCTCTGTCTGAACACCCTCACTCCCCTCCTCTGTCCCCTGACTTGAGTCTTCCTCATTTTTCCAGGCCCGGTTCTGACCACCTTCTTCCCTGGGGCCAGCTGTGGTGTGCTGGCCAAGCGGACTCAGCTGTCTCGGGTCTGTCCAGCGGGTGAGCTAGTTAACCGGGTTAGTTCATTCCCCACCCAGGCCATGAGGGCAGGGCTGCGGCTGCTGTGGGTCTGAGCCCGCCCCCCCCCCCCCCCACCCCGGGTACACCTGACTGGCAGGGCTCAGGGTGCTGAGTCTGTGTGGACCGGGGATGGCTGACCTCACCTTCAGGGTCGGCCTCAGACTCATGGCTCTCATACTTTGTGACCTCGAGCAAGTCCCCCTATCGTCTCTGAACCTCTGGCTTCCGTCTCCTAAAAATAAGAAAGCTACTTTTCCTCCCTGACCGCTTGTGAGGCTTGCATGTGATAAAGTGTGCAAAACACCTACCACTGATGTCTGGTGGGTTCGAGGCGCTCAGGAAATGCCTATCCCTCCCTCCCCTGCAATCGGCTCAGGCTTCATTCCGCCTCCGCCCACCTAACACCCTAGAGCAGGTGTCTGGTTGGGCCTTGGTCTGAGGCCTGCGCTCTATCTCCTCTAGCCTAGAGGGTGTGCGAGGCTGATAAAGGGGGACAGATTGGGGAGAGGGACAGAATCAGCTGCAAACAGATATGTTTAATCAGGCTCTGCTAGGTCCAAGTTGTGACCCCGGGCACAGGACCCCCCTGAGCCTCAGTTTCCCGACCTGTAGAAGCGAGATACTCCTACCTTCTGTGTTCTCAGGATCACACTGGAGGCTTCCTGGCAGGGTCGGGGTGGGAATGCAGGTGACCTGAAGCCCTGAGTGCAGCCTCCCAGGAGCCTCTCTACCCTGCCAGGGTTCATTTGTACGTCTGTCTTCCTAATGCCATGCAAACAGTTCCCTCTCCCTCTGGTCACCCCGGGGGCTCACCAGGCTGTTGAGTTCTTGGCTCTGGTCCTGGTGTGCTGGGTCGGTCGTCTGGCGGGGAGCAGCATGTCTGAGGGGCTGGGCCTGAGGGTGGTGGTGGTGTCACTACAGGTCCCCATGTTGAGAACTCTTGGAATGCTTGGCCCCTGGGGCCCTCTGAGGACACAGACCCTTTCCTGTAGTGTCAAACACCTTCCCTTTCCATGTCTGTCCACCCCTCCTCCTAGTACCCTATGGCCCAGAACCTTCTTGCAGTGATAATAATCACACGCTTCCCTTTGTGGTGCTCTACCATTTTTATTCCTCAGACCCTCCACCTCCCTGTAAGATGGGAATGAACTGGCCATCATCTCCCAGAGAGGGCAGGGGGCGTGCCGAGGCCCACTGCTGGGACTCATGGCCTTTCCACCCACCCCCGATCCCCACGTCTCAGCCCTGCTCACAGTCTTGGCTGAATTTTGCCTTGCAGAGGCATGTCCCCTGCAACTGGGAGTGGGAAGCAGGTTGAGAGGAGGTGGAAGTAGCAGAGCCTAGGTCTCCAGGGTGAAGGGTCCTGGGTTCCCGCCCCCGGAGATTGGGGTGCTGCGGGCACAGGGCCTGCCCTGTTCGCAGAGATGGAAACTAAAGTTTCGGGAAGGGCCATGAGTACAGGGTAGAGCGAGTTGGGCTCTGTCCCTTTGTTCTCCTCACCCTCTCAGCCCCCCAGGGCTCTGAGGACTCAGGTTAGGGAACTCCATGGGGCTGTTTGGGACCTGGCTGATCAGGACTGGGGCTGAGCCACTGTGGGCTGAGGTCAAGTCCAGCTGCTTCGGCATCTGAGGGGTCTGTGAGTGGCTCCAGAACCCCTTCCCGTGATACAGGCCCAGCCTGCTGGGGAAGGGGAGTCTCAGGGGGGCAGGTTATGTCCCTAGCTCTGCCTGGCACTCCCAGAATGGGGGGGAGGCCAAGGCTGAGGAGAATGTGCAGGGGAGGGGATGGGCCGTTGTTGATGGCTGCTGGGGGACACTGTGGGCAAGAACGCAGGGTGTGAGCCTCTCAGGGAGGCCACAGGGAGGCGGGCTCTTGGCCACAGATGGTGAGGGGTGAGCAGGGGGGAGGCGGAGCTGGGCTGGCTACCCGGGCGGCCTGCCTTCCTGGGTGGGTTTTGCCTGAGGTTTCTCCGGGGGCTTCCTGCACAGACCCCAGAGGGCCTGAGGTCTGTGGGTTGGAGATGTGGCTGCGCAGGGGGCTCCCTTCGCCCAGGGTCTGTCTCTTTCTCCCCCCACCCACTCCCACCCACTCATTCTCTGTCTCTCTTTCCTTACCTCTGGGTCTCTGCCCTCTCTTGCCTCTCTCCCCCTGCCCAACCACACCCCCCACCTCAGTCTACCCTCCAAGTACCTCTGAAGCCAGAACGTCTCTCTCGGGGTGCCAAGGACCAAGGCCACCCTGGCTGAGTCTGCCCAGGCTCTGCTCCTGGGCGATCCCAGAGGACCTGACAGCCCCAGGGCCCTCGCTCCATGGATGTGGACCCCTGACAGGCTGTGCCCCAGACGTCAGCTGTCTGGGCTGGTTAAATGGCCCTCGCCCTGCCTGGGAACCTAGGACTTGGGCTCTACTTGCTGTACGGGAGGACTGCCCTTCCTGCCAGCCTCGGAGGCCCTGGAAGCCTACAGCCCACTGTGGATATGGACTTCTCCAGGCCACACCTCCCTGAAGCTGGGAGCCTGCCCCAGGGAAGGCCTGGCGAGCCTGGAACCTGGGGCCCGTGTGCTGGTGAGGTTGCCCTGGACATGCCACATGTCAGAAGCTCTCAAGATGCAAGCAGAGGAGACTTGAGAGCTGGTCTTGGACACAGGGAGAGACGGGGGCAAGGCTCAGAAGATGCCACCAGCAGAGACAGGGCGTCTACAGAAGGGAAGAGGCAGGTGGGGAGGGGTGGACAGAAGGAGAGAGTGTGAGACCCCAGAGAGCCCTGCCCTTTCCTTCTCACCTGGGCTGAGCTGCTTTAGCTGGGTCTCCGCCAGGAAGATCCCCCTCCCCCTGCTCTTGGAATTAAACACTCGCTCCTGTCCTCTACCCTTGGCCCCATCTTTTCTGTGTTTTCACCTAAGGACCCACGAGAGAGAGAGAGTCCCCATACCCATGCGTGCAACGATTTCCTGTACTGTGTCTCAGTCATCCACCCTCTTTGACTCTGACTCTGTCCCTCTCTCTTCCCATCAGATACCCCTAGAGCCAAAATGGCTCTCAGGCCTAGTGGGGCTAAGAACTGTAGCCTCAGGAGGCAGTACTATTAGCCGCACATCTGTCTGATGCCCACCCTACCTACCTGTGTGGAGGAGATTAGGGCCACCAGGTAGTGCTCTGAGAGAGTCTATGCAGGAGAGTCTCCTGGGAAGGCTGTTTGGAGGAGGTGGCATCTCGGCTGCCCTTTCTCTTTCCTCCTGAACCCAGTACCTAGGGAGAGGATGCTGTGACTGAAGAGCCTGCCTGATGCCATGCGGGGTCCCTGACTAGAGTCCCCTTCCTTCTCCCTAGTTGGCTCCTGGGGGCCCACACTTATCACCCAGCCTCAGTCCCGTATGAACCCCAGCCCTGGCCCAGGGCTTAACCCTTTGTTAGCCACCTGCTGCAGGGCTCTGCGATGGCTGTGAGAGCTGCTCTCTGGTGCCTAGTGAGGTTCCAGAGTATCTTCAGTTGGTTGGGTTTGGAGGCTGGGCTGTGAAGCCCAATGAACTTGGGTTGGGCCTTGGCGAGGCTATTTTAGTTTCCTATCATTTATAAATGTGTTTCTGCAGGCTGTGTAGCGTGACGGCAGAGCGTCGAACTGGTGGGGTTCAAGTCCGAGCTCTATGGTCTGTGTGACCTTGGGCAAGTCCCTTTCCCACCCCACACCTCACTTTCTTCACCCATAAACTGGGGTTCACAGCAGTAGTCACCTCATCCGGCCAGGATGAGGCAAGGATGAGCAGAGCCACGCGAAGCACTTAGCACAATCTCTGGCAAGTAGTAACTGCAGAAATGTCAGGTTTTGTTATTCAGGACCCAAGACTATGTTCTGAGGTGCATGTCTTGTGTCTCAGAGGGAGAGCTGGAGGCTGGGTGCTCTTGAAAGTTATTGTGTTGGATTCCACGCATTGTCGTGGGCATGGCTCGGGGTGGGAACCCTGAGTGGCAGTGGCCACTTGGGAGCCCCTGGGAGGGCAGCCCCTCAGGCCTTCTGACCCATGGGCCATCCTAGAGGAGGCATGCTGTCCTCTTTCAGGTCGCCTGTGCTGGTCAGGCCCGGGTGCGTGTCCTGGTGTTTCAGCCTGCCTCTCTGCACCCACTGCCGTCACCGCTGGCTAGTGTGGGGTGCGGGTTCTGAAACGCTTGTGTGTGAAGCCTGCAGATGCCTGTCCCTGTCCCTGGTTGCTCTGATTCCGTGAGCTCAGGACCCCAGGAACGGCCCCTCTAACGCCCGGCTCCAGTGACCTGAGTGAGGATGCTCGGTGGTAGGGAGCAGTATCACAAAGTGGGCAGGACACTGGATTCCAGAGTCAGAGGGTCCAGAGGAACACAGGCTCAGCTGGGCCACCATCTGTCCTGTGACAAGGCCCAGTGCCACCACCTTCCTGAGCCCCGGAGGTCCCACTTGTAAAGCAGGGACGATGAGGCCCCTCTCTCCACCTCAGACTGGGGTGGGCCTGAACAAGGCAAGGTTAACGAAGCATCGCTCATGTGGGGTTGCTTCCATAGGCGGTCATGTCATTCATCTGTCCCCCTCTGCCTGACATCTGTTTCATGATCTTGGGGACAACAACCTACCTGGGGCAGTTTGCAGGAAGCTCTGTGTCCTGCATCTCAAGGGATGGTCTTCATGCACACTCTCCTCCTGCCACGGGAGGACGGGCATCATTTTGCCTGACCCTTCCCACAGTCTCCTGTCTCTGTATGCTTCCCTCTGAAGGCTTGGTAAGCTGATTCCTCCTTCCTGGCCAAGCCTTGATGTGCCCATTTTACAGATGAAGACACCGAGGCTCAGGGTTGGTGGGCAACTTGCCAAAAGTCACACAGCTCAGTGAGATAGGGCTTGGCACTGAGGTGTCTCTCAATCCAGAGGCCATACGATGACCTGGTTCATCATTCTCTCCCCTGCCATGGGGCTGGGGAAGGGGCTAAATTCTGAAGGCCTGTCTGGGAATTCAGGTCTTCCTGCTAGAGCCCCTCAAATCTGGGGCTCCTGGACAGCCTCTCAGCTAGTTCTAAATGTCCCTCTAACTTAGGGTTTCCCAAACAATAATGCTGAATGTACCCAGTGCGTTAGGATGGTTGGTTATCTTCTCAGCCCTTGGGAACAGAGGCCTGGGCTGGTCACCTTGGACCAGGTGTGGTTCTGTCTGTCTACCTCAGGGTACCAAACAAATATGTCTACTTGTCTACACGTGAAACAGGTTGGGGAGCCCTGCTGGCTCTAAACAATTCCCTCCCTGCCCCCACCAAACATACTAAGCATGTACATTCCCCGGATGGATGGGGGCTCATGGTCCTCCCTGGACCTCAGTCTCTTTGTCTGAGAAATGGGGATGAAGTAAGTGATGTCAAAAGCATCCTTCTAGTGTTGTGGATCAGAGTGTGTAAGCCCTAGAACCAATGTTGGGAGGGAGCAGGGTCTGCCTGGGGCCCAAATAGCCTGCAAAGAAGGCCAAAAACAGTCCAGAAAGGGAGCTGTGGGGAGGGAGAAGTCAGGGGCTATGGCTCAGCCTCAATTTGAGTCTTTGGCTGTGTGGTGCCAGGTAGGGAGGCTGGAAGGCTTAAAGTGTCTGCTCTTCCTGATGCTGCATCCTCTGTGCCAGTGGCCTCTTCTTCATGGCCTTCTGGGCTCGTGGCCTTAGACAAGTCAGTGAACCTCTGAGTCTCAGTTTCTTTATCTGTTAAGTGGGAATAACAATATCTTGGGGTAGGGGATATTTTTTTTTTAAATTTTTATTTATTTATGATAGTCACACACAGAGAGAGAGAGAGGCAGAGACACAGGCAGAGGGAGAAGCAGGCTCCATGCACTGGGAGCCCGACATGGGATTCGATCCTGGGTCTCCAGGATCACACGCTGGGCCAAAGGCAGGCGCTAAACCGCTGCACCACCCAGGTTTCCCCGGGGTAGGGGATATTATAGAGAATAAATCAGACAGTGGGAATGGTATGATGCAAACTCCTCTGCCACTGTCTGGCCAGGGGTGGCTGCTGTCTACATTCCTGTGGTACCCCTGGCCTTTTTCCCTCAAATGCCAGAAGTCCACCCCAGCTCCAGGTGTTAAGGTCCTCAAGAGAACCAGAGCCTGTCACCCCGGCCTGTGGGGTCGTGTGGTAGGAGCCTTGGAGTCTCACTGGGCCTCAGAGTCTGCAGCTGTAAGACTAACAGGAGGGCTTGGGGCTTCACAATCCTGTGATTCCTGGGAGGAGTGAGTGTCTTCTGACCCCGGTTGGCAGAGGTGGTGAGATTTTTACCCCCAGGTAAGAGATGAGACGTGGGAGCTCAGGGAGATTCAGTGGCTCAAGGTCACACAGCTAATAGGAAGCAGAGCTGGGATTCAGACCTAGGTCTTAGGAGGGAAACGTGAGCCTAATCATGTTCGGTGGCCTCGTGATTTTCCTGCTGCCCAGAGAAACAGCTTTTTACTTTTTCTTTTCTGTTTTAACAACAACAACAACAACAAAAGGTAAGAGCAGAGAATGAAAAATACGATAGTGAAGAGGTCAAAAAGCCAGCCCCTGGAGCTAGCTGAGGTTTCAGGAAACATATCACCTGTTACACATGAAAACAAACACAGCCACCTGTGGCCAGCCTCTTTTTTATGGGTGATCAGGACAAAGTCCAGAGAACTGGAGAGCTGAGTGGCTGAGGACTAGCTTGCAGGTGGAGAGCCCACAGGTAGGCGGGCTTCCAGAACAGAGCAGCCAGGCCAGGCTTTCTCATTCTACCTTCTGCCCCAGCAGGCGACTGAGCTCACGTGGTGCGATCAGTTGTCGACTCACCAAACTGGCTAGACCTCTAGGCCTCTGGCAGGCCCCTGAGGCATAGCCAGAGGCTCAGAGACAGAGGCTCTGCCCATGCGCAGGACAGAGGCCCTGTTCCTTAGGTCGCCCAGCCCTGCCCTGTTCAATCCCCACCCTGTGGCCCAGGCCTGCCCTGCTTTACCCTCACCCTCTTGCAGGGGACCAGTAGCCGTCACCAGCAGCCGCCACCCTCTGGCATGGAGGCCTCCAGGCCATGCATACATTTGGAGGCCTAATCAAGCCCCTCAGAGGGCTTTGGACTGTTGGTCAGGAAATCAACAACTAACTTCTGGATAGTAATTGTCATTATTGGTCGCATTTATTTGACACTTCCTGGGTGTCAGGCCCTTGGCAGATGCTAGTTCATATAAGCCCTGCCATAGTTCATTAGTAAGTCCATCTGACAGGTGGGGAAGCTGAGGCACAGTGATGAAGCGATTCCTCGAAGCCACACAGCTGGTAAGATGTGGCAGGTTTGGCATCCTCAGGCAGGGAGAGTGGGAGGAGCGGCCAGGGTGACCAGCATGGACTGAGCCCTACTAGGTACTGGCTGGATTGTGGTTCCTCTTCCTACCTGTGTGTGGTGGGTGGGTTTAGTTTTCCATCTGCTGAGAAGGGGGCAGCGCCACAGTGTTTCCCCAGGTTATGTGGCTGCTTTGCAGCAGCTCCGGGAGGGTTAGGGTGGAGGTGGGGGTAGGGGAACCCAAGGTTGCAGTGTGAGTTTCCTGTACCTGCATGTGCAGAAGGAAGGCCTGGTGAGCCAGGGCAGGGCAGCAGGTGCACTGGGCCCGTCCAAGTCCACCACTGTGTGCTTAGGCTTGATCTTTCGGTGTGACTTGGAGGCTCTTGCTCTTGCCATCCCCTCTGAGAAACGCAGTGATTTGGAAGGTCTTCTGCAGAGTGGATATTGCTTCCCCGGAATAAATGACCCCAGAGGGCGTGAGCCTCCAGGAAGTTGGAGTTGGAGCAGAGGTGCAGGGAGCTTCATGGGAGATTCCCTCAAGCCCACCTACATCTCCCTCTGAGCAGAGGGACCAGGCCGTGCTGGAGACTAGGCTTGTGGCAGTGGGTCTCAACACATTAGAATCCTCTGGAAACCTTAAAAGATCCCAATGCCTGGTCCGTACCCCAGACCAATTTAATCAAGATCCCAGGGACGGAGGCCCAGGCATGAGCAAGTTGTACAGCCCCCAGGGTAATCCTGACCTATAGCCGAGATAGGAGATCAGCGGCTGCTCTAAGGCAACTGGGGGATGAGGGAATTAGGAACCTCTTGGCTTTCTAGGGTTTGTGACCCCCTGAAACCTGACAAAGGCATGTGCATCTAGAGAGAGTTCACAGCTTCCACCAGCTTTCTAACCTCTTTTCTAGAGGAGATTAAAATCCATTCTTGGGAGTAAGCAACCACCCCTTCCCATAAACCAACAATGTCATTTTTAAAGACTGGAAATCTCCAGTTACTGGATCAAGGTTGGTTTGTCCCATCACCTCTAAGCAATCTTTCCTGACCTCCCCAGACACCCACTTCCTTTTCCTTCTTTCCGCAAATACATACGGTGTGCTTAGCCCATGCTTGGAACTGCTTGGGGCTCAGGGATTGTGGCGAATGTGAACGGCCGTCCCCTGGAGGAGCCGTGTTCTAACGGGGGCTCTAGACACACTCGAGAACCCGTAAGCTAATCGCAGTGAGTGGGCCATGTGACAGGCCCCGGTGTCAAGGATGCTGTTCCTTACAGTGGGCAGCGAGGCTCCCTTGCTCCCTCCACCTGTACCCCTCACCCCCACCCCGAGATTCTGGTGACTTGGTCTGGGCAGAGTCAAGGGCCTGGATGTTGGCATGTTTTGATTCTACTGTGCAGCTGGAAGCGAGGCCTGCCGTGTGGATCAGGTGTTCAGGGGAGGCCTCTGGGAGGAGGGAACTTGGCCCATGGGAGGAGGAGGAGCCAGCGGAGGGCTTTGGGGGGAACACTGAGCTGAGGAAGCAAGAGAAGAGATCAGCAAGAGAAGAGAGTAGCCTTAGGAATGCGTGTGTGTATGGGAGGGGGAAGTGCTGAGGACAGAGGAGCAGCGGACAAACCAGGCAAGGCCCCGCCAGGCTCCATAGGAGCCTGGATTTTATAGGGACCATGTCGGCTACATCACGGTTACAGGGTTGTAGGCAGGGGAGCGACAAGGTCTGGTTTACAATTTTCAAACCCCTTGCCGTGTGAATAAGGGATTGGGGAGGATAGGAGTGGAACTTGGGACCCTCAGGGAGCTGCCCTGGTCCAGGTGGGAAGTGGGATTTGGGGCCCCGGCAAAGCGCTGGACTAGAGGAGACAGTTTTGGGCTGTGGGATGAGAGGGAGCATGGGTGAGTGTGGCTTTCAGGTGTTTGGTCTGGGCCAGCAGGGGGGTCACGCAGGGGCATCCCCAGCCCCTCCCCCATCTGCAACCCTGCAGCTCTTAGAATCCTTAGCACCAGCCCCCAAGGTATCCTTGAGAGCTTCTGGTTTGGCATTTCCTAAGAGGTGCTCCATGTGGTATTGAGGGCTATTAAGTGTAAAAATCGTTTGAGTTCAGCAGTGCTTGCTGCCGAGCATTCTGGAGATGTTAATAGGCTGATGTGCCGGTGGCTCCTGGGGAGAAGTGGCACTCCACCGACTGGGTAACAGCAATACCTTCTGTTCTTAACAGCGCGTCTTCTAGGACTCGTACTGAGGAGCCACACCCGAAACCACTGCTCCTGTCCCAGCCCGTCGTTGAACAGGTGAGGCGGCAGGCCCAGGGCGGGCAGTCACCGTGCTGTGCCTCGAACCCCGTGCTCTGCTAGAGCAGGGACTGAGCCTGCACCTCCCCACTTTGGGCCTGCAGGTGCCACGGCATCACATAACTCTTTTCCCCCCCACACTGTTTAGGACACGCAAGTTCTAGGATCAGGCTGGAGGGCTGCTACCCCATCCTCCCAAGCCTCCTACCCTACAGGTGCAAATTCACAGGCCCCGACACAGACAAGGGGTTCTCTTGAAGACACCAGCTCTTCCCCAGGCCCACTTCCTATACTCAGGGTCTTCGAGGAAGGTGAAGGAGCCTTGGCAATGGGTCCTGGCAGTTAGGGCTGGCTCTGAGGGTGCTCACCCCACAAAACCCCCACCCCACCCCTTGGGTGAGGACAGAAGAGGCCTGAAAATAGAGTCTCAGCTGACTCAGGGGCAGAGGGTATCAGTCCCCTTTCAGGTGGCTGAGCACTTGAAAGTTCTGGTGTTTTACATGGAAGTGTCTCTTCCCTTCACTCCTCCATCTTTCCATCTCCCCATCTCTCCATCTCTCCTCCATCTCTCCATCTCTCCATTCTCCTGTTTACCATCCCTCCAACTAGCCATTGCTCCATCCTTCTATTCCTCTATCTCTTAACTCCCCATCTCCTCATTCCTCCAACCCTCCATCCATCTTTCCATCATCCTACCATCCAGCCATCGCTCCATAGATCCATCCCTCTATCCCTCCATCTCTTCATGCTCATGTCCACCCATTCTTCAATCTAGCCATTGTTCCATCCTTCTTTTGCTCTATCTTTTCATTCCCCATCTATTCATTCCTCCATCCCTCCATCCCTCCATCCAACTATCCATCCATCCAGGCAGCCAGCCAGCCAGCCATCCTTCCATTCCTCTATCTCTTCATTCCCCATCCACTCATTCCTGCATTCCTCCATCAATCTACCCATCATCCCTCCATCTAGTTATCCCTCCATCCCCCATCTCCCCATCCATTGCTCCATCCAGCCACCCATCCCATCTTTCATTAGGTAACATTTGCTGGGGGCCCACTTTGTTCTCATAAATAATACATAGTCTTTCCTCTCAAAGTATCACAGTTCACAGGGCAGATGGGACAAATAAGTAGAACATTACTGTACAGCATCAGGAATTAGAATAGCAACTTCCATTTACTGAAAGCCTACCACATGCCAGGCATTTTAGCCACATTATCTAATTTAATCTCTGGACAAATATTCCAAATGGATTTTATTTTCCTACTTTTACAAATGAGTAAGGTGAGGCTCAGAGAGGTTATGTCATTGGTCTGCGATCACACAGCAAGGAGATAAGAGAATCACATTTGTACCCAGGCAGTTGAACACCCGAGCCTGTTCTGGGAACTGATCCAGTCGCCAAAGCTATTGGCAGGAAGCAGAGAGGGAGTGTGGCTAACCAACATGTGTGTTGGCAGGGACAGGCTGACGGTGGTAGAGACAAGGCTGGCTGGAGTAGGAGGTTTCCTGGAGGTGATATCTGAAGTCAGTCTTGAGGAAGGAGTAGGAGTTAGTAAAATATCAGCACAGTAATTTCATTGCATGAATTGATTTGGCGTAAAATTATATATTTGGTCAATTTCAATTGCAGTTGCTTAGAAATGGTCGATTTACCTGCTATACAGTATAACATCAAATAAGTATGGCCTTCCTATTGCTCAGACAGCTGTCAGTGGCTGTTCTGGAAATTTCCAATAAAATGTGCACGCGTGCCATTCCCTTGTGTTGTCGGCGGTCCATATAGCTGGCAGGAAAGCCTGGGAAGACCCCCCAGTGTTTACAGAAAGTGCATACATGGAAGCAATACACTGGGAGACATTCCCTTTGTTCAGTTTTGTTGGCGGATGAAATCCTTGCCCCTTACTCCTTCCAGAAGTGCTGATGAAGGCCTGCCCCTGCTCTGGCCCACTGAGCCCCCCTGTGCCAGCACTGACCTCACTATCTGTTTATAGCGGTGGGTTCAGTTGGGGCCCTCACTCTACAGGTGAGGGGCCTGAGGGCCTGGAAGTCCCCCTTCCCTGTGCCCATGTGCTGGCAGAGCCAGTGTTTGAACCCTTATCTGGGGGGCCTTTGTCTTCTCCCTCTTGTCTGCAATTCCTTACATTCAGTTCTTGCCACCAGCTCGCTTTCCCCCAGGATCTCAAGCTGAAGGCGGTCCTGACCCTTGCTGCCTCTTACAGACACTCGTGTGTACCTCATTGGGTCCCCTGCATTGGGGACATCAACCAGGGGGCATGGCTGTGTGCCCCCGCAACTTTATTTAGGGCCATTATGGTGTGAATTTTGCGTGCTACAAAAAATCTTTTTATTTTCCCAACTAGTTAAAAATGCAAAATCTGTTCTTAGTTCACAAGTTGTACAAAAAAAATAGGTGGCGGGTTGGATTTCATTTAGAGACCCAGCTGGCCACCCCTTGCCCTACAGCAGTGCTTATTCCCATCTCATGTATGAGAAGACTGAGCCTCAGATGCCCCCCGACCCCCTTGTCCCAGGCCCTCTGAATCCAACTTTGTGGGGGAGGTGGTCCCATCGTGGCACCACCTGGGCATGTTCTCAGCCTGAGCTGACCCCCTGCCCTCCTTGGAACTGCCCATCTTCTGCTCCGTGGTGCTTTGAGGGGGAAAGTCTGGACATGGAGGGAAGAGAGCCTTTGCATCCTTGGATACTGGCTAACGTGCCCTGGAGCCGCCACCCCAAGCTCTGGTTCCCAGCGCCTTCTTCTCCCCCAAGTGATTCCGGGTAGCCTCTGGGTCTGCCCAGATGGGCCAAACTGCCTGCCAGTCCTGGGGCTGCCTGGCTTCTGTTCTAACATCCCAGCTGCCTCCTGGAGAGGATGGGGCAGCCTAAGGGGTGAGGCGGCCTGGGTTCTGTCCTTGCTGGTCAATGTGCTGGTGATTTGGGGCCAGCTCCTTCACCCCTCTGTGCCTCTGTTTGCTCCCAGGACACCAAAGGGGCTTTGCCGGATGCCTAGTACAATTTGTGTGAGTGTCCGAGACCAGCAATGTTGGTCAGAGTCTGGAGCATCAGGGGATACCCACTTAGCACCTCCACTTCCTTTTGCCCACTTGGGAATCCCAGCCATCCCCACAGATCCCTTTATACCGTCAAGCCCACCCCTGCTTGTGAGCTGTGTGACTTGGGTGGTTACTTCACCTCCCTGAGCCTCCCCCTCACCTGCTGGGCACAGGAGGATTAAGGGGGATGCCCGACACCAGTGGCTGCCTGGACTCGATGCCATTCGAGGGCAGCTACTCCTCCTCATTCCCTGGGCCCAGAACTGACTCTTGTCCACAAACTTCCCTTTTCTGAGCACTCCCAACCCTGTGAGGCGGCCCTGGCAGCCCAGCCTGAGCAGAGGATGTGGGAGCTGAACGTGTAGAAACTGCTTTCCCGTACCCACGAGAAGCAAGCAGCAGTTGCCAAAGACCGTTTGCTACTTCTCCAATTGCACAAAAACCCAGTGCGCACCACTCGGGCCCTTGGCCGCCGCTAGAGCGTAGTTAGTGAGGTTCTTCCAGTAAAAGGGTGACGTTTCTGTAGACTGCTTGGGGTTCAAGCCTGGGTCAACCACTCGGGGCGTCCCGTGTCACTTACTGGGAGGAGACCCAGCCAGGCACACAGGTCCAGGTAGGAATGAAAAACATGCCTGCTCCATGTGAGAATCTTTCCTCTGCTGCTGTTCTGTTCAGCGCAAGTTTCCGAAGAGCCTGTGGCCTGTCAAGCGCTGTGCTGGAGAACAATAATGCTCCTTTATGTGGACCATCCCCTGCAGGGCTCCCTCGGGCCAGCCTGGGTCCGGGATCACCGATCTCTAGCCCTCCTGACACAGGAGAGTCCTTGTTTTCCCCACTCTGGGTGTGGAGTAGACCCCAGGTGGCATTGCTGAGGCTGGACTTCCCTGACTCCCAAGTCCCAGCTTGGGACCCTTCTTAGACCCAAGCCTTGGACCCTGGTAGACCGGAAGAGCCATTCAGTCAAATCTTCCCATGTAGCACTTGAATCCCCCCAAATGATCTATTCAGACTTTGCTTCCATGCCACTCGTGATGGGGTGCTCATTACTACCCAGACAGCCTTTTCCTTCTCTGGACAGCTTTGTTTTATGTTGTGCCCAAATCTGACCCACAGCAAGGGGTCAGATCTCTAATTGAGATGTCAGAGAACTGGACTCCCTTAAGCCCTCTCCCCTATCCCGGGAGCTATAGAAAGTCAAAGCTGAGCTCCCCCTGGCAAGGATGATGGAAGATTATTATTTCCAGAAAAGGCAGAGGGGACCTCCTTATGGACAGGGGATGTTCACAAGGCTTAGGACTGTGAGTTTTACCCTTTATTACCCTTGCAGGAGGAAGAAGGGGTGAAGCCTGCCCCTCAGCCCTCCTTCCCTCTGCTCTGTGGCCTGCTCCCCACCTCCCCTCCCTTGGGGCCTGTGGGAACAGGACTGGGCCTCGTGCCTGCTTCCCTACCCCCAAGCCCAGCTCTGCCCAAGCAGCTGTCCTATGCAGCTGTCCTGGCCTCAGCTGCCCAGCGCTGGCTCCCATCACCCCACAGAGCTGAGAGCTGGCTGCTCTCATTCCTGGATTGTATGGCTTCAGGGAGGGGTGAGGGCAGCCGGCTTGCAGCTCCCCTCTTCCTCCTTGAGTCCCGCCCTGGCCTGTGGTCCATCAGTGCGGAAAGACAGACACCAGCGTGCTCTAGCATGGTTTGTGTTGTTTCAGAAACATGGGTGTATCACCCAGGATGACAGTGAAGAATTGGAAACAGCCGTGTGTCTAACCATCGAGTGTTGGTTACATGCTCTGTGATGTGTCTGTATCTGGGACTTTAACCCCTAGGATCCTTGGGGGCTCCTGCATGGGTTTTATGGGGCCTGAGAACCCCCGGAAATTATATGTAAAATGCTGCCTGTGCATGAATTTTTCTGGAGGAACCTGACCCTCCAAAATGTTAAATGATCAACAGTATGGAATCCTATGCAACATGTAAAGTTATGTTGTAGAACATTCTTCCAGCATACAGAGACAGTATATTGTAGAATGAAAAAAGCAGGTTACAAATCACGCTATATAGTAAGAGCCCAGTTTTGTTTGAAACCATCTGTGAGACACACATGCTACAAGCATAACTACTAAAATGATGACAGTTTTTTTTTTTTTTTTATCTCTGGGGTGAGATAAAAATTTTTGTTGGATTCATGTTACTCTGCTGGATGTTCTGTCCGTTGGATGTTCTACAAACTTGTTCCTCTACTGGTTCCCATTGTGAGGAAATGGTGGAAGGAGCACTCGGTCCCTTTTCTGAGAGTCTGGACCACCCTCCCTTCTCCCCCAGCAGCCCCCTGGCCCCAGAGGGGGCTGCAGATCCGTGCCACAAGCTGTGGTCTCTTCTCTGGGTCTCCAGCAGTCACCTGCTAGCTTCCTGGCCTCCTAACTTTGACCAGCATCCATGTGGGTATTTCCAAAGCCCTAGAGGATCTTATGTAATTTCCCTCCAGGCTCCATTCCCTCTGGCCTGGTAGAGGGGCCAGGCCAGACTCCAACTGTCAAAACATCAAGCAACCGAGATGGCCTATAGGCCTACCCTGCCTAGCTGTGTGGCTTTGGGCCAGTCATTCAACCTCTCTGGGCCTCAAGGCGCCATAAAATGGGACCTTATGTTAGCACCTCCCTCTGAGATTGCTGCAAGGACAAGCTGGGATGATTTGGGGCTGCTGGGTCACTGATGCCCATCAGCTTTGTTCCCTTTCCTCTTGGCCCTGACCTACCTGTCTCCTCTCTTCTCGCCAGGGAGCTCCAGGACCGGCAGGATGGGGTCAGCCTGTATCAAAGTCACCAAGTACTTTCTCTTCCTCTTCAACTTGCTCTTCTTTGTAAGTATGACCAGCACCAGCCGACCACCTCCAGCAGAGACTCTTCCCTGGGGCAGCCCAGTCTGAGACCCTGCAGAGGCTCCAGGCCCAGGATGGTGGTGGTAGGGGGTGGTGGGTGGGGGCTGAGGCAGACCATTGCAAATGGAAGTGGGTGGGGCCAGCCAGGAGATCTCCTGGAACTTGCATTCCAGCTGGTTCTGTGGCAGGGCCCTGGGTACCTCTCTGAGCTGTCCCCTCTCCTGGAGCACTAAGGTCCTGGCTAGTCGGGGTTGGAGGTGGGCGTGGGTGGGGAAGAGCCCCCTGGGTGTCCCCTCACTCATCCGCAGAGGGTTCCCTGAAATCTTTCGTGCCCTGTGCTGGCTCCCCTGCTCTCCTGCGCCCCCTCTGAAGAATTTGCTGTTAGGATCCTAGATTTCAGCAGCCCCTTCCCCCCACCCCCACTGGGGGGGTTGTACCCTCACCTCCCAGACCGTGTGCAAGAGAGGCAGGCTTGAGGCCAGAGTGGGAACACAGTCCCCCTTCCCCAGACCCACCCTGGCAGGCCTCACCGAGTCCCTGAGCCCCAGGGCCGCCCAGATGGAAGCCTGGTGTCCATCTGGAGCTGGTTTTCCTCAATTTTCCTCTCAGGCCTGGCACTGACTGACTCCTTTTGCTTGCAGTTGCCAGGATGATGATGTGTGTGTTTGAGTGTGTATGTGAGTGAGAGTATGTGTGTGAGTGTATGAGTGTGGACACATGAGTGTATGAGTATGGATGTGTGTATGAGTGTATGAGCAATCGGTGTGTGAGTGTGGGGGGTAGGGAGGAGACTGATGCATGTGTGAGAGTACATGTTAGTGTGCACGTGTGTGAAAGTACATGCGTGTGTATCTGTGAATGTATGTGATGGGGCAGGGGGGAGAGTGATGCATGTGTGTGTGCATGCATGTGTGTGAGTGCATGTGTGTGAATGTGCGTGTATACATGAGTGTGTAAGTGTGATGGGGCAGCAGGGAGTGGCCCAAGAGGCCTTCCTGGGCCCCGGGGGGCTTGGGGGCTGTGTCTCCTCTGTGTTGGTGGTTCAACCTCTAGCATTTAAAAATCAGGCTGAAAAACAGGATGTTTTTATTATGATCTGATTTTATTTTAAAAAACTATACACACATATGAAGATATTTTGAGAGGAGAAGATGCCTCTTCTGACAGGGATTCTTGAGAATTTGGATTTTCTTCTGCATGCCTCTCTACATTTTCCAAATTTTCCACAATGGACATGATTTCCTGGGGAAAAGGCATTACATAGGGTTGTAGACAGTTTGGGAAGTAATCGTTCTTAATTCCCCCTCTAACTATAACCCAACACACAGGTGCTTACAAGTGTGCTCCTGGCACATGCAAACCCACACACGTGCAGGTGCACACGCATGCATCCAGACCTGCCCTGCCGGTTGTCCACACTGGCTCTGGCCCCAGCCCCCTCCTCGGGGACAGTGCTGAGGCCTTGTGTGGCTGTCATCCAGCCAGATCTGGAAGCCACCTAGGGCAGGGCCTGGGCACCTAGGCTTCTCTGGCTTGACAGTCAGCTCCCTCCTGGCTGGGCCAGGGCTCTGGGAAATGGTTGCCCATACAGCCGGAGCCAAGCCTTCCCTGGCAAGTGCGTAGCTCCTGGACCTCAGCCTGGCTTCAAGGCCACCTGGTCAGGAATGGGGAACAGGAGGGTCGGAATGCTGTGCTTCTATCCCTGGGACCCTAGGGATTGGAGCGAGGAGTCTAGGCTATGGCCTAGGAGGTGCGGGGGCTTGCAGCCCAGGGGCACAGCCTGTTCACCCCATGCAGTGAGAGGGAGGGGATAGAGACTTTGCAGAGAAAGGAAACAGGGTTGATGGTTTTGGCCAAGGAGTCCCTTCTCATCCTGCTCCTAGCCTGCCCCGTGGAGCCAGGACTGGAAAAGCTTGTCTCTGGCCAGAGCTTCGGGGGCTGGCTGGCGGGAGTCAGGTGTTAACTCCCTGTGTGCTGGGGCCCAGGATGGCCCCCCAGGATGTGGGGATGGGTGGGGCGGGAGAGGGCAAAGGAGAGACTTACAGGGACATTGTGCATTTGTCCACTCATTCGCTCATCACCCATTCGCCAACGGGATATTTGACATCTCTGTATTCAGACCCCGATTGTGGGTGCCAGGTGGACACGCCAACAGAAGAGCCATGGTTTCTGCACTTGGGGCTGTATTCTGGGGGTGCGGGATGATGTGGGCTCCAGTCAAGTACTTATTCAAATGGATGATAAAAAGGCGGTTGTGCTAGGTGCTGGGCATGAAGGATACGGCCCCCAGGAGAGCAGAGAATAGGGCAGTTGACCCTGTCGGGATGGTCAGCAAAAGCTCCCTGGAGTTGTAGGTGTGGCGGGGCCGGAGCAGGAGAGGAGAGGGGAGTTCTGGGAGAAGCAGCAAAAGTCCAGCGTGGGGGAGTGGGGCAGAGGGTGGCTCCCCGGGATGCAGGCCGCACCCGCCTTCCAGGAAGGATTCTGGTCTTCGTTTTATGCACAGTGGGAAGTGGTTACATGATCAGACTTGTGGTTTGGAAAGTTCGCTCTGGCTGCTGTGTGTGCTCGTGTGTGCGTACGTGTACACGTGTACATCCTTGCCTGCACCCCTTCCCGGCCCCAAACTCCCCGCAAAATTGCCTCATCAGCTATTCTTAGGTTCACAGAAGCCCAGAGGCTGCTGATGCTGTTCTGGGGAAAGACGCTGGCGTGAGGGTCCTGGCTCCTGGCTGAGCCCGTCGGGAGATTCTGGTGGAGCTGAGGGGTGGTTCATGTGGGGGGTGCCCCATGGTTCCAGTCTTGGTTCACAGAGAAAGAGGGGGCCCTAGTGTCTCCCCCTGTTTTTTTTGGCCGCCTGGCTGGGCCTTTCTCCGGCTGGCCTACAGCCTCCTGGCTGGTCCAGCCATACCAGATGGCAGTCGTTGAACATGAGACCCACAGAGGGACCGACAGGCCAGTGCCTTTTTGGGTGCTTTGAGGCCAGCTGAGGAGGTTAGCTGGGCAGTCCTGGATTTCCATCGACTTGGGGCTGTGTTTGCCCAGAGGGTATTTTCTGCCCTACCCTGTGAGAGCAGAGGTGGGCAGGTGAGGGGCTGCCATAGGGCTCTGAGGTACACAGGAGCAGACTGTGGGCCGGACGCCTGGCCATTGGCCAACCGTGCCATGAGGTGCAGGCTTGGGGTGGGCAGGGCCTCGAGAATCATTGGGAACCAGACTCCCAGGTTCTGTAAAGTCCCCCTTCATCCCAGCAAGCTGTGTCACCTGAGAGGAACCTTTCCCCTCAAAAGCACCTCAGAAGCCTCCCTGTCCCCAGAGACTGACTTTCCAGGTGAAGGCCCAGGACCGGTCCCAAGGGTCCCTGCTGCTAGTGTGCCACCATCTGGCCTGGCTTCCAGCCCCTCGTGGATGGACTGGGTGACCTCTGGCAAGGTTGGGGCCTCTGTTTCCCCCATCTGTAGCATGAGGACAGTAACAGGGTCCACCTGGCAAGGGGGGAGGTGGCGTCAAGTGGCCTGCCGGGAGACAGGAGAGATGTAGGGTCATCATCAGAGATGTAGGGTCATCATCAGCTGCGGTTGTTTTTAAGGGGCCCAGAGGAGCGTAGGGTGAGTGAGGTCCTCGCTTGGGGATGAGAAGTGGCACCACGCTGTGCCTCAGGGCTTTGCTCCCTTTAAAAAGCAAAAAAAAAAAAAAAAAAAAAAAAAAATCACAATACCCATCCCGCCTTTATTTAAAAGGTTGATATTTTATCATGGATTTTAAAATTAATTCTGGTTTTTAAAAAATAATTACTGTAAATTCTTATTAATCTTGGTTGCTGAGTTTTTGGTTTTCATTTTTTATTTTTTGGCATCCTCTTAATTTTTATGCCCAGGGCAAGCATCCTGTTTGCCTTACTCTGGGCCTGGCTCTGGCTTTAATGATGATACTGGCTAGAGCAAGGCTGATGGAGCCCCTTGGGCTGGGGTGCTCACACCACCCCGCAGGCTTTGTCAGTAGCTGCTGGCCTTGCAGAGTAGGGGATGATGGCTGAGGTGGGGACCCGGAGCCTGTGATAGAGGTGGGTGGTGACGTGCTAGGACTCTCAAGGTGGCTGATTCCTGAGGTGGGCTCAGGCCAGGCCCTGGGAGAAGGGCAGCACTGTGGGCCTGATGCAGGATCCTCTACTCCCCAAGGGAACCTGGGCCTTTGCCCACACTGCAGGCTCTTCCCAGCCTTAGCTGGCTTGGTGGGATGTGGATCTTGGCTGGGTTCCAGCTGGGGAGATAGGCTCAGGCTGTGGGCCTTGCAGATTAGGGGAAGAGGGAGGAAGCAGGGAATCCCTGGGCCTACCCCTGCCGCTCGCCCCACACCTGCCTTTCTATTCCTGCCTTTCCAGTGGGTTCATGAGCTCATTCCTTTCCTGAGCATTTAGCTTATAGGCCCCTGGACATACAGAGCTGCGTGCAACCTGACCCTGACCTCAGGGAGCTCACAGTCCACCAGAGAGAGACACACACAGAGCACATTAAATCCAGTGGGAGAGGGGATCCCTGGGTGGCTCAGTGGTTCAGCCCACTGAGTGGCTCAGTGCCTTCAGCCCAGGGCGTGATCCTGGAGTCCCGGGATCGAGTCCCACATCAGGCTCCCTGCATGGGGCCTGCTTCTCCCTCTGCCTGTGTCTCTGCCTCTCTCTGTGTGTGTCTGTCATGAGTAAATAAATAAAATCTTTAAAAAAAAAAATCCAGTGGGAGAGGCACCTGGGTGGCTCAGGTCATGATTCTGGGATCCTGGGATCGAGTCCCACATCAGGCTTCCTGCATGGAGCCTGCTTCTCCCTCTGCCTATGTATCTGCCTCTCTCTCTCTGTCTCTCATGAATAAATAAATAAAATCTAAAAAAAAAAAAAAAAAAGAAAGAAAGAAAGAAAGAAAAAAAAAAGCCAGCAGGAATGGCTATTAAGAAGGGTCCAAAGGTAGTTACCACAGAGTAGGGGATCCTCTGTCTGCCTGGGGGGGTCAGGAGCTCTGAACAGCAAGTGGGCTTTGTTGTTCAAGTCCATGGAAGGATTTCTCCAGAGCTTGTTTGGGATGTCCTCAGCCCCTGAGCCAGGCTAGGGTGGAGGGGATGAGCATGGGAGAGGGCCAGGAGGTAAAGTAGAAAGGTACTCCTGGGAGGAGGCTGCACCCCTCAAAGCTAAGAGGCATGGTCTGACCACGTATGGGCATGAGGTAGGGGAGATGGAGGCAGAAGGGGCTCCCCACGCATGGCCCTACTGTGTGGTTGGTGGTGCGTACCAGGACTGGGGGTGTGGGAGTACCTGAGGATGGAGGTGGTGCTCCCCCCCATGTCCTCCCTGGCTGCAGGGGCAGCTGGGCAGGGCCCCCTCAGGCCCCCATTCACTGCTCCTTCTCCTTCCAGATCCTGGGCGCGGTGATCCTGGGTTTCGGAGTGTGGATCCTGGCCGACAGGAGCAGTTTCATCTCTGTGCTACGTAAGGGTCCCTCTGTTCCCCCACCCCTCACCTCCCGCCCCGCCCAGCTGGCTCTGGAGCAGTGGGCCTGGGCAGCAGGCAGGGCAGCTCCTGAGACTTGAGCCTCAAAGCCAGTCACTCTTCCAGCTGACCTCAGGGCCTTGCCCAGGTCCTGTGCTGACCACTCTGCTGTGGGCCCCTCTGCAGGGTTTTTCGGAAAGAATTTTCTCTCCCTCCCCACACAAAGCTGCTGTTGTCTGAAGAACACTGGGGGTTGAGGGAGTCTTGCTCTCCCATCGGGGCCCTTTCCCCGCAGCCCTGACCTTGAGAAAGCCTCTTACATTCCCTGTCCCTCCGTTTGCCAGCTCAGCAAGATGTGGGCAACAGCCCCTCCCCAGTCATTCAGGGAAGTGTAGGAAAGGCCGGGAAAGACTGATTGTCAGGAGTTGATGGTGTGCCTACTGTGCGCCTGGTGCCAGCTAGATGCGTCAGGCCTGTGGACCGAGGGGGAAGTCACCAGCCCAGCCTCCGTTGTTTGTGCTCATTGTGTGCCAAGCCCGGGGCCCAGGCATTTTGCACATGAAAATTGCCTTAATCCCACAACAGCCCTGCAAGGTATTCTAGTCCCACCTTACAAATGAAGAGATGTGGCTCAGAGAAGTGATGCCCCTGGCTCGTGTTCACAGAGCGTCAGTGATAGGTGTGAGACTTGAACCCCTAGAGCTTTGATCCTAAATGCTGCCCGTGGTAGGGGGAACCCAGCATGGAAGCCCCTTCTCTCACTATTGAAGCAGAAGGAAAGAAGCCCAAAGCACTCCTGCACAGACGACGAGAGCCTTTCCAGGTCTACTCACAGCCTCCCCCAGGAAGCCTGCCAGGCTTGCTGCACTGATCTCATGGGCACCCTGAGGTGGAAGGGAGGCACAGCTGAGGGCCCCAAGTAGCACAGTGATGCCACTCCCCTCAGTGAGTGCATCCTTGGCTCACTTCCCTCCCAGCTGCCGCTGAGGCAGCAGGTTTGGCCTCAGGCCCACGACAGCTGCTTGATTTGAATAAAGCGGAACCAGGCTAGGATGGGTGATGGAGAGGCCACACCTGTCACTGTGGCCCCAGGGGGCCAGGCCTCCCCTCAGACCTGAAAGGAAGCAAGGATGGTCCACCCTCCAGCCACATCCGATGCAGCCTGGGGCTGGCTGTTAGTTCTGCCTCCTTCTGGGGGGCTGCAGACTGGGGGCTTGGGTCTGCATTTCCCACCCCTGCTCCCTATGCCTTCCCAATGGGGGACACTTGCTCCTCCGCTCTGATTAGGGCCAGGCTCCCCCACTTCCTGGCTGTGGCCCACACCCAGTGGGCCCTGAACTGTGGGGCAAAGTCTCAAGGCCCAGCTCACCTGCTGCATCTCTGTCCTCTGCACTTCGCCCCCGGCCGCAGGAACCCTCCTGCTGCCCTTCTGGCCTCCTCCCTGTTCAGTTCGCAAACTCTTGAGCTGCCAGGATCTAGAGGTCCCCTAGATGCACCCAGAATGTTTGCACAAATACAAGGGCCCTGGGCCCACCCCAAGGGATTTGACTCCATTGGTGTGTGGGTGGTGGGCCTGGAGCACTGTCGTTTTTTAAAAACTCCCCAGGTGATTTCCCAGGCAGCCAGGGTGCAGAAGCACTGATCTAGCAGAAGGAAAGATTTGCTAAGAGTCACACAGCACATAAGGGCCAGGGCTGTGACCCAGGACTCCTGACCTGCTCTGATCCAGGCCTGCGTGACACAGCTCTTCCCTCACCTAACTGAAGCCTCACTGAGTCCACAGGGTGAGGTGTCTCTGTCCCCATTAAACAGTGCAGGAAACTGCAGCCACAGAGAGGGAAAGTAACTCATCCCAGGACACACAGCCAGGGGCTGGAGCTGGGATGTGAACCAGGCGGCATGGCTCCTGAGCTCCCACACTCCGAGCCCCTGTACTGCAGGGTTCCATAGGTGTCACGCATTCCTGCCTTAACCAGAGGGAGTAAGCGCCATGGTGTGGAGCAGACTCTAGGGCTGGGCTGCCGAGGTTCAGATCCTGGCTCTGCTGCCTGCTAGCTGGGTGATCCTGGGCCAGTTACTTCACCTCTCTCTGCCTCTTCATCTGGAAAATGGGAGTAGGAATAGAATATATCCCATAAGGTTATGGCGAAAAATTAAATGAGTTAATATACAAGAAGCATTTAGAACAGCTCCTCCTAAATAGTCACCCCTACGTAAGTGATTGTTAAATTGATAATGACATTTTTAGGAAGGAGGATTTAGTTCGATTTTAAAGAGAAAGAAACAGAGGCCAGCGAGGCCAGTGAACAGCTTGCCCGCATTCAGAGCCGGTTAGCAGCAGAGCTGGGATTAGACCCCCTATGTTGTTGCCTCGGGTCTCTTTCATATTGGGCCGCTTCTACCTCGCTGGCACCTGCCGGGCCCGGCAAGACCAAGATGTTTCTGCCATGCACAGCGGAGGGCCCCCCCTTCCTAAGTCAGGTTGCTCAGATTGGGGCCAGCCTGAGACTCCGGGTGAGGTCAAGGACTGGCGTCCACTAGATGTTCTGAGAAGCCGAGACCCCGCGGCCGGGCTGGCCTCCTGGGGGAGAACCTGAGTTGGTGGTCTCAGCCCTGGGGTCTTGCCTGCTGCCCTCCCGCCCCCCTGGCGCTCCCCGCTGGGCTTCAGGGCTCTTAGGGACAAATTAGATTGTAAATCTACCCTCAGCGGCCTGTTGTGGAAATAAAGCAGATGATTCGGATAAAGGGCCTTGTTCTGGCTGGCACACAGCGGATTCCAGGCCGTGCCAAGTTCCTTTTCTCTGGGAGTAGTCCCTGGGAGGAACCCGAACCCGGGAAGCTTAGAAAAAGTAGCACTGGGTGGCTTCCTCCTGACCATGCTGATTGCTGAGAGCAGGGCTGTCAGGGCCTGGAATGAAAGTGGGGGTTCAGTGCCAGGAACCCCCCACTCTCCCCCCAGCAGGGCACTGTCTCCTCCTGCCCACATCCCCGCCTGCCTGGGGGCTCCTGCAGAAGAGCTGGGCTGGAGGCAGCCTTGCCCTGGCACCCTGAGAGCAGAGTGGGCTGGCCAGGGCCCTTCCTGAGCTCCAGAACATCCTGTCTGACCAGGAAGTGGAGCCGAATCAGGCCCTCCTCTCCACCCACCCTTCAGCTTTGTAGTTACTTCTTAGGGCAGGAACACCCCCTGGGTGGCCCGGGGTGGGGCCCTCAGCTTTCCGAGGCCCCCCAGGTTGCTGGCCAGTGTTCTCCTTGCTGATGTCACTCCTGCCAGCTCTGGACATGCCCCCCTTAGGAGAGCACAATAATTTGCAGATTCCAGGTGGTCTTGCAGGAAAAGTCTGTCCAGTTGTGATGGACCCAGGAACCTACATCCCTAAGAGGTTCCCCTGATCTGCTAATGCACTCCAGGATGCTCTCCAGCTTTCTGGAAACATCCTGCCCCAGCTGCCTCCTGAGGGTGCAGGGGCTGTGGTGGGAGGAGTCTGCAGCCCCCTGCCAGTGGGGGAGGCACATCGACCCTGGTGCTCCTGGCATATGACCACCCCTGGGTAGAGCGCACCTCGTCCAGGTGGGCTGAGGGTGGGTGTGAGCCACGACCTGTTCTGGCAGGGGATGTGCTGGGCTTCTTGGGAAATGCTGGTCCAGTGCCCCGACCTCCACCCACCTGGTGGGCTCTGTCTGCCCACAGCCCTGAAGAGGGTCCCTTGCCATTGGGCCCCTCCCTCCATGCCTGAAGCATGTCACCTGTCGGACTCACAGTGGCCCGTTCTGTCTCCTTCAAATACATCAGCCTCACTCCTTCCTCCTTGCTGTTCCCACTGCCTGGAACTCCTCCCCCTCTCAGATCTTCACTAGGGCTGCGTCCCCATTCTCCTCTCAGCTCAAATGTCACCTGCTCAGTCCAGCCTTCCCCAGCCACCGGCCCACTCCCTGCCCCACGGCTCTCTACATGGAGCCGGCCTCTGTGTCTGTGTGCAGCTCTTCCCACAACCAGGAGATCTGTTCCAGGCACTTATTGTCTCTACGCCCCCACCCCACTGAATGGCAGCTCCTTGGTGTGGGGACCTCCTCACTCCAACTTCTGTATCCCCAGCAGCCAGCACCCAGTCTGGCCCACGGTGGGCACCTGGTAAACTGGTTAGCTGAATGAATACGCGCCTGTGTCAATAGGTGTGTCCCATGCGTCAGGGGAAGGAGCCTGCAGGTCTCTAAATCCCAGCCCCGCCCTGGGCCCCCACCTCTCTGAGCCTCAGTGAAATGGCTGGGCCAGTGCCTACCAGACAGAGCTATGTCAGAGCTGGGGTTGGTGTGTGTGGAGCCCTAGGGACACAGGGAGTGGGTGGGACAGCCTGGTATTTACCGTTATAGGGACAGGGAGGAAAGCAGGCCTTTAAAGCCTGTGACCTCAGCAGGGGGTGAACCTTCCAGGCTGTGGTTCATTCATTCAGCACACCTTTCGGGCGACACTTTGCTGTGCCAGACGCTGTTAGGAGTGCGGTATAGCTAGGGGCTCAGCAGGGATCAAAGTCCCTGTCCTTGTCCAGTTCACCTCGAAAGGTGGGGTCGCAGACAAGAACAGCAGTAAAATGTAGCTTTTGCAATCCTAAACACCAAGGAGAAAATTAAGAGGACTGGGGATTAGGATAGATTGGGGGTGGAAGGGAGAGAGGGCACACATCCACAGGAGGGATGCGGGGGGAGGGAGCAGGGTCCCCGTGGGTGGGGCAGGGGTGGGGGGCTGACCCCAGTGCTCTGACTCCAAGGGGAGCGGTCCCAGACCTTGGGGCCCTGCTCCTGGTGGTGTGCCTGGCTGATCAAATGCCCTTCTTTCCACCCCAGAGACCTCCTCCAACTCCCTCAAGGTGGGGGCCTGTGTCTTCATCGGTGTGGGTGCCGTCACCATGTTCATGGGCTTCCTGGGCTGCATCGGTGCCATCAAGGAGGTCCGCTGCCTGCTGGGGCTGGTGAGTTCCCTGTTCACCAGTGGGGCCTATGCTACCCTGGGCCAGCTGTGGGAACGTGCACAGCTGTGAGTGGGATGGGGGCACCTGCGGGGGCCATGCAGCTGACTCCATGCTGCTCTGTGTTCCAGTACTTTGCCTTCCTCCTCCTCATGCTCATCGTCCAGGTGGCCGCTGGAGTCCTCTTCTACTTCAGCACAGGCAAGGTAAGCATCCTTCTGGCTGGGCTGGGCTGGGCTGAGGGAGAGACAAAAAGGCCTCTTAGTTGTCACAGACAAACTCATGAGGTGCCCAGCAACTCCCTGCCCCACCACCCTGGGTCCTTCGGTCCCTGTGACCTGCTGGGATATAAGGGGGGACAGCATCTTGGGTGGAGTCGCTGCTGGGCCTGCACACAGCTCTACCCCAGCACTTTGTAGCTGTGGGGCAGCGGGGAAGCCACTCGCCTCTCCGTGCCTGTCTCACCTTTCTGCAAACGAGGGACAGTGATAAATTTGACTTCCAAGGTTCTGGCGAGGATTTATCTTAGTAAAACACAGCACAGTGCTTGACATGGTAAACGCCCAATAAATGTTGTTTTTCTTGTTTTTATTCAAGCACCTCAGCAAGTACTAAATCCATGTCACTCATCCACAGATGAGGCCCAGGGAGGAGACTGTCAAGAAAGAGATTAGTTTTGTGGGGCACCTGGGTGGCTCAGTAGGTTAAGCGTCTGCCTTTGGCTCAGGTCATGATCCTGGGGTCCTAGGATGGAGCCCCGCATTGGGCTCTCTGCTCGTTGCGGAGCCTGCTTCTCCCTCTCTCTCTGTCTACTGTTCTCTCCAGCTTGTGCTCCCTCTCGCTCTGTCAAATTAAAACAAAAAATTAGTTTTGTATCACGGAGAAGGCACTCAGCTTTAAGAAATAGAAAATCAGGCTGACTGCGGCTTCAACTCTAAAGACATTTGCTGTCGACTTAACCAGAAGTTGGGTTGGACTCTCAGGGACCATGCTTCCCACTCTCTGTTCAGTATCCTCATCATGCCGCTTGCTTCTTCACACCACTCACCTCATGGTCACAAGACAGCTGCCACAGCACCAGGCACAACATCCGTACTGGTGTAGCCAGAAGAAAGGGCAAGGGGCAGTGCCAGCCACCCCCCGCCCTTTTATCTGAAAAGCAAGTCCTCCAACAGTCTTGGCTAGACTGGGTCACAAAGGCACCCCTGGCTTCAGGGGGACTCTAAGGACAGAGGCATAAGGGAGAAGAGAAGCTGGGAATAGCCACTGGGTGAGACAGTCAATGGTGACTGTCAAGGTGACCCCCTATGGAACACCTACTGTGTGCACATGGCATCTTCTGGAGGCTTTACACACATTGTCTCATCCTCACGGCAGCTGTGCCCTGTGTTAGGTTGACAGAGGGAGACAGATACTCAGAGAGGTTAGAGCAATAACATCACAAGAACTAAAATCCTCAGCACCCTTGCAGTTGACTCAGGGCACACCCTATACTACTGAGTACAGTGCCGACCACTTTACTTTCATTCTTTCATGGATGCTCTCCATGCCTCCCCTGTCGGGATAGCATGAGAATCCCCATCCAGCAGGGGAGGGGCAAAGGCACCCAGCCTGCCAGGGGCCGGGCCAGGCAGGGGCACAGACTCCAGGACTTAGACCCATGGCACACGGCCCGTGACCCAGCGGACCCTAGGACACCCGCCTTCCTCCAGCACTACGGTTCTCATCCACCGACTACGCAATCAGAGCAGGTGGCTAGTGGGTTCATTTCACCACTGGAAGGTCCAGTTGCCTCAGATCACCCTTAGAAGGAAGGTGGGAGGGCAAGTGGGGGGCTCAGCCAGTGAACAGCAGAGCCCGGATTTGAACCCCAGGCAGCCTGCCTTCTGGGTTCATCAGGGTGAATTTGTCATTGCCGTGGTTCCAACCTGAGTCTGCTCTACTTATCTGTCATCCACGCCCAGCCTGCTTCTCAGGAGAATACAGCTGAGTTCCAGCACAGGGACAGGGTAACTAAAATCATAACAAGAGGTTGGAGTGCACACCGGAGGAGGAAAAGCCATGTCCCGGAAGCCAGGGCACTGGATATTGTCACTGAGGGCTAACTTGAATACTGAGCTTCCCAGCAGCCAAGGCAAAAGGGGAAATAGCAGTTTCAGTAGATGAAAGGAAGCTCTCTTGGCTGTCAGACAGGAGGCTGGTGTTTAAGGGAGGGAAACTCTTTTTCTCCGTGAAAGGATTGTGAGATCCAGTCTTTTGATTTCTGCCCCTTGGCACGTGGGGCTTCTCTGGGACCCAATTAGGGTGGACAAGAACTGGGCCCTGGTGAGCTGGTTTCTATGACTCAGGGGTCTTGGGCGGTCCACCTTCCCACAGTAATAAAGATGGCATCCATCTGTCGGATGCCAACCACATGTCAGGAGCTGGGCTGGTAACTTGATACACATTTCAGTTTCACAAGCGGTTTCCAGTGTAAGAAACTGAGGCCGGGAAAAGCAAAATGGCTTGTGGCCACAGCCACATGTAGCTTGGATGCGTCAGAGTGGAGCATTCCTTCCCCATCCCTCTGACCCAAGGCCCATGCCTCCCTCTACAGCACGCTGCCTCCCTGTGGGCTGTATAATCTGCTTGGCCGACGACCAGCAGCTATGCCTCGGAGGCGTCCCGCGGCCCCTGAGCAAGGCTGGTGTGGCGAATCAGGACTCCGGACTGCAGTCCAGACTGTCTGCCGTACCCGCCCCCCACATTCCCTCCTGCTTTCCCCTCCCCACCAGGCTCCGTGCCTCATGCCCCCTGGTCCCAGCCCAGCTCACCTGGGCCCACCTCTTCTGCAAGGCACAGGGACATTTCCTGGCTCTGCGGGGGAGGTTCTGGCACCATTCTCTGCCCGAGTTGGAATGAATGATTTATTTTTTCTCTCCCAGCACACTGTAAATCCCGCTGGGAGACTAAACATGTCCTTGATGATGTTTATTCCCACAGATGAGGTCCAGCTGGGGAGGTGGGCCTTGGTGGGGCCTGGAGGAAGAGGCCTTTTAAAGGCAATGGGCTGGCCTCCTCGCCCCCCCCCCCCCCCCCCGCACTGTCCAGGCCTCCTGGGCAGGTGGGAGGGCCTGAGCTGCTGGGTTCCCCTCGTCTCCCCAAGTTTTCTCCCGGGATGGCACTGGTCCTTCCTGCCCCGCGTTCCCATCGGCCATTGTCCCCAGGGCAGCAACAGCGGTGGGGTGGGGGACAGGGGAACGGTGGGACCAGGCACATGGCCTCTCAGGCCCTGGGTTCTGTGTCCATAAGTTGAGGGGAGGGCTGCTGGGCCCCCACTCCCACCCAGGGTTGAAGTGAGCACAGCCAGCAACACTTTTATAAGATGGAATGGTGGCCTAGGCCTCGACTCTAGAACCAAACGGCCCCCCTATGTTGGAATCACCTCTCGGAGGCCCTCGGCAAGTGACTCAGCCTCTCCGCTCCACTTGCCTCGCGGGTCAAACAGCAGTAACCACACAGGTCCACTCCCCCTCTGAGCTGCAATTCTGAAATCTAAAAACCACTCCGAAAAGCCGAAATGGCATTTGCAGCTTATTTGATGGCAAAATCAAACCCAAACAGAGCAAGGCTATTTCTGGCCTCTGTGTACCCCATTTAGGTGGCCCTCGGGAACTATGAATGGGAGAGAGTTCGGGGTGTGACACAGACCCCAATCCCTTTCTAAAATTGGAACATTGCTCAGCGCCACAGCACGCTGGGCCCGAGGGCTGTCTCACAGCTCTGTGCTGCGGATCTGAGAGCGACGCCGTATGGGAAGGGCGTAGTGCAGCGCCTGGCCCGGGGCAGATATTTGCTGGCATCATTGCAAGGGTTTATACTGTGATGTTCACCATCATTAACTTCCTTGATGCTTAGTGAGGGCTCAGTAAATGGCAGCCGTTCCTGTTGTCACTGGTGTTAGGATTAGCAAGAGCCGTAGGGGCCAGGATTAGGGAGTGGAGGTTCCTCTGCCTCTTTCCTCCTCTGACTATCCAGCCCCTGTTCTGTGGCCCAAGTCTGGGCTTCCGGGGCCCTGCGTTCTAGGGTGAGCTCTGCCATTGGTTGCTCATGGGCTCGGACGACATAGCCAGCCTCTCTGAGTCTCAGCTGGCATCTTGGGCCTTTCCCAGCTCGACACTGGGATTCGGACTCTCCAGGAGGTGGAGAGTGGGAGAGGGTCAGGAGGGAGGAAGCAAGCACACTCTGCTGGGCATGTGCTGGGCACTGGCCTTGGCACGCTCATGCAGGTCATACTGCTCACCTGCCCCACAGCCCGCACAGGTGAGGCCTCTGGGACTTTGGTGGGTTATGTCAGGGCCTTGGGCCGAAGGCCTGGGGGCTGAGGTTTGGAGGGCAAAGGGCTCGCGTGGGCTGGGTGAACGCTGGGGGTTGAGGTGGTGACAGTGGCCAAGCCGCACCTCTGTGTGCCTCCCAGGGAGGATGGTCAGGGAGCTCTATGATGCCCTCCCCCCTCTTTCCTTTATTCACCTAAGGAGCTCAGAATAGCCAGTGGGCACGTGCCTGCCCTAACTTACAGGTGGTAAGACAGGTTCCCCGAGGACAATGCCTTCTGTGACATGCCTGCTCCCCGTGAGGGAAACTTCCTGATCCCCTGGCCAGGGCTGCTACCAGCCTTGGGGCGGGGGGCAGCTGGAGCCAGGACAGAGAGAGGTGACCTTCGTCTTCCCTTTTGGGAAAGAAAAGAAGGCATCCAGGTGGTCCTTCTGGAAGGGGATCATGGAGAGCAGTGAGATGGAGATTGTTAAGGCCCCGGGTGCTGGGTGCTAGGTGCCTACATGGCTCCCTGGCTGTGGAGGGTGGGGCCTGAGTTGGGCCCCGCCCTCACGGAGCCTACTGGGGCCTGGGGACTTCTGGGGTAGCTGATTGTGTACATATGCAGCCCGATTTCAGGAAAGGCTCAGGTGGTGACTAAGAGTAAACACGCCACCTCCCCCTTCTGCATCCACCATCGCCCTCATGTCCTATCAGGATCCCAGGCTGAAGCCTCAGACCCACTGTATCTGCATTCTGGCAAAGCTCTTGGCGACATATCCTGTGGGAGCCCCGGGAGAGAACAGGAGGGTGTGGGTCCATTTCATTGCTTGGAGAGCCACCTTGTTCTCGAGGGCAATTTGATGCATTTGCATAAAGAGTGTGGAGAGAGCTCTGGACATCATCCCAAGAAGTGGTCAGAGGAGCCAGAGAGGAGGGGGCGAAGGGAGACTAGTCTGGTCTTGAATATCCAAATGGTTTGTCCTAGGAGAGAGCGACCTGATTTGTTTGGTATGATCCCCTCTGGGACTTGGGAGGGAGTGAAGAGGAGAGAACTCAACATTAATGAGTGGAAGTCATTGGAGCTCAATTTAAAATAAAGTGCATATATCAAGAGCGTCCCCACCCCTGCGATGTGCCACTCTGTGAGGTCCTGAATTCCCCGTACAGGGAGCCTTTAAGCAAAGCCTGGAAAAAATATGGGAAGGACTCTTAACATTTGCATGATATGCTACATTCAGAGGTCTCTTCTAATCATCCTCTGCGTGAAAAGTCACACTGCAGGTGAAATGAAAACACAGCATCGTGGTACTGGGGAGTCACCCCAGAGGATGGTGCCGTCTGGGGTCAGGTGGAGATAGTGGGTGGTTTGCTGTGGTTGAGATCTCAGGCTTCTGGGGCTGGAAGTATCAGGGTTACAGCCCTGTCTCTGCTGTTTGCTAGCTGTGTGGTCGTAGGAAATTTAAGCCCACTTTTGGAACCTGCTTTCTTTTCTGGGAAATGGGGAGGATGGTAGTTCCAGGGCTGGCTTCCTAGGCCTGTGATCTGGGCAGTTACATAGCGTCCTCCACTTAGAAGGATCCATGCTTGGTTTATACTCAGATGCTACTGTGTTGAAATTCTTAGTCATTTTTAAGCAAGGGACCATGCATTTTCATTTTGCACTGGGCTGCAATTATGCTGCTGGTCCTGGGCAGGCCTTTTTTTTTTTTTTTTTCCTGGGCAGGACTCTTCATTGCATTGATAATAACGCAACTGGCCTGAGCCGACTGGAGGCTCAGCTGGTCCAGATTTCCAAAGGCTGCCACCAGGACTCTGCCCCTCTCCATCCTGTGCTCCTGCTCTCCTCCGTCGGCTCCCTTCTCAGGCAGGCAGTCCCCCAGCGGAGCCTCAGGTGGCCACCAGCCACAAAGGCCCTCATCTCGCCAGATTAGCAGAAATAGGAGGTCACTTTTAACCTGCCCATCCTTGAACCACTCGCTGTGCCTAGGATGGAGAAGGCGCCAAGTGGCGACCTGGGACTCGCCCGTGTCAGTGAGGGGAGCAGGGCTTCCCAGGCTCGTGGAGGAATCGAGGGGGTGGTTGCCCCTCAGGAAAGGAAGTGCTGTTTCAAGAAGGGAGCATCTGGTGCCCACCAGGTGGAAACCACAGAGGCAGGCCCCGCAGGGATGAAGTGAGAGAGTGAGCATCTCCCCACTCCCCACTCCCCGTTCCTTGCTCTCTCTTGTCTCAGGAACTACCTGGTTGCCAGGGTGACCTCCCTGAGCTCCCAACATGGGCTCCTGGGCATTGGGATCCCAAGGCATCAGCTCTGAGCTGAACCAGCTCCCACAGCGGTGATCCCTATGGCTGGGCTCTGTCTCTCACCCACATTCAGGTCTGCAGGATGGTGTGGTGTTTCCATGGAAACCACCCAGCCTCAGTGGAAACCACCCGGCTCCATCCCTTTTCTCATTTCAGGGGGCCTGAAAGAGGGAAGTCTGGGCTGCGTGGCAACCACACAGGGGTATAAATAGAGACTAGGTCCGCGGGGGAGGGCAGGTAGGACAGCTGTGAGACAGGCGGCTCTCCATGCAAATGCCTCCGGGGGCCACCCCCCTCCTCCTTTCCACGCTTCAGGGATCATCCACCCACCACCCACCCGGGAGGAGAGGTGGAGCAGAGATGGTCGGGGCAGAGAGACCCGGGACCCATGGGAGCCAGCCCCAGCTGTATGACGTAGCAGCTTCTCCGGGCCCTCCTTCACGGGGCCCTGACCTCCTTCAGGGTGTGGCCAAGTGGTTTAAGTGCTGATGGAGCTTAAAGGGTCACAAACTGGGTTCTGGGTCCCGATCCCAGCTCTTCCCTATGTTGGCTGTGTGACCTCCGCCAAGTTAATCAACCTCTCTGGGCCCCGTTTTCCACATCTCTAAAATGAGGGAATGAGGTACCTACCGAGGCCCTAGGTCTGTTCTGAGGATTAAAATGAATTGATGCACTGAAAGTGCTAAGTGCGGGCCTATAACAAGGGTTTGGCAAAAGTTGGCCACCGCTATGGTGATTAATCACCCAGAGGGAAGCTGTGTGCGTCGTCGTAAAGCTCTGTGAGTAAAACAGAGAGTGCCATGCTGGGAGTTCTATGAAGAGGGAGAAAGGCAAAGGGCAGTCCTGGGGGGGGGGGGGGGCATTTCCCAGGGTTAGTGGAGGGAGGGGGCGAGGAGCCAGGGCTGCGGGTCCATCCGGAGGATGTGGGTTCTCTGAGGGCTGCGTTTGTGAGCTGCCTGTGGGGTGCTGGCGGAAGCCTGCTCGCTGCCTTGTGAGCCGGGCCCTGAAAACCCCTGCCTGGAAGTACCTGTCCTACATCCTAATTCCCCTTTCCCCTGAACCGGAGTGGGGGGGGGCAAGTTTGCAGACGTCCCCTTGGTGGCCGGGCCCCTCACCCTGGGGCTCTGTGGTGACAGCAGGTGGCTGTCCCTAGCTTCTTCATGCTGGCGTGCCAGGAAGGCCCCTGAGCAAGGTCCACGGGAGCAGCCAGGCGGGCCCAGGCTGGGTCTGGCTCTTGGGGGGCCCCCCTGGCTCCCACCTGGGGCACGGGCCCCCGTTGTCAGGTCTCAAGGCAGGTTTCGGTTTTACCTCCCTTTGCAACTTGTTCCTGAAAAGCTGCCGCAGTGAGATCCCCTGTTGAGAGCACCACTGAGGGACCTTTGGTTCCCCGCACCCCTCACCCGCCTTCTTGGGAAATCATTGTTCCCTTGGTGTGGGGTTAAGGTAGAGTGGGCGCTTCTCTCCCGCACCGAGGGACCCTGAATTCCCAAGCCTGGTGGAAGACCAGCACAGTCAGGATTTGGGTTTTGTGGGGCCCGGGGGCAGGCATGAGGATTAACTGGGAGAGCGTGGGAGCACCACCCCCACCCGGTGTGTAGCGTATGGCAGTGACCGTGCACCACACATCTGCCGTGGCCAGGCTTCTCCAGAGACGGTCCTTGCTCCCCTGGATCAGACATTCTAGTGGAGGGGACAGATAATATACCCTGAACACAAAAGAGCATGCAATGGCAGTGCCACGGAAGGAAAAGACAGCACGCCTACCCTTGCAGGTGGAGGAGGGTCAGGGAGGGGGTGGTGGAGGGGGTGGAGAAGGGGTGTGTTCTGTCGAGTGGTCCAGGAAGGCCTTTCTGACGACCTGACTGAAGGAAGTGGAGGGGTGAGCCGTGTTAATGTTTGGGGGAAGAGGATACAGGTGGTGGGCATAGCAAGTGCAAAGGTCCTGTGACAGGAGTGCCACCTCGCAGGAAGCCAGCAAGGAGATCTGTGTTATTGAAGCAAAAGGAGCAAAAAACAGAAAATGAGGTTTGGGAAAAGCAGGGGCCAAACAACGTAGGGCCTTGCGGGCCGTTGCCAGGATGTTGGCATTCTCCCCGAGACGGATGAGAGCAGCGACATGCAGAGATTCACATTTAAAGGGTCCCCCAGCCGCCGAGTGCCACTTAGACTATAGCGCAGGAGCAGTTGGCTCTAACGACACTGGGCTTGGTGTGGTGGCCAGGGGGGCTGGCACCCAGGAGGTGCTAGGAAAGTAGTTGCAATGGACGTTGGTCCATTCGACTGTCAGTATGTCCCCAGGGATGGGGTGGGTGACGAGGGAGGCCATTTAAGTAGATGTGACCAAAAGTGGGGCACGAGTTTCAGGAAATCCGACCTTGACTCTTGTTCTCCCCTCTGCAGCTAAAGCAAGAGATGGGCAGCATCGTGATGAAGCTCATCCAGGACTACAAGGACGGCCAAGAGGACAGACTGCAGGAGGCCTGGGACTACGTGCAGGCTCAGGTACGTAGGTGGCGGGGGTGGGGTGGCGTGAGGATCCCGGCCTGATGGGTCTGGGTCTGGGCGTGCATGCGCCTGACACAGTATGCCGGTGGGTGGGTGTCTGTTAGGGACAAGGGGCCTCTGCAGAGTCCCCCTGCCTGGCACCCGGCTAAGCACAGTCCCTCACGCGGGGGGCCCTGGGTCTTGGAGGCTGCCCGTGGCTCACTGTGCTGTGGTCTGTGGCGGAGGGCGAGGGCCCTCATCTCAAGTCAGGCTGGGGAGTCCGTCCTGGGGGTTAAGGAACTGGGTGCCCAGGCCGACATGCTGAGTCTGAGTGAGAGCTACCTCTGGGAGGGTATTGACGTGATGTGCCCATGGGAACCTCCTGGGGTGAAAGGAATGTTCTATCTACATCCTGATCCAACTTGCAGTTATGCCAGTATGTGTGTAAAAATTCATCAGGCTGTTTGTGCACTTTAGTGTATGTGTATTATACCTCAGTTAAAGTGAGAGAGAGACAGACTGACTGAATGACTGATTGGCAGAATGACTGACTGAATAAATGAATCAATCAATGAATGATTGACAGACTGACTGACTGAATAAATGAATCAATGAATGATTGACAGACTGACAGAATGACTGACAGGTTGAATGAATGGTTGACAGAATGATTGAAGACTTCTGACTGAAGACTGAGTGAATGAACGAATGTTTGATGGAATGGCTGACTGACTGAATGACTGACAGAATGACTGAATGAATAATTGACAGAATGACAGAATGACTGACTGACAGACTGAGTGAGTGACTGATAGAATGAATGGATGGATGGATGATGGCCTGACTGGCAGACAAGATGACTGATGGACAGAATTGACTGACTAAATGAATGAATGAATGAATGGATACATGAATACATGAATGATGGACTGAGTGAGACAGAATGAATGACCGACTGAGTGAGTGAATGAATGAATGATGAATGAATAGGTAGATGGATGGATGATGGACTGACTGGCAGACAAAATGACTAAGTGACTGACAGAATGACTGACTGAGTGACTGACTGACAGAATGACTGACAGTGACTGGCTGACAGAATGACTGACTGGCCCACTGGGTTCCCAGCCTGCCCTGATTGGTGAGCCGGTGGCCGCGCACACAAAGGGGCCCCGGGGCCCAGGTCCCAGATGCTGTGCGCCCCGCTGCCTCCCACGTTCGGCCTGACCCACAGTTGCCGACTCTCGGGGACCCTCGGGGACAGCTGGTGCGCGCCCTGGGCGGGGCTTCCCGCGGCACCAAGGCCTCCGGGTCACTCCCGTGTGCCGGGCGCTGCCGGGGATGGTGCCGCTGCCCGAGGCTGCTCCCGTCTGTAAAATGGGGCTACGGCTCGTGCTCGCCCGACCGTGGCACCTGCGCGGCGCTCCTGGGGCACGCGGGTGACGAGGGTTTACCGGCCACACGCGGCCACGGAGGACGGATCTTGGCAGAGGGCCAAGGAGGGCTCCTACTTCTGCCCAGTGCCAGGTGCCAGCCTCCCTGCCAGAGGGGGCAGCCAAGTGTCTCCCTGAAGTGGGAACAGGAGAAAGGAACCTTCTGGAGCAGCTGCCTGGCGCCCCAGAACGCCTGAGCGTGCTTGGCTCGCCCCCTGCTGGCCGCCCAGAGATGGGAGGGAAGCAGGTGGAGGATAGCCCCACGCCCTCGGGCAATGGCATGGAGTGTATCCATGTGAGTCCCCTTAATCCTCCCGGAGACCCTGGCAGAGTGGCTCGTGTCATCCCATTCTCCACGTGAGGAAGCCAGGCCTGGCGGCTCGCCCGGGCGCAGGGCACCGGCCCTCCCTGACTCGGTTCCACCTGCCCCTGGTGGACTTGGCCTCTCAGATCCCAGTCCCATCAGGATTTCAAGCCCAGACGTGATCCAAAACCCTCGGGGTCCCCTTCACGAGCCCCACAGAGGCCCCTTCCAGCACAGGGAGCCCAGAAGGGCCTCTCCCCTTCTGGAACTAGACCATTTTCTCTTCTAAAAGGCACAACTGACCATAACTCCTTTTCACCTTGGCAACCAGGAAGCTCAGAGCCAAATCCCCAGCATGTACACAGCAGCTCGATGTGGAGCTGGTTCCTGTGCTCTCCGGGTGGGGCCCGGATACCTGGCCTGCCCCGTAACCACCGTGTCCTCCCAACAGCCCTTTGACTTCGGAACCTTGGTTACCCCATTTTGCAGACGAGGAGACTTGAGGAAAGCACTTAAACCAAAGTTAAGCCGCTGGCGGATGGCAAGGCTGGGATTCGAACCCAGTAGCCAGACTCTAGACCCTGCACTCTTTTTTTTAAGCAGTTTTGTTTTTTTTAAGTAGGTTCCACAGCCACCCTGGGGCTTGAACTCACGGCCCCGAGATCAAGTGTTGCATGCTCCACCCACCGAGCCAGCCAGGCGCCCCTAGACCCCACACTCTTACCTGTGTGTCCTTCGCCCTTCATGTGTCCACACGTCCGTGTTCTCTTTGCACCGCAACGGTCCCTCCTGTCCTGCCTTTACTTTCCTGCTCCTGACTTCTCTGTTTCTTGCTGTTTTCATATTTATGGTGCGTGTTTCCTGAAAGCCCCTTCAAGTTCCCTGTGGCTCCCAGAAGCCAAAGTGAAGCCTAAACACTAATCCTGGCGGTTCGGCTGGGACGAGTGGGGTGGCAGGGGCGGCGGCGGGCGGGGGGGGGGGGGGCAGCCCTGAGAGGGACAGATGTGAGTCCCCGTCCTGGGGGACCCCGCCTCTGCCAGTGGGCGTGAGCGGCCTGTGTCCCCCGCAGGTGAGGTGCTGCGGCTGGGCCAGCTTCTACAACTGGACGGACAATGCCGAGCTCATGAACCGCACCAATGTCACCTACCCCTGCTCCTGCGAGGATAAGAGGGAGGCCGACGACAGCTTCCTGGTGCGGAAGGGCTTCTGTGAGGCTTTCAACAGCACCAGGACCGAGAGTGGAAACAACCCCGAGTACTGGCCCGTGTACCGTGAGGTGTGTGCGAGGCCGGAGTGGGGATGGGGTGGGGGGGTGGGGGGCACCTGTGCCTTCAGGTACTCAGGCCCCTCGGCTTCTCCTCCCTTCTTCCCTCCCCTCCACCCAGAACCTCTCTCCGCAGGCCCTCTGGGCTGGGGTGGGCCCTCTTGGGCTTCTGCGTCTATGGGGCAAGGGGTGACGTGACTGTGTGCTCCCCTTCTAGGGCTGCATGAAGAAGGTGCAGGCGTGGCTTCAGGAGAACGTGGGCATCATCCTGGGCGTGTGTGTGGGCGTCGCTGTCATCGAGGTCTGAGTCCCTCCCCCCTCCAGCTGCCCCCCCCCTCCAGCTCTGCCCTCTGGGATTGGCCCTGCCTCCTCAGGGAGGCTGAGCTCCATCCCCTTCTAGAGGCCCCAGAGCAGGCCTGGCCTGACCACTGCCCCCCACCCCAGGGGGCCCCTCTACTGCTGAAACCCCAGGCTGGTCACAAGGCTTTAGTTGTGGATCTGCTTAATCCCACTCAAAGCCTGTGAAGCTCAAGGACCTGGACCATGAGATGCTGTTCTGGGGCCTCCAGGGGGACCGGGTGGCCCTGCCTCCCTCTGACTCTTGCCCTCTCCCTCCGTAGCTCCTGGGGATGCTCCTGTCCATCTGCTTGTGCCGGCACGTCCATTCTGAAGACTACAGCAAGGTCCCCAAGTACTGAGGCACCTGCTGTCTCCCACCTCCCTGCCTGCCCCCAGGCTCAGGGCTCCTCAGGATCTCCCTGGCTCTCCTCCAGGCTCACCTCCCACCTCAGTCGCCCGTACCCATCCTGTGCCGGCTGGAGGTGGGGGGCTTCCTGGGGCCTGGACCCATCTCCCCACCTTTCTGTCTCCAGACTTGAGCCCCAGCTGCCAAGCTATTCTGTGGCTCCTCCGCTTATTGCCCGCCAGGATTCCCTTAGCAACCCAGAGAAAATGCTCCCGAGGCATCCCTGCACAGGTAGACTGGGTCTCTACCTGCCTTGGGATCTGTGTGTATTGGATGGGGGAAAATGTATTAAACTTTGGGGTGGGGGTGGGGGGTCAGATAAGGCACCCTGGGCTTCAGGGGACTGCCCACTGCGTGGGTAAACTCTTTTGTCCACTCTAAGGCTTCTCTCTTTGGTTTCTACATTTTCATTGAAGGTAGTGGGAGAGGGTGGGCCTTACCTGACACGAGTAGGAGGAGCAACCCTTCTGCAGGCCAGCTCCAGCCTCACCCGGGCAGCTCAGACCAACCTAGGCCACGTGATAAGCCGGGCCGAAGAGGGGCCGCCTGGACCGGGGCTCCGGACTGGCTCTGGGCTGCCTAGGGAATCCCGGGGGTGAACGCTTGGGGCCCGGAACAGAGCTGGTCCTGCATTTGCCAGGATCCCGAGCTGCCCAGGGAAGTGAGAAGGATGCTCTCCCCCAGGAGAAGCTGAGGCTGGCCTGTCCTTTGCCCCCTGGGGAATGGGTGGGTGAGGCTGTGCCCTGCGAGGGAGTGCGGAGGGGCTCTGTGCATAGTTCCGTAAAACATGTTTGCGATGTGACAGCTAACTATTAAAGAGGATTTGTAACAATCCAGCTTGCTGCCTGGCGGTGCTGCTTCTGGCGTCCAGAGGAGGAGGGACTGGAAAGAGCCAGGCCCCCGGGAAGTGGGGCCGCAGGAGGGCGATGGTCGCGAGGTGTTTCTGCAGAGCCCACCAGGTGGCGCTGCTGCCCCAGCCTGGGAGCCTGGCCGAGCCCCAGTGACTCCCTGGCTTCTCCAGGCCCCCGCCCAGCCCCAGCCCCAGCCCCAGCCCCAGCCCCAGCCCCGGCCCGCTCTCACTCCAGCTGGAGCGCTGGTGAAAATGCAGGTTCCAGGCCTGGAGGATTCTGAGGCAGCAGATCTGGGATGGGGACAAAGAGTCTGCATTTTTAGCAGCCCTCCCAGGTGATTCCTGAATCCTGATTATGAGATTCTTGGGCCCTGCCTGATAAGATGGAGCTACAGATGCCCCCCCCATAAGCCCCCCTCCTGCCCCCTGGTGATCCCCCAAGAGAGACAGAGCAGGGGGAGCAGGCCAGACAGCCCTGTCTTCAGCGAGCGGTGGTGGGGCACACCTTAGGGACAGTCCAACTGTCGATCTGAACCTAACTGGTTTCTTGCAAGAGATTTTTGTGGCTGATACTGTGGCCTGTGGAAGGCACAGGGGACGCCCCTGGGGGTCGAAGGACCCTTACGCTCCACGGACCCTGTTCTCTGCTGCAGTCAGAGACCCTCTCCGGAGCTCACCCAAGGCAGAGAGGGAGACATGCCAGTTTATTTTATTTATAACCTGCCTCATTCCACAGGGAAGTACATGTAATAAAACAGGAAACATAACAGGGAAAATATAAGCTTACAAGGAAGCGTAAACATGGGTGAGATAAGTCCAGCCAAGTTGCCCAACCTGGTGATTGCGAATCCATGCTGTGCTCATCCCACCTTCTCCACCACTGTGCTCGCAGCAGACATCACTAGTTGATCGCCGTTCTCATTTCCTTAGCCGGGATGCACGCTGGCCATGTTCCAAGCTGATATCACTCACGGCAGCCTCGAATCCTTCCCAATTCAGTACCGTCCACCAATCTCGTTGGCATGTAAAGTGAAAGCAATTACCTTTGACAGCTCTAGTGGCTGAGTTGAGTCATATGTAATTTTGCCTCTGAGCTTCCTGGTGGTCAAAGCAAAAAGGGAAACTTTCTCAGTTATAGCTCTCATTTCCCAAGGTTTCCTTAGCTTAGCTACCAGGGGGAACGTGACTGGCTGGAATGTGGAATTAAAGGCCACCCTCAAACACACAAACTCTGGTATCCCTTCACGACTGGAGCAAAAAGCACCCATGAGCTACTGTGCCTGACCTTGTGCTGGTTGTGGGCAGTGAGGACCGAAGCCGTGCATCTGCCTGCCGAGGAGGAGCCAGGAAGGCCAGTGAATGCGCACAAAGCAATTGGGTGACGATCTTACAAAGTAATTGGTGCTTGAAGAGCATCTGCTCTGTTCTAGTCCCGCTGACATATGTTAACTGATTTACTTGCTATAATGCTAGGAGGTGTGGGTCCATTATCCCCAGTTTACAGATAAGGACGATGAACAAAAGGGTTAAATAATTTTGTCTCCTGCAGAGAAGAGCAGGAACCACACCCTGGCCATCTGGTTGTGCAGTCCGCAGGCTGAGGTGGCGTCGCCTGAGAGAGTCACGAGCTGTCCCACATCTACTGTCGGCCTCCTCCGGCCCACAGGGGGACCCGCGTGCCACCCTTGCCCTGATGATGGCCTTGTAGGGGGAGAAAGGCTGAGTTAGGAGACAAGGCTTGGTCCCTGGCTGTGGGCCAGACTCCCCGGGCAGACAAGGAGATCTGAGTCTTCAGGTGGGCGCGGGGCTGTGTGGGGTGGGGACACAGTCTGATTCAGCCCAGAGGTCCCTTGGTGCCCACGCAACTGTCCCATGTCATCAGCAGGTCTCGGGGAGGGCTTCCCTGAGAAGGGCTTGGGCCGTGGGTAGGGCAGGCCTGGGTCCAAAAGGGGGCTTCGCTGCTGTGTAGTCACATGATCCCGGGCAAGCCTCTTGGCCCCTGGGGACCTCCCTGTCCTCGTCCGAATGCCAGGATGTTGACAGGGTTGTGGGACGCTCGGGTGCTGGGAAGGAGGTAGGAGCCTCAGCAAGGTGCCTGGCTCCCTGGGAACCCTGAACCAGAGTGAGCAACCCTATTCCTTGGCTTTGCCCATCCTGCCGTGTTCCTGGCTTTCCAGTCTCCGTGGCAGACTGTGGCAGGACATGGCTGCGGGGGTCCTGCGCAGGGTGACGGTCTGCAGCAGGTGGGGTGTGAGGCGCACGGGGTGTGATGGGGCGGGAGAGAGCAGGCCAACAGATGAGGGGCTTTCCTGCCCTTTGGGGGTGCCTGCTGTGGGGAGTTCCGGCATAAGGCCTGGAGAGGAGGGTGCAAGGGGGCCGGTGGGTTCCCAACGGGGGTCTCTGCCCACGTGAGCTCTCAGGGTTCCATCAGGCACCTGGCTTTGGAGATAATACCCACCCATCATGAACACAGAGAAGCCGGGGGCCCCTGTCTCCCCTCCTTCCCCCACTTTAGGCCTGGGCGGGGGGAGAATGGGATTCTGGGATGGACAACGAGAGCCCCCACCCTAAGAGCAGCAGCAGACGTCAGGTGGCCAAGAATGGGGCACCGAGTAATGGGTCCCTCTGATGCCCAGGGGTTTGGGGCTGAGACTGGAAGTCTCGAGAAGGCTGGGGAGCAGGGGGTGGGAGGCCTGAGATGACCACTGTCCCAGGCCACCTGCTGACCCCCAACCTAAACAGGACCAGCTGAGGGGTGTCAGCCTCGGATCACCTCTCTGGCCTTGGGTTGTCTCCCTCCTGGGTGGGCAGAGCGAAGGGGAAGGAGGAAGATGCTCCCTAACCTACTGTTGAGGGTCCTGCCATCTTCACCCTCAGAGAGGGTACAGGGAGCGTGTCAGGTTGGCTCTTCAGAACAACAGGGGGTCCAGGGACCTGGGTTTGGATCTCGCTGTACCTCCGTCTTCTCATGTGACCCTGGGCCCCAGAGAGCAGGGGTGAGCTCAAACTTGTGCTTGCAAAATAAATACCGTAAAGAAGGCTGAGAAAATGTCAGAAGTTATTAAGAGAGTGGGCTGATCCCCCAGCCCGCTTCCTCCCGAGGCTTGTCCCAGCGCCTCGCAGCTGGAAAGTGCCAGAGCCAGGACTGGGACGGCACAGATCTGACTCTGAGATGTCCTCCTGCCTCCACCGCCTCCCAGGCTTCCTGGGACGATTCCCAGGCTGGGTTGTGTTGTCAGACCATGGGCCTAAGTTCAGTAACATCTGGTCATCGTGAGCACGGAGGCTGCCGGGCCCCTCACTCCTACCTCCTGGGGAGGTCCCGGTTTCCACTGCCCTCCTTGCCCCCTGCCTCCCCCAGGCTTGAGAGATTCATGGGGAGAGAGCACAGTCCGGCTTCTCTAATTCCTGAGTTGGCCCCTATAGCCAGTCACCCATCCCAAGCCCACCTGGGGCTTCCATCCTTCTTGCCTCCCTGCTTGGGCTGCTGAGCCATCTGAAGTGCGACCAGGCCTTCAGTGGGGGGACAGGGCACCCCCAGGCTGTCATCTCTGTCATGAAGGTCCAGGCCAAGGGATATGCCTCTCAGATGACTGGCACAGGGGCTCCATAATGGCCTGGTTGCTGAGACAGAGGGCAGGAAGGCCCAAGGGTGCCCCTGGGTAGAGTCCCTGCTGGTCCCAGGGAGCAGCATAGGTGGGTACCAGCTCGGGGTCTTTGGGGGAGCCAATGGCGGTGTGCAGGAAGTGTCCAGGAAGGGGGGCCGTCTGGCATGGATGCTGGCAATGGGCATAGGCGCCAGACTCGAACTGGAATAAAGTCCTTCTGTGCGGATTGGCAGGAGGTGCAGGGGGGCCTAGGGGTTGGCCGGGGGAGGATTGTTGTCAACCAGGAGAGAAATATTCCGGTATTTTAATGACTGCCATGGCTGCATAGGCGAGCACCGCCGAACGTCCGCCCAGTGTGTGTGTGCACGCACGCAGGCCCTGCCTCCCCTGAGGACGCAGTCCATTCCTAGCTGTGAGGGAACCCAGATCTTCTCCTCAGACGGAGCCGTACCTGGCCAGGGTTGGGCAGGCACGAAGGGGCAAATGTCCGCCAGCCTGGAATGTTCCAGACCCGCCCTGGGAGACCCCAATCCTGCCTGCTTCCTAGCAGAGCCTCCTCCGCTCCCTCCCTGGGGTCTTACAAGTGAGCAAGTTACCCAGGCTGAGGAGCAGCATGGTGAAGGCGGCGCATGCCACTAATGACACGCCAGCCACCAGGGCGTCGTCTCCCAGGCCGGGCCAGGACTGCCACCACTTCCTTTCCCTGCAGGGGGACAGAGACCTCGGGGCAGATAACTGGCGGCCCTCTGGGGTCCCTGGAACCTGTGGGCTAGGCTTCATTTGCTCACCATTTGTTTGTGGTTTCACTCATTCATTCATTCGTTCGTTCATTCATTCCGTGAATACTTAAATGGGCACCTACTATGTGCCGGGCACTGTTCTAGGCTCTTGAGAACACAGCGGTCAAAGAAAAGCAGATCCCTGGGATCCCTGGGTGGCGCAGCGGTTTGGCGCCTGCCTTTGGCCCAGGGCGCGATCCTGGAGACCCGGGATCGAATCCCACGTCGGGCTCCCGGTGCATGGAGCCTGCTTCTCTCTCTGCCTGTGTCTCTGCCTCTCTCTCTGTGTGTGACTATCATAAATAAATAAAAATTAAAAAATATATATATATATATGTTTAAAAAAAAAAAAGAAAAGCAGATCCCTGACCTTTTGGCACCTGTATTCTGATGCCTACACGGAATCTGGCACCCTCACCTGTACTCACCTACGCACCCAGACGGGCACACGTGCCGCACACGCATGCAACCACCACCACTGCTGACAGCCCAGTCCACGCCGAATGTTGCTGTGGGACCCCCGGGGCCCACCCAGAGCCTCTGGCATCCTGTGGAAGGAAGTAGCATAATGAACAGCGAGTGGACAAACAGGAAAGGGTGCGGAAGCGCTCACGCTCAGCCCCTTCCCCTCCAGCCACACTCCACAGGAATCAGCACCCCCCTGGCTGCCCCTTCCCAACGGAAACCAATCGAATCAGCCAGCTCCTGCGCTCAGGAGTAACAAGCCAAGTAACCTCGCCGACTCCTCTGTGACACAGAGGCTGTAAGTCCAAACTCCCGGCGTTACCGTGGGAATTGCATGAGGTAACGGACACCAGGAGCTGCTGCTTCCCATGACCTGTCCTGGGCTTCGGCGGGATCCCCCATTCCCTGGCGATGGCCCTGCCTGGAACTTGGTGCCTCCAGGGCAGGAACTGGGGCAGGAAGCCATCTGTGCCCACCCCTGCCCGGTGGGGTGGAGCCTCCTTGCTTCTGGGGGAGGCCTGGCAGGTGGGAGGGGCCGGTTGGCTAATGCAGGCCATCTGAGCTGTGAGTGGCCGCCCCCACCCCCAGCTGCCCCCTCTGAGGTCATTTCCCCAGCACCTGCCTTCTGGGCTGGGCTGGCTCCCACGGTGTCACCTCAGATGCCTCAAGTAGGCCCCCTGGGAACAGGAATGGGCTTCCTGCAGGATGCTGGCCGTGCTGGAAGTGCAGAGGGGCTGCAGGGGAGGGAAGGATGGAAGGTGGGGTGGAAAGAGGCCACTGAGAACCAGGACCGTAGGGGTCAGAGGGTGCTGGTGGCAGCTGACAAGTGAAGAGCTCTAGCCTCTGCCCGTGCATCACACACCCGGGTGAGCCCCACTTGTGGCTTCTGGGGTGACAGCGGCCCTGTGTTCCCAGCAGCCAATCCTCTTGGTGCTGGTTTACGGAGGACTCTGGGCCGAGGGGCCAGGAGGTATCCTGTGTCCAGCAGGACGGGAGGAGAGAGCCCCTTTCCCAGGGGGGCCGGGCTCCAAGCTTCAGGGAGCCCACGAGGAGGGAGGGAGTGCAGCAGTGAAAGGATGCTGCGACCAGGACCCCAGCCAGAGCCCAGGAAAGAGCCAGGCCAGCTCTGCAGGGGGAGGCGTGCCTTGGGCAGCAGACACAGGCCGGGCAGGGCAGCCGGAGGAGAGAGAGTGGGAAGCCAGCGGGCGTGGGCCGGCGCATGTCCTGGTCCCTGTCTCCTTCCCAGTCCGCAACATCACCATCCTCCGGCCCAGCTGCATTGTGTGCTGCAGGCTGCCTCTCGGCACCGATCTAGGAGGCGTTGTTCACACTGTAGTCTAAATAAGCGGCCCCCCTGGAGTTGGCAGCGAACAATAACCAGAACCACCGCACCTGAGAGCCTCGCATCCACGGCCACACAGTGGGGACACGGGGATTGGCCCCTGGAGCTCGTGGCTCTATGTCCAGTGCCCTCTCCACCGGGGAGGCCAATGGGAATAAAGAGCCCTGGCTCAGAAAATTTGCTGAGGAGCTGGGCCCTTTTCAAAGAGGCTCAACTCAGTGAGATCTGACCTTTCATCCATCCATCTGTGCAGGAACTAAGGGGCGCCCACTGAATGCCAGGCTCTGCGGAGGGAATCAGGGCGCAGCCAGGTGAAGGAAGTCCCTGGTGTCGCGGAGCTGGTGGTCTAGAGAGGGGACACAGGCAAGAAACACAAAGTTAAACCTCAAGATGTACCCTGTGTCAGAGACAGCCGGTCACAGCTCTGTCCCTACCCGCCAGTAAATGCACAGGAGATGACCGAAGAAGCCTGTCCCCAGATGGCTCTTGTCACCCCACGTCCTCATTGCCTGGGGTCCCCGGGGGGCTGCCACTCCCCAGGAGGCTGGCTGGCCGAGGGTTCAAGGAGGCACAAGAACCAATCAAAATGTGGATAAAGGGGCGCCTGCGTGGCTCAGTGGTTGAGCGTCTGCCTTTGGCTCAGGTTGTGATCCCGAAGTCCCGGGATCGAGTTCCACATGGGGCTCCCTGCATGGAGACTGCTTCTTCCTCTGCCTGTCTCTCTCTCTCTCTCTCTCTGTATGTCTCATGAATAAATAAATAAAATCTTTAAAAAAATACATGGATATCAATGTCACGGCGTCTCGTGGATTCCACGTGGGCAGAATGACCTTTGCCAGGCGGCTGAGGGAAACTAAAGCTTGCGATGGTCTAAAGACCACCTTTGGGGTTGGGATAGATTGATGAGGTTCCTTAGTGCCTGTGGGGAGGGGTGTCCTGGGGTGTTGCGTGCGTTTCCTTCCTCTGAGCACTGAGGGGGTGCAGGCATCAGGTCCCCAGGACTCCACGTGTGGCATATGTGCAGCCTGCCCTGTTTAGACTCTGGTCTCCATCTCCGGAGGGTTAGAGAGTTTGCAGGTGGCAACCTGCCTCTGCCTACAGGTAGGAGATGGAGCGGTGAAGCCATCTGGGAGAGCCACGGGCTTTGCTGAGGTGGGATCATGAACTGCCCTGGGGATCAAGAGCCCCGCGTCCTGTCCCAGGGGTCCCCTGTGGTGGCTCCGTCACTTATTGGCAGAAATGGTCACTCTCTTCCCCTTCTTGTGTCATTGCCCTTGGCAACGAGTGTGACTGTGCAGCCTGCTCTTCCCTGAGTCTTGGCTGGCCTTGTGCCTTGCCGTGGCCAATCGGATGTGGGGAGGGGACAGTGAGTCAATCCTGAGCCCAAGTCTCACGAGGCTTCATACCCTCCCTCCGCTCCCCAAATTCAGCCACTGCCCATGAAGAATTCTGACCCTGCCCAGGTGAGCCTGCTGCAGGTTGAGAGGCAAGTGGCCCCGTCACCTCATTACCCCAGCCCACCCTCAGACACAGAGCCACCCAGCTCACCTCTGGCCAGCCACAGATGCAAGAGGAGGACTGTAGGATCACCCAGCAGGTGAACCTTCATTTTCGATCTGCAGAATCATGAGCCGTGGTTGTTTTCGGCCCTTACATTTGGGGCCAGTTATTACACGGCGTAGCTGGCTGATACGGTTGTTGGGCTTAGAGAAGAATAATGATGACAGCAATCACTTGCAGAGGGTCCTTGGCCCGCCAGGCCCATTTCCGAGCTCTTGGAGGGATCACCTCATTCACTCCTCCCATTGCCTCCTCCCAGTGGCTCTGAGAGTTGGAACTTGGATCCTCCCTTTACAGATAAGAAACCAGAGTGTGGGCCAAGACCCTCGTCTATGGCGGGGCTGCCTGAATCGTAAGAGGCAGAGACAAGATTGAAACCCGAGTCTGTCTTCATGGACTCAGCCCGGAGTCACCTTCCCCGACGAGCCTCAATGTCAGAGCAAGCCAGCAGCACAGAGAGAGGGTGTAATGTATTCTGCACACAGGGGCTGACGTCACTAAGAATGTTCTCAGCCTTCCGTCCCCCAAGAATTATGTTGCATCTCACCCCCAGCCAGTGCCTCTAATTCCAGTGTGCTTTTAGAAGAAAGACAAAAGCACAGATGTTGGGATCATTTATCTCTTCTTTAATTCAACCTCCTCTTTAATCAGCAAATATTTATTGAGCACCTGTCATGAGCCCATTTCCATAATGTTCTTTTGTTCGTGACACCTCCTGGACCCCTATTGCGTGCCAGGCCCTCACTCAGCGCGTGTGACTGTTACGGGGACGCTGTGGTTGTTAGGATCATCCCTCCCTCCACTTCACAGATGGAAAAGCTGAGGTTCCAGAGAAGGGCACTGGCCACCCTGAGGCCACCAAACTGCTAAGTGGCCAGGACGGGATTCCAGCCCAGGTGTGGCCAAATTAAGGCAGGACCTCTGCTTTCTCCATCAGCACAGCTGTGGCTTTTTATTAAAAGGATTTCGACATTTCCCCGGGGCTCTGTGTATGGCAGGTAGTGGGGCTGGAGGGCCCCAAGAGAGATGGGGTGTCATAAAATGTTCCCTGACTCCAAGAGCTGGTCGGCCCCCTGTGTGCTGCTCAGGCCCTGGGTGATGCCACAGGCGCAGCAGGCCCAGGAGGAAAGGGATGTGTGCTGGGGGTAGAGAGAACCACAGGCTCCAGCCCACTCTCCTTGTGTCTAGCCGACAAGTCACCGCCACCCTTGGTCCCTGCCTGCCCCACCCCTGTGCTTCGCTACTGGACTGCAGCCATCAGCCAGCACCAGGCTCTGGGCATGGAGCCCTGGCCCTCCTGGCTGACCTGTTTACAAATGGGGAGTTCAGAAACAGTCTGGGCTGCCGCCTCCTCCCAGGGCAATCCCTGGGATGGGGGCATAGCTGTAGGCCTCCCGGGTTTCTCAGAGCCCAGCCCCTGCAGAGGCTGCCTCCTCCAGGCTGGCAGCCGACCCCATGCAGGTGTCCTGGTCCATCAGAATCTAGCTGTGAGGAACCCTCTGGCGGCCCAGCAACTCTAGCAGGTGTGACTGTGGGAGCTGGAGGGGAGCAGAGCTGAGAGGCTCTCCCCCCAGGAGGGCAGAGGGTCATCCAGACAACGGAGGGGGGATCTTATCCCTGAACCACACAGGGCTGTCCTCTCCCCTGGGGGGAAACATGGGGTGCTAGAAGGACCCCTGCCTGCACTGGGGGCCCTCATCGGCTGAGAAACCACAGACCACTCACTCTACCTCTCTGGGCCTCCATGTCCTCCTTGTGAAAGTGGACAGAGAATGCTCGGAGCCACGTGCCAGGCGGACACTAGTAACTCGTGCCGAGCCCGTGCTCAGCACGTTGCACACTGTCTTCGTTATTGCCCCAGACAACACGAAGACCTCGGGATTCTTGGCATCATCCCCATCTTGCAGATGAGAAATCCGAGGAGGCTCGGAGCAGGGAAGTAAGCTTCCCAGGGTCACGTAGCTGGTGAGCCGGTGGCCACAGGCTGCCTGAACTTGGCCACCCCACCCGCCAGTCCCGGGGCTCTGCCGCATGGCTGTCGGCCTTGCTTCCCGGGGAGGTGACAGTCACAGGTGCCAGGACACCCTGGCCGGTGTGCCAGCCCCTGGTCAGGGCCTGCTGCCCCACCCACCTGCCTGATCTCGAGGAGCAAGTCGCCAGCCCCTGAGCCCCCTTCGTGTCCTGAACTCCTCTGCTATCCCGCTCAGAAATGAGTTGTGCTCCCCCCGTCTCTGGAACCATCTCCCCCTGTTCTCCTGGCTAAGCCTGCTTTTCCCTCCAATCGGCCTTCAGGCAGCTTGCATGTCACGTCCCTGGATGACATGGGTGGCTTCGCTGTGCACCCCCCCCACACACACACCGTGGCCTTCTCCTGAAGAAGAAAGCACTGCCTCCTCTCTGCCCACATCCGGGCCATGGGTTCAAATCCAGACTCTGCCCCTCCCGAGCTGTGCAAACACCAGCAAGCAGGTCGCTTTCAGCTCCTCCCTGCAGAAACGGGCATAATCGTAGCCTCCCCTTGTGGTGGCCACAAAGGCCAAGTCAGTTAGCCCAGGGGTGGCCTTAGAATGGCTGCCTGTCCTGAGCAAGCGCTGGATGTCTGGCCCCCACTTCACTTTCCCCGTTGGAGCTTTCCTGAGTGTGAATTGTATGTGACCGCTGGTTAGAGTTCCTGCCTTCCTCCCAGACTCCGAGTTCCTCGGAGGGTGGAGAGAGCTTCTGGCTCGTTCCTCGCCCTGCCCCCAGCTGGAGCACAATGCCTGGCACAGAGAGGGCAGCTAAGACATATTTGTTGCGTGAATGAATGGTTACATGGGTGCGTGACTACAGCGGACCCCGTTCTCAGCGTCAGAATGAGATCAGGTGATTGGGGAATGCAGGCAACAGTGCTTACCCACGGTTGCCTGATTTAACAGCCACTTAAGCCTTTTCTTAGAGATCTGGATTCCTGGGCCTCACCCTCTGGAGATTCTCATTCCCTGATTGTGAGGGGCTCCGGGAGCCTGCGGTTTTAACAAGCACCTCTGATTCGTAGACACAGGCAGTTTGAGAAATGCTGGTTTAGAACAAAGCTCAAAGAGGAAATCCATAGAAGAGGGAGGCAGATACACCGTTAACATGGCCCAGAGGCTTGAGGCGAGGGTGTCCCCCTGTCTGAGGGGTGGGACAGGGAGAAGACCCTGGAGGGCTTCCTGAAGGAGGTGGCCCTGGGGCCAACCTTGAGGATTGGGAACAAAGATGCAAGGGTCAGGGGTGTCCAGCTCCCTCCTCACAATGACCCCATCTAGAAGACAGAGGAAGGTGGCATAGGCCCAAGTCCATTACCCATGGACCCAAGTCCAGGGTTCTGTGAATCAGGATGCCATGCCCCAAGGGAACATCCAAGTGTGATGGCGGGTCTGCTCCATTGGAGAGGGAATGGGGTCCAGGCAGCACTTTGCAAAGGAAGCTAAGACAGGAAAAAGCCTCAGACCAGTGACTAGGCCAGTGGGCCCTGCCTGGAGGAGGTTGCCCTGGCTCTGGGAGGGCGGGGGGGAGGACCCGGGGCAGGGGTCAGTGGTCATGATCAATATTCCTCATTTCCATCATGGCCCATCCAGAGCTGTATAGCAGGCATTAAGACTGCTGTTGGTGAAGGCATTGAGACTGTATCCCGGACACAGGGAAGACAACACCCATCTTGGGAAAGGTGGGAGGGCAGGGGCAGGGGCATTTTATTGATAAGTGTTGACCGTGAACTTGGCCTCCTGAAGTCCAGCCTCCAGGAAAGCCACTGTACACCGAGGTCTCCATTCAGGCCTGAGTCTGCGAGTGTGTGTGTGTGTGTGTGTCCCCGCAGGTGCACTGTAGGGCTCCTGAATGTGTGTAGGGACGTTGTCTTCACCACTCTATCCTGAGTGTCTACCACAGTGGCTGGCATGTAGTGTGTGCTCGATGAATGATCGGATGAGGTGCAGCGGCCCCCTACGTGTCATCGCCACAGTTCCGGGTAAGATGGAATTTGGGTCTGTAGGGCTGCCTAACAGCCTGCAGGCAGGGCAGGACCTGCTCGGACCTTTAGAGCCTAGCTGTTTGGAGAGACAGGAAGCATGCATGTGCAGGAGATAGAGAGCCTAGAGAGCCACCTTCGATGGCCAAGGATTTCATGGAGATGAGCAGTATTTGCCAGGCAGGCGTCGCATGTGCTAAGGCCTAGAGGTGTAAGACGCTCTTCTAGGACCTGGGGCCTGCAGTGTACAGATGGGGAGACTTTTCTTCGAAACGTCACTCTGGTTGCTGTGTGGGGAAGGATTGGAGAGAGGCTTGAGTTGGGGCAGAGACAGCGATCTAAGCAAGAGATGTCTCCTGCCAGTTGCAGGAGGGGAGGTGAGGAGGGTGAGCAACCCTGGGACTGAGGGATTCCCCAGCATGCGGGATTATCAGCTCTGAAACCAGGAAAGTCCCTGGCAAATCCAATGGGGTTGTTACCCCGAGGGTGGGTGTGTCCTCAGAGCAAGGGGCCAACTGGGAGTAGCAGGAGTTAGAGAAGGCTCCCAGGTTCAGTGTGGGCAGCTGAGTGAAACACCATTTACTGGGCTTGGAGACCCAGACCCTGAAGGAAGGGCGTGATGGGGAGGGGGGCAGCACAGACAAGGAGTCATGGTGGAAGGAGAGCAAGGCCAAGAACAGATTAATGACACCCCCCTGCTAAGGGAATGAGGGTCAGGTGGCTAGAGAGGAGGAGAGATCTTATCACAAGGATTTCTTTGGAGGGAGATCTGATTGGATTTCTGCCCCTGTGAAGGGGGAGAGCCTTGGTCAGTAGCTTCCTCTGGGTGCAGAGACAAGGGTCACAAGGATCATGTGTCTCCAGGGGGTGGGGCACATGGTGGACTGGACAGAGTTGGTTCCCACCAGGATGATCTGAAAGGACCAGAAAGAGGCTGCTATGTGCTAGGATGAGCGGGAGGAGGCACTTTGGAGGTGAGATGGGCCGGGACACCCAGAACTCATCAGAGTATAGGACACATGCGTTTCCTGTGGACCAAACATGGGCCTTGTCTGCCAAGGTATTCCACAAGCCACAGATCATCATCATCATCATCATCATCATCATCATCATCATCACCAGAGTTGTGTGGTCTAGCAAATTTGGGGAACAGGAAACAGAGAGTCTGTGGACCTGGAAAGCCAGAGAAAAGGAGGCGCATGGCCCATGTATGGGAGGCACAGGCGAATGTTCCTGGTTGGGAAGGGCCTCTCAGGACCCTACAGTCAGTCCTACTCTCTGCAGGGCCCTGTGAACAGAGCCAGTTCACAACAGACCCAGCGAAGTCAACTTTTCATTCCCTCCACCTCTCCCTCTCCCTAAGCAGCCTGGCAGCCTCCGAAATAGCAAGGAGCAGGACAGGGAAGGGGGGGGCAGAGGAGCAAGGACACATGCAGGGGTGAAGGAAGGCCAAACCGGCTTCAGGGCTCGCTGGCTGTGGAGGACAGCAGGGCAGAAGTACAAAATCTCATCTACGTGCGAGGCTGTGATGGATTACCTGGGACCAGATGTTTTTCATAGTTGACCTGACTCTGTGTTTGCAACTTAAAGGGACCGAAGAGTTTTTGTCACCTAACAGACATCAGAACACTTGGGGCACTACCTGAGTAGTGAGTGTTCATCCAGGAACGGAGGAAGAACTTATTCCCAAGAATGAATCATAAAGAGACATCGGGAGACAAGAATACGGTTGCTCTCCGCTTCCAGCCCATGGGTTCGGATCAAGCAAGGCACTGGTTTCAACCATCGTGGGTGTGAATCTGTCTCCCCTGCTACAATGGGAGCTCTTTGCGGGCAGGCCTTGTCAAGGTCAGCCCTGTCCCTCAGGTACCTGGCCCCATGTGGAGGTTAATTTCCTCCCTTCCTTCCACCTGACCCTGTGTGCTCAGGAGGGGTGGCGTCAGGCACCTGTGAGAGGGTAGCCCAAGCTCGTGGAAGTGGGCAGAGATTTGGCCCATCCCTGCTGGCATCTTCCCAGTGTCAGTTACATAAATCAGACAGCGCATCAACCAGCGAGGAAATAAACAGGCCATCAGACAGTCGAACATCCATCAGGGGATGGTTGGACACCAGCCTGGCCAATCAGATGCATAGACCAACTCATGATCACTCTGCACTCAATCTGATGTGGAAATCACTTTCCCGAGCCCGCTCCCAGGACTCTGAGAATGTCTCTCCTCTCCCTGAGCCCCTACCCCACCCCCACCAGCCCCAGAGGCCTGGTCTCGGGTGCTCCTGGCACAGTGCCCATCCCTGATCAGCAACTTGGCAGCCTCCTAGCTGCTGGCTCCAGTGCTACCCCTCCTCCTTCCTCTCCTTCCCAAGGTGGGAGCTTCAGGCTCTGCCAAAGCATTACTAAGAGTGAGGGTGACATCATCCTCCTGGTCCCACCCCATCCTGGCCCCGCTTACCCTTCACCCTTGGCTGCCCCTGAGAATATGACACATCCTGGGTGGGGGAGGGGGCCGTCCCTTGGGATGGACACCCGCCCGAAGGTCCTCAGGCCCAGGCTCAACACTCAGACTGCCCTTTCTCTCTCTCCAGCTGGAGGCTTTTCTGTCTTGCTGGAGCAGAGACCAAGCCAGACAGATCGACATGCATCCAGCTGGGTGGCCCTGGATAAGAGCCTTTATCTCTTTGGGCTTCATCTCTAAAACAAGGAGGATAATTAGCCCTGCTTCAGAGCAGAGAGGGAAATGTGAGGCTCTAATGAGGTCCCGTCCATCAGGGAAAAGAACTTTGGTCTATCTTGATTGCCTGTGGGATATTTGTTCCTAAGATGCATATTTACACATACCACTACCACCAAAAATAAAGTAACAGTAGTGAAGGCATGTGTAGAGTACATTTGGGAAACAATGCAAAACCCCCTCTTACCCCCATCTGCCCAACCTTACCTCAGATTTTCACAACGAACACAAGTTTTTATTGGTATTCTTATTATCAAAATATATGATTACTATAAAAAGCCACAACGGAAGCAAGTGTAAAGCTGAAGATGAAGTTCCTCAGCTCACTTAAAAATATAAACAAGTAACAAGAGCCCATACATACATAAACACGTTTGAAAATTAGTCAAACACAACTTCTAGAAATGAAAAATGGCATCCTTGAAACTGCAAAATTCAAGGTATGAGCCAAATAGATTACGTAAAGCTGAAGACAGAATTAGTAAACTATAAGATAGAGCTGCAGAAATTCTCCTGAGCACAGCTCAAAGAGGAAGAGAGTTGAAGAATATAAAGGAGAAGTAAAAAGATGTGGAGGATAGAGTACAGAGATCTAACTCGTGCCATTAGAATACTAGACAGAAAGGAGAGTATAGGGAAGAGGCAATATTTGATGAGATTGTAACTGAAAACTTTCAAGAGCTGTTGAAAGATGGAAATCTTACATCCAGAAAACCCAATAATTCCTAAGCACTAAAAGTGAAATCCACAGCTACCCACATTCAAGTAAATCAGCAAAGGTAAAGGACAGAGAAAGAGGGAGATATTATGAAAGCAGCCAAAGAGACATATATATTGCCTCTAATGGAATGGCATTTAAGCAGATGGAGCAGACTTTCCAACAGCGACAATTTAATCCAGAAGATAGCAGAATGGTATTTTGAGCATATTTGAAATTTATATTGCTGAAATTAAATAGCTGTTTACCTAGAATTCTCCTTCTAATGAATCTACTTTTCAAGAACAAAGGTGTAATAAAATGAGAGAGCTCTCCACCAACAGACTTCCAGAGACCCTCCTCCAAGTCAAGAGACCCTCCTCCAAGTCAAGAAGAAGACAAGGATATCTGCTCTCACCACTTCTGTCTAATGTCGTCTTGGAGTCTCTCGCCAGAGCAATCAGGCAAGAAAAAGAAACTCAAGGCATCCAGATTGGAAAGGAAGAAGCAAAACTATCTTTATTTGCAGATGATATATTCTTGTTTATAAATTATCCTAAAGAATCAACTCAAAAACTATTAGAAGTAATAGACAAATTCAGCAAGGTTGCAGGATACAAGATCTATGTACAAAAATTTATTGTATTTTTACATATAGGCAACGAATAGCCCAAAAATGGATGTAAGAAAATAATTCCATTTGCATAAAAATAAAATAAAATAAAAATACTTAGGAATACACTTAACAAAAGATAGGAAAAAATTGGATTCTGAAGAATGACAAAACATTACTGAAATAAAGTAAGGAAGACTGAAATAAATGGGAAGATCTCTACTGTCCATGGATTGAAGCCCTAGTATTGCTAAGATGGCAATATGCTCCAAACTGAATTACAAATTCAATGCAACCTCTATCAAAAGCCCAGCTGGCTGTTTTATAAAAATTGACAAACCGATCCTAAAATTCATATGGATTTTTAAGGGACCTAAAGTCACTAAAACAAAGTTGGAAAAGAACAAAGTTGGGGGGGGGGGGCTCACAGTTCCTGATTTTAAAACTACTAGAAAACTATAGCAATCAAGACAATGTGGTGTTGGTATAAGGACAGACATATAGACCAATGGAACAGAATTGAGAGTCCAGAAATAAACCAGCACATTTATGGAAAATAGTACCAAGATGACTCGATGGAGAAAGAATAGTCTTTTTAACGAATGGTGTTAGGACAACTGGATATCCACATGCAAAAGAATGAAGATGGGCCACTTCCTTATACCATACATGAAAGTTAACTTAAAATGGATCGTAAAACTACATGTAAGAGCTAAAACTGTGAATCTCTTAGAAGAAAACACTGGTATAAATCTTAGTGACTGTGGGTTAGGCAAAACCTTCTTTGATACAACAGTGATAGCACAAGCAACAAAAAGAAAAATACACAAATCAAATTTCAGCAAAATTTAAAACTTTTGTGCTTGAAAGGATACCATCAAGAAAGTGAAAAGGCAAATATAGCATGGGACAATATATTTGCAAATCAAATACAGTGAATAAAGAACTAGTATCCGGACTATGTAAAGAACTTTTCCCACTCAATATTAAAAAGACACATAATCAAAAAAATTAAATAAAAATAAATAAATAAATAAAAAGACACATAATCCAGTTGAAAAATAGGACTTTAATAGACATTTCTGCAGAAAATATGTACAAGTGGCCAACGAGTACATGAAAACAGAAGTACGTGCTCAACATAATTAACCATCAAGGAAATGCAAATCAAAACTACAATGAATACCATTTCACACACACTCAGATGGCTATAATTTTTTAATATTTTTAGAAAGAAGAAAGAAAATATCAAGTATTAGTGAGAACTGTAGAAAATAGAACCCTCATTTATTGTTGATGAGAATGTAAAATAGTGCAGCCACTTTGGAAAACAGTTTGGCAGTGTCTCAAAATATAATATGTGGAGTTACCATATGACCCAGCAATTCCACTCCTAGATATATACCCTAGAGAAATGAAAACATACATTTATACAAAAAGTTGTACATAAATGTTTATAGCAGCATTACTCATAATAGCTAAAACTGGAAAAAACCCAAATGTCCTTTGGCTAATAAATGGATAAATAAAATGTAGTATATTCATTCAATGGAACATTATTTGGCAATAAAAAGCAACGAAGTACTAATACAGGCTATAATACAATGACCCTTGAAACTATTATGCTAAGTGGGAGAAGCCAGTCACATACAAAAACCCCACACTTAATATGATTCCATTTATGTGAAATGTTCAGAATGGGCAAACCTATAGAGACAGAAAAGAGATTAGTGGTTGCCTATGTCTTGGGGATTTGGGGGGAAATGTGGATTGACTGCTAATGGTTACAAGCTTTCTTATTGAGGTGATAAAAATGTTCAAAATTGGTTGTTGTGATGGTTGTGCAACTCTGTGAATATACTTAAAACCATTGAAATGTGTACTTTAAAGGATTTTTTTAAAGATTTTTATTTATTTATTTACGAGAGACACAGAGAGAAAGAGAGGCAGAGACACAGGCAGAGGGAGAAGCAGGCTCCAGGCAGGTAGCTGGACGTGGGACTCGATCCCGGGTCTCCAGGATCACGCCCTAGGGCTGAAGGCGGCGCTAAACCGCTGAGCCACCCGGGCTGCCCTGAAATGTGTACTTTAAATGGATGAATTATATGGCATACAAATTACAGTTTAATAAAAGATTTTTTAAAAATATATTCTAAGCAGAAAGGAAAATACCTGAGGTGGAAGGCCTGAGATGAGCAAAAGAATGGTGAGCAAAGATTACGATAAATATGCGGTTAAATTCAAAACACAATGACTGTGTAACACAAAGCTAATAATGTTTTATTTGGGGGAATGGAATATAACAAGGTGGAACATATTTAGCTTTGTTATGCTGAGTAAGAATGTGAAAATATTAAGGGTAACAAGCAATAAAATAAAGAAAATTGCTTAACTAGTAGAGAGGGAAATGGAACTCAATACACATGGAAATCTGAACCTCATCTTATCAGTGGCTATCGAAGCAGATCCTGCAGCAGCTGTACCTATGGGTAGAGTTTCATAGAGAAGGCAAAACTTACTATAAACCAAACAGGCCATAAAGTACAAGATATTGGGGTATTGGCAGGTAACACTACTTTTTGTTCCTATTGTTTGATTTTCTCCCAAATATGTTTTTCAGTGAGGATCAGATCCATATAAATCTATTTAAGAGAAGCATAGGAAGAAAGAGAGTGAGAGAAAAGAAGGAAGGAAGGAAGGAAGGAAGGAAGGAAGGAAGGAAGGAAGGAAGGAAGGGAGGGAGGAAGGAAGAAGGAAGAAAGGAAGGAAGGAATGGGGGAAGGAAAGAAAAAGAAAAGAAAAAAGGAAAAGAAAAGAAATGCAAAGATGTACAAATAACACAATACAATGGTGGGACAAACCCAAATATATCAGTAATCACAATCACTATAAATGGACTAAATGTTCTGGTTAAAAGACAAAGTTTTCAAACTAAATTCAAAATTAAATTACAGCTCTAAGCTAGTTATTTTTAATCTTTAAGATACATTTGCTTGTGTGTTTTTTTAAATAGCAGTTTTATTCACATACCACACAATTTAAAGTGTACAGTTCAATGGTTTTTAGTATATTCACAGAGTGTGCAGCCTCCAATTTTAGAACACCCTCATCACTCCAATAAGATACCCCAAGCACACTAGCAATCACTCTCCATTTCCCTCAAAATTTTTCAGTCCTAGGTAATCACTACTTTCTAATTTTTGTCTCTATAGGTTTGTCTATTCTGGATATTTCACTGTAATGGAGTCACACAGTATGTGGTATTTTGTGACTGGCTTATCTCACTTAGCATGATCTCTCCCAGGTTTGCCTATGTGGTAGCATTTCTCAGTACTCCATTCCTTTTACTGCCAAAAAAAAAAAAATATCCCTTTGAATGGATATACATTTTATCTATCCATTCATCAGCCAAAGGACATTTAGGTTGTTTCTGCTTTTGGCTATTAGAAATAATGTTGCTATGAGCATTCATGGCAGTTTTTGTGTGGACACATTTTATTTTTCATATGTTTTGTGTGGATATATGTTTTCTAGGACTAGAATTGTTAGATCACATGAGGAAGTGACAGATTTTTCCAATTCCCATTAGAAATATGTGAGGGCTTCAATGTCTCCACATTCTCTCCAGGACTTGTTATTACCTGACTGATTAATCTAACCATTAAAATGATAATGCATCATGGCGCCAATTGGGGTTTTATTACAGGAATGTAAGGTTGGCTTAACATTCAAAATTCAAAGTAATTTTTCATATTATCAAATGAAAAAAGAAAATCCATCTGATTATCTGAATGGAAGCAGTAAGAGCATTTGTCAAATCCAATATCCATTATTTATTAAAAAAAAAAACTCTCAGGAATATAATAGAATAGAACAATAGAATTGAATAGAACTTCCTCAACATGATAAAGGGTAACTAAAAAAAATCCACAATCAACATCATACTTAATGATCATAAAACTGAATTTTTTCCCTCTGAGATGAGGTTCAAGTCAAAGATGTCCACTGTCACCATTTCAATTCAACATTTTACTGGAGGTTCTAGCTGGTGCATTCAGGCAAGAAAAAGAAATAAAAGATATCCTCCTTAGAAAGAAAGAAGTAAAAGTGTCTCTGGTTTGCAGATGACTTTGTGATCTCTGCAACAAATCCTCTGGAATCTACAAAAACACTACTATAACTACATGAATTAAGAAAAGTGGCAGGATATAAGATCAATATACAATAATCAATTATGTCTATATTCTAGCCACAATAGACAATTGAAACAAAAAAATATAATTTATGATCATATCAAAAAATATGAAATCCTTAGAGCTATATCTGAGAAAAGATGTGAAAAACCTGTACACTGAAACATATTGCTGAGAGATGTTAAAGAAGATCTAAATAAATGGAGAGATGTACTGTGTTTATGGATTGGAGCTCAATATTGTTGAGATGTCAATTCATTCCAGATTGATCTATGATTCAATTCAATCCCAGTCACAATCCTGGCAAGCTGTTTTTGCAAAGATTGACAAGCTGATTCGTGCATTCAGTTGGACATACGAACAAACTAGGATAGCTAAAGCAATTTTGGAAAAGAACAAAGTTGGAGGACTTACACTATCTCATTTCAAGGCTTGTCTATAGCTATGGTGATTAAAACAGTGTGATATTAGCATGAGAACAAGCGAATAGATCAATGGAACAAATAGTCTCTAACTAGACCTACATATATATAGTTTATTGCTTTTGAACAAAGGTACAAAGTCACTTCAGTTGAGAAGGGAGAGTTGCTGAGAGTTTAGCTGAGCTACTCCACTGTATTGCTGCCTCAGCATCGATTTTGTTTGACCTGCGGGGACCTTAAACTGATACTCCCTCCTCACCCCCGCCAACTGCAAGTGGGCACCCTAGATAACAGCTGACAACATCACATGCAAATGTCAGCTCCTGATATGACTCTTGCAACTGCCCTTATGATCTTTGATTTCTGTTGCCACCTAGGGTCCTTCCCTTGTGTGCCCCTGGATGAGCTAAGAACCCCTCCCCCACCATGGAGCTTACCAAAACCCCACTATCTTGCTCTGAATTGACCATTCCATCTTAGCCCGGGAACTCCAAAGCACTCTACCCACTTACGCTAAGAAAGACAAATGCCCCAGGTTTTGCCTTTCTCTCTCTGATTGCGCTCTGTTTTGACCTCCCAGTATGGCCTCTTGGGGCATACCCTGTACCTCCTCCAGGACTGTGGATAATAATTTGTGTCTATTTCAGTTTGTGCTGTGGTTTGCTGTTGAATCTTGACTCACCATCTGGCACTCTGTGCTCCACTTAAATGTTAAGTTAACAAGTCATAACGATATTCTTGTCCACATGTGATGCTGGAACTATTGAATGTCCATATTTTAAAAATTAATTTTGATCCATACCTCACACCATATATAAAAACTCTCTCAAAATGGATAGCAGACCTAAATGGAAAATACATAGAATTATGCAATTTCTCAAAGAATACAAGAGAAGATGCGTGTGACCTTGGGCCATTCAAGAAATGACTGGAAACTGGACTTCAAAAAATTAAGAACTTTTGCCTTTTAAAAGGCATTGTGAAGAGAATGAAAAGACGATTCACAAACAGGAAGAAAATGTTTGCTAATCACATATCTGAGAAAGGTCTTCTATCTAGAACACATAAAGAATTCTTAAAACTCAACAAATAAAAATTAGAAATGGGCAAACAACTTGAACAGATACCTCTCCAAGGGAAATATACAATACAGATGTCAAATAGCACATAAAAAGATGCCCAATGTCATTAGCCAAATAGGGAAATGTCTTAGTTAACCAAGGAAATGCTCTTATATACCTATTAGAATGTGTAAAATGTGAGAGATAGACCATACCAAGTGTTGGTGAGAATATGTCAGAACTCTCACACACTGTTGGTGGGGATATAAAATGGGCCACCCACTGTGGAAAATAAATTGACAGTTTCTTAAAACGTTAAATATATACCAGCTATACAACCCAGCCATTCTGCTTCTATTTACCAGGAGAAATGAAAGTATGTTTCATTCAAAAATGTATAATCAATATTCATGACAGCTTTGTGTTTACAGTAGCCCAATAGTAACAATGTCCACTGAAAATTGAAAGGATAAAAAAATTCTGGTATATTCATACACTGGAATATTACTCAGCAATAAAAAGAAATAAATTATTGATACACATGGCAAATTAGATGAACTTCAAAGTAATTATGCTGAGTGAAAGAAGTCAGATAGCAAAAAGTATATGTTGTATAATTCCATTTTATAGAATTCGAGAAAATGCAGACAAATGTACAGAGACATAAAGCAGATCATTAGTTACCTGAAGGAAATGTGGGGGAGAGGTAGGGAGGGATGATCAAATGGCATAAGGAAACTTTTGGGAAATGATAGATATGCTCACTCTCATGAAAGCAGTGATGGTTCCACAGATGCATACGTATTTCAAAAGTCATCATATTGTACATGTAGTATACATAAAGTTAATTTATGATGATTACATTTCTATTAAGCTGCTAAATTAATCAGAAGATATTATCTACTACCTCTAAATACAAAATTAAATTATATAGCATGAATGAACATTTAGGAAAATAAAACTTAAAAATTGGCAACAGAAGAAATATGAAGCAAAGCGGTGCCCTCTGAAGGTCACAGGGGACCCCTGATCAGAATTGTCTTAGTACCACAAATGAAACCCAAACCAAAGTTTCAGATTCTTCACTGTTGAAAACACCAGGCTCAGACAGCTTTACAGGCAAGTTTCAGATAATTCCAGTCTTGCACAAAATATCCAGAGGTCAGAAAAGTGAAGGTAATCCCCAACTCATTTTTATGAGACAAGTAAAACCTTAATACCCACGCCAGACAACGATACAATGAAAAAGAAAACTAACTCACTCATAAACATAGGGACGAAACTCCAGATAAAATGCTAGCAAATGGAATCTTCTAATGAACAGAAATGACAACACGTTGTGTTCAGTGTATCCCAGGAATGCAAAGTTGGTTTGACTTCGGAAGATAGATTAATGCAATTTAGCGCAATCCACAAGTCAAAGGAGACAGCCACATGACAAGCTCAATGGATGCAGAAACAGAGTGCAATAACTTTCCACATCCATTCATGAAAAATCTCTTGGGATGCCGGGAAGAGAAGAAATGCTTCTTTAGCCTAGTAAGCAGTATCCACAGAAACCCTATCACAGGCATTATAAGCAGGAAGAATGATTGAAAACGTTTGCTTTAAAATTGGCCATAAGACAAAGATGCTTGCTAACATCACTTTTCATGAATACTACATTGGAGGTCCCAGCCAGCACCACAAGACAGAAAAGAAGATAAGGTAAAAATGTTTAAAAATGAAAGGATATATTGGGCAGCCTGGGTGGCTCAGCGGTTTAGCGCTGCCTTCAGCCCAGGGTGTGATCCTGGAGACCCGGGATCGAGTCCCATGTTGGGCTCCCTGCATGGAGCCTGCTTCTCCCTCTGTGTGTGTGTGTGTGTGTGTGTGTGTGTGTGTGTGTGTCTCATGAATAAATAAATAAAATCTTTAAAAAAAAGAAAGGATATAAATATTGAAAGGAAAGACAAAATATGAAGTGCTTGCAAATGATGTGATTGTTTCATGGATGACCCAAAAGAATTCACAGATAGGGCACAGCTGACGCTTGAACAGTGCAGGGGCTCTGACGTCCAGCCCCCCTTTGCAGTCAAAAAAGTTCTGTGTAGAACTTTTGACTCCCCCCAAAACTGAACTACTAATACCCTACTGTTGACTGGAAGCCTTACTGAGAACATAGTCGATTAACACATGGTTTGTATGGGATATGCATTAAATACTGTATTTTTTTACAATAAAGGGAGCTAGAGAAAAGAAAATATTTAAAAAATCATAAGGAAGAGAAAACACATTTGTAGTTCTGGACTGTATATATTGGAGGGAAAAATCCACATAGAACCCACGCAGTTCAAACTCGTGTTGTTTAAGGGTCAGCTGATTTAGGATTAACAGGAGAATTTAGCAAGGTTGCTGGATACAAAATCAACATAGAAAAATCCTTCATGTTCCTCTGTCCCAGAACCCCTAGAAAATGCGAATAAGGAGGGCAGTGTGTATAGTCGTTGCCACCGGGTCAGGTACCCAGCTCACGTCTTGGCCTCGAGAGCCGCAGGGAGGCAGCCTGACCCTCACCCTAATATCCACGAGGTGGATCACGATCAGGCCGCAGGAGACAAGGCACCACTGGGGCCAGAGGCTGGAGAGAGACATTTTCCATCTGGAAGCACTTTACTGGCGGCCTGGGAATGAGCAGAACTGAGAGCCGAGAAGAAGAGATAGGAAACGCCGGTGTGGACAGTGGCTGGAGGTGGGAGAGTGCCAGGGGCGGGTGTGGGCTGCGGCCTGCACGGTGGCCTCTCACCTCCTCCCACGCTCCTTCCTGTGCTCCTCCCTGGGCTCAGCAGGGCCATCCACACGGATCCCAGCCCCACCCAGTCCTGGGGGCTCCTGGGCGAGCTGGGGGCCTTCCTGCCTGTCTGCTGGAGGAAACCTCTGTGAGGTGTTTTACTGCGGGGACCCAGGGCAGCTGCGATCCAGGGCTGAGTGCTGACCGGGGACTCGGGAAGGAAGAGGGAAGGGGCCTGGATGTTTGAACAGCTGGGGTGGATCAGGGGCTGCCATCCCCTGCTCCCCTCCCCACCCCCTCCTTCCCGGCTCAGGTGCCTCTTCCTACCTGGGGTTCTGGCTGTCCGTTCCTGGAGCTTTATGACTGCAGGGCATTTTCTGCCCTCTGGCAGACTGGGGGTCTGGGGTAAGGGGCTCATGAGCATATGGGCAGAGGGTGCTCTGGGTTTTCACAGAGAGCTGGGTTGGAGGCCCAGCCAAAACCAAACACACAAGTACATGTAGATCCATCAGAAGTCCCGGCTAACTTGCAGAGCATAACGTACAAAGGATACCTTCTCAGCAAGGGATACAGGGCATTTCAGTCTCCCATCTCCCAGTTCCCCATGGAGACAGGCCTGGGAGAGTGGCAATTAGACCTGGAACTTTGGAGATCCCCAGAGAGGGCTCTTGCAGCCCCAAGCTCCAATCACATCTCCCCCCAAAACCCAGCCTGAATTCCTTATATGGTTGCAAAAAATGGTCTTTCAGAATTCCTGGCTCCTGAATGTAGCATCTACCGAAACCTAGCACATTTATTGGTCTTGCTTATCCTTCACGGATGCATTATAAGGACTGAGCATCTCCAGGGATGGTCACCCTGCAGCCACCTGCCGGGGACTGTGGCCCTGAGTTCTCTCCCACGTTACAAGGCCTGGGAGGGGCTGACCTCGTGAGGTTCCACGTGGCCCACACAAAACCATGTTCTCTGAGTGTCCCCTGCAGTGACCAGAGTCGCTTTCAGCGAGAGCCCTCAAATGACATGCGACTCCCCAGGAAATCTCAGAGATGGTCGAACAGAATCGCCCAAACGTAAGGGGCAGAGAGTGTTCGGCACAGGTGGCCTAGAGCAACAGGATCGCTTAGAAAGACCGTGAAGGAACAACTTGCCCCTGCCGGCCACCGCTCGGTGGGAGTCTCTAAAGGGACACACGGTTAGTGCAGGTCTCAACCACACAGCCCCCAAGCTATGTAAGCTTGCCAGGCCTCAGTCCTCCCCTCAGTAAAGGGGGGACAGTGACTCTGATTCGTGGAGTCATGAATATCAGACGAGGGCGCTCACATTCTGGGTTTGCTGCCCACCTGCTGCCATGGTGGGCAAGGCTGGAAACCCTCGTGCTAGGCCTGGCCATCCCAGATTGCCTGGGTTTCCTGCCTCCAGGCGGATGGCATCCTTGCCACTGCTTTGCCAGGGCTTTCCAGCCCCATAAAGCAGGCAGCTCCTGGAGTGTGGGGATGGGGTCGCAGTAGGGCTGGGGCCGGGTGGGCCAGATGGATTTGCTGGCTTCACCTGCAGCCTCCTGCCTGGGTCGGCGTGGCAGGGAGGCTCCAAAGGAAGGGATCTCACAGGAGAAGCTAGGGGCATGAGGGTCACAGCCTGTGTTGAGGTCAAGGTTCTGAGTCCCCAGGAGAAACATAAAAGCTGGGGCACCTGGATGGCTCAGTCGGTGAAGCATCTGCCTTGGGCTCAGGTCATGATCTCGGGGTCCTGGGATCAAGCCCCGAATCAGGCTCCCTGCTCAGCGGGGGAGTCTGCTTCTGTCTCTCCCTCTGTACCCTCACCTCCACTCATGCTCTCTCTTTCTCTAGTGGTCTCTCAAATAAATAAATCTTAAAAAAAAAAAAAAAGAAAAGAAACATAAAAGCTGGACTCTCAGTTCTGTTTCTCCCTGGCTGCTTCCCTCTGCCCTTATTCTGTCTAGCTCAGTACTTCTCTCCTGCCTCCACTTATGCAGACGGACATGGTGGCAATACCCTCATGGCCACTCAGGGCAGACCCTCCCTGGCCATGCGACAGTGCTCCGGTGGGGTCTCTTGCCCTCTATGAACTTAGGGAACCCAGGTCTGATCAGACCATACCTGATGCCCCCTTCCTTCCAACCCCCCTGGTGAAGGCAACCACAACATGTCACTTGGATCAAGGACTCCTAGGGCCCAAAGCCTGGCGGAGACAGTGACTCCTGCTTGGAGCTCTGGGTAAGGAGTTGCCAGGGCAGGGGCTCCTGGAGAAGCCAGGGCCTTTCAGGGCTGGGAGTCCCCCAGAAGCCCTGTATTTCTCTTCCTTCTGTGCCGAGCCAGGACCCTGGTGCTAGACCTTGCCTTGGGACCACCGAGCTGTGCCTGTGTGGTCTGGGGTACAGTCATTCATGCCTCAGCGGTGGAGAAGTTGAGCCTCAGTTTGGCCACTGCCTAGCTGTGCAACCTGGGACAAGTCAGCCTCTCTGTGCCTCAACTGTCTCATCTGTCAAATGGCCACGACAATGCTCAATTTATGAGATGAGAGCTAAAGTATGCAGTGTGTCTGACACAGAACAGCATAAGGAAGTGGGCCCTGTGGTCACTGGCTCAGCTCTCGTGCTGGGTAACCCGGTTCCCAGAGTGCCAGCCTTTCTTCTGTCCTGAAAGGGCACTGCCTATGCCCAGCTTCCCCCTTGGCCCACTCCAGGACCAGGGCAGAAGTGTGGGCTGTCTCGACAGCACTGGGTCCTGGGAAATACGCTGCTTAAATTCTAACCTTGGCTCTAAGCTTATTAGCTGGGGGTCTTGGGAAATTGTCTCGTCTTTCCACACCTCACTTTTCTATCTGCAAAATGGTGCCCACCACAGACGGTGGTTTGGGTGGAATGACAGTGTGTGTCAAGTCTCAGCCCATGAAGCACGTGCACCACTTGCTACATGTTTGGCTTTTACTCCATCCCCAGAGTCTCCTGCTCCCTTGCCAGACGCCTCTGTGGCCTGGTTGGGTCTGGTCTAGGCCGGGGAAGGCCAGGGAAGGGGGCATCAGGTATGGTCCGATCAGACCTGGGTTCCCCAAGTTCATAGCGCCCTCCCCTCCAGCCTCCCAGGAGACTGAACACCTCTCAGGCTCTTTTCCACACGAGGCAGAGATCAGGTCAAGAGGTGCTGGGTGAAAGGAAATTGCAGACAGGGAGATGCTCTGTCGTTTTTAACCTTTCCAACTAGTTGGTTTCCATGCTCTACTGGCTGGTAAATATATTTATTATCACCCCGAGTTATCAGTCTGGCTCAGCTATATTGCTTGCCCACTATACATGCTCTGGTATTAGGTTAAGTGTGTATGTTGGTGGCTGGGGGTGGGGGGCGGCAAAGTGATTCAGATGGCACGTCCCCCGCCCCCTCAAGGAGCTCAGGAGGAGAAGAGAGACACACAGCCCCCTCACTCAATGCATCGTCAGACAACGTAATGTGTGTGAGGGGAGGGGAGTGAGTAAACTTTTGTGGGGAGAAAACAAATGGTTAACTCTTGCTGAGGTTGGTAGAGGCAGGGGAAATCTTAGAAGACCTCCTGAGGGAGGCATCCTTGGAGTTGAATATTGGAGAGCAGGTGGGATTTCTTCTGGGCGAAGAGGACTGGAGTATTCCAGGGGAAGGGACAGGGGCAAACACATGCAGCCTTGAAGTGTGGGCTGTGTTTGGGGGCATACAGGACTTGCTGGAGGAAGCACTTACCGTGAAACCAGAGAAGACACCACACTCTTGATCCCCAGAGTGAAGTGATGGTAGGGCACAGGTGGACCCAGATTTCCTCCCTGAACCAGGGCCTCTGGGCCCAGCTCCTCAGTTGATAAGATGGGGGTAAATCCTATCTTCCTCCCAGGACTGCTAAGAGGAATAAAAAGAAGTGGGCATGGAGGGCTCCTGGCTCACTGTGAGGACTCCTGAAAGCTGGTCTTTCCACTGCTTCTCTTCTGTTTCACCTGCTTCCCAACCGCAGCTGTGTCTCAACTGCTGATTCAGCAGAACTGGAGTTAGCTGTGGACTTAGCCCTCACTGTAGGGGAAGCTCTGGACTGCAGGGGCACCCTTAGGTCCAGTCAACAAAGGCTTTTTGCGATATCACAGTATGCAGCAGGCTGGCCCCCTGAAGGGATAAAATGGTAGGCCTGGTTCATGCAGAGTTCTCAGTAAGTGGAGAGTGGGGCAGAGAGGTAGCTGGATGAGAGAAGGGGTGGAGGAGGATAGAGACAGAAGGAGGGAGGACAGAGAAGGCTGGTTGGCTAGATGAGGGATAAAGGGCGGAGGGATGGGTAGGAGAAGGAGGGAGGGGTGAAGGAGGGGGAAGGGATGAAGGATAAAAGGATGGGTGGAGGAATAGAGAGATGGATGGGTAAAGGGATGGGAGGGTGGAAGGGGAAGGGGACGGCAGGATAAGGGATGCAGAGGTTGAGGGAGGCATGGGGAGGTGGGGAATGGATGGGTGGGTGGATGGATGGCTGATCGGATGGGTGTTAGCCGTTGGATAGATAGATGGATTGATGGTAGGATGGGTGAATGGTGGCATGGAAGGAGAGAGGGAAAGATGACTGGTTGGCTGGGTGAAGGGAGAAAGGGGGGAAGGACTAGGGAGAGAAGAAGGGAAGGATGGATGAAGACAGAAAGGAGGGAATGGAGGAATGAAAGGATAGATTGAGGAAGACGGTGAGGTGGAAAGAGAGAGGGATAGATGAATATAGGGAAGGGTGAATAAAGGGCCGGAAGGGGGGGGGATAAAGGGAGAGGGATGGATGATGGGTGGGTGATGCGGTGGAGAAATGGACGGAGAGACAGATGTCTGGTCATCCTCTAAGGAGCTCACCTTTACCTGTCCCCGCAGGTACGGACGGAGGCCATGCGCCTGCTTGATGTCTGTTTGATTTTAGAGTGTGTGTTTGCTTCATTGAAACCAGCGCACGCAGTCGTGCTTTGGAAAGTACGGGGGCCCCCGCAAATGCTAAACCATCCCATTTTACCTCCTTCTTGGTCAGGAGTGGGAGGCGCCCCGAGAAAGACAAAGAGGAGAGAGGCAGGGACGTCTGCTGAGGGAAGAAGGAGAGGCCAGCTCAGCTGCTCAGTGTAAACTTCCCACCCCGGTGGCATATGGGGAACATGTGGCCCTTTCCTTCCTGGCACCAGAGAAACGTCATGCCAGGAATGCTGGCAGCGGAGGGCACAGAGCATTCCAGAGGGAACAGTTGGCAGTTGGGCAGGAGGCAAGAGTTTGACGCCACAGCCTGGAGCCTGGCTCTGGAGCAGGGCCCGAGAGACTGCAGGAAGCTGAGATGAGGTGGGCCGAGGCTCGCCAGGCTCCGGGGCTCCAGGCCTCGCCCCTCCAGGCCTCCAGCGGGGACCAGGCCCCCACTCCCCCAGGCCCTCGGAGCCCACCTGGCTTTAAGGAGTCAGCAACGTGGAAAGAGCCCCAGACTTGGCTCCACTCCCCCACCCACTTATCACGGGACCTCGAACTTGTCACTCCTTTCTGGGCCTCAGCTTGCACACAGTTTCTGCATCATTCCAAACACCATCTTGCCCACCGGAGCTAGTCGGCGATGAGGTCTCTATCACCAAGGAAGAAAAAACGAGCCGTGGATATGGAGCTTGCCAGAGAGTGTGACGTTTTTCGTGTCAAAAACGGTCCATTATCTTGAAATCATGCCCACCTTCCCCTTACATTTTTGGCATTAAAGAGTGCCATTTCTTTTTTTTTTTTCTTTTTAAAGATTTTATTTTATTTATTTGACAGAGAGAGAGAGAGAGAGTACATAAGCAGGAGGAGTGGCAGGCAGAGGGAGAAGCAGGCTCCCCATTGACCAGAGAGCCCAACGTGGGGCTCGATCCCAGGACCCTGGGATCATGACCGGAGCAGAAGGCAGATGCCCTATCCACTGAGCCAGCCAGGGGCCCTGAGTGCCATTTCTTTTATGAAAAAGGGTCTATTAATGGTAATCTTATCAGATAACCCTCCCTTTATTGTGATATATGCCTGGGTACACAAAACCCCAAATTGTGAGCCACTAAACCAGATAATTCCTAAAGGACTTTCCAGAGCTAAGAGGGTTCTTAGATATACCCCCTCCCCTCTTGGGCTGTGACTGGAGACCTTGATGCCTATAACTTCCCTCTCCAACCTTCCACCCGTCCCCCAAGAGGCTGCATTGGCCTTGAGGTTCAGGTGCAGGGGGTACTCTGGGCCAGGACTGGGTCTTGCTTTCAATAAGCCCTCTGAGCACTGACATCTGATGCTCAGCACCCCTCCACCAACCCCCAAGCCAGCACAAGGAAGGGAGGAAGCCGTTCTCTCCTCTAGTGGATCTGTGACCAGACTCCCAAGAGGTGCCCCGAGGATTCCAGACAGTGCAAGTGTGGTCTGACGGCTGTGGCCTGTGACTTCTGCTGCATCTGGAGAGAGTCAAGCCCAAGTTGAGCTGGGTGGGCCAGACCACAGAGGACAAGAGTGCAGGCTGGTTGGCCTCAGGACGTGTGGTCTGGCTGGTGTGACCCCAGTGCTCACAGGCCCATCAGATGGAAGAGGGTGGGGCTCCATTAGAGGCAGCGGGAGCACCCCGACTGCACCGTTTCTCCCTCCGGCAGATGGCAGGCAGGTTGGGGGGCGAGGGAGGCTGCAGACAGGCAGGGCTCTGGCTTCCTGGATCTGAGAGCTTGCTCTCATTTATTATTTAGTAAATATGTCTTAATCACTGACTAAGGGATGTGTAAAGCACCCCAGAGGGGGGGGTGGGAGTCTGTGTCCGTGTGTTTGTGTGGGTTCTGCATGCGTGTCTGTGTGTGTGCGTGTGTGCATATGTGCATGTCTGCACGGATGTGCGTCCCTGTGTGTGGGTGGGGAAAGGGGCTCTGAGATGGGTCAGGTGGGGCCTCTGGGCTCCAAGGGGCCTGGTTCCAGCAGGTAGGGGGTGGGGAGACCAGCCAATCCCTGATCACAGGAGCACATGCAGAGGATGTTGGCAGAAATTCCAGGCCCTGAGCCAGAGTCGCCAGCAAGGCGGACTCCAGGGTGTCAGGAGCCTTTACTTACCTAAGCAGCCTCATCGTCCCTGGAAGAGGGGACAATGTGGAATGGCATAAGTTTCTATTTTTTTAAATTTAGTTTTTTAATTGGTGCTACACACAGGTACAAAAATGTGGATAGTTTGGAAGGATGTCAGGGAAAAGTCAGCCTCCCATACCCCCCCCCCCCCACTCCCCAGTTTCTCCCTTCAAAGTTACAGGCTTCCCCTGAATCTGCATTCATGGGAAAGGCCATCATATCCTGTCCCAGGGGTGAAGACAGTGCTAAAGCATCTCATATAGATGGAGAAACTGAGCCTTAGAACCCCCAGGGGCTCAGGATTCTCTGGGTCAAACTCCTTCCTTCCACAGACTAGGAGAGAGATAGGGAGAGGCCTTGAACTGACAAAGAAGGCGGGGCGGGGGGGGGGGGGGGGGGGGGGGGGTTGGACCGGGGCTGGAACCCTTGACTCCTGACTCCCACCCGGCATTCTTTCTCCTGAGCACACTGCTTCCCTAGCTATTGAGCAGAGACAGGTGGGACCCCTAAGAGAGCCTGGGATATGGTCAGTGCTGGGACCCTCCCCAGACCGGGGCCACACCCTTAGCAAGACTCTGATCAGTGAAGGCTTCCTGGGTCTGAGCCAAAGCAGGAGCCTGTGGCCGGGGCCCCCAGGCTGGGCATCCCGGGATGGCTGGGGAAGGCCCACTTCCTCATCTGCCTCCATCTCGCACCAGACTCCTTGTGGGTGTGGGGTATTGAGAGGGGGGCCCCACTCTAAATGGCTTGTCATTGCTGGCAGGTGTGGTGTCCTCTCTGGGTGGCCTCTGTGTCATCACTCACCAAGCTGAGACTCCCAGGCCAGCTGTGAGGATGCAGAGACATTAAGCCCATACATCGCTTAGTTCTGGCCCTGGCACACATGCAGTGCTCCATCTCAGAATGAAGATGAATGTTAGAGGCTATTAGAATATTAGAATATTGCAATGGTTGCCCCCCACCTGTGTTGCCACCTACACCCTGGGCTTGATTTCTCTCCATGGCACTTGTCAACATTTGACATTCTAGATCTTTTACTCATTTCTTTATCATCTCTACCCCCTAGAGGGTGGGATCTCTACTTGTCTTTGTTCACTACAAATCCCCAGCACCCAGAACGGTGTCCGACATGGAGGAGATGCTCCGTGCAAGCTCGTTGAATGAATGAATGAATGAATGAATGAGCGAATGAACGAAGCATTTCAGCTTCCAGCTTGAACATCCTTCGGGGGTCTGATAAGGCGTCAGGGACTGCCTGAGGGAGCGAGGGGGAGAGCAGAAGTGAGTTCACCCTGAAGAACGTTAGGGTCTGACCAGTCATCAAGAAGGTTCTCAGCTCCATCAAAGGTGACAGGGACCCTCCTGGGCAGAGAAGCTGGGGGAAAGGACTCCCAGGGCCTAGCTAGGTTTCCTGATGCTCAGGATGTGGCCGCCCTCCAGACCAGGTGAGGGACAGGCCCCAGAGCACCCTTTCCCCAGGAACCCTGGGCCCCGAAGCCTAGGACAGCAGTGAGAAGTCTGTCTGCCCTGTGGCTCTAAGCCCCCACTCGTGTTCCCACGGTCTCTGTGAGTCTGCTGTCCTGGCACTTGCCCCACAGCCTGCCTAGCTGGGGGTCTCCCCCACTGCTTGGGGGTTCGAGCAGGAGCTGATTGGTCATTGTTTGCTTGGCCCTAACCCTGAGTGCCGCGGGGACTCAGGATGTTGGAGGTGTGGGTGAGGGAACAAAGGTAGAAGCGCCTCCCGCCTCCCGTCCCCAAGAAGGCAGCCTCTGCACCAGCCACCTCAGGACTCACTGCCTGCCTCCTGCCCCTTGGCCACTTACTCCTTTAAGGGGAGCCTCTGGGAGGCTCGCAAAGGCCCATCTGTGGGCTCAGATCCTGCAATTCCTTCCCTCTCTTTCCTCCCCACCCCCAGGATGGGGCTTAGCCCCTCTTTCTTCCTTCACCTCCCATTAAAATAAACAACCATTTAATGGGATTTCCTCAAGGTGCCTTCCCCTCCATGGTCAGCCCCAACCTGGGCTTAGAAAACTGGCTTTCCACCCCTGGGTTTTCTTTTTAATTGTCCTTTCCTTTGACTTGTTGGCAGGGGGAGGGGGAGTTGTGGAGAGGGGGAAATGCAGCTGGGCCTGGAGCTGCTTCGGAAATGAGGTGAGAGCCAGCCCCCTACCCCCACCCCCAAGCTGGGCAAGGATGAAGTCAAGAGGCTGGTGAATGTTCTAGGGCAACCACCCCTGGCCCCTGGGTGGGCTTGTTCCCTGTGGCAGGGAAGATGGGAGAAAGAGGGGAGATTCTTGGGCTTCCTTCCAGCTCTCCTCAACCCACCTCGCCTTTGATCTTGCTTCTGCTACAGCTTCAGTTGTCAAGGCTGCTCTGTTGTGTTGCTGTGTGACCTGGGAAGGTCTTCTAACCTCTCTGGTTTCTTATTTTACCTTCTGGCGGTGACAAGGCAGAAAGGGCATTGGACTCCCGGTACCATCACTGTCCTTTTGAAATCTGTCCATTGCTCGTCGTGTCCACTAGTCGGTTCATTTAGCAAAAGTTTTCTGGGTCTCAGGATGTGCTGGGCTAGGTGCTGGGGATATGGGGGTGACAAGGCACAGAGCCAGCCCGAGGGGAGTCAGATGGTGGGGGGTGGGAGGACAAAGGGAATTCACTGTGAGCAGGGCTCTGGATGGAAGGGAGGCAGAGCACTCAGGGACATGCAGAAGGGTCCTGAGAGGGCAGGGAGGGCTCGAATTTGAAAGACAATCAACAGTTGCCAGTATGAGAAAGTTGGCATCAGATCCCAAGACCTCTTTGCCCTATGGCCACAGTACTTCATGCATCTTCTCATGGGAGGTCCTGGCTTCCTGGTTTCCATCTTGCCTGATGAACTCATCCCATTACAACCATCTGTCAGTGTCACTAGGTCTTGAATTAGACAGGGTTCTCTGGAGAAACAAAACCAGTAGGAGACTGGTTTCACACACACACACACACACACACACACACCTATATATGTATGGCATATGGCATATGCATATATATATATATAGAGAGAGAGAGAGAGAGGTGGCATATATATACATATATATATATATATAAAGAGAGAGAGAGAGAGAGCATATATATGGAAAGATTTATTATAAGCAATTGGCTCATGCAATTATGGAGGCTGAAAAAATCCCATAATCTGTCATGTGCAAGCTAGAGATCCAAGAAGGGCAGTGGTAATTTAGAAACTGTCTGAAGGCCTGAGAACCAGTCAGTGGCCCTGAGGGCAGGAGACAATGTTCCAACTCAAGCAATCTGGCAGGAAGGACCAGATTTGTTCTTCCTCCTTTTTTTTTTTTTTGTTCTATTCAGGCTCTCAGTGGATTAGATGATGCCCACCCACTGCTTTACCCAGCCCACTGATTCAAATGCTAATTCTATCCAGAAATACCCTTCTAGATTCACTCAGAAATCATGTTCACCAAATATCTGGACAACCTGTTATCAGTCAAACTGACACATAGGATTTTATTTACACACACTCTTTTATTTACTTCCTTTCTGGTAACCACCTTCTATCTCCCTCTCCTTCTAGAGCCAACTTAGAGACCTACCATGACCCACCATGTCAAAGACACTCTTGCCAATTCTTTCCCGTATCCCCCCTCTTCCATTTATCTTTTGTACTTGCCTAAAAAATTCCAGTCTTTTTTTTTTTTAAAGATTTTATTCATTCATTCATGAGAAACACGGGGGGAGAGAGAGAGAGAGGCAGAGACACAGACAGAGGGAGAAGCAGGCTCCACGCAGGGAGCCTGACATGGGACTCGATCTCAGGACTCCAGGATCACGCCCTGGCCAAAGGCAGATGCTTAACTGCTGAGCCACCCAGGGATCCCCCAAAATTCCAGTCTTAGGTGAGTGAATTCATAGTACTCACAAAGCCTTCATGTACCTTGGGAGCCCCAGTCTCACAATACCTATTCCATTTTCTGCTGCTGTGTAACAAAACACCCAAAACTTGTTAGCATAAAATGATATTTAACTCACAAATCTGTAATTTGTGGCTAGGCTCACTTTTGTTCCATCCAGGTGCTTAGATAGCTCAGCTGAAGATTGGAGGATCCACCTCCAAGGCACTCACTTGCATGGCTAAGCCAGTGTTGCTCTCAGCTAAGAACTTGGAAAACAGTGTGGGTGTGAGTTGGGAGAGTGGCCAGGGATGATAAAGCAAATGGGGGAGAAATGTTTACAATAAGTAGACTTGAGTAAAGGATACATGAGTGTTCTTTGTAGCATCTTTATGTTTGCAACTTTTTTGTGCGGAAATTTGAAATTACTTCCGAATAAAAATTAAGCAAAAGAAGTATAATCCATAAATCCCAAACACTGGAAATTTTGTGGTTATTGTTATTATAATGGATGTCACAATGGCCAAAGACCAGACTGGATTCTGCATTAGTTCAATCTGTGGAAAAATGTTGAAACTTATTTTATGGTCCAGTAGAATCATTCTGGCAAATTCCATGTGCCCTTGAAAATAATTCTGTCATGGGATGCCTGGGTGGCTCAGCGGTTGAGTGGTTGAGTGCTCTGCCTTCAGCTCAGGTCATGATCCTGGGGTCCTGGGATCGTGTCCTACATCGGGCTCCCTGCATGGAGCCTGCTTCTCCCTCTGCCTATGTCTCTGCCTCTCTCTCTGTCTCTCATGAATAAATAAATAAAATCTTTAAAAAAAGAATTCTGTAATTACTTCATGGATTTTTATGTGTATCAGACATTGCTTGTTAATCATGTTGTTCGTATCTCTCCATACTTATTGGTTTGTAGGTTTTTTTTTTTTTTTTTTTTTTTTGCCCACTATGTTGTATAAGCCACGGAAGAATGTATATTAAAATCTCTCACCAGTTATTGATTTATCTATTTCTTTTTGTAATTCTCTATTTTTTTTGTTTATGTATTACTAGGTGCAAATAAAAAACAGACATCAGCAGCAAAATGAACCAAACAAAGCAACTCTCCTCCACTGTCCTCTCCTGCCTCTCTCACAGCCAATCACTCTTCTCAAAAGACTTGGCTACATCTGGATCTGGGCAGCTCAGTGTTGGCCTGAGGACCAACAGCATGAGCACCAGCTGGGAGTTTGGTGGAAAAGCAAGTTCTCGACTCTACTCCAGACCTGCCAAATTAAACCCCTGGTGGATGGGGCTCAGGAATATGTTCAAACAAGATAGTCAGTTCCTAGGCATGCTACATATTTGAGGAGCACTCAACTTCATTGTTTGCCTTGTCTGTGCCTTCCATTTATTCCTCTCCCCATCCAGTCCGGCTTCTGCCCACTCGTGGCTCTTCCCAAAGTGATGGCTCTCATCAGGCTCAAAAAATGATATTCTAGCTACTAAGTCCAATACGAATTTTATCCATTAGCAGTGTTCCACCTGTTGACCACTTTTCTCCCTAATTTTAGAGAACATTTTTTCATATTCCGTAAAAATAATATATATGCTTATACAAAAGTTACTTACAGAATATGGACCTGAATAATGCAAAGAACCACCCCAAACCTTATCACCAAGAAGCAACTGTTATTAACATTTGATTACTATAATTTGAGACATGCCTTTATGTATATATATAGGGAGAGAAGGAGAGTTAGATAATAGAAAAATAAAGAAGTATACTATAATAATATGGGATGACAAATTTCTATTTTTAGGTAAAAAAATACTAAGTTTAGTTTTACTTGACTTTAACAGTATGAAAATGAATCCATTGGGGGGAAAAGAGATGACTTAATTTTAAAAACGATATTTTGACTGGATACCATAAGGCTAAAGAGGAAACACTGTACACAGACACTTTTTTCTCATTACTTTGTTCTTCAGGGGGTCCAGGTGAACCATTCTAAAACTACTTTACATGTATACTAGGGCTGAACAAATAAGTATGTATATTCTAGATTATTAGAGCCAGGTTATCTGCTGCCAAAGAAAGAAGTTACAAATAAGTAAGGCGGGGAGGCTAGAATGAATGTTGTAATCTTGGATTTCGCTCAAGATATCGGTATAAACACATCTCTATTATATATATATACATTATATATATATATGCATATATATATATACACACACACACAAATAGATAAGGAAATAAATACACTTTTGTGTGTGTACATATGTTTCCCAGCTGTGTCTACTGAAAGGACCTGGAAGCAGTGACACCCCAAAAGCAACAGGCACACCTAGCATTCAGATCTTGACTTCTAAATACCATCCTCCAACAAAAGGAACCAGGAATCTCTGAAGAAATGGCTGATTCTAATGCTGAAACAGATAATATACGATGAGGCTGGAGCATCATCTAGTACCAGAAGGTCAGAAAGTCCTTACAAAAACGAAACAAACAAAACAAAAAAACGGAAACATGTCAAAAGGACACAGGGTGCCCAATGTCATAAGTCATCAGGAAATTGGAAAGTAAAACAATGAGTACCATGACACTCCTGTTAGAATGGCTAAAATCTAAAATGCTGCCAACACCAAATGCTGGCAAGAATGTGGAAATCAGGAGCTCTCATTTGCTGTTGGTGGGAATTCAAAAGTTACGACCATTTTGGAAGACAGTGGTTTCTTACAAAGCTAAACATAATCTTACCAAATGATTCAGCAATTGTTGTTCTTAGACATTTATCCAATTTATTGGAAAATTTTGTCACATAAAAATTGCACACGAGTATTTAGAGCAGTTTTATTTGTAATTTGCAAAACTTGGAAGCAACCAAGATATTCCAACAGGTGAGTGGATAGGTGGATGGATAAAGAAACGAATACATCCAAACAATAAGATATTATTTAGTAATAAAGAGCTAAGCTATGTAGCTACAAAGAGACATACAGGAACCTTAAATGTATATTTCTAAGCAAGAGGAGCCAGTCTGAAAAGCTATACACTATATGATTCCACCTAAATGACATTCTGGAAAAGGCAAAAGCACGAAGACAATAAAAGATCAGTGGTTGCCTGGGTCTGGGGGAGGGAGGGATGAATAGGTGTAGCATAAGGGATTTTTAGGGTAGTGAAACTATTCTGCGTGGTACTATAATGGTGGCTATTTGTCATTATACATTTGTTGAAACCCATAGAATGTACAACAATGAGAGTGAACCCTAATGCAAACGAGGACTTTAGTTAATAATGATGTGTATTGACTCACTGGTTGTAACAAACACACCACACTAATGCAAGGTATTAATAATGGAAGAAATGGAGGTGGGGAGGGGGAGGAGTAAGTGGGAACTCTCTGTATTCTTCACTCAGTTTTTCTGTAAAACTGGAGCTGCTCTAAAATATTAACTAGTACAAAGAAAAAGGACACTGGGGCCACCCTGGTAAAGCTGCCAATGGTTAAGCCTGGAATAATTTGGGCAACAAAATAGATAATGATAGTATTGGTTATAACCCAAAGAATTACATAAATATTCATGAGGCCATACTGACATAAACAAATGATTGACTAGATAAATAAATGCCGGAGGAGGGACAAATCTTCCTAATACAGAATGCCAAGTAATAATGTAGGATGAACAAGGGCAATTGGAAATTATCATTTGAACACAAGAGTAATAATTATTGCAGTATCTCTCCAAAAATATTTATTAATTACTGTAGTGGTTTGAGTATGTTCCAACAAATTCTTTCATACTCTTCTCTCTAGAAAGTGGTCATTAATTCCTCTTCTTTTGAATAAGGGCTGGACTTAGAGTATGGAAGGGGAAAAATAGTTTCTTTTTGCAGAGACCTGGCAGACCACACTTTAACCAAATGACCAAAGATAATGTCACCAGTAATAAGTCATGTTGATAGCGTGTACCTACTGATATGACACGAAAAGGGCACTTGAACTTTTTAGTATTCTTCCCCCAAAGTCTAGAGTGTCAGTCTGATCATAAGAAAACATCAGACAAACTCAAATTGGAAGGCAGTCTACAAAATATTTGAGCATGGCTCTGCAAAACTGTCAAGGTCATGAGAGATGAGAAGGGACTGAGAAACGTCACATGTTTAAAGAGACTAAGGAGGCAGGAGAGCTAAATGTACTGTGCTTTGCTAGATTGGATCCTGGATCAGAAAAAGGGGATTAGTAGGAAATTTGGTGAAGTCCAAATAAAGTCTGTACTTTAATAGTATTGTACCAACATCAGTGTCTTAGCTTGGACACGTATGGCATGGTTGGGTAAGACATGATCATCAAGGAAAGCTGGGGGAGAGTATTAGGAAAAAATTTCGAGACTTCTCTGTAAATCTGAAATTATTTCAAAATAAAAAGCTTGGGCAGCCCCGGTGGCACAGTGGTTTAGCGCTGCCTGAAGCCCAGGGTGTGATCCTGGAGACCTGGGATCGAGTCCCACGTCGGGCTCCCTGCATGGAGCCTGCTTCTCCCTCTGCCTGTGTCTCTGCCTCTCTCTCTGTATGTCTCTCATGAATAAATAAATAAAATCTTTAAAAAAATAAAATAAAAAGCTTAAAAATAAATCAGAAGAAACTGCTAAATTTCAGATAAAGTCCTTTTTAACTACCAATGGTATTAGTTTCTATCAGGCCATTTGAAGTCAAGAAATATGGCCACATAAAATATGAATTATGAGAGTAGAATAATTCTGGTATTTTTAAAGTGCCATTTTCCCAACTTTATTCCAAATACCTATTGATTCTTGCTGTGCAAAATGAGGAAATCACCACATTCCCACTCGCTCTCACTTTCTGTCCTCTACATCCCAATTTTTGTTAGTCACATTAATATTACTTATTTTATTATTGGTGTTTACAGCATTTACACTGTGCTCAATACTCCAAATCCACAAAGATTTTCATTTCTATATTTAAATGGATTCAGTGCTTATCAGGAATTTGTTTACTGTGCCTTCTCCATTCTGAGCTATTTATTTTAAGAAATCCTTTGCTGGGGCATCTGGGTGGCTCGGGGGGTTGAGCATCTGCCTCTTGATTTTGGCTCAAATCATGATCTCAGGGTCCTGGGATTGAGCCCCAAGGCAGGCTCTGGGCTTGGCAGGGAGTCTGCTTGAGAATTTTCTCCCTCTTCCTCCTCCCCTTCCCTCAAAAATAAATAATCTTAAGAAAAGAAAATAAAAAAGAAATCCTTTGCTGGCTAGATTTTATTGCCCAATTGTCTGTTTCAAGAGGGACTAAGAGGCGCTCATTCTCAAAGCTCTTGGTTGCTTGGGAATGTCTGTCTGTGGTCTTTTTTTTTTTTTTTTTTTTTATAATGATATTTTTTTTTATTGGTGTTCAATTTACTATGTCTGTGGTCTTCATAGTTGAAGGAAACATCTCTGGGTATAAATTTACAATTTCTGTCCTTCAAGACCTTGCAGATATTGCCCACAGACCCTGGCACGGTATAGGTCTGCGAGGTCTGCAGCCAGCCCGATTTCTCCTATTGTGTGACTCAAGCTAGATTTTTGCCTGGATGCTAGTATAATTCTCTCTTCAGTCTTGAAGTTCAGAAACTTCATTAGAATATCAGGCTTTATCCTGATAGCCCTGAATCCGTTTGGTGTCATCACATTCAGATCTTTGCATCAGGGAAGTCTTTCCCCATTCTGTCTGAATATTTTTCACCTTTCTTCCATTTCATTTTTCAGAAACACCGTGCGAGTATTCTCTCTCTCTGGTCTATCCTCCATGTCTTTTAGTCTTTCTTGTAACTACTTGTTATGGGCTGAGTTGGGGCTCCCCAAGGAGATATGTTGATGTCCTAACCACCCCGTACCTCAGAATGTGGCCTTATCGGAAGATAGGGTTGTTGCAGAGTTGAGTTGAGGCCCTTCACCAATAAGGAATCCTTTTAAGAAGGGGGGACACTGAGAGAAGAATGCATGTGACAATAGTGGCAGATAGGAGGCTTGCAGCTGCAGGCCAGGGGTCACCAAGCCATCACCAGGAGCAGGAGAGAGCCGTGGATCAGATTTTTCCTCCCACCCCTCAGGAGGAGCCAATGCTGCTAACACCTGGATTTTCAGCTTCTGACTTCCAGAACCACGGGAGAATACATCTCTGTTGCTTTAAGACATCCAGTTTAGGATACTTCATTACAGCAGCCCTAGGAAAATAATATACTATTTTTATATATTTGTTCCTTTCCATTTATTTTTGGTGGTTTTCTGCAGGTGTTTGCCTGCTACGTGCCCCTCTCTGTTCTTTGTCTGTTTATTCTGAGTTGGGGTTGTGTTTTGTTTTGTTTTTCCGATATGTTTTTTCATTTCTAAACGGCTTTATTTGTTACTCCCAGTTCTTTCCTGAATGACTCCAATTCAATCTCTTTCTGTCTATGCCCTTTCCATAACTCTTTAAGGAACCTTGGAAACTTCTTAGCTCAGAGAGCTCAGACCACCTACGATCTCTGTGAGTGCATGGAGAGCTATGTGCTTGAACTCTCCCTCACTTTTGTTTTTGTTTTTGTTTTTTGTAGTAATTCCTCCTGTGATGTAAGCTTTTTTGCCTTTTGCTTATGTTCCTTACCTCCATTTCCTTTTTTTTTTTTTTTTTTTTGGTCCCATGAGGGTTCCTTTGTGATCGTCATTCACCTTAGAACAGTCCAGCTGTTTGTTGAAGGATGATGTTGAGAGGAGCAGGGTAGGTAATCTGGGGAGTGATTGGGTGTGTGCTCTCCAACACACTCTTACTAAATCCTTCATTTCCTTTCCAAGTGCATAGTACCCCCACCCCACCCCCATTTCTCTCTCTCTCTCTCTTTTAAAAGATTTTATTTATTTATTTATTCATGAGAGACACAGAGAGGGAGAGAGAGAGGCAGAGAAAGAGGCAGAAGGAGAAGCAGGCTCCATGCAGGGAGCCGGAGTGGGACTTGATCCCGGGTCCCCAGGATCATGCCCTGGGCTGAGGTGGTGCTAAACTGCTGAGCCACCAGGGCTGCCCCCCACCCCCATTTCTATGCTCAGGTTCCAAGACTCTCAGCAAAGACCTCTAGGCTGCAGGGCACCAGAGCTGGAATCTGTGATTTTTACCTGTCTCCCTCCTTCTCTGCCTCACTAGCAATGTCCCCATGCTGGGCAGAGAGAGAGGTGAGTCAGCAAGCAAGCTCTCTCCCTGCCCCCACATCACCCTGTGACATTGAACTGGGTCTGGATGGGGACGTGACTGACACGGCCATTGCCTGAACTCAGCCCAGGCCCCTGACATCCACAGGCCTCTTCACTGTGCCATCTGGAGGGACACTCGTGTCTTCCTGTGGGCTGTTTTCTCTCTTGTTTGAGATCATATTTTATAGCACTTGGAAAGTATTCTTTATGTTTTAATAAGAGATGGAGGTCTTGTCCTTTTTAAAATTTTCTTCTTCTTCTAATTCATTGCTTTTTCCACTGAGCTTTGAGTTAAGGAGAGTAAATAGGCCTTCAATATGCTATTTAAAATTCCAGCATCTTGGAAAGCTCTCTTCCCTTGGCATCTAGGACCCAAAATACATGCTTAATTTTCCTCTTTTCTTGCAGGCCACCCCTCTTTGGTGTCTCTTGCCCCATCGTTCTGTATCTAGCCATGCAGTGTAGGCCGAAAGACCACACAGCTGGTAAGGGGAGGTGCCAGGATTCTCAGTCCAGGCACAGGGCTCCATTACTCAGGTGGACCTCTTGGTGTGACTTAGTTACCACTGGGCACTGTCACCCTGCAGGTCCACAGAACGCTATGCCATCCTCATTCCCTCCTCAGGTCAGAGTCCCAGAGATAATAACCAGGGCCTCACACAGTGGAGACATTTGTCCCACCTCCTTCCTGCAGTTGCAGGGCTGGTGGGGAGGGTCTATTGGCTTCCAGGAAACTTGGATATTGATTCACCTGTGACATTACAGGGATTGCAGTGAAAGGAGCATCAGTTTCAGAATATAAACAAGATGCTGTGCCAGCCAGGGTCCCACTGAGAGGTCCTGGGGTTCCTGACCCCACACACTCAACCAAGGAATAGATTTAACAGGGTCCCATGGCAGTGAGGATGCGGAATGAGCCCCACTGCCTGGGACCTGCACTTAAGCCCAACTGTGCCATTTATTGATCCATGGGACACCTTGGGAATCACCATCTCCTCCTGCCTCTGTGACTCCATTTGTGCAAGGGCTGGGGTGGCTGGAGGGATCCATGAGTCCCTGCTGGCACTGGTGCTCTGGGGTTCTGGGTTCCCCTCCAAGCCTCTCCTGAGGGCTCACCCTGCTCCCCATTCCTTCTGTAATTCATCTTGGGCAGCTGGGTGAGGGCTATTCTGCGACTTCCCTTGGGTGGATCAGAGAAGGCCCCTCAGAATCCGAGGCTAGGGCCAGTTGGGCAGCTCTGGGTGTTAGTTTCTGAGACCCTCAGGTCACCATGATCATTTACTTTTCCTTGTCCGTGGAAGAGGGGCTCACAACTTCTCTTTCTCAAGGAGCGACTTTATGGTCGGTGAACTGAGGGACTTCTGCAGCTCTGGGACAGCTTTTCTGGCCAAGGGGAGTTTTCTGACCAGGCATTTGGTTCTTCATATGCTCCAAAGGAAATCTCTACTTATTTCAGAAACAACCCTACGTTGGCCTAGAGGTAGCCAATGAGAGGCTAAGTTATAGACTTATAGTTGACATCTGGGCTGTGGTCAAAGGCTTGGGTGATAGACAGAATTTGAGTCTTGTCTTCAGTCACAAAGACCTTTGGATGTTCCTGCCATTCTCTTGCTTCTTTACTTCTATCCTACCTCTATCCTTATGAAAGGAGAAGATAGACCTTCCATCTACCTATCCATCAATCCATCCACCCATCCATCTATCCATCCATTTTAATACCATCCCTCCCTCCCTCCATCCATCCATCTATCCATTCTAAGACAACCCATCCATCCTCTACACACCATCCATTATCCCCCATCTTTTCATCCTTTCAGTCATTACACGTCCATCCATCTTCTATTCATTCGGTCATCCCTCCCTCACTCTGTACATCCCTTGTTCAAAAACAAAAACAAAAACAAACAAAAACAAACCACAGGCTTAACCACAAATACCGCTATAAACAATAATGGCCATTATTTATCGAAAGCTATATGACTATGAAAAGTGCCGTGCTAATCGCCTTACTTGTATTATGTCATTTAATTTACCTCTATCCAGTGGATTCCATGCTACAGTTGAGAAAACTGAGATAAGTAATCACCTATTTCCCTGGAGATACAAATAGGAAGAAGATACCATTTCTCTAACTTCTGGTGCTCACCATAGAGTGAGGAAGGCTGACCAGTGAAAGCTCAGGGTGTCCATATGTCTATATTTGCAGATGCTCTGTGCAGTAGAAAGACAAAGTAGTAGATGCTACAAAAGGACTAAAAAGAAAGTCCTTGTGGAAGCACTGCAAGAGCAGAAGGGCACAGGGAGAGGAGGAGGAGACCAGAGAAAGTCTTCACCAGGGAAGGCTTCACCATAGGGATAATATCGGGGTCGAATATGATTTTACTAGGCAGAGAATGGTTTCACAAGTAGAAGGCACAGCAAGTACAAGGTCATGGAGTCATCAAGATGACTTGATCAGAAAAATGGCTGACCATGCCAATGGCTTTCAGTGTTTGGAGCAGAGGAGCCATGGGAGAACCGAGTCAAAATGAGGCTTTCCAGAAAGGCCACGCTGAACCTCTGGGGTCCTTAATGACACAGTCTGAGAAATGAATGCCCCCAGGGCTGCCCAGCTGCCTGATATATTTAGGCAGGGAAAAACACCAGATTACAAAATAGTCTATTCATTATTACCCCATTTTATGCTATGAAGTGCATATACATTTATAGAAAAAAGACTAGAAGGATATCTAGAATATTAACAATGGAGATTTCTGCAACTGAGATGAGTTGTTTTTTTGTTTTTAGTTTTGTTTGTTTGTTTGTTTTTTTCCTTTGTGCTTTCTCCACAATGAGCATGATGGGAGGGACTGGGGCTGAGAGTCAGGACACCCAGGTTCCTGTTTCCTTTTGGTTCCTGACTTGCTGGAAGAGCTTGGACAAGTCCCTTCCCCTCTGTGGCTGTCTGCTTCCTCATCTGGAGAACCAGAATTGGCCCAGGGTGCTTCAAGGTACGGCCTTGACTGGCTGCTCCGGATCAGGGTTTCTCAGACTGGGGTTGACAATGTGTTTTTAGGGATCCTTGCATCCCATGAAACACTTCCAAAAAATGTCTGCATGCTTTCATTTTGATGATAAAATCTAAAAAATGAGTTCATACACATAAAATACTAAGGATTATGTCTGGCACGTAGTAAACCCTCCTTACATATGAGCTATTTTTAGTAAGAAAAAAGTGCTATTACCATTTATCAAGACTCTCTCTCTTTTGCAGTGATAATTTACAATGGAAAGACACTTTCCTAGAGTAATATTTTGGATCTTGGGCCTGAATTTCTCAAATCAGGGCCTGAGGGCCTGTGGACCTCAGAGGTTTCCCAAGACATGTTTTCTCCTCTCAAGGGGGCTTACACACTAGTCAAGTTCAAATAAGAAACACAGGTCCAGGGCCTCTGAAGAACAGGGAACATGGGCTTTGGCTATCTCTTTTCTCTGTTTTCACGGCTTCCCTTGAGCCTCGGTGACTTGCTTTTTCCTGAGTTTGGCGGAGGGCTTGGAAACACACGTACCTTTCCCAGGAAAATGAGTCCCTGGGGAGGCCTCCCGGCCCGCAGGCTCACTCTAGCACCTGTGTTCTGTAACGTAGCCCTAATTGAAATCACATTAACATTATGATTCCATTACGGGGAACAAGAGGCCGGCTGCAGGAATGCGCCCCATGGGGCCTAATCAGCTGGACTGGATCATTTATAAAGGACTGTGCATCTGCTTGGAGCTCAGTGTTAAGTAAGGCAGACAGGGGCCTATTCATTATTAACAAGGCTTTATGCGTTTGGCCAGGCAAGAGTACAAAGCTGGCCGCAAGGGGAGTCTGATGGAGGAGAGGCATTAAGGCACTGATTGCAAATACCCGGTCTGCCTGGCCTATTGGTGCAGCCCAAAATACTTTCACCCAAGTAGCAGTGAGTCCTATCCCCTATCTTGCTTGCCTGGGCAACCCCTTTTGCCAATGGGAGAGGCTAGTAACTTGCCTGAGGTCTGGTAACTAGCATGAAAGTGAACCCAGGCAAGTTGGGTCCAGAGCCCACATGCTCAGGCAACTTGCCATACACAGTCCACCCCTTGGCAGTTCACACAAATCCTGGGTCATGCTGCTGTGCCACTCAGTGTTCTTGCAACTTCAGATCTTTGAGGTGATGTGAAGGAGAGAGCACCGGAAGTCAGCAAAGGAGATTAGAAAATGCAACTCAGGCATTCAGCTTCTCTGCTCTCCAGCTATTTCATTCATCATTTTAAGTACTCACATGGTGCTGGGCACTGGGCTGGGTGTCCCAGCAAAAAAGGTAGTTGAAACCCAGGCCTGGGACGCTTGGGTTTCTCAGTGGTTGAGCGTCTGCCTTCGGCTCAGGTCATGATTCCTGGGTCCTGGGATCGAGTCCCACATCAAGGTTCCTGCATGGAGCCTGCTTCTCCCTCTGCCTGTGTCTCTGCCTCTCTCTGTGCCTCTCATGAATAAATAAAGAAAATCTTAAAAAAGAAGAAGAAGAAGAAGAAGAAGAAGAAGAAGAAGAAGAAGAAGAAGAAGAAGAAGAAGAAAGAGGAGGAGGAGGAGGAGGAGGAGGAGGAGGAGGAGGAGGAGGAGGAAGAGGAGGAAAGAAAAAAGAAACCCAGCCCTTGGTTGAAAAGAGCTCAGAGCTACTTGGAGAGCCCCTGTCCTCTGCAGGAACCATGTGCACAAGCACTGTATACACAGGATCTCTTGAATCCTTAACTACAACAAATGAATCCTTAATTATAATGCAAAGCATAAGAATCCTAAATGAGAAATTAATGACCTATAAGCATTCCGCTATGAAATATACTTATGTAACATTAAATATGAAATTCATTAAATATGATTGAGGGCAATATCCTAGGACAGAAGTGCAGGCTCTGGCATCCACCAGACCTCGTTCTAATCCTGGATCTGTTGCCTGTCACGTTGACCCTGATCATGTCATTTCACCTCTCATTTCTCCTCCCTTCTGCCTTGCTTTGTCCTGGGTGTGGGCCTGAGGCAGGAGGACAAGCGACGCTGACATCCTGGAGGAAGGGATGTTGCACGTCACCAAATCTCGGCTTTGGGGTTGGGAGAGAAAATGGTGGTCAGAGTGTGGTGGTTGAGAGTGCGATCTCCCAAGGCTCTGGAAGGCTTTCAGGAGCCGGGGCTCTGCTCCGGAGGGCTATGTGGCCTGGGCAAGTAACTCTACATTAGGATTCTCAGCATCTCCACGTGTAAAATGGGGACAATTGTAGCACTTCCCTTATAAGGGCTATTATAAAGATTAAATCGGGTGGTGGATGTAAGATGCATGGCACACTGTCTGAGACGTTGGAAGGGTTCAAAAAAACGGAACAAAACCAAACCAAACCCAGCCACTTCAGCTAGAATTTCAGAGGACTAGCCAAGGGGCGGTGGGAGCACACTTAGAGTCCCACCAGCTGTGTGGCCCGAGACAAGTCTCCTGGGGCATTTGAGTTGGCAAAATGGGGGTAGACTAAGGATTGAGGCTTTGGGTTGAGAGGCGATAACAACAGGTGTGGATATGCCGTAACCCAGGCACGTGTGTGCAAGTGTCCTCACTGAGCGCTGATTGTATACCAGTCCAGAACTCAGGTGTGGGAGACGGGGAAAGAGAGACACGGCCTCCTGCTCTCCGGGGTAGCCGGCTGGCCCAGCTCAGATCGCCCCACGTGGGTGGTATCGACTAGGAAATGCAGGCCCTTGGGGTGAGGGAGAGGGAGCCTCACCGGGCATGAGCGCGACCTCTTGCATATCATGTGTCTTTTTCACCCCACATTTTACGCACCCCCCTTTTTTTTGGTGAGAACATTTGAGTTCTGCTCTCTTAGCAAGTTTCAGTGATACAACACAGTGTTATCAACTGTCACCACTGTGGTAGACATCAGCTCCCCAGACCTGGCTCATCTGTTTTTTTTTTTTTTTAATATTTTATTTATTTATGAGAGACACAGAGGGATGGGCAGGCTCCCTGCGGGAAGCCTGATGTGGGACTTGATCCCAGGACTCTAGGATCACTCCCTGGGCTAAAGGCAGGCACTCAACCGCTGAGCCACCCAGGGATCCCCACCTTGCTCATCTTATAGCTGAGAGTTGTACCCTGTTACCAACCTCTCCCTATCTCCCCCACCCCTACCCCGGCCCCTGGCAACCACTTTTCTACTCCCTGTTTCTAGGAGTTTAACTTAAAAAAAAAAAAAAAAAAAAAAAGATGCTACAGGTAAGTGATAGCAGGTGTATTTGTCTTTCTGCATCTGGCTTATTACACTCAGCATCCTGCCCTCCAGGTTCATCCACGTAGTCGCCAATGACAGGGTTTCTTTCATTTTAAAGGCTGAATAATATTCCATGGTGTGTGCGTGGTAGCGTCCTCCCCCCCTCAGACCCTGCCCTCTGGTAGTGACTCTGGTTATTTGCTCTTTGATCTCAGTATTCTTATGAAATAATGACGGCAACCACAACAGTTGCCATCGGTCTGGCGCCGCATGGGCATCATGTCACCGAGCCCTCATGTCAACCACAGAGGGGGATGCAGGCTGCACATCTTACAGGCGAGGACACTGAGGCCTAGAGAGGCTCCGGAGAACCAGGACGCGGACCCAGGCAGCCTGCCCCAGGATTTCAGCTCAGCTTCCCCTCCCGTTCACCCAGCACTTGCTCTGCACAGACGACGTGCTGAGCCCTGCACACACACGGTTGTGTTAAATCCCCAGAACGTCCCTGTGAGGCCAGTACTACTGTTACCCATCTCGCAGGTGAGGCAATTGAGGTGCTGCAAGATGAAACGGCTTGTCCCCAGAGACGTCACTTAAGTGGCAGGGCGGGAGCTTGAACACACCTCTTTCTGAGATCCAAACCCATGGTCTCCACCTCTCCTGTCTGCACAGGAGGGGCTCCCGGTGACCTTTCTCACTGGGCCTGGAGAGGAGAGGCTCCTGGGCACAGGGCAAAAGCAGCCCCATAGGGAAACCAGAGGCAAAGCCCTCTTTCAAAACAACCCAAAGGAACTGGTTGTCTCCACTAAACTGATTAAAAATAGAGCCTGCCAGCCTGGCTGCCCAGCAGTCACGCCGAGATCAGAAACTGCTTCCAGCGAGCCTGCGTCTTTTAAGTTATTTATCTGTCTGCATTTTTCATCATTTGCCATTGATTTGCAAGGGCCCTTCCGGAGAACCCTCTGGTGCCTGCCTGGCAGAGTAGCTGGCTCTTTGCCTCCTTCACCCCTGGGGCTCTCCCCACTTTACTGTAAGGCGACCCAGCACCAGCTCCCCGCTCAGTGGCCTCTGAACCTGGATCCTGCAGCACCAGAACTGGGGGGGCCTCGGTCTCCCTCTGCTCCCCACTGCACCTCCCACAACACGGGGGCCTCGGAAGTTCTGGAGCAGGAGGTGGGAACGCGGGGGGAGCTCCTGCCCCTCTCTCTGGCAGTGTCCCTCCACTCATGCTCTACCCTCCCTGCCCCAGGAGGTCAACCTTGAGGAATGGGATTGTATCCCAGGCTCCCCTACATGGGAGGTTGGGAGACACTAGTAGGAGACGAGCGTGGGAGGAGAGAGACTTTGGGGTATTTCCACCCAGGTTGGGCTGTGTCCTAGGGGGGGCCCCTCTCTCACCCCGTCCCGTCTGGGTTCTCTCCTCTGATGCCTTCAGGCCCAGGGAGGTAACGGTGCCCTGCTGTTGCCGGTTCTGGGGTCCCTCATGTGCATTCCTCCTTTGCACCTCTGTGAAGTCCCTTCATTCAGCCTTCCTCAAAGTCCCAGCTGGTAGGATTGCTGTTTCCTCCCAAGATCCCGAGTGATCCACAGAACTCCTGGCCGCATCAAACACAAACCGTGGACAGAAATACAAGCCTTCGAGGTAAAGCTGCCAGGGACCCAGGACAGACTCATGTTTGTTCCTGGTTAGAGGACACAAGTCACGGTCTGTCCGTCACTCACCTTAGGGGGTCTTCTCTTGATGGGTAAACACAGAAGCTCTGTTAGAGCAACACTCTCTTGAGAGCTGCCTGTCTAGAAAGGTCTGAGGCTGGATTTGCACCTCCGGGGTGGAAGACACAGAAGCTTCTGCTGGGGAGGAGGCTTGGGTCACACAGCTCCCCACCCCTGTCCCTGGCCGGGGTGCGACTTCAGGCAACTCCACCACAGACCTCCTGGGGTATCTCAATTGGCATGCTTTGCCTGCGTGTGATAGAAAGACTAATGGAAAGAGCTCGAATAGCAAGAAAGGTATTATCTCATCCAGAATGGGCAGTTGGAGAGTTGGTAAACTTAGTGGCTCAGTGGAAGTAAGGCTCTCAGCTGACCTCTCAACTACCCTCTTGGGTCTCCCCTCATGGTCACAAGATGGTTGCTAGGGCTCCAGAAATGTTTAGGATGTCCCGTGCCCTGGTTTTCAGCTGTGCTCTGAGGAACCCCTGGAGGCTAGAGGTATGGAAGCCAGAGCAGCCGTGCCATTCTTACCTGACTTACTGATGCCTTGGTTTCTGCATCTATAAACTGGCAGTAATAAAAGTAAGTAAGCAGCCATGAGGTTATGTTTAGGGTTAAGTTAGAAAATCCATGTAAAGTGCTTAACACAGAGCCTGGCACATAGGAAGTGCTCAAATGTTTATTATGTAGGATATTGGAAATAAGAGTTTAAGGGCTAAAGCAATTTGAAAAATAACTGGTCTAGAGAAGGCCCAGGAGCCCCAAACCTGTGCCCTGGCAACCAGGCACCCGAGGGCAAAGCTCAGCCTCCTCCGGCAGAGTGGACCTGCCCACACGGTGCCCTGTGCCAACTGGAAAACACCCCCACCCTGGAGCCCAAAGCGTCATGCCCAGGCACGTGATCGGTGGCCGTCAGCCCGGCTTTCAGCCCCCACCTGCCCCCAGTGCTGGGCGCCCCATGCAGTACTCACCAGGCCCACCTCGTAGGGCCTCAGTCCCCTCTTTGGTTAGGTGGTGGTCACACAGCACCCTGCTTGTCGGGGTGGTTGTGGCTTGAGATGGCAGTGAGAGAGCCGGGGGTTCAAGCCTGTGGTGTCTTTGTGAGGAGGGGGGAAGCTATAGCTCCAGTGAGGTGGCCAGCGGGGAGACAGGGGCGGTGGGGAGGGGGGTAGGGGAGGGGGCCAGCAGGAGCCTGGGGAGGCCAGTCAGGAAGAGCTCTCGCCTGACCTCAGGGAGAGGAGCGGAGGTGTCCATCCACCTGCCACCTCCACCCGCCCTCCCCTCCGGGCTGACAGATGCACCTGCCAGGGCTTATCCAAGGAGGCTGCTGACCCCTCCTTCAATCCGGGCACTGGACAAAGGGGCCCCGGGGAAGGGAAGGAGGGATGGAAAGGCTCCCTCCCTCCTCTGGCGGTGCAGCCTCCCACCCACCCTCTCCCAAACGTTGAGACAGCCCTCCTCCCCTCCTCCATGACCCGCAGTTTTAGAAGCCAGATGTTGCCATCTGGGCACTTTCTAGCCCTCTCTGGCTAAGTTCCCTCGACAGCCCTGGTGCAAGATTTTCCAGGCACGCCTGAGTGCAAGAATCACCTGCAGCACTCTTCAGAAGCACGGCTTCCGGAGCCTTGCTCCCCTTGCATTCTGACTTAGTGAGTCCAGGTGGGGCCCAGGAGCTTGCATTTTTACCAGCACCTCAAATGAGGTCACTGAAGTTGGAGTCACTCAGCCATTGAGATCAAGGGAGGAGAGTGGGCTACAGGTCCCTTCTGACCCCAGCTAGATGCTGTGTGACCCCCGGCTAACCACTTAACCTCTCTGATTCCTTCTGCGACAAAATGACGACAATAGCATACCTACCTCAGGGGGTCACTGTGGAGCCCAAGACCAAGGAGAAAGCAGAGGAAGCTTGGCCCCTGCCCAGCAAGTATCCGGCAAGTATCCGTAGATGGCAGTGATCATTCTTGTCGCTGCTGTTATTACTGTCACAGCGAACCCCTGCCTGCACGAGGACATGGTGTCATTTACTCAAAGCGGATGGAGGCCCTCAGATCACCTACACCGGCTGCAGTCCTACACTTAGTCCCCTCCCATGGCCCCAGGGTGAAAGTCTGGCCCTATTTGCCCTTAGGGTCTGTTAATGCCATTAGCCCTGGGGTCACACCCCTCCTGCCACACTCGGCACCTCTCTTCCCCAGAGCCCCATTAGGCAGCCAACTGCTTCTCCGGTCAGGGCTGCCCCCTTGCCGCCCCCTTTGGCGGGGGCGGGGGGGGGGGGCATCTGTCCCACATTAGGTGGTGGGCGAAGAGCTGCTGCAGGCCCCAGGCTGGGGGCTGGGGGCCGAGGGCTGGGGGCTGGGGAGGGAGGGATTGGGCAGGGAGTAGGTGGGTGGGGGCTCAGCTTGGACGGTTGCCAGTCAGGGGTCTGCCCTCCGTGTGGGGCCGGCTGCTGAGGCCTGAACTCTCACCTGGGCTTTGCAGAGGTTGGGACAAGGATGCTGAGTTGAGGAGAGCAAGGTGGGAGGATATAAAGAGTCCCCCAAAGCCTCCTCCCCTCCTTCCCTGGCCTGGGGCAGGGGGGTCCCAAGATCCAGAAACCAGATGGCTTCGAAGCTCCACAGCCCACAGCTGTGTCTGCAAAGGTGTCGTCGCCCCGCTGTCTCACCTCTGGTGGGATTTCTACAGGGAGAAGGACAGCCCAGAGGCGGCAGGTCTGGGTTAGTTCTGGCCCTGCTGCTGGGACACATCCAGACTCCCTGGGCCTTGACTTTCTCTTCTGTAAAACGGGGTCACAAAGCCTCCCTCGCAGGCTCCCGGGAGGAGGATGCATTCTGAGGTTGGAGGATGGCACCCAGTGGGTGCTCCACTCATGGGGAGGCCTCCTCTTCCGACGTGCACTGCACAAACCACAGTCGTGGAAAACACGATGTGGCCCCAAGCCCCCTCCCCCTCGCCACCCCGCTGGCCTTGTTTCCCCTGACCCTCCAGTCCTTGTCCTCACTCGGACATAAAGCTTCCGAATCACCGTTTGATTTTGAGTCAGTATTACAACCGGATTTTCCCCCGACTTACCCTCAAAATGTTTTCTATTCACGGAAGTATTTCATTCATTTCATTGAATTCGATGCAAACTCACTGAACACCCCTCCTGCGCGAAGGCCTGGGTTATCACCTTTGTAAACCTTTACTCATGACACCGGGCAACTTCCTACAAGGCGAGTAGTACCTTGACTATTCCCATTTTAAGAAGCCAGGTTAAAGGGCTTCCCCGTGGTTCCAGGGTGATGAGCAGAGGAGGGACTTGAACCCAGAACCCAGGACTGGCTGATGCCAAAGGCTTGCTCTTGGCTACTCACTCTGCCTTCAGAGATCGGATGTAGTCTCCTCCTATAAAGAGCTGCAAGACCTGGAGTTTTAAAAGCTACATGCTCAAAAATAAATAAATAAAAATAAAAGCTACATGCTCTGCCTCTGGATCAGACCTGACCTCACCAGTACTCTCAGATAGGGTGTATGGGGTCCTAGCCAGTTGATTTCTTTTTCCCTTTGGTCACCATTATGATTTTCACAATTCTGAACTACCCCTGTGGTCTGGACGTCTTCCCTATGCAGGGGACGGATCCTTGGGTTGAGAATTTCCACGTAAGGCGAAAGATGAGAGGGACACATCCTCTCCACCCCCACCCCTACCCCAGAGCTGTACAAGTTGCAAGCCCTCTGCAGGGGCAGCAGCAGGAGGGGAGCCAGACCTCTCATGAGTCCACCAACCACTGTGCCTACCATGTTTATAGGCTGCAGATGATCGAGAAAGAAGGGAGGGGTGTTTACCTGTCTGCACCCTCAGACTTCTGAGCCTCCCAGCGGACAGGGGGCTGTAGCATGGGCAGAGCCAGATGGCCTGGGTTCAAATACCAGCTTTGCTACTTACTCACCTGGGTAAGTCCCATAGCCTTGCTGTGCCTTAGTTTCCCCAACTGTAAGATTGAGATAATAGTGGGCACTTCCTTAAAAAATTATCATGATGGGATCCCTGGGTGGCTCAGTAGTTTAGCACCTGCCTTCGGCCCAGGGCGTGATCCTGGAGTCCCAGGATCAAGTCCTACGTCGGGCTCCCTGCATGGAGCCTGCTCCTCCCTCTGTCTGTGTCTCTGCTTCTCTCTCTGTGTGTCTCTCATGAATAAATAAATAAAATCTTTTAAAAAAATTATCATGAGATGGCTTCTGGACTGGAAACACTCCCACACCCTGGGGCCGTCTGCACGGGCTGCTGTCACACTCACCAGGCCAGCGTCTGACTACTTCATGGCGTGATTTAGGGGGGTCATGCCTGCACATGTACATTTTGAAGTACTTTATTATAAATTACTTCCCTTTAATTCCTCCCTTACATTAAAGTTAGGATAGCAGACTGATTTCATCGAAAATACACATAAGCAGATCAGCTATGATGCTTCTTCAGAATCGCAAAGCAAAAAAAAAAAAAAAAAAAAGAAAGAAAAAAATTGCAAAGCAGGTACTGTGTATCGACCTTGTCTAAAAGGGAGGATCTACATCTACAGGGATGATGAACTAGAGGTTTAAGTGAACTGGACAATTCTCTTCCTCACTCTTCCCGCTGACCTTCCAGCCAGAGGAGGCCTTGGGAGGCGGTTCTACCCAAAGATACCCACACACAAGCTGCTGATGAGAAAGAGGCCACAATTTTAGAGGTGCAGGTGCTACTTGGTGACCACGACGGCAAGTCCAAGAGAGTTGGTCCTAACAGCACGGAGCCCCTGGACCAACACCAACACCACCAACTTGTCTGTTAGCTGAGAAAAATAAACTCCATTTGTCAAAAAATGAAATGAAATGAAATGAAATGAAATGAAATGAAATGAAATGAAATGAAATGAAATAAAATAAAATAATCGTGGGAGTTCATTGAATTAGCGCCCAACATGGTGTTAGTGAGGATTCGCTGCCTGGTCCGGGGGCAGCAGACGCTCAGGCCATCTCTTTGGCACTGGCCTCAACAGAGGCTCTGCAGGGCCAGCTAGAAAAGCTGATGCATGTCCGCGTCCTTTGTGGAGTCCCCAAGCCACCTGGAGACTGCTCTGCCTTCAGTGCTGTCTCTACATCAAATACTGTTTCTTACTCAGAATTAGGCCTTGACCAAAACCCAGGTGAATGTGCTCCCAATTTTCCTTTCAGGGCTCAGATTTTGTTTCCTGTCTCCTGACTTCACCGTCACGGGGGTAAAAAGGGTCCCGGATTTGGACTCATATTGTAGGGCCTCCAAGCAGACTTCCCGACATGCAGGTTGGTTCCCTTCCCTCTCCATTGTGCTGACTCCAAACTTGAGCTGCAGGGACTCCCAGTTCGTACCCTGGTAGGATGGGCTTCTCCACCACAGCCCCCTCCCCGTGAGCCCTTTAGAAACCCCAAAGCTGGCTCTTTCCCGCCTCTATGCCTCTCCTCATTCTTGGAGCCCTCCTTCTCCTTTTGTGCGTTTGACTGGCACTCATGCATCATCCTTCCAGACTTATTCGGCTCAGGTGTCACCTCCTCCTTCAAACCTCTCCTCAACTGCACTGAGAAAACATAGGCTCAAGATACACTCAGGATTCTGTCGGTTGCAAGTGACAGAAATGCAAATCGAACTGGATGAAGCAAGTAACGGGGATCTCTTTACTCCTGTATTGAAAATGTCAACATACAGGGCTTCAGGCACAGCTGGATCCAGGGGTCGTGATCATGCTCTTTGCATTCAGTTCTGGCTGTCTCTCAGTTCTGCTTCCCTCTGGGCTGAGGATTCTCGCTCAGAGGCCAGAGAGCGACAGGCATGTCCAGGCTGACATGTGATACACTCTTGGCAATCTTAGCGGAAATGCAGCTTCCTTTTTCTGAGTTAAATTCCAGAAGGTTTTGCTTTTCTGTTTTTTTCCTATATTGGACCTAGAGTCACAGGTCCAAGTGGATTAGTCATAATCCTTCCTGCATGACACCCTCTTGTCATGGGTTCATGAATGATACTCCTTTGTTTGTTTGTTTATCTAAACACTCAGGACCTGATGGTTGGAGAGAAGAGTCAGAACATTTATTTTAAAACTTGCATCTGTTTCTGAGACTCTCTCCTGTTCCAACTGTCAGCCTCCCTCTATCAAGAAAGCCACTATAGAGAAATTCACTTTTTATTACTTTTAAAACATGTATTTCTTCCATGGGGGAAAAAAAAACTTCAACAACAACAAAAAAAATAAAGCCAAATAAATGAAGGTACATCCGCAAATTGACTAGCAGTTGATCTGTATGTGCTGCCTTGGGAAGGTGTCCTCAACACTTTATCTGGTGTAAAAACAAGTTGTAGACTAGTAGGTATAATATGATCTAAGTTTTGTAAAAGGAAAAAAAAATAAGTGAATGGACTGGGTGTTGGGCAAAAATGTGGAGTAAGTTATTAACAATGCCAGCCTGCCTCTGGTTAGGAAGAGAGAAAAGAGAATTCCACGCTCCCATACCATCTGGAGCTCTCGTGACGGCGTGCACTACCTATAAAGAGAAAATATGGAAATAAAGAAATAAATGTGAAACAAATGTGATGGTTTTTATTTCCAGCAGGAAGGAGTGGGACACCCAGAACCACACTCCTTGCCCTTCCCTTCCCGTCTGCCTGGCCCTGGGCAAGGAATTCCCACTTGCCCCTCAGGACCTTGCAAAAGTGCCAAGAGATGGGACAGTGGGCCTGATCCGTTTCTGGCTGGGCCTTCACCTCCAAGTGGCCTCTGTTCAAGGTTCCCAAAGGCAGGGCTAAAGTTATTCTGAGCAACTTCCTCCTCATTCAGAGAGTGGCTGGCTCCTGGAGCCAAAAAACAAAACAAAACAACAACAAAAAAAAAACAAACACACACACACAAAAAAAACACACACACACAAAAAAAACCCACCAAAAAACAAAACAAAAAATACCTTGTGCTTAGCCAAATCCATGGAAAGTTCTGGAACTGAGAGCAGACAGGTCCGGGTGGGCCCAAGCAAGACAACCCCCGTGAATAGTAATATGTGGAGTATCAGAGAGCCTCCCCCTCCCCGCAACAACATGTCTCCAGTCATTCATTTATTCACCCATTAAATGTGTGCTGAGCCCCTAACAATATTGTCTTCAATCCTTACCACTTCGTAAGTGTTCTGCAAACTGGTTCTCCACCTCCTTCTACCCGACACCATCTTTTTATGTTAAAATTGTGTAATATCCTCTTTACTACTCTGAAATGACTCCCGTGGACACCGTAACCTATCCACACACAGATGCTTTAAATGACCGCATGCAATGCCCCAGCTAGAATGTAAAGGAGACCTATAAAGAAACTTGTGTGAAATCAAATCTGTTGGAACAAGTGAGCGCTCAGGCCCAGCTGCTCCGGAAGACACAATCAGGAGCTCGAGCCCCGGGCAGACGCCTCACAAGGGTGCCGGCCACAGACGCACAGGTGCGTGGCGTGCAGAGCCGGGTCTGCCAATGCTCCCATAGCGTCACCGTCCAAAACCCTGAGCAGTTCCTGGCGCGTCCCGAATAAACCTAAATACCGATTTCTCTTGTTTGTCTTTAGTTGGTTGCACCTCTGGAAAATTCAATTATATTCAAACTGTGCAAAAATGCTTCATATTATATGTAAAGCAGACCTAAAGTGTAGACTCGTATAATTATAAACATCTCTTCTCCCCTACATGCGTGTCGGGCAGGACACGCGGCAGTCACGTGGGCTATAGAACAGTTCCTCACTGGGCAGGACTGTCCCACCCTTCGCTTGTCCGCTGCCCACCCAATACGTTGGTTCTCCCCACTTGCCCCCACCATTGTGACAATCCAGAATGCACCCCCCCCACCCACCCTGTCCTTTTCCAAAACATCCCCCCGGGGTAGTGCCACCCAATGATATATGCCATTGAGTCATCTCAACGAGCTGGTATAAGAGATACTAATACTATCCCCATTTTACAGATGAGGAAACTGAGACCGTCCAGGTGGGAGCAGCTGAGCTGGGGCCCCTACCTGAGTTTGTCTAATGTCCACCCAGTGTGCTGGGCTGCTTTCTGTCCTGTCTCTCAGGCCTGGGCTGCCACTGAGCACACAGGTATGAGAAGGGCATCCCTCCAGGAAGGACACTGAGCAGGTCAAGGTAATGGACAGAGGCACCGTGTGAGGTGCCGGGGACTGCGTGTGGGGCGGTCACAGAATGACAGCTCCACAGAGATGAAGGTGATGCAAGGCGGGGGTGGGAGGAGGTGGCATTCAGGGCATAGAGGACAAAGGAGCATTTGTGAGGGGCAAGTGGAGGGTGGCTGGGGCTTAGGCTTGCACGAGAGGCTGCAATGTCACTGTGACATGACCAGGAGGCCTGGCCAAGCGCAAGGGGGAGCCATGGTAGTTTCTTGAGTGAAGGTGTGTTGGTTCTGGAACAATCCCCAGGAGCAGGGAGGAGGATGGGGACACGAGCTATGGGCCCAGTGAGGGGTGTCTCTCTCACCAGGCTGGCTGGGGATGCAGGTGGGAGCATGATGGCAGAGCCATTTCAGAGACGGGGGTCTCAGCCTTGTGACCGAGGGGCTGGGAGCCCCAACAAGGAGCGAGGAGCAGCCTCGACTGACCGAGGACAGCAGGCAACAGCCAAGGAGAAGCCAAGTCGGCACAACCAGAGCATCGGGACATTTTGATGGGGAACTCTCTCCCCTCACGGCGCCTCTCCCCTGGAGCCTCCCCCTCCCCCTCCTGTCCCCCTGCTGCTTCGCCCCATCAGGGACTACTCCCCTGGCCTGCCCTGCCACAGACCCAGGCTCCTCCCTGTTTGGGGTCTTCTCAGGAGCAAGGCCCCCAGCCTGCAGCTTCTGGAAAGCCACTGTTCTTTCCACGACCTCCTCACCCTCGGTCTGCTTTGAAGTCACAGGGGGTCACAGGCTCTTCTCTGGTGGGGAAGGGCTGTGTCATGCTTGGGACGGGAGCCCAGGGTAGGGGTTGTGGGGGGGTCTGTGGACCTTTCCCCACCTGCCACCAGAGGACAGCGGGAAGGAGCTCCTCCGTCCCTGTTCTGTGTGTGTGTGTTTCTGTGTGTGTCTGTGTGCATTACTGTGTCTGTGTACCCCTGTGTGTCTGGGTGTATTACTATGTGTGTCTGTGTGTATCCCTGTGTGTCTCTGTGTGTCTACTGTGTCTGTGTGTGTCTCTGGGTGTATTACTTTATGTGTCTCTGTGTGTCCGTGTGTGTCTCTGGGTGTACCACTGTGCATATTACTGTGCGTCTCTGGTGTACTACCGCGTGTATCCCTGTGTGCCTCTGTGCGTGTCCGTGTGTGTGTCTGCATGTGCACCTCCGCATGTGCGGGGAGTGTCAGGGGTGCCAGTGGGGAGGCAGTGGGTATCTCCTGGGGGCTGGAGGCCAGAGGCAGGCAGTTCCCAGGCCCGGGGAGGAAGCGCCAGCCCTGAACTCAGCAGGTGGCGGCCCCCCCCCCCCCCCCCCCCCCCCCGCCGCCAGCCCCCAGGCCAGCACCCCTGCCCCCCCCCCAGGGCTCCTAAGGGATTCCCTGCTTTACCTCTAGAAGCTAACCACCCCCAGCCATGCCATCTCCCTTAACCCCACACCAGCTCTGGGACCTAGCTCCCAGGTGGGGAAACTGAGGCAGAAGGGGGCTAGGACTCACCCGGAGAGGCAGGTGAGGCAGAGGCAGCATGCACTACCGGGGCTGTCCCCCCGGGCACCCAGTGCTGGCAGAGGGCCCCGGACCTGTAGTCCGACCGCCGCAGAGCCTCCCAGAGCCTCGCTCCCACCAGCACAGCCCCTGGGGGGGGGAGGGCTGCTTCCTCCTCCCTATCTCCCTGGGCAGGAACCCACTAGGGTGTAGATAAGGAGGCGCCGGGCTGGGGGAGGCCCTGTGGACTCTCCCTTCACCCAGGGCAGAAGAATAGAAGTCTGTGGGGCCAGGAGCACGGAAGTTATCATGTGTGAGGAGCCTAAGCTCCAGGACCCCCCCAGGATGGTCAAGAAGGGGGGCAGGCCCGAGGGTCTGCTCTCTGTGGCCACGTGGGGGGAGGGGGCCAGCAGTCACGACTCAGGTCTGTGACTCAGGTCAAAGGGCCTGGCCCCAGATCCTCCCCCTTGCGTCCCACCAGAGGTAGCTGCTCTGACCCTACAGTTGGCCAGGCCGGCGGTGCATTCTCGAATCTCCCACGCATTCTTGCACCCGTTCACGCACCCACCCATTCGCTCAGCCATGCCCACACCCAACCATACATCACCCCACCCCGCCTCCAGCCAGCCAGCCACCTGCGCTCCCTGCCGCTGAGCCTCCCCACGGGCCGTTCCTTCTGTCCACCACACGTGTCCTTCCCTCTTCACCTTGCTAACTGGGCCTTTAGGTGCCAGGCAAGACACAGTATTCTCCAGGAAGCCTTGTCAGACCCCCGAGTCCAGGGTAAGGAGTGTGCCCCGCAGACTCCCACAGCCCCGGTCTTCTCTTTCTGCGGCCTTCCATCACAACTGTGCATCTCACTGGCTGCCATCTCCCCGGCTCAGAGGGAGCGACAAGTCTGTCCCCGGGCAGCACGCAGGACGAAGCCTGGCCCAGAGGAAGCATTTAATACATTCATCTGGTGTCTTTTTTTTTTTTTTTTAAAGATTTTATTTATTTATTCATGAGAGACACAGAGAAAGAGAGAGAGGCAGAGACACAGGCAGAGGGAGAAGCAGGCTCCATGCAGGGAGCCCGACCCGGGACTCGATCCTGGGACTCCAGGATCATGCCCTGGGCCGAAGGCAGGTGCTGAACCGCTGAGCCACCCAGGGTTCCCCTCATCTGGCATCTTTATGTTCAAAGCTATCTCTTCTCCCTCCTTCCTTCTTCCCACCTCCCTCTCCGGGCTTTCTGAACACAGGCCTGAGCCAGGTCTGACGTTCGTCATCGCCCTTGAGGATGGCTGAGCCTGGTGTGCAAGTAGACGAGAGGCAGGAGAGGGGTGTGTGGACCTGGGCACAAATGGCATGATACCGGGTAGAAAGGGAGAGGTCAGCCCCTAGGACTTGGAGGGAGAACTGTCACTTTCACAGAGGAGATGAGGAGGTAAGGAGGGGGGGCTTCACAGAGGAGGTGGCCCTTGAACCAGGACTTGACCCTGTGGGGATGGCAGTAGGCTGAGGGGCAGGCTTGGCTGTCTCAGGGGACACACTGGTGGGAAAGCTCAGGGTGGCATTAGGAAGCGGGACAAGTGGGATGCGTGGGTGGCTCAGTGGTTGAGTGTCTGCCTTCAGCTCAGGGCTGTTCCAGAGTCCTGGGATCGAGTCCCACATTGGGCTCCCCACACAGAGCCTGCCTGTGTCTCTGCCTTTCTCTCTGTGTATCTCATGAATAAATAAATAAAATTGTTAAAAAAAAAAAAAAAAGAAAGAAAAGGAAAGAAACCTCACTTTGTGCCAGGCAGGAAGCTACATGTCTTATACAAAACATGGCTTTTGGTGCCCCCAAATCCCTATCCGTGGTAGGCACAAGTGTTGCCTTTGTTGTTGGGTATCTCTTGCTGCGTAGCAGATTACTCCAAATCTTAGCAGCATAAGAAAACACACATGTATTGTCTCGTACTTTCTGTGGGTCAGGTGACAGAAAGGGTAAGGCTCAGCTGGACCCTTTTCTTGGGGTCTCACCCAGGCTGCGGCCAAGCAGTTTCTGGGGCTGCCGTCTCAGCTGAAGGCTCGACTGTGCACGGCTCCACTTCCCAGCTCACTCAGGGGGCATCAGCTACCATGCCTGATGCCCACCCAGAGGTCAGTCCATCCCATCAGCTTCCCTCCCCACCAGGGACTGCTAATTCCCTTGTTGCCAATGGCCTACTCAGCTGTCATCCCTTCCGGCTGACATGCCACCTGCTAGGCAGGACCGGAAAGCCAGAGACAACAGGGAACCACCATCACCAGCCAGGCCTCCAGGCTTTACCCAGCAAAGCAGGCAGCAGCCAGGGGCCAAAGGCACATTCCCCGTCCTCCGGAGGATAGCCTCCCTGAGTCCTACTAGTAGTGACTCCTCTCCGCATTAGGATTTTTGTTTGTAAAGTACTGTCTCTGATATGATCTTTTGATTTTGCGTAAGCAATTCAGTTAAGTAGAACAGAGACTTCCGTTTCCATCGTAGAGGCGGAGAACACAATAATAAACCAACACAAACACGAACACAAATACCAATAGCTCACATTTATGGCGCTATCACCAGGTGTTACGAGCTGTAGTGTGTCCTCTTGAAATTAATGTTGAAGTCCGAGCCTCTGGTGCCTCAGAATAGGACTGTATTTAAAGATAGAGCCTTTAAAGAGGTAATTAAGGTAAAAATAGGTTATTAGGATGGGTCCTAATCTAATATGATTGATGTCCTTATAAGAACAGGAGATTAGGAGGTGCCTGGGTGGCTCAGTGGTTGAGCATCTGCCTTTGGCCCAGGGCGTGATCCTGGTCCTGGGATTGGGTCCTGGGATCGAGTCCTGCGTCAGGCTCCCTGCATGGATCCTGCTTCTCCCTCTGCCTGTGTCTCTGCCTCTCTCTCTCTGTGTCTCTCATGAATAAATAAATAAAATCTTTTTTAAAAAAGAGCAGAGATTAGGCCACGGACAGGCCATGTGAGGACACAGGGAGAGGTGGCCATCAACCAGCCAGGGGCAGAGGCCTCAGAAGAAACCCTGCCCACACTTTGATCTTGGACATCCAGCTTCCGGAATTGGGAGAAAATAATTTCTGTTGTTTAAGTCACTCATTATGTGGCCCTTTCTATGGCAGCCCAAGCAGACAAAGACACCAGGCATGGAGGTAGGGCAGAGGTGCAATTCCATCCAATGGCATGCAAGAATGTTCTTCTGCCTCTTAAGAAGGAACAGCAGGAGGAAGATTCCCAGTCTCTTCCGGGACTTCTATTTACATGAGGAAGTCTGGACTTTAGGCCACTTTTTGCTGGGCTCCTTGTTATCTATCCATACTGCTGCAGCACCCAGTGACAGAGGGAAGCCTGGGTTACAACCAAGGCTCAGGCAAGTGGAGACATATCCCAGGTCACACAAGTGAGTGCGTTACTCAGACTCAGGCCCCATCTGTCCACTCCAGAGTTCAAGCCCTCCGAGTTGCACATCGGGCTGCCTTGGCCCTGACATTTGGGTGGGACACGATCCTGTAATCTGAAACCATTTGGCCTCCCAGCTGCCAAAGGAGGCAAGGAGGACAGATCAGAGCCCAGACATGGGTGTCTGATGGAAGCTGTCACAGGCTCAGGGAGAGCCTGGACTTGATCAGGGGCAGGGACCTAAGCATGGATGGGTGAGGCTGTGGGCCTCAGTTTCCCACCACGTAGAGTATGAATGGCAATAGTGCCCACCTCTTTGGTTCCTCGTAGGATTAATTGAGAAAATACAAAATTTGAGGTGAGCAGCACAGGCTCTAACTATTACAATCATGACTGAGACAACAGTCTGTCCCCTCCGTGGCCTCCAGGCCCAGTTTGGGCCGGGCCTCCATCCTCCTGAACCAGCAGCTTAATTGCAAACTGGCTTTGGAAATAGCTCTTAGTCCTTCAACAACAGGAATTTACCTCCGGTAGCAAAGCAGCTCTGTGGTGTAGCATATTGATACCCAAGAGCTCCACGGGCAGGGTCCGGATTCAGGGGAAGGGTCCCTCTATGTTCCCCCAACAGCCCGCCAGGCCCACCTGCTTTCTCCTCACCACGCCAGCCTGGCTGAGCTGCACCAGGATGCTCGGCGGCTGTTACAAGAGGTGCAGCTGGAGCTGGTGACCGTCCTGACAGTACTATTTATCCAGCACCCACAGCGCACCTCGCCTCATTCACCCGTGCAACCCTCCTAGAGGGAAGTATCTTGGCCCAGAAGGAGGGAACTGAGGTTCAGAGGGGCCAGGTCATTTTTCCACGGTAAGCAGTGTAACCGTAAGCTGCACCCCGGAGACCTGTCTAGATTCAGAGCCTATGCTTTGTCCACTCTCCCATGCACACTGGAAAACAGTCGTTTCAGTTCTCTTCTAAGAATCCCGTTCACACCCCTTACACAGACAATACTTTGGGGGAAAAGTCAGTCTAGAGAAGGGGAAAGAGGGAGAGAGTCTTCGGGGGCCTTCAGAACAAACCCAGAACAAACCCAGCCAGACTTCCTCACCCAGGAAGGCCCAGAGAGAGTGAAGCAAAAATGGTTGGACTCTGGATTTTGAAAGTCTCCAAAGGGTGGGGAGCACACATGTTGTGGGGTGGTAGGTCTGGGGGCGGGGTGAGGCTCTCTACCCACCCACGCTTCCAGCGGGAGCAAGGAAGAGAACAGTGAGGGAGATGCTGGGGCCCCAGCTGAAGGGTTTGGGGCAGGAAGTGGAAGATGCTCTGAATCCTAAGCAGCCAGTGACTTAAACCAGGGAATTAGGAGTTTGCAAAATTGTGGGGAGAGCTGGAGCAGGCCAGTCAGGGCCTGCCGGGACTTTGGTGAGGAAGGCCAGAACCATGGCTGTGATGCCACACCTGTGAGGCCGGTGGCGGCCACCGCTCTTCTTCCCTCTACACCTCATCCGGGCACACCGACCTGCAGAGCCTCGTGCCTGGGAATCCCAGCCGCAGGGGAGTCTGGGAATCTTTTTTTTTTTTTTTAACTTTCCAATGCCCACCCACCCCTGCCCCAGGAAGAGGGAGATGAAGAGAGCCCATCTGAGAATTTGTCACCTCAGCTGACAGGAGGTTAAGCCTGTAGGGGTTTAGGCTTTTCACAGATCAAAATGTCTGGAGGGAGGGATGGCTGGTGTTGGTTAATGTCATGACAATGTTGTGGCAGTCAGAGCTGCCAACCTCCCCCATCCTCTTGACTTCTCCCTCATGGTGGCGAGGTGGGGGCTGGGCATGATGTGGGGGAGCCAACCCAACAGTGTCTGCCCCAAGAGCTGAGAAGCCAGAAAAAGATCAGGAAAGTCTGTAATATCTTATCTCTTGACCTGCTCCAACCCCACCTCCTTTTTTTTTTTTTTTTTTTTTTAATTTATGATAGTCACAGAGAGAGAGAGAGAGAGAGAGAGAGAGGCAGAGACACAGGCAGAGGGAGAAGCAGGCTCCATGCACTGGGAGCCCAACGTGGGATTCGATCCCGGGTCTCCAGGATCACGCCCTGCGCCAAAGGCAGGCGCCAAACCGCTGCGCCACCCAGGGATCCCCCCCACCCCCTTTTTAATGCTTGAAAGCCCACCAATCCCTGTCCACTTGACCTCCCTAAAATCCTCCCAGTTTAGGCCCTGCTTGTCGGCCCTTCTGCGTGGCCTCGGTCTGAGCTGCAAAAGTCTGGGTACCTTGACAGCCTCCTGAATGGTCCCCAGGTCCCCGCCAATCCCCTTTCCCCCAGCAAAGTTCATCGGATCCCGGGATGTGTCAGGCATGACCTAGGCACTTGGGGTATTTCAGTGAGAGAAATGAGTCCTGTCCTCATGGAGCTTATATTCAGTAGGGGGAGGGAAGTAACAAACCATACGTCACAGTGTAGATGTGAGATGGTGACCATAGTATACGTATATATAAAATAGAGATGGAGATTGGGATTGGGGAGGTCTGAGGTGGGGCTACGATTTTTAAATTTGGGGGCTATTGTGGGTTGAATTGTGTCTCCCCCACAAATTTCATTTGCTAAAGTCTGTGTGTACCCTGCTACCGCAGAATGTGACCTCGTTGTAATTCATTCAGTCAAAATGAAGGTCATCCTGGGGGAGGTTGGGCCCCTACTGCGCCCTTTTGGGAAGGGGCAATCTGGACACAGAGATGCACTTGGGGAGAACACCAGGACCAAGAGGAAGGCAGAGATCCACAGGCCAAGGAAGAGTGAGGACGGCCTGCAAACCCCCAGCAGATAGAGCGGACCACGGAACCGGGATTCTCTCTGACAGCTGTCAGGAACAACTAACCCCAGAAACACGTAGATTTAGGACTTGTAGCCTCCAGAGCTGTGAGATAGCAGATTTGTTGTTTAAGCCTCCTAGTTGATGGCAGCCCGAGGAAACTAATACAGCAGCCAGGTAGGGCTCATTGAGAAGATGCCTTTTGAGAGAAGGTGTGTAGGAAGTGGAGGTCAAGGCGATGAGGCCATGTGGGGGCAAGAGCACACCCGGCCACAGGAACCACCTATGCAAATGTCCTGAGGCAGGCAGTTGCCTGAGTGTTTGAAGAAGACTAAGGGGGCCAGAGTGTAGTAAATGAGAGGGTGCAGACTTATAGGAGAGGCAACCAGAGCCGTGAGGAGTGAGAGGGTCGATCCCGCAGGGCCCTTGGGCCATTACACAGACTTCATTCAGCTTTTACCCCGCATCAGATGGAACCATCTCAGAGTTTGGAGCTGAAGAGCGACAAGATGTGGCTCTCATTTTAATGGATCACTGTGCCCTTGTATAAGAGGAGACTGAGGGGAAGGGGAGGCACGGGGAGGGGAAGCAGAAAGTTAGGGGCTGTGGCAGTGGGCCGGGCAAGGAGGGAGGGTGTCTTGGACGTGGCCGGTGCAGGTGGGAGGTGGGAAGAAGAGAATGGATTCCAGGCACGTTTTGAAAGTGCAGCTAACAGGATTTCCTGATGCATTAGATGCAGGGGTGAGAGAAAGAGATGAGTCAGGGATGACGTCAGGGTTTTTGGCCTGAGCAACCGGCAGGATGGAGTTGCCATCAGCTGAATAGAGAAGGCCTCGGCTCTTCCTGCTTCTTGCAGCTTTGCAGGGGGTGGGGGGGGAAGGTGAGGAAGACCAACAGGTCCGTTCTGGACATGCGAACCTTACAACCTCAAACTCCCACTGGTCCTCCAAGCAGCTGCCAGAGTTTTGTTTCTCTAAAAAGCAAGCAAATAAACAAAACCCTTGGTTGGCCGAGGCACGAAATCCCAACTCTTCAGCATGGGTGGAAGGTCTTTAATGAAACCTGCCCCAACTGCCCCTGAGCCTCCTGCAGCTCATCCATTCATCCTTTTCATTCACTGCCTCAGCATTTGTTTACCATTTATTCTGCCCAACGCTGACTGAGGCATGGAGGCGACAGCCCTCACCGACCTCCTGTTACCTGTACTGTGACAGTCTCCCTGACCCCAGTGCCTTTGCACAAGCAGTGCCATTTGCACTCAAACCCCAGTCACTTTCTTCTATCCCTATTCACTTTCTGGGGCCAGCCATTACTCTATCTTCTGGGGGACCTTCTGGATGGCCTAGGCTCAGGCTGGTTGGTGTTTCCAGAGTCCTCTGTGCCTCTCATCCACAGGGGCTTCTCAAAGGTAGAGACCTGTCCTTATTCAGCTCTCTGTCTCCAAATGTTTGAATGAATGAATGAATGATTGAATGATTGCATGCATGAGTGTTAGCAAGGATTCCGCAGCTTTGATCTACACTTGGCTAATGGTGTTCTGGTGATGAGTCCAGCTGAGATGAGGGGGCTCGGGGTCTACTTCCTTTTGAAGGAAGTCCTTCAAATATCCTTTTGAAGGTTGTATGGCCTCCTAGAGAATTATGGTGGCCTCTCCAGGCTAGAATCCCTGGAAGGTGGGGAGAGAGGCCTGTTGAGGGCACAGGAGCTGGGGAAGTGTTTCTGGTCCCAGTTAGTCCAAGCCACCAGCGCCAGCCATCCCCTGTGGCCTCTGAAGAGAGCCGAGGTAACCATGGCAACCAGGCACTCCAGCAGGGAGTGGAGTGGAGCCAGGACCACGGAGAGGCCTGCGGGCCAGGCTGGGCTCCAGGGCTACTCTGTGTGTGTGTTAGGGTGGGGGACGGAGGGCGATGAGGGGGTGTCCCAGAGACCAGAGAGAACTGGCTGTGGGGAAGGGGGGTATGTAAGCACAGACTCAGGGTTCTGAGTTGACTGACTGTCCTTGTGCTTCACACCAGCATTCTCTGGTTCTCTGGGCCCCAGCCTCCTTCTCTGAGAATCAGGAAAGAAGGATGGAGTGAAAGGCATGGAGATAGAGACTGACACTGGTAACAGAGAGGGAGATGCACTGAACCGAAACAGCTGAGAAGAGGAGAGAGAGGGAGGAGGGGGGGGGAGGGAGAGAAGAAGGGAGAGGAGGGAGGGGGAGAAAGGGAAGGAGGGGAGGGAGGGAGAGAAGAAGGGAGGGGAGGGGGGGAGAAAGAGGAGGGAAGGGAGGGAGAGAAGAAGGGAGGGGAGGGAGGGAGGAAAGGAAGAAGGGAGGGGAATGGGAAGAGCATGTTGGGAGGGAGGGAAGGGGAATGGGAAGAGCATGTTGGGAGGGAGGGAAGGGGAGAGGAAGGGAGGACAGAGGTTTGAGAAAGGAATGGAGGGGGGAAGTGGAGAGGGGAAGAGGGGAAAGAAGGTAGGAAGGGGGATGAGGTGAGAGGGAGGGACAGACAGGAGGGGGTAAGGGGGAAGAGAGGGAAAGAAAGGAGCAGGGAGGGAGAAGCGAGGGTGGGAAGGTGAGAGAGGGAGGAGGTGGGAGGGAAAGAGGAAGGACGGTGGGGAAGTAAGAGAGAGGGAGGGGAAGGGACGACAGAGGGAGGGAAGAGAAGGGGGAGGGGAGGGGAGGGAGGGGAGGAGGAGGCAGTGGAGGCCAGTGGATGGAGAAAGCAGAGAGCAGGACAGGAAGAGAGGCAGTGTCTGGTCGGGGCAAGTACTCATACTCCAAGAAGACGGATACATGGACGGAGAGGCAGACGGGTGGACAGACAGACCAAGGGGAAGGACCAGAGAGACGGGATGACGGGGTGACTGGAAAGAGTGAGACAGATACTGGGAGAACCAGCCCCGGGAGGAGGGGTGCTGGGAGCCCAATGGGGCAGAGTCGGAGGGAACCAGGGGCTGACCTGCGGAGAAAAGAGTGAGAATGGGCCGGAACACGGGTCAAGACCTCGGGGAGAGCAGAGCGGAGAGCTGGGGGCGGGGCCGGGGCGGGAGGGGCGGGGCCGGGGAGGCAGATGGGCGGGGCCGGGGAGGTAGATGGGCGGGGCCGGGGCGGGAGGGGCGGGGCGGGGCGGGGGCCCCCAGCTCGGCCCCCTGCCCGCGAGCAGGACTGAGGACAGGACCCGGAGACCAGCGCCGTCTGCTCCGGGAAGGCTCACCCGGACCCTGCCCCGGGGCTCCCCAGGACGGCAGCCAGGCAGGGGTCGCGGGCCCCGCGGCGTGGGTCTGGGCTGCGGGGTGCGGACCGCAGGAGCCGCAGGAGCCGCAGGAGCCGCGCGGGCCGCAGCAGTTGGCTGCTGGAAGCGTTTCCCGGGGCGGCTGCGCGCCCAGGGTCTTCCACACGTCCCTGCGCAGATGGTTAGCAACCTGCCTGAACGCGAGGAGCTGCATTTACACCCAGGGCGGGGGACAGCCCATCCGCCGGGAAAGGAAGCTGGCGGTGTTTTGCACTTCAAGGTGGTGTTGCCGTCTTGCCAGGTTGGGATTCCCAGGCAACCTGCGCTCCGACTTAGCGGAAAAATAAGCGCTACTGTTTTGCCGCCAAAAGATGAATTTCTCCTAGAGGAGGGTGCCAGGAAAGAGATTTTTCCTCTTTCAAAAGACTCGATACCCTCCCCCGACGAGACAAATGAGAGCTATAGAACCCAGGATCTCCTTTTTGCTTTGGCTGCTGGGAAGCTCAGATCTGAATTGCTGTGATTAATGCGTTTATAAATATAATATAATATAAATATAAATATAAAAATATAAATATAATTAGCTTCTAATCCAGGGATTCTTAACTCCAAGTGACTGTATGCTAAACCCTTAAAACATCTGAACTCATACGTAAAAGTATTGTCTGAGAATGCTCAGGCTGCTATAGCAAAATGCCATCGACTGGGTGCCTTAAACAATACACATCTATTTTTCACTGTCTTGGAAGGTGGGAAGTCCAAGGTCATGGTCCCTGTGGATTTAGCTTCTGGTGAGGGCCCTCCCCCTACTTTGCAAATGACTGCTTTTTCACTGTATCCTCACAGGGTGGACAGAGGAAGCTCTGGTGTCTCTTTCCCTCCTGTAAGACCACTAACCCCATCACAGGGGTCCAACCCTCAAGACCTCACCTTCAAATCATCTCCCAAAGGCCCCACATCCAAATACCAGAACGTTGGAGGTTAAGGGCTTCAACATAGGTTGAAGCGGGGAAGGGGTCACAATTATGTATACTCATATTTTTCTGGGGGGGGGTCCTCAGATTTCTCACAGTCCTCAAAGATGCTCATTACCTTGAGAAAGGTTAAGAAAAGGGGACAGTCTGGATTAGGCTTACAGTCCCCCTGTCTGTTGGGTCAAGCCCCATGGAGCAACCCCTTGTTATAGAGGCTGCCGGTGGTGCCCCAAATCCCTGTTCTTTTCCTTTATAGTAATGCAACTCTTGATGGCTACCGAGGTAGCCGAATTTCCCATCCTTCTCTGCATCTGGACGTGGCAGAACAAGTTCTGACTAAAAAGCCTGTGAGTGCAAGTCATGATGGTACTCCCAGGTCACACTTTGAGGCCTCGGGTGGAAAAGTCCTCATTCTCTTGCCCCTTCCCACTGGCAGCTCAGGGATTCCTTTTCAAACTACTGTGACTTTGGTGGAAAAGTTTTATAAGAAGCTAATCTTGGAGCTATTATACCAGGGAGAAATGCATCCCTGTAGGATTCCACTGTAGTTTGGGGTCAGCTGAGTTTACCCCAGCAAATGTGCCATCCATGAGTTCCTGCAGCAGAGGCACACATTTCAAACCCAAGCCACCTACTTCCCAGGGTATCTAGAATGATGTGAAGGTGCCCCTGTCCCCGTCGTGACCAGCCACGTGGCCTTTGCCCGTGGCTGGATTTACAAACCTGCCAGCCCTCCAGTCCTCCCAGCTCGTCCTTTCCCAGCAATAGAGTGCCACCAGCCCACTGGGCCCTCGCTTATGTTCCCCATCCTGAAGTCCCTCGGAGTACCAGGCTTCCCTATCAAAGGTCAGTGTAATGGTTGAAGGCACAAACTTCGGGCTCAGTCTGGCCAAGTCCTGACTCTGCTCTGAGTGGACTTTGTGACCTCAGGGAGCTCATTGGACCCCTCTGAGCCTCTGTTTCCTCATCTTTAAGTAGAAGGTGATAAAGAGGGATGCCTGGGTGGCTCAGTGGTTGAGCATCTGCCTTTGGCTCAGGTCATGATCCTGGGGTCCTGGGATCGAGTCCAACATCGGGCTCCCCACAGGGAGCCTGCTTCTCCCTCTGCCTGTGTCTCTGCCTCTCTCTGTGTCTCTCACGAATAAGTAATAAAGTAAATAAACAATAAGTAAATAAATAATAAGTAAAAAAATAAGTAATAAGTAATAAGTAAAAAAATAAATAATAAATAAATAAGTAAATAAAGACATCTTTAAAAAAAAAAGATGTCTTTATAGCTATCATTAAAAAAGGGGGGGAGGTGATAAAGATAAAGCCTCCACTACACAGGGTTGGTATGAAGATGACATCAGCAATGCATGAGCAGCTTGGGAGGTATAAGGCAACCCCCCTCCCCCAGGCATCATCATTGTCCTTGTCCCTCAGCATCCAATCCAGCCACTCAATTGACAGCTGCCCTCCATGGAGCTCCCTCTGTGACCTCCTCCCCCTAAGATCCCAGGAGCCTCCCTCCTCTCTCTCTCCCCAGGCCAGTCCACACTGCGTTAATTATCCAATGCTACAAAACAAATCACCCCCACAGTGAGACGCATCAAAGAGTCTCCCACGCAGTCCTGTGGGTCAGGAATTGGTGATGTGTGGCGAGGCTGCTTTGCTGTGGGGCATCTCGTGAAGCTGTGGTCAAGATGGCAGCTGGGGCTGTGGTCAGCTGAGAGTGTGACTGGGGCCGGAGGGTCCCGTTTCCAAGAGGCCGACTCCGATGGCTGTTGGCAAGGGGCCCCGTTCCTTGCCACAGGGACCTCTTCTGGTGGACGCTGGCTTTCCCAGAGTGCGACATGAAAGAGACAGAGTGACAGACAGAGCCAGACAGAGCCAGGGACAGGAAGGCAGAAGCTGAAATGCTTTTCCCGACCTAGTCCCGGAAGGCTCATGTGGTCATTTCTGCCACATTCTATTTGTAATAAGGGTGTCACCAAGTCAGGCCCACACTTACAGGGAAGGGAATTAGATTCCACCTCGTGAAGGGGGTTTGTGGACATAAAACAGCCACATGCACAGTGTCCACGGACAGGCTCTGCTTGTACGGTGAGCAGGTGCACATATATATACCCTATCCTGCCTGCCTGCAGCCACCCACCCTCATCCCAGACCTAGGGACAGGCCTTCTGTACTATTATGGTCAAGAGCACTGTCCCTGGACAACTAACCTCCTTTCGGTGCCGTGGCTTCCTCTTCTGTGAAGTGGGCTGTAATAGTATGAGTGGCTGTCGAGAGCTGTCCATGCATCGAATGAGCCGGCACCCGGAGCTGGGAGCAGAGTTCCTGGCTGGCAGCAGGGTCCGATAACTGTCACTTAGTCACCGTTGTTCTACTGGGTTGCCCTCTGGTGTGACTTCTAGCATGGTGCCCTGTATCCAGTAGGCATGCGATAAAACGCGTGTCGGCCGGTGACTGACTCTCAGGAGCCTCCCTGTGTCCCCGGGTGGCTCTAACAGACCTCTGTAGACACCAGATGAACTGGAGGAAATTCGAAGCCAAAGGGTAAGTGGAAGAAGATTGGAAGGGAATAAATCCCATTGCCAAGGCCCGCTCACAAAGGAGCCCTCCCACAGACAAGCAGGCTCACCTGTCCCATCTTTTCTGTCCTGTGATGAATTGGGGATTTGAGCCCAGGAGGGAAGAAGGGGCACCAGGAAGCAAGGGCCAAGGTGCCTCCCTCTGCCAGGGCCAGTGATCACCCTGAGAGGGGGAAGAGGCCTTTGCATTTGGTGGTGGTCTCTAGCAGACTACCCAGGTCCGAGTGGGTGTCTCTCTCTGTCATCCCCTTGCAGGAGGTGGGCAGAGGAGTGGGGGCTTCGGGGAACACAGTGCAGAGCTTCCATGCAATATTTCAAAGTTCCATTCCTAGGGAGCTGGGTAGAGGAATAGTGTTCATTCGTTCATTCATTCATTCATTCATTCATTCATTCATGCCATTAGCAGTTGACCATAGAAACTCTGCCGTGAGTCAGGATTGGAGCCAGGCACTTTTCCTATCTCCTAGGAATGAGCTTCGAAGCTCACATGTCCCAGAATGTGGGACCGTGCCTGTTCCATAGCAAACATTTTCAGATTATTTGTCAAATGAATGAATAAATTCACCAACCCATGTAAACCCCTAGCCTCCAGAACTCGTAAGCCTAAATTCTTTAGCTTAGCATTTCAGGAGCTGCACCTATTTCTTTGGCTTGGCTTCCTACCTCCTTCCCCATGGGCATCCCATGATTTCATCATATGAACTCCTCGCAGTTCCCAGAGGGTTCTCATGCTATTTCCTGCCCTCCTCCCTTTGACTCGGAACATCCTCCCGCTTCCTTCAGCTGGTGAACTCCTATAGGTCCTTTAAAACCTCCACGAGCATCACTTGCCGTGAAAAGACTTTCTCAGCCTCTCTGGTTGTATTTGATGTCAACGTCTCCCCTTCGCTTCCTCAGCATGCTTGCACTGTGTCCTTTTGTCTGTGCGAGGTGCTGGCACAGTGTCTGTCCCCTCTACGGGTCTGTGGACTCCCTGAGCCAGACCCCTAAGCTCCAAGCCCAGCTCCGCCACCTGCCGACACTGAGACTTTGGGAAAGCTACCTCCTCTGGATGTGGGGATGACAACAGGACCCAGCACTGAGTATAGTTGCTGGGATTAGATGAATTCACAAATGCAAAGCCCTGAGAACAGTGCCCAGCTTTGGGGGTGCTAAGCAAATGTGAGCTCCTGTGGACTTAGCGATTGTGTTGGTGATCGAGCTGCTAAATGATCCTGGTGCCTAGGACTGTGCTTTGCTCTGGGAAGCCCCCAGTCAGGGCCTGCCGCTTAGAAACAAAGACTCTAAGAACACTGCCTCTGGTCTCAGAGAGTCCCAGTCCAACGCATCCACCCATCAGGCATTCCCCATGTCGTGTCTCCTTTCCGCCAGGCTTTGCTCTAGGTACAGGGAGGGATACAGCAGGGAACAAAACAACGACCTCCACTCACAATGAGCTTGTCCTCCAACATAATGAATAAGTACATGATACAGAATGTTAGAAGACCAAAGTCCTATGAAAAGTAGGACAGGATTAGTGGTATTAGGAGTGCAATTTTAAATGGGGTGGCCAGGGTCATCCTTGCTGCCAAGGTGGCTTTTACAGGAAGCCTTGAGAGCAATGAGACCGTGTGAGTCATGTAGCTATGTGGGGCAAGATTCCAGGGAGTGGGAACGGTGAGTGCAAAGGCCCTGGGGTGGGAACATGTCTGGCATGCTGGTGTTGGAGGAATGGCCAAGAGCCAATATGGCTCTAGAACAATAAGCAAGGTGGGGGGTGGGAGGAGATGATATAAGGCTATGGGTGGGAGACAGATGAGGCTGGGCCTGGCAGGTCTTTGTTAGAACTTTAACTTTTATGTGGAAAACAAGAAGGACAAATGCAGGCCTGACCTTTGACCAATATTCCACCCTGGTTCTCAGAGGTCTGTGTAGGAGGGTGGGGTCTGTGGGGGCTCACCTAGTCAAGCTGACTCTCCTGTGATGACAGAGAGGAGGAGCCTGGATCACCAGCTCTGGCAAGCCGCAGGAAGGCTGCATGTGGAGAGGCAGCGTCCACCTGAGCCCTTTGCCCTGTGCTCCCCGTATCCCCAGACCCCCAGCACCTGGTGTTCTTACCTTTCCACTTCTGGGCTCAGTAGCATAAGTAAGCTGGGCTTCCCTCCAGACCTGGGGTTGGCTGAGTCTTCTGTGGCGTCCGTGGCCAGTGGTGCCCTAGGAAACTTGCTCTGGAGGGTGACAGTACACTCCTGAGAATGACGCAGGATGACCCAAGTATAAGCAGGATCCTAAGTGGAGGGATGACAGGCAGAGAGGCAGGGAGGCCAGCGAAAGGAGAGGTATTTATTAGAACTACAGAGAGAGGGTGAGCTGGAAGGGACGCATGGCTCGTCTCATCCAACCCGGACAACCCAGGAAGGGCAAGGCCTTGTCCAGGCCACCAGCATGTCACCGGCAAAGCTGGCACTCAAATCTCAGCCTGCGGATGTTGAGTGTGGGCAGACCCCACCCCCACCCCAGACTGCCTGCAGGTGTTGGGTGTACTCAGGGCTTAACTGTTCCCTTGAGTTCTTGTTAGTTGGTTTGTTTTAGGGGCCAATGCCCCAGGCTATAGCAAGCAGAGTATGGATCATTCAGTGGATTTTTTTTTTTTAAATCTCCAATAAAGAGCTGTTGCTTTGCTGGGCTGTGGGCCCCTTAGCAGGGGTGAGTCACCCTCTATTCCCATAAGCAGGCCTCGGCGGTCTTCCCCTGCCTTGGGATGCATTCACAGGGCAGCTTCAAGCTGGGTAAATCCCAAGCTAGACAGCCTTCCCGTGATGTGGGAGCGCCGCATCTGTCGGATTCACCATCCTATGCCGAGGGCTTATCCGGTAGCAGCCAACACACAGACAAAACTCTAAAGTACTACTGACTGGCAGGATGGAACCTCCGCTGTGAAGGATCCCGCCCCAGAAAGTGCGACCTCTCTGGGAGCGGGGTGATCAGAAGAAGGAGATCTTGTTGGCTGAGGATATGCTAATTGATATTTTTTCCCTTTGGAGGATTTACTCTCCGAATTCTGTTTTGCTAAAGCTAATATTTATTGATTACTTGATTCATTCCTTCATTTACTAGTATTTATTGAGGCCCGACCAGGGGCCAGGTTCTGTGAATTAAACACTGGACAAAGCTGTCCCAAAGTGGCTGGTTTGTGCACACACGGTGGTGAGCTGCCGTGACCTGCTATGTTGCAATCATCTGAATGGGCTCAAGGTCTTGTAGCAAAGGTCAGCTTCTTAAAAAAAAAAAAAAAAATGGAGCCACTAAGCAAACATTCTGGGGGAGCTTTACGGAGTTAAGCTGTTTATGCTGGGGAAGCAGTTCTAAAAACTGCACATGGGGCCTTTTATCCACCTTATAATTGGCTCTGGCTTCTCTGTAACTGGGGATAAATCAGGCATAAGCCTGTCTCTAGGTTTATTAGAGGCTTACATATTTGGAATAAAAAGCAAGGAATCAGGCAGGCGGTGGCAGAGACGGCGGACACCTGGGAAGAAAGAAAAACTAGAAGGAGAGACCTGGACAGCTGGACAAACGGGCCTTGGCCCTAGGTCTGCTGTAAATCAGCGCACGAACTTGGCTGCCACTTCCCCGCTGCGATCTGAGGGCCTCCTCATCCGCAGACAGTCGGTGGGGTAAAATCACTTTTGATAAACTGCGCGGTACTCTCTCCTCTGGGGGGTCCTTCTTCCCTGTCTTCGTTCCCAAGCTCTCACACGTCCCCTTTTGTCAGAAGGCTGGCCGGGGCCAGCAGGCATCGCTGTGTAAAACAAGTGATCCTTGTGCAGTGCTTGTTAACTCAAGAACAAGAGACAGTCCGTATTTTTTCGGCAGGAGGGTCTTGAGGGTCAGTTCACATATTGGCACATGAGCTAGCTGTTCCCATTAAATGAGTCTGTCAAGATGTGAACATTCATCTGTGTAAGTGAATCAGACTCACTCTGAAAAAAAAAAAAAAGAGAGAGAGAGAGAGATGCCATTAAGCCGTGTGGATATATGCCAGCCCTCTTGTATGCACACACACAGAAACACAAGCACCAACATGTCCTCTGACTCACACACACAAGTGTAGACATGTGCCTTGACACACACACATGCACACAAGCAAGGACATCTCCCCCCGACTCTCTCTCACACGCACAGACATACGTCATTCCATTTACACATATATACACACGTGCAGGCATGTACACACACAAGTTGTAGACACACACACATACATAAGGTACATAAGGCATGTACCTTATGCACACACATGGACACGTACACACACGAGCACACACTCAAGTGGAGGACTAGCCAACCAGCACGGTTCCTTCCGATGTCAAGGCCCCCTGAGCTCCGTGATGAGAAAGAACTTAGATCCTCGTGCAGGTAAGAGAGCGTGATTTTCTTCCTGCAAGTGTAAGTTCCCATTTAACGGAGCAGGTGGCAGGTGTAACGGGATACCCAGAGGCAGCGAGAGGAAGTGGTGAAGAGCTCAGGTCCTGGAGCTTGATTGCCCAAGTTTGACTCCCAGCTCTGCCACTTAGCTGTGCAACACGAGTCAAGTTCTTAGCCATTCTGTCCTCAGTGTTCCCTTCGGTGAAATGGGGATAATGACAGGACATATTCGGAAAGGACTTAGAAGCACATCCGGCACGCGGCAGGGGCTCTGTAGTATTAGGTAAACAAGGAGCCCATTTCTAAGGAGGAGGGAGATGCCTCTGGTGTCCTATGCTTGTGTGCATCCATTCAGGGGACAGTGGGGACACAGCGCAGTCCTCAGCGAGACCTCGACATAGGCAGGGTCTTTAGTTTTGAGCCTGGTCACCTTGATCTGTGTGTTTGGAACATGGAGTCAAAGACAGAGTGGAGGGGGTGGGGTGGCTGTGTGTTTCCTGGGGCCGCCGTAGCAAAGTGCCACAAGCCAGGTGACTTCAAGAACAGAAAGTCACGGTCCGCATGCTGGAAGCTGGAAGTCTGATGTCAAAGTGTCAACGGGGCCACTTTCTCCGGACATTCTGGGTGGATCTTCCCGTAGCTTCTGCTGGTGGCCAGCGATCCTGGGCTTGCAGCCACAGCCAGTCAGTGTTGGTCTCCATCAGGACATCTTTGTGTCTTTATCCTATCTTTCTTCTGGTCCACCTCCTGGTGCAAACTCTTCCTACCTACCACCTTCTTTTTCTTTTTTATGGGGACACCAGTCGTATTGGATTAGGCTCACCCTCATGAACTCACATTACCTTGATCACCTGCAGAGATACTCTCTCCAAATGAGCTCCATCCACAGGTGGTGGGCATTAGGGCACCAATATCTTTTGGGGGAACACAACTCAACCCGTAGCAGAGGGGAGGAGGGGGCGGGAGGAGGGAGAGAAGGTTGGAGGCAGCAAGGGAGCAGTAGGCCCATCCCTGTGGCAGCCGGGCACAGATCTGTCCTCAAACCGAGCCAGGACGCAGCCGGGCATGGTCCTCAGCTCTGCTCTCTGCTACTGACTGGTGCCCCAGAACACGGAATGGGCAAAAATCAAAATCAATGACCAAGAGGGGGACTGGCCTTCCTGTCACCATGCCCAGCACACATCCCAGTGGCCTAAGAGCCCAGCATGACTTCTATGAGGTCACTTAGCTCCAGAACAGACAGGCAGCCCTTCCTGCTTGAAGGGAACCCATAGCTTAGTCTCAAAAGTCCTTTGTCTCAAAAGTCACAGCCATTACTGTGGATCTTTCTAGTTCTGCCCTTGCTCTGTGTGGTGAGTCACTTCACCTGTCTGAACCTCACTTCTTCTCTTTGCTCATCTGTAAAATGGGGATGATACTAATAACCTCAAGGTTATTTGGACGAACAGAGGGATAATGGACACGAAGTAGTGTGAGTCAGGATCCAGAATCATGGACTCTGGAATATGACTGCCTGGGTTCAAATACCAGCTCCGCACTCATCCAGTGAGCAATCAGGGACAGGTAACAATCTCTCCCAGCCTCAGTTTTCCCCTCTGTAAACAAGGACAATGATGGGTGCTTCCTCATAGGATTGTTGGGAGGAATTAATACAGGTATAGTGTTTAGCAAAGTGCTGGGGATTTAGAAAGAGCTCAGAAAAGTTCTTGGCTAGTGTCCTTTGCAGCTTTGCCTCCCCCTGAAGCACACTGTAGGCTCTCAAAGCTTCATGCATCGGTGACACTTGGTCTGCAGGGAAAATAGGTACGATAGTCTTCCATACTCGCCGTGTGCCCTCTGCGAGCACTTTCCATGCGTTATCTCAATCCCAATCCTTCCCCATCCCGTAGAGGCCTATACTATCTCCATTTTGGAGAGGCCAAAGCTGAGCCTCAGTGAGACTAAGTGACTCACCCAGGGTCTCGGTGGGCTGAGATTTCAGCCCAAGGCTCCTCTATCCCAGAGCCTGAGAGCTGCGATGAGCCTGAACTTAGCCCACCCTTACTTCCAGGCCTGGATTTAGGTACCTAGACGAGGAGTCCACTGCTCATGGGCAGAAGAGCCTTGGCCATGGTCACCTGTTCTAGGGTTTTCTGGGGCAACTCCTGGATGTAATTTGATTTCCCATTCTTCCTCTTTGGGAGTTGTTTGCACGGGAGTGTGGACGGGGCGGACACAAGAGGCTCTGGGTTGGGAGGCAGAGATGTAGGCATTCATATCTCACAGAGGGGAGAGGGCGCATCCTTGAGCAACTGAAGCTTGGAGCTCAGAAAATGAGGCAAGATGTTGGGCCAGAAGAGCACTGATTTGGGAAGCAGGACTCAAACTCCCCTAAACTCTAAAGTCAACTTGCTGGCAGACCTCGCATAAGTGGCCCCTGCCCAACCCCAGCTTAACCTCAACATTTTCATCTGTAAAATGGGAAGGCTGGATGCCTGGGTGGCTCAGTGGTTGAGCGCCTGCCTTCAGCTCAGGTCGTGATCCTGGGGTCCTGGGATCGGGCTCCCCACAGGGAGCCTGCTTCTCCCTCTGCCTGTGTCTCTGCCTCTCTCTGTGCGTTTCTCACAAATAAATAAATAAAATCCTTAAAAAAATTAAAATGGGAGGACTGTGGCACAAGAGGAGTCTTAAATTAAAAAATTTGCTGGCTGTGTTGACTGTTTCCCCTATCAGTCATCCAAATGAGGACAGGCACCACACGCATACCTTCTCCTTTCTCTGGTTTGGGTGTCCAGGTGTGGAGGCAGTTCACAAACATGGTACCTTCACAAATATTTATTGCACGACTGAATTGTACCAGGGGGACCCTGAGTTCTAAACCTGTAATCTCAGCAGTTCTACATGGATGATAAAGGTGATTTAAAAAAAAAAAAAAAACAACTTACATTTGTTATGTGCTTTCTGGTTACCAAAGCCCCTTGCAGATGTCACCTCCTTTGGTGTTTATAACTGCCCCGTCGGGGAGGTGCTATCACCCCTCTTGAGAAGAGAAAGAGGAGGGAGGTTCAGAGGAGTTGGGTGCTTGGCCAAGGCCAACAGCTAGAAAGTTCAACATCAGGCTGGCCCCAAATTTTCTGACCTTCCCCCTGCCCACTGCTCTCTCCTGCTCTCATGGAAGTGAAAAGAGAAAGGTTTGAACTTCCCTTTTTTATTTGCTGGGTGATCTTGGGTGGGTCTCTGATTTCCAGCTCTGTGAAACAAGGCTCCCTGGCCACCCCTACCTAATGGAGTTGTTAGAAGGCGTAAGAGAGCCTACGTTTGAAAAGCCCCTTCACAGTGCCTGGCATGGCACACGTTCCCTATGTTAAAGATTAGGAGTCTAAAGCACAGAGAGGGATCCCTGGGTGGCTCAGCGGTTTGGCCCCTGCCTTTGGCCCAGGGCGCGATCCTGAGTCCCGGGATCGCATCCTGTGTCAGGCTCCCGGCATGGAGCCTGCTTCTCCCTCTGCCTGTGTCTTTGCCTCTCTCTCTCTCTCCCTCTCTCTGTCTATCATGAATAAATAAGTAAAATCTTTAAAAAAAAAAAAAAAGACAAACTTAAAAATAAATAAATAAAGCACAGAGAGGCAAAGTGCCTTGCCCAAAGCCACACAGCTGGTGGATAAAGGACCTGGGTTTATCAGCCCTCACTACCTGAGCTTCTACCCTAGAAAGCACTCCCTGATGGTAGTTATTAGTATTGTATTATTACTAGCAGTTAATTAAAAAAATGAAGGTGGTGATGAGGGTCCAGCAGTCTCCCTATCTGGTAGGATCTATTCCGGGGAGCTGCTTTCTGGAAAGCCTCTACAAAGCACCCAGGAAGCTCTACCTGAGGCCCTTCCCAGCATAGCCATCCAGTATCTCCTCTTTTCCTGCAGAGGCTGGGGGAGGGACAGAGCACCACCCCTTTCTTCTAGCTTCCAACCAGCCCATTTCTGGGGGTGAAGGAGGACCTTGGCAGGCAAGTCCTTGGACCCGGTGCTGAGGACACTCCGAGAGGCTGAGAATGGCCTGCAGGCAGCTGGCTGGAGGGAAACGAAGAGGGAAAACGGGAGGGTCCTACCACTGGTCCAGGCCCTAGAGGATCAAGACCATATTCTTCAAACCCCCAAAGGACATTCCTAGGATTTTCAAATTTATTCTATGAAAATCATCACAAAGATAAACAGATTCAATCACACTCAGTTGTACGTTTAATGAACTGTTATTTTTTTGGGAAATGATTACAAATTACACATAAAAAGAAACAATGCAGAAAAAAAATTCCAGGGAGGCAATGATTAAATATTTAATATGCAGACTGCTCAGAAAAGCTAGGTTGTAAGGTCGAGATGCCTCCTGGGGAAAGGACCTGGCCCTTCTAGCATCCTCCATTCGTCCATTCACACTTGAGGCTGCCCTTCATTGAGCACTTATTCTGTGCCAGGGGCTGGGCTGAGAGCTTTCCAACGAGAGACTCACAGCCACCCAATGTCAGAGACGTGGTTACAATTCCATTTTAAAAATGCATCAGCGGAGGCTCAGAGAGTTTAAGTGGCTGGCCCAAGGTGGCACAGTTAGGAAGTGGCATCCAACATCCCTCAGAGGGCCGACTCTAAAGAGTCCTGGAGGCCCAAACATGAGCAAGGCAGGGCCCCTGTCCTTGAGAAGCTCACAGTCTAATCAGCCCTCAGTTTCTAAAGGTCAGGAGCCAGAGGTCGTCCCTTCTAGAGATTTCAAATTCTTTGTAAGTGAATTTGACAGTATTGTACACAACAGATGAAAAGGGAATTGCTTATTGTGAAAGCTGGAAGGAAGGGAGACTCCCCATCCCTCCCACAATCCTTAGGCACCTAGGGACAGAGCTGCCAGCCCAACTCAAAACCCACTGATAGCACCCAAATGTGTCATTTTACAGATGGGAACATGGAGGCCTATAGAGGGAAGGGAATTGTCAAGATGGCCAGGACTGCACCCTGGGCCCGTGGACTCCTGGTTTGGGGCTGTTTGCTCTGCAGTAGTGTCCCCAGGGTGTCAGTGTGCGGACAGTCACTCCAGGTGTCCCATGTCCAGTGACACGGGCTGCCCAGCACTGGCCACTGGCCATCGAGTTTGGGGCTTTCAGGCCACTTCATTGTTTTTTCCAGATGTCAGAGAAAAACAAAGTCTAAGAGCCCTTGGCGGGGGGGGGGGGGGGAAGGTGAATATTTTCAAAAGGATCATTTCTACTAGAACCCCAAACACAGGGGAGTCCAACCCCAAACATGGGGTTGGTGGGGGGTGGAGTCGAAAGAGCCTCAGTTTGACACCCAGCTCTCCCACCATGAACTAGGATCTAGTCCGTGGATCTTTCTCAGTTTTCCCATCTGTAAAATGACGTGGTTGGATTACAATGGATTCTCTAGAAGGTTCCTTCGGAAATGGGTAAATGGGGAATCTGGAACCTTCTGGGAGGGGCCACCTCTGGATTTGCAGCCCCCTAGACTCCAGTCAGTCCACAGTGGCCTTAATACCCCGTTCACTCCCTCCCGAGGAATGCTGACCCTCTTCCCTCCCTCCCTCCCTCCCTCCCTTCCTCCCTCCCTCCATGTTCTCTCCTTTCTAAGCCTCCCCCTCCCCACACCCCTTCCCAGTGAAACCCTCTCCTTCTCAATTTCCTGATAAGCCACCACCGGGTTCCTGTCTTGCTTTGATCGAATAGCACACAAGATCCCAGAGACCATTTGTCCAAAGCCCTTGCTGAGGCCAGAGAAGGGAACCACTGCCCCAGGGTCACCCTGTGAGAGGGAGGCCTGCTTCCTGCAACCAGGATCCTCCTGTCCAGGACCGAGCTTTGGGGTTCTCCACTTTGGCCAACAAGTACTTTCAGCCTCTACACTTAGAGGCATCAGAGGTCTTCAGGGGAGATTTAGGGGTTCATCCATGGGCCTTTAGCCTCCCTGCTGGCTTGTGGGGAACTGGAGGTGGGGGTGTTCCTTTCCTTTCTCTTTCAACCCTTCTGATCACAACTGGAAGTTTGTTGCTAATGTGTCTTTAACACCTTTCTGGCCCTTGTTAATCTCCCTTTACAAGAGGGTGGGGGGAAGGCCTTGGGCCAAGCACCTTCCTTTCGCTGGAATGTTTTTTTTTTATTGTGGTTAAATATACATTGTTAGAATTTAATAACACTGTTTTATTTTCATTGTATTTATTTTTATGGGATCTTCTATTTATAGTAATGGGATGCCGGTTTTCCATTTATGGTAATGATATAACATTTCTTTGTAAAAACAAGCACATTTAAGTAAAAAAAAATAATAAGAAAACGAGAGTTGATTTAAAGAACGCTATTAAGCCAGCAGCCCGATCTGGTGCACAGATTCTCCATGAGGGAGGCAGGAGAATGGCTGGGGTCTGGGAAACTCTGACTTGGAGCCGGATCCATCCTCCCAGCTGGGCGGCCGGGCCGGGGCGTCCAACTGGCCTGCTCTGTCTTCACTTCCCCGTGTTCCCTTCCCCCACTGCCTCCTGCCTGCTTCTGCCAATCCCCCAGACCCTCGGAAACTCCATCCATCGCCCCTGCTGCCTCCGGCCTTCACCTCCCAGGCCCCAGCACCCTTAACTGTGGGTTGAGTCTCTCTGCTCTTTAAATTTATGTGGCGCCTCTCGTCCAAGGAGGCCCACACAGACAGCCTCTTCCAACAGCATTCCATAAATGCAGAGCCTGTGGGGTTTCTCAGCGCAAAGGGTCAGCCTCCCCCAACCCTGCTTTGGCAGCCGGAGGGGTGAACGCAGAGGCTGAATCCTTTTAGAGTTTTCCTGTGCTTGTTTTTCAGAAGTTGCGCTCTCAGAGATTTTCTTCCCTTGAGTCGAGCATTGCTCACTCTGGGTGCATTTGGAAAGGTGGACCAGGTTTACCACCACCCCCATCCCACCCCACCCCCAGTCACACCTCTGCTGTATTAACCTCTCCTCCCTGTGCCCTGGGACTCCCTGAACTGGTTGAAAGGACCAGACATCCTCCAAGTCCTTAGAGGGATGTATCCTTTTCCTGGAACATGGGTAAGGAAAGGCAGCGATTTCCTGCCCCTGGAAAAACGCTGCCCTGGGACCCGATATTACCCACATGCATGCCCAAGACTGGAATAGGTTCCAAGCCTAACAGTCTCTCACTCCTTAGTGGGAAATCAGTAGGCCCCAAAGGGCCACCTGCAGGGCTCCCGTGTGCTTGAAGGTCCGGGGCCATCAGGCACTGGGTGGGAAGCCTCAGTGGGATTCCAGAAGGAGCTCCGCAGGGAAGAGGAGTGGGCGTCAGAGCCCCTCTCCTGCGGGCCCAGCAGGCACTCTCACTCGGGCCATGCCCCCGGATCCGCCGGCTCGCCCCTTCCGTCCGGGGCAGGAGGGGTAGGGGGCGGCTCCAGAGAGCAGGTTCAGAGGTTAAGTGTCTCAGTGAAGTCATGTGTCAGGGGCTGGGGAGGGGTGTGTGGCTGTGGCAGCGGAACAAAGATGAAAAGATAAGTCGTGAGATGGGAGACCGGCGCGGGGCCTCGTTTGCATCTGGTCTGGGGTCACCCCGCCCCCCTCCCGGGGCCGAGGCCTCCACGGTCCGCAGCCCTCGGCCTTCAGCAGGTAGCCCGGGCAGCAGGGGCGCGGGCGGGCGGCGCGGACCCCCTGCGGCCGGCGGTGGGGGCGGGGGCAGCGTGAAAGTTTCCCCGGAATAAATGCTCGGGATCTAGGGTGCCAGTGCCCCCGCGCTCGCGGCGATCTCCCGGATTCGGGCGAGCGAGGGCCCGCGGGCAGGGGCAGGGGCAGGGGCAGGCGCATGAGGCAGGCGCAGGGGCAGGGGCAGGCGCAGGGGCAGGGGCAGGGGCACGCGCAGGGGCACGCGCAGGGGCAGGGGCAGGCGCAGGGGCAGGGGCAGGGGCAGGGGCAGGGGCACGCGCAGGGGCAGGGGCAGGGGCAGGCGCAGGGGCACGCGCAGGGGCACGCGCAGGGGCAGGGGCAGGCGCAGGGGCAGGGGCACGCGCAGGGGCACGCGCAGGGGCAGGGGCAGGGGCAGGGACAGGGGCAGGGGCAGGGGCAGGCGCAGGGGCAGGGGCAGGCAGGGGCAGGGCAGGGGCAGGCGCAGGGGCAGGGGCACGCGCAGGGCAGGGGCAGGAGCAGGGGCAGGCGCAGGGGCAGGGGCAGGGGCAGGCGCAGGGGCAGGGGCAGGCGCAGGGGCAGGCGCAGGGGCAGGGGCAGGCGCAGGCGGGCGCGGGGCGAAGGCGCGGGGCAGGCCCGAGGGCGGCGGCCCCGGGGCCCGGAGCAAGGCGCGCAGACTGCACGGCAGGCGGCGCCCGGGGCGGGCGGGAGGCAGGGGCGGCCGCCGGGGCAGACGTGCCTTCCCGGCGGCGGCGGTGGCGGCGACTGGAGACGCGCGGGGAGGAGGTTTGGGGAGGGGAGGGAGCGCGGGGGAGGAGGGACGGAGCGGGCGCTGGGAGGTGGGGCCGGCGGGCGGGCGGGCGGGCGGCTGCAGCTGCCGCCGGCGTCGCGGGGGCTCCAGGCTGCGGGCGGACGCAGCGCCGAGCGATCCACAGCGGAGCCGCGCGAGGCCGCCCGAGCCCCGGCCCCGGCCCCGAGCCCGCCCAGCCGGTCCCCGACACGCCGCCGCCGCCGCCGCCGGGAAGGCAGCGGGCGCCGAGCAAGTTGCGAGCGCGCCTCTCCGCCCGGCAAAGTTTCCCCCGCGGCCGCCGGCGGGACTCGGCGCGGGGTCGGGCGGCTGCTGCGGCTGCTGGAAGGTAGGGGCCCGCGCCCCCGCCCCCGCCCCCCGCCCCCGCGCCCCCCGCTCCCCGCCCCCGCGCCCTCCGCGCGCCCCGCCGCCGCGCCCCGGGACCTGGAGACCCCACGCGCGCTCCCTCCCGCGCGCTCCGGTCCGGGGTGCGGAGGGCATGGGGGAGGGATCCCAGGACGATCTCGGGGAACCAGGAACCAAGTTCTACTTCAGGAGCCCGGGGAGGGGGCGGAGGAGACGTGCTCGCCGCATCCCCGCCCCGATCCCTGCCCCGAATCCGCGGGCTGCAGGCTTCCCCGCGGACAGGTGCAGCCCCGGTCGGGCCGGGCGCTCGGGGTGGGTGAGTGGGGGGGCGTCGGGAGGACGGCGGCGGTGGCAGGTGTGCCTGACCAGGCTGGGGTCTCAGGGGGGCTGGGCCCGGGGGTGGGGGTGCGCGCCACGCCACTCCGTAGGAGGTCAGGTAGAGCCCAGGGATTAGGAGCGAGGATCCGGGCCGGGGGGATTGCTGGGCCGGGGCAGGGCACCGAGCGCGAGCCGCCTTTGGGGTCCCAGCCGCGGGGCGGGGCGGGGCGGGGCGGGGGCGCCACGCTTTCCTCCGGGGCGCCCCGTATCCCGTCCGCCGGGTGCGCCGTTTGGGGGAGCGCAGCGGGGCCTCCGGGGGTGCGCGCTGGGTGCTCTGTGGCACGTCCAGATTTGGGGAGTGCGATGGGAGTCCTCGCGGAGGGTGGCTCGGCTCGGGTGGGCTGGCGCCGGCTCTGGCTCCCCGCTGGATGGAGGCGAGTTGGTCCCCGCCAGGGGGAGCCCTTCCCCGGCCCTTTCACCCACGGGAAGGCAGGTCCCGGCTCCTGCGAGACCAACGCACCGAAATCCAGGACCCAGAACCACAGACCCCCCAGCTCGCGCGGGGGGCCGCGTGGAGGAGCACCCCCGCCCCGCTGCACGGCGGGGGACAGGTCTGAGCGTGAGGCCGGGGCGCACCGTGTGCTGGAAGGCCTGGTAGTCAGGAGGTGGTTTTCCTCCGGGAGCAGGCAAGGTGTAGGGGTGAATTTAAAAAATTCACCCCCAGAGAAACAAAAAACGAGAAAAACTTTACACTAACAGCGAATTGGTGTAGAGAAAGCGGGTGAGAGGATGATCAACGTGTCGAGGTTTCTTTGGAGTCTGAAACTCAAATTATTGGATGCGCCCTTCTTGTAAAAGTTGTACCTTTGTTTCCTGGATGCGGCCAGATCCCTACCTGGTGTGGGCTGGATGAGGGTGTTAGGGTATAACCCCTTATCCATCCTCTCCCTGGGCACAAGTAAGCCGGCAGGCACAGGCCCCGGGTCAGGAGGGCCCCTTAAAGACTTGTGCAGTCCAGGCTGAAATGGTGATTTCAGGGTCCCTCCCCTCCTGGGCCTGGGTCTACAGGCCACTTTCATCTGGTCATTTCACAGCTGTTGGTGGAAACCCGCCAGGTGTCCCGTTTCCTGACCTCAGGGCCCCCGTGTGTGGGGACTGTGTGTATCTGTGTGGACTTGGGGAGCAGGACTGCTGCTGGCATCTATGAAGAGCATCACCTTTGTCCTGTGTGGGGCTGTTCCAGCATTGAGCGCGGCCTGCGGGGACGGTTGTCTTGTCTTTTTCTTTAATTCCCTCCCTCCTCCCTGAACCCCAAGAGAGGGCAAATGAGCAAATAGAAGACCTGGCAGTGGTCTCATAGTAGCCGCGGCAAGTTTTCGTCTCCCTCTTGGCTGGCAATTCCTCACTGGACACCCCCTCTCCCTCCCATGTCCCCAGAGTCCCCTGCAAAGGTGATGGAAGTGGGGTTAGTTAAGGTTCTGGTTAGTTAGTTAACTAACTCCAATGGAGTTAGTTAAGGTTCTGGCTTCCGATACAGCCCACCACATGTTTTTGCTGGATGTTCCCAAAATGCTGGAGGACAGAGATGCCATAAAGAAAGATCAGTATAATGGTTATTTTGCACAGAAGGGGTGGAGAGAGGAGACAGAGGAAAGGGTGGAGGGGCCCGATGGATGTCTCTGGATGTGTCTTCAAGACATTCCACGGGGGCCCGGAAACAAAAGGAGTTTTGGGTCCGTTTTGGGGCTCTTGTTTTTCTGCAGAAGAAAGGCTTGCCTGAGACAACCCTGTGCCTGGAACTTGGGTGTGAGCACGAGGCCCCTGAGCAGGTCCTGTGCTGTACCCCTTCTTTCTGTCCCCTAAGGCGAAGAGGGCATTGAGACCCCAGGGCCGCTGGTGTTTGTGTTTGGTTAGCATATCATGTGCGACCTGGTGTACACGCCAAGGTCTCTGATTCCGCAAGATTTCAAGTTTTGGAAATTCAGTCTCCTTATATCTCTGTCTCTAAATCCGTTCCACCGCAGACCCTCAGAACATCTTTACCCAACCCAAGGCTGAAATGGCAGTCTATCAATCGGGGCACTTTCTAGAAGCCAAAGTTCATCCTAACTCCAAGTTAGGATACTTTGGGTCTTCTAGGAAGTATTCCATCTTCCTTTAAAAAAATTCCATGTCAGCCTGGAAAGAGCTACGGAATTATTACTGAATGAGGTTTTAGTCATCTGAGGGTGGGCTGGAACACAGGGTGCTGGGCAGGGACAGGTGGGGAAGGGGTGTCAAGGCAAGGCATTGCAGCAGGGATTCGTGGGAGGGGGTGAGGAGGGGAGGACACAGCAAGGTTTGGGGTCTCGCTGGGGTCTGCTTTGAAATCTGACTTTTCTGGATCATCAATGCAGCTCTGGGCGAGTCAGTTTCCATCTTGGACCTGCTTCCCCGGTCCGTAAAATGCATGTGCAGGCCCAGAAGGTTCTGGATTGGCTTGCTGCATATAACCTCCTCTTAGGGCAGTAGGCAGCTCTTGCTCTGCCTCTCCTCCAGTGGAGGGCACCTCTCTTGACTGCACCTGCCCCCCCCCCCACCAGCCCCACAACAAAATCAAGCTAGGTTCCCATCCTCCATCAGACTGTTGGCTTAGGCAGAGAAGGTAACGTCGGTGACCAGTGCCCGCTGGGGGCTCCTCATCTGTCTGTACCCTCACACGCTGCCTTTCTCTGGATGCTTGTCCAGCCCCCACTCCCCTTCCCTGAAGGAAAGCAAATGTTGATGGCTGGGCTGCCCCTTTTAGGAACCCCTCTTTGCAGAGGGCTGCTCCTCTGGCCTATTTCATCAGTCGAGAGGAGGAAAATCAGGAACATTTGTTCGTGCTCAGCTGGTACACAGCAAAGGGAGGGGGGTCTTGGAAACCAGCACTTTGGTCCCCCCGGAGCAGATGATCAGTCGATCGGGTATTTCTGCAACCTGATGCCATTGAGCAAACCTGCCAGCTTGGGCTCCTCCTGCTGCACGGGCTGGCACCTTGGACCCGAGTCAGCACTTCGATCCTCTGTTGGCGGGGGTGGAGGTGAGGGGGGGAGGGTGGGGGAGGGGGAGGTGGGTAGGGGTGTCTGTGTGTGTGCTGATAGTGAAACTTTTTAAAAAGAGAGGGTGAGATGATGAGCACCAATGTTTGCAGCTGGCAAAGTAGGTCTTTCCTGTCAGCACTGGTTATCTTAAGGTCCAACCCTTGTCCGTTGTCTGCACCCAAGACTGCTGGTTTGATCAGTAAATTGAACAACTCGGAGATGAGCGAGAGCGTGTTCACAGGTCGTGCACGCTAGTGTCTGGACCAAGAGGCAACAGGTGGTGGGATATCCCCCAGCCTCGAGTAAGGAGACTTGTGTTCGAGCCCTGATCTTCTTGCAGATGGAGCTGGGTGACCTCAGTGAGTCACTGTCCCTCTCTGAGCCTGCTCTGCTATTTCTTTAGTGGCAGCATTGTGCGGTGGTTAGGCTGCCCCGGGTTGAATGTTGGCTTTCTCCTACTGATTAGCTGTGTGACCTTAGGCCTTTAGGAGACCTCTGGTGCCTCAGTTTCCTGATCTGTAAAACGGGACTAATCATACCTCATCGGATTATTGTGAAGTCAATGAGATACAACATGCAAAACACCTAGTCCAGTGTCCTGCATGTGGTAGATGCTCAGCTAATGTCCGCTGTCATCACCCTCATTATGTGAAAAGGGAGGGGTCAGTTTTGATTCTTTCCAGCTCCAACACACCGGGGCTTGGCGTGCCTTTGTGTGTGTGCGTGTGTGAGTGTGTGTGTGTGTGTGTGTGTGAGAGAGAGAGAGAGAGAGAGAGAGAGAGGGAGAGAGTCTGCTTTGAAAATAGAAGACAAGGGTGAATAAAACAAACTGGTTTTTTTTTTTCTTCCTTTCCCTCCCCCACTGAGGGACGCCCGAGTAAAGATCTTGTGAGGATTCTCATGATAGCCCCATCCCCGTGGCAGGAAGCCCAGTGTGACGTCACTGAAAACATCCCGGGTTCTGGCACTTGAGGGATGATATTTCCCCAGCCAGTGTTTGCCCATTCTCTCTCCCTTCCATCCTTTGTTTCCCGCCCTTAACCATAGTATGAAGACCATATGTGCAGATAATGAGTTTAAGCTGATAAACAACTCCCAGATTCACCCAAATAAAAAGCTGGCTTGCTAGAAGACACTTGCAACTTTAAAATAAATAATCTGGCTTCTCTGCTCTGGGGCATCAGGCCTGGCCGGCCCTGCTTCCCTCTTTGTCTTCTGCCCCTTGGTCTGCGGCGGCCACGTGGGCCGGGCCCGGTGGACGATCCGGGCTTTCTGGGCTGCCCCTCTGCCTCCCCTCTGCCTCCCCCCCTGATGGCTGCTGCTCTGAGCCATCCCAGGGATGGTCTTTGTGGTGGCTCACGTGGTGGGTGTGCGCTCACCGTGGGCCCAGAGCTAGACAACGCTTCAACCCGTTTCCACCCACGAGTCTGGTTCAGATCTTGTCCCCATTTTCCAGATACAAAAGCAAGGTTCTGGAGATGCCTGGGTGGCTCAACGGTTGTGTCTGCCTTCCGCTCAGGGTGTGATCTCGGGGTCCAGGATCGAGTCCCACATCGGGCTCCCGGTGCATGGAGCCTGCTTCTCCCTCTGCCTATGTCTCTCTCTCTCTCTCTCTCTGTGTCTCTTATGAATAAATAAAGAAAATCTTCAAAACAAAACAAACAAAAACCCAAAAGCAAGGTTCTGAAAAATCAAGTGAGACAGTGGGGGTCCTGGGATTTGAACTTGGGTTGACCTGATTGCCCGTCCAGTGCTCTAAACCACTGTGTGATAGTTGCTCCTTGTGAATTGTATCAGAACCCCTGTGAGCTGCAAAGCCCCAGGAATGATAGCTTTGAGATGCCATCAAGCCCTCTCCTCCCTGCTTTGTTGCTCCTCTTCCAGGCTCAGTGCCTCTTATGAGATGCCCTCTTTGCTCCTGCATCAATTTCTCAGCCATCCTAGGGCCAGTGAGGGGAAGGTGTTTCAGTGTCCACGGCTGTTTCCAGGAGGGCAGTGACTGGACTGAGCAACAAAAGGTTGTTAGCTGGGCAGCCCGGGTGGCTCAGTGGTTTAGCGCCACCTTCGGCCGGGGCGTGATCCTGGAGACCTGGGATCGAGTCCTGCGTCAGGCTCCTTACATGGAGCCTGCTTCTCCCTCTGCCTGTGTCCTCTGCCTCTCTGTCTCTCTCTGTGTGTCTCTCATGAATGAATAAATAAAAATCTTAAAAAACAAAAAACAAAAAACAAAAGGTTGTTAGCGGAAGAGGATGCATGTTGGAGTCCCAGATGTGAATTTGAACCCTGTTTCTGCCACTGACTGGCATTATGGCCTTGGTTTCCTTATCTGTGAAAAGCAGAAGACTAGCCACAGTGTAGCAATAACACTGTTTGGCTAAGTATCAGCTGCCACCACACAGGACTCCAGAGCCTCAGTGGCTTAATGCCGCAGGTGTGATCACTCGCTCCCATGACCTGGATCATGACGGATCTCTGCTCCACACGGTTACTCAGGGACCCAGGCTATGGGGACTCCACCGTCTTGGTAGCTGCACGTTGTACAATATGTGGCATCCACAGTTACTGCCAAGGGGCAGAGAGAGGTGGGAAAGGCACGCTGACACCCAGCTGCCTCCGCCAGAAGGTGACCCACATCACATCGGCCCCTGTGCATCGGTCAGAACTGTCGCATGGCCCCAGACCAGCTGCAGGGGAGGCTGAGAATGCCAGGAAGTGCATGAATATTTGCTGAGCACGAACTCTGCATTTACATTTCCCAAAGAGAGTACTTTGAGGATTAATTGAGATGATGCATTTAAAGCTTCTAACATAGGCTTCATATGCAGTCAGCACTTAAAGCCCGGAAGCTTCCATTCCCTAGTAACCCCTGGTGTGAGTTGCTCTTTATAGATCACACACTGTGTACATGGAAATTATCACAGGGCGGATCATAGAGTGCCCATAATACACTGAGGGGAGGTGGCACAGAAGATGGTCAGACCCAGGGTTTGAATCCTGACCCTTCTACTTGTTCATTTTGCTGAGCCTTGGTTCTCTTGTCTGCAAAATGGGGGGGTCTGTGGAAAGCCGTAAGGTTAATCAAGCCCTGGTGCGTAGTCAGTGTCAACGTTTGTGTTATCTCTTGTCTGCCACTTGAGTAAGAAGGAAGAGATGCCTTTGCAAAGGATCAGCACCCGAGGAGAGGCTAGAAGCCGGCCCAGCACGCTGGCCTGTGAGTCCTACCTCTTGGATGTCAAGGTGCTGGCCTCCCGGTCCTGGTGGCCTCAGCCTCTGCGCTCGTGATGGACTGATATGGCTTCCATTGGAAATAGGAGAAGAATTTGAAGCTCTGGTCTTGGATTTGGGCCCATCTTTTGGAGTCTAATTAACACATGGGTGGGTGTGGGGCCCAGGGTGCCACTGAGCGCCCCCTCCTGTGATGCTGCCTCTCTGGCTGGGGCCCATACAGCACTCTCCCTCCCAGTGCTGCTCCGTCTGGCAGTACGCCTCAACCTCCTGGGGGAGCAGCACCCCCCTTGCCACCTGGTGCCTGACATTTAGGGCCCCCTCCAGCAGAGCAGGCCTGGGAATCATCTGCTGTGGGTTTCAGCCCGTAGGGGAATGAAGCACTTCACCAACCAGGACGTAAACACCTCCAGAATAATGGGGATTAACTGGCCACCTCAAAGGAATAGCTAGTGGGCTGGAGCCCAGAGTGGAGGGGTCTTCGGTTAGGAAGACAGTGGTTCCTCAAGACAGGATTCTGAGGGGGCTCATTCCCCCCCTCTGCCATCACCCCTCCTCCGGCCGCCCCGGCATAGTGGACACTTGCACCTGGGGGCTTTGGAGAGTGCCCTTCGGCCAAAGCTGCCACCAAGATGCTAGGGAGGCAAGCTGACTCCTGCTCCTCTGAGAAGTACTGGGAGGCGTGTGGGCCACTTAGGCCTGGGAGTTGGGCGTCGCGGGGTCCCTCAAACACACCTCATTCACTCCTGCCCCTAGACCTAGCTTTGGCAGCCTCTGCCACCTGAAACACCTGGAGGAGGGCCTTGGACCAGCTTGAGAGCCCTAAGACGTGGCTGCTTGCCTAGGGCTGTCCTGACAAGGTACCGCAGGTGGGAGCTTGAAGCAACAGACCTTTCTTCTCTCCCAGCTCTGGAGGATAAAAGCCCTGAATTAAGGCATTGGCAGGGCTCTAGGAGAGGCTCCTTCCTTGTTCCTCTTTAGCTTCTGGTGGCGTGGACAATCCTCGGTGTCCCTTGGTTCATGGATGTGTCACCCAGTATCTGCTCCTGTCATCACACAGTGTTGCCCTGGGTCTGTCTTTGGTTTCTTTATGAGGACACCAGTCACACTGGATTAGGGCATAAGGACCTCATCCTAAATTGATTATATCTGGAAAGAGCCTGTTTTCAAATAGGGACACATTTGCAGGTACCAGGACTTAGGACTTCCATGTTATCTTTTTGGGGGTACACCATCCAACCCATAATAGGTGGATACTAGGATTGTCCCATTTTACGAGCAGAAGGTCAAAGAATTGGCCCAGGTTCCTACAACTGTACCACTGGCAAGTAATTGGTAAATCGATCTTGGTACCTTTCATTCTTCTTAGCAATCAGGTGGGGATTTAGGGGCACCTCCTAGCCTGGTTAGGAGCAGAGAGGAGGTGTGTTTGCAGTAAAGCATACTTTGTCCGCAGCTAAGCACCTGCCAGATGCTGCTGTCGGGACAGGCGGGGAGTGGGTGCATCCAGTCTGGACTCAAGGCACATGGATGTATATGAATTGTAACTAGTTGCAGGTAGGATGTTTTCTAGAAATAATGACTTGAAATGACTGAATGAAAGGCGCCAGCTCTGTTCCTCCAGCCTAGTCGCTGGAGTCGTCTGTCTTTTCCATGCTGTCCTAGGTTAAGAATAGCTAGTCGAGACGAATCGTCCCTGCCTGCTATTTATCCTGGGCTCACCTTTAGTGCCAGAAATACCTGTGATGTGCACACGTTGGGTTCTCCTCCCCTGGGGGCGACGTCTGGCCATCTCTGCTTGAGGAGGGGGTCTGGAGGGGATGAACAGACAGCTCTCTGCTCTGGAGCCCATCCTCCAGGATCCCCGGAGGGTTTGGGGGCTCAGCTGATGCGGCTTGAGGGTTCAGATGCGCAGCCTGGTCCTCATGCAATGCACTCAGAAGAGGCAACGCTCCATCAAAGGTGGGGAGTCCAACTTCTGAACGTAAGGGCCCTGGGTTCAAATCCTAATTCAGCCACACACCACAGCCTTTGCTTGGCCTTTGACAAATTACTTAACATTTCCAGGCCACCTGTTTACCTCATAGAGTTTTATGAAGAGAAGATTCAAATGCATAAATCTATCTCTGATAATTGGATGTGACACTTCAAAAGGATTCAGTGAAAACTAGAATTGTTCTAGTTGTTCTATTAGCGGCAGCTCAGGCCCCCTCATGGAAACAAGCACATGCTGAAGCTTGGAGATGGGGAGAAGCTTCGGAAGGGGAGGCCGGGAGGTTGTGGTCCCCCCAGGAGGTAGGCTGTGTGGTGGCCTGGTGGGGAGAGCCACGAGTGTTCCCCTGGCTTCCCCTGGCAAGCCGAGACACTGCCCGGCCGTGCTGACCCTGCCTCCCACCCCCAGACCAGTTTTCCAGGGGTTGTTTTTTTTTAAGGATTTTATTTATTTGCTCATGAGAGACACACTGAGAGAGGCAGAGACATAAGCAGAGGGAGAAACAGGCTCCCTGCAGAGAGACCCATGTGAGACTCCATCCCGGAATCCTGGGATCATGACCTGAGCCAAAGGCAGATGGCTCAACCGCTGAGCCTCCCAGGTGCCCCTGTTTTTGTTTTTTTTTTTTTTTTAAGTAAATTCTACTTCCAATATGGGGCTCGAACTTATGACCCCGAGATCAGGAGTCAAACGTCCTACCAACTGAGCTGGCCAGGTGCCCCTCCTCCAGGAGTTTTACGTAACAGGTGCACCTTCAGTTGAGGCGGCCCGGATCTATGAAAATACCAGCTGGATCAGAGGGCCCTCATTCAATTTACAGGCAAATTAGCTCTCCGATTCCCATTGCTCCCTACTGCCTTAAAATAAAACTCAATTTACGGAAGCTCGAACTTCCACACTTTGTTAGGAAAAACATCTGTTGTGTAACGTGATCGTGTTAGCCACCTTGCTTGTGATCCTTCAGTGGATTCTCAATTGTGTTCGAAGGCTTTCCCGGAGCCCCTGCCCCCGCACCCCCCACCCAAGCCTGCCTCTGTGCTCCGGCCCACATGCTACCTTGCTTCCTTCTGTCGCCCCCACTTGTAACAGGGCCACTCTGCGTGCACTGCCCCCTCCCTGCAATGCCTTTTCCTCCCTCTGTAGCTACCAGACTCCTCCTCATCCTTTGGAACCCAGCCCCTGCATCACCTCTTCCAGAAAGCCCTCCTTGACTTTCCTGGGCCAAATTCTCTTCCTGTTGGCTTGGATCTGGCCATCGTTTTAGCCACCTCCCCAACTCCCTCTCCCCCCACCCCCCCATTGCTCAATGCTGCATCCCAGACCGCAGGCATGGGCCCTGGTAGCTGGCAGGTGCTCAGGAGGTGCCTCTCTTCATTTTCTCCTCTGCAGGCCAGTCTTTTGCAGGTTGTTTTGGGTAATGAGCACAGCTAACGTGTATTGATCGCTTGCCGTGTGCCAGGCGCTTACAGGTCTGATCCCCTCTGATAGAATAACGGTTTACAGTCCCGGCCCTACCACTTCCTAACTCCACAGCCTTGGGCAAAGTACTCAGCCTCTCTGTGCCTCATCTTCTCACCCCTACAATGGAACTATAAATAACACCTAATTTATTGAGTTGTGAGGATTAAGTAAATCGATTCACATCAAATTTCTCAGAAGCTCATGACCAAGGTGTCAGCAGGTGTGGGTAGTTCTGAGGTCCCTCGGCTTCCCGACGGCTGCCTTCTCGTGTCCTCACGTGGCCTTTCTTCTGCACATGTGCATCCCCAGTGCCTCCTGGGTGTCCAGATCTCCTCTTGTGGGGGCTCTAGTCAGATTGGATTAGGATCCCCCCCAGCAGTCTCATGATAACCTCACCACCATTTTATTTTATTTATTTATTTTTAAAGATTTTATTTATTTACTTCTGAGAATACACAGAGAGTTGAGAGAGAAGCAGAGACACAGGCAGAGGGAGAAGCAGGCACCATGCAAGGAGCCTGACGTGGGACTAGATCCCAGGTCTCCAGGATCAGGCCCTGGGCCGAAGGTGGTGCTGAACTGCTTGAGCCACCTGGGCTGCCCCCACACCACCATTTTAAAGATCCTTTCTCCAAATACAATCACATTCTGAGGTGCTGGGGGTCAGGGCTTCCAACACATGAATTTTGGGGGAACACAGTTTATCCCATAACACCTTCTAATGCAATATTATGATTGTCCCCATGGCCAAGGAAACTGGGGCATAGAGAGGTTAAGTCACTTGCTGAAGGTCACACAGCTGGTAAGCAGAGGTGGAGAAATGCAAACCCTGGCCGTCTGAGCCGCAAGCCCACTCTCAAGCATCAGATGGCCAGTTTCCTGGCTATGCTCCTCTGTGGGACACCGGGGTCTTGCCTGGTGGAGCCAGCCTGCGTCTCGACAGCCACAGTGGGGAGAAAACCAGCATCCAGGGGTCTCAAGGCCTCTCACTTGGCCCTTTGTGCCCTTCCAGCCCTTTTTTTTTTTTTCATTTATCTTTATTGAAGATCGATTTGCCAACATATAGTATAACAGCCAGTGCTCATCCCATCAAGTGCCCACTCAGTGCCCATCACCCAGTCACCCCAACTCCCTGCCCACCTCCCCTTCCACAACCCTTTGTTCGTTTCCCAGAGTTAGGAGTCTCTCATCCTTTGTCTCCCTCTCTGATCCTTCCAGCCCTTAATCCCTTGTTCCGTGGCTGCTTCCAGACCTATGCGGGAATTGGGACCTGTCCTCCTGCACCCGGGGTTAAGAAGGAGGCCAAGGCCAGGAAGTGAGAGGGTCTCAGGAAGGGAGGGGCATGATCCTCTCCATAGTTCATTGATCTGGTTTCCAGGGGCTCGGAAGCTCTTTGAAGATAGTCATGTTTGACCTGTGAAAGGGGAAAAATCAGAGTCAACATAGAGAAAAACGGAACTGAAACAGAGGCATCTTCAGTGGAGACTCACTGTCAGCCTTCAGCCAGGCTTCTCACCCGGAGACAGCCAGGCCACCAGCTTCTTGCTGCTCTTAAACCCTTCGCTGGGTACATGAGCACCTCTGTGTACGCGTCACCCTGCACGCAGTGTCCCTGGTGGTGCTCCGACCCTGTGCTCTGCATGCGTATGCACTTCGGCCTTGTTTCAGCTGGGAGGCTCTACAGGCCGACCCTGGGCAAAGATTTGGGTACAGATCGTTTCTGTATGAGGTTGGTCCCCGAGGGGTGAGTGGGCAGGGAGGGGAGGAGAGTCAATAAGAGAAGTGCTGGGTAGCCCACTGCTGTAGGCAACTGGGGACACACCCCCCAAGTGGCTGTGAGGAGCACACTCGGAATCATCCGAGCCAGTGGTCACCAACTTCTGTCTATCGTTGCTTGAGGGTTCCTCCCAGGACATCTGCTTCTGCATACTTCCAGCCTGACTTCAGGCCAAGAGACAGAAGGGGGTGCTTGAAGGAGGGGCAGCTGGAGTGAACAGAACTGTCCCCTGAAGCTGTAGAGAATCTCCAGGCTGGACCATGGGGGTGTGGAAGAGGCGCCCTTCACACTTCCCTCCTCCCTTTGTGATGGGTGCCTCATACTCCACAGCACCGGCAGCCACGATGCTTTTCTTTGTTTTGTTTTTAAAGATTTTATTTATTTATTCATGAGAGATGCGGAAAGAGGCAGAGTCACAGGCAGAGGGAGAAGCAGGCTCCCTGCAAGGGAGCCCAATGTGGGACTTGATCCCAGGACCCTGGGATCATGACCTCAGCTGAAGGCAGACGCTCAACCCCTGAGCCACCCAGACGTCCCAGCCATGATGCTTTTGCCTGATTCCCCACAGATGGACTGAGATGGTCCTCTCACCACCCCCACCCCGATGCCCCACCAAGTGGACAATCTGTGGGGACACCTATTGTGGAGGGGTGAGCTGGGTGGATGAGCATCTTCTCTTTTCCATGTTGCTTGGCCCTCTCTGGCCTCTTCCCGCCTCCTGTCCATCCCCACTCAGCCCCCACAGATGTCACTGTGACCCCTCCATCCCACGGGGTGCAGGAGCCCAGGCTAGGTGGGGCCCTTCGGAGAGGACGGGTGGGAGGGAGGCCAGCAGGTCATGACACAGGGTGATTTCCACCTTCCCCCAGGGTTGGATGAGGCCATCCTGTGGCAGATCAAAGGGCTTTTTGTTGTTGTTTTATTTTCTTTTCCAGCGGCTTCTTGCTGGGGAAGCGGGCTGAGGAGCCAAGGCAAACAGAGCGACCTCTGAAGCCACTGCCTGCTTGCTCTGTGAGAGGCTGGAGGAGCTGGCGGGCCGGCTTCAGAGGGGCTAGAGCTGGGGCCACAGATGGGAACTGCCCAGGGCCTCCCTCACTCAGTGCCCAGAGACCAGATGGGAACACTGGGGGCCGATCTCGGAGCCTGATGCATCTCAGGAGCCCTCAGACTGTGGTATTGCCATGGAAGTGGGGTGCAGGGTGGGAAGCACAGGAGCACTGCACTGAAGCCCAGCCCCCTCCCCACCCTGGGTGAAACATCAACCCCACTGTCCCCCAACTGAAGAGACAGGGAGAGCCCTGGACTGGGAGTCCAGCGTCAGAGCCTGAGCTCTAGTCCTGCTTTGGCTCAAATTAGTTCTCCATCCCATCGTGGACTTCTGGCATGTCATCCACACATGGGGAAGTGGGTGCCACTTTTTTCTGGGTCTTTCTCTGACTCTGCAGTCTCCCTTCAGAGTCTCCAGCAGGGGAATATGACCAAAAAGCCTCGAATCCCCTGGAGAAGGGCACTCAGGAAGCCGAGGCGTGGTTGTTGATGGAAATGGGGTGTTGTTTAAATAAATTAAGAGCCCGAGAGGAAAATCCATCAGCATTATTTTCAATAGCTGGGATGATATGCATAACATTTCCTTCCTTTCATTTGATAATTTTTCCTTCTCAAAGTAGTTAGAAGAAAGAAAGTGTCTGATGCCTTGCTACACAATGAGCTCAAATAAAAATATTCTTTTTAAAAAGTGGTTGCTATGTAATTGAATTTAAATAATGGGCAATTTTTGTTTCTAAGTAGCCCAACCACTCACAAAGGTCTACTCAAACCTATTTGAGAGGTACCTGTGTGTGCAGAGAGAAAAAGAGCTCGCTGATAGAAGCTTTTTGGCAAAACAATAATAATGCTAATGACATATTTAAAGTTGTGTGCGTAAGTTCACCCACGTCTGCTGGGTCGAAACGTATGGGATTAAAATTCACCCCTCTTCTGGAGGGAAGAGTTCCAAAGGCAGCCGTGGCCTTGGCACGGGGGCTGTCTGCGAGTGGGAATTCTGGCTTCTGGGTCCCATACCTCTGAGTTCAAAGCCTGACTTGCAGCAGCTGCATGATCATTGGCCTTTTTTTTTTTTTATCCTAGCGGAGCCTCTGTTTTGCCCTCTGGAAAAAAGGCCACAGCACAGGCCCGATCAGGTGTCTCACTTGATGCTGGGTGTGGGGCCACCTGCCACGCGGGCCCTCTTCCCTTCCCTTCTCTCTCCAGCAGAATTTTTCCAGGCACACAACGGACCCATATACGTGATGCCATTTGATGCCCAGCAATCCCACTGGGTGAGATGTTTTTAATCCCCATTTCATGGAAGGGAAGCCCGAGGTGCTGATTATGGAATTCCACAGAAGGCCCAGCAGGTGGAGGGGGATATGAGAAACTGGAGGGTCTGTCTGAATGTCCCGCAAGGTCTGGCCCTTCCTGTCCCAACCGGGGTGCTGCTGCGAGGTCTGCAGAATGCAGAAAGGCACTCCCAGTGTGGCTTGGAGTCGGCGTGCACCCCTTTCTATTCTTATGTGTGCACTAGGCTTTTGCTGAAGATTCGAGGCTGTGGGTACGTACGCAGCCACCCAGGCGGCCCTGTACCACTGAGACTTTTCTGGGTCTTCAAACCCCGAGCCATACCCACCACGAGGAACTCTCTGGCTGGAGCTGGGCCCTCCTGCCTCATCCCTTCCTCTCCCTAACCCCTCTCCAGGCTTGGGCCCCCTCTGCCCCCCTTTCTGGGAACACAGGGTTTCTGCTGTCTCAGGTCACATCTGGAGGACCCCCTGCCCTTTGTGCGGGGACTCGGGTGTGGTACCCTCACCACGGGACATTGGGGGAGGACATGGCCTCCTTTCCTGCCATGCTCACCCTCTCAGAGGTCCTTGCTAGCCAGGCCCTGGACACTCCTGAGGCTGCCAGATTCCCAGGGACCGACCTTGCGCTTGGTCCACGGACCATCCTAGGAGACACTGTTCTGGAAGCCCTCCTGTGGGGCAGTGCAGACCATCTTCTGAGCCTACTTCTCTCTTCTTGTCCTTCCTGTCAATTAGTGCTGGCACTCCCCCTGAGCCAGAACACTCTGGGAGCCGGTGATGTGGGCATGCATGCACGAGTACGCATGTGTGTGCCTGTGTGGGTTCCGCAGGGTCTGCACCTGCGCCTTATGGCTTCACCAAGGGCTGAATGACTCTACCTTTGGGATGAGGCCAGTCTGGATTGGGGCAAGACCTGTCCCTGCCGGTTCAGTGGGTAACAGGAAGAGAGCCGTGTGGAGCAGTGGTTAGAGCTGGGGGCCCGGGGTGCATCCATCCCTGGGTAGACTCTGGATTCTCCCACCTTCTGGTTGGTGTGACCTCAGGCCTGGTGAAGTCTGCTTTTTCCTTTTCCTTCCAGGCAAAGTGGTGACCAATGGTGAGGTTGGCGGGAGGCTGAAGTCAGGGAGTGGACAGGAGGTGCTGAGCAGAGCGACAGAGAGGCCTCCCGGGCCTCATGCCCACTGCCAGCAGCCAGCCCCCAGAAATTTGGGGAGCGGTGAACTAGACCTCCAGGGAAAGCATGCACAGGAGTCATTTCTGGAGTCCTACCTTCCCTTCCCAGACACGGACTGGGGTGCAGGGTGCCCTTCTCTGCCACCGTCTCTCCTGCCCCCTCGAAGGCCCAAGGCTCCATAGGAGAGCAAGACCAGAGCCCAAGACAAAGCTGTTCCCGGGGGAGGATGTACTGCTGCAACACAATCTGAGGACACAGTTCCAGGCACGTTTTGCTGAAAACAGCCTCAAAAGGCAAATTAGCAGATGTTAAGGAACTTTTAGTATTTTTGAGCCCCCTCCCTCCACCTTTTTTTTTTTTTTTTTAGCTTGAGTGAACCGGGTGGAACTAGAAGGAGCCATGTGGCCTGGCTGAGGGGAGAAAATAAGATTGCTTGGTTTTCATCGGCAGCAGAAGGCACTGCGAGTTTTCACGCAAATGTTGATAAAGACGGAAAGCAGTAAGACAGCGGAGGCTCCTGAGCCCTGCAAACAGGGCCATGTAGAAGCCCCTCCCTGGGTTTGTGCACATTATCGCTTCAGAAAAGGGCAATTCTCGGCTGTGTCAGATGGCCAGCCTTGGCCGCATGAGGGACAGTCTCTCTCCTGTAGCCCGGGGACCAGCAGGAGAACCACGCGCGGCCTGCTCTGGCCGTGGCCCTTGTCTGTGCGCTGAGCTCCCAGCCTGCAGCCAGCCTGGGCGCTGTCCCCACTGTTTACTGCTTAGTGGGGAAGACACGAAACAGATGTGATTGGTTTGAGCTGAAAGAGGTTACCGTCATGTTTCTGCCTTTTCTGGTGGTTCCTAATTGGTTGTGAAAGGCCCGTTGGAGTAGAGAGGAAGAACCTCCAGTGAGAAACAGGGACGTGGTTCAAATTCTAGCTTTGGTGCAGCCTCGCTGTGTGACCTTGGGCAAGGCACTAGGCCTCTTTGGGCTTGTTTGCCGTCTATAAAACCCAGGGCAGAAACCAAAGCCAACCGAGCAAAAAACACACCAGTGCAGAGACAAATTATTCTCACGGCTAGCTTAGCAGCGTTGGTGTGGGAATCAGAGTCAAATAAACCAAAGAATGAGGCCAGGCTTGGGTTTGGTCCTTTCTGTTTCTCCATAATCATCCTGAGTCTAAGAAGGCTGAGCCACTTAAAGTAGCCAGGGTTTCCTGGGCCGGTACTGGACAGCAGGGGCAACATGATGTGGTCTCTGGATGGCAGATAGTTTTCATCCAGAATGCCAGCTCTGGTTGATTGATGGGACCTGCTTGAGTCCAGCAGAAGCGTGGATCAGGGTGTCTGTGGGATGGGAGTAGGGTGGAGAGCTAGCACACAGAGGAGATTTGGGGAACCCTGGGGTGCTGGATAGAGCCTAGGAATTGGGGAACCTAGGTGCCCTGCTGTCACTGGCTTGACTGCCATGTGACCTAAGGCAATGGTTCTCAATTGAGCTAGATTTCAAAATAATTATTCCTGGGTGTGTCCATCCTCAGAAAGTCTGGTTGGTCCAGAGGGGGCTGGACTAGTGCAGTGCTGGGCATGTGTATTTTGAAGAGGCTGCTCAAGTGACTTGAATGTAATTTCATCCCGATAGAGGAGCACTCACTAAAGGACAACCACATTTCACTCATCAGTGTAGGGGGGTGTTAGAATTTCCCCCCAGTATTAACATTAATTGGTGAGATGCCAATATGCTCTCAAGAAAGATGGTCTGGCCAGTGGCTAAGATGGACAAAGCACGCATAGGCCAGAGGTGCAAATTGGTGGCCTTGAGGCCACATCTAAGCTGCAGAAGGGTTTTGTTTAAGGCGTACGATGTTTAAAACATGAAATTCACCCAACATTGGCATATTGGGAAATGTAACCAAAGGTGGGTATACACTGACCCTATGACCTGACAGTTCTACCCCTAGGTGTATATCCAATAGAAATGCCTTTGTATGCACACATTTCCCAAAGGGCATGTGTAAGAATGTTCATAGTGTCAGTGTCCGAGATGGGCAATACGCAGAAATAACGCAAATGTCTACAGAAAGTAGAATAGATACAGTCCCGCAGTGGAGTACTACGCAGCGGAGAATGAGCTCCTGGAATGAGCAACTTGGAAGAGACTCAGGATCCCGGTGTGGAGTGAGAAGCACCAGATGTGAAAGAGTCTACACCGTGCAATCCTATTTATTTGGGGTTTGAGGTGAGCCAAAGGAAGCTATGGTGTTAGAAGTCACAATAGGGATGAACTTTGGGCAGGAGTTGGGGAGTGTCTGGAAGCGGCATGGGGGGGCATGGGGGCCTCTGGGTGCTGGTCTGTTTGTCCTCTTATTCTTGTTTCATAGGTATGTTCAGTTTGTGAATATTCATCCCACTGTTCACTTCAGATCTGTGTACTTTTCCATATAAATGTTATATTTCAGTTTTTAAATAAATTCTGTGAACTCAACAGATAACATAAAGCAGATCCTAACCCGTTGAAATCCTGAGAGATGGAGCATGTGATTCTAGATTTCACTTTCCTTGGTAAAGGGGACGCTCTGAGAGTCTGGGCCCCTATGTAGCAAGAGTGGAATGAGGTGAGCAGGGTTTTTGTTGGGATTTGCTTTTGGAACCCATAAGAAAGTGCTGCCCTCTGAGACTCCCATCCTCCGTCAGAAGGGAGCTTTGTGAGCGATGGTTGAGTTAGAAGGACCGACAGTGTCCTGGTCATGCTGGGGTACAATTCTAACTGTGTCTAAATTTACCATCTTGGCGACTTTGATGTTATTTAGTGTCTCTGAACCTCAGTTTGCCCATCAGTAAAGTGGGAAGAGTCATGCCCACATCAAAGGATTATTTAGGGGTTAGGATAAGACCATGGTTGGAGAATGTACCACCTGCCTGGTGGCCATGGATGCCCACTTCCCCAGCCAACCTGGTGCTGTCCCCTCCTGCAGGGAGAGGAGGCTTGGTGGATTCGAGTGGAGACCACATGTTCCCTTTGCTAATGTTGGGGTGGGAAACGGGAAACCCGTTCTCTGGGGCCGTGGCAGTGCCCTCCCTGCTGGCCCACGCTTGTTTGGAAGGGCAGGTGCCTTTCTCTGGCTGGTCAGGGCCAGGTGCTCAGGTGAGGTGAGGACCTCCGCAAATATTGCCAGCCTGGCGCTGGGCACTCCGGGTCAGGTGGGCATGTGCCTTCCCCTGTGGGGCAGCTAGTGCCGGGGATGTGCTGTCGTCACTTGCTGCCCCTTCCTCCTTCATCATCCGCTGGCAGCGGCCAGGGCGGCCCTGCCTGGAGGAGCATGACTCTCAGGGACATAGTGTTTCCGTGAGAATCTCCTGGGTGGGATCTCTGCTGCCTCCCAGAGATCTCTGCCTCCAGAGATCCCCCCAACCCCCACGGGGCAGGGAGGTGTGGGGACTGAGGGATTGTGGCAGCCCTATCTGGAAAGCAGGTGTTAGCATACCTGGTTCATCCCTGGGGCTGGAGAACCCTCACTGTGGTTGTGTGTATTATTGGTGCTGTTATTCTAGGTCATGAGAAAGCACCAAGTGGGCCATTTGGGATTGACTCCGGTGTAAAGGATGTGGTTTGAGACGCCCTCTTTGTCTCAGAACAGTCTGTTTTGATTTATTCAACTGTGGGAATTTGAAAATGACCCAAGTATTTTCCTTCTTGTTCTCTATTCCAGTGCGCCAATTCCATCTTACTCCACTCCCCGCCTCTTCCCAGCCCTCTTGCTCACTCATCCACCTTCATGCTTGTTCACACTCATCTTTTCGCACCCAGCGAAAGTGCAGCTGGGACTTCAGATGGCCTGAATGCCTTCCCTCCACCTCAGAGACTCTCGCTTTCTCAACCATGTACACTCATTGTCACACCCAGACTGCTGGGCCTCCGTGTCCCTCTCTCACTCCCCCTCACCTCCTCACCTCTCACTCCCAGCCACCAGCAGAGCCATGAGGTTGAGAGACCTGGTTCTTGCTCTGCCTCTTTTACCGACAGGTTCCATGGCTGTGTGACATGGGCCAAATCACTCAACCTCTCTGGGCCTTCATTTCCTGCTTCCCGGCAGAGGCAAAGCTACCAGTTTATTACAACAGAGAGCATCATTTTCTTATACTTTATCTCAGATGCTCTGAGATAAGGTTCTTTCTGCATCATAAATTCCCTGACTGCATCACTGAGTGGATTCAGCCTCGTTCCATGGCCTGTGTGCTGACCTGAAATTACTCTGTAGCCTTTTCCTGGTACTGAAGAGACATCATTTTATTTTGAGCTAGGAATTAACACAAGGTCAGGAGAAAATAGAAAGTTCAAGAGGATGATTCACTCTTGACTTAAGGGAGACATAATGTCGTGGCATCTCACTTGGACCCGTTTCTTTTACTTCTTCCAGTTTGGCACTGCTAATGGGGGAGGGGTGATGGAATCAGGACAGAGACTCCACGTTTCCTGCGTGGAACTGACCAGAAGGATCCACTTCTTTCTGTGTCCCCCAAGCCCTCTGCCTCCAGTTCCATGGACAAAGAGAGCTAGAATTCACTGAGAATATACCACACTGCATGCACTGTCCTGCCCAATCCTTGCAACAGGCCTACAGGTCAAGTGCGAATGTCATTCCTGTTTTAGAGATAGTGAAACAGGGGTACCTGAGGCGGTGTCACAGGGTGTACAGTGGGCCTCCACAGTGGGTCTTCAAGTGCATAGTGGTCTGCGCTTGAGCTGAGTAAGCTTTGGTCACCAAACCATGCTGTCCCAAGCAGCCTAATGGTGTCAAGGTGGAGTGGAAGATGAGATTTCAGGACAGAGTCTGGGTTTTGATCCTGCTCTGCTACAAACTCATTGTTTGTGCCTTGGGCAAGTCCCTTATCCTCTCTGGGCCTCAGTCATCCCATTCTAAAATGAAAGTGAGGGATCAGTTGGTCCCCAAGTCCCTGCTCAGCATAATATTCCTGCCGTTAGGAGCTCGTGGGCTTGGGCAGGTTATCCAACCACTCCAATGCTGAGGTTCTCTCTCTGTGCAATGGGGAGAAGACCAACACCTATTACATGAGGTTGCTGTGAGAAGTGACAAATCAAGTGCCTGGGATAATGCCAGTGCCCCTGTTGGTGCTAGCCCTTATTGTGGTTTTAGGATCTGTCTTGGCAGACCCTTTGGCTAAGGATGGGGGCTTGTTACCTGGCGTGGAGAGTCTCCCGTTTCAGAGTTGGAGGCATTTCTCTCTCCCAGGTGATGTGTCCATGGGTTGCATGATGCCTCTGGATAAAAAAAACATTTGACCACCAGAATGCCTTGGGGTTTCTTGACCAACGTACCGTCTTCGACATTACTAAAGTAAGAAGTTACCTGGGAGGCTTCAGTCTAGAGGCATTCAATTTACTTGTAGCCCAAAACTCAAAGAAAGTTCAACATGGAGCCTCCGAGAAATCACTGAAAACGGAGCTGCTGCCCTGTTGGAGCGGCCTTAGGGGGTCGCTTGGCCTCCCCACCTCCTCCCTCCACTTTGATGGCTTCTGAAGCCCTGGGAAACCCCATTTTCAGAATCACAGGCCATTAGGTGGTCAAGAATGAAACTGAGACCCCGAAAGGGGCAGTAAGGCATCCAGGAATCAGAAGCAGGCACATCTGCTAAACCATTTTCATGAGCGGGATCATTTTCTGTCTTTATAAGAGAGCTCGCCTGTGTTTCTTCTGTCCATCCGTCTTAATTAATCACCTAGAGACGCGTCTTTCAATATTGACACTGACTAAGCAGCTGACATTTCTGAATTATTCGGTCCCCTCCCTTCCTCGTATAAGCCATAGGTAAAGGCTGGATGGATGTTTATTGCTAAATCAAGGAAAATGGGACTTTATATTTGGAAGCCTTTGAAACACAGTATTTACCTGAATAATCCTGCCTGAGTTGGCAGGTGTTTGGAAACCTAGGGAAACATGTTTGGCCCAAATAAAGAAATAAATAAGTACTGACCAGCACGATACAAAGCACCCAGATGCGGTGGTTTCTCGGGGCTCTCAAGAGTCCTATTTAAATGAAGTGTTTCTCCCCACTCCTTACACCCCCCCTTTTGCAGCCCCCCACCCCAATTTGGTTTTCAGAGATCACATGGTATCCCTCCCTCAAAACCTAATTTCTGCACAGACTTAGCCAGCAGTGACCTGCCACATGGAGAGCTTTAGTGAGAATCAATAGGCGTGGGCTCCTGGTGTGGGCTTCACGCCTCCTGAATGTAAAACACCCCGACAGCGAAAGCGAGATGGATGCTGGCCAAATATCTGGGGGGTACTGGAGCACAATGAGTCCCCCTGCCCATTTTCAAGGCGAGGTGACATGGCCCAGGGAGGCTGAGTGACTCACCCAAGGTCACGCGGTGACTTACAGGCAGGGTCTGTGGGCTCGAGGGCTCCTGGAGGTCCTTTCCAACACCCCGCACCCCCTCTTTGCTGAAGCCTGGCTGCCCTTGGCTTTACCATCTGGGTAATGGAGCCGTTGTGTAGTACCTGCATGGGCGAAGAGATAGGCGGAGGGAAATAAATGGTCATTAGTGACCGGCCGCTCTAGTACAAGTGATGCTAGAGGTGATGCTGTCAGAGCAGGTGGACAGGGGGTGGCTTCCAATTGCCCAGTGCCCATCATGCCCTCTCCCAAGGCGATGGGAGGCCCAAGCACGGAGAGGACGGGTTCCCAGCCTGCGAGTGCGGGGGAGACACATGTGAATTCAATTCAAGGCTGGCGAGGCCTGCGCCTGGCTTCCCAGCACGCCGTGAGCTCTGGGAGTGGGTGGGAACACCATCTCCTCCAGGCCCGACCCTGGCCGCCCAGCAGATGTGTTTATTTCTTCCTTTTGCACTTGGGAGGCAGAAGTGTGGCAGGGCCGCCTCTGGGGCTGAGCTGCCTGGGGTTTAGCTCCAGCTCTGACTGCCTACACCTGGGACCCGAAGCCCCAACTTCTTGGGTTTTAATCTCCTTATCTGTCGAATGGGGTAGTAATAGTCCCTTTCTCCTAGGGTGGTGGGGAGGCCTTAGTGAGAACATCCACATAAAGTGCTTAGAGCCCTGCCCCATAGACCGGATAGGCAAGCAATTTGCATTAGCTATTGATTGGGTAATCTTAGATAAGTGTGCATTTCTCCATTTTAAAAATGATGTTTATCACTTTTTTTTTCTGATTACGAAACTCCCTGGCATACATATGCCAACTACCAAAAGATACCCATGGGTAACATTTTGCTCTATTTCTTCCCATTTTCCCCCTATGCACTGTGTGTGTGTGTGTGTGTGTGTAATCAGGCATGTACTGCCAAAGTCTAATTTTCTAAAAATTAGAAATCCTGTAAGATCTCCTACAAATCTGCGATGAACATAGGCCAAAGATTGATTTGACTCATGAAAGAGGGAGGCAGCAAGATGGTGAAGCCGGTTCTCAGGAGAATTAGACAAACAGCAGTTATACAAGTACCAGAGCAATGATACTGGAATGAGGAGGCTGGATTGGATATAAAACTGGCTAATGCCCTCTAGGGCAATAAAATCCTAACCTTTGGGGTTATTTTTTCTACCAGGCCAGAAAAATCTACTACACATTCACAAGTAACTTCACAGGAGTCAAAGTTAACATTCCTCTAGAATCTTCTGCCCTGGATAATTAAAGAATGCTTAGGTGGGCCCTCTGAACAATCCTACTCCCGTCAGGATGTTGAGAGACGACAGGCCTCTCCTCCTTGCCTGGTTTCCAATTTTTGGGTCATGCGTGTTAACAATAGCTATATAGTCTCTCTGATTATATTCCAGAAATCTTTGTTCATCTTGTCTTCTACACCTACTATGACATCACTACTTTCAAAGGAAGGTTTTGAGGAAGGACAGGAATGCCCCCAAAGGGTGTGATCTGCTCTTAGGCCCTGCTTGTCAGAGGCCTTCTCCACCTTAGTCCCAGGACAGCTGCTCTCTCTTGGTCCCCTCCTTCATCCCATTTTCTTGGATTCATCCCCATTTCTCTCTCTCTCTGTCTCTCTCTCTTTCTCTCTCTTTCCATCTAGACTGAATTTCTTTTTTTTAAATAATTTTTTAAAAAGATTTTTATTCATTTATTCATGAGAGACACAGAAAGAGGCAGAGACACAGGCAGAAGGAGAAGCAGGCTCCCTGCAGGGAGCCCGACATGGGACTCGATCCCGGGTCTCCAGGATCACACCCGGGGCTGAAGACAGACACTCAATCACTGAGCCACCCAGGCGTCCTTAGACTGAATTTCTTATCAGGGATTTGCTGAGTTACCGTCTTCCAGATTCTTCTCTAAGCACCTACTGTGTGGCATATGGTGATCCTTTGGGGGAAGCTTGGTGAGTGAATGAACGTGGATGGTAGGAGGCTGGGCCTGTGTCAGCGATGAGAGATGGATGTGCCCCTTAGGAACAAGCAGGGCTCCTCCCCCGGGCTCAGCTGGGTCCTTCTGGAAGGACCCCACGCCTGAGCAGTGTCCAGCCTTTGCTCCACCCTAATCCCCGACTCTGCCCTCTGACTGTGTTTAGAAGGCCTTCACACTCAGTCTAGAAAACCATCTTGGCTCTTCCCTGGAGGACTCTCAGCACTGAGTTCCTAGCTCTCTTTCCTAATCAAGGTCTTTTTGTAAAGGGCTAAAAAGTTCTCGCCCCCCCCTTAAGTAGGGTAGAGAGAGGCGGGACTGCGATTAATCTCTGTGCTATGAATTTTAAACCGCTCTTGTTCATGTGTTGGGAAAACCCATCAAAATGCTAATGGCTCTGCCTTCTTACCTCCCGCAGACCCTTCTCTGCATTAGAATATATTTACATGGACTTGAGCTGGGGGGGAGGATGGCAGGGATGTGGGGTGCCCCAGGGCTATAAAGTCTGAATTACAAGCCCCAGAGCCCCGTGTTCCAGGAGGAAAGCTGCCGTGGGTTGTGGGGTTGGCCCCTTTGCTCAGCTCCAGTTACCAGTTCTCAGCTTTTGGCTTCCTTGCTAGCTGCAGGGTGGCCAGTTTGGAAACATCTCTATTACTGTCGGGTGGCTTTTAAAAACTGCTGCTCTCGGAAGCAGAACCTCCTTGGACAGGCGCCCCTGGAAGTGGAGGATCACGCCGTGGACCCCAGTTGACTTCCAGGCCTGGAACGCCTTGAGACACAACTCGTACCAAAGTCGACGTCAGCACCCAGAGTCTCTGCTAGTCCTGAACCGTGTGCTGGAAGCACTGGGCTGTTGTCAAAATCTTTGAAAGCCTGGGTATCTTTGTTCAAATAGCCAGTGGCTTGTGGCTTGAGATCCTCCTGGATGCATCCTGCGGAGTGCGGGTACTATGGTGACAGCCCTGTGCAGGCTGGACTCAGCAGAGGGGCTCCGGGGACTTTGGCCGCAGACAAGATAGTGGCCTCCATCCTCTGTTGGCCCAGTTCAGCTCTGGGACTGGAGACCAGTGGCTGGACCTCTGAACATCAGCTCTTTCTTTTGCTGGGGAGGAGGAGGAGGACACTGGCCACTTGGCGGAAGGGTTATAGAGTTCACATCTTTCATTTTTTTGTTCCTGCAGATGACCCAGGGGAGCCGGGGTGGTGGTGGTGGTGGGTGGGGGTGGCAGGCCAGGCTGCGCTGTCAGAGAAAGGTCCCTCAAACCATTGGGTTCCTCCAGGTCCCAGTGGCACCAAATGCCCAGGTCCGGGATGCTGGGCACTTGCCTGGCAGGTCTGCCGGGGACCCCTCATGAGAATGAGGGAGCCTTACTTGGCACACAGTGTTGAGAGAATCACTTAAGCTCCGTGTTTTCCTTTCTCCGAGAGCAGCGCACCGGTGTGTGGTTACATAAAGCTGCTGTGGCTCAGGCTCACTTCTCTCATCTGAGAAATGGGAAGCGTGTAGGAGGCAGAGCAAGGATTCAAAGGAAGAGAGCTCCAGGGGACGGATGGCGTTTGTCCTTGCCCCCTTCAGGTGATGAGAAAATGCTTCCAGACAGGACTAAGGGGGAGCAAGTGCAGGGCTCTGTCCCCTGGAGACAAAGGTCTCAGGCTCCCAGAGGCCACATGTTCATCATGCTCAGCTGGGCATCTGTCTCCTGCAGGTGCCACTGCGGAGGGGCACGAGAGATCCTGGCTTGCTCGTCTTTGGGAGCCCCCAGATATGTTGGGAACATGGGGGGCAGGGGAGATGATGATTACTTGTGACAGCTGCACAGAGAATAAGCAGCATCATGTGTTAATTTATGGGGTTGTACATGCCCTCCTCCCTGGCCCTTCCACCATCCCCAAGCTACCCAGAGCTGATGGGTTCAGACTGGCTCAGATTCCTTACCACCGGGGTGGGCCCTCCAGAGACCCTTGCTAGCAGTGCCAGCACCTTCTGCACTCAGCCCAATTCCATGTAGGGAGCGGGCCTCTACTCCCCAAGCAAAAATTAAGAAAAAAAAAAAATCCCAGTCTTTCTGAGGATGTCAGGTCTCCCACCTCAGCCCCACTGTGACCCTGGGGGCCACTTAGCAGGCCCATTCTGGGGTTCATTATGGAAACAGAGGGTGTTGGGGCTGAATGACAGGGCAGGCAGTGCAGAGAGGCACTCTCCCTCCCACAGGGAGTCAAGGGCAGGTGGAAAGGAGGTAGAGACCTAGGCAGAGCTGGCCAGGGCTGGCAGCTTCATTAAGGGATGGGGGGGATGATGATTGTTGTTGAGTCATAAAACCCAGGCAGAACTCATCCTGAACGTGTCTTGGCTCCTCTTCCTCTCCCCCACCCTTACATCACCCCCCTGCGTTGCTAATTTAAAATACAGCAAAACAAAGCCCTGGCTTGGCTTTAGGGCCATAAAATACAGCATTTTTATCTGTCAACAAGCAATGCATCTGGCTGGCAGTGGCCCAGCCTGGCATCGTGTGGGAGGGGGCCAAGGCTGAGCTGGCCACCAGACACCCGCTGATGATGCAGCCCTTTCCTGGGGCACACGCCCTAGAGTCTTTATGGTCACGGGGCTCAGAAGGATGGCTGCTCCACCTAGGAGCCAGGTGGAGATGTAGGGTGGCTAACGTGGGGGGCAGATGGAGAGAGGCAGAGAGGGGCAGAGGGGATCAAGGAGGAGTGGAGGGAGGGAGAGAGAGAAAGGGAGAGAGACAGCAAGTGAGGGGAGCACAGCCGCACAGCAGAGAGGCCTTGCTGGCAGGAGCGAGCCAGAAAAAGACTCACCATTGGGTTGATCACCTTCCTCCCTCCCTCCCTTCATCCTTCCAGGAAGGCATCCCTTTCATGTCCTCTAGCATCCTACTGACTGACTCAGGGTTCTGGGACATCAACTCTAACCCAGTGATTTTCAACATCACGTGGGAACTTAATATATAAAATATTAGCAAGTCCAGCTGCTGCGAGCTAAGCGTTAGGGTGCATAAGATGTGTGAACTCCATCTGTTCTTGGTGCAGACTCCCCAAGGGGGAGAGGGAAGGATCTGAAGAGTATACCTGGGAACCACTGATCGTGGCCACTACCCCTTTCACAGAAAGTGGCACCAGATTCTGCTTTACGTTATTCCTGAGTCCTCAGTTCCTCAAGGGCTTGCTTGTGCCGGGCCCCATGGGAGTACTCACAGCCCATTAGCTCATCTGATCCTGAGCCCAGGCCAGTGAGGTGGGGCTATGATTGTCTACACTTTGCGGGTGAATAATCTGCGTTTTAGAGGGATGCTGAGGTCACACAGGTGGCAAGTGGCATAGCTGAGATTCAAACCCAGGCCTGTGGGACATGAAAGCCTTGTCTATGGACTGCCCTTCGGTGCTGAGGCCTCCCCACCCACCTGCTGCAGACAGACAGCAGGCTCTAGTGGCTGTTATGTTCTCACAGAAGCCCACTCACGGGTAACTGTCTTAATCATGCTGTGTTGTCCACGTAGTTTGGCCCTTTGGTCATTTTAGCGTCCCCTAAATGGCATTTTTCCAAGGGAGCATGGCACCCCCATCAGCAGCCATCCATCTGCTCCAAGCAAACGGTTGGCCTCCGGCAGATCTGCCACACGGCTGACAAACCACCTGCCCCACGGATTGGCATTGGACTCAGACACAGGAAAACTTTGCTCTCCTTGTAGCATCGGTCTTCACCTGGTCAAGGCCAAGGCAAGAGGTAGCTCTGAGCCCTCCTTCCTGAGGCCTGGTCTTGTGGGTCCACAGGTAGAGCAGGAGGTGAGATGGGGCAAAGCTGGGGGCTGTTAATATTCAATGGTGTGGTCTCTGTGTGGGTCCCTTAACTCTGGTGGGAGAGAGCAAGGTGCTGACCATAGCTGCAAGACCATAGCCTCCCATTAAATTATACAAGTGGTTGAGCCATTTAGTCCCTCTCTCCTCCCATTAACCTACTTCTGTCTTCCTGCTGTTCATTTCACCCATTCTTTTGTAGATTCATCTCAGAATTTACCTTTCACCTGTCCTTCTAGCCATCCCTGCATTCATCCATCCCTCCTATCATCCATCCTTCCATGCATGCACACATCCACCCATGCTTGTGTCCATCTATCCATCCATGCATTCACACATCCATTCATTTCTGCATACATGCATCTATGTGTGTATATATCCATCCATCCATCCATCCATCCATCCATCCATCCATCCATCCATCCATCCATCTATCTTTCCATCCCTGATATTATTCATACATCCCTGCAACCAACTATAACCTAGTTCCTGCCTTCTACCATTCAAGCCCTGTCCTGGTAGATGAGAGAAATCCTATGGAACAAAACACACACTGTTGCTGACTTGGGTACCTATACACACAAATTGTTATGGGAGCCCAGAGAAAGGGACTAATCGTGCCTTTGGAGGTCTGGGAAGGTTTCTCAGAGGAGATGTTGAAAGACGGTTTTGAAGGATGAGTAGGAATTTGCCAGGTGTTTTGGAGAGTTGGGGGTAGGTGTAGTTCAGGGTTAGGAAAGGAAGAAGGGACTTCCAGGCGGAGTGAGCAGCAGTAAGGTTGGGCCAAGCATGTCAGTGGGGGGTGTGGGCCCCCACGAGTTCAGTTTGACTTGGATCTGTGCACATTGTGAGGACCTGAAGGGCTTAGAAAGACAAGTGGGGCTCAGATGATCAAAGGCCTGTGTGCCCGCAGAGAGAAGCCAGGGGACCCACTGAGGCAAGAGAGAGACACATCTATGGGCTCAGTCTGACAGCAAATGAGAGGGCAGTTTGGAGGGAACAAGGCTGAAGGCTAGCGGACCAGCCGGGATCCTGTTTGCAGCAAGCTGACAGGCAACAGTAAGGCTCAGCCCGGGCAGGGACAGGCAGGGGCCACAGAGGAGGAGAGGCACGGGTGACTTGGGACACATGGGATGATGGAGAAACAATGGGGGGGGGGGAACCGGAGCGAAGTCTGTGATCTGGGTGTGGGCTACGTAGGGTGCTGTGTTTGTGAGGCCTCAGGAGGCTCTGTCCTCATGGCCCTCGCTCCATAGTGTACATGTAATCCGTTTCAGTTTAAAAATAGAGCAGGAAACATCAACATAGAAGGTCAAGTCTCTCGTCTGGGTCTCATCCAGGGCACTGAGGTACCTCTCGGGATTTTTCTTGCAAATTGAGAGCTGGTTTCTCTCATCCAGAGCAGCTTTGCTTTGTTTGGAAGGAAGAAGAAGATGATGGTGATCTAAGTTTTGAGCTAGGCCTCAGACCACGGGGGAGCTTGGCTCCTAGCGCTCACACTCACTGCCCTTGACCAAACTCTTCCTTTATTTCGTGGATTTTAAGGCACCCTTTATCTTTTCTATTTTAAGGGCTCCGAAACCAGGATGCGTCATAACAAAACGTGCCATAATTCACTAAGCGAAATGGTCAAATAATGGTGCTGTTATAACCCGAGGAGTCTTAATTCAAGAAATAGGGGGGTGTGTGCCCTGGTGTCCTGTCTGTACATTTTTCATGTGATCCTCACAGCATCGTATGAGGTATCAGCTGCTATTAGTGGTTTCCCAGATGAGGAAGTGAGGCCCGAAGGAGGGAGGTCACATGCTCACGGGTGACAGAGCCAGTCAGAGGCAGACTCGGGATTTTAAGGCATCTTGGTTCAAGGCAGGAGGGAGCCTGGGTCCAGCGTGGTGGCTTTTCCTTCCCACACCCTGAGGGAACCGGGTCTCCCAGTCTACCATCTTTCCATGCGGCCTTTCCTCCTCTTGGCCCTAAACCCTGGGATTCTTTTCCCTCTCCCAGGAGGGCTCCAGCTCTGACATCTGTGGTGACCCCCACCCCCGGCCCCCACCCCCAGAGAGGAGAGGGATGGAATGAGATCTCAGGGGAAGTGGGGGCAGAAATTCTGAGCCCAGCTGGTTTCCCTCACATAATGCAGATTTGCTTAAATGGGAATTAGGATTAGTGCTGGATTTTACCTCTCCTGGCAGACTGGTAATAAACTAATCTCTTCTCAGGCTGCAGCAAAGCAGAATTCCATCGAAGACGGGAGACAGCTTCAGGCTCAGGAGTGCAAAGCCTGGAAAGTAATTTTATTATTGACAGGCCCTGCCTACACCGCCTGACACGCAGCCCGCAGCTCCTTCCCGACTCGGCGGCAGCCTTTAATTTCGTTAATGTGTGACATTCACCCGGGCTGCGTGGCTGATGGGCACGCTTGACATTAAAACGTGTTCCTCGTGGTCCCCAGAGCTCATAAAAGCTCATTATCAGTTCCGAGCCCGTAAGTGTAGTTCCTGGCTCAGGTGGGCCCGAGTTCCTCAGACGTGTCCCCGGGGACTGGAGCGGTGGCCGTCCACGGGAGCCAAGAAACAAATGCCTCCCCTTTGTCCAGGGGCCTTGGCCTTCCAGGCCACTGGGAGGTGACCAGCAAAGCAACTCGGCAAGCAGAAGAACCCCGGGTTCAGATTTACATCCGAGGAGAGGGGCTCCTTCTGTCCTGCTATTTGGGGGGAACTGATCTAATATTTGGGGGGAGCGGTTTATCAGAATCTATTCAAATGTGGAATGTGCAGAGCCTGGGCCCCGCCGTCCCACGTTCAGGCATCCGGGCTGGGGACTGGCGTGAACATTCCCACGCGGCGATGTAAGCAAGAAGGGAGTCATTGCCGCCAGGCTGTAACGGCTGGAGATGGAAATATCTGAAATATCCAGCGTCTCGAAGCGGGGAGAAGTACATAAAGGGAGGCCACACCTTCCAAGGGGCAGAAGACTCGGGAAGATCTCTATGTTCTCAGGTCCGTGGGGAGCCACGATAGCGCTGCCAGCTGGGGACGTAGGCCAAGTGTGGTGAGATCCCACCCACTTGTGTAGAGAGTCACCCTGTCTGCGTGGGGTGGGGGGGGGGGACACAGGCCCGTGCTCACACACATATGCACACACCTAAGCCGTTACACAGAATGAAGCCTAGAGGGTCGTATGACAAAGATTTTGCCATGGTTCTGTCGACCCCATGGATGGATAGGAAAGAACTTTCACTTTTCTAGTGACAATATGCGCGTATCTCCATGTCCTTATCCATGTGGCCATGCCTCTGTCTATGGCTGGATATGTCTATGTGTAGGTGTGTGTACCCTGGATCCCTTGCGTTGTAGCCTTGCTCTGATCCAGGATGCAGGAGGGCCCCTGGGTTGACTCTGCCTGAGAGGATTTTGGAGGCAGAGATAGCCAAATGGGGTCAAGGCCTGTTCCTCGTCAGTTTGCAGGGAGTTCTGAGAAGCTCTCTGAGGCCCGGTGTGCGTTGAGCTGGGATCTGAAGACTTGGAACTCATTGCTCTGGAGCGTGCACCTCTCCCCCCTGTGGAGTCGGCGCTGGCGCCAGGTTTGACCTCCTGTGGACCTGACGTCTACTCCTGGCTCTGCCCCTCGTCCGCTTTACAGCCTCGGGCAGGTTATTTAACTCCTCTGGGTTCACGGCCTTCATGCCCAAAGCTGGGGTACGGTCTCCTGGGATTGTTGACATCATCGTCTGAGACGAGGTGAAACTGGACCAGGGCTTCGACCGTGCGGGCGGTCCTTGAGGGCAGGAGGCTGGGAGATTTGGGGGTCAGGGGACGTGGCTGTCCTGTCTCTGCTGTCAGCTCTGATCTTTGCTTCCTCAGCCGCGCTTGGGAACAAGCCAGTGCCCCAGGCCTGGCCTCAGCCTCGGCTGGTGGGTAAGTGGCCTGGTCTGGGCACATCTGATCCTTCTCCCGTGACCTGGGGGCCCTCTGTCCAGTGGGCAGAGAGGAAATGGGCTTCTGGCTCCTGCTCTCTGAGCCGGAGTTATTTCGTTCGCTACCAAAGCCTCAGCATCTTATTATTTATCTCCTGGTGACTACCAGATCTTGAAAGTACCCGTCTGCCCCCAAAGCCTGAATTCATTAAACAATGATTAATTCTCCTTCACATTTTCAAAATTACTCATAAAGCCTTTTTTTTTTTTTTCCTGCCTGAGGAAAATGGAGTTTCCACAACGAGTTGTTAATGTTCTAGCCGGAAGCAAACAAATGTGATGTGATATTGTGATTAGCGTGCGTGATGTCATCACATGCACATTGTACAGGCTCCTGGGCTGAATCTAGAAGCCTGAAAATATGTTCCAGTCGGTGGTCTCTGGGGCCGACACTCTGGAAGCCTCTGCGGGGCTGGGTGCTTGCTTCTGTCTTTCTGTGCTGTGGAGACGGAAGGAGTGAGCAGGAACCCAGGGGGTGGGTGCGTGCCTGAACTGAGGGGGCCCCCAGTAGCCACATGCCCCACTAGCTGTTGCCTTTTTTAAATTTACATTCCTCTTCTCCTTCTAGAGTTTTTCCTGAAGCCATCAGAAAGAGACCTCAAGAGAATCCTGCCCCTCCTGGAAGGAAGACACCAGTTGGAAGAGGTATGGCTGGGCAACATGGCAATATGGCGGCATCTTATTCAAATAAGAGTGTGATTGTCTCTCCTCTTCTCTTCCCACTCAACAAACCCTCCATTGCCAAGTGAAAGAGCTTTCAGCTGGTGCCAGGGTGCAAGGCAAGCAGAGGGCAGCTTCCCTCTTGTCCCCACCCCTAGACATTTGTTGGGGTGCATAGCTGAGGCGTGAAGAGAAGTGGGGTCTCATCAAGGCTGGTGGCTGCCTGATAAGGAGGCTGCCCATCGTGGTTGCTCCTCAGGGTCGGCCCAGGAAGTGAGAGTAGAAGCAGGAGAGGCAGTGAGCTCTCCAAGGGAAGACAGAGCACTTCCTCCCGCCCCCCTCCCACAACCACCATGACCTTGGGATTGTGAGAAGAAAAGACCTTTCTAGAATGACTCTCCCATTCCCACCATCCATCTCAGGGCCCTCTTTTGGATACAGTTCACATTCCAGGATGGAAATGAGGATGGAAAAGTCTTGGTTTGTTGGGTTCTGGGAGCTTCTTGGGCTGCCCACAACCCCAGGACAGGTGATGGGTTTCATGGCCTCATGGAAGGTTCCTGAATGAAGAGCCAGGATGTTTGTCCTCTGGCCCAGTCAGTACCATCATTGTGCCTCAAGAGGCCTTATAAGCCATTTCTCTCATGGGGAGTCATGTCCTTACTAGTAGAATGGGGAGCAGTGACTTGAATCTCCGTTCCAGGCCTCATGGCCTCAGTTTCTGAGGTTCTCAGACCAGGGCTGAGCCAGAGGAAGTGATGGGTATGGTGAGGTAGCAGGGAAGCAGAGTGGGTGGGGGCTTGGGGAAGGCTGTGGAGAGGAAGGGTATTTGGAAGCTTCGAGGAGATGTGACTGCCAGCCTTGGTCAAAGGAAGCCTCAGACCCTCGGTGGAAAGACCAGAGTCTGAGGTGCAGATGGCCTGAGTTCGAGGCCCGGCTGATGGAAGCGTCAGATCAACCAACACCGATTGAGGGCTTCTGCGCGCCAGGTGCGGTGCTTAGCATGAGCCCTGTATGGTCCATTCAGCCCCTTAACGGCCCTGTGGTCTTGGCACTAAAAGCATCTCCATCTTAGAGAGGAGAGAACTGCTCCTCAGAGACGTTAAGTGACTGCTCAAGGTCACACAATGGCGAAGATTTGAAGCCCAGGCCAAACCACGCTACAATTCTTGTGTGTTTTCCTTTGAGTGACTCTGATTAACAAAGTCCTTTAAGCCAAATCACCTCTTGCAATGACATTTCTTGAAAGGACATAAAAATGATTTGTCTCCTTATCCTAGAGCTTTTGCTTTTAAACTTTGGGCTCATCGTGGCGTCCCTGCAGGTCCTGGTTTTCTGATCTCCAAAATGGGAGCACGCCCATGGGGATGTTCTGGGGAGAAGATGAGATGAGGGAGGTTCAGACCCACCTGCCCACCCCAAGGCTGCTGCTGAGAGAGTTGAGTGGGGTGTACACACTGTGGGGTGCTGCGCCCAGCCAGGTGAGGGCATTTGCAGCCCCAGCTGCCTCTGGTGCCGTGGCTGGTTGGCGCTCCGCTGCTTTCCTGGACACCGATGTGATCCTCCCCTGGCCTCTGGGCTCATCCTTTCACTTTTGGAGGGTGCTGCCGGCCGGCTCGGATGTTCCAGGCCGGAATCCAAGGCACGGCAGCTGGCTCCCAGGCACAGATAGCGCAAGGCCAGGCTGGGCCCCGGGTAGACCGTGGCCGAGGAGTGTGAGGCTCATGTTGGAGCAGCTCACCACCCCCCTCCCGCCAGCTGCCTGGGCCAGAATCTCAACTGTAAGCCTCCTGGCAGCCCGCCCTGCTCCCCACAGGAAGCCACTGGCTTATCGCAGAGCCAGGATCCCGCACGCTTTTCTTAATCAGGAGAAGGCGCTGAAGCGAGTCAGAAAGAGCTTAACTTCCCCAGGACTTTTCTGCTAGGGATGTTCCTCCATCAAGGAGCCACAGGCCTCCATGTACAAGATGCAAGAATCTCTTTAAGTACAGAGAAAAGCAGCGAGGGTGCTTTTGTCCATGGTTTACCTTCAGGAAGGTTGCAAGGGAGCACAGGGGTTCAGCCTCGCACCCCCCCTCCTTGTTAGCTAGGGAACAGATACACGTAGAGTCCCTGGGAGAGCGCAAAGATGACCGTATGCAGGAGGCAGACAGCATGTGCTGTCGTGGCAAATGTCTGCTGGGGTTTGGGGGCCAGTCTGGTGGAGACTGGCTCCCAGCTCTGCTCTTCACTAGCTATTTGACCCCGGGTGAGCGACTTTGGTGTCCAGAGTCTCGGTTTTCTCATCTATCAAATGGGCAGATAGCACGCGCCTCCCTGGTGGCCGTAAGGCTGAGGAACCTGCTGGCGAGGCCCTCCCGCTTGCTTTGAACAACGGAAGCCCCCTTGGGATAACGTGGCCTCCCAAGGTGACCTCCTTGAGGAGGCTCGGGCTCTTGGGATGACGAGTCCGGTGTTTGTGACCAAACAGTGAGGTTACCCTGGAGACACATACCTCTTTCGGCGCGTGGTCTAAAAAAGGGCCGAGAGCGGGGCCTGGGTTGTGTCCGCTCTCTGTTCTGACACTCCGGGGTGTGAGGCCCCCGGGTGTGAACTGTTTTTCCTGAGGTTTTATCCCGTGGTTTACACTTCTCTCTGATGACATTTACTGGACCCTTTCTGTAGATAAGCGCTGATCCCCCCCCACATCCCCCAAGAGGCATGTATTAATAAGCTCTTTATAGGTGAGGATAGCTGGGATTCAGAGAAGTTGTAAATGATTCCAGGTTTCGTGTCCAAAAAGCAGTCACATCCAGACCTAAACACAGGGCTTCGGTCCCAAGGACTGTGTTTGCTGCAGCACCCTGCAGCACCCTGCGGCACCCCACAGTGCCCTCAAAGGCATCTCGTGTGGCAGGCACCCTTCTAGACCTACAAGTTCTACAGCCATACTCCGCAGCACCACGGTGGCTTCCCAAGTTGCCAGTGACAGCACCTGTACAACCTCTGTGACTCCCCACAGCACCCACAGAGGTACCCACAGCATCCACAAGGCACCCTGCAGGACTCACAGCATCACCCTGTGACATGGTGGCACTCCTCCTGCATTCTCCAAGCAGCATTGCATGGAATTCAGAGCTCAGGGAGAGAGGGGCATCTCCTGACGGTTTTAATCTCCACAGCCAGCCCTGTGTGGCAGGCCGAGCGAGCCCATGAAAGCAGTTTCCAGGAAGCATGGGGATCTTCCTCCTACTGAGATCTGACAGCAAGAAGCAGGTGGTGGGGAGATCCTGTACCCGGGTTCCAGTCTACCTACTTTTTCTTTTGTTGCCCATGCTTTCAGTGTCACACCTAAAAATCCATTGTCAAATCTGAGGTCATAAAGATTTACTCCTTTGTTTTTCTTCGAGGAGTTTTATGGTTTTAGCTCTCATATTTAGGTCAGTGATCCATTTTGAGTTGATTTTTGTATATGGTGTGAGGTAGGGACCCAACTTTGTTCTTTGGCCTACGATTATCCAGTTATCCCAGCACCATGTGTTGAAAGCGCTATTCTCTTCCCATTGGGTAGTCTCGACACTCTTATTGAAAATCAGTTTGCCATAATAGGTATAAGTTGTGTCTGGGATCTCAGTTCTATTCCCTTGGTCTGTGGGTCTATCCTTAAGCCTATACTGGGCCGTCTTGATTACTCTGGCTTTATGTGTAACTCTGCAGCTCCCTGGTGATTCTAATGTACATCCTACTGTCCCTGGATTTTAAGAGGAAAATGAAGCACAGTTAGGGAGGCCAGTTGGGAGGCTGCCAGAATGATCTAGGGCAGTGCAGAATGGAGAGGATATACAGCTCTGAAGCAAAGCAGTGGTTATCAGGGTAAAGATCATGATGGAATGGAGAGAAGGAGTGAGGGAGATATTCTTCTGCTCCTTCCCAGTCCCGGGAAGACTGGAGATGCCAAAGGTGAGAGTGGAAGCCAATGGCCTAGCTGAGCGAGATTAACCTCCTACCCACCCCGGGATGATTTGGAGGAATACCCTGGTCCTTGTCACAGCTCAGTTCCACTGCGTGACCTTGGGTGGGTTGCTTGACCTCTCTAAGCCTCTGTGAGGTGGGTCAGTATCCTTCACTGGTCAGCTCTGCCAACACCGGGAGGGGCCGAAAGGCAACTAACTGAGTTCTTGGCAGAAGATCGACCGCACAGGACCTGCCAAGTGGTCGTCAGTTCCTGCTCTCCTGTCTCTGTGGACGCGGGGCGTGGGGCTTCCATTGCAGCCTATGCTGCTTGGGGCTGCCCCGGGCTGCCTGCGACGGGTTCAAGTGTCATATTCCGCTGAGCTGAATTGTATTTTCTTGTACCCTCCGTGTGCTTGTCCCAGATCTGCTTTGCGGCCCGCAGGAAGCAGCATCACCCTTTTCCCTCCAGGCTGCTAACCCGCATCCCCATGTCACCTGCTCTCCCCTTTGCTGCTGGAAGGTCATTCTCTACCTCCCTTTGAGGATGCTGGTCTTGGAGCACTCCTGACTTCTCTGGACCCTCCTCAGGATGGGGGACGGGGGGACTCTGGCCTGAACTGGGCACGTTCATCATTCAGCCCTCAGAGCCAAGGCCAGAGCTCTGGCTGTGTTCTGACCCCAGTCAAGGTGAGGGGGACCAGCACCTCCCTCCATCCAGACCTTTGACTTCTGGTCGTGCAACCAACGTGACACTGGGTCCAGTGATTCCCACATCCTGGTTGGGTTCAGGCTCCCATCTTTTCACCGGCCAGGTAGAAAAGAGATTCACTCTTGATATATAGATATATCTATAGATATATATAATTTTCTGTCTAGTATTTATAAATCAGGGGGCAGTTGAATGCAGGAGGGAGAGCATAGCTTTGGCACCAGATGGACTTCAGGGCTGTCGTTTGGCTACTCATTAGCTTGCGTGAATGAACTCCATTTGCTCTCCTGTTACACGAAGACAGTAGTTGCAGTTGCAGGCTTCGTGGTCAAGATTAAATGAGATGATGGATATCAGGTGTGTAGCCCACCACCCGGGAAGGAGGCGACATTCCAGAAAGGGTGGGTATCATTTCCTGTACCATCTGAACCCCACCATTCATTTCTCTGCAGCTCTGACAGATGGGGTGCAGGCTGTGAGTTTCGGGCCAGGATGGGGCTCCAGCCCCAGGGCCTCCTCTCCCTCCTGGCTCCCCCGTCACTCTCTGGCTGGGACTCATGTGTGAGGGGACAGGCTGACAGGTTCTCACCACCCCAGTTTCCTGCTCACTCAGCCAAAGTCTGCCAGAACCTTCTGGCCTCAGGCCAGCCCTGTGTCCATATGTAACTCATGACAGCAACCTGGTCTTTTTCTGCCCTCTTGGATACTTTCCATCCCAAACCTTTTCCTTCCTTTCTTTTTCAAGTGTTTTAAATTTATACAAGGAGGTTCATCCTAGGGCCGGATGCAACCTTGTCCCTGGTAGGAGGCAAAGCCAGTAGAGCTTTTCCCTGGGAGATGTTCCATTTCCCTGACACGGCTGACCATGAGAGCAAGGCCAGACAGACCCATTTGTTCTGGGGAGTGACTACTCCTGGACATCATGGGGAGATACTAAGTCCTTATCTAGAGATGGAGCAAATCATTACTTTTCTGTTCACACAGAAAAACTGAGCAGAACATGACCTTAAGAGGCTTTATTATTATTACATTTTTAAAATAATGACATATATTCACATTGTGAATCACAGCTGAAGAACTTTCAAATAGCCAGGGGTGGCAGAGAGAGAGGGAGTAGGAACACCATTTTCAGAGGCGTGTCAGCAACAGAGAGGCACCTGTATGCTCCAGGTCACACAGCAATGGTATGCCAGAGATGGGACGGGTCTGTCATTGTCCCCACCCTGGTCTGGTGATCATTCTGCGGTGCCCAGCAGCTTCTTTTATTAGCCAAAAATGTGAAACAATATATTGTAATTAACAGCCTAAAAAGAAAGGAAAAAGCCCAAATCACCCTGCTGTTCCATTAGCTGGGGTGGTGTAATGACCTGTCCGGAGCTGCCGCCGTGAGAAGAAACAAATGACGTCACCCCTTGTGCTTTGGGGGTCCCTGCAGGGTCTCCCTCCTTGGGGTATGGGCGGGGTTATATTAGGATAGAAAGGCACTGTGGGATGAAGGGAGATGGTGCCTTGGACTCTGAAGCCTTTCTCTCTTTCTTTTTTTTAAAAGACTTTATTTTCTAGAGCACTTTTAGGTTCACAGTAAAATTGAGGGAAAATGCAGAGAGTTCTCACATTCTCCCTGTCTTTGCTCACCGACAGTCTCCGCACCGCTGACAACCACACCATCGTGCTGCCTGTGACAACCACACATCAGTGCAGCCGCATGGACACACTATTATCACCCAAAGCCTGTGGTTTGTATCCGGGTTCACTGCTGGTGGTGCGCCTTTCTTCTGTGGGTTTGGGCCAACGTATAATGACACGTCTCCACCACGATCGTGTCCAACAGAATAGTTCGACTGCCCTACAAATCCTCGGTGCTCTGCCAATTCATCCTTCCCTCCCCACTAAGCTACTGATCTTTTTTACTGTCTCCATAGTTTTGCCTTTTCCAGAGTGTCCTATAGTTGGAATCATACAGTTTGCAGCCTTTTCAAACTGGCTTTTTTCACTTAGAAATATGCATTTAAGGGGCGCCTGGGTGGCTCAGTCAGTTAAGTGTCCGACTCTTGATTTCAGCTCAGGTCATGATCTCAGGGTCCTGAGATATCTCCACCCCGCCCCCCACCCCATGCTCAGCAGGGAGTCTGAGCGCAATTCTCTCCCTCCAACCTTCCCTCATTCTGGGTTACTTACTTGTGTGCACATGCTCTTGTTCAAATAAATAAATAAATAAATAAATAAATAAATAAATAAATCTTTAAAAAATATCTTAAAATATGCCTTTAAGCTCTCCCCACGTCTTCTCATGACTTGATCACTCATTTTCACCCCATTTTTAAAAGTTTGGTAAAAAACACATAACATAAAATGTACTGTTTTAACCATTTTTAATTGTACTGTTCTGTGGTATTAAATACACTCATATTGTTGTGTGGCCATCCCCACCATCCATCCCCTTAACTCTTTTCATCTAGTAAAACTTAAACTCTATGCCCATTAAACACCAACTCCCTATTCCCCTTTTCTCCCAGCCTCTGGCAACCCCCCTTCTTCTTTCTGTCTCTATGATTTTGCCCCTGAATCACTTATATAAATGCAATCATACAGTATTTGTGTTTTGGGGTTACTTTGTGTGTGTGGTGAGTATGCGTGTGTGCACACCCATGTGTGTATCACTGGCTTATTTCACTTTGCATAATACCCTCCATGTTCGTCCATGCTGTAGCAGGTGTCAGAACTTTCTTTTTAATGCTGGATAATATTTTAGTAATATCTGGATGTACCACAGTTTATTTATCCACTTACCTATTGAAGGACATCTTGGTTGCATCCAAGTTCTGGCAGTGAAGAATAAAGCTGCTCCAAATATCTGTACTTAGGTTTTGATCTGTAGGTTTCTTTTCTTTGTCTGAATTTGGTATTAGGCTACTGCTGGCTTCATAGAATGAATTAGAATGCACATTCCCTCTGCTTGTATTTTCTGGAAGAGATTTTTGAGAATAGGTATACTTCCTTCCATCCTTATATGTTCGGTAGAAGTCACTAGTAAATCTGGCCTGTGTTCTGCTTTGAGAGGTTGTTCGTTATTGATTCAATTTATTTAATAGATACAGGCCTATTTTAGGTTGTCTGTTCTTGTATGAGTTTCAGCAGGTTGTGTCTTTCCAGGACTTGATCTATTTCATCTAAGTTATCAAATTTATGGACCTGGAATTAGTAATTGTATTCTTTTCTTATCCTTCTAATGTTCACGGGAACTATGGCGATGTCCCCTCTTTCATTTTTGATATTAGTAATTTGTGTCTTCTCTCTTTCTTAGTCAGCCTGGCTGGAGGCTCGTCAATTTTATCAGTCTTCTCAAAGAAGCAGGGATCCCTGGGTGGCGCAGCAGTTTGGCGCCTGCCTTTGGCCCAGGGTGCTATCCTGGAGACCTGGGATCGAATCCCACGTCGGGCTCCCAGTGCATGGAGCCTGCTTCTCCCTCTGCCTGTGTCTCTGCCTCTCTCTCTCTCTGTGTGTGACTATCATAAAAAAAAAAGGGGGGGGGTGGAATCTTAAGTGAGGAGTATTGAGACAAACTAGAAACCATTAGAGGGAGAATGGCCCTACCCAGTACATGTAATAATGTTTAAAAAGAAAAAAAAAAAAAAAAGAAGCAGCTCTTGGTTTGGTTGATTTTCTCTAGTGATTTCCTGTTCTATGGATCCTATGATTTGAGTGTAGATGTATCACCATCTGAGGGATCATGAGGGTAAATCCCTTCTGTTCTCTGATTCTTAGTTTTTGCATCTACAGAATGGGTGTGGTGACGACAATATCTGGCCCAGAGTTAGTTTGAAGGCAAACATCAAATGTGAACCCACAACCAATGATTCAACAAATACATGTTCAGCCACTGTCATGTACCAGGTACTTCTCTGCATGCTGAGAATATCGTAGTGAACGAAAGAGCAAAGTCTCTGCCCTCATGGTGCTTATCTTCTATTTGTAGAGAGAGAGAGAGAGAGAGAGACCAAACAAATAAATTAAAAGTCAGACAGTATGAGGTGCAGGAGGTGGTAGGGAGTGCCCAGGGGTTTGCTGTTTTGGATAAGGGGTACTTAGAAGGCCTTCCTGATTGATGTCATTTGAGCAGAGACCTGAATGCAATGAAGCCTTGAGTTTTGTCTGGGTGAAAAGCCTTCTGGTGAAAGGAACAGCAAAAGTCAGGGCCATAAGGCAGGGAAGTGGCTGACATGTTGGATTACCAGGGAGGAGGCCAGTGTGCTAGAGGGAGGGTGGCGTGGAAGCAGAGTGGCTGCCAACCAGGGTGAGGGTTTTGGATTTTGATTCTAAGTGTGATGGGAAGCCAATATGCATGGAAGAGATGGGATGAAATTTACATAATACCAAGATCACTCTGGGTGCTGGATGGAGTCCCCTATCAGGGACAGGGAGGCCAGAGTGGAGGCCAATATTAGAATCCAGGCACAAGACAAAGTGATCTGGAAAGACAAAATAGTTTCGGCGGTGCTGAGAAGCCCACACATTCATGATCTATTTTGAAAGTACCGCTGACAGAGTCACTGATGGGTTGCATAGGGTGGGGGAGGAGTCAAGGCTGACCATTGAGTTTGTGCCTGTATATGGGAGCCTTGGTGGCTAGGCTTTGGTGGAGGGGGAAGGGAACATACTGAGTTCTGTTTGGAGGCCTTTTAAGTTGAGACATTTATTAGCCATCCAAATGGCAGTGGCAAGAATGAAGATGGAGGTACAAACCTGGAGTTCACGGGTGAGGTCACAGCTGGAAAGACAAATTTGGAAGCCATAGCTTATAGGGAGTATTTTAAACCCCAGGCTTTAATGAAATCATCTAGGGAGTGAGTATAAATGGAGAAGATGATGGGGGATCCAGGGTCTTTGGGGACCTGGAGAAAGTACCCACTGGTAGCTATCTGGAGCTGCCCAGTAGGCAGCCCATCCTGGACACCAAGGCAGATGGATCTTATTTTCACAGTGTCCTGGGAGCTGTTGAGTGGCATGGAATGAGGAAGAGACGGCAGCTCCAAGAGTCAGCCCTGGACATAATGCCTGCTCTGAAGGAAAGCACTGTAGAGCTGCTGGTGCCTGACTTAAAATATAGCAGATGCAGCAGGGTACTTGACACTCAAGGAAGATGATTTTTTTTGGTACCTGCCTGCTGTTTACAACAAAATTATTTTTGGTAGTAATGATGAAGTAAAATCAATTCTCCTAATGGCCAGAAAAGAAACACAGAGAGTGAAACTCTCCTTTTAGAGAACTTCATATATATAACCAGGCCCCTTGACAAAAAAAATATTACAGCACAAAGAAATGAAAAAGGAATGGGTTCACACTTCTTAATCACATTAATGGATATTTTGAAAAAAGGAAGAAATACTCAAGGAAAATTCTAAAAAAGTGAACTCCCAAACACAGCTTGGACAATGACCTGTGTAGACAAGGCAGTGCTGGAGATAATCCAATTTCTTTGTCTTCATCCTTGCAATCATTACACTATCATTGCTTAGTTCAAACCTACTGTTTACCTGGAATAGTATCTAGTGGCAAAGGGGCTGGAGATGGAAACTCCAGAGATTCTGAATGAAATGAACGTGCTTAGCAGAATTGGCTTGCATTGGGTCTGGCTGTATGAGTAATGTTCTTTGAAATAACTTCCGTGTAAACACAATGTCTATTAGACTTTAAGTAATGAAGGTGTGCTCATTTGAAGTTTACATACATATTATTAAAACTCACCTAAGATATTGATGAAAGATAGTGAAGGTGACACAAACAAATGGAAAGATATACCATGCTCATGGATTGGTAGAATTAATATTGTTAAAATATCCATACTATCCAAGGCCGTCTACAGATTTAATGCATTCTCTATCAAAATACCAGTAGTATTTTTCACAGAACTAGAACAAATAATCCTGAAATTTGTATGGAACCACAAAAGACCCTGAATGGGCCAAAGCAGTCTTAAGAAAAAACAAAGCTGGAGTTATTACAATCACAGATTTCAAGATATACTTAAAAGTGGTAATCAAAAAAGTATGCTACTGGCACAGAAATAGACAAATAGATAAATGGAAAAGAATAGAGTCCAAAAATAAACCCACACTCATATGGCCAATTAATCTATGACAAAGGAGGCAAGAACATACAATGGGGAAAGACAGTCTCTTCAACAATGCTGTTGGGAAAACTGGACAGCTATATGCAAAAGAATGAGACTGGACCACTTTGTTATGCCACACACAAAAATAGACTCAAAATGGATTAAAGACCTAAACATGAGACCTGAAATCATAAAACTCTTAGAAGAAAACATAGGCAGTAATCTCTCTGATATTGGCCTCAGCAACTTTTTTTATGGATGTGTCTCCTCAGGCAGAGGAAATAAAAACAAAAACAAACTATTGAGACTACACAAAAATGTAAAGCTTTTGCACAGCAAAGAAAACCATCAATAAAATGACAAGGCAAACTACTGAATGAAAAAAGATTTTACAAACCGTATATGTGATAAGGGGTTAATATCAAAAATACATAAGGAATCTATAAAAGCAAACGCCAGAAAAACAAATATTCTGATTTTTTTTTAATTTTTTAAAAAATTTTTATTTATTTATGATAGTCACAGAGAGAGAGAGAGATTGGCAGAGACATAGGTAGAGGGAGAAGCAGGCTCCATGCACCAGGAGCCCGACGTGGGATTTAATCCCGGGTCTCCAGGATCGCGCCCTGGGCCAAAGGCAGGCGCCAAACCACTGCGCCACCCAGGGATCCCAAATATTCTGATTTTTAAATATGCGCAGAGGACCTAAATAGGCATTTCTCCAAAAGATGACATACAGAGGGCCAATGGACACATGAAAAGATACTCAACATCACTCATCATCAGGGAAATGCAAATCAAAACCAGAGTGAGGTATCCCCTCACAACCAATCAAAACGGCTAGTATCAGAAAGAAAAGAAATAACTAGTGTTGTGAGGATGTGAAGAAAAAGGAAACCCTGGTGCACTGTTGGTGGGAAGGCAAACTGGTGTAGTCACTGTGGAAAACAGTGTGGTGGTTCCTCAGAAAATTATTAATAGAAATACCATGATACCATGTGATCCAGTAATTCCACTACTGGATATTTGCCCAAAGAATGCAAAAACACTAATTTGAGAAGATATTTGCACCCCTGTGTTCGATGGCCTAGATACGGAAGCAACCCAAGTGTCTACTGACATGAATGGATAAAGATGCGGTGTAGGTCTGTAATGCAATATTACTCAGCCATAAAGAAGAATGAGATCTTGCCTCCTGCAACAACACGGATGGACCTAGAGGGTATCATGCTAAGTGAGAGAAGTCAGAGAAAAGCAAACACCACATGATCTCTCTTACATGAGGAATCGAAAAACAAAACAAACGAATGAACAAGTAAACAAAAACAGAAACAGACTCATGAAGATGGAAAACAAACTAGAGCTTGCTGGGCGGGGGTTGGGGGGAGGTATGGGCAAAATAGGTGGAGGGGATTAAGAGGTACAGACTTCCAGTTACAAAATAAATAAGTTGCAGGGATGAAAAGTAATTTGTGAAATTTCTTAGGAAAGAAAGGAACTCAGCAGTGACTATGGCAATTGTTTAGAACCTCAAAGACCTTTTTCAAGGCAGAATGATTTATCACTGACGTTGTTTAGAATTGTCAGCATTTGGTCAGTTTTATGTTTGCTTTTAAATACCCCACAGACAGTTCATCCCCTATTATCTACACCTTGCACCAACTGCTCCCGCTGCCCCATCCTTGGACACCAATAGGGAGCTGTGCCCGAGAGGGTGTTGCTGGGGAGGGGGGCCCAAGGGGACAGAATGTTCTCAGAAGATCCTGCGGACCAGATGCTGTGGCAGGTCCTGCTGTATGACCAGGGAGTATTGGGGTGGGTGCAGGGGGAATAGGGGCAGACAGGCCTTCTCGGTGTCCAATACAGGCTGAGGCAGGAGGCGGGGCAGTACCTGAGCCGGTAGGTGTTTGGCTCATCCGGGTTCTGAGAACCGGCTGTGTACAGTGTCTAGCATTCCAGACAGCTCCATCCTTTATGGTGACAGTTTGCCCTGGTGGCTGTGAGGCTGCATCCCTCCTGGGGACACCTCCAGCCCTGCTCCTTGGGATCCCCGCCCTCCTTCCCTCCCTCCTTCTCCGTCTGTTTCTCTTCCACGGAGCAATCTGTGGAGGCAGCGGTTCTAATGAAAAATCTCATAAATACCAAGAGATAAAAATCCAGGGCTTTTGGTTTTTATTTCTGCTGAGACTCCCTGGAGAGCCTTTTAGGTAGGAAATGTCCCTTTGGAGCTGAGATTTTTCTCCCAGACTTCAAAGACAGGGCTTCTTAGGAATACAACATCTGTTTAAACTGAACTTGAACGGAGAAGCAAGTGTGTCCCCTGAGAGAGGGCCAGGGGAGAGCAGAGGGTGCGGAGTCTGTCCCCGGGTGCTGCACTGTGTCTCCGCGCTGGGTAAATGCAGAGGGCTGGGGACTGGGGTGGGGGGCTCACACCAGATGCTGGGCTTTGTGCTGTCTGCTGTCCAAATGCCACCCAGGCCTGTGGCTGCAGGGACCTCCCCACCCAGGAGAGGCAGCCCAGAGCCCTGGGGCAGGCGAGGGGCTCCCCTAGCCTGGGAAGTCCTGTGGCCCTCAGAAGCCCTCCCACCCTCCTTCCCTCCCCTCTTCACCGCCCCCTTTCTCTCACCCTCCGTCATTCACTAAACATCCTGGCAGGTACAGAGATGAAAAATCCACCCCCCCCCCCCCCCAACTGGTTCAATGAACTTGAAATCTGATAGAACCACCTGATAACTCCCAAAGATGAGAAAAGTCGAGCACTTGGTGTGCGTGCACACACTGTTATGTTAAGACAATAAAACAACGTTACAGGGCTTGGGAAGTGGGGGAAGAGAAATCATTCAGTCCCCCTCTCTTGGGACAAGAGGCCCATTTGTTTCCTGCTTTTGTTCCCGCTCGGGCACATGGTCAGCAGAGGTGCTTTCAGAAATCGGGGTCTGTTGGGCTTCCTGCTTTTTCACACCCCCCCCCCCAACCGGTTCACCATCGCCCCACTGCATAACAGCTCTGGGGACCCCTCCCTGGGCAACCCTGGGTCGGGGCCCCTCACTGGCTGTGGACAGGCACCTGGCTTCTACTGGAAGGGGTCACTAGGCCTAGCAAATAAAGCGGCAGGCCAGGCGCCTGGGTGGCTCACTGGTTGAACATCTGCTTTTGGCTCAGGGTGTGACCCCAGGGTCCTGGGATCAAGTCCTGCATCAGGCTCCCCGCAGGGGATCGAGTCTTGCATCCAGGCTCCCCGCAGGGAGCCTGCTTCTATTCCCTCTGCCTGTGTCTCTGCCTGTATCTCTGCATCTCTCATGAATAAATAAATAAAATCTTAAAAAAAAAAAAAGGCAGCAGACTGCCTAGTTAATTTGAACTTTGCATAGATAACAAAGGATTTTTTGGTTTAAGTATGTCCTAAAAATATTAGTCCCATGTCGTATTTGGCACATGAGCGAAGAAAAAAATTACTTGTTGCTTATGTGAAATTCAAACTTAACTGAACATCCCATGCTTTATCCGCTAATTCTGTACCCGGAGTGTCTTTGTGTGTATGCAGTCAGTGCTGCTTTATTTAACAGAGAGAAAACTATCTGGCTGATAGGGGTTCATCCTCATTTCCTGGAAAAGAAATGTGCATCTCCCCCTTCTCTGGATCAGGCCTCCCGGACAACCCTGGCCTCCATGGCTCTGTGGCTTAGCACGCTAGAAGCACAAGGAACCCAGCAGGATAGTTGATGCTAAGAACATCCCTTCTCCAGCCTCCTTCTGGAAGCTTCCAATGACTGCAGCTGATCCGTTTGGTCTCTGTCGGGGGGGGGGCAGGAGAGGAGGGTGGGAGGTGTGAATTAGCACTCCCTCTGGGGCCCGTGGAGCTGCTTCTGATGGAGCCCACCAGCGTCTTCAGCAGTGATGAATATAAGCGCATCCTTCTTGCCCCGTCTGAGGAGGCAGGCACAGGTTTGAGGGCGTCGATCCAGGGCTGCAGACCCACAGAGGCTTCTGACATCTTTCTTTCCATCAATGAACTGGTTTTTTTATTCAAGGTGGCTTAAGGGTGATAAAAAATATGGGTCTAAATGGCAGACAGTAAGATAGAAAGTGATCGGCTGCAGAGTGGAAAGACCGTTGCCTTGCGGTTAAATGGATTTTCTGTTTAACTGAGGGTTAAGTAGAAAACTCGTTCAGATTCAACCTCTGTTGTTACAAATCTTTCTAAAATGTATTAGCCTGCTCCCTGGTTTTCCTAAGTGCACCATAATGACCATAATTGAATCTCCTTGCTGGCAGAGCATCCTGTGGGGCGTCGGGATGCACCGTCGTAAATGTCAGCCCTCCGCGAGCCGCCGGTACTTGGGCTTCAGAGCAGGGGCCCTTCACCCTCCCTGCGGTCTCCTTCTCCCTTCCCGGCCACCGGGGCTGCGTGGGGCCCAGGATGTCCCTGGTTCACGGGTGTGGCACTTGAGGTCCGCCCGGTGAAGGACCGGGTCCCAGCCACTCCAGACAGTGGAGGAGCGGGGCCTGGAGCCAGCAGAAGTGGCTGCGACGAGCTGGCCCAGATTGGATTCCCAGTCTGCAGGAAGACCGTTAAGCTTCATGAGCCTCAGTTTCTTTATCTGTGAACTGGGCATACTAACCTTTCCTGACAGAGCTGCCGTTGAGATTAAGTGAGGTAATGACGTGGGTGGGCTGTACCCCTGCGCCCTCTTTTACATGTATATATATATTTTTAATGGCACTCACAGGGGCACCTGGGTGGCTCAGTCGGTTGGGCGACTGACTCTTAATTGCCACTTGGGTCGTGGGATCAAGCCTCATGTCGGGCCCCGTGCTCAGCAAGGAGTCTGCTGTCCTCTGCTCCTTCCCCGCTTGCCCATGCTCTCCCTCTCCCAAATAAATAAATAAATAAATAAATAAATAAATAAATAAATAGAATCTTTAGTAAAAAAATGCCACACACAGGCCCCTCCTCCCAAAATATCAAACGTACCCTGATCCTGAGACCTCGCACCCAGCCTCTTTCTACTTTGCTGACCTCTCTCCTCTGAGGACTAGTTGTTTTGTGTATAGACCCCAGGGCCGATATGTGTGGTGTGACTCCTGACTCCACTCCCATTCCCCGTGAGACTGTATTTCTGAGACTCAGTATTCCCATCTATAAAGTGGGGGTGGTCATAAGAATGGGGGTAATAGTAACAATAATAGTAACCTGCCTCCTAAGGCTGCCGTGAAGATCAAAAGAGCTCATCCGCTGGCAAGTGCTACGCAGAGGCTGGCCATTGTCATTCTGGGAGTGGGCTGAGTGAGTCCAGGTTAACCAAGTGTTCCTGGATTTGGTGCATATCCTGAGCATGGCAGCGGGATTGGGCTTCGGGCCTCAGTTTCCTGTTGGTGCCACACAAGTTAGCATTGTTAGCTGAGGAAGGAGAGCTGCCCCCCGCCCCACCCCATATAGTGAGCCTGCTTCCTGCCATGGTCTGGCTGTGTACCCTTCCCTGCGTGCTTGGGACAAGACGCTGAGAGGGATCTGTGGGTAATTTATGAGGGGTGCTGGCTGCCGAATGGGTGACGTCTACCCTGATAGGGACCAGGGGATACTGGCTCTCGAATAGCCTATATGTCTGGGACCTTCTGTGTCCCCCTCCATATGTCATACATTTCTAGCATTTCAAGGAGGCATTTATCTTCTCCATAGCAAGAGAACCACTTGGAACACAGAGACCTGTCTGTGTGTGACCTCTGGACCCTCCACGGGCATTCAGGTGTTTGGGTGGGGGGAGAGGGGGATACTTGGTCAAACCCAAGCCTGGCAAATGAGGCCACCTGTCCTGGCCTCCGCGCTGCTGGTTCAGCAGCTCCCCAGGTCTTGTAGGCAAACCTACTTCAGCTCTGGAGTGACCAGCGCCACTCCTGTTGAGCCTTCTGCTTGCTCTCCCTGTCACCCACTTTTGGACACCCTCTGGAACTGTTTCAGGGCGGGGGTGGGGTGCAACTAAATAAATAGTCACCCAGCTATTCTAGGACGGGAACAACAGCCTGTGTGCAAAGCCCCTGGGTAGCCTGGTTTATTTATGCATTTATCTTTAATGGGAAGGCTAAGAGAACTTGCGTGGTTTGTGAATATTTACAGGCACATTACCTACCAGGGAGGAAATGAATTCGTTCTCTCTCCTCTCCCACTGTTAACAGATCTCGCTGTGGTTCCTGCCGCCTGCCTCCCACAACCCCTCCTCTTTCTTTCTTGCACCTCCTTCTAATCTTTCCACCAGCTCCAGAAGAGGTGGCTGGTAAAGGTATCAGTGTAACTCACCATATGCATTTATTGAGCACCTACTACATTCCAGCCCCAGATCAGTGCTGGAGGTGAGCCCTATGTCCCTCCGCGGAGGGGGCGTGTGGTGCTCTGCTGGAGGAACCAGTGGCTTGGAGACCTGCATGGGCTGGGGAGTGGTGCATGATGGGCTGGCTGTAGGACTCTGGGGAAGGCTGCGTAGAAGGGCCACCACCAGTCCTGAGCCTTGAAGGATTTTTTTCTCCCCTTGCAGAAAGAGGAGTCCAGGCAGAGGGAGGGGTACAAAGCCCAGGATGTATGAACCAGGGGACTTCCTGGGGGCAGGGAGTCTTCTGGTGGGTTAGAGCAGAGTGCTGTGGAAGGAAGAGGAGGAGGAGGAGGAGCTAGAAATGTGAGTTGGGCCATATCATTGCTCGGTGAGGTAGGGAGGGGGCGAGGAGGGTATCAAAGACAGAAGACATGGTCCAGGGTTGCCCAGTTTCGGTAGCTAGCCGGGCTCACAAGCCTCCTGTTGTAAGGGACCAAGATGGCAAATAATGACCTCCTCCAGAGAGAGAGGACTTTCTCCCTCACTTCCCCTTCACTTGAGGCCGGGAGGAGCAAACACAAGGCAGATGCAGCCTCCCCAGCGTCCCTTTGTCATGGCAGACGTCACCTTCATTGGATCACAGAACCAAGCAGGGTGCTCACTACCTGTAACTACCTGTAAACCAGCCCTCAGAGGGGAAGTGGGGGCCTGGCAGTGGATGGCCCGGCCTCCTGGTCGCCTCGGGGCCGGATTTGTGATGAAGAAGTCACGTCTTCTGTCTGGGCCTCGGTTTTCTCCCCTGTGAAATGGGGAGAGGGATGGCCCACTTGATCTCTGAGGAGGTTTTCAGTGCCAGCCACCCAGCATTTGCAGTCCACTCTCGCATTACATCTCCTATGAATCCACCAGGAACGTATTCCTGGGAATATACTGGTGGGCCAGAGACCTTCCCCTCGATCCTGGTCTGAGCTGACAGTCCTGCATCTGTGGTCCTCAGAATCTTGACTGTGGAGGTCAGTTTGACCAAGGGCAGGGCTGGCTTTGCCTGTCCCAAAGAGATGGCAGTGGCTCCCTGTCCAGTGCCCAGAGGGCATGGGGGACCCTTAGGACATCGGTCTTGGTCCCTGGTCACACACACCAGACATCCTTGTGGGGGTCAGCCAGGCGCTGTCAGGTCCAGTCTGTGCAGGGAGAGGCTCAGCCCAAACTCCAGGTCCTGCTGAGCCAAGGGAGGACCTGGTCTGGTCCTTAGGGGCCTTGTGATGGCCACTGAGTGACTATGTCTGCCCTGGAAGGATTGGCCCCTGGGCTCTTCTCAGCAGAGAGAAGCCTCCTTTGTGCTCACTTTGCTTCTAGCCTGGCGTCGTGTTCCTCCTCAGCCGCCCCCCCCCCCCCGCCCCACCTCAGTTTCTCTGTTGGCTCTGTCCTCAGTTTACCCCAGCTCATGTGAAGGAGGCCAGTCCTTTAACCTGCCCAAGATTCTGAAATGGGGTCAGAGACAGTATAGAAATTTCAGAACTGTCTAGAGCCTCCCCAGGCCTGGCTGTCCTCACATGCTAAGAAAAGCACTGTGTCCTTTCTGTTTTCAGCGAGGGCTCCTCTTTGACCTGCTATGCGCAGGAGGGAGAAGGCAGGCCAGCCGGGTCAGATCTTGAGGAGGCATAATGGGGGGCAGTGACCTTCCTAGGCTGGGAGCCTTCGGGATCAGGGCTGTGGCTAAAATTAGTCCCCCTGGGGAGTGAATGGAGCACACCACTGTGGCCTTGCTAAGACCCAGATCACCTTTGACTGCTTCTTACGGCCCACGATGCCTCCTTGCTCACCTTCTCATGCACCTGCTTACCCACAGACCTCCTTGCCCTCCTGCTCATACCCACGGACTCCTGCACACGCCCATCCGTGCAACACTTTTACACCCCTACACATACCTCTCCTATACATCCACCCCCATTCCCACTTAACACTCACATGTCCTCCCTGCCTCTCCCCACTACACACACACACACACACACACACACACACACACACACAGGTGCTGCAACCAGACTTTTGGATGGTCTTGCTTGTTGCTCAGCTCCAGGCCTACAGAACTCTGGATTAGCTGAGGCCCCTTTACTCAGGTGCTGAGCTCAGCAAGGGCTCCAGGGAGAGCGGGGAGGTTGAGTCAGGGAATAATCTTGGGCCTTGTGCAAATGCCGTCTGAAGCTGGGTGTTTTCCTGACTCTTTCTGTTCCATTCATCCATCCATCCACCCATTCATTCATTCATTCATTCATTCATTCCAGTACATATTGATAGCAGCAAACCGGGCATGATTCAAGGTTTGTTATGGAGAAAAATGACATGACATGAATTCCTTTTGGAACCAGAAACTCTGGAATCCAGTTTCTGCCAAGTGGCAAGCTGTGTGGCCTTGGTCAGGTCATGTCATCCTGAGCTTCAACTTTCCTACTTGTAAAATGGGGATCACAATGCTTCACTCTCAGGCAGGGCCCTTGGTCCTGGGGATAGCAGCCACAAGCACTGACTTAGAGACTTCCGTGTCCATCATTAAAACGCTTCTTCAAGCAGGGGCAGGATGGGGAGAAATAAGTCCCTGCAACCTGCCAGCTTCCTGGGGCTGGAATGACAAGTGGGGATCTTGGTGAAGAGTTTTGAGCACTGGCCGGTCTTGGATCCCGTCTGTGGAATGCCTACTTTTCAGGTATGGTTGCACAGGTTCTTTCTGCTGCCCGTTGAAGAGACAGCAGTTGAGATAGGACTGGCTTATCACACACATTAAGGAAATATGCTGCTCTGGGAGTTTGTGCAAAGGGCAGCAAGAGCAGCCAGGGACACCTGGGTGGCTCAGTGGTTGAGCGTCTGCCTTTGGCTCAGGTGATCCCGGGGTCCTGGGATCAAGTCCCACATCAGGCTCCCTCCTGCAGGAAGCCTGCTTCTCCCTCTGCCTATGTCTCTTCCTCTCTCTCTGTGTCTCTCATGAATGGATGAATAAAATCTTTAAAAAAGGAAAATAAAAAGAGCAGCCAGAAACGGGTGGATTTGTGGTCGTGGGGTTGTGCTGGAGGAATCCGCTGTGCTATCTGTAGGAAAGAGGCAGTGAAGCCTAGTGAGGGCTTGGAAACCTTGTTGGCATCTGCATGTTGGGACTTGCTGGAGGCCGGTCCACTTAGAGACCCTGCCCTGCCTCAACTGGCTCCCTTTTGGGGAGGGAGGGCCTCTTGGATGCAGTTCCAGATGTTGCAGCTGCCCAGCGCCTTGGTGAACCAAGAGGTGGCCAAGTGGCTGTTTTTGTTTTTGTTTTTGTTTTTTTTAAATACTATAATACTTTTTTTGGTCGCTGGAAACTATGAGGCTATCCTCTAGAGAAGTGAGGCACACACATGCACATACATGTACTTGTGCGTACACGCACGGCTCTTGGCTCCTTGATGGGTGGGACACTATCTTATCCGCCTTTGTTGTTCAGAGGCTGTAATAGCACACAGTAGGGCTTGACAGATCTTTGTTGGATGATGAACAAATGGAACCTTCCAGCAGCCTGTGTGTACCTCTCTCTCTCTCTTCTCCCACGTCTCTGGCATGTTTGGTAACAACGCCAGACTGCAGAGCTTTTTAAAAATGGGAGAATAGAAGAGATGTCATTTAAGGGTACCAACTTGCAACTGGTAGACAAATAAATCCTGGCGCTCTAAGGCATAGAATCGTGGATATAGACCACATGAGTGTATTATTATCAACAAACTGGCAAAGAGTCTAGACCTTAATTATTCCCACCCCAAAAAAGGAAGTGATAATTATGTGACCCAATAAAAGTGCTGATGCTATAAAAGTAGTCATATAACCATATGTAAATGTATCACATCGACATGTTGCACACCTTACATTTACACAATGTCATATGTCAAATGTATTTCGATATAAATGAATAAATAGAAACATGCCCTTAAAAATAAAATAAAATAGCCAAGGTACTTTCTTTTTGTTATTATTTTAATCCCACTTAGTTAACATCCAATGTTATACTTGTTGCAGGTGTGCAATATAGCGATTCAGCACTTCTGTACATCACCTGGGATGTACATGTACTTTCCCTATGCATACACCCAGCAACTTCTCTTTATTTTTTTTTTAAAGATTTTATTTATCCATTCATGAGAGACACAGAGAGAGAGAGGCAGAGACATCGGCAGAGGGAGAAGCAGGCTCCATGCAGGGAGTCCGATGAAGGACTCGATCCCAGGACCCCGGGATCATGACCTGAACCAAAGGTAGATGCCCGACTGCTGATACACCCAGGTGGCCCAACTTTTTTTTACTTTTCCTCCCGCAGAGAACTACAGACTTTATTAGGGCACAATCGGCATACAGATCTTAAATGTCCACTCCGTGTTGACCATGTAGACACCCACGTAATCCACATTCACTGCAAGATTGAGTTCCCACAGGCTCCTTCCAGGCAACCATGGATGTGCTTTCTCTTGCGATAGATTAGCTCTGCCTGTTCAAGAAGTTCCTGCAAATGGACTACTTCTGCAGTGTGCGCTCTTGTGCCTGACTTCCTTCACTGAGCTCACCGTTTCTGAGCTTCATCCGCATGAGTAGCTCGTGACTTTGTATTGCTGCATGGTGTTCGAGCTTAGATGTGTAGATGTATGTACATATAATGATTTGTTTATCCATTCATCCTTTGATGGCATTTGGACGTTCCCAATTTTGGGCTGCTACATAATCAAGTTACTGTGAACATTTGAACATTTGAGTATAATCCTTTATGTGGCTTTTTTTCCCCCCTCTCGGATGAATACTTCAGAGTGGAATGATTACATCACTGGATAGGTATGTGTTTAACTTAGAAGGAACAACCAGGCTATCTCCTAAAACAGCCATCCTGGGTTATACCTCTACCAGCCAGGTGTGAGAGTCAGGAGTCCTCCGAAGCCCGGTCAATAGGTAGTGTCGTCATAGTCGGCATTTTTTTTTCTTTTTGATTTTACCCCTTCTGTAGTTGTGTGGTGTTATCTTAGGGTGATTTTAATTTGCACTTGCTTACTTGGTGAAATTGAGCACCTTCCCATGGGCTGATTGTCATTTGAGGATCTTATCTTGGAAGTATCCGTTCCAGTCTTTGCCTCCGGTTTTATTGGGTTGTTTATTTTTATTATCGAGTAAAGGGAATCCTTTAATTTTTAGAAGAAAACATCAGAGAAGATCTTTGTAGCCTTGTCTAGGAAAAGATTGCTTAGACGGGACATTAACAGTAGTAATGCTAAAAGGTCAATTTGTGACACTGGACTTCACCAAGTTGTAAAATTCTGCTCCATCAAAGACACTGTTACAAAGACGAATAAGGTGGGGCATCAGGGTGGCTCAGGTGGTTATCCATCTGCCTTTGGCTCAGGTCATGATCCCAGGGTCCTGAGGTCAAGCCTCTGTCAAGCTCCCTGCTCCACAAGAGGGTCTGCTTCTTCCTCTGCCTTTCCCCCATCTGCTCATGCTCTCTCTTACTTGCTCCCTCTCTCAAGTAAATAAATAAAATCTTAAAAACAAAAGAAAGAAAATGAATAGGAAAGCCACAGACGAAGAAAATAATCAGAGCACATGTGTATCTGGGACATAGCACAACCATTTTTGGGAACTTGCTCACCCCGGGCACTTCCCCCATCCCAAGAGGACCCACAGATGCCGCTCCTGTCTCAGCCAGGGTGCTCTCTGCGGCTCGCACCTCTGGTGGTGGCTCCCTCCTGGTTCACAGCCAGCCCTCCCAGGAGGGATCCCAGTATCTTCAACGTGGCCTCAGGGCTCCACCTCTTCTCACAGGCCATTGCTGGGTGTGGCAGCTCCAAACTCTTGCCATTGGAGCTGCTTACACACAAGCTGTTGCTCGAGAACACCCTTCTCCTGGCCATCCGTGCAGCTACCTCATCTTCCCCTCCAAGGGGCATCTTCACTGTGCCTTCACTAGGGAAAATTCCTTGGACCCCAGAGCCATAGCCTGGCTCTCCCATGGCGGCCTGGGTGGGGAAGCAGGGGTCAGGGCACAGTCTGTGCTGGCAGCTCGACAGGGAGAGATGGGGGTGTAGTTCGGAACCTCATCCTTTGACTCAGGGGCACAAAGCAAACGATTTAAGGATGAATGGGTGCTAGGCCTGACCAGCTGGAGTGGACACGAGTCATCACACTGGTTCAGACGTTGCCCCTGTTAGCTGCCGGGGCCCGGGGTGGGGGTTAGGGAGGCCGCGGGAAGACTGGTGCCCAGAGCAACAGCTAATTGCTGACCAGTGCCAGCGGGGGCCAAGAGTCCATCCTGTGTGAACTGATAGACTCTTGGTCCTGGCTGGTGGTCTTGCTTTTACCCCATTTTCTCTGGAGCCTTTTTATCCCTGTCTTTATAGCAATCATGTGGACCCATTACCTTTCTAACAAGACCACAGATTCTGACGATGTGTTCAGGCTTCAACGCCCTCAGCTCTGCCCCTCAAACATGTTGAACGGTTTGCCATAAGTTGTCTTGGGGCCCCTGGGCTGTCACTTCTCTTATCTATCTCCATGTAAGGGGGTAACTGCTGTAATATGCTTTGTCCACCATCTATCCCTGTGACGGCAGCCACTGCCTCTGCCGTGTCCACCGTTGTGTCCCCAGCTCTCAGGACTGTGTCCAGCACACAGCAGTTGTTCAAGGAATACTTGGCTAAGCGGTGAGGCTTCACCAACCACCGCCTGACAAAACAGTCAACCCATGTATAGCCTCCCGTTTTGCCAGTCGGGAAACCAAAGCTCTGGAAAGTCCAATGGCTTATTCAGGGTCCCGCAGCTGGAAAGAAGTGGAATCCTGACTGAAGGGCAGGTCTTCTGGTTTCTAGCGTTTTCTGCCCTTGGATCGTTGCACTCCTTACATCTAAGTTTAAACCCAATAATGCGTGTGGTGCAATGCCATCAAACTGTGGAGCGCCATATAAATAAAAGGTGCCATTAAAAATATCTATGGTGATTTTCATCATCCCCAACCATGGTAATGAGCCAAAGCGCTATTCTAAATATGGGCAAAGCTAGTGTTCAAATCCAGATGTTTCAGAAGGGCTCGATCTATTTCACGTCACAAACGTTTCTGTGAAACGCTGATGAGGTGCAAAAGGATGTGTAGACAGTAATTGCAGGGAATTTGTGATAACAGTACATCGTGTAGATGAGCACCCGCCACTGAGACCCAGAGACCCCCAAAGACCAGTGCTGTGCCTGAGCCCACCTCTTCCCACTCCAGACTGCGTTTATCTTCCTCTTGCCCTTTTCTTTTTTCCCTTTTATGGCTTTTCCATATCCGTTCCTTTAATATGTTCTCTTCATTTGTATATTCGTTCAGCAAATGCTTGGAGAGCCCCGCCGTCACGGGGAGCACTGCAGCGCTTCCCACCCCTGTAGCCCCACGGTTATTTTATAAGGGAAGAGAGATAGGTGATGTTATATTTTCCCCCAACATAAAAATTCTCCTGGTGGTATGTGCACCCCCTTCACCCCCCAGCCTCCTGCCGAAGCCAGCTTTTCCCCTCAAATGCCTCATTTGCGATTTGGCCCACACTGCAGCCCACTGTGGGGTTTTTTTCCACAAAATATTTGTGGCTTTGGCAAGGTGGCTTGTACCATTAATAGTGTTCCCTTTGTCTGGAGGCCCTCCACCCCGCCACTGCCCTGTCTCTGTTTCACACTGTACACATCGATCGGGCCATTGCCTCGGTCCCCAGGGCCTGTCCCCTTGCTAGCTGCTGAGCAGCGGTGCCAGTGTAGCGGTAGCCCCGGGACAGTCATGGTCCGAGCACAGGGCTGGGAGGCGCCCACGGCCGGTGGAGGACTCGCAGCAGAAGGTTATGAACATTTGCCATTTAATATCTGCATGACCTTGGGCAAGTCACTTAAGTCCTCTTATTCTCATCCTCGTGGAGAGTGAGGAAAGGCAAGGTGAGGGGGGCAGGCCGGCTTAGGGGTTCAGAGCCACACCGAATGGCTTTCTTAGCTTCCCCATGCCTCACCTTTCTCATCTGTAAGATGGAAATACATTTCTAATCTCCTAGGGTCACTATGAGGTTGAAAAGATACAAAGCACCTAGCGTCTGGCCAAGTCCAGAGCAAACACGGCCTGGAGATTGGCAGGTGTGAATATTGTTTGTGTCCAGGCACGATCCGGGGATGGGGCTGAGCTGCCGGCCAAGAGTTCGGGATGCTTCGGAGGTGATCAGCAATCGCACTTTGTTTGTGGAGGCTGTTTCCTGGGGCCCTGGGAAGCCCTCAGTGTCACTGCTCACCCCACTTGCTGTTCCCAGGCTGTGTGTCTGTCCTACAGGCCCTGATCACAGCACAGGGCAGGCGGTCGCCCTGTGCACCAGCGGGGAGCCTGGCCCATGCGGGGGGCTGTTCCACTAACTCTCGGCCGGCAGAGCAGATACCACATCCCCATTTTACAGATGGAGAAAAGACAGAGAATCCACAGGATGGAAATGGGAGTTGGCTGGGCCTACTTTTTTCACACCTCTTCTTCCACGAGTCATGCAGGGACATACTCTGTAAACAGTTGGTAAGTCAAGCAAGGCTCTCGGAGAGCCGGGCAGCCAGGGGGCTGCTGGAGTCCCAGGGCCCTTGCTGCCCAGACGGACGTGACCGCTGGCGGAGCGTTTACTACAGCCCTGGGAGCTCTGGAGGTGTGCCGTTCCATGGAATGTTCTCTGAGGACACACATGTCCTGTGTGTGCACTGTCCGATGTGAGAGACACTTGCCACCTTGAACACAACAGCGTGACCAGTGTGGCGGAGGGGGACTGGCATTGTCGTGTCATCAGTGTTTAATGGTTTAAATGTGAACAGCCACACGCGGCTGGCAGCCGCCAGTTTGGGTGGGGGGCACCCCGGGGGGTGGCTGCGTCTCGCCTGTGCCTGAAGAAGCTGGGCAGGATTAAGGAGGTCAGGTGGCAGGGCTGATGTTACACGCATGGCCTCGCCACTGCTCTGAGGCAAGAGGGGGCCACGTCAAAGGGAGAACCGTGCGTCTGGCCGGCCTCAGCCTTTCTGCAGACTCACAAGGCTGTGCGGGGCCACTGTACAGGAGCCACGGAATCGGGTGGTGGAGGGCCTTTCGCTGAGAGCCACGCGGGGCATCCAGACACGGGGGGTGGGGGGACAGCAAAGGAAGAAAGCCGTGCAGATTTTGCCCTTGCGGCGACGTTCCGATCACATGGGCACGTCCGTCGCTGGATTTCATTCACCCTGGGGAGAAGAGAGTGTTGCATGAATTCATCAATGAATTCTTTTCACAGCTTATGAATGTTTACGCGAGGCAGAGCTGAGATCACCAGAGAAGCTGAGGTTCTCACTTCCCAACAGAAATAAGTCACGGGCGGGGGAATAAAACAACCACCCAGAGTCAAATCCTACAGGGCTCTTCCCACCGTTAGCCAACGCCGGGGAGCCGTTGTCCAAACTGGGGCCTTCTGGAAGGGAAGCAGCTCCGTTCGCTCTCACGTCTGCTAAGGCAAAAGCTTGCCATGATCCATCTGTTCCTTTGGGAACTTGCTGTGTGGTCTGTGACAAGTTACTTAACCTCTCTGGGCCTCAGTCGCCTCGTCTCGCAAAGGCTGGCGATGATACGTGAGACGGACGTGGGGCTGGCCTCGCCAGCAGGGAAGCTCTGTCGGGCCTGCAGAGCGGCGGGCAGAGAAAGATGTGCCCTCCAGGAGGCTGCAAGATTGGTTATGCCCATCCAGGAGCAAGGCAGGGCTGAATCGTGTGCCATAAACCCAGAATTGTGGTATTTGTGGAATGAAAAGGAAAAAAAATATCCCACATCAGTAGGAAATGAGTCTTTATTTTCATAGTCTGTCAGCAGGATACCGTGAACACTGGAAAAGGAAAACAGTGAGAGGCCGGGTTCAAAACGTAGCCCTGCCCACCTCCTCCCAAGCCTTGTCCCTGGGGGCCTGTGCAGGGTGCGTGGAGCCCATAGACGCCTTCTAGAGCCCTCGCCTCTTGCCAGGTGCTCCCTTTGTGAGTGCTTTGGGGGCCTGAGAGATGCTGGGGAGCAGAGTCTCTCGGGGTCCCCCGGGCTGTCAGTCTTCACGGACTCAGAGCTTTTAGTCAGCCACCCTGGGGGCCACTGCAGGGCTGGGCTCGGAGGGGCCCAAGAAGGTGAATGCCTGCGGTGGGTGCGCGTGTGCGTGTGTGTGCACACGCTTGCTCCAAGCTCGGGGAGAACCGGAAAGGAGATGGGTGGCAGGCGTCCAAGCGAGGTGAGGTTGCGCGGGGTGAGGTTCCCCAAGAGAGGTCATCGTGAGGTTGAGAATCCCGTGTTCTCTCTCTGAGCCTCAGTTTGCTGGTCTGTAAAGTGGGACTGCTGAGAGCCAGTTCACAGGGGCAGAGGCCCTTCTCCAGGCTCTCAGAAAATGAAGTCCACTCGGATCCCCGTTGCAGTCGCAGGCCTTGTTTGAAGGGGTGGCCTCTGAGGGACCCCAGCCCAGGTCTAGGCTGTGAGCAATGGGACTCATCACATTTGGCCTCCACTTCTCCCACTTTTTTGAGGAGGCATGCCTGAAACACTGCATAATGACTTCCATTCACACTTTTGCACTAATTGGCTCATATGTTTAATCAATAACGGACATGTTGGACTCCTGGAGACGTTGGAGAGCTTCCACCTGGACCCCAGTGTGGGGAGGCTGGAGGCCTTGGCGGCAATCAAGGACCTGGCGGGAGAGTCTCTTTCTGTTTGGGATCTTTACCACCCATGCTGCCACCAGCCCCACCACCTTCTCGTGGGCACCGAGAGGTGCTCAGAGGCAGCCCAGTCACCTCTTCTTTTTTTTTTTTTTCTTAAAGATTTTATTTATTTATTCATGAGAGACAGAGAGAGAGAGAGAGAGAGAGGCAGAAACACAGGCAGAGGGAGAAGCAGGCCCCATGCAGGGAGCCCGACGCGAGACTCGATTCCGGATCTCCAGGATCAGGCCCTGGGCTGAAGGCAGCGCTAAACCCCTGAACCACCCAGGCTGCCCAGTCCCTCTTCTATGGGACACCTCCTCCTCTTGGTTCCTAATGCATCTCAGCCACAGGGGAGCCAGTCCCCAAGGTATCTACTCCAGAAAGAGGGGATGGGCTCCAGAAGCAGCAAGCAGGCTGCTGCATTGCTGGCAAAGGTTTAAGGTTTAAGGTCAAGGTCGTGGAGCTCCAGGTGGTGCCCTAGGTTCTCGGCTGTGCAGCCTTGGACAAGTCATTTCTGCTGGAGAGCTTCTGTTTGTAATTGTACTTATGTCAAAGGACTCTATCTCAGCAGCCCATGAGGGGCTAGCATTTTTTCAAGAATATTGCATTCATTCAAAAATATTTATGGAACACTCACAATGTGCAGTAGACACTGTTCTGGGTACCGGGGTTTCAGTGGTAGACAGGTCCCTCCCTGCGGACCTCACCCTCTAATGGGAGCAACACACAACTAAGCACAGAGTCAGTGTGAATTGATTTATGTTTTATAAATATTATATATTGAATCGTATGCATATCATTAAGTGTCTGTTTCTTCCTGGCTCATATAGTAACTATATATAAATAAGTATATATTTAAGGCAGTGGGAAAATCAATGAGCGATGCTGGGGGAGAGGCCAAGGAGATCTCTGTGAGGGGAGCTTTTAAGCGGAGATGGGAGGAAGGGAGGGCACCAGCCCAGAGCTCCTTTTGGGGAAAGAGCTGTAGGCAGAGGGGACTGTGGGCAGAGAGGGGACTGCAGGGGACTCAGTGGGAGATAAAGGAAGGGGGTGGGGAGGCAGTCAGGGGACCAGGTAGGGCCCTGAGGGTGGGTCCTGCTGACTGCTTGGCACAAAGTGGGTACTACCTCGGTTTCATCTGCCCTTTTGGTGTCTGTTAGCACCTCGTGACAGCCCCTGAGTGGGTCGTGGGGGTTCAGAGATGGAAGCACGGGGCCTGCATGAGGGCTCACAGCCAGCTCGGGACCCCAGGCACATTCTCTCCAGAGTGTGCCCTCGGTGGAGCCATGTGGGAGTGATGTAGACACAGCAAAGTCCCTGGGCCCCACTGAACCCCTTCTGGTAGCTGATACCTCTGCTAGTTCTTGAAGGACAAGTGGACTTCAGCTTGGGGGAAGCAGTCTGGGAAGGAGGCGTCCAGTGGAGTGTGGACCCATAGCATGTGCCAAGGCCCAGAGGTTGTAGAGAGCGTGGCTGTGCAGCAAGAGGGTCTTTCAGTGTGGCCGGCAGGCCAGGATTTGTGGGGGGTGTGGAAGTGAGGGGAGCCCAGCACGGCCTACTCTGTGACCTGAGGTCAGCTGTCACGGGAGCAGACAAGGAGGATTCTATGCACCTGATGCCTTAAGGCTCTGCTTCAGGGTTGCTGCTAAGGGAGGGGAGGATGCCAAGCCAGGGGGTCCCAGAAAAGATCCCACAGACAGTGACTGTAGCTCGACTTCCACAGGGATGCTCAAAGCTTGTCTCCAGTCAAGGCAGGGGAACCCGGCTTTCCTGTTCCCACACCTGCCAGCCACTGGCTTGGGGCCATCTCTGGCTCAGAAGACTTCAGGTCTCTGCTGGGAAGGTGGAGCAGCTCTAGGGGCCCAGGAGCCACCTGCTGAAGAGAAGTTACAGGTGCAGGCATTCAAGCCCCCCACCCCAGGTGGGATGCACCCCGTGTCTCCGGTGAGAAAAGATGGGGAAATGGGTAAAGTTAATCCGTGACCCACCACCCCCTTGAGTTTGCCAGGGACCAAGGGGTTTCGTGGGATGCGAGACTTTGAGTTCTAAAACCAGGACGCCGGGTCACCTGGAGCACAGTAGTGTCCACTGCAGTGACCTTACCTCCCGGAGCCTCAGTCTTTCCTGTACAATGGAGGTCATCATAATGCCAACTCTGTGGGGATGCTGGGGAGAGTCATCACAAAGAACCCACGTGGAGCCCAGTGCCCAGCCCAGAAGCCACTTGAAGAATGTGTGTTCTCTAGCCTCCTCCCCCCACACCCCGCCCCTGTCACTTGCCAGGCACCAGCTGATCGCAACCCTGGAAGGATGAGAGCTGACATTTCCAAAGCCAGGGGTCCTCCTAGACCTTCGTTCCCCCCCACCCCCCAAGCATCTGACAACCTGCTGGAGGACTGAGGCCCCAGAGAGGAGGAGGCTGTGTCTTTAAGTGTTCCGAACAGCACTGAAATGTTATGACAGTGCATCTCACGAGGGTTGCCGTTTCCAGGGCAACCCCACACTAAGATAAGCAAGCCGCCTGTATTTTTCCTGCGAGGCTGAGGAACGGGGTGGGGGGAGGAATTAGGCGATCTGTCGGGTTGGGGGGGACTTGAAAGCGGGAGCCACGTCCATTAATCCTTGAGCTCTGATTGCGAATGAACGTGAGCCGTTAGAGGAGGGAGAAGAGGGCCCCTTCCCCTGGCACCCAGCGTGGGGGCTTGAGCAGGGGCCCCCTCTGGATGCACAGTGGGAGGGTGAAAGAGGGAGAACCACAGTCAAGTTCCGTTTGAGAAATTACAGAATTACAGCCCTCTCCCGCTTTACCCCTGCTGAGTGTTTCCTCGAGTTAAAGCCCAAAGAGCCAGGGGCTTCTCGTGTGTGTGTGTGTGTGTGTGTGTGTGTGTGTGTGTGTGTGTGTGTAGCTCCAGGCGGAGGTTAGCATTAAGGACTCAAGCTCTGAACTCAGATAGACACGGGGTTCAAACTCTGGATCTGCCAGTGGCTGGAGTTATAGGGAGCCACCAAACCTGCTGGGGCCTCAGTTTCTTCCTCTGTTGACTGGGATAACGCGAACAAGCCAGGAGTCTGCCCTCCTGGGGACATCGTAGCTGAGACTGCACAGTGCATCAGGTGCTGTACTAGGCACTTTTACACGTCGGAGGTAACTTTGAAACCCTTCACATGGCCCCGAGAGGGAGGTGTCGCCCCCCTAATCATAGCTAAGGCCGCACAGTCTGGTCTGTAAAACAGCAGAGTGCTAACAAGTCTTCCCCTACAAATCGGCCCACAGCGGGGGCTTGGGTGGAATGAATGAATGAATGAGTGAATGAATGAATGGGCTTTCCAGGCTGCCACAACAGGGAGGGAAACGATGGCAGCCCTACCCCAGCCTCTCTCCTCCTCTCCCCTCCTCCCCGCTGGCCCAGCCCCGCAGCCTCTCCCCCTTTGGCCCCCCAGCCCCCACCCCCACCCCCAGCAGGGTCCTGTGGGGCTCACATGTCCCGACGCTGGTTTGTGAACTCACCGACCATGTGCCTTCAGAGACATCAACCTGGGGGGGGGATTGGCGGTTTCCCGTCTGGAAAATGGACAAAGCGAGCCTTGCTTTGTCTGCCTCCCCACGAGGCCGCGAGGACCCAGATGAGGGGCAGGGGCAGCCCCGTGGGCTCAGCCGTGGACTCCCCGGGGGCTCCGGGTCCAGCTCCTCCCGGGGACACACATGCTTACCCCCAAGGGGAGCTTCTGCAGTGCTGGAATCGCAGGTCCCGGGGACACCTGAAGTGAGCTGAGGATGCTACGTGGGGGCAAGGGGGTATGCTTGGCACCCTCCGAGCTGGTAACGTAGCAGTTACCCAGCAGCTGGGGCCCTGATAAATGCCAGCGTCTCGGGAAGGACCCTGTGCTTGCAGGCTCAGGCCTGGGGTTCAGGGGTGTGCGTGTTGACGAATACTGAGGTGTTGCTTCAATCCACCAGCTAAGGCGGGATCTCAGGGGGCAGACGGGCAGGGAGGGGCTGCACCAGCCTGGGGGCAGCAGGGCTGCGGTTCCCTTGTCGCTGTGTGACTGAGGACATCCCCGTCATCCCGTCCTTTTCTAGTCACTGTTTTCTCTCGTGCACACCACGGGGGGGGGGGGGCAAGAGCAGGGACCGCCATCCCCCCTCCCCTGACATTCAGGGTTCCACTGTGGGCGCGTGAGCAGGCCACGCCCCAGGGGGGGTGGCAGGACATCCAGGGACGAACAGCCCGCACGCTGGGTTCTTGTTTTCTGTCTCCGTGCTGTGCACATAGAGGAATTCATCCGTGACGGGCGGTGGAGGAGCCCCCAGCGGTGGGGGTGGGGCGGGGACAGAGGTCCCCCAACATCCATTTCCCTCGAGTCCGTGAAAAGGTGGAAAAGCTGACAAGTCTCGGATTCCATGCCTCCTTCACTGCACAAAACACACACCTCTGGTCATTTGCCAGCGAACTCTAAAGCATGAGCATAAATAATTAAAATGAAATTAGAGTTGTCAAAATAAATTAGCAAAGCCCACGAGCCTCTGTTCCCTGTTCCTCCTCGTGATCCTGGGAGTTCTCCGTTGTTGTCTGGTAGGAGCCGATGATGGACAATGAGACATGTAGCGTGGTGCAGAAGGGGCAAAGGAGGGGTGCTGGGGGGGTTGGAGGGCACCTCAAGGACTTACAGGTGCACAGACAGTCATGGGCCATTCCTGCGGTCCGGGGCGGGCAGAGCCGGTGCCAGGCTGCACCCACAGGTCTCGGAGCAGGGGCTCTGGTCAGTCCCAGCCCTGGGAGCAAGTCTGCAGTGGGCTCAGGGCATGCAGGGGGCAGGGGGGCCATGTGTCAGCACCAAGAAAATAAAGCATCCCAGGGCTACACGACCTGCAGCCCCGAACTACCTGGGAACTAATTGGATTCCAAGAAGTAAAACTGATTCTTCGGGGTCGGGGGGGTGGTGGTGAGAGAAAGAGTCCACTTTTCTCCCTGAGCCTGGAGCATGAAATGGGGTCTCAGGCCCCCGAGGTCTTAGACAAGCGGACGTGGCAGGAGGAGGGAGGTGGCATCTACTCAGAGTGAACCTTCTGGAAGTCTGGTCTATGTTTGATCTTCACACTCGTGTGCCACAGGTGGCCCCCACCAGTGCTCATGTGGATTCGTGGGGTGGCCTCCTACCTGGTGTCCTGCTGCTGCACTGCCCTGCTGTTTGGCAGAATGAATGAATGAGCGGAGGCAGGACTATCATCATGCCCGCTCGACAGAGGAGGGAGTTGAGGTTTGGAAAAATCCTCTGGCTCACGTTTCCTGTGTGTGCATTAGGACACTGGGTTTGAACTCCGGCAGAATGGCTTCAGGGTAGGTGTGGTAAAAGTCCTGTCGTGCCAACTTCAGGCGCAGGGGACTGGGAGCGACATCTGCTGGATGCTGTCAAGCATCGGGCCGGTACTAGGGACCTCGGTGATGCCACAGCTCAGTGACTGTCCCCACCACCCTCCACTGAGCATTCTCCTCACTCATCCTTCCAGCAAGTATTTCGGGATCCCCATTATTCTACGTACTAAGACTAGAACAATACGTAAGACGAAGCCCCTGTCCTCATGGAGCTTCTTACTGTCCGGTGTGAGGAGGAGAATGTAAATGAGGAAACAAGGTACTCAAAGGGAGGTAGAGCTGTGCAGGAGACCGGCCAGGAAATGTGGTAGCGACTGGTTGGGATGGGAGGCGCTGCTTTGGGTGGGGTGGTCAGGGAGAGCCTTGCTGAGGAGGTGGACGTTAAGCAGATTCCTGATATCTGGGGGAGGTTTTAGGAAAAGAGTATTGCAAGCAGAGGAACCAGCGAGTGCAAAGGCCCTGGGGTGAGGTCTGAAAGGGAACCAGCGTTGCTGGAGGATAATGAGCAGCAGAGTGATTTGCACACAAGCTGGCAAGCGAGGGTGGCTTTAGAAGATGGAGCAAGGAATTTGGTTTTGGTTTAGTAAGAGGAAGCTGTTAGATAGTATTAAGCTGGGGAGTAGCATGTCTGATTATATTTAGCTCCGTGGAGAAAAGACTCTGGTGGGGCAAGAGTGGAAGCTGGGAGGTCGTTGAGGAGGCCGCCATAGTACCAGGCAAGAGAGGATGGAGACTGGGACCAGTGCAGTAGTAGTTGGAAACGGTGAGCAGGACTTGGATTCGGGACGTGTCTTAGGGTAGACCTGACAGGAAGGACTTGCAAAGGGATGTGAGGGGTGATGGACAAGAGAGAGAGTGACTAGGAGATTTTGGATCTGAGCTTCTGATAGAAACGAAAGTGCAGGAGAGGGTACACACACCCGCAGAGCCTCCCTGGCGGGACTAAGGATTCCGAAGGAGTGTTTCTGTGCCAGACTCATCACTTCATCACCCTGTGCCTCGTCCGGGGCCCGACAGAGTGAAGGTCTCAGGAGCGGTTTGTGGAGTGCAGTGTGCACGAAGGAGGGGAAAGGGCTCAGGAAGGCAGGGGAGTGTAGATAAGTAAGGGAGTAATACTGCCGAGCCTAGAGTGGAATAACATCGGCTGTTCCCTAAGCGGCCGACGCAGAACAAGAACAAGAACCCTCGGCTCTCAACAGTTGTGCAGCAGAGTGGTTTAGGGACCAGTGAGAATTTTGCCTCCTTTTTTGGAGATTCAAGATGTACATTGGGCCAAATAAAGGCTCTGAAAAGGCCTGCACAAAAGACCCAAATTAACTTGGGTTAAGCCAGCATTTCCCAGACTTCACCGGCAGAGCTAATTTTACTGGCTTATTGACATCTGAACATGATTCAGGAAAGGCGGCTCAGGCCAGCCCCCCTCACATGCCCTCAGTTGCTGACTGTCACTGAAGAGGGTCAGAGGGGCAGCTTGCCCTCCTACTGAGCTCTTAGGAAATCCCTCTGGGGTTGAGGATCCAGGTTGAGGATCGGTCCAAATATGGTGCCACCATTAGCATTATAATAATGACTATTCCCGACTCACTCCTGAGCTGGGTCAGCCTTGGTTGTAAGCAGTTTCCATGCTTCCTCCTGTTTTATTTTATTTTTATTTTTTTTAAGATTTTATTTATTTACTCATGACAGACACACACACACACACACACAGAGAGGGAGGCAGAGACACAGGCAGAGGGAGAAGCAGGCTCCATGCAGGGAGCCCGACAGGGGACTCGATCCCGGGTCTCTAGGATCACACCCCTGGCTGAAGGCGGCGCTAAATCGCTGGGCCACCGGGGCTGCCCTTCCTCCTGTTTTAAAGCTCAAAACAGCCCTTTGACATGGGTGCTATCATCACCCTCCTTTTATTATTATTATTATTATTTTTTTACAGATGGGGAAAGCAAGACTTGGAAAGATTAAGTGGGCTTGCCCCAGGGTAGCAGAAAGGGAAAGTAACAGAAGGAGGATACGGTCTCAGGAAGGTTCTAGAACATCCCCTGCCCCCAGCCTGACCAGTAGGGCATCCGTCTGGGGCTGGGTACCCTCCCCCCATCCACCCCAAACCCTGGCCAAGCCACAAGGTGGCGGGGGTGGGGGTGGGGGGCTTCCATTTGGTGTCTGGACTCCCTTGGGCAGCCCGCCCTCTGCCCTGCCCCCCACCGTCCTGGAGCTGATGTAGAGCATCTCAGAAGCCCCATGGAATTGGAGAATTTTAAACAGGAAACTGGTATAATTTTGGTCAGGAGCTCAGGCAAGAGGGAGAAGCTCTGCCCGGCCCTGCCACATCCAAGAGAAATAAAGAGGGAGGGTTTAGGGTTTCAAGTTTGTGCGTTCAGGGGCTGTGAAGACAAATAAGGACTTTTATTCAGCCCTGTCCAGGCTTGGCTGCCTTCTGCTTTTCCAGCCTCTCCCTTCCCTCCTTAATTGAATTGAATTGAGTAGAGGGCCCTTGCGGTGAAGCCCACCTCCCACCCAGGCCTTTGTGGCTGGACACCCCCCCTGCCCAGATCCCCCCAGGCTTTCTCATAGCCAGGGCCTGCCCCTCCTCACCCTCCCCCCCCCCTTGGTTTTTATTCTTGCAGGAGCTCCCCAGGGCCTGGACCACTGTGGGAGCCGCGGTGAGGGTGGATACAATGAAAGTCTTGTAAGGCTGTAGACCCCTCCCGCCTCCTCCCCGGGGGCCGTGTGGCGCATTCCTCAGCTCTGCCCCAGACCTCTCTGAACCCTGGTCCCCTTGGAAAGCCAGACTAAACTTGTCTGGTTGGGGAGAGGGATTTTCTCAGCCCCAAGAGGCCGTCCCCAACCCCCAGCCCCTGCACGTCGCACACCCCTGGTCCAAACAGCACAACCACAACACAGCGCCAGCTTCAGCTTTGGCAGTTTTATTAGATCAGCCAGTTCATTCTTGCCTTAGGGATCCCCGGCCCCAAATTTATTTCATTTCCATCCAGCTCCTCTGCAGGGGGAGGGGTGAGGGTGGGTGCTTAGAACGATGATGATGATGACCAAGTCCAAGCCATGGCTCATGGGTGGGCTGGAAGACTGTTCTGGAGAACCGCACAGGTGACCCTTGCCAAGCCTGTCGCAAGGAGGGGCGTTCATTGAGTGTGTCTTATGTGCCCGTGATGATCTATGTGGTCACCACAACCCGGAGACGTAGCGCCTACTCCTTCCTGCAGAAGAGGAAACCGAGAAGGATGAGCCTTGCCCCAGCTCACAGTCAGCAAGTGGCAGGGCGGGGATTCGAACCCAGGCACGCTGCCTTCAGAGCTGCTCTGAGCCGCCACTGCCTGGGTCAGAATGCTTAGCAGGTGTTTGTGAGACAGGCCCTCTTCACCACCGGGACGGCCTCCCCTGCCCCCTACCCCACCTCGGGGCACCTGCTTTAAGAGTCAGGGACTCACTTTTGGGTCCCGATCTTCAGGATGACCCGCACAGGTATCACGTGGTCGGCCCATTTTGCTGAAGGAAAGACTGAGGTTCAAAGAGGTAAAAAGAATTGTCAGAGCTCCTGAATCTGGCATATCTGGGATTGGAGCCACTTTTTGGCTCCGCTGCATTTCATGGGACCAGGCCCCTGGCTAGACGAGCCCCTCTATTTGGGAGAACCAGCCACCCATCCAGGCTTTTCCTGACTAAGCTAGATCCCCTTCCAACGGGCTCGCATCTGTGCCGCACTGGGAAGCTTTGCTCAAAGTGCATCCGCATCCTGTCTCCCCACGGAGCCTCTTCCTGGGCTTCCGGCAGGATCCTAGGGGACACCTGCACCTGTTTGCAGGTTGTGGTCTGGCCGCCTGGGCCGGCTATCCCCAGGCTCCTCGTGGCCCCTCCCTGAGAGGGGCGATTCCCAGGGTTGGGGCGGACGGGCAGGGCCTTCTCAGGCCTTCGGTCAGATCATAAATCAAGGGTAAGTACAGAGCTTCCCCCCCACAGAGGCCCCGTGTCTGCCCAGAAGGCGGTCTTCTGGGGAAAGCACGCTTCCTGAGGGTCACCGTGGCTGTCTGCCCGGCGGGCACCCCTCCTGGGCTGTGGGGACCCGACCGCAGCCCAAGGTCACGCCGCCGGTCAAGGGCGGCGCCAGGACCAAACCGCAGATCTTCTAACCCCCAGTCTGACGCTTTTTCAACTACATGTGCTGATTTATTTAAAATAGCATCAAAAGAAGAATGGCAGATTGTTGAGGCCGAGTGAGTGGTACCGGGAGGTTTGTTGTAGCGTTCTCTCTGTGTGTTTGACAACTTCCAAATTATCAGTTAAAACGATAAACTGAATATCACCTCCTCGGGAAGCCCTTTGCTGAATGAAAATATTAGATTGCCATTCTTCTTGCCAGCTTCCCACCCCCACCCCCGCCTTTTTTTTCTGCTTCCTCCGCAGAACTTAGGATAACTCACAGGCCCTTTATTATTTGCCTGTTTACGTCTGTCTCAGACAAGTACGAGCTCCTGCCTTGGCTTTGTGGGCTGGTGTGTGCGCGTGTGTGTGCGCGTGTGTGCATCTGCTAGCACAGAGCCCGGCATACAGAAGGCATCCGATAAACACCTGTGGAGTAGCATAATATACGTGTGGCATCTGGAGAAGCCACGGGGGCTTCGGGAGTGGGTATAGCACAACACGGAAAGGGTCTCCACGAGGCAGGCGGTGGGTGTCAGTTGAGTGCAGAGGGCAGAGGGCAGAGGGCAACTGATTCGGAGCCCCACTCATTTCTCCGTGACCTTGGGGGAGTCTCTGACCTGCTCAGAGCCCCCAGTTCTCCACCTGTATAGTGGCCTTCACAATGGCTCTAGCTTAGAATGAGGCAGCGACGCAGAGGAGCCTGGCACGCACCAGGTGCTTCCTCCATGCAGGTGGTTTGCACCTCCGCAGGCCCTAGCGGCCCCTCCCAGACTCTGGTTTGGAAGGAAGGAAGTTTCGTAGGTGAAAGGGCCAGCTCTGGCCAGCTCTACAGGTCTGTAGAATGATCTGGGCGCCCTGTAGACCCATGCTGTCTAAGCAAGGCCGAGGCCATGGCAAGCTAAGAAAGCCCTGGTCCCCTAGAAGGTCTCTGGCGGTCGCAGTACTTGGCTGCCTGCACCCAGGGCCCCTCTTGGGTGATGTTTCTTTCTTTTTTTTTTTTTTTAATTTATTTATGATAGTCACAGACAGAGAGAGAGAGAGGCAGAGACACAGGCAGAGGGAGAAGCAGGCTCCATGCACCGGGAGCCCAATGTGGGATTCGATCCCAGGTCTCCAGGATCGCGCCCTGGGCCAAAGGCAGGTGCTAAACCGCTGCGCCACCCAGGGATCCCCCTTGGGTGATGTTTCGTTTGTGCGGTCATCTTCATGCCCACCCAAGCATGAGCACCTGTCTTCATTTCTATTTTATACACGAGGCACAGAAAGCTGGAGTAGCTTGCCCAGCTTGCACAGCTCGGAAGAGGTAAACTGGGATTTGAACCCAGACCCAGGAGGCAGCTTTACTCAGCAACCCTGATGATGATTCATTCTTGGCACCCAGTTAATGTGTTGAACAAAGACAGATTCTTCTGCTCCCCTTCTTTACTACTCAAACTCCCCTTTAGGTCTTGGAGCTGTCTCATTAGGAAGTGAGAAAGGTCCCCCATGAGTAGAGAAGACAACAGAGGGAGTGTTTGGGGCACTGGCATTGGGTGGGCCCCCGGGGGTCAGGGACCCTCCAGGAGAGGGAATGACAAACACCAAGCTCTGAGGTGTGCTCAAGCACCCAGACAGCAAAGCTGGATGTGGCTGGGCAGGGAGGGGGAGAACATTTGGGAGCCAGAGAACACTAGGGGGTGGGGGTGAGGGCTGCCGGCCTTTGAAGAGTCCTGATTGTATTCTAAGTACAATGAGAAAACGTTCCCAGGGTTTAAGCAGAGGAGTTCCAGGTTCTAATTTGCATTTTAAATAAGTCTCTCTGGCTGCTGCATGGAGAATGGATTATAGGGGTGAAAGGGGGAGCCCCAAGACAGAAGTCAGGACTGCTCCCCAGGAAGGCCCTGCTTGGGGGTGGGCATTACTCTCTCTCTATCTCTCTCTCTCTCTCTCTCTCTCTCATACACACACACACACACACACATACACACACACACACACACACACACACACACACACACACGTCTTGTTTCTATCACGTGGACTCAGGAACCTGGGGGAGAGGTGGCTGGTGGGGAGACCCCAGGGCATTTCTCTGGGAGATAGGAAACCTCATGGGGATCCCTGGGTGGCTTAGCAGTTGAGCACCTTGTCTTCGGTCCAGGGCGTGATCCGGGAGAACCCGGGATCGAGTCCCGCATTGGGCTCCCTGCATGGAGCCTGCTTCTCCCTCTGCCTGTGTCTCTGCCTCTCTCTGTGTGTCTCTCATGAATAAATAAATAAAATCTTAAAAAAAAAAAAAAAGGAAACCTCAGTCTGTCCACACTGGTCCCCATAATAGCGGGAAAGAAGAGGAAATGATGAAGGAGGGCTTTGTATATTGAGGGCTCTCCTAGGGAATCCCTCCCAAGTCTGCTCAAACCCGTTGATAGTACTAGTGTTGTTGTTGTTCACATTATTTTCTATGTTTGTATTTAGCATGACTATAAAACATTATTAGAAAGAGCGGTGTTATTTTAACATTGAGCTACTACTGTCAATGGGCACACCGGCCCCTTGATGGTAGGGGACGGTGTGGGGACAGGTTTGAGGAGAGAAACAGCAGAGGCGATTTTACTTACCACCCGGTAATTGAGTGCGTGCTGTTTCCTGGCCCTGCTAGGCACTTCTGCCCCCTAGGGATTCAGCCTCCGAAGGAAATAAAGGGAGTGAATGCAGACTGTAGCACAAAGTAGGGTGTGAATGGCATCAGAAGCAAAATCCACAAGGGTAGGCTTTTAGGGGAGAAAAGTGGGGGGTGGGGTGGAGAAAGCCTTTACGGAGGTGGAGTCAGGGTGGGGGTGGTTGGGGGGGGGTAGGAGGGAGGAATTCCAGCCCCTGGGGGCAGTATCTGCCAGCGCCTGGCCTGGCCGTGGGAAAGCATGGGGTGTATATTTTCAGTGGAGAAAGAACGATCCCCTTTGGTGGTAACCTTGGGAACATGGAGAGGAGTAGCAAAATATTAATTGGGAAGATGGACTGGAGCCCAGGTGATGGAAGTCCTTGAATGCTGAACTTGGATTTAATCATTCAGCCTTGGGGAGCTTTTGAAGGCCTCGATTCAGGCCAGTTGATCTAGGGCTCTTGCTCTGATACGGTGCAGGGGATGGACTGCAGAGGCGAGAGACCTACACGACTTGTCTACTGCACAGGTCCAAGCAATAGAAGATGCAGGCCTCCAAGGGGGCAGGGGCGCTGGGGTGGAGACAAGGGGCAGATGCAGGAGGCAGTGGGAAGATTCTACAGGACTCTGTGTTGGGTGGGTCAGGGGCAGAAATGGTGACGTGTCTGCGTCTTTGAGCTGAGGTACCTATGAGACTTGGGGGGCTACCAAGAAAAATGAGGGGGATTCAGAGATTGGGGAAACAGCCAGTTGGGAGGGCCCAGGGAGATGATGAACTCAGCTGTGGAGAAAGAAGTTAGGATTCTTACTTAACCACCACCCTTCCTCCATCAGAACCCTTTTCCAAGAGTATCCTCTCGATGCTTCCATGGAAGTTTGACCTGCATTTATTAAGTTCTGAACCTAAGAATAGAATGTTGCCAACTCAGAGCCGGTCTGTTTGGTCTTTATCAGATTACAGTGTTATTCATCCCCACTCTCCTCCTTGCCTCTTTCTGCTTCTAGATGTCAAATTCACTTAGGGCCACAAGACAGGGGCCGAGTCGGTTCCTTTTTTTTTTTTTTTTTCTCCTGTGGACCCAGGACACATCATAGTCCCTGGCAATAGAAGAGCTCAGCAAGTATCTGTAGAGGAAGGGAGGGAAAGCGGGAAGGAGGGAGGGAGGAGGGGTTGCCTTACTCCCCAGCCTAGCCCCTGGCAGCCCCTGAACTAGTATCTGGGGCCCAGTGTGCGGTGGATGTGTGAGCCCTTGCGATCTGAAGTTTCGGGGCTCCCCTCTGGTAGCTGCTCTGCTTGCAGTGGTGTGTTTATCTTTAAGCTGTGGATCGCAATTTATCTTTCGGAGTCCAAAGGCATTTACAAACCCCAGCCTAAAACAATAAAGCGACCGCATATCTGAGGAAGGGGGTGGAAGGTGGGGGCAGGAGGGAAGAGGAAGAAGAGAAAGCAAGAGAAGTTCTTCCCTCCCCTCCCCTGACGATTTCTGGGATGGAGGTTAGAGCTAGCAGGGTGTTTAAGTGGGGTGGGCAACAAGCCCAGCCTCCGGCCTATGGAAAACTCATAGAGCTTCTCCTGGCTGGCTGTTAGGCGCGGACTGTGCCGCCCTGGGAGTGTGCATCAGCAGTACCTGTCTGGCGTCTTGGGAGGGAGAGCAGGTCCCCTCGACCACAGCCTGGCGGTGTCCACCCCAAAGAAACCACGCCGACTATTGCTTTTCCTAAAGGCTGGCTCTGGTGGATGCCTGGGTAGGGCTCCTTGGCAGGATAGAAAGCCAGCTCGAAGTGGGAGCACGGATGTGTGCCTCTGTCTGGAAAGCCAGCGGGGACAGACGGAGAGACTTGGCTAATGACAGGTGGGCTCTCGGGCCACTTTTCACAGCTCTTTGTGATGCAGAAGTTAAAAAAGAGAGAGAGAGAGATTGGGAGAAAGAGACAGAAGTTGCTGCCACGGAGGCAAATATGTCTCAGGGATTTCCCCAGTGTTAAATTAGGAAAGTTTAAGGGAGAGATCGTGATGTCTACCTGGTGTTCTGGCTGCTGTTTCTGGAAAGCAGCTGTTCCCCTCAAGATAAGATCAAGCTCCTGGCTCGGAGGCTTGGGTTCTAGTCCCAGTCCCGAGATGAACTCACTTTGGGACCTCAGCTCGGTCGCTCGGCCCCTCTGGACCTCCGTACTTGCCTTCTGTATGAGTTTCCTAGACGGCTGTAACAGATCACCCACAAACCGAGTGACTTAGAACAACAGAAATGCAATCTCCCACATGTCTGGAGCCCAGAAGTCTGAAATGAAGGTCCAGCAGGGCCACAGCCCCTCTAGGGCTCTAGGGAAGAATGCTTCCTGCCTCCTCCTGCTTGCATGGCAGTCTCTGGCCATTCCAGGTGTCCCCACCCCTCTGCCCCACTGTCTTCACATGGCCCTCTCCCTCCTGTGACTATCTCCCTGTGTGTTCTTTTTTTTTTTTTTTTTTAAATTTATTTATGATAGTCACCCAGAGAGAGAGAGAGAGAGAGGCAGAGACACAGGCAGAGGGAGAAGCAGGCTCCATGCACCGGGAGCCTGACGTGGGATTCGACCCCGGGTCTCCAGGATCGTGCCCTGGGCCAAAGGCAGGCGCCAAACCGCTGCGCCATCAGGGATCCCTCCCTGTGTGTTCTCTCCAATCTTGGATGTAGGGTCCTCCCTTAGCGAACATGACCTCATCCTAATGACTACCTCTGCAAGGACCCTTTTTCCAAATGAGGCCACAGCCTGAGGTTCTGACGAAGATCATGAATTTTGAGGGGACAGTATTCAACCCAAGACACCTTCCCCCTCCACCTTTAAAGGGTCTTCGTAGGGGTGCCTGGGTGCTTAGCGGTTGAGCGTCTGCCCTCGGCTCAGGGTGTGATTTGGAGGTCCTGGGATCGAGTCCCATATCGGGCTCCCCTCATGGAGCCTGCTTCTCCCTCTGCCTCTCTCTCTCTCTCCCTCTCTCTCTCATGAATAAATAAATAAAATCTTTTAAAAAATACTAAAAGATTGTTGTATTCTGTGGAGTTCAACTTATGTCGTTCATAAGCAATTATTAAGTGCCTGCTGGATGTAGAGTGCTTATCTTAAGACAAATAAGGCCACTGTTTTCGGATTGGCCTGCCTCATTCATAACAAGCTTACATCAGTTGAACTTGCACTAGGCCTGTTGGGGAGTGGAGGACGGGTGGGTCTCTAAAGAACCCAGAGCTTTTTCTCAGATACGTAGCTGCTTAACTGTACCTGTGGTGTTTGTGTTAGACAACTTCAAATTTGCTTGGGTGTCGACAGGAACTTGCCCAAAGCTTTCCTTTTTATGCCACCTGCCCCCCTCTAAAAATCTGTCTAACTTGTCTTGGGGCTAGAAGAACACTGTCTGATTCCACAAACTTTCAATCCAACAATTTTTTGGAACACGGGCCGCATAATCTAAGAAGTCTTTGGCAGATCTAAATCAAACATAACTTTGGGAGGCCGGTTCCTTCCGCGCTTCCAGAGCAGCGAGAGGAAGTGCATCAGCAATTGGCAGCATGTGACGAGCCAGATGATTTTAGGTGGAACTTCCATGAACTAGAATGCTTTGTATTTCAACGGTTTTAGAGCCATGGAAGGAGTATTTGATCACATATATTTCACACATCCATCTATGGTTTCCTAGTTAGTATTACTCTTGACAAGGTTAAGTCGAGAAAATGAATTGGTTTTAAGTCACTTGAAAGAACAAGATTCAGTAAAGAATAGTATAAGTGGGCTATAGATATGGTGAAACGAGTGATGGTAGTACGCAGGGGGATATTGCAAATATCGTGAGGGGGTTATGGGAGTGACTCATGTTTGGGGAATACCGGTTGAGTGGGTTAGAGTGTTTGGCATTCACACCTGTGTTTGATCCCGGCTACACCGCCTACTGGCCCAGTGGCCACGGGCAAGTCACTCAGTGCCTTGGAGGATCAGTTTCCCCATCTGTAAGTTGAGGGTGGTGGGACCTCTGGGTCACAGAGAGGAACATTCCTGTGGTGTGTAGAGCGAGGGCCACCCAGAGAGAGCCAACGTGGGCTGGATGGAGCTACCAAATCTGAGGTGCCGCCCGTGGGATCCAGATTGGAAGACACAGACTCCAGTTGTCTGGGAGAGGGGGCCAGGCAGGGCTGGCTGGGCTCCAGGACTGTGAGCTGGAAGGGGCCCCCTAGATGCTTGACCCTGGCGTACGGTCCCTGGAAGCAGCCTCCTGTAGGTTTGAAGCTGGAATGGGGCCAAGTGGAGAACTGTTTTGTATGTTTTGTTTTAGTGATTCAGAAAGCTTTTTTTAATTTTTTTTTCTTTTAAGATTCCACTGTGTGTCGTGTGCTTTGCTTGAATTTTTATTGCTCCTGTAAAAAAAAAAAAAAAAAAAATCCCATGAGAAAATTCTGCGACCTTATTTCCGTTTTACGGATGAGAGTACTGAGGCTCAGAGAGGTATTGACCATGGTCATATAGTTAGAAGAGGCGGAGGGAGGACTGGAAACCTCCGCTGTCCTGCTTCAGCCCCCCTGCTCCTCCTGCCCCAGGGGTGGGCATTCCTGGGCCTGGATCCAGAGAACAGCTGTGATGATGGGCCGACCTGGTACAGGAAAGGAGACCGGAAATTGACTGGAAAATCCTACACCTTTTTATACATCAGGATCCCCTAGGTAAAAGCATCCCACAGGCTCATGCTCTTCTATTTCACCTGTCTTTCTAGAAAGGGGACACAGGGGATCATTGCCTGATCCACGGCTTTCCCATTTCTCTGCAGCATCAAAGCAGGTGAAATTGTCCAAATACATCCTCTGGAGACAACGGGGGCCAGGGGGATGCAATCTCATGGGATTAAAAAGCAATTTAAACATGAAATTACTCTCTAGGGCCTGGCGGCTACGCAGGGAGGAGGAATATAACATTTCTTAGAAATTGATATTCTCACTTCCCATCGGATGTGGGTTTGTGGACAGTCTTCTGGGTTCCGTCTTCCTCGCCATGGCTTGTGATAACTGTGATTGCCCTTATTCATACAAGACTTGCATTTCATCAGGGACTTTCACTTGAAAACATGCCTGAGTTGGTTTGGCACTTGGCGCTATTGTGGCGCACTGGGTGTCCTTCTTGAACTTCCCAGGCCAACACCCTCCACAGGCAGAGACCTTGGTAATAATAAGAGCTAGCACTAATTTTGTAGCAATTGCCAGGTAGCAGGCCTTGTTCTCAGCGCTTCACAGGTTAATTTATCCTCAGTTATTTAATCCTCAGCACAATGCTTTAATCCAGGTATCATTGGCCTCATTTTACGAACCATGCCCAGAGAGGTGGGGTGACTTGCTCAAGATCACACAGCTCAGCATGACTGATACAAGTAGGATTTGAACCAGACTTACCTTCTGAACACTAGGCCACACTGAGTTCCCTGTGAGCTCCTCTGACACACGCCCAGCATACCCTGAGCAGACATCTATCACCGAGCTTAGCATACTGAGAACACTTATTTATTTTCTCATTTATCTCCATTGCGACTTCTTCGAAACTGGGGCAAAAGCCTATTCAGTTCTGTATTCCCAGAACCCAGTAAGGCAATTGGCACACGAAGAGTGTCTGATAATGTTGTTTTTGTAACAAAAGGATTTGAATTTGAAGTTTGCTTTCAAGGAAATTCGCATCAGTGGATGCCAAAAAATAAGAAAGAAGCCATTTGAGAAGCAAAGAGCCACGGGTGAGATGTGGGGCAGAATGACCCAGCTCATTTGCTCAGGACTGAACATTGTGCGGCTGAGGCGGCGGCGTGGATCTGGGGCGGGTTGGTGCTTGGTGTTTATCTCAATATATGCCAGGCTCAGTGTCCACCAGCTCTCCTGGACCACAGTGACGAGAGTGCTTTGGGGGGAGGCAGTGTGGTTGGTGAGAGCAGCCTGGGCTTGAAATCTGACTCTACTTGTGATGTGTTGGATGTACAGGACTTTCAGTCTACGAGACAAGTTATGAAAATTCAGTGACTTGTATTTAATGCTGATTTGCGGGCACCTGGGTGGCTCAGTGGTTGAGCATCGGCCTCTGGCCCAGGGTGTGATCCTGGGGTCCTGGGATCGAGTCCCGTATCGGGCTCCCTGCATGGAGTCTGCTTCTCCCTCTGCCTATGTCTCTGCCTCCCTCTCTTTGTCTCTCATGAATAAATAAATAAATAAATAAATAAATAAATAAATAAATCTTTAAATAAAATCATGCTGATTTGCTATAAAGTATTCTATATTTACATGATTTCAGAGACTTATGTACTAAAGGACATGTCCTTTTTGATGTCCAACATTTAGTTCCAACCCCAGAGGGTGGGACAGATTTGTGTTATTTATTTGTTCTGTAGGCCTAGGGTGTCCGGAATCCTGTTTAAGATTTTAGGATGCCTTCAATATAGACTTTTTTGAAATAAAATTAGTTCCTATACAAAAAAAAAAAACCAAACCAAACCAAACAAAATGAGGCCTCATTCTAGAAAGGGGGACTGAGGCTGAGAGCACACAAAAGTGATTGCCTTAAGTCCCAGGATTAGAAGAGAGAGCAGATCCAAGTTCCGGAACTGGTGCTTCGCCCTGTGTTGCACCTCTGCCTTTTATCATTGGGAAAGCTTGGGCTTTCCTTAAAAAATTTTTTGAAGTCCAGGGGTGCCTGGGTGGCTCAGTGGTTGAGCGTCTGCCTTTGGCTCAGGTCCTGATGCCGGGGTCCTGGGATCAAAACCCCCAGCAGGCTCCCGTGCAGGGAGCCTGCTTCTCCCTCTGCCTATGTCTTTGCCTTTCTCTTTGTGTCTTTCATGAATAAATTAATAAAATTTAAGAAAAATTTAAAAGAGACCAAAAAAAAAAAAAAAAAAAAATCTCCCAGGACGCCTGGGAGTGGCTCAGCAGTTGAGCATTTGTTTGCCTTTGGCTCAGGGCCTGATCCTGGGATCCAGGATCAAGTCCCACATCAGGCTCCTTGAGAGGAGCCTGCTTCTCCCTCTGCTTGTGTCTGCCTCTCCCTGTGTGTCTCTCATGAATGAATAAGATCTTTAAAAAAAATGTTTTTAAGTCCTCCCCCCCACCAAAATTGCTAAGTAATTTATTGAAGTGAAATTCACATAATATAAAATGAACCATTTTGAAGTGAAGGATTCGGTGACATTTGGTTCATTCCCAGTGTTGTACAACCACCTATCGAGTTCTAGAAATGTCCATCATTCCAAAGTCAGATTCCTTACCCAGGAAAGCGGTTTCCCTCCATTCTCCTCTCCCCTAGGTCAATCCTGCCTTCTCTCTCTAAGCATTGGCCTCTTGGGGACTTTTCCTATAAATGGGACCATGCAGTATGGAACCTTTTGTGTGTGGCTTCTTTCACAGAGCATAATATTTTAAAGGTTCATCCTCATTGTAACATGTATCTGTGCTCTGTTCCTTTTTAAAGGCTGAATAATAGTCCACTGTATGAATCTACTACAACTTATTCACCCAATCATCTGTCATTGGACATCCAGGTTGTTTCCAGATGTCTTTTGGGTATTTGTGACTAGTGCCGCTCTGAGCAAGTGTGTACATACACTTGTTTGAGGACCTATTTTCAAATCCTTGGGGTATATACCACTTTCCCTAAGTTTTAAAGGCTGAGGCAGATGCATGCTGCACTGTCGTTTCTGAATATTACTAAACCACCAGGCATCAATAATTTAAAATTTAGTTAATATCTGGGGACCCCCAGCTGGCTCAGTCGGTAGCACTGATTTCAGGGTCGTGAGTTCAAGCCCCATGTTCGGCAGGGAGCCTACTTAAAAAAATAAAAAATAAAATAAATTAAAAGTGGGGAATATTTTGGATAATATCTATCTCATCCCTAAAAAATAACAAACTTCCTGCTCTACAAACGTGGTTTAAATACCTCCGCTTCCCTGGTCAATGGAGTTTTATCCACGTACACAAGCGTGCATACGTGCGCCTGTGCCTTCTCACACTCTAGCTGCTGCTTTTTCACGGGTTGCTATCCCACTGGGAGATTGTGTCTCTGTTGATGTTTATTGACATAATGATGTTTTGGTTTTCTAACAGCCTCCATTAGGCGCTCAACACCATTCAAAGGATGTGAGGAGAGAGAGAGAGTCACATTCTACCGTTAGCCTTGGAAATAGAATTAGAAATACAAGCATTATTAGGTTTCTAGTGATACACTCCTTGATGGCCTGTACCATATTTTATGCTTTTTAAAAAAACATTCCCTGGGGCACCTGGGTGGCTCAGTCAGTTAAGCATCTGCCTTTGGCTCAGGTCATGATCTCGGGTTCCTGGGATCAAACCCCTGCATCAGGCTCCTTGCTCAGTGGGGATCCTGCTTCTCCCTCTCCTCCCCAGCTCAACTCATGCTCTCTGTTGCTATCTCTGTCTCTCTTTTAAGTAAACAAATAAAATCTTTAAAAAAAAATAAAAAATAAGATAAAAAAAATTTCCTTTAGTTCCAAGTATGAAGTTGGGAATCTGCAAAGGTTTGCTCAGTGAGGGAGTCACAGCACTATTTTGATATGCCGACAAGCTCTTTAGCAAAACTGGCTGTCGCCGGTGAAATGAAGAAGCCCCAGAAGGAGGATAGAAGGGTCAGCTCACTTCCTGGGATGACAGCTGTCACAGTGAACCCCGTGAACAGGCAGGGCCATCTACACCATGCGTCGCCATCGGCCTATTTCTCCAGGCTGCACCTGGACATTAATCACGCAGCTCTCTGTGATGAGTCAAAACAAGCATCCCAGGTCTCCACCAGGAGGGCCTCCAGGCTGGGACATCTGTCGCCCGTGGCCTGGCAGGCCTAACTAGCCTGTTTTTTGCAGATCTGCAGGCTTACGTTCAGATCTGGCCACTTCCTGGCTGGATGACCTTAAACAAATGACTTAACCTCCCTGGGCCTCAGTTCCTTCAGGTTATGGTAATTGTGGAATGAACTCCAGCTTGTAATGTGCTTAGCCAGGTGCCTGGCTCATAGCAGGGGCTCAGTTCTGTGATTATTGTTGCTATGCTCTTTCCTTCCTTGCTAGACATTTTCTCTTCCTTTTTTTTTTTTTTAAAGATTTTGTTTATTTATTTGTTTGAGAAAGAGAGAGAGTGCATGAGTGGGGGCTGGGGAAGGAACAGAGGGAGAGGGACAAACAGATGTGGTGCTGAGCACGAAGCCTGATGCAAGGCTCAGTCTCGTGACCCCAAGATCATGACCTGAGCTGAAATCAAGAGCCAGACGCTCAACTGACTGAGCCATCCAGGCACCCCCAGGCATTTTCTGTTTCTGATGTACAATAGAAGCAGCGCTAAGCTAAAGGACTCCTCTGCTCTCATGGAAGACAGTCCAGGGGGGATGGCAAACATGCAAATAAACACTTGCAGAGGGCATATCATGTGCTGCTGGAACACAGGGTGGGAACCGATGGGGGATGTGGACTCGTCTTCACAGAGAGTGACCCTCTCATCTGGTTCCTGGAGGATGGAGAACAGATCCCTGTTGGATAAGGTGGGGCTGGCATTCCCAATGGGGGCCCCATGTGGGAGGTGTTTCCGACAAGGGTAACAGCTCGAGGGCTCTAGGTGTCTGAAGGTTGGGGTGTGTATGTGTCTGTATTTAAGGTGGAATCTGATACCGACATAAAGCCCAAGATGAGTTCCAAGTTAGGGCCGGAAGTCAGGGTCTGTCTTTGGTTGGGGAGTAGCAGTTACTTTGACTTCTGTACCCCTTCAGAACCAGCCAATCCCCACTTGAAGGGGGAAGTCAGAGAAGGAAGCCCCATGGGAAACAGGGAGCTCTGCAGATGACAGGATGACTTCTCCAGCTGCCTACCCGCCCAACTCATCCCTTGATGAGTCCGGCATCGTTCTCATTAAGGCACACACCAGGTTCACGAACTAGTCTCATTGGGCTGGAGGAGGGGCTGGTGGGTTCTTAGCCAAAGGGGTATCCGAGGGATGGTGGGGGTGGTGCAGGCAGCCCCCAGCCCAGGGAAGCTGCTGCTCCCGGCCCCGTGGGGCCTCTGGGCTTCCCAGGAACGCCAGGACCTGTCAGCACACACACAGCGCACAAATGACTTATTTTGCTCTGTGACAGAGATAAATACTCTGTGTGTGTGAGTTAATTAGTGAAATGACAGAGCACGGCTGTGTCTCTGTGGAGCCCCCCAGCACTAGAGCCTGCCCTCTCGGAAGCCCCACATACCCCTCACCTCGTACCCACCCTGGTCTACCGTGCTTGGTCTCTTACTCTCGAAGTGGCCCAAAGTTTGTCCTGGATTTTCTGCATCCCTTCCAGCCTGCCCCTGGCCTCAGCTGCCTGGTGCTTCGTTCCTCTGCAAGATAGGGGCTCAGTCAAGCTGCTTCCAGATAGATGACCCTGAGCAGAGAAAGGCCAGCTGAATGCCCTGTGGGCAGGGACCCATGGCCATGACGTGGGGACAGACACAAAGGAAAGAGGCTTCGCTTGGAGTGAATGCGGGTGCCGTTCCCATCTTGTCCGCTCGGGACTCCTTGGTACGATCACGGGCACTCACATAAGCTCTCTGAGCCTCAGTTTCCACAGGGCAAAGCGGGGATCATAACATGCTTGTGCTTGAGGGGTTGCCCCAGTGCTCCACACCCAGGCGTCAGGAGCACAGGGTGAATAAGTTGGAGACAGTTTATGCTTCTCACATCCCGGATGGGCTGCCAAAGCATTCTTGAAATTTCTCTTCAGCAAGCACTGCTGGGAGGAAGTCCTCCTCTAAGAACTGAGTTTGGGGGACGCCAGTGGTTGAGCTTCTGCCTTCAGCTCAAGGTGTGATCCTGGGGTTCAGGATCTGGTCCTGCATTGGGCTCCCTGCAGAGAGCCTGCTTCTCCCTCTGCCTGTGTCTCTGCCTCTCTGTGTCTCTCATGAATGAATAAATAAAATCTTAAAAAAAAAAAAAAAAAAAAACTGGCTTTGGGCCTCTCCTCACTGTGTGATGTGGAATAGGGCACTGGTCTCTCTGAGTGAGGCTGAAATTGGAGGTTGTACAACGGCTCTGGGCCCTGGCCTTATGACATACACGCCAAATACACATCAAGTGCTATTATCTTGCCTTTTTTTTTTTTTTTCAAAATGTGCAAAAAGCTGGCATCAACGGGCCCAGGAAGGAGTGTGTGGGCCAGAGCACGGTGGCCAGCAGCAGAGCACCAGGGGGCCCCTCGCAGGGCAGAGCCATCCTGGCTCCTCGGGGTCCAGCAGCCCAGCTCTGCATACGCAGCATGCAGGCACACCCGGACCTGGAGAAGAATCTGAGCAAAGCAGAGGCTGACATGTGAAAACAAGGATCAGGGGAGCAGAGATCCTGGGAACGGGGCCTCAGAGACAGATCCTTCAGAGATCATCAAACTTTATAAAGCAGCAAAACTACTTTTTCAAAGGAAGCCCAAAATAGGAAACAGACAAAAGCAAAAAAAAAAAAAAAAAAAAAAAAAAAAAAAAGGAGTCCTCAGGCGGTTTATTTCTTCATTGTGGGGTGGAAAATGCCTCATTGTTTGTGGCCTGTCAGCAGAGCACCAGGGTGGAGGGTCCCAGACTTCATTTCCTTTACCAATAAAAATTTGTTTTAAAAGTCGGGACTGACATCTGGGTCTGGCTGATGGCCTCTTCCTGTTGGAGAGTAAGGATGTTAAAAAAAAAAAAAAAAGGCAACTACCATCTCCCATCCCATTATTTCATAGAAGAAAGAGTTGGTCCTTTGTTGGGCAGGACAGGACAGGACAGGAGGGACAGGGCTTTACTAGGAGGCTCTGTCTTGAGTTTGCTCATTTGCTGAGTAGGGACCTACAGTAGCAAAGCGGCAGGTGGGAGCCCCTTCCAGAAGGTTTCCGGTCATGGGGTTTGAAAAGTGTTGTCTTGTTGCAGTGGCTCCTTTTACTGGTGTGGAATCCGAGGCCCTGAAAACGACACAGCTCTTTCTTGGACTGACAGTTGGTATGTGTCTACTCCATGCAGTTCACCAAGCCTGGGTTAGCACAGCAGCTTCAGAGAGGAATTGCATTTAGGAGGACCCGATCCTGCAGGGAATCATGGGCAGTGTCATTCATTCATTCATTCATTCATTCATTCGCCAATAGCTTATTGACCCTCTACAGAGTGCCAGCCAAGTAGGAATGTGAGCTATGAACAGGGCCTGCAGGGTACCGCCTAATGGTGTTTGAAGTCTGATGGGCAGAGATAGAAGAGGAAAATTAAAGGAAGCAAATAAACAAGAGGATGTCAGGGAGTGAAAGCACTACAGAGGTCGTGAAACAATATTAGGGGGCGGTCGGGTATGTCTTTGATGAGGTGACAGTCCTGAGAGCCGGGACTGAAACCCATCTGACCGTTGTGTGAAGACCTGCATCATGAGAAGAAGCTGGACTTGCAAAGTGCTGGCAGAGGAACATTCTAGACAGAGGAAATCAGGTTTGGGGGGAGGGGGTATGGGAGTGATGAGTGGGAGCAGTCACATCCAGGTTCCAGGGTGGTCGCCGGTGATGGTGAGTAGGGAGAGAGGTGAGAGCAGGTGCGGACCTTCAGGGCTGGAAGTGCCCAGGAGACCCCAGGCTGGGGCCAGTGTGGAAGTGGAGGCCCACCCGGACTCCGGACTATCATGTGGCGGTGGGGGGCTTCCTGCCTCCCAGCTAAGATGCACCTTCTACCCTGACCTGCCAACTGGGCCCAGACCAGGGTGAACCAGGGCCTGGGAGCATCTCTCCTGTCACCTCAATGTCCTTCTCAACCCATCTAAGGTCTGAAACCACGGCCCCAAAATAAACCCATCCCCATTCCTAGAAGGTGACTCAGAGTGAAGAGGCCAGAGGCTTACTTCCCCAGCAACACTGCTGGTCCACCCCTCCCCAGGGGCTGCTGGGCTCAGAGATCACCCTCAGAACTAGGGTTGTGGGGTCCAGAGGCCTGCCCACCTAAGGCATCACCTCTGCTCTTTTTGGGGTGTGTGTGTGTGTGTGTGTGTGTGAGAGAGAGAGAGAGAGAGAGAAGGGAGAGTCTGAGTTGTTGAGGATTGATGGGAGTCACTCAACAAATATTTATTGAGCCTCTACTCGATGCTGGAAATTCTTCTAGGCCCAAGGATGCTGGGGTGAGGACACTAAATACATACCTTAGATGAATGTGGCTCCTGGTAGGTGCACTGCAGAGAATAAACATTGATGACAGGGCATCATGGTTGCCGCTGCTTCTGACCGAGTAGTCAGGGAGCACACCTCTTTGAGGAGGAGCCATTGGGAGTGGAGCGTGAGAGCCACCAGCTATGGGACATGAGGAGGAGCGTGCCTGGCAGAGGGGCCAGCAGAGGCACCCAGGTGGGAACAGGATTGGGTGTCCTGGGAACATAAAGGAGCCTGGATGCTGCAGCAGAGAAAACTGGGCTGGACGAGAGCAGGGATGGTAAATAGGATTTCCTATCAGTGCCGACTCTGAGCCATCGTAGCACCTGCCAAGGAACCGGGCCGAGAGCATCGTAAGGTCCCTTCTGGGTTGATCAGCAAAGAGGGCTACAATCAATTAGTGATGTCTGCCACGGACGAGACTGAGAAGGGCTGCACGCATGCCATACATTTGCCATTTCTGCATCACTCTTGACTGAACGTGGCAGGAGACCACACTGGGTATGTTTGTGCTTGTCCCTGTCTTCAGCATCTGTGTATTTTCTCCTCTGGGTCATCAGAATTGAGTGCCATGTGTGCCCCTGGCACAGCCCAACACCAGAGAATAGTAGTGGCCGTTGTGCAGTCCTGCATTGAAGTGTAAGCCAGGCCCTGGTGCTCATAAGCCATGAGTCCTCACAGCAGCCCTGGGGATGGAGTCCTTCCTCTGGGTTTTGAGGCCCAAAGAGCCAGGAATGACACCCATCTGACCGCACACCCCCGATTCTTTCTGCTGTAACAGTTGCCTTCTCAGAGAAGTTGAGGGCCCTGCGCACATTTGGAGACTCTGCCCTGACAGTCACTTGGGGAATGAGTCGATGAGAAATTGATGCTGACTGCCTGCTTCTCCTGTCCCTTCCTGCTCTCCCTGAACCTGCCATCTCCAGTGAATTCTGTCTCCAAATCAAAGTGAGTGTAGATTTACTGGAAGGATCTGGCTCCCAGGCTGCCTGCTGTCTGGGTGCAGGGGGTGGGCCAGCCCAGCCAGGGCCTGGCAGCCTGCCCTTTCTACTGCTGTCTGCTTCTCCTTCTTCCTCATTTCTCCTCTGCTCTGACCCTGCCCAGGAAGCATGGGGAGGTGATACATCAGAGTGCCCTGGCTCAGGTGCAGATGACATTTAGGGCAGGGATGCTGCGGCCAACTGGGCTCTGGTGCCAGAACTGTGGTTTACAGCCTCCGGCACAGACTGATGGGGCTACTTTATTTATTTTTTAAAAAGATTTTATTTATTTATTTGAGAGAGAGAGTGTGCAGGCATGAGCACGAGCAGGGGAAGAGGCAAAGGGAGAGAGAAAGGGGGAAACAGACTTTCCTCTGAACATAGACCCCGATGCTGGGGCTCGATCCCAGGCCCCTGGGATCATGACCTGAGCTGAAAGCAACCACCTAACCAGCTGAGCCACCCAGGTGAGATGAGGTTACTCTAATGAAGATTCCTTCTTGGGAAAGTGTGAGGTCGGAGGAGCAGGTGCGGGGCCTGCCTGCTTGGCAACCCCTCGGGGGATACCGGTTGTGCATCACTGCCTCTGAATGCTGGAGAGGCAGCTAAGAGCATGCCCAAGGCTCTGGGCAAGCCCCCGCTCTGCTGTCTACCAGCATTGTGAGCTTGAACAAGTCACTTAACCTCTCTCTCTCATAGTAAAATGGGAGTTGGATGACATCACCAGAATAATGCCACAAGAGACTCCAAAGCTCAGTGGCTTAAAGCAGTGTTTATTCTCATGTTCGAGGGCTGTGGATCGACTGCACCCTGGCTGGGCTGGCCTGGCCTGGACTCCAGGCTCCAGGCTCTGACTGCAGATGGGGTTTGAGTCTGCTCCATGTGTCTCTCATCCTCCTTAAAGCAACAGCCTTTGGGACCTCTGGTCTCCTCTCTATGTGGTTCTTCTGGGGCCCAGGCTAAAGGGGCAGGGGCCACAGAGACATGTTCTCACAAGAGTTGACCAGAGCATGAGGGGGCCCTCCCCACCATGCAGAGACAGTCATGCCTCTATTCCAACATCTCCTTGGTCAAAGCAGGTCACATGGTGAGACCCAAAGTCAAGGGCAGGCAGTCAGTGCCCACCAGAGGATTGATCTGGGAAAAGGTGTGGATGACTATTTCTATTACAGGCGAGGGAAGGCTAGGGAACTCTAAGTCAAGCTACCCCTGAGGTACAGAGGGATCCACATTCCAACCACAGCCCAGCAGTCTGTGCCAGGTGCAGTGCAAAGGGCTTCAGGTATAGCACCTGTGGGGTGGCCCTTCCCTGTCCCCCATTGACTTCACAGACAGGAAATGAGGCATGGGAACTCAAGCCTGCCCAGGCCACTGACCTTGGGCCCAAACCCTTAGCCACTACGGTCCAGGCACTTCCCCAGTGTGGCTTCACTTACATCCAGCCTGATGACGGTGCTCAGGGGTACCTGCGATTACTCCTGCCTTGTAGTTGGAAAGTCTGAGGCCAGAGACGAGTGTCCCACAGCTGAGGTCACCCATTCGAGAAGGTGGAGAGTCTGTCTGCAGACCTCTGATTCTTGGAGTGCTAATATCTGCTCCCTTCAGCCTTGAACATTTATTAGGCTAGGAGAGGAGAGAGCACTAGTCTGCAAGTCAGGATATCCAAATTTTGCCTCTGGCTAGGTGTGTGATGCGGGCAATCTCCCTTGTTTAACTTGGCTGCTACAGAACTGGTGGTGAATGGCAGGAAAGCCCACTTCCCTCCGAGAGCCCTGCCTGTGCCGCCCTGCCCGTGCAGAGGACTCTATTTCTATACATCCTCCAGGACACAGGCCTCCTGGGCCCTGACCCTGACCTTCCTCCACCCCCCTACCCGCCACCCCCACTCCCTGGCTCTGAGGCCAGGGGGAGCCTGGGGCCTGAGGGCCAGAGGATTTCCTGGCTCAGCCCCACCAGCTGGCCAGAGAGCATTCAGCAACCACTGCTCCCCCTCATCCCCTCTGGCCTGGGTTCTCTATTTCCAGCTGATTAGGGAAGGCGAGGAGGTGGCACTGATTTTGTTGAAGGGTGGTTGGCCCAATGGCCCACATTTGTCTCAGACCTGGCTCCCTGCTTCTCTTCTCTGAGAAGAAAGAGAAGAGGACCCTGTTCCTGAGGGCAAAAGAGATAAATCATTGATCTGGGCCCCAGTTTCCCCAATTGTACGATATTAAGTCCTGCTGGACCAAGTTGAGGGGATTGAGAGAGATTCACTGGGAGCAGAGCTGGAGACCCCCTCGCCCTTGTCCCTCCATCCTCCACCTAACCCCCCATGGCTGAGAAACAGGGCAACCAATGTCTTTCTCTCGTCTTTGCAGGGGAAGGGAGAAGGAAATTAATTCTTATTTATTGCCTTCTTCTATGTGCCAGATGCTATATAGCAATAGTTATTATACTAATATAATATATATATATAATACGATGTGTCCTAGATTGGCCTGTATCACTCACTGCAAGAGCCCTGGCTAGGGCCCCTCGAGGCCTAGGCCTGAATCCTGACCGTGCTGCTCAAAGCATACCTCCTGACATCCCTGAGCCTCAGTTTCCTCATTTGCCAAGTGGCCCAGTTGATCTCTTATACCACTCATGACCCTGATCGTCCACAGCTGGGCCTGACAGTCAAGCAAACGCTGCAGGTCTTTGCCTGTCGCAACAGAAAGGATCATCTTCTCAGACCCAAGTGTTATGGCTTGTTTAGACCATTCACTGGTATCCAAGGCACCGAGGCTTCTGGTTTCTAGATGTGAATCTGGTTCTGAGGATGGAGTCAACTCGTCCTGAACCCCTATCCTTCAATGTCAACCTTAAGCCAGACTCTTCTCTTGAGTGGTTTGGGCTGATCTTTCCAGAAGCATGAGCTGGACAAGATAACACTTCCGGCTCCTGTTCTGTGCTTCTGTGTAGGAATTTGCACCCCTCCAGGCATCTCAGTGCTCATTAGAGAGCTGGGAGGAGGTGGTGATTATAAGGAGTGAGGTTAGGGTATCTGGACTTCTGGGACTGGAGGTGGGGCTGCGGAGACTGCTGCATTTCATGTCAACCTCAGGGACCCAGGGAACCTGTGTGTGTGTGTGTGTGTGTGTGTGTGTGTGTTTAGAGTTCTTTAAAACTGCTAATTGTCAGGGTAAAAATATTTTCACACATTTGCTCTCCGGGAGAATGTTATTACTAAGCATACTGGCAGCCTCATTGAAGTCAAATGGCCACAGTCAACATGGAAATCCTAATTAATAGATGTTCATGCTGCTCTCGGGCATGGCAGCGGAAGTAATTATCATGATTTAATTGACTTTTCTCCCCTCTGTTATGCACTCTGCTTTTTCCATTTTCTTGAGCTGGGAAGGTTTTTTTTTTTTTTTTTTTAGACCTTCTATCTCTCCCCACCCTTTTTTTTATACATACTGTCTCTCACACCAGTGCTCTGTTTGTCAAATCCTATTACAGTAAATATTGTGACAGCACAAATCTCTATATTACGGAAAAGTCCAGAGCCTGAGCCAAAGGCTTACTTATTATGAATGTATTGGTTTTATAAAGGTGCATTCAGACCCAGCAAAGGTATCTGGCAAGGAGAAGGGAAATCGATTTGCTCAGAGGTTCTGGTTTCAGCAAGTTCCTTGGGACTACGGGGGACAGAGGGCCACCTGCGCTTGCTGTCAATATACACTCGAGGTTCCAGGAAATCCAAGGGGCAAAGATGGGGCACCTGTGAGCTCCTGGAGCAGAAAACTGTCTGAGGAATTCTATCTCTGGTCAGGATCCCTCCAGGTGGCTCATTGCTCTCTCTGCTTTGGCCAGCATTGTCTGCTAATTTATCTTGACCATAACCATCTGATAAGTGGACTCCCAAGTCCTCATGGATCTCGGGTCAGCACCACACAGACACCTGGCCATGCCCCCTGAACCTCCTCCCTGTGCAAGCCTGAATGGTGCAAGCACACCAGGCTGTGCCGTTCCCTCCAAAGGTCAGGGGATGGACTGCCCTGGGTCCTGGTGCAATCAGCTGTGGCAAAGGGGCAAGGTCATATGTCCGAGGCCTGCTCCTCAGGAGCTATGGACAGAACCTTTCGCAAACAAAGGAGACTGTGGGAGGGGCCGATGTAACCCTGGAGAGCTAAACTCCTTGGTTTGTCTTCTGGTTTGGCCTCTTACTTGCTGTGCATCTTTGGACAAATTATTTAAATTTTCTGTGTCTTGGTATCTTCATCTATAAGATGACAGCGCTTACACCGTAGGGTTGTTATGGAAGACCGATGACTTCAACCTTGTAACACGCTTAGTAAAATGTTAACCCAGTAGTAGGGTCAAGTGAATGCGTGAGGCAGCTCCCAGTGTCTGGTAAGCAAGTAAGAATGTCCTAGAGTTACAGACATTGAGGACTGCATGAGCCCAAGCCATCATCTAGGTGAGCCCTCAAATTGTACACCAGGGGGATCCCTGGGTGGCTCAGCGATTCGGCACCTGCCTTGGGCCCAGGGTGTGATCCTGGAGTCCCAGGATTGAGTCCCACATCAGGCTCCCTGCATGAAGCCTGCTTCTCCCTCTGCCTATGTCTCTGCCTCTCTCTCTGTGTCTCTCATAAATAAATAAATAAATAAATAAATAAATAAATAAATAAATAAATAAACAAATAGTACATCAGGGAAGCTGAAGCACAGAGAGGGGATGTAACTTTGTCAGGTCAAATAATTTGGACTAATGTGATGTTGGACTATTTGGCATGGAGCTAAAATTAAGACCAAGATATTTCCTTAGGTCTCCTTGGGGATTATTAAGAGCACTTGACTTTTAAGTAGAACATTACAGATAACACAGCAAGGTGGGAGAGGAGATGAGCCTGGATTGTGTTATTTCTTTTTTTTGTCCCCATATGGGCATTCCGAGTTAGACTCATATAAAGGTTTTGAAGTACCTTAGCTTCGTTGATCATCTTTTTCAGATGATTCCTGTGTGTCAGGTCAGTGGGCAAGATGTCACTAATCAGCTATGTTATTTTACACACTTAGCTTCTCTGAGCCTTGGTTTCCTTGTCTGAGAAACAGAATAGACTACCCTACGTGGACTGAATGCTTCTCAAGGGGGGGGAGGGCTAGTTTCTTCTTTTAGCCTCTCTTCCTCTTCTGGAACATTGTCTAGCACACAGTAGGTGTCTGCAGAAATGTCTAGAAATGAGCTGAATAATGATCCCTTGAGGTAGTCATGAGGGTCAGAATAAATCAGATGCATAGACAGGCTGTGTGGATGGCTGTGCTCCTGAAAGTTGAGGCCATTCGATACAGGAACCAAGGTTCTGAGAAGTCCAGAGACTCCAATCTGCAACCGCAATAGAGAAATGGGGTTGAGAAGTGAGTGGAAGATTTGGAAATGGTGACAAGAGGGGCAGCCAACGTTTTTGAGAGAAGTCTGATTGTGAAAGGCAGGGAAGGGAGAGAGTCACTGCTGCACGTTGAGCGGGGAGGTCAAGTGCTGGGGCTATCAGGGACTGAATGAACTTCTATCTGAGTTCTGGGGGTTGCTAGGGCCTTCGCGGGCATTCTCCATAACAAGTGTGAATGAGAAAGTTGGTAATACCTGAAGAGCCTGAGACTAGCATATTGGTGAGGACATTGCTGGGTGCCACAAGAGATAAACCATGAATCTCAGCAGCTTAACATAATGCAAGTTTATTTGCCATGCAGCAACTCCTCAGGGAAGTGGAGGGTGGCTTTCCACACAGTATTTGGGGCCCCTACTCCTTTCCATCTTCAACATGTGGCTTCCAAGATCACCATGGAAGGAGGAAGAAAAGCTTGAGACAGCTCCTCTGCTTCCTCATCACACCACTGCCACTCCTATTGGTGAGAATGAGTCATATGGACACATAGGTGCAAAGAAGGCTGGGAAATGTAGTTCCTGGCTGGCTGTTCCCTTCCCAGTCCCAACTTTTCACTCTGGAAGGGAAACAGGAGTACTTGAGGGCCAGCCGCCCTCTCTGCCCTGGAGTTGTAACCCCTCTCTAAGAACTTGCCAGCAGCCTGGAGAGAAAGAGTCTGAGAAAATGTCAGACTCTAGATGAAGAACTGACCCTGCTCCCAAGAGCAAAAGAGAGAGAAATCATTGGTTAGGGCCTCAGTTTCTCCCACAGTATCATATTAAGTCCTCCCAGACCAGCTTGTGGGGATTGTAAGGAGCTAAGGGTTGGCGTGAGCAGGGGGGACTGAGTTTGAGCACTTGCTCTTTCACTCCCTGGCTGTGTGACATCAGGCAGGTGCCTAAGATTTCTGAACCATTGTAAAATCCCGCCCCCTCTCTCCCCCCCCCGAGTTACTGGGAGGATCGGCAAATGCTCGTGGTGTAGCACTGGCTCCCAGTAAACGTGAGCTGCGTTAGTATCATTACATCATCAGAAATGGAAGGTCACCACTAAGGTTTAAGGACAGGATGGATAGAATGGATATTGCCGTGAGATGTTTCTGTCTTCCGCACCTTGTGTCCCTCTCTGTGCCCCTTAGAGGAGCTCATTAGGGCCAGGTAGCAAGAGAAAGGAGTTGGCCACCCTGGGATGTATGGGGCCTGCTTCTTCCTGGCTGTAAGAACGAACACATTCTGGAGTTCTGCTCCGTGGCCAGCTGCTGGAAATCAGCTGTAACACAAGGCTTGGTACTGACCCCACCACCGCCACCACCACCGCCACCACCATGTCCTGCTTTCCCAGGTCTTCCCTCCAGAGTCAAACCTGCCTCATTGTCATAGTTGGGAGTTGGGTGTTAAGGCCTCCGGGTTTCTTCAAGTTCAGCTGAGTTCTAAGAAATCTCTAGGCTCCTGGGGTACCTGGGTGGCTCAGTCTGATAAGCGTCTGCTTTCAGCTTAAGTCATGGTCCTGCGATCGAGCCCCAACAAGCTTCCTGCTTGGTGGGAGCCTGCTTCTCCCTCTCCCCACTGCTCGGACTCTCGCTCACTCTGCACGCCCCCGAACTTAAATAAAGAAATAGTCTTAAAAAAAAAAAAAAAAAAGAATGAAAGAAAAGAAATCTCTAGGTTCTGGGCACTTGTGCATTTGGGTGCTTCCCCCTCTGCTAGGGAAGGTTGGATCAGTGCCCCTTATTCCCCGCCCCCTCTAACTGTCATTATTTAAACCTTCAAACTTGTTGGTCCTGGTGACTTATCTGGTGTGGCTTATCTGGTGGCCTCTCTGGGGGCCTCCAACCACCAGCCAGCAGGCTAAGGGGGCAGGGACAGGAGCTGTGGTGGCCTCTGTGTCTCTGAGGAAACCAAGCTGAGAGGGGAGGGTCTCTGGGAAAGATCTGAAAAGAATATTCCCCCAGGAGGGGAGTGGGTCATTCTGCTCCACCTTGCGTCTTGGGGCAGTCCGGGCTCTGTGACCTCCAAACAAAGCTGGCCCCTGCCTGGGGCTGTGGGAAGCCAGGCGGGACAATGGGAGGAAGGAGAAAGCACAGAGATAAAGCACGGGGCCCAGGGGTCTGTGCCTGTGATTTGGAGGCTTGCTCCTCGGCACCCACTGAGACGAGGTTTCAGTGTAAACATGGGCCGGGCTTCCTGTAGGGCCTGTTTTAACTGTGCTGTGATTGTTGAGATAATTGTTTCCTCTGGGGAGAAGCCTGAGGAAGGACAGACTGCACATCTGATGCTTTCATGGGGACACTGCTACCATCCATCCATCCATCCATCCATCCATCCATCCATCCATTATCCATCATCCGTCCATCGATGCCACAGACGCATATTGGCACCAGCTCATGCCAAGGACTTTGCTTGGTGCTGGGAATGTAAAACTCAACTTCTGCTCACCCCTGTCCTCAACGAAGTCTTTCCTGGTCCTAGAGACTGACACCAAACAGATCCTCGTAGTCCAGTGGGACCAGGAAAACAGCAGAGTGTGCCCCGGCTGAAGGGGTGGTGCTGAGGAGGGAGAGGTTGACTGCTTTTGGGGGCGTGGGTGCTGCTCAGGGCCCCACACCACGAGACCAGAGGTGGTCTGACCTGAGCATCCTCGGTGTCTTCTCAGCATCCAAGTGGACAAAGGGGTCCCTTTAATTCTCTGACTCCAGGCAAAGGACTGTTAGAAGGCAGGCAGGTGGGTGCTGACGTTTTTCCAGCACCTTCCACAGCCAGGCACCGGGGGAGCTTTATGTGGGGGTGTGCCCGACTCCAGCACCCCCTTCACCTCTCACGGGGTCCCGTTGCCTTTTGTCACCCTTGCTGCGCTCGTGGCGTCTACTGCGGAGTCCTCGGGCTGAACCCCTCCTGGCGCGAGGCTGGTCTTGCGGGACTGGATGTGGCCCAAGCAAGTGAGGCCTGCAGCTCTCTGTGACCAGGAAACAGGAGCCAGGTCTGGCTGTCTCGTTAAAGGGTTCTGGAATGTCTCTGGAGTGGCGCTTGAGCCCGATAGAAACGGGTCAGGGCGGCCGTCTGGGTTTCCCTATCACCCGGGGCCTGGATTCGTTTACAAGGCCTCTTTGTGGACCCCCAGACGTCCCGGGTTTATACAACAGAGACCCTGCCGGCTTGTTTTCCCGGTAGTGTGCTTAGCGCTGGGTGCTTGCTTGGCTTGGCCTGTAGCACACGCAAGGCAAGGTGGCCTTGGAAACCGGGTGTTTTTAACCAGGGCTTTCCTAGAGCAGGGAAAACCTAAAATAAAGAAATAATAACAATAAATTAAAAAAGCTTGCCTCCACTGGTACATGAACCTCAGGCTTTTTTGGATCATCCGCAGGGCTGTTGGCTGTATCTCCAGGACGAGCACCTAAGCTTGCCGTGTGCCTGACGCTGTGCTCAGACTTTTATATGCCTCATCTTCTCTCGCTCCTTTTAGGGATGAGGAAACTGATGCACAGAGTGGTTAAGTAACTTACCCAAGGTCACACAGCTAGCAGGTGGTAGGGCCAAGGATTTATTTTAAAAATAAATGCCATGGGTCTGCCTCTTAGTGTCTGTGTGGCCTGTGTGTCTGGCTGGACACGCACAGGAGCTCGTATTCTGAGCAGAGCAAGAGTCAGCCGGAGCAGGTGGCGCTGTCCAGGGGGCCAGGGGAAGGGCAGGGTTTTACTCTCCGTGTAATGTCATGTCTCCTGGACGCCTTTCCCCCTGCCTGGCCTTCAGGCTCCTGTGCCCAGCTGGCCCTAGCCTTACCTGGTTGGGAGGATCTTTCTTCCGCACCTGAAGATGTTGGACTCTAGGGTGCTCCCTGCCTGCCCTGGAGCCTTTAGTTGGTGAGGGCGCTGCCTGGGTGACCGGCCCCTGAGGGGCGCGGGACACTGCACCCACCTAATCTTTCCTGTCAGCCTGATGGCTTCCCAGGCTCGCTGCCGTCATTTGACCTCAGGCCCCATCCGGGTACCTCCAGGCTCTGGGGCTGCCCTTCCAGGTCCCTGATGGAACCGAACCCATGACAGGGATCCCAGCGTGGAAAACCCATAGACTGACCAAGACCAGCAGGCCTTAGGGCGTCATCGATGAGTGCTCCGCAGGCTCAGGAGGGGCCTCACCCTTGGAGAGCTCCTGTCTTGTATGATTTCTGATGCTGAGCTCATGTTGGGGGCCAGGTGGGATGCATCTGAGACCTGGCTCCCTGACACTGAAGCTGTGTGACCCTGAGATCCCTTACTGCCCCCCGAGCCTCAGTCGCCTCATCTATGAAATGGACGGATGGGTGGGAGAGTCGAATCAAGCGATGACTGTGTCGCCGCCTTCGGTGTGCCCCGCTCTGGGCCTCCGGAGGTCGGGGATGGGCTCTTGGGGGAGAAGTATGGAGAGAGGGAGCAGAGGCAGAAACCAAGCCCAGGGTTCTGGGGATGTGGGATAAAACAGTCGGCGCGAAAGAAGCAAGGAACGAGGACAGAGCGTGTGTTCACCCTCCCTGCCGTCTGCCCGGCCCTGCCTCTATCACCTGGCCAATATGCCAACATCTAGAAAGAACGGGTTCCAGATAGCTTGGCTGAGCGTCCATCCCCAGCCTGGACCCCGCTTGGCTTGTCTCCACTGCCTTCCCACCTGCCCCAATCTCTGTCCTCCCTTCTTGGCCATAGTTTCCCTTTGTCCCTCGGTCCCTCCTGAGCCCAGGACTCGCATGTCTGCACTGGACCAGAGGAAGGGGGACAGTTTTGTCACCTATCATTTTTGTCACAGTCTCAGCCTGAACTCAGGCTCAAATTATCCACTTGTGAAAACCTGGTCTACCCGACCATAGGTGATTTAGAATATTCCCCAAAGCAGCTGGGGGTGGAGCAGCTTGGGGTGTTCGAGACCCATTTCCATGTTCTGCAGCACAGCAGAAGCTACCTTCCCAGCTAGGAAACTCGTGTGTGTGCTCCAGACCAGGTGTGCCCGGGGCTTTGGGAACAGGTGCACGGGGGAAAGGGCATTCTGGAATCCTGCAAAAGAAGGTGGCGAAGAGGTGGGAGCCCATGACCAGCCTGCTGCGGGCTGGCTGGAGGGCCTCTGATTCCTCTGGGACGCAGTTTCCTATCTGTGGAGGGATGGGGAGAACCTTTGCAGGGCTGAGGTCGCCATGGGAAAACCTACAGTGCCATCGCGCTGAGGAGGGGCCCCAGACAGGCTGGCTGGATTGAGCTCGCTTCCATAGGAGGAAGAAGATTCCCGACCTTCCAGCTAGACTGCTTGCCGAAATTCCAGGCCCACATCCCTAGTATCTGGATTTTCCACAAGCTCTGTACTGGCTTCTCGGCTTTCTTCCACCAGTCCTGTTCCCCCCTCTGCAGCCCACCTGCGATGAATAGAGCCTCAGTCCACCTACTGTCAGGGCCATTGCCAAGGAAACTTCTTTGACTCGCTCCCGCCTTTATGCCCTCAGACAGCCCATCACTATCAGGTCCTGTGAATTTTACCCCCTAAGTAACTCTTGGGTCCACCCTCCTCCTCTCCATCATCACCCTCGTGGAAGCCTCCACCATCTCCCCCGTGGACTCCTGCTCTCCCCCTGCCACTCAGCCCATCCTGCTAACCCGGTCTCTCTACCTTCAGCCCAGATTTAAAAAAAAAAAAAAAAAAAAATATATATATATATATATATATATGGATCCCTGGGTGGCTCAGCGGTTTGGCGCCTGCCAGGGGGTGAACCTGGAGACCCGGGATCAAGTCCCACATCGGGCTCCCTGCTTGGAGCCTGCTTCTCCTTCTGCCTGTCTCTCTCTCTCTCTCTCTCTCATGAATAAATAAATAAAATCTTTAAAATATATATAAAAATAAATATATATATATGTATACATTTATGTCTTAATTTATAGACTTCATTTACTTACAACAGTTTTAGGTTTACAAAAAATTTAATCAGAAAATAGGGAGTTCCCAAAATATGCAACCACGGCAGTTTGTCCTATTATTTACATCTTGCATTATTGTGGAACAGTTGTTGTGACTGATGACCCGCCACTGAGGCTTTAATTAACGTCCATAATTTACATTAGAGCTCGCTCTTGGTGTTGCACATTGTATGGGTTTTGACAAATGTGTACTGACACGTGCCCATCATTACCGTATGGGTCGTTTTGCTGCCCGAAGATGCCCCTGTGTCCCACCTATTCATCACTCCCTCCCTTATTCCCTGTCCTCACTGCCTTCCCCAACCCCTGACAACCACTGGTCTTTTCACTGACTCTATTGTTTTTCCTCTTCCAGAATGTTGCATGGTTGGAATCACACAGTATGTGGCCTTTTTAGATTGGCTTTTTTGACTAAGTGATACGCATTTAAGGTTCCCACATGTCTCTTTCCAGCATGATAGTTCATTTCTTTTATTGCTGAATAATATTCTATTGTATGGAAGTTCTGCAGTTTCTTTATACTATTTAAGGACATCTTGGTTGCTTCCAGTTTTTTGGTGGTGATGATCATGGACAAAGCCCCTATAAACATTTGTGTGCCATTTTTTGTGTGGACAGCAATTTTTAACTCATTTGGGTAAACACTAAAGAAGATGGTGTCTCTCTCTTTTTTTTAAGAGTATTTATTCAAGGGATCCCTGGGTGGCGCAGCGGTTTGGCGCCTGCCTTTGGCCCAGGGCGCGATCCTGGAGACCCGGGATCGAATCCCACGTCGGGCTCCCGGTGCATGGAGCCTGCTTCTCCCTCTGCCTGTGTCTCTGCCTCTCTCTCTCTCTCTCTCTCTCTCTGTGACTATCATAAATAAATAAAAATTAAAAAAAAGAGTATTTATTCAAGAGAGCGAGACAGGCGAGGGCGGAGAGGAGCAGAGGGAGAGGGACAAGCAGACTCCACGCTGAGTGTGGAGCCCGATGTGGAGCTCAATCTCAGGACCCTAAGGTCATGACCTGAGCAGAAACCCAGAGTCAGATGCTTAATCGACTGGGTGCCTCGGGCACCCCAGGAAGACGATTTCTGGTTCTTATGGTAAGAGTATGTTTAGTTTGATAAGAAACAACCAAGTCATCTTCCAAAGTGGCTGCACTGGCTTGCATTCCCATCAACAATGAATGGCAGTCTATGTTGCTCTGCATCCTCACCAGCATTTGGTATTATCAGCTTTTTTGGATTTTAGCCATTTTAATAAGTTTGTAGCAGTAGCTTATTGTTATTTTACAGCCCAGACATTTTGGGAAAAGGCAGTGTGAAGCAACCATGCCTCTCAGCATTTTGTGCTCCCACTGCATGGAGAATAAAATCGCTACTCTGATGCACCATCTCACCCACTCCCTACCAGCCTCATGTCAGTTCCTAGAACAGCAAGGGCCCCTTCTTGCATCAGGGCTGTGCACTGGCTGTTCCTTCTTTTTAGAGCACTTGCCCAGCCCTCTGCACTCACCCTCTTATCCTTCAGTGTTCGGCTCAGATCCACCTCCTTGGGGACACCTTCCTCTTCTCTCTTATTCCACTCAATTTATTGCCTTCATGGCACATATTTCAAACTGGAATTACAGATTGATTTGCTGGATTACTTCTTTAATAAGAGTTTGTGAATGCCGCCGCATTCCCATGTCTCCTAGGGCACTTGGCATCAAGGAGTCACTACTTTTTTTTTTTTTTTTTTTTTTTTTACCTATTGGAGAGCAAATGGCTGGACCAATGTAGCTAGCCGGGACAAGGAAAGAGAACTATTTACCAAGTATCAGTTCAATAGCATTCATAGTCTGTAGTCATGTGCATGTTCATTATCTTCTTCGATTTTAGCACAGAAGATCATCTGGTTTACAGATAAGGAAACTGAGGCAGAAGGCGCTTAGCCTCGGAATCACTCAGGTTCCCACAGGGGCCAGGCAGCTATCATAAAGAAGTGAGCGGGTGAGAGACAGACCGAAAAACCAACCAGGAGCCAAGGCTCAGTGATAATGGGCATTTAGACCGTGGCTTTCTGGCTTGGGTGACACCAGGGAGCCGCAAGGACCATGACAAACTTCAACTTGTCCTCCATCTAATGACAAAAGCTACTTTGCTGGTCCAGTATTTTCAGATCTTCCGGACTTAAAAACAAAGAAGTTGGAAACTCAGATTTTTTTAAGGTTTTATTTATTTATTCATAAGAGACACACACACAGAGAGAGGAGAGACATAGGCAGAGGGAGAAGCAGGCTCCCTGCAGGGAGCCTGATATGGGACTCGATCCCAGGACCCCGGGATCAAGCCCTGGGCCGAAGGGAGATGCTCAACCACTGAGCCACCCAGGCGTCCTGAAACTCAAGAGATGCTTCCCATTTGTTAAATGTTGCCAACTAATTCACAATGAAGGAAGAGTTTTTGTCAAAAGCCCCCATGCTGCTGTCGTGTTAGGCCTGTGGAGCTGTGGTCCACTAGACAGTGGTTTGAGTTCTGGCATTGGGCGGGAGCAGAAAAGCTGAAGAGGTCATCTGGGAACCCTGATCTGTCCTGCCCCATCAGACCTGTTGAAAGGCTGTCTCCTACATCGGTAACTGATGGAAAGATGTGTGCTCGGAGCTCTGGACGCAGACGAAAGATGTGGCCCAAAGGAGAGACGTCAGGGCTTCATGGTACGCTAGAGCTGTTGAGTGTCGTTACGGTTCTCTGTCCGTGGCTTTCAGCGTCCCTCACCTGAGCCCTCACAGGCCTGGGGACCCCAGAACTTTGAAGCAGGCAGGCCCCACAGAGCGAGACCTGGATGTCAGTTTGCTTATTTACACAGTGCACTGACCGCTCCCCTGTCCTGTTGGCAAAGTGCAGGTAGTCAGAGTGTCTGGGTCATTCATTCACTCACTCACTCATTCCTTCACAAATGTGTGTGGGTGTCTACGATGCACTGGGCCATATTTTCTGTGCTGGGCGAACAGTGAGCCAAATCTCTGTTCTCAGGGACCTGGCCTTCAGGGAGTGACTGGAGGGCCCGCGACAATCTGGTCTGGGAAGGCCTCTTGGAGGAGGTGACATCCGAGCAGAGACCTGCAGGAAATGAAGGAGAGAGCTGAGTGAAGATCTGGGATAAGAGATGCCAGGCAGAGGGAGAGCCAGAGCCCATGCCAAGGGCCCAGACCACCTGAGGTGGAGCAGCTCAGGGTGTTCGAGGAACAGTGAAGAGGCCATTGATGGAAGGGCTTGAGGGAGAAGGAGGGAGGAAGGAGACCGCTCCCCTTACTGAGTTTGGTGGATGCCAGCCACCTCCCCAGGCACTTGTCTTGTGTCATATGTCATCTTGCTTGATTCCCCACTTTACACAACACACGCATCATTATACTCACTTCTCCAGAGGAGGGCAATGAGGCACAGGGAGGTCCAGATCCGTGCCCCAGGTTAGCACCCACCATCCTCAGTGGCCAGCACGTGGGATTTGAACCCCGGCGCCTCGGAGCCTCTTCCTTTTCATCCACACCTTCAAGGCATCCTGCCAACGTCTGTGTACCCAGCGCCCAGCACAACTCCTAGCACGTCCGTGTTGTGAAGGAACAAACGGATGCATGATTCCTTCATTCCCTTTCTTTTTCCGTCCTTCCGTTCCGGTCCTTCTGTCCCCGACTCCTCAGCCCAGCTTCTATTTCCAGTTCTCTACCCGAGGACTTCTGATTCTGCATCTCCAATGTGACCCTTCTCCAGCACCAAAAGAACCTCCCTACCTCGGGGCTGCTCTGTCCGCGTGGATGGCCCGATACACTTGAACCTGCCTGTTGTAGTCCCCCCAGACCACACTATTCCAGAAAGATCTATTTCTCTCTGTGGCATCCTCGTTCTCTCAGGGACCCCTTCCTCTGACCCTGCAGCCCGACGCTGTTGGCCTGCTTTGGCCAGGCCCCCCGGAGCTGTGCCCCTCTTGCCAGCCCCACTGTCTCAGGTCCCGGATGCACCTGCTGTTCCCCGGCCCTGCAGCAGTCTGCAGAGTGGCCGCTCTCCTCCTTCAGCTGACAGCCTCCCCACCGCCTCCCTGGCTTCAGAGACACTCACTTATCCAAGGAACCTCAGTGGCTTCCCACTGCCAGTCTTCACTGATGTTTCAAGGCCTTCTGCAGAGCCTGGGCCTGAATATCCTGGACATCCTTGGGACTTTACTTTCCAACAATGCCTCCTTTGACATCTTTCCAGTAAGGCAATGCACCACTCTGCACTCCCCCTCTGTGCCTCTGTGTCCATGGTCTGCTCCAACAGGAACGACCCTCCTCCCCTCTCTGCCTGCCTACAGCTTCCACGTTTGGAAGGCACCTCCTCCAGGAAGCCTACCTCTACTGCTCCGACAGAAACATTCCTGCCCAGCTTTGAACTCTATTGCATGTTGTGTGATCCTCAGTGTCCACCTCCGTTCCTAGCTGTCCATGACTCAGGGGACAGGGCAGGCTCCTGGCTGAACACGAAGACCCGGGTTCAAATCTTCATTTTCCTTCCTATTGGCTCTGTGACCTTGGGCAAGTAGCTTTACCTCTCTGAGCCCCATTCCTTCCCCTGTAGAGTGAAATAATAGGACCACCTTGCTGGGTTCATTTCATGATTTGAGACAAAGGCAGGCTCCTAGCTCCATGCTGGTGGGCAGCCAACAAAGGCTGGCAGATAAGTACTCTTTCTCTGTCTCCAGCAGCCTTGATGCCGAGGGAGTTACCTTACTTCTCCAGGAAGCCCTCCCTGACTTCTTGGCCTTCATCCCCTCCCTTCCTTCACCACCAGCAGCCCTTCCTTAATGATCAATTTTGACTCCTCCGAGCAGTTGTTGAATGATGTTCTCTTCTATGCTAGACTCGGCTCCTGAGGATGAATAATGTCATCGTCCCTCAAGGAGCTCCCCTGCGGTGGCTAAATTCACTGCCAATCCTTGTCGGCCCAGCAGGGAATTGCCACCGAGAGCAGGGAGGCCACACTTGGAGCAGAGAAGATGCCGCTGCCGCCTGCAGCAACCCCCACCCCCCACCCCGCCTGCGTGCAAACAGTAGGCCTGATACATGCCTCACCCGGGCTTTTGGTTTCTGCTTCCTAGAAGTCACCCTGCAGGTCTCTGGGGATCTGGGGACATGCAGGGGAATAAAGACACGCCTCTCTCTGTTCCTGATCATCTGCAATTACGTGCTCACGCCCATATGGGTGGGGAGGTGGCTTTACCCATAACCCCCCGCCCTCCCGATGGGGCCTCCTGGGCAGGTAGATAATGTGCAGAAAAGGAATTGGTGACAGTGGCTGGGAGGTCATTAATTCCTGCTGTACCCTCTGCCCAGCCACTTCCGCCCACGGCTCAGCCTTTGTTTCCAGGGCTTAAACCTTAAAACCATGAGATGCCAGGAGCGAAGATGAGGCTTTTTATTTTAGTTTTTTTAAGATTTTATTAATTTATTCATGAGAGACACAGAGAGAGGCAGAGACACAGGCAGAGGGAGAAGCAGGCTCCCAGAGGGGGGCCCAATGTGGGACTCGATCCCAGGACCCTGGGATCACACCCTGAGCAGAAGGCAGATGCTCAACGGCTGATCCACCCAGGTGGCTTTTTATGATTCTTTTCCTCCTTTTCAGAAGGACCCATGGGGAGGTGGTGCAGGGGGATCGGGCCATGGAACTGCAAGCTGTTGGCTCCTTTCCAGCCTGTCCCCCGCTGCTCTGGCCCAAGGACCCGGTTCCAACAGCCCCTGGAGCCTCCCTCCTCCCCTGGGAACCACAGATCCCTGCCTGAGCTCCAACGGGGAGAGACACCCGAGTTCCTTCTCAGGAGAGGAGGGGAAGAGGCAGCCGCAGGGTGAGGCGCACCGGTTGGGTTTCAGATCACACGGTGCATGCCTGAGTTGGCAAATGATGAATCTTTCTTTTCTTTTTTTTTAAACTTCAATGAGCTCCAAGGCCCCACAGGGTGTTTTCATCTGTCGTCCTTCCCTAAATGCATCTCCCCAACACCCCCTCCTTCATTGTCTCATGTCTCCGAGGAGCTGGGGGTGTCTTAGAGAGAGAAGGCCGGGCCCGCGGGCTTGGTGTGGTTTCAAATCCTGCTCAGCTACTTACGTACCCTGTAACCTGGGCATATCGCTAAACTTCTCTGGCCTCAGTTTCTTCATCCAAGAAATGGGAATAATCATAGCACACAGCTCACAGGGTTGCTGTTAAAGAGGATAACATGTGTATCCTGGTCCAGATGACCCAGAGGAAGACTCGAGGCAAGGATTTGTGGATGGAGGATTTATTAGGAGTGAGTTCCAGAAGAAACCAGAAAGAGAGTTGGGGGAGCAGGACAGGGAAAGAGAGGAAGCCAAGGAAGGGAGCAGTGCCAGGCACAGTCTGCCAGAGGCTACACCGGTCTGACCTCAAGGGTTGCACCTCCAAGGGTTTGCCTTAACTTGAGACAAGGGAGCTGAGCTTTCATCCTCCTACACCCTCAGACACTGGCTAAGGGCCATCTGCATGTGGTGGGGAGAGAGATGTGAGCTTCCAGGCACTTCTGGCTCCCAGGGCACAGGACAGAAGGCTCCAGTCGCCCAAAGGCAGTCCGTGAGGGTGGTAGGTCCAGGCCCTCTGCGGAAGAAGGGGGCCCTGTGAGGAGCCCTGACAGTGCTGCTGTGGTGTGCGAAGCTCCCAGCTAGCCCCAGTGAGTGTGCAGCACGTGGGGCCTAGTCTCAGGATCTGTTCATGAAGATCCTTCAGGAAGAGTCACAGAGAGGTTAGGACACTGACCTGCAGGTGCACAGGGCGTACAGCGTCAGGGCTGGAGTAGGTACATTCTTCATCAGATGTCATAGTTCTTGGGAGTTCGAAGCTGGCATCTTGTTCTTCATTCCTGAGATTCTTTCTCGAGTTTTCCCTGGACATCTGGACTGCTCCTGGGGCCCTGATTCTGCTGGGAAAGTAATCTAGAGCCCAGCTCATCTCTTCTCACGGGTGCATCGTATTTCATGGGTGGGTGGAGGCACCAAAACATGTCCCCTCCATTCCCGACAAGCATTTGAGTGGAGTGGTAGACAGACTAATGCCCCCACCCCCACCCAACCCAAAGATGTCCCCGTTCTCCTCCCTGGGCCCTGTGAATATTTTTTCCTACCTGGCTAAATGGACTTTGTGGATGGGATCATGTTAAAGATCTTGAGTGGGGAGAGTCTCCTGGATCATCCAGGCAGGGCCAATCTAATCACACGGGTCCTTGTGTGGAGGAAGAGGGAGGTTTGGTGACAGAAGGAGAGGGTCCGAGGGATCCAGTCTGAGAAAGAGTGGATGCACCGTTCGAGAAAGGGCCCAGGAGGCACCCAGGTGGACTCTGGAAGAGGCAGAGGAGATGAATCTCCCTAGAGCCCCTCAGACCTATAAGGTAATAAGTGTGTGTTGTTTGAAGCCACTGAACTTGTGCTAATTCCTGGCGGCAGCCCCAGGTGGTGCGCGGTGTCAGCGTCTCGAGGCTCCAGCACCCAGCGTCTGGCCCAAACCCCGATCCGGGCATTGCCACCAGGGGGTTTGTGGTCGCTGCCAGCGTCTTTAATCAGTAGACTCTTGGTGTGGAGAAGGGCCTCGAGAGCAAAACCTGAGGTTTCCCAGAAAAGAACGAATTCTCCCTCCGGACCCGGCACTGACTCCTGCCTGTTCCCAGCCCAGCGCCTGCCCTGGGCTTCCAGACTTGCCTGCCCGGACAGTAGCGTCAGCCGCTTCCTTCAAAGAGATGTCCCGACGTGTATACACGTGTATCCCCGCTGGCCTGTCTCTCTGGAGGACCCAGGACCACAGGCGGCTGCCGGCGCCTTGGCTGTTACGATCAGCGCCGCCCTGGACGCACCCCCACGACCCTGCTCATTCTGCCTCCCGGGGAGCTGCCCCGCCGCGCAGAGCGCTGGGGCTCGGACCCCGGGGTCCCGGCTGCCCGTCCTGACCCCTCTCCAAGCAGCCTGCCTGCCCTGCCTCCTGCAAGGGGAATCCACGTCCCCCCTGCTGTCTGGGACCAGGCCGAACACGGACCCTGTGTCGGCCTAGTTGCCTCTCGCGGAGTTCCTCTCGAAGCTCTTCTGCTCCGGGGTCTCTGGCCCACCCCTTGCCCTCCCATGCGGCTCCCCTGTGTGTCCTTACGTCTGTCTCCCCCTGCACATCCTCTCCTGGATCCGAATCCCTCTACCGTTCTTCCCTCTCCTCTAGCCTGCTCCTGCCTCTCCCTGCCTCCCTCTCTCCCCAGCCCCAGGGTCCCTCTGCTCTGAGGGTCCCTTTCTGCCACCCCCTCCCGCACCCAGCAGCTGCCTTCTCTCGGTCCACTGATGTGGTCTACTTGCCAAGACCAGCAGCCCTGCAGAACTGAGCACGCAGAGGAGGGGGTGACAAGGTGTCGGGGGCCACTTAGAGGCCTGGGGAGAGACCTTTCCTAGCAGGGAGGCAGCCAGAGGGCAGGCCAGGCCGGTGACTGTCAGCCGAGGGAGGCCAAGCCGGGTGTGGTGTGCTTATTCCTCGAGGCTCTCTGGTCTAGATGGTTCTTCTGGGCCGGGAGCTGAATCTGGTCCTCCCAAGCAGCCTCCCTTTTCCTGGATGCCGCACTCGGGTGGGTGGCTGTCCTCGTGCCCAGGACCTCCCCAGAGGGCACGGCTGCCTCAAAAGTGAGTGCTATCCCAGGCCAGCAGGGGTTTGCTCTACAGGCAACAAGGGGGCTGCCTTGCCACGTGCTCCAGGGGAGGAAAGCCTCACTTCCGCAGCTGGGGAACCTGAGCAAGGTTACACAGTCCACCTGGGGCTCAGTCTTCTCATCTGTAAAGTGGGGCTGATAATGATGCAGCGCTGGGCACTTGAGGAGACTGCCTGGGGAGGACGTCCTGCCGTGTCTGGCCTGCGCTGAGGGCTCCGTGCGTGGGGCTGGGTGGGGGCGGGCAGCTTGAGTGTCCTTGCTCGGTTCACCTGGGGAGGCGCCTCTCTTTCCAGGGGGGACTTTGATAGAATGGTAGCTAGATGTCCTCAGACATCAAAAGAGGAGCCACATGTGCACAGTGCTCTGGGAGGAATAAAGCCCTTTTTTCTAGGTGATCTCCCTTAATGCTCATAATAGCCCCCAGGGGGAGGGAATTATTCTCATTTTGCAGAGGAGACAACTGGAGTTCAAAGGAGCTAAATGATGGGTGCGCCCGAGGGTACCGGGCTCTGAAGGGATGGAGCCGGATTCCAGTCGGGGCAGCGGGCTCCTCCACAAGGCTCTGCTTCCCTCCTGGGTATGGCCACATACAGAAGGGGCAGGGGCAGGGGCGGGGGCAGGGGCAGGGACGGGGGCGGGGGCAGGCCTCAGGCTCCTTGTCCACGTGGGTGCCTCTGCGAGCCGCTGACAGCACGCAGAGCCTCCCACGTTAATTATCCTGCTTGATCATGACACAGCTTGTAGTTCAGGCAGGAGATCTGAGCCCCACTTTACGGGCGAGAAAAGCACAGCCCGGAGAGACCAAGTCACATGCCAGCGCGTGGCACAGAGCCGGCTGTCTCCCAGCCCCGGCCTCCTGGGGTATGTGACGGTGGCCACATCTCTTCACTGCTCTGAGCCTCCGTTTCCCTCCTACTTCTGTCTCCGAGGGCTGTGAGTGAGAATTCAGTGGCACAAGATTGCAGGGAGCCTGGAATCCCCCGCGGTACCTGATGGGCCCTCGGCACCCAGGTGTACCCTTCCCTTCAGAAAACTGACGTGAGCCCCTGAGAGTAGCCGGAGCTCTGGAGCTGCCTGGGAGGATTAAAAAATGCATAAAAATTTATTGAGCATCTACTGCGTATGGGCCAGGGTTTAACAATGACAGACGCAGTGGCTGCCTGCATAGAACTTATAAGGCAGCCACGGATTCATCAAATGACTACATGCTGTGGAAGTAGAAAGGTGGGAAAAGGAACAACAAGGGGCTGCTTTATCTGGTCAGGGAAAGCACCCAAGAAGGAACCCCTGAGCAGGTCCTGTAAAGCAGGCAAAGGCTGGGCGTGCAGAGCTGGGGAGAGTAGGGTTCCCGGTTGAGAGGGCTATATGGGCAAAGGCCCTGGGGCAGGAGTGGGTTCCAGGGTCCAAGGATGGAAAGAGGACTTGTTCGTGGGTTTGGATTTTGTCCTAACTCTAATATGAAGCCATACGTAAGGTTTTAAGCAGGGAGAGACATGATGTGATTTTGATGTTAAGAAATAAGCAATTTGTGGGGCGCCTGGGTGGCTCTGTCTGTTAAGCATCTGCCTCTGGTTCAGGTCATGATCTGAGTCCTAGGATGGAGCCCCAGGTTGGGCTTCCTGTTCGTCAGGGGAATCTGCTTCTCTCTCCCTCTGCCCCTCCCCACAGCTTATTCTCTCTCTCTCTCTCTCTCTCAAATAAATATATAAAATCTTGAAAAAAAAAAGTGAGCAATTTGTAAGTTCACAAACAGGTATAATTGGAAGGATCTCTAACTATGATCCAGCCCTCCCCTTTATTGTGAAGTGGGGAATGGGGGCGCCACAGGTGGCAAGCAGGTGGCCAGGAAGCAGCACACCAGGGCCAAAGCAGCCTTGAACCCAGGATCTTAGACTTCAGGTGCAATGCTCCTTCCTTTGAGGGGCTGATGGAAGCCCCAGGCTTGGCACCACCTCTGTCTCCTTCAAGGATGAGCCCTGTCCGGCTCTGGCCTGACAGCCTGAGGGACCGTGCCAGCATCCGTGCCCTCCCAGGCCAAACCCAGAGCTGTCCGTTTCCTATGATGGCTTCTGCTCCGTGGCCATTGTCTTAGATCCCTTCATGCTGCAGAAACACATGAGGGCCAAGCTTGATTTTTTTTTTTAAACCGCACCCTCACCATCATAACTACAATTCTGCCTAATTTGCAAAGATACATCTGCTAGCAATTCTGGGAATGCATTTAGCATTTTTGCTCTGTGATGCACAGAGCATTTTCCGTGCATGACCACAGTTCTCTACTTGGAGGGGAGTCCAGGAGGCAAGTCCCTTTTTTTTTTTTTTTTTTTTTTGCAGATGGGGTGATGAGACCAGGAGTGGCTGACCGAGTCATACAAAGTCAGAGAGGGAGAGGGAGCAAGAGAAGGGGCCCCTCCAGGCAAGCCAGATGACCGTGATGGGAAGAGAAAGAACAGAATGAGCACAGGCTTTCCGAGTTCCAACCTGAGAATCGTTCTCCAGGCTCTGAGAATCATGAGATGATTGGGCTGGTGGGGCTTTGAGAGAGTTCAATCCAGTTTGACATCTATTCTAGTAATTTTTCTTAAAAAAATCCTATTTTGATGTTAAGTGTAGCTATACTGTATAATATATAGACAGTAAAGTGCATACAGCCTAGTGGTCTCCCTAATACACTGAGTGACCACCATCTAGATTATTCATCCATTCTTCTGTGGATGGGCGTTGAGTTGTGTCCCACTCTGGATGCTTGTAAATAAGGCTGGGACACACATTCAAGTCCATGTCTTCTTGTGGGCACTTGCAGGCATTGCTTTGGGTATGTGACACAGTGGACATGCAGAGTGGTCACAGGGCGGGCACACAGTGAGCTTTTTTTAAGATTTTATTTATTGGGGATCCCTGGGTGGCTCAGCGGTTTGGCGCCTGCCTTTGGCCCAGGATGTGATCCTGAAGTCCTGGGATCAAGTCCCACGTTGGGGTCCCGGCATGGAGCCTGCTTCTCCCTCTGCCTGTGTCTCTGCCTCTCTCTCTCTCTCTCTATGTCTATCATGAATAAATAAATAAATAAATCTTTAAAAAAAGATTTTATTTATTCACAGGAGACACAGAGAGAGAGAGAGAGAGGCAGAGACACAGGCAGAGGGAGAAGCAGGCTCCCTATGGGGAGCCCCATGTGGAACTCGATCCCAGGACCCCGGGATCACACCCTGGGCTGAAGATAGACTCTCAACCACTGAGCCACCCAGGTGTCCCCACAGCGAGCTTTTATACATGCTGCCAGATAGAATGGTTGTGCCATCCGACAGTCCTGCCAGCAGTGTGGGAAAGTTCTAATTGTTCCACCTCCCCCCCCAACACACTTGGTATCATCCATCTGTTTGGTTTTAGTCAACTGGTGGCTCTGTAGTGACAATTTAGTGTGGTTTTTATTTGCATGTCCCTGGTGAGTAATTATGCGGGTACCTTTTCATGTGCTCGTTGACTACTCGGGTATCTTCAGTCCTGTCCGGAGGTGACCTCTCCCCTGCCCAATTTTAAACCGGGTTGTTTTATTGTTTTCTTATGGATTTGTCCAAGTTATTTATATATTCTGGATACAAGTCTTTTGTCATGCATTTGTATTGCAAATACTTCTCCCAGTCTATGGTTTGCTTTTTCACTCTCTTTTTTTTTTAAATTTTTTTAAAAAAGATTTTATTTATTTATTCATGAGGGACACAGAGAGAGAGGCAGAGACACAGGCCGAGGGAGAAGCAGGCTCCATGCAGGGAGCCTGATGTGGGACTCAATCCCGGACTCCAGGATCACGCCCTAAGCCAAAGGCAGATGCTAAACCACTGAGCCACCCAGGCTCCTCTCTCTCTCTCTCTTTTTATTATTTTTTTAAGATTTATTTTATTTATAAGAGAGAGAGAGAGAGCAGGGGGAGGGACAGAGGGAAAGAGGAAGCAGACTACCCGCCGAGATCATGATATGAGCCAAAACCAAGAGTCAGATGCTTCAGCAACTGAGCCACCCAGGCGCCCCTTTTGCAGTCCCTGAATGGTGCCCAAGGATAGTTTAAGAGGGAAGAGAATGAGTGTTTATGGAGACCTTCCTCATGGCCAGCCTGGTGCTCCACATGTCTGACTACCTCACCTACCATAAAGCTCCTCACCACTTAGTGAGATGCACATCCTCACCCTCCACCTCTCCATACCCCCACGCCTGTCAGTAAGAGGCTTAAGGAGCTGGCCCAAGATCTCAGGGTTGGCAAATGGCTGGGCTGGATTCCTCCGATCCCAAAGCCCTCTCTCTCTTTCCGCTCTGGGTGTCAGCGAGAAAGGAGGTTTCCTTCTTCCCTCCATCTCCAGCCAAGCCGAGAGGCAAGATCTGGGAGGTCCACGTCTTCTTGCTTTCCCCTATGTGGGGACATCCTAACTTGGCCACCTTGTTTTGTTTGAAGTGAACTTCGTAGCATCTTCGACTCGAAGATTCCGTTGCCCATTCGGAGGAGCTTCCGAAGCATACTGCAAAGCAACACTATCTGGTATTTGGAATTATTCCTAATGCTATTACCTTACATGCATATAATTCTCTTTGATAAACCACTTCCATGATGGTTGTCTTACTACATATTTCTTAGTTGAAGCCAGCGAGGTAATAAGCAGGGCGACAGTTATGAGATCATGTTCAGTTGAATTTTGCTGAAGACTGACTCAGAACTGGGCAGGCGGATGCTGTTGAATGAGTCGTGTGCTTGGGCATTCAAAGTCTAGTGAGTAAGGCGCATGTCTCAGGCCAGCGTTCAGGGCAGGGTGCCGGAAGAGAGAGGTTCGTGGTCAGGTGAGTGTTTACTACATGCTGGGCACCATGCTCAGTGAATATTGCAGAGAACTAACCAGACACAGTCCCTGCCCCTGGAGAGCTTGCAGAGATGAAGAAAATGCAGTAGGAGCATGGCACAATCGTGGCCACCTTGCCCTGGGAGAGCTGGAGGCTTCGCATTGGAGGCAACATGTGAACTGGGTCTTGAGGGATGAGTAGGAGTTCGGCACGCAGGATATGGCATATCAGACCAAGAGAACTTTGTGGACAGAAGCCTGGATCTGTGACTTTCCCAAGGTCACCTGGCCAGGAAAGGGTGAGCCCCTGCCTGAACCCCGGTCTTTTGCTTCTCAACCCTGTGTTCTTCCTGCCCACCATGCTGTCTCCCTTGACCCCCGCCGTGGCACACAGTTCACACAGACGTGAGTAAGCACAGCCGGTGGCATTTCTACCCTGCAGGCTGAGCTGTCACCAATGCCAAACCCAGGGGCAGTTTGCCAAGGCAGCAGTGGCCGTCTTGAGTGGTTCTCATCTGAAACACCACCTCGGGTGCCTGGGTGGCTCAGTCGGTTGGGCATCTGCCTTTGGCTCAGGTCATGATCCTGGGGTCCTGGGATTGAGCCCTGTGTCGGGCTCCTTGCTCAGCAGGGAGCCTGCTTCTCCCTCTCCCTGCCGTTCCACCTGCTTGTGCTCTGTCAAATAACTAGATAAAATCATAGATGAATGAATGAATGAGTGAATAAGTGAAACACGGGCTTGCTAAGAGGAATAAAGCATCAGCTTGGGGATTCTGTGACTCTCCCAGAACTCCTTCTGACCTTCCTGGGCCTCAGTCATTGGATCAATAAAATGGGAATAAGGGCAGCCCCTGGTGGCTCAGCGGTTTAGCGCCGCCTTCAGCCCAGGGTGTGATCCTGGAGACCTGGGATCGAGTCCCATGTCGGGCTCCCTGCATGGAGCCTGCTTCCCACTGCCTCTCTCTCTCTCTCTGTCTCTCATGAATAAATAAATAAAATCTTTTTAAAAAAATAAAATAAAATGGGAATAATAACACTCATAATCATTGCTGCGTTGGTGGAGCCAGCACCGCCCTGAGCGTTTTGCACACGATGGCCCTGCGAGGTGTAGGTCCTCCTACTATCTCTATTTTACTGATGAGGAAACTGAGGTTCAGAGGGATTACCTGACCTGTCCAGCATTTCCTGTCGGGCAAAGCCAGGAAGTGTCAGAATCCAAATCCTTCCCCGCTCCACGACTCCAGCATTCCAGCTCAAAGCTGACTGGTCCCCAGTCCACACCTCGGCCCCCACGCCCCGCAGACATCTCAGGTGTCTGATGAGGAGTCTGTCTAATGAATGTCAGTGTCCCTGCCAGCTGGGATTTGCACTAGGTCTGTGATTTGATGGGGTAGGGGGAGCGGGTGGCAAGGGACCCGTCTTCCGAGAGGCTGGAACTTCTGATTTTTCTGGAGCCACAGAACCTGGTGGTAGAAATGCCTCGTGGAGCAAAACACCACAGCGCAGTCCAGGCTTGCAGGTCCAGGGAGCCTCAGACACTTCACGGAAGCAGCCGGCTCTGGGTGTGTGTGTGCTGCGGCCCGCCTGGCCTAGGGGAAATGGAGTCACACAGATCCTAAACTGTGAACCAACACAGGCTGCCTGCCCGGTGGGAAAGCAGGTGGGAAAGTGCCTACTCTTCCGGGGCATTTGTCTGCTCTCCCCTTCCATCCCACTGTCACTCGGGGACGTCCCCTATGGGAGCAGGGTCTGTGCCAGCGAAGCAGAGATGAATCAGCAGGTCCCAGCCCCTCAGGAGTGAAGCCAGCCCATTAACAACCCCCATTTATTGAGTGCTTACTGCATGCCAAGCACAGAGCTCAGAACTCGGCAGGCATTAATATTGTTTAACCCTGGCGAGGACCCTGTGAGTGTGGTTATTCTCTGAGGCCGGTGGGGCAGTGGGGGCAGTGCGAAGGAGAGGCCTGGGCAGTGCCAGGTCCAGCAGGAGGCTGACGGGGGAGCTGGCCATGGACGGGCACGGGGCCGTGGGGCTTTGAGGTGGAAAGGACCCTGAGGAGGTTGGGAAGGAGGTTGGGAAGGGCTGCGGGTGCAGGAATGGCTTTTGATCCAGGCCGTTGATAAAAATGGGTAGGATATTGCCAGCCAAACTGGGGAGGGAGGGCCTGCCTGGCGGAGGCCACAGCAGAAGCAAAGGCCCGGGGGCAGGAAAGCTCAAGGCAGGCCACGGACGATGACGGCCAAGGGCACAGGCCCCACAGCCACAGCGACCCAAGTGTGAGGCTGGAATCCTGCTTCCCAGCTCGTGACCTTTGGGGAGTGACGTCTCCTCTTCCCCCACTCTTCCTTTCTCAGTTTTTCCTTGAGGCAAACCTCACATCACATGGGGTTACCCGAAGCGAATACTTCAGTCGTACTTAGTCTGTTCTCAGTGTTGTGCAACCACACTTTCTGTCTCGTTCCAGAACATTTTTATCACTCCAAAAGGCAACACTGTCCACATCAAGGCCCCTCCTCCCAGCCCTTGGCCGCCATTCATTTGCTTTCCATCCATACTGGTTTCCCTATTCTAGACACATCATACAGATGGAATCATACAGGGTTTGCCCTTTTGTGTCTGGCTTCTTTCACTCAGCGTCCTGTTCTGAAGGGCCATCGCATGTTATAATAATATGTACCCATACTTGACTTCATTCCTTTTTCCTGGCCTAATACTATCCCACCATATGGATGTATCACACTGACCTGTTTATCCATTCATCTGTTGATGGACAGTTGGGCTTTTCCCACCTTCTGGCTGTTGTGAACATGCGTGACAGGTCTGGTCAGCCCCCGCCCTCGTCCTTTTGGGGTATATACCTAGGAGTGGGATCACGGGGTCATGTGGTAATGCCCCATTGAACTTGTTGAGGATATATCGCCTCTTGGAAACTCAGTTTCTACATCTGTGAAATGGGCATGATAGTGACACTACCTCACACAGGGTGGATGGGAAAGGATTTGAGCGTTGAATGACGCACGATGCCCAGGGTCCTGAGGGCTCAAGATGCATGAGGGAGAGGCCGTGTTAAGGAAGGCCGATGGCTGTGAGAGGGGAGGCTGAGGGGGCAGGGGTCACCTCCACCTGGCAAAGTGCAGCTCTTCCCCTGAGCTTTGGGCTCTTTGAGGTGTTCGGCCCTTTCCCCACCAAGAATGGGACAGAGTGAGCGGGTGGTTGGTGCCCAGGGGACCGGTTGCCCTTCCTGGCTCCCCTGGACCCCCACCCCCCGCGGGAAGCCCCCAGGGACTGCCTATGCGGTGTGCCCCATTTGCTGCGTATCCCTCTCTCCCCTCCTCCTTTCCCAGCCCTCTGTGGGGCTGCTCAGGCTTGGCAAACAGCAGGGGCTCAGGAACCAAATTAACAGGTAAACATCCTCATTCCCTGCCTGTAACCCGCCTGGCTGAGCTGCAAAGTCTGAGACATAACGGAACTTGGGGGTGGTGGGCGCGGGATGAGCCAGCGTCAAGGAAAACTATTTGAGAGGGAGGGAGAGTCCCCAGTCTGCAGTCCCCTGAGCCCCATGGCCCAGGAGTCACACGAGGTAGCAGAGGGGGACGGGCGAGCTCTGCCCAGGGGTGGCCCTAACACTGGGCTTCCCCACCCCACGTAGTATTCAGATGCTCTTTGTTGGTGGGAGGCAAGTGCTGGGGCCCAGTGGTCAGGCAGGACTGAGTTCCAATCCAAGTGCAGCCATGCACGAGCTGCGAGTGACCTTGGACAAATTCTAGTCGGTCTGAGCCCGTTTCCTCATCTATAGTAACAAACCCTCTTGGCTGGGCTGTGGCTGATATTCAATGAGATCAGGAAGGAAAGTGGGTGCACACAGTGTGTCGTAGACTCTTAATGTTGATGGCAGTGGGGGTCAGGGAGCAACGGTCATGGTCAAAGGGACCATGTCATGGTGGCCCAGTGTCACTCCCGCTGGGCATTGAGTGTCATGAAGGCAGGAGCCATGTCTGTCTCCTTTAGGAGACAGCTCCTCCTGTCTAGGGGTGGCTCCCTAGAAGCAGAACCTGAGTGGCCATGGTTGAGAAAGTGAATCACCGAGGGAGGCTTCTTGAGAGAGACCCGCACACGGCGAGGGAGCAGGGCCAGGCTGAAGAAGAAGCTCAGCAGGTGTGGGGTTCAAGTGCAATCTAGCTTCAACCGGATTCCAAGAGGGACCCTGGAGAGTGAATGGCATCGCGGAGTTTGTACCCAGCACTGGGACTCCAGGCCAGGCCTGGCATGGGGATGGGGATGTAGCCTCCCAGGCATCTCTAGGTGAAGTGGCTGCAAACAGCCAGGAGCCAGTGGTGCCCCCAAAGCAGGTGGGGTGGAGCCTTTTGCAGCCAGCAAGGCAGCACCACATGTCGAGAGAGGGGAGCACCATCCAGGAAAGGGGTTGGGGTACAGCAGCGAGATGCCCCGTAATCCCTTCCTTCAGAATTGGGCAGAAAACACACATGAGATGCCACGTGGACAGCAGCTGCATTGGGCTGGCGCACAGTAGGCCTCAGCACCCCATTAGGTGGGAGGAGCCGGCTTCCTGCCCTCACTGCCTGGCCTGCTTAGAGACCTTTCCAGGGTGGGGTCTCTCCTGCCTGGCCTGGCCCAAATGAGCATCTGCCCTCGTACAGGCCCATGGTCGAGTATCTGATCCCTGATAACCCCCCTCCCCCGGGAGGAGAGAGGAGGCCAGTGTTCCCAGCTCGGTTCCTCCAGGAATGAGAAACACAGCCAAAGCTTTCAGCGTTGGGGTCGGCCACGGCCTGGATTTCCCCAGAGGTGTTTGTCTCCGGATGAATGATTTATTCCTGCTGTTGTTTCACAAGTGATATAGGAATACATTCTGCTGGTAAGAAACAACACATTTCAGGGGCCGTTAGAATCTCTAATAACGCCAGGCTGCTTTCCCCATGGCTCCGAGGAATGACCACTGTCCAGAGAACTAATGTCAACTCCCAAGCCATGTCTGTGTGTGGCTGCGGGGTGTCTGGAAAAATCTCTCATCAGGGTTGGGGCTGCCAAGGGCCTGGGAGAGCCTCACACCACCCCAGTGGGGACCAGGATGAAGGTCAGCCGCTTCCCAGGGTCCCTGGTGACCAGAGGATGGCACAGAGGGCCAAGGAAGCCTCCTGGTTGGGGTTTTCCCAGGATGTGCTTGGAGCTATAACTGAAATACTAATAATAGCTGCCACTTATCGAGGCATGTTCGGCCCCAGATGTCACACGGGGCAATATCCTTGTGTCTTCTCATTTCCCTCTGGGAATGAGAAGGGCCATTGTCCCCACTTTACAGACCACGAAACCGAGGCCCAGACAGGCTCATGTAAGGCGTTGAGGTCTCATAGTGTGTGATCTTCAAATTCAGCCGCAGCCACTGATGGGAGAGGCAAAGTGCCAGAGTGCACGAGCGTGTGCCCGGGTGTGAGTGAAGAGCCGGGTCGTGGCAGGGGCAGAGGGCATGGGACGCCCATGGGGAGTGGAAGGAAGCTCCTCTTCCCCGTTGCCTTCATCACATGCAGCCTGAGTGCCTGGCAGCCGAGGAGTGGCCGTGCCCAGGTCACCTCCTGCATCCTGGCCCTGCGCGTCCCTCCCTGCACCTACCTGGAGTGGGCCCGCTTCCTGTTTTCTGTCTGGGCTCATCCTGCCTCCGCTGCCACTCGGAGGTCGGTGGCCAGAGCAGCTGACCTGTGGCCTTGCCTTGTGGCTGAGCAGGGAGCTTTATGCAAGTCCCAGGCAAGAGAAGTGGATGATCCCAAGCTCCCTAGAAACCTTTGCATCAGCTTCCCGGGAGGGGGTTTCAGAACCCCAAGACCAAGGCTTGAACTGCAGACAATGGAGGAAAACCCAGGACTTGGATGGTCCCCATGGCCCCCTCCAGGAGTTTTGGTTGGCCCCCCCGTTGGCCCAGGCTTCTATCCCAGGCCTCCCAGCACACCTCCTTTCTCTTCTCCTCCTGCTGGTGGAACTGAGCCTACCGCCCCAGGAGCTGCCTCCCCCCCCCACACCACCCCCAGTCTGTCCATCTAGCCTCCAGGCGTGCCAGGCAGTTGAGGCTTTGGGGAGACAGCAGGGAGTGGTTTAGGACTTTCTCTGCCCTCTGCCAGCTGTTTGTGAGCCGTGCTGGGCCTCACTGCAGAGACAGCGCCAGAGTCCCCCTGCCCTCCCCGGTGCCTGACACAGTGACTTGCACAGGAGGCACTCAGGGAGTGTCGGCCGAGGGAATGAGCAAATGAATGAATGACAAACGAATCTCACTCATCACCGTGCATTGGAATGTTCCTGCAGGGTCTTCTCCACTGCTGATCTGGTTCTCTTCACCATGTTCTGCTTTAGGCCTGGAGTTTCTATATTCCCAGGGCTTGTTATTTTTATTGATAATAGTAACAAAATAGCTAACATTGGTCTGGCTCTTTCCATGTGCCAGGAACTGACAAAAGTGTGCATGACATCCTCACAGCAACTCTATTCGTAGGAGCTACGATAGTCCCATGTGATGACAAAGAACTGAGGTCTCAGAGAAGTCAAGGCATTAGCTCGAAGTCACACGGCTTCGTCTGGGTAGGGACAGGACTGTGTCACCAGTGGTCTGACTCCAGAGCCCCAACATCCTACATTTATTGAGTGATTGAACGGCCCACACTACTTAATATTTTGGTAACTGAAAGTCAATGCATGCTCAGAAGTAGCATGTACACACCATGCCCGCATGCACACATGCTCACTCCTCCCTTGGTTCCTTCTCCAGCACCACCATCCGTGCTGGGGGCTATCACAATGTCCCTTACGCTCATCTCCCAAATGGACCATATAGTAGCCCTGCATCTGAGCATCCTTATGCAGTCTCTTTGCTTGGCAGGGACGTTTATGGTGCCCTAAAAGATCGACCATTCTTAAATGTAGCTGGGTTTAGGGAGGACGTTTATCAGGGCAAGTAGGAGGAAACCAGGATGGTGTGGACGTGAACAGTGAAGGAGAAACCCCAAGTCTGGGGAGACACGCAGGCTTATAAAATGCTCTGGGACATTCCAGCTTGGTGGACATGGATGCCTCTAAAATCTAGCTAGACATTTATTCATTCTTCATCAAAAGCTTAATTGCTGGGGCTATGCTAGTGCCCTAAGAAATGAAGGGGAGCTTGGGGCATGAGTGATCTTTTGGGACCAAAAACCCCAGAGGGGGAGGTGGACCACTGCGGGGGAGAGTGGCCTGGTCCAAACTCGACTCCTGAAACTCTGTCTCCCTTCCCAGTGGAGGGTGGGGTGGGGTGAGGGCAGCAGGGGCACCGTGTAAAGGCTATGGCTGTGGGCCAGAAGAGGGCACACAGGGGTGGATGGGGGAGGTGAAACCCCTGGAGGTGGCACGTAGTGGGAAGGGGGCAAGGCGAGGAGATGTTTCTAAGTACATGGGACTGAGCTGTTGGGGTGGGGGAGAGACGGGGTGGGGGGGGGAATCCACACACTTGAACCTTTGGGAGACTGGTGATTGGGAGGATTTGTGGAGGAGCCATTTCTGGGCAAATGAGAACAATAGTAGGTATTAGCGAAGCCTTCCTCTGTGCAGGGCGCTGTGCTAAGTGCTGTCTGCCTCGTATCACATTCAATGAGCAAAAGAAACCCAGAGGCAATTACTGTTATTGTCTCCATGTTACACGTGGGGAAACAGAGGCACCGTTCATGTGACTGGGATCACACGGCCCGTCATGGTCGGGCTAGGATTCCGGCCCAGGCAGCTACCTGCAGAGCCTCCCCAGGTCACCCCTGCCCCAGCTGCAGGCCTGCAGGAGGCTGTCTTCAGTTCTGGGAAGGACATGCATTATTTTCTTTCTTTTTTTTTTTTTTTTATTGGCCTTCAATTTGCCAACATATAGCATATCACCCAGTGCAAGCCAGGGGGAGGGGGGCTGAGAGGAGAGGACAAGGACGATTTAGGAGTCCCATGAACCCGGGTGCAAAGGGCTGCATCCCCGCAGCCCGCCTCTGCTCCCCCGTTCTCTGTGGTGGGGACATTGCCCTGGAGATTAATGGGGGAGACGGGCGGCGGAGGAGGGAGGGAGGGAAGGAAGCGAAATTGCTGCCCATTATACCTGTCCTTTGGCAAGGCCGGGTAATTAGCAAACCCTCAGCAATAAAATATTTCGTTTCGGTGTAATTGCAAAGTAATTATGTGGTATGGGTTGTGTATTAATCGTGTTGATTAATAACACTCAGGTAGTAATTAAACATCTGCTTCATAATTGCGTGCGAGCTGAAGCTTAGCACACACATGCACACACGTACACACATGCACACATGCACACGTGCCTGTGGCACAGGCAAAGCTCCTTAGTTCCTGTTGTGCTCATTCACGTGGGGGGGGTGGCAAGGGAGAGGGGGAAGGAGGGAGGAGGCAGCGAGCCAGGCTGGGTTAAGAGCCCCCTTGCTCCCCCACTGTACAGTGAAGACTTTGTGTCCCCACCTCCCCTTGGTGACATGGGGAGGAGCTACCGTGGGCCTGGGGAGCTGTGTCACTCCACGGTCCCCCTCAGGACGGAACCCAAGGCTACCGGTGTGTGTCCTCCTCCCAGCCGAAGCCGGGTTGACACAGGGGCTCCAGGGTTCTGTAGGTGACTGTAGTGTCCTATTGACTTGGCTCTCCTCATTGGGCTGGCTTTCAGGGTCCTTTCTTGGACAGGCTACTTTTCCCCAGCAGCTGGGAGAAAGTTCTTATGGTAGGAGCCACCTGGGCTGAGGCCACCCTAACACCCAGCACACCCAGAAGGCCTGGATCCAAGGAGCTGATCCCAGAGGTTGCAGGGACCAGAGCAGGATGCCACCCTTGGGTACCAGGAGCTCTGATTCTAGCTTGGCTCCTACCCCACTTGCAGTGTGATCTTGGGCAAGTCACTTTCCCTCTCTGTGCCTTGGGTTCCAGGTCAGTAAAACAAAGAAAACTGAGCTCAGAGGCCTCCAAGGGCCTTTCCAGTTCTTCTGTATTCAGATTCTAATTTGGTTTGTACTAATTAGGAATCGGAGACGATTTAAATTCAATACATGTGATCCTCAGTGAGTAAACAATTGGAGATGATTCCTTCCTTTATGACTTCTCAAAGACTCACTGGTGAGCGATGAGAACCCAAGAGAAAATCAATAGCTTTTATTTTTCAGAGAGAGAAATTGCAGATTCCTTGGGCTGCTGGGCATTGCAATTCATTCTTGTATTTTAAAATTTTATGTTTATGTTTATGGACTGCCATTAGGTAACATGGATTCGTCCTGAAGGTTGATTTTTTTCATTAACTTAACTCATTTTACTTATTAGTTCACATTTATAGCTTGGGTTTAATAAGCACACAGCGCAAAAGTCATAAAACAGCCCTCCGCTTTAGGAATATTTTAAAATCAAGACTCATCTCTGCATCAGCCCAGGTTTATTTGTTCATAACTTGCTTCTGCCGTGATTTGAGGCACAGGCACTGCCGGCTCCAGCCGGTCCTTTGACTTTGAGCCTGGGTGTCCTCACCGGAGAAAGGCACCACTAATTAATAAAAGCAATAAATGCTTACATTTTAGAAAGCAAGTATCCAGCCATCGCTTACTGTGCTCAAAGTACTTCCCACGGTATCTGGTTGAGTCCTGCATCCCGATGACGTGGCTTTAAGTTTTTCACCTTATAGAGAAGGAAACAGGCTCAGAGAGGTCTTGCCCAGGGCCACACAGGTGGTGACAGAGGCAGACTCCGGGTGCAAAGCCGACATGTCTAGATGCATCTTCCCTCCCACACCTGTCTCCCTTCCCCCTGGCCTGCGAGTTTCGGGAGCTCTTCACCCTCTTCACCCTCCGCCCTACCTCCACGCTCCCTTTACCCTCCCACCACTCCTACCGAGCTCTGCCCCTCGTTCTCCCATCCTCTCACCATCTGTTCCCACCTGCCTGGGCTCCTTCCTGTTTTTCATCTACCTGAAGGATACCTCTGCTCTATGACCTTCAGTGGCTCCCCATTGTGTATGGGTCAAGTTCATCAGGCTTGGCCTGGCATTCAAAGACCTTACCCGTGCAACCCCTGCCTTCAAGCTTTCCTGCCTCATTTCCCCACTCTGCCCCAACAGGCAGCCTTGGCTCATGGTCCTGAATACCCGGCCCACTCTTGGGCGTCCCCCTGCCTTTGCTCACCCTGGGCCCTTTGCCCACAGCACCCTCCTCTCCTTTCCATCTATTTAAATCTGCCCCCTCTTCCAGGAAGCCTGCCCTGGGGCCCACATTGGGAGGGACTTCTCCTTCTTCTGAGCTCATAGCTACGTGATGAGCCCTCCTTAGTCACCTTGAACTTCATAGTTCAAGACGAGGGCATTGCTTTCGCTTCCCCATAACTGTGAACCTCTTTGAAGGTGTAGTCTGTGCATCACTTGCCTCCGGTTCCCCTAGAATCCCAGGTACACAGCAGGTATTCAGTAAATGCTCACCAAATGCGTGAATGCTTGTGTTGCTTATGATCACCAGGAAGCAGAACTCCTGTGTCTTCTCTGTGGCTTCCAGGCCAGGCAGCGAAAACCTAGGGAAAGACCCCGCCCGGGTTCTATCACCTATCGGCAGCTCTGCCTCCCTCCCTTCCTGCAGGCTTCCCTCGTCTCCCCAGATGTGTCACATCCCTTCTAGGTCAACCATGTCCCTCTTCTCTTCCATCACGACGTACCTGCCCTGGGCCCCGTGTACTCAGCTGCCTGCTGCGTCGATGGCCTTCTGGTTTCTGGCAAATGAAATTCAGATACTTTGTTAGTGGCAAATCTTGTTAAAGGAAGCGAGACCACAGGGGCTGTAGCCCACTCTGTATCTGAGCTCAAGATCCTCAGTGTTTCACATGGGGAAACTGAGGCCTGGGAGAGGGGAACAGGGGACTTACCTAAAGGCATTGGCTGGGATCTCAGTCAAGGCTCCCTGGGGACTCTCTACCACTTCCTGGGTTAGTTGGCTACTCCGGTTAGAATCACAACCATATCGGTGGGCCCAGCACTTTACAGTTTGTATGCACTTGAACTTAGGAAGGTCGTGGGCTTTCATGGAGGCTCAGAGAGGCAGGCCACATGTCCCGATCACAGGGCCCGTGGCCAGTGGTAGGGTCAGGGCTGGAATGCAGGTCTGGCTTGGCCTCAGCTGGTACGATTGCTTGCCGGTTTCCCTATCTGCTGGCGACAGCCCATGTGTGTGTGTGTGTGTGTGTGTCTGTGTCTGTGTGTGCGTGTGCGCACGCATGCACACACGCACGCTGGGCTCCATCTGCACACCCTGTTCCCTAGCTGGGGCAGGCATTCAGAGGGACCATGGGAGATACCCAGGCAAAGAAGATGCAGACCTAGGACAGGATGTGCCACTCTCCCCGGCAGCAGGGGGCTCGGCCCCTGGTCATGTGGAAACCAGGGAAGGTGATACAAGCCAGCCTAGCTGGCGCACAGCCTGGGGAGCTTGACTTCCTGGGCTACTGCAGGATGGCCTGGGCCTCTGACTGCCCAGCCCCAGCCCCAGTGGCCCCGATGGCCTCTCGGCCACGTCCTGCCCATCTGGCATCTCCAGGCCTGGGCTCAGATCTGGAGCTTCCTTTGACAGTGACACACACACATTGACAACGTCCACACGTTCACACACTGAACTTCCTCTCCAGGCCACAACAGTGCTCACCCTCGAGTGCCACCATGAGCTCATCTGTGTGTATTTACAATATGCATGATCCTACATTTCTCTAGTTCACATTCTATTTTAAGCCATTCGGAAGGAGGGTGGCGTCCCATGGCAATCAAGAGCTTCTGCTCTTAAATATATATTTCTTTTAAAGATTTTATTCATCCATTCATGAAAGACACACACACACACACACACACAGAGAGAGAGAGAGAGGCAGAGACACAGGCAGAGGGAGACGCAGGCTCCATGTAGGGAGCCCGACGTGGGACTCGATCCTGGGTCTCCAGGATCATGCCCCGGGCAGAAGGCAGGCACTAAACCACTGAGCCACCTGGGCTGCCCAAGAGCTTCTGCTCTTAAGTCAACAATGGGTTCAAATCCAATCTGTGCTATGTAACGGTCGTGCATTTGCCAAGGTACTTAATTGCTCTGAGCCTCAGTTTCTCTTTAATAAAATAGGAATGATACTATAGGATTAAATGAGGAAATGCACATAAAGCACTGACCCCAGGACCTTTGCATCTTATCTCCCACTCCACCCTGACAGGCAGCCCTGGCTCAAGGTTCCCCACTTGGGTATCTCCATGCCCTTGTTCACCCTGCCCTGCTGCCCATAGCACCCTGCTCTCATCTCTGCACAAACATACACACATCTGTCCCCTCATCCAGGAAGCCTCAGTGTGCCTGCTGGGGTCATCAATGCCCCCATCGTCAGGAAGTTAGAGGAAGAGCAGCCTTGCATTGGTATCTCCACCTGTGAGTTAACTAGAGCCCGGGTTTTAGAGCTGACCACAAGAGATTGTAGGGGCCACCAGTGGGCCCAACACCCCCTTTCACAGATGGAAAAACTAAGGCCCAACAAACAAGAGGATGTGCCTGAGTGCTCAGAGGAAGTTAGTGTGACGTTGGGACTGGAACCCAGGACTCCGTCTGTAAATCTTGGGGTGGGAGCCGAGGGGTCTACTGTGACTGCCCTCTTCCTGGGAGTGAAGACTCCCCCCTGCCAAGGGTCTGTTAACTGAGTGGGTGGTCTGCTTCTTTTAGCACATTTGAAGGAGCGTGGGCTGGGGTGGAATGAAAGGTGGAGGCTAGGGGTCCCCCAGGTGAGTCTCCTCATCGAGCAGGTGTGGGGAAGAGGCTCAGAGAGGCTAACACAGCCATCATCCCGATGGGGGCTGAAGCAGGGACCGCAGGCCCCATGTGGAGGCCCCGGGTGGAGCCCCCCACCCTGTACCCCCCCCCCCCGCCCCCGCCCCCCCCAGCCCCAGGAAGGGACGGCCTCACAGCATGCTGTTGAAGCAATCTCTGTTGCCCCCTCCTTCCTGCCACCATTTTCTTTCTTTATCTTACCTTTCTTGAAAAAGCTGAGAATGCCACCCCTCCCGGGGAATTCAGGGAATTCGCTCTCCCACGCCTGGCCCTCCCCAGTTCTCCTGAGAGCTGCTGCCATGGTGTGGGGTCCTTAGCACTCACCAGCTCCCCAAGTGCTGATGACACCTGCATTTTGCTGGCTGTTGAAATGTGGTCTGGGCTATGGGGGTCCGGTGGGCAGGTGGGGAGTTTGCAGTCCCAGTCCCCCAGGAGAGGAGGTATGCTGGGCTGGGAACCCGTGCTGGTCCATGAGAGGCAGAGAAGGGGGAGCAAGGTGGGGGCAGAGGGGATGAATGACCAGTGAAATTGAGAGATTTTTGTCTCAAGACTTGCCAAGGACACAGAGCAACTCCCAGTCCAGTGCTCCACCTCCCACTGCAGGCGCTCCCAGTATCCTCCTCTGCATCACATCCCTAACATTTAGTGAGCGAATGCTCTGCTGTGGGCTTCAGAGACGTAGGAAGGTCATTTTCATGCCTGCAATCCTCGAAGAGATGCTGTTATTATTATTCCCATTTTATAGACGAGGAGACTGATGCTCTGAGAGGACCCCTGACTTACCCACTGTCTACTTCTAGAAAAAGATTGCCCAAGCATGTGGGCCATGATCTACCTGCTTCCAAAGACCATGCTTCTGATCACTGCAGGCACTGCCTCTCACACCTTGTCTGGGTTTGAACACAGCTGGGAAATACTCTGCTCTAACCCACCTGACAGCATGCAGGAGACCCCTGCCGTGGGCCCGGGCTGCCCCAGGGGCTGCGAGTCCCACAAATACAATGAAGGGTGCATCGTTGGAGAGAACCCCCAGCCATGAGTCAGGAGAGACCCAGGGCTTAGGCCTCACTCTACCACCAGCTTGCTATGTCACTTTGGCCCGGTCACTGCCCCTCTCTGGACGTCAGTCTCCTCATCGGTAAACTGATGAAGCCGTTGGTCTGGCTGGATGGAGCGTCCCAAGAATGCATTTTCACAGAAGGAAGGATCTTTCCTCCAATTCACTCCAACTCTCCTGGAGCTTCCACCCACTCACTCCAACATATACATTTGTGTTTTACATCAAAGCAAACCGTGAAACATTTGTCGAGCTTCCCCGCTCTGCAAAGGGCACTGTGCTAGACACGGTGGGTGTGATGCTTATGTATTTTTATTCAGGGCGTACACACGCGCGCGCACACACACACACACACACACACACACACACACAGGCAGAAATGCATATTTTTGGGTCTCAGACTTGTTTCCAGGCAAGTTCAGCTGGGACCTGTTTCTTGACGCATGACCCCAGGTTCCTGCCGTCTTTGCCCTGTGACATGGCCCCCTCGGGACCCCGAGAGCATCTGCGACAGAAAGAAGCCACCTGGGGCAGCATGAGCTGATGAGATCTCTCCCGACCAGGCAGTTATGGCTCATCTGCTTATCTCTGACAGGTGGGCATCTCCTGGACAGCCCGAGCTTGCAGCGGCCGGGACTTCTGACACTGTCATCAGAGCGACTTGACACCTTTGATTTTGGCGTCTAGAAACAGGCCCGATCCTTTTCCAGACCTCCCAACGCTGGCCACCTGGGTAAGGAAGTTCAGGCTCATTTGGCACGTGGTTATACGCTGTGTCTGTTGTCACTGCCACCAGCAGGGCACCCTGTCATTCTTTATCACAGCGTCTTCTTTTACACCCTTCATTAGCAGGAGAGCCCAGTGGTTCAGGCTCTCAAGTCCAGGAGACCTGGGTTCAAATCCTGAAACCACTAGTTACTAGCTGTGTGACCTTGGGCCGGTTCCTCAACCTTTCTGCGACTCAGCTTCCTCATCAACAGGGAAGCAATAGCACCCACCTTCTGGGTTTGTGGTGAAGATCAAATAAGGCAATGCCTGAAAAGGGCTTAGGACAGGATGGACACGTAGTAAGCTCGGAATTCAAGAAACATTAACCGTTGCTAATAGTATTGCGTATGGGACAATCCGTAATTCGTTCACTCTCGCGCTAACAGTCTGTCTCCTGCACTAGAAGGTGGAGTCCACGAGGGTGGGGGTTCATCTGCCTGGTTCTTAATTGAACTCTCAGATCCCAGTACAGGAGATCGGCCTCGATCTGTTGAATGAATCAAATGTGTGAAGATGCTGTGCCTATTTCACGCAGAACCCCCAGGACAGTCCTTGAAGGCTCTTGCATTAGTCCGAATGTGGGTTTGGTTGTGTGTGACCCCAAAACCCCAAATAATAGTTCCTTCAATGAGAGACAGGTGGATTTTTCTCTAAGTAAGATTCTGAGCTAGGAGGATTTTTCCACACAGGAATGTTAGGGTCCCGGCTTTCGCTGTCTTGCGGCTGCACCATCACTGGTCTTCATGATCCATGATGGCCCAGGACAGCCTCTCCATCATACTCAGCAAGAAGGAAGAAACCAGAAGAGGCGAGGGCGCTGCTTCCTTTAAGAGGGGGCTCCCATCACTTCCATCCCACTGGCCAGAATGCAGTCGTGCAGCACGCCTCGCTGCAAGGGAGGCTGGGAATTACAGTCATCGTTCTGGGTGGCTGTCTGCCCAACTGCAACTCTATTTCGAAGGAAGAAGGGGAAAATGGATGCTGGGGGACCCTCCACCTTGCCAGAGAAGATGATCCACCCGCTTAGTCGCCCTCGATCCCTGCTTCCTCCCTCTGGCAACCAGTGACTTTTTCACTGTCCCCATAATTTTGCCTTTTCCAGAATGTCATATAATTGGAATCGTACAGTAGGTAATCTTTTCAGACCGGCTTCTTTCACTTAGCGGTGTGCATTTAAATTTTTTCCATGTCTTTTCCTGGCTTGATGGTTCATTTCTTTTTATTGCTGAGTAACATTCCATCGGCTGTACCACTGCTTATTTATCCATTCACTAGTTGAAGGATATCTTGGTTACTTCTGATTGATTTTAGCCGATCACGATGAAAGCTACTATACATTCATGTGCCAGTCTTTGTGTAGACAGAAGTTTGAGCCAGTTGGGTCAACACCTAGGAGCATGACTGCTGGATCATATGGCAAAGAATATATTTGGCTTCTTAAGAAATCGCCAAATTGGGGCACCTGGGTGGTTCAGTGGTTAAGCGTCTGCCTTCGGTTCAGGTTGTGATCCTGGGGTCCTGGGATCGAGTCCCACATCAAGCTCCCCAGAGGGAGCCTGCTTCTCCCTCTGCCTATATCTCTGCCTCTCTCTGTGTCTCTCATGAATAAATAAATAAAATCGTAAAAAAGAAAAAGAAAACGAAACCGGCAAACCGTCTTCCCAAGTGGCTACACGGCTTTCCATTCCCACCACCAGCGAATGAGAGTTCTTGTTGCTCCATGTTCTCATCAGCAGTCAGCGCTGTCAGTTTTGTGGATTTTAGTCCTTCTGTTGGGTATGTAGCAGCAGGATCCCCATGTTAGACTCAAGGATGATAACACTGGAAGGGACAGCTAGGCGAAGGTGTTTCAGCAGGTAAGAGATCCAGGAGTGTTCCCGGGCCTGTTTTTTTTTTTTTTTTTTTAATATTTTATGTATTTATTCATGAGATAAGCAGAGAGAGGGAGAAGCAGTTTCCCTGCGGGGAGACCGATGCAGGACTTGATCCCAGAACCCTGGGATCACACCCTGAGCTGAAGGCAGATGCTCAATCACTGAGCCACCCCGGTGTATCTCCTGGGCCTGTTTGACATGCAAGCCCCGAACTGTCCTGCCACCCCTCGCAGCCTCTGCCTGTGGCAATCTCCCTGAGATGGACCAGAGCCCTGGGGTTGACTCTTCCTGCCCCAAAGTGAGGAGTGGCTGCTTTCCAGAGTCCTTATTGTTTAGTGTCTGTCTCCCTACCAGAGCCCAAGGTCAAGGAGGGAGAACAATGAGGGCTGGGGACCAAGCGAGTGGACCCGAGCCAACTTTAGATCCGCCGAAACACATCCCTCGGCGGGGCCAGACGGCCAGGAAGGCTGGACGCAGGCAAGTCCAGCCAGGCTGCTGGCCTGTGGCCAGTCCTTGAGTCTGACGCCCACTCGTGCCCCACCCCAGGCTCAGCTGGGGAGGCTGGAGCTGCTGTCCAGCTCATCGAGAATCAGCCTGGGCCAGAAATGATGGCTGGCTGCAGGGGAGTCAAAGGGCAAAGGCCGGACGAGGTCGGATGCCACATCAGGTGGGAGCCAATCCTCAGCTCCACCCCAATTAAGCCAAGACAAGCAATTTATTCACTTTTTATTGGTTTCCAATATATTGACAATTTGGGGCCTGTTTATTGGTGTGTTCAAAGCGGAGCTGAGTCCAAGGCTCAAATGACGCCTGTGTCTGTGCCCCTGCTTCCCTCCTTGCGGATTTCCATCCTGGGGGATGCACACCTCACAGCGTGGTGGGGCAGTGACCAAGGGCTCCAGACCCACATCCGCTTGTTTCCAAGCCTGTGGAAGGAGAGCTTCTTTTTCTCAGGAGCCCCAACCAAAGTTCCAGAGTTGCAGCTTATTGGCTACTTTCCAGCCATGTGACCATCTCTGACCCATTTCTGAAACCAGGAGGAGAGAATGTGCTGATTGGCCTGGCGGGGTGGGGGTTGAGGGCTGGGTGGCCGTGGGACAGTACCTGCTGTGGGTGGAGGGAAGAATTGGCCTGAGGCTGGAAGTGGGTGGGAACCCCAAAGGGAAAACCCAGATGCTATCTTCAGAAAGAGGAAGGAATGCCAGGCAGATGGAACAACAGGTGACCCTGTTGGTGCCGTGGCAGGGGTGGGGGACACGGGGCAAATGGGAATGCCATATGTCCCAAAATAGTCCTCCCTGTAGTTATAGCACCAGGGTGGCCTTTCTGCAACAGGTATAGCTCTGGTTTTGTGGATCTGCTATCTGAAAGCCTGATTTATGCACACACACTCGCATGCATGCACATACACGTATTGCACACACAAGGTATCTGCAGGTGATGCTTCACTTTCCAAAAGGATCGCCTCTGAAATTCTGTCCATATGGAGTCCCTGTGCTCCCTAGGAGCCCCCCCCACTATTTCAGGCACCCCCATAGCTGGCTGCCTTGGGTTCCCCTCCACTCACTGGGAGGATCTTTTCCTTCCTCCCCTGACTCCCTTGTGGCTGGGGAAAGTTTCCTGAGCTGCTTTAGGGGGTATTTGCCCTAAACGGACTCCCAGAAGACCCGGACCCATGAAGGCCTCCTTCCCAGAAGAGCAACTGCCACCCTCCCCTCAGCTGCTGCCGCTCCACTCCGAGGCATCTCAGAGGGAAGGGGGAGGAGAAGGAGGCAGTCTCTGACCCAGCAGGAACCCCATCTCTGGGGAGCCCGGGGGGCCTCTGTGGGGTTCCAGGGTCTGTGAGAGCAGGCCAGCCTCTCGACTGTAGCCGCCGTCCACCGTGGCAGCTCTGTTATGCATTTAGGGTGTGGTGTATGATTTCACTTGAAAAAAGATTGTTCTGCAGGAAAAAGATGGAAAACCACAGCCTATGATGCTGCCTCCTAGGCCACTGTGGCCAGCTTCTTTTTATGTTCTGTCCTTTGCTTGATTTTGGTCAACCACAAAACTCCTTGCCCTTTGCCAGTCTCTCGCTCTCGCTCTTCCACTCTCTCTCTGTTTGTGTGTCTCTTGCCTGTGGATTCTGCAGCTCTGACTCACCACGTAGGCCAGCTCAGCGTTCAGCACCAGCCTGCCTTATATGGTGCTCAGCGTGGCTGGATCACCGAGTGGTAATTCATTTCTTCAACCAGTGGCTGGTGTGTTCTTACCATGTGCCAGGCGATGTTTCGTGTGCTGGGGACCGAGAGTGAGCAGGGCGCGAAGGTCCCTGCCCTCTCCTCTGGAAGATGTCCTGAGGACCGGACCTCTGGGTGTCTTGCCCCCACCCCTTGTCCAGTGTCTCATTCAGCGCTGAGCCACAGGAGAACTTGGTGAATGTCTGTGGGCTGACTAGTTTCCACACTATTTTTTTTTTAAAGATTTATTTATTTATGATAGACATAGAGACAGAGAGAGGCAGAGACACAGGAGGAGGGAGAAGCAGGCCCATGCCCGGAGCCTGATGTGGGACTCGATCCCGGGACTCCAGGATCACGCCCTGGGCCAAAGGCAGACACTAAACTGCTGAGCCACCCAGGGAATCCCAGTTTCCACACTATTTTTCAAAGCCCCCACTTACGACCGATGCTGCGGAGATACTAGAACAGCTTGGTCCTCAGCCTCTCGGACTCAGAGTGTGTGATGTAACTTGCGACAGGTCCTGGAGAGGGAGGGGAGGCCATGGTTAGAGACCCGGTCTGGGGCTGCACCTGAGTAAACAGAAAGAATTGGCCAGCCTTCAGCCCCGCTGTACCCCACTTACTTGAAACACCTCAGAGATCAGCCACCACCCCCCAGGGGGCTCCCGGCCTGTCATAAGGAGGGAGACATGAAAGCAAATCCCTAACATACAAGGTAGAGAGTAAGAGGGTTCGGAGCAGAATTAGAATGGGAGGCTTGAGGGTTCCAGGGTCAGATCAAGAGGTCACTTCTGGGTGGTGACGGTGATGGAAAGTCAGGCAATGTGGCCTATTCCAGCTGGGCTTTGAAAACTGGGGCAGGACAGGGGACCGGCTCAGATGCTGGGAAGGGCATCCCGGGAAGAAGAAATAGTGAGAGCCGAAGCCCGGCAGGTGGGACCCTGGGGTTTGGAAGACTGTGCCAGGCAGGAAATGAGATGGATGCGGACAGCTTCTTCCCTGCGCGGGCCTGTGGCCATCCTCAGTCTGCCCTCAACCACAGCCTGGGTTTGGAGTCGAGTGACTCTTCCATTTTCCTCCTTTTCCCTCCAACCTCAGGAAAGAGAGTTGGTGGGGGGGGGCTTGAGAGAGGGGTTGCTGAACAGGGACCGAGAGTAATGAACCCCCCCCCCCCACCATCTCCGAGGTTCTTCGTAGAACGGAGAAAAGGTATTCGCCGGCAGCTTCGCAAGTCATGCAGAGCCCCGGGCTGGAAGTTGGAAGCCTTGGGCTCTTGTCCCAGGCCTCCTACTCATGTCCTCAGCCCCCCTGTCTCGTACTTGGTTGGTTTGAAAATAGGGGGTAGGCCCCTTCCAGCCTCAGCCCTCTTCTCCCAAGTCAGATGTGGGTGCAGATCCCAGCTCTGACCCTCCGAGCCTGGGGGTTCTCATCTATAAATTGGGGATAATGATACTACACATCTCACAGGCCTGATGTGGGGATTTCATGGGATAATTAAGAAAAGAGCTTATCAGTGAGCCCACCAGAGGGTCAGTCCTTAGCGATAGCACTTGTGCTATTGGTGTTCTTATTTATATTTTCAGTTTTTAGGATTCTTTGGGAGGATTCCCCAATTGAGTCCTCAATGTTTAGGTGCCTAGAGGGCAGCTTAAGTCCACGTCCCCCAAAATACAGTGACCAAGTCATACCCCTCCCATCTCCAAATAGGGGTAGAGCTGCCTTCTTCAAAATCACATTTCTTCACTCAGTCATCAAATATTGACTGAACACCTGCTGTGCACCCAGGGCCTCTGAGAGTTGAACAGGACACCCAAGCTCCCTGCTCTCGGAGGCTCAGGCTGCACTTTGGGGCAGCATCTGTCTTCCCGCTGGCCTCATTAACATCATTGGCCACAGGACCTCTGGCCAAGCATGAGTGTGTGCTCAGGTGTGCAGGCTGGAGCCTGGGAGGAATCCCACCCCCGTCCCCCAGGCTCCTGGAGCTTTCATAAGCCCCCTTTCCATCTCGGTGCTAAGGCCCGGGTGAAAGTCCCGAGAACCCACCACAGTTAACTGGCCTGGCACCGCACCCTGGCCAGAGAGATGGTTTGGATTGCCAAGGCCTGCTTCAGCGTTAGGCTAAGTACCTTGGAGGAGAAGAAGAGCTTGCCACGGGGCGTGGATTGCAGGGTTGCATTCCATTCACACTCCCCCTCAAAACCAGTTGGGATCCCAAATTGCAAAGGGTTTTGGAAATTTCCGGATTGGAAAGGCACCTAGGGGCCCAGTCTGCCCTGTGCTCACCTTGTCCTCTCTCCTGGTGGCTGCGGGCCTCTTGCCCTCACTGGCTGCCAGCATCCAGCATGGAGCCGGACACGCGTGGGGCCTTCAGCAGGAGGCTGGCGAATGGATGGACAGATGGACAGACTACAGTGGACTCCCCGTCGTACATGCTTTCCTAGCCTCAGTCCAAGTTTCCAGGTGGCCGGAGACGCCAGGCTCTGGCTTTGTTTGCCTGTAACAATTTGATTTTGGCTCCGGGGCAGCATCCTGGGGTTCAAGTGGTGGAGCAGACCCCGAACAAATGGGTTTTGAGCTTGACGTTTTCAAAACGTAGCAGTTGCAGGAGGCGGTGTGGTGCGTGGCCCTGACCTAAGGTGGGAGCTTGCCTGCTGCCAGATGCACCTGCCTTCAGAGCCCACTCCGGGCTGGGTGACCTTGGGCATGTTACTTAGTCTCTCTCAAATTCAGTTTTCTCATCTGGAAAATGATAGCACCAGTAACATCCAACACACAGCGCCGTGATGAGCTTAGATGAAATAATGAGTGTAAAAACACGGAGCAGAGCTCTGGGCACGTGGTGAGTACACCTGAAGGATGATGGTGGTGTATTTAATGACTCCTTACGCTATTTGTGCTATTTGTTGCATAAACTTCTCTCTTCCAAATAGATTTTTGCAGATTGCTTTGCATTTTTAAGACAAAAATTATTTTTTAAAAGTGATTGTTCCGGAAGTAATATGGGGTCCTTACATATTCAAATGACCCAGAAGAATTTAAATTAGAAAGCAAATGTCCCCCTCCTCTGCCAGCTGGCTCCTTCTCTTTCCTAGCAACATTCTCTTAGAGTGTGCAACCGCCACATCTGGAACTTTTTTCCTCTTTTTTTTTCTCCCCAAGAGCTGGAGACAGGTGTGTAGTCAGGTGTGGGATGGTGGCCAGGTGGCTGTTGTGTTGAATTGCCATCCAGGCTAGAAGTCCAGGCCTCAGTGGTTCCACTGGAGCAGGGGGAGGGGAAGGGATGGGAGGAGGGGGACCAGCCCGGGTCCTCAGGGCAGCCTGGCATCCCCGTTGTAGTTTGCTCTGAGTCTTAATGGTCTTCGGTGCCCTGAGTCCTGGAGTCCTGGCAGGTGGCCTAGGACGTGTCACATTCAGGCCAGATTTGGGGGGACAGGTTCACAGAGAGCATATCCGGCCGCACGTCTAGGCTCCCTCCTCTGCCAGGGAGCTCCAGGCTCAGTCCCGCCCGAGCTCCCACATTCCTGCAGGACATTCACTCTCTCCTGTGACCTCCTGGGAGTCTGCACTTCCACGCCTGTGCCCTCTGGTGCCACATGGCTTCCCTCACCAGGCAAAGCCCTGGGCCTTGCATAGGCCAGTACATCATCGGTGCTACATGGACTTGCAGCAGGTTTGAATTTTACCAACACTGAGGTGCAAGATGTGCCACCTGCCTTTACTTCTTCAGCTCAGACCTCTGCCACCAAGCCCCTCTGCCCATTTGCAGGACGTCCCATCCCAGGTGTGTTGGGGAGAGAAGATTCTCACCCCCGAGGATGCTGCAGGAGTCTTGGTGGCTCTCTGTGGCCCAGAACATTAGTGGGAGGCTGTTGGGGTCCAGTGAGGGCGAGCAGGCAGTGAGCTTTTCCACGCCACCTGGGCCCAATGTGATGTTTGGGTGGAACTCTGTGAGTTTGGGTGCATAGACTCCCAGCCTCTCCCAGGCATCTCAAGGCGGCTCTGTGGAAGTCCCATCACCCCTTGGGAAGGTTGTTCCAGGATCAGGGCACTTGATCCTGGATCCCCCCCAAATCCACTCCTTGTTGATCTCCAGAAGCACTCAACAACCCTCTCCCTGGGCCCCCTGCCTCTGCCTGTACCCCACCCATGCTCATACACACCCCTCCACCTCCAGGGGCTCCAACCTATGCCCTCTGAGAAGTTTCCAGGGCCTGGAGGGTGGGCTATCTTCCTAGGCCCAGCAACCTCTGTGTCTGGCCTTAGAAGCCAGCAGCCCCCACGACATGGGAGCCAAAGACTTGGCACCATCTTGGGAGCAGGGAGAGAGAGCTCCTGCAGCACAGTGAGCAAATCAGGAAAGTCAACCCAGGGCAACAGGCAGGTGGCAGGCGGCCTAACACCCTGATGCAGCGGGGCGCAGAAGGGTGACAGTGCTCAGGCCGGGGAAGGGGGGTGGCCAGGGAAGGCGTGGATTATGAATGACTTACTTAGAGGTAGACAAAGAAATCTGTGTGTGACGTGGTGGAGGGGAGCGGATTCCTGGCAGAGGGATCAGCACATGCAAAGTCCCTGGGGCATGATAGAGCAGAAGCGTTCAGGACCTACAAGAGGTAGTGCCCGGGTAGAGCGGAGGAGGGTGTGCGGGAGAGGAGGGCTAGTCAATGGGCTTCTTGTGCTCTGAGCTGGGTTCCCCACCCCCCGGGTGCTGGAGAAACAGGAAAAGGTTTATGCAGGAGGGGAGGAGGGAAGATCTGCACCCTGGGAAAATGGGTGGTTGAGATAAAGGGTCTCTGGACCACAGCAGGTGTCAGGCTGTCTTCTGGAGGGTAGGGCTGAGCCTGTGGTGGATGGGGAGCAGGAGGCAGGGTGGGGCTGGGATACCCTGGGTCTTGGAGGAGCCCTGCCCTGTTGCCAGAACATTCCCCACGCCTGCTGAGTGCTGAAGCCCAGGTGGCCCTCGCTCTCTATCTCTTAGTACCTCCAGAACGCCCTGTAACTGCCTGGCACTGTAATTAGTTTGGGGGTTCATGCCTTCCACCCCCGGAGTCTCCATGTATGTCTCTGAGGGAGAGGAGACTACATAGAGCACGGTCTGCACGTCTAGCTTCCAGACCTGGAGGGGTGGCACCGAGAAACGCAAGAGGAGCCCAGACCCCCTCTGAGGGTAGAGCCGGGTGGAGGCTGGGAGCGGCCGAGAGGGGCCCAGGTCCCCGGAGCCCCCAGCCCCTCCTCCTTCTCTCCCTCCTCCCCCTCCTCCTTCTCCTCTTCCTCAGAGGCCTAGCCTCCTTCAGAGGCCCCAGCCTCCCTCACTGCCTTCCTAGGGCCAGGCAGGCACATGAAAGGGAGCAGAGGGCCTCTCCCAGGCCTGGGGCTCTTGTTCGGGAAGGGGCCTCTGATGAGCTCATCCTGTGGTGAGTCCGGGGCTGAGGGGAGGGAACTTGCTAACTGCAGCCAGGATCCTGAGTCCCTGGGGAGGCTGGAACTGGAGAGAGGGAAGGGCCCTGTGCGCCCCAGGGTGGGGCAGGTAGGCAACAGGCCTCCCGCCGGAGGGCCAGTCGGGGGCCCCATGTGACTGGCTTGGCTGCGCTTGGGGCTGGCAACCCCTGCCTCCCCTGCACCCACTTCTGGGGTAGCTCGGGCGCGGGGGCGTGCACTGGGAGCCCCGCAAGGCCTGCCCTGGCCTCCTGTGGGTATCCAAGCATCACGTTAGGTGAGCGCTCAGAGGACTTGCAGTTCCAGTGGAGGCGGTGCCAGCCAGGCCCCCTCCTTCAGGATGGCTCGGGCCTTTCTGCTTTATTCTGAGTCCAGGTTTAACCCTCGAACGAAATGAACCGCCAGGCTTTGTGGCCTCACCAACTAACTGGCCTGGGAGGGGTTTCGAGGTCATCTGTTGTGACCCCTTGAGAAGTGTTCATTGAACTTCCGCTTACATACTGCTGGCAACGGAGAGCTCACTACCAGTCAGGACAGCAGCGTTCAGATGGCCTTGAAAGTTGTTTTCCTTGCTTTGCCCGGGAGCAACCATGAGCGAGTCGGATCTCTCCTCAGTGCTCTGACCCTGAGCACAGACAGGTCTTCTCTGCTCATCTGCAGGCCCTCGGGTGTCACATCCCCAGGACAAACGTAAACCCTGACCTGGCAGGTAGCTGTGCTTGGCACATGATTGGTCCCATCCTCGCCTCCCTCAAGTGGGCCTACCAGAGCCTTAGAGGTGAGGCCAGGCTGAGCCTTGCACTTCCATCCTGACTCAGGGACCCCCAAACTATAAGGCGCCCAGAGCCAGCGTCTGGCCCCGATCTCCCGAAGCTCCTGGGAGGCGTGTCTCTAGCAGGCCTCCTTCCTCACGCTGCCTCCTTCTGTCTGCAGGACCTGCCTGCTCACATCACTGGGGCTTCACCCAGTGTGCTGGGGAAATTCAAGTAGATGTCAGACGCCCCTAGAGCAGGGTGTGCTTGGGGTCAGGGTGAGTCTGCTGTAATTCCTCTTATGGGGCAAAAAATAACCAGAAAGCGCCGACGTGAACCTGCAGGTGGAGAAGGAGCCGAGAAACTGGGGGTGACCTCAGGCGTCGGCCTGCCACTGCCATGCTTCCACCAGGGTGTGGGCATCACCCCCAAGCATGCGTCGGCCCCTCTCGACTTCATTGCTGGCATTGCTGTCTGGGGGCTTTTTAATAGCTTTACAGACATATAATTTACATACTACGAAATGTGCTCCTTTTCAAGGTACGATTCAATGGTTTGTCATCAACTTGAGAAGTAGTGTAACCATTGCTACAATATAACCTGGGGATATTTCTGTCACCCCTGAAAGAAACTTGGTACCCACCTGCCATCGGTTCCAATCCCTGCCCCCAGCCCCAGACAATCACCAGTCTCCTCTCTGCCTCTGTAGATTTTGCCGTTTCTGGACATTTCGTGTTGACAGAAGCACGTACCATGGGGGACCGGGGGGGGGGGGGTGCTTTTTACATTATGGGAGAGGTGCAAGGAGACGGCGCCCACCTTCCCACGGCCGGCCAGGCCCACGTTCTCAGTGTGTTTTCTTCGAGTTGGGAGGTCTCATAGAAACATTGAGTGTGATCTTCATTTTAGTCCAAGAAGGAAATCTTCTGTACCCAGCCCTGCTCTAGGGGCGTCTGACATCTACTTGGATTCCCCCAGCGTCAGCCAGCTCACTCCCCCCCGGGGCTGAAGGAACGTGCACGTCCTGATCATGTGGTAAGCGCCAGGCTTACCTGACGTCATTTGATCTTAGGTTCCAACCTCCGAGAGGGAATCGTTTTATAGCTGACAAAATTGTAGTTCAGAGGGGTTGAGGCATGTACCCAAAGTCACACAGGTAGGAAGTGGGGGAAGCCAGGATTTCAACCCCTGGTCTCTCTGATTTCAAATCCATCTTTTAACAGCTCTACCACATTTCCAGTCCTCCCAGGAGATGGGGGATACTGCTCTTTGTATCAAGGCAAACTCTCTAGTCCTATAACTTGTACCCATTGTGTCTGGTTTTGCCAGCAAGGCCCGCACAGACCATTAACCTGGACGTCGGTCCTTCAGACTTCTCTCTGACCCTGCTAGCACTTTCCAGCAGACAGCCGACGGGGGGACGATGTGAGACTGAGGTTGGGCAGGGGCCAGTGTGACCCAGGCTGGCTCCCGGGACCATTCGAGGGTCCCTAACCCTCAACAGCAGAGTCTGCTGCTGCTCCCCATCCAGTGGCCCTCTCTTAGAGAAACTGAGGGGGACACGGGGAGGGTCAGGGCCTCTGGTCTGAACGACTTCTGCTCACACTTCAGAGGAAGAGGCAAGAGGGAAACAGACATGGCATAAACTATAAGACAAGGATGGGGTCTGGTTGCCCATGACCCATATTATTTTTCTAGCCAAGTGGGACTCAACATGAAGCAGGAGGCCACGATTCATTTCCCCGAACCCCACTGTAGCTAGATCTGCCCTGGGGCCAGGGTAGCAGGCCCGTGCAGAAGGGGAATGTGCCCCAGCCTGCCTTCTCCCCCATGAACGCCCCCAAACCAGCATGGGCTTGGAAAGCTGGACGGCTCAGCCCGGAGCCAGCCTCTCTGATACCACTGCCAAATACCAGACCACTTCTCCGGCTTTGCCAGAGATCTGGTGATCCCCAGAAGAGCTGCAAGCCTACAATTAGGAAAGCAGCAAAGGGCTTAACTTTCTCTGGGCTGTGGGCTTTTCGGTGGGAAAGATAAGCTTGGTCTGGATTAAGCTGGAGGGTAAAATAATACTTACTCTCCAATAATACTCTGGCTAGGAGCAATCCGGGCCCTGCGATTTCCATGGGTGGGAACTGCCGGAGGGTCTGCACCCTCCTACCAGGTCCCCAGGAAGCCTCGCCTGCCCGTGGATCTCACCAGGGCCAGTTCACCGCAGTGCTTGCCCTCATTATGGAAGAAAATGAGAAAAGCTATCATGTTCAATGTGTTATTATCAGTAGAGTGATTAGCCTGTGCAATTATCTCATCCAACTCATCTAACTTGGGAGTCGGGCTTATAAGCCTCACATAGGTCCAGGCTAAAGTCCTAGGTCAATCACTTCAAGCTCTTGACCTTGGGAAAGTGGGGACATTTTACCTGCAAAATGGGAGTGATGATGGGTGTGCCTGAATGTGATGGGGTCGTGAAGGGAGCCATGGCGTCTATAAAACACCTGCCCGGTGCCCAGCCCCCAGTAGGGCTTAATACATGGTAGGCCGCCTTATGAAATATTAGTAAGGCTGGTAATAAGGCTCGGGTATGTGGAACCACAGCTATTCAGGGGCAAAGCGGAGATTCAGACCCAGGGCCACGTGGCTGTGTAAGCCCAGGCCTCCCTCCAGGGAGGGGCCAGGGAGGGAGCAGGCTGGGCAAGGAGGCCGGGCTGGCCCTCCAGGGGTGGCAAAGGCAGACTTGAGCTCCAGAGAGGGAGGAAGGGCCCCAAGTGCTTCCTGTCCCCACTCCCCTTTGTAGAACAACAACCAGGCCATTCTCCTTCTTCATCCCATGCCTCACTGATTTGAGCCCCTGGAGGCAGAGAGAGCATCCTGGCTCGGTCCTGAGGAGAACAAAGATGGAGGTCAAGGCTGCCCCCTGACAGGGCAGGCGCTGGCTCCAGGGAAGGAAGGGGGTGTTGAGAATCAAGAGGCATATTGCCAACCTCCCCCCAACCCCTGGACGCTGCAGACAAAAGCCCTTCTGGATTCTAGTGTAGCCTTCACCACCCGTGACCTAGCTGTGGGGCCGGGCCAGGCCCCCGCCCCTCTCTGGGCCTCGTTTTCTCATCTTCCAAAGTGAGGAACTAAACAGAAGGAAGCACTGCCTGGGCTGGAGAAATCCGGGAGGGCTTCACAGCTGAGGAGATGTCAGGCTGGGCATCGAAGGGCGGAAAGAAGTTTTCTAGGCTTCTAGGCGGACCCCACACCTGGAGGCGGGTGGAGGGGGGGAGGTATTCCAGGCCCAGGTGAGAGGCCCGGCTGCTTCCGAGCCTGGGGTGTGAAGGGCCCTTTCACAGTGATTTGTGAATGAATGGTCATGAATAATCCATGTCCCTTATGAGAAAAAAAGAATAGAAGTCACCTGAGTATCTAGAATTAAAGAAACAGCAGCAGGAATCCGTTACTATTTCATACCATTTCAGCCGTTTTTTAATACGATTAAGAAAATACCCTTTAAGCTCCTGACTATGGAGAATCTCAGATCCTGGGCAGACAGGAAGGAACAAAGGACTGTCTTCTGGAGGCAGAGCCAGGCCCCAGGCGCTAGACAGACAGACAGCGCTTCCCTGGGGGGTGACGCTGGCAGATCTGCTCCCGGGGGGGCCAGGGCGGAGGGGGGCAGACAGGGGACCGCGCTGGGGGTGCCTGCTTCCCCCCAAGGTCCTGACAAGGCCTGCGGCAGGGGGCCGGGTAGAGGGGGGGCCGGGGGAGGGTCTCCGTATGCCTGAGGCCCTGTGGGAAGGCCCTGCCCCGTTGCTTCTGGAAGTGCCCCCCCATCAGCTGGCACAAGGGGCCATCCCACCGCCAAGCAGCGGAGGGGTCCCCGGAATGGCTTCGCTGTGGTTTCCCAAGCCGTCTGGCTGCAGGGTCCTGCGGGCTGGGGAGGGAGCCTGAGGACGTAGGGAGTCACTGCTGTGATCTTGCCAGCTCTTCTCCACCGCCTTTAATGTCTGGTTCATCATCTTAATGGATGGGGGGCGGGGGGGGGGGGGTTGCTAAGAGGGTGGGCGGTGGGGACCTTGGGCCTGAGCCAGCAGCAGCGGGTCAACCTGGCATGGAGTGGCCCGTCTTCTCCTTGGCTTCCAGACCCGAAGCTCACCTGGGGGTCTCTTCCTGGGATACGTCCATGTGCTCCTTGGGCTCCCGCCTCAGTTTCCCCAGCCCACTCCCAACCCCCTGCACTGAGCTTTCCACTACGAGGGCGCCCCCACTTCTGTTACGCTGCCTCCTGGGCAGTCTGGACATCAGCGAGCCCTGGGGGGATCCCAGTGCCTGGAGGGAGGAGGAGGCCAGGGATGGGGGGTCGGGCGTCGTTGGCACCGTCATCACCGAGCCTGTGAAAACAGGATGGGGGTGTTCCATTTCCTTGGCGGCCCCTGTGAAGTCTGTTCACAGTAATTACGAAGTTATAGGGAATTCCCAGGTCTCCTAATTAGTGTTAATAGGGGCTGGGCGAGCCATTCATGGGAAAAGAGATGTCTTTGTTTGCGTTCTCAAAATTAGACCCTCCGCCTCCTGCCTGCAGGTGTGACATAGCTGTGTTCTCTGCACCCCCCTTCACAGCCCTATGGCCCTGCACACCATTGCACACCCCCGCTGGCCGTCATATGCACTGTGTGCACACGTGCACTCACCCATGCACACGCGTACACGCTCAAACACGTGCATGCACACGTGTACCCATATAAACCCACACACAGCAGCACAACCAACTTCAAGTCTCTGGATGCTGGATCAAGACGTCACTTTGGTCATTTTGCAAAACCACACGGCCTTTCGGCCACACTCCCAGCCCTCCTTGGCGATATACCATATGAGAAGCTTCCTTCCCCTGCGCTGCACCCCGACCCCAGAGACCCTGGTGCGCCAGCCTCCCCAAATTAGACTATATTAACAAAGCATGACGTGTTCCAATTAGCGTGGCGGGTGAACCTGGCTGGCTGAGCCGGGTAATAACGCTCCCCTCTTCCCGCTAACAGGCCGAGGCCCATTTCCCCAGGAGGAATGAGCCAAGCCGGGCTCCCCTCTGTCTCTGTTGGAATAATGAGATCCGGCGTCTCGACCCAGGCCTGTGGAAGGCTCCCTGCCATCTGGGTCTGTGGCCACCCTGGAGGAGGTTTCCTTTGGACCAAGCAGGAGGGAGGGAATGAAGCTAGCGTCTATTGTGTGCTATTGGCTGTAGAGCCTGTGCTGGGGTCTTCTACCTCGGATAAAGCTTTTTTAATTGGGTTGTGGGAACCCACGGGGCCTGGGCACTCCTCCCCAAGCCAGGGGGCACCCAGACTCTCAGGGTGAGCCCTGTATGTCCTAATAGAACATGAGTGCTCCTCGAAGATTTGGAAAACAATACCTTATTTTTATATTAAAACAGCTGTGGATATATTTTGAAATAAAATGCCATATATGTATGTGTGATCTGATATATATATATATATATATATATATATATATATATATATATATATAAATCATGAAGCTGTGAGGTCAACAGATTCACAAGCCATTTTCCTCCCTCATGTCCTTCCTCGGCTGGGTCCCCAGATTTCTAGGTGTGTGGAGGTAACAAGATTTCTTCTGCAGCCACTGCAGGAACTGGGCAGTAAGAGCTTGTAAGGTTCCAAGCCATGGCGTGATGCTGTGTCACTGGACAAGCCCCTACACCATTCTGCTCCTCTTATCTCCAAATGGCACTATGGCAGTGGTAATAACACGTCCCCAGGGCCAGGGTCACAGTATGCAATCTGGGCTTTTGCAGGGGGCAGGGAGGGGATGGTCTGTCCTACACTTAGAATGGCCCCACACTTGGCTTAATGCTCTGCTGTTGCCATCTTGACATTTTTTTTAAAGATTTTACTTATTTATTCATAAGAGACACACAGAGAGAGGCAGAGACAAAGGCAGAGGGAGAAGCAGGCTCCCTTCAAGGAGCCTGATGTGGGACTTGATCCCAAGACCCTGGGATCACAACCTGAACGGAAGGCAGACGCTCAACTGCTGAGCCACCCAGGCGTCCCGCCGTCCTGAAATTCTTAACTTTTGAATAAGAGATCCCTCATTTTTACTGGGTCCCACAAATTATACATGGTCCTGCATCTTTTGCCAGATTTTTCACAAGAGTTAAATCAAACATTTGTGAAATGAGGCCCTCACACAAGATTCATTCCTTCTGCCCTTCCTTCTTCCCTTCCTTCCCCAAACACCCCCTGAGCTCTCAGCCTGTGGCAGGCACTGTAGCAGATGCTGGGATTCAGCAACGAACCAGGCAGAGGCACTGCCCTCCTGCATTCAAAGGAAGGGGAAAGAAAATAAATAACAGGGACAACAAAAGGACAGACAGTGGCCAGGGAGAGAGACTATTTTAGGCTGGCGGGGAGAGGGGGTGGGGATGGTCAGGGACAGTCTACCTAAAGAATTTGATCAGAGACCTGGATGAAGTGAAGGAGTATGCCATGTGGAACAGCTGAGGAAAAGAGGGTCCCAGGCAGAAGGACTGGCAGGTGTAAAGGTCCTGAGGAAGGAATGTGCTTGCCATGTGGAAGAGACCACTAAGGCTGCAGTGAGGTGAGGGAGAAGGAGGATGGTTGGAGATGAGCCCGGGGATGGATGGAGGGGGCTTATAAAGTGCTGTGAGGATGTTGACAAGAGTAAGTAAATGACAAGGGGGTAGAAGATTCCTTCAGCCAGAGCTATTGACTCTGGGTCATGGGACATGGGGCAGCCTCAGGGCCGGGCTCTCCACTGTTGGTGGAGAAGCTGTGCACCTTCTGGAGCCCCCACATCGCTGGCCCATCATGCAATCTCGGGCCTCTGGGGCTCATGTTGGACAAGCCTTGCCATCAAAGGCCAACCCAGCAGCACCCCTGACAGCGCCCGTGCCAGAAGAGCCCCCAGGGTGGCCCCTGTGGTGCAGCTTCGCGAGCCTTCCCCCTTCTTCCAAAGGAAGCCCAAGATGGACAGTGCGGATGCCAGTGCTGATGCCCATGGGCCGGGCTGGGGGCTGCCCTGGTCTGTCCCGGGCTCATGGACAGAGCAGCTCCCCTGCCACTGCCGGGGAGGGCCAGCCTCCTCTGGGTGCAGCCGGGCAGCTGTCACCTTGTGACAAGGACAGGGCGGCCTGGGAGAAGAAAGGATTTCCTTGAGCGTCACCGCTGAAGTTGCACAAAGGATTCCTTAAATCCACGCTGTGGAGAGAACCCCGACCTTAGAATGGGGTGAGGTCTTTGAAAAGTAGCAGAGAGAAGGGTGAAAAGACCTGGCTTTCCAGCTCACACAACCAAGGTGTTGATGCCTCAGAAGGTTGTCGAAGGCTTCATGGAGGTACCTTGAAGATGCGTGGAGCCCAGCCGTGCGAGGGGGCCGTCCTGGGGGGCCCCTGCCGCACGCCGGGCCTGGCTCCGAGTGCACCGCATTGTATCACCCTGACTGACCCGGGAGGCCCTGCCTGCCCCAGGAAACACAGCAAGGAGGTGGTTTATTCTCACCCCTACCGCCCCTCGGCCCTCAGGTAATGGGATCCAGGTTCTCTTTGGGGTTTATCTCCTACTGGAATATCTACCTTGGAAAGCCCACTAGGACGCGGAGACCCATTTCCCATGGACTCTCTGCTCCAACAACATTTGCTATTCAGAATTACACCAAGGAAGGAGCATCTCACGGGGTCATGGCCTCAAGCAAAGCTCAGAATTGTCTTCCAGACACTCTTGAAAGCTACACGGGTCCTCCTGGTCATGAGCCAGCTCTGGACGTGTGGTCAGAGCCTGGTGGCCTTGAAGTCACCTCATCAGGGCTCAGACGGTGAGGTGACTTGTTCAAGGTCACACTGGAGCCTAGGACAGCCTCCCTCTAAAGCCTGCTCCATATGTACCGCCCTCGCCATCCCCATGTGGTCCCTGCCCCATGAACTTGCTGAGTCCTCCTTCCTTAATTACTGGGCTGCCAGGGGGAAATGAAACACCTGCCAGGTTCTTCCTTTTCCCAGCAAGGAGACGCCCCAGGACCCCCTTCTCCCAGCAGGGCCCCGGCACACTCGAGGTTGCCTTGGGCAAGCCAGCTTTGTAGAAGGGCTCACACATGCAGAGCCTGTAAATTAACTATGGCCACTGCCTGCTGGGGGTCACAGTCCCAGGGCAGGGTTAGGGGATTTATGTCCAGGCCTCCAGCGAGGTGTGCTTGTAGAGGAGTGTTGCAGCTGACATAAGCAGGTAGCCTTCCACCTCCCCAGGAAATGATCAGAGTGTGTGTGTGTGTGTGTGTGTGTGTGTGTGTGTGCATGTGCATGTGTGCATGCACATGATCACTTTTAGGGGAAAGGGAGTAGGGGCAGAGACAACACTCTTAAGATGGAGAGGCAGAGGCGGGCCATAAAGTCGGAAACTGATCCCAGATCGCTGGACCAGGGACATACCTTTTATCCTTACATCCTCAGGAATTGCAAAAAAGATGGCAATTTGCCCTTGGTTTGAGCCCAGCGTGAAGCACTCAAATCACCCTCGTTCACCGCCTTGCAGGGAGCACACGGGTGGCTGGCACGCCTGCAGTGTGTGCTCCGCAGGGCAGCTCAAGTGTGCACCAGACAGCAGATGGCCCTCACTGCCGAACTCAGGTACACTCCATGCACTTGTGATCCAGGGTCCATAAGGGGTGAGACCCACCTTCCTGTGCTCCCCAAGACCTCATTTCATCGAGCCTTCTTAAACCCTGATTCCTTTATTCCACTGGCATTTGTTAGCTCTGGAGGCTGTGGGCGGCGTGTGTTTACATGTTTAAATCATGGGTTCCTCTCGTCAGGTATTCAGACCACCGATTCCATTCCTAATACCTGAATCCTTTCCACCTGGAAATGGAGCCCACGACACCTAGATGTCCGCTTAGCATTGGCGCTGGGAGCCATGAACTTGGCTCAGGGCCTAGGGATGGCCGAGCAAAAGGTGTGGCTTCCTGATGAATGATGATACGGCTCCAGCTTCTTGAGAGCGTTCGCATGTGTCAGGCAGGGTGGTCTCATCGACGTTCACGTGACCATGAGACTACATGATCCACAGGGGCTCCGAGAAGCCAAAGCCACACAGGTAGTGAGCAGGAGAGATGATGAGTCCCCTGGTCACTCTGATGCCATGGGCCACTCCACAGGCTGCCTCCCCCGGGCAGCCCACAGAGGACAAGCCCCCAAGATTATGCTGTTGCCCAAGAGTATGCTGTGGGCTGGTGGCAAAGCAAAGACTAGATCCCGAGGCCTCCACTTTTCCTTCTTTGCTAGTGGGTTTCCGAATTCTGGAGAATTCCTCGGTTTGCCCCCACCAGCTCTGAGACATCTTAGACACCCTCCAAGCCCAGATGCTGGAACTAACTGCCTGGGTTCAAATGGTGGCCTCTGATAGCCGTGCAACTCGGGGCAAGTAGCTCTGTGCCTCAGTTTCCCCATCTGTAAAACGGGCATAAGAATCGAGCCCACTTCCTAGATTGTTGGAAAAATTACATGCATTAATAGATAATGAAGTGTTCAGGATTGTGCTTAGTGCATAGGAAGCACTCTGCAAATGCTAACTCATCATTGCCATCATCAACGCCTTCCTCCCTTCCCTGAGGATGCAGAGGCCGTGACCGCCTCAGACTCAGGCACACTGTCCACCAGTCTCTCTGCCCCTTCTCATTGCTGTGCAGCCTTAGCAGAACAGGGAGGAGGCCTTCCCGGGCACAAGAGGTTAATCAGACGGCTCATCCTTGGCTTATAATATGCTCCGCCTGGTCATCTGTCCTTCGTTAGCACCATGGAAGACCTGCAGCAGGGGAGGCCCCTCAACGCTGGCCAGACATGATGTCTCCATGTGCCAGACTTAGCGGTAGCAGGGGCCAAGGCCAAGGGCTCAGCCTTCCTGGCCCTCGGACAGCCCTGGTGCAACAGAGCCCTGCTCCAAAGAGCTCTTGACAAAGGATGCAATCCAGGGGTCCTCTTCCTGGATTCAGACGGGGCAGTAGGGCCAGGCCCTGGCATAGAGGGTGACCAGCTGCAGCTCCTCCAGCCCCTTCTGCTGGAAAGCTTCCCCCAGCGCTGTTCAGATCATCACATGCACCCCCTTCACCAGCTGCCAGGGGCTCCTGCAGTTAAGTTAGCCTCCCCACTAGGGTTCATGGATTGCTGAGGGCGCTGTCCCCCGGCCACAGGGGCCCATAACCTGCGGAGGCGCTTTCATCCTTGTAGTGGTGCGCACGGTGGAGCTGCCAAGGCCCAGAGAGGTGCCAGGAATTGGCAGGGGCTGCACAGCCGGGACGCAGGGCTGGAACCCAGTTCTCTGAATGCCCGGTTCTGTTCTCTCCCATTCTCTGCCCCCTGCACAACAGGTGAACCACATTCACTTCTAATCTGCTGCTTTAACCCGAGGTCAGTCCCTAAAATATTCCTTAGGCTCAGGGCTCTGCAAACCACTAGCAGCGAAACAAATCCTGCCTGGTCTTTTTTTGTAAGTGAACATGGTCCCAGCCATGACCATTCCTTGAGATGCAAGCTGTGGCTACTTTCTCGAACAAAGCGGAGTTGAATTGTTATGACAGAAATACCATGTCTGCAAAGCCTGAAATAGTTACTGTGTGGCCCATTAAGGAAAAAGTTGCCACCTCGGCTCCAGATCACTACCCGTGTCCTGACTCCTTCAGGGCCCTGTCCCTTCTCTTGTCCCTTCTCACCCTGCCCAGCACCAGCTCACAGGAAGAGCGAGGTGGGGATTTCTGTCCCCATTGGACAGATGGAGAAACCTGGACCTGAACAAGTTTTCTTCTTCAGTATTATTACTTTGTCAGAAGGAAGTAGCAATCCTCTCTGGCATTCCGGAAGACCAAATACTTGCTCAACCCCGAGGCTTCTGGGTGGGATTGCCAGCATCTTTTCCTGGCCTGGAGATAATGATGTTTGGTGGAGCTGGTGACCGGGCTTCTGTGGAGGATGCAGCGCCCTCGTTCCCCTTTGTCTGAGCACCCCCCGGCCCCCTCACCCCCGTGCCTGTCTCCCCCCAAGTCCAGTCCTTTCCCTTGCCCACCCCCGACCTGCATCCTGCTTTAGGACCTGCCTCCTAGGAACAGCTGGGATGATTTTTTTTACGGGGAGGAAAGAAAATAGGGCTCTCTGACTCCTGCCTATCCTTCTGCAGGCCTCACCACAGATTTTCCTTTGATTCATTTCCTCACAGGTTTTTTTTTCTTTTTCTCACCCAGACAGGAGCTCTGAGCAGTCTCTTCTGTTTTTCAGGTTGTTTGCCCTCCAAACCTTGAGCTGCAAATACCTGTAGTCATTCCCCTTATGGGAAGGGGTTGTGGCCTCCCTAATTCGGGCCAGGTGACTAGACTCAATTGCAGTTGCCCTGGCAAGACCCAGCGCTTCTAATATTTATTGCCAAGCAAATGGAACTGGGGCAGTGACCCCCCAAGAACATGAGGCCAGGAGGGGGAGGGAGCAGGCTTGATTTCTGCTCCAGCGACAGGTCCTGGACTTGGGGGGCAGTGGCGCGGGGGAGTTCAGGGATTCCTGCCCTGGTGGGTGAGAAGGAGGGGGAAGCCTCACCCATCTGCCCCAGTACCGGAAACCTGCTAACTCCGGGTAGGGGAAGCTTCGAGATAACCCAGCTCTAAGGGGCCTCCCCTCCATGCTGCACCAGGCATCACGTGGGCAGGATGCAAGTGAGCCAGGGCCAGTGAAGTCCCCTCACTGAACACAGGCTGAGGGACCAGGAAGCTCAATAAAGAGAGGAGCAAAGTGAAGCTGGCAGGACATTCACAGCAACCCGGCCCATTGACACACTGGTGAAATCAGCCGCCAAGTAGTAGACATCCAACAGGTGGGACGGAAGCCCACCTTGAGCAGTAGCTGTGTCATCTCAAGCCCTGTAACTCCTCTGGGCCCTTCTCCACATAAATTAAAATCATCGCTTCCCTGTTTGCCTTGCTGGATGGTCGTGAGGATGAAAAAGGAGCGTTAAAAATAGCAGGGCTTTGGGAGCTGTAAAGCAGGGTATCATGGAGAGTCGTGCTGTGATTAATGTAAAGCAGGTTGGAATTTGCTTCGATGCCAGGAGGAGCTTCCCTAGTTGAAGAGACATCAGAATGAAGCCATGGGGTTTATCCTCCTTACTGAAGATCTTTAAGAACAAGGTCACATCCGTTTGCCTGTTTCAAATGTTCTCGATGTTGGCGGAGGCGTGGACCGGGTGACTTTGGATGTCTTTTTCATGACATTGTTGTTAGTTCAGTCAGGGGGAAAGTGATGGGTGGCCGTACGTGTACACCTGTGCCTTCACGTGTGTGCCTGTGTGAGTGGTGATGTCTGTCTGTGTGTCTATGCGTGTGTGTGTCTGTGTGTATATTTGTACATTTGTCTGTCTGTAAACGAGCATATGTCTGCGAGGCCATATCCGTGTGGGTTTGTGTGCATGTGTCTTATGTGTAGCGTGAGTCAATGAACTGACTCATCTTTACTGCGAAGTTGCCAGAAGAATTTCCTCTTGCCATCCTATCCAGCTTTGGAGGATATGGACAAAGCACCAGGGGATAAGAGGATTTTAAGTTTGATTTTAATTAATTAATTGGTTGTTTTTGTAAAATGGGGGTAACAGCACCTACCTCCCCGTGTCATTGTAAGGGTTAAGTGAATTAGAGCATGCGGAGCCCTGAGCCCAGTGCCCGGCCCGTAGAATGGACTTCATACACGCTAGCTAGCTGGAAGCAGTGTTTCTGGCCCTGACTCTTGATAGATGTAGCAGAGAAAGCATCGGCCTTGGAGCCCACTGCCTTGGGTTCGAGTCTGCCACTTAGCAGCTGTGTGGCCTTGGGCAAGTCACTGCATGTCTCCGATCCCACTTTTCTCAGCTGTGAATTGGGAATAAGAACAGGCCTGCCCCATAGGATTAGAGTGAGGTTCGAAGGAGAGAAGGCAAGAACCGTCATGCAGCGTGCATCCACTGTACAGCAGGACCTTTTTAAAAAAGTTTTTCTTGTCCACCTGCAAACGAGAAAATCCCCCCTCCCGGGACCTCCCTCCATTACATCTAACAGTGGAATTCCGGGTCTCACTTACTTCTTGGGTCCCAGCCACAATCTGCTTTATCCTGTTGGACACTAAGGTCAACAACAGAGCCAGGAGCCCCCAGTGCTCTTCTCTGCATAGGAGGTAGGGGGGCTTCTGTGGCAGGAGTTGCCAGGGCTCCCCCCCTTCCTTCACCCCAGGCTCAGACCTGTGCCCTTTCCCACCCAGTTCCCAGGCCCCCTTAACACCCAAGAAGCCATTAAATATTTAAATCCTGTCTGTGCAGGGGCGAGCCAGGTTGCCCCAGCAACAGCCTTGCATATTTTGGGATGGATTACCAAGGCTTTCAAAGGGTCTCTTGCAGCTCAGGGCCCTGAGGGGAGATGAAATGTGGGAAGGGAGGGAGAGCTGGGGGGCTCCTGCTCCCCACCGAGTTGGTCGTGGGAAACAGTGGAAGGACTCCAGGGTTAGAGAGAGGGCCTGCGATACAGAGTTCTCTGGACTTGAACCCAGGACTCCATGCCTTCTGGTTCCTTCTCTTCGTCACTTGCTCTGCCTTGTGTGGAAAGGCCAAGAGCCCATCATCAGCCGAGAGGCGCCCTAGCACAGAACAGTGTGCCTCCTGGGGTCTGAAGCCAAGTTCTGTCCCATACGGGCTGGGCCACCGTGGGAAGCTCACTCACCTCTGAGCCTCGGTGTACTCCCCGGGGAACAACTGGCCCATTGTAGATGATGCCGGGAACAGTGCTCCGTCCTTGTCATGTGGGAAGCAGGCACAGTTACTATACCGGTAACATTCCATCCAGTACCCTGAGTGTCCCCTGAAGGGACTCAGAGGAAGCAGAAGACACAATTCTGGCCGCCGAGGGCTTAGGTCTCATGGGAAAGGTCCAACAACAATGGTGTTTCAGACAACACATCCGGCATTCCCCATCCCTGCCCCTGCCAGCGGTGGAGCCAATGTCCTGTGGTTCCTGCCACCACCAGATTCACCTTTCCTGTGGGCTTTCCCCGGGCGGAGTTTTGAGCCACCCCCAGCGTGTGCCAAGGCTGCCCCAGTGTGTGGCCGGGAGCACCCAGGCTGGGAGTCTGGACGATATCCTCCAGCCCTGGCTGTGCTGTGCCCCCTTGGACAGGTCCCTCCCACCCCACATGCCAGTGTCCTTGGCTGTCGGACGGGGGTGACATCCTTTCTGGAGCGGCCTCCCTCCAGCTGGCACAGATGCCCTAGAAAACCGTAAGGATGGGCTGTTCCCCCAACACTTCATCCTGCGGGTGTCCCTCAGGAAGTGAGCCTGACGGGAGGACACCAGGCCTGCAGGCTCCTCCGGGTCTCTGAGTGTGTGGACTCTGCTCCTTGAAAGTGACTCAGGGCTGGGGTGGGCGGCCGAGAAGCCGGAGCCTCCGCCCCTGACCAGGGGCCTCTTGGGTCTCAGAGCACCTCCTTCCCTGATTCGAGCCCATATCAGATCTCTGGGGGAAGCAGAAAGGTGCTGCTGCCCACCCCGCCCCAGGCTCTCTCCAAAAGCAAAGGGGTTTCCCGAGATATAAAATCTCTTGTCAGCTCCCCTGCTGGAAGGCTGGCTTTCCTTCTCATCCCCTGAGGACAGGGCAGGCTCGGCTTTGGGGGGCCGGTGGGTGTCCCCACTCTGCCCTGCCCTCCTCCCTCCCAGCCCTTGGACTCTCCTGTGCCCCATACACCAAGGGACCACGCCTCTCTGCTCACACCCAAGTTCAAATTGGTTGTAGTGCCTTCAGCACCTTGACCCTGGCTCGTGAAAGTCTCTGCAAGAGTGCCCAGAGCCTTTGTCCCCAGAGGCCACCTGAGGGCAAAGGCAAGAGGATGGACCCAGTGTCCTGTGTCTGGGATGAGCGCCGTCTGTGGCTTCGGTCCAGCCCAGGGACATGGAGGGAATGGGAAGCATCCGTTGTGGCAAGGGTCACTCTGGGCATCAGCAGACCCAAAGTCCCCAGGGCCATGCCTCTGGAAGACAGCCAGGGCAGAAGGACAAGGAATCCTGCTTTGCCCTCACTGTTCCTCCAACCTCCTTCAAGGCCACCCTTCTATGAGTCTCAGTTTCTCCACTGGTGGAGCAGGAGTGCCCACCTCCCCGGTGGTCGGGAGGGTTCGCCGAGCTAGTGCGTGCCCAGTCCTTTCAGGAGCCAAAATAAACTCAGATGTCAGTCTTAGGAGCGGGGGAAGGGCAGTGGGCTTCATATGGGGAGCTCCTGCCGCCAGCCGAGCTGTGTGACTTGGGGCAAGACCCTGCCCCTCTCTGGTCCTCAGCATCCACTGTGCAAAGAGGCCGTTGGAGCTCGTCCTCACGAAGGAAGTCCTTCTTTGAAGAGTCTCTGATGGAAACAGCCCCCTGAGGGTTCAGGGACAGAGGAAAGGGTTGTGGTGGGGGACCAAGCGCCCAGGCCCGGTTCAACTCACACCACAGAGATGAGGCCTTTCCAAACGCCGCAGACCAGATGCTCCGTCCCCTCTATGTTCACCATTCAGTGAGTCTGGGGGGGGCAGGGGAGGCTGTCCTTTAGGATCCCACCGCATCCCCGGCGCCCTGGCTGGTGAACCTTCACGGCACCGCCCCCGGGAGCCTAATTAGATTGCAGCCCCCCCTCAGCTGTGTCCATGTCCCCGTGTCGCGCTGTCACCAGGCATGCCAGGATTGCAGGCCAATTGCTTGTTTACGAGACTGTCTGTCTTGGGAGGAGGCCCAGCAGGCACAGCCAGTGAATAGATAAATCCTCCCCCTGCCCCCCAGCTTTGAACCTGATGGCAAGAATCATTTTTATCCTGACCAGCCGCCTGTTGGAGGAAAACAAGCACCGGTCCCAGAGTCTGGCTAACCTGGTGTCGCTTCTGGCTCCGGGACCTCCTTTCCAGCCCCGCGGAGCCTTGGTTCCCTGCTCCGTGCCAGGGAACGATGGAGGGATCATGTACTTTGCCGAGCTTTTTGTGGGATGGAGGGAGATCGCTGTAGGTGAACACCCGGACACCGAGCCTCGGCATTGCCCTGTGCTCCCCTCACACCCCGGGCCCCCGCCAGCCGCCCGCCCCCCTTGCCTCTCGGTGTGCCCAGGGCACCTGGTTGGCAGGGCTGTGGGGTTATTGATTGGCACTGGATCTGAGTGCGTCCTTGAGGGAGGAAAGCCGCTGCTGTCTTTGTCTTGGACCAGGCCCAGGGCTGGCACGTGCGGGAAGGAGGGAACTGGACATGCAGCCACCAAAGTGCTTTCAGCTCCATCCCATTTCCCCTCCTCCTCCTCCTCCTTCTCCTCCCCTGGTGGTTGCACTGGCCTTGAGAACCGCCACCCCCCTGCCCCCCATCTTGCAGGTGAGGAAACTGAGGCTCAGGAGGGGAGACTGGTGCAGGCCTCACAGCTTGTCAGGGCAGAGCCCTGCCGCCTGGAAACCAGGTTGCTGAAGGTGTGTTGGCAGCTCCCTGCGGCCCGAGCCTCTGCCCTGGTCCGCAGCGCCCTCACCTGGCTGGGGTGCTTGCAGGACATTTCTGGGCTCTACACCAACCCAGACCTGTATTTGCTTCCCCCTGGGGGGGAGGGGGTTGGCGGGGGCTTCTCCATCGCTCATGTCCACCTGCTTTCTCTCTCTCTCTCTCTCTCTTCCCAGAAAGTATGCCCTGAGGCTGAGGGCAGTGAAAATAAAAGGAGTGATTTATGAACTGAGCTGTTCTTCTTAATCAGAGAACCCCTCCTGGGCCCGCGCTGTGCAGATGGGCTGGAGCCGCCATCTGGGGCGGTGGGAGGGGCAAGGTTAATAAAGCTGTCTGGCCCAGGCGGGGGGCTTGCACCGGAGAACCCCCGAGGTGCTGCGTGACCTCACCCGTCTCTGCCCCTCTCTGGGCCTCAGGGCTCCCATCTGTCAGGGGATGGTGGGGATTGGGTCATCCCCCAGAGGCCTCCAGCTGGCACAGGGGAGGATGCTAGCTGGCTCCCTGAGAGTCTGCCTGGTTCCTGATTCAGGCTAGAGCAGCCCTGGGTTGGAAATTTTGGTGTCCAAGACATAAGCCTCCCTCTTTCTGGTGTCCTCTCCATGGACTGTGTCTTGTCGGGAGCTCTGATTTGGAGTCCAGCCAGCTTGGGCCTGAATCGTGGCTGTGTCTGATTAGCCATATGGATAAACTCAGGCCAGTTCATTCCATTCTCTTAAATCTCAGCTTCCTCGTATGTAAAATGGTACAATAATGGTACTGACCTCGTGGGCCGGGAGTACGTAGGAGAACGCTGGAGAGATGCTTAGCAGAGCCTGCTGCATGGTTAGCACTCAATACTATGAGTTATCGTTAGAATCAATTATCACAAAATTGTAGCGGTTAATTTGAATTTGGGGCCCCTTAGGGGAAAGATGTTTATAGCCGTCCTGACCAAACTGTCTGTCCGTGGTTCTTTCCCGTGCTCACCTCCACTGATGACTGGTGGATGTGGTTTGGGCATCCCCTTTCTCCTGGTATATGAGAATAATAGCTCCCCGTGGGAAGAGTGCTTTGCAGGTTTCCAAGAGTTTTTGTATCATATGAGTTAAGTTCAAGTACTTCGTATCATTAATTCTTTTTTTTTTTAAGCTCTATTTATTTGGGAGAAAGAGTGCAAGCTGGGGGAGGAGCAGAGGGAGAGGGAGAGAGAGAATCTCAAGCAGACTCCTGACTGAGTGCAGACACTGAGTGCAGAGCCCGACTCCGGGCTCGATCCCAGGACCCTGAGATTACAATCAATCTGAGCTAGAACTGAGAGTTGAATGCTTAGCTGACTGAGCCACCCAGGCACCCCCATATCATGAATTCTTACAGCCACCTTTGGCTTTGAAATTGAGGATCACAGTTTTCAGAGGAGAACCTGACATCTCAGGGAGGGTTAGTGACTTTCTGAAGGTCTCAGGGAACTAACTGGCCAAGGCAAGTGCCGTCTCTGCGGTGATGGGGAACACGTGGCAGGCATCCCCTCTGTGGTCCTTTGCCAGCTTCCCCTGAATGCAGATCTTTGCTGGGTCAGGAAGCAGTCAGGAGCCCGGCCATGGGTTGGGAGAGCAGAAAGGACAAAGAGGGATGGGAGGCTGTTCCGGGCAGTTGGAACCCCAGAAGGGGGTAAGCCTATTTCAGCCCTGGAGCATGCATACAATGGGGCCGGGATCTCCAGTGAAGAGGGGGTGGGGAGATGCCAGAAGGAGTTCAGTGCCTTCTCTTTGTCACTGGATGGGCCTTGTGTTGGTCACCTGGGCCTGTCATTCCAGCCTCAATGACCAGAGGAAAAGGAGTCACATCACACTCAGGATAACTGCCAGCCTGAGATCCTGGGCAGGAATGGTGATGTTGGAGACCAGGGCTGGGATGGGGCAGGGGAGAAACGCGGATAGGGGAAAACTGACTCCTCCTCGCTTCCCTGAGCCGTGGGGCTAGGCAGGGGGTACAGCCCCTGAACTAGAATTGAGGCTCCCCTCCCTAGGGGCACAGAGACCCTAGCTCCAGAAAGGAGCCTGAATAGGCTGCATCTCACCTTGTGAGCCATCCCGGGACAAAGGTCCAGCCCAAAGCTTCTAGGACCTTGCCTGGACCCAGGGGGCTTCTCTCTGCACCACCCCTTGCACCACCCCCCACCCCCACCCCCACCCCCCGCCGTGTCCACCCTACTGGTAGTTTCCTGCCTGGTAGGGGCCAGAGTGCATGGAACCCCTGCTCAGCCTTAGGGCCAATGTTAGCAGATTCATCACTGTTCAGGCCAGATGGGCCTGGCTTTTCTGACATCTTTGCCTGGAATCTGGGATCTCGGGAGAATGCTCAGCTTTGCCATTTATCAAGGTAATTCTCAGTTGCCTTCGGTAAAATGGGCCAATAGCCCTCCCAGCAGGGCTGCTGTGAGGACTCAGTGTGATCACACAGCTAGTTCTGATTCCTAGGTTTGCATTCCAGCTCCAAGGCATCCCAGCTGTGGGATGCTGGACAAATCATTTCCCTCCAGGGCTCGGCTTCCTCCTGGTAAACGGCGGTGCTCATGGGATCCCTGCTTCCAGGTGTCATGAGCACTCAGGAAGCTCATGCATGTGAGCGTGTAGCCCAAAGCTCTGCAGCGGATACAGAGGCAGGTGGTTGACGAGCCTGCTACATGTGTGTGTTTAGTCCGAATAGGGAGCTCCCAGAGACTCAGCAGGTCTCAGGACGGAGGCCCCTTCTCCTGCCTTTCCATCTGCCAGCCTCACCTCCACTGTGCCACCCCTTCCTCATGAAACCTCCCTAAGCCCGCAGTGGCGTTATACCAGTGGATGGCCCTCCTTCCTGCTGGTCCCCAGCCCTATGGTCTTCCTTTTCTTTGTCTCCTCCAACCTCCTCCACTGACACAGAAGGCGAGCTTCCTGGCATCTCCGTCCCGAATGCCGCCCGACCAGGAGGGTGAGCTTCTTTACAGCCCCGTTTCCTGACACGGCCCCCAGCACACAGCAGGTGCTCAATATGTGTCTCCTGAGCAGATGCATGGGTGGATGGGGAGAGGAGTCTTTCATCCACCACCCCCTCCTCCACTGACATGAATGGGAAGGAATCTGAACTGGCATCTGAGAACCACCCCCCCAACATCTCCCTCCCTGGAACCCCATGAGAATGCCCACTGCAGCCCAAGCTCCCCCGCCCCACGCTTCCAGATCCTTCTTGATCCCGACCTGGCCGAGTGATTCCCCACAACTGTGGCCAAATACGAGCCTCCTTCGGGGCCCATTCTGACTACTGAAAGCAAACTCTCGTTTTCCACTGCTGAGATCTGGTCCTCTGTAGGAGCCTTCTGGCAAGCCCTTCTGTGAGGCCAAGCAACCCTTTCCAGCATCCAGTTTCTCCCTTGGGAGTCAGGATTTCTGGGGAGGGGGTTTGATGGACAGGGCCATGCTGGCACTCTCTCTGCTCAGGCATCACTGCAGATGGCCAGGTGACATCCAGGTGGCTTCCAGGTGTGTGGGCCACCATGCCCACTGCCTCCTCTCAGCTCATCAACCATATAGATGAAGCCCGGGCCAGAAACGGAAAGTCTCTTAAAGATGTGGTTCCCCGCGTAGCTCTTGTGAGGACTCAGGAGCTGCCATCTGGGCAGAGGGCAGGCACCCCGCGCAGGCCTCCCCAGCTGGAGTGGGCCTCGATGCTGAGAGCTTTTCATTAGCACTAATGGACCCAGATGAGCAGGGCACTTGCCCTGTGTGCGTCCTTAGGGCAGGTTTACATAAACAGCTTCTTGAACGTGGCTGCTTTTTATTGACTTCCTATAGTAATTGAATATTTTTCTCCTTCTAGGACAAGCTGGGCCAATAGAAGAATATACAAGACCCCCTCTGACCAGGAGACTCTGTCCTGCTGACGCCTGAAGAGCTGCCCAGGTGACAAGTCAGCAAAGGGCATGCCCTCCCTCCGCGCGCCTCCGCCCTGTCCCCTGACACTGCCCTACCTCCGCCTCCGTTCGTTTTCAGCCCATCTGTCTGCCATCTCACGTCCTGCTGTCTATCTTTCTGTCTTTCCCAGTCTTTCTGACTAGTCTTTTTTTCTCTGATTCATTCACAGATCTACACGGTTCTCTGTTTCTGTTTCTCTTTTTCCAACATTCATTCATTCAGATGTATGAACAGAGGACCCGCTGTGTGCCGGGCACTGCTCTGGATGCTAGGAATGAGGCAGAGAACGAAACAGGTCCCTGCCTTTAGGAAGCCTGCATTCTAACAAGGGAAGACGTGTGCCACCAAAATAAATAAGCACAATACCGAGCCTATCGTGTATTCCCAGGCCCCTGACCTGGGATCCCGACCAGGGCTCTAGCCTCACGTCCATCCCTAACTGGCTTGCTGACTTGGCCACGCCCCCTTCCCATTTCTCATTTCCAGAGTGAGGGCAATGGGCCAGTCAGCTTGCCCTACCGGTTCGGGACCCAGAACTCCTATTACGGAAACGCTGGTGACATAAATTATATAAGCATTGGCTTCTACACCAAGGGTGACACAAACAGTAGTGTCAGAGAAAAGTTTTCCTTACATCCCCACAAAGCTCTGAACCACCTGGTTTTGTTGTACAAGAACCAGTCGGTTGCATCTGGGGGTCACGTTGTCCGGTGAAACACCCGTCTGTAAGGCCAGAACCATCACTTGGTCAGGTGAGGGGGCACCGTGACCGGCACCATGACAGGAGCCTCGAGACCATGAGATCCAGGGCAGCAGCCCCCCCAGCCCCACACTCACCTTGAGGCAGACCCCTTCGTGGAAGGGCAGCTGGAACTGCAACACCCAGCCTGCTCCCCTGCACGCTTTCGCCGTGCACGTGAGGAATTGAACTCACAGGAAGTCAGGTCTGCCTGAAATGCTGACTCCCACATTTCATCACCCTGGCCCTAAGATTTAAAAGATTCTTTTTTAGGATTTTTATTTATTCATGAGAGACACACAGAGAGAGGCAGAGACACAGGCAGAGGGAGAAGCAGGCTCCCTTCAGGAGCCCCATGCAGGACTCGATCCCAGGACCCCAGAATCATGACCTAACCAAAGGCAGATGGCTCGGGCAGCCCCAGTGATGCAGCGGTTTAGCACCACCTGCAGCCTGGCGTGTGATCCTGGAGACCCGGGATCGAGTCTCACATCAGACTTCCTGCACGGAGCCTGCTTCTCCCTCTGACTGTGTTTCTGCCCCTCTCTCTCTGTCTCTATGAATAAATAAAATCTTAAAAAAAGAAAAAAAAAGGCAGATGGCTCAACCACCAAGCCACCCAGGTGCCCCGATTTAAAGGATTTTATCCATCAAACGGTGCTGCCTTTACCAAGTCATATCCTAAATGTACCTTAGAGTTTCTCCTGCATTTTTGTTCTGTAAAGTCATACTATACCTGGTGGTTAGAGTCCTCCCCTCTCCTGATTCAGGGAACCTGGCCAGTGTATTGGTGTCTGGGGAAGTAGGTGAGAGTGGCTGCCCTGTGGCGGGACAGAGCAGGAAGGGAAGAAGGAACGGAGCTGCCGTGTGCCAGCTGTGGTGTGAGGAGCTTGGCACCTCTTCCCGTTCAACCTTGAGTCTGCACAATTTCCTCTGGACGCCAGCATTCCTGGCCCCATTTTGCAGACAAGAAAGCAAAGGCCCAGAGAAGCTGTGTGTTTGTCCGAGATCATGAGGCTGGAAAGTGGAAGGGCCAGGCCCAGTCAGACCCTGCGGCCCAGCCACACTGATACTCTCCCCTTGGGGTCCCTGTCAACTCCGGGGATTGGGGAAACCTTAGGGGGGCCTTTCACCCCTGGCCCCAGAGAGGGTATGTCATGTTCCTTCAGCAGAGAGATTCCCAGTCTCCTCCATAAGTGCCTCTGAACATCATTTCTGAGAAACAGTTCAGCCTTTGGACCTCATGGTCAGCTCAAGATTCTTCTCAGCCCACCTTCCAGAGACTATGTCCCACCCTCCTTTGAGGTAAATTAGGGAACTGGGCTGATTCGCTCCACCTCCAGGAGGCTCTGTGGGTGAGTGGAGCTCTCGACCAGATCCAGGCAGGGGATTGGAGGTTGGTCTGTCCCTCTTGTCTGGCCAATTGGCTAAGGAGGTGTGTCCCACACTCAGAAACCCCTGGTGGCAGGTGGAACAGTCAGGCGTTGTTGGTCTTTTGGCTTCAGCCTGGCTGGCAGTGGATGAGGGCTCAGAAGGCTGATTTCCCCGAATAGCGGGAAATGAGGTGGCACAGCAGATATGAAGACGGGCCTGAATTTTGGAGGAGGATGGATGAACGGGGCAGGGCAATTAGCGCTTATCCAAAATGATGATAAAGAGTTGTGGCTCCGGAAGAAAACAGACATATCCTGACTCAGGCACTTCTGTGCTATGTGACCTTTTTTTTAAAATGATTTTTAATTTATTTATTCATGAGAGACACACAGAGAGAGAGGCAGAAGCATACGCAGAGGGAGAAGCAGGCTCCATGCAGGGAGCCCGATGTGGAACTCGATCCCAGGTCTCCAGGATCACGCCCTGGGCTGAAGGCGACACTAAACCGCTGAGCCACTGCTATACTGTCCCAGGATAGGGGATCACACCCAGGACCCTGGGATCACGCCCTGAGCCTAAAGCAGACGCTCAACCACTGAGCCATCCAGGCGTCCCTATGCTGTGTGACCTTGCGTGAGAGGTCAGGCACCTCTCTGAGCCTAAGTTCCCTTGCCCGATAAATGGAGATGACATTACGCCTGTCCTGGAACTTGATGAGGATTGAGATTGTGCATGTTCCTTGGCCCATGGCAAGAGTTTAAGATATGCCAGCTGTTACTAGCTATTGCTACACTGTTAGCTCCCGGGTGCCAAGTCCTGCACTCCGTATTTTCCATGCGTTATGAGGAAAGCATTATTTGTATACTAATTTTAAAGACCAGGAAACTCAGATGCATGCAGTTTAGAAACACCCCAGGTCCCCAGCTGAGCCTGGCAGGGCTGGGATTTGATCCTCCGTCAGGCACCAGCACCTTCTCTCCACTCACCCACTCTGCCCTGGAGCTGGAACTGGGCTTCTGTATCCCCATCTGCCCTCTGGCTCCCACCATCTATTTTTCTACCTGCCTCACCTTTGAGGTTGTCAGAGGCTCTTCCCAGGAGACACGCTCCTTTTATTGCATTTGTCTGGGAGCCCAGCACTCCACAAGCTACCCATTAGATGTAATCTGTAACGAACGCGGTATGTAATAAATACAGGTAGCCCGTTTATGAGCTGCCATATTTATTATGCCCCTTAATTGCTACAAAGCCAGAGCCAGCTGAAGCCAGATCCTGCTCTGGAAAGCAACTTTGCCTGGGTGGGCCCAGGAGGGGGCCGCTAAAGCCTGGCCTCCCGCAGAACCCCAGCATCTTAGCGGGGCAGCCCCTTCTGCCCTTGACGGAAGGAACTGACAAGTCATCAACTTCCTGCTCCATCATCTTGCAGAGGAAGGGGCTGAGGCCAAAGAGAGGAAATGACTTGCAGAGCAGGAGACGGGGCTCTGGACTCGCAGTCCAGTGCTCCTGCTGCCCTTCTGTCTACCTGAAAGCTGCCCCCGGAACCAGGCGGAGCACAGGATCTGCAGTGGGCCAAGGGGCATGTTTACAAGCCCAGGGATGTTGGGCAGGTCGCTTCACGTCCTTGAGCCGCAGTGTCCTCATCTGTAAAATGGACAGTGCTTCACACTTCACGGGGTCATCGAAAGAGTCAGGACAGTTACTTTGTGGAGCAGGTGTGTGGCTGGCAAGGAGTCGGTGCTGAATAAATATTCTTTCCTGTCCTCTTCCCCGTTTCTAAAGAACACGGCGTCTCAGCAGATGTGTGGAGTTGAATAGGCCTGGTGTCAAAGGGAGAGGGGGTCAGAATGCAGCACCTAGGGTTTATAATTTTTTAAAGGATTTTATTTATTTATTTATTCATGAGAGACACAGAGAGAGGCAGAGGCAGGGACGTAGGCAGAAGGTAGAAGCAGGCTTCCTGCAGGGAGCCCAATGTGGGACCCGATCCTGGGTCTCCAAGATCACACTCTAGGCTGAAGGCGGCGCTAAACTGCTGAGCCACCCGGGCTGCCCCAGCACCTAGGTTTAAGTCATTGTCCTGGGGTCCTGAGCTCAGAGGGAGCAGCAGCCCAGGGAAGCCTGTACAGCTGCTGAGTTGGTGGTAAGAGCCGTCCACCCCACTCCAGGCCAGCGCAGTCATTTACTTCTCACAACAGGCCATGAAGTGGGCCCTCAGTGGGCCCTCGGTTCCCATTCTTGCAGAGGAGGAAACTGAGGCTCCCAGAGTTTAGGTCACTTGGCAAAGACACAACAGTAGAAAGAGCCTGGGTGTGTTCGACTCCAGAGCCTGTGCACAGAACCACTATGTTTGGATGCAGGTGAGATGCTGCTTCTAGAAGGCTGGGGTGAAGGAGGGGCATGGCTGGTTAGGTGGGCCTGGAGATGGCATCCTGGGGAATTGCCGTGGAAGCAGGGAGCCTGGGCATAGGGATGACGGAGGAGACAAAGATGACCCACAGTCAAGGATGAGGGTCAAGATGTTCAACAACTGGTGCGCAATGGCACGGGCCAATCAGAAGACAGGCTGGCTAAACAGCAGGCTGACCAGACCTGGGAGTCCCCACCAAATCTCAGCCCTCCCACCACCCACTGGAGGGGACGGGTCCTGGGACAAAGGAAGGGACAGGTCCTCTTGATCCTGGCTATCCAGGGCAGCTCTGGGCTCTCTGGCCTCGAGAAGATCTGGAGAGAAAGACAGGCAAATGGAGCATCAGGAGTCACATGAGGACTGTCCTCACTCTGGAGAGGGCACAGCAGAGAGAGGAAAGGAGAAAGTTAGGAGCCCCCCTGCTTGTGTGAATCCTCCTGCCTCTTCTCTCTGTTGGGGGTAAGGAGGCCTCAAAGCCCTTAGCCTGGCACCAGGCTTCCTGCCCATGCTGTTTAATTCACATTTGCTATGTTGTGGGCTTTTATGCAGTCCAGACCATATACCAGGACCTGCTGTGTCCCAGGAGGGGGACACAGCTGCCATCCCATGCCATAGGGAGCTCAACGGAACACTGGCTGATGCCGTAATGGTATATAGTATAGTAGGGCAGCGGTGGAGGTCAGCAGAGGCCACGGGAGCTCTTGGGAAGGCAGGATGGGGGGTATCGGGGAAGGAGGTGATGCCTAGGGGGATGAATAGGAAATGAATGGAAAGGCAGGAGAGGGCAAGGCAGTTTGAACAGAAGGGAGTGGAGGCACTAAATGAGCTTCGGGGACTCTCCTTTAATGTCGGCGATGGGGCAAAGGCACAGAAGGTGGCCGTGGGAGTCTTGGGGAACCTTGCAGACCACAGTTAGGGGGTGGCTGGTCTCCTGTAGAGGCCAGGCGTTTAGCAGGGGCATCATGTGGCTAGATGTGCTCTATGGAAAGGCCCCTCTGGAGGTGCTGGCTGGAGGTAGGGAGACCAGGCCAAGGCTGAGGCCACAGCTGGGTGAGAGAGGAGGAGGCCGGGAGCAGGAGTGAGGCCGGAGGTGCATGAAAGATCCCTGGAAGGGAGTGGATGCTGTCACCAGACTCTAGCTTTGGAGGCCAATGACATTTCATAAACTCAAGCCACAGCTCAGTGAAGGGAGGAGCTCCCCCCCCCCCCCCCCCCCCCCCACACACACACACTCCATCCTTTGTTCCTCCAAATTAGACTGCCTGGTTCAAGTCTCGGCTTCACCACTCAGCAGCTGCAACCTCAGGCAAGTCACCTAGCCTCCCTCTGCCTCAGTTTCCTTCTCTGGAAAACTGGGATGATGATTGTACTTACCTCACAGGTTGTTGTGAGTTCATACATGTCAAGCCTAAGGATGGAGCCCTGCACCTGCTAAATGCTCAATCGTGTTATTATTCACAAGGGTGGAGACCAGCCAGGTGACCCCAGGAGCCCTGTGTTCCCCTTCTCCTCTAGCCCAATCTAAGGAAAGCCCTTGGGCTGGGCGCCTCTGGAAGGACAAAGGCTTTGGGACTGGAGCCCTTGGTTCAGGTTCATTCGTTGGTTTTCTCTTGGAGTGGCCTTGGGTTCATCACTGGGTGACCCGATGCATTGGTTTCTGACACTCAATAAAAAAAGAAAGCAAATGTGGCTCTGATGATGCTCTGTGCCCTGTCCGTGTGTCCCCTGCTCAGCTCTGTCTTTTTTTCGGGCTCAATAAACCTAGTAGAGCATCCAGCAGGGGCCGGGCCATGGAAGGAGGGAACCCTGGGGCCCCATGGCCCATGCCTACCTGACCCAGCACCCTCCTCATGGACTCCCAGGTGCCTGAGTGGTGCCGGGCCCGCTGCCCGACTAAGGTCAGACCCTTGGCACAATAGCAAAAACCACAAGAAGAGTTGACGAGAGGCACCACACTTTCCTGCACGCCCTTCCCCAGTAGGGGGTTCTGCTGTGCTTTCCTCAACATAGATTCAAATGCACTTTTAAAACCCTCTGGCCTAAACCAAAATGCTGCGTGGGGCTGGTCCTGTCATCACCAGTGGAATGATCTGAGTGGGTGGGAGGCGAGCGTTGCCCTGGCCCCTTTGCTCCTTAGACTATGAGGGTGTTGGCTTTCCTTGCTGGGGGGGGGGGGGGGAGGCATCAGGTGGTGGTTTGGGGTGGGAAGGGGGCAGATTTGCTCAGTGCCCACCACATACCAGGTGCCTTGTGTGGGCTTTGGTGTTAGATCTAAGCATTAGGGGCCTTGGGCAGATCCCTTAATCTCTCCGATAATCACATACACCTTGCCAGACTACTGTGAAAATTTGCGGTAACCAGTGCCCATACCTCACTGGTTGTTACAAGAATTAAATAAGATAATAGGTGTGAAGCACTGGGCCCAGGATTAGCACACAGCAGGTGCTCCCCAAACAGGGACTGCTATTATTAAGATGAATCATAATAATCCTGGCAGCAACCACTTAAGACAGGATTTGTCAACCTTCCTTTGGTGGGTAAGGCAAACTGAGCCCGGCTCTCTCCGGAGGGAGGATGGGAAACCGTGGGAAGTAAGGAAGCACCATCACCCCCCCAACATTCGACGGCTTCCAGCAATACTCCCAGGACCCTTTGCACAGCGTCCTGTCGTAGAAGCGCAGACCGCCTGCTGGGGTCACCTGAAGAGCGACTCAGGCCAGGCCAAGCCGCAGCCTTGCCCGTTAGCAGCTGGAGGAGGTTGGCCGTGTGTTAGTTCACTGTGAGCCTGGTCTCCTCACCTGTCACATGGACCTCTGATCCCCGCCCCAGGTCTCTCTCCCCGGGGTTGTCATGAACAAAGTATGGCAGTATTGAATACTGAATGTGAGCATGACTGTGGGCCTTGGGGTCTGACTCATGATAGCAGTTGCCGTCTGCCTCCCCTGGGGATGCAGAAGGGCTGCCTCTTATTGGTTTCAAGCCCCAGCACCTGGCACACAGTCGGTGCACAATAAATGCTGGCTGAACGGAGTTGTATCCAGTGACTCACTACCTGGGACATACTGTTAGGTAGGGACAGGGAAGGCTCCTTAGGTAGGTGGGATGCCGCAGGTCCCATTACGGGGGTAGTCACGGTGTGAGGAGGGCTTGGCCTCAGGAGCAGGGCTCAGGTGCCCAGGTAGGTGCCCATACCGCCTTCCGCCTCTGACAGCCCTCCTCGCTGGCACCATGGAACCACCCTGGGACGTGCTGCAGGTTGGAGGGCATATGGGGCGGCAGGAAGTTTGTGAGGCCCAGGATTCTGCTCCTGCTCCGTGACCTTGGCCAGTTCCCGAAGGCTCTGAGCCTGAGTGGCTCATCGGCCAGATGGAAGGCTCACCTCTGCAACTAAGCACTGTCTCCAGGCAGCCCTGTTGAGCCCTTGCCACCTGCTAGATGTGGTGCTAAGCGTGAGACTAAGCATGTTCCTGCATTATTTCTGTGAATCCTCATGATACTGCCGGGAGGAAGCTTCTGGTTTTGATCTCCTTTCTCAGGTGGGAAAGAGCAAGATTCAGAGAGGTGGAGCGATTTGCCCAAGACCGCACAGCAAATGAATGTAGAACTGGGCTTGGACCCAGGCAGGCTGGCTTCCTCGAGTTCTCCTAATGCTGGCCCCACAGAGTAAAGAGCCGCCTCTGAGCGAGGAAATCGTTACCAGTGTCCCTCTTCCAGGAACCCCCATAGGGGAGGGCAGGTGGGGGGCCAAGGGTCCTTTCTGGGCAGGGTCCCCCAGCGGGGAAACTGAGAGTCTTGCTGTTTTGTAGGTAGAACACCATGGAAGGCGACTGTCTGAGCTGCATGAAGTATCTGATGTTTGTCTTCAATTTCTTCATATTTGTAAGTATGGCTGGGACGTGCCCAGGGTGTCCCTGGGCCTGCTGGGTGGGCATAACAGGCTGTACCTTAGAAATGGTCACACCAAAAAAAAAGAAAGAAAGAAAAAAAAAAGAAATAGTCACACCAGGCTGAGTCCTGGGGATAGGTTGGGGTCAGTGCTAAAAGCAAACCTACCCACCCAGACAGAATTTCCCAGACGAGAGGTCCCCCCGCCCCCCGTGGGGCCCGGCCCAGTCCGAAGAGCCTACAGTCGGTCTCAAGAGAGATGTTTTGCACAGATCCTGAGCTGCCAGGCCCTCTGACAAAGCGTAGGGGCCTTAGTACTGGATCTGACCCCTGGTGGAGGCTGAGGACAAGGAGGGAATGGAGAAGAGGGCAGCAGAGAGAGCCTCGTGGGTAAAAGAAGATACGAACTCCCCCTCCCTTCCCCTGGTGGCCCCGAGGAAGAAAGGGCAGGGTGGATGGGAAGGTGATTAGCAAGTTTCGGGAGATATCTGTTCAGTTTTCCTTGGGGACACAGCAGGACTGGAATCCCATCCGTTATAGGAGAACAGTTTGGCCTCATCAGATTTCGAGTGGAGGTAAAATGTCTGGAATCCCTGTGTGTTGGGGCACAGAGAGCCCCACTGGACCCTGACCCCCCCAGAGCTGTTGCAGGCATCCGAGCTGCTGCGACCACCTGACGTAATTGAAACCTCTCTGGGGCCGGGAGCACCCAGAGTTCAAAGCTGGTCTGCATCTAACCAGCTGTGTGATCAGAAACACATTTCACCTCTCTGAACCTCGGTATCTTCATCCCTTAATTACCTACCTCAACAGGGTTTTTTGGGAAGTTAAGCAAGATTTGTTTAGGAAGCGCCTGGAAGGTGCCAGCACTTGCTGGCTTAGCTCCATCCGAATCCAGCCTATGGAGTCTGTGGTGAGTCTATGCACAGAGGCCTGAGCGCTCAGGGGGCCAGCCCAGCGCCCTGCAGCACAGCCCACCTGCTGGCAGCACCCCCGAGCTCTGCTCGGGCCCCTGGCTTCTCACAGGGGCAGAGCCACACTCCTGGCCTCTTGAGCCCCCGCAGGCTCTCCCGACCCCACCTCAACCTTTGACTTTAGTGCAGCCAGGACCTGGGTGAGTAAAAGTCCACCGATGCCCTCCAGGGTAGGGTCCCTGTGAAAGAGAGGTCCCTTTCTGGTCACGACTGTCTTTCTTCAATCTCTCCTTCTATTTTGTATATATTCAACCAATTGTCCCGGGGTCCCTCCCTTGCCCATAATCCTAAAGAACAGGGAGCCCCCCAGACTTGAATCCTAGACCCAACTTCCAAGCTGGGTGGCCCCGGGCAAGTCCCAGTGTCGCCCCCTGAAATCGGGCTGCGTCCCCTTGGGCAGCTCAGTCTGTGCCTGGGACACAGCCCTCGGCTCACAGCGGTTGAGCCCCAAACCTTAAGAGCAATGAGGAGCGAGGAGCCTTTGACCAGATCTCTTGTAAGGGACGGAGGAGAAAAGCAGCGTGCAATGCAGGGTGCAGTGTGGACTGTCACTGGGAGCCCCAGTGGGCCTTTCCTTTCCCTGCCCCTCACCGCCGCCCCGTGCTGGGTCCTTCGGGGCCTCCCCGCTGCACCCCTGCCCTGACCCCTGTACCTAAGGATCTCGTCTCCTGCTCCAAGCCCCAAGCCATGCTGATTTGCCCACCAGCTTGCACACCCCTCTCAGGCACATCAGAGCTCACCCGTTTGCTCTTATCTGCAGGCTGGCATTGCTGGCCCCGCGCCTCTGGGGGGCCTCCAGTCCTGCCACCACACGGGGATTGCAGGCACTTTTATCCCCTTCAAAATCTGCTGAGGCCAAACTGCTCTCCTACGGCAGATGGGCTTCCAGGCCTGGCCTGTCCCCTGGGAAGACTGAACGGATATTTACTGATCACCTTCCCATCTACTGTCCTTTCCTCCTCAGGGCCACCTGGGGGAGGGGGGGTTGGTAGCTTCTTTTCCCCCCGGGGAAGCTAAGGCTCAGGGAGGTTAAGCCAGGATGAGTAAGGCACGCAGAGATGCGCGGTGGACAGGAGCACAAACAAGACGGCTTGCCAGGAGCCCGTCTGACAGTGGCGAGCCCACCCTGATGAGAGCTCCTGTCGGGGACAAAGAGGATGGCGTGTGTCCGGGTGTGTCTGAGGCCCAGCACAGGCCTCAGAGCATGTTCCGTAGACTCGGGGCGTGTCAGAGAAGCCCGGGATTCAGCCCCGGCTCTGCCATGAGCTTGCTGTGTGGCCTTCAGCAGGTCACTGGCCCTCTCTGGGGCTCAGTGTGGAATCAAGAGGGGGCGCCTGGTGCCCTCATTACCCTTCAGCTCTGACATTTAAGGAGAATCTAAAAGAGGCAGATAAACTCTATAGGACGCGGTCCTCAGCAGCCCACGGTGGGGCGCAGATGGGAGATGGGGTTTATGGGACGCCCTTAAGGTCCAGGTGACCAGGAAAATGCAAACCAGAGAAAAACATTGCTGGGACGCCGGTGTGTGCAGCAAGTGGGGTTTCTGTCTGGTTCTCTGGGGCTCTGCCCCGGGGCCCCGCTCAGGGGGACGGTGTGCGTGCGCAGTGGCTAACCCCCGTGTCTACCTGTCTCTCCCCCTCCCTCCCTCCCGGCGCTGGGAGCAGCTGGGTGGGGCCTGCCTGCTGGGCATCGGCGTCTGGGTCATGGTGGACCCCACCGGCTTCCGGGAGATCGTGGCCGCCAACCCCCTGCTTATCACGGGCGCCTACATCCTCCTGGCCATGGGGGGCCTGCTCTTTCTGCTCGGCTTCCTGGGCTGCTGCGGGGCCGTCCGTGAGAACAAGTGTCTGCTGCTGTTTGTGAGTAGCCCCACCCCCACCCCACCCATGGGTTCCTGGGGCAAAGCGTGATGCGGGGGGGTGCTGTGTCTACACTGCAGGGGACTCAGAGGTCACACCCAGCTGGGCTGGCCTCCAGGAGCGGGAAGGCCACCAGCCTGTTCCGCTTGCACCTGCGGCCCCAGCTTCCAGAGCCTGCTGCTCCCTGCACTGGGCCCGTGCCTGCCGTCAGGTGGAGAGCAGGCCTGGGCCTCCGGGTCTGAACAGCCGAGGCACGGTCAGCTGAGCACACGGCCCAGGATGCTTTTCTCCTTGCCTTCTCCCAAGAACTCAAATGTGTAACTCCTTGGTGCAAAAGGAGGGAGGGTACCTGTTCCATAATCCAGTCACAGCTTGCATTTCCAGTTTTAGAATAGAGCTGATATGATCTCTGAAATCTCTTTATTCATTAGATAAATAGTGCGTGAGCTGCTACTGCAGGCCACGTCGTTCACTAAGAGCTGAAGATGCATCGAGGGCGGAGCGGCCGTCCCCTCCGTGGTGGACAGGCAAGTGGGAGGCCGTGAGGCCCATGGGGACACGCGGGCAGCAGGCAGGCCTGCTCTGTCCCCTAACTAATGGTGTGACTTGGGTCTGGCTTCTTAGCCTCTCTGAGCTTTAGTGTCTCTGCTTGTTTAACAAGGGGCAGCTGAGCCATAGGTTGGCGCTAAGTGAGGCAAGCAGTGGATGCTCTGTTTCTCTGACCTTCCGTATTCTTGTGGGCTGGCCTTGGTGGATGGGCCTTCCGCCCCAGTGAGGTCCCGTGGGCACCCAGGGCTGGAGAGCTTCTAGTTTGAGCCCAGTGAAAACAGCCCCACTTAGAGAAATGTGTGTGGATGGGTCAACGTGCAGATGGTCCTCGTGGGTGAGTGGGTGCAGAGGCCGGGTGCCAGGCGGCCCGGGAGGGGTGGGCCGGGCATCAGGAGGACTCTCTGGCAAGGTGTCTGCTCCTGCGGCTTTGGGAGGTAGAGGCCTGGCACGAGCCCTCCTCCCCAGATTAGAACAGACGGGGCGGCCCCCATTCCTGTCACAGTGAGATTCTCCACATCCCAGGCAGGAAGTGAAATCAGCTGTGAAACGTGTGACTCCGGGAGCCCAGGGTCCCTTTGGCTTTGGGCTTTGGGCAGCCTGAACACTGCAAACTTTGCATTTGGAGAGAAAACAAAGAAACCCGCGGGCGCCCCCTGGCGGGAAGCCCTCTGCAGGGCCAGCCGGTGCTCAGGAGCCCGGGGGTACTTTATTTGATTTTATTTTTTTAGATTTATTTATTTATTTATTTATTTATTTATTTATTTATTTATTTAAAAGAGAGAGAGAGCATGAGCAGGGAGGGGAGCAGAGGGAGTAGGAGATGCAGGCCCCTGCTGAGCAGGGAGCCTGATGCAGGACTCGATCCCGGGACCCTGGGATCCCATCCTGAGCTGAAGGCAGACACCTAACTGAGCCACTCAGGCGCCCCCCAGGGGGTCTTTAAAAGGAGCCAGGATATGGGTCCCAGGTCATGCCGACCCCTCCTCTCCTCCCCGCCTCCACCTCTCAGCATCACCCCTCCCCCCCTACCGGCCTCATCCCTGAAGCCAAGACCAGAGGCCAGCCTGGGGGCCTCGAAAGCCCTCCCCACAAGAGCCTGCCACTGGGTGGGCGCGACAGTCCAGGTGGAGAAGACCAAGATCCAGGGACCAGCTGAGGTGCCCCCCCCCCCGCCCCCCGCCCACTCCCAAGGGAAAACTAGGTCTTGGCTGTGGCTGGGCCGGGGCCCTTAGAGCCTTAAGGAGCCCCTTCCAGCTCCCTCTCTTCGACACCTTCTCCTTCCTCCCTTTCTCTGCTAGTCTGGAGATCTAGGAGACCTACCTGTGTCCATCCCTTTCTTTTCTTGCTCTTTCTCTGACTCTGATCTTTTGCTTTCTATTCCTGCTACCTTTCCTTAACCCTCTCCTAAGCAATCCTAGTCTCCACCCCTCTCTCCCTACTCCCCCTGTGTCCTCTCCCCATGCTCTCCCTTCCCCTTCTTTGGCTCCATCCCTCCCCTCCTTCCCCTTCCTCCCCTACCCTCTCATCACCTTCCCCTCCTTTTCTCCATCCCCTCCCCTCACCCTTCCCCTCTCTCTCTTCCCCCTCTTCCTACCCTCTGACCTTCCCCCTCCCATTCCTTCCCTCTCCCCCCACCTTTGAAGCCCAGCACCTATTAGCCTGACGTCTCCATGTAAGTCAAAGGCAGGGAATCCTTGGACCCAGGTCCCCTGTCTCTCAGACCAGGGCTAGTTGAGGGGCTCCTAATCTAAAACGGACTCACATGTCTGAAATTCACCCAAAATCATGTGCAAAATATTACATTAGGGCCTTGTGTGTATGTGTGCCTATACACATGTGTTGTTTGTGTGTGTTGTGTGAACACGTGTGTTTCTGGGGAGAGGTGCCACCGCTTCTGGAAGGTTTTCAAAAAGATTCATGACCCAAAAAATAAGAAGAACCACTTCTCTCTCCTAACCTGGACTGGCCATGTGGTGGTTCCTGCTGAAGAGAGGCACCCAGTCTCACCCCTGGTTGCCGCTGGGGGTCCCTCGAGAAGCCTGACACCCCTGCCCCTCAACCTTCGGGGAGGAAGGGAAGACTTGTCAGGAATAGGACCCAGAGGGAGTGACTTTGGCCACTTCAGCAGGGAAGGAGGGCTGGGGGGGGGGGGGGAACAGAGCATCCCTTCCCCCCTGCTCTGAGGCTGAAACCCCAGGGTGCCATCACCCTCCACCGACCAATGAGCCTAATGACTACATCACCTAATGATCAATTTTTCTAAAGATACTGTTTCCAGACACTCCTGGTGATCAATTTTACAGCATTTCACATACAATAGGACAATTTCAGCCTATAATGGATATTTTGTGTCGTCCCTTTTTTGCAGTTGCTTGCCTCTGAGTCATTCACAGAATGTTTTTAATCTATTTATTTAAAGATTCAAAGTTTTTTTTTTCTGTTTTATGACAAAGGCATGCTAAATTGGAAAGGAGAACAGCAAAGCAAGATGAGTGTATTTAGAAGAGATAAATGAGCTGAATGGCACATAAAGTATGTAAATTTGGTAAACATTTATTAGAAATGAGAACTGAAAGTAGATGTGCCCATAGGCAGATGGGCTAGAAAAATCTGGAAACGCAAGCAGGCAAGATAGCAGTTTCTGACCCTTTGTTAATTTTTCCATCCTAAGCAAAGTGGTGAACATTTGATGTTCAGGAATTACTGGCAAATGTGTCCTTAGGCAAATGAGATGGGGTGAGATTAACTCAAAAACCCTGAGAAAGGCCCCACCACGTGGGGGGAAGCCCGGGGGAGGCGTCAGGACAAGCCTCTGTGACGGGGTCCAGGGGGAGCCCCTCTGAATAACCAGGAGGAAGCAAGAGGAAGTAATCTCACGCTGGGGAAGGCCAGTGGGCAGAAGTGGCATCGCTACTGATGCTGGCACCACAGCCCTGCACTTGGCTGCGGGTGACCCGCTCACACCCGTCACCCCTGCTGCAGGAGGGGGCCCTGGCAAGGACATCTGCAGGCCTCCTCCCTCTGTGAGCTACTAGCTTCATTCACGAATTTCATCTCATGAATCACGAACCTCGGCTCGGCGTACGCTGCACGAGGATGGCGATCTCATCTGCCTTGCCGGTACCTGGCATAGCTCCTGGCACACAGCAGGTGCTCAATGAACAGCCCTGGAATGAAAGGACAGAGAGGAGGTGGTCTTAGGAGTGTGGTAAGAGCATGGGCTTTGGAGCCAGGAAAGTCTAGGTTGTGATCCCTGCTCAGCTGCGTCCAGGCTGTGTGACCTGAGCAGTTACCTCACCTCTCTGAACCTAGACTCCTCCTATGTAAGATGAAGCGGATGACGCGGCCTTCCCGCCCATAGTGTTGTGATCATGGCTCAAGGAGAAAATGTGCATCTCGCCTAACTCTGTTCCTAGCACATGCAATCACTTGATAAATGTGGAACTAGAAGAACCTTGTTGGTCTTCTAGAATCTGTAGGGTCTTCATAGGGACAAGAGACCCTGCAGGTGATCGGAAAGCCTCCAGACCTGGAGGCTCTTATGGGTTCCAGAGTAACATGGTGTTTAGAGGCTGAGTTCTAGAATCAGAGTTCCCACGCTTAGCCAGGTGTGCCACCGACCGGATGGGTCCACTTGGTCAAAGTACTATCCTCTCCGGGTCTCAGTTTCCTCCCGTGGTAAGCTGGAGGTGTTGAGGGTAACCGCGGCTGCTTCCCCAGGCCGCTGAGAGCGCCCCGAGAAAGGAGCCATGTAAGATCCGGGGCGCCCCGGTGGTAAGCTCTCGGTAGGTGTTAGCCAACGTCAGCATTTCAGGGCTTGTCCACACCAGCACCTGCCGTTGGGAGAGCTGTGCCTGCCTCTTGGTTCCGAGCCGCCGTCTGAGCAGCCCTACCTGTGCCAGCCTCACGCAAAGCACGCTAGCTGCACCCCCTAACCGAAGTGTGCTAAGCCATCCGGGGGGCCACACGCTCCGGGGGCCAGGAGCGCACGGCGTGCACGCGGCTTGAGCTCTGTGTCATCCAGAGTTTATAACCGTCTAAGCTGTGATCGATAGCCGGAGCCCGCCCAGTCGCCTGGCGGAGGGTGGAAACCATCTCCAGGGCCACTCCTCGAGCCTGAGAACTGCCAGCAACTCGGCCAAGAGGGCAGAGGGCAGGGAGGGCTCCCAGGGTGGCCATGTGAAACGGGGCCGGATGCCCATCCATCAGCGGCCAAATGGAAGCGCCAGGAGCCCTGCCGGGGCCTCCATCACTGTCACCGGGGATGCGAGGCTGCAGAGCCTCTTGGGGGATGGGGGTGGGGGTGATGGGGTGCAGAATGGACTGTGGGAGTTGCGGCCTGGAGGGGGGCGGGGTGCAGCCTGCCTGGGCCACAGGAGGCCCTCTGTGTCTCTCCCCTCTGGTTGGGGAGCTCTGTCCCCAGACCCAGGCAAGCAGGGGGAAGCAGACCCCAGGGCTCCCAAGAGTCCCCCGGGCCAGTCCCGAACCGCCTTTCCAGCAGAGAGAAGAGGTAGCGTGGCGCTCAGCGAGACAGCTGCATTAAGAGGCGAGGTTTTGCTCTGGAGTGTTGGAGCTGCGCAGCTTTGGAGTAGTGGTTCCCTTCTCTGGCTTGTTTCCTCCACTGTGGACATGGGGGCTAAACGGAAAGAGGCCGTGGGGTGGGCACCGGCTTCTTTTTTTTTTTTTTTTAAGATTTTATTTATTTATTCATGAGAGACAAAGGCAAAGACATAGGCAGAGGGAGAAGCAGGCTCCCTGCAGGGAGTCCGAAGTGGGACTCCATCCTGGGTCTCCAGAAACACGCCCTGAGCCAAAGGCAGACACTCAACTGCTGAGCCACCCAGGTGTTCCCTGGGCACCGGCTTCTAGTGCCAAATAAGCCCCTCTGAGCCAGAGGCAGCATGGCCCAGCGAGCCTGTGGCCGAAGACAACCACGAGGGACCAGGTGCAAAGGGGTCCACGCCTTGTGAGGGCCCCACCTGTTCCTTGGGTTTGGGCATTTTCCTTGGGTTTGGGCATTTAAAAAAAGAATGAAGCCATTGGCAAGTCTGGAGGTGTTTCATGCCCACACCCTTGAGGGAGCATCTCAAGGCTCTCCATCCGCAGCCCCAGGAGTCTGGAGAAACCCTGTTTCAGTCGCTGTTAGAGCTGAAAAGGCAAGGAGAGAACCTGACTGTGGTCCTCCCAGATGAGGATAAAGGGACAGAAACCACAAGGGATGCGATCCAGGGGAGGGACACCTAGGGGCCTTGCAAGCAGCTGGGAGCGTGTCTGTGGGGAAATACTGAGTGAATCCCGTGGCCAGGCCCTCGAGGCTCCCGTGTGAGCTGCCTTCCGTGGTCCTTGTAAAAGCCACAACCACAAGCTTTGCTCAGCCCCTGTGACGACACACGGAACTATCACATCCATTGTTTCATGACTCCCCACGATGATCCCTCGTTTTACTGACAAGGAAAGTGAGGATCAACGGGTTGTTGTTTTTTTTTTTTTTCTCGTGATTGTCCCCCGGCCACACAAAGGGAGGCAAGGGGGCTGAGGTGTCCTGATGCTAAGCCCCGGACCCTCTGCCTCCCTCTAGCCCACGCACATCTAGTGCAGGTGTGAGGGCAGCGGCCGAGGTGCTGGAAGGCTGTGGAGGAACCAGCCTCCATGGGCCCCGGGGATCTGGCCCTCTGCTGGTGGTCTCCAGTGGGGCTGACAACTCCGGGACTGTCGCAGACTGAGAAGGCCAAGGGCACCAGCAGTGCAAAGTGATGAAGGCAAAGTCATTTCCTGTTTCTCCTGCCAGCAGCCCTCGCCAAACAGGGCCCACAGTGACCAGGGGCTGCGACGCAGCACGTAACAAGGTTGTTACGGTGAGCGGGTCACTCGTGGGTTCGTTCGTTCATCCGATGGCCATGGCCCGACACCTTTGCTGGCGGGCACTGTGAATGCAGCGCGCTGTTAGAGCCTCTGTGCCGATGTTAGAGATGGGGGGGCTGCCCAGCAGGTCTGTGGGGCACCACCATGTGGGGGAGCCAGCCTCGCCTGGTGAGAGGCCACACTGAGCCTCGTCTGGAAAATGAGGAGCTGGTGGGCGTGGAAGGGAGGAGCCTTCCTGGCAGAGGGAGTGTAGCACGTAAGGGCCCCAAGACAGGAGGCGCCCTGGATGATTTGGGGAACATAAATGCGGCGAGTAGAGCAAGGTCTTGTTAGATTTCGGACTCTGGCCCCTGGGTTTCTAGATGTTGATGGACCCATTGCCTTGCCTCCCATCTTGCTTCTTGGTCGTGGCTGAAGGTCAACACAGACTGCACCGCTCATGGGAGGGAGAGGCGGCGCTGGGGCCCGCGTGGTGGGGGAGGCCAGCCAGCGGCCCCCAGGGAGCTCTGGATCTCCGAGGTGAGCACTGTCCACACAGAGAGGGCCCAAACAGACCAACATCGATTGCCTCCCAGGGCTGCCGGGTGGCGTTGTTCAGGCCGAGCACTGCACAAGGGGCATCGTGGCAGGGGTGCCATTTGCACGGAAGGCATATTTGCTTTTCCATGTTTGTATGGAAATGTTTGCGGAGCCTGCAGATGGGTTGTTGGTATGCTCACGAACAACGGTGAGGTCCCTTGGTCGCCTGAAATCGGTACGTCCGGTCAACTGCGTAACAGATGGAAGGGCACGTCCGCGAGCGGTCACCGGCCCCCTTCCCGCCACCCCTGGGGCTCACGAGCCTGCCTCTTCTCTTTGCAGTTTTTTCTGTTCATCCTCATCATCTTCTTGGCGGAGCTCTCGGCGGCCATCCTGGCCTTCATCTTCAGGGAAAATGTACGTGCGGGACCCCCTGCATGGCCACCCCCCGCTCAGAGAGGGTCCCGCAGAGTCCACAGCCTCTCAGCCAGCGATCCCAGCCCGAACCGTGACCCACCCCCACCCTCTTCCTGTGAGGGTTTTTCTGGAGGCAGAACTGGACGGTCCCTAAGAGTCTCTGCTCTTCCAAAGCACCCGATACAATCCCACACCGGATTCTGGAATCTTCCATTCCACACCGTGCCCAACAATAACCATTGGACAGGCAGAGGATAGTCAGGCTGCCCCCCAAGCCCCAGAATAGGTGCTGTGCAGGACAGAGCAGAGCTCTCTGGGTTGAGGCCCGGGCCAGGGGTGGGGGGACCTGAGCCTGCCCTCTGCCTCTTCCCGCAGCTCACTCGCGAGTCCTTCACCAAGGAACTCACCAAGCACTACCAGGGCAACAATGACACAGACGTCTTCTCCGCCACCTGGAACTCCGTCATGATCACAGTGAGTGACGCGCCTGGGGATGCTGTGAGCCTTCACAGCCGTGATGCCAGGTGGAGCAAATGTGGGGCCTCCAGAGCCCCCTGGGCTCCTGTGCCAGACATCAGTCATCACTCGGGCCTGCCCCCCGGAGCCCAGCCGGGGCCTGGGAATCGGCCTCCACACGGCGTTCTGGGCCGTCATTAGGGGCCCATTGAATAGGGTCCAGACTCCGGCCGAAACCTATTTGCCATCCCTAACTCCAGTCCGCAAGCAGTTGTGATTGTCAGCGATGCTAATCACAGCAACCGTGTCTTGGGTGCTGCTGCCTGGTGAGGTAGGAATTGTTACCTCCAGCCTCCTTTTGCACAGGAGGACACTGAAGGCTCAGAGACGTTGGGTGCCTTTCCCAGGGTCGCATGGGAGGAACAGACAGCCAACCCCTAGCTGAGGCTTGACCCTGCTCCACCCCCGGCCTTGCAGGGCCTTGGGAGCAGCTGTCCATCTCTGCACCACCACCCCTCCCCCGGGTCCAGCTCCCGCCCACCAGATCTCCCTTTGCTCCCCTTCTAGTTTGGCTGCTGTGGCGTCAACGGGCCCGAAGACTTCAGGTTTGCGTCCGTGTTCCGACTGCTGACTACAGGCAGCGACGAGGTGCCAGAGGCCTGCTGCCAGGAGAGAGCCTCAGACTCGGGATGGGGTCCTGCTGAGCCGGGAGGAGTGCCTCCTGGGAAGGGACCTGTTCGTGAACAAGCAGGTACCAGGCCCTGCTCCCTGGGGCAGGGGGACTCGGATGGCCAGGGCTGGGCAGGTGGCAGTGCTGGCACAGGGCGTCTGAAGCACCCTAGAAACCCCCCTGGGTGGGTGGGTCATGACATGCGACTCCTGAACAGGGGCAGATGAAGCCCTTGAGATCCAGCTGAGACAGAGGAAGAAAGTAGAGGGGGGCGGGTGGGCGGGCGATGGTACAGGCCAGAGGAATGGGCATCTTGTCTGGGGTTCAAGGGTGAGTCGGAGCTGTCCAGTGTTCCCGGCAGAGCACTCTCTGAGCTTCTGGGGTGCAGGTCGGGAGCCAAAGCCTGAATCACATGGTGGGGGCCCCTCCTTCGCTCTTATTTGAGGGAAGCTCACCTGTGCCCTATCAGAGCCCCTGCTGACCCCAAGGGAGCAAGGTTCCCCTCAACCACCAAAGGTCAGGGGAGCTGTCAGACCCTTCAGTTCTCTTGGAGCCCAAGGACTTTATCTTGGTCCTGGGAAGAAGCACTTTCCCCTTTCTGCACATGCCGTCTTGGGGGGAATGGGACGCAGGGCCCCTGTGTTGCCCTCCACCTGCCGGGAGACAGATAGCGCCCTTGTACTTGATTCCTCCTTCCTCCTGAGCAGCTCCCCACCCAGAACCCCCGCCCCAGGTCCCTGGCCCCTTGGGTGTGTGTGTGAGAGACCAGGCTGGGCACAGGGTGGAGGAGAACAGGGATGAACTATGAACCGAGTGCATGTCCCCACACCCCTCACTTGATTCGGCTTTTAATGAGCATCTCCTGGGACAGTCCAAGATGCAGGGGACACGGCAAGAGACAGGAGACAAGGGGCTCAGGATGTAGTTCAAGAGAGCACATGATAAGGAGCTAATAACTTCACATGGCAATGATCTCCATCAAGAAAATACAAGCAGGTGCCGAGCGAGAACAGAGGGGATGGGGGCCAGAGGGAGCCCAGGGAGGGGGCAGCATGCTGAGGCCTGACCCTGGCCATCCGGTGGGATCTTTCCGGCCTGAGCTTGGAACTCCACACTCCATCCCCTGCACATGCCCGTGTGGTGTCAAAGGACTCACGAGCCGCTGTGGGCTCGGGGCAGAGGGCCACCAAGGGGTTGGGCCTCAGCCTCCAGGATAGGCTGCAGGAAGTGGAGGCCGGGGCAGGGAGTGGGCTCAGGCTTTGATGTCAGGCAGGCCTGGACTGTGACACCCTCTCTGGACCTCAGATTCCTCACACAGTAGCGGAGACCATGGGCTATCCTCCTTGGAAAGATGGGGTTTATACGCCACCCCATCACCACCAGGGAAAAGCTGCACTTCCTACTTCCCTTGCAGCTAAGCCAGGTGACCGCGCAGGAGCCAGGGAGGGGCCAGCAGAAGCACTGTGCCCGCCCCTCCCTGCCCCCTGGCTGGAATGAAGCGATGGTGACAGCCATCTAGGACCCGGGACCATCCCCCTTAGGATGTCAGAGCATGGACAGCCAGGGTGGCTCAGTGGTTTAGCACCACCTTCAGCCTAGGGTGTGATCCTGGAGACCCGGGATCGAGTCCCACGTCGGGCTCCCTGCATGGAGCCTGCTTCTCCCTCTGCCTGTGTCTCTGCCTCTCTCTCTCTCTCTGTGTCTCTCATAAATAAATAAATAAATAAAATCTTTTTTAAAAAATAAAAGGATGTCAGACCATTACGAGGGGAGCCTGGGTCTCTGATGGCTCCATGAAACAGACGGACCACCACAGCTTGGGATTTCGTACGAAAGATGAGCAAACTTCTAGCTTGTTCCAAGGCACCGCTGTTTGGGTGGCCTGGTGCCCAGAGCCAACACCAATGTCCTGAGGCCACCTGTGGATTGTTGAGGGAGGCGCTTTGCGGGCCGTGTTCCTGTAGGGCTTCATCCTCATAAACTTCCTGTGTCTGCACCCATCCTTGGTGATGGCACCTCCTTCTGTCTCCTGGGCATGACTTTGGAATCAGAGCTCCTTGTTGGGGGGCGGGGTGTCCCCGTCCAGCTGCCTGAGTTCTTTATAGTGACTCTCCCTCTGTTCCTCGTGAGGATCCCCCAAGTTTGACCTCTGGGATCTTTTTCTGAGTCACTCATCCCTCCTGAGCCTTCTTCCTTTTCAGAGCCTCCCGTGGAGGGACTGTCGCTATTTGGTTTTTCTCCAAAGCCCATTTTGCTAAAGCCCTGCATTTCTGACTGTGCCTTGCATCCCAGTCATGGTTTTCTTAAAAAAAATATATATGTATTTTTTAAAATTTATTTATTCATGAGACAGAGAGAGAGAGAGAGGCAGAGACACAGGCAGAAAGAGAAGCAGGCTCCCTGTGGGGAGCCTGATGCGGGACTCGATCCCAGGACCCCGGGATCATGCCCTGAACCGAAGGCAGACGCTCAGCCGCTGAGCCACCCAGGTGTCCCCAGTCACAGTCTCCCACCAGTGAGCAAAACGCCTGGATGCCAGGACCCGAAATCCCAACTAAAGGGGCTTATGCACACGCCCTCTGTGTTTCACACACAGCGAGCATTCTGGAAGGTGGCGCCTCTCCCGCTGCATCAGTAGCATTGTCCCGTCAGTCAAAGCCTGGTCTCTGAGATCTCTGTGGCCTTTCCTTGGTGGCGAAACAGCTGCTGTTGGCTCCAGACACCCCCCCCCTCCATGTTTAAGACAGAGGGAAGGGAAAGCGTGGCACCCCCGTCCTTCCCAGAAAGCCCCCGAACCGTCTGCATAGATCTGGGTGGCCAGGACCCGGTTACGTGGCGCCCAAAGGCCAAGGCAGACGGCACTCAGTTGTGGATGTCAAGTGAGCCCACCGCTGTTTGCCACTGCACTCCGTGGGCAGAAATGAGGAAATCCCGAAAGGAGGTGACCGTGATGAGCGCTCAGCCTCTCCCGTTGGCAGGAGTCAAAGCCACGGGGGCATTTCGCCAGCTCTTCCTCAGCCCGCCCTGGGTCGAGACAGTCACCCAGGCCTCCTGCTGGAAACAGAGGAGCGGGGCTCGGAGTACATGATGATCTGGCTGGACTCCAGGCCAGAGTGCGGGCCCCCAATAGGAAGCCATCCATAGTCCCCATCTGCCTGGCTGATCTTAAGCCCTGTCTCCTCACAGCCTCACATTCCTCTGCTTCATCCCCAGTGCTCCCCACCTGCTCCCCGGCATGTTGTGAGTGTGGGTGCTGCTGTGACTGTCGATGTAAAGTACCGCACCCTCGTCCTCCTGGCGTAGGGAAAAAAACATTCCGGCCAGCGAGTGAGAGCAGCATGTGCAAAGGCCCTGGGGTGGGAGGGAGCATGGCATGCTCCAGGAACCCAGAGAGGAAGGCCGATAGGGCTGGAAGCACAGTGACCAGGGCAAGAGTGGCTCAAGGTGAGGGCACCCCAAGGCCCCTCCCGCTCTCTCTCCAGGTGTGTATGTAGCCATCTCTATCTCAGGGTATGTATCCCCACCACTGCTTGGTAAAGCAGTAATAACACAGGACTTCATCCATTGAGAGGGATCTTGAGGGCTGGGCTGATCTTGGAAGGCTGCCTGGAGGAGGTAAAGTGTGTACTGGGCTTTGAAAATTGGGCTGTTTCCTTAGGGCAGAGGCTAAAAAACCCAAATCCTTCAGCCACGGAGGTAATAAGGAGGGGAGAGGGTGAGTGTAGCTCAACAGGGAAAGACGGGGTCTGTGGACCTCCAGGGAGCCCTGGCCCCATCTGACAGGCACGGCCACACAGCAGTGATGGCTCCACTCGCTGGATCTCCTGATTTGGGGGGAGCAGCAGGGAGTCTAGATATTTATGGGAGATTTTCCAATACTCCAATCACTGTGGCTACTACACCAAAAGGGTTTCTGGGGATGTGGCCATTCCCAGCCCACCTTAGGAGCTGGAGGGCTGGGGGGGCTTTGGTGTAACGCTGCCAAATTGCTGTTCCTGAGCCTCCTGCCTCCCTCCTCCTACACACCAACGGGTGCCAACGGGGTTTGGCAGGGTAAGCCTGCTGCTGCCTGAGTTTTGGGGCCTCGTGCCAGTCCCCCGGTTTCGTACCTCGGTCCAGAGGCTGGCCCCTGACCCCAGACTGTCTCTGGCTACGGCCTCACCTCTGGTCCTTCCCTCCCAGGGCTGTTACACAGTGATCCTCAACACGTTCGAAACCTACGTCTACCTGGCTGGAGCCCTCGCCATAGGGGTACTGGCCATCGAGGTGAGTAAAGGCCCCCACGTCTGCGGCTCCCCGGAAGCAAGGCACACACGGGGTCTCGGAGAGATCCCCCATGGCCTGCATCCCCCCTAGCCTAGCTCTGTCTCCGCATCTTAAATCCAGGACCAAGTGGGTCGGTCCCCCACTGCGGGGACTGCGGGATGGTAAGCCCGGCTGGGTCCGTCTGTTGTTGCCCGAGTCACTGTTGGACTCTGGGCTCGTCTGAGCAAGTCCCCAGCAGGGAGTGGACAGGCTCTGGGAGGGAGCCACCCCCAATCTTCCTCCCACTGTCCCCCACCCCTGTTCCTCTCTGGGGAATCTTCCCCCAAGGTCCAGAGTGACTCTTGTCGGAGGATCAACACCGCTGCCTTGATGGGAGCTGCAGCTTGTGCTTCTAGGTCAGGCCCTTTCTCTGTGGGAGGTTCCGGGCCTGGGGGGTCCTGTCGATCTCACCAGGGCGGTCTCCATAAACCCCCTCTTCCCTGGACCCCGGAGCCCCTCAAAGGGAAGGCAGCTGCAGGCTCTCGCCGCCGCCACCAGGTGGCGCTTCAGCCGCGGGGCGCCGCTGCCCTTCCTTCTCCCGCCCTCCTCCCGGGTTCAAACCCGCTCCTCCCGTTTGGACTGACCGCGTAGCCCACGCCTGAGCAGCTCCAGGAAGGGACCCCTCCCGGCCTCGGCCAGGCAGCCGAGCCTCGGCCTCCCCCTCCTCCTTGGGGGGCCTCCCGGGTGCCTGGCACCGCAACCGTGGCTTTGCTCAGCTTCTCAGGGCGTCCTACAGCTCCCGGGGGGGAGCAGGTCTTTGTGGACACTACGGGGGAGAGGGAGGGGTCGTTTATTCACTCATCCAGCAAGCATAGATTGAGCGCCTACTGTATGCCAGCACCGTTCCCGGTGAAGAAGGTCTCTGGCGGAGACCTCGGACCCGATGCTCAAGAAACACACGCCCCAGGGCAGGGATGTGGAATCGCAGGCTGTGTCCCCCCCACGCCCCACGCAGGAAGAACACGGGCTTTTCCAGTCTAACTCCCAGCTCTGCCTCTGGGCACACGGGGCCTCGGAGCCATAGGTGACCTCTCGGTGAAATGGTGCTACTACCCCGCTCCCCGGCTTTGGGGCTCCTGGGTGTTGAGAGGATGGCAGGGGATGGGGCTCCAAGCCTGGCGGGTGGTCCTGGGGCTTATCGGACAATGTCTGTGTTCTCCGTGTGCTGCCCTCACCCCCAGCCCCCCAGCCGGCGGCCGCCCCAATAGGAAGCAGAACCCTGGTCCCGGAAAGGGACCTCTGCTTCTCTCCATCCCAGCCTCGCCTACCCGCACCCCACTTCCCTGACCTGTGTCATGGGCCACTTGCAAGAAGACCCCTGCTCGTGGGGGTCTCAGCCCTTCTGGTCGGAGGGCCAACCCTGCATCCGGGTCTCTGCCTGCCCCACCACCCCAGGGCCCCGGTTAGGCGCTCAGGGATTGTGCTCTCAACTCTGCGAAGGGCTACATCTCCCCTGCCTGTTAATGACGATGCTGGTAACTTCTTCCTACAGCGACTGTCCCGCATCATTGCCTTATACTGCCATCCTACTCCCCCCACCCCACCCCCGTGAGCTAGATGGGGGAGCACGCAGGACTTTCGAGCTCCGGCTGCGGGGTCACGGTGCCCAGACGCAAACCCCAGCCCCCCAGCTCCCCCACTTGCAACCGTGTCACCTGAGGGTGGTTGCATCACCTCTCTGTGTCCTGCCTCCTGCCCTGTCACAGGTTTCCACGAACACATGTAAAGCTGTGCAGGGCACACAGCGAGCCCCCGGTCCGTGCGCAGGCCCAGAGAGGGGACACGTGTGGCCCAATGTGGCTGCTGGCAAAGAGGGGAGCTGGATTTGAACCCATGTCCCAAGGCCCCTTCTTTCCATGACTACCCTTGCCCCCGGGGACTGTCAGGAAGCCCTCCTCCTGCAGCGTGCTGCGTGCCAGAGCCGCCTCCCTGCCCCACGGCCCACGACGTCGGTGGGGGTGACACCTCCCCACGCGGGGCTGGGAGCCCAGCCTGACAGGCCAACATCTGCTTTCCCCGCAGCTCTTCGCCATGATCTTCGCCATGTGTCTCTTCCGGGGCATTCAGTAGAGGCAGGGCCTGCAGCCTGACGCCTCACCCGCCGCCCCTGCCCAGCACCCAGCGCCCCCCCCCCCGCCCCCGTGCCCCTGCCCTCAGCCCCAGGGGAGGACGTGAGCTCTCGACGAGTGGCCAGGAGGCGGGGCGGAGGCAAATAGCTATTTTTTTAACAAAACGAAATGAAGAAGAAAATACAGACTGATGTACCCCACCTGGACTCCCGGTGGGTGCCGCGGGCGCCCTGCAGAGGCCCTGGCGCCCGCACCCAGGGAGCAACAGAGACCCAAGGATCCCCAGGGCCAGGCTCCCTCCTCGATCCCGCCAGCCCCGGCAGCCCCGGGCCTGGGCCCTCTCCTCAGCTCCGGGGGCCAAGAAAGTGCGGATTTAGCCAAGAAGGAGACAAAAGCAGCTCTCAGAGGTCCACGGAGCCCGGGGGCCCCCAGGACACTCTGTCACCACGTCCTTAGGAACTTGGAACCTGTGCTAACCCCTGGTCCTCTGAGGATAGAGTTGCCCCTGCCTCGGGCGGGGCCCAAGGGTGGGCTGCTCGGACACTAGACCTAAGAATGGCCCAGCTGGCGGGGTCCTTGCTTCCCTCCTCTGTTGGATCAAATAATCTGGAAAGCCCAGAGAGGGGCAGTTTCTCATTCACAGTCACACAGCACATGCATGACAATTCTGAGCAAGAACCCGGTCGTCCCTCGGCTGCCTGTCACCCCTCGCAGGGCCCTGTAGGTCCCAGCACATCTGCTGCTCACACCGCTCCCTGGCCTCGGCATCCTGGTTTCCCAAGGAGGGAGAGAGAGCAAGCTGGTCAAGAACTCCCCAGCTCCACAGCTAAGAAAATTCTGGACTGGCCCCCCCTGCTTCCCTCCCACTTCCCCATACACACACACACTTTCTAAGCTCCCCAGGGATACACACACACACACACACACACGCACATACACTACAGTCCCTTTTCCACACACCACCCACCTCTTCCCACAAGCTTGACCCCTTTCTTGTTTTCCATCAACTCTGTGGCTCCCGGGGCTGGAACAAACTCCCAAGACCATCTGGTTCTCCTCTCCCCACCCAGAACTGAGGCTTGGATGTCTTCCACAAGATCTCTGCCAAGACTTTGCCACCCTCTTCTTGCATACCTCCAAGGATGGGGAGCTTACTACCTCCCGAGACAGACTTCAGTCTTTGGACTGCTTTGACTTTTTAGCATCAGCTCAGTGCACATGAGAGTCCTCTGTTTCCGTGGCATCCCACTTGCTCTCTCTCCTTCCCAAAGGGTTGAGACCACACGTTGCCTCCCCCAAGCCCCATTTTCTCCAGGCTCAAGAGCTCCAAGACATCTCATTTCTGCTGCGACATGGTTTCTAGTCCCTTCGCTGTCCATTGCACGCTTCTGAGTGTTTCTTCCCAGCTCAGGCAGGGAGAGGTTGTCCCCTAGACTCACGACCCACAATCAGTCCCTCACACACAGGCCTTACATTCTACATCAGTGTTGCAAGATGCCTCGACTCCAGTGAATGAGGAATGATTGCCGGGGGGGGGGGGGCTGTTCACAGAATCTGGGGTTTGGCCTGGGGCCTGGGGCCGGATGGACGGCGAAATCCCCATTGGTGGTGTCTGCCAGACAATTCAGGCTCGATTAGTGATGTCTGCCAGAGGCACGGCAGTGGGAGGAGCAGCATGAGCCCATTCTGAATCCTAGGCCCTGTGTCAGCTTCCAGCCTCCCTCCAGCCTGCCGGCCACTGGGAGACCCCGAGCTGTGGCCTGTGGCCCTGTGCTTCCCTGCTCGGCCACCCGCCCCTGTAGAGATGCAGCCCTGAGCTCTGTGCCTGCTGTAAAGATTGGATTTGACCCATGCCATCCTTCTGCTGCCCCCCACCCCACCCCAGTCCCAGATCCCCTTCTGGCCACCAAGCTGGGGCTTTCCATATTGTCCCTGGAACAGCCTGTCTGCCCTGGCAACTCCATACAAGCCGCCACGAGCTCCTTGGCGACGGGGCATCCCCAGGACCTAGTGTGCCCTGCAGCTGGTCTCCCAGCCCAGCCTGAGCAGGACCTCCGGCTTGCTCCTCCAGACCCACCCGCCCGCCCACATGCTTAGCTCCAGCTTTCCGGCAGAGGCATGTGGCTGGTCTGAGGTTGACAAAATAAACAAAAACAGCTGGCCTAGCGGGACTCAGGGTCTGACTGGGCAGCTGTGTGGCTCCCGTCCAGGGGCATCCCAGGCTTTGGGGGCCCATTGGGTCCCCTACCAGCCAGGAGAACCTGGAGCCTTCAAGGTAAGAAGGGCCTAATATCTGGCATCCTGTGTGTCCCCACCCCCCACCCACCTGCTGGGCCCTGTAAGAATCAGTGGGAGGGAGGGCAGGTCCCAGAGGAACATCTGGCTGAGGCAGGCTCAAGGGTGGGTGTGAGCCTCATCCCCAAGGGCTTTCCAGAAGGTGCCACGGAGCCCCGAATCCACCTCTAGCACTGACCCAGGCTGGTAGCTGCCTGCAGCAATTCTGACGCATGAAAAATAAAGCCCAGGCCCAGTGGGGCTCAACCCTCTCCCAGGCACTGAGATCTAACTGGGCTGGTTCAGATACAGCCCCTGCGAGGGGCTGGGGGCAGTCGCTCGGCTGCTGGGCCAGGGGGCTGCGGGAGTAGGGACACCTCTTTGCGGGGACTTCTCCCAGCCTGCTCACGGGGCAGGGGCCAGGGCTGACCCCACACTGCTGGTCACACACCCACACCCTGGGCTGAAAGCCAGCTTCCTGCTCCAGAGCTACTGCCTTGTGGTTAGAAGCAGCCACCTGAGCGGTCCAGAGGCTCCCTCGTCTCTCTGGCCTTTCCATGCCCGAGGGGACCCCAAACCAGCCAAGGCCCTGGCAGCCCCACCCCATCTCCCCGAAGCCCCTCCTTCCCTTCCCCCATGGATCCTATGTCAAAAGTCTATTTTGAAAACTGTAAATGTTCCTTGCGGTAGATAGCAGAGCTAATTTATCATGTTTATTTCCCGTGACCCCCCCCCCTTTTTATATTCTATATCAAGAGGAGTTTTTGTAATATAAAACAGGACACCCACACTGATGGTTTTGCACTGGTTTTTGTGACTGTTTCTTACAAAAAGAAGGAACAAAGAATAAATAGTGACTGTGAAGAAAGGTGGTCTTGCTTGGGGTGAGGGTGGAGGGGGTGCAGGGATGAGGCGAGAAGTGGGCAGAGGGTGCTGGGCTCTGGGGATGAGGATAGAAGGTGATGGGCGGGGGAGAGGGTGGGAGGAGTCTTCCCAAACCTTCAGGATGGAGAGCTGGGCCTTCTTCGGGAGACATGTGGGTGCCCCTCCCTGTTGTCACTGCCTCCTTCACAGCAATGGCTCGTGGCCTTCATTCCCCACCAGCCCAGCCAGCTCCCCAGACTACGTCTGCTTGCCAGGCCCCCTCCCTCTGGGCCCACCTCCGATGGCTGAGCAAGCAGCACGGAACGTCACGACAGCGCCATGCCAGCAGGCCCTCGCTACCACCAAGGGGCAAGGCCGGGCGGCCCTCCCACCTGCCCAGCCCACCCCAGTCCACTCCCGCCAGGGGTGAGACTGCTTGGCTCCAGCAAGTGCCTCACCCAGAGCCCGACTGCTAAGCCCACACTTCCTACTTCCCTGCCAGCCACCCAGGGGCACCAGCCCACCATGCCCACCGGTGACTAGGACAAACCACCCATCACCCATCAGAGGATGAGCCAGGCCTTAAAGGCCTGGATCAGATGGACAGGACGCCAGCCACCAACCCCAACTCCCAAAGGTAGTGGTGGGTGCCCCACCTGGCCAGGGCTTGTCAGCAAGCAGCTGGATTCTGGGGGGAGGCGCAGACGGAAGAGGCAGGGGTCGGGGGTCAGGACAGAGCCCAGCCTTTCCTTGGTGAGCAGGTTCCCTTCTGCTCAGCCGGTCACCAGCGGCACAGCCGTGGGCACCCGACCCATTGGGCCTCTCCCCTCAGCTGTGCAACAGCAGCGAGACCACTGCTCTGCCAGGCACCAAGCATGTGGCTGTGGGGACAGCCGGCCCCATGTGGGCAAGGTTCCCTCAGGACCATCTGTCTCGCCCCGCTGACCACACTACTCCTAGGCGAGAATCGAGGGTGCGGCCTGGCTGCCTTTCTCCAGGCCTGTCCCCAGGAGGGCCACCACTCCAGGTGTGCCTACTTGTGTCCTGGAAGGAAGGGGCCTGGGAAGGGACAGCTATGGGGGCGCACAGGCAGGGGGTCTGCAGCTCTGAGGGAGCCGCTTCTTCGCCTCCTCCAGGGCACTCGCGGTGGGGGACATGAGAAGTAGCCTGCCGAAATATCTCTATTTATTTCTCCTGCTGAGTTTGAAGGGCACCCAGTCCTACCCCACCAGGTCTTGGGGGCTGCACCCCAGGGAGAGGGTGAGGGTAGGCGAGGGAGCAGAGCCAAGCAGACAGCAGACCCTGAAGGACAAGGGACAAGGAAGTGCCACTGTTTCTCCTTCCTCATCTCAAACCCCACAGGGGCCTCCATAGGGTGCTTTCTGCGCTCACTGCCAGGGCCAGCCTGTGGTGAGGCTGCTGGCGGCCTCTGGACCCAGGCCAGTGGAGGGACCCGAGGAGCCCCAGGGGCCGGAGCAGCCTCAAGCAAGGCCCTGGGAAACAGCCCGTGGTGGCCGGGCTTGGGGGCCGGGCCCAGGCTCTGGCTACAGGTGGCCCACCTCACAGACAGGCTGCAAAGGGAGTTGCCAGCTCAAAGACAACCTCCCCCCCGTCAGCCCCGCGGCTAGGCCGTGGGAAAGGCAAGGATGTGCGCTTAGGGGCAGGGGGCAGCTCCGGCAGCTGGGGAGGGCCCACACTGAGGAGTCTGGGGTCGAGTTCTCAGGTTTTCCAGGTGTACACGGAAGCCACGTTCAGCTGTGTGGGCACTAGATCGGGTGGGGGTGCAGGGAGGGCAGGGGGGCGGTGCAACCTCTCCCAAACGAAAGAAGGGCCTCCTGGCAGAAGCAGCAGGAGCCTCGCCTTAGCCTAAGACCCTATGACTCAAGCTCTTCCGTAGGCATCTATCCAGGGGATCCAGAGGCCAAGAGACCCGAGAAAAGGAGGCGGTACTGTGTGAGGTGAAGAACAGAGGTCCCAAGGCCCTGTCCCTCCCCAAACCCGAAAGTCCAGGAGATCACAGCATTTGGGGGTGCCCAGGAGGAAAGGAAGGCGGTCAGCCGCGCCTGCCTGGGGCAGGCCTGGCGCAGGGCAGGGTCCTTCCTGCCTTCCAGGGGCCAGAGGGAATCCGGGGCCCCGGGACCTCCCTGCCCCACAGGGGCCCCTGGCCCAGCGAGTGGCTAGACTTTCTTGGGTTTCCGGCCGACTTGGTAATAGTAGTAAACGCTGATGGCGACAAAAAGGAGGCGGCTGGCCAGGAGCAGCAGGATCCCCAAGGACACGAGGCCCGTCTCGGCTAGCGTGGCAGTGACCACTGTGGGAGAAAGACGGACAGAGGAAGGGGACAGAGGTCAGAGGAGGGGCGGGCCTCACCCCCAACCCTGGAAGACATGCTGAGCTGGGGGCTCCCGCTGGACGCGTCTGTTCTGCTGTCCCCCACGTGGCAGGTACCGGGGTAAGGGCGAGCGTGTGGGCAAGACTGGGTGCGCGCTGGGTACACCAGCGAGCGATGGGTTACAGGAGGCTGCAGGTGCACGTGCGTGGCCGAGGCTGTGGAGATGCATGCGTGTGCATTCAAGAAGATACGGGCAGGTATTAGGAGTGTGAGCACGGGTGTGCAGACCTACAGGCATGCGAGGCCACTTGAGTCCCTCCCCCGCAGACAGACTTTCATCACTTCCTGGAAACCAAGCTGCCCTGCCCGCGCCTCCATCTCCATCAGCCTCCCTGTCTCACTGCCCACCTCAAGACTCACCCAAGAACTGGACCCCAAAGTAACAGGCTTCAGTGAGCAGAGTCCATCGGATGATAACCTTCTCAGCCGTGTAGAGAGCGTTCCACATAATCAGGGAGATGCCTGGGGTGGGGGGCCAAAGAGCAGACTGGGGGCAGGCAGCTTGGGCCTGGAGAAAGATCCCAGACCTCCACATTCCCCCGTCCACTCACACCCCCCAATGAAAACCGTCCATCATCTGTCCTAACCCCATAGCCCCAGCTGTCCCTACTGTCCGGGTGGAGTGCTTGAAGCCACACCAATCTCCACCAGTGCCTGTCCCACCAGTACTGGGGCAAACCCTTGAAGGATCTGTACACGTGCCATCGGCACAAGGTTGGGGAGACGGTACAAAGGCACAGAGGCCTTCTGAAATGGGGGGCTGGGCATCATGAGACGTGGCTGGAGTCCGGAGCCCACAGTGGGAAATGGGGGAGGTAGGTCTGGGAAGGTAGGCTGGATCCACCCCATAAAACCACCCAGAAAGCCAGGTGGAGGGGCTGGGCCTTTATTCTGCAGGAAAATGGGAGCCATAGAGTGTTTGGGAGAAGAGGAGGGACACTACCTGTGCTAGTCTTTAAGAGCTGTTAAGTCAGCTTCCCACCAGGCGCAGGGGTGTGACTCAAATTAGAGAGGAAACGGGATGGCTCAAGAGAGGCCCAGGGGTGGGAGGGGTTTTGCAGACACTGTTGATTTTGCCTCCTCCTCTAGGCTGAGGCCCTGGAGGGCAGGGCCCGAGCCCCATTCATCTCTGTACCCCAGTGACCCAGTGGGGTGTGGATGGCAGAGACGTAGCCCAGTCCACTGGGTGCATTCCAGCAGCGGCCACAAGATGGCAGCACACCCCCAGGGAGAAGGACTCATCCCCAAGGGGGGGTGTGGAAGGGCTTCCCCATGCTCCTCTTGGTCCCCGTTGGTCCCCAGCTGCCCATCACGACCCCCAGTCTGCCCTGGCAATACTCACTGAGGAGGGCACCTCCGTAGAGGCGGATGGGGGTCTTGCTGGTCACCTGGGCTCCATCAAAGACTGCATCGTAGAGCTGGTCAGGGAAGGCGAGGGCCTGCGGGCATCGGGTGGGAAGTTCAGGGTAAAGTTGGAGGGGGTCACTGTTGAAACCTTCCACGGACGTCTTCCTTCCCCCAGAAGCAGGGCCGAAGCCCCTGGGGCAGTCCAGCATCAGAATCTTGATTACCTGTCGCCCTCCCCCATCCCCGGACTCCCCTGTGCCAGGACCGAAGGCTCTAGGTTCCCAGGGGCAAGGAGTCTAGGATGCTCCAGAGCATGCAGGGTATGGGTGGGAATGAGTATCAGGAGCTGGGACTGGACAGGTAGGGCATCAGCACGATGACCACACGGATAGAGGCAGCAGGGACCCCAGGACAGGGAGCCAGACCCAGGGCCCAGAGGTGGGGTGGGGGCTCACCATGATGGCAATGCCGGAGAAGAGCACAGCAGAAGCAAACTGCCAGACCCTGGGGATGCGTGGAGAGAAAGGTCACGGCCAGGGCCCCCTGCTGCCACCTCCAGGCCCCAGGGGACCCTCCCCTCTCCAGCCATGGTGTCCAGGGATGGCTGGTAAAAGGCGGAGGGCATGAGATAGGAGGGAATCACAGGCACGAGGACACCAGGGCAGAGCGGAAGAGGCGGGGCCTCATGCAGCACCCCTGCCATAACCCCGCACCCACCCAAACTCCCACTCCATGCTCACCTCAGCCCCAAGGGCTCCCGAACAGCAAACTTGATTTCGTTGCCCAAGACCTGGCTGATCTGTGGACCAAGAGGAGTGAGGGGCAGGCCCAGGCCATTCACTCCCCTCCCGAGCCCCCTGGCATGCCCAGGGATCCACCTGGGGCCTTCTGCTTAGCCAAAGGGTCACCGAGGCCACCCCCCCTCTGCCCCTTCATGACACCAGAGCTGACGGGAAACTGAAAATATGCTGAGGAAAGATAAAAGCTCTGGACACGGGCTTAAAGCCTGGCTCTGCCACTTACTGGTAGGGCCTTGTGCAAGTCCTTGACCTCGCTGAGCCTCAGTTTCCTTATCGATGCAATGGGTTAATAACTATCTCCCAGAACTAGCAGGATTAATAATACTTATAAAGCAATTGGTGCAGTAACGAGCACATAATAAGCATGAAATTCATTCTAACGATCTGTCTTCATTTTTGTTATTATTCCCTTGACATCTCCATTAAGTTCCTAGAAAACCGCAAGCTGAGTCCTGGAGCGCTTGAAGCTCTGCAGGCCGCAGCTACTCTTCTCCCTCACGCAGGCTGGCCCGCCTCCCCGGGGGGTGGCCAGCTTGAGGCCCCTCGGCCCACCTTGGAGCGGTGCACCTCCCCGTCGTCATCCTCCCCGCCCACGCCAAGGATCTTGCGGGTCTTCAGGCGGCTCACGAGGTCCGTCTGGCTGTGCTTCTTCATGAGAGGTGGGGGCTGCTTGGCTGCCATCTCGTCCTGGAGCCTGGCGTCTGCGGACGGGCTGAGGGGAGACACCAGCCTCAGCCACAGCTCCCCAGCTTCCACACCTCAGGGCCTGCCAAAACCTGCACCCGGGGCCTGAGGTCTGGAGAGATCTGGGGGCCCAGCCTTCGCACTCAGCTCCTTAACCGCCCGGCCATTTGGCGAAAGGGGCAAGTCTCTCCCCTTCCTGGCCTCAGCTTCCTCATCTCTAAAATGGGTGGAGGAGGGTGTCCCTAAAGCCCTTCCAGCTCTGTGAGCCCATCTGGCCTACACGAACACGGCAGACCCCAGGAACCAGGCTGGACAGAGCCTTCCGGACGGCCCCAGAGGGGTCTGTGGGCCGAGGTGGAGACCACATCCAAAGGCTCCTGGAGGCGGGGGCAAACGAGCGCAGGCCAGTCTTGCCAGAAGGAAGACGTGCTCAAGTCCTGGGGTCCAGCAACCCCCACCGATCCTCTGCCCAGATAATCCCTCCATCCAGCAAGCCCTCCCTCCCTGTCTCGCAGACAACATTCTTCAAACCTGCCAGGACCGAACGAAGGGGAAGGGGGGTGGCCCCAGGACCCAGTGAAGCCAGGAAAGTGGGCAGAAGCTCTGTGCCCCTTCCTGCCAGGGGCACCCACGACCGGCCTCTTCCCCACCCCGTGTCTGCTCACAAGCCTCCACACCCCCCCAATCCCCAGCCACACCCCCCCACCCCCCAGCTCCACCTTGGGCCAGGTCTTGAGCACCTACTGTGTGCCAGGCTCTGGTGTGGGAGACACAGAGATGAGCTGACTGCTGGTCCTCGCCTTCGATCACCACAACAGCTGTACAAAGGAGACAGAAGTATAGACTCCAGTGAGGCAAAGGTTTCCAGAAGCTGGCCGGGGCGGGGCGGGGATGGGGCACTGGGCTCCTCTATCACACCCCCACCCTAGCATGCAGTGGGAACTATTTACACCCACCCTACAGATGAGGAAACCAAGCTCAACAAAGTTCAACAGAGACGGGGTTGAGTAACTCCATACCTCCCACCCCACCACACCACATGCCTTATTCCAGCACCCCATTCTCCAGAAGCCCACGGCCACCCGCCAGCAAGTCGGGAAAACTACCCTCATGTGCAGACGAGCTTCAGAAGTCGCCTGCCCCTCTGCTGGGCTTGCTGGACCTCCCCGCCCAGGCCTGAGCCGGGTCCCAGTCTGGCTTGCCGCCTTAGGGGCGCGTGGCCCCAGCCAAGCCTCACCCTCCAAGCCCTGATCAGGGCGGCCAGAGACAGAGACGTCACCTCTGGTTTTCTAGCCTCCCTGTGTCTTAAAATAACATAAAGCACCCCGACAAATAATCAGGACCGAGACTCAGACTTCGGGGAACCTGGATAATGTGGCTTTAGACTTGGGCAGAGCAGGGAAGTAGGCACACAAGTCAGTCTCAGTGGTCTCCAGGGGGCGATGTCCAGGCCCCTGGCCTTGGCTCATCATCTATGAAACAGGGGTAGCTCTGCTGACCCCTCCCCACACCCAGCCCCCAGGGGAGGGGTACAGAGGTGGCCCGTGGTGGCCATGAAGACAGCTCCAATGCCTGAGGCCTGTCTGACGCGCAGGCAGCCAGCTCCACCGGAGAAGGCAGGGCTTAAGGACCCTGCCCCCCAGGGCCCAGCCGCTGTCCCCACACCTCAGCACTTGCCACCAGCTCTCATGACTCGAGAGAGAGGCGACAATCAGCCTGGCGTCCCTCCCACTGCCAGACAGACCGGCCTGAGACGGCCCACGACAGCTGGCCAGCCACTGCTGGTCGCCGCCCGGGCTGGCCCCCCTCGTCCGGCCTCAGCAAAGGAAACATCGGGTAGCCCGGCCCTCACCCTTCTTCCTCTTCCGGCCTCCCCCTCTGGCCTTTCATTTTTTTAATTTACATACAGCAGAACTGACATTTTTGTTGTTGTTTGCAGTTCCACGAACTCTTAGCACACGTGTAGATGCAGAGAAACACCACCTGCAGATGGGGACAGCTGCCCCGGCCGTACCCGCCCCTCCCCTCCCCACTGATCTGTTGGCCGTTGCTCTGGCTTGGGGTTTTTTCAAACGTGCTCTATGCACAGAATCATATAGACTAGACCCCCCGGAGACCGCTTCTTCCATGCAGCCTAACGATAAATGCCTCTGAGATTCACCCAAGCCGCTGGGCACTTCCCCTGCCCGTTCCTCTTCATGGCAGAGTCATGTTCTGTGGGATAGACGTACCCGGTTGCTGATGCAGCCACTCACTGCGGGACCTGGGCTGTTTGCAGAGTTTGACAATTAGCCATAGATCTCAGTCCCCTGTCAGAAGGCTGGCACTCAGGCCAAGCCCTCCAGGCCCCGGGCTGTGTCAGTGACCCCCCGCTCGGAGCGTGGGCATTGGTGGGGAGGGTCGTCGGGCAGAGGAAGACAGCTGATGCACTTAGCGGGGATAGGCTTTATCCACGGGGACCACCACCAGGTACCTGGGCTGGTGGGACCTGCTGCGGCCTCCCCCAGAGCCCAGACCCCAGCAAGGAGCTCACCACCCCCAAAGGGCCCTAGGGCCTCCCAGGGAGAGTGCAATCTCCAGGGAGTAGGAGCCCCTGCACCCTGCCTCTGCACCGCTAACTCCTCCTAGGACCCCTGCACCCTGCCTCTGCACTGCTACCTTCCCCAGGTAGTAGGACCCTCTGCACCCTGCCCCTGCAACCCTAACTCCTCCGGGGAGTAGGAGCCCCTGCACCCTGCCGCTGCACTGCTAACTTCTCCAAGCACTAAGTTCTGTCCCTGCTTCACCCACAGCATGTGCCCCACCCCCCGGGGAGTGTAGGTAGGCCACCTGCAGTTCTCCTATGCACCTGCTGGCCCCTCCACATGTCCTACCCCTGGGGCAAACCACATACACGCACCCCCCTCCCCCATCCCCAGGATCTGCCCTTGAACTTTCTTCCCCTTCCCACTCCACAGGTGTTTTTCAGTCCTGCCTCATTTTAACCTAAGTGAGGACACAGGACACCTCCCTTGGCTCCATTCCCTGCACCTCGGCTGAGCCAGATGTGCATTCGAATCCTGGTTCTCCCCTCTCACCAGCTGCAGGGCTTTGGGCGGCTCGCTGCCGCTCTCACAGCCTCAGTTTCTGCCCCTGTGAAATGGGGTTAATAAGAACACTCACTCTGTGCAAGTGCTGGAGGCTAAGGAGAGGGAACACGGGCGGGGCCTGGGGCCAAGTGCCCGGCCTGCCCACACTCCCACTTCCCTTTCTTCATTCAGCCATTCAGCTGTGCACAATGGAAAAAGCCTGCCTGATAGGGCTGTTGCTTCCTTTCCAGAGCCAGCTGCCTTCTGAAGGGGCCCCAGGGCTCCCCCCACCCCCATGCCAGGCTGCCCGAGGCTAAGGGAAGGGGCAGGCGGAGGTGAACCTGCCCAGCCAAGGAGCAGGGATAATGCAGCCTGCGGCCCCCTAGAGCCTGAGCTCATGACCTCTACATTCTGCCCCTGGCTGGCCTCTCTGACCTCGATTCCCAATAAAGCCAGTAAGTCATTATCCTTTTTTTTTTTCTCATGTGTATGTATTTAATAATAAAGTTTCTGTCCTTCTTAATGGTTGTTTTCACTTAGAAACCACTGCCCACCCAGGAAGGTCCTCCTCTCCCTCTGCTCCCCCTACCTCGATGCTCCTAGTTCTTCAGGGCCTTCCCAGGACACAGCCTCTCCCTCCCTCCCCTGGACTTCCGTGGGTCTCAGCATGCACAGCCACTGGCCACTTCCAGCCCATGCTTGCAGTCACATCACGGGCACTCGGGCTCCCGGTGACCCAGTGACCTGAAAGCAGTGCTGTTATCTTGTCCAAGAAGCTCCCCGCTGGACCTCTGCACGAGCTGGGCAGTTGGTCAGCGCAGGCGAATGAGTGAGAGTTGGGCTACGGTGAGCAGGCCTCCCAGCCCTAGCAGGACACCCAGGATCACACTCAGTGCCAGGGCCCCAGGGGAGGCTCTGCTCCAAACACACACTGGACAAGGCAGCAAGTTGAGGCCCAGAGAGGGCAGGCTCGGCCCCGGGCCACATATGAGCTGGTGGCAGAGGAGTCCAGGGAAGGGGCTTTGCAGTCAGACGGCGCTTGGTTCAAAGGTGACATCTCCTACCAGCCAGTGGCCTCAGACAAGCGGGTCCAGGATGCTGAAGACATAGGAGAGTGGGTACAAATGCTCTTGGTGAAGGGTCTGGCATGTGGGGTGGCCCAGGAAATGGGGGGGGGGGTCTGGACTGGAGGAGCACGTGCAGTGAGACATCACCATGGCCTCCTCAGATACTTGCAGCCACCACTAGAAGGCAAGCACCCCTGGGTAGGGGATTCCCTAGGTCTTGCTCACTGGGCCTGGGACAAACTTCCTGGCATGTGAGGAGCTCACCAAATACCTGTCACCAAGTAGTGAGTTGGGGAAGGTGTGGAGAGCCCCCCGCCCCATACCCGACGGCTGGCCAAGGTCTGACTCCCTGCAGCATGCACCCCCCACGCCCCCACCCGCCCCTCCTTCAAGTGCAGGAACATCTGCGGCCAGCAAGAACATCCCCAAAGAGCTCCGAGTGGCAGCAGCACAGAGGGGGGCACAACTAGACACAGGCCAGGGACAGAGAGGCTCATCGTGGCTGCATAGCCTTAATAACTAGGCAAACTTGAGCTCAAACCTCAACTCTTTCTCTTACTTGTCTGCGACCTCAAGAAAGTTTCCTAACCACTCTGAGCTTCCATTTCTTCCTTTGTGAAACCACAGAACTATTTTTTACCCCACAGGGCTGTGATGAAGGCACTGGGCGAAGGCGGCCGAGGGGCCTGGCACCTGCTGTGTGCTCCATACAGGACAGCAATTAGCGACACTGCTCCTGCGGCAGCTGCCAAGGCCCTGCCCTGGCGGCAGATCAGAGGGGGCTGGTCCTAAAGGACCTCTCCCAACCCCCCTGTAGCCTTCCCAGGAAGCCCGGTTTCCATAGAAACAGTCGGACTGCATGGAGACTGTGCCCATGAGGGCTGGCTTAGAAACCTGACCAGCAGTGGGGAGTGGGAGGGGGAATGAAGGGGGCCTGGGGCCCAGCACGCCCACCAGCTGCCGAGCCTCCCGGTGATTCAGGGGGGAGTCACTGTCGCTGAGCATCACAGCCACTTCCTTTTCAAACAAGACCTTCTGCTGGAGGGACGGTGCACCTGTCCCTCCCCGTCTGGTAGGAACTGCCCCCAAGAGCACCCACCCCAGGGTTGGAGGCAGGGAACAGGGTACTTCCAGACCAGGAATCCTCTGCAGCCCCCACGACAACCCTATGAGAATGGCTGTGTTGTCCCCTCCATTCTCCCGATAAAGAAACGAAGGCCCGAGTGACTTATTCAAGCTTCGCAGGGTAAGCGGCTGAGCTGAAATTGGAACCGAGCTGACCGCGCTTTAAATGGATATCCTGAGAAGGGCGGGCGTGTGCGTGCAGGGGCAGGGAGCTGGGTGGTGAGCCTGATCTCTGAGAACGAAGCCCTACACCATCTTTCTCCTCACATCGCCCCTTGAAAGTCCCTGGCCGGCTGCCAGCATCTGAACTCCCTCCTTCCTGGGGTCTAGCCTCCCTTGGGTGAAGGCCCGGTGATTCCAGCAGGACCAGGGAAGGGCTGCGGGAGGCCCATTGTTCTCTTATCACATTGGTGCAAAATAGCTGGAAACGGGGTGTGGGACAGGGCAGCGCCAGGAGAGGGGGCAGCGAGAGAAGGAGCCTCCTGCTGGTCACAGAGAAAGGGAGGCAAGGAGGCCAGGGAGGCTGGAGGGTCCAGAGCCCCGATCATCCACCCCGTGGGTCCCTCCCTGGGGCGGCCCATCAGCTCCGTGGCCGAGGGGCTCCCTAAAGGCCCCCAGCCCAGAGCCCCCAGCCTGAGCCCTCGGGCTGGGTGAATCTCCCATCTCCAGGGCTGTACTGGAGAGGCGTGGGGTGGGGGGAGAAGGGACCCATGTTGGTTTCTAGCCCTCGGCCTTTGGGCAGATCAACCTTTCAGACCCTCCTCCGTTCCTGCACCGTAAATGGGGGTCACGATGCCTGACTTGCCAGGTTGGTGGCGGAATAACAGCGAAACTAGGAAGTCACAGGACACAAAGGGGGCCTGACCGATGCGTTACCGACATCATCACTACTGACGTCATCACAGTGGCTTTGGTCATGTGGGTCACGGCAGGCGAAGGCACAAAGCCAGGGCGAGGCTGCATGCAGCAGAGCTTCCTTGCGGTGTGTCCCTCGAGAGCACGGTTATTCTAAAGGCCGAGCCTGTCTGAGTCAGCCCCGTGTCTCAAGTAGACGGGGAGCCAGTCGAGGGCGGGCGGCATCATCCATCTCTGTGCCCCGAGCCACCAACGGTGGATGCAAGGGGGGCAGGATGACGGGAGAGCTGGCGGGGGGAGGAGGGGGGGAGCACGATGCGAACCCTGCTGGGGTGACAGATCTTAGACCCTGAGACGAAACTCCTCCGTCGTCGTCAAGAAAGGGCCTCCACGTCCCATTTCCAGGAACCTCCAGGAACGTGGGAGCTGGCAGCGGAGCCCTGAGTCACGCACGGGGACACAGGACAGCCGAGGACACCACAGATTCTGCTTCCCTGGCGAAAGCAGAGGCCGACTCTTGGGGACTCGGTCTTCCGCATCTGCAAACACCAGGAGTGTGGTCTCTGGGGCCCTCCCGGCTGTGATCTTCAGGATGTGGCTTCTAAATCCACACTCCAGCGGCACAGCTCGGGCGGCCTGGCTGCCCCTGGGGACGCATGATTTATCTGCGAGTTCTCTTTCTTTTTCAAAGATGCCTGATTTCCAGAATGGCAGAGGGAAGCCCAAACTTTCATCACAAAACAAACATCTCCAGAGCCTCAGGGACCAGAAATAAACACTCCCTGCAGTTCTGGAAAGGGTGAGGGAGCAGAGCAGAGCAGACGACGAGGAGGGGACATCCCTGGGCCACCCCCCACCTGGCCCACCCCCGGGCCTGAGGCTGCTGTGTGCAAGGGGGATTCAGCCCCTTGAGGGCCATCCGTCGCCCCTCAGCTGTCACCAGAAGGAGGGTCCTTCCCTGTCCCCACTATCACAGAGGGCAGAGCACATGGGGAATTTCTGTCCTTTTCCAGCCGGGAATGGGCCTGCCTCCCCACCAGCCCGGTGACGGCATCAGAGCCCTCAAAGGCAGCTGGTGCTTCCGAGCCCATGAGGCCATGACCATGGGGACAGCCTGGCTTCTGGTTGCCATGGGGCCAGAGCTCTGGTGAGGGAGCAGCAGACACACGCCATTCTCCCCCACCTCTCTCCAAACCCCTGAAAGGGGAGGACAAGAGGGGGGCCGGGGCGGGGGCTTCCTTGCAGGGATGCTCTGGCATTTGGAGCCAACTTTTCCAGAAGCAAGGAGTGATCTGTCTTCTGGGTGGGAGGCAGGCAGAAGGGTCCCTGTACTTCTCCCAGGATGCTGTGGGCCAGAACTACAGTCCAGGACTGACCATCTCCCCCAGGGTCTGGGGTCAAAGGAGTAAGTCAGGACTCAAAAGGCCTGTGCCTTTGGGAATTACCATTTCTACCATTTATTAGCTGCATGGCCTTGGGCCAGTGATACTGCCTCTCTGGGCCTCAGTTTCCTCTCCTGTGAACTAGATTTAATAAGGACACCTAACACCCTACTGATGAGAAGATGCCTAAAAACATCTAGAAAGGTACCTGTTTTATAGTGAACGTTCAGTAATAACGCTGCTGTTATTCTCAGACTAGGAGACTCAGCTTCTTTGCCTCAGTTTCTCCCTTGACCATACCAGCTTCAGCCCCTTCAAGGGGCCACATGTGGATAGGGAATGGAGCGTTTACAAGGGGTGGCCATAAGAAGGAAACGGAAAGGAAATACGGGTCATTCTGGGGCAGGAGGAAGATGCTGCCCTGAGGCGCTCACGATGGACTGGCAGGGAGAATCCGGGGAGGGGGCTGACAGCAGGTGGCAGGGATATGAAACCCCTGAGGTACGAAGCCTGGGTGGCTCCCCTCCCTGTCAGGCCAGGCCTGACCCTGGCAACGATACAAACCAGCATTGCCAATGAGTAGCTGAGATGCAGGGTGAAGTGAAAGCAGCATGGATCAGGCGTCAGAACGTCAGGCACCCCGCCCTGCCGCTGCCACTGCTGCATGGAACTGACATGCCGTTTCTGAGCATCACTTCCCTCATCTGTGAAAAGGACACGCTTCGTCCCTTTTCAGCCAGCCTTGCCTCCTATCTCTGCCCTACCTCCTCACTCCACCCAAGCCACACTAGCTCCTTACTGTTGATCTCAAGTATGGTGGACATATTCCTGCCTCAGGACCTTTGCACAGGCTGTTCTCTGTAGGATCTTCATTTCCCCAAGCTATCCCCACAGTTTACTCTTTCTTTTTTTTTTTTTTTTTAAGATTTTATTTATTTATTTATGAGAGAGAGAGAGAGAGGCAGAGACATAAGCAGAGGGAGAAGGAGGCTCCATGCTGGGAACTCAACATGGGATTGATCCTGGGTCTCCAGGATCATGTCCTGGGCTGAAGGCGGCATTAAACCGCTGAGCCACCGGGGCTGCCCAAAGTTTACTCTTTCAAAGCCTTGGCTCCAAAGTCACCTCCTCAGGAAGGCCAACCCCACCCCTGACTTCAACACGCCTGATACTCCACTCCCTCACCCCAACCTCACCTCCCAATACACTATATAAATTATTTGTCCCTCCATCATTTAAGTTCAGCTCCATGACACTTTGTTTTGTTTGCAGCTGTCTCCCAGTGCCCGGAACTGTGTCTGGCACTCGGCTCACTAAACCACCTTTGGTATAGGGCCCACAAACAATTTGTTCAATCAGCGAAAGAACAGTCTAGAACTATGTATATCCAGGGTCACTGCTCATTTCATTGTTTTCCTACCCTCCCACGGCTAGGGGCAGGCCCTTTGGGGGGGGGGGGGCTATCCTAAGATTTGAGGGGGGAGGAGGCAGCTGAGCACAGAGCTGGGGAAGCTACAGCTGGAGCCTGGGGGCAGGGATCTAGCAGGTGCTGACAGCCATCCGTGGGTGAAGGGCTTTGGGCCTCAGCCCTCCACTCCAAATTTGGAAGGACTGATTAGACCTACAGCATGTGGGCAGCAAAAAAGAAGCCAGGACAGCTTGCTCCCGGGATAAAGGGGCCAGAGGGGACCTCAGGAATAAGACGGCCCATTTTATAGACGGAAGAGCTGAGACCTGGAGAGTGAGTACACAGTGCCCTATATCCTAACCCCACAAGAGAAAGCTTTCCTCCTGGGCTGAGTGTGGGGCTCGGCTGGAGGCTTCTGCTAAGGAAAGGACGGTGTCCCTTCCCGGGTGTCCTTCCCCTCCCACCCCACCGGCTCTGTGCGCCCCGGGTCTTTGGGCTGCAGGAAGAGCGGGTCTGCCCAGGGGGGTGGCCCCCCTCACACGGGCCACCGGAGGCGCAGGTCCAGGGGGCGGCCGGTCGGGCTGGGCATCAGCGCGGCGCCGCGATCTCCCGATCTCCCCGCAGGACCGTCCCACCAGGAAAAGTTTGTCTGAAGGAAATCACCCAGGAAGCGCGGGGCGGGGGGGGGGGGGTGGCCTTGCCGTCGGCGCCGGGCTCCCCGGCCCCCGCCCCGCTCCTGCCCCCGCCCACCTGGCGACAGAGAAGAACCGGCTCCCGGGCCGCGAGGGGGCGGCGGGAGCCCGGGACCGGGCGGGGGCGGGGGCGGGGGCGGGGGCGGGGCGGGGCGGGGCGAGGGGACGCCGGGCGGGCGCCGAGCCAGCGGGGCGCGCGGGGATGCGCGCGGGGTTCTCGCCGTTCCTCGACAGACCCCAGCCCCGGGAGGGGTGCGAGGGCTCTGCCCAGGGCAGGGAGCCCCAGCCCACCCAGCCCCAGCCCGCGCGGCCTTTTCCAGCCGAGCGCGCGACTTCGGGGGAGCCCGGGGCGGGGGGATCCGTCTCCACCTGCGCTTCCCCGACCTCCCACCCAACACCTGGGGCTCAGCCGCGGCGGCGGCGGCGGCGGCTTCGGCCTCCCTCCCTCCCTCCCCGGCGCGGAGACCCTTCGTCTTCCTCCTCCACCGCGCCCTTTATCTCCTAGCTCCAGGCACGCACCCACTTTCTGAGACCCGGGCTGGGGAGCCGGGGCCCCGCGGCGGGGAGCTCCGGGCTGCTGGGCGCCCCCTGCCCCCCCCCGAACCAGCGGGTCCGGCCAGCGGGAACTCCGCCACGGCGGCCCGCGGCCCTGCGGGGGCGAGGACACAAGGAGGGGCGCTCGCAAGTTTGTGCCGCGCACTCCTCGGACCAGGGGAACAATGGCGATGGGGGGAGGGGACCCGGCTCCGAGCGCGGGGACCGCAGTCAGACCCCGGGGAGGCAGAAACTGCTGTTGCCTCTTGCTCTCTTGCCCCCAATGCGGGGGGGGGGGGCGGGGGGGGGAGCAAGGGCGAAATAAACAGTCCCACGGCGAGGAGCCAGCGCAGGGAGGCAGCCGGGGGAGAGGGGGAAACCGAGGCACGGGGAAGGGCGGCGAGTGGAGAGCGGCGAGGGGCTGCGGGGCTGCGCCGGGGGTGGGGGGCGGCGGGGGCGCGGGGAGGGGCCCCCGGAATCCCGGCCTTATCCCGGCCGGGGGGCCCCGGGGCGTCCCAGGTCCGCGGCGGTCCCGCCGGGCCGGGCTGCGCTGCGCTGCGCAGGCACCGGCCGGCGGCGGGAGGGAGCGCGCGGGGCTCGGGGGCGGCGGGGACCGAACTTACGTTCCTAGCGCATGCTGGCGCGGGCGCTGCGCGGAGCTGGCGGGCCGGGGACGCCGGGCCCTCGGGACCTCACATCGCGCCGCCCGCGCGGGGCAGGGCAGGGCAGGGCCGGGCCGGGCCGGCGGGGCTGCGCGCGGCGTCCTGCGCGGCCGGGGTTTGCCCGAGTCTGGCGGCCCGCGCTGGTCCCTCCTCCCGGTCCCGCGCGCAAGCCAATGGCGCGCCGTCCCCTCCCACGCGCCGGCTGCCTCGCCCCCGAGGGTGGCCGCCGGGCGGGGGGCGGGGGGCGGGGGTTGGGGCCGCCGGGCGCCGGGGCTCCCCGGCCGAGGCTTTCCCGGGGACTGCCTGTGGGGGGCGCGCTCACGCCCGGGAGAAGGCGCCGGAGAATCCCGGCCCAGGGCCCCGCCGCCCGGGGAGACTTTCCTTGGCAAGTTCCGAAGACGGCGCCCCTTCCGTGAGACTCAACACCCCCATGGGTTGGCACTCCACACTGTCTTAAATATCCTCGGGGTATCCCCTGGGGCCTAGGCCAGTGTCTAAAATGGAAGGGACTGCTTTGGCTGGTAGATACCCAAGTGTGTAGGGAACACAGTGACAACAATGGTCACCATCTGCTGAGCGCCCGCTCCGTGCCAGGCACCGTGTGCTCAAGGAGCTGCGAGCATTAACTCCTTTGGTTCTCACACCAACCCACGAAAGCGGCATGATTAATCCCCCTTTACAGATGATGGTCAGTGACCTTTGATTTGGGCTTTCAGCCTAGACCCACCCTTCTCTCCCCGCCCCCATACGACACCCACCCCCTCCACAAACGCACACCCCCTTCTTCATCCTCCGCCCTGAAATCTGGTCTCTCGGGGATGTTGCTGTGAACTGTGCTGTCAACGGGACTAAGATCTTATCTGGGGCTCTTGGACAGGTGGTAGGGGGCACAGCTGTCAGACCTTCTATCTCTGCACATCCTGGGGGAGTGAGGGGGGGAGGGTGTGGTTTGGGGGGTCCTGGAGGCTCTCTGGGAACCTGTCTGCCTAAAAGAACCAGGCTCCTACAAACAACGCCCCCACCAGCCCTGGGCTCACTCAAACCCCCTGGGACCAGTAATGCGCTTCCCACCCCAACCCCGCCACCCTGCACCCTCCTTCTGAGAAAAAAATGCCTGGCTCTCTTCATCTTTATCTGATGGGAGTGTGGGAGGTGGGGACAGAAAGGCAAGGTTGATGACACGCTCCATTTCACAACATAAGTAAATAGAGCAGCCGGCGGTGAGGTGAGTAGTTGCCCCGGGTCTCCAGCTAGGTGGGCATTCTGACTCCGGGTCCGAGCTCGCTCTGCACCAGTCCCTGAAGGGTTAATCAAGCAGGCTGTGAGCCTAGACCGCCGGGGTTCACATCCTGGCTCAGCCATTCGGGGACTGTGGCCTTGCACAAATTACGTCATTAATCTCTACAGGGCTTGTTGCCTCTGCCTACAAAATGGGGGTGACCCGTAGTAGGGACTGCCCCTGTTTGTTGTGGAGCAGCAGCAGCAGCAGCAGCAGCGAGCACATATTGAGCACTGACTGTTTGCCAAGGAGACTTTCGCTGCCCTCCCCAGAGCTGGGACTGGGCGGGAGAGGCTGTGCCCTTTACGCGGAAGTGAACGAACAGTACCTGGCTCACAGAGGGCCCTCTCGGTGACTCTGAACCGTCCTGATTAGCAAGGAAACGACTCGGTGGCCCACAAGGCCACCATCCCCACTTCCAGCCAAAGCACTCTTGTCCCTGATGGCCAATAACGAATGGGTAAGTGAATGAATGAATGGCTACAACCACAGATCAGGAGTACTCCTAAGTGTGTTGGGTGAAGCACAGACCCAGGATCCACTGGACTCGAGGCTCCAGAATAGTCTTTCCAACAACCCAGTCTCAGCTCGCTGCCTCAGCAGAGCTGGCTCAAGCTGGGAGGCTGGATTCATTTGTTGCCTCTTCTGTCTTCCCAGCATGCAGGGCTCCGGGTTGCTGCAGGGAGGCCCTGGCCTCGCTAGTGTGCAATGTCACCTCTGATCACCCTCCTTGACATGGAGACATTACCAGTGCTGCCCCTGGAGTGACCACTGTATACACCCAAGAGCCTGACCTTACATAGGAGGGACTCTGTAACAATCACCCCAAGATCTCCAACATGGAAAGTGCTGCCCTAGTAGTGGTGAGCACCCTGTCGCTAGCAGCATGCAAGGAGAAGCCAGGGAAGAGCCAATGAGGGGGGCTAGAGGAGGGACCGATCCACACCTTGGGTGGCATAGGATGTGGATAACCTTTGAGTCCTGCATGTCTTGTGTGTTCTCTCTGTCTTCCAAGTCCATCAGTGGGGAGCCCGGGAGCACAGGCTGTCCCCCCATCCTCATGAAGGAGGTAGTCTCGGCTGGGCCCTTCCTGTGTGCCAGGCAAGGTGCTGGGTGCTGGAACCCCAGTGGCGAACAGGACCCAGTCCCTGTCCTTGGGGAGCTCACAGGTGCAGGGAGAGAGATGAACACACAGCAGCTGTGGAGACAGCTCACGACAACAGGCAAAGGGCTGGGATGGGGGGAGCAGGGGGAGGAGGAGAGGGAAGAGCTATCCACTCCCCCAACCCCGCCCACCCCAGCATCCACACTCCCTAAGTGCCCTTAGAAGCTCTTGCTCTCTTCCTTCCTATAGTTTTCTAAAGTGATGGGCATCTAGTTCAGGAACATTCCTTAGACTGCCATTCTGCTCTTAACTTCTCTGTACCTCATCCTTTCACTGGACATAAAAAAGTTCACCTTGCTGAGCTGTCCTGAGACAGAAACTGGCATCCGTCGAGTGCTAAGCAAGAACACGGCCCAGCTGGGCAAGAACAGGTGCTCGCACCTGCTGACCATGAGCTGTCACCATTATTTGCAGCTCAAGAGAAGGAGCATCAGCAGAGAGGACGAGATAAGGGGGCTGGGGTCCCGGCTCCACTCCTAACTAGCTGTGTGACCCTCTGCTGCACCCGAGAAATGGAAATATAAAAACACCTGCCTCCAGGAGCTCATCAGTGTCACGGGAGAGATTAGATGAGAAAGATTTGCAAGCTGGAAATGCTCATTCTGATTACTATCATGCTTCCTGGGATTCTCTTTGTGAAATTGTCCCTCAGAGCCCCAGGAGGGAGGAGGGGGGTGGGTGTGGAGGTGGAGACTGGGAGGGGGGTCACTCCCCTCCAGATCCCCCTCAGCGGGGGCGGCAGCACGTTCACAGTGCCTGTGTGTGCACACGCCCACACTTGCGCTGATGGGTGGCATATGGGTGGGTGTGTGGCTGGAGGGTGGCGTGGGCACCGGAAATGCCAGTGTCTGCGGCCAAAAATCACTTGTGGATTGCAAATCCCTGAGGAGGAATGCAAGTGCAGCTGGATTTCAAAGATGTGGCAGTAGGACTAGTGCTGCTCCCTGGGGAGCTGGAGGGGGAGGAGAAAAGCTGGGGGAATGCCCATCTTTGGGCCTGGGGCCTGGGCTCAGCAGTGACCCCCCCACACACCCCGCTCCCTGGGGATGGGGAGCAGGGCATAGAGAGGAAAAGGATGTTGTCAGAGGCCCCTGCGGTTGAACTCAGGGGTTTTAGAGCTGATAGACCTGGGTTCCGATCCTAGTTATGGATCATGGGCCAGTGCTTTCATTTCTCTGAGCCTCAGCTTCCTGGTCTGTAAAATAGGGAGATGGGTAGAGCTGACTTCCTAGGGGTCCCTGGGAATTGAACAATGAAGACACACGATAAGCCCTTAGCAAGAACAGGGACCCTTGTTGATATTAGTAGCAGCCAGAAGGAGAGAGGGAGAGGGACCCTGGAGGTGCGGTGCTTCCTAAACCAGAAAAGGTAGCTCTGGGGTGAGAAAGTTGTCAAGCCACGACTAGTTGAAGCTGCCAGAAGGAGGACCGCTTTGGACCAGGTTGATAGGGCCGCTGTTCTGGAGAGGGAGGCAGAAGAGTTAGGCTCTCCTAACTCCTACAGGTTCCCCTTCCTGGTTCCCCTCACTTCCTCTAGAGCTTCCTCCCCGGTTAGAGAGCTGGCCTGGTAGGACCCCTGGGGGTTTCCTGGCCACTGCGGGTGGTCACGGGGTGAGCACACTTTGGGGACGAAGAGGAACAGCTACAGGATCAGGCCCAATGAGGCGGGACTCCCCTACACTGCCCGGCCCCCACCTCCAGCCCCTGGAGACTACCTAGGCCTTCTTCCCTCCACCCTGCTCCCTGGAGGCCGCCCTCCCTCTGATGATGAATCATCCTCGCTGCCACAAGCCAGGCTGCTGGCTGTCTCAGCTCCTCACCTGTGGGAGCGACAGCCCATCAGGGTAGGGGTGGAAGCCATGGGGTCAGCCCTTCCCACAGTACGGGTGGGACAGCTGGGGGGGCCAGAGGACCCCAGCCCGCCCTTTCCTGCTGCCAGGGAGGATGAGCTCTGGAGGGCAGGTACCAGCAGGACTTGGGACTCAGGCCGTCCCGGATGTAGGCACAAGGCCCTGGTCCTCTGCTAACTAGCTCTGGGGTCTTGGATGACTTTCTTGGCCTCTCTGAGCCTCAGTTTCTTCATCTGACCAGTGGAAAGAGGAGAATCATGATGACTGTCAGGGTACTTGGAGGATTATGTTAGTCCTGAGCCTGGGGCCTGGCTCACAGTAGCGCTCAATAAATGTTCATTGACTCGATGAAGAATGAATGCGTGGCAATGGCAGTGAGTGGGGGTGCAGGGGGTACACATGACTGTCTGCAGGAAAGCCATCCTCCACCTCCCTCCAGCCCAGAGAGTGAGGGGGATGTCTGGGGGCCTTGAATCTGAAGCCCAGGATACCCCCAAAGCTCAGGATAGAGTGTGGACTATCCCTTGTGGGTACAGCTGACCCTTCTGCAAGCCAAGCAAGAGCCTCAGGGTGGGTCAGACTCTCCAAGGGTGAATCCTGATGGAGAAAAGAATTGCTGAGGGTAGGGGCAGCAGAAGGTAGACCTCAGGGCTGCATCACAGTGAGAGCTGACAGCAGCCACTCTGGGCTGTGAGGTCAGAGCCTTGGACCCTGGGTGGCCAGCTAGGGCTGTGGCCAGCGCCTCACCTGCCCCCAGCCCAAGGGGCTGCTGGGCCACCTGGGTACCATACCCCATCATCTCAACAGTGTGCCAGGCACCGGTCTGGGCACATTCTAGATACTTAATCGCAATAAATCTCAGGTCGTTGGTACCTTTCTTAGCTCCATTTTATAGATGAGGAAACTGAGGCTCACTGAGTTACAAAATTTGCTCAAGGCCACACTCTGGAAAGCACTGAAGTCAAGACGGGAACCCCAAGTAGTCTGACCCAGTGCCCCAGATGGCTCTGGCTGTGCTGCTGACTCCCTCAAGGATGGCCCACCCTCCTGCAAGGCAGTGCCCCCCCCCCCCCGCCCCACAATGTAGTCATTCAACTTTGGGACAAGGGGGCAGCCCCGGCTGCCAGCAGATTCGAATTCCTAAACAGCACTCTGGAGAGGTGGTTCTCAAAGCTGGGTTGTAGGGAGCAGGTTAGAGTTAGCAAATTCTCATTCCAGCCGGGAAGTCAGGAGGGAGGGAGGAAAGGAGGGAGTCTCGGGGCACACTCTGCACTCCCAGGGGCCCTCCAGCTGATGCTCCTCGGAGCTCAGGTCTGAGAACCCTGGCTTTAGAATTTGCAAGGCACACGCTGAAGATTGTCTCATTGAAACCTCCGCTTTGGCCTTCTTGGGCCCATTTTACAGGTAGGCTCACCAGTCTCCCTCTGCCAGATTCCCCAGCTTTGAAGCGGAAGGGAAGGGCCTGGAACCCACAGCCAGGGCTCTGGAATCATCGTGTTTGCTGGTCGTGAGGCCGGAGGGCCGATCAAGGGGGGGAGGGTGGCTGCGGGGGAGGGGGGCCGGGGCAGGCCGTGTTGACTCATCCTTCCGAGGTGCCCCAGCCCAAATCTACATAAAAAAAGCCCAGCCTGCCCTTTTGAGTGATCGGTTTATTAATACTGATGGGGCCGCTGCTGCCCAGGCGGATCGCAGCAACAAAGGCAGCCGCGCTCCCGGGGACTTCGGGACATCCTTACATAACTACTGCTCCGAGGAGCAGCAGCGCCAGGCCCCCGGGCCACAGGCTCAGGGCCGGCTAGAGCCTTCTGGGTGGAGGGAGCACCTGCCAAGGAGTCCTCACCCCCGGCTCCTCCTCCCCCCCCCCCCCCCAAGCCGGTTAACCCCTGCATGGCCGGGGCAGCCCTCCACTCCCGGCCGAGGGGCTCTCAGAGGCGGATCCCCTGGCCTGGAGGGACCTGGAGGGCCCAGAGGCTGAGCAGGGCTCCCCTTCCCTTCTCCGCTCCCAACTCCCACTGCCCCTCCTCACCCCACCCTGACTCTGGAGCTGGGGAAAGAGAGAAGACCAATGCACAGGGCAGCTTGTGAGTGCAAGACGAATGGCTTGCATATCCAGCTCACCTCTGTGAGGCGACCCATTTTACAGGTGGAGATTTGAGGCCCAGAAAGGGTTGGCTCCGGGCACCAAGAATTCCCATCTCCAAATGTGCCCAAAGGCCATGTTTTTTCCCTGGTGCCCCACAGCAGGTCTTTATAACCACCTTGGATCAGTTGGTGTCTCCGTGTTCCCAGTGGGGTCAGGGCGCCAGGATGCTGTCGATGGGGTGGAAAGTACTGTGTGCATCTCTGCATCGGTGGCCCGGGGAAGGGGTTTGGCACAGGCAGTGCTGCAGCTGGTGTCCACCGAGCAGATGGTGCCAAGGACACGCCATGGCTGTTTGGATTAGTGGGGATCAGCACACCAGGCCTGGCCCCCACGTTCTCTGAGGACCCACCCCGGCCATACCCCCAAACACTGGCATGCTTCAGCCCTACTGTACTTTGCCCAGGCAGGGCCCTCGGCCAGGAATGCCCTCCTCCCATCCACCATGCAGTGCGTCACGTCTGGGAAATCTGTCCCAGGACCCCAACCGCCCCCCACCCCAACGTCAGGAATCCTTCAAGGCCGTCTCTTCCAGCCTGACAGTGCTGACACACGGAGTTATGGGAGTTATTGTTATCTGTCTGCCTGCATTAGGCCACATGTTTTGGGACGGTGGCTCTGTGTCTGCTCATCTTAAGTGGCCTGGCCCACAGTGAGTCTCTCCCAGCACTGGGTAAAGTTGAGGTGAAGCGTACAGCCCTCAGGTACATTTTAATGCTCAGTGACAGTCTTCAGACCCAGACCACGGAACTCCACAAACCTGACTCTCTCAACTCCTAGCTGTGTGGCTTTGGGTAACTTTGGTAGCCTCGCTGGGCCTCTGTTTGCCCGGTTCATAAACAAGGATAACAGCAACCCCAGGCTCACGAGGTTAGCGTTTCTTGAACACTTACTATACGCAGGAGACCTTTGTGGACTCTGCTCCTCCTGGCTCCACCTTAGAGATCAGCGTCTCTCCCAAATGACTAGCTGATAAGGGACGAGCCCAGATTCAAACGTTCGTCCTGTCTCCTAGGTTTCTAACCTCCCATTCACGGACTTATTTTGACAATCAGATAAGAAATCATTAAGGAGGGGCAGCCCTGGTGGCTCAGTGGTTTAGCGCCGCCTTTAGCCCAGAGCCTGATCCTGGGGACCCGGAATCGAGTCCCACGTCAAGCTCCCTGCATGGAGCCTGCTTCTCCCTCTGCCTGTGTCTCTGCTTCTCTCTCTCTGTATCTCTCGTGAATAAATAAATAAAATCTTTAAAAAAAAAAAAAAAGGAAAAGAAATCATTAAGGACCGGGACGCCTGGGTGGCTCAGTGGTTGAGCGTCTGCTTTCCGTCCAGGTTGTGATCCAGGGTCTCGGGGATCTCGGGATCAAGTCCACATCAGGCTCCCCACAGGGAGCCTGCTTCTCTCTCTGCCTGTGTCTCTCTTTGTGTGTGTCTCTCATGAAAAAATAAATAAAATCTTTAAAAAAAAAAAAAAGAAAGAAAGAACTAAGGACCAGCATACAGTAGGTGCTCAATACTATCTCTACAGGTCACTCCAAAGGTCCCAGGGCAGCTCTGATTTGTCCTTCAGTGCCCCCTACCATCCCTGCAGGCCCCAGGGCATTCTGGGAACCCCTCCGTGGGGGTAGGGCCAGAGGAGGGGGTTGCAGGAAGTCTTGGCAGGAGATAATGTTCCAGCTTCTGAGTATAAATAAATTATTGTTTTACGTCCTTATATAAGAAAAGGGCACTGCGTGCATTTGCCAACCTAAGCATGTTGAACGGCAGCTTCCCTGTGTTTTGCCAATTGCTAACATGTGTTTGCAGCCCAAGGCAGTAAACAGAAGCCCACTGCGCCTGGCTGCTCCCCCCACCCAACCCCCCCCCTGCTGTGGGGAAGGACCTCCCACCCCAGCCAGGCCTGTAGCGCCCAGGTGTCAGTGGGGATACTGAGGCAGGGAGTTTTTGTGGCCTCCTCCGGGCCATGGGAACTCAGCAGGGTTCTTCACCTCTCGGAGCCTCAGTCTGCACAGCTGACAATAGGCCTATTACCGGTGGCCTGTCTGCCTCACAAAGTGAGAAAAAGTGCTGTGGAAATGCTCGGGTACTCAGGAATAACACTGTGCCTGTTGTTATTGTTGTGGATGCTGAGGGCAGGAAGCGTTCCGCTCCATGATGCTGCTCTGGGCCTCTTGGCCTCAGTGCTGTCACCTGCCCGAGCACGCCGTCCGGCCCACTGAACCCAAGCCGCTGCCGCCTTTCCTCCCGGCTGTGCCTCCTCCAAGTCCACTCTTTCCAAGAGAGCTTTGAAAAAATGGATCAGAGATTAGGAAATATGGCTTTCCCCCTTGCTTAGGGTAAAATCCAGAGCTGTCACTATAGACGGTGTGGCCCTGCGGGCACGGCTCCCCCCCACCTGCCACCGGCACCCCAGCCACACTGAGTCCACCTTCCTAGCCCTTGCATCCCCCGAGCACTTCCAGCCTGGGCCCTTGCACATGCTGTGCCCTCTGCCTGGAGCACTCTTGCCCTCAGGCCTTCACCAGGCCGCCTGTCCCTCTCTCACCCCTGGTGTCAGCTGAAAGGCCACCTGGGCAGAGAGGCTTCCCACGTACCACCGACTCAACTGCTTGGCCCCTCAGAGCATGTGTCGTATCTAAGATTGCCTTTAAATTTTAAAATTTACCTGTTTCTTTCATCTGCCTCCTCTAGAATATACCTTCTTTGAGGGTAGAGACTTTAACTGGCTCACTCACCACTGCATTCCCAGCACTTTACTCTATACATATTACCTATGCTGGGGCAGGGGAAGAATATTACTGCTAATTAATGACAGTGTAGAGCAGAGCCACAGGGCATTACTCCTGTTTCAGAGGGAGCGTTGCAGTACACAGCCTGTGCAACAGTACATGGCAACCCAAGGGTAAAGGCCATTCTAGATCTGCCAAGCCGTTCTTTAAGATTTGTAATAAACCTCAGATTATTCCAGCTAAAAAAACAAAGATGAAGAAATGCACACGGGCAAGCTACACATAGATGCATCAAATGAGCGATAAGGGGAACTCCTTTTTTTAAAAAAATATTTTATTTATTTATTTATTCATGAGAGAGAGAGAGGCAGGGACACAGGCAGAGGGAGAAGCAGGCCCCATGCAGGGAGCCCGATGCGGAACTTGGTCCCGGGACCCCAGGATCACACCCTGGGCTGAAGGCAGGCATTAAACCGCTGAGCCACCCAGAGATCCCCGGAACTCCAATTTTGCATCAGAGAAATTTGCAATCTGGTGGAGAAGACAGACTCTGAGTGATGCTCCTCCAAGTTGCCCTCTTGCGCATCACTCTGTTCCATATCTGGACTTGTGCTGTGTGCTGTTCCTTCTGCTGGGACTTTCTTCCCTCATCATGCCCCGGTCTTCATGTGCTGGCTCTTGTTCATGCTTCTCCTTTCTCAGTTCATTTCTCAATGACCCCCCACCCCCAGCTGCCTCCCTCCATGCTCTACGCAAGGTTGGGCCACACAGACACCCCTCCTGCTCCCCCTCACCTCCTACCAGCTGACCCCAGCGGCACCCTCAAGGGATTGGAGTGGACTTGGCAGCTAGGTTCCAAGTGCCCAGGGTTGGCCCAGGGAGCTCCTTCCAGGCAAGACTGTGTGTCATTGCTGCCCTGTCTCTGTGCCTCGCCCAGTGGTGGGTGTCTGAGAAGGGGGTGGGGGGATCAAGTGGAGGCTGAGAGCAGAGGTGGGCGCGGCTGCCCTGCCTCTGGATCAGGACCCCTACCCCCGTGCCTCTAAATTCTTTGTTTGTCTGTTTGTTTAAAATTTTATTTATTTATTCATGAGACACACAGAGAGAGACACACACACAGGCAGAGGGAGAAGCAGGCTCCCTGCAGGGAGCCCCATGCGGGACTCGATCCCAGGACCCTGGCATCACCACCTGAGCCAAGGGCGGACCCTCAACCACTGAGCCCCCAGGTGCCCCAGCCGTGCCTCTAACTTCTGAACTATGTCCCCACTCTGCTCCCCACCCCTCACCAGGGGTCCCGAGCAGCCTGGAAGATGGTGAGAGATCCCACAGCAACCCTGGCCTCTCCTCTGTCCAGCCCTCCTGCCTGCCCTCCTCTCCTTTTCTATGTTTTCCTTCTGTTTTGCTTCGGGCTCAGTCTCCTCCCCGCCGCTGGTGAACACAAACCCAAGATAAGAGGGGAAAAAAAGGCCTGCGTGGCAGCGCCAACAGTGAAAAATAACCCCTTTAAGGAGTAACCGCTGCTGTGATGATTGTGAGAGATCTGGCTGAGGCTCTGGGACTCCCAGGCTTGCTGGATGGCCAGGACCTCAGTGTCTCCATCTGTAAAATGGGGGGAGGACTGTCGGCCCAAGGGAACCGATGAAGGGTCACCTTAATCTCATGACTCTCCCTGGAGCTGCAGAATCACAGGTTGAGGGGGCACACACAGCACGGCCAGTGGGAGGAACACAGTGCCCGAGGTGGGGGCGGAGGGGCGGCCAGTAGGTTCACAACCAAGGGGGCTCAGCAAAGGCTTCCTAGAGAAGTTGGCATTTAACTGAGTCAGGAAGGACGAACGGGAGCTATGGGAAGTGATGGAGTCATCGATGGAGTCATCAATGGAGAGTCAGAAACGTCATCTGGTCCCAGCCTCTCATTTTACAGATAGGGAAACTGAGGCCCCAAGAGGGCTGTGGGATTTGTTCAAAGCCACCCACACAGTAGTGGCACAGCCTGAATTAGAATGTGAGTAGCTTGGGGACGCGCGGGTGGCTCAGTTGGTCAAGTGTCTGCCTTGGGCTCAGGCCGTGATCCTGGGTCCTGGGATCGAGCCCCACATCGGGCTCCCTGTTCAGCCCGGAGCCTACTTCTCCCTCTCCCTCTGCCCCCCACCATGCTCTCTCTCTAGCTCTGCTCTCTGTCTCTGTCAAATAAAAAAAAAAAATGTGAGTAGCTTGACTCCTGTTCCAGTGCTCTTTCTGAGGATGCCCATCTCAGTGACAAAGAGGACAGGGTGTTGAATGCTCCCTGTGAGCGAGCCGGGCTCTGTGCTGAATGCCCGTGCATGTGCGGGTGGTTTCTTTTCATCTTTGAATAATCCTGCAAAGTGGGATTAGGATATAGGCCCTGTTTTACCTTAGTGAGTCCTCCAGTGCCTTGCAAGGCACCAACATAGCAGGCTTTTTTAGCCACTGCTGTCCTTTCCGGCTTCTACATTCCAGCACCTTCCAACACCAGCATCCCCAGAGGAAAGAGTGGCTTCTGGGCTGCATCCCTGGGTGGCTTGCCCTTGTCTCATCTCTAAAGACGGCTAGGCAGGGATCCCTTCCCCAGATGGGTGAGGAGGGAGCCTGGGCTTTCCCTCAAAGCCCCCCCAGGAAGGGAAGCCAGATGGTCAAGGAGACAAGAGGCACACATTTCAAGTATCCATCCACAGTGTGCCACTCCGGGGCTCCTCCTGGACATGCAGGCTCCCCTGATGGGTGCATTCCAGCTTTGAGGTACGTTCCAGACTACACTCCAATCTGGAGGGACTGAGGGAGCCAGAAAGGGACCAGGTCCAAGGAAGAGAAGTGGCTCTCGGTGGCCCAGACCCCACACTGGATGGGGCACAGGGACACTGAGCTATCTCAGGGCATGAGGATATTGCTCTGGGCACCATAGGAGCACAGCCACCAGTAAAATGAATTTAAAGAATTCAATAGATTTTTTTAAGTGCACCAAAGTGCTATATTCATAATGGGACTTCCTTACAGTTATGTTAGAGTTTAGCGCTAATCTTATTTAGGATTGCACTGGGGATAAGGGGTGACACCATCATCTTTCCAGGACTGGGGGCCTCTAAGTGTTATAACTAGGAGGAGGAGGAGGAGAAGGAGGAGAAGGAGTGGTGGAGATGATCTCAAGGCCACTCCTGTTCCCCCCTGGGGAGATGGCAGGGGACTATTGTCCAGAAGCCATTAACTGAGCCATAAATATTCAGGCCCAGGCCTGGCTCCATGTGAAATCAAATGCCTTTGGGGCCTCAGTGTCTTCACGGGTGCAATGGGGATAATTACTCCTGTCCTGCCTGCATCTCAGACCTTTCACTGCCTTTCAGGCTAGAAGCACAGGTCACAGGATCGCAGCCCCTGTGAGACCTGGGAGTTTCCTGGAAAGTTGAAAATGCAGATTCACAGGCCCTTCCCCAGAACTTCTGGGTTGGAATCTGACCACCCCCATCCCCAACCCCTCAAGATATCCCTCTGTCCTTGCAGTTGTATGGGGGTTTTTTTGTTTTTGTTTTTGTTTTTTAGATGTTATTTACTTATTCATGAGAGAGACAGAGGCCAAGGGAGAAGCAGGCTCCTTATGGGTCGACCCTGGGACCCCGGGATCACTACCTGAGCCAAAGACAGACACTCAGCCGCTGAGCCACCCAGGTGTCCCCGCCCTTGAAGTTTAAAGACCACTGCTGTGGGGCAGTGAGCACTCACTAAAAGCCAGAGATTGGGGTTCTAGCCAGGCCTGTCTTCCGAGTTAGCTGTGTGACCTCAGGCAGGTGGCTGGTGCCTCCGGTGGACCCAGGGGAATGGCTTGGTGGCATCTGAGGGTGCAGCCCTCATGATGCCTCTCCAAATGGTTTGGAGGGGGGTGTTGGCTGCACAGCATGAGGTGGGGAGGGTGCCAGGCATGACAACCAAGGCCCAGTGAGGTAGGAGGCCCAGGGCCTGAAACTGGGTGCTGACCAGTTCTATGAGAACCAGCTGGTCCTCAGGGCTCCCCGGTTTGTGTGGAGGGGTGGCAACTGGGCCATCTGCTCAGACTTGGGTGGGGGCAGGGGGGAGGCACAGGCAGGGAGCTCTGAATGGTCTCTCTGTTGGGACCTAGCCTGGAACAGATGGCCTGGGGGCCGCTGGCAAGTGAGGGGGCAGAGAGGCCAGACCTGTCCCCTTCCCCCCTACCAAGTCCCAGAGGCCTCTCTTCCTGGAAGAGGAGGACCCCAGAAGCCCCCTCCACAGGAGCAGCAGACAGGAAGAAAGGAGTTTAAGGGGGATTAGTGGGCCCAACAGCAAGCAGTGGGAAGGCCCCGAGAGTGGAGTGAGGCCTGCAGCCTCAGCTGCTGCTGGGATGGTTCTGCCCAGTGGAGAGGGAAGGGGCTGGAAGAGCCATGGCAGGCCAGGAGAGCTCCGAGTCCGCCCAGTCTAAACCTCACCCTCCAGGTTTGCCCATGAGGAACTGAGGTCTGGGAAGAGGCAGAGACCTCACTGCACAGAAGCCAGCAAACCAGTGGCAGAGCTGGGAGGTTTCCGGGTTCCTGGTTTAGGGCTCTCCCCACCGCAGCCCCTGCCTCCCCTGCAGTCAGGCCCCAGGCTGCCTTCCTGGTCCTAGCCGGGGCCAACCACCTGTGACCGCTCCTGCCTCTCCTCCTGCAAATCCTTCCAGACCCCAGCCAAGCTCCCACCAAGCTTCCTTTCCTTCTGGAAAACCTTGCAGCCCATCCTCAGAAGCTAAATGTCCTGAATGGGAGGCCCACCCACTGTTGGCCTTGACTCATCAAGGCCGACCCCTCCACTGTAAAGAAACCACTGAGACCCAAAGAGGGAAGAACGTTTAGAAACAGTCCCCACCACCTCCTACCCCCTCACCATTCTCCTGGGCTTGTTTTCCTGAAAAATATATTGAAAAGAGCTTCACTGCACAGAGGCTGTCAAGGAATCTAGTAAAACAAGGGTCCCTTTGGGCCTCTTTGTTGAAAGGAGATATTTTCTCCTGCTTTCTCTCCAATCTTTCCCACAGGGTCAGATTTCATTTGCTTTCAGAGGCGGGCACTGAGCAGGAGCAGGCCACACCTGCCGACACCTGGACACCTGCCCCGGGCAAGCCCCATGGTTGTCCACTCACCCATGTGCCTGCTACCCACAGGGTGGACAAGCTCTGCAAGTTGCCTCACAACTGCTGCTGGGCCTCAACCAGCGGGGGAGCTGAGAGGGGGGATGCAAGGGAAGGAGGGAGGGAGGGGGGAAGAGCGCCCCTTGGTGCAGAAGAGGCCCAGGTGTGGTCCCCACTCCACCGTTCACTACCTGTGTGAGCTCTGAGCTGCATCTGTGCCTCCTGACAGGGCTGTGGGGACATCCCAAGAGGGTCCAAGGGGGATCATATGAGAACAGACTCTGGAACCTCACAGAGGCCCAGCCCTGTGACAGCACTCCTGCCCTCAACTACGACACAGCCCCTGGGGCAGCTCAGTCCATTTGACCAAGAGAACCCCAATTTGTCTCTTCACCCACATTCCTGGCAGTGCTCTCTGCCCTGACCGTCCTGTGTGTCTTTAGGTACAACCCTACCCCTCTCTGACTCCAGGTTCTCAGCTCTCGAGGAGTGTGGACACCTCCCTCTCATGGCCTCTTCCGCCCCCGGAAAACCACTCTGCCACTCTGGGCTTTCTTGAGTGCCTTTGACAGGTACCTCCGGCCTCCCTGGTGTGAGCCAGGTGGCAGAGCCAGGGGAGGTGGGAGGCTGCTTCCCCATATCCAGGAGCTTCTAGCTGTCGTCAAGAGAGGAGTCCAGTCCAAGCAAGCATTTGTAGATCTTTTCACATCTGATTCATTCATTTCATTATTCACTCATTTATTGAGCACCTATAAATGTACCAGGCTCTGGGGATGCAGATGTGAAAGAAGCAGACATGGGTCCTCTCTGGTGGTCCCCAAGCTTATCATCAAGTGGAGGAGACAGCAGAGCCCACAAACAGATTTACATAGTGACAAAATGTGGTTGGTGCAGGGCCCCTGGGCAGCTCAGTTAAGCATCTGCTTTTTTTTTTTTTTTAAAGATTGTATTTATTTATTCATGAGAGATACACAGAGAGGGGCAGAGACAGGTAGAGGGAGAAGCAGGAAAAAAAAAAAAAAAGAGGGAGAAGCAGGCTCCTCACAGGGAGCCCGATGTGGGACTTGATCCCGAGACCAGGATCACACCCTGAGTCAAAGGCAGACGGTCAACCGCTGAGCCACCCAGGCGTCCTAAGCATCTGCTTTTGTCTCAAGTCATAATCTCAGGGTCCTGGGATTGAGCCCCACGTCATCAGACTTCCTGCTCAGCAGAGTCTGCTTCCTCCTCTCCCTCTGCCCTCTCCCCTTCCCTCCCCTCCACTTGTGCTCTTTCTCGCTCTTGCTCTCTCTCTCAAATAAAAAATTAAATAATCTTTTAAAAATGTGATCGATGCTGGAAGGGGCGCTGAGGCAGGGGTAATCCGGAGAAGGGATGTTGCTTAGAAGAGGGGCTGACTCTGGCCTCTCTCAGGGGTGACTTGAGAACTGAGCCCTGACGGATAAGAAGAAGCCGGCCCCATGTCATACGGGGTAGAGGCCCATTGCCAGGACCCAGGAGCTCAGGAGGCCCCCCTGGCTAATGTGGGGAGGGAGGGCAGGGGACAGGTGAGATGCGAGAAGCAGCCAGACCTGGTAAGAAGCTTTGTGCCCCAAGACCCATGGGGAACAGGGGAGAGGCAGTGACTTAGTTTTCCACATTTCCATAAGCTCACGATGCCTATTGTTTGCAATAACTGAGAGATCAGTTAGGAAGAGAAGGGGACAGGGGAGCCTGGGTGGCTCGGTCAGTTAAGTGTCTGCTTTCAGCTCAGGTCATGCTCTTGGGCTCCTGGGATCATGATCCTGGGCTCCCTGCTCAGTGGGAATCTACTTCTCCCTCTCCCGCTGCCCCTCTCCACCTCACTCATGCTCATTCACTCCCTCTCCCTCTCTCTGTCTTTCAAATAAAATCTTTAAAAAGAAGAAGAAGGGGGGGGGGCAGTGAGGAGCTTGACACAGAAGCCTCCAGAGTGCTATGTCAAGAGGTGTGCAGTGTAGCAACGGGAGGGGAACGGAGTATTCAAAGTTATTTCTATTTCCTTTTTATCAAAAAGAAAAAGAAAAAGAATGAAATCTTACCCATATTTATAGATCGATGCCCATGCCCATATTTGGTCTTTATGTCAAATGTTACTCCAGGGACCAGTGGGAATCGGACCACACAGCGAGGCTTGCCACCAGGCCTTTGTCCTCGCTTTTAGCATTTTAAAGAATTTTTCTCTTCATGTGAGTCGAGTTCAGCAGCTTTATAGATCATGATACCCTTCACCTGATTTTTCACCGGATAGACAAGGGACTTAAAAAGAGCAGGACATGAAGGGGAAAAAAGAAACGGAAAAAAAAAAAATTGAACAGAACGTAAGCACAGAGCAAGGCGTGGTATGGGCGCTTTGCTCCCGGTGGCATCTGCTCCGACAGCAGCAGGCAAAGCAAAGACAAGGATGGTCCGATGGGGTCTAACGAGAAAGTGGTCCCCGAGTCTCACGGAGGCGTGAGGAGACAATCTGAAGAATTTATATCGACCGTTAGGACTAATGAGCCTAACCCTGAGTATAACTTTTTGCTTTGAGATTGTAACTAATGATAGCACAAAACCATTCACCACTATTAAAGCATTTTGAAACGCCATTTCACTCTAATTTCATTTGCTTTTTCGTTTTTGCTGGTGTGGGTGTTGGAGAACATTCATAATATGTTGCACAATAAATGCATGATCGGATTGAGGAATGAGCATGAAGGAATGACGGTATTGAGTAAAGTGTGTACTGAATAAGTGTATTTACATGTTTTGCTGATGTGAGGGCCCGGGCACACGTGGTGAAGACCCCTGCAGGGGCATTGCTGGCTTCCTGCGGAAGGCGACTGTCCAGGTGGTGCCTGCTGGGGTGCGGGGGGTCTCCTGGGAACCCTCAGGTTCCCATCACTATCCGAGCCATCCGTCTAGCTCACTCCAGGACAGAGACTGGGAGAAACACTCTCCCCAACTCAGGCTCTTGTCTGGGGAGGCTTTTTTTTTTTTTTTTTTTTAACTCCCCAAATGAAACAGAAGTTCATTCCCTTAAAGGGTAAACAGCAGATCCTGGCAAGGCTTTCCGATTATTTATTCACTGGCCGGTAATAGAAGAGAACACATATCCCAGCTGGAAGAGAGGGTTTTCTGGTGCTGGCACACGGGGCTGAGCGCTGGAGGCCGGGAGCTTGCCTCCTGCGACGCTGCCTGCCAGCTGCTTCTACACCAAGACCCACCTTTCTGGCCTGTCCTTACTGGGCGCATCACTTCTTAGTATTTCTCTTTACCACATCCTGGAAAGGTGCTGATGATGCTAGACAGCCGTGTGTACTGAGGGTCTGCGTGTGCCTGGCCCTGGGCCCTGTACTTCCTATGTGTGATCGAGACTCTCTGGCATCAGGCCGGCAGCCCCTCCGGGGCAAGTGCCTCACCACCCTTCCCATTGTTTTGGGGCTGAAGATCCTCTGTGGGCATAGTACTGCTGCCACCTACCCTGCCTGTCCCCATACACGCAGGGTCTAGCTGGCCCTGCGGGGGGGAAGGTGTGTCTGGCTGCCCTCTGCTGGGCCAGGCAAGTCTCCCAGTCCCAAGGGGCTCAGAGTCCTCTGGCTGGAGGGTCAGAGCACCAGGCTCCTTCCCAACCAGTTCCTCTCAACTCTCCTTTTCCCAAAAAGGTTGTCACAAGCTCCAGAGGTCCTTGAGTGCCCTGAGCTGCCCTAAATTGGGCCATCCGGCTGCCTGGCTCCCTTTTCCCCATAGATCCCTGTCTGTTTCTCCTGTCGCCACCATCCAGCCAGAAAGCTCCCCAGAGCATGTTTCCACTCTTGTTCCCAGGCAGCAGTTTCCATGTTGTTGGCACCGGTACACATTTATTAATAAAATGATCAAAGTAACTAAATGCTTTGGCAGCTCCCGAAGTTTGCCAGAGGTTCTCTGAATGCCCAGTGGCACCAGGGGGTGGAGACAAACCCCCCGAGAGGAAGTCTGGGGGGAGCCAATGAGGCATGTGTCCCTGGCTGTTGGTGAGACCTTCCAGAATCCACAAAGCTCTGTGTTGGCTCGGGTGGCTTTTGGGAAAGGAAGCCGTAATGGGTGGGGATGGCCTGAAATGGTTGCTTGGAGGATCTTGCTCAAGAGAGTCCCCCTAAGCCCTCCTCCTCAGAGAGAGGGTCAGATGAGGACACCCTGCCCCAAGTCCTAGGGGGCAGGAGGGAGTGGGAAGTGTTCTTTGTGTAAACAATGCCGGTTTAGGGTCCTACCTCTACATTCAAATCCTGCCTCAGCCCCTCACTGGCTGGGGGAGCTTTGCCCAGTCACCTGACCCGGGTCCCCACTTCTGAATCACCCAGGAGGCTGCACCCAGTACGCACACATTGTGGGGCTCATCCTGGACTCATTGAGAGCCATCCTCTGCAAACTCAGGCCCAAGAACCTGATTTATCACAGTTTCCACGTGCATTTGCACTTGGTCAGGCCAGCACTCAGGAACCACTAATTTACCCTCTCGGTTTGCATTTCCAACCACCCTCCTCTGCCTGCAACCAGGTGTGAGATCCGGACAAGGACCACCGTTCCTACTTTCAGGGTCACTGTAAAGATTACGTCGACGAACATACATAATTAACAGCAAAACCCACTAGCATTCGCTAAGACTGCTACCACATTCGCTCATTTAATCCTCATCACGATCCTAGGAGGTAGGCCCATTATTAAACCCTTGCAGCAGATGAGGAGAATGAAGCTCAGAGACGTGAAGTAATTTGCCCAAAGCTGCACAGAGGGCAGCGGCTGGGATGGACATAAGCTGCTGAGGAGAGTGCCTGGAACATCATTAGTGGTTGATTGGTGGTTTGTTTCAAAAGGAAAAAAGGTGGTTGAGGGGGGGGCGGTGTTTGCATGTCTGATGCTCAGTCTTTGGGAAGGGAATGTGGTTCCTGTCCTGTAACCCAGAACATTCTGCTTTACCCCTGGTGAACCCAGCCCAAAGGATCTCCTTGCAGCCATGCGCCAACCGCCCAGATGTGTGGCTGGCCCCTGCATCTCCAGCCCCCCAAGGAGAATCGTGGAAGCAGAATCCAGTACGATCCCTCTGGCACGGAGGACACCCACTCAGCACACGACTGTTTTACCCCAAAGTCCACGGAGGCTCTCTCACCGGGGGAGAGGGAAAGTGCTTTATGCTTCTTCAGCTCACGCCTGTGCGTTCAAGTTCACAAGTGGTGCTTTTCTTAGACCGGCAACATCGTTTATGCTACGAGCATAGATTTGACATGAGGGAGGAAGGAAAGAACGTGTGTGCAGCCAGGCACCAGGGTAGGACTCGGGCGTGTGGTCTCCCAACCGCCCCGTTCAGGTATCCTGCTTGTCATCACCCTCATTTCGCGGTTGAGAAAACCGAAACCCAAAGGTTAAGCCACTTTGGTGACATCGATGACAATAAGCAACGGTTCATAGTTATTGAGGGCTTGCTCGCCGTGATGGTCATATGCATCCATTGACTCCTTCAGTCCTCCGAAGGACTCTTGGGGACACTGCCACCGTCCTCACAGAGAAGATGAATGACTTCTCCAAGGTCCCCGAGGAGGTGACAAAGCCAGGATTCCAACACAGTTCTGCGTGGATCCAAACACTTCCCTCTGCCTCTAAATGCCAGTGTTTTAAGTGTTTCATGATTTCTTTCAGACGCGGGAAACCTGTCCCCAGGTTCTATCCAAACCCCCTCCTCCTGGGAATCTTGGATTTGCAACAAGGAGGACCGAGTTTGAGCCTCCACGTGCTGGGTGACATTGGACAATTGCTCCACCTCTCTGCCCTTTGGTCTCTTCATGGGGACACGAGGAAGAGTGATTCTTGTCAACATGATTGACTTTGTGGGGACCCACCCAGAGAGAAACACACGCAAAGACATGGGAGGACTTGGTCTCACTCAGCCGCAGCTTAAACCCCCTTCCTCCCACTCTGGGTCACCTTTACCTGCTATTTCAGGTCAATTCAGTCCAGCCAGTGCTAGGAGTAGCCACGTGTGCTTAAGAGCGCTGGTTCTGGGGGTGCAGGAGGAAGGAGGGCCCACTGGCATCTGACACCTGTCCACCTGCCCAAACATCGGCCCTTGATTTTGCTCCACAGCCAGCCTGGGCCCCCACCCAGCTGTCTCCTCACAGTCCTCCCTTCAGCCCCTCGTCCTCTGAGACCCAAGTCCAGCCTTGCAGGAAACCCACACTCCCTCTCTTGTGATCCCCTCCAGCCATGCCACAGCCTTCCATCTGCAGTCCTAGCCCTGAGATTCTTGTTGGGGGGTGGGAAAGTGGGGAGGGCTCTCGAACTAACCAGAAACCACCCAGCTCTGTGTCCCCGCCGCCTCCAGCATGAAGCTGAGCGTATCAGCTCCGAGTGCTTCAATATACCAACTTTGGCACTCCAGGGCGAACTGGCAGGTGGCTTCACCTTTCCGTGCCTCAGTTTCTTATTCTGTAAAGTGAGGACAATAATGGTATCTGCTTCATAGCATCGTTGTAAAAATCAGATGAAGAAAGGGTGATGATGCCCAGTGCCTGGAATATAGGAAAACCTTAATAAATAGTAGCCAATAATGATAATGATCAGGATGGGAATATTAATTCTATCACTGGGATAGAGATTTAGCTGATGATTTACAGATTGCTTGAGCCTGAGGGTCAGTGGAATGTTAAGAAAGTTCTTTGCAGGTGTCTGGCAAGGGTGAGGGTAGGGAGGTGAGAAGTCGGGTGGTGGATGTAGAGGTGGCTCCCCGACCATGGCTGCTTCGGGGGGAGTCTGCACAGCTGGTGAGCCTAAGACTCCTCCATCTATGGTGACTCCTCTGTCGCCACCCCCAAGGGCTTCACCACACCCCAGCTATGGGAGATGACACTCAGGTCGGACACATGACCCAATCTGGGCCAGTCAGTTCTCTCTCCCAAACATTTGGCTCTGGGAAGGGGAGCAGAGGGCAGGACACAGCCATTTGGTCTTCCGCGTGGCTGGGCCAGAGCCAGAAGAATGGACACAGTTGCTCCAGGCAGCCATGGCCTCTGAAGAATGGAAGGCCCTGCTTGGCAAAGAGAGAGAGGAACGAAGCCAGCTGGCAGAGAGCGAGCCAGTCCCAGTGGCTCCCAGCCTCAGCTCTACTCTCCCCAGACCTGGCCCTTCCTGCCAGCCCAGGGTGAGCAATTGGGAAGACACCCCCGGGACCTCATAAATAAGTCCCCGCTTTTCACTGAATCCAACTTGAGTGGATATCTCCATTGCAAAACTCTGGATCCCAACCATACAGGCCACCTCCCTCCAGGCCAGAGAACACCTGATGGGGACCCCTATCTTGTAGGGCTCATTCGTCAGAAAGGCTTTGAGAGAGCAAAAGTTGAGACAGGAGTGTTGGGTCTCCCCAGATCCTGGGGGCAGAACTGAGGCTCTGGAACCTGGAGAGCTGCGAAGGTCAGGGGCTGCCCCCTAACCGTCCAAGGAGAGGGCGGTGGCTAGAGTTCATGCTGGCTTTGATCCGTGTTGGCTTGAGTCATTTCCGAAAATGTGAGGCCTCACAATAGATGCTTACTGATAACCTAACCATGGTTGACGTTTATTCTGGTTTTTGGATGTGCCAATGGCCTTGGCACCAGTCTGGGAAGCTTTCCTGGATCTGCCCATTAGGCCAAACAGGTCTCCAGCTCAGTCAGGCTGTCCCGCTCTACGTCGGTCGTATATGAGGGCAGGGCACATGCTGCAAGAGTCAGGTAAGGCCGGGTTCAAATCGCAGCCCTGCCACCTATTTCCCTTTGTAAAATGGCAGTGCAACAGCTCCCCAGTGGGATGTTTTAAGGAACTTATGATACTTGGTACCGGAAGAGCTCAGCATAAAGCCTAGCATTTGATGAAATCTCAAAAAGCGCCCATTACTGGTGGGTGAGTGGTTTGCACATGTGTCTCCCCCCCCTGGCCTGGGCATTGAAGAGAGATGAGAGCTGTTTTACGGCTGCAGCCTCCTTTCAGCAGGCCCCGCATCAGTACCCACACAGTCTCTGAGAGTGTGTTTTGAATCCATGAACTTCCCTAAGTGTCCCGACAACTGGTGACATTGTCAGGGCAGCATCCTGTCTGGGCCCCGAGTGCGATTAGAACCAGGGCTGGCTGAGCCCAAGCCAAGGGCAGGCCCATTTGGCCAGCTTGTCTCTCTGCTCAAGATTCAATTAATCCCGTGCCCATCTGAAGTGAGGCGAGCTGTGGACCTGACGTCTGCTCCAGCAGGTACAAAACCCATCAGTGGCAGGAGGTTCTCAGTCAGGCCCTGAACTGGGGACAAGATAGGGAGGGCCATAGTGGCCTTTTCCTGGAGGCAGCCCAGACTTGGCCGCTTGCCCCAGCTGGCCAACGAGAGCTTTGCTGGGGTGTGGGAGTCCCACGCTCAAAGTTTCTGAGAGGTCTGGGCCTCCAGGGTCCTCAGAATCATCCCACCCCAGGTATCAGGGTTTCCCACTTTCCCCAGCAGGGCCCTGAGCTTGCCTAGGCCTACTGGGGTTATGCATTTGGCCCCTTTGCAGCCCTGCCTCCCCTCTAGCTCCATCCTGAGCCTGATTCTCAGCACAGGGTCCCCTTTGGCTGCAGGAGGAGGGATTCTCTTTAGACAGTGCTACGCTGGATTTGGGTCATTGTGGCGTGCCTTGAGCTGGCACTGGATTCCCCTGAACATGATCCTTTCTTTCTTTAAGGCTGCCAAAGCAGTTAACAGAAGCCACCCAACCCCAAACTCTTATAATTACCACTGCCCCCATGTTGCTCAGGTGCTAGAACTTTCCCAGAACCCGGTCCTTCCCCTTCCACCCATTCTTCGTCCCAGCTTGCTATAGGAGAGACAGTCTGAACTCATATGCCCAAGGTTGTCACCATCTCCCAGCCCACTACAACAGGGTCCTCACTGCATCTCACCATGGATTCCAGTTCCAGAATGCCACCCTGCTGCGCTGCTCTCAGCACTGTTGTAGTAGTGCCGACTGTCTTGGCCTAGGGTCCCCCTCTCAGCAGAACCTGATGCAAGGACGTATGTGCAGGGAGTTTATTTTGGAGGTGGTCCCTGGGAGCAGAAACAGGGCACCGCCACACGTGAGAAAAGGAAAGCCGAAAAGCCAACATCACAGGGCATCTCCAGGTCACTGCTGTGGGTGACTGGGGCTCAGTGCCGTCAGGACGCTCCCAACAGTGTATAAAACGATCCTTGGTCTTGTCAATCAGATGACAGATTGACAGGAGCACCCATCCTTCAGCTCCCGTGCCCCACTGGTGGAGGTTAACCCAGTGGAAGCTAACTGCCCCCAGCATGTCCTCATGCTGAGCGTGTTCCCGCCAGTAGTCTATGTTGGGCACTGCACAAGCGCCAGGGCAAAAAAAGAAAAAGCTTTTGTGCTCACATGAGGTGAGATGCTGGCAGTGCAAAGTGAGTTGAAACCCGTGTGCAACTGTTTGCCACAGCATGGCTGGAAATAGAGGTGCCGCTGAGTGCTGGGGAGGCTGTGAATACGCTCTCGAGCCAGACTGTCTGGGTTCAAATCCTTTTGCTATGCTTCATTTTCCTCCACTTATAAACGGAAAGGTTCTAAAAGGAAAAGACTTTATTGGGTTGTCATGAGGCAAAGAGAAAATCCACAGCACCTGGCACATAATAATCACTCAATGAAGAGTGACTTCTATTATCCCCATTTTACGGTTGAGGAAATTGAGACATAATTTTGAAGGGATGACAGGGGGGGGGAGAAAGTGGGGGAGGGTGACTTCATTTAGATGCCACGTAAACCTTCAGAGAAACCTCGGTTTGCATCTCACAGAAAGACCTGGTATCTCGGAGGAGCGACCCCCTCCCACTTTGTGTCTCTACGCCCACTTCCCCCATCACAGGAGAGGCCTCAGGAGGGGAAGCAGGAGCTCATCTGCCCCTAAACACGCATTCACGCTTCCTCTGCTCCGGCTTCAGGGTCTGTAGGTTCCTTGTGATGTCACGGCTGGTTGCCATGGAGACCAGGTTGCTGTGAATGGCAGTCTGGGTCCATGAGGAGCATAATGAGCAGCATCCCCACCCGGGCGCAGGGAGAGAAGATAATGAGGCACCCCGGGAGGCCTCATAAATACCTCTCCCCGCGACCCAAACACGCAGATGCACACAATGGAGCCAGCGGGCCCCACTAGCGTTCCTTGGCCCACCCCGCTTGTGACAATTTATGTTTGGGAGGAACCAACCCCGGCAGCCAGGAGCAGGGTGACACATAGTGAACATCGGTCACTGCCCCTCCCACTCCTTCTGGAAGAAAGGTGTTGCTCAGCAGGCGGCGGTGGCACCAGGAGCATCCCCATGGCAACACTGAGGTCAGACCTCACTGCTGTGACCTCACTCTGGGGCCACTGGACTGGGGCTGGGCCGTCATTGCCACCCCGGGAAATGGAGGAGCTGTGATGGAGCTCTCCAGAAAAAACTGAATCTGCCCTCTTGGGGTCACGGATTGCAGCCCTCCTCCAGTTTCAAGTGAGGACAGAGGCCACTGGGCCTGGTTCTTCAAAGGGACGGTTGGGCCCACAGGAAGTGGTTTTCCTGCCTCTGAAGACAAGGGACAGCCTCCCCGGAAAGGCCCCGTCTCCCTCTAGTCTTGGGTCCCAGGGCAGGTGGCTCTGAGACCCGTGCGTGGGGAAAGTCCCCTGGGGGGGATGGGAAGAGGCAGGGGTGCAGTCTCTGCTCTTCTCTGGATTCCAGGGAGGGATGCCCCCACCCACCCCCAATCTACCCCCCACCCACCCCCCACCCGGCCCTGGCCCTTCCCAGCACGGAGCATAGGACTGAGCCACCCCTGCTGCTGACTCGCTCGCCAGCCTGCCCCTGCCCAAAGCGAGTCCCCTCCTCCTTCCTCAGCCCTGCACCCCACTGGAGCCCCGGCTTCTTTGGGGCACTCATTCGGGAGGGACTCTCACCTTCCTCCTGCTGGACCTTTGTCGGAAACAGTTACTCCTGACCTGGACCTTGTCCCTGGAGCTGAGGCCCTTCATCCTGCTGATGGCTGATCTGGTGCGGAGAGGAACCATGAACCTGTCCTGGATGTAAAGCCCACTGTCCCCCCTTCCTTGAACTCGGGCCTTGTCACGTGTCTTCCCTGAGACTCTTGTTTTCTCGGGGTTGTTGTGAAGATCAGAAGGCCCTGAAAAAAAAAAAAAAAAAAAAAAGAAGGCCCTGGAAGTGTTCACAGCCTTCTTCCCGACTCCCCCTGGGCCTGGACCCCAGAGGCCCTATTCTTGCACACTTGCTGTGTCACCTGCCGCCCCTCAGGGCCTGTGGTTTTTCCACACCCTCTCCTGCTGGCTCAGTGGGTGTGTCCAACTAAGGTCACTCCTGAGATGTCTCCACCTGTGCCTTCCAGAGAGGAGGACCACCAAGAGCCCACGGCTTGATCTGTGTTAGGATCTGTGATGTGCACCTCACACCCATCATTGTGTGGAATTCGGGGAGATCTCTCAGGTCCCACTGCAGGGACAAACAACACAGCGGCTGTCAGAAGGAAGATGACCTGCTTTGAAGTCACACGGTGACTACAGTTAGTGCTTATGAAGCATTTCCTTTTCGTTGTGTTTTATACTAAAATGCTTGCTTTATACGTGTTATCTTGGTGTAGAGGAGGAAGTTAAAAGTGTGAATTCTGGGGCCCGCCTGCCTGGGTCTGACTCCTGCCTCTGCCTCTTAAAACCTGTGTGTCAGATAATGTTATATACCAATTACATTTCAATTTTTTTAAAAAAAGCTGTGACCTTGGGCAAGTTCTGTAACCTTTCTGTACCTCCGAGTCCTCATCTGTAAAATAAGAGAATAATGGTGCCTCCCTCATGGGATTTTTATCAGGATTAAATCAGGAATAAAAATGCCTACAACAGGGACACCTGGGTGGCTCGGTGGTTAAGCATCTGTCTTCAGCTCAGGTCGTGAACCCGGGGTCCTGGGATCGAGTCCCGTGTCAGGTTCCCCGCATGGAGCCTGCTTTTCCCTCTGCCTGTCTCTGCCTCTCTCTCTCTCTGTGTCTCTCATGAATAAATAAAATCTTTTTTTAAAAAATGCTTACAATGGTGCCTGGCACAGAGTAAGTGCTACATAAATAGTGTTCCCGGGATGGGAAAACAAGAAAAGGAAAAGGAGGTGAGGGGTAAAGAAAGCTTGACGTCATCTTTTTGGGTTAGAGTACTATCATCAGTCGTATCTTAGGCACAGAGAGGTGAGTTAATGCACCTGAAGTCACACAGGATTAAAGCCTGAGAGTCCTGCCCCTGAAGCTGTGTCGGGGGTCCCGCTGGTCCACCCTGCCAGAGAGGACAATTGAGATCCTGTTGGGTGCTAGAAAAAGTAAGGTCCGTGGGGACTCAGGGCCAGGAGCATGGGCTGCCCCAGGTCCCAGGAGGTGATCCAGGACCTTGGCTGGGGCTAGTCCTGTGCTGGGGCAAGAGGACTCGGGGGCTGGCAGAGGGGGACAGGGAGGGAACCTGGCAGTCTCAGCAGAACCCCAGCATGCAAGACTCCTGCCCCGGCTAAATCCAGGAGGTGGAACCGTGGCCTGACGGGGACACTGGCAGAGCTGGGCCCTGGGCTATGTCCCAAAGCCCCCTGCTTCTTGCCCACATTGGGCCTGAGCACCTGAAAATCCTTAAATTTACCGTAGTCATTGGGGCAAAGCCCTCTGAAAGTTAGGAGGATCCCAAGGGACAAATCACTTCCCTTCTTTGAGCATCGTCCTTTCTTCACCTGTCAAAGGGGGACAATATTAGTAGGTATTAGCACCCAGGCTTTTGCTGTGCTCTGGGAGGGTCCAGTGATACCACATATAAAACGTGCATTGGCTTTTCACCCAGCGCAGAGGATGTTCCGTAACTGAAGCTGTTCTTTCTTACTCTGTGACCTTAGACACAGAACTTGGTCTATCCGGGCCCTGTGTTCACAAAGCCGTTACGCGGAATGAGTAAGTTAACCATGGGAAGCCCCCAGCACAGTGCCTGAACAGGGTGGGAAGAAGGGAGGTACCAGGAGATCCCTTCCCGGGCTGGATGCCTGGGGACCCAACTGGCTCTGAGTCAGCAGAGTGTCTGGAAGGATCCCTGTGTGCTCCCAGGGGCACTTGATGTGTCCGTGTGGCTACCCTAAGTGGAGAATCAGAGATCCAAAAATGTCTTTGCTGTTTCCTTGGAGTCTCTTGGAATGGGAAGTCTGGCTTTAAGAAATAACTATGGAGGGGATCCCTGGGTGGTTCAGTGGTTTGGCACCTGCCTTCGGCCCAGGGCGTGATCCTGGAGACCCGCGATTGAGTCTCATATTGGGCTCCCTGCAGGGAGCCTGCTTCTCCCTCTGCCTATGTCTCTGCCTCTCTCTGTGTGTGTGTCTCATGAATAAATAAATAAATCTTTAAAGAAAAAAAAAAGAAATAACTATAAGCCTTACAGCCAGCATAAATATATTGGGGTGTTTACCTTGTTCTTCCTGCAAAATAATTTTCAATCTCTGCTCAGTTGGGGAAAACATTGGGTCAGGGGGCTCAGATCAAGCCAGAAGGGATTGTGTTGACCACAGTGACCTCCCGAGGCCACAGTGACCTCCCGAGGCGGCAGCAAGACAGAGCAGCCAAGACCCCAAGGGAGAGAGGAGGCCCCTTCGGACGTAGTGGGACCCCAGCACACGCCTCTCTGTTCTCTCAGTCACACACACACATGCTCTCATACACACCGCACATGCACACGCTCCCCTTCACACACTCGGGCCTGAAGACTGTTGCATCACCCCATTCCTGGCGCCCCTTCCATTCCCAGAGCATTCCTGGCGCCCCTTCCATTCCCAGAGCATCACCCAGGCTGCAAAGCTCTGAGAACTTTCCCTCTAAAATGCCTGACATCAAAGGAGAGTAAAGACTCCCCGGGATGGTCTGAAAGTGCACCAAGCTCCACGCACATTATCTCATTTAATCTCATTAGCAGGAAATGCCTTTGAAGCCTTGAGTTTGAGCATCAACGTCCATGATCAGCTTAGCCCTTGATAAAGTTGAGCTTCTTTTCATTTGACACAAGACTGGGAAATCTGTCCTTCTGGGGATGATGGACGAAACCTTCAGGGAACGCATCTAGCTGGGTCTCTAGGTTGGTGGTGGTGGCGGGCAGAGGGGGGGGGACCAGCAGAGACATTCAAGTAACAGAAGGTGATACCAGGAGGGAGAGGAGTGGAGGGGTGTTGGGGGGTGAGGCAGGATCTAGGAGAGAGGACACGGAAGCCAGTGAGCCTGGGGGCTGCTTCCAGGGGGAGGACAGGAAAGATAGGGGAGGAGCTGGCAAAAGAGACAAGGTCCTGGTGGTGGTGGTGGGGCGGGTGTGGGGGGGAGGTATCCCATAAGGGAAGAGGACGTGCTGTGGGATGTGTGACTTGGATGCCTTCAGTGAAACTCCACTGCGTGTCTGTGCACTGGGGTGCCAGGTCCCCTGTGGCACAGCGCCTGGGGCCCCCATGGGGCCCCACTGGAATCCCTTCAGTCTCTCCCCCCCCACACACACATCGTGACAGTCTCAGGCGTGGGGATGTGTGGCTTCAACCCTGAGCCCAGGTGCAGCCCGGAGCCAGAGCTTGCCAACACTGTCAACATTGCTTAAACTCCACCCCAGCTTGGCTGGGCTCCATGCAGGTGGGTTTGGAGGTTTTCACTCTGTTTGTTTTCTAGGTTGGTTTTATTTAACAAAGGAGGTGGTTAAGCTACAGACCCAAATCCTCACCTTCTCAGTTTCGATTTTGAAAATGAAAAATGGACCCAATTAGGTTGGCCCCAGGGGGCCTGGCTGAGTTTCTGGGTGCATAAGAAGCAGTGAGGGGCTTCTGGCTGGGCGCCTGGATTACTTGATGGGAAGGGGGGCAATTACACCCCCCGACTCAGAGGCGAGAGAACCAAAGGAGCCCCCCTACTCTTGGCAGCCGATCCCACTCCAGGCTGCTCTGTCTGTCCTGGGCATTTGTGCATCAGGACAGGAGCAAAGGAGCCCTGCAGTCCAGGCCTGTTTGGTCCAGAAAAAGAAAGGTAAAAGCCCCCACAGCTGCTGTTCTCGTTCTAGGAGGCAGCAGACAGTCCTGGAAGCTGCTTCTTTCCATTTAGGCAGGAACGCGAGGACGCCAACACACCGAGTCGTGGGAGCAGGAGAGGCAACTGCAGGACCTCTTGGGGGAACTTTTTGCCACCTGGAATGGATTGCCATGTCAGAATGTTCTCCGGGAGAAGAAGGGTCCCCGGGGTTGGCAAGCTTCCCAGGATGGCAGGCCCCGTGCTCGCAGGACTGTGGGAAGGTGAATGCCTCGGAGGAGGGTAGTATCACCCACGCAGCCTCGGCCCCAGCTCTACCGTGAGTCACCACCGATTAGCTGATGTGGGCGGGGAGCAAGGTGGGTGAAGGATGGGCCCTCAGGTGGGGAGAGAAGAGGATGCAAGGGGTGTGTTCGGGGTGAGAGATGGAGGCATGAAAAGCCCCCCCCAAGGTTGGCTGGGGTGCAGGTGGGGGACATACAGGACCCCGGCTCTTCACAAGGTCAACTCCATCCCACCCACCGGAGCACAGCAGCCAGCTCGCTGGGCCTCAGCCTTGGAGGCTGAAGCCACGGGGCTGTGGAGGTGTGTGGAGGTGACCTTCCTCACTCCAGGGGTCAGGGGACCCCCGTAACGAAACAGCCATTGTTTACTGAGCCCTTAGGATGCTCTAGGTGCCGGCCAAGCCCTTTGCACACGAGCTACCGAGTGCGCTTACTGTGTGCGGGGCTCTGTTCCGACACTTCAACTCTGTTCCCTCACGCTGTTCGTACTAGCCAGAGGTGGAGAGGGGCCCCAGAGTGGTTAAGTCACCTACGTCACCTGGGTTGGGACACCGGAGTCCACACTCGGGAACCCCCACTGCCGCTCTAGGGATAGCGCTCCGCTACGGCTGCACTGCGGTATGATTATTCCCATTTTACACACGAAGAAACTGAGGCTCGGAGAGATTCACGGAGCAGGGCCGAGCGCCCTCGGGGCCAAGCTCTGTTCTAGTCAAGCTCCCACCCTGGCCGCAGGGTTATTATCCTGGTTTCACAGGAAACAGGGGAGGGAGGGATAAGTCATTTGTCAGGATTTGACTCAAGAATCGATAGGAGGCCTGAGTGGTTTCCATAATGGATGGCCTCGGGGAGCCATGGCTTTGACATCCACATTTCGGGGTGCAGCAGGTTCCCAGACCTCCCCGCACTCGCTATCCCACTATGGGGAGGTAGCTGGGGCCAGAAGTGTGAGATGGGCAGGGGGCCAGGAGCATTGCTCCCAACAGCTTCCTGCCCCCAGGAAACGCAGACGATTATCCCCGAGGGCCAGAGGAAGAGCCCGGGGGACTGTCTGGGAGGTGGTACAGAGAGTCCAGGAATTAAAAGCACCGTCCCGTGTCTGGATCCAGATTCCAGCTTAACCCCTTACAGCTGTGAGCCGGTCAGAGTCACAGTTTCTTCAAAAAACGACAATTAGCTTACTCCACGCCTTGGGGCTAAATTGTGGGGACCAGATAGAGAAGGTTCCTTGGGCTGCCCCCCACCCCAGAAGCAGATCTGAGATTAGGGTTCGGGTGCAATTAAGGACATGTTGGCAGGGGAACCAGAGGAGTGTGGGGGAGGGCAGGGCAGGGCAGGAGCAATGCCTGCGGGCTCTCCCGTGGCTTACTGCTGACAGTTGGTCAGCCTCAAGGCCAGGCCGTCAGTGCCTACCTGAAGGTCACTCTGGCTTCTGGCTCCGTGTACCTGAGGTCAAAGCAGCTCCAGGCCTGCGGGCTGGTGGCCAAAGCAGAGAGGCTGGGGGTGGGGCAGGGCACTCCCAACTGGGGAGAAGATCCAGGGATGGGGATCACTTGCGTGACTCACTGAACAGGAGCAGGGATTGCTTGTGCCACACAGCCCGGGCCCCTGAGCCTGGGGCGGGCGGTGTAGCCACCCAGCCTCGGCAGGGGTATTGGATTCCTCTTGCTGCTCTAACAACTTACCACTCGCTCAGTGGCTCAAAACCACACAAGGGTATTCTCTTACAGTTCCGGAGGTCAGAAGATGGAAATCAAAGTGTCATTGGGCTGAGTTCCTTCTGGTGACCTTGGAGAATCCATTTCTGGTGACCTCTGGAGGATCCATTTCCCTGCTTCTTCCAGCTTCTCAAAGCCAGCTTCTCGAGCTCCTTAGCTGGTGGCCTCTTCCTCACATCACTTCCAGCCTCTTGCTCCCCTTGACACCTCCCTCCAACTACTGACTGACCTTCCTGTCTCCCCTTATAAAGACCCTGTGATGATATGGGGCCCCTGGGTTAGATAATCTAACCCAGAATAATCTCCCATCTCAACAGCCTTACCTATAAAGTCCCTCTTTACGTAGAAGGTAACATATTTGCGGGTTCTGGGGATGAGGATGTGGACATCTTTGGGGGAGGCGGTTATTATTCAGTCTATTGGAGCAGGGAAAGACTGGGACATGTGCCCCCCCCCCCCCCAGACGGATACAAAAGCTTTCTTTTCCTTGGTTTGTTCTCCAGGGGGACAACCCTGAGTTCCTCTCTGTGGGATCCACCTGTGTCCACAGCCTTGCCTGACTGCTGCCCCACCTATTCTGTCCTTTACTCCTCTCCAGGTTCCCTCGAAGAAGTCACGCACACAAGAATCCTTGTCTCAGGCTCTGCTTCTAGAGAACCTGATCTTAGGCACTGGATCCCATTATCCCCATTTTATAGACGAAGAAGCTGTGGTGCAGAGGGTCTGATGTATCACATGCTCGAGGTCACATGGTGACAGAACAGGGCTGGATTCTAGTCTCTAGGTTCCAGTCCTGGGCTCCCCACTCCTCACAGCTCGCTGGAGGGGTTTATTTAAAGGCCACTGGTGGTGATGGTGGGGGACGAGGTTCTGGGGAAGATCAGACAGTCTGTGCAGCTCTCCTCGCTTCCTCCTGTCGCTTACCTTTTGGGGGGGCTGTCCTGGCGGCTGCTTAGCCGGCCTCCTGCTGGCCAGCGCCTTTGTCTTCCTACCTCCTCTCCGGTCCTTTGTTGCAGAGAGGGCTTTGAAGAGCCAGCTGGCCTTTGGCTTTGAATTTCCCAGGCAGCTTTTTTGCCCCAAATCCTGACAGTGTGGTTTCAGGGGAAGAGACTCTGGAATCGCTGTGCTGGGATGGCATGGGAGGGTTCTGCTTTTCGGAGTGGGGGTGGGGGAAACAGAGGCAGGCAGCCCCAGGCCCCTGGACCCTCCTCTTTGGAAGACCAGGCCTCAAATGCAGTGACAGTCCTAGCTAACACAATGAACTCAGTACTGCTCTGCTGCCCCATCCCTGGCGCCATCCCTCCCCTGCTCTGCTGCTTGCCTCTGGCCTCTGCTCAGGCTTCAGCCAGTGGGGCGCACTGGCTGGAGGAGAGAGGTCAGTTTTTGTTTCTCCCCATGCAGGCCTAGGGGTGTTGGTATCTCTCCCCTGATGCCAATCCCTGGCCACTCCTACATCCACTTCCACCTGGATAAGGGCCCCCAAGACATCCAAACCCTACTCCTGGACCCCTGTGAATCTGTCATCTGAAATGGCAAAGGGGACTTTGCAGAGGTGACTAAATGAGGGATCTTGTGGTGGGGAGATTGTTCTGCCTTCTCTGCGTGGGCCTAATCACGCAGTTGTTAGGGTCCCCATGAAAGGGAATCGGGAGGGGCAAAGTGGTATATAATGATGGAAACAGGCTGGCATGGCTTAGCTGGGAGCCAAGGAAAGCCCTCAGCCTCTAGAAGCTGGAAGAGTCAAGAAATGGATCCCCGCCCCGTGGGGCCTCCGGAGGGAACCAGCATCCTGGACTTCTCACCCCCAGGACCAGAGAGTTAAGCTGTGTTGTTTTAAGTCACAGACATTTGTGGGACTTTGTTCCCGCAGCGATAGCCACGGATACAGCACACCTCTGTAAATACACTTTCCATTAAATTCTCTTCGGTTAAACCTGGCGTGTGCCTTGTGTGTTCCTGTGGGATCCTGACGAACCCAAGCTGTATGTGTCAGAAACTATGATCGATTATTTTACTTACCTCTCATGACCCATTTCCCCAGTTTGGCAGAAAGTAGGGCTTCGGTCGCATAGCAGATGGGAAGAGGAAGTGGGACCCCAGCCCGGGCTCCAGAGCCTGCATGGAAACCCAGTGGGGTGCTGCCTCTAGCCACTGCCAAGAGGAAGGGGTCCCCTGGTGGAGGGGAGTCATCCCTGCAGGCCTGCAGGGGAGCTGTTGGCAGGGTGAGTCCAGGTTGGGGACGGAGAGGGGGAAGTCGGCCTGTGCAGGGGTGTGAGCGCTTCTGCCCCAGCTTCTGAGCCACGTGAAAATGACCCAAGGACCTGGACTCAAATCTCAGTGACTTACTGGATCCCTCTCAACCTTCAGTTTCCTCTTCTGTAAAATGGGAATTAAAATGCCCACCTTGGGGCGCCTGGGAGGCTCAGTTGGTGAAGCATCTGCCTTCGGCTCAGGTCATGGTCCCAGAGTCCTGGGATGGAGTCCTGTGTCGGGCTCCCTCTTAACAGGGAATCTACTCCTCCCTCTGCTCCCCCTACTCCTGTTTATGCTCACTCTTTCTCTCTCTCTCTCTCAAATAAATAAATAGAATCTTAAAAAAAAAAAAAAAAACCCACCTGCCAGGCTGGAATTGTGAAAATTAGTAAGACAATGTATACAAGGGAAATGTTGAACATAGTGGTAATTGCCCCCAACATGGTGAGTGTCCATAAGGACAAATAATTGAGCACCTACTGTGTACAAGGCACAGGTCTAGGTCTGGAGGATAAAGCAGAGCACAAAACAAACCCTGTCCCTTCACAGAGGTGAAGGTTCATTTTGGGGGAGTGAGACAGATAATAAATAAGTAAATTCTTGGAAGGTGAGATGATGATAGATGCCGTGACAGGCGCTAGATTGGGATAGAGTGTTGGACGAGGGTGCTGAGATTTCACAGAGGGGATGGCCATGCTGAGAAGGTGACCTTGGTCTCTTGAGCGTCACCTTCTTGCTTCATCTCCCCGTGAGTTGATGATGTCCTTGGATTTGCTTCAATAAAAGTGGTGCCAAATTGTGGCTGCCTCTCGAACCCCAGGCGAGATACATACAGAGGCTGAGTGTGAGCGTGCATCTGTGCACGGGAGCCTCGTGCGCGTGCACACGGGAGCACCTGCTCATCCCTCCGGGGAGCAGGACGTGGGGACGGAGGAGAGAAAGATGTTCTCCTTGTCCTTCTGCCCTGGCTCAGCCTCCTGTCCGGTGACCTCAGGCCCCTCTCTCCTCCTGCTGGCTTCCTACATGCCCCCCGCCCCACCCCGGCTCATTCCTCCTTGTCCTCAGCTCTCATTCTATTCGGTCACCACTTTCCACCCTCATCCCTGGGCCTTCCCTTCACCATCCAGACTTTAGGGACTCCAAGCCTGTGCTCCCGCCGAGCCATCCACCTAGCACAGCTGCCTCCCCTCGACAAACACCTGCCACCCAATGGTGCCCCTCTCACATTCCCCTGGGTGGCCCTTTCCTGGTGAAGTATGGGTGATCCTTTTTCTCTGCATCGACATAGCCCTTCGATTCCAGTCTCTGTCACAGCCCCTACTGGGTGAGGGTACAGCTGGCTGTGTGTGTGTGTGTGTGTGTGTCCTCTCCCTCTTCCTGCCACACACATACACACACACACACACACACACACCTCCAGCACACGAAGCGACAGCATGTCATTTGTCCTCACATGCAGAACAGGCTCCTGACAACCTGGCCACTTAACCTTTCTGAGACTCAGTTTCCCCATCAGAAACCTTGTCCAAGTGACTCAGCCATCGAGGGCTTCCTGGGTGCCAGGCACTGTGACAACCGCTGCATTACCCTGTCTCAGCTCCACCACCTAAGCCAGGTGCTGGCAACCTCCCTGCTTTTACAGAAGAGGAAACTGAGGCACCGAGAGGCTAAGTAACATGCTCAAGACTAACATTTGAACCGGGGGAGTCTGACTGCAGAATGATGCTTAACGTATTTAAATTTGAAGAGTCAACTCAGGCATGATTCAAAAGATCCAGAAACTTAAGTAAGGAGAAATCCATCTTCCTCTGGGCCCAGATCTCTCCCAGACGTATCCACCACAGATATTTGCTGCTTCTTTTTTTTCTTTTTTTAAAGATCTTTTTATTTTTTATTTATTTGAGATGGAGAGAGAGAGAAGGCATAAGCAGGGGGCAGGGCAGACAGAGAGGGGGAAGCCGACTCCTTGCTGCAGATATTTGAATATCTTTCCAGAGATAATCTGTGCATAAACTTACATGTGTTTAAGATGTTTGCTTTACCCGGTTGGGAGGATAGCACACAGTGCAGCCTGGTTTTGTCTTGAAGTTAGCTCTGTGTCCACACTGCCTCTTCACCGCTGCTCGCTACTGTCCCACGGAGTACGGAGCAGAGGTTACATCACTGTTGAGCTCGTGGTTCAAAGCGTGCACACAGCACCGAGTGGGCAGTGCTGTCTTGTAGCCTTGGCCTTAGGCTTGGCCTCCCCAAATGCATGGCAGAAAGGACCCAGAAGGTCACCATGACCCCAACAGAACCCGAGACAGTGCTGTCTCTCCTGCCCTCCTCCCCAGCCCTGCAAACACAAGCCAGTCAGAGCAGAGCTGGCTGTTCCAGGACGTGTTTGTTGGAACAGCAGAGGAGAACATATGTCTACAAGTCTCTCCTCCAAGACTGAGACTCCTGGGACACCAGCCGAGGCCTCAAATAGCTCCAAAGCAAAAGCTGGTATAGAGGAAGGCACTCAGAGGCCACTGGGTCATGGCTGTTGGGTCAGCTGCCTGGGACAGGTCGGGGGACCCAAGGGGCAATCAACTTTCCTTAGGCTGAGGGCTCCATGAGCTCTCCTTCTCTCTCACCCCCCTCCCTCTGGGTCCTAATTTCTGGTCTCTGGGCCTCTGAGGCACAGACCTCGCTCTATGCAGTTTTTGCTCATGTCTTCAGGAAGGAGTCATTTTACAGCACCCCCAACCCCATCAGCAGCTGTTGGCCATATCATAGAATCACCATGTTAAGAACCCCTAAAAGGTACTCTCAGCCAGCCCTTGCTTGGAATGTGAGTCTCTCTGCTGTCCAGTTCACCCGTCTTCTAGCTTTTCTTTCCTTGAATGCCTCCAGTGATAAGACTCTCACTACCTCTCAAAGGCATTTTGGGGATTTCTCCTCCTCTGAGTAACAGAACTGAAGGCATCTTAAGAATCTTGAAGCCCACCCATCCATTTTTCTTGACCATACGTTTTCCTGCCTTGTATTTCATCCAGTACACACTCAACTCCTTTTTCCTGGCTGGCTTCTATTATTTATTTATTTATTTATTTATTTATTTACTTATTTACTTATTTGACACATAAGCAGGGAGAGCAGCAGGCAGAGGGAGAGAGAGAAGCTCCCCTACGGAGCAGGGAGCCCAATATGGGGCTGGGATCATGACCTCAGCCAAAGGCAGATGCTTAACCGGCTGAGCCACTCAGGTGCCCCTCCTGGCTGGCTTCTTGATCACTGAGGTGTAGGGTCCTCTTCTTGAAGCAATTTCAGGGAAACCACAAGAAAAGTAAGGACCGATCCCTACTTTCTACCCCAGCTGCACCCCTGCAGCGCACCCCCCACCACCAACAACAACCAGGCTGGGAAGTAGGTGGCACATGTGCTGCCATCCCAGCTCCCACGCCTTTGACCTTGGCTACCATTGTAACCACTTGCTACACTGAGATTCAGGCTTAGAATCCTTCTCAACCCAGTGCTCTAACCAGCTACTCCAACCAACAGGAATTGGGATATAAGATGACACCCGTTTGCCTCCTGGCTCTTTTCAATGAGGCTGCCCTGCAGAGGAGAGTTTTTCCAAACCCATCCACCTGCAAGCAACATTCCAGTCCAACCAAACCCAAGGCCTCTCTTAGCCCTCAAGGCTCTTCAGCAATTGACTGTCGCTCTGTCCAATCACCCTGCTGCACGAGCCTTTCCCTGCCTCTGGTCTCCTTCGTTGCACCCCATTTCCCAAATTCCAGACACCACCTCAATCTCCAAGATTTTCCTTTTCCCCTTCTGCAGCCTGGAATTCCCTACCTGGTCTTTTTCGTGTATCTAAATCTTCTCCATTCTTGGGGGGGCACCCCAAACACTTAGTGCCCCAGGAACCCTTCCCCAGCTGCTCCTGACACTAGTGAAACTACCCTCGCAGACAGGGGCTCTTGGTCCCAGCTGAACATTGGATTCCCATGGAAAGGCTTAAAAGTTGCTGAAGCCAGATGCCCCTTCAGAGATCTGATCATTTAATTAACTCGAGGTGTGCCCTGGGCACCCAGACGATCCTAACATGCAGCTGAGGTTGAACCATTGCTAGATGAACCATAGACTTGTCCACACACCCCCTCAGTTCATGCTGTGGCCAGATCTTCTTATAAGTGCTTTCATGGATTTATTTATTCATTGTCCACACTTACTAAAAGCTCAAGTGCTGAGTCAGAGCATTTACCAGGGGCTGGGTACCATGCTGAGAGCTTTACTCACTTCATCTCAAGAAATCTTCATGACACTCCTGTGAAGTGGGTATTCTTGTTATAATTCTGACTTTCAGAAAATCAGGGCTTCAAGTATGAAGGGCTTATCATGTTTGCACAGCCGGCCAGTGATCCCCCCAGGATCGCCATCTCAGCCTGACCCCAGAGCCTGCACGGGTAGCCCCTTCTCTACACAGCCACCCCTAGCTGGTCCAGCTTACCCCCTTCTCCTCCCCTATCTCCCTCCTGCTCATGATTCGGGTCTCAGCTCTGGAAGGCCCTCCCTGACCTTTTCTAAAGCCCAGGAGACATCCCCCATCACACATCTCTGCCTCAGGGCACTTGGCGCTGTTCACATTTCCATTTATCTGTGTCATTATTATTATTTTTTTTAATCTGTGTCATTATTTGATGAGTCTCCTCGTTCTGCTCCCCTCTCCACACCGTGAACTCCATAGGGGCCAGGTTGTTGCTGCTCCTGCTGCATTTCTTGGGCTTACTTAGCATAGTGCCTGGTACATAGTGGACGGATGGGTAGAAGGTTGAATGGATGAATGAATGAGTAAATGGATGAATGAAAGAAGCCAGGTACAAAATACAAATTCCAGCTTCCCAGTCAACCAGTGACAACTGTAGAGACAAGGAGACCTGCTTTCTACTTCTCTGAGCAGCTGGGATCCCAAGCAAAGGTCAGCGGCCACAGAGGCAACTTCTACTTCCTGGCTGTGTGACCTTGGGCGAATGCTCTACTTCTCTGAGCTTCGCCTGCAGAGTGGAGACGGCAGTTCACACCAATAGGAGGGTAGTGAAGATGAAATGAGATCATGAGCAGGAAAGCCTGTAAATCACAAGGATGGGCTCAGCAGTGAGGTAGCAGGCTCTTTTTGCCCCACCTGCCTTCCTTTTTTTTCTTTTTTTTTTTTTTAAGATTTTATTTATTTATTCATAAGAGAGAGGCAGAGACAAAGGCAGAGGGAGAAGCACGCTCCCTGTGGGGAGCACAATGTGGGACTCGATCCCAGGACCCCAGGACCATGACCTGAGCCTAAGGCAGACGCTCAACCACTGAGCAACCCAGGTGTCCCACCCACCCTGCCTTCCCTGAGCCACTGGCCTTGGCAGTGAGGCCAGGCTGCCTCTGCAAATCCTGGAGAGTGGAACTCTGGGAAGGGACTCAGGAGTAGACTCTCTTTTCTCCCCAGATGGACCTTTGCAAAGGCCATTAAGGCTGGCTGGGAAGACAGTCGATAGAGCAGTAGAAATATGGGATTTGAGATTCATTGCTCCGCCTGGGCAGTACACAGAGGTGACAGTCAAGGGCAGAGGGCCTTGCCAAAGCTCTAAAGCTGCAGCTCCACCCAGTCATTTACTCCCTGGCTCTAGCCTCCCTTAATGAGCTCTGACTGAGATCCCTGGATTTGAGTGGGGGAAAGAATTACATCTTTATTCTTTGAAATTCAGCATTTCCTTCCAGCATGTGTAGGCAACAAACCACAGTGATTAGTGGCACCTGGGACTTCTTTGTCAAGAGAAATCCCAGGCATTTTCAGATTAGGCATCTTTTTTTTTTTTTTTTAAGATTTTTATTTATTTATTCATGAGACACACACAGAGAGAGGCCGAGACACAGGCAGAGGGAGAAGCAGGCTCGATGCAGGGAGCTTGAGTCGGCACTGGATCCCAGGACCCCAGCATCATGACCTGAGCCAAGGCAGATGCTCAACCACTGAGCCACCCAGGTGCCCTCAGATTAGGCTTCTTGAAGTAGCATTTGTGCTCACTGCTTTGAAATCAAGCTAGTTATCACACCTGCCACTAGATCTTGCTATTTAATGAGTTGATAACAAAGCCTATATATTGCTGTACCATGATTTGGGGGCTTCTTTGTAATTCTTGTAATTTATGAATGAAAAAAAAATGTCTGAGGAAGCATCTATGGCTTCACCAAGTGGACAGTGGGGTCCATAGCATCAAACTCTTGTGACAGTCTGGCTCGCCTCCTGCCCAAGCCAGTGAGTCACATCTGCCTGTTAGTGGCCCTCAACCAATTTCCAGGGCCAGGGCTGTGGCCCTGTGCAGATTACAAGGTGGCAAGGCAGCCCTGAGTTGGTTTGAAGGGCTTCCCTGAGCCTGCAGGGATCGATGGGTGAAGGGTGGTGCCCCTAGGGTAGGAGCTCTGGACCTTCCTTCTCCCGGGTCAGGACCTCCTAACCTCCCCATTATCTAGGGCCAGGTAGCTTTGTTTGCAGAGCCTCCCAGGAGCTCTCTTGAGATTTGGTTTCCTTGTCTGTTAAATGGGGATATTAAGCCCCAGCACATAGAGTGACACATGCCCCAGTGACGTCAGCACGGAAAGAGCTTGGAACAATGAAGTGTCGTCCATCTGGCTGGTGATGCAGCTGCTTCTCATCTTGCTCTGGTACCCAGGTGATCCCAACACAACGTCCCTACAGCAAGACCCCGGGAGAGGTCATCCCTGGCAACCCAGGGCCTCTCGATTCCTATGTGGCCAGCCCTTCACAAATGCCTTGAGGCAGGTGCAGCTTGGTGCTCAGGTCAAACGTGTAATCTTGCTGGAGCCTGGTAGTCAGTGTAGACAAGGGTCCTTGTCAGCCAGGAAGACAGCTGGCCAGGGAGGACACACCTGGCCTGGCGCCACCTTCAGATCCACCTCCTGTTGCTTCCTGCTGACAGCTTCTGGCCGACACCCAAGCCCTCGCTGGACAACTGGCCTGGGCAGTGACACACAGCTAACTGGTGTTAACTCAGTCTTCAGACTTCCGAGGAAAGGACTATCATCGACCCCATTCCACAGCTGGAAAAACAGAGGTGCAAGGAAGTGAGGTAGCCTTTGACAGAGGCGGCCCTGGCTCCAGGGCTGGTTACTTCAACAGTGCTCTCAGTGAGGGGTTTGCACACTGGAGCACACATCAGAGTCACTCCACCCCCCGGGGGCTTCTGGAAGCTTCCGATTCCATGGAGCTGAGAGCCATAGCACTGGTGCTTGGCTGTCAGAGTGCAGGGGGTCGATTCCTGTGCAAGATTCCCAGGTGCCTCGTGAGCACACTGCAGTGGACAAAGCTCTGCTCTAAACCTCCCCAGGGGGACGCCTGGGTGGCTCAGCGGTTGAGCATCTGCCTTCGGCTCAGGTTGTGATCCTGGGGTCCAGGGATCGAGTCCCACATAGGGCTCCCTGTGGGGAGCCTGCTTCTCCCTTTGCCTGTGTCTCTGCCTCTCTCTGTGCGTCTGTCATGAATAAAGGGATAAAATATTTAAAAGAAAGAAAGAAAACAGGGCAATGAGAAGCAGGCCGTCTTAGGAAGAGTGATTGGGGAAGGCTTCCCAGAGCCAGGGACACTGGAGTTGAGACCTAAAGAAGAGGGGGAGGACACAGCCCTCCTATCCTCCGGGGATGGGAGACCAGCGCTTGCAGTAGGGCCCTCCCGCGTTGGGGGGTGGGGAGCTGGGGGCCCAGCCAGGCCACCTCCCGCAGGCTAGCAAGATGTGCGTGCCCAGGGACGGCAGAGGGAGTCGCTGGGGGCCGCGGGTGTCGGGGGCCCTGGCTCAGGGCCCGGAGACACAGACACGGCTGAGAGCCCGGGCCCAGCCTCCGGAGCCACAGAACCATAAAACCAAGCCAGGGGCCAAGTCAAAGAGGGGCAGAGAAAAAGGGCTATGGAAGGTAAACGCTCCCTGGCCATTACCCACTGGTGCTGGGCACTGTGCCGGGAGCTTCCTCGGGCACGCACACATGCACGGGTGCACGCTTACCCCCCATCAGCCAGGGCAGGGAGCTGGAGCCGGGCTGCCCCTGCACTGCCTCCTTCTTGGCTGCCGATTAGGCCTGGAGCCTGTCCCCTTGCTCCCCTATGCCTCGGTTCTCTCTGCACGGACTAGGGACACGAAGCACACCAGCCTCCGCGAAGCACTTCCCACGGTGCTCGGCACTGAGCGCGCACCGTGTGACTGTCAGCTGCTGTCATTGTCTTATCCTTGAAGCCTGTGGTTCTCTGTGGCTGGACTAGCAGCCCCATCTTGCAGCTACTCAGAGAGGTTCAGGAACTTGCCCAGTCAGGATACCTGTCTTTCTGACGCAGAGTTCAGAGGAAGCAGAGCCACCCCCAGCAGGGCTGGGCTGAGGAGGCTTGGTGGAGGAGGCATCTGAGCTGGGCAGGTGGCATGGGGAGGATTTGGTCACAAAAGCATTAGGATGGGGGCAGGAGGCTCCGGTGAGAGGAGGACAAGGTCTCTGGAAGAGGGGACAGAGTGGACAAACACTCAGAGGGGGTGGGTTTGGGCAGAAAGGAGAGCAGGGAACAGCGCCATGTGGCCTTCACCATGAAGGCTGCTAAAGGGCTACGGGTGAGATGTGGTTGGATCAGATGGAGGAGGGCCAAAGGGCAGGAACTTCAGCAGTGGTTCTGTAAGTGCAGTCATAGAAGGTTCTATCCCAGCCACTATATTCTGAGCCACCATGGTGTCACTGGGTGTGTGCAGACAAACGTGACCTCACTTTCAATGGCCATACTTATTCCCACTTTAGAAGGCCTGGCATTGGCCTCGGTTCTCAGCTAGGCCTCGAGCCACAGGTCCCGGGACCAGGTCATGACCTACAGCCTGACCTCAGTTTCCTGGGCAGAGATTTCCAGGAAGAGCCGTGGAGGTCAGCAGCGGGGCAAACCCTGAGGACGGGCAGTGCCAGCCAAGTGGCAACAGCTGTGGGAATCAAGGTCTTCAGCCTGGCTGCCGAGCTCCCCGGAAGCCCTGCCAAACACAATGTTCTGTGCCCTGGTGAGCTGTCAAAGGAAGCAGAGAGCTCTCTCCTCGGCCCTCAGCCAGCCAGAATGGTCACTGCCAGGGAACTGATACTCCCCTGAGGACAGCCACCTGCGGGGCCTAGGAAGACCCACATTCACAGGCCGGAGAAGGGCTGGAGGTGGCTCCCAGCCTCAAGGGGCAAAAGAGGGGTTTGCATCTCAGCGTGGCCGCCTATTTGCTCTGTGACCTTGTGCAAGTCACTTTCCCATCCTGGGCCTTGATTCCTCATCTGTGCAATGGAAGGGATGATACTCTCTGTAAGTTCTCTGGCCTGCGTTTCATTTACTTGTAATTTGAATCTGTGTACTTATTTGCTTCCTGGGTTCACGCCGGACTGTGCATGGCACAGACACAGGAAACACATGTCTTGTGTCACCCGGTACACAGGAGATGTTCGACACTTGGTTCTCGATCAACTGAGCGATGACTGTGAAGATCAAACGAGATGGTGTGCACGAAGGTGCTTCCATGATGCGAAGTGCAAGCGATGCACACGACGACAGTTTGGGCTCTTACCTCCCCGTGGCCCGGCCCCAGTCTCAGCAACAGGAGAGAATGCTCCAGGTGGTCACAAGGACAAGAAAACACAGATAGGAATGATAAACACTGGAAAGGAAGGCAAAAACAATAACAATTTGCTGATAATGTGATTTTCTACCTTGAAAAATCCAAGCAGCTCTGCTGGAGTGGGACCCGAGCCTCCCTGGCAAGGTTTGGTAACAGAACCTGATACAAGAATTGGGTGAAAGTGAATTAATTGCTTGCACATCCCGTCGCGAGGCTTCATTTCGAAGTGTTGTTCGAAGAAGGATCTCACGCATAATAGCAACAAGAGGCTGAAACACTTCTTCTTTGGCATTTGCTCAATAAGAAGTGCTGCCAGGGCCTTCGAGAGAAATCTATGAACACTTTTCCTGTAGTTGCGGGAAGAAATAGAGATACATTCACGTTTCTAGAAAGGAAGTCGGAACGTAAAGAAGTCAACTCTCGCTGATACACTTAACAAACACAGTGCCATTGCCCGGACCATGGCAGGGGAGGACGCGAGGTCCATTTAGGAGGAGAATTGCTTGAGAATAGCTGGGAAAATTTTGGACGGGCATAATGATGGAATAGGGATGAGATTCACCTCGCTTGATACCGAAACGTGCCAAGAAGTGACAATGATGAAAACAGAGTGGGTTTTGCTTGGGAGAACCTGGTCCCGTGTCACCTCCCCGCCCCACCCCCCACCTCGCCGTGAGACCTTGGCTTATCTACTTATCTTCACTAAGTTCATTTCAGCAAAACAGGGCTAATGACGGCCCCAGAGTGGACGAGGGAATTCAATGAGCTGAAGCGTAAATGGTACTTAGCATGGTGCCTGGAGTGGAGTGAGCTCTCCACAGATGGCATAATTTTATTCACTAAAAACAATAATAAATAAGCAAATCGTTAACTGGCTCATGGGCCAAGGAAAATCCGGTTGCATTTTCTGGTTACTGATTATGGGGAGCCTGGCCCAATTTCCCAGTTTGCGCCTGTGCTGGGCAAGGTCCGAGCCGATGGGAGATGGAACTATCTGGTATCGAACTTGGATTCATTTCCCTCTGCCTTCAGCTCACCTTCCAGGTGGTTCCCTGGTTATGTCGTTGGTTGCTTTTCCTGACTGCAGTTCACTAGGCTTTCTTCTCTGTGACATTGGTGGGTCAGACTTGCTGCAGCGGGGACCAGGCCGCCAAGGCCACAGGCCCTTCATCCTGTGGGAGCAGGGCCTCCATCCTTGGTGGTTCAGCTCCTGGGATGCTCCCCATGTCCTGTGGGGCCAGGTTCAGAGCAGAGTGGGGAGCCCCTGCATGCTCCTCCCCACCCACCCTAGACTTCAGCGCTCACCGGGCTCCAGGGCTCCCGACTGAGAGACAATAATGTTTTCCTAAACACACTCTGTGTGTGATCAGGGAGCCTTGGGACAGTTTGCACAGAATGAGGCAGAGAGGAGCATGGTGAAGTCACAGTCAGCATCACCCAGGTCCCCAAAGGGCTGTCGTCACAACTTCCCCGCTGGTAGGAGACAGGGCTCCGCCTGGAGCATGGGTTGTCTTGGGCAGAAAGGGGATCATTCCAAATGGGAGGAAGAACACTAGACGGAGTGTCATGAGACCTGTGTTTGAGTCACTCAGCCTCTTATAGGACTTGGTAACTGCAGCATGGGTGGGCCACTCCCCCAGGCTGTCCCCTCCTGAAGGGCAAGACCAGCGTCCTGCTTGCCCATGGTCCCTGGGGCCTGCTGAAGGGTCTGGGGCACCAGAAGCCCTGGCAGTGCCCTTGCATTGGGAAGAAGGAGTGTGTGGGGCCACTCAGACCCACGCAGAGTGCCTCCCGTGTGACCACTGACCTTTCAGAGGGGCACTGAATGGAGCTCCCAGGGTCTCACCTTCTCTAGCTGGACACTCATCCATGGACCCTTGGACACTGAAAGCAGAATCATGGACATCAGTGGAGACAGGACTCAGAGACCAGCCGGGGTTAGGGCTCAATCACCTGGGGCTGATGCCTGTCCGCGGCCTATCAAGGAGGTGGTGAGCTGTATCATGCAGTTGGCAGCCGAGTTGGTTTGTTCCCTTCCAGGTAATCTATTCCAACTCTCATATTTCTCCATCTCTGTATATGGCATCACACCCCCCACTCACGCCCCCCAATTCCCCAGGCTACAAACCTGGGATGTTCCTTCCCTTTCCTCACCACCCACATCCAATCCATCAGCCAACTTGTCAGCTCCGCCACCAGGGATTCCACAGTTACCCACATCTCTCCGTGTCAGCACTGAGATGGTAGCCCAAGCCATCCGAGGGTGGGATGGAGCACAGAGCTCCGCGGGGTGGGGAGCACTGCCGATTAGCAAGCTCGTAGTCTCAGGAGAGAAGCTACACTTCCCCATCGTCCGTCTCATCAGTAAGAAGGATAACATTTTTGTCTTATTTCTCAATCGGTTCAGAACTCAGGGACCAGAGGAGACATTTATCATTTATCAGCCCCCCTCAAAATCATCAATGCTAACACCTTGACAAGATGCACTGGTCAAAGAATATTCCTGTTTCTAACTTCCCGGATTCCTGATTTAAGCTCATTTACAACATAAAGGTTATGGGCAGCCCTGGTGGCTCAGCGGTTTAGTGCTGCCTTTGGCCCAGGGCCTGATCCTAGAGACCTGGGATTGAGTCCCATGTCAGGCTCCCTGCATGGAGCCTGCTTCTCCCTCTGCCTGTGTCTCTGCCTCTCTCCCACTGTATCTCATGAATAAATAAATAAAATATTTTAAAAAAACATAAAGGTTATTATTACTATTATTATTATTATCCTTGCTTTACTCACAAAAAAATTAGACTCCAAATTGTGAAGTGACTTGCCCAGGATCACGCAGAGTCAAGCCTAGATTCCAGATTTCACCGAATTTCACTATCAGAGCTTCTTCCTGTTGGCTCAAGCTTTGAATTCCTACTAAAATGCAGTTCTTTTACTTCAAAGCTACAGTAATCAACAGTGTGGTACTGGTGGAGGGAGAGACACAGAGACACATGGAAGAGCCATTTATGGGAGGGGGAGAGGGGTGTGGCTGGGGGGGCGCAAGGGAGTTTCTTTGTCTGTACATGTGGTATCATGTCATAGAACTATGCACACCTCTTGTCCAAACGAGCGTGTAAAAACTGGTGAAATCCAAATAAGATCTGTTGTTGATTAACAGGATGATACCAGTGTTGATTTCCTAATTTTGATAACCTACTATGGCTCTGTAAGAGGTTACCATTGGGGACTGGATGAAGGGTATGTGGGGACTCTGTACGAATTTTGCAACCCCTTATGAGTCTACCTTTAGTTCAAACTAAAAAGTTAAGAAAAAAAAATGCAGCTCCTACAGGGAGATAAGGATCAACCTTAGTCTTGGGTTGGCACATGAATTTCAGCTCCTGTGCCTTTTGCTATCGATTGGCACAGGTTCTCTGGATCACAATCCACAGCATGAAGGATTCTGACCATAGTGCGCCCAGTGAGAATGAATGTGTTACTCGATTAGTGATGTCTGCTGTGGCCTCCAGGATGGCATAGGGGAGCAAGGATCAGGTTCTCACTGGCTGGGTGCTCAGTTCCTCACAGCTAGGTGTGAACCAGAGCACCCAGAACAGGAAGACACTGACCTAGGGAGAGAGGGAGGGAGGGATGAAGGGAGAAGAGCCAAAGAGGGAGGCCAGGTGCCCTGTCTGATTCCATTTCCATCAACTTTCACAACAGGCACCACTTCTGGTAATGTTGGCATGATTAGAAGGCATCATAGGGGTGGGGATAAATGGTCCATATATTGATTGCAGTATTTATTACGCCAGTGTGCAGTACGCAGGCTTGTTAAAAGTTACTGACCTGCACTTCAAGATCTGTATGTTTTATTACATCTAAATTATATTCCCCTAATGAAGAAGGAGGAGAAGGAGGAGAAGGAGGAGGAGGAGGAGAAGAAGGATAAGAAGAAGAAGGAGGAGGAGGAGGAGGAGGAGGAGGAGGAGGAGGAGGAGGAAAGAAGAAAGAAGGAGGAGAAGGAGATGGAGATGGAGATGGAGATGGAGATGGAGATGGAGAAGGAGGAGGAGAAGCAGCAGCAGCAGCAAAGCTCTGAAAGGAAAACCATTTGCATGAACACAACATAACCCGGAACTTTCAACACTCTCGTTGGAAGAATGCCCTTTGGGAATGAAGGCGGTAGGGCCAGATGCTCGGCATGCCTGAATTTCACCCGCCCCCTGGTGATGGGGCTCTCTGGCATAAAGTCCAAACCCTGCCACTTATTAGCCCTTGGACAAGTTGTTAAATCTTTCTGCCTCCGTTTTCTCAGTCGTAAAATGGGGATGACACCAGTGCCTGCCTCGTTGTGTACTTGGGAGAACGAAAGGAGTTAATCCACGGAAAAGCTTAGAATAGTATTGCCTGGTGCATTGTAGGCCCTCAATACACCTTTTTTTTTTTTAAGATTTTATTTATTCATTTAGAGAGAGAGAGAGAGAGATAGAGTGTGTGTGTGTGAGAGAGAGAGAGAGAGCACGGGAGGAACAAAGGCAGAGGGAGAAGGAGAGAAAGAATCTCAAGCAGACTCCCCACTGAGCACAGAGGCCATCGTGGGGCTCAATCCCAGGACCCTGAGATCATGATCTGAGCTGAAATTGAGAGTCGGACACCCAACAGACTGAGCCACCCAGGCTCCCCTGTGCTCAATAAATCTTAGCTGCTATGGTGGTTGTGGTTCTTTTTCTTCACCCTGATTTCCATGGCCAACAGCTGCTGGCCATCCCCTTTAGCCTCTGGTACCAGGATGGACACAGACACTTCTGCCAGTAGATCTGAAACTCAGGATACTAAAAACAAAACAAAGCAAACACTACAGGAAGAGGACAGGCACGTAAACACTATGTGACTCCCCCGAGGTACTCTGACACACCAAGAGCAAGCCCTGCCCGGAGCCCCATCTGTCCTTTGGGACCCCTGCACACCCACTCCTACCTTCTGCCTCCCAGCCCTGGTATGATTTCTGTATGGACGATGCCTTCTCAGCACTTGGTGCCTCCTCGGCATTTCACCAGCGTGGACAACACGGGAGGGCTCCCAAGCCCTTTGCCCTCCGTCCACATCCCTTCCTTCCAGGTTCAGGTCTGAGGAGCTGTGAGTTTGCCCCGATCGCTGTCCCCAGGAGTGGCCTCATCCGTAAGGTACAGTCCTGCCTCTTCCTTACTGCGGGGTCTGGTCCCCCACACAGAGCACAGCCAAGGGGAGGAGGTACCTTTTTCTGAGAATGAGTCTGTGACAGCGCAGGGGAGATCTGGCCCGACCAGGAGGGGAAACAAATAAAACGGTGATGGTGATTCGGTGGGGTTCGGGGTGGGGCAGCTGCACTTTCCCACACGAGGACTTTCACAGGCTGCCATCTCTCCTTCAGTACATCTGTCTGTCCATTCATTCATCCATTAACCCAACAGGTTTGTTTTTTTTTTAAGATTTTATTTATTTACTCATGAGAGACACAGAGACATAGGCAGAGGGAGAAGCAGGCTCCCTGCAGGGACCTTGAAACAGGACTCGATCCCAGGACTCCAGGATCAAGCCCTGAGCCAAAGGCAGGCTCAACCACTGAGCCACCCAGACATCCCCACCCAACAATTTATTGTACCCACCATGTGCCAGGCATCAGGCTGACCCCTGGCGGTGCACGGCTAGATATGTAATTTGACCTCAAGGTACTTCCATTCTATTTTCAGACACAAGAGAATAGGACAGTATGATACAAGGTAGGCCAGAGGTGCTGGATACACATAGAAGGGACATCTAAACCCCATAAGGGGACCTCAGGGCAGGCTTCCTGGAGGAGGCAACATTTCACTGAACACCTGAAGGATGAGGTGAAGCCAGCCAGATATGGTGGAGGTGACTGGTTGTCTCTCAAAAGGTACACATCCCCCTTCGATGGCATAGAGCTGTCATCTGAAAGGGGCCACATCTTCCAGCCGGCCCTCTTCTCACTGGAGGTGGGGGAGGGCAGGCAATGAGATGCCACTGGTGAAAAGTCAGCAGAGGTCGGATGTGCCATTGCCCGCCTAAGGCTTTTAAGAAGCCGAAGTGTCTTCTCCAGCATCTCCTCCCCCACCTGGACGCAGATGCCGACGGGACGGCAGAGCCACAGACAGGAGGCTGGATCCCCACGTCTGCGGGGAGGAGAGCCGCCGCACGGCAGGAGCCCTGTGCTCTGTGCTGCCCCGAGAACAATAAATAAACTTCTGTTACCTGAAGCCGTGGGTGTCCAGAGTTCATCTGTTCTAGCTGCGGGTGCTCATTAGAGGGAAATAAAGAATCCACCCCATGAAGAGAGAGGAAGGGAGAAGAGCATCTCCGAGGGAGCCTCCAGCACAGAGGCTCTCAGGAGGCGAGGGGAGTGTGGGGGGGAGGAGGGGTAGGGGTGAGGGCAGCGAGGGTAGACTGAGGCCTGGTCAGCTTTGCCAAGCGGTTGTGACTGGCTCCTAAGGAAATAAGGCCTAGCCAGCCGGACAGCTCCGGGCGTCCCCCTCTGTGCCCTCAGGCTCAGAGAAGTTGGGTAGCTTGCTGGAGTTCGGTCATCTGATCAGTGAACACAGAGCTGGACTCGAGCCCGGGTCTTACTGCCTCCCTGCCCTAAGCATTCAGCCCTATGCTTCCAGAACTATGTTCCAGCAGAGACACTCCAGCACTCGTCTCCCAGGAACTCTGTGGGAGTTGCCGGTGTGGTCTCTTTCTCCAGTTTTCTGGGACCGACTCCAGCTGAGAGTCCTGTCTCCTGGCACCAGGTCCTGGCCACCACACAGAACCGTCACCTCCCCTTGCCTAGGGCTCGGCATCCCCACACCAACCAAATGAGTGTCCTGCCTGGTCTGGCTAGGCCCAATGTCTGGGGGAGTCCAAAGGAACCCATTACCCATGAGTGACATGGGCCATGTCGACCAGCTCCCATCCTTGGTCTGATCCACAAACAGGACACAGTATGGGGACTCTTCTGTGCACTCCGTGGGCTGAGTGAGTGACTTGGCAGGGTTTCAGATAACACCTAGTTCCCCAATCTGTACATCCTCAGGAGAACTAGAAGCATCCTATGCTCCCTGGGTCATCCTCAGCTGGTGGGGCCTTGTAAGCTCACTAGGCAGTGCTAGTTGATGTAGGCAAGGTCTGCTTGCCTATTTGTCTGTGTCATCATCCATCCAACCATCTCTCCAGCCATCCAGCCATCTACCCATCAAACCACACATCCATCCACCCATTATTCTATCCATCCATCTCTCCATCCATCCATCCATCCATCCATCCATCCATCCATCCATCTCTCCATCCATCCATTCAGTCAACAGGTACCAAAGGCTCAGGATGCTCTGGGCTTCTTGCCTTGCAGCCTGTGTAACTCCTTCTAAAGTTCGTGGTCTTCATAGTGCCACGAAACACAAAGAACCTGGATTCTGCATAGATTTGGTCTCAAGCTCTTCTTCTGATACCTTCCAGTGATGAGCTTAATTTCAGTCTCCTCAACTATAAAATGCAATCGGCATTTTCTACCTACAAATCCTGCGGGGATATGATGAAGTGGTGTGTACAACTGCTGATGGAGTACTTAGAACAGAGTAGGGTCTCAATACCTGCTTGATGTCTGAAAGTTCTCTGAGTGCTCCGTGTTTGTGGAAGAGCAGGGAGCCCTGGGCCTGCTCAGGGTCATCAGAGAAGGAAGTCTCTCTGGTGTCCTTACAGAAAGCCTAGCCCTGGTCCTTTCTCAGTTATGACCTAATTTTGGTCTGGCCAGAGTTGATGTCTTCCTTTTTCCCCTCATTGTCTTGGAGCCCTCAAGTGAACTTGGTCAGGACGGTTTCCATGTGATACATTCACCCAGCTGGGCACATTGTGCGCATCCCCTACCTCTCCTGCTCTTGTCCACTATCCCACCTGTAGCTGCTGTGGCACCTTCCCCCAGGTATCCCCGTAGCTCACTCCCAGGCTTCCTAGAGGTCATCCCATCAATTGTCACCTCCTGAGAGAGGCCATTCCTGACCCTCTTTCTTTCCCCTTGCTCTTACTCTTATTTTTCATCATGCTCCTGGAAATTATATGATGTGCTTATCATTCCTTTTATAGTCTCATCCAGGCAGGATCTAAGCTCCGTTATTTTGTTCATTGTTGCTTCCCCAGCCCTGTCCCATGGTTGGTACTTACAAAGATTTGTAAGAGTGAACTGGTGGGAAATTGGGAAATCTTAAATTCCCCATACCCTGAAATTCACCATATTCACTGAAATCACCCACCCTACACCACAAGTGTCTGTGGTGTCTGGGTCGAGGTGGGATGATATGAGGCAAGGTCCTGGATAGAGCATTAGAACATCCCCCAAAGGGGCATGTATAAAGTTACATCTCACCTGACTGTGTGTGAGGGGCTGCATAGGGATCACACCTGCCTCCCTTCCGGCAAAGAGCAAACAGGGGAGTGACTGCACACAGGAAGCTTGAGAAGCCGGGCTTGGAATTCACACAGACCTGGGTTCAAATCCTGATTCTAGCACTTTCTAGAAATCGGCTAGTCACTCTCCGAACCTCAATTCCTTTTGCATAATGGGGCTGACCATTCCTGCCTCATAAAGTTGTTGATAACAAAGCTACCCTTTATTGGTGTTTGAGCACACCAGACATAAACGTTGCATTTGGGTGCTGGAGGGGTGGGAATTGTATGTCCTCAAGCAAGTTACACAACTTTTGGATGTTTCGGTTTTCTCCTTTGTAGATTTGTGAAGCTCTTGTGAGTTAATGCATTTAACCAGCTGAGTCTGTGTCCAGCACTAATAATGCTTGGTGACTCTATTTTAATGCTTACTCTTTAAAAACCAAGGTACATTTTTTTTTCCCCAAGGTACATTTTATGGGCAGTGAAACAAATGTAGAGATCATCTAAGTGTATGTTTTTCATTTCTCGTGGGTACCTAGTAAAACAATTGCTGGTTCATAAAGTAAGTATATGTATAACTTTAATTACTAGAACAAATCATTATAAGAACTAATTACAATCCCCTGATAGTTCTTGACTTCTTTTTGGCTCAGGGCAGGGTCTGCCTCCTTAGCTGTTCCATGTGCACTTGAAATAAAATGCATTTTCTGCAGTTACTAAGAGAACAGTGCTAATTTCCCGACAGTAATTACGGTTTTCCCTGTTTCTCCCTCTGGCTCTGTCAGGTTCTGCTGCACGGATTTCAAAGCTCTGTCTCTAGGTAATACTCATTTAGGGTTATTCTGTCTTTTTGATAATTGGCCATTTCATCATGAAGAAATGTCCTGCTAATATTTCCTACATGCCATAGACATGTCTTATGTTGTACTTTGTCAGATCTTAGCACGGCCACGTCAGCTTTCTCCTGCTTCATGCTTGTGTGGAGTATCATTTCTCAGCTTCTTACACTTTGTCTTTATATTTCACATAGGCTTCTTGTGGACAGAATGTAGTGGGTCTTGCTTTTTTTTTTTTTTTTTAGATTTTTTTATTTATTTATTCATGATAGTCACAGAGAGAGAGAGAGAGAGAGGCAGAGACACAGGCAGAGGGAGAAGCAGGCTCCATGCACGGGGAGCCCCATGTGGGATTCGATCCCGGGTCTCCAGGATCGCGCCCTGGGCCAAAGGCAGGCGCCAAACCGCTGCGCCACCCAGGGATTCCGGGTCTTGCTTTTTTTTAATGCATCCTGACAACCTCTGCTTCTAATGGGCCCATTTATCTAACGTAATTACAATGTTCAGTAAGTTGAATTTAAATCGCTCATTTTACAATTTGTCTTCTCTCTGTAAATTTGTTGTCATGGGGGTTCCACTTTATCTCTCCTATTGGCCTTCAAGCTACATATTTTGTTTTATTTATTTTTAGGGGCATCTCCAGGGATTGAAATATGCATCGTTAATTATCATGGGCTACCTTGAGTTAGTATTATATGCTTTCATTTTTAAAAAAGATTTTATTTATTTATTCATGAGAAACACGGAGAGAGAGAGAGAGAGAGGCAGAGACACAGGCAGAGGGAGAAGCAGGCTCCGTGCAGGGAGCCCGATGTGGGACTCGATCCCGGGTCTCCAGGATCACACCCTGGGCTGAAGCCCACACACCGGCTAAGCCGCTGAGCCACCCAGGCTGCCCATATGCTTTCAGATGTAATGTAAGGTTTTAAGATATTATACTTCCATTTTACCTCCTTTCAATCTGTTGTGTTCTTATCCAACATTTTTTCCCTTATATCATTACCCTACAACACATTGTTATTATTTTTGCTTGTCATAGTCCATTTTAACAGCTTATTGAGGTTCACTCACACAACATAAAGTCTAGCCAGGTTGTTTCCAATTCAACGGCTTTCAGGAAATCTACAGAGTTGTTTAACCATTGCCGTGGTTCCCATCACTCCAGAAGGATCCCACGTACCTATTTCAGTTGCTCACCACTGGTCTCTCTCCCAGCTTAGGCAACCACTGATGTCCTTTGTGTGTCTATAGCTTTGTCTTTTCTGGACATTTCATGTAAATGGAGTCATACATTTTGTGATATTCTGTATTTGACTTCTTTCACTTAGCATCATGTTTTTGAGGTTCATCCATGTTGTAACTTGTGTCAAAAGGTAGTAGCTCATTGTATGGGCATAGCACGATTTCTGTTTATCCATTCATCCATTGATGGGCACCTGGATTATTTCCACTTTGGGGATATTTTGAACAACGCTGCTATGAACATGTCCATAAAACTCTTTGTGTGGACAATTGTTTCACTTCTCTTGGGTACGATCTTAGGAGTAGAATTGCTGGTTGTCATAACTGGGTTGGGGCGGGTTAATAGCATCAAGTGGACAGAGGCCAGGGTGGCTGCTAAATGCCCTGCAATTCCTTGGAGAGCTCCCCATAACCGAGAATCATCCTGCCCAGATGGCAATAATGTCTGTCATAGCACAGGGGGGAGGGTAGTGAGAGCTCATGTCCTCTGTATTTGCAGATTCCAATCTTGGAGCTTTGATTTCTGTCTGTTCTTTACGATTCTCATTAAATGGAGAGAGGAGGCATTGTCACCCCTATTGGCCAAATGGGGGACTTACAGACTCAGGAAAGCACCATGAGATCCCACACTTGTTGCTCCTGTGGTGCCCCTGCACCTGGGGACATGTGTATGAGGCTCAAGGAAGCCTGTTCCCATTTGGGGTTGGAGCTTCCTCTCCAGCCTGGTTAGCTCTAAGAAGCCTCTTCTCTTCCACGGAGACCCAATCTAGGTGAGTCCTAGGAACACAGTGAAGGAAGAAATGGACACATCCTGCTAGGCTCCTGGGGTTGGAAACAAGGAGCAGAGGGGTGTCCTGGGAGGGGAAAGGACAGTCAGTATTGAAGCATTGAAGAAGCAGTTAGACACTCCCAGATCCTCCCCCAGTTTCCACACTACGGGGTGACTGTCTCTCTCCATTCAACAGAGGATTCCATGTTTATTCTGTAGTGACTATGAGGCAGGACTGCCTGCCCTGGAGAGCTCCAAGGACAGGGAAGGCTGGGGCATCATCCTGAAAATAGGGGGTTAAGTGAATGTATCCTCAAGAATATTAACAGCCAGACCTCTATTCTCCAGACAGGAGAATGGAAGAGTCTTCTCTGGGGAGTTAACAGATCAAGTGGAAAGATCTCTGGGTACTGACATCCAGTATCCACACCCACCCCCACTACCCTAGATGCTCAATACTCCCAGCCACTATTGTGTCTGGCTCTTTATCAAGAGCAGACAATGAAGGATCACGAGACATTGCTAAAGGCCTCTAATGTGAACTCAGAGACCTAAACAGACACACAGACCCAAGGAGCCAGAACGGGAAATATAGCATGCAAGGAGAAAAATCGTAACAAAATAATCATAATAAAAACAAAACCCTCTATAACCAAAGAGAGAGAACAGAGGATAATGCATCCATGAAGATAGAACATGGAGCCATAAAAAAGGAACACAGAGAACAAGAAGAGGTCTTGGGGGAAAAATATGATGATAGAAATATAAAACTCAGTGAAAGATTTGAGAAAGAACAATGAGGAGATTGCTTAAGAATATAGAGCAAAATAAGTCACTGAAAACAAGAGACGAAGGATAAGATTAGAGAACTGGTACAGGTGCTCTAATACTCAGATCATAGACATTCTAAAAAGAGAAAGAAAATTGTGGGAGGGGGAGATATTAATAAAATAGTTGAGGGAAATTTCCCAAATGTTGAGAGACATGAATCTCAAGACCAAAAGGACCCATAAATGCTTAGTATGGTGCCTGAAGCCAGATTTCCACCAGGAAGGGTCAGGGGGAGATTTCAGGACAGGGCAGCAGAGAGAAGAGCTGATGAACTTCCAGGGAGGTTGAAATACAGTCAGAATGACCTTACTTCTCAGCACAGCTCTGGAGGCCAGAAGACAAAGGAGCAAGCCTCCACAATTCTGAAAGAAAAGTATCTCTAGCTTAGAGGTCTATGTCCGGCAAAAGAAAGGAAAGAAAGAAAGAAAGAAAGAAAGAAAGAAAGAAAGAAAGAAAGAAAGAAAGAAAGAAAGAAAGAAAGAAAGAAAGAAAGAGAGGAAGGAAGGAAGGAAGGAAGGAAGGAAGGAAGGAAGGAAGGAAGAAAGAAAGAAAGAAAGAAAGAAAGAAAGAAAGAAAGAAAGAAAGAAAGAAAGAAAGAAAGAAAGACATCCTTCGACATGGGAGGTCTCAAAAAATTTACCTCCCACCTCCTTCTCTGGAAACTGCCAGAGGCTGTGCCTGCTGCAACCAGAAGTGAACCAGGAACAGGAAGATGTGGAATCCAGGAAGCAGGAAATCTGGCTCAGGAGAGAAAAGAAGGGATCCCCAGGCCGGTGGGAGGGGGCAAGCCCAGCATGCCCACCACAGAGGGCCCAGAGTCTAATTTGGAAATGCCAGAAAGTTCTAGAGAGACTTCTTTCAAAGATCATGGAATTGATAGAAAGTTGGGTGCGAATCACACTATGTGGAAAGCTTTGGACAACCGAGAGTGTTGGAGGTTTAAAAAAAAATTAGTGAGGCGCCTGGGTGACTCAATTGCTTAAGCATCCGACTCTTGATTTTGGCTCAGGTCAGAATCTCAGGGTCGTGAGATGGAGCCCCATGTGGGGCTCCACGCTGGGCACAGAGCCTGCCTAAAATTCTCTCTCTCCCTGCCCCTCTCCCTCTAAAAAATTAAAAAATAAAAAATATATATAGGCATTCTATATATATATCACAAGTTATCAGTGCCCAGAAAACTAAGCAAATGAAGAAATCACAACAGTTGTAGCATGGAGTACCAATCTCACCAAAATGATGGCCCAGCTATTAGAAGAGGATGGGAGCAGTGGGGAGGTGGGGCCGGGGCAGGGGAAGGCGGAGGTTTAGAACCACGTCCAATAGGGACACCTGGGTGGCTCAGTGGTTGAGCATCTGCCTTCGGCTCAGGTCATGATCCCGGGGTGCCGGGATCGAGTCCTGCATCAGGCTCCCTGCATGGAGCCTGCTTCTCCCTCTGCCCGGGTCTCCACCTCTCTCTCTCTATCATTTATTTATCTACTTATTTATTCATGAGAGACACACAGACAGAGGCAGAGACACAGGCAGAGGGAGAAGCAGGCTCCATGCAGGGAGCTGGATGTGGGACTCAATCCCAGGACCCTGGGATCATGCTCTGAGCCGAAGGCAGATGCTCAACCGCTGAGCCACCCAGTTGTCCCAATAAATAAAATCTTAAAAAAAAAAAAAAAAAAAAAGGACTGTGTCCAGTAGAGCAGGGAAGCGAGGATCACGTGCAGCCCCCCAGGGCCGTGGTGCAGCCTCGGGGGCTGCGTGCACAATGGTCAGCAGAAGGGGCCGAGGGTGGCAGCGAAGGGGAGAGGAGTTGGCAACACAGTTTGTCTTGGCTTACTTCCCCAACCCGCGGACCGTCTCAACCAGGAGCTGGGTAAACCGACAAAAATGGGAAATTGAAAGCAGTACAGTTGGAATACGTGCAAAAACGGGTGACATCCGAGTGAAGTCTGCCTCCGAGTGGGTCATATCTGCCAACAGCAGTTCCCCGATTTTGCTAACGTCCTCTGGTTACTTTGAGTAGCATCAGCAGCGGAAGCTGGGCCAAGGGTGTCTGAGAACGCGGCGCTATTTTTGTGAGTCTTAAATGATTTCCAATGAAAAGGCGCTGTAAACAACACTGTGTCCCCGAAGCCACCCCCTGCAGAGGAAGGACCCTCAGGGCCCCCTCCACCCAGGTCTGGGTGGCGAGCCCCTGGGGGTCCCAAGCCTGCAGGGCACCTGCCAGCAGGGCTGACCCCTGGAACCTGGGCCTAAGCCTCTTGGTGACAGGCCAGCCTGGCCACTTTGAGAGGAGGAGGCAAGGACGGATGTGTTCTCTCTCCTCCAGCAGTTTCGGGGGGAGCCGTGGAGGAGAAAACAAAAATTAAGCCATAAATATGCCGCTGACACTGTCCTTTTAAAAGGAAATGAATGCCTGCCAGTCACTGCTGGGGAAAATGAGCTTTCATCATGCAGCCAGGCAGCAGCGTCTGGAAGGAGCGGCCACCCCGTCCAGTTGGCATTCTCTGGGGAGCGAGGGTGCTCTGTACCTGGGGCGGTGGGAGAGCCCGGGAGGGGGGGCACTCCAGGCCAAGAAGCCAAGTGGCACCTGCCTGCCACATCTTCTCGCTTGGTCCTCTGGACACAGAGGCAGAAATATGGAAAGGAGGCAGAAAGAATTGGATTTGGAGTCAGACCCATCTGAGTTTAAATACTAGGACAGCCTGACCCCGAATCTATTTCACGCTGTGGCCTGCGCAAGAACCTCACCCAACCTGAGACTCATTTTCCTCCTGAATATGGATGTCTGTGTGAAGATTGGAAATCGATGTACTGTCAGGCCCCGGCACCTTGCCATGGACATGTGAAGAAGTGCGGCCCAGCGCGGCCAAGCAGCTGGCCCAAGATCACACAGCGGGTAAGGGGCCAGGCCGGGCTGGGAACCCCGCGGGTGCGGGTTTGAAGTGAAACTCCACAAAAACACAAGCCCTACCACGAGGATGGGGAGAAAGAGGAAGCCTGGCACACTGTTGGTGGGAATGCAAGCTGGTGCAGCCACTCTGGAGAACAGTGTGGAGGTTCCTCAAAAAGTCGAAAATAGAGCTACCCTATGACCCAGCAACTGCACTACTGGGTATTTACCCCAAAGGTACAAAGGTAGTGATTTGAAGGGGCACCTGCACCCCAATGTTCATAGCCGCAATGTCCACAGTAGACTATGGAAAGAGGCCAGATGTCCACCAACAAATGAATGGATTTAAAAAATGTGGTAGATAGACACAGTGGAATATTTCCCAACCAACAAAAAAATGAAATCTTGCCATTTGCAGCGATGTGGATGGACCTAGAGGGTATTATGCTGAGTGAAATATTCAGAGAAAGCTAATTATCATATGATTCCACTCATACATGGAAACAAAAGAGAGGATCATAGAGGAAGGGAGGGAAAAGTAAAACAGGATGAAATCAGAGAGGAAGACAAACCGTAAGAGACTCCTGATCCTAGGAAACAAGCAATGTTGCTGGAGGGGAGGGGGTTCGGGGGACGGGGTACCTGGGTGATGGGCATTGAGGAGGGCACGTGATGGGATGTGCCCGGGGGGTTCTATGCAGCCGATGAGTCACTAAGCTCTACCCGTGAAACTAATAGTACACCTTATGAGTTATGTTAATTTATTGAATTTAAATTAAATTAAATTTAAAAACCAAACAAGCCCTTCCAGCCTTTGCCGCAGTACAGGGCGTGCGATGGGGCGTTCCCGGGTCTTCACCGACTACACGCCAGGCCCCATTCCAGAAGCTACCGTTCCAGCCGGGGAGACAGCCAGGCAGGAACGTGAGAGCGCTCGCATGTGAGAAAGGCCCCCGACAGGCGCGGCGAGCACTCTGTGAACATGTGCTACCAGGTGACATGTCATCACCGCCTAGTGGGGGGACCTGAGCGAGTGCCTGAGTAGGAGGACTTGGGGGGTGGGTGGCAGACAGGGGACACTGGGGTCTGGACTCACTCCTGGAATGACCCAGAGGGACAGGGCAGCTGCGGGATTAGCCCAGGGCCAGTCTTTGGCTGAGGGAACTTGAGGCTATTGCTATTGACAATACCTGTGTCCCTCTAAAATGTGTCTGTGCAAAACAGGTGCTGGCATTAGGAGGTGGGCCTTGGGGGGTGATGAAGCCCTGAGAGCAGAGACGGCGTAAATTAGTGCCCTTGTAAAGAGGCCCCAGAAAGATCCCCGGCCCCTCCACCAGGTGAGGACACAGCAAGCAGGGGACGGTGTGCCACCGGAAGGCAGCCCTCGCCTGACCGTGCAGCACTCCATCTCCGACCTCCAGCCTCCAGCACCATGGGAAAGAACGGACTAAGACAGCTCTAGAGGTCATGAAACTATCCCCTCCTGCTTCCCAGACACCCCCACCCCAGGATTGCAAAGGCCTTGGGCTCCTGGGAGGTCTATGGTATCCAGCCCCAAGGGCACCTCCTTCCACTCACTGATTTCTGGCCTAGCAAGGAGCACTCGACTAGGAGTGTGGCCTCCCCCGCTGCTCACTCGCTGTGTGACACCAGGTGAGACCGCGGCCCTCTCTGAGCCTCAGTCTCCTCCTCTGAACAATTTGGAGGTTGGATTTAGTGAAGACTAAGGGGGTAGCTCTTGTTTTAATGCTTTGGGGTCTTCCAACCCTCGAGCCTTTGGAGAGACATCCACTTAGGGAGCAATCGTGGAATGCTTGCTACGGGTCTGTGCTGAGTTATAATGAAGAGCGACACAGATGTGGCTCCCGACCTCGGGGAGCTAACAGAGGGACACAGAAGGTCAGCTGATAAAGACCCAATGGCCATTGGATATATCCGCATGGGAGGAAGGGGGGTGCATCCAGGTGGCCGTTCCCGTTGCTGGCGTTTATGAGGCTGGGTCACTGTGCGCTACAGCAGTTGGCCATCAAAGAAGGCCAAGGAGGAAGGCCCAGGAGATGGGTCAGCGGGCACCCATAGGGGGCTGCAGACAGGATGGTGCTTGCTTCCTAGGCCCCCAGCACCGGGAGCAGGGGCTGGAAGAGGGGACCCTTTAGGATCTCCACCTGCCCAGTGAGGTTCAAAGGAAGGGAGACAGTGACTTCTCATCAGTGTTTTAGACACGGGGCACTAAGACCACAGCTGAGCCACCCTGTGCCTTGGTCTCTTTGAGCTCTGCTTGCCAACTTCGTAAAGCAAGGCTGGTGGAATGCACTTCATGGGCTGGGTGGAAAAATTAAGTGAGATAAAGTATCAGAATCGCCTGGCACACAAGGCGATTTGATAAGTAGCAGCAAAGTGGCAAGGTCTTTGCCGCCACAGCTGGATGAAGTCTGGCCTCCTTGCCACGGTCTACATAGTCACGCTGGCTGCCGTACTCTTTCTCGAACATACCAAACACACTGCTACCTCAGGCCCTTGGCACTTGCTGTTCCTCCTGCCTGCAACACCCCTTCCCCTCTATACATCTGGGAAACACTCATTTTTCAAGCCTCAGCTTAAATAGCAAGCCCTCCATAATAGACATTTCCCCCAGGTGGCATCTACCCCTAGTAGCAGCTCTCGTAACATCCTGTTCGTTTCCTTCAAATCACATATTTATCCTTTTGTTTGTTTTTTAAAGATTTTATTTATTTATTCATGAGAGACACAGAGAGAGGCAGAGATATAGGCAGAGGGAGAAGCAGGCTCCCTACGGGGAACCCCATATGGGACTTGATCCTAGGACCCTGGGATTATGACCTGAGCCGAAGGAGGACGCTCAACCACTGAGCCACCCAGGTGCCCCTCTTTTGTTATGCATTTAATGTCTTTCTGCTTCATAAGATTAGAAGTTGTAAAAGAAGAGGGACCCCGGGCAGCCAGGTGACTCAGCGGTTTAGTGCCGCCTTCAGCCTAGGGCATGAACCTGGAGTCCTGGGATCGAGTCCCACGTTGGGCTCCCTGCATGGAGCCTGCTTCTCCCTCTGCCTGTGTCTCTGCCTCTGTGTGTGTGTGTGTGTGTGTGTGTGTGTGTCATGAATGAATAAATAAATCTTAAAAAAAAAAAAAAAAAAAGAGGGACCCTCTTCTTTGTTCATCAGACATGTACCACACCTGGTACATCATATTCAATGGTGCTTAATAAACAGTTTGTAATTGAAGAATTTTATGAATGAATGCATATCAATGTTTCATCCCACTTTGTGTTTTCCCTGGGATAAGAGTTTTGGGGTGCCCTCAGGAACACTCTGGCATTACCCAAGCTTTGAAGTAGCAACCTTGGAGTAGACGTTGGTGCTCCTGGCCTCTATTCTGATCCCTGTGGGGATATTCCTGTGAATTCAGGGAAGTCACTCAACAACCTCTGTGGTCTGTGAGCCCCGCATCTGTAAAATAAGGAAAGAATGCCCCCCCCTTTTCCAAGGAGGCTGAGGAGAGGACCAACAACTGTGCCTCTGCACGGTGCTGAGGCCTCTGGAGGTGTCCGGCTGCGGACTCCAGCACAGGGTCCCACGCCGGGACCAAGAGGCCTAATGCCTAAAAGGCAGCAGCCTAATGTCTGCTGTTTGTCCCCATGGGTGTCCCCGGTAGAAGAAGGGGATTTGGAGCAGAAGGCCTCACAAGACCATGGCCCAACAGGGTGAGACTCTGGAGAAGCCTCGGGAGAAGGTGAGTATTTTACATGTAGAATAATACTTACGGCCAAATGGGGGTACTGTGGCGGGTTAAAAATGAAATTTTATAGCACATCTAGAGTTTAATTCACATATGACTTCCTCAGAGGCCGTGCAGCCTCCACTCTTGCTGTCTTGGAGCGTATCTGCCACACGGGGAAGCCGGAGCCAGCCCATCAGAGAGGCTGCGGGGAGGTAAACTGAGGCAGCCATCTGACAACCCCAGCCTGTTGCATGTGAGACATGTGAAGCGGCCATCTGGGACCAGCCAGCCTCTAGCCAACCTGTCAAGTGACCTTTCTTCTTGCCTAAAATTCATCGAGCAAGTACCAGGGGGAGCAAAGAGGAGCCATCCCAGCTGAGCTCGCCCCGATTACCAAACCCTGAACCAGGAGTAATCAGGGGCTGTTGTTTTAATCCACTGAGTTTGGAGGTGGTTTTTTTTTTTTTTCCACAGCAATAGATAATTGGTACACCTTCCAGTCTGTCGTCTGTCTGTCTCCAGACTTTTCTTACTCTTCCTGTCTCCTGAGTGTGGCAGCATCAGATAGAACCAAAAATCCTACTCCTCCTATTTACTGGCTGTGTGACTGTAGGCAGGTTTCTTAACCTCTCTGAACGTTACTGTCTTTCATCAGGAAGACAAGGCTACTCCATCACACAGGGGGCCGTTGTGGGTTATTTTTTTTTTTTTCCGTTGTGGGTTATTGAGAGGCTGAAGTGAAATAGTGATACCCGGCGCCCGGCACATAGCAGGTGTTCAATATATTTCCCAATAAATGTAGACATCTCCTAGATGCGGCCCTGATCCTGGAATCACGGGGCTGATAAGGGCTGATTTCTGCCCTCACAGAGCTTCTGTTCAGGCCGGGGAAGACAGAGGAAACATCAATAATGACACGGTGGCGGGCAGACCACCGTTGTACAAGCTCTAGAGCATGAGGTGACAGAAAGTCACAGAGGTGTGACATGGAGGGGCCCGGGTAGGAGGCCTCCAGGTGGATGCCTGGATGCGGAGAAGGAGTCAGCCTCTGCAAGTCAGGGGAAGGGGCGTCCTGGCAAGAGGGGACAGCCGCTGCACAGGCTGGAGGTGGGTGAGGCTCAGGGTCCCAGGGACAGTGCAGGGGGAAGGGGGAGGAGTCTGGGCTGCGGGATAGGGAGGCGGGGGTGGTGCCACTGACACCAGCAGTTCAGCTCCCGCTGCATCTGCAGGAGTGGCTGAGGAGGCAGGAGCTCAGGCATAGGCTGCTCCCACAGCCACCGTCCTCCCCTTCCGTCGCTAAGTCGAGAAGCTCCCAAGGTCTCATATCCTCTGGCCCTGGCTGGCCCCGGGCTGATCATGCTCCTTGAGTGCGGTGGGGACAGTCACTCCTCTTCCGTGCACCTGGCCCTGAGCCCCAGCCCTTTGGGAGCCCGCATGCATGCGGCCTGGTGCACACGCTCACACACACAGACAACCTGCAGGGGCCCCGGGTGACCTCCATCCTGGACCTGGGGCCCCAGGCGACAGCTGGGCTAACAGGGCCGCAGAGGTAGGACTGGCCTGGGTCCCGCTGTGGGAGACTGGGGGTTTGAGGGCAGGCGGTATCCTGCATTTAGGCCTGTGCATACACACGTGTTCACACACACATACACACACACAAGCACCTGGTGAGGACAGATTCAGACAGAACATGCTCTGTTACGAGGGATCCAGAGGGAAATGGAGACGCACATGGACGTGAGAAGCCCACACGGCCGCGTGCAGGTAGCAGGCCGCTCTCTCCCATGAGGGTGCCACCCACGATCGTGCAGTTGTCCCCAACAAGTCAGAGACACGGGCACATCCGACGCCCACTCCTTACAGCAAACACACAAAGCTCAGACACGGCCACTGGTGCCCCTGCCCTCACTTCCCAGATCATTGACCCTGAAGAGAGGGACCTGCTCCCCGCCAAGCGGCTCCCCGGCAGCGGTGGCAGCAGACTAATTAAGCCTTCACAGGAGGCTGGCATTTCCCTGGCAGCCAGGCCGCCTCTCACTGCCAGAGCGGCTGCCAGTCCTCGTGGCCTTTGTAATGGGCCCCAGGGGGGCACTTGGCCCAGCCTGTCTCTCCCTCCTCCTTCTCTAGACCCTGGAATGGTTCCCCACCTCACTGTCGTGAAGGACCCTTTTTGGGCCGATGGCCCACTTATGTGGGTGCCAGGATGGAACTCTTTCAGGATTTTGAGGCCTGGATCAGCAGAGATTCCTAAGGAATTCCCATTCTCTGATTTCAGGACCCTTGAAAGACTTACAGCAGCCCCGGAGGTGAATGCCTCCAGCGGCTTTCTGCTTGTCCGAGGGCTAATGAACCTCAGTTTCACTGGCCAGAAGGAAACTCAGGTTCTCCTACTTGCCGTCTTGGGCGTGGGTCCTCAGCTGTTGCCCTGCACACATGGACCCCTCCGCCACTCTGACCTTCTTGCTCTTCTTCCAACATGCCAAACTCATGCCTGCCTCAGGGCCTTTGCACCTCCTCTGTCATCTGTCTGAGACATCCCCCACCCCACCCAGGTCTCTGCCCAGCTTCCTCTTTCTCATCATTCAGACCTCCTCTCACGTATCACCTCCTCGGAGAGGTCTATCCTGACCTGTCTACTTAAAATACCTCCCCTAAGTGGGCCCCTCAGTTTTCTAACTCAGGGATTCTCAATCCTGACAACTTGTTAGACTCTCCTGGGGAGCTTTAAAAAAATCATTTGAGGGGCACCTGGGGGGCTTAGTTGTTTAAGCACCTGCTTTCAGCTCAGATCATGATCCCAGGGTCCTGGGCTCAGGCAAGCCCTGTGTTGGACTCCCTGCTCAGCGGGGAGCCTGCATCTCCCTCTCCCCCTGCTTGTGTGCTCTCTCGTGCCCTCTCCCTCCCTCTCTCTGTCAAATAATAAACAAAATCTTTGAACAAAATACACACACAAAAAAGTAAAAAGTCATTCAGTGTCAGGCCCTGTATAGGCTTATATTAAGGGAATCTCTGTGGGTCCCTGGGTGCTGGTGTTTTTAAAAATTCCCCAGGTTCTGGTGTGCATTCAGGACTGAGAATCCTTGGCCCAGAGACTTGGCAGTTAGCAGGGTGAAAGGCTGAGTTGTGCAGCCTCTCATCCCATCCACCTCGTTGCTGTTGTTCATCGGCCGCCTCCTGTATGCCAGGCCTGCGGAGGATGCGTGCAGGGTGGTCTGGGCACCTGCCGGTAGAGTGTTTCCTCTGCAGGGGCCTGTTCAAAGGGCTCTGCGGGGGACAGGACGCTTCCCCCGCCCCAATAGCTCTATGATGAGGGGACTATTTAATCATCTGCATTTTATGGGTAAGGAAACTGAGGCCCAGAGAGAGAAAGTAGCTTACCCCAAGTCATGCAGCCGGAACGTGATAGAACGGAGAGCGGCGGCCAGCAGCAAGGTTCCAGAGCCCGGGGCTTCACCCTGGCACTCTTATATTTAGCTGCCATTGTTTTGTTCAGTCCTCGAACCACTTGATGATGTGACAATTTCAAGATGCGGAAATTATGGCTCGGAGAGTCAGGAGATTGCCAAGGTCACGCAGCCAGGACTCCAGCCCTTGTCAGTCTGAGCGCGGCACACGGGGTGCAGGACCCAGGGTGGGGACCCCTTCACGGGCCCTCACGTCCTCGTCCCCCCGCCTCCCAGAAACCAGCCTCAGGACAGCGAGGCGCCCAGGAGATTGGAAGGAGCACGGCTCAGCCCACTTGCCGCTCCTGAATTAATTTAATAACCGTAATAATTGACCTGCATTTGGCAGCTGCTGCGCTAAGTGTTTGACACCCACTGACTTACGTGACCCTCGAAGAGTCCCTCATTTTACAGAAGAGGAAACAGATGCGCAGAGAGTTAAGTGACTTGCCCAAGGTCCCACGCCGGGCCGGCTGGCTCCAGCGGCTGTGCTCTCAACCCCTTCGTCATACTCCCCTTTGGCTGCCTTGTCTGTTTAAGCTGCTAGAAACTCATTTTTCTCCTCTGTGAAATGGGTACTATTAGTGCCTACTTCACTCGGAAAACGGGAGGCACAGACGAGACCCTGCACGGGCACGCGACAGGAGAGGTCACCGCGCAGACACCTGCAGCAATGAGCCTGGAGTCTCGCCCACCCTCGGGGCTGAGCTAACACGGGCTGGAGATGCAGGCGGTGACTTTTGGGGGCCTCCAAGCTGCTGCTCCCCCGGGGAGGTATGAGGCCTTGGCAGCTGGCCCCCTGGCACCCTCAGCTCAGCACCCTTCAGACTCCTGGAAACCCCCCGCGAGCGTCACTGCTGACCGGCTGAGAACGGGCGACTGGTACTGCTGGTGGGTGGCGGGGTTCTCTGGGGTGAGATTTACAGCAGAGGGGAAACGGCAGGCGATAGGCATGACGGGGACGGGCAGGAAAAGGGGCTGGGGGTCGGGGGGGAAGGGGAGGCCTGCAAAGAAGAAAGCCGTGTCCTCTGGTGAGCTTGCAACCTGGGTTTTCCAGACCAGGCCTCCTTTTATATAATCTGCCCTGCGGCTCCCCACAGCACACCCTGGAAATGCCAGCTACGTCTCCCAGGAGGACGTGAAAATCCGCTCCCGGAATGGGCAGTCCTGGGATTAAAGACTTCTTTACCAGTCTCTGGAACGTTCTGCCCATGTGTGTGAATAGCACTGAAATCTGTGCGAATCATCAAAGACGTCCCGTCTGGAGGATGTGAAGGCAGCCTTTAGAAGGTTCTAGCTGTCTCCCTTGCACCTTACTAGGCGTGCTGTCCACCCTTCCAGCCCGCAGACAACCTCCAAGTGCACAAACGACAGTGCGCCGAGCACCCCATTAGCTCCACTGTGTCCTCCAAAGATGTCAGAGGAGTCAGCAAGAATGGGCACCACGTCTCAAAGGTGCCCTGCACTCTCCTGTGCTCCTGCCTTTACACCAGCTGTTGGCCTTCCTGGGGATGCTCTTTGTGTCACGAGCTCGGCAAGTTTCTCCCGCTCCCTCAACACTCAGCTAAACTATTTCTTCTTCTTTTCATTCTTCTTCTTCTTCTTCTCCTTCTTCTTCTTCTTCTTCTTCTTCTTCTTCTTCTTCTTCTTCTTCTTCTTCTTCTTCTTCTTCTTCTTTCTATTTTTTTTAAAGATTTTATTCATTTATTCACGAGAGACACACACACACAGAGAGAGAGAGAGAGGGGCAGAGGGAGAAGCAGTCTCCATGCAGGGAGCCCGACGTAGGACCCGATCCCTGGACTCCAGGATCATGCCCTGGGCCAAAGGCAGGCGCTAAACTACTGAGCCTCCCAGGGATCCAAAATATTTCTTCTTTTATGAAATATTCCCCCATCCCTCTTCTGCCCTAAGCCCTGCAAGGGCCCTGCTCCCCCAGCTCCTGAATTCCCCCATAAGTAGCCTTGCTGGAGCTCTTTGGATTCTCTTCTCCCTTGTCTGCTCGCCAAGGTCAACTCCAGGTCCCTCATAAAGCAGCTAAACGCTCTAAAGAAGCGGCTCTTCAAGTGCAGTCCCTGAACCAGGGTATCCACTTAGCATCTCCCGGGATGTTGCTGGAAATGCAGATTCTCAGCCTCACTCCAGACCTGTGGAATCAGAAACTCTGCAGAGGGGCCCAGCAATCTTTCAACAAGCCCCTGAGGGGACCCATGGGTGCTTAGGTTCACCAACCACTCCGGGAGAGAGCTAGGGCAAGTGCGTGAGTGTCGGATCCAGAACAAATAAAATAGCAACCCCAGCAAGCACGCCCCAGAGGACTGTGAGTGGGGCGCAAGCCAGCACTTCACCGGCATCCGTTCTCCACAGCACATGTGGGGAATATACTCATCCACCCATTAGATGGAAGAGGGCGCGGAGGCTCAACCACTCCCTTTCCCGAAGCAGCTACTTTAGTTTGCTCCCTTATAGGGGAACTAGAACTAGGAGCTCTAGAACTATCTTGAATTCCATTATTCCATAGCATGTTCTTCCCGAAGATTCCCCAGTTCCCAAGCTCTTCTTATGACTCTATGAGCCACCTCAGCATCTTCCAATAAATCCATATTATCAGTGTAGATCCAACTCAAAGTAGCTTCAGTAAGAAAGGCTTTTCTTTGCTTGTTTTCAGTTCTTCTCTAGAGGCAAATCCAGAACAGACATAGAAGATCCATGATCATCAAAGATCCCGGCTCTTTCTACCTTGTTGCTTCACTACCCTCAATACAGGGCTCCCAACCGATGGTTCAGAATGGCTGCTTGAGCTCCAGCCATCATGTCTGAATTCCAGCCTTTAGAAAGAAGCCCTCTTTCGCTCCATATAAAGAAATTTCCCGGAAGTTACACACTCCATTTCTGCTTAAACTCCCATGTTCACAACTTAGCCCCTCAGCTACATGCCATTGGGGAGGGTGGCTAGGAAATGTCATGTTCATCCTGAGTGGTTACATGCTCAGCAGGAAAACTGAAGTTCTGAGTTTAGGTCGGAGAAGGAGAACTGAGAGTAGGAGCAACTGGCAGGCTTGGCCATCCTTTTTCTTGCCTGACGTTCTAGCCCTCACACCCTTGCAAGAGAACCCACGGCAGCCTCCTCCTGCCTCCTCAGCACCTTCTCTCCTCTCCTTGGGCTCTGGGCATCCTCACTGCCCTTGGTCGGGGTCCCTCCCGCCCACTGTGCATGTGTTGGCAGTGACCCCCTGAGGGCCCACCCCATCCCTGATGTGACAACTCCTCGGAGATCCCACAGATCAAGCCAGCTAGACCGTCCCGTGCCTCCTGGTCCCGTTCTTCACAGTGTCCATGGCAGCTGCAGTCACATACTGACTTGGGTGGCTATGCTCACCTAGTGTCTCCCTTGCTGGACGGGAAGCTCCTGAAAAGCCTCTGTCATGCCCTTCAACCCCGACACACGGAAACACAATGAACCTTTGTGGCCGGATGACACCTGTTCCTGGAAACCCTTCCTCCCAAATCACATGTCCTAACCTCCCTATTCATCCAGAACCAACTAAAATTCCCCCCTCTTCCAGGAAGCCTGCCTGTGCTCTCTCTGAGACAAGGGGTCCTCCCTCCTGAATGCCCCTAGACCTCTTAGTCATGATCGCTCTCTGCCATGTGGCACCGACTTTGGGGAGGCTCCCCTATGAACCTCTGAGTCACTAGGAACCCCTGAGGACCCATATGTGATTCTTCTGGGTCTCGTGTACATGTACAGGGACAACCTAGGAGGTTGTCTGGTCCTGTAGCAGAACTGCTGGCCTAGAAGCAGGACTCCTTTCTTTTTAAAAAATTTTATTTATTTATTTATTTATTTATTTATTTATTTATTTATTTATATTAAGGTTTTGTTTTTTTTTTTTTTTGTTTTTTTTTTTTTGGAAGCAGGACTCCTGAGGTGGTCTCTGGCTTACCCATGACATCGGCAATGGCCTTTCGAGGCCCTTCTATAGCTGATATTCTCTGCTTTGCCACTTGATGCTGCACTTCAGCTCAGGGCTGCTGAGCTCAACCCTACAGGCCTCTGTCTCCACAGGCTGTGCATTTAGGTTCCTTGGGGTTTGTTTTCCAGCTGGAGTTCAAAGGAATGGAAGTGCTGGACACCAGGCTCCCAGGCAAAACAAAACAGAACAAACCGGTCAGCGTGGAGGAACTTTTATTAACTTACCAGCTGGCACCAGAGTTCCCCATAGGAGGAAATGTAACACTGTTTGGAAAAAAATATTTTGACAAGTGCTGGGGAAGGAGGTAAGAACTTGACCGGGGGTCAAAGCCTCAGAGCAAGGGAGGACACCGCCCTGGGAGTGGAAGGAAGACTTCAGAGCTCCCAGGGCATCCAGGACAGCAGCGGGGAGAAGCTGTGAAGAATAGTGGACTCATAACTAATATTTGTTGATACCTTGATCTGCTTGGACAACTTGAGGAATGTGAACACTTTGCGCTTCCCATACTGCATGCAGCAAGCAAGGTGCTTGATTACAAAACAGAACAGAAAGAAAAGAGAGAGAGAGAAAGAAAAGAGATAAAAGAAATAAAAGGCAAAGGGCAGATGGAAAAGAACGAAAAAGGAGGGACAAGGGAAACGTCTGGGGCTCGCTGAGGCCAAGCAGGCAACCTGCTGGAAGGTGCGTTAGCTATACAGAAGGCATGTAGGGCTTCTGGAAACAGGAGATCGGAAGCAACAGTGGCTCACACAAGACAGGCAACTCTTTTTCCTGGTAAGTAGCTGGAATGTCACAGTGGTTCTGCTGCATGAATTTCTCAGGCCCTCAGCACGTGATGCATGAAGGTACTCGCATCTCGACGTTGCAGCCAGGGGGAAGGGAGGGAAGCAACGTCCAGTCCCTGCAGCCCCGCCCCCCCAGAAGGTGCACACATCACTTCTGCTCACAGCCCATTGTCCAGAACCTGCTGGATCATCATCACACCTGTCTCCAAGGGAGCTGGGCAAAAGGGCTGAATTCTGAGCAACCACTGACCCAACCGAATAGTCTGTGACTAGAGGAGCAGAGGCGATGCTACTGGAGGGAGCCACAGATCTCAGCCACACACAGAGATTAGGGGGCAAATAGGATTGATGGGAAGGACCAGAAAACTGGTAGAAGCCAACAGTGGACATGGGGCAGGACCCACAGCCCCGGTCACACTAAAGCACAGGCTGGCTGGAGCAGGTCCCTGCTGCTGCCGCCGGGAAGGACTGCCCACCCATCTGTTCCTGCATCTTTGCACCAGGATCCAGAGGGGAGGTGTTCAGCTGGCAGAGGCAAAGTCATAAGCCTGGGCTTCAGTTGCCAAGGGCTTTTGTGGAAGGAAAGGGCCACCGGGTCCACCCACACCATGAGATAGAAAACTCCTCCCCATGGAAGATGGGAGTTGGATGCCTGGTAGCGTGCACTCCCAACGGGCCAAAAAAAAAAAAAAAAAAAAAACCCACCACAATGTAATACCAATTCACCATCTTCCGAGCCACCCTTTGAGATGAGCACCATGACCGCCCCAGTCTTTAGTATGAGGGGTAACATTTGTCAGCCACAGCTACAGAACTTCCCACAAGCTAGGCATGGCTCTAAGTACTTTACAACTTATCAACCCTTTTCACTTGTCTTAGTCCCAGAACAACCATCAAGGACAGGTGCCTTAGTACCTCCACCTTACAGAGACACTGGGGGGCAGGGAAGGTGCCCCTGCTCGGGAAGCTAGTAAGGTGCAGCCAAATTGGGATTTGAACCCAGGCAGTCTGACTCCAAATCCAGGCTGGCAACCTCTGCACCACACAGTCAGCGGAAGAGAAAGGCAGCAGAGCAAGGTGTGGGGCTGCGCCCTCTGGGATAAGGCTCATTACACACACACACACACACACTTTTTTCAAACAATTTTCAGTAGAAGATACTGGATTCATGAGTGTTCCGTAAATGTCTGTGGTTGCTGCTGGTTCTCAGATCAAGCCAATTTCATGGCAGGGTGAGTGACAGACCTTTCAGAGGTGGCCCTTCCAGGAAGTGGGGGCCCGGAGGAAGAGCCTCCCAGGCCCTCATGGGGAATTAGCCAAAGTATAAGAGAAGCCCTGGGACTTCATCAGGTTTCAGAACAAAGGGCAGAAAGCCAATCTCATTTAGGCCTCAGAGGCAGGGTGGCCAAAAGCTGCCAGCGGAGCTACCCAAACTCTGAAGCAGCCAGCAAGGGGCACGGCTGCCCGTACGTGCATACACACAACCACCCGGATCTTCAAGCTCGGCTGCTGCCTGTGAACTGGATTCACCCACGTGAATCTCACCTGACCGAGTCCTGACCCCATATTCCAACAGGGGTGCTCTAAGCAGGCCGCAGCCACAAAGCAGAAAGCTGAGAAACGAGAAAATAGCCCTGCATAACCCAACCGTGGACTCTCTGTCCCCAGATTCACCTCGATCATCCCGGGACTGACCCTGGGCTGCTGGGCTCTGGAGCTCTCAGGGACCTCGCTGACCTCAAGAGTAAATGGAATGGCCCTTGGGAAGCCCTGTTTCTGAGCCATTGCTGTAAGCTGCTCCAGGGGCCCACACCCCAGGCCATGGCAGATTTAAGAGCTGGAACGGTGGGAGCTGTAGGCCTGCCGTACACACACACACACACACACACACACACACGAAGGTGTCACTTGACTGCATCACTTACCATGTCCCCAGGCCGGAGGGGGTCCTACCCTTCTGGCAGCAGTAGGAGATTCAACCTCTGGAAATTCATGGGCCAAGGGAGTTTAGTTCTCATCACTACGTTACTAATTGTTATCATTATCATTCTTGTCTTTCAGCCATCAAGTCTTAGCATTCCCAAGACCGTGAACTCTATTAGGCATTTGTTGCCCTTGACCCTCCCCCAGTGCACGAGGTGGGGACCCCACACCCACCCTGCAGGTGGAGAAATGGAACATGGGCAAGATGAACTGACGCTCATGCAGTGCACAAAAGGAAGAGCCCAGTCCGTGCTGGCTGGAGTAGGAATAGGTAACAGGCATAGGTGATGGCTGGCCCTGCCGGGAGCAAAACAGCAATTTCGGAGGTCTTCTGGAAGAAAAGGGAAGGTTAGTGTGCTGACCAGCAAAACCATGTCTCCTCGAGGGCCCCTTAGCTCGGTCTCCAGGAGACACATTGGAGGGTTCTCACTGGGCCCAGGACCCCAGGGTAAGTTGTGCCTGATTTCCAGCAGCCTGCGTCCCCTGGGGGACTACACACCACTGCTCTGTGCACCAGGGGTGCATCTGGGAAGCCCTTTTTGTATTATGTCTTACCTGACATTTGTAATTGATGGAATGAGGAATGGAGAGCTAATCCAGGCAGGGGAGCCAGCTCACGATGGGACCAGAGATCCGTTTTTCTTTCATAAAAATAGGAGCCAAAGAGGCATGAAGTCTCTAGTTAATGAGTGCTGGGCTCTGGGTCTGCAGGGGCCTGTGGGATTGGATCCAGTTTGTACACCACACGAGGCAAAATTGGCGAGGTTATCTTTGGGGTCCCCTCTCCCCGCAGACCGGCAGACTCTTGCTTGCGTGCCTCGGACCAAAATTACAGGGGAAGGAAGAAGCCGCAAGGATGCAGAGCAAGTAAGTAGACCAGAAGAAGAAAAAGGAGAAGGAGGAGGAGAAGAAGGAAAGGAAGACCATGGAGAAGAAGGAGAGAGAAATAAAAAAATATTGTATGGTTCTATGAGGCCCGACACCAGTTCATTTCCATGATATCTGTACCGCCCGGGGCCTCACTTGAGCTATTTTGAGTGATTTCTATTTCTTGCCATGAAACCATCCCTCACAGAAAAATAGGAGCCAAGCACGGACTTGCAATCATAAGGTCTCAGAGGAAACATGAGCCATCTGTGGGATCAAAGCAAAGTGAGAGGCAGGGAAGTTCTATGGTAGCCTGTTTAATGGCCACAAATTCCTCCCATCCCAGCGTGTCCATCCCTCTGCAATATGATCTTGCTGAGTCCCAGCCAGAGGCAGGTCCTGTTTCTCCATCCCCTGGAATCCAGGCTGGCCTCGAGACAACAGAATCTGGCTGGAGTGAGGGTGTCGTATGAGTTTTGGAGCCCAGGCATCGAGAGGTCTTTTGGCTTCTGCTTTTGTCCTCCTGGGCCTCTGCCCTGAGCCTACTGCGTACAGAGGGCTGGGCTGGCCTCCGGGAGGATTAGAGACCACGCAGGGGACCGTGGCACCCAGCCCACAGCCGGCACCACTGCCAGCAGTACGAGTGAGGGCTCAGCCCTTCCAACCCTGCTGATCTTGTAGCGGACTGCAGCTGTATGCAGGAGCCCAGCAGACACAGCAGAGGAGCCCCTCAGACCATCAGAAGATAGCCTAGATCATTGTTTGAAACCATGAAGTAGGAGGCAATGTTTTTTATGTTGATAAACTGACACCAGTTCTAGAAATCCAGCACCTATGCCTGGGCTGTGTCCATAACCCAGAGGTAATCCATGCCCAGGTACTAGGACCCAGGAGAGGGGTGGAGGCTGGAAGGACAGACAGTGATGGAAGGATCGGTGGGAGCTGAAACAACCCAGAGGAAATTGCTCTTGGGGCCTGGAGGAAGGGGACATGTTGCATCGTGGCAGAGTAACTGGCAGGATTGTTACCTCCAGATACTGGGAAGATCGAAAATGTACCAAGTGGGGGTGCCTGGATGGCTCAGGTCATGATCCTGGAGTCCTGGGATGGAGCCCTACATGGGGCTCCCTGCACAGCAGGGAGTCTGCTCCTCCCTCGCCCTCTGTTCCTCCGCAAATTGTGCTCACTTACGCTTTCTCTCTCAAAATAAATGAATGAATCAATAAAATCTTTAAAAATAAAAAAAAAGGAAAAAAAGAAAATGTACCAAATGACCTTATAGGTCCGGCTAAGGAGACTTCCAAGCAAAATGTGGAGGCAGCCAATGAATTTCCTTTGCCATGTGCAATAAGGTATAAGAAGAGAGAAATGAGCTTAAGAGAGCTCTGTTCAGTTTGCAAAGCAGAATTTAGAGGCAATGGAAACCATCAGGATGTACTGAGTTGATAAAAGCCTTTCTTTTTATTTATTTATTTGAAAGGGGGCGGGGCAGAGGGAGAAGCAGACAATCCCAAGCAGGGAGCCAGAGGTGGAGCTTGATCCCACAACCCCGAGATTATGACCCAAGCTGAAATCAAGAGTCAGGGGCTCAACCGACTGAGCCACCGAGGTGCCCCTGTAAGAACCTTTATTAAGACCTCAGAATGGTTTAAGGCAGTGCCATGTAGCCTTCTCAGCTGTAGAAAAGAGTCTTTAAGAATCTTAGCTGTGCTGAAGTCTAGGACACGCAAGGTAGACAGAGAGCTATCTCAAGAAGAATGATGTGGCTCCTGGGGCATTGACGTCCCCAGGTATGGCTCATAAGAAACCCATAACACCGGAGACAGTTGTATTAACCAGACTACTGCTAGGTTGGACTGAAAAGAAATAACACAGTTCAAAACGAAGAGCCCTCTGAATTTTACAAACAGGAAACAGGTCAAGAAAGTGATTCAGTGCAAACAGTTCTTCTGGAAAAGGAAACACTCTCAGACAGCAGAGCCCAGAGCTCAGGGGGTAGGAGCCAAGAGCCGAAGGGCATGATGGACCCAGGGCCACCCCCAGGGGCAGAACCAGGCCCTAATCAAGGAGTGTCTTCTGTCCCCAGAGCAGAGGAACTTGATCAAAAGCACCTGGCTGGATCTCAGAATGGTTACGGACCAGCGATCATCAGGCATCTACTGTCCTTCCCTTTTCAAAACGGAATAGTCGATCTTGTCTCGCCATTGCACCCCGGAAGTGTGAGGTTAGGTAGGTTGCCCGGGGTGAAGAGGAGCACCATCCACATCCGGACCGGACCTCGACCACAAGACTCCAGGGGCTGAACCTGATGCTACCACTGGAGTGAAGCTTTAGGGTCTCGGGAGCTACACATAACCCGCTGAGGGAGGAAAGAGGCCAGAAGACGATGCGGGCGTTCTCTAAAGGCTGCAGATCCCTCCCGTGCCAGGGGACCCACCCCTCTGCACGACTGCACTGTCTCCCAGCAGGGATGGAGTCTGTTAATCCGTCCTCCTGCATGTAAGCTGACCTTGTGACTTGCTCCCACTGACAGAAGTACAGTTGCATGAGTCCCAGGCCTCTAGGCTTCTGCGTGGACCCTCTTGGGACTGTGCCCTGAGCCCATCATGCCGTGAAGAGGTCTGGGCTGAAAGACCACGTGGAGAGAGAAGGATCCTGGCGGGGCCCGGGCCCCAGCTGAGCTTCTGCTGAACACAGACACAGCCAGCAGAAGTACCGCCCGGTCAACTACAGAATGGAGAGGATAAATAAATTCTCGGTCTAAGCTACCAAGATCTGGTGCAGTTTGTTACGCAGCAGAGTCTAACTAAAAAATAGTTGCCCCCACATCCTGGCAGCCAGAGTGGAAAAGCTCCTGACCATGGCCTCACCGGGAGGAGGACCTCAGGGACCGTGATCACTGACGGTCAGGGTGCTGGGGCTCACCGATCACTCTTTCTGGGTTTTCCAGCTGGAACCAGACACTTTTTTTTTTTTTATATGGAGCAATTTGATCATTCTTTGCTTTTATCCAGCCCTCTGAGACAGTCGAGACCTAATCCAAAAAATAATCATGCACCTTGCCAAATTGCCGCAGCTGAATTTTCTGCCATTCTGGGTTTCTATGATTAAAAATAATTCATTTAATAAAAAGAGACTGGCAGAGAAGGAGGAAATTGGGCATTCTAGGCAGAGAAAAAGCTTTGAGCTGAAGTTCAGAGATGTGGTATCAAGGAGACCTGCACTCAGGTGCAAGTAAACAAGCTCCAGATTAACAAGGTGCTTGGCCAGTGGCTCCTAGACATCAGTGTGCATCAGAGTCACTCAGACGGTTTGTCAAAAACCCAGATCTCCTGGGGTTTTTATTGTGCAAGTCTCGGTGGTGGAAGGAAAGGCAAGAATGTGCTTTTCTGCCAAGTTCCTTTGTGATCTGATGATGCTGTTCAAGCTGGTTCCACACTTTGAGAACCATTGGCCTGAACTTCCCCCCTAAAGAAATGGGGGTGGGTAAGGTGACTGAAGCGATAGTTCAGGCCTCAGTAATGCCACCAGGAACCCAGAATCCCATTCTCTCTTTTTGGACATCCTTAGCTTATTGTTTTCCATCCTTAGGTTTAAGATCTCCTTGTCACAAGATAGCTGCTGTCGCGCCTGGACTCACATCTACATTCAGAGAAGGAAGAGAGTAGAAGTTGATCTATGGACTGGTGGAGTTTGAACTCTTTACCAGGAATTCAAAGCTTCAAAGCCCTTCCCACTACTACTTGCCCCAAGTCCCCCAGACCAGATGATCAAATATATCCCTAGCTATAAAAGAGTCTGGGCGATTGCATGTGGAGCCTTTTCACTTCTATGGCAGAGGCATGCATGGAAAAAGGGGTGGGAAACAAAGCTACAGTGCTTGTCATAGAAGTGAAGGTGGCCAAAGAGTCTGGAGGCAAGTCCTTCCCAGACTCAAGCGGGGGACACACTAGGCGCCCCATAAATGTTTATGTGTGGAATGCCAGGAGTAGATGCGGAAGAGCAGTGAGACAGGACGTCTTCTGCTCTCTGGTTGGATGATCTTGAACACGTCACTTTATCTCTGTGAATCCCTGTTTCTCTTGCTGTGAGAGAATCAGATGACCTCACTGAGTTGTTGTGAGCATTAAATAGGATAACATACACGAAAGGGCCCGGATGGAGCCTCTGGAGTGTGCAGCTCTAACAGTAGCCCCCACGGACGGAGGCCTTGCTGCGGGCTGGGCTCTATGCTAAACCTCTATCACCCTTTCTCATTTCCTCCCCACAATAGCATTCCCGTTCTTCAGATGGGAAAACAGAGGACAGGATGAGGCTTTTGAAGTCACAGGCTGGTGAGCGGAGAGCAAGGACCCAAACCCGGCCTGTCGGGCTGCAAGTGTGCACCCTTCACTACTCCTGGAGATTGTTTTACAGAAAAACAGGCCAATCCAGAGCCACCAAGAGCCCTTGCCCATCCTGCCCTCACCAGCCAGACTCGCCCTGGCTGTCCCCGGCCCTCAGTGGGACGTGGCCTGCAAGAGCCAGGCAGGGCCAGCCTCCCACCCGGACCACGGCGCCTGGCGGGAGTGGAGTCCTGCCTGGCTGAGTAGCTTCCAATTAGACTCGGTCTCCGGGCCAGGCAGGAGGCAGAAAGCAGGCGGGGCCCAGCGGGGAGCCCGCAGTTAGAGGGTAATTAGGTGTGGATGTGGAGCAGCTCCCTTAATGAGGAGGTTGTTCTGGGCGAGGGACACGGGAGGAGTGTCACTCCAGGCACCTGCTCCCCACTGGCATCTCACTCCGGGCACATGACAAAGGAAGGAGCGACGGGCATCTTTTGTGGCCCAGGCCCTGTGTGGGCCACAGGTCTCCTTTACACTCGCAATGCCTGGTCCATTGAGGAGAATCGCAGGACTCGAGCGAGGACACCCTCCCCAGGTTACGCAGCTAGGGAAGTGGCAGAGAGGTCGGAGACCCAGGGCTGTGCCCGGTCTCCTCTAGCGCACCGTTGGCCTTAGGCTCTTCATCTGCTCACGTCTTCTTCTCTCTCTCTCTTTTTTTTTTAAGATTTTATTTATTTATTCATGAGTCTCTCAGAGACTCACAGAGAGAGGCAGAGACACAGACAGAGGGAGAAGCAGGCTCCATGTGTGGAACCCGACGTGGGACTCGATCCTGGGACCTGGGGATCACGCCCTGAGCCAAAGGCAGATGCTCAACCGCTGAGCCACCTAGGCGCCCCTTGCTCACGGCTTCTGATGTTAGAGCACCTGACGGGTGCTGAGAGTTGACATCAAGGAGGAAAGCAAATTATTTACCACCTGGTACCCAGGGCTGGGAGATGAAAGAATTTCGATGATAATAACCAACCTGGCTGTAGTGACTGATGTATCACGGCAGAAACTTAGCCACTATTGGGTCTGCCTTTAGAGGGGGCGTTCACTTTCTAGGCCACAGGGGTGTGGCCAGAGAGGCCGCTGGGGCCCTCCCCCTCAACACACCCCTCACAGCACCCCAGAGCTGGCACCCAAAGCCCAAGGATGGGGTGACTCACACCTCCTCCCGAGAGCCGGCAAACAGACTTCCCCGGCGGGAGCAGCCAGCTCAGGGAAGCCCCCATCTGGCAGAGGCAATCTGTCCGTCTGGAAGAGGGTAGAGTATGCCAAACACTAGAGCAGCTGTGCCCAAAGCAAGTTCTGCAAATCAGAAAGATTGTCCTCAGGAAAGAGGGTTCCCTGCAGACGTTTGTTTGGGAATCGGGCAGGCTCTACTTTGCTCTGGAGAGTCACCGCCCGTGTTGCTATGATCCAGGTTCTTGGAAGTCCCCGGGTGGAAGGAGCCCACGCTGGGGCACCCCGACATAGTCTAGGCACTTCTAGCCACGGGGCTACTCACAGAGACCCCAGTAGGGCCTCGGAGGACATGAGTTTTCCTTGGGATACAGCTTTGGAAACACGGTTATGTGCAAATCCCTTCCCTGATCCCAGCAGCCTGGATGCCACCACTGGGCCACAGCTGATGCCGAGGAGCATGGGTAAGCGGATTCAGGGGAAAGGCGGTGATGTCTGGGGGAGCAGGGCCCAGTCTGCCTCCCAAGGGCACCCCCCCCAGGAGCCTTTTGTTCCCCTTGGGTGATCTTGGCCATTAAATAATCAAAGCCCATCCACAGACAAGGGACTCAACCAGGGCCTGGCCCTCCCCTCAAGGTGGAAGGAAGTGGCTTTGTTCTGTTTTGGTTTTTAAAGATTTTATTTATTTATTTGAGAGTGAGAGAGGAGAGAAGGTGCATGAGCAGAAGGGAGGGGCAACAGGAGAGGGAGAAGGAGGGAGCCCAATGTGGGACTCGATCCCAAGACTCTGGGATCATGACCTGAGCGGAAGACAGATGCTTAACCAACTGAGGCACCTCAGTGCCCCAAGATGGAAGAAAGTTTAAAGCTGCAACTCAGTAGTCCGGGAGTAGACTAGTCCCTCGGTGCCAAGGGCTCCGGACTGGAACAGACAGGATTCGAACACCAGCTCCACCTCTGACCAGCTGTGTGACCTACCGCAAGTCAACCTCTCAAACCTCAGTTTCTATCTGAATAATCGGATGGTGACGCTCAGCCCACAGGGTTATAACTTGATAATGACAATAGCCACACTCACATTGTCCCTTGTGCCCTGCGTGGCTCTCAGCACTTGACATGTGTCCACATTACTTCCCTAACAGTTCTACGCGGGAGGTATTGCCCCCCTGTTATAAGTGAGGATGCTGGGGTACAGACTGGTAGTGACGTGCCCAAGGTTGCACAGGTGATAGGTGGCAGGGCCAGGACTCGAACTCGGGGAGTCTGGCTCCTGAAGCCGCACTGTCACAGAGCCTGGCCACAGCAGACACTCGGCGAGTGGGAACAACAATTATGTCATTATCAAGAGATGCTGGGGGTCTGGGGATTGCAGGGTGGGGGAGCTGAGAGGAGCCCAACTAATACAGGATGAGAGAGAACAAGTCGAAGAAAAGGACACGGTAGGGGATCTCACCGCTCCCCGAAAGCGTGGCACTCTATCCCCTTTGGGTCTGATTTCATATCACAGTTACCACCACCCCATGCCCCCACGGCCAGGAGGGGAGGCCTCATGGAGGGCGTCCCGCCTTCCCCAGGACCACCGTGCATTGGTTGTTAGGGCCCTGGGGAGGGCAGCGTGTCTCGCTCCGGGTGTCATCTCTGTCCCGGTAGGAAGTGATGCTCCACGGCTGCATGTGAGCAGGTAACAGGGCATGTCTGAGCCCATGACAAAGACGCGTGAGCACCTAGATGGAGGGTGTGACCCAGTGACCGGGAGTGGGTGTGGGGATGGGCAGGGGGCAAGCCGAGGTGCTCTGTCCCATGGGACTGCCAGGGGCACTCAGCCCAGGAAGGAAGCTCTAGCTCTGCTCCCACGTTGGCCGAGCTCACCCCAAGGGGCAGCGTGCACTTCCAGGCTGTGGGGGTGTTCGTGCCCAAGAAGGCCCAGCCAGGCCAGGAAGGGGGAGCGGCACAGACAGGGCTTGAGGTGAAGCCCGTCGAAACCTACAGGAAAAACAGATATGCCTGGTGTGGAGCTGGGCGTCCGGGCCGTGGCTAGAGTCAGGCAGGGCCAGAAGCCCCGAAGCAGTGCCTGCCCGCAGCTGTCTCATCCCCGGAGCCCGGGAAGCGTCGTGAGCGTGTCCGTGTGTGGAAGCGTTGGCTGGTTTTGAGTGGAGAACACACGGCCTGAAGGATCTGGCAAGGGAGGCCGGCCCGGACTCCGGTGGGGGGGGCTCAGGCCAGCACGGGGGTTGGGGCCCCGTTTCTGCCACGGTTGGGGGCTGCTCCTGCTGCAAGCCCAAGGAGCACTCAGAGAACCACCAGTGCCCTTGTGGGGCCGTGGGAAGGAAAAGGAAGGTTTCCAGTCCCTGGGAGCTCAGAAGGTGGACATAAGAGGAGGCAGGAGACCCAGACTCCAGTCCAGACTGGGATCTCTGGCCTCCGTCTCCCCATCCATAGGGAGTGAGCGCACTGTTCCAGATGATCTCTGCGGGCCTGTCTGCTCTGAGGGCTTGTGAGTCTTGGGGCCCAGGGCGGGGAGGGGGAGTGGGGGAAGTTGTCACCAGCCCGGGATGCCTAGGGAGGGGAGGAGAAGTCTGACTGTCCTGGGGAAAGTGCTGTCTGTCTCCTGGGGCAGAAGGGAACCCGCAGGCTCAGTGCTCCCCCTGCTTACTTCCGAGGAGCTGATTGCAGCTCGCAGGCCCCTCCACCTGCCTGGGCCACCCGCGGCCCCTGGCAGACCCAGACGGCAGGGGACGGCAAAGGGCTGAAAGTCCCATGAGGGTGAGGCCCCGGGGCAGTTGGCCAGGGCCTTGCTGGGAAGTTTCCTTTGTTGGGAAACTTTTTGCCTCTGCATGGGTCTGAGCTCCGAGGCCCGGCCTCCGTGGTCCTCTACATCCAAACCCAGACAACCACTCGGCCCACTCCACTCACAAATCAGAACACGCTACCGCTTTCCTCAGGCCACTGAGGGGATGAAGGCTTTTTTTTTTTTTTTTTGGGGGGGGGGGGGGATGAAGGCTTTGAAACCACAGATTCAGGTCAGATCCTGCGTGACCTTGAAGAACATCCTTAACCTCTCTGAGCCTCCTTTCTCTCGGTTCTGACATGGAAGTAATCATGCTTACGTCTCCGAGGCGATTCAAGGACCGAATAGGACAAGGTCGATACTAGGATGCCTGACATGAAGCAGGACTCGGGAAATGACAGTAATTGCCATTAAGCCCAAAGTCCTATGTGACACTATCCCGGGCGTTATTACCACCTGCAGACTGATAAGGCCACACTCATTTCTCCAGCCCTGGTCTTCGGACTCAGACGACCGCACACGCAGCACCTCCACTCGGGCGTCTGCTGTGTATCTCACACTGGACTTGGCCAGTACGCAACTCTGGCTCCCTCTCGGGCTGCCCCCAGCATCCTCTCCTGCCTGCACGGCCCCGCCGAGTACCTGGGTTCCCTGCCAGAAACCTCTGGATTCTCCCCCAGTCTGCTCTTCTAATCTGTCAGCAAGACTAATGCTCTACTTCGAAGCATTTCCAGAATCCCACCACCTCCGTGGCTACTGTGTGGTGAGAATCATCAGGATTATCAGCCTCCTAACCGGCCCCTGGCTTCCTCCCCCGACCTCTCACCCCACACAGCGGCCCGGAGGACTCGGTTAACTTGGGAGTCAGGCCATGGCGCTCCCCGGCTTGAAGCCTGCTAATGGTTTCCCATCACTTTTTTCTGGGGTTACCTCCCTTCTCCTTCGGTGGGCCCAACTGTACTCCTCGCGGAAGGTCTTCGCATTTGCTGTTCCCTCTGCCGGGAAGAGTGAAGAGTCATCCCTCAGATGTCCACAGGGAGCACTCCTCACCGCGGCCGGACCTGAGCTCACATATTTCCTTCCCTGACTATTGTCTCTCAAAAAGCCCTCGCTCGGTCTGCTGCACCTGCCATCACTCCCTCTGAGGGCACGTGACATGTCAGTCCCCAGCAGGGCCACCCAGCAGAACCCCCTGAGATAGTGGCTGAGCCCCGGCCAACACGACTGAGGGCACAGGCACTGGCCACTTATGGTACTTGTGTGCTTGAAATGTGGCCATTGTAATGGAGTAGCTGAATTTTCTTTCTCCTTTTTAAGATTTATTGATTTAGGGACGCCTGGGTGGCTCAGTCGGTGAAACGTCTGCCTTCAGCCTAGGTCGTGATCTCCGGGTCCTGGGATCGAGCCCCTCATCGAGCTCCCTGCTCAGTGGAGAGTCTGCTTCTCCGTCTCCCTCTGCTTCTTCCCTCCACCACCCCCCTCGCAGGCTCATGCTCTCTCTCAAATAGATGATTTCTTATTTATTTGACAGAGAGAGAGACAGAGAGATCAGGACTGGGGAGAGGGGCAGAGGGAGAGAGACTCTCCAGCAGACTCTGTGCTGAGCAGGGAGCCCGATACGGGACTTGATCTCACCACCCCAAGATCACGACCTGAGCCAAAACCAGGCGTCAGACACAAAAAGCCACCAAAGCCAACAAAGCCACCAAGTGCCCCAGAACTGAATTTTCCATCTTATTTCATTTTATTTACCTTACATTTAAATAGAACCTGTGCTAGTGGTTTGCCCCCTTGTGGGCCCATAGCCTCAGTCCCTTCCAAAAGAATATATGCATAGATGGCATAGCCTTGTCCCTTTTGTTCACGGATATCTCCAGGGCCTAAAACATTTTCTAGCACATGTAGTAAGTGCTTAGAAAAACCTCATGAATGAACGCCTGTGTTATCACAGAATTACACTGTCCCACTCCCATTTACATGAATGAGGAGACAGGCCCAGAGAGGGTAAGTGTTCAGGGGTCACACACAGCAAGTCCATGCCCCCTGAATCAGACTTTCTCCCCTGCCGACCCCCACTCCGCTCCCTGGTGTTTTGTTGGCAGTGGGGGAACCGCTTAAACCCAATCAACCTGGGGATCCCTGGGTGGCTCAGCGGTTTGGAGCCTGCCTTTGGTCCAGGGCGCGATCCTGGAGTCCCAGGATCAAGTCCCGTGTCAGGCTCCCTGCATGGAGCCTGCTTCTCCCTCTGCCTGTGTCTCTGCCTCTCTCTCTCTCTCTCTCTCTCTCTATGTCTATCATGAATAAATAAATAAAATCTTTAAAAAAAATAAAAATAAAAATAAAAATAAAATAAATAAATAAACCCAATCAGCCTGATTAACCCCAGAGCGTATGAGATGCCAAACTCCAGGCAGCAGTTAGCACAGGCTGGGACTGCCCGCGACGCAAGACAGAGGGCCCGGTCGTGGGCTGGGGCAAGAGGACCTGGATCCATGGGGCTGTGCTAGTCACAGGCCAAGCAGCCTGAAATTGCTCAAGATGATAAAAACCCCAAAGTCCAGGAGACGGCTGACTTACCATTTATTTATTTTTTTTAATCAAGAATTCTTTATGGGTCCTGCTGGACCAACCCCGGGAACCAGGAGGCAACAACAACAAAAAAATCAAGTTGGAAATTTTAAAAGGAAACAGGAAAGCTTGCTTCCTGCTGGGTAGAGCAGGAAACTGGGATTTATAATTGGAAATGGAGAGGTGGGGAGGGGGAGCGTGGGGTCTGTGTGACCTGCAAATGCCACTGGCAGGAATAGTCCTCATCGCTGAGGTCAGCACTGCCCGGGGCCCTCTGGGAGCGAGGAGGACCAGGCAGCCCCAAGGCCCCGCTGCCAAGGCCTGCGTCCACGGCCTTGTCACCCCGCCTCGCTGCACCTGGACTTTCCCTTTTGTACAAGGACGAGAAAAGAGCCCACGCCACAGGTGACGACAGGACAATCACACAGGAGGTGGCCAACATGATTGGGGCTTAGCAGATGGCCCTGGATCTTAGTCCTGTCATCGGGGTCCCTCGAGCTGGGCCTTCCACAAGGTTAATCAGCCTGACAGGTGACAGTGACAGCCCTAAGGAGGAGCAGGCGCGTTCTCCACCTCCCCACCCACAGCAGCTTGGCTGCTCACTTCAGCAAAGAAACAACAAACAAAACAGGATACCTGCTGAAATTTCAGATAAGCAGCAAATCATTGTTTTCACATAAACATACTGAAGCTGGGACATATTCGAACTAAAAAACTGTTCATTGTTTCTCTGCAACTCAAGTGTAAGCGGGTTTTGTGCGTGTGTGTAGGCCTGGAGCCGGGTTGACAGTGGGACCTCGGATCCAGGGGCCCAGGAGCTGCCTCTTTGCTCCCCGCAAGGTTCAAGGGCACCCGGCCAGACCCACCCTCTTCCCGGCTCCACCCTGCATCACGCTGCCCCTTGTGATCCAACTCCCTTTGCCCTTGTGGCGCCCGGAGCACAGAGTGCATGGTTCTTCTCACCGCCACCCTCTTCCTCTCCCCCTCTTTCCTCCAGCCCTGCTGCTGGGGCTCCCTGTGCTCCTCATGCCCCACCTCCCACTGGAGTCAGTTGGCTCCACTGCTCTTTCTCACAGCCCTTGGACCTTTCCCTCACGACAGGCAGATACCATTCAATGTTGCCTTGTGAAATGCCTTCCTTTCTGGCTGCGGGGTGGCTTTGGCTCACCGCTGTACCCCAGCGATTGGCCCCCGTCCCCAAGTTAGCGGGTGCTGCAACCATCTGTGCCATGGAGTTGAACAGAAACTATTCCAGGAAGCGGGGAGGAGGCAGAGAAGGAAGGTCTGCAGCACTCATGTGCTCATACCCCCCAACCCCCCCGAGAGAGAAGGCCATTTCTGAACCGGGTCTTCGGCCTCTGGATGGGACAGGAGCCCGTGGTCATGGTCAAGGGGCCAGATGTCCCTCAGGAGCTCTGCACCCTGAGCTGCTCACTTCAGGCAACTCCTCCTCCCCAGGAGGCCCTATTCCCTGCCCCTACCCCTCCCCAAATAGTGCCTGACCCCCCTCCCAGCTCTGTTGCCGGGGCAGGCTTGTCACTGAAGCCTCAGATCCTCCTGAGAGAGATGCTGGACTCTACTCCACCTCCAGGCTGTTGTAGTCGGGGCGCCCAGGACCTGTCCTGTCCCCAGCACCCCGCAGTATCTGCACACACAGTACCAGCTCAGCGATGATCTGTGGGGTGAATGAATGAGTAAATGGCCTGTTTCCTCCAGGCCTCTGTGAGTTTTTCAGGGACTTTGGTGGGGGAGGGGGAAGAGGTGGCAACAAGCAGACGGCTCCTGGGACTAGGAGTGAGGGCTAAAAAGAGAACAGGATGCAGAGAAGGGGGCTGAAGCCACAGGCACGCTTCTCTCTACTGATGTCATCTTGGACCGAACCCAGCGGGCCGGGCTGGGTTATCGCAAATTATGTCTCCCCGGGCTAGTGTTATCATCTGATTTCTAGCAAATTACAGAATTAAGGGTGGGGTTGGCTGGGCCTGTTCTATATTTGGTGCTGGCATATCAGCAGAGCCAGCAAGAGCCTGCTGGGATTGTGCTCAAAAAACCTGATTAAGGTGGGTTTGGGCCAGAACATCACGTGCTCCCCTAGAAGGCAGGCCGAGGATCTCACGGGCAGGACGGGGAGGCTGGAGGGACCAGAGTCACTGGTCAGCCTGGGACCAGTGCACCCCCAGCCACTTATCTCCATTGACTCAAATAATGCAGCTAGCTACGGGCGAGGGTGGGGGGTGGCAGCTGGCAGATGCTGTGTTGCCAGAAGGTGTTGCTGGCACCTCTGATGGGGACGAGATTACGCCCAGCATCCAGGGAGATTGGGAACATGTGCAGAGAGGAACCAACGAGGCGCGAATGAGTACATCTTGTTGGAGCTGCAGGGGGGTGGGGGCAGGAAAAGTTGGGGGGGTGGCAGTGTGAATTAGAGGAGGGCTTATCTTTGCAGCCTTAGCTCTTGCTACCTGTAGAGGATGTGTCTGCTGTTTTTGCCTGCTTAGCAGTCATATCCCTCCTTCTGGAAACATCATCCTGGTTTTCCTTGGAAGAACTGCCCATCCCCCCCACTCTCAGCCTTGTTGTACAGGCAGGGCTGACACCTTCCCACTCTCAAGATGTAGGGGTGTGTCTGACTCCCAGTCCAGACAATAGCCCCAAGCTTGGCCTGGCTCGGAGATGGCTTGGCGTAGAAGCTGCGTTCAATCAGGGTCAGCCCCGGGACTTTGGTTGGGGTTGGTGGGAACAAAATGTTCTTCCCCAACCAAGCCTGAAGCAGGGGGGAAGGAAGCCCTGAGCTATTTATTTATCTCAGAAGGAAGCCAGTGCAAGGGAAGTGGGACCAGGAGATGGAATAAGAAAGAGTGAACCCTGGATCCAGCTGTGCCTGAAGCTCATCTCCCACACTTTTCTGATAACAGGAGCAAAATATTCCCTTTAAGCTGAGTTTCTGCGATTTGCAAATCAGAGAGCCGATTATCTCCTCTATTCCAGCCAGGGGAGCCTAGTTGCAAGTTCTCAGAAGATATCAGATACCAACCCCCCAACCTGCAGATGGTCACTCAAGCTGTAACCTCTTCCAGAAATGCCAGCCACACCTCAAGACCTCCTTTTGAAACCCTTCTCTACCCTTCACACAAACGGCACCTCTTTCGAGGAGCGGCCTGAGATGTCGCAGTCACGTTACTTCCCTTGTCACTCCCACCGTGGAAAGAGTGAGCTCCGGCATCAGGGTCCACGTGGTGGCCCTGAATCTGCATCATTTTTGTCTATAATTAACTCTGCCCTGAAGCCCAGCACCGTGCTGGCAGCATGAGCTCATCTCACCTGCACACCAGCCCCTCGACGTGATAGCTTTACAATCTCCGTCCCGCAGGGCGGCATTGGAGCAGACTGAGGCCTGCCCCGTGTCCACGGTGACAAGCGGGGTCAGGCGCCCAGAGCCCCATCTCTGGCTGGCTCTGCGGTCCTGGCCACCGGCCGGGTTGCCTGCACTCGCCCTGGGCGGGCGCACACCGAAGCTTCACTTCCTAGCAATCGTGTATCTCGGGGCAAAGGACTCCTCTGGCCTTCACCTGCTCTGGTAGGGTTGCTCTGATAAAACACGGCCCATTGTGGATCGTCTCGACCGTTTTTAGGTGTACGGTTCGGTGGCATCAGGTTCACTCACAGCGCCGGGCAGCCGTCACCCCGTCACCACCCCCCATCTCCAGCGCTTTTTCCATCGGGTTCAATGTCAACTCAGAACCCATTAGTCACGAAGTCCCATTGTCTCCTCCTCCCCTGGCAACCACCACTCTCCTTCCTGCCTCTGTGAACCCGACTGCTCTAGGTCGCTTCCTGAAGTGCGCTCATTAAGGATTTGTCCCCTGGCGACTGGCTTCTGTCACCTAGCGTATCGTCCTCAAGGCTCATCCACATTGTAGCACCTGCTGGCATTTCCTTCCTGTTTAAGGCTGGCTAATATTCCATCATCCTACCTGGTCTTTCTTTCTTTCTTTCTTTCTTTCTTTCTTTCTTTCTTTCTTTCTTTCTTTCTTTCTTCTTCCTTTCTTTCCCTCTTTTTTATAGTTTCAAGTTTTTATTGCAATTCCAGTTAGTTAACATACAGCGTGGGACCCCTGGGTGGCTCAGTGGTTGAGCATCTGCCTTCTGCTCAGGTCATGATCCCGGGGTCCTGGGATCGAGTGTCGCAATGGGCTCCCCGCAGGGATCCTGCTTCTCCCTCTGCCTGTGTCTCTGCCTCTCTCTCTGTGTCTCTCATGAATAAATCAATAAAATCTTTTAAAAGATAAAACATACAGTGTAATATTAGTCCGAGGATTCAGGATTCATCCCTTATATACAACACTTGGTGCTCATCTCAACCAGCGGCCTCCTTCATGCCCGTCGCCCATCTAGCCCACCCTCACCCCACCTTATCTTTAAATGGAGACCGGACTCCAAGTCCACATTAGGATTGGGGCTGTGGCCAGCCCACGCCCTCCAGAGCCATCTGGACAGGGAATGGGTAGGATGTCTCAGGTGGGGAGAGGGCACGCTCCTACCTGAGCCTGGAGGAGGACAGGCCCATGCTGAGGCCCCCCTTCTGCACCATCCCCTTCTGAAATCATTGCCTACCATGGCAGTGTCTCCACAACTCCTCCAGCCCGTCATGGGAGCTGGAGCGAGAGACCCTTCTCTCCTCTCCAGCCTGAGGAGCATGCACTCTGCACCAGGGGCTGTGCTGGGAGCCATCACTCCCACCCGCCAGCTCTCATCCCTGCTGCCAAGGAGATGCCCATCAGCAGGACAGCAGAGAGGAGACTGGGCGAGCCAAGTGCCAATCCAGAAACTCTTGGCTGAACTTCCAATGGCAAGATGATGCTTTGCCTTTCCTCAAGGATCTGCAAGGCGTCAATACTGTGGAGCAAGGAGATGAAACACTCAGTGCCAGTTCAGAGAAGCTGCCTGCGAAAACCCTGGGGAAGAATGAAGGCCACCAGCTGGTACTTTGGGCCCAAAAACCAGCTATGCAGAAGGACTCCGTTGGGATGGCGCTGCTTCTCTGCATTCCAGACTCTCCGGGGGGCTGAGCCAGGCTCGGGGCTGGGCACCCTGGAGGGCAGCGGAGGATGATAGGCTCCAAATCACCTTTGACCTCTTGGCAGGGCTTGGGTTTACCAGATTCAGTCCACTAAATACCCAGAGGAGTCTACAGCCTCGAGGACCCTCCAGAAGGCTCCCTCCTTTCTTCCAAAACTCTAAAAACTAGAATCAAAACAATCACTCAGTCCCTAAGCCCAGTGGGAAGTGGAGCTGGGGAAGGACTGGTGGTTTCACGGAGCTGCCTGAGGTGGCGGGAGGACAGCCACTCTCACTGTGAATGAGGACGATGTTGGGGCTACGAAGCTGCTGTCAATGTGACCCACCATGTAGGGGAGCAGACCACTCCCTGCTGTGGAAGATTGGAGGAATGTCTCAGCTCTCCCCTCCCTCCCTGCCCGTTAGAGCCCCACACCCACATCTTCTTTATCCACTGGGATTCAAGAGCTCACACGCTTCCCATGATGAGCACCGAGCACCGTACAGAATTGTTAAAGCCCTAATATTTGTACACCTGAAACTGATATAACATTATGTTAACTACACTGGAATCAAAATAAAAAACTTAATAAAAAGAAGAATTCTGTATCCACACCTTTTGCCATGGGACTTGGCTATAGATTTTCCATAAGGGAAATAAGCATCCCTGACGCAGGAGGTTGGGCCTGGCCCTATCACTTGCTCTGGCCCAGGGACTGGGAATGCGCTTACATGCTTACATAATCCGGCTCGGTCTCCTGTGTTTCTGCCATCTGCCATCCAAAGAACATGCCCCAAGCACTACCAGTCCAAGTAGAAGGAGAAAACCAGTGCATCTGGTGCAAACCCAGTGCCCAGCATAGAGCCACGCCTGGCCAAACTGAGCAGAGAGCTGCTGAACCAGAGCTGGCTGCAAACCCAGAAGTGAGAAAAATAATTATTAGCCTCTGCAGGGCCACAGAATGCTGCTGTTTGACCCTCGGCAGTACCGGAGCATCAGCTGACTAATACACCACACGCACAGATGTGTATGCGCACAACACAAATGCAAGCTCATCCACGCACACACACCGGATGTGCACCACATGCATGTCACAGGGACACAAACACAAACTGAGATCCACATGCAAATGCTCCCCCGGTGGCCGGAGGCCTGGAAGCCCAGTGTATGTGTCACTGATTGTGTGTGCAGCCCTCACTGGCCCTTCCGCTCAGCCCGAGGCTGGGAACCAGTGCTCCCTTCCTTCAAGCAGAAGCCTGGGGGTGGGGTGGGGGAGTGACAGGAGCCTGTCCTCACGTCTGTCCTCACAGTGACCCTTCCAGGGTGTGGCACACCAGCTCAAAGCCCGGTTTGAGTTCGTCCGATAGACACAGTCCAACAGAGTGGTGGGCATTTTCTCTGTGGACTCTGCGGACTCTTGGGGCCCCACCAGCCTGGAATTTTGTTCAGGAGTCTACTGGCCTTGCAAGGCAGGGGAGGGGGAGGGAGCCTGCTGAGCAGAAAGGAGGCCACATGGGGTGTGGGAGGCTGGGACCCCAGACGCTGCCTTGGAGCCTCGCCCTGCGCTGGGTGTGGGGAGCCCCACGGGCCCTCCCTGACATCCCATCTTAGCCTCAGGAAGGCAAGAGCACTTGTGGTGACAAAACAAGGCTCTGGTGTCAGACTGCTTGAGTTCAGCCCCTGCTCCACCCCTGCTTCCTTGCAGCTCCTTGGGTGGGTCCCATCATCTCTCTGGGCCTCAGTTTCTTTCTTTGTAGCCTATTTCAAGCCAACCCCAATTTGAGCCTCAGATTCCACGCCTCTCACACACAAAACAGTGTTCCAGAAATTCTTCCCCCTGAGAGCCCTGTCTTCATCCTTTCTGAGCACACTCACCTCCTTGGGGATCATAAGCACAAATACCATGTGTTACAGTGACAAATACCACCCGGACTTGTGCCCTGGCCCCCAGCCTCGTACCAACTTCGACTGCTTATCTCCACCCCGCCACTGATAGCTATCTAATCTCCATATTTCCTCATCTCAGAAAATAGGAATGCCCCCTTCCCACCATTCACCCCAACTCCTGGACAACTTGACAACTTCCTTCCTCTGGTGTCCCCTCCGGTCCTTCACCACTTCCTGTCTGTTCTACCTCCAGGATGTGTCCCTAATCTGACCACTCCTCACTTCCTCTCTCCCCCTTCCAGAGTGATGCCTGCGTGTCACTCCTCTGCCCCAAATACCAGCCCTCAGAGGTTCCATCTCACAAGGTAAAAGCCCAGGTCCCTGCTCTGAACCATAGGACCCAACATGATCACTGGGCTCTGCCAGAGAAGCTAGCCAGAGGGTCCTGAGCATCACTGATCTGTCACTGCCCCCCTCGCTCACCTACTATAGTCACACTGATCCCATACTGCTCCTCAAACACTTGGAAGGGGCACATCCCACCCTAAGGCCTTGACAGTGGCTGTTCCCTTTGGCAGGAGCACTTGGCTCAGGTACACACAAGGATCCTTCAAGTCTGTGCTCAGATCTGGCCTTCTCCTGATGCCTTTCCTGAGCACCTGATTTTTTTTTTTTTTTTTTAGATTTTATTTATTTATTTATGAGAGACAGAGAGAGAGAAGCAGAGACACAGGCAGAGGGAGAGGCAGGCTCCATGGAGGGAGCCGGATATGGGACTCTATCCCAGGACTCCAGGATCATGCCCAGGACTGAAGGCAGGCACCAAACCTCTGAGCAACCCAGGGATCCCCTGAGCACTTGATTTTCTATTGCAAGCTCCACTATCCTTCTGTTCACCAGCTCCTTCCCCTTGATCTTCCTGTCATGCTTATTTATGATTTTTATTATCGTTACCATTCTACATTGTAAGCTCCATGAGAGCAAGATTGCTATGTTCTTTTGTCACCTAGAACATGATAGGGGCTCAAGAAATACCTGTTAATGAATCAAGTAAAAATGAGGGCAGTTCTGCACATACTTCACTGGGTTTGGGGTTCAATGAGAGAGCACAGGTTGGTTGCTTAAGCTGGGGCATGTGGGTTCACACAGAAAGACTAGTCATAATGTTATTGTCATGGCTACCACCACCACCACCACCATCATCACCATCGCTATCACCATCATCACCATCGCTATCACCACCATCATCATCATCGTCACCACCACCACCATCATCACCACCACCACCGTCATCACCACCACCACCATCATCACCATGATCATCACTACCACCATCGTCACCATCACCATCACCATTGCCACCACCACCATCATCACCATCGCCATCACCACCATCATCATCATCACCATCACTACCATCATCACCACCACCACCACCATCACCATCATCATCATCATCACCACCACCATCACTATCATCATCATCATCACCACCACCATCATCACCATCATTATCACTACCACCATCATCACCATAACCATTACCATCATCATTATCATCATTACCATTATGACTATCATCATTATCACCATCATCACCATCATTATTACCATCATCATCATCACCAGCATCATCAGCAATAGCATCATCTTTTCTTCTCCAAAGCCAAGAGTAGAGTTCAGGATCACAGAGTATGGCCAGAGCTCAGGCCAACTGGACAAAGCCTCTCTTGATGACAGGTAGCGCCCCCCCCCCCCCCCGCCCCCCGCAATAAGACCTCAAGGTGGGATTTGGAAATTCCACACCTGGGATGAACTCTAAATATTCTCTGTCCAGTTTTCAACTTGTTGGTTGTTGTTCAGGGATCCTTGCTCAACTCAGAGTGGATGGCATCAGACTAATATGTAAAACAGGAAAGAGGGAAGAAGCTGTTCTGGCTGACTGGAGGGCATCTGCCTGGAGTCCTGCCCAGCCTCCTGGACCCTCAGAGCTTTGCCAAGTGCCATTTAAGAACCCCCAGCAGAGGTTCCCTCTTCCTCTCTCCATTCTACAAAAGAGGAAACTGGGAGAAGCTAGGTTAAGACCCTTCCCCAAGGTGGCTGGGGAGGATAGACTCCTGGGGAGCCGATCGGAGCCCCCCCTCCTGGTCTGTATCCTAAGACCTCCATTTTCATAAGTTCCACGTTCCTCCAAGTGCCACGCTCCATCCAGCCCATGTAATTGAGGCCAATTATTTAGTACAAAAGAACAGAGAACGTACCAGTTCATGCCTTTGTCCCCACAACAGGGCCTCGAACAAGGAGCTCCAACTGCCTTTGTCTCCAGAGATGCTCATTAAGGACCAGCTGAGCCCAGCCTCCCAGGGCAGGATTGGGCCTGCCAGGGGCAAGTTGTGATGGCCAGAGCAATTCCCTGAGGCCTTCTGGAGCAGGGGCCCTGCTGTGGGTACAGAGTTCCTGACATGAGACAGAGAGCTTCCAGGAAGCTGGCAGTCTGTGGGGTGCAAGAGTCAGAGCATCTGGGAACCTTGAAATGTCATTTTCCCTGCAAGCACTGGGGTCCTGATCCATAGGTGGAGGGGAGCCTTGGAAGTTTTAAGTTATCCCTGTAGAGTACTTAGCACAGTACCTAGAACATGGAGCATGCTAATGTTAGCTGCTTTTATCCATTTGTGATGATTACGAGGCTATTGTCATTAAAACAATAGTGTTAGCTTTGGAGTCAGCAGACCTAGGTTTGAACCTGGCCCTGCCCCTTACACACTACATGACCCTGAACATTTCATACAATCTCTCATCTATAAAATGTTCTATGATGTTGTATAACGTACAGATCTCAACAGTCCATCAGGAGAACAGCAGAATGGAGAGCCCTGGCAGTCTAGGTAAGAGACAGCCAGCCGTGCACCAAGCACTGAGAAAGTAACCGTTGGATCAGCCAAGGGCCTGTGCCTGCCATCACCCAGAGCAGCTCGGGAAAGAGAAGCGTTCACCTCTTTCGGCAGATGGCAGGCAGCACCGCTTCCTAGCTGTGTGACCTTGGCAGGCCACTTACCCTCTCTGGGCCTCGGTTCCTCATCTGGAAAGTGGGGACAAGGATGGCACCCACAGAAAAGACAAAGCTTCGGGAGTAAGGCTCAATCTTTAGTATTTGCATGGTAAGGGTTAGTTCTGATGGTTTATCCATCCCACTGTGTGCCAAGTTCTGCAAATGCATTTTTAAAAATATTTTTTTAAATTTATTTATTCATGAGAGATACAGAGAGAGAGAGAGAGAGAGAGAGGCAGAGACACAGGTAGAGGGAGAAGCAGGCTTCATGCAGGGAGCCCAACGTGGGACTCGATCCTGGGTCTCCAGGATCAGGCCCTGGGCTGAAGGTGGCGCTAAACCGCTGAGCCACCCGGGCTGCCCCTGCAAATGCATTTTAATACATCGAATCTTCCCAGCAACATTGAGGCGCATTTCCGATCTACAGAAGCTGAGTTCCGCACGTTTAAAGCAACGCGTCCAACCCCAACTAAGTAACAAACAGCAAAAACTGGATGCCAGCCCAGTTGCACCAGACCAAAGTGTGTGCATTGAACCCTGGTACCTACTGCACCCTGCCCCGTCCACCCTGGAAGGAATTCCCTACTTCTACCCGATGAAGGAAAAGGACTTATGGATGGTGGTGCAGCGGCATTTACGTCTTAAGGGATGGGTCTGACTATATCAGGGAGAAATTGGGGAAGAAAGGGCCCAGGTACAGCATGAAAAAAGGACTGAGGACCAGAGTGTAGGGCATGCATGGAGGATAGTGCATGGTCCCTCTGGTACAGCAGGTGGAGTGGAATGGGGTAACGGAGGGAGTCACCAAAACTAGGAAGCCCAACAGGCCTTGGCCCTGAAGCCTTATATAGAAGACCTTAGAGAAGTTACCCTTCCAGTTCCCTCCCTGCTCAGTGCCAGCTGTCACTGGCTGCACCTCTGTTTGTGCCAGCCCCCCGCTCCTTATCAGGACCTTGACTGCTATCCTCTGACCTACTGAGACGAACAAAGCCGTCCCTTACTCTCCGGTAGGCTTTCTCAACCTTGGCGCTATCGAAAATCCTCTTCTGTGGAAGGCTCTCTGTCTTGCCCACTTGCAGGATCCTAAACCTCCGCCCACCAGGTGCCAGGAGCACCCCGTCCCCACTGTGACAACCAAACAGGTTTCCAGACTTTACTAAATGTCCTCAGTGGGAGTAAAATCACCCTCCCAGTTAAGACCCACTGCTCTAGGGCCTCTCTCCCTGTGGCCCTCCTGGATCTGGGGTGGGGTGGGGCCCACTAGAGGGCAGCCCTCCTCCCCACTTCCAGCTGCTTCTGGAAAAGAACAGGCAGGGCTTCGTCCTGGGTTAACGACATCACCCAGGACGAGCTGGTCCTCACTAGAAAATGGATCACAATTGCGTTGTTGTAGCCGTGAAAGGACAGACACACTGTCCACACCCGGCACCCACCAGCACCCTCATCCATTACCGTGCAGAACCAGCGTGCACCACATCAGGGCCCGAGGCATCAATTTTTTAATAATGATAAATCTCAGTGATTTTCCAGAAGGTCAGCTGGCCCGGGGCAGAGAGGTAACTCGGCCGTTAAAATCTGATAAATCATCCCCAATCGCCCGTGGAGGGGAACAAAGCATTTTTCTTCTCTCGGTCACAGTTTTTATTATAAAGGCAGCAATAGTACAGAAAGTTGAAGACGTAGAGAAGAAAACATCCCTCGTCCTGCCTTGGGGACTGTTTGTACATCTGCATGTTTGGCGGGCATAGGCCAAATCTTCTGTAATTACAGGAGTAGGGTATACGCCGTGGGGATAGTCTGGCTTCTTTTGTGTTTTTATTTCAAACTGTGTCTAATGCCAAGAACATCTCTTTATGTTGCGCCATGAGGTCCACCATTCCAGGACGGTGGTGTTTATCCAAAGTGCGGCTTTGGATGACAAGGGGCCCATCTTCATGGGTGGGGCCCTTGAAGGTCTGTGGCCTCAAAACATAAGGATGTGGGGTTTATTCCATTGTGGGTCTTCGAAGGGTGATCAGTCCTTGGGTGGACCATGAAATCCTGCAGCTTCATAATTATAAAAATATGGTACTGACCTAAAACAGGGTTTTGGAGGACGAGAGGGTGGTCAGTTCCTTGGGTGGAGCCCTTGAGATGCTAAGATCTCAAAATTATAAGGAAGTGTTATTTGAGATCCCAAAGCCCTGTGGTTTCTAAATTTGAGAATGTGTGTTTTCCCACAGGGAGAGGTCAGCTTCTTGGCTGAAGCCACGGAACCCTGTAGCTGCAAAGGCCTTGGGCACCAGCACTTGGATGTCAAGTATTTTGGGGCAGAAACATGCCTTCCCAGGCCCGAAGAAGGCATGAAGGGTCTGCCACACAAGGGTCAGTGCAGAGCCTGCTCTGGAGGGAGATGCTCTGTGGGAATAGGGCCTACAGGACGCAACAGGCAGCCACGTGGGCAAAGATGAACTCTGGCCCTTGACGTGGGCCTGGCGACACAATTAATCATCTCTGCTTTGTGAGGCGTGAGAACCAGGGAAGAAACTCACAGAGTGGCCCTGCTGGAGAAATAACCGAGGGGTGGGAGACTTACCATGGGAGGTGGGCAGAAGGAGGAGAAGATGCAAGCGCGGTGCCCCCAGGGGAGGGGACGAGGGGAGCGGTGTGACTGGAGAGAGGTGAGGGAGGGATAGGGCACAGGTGACACCTGAGATGTCCTCTGAGGCGGGCCGAGGATGGCCTTGAGGCCATGGTGAGGAATTTGCCCTAGTCCCAGGTGAACCCCAGAATGGGTGGTTTGATGTTTTAGGACGACTCTGGCTCTAAGCAGAGAGCATAGCGTGCAGGGTGGTAGGAACCTCAATCATGCAGACAGGGACACCGGCCAGGAGGAGGCTTCCCTTTCCTCCGGGACAGAGAGGCACCGGCCCAGGGGAAAGAGACAGGGCGAAGATATTTAGCCACTCCTCTCATCGGTCCTGGGTTCTGGATTTGCAAATTCACCTGCTTGCCACAATTTATTTGTAAGGCCCCAAACTAATGCTGGCTGCGCTTTCCTGATCATTCGTGGACATGTGCAGACGGCGACACTGCCGAGTCGCCCTCGTGCCTACTCGCAGGTGAGGGCAAACGGGGCGACGATCCGCCTTCTGGGTTCAGCTCGTACTATAAGCAAGGGTCTTCGGGCGGCCTAGACAGTGCCGCATTTTTTCACCTTTGTGCTTTTTGTTGGTGATCTTGTTCTTTAAAATCATCTCCAGGTGTCATCTGAAGTGCCGTCTACTGTTCCTGAGCACGAGGAGGCTGTGATGTGTCTCAAGGAGAAAACACTTGTGTTAGAAAAGCTTCGTTCAGGCGTAGTGCTGTTGACCAGGAGTTCAATGCTAATGCATCAACATGTATTAGATAAGATGTCTTTAAAGAGAAACACACACGGGGCACCTGGGTGGCTCAGTCGGTGCAGCATCCAACTCTCGGTTTTAGCTCAGGTCATGATCTCGAGGTCGTGAGATCGAGCCCCGCATCGGGCTCCACACTCAGCAGGGAGTCGGCTTGAGATTCTCTCTTCCTCTCCCTCTTCCCCTTGTCCCCCCACCCCAATAAATGAATAAATCTTTAAGGAAACACACATAAAACAAAGTTGTGTACAGAATGTGGTTGAAAATGTGACCAGGAAAAAAATAAAAAGAAAGAAAATGTGACCAGGGGCAACTGGGTGGCTCAGGTGGTTAAGTGTCTCCCTTTGGCTCAGGTCATGATCTCTAGGTCCTGGGTTTGAGCTCCATGTCAGGCTCCCCGAGCCGGGAGTTTGCTTTTCCCCCTCCCTCTGCCTCTCTCCCTGCTTGTGCTCTTTCTCTCTCAAATAATTTTTTTAATCCCCCCCCCCAAAAAAAGGATTGAAGAAAAGAAAATGTTGTGACCAGAGGCTCACAGGACCCTAATCATGTGTTTCTCCTAGGAGCGAGGGTGACAGTATTCCCTAATTCAGCATTTGTGCAACTTTAGAGAACATAGTTAACGTGAATAATAGGCATCAAGGGGGCACCTGGGTGGCTCAGGCAGTTAAACGTCTGCCTTTGGCTCAGGTCCTGATCCCTAGGTCCTTGGATCGAGCCCCACATCAGGCTCCTGGTCCTGCGTCAGGCTCCCTGCCCCACAGAAAGCTTGCTTCTCCCCCTGCTTGTGCTCCTTCACTCTCTCTCTCTGTCAAATAAATAAATAAAATATTTTTCTTCTAAATAATGGGCACATAAATAAACGGCATCAATTGTATTTGAAGGTGGAATCAATGGGACCTGCCAATAGAATGAGAAGTGGGGACAGAAGGAACCAGAGAGGGCTCCCGTGTTCCTGCCCTGGCTTGCAGGCAGGGGTGGTGGCCACCAACACTGGAAGGCCTAGGGCAAGAGTACCAGCCCCTGGATCAAAGCCTCCTGCCACCTTCTCTTCCCACGTTCAGCTCCCTCTCTCATTGTCAAGAGCCCACACACATGCACATCCAAGCAATGTCCACACATCCTACCAGCAGACAGTCATCCTAGGGCTTCCCTGGGCCTAGGGGTGAGCACCAAGTCAGCTGTCTGGAGGGTGGAATTGGGGAGAAGCCAACTGAGCTGATGTCTGGAGTATTCTGGTTCCTGTGTACCTAGAGTCCAGTCTAGAAACAGGGGGTATGAATTCCAAGTGAGTGCACCCTTTTGAATCCATGGACTCCTCACCCCATGAGAGAGGTACAGCTGGAGGAGGGCCAAAGCAGGACCCCGCTTCAGGAGCCACTAGCCATTGATCACTTCAGAAGTGCCTGGTCCAAACTGAGATGGGCTGTATGTGTAAAAAAATACTGAGTCCTGAAGCCTTAGGACATAAAAAAAAAAAAAAACAAAACAAAACAAAAAAAAAACCACACCTCAGTCATAATCTTTATATTGATTTCTTATTGAAGTGATTAATATTTGAGACATATTAAGTAAAAAAATATATTTTTTTAAGATTTTATTTGTATTCATGAGGGATACACAGAGAGAGGCAGACATAGGCAGAGGGAAAAGCAGGCTCCCCATGAGGAGCCAAATGTGGGACTCGATCCCAGGACCCTGGGACCATGACCTGAGCCAAGGGCAGAGGTTCAACCACGAGCCACCCAGGCATCCTGAATAAAATATATTACTGAAATTAATTTCACTTGTCTCTTTTTACTTTTTTTTTTTTTTTAATGTGGCCACTAGAAAATGTAAGACTGCCTCTGTGGCTCACACCAGATTTCTTCCACACGATGCTGCTCTCAAGCGTGGGGCCCAAGGTAGGGGTTACAGCTGCGCAGGAGCTGAAGGCCAGGGTACTGGGGCACACATGTGGGTATGGAGACTCCTGTGGTAATGCTGGCTCTGCGTTCACCATCCTGCTGACAGCTGTCCTCTCGCATTTGATGATTATCAAGATTTTGCCACATTAGCCTCATCTGGGGTTCATTTTAATAATGGTGAAGATTTCCCCAGGTAACCTTTTTTTTTTTTAAGATTTTATTTATTTATTCATGAGACACACACACACACACACAGAGGCAGATACACAGGCAGAGGGAGAAGCAGGCTCCATGCAAGGAGCCTGACATGGGACTCAATCCCAGGTCTCCAGGATCAGGCCCTGGAGTGAAGGCAGCACTAAACCGCTGAGCCACCCGGACTGCCCCCCCCAGGTAACCTTTAGAAGGGCAAAAATGCCTACAAATTCTGCCCCCCTCCATGGAAGCAGGGAGAGAAGCAGGCTTCCTGCAGGGAGCCCCATGCATGACTCGATCACAGGACCCCAGGATCACAACCTGAGCCAAAGGCAGACAATGAACCACTGAGCCACCCAGGTGCCCCAAGATCTGCAAGTTGAGTGCAGAGTAGTGGAACTTCCTAGCCAACCTGCAGACTCATGAGCTATATAAATTCTTGTTGCTTTAAGTTATTAAATTTGGGGTTGTTTGTTATGCAGCATGAGCTAACTGATACAGTGATACAGATACAGATGAGATTTGAACTCCAGTCTGTCAGACTTGATTCCAAAGTCGAAGATATTAACCACCACAGTCTATTAATTGCATCCAAATGTTTCTGCTGTGAGGAGAAGTGGAAAAATACCAGTCTAATGAGGTGGGTGTTGTCACCTTCCCTACGAGCAAGAAGAATGGCTGCCCCATGCTGTGCCACCTTCAAAAAACACACCATCTGAACTTTTGGTCCCAGGATGAAAGACTAATAAGGAGGCTCTGCTGTCCTTGGGGATGACAATTACCCTTTGAGACACCAACTCGAGTTATCTTCCTCATTAGAGATTATTAACCTCATCTTTCTATGCCTATTGTTGGGACCCAGGAAGAGGCTGCTTTGCAGATCCCATTCTGCCTCGATAATTACCCATCATGGGAAAAGAGCACCTGTAATGGAAAGCTTCCTAATTTCCAGCATTTGCCAAGCACTCTATATTTGCAAACTTCTGAAAACCTCTATTCACCCAATTCATTAGATTTGCTTTTTGAATGAATCCAACAGCCACTTTGATGATATAATCACTATATTTTGCATTAGTGCTTTTCTCCAGGATATCTGTAAATTGTTCAATTTACAGCTATTTATCCAATACACCTCACTTGTGAGACCAGTGGCCAGGAGTCATGGAGGGAAGAAAGAAGCCTAGATTTTTATTCTCCAAAACTGGGACTTCCAGAGGGGCTACATTTTCTACTGCTGTGCAACAAACAACCATAAACACAGAGATTTCACATTCTGCACACATTTGTTATCTCAGTTTCTGTAGGTCAGAAGTGTGGACCCAGTTTCGCTGGGCCCTCTGCTCCAGGGTCTCCCCAGGCTGTGATCCAGGTGTGGCCAGGGCTGCAGTCTCATCAGAGGCTCAGCTGGGGAAAGGTCTGCTTCGGGTTCCTTCGGGCCGCTGGCAGAATTCTTCTCTTTGCAGCTCAAGGATTGAGACGGCCGTTTCCTTGCTGGTTGCCAGCCAGGGGCCACTTTCAGCTCTCAAAAGTCACCAACAGTTCTTTGCCAGGTGGCCCTTTCTGTAAGTCCTCACACAACATGCTAGCTTACCTCTTCAAAGCCAGAAAACCCCTCTTTTTTTTTCCTCTGTAGTCTGTTAAGACAGAAATATAATCACAGGGGTGACATCCCATCACCTTTGTCATATTCTATTGTTTAGAAGCAGGTCATAGGTCCTGTTAATGCTCAAGGGGCAAGGATTACACTAAGGTGTGGACACCTGGAGGCAGGATATCATTGGTGGTCACCTTAGGGTCTGTCCATGACAGGAGGCAGAGAACCCAGTGTCATAGTGCTTGGTAATTCAGAGCTCTAGCAAGCGTGCCCAGAATCTCAAACATCTATGCTCATCTCTCATGGTGGTGGCCTTCTACACACACTTGTGCACCCAGGCCCCCTGGCACACGGCACCACCACCGGCATTTCCCATGACCCCTCAGTCTCCTGGTCTTCCACCAGAAGAGGGGTATCTGGCCAGTTGAGGCTTAGTTGGGGGGTCCAGCTTGAAGAGTGGATCTCCCTCATTCAGGTTGACCTTGCACTAAGCAATAGACATTGAGTCAATATGAGTTGAACATTTGGAACAGAATTTGGCATTCTGCAAGAACTTAATCTGTGCTTTCTACCTCTGCCATTCCTTTTTTTTTTTTTTTTTTTTAAGATTCTATTTATTTATTTGAGAGAAAGAGCACAAGCAGGGGAGGGAGAGGGAGGAGCAGACTCCCTACTGTGCAGGGATCCCACAGCAGGGCTTGATCCCAGAACCCCGGGATCATGACCTGAGCCAAAGACAGATGCTTAACCACTGAGCCACCCAGGCACCCCTACCTCTGCCATTCCTGAAAAGGAGCTTGTAAGTCAGAGTTAGACCAACCTGACTTCAAATGCGCACGAGGCTTATATACCAAAGGACTGTGATTATGGGGAGACTTCTCTTAATATAACTATATTTGTAAAAAACAAAAAACAAACAAACAAAAAAAAAACCCTATATTTGTAAAGCAAAGCCTCACTCCTTTATTTTTGTTTCTTTTATATACCTTTTTTTTTTTAAACAGGGCACTGAGCTGAATACTTTTATAGACTATCTTATTTAATTCTCACAGTGACTTTTCTAGAAAATAAGTTTTAGGGGATCCCTGGGTGGCTCAGCGGTTCAGCACCTGCCTTTGGCCCAGGGCATGATTCTGGAGTCCCGGGATCGAGTCCCACGTCAGGCTCCCGGCATGGAGCCTGCTTCTCCCTCTGCCTGTGTCTCTGCCTCTCTCTCTCTCTCTATGTCTATCATGAATAAATAAATAAAATCTTAAAAAAAAAAAAAAGAAAAGAAGTTTTATTTTCTACATTTTGCAAAGGAGGATTTCAAATGACCCAAGAGGTTGAGTGTCTTGCCAAAGCCATACAGCCTGCAGTATGGCCCAGTGTGACCCCTAAATCCATGTTGTGAAACACTCAACTGGCCTGCCTTTTCCTTTCTTCATGATTCTTCAAATTTTGCCTTGACCCATCACACTGGATCCTATGTTCACTCATCCAGCTTTTTACATAGCCTTGCTCTGGGACCAGGGAGGCAACAGTCAGCCCTCAAAGTGCTAGGGTCCAGGCTGTCTCTGTCTCTGTCTCTGTCTCTCTCTCTCACACTCACACATTTATATTTTCAGATATAGCCTCTTTTAAAGAAAACAGATCAAAAAAGTCCATCAAACATTGCTCTGTTGAACAGTCTGAACTAAGTATTTGGACTAATCAGGAACCTGTTGTATTCTTCTCGCACCACTGCTACAGCCTGCTGTCTCCTCTGCATTCAATGCTTCGATGGCATCCAGGCAAGTCTCACAGCCTTCCAGACACTTCACAAAAGCCCAGTCCAGAGTGATACGAGTTTGAACTTCAATGTCTACTCCAGGGTCTGCCCTGGGAGATATGTAGGGAGATAGAAAAGTCACCTCTTCCCTTCTTTCCTGGAAGCAGGAGACCCCTCCCTGGGGATACCTCACCTCTTGCTGCAGGGACCCCCTCACTGGAGGATTCAGCAGGATGGCTCAGGCCCAGGGCTGACTCCAAGGCCCTGAGTCCTTGCCTCCCCAAGTGATGGGCACACATGCACTCACGCAGCTCCCCCATTCCTCCCCCAGCTCCCAATCTCTCTTGCTCTGCAGTCTCTCTGCTTCCCACCCCTGCCTGGATTAGAATAGGCACCGCACTCGCCCAGAGAGGCCAGGTGGATGGCCTCTAGTAGGCCCCCCTGTTCTCGACCTTGTCCTCTTGCATCCTCCTCACTCGACTTGGGGACTGGGACAGCCCCACTCATGCCCTCCTTGGCCAGCAGCTCGCCTCCCAGAACTCCTCCTGCATCCCAAGGCCTCAGCTGACAGAGGCCTCGCCGTGTCTGTGCCTCTGCGTCCGTGAGGGGCACCCTGTTTCTAGCCTCCTCTTTGTACATCTGCAGCTCCGTCTTCTTGAGGGAGCGCTCAGCCCCACTGTTGCCAGCTTTGTCCCAAGAGCGGCACCTCCAAGACAACGGCAGCGCGTGTCACCCGCTGTCACCGTACCTCACTTCCCTGGGCTCAGAGGGCCCCTCGGAGCAGACGAGCGCCTCTCCTCTCACAAGGCAGACGCTAAGCACTGTGATGATTACATGTCGCCCTGGAAGAGGCTGGATCTCGCCAGGCAGGGGACAATTTGCCTCAGGCAAGATTGCGGAGCCCTGCTGCTGGCCTGACACCAGCCTTCTCCAAAATACATCCATCAGCGGCCCCTGGTGAGGGCAGAGCTGGGAAGTCAAGTGAGGGGCAGATGCTAGGCTGCTGCTTTGATCTGCCAGGCTGGTGGCGGTTGCGGGGGGGGTCTGATGCTGCCCTGGGGGGGCCCAGCCCTGCCCCGAACCTCTGGACAGTGTGGGGTTTTGAGCCACTGTTTATTTCTCTCTGCTAAGGTGCCAGGCGGTGCCAGGTCCTCTGCTATGTACCATCTCTTTGAGTCTTGCTGACATCCTCGAGGTAGGACTCCCTTCTCCCCTTTTACAGAAGAAGGGACAGAAATTCAGAGCCACTTCCCCAAAGTCAGGGTGGGTAGGGTGGTAATGACGAAGCCAGGGTCTGAAGCAAGACCAAATTCAAAATCTGTGCCATGAACACTCTGCATGTGACTCCTTGCAGCGAGAGCACAGTGCTAAAGACCCTGACTCTGGAACCGAAGCCTTAAATCGCATCTTGGCCACTACGTCACTGTTCTGACATTGGACTTGTTTCGCGATCTTTCCGAGATACCTCTATTTCCTCATCCATAGAAGAGGCATCCTAATGGATGCCCTCCCAGGGCTGCTGTGAGGAACAAGTGAGACAAAGCAGGCAAAGTGCTTACAGTACCACCGTGTATGGGCGTTCATGCCGGGCACTGTGCAACTCCAGGGAATTGAGCAGTGCACAACTTCACAGCTGTGCTTGACAGCCCTGCTTAGCACAGTGCCTGACAGAGAGTCACCGCTCAGTAAAAGGAGCTCTCAATTTCTGGGAACCACTCACCACGGGCAGAGAAGAGGGTGTCAGAGAATGCCCTCTGGCTCTTCTCTTCTAGATGCCAGGCAGCCTGGAGGCTGACTCCTCAGCAGCACTCCCACAGCTCCCCAAGAGAGCACTGCCCTCGGAGTCTCGAGGAGACAGCTGTGAAGAGGAAGCAGAGGGCACCATGCTCAAGGTGAGCGTGGATGGTCCAGGCCTGCTGCAGAAGCAGTGAGTTCAAAGGTCTGCAGGCTTTGGCCTGTGGTCCCAAGCCCTCTCAGGAAAGCTGGGGGCCAGGGGAGGCCCAGGATGAAGGGGCTCATGGGCACCCTGAGACTTCAGATGAGAGAGCGTCGGGCATATGTTTCCTCTGGAGTCAGGAGCAATCCTTGGCACAGCGCCAGAAGCGGAGGTGAAGCACTTGCTCGCCTACTTGGGGTTCCGCAGCAAGAGCCCCGAGACAGAGCAGGCTCTGAGCACCTCGCATCTCCGAAGGTGTGGGAGGCGCAGAAAGAGTTAGTGAGTTAGTGGGAGTCAGGGTTCAGCTTGCTCAAGAAATACTTTCTATGAGCCACAGGGCTTTCCCAGATGATACATTAGTCCCAGAGGTGGTGAGACCCCCATCCTTGCAGGTATGCTAGCGGGGATACTGCAGAAGGGGTCAAAGTACCAAGTGAGCACCTTGGCCTAGGTGGCTTTCCAAACCTGAGTCTCAACTATCACCCTGACCTCTCCAACCTCCAACCTACCAAGTCAGCCAGTCGGCTGTACTCTGAGCCACGGGTAGACAGCAAGTGACAAGCACCTTGCTTTCAGGATCTGCAAGCAGAGACCACAGAAGATGGCTAAGCAGGCGGACAGAAGGGCAGAGAGGCGGGGATGGCATTTGGTTGCTTCTTGGTGGGGGTGGGGTGGTCAGGGACAGAGGGAGAGGGAGAGAGAGGATCTTAAGCAGGCCCCATGTCCACCCAGCACATGGCCGACACGGGGCTCCATCTCAGGGCCTGGAGATCATGACCTGAGCCAAAATCAAGAGTCCGGTGCTTAGCCGACTGAGTCACCCAGGCGCCCTGTGAAACTGCTTTATTGATATGCATGTTTAGTCTGTCTCCCCAGAGCAAATGCGTTTTGAATCCCAGGCCTGGGTGCTGCTCACCTCTGACTGCAGGTGTGCCAGCCATGTGGAGGGGCTCAGCGAAGACGTTGTGACCAGTTGCCCAGGTGAATGACCTATCGGCCTATATGATCCTCACTGCAACTTTGTGAGGCAGGTCCCCCACCGCACGGATGAGAAAAGCCCAGAAGGGCCTTCATAATGAGCCCAAAGCCAAACAGCTACTAAGTGGCAGAGCAGGTGTGGGATCCCAGGCCTGCTTGCCCTCAATCCGCACTCTGTACCACCAGGCCCCACTGCCCTGGGCCTGTTTTATTTTTTTTTTAAGTTTGTGTCTCTCCCTAGCTGGAGAGGAAGGACGCTGGCACCTGCCGCTCAGAACCAGAGTGATGGAATTGAGTCCATTTCCCGGTGTTGGGCTAGGGCTTGTGCGGGCTTAGCAAAGTGGAGCAAGAGTGTTGTCTGCAGGCCTCTGAGCAAGAAGCTCTTGTCTGAGTGTTTCTGGCAGGCCCTTCTAGAAGGGCTGGGGTGGGGGGTGGGAAGGAGACAGTGTGGAATCAGCATTCTAAGGCACGAAGAGACTAATCACAGATAATCACGGTCCCCAAACTCATCTTGGGTCAGAGGGTAGTTACAGCCCAATTATGGGCCAGAACAACTAATGACAGCTCCTGGCTCAGAAGGATGACATCCTTGACCGCAATTCTTACCCCTACGCCCACCTCCACCCCAGGGGCCCCCTAGATTGCGCTGCTACTTGCAGTGAGGCGAAGACTCACAGGACTCTTTGCACCCTGGGGCTGGAGCCTCTCCTGTCTGCCAGGCAGCCCCGCACCGGAGCCAGCCAGCCCAGCGTCTTCCTCTCCTCCACACCTAGGAAGGGGATGGGGGAGGTGAGCAGACAGGGAGAAGGACTGCCATGGCTTGAGCACTCAGGATGTGTAGGAAGTGGATCTGGTCCATGAGCATGCTAACCCCCAGGAGGACTCTCCAAATCTCCACATTTCAAATGAAGAGACAGAGGCTCAGAGAGGTTGAGTGACTTGCCCAAAGACACACAGCTAGTGAGTTCAAGGAACCAGTTTCAAACCCAGATCTTTCTGACCCCAAACCCATGTTCTTTTCAGGATCCTGGATTCTGCAGCATCCTCAAGGGTTAAGGGACGCTCATAGAGCCCGGAGGGAGCAACGATGTCAGCAGAGCCTGAGCCCCATCTGATGGCTTAAAATGCTCAATTCCTACAGGAGACACTGGAAGTGTAGATGTTGTGGACAAAGTGACCCCTAAGGCCAGGAAGGAAGTGACAGGATGGATGGTCAAGGGACAACCTGGAAGAGGCAGGAGGGCGGGGCAGTCCACTGTCACCTCCCAGCAGCAGAGCCAGGTTCTGAAGTCAAGGAGTGCTTGGGTGCGGGGAAAGGTGGGAGACAAGAAGCAAAGGTGGGGCGAGTGGGGAGCCTCGTCCTTGTGCTGGAGGGCAGGGGGCACACATAAAAAGCCTTTTAAACACATTCCCTACCATTCACTGTTCGGTTGACAGCCATTTGACACCAGGGCCACTTGACACCACTTCCTTCAATGCCTTCTGGAAGGAATCCTAACAAGGAGCATATTTACATGTTACCTTTGAAAACTGTTCCAAAAATAGCACCCACTTTGGCCTACCTCTTCCTCCCCATCCAGCCGCCTTCCCCATATTGTATGAGCTGTTTTCCTCCGAGGAACCAATCGGAACCAATCGCTAGCGTCATGGCTCTGATTGTCTGGCTGGCTCAGAGGACCAGGAAGCCAGCAGATGGGTGCGGATATGAAGACAATGCAGCTTCCCTGCTGGCTGGGCCCGGGGCTCAGCTGGGGGAAGGAAGCTATTAGGAGTGGAAGGAGTCCTCCCAGAGACAGGTGGGGGTGGGGGGCTGCTCAAAGGACAGGCTGCTCCCCTTGCAGTCTGGAGTGTTCTGGAAGCTCCCGGGGATTGGGGGTGCGGGGAGGGGCTTTGCTGTTGGTGTGGTTGGGGGAGGGTTTGGACCCAAAGGGGATGTCTTCTTCGGGCCCCAGTGTGAGTTGTTCTGTTGTCAGAAAGAGCCAGGGAAGGAGCAGGACGCAAAAGCACCCATTGAGGCTGAGCGTGGCTCCCAGAGAATTAAGTTATGACATGTATGTATGATTGGCTTATACTCAGTTTGGGCCTAGAGAGCTTCACACTCAGGATGAAAGAAAGGGAGAGAGGGAGAGAGAAGGAAGGAAGGAAAGAAGGAAGTGGGGAGGCACTGGGTTAAGTACCTGCCGTTTTGTCTTCAAAACAGCCATATTCAAAGGGACCTCCAAGGAGCACTTCGAAGAAAACTTGGCTGACGCTTCCAGCCTGGATAGCGTTGCTGAGATGCGCACATATAGGTAGCGACGCTGTCCAATTGACAACAAGTAGAGGAGAAGATGGGAGGGTCGAGCAGGAACCGCGGACCCACTATAAGGAAGAAGTTCCCACCCCTGCCCAAACTTCCATCCCTGGGTGGGATTGGCCAGGGGTGAGGCCAAGAGCCCCCAGGTAGGTTTTCAGGGAGTCTGAAGGAGCTAAGCTCCAAATACCCAACCCGGAGCTGGAGCAGACGACAGCTAGTTGGGGGTGGCTGTAGGGTAGGGGCATTCCCACCTCAAGGTACGTCTCCCAGCCTCCCCTGTGGCATCCCACTGCTGGGCTTCTCTATTGAACCAACGGAGTCATCCACAAATATTGGACTCACTTCCATAAATACCAGTAACTTCTTATGGGGAGAGGGAGAGGAGAACCCACCCTCTCCTCCCCCACAACCTGGCTGCCTATGGGAAGATACAGCGAAAGCATGTCTCACACCAAATTTGGCCAAACATACACACATTTATTAGTAAGCACACTATATTAACAAGGAGGGGTCCCCAAGGTGCCGGCTGTGTGACTCCACAGATACCCAGGTCCCTGGTTAGATGTTCCTTGCTTGAAAGATTCACCCGAGGCAGACGGAACAGTAGTACTCTAGTGCCCAATTCATGTGAGATTCTAGAAGGAGGCAGGCTACAAATTCTCCACCGATGGGCATGCACACTAGGCTTTCTGTAGGCTGTCGGACCCACTGGTTTCTAAGACCCTGTTCCCACAGGAGGGGCAGTGCCTACGCAGTATCTCCAGCCACTCTACACAGTGTTTACACCACTGCATTCACTGAGAAGTCACGGCTTCACCCATTATGCAAAGGAGCAAGCCCTCTGGTGCTGCCGGCAGGTAAGGCAACTAAATCCCGTACAGTCGACTTTTGAGTAACTCAAGTTTCAACTGCGTGGGTCTACTTATATGTAGAGGTATTTTGGTGTTTTTTTTTTTTTCCAATAAATACAGAAAGGCACAGTAGATGTATTTCCTTATGATTAATAACATTTTCTTTAGCTTATTGTGCGAATACAGTATATATAATACATACAGCACACAAAATGTGTGTTAATCGACTGTTGATGTTAATGGTAGGTAAGGCTTCCTGGTCCACAGCAGGCTATTAATGAAGTGTTTGTGGGGTAGGGGGATTTTTGCCTGTGTGGGGACTGCACCCCTCATGCCCCCTCTCCCGCCCCAGCACCCTCTGTTGTGCAAGAATCAGCTGTGTAGCCCCTATGAACTGTGGGCTTCTGAGGAGTCCTTCAGATGCTAACCATCCATCCCCCGAGTCTGTGCACGGGTTTGCTTTCACTAACTGCCCTCAAGGACAGTTTAAAAGGGAGGGAAACTGAGTGGGGAAAAGATTAGAGAGGAAGACAAACCATGAGAGACTCCTAACTCTGGGAAACAAAGGGTTGCAGAAAGGGAGATGGGGTGACGGGGTGATGGGCATTAAGAAGGGCGCATGATGAGATGAGCACTGGGTGTTATACTATATGTTGGCAAATTGAATTTAAATAAAAATAAATAAATAAAATAAAAGTAACAAAAAAGAGGCATCTGGGTGGTTCAGTCGATTAAGCGGAGGATCGAGCCCCACTTCGGGGTGGGGAGTTCCCTGCTCAAGGGGAGTTTGCTTCTCCCTCTACTGCTCTTTGTCACTATCTCCATCTCTCATGCAAATAAATAAAATCTTCTTAAAAAATTAAAAAAATAAAAGTCTCAGAAAAGATAGATCGCATCGTCTATCTGAAGCACCTGGAAGTTAAGTCGTAGGCAAGCAAGCGTTGGCTGTTGGGGGTGCGCCCTCCACCTAGGGAAAGTCATTAGGCAGGACGGTAATTTAAGGAAAAATCCTTCAGGGCTCGGGCCCATGACTTGGAACCAGATTTTACGGAGTTCATTGAAGTTTTGGCAGGGTTTCACAAGTGGTGGTTGTGCCCAGAAAAGACGACTTACTCATGGGTTTGCTTTGAGTTGAATAACTAGAGTTCAATTTTTTTTTTTTTTAAACTGACATTTCTGAACCCCGGTTCTCTCTGCAACTGGTAAGTCCGCTTGTGAATCTTTTTGTTTGTTTGGAGCAGGTTTTAGCAACCACTTCTGAGAAGTCTTTGAATGACTTAGTCCTGTTTACAAACTTGAGAGATTACACAGGCCTCAAACAATCCACGTTGTATTTATAAACTTAATGTTATGAGTGAGTGGATGGGGAGAGACCAGAGGAGGAGATGGGAGGTGGCGGGTAGGGGTGCTGGGGGTGGGGGGTGGTTCCAACAATGCTGGAATTCTCCATCTCGTCCTTGGTCAGGCTCTCTGGGCTTTGGGGACTTTTCTGAGAGTAGGGGATAACTCCAAAACATTCTTAGACTCATCAGTTAGATTCCCTTTCTAATTCCTTTGCCTGTTTTTAATTTTTAAGGAAATCTCCCTGGGTACTTAATGCTTTTTTACATCTAGTGAATTCAATGAGTGTAGGTGGTGAACCTCAAATTCTCTTAAATACTCTACCGCTGAGCCCAAGCTTAGAAAGATTTCAGCTTAAACTCACGCATTGAAGTTAATTAGGCAATTATATTTTAAATTGGAATGATTAGGCTCTCACTTTAATGGGCCAAATGATCTTGGCGTTGCAAGTAAGCATTTGAGAGAAAATAAAATATCACAGTTTTGATCGCCTTAAGTTGCTCTACATGTAACCCCAAATCGTCCTGGAGTTCGAAGATAGGCACCCATTAAGAAAAACCATTATTCCAGTGAATTGGGGCTGCCTAGCCCCCCCAGGAGGCAGTTACAGGCCGGCTGGTTGAGGTTGATGAGGGTAGAGAATTTCTCCTGGGATGTTACTGGGTTCTTGGTGGCTCCGAGGGCTTCCCTGAACCCTGTTTCCAGGTTCTCTGTCATGGGCTTAAAAAAAAAAAAAAAAAAAAAAAAAAAAAAACCAGCCCGCAAGGGCTTGTCTCCGCAGCTCCTAGCCCAATCTCTGCACTCTGCTAATACATACACTCCTTAATTCATCTGGCTGTGCTTACACAAGGTTGATTGCCTGCTTACATTCGCATGTTTCTCTTCTGACCCTATGTACACATATTTATCCCTCAAGTCAGGAGTCTTGAAGTGGATGGAATCTTCCTTCTTTTGCACTCTTAGGATATAACAACTCTGGAGACATTCTACATAAAACGCGGTCGGGCTGGATTTTCTCTCCTGCTGGGTCAGGGTTAGATCACTTTGGAGGAGGGCAGGGAGACCTCCGGGAGACCACGGGAAGGAGAAAAGGGAGGGAAGAGGGAAGACAGGGGAAGAATTTTAAGTCTCCAGGCTCAGACCACTTTGCTCGCCCTCACGTGGCTTCTTCTTCTCCTGTCTCTGCTGAGGCCAGCTCCACCTGCTTGTGCCCTGCTCATGCCCTGCTCCACCCTTGCTCCTTGGGGGAGCCCTCCCTGCTGAACCCAGTCCCCCCACCCCCACCAACAGGCTCACTGGATGTGGCCGTGCACCTGGGTCCTGGTGTGTGCAAGGTGGCTCCACAGGCCTCAGCGAGCTGCTCCTTCCATGAGAACCTATAGGCGCACCGCGCTGAAGACATCCAGGCAGGCTCTCCCTGGACGCCTCATCTCTCGCCTCGCCACGGCAGCTTCTATTTTGACCACACACTCACATGGATCCTTCTCGTTACTCACTCCTACGGTTTCCGGCACAACTGGTCCAGGCCGGGAGACAGCTCTGTTGAAGAAAACAGATCCGATAGCCCCCTGGCTTTCACCCGAAGCAGAGCAACATGTTGTTTGAGGGCTTAGTCCGTGCTACGTGTTACACACGCATTGGTTCATTTCATCTTTACCAGAGTCCCATGATGTTGGTTCATTAGCACAGAGAGGTTAAGTGACTTGTCCCAGGTCACACAGCCAATGAATAGCAACCAGATTTGGCACACAGGTCTCTAATTTCAGACCCTGTACATGTAGCTCCTAAACTACAGGCAGCACAGTCAGGGGCGGGAGCAGGCTTAGCCCAAGACCAAGCTGCCTGGGGGAGAGGCTCGGCTAGACACCAGGCCACGTGGAAGGCTCCGGTTGTCTCTAGGGTGCAAGTATGGCACGAGAGGAAGGTAAGAAGAGTCAGCTGCAGACGTTCCAGGGGGGGATCAGAGGGATGAGCAGGGTCTCCTGGAAGCGGGGAGGGCTGACTGACGGCCTGTTGGGCGCTGTGCTGGACCCCTCATCCTGGAATCCCTCAGACCCCAGGCTTCATGCTCTTTCAAAGAAGCGAACCTCTTTCCACTTTCGTACTTGTTGAAACTCCCCAAAAGCAGGTATTGCAACTAATAATTACTATACAGGCCCCCGCCCTGTCCTAGAGTCCCCATCCAGCCACCCCTGCCCCAGCCAGGACCGTCTCACCTGATCCTCTCTGCAATGATGCTGAAGACCAGCCCACTCCAGAGTGGGGACATGGGTGTGTCAGTGATGGAGCCGGCTTCCCATGGAAGTCTGTGACCCCCAAATCCCTGGGTTTCTAACCATTACCCTATACATGCCTGTTGGGTCAACATCAGACCTACAGCTGAGAGTTGACTCAGGTGATCAAGAAACCACATCCCTTACTTGGTGTCAGGCAAACTTGGTTTAAGTCTGCCATTTGCCAGGGCCTATATATGGGGGAGAAGATGGGAGTGGGGAAAACAGAGACTCAGAGAGGGTAAGAGACTTACCCAAGGCCACACAGCAAGACCACGGTGGCCCCAGGACTAGAACTCAAGCCCTGTTTGCCCAGGCTTCTTTCCTGCCCCTCCAGCCTAGTGCACCCCCCTATACCTCTGAGACAGCGCCCACCCCCCACCCCCAGTGCGGGCCAGCCGAACAAGCGCGTGCAGCCTGGATTTAGATGAGTGTGTTTCGCTTTGCCTGGCAGGCTGCTCAGTGATTGTTCTAAACCCGCGTGTGGGCTTCTCCACTCCCCCAGTCTTCTATTTCTTTCTACGCCCCCAAACAGTCTCCCCATCCCCCACCCTCCCCCCTCCAGCACCAGCACTGCAAGCCGCACTCAGCAGGTGTTAAGGAACGTTTGCTGCGTGAGTAAGGCATCGGACCATCTGCAGGGGCCAGAGTGGGTGTCAGACTCCTCCGCCCCCACCCCAGCGCCTGCTCCAGGGCCCAGTATGGGTGTCCCTCTGCAGGTGAGCCTGCTGGCACCCAAGCTGCCACGGGGGATGGAGGGAAAAACCAGGACTTCTGAGAGAAAGGGGCTTGGGAGGCGCTCGCTGTGCCTAGAAAGTCGGAGGCACGCTCTAGGCCAGGAAGGCCCGCACCCCTGGCCCGCAGCAGGGCTCCTGGGTGCCTTCCCTGTCTCCTGCCTGCGAGCCCCAGAGAACGGGAGCCCAGACGCCTCCCCAGTGGGCAGCCTCCGAAGGCACGGCGCCCAAGGGAAGGGATTGACACACAGCGAACATGGCCCCATTTTGAATTTAGAAATTGCGGGGACGTGTGAGCAGTGTAGGCAGCTGGGAGAGGAGAAGGCTCGGGCTCAGGCTTGCTCATCGGGCCAAACCGACTCCCTGGCATCTTTCGGGAAGTGGGGCGACGAGGCGCAAACAGTACTAGGATTCCTGATACTCGGGGCTTCCCCAACTCTGTTGCCCCTTGCCCCTGAGCTTCTCCAACTGGAATGTGCAGGATACACTGGGGACCCTGCAGGCTCCCAGGCCCCCAGAGCCCCAGATTCCCCTGCAGGAGGCCTGGTGCAAGGCGGAGGGAACTGGCCTGTGTCAGGAGCCCGCCGCACCCCCAGCCACAGGTGATTCCGGTGCAGGTGGTCTTTGAACCACACCTGGGGTCTTGTCCGCAAGGGCTGGAAGCACCAGGACCTACCTGGAAGAGGTTCTGGCTGCAAAGCTGGCCCCAGGGAATCTGGCCCCAGGGCGGCTCTGACAGCTCATGCAGGCTGCCCGTGAGCCAGAGTTGGTCCCCCCTCCCCAGAGCCCAGAGCTGGTCCCTGAGGGGCCACACCATCTGCCCCAGAAGCCCCAGACCCCTGCCTGGAGCTGGAGCTCCTGAGGAGGGACAGCAGTAAGGGCCCCGGGGAGCATGGGGAGTAGCCCCGCAGCAGAGGGGACGCACTGGGCCCCAGGAGAGGGGAGACTGTGCCGGAGAGGACGGGGTGCTGGCCGTCCCCCATCCCCAGGGCTAACTCTCCTGGGCCAGCCCTGGGGGTGAGGTCACAGGCCGCAGAGCTGGGAGGGCCAGGAGATCAGCGAGCCCCCTCCAGCCCCCAGCCCTCCCCGCCCCCCCGCAGACCCCAACCAGACCTCGCACACCCCACCCACAGTAGGGAGAGCCGGTTAAACTGGACAAAGCAACAATCCACAGGCAGTGGTTGGAGGCACGAGCACTGTATGGAGGCACCCTGGGGTGGGGGTCAGGGTGAGGGGGCCGTGCCTGGTACTAGCTCGCGGAACCCCCACACCAGCACCCTGATAAGTGAGTGCTCATGATATCCCCATGGCGGAGAAAGTTTAGGGACATTGTACCAGGATTCAGTTAGTGTGGGGCACAGCTGGGATTTGTGTTTGTTTGTTTGTTTGTTTGTTTGTTTGTTTGTTTGTTTTTTAAAGACTTTATTTATTTATTCATGAGAGACACACAGAGAGAGGCAGAGACACAGGTGGAGGGAGAAGTGGGCTCCACGCAGGGAGCCTGATGTGGGACTCGATCCTAGGACCCTGGGACCATGACTTGAGCCGAAGGCAGATGCTCAGCTGCTAAGCCACCCAGGTGCCCCCGGAGCTGGGATTTGAACCTGCGTAGTCTGGCTCTAGGCCTGCACCCTCACCCACCACACTGCACCCTCAAACATAACAACACAAAACCTCCCCAGGAGCCAACGGCCAGTGTCTGCGCCCAGGCACAGCGGACAGGGTTGAGAGAGCGCCACACATCTCTGTCTTGGCCTCCATGGTTCGGGTCTATGGTTCTATCACCTGCACACCCGCTAGCACGGAGGAGAGGGGAACAGAGCAAGGCCACACAGCAGGTCACAGAAGACTGAAGCCCAGAGTGGCCACGAGGTGCTCCCATTCGAATTCACCGTTTCATGCCTCCCTGAACTGGCCCATATTTGGGTCCGAAGCCAAAGGGTGCCACTTACTATTGTCTGAAAACTACCCGCCTATTCCCACCTCTGGGCCTTGGAACGTGCTCATCTCTCCCTCAGAAACATCTTTCCTTCAGAGTGCAGCTCAAGTGTCACCTTCTCCATGAAGCCCTTCGAGATTCTCCTCCAACCACGCAGAACCTGCCCTTCCTCTGCGGCAGAATCCTGAATCAAATCCCGGCCCCCCTCTCCCTGCAGGTGCCGCACGGATCCAACTGCATCACAGGTGCTCAGTGAGACAGAGGCACGAGTGGAAGTGAAAGCCTTCAGGATTCTGGTTCATTTACCATCACATTTATTCTATCAAGCTTTTTCTCCTGAAATTAAAAAAAAAAAAAAAAAAAAAGTGAGGGCAGCCAGGGTGGCTAATATCTCTAAAAAAAAAAAAAAAAAAAAAAAAAAAAAAAGGATTGTAGGCCTGCCTACGAATAAGGATTTAAAATCATATCAGCCACAGAAGCCTGATCTTTTCTCTCCCCAAGTCTGGTCTGCAGACCAGCTGCCTTCGTCCACCACACTGGGCTTCTGGTCCAACTCAGGCTGTCGAATTTGCAAGAATGTCCAGCCTGACGGACCCGCCTGAGCCCACCGCCACCCTGGGCCCTGTTGGGGAGGTCGGGGCAAGGGGAGACCAGGACAAATGGTCCTCTGCCTTCCAGGAACCGCCAGGCTAACAGCCAGGCCGGACACGCACAAACACGCCCACAAGCGCGCCCACCGCTCCAGAGATGGGCTCGTGGCCCAAGGCCTGCCGAGGAGAGGAAGTGCCAGGAGCCTTCTCCACTTGCACAGCCCAGGGTTCTCCTTCCTCTCCTTGGTTAGCACAGCCTTCCTCTCTGCAGGGCCTGCTAGGAGGGTGGGTGGTGGGAGTGAGGCAGGTGACAGCAAAGGTGGGGGTTTCAGCACGGTGGCGGGGCGGGGGGACTGGGTGTAGGAAGGGGCAGGGAGCCCTACACCGAGCCCACAGCAGCCCCAGCGTGTCCGGCTGCCCAGGAAAGCCATCCCAGGCCCGACGATTGTCCTGGGATGGCACCTCCTCTGGGAAACTGCTCGGACCTCCCAACTGCATTAAGGGGTCCCTCTGTCATGGTGCTGATGGCGCACTCCTGTGACTGTTTTTTGTCTGTCTTCCCCCCGGAGAACGGGCATTCCCGGGAGGAGGACACTTGTCAGATCCTGAGCAACCAGCACGGAGCCCAGCAGAGTTAGCAGCTGCACAGCCGCGAGTGAGGAACGAATGAATGAATGAATGAATGAATGAATGAATGAATGGAGTCGACGCTGGGGATGGGACTTGCAGGGCCTGCGTGCGAACAGGTCTCCGCTGGGAACACCTGTGCCTTCTTGCTCTTTGCACTTGGCATTTGACAATCACAAGTTCTGTATTTTCTTCTCCCTCCTACTTCGTCTTCTAAACCCTGATGCAACACTACACCTACACACACTCACACATATAGGCACACACCTCCACACAAAGCAGAGACACATGTACAGTTATATACACACAGACTTACCCACAAACTCTAGACGAATGACACGTACACACCATAGTACAACGATGCCCGTACACTGCACAGGGTAACGCGCTCGCACTCGCAGGCAAAGCACGGCTTCGGTCTCGCCTACTTGCACACCCAGCCCCACACCTGACACCCACGTACGCAAATGCAGACACATATTCCCGGACAAGCAGGCAGATAGATATACCCACCCCCTTCAGGGCACACTCTGCACCATGTGTTCGTTCGTGTGCTTTTCCATCTAGGGATTTGTTTCTCTGTCTGTCCCCTAGATCTTGCTCCACAACAATCAAAGCGCTTTCCTATGTTCGCCGACCTGCCAACCCTCGTTGAAGACTTTCTCCGGGGATCCCTGGGTGGTGCAGCGGTTTGGCGCCTGCCTTTGGCCCAGGGCGCGATCCTGGAGACCCGGGATCGAATCCCACGTCGGGCTCCCGGTGCATGGAGCCTGCTTCTCCCTCTGCCTGTGTCTCTGCCTCTCTCTCTCTCTCTCTTTCTGTGACTATCATAAATAAATTAATTAATTAATTAAAAAAAAAAAAGACTTTCTCTGCATCAGACCATGCAGGAGAAGATAAACAGGGCTCAGCCCTGCCCTCAGGAGCCTCCCAGTCTAGTGGAGGAAACAGACACAGGAAACACCAACCGTAAGGCCTGTGTGACCATCTGATTCGAGAACTATTCCGTGAGTAGCTGCCGGATGCTGGGCCTGTGCTGGGCTTTGGGAACACAGAGGTCAAGTAAGGTGCAGTGTCCCTGGCCTCGAGGAAGCTCCAGACCTGAGGGAAGGGGAGAGAGACAGGAGATGTACTATCTTCCTATAACATCGGAGAGGAGAGCCATGACAGCCCAGGGCAGGGAGTGATGAGGTCTGGCGGGAGCGAATCAGGGAGGGCTTCACAGAGAAGGTGGTATCGGGTTTTGTAGGATGCAGAGCAGTTCACTGTTGAGGACTTGAGCCTGGAACGGGGTCGGCACTGGATGCAGAATAAAGGCAGAAACGTCAGAGCCAGAGCCGTGGAGCAACGGTTCTGTGGGTCTGGATTCGGGGTGGGCGGTGGGGTGAGCACAGGGGAGAGGTCCCAGCTCCAGGCGAGGCTTGTGAGGATAAACAGGGGCAGAGAACAGCCTCTCCAGTGAGGTGGAGCAAAAGGGGCAGAGAATAGCCTCTCCAGTGAGGTGGAGGAAGCAGGCTCGGGGAGGCAGACGAGGCTGCCTCTGACCTCCACTGGGCTCTCTGCTGTCCTGAGGCCGCAAACCCCACGGCCCGTTCCCTCCAAATGAGACAAAGCTGCTCGCTGCTCCCCGAAGACATTAACAGCTCAGAGCTGGTGGGAGGCATTATTATCGGTTGTGATGATTATTCTCTGAAGTCCGGCTTGGAAGATAATCAGCAGCTCAGCAGGCCCCGGGGCTGGGGTGATTTGGGCCTTGGAGGAGGAGGGGCCTCCAGCCCTGGCCCAGCCCCCAGCCCCCCACCCTCCGCCCACCCAGCAGCTGGTCGGCGGCAGGTCTTGGTCAGGGGTGGGAGTGGGGGTCCGTGAGCCGGAGCAGGTCCCTGTGGGGCCGCCTCATTGTCCCCCTGCTGGCTCTTACCGGGAGGGTGTCCGCCAGCCACCCTCTCCTCCCGCCCTCCTCCCCGCTCCCCCAGCCAATTAGTCTCCGCCAGGCAATTAGCGGTTCCTGCTCCTCCTGAGTTTCTACTTCCCTCAGCCACGGCTCTGCTGCTGGAAGGGGCTGAGTCATTTTCCTGAAAGGAATGTCGCCTGAGGAAGTGGCCCCGGCTCCCCCTCTCCAGCTCCCACCCCCAGCTGTGCGGCCTCAGGCCAGCTACTTCACCTCTCTGAGACTCAGTTTCCTCACCTGTAAACCAAGGTGTTAACCGAGCTGGATAATGACAAGGGGCCCCCACTTGGACGAGCCTCTTGGCCACTCGGGGCCTCAGTCTCCCCCTTGTGAAATGTGAGGTCAGAGGGGTGAGGTCAGAGCCCAGCGACGACAGAGGGACCAATCTGGCCAGCCATTTCTTTTGACCAACATCTTATTTTCAAAAAAATTGCACCTGGGCAGTCTCTCCTTCTCTGTCCTGCCCTCCGCTCCCATGCAGTGTATTCAATAAACGTTTAAAAACATATTGCCGTTTGAAGTTGTGCTCCCCAGTTTGCCCAGGTCCCCTCATTTTCTACTGTCTCACTCCACCTACCTCCCCGTGACCCCTGAGTTTGTGACCCCCCCTGGACGAGCTGGTCTCAGAGTTTCCAAAGACCTCTTCTCTGGGGCTCTGTGGCTGTGGGCTCTGGGGTGGGCGAGCGAGGGGCACCTGGGTGCCCCAGAGGCCACTTGGCCCAGAGCTGGATTACTCACCCGTGGGAACTCCCTTCCGCCATCCAGACCCAGACCCAGACCCTCCTCCTCTCCCTGAGACCTTTGCCTCCTCTTGGTGTCCCAGCCCCAGGGCCCCCTGCTCTTGCCTGGGCTTGTGTCAGCTGGTTTCTCAGAGAACGCTCACATTTGATCACGCTGTCCTTTTGCTGGACATGGCCACCAACAGGCTTCATTGCCCTGTTCCCCCACCCACGCCGCCCTCACCCTCCATTTTCTGAGTAGCTCTCCTCCCCACGTCCCTGCACCTTGCAGAGGCTGAGCCCTGGGGTTCCTTCCCTGCCCTCTCCACTCGGGGAAAGCCTGCAAGGCTCTCTCCTGAGTCGCCTACTCTGGGAAGCCATCCCTGACTGCCCAGGTAGAGGTCAGGACGGTCTCTTCCGGACCCCCCTCGGCTAGGGCCAATGCCAGGGTTTTTTGTTTTATTATTTTTTTAAGATTTTATTTATTTATTCATGAGAAACACAGAGAGAGGCGAGACACAGGCAGAGGGAGATGCAGGTTCCCGATGTGGGACTCGATCCCAGGACCCTGGGATCACGCCCTGCGCTGAAGGCAGATGCTCAACCTCTGAGCCACCCAGGCGTCCCCAATGCCAGGGTATAGTGGGGGTGGCTGTGTCGGCTTCTCCTCCTGTCAGTGTATTCAGTAGACATTGAACACCCTGACCCCCCTGATGCCGGCCCGGCCCCGAGCAGGAGGGCAGCAACGCTGCCTCCATGGCCTTGTATCTCCAGAGCCCTGGAAGGAGGCTGCGCACGGTTAGGAAGTGGTCAGTAAATGTTTCTGGATCAAGAACAAAGAGGTGAGGGCAGCCTTGCCCACTCCTGCCCCAACTCATTTAAAATGCAAGAGGAGAGAGAGCCAGACAGCAGAAGCCCCACACCTCGGAACAATGATTCCCTCCCAACCGCCTCTGTAAGACATTACTGTTGACAAAGCACTTTGACATCCTCGCCACCAGTCTCTGGCAGGTGGGGGAGTCTGTGATGTGTCTTCCCTGCCCTGCACTTGGGCCCAGAGAAGCTGATGCTTGCTGGGAATCGTAGCCCCGAGCCCCCACCTCCCTGGAGACACCGTCCCCCTCTGCCAAGGGGGGGGGGGGCTGCCTCTTTCTCCTGTCGCTCCAATGGGGATGTAAATCCTTCTATGCGCTTCTCTGCGTCCCTTTGTCTTTATGTGTTTCCCTCAATCTCCTGCCTTTCTGTCTTTTTTTCTCCGGGGGGGGGGGGGGGGGGCACTCTTCTTTTGTGTGGCTGCTCCCAGCCTTTGTGTCTCTGTCCCTGTCTCTCTGCCTCTGTCTCCAGACCTTTTCCCTCCTCCTGAGCTGTCTCTGTCTGCCTTTCACTCTGTCATCAGCCTCACTTCTAGCTTTTACTCTCAGGTCCCATGGGTGGTGGGGGTGAGCAGCAGGACGAGGAGGGAAGAGACGTCTTCCCAGCAAGCGGAAAATGGGCCAATTAAAGCCACAAGGCTGCTCAGGCAGCTGAACAAGGAGGAAGCAGAAATAGCCCCAGGCGGGTCTAGCTGGAAAGATAGAGAAACTGGTTCAAAGGGCAAAATGGATGCAGAGTCCAAAGTCACCAGCGCTCCCTGGCCAGACCCCCAGGGGGTGGCACCTTCCCACCCAGACCCGGAGGGTTGGATTCTAGCCGCTGCCCAGTGAGGGGGCGAGTGTCCGGGCCTCACCCTCTACCCCTGTGGGACCTGGAGGCAGCCTCAGAGCCTGCCAGGCTTCCCAGGCCTCCCTGTGAGGGCACCTGTCCTCCCTCACAATATCAGGCTGGGCTCTGGGCTGGGCTCCCTGGTGGCAGCTGCCCCTCCTCACCCCAGGGCCTCCTCCAGCCTCTGGGGGTGCAGGGAGCTGGGAGAGGAGGGAGGGGGCGCCCCTCCCTACCAGTCTAAGGCCTTCTGTCTCCTGCCCTTGGAGCCCCAAGAGCCTGGGGCCTGCTCCACACCAGGGACTCCTGAGCCACGGAGGGAATGGCCACAGAACAGTGAGCAAGCCCCTCAGTTTGTTCCTAGGAGCTCAAGGTCCAATGGGGGAACCAGATAAACGGGCAACAACAGGTGTGGCCCAATGGGAGGGGGAAAGGGTCCCCAAGGAATCGATATCTGTCCCCAACCTGCAGAATCTGCGGAGGGGCCTGCACAGATTAGAGCAGTGGGAGCTGAAGGCTTTCTCAAGCAGAGGAAAGTGGAGGAGCCATGTAAGGAAATGAAAGCAGCCCCAGGAAGCTTAGGAAGAATGGAGGGAATAAAGATGTGTGTGTGTGTGTGTGTGTGTGTGTGTGTTGGCAGGGGTTGGGGGTGTTTGTAGTCCAAGCCAAGGAGCTTGGAATTTATGCTCGCGACACAAGGGAGCCATGGAGGGCTACAGGCAAGGGAGCAGCACCATGATATACTCCTTTATGGAGCTGCTGCTCCCTACAGGGGAAGAGAGGAGGACGGACAAGCTGGAAGCAGGTGGAGCAGGCCAAGCGCTACCACAGACCATCAGGGAAGGGGCAATGGGCCCTAAAGCGGCAATGCAAGGGGGTGGGGGGAATACTTGTAAGATGAATCAGTTACTCAATGTGTTGTTTTTCAGCTGGCCAAAGAGGCAGGGGCCATGATCCGGCCCAAGCCCCAGCCTGAACCCTCTCCCTGCTCCCCCTCTTCTCCCTCTTCACACTGCCTTCCTCTGAGACTGCCAGATTCCCTTTGACCTGCCTGGATTTATCCCACCTCTGTGCCTTTGCTCCTTTCATTTCTTCCTTCTCACTTATCTTAATCCTACGCATCCATCAAAAAGGTCCCATTCAATGTCCCCTCCTCCATGCAACCTCCCTGCTGGTGCTCAGGAAACATTATCTGGGCCACTCTTAGGACACAGGCCACTTGTGCCTTTTGTACCACTTTTTGTACCTACTCTAGGGTCCCCTATAAATTCAGCGCATCTTTAAAAGGGCTAAAATCTGGGTCTGATTCAACAGTCCTCAGGATAAGGCCTGAACCGGAAAGAGGTCTCCACGAAGGCTTGGGGAAGGAAGGAAGGAAGGAAGGAAGGAAGGAAGGAAGGAAGGAAGGAAGGAAGGAAGGAAGGAAGGAAGGAAGGAAAGGAGGGAGGGAAGGGATGGAGGGAAGGAGGGGGAGAGGAGCAGAGAGGGAGGGAAGGAGGGGCTGGGGGAGGGAGGAGGAGGGGGAGAGAGAGGCGAGTGAGTCTACATTTATGGGCTCCCTGTGCACGTGTGAGACTTGAATCCCTTTAACTGGATAATCCATTTCTCCGGTATTCCCTGCCTAGGTGCACCTGCAATGTTCCAATTTTCTGAGTCTGGTCCACATTCTGGCATTAACATCAGAGATCCTGGCTTTCTTCTTTCCCTAAGACTTACATAACTTTAACCTACTGCTTCTGCCTAGCCATAGAAATATATGGAGGGAGGGATGGAGGGAGAGGGGTAGATAATTGAGTGGATGGATGAAGTGAATGACCAAATTAAAAACTAAGAGAAGGGCAGCTCCGGTGGCACAGCTGTTTAGTGCCTCCTGCAGCCCAGGGTGTGATCCTGGAGACCCGGGATCGAGTCCCACATTGGGCTCCCTGTGTGGAGCCTGCTTCTCCCTCTGCCTGTGTCTCTGCCTCTCTCTCTCTCTGTGTCTCTATGAATAAATAAATAAAATCTTAAAAAAAAAAAACTAAGAGAAAATCATCCAAGAACTATGAATGATAAATTGTAAGAGATGTGAAACCAGCATTTGGTGGTGGCTGTCAGTCAAATTCTGGCCATGCATTCATTCATTCATTCACCTGGCCCCAACTGAGCATCTGCCATGTGTCAAGCATCATAGTCGATCCTGGGGATCCAGCAGTAAGCAGAATTCATGGTGCCTGCCCCCACAGAACTTAGAATCTAGTGAAGGAGACAGAGAAGAAACTGAGGAATTGCCAAGATGATAGAGCAGGACAAGCATTATGGTAGAGAACATGTGGGACCATGTGGGAAGCTGTCTGAGCAAAGAGGAGCAGTGTGCATCACACACTCATTCAGGAGTGTCAGGGAAGGCTTCCTGGAAGAAGTGACCTCTAAGCTGTGCAAGGAAAGACTGATGAGCAGCGAGTCGGGAGGGTAAGCAAGTGGGGCAGAGGGAACAGCATGTGCAAAGGGCCAGGAGGCTGATAGAGCACAGGGCAGATTTTGTTTAGGAAACTAGGAAAATTCGATCAATAGGAGCATAGAGTTCTGGGGTCAGCAGATGAGCAAAGAAGGGTAATGGAAGCCAGAATTTATTTATTTATTTTTTAAAATATTTTATTTATTCATGAAAGACACACAGAGAAAGAGGGGCAGAGACACAGGCAGAGGGAGAAGCAGGCTCCATGCAGGGAGCCTGATGTGGGACTCGATCCCAGGTCTCCAGGATCACACCCCGGGCCAAAGGCAGGCACCAAACCGCTGAGCCACCCAGGGATCCCTGGAAGCCCCAATTTAGAGGGCTCATGGGCTCCCAAGAAGCTCAGGCTCTGTTCTAAGAGCACAGGGTTGGAGTGGAATCCCTGGAAAGGTTCAAGCAGGGAGAAAATCTAATCACAAATGCAGGAAGACTATTCATTCCACGGTGCCTTTCGAAATTCCTTCTGTTAAGGCAGAAAGATTATTTTCTTCTTCTGTTTTCCCATAAATAGTGTTGTTGCCAAATCTATAAATCATCGGGGAAATTAAAAAAGCAGGAAATCTTGTGCTGCTTTTCTTGGCAATGAGAAAAACCAAGGAAATGAAAAGAAAATTAACCTCACACTCCGAATTTTAAGTTCCTTCTTGACCAAGCTGACACTGTTCTATTTCAGTTTTACCATTTCAAACGGTTAAAAAAAGTTTAAAGTTTAAAAGCCCAAGAGGTGAAAAGTTCAGAAATCAAAACTAAGACCTGTTAAAAGTATACTGAGTGTGGCTATAGAAAAAGAACCAGAAAGCCAAAGCCGCTTCTTTCGGTTAAACGGCGTATTTTCTGGCTTGGATACGTTTCAGAGATCCAGTGTTCACCAGGGCGGGGATTAACCTATTTCTGGGAGTGAGGAGTTCACATGCTAAATACAGGACCGCTTCAAATAGTTTAGGTAAATGCATTTTTTTTTTAAAGTACCTTTGGATTTTCTGATGTAGCAGCAAAAAAATAAGTACAAAAAACAGAGTTTGCTGTTTAAAGACAATAGACGCCTGCCCTGGGGAAACCCACCCCTAGGTAGCCAGCCTCCAGCACACCTCACTGATTCAGCAGGACAATGGGGTGACTAATAGGCAGGGGCATGGAGCATGGAGCGGTGGCGGGTCCCTTAGGCCGCAGAGGGTAGGGAAGGCCGCCCTCAAGAGGTGGCTGTCAGACCAGAGGAATGAGGTCGACCTTAGAAGAAACAAAAACAAGGGTGGTCCTAGATGGGAGGCCTATCAGGTGCCAAGCCCAGAGGCAAGAAAATACTTAAGGGAGATGAAAATAGATGAGAAGGTTGGAATCCCCCACAAAGTCACTGGCTGGGTGGATGCCAGCTGCCTGTGTGCTCCTTGTCTCCTGTCTGTGTCCGGCCTCTTTTTTCCTAAAGTCGGGGTGGGGGGTGGGGGGGGAAGAGGTGGTCCCAAGGCAGTTCAGGACCTGCCTCCTTGGTCTTCGGCCCACCTGTTCCCCACCTCCTGTCCAGAATGTCCTCTGGCTGCTAATGCCCCGGGCCATCCCGGGGATGGAATGCTGTAGGCACATACATTTTTTTACAAATCCAGCCATATAAGGGCTTGAAGTCCCTAAATAAACACTCAAAGCTCCCCCCTTCTACTCAAAGGAGATGAAGCCAGGGCTTGGGGCAAAGATTCTGGGTGAGTGGGGAGGGTCTGGAAAGAGGGTGGTAGGGAAGGGGCAGTTTGTTTATAGCTTATCCAGGTCCCCTCCCTCCAGGGTCAAGATCCCAGGCCCCTCCCTCCAGGGTCACTCCCCCCAGGACCCAGCTCAGGGCCTGGAGCTGCCCTGTGGGTCTCAGCCCAACTGGTGCCAGGAATAGGTCCAGAGTCAATCCCCGGGCATTTAGCAAAGATCTGGCTTTGGTTTTCTGTTTTTATATTAACTTTTTATTTTATTTTATTTTTTAAAGATTTTATCCTATTTATTCATAGACACACACAGAGAGAGAGAGAGAGAGAGAGGCAGAGACACAGGCAGAGGGAGAAGCAGGCATCATACAGAGAGCCTGACGTGGGACTCGATCCAGGGTCTCCAGGATCACGCCCTGGGCTGCAGGCGGCGCTAAACCGCTGCGCCACCGGGGCTGCCCTATATTAACTTTTTTAATTGTAAGTTTAAATTGTGAAACATATTTACATTAAAATAATGTATAAAACAGGGGCGCCTGGGAGGCTCAGTGGTTGAGCATCTGCCTTCGGCTCAGGTTGTGATCCCAGGGTCCTGGATCGAGTCCCGCATCGGGCTCTCCGCAGGGAGCCTGCTTCTCCCTCTGCCTGTGTCTCTGCCTCTCTCAAATAAATAAATAAAATCTTTTAAAAATTTATATAACAGGGACGCCTGGGTGGCTCAGTGGTTGAGCATCTGCCTTTGGTTCAGGTGGTGATCCTGGGGTATCCTGGATTGGGCTCCCTGCATGGAGCCTGCTTCTCCCTCTGCCTGTGTCTCTGCCTCTCTCTGTGTCTCTCACGAATAAATAAATAAAATTTTAAAAAATAAAAAATTTATAAAACGGACATTGTAAAGAATAAAAGCTCTATTAAAAAATACTTAAATTTAAGTTCTGATACTACCAGTCTAAGAAGCCACGTTGCCAGAGCTTTCCGAGCTCTGCACATGCTCCCCACCCCTCCCACCCAAGTTAGCCACCCGGCTGGATGCGGTGCTGAAGCCAGCCCACCCAAGACCCAGGAAGACGCTTGCAATAAGAATACGTGAGGTTTCTTAAGCTTGTAGCAACAAGGGGGCACACAGCCCAGGGAAACGCAGGGGTGCCTCGTGAGGGGGATCTGAATAAGCAGCCTGCAGGGTCTGGGCTTGTGCTGGAAGGACCCGAGGAGGGCTGGGGAAATGAGCCCAGGTCTGGCCCGAGTGCTGCCCAGAGATGACCTAGGAGGCTGGATGGTCACAGCAGGGCTGGCCTTGTCACTTCGAGGAGCTGCAGGTGCGCAATAAGGCAGTGAGAGGAGGGAGCCTTATCACTCGGGGGGGGTGCGATGCGCCCGGTCACCGTCTAACTCCGAGCATGAGCTGGGTGGATGGTGTTTTGGAAACACCATCTCTTCATCAGTAACAGAATGTCATTACCCTGCACTGTCTCTCACTCTCTGTGCCCGCCCAGGGGCTGTGACCCACAGGGGCTCAACACTGAGGGTCCCACCTGCCTTGTTCCGGCTCTCGGCCTTTGCTGGGTGGCTTCTAACAACCCTGCCGCTGAGCCTCAGTTACCCCACCTATAAATGGGAATAATAGTCACCAGCCTCAGTCATCTGCAGGGAGGTCAGTAAATTCAAGTGTTGCCCAAGTGGCTAGTATGTAGTGGGAGCTCAGTGAACAGAGATGGGGGGGAGGGCTGGAGAGGTCAGCGGGGTGACCTCCCACCCAAGCTGCTTCTGGATGCACTCTGTCCCAGTCTCTCCCAGCAGCAGGGGAGCCCCCAGAGAGTGGGGCATCCGGCAGTGAAGGGTAGGCAGCCAAGAGGGTGGATAGGGGAGGAGTTCTGACAGGAAAGAAGGATAAAAGGAGGGAAGAAATGAAATGCAGGAAGGAAGGAAAAAATGAAGGGGGGAGGGGAAGACAGAAAGACTCTGGGGAACAGAAAGAAGCAAATGACAGAGAGAGAACAGGGAAGCGGGGGCAGGAGGCTTGGGGGAGAAGTAGAGGCAGGGAGGCTGAGGGGGAGGACAGAAGGAGAGGGTCTCCCAGTGAGGACCACAGGCCAACCCTGCTCCCCATCCCCCTGCAGGCCTAGGGGGCGGGGGGGGGGGGATGCTTGGGGTGGGGGCAGGGCAGGCTGGCTTGCCACCTGCTGCCACAGTGGGATCCCACCAACCTGCCACTCCGTCCACTGGGAACAATGGGGAGCTGTCAGGAGCTGTGTCACCAGCTGCCTCCTCCACAGGAGGGGACAGCAATGTCTCCCTGCCCTGGGCCCCTGGGCCAGCTGCCAGCCCAGTGAAAGCCATGGGGGGGCCCAACAGCTGGGGCTCCCTCTGCCATGGCTCCTCCCCTGCTGGCCCTCCCCTTCCCCTACTTCCTCCAGGCCACCGTCCACAGAGGTTCCCCTATATCTGGCTGCTATGTGCTCATCATGGTGGGGGCTGCCTGGGGCAAAGTGCAGTGCGGAGAACACCAGGGTGTCAGGACACGTGGATTCCAGTCTCACCTGTGGCACTGTCGCAGAGCTGGCCCGCTGGCCTCACTATCTCTTCTCCCCTTCTTCCTGATGAGTGGCAGCCCGAACTCGGGGCTGGGCACATAGCTGTCCCGTGGAAAGACTACATTTCCTGCCTCCTTTGCAGGTAGGTGTGGGCACATGACCGAGTTCTGGCCAATGCAATATAATCACAACACCGAGGACATGTCTTTTTGGGGCAGGGTATGTTCTTTTTCAACTCTTGTGTTTCTCTGGAATGCAGACATGATCACTGCACCTGGGGCAGCCACCTTGGGTCATGAGGTGGAAGTTACGGTTGAAAATGGTAAAGCAAATTAGGAGCACCCTAGGTCCCTGATGATCGTGGAGCTGCTGTACCAGCCTAGAGTGCCTACCTCTCTGTTTACTGGAGAGAGAAATGAGCTTTTTAAGCTACCAATTTGGGGGTTTTCTTGTCACTTGTAGAGGTATATAATCCTAACTGGTAGCATCTGTAACTTATAGTATGACCTTAGGCAAGTCATTTTCTGCCTCTGGGCTTCAGTTGATCCCCTGGAGCAATGAAAGTTTCCAACTTGTAAACTATCTCCAAGGACCTTTCTTGTTCTGAATTTTAAGGTCAGCACCTAGGGCAGAGGTTCATTACTAAGATTAAAGGCCCCCGGGATCCCTGGGTGGCGCAGCGGTTTGGCGCCTGCCTTTGGCCCAGGGCGCGATCCTGGAGACCCGGGATCGAATCCCACGTCGGGCTCCCGGTGCATGGAGCCTGCTTCTCCCTCTGCCTGTGTCTCTGTGCCTCTCTCTCTCTCTGTGACTATCATAAATAAATAAAAAAAATTAAAAAAAAAAAAAGATTAAAGGCCCCCACCCCAACCTCCAGGGTGAACTGATTTTACAGCCTAACAACAGGCTCTGAAAAGTAGAAGTTTCCAAGAACTGAAGGACCGTCAAGACTGGGAGAAGGTAAATATATGTATGTGTCTCACTGGGGCCCAGGAGGTCTTACCTGTTCGGGTCCCTGCCCACCTCTCCCACCTCTTGCTGCCTACACGTGTCATACTGGCCTCCTTTTCAGGGCACCAAATTGGTACCCACCTCAGGACCTTTGCACTGGCTGTTCCCTCTGCCTAGAATGCTCTCCCCTCCAGATCCTCATTGAGGCCTCTGCTCATTGTTATCTCCTCAGAAGGGCCCACCCCAACTCTCTTATCTAAATAGGAGGTATCACCTTCCACTCCCTATCAAAATAAAGCTCAATGTTCTTTTCTGGCACTTACCGATAGCTACCATTTTCTTGATTATTTACTTCTTTTCTTCTGATTTCTCTGGTAAAACGTCAAGTCCATGAGAGCAGGCACCTAGCATGTTGACTGACAGGTCACCAGGACTCAGAATAGCACCCCATACATAGTAAGTGCTCAATAAATACTTGATGAATAAATATCGGTGAGGTTGGAAGGACAAGAAATGACAAGCAAATTAACTGACATTTATTGAGTGCCTACTATGTGCCAGCCACCGTGCAGGATGCTTTACGTGGGTCCTCACATTCATGCCTTCTTGACACTCTTAGGTGTTTCCCATCTGGAAGTGAGGTTCTTAGATCACAGGTGACTCAAACTGTGATCCCCGAGCTCTAAATTGTGAGACTGGATTTGACTCCTGGGTGGAGTCCAGTGGGTTTTCATTATCCTGGTCAGGCCTGGCCACATGGAGATAAGAGGTATCCTCAGATGTCCTTAATGCCTCCTGTTCAGCCCATCCTTTCACCACACTTGCTAAGCAGCAGCCTGTTGCCTTCCAGGCAGCCACTTCACTGGCTTTGCTTTTCATCGTCTTTCCCATTATCTTCTCAGGAGAATGTGCTTGAAGGCTGTGAAATCACAGAGGCGCTGGGTGGCGTGAGCAGAGAGGCTCCTTCCCACTCTGAAATGTGAGGATCCTTTCCTTCAGGAGAAGAAAGAAGATGTGTGATTTCCAAGCACATCCTCTGCCAGGCCTGCTTCAGGAACTCCACTCCTGCCTGCGTGCCTCACACCATCTTCACACCAACCGTGGCAGGGAGGCAGCTGTGTAGCCTCGCAATGGCGGTCTCATCCCTCTGGGCCTCTGTCTTCTCATCTGGAACGTGGGGACAATGGCAATGCCACCCTTGCAGGGCGGTTGGGAGGTCAATGGGTTGAAGGTGGGGCCAGGGGATTTGGTTTCCTTCAGCTTAAACCAAAGACATCTCCTTCAGCTAAATAGAAACACTCTGACCTCCATCCTGTGGGCGACCCCATATGTCTGCCTATAGCATCCTGGCATCATAACATATCAAAAGCTTGTGAATTTGAAGATTCCTGTCCATCCTGAGTTCTCTCCCTTCTTGACGATGTGACCTTAAACAAATCCCCCTCACCGGGCTAAGCCTCAGTTCCCTTGCACATCCACTGAAATTCTAAAATTTTGCTATCAAAGAAAAGTCACATTTCAGTCTCTTTTAATATGGGTCTCTGGGTGATGCATCCAAGTTTGGAGGTGCCTACAGCTGTGGGAGAGGATGGTGGGGAACATCATGACAGTTCTCCAAGGAATTTGGAAGGCAGGGGAAAGAGCCGCACGGGAAACATCACGTCATTGGCAAAGGTGCCAAGGAAATGTCAGAACAAAATGTGCTGGCTGAGATTTGGAGATGAACAATCCATTCCTGGCTGCCCTGAAGCAAATCCCAGCATCCATCTCAGGCAGAAGAATTAGTCACTTGTCAGTTCTCTTCAGCACCGCGGACAGCACCCCCAGAGTCACCTTTCAGGCCCCCCCACCAGGGCCCTGGTGTACCAGGCTCAGTGACTGGCACCGCTGCCAAAGGAAAGGACGGCCTTGCTTCCCTTATCCCCAAGAACTTACCATCTGGTTCAAGGGAGAAGAGTGACATGCAAGGGAAACTCACTCACACAGTGCTGGGTGTTCACTCGTGCTGTGGAAGGACCCTCCCAGCCAATGTGGGACTGGATTTCCATTCATGTGTTTGGCTGCTATTGAGCAGCCGCTGTGTGCCTGCTTCTGTACCAGACATCGTGGAGAAAAAATACAGATGAATGAAGACCGTGCCTGCCCTTGAAAAGCTTGCGGTTAGTGGAGGAGTCTAGAAACCAATAATTATGGGACAGATAAGCAAAATAGCTCCCCCTACTTGGGCGCTTACTATGTGCCAAGCATGGCATGAGGAGTTGCACACAAGATGATGTAAATGAGCTAGCTACTGCTTTTAGTTCTGTTTTACAGCAGGGAAAACCAAGTCAGGTGACTTGCCCAGGGTCACACGGTGATGGAAGAGCAGAGCTGGGACTTGACCGGGTGGTCAGACTCCAGAGTCTGTGACTGAAGCCACTACCGCAGTCCATGAGGCAATGGTGGGGAGGCATTTGGATAAACATAGAAGAGGCCAACGGAGAATGCCAGAGGAGAGGACACCTGGGCTGAATTTTCCCAGGTGAGGAAGTGGGGAAAGAGCAGAGAGAACAACTGGTGTGGAGCCAGAGGAACATAGCCCATTCCAGCACTTCCTTGTAGCTACAGCAAAGGGTATGAGGACAGAAGAGTGGTTAGAAGGGCTAGAGGGGTCCCCAAAGGTGAGCCCTTGAGAAATGTTGTACTAAGCCAGGGAGTTGGATTTCATTCTGAGAAAACAAAGGGTTTCAAGCCTTGAAGGAAGGTGTTCACGTTTGTCTTCTGGAAAGCAGGCAACAGTGAACTGAGGGGTGGACAGGACAGGGACCCTGGGTAGGTGGCATATCCAGCCAGGGGGCTTCTGAAGAACAGGTGAAGGAGGGGAGCTGGGGTGAGGCAATGGAGGGTGTGACCACAAGAGCCCTTGAGGAGGGCATGACCTTGTGGGTAGGACCAATGGCCCTGGCCACACACCTCCAGGGCTCATGCCAAGACCAAGAGAAAGGAAGCCACTGCCTGATTTAAAGCTTGTGCACTTTGCTCGTGGGCCCCTATTGCTCAAGACCTAGTTAATTTTAGTTTACAAATACCTCTGACAGTGTTGAGGGTCTGATTCCCAAATGCACAACAGATTAGAGGTGGGAAGTTTTACAGGATATAAAACTGTAAGTAAGAACTGATAAGAGGCAAGCTGATAGCAGTGAGAGATGCTGGCTGATGTTAAGATACCAAAACTTGAAAGGAAAAAAAAAAAAAGCAAAAAAGCATAACAGGGGTGCCTGGGTGGCTCAGTTAGTTAAGTGGCACACTCTTGATTTCAGCTCAGGTCATGATTTCAGAGCCTTGGGATCAAGCTATGTGATGGGCTCTGTGCTCAGCAGGGAGTCTGCTTGAGATTCACTCCCCCCCCCCCCGCCTCTGCCCCTCTGCCCACCCCCTGCTCGTGCTCTCTCTCTAACTAATAGATAAATCAATCTTTAAGAAAATAAATGAAAGCGGGGAATCCCTGGGTGGCTCAGCGGTTTAGCGCCTGCCTTTGGCCCAGGGCGTGATCCCGGAGACCCGGGATCGAGTCCCGCGTCGGGTCCCTGCATGGAGCCTGCTTCTCCCTCTGCCTGTGTCTCTGCTTCTCTCTCCCTCTCTGTATGTCTCATGAATAAATAAATAAAATCTTTAAAAAAAAAGAAAATAAATGAAAGCATAACAAAGTGGCATCCGTAGATTTCAGAAGCAGCAATACAACTTATATTAAAAGACACTCTGTTTAATAAAGTCGGGAATTAGGTCGTATTTTTTTAAAAATATTTTCATCCTAAGGCTAAAATAGAATTTGAAAGTTTGAGTAATTAAAAGAGCAAACCCTCAGCTCCACAGGTTGGCTAACTGCCCTTAGGATCCAGGGAACGGAAACCTTTTTGTGCCTTGCATTTTCAGGGCACCTTCCAGAACCCTGTCCTGACCCTCAGCTCACCTGATCCTCACAGCTACTCCACGAGGAAGACAGCAGAGGGGCCGTGCCCATGTCACAGGCGGAGAAGCTCACGCTCCTCTGTCCAGAGCTGCCCAAACCGTCCTTCATCCTCAGGGCCAGGCGTGGAGCGCAGGCGTCCGGACCTGCAGCTGGAGCGCCGCGGCCCCGCCCCCTCCCGGGCCAGGCCACACCCCCCGCAGGTGCGCAACACCTGCTCTGCTGCTGATTGGCTGCTGGGACGGCACTGAGCAACGGCCCGCCCCTTCTCGCGTCTACGTGTGGTGACATCATAGGCTTATTTGCATAGCCATCAGCCAATCGTCAGCGCCCCGACCCGGGCGGCCCGGCTGCCTGCTGCAGCGCAGGTGGTGCTCTGGGGCCTTGCGTGCGCTCTCCCACGGAGCGTGCGCCGCTGCCTGAGGTCCCGACGGCTTTTAGTCCCCTTCCTCAGATTAAGGAACTTCCGCGGCTTGGCTTCCCCCGCCTGTTTGTGAGCGTGGTCTGGCCGCGACGTCCGCCGCCCCCCTGATCCGCAGAGTTGACTGGCCGTGAAGGGTGTCCCTTCCCCCTCACCGCTCCCCGTGTGTCCCTCCCCCCGAAGCTGCGCTCGGTCGAAAAGGGGGACCGTACCTGAAAAGAGGAGGACCGTGCTTCCGTCAAGGGAATACAAGTAGCTGGGCTGCCCTGCTGGAGCCTCCAAGGAAGCTCTCGGGGCCCATTTGTAGGGGGACGTAGGGTGGTCACACTGCCAAGACTCCAGACACGGCCAGATGAGGCCCGCATGTAGCAGTCTGCCTTCTGGAAGGAAGGAGGGAAGGGAGGAGGGAGGGAGGGAGGGGGGGAGGGAAGGAAGGAGGGGGAGGGAGGAGGAGGGAAGGAGGGAGGGAAAGAAGGAGAGAGAGGAAGGAGCTTCGGAAGTCTAAGGATTTGGCCAAGGTCACTCAGATAAGTGGTAGAGAAGGAATTTGGATCCAAGAGTGTCTGACTCAAATACTAGGCTCTTAACAGCCCTGGTGTCTTCCAACAGGGGTACAAGGGAGCCCCAAGGACTTCAGCCTGAGGAGGCAGCTTCCCCGGACCCCTTCCCCCACTGCCCGTACAGAGGTGCAGACTCGCTAGCTAAGAGGAGCCCCTCCCCTTCCTGCCCGCATCTTCAAGTGCATCTTTGTCAGAGGAGGGGCCTGGCGAGGAACTTCAGCCAGGGAAGGCAAGCGGCCAGGCCCTTAGACCGTGGTGGGGCCTTCTGGGGAGCCCTGAGCTGAGGGCTCAAGTGGGTGCTGGGCCTCGGTCTGGAGCACCAAGGTACCGTGTGACCTGGGCCGTGTGTGAATCAGGAGCTCTGAAGGCTCTTCCTGGCCCGCCGGCTGCGAGGCTGACTTTCGGGGGGCTGGAGAGGCGCGCTGGCTGGACACAGGTGAGGGAAGACGCCAGACCAGCCTCCCAGCCCTCCCCCTTGCCTGCATAAGGAGAAGCACCCCCGCTGGGGCCCCGGGAGTGCCACTCTCAGGAAGAGAGGTAGAAGACCACCACCAGCCTCGGGCCCAGTCCCTCTCACTGAATCATCACACACGCGGGGACAGCTCTGCAGTCAGGGAAGCCTTCTGGTGGCGGGGGCGGGCAGGGGGCGGTGTTGGTGGCAATGAACTTCTCGAGCTGGCTGGCTGAATGGGCAGGCTGGACGGGAGAGTGTGCCGGGGAAGGGAGAGTAAATGCAGAGGCAGAGGAGGGACCAACTTTACCTCACTGGTAGAGAACACCACCCACTGCGACAGGGCAGGTGGATGACTCAGAGAGCCGGTGACGCAGGGTCCCACTAGAACCTGGGTTTCTTTGCTCCCAGCCCTGCGTTCATCTCAGCCTGAGCCCCAGCCTGCATCTCCACCCTTTTGTCTGTCCGGGTGCCAATGGGTTGGGGCCAGGGTGGGGGTCCCCTCAGCCATCTCTGCTGGCCGGGGCTCAGCATCATCACCAGCAACTTCCCCCTGCCTCGCCCAGACCTGCCCCCCAACCAGGCCTCAGCCTCCGTCTGGGTCCCTAGAGGCCGGCCTCAAGTCTCCACTCAGTCCTTTGGTTCCATCTGGTGGTAAATTTATCAAATGACAGTAGGTGGCCCTTAAGGAGAGGCTGTGGGGCCAAGTGATGGAGGAGAAGTTGGAGGCGGAGGGACAGGAGGAAAGTGAGAGGGGGGTGGAGGACGAAGAAGAAATCACTGCCTTCCAGCTTCCGGGGACCACTGTGGCCTTGGGTGAGAGACAGGCCACTCTTGGTCCTGCCCATCAGCAGCTGTGCACAGCCCCTCCCGGTGCCCCTACTCCTGTGTGAAATGAGCGGACATAACCCCAACTTTATAGGGTCACCTTTGCTTTCATTTGTTTATTTTTTAGTCATTGCTACACTCAGCACAGGACTCGAACTCACGACCTTGAGATCAAGAGTCGCCCGCTCCACCCCCTGAGCTGGCCAGGTGCCCCCGCGGGGTTACGTTTGGTGAGGTAGTGGCTGAAGGAGGGGGCCTTCAGGGTGCTGGCAGTGGTCTCCGTCGCGGTGCCGGCTACACAGGTGTAAATCGTCTCTGAGATGCACACTTCAGGCCTGTGCACTTTAAATGTTATAAACGTGTGTGTCAAATGTGAACAGGGGCACCTGGGTGGCTCAGTCAGTTAAACCTCTGCCTTTGGCTCAGGTCATGATCCCAGGGTCCTGGGATCGAGCCCCACATCAGGCTCCCTGCTCAGCGGGGAGGCTCTTTCTCCCTCTCCCACTGCCTCTCCCCCCACTTGTGCTCTCTGTCTCTCTAATTAAGAAATGAAATCTTAAAAAAATTAAAGCATGAACAATAATGCTACCGACCTTGCAGGGCTTTTGTGAGGACTCAGTGAGACCCCGTAACTCAGGGGCTTAGCTGGGAGCCTGGCACATGGTAAGGATGCCGTGAGGGTGACCACGATCACCGCCATCACCAAGCACTTTCAGAGACATCTTTGCTTCCAGCTTTACAATTCTGTAAATTGACCTACATTTCACAGCTGAGGAATTGAAGCTTGGTGAAACGTGCTCCAGATTGTCTGATTCTGTGTCCTAGACTCTTTCTCCTGGGCCTTGCCCTCAAGCCATCATGAGCCATCTGGGCAGCTCCAGGGGGCACCGCGCAGGGCAAAGCACCCGGTCCAGGTGTTGGCTGCGGGCTCCCAGGAGACCTGGATCATTTGGGTCACAAAGCACAAAAAGGGCCCCTCTCAAGCAGAGCGAGTGGGAAAGGGCCAGGCAGCCCATTGAGCAGAGGGTGACGAGGGCAGCATGGGAGTGTGGGCTGGGCGAGAAGCAGGGCAGATGGGGCTCTGCTGGGTGGCCAGAGACCAGTCGTTTCGCATGGGGGCATGGGTTTCCTCATCCGCACAATGGGGGTGAGGATAATGGGGGTGAGGATACATGCCCTTCCTGCTGCTTCCGTGGATTGCCATGACAGCCAAGTGACATGGGGGTGAAGACACTCCTGCCCTCCCGCTGAGCTGGCAGGTGGGCAAGCGCTGGGGACACTGAGGTTTGAATGCTGCAGACCCTACCCCGCCCCCACCCTAGCCCTCAGCCCCGCCCCGGGGTGAGCTGTGGCATGAACACAGCCCAGGGAAGAAACGGGAACAGAGGTCCAGGAGTGTAGGGTCCTAGGGCCAGACCAGGGACCTGCTGCAGGTGAAATGGGAAGATGTGGCCAAAGACACCGGAGAGCGGGGCATCCTGGAACACACACAGCCCTTTGGTTGGCTCAGATCAGCACCCACAGCCGTGGCTGACCCCATGCCCCCCTCCCCCCAGCCATAGTGACCCTGGGGCTCCGTGGAGGAAACCGGTTCCCAGGGTAGGTCCCTCTAGGTGGCCCTGGTCCGCCATCTAGTGGCCACAGTGAGCATTGCCAGGGCAAGGTAGCGGTGTCTGGTCCCGCCTTCCCCCTCCCGCAGGGGAGCTCCAGCCTCTGCGCCAATCTCCCCTTGAAGCGGCGGGGAGGGGGGAAGGGGGGCTGGGGGCGGGGAGGTCCTCGCTGTCCCCAGAGGCCCTCGGCTCTGGTGGGCAGCGTCTCTGAGCTCCCTGCAAAGTGCCTGTTGCCAGGGTCCAGTGCTACCGAGTGAACTGAACAGAGGTGTCTCCTGGGGGCACGGTTGGGCATCTCTGAGACCTTGAGGTCAGGTTGGCTCAGGACAGAACATTCTAACAGAATTTCCTCTGGGCAGCCCAGATCTTACTCCACGAACTCACAGATGTACAAGAAATCACCCATTTCAAGTCTCCTTCTAAATTTTCTTCTGAGTTCCTCCTCTTCTTGGTCTTAACCCAGGAGTAAATGTTCCCCAGCTGGGATGACACAGAAGTTTCTGTAGCCCCAAGGATGGAGGAAGGGCCTCTGGAGGTCATCGAGGCCCAGGAGCACCTGGTCCATGGAGACAGGGGTCTCTGCCCAGGTTGGCAGCTCCAGCTGCGGCCCAGCCTCCCTTGGCATGCTGTGAAGCCATTCCCCCTTGGAGGCCTTGGCAGCACTTTGGGTGCCCCAATGTGCCAGGATTGCCTTCCAGCTACTCTCTAGTCCTGCAGCCTCTGACTCTTTATTTATTTTAGATTTTTTTTTTTTTAATTCGTGAAACACACAGAGTGAGAGGCAGAGACAGAGGCAGAGTGAGAAGCAGGCTCCCTGTAGGAAGCCCGACAAAGGACTCACTCCTGGGACTCCAGGATGATGCCCTGGGCCAAAGGCAGGCACTCAACTGCTGAGCCACCCAGGTGTCCCGCCTCTGACCCTTTAGCAGGCAGGGGCAACTTTGTCTATGTTGCTCTGTCACTATCCACTTGCTCCAGTTTGTATTGCTGTGTTTCTTAACCAAACCCAACCTGGGGATGCCTGGGTGGCCCAGTGGTTTAGCCCCTGCCTTCAGCCCAGGGTGTGATCCTGGAGTCCTGGGATCGAGTCCCACATCGGGCTCCCTGCATGGAGCCTGCTTCCCCCTCTGCCTGTGTCTCTGCCTCTGTGTGTCTCTCATGAATAAATAAAATCTTAAAAAAAAAAAAAACGGTTTGCATCAGACAGCCACTTAATTTACCCTCATGATTCTAGGGGTTAGAAATTCGGACAGGTCACAGCCTGTCTCCGCTCCCTAATGCCTGGGGCCTTGGCCGAGAGGGGCTGGGAGAGATCTGATGGCAGAGCCGGGGATCATCAGAGGCAGCTTCTTCACTCAGGGATCTTGTGGTCAACGTCGTATATGGGCTAGAGCACTGTGGTGTCCTCTCTGTGAGGTCTGTGTGTGTGTGTTAGTTCCCCGCCCCCCCGCCCCCCCCCCCCCCCCCGCAAGGTGGCTGGATTCCAAGACTTTGTCCAGAGACAGCGAGGCAGGATCAATAGCCCACAAGGTCACACAGCATCTTCTACCGTATTCTCCTGGGTGAGGTGGTCACGAAGTTCCACGCAGGTTGAAGGGAGGGGCCCAGGCCCTACCCCTTGATGGTGGCGGTGTCGGGGTCATACCGTAGGAAGAACATGGGATGGGAAGGCATCTTTGGGAAGTCTGTCTGCCACACCACTGCACCCAGGTGGGTCGCTTGCAGAAAAGAATAGGCAACCTGCCTTCCAGCGTGCAATCCTACACTCGAGAAGCAAGGCAGCTGGAGCTGGGCACCTGCTGGGCTTGCAGAAGGGAAAAACCCGCAGTAAGAGATGGAAAAGTGAGCTCCGAGTGGAAAGCTTTACTGCAAGGAGGGAAGCCTCTCCAGAGCAGAGTCCAAGTTCTGGGAATGAGTTTCCAGGGAGGAGAAATGAAGCAGGATGGTTAAAGCCAAAAGACAGAGCTGTTTCTGTCCTAGAGCAGGAGGGAACAGCCACTGAGGGTGGCTGATGGGCTGGCTGTGCTAAGCTGGCTGAAGGTCATTCCATGAGGGCACCCGCCTGGGGCTCGGGGACCCAGGAGCCTCAGTGGAGCGTGTGATGTACAGACATCAACACCGGTTTGAATTGTGGCGCTCGGTCAGCTCTGCCCCAGAGTCGCCAGGCAACCCCGGCTTTGCGTGGACCCAGACGAGTATGTTGAGGAATGATGGAACTCAAAGTCCAGGCATGCAGAGGTGGCTAGGCTCAAGGTCATGGGGTCACACACCCCTGGTCTGCACCAGCTGTGTGACCTTGGACAGATGACGCCTCCACACCCCACTTTCTCACCTGCAAAGTGGGGCTAATTATAATGCGCAGCGTCGTGTGTTCTAGCCTATTGCGGTACAAGGTCTGAATCAGGTGAGGCGAAACGAGGACAGACACCACGACCCTTGAAAGCCCCTTAATTCCGCCCCCGCCCCCCCCAGCGTGTACCCATGTGTACACACGGTTTTGTGTGTACAACCACGTGGAGCGATTCTAATGAAAACCCAACTTGGAGAACCGATGAACTAGAACGAAGAGGGGCAAAGAGGTGGCCGGGAGCAGATGGCTGGCCTCTCCCGCCATCTGCCCATGAGAGAATGGCCAAGCCCTAGCGGAGTGGGGCACAGGGAGGAGGGTGAATGGGATTCTACTTGGCACCTTTGCCACCTGGCTTCTCCCTCTTCTGTTTCCATATTAACCCTCTGAGGTGGATATGTTAGATCTGCGTGCTCTCCGGAACATTAAACCAGATGACATGCATGGGGGCTCTCAGAGCAGTTGCTGGCACATAACAGGGGCCGGACTTGAGTCTTCATCTTTCTCTCTTGGACCCATGTTACAGGCCCGTTTTCAGCCAGGACAGCTGTCCCGGTTGTTAAGACATCAAAACACGTCCATGCCAGTTGGGAAATAATTGCTGTCCCAATCCCCCTGTGTGCAGCCCCATGTCCCAGTTTCCCAGGCCTCTCACCTGGGACTCCCAAATCTCCCCATGATCCAGAACCTTGAGGGGCGAACCCTGGTCCCACGGGGCCCCCAAAACCTTGTCCAGGCACTAGGCTGAGGTCTGTTCCAAAGAGTTGGTTCCGTGAGCTTCTGGGGTTAAATATTTCAGGGAACGCCCTGCCTATGTGCCCGCCGCTCAGTGAAAAGCTGCAAGAAGGAGCTGGCACCTGCTTCCTGCCCTTCTCAGTTGGCATGTCCTGCCGGGGCCTGCAGATCCCTCACTTGGCCCGGGTTCTGACTCCTGCCCTTGGGTCTGGGTTCTAGAGCCTGTGATGTCCTCCAGATGGGTTTGCACACCCGGGGAACTGGACAGGAGGCTGAGCTGATGCCGGCAGGGGCACAGAGCTGTGCATAGCCAGGGCCCAGCAGGAGCAGTAGTCTCTGAAGCGACCCATCTCCCCTCTGCCCTGCCCTGCAGCTATGGGGAGATCCAGGCCCAGGCCCCAGACCGTGGGTCCCAGGGCCTCTCTTCCAGCACTTTCTTAACTCCCCCCTGAAATGTTAATGCAAGAATGAGCAGGTTTACCTGGCAGGCCTGGCAACCAGCCCAAGGAACCTGACACAAGTGTGACATCTCTTTGAAGTCTTGGGTTTTGACTCAAAATTACATACAGATTCTGTACTCTGCTCCATGATGTTTCCTTTTTTGTTTTATCTAAAAATAGTGCTTTAAATTACTTCCACCGAAGTAAAGCAGTTCTCCGGGAAGGTGCCAGGCTCATCCTGTGACTTCGTTGACACCCCAGGCTCACTGTCACAGACTTCGGGGCACTCGGGGCTACAAATCTGAAACTGTCAGCCCCAGCCTTCAAGTGGGCTGGCTCTCTGACTCTTCATCTCTGACCTGTGCAGAGACACTCTCCGTGAGCCACCTGTAATTTCAATCCCCTCTGAAACTAGCTAACCCTGACCAGTGCCCTAGGGCCATCAGGAGAGACGAGCTCTTTCTGCAGTGGGCAGAATGTGGCCTTGGCAGTGCCTGGGACCATCGTTCCATTCCCACTCTGCCCGGCAGTGAAATCAGGTGGGCCAAGGAAAGGGGAGACCCAGCAAGCACCAGCTTCCTGATGGCACTGTTCGTTCTCTGGGAGCCAGCTGCATTCTGCTCTCCCAGGGGAGATGCCCATCAAGTCCTCTGGTTCTACCTAAGCTGCTAAGAGCTGAGCTTTAGCACTTGCAGCTGAAAGAGTCCTGATTAACCAACTTTCCTAGAGGGGGGGCCTCTCAGGGGATTTGCTCCTTCTCCCCAAATACTTGGAGGCCATCATGGGGTGGAGGAAGCCTAGGCCAGAACCAAGAGTGAGATCTAGGGGGTAGGATGGGCCAGATGAAGGATGGGAGAAAGAAATACTTTGAGTCAGATCCTTCCAGAAAGAGCAGGGCCTGCTTCATCAGATAGTGAGCTTCCTATCACTGGGGGCATGTAGACAGAAGCTGAGGGCCTCCAGGCAGGGAAGGGGTAGAGGGAGGGATGGGCTCTTAGTCCATGAGGTTGCTTCCATTCTTGAATCTCTGAGTCCATGATATATGTATTTTTTAAGATTTTATTGATTTATTCATGAGAGACAGAGAGAGAGAGAGAGGCAGAGACACGAGCAGAGGGAGAAGCAGGCTCCCTGAGGGGAGCCTGATGCAGGACTTGATCCTGGGACTCCAGGATCACACCCTGAGCCAAAGGTGGATGTTCAACCATTGAGCCACCCAGGCATCTCTGAGTCCATGATGTTCTAGGCCCTGGCAAAGGGTGTGACCTTTTTGCTCCAGTGAGGATGCCTGCCTCAAGTGACCATTCGTGTCTCAGCTGGAAGCACCATGTGGTCAGCAGGTGGGCACATGGACCACGTGAGATCTGTTCTCCATAGAGGTGAGGTAGCTGCTGTCCCCGCATCGGGATTCTAGCAAATAGGAAGACTCAGTGGCCCGTGCCTGCAGTTCTCGGCTGCTGCGGTGGTTTAGGCCCGGTGTGTGCAAGCATCCCCGCACCAGCAGTGCATACCAACTTGGCAATGCTAAGCTTAGCCTGAAGAATCTCTCATCCCGTGTCCCTGGTGGGACAACTTCTCCCTCAGGACAGATGAGACCAGAGCCAAAGAGTGGACCAAGGTGTGGTGGCTAGAAAAGTGTGCTTATGGAGGCCTGACTTCCCTGGATCCTACTCCAGCCCTGACTGAAATCACTGGAAAAGCTACCGGCGTTGGGGTGGGGCAGGAAGTGTGGATTGCTGGCGAGTTAGAATAAGGTCAAGAAGCAAGTGCACACCCTGGACTTTGGGGAATTTCGAAACACATCACAGATGAGGCCAGGTTGGAGAAAGAGTCTGAAAGGGACCCACAGCCCCACAGATGCAAACATCTGGTGGGCTGGTAGGGCCAAAGGGCTCTTCCTCAAATGTGGGCACCAGCACCCAAACGGAGGACAGGCTGCTCTGGCCGCCCTGGCACAAGGACCTAAACCACACATCCTGAGGACCAAGGTCCCCATCAGAGTGCCCCCTCACCTCCATCGGTGGCGTGCGCGCGCGTGCACACACACACACACACACACACACACACACACACACCCCAGGCTTCCTAACCAGCGCCTCTAAGCCAGCGGGGCGCCCTCCCACAGGCTTACTTCGGGCTTCCAGCAGAGGGCAGTAAAGTGCTCCCAGAAGAGGCTTCTTCCCCAGATTCGCACAGAAACCCTCCTGCTCTTTAGGCTGCAGGAATCTTGGAAATGACAACTCTCCAGACTCAGACCTAAGGGTAAGATTCCTTCTTATATTTACACAGCTCTAATTTTAGTCAAAGCAATACATCACTTTTTAAAATGTCCAGTGGTTCTTTAAGACAACAAAATCCAGCATTCTCCTCTTCCCACTCATGTCGTCCGCTCCCCACATGCAACCAAGCTCAATTCGTTGTTTCTCATGTTTAATCTCCGTATTTCTTTTTTAAAAAAAACATTTTATTTATTCATGAGAGACACAGAGACAGCGGCAGAGATATAGGCAGAGGGAGAAGCAGATTCCCTGCTGAGCGGGGACTCTGTTGTGGGGCTCGATCCCAGGACCCCGAGATGATGACCTGAGCCGAAGGTAGACTCAGGCGCCCCTAATGTCTGTATTTCTAAATAACCTGCTTATAGTTCTAGTGCTTGAGCTCTTTATTGTAGGCGTCACTTTGACTTAACAATGCTGGAAGGTGAAGATGTCTCTTTCTTACAATCTTCCCCGAGCCCCGAGCTGCCCCTTTGCACGCATGCATGCACACATTCTCCTATCTCTCCCAGGGTAATTATCTCACTATTTTTTTTATTAAATCAATATTCTGCATATGTATAGATTTCTGCAATCTTCAGACAGATGGAATGTTATTATTTGCCATCGTGATTTTCTACCCGATGTTGCTCCTAACCAAGATATTCATCACGTGGCAAAAAAGCGACAATGGATTTGGGCCCATAGAAACCACTACTCTTACCACAAACTCCATCACTTGGAAACCAGCAGCCTAACTGGAAAGTGGAATGGCCTTCAGAAGACTCCGTTGTGCTTCTACTCTAAAGACAACACCCTAGGAAGCTGAGGCTCTGTCTGAGGATGTGCAATATGCTCTCACTCGGCAATCAGTACAAGAATTTCCCTTCCCACATCCATAAGAACAGCACCAGAAAACACGGGCTGGCAGTGGCTTCTCTCTCTCCCTGTTACACCTAATAACCACCTGCACAATTTCTGTTTCTTATCCCCATGACGTTGAACTCTGCTGATTTGGAAATCTCTTTTCCCAGGGGAAAAACACTTCCACTGTGGAACACAGCAATGGGCCCATTTAGTTAGTTGATAAGCCTGGAAATTTCGGGTTCCTCCTGCCATTGAACCAACAGGGACAAGAGGTTACTCTACTGCCTGGTGTGATGGATCATGGTTATCAAATCAGACTGCTTAGATTCTGCAATGAATGGATGGACTGGGTCTGAAGCCCAGAGATGGCTTTCTGGGGACACCTCTTAACTCCCCCATGTCCAATAATAAAAGCCAACGTAAAGCTACCTTAAGCAAAAAAAGGCAGGACCATTGAAACATCAGACTGTTGCACAATTGGACAACACAACCATCTAAAGAATATGGAACATGACATGGATCTCAGAAGAAGGGAATTGTAAGGTCAGCTATGACCTGGTGAACAGCAAGGGAAGCAAGGACGGCTGCAATAATGTGTATTTGCTTCTTGCTTATTACGTGTGTGTGTTTATATTTGTATATATTGCTAATTTTCTCTTTACTGTCTCCACTTTTCCCCTTAGGATTTCATGAAAGGATTGTTGGTGATGGCTGATTTCACAATTTAGTCTTTAGGTCGCAGGATAGTCAGGTGAGAGTGTGATTCAACTTGAGGAGTAATTAATATCACCCACAGATGAGCGCTGTGACTGTCACTCCAGGGCTGGAAACAATGAATGTTAGGATGGTGTCTCCTCTTTTGAGACAGTTCCACGCCCACTCTTCCATGCTCTGCTCCTTGATGCCAGGCTCAATCTGAACATTTCTTTTCTCACTTGCCAGCTGGCTCTCTGCCATTTGAGGGTAACTAGCAGGAGAGCTGAGGCAAGAGAAGGAGAGAAGGAACTTGAATCCCTTCCTTCTTGCTTGCATCCATTCCTGTCTATATAACCCCAGCAAAGGCTGTTGACCTTGGCAGTGGCAGCTGGCTCTGGAGGACGTTGGTTCCTGTTTCCAACTTCCTTTGGCAGCCTCAGAACCAGTCTCATTGCATCCTCTTGGAGGTGCTAGCACCAGCTGGGCAGTGCCCCTTCTTAAGGGTCAGAGTCTCAGCTGCGTGAGACTCTCCTCTGAGAGCTTGAGATGCAACTAGCAGCCAACCCCAGCACACTCGGCCCAGAAGTCTAAGTGACAGCTCTGCAGAGAACCTCCTTTGAGCTCTGGAGATGCTAGCACTGGCATGGAAGCACCCCCTCCGGAGAGGTCTGAGTCCCTAGGGTACACCTCCTCCGAAAACATCTCTTTCCCTCCTCCCATAGCCCTGGGGTGACAGATGTTTCCAAAAGCTACTACCTCTGTGTGTCCTCAGAGTTTCTGTCCTTTCTTTTTGGTCCTCCAGGACCTGTTGAACAATCCCCTATGTACTTCTCTTGCTCTGATAATCAGTGTGCTTTCTGCCTTTATAACTGGGTCCCAGTGGATACAGCCATAGCAGGTCAATATGGTCAATCCCATGTCTAGTGCTTGGGGAAAAAAAGAAGGAAGATTGTGCTCAGATTCTTTATAAAAACTTTTAAATTTAATTTACTTGAGAGAGGGACAGAACATGAACAGGGGGAGGAGCAGAAGATTCCCCACTGAATAAGGAGCCTGACATGGGGCTCAATTCTAGGACCCCTGAGATCATGGCCTGAGCCAAAGTCAGATGCTTAACTGATGGAGGCCACCCAGGTGCCCCACAAAAACTTTTTTTTAATTATCAAATAGTTTGTGAAAAATTATTCAGGGGAGTAACATCTGGAGGAAGAAACCTGTAAAACGTTCATGAGCCACATAAAATAGAACTAATGGAGATGTCTACTGTTAGAGGAAGCAAGTCCTAATATTATAAAGATATCAAGCAATAATTGTCCGTATAAATCTACAAATGGAGGGGCACCTGGATGGCTCAGTCAGTTAAGCATCTGATTCTTGATTTTTGGCTCAGGTCATGATCTCGAGGTCCTGAGATAGAGCCCCATGTCCCGCTCCACACTCAGCAAGGAGTCTTAAGGACTCTCTTCCTATCCCTCTGTTCCTCCCTCTGCTCGCGTGCTCTTTCTCTAAAATAAATAAATCTCTAAAAAAAATCTACAAATGTAATGAAATTCCGTTCAATTTCCCTCAGGGATTTTTTTTTAAAAGCATAACCAAATAAGCCTAAAGTTTATCAGGAGGAATGAATTATCAATAGTCAACAAAGTATTGAAAAGAAGGGTAACCTGCATGTCAGTTAGTAAAGTAAATTACAAAAATACATCTATCAAAATAGTGTAAACTGGTTCCACATCCAGGAATAGTGAATGACTTTCATTGATTTCATTGATACTTTGATACACTGATTTCATTGATACTGCCTTCAGATAGTAATTATACACCCCGAACAAAATATAAAAACACAGCTATTTTGAGATACAGGAGAGTGAACAGAAGTCAGAAATTAGAGATACTGATCAAAAGACAGGAAACATTTTGAAAAATGGTTTTTTTGTTTTTTTGTTTTTTTCACCTGAGAGCGCTCCGTGGTCCATGCAGCCAGCGGGTGGCTGAAACTGACACAGAAGGGGCACCTGGGTGGCTCAGCAGTTGAGCATCTGCTTTTGGCTCAGGTTGTGATCCCAGGGTCCTGGGATCGAGTCTCGCATTGGGCTTCCCACAGGGAGCCTGCTTCTCCCTCTGCCTATGTCTCTGCCTCTCTGTGTGTGTCTCTCATGAATAAATAAATAGAATCTTAAAAAAAAAAAAAAAACTGACACAGAAGACTCCTTGAAACTGTGAGGAGTCATACCATAGAACTTGGGGCAGCAAAAGCAGATAGTATATGAGGGTGAAGGGATGCCTGGGTGGCTCAGTGGTTGAGTGTCTACCTTTGGCTCGGGTTGTGATCCCAGGGTCTCAGGATTGAGTCCCGCATCAGGCTCCCTGCTTCTCCCTCTGCCTGTGTCTCTGCTTCTGTGTGTGTGTGTGTGTGTGTCTCATGAATAAATAAATAAAAATCTTTTTAAAAAAAGAATATGAGGGTAAATCCCAGAAAGGATGACTCCATAAAAGGGGGAACCAACAAACTAGGTATAAACTCTACAAAATCCTAGGCTGATCCCAGAGATTCCAAGGTTACTGGTGAAAAGTGAGAATAGGAAGTCTGAAAGAAATAATGAAGATGGGATCCCTCGGTGGCGCAGTGGTTTAGCGCCTGCCTTTGGCCCAGGGCGCGATCCTGGAGACCCGGGATTGAATCCCACGTCGGGCTCCCGGAGCATGGAGCCTGCTTCTCCCTATGCCTGTGTCTCTGCCTCTCTCTCTCTCTGTGTGACTATCATAAATAAATAAAAATTTAAAAAAAAGAAATAATGAAGATTTCAGCTCCTGCCCCTTGGGGAGGAGACAGTGTGTAGTTTGAGTCCAGCTGAGTGACCTGATTGTTGGAATGAATATCAACATTCTTCATAGAAAGATAACAGATTCTGCATTCTCTCAACATCCCATTCACAGTAGAAAAATAAAAATAAAAAAAATAAAAATAATTACAGGACATGTATGAAGAAATAGGAAAATACGACCCTGAGTTCAGGGGAAAATAATTAACAGAAACCAGAGTTTGGGGGTGCCTGGGTGGCTCAGTCGGTTAAGTGTCTGCCTTTGGCTCAGGCCATCATCTCAGGGTCCTGGGATGAGCCCCACAACGAGGTCCCCACTCAGCAGGGAATCTGCTTCTCCTTCTCCCTCTGCCCCTCCTCCCTACTTGTGCATGTACACTCCCCCCCTTCAAATAAATGAATAAAATCTTAAAAAAAAAAGAAATAATAAAGAAAGTTCTTCAGGCTGTAGAGAAGTTATATCTGAAGGAAACTCAGATTTAGAGGAAGGAAGGAACTCTAGAAATGTCAAACATGGAAGTAGCTATTGAAAAAAAATGTTATTCTCTGAATTCAAAAGATATAAAAGATATAACTGGGATCCCTGGGTGGCTCAGCGGTTTAGCTCCTGCCTTCAGCCCAGGGCGTGATCCTGGAGTCCTGGGATCAAGTCCCACATCAGGCTTCCTGCATGGGGCCTGCTTCTTCCTCTGCCTGTGTCTCTGCCTCTCTCTCACTCTGTGTGTCTGTCATGAATAAATAAATAAAATCTTGAAAAAAAGATATAACTTAAATATCTACTATAATTTAAAATTATAATTTATATATATTATATAAAATATAGTTATATATAATATAAATTGTACTTTATATAATATTTAATTTAAAAGATATAATTGAAGTAAGAAATCATAATATTGTTTTACAGAGTTTATAATGTATATAGTTGTAATATATAGGAAAAAAATAACACAAAGAAATGGGAGATCGTTACAAAGTCTGGTGTGAAGTGATAAAATATCTCTGAGAAGCTAAGGATACATACTGAAAACCCTAGAGCAGTTACTAAAAAATAATGCAAGGAGGTTTAGCTGAAAGGTCAATAGAGAAAAGATTGTTTTTTAAATGTTTGATTATCCAAAATCACAGAGGAAAAAAGGAACAAAAGATGTATGTGACATACGGAAAACGAACAGCAAAATTGCCAGGCCTACATTCAACTATATGAGGAATTATGTTAAATGCAAATGAATTAAACATTTCAGAGCTTATCAGACTGGCTAGAGAGCAAGAACCTTTATGATTTTCTTGACATTTTCTTTCTCCTAGCTTACTTTATTGTGAGAATGCAGTATATAATACATACAACGAAAAATATGAATTAATTGATTTTTTTATTATCAGGTTTCTGGTCAACAGTAGTCAATTAGGGGTTACATTTTTGGGGAGTCAAAAGTTATATGCAGATTTTCGCCTGCATTGGGAATTAACCCACCTCCACATTGTTCAAGGGTCAACTGTACTTTGATCTAATCATTTGTAGAAGACCACACCAAACAACTGCAGAGTACAGTTGGTGCATATGAAACATTCACCAAGAAAGTCCCTGTGGTAGTCCATTAAATAACCCTCAAAATTTTTCAAAAAATTGAAATCTTAAAAAGGCTGTTTTCCATAAATAACAAAATTAAGTTGGATATTAACAATGAGATACATAGAAAATCCTCAAATAATTAGAAGCTGAGCACTCTGTCCTTAACTCATTAGCTAAAGAAGAAATCATAGAAAAAATTAGAAAATATTTTGGACTGAACAATAGTGAAAATACTACAACTCCAGATGTGTGGAAGGCAGCTAACACAGTGCTTAGAAAGAAATGTATGCTATTAACTGCTTATATTAGACAAGGAGAACAATTCAAATTCAATGCTGTAAATTTCCAGCCTAAAGAAATGAGGGAAAGATGACCAACTAAACTCTGCATAAACTACAGACTTCATTAAGAATAAAGTATCAATATTTACTCATTAACTGTATTGTATCATAGTAATTGGAAATGTGATTAACTGGGAAAATGGGGTGAGGGGCATGGGAACTCTATACTGTCTTTTCAATTTTTCTGTAAATTTAAAGCTTCAAAAATAAAATCTATTAAAAGGAAAAAATATTAGCAGATGTAATTCAGCCACACATAAAATGATGACACATCATGATCAAGAAAGGTTCTCTCCAGGAATGTGAATTTGTTTTAATCTTTCAAGATCAATCAGTATAATTCACCTGTTACCAGTTTATTCTATTAATAGAATTTGACAGAATTCAACATCCATTCATGATTTTTCTTAACTTTCAACAAATTAGTAGTGGATGAGAACTTCTTCCACCTGACAAAGGAGTGGATATCTATCTATCTAGTCTTCAGCTAATTTTATACTAATGAATGATTACATGTTTTTCCTCCAAAATCAGCAGTAAGACAAGATACCCACTCTTGTTACTTCTACTGAACACCATACAGATAGATTGAACTAGTACAATAAGGAAAGAAGAGAAGAAATACGTAAAGATTGAAAAAGAAGAAGAAAAGCTGTCAGAGTTTGTGTAGGATTGAAATGATCAATTTTGAGCACAGGCTGAGAATCTGGCTTGGCCCGAGCAGAGGGACTCTGGTGAGGGAAAGAGATATAATCCATTTTGGTAGTTGCCTGGGTCTGGTGCACTGTTTTATAAACTGAAAGAAGTCAAAATCCCAGGTCAGTATTCCCACATGGGAGATTTGCTGTGTTCTGGGAAGGCAGACGAAGCTAAGGTGCTAAACTATAGAGTGAAAACTCTTGGCTTAGGTGCTTAATAGACCAAATCATGCTAGAGGAGGGGCCTGTAAGAACCACACACTACTTTTGGACCTTTATGGAGTGGGAGATGAAAGAGCTAAGTGCAAAACACCCAAAAGGCAGATTTTCGGGGCTGAGGCAACAGAGAGCTTTCAGGCTTTTAATAAAAAATCTTGGAGGATCATAGCTAAAGAACAGAGATGAACCAGAAGTGGGCTGCAGCCTATTAATATAGCAATCCATTCATTACATAACTCATTCCTAGACTGAGGTGATCATCCGCTCCCCCTATTTTCCTAACAGAGAAAAGAAGAAATCCTTGCTACTGAAAGACATAATTTATATAGTCTCCATGGCCCCTTTACTTACAATGTCTGGCAGTGACAATTTAAAAAGTGGTAGACATGGAGGTAGGAAAAAGTCACCAAAAAATAAGAAACCCACTGATGGTCCAGATGGTGGAGTTAGCAGCCAGAACATAAAAATAACTATAATTAATACATGAAAATAAATGGAGAAAAAGATGCACTAATTGGATAAAATGGTAGAGAATTCCAACAGAGTGTTAGAATATTTTTTAAAAAAAATCTAATGACCACTCTGGAATTGAAAAAAAAAAATCAGAATTTAAGAACTTGTTGGATGGATTTAATAGTAGATTGGACACAATAGGTGATCAGATCAGTGAATTCAAATGAACTCAATAGTAAATATCCAAATTGAAGTATGTGAAGAAAAAAATACAGGGGTAGGAAGAACAGAGCAGAGAATAAAGGAAGATAAATATGTAAGACACATTCAAAAGTTCTCACACATGTCATTGGAGTGCCAGAAAGAAGAGAGAGTAATAAGGCACAATCAGTATCTGAGAAATAATGCCTGAGAATTTTCCAAACACCACAGATTCAGTTATATTCAGTTATATAAAGCACAGCAAGATTGAATCAGGATAAATATAAAGTAAATCACATGTAGGCTTATAATAAACTGCTAAAAAGTAAAGACAAACTGTAAAAGCAGTCAGAGGTGAAAGGAACCATTACCTTAAAATAAGTAACAGAAAAACTGACCACTGACTTTTACTAGAAACTATGGAAGCCAGAGGACAGTAGAATAACATTTAAGGTGCTGAAAGAAAAGGTTGCCAATTTAGAATTCTATACCTACCAAAAACTCCTTTAAAATTAGAGGTGGGATCCCTGGGTGGCACAGTGGTTTGGCGCCTGCCTTTGGCCCAGGGTGCGATCCTGGAGACCCGGGATCGAATCCCACGTCGGGCTCCCGGTGCATGGAGCCTGCTTCTCCCTCTGCCTATGTCTCTGTCTCTCTCTCTCTCTCTCTGTATGTGACTATCATAAATAAATAAATTAACTAATAAAAAAAATAAAATTAGAGGTGAAGTAAACATACTTTTTAAAAAGATTTTATTTATTCATTCATGAGAGACACACAGAGAGAGAGAGAGAGAGGCAGAGACACAGGCAGAGGGAGAAGCAGTCTCCATGCAGGGAGCCCAACGTGGGACTCAATCCCAGGTCTCCAAGATCAGGCCCTGAGCTAAAGGCGACGCTAAACCGCTGCCCACCCGGGCTGCCCCAACATACTTTTGTACAAACAAAAACACAGAACCATGACCAGCAAACCAGTACCAAAAAATATCAAAAGGAAGTCCTTCAGAGTGAACAAAATTAATCCCGGAGGGAAGGACAGAACTGCAGGAAGGAATGAATGGTACCAAAACAAGATCAATAGGTAGATGAACATAAAGCAATATTGATTACTTAATTGAGCAATAACAATAATGTATCCTGAGCTTAGAGTAAATGTATGAGCACAAATGAATGACAATGATAAAAGCACAGAAGACAAGAGGAGGTAAAGTTCTTGCTTTGTTCAAGAAGTAAAAGTATAATCTTAAGGTAGGCTACAATAATGCAAAGATGCAATTTAGATCCACCAGAAGAAAAAAAAATATATATCATATGCTGATGGAAATGAAAAATATAAAAGTAGTTGATAAACCAAGAACGGTAGGAATGGAGGAATTCAGGAACAAAGAATAGATGATTCAAATAAAAGTTTTTAAAAAATAAAATAAATAAAAATCAAACCACACGATGGGAGTGCTAAATCCAACCATATTAGTAAGTAGATTAATTATAAATGGAAAACTAGTGCAACTAAAATTTTAAATTGTCAATTTGGACTACAAAAACAAGACCCAACGATCAGTTGTTTATTAGATACACACATGATACATGAGGACAAAGGCTGAGTAAAAAATGAAAAGAGATATTGCCTGAAACTATTAGCAAACATCTGGTGATTATATTACTATCAAAGTAGATTTAAAGGCAACAAGTATTATTAAATGCAAAAAGGAAGAAACTTACAAAATGTGTATGCTCCTAGTTTAAAAGCCTCAAATATTTAAAGCAAAAATAACAAATTTTTTAAAAAGAATGGAAAAATTCAAAATCAGAGTTACAGATTTTAATACATTTATCAGTAAATGATAAAATGAGTAAGTAAGCAATCAAGTAGAAAAATACAGAATAGTTAAACAAAATGATTAACCAGCTTGACGTAATTAATGCATATATAAAAAATATATAAATATATATAAGACAGAGTGAAAACTCTTGGCTTATAAAATATAAAATGCATATATAAAATGTAAAAGGTCAGTAACTTCAGAATGAACAGTCTTTTTAAATACTTATGGAACATTTACCAAAATAGACTATATGATGGACCATAAAGCAAATAACAGAAATTTTCAAAGGACATATTCTGTGTTTCGAATTACACAGAATATGCTCTCTACTGGAGTGAAATTCAATTAAAAATCTATACAAAAAGATAGCTAGAAAATCTACAAATGTTTAGAAATTAAGCAACACATGGCTAAATAGTCCATAGGTCAAAGAAGTATTCACAATAACAGAAAATATTTTGAACTAAGGTCTGTGAAAAGCTTCTGAGATGTATCTAAAAATAGTGATTACAGGGCAGCCTGGGTGGGTCAGCATTTTAGCGCTGCCTTTGGCCCAGGGTGTGATCCTGGAGACCCGGGATCAAGTCCCATGTTGGGCTCCCTTCATGCTGCCTGCTTTTCCCTCTGCCTGTGTCTCTGCCTCTCTCTCTGTGTGTGTCTCTCATGAATAAATAAATAAAATCTTTTTTTTAAAGTAGTGATTACAGAGAGATGTATACCTTTATTGCAATTATTAGAGAAAAAGACACAAGGAAAATAAACTTTTCTAAACTTCCATCTTGGTAAGCTAGAAAAACAATACCAAATTTCATCTAAAGAAAGTAGAAGGAAAGAACAGATAAAGATGAAAGCAGAGATCAAATTGATAGAAAAAATAGACAATAAAATCAATATAGATAAAAGGTAGACTTTTATTTTTATTTTTTTTAAAAAGATTTATTTATTTATTCATGATAGACATAGAGAGAGAGAGAGAGAGAGAAGCAGAGACACAGGAGGAGGGAGAAGCAGGCTCCATGCCGGGAGCCTGACGCAGGACTCGATCCTGAGACTCCAGGATCGCACCCTGGGCCAAAGGCAGGCACTAAACTGCTGAGCCACCCAGGGATCCCAAAGGTAGACTTTTAAATAAGTAAGTAAAATCTATAAGCCCCTAGAAAGATCAAGAAAAGAAAGAGAGAGAGAAGAGAGAAATTACAAATTATATCACTGAGAAAAGAGATCATTACTACAGATCCTACAAACATTAAAAGATATGGTGATCTTAAGTACTATTTATTTATTTATGCCAATAAATTTGACAACTTAGATTAAACGAGCAAATTCCTGAAAACATAACTTACCATACAAGAAAAAGTAGAAATACTGCAGTCTAATATTCATTTAAAAAAACTGAGTCTTTAACTTAAAACTCTCCCTCAAAGAAACCTCCAGGGCTGGATATCTTTACTGATAAATTCCTCCCAATATTTAAGGAAGAAACGATGCCAATCACATACAAATACTTTCAGAAAACAGAGGCAGAGAAAACATTTCCAAACTTGTTTTACAAAACTAACATACTCTGATAACAAAATCTGACATTTTTATTATTATACGTTATAAGAAAGGAAAGGAAAATTATAGGTCAATATCTCTCATAGATGTAAATGTAAAAATCTCAAGCAAAATATTAGTAAATCAAATCTAGTGACATATGAAACAGGGAAATAAATTATGATGAAGTGGGTTAGTCCAAGAATGCAAGGTACTGTAACATTCTTTCAGTGCAATTCACCACCACATTACAAAATGAAGAAAAATTATAAATTACCTCAATAGATATAGATTTATTCTTTGACAAAATTCAATATCTGTTCATAATAAACTACCAGAAAACAGAATAGAAAGGAATTTCCTTAATCGAATAAATGGTACCTACAAAAAGTTAGCTAACAACATTTAATAGTGAAATAGTGAACGCTGCCTGCTGCAATTAGAAACGAGATGAGGAAGGCTACTATCCCTGCTTCTATTCATCGTTATACTGAAGATTCTAGCCAGTGGAATAAAGCAAGAAAAAGGAAAGGTATAAGATTGAAAAGGAAAGGTAAAACTAACATTTATTCATGTATGACATAAGATGGTATATGCCAAAAATTCAAAAAGATTTATGAACAAACTATTAGAATATAATAAACTTGGAAAGGTTGCTTAAACAAAGTGACTTCATAAATCAATTGTACGTAATATTAAGGCAAATTGGAAATAGAACTTTAAAATCTTATTTAGACGTAGATTTTAATTATTTTATTATTTATTTATTTATTTATTTATTTATTTATTTATTTATTTAGACGTGGATTTGTAAAAATCAAATGCCTCAGAAGGAAAGCAATGAAAAATTGCAGGATACACAGAATACTATAAAATATTGTTGAGAGAAGTCAAATAAGACTAAAAGAAATGGAAAGGCATTTCATATTTATTGACTGGAAGACTCAATACTGTTTCTCCCCAGATATCAATGATCTCTCCTACCTGATTTATGGACTTAGTACCACCTCAATCAAATCCCAGAAGGAAGTTGATAAGATGACTCTAAAATATACACAGAAATATAGAGCAACCAAAATAGCCAAAATGGCCTTGAAGGAAAATAAAGCTAGAGGACTGATACTCTCAGATATTAATACTTTAACTATAAAGCTACAATGGTTAAGAAGACTATATGGTTTTGGTGCAAGGATAAACAAATGGAAGAATGAAGTGGAATAGAGTCCAGCAACAGACCCACACTTCTATGGTCACTGATTTTTTTTTTTAATGGTCAACTGATTTTTGACAATAGGCCACTGCAACTCAAGGGATAAAGGATGCTTTTTAAATAAAATGCTCTGTTGTTCTTCCATCAATTGGCTATCCATATAGATAATAAGGAAGCTTGATCCCTACTTCACAACATGCACAAAATTAATTTGAAATGGATTATAGATCTAAATGTGGGAGACAAGAGTCCAAAGCTTTTAGTTGAAAACACAGAAGGATGTGTTTATAACTTTGAGATAGGCAAAAAATTCTCAAACAGGACATCAAAACCATGAGCCATAAAATAAGCTTCATTAAAATTAAGACCTTCTGTTCATTAAAAGACATCAGGAGGGTGAAAAAGCAAGCCCCACACTGGGAGAAGATATTCACAATACATATATGTGAAAAATCAGTAAAACAAAGTCAAACAACTCAACTAAACATTGGGCAAAAAACTTAATCACTCCATAAGAGAGGATGTCCAAATGACCAAAGAACACAGGAGAAGGTTCTCAACATCATTCTTCATCAAGAAAAGGTCAATTGAAACTACAATGAGACATCACTACATACTGTCCAGAATGAGTGAGGATAAAAATCAACAATACTGTTATCAATTATGTGGGCCACTTGGAATTCACTCACCTAATGTTGTGGGGAGTGTAAATTAATATGATTACATTAGGGAACTTTTTGATACTTTTCTATAAAGTGAAACACATACCTATCTTATCACCGAGCAATCTGAATCAAGGTAAGTACCTAAGAGATAGTACTATGCACATGTCCGTCAAAAAGCATACAAAAATTGTTTATAGTAGCTCTGTTCAAAATAGCCAATAATTGGACAAAGCCTAAATGCTCACCACCAGTAGAATGGATCCCTGGTAGTCACACAATGGGATACTACACAGCAATGAAAGTAGCAAAATTCTGCTATTCTCTACAATGGGGGTGAATCTCACAGATACAATGATGATCAAAACAAGTAGATGTTAAAATCCATATATTGTATGATTCCATTTTCATGCAGTTCAAGAATTAGCAAAACTAACTCGGAGTAACAGAATCGAAATAGTGGTTGCCTCTTGGGGCTTTTGTCTGGGTGGCATCTTCTGGAGCTGGAAATGCTCCATTTCTTGACTTGGGTGTCGGTTATATGGGAACATACAATTTGTGAGCATTAAACCTGATTTGTGCAATTTTCTTTATGGATGTTATACTTCAGTGACAAGTTAAAAAAATAGGATGCTAATGAGGAAAGCTGATGACAACAGGGGTGGGCAATGGGTATCTGCATACTTTGCTGGAATAATTATAAATCAATACAAAATATTGGAAGGAAAATTAAAGAAAAACCTTAATAACGGACATACTACCCAGTAATTTCATTCTTAGAAAATCCCTAGAACCCAACAGGCAAAGATGTGCGCACAAGAATGTCATGACACAAAGATGTGTGCACAAGGATGTCACTGTCATTATTACAACAATGTCCAAAAATTTGACAACACCTGAATGTCTCCAGACATGTTGAATACAATGCAGCTATTATAAACCCTATTACAGGGGAAAGGTTATGGATTTGTGAAGATGTTCCTGGTATATTGCAAAATTGAAAAGATCATTTGACTCTTGCTTCTCAATAAGGCATCCCTTCCTCCAGCTGCCTTCCATCTGCTTACATTGTGATCTGAGATTTCTGATGCCTCCTCCTTCTGCCCAAGGCGGGGGTTTGGGGTTCTGTTTCTTTTTTTCTTGTTGTTGCTTGAAGCTAATCTTCAAGAGAGGAGATGGAATTCTCTTCACTTCATCTTAACTTCCTTAACTTGGTAGGCACCCATGACTCTTGGAAGGGAAATCTTGTCCTGTCAGCATCCAATTATTATTCTAGGTAATATTTAGAATAAAGCTGAAAGTTTCCCCTTCAGTCTGCCTCCCTCAAAAATATCCCATTGAGATTTTTCAAATGGGTTTTATTAAAAAAAATTCAGATTTGCAGAAACATTGCAAAGATATTACGGAGTTCCCATATACTCTTCACCTAGCTTCCCCTGTGATCAATGTGTACATTAGTATGATATATTGGTTATAGCTAATGAATGAATATTGATACATTATTATTAACTGAAATCCATCATTTATTCAGATTCCCTTGGTTTTTCACCTGCAGATGTTTTGCTGTGGGATCCCAACCAGGATATAACCTTACTGTAGTTATCATATCTCCTTGGGTTCCTCCTGGCTCTGCCAGTTTCTCAGACTTTCCTTCTTTTTGATGACCTCAATTTTGAGGAGTATTGGTTGGGTATTTACAGACTGCCCCTCTCTTGTAGTTTACCTGATGTTTTTCTCATGGTTAGATTGGGGTCATGGGTTTGAGGGAGAAAGCCATTGAGAGTTTGATGGAATGCCATTACATTTATAGGATAATTGGAGCAGAATGGACATTTCTACAATACTGAGTTTTCCTTCAGGGACGTGGTATATTTCTCTGTCCGACTCAAGTCTTTTTTTTTACGATCGTCAGTGAACTTTTATAGTTTGCTTCTTGTGGACCTAACATATTTCTTGTTAGGTTTATTTCAAGGTATTGTGGCTATTGTGAGTAGGATCTTTCTAAAGATCCTAAATTACATTTATTTCTAAACTGTCCTTGCTGGTCTACTGGAAAGCCATTGATTTTCGTAAATTTATATTCTGACTAGCCATCCTACTAAATTCACCCATAGTTTATGATAGTTCTGACTTGATTCTCATGATTTTTTTATAGAACAAGAATCTCACGCAAATAACTTATTTCCCCCCCTTTTTAAAATATGTATGCATCTTAGTTAATTTTCTTTTCTTATTACATTCGTTAGAAGCTCCAAAGCAATATTGATTAGGAATAGAGACAACAGGGGCATCCCCGGTGGTGCAGCGGTTTAGCGTCGCCTGCAGCCCAGGGTGTGATCCTGGCGACCTAGGATCAAGTCCCACGTCAGGCTCCCTGCATGGAGCCTGCTTCTCCCTCTGCCTGTGTCTCTGCCTCTCTCTCTCTGTCTCTCATGAATAAATAAATAAAATCTTAAAAAAAAAAGTCAAAAAAATTCTTAAAAAAAAGGAATAGAGACAACAGGCATCTTTGTTTGTTACTGACATCAGCTTTTCACTTGTTTTTATGATGTTTCCTATAGGTTTTTGATAATCTCTTACATTTTGGAAATGTTCTTCTATTCTTATTTTAGTAGGAATTTCTATTAGGAATGAAAACTAAATTTTATCAATGCCTTTTTTGACATGAGAATTAGCTTCTTTTTTTTTTTTTTACATTATCTTCTTAGTACAGTGATTATTGCTCTGTTTTGTTTCCCTTCGTGGTGCCAATTTGCTTGCTAGACCAGGCCCCCTCAAGGAAACTTCTCGGCCAGCCTTTGCCCCCTTGCACCTGGGGAAAGCTCACCTAAGACTCCCTATACCTTTGTCCACCTCAGAAATCAAGGCACACATGTAGAGGTCAAACAGTGACCCATCAATGGTCATGGGGGCCATGGGAAAGGAGAAAGCCAGTTTGCTCACCCAGAACCATAGGAAAGGCACAGGGATAGGAGGGACCAGGTCCCTCAGAAGGTTAAGGTGAAGCCTGTGGCTGAAAATACAGCAATCTTTTTTCAAAACCTATGCAAGGAGCATTGAGACCCCCAGAGGGCCCATCCAACCCCCCTCATGGCAATTGAGGGGCTATCCCTCTCCTGTACCTGCAGACCACCAGAGATACCTTCTCTAGAGAAATGGATACAGGGAATCTTCTAACTTGATTTCACGAGGCACGAGGAGGGTGGGAAAGTGCTGAATTAAAAACAGATGCATGGGTGCCTGGGTGGCTCAGTTGGTTAAGTGTCTGACTCTTGATTTTGGCTCATGTCATAATCTCAGGGTTGTGCGATCAAGCCCTGCACTGGGCTATGCAATGGGCATGGAGCCTGCTTAAGATTCTCTCTCTCCCCCTCCCTCTACTTGCCCCCACCTCTCAAAAACAGAACAAAAGCCAAAACACACACACACACACACACACACACACACACACACACAGATGCTTAAGCAGAAGTTGGAGACTTCCAGCTTCCTCCCCACTCAAGTCCAAAATTAGGGGTCCATCTGACCTGGCATCACTTTGAAGTCACCTTGGACTAGACCCATTATCCCAACTCCCACCTCTGTCCCCCACATACATGCACACTGGTAGAGTGGAGGATTGCCGTTTGTCGAAGAAGGGAAGATGTACACCACATGGTCCACATGGGATCAACTCACTGTAGCCTTCCAGTAAGCCCTGTCTACAAATCCACCCACCTAGGCCCCACTCTCAAAAGGAAAAAGGCAGCCAAGTATCCCTGGACATCTGAAGAAAAGCCCAACATGAAAGAGAACACAATAAACAGAGGAGAAATCAGGTTAAGGAAGGAAAGAAGCAGGTAAAACAGAACGGTGGGATGGGGCAATATTCCTAGAGAAGAGAAAATGTTGCCTCCATTAAAAATAAAGGAAGCTGTAAGAACAGGTTTCTTACTCCTCTGTTTCTTAATAAAAATTTAAAAATATGAGAACTAAAACATTTTAAAAAAGAGCTTAAATGTTGAAAGATAAGGTCCTGGACATCTCCCAGAAAGTACAGTAAAAAGGCAGGAATTGTGGTATATTGATGGAATGAAATGTTACCCAATACTAAAAATTAACAGACTGCTGGTTCAAGCAATGGCATGCATTAATCTCTAAATATGCTGGACAAAGGGTTGTAAAACAAAACAAAACAAAAAACAAAAAAAACACAGAAACCAGAAACCAAAATAACAAGAATATGTGACAGAGGGGCGCATGGGTAGCTCAATTAAGCATCTGACTCTTGATCTCAGCTCAGGTCTTTTTTTTTTTTTTTTTAAGATTTTATTTATTTATTCATGAGAGACACACACACAAGAGAGAGGCAGAGACATAGGCAGAGGGAGAAGCCGGCTCCATGCAGGGACTCCAGGATCACGCCCTGGGCCAAAGGCAGGCGCTAAACCACTGAGCCACCCAGGGATCCCCTCAGCTCAGGTCTTGATCTCAGGGTCCTGAGTTAAGCCCTGCGTTGGGCTCCATGCTGGGTGTGGAGAGTACTTAGAAGCAGGAGGAGGAGGAGAAGGAGGAGGAGGAGGAGGAGGAGGAGGAGGAGGAGGAGGAGGAGGAGGAGGAGGGGAAGGGGAAGGGGAAGGGGAAAAATATGTGACAGAGGCCACAGGTATCCCACGAAGCCTAGAGGATTCACTATCTGACTCTTTTCTGAAGGTTTGCTGATCCCTATTAGAAGAAAAAAATGTCTCTAGGAAAAAACAAAGCTCTCTGCTCTATAATCTAACAAGTTTGAGGATGTTGAAAATTATAGTGAAAGGCATTCTCTACAGTGTTGGAGGGTGTATAAAATCTAGGCTGTTAAAAAAAACAAATAAAAAAAGATGAGCCTATTATGATCTGTTATGAACTCTAGGAAAAACAAAAAGCTGTAAAATAAAGGAAATTTAATTATAGTGTGTCTTTGACTCAGCAGCTCACAATACTCATGTGGTCATTACAGTGAAAACACAGAGTAGGAACACAACCCAACACTGAGATTTGACCAAATTGAGCCTGTGGCAGTGGTAGGTGGCGGGCATCAGGGAAAAGAAAATGAATTTAAAGTAGTGAATGAACTAAAGACTCGCATCTACCATGTCAGAAAAACCAACAGATAATGTCTAAAATTGATCCATCAACAGCTAGCAATATAAGCACAAAATTTAAGAATTTGGAGGCAAGTGTGAGCTGCGCCAAAATAAATTCCAGATGGGTCGAATATTTACACAGAATATTAAAAGTAAATTAGAAGAAAATTGAGGACAATGTCTTCACAGTTTCCTTCAGGAGAAGGTCTTTCTAACTATGCCCACGAAGCCATAAACAAAAGGAAAAACAAAACATTTGAATTTCCATATAGTGAAGAACATCATAAATAAGCTTACAAAAATTTTCTGAACTGGGAAAATAAGTTGCATTATATATTTCAAACAAAGGTTTTTGCTATCCTTAATACGCAAACTACATTTATAAATCAATAAAAAGACACAAGGTTACGAATTTAAAATAGACAAAGGATATGATCAAGCAATTCACAAAAGTCCAAGAGATTTGTAAACATGTAAAAATATGCTCATTTTGCTAACGAAATCATGTCCCTTAAAACAACAATGGAGCATATCACTTGCGCATCAAACTCTTGAAGATTAAGCATATTGGTGACATTTCAGGGTGTAGAGAAACCAGCCCCCTCATCCTGAGTCAAGGAGAACTGACACTGGTTCAATCTTCGGAGGGTAGTTTGGCAAAATTGCTTCAGAATGTACAGCTGGGCATACGCTTTGACCCTAAAACTCCACTTCTGGAACTTATTCCAAGGGAATAATGAGAGATGCACACAAAATAGACATGTAAGGACATTTACTGCAGCATGTTTACAAGAGAAGAATATGAACCAACCTAAATATCCATTTGTTTGTGTGTCTTTATGTTCGTCTTGCCTGGGTCCCTGTGAGCTTCATGTGACAAGTGGCTCTCTTGGGTACTATCCGGTGTGCAGTAGGTCTTAATGTTTTAGGAACGGATGGGTGGATGAGTGAGTCCATGAAAGAAGAGAGGGAAAGAGGAAAAACTATGTTGAAGGTTATTTGCAGTTATCTACTCTACTGATTCTCGCATTTCTTAATTTCATGTATTAGTAGACATTCCAAAAAATTGAGGAAACTAATTGCTATATGTTTGATCACTTTTTATTTTGCCAAGTAGGGTCACTGGGGGAAAAAAAAACCCCACGAAGCTACCTCCATCATTTGCATGTGAGATTACAATCAGTTCATAAAGGGAAAAACATTAACACCAAAATAATAGGGAATGCATAATCGCAAATATAAGATCCTTGTAGTTGAATAGATTTGCTTTAAGAAATGATCTACAGGGATCACTGGGTGGCGCAGCAGTGTGGTGCCTGCCTTTGGCCCAGGGCGCGATCCTGGAGACCCAGGATCGAATACCACGTCGGGCTCCCGGGGCATGGAGCCTGCTTCTCCCTCTGCCTGTGTCTCTGCTCTCTCTCTCTCTCTCTCTCTCTCTCTCTCTGTGTGACTATCATAAATAATAAATAAAAATTAAAAAAAAAAGAAATTATCTACATTACCTTATGGTTTTCGTCTCCTCCACAATCAGGGAGAAGTTCTTCTCTGGCAGAGGTGTCTCCATGGACCGGCATGTGAAAGCTGGTCTTTCATTTCACAGACTGCTCCACTGAGGCTCGGAGCAGATGTAGGACCCAGCTCTAGTCCCCCAGCAGCCAGATAGCAGGAGGAGGACCAGAACCCACATCTCTTGACTCCTGGCCTGGAGCTGTCTTCACGACAGTACCTACGACCAAGCAACGTGCCTGCACTTGCCTAGAATGGAGAATAATTCCCATATTCCCCTATGGTGGGCACTTTGGAACTCATTAAACCTGAGACCTGACCTGGGCATAAATTCTCTCCACAAGAGCCCCAGCCCTGACTTACATACCTCCAGTGGCGGGAAACTCACTATTTGCACCCTTTGGCTGTGGGAGTGGTTCCATTTCTTTGGCAGTTCTCCCCTCCTGCTTTGGCCTCGGCTGAAATCTGTCTGGCTGTGGTTGCACCCAGCAGTCTTGAATCTGCTCCCCCATCTCCATGGGGTCCTGCAGGTTTAGGAATGTGTGGCATTCAGGAGTCTTATCCTAGAGTTGGCAGGGACTGGAGAACAGCCTCTCAAGACCTCAGTCTCCACCTCTCCTTCCTTCCCGTTCCCTAGTGCACTAGAAGAAAAGAGCAATACCGGGAACATCTTTTATCAGTTGATGATTGAATGCAACATTCCCAACCCAATTTAGGGATGAGGAGACAGAGACTTAGGGATAGATAGAGGGTACAGAAGAAGTCCCCTGAGATGCAGGGATTTGCCCAGATTCTCAAATTTGGGAACAAGGCTCCACAGCTAGCCCTCAGTTCAAAGTCTCCCCCTTATCTGCTTTTTCTGCTTTTACCGATCTCCCAAGGCGCTGTGGGTTACAAACATCAGAAAATTATCTCTCAAAAAAAAAAAAAAAAAGAAAAAAGAAAAAAAGAAAATTATCTCTCACAGCTCTGGAGGCAGAAGTCCAGGATTGGGTGGCATCTGGTGAGAACCCACTTCCTGGTTCAAAGATGACCATCTTCCGTCCATCCCCTCACATGGTGCACGGGGCGGGGGATCTCTCTGGAGCCTCCTTTGGATGGGCGCTGGTCCCATTCGGGGGGAGCCCCACCCTCAGGACCTAACCACCTCCCAGAGGCCCCACATTCCTGATACCAGCACATTGGGGATTAGGTTTCAACATATGAACCAAGGAGGGGGGCACAGACATTTCACCCACAGCACCGGGAAAGGGAGTTTGGGTGTTTTGAGCTTCTCCAGTGGGCAGAGCGGAGGGCACACCCTGCCTCCCCACCGAGCCCCGGAAGGTGGGTAGTTCCCCAGTCCCTGGAAGGGACGTCAGATGGGCAACCAGAAAAAGAGAGATGCGTCCCACATCAGCCTCCTCTCTAAGGAGGGGTGGATTAAACGAGATGCCAACCTTGTCACCTGGCACTCCGTAGATGTCAGTCGTCACATGGCAGCCTAGGTGATTGTGTGAAACACAAACCCGTTCCCACGTCTCCCTGGCTTGAAGGTTGCCAGTGGTTTCTGTGCCTCAAATCAATCCACACTGTGGGAAAGCATGGTCCACATCCCTGCCCTTCCCCACTCATCTCCCTCCCTATGTGCCCCCCACCCCCACCCAGGCCACATTCTGGGCACACTGACCTGCTGCCACCTCGGCAAGGTCCTGCTTCGGACCCCTGCATGGGCAACTCTTCTCAGCTCTTGGTGGGCCTGGTCCCTTCATCTGTCCAGACCCCTCTGCTCCGCGTGGCCTTCCCAGTCCTGAGGGGGTGAAGTGGCTCCTTTGCCGCCACCCCACGAAGCCCCACCTCCACCCCAATCACCTGGAGGCTTCCTAAGCAGTTGTGAGTGGTGCTGGCTTCTGCAGAAAAGAGGGGTCTGTTTCCTGCCATGTCGTGACAGGAGGAAATAATGGGGGCTACTTTCGGGGAGGGAATAGGTAGGGGATAGCGGTTTGGGCTTCCTGGGGAGCTGGCAGGAGAGAGGCAAGCTGTTTGTCAGTTGAGCAAAAAATAGCAATGCTCATCTGACCCAGGGCATTAGGTCTTAGCCACCATCAGCAGCTGGGCGAGGAATCCCTTGGTCTTAAGCCAGTCCCTCCTTCCTTCCAAGAGAGGGATCCCTCAGCTGTTGGGCAAGTGGACAAGACCAGACCAGAAGAGGACCGTGTCTGGCTCAACACGAGGCCCGTGGAATGCTGGTCCCTTGAGAAACTCTTCCAGACGCAGATTTATTTTAAATGTTGATTTCTTGCAATTAAAATGGAGGGGGGCACATCTTTAATAGAGGACAGACGAAATAAAGCTGAGTCAGTTGGATTAGAAGTGGGAAAGAGTGAATGAGGAGGAAGCAACAGCCAAAGTTGTTGGGAAGAGGGGTGGAGTTTGGCTCTGAGCTTCCTGGCAGCCAGTGCAAAAAGGGAAACCTGATCAGTTATGGAGCTCTTCTTATTAGCAAAGGACATGCTTGCCAGTTCCACGGGTGAAATGCAGTTGATTTTCAGGTTTTGATTTTTCCAGGCACTAAATCTGAATGAAATTTCTCCCTTGAGGGCTTAGAAGGGATTATCAGTATATGCCATGAACAACATCCTTGTTTTATAGCAAATGTGGAAGTGAATCGCTAATGATCCAGGGGGCATTTAGCTAGCTAGTATCACTGGATGTATATTTTGCAGTATCATTATTAGCAGTGGGTAAGGAAAGTCTCAGATTAGCTTTTCTTTCCCAAGAGCTGAACTTGGTTCACTTAGAGGATCTCAGTCTCAGCTTGTTAGTACATATTTTGCGAGGGGAGGTCATGGGGTACCTACCTGCCTTCACATCACAAAGTTCTGGTCACTTCTTTTTGTGCGATAGACCCAAGAGAGAAATTTGGGAACTATTTTTACCAACCATTAGGTTGAAAAGCTGCATTATGGGAAAGGACAATGAATGAGAAGTGTCCAAGAGTGGAAGGCATTGAGCAACGGAGTCAAGCAGACCCAGGTTTGAATCTTATCCTACCTCGAACTAGCTGTGTGGCCTTGGGCAATTTTCTTAACCTCTCTGAGCATGGTTTTCCTGTCTGTAAAAATAGTGATGATCAGATCTGCCTTGGATTGTTGGGTCAAATGGAAATGTCCCAAAAGTGTGTGCAGTGTTCCCTTCACTTCAATCTCTTTCTCTCCCTCCTCTGCTGGTTTCAGGGAATTCAGGTGAAGCTCCCACCCTACCCCTGTTTCTTTGTTTCAGGCCCAACTCAGCCACAGAGGGAAGCTGAGGCCCAGCTTCACAAGATCTGCCTTGTTCACACCACGTGTGAACACCACTTGTCTGTGGCAATTACCTTCAGACCCCAGAGCCACTTTCTGCCCACACTCATCCAGAGCACCTGCGCCAACCCTTGAGTTGCCATGGGTTCCCTTGGGAGATGGTTCCAGCAACTATCTCAGCTTTGTTTCAGATTCCTTCCTGTGCATTGGTCTTGATTATGTCTCTATGGGGCAACTTCTTGCCGGCAGAACTTTTTGTGGGACCCCTGGTCCAAACTCTTCATGCCCTGCAGAAAGAAACTAGAGCCCACATAGGAAGAGTCTGAGCTCCAGGTTACATGGTCTGGGCAGGGGGCTACGCTCTCCGAGTATGACACTTGAAGCATCAGCTCCCCAGCCTGCAACGCTCTAGGTTCCACTTCACAGATGCAGCCTTGGGACTAAGTATTCCTGGCAAAGGGAAGCCAGATTGGGCCAAATGGCTGGACAGATTTAAATAGAAAACTGGCACCACAAGATAAAATTCCCTCCTTGCCTCACTTACCAGCTCATTCTCTTACAGGACCTTTTTTTTTTTTTTTTTTTTTTTTTTTGGCTTTCTGGCCTCATCTGCAGTTCCTCTGCCCACCACCCACTCTCTACTCTGGTCACAGAGGACCACATGTCAGACACCGTGGGCACTTCACCGCCTCTGGGTCTCTGCTTGTGCTATTCACCTTCTGGAAATGCCACCCTACTGCTGCTGGGAATTCCAGGTCCCTCGAACGGCATGCCTCTGACATCACTTCTCTGGCCGACCCTGCTCCTCAAGGGGAATGAACGGCTCCTTCCTCAGTGCTCTTCCCCTGCCTAAGCACTTGGCCTCCAGGATAATGCTTAGGGAAGCTGGGTGTGCGTTCACCACGGAACTGTTTCCAGTTAGCTGTGAGACCTCCATCTCCTGGCCAGATGGAGACCTCCTTGAAGGACCCGCTTCGCTATCTTGGTACTCCCCTGTACCCAATACCCTGCCTGGTGTGGAACAGATATACACTCTGGGAACTTTTATATTTGTATTGAATGTCATATGATGGTGGCATTCGCTACTGTTACTTGAGCATCTACTATGAGCAGCTTGGTGTTGGATGGGCCCCTTAAATACACTCTCATGGCCCCTCACACAGAGCCCGCAGGCAGCAAGGGCAATTCCGGTGCCTCCCTTTGCAGAGGAGGGACCTGAGGCTCAGAGAGGGAAGTCACTTACTCAAGATCACACAGCTAGTAAACAGCCATTGGATCCCAAGAAGCTGTGTTTTTGATGTCAAAGTTAAGGGGGGGGAAGGATGATGTGGTGCCTAAAGTTTTTTGCACACCCCACCCCCATCCCCAACATCCAGACTCCGGGACCTGACCGTGGACGCCCATCTTAGGGCCAGGGCTCCCAGCCAGCAGCGAGCTTGAGTGGGAACCTCATTCCCCCGGGGGGAGGCCTCCCTGGGGTGGTACCCAGCGGAGGCCGCCTGTGCCAGCTCTTGCAAGGGCTGCGATGGATTTTTTGAGGGGGCGGGGAGGGGGCGCCCTCACTGGGCAGCGCCCCACCTCGGCGCCTTCGTGGGACCGAACCCCTCCAAGCACCTCCGACTGGGGGCGCGCGGGGGGTGGGGTGCGGTTAGGCTCCCGAGTTCCAGCCGGCGTCGCACAGCCTCCCGGGGCAGGAGACCTTGCCGTTCCGCCACCAACCAGCCTTGCAGACAATGCCAGGAGCACGGGGTTATTTTGGGAATGGTTGTCCTGGTTACGCCATCCCGCGGTGTCCTCTGCCCCCATCGCCACCCCTCCGGCTTCGTGGGCGCCGAAGGCAGCGTCTCCGCCTCCCCAACACTTTTGTGTCTGTGAACGTTCCGCCCCACCTTTCCCTGGCTACCTGGTGTCTCCGTGACACTGAGTCCCATTCACAGATGGAGAAACTGAGGAACCGAGCCACCGCGCGCGGCTTCAACAAACGTCTTTCCCAAGTCGGCCGGGGGGGACCAGCCGGGCCCGATTCTCAGAATCTCAAAGCCTCCAACGAATTTCGATGTGAAGCTCACGTGCGAATGAGCTTTCCCACTGGAAACCGCAGCCCCACCGAAACGGTTAACATTTCGAGCGAACCCCCCCCCCCCCCCCCAGTCCCTTCCATACCCTGGGCTCACAGCGGGTCTCCCGCTTTACAACTTTAGTTCGTGTCTGCAAACTGCTGGGCATTCAAAGGGTTAAAAGGGACCCGGCGGGGGCCCGCTGCGCTGGGCGGGGTGTCCCGAAAGGGTTAAAATTATCAACGCCTTCATTCCCCGGGACCATCCTGTTCAGCGCGGGCAGCCTCGGGGCCAGGAGAGCCGGGGAGCCCCCCCCGCCCCCCCACGGAATGACTTCTTAAAATTCTAGAACTTTTAATTCCAACCAACCAAAAAAAAAAAAAAAGAAAGAAAGAAAAAAAGTGTCCCAGTTCGAAAGTTCTTTTAACCTTTTCTTTTTTCATTTATTTTATTATTTTTTTCTCTCGGTTTCTCCGCGGGCTAGATTATAAAACTCGCCGCCTCCGTGTGGGTTCGAGGAGCCAGGTTCCCCCCTCCGGGCCAGCGCGCGGGGCGGGGGCCGAGGGGGGCCCCGGGACTTCTCTCCGGGGCCGGGTTGGGACGCGGCTGCTGAGTCCCGGCTCCGGCCCCTGAATTGGGGGGTCCGCGTCTGCCCCAAACGCCGCTTTCTTCCGTTTTCCATGTCATTTCCTGTACTAATAAGATGGTGGTCAAAGCAGGGGAGGAGAGCAGCAGCGAGTCGCCGCCGCCGCCGCCGCGCCGAGGCTGGCGCTGAAACTTTGCCTCGCCGGGGACCAGCGCGCCCGCAGCGCGGCCGCTCCCGCCGCGGGGGCCGCCAGCCGGGGCCGCGCCGCCTCCGCCGAGCCGCCCGCCGGGCCGCCCGCGCCGCCCGGGCCCCGCGGCTGCCGCAGCATTCCCGGGAAGGTGAGTCAGCCCCGGTAGCCAATGTGGCCATTGAAAATGGCTTCGGAAAGCGCTCGGCAGTTTGCCAGCGAGCGCGGGGGCCGCCGGTGCAGGGGCTGCGAGCGGCTGCGGGGGGCGCGGGCGGCCGGGGGCCCGGCGCGGGCGGCGCGGGGGGCGCGGGCGGCGCGGGCGCGGGGGGCCCGGGGGTGGGGGGGGCGGCTCGTCCCGGCCCGGAGGTGGGTTAACCCTCGGCAGGTAGCTGCCGCCGCCGCCGCCGCCGCCGCTGCGGGACTCGGGGGCCGCCCCTCCGCCTCCTTCCTCCCCGCTCGCTCCTCGCTCGCTCGCCTTGTTACAATGTAGCCTTTTCTCTGCGCCGGCGTCCCGCCCGCTGACGGACGTGGCCGCCGACCAATGGGAGCGGCGGCCCGGGCCGGGCGTTCGGAATGAGAACGCGGTGACACGGGCGGGGCGGGGCGCGAGGGCGCGAGGGCGCGAGGGCGCGGGGCGGCCGCTGGCCTAGTTCTCGGGGCGCCTTCGGCTCGGCGCCCGCGGCGGGCGTGGGGGGCTCGGGCCCTTCGGGAGGCGGCGGGGCCGCTGCCGGCGCAGCCCTCGGTTTCCCGCGAAACGCGGCGGGGCCGGAGGCCGGCTCTTTGATGTATTTTAAGTCTTAGTTGCGGTGTCGACTCCCCGGAGTGTGGCCTCCCTCCCCCACTCGCCGTCCCCAAGGTGCTCTCGCCTGCAGAAACTGCAGAAACTTAGCGGCCAGTGACCTTTCTCCGGTCAAGGCCAGCTCGCCCTTAAGGCAAGTCGCTGCTAGGAGAATACACGTTCCCGGAGCGTTGGGCGATGCTGGCTGGAAAGTTGCACTGTGTCTTGGACGGGGTTGGGCCATAGGGGCTTGACCCCTGGGTTGGGCCGGGACTTAGAAGGGGAAAGATGTTAAATCTCTCTTCTTAGACGTTTGCTTCGTGTGGAGAGAGGCTGTGGTATATAATTTAGAGTGGCTCAGAGGATACACACCCAGTTCTTTGTGCTCAGGGACAGGAGGCAATAATGAGAGATTGCGCTCGATGCCTGGAAACCCGATAAACTTAGGGGTTTTTTGGTCTGGGCTGGAGCAAAAGAATTTTCCACCGAGCCTGATGCCTTGGACACCCAAGCTTGCCTTTGACCATAGGACCCTTGAGAGGAAGGGAGGTGTTGGGGGTGTGAGGTCTGCTGGCTGGAGTCTGGAACAGGCTGTGGTCTCCCTACCTGTGAGGCAGGGGCATGGTCTTCACCCACCAGCTCTCTGAGAGGTGGGCAGAGTGCTGTGTGGGCACGGGTCTGAACACCTGCTGGGAAGAGCCTGAGCTGGTCAGTTTAGTTTACTGAGGGGTTTCTCTACTGGAGTCCTTTCCCCTCTACTGCATACCTGCATGGCTTTGGGTTTGGCACAATTATCTTTGACCTCTCTGAACCTTGCTTGTCCATCCCGAAAATGGGACCAACACAGTCTGTCTGGCAAGGCAGTTGTGAGATTAAAAGCGATAGAGAGAAAATGCCTGGTGCATGCTCCACACATGATTTGAGAAGTGTTGTCTGTCTGGGATTATTGGGAACATGCTATCCCCCGGGGAATATCAGAATTGCCTGCCGGGCCCCACCCGGGACCGTCCGATTCCAAACTGACAGGGCCTCCAAGGAGCAGCTGGGGCAGGAGCTAGTTCTCTTCCCTAATGACATTCTCCATCATGAGGGCTCCCCTCCCTTGTCCCAAGAGCCCTGATCAGCTACTACAACCATCACTCAGATACCATGTTGGCATGAGTTAGAGTTCTGTCCTCTAGGCCCCTTGGATTCCTGTGTTGCATAAATGTGTTCTTGGTGTTGAGTATGACTTCAATTATCTGAGTCTTTCCTCACAGGGACTTGGATGGGGAAGCAGGGTTTCCCTGGTTCTAGGTCACTGGCAAGTATGAAGGAAGTAAAGACCACTGGACTAGGAGTCACAAGTCATACGTGCTTCTACAGCTGCCTCCTTGGCCTGTCCTCTTGGCTATATCGTTGTCATGACCAATACATGGCATCCAAGGCTGTCCCTTGCCTCCTAGCTCTCCTCCAGGACAACATTCAGAGTCTCCTCTAACTGTCCACCTGTAGCCTCTCCTCCGTGCCAGTCTCCACATCACAGAGTGATCTGTTCCAAAAGAGATCACATCAGGACTCATATTTCTCACTTAAAACACCAACAAGTCTTCCCAGTCGCTTTTGGGATAAAGAACCAAAATGCCACCCTGATCTAAAAGCCCTGGAGTGATCTGGCCCCGGCCGCTTCCTTGGCCTCATCTCGTACCCTCTTCTGGATCTCGCTGTACTCCCTGTCTTATTCTTTCCTGCCTGTACCGGCCTTCCTTCTGGAATACTGAAACAGTCGCCACCTAATGAATGAGTTAAGGCTAGCAAAGGGCGAGGCGGAGTGGGAGAGTGTCCGTCCGATGGTCCTTTAACCTATCCTTAGACATTTCCAGCTCACCCAGGCACAGGGTAGGATTGGATCTAGGTGCCCTTGTACTTGGGTGGGGCCATGTGGTGGGCCTGTGAGTTGTGAGCTACAGGGACACAAATCACTCTGGGCCAAAGCACTTAGTGGCTGGTGCAAGACCCTCCAGAGTGTTCTTTTCCTGTGGTGTGGCAACTAGCGGTCAGTGGGATGGTGGTGTTTTTGCTAGCCTGGGTCCCTGTGTCACCGCGTGGGATGGAGCCCCCTGGTGCCCCACAATGGACGTGCAGCTCTAGTGATATTTCAACTTTTGCTGTTTCAACCACTGAGATTTGGGGGTTGTTTGTTACCACAGCATAGCCTGGCCTCACCTGACTGGTACAAGGACTGGAGGAGCATTCCGGGCAGAGACAAGTACACACACAGGGACTCGGGAAGGCTCATCCTTAGCAGCCATGGTGACCCTTTTGACAAACAGATGTGAATCTATCAACCCCTGCCTGAAAAACCTTCGGGGACTCCCATTGCTGTTAGGAGAAAGACAGAAAAACTGGGGCTGCCCTCCAGACCCCGTGGGGACACTGTTTTGCATAATTCCATTTGCCGTGTCCCATCTGACATGGTGCTTTCCTCATGTTGTTCCCCTAGGCCCTGACCATGCCCCGCAATCCCCCCTGCTTCGGCTTCCTCATCCTTCATCTTTCAGCTTCCACATCACCTCTTCAAGGAAGCCCCCCTAATTAGATCAAACACTCCATTACAGCTTTTCATGGCCCCACGTCCCTCTCCTTTGCAGCACTCGTCTTTGTAGTGATTTTACAGTTGTGGATATGATTATTGACGGTGGTCTCCCCCTTTCATCACACCAGGAGCTCTGCGGGTACAGGGCCTGGGTTGGCTTGTGTGTGCTGCTGTATTTCCAGTATCTGCACACAAGACTTGCTCTTCCAAAGAATTCCTGAGCACTGACTGCGGGTTCGCTGTATTTGGGGGGCAAAGGACAGAATAGATGAATGCTGTTTCCCGGGTGTCAGGGCAGGGAAGGAGGCATCAGCCCTGGCGGGCAAACTGGCCTGTAGAGTACAGGTGTTACGCTCCCCATCCTTACAGGTGTCCGTGCTCCAGAAGGACCATGTTGCTGGGAGATAGGAGAGGACCTTCCAAGAGGGCAAGAGGGTGAGATTTAACAAACCCTGAGGCTTCTGCTGATCTGGAGAGTATATGATTCAGTGAAGGAGCCACAGAATAGGAGATCCAGGGATGGCGAAGATAATGATGATGAAGGCAGCAAATGTTTATTGAGGGCTAAATGTGTGCCACGTATGGTCCTGAGCATGTCTCTATGCAGGAAACAACTCCACAAGGTATATATTGTTATTTTCATTTCACAGATGGGTAAATAGGCCTCAGGAGCTGGACTAAAGGATCCAGGGTTGCACAGTGGTATGGCCAGGATTGGAACCCTGGCACTCTGATGCCACCTCCTTAGGGATGCCCTCTTAGAATGAGAGCAGGGAACCCCAGACCTGCCTTTGGAAATGCCACATGGGGTTATAAAACCCTTCTTGGGGAATATGTTTCTAGGAGGTAACACCCACCTAACATTGGGGTTTGTGCGAGTGGGTTGCTGGCTCAGAGCTCGTTGGTGGCCTTGGTGCCAGGGCCAGTCTAGAACCATCTGGTGCATCTCCACCCCTGCTGGGGCCTGAGAGTTCTTGGAGGCCCTGGAGCCCCATGGTCTCAGAGTGGGGCCTAGGAGAGGCTTCCCTGCAGCTGGCCCAGGGGCTGTGCCGGAAAAATAAGCCGTGCAGAAAGAAAAAAAACAATGAAGAAAAAAGAAAAATATGCTGTTATTTTTAAAAAGCCTGTTTCCTATTGCAGATTTGTATCTGTGTTGGAAAGCCCGATGTTCACGCGGTGCAGCCGCACTCGTGGTAGCGTCCCTGGCTGAGGTTCTGTAAGAGGGGAGGCCTGGGGCATCTTTCAGCCCTCCCCGCCTTCATCAGGAGGTCGGGGCACACTGTGCTGGGCTCGGAGGTGTATGTCAAATCCAGTTTTTGCCCCTACAGAACTCAAGGACCAACGTGGGAAGTGAGCAGTTAACTAGACAATTACAGATTCTAGCAGATGGGTGCAAGGCAGATGGCCACTGACTCTAAGTCAGGGAAAGCTTCCTGGAGGAGGAGGCGGCCTTTGATCTGGCTTTTGAAGGGTGAACAGACAGCAAAGAAGGGAGAGGCATTCTGGTGTGGGGTATGGCTTGCGCAAAGGCATGGGCACGCAGAAGGCTTGGAGAAGGTCAAGGAGTTCAGTTTCCCTTTCTAGAAATGGAGACAGTCATATCAGTCCTGTGCTACATTCTTTGGAAGACATTTTTTTCCTCCCTGTTCTCATGACCAAATTTAAGAGGAACACATATTGTGCCCCATGAGGCGTCTTCGACCTCCATTTGTGGATGAGGAAGCTCAGTCAAGTTCAGAGAGGTTGAGTGACTAGCTCTAGATCACACAGCTATAATCTAATCTTTCCAATCACTCTGAGAAACCCACATTTATAAAAGAAGCTTTAGGGGTCGCCTACCTGTGTCCTGTAACAATTCCCAGCAGGTTTCCTGGGTGCTGTAAATGTAGGGATTTGATTTATAAGCCCTCGGTTTACACAGCTGGTTCCAGGCCCCTCTCCCCACCTGGGAACCTCATGGGTGAGAACTTGCAAGCACACTGGGACAGACCAAGGGTCTCCAAAGAAATGACACAGGGTGAGGTGAGGGAGAAGTGGAAAGGGGATCACGGCAGAAGGCTGCTGACTCTCCTGCTCCCCAGCATCAGCCTCAGGTCCCCAGTGGGTGCCCAGGGGTGGAGACCCTGCATGCAAAGGCACACCTGGGCCTCTGGAGCCTTCAGAGCCTTTCTAGGGCTTTCCTTTCCACCACTCTCTCCAACCTCCTCAACTCGACCCATAAGGCCAACAGGGACTCTTCCCAACTTCACCTTTTCCCAGATCCCTTGTCTATAGCCCGTGAGGCTGGCAGCCCGGTGCTCATGTCTCCCATCTTAGAGCTGAGAAAACGGAGGCCCACAGAGGGGAAGCCGTATGGTGGAGGTTGTACCGTTTAGGGGGTGACCAAGCTAAACCCCAAATCTGGGACCCTTCCTCTGCACCCACCATCCTCCTGCAATCGTCAGAACAGGATGGGGAATTCTCAGGACTTTTGGCCCCGTCTCCAAATCCTGCTCTCCAAAAGGAGAGGCTGTGGGGTCACTGCTTGACTGTCCACAGTGGCAGCAGCTCACCCCTCCCTGAGCAGACCCCCGGAAATGTGCGTGTCAGGGCAGGGGTGGGGAGGGGGTCGTGGCCAGTGGGGCTTCTCCTTCCTGGGCTCATGGCCAGGGTTGGGGGCCAGAGTGAGACCAGCAGACAAGACGAGCAGCTTGACCTGGGCACCGAGCTGGGCTGGTATGGACGTCACCAAGCAAGTAAATATGGAACCACCCCCACAGTGTCAGCTTTCCCAGAGTGGCTTCTCCCACTATCTCTCACTTTCCCCAAGGGAAAGGGGTGAGGGCCGGGAAGGGATCCTGCTGCCCGATGCTCATGGGATGGAGATGGCCGACCTGGGAGGCTCTGGGACAGCCGAGGGGCATGGGGAGCAGCCCAGCGGACCCTCGGCCCCAGCAGGGAGTGAGCCTTTCGTGGGGGCGGCTGACTGGGACCCAGCCCGGCTGGACTCAGCATTGTCATGGCCCAAGGTACAGGGAGGGAGGGTGCTCTGGTGGTGGGTGGAGGTGGGGGAGGCATTTGCAAGCTGAGGCCTGGCCCTGACCTCACAGCCCAGCCCTTCCTTGCCCCAACCCAAACAGGACGGAGTTGTTGCAGGACAGGTACAGGACAGCCGTACCCCAGAGGAGAAGCCAGACCAGCCAGGGAGGCTGGTATTTAGAGAGGAGGTGAAGAGGTCAGAGGCTCAAGGTGTCCCAAGGGCAGGGGCAGGGTGCTTAGACTGGGGCAGGGGGATTCAAGGCGGTGAAATCTTCAAAGGAAATCAGCAAACTTGGCAGCCAGGGAAGAGTTTACCTCCTCCCAAAAAAAGGACATTGGGCCTTGGGTAGAGGAGAAGCAGAAAGGGAGGATACAGGGCCAAGTTTTGGGCTGGGTGATCCAGGCCTTTAAAAACATCAGAATAAATAAATAAATAATAAAAAACATCAGAATAGCCAAACTTGAGCGAACCTCGTACGTGTAGACGGGCCGTGTCTGAAGCAGTGCGCTGCCCCATCACGCTGGTGTCAGTAGCCTCCATTTATGGAGGACAAAGTGAGGCCCAGAGAAGTGAAGTGACTTACCCAAGGCCACACAGCTATGAACGGTTAGAGCTGGGACTCGAACCCAGGTCTGCTGACTCCAGAACGGAGCTTTTCTCTACTGCCTGGGGGCTGCCTCACTGTCACTGTACTGGGAACTGCTGTGGGAGGCTGCGCTGGGAGGGAGGAGGGAGCGTGGTCTGGGAGGCTTGCAGGCTCCAAGCGCCTGCCCCTGTGACGCTGAGTAGTACCGAGAAACTACAGCATGGGCCATCTGTGGCATCAGGCCGATCGGCCTCTCTGTGCTCGCCTGAGAAATGGGCAGCACAGCCTGGCACAGGTGCCTCCCGGTGTGGCTCCGTTGTTGGGACCTTCCCGTCCATTTTTGGGTCAGGAGACGTTCGTGGAGTTCCCCTTTGGGCTCCGGAGGGCCAAACAGAAACACATGATTTGATGAGCCCTGTACCCAGAGAGGGTGGTCTGCGGCCCTCCGCCCATCCGTGAGCTGCGTGTCGCTGGTCTGCAGCAGAGATAGTTACAACGCTGAGAGTGTCAAAAAACTCGTATCACAACTTGACATCACTGCGCCATTTGTTTTTTAAATATTTTATTTATTTATTCATGAGAGACCCAGGGAGAGAGGGAGGCAGAGACACAGGCAGAGGGAGAAGCAGGCTCCGTGCAGGGAGCCTGATGTGGGACTCGATCCCGGGTCTCCAGGATCACACCCTGGGCTGAAGACGGCGCTACACCTTAGCTGGGCCACCGGGGCTGCCCACTGAGCCATTTTTTAGTTGTAATTTACAAAAGCCTCAGTTGGCAACAGATTGGAAAACTTAAAAAAAAAAAAAATCTCTACCACAAATAGTGTGAGCAGCTCTGGCCCAGATCCTAACTGTGATTGAAGGTAGGAAATGCCCTACTTGCTGGAGGATGTGGCGGGGGAGGGGAGCAAGTCGTTCTGCCACCAGCGGTGGGAGAGGGAGAGCCTGGTAGGCTTCCCGGGGGAAGAGGCATGGCACTGGACCGTGAAGGAAGAGTAGAAGTTTGCCGGGTGGAGGAAGAGGGCTGGACAGTCTAGGTCCTGGGAACAGCATGTGCAAAGGCAGACAGCATGAGGATAGGGCGGTTCAGGGAAGGGCAAGCGGTCTCGGGTGTTTGGAGAAGAGGTGGAGGAGATGGCCTTGGAGAAGCAGGTTAGGGCCAGACTGGGAGGGCCTTGATTGCCAGGCTGAGGCGGGACTTAGAGGAAGTAAGTGACCAGAGTGTTCTGGAGACAGAGGTCCTGAGGTGGGGGATAAAGTCACAGCCGAGGAGGTGCTCTCAGTGGCCGAAAGGGCCATCCAGGTGGTGGTTGCTTCCATCTTCAGCCTTCAAGGACGGCTGTTTCTTGGTGCCTGCAGGCTAAGTTGCTGGGGAGCGGGCCTGTCATTGTCCCTCCTGAGGCAGCCAGCCCCGTGGTGGTGCTTTCTGCCTGGAGGCCCCCAAGTTGGTCCTGGCTGGACAGGCAGGCAGTTCTCGGGTGCGAGCAGCAGGCCTTCCCGGGCCGTCCTGGTCAGCAGGTTGGCATCTGGTGTGGTTGGCTGGCCGTGGCGGAGCCCCTTTATCCTCCTGCCTGATGCAGCCAGGGCTGTGAGCTGTCGGGGGGGGGCGGCGACTGCCCCCAAGGAGTCCAGAGCCACACCAGGGAGCGTGGGCAGGAGGAGACCAGGCGGAGATCTGAGGATGGGGTGGGGGTGGGGGCTGGCCCGGCACAGGGCCTGGTGTGTGATATGGTGTGGGGTCTGAATAGGAGGTGAGCAGTGGACAGCTTCCTCCTCGAACCATCCATTGGGTCAGGGCCGATGCCCGCACGTGTGGCCTGAGGAGCGAACACTTGGCCCAGGAGGCGAGGGATGGCTGGTGTCCCATCCCGGGCCAGCGCAGGTGAGCAGACAGCGTGGTGGCGGGTAGTTGCTGCCGTGGTGCGGCCTGGGGAGGAGAGAAGCCAGCCCTCCCTGGCTGGGGGCTGCTGGGAACAGACACTAGTGTGCCTGGGCCTGCATGTGGCCACAGGTCCACGGAGAATGCCGGCCTGCGGGGAGGGAGCTGTGGGAAGCGCCTCTCCTGCCAGCCCCACCTACACCCTCCTCCTCGGGGCCCCTGCTCAGAGTGGCCCAGCCTTCTGCTCCCCCCCCCTGCAGCTCCCCATCGGCTGGGCTCCCCATCAGTTGGGCCCCACACAGCAGGCTGGACTGTCTGGCTGCCATTCAGGGGGGAGTCCAGCTGCCCGGGATCCTGCAGGATGGGGTTGGGAGGCGTTTGCAGCCCGGCTGGGTCCTGGCTTCAGCGCCAGCAGTCACCGAAGAGCTCTGGTTTTGACAGTGGCCTAGCTTGTGTCCGGAGGCTTCAGGCTGGAGTCCTCGGACCTCTCTGGCTCTCTGCCTTGGGCTGGCCGCACACTGGACTCGGTGCTTGCCATAACCCTAGGGTCTCCCCAGTGTGGGGTCGTGTGGCTCTGGGGCCTGCCCTTTCTCAGAGCACTGGGTGGGACCTCCTTGCTTCTCCAGGGCCCTTCTCATCACAGGACACCCCGAGCCTGTTCTGTGTGGTCCATGCCACTTTGTGTCTCAGATCGGATCCTCCAGGGCTGCGCCCAGGACCCAGGGGCACGTCCAGCCCTTTGGCTCATTGCAGCCTGTGTTGGGCTCTCCGCGCCTGAGCTTTGCGCTTCCTCCTCCTAATTTCCCTTTGTGGATCCGTAGCCTGCCTCTGCCCCAGTTCCCTGGCTACTGGTGAGGCAAGGACTCTCTGGCCCAGCTCCCAGGGTCCCCGCCCCTAGTTTCAGGTAGAAACTGTACTCTTCCTTGGCACCTGCCAGTGGCTCCCTGCCCTCCCTGAGCACCCTGGCCCTCGGCCCAGGACAATGGCCAGGAAAGGCTCCACTGCTCTTTCGGGCTCAGTCCTGTCTCCTCCCATGGGTCCCTCTCCACCTGGAGAATCCCTCTACATGCTGCCTCCTGATCCCCGCCCTGGGGTCAGAAACGGGCCCCTTTCTGGCTGCCCTTGGGCTCCCAGACTTGCAGCCCATCTGGCTGCTTTGGGAACTCCGTTGTGACCGCCTCCTTTTCTCAGTGTCCGTGGCGTGGTTGGGGGCCTCACATTTTGTGGGAGTCCACAAAGAGGCTAATGTGGCTGATATCTCATTGTATTTATACAGCAGGCTTGGTAGTTAGATACTGTCCATCCATTTTTGCAGATGAGAGGGTTGAGGCGCTGTGGGGTTCAGTGATTTTGTCAAGGTCTTATGAGAAGTCAGGGGCAGACGCTGGGACCCAAGCCTGTATCTCAGCTCTTTTCTTGACCACATTGCTGTCTTGCCAGGTAAGGTAAGAGCTTAGTTGACCTTTGCTTGTTAGATTGTCAGGGGCCAGGGCCCTGGCTGGGGCTGGGGCTGACCCCATTGGGGACTGGGCTCACCATGTGGCATGGCTATGGCTTGGGCTCAGTGTCACAGGAGCCATCAGCCTTATGAGCGTTTCTTCTTCCTTCCTGAACTCTTGTCCTTGGTGTGAGGTTCTCCCAGATACACAGCCCCTACCCTGGGAGTCTAGGTTAACACCACGCATACTGGCCAGTGTTTGGGGGGCTGCTGGGACCCAGGGGCTGGGGCTAGGAGTCACAGGGGGCAAGGGGAGAGGGAGACACTGGTCTGTGCATCTCTGCCCAGGTCATGGCGAGGGCCTCCAGCCTCTGATGCTCAGTGCTTCCTTAAAGCCACTCTTGATGCAGAGAGACTAAGGGCTCCCCCCCCCCCCCCCCCCCCCCCCCCCCTGCACTCCCCTGACAAAGCTCTGAGGCTGAGGCTCTGAGGCTTGGAAGGCCAGCTAGCCCACCTGCCTTTGTGTTCCTCAAATTCTTTCGAATCACTCCACCCAAACGCAGATGCTTGCATACCTCCAGGGACCAGCAGCTCATTGGTTCCAAGGCAACCTGCTGTGTCTTTTTTATGTTGTTTTACTAAGTTTTAATTATGTAAGGAATATACAGATACATTTTTGTTGTACCGAAGTCCAATATGATTTAAAAAGCTAAGTACTATCTTCCTTCATAACTACAATATTCCAGCCTCCTCTGCAGGGTCAATCATCACGGTTATTACTTTGGTATATATCTTTCTAGATACTTCTCTATACATCCACTCACAGAACCTAGAGGAAGATGTGCTATTATAACACGCATGTGTGTGTCTGCGTGTGTACATGTTTAAATGAAGGGTTACATAAAAAAATAAATGAAGGGTTACAGATCACTGTGTAAATGCTTTCCTCAATGTTGGATCTAGGAAATCTGTCATGGTTTTACCTAGAAAGCTATCATAATTCCTTCCTCCTTCGTTTCTCTTCTCTTTTCTTTCTTTCTTTCTTTCTTTCTTTCTTTCTTTCTTTCTTTCTTTCTTTCTTTCTTTCTTATACACGGTAGTTTTAGCCATTCTCCTACTGCTGGACATTTAAGTTAATTCTAATTTTATTTCTGTGCCTCTCTGGGCTTATCTACTGCTGGGTATGGGAGCCTGTTGCATTTTTTTTTTTTAATAAATGATTGCACAATATTTAAAAGGCGTCCACTGAGACTTCTTTGGACAAAACCAAATGTCTCCCTGTAGGTCCCAAACTATTCCTGGTGTCTTCTTTAGAGTCAGAGAGAAAAGGCTACTCCCCTGTCTCCTGGTGGTCCCCAGAGAGCTGGAAATAGTAGCCATGGCTCCTGGAGACTTTTTTCCTTCACACTTGGGTATTTCTACCCTGACTCAAAGGGCATGTTTTTGGGTGACCCATCTCTTGGGTGGCTCTTGTGGTAAGTGGACTTTGGAGTCACTGGGTTCTTGGTCCTTGGTTCCAATCCTGGTGTTTCTGGGAAATCTCCTTAACCTCTGGGAGTCTCAGTTGTATCCTCTGTAAAATAGAGATGACAATAGCATCTGTGTCACAGAGCTTCTGTGAGGACCAAGGAGGCGGACACGGGTAAAGTGCAGGATGCTGTGCCAGGCACACAGTAAAATCCCACTAATACTCTATCCTGGGGGCTCTTGCCTGTCTTAGCTCCGCACCCCACTCTGAGGACGGGGGCCTGTGTCCCTGGTGGGCAGCCTGGGATGGCTCTGGCCTCTGCAACGGTTTTATCCCACTGTCCACTCGCTGATTTCCCAGAGGAGGCTGCTGCCTGGGAATGCGGCGGGTGATTGGAATACTTCCCGGCTCGGCCCTGCAGGTCCTGGACTGGGGCCTACGGGGAGGGAAGGAGGTCAGCCTGACCCTTCGCTCGGCAGTGGTGGCCGGGAGCCTGGTAACGTAACCCCACACCTCGGGCAGATTTACCAGCTTTCAATGGGGCCTGTTGTGGCCCGGGGATTTGATCTCTCTTGGCCTGCAGGGTGGGCAGGAGAAGAAAGCAGCTTGGGGCCAGCCTCTCCCCTGAGAGCCCTGGGGCCCGTCTGGGCCACACTGGCTGGTCCAGGCTTGGGGTTGCCTTTCTGCTCCGGGGCGGGGGGGGTGGGGGGCAAATCTCTGCCTGTGACTGTGTAGTTAGAGTTGGAAAGGATGGCCCTTCTGCTCTTCCCTCACCTCTTCCCCACTCTTCAGGTTCTAAACCACCTCTCATGTCACCTTCTCACCAGCTCATCACAGCCACCCTGTGAAGCGGGTTGCCTGGCTGGGGCCATTTCACAGATGCAGATGCTGAGGCTCAGAGAGGTGAAGTCTGGGAAAGTCTTCCCAGAGCCACACGGTTAGCCATCGGTGGCATTGACAACATACCCAGGCTGTCTGGATTCTTGTCCAGTTCTTTTTCTTGAGGCCACCTGCGCTGATAGTCTTGGCAGAAGGTGCCCCGCCGGGCATCCCCATGTGACCTCTTGTCCTCCGGTCAGTGGTGTGTGTGGTGAGTGGGCACGGAGGGTTGGGATTATCTCCTGAGAAGCAAGAAGCACCGTAGCTGGCTCGGGGCCCAGCCCTTCCCCAGCACCAGCCACAAGCCATCTCGGTCGCCAGTGCGGGGAACAGAGTGTGGCTGCTTCAGCTGCAGCCCTCTGCCCTGCTGGGGGAGGCTTGCTCTCTGTGGTGTGGGCAGGGGGCTGCAGCGACCCTCGGGACTCTGGGTGCTCCTCCCAGGGAAGCAGGAGAGCAGCCCACCGTTGGGTGGAGAAAGCAAGTTTCAGAGAGGCACAGGGGCTGCTCTGAGATGGCAGTTGGCGGAGGAAAAACGTGAAGCCCATGTCCTGATTCTTTGTTGTTGGGTCACACCAAAGACATTGAGCTGGCCTCAGTCTGAGCTATGAGCATGGCTGGTGGGGTCAGAGGGATGTGGGCTTGGGCCCTAGGTCAACAATAACTTCATATATTTTTTTTAAAGATTTTATTTATTTTTTGAGAGAGATTGAGAGACAGAGAGAGCACAAGTAGGGGAAGGGGCAGAGGGAGAGGGAGAAGCAGATTCCCCACTGAGCAGGGAGCCCAATGTGGGGCTCGATCCCAGGACCCCAGGATCATGCCCTGAGCCAAAGGCAGATGCTTAACCAACTGAGCCACCCAGGTGCCCCAAAAACTTCATATTAATTGAACACTTACTATGTGCTGGTGCTATTCTAAGTCTTGACCCATAACATTTCATTTAATCTTCAGAACAACCTTATGGGGTAGATACCACTAGTATTCTCCATTTACAGCCAAGGAAACTGAGGTACAGGTGGGCTAAGTGACTCCCTAGAGTCATATGGTGGTGAAACTGGGATTTCACTCAGAGGTTGTGTGTGAACCACCACAGTGCTTCTTAAGGCCAGGAGGACCCCCAGGGCCAAGCACACCTTATTCCGGATGGTACCTGATACATGGCAGGTGCTTGTTATACGTGTGTCAAGTGAATAAGCAACTCAATCTTTCTGGATGTCAGTGAAGTGAATACCAAGCCACCTTTCCCCCAGCATTGATGGGAAGGATCCACTCGGTGCGTTGATATTTGAAAGTGCTGATAAGCTCAGGACTCGGGCCATGGCTGCTCTGGTCACTCTGGGGAGACAGTGCCACTGAGCTGCTCTGAACCGTGTCCCATGAGTGAGTGGTGCTGCTCCAAGCTATTGCACTGGAGCTCACCTGCCTGCCCTGGGGGGCAGAGGTGGGTTCTTTCTGCATGGGTGGCTGTGGGATGTCACCCATGGCTGGCCTTGGGCTTCCTCTGGGCCAAGCCAGGGGCCAGAGGGGCTAAGGGTGAGCACTGTGACGGTGTTCGTGAGGGACCCTTGCATTCCTTGAACGCTCACAGCCTGCTGGGTGATTCACGTGCATGCACGCATGCACACACACCCATCCAGGTGTTTTCTTATCAGTTTCCTGAGTCTATTTTTCACCCAGGCTCAGGAGGTGAGGGGACTTGCAGGTTTCCGCAGGTGTAGGGTGGGATTCCAGTCTGCTTCCAGCTACTGCCTCAGAAGGAGCCCTCTCCAAGTGCTCACATGTCCCCTGTGGGTTCCAAAAGTATGAACAAATATCAGATATAACCAGACCAGGGTGTCCCAGGGGGTCTCTGGGGTGACTCCTGCCTCTGCTGCTCCGGCAGGTGGGGAATCCCCTCCCACTCGGATTTGCTGTCGTTCTAAACAGTTTTGACAGCAGGCTCTCTGTAGCAGGACTCAGGAGATGCTGTTCCGTCCTAGGCTCTGCCACGGGTTTGCTGTGTGGTCTCGAGTAAGCCCCTTCCCCTCTCTGGGCCTTGCTTGATGTGCAGCCCTGTAAAGTGAGACCACGGGCTCGCTGACATCTACTGTTCTGTGCCTCCATTAAGGGGTATGACTTATGCCCCACTTTCTCAACCCCTTTTTAAGACACTAGGATATTGGGGTCCCTCCTCCTTGCCGAGCTGGGACAACTGGGCTTGGTTCTGTTGTGGCCCAGTCCTGAGATGGTGAAAAGCGTGTCTTAGGACTTGCTGGGGAATCCCTGCTGGGTCCACTCCCCTCGGCCCACTCTGAGAACTCGAAGTTTGGCAGACAACACCCAGCATGGGGGGAAAGCACGGCTTTTGGAGTGCATGAAATCTGGGTCAGAATCCTGGCTTTGCCCCTGATCTGTGGCTGTCTGTCTGACTTCTCAGTGCCTCAGTTTCTCACCTGGGAAGTAGGGAGAGTGAAACTGCCCTCCCGAGGTTGAGGTGAGGGTGGAATGCTTGAGCTTCTCCCCAGCAACCCGCTGACACTCGGCAGGTCCCCAGTGACAGGCATGGGTCTGCTGAGTGTGGTGGGGCGGGGGTCAGGGATGGTTCCGGAAGCCTTGCCAACAGCCCCAGAGCCTGAGTCCCGAAATAGAAGACCCCAGAGACAGAGGCTCCTGATGGCCAGGCAGGAGCTGGCAGCGTGGGCCTTCCCTCCCTCCTGGGCCTGGTGGCTGCATAAATTACTCGGCAGCCTTTGGGCTAATTTTACCTTCTTGGTTTTCATGAATCATTTCCCATCCGGGGGCGTGTGAGAGAAATGGCCGTGGCTCTGCCAGCTGGATGCCCCAGCGCCAGCCGCGGTGAAACGGCTGCGGTGGGCCCAGCATGCTCTCAGAAGCAAGGCCGGGACCCCCGGGGACCCCCATGAGGGGCCATGAGGGGCCCCCGAGGGCTGGCTCCTTCTAGCCGTGTTCCCAGACCTTTGGGTCATCATGATTTGGAGTAAATGAGCCACGCCAGGTCCTGGAGCTGGAACTTGGGCTCAATCTCAAGGAATTTGGCGTTGTGTGGCCTTCCCGTGATGCCCGTCAGGGTCCCTTTTGGCCTCCGTGGTGAAGCGGTTGGTGGAGAGACCCCCGTGGCCTCAGGGGCTTTTGTGTGGCCGGCTCCAGGGGTTTGTACGAATGTTGAATTTTCATAGTGACCCAGTGCCAGAGCTGACGGGTCCTGACAAAATCAAACCCAACCCCCTTGGATGAACTGGGGCTCACACGGGGGATGGAATCTGTCTAATGTCTGGTAGTGGAAGAGGTCAGGCTAAGAGTTATTTACTGGCAGTGGACCCCTTTGCTCATGAACCCGATTTGACCATTATCATTCCCATTTTATTTTGTTTTTTAAAAAGATTTTTATTTATTCACGGAGACACAGAGAGAGAGGCAGAGACACAGGCAGAGGGAGAAGCAGGCTTCCTGCAGGGAGCCCGACGTGGGACTGGATCCTGGACCCCAGGATCACGCTCTGAGCCAAAGGCAGACACTCAACCACTGAGCCACCCAGGTGTCCTCTTATTCCCCTTTTATGGAGAGGTACCTGAAGGCACAGAAAGGAAAAGAATGCCCCTTCCCCCAATGACACAGCTGTAAGTGGTGAGGCAACCATCCGCAACCAAGCGGTCTCACCCCGGAGCCCCCATTCCCCAAGTTATCCACCACACTGCCTCTTGGAGTGGATTTCCAGGGTGGCTCCCACCCTCTTGTTTGCTTCGTTCACTCACTGAGTGTGTGTTGAGCCCCTGCCGGGTACCAGGGACCATCGTGGGCCCCAGGGAACTTGGGACAGAGGTCCCACCCCAGTCCCCCATCTTGCCTGAGGCCAGGTTCTCAGAGGATGATGTCCTCACAGCCCTGTGGCCTTGGCTGCACAGGCCGTGACCTCAGATATCAGCTGGGACAGGGAAGGCGCCTGGGTGACACAGGCTGGCCGCAGGTCTGAAGAGTAAGCGCCTTGCCCTTTGAGCAGGGCCCCCGCCACCCAGCTCTGGCACACTGTTGCCACATGGAGCCACCTGCCTGCAGTTGCCAGTTCTTCCGATTTTCCAGCAAAGTTGAACATTGGGTCTTTCCATGAAATCTTGTTTCTTCAGAGTTGGCAACTAAGGCAAAAATAAAAATTGGAAAAGATAAACCCAAGACAAAAACCAGGCACCAGTTTGTAACCTGTGGATTCTTTCTTCTGCTGCCTTTCTACAGGCCTGTCTCTGGTCGAAGCAGGTTCTAATGATCCCCCCAGGGCCACCTCTGTCAGGAAGTCCCTCCACTACCTGCCATGAAGCCCCTAGCCCACCCCCTGATTGTAGTTTGTCACCCCCCATGCTAGACTGCCACCTGGCATTAGTGGAAAAAGCATGACCTTTGACTTGGATAGATTCCAGACAGCTGCTGTGCAGCCTTGTTCAAGGCACTTGTCCTCTCTGAGCCTGTTTCCTGTGTGAAAAACAAGTAAAGTAGAACTGTACTCATTAGGTTTTTGAAAGGGTTTTAAAGACAGTAAAGACAGAAACTCAAGTCGATCAGGATTAGGCAAAAATGGATTTTATGGGCTCAGCAAAGTGCAAAGTCCAGGGTCCTGTTCAGCTTCAGGAACAGTTGGATCCAGGGCTCACACAGTGTCCTCAGGACTCAGTCTGTTCCTCTTACTCTGCTTGCTTCTGTACCGCCTCCCCTCCTAGGCAGGCTGGTGTTTGCGAGTGTATGTAGTGCCACAGTGGCCGGCTGCCAGCAGATCCATAGTAACGTTCCATTCTTTCCCAGCAGATTTCTCCAAAGCCCCAAAATTGCCCCTCGTGACTGGCTGGGCCCTTTACCCTTGCCTGCAGTGTTCACTATGACTTGCAGACTCGAATGCTGATTGGTTGGTCCTATCCCAGAATGGAGCATTTGGAAAAGGGGATTCTCCAAGGACACCAGGGTCCTTTGTGCCAGAAAGGGGATAGATGCTAGCAGGAAAACCTACAGACATTCTACTCAGGCTGCAAGTCTCATGAGGGCGGGGACCTAGTTCACCCTGGGGTTCCCAGCACCTAGGACAGTGCCTGGCATGTGAGGAAGTCAAGAGTGAATGAATGGATATCCTCCACAGTGCATGCAGACACCTGGCACAGAGCCTGGCATCAGCCACGCGGTGCCCCTCCTGTCTCCTTCCTGGAGGGCTGGGATAAAGGTTTTTCATCCTCGCCCGCTTCACCTGTCTGGTGCAGTGTCATGGTTCTGCACCGGCTGCTTGGTACTGAGCTGGCTAGCTCCTCTGGGGAGGCCCCAGAACACCCGTTTGTTAGGGCAAGCTTGACAAACAGTAAATATAATCATCGCTGATCACACCACCTTGCATTCACAGGTATCATTCTCCGAAATCATCTCATTCTTTGCTTCTCTACTGCCTGTGTCCACATAATTTATGTTTGTTACTGTTTGGCGACCGAGCTACAGATAGAGCTCCGATGTAAAAAGGGGCTGTAATCCACCCTCTGGGGTCGTGGGGGAGGATTAGGCGACAGAATGAAGAAGTGGAACACCTGGGGACAGGGCTGGCAGAAAGTGGGGGTTCAGGCAAGGCCAGGTTCCCTGTGAATGCCTTCAAGTCAAGGTCTCAGTCTGAGCCTTCCCATGGATACCTTAGTAAATGGCCGCTGAGGACACGCAGAGAGACAAACAGACGCACCTATACATGCACACATATGGTTAGGGAAGAACCCCAATCTGATGGCCAAGACTCTATGGGTCGGCAGGACAATGACTCCGGTGCAGTAAATAGCAGGATCATCACATGGTGGCCTTGGTTACTGCACCCCCAAGTCCCACAGGGTGACACAGTGGACCCAAACGGTGACTGTGTGGACCGTGGGTTACACAGCATCGGAAGAACTCGGGGGCCGGCACCTTGGGTAGCCAGTGCTGAACAGGCCGGTTCCACTTCTCTGGGGCTGAGCACCATGCTGCGGTCGCTTTAACCTACTTATTACCTATGTGACAAGCTACTGAGATGACTTGGGGTCAGAGTCTGGTGAGGCCTTAACAGTTTACATACTCAGCAGGGACACTCAGGACCCTTGGGGGACCGCCTGGCCCATCACACACACACACACACACACACACACACACACACACACACACACGGGCATGCACGCACACCTTACTTGTCGAAAGACGGGGTGGCGGCCTGGCTGCTGATGGTGAGCTCCTGTGGGAGGTCTTCATCACGCTTGGTGCTGACACGTACCATGGCTTTGAGCACCTTGCAGTTTCCAAGGGTACTTCCCAGCTTTTCTGTGTGTGTGCATCACCTAAGGCCATCTCTGGTGCAGGAGGCCTAGGAGAGGAGCACAAGACTGAATTTTATTTATTTATTTATTTAGTTAGTTTTAAGATTTTATTTATTTATTCATGAGAGGCTGAAGCAGAGGCAGAGGGAGAAGCAGGCTCCCTTTGGGGAGCCTGATATGGGACTTGATCCCAAGGCTCCGGGATCATGACCTGAGCCAAAGGCAGACGCTCCACCACTGAGCCACCCAGGTGCCCCAGGACTCTGCATTTCTAAGTGCCAAGTGATGCCCCTACTGCTGGTCTGGACCACACATTCAGAAACAAGGATTTAGGTGACTTTTGAGGTTTCTTTTAATTTTGAGATGCCGGGCAGGACTGGATGAATAGAATAAACAGCCAGTGAGAAGGGCAGGGGTGGGAAGGAGCAGTGAGGGAGGAGGAGGAGGATGAAGAAGAGACTGCAGGAGAGATAAAGGCACAGTGCCAGGTCCACTGCCCCCCCCCCCCACCAGACTCCCTCCATAGGCCTTCCCCTCTGGTCTCGTGATGTAGAGGGACTCCTTTCCTTGGAGTCAGAACACCACATGGGGTTTCACCAGGGCCCCACCTTGCTAATTGGAGGCTCTAGCCCCATGGGGCGGGCTAACTGTAGGTTTGAGAATGTGCAGGACACCCTGGGCCGGGGACAGAGAAAGGAGGGCCTGGAGAGGGGCAGCCCGGCACAGACCGTGGTGGTGGGTTCCTATCTCCTACCACCTTCCTCTGGGAGGCCCTGAGCAAGTTGCTCCCACTCTGGGCCTCAGTTTCCTAGCGAGGAAAGGAGGGTCTTGAATCTAGCAATCTGGATACAGGCTTTCAGCTCCGACAGCCTAGAGGAGGCAGTGGGATGCGAAAGCTCACTTTACCCAGCCCTACTCCTTAAAACCCACAGGGGCCTTGGGTGCGGATGGCTTCAACTCCCTACCCTGCCTGCCCTCTTCATTAGCATCATGGGGGAGGGGACCTAAGGAGCTGACCAAACTAGAGGTCCTGTGGGTGGCCAGCTTCTGCCATACCGGGCAGGCGGGCAATCCAGGCAGCATGGCCCTGACCATCCTTAAATGCATCTACACATTCAGGTCACTTATACTCATGACCTCCTACCTTCCTGCTTCATCATTTGCAAGTGCAATCTCCCTGAGGCCCTGGAAGCCTCAGCCCAGAGACCACCCCCCCACACACCGGCACACACCCCCTTCTCCGCAAGCCATATTTGTCTGTGCTCAACTTGATATCTGGTATCTTGGAGCTAGGTCAGCCTCGGGGAATTCATGTGGACTTCAGAGTTCCCTTCCAGGGGGTCAGCAGGTGCTAAGGAGGAGCCCCCTCTGCCTACCCTCCCTCTATCAGCAGATGCCTTCTCCCCTTCTGCTCCCTGCCTGGGAGGTGGCAGGGCAGCCTACAGCTTGTTTTTTAAAATGTTAATACTAACATGCCTTTCAAAATTTGTTGTTATACAAAACGAAGAGTATAATAAATTTCCTCCATAATCAATAACTCATAGGCATTACTAATCTATTTTTAAAATCAGAAATGCATGCATCTGGTGGAAAGCTCCATAAGAGGTAAGGCCCTTTCCTCCGCTAGCCCTCAGTCCCAGGAACAGCGGCTGTCACAGCTCAGAACTCTTTTGTGCAGACGCGAGCACGTATAAATGTGTATATCCTTTCTATTTTATTAAAATAGGGCATGTTTATTTTATATAACATTTATACAGCTTGCTCGCTTCGTGTCAGACGCCATTCTAAGTATACGGCAAATATTAACTCATTCAGTCCTCCAAACAGCCTTAGGTGCTATTCGCCAAAGCACAGAGAGGTTAAGGAAGGCCCCCAGCATCACACAGTGGTAAGTGAAGCTTGAGAGTAGAACCTAGGGAGCTGGGTACCGAGATCTATGCTCTTAGCGACCCCTTGCTGCTGCCTCTCTAATGATGCAGATGGTCTTTACCTTGGTTTTGTTTTCACCACCAATTACATAATCCATTCAACAAATGTTTATCGTGCACTCACTTTGCACCAGGCACTGTCCTACTTGCAGGGGATTCAGCAATAAATGGAAGATAAATATCTCTGCCTTCCTGGCGTTTGCATTCTGGTTGGGGAGGCAGAGGGCGAATAATATAAATGCGTACTACATCAATGTGATGGTGAGTCGAGCTCAGGAGAAAAGCCAAGCAAGAGGGATAGGACCCATCAGGGGATTGCAGTTGTATCTAGGTGGCAGAGAATGTGACCTTGAATTAAGACCTGAAGGGAGTGAGGGAGTGAGCCCTGCAGGTATCTGGGGGAGGAGCGTTCCCAGCAGAGGGAACAGCCAGTGCAAAGGCACAAGATGGGAGCACTGTCATGTTGCTGGCTGAGCAAGGTGGCCCCTCTGGCAGTGGTGGGAGTGAGGGGGGCACAGTAGGAAAGAGGTCACAGAGGGCAGACTGTGTCACTCTGGAGAGTTTGCTGTTGGCTGAGCTTTGCTCTGTGGAGGGTTTAGAGCAGGGGACCATTTGATCTGACTGGTTAACGGGGCTGGAGAATGGACAGCAGGGGCAGAGTGGCAGCAGGGAGACCATCAGGCTGCTGCTGCAGCCCTTCAGGCCAGAGGGAGAAGTGGCTCAGACCACGCTGGTGGAGCCCTTGTTCCATGACTTTCCTTCTTTGGAACAGCTGCCTGTTGTCCAGAGACCCCATTATTTATTTAACTGGCCTCCAGATGGACTCGTTGGTTATTTCCAGTCTTTTGCTATTCTAGATAGTGCTGCCGTGAAAAGTCTTAGACGTTCATCTCAGTGAACTTCCTAGAAGTGCAATGGCAGGATAGAGGATTATGTGCATCTTTTAAAGGTTCCCAGGCTTATACCACTCTCCTTAAATACACCAGCTTACATTCCCACCAGCGTGCGAGAGTGCTTGGGGTACAGCTTCAGGTCAGGCCTTGGGCTGAGGGGAGAGCATGGCTGGGGTGAGATGCTGTAGGCCCTCCTGGTTTGCTCTTTGGAGATCAAGGCACCATCAAGGCGGACCCTTTAGAGAGGCGCAGCCAGAGTTTGGGACACAGCCGGAGCTGGTAGGTGGGTGGTGTGCATGGTGATGGCCGCATGTCATAGAGACCTGTCCTGGAAGGGCCTGAGTGATACAGGAGCCTAACAGGAAGTGCAGAAGTAGGGAAGGTTCCAGGAGCAGCTGATTCCATCGACTGCCCAAGTCCACATCTCTGAGATGTTGTCCCGCACCAACTAGTCCTCTGATTCTCAGACACTAGCTGGTGTCCCACGGCTCACTGCAGTTCTGAGACTAACCACCCAGAGTCAGCACTGAATTTACAGATCGAAGGCTCAGTCCCACAAGACTGTCCCCATTTGAGACACCAGTTGCAGGTCCTGGGACACCCATGTTTCTGACCAACACATATCAGTGGTTTCCACAACCTCCTTCTCAGGTTCTATAATTTGCTAGAATGACTCAGAGAACTGAGGAAAAGTGCTTTACTGACAATCATAGTTTACTATAAAGGATACAGGCTAGATGGAAAAGATGAACTTGGGTAAGGTAGATGAGAAGGAGCATGGAGCTTCCATGCCCCCTCCTTGTGCACCCTGCCCCCCAGCACTGCTACCTCTTTCCACCCAGAAGGCTCTCTGAATCTTTTTTTTTTTAAGGTTTTATTTATTCATTCATGAGAGACAACAGAGAGAGAGAGAGAGAGGTGGACATATAGGCAGAGGAAGAAGCAGGCTCTCTGTAGGGAGCCTGAGGCAGGACTCAATCCCAGGACCCTGGGATCATGACCTGAGCCAAAGGCAGATGCTCAGCTGCTGAGCCATCCAGGTGCCCTGAGGATCTCGGAATCTTTTTTTTTTTTTTTTTAAGATTTTATTTATTTATTCGTGAGAAACACAGAGAGAGAGAGAGAGAGAGAGAGGCAGAGACACAGGCAGAGGGAGAAGCAGGCTCCATGCGGGGAGCCCGACTTGGGACTCTATCCTAGGTCTCCAGGATCATGCCCTAGGCTGTAGGCGGCACTAAACCGCTGAGCCACCGGGGCTGCCTGGCTCTCCGAATCTTGATCAAGAATTTTTTGAGGCAACTTATCGAATGAGAGAAAATATTTGCCAATCATCTATCTGAGAAGAGATTCATATCCAAAAGATATAAAGAACTCATATGATTCAATAGCAGAAAACCAAACAATCTGATTAAAAAATGGGCAGAGGAGCTGAATAGACAGTTTTCCACAGAAGACATACAGACTAACAGGTAAATGAATAAACATCACTTGGTCATCAGGGAAATGAGATGTTCCGACACTTGTCAGAATGGCTAGCATCAGGAGGGAGAGAGAGAATAAGCCCTGGCCAGGAGGACGGGAACCTTGGTGCACTGCTCTGGAAATACGAATTGGTGCAGCCACTGTGGAAGATGAGACAAAGCTTCCTCAAAAAAATAGGGGCACCTGCGTGGCTCAGATGGTTAAGCATCTGCCTTTGGCTTGGGTCATGATCTCAGGGTCCTGGGATCAAGCCTCACATCCGCTCCAGGCTCAGCAGGGAATCTGCTTCTCCATCTCCCTCTCCCCTTGCTCATGCTTTCTCTCTTTGTGTATCTCTCTGTCTCAACTGAATAAATAGACTCCTTAAAAAAAATTAAAAATAGAAATACCATATGATCCAGCAATTCCACTTCTGGGTGTTTACCCAAAGAAAATGAAAATGCTAATTGGAAAAGCTGTCTGCACCCCTATGTTCACTGCAGCACTATTTGCAAGAGCCAAGGCTTGGAAACAAGCTAAGTGTCCATGAACAGATGAGTGAGTAAAGAAGACGTGGTAGAGATAGCGGAGTATTATTTATCCGTATAAAAGAACGAAATCTTGCCATTTGTGACAACATGGATCGACCCTGAGGGCATTATGCTGAGTCAAATAAGTCAAAGACAAATACTGTACGATCTCACTTACCTGCAGAATGAAAACAAAACCAAACCAAGTTCATAGACCCTGAGAACAGACTGGTGATTGCCAGCGAGGGGCGGGGGTGAGGTGAAGCGAAATGCATGGAAGGGAGACAGAAGGTACCAACATCTAGTTATAAACTAAGTCCTGGGGATGTGATGCACAGCCTGGTGGCTATAGTTAATAACACTGTATTGCATATTTGAGTTGTTAAGAGAGTAGATCTTAAGTGTTTTCATCACAAGAAAATGAATTCTGTAACTATGACAGATGTTAATTTACTGAGATCATTTTGCAGTATATACAGATATGAAATCATTATGTGGTAGACCCGAAACTAATATGCTGTTGTAGGTCAATTATACCTCAATTTAAGAACCAAAGGATTTTTGTAGACCTCACTCTCCAGGCCCCTTCCCCTCCCAGAAGGTCAGCAGGTGGGCCCGGAAGTTCTAACGTTCTAATCCTGGGTTCTGGGGTGACCAGCCCTATCCTGAGGCTCTGTAGGGGCCCCGCCCTTAGTCACTCACTAACATACACTCAGGTGAGCTAGAAAGGGGCAACAGACACTCCTATTACTTGGGAAATTCCAAGGGTTTTAGGTGCTCTCTGCCAGGAACTGGGGACAAAGAACAAATATATTACTTATTATACCACACCTTCCCTCTGCTCCACTGTGTTAGCTTCATCTTGAGGGTGCTTTGCACAACATGGCTGCATGCTTTCTTGGTCAAGTCATGAAACTGAAGTCCTTTTCTTCCCTTGGATGGGCCTAAGTAGGTCAGGTATCTGACCTTAGAAGGGGAATGTCAGGTGCTGACTAGTCAAAGTCCAGGTTCCTGATCTAATAACTGGGGAGGAGGATGGTCTTGCAGTGGTCTTGTACCACTGTCTTTGATTAGTTGGCGTCCGCACCTGGAGCTGAGGGTAGGCCCAGCTCCTCCTGGATCTCTGTAGGTCCTGGGAGAGAGGTGTCCCACCTGAACAATGTCCTGTTCTTTTAAGGGGGAGGAGGAAATGGGATCCAAGTAAGCCACCAGCAGTGTCTACTCTGAGAGCAAACATGGGAAAAAGTTGACTCATGAACTTTTACATTGCTTCTCCCGACATCTTTTCAAAATCTTATCAATGATGGGGTCAGCCTGTTACCTTTAACAGGTTCTGCAGGAGGGACCACCTTGGGAGAATGTGTTCCACTGCCCACCCCCATCCCCCCACCCCTGGCCAGCTGTGCTCAACTGCTCTGCAGATGAAGGCCTGAAACCCAATTGTGAGCCTCGCTGGCTGGACCCCAGTTCCTCCAGCTGCAAAATCAGGGGCTATACTGGGTCCCAATTTCGCCCATGAGAGTTCTTTGCCCTTAGGACCCCTGCAGATATTTTTCCTTTGTTTCTACTAACATATAAATACATATGGAAAAATGCACATATTATAGAAGTGTGGCTCAATGTATTTTCACAAACTCGTACACCCGGTGGACCAGCACCAAGATTAACAGAGCATGACCGGCATCAGACAAGCCCCTTCCTTATCCCTTTTTCATTCTTCCCAAGGGTTACCATGGACACTTCTAACTAATACCATAGTTTTGCCCTTTTTTTTTTTTGACTTTACATGAATGGAATTATACAGTATGTCCTCTTTGGAGTCTCGTTTCTTTTCTCGCATCGTGACTACATACGATAGCAGATAGTGTGGTTTGGTTAGTCTCATTTCTGCACAGTAATCGACCCACCGAGCTATTTTGTAAACATAAAGAAGCTTAATGAAAATTTACAGTTCCCTGAAATCAGCAGGACAAATGAATGAACGTGCCAGATCTCTCTGCTTTTGCTTATAGGAGGATAGCAACTAACCAGTATGTTAACCCTGGTTATCACCTACCAGCATGACTAGGAAAAACTAGGAAAATGAATGAATATATATTTTTTAAATTTATTTATTTATTTTAGAGACAGAGGGAGAGGGCAGTGGGGAGGGGCAGAAGGCGAGGTAGAGTCTTAAGCAGACTCCCCACTGAGCACAGAGCCGGACACGGGCTGGATCTCATGACCCAGAGATCATGAGCTAAGCTGAAACCAAGAGTCCGATACTTAACCAACTACACCATGCGGGCACCCCGAAAAATGAATGAGTTATTATACGATATATTTAGTCTTTTCGGTAGACAATATCTTTTAAAATGGGGATCATAAGAAAAAGAAAAACAGAAGTCTTTCGTGGTAGAAATATCGGGGCTCTTACTGATCCATCAATCGATTTGCATTCATTCATCAAATGTGCAACAGATGCCACTTATATGCCTGGGGTTCAGTCTCTAATTTGGAGTCCTTCTTCCTCCCAACCAATTGGTTGAGTCTCAGCATCCAGTGACAAGTGGGTGAGGGTGTTGGAACCTTAGACATTGTCTTTAGCAATTTCTAAGTTAAAGGATTATAAAGAGTTCCTTTAAAGAGTGACTTTTTTCTCATAAGCAAAAAGAAGGGGAACTCTTTCTCTTTAACACACTGTGCCAACTAACCACACGTGATCCCGCAGAATATATTTTCCTAGACCTGTGTGTGCAAATCCATGTGTATATGTATTTCTAAAATGGAGTTATTTTGTATCTATCTTTTCACAGTTTTCATCTTTAAAAACAGATTTTATTGGGACGCCTAGGTGGCTCAGCGGTTGAGCGTCTGCCTTCAGCTCAGGTCGTGATCCCGGGGTCCTGGGATCAAGTCCCCCATCAGGCTCCCCAGAGGGAGCCTGCTTCTCCCTCTGCCTATGTATCTGCCTCTCTCTGTGTGTGTCTTTCATGAATAAATAAATAAAATCTTAAAATAAAATAAAAGCAGATTTTATTTTCTAGAGAAGTTCTAGATTCACAGTAAAATGAGGGGAAAGCATAGCATTCTCACAGTCTCCCTGGCCCCACATACCCACGATCTCCCCTGCTATAGGAGAGTGCCCAGAGTGGTACGTTTGTCACAACTGATGAACCTGCACCAACACGTCATTATCACCCAGAGTCCGTGGTTTACATCAAGGCTCCCTGTTGGTGCTGTACATTCTGTGGGTTTGGACAAATGCATGATGACACGTATCCACCATTACAGTGTCACACAGAGTAAGTTTCACTGCCCTACAAATCCTCTGTGCTCTGCATATTCATCCCTCTCTCCTGCTAACCCTGGGTGACCACTGAACTTTTTACTGCCTCCACAGTTTTACCTGTTTCCAGAATGTCATATAGTCAGAATCATCCAGCAGGGAGCCTTTTAAATGATCTTTCACTTAGTAACTTTCATTTTTCATTAACAATATGTTGAGCATGTGTTTCCATATCAATAAATATTCTTCTAAAGCATTGTTAATTGCTGTCTAATATTTCACCATGTGCTATATATTTTCTTTACTGTTTTCAAGGTGTATGTTTCCCCTGCTGTGTGTTTTTTGTTTGTTTGTTTGTTTGTTTGCTGCTACTAAGAATAGTGTTGCAGAAGACAGCCTTGTAGGTAAATCTTTGCATACAGCTTAATTATGTCCTTAGGATAAACTCCTAGATTTGGGGTTGCTCCTACGAAGGTTTTGCTCATTTCAAGTCTTTTGATATGTATTGCCAAATCGCCCTCCAAAAAGTTCATACCGATTATTTTCCAACCAGGGGCGTGTATAGGGTATTTTCCCCCACTCTTGCCAACTTGGAATATTGCTGAGATTTTTAAATCTTTGCTAATAGAGGTAAAATGATGTTTATTATAATCTATATTTATTTGGTTATTAAATTTTGTGGTTTTCCATAAAGCATGTTGGCCATTTGTCTTTCTTTTACAAATTCCCTTTTAAGTATTATTTTCCTTTTTTTTCTGTTGGGATGAACATCTTTATAACAGACATTTTATTTATTTTTTTAAAGATTTTATTTATTTATTCATGAGAGACAGAGAGAGAGAGAGAGAGAGAGAGAGAGAGAGAGAGGCAGAGACACAGGCAGAGGGAGAAGCAGGCTCCATGCAGGGAGCCTGACATGGGACTCGATCCCAGGGCTCCAGGATCACGCCCTGGGCTGAAGGTGGCACTAAACCGCTAAGCCACCAGGCTGCCCAACATAGACATTTTAAAAGTATTTCTCCCTTAAAGGTAGTAACTGCTAATAAAAGCCCTCTTTTTAATGTAAAAAAAATTTTCATCAGTGTGTCCACCTGATGTCTGCTCTACTTTTAAAGCAACAATAAAATGAATGATAATAAGAACTAATATTTATAGAGTGCTTATATGCCAGGTGTTTTGGTGTATAAACAGCCCTATGAGACAGGTTCTGACTTCAGTCCCATTGGACAGGTGGGAAAACTAAGGTAGGAGTGGTTAATTTTCTCAAGGTTATATAGTTTGCAAGTGACTGTGCTTGGTATCATTTGATTAAGAAAACACATGGTGACATTCGGCTTCTATGAATTCAGTAACATTTTTTAATTTTTAAAAAGATTTTATTTATTTATTCACGAGAGACCAGAGAGAGAGAGAGAGAGGGAGAGAGAGAGGAAGGCAGAGGGAGAAGCAGGCTCCATGCAGGGAGCCCGATGCAGGACCCAATCCCAGGTCTCCAGGATCACACCCCAGGCCGAAGGCGGCGCAAAACCGACAAGCCACCTGGGCTGCCTGAATTCAGTAACATTTTAAGACCATTTTATCATTTACTTCATCCTAAAAGTATTTATATACATTTATAAATCTGTCTTATGTATAAATTAAAGGCACATAATTTATTCCATCTAGAGGCAGTGCTTCTCGGGCATATAATTCAACGGTTCCCTGTAACGATTCCGTGCTCTTCCTCTATTTACCCCCATGGTTTACTATGAAGAACCGTGTTGAACCTTTCATTTTTCAAGCTGAGGAAACTGAGGCTCAGGGCAAGGCAGGAACTTGCTCAAGGTCACCTAAAAAGTTTACAGCACAGCCAGGACTGAAACCCAGAGCTCGGGATACCCAGCCCAGGTCACTGGGTGGCTTGGGCCAGCCCTCTAATCTCCTGTCCCTTGGTCATCAGAGAGAACAACACAGGATGCTGTGGTGGCACCGGAGCTGACCCTCGGATTCTCATGGGGCCAGCCGCTAGGAAAACCAAGTGGGCACAGATTCCCAGTCCTCAGGCCACACTAGCTGCCGGGCATTCCAGGACCCTGGCGCCCCGCCAAGGGTGAAAACAGAGCTGCTGCCCTCCTGAGCTGCATTCTGCCCCCCCACCCCCTTGGGTTTGCATCTCATTGCTGGGTTTGCAACATGCCTAATCTCTGCATGTGCAGACTCAGAGGAGCCAGCTGAGAGGGAGCATTGCCAGCAGCTTGGAGTCCTCCCTGAGGCCTGCAGGCCAGCCCTCCCCCAAGCCCCTCAGTGGGCAGACAGGTCCAGAGCAGACTGCAGAAACAGTTGCTGGAGCTTCAGCCAGCTCAGGCTTCCCAGTGCCCGCTGAGATGGAACCAGTGAAGGACACTAGCCTGTGGTGTTCTCCCTCTCTTCCCCAGTGGAAGTCTTGCCACCCCCCCCCACCACCACCACCTTCATTACAGACACAGGAAGGAGCCCTAATGCACATCAGTCATGCAAATAAGGCTCGGTTCCGGTTCACCAGGCAGCTGGACCGCTCCAAGAATGGAGGGAACTTAATCATGCAGTCAATAAATAAGCCTCAAATAATGAGTACTCTGAAAGCCATCGTATTTCCTTTTTTGCGCTAGCCGCCAGGAGGCTCAGCAATGAATGGGCGGCTAGATCACTAGCCATCTGACAACAGATTCTTGGTATAATTGGCATCAATCTTTCTCCATGAAATCTTTGTCCCATTGAGTATGTGTTTGTGTTACAAATCATCACGGTTCTTTTACGTGATGAAGGTGGGATGTAAGTGAAAAGTAAAATATGAAAGGAAATGGGGATCCCTGGGTGGCGCAGCGGTTTGGCGCCTGCCTTCGGCCCAGGGCGCGATCCTGGAGACCCGGGATCGAATCCCACGTCAGGCTCCCGGTGCATGGAGCCTGCTTCTCCCTCTGGCTCTCTCTCTCTCTCTGTCTCTCAGTCTTTCATGAATAAATAAATAAATAAAATCTTTAAAAAAAAAAAAAAAAAAAGGAAATGGCCAGTAGACATCTCTATCTTGAGGTATAAATGAATGCTTTTCTCAGAGGGAATGGTTTTCCATTTAAGACTCAGAAAATGTCTGCATGTTTCTTTTCCTCTCCCTCCTTCTTCCCCTCCATCCCTTATTTTCTTACTCTTGCCTTTTCCCTCCTTCCCTTCCCCTTTCAGGTCTCTCCCCTCCCCCCCTTCCTGCTCACTCCCTGCCTCTGGGCGGCCAGTTTAATACTAATATCCTTTACAGACCCAGACCCGTAGCACTTGGCTCTTCCCAAGGCCTCGCCCCAGCCTTTACCTCATTTATTCCTTATGGGGATTACCTGGCAAACAGGATGATTTCCATTTTACCAATGAAGACAGAAAGGCCTGGCGAGTTTAAGTGATGTGTGTGTGCTCAGAGCATACACTTTAGGACTTCTTATCAGGTTCAGGTCCCGGACTCAGAATCTAATTCCATCACAGTCTCTGCTGTACCTCACTGCCTCTCATTGCCAGCCTCACCCACTGGGCCACCCACCCTGCCCTGCTAAGATCAGTGAAAGCACCCAGAAGAGAAGAGGATTCAAAACAATAACCCGCCCACCTTGTCTTCCTTTCTGAGATCTCTTTTAGACTTGAGATTGTCAGTGGGGCCAGTAGGACATATTAAAGGGGGTGGTAAATTGCGACATGGGTCATTTGGCCGTTCATTTGGCCAAATATTGAGAATACACTGTGTGCTAGGCAAGGCTGAGACTAGGCTAAGGCAAGAAGTCACCTAAGTTGCCAAATTCAAGGATGTGTTCACTTTCAGGTGCCATTCCTGCCAAGGGCATGACCCAGAGAGGTGGGGTGCCTCCTTAAAGTTTATGCCCTAGCACCTTGCTGGTCTTTCACTAGTTCTTGCCCTGGTATCAAGGCACTGTTACAAGTGCCAGCAATGCAGTTTTTTCAGTGGTGAGCAAAGGTGCCTGCCCTTGTGGAACTTATAATGTATTGTGGCAAACAAGTATTCATCAAATAATCATGCTAACAAAAGACTGTTCTAAGGCTGACAAGTGCCACGAGGTAAGGGACGCGGAGCTGGAGAGGGTATTATGGCTCAGGAGGTTGGGAGAAGTGAGGGAGGGCTGAAGGATCCGTGGGATTTTTTTTCAGGTGTGCTGCAAGTGGAGGACACAAGTTCACAGGTGCCATGGCAGGGTGGGGGTGGCATGGGGGTGGTGCTGGTGGAGGATGGAGGGGCCAGAGCAGGAGAAATACAAAATGGTCCCGAGCAGTCTTTTTCTAATAAAGTGCCACAGTCTGCAGATGACTGACTTAAAAAAACAAATCCAACCCAATGGAGAGAATTCAAAGCCACCCCTTAAGGAGGTCACGTATACCCACCTTCCTGATCAGCTTTCTTCAGGTGCAGATATGCAGAGACTGTGTCTAACTCTCTCCAAACTCATCTTCTTCCATTTCCGTACGGCAGCATCTATGATAGAATCTAACATTGGCCACATTTTCCAGATGAACAAACGGGAGCAGAGAGAAGCTGGATAACCTGCTGTCTCAGGCGGCCATGACAAAATGCCATAGACTGAGTGGCCTAACAAGATTTCTCTCTCACAGTTTTGGAGGCTGGGAAGTCCACCATCAAAGTGCCAGCCAGTTTGGTTCCTGGGGAGAGTTCTCTTCCTGGTTTGCACACTGATGCCTTCTCGTCCTCACCTGGTGGAGAGAGAGAGTGAGCAAGCGAGCTCTGGTGTCTCTTCCTCTTCTTAGAAGGGCACCAGCCCTATTGGGTTAGGACTCTAACCTTGTGACGTCATTGAGCCTTTATCACCTCCTCTCAGGCCCTGTTGCCAAATACAGTCACATTAGGGATAGGAATTGGGGTTGCGGGTGGGGGCACACGAATTCTCAGTCCACTAACACCCACCAACCGCTGGGATTTGCAGGCAGTGCTCCTTTCGGAGACCTGGGTCTCTAACCACCAGACCGAGCCACCTCAGGATGTGCTGTGTGTGAATGTTGCCCATCCAAGTGACAAGTGCTCCTGGGGCTGGAAGCGTTCCGTGATCCTTTACAAATAAATCCGTGAGACCTTGCCCAGACCCAGCAGCCGGGCTCGGGGGCGGCCTGAACCCACCCCAGGGTGATCCCGGTGATCCTTCCGGGAGAGGTTGGGCTGAGAGTGAGGCCCGGGGGCGAACCAGACCTGAAACATAACGCTTGAAGCGGGGTTCCCCTGTCTCCAATTTACTCGGAGCAGGTCCCCGGCTCCAGTCTAGGCTCCGTTAGGAATGGACTGCGTGACCTTGGGCAAGTCCCTGGACATCTTGGCATCTTCCTGCCCTAGGCTCCCGCCTCGGGGACCTCAACCCCGGCCCCCCACGGCGGGGGGCATTCCGTGGGCCGGGAGGGCGGCCCAGCGGCAGGCGCGGAGCCTGCCCCCCCACCCCGCCGGCCCCGCAGGTGCCCGGTCCCCACCCCCGGCCGCGCAGGTGGGGACGGGGCGGCGGGGGGCGGGCGCGGCGGCAGGGAGCCGAGTGCCCGGTGGCCCGCAGGCCGCGCCGCAGCCACGCCGAGTCCGCGGCGGCCGCAGGGAGGGCGCGCGGGGGGCCGCCCGCGCTCGCCGCCGACCCGCCCGGCCCCCACCCCCCCGGCCCCGGCCCCCGCGGCGCCCCCCGGCCCGGCCCCGGCCCCGGCCCCGGCCCCGGCCCGCGGGGGGCTGGACTCCCGCCGGGCGGGCCCCCGGCCGCCGCCCCTCCCGGCGCCCGCTCCCGCTCCCTCCCCGCGCGCCCCCCTCCCGGCCGCCAGCCAACTGCGTGCCCCCGGGGCCGGCAAGAAGCCACATGCCCCCGCAAGGAATGCCGGGCCTGGCGGGCGGGGGGCGGCGCTGGGCAGGGCCGGGCGGGCAGGGCAGGGAGCTCCCCGCCGGGAAGGTTGGTGAGACGGAGGGCGGCCCGCGCCCTGCCCGCGCCCCGGCCCCCGCGCCCCGCGCCCCGCGCCCTGCCCGGCCCCCGCGCCCCGCGCCCCGCCGCGCGGCCTCACACTTTCCCCGCCGGACACGCGGGCGGGACGGGGCGGGGCGGGGGCCGGGGCCGGGGCCGGGGCCGGGGTGCGGGCGGCGCGGGGCGCGGGGCGCGGGGCCCGGGGCGGGGCGACTCGGGCCGCCCCCGCCCCCTCGGCGCGCCCCCGGCCCCGCGGGCTCGGCGGAGGGGGCAGGCCGTCGTGTTTCCCCGCACCCCTCCCAGCCGCCGCCGGCTTTGGGGCCCCGGTGGGGAGCAGGGGGCTGATTAGCCGAGGAGCAGGGGTGTGGCCAGCGGGGCCCCGGGTAGTGAGTCACACACGCTGCTCGCCCAGTCCCGGGCCGCGAGCGCGGTCCCGGCCCGAGCCGCGCGCCGCCCTGGCCCGAAGAGTGTCCCCGGGCTTGGCATGAGGACCCCGGGGTGCCGAGGGAGGGGCTGAAGCCCGGCGCGGTGGTGGAGGAGGGCGGTAAGCGGGCTGGGGAGACTGCCCCGGAGAGCGGGGAGCGGGTGGGGCTGGGAGTCGGGGCGGCCCCGGCCCGCGGGGACCCCCAGGCCCCGCCTGTACCTGCTCTGAGCTGGCAAAGCGGGCCTGGCCGCATTCCCTGGCAGCCTCGGGGTGAGGGGCTGCGCCGCCGCCTCTGCGGCCCCGTTTCATCTGCCAGCCCCCCTCTTGGCCCCAGCTGGGCTTGAGTGGGTCCCTCCCCTGCTCCCAGTTGCAGACTTTGGGGCCGAGGCTCCTGTGGACTCCTGGTACCCTTGCCCTTTAGTCCTGGGGTCCCTGGCTGTGCTACCCTAAGGCCTGCCCCCTGGCCTGAGCTGCCCCCCGGCGGCCTCTGACCCCAGGGGGCTGGTGGCTCCAGTCTTCCCTAGGACCAGCCCGGGATAGAAATGGCATTTCCTCTTGGCTGGGCTACAGCTGTTTTTGTTGTCTGTGTTCTCAAGCGCTTCCTCTGGGGATGGCAGGGAGGGTAACCAGACTCCACGGGACCCCCGCTTGCCCTCTCTGACACTCACCCTTCTTCCCCTGTCTCTTTGATCCTCTTCCTGCGCCATCCGCCTTCGCGTCCCCAGGACAGAATGACTGAGAACATGAAGGAGTGCCTGGCGCAGACCAAGGCGGCCGTGGGGGATATGGTGACCGTGGTGAAGACCGAGGTCTACTCACCACTCCGAGACCAGGAGTATGGCCAGCCCTGGTGAGGCCCTTATGTGGGGACAGGAGAGGGAAAAATGGGGAGTCTCCAGGCTGGGTGGGGTGGACGCCCCCCGGGCGGGGGGAGTTCCCACTCCTGGCCCACCTTCCTTAACTTTCTCTGGGCAGCTTCTGGGAGCAGATGTGAACGCAGGCTCTAGAAGGCTAGAAGAATCCACACCGCGGCCCTCGAAGGCCTAGGCCCAGGTCTCAGAACTCCTTCACTATCCCCAGCACTGAACGGGCAGCCTGGCTGGGACTCCTCCGCCCACCCCGCATCCCCGTGGCCTCCTGGCCTGGTCCACGGCTCCTCTGCCCACCAGCCTGCCACTCTCTGATGGCTTCTTTGCTTTCTTTACCGGCCCCTGGCCTGGCCAGCTCTAGGAGACCAGACCCCTCAACCATGGAAGTGGAGCCCAAGAAACTGAAGGGGAAGCGTGAGCTCATCATGCCCAAAAGCTTCCAGCAAGTGGACTTCTGGTGTAAGTGGAGCTTGGGGCTGTGCCTGGGTTTCTCCTCCCCTCACCCTACACCCACCCCGCGCCCCATCTCTGCTTAGGGAACTTGCAGCCACCATAGTAATGATAGGTACTCGCCCGTTATGTAGCAGACGCAGGGCCAGGCTTCTGTGAATCCTCACCGTGAGCCACCGAGGTGGCTTTTATTGGTCCCATTTTCCAGGTGAGGACACTGGGGCTTGGTGAGGTTCAGAACCTTGCCTCGGGTCCCCCAGCCCACAGATGCACACGGTTGCAGTTCAAACCCAAATCCGTCTGACTCCAAAGTTGTGCTTTTTACTTAAAACAAAGGCAGCTACTGGCTTCCTTCGCATTGGCAGGCATGTCCTTGGAGGCCCCAGGGAGGGTCATGGGTTATTACCACGGAAGACTCAGGGGCCTGAGGCTGGCTGGGGTGGAGCCGATCCCACGCAGTGTGCTTCTCACTGCCCTCTGCCGTCCTCAGGGTGGGCTTCCCTGCAGCCCCTCGCCTCCGCCGTGGGCGTCCTGCCTCCCTGCCGCAACTGAGGCTCTTTCGCTCTTTCCATCCCTTCAGTCTGCGAGTCCTGCCAGGAGTACTTTGTGGATGAGTGCCCGAACCACGGTCCCCCAGTGTTTGTGTCCGACACGCCAGTGCCCGTGGGCATCCCAGACAGGGCTGCCCTCACCATCCCGCAGGGCATGGAGGTGGTCAAGGAAGCCAGTGGGGAGAATGACGTGCGATGCATAAATGAGGTCATCCCCAAGGGCCACATCTTCGGCCCCTATGAGGGGCAGATCTCCACCCAGGACAAATCAGCTGGCTTCTTCTCCTGGCTGGTGAGTGTCCCCGGGCTGTGCCACTGTGCCGTGGGAGAGGGTGCTAAGGAGCGAGCCTAGAAGGAAACCAGCAGGGGGAGCCATACGCTGGCCCAGCCTGGCCCAAGAGCTTTCCTGCCATCCCTCCAGGATGTGGGGATGATGGATGTTGCTCTCCCCTTGCCCTGGCTGAGTGCTTGCCACCCTGGGTGGCTGAGAGCCGCGCTGAGGAGCCCATCTGGCCGTAGTCAGCAGAACCAGTGACGGGGCTCGAGGGAGCCCATGGCCCGCCAGCCAGGCAGAGCGCAGGGTGACTTCCCCGTGAATGTTCATGTGTGTACGTCTGGTGGGCCCCACAAAATGTTGTGGCATTTACGAGGGGTTTACCCAAGCCCTCCTCTGGAGTGGGTGACTTGGGTCTGGGGGCCACAAAGCAGTGATGCCAGGTGCTAGGCTGGGCGCCAGAGGAAACATGGCCCTTCATGTTCAGGGAGTGGACAGTCTGGTGGGGAGAACAGGCACTGGACAGGTACGTGCACATGTGATCATTACTACGGAAGGGGGAAGACAGGACATTCTAGGAGCAGAGGGAGACGGTGGTGTTCATGGTGCTCAGGGACCTGGGGCCTGGAGCCAAGTTCATTATGTCAGGTGACTTTGCTATTTACTGTCAAACGTGACCTTGGATGAGTCATTTAACCTCTTTGTGCCTGTTCTGTAACAGGATAATCACAGGTGATGGTGGAGATGAAATGGGTTAACATTATGAAGCTCTTAGAACTATGCCTGCTTTCAGGAAGCTTGCAGTGAATATCTGCTATTATTATTGTTGTCGTTGAGGGGTTTGGGCAGGATTCCCTTCAGCCTGAGACTTGAGGAATGAGTAGCAGTTATGGGAAGGGAGACAGAAAAATGCTGTGTGCATACAGAACAGCTGAGCAAGAGAAACTCCAACAGGTCTGGTGTGGCACTAGCAATGAGCCCGAGAGGCAGAGAATTCCCACCAGATGGCCAGAACAGCATGTGCAAAGGCCCTGTGTCAGGAGAGAAGATGGCATGTTTGCACAACTAGAAGAAGATCATTGTGCCTGAAGTACAGCAAATCCAGGGGCTGCGGGGGGGGGGGGGGGAGGTGAGACAGAAGCTTGGATGTATAGGGCCCAGTAGACCAAACTGGGACTTTTGCTCTTTAAGAACACTGAGAAGTTTCATTTATGTTTCGAAATGGTGACTTTGGCTGTAGCCTGGAGAACAGATCGGGGGTGGGGACATTGGTTGAGAATGGATGCCTACAGCTAAGTTAGAGGTTATTTTCTACATCGGTGATGGTGGAGGTTTGAACTAGGGTGGGGTGGCAACACGGAGACAGGTGAACTAGTTTGTGACCTGTTTCAGAGATAGGCGAGATTGACTTGGAAATAGATTGATTGGCCTAAGTAAGGGTGTGGGAATTGGCCAGGACAAGTCCTTCAGAGTTCCGCTCTCAGCAGGTCAGGAAGGCATCTCTGAGAAATGGAATGCAGGGCAGGACCTGGGTGGAGGTCCAGATCTCCATTCTGGTTTTGGACTGACGGCAAGGTACCCAGTGGCTATGTTAACTAGGCGGTGAGCTACATGGGTACGGTGCTTGGAAAGGAGGTTTAGAGATGTCACTTCCGGAGTCACCTGTGCATAGGGGTCAGTGGGGTTAGAGATGCAGAGGGCAGCCCACAGGGAGAATAGGTGAACGAGAGGTGGAGAGGGTCTACGGTGAGCGTTGAGGAACTTCAGTGATGTGCGGGTCCAGCAGGGGAGTGTGATCCTGCAGGGGCGACAGGAAGAGCAGCCCAAGAGATGAGAAATGCAGAATGGCCAATGGTGTCGGATTCTGCTGGGAAACAGGCAAGAGAAGGCCTCAAAAGCGTCCCTTGGGTTTAGTGCTGGGGAGGTCACTAGCCACTTTATTTAGCAAGAACTGTTACTGTCAGACAGTGGTTCTTAACCCGGGGCGGTTTGCTCCCTGCTCCCCTCACCCTGGGCATTTGGTAATGTCTGGAGATGTTTTGGCCATCACGACTTGGGACGGGGAATATGCTACTGGCATCTAGAAAGTAGAGGCCAGGGGTTCTGCTAAACCTTTCATAATGCACAGGCTGGCCTCCTACAACAAAGAATGATCTGGCCTCAGTGGTTGATGGTGCTGTGGTGGAGAAGCCCTCTGATGGGAACCTTGTTAGAACCCAGGTGACCAGTGGAGCCACTTCTTAAGAGGTTTGATCAGAGGTAGTAAGACCAGTGGAGGAGAGACAGGAGTTGGGAGGAGATGGCTGCAGGCAGATGCAGGGGCAGGGAGCTTTGTTAAAAGAGGGACAAACAAACCTTGAAAAACCTGGTGGGAGGGTCCTACTAAGAGAACCAGTTGCATATCGAGTAGAGATGAGGCTTGGTGGACGAGTTGTTCTATTATCAAGAAGGTTCAGGTGAAAACATTGCATACAGGAGGGAGATGGGTCAGCATTTTTCCTATCACTGGAGGGACATCCTAGAGGCCTGGAGCAGATGGAGGGAGGGTAGTGTAGTAGGTCTAATTATGTCCCCGCCTTCCCCAGAGGATGGCCATGTCCCGATCCCTGGATCCTGTGTGCATGTCCACTTAGACAGCAAAAGAGACTTTCCAGAGATAATTAAATTAAGGCTCTTGAGATAGGGGTATTATCTTGGATTATGGGGGAGGGGCATAGAATTACAAGCATTTTTATAAGAGGGAGGCAAAAGAGTAAGAATCAGAACAGATTGGAAGATGTTATCCCGCTGGCCTTGAAGATAGAAGAAGAAGCCAGGAGCCGAGGAATGCAGGCAGCCTCTAGAATCCTCTAGAAGGCAAGGAAGTAGAATCTTCTTCCCTCAAGCCTCCAGGAGGAACTCAGCCCTTCCGACACCTTGATCTGAGGACTTCTGACCCCCGGAACTGTGAGATAATAAACGTGCCATGTTTGAAGCCACCGTATTGTGGCCATTTGTTAAGCGATGGGAAATGCACGCAGTGGGCTTCCGTGTCTGGGGGCGGGGGCGGCTGCTAACATGCGTGGAGAGAGCTGGCCTGAACCAGGGGAGCGCCGAAGCTGAGTTCAGGTGGGATATGTGAGACGCCCAGGTGGCCTGTCCAGGGGCACACTGGTGCGTGTGGGGCAGCCAAGGACAGAGGCCTCCGTGTAGGGAGCATGAAGCATGTCAACGGATGCGGCTGAGACCCTGGGAGGGGGCGGGCGGTGGGGACAGGTTTGCAGAGAAGCGGGAAGACAGCTGCGGGGCTGGAGCAGCGCACGGATCTCTGTGTCCTGGCCACAGGCAGTTCTGTGATGGAAGCTTTGCTGCCTGGGATTGAGGTGTGAGTGGGAGGTGAGGGGAAGGAGCCAGCAATGGTGCCTGGCTTGTTTTTAAAAGTCTGGCTGCCGGCGAGCAATGATTATATGCCAGCTATGTGCCACATTCCTCCTCCGACAGTCCTGTAGGCGAGGGTCGATCCCCTTCTGGTTCAGGAGAGGACACCTGGGACCGAAGAGGTTCAGTCTGCCACCCCAGCTCCCATGGCTGACACAGCGTAGACTGTGAAGATAGCGCCTCTCCACGCTGCTGAGCTTTAAGGATGGGAGGACAGGAGGCCTTTTCCCAACCTAGTAATATGGAGGCAGAGTGCTGCTGTCTTGTCTTGTGGTTGTAGTCCTGCAGAAGGCTGTAGGGCCAGGGATAAGGGGAATGGATTTTGACTGAGCAGATTAGAGATGAGTCTGGAAGGATGGGTAGAAGTTCAGCAGAGGTGAAAATCTAGGCCTATGCCCAGGAAGGGACCCCCGCCCCAAGAATCTACAATTTGTGACAGCCCAGCTCAGCAAGCTTGGGATCTCGAAAGCAGGCAGCTTCCCCAGGTTTGCAGCCTGGCCTGGGTCCGGGGTCTGGAGAAAAGGGGAAAGAGGAAGCCCCAGAGTTTGCAGCCTGCTCACAGACCAGCTCTACCAGTCGAGAGTGGGCGTGGCCTGCAGTTCAGGGACCAGTGGCCAGCAGTGTTGCTCCCTTGGAGGTTTCTTCCTAGGGCCTTGGAGCTGGGGGCTGTGACATGTGGATGAGGGCAGGGAGGGAGTGGCTGGAGGTCAAGGGACCATGTGGCGGCTTTCACCTTTGTGAACCAGAGAGGTGAGAGGCGTTGAAGGCCGGGAGAGAACAGATGTGCAGAATGGCTCAAAAAAGCAGGGCCTCTGTGTGTGTGTGTGTGTGTGTGTGTGTGTGTGTGTCCTCAGTCAGGGTTTCAGTTGTGGAAAAACAGGAATGAGGTACAGCTCTGCTGGCTCAGGTGATGGGTTGGTTGAACGGAGGGAGGTGGGAAGGAGGGTGGTGGTGAACCACACACTGATTTTGGACCAGGAGCTAGAAGCATCACATCCCAAACAAACTGCATTCATTTGTCAAATCCTGTCCCAAACCAATACTCGATGTCCTTTCTTGACCTCTGCTTGCCTTCACAAGCTCTGGCCTTCGTCCAGCACAACACATTTCCTTCCACAACTGCTCATGTGTACACACTGCTCCAGTAGAAATAATGCTGGGGCCAGTAAGAAGCATACCTGTTCACGTTTCTTGAGCACAGACAGTGCTTCAGGTCTGTGCTCAGCACTTGACAGCACAATCTCATTTGGTCCTGATGATGCCCCCGTGAAGTAGCTATTATTCTGTTATTTTACCCACTGTACGGCTGAGAAAACTGAGGCCTGGAGAGGAAAGTCATTCTGCACAAAGCTGAACAGCTAGCAAGTAGCTGAACAGAGGTTCCAACCCAGCAGTCTGGACTCCAGAACCCACCCCTCCCATTCTGTCTCCTGGTCCTTCTCCACCTTCCTTACTTATCTCGTCTATTCCTGTCTGCTGGCCTTTGGCTTTGTTGTCCTTATCCTTCCTGCCCAGCAGTGGTTCCCTCTCCATCTCCCCTCAACCTAGAAGAAGGCTGGTCCCATGGTGCCCAGTGTGGTGTGGGGCCAGGGCCTGCATTTAGATGGACCCAGTGACCATTTCCACTTCGCATCTCTCCACAGCCTGGCCTCTTCTGCAGGGGTTTTGCCCTCACTTCTGGCTGCTTAGAACAGAAATGCCACCTTCCTCTGCTTTTTCCTCTCATTGGAAATGATAAATTCCACAAATCATAGCCAGGGTTGCCAGGCTGCCCTCAGACCCCAGCAGCTAGAGACGGTGCTGCTGACCCGAGGTGTTTGGGAGTGCATGCAGCTGACTGGTTTGGTAACAGGCAGAAAAAAGGGGACGCCAGCAGAGGGTGTCTACATTTCTCCCTTGGGGCTCAGTCTTGTTCCAGAAGGGATTTAGGGTAGCCTAGCAGGATGCATAAAATAGAACACCATAGCATATTAAAACTGGGAGAGACAGAAGAAAGAAAAGCAAGGGCGGAGCCAAGAATGAGGCTAAAAATGTACGCCACAATGACCTGCATGTGCACTTTTAGTTATGTGGGGTCCAAATCTTGCAGCCACTGGGATATAGGCAAGCCCAATCAGCTATCTGGGCCTTCTGTCGATATCATGAAGAGTCCCCAGTTAACTCCTGGGAAGGTCTGCCCTTCTGGGTACTGGTACTGAACAGGAGATTTCCCTAGGGGTCCTTAGAAAGAGGGCGCTGCGGCGGGGGGGCAGGGGTGTGTGTGGCTTTGTTCACCTGTAGTCCATCAGCCCTTCCGCCTGCTAGCCTCCTACCGTTCTGGGGGGAAACCGAGGGGAAATGGTATTTGAATGTATTTTCCGTTTCAAGTCCCATGGTAAAATGGAGGTTTATTTTGAAGCTTGAAATTGGACATGCAAAAGCTCGTGACACAGCCTCCCAAACAGAGTCTGAAAAAAACCCCTGAGTGACTGGGATAGATGGAAGCGTGAGCAGACAGTTGAAATGCCCATGAGATGTCAGCGGGAAAAGGCAGGTGTCACCAAGTTTGGGAGAGCTCAGAGAAGGGAAGAATAATGGGCTTCTCCAGGAAGAAAAGAAAGGACATTTAGAGAGAGGTTGGCTAGTGTGCGTGTGTGTGTGTGTGTGTGTGTGTGTGTGTGCGCACGTGAGAGAGAGAATGAGCAGATGTTTTCCATGCTTGTTTGCTAATTCCCATTAACTCTTTATTTTGAGGTTTTCAGACCCCTTAGAAAAGTTGTAAGAAGAGTGTAATAAACACCCATACACCCTGCATCTCATTCTCCCACTGCTAACATTTTATAGCAATTGTTTGAATCTCTATAGATACCTACAGGCACATGCATGCATACACACATTCTGTTTTGTTTTGTTTTGTTTTGTTTTCTGAGCTGTTTGAGATACAGTTATCTCAAACCTGGTTATCTCAAAGCCTAGGACATCAGGCTTGTGGGGCCGTGCACTCTCCATCATCACTACACAACTCTGCCGTCGCAGGATGAAAGCAGCCGGAGACGGTACACGAATGCATGAGTGTGGCTGTGTTCCCATAAAACTTTATTTTTAAAAAATATTTTTACTTATTTATTCATGAGAGACACAGAGAGAGGTAGAGACGCAGGCAGAGGGAGAAGCAGGCTCCATGCAGGGAGCCTAATGTGGGACTCGATCCCGGGGCTCCAGGATCATGACCTGAGCCAAAGACAGACGCTCCACCACTGAGCCACACAGGTGTCCTTCTAATAAAACTTTATTTATGAATGCCAAATGTGAGTGCCCCATAAGTTCAAAGGAAATTCGAATTTCATCTACATTTCACCCGAAAAGTCATAGAAATGAAACTAATATGAAAAAGCTTTTCCTTGATCATTAAAAAAAATGCAAGAACCACCCTTCTCTCACAGCTGTGTAAAAGCAGATGGGGGCTGCATTTGAACTGCAGGCAGTAGTTTGCTGACCCCTGTCCTGTGTCACCACAATAGAATTAGTATATGCAGGAAATTAAACCATAGACACGACAGTGTCTCAACTGCAATCCGTATTCAGATTTTCCTGGTGGCGTGTGACCTTTGTAGTCTGCCCCCCGATCCAGGACCCACTCAAGCATCACAGACTGCATTGAATTGTCATGTGTCATTAGTCTCCTTTTTCCTAGAACAGTTGGCCTGCGTTGTTCTTTCTCTTTCAGGATATTGACACTTGGAGAAGTCCTGGATAGCTGTTGGCAGAATGTTGCACAGTTTAGGTTCGCCTGATGGTTTCCTCATGATAGATTCAGCTTGTAGAGTTTTGGCCCGAAGAATGTTGTGTCTCTCTCCCCGTAGGTTGCAGGAAGCATGTGAAGTCAGTTTGTCTTATCTTTAACCCAGTGGTTTTAGCAACTGTTGATGATTCTTGCCTGCATCATCAATGATTATTCACGGTTTAAAATGATTTATGTTCTATAATATTTACTACGTGACATCCTTCTGCAAAAAAAAAAAAAAAAAAAAAAGATGCTCAACTTTCTCCTCCCCCCATCCTTCATTTTAAAGTTATTTTTAGCGTCAGTATGGACTCTTGAATCCTTTTTTTCCCCCTTCAGTGTGTTCTAGTCCATTCCTGTCATTATTCATTCTGATGTTTAAATTGTCCTAGATTTGGCCAGCGGGAGCCCATTCAGACTGGCTTCTTGTCCTTATTTTAGTACTTCCCTTACTTTTCTGGTGCACAAAGATGTTCTAGCCATCTCTCCTAGGAGCCCTAATTTGTTATAGTGGAAATGGTGTGTAGAACTCAAGATCCCTGGCACTAAGTGTGCGCGTAGTTACTGGGGTCTCCTTGCTTCTAGACCTGAACTAGGTGTTGAGGGATGAGTTGCAGTGAGTGCCCTGAGGCACTGAGGACTGAGGGAGCACAGAATCATGAGCAGTGAGCACAACATGTGCAAGGATCCGGGGGCACGAGTACTGTTGTGGGGGGCGGGCAGGTGATAGGGCATAGCAGAAGTACAGAGTATACTTAGAAAGAAGAGTGGAAGATTATGCTAGAAAAAAGTTGCTTTTCTCATATTCTAAGATATATGGACCCTTAAAACACTCTCGATTCAATATCGGCTTTTCCAGGAATAAAAATATGCAGCTCAATCCTAAGATTCTTCTTAATATCGGAAGCATTAAATGGGTTTGCCTTGTTTAACTCTTTGACAAATGCTGGTTGTTTGGTTGTGGATCACAAAGCAAGGCAAGACTCCCCCTAAATATGTAATATGCTGGTGAACCAGTTTGGGCTGGAACTGGCTGTAATTCTCAAAATCTCTTATTTTGGAATAAAAGTAGAGCATGAAGAGCTATTCTGAAGTGGCCTAGTATTTCCAGAGTGAAGGAGCCCCTAACTTGACCTTCACCATTCCTTGTCTTCTCAGCACTTCTGCTGCAGTGGTGTTTCTCACCTTTGTCATATTGAGGTGACTTTTAAGAGATGCATATAACTTGGTGGCTCAGTGGTTGAGTGTCTGCCTTCACCTCAGGTCATGATCCCGGGGTCCTAGGATCGAGTCCCACATCACACTCCCTACAGGGAGCCTGCTTCTCCCTCTGCCTATGTCTCTGCCTCTCTCTGTGTGTCTCTCTTGAATAAGTAAATAAAATCTTTAAAAAAATAATAAAAATGCAAAAAAGATGGGTATAACTGTAGTCGCTGTGCTGTTCGTCACCTCCCCAGGGCTTACTTATTTTACTTTGACCATCTTTGCTCATTTCACCTACTCCCTACCCTCTGCCTCTGGGAACCACCAATCTGTTCTCCACATCTATGAGTTCAGCTTTTTGATTTTTTAGTCCTCATATACGTGAGAGCGTACAGTGTTGTCTTTGTCTGACTTATTTGACTTAGCATCCTACACTGAAGGTCCATTCTTCAGTGTGTTATTGCAAGTGGCAAGATTTCATTCTTTTTCATGGATGAATAATATTCCGTCGTGTATCTCTACCACATCTTGTTTATTCCTTTATCTGCCGAGGGACACGCGGGTTGTCTCCACGTCTTGGCTGTTGTCAATAATGTTGCAGTGAACGTATGGTTGCGTGTTAACTTTTCGCATTAACTGTTTTCATTTCGTGCTGATAAAGTAGAATTGCTGGTTCACATGGTAGTTCTATTTTTAAGTTTTTGAGGACCCTCCCTGCTATTTTCCATGGTGGCTGCACCAATGTATATTCCCAAAGCTGTGCCCAGGAGCTCCCTTCTCTCCACATCCTGGCCAGCGCTTGTAGTCCCTTGGCACATTGACGCTAGCCATTCTGACAGGCCTGAGGGCATATCTCATCATGGTTTTGATCTGCATTTCCCTGATGGCTAGTGAAGTTGAGCACCTTTTCCTGTGCCTGTTGGTCAGCTGACTTTTAATGTTCATTGGGTGGGGAGGGAGGGTGTCCCAGTGTTACATTAACCTTATGTTAATGTTATTTGAAAAGGTATAAGCATAGATCTAGATGAAACATTTCTTAGAGCTGTTAAATAGCTATAACTATCCAAGACAGATTTACAAATATCAAATGAACAGAACGATACAAACCAACGTAATTCAAATTAATGAAATCAGTGTAACGTGTTTGATGATGTTTAGAACAAAATTGTTGTTTTTAGGATGACCATGGTGATGACTACAGACACCCAGATTCTTTGGTATTTGGTGTTCCCGTGCTTTCATGTGCCTTGTGACACCTTTATTTTCTTTGTCTCTATTTGAGACACTGGGGAATCTTTTAGTGCAACTGCCTCTTTTCTTTGCCAGAATGCATCCTGTGCTTATTAAGCTTGCGTTTGCTTTTTTTTTGCACCAGCTTGCAGCAGATAACAATAATTGGTTGTAGGGTCAGCTGTGACCATCTAGCAGGCTACCTCCAAATTCAGTGGCAGAGAACCTGGGTTGCACACTTTTTGTGTAAAGGGCTAGATAGTAAATATTGTAGGCTTTGTGGATCGTACGTGTCCTCCTCTGTTCTGCCCTGGTAGTGGGAGAGTAGTCATAGGTGTGGTGCATTCTAGTAAAACTGTTTATGGATACCGAAATTTGAATTCTATATACCTTTCACATAATGAAATACTCTTCTCTTGGTTTATTTTCAACCACCAAGAAACGCACATTCTTGGCTGATGGGCCATCCAACACAGGTGGCAGCTGGATTTACTTTGCAGGCCATAGTTGGCTGACCCACAGTGTAGAACAGCAATCCTTTATTCTTGCTCATGCATCTACTGGCCACACTGCAGTTCTTCAGTTAGTCTGGTGTGTTTGCTGGTGGACCGTAGGAGTCTGATTTAGCTGGGTGAGGCTGGGCCTCTGTGTCGCCAGCCCATGGGGCGAGCTTGTTGCCTTGCCATGGAGCCAGGTCTACTCCATGTGCATTTGTTCTGGGCCCAGGCTGAAGGAGCAGGGGCTCCCTGGGGAAGCTCTTCTCCGGGTGAAGGCAGAGGCCCCAGAGGCAAGCCCACTCTCGCAAGCACATTTCCAGTCTTTGCTTGCTTGGTGTGTGCTAACTTCCCATTGGCCAGAACAGTCCCAGAGATGAAGCCAAGGTCAGGGAATCAAAGAAGTCCAGGCCACCTGTAAGAGAGAGCCTAGTGCAGAATCACATGACCAAGGCCCATGGAGAGCGGTGGGAACTGGGGCCACGAATTCAGTCTACTACAGGTGCCAACCCCGCCACAAGCATAGTACTCTTCACGACAGAAATCTCATAGTGATTCCCACATGTGGATTTTTCATTTTAATGAAAACATTGAATTAAGAATTCCTAGAGCGAGCTTTTGGATCTTGAGAACATATCCAAGGATCTCGTTTGAGAGACACTAATTTCCAGTGAGCTCCCTGGCTTTAATAATAGGGAATGTGGGTATTCTGGTGTTTGAAGATTCCTTTGGGAAGGGCCTTGTTGGAACCCGATTCAGCACTCTTAAATCGCCCCCTGAGGGAGGGGGTCCTCAGCTAAAGCTAGTGAGGATTGGAGGGCAGCAACAACCCTAACAGCCACCAAATAGTTGCTGTTCATTGGGCGCTCAAGGATTTGTGTGCTGTAACTCTGTATCGTCACAACCGTGCTCTCAGAGGGATGTACTTCTCCCCCCTTGCTCAGATTGGGAAATTGGAGCTTCAGGGAGCCAGGTTACTTGTCCAAGGCCATGCAGCTAGTCCTGGGGCCAGGATTTAGAACTAAAGCTCCAGCTCCTAATCTCTAACGCCATAGGTGCATGCCCCCAGGACATCCTTGGTCTTCCCACTCTCACAGAAACTTCTAATTGTCTAGGGAGTGCTTTGCAAGCAGATAGTATAAGGTGGTTTCCCTTTCCTTGTCTGATTGCTGCTGCTTAGTATTTGGAGTTTTTTTTTTTTTTAAGATTTTATTTATTTGAGAGAATGAGGGAACATGAGTGGGGGGTGGGCAGAGGGAGAGGGAGACAAAGCAGGCTCCTTCCCAGCCCCTGCTGAGCTTGGAGTCTAACGTGGGGCTCGATCCCAGGACCCTGAGATCATGACCTCATGACCCAATCAAGAGTCAGATGTTGAACCAACTGAGCCACCCAGGTGCCCCTTGGCAGATTTCTTAAAACCACTTTATTGAGATACAGTTACATACCACACAATTCACCCATTTAAAGTGTATAATTAGGGCGCCTGGGTGGCTAAGTGGTTGAGTGTCTGCTTTCGGCTCAGGTCGTGATCCTGGGGTCCTGGGATGAAGTTCCACATCTGGCTCCCCGCAGGTTCTCCCTGCCTGTGTCTCTGCCTCTCTCTCTGTGTCTCTCATGAATAAATAAATAAAATCTTAAAAAATAAATAAAGTGTGTAATTTAGTGTTTAGTATTTTTACCACTATATGCAGCCACTGCCACCATCAGCTGTAGGACACTCATCGCCTCAAAAAGAAACTCTATCTTTAGCTGTCCCGCCACCTCTTCCTCTCCCCTCTCCCTGGTCCAGCCCTCAGGAACCACTGATTTAGTCTGTCTCTAGAGATTTCCCTGTTGTGGACTTTCGTATGAATAAGATAGGAGATCATTGAATTCATAGAAACAAGTGTGTGGCCCTTTGTGATTGGCTTCTTCCACTTAGCTTGATGACTTGCAGGTGCATCCATGTTGTGCCACATTATCACTATGTATGTAGCATTATCCTTCCTTTAACGGCCTTTCGATTCCATCACTTGGGCACACCACATTTTGTTCATCCATTCATCTGTCGATGGACAGTTGTGTTGTTTCCATCTTTTGGCTCTTGGAACAATGCTACTATAAATGTGTGTGTATGGGTTTCCGTGCACAACACACAGACATGTTTTCTCTTGGGCATCTACCTGTCAGGTTTAATCCGATTGGTAGTGAAATGAAATAGAGAGGCCAGGCAAAAGTTGGTCGAAACAGGCTTTCATTTATTTTTAAAATTTTTATTTATTTATGAGAGACACACAGAGAAGCAGAGACATAGGCAGAGGAAGAAGCAGGCTCCATGCAGGGAGCCCGATATGGGACTCGATCCCAGGGACTCCAGGATCATGCTTTGGGCCAAAGGCAGGCACTTAACTGCTGAGCCACCAGGGCTGCCCCAAACTGGCTTTTAATGGGACGGGCTCTGGGGCAAGGTTCCTCGGCCCGCAGGGGAGGGAGAGAGTGGGCAGTCGGGCGCAGGGAAGCACAAGCAGGCTTTTTAAAGGGAGAGGAATAAGGGGTTGTGTGTCTGTAGGGGGTGATAGGTATTAGGGCATATTCCTGGTGAAATCGGGATGATAGGTATTAAGGCATATTCCTGGTGCAATCGGGATGGGGCAATAACTGCCCATGCCCTTATATGGGGTCTGGGTAAGGTGCGGTTCAGGTTTCCTGCATAGGTCCAGGCTCCCCCTGATGACGTGTTCTTGGGCTCCTTGGGTGGTCTGCTGGTGATGGGAAAGTTCTGAGGTGGGGACCACAAGGTGGGGGGGTCCACTGCCATTTTGTTGGTGCTTCCCAACCGCCCCCTCCATCCCGCCAGCCCAACATTCTGATCATTTTGTTATAGGGCGTTGGTTCAGATCTGGCTACTTCCTGCTGAGTAGGGGGCATTGTGGGGTCCCTCGGAAGTGGACAGGCAGGAGTAGGGGTGTAGGAGGGGTTGGTTGACAGATATCCGAGACATTTCGCGAACTCATTCCTGGATGAATCAGAGAACGCAAGGGGCCACCGTTAACAGTATACCAATGATTAGGAGTGGGCTTGGGAGGGGGAGGAGCCGTGTGGTTAGTGGGGTCTGCGACCATTGAGGTGTTGGACCGCCGGGGTGGTACCAGCTTTGGAGAGACTCACGAACTTTGGCGAGGGTGTGGAGATTGGTCTCCACTGCACCTGTTCATTGATGTAGTAACAGCATCCTTCATTGAGAAACATGCAGGCTCCGCCCGTGTCTGCGGTGAGCGGGTCCCAGGCACATAGGTTCTGGAGGGCCATCCTGGCCACTGAGGTCATCTGGCGTTGGAGGGAAGCCGGAGACTCTGCCGAGACCTCGATGGCCACTTGAAGCCTTTCAGATAGCTCCTGGTGGAATCTACAGAGTGGATTAAGGTCCCCGTCCCCAATCCCGTGGCCACCAGGGTGGAGGCCAGGGAGACCCCGACAACTAGTGGGAAAAAGACCACTCATTTCTGCTTTCCCGGGGGGCTGGTAAGGAGGGCTACTTCTGCCTGACTATAGAGAGTTAATCGCGGAATCAGGGAGACAGGCAGACAGAGGAAAGAGGCAGAAGTATTGAGAGATTAGAAAGGGGGCCATTGCACCAAAAGAAACCACTGATGGGGCATGATGGGAGGTAACATTTGACAGGGTGACGTTGCAGAGGGAAGAGTTAAGGGTGGAATAACAGAAAGAGAATTGGTGGTTGAGAGGGTCAGTGAATAAGGGAATGTTATGGAGAGAGGGAGAATGTCTCAAGGTGTGGGTGTGGGGTTGGTGCAGTTAAATGCATGAGGGAGGGGAACGGCTACCAGGGGGTCTTTGCCCAAGGTGGCACAGATAAAACAGTGGGACAGGTTGCCCATGCTGGAAAGGCTGGCGAGGGAAGTGCCTTGTTGGATAAGTTTATTTTATTTTATTTTTTTATTTTTTTATTTTTATTTTTTTTATGATAGTCACAGAGAGAGAGAGGCAAAGACACAGACAGAGGGAGAAGCAGGCTCTGTGCACCGGGAGCCTGATGTGGGACTCGATCCCGGGTCTCCAGGATCGCGCCCTGGGCCAAAGGCAGGCGCCAAACCGCTGCGCCACCCAGGGATCCCGCCTTGTTGGATAAGTTTAATCCAGGAGAAGGGGCCCTGGTCCTGAGCTGGGTTAGCCTGTAGGTGGGTTTGGAGAAGTTGTTCCTGTGCATGTAGTGTGAGCTTGGTTACTTAGGGTGGATTGGATTTGTGGAAGTGAGACCTGCGCGTATGTTCTATAGATTGGGAGAGAGGCGGTAGGGTAGGAGGAAAAGGCCAGTGGTATAATTTTGCGGTTACCCCCCGTCGCCCAGCGGGAATCCCAAGGGTCCGAAATAGTTAGGATATACTTGTTGTGTTGTAGAAGCGGCATCGTAGGTCACTGGTTGCAAAGGTGCCAGTGAAAGGGTCCCGACAGAAGTGGCCAAGGTGATGAATATTACAGTAGCGATAAGAACAGCCTCCGTAGGTTTCACCCCAGTAATTGTGGCAGGTAGGATGGTCTGATCATGGGTGAAACAGATTATAGGATCAGAGCTGGATAGAGGAATTGACTGGAAATGTGGGATGGAGAAATTGATGGCAACCCCAGTGGTTGACAATCAGTGGTAGAAATAAGGCGAGACCGAATTCCCTGGTCCCAGGTCTCTGTCATATAAAACCTCCACCTAAACCCAGGGTCAGTGGTGGAGTGACTAGGAGATAGGACCAGGAGGAGGAGGATGGTGCGAAAGCTGTATTTGAGTAGGTCCCAAAGGTTGTGTCGTCCATACATCTTGTGAGGGCGCTCGCTTTGAATTTAGAGATGTGTGCCCACGGGTGGTATTCTATGAGTTTGGTGGCCGTGGGGGTCATAAGGACCACTGTATAGGGACCAGTCCACTTAGGCTGTAAAGTTTCTGGGTATAGTTCTTTTAGCAAGACACTATCCCCTGGGGCCAGGGCTGGGGGAGTATCTGGTGTGGATTCTTCTGGAGTAGGGGTGAGTGAATCCGCATGGGCCCACAGGAGGGCTCTTAGAAGAGTTAGGTAAGGCAGGTAAGGATAGGAGAGGAGGAGGTGATGATGGAAGATTTTGAGTGAGCAGGAAAGGCTGCCCATAGAGAAGCTCAAAGGAACTTAGACCCGAAGGCCCTCTAGGGGTAGCTCTGAGCCTTGTTAAAGCCAGAAGGAGAAGGGTTGGCCAGGACAGGCGGGTTTCAAGGGTAAGTTTGGTGAGATGTTCCTTGAGAAGGCCGTTGGCCTGCTCTACCTTACCCGAAGACTGGGGGTGATATGGGATATGGAGTTTCCAGGTAATATTAAGGCTCTCAGAGACTTGCTGGGTGATGCTGGAGATGAAAGCCGGGCCGTTGTCAGATTGTAGGGTCCGCGGGAGGCCGAATCTCGGAATGATGTGTTCGATGGGTACTGTGGCCACCACATCCGCTGTCTCCCGAGCTGTGGGACAGCCTCTATCCACCCTATAAAGGTCCTTAGTGGACCCTATAAAGGTGTCCACTAAGGTTAATAGGTAGCGAAAGGATTTATGGCGTCGCATGTGGGTAAAGTCAAGCTGCCAGTCCTCACCAGGTTGGTGGCCACAGAGCTGGTGATTGGGTCCCGGCCTGCGAATTCCCCCTTGAGCGTTTACAGTGGAGCAGGTTTTGCAAGACTGATGCACCTCTCTGATAACCTTTCAGAGGTGTGGATAGTGGAAAAGGGGTTCTAGGAACTGCTATAAGGATTGATGTATGTCTGAAATGATGATGGGAGCTAAATGGTTTGGAAGAGCGAGTTTCTTTTGAATGAAGATCCAGCCTTTTCCCCCGGCTATTCCTCCCATCTCTTTTAGTGTCTGAGTTTCCTAGTCTGTGTAAGAGGGGGAATGTGGTGTGTTAAGGAAGAGGAGGGGAGCTTGTGGGGGGGCCTAAGCGGCTCGGAAAGTGGAGTCGGCTTTGTTGTTGCCTCAGGACACCGGGTCCTTGGAGGATTGGTGTCCGTGACAGTGGACAATGGCTACTTCAGTGGGAAGGCTGAGGGCCTTGAGTAGTTTTGAAAGGAGGGGCCCGTTGATTATGGAGGTTCCCTTGGTGGTAAGAAACCCTCACTCTTGCCAGAAGACAGAATGTGTATGTGTGATGAGGGAGGCATATTTGCAGTCAGTGTATATGGTAATTCGTTGCCCTTTGGACAGGTGAAGAGCCCTGGTGAGAGCTCTAAGTTCTGCCTTCTGGGAGCTTGTCCCGAGGGGGAGGGAACTGCCTCTAGGATGGCGTCTAGGGTAACAACGGCTTATGCTGCATGTCTCTGGCTTATGCTGCATGTCTCTGGCCGATGAGAGAACTACCATCCACAAAGAGGATTCAGGTCAGGGTTAGGGAGGGGTTGATCGGAAACTCCTGGATGTGGAGGGGTCAGCTCTTCCAGGAGTTGAGGGCAGGAAAGGGAGGGTTCTGAGTTAGTAGAGGGGGGAGGTAGGAGGGTAGCAGGATTTAGATGAGGAGAAGTTGATAGATGTCAGGATTTTTTATGAAGAGGAGGGGAGTAGAAACAGTGGGTGAGGGAGAAAGACGAATGGTGGCCTTGAGTTTGTGTAGGATATCCCGGCCGAGGAGAGGAGCTGGGCAGGAAGGAATTATAAGGAAGGAATGTGAGAAGGGGAACCCAACCAGGCTGCAAAGAGGAGTGGGGCAGTCCGTGGAATAGAGGAGGTGCCATCAATTCCCACCACCGCTACTGGAGAGGGAAACTGGCCCCCGAGTAGGAAGGCCAAACAGAGTAGGTTGCTCCTGTGTCCAACAGGACTTACCCGCTACCTGGAGCAGGACCCTGGGCTCGGCCTGGGTCGGGGGGGCAGGGGGGTGTCCGAGTCTGGGCCCCATCAGTCATCGTCCAATCCGAGTAGTTGGAAGGCTGGACTCACAGGCGCCGATGATCCCCTGAGACCCAGGCAGGCAGATTTCCAGTGGCCCATCATTCGACAGTGAGGGCACGGCTGCGTTGGCTCCTGGGGCTCGGGACATTGAGGGGCCCAGCGTCCCGTCCCTTGGTGACGCATCCGAAGCAAGCCCCAGGCAGGGTGCAGTTGGATCCCCCTTTCTGTGGGCTCCCAGAGTCCCCGGCCGCAGGGCTGCCACCAAGGCCTGGGTCTGGATTGGACATTCCGCTGGAGTCTAGCCTGCCTCTGAAGTTCAGCCGCTTCCTCTCGGGTGTTAAAGACCTTAAATGCCACTTTCGCCAGGTCGGGAATGGGAGTTGGAGGACCCTCCTCAGCAGCCTTTAATTTTTCACGGATATGGGGGGAGGACCGAGAGATGAAATGGGCCACCAAGACAGCAGCCCCGGCGGGGGAGGCAGGCTCCGGCGAGTGTACTGGGTTAAGGCCTCAGCGAGCCTCTGAAGGAAAACTGCAGGGTTTTCATCTGGGTTCTGAACGACTTCCTGGAGTTTGTCATAGTTGCAGGCCCTGTTAGAGGCTACCCGAGTGCCAGCGAGGAGACTGGCCATCCTGGCCGGCCTGACAATCCCGGCCGGGCCCCCTGGAACCCGCACAGCGACACCGGCCTAATGGCCCCAGTCGGCGTGTTCCCAGCAGCGGCCTGGAGAGGGTCCCCGTCCTCCGGTGTGAGGGTGGTGGTCCCGACAACATGCCAGTCATGCCAAGTGAAGTCCTATGCCTGGGCCAAATATTGGAATTCCTTGATGTAGTTTCCCGGGTTAGCGGAGTACGAGCCCAGCGCTTTTCGATTTGGGAAAGACCTTGGAGTGAAAATGGGACGTGAACACGTACAACGCCCTCTGCCTGTGCCACCTGTCCTGAGGGATAGAGTAGGTCAGGGGAGGAAGAGACCCCGTGGGATCTTGTGCGGGTAGAGATCGGAGGGCAAGAGGTGAAGGCAGAGGGTCGGGGATAGGTAAGGGGTTTGGGACACAGGGGGAGGGGGGGCAGGAGGTTTCGTAGTAAGGAGGAGGAGGATAGGAATCAGGGGCTTTTGTTTTGGGGGCAGAAGGAGGCGCCAGAAGGACGTGAGCAGTCCCGAACTTTGGGAGCAGAGGGAGGGGCGAGAGCGGCGGTCCCAGAAAGCCTGCACGTGTGGGGCCCCGGTCCACTTGCCCTGGCGTCTACAGGGATTGTCTAGATCCATGAGAATTTGGTAAGAGGGCGTTTTCTGAGATCCTGTGAGAACCCCAGAGTTTCGAAATTGGCCAGTAGACAACCCAGCGGAGTTTCGGGGTCAAATTTGGATTGGGCAGTTCCCATGATTCCCGCCGGGTAACCCAGAGACTGAAAACAGGCGTCCCCGTTTGCAGCTCAGGGTCACGGACAGAAACGGAGATCACCGTGAGGACGAGGACGTCTCCGGATCCCCAGGGACCGGCGGAGAGCCACCTGGTGGCTCAGTGGAGGTGCCCTGGCGCGGCCGCGGCTTCAGGCAGGACCACCCGGACGGAGGCACGGAATCGGGAACTTACCCGGCGTTTCCAGCGGCTGGGTTCGGTTAAGGTCCTGGTGTGAGACGAGAGAGGCTCCCCACCAGCGTGCGGCCTCGATCTCCTCCCGGGTTCCGGCACCAAACGTCAGGTTGAATCCGATCGGAAGTGAAAGGAAATAGAGAGGCCAGGCCAAAGTCGGTCGAAACCGGGGCGAGGTTCCGCGGCCCGCAGGGGAGGGAGAGGGCGGGGAAGTTGCGCGCAGGGGAGTGCAAACGGGCTTTTAAGGGGGAAGGGGTTGGGTGTCTGTACGGGGAGGTAGGTATAAGGGCATATTCCTGGTGAGATCGGGATGATAGGTATCAGGGCATATTCCTGGTGAAATCGGGATGGGCTGATAACTGCTTATGCCCTTATATGGGGTCTGGGTCCCATTTTCACTCCAAGATCTTTGCCGAATTGAAAAGCGGCTGGGCTCCTACTCTGCCAACCCGGGAAACTATATCAAGGAATTCCAATACTTGGCCCAGGCATGGGACTTGACTTGGCATGATTGGCATGTTGTCGGGACCACCACCCTCACACCGGAGGACAGGGACCCTCTCCAGGCCGCTGCCCGGGAACCAGGGCCATTTGACCGATGCCTGTGCCGGTCGGTGCTCGGGCAGTTCCCGCCGGGGGTCCCTGAAGGGCTTATTGGACTGGGTAAGGTGCGGTTCAGTTTCCTGCATAGGTCCTGTCTCCCCCTGATGACATGTCCTCGGGCGGTCTGCTGGTGATGGGAAAGTTCTGAAGTGGGGGCCACAGATGGGGGGGTCCGCCGCCATTCTTTTGGTGCCTCCTGATCCCCCTCGATCCCCCTCGATCCCCCTCGATCCAGCCGGCCCAGCACTACCTAGGGGTGGAATTGCTGGGCCACTTGATAGTCTCTGTTTAATCATCTGAGGAACTGCCAGACTGTTCCAGAGCAGCTGGACCATTTTGCATCCGCACCAGCAGTCTGTGAGGGCAGATTCCTCCCATCCCTGCCCCATCCCTGCCGACACTTGCTGTCAGCCGACTTTTTGATTCTAGCCATCCTCGTGGGTGTGAAGCGCTGTCTCAGTGTGGAGCTTTGCTTTGCTCTCTGCCTTTTTTCTGACTCTCTTGTTCATTTCTCTGGTTACTGGGGACGAGCCACCCATGACAGACGTGCTGCTTGTGCTCTGGACAACTCCATGGGTGCTTTTCACATCAGCCCTGTCAACTGCTTCCCTGTTAACCTGGAAGACCCTTCACATCTGCAGCGTATTTAAAGTTTGTTTCTATTTACTTTCCCTCTGGCCACTGGCCCATTCTAACATCACTGCTACTCCAGTGCTCTTGCCCAAGGGCTCAACCCACTGGTTTCACCAATAACCACATTTTTTGAGGTTGAATGTGTTCAGAGTAGGGGGTAGTAGTTGGCCATGAGATTGGTAACAAGGCCAGGGGGGCACTCTTACAGGCCAAGCAGGGGGACTTGAGTGGGGGAAGAGCTGTCTGAATCAGTTATGGGGCTCTGGACTCCCATTCCTACCACTTGAGGGACGTGCGTCTTGGGGTTAGGTGCTTATTCTGTTGGAGCACTCATTCCCTTATGAGTTGTGAGTATTGATGCTTGTTGTGTGCAGGTGCATAACAGGTGATGAACAGATCACAGACCTCTTTATTATCTCCAGTTAGCATCACATGGGCGTGGTGAGTGATACTACAGTGTGTGAAACCTGGATGCAGAATTGAGGATTATATGTAAATCTGCCTCTTTTACTGGGTCTCCAGGCCTCTTTTGAAATTTAATAAAAGAGAGTTTTAGAGCAATAAAAGGAGGCACTAATTCCATTATTAATCTGGTTCTTAAGCAGCCGGAGTCACCTAGGAAGTTACACTCATATACCAATATTCCCAAAATGCTGTGCACATTTTAAGGGACCTCCCCTTCGCCTTGCCAAAGTCCAGCTGTGGACACCAGATTAGGCGACCAGGGCCTAAGTAGTCTCAGAGGTCCCCCTTCCAGCTCAAGTGTTTGGTTCAAGCTCAGGTTTAGGCCGGCCTCTTTTTTGCTCTGCCATTTCAGTTTGCTAGGCTGGGACGTGGCTGGAGAACCAAGGCCATGCTGTCTGCCTCCTGGGGTTCTGGGAGGAGCATCTGAGATGTGCAGAAGTGCTTTGTCAACTGTGAATAGCTTCATAAATCATTTTTGTAACTGCTTTGCTCAAAGAAGAGGTGCAGGGCTGAAAATCAGAATGCTTGATGGATTCCACGGGTTCCTGGAAAGTTGCAAGCAAATCAGGTTTTTGAAAATCTAATCTCTGCAGCATCCGGTGATGGCACCAATTCAGAGGAGCCCAACAGCGAACCCTTGGTGGCAGCTGACGTTGTGCCACCAAGAGGGATGTTCCTCTGTATTAAAATGCAGATCTTCACATAGTAAATCTGCTCAAGCCAGCAGCAGAACTGGAGGTTCAGAGGTCCCCCCGGGACATTCCTGGTTGATTCTGACGAGGTCATTAGGGGCAGCTTGGGGGTAACATCCATCTCTCTCCAGAGTGCCTAAGAGGTGGGCTGTACCAGCCGAGATCAGAGTCTGAACAAACTCTGGCTTTACCGCACATTTCTTTGGTGGCAAATTACCTCGTTGCCCTGAGCCTGTTTTCTTATCTGCAAAATGGGGATGATGATTACAGCTACTTCACAGATTAAGAGAATCCAAGAAATGGTGTGTCAGAGTCCATGGCACAGTGAAATTGCTTTTTTGTTTTTGTTTTTAAACTATTTCTTTTTTTTAAGAAAATATTTTATTTATTTATTCACGAGAGACACAGAGAGAGAGAGAGGCAGAGACACAGGCAAGAGGAGAAGCAGGCTCCATGCAGGGAGCCCGATGTGGGACTTGATCCCAGGACCCTGGGATCACAACCTGAGCCCAAGGCAAACGGTCAACCGCTGAGCCACCCAGGCATCCCTCTTCCTTCCTTCCTTCCTTCCTTCCTTCCTTCCTTCCTTCCTTCCTTCTTTCTTTCTTTCTTTCTTTCTTTCTTTTTTCTTTCTTTCTTTCTTTCTTTCTTTCTTTCTTTCTTTCTTTCTTTCTTTTTTAGATTTATTTATTTATTTGAGAGAGAGAACGTGTGCATGCACGTTGGGGGTGGGAGGGCAAGGGAGAGAGAGAATCTCAAGGAGGCTCCCTGCTGAGCACAGTGCTGATGGGGGGGGGGGGGGTGATCCCATGGTGCTGGATCCCACCGACCCGAACCAAAATCAAGAGCCAGGTGCTTAACTGACTGAGCCACCTGGGCACCCCTGAAATTGCTTTTTGAATGGGAGCCACCGGTGTTCCATTCCCGATGTCTTTGTTAATCATTACCACAGTCAGAAATAGCACTCCCATCCACAAGGGCCATGCTTGCCCCCGGGGCCTAAAGTCAGGTTTTATATTATTTTCTGAGGATCTGTCTACATAGAATCATAGAATCTGAACTTTAGACAGAATTTTAGAGGTCATAGAGGACAGATTTCCATTCTGTGGGGAAATGCTTCCTTCAGCCTCCCTAATGGAGGGTCATCCAGGTACTGCTTAAATACTCCCTGTAACAAGAAGCTCACCACCTCATGAGAATACTCACTCTGCTGTCAGATGGTTCTGCTTGCATACTCCTTGTGCCAGGTCAGGCCTGTGCCCTGTAAGTTGTCCTGGCTCTGCTCCTCCCACAGGGTGGGCCTCCCCACATCTGATGATGGCTCTACTTTCACTGGCCTCCTTCTCCAGACTAAGGGGCCCTCTTCCCATGCTGGTTGCCCTTCTCTGGTCAGGCCCAGACTCTTAAGGTCCTTTTCACATCACGGTGTTCAGAGCCCAGGCGGGTGCTAGGGAAGTGCTGGGTTTGGAGGGGCCACAAGGAGGTGACCTTACAAGACAAGGCAGGGGAGACACTAGGAGGCCAGCCTTCTGGGGGCTTCGTCCGGAGTATCAGGCCCTGTCTGGCCATTCCTGGACCACTGTAGTCGCAGGGCTGGAGGCCTACCGCCTGCTCTCTACCCAGGACGGTCTGGTCTTTGCAGTGACACATAACATGGTCTGCAAGTCCTGTGTGATCCTGCCCGCTCCTGCTCCTTCCAGCTAGAACACCCTCCCCTTCCTCTTCTCCAAGACCTCAGCTCAGATTCTGTGTTTCCTAGGAGGGTCCTCAGCTGACTCCCAGATGCAGGCTCTGGCTCGGAGTTCCCCTTTATACAGGTTTACCTGCCACAGTGCTAAACATGGGACATCACAGTGGCCTCTCTTCTGTGTCTCCCTGGACTGTGAGTTTCGTGAGAGCAAAGACATTGTCTCCCCAGATCATTTTATCCACAGAGCTTGTAGCTACTTCCTCAGTGATATTTGGTGAATGAATGTATAATCGAATGCTTGGTTGGAGAAAATCCTGATTGGTGGGAAAAATAAGGCCAGAAGCATCTGTCAGTAAACCTCCAGATCTGAAGCCAGCATCAGAGGCCCTAGGCGGTTGGTCCCCTTGTCCCCCACTGCTCCCCCCAGGGCTTCTCTGCCCAGGTGAAGCTGTAAAAAGGCAGATCACAACAACCCAGTGTTCACCCCAAGACCTCCCACTGCCCAGAATTAATGATAACTAACAATTGGTCTCTTCATTAAGAGATCAAAGATTGTGATTACAGTCATGATTGAAATGCTAGTAATGACTGTTTATTGAGTGCCTCCCACATGAGTCATTATGGCAAGGTTGGTTTTTATCCCATTTTACTGATGCAAAAGCTGACACAAGTCCAGTGGAGTTGCCTGCCCAAGACCACTCACTTATCAATGGTGAAGCGGATTCTTCTGGCTTTGTGGTCCTTACTACCCACAGGGTGCTCCTGTTACTGGCTGTGGGGCCTAAGAGATGCTTTTCTTTTTCCCCAGGAGAGAGAGGACTAATCAGAAAATGATAGTGTAGGGGGGTTAATATAATGATAAAATACAGGGTTCTATGAAATTCCAAGGGAAAGTCCCTGAGGACTGGGGCACCATCCAGGGAGACTGTTGGGGTTTGGATGGGTGATGAGGGGGAGTGTAGAGCCTGAGCCGCATGTCTTCTCTTTTTGTCTATCTGAGAATTTTAAACCACAAAGGCAATGTAGCTTCATAGACAAAGCAAAAGCCTTGTTCTGCTTTCTTCTTTTGTTTTCCTCTAGAGGTAACTGGAGTTGAGTGCTCAAAATGTGTTTTCCAGACTTTCTGTGCACACACAAACACATGCTAGTAACGTGGTAACGCCTGTGGTGGGGGGACGTGTGCCCATTTCCGTGGTGTAAGTGCTCCCGTCGTGGCTGATTTCAAGGTACCAGCGTGAGGTGGGAGAGATAGGCAGTAGCAAGTGTACTATGGCATTTCTACGGTACAGATACATTAAATGCCCATTTCCCTCAAGAACACAGATGATATAAAATAATAAGGAAGTGGTAAGCTTTGAGTATTTATTACCTTCAAAGTATTATTTCTTGAATTGTAAGTTTATATAATTTAATTTCTTTTTTAAATATTTTATTTATTTATTTGAGAGAGACTGAGAGAGAATGAGAGAGCAAGCACAAGCAGTATGGAGGGGCAGAGAGAGAAGCAGAGTCTCTGCTGAGCAGGGAGCCTGATGTGAGTCTCGATCCCAGGACCCTGGGATCTTGACCTGAGCCAAAGGCAGACACTTACCTGACTAAGCCACTCAGGTGCCCCTATAATTTTATTTCTAGTAACAGCTGTATTTAACAACTGGTTCATGAATTTCTGGAAGATTCAGCTCTCGTTAGCCAGTACAAGCCAGCTCCAGCACAGTTCTCATTACCTTTCAACTAAAATATTAACATTATATAACTTTTCCTTAATTCATTTTTTATTTAAAAGGCCCTTCATCCAATCATTCACTCATTCAACCAGTGGTCAATTGCCAAACTGCCAAATAAACACCATCAATATCAAAATTGCACCATGCAATTAGGTCTCTAAAAGGAAGTGACAGGTGATGTCATAGAGATAGTGGTGTGGAGGGCTGTGTGTAGGAGGTCAGGAAGTGACACGGGGAGAGCCTACTTTAGGTTCAGGTCGGGAAAAGCTTCTTCTGAGGAGGTGACAGAAACTGAGACCCAAAAGATAAGAAGGGACCAGTCATGAAAAAATCAGTGGGAAAAACGTACAAAGGATCTGTTCACTGGGATGCTGTGTCTATGAATTTTGCAAACATGCAAAACTGTCATACATTGTTTCTAGAAATCTCTTTGTGTAGTAAAAATGAGAAGGCTCCCTACCAGCTTCAAGATGCTGGTTAGCCTTGGAGAAGGGTGAAGTTGGAGGCGGAGAAGGTCTTCAGCTATATCAAGGTGTTTTCTAGAAGCAAGCGTGGTGGGGAACATGTGGCCGGAGGTAATTTTTGTTGGTTCTAGCTAATGAGTACATGATTGTCAGTCACATTATTCTTTATGATTTCTGGATGCGTGAAAAATTTCAGGACTATTAAGTTTTTAAGAGTGGGGCAAAAGGGTCGGAGGCTGTGAACCCTACCAGTGTAAAGGCTCACTGTCAGGTCCTTGTGGCTGCAGCACATGAAGGGGAAGAGGAGGTTCAAGGTGGGAAGGGAGGCAGGTGTGGGCCTTTGAAGGCTGTGACCACGAGTGCAGATTTTATTGTAAGTGCTGCTGCTGATCATTGGTGAGTGACCTGAGGTGCTTTACATTGATAAAGATGACAGTGGCTGCTCTGAGGAAAACTGGTGGAGACTCAAGAGTGCCATCAGGGGGCAGCCCGGGTGGCTCAAAGGTTTAACGCCACCTTCAGCCCAGGGCGCGATCCTGGGGTCCCACATCAGGCTCCCGGAATGGAGCCTGCTTCTCCCTCTGCCTGTGTCTCTGCCTCTCTCTCTCTTTCTGTGTGTGTCTCTCATGAATAAATAAATAAAATCTTAAAAAAAAAAAGCGCCATCAGGGAGGGGAGTTAGGGTCTCCTGTAGTTGTCTGGAAGAGAGCTAACGGCTCAGACCAGCATGGAAGCAGAGGACGAAGTCGAACGAGAGGAGCAGTTTTGACATCTGATGGCAAGGACTTGTTGAGAGATTGGATGGGGAGGTGTTGAGAGAGCATGGGATGAAGAATGACTTTCTTTTTGTTGTTGTTGTTGTTGTTGTTTTAAACAGGCTCTTCAGGATATAATTCATGTACCATACAGCTCCCCCATGTGAAGTATACATTCACACTGGTTTTTGGTTGTAGGGATGGCTTTCTTTTTGAAACCTGAGTGGATGGTGGTTTCAGATCCTGCAATGAGGAAAGTAGGAGAGGAACAAGCTTGGGGGTGGGACCTGGGGGGAGGGTACTTTGGGGGGAGGTGAGTTTGAGGTGCTCATGAGACACCCAGGGAAGGGAAGTCTTGTGGGAAGTCAGATGTTCACACCTGGGGCTTGAGGTGAAAATTGCGAGTAATGAATAAGTTGAGAGTCTGGAGATGTGAATATCCAGAGAAAGAGAATAGGTAGAGAAGCTGTGTGGAGGGGGCAGGGGAGCTTCTAGTTCAGATGCATTGAGAGTTCATGCTTTGTTCTACCCCCCACCCTTTTCCCCCCCAATGTTACAACGAGAGTTGTAACAAAAAAAACAACTTTTTTACTTTTTTGTAAAAAAAAAAAAAGATGAGCCTTCCTCGATCCCCAAGACCAAAACTCCAAAACAAATGAAGACAATGTTCAAAATATGGCCTCTGAATATCATTGGCAAATGAATTCACTCTAAAATGAAAATTATATTCTGAAAATGAATTTAAAATAACTCTTTAGGATTCCTATCAGGAATAGGTTTAACTGTCAGTAACTGAGATTCTAAATAACAGTGGCTAAAAAAAAAAAAAAAATAACAGTGGCTCAAGCTAAATAGGACTTAAGTTTTCTATTATGAATACATTCTAGGACTGATGTGGTGGCTCTGCCTTCAGGAACCAAGTTTGACCCCAGCTCATCACTATCTCAGTGCTTGGGTAATCTTCATGTTTTAAGTTGGTTGCTAGAACTCCAGCCATTACATCTGCATTCCAGGCAGTAGCATGATGGAAAGGCTGTATCAGCTGTCTTTTGAGGAAATTTTCAAGAAATTGACACATGACACTTGCACCTACATCCATTTGGCCATAACTTAGCAAAGAAGCCAGGAAATATATTCTGTTTTTTTTTTATTTTAAAGTTTATTTAGTAATCTCTTGACCCATCGTGGGGCTAGAACCCATGACTGTGAGATCAAGAGTCCCACGTTCTCCTGACTGAGCCAGCCTGGTGCCCCAAAATGTATTCTATTATTACAGGTAGCCAGGTGCCCAGTTATAATCTAGGGATTCTGTTACTATGGATGAAGGACACAGTAGATAATGAGGGATAATTAGCAGTCTTAGTCTTAGGATCCTTGAAGAAATAAAGGAAGGATAACGTGCATTAAAAAAGAACAAACAAAAAGAACAAAACAGTGGAATTTAAAATCTCTGCTCTTTGAAAGATATCATTAAGAGGATGAATAAAAAAGCCTTGGATGAGGAGAAAACATTTGTATATCATACGTCTGATGATGGGCTGGATCCAAAATATATATTTTTAAAAACTCTCAAAACTCAGTAATAAGGAAAAGACAACCAATTTTTAAAATGAGCAGAGATTCAAATCAACTCTTCACCGGAGAAGATATGCCGCTGACAAGTAACTGCCCAAGAAGATGCTCGACATCATTAGTCACCAGAGAAATAAAGTTAAAGCCACATGAGATACTGCTTCATGACTATCAAAATGGCTAAATGCAAAAGACTGTCCATACCAAGTGTTGGCAAGGATATGGACCAGCCGGTGGGTCCACAGGCTGTTGTACGGGGAATGTAAAATGTTGCAACCACTTCGGAAAACAGTTTAGCAGTTTCTTAAAAATTATACGTAATCCTACGGTGTGACCCAGCCATTCCACTACTAGGTATTTGCTTACAAGAGATATGTGTGTCTACAGAAAGACTTGTAACTGGATTCTCTTAGCGGATTTACTTGTAATAGCTAGAAACTAGACAGGACCCAAATATCCATCAATAAGTAGATAAAAAAGCAAATTGTGGCCCATGCACACCATGGAATACTGTACAAAGGAGTGAACTCTGATACTCCCATCAGTGTGGACAGATCTCAGGATAATTGTGCTGAGCGCATGACTCCTATTTCATTTATATAAAATCCTAGAAAATGCAGAGTACTCTATAGTGACAAGTAGCAGCTCACCGGTTGCCTGTGGACTGGGGATGGGAGGTATGGAAAGAGACAGGTGTGGAGCGATTCTGGGGCACAAGGAAGCTTGGGGGTGATGGATATGTTTGTTTTCTTGATTGTGGCTACAGGTGTATACAGTTGTCAAAATTTATCGGATGGCACATAATATTCCCGTTATAGGTCAATAAAGCTGCTAGGAAAGGGAAAAGAAGGAAGGTGACATTGGGAATCAGAGAGTTCGAATGAAGAAAAGATGGATATTAAGATTCTGGGAATAAGTATTCATTGCATTAAAAATGCTCATTTAAAAAGGAAGGAAAAAGAAAGGAAGAATGTTAATATGTGGATAAATTTTCGACTGGACACAGCCAAAGAGAGAGTTAGTGAATTGGAAGAGAGTTCTGAGGAATATTCCCAGAGCACTGCCCAGAAAGAGAGAGAAAACAGAGAAAGGTAGTTAAAAGACCTGGGGGATATTCTCCAAATGTGTTTAATAGAAATTCTACATGAAGAGACTGGATAAAATGACTGAGATGCCGTACTCACAAACATCAGAGTTTTTCAGAATATTCCAGAATTGAAGAAGAGCTGGTCTTCTTCAAGTAATATGAATATTACTTAGTCTTCACCAAGTAATATGCTCGTAATGAGAATTTTAAGGAAGTCAGTCCTCCACTTTGGAACCACAGAGGGAAACTGCAGAAAATTCAAAATGAAGGGAAAGTCTTAAATCTTACCCTCACCAGCCTATCTGCAAAAGAACAACAGTAGGTTGCTGAACGGCCTATGGCAGCCTTTTGGGCAATCTTCCACGGGCTGAAAGAAAATTAAACAGTCTGCCAAGAACTCCATACCCAGCTGAACTCTGATTCAAGAGTGATGAGGAAATCAGGACATTTTATAGATGAGAAGAGCCTAGGCCAGCCCTGCAGCCCTGGACCATTTCAAGGTTGGGAAGAAGAGGAACCCTCTCACCTCTGCTCGATCATCCACTTCTGGCCTCTGTTTTTCAGTCTCTGCAGGGCTACTAGCAATGCTGCTCATCAGCCATGTTGCTGGGTCTTCAATTAGGACAGGAGAGGGGTTGGGATTCCTGGCCCTAGCTCAGTTTTCAGGCCTGTAGCAATAGGGACATGGTAGCAGGAAGGCAAGAGGAAGGGAGGTGAGGTAGCAGAGGTGCCAGGCCGCTCACCCTGGCTTGGGGAGGAGCCCAGGGACACGAGAACCTCCCTGGGGTGGCTTCTAGACTCTCTCTCTGTCTTCCAGATTGTGGACAAGAATAACCGCTACAAGTCCATAGATGGGTCAGATGAGACTAAAGCCAACTGGATGAGGTGAGTCTTGCTTTCTGCTGATTTCCTGGGAGCCTTGCCCAAACTCTGGAAAGGAAGCCAAGGGAACGTGCTAGGGCCTATGGAGTCTCCAGTGGTGGAGGCCTCTAGGGGCCCCAGGACTGCTGTTTGCAGGGTTTGGGATGTGTGTAGCTCTGGGGGATCCTCTTGCTTCCCCAGCCTTCCATGAGGGGGCTCAGGAGGAGGCTTGTGGGTTACTGAGGGACCCCTAAAGTCTGCACATTCATCCCTGTGTCTGGAGTTCCCAGGGTCCCCAGCTCTGGGGGTGTCTCTCCCCTCCCAGGACTATGACCCCTCTCACAGTACAGGCTCCTGCTGTAGGGGAGCAGGACACCTCCCAATGCAGCTGCCAGCAGTTGTTTACATGGCCCCTGTGGAAAAGGAGGCTTCTGGCACAGTCTCTCGCTCAGTCTTTGATGGTACTTGCTGCCCAGGCTTGAGTGCTTTCAAGAGTGGTTTTGCTGTGGTGCAGCATTTGGGACAGAAGTTTGCACCAGAAGAATCCTTCCTGGCCAGCCAGAGAGAGCGGGAGACTGGCCCAGGGTTGCCGGGGGGTGGCTGGTCTGAGCCAGAAACGGAGGACCTGGCCCACAGCCCTCCTGTCAGTTCTGAGCTACAGGCCTGCGCAGGGGGCCGGGGCCCTGCCCAGAGGGGTCAAGCTTGCACCAGTGCCTACTTGGAACCCCTGTCTGGGCCCCAGGAGCCGTGGCTGGGGGTTTACATCTGGGTTGGGTGGGAAGGGAGGCCTTGGATGGCCGGGCCAGGGACACTGTGGATCGGGCCCTCTGTCAGGCGTTGGTGCAGTCCTATGACCCATGGCCGCTGGGGGATGCGGGAGAGGTTGTGTTTGGAGGGAGGGCGGTCAGGAACTTCCTCAGAGGGGGTTTGCTGTATTTAAACTCTGACACCTTCCAGGCCAAACAAGGAGAAGTTGGTTTGAGGTGGGGAGGCTGTGACGAGGTCTGCTGTCTCCTTCCTCTTGCTGCCCACCTGCGCTCCCACCTGAGAGCTGTGGAGGGGGTGGGGGCGAGAGGGGCTGCGGTTTACACTCTTCAGAGGGCCCTAGGGTTTGTCCTCTTATTTGTCGGAGCCGCTGTTCTCACTGCCACTTAAGAGGAGCAGAAGCAGAGGTGCCCAGGGACGGGTGGGCCCCTGCCTTGTGGTGTAGGGATAGCACTCCCTCCCTCCAGCCCCATTTCCCATCATCCTGTTGGCCAGTGCCCTGCAAAAGGGGCTCTGAGAAGGCCATGGACATGCTCCTAACTGCCTTCTTCTCCCCAAACGCTGGGTGCTGGTCATCTCGGCACCTGCAATTCCCTGCTCGTTTGCAGAGCCGACCGTGTAACTGGGCTCCCTCGATGGACTGACCCTCCCGGTCCTCCCAGGACTCACCCCTTCCACCGTGGAAGCTGGCTTTTCTGCTATGATGGTTGAATGAAGGCACGATGTGCTGTGAAGGGCCCAGATGCCAGAGGAGGGGGCCTTCGAGCTGGGCCCTCCAGAGGGCCAGGATTACATTTGAGGGCACTGTGGCCAGAGACACAGAAGTGGGGACCAGACCCCCCGGCCTGGGCTTCTGTTCCCTGTTGCTCCCGTCTGGCTCTAGGCGAGCAAAGGAGTGTCTGAGCACAGTCTGGCATCGGGGCCTTTCTGCACCGTTGCTTTGGAGGCTCTGGAAGCTTTACCGGCAGAGATGACTGTTCCATCCTTCCACCCATCTCTGATCTTGCACCTTGGGGACAAGGCTTTACCACAACCCCAAAGAAAGACATCATCTGTACTAACTGAGCAATCACCTGACACCCCAGAGATTCTGACCTGTCGGGCTGAGGATGAGCTCATGCTATGGGTATTTCTAAAGCTCTCCATAGTGATTCTGACGGCTCGTGTTAAGAACCCCTACTGTATACTGACCTTCATGCTACGGTGCTAAAACTGAGGCTCAGAGCAGGGCAAGATCTTACTCAAGATCGTGCCGTCAGGGACAGAGCCAGGACATGAACCCATCTCTGGACTCCTGGGCCAGTGTCCTTTCTGCTTGTGCACAAGGGCCCAGGCAAAAGCATGGCCTCCTGGGCTTTGTTGTGGGGTGGGTTCTGCTACTACTACCTTGCTGGGATGGGGTCTGTCCCCATCCCATTCCATCCTATCTGCCAAACCCGATCTGATGCAAGATGGCACCAGGGTAATCCCAGCTGGTGGGCCATTATTCGCTCAACCAGTAGGTTGGGGTTGGGTATGCGGCTTGTTGCCATGGGGATGTCCCACTGGTGGTAGTTGGAGGGGAAAGCTAGTGCATCCTGGCAACCTGCCTTCCCCTTTCATGTGTAGCTTCCTTTTGTAATACCTCACCCCCGTTTGCACATACCTTCACTTGTACAACTTAGGGTCTTGTGCATGATTGAATGGAGTTGGCTAGTTTTTTCAAACAATTAAGTGGTGGGTGGGGAAGAGAATGTGCATCAACGTAATGAGTGTTGACTATATGGCCTCCCTCTGCCAGGTGCTCTGCATTCATGAAATCGGTGGTCTGAAACCAGGGGCTGTTTGGCTTTGAGGCATGTTGAGTTGTCACAGGTCTGCGGGTGAATGCTACCGGTTTCTATTGGGCAGAAGCCGAGGATGCTGAGAAATACCCTACATGGCCCAGGATGCCCCTTCCCTCTCACAAAGAAGTTTCTAGCCCCAAATGCCAATCGTGGTGAGATTAAAAAGCTCCACGAATTCCTCCTGGCAGCCCTGGGAGGTGGCTCTAGAATGACCACCCTCATTGTATAGAGGGGGAGGCGGGTTTGTGCAGGACACTCAGTGTCTAGTTCCAGGTCTACCTGAGTGTGGGGCCCAGGCCCCTGTCACTGTGTTGGCCTGGTAATACAGCCCCAGCCTTCCTTCCTCCTGAGCTGTGGTGTTCTGGGGAGGTGAGAGCGGCAGGATCTTTGCGCTCCTAGCCTCTCACCGCAGTTTTGGGAGCAGAGCAGCCGGAGGAGTGACTCGGGCTCCAGGGTTTCCCCTCCATACTTTGGGTTCCTCTCTTGGGTGGTTCTTGCGAAGATCTTAGGCAGGCAGCCCCTGGCTACTCTGTGCATATGGAAGCCAAGGTCACTCCTGGCCTGCATCAAAGCAGAACTTGTCTGTCAGTGGGTGCTCGTGGACCGCTCACGTTCTACCCGTGAGCCGCCAAAAGGCCACAGCAGCCCACCCCAAAAGGAGCTCCTCTGCCCAGACGGAGGGGAGCCTACACACACCCAGAGGTGGGGACCTGGGGGGCACTTGGGAGCCAGGGAAGGAGCCGAAGAGAGCCACAGGGTACAGAATGAGTTTTCTGTGACCACACCCTAATTACGGGCATCACCAGCGAGGCCACACACCAGGAAGCCCGCTGTAAATAGTCTCCCTGTTTAAATATTCTTCCTGTGAGCCATCTGTCCGGGCGATGGCCTGGTCCTCACCCCAATAAGGACCCTTTGTTCCTGTTTAGGGCTTTAAAGCTCTTTTCATCACTCTGCTTTCCCCTCCCTAGTAACAACCCCGAGGTCGGTGCAGTTGTTCCGACCTGGCCGGGGACAGGGGCCGGGAGAGGCTGAGTGACCTGCCCTGGCTCTCCCAGCGGGCCCCGGCTCAGGCAGGGCCGGACACCGAAGGCATCTAACTCGGGCCACGCTCCCACTCGCTCCGCCGCACCTCTCCTGCCCTCCTGCCCTCCGAGGAGTAGTGGAAGGGGCCGCTGGCTAGGAGGAGGGTGTAGTGGTGGTGAGCAGGCCAGGGTGCCCAGGTGCCTCCTGGCTCCCCAGCTGGGGGCCGGCAATTAGGAAGGAGGAGGACCACCCGCACTGACGGTCATTTACCCAATTGTGCTTTGTGGGATATTCAACCCAAGGAATGTGGCGCCCCTGGCCGAGCGCAAGAGGAAGCCCAAGTTCTCCAAGGAGGAGCTGGACATTCTGGTCACGGAGGTGACCCACCACGAAGCGGTTCTCTTTGGGAGGGAGACCATGCGGCTGTCCCATGCCGACAGGGACAAGATTTGGGAAGGCATAGCTCGGAAAGTCACCTCCGTCAGCCAGGTGCCCCGCTCCGTCAAGGAAATTAAACACAGATGGGATGACATGAAACGGAGGACCAAGGACAAGCTGGCCTTCATGCAGAAGTCCCTGTCGGGCCCCGGGGCTGGGGGCCGGGCCCCCACCATCGTGCTCACTGCCCACGAGAGGGCCATCGAGTCAACACTGCTCACAGCCCGTTCCGGGCACAGCTTCCCCAGGGCCGAACTGGATGGCACCGACAGCCCCTCGACCAGCTGTGAGTACCACCTGCCTCCCCTCCCTGGGCTCTGGCTGCCTGCCCCTGGCCAACTCCTCCTCCTCCTCTCCCAGCCCCTGCCCCTGCCCCTCCGCCTCCTCCTAGGCCATCCCCCCTTCCCTCGCCTTCTCTCCTGTCCTTCTCTGGATGAGTCCAGTCTTCCCAGGCACCCTTCCCTCCTTCTCCTGCTCTGTCTTCCCCACCCCTTTCCGTTCATTCATTCTAGAATATTTCCTGAACTCTGTGCCAGGAGCTGTGCTGGGATCTGGGAAGACAGAGTTGTATATAAAACCTCCACTGGCCCTGCTCTGGGGTCCTCCCTAGACTCGTGGGAATACGCGAACTTGAAGTCATCATACAAGGACAGTCATAGCGAAGGGATGAGGGGTGAACACCAGAAGTCCTAAGAGCGGGCCGCCTTCCTGGGCGGATGACCCAGGCCACTTGTGCAGCGCCCCTCGGGCTCTGCAGGCACGAGGGCAGTGTGCGGGCTTAACGCTCCGCTCTTGCCCTGTTAAGTTCATAATAGTGTTTGAACCAGGTGCCCTGTATTCAAATTTCGCATTTGGCCCTGCCCTCTGAAGGCCAGGGGCCGAGGAACTGGCTCTCCACGGGGGCAGGGGAGGGCTCCCAGGAGTGAGAGGCGCAGGGTGAGTAAGAGTTAACCAGGCCTCGGCATGGGGCGCGGGGAGGGGAGCGGGGAGCCTCCAGGCTGAGAACTGCATGTACAGAGGCCCCGCATCAGGAAGGCGCTTGGCACGTTCCAGGACAGAGAGGAGCCAGGGAAGCCCAGCGTAGCAGGCGAGGGGGAGGGGGGCCGGGGAGGAAGCCAGCCAAGTCTTCAGGGCCCAGGCCATGGGGGGGGGGGGGGTGAAGGGGGAGAAGAGGGGATCGGTCCTTTCTCTCTCTCTTCCTAACATCTTTACATCTGTGTTCTTTGCTGAGCTTCCGCGCCGTGCAGCCCCCTCCCACTCTGCCCTCTGCCCCTTTCTTCCCCGCTAGGGCCCTCTCTCAGTTCTGCCTGTCTCACCAGGTCTGCTCCCTGTCCGGACTGCCCCCACGTCCCCCTCCGCCTCTCTTCTGCCTCCTTCTCCTGGGCTTCCTGTGTCCCAGGATGGACTTGGATGCTGGGGGCCTGACTGCGGAATCTCCTGGCCCAGCGGGCTATAGTTGGGGCTGTGGTTCCAGCTGGGGCCCACCTGAAGCAGGGAGCAGTCAAGGCCCTTCTGTGCTGGGGCTGCACCCCCTTCGGTTGCTCCTGCACACACACACACCTTTCACACTCAGCCCACGGTCCCAACGGGAGTCTGGCCTCTGAGAGATGGAGTAGGGCAGGAGGACTCCAGGGAAGTCAGCGACTGGCCAGCCTGGGGAAGGTGGTTCAGAAAGCCCCTGCTTCCCTTCCGAGGCCCCTGGCCCTGGCCGTTGGGATAGGGATTGTGCTAATTTCCTGTTTGGCTGGGGCTCCTGACAGGTGGCCATTCTGAGTCAGTTCTTGGGGACTCAGAAAGGAGCAGAGACCATCCAGTCTGACTTCCTTGCTATGGAGACAAGGCTGCTGAGCCCCAGAAGCAGAGGTGGCCCTGAGCTAGATCTGGAACCAGGGCTCAAGCCCATGTGTGCCAACTCTGGTCGGCCAGCTCCCTGTGAAGCAGTGTTTTGTTAAGTTTCAGGGTGATTCCACCCAGCTCTGAGAAAAAGAAGGGGGCCTAGAACACAGGGAAGTCCATTCCCTGAATCCTGCCCTGCTCTCTCCTCCATCTCCCTAAGACAGAAGGTAATGAGGTTACCAAATGTGACCTGGGCTGGGCAGGGGGCCCAGGACCCCTCCACTGCAGGCTGGGCCAGCCCCCCTTTCCCAGCCAGTCGACCAGCTGTTATAGCACGAGGCCAGGGGCTCTGTGGAAGGGGGCCCTGAAAGGGAAGGAGCACCATCTCCTCCCCCCGTCCTACTCCTTCCAGCCCTGCCATGCCAGAATGGGTGTCCTGGGATCCCCAGGGGGTGGGGTGGGGGAGGCAGCTGTCCCACCAAGTGCGGTTATGAGTGACTGGGCTCTTCCTGTGCGGGCCCAAGGGAGGCCCTGGAACCCTGGGGAGGCATGCTTGTGGCTGGGGGCAAGATGAGTCTGTCCTCTGTCACTTCCTGGGGGGGTGGGGCGGAGGATGGTTCTGAATTTAGCCCCTCTGGTACAGGCAGGGAACCTGTATATATTTTTTTTTCCGGCCATGGGAATCAGCTCATAGCCTTGCTCACAAGAGAGCCAAGGCCCAAGGGCACAGGGGCTAGGCCCCTCCCTGGGACTGGCAGTCGGTGTGAGGGTGAGAGCGATGTGTCTACCGGGGGTGGGGGGGCACCTGGGGGTCGGGGGGCCATCAGGGCTGGCTGCAGAGGCGGCTCTCCTGCCCTGCACCCCCGGGCCTGGCCACTCCTGCACCATCCCCCCCCCCCCCCCCCCCCCCCCCCCGTGGCGTAAAGCTGCAGATTCCTGCAAGGCCACAAGGTGGCCCCCGCGAGTCAGAGTCCGCCTCAGGGAGGCTGGACCACAGAGCAACTTGGGGCAGGTGCGACTCTAGGCTTTGCCAACCAAGCTCCTTCCTGTCCGGTCTTCTGTTTAGTGCCCTGGATAGCCCTGCTTGGTGGGCAAGGGGCGGGTAGGTGGACAGCGCAGGCATCATCTTTGCAGAAAAACTGAGTCACAGTGAGATGAAGGGAGAGACCGGGTGGACCTGCCAACACTGGGCCTGGTCTCCAATCCCCTGTCCCCAGGCTCCCCCACAAGAGTGGTGCTGTCCCTGCAGGAGGAAGGGGGCCCGGGCAGTGCTGCACCCATAGTCCTCCCCAGGGGCGCCTGGCCCGCGAGCCTCGGGGATGTGGGGAGCAGGTGTTTCTCTGCGGGCAGGCCTGAGCCCAGGGCTGCACCCTTTCTCTCCGTGGTAACCATTTGCCCTTTTTTATTTCTTGTCCTTCAAGATGACGAAGACGAGGAGGCACCCGGGCCCTCGAGGCAGCCTCTGCGGGTGCCCCTTCAGCGGTCAGCGGAGGAAGAGGCCCACCTGGCCAGGCCTACCTTGGTCCGCTCCTCCTCCTCCTCAGACCAGTCCGAGATGGTGGGCCCCAAGCCAGAGGCCCTACCCCGGTCGTCGGCCCAGGCCCAGGCCGCCTGCAGGACCCCTCGGCCACACCCCAGCCCGCCCGGCCCAGGCCTTGACTGGCAGCTCCTCCATGCCCACGTCCAGCAGACTGAAGCGTTCCAGCAGTTTTGCCAGGAGCTGGTGACCGTGCACCGGGACATGGCCAACAGCATGCACGCCATCGGCCAGACCATGGCCGAGCTGACCAGCCGCGTCGGCCAGATGTGCCAGACGCTGACAGAGATCCGAGACGGGGTTCAGGCATCTCAGCGGGGGCCAGGCGGGGTTGCCCCCGTGGGCTCGACCCCTCAAGCCGAGGCGCCCCCAGCTGAGCCCCCGCAGGCTCCCCCGGCACCAGCCCCTGCACGGACTACCAGGTCTCGGAAGAGAAAGCACAATTTCTAACGCAGCCAGTCCACAGCAGGAGGAAGAGAAGTGGAGAACGGGTGCCTGGCCTCGAGATGGGAGCCAGTCTCTCATGTCCAGGACCAATGACCCTTGTAGGATCTTGGGGAGACCGCCATCTGCTCCCCAGGTGCAGGTCGGCGGCCCTGGGCTCCAACAGAGTGTGTGCATTGAGCCCCACTCCCTCATCTTTGGCAGGTGCTGAAGATGCGGGAAAGCTGCCTGCTTGATGCTTGCTGGCCCTGGAGCGGCGGCCTCCTCTCGGTCGGCACCCACGGCGGCGGGCCTTGTGGGGAAGAGGGGAGCAAGAGCGGGGAGCATCTGAATGGAAGCCTGCTTGCCAACCTCAGGGCTGCCACAGCCGCCTCCCATGCCCTGGTTCTGCTGCTTCCGAAGCGGGTGAAGCTTGAGGATGGGCAGGGGGAGCTCAGTCCTTCCAGGAGGGGCCCGTCCTCCCCTTCCCTAGGGCTCCGAGCACGGCGGGTGGTGCCCCTGCCTTGGCCTTCCGCTTGCCCTTGCGGTGCGTGTGCTCAGCTGCTGTGCTTGCCTCTCGTGGAATGGGGAGAAGAATGGGATGGCGTCGGAGGAAGGAGAAGATTGCCCTGGCGTTCTTAGAGCACCTTATGCTTTCCCTGCATTTGCAGATGTGTGATCTCAGTGGGTTCTCAGGACAGCTGGAGAGGCAGCCCAGCCGGGTATTACTGTCACCACCATCACCTGCATTTCATAGATGACAGATGACACAACAGTTAGTCGCAGGGTGGGGGTGGGGGGGCAGGACCGGAAGCCGGGTCTGTGGATTTGTCCAGCTCCCCTGTCAGAGGCCAGATCTGGAGTTGGGAGGGGTGTTGGCTCCTGGCCTCAGCCCGTGGGAGGCAATAGCAGCGTGTAGGAGGTGAGTCCCCCACCCTGCCCTGGCTCTAAGGCTGACAGCCAGGGCGCTGGGGAGAGCCAGGACCACAGCCTCGGCACCCACGAGGTGATGACTCCTCCTCTGGCTTCTGGAAGAACCCAGCAGGGCTCCTGTCCCATCCAAGTTCCAGCATGCCTTGCCTCCGCTTGCTTGGGCTGCATATGCATTAGCTACACACATCTCTAGCTTCAAGTTTCATTTTGGAGTGTGCAGAGGCAGCCAGGTTCCTGGAGGCAGGGAGGGAGGCGGGGTGGCAGTGGCCAGCTTCGCTCTGACCCAGGTATAGCTCAGCTCTGTGTCCTCTTTGCTCCCTGGCCTGAGGCTGACCCCAGCAGAAGCTGTCCTCCCCCAGCCCTCCTGTCTCCCACGTCTGCCCCCCCTAGAGCCGTGGTGGGGGCTGGGAGGACAGCTCTACCCAGTGCCCTGCTGTGGCTGTTCCAGGAGTGCTGCTTCTAAACCCAGACCACGCTTTGTCCCATGTAGAGAGCATGGGGGACAACTGCAATGTCCCGGTGTCCTCAGCTCCATCTCCCCACTCTGTGGTTCTTTGGGGGTTCCTGCTACCCCAAAGCAAACACCCCCCCATCCGACAGCCCAGTGGCTTGACTATTGCCTGGCATTCCCCTGCCCTCCAATGCTGGAATCAAAGATTGCCTTCCCAAGTATTTTTGTTAAGATGGCAATAAAAAGAAATTGATCTCACACTTGGAATGCACCCAGTCTCCAGGATCTTTCTTTGGTGTATATTCTCTTTCTTCGCTTCCTGTGAAAACCTCAAGGCCCCCAGAGCAGGGGTTAGATGACTGAGGGAAAGCATGCCGGCCAGAGGGGCTCCAGTGCCCCTGGCATTTCCCGATTCCGAAAGTGCTCGGATGCCCTGTATATTGGGCACCGTGCTGGCTAGCCCGGCGAGGGAGAGAACCGAACCGATGAGCTGAGTGAGGCGAAGCAACCACATAGGAAACCGTTCAGCCGTTTTTAAAGTCTCTGCACAGCAAAAACAGGATGTTGCTAAGTGAGTTTTACCTTTTATTCCCTAAAAGAAGTTAGGGGTCCTGGAAAAAAAATCCCCATTTCCGGCGGGAGACCCCAGAAGGGTCAGGGGCTATCCGTTTGGCACTGTGTTTCAGGGACCACTATGAGGCATGAACTGTTTTTTGGGTGCCTCCCCACTGATCCTGGGATCTGTCACAGGCAAGACCCTGCCCACCTAGATCTGAGGCTTTCAGAGTAACCACAGCGGTTCCTCTGGGTCCCTTTGGGAGTCTTCTGAGAAGAGAAGGGGTCTCCCAACCTGGGCGTTGCCCTGGCTTTCTCCCAGTCACACAGAGAGGTCCTCCCAAGCAGGAAGTCCCCAAGATCTAGCGCCTCTGGAACGTTCCAGCTCGCCTTTGACCTCTCGGAATCCAGGTCATCCTCTTCTGTTCCTGGCCAAAAATCACGGCCATGGAAATCAAACTTGTCTGATTTCTGCAACAGGCAAAGAGACTGAAACTGGGCCCAGAATCTTCTCCAGCAAGGTCTAGGTGCCGTGCAGTAACTGGCTGGCCCCCCGCTCTGGTCCTGGGGAGGGAAGGGATCAAGTGGAAGCAAAGGGGGCAGAGAGATGAAGAGCCTGTGAACTTCAGATGAAATTTTTTTAGTTTCTTTTCCTTGGCTTCCGTGGGGCTTGCGGGTTTAGCACGTCAAAACAGGAAGGCGAAACTGGGGCCGTTGGTTGGAAGTGAACGCAGAGCCAATTTCAGCGTAAGGGGAGTCCCACCCAAGGGTCCAAGGCCTCTTGAAAGGCTGAGTGGGTGATGTTCGGTCAGAGGCCGGGTGACCATCTGGTGGGTGGATGGATGCATGAACCGAAGACCTGCCCACCTCAGAGACCTAAACTCATGAGAAAACCAAGCCCAGCCTCTTCTCGGCCACTCTTTCCCATTTCTGGCTCTGTGACGGGTGCAGTTTCCTTTCCATCGGAGACATACCCGCTGAGTGGGAACGTCTGAGGCTGACCTCTGTCTGCCCCGACTCCAACAGAATGGATGCCCTGTGGATTATTTTCTCTCTTCGGTTAGAACTGATAGTCATTTCCTGACCCAGCTAGAAAATAGGGTGCGTTTGATAAGGCACAGTGGGTGAGGTGTCAGAAGTGTTGTCTCAGTGCTCATCTGCCCGGTACCCAAAGTCCGCAAGGAGTTCAAAATAAAAACAACCCATTAGCATCGTGAAACGTCCAGTCCAGAACACCCCCCATCACCACCACGGCCATCCACCCCCTTGATAGCTTCAAAGGTTGCCAACTCTGTGGGTCTGATTTGAAAAGCAATCAGATGAGCTCTAGCATTTATAGAGTGGCCTGCGCTAGCCATTTTCTACCTTCTTCTGACATACTCGGTTCCTGTTTTCCAAAGAAGTGGTGACCTGGAAACTCAACAGATAGAGAGATGTTCACTCCCTAGAAGCCTTGTCTCCCAGGGAGGGCACTTGCTCGTCTGCAGCCATGGAGTAGGACAGGAGTTGCTCTTCCTAAAGAGAGTATCCTAGACAGGATTCTGGGAGTGGATCAAACCATGGGGTGTTCCTGCAAAATACTTAAAAGAGGAGATCTCTTTTGAGGTAATGTGTGTTGGGGCTTAGCTGGCTCCATTAAATCTCTTGACCGGACGGGTTGTTACGATTTGCTGAGAGTTGCCATAAATGTCATTTTTCAAGTGCCAAGTTTCGAAACAACCAAATACAACCAGATGCTGAGCAAATTTTGATCTGTCTTAGAGGATTGTGATCAATGCAAAGATTTGGAGTTCTCTTCCTAAACCTTGATTCTTATTGGGCAGGAAACCACCAGGAGGTAGAAAGGGAAATTGACCTGAATCCGTCTAAACCTTCGGATGTAGTCTAGAAGTTGCTCTTTTGAAGAAATCCCTGATAGTTACGTGTGCCTCATCTCTTTTGCTGCTAAAGTTGAATGCCTGAGGAAGTAAGTCTAGCTTTTAGAGCTCAATGATTGCTTAAACACAAGAAAAAAAAAAGAGAGAGAGAGAGAGAAGAGTGTCTCTTTCCTTGTGCTCTGTGCTCCAAGTGATTCTTTTGAGAGAAGGTGATTGAATGGTTTGCCGTCCGAATCTGGGAGTAGGAAAGTTTGGATCTACCCCAGTTCTGTGCTAACCACAGGGTGATTAATTTTGGATGTCAGATCCCAGGCTTTCACTAAATTGGGGGCTGAAAAATATTTTGCACATTCAGGAGGACTCTCAGATCCGGAGAAATGCAGACCCCTGTGCTGGAGAGTTGCAACTTGGAAATTGTGGTTCGGAACAACTTCACTAGGCCAGGGGTCCTCTTTTCCTACCCCCGAGTTCTTTGTTAACGGCGTCACTGGGTGTCATGGATATCACAGTAGCGTCTCCAGCTCAGGGCGACCAATGCTCATGTGCTTGTCAGCAGGACAAGCACAGATGCATTGAGGCTAAGTTCAGAGACCCAAGCAAGTTCTGGGGAGCTAAGCACCACCCATCCTTGCAAGTGTGACCGCCACAGGGTGGAGCTCATGGTTGCTCCTCCCAAAGGGGGTGGGGACTCTTGACCCACTTGGCCTTATCCCCACCACCCCAGGGTCTGTGCTGCAGCTGTTGACAGCTGTAGTGGTCCCGGGACTCTAGTGATCCCCCTTGGAAGGTCATGGCCTCCTCCAGGGCCAAGTAGAACAGAGTCACAGGGGACTGTGCCCAACCACAAGGGGCAGGATGTGCTCAAGCTTGCAGTGCCTGAGGCTCGGTGAATGTAGATTCACAATGCGGCTGGCCGCCAGGACCTGCCACCAATACTGGTATTGGCGTTCGGGTGTGTCTTTTTTTTAGGGGGTGGCAGTGGGGTGGGGGGAGGTAACTGTAGTAATTGCTATAAGGAAAATTGGAAAATGCAGAAAAAGATGATAAAGTAGATCCATCCACCTGTAACGATAATCAGTGGTAAGACATGGGTGTATTTCCTTCGAGTAGCTTACTGAGGCTTGTTTTTAAAGCACGATTGGAACCGTAGGGTAAATAGTGTCCAGCCCTACTGTTCTCACTCTGCATTCTATCAGGACCATTTTCCCCATGTCATGAAAGATCCTTTGAAAACGTTTTTCTATAGATGAGTAACACTCCATCGTATGAATATACCACAGTTTACTAAACCATCGCTCCAATATTAGACGCTTCGATGTTTTTGTTTTTGCACAATGATACAGGCGGGGTGGTGGTGTGCAGAGTTTGTCTACTTGGTCTGCATCTTACAGTCCTTTTTGAAATTTTGCAAAACTTGTGACAAAACACACATAAATTTACCATTTTAGCGACTTTTTTTTTTTTTTTTTTAAGGGTACAGTTTGGTCGCATTAAGTTCATTCGCATTGGGCAACCATCACCACCATCCATCTCCGGAGCTCTTTTTATCTTCCCCAACTGCAGCAAGATACCCATTAACAGCTAACTCCCCATTCCCCTGGCCCCATCCAGGCCCCGGGCCACCACCATTCTACTTTCTGTCTCTATGAATTTAACTACTCATATAAGTACCTCGTATAAATGGAACCTTACGGTATTTGTCCTTTTGTGACTGGCTTATTTCACTTCGTGTGTGTCTTCAAGGTTGATTCACGGTATCGCATGTATCAGAATTTGCTTCCTTTTCAAAGCCGAGTGATACGCAATGTATGTGTGTTCCACGTTCTGTTTATCCATTTACCCATTAGTGGACACTCAGGGTGCCTCCACTCCTAACTGTTGTGACTCCTGCTGCTCTGAACGTGGCTGTACGAATACTTGTTCGAGTCCATATCGCCCCTTTGTTTCCCAAAGGGCCGTGCCAGTTTATTCTCTACCATTAGGATGGGAGATGCTTTTCTAGCCAATATGGATATTATCACTAAAAAAGAAGAGAGAGAGAAATCCGTGCCAATGAGACAATGTGCATCCTTGTGTTTCTTCTTAGTGATGCTGAATACTTTTCATTTGTTCATTACCCACTTGGATTTTTTTTTTCTGTGAATTCTTGTTTACCCTGGACTGCTCCAAAGACGATTTTTTGGGTTAAGCCAGTCAGACAGACTTTGGTTTCTTCCCTGGTTTTTGAGACAAAGCATAGCATAAGGAAATAAGTTTATTTTTGACTGCAAGTTACCTAGAGGCTCGCATAGCACAGATCTTTAAAACTCCAAATAATTTCCTCTGGTCTTTATGTTCTACATGCCTCTGTATCTCTGTAGGTGTTACGCCATCTCGTCTTTTGGAGGTGGCAGGTTGGATGTTGGAAATGTCATTTCAGGGAGAGTTGGGTAAGGGAGAGATCCTGAGGGTTTGGCGGAACTTTAAAGGTTATCTGGGCATTGTTGAGCTGAGTTCTAGTGAAAACATAGACCTCAAAGCTCCACCTCCCATTTATTAGCTGTGTGACCTTGGGCAAGTCACTTACTTCTCAAGTCTTAGTTTCCTAACCTTAAAATAACTTAGATTAACAAGTGGCTGCTAACCTCTTCCAGGTTCTTCCTTTTCTTGGTTCTTCCAGAAACCAGGGCTAGACGCAAGCCCCACCTTATTTACCTTTATCTTCTGTCTGCATTGGACACCCACTTTTTAAAGATACTGATCTTTAGCATTTATTAATTGACTTTTTGGGCATCCTTGTCACATGGGTTATTTCTGCTGGGCTTTGTGAAATACTGGAAAGAGCCCAAGAACCCCACACTTAGCACCATCAGAGGCCTTCGGGTGTCTGGGAACCCCTGCACTTAAAAGTTAGTGAGGAATAAATGACACGATCTTTCAAGTTTTCGGTTTGTATCTGGTGTTGAATTTTATATTTACCAGAGCCTGGGAGGTAGGCAGGGCAGCATGTCTAGTCTCAGAAAACAGATACTTAGAGGCTCGGAGATTTGCTCAAAGTCACACAAAACGGCGATGTTGAGCCCAGGGACTGGTCTCGGACAGACAACTGTCCTTACACTTTGACACGTGCCACCTGCTGGTGGTCCTCTGACCTCCAACCCCTGCCCAGCACCATGCCTGGCCCCAGCAGGCACTCGCTGATGAGTGGCCCGTGCGTTCTTACCTGTCCCCCTCGCCCCCAGGTACGTGGTCATCTCCCGGGAGGAGAGGGAGCAGAACCTTCTGGCGTTCCAGCACAGCGAGCGCATCTACTTCCGAGCGTGTCGGGACATCCGGCCCGGGGAGCGGCTCCGGGTCTGGTACAGCGAGGACTACATGAAGCGCCTGCACAGCATGTCCCAGGAGACCATCCACCATAATCTGGCCAGAGGTGAGTGCCCAGCCCCCCCCGAGGTGAGGGCCACACCTGCCACCGAACACAGGGGAGGCCGGAAATGCTTCTCTGGGAGCTTCCTAAGAGGAAGCCGTCCTAAGAGGACGGATGGGAAATGCAGCATACCAGCCATGGGGAGACCCAGAGGGACTTGGGTGGAGACAGGTGGTCTAGGTGTGAGCAGCAGCTCTGGGCAGGGCAGCAGGCACTCCCATGTGTTCTCCTCCCTCAGAAACCCTGTTACAGACATTTTAGAGTATTGAGAGAGATGAGGCCCCAAAGGCAAGCGCATAAATTTAATCAAAATTGATCCTCTTTCCCCAAGTCAAACTGATGGAAAGATGCTATGACGTCCCACTGTCCCAGCTGTAGCTAACACTACGTCATATGTGCAGAACAATGCCCACCTTGACCACTGCAGGCCCTCAACTGTAAGTTTCTAATTCTAATGGTCCCATGTGGACTATGATCCCCAGCTCACAAATGTAGAAATGGGACATCAGATATGTCCAGTGACTCCCCCAGGGTCACATGGCTAGGAAGGGCAGCGCTGGGCTTCTCATCCATGTCTGTCTCAGCCCAGGATCTGACCTATAAGCTGTAGTGTTACATGACCTCCCTGACGAAACTAGTTTCTTGTCATTAGTAAGTCTTAATGACATGCTGTGAACAAACAAGCTCTATTAGAAGGAGGAGGCTGGAGGGAGGTGGGAAGGTGACCTTAGGGATGGATAGTGCCCAGGAGATGAGATGTTCATCCAGGCTCCATTTAAATGAATCTTTGGAAAGTGGCTTAAAATATTCCCCAGGCCCTAGCCCTTTGCCTCCCTACCCCATCCTCAGCCGGGCCAAGGCAAACTGGCGAGTCTGGCTCCTTCTTTCAGGGGGCCCTTCCTTGCACTAAAAAAATACATATTCAAATACCCAGAGTCCATGTGGTTCCAGGAACCAGGGCTAGACCCAAGCCCCACCATATCACATTCTGGACCAACCTACTTGTTGGAAATATATCTTCATGTGGAGTATGAGTGGAGAAGATGAACAGGGGTGGGGTGGCCCATTGCAAGTAAGCTATTTTAAAAAACAAAACAGAATGAAGCAGATTATGGACATTGAATGCACAGCTGCTGCCTGACTTGGTAAAAGGTATCTGTGATCGGATGGGCAGTGAGGAGACCCAGTAGACATACTCATCTCTTGTCTTCTTCGGATCTGGGGTTCTGATTTCACTCGGGAAGGCATGTTTCTATGATGAGATTGCCACGGTTTCCATTTGACCTCTGAAGATGCCTTCTGTAAATGTGTCTGATACATAGTAGGTGCTCAATTATTCTTTGCCGAGCGGATAAAAGAAGAAATGAATGAAAACAGCCAAGAAGTCTCTAAAAGAATCCTACCACCAGAAGAAAAGAAACCCGAGAGAAGTCATATCTGAGGACCCAGGTTCCATCCCTTGGCCGTAATCTTCTTGAATTCTTCTGGATTTGTAATGTCTTTCCCCTCACCCCCAGGGTCTTCTCCAAAGCACCTGAAGCCGCAGTAATCCTCAGAGAGCCCAGAGACCCAAGGGGAATGCTCAGAGAAGGGAGTGAGCTTTCAGGAGTGGTTCAAAGGAGGCGTGGCAGAGAGCTTTGAAATGAAATCCACGAAGACCTGTGAAGATGCAGGAGGAAGGAGGGTCTGTTCCTGGCAAGGCTGAGCAGTAGGAAACTGAAAGGCACCGTGGGGCGGGGCCAGAGCAGTGGTGAGGCTTGGTCCTAAAGCTCTTGGGAGCAGTGGTGAGCTCTGTGGCCTTTAGATGTGTAGCTGTCTCTAGCCTGTAGCTTTGGCAGATTCTGAATAGTTAGTGGAGGCTCAGATCGGTGTGCCAGCCCTGCTCTGGAAAGGGGATCCCTTCACTCACTCACTGAAGTTCTTGCGCGGAAGGAGGTTTCTTTGTAATTGGAGGCTGGAGCCCTGAGAAGGGCCAGAGCATGAATTATTAGTCCTTCATAAGTAGGGCTATTACTCAGAGCCCAGAACTGCTTCCTGAAGACAGTGTAAATTATGCCTGGGTGGTGTTCTTGTAAGAACAGGGTGCATCTAATACGTGTATTCAAAAAATTTATGTTATTTGATCTACATTGAGTCACTGATTCAATGGTGTTTTCCCCATTTTTTTACGGAGGCTTTGAAATCAATTTAATGATACTTTAAAGGTCTTTATCGGCCCTTAGATTTTTCTGGAAGCCTTGAGTCCAAAGAGGTCTCCCACTCATCCTAGGGAATCTGAATGACCTTGTCTTTTGAGCAGAGAGGCCTGAGGACTCCCTGGGAATGTGTAGCCTTGACCTCCCGACATCCTCAGCTCTTTGCTGCCTGATTGGTCCGGGAGCAGTGAAAGGGTGGCCCTCGATGTTTAGAGATTCTGAATGGGCAAGTGTCATATCTGATCTGTAATACAAACACGTTGCATTTTTTACAAGCGTTCATCTCCATCCTTTCTGCCCCTCAGCCATTATAGAAATGTAGGCTGTGAGAGCCACCTGACTTTCAGGGGCCTTGAACATGAGATTGCTCCTCAAAACAGTCATGTGAGGACAGAAGAGGGGTGTCCTGAATAGGTTACCCCCTTTTGTGCCGTTACCTGTAGGAAACCCGGATTCATACAGGGCCCAGGGCCCAGCACCCCTCATCAGCTGCAAGAAGCCAGGGCTCCGTCACAGCCTGGAACTTCTGGATCGCTCCCCGAGATCCGTTGGCCTTCACTCAGAGGTTTTTAGCTAATGCAGCTTTCGGAAGCCTAGTTGCAAAGTGTATTTGGGCTAAGTCACTGCCCAGAGTCATCTTGCAGGGCCCTGCCCTGACCTAGGAAGCCTCTGAGATTTCCTGGCCCACAGGCTGCTGTCAGGACCTTCTGAGGGTCCCCCTTTAGCATCGGCACCCCCAGGGAGCACACTTCTGTCCCAGTTGATGAAACCATGTCCGCCGTTTTAAAGCATCAGGCTAAAATTACTGTTGGGAGGTCACCGATGTTTTTGAAGTCAGTCATTTGATGGAAAGAGATAGAAAAGGGAAGGTCCTTTGAATGATCAGGTAAGGAAACACGGCTGTATTTCAAGAACGCGTTGGGTCAGTATAGTCACGCACTGCTTTTTATCTTGTTGGGGGCTCCCTTCTCTGCCCCCTGGGAGCCCTCAGCCCCCCGAGGGGCCCCATCTTCCCTTTCCCTCCTGCCTTAGTTGTCAGGGAGGACCACAGACGTTCAGGTCACTTCCTCTCATGGGCACCTCTTCTTCTGATGTCCTGGAGAGTTAGGATGGTTGTCATGGGTTGGACTTTGCCCTGCCGTCTGGAGAGCAGTCAGGGAGCAGGAAGGAGCAGACCTGGTGTGTCCTGTGTACCTTTTACCAAGTCGAAGCAGCCATCATCCAATTGCCAGGACTGGACGAGAAGCCTGGAGGGTGGGGATCCATATGCACCGAGCTCTGAGGTGTGTTTCCATCTGCCCAGTTGGACCGGTGGGGTGTCACCTTCTAGGCTGACCGCACTTCCACTTGCCCTCCCCTCCAGCATTCCCTCCACCTATGAATGTGCAGCTCATATACATCAGGCTCCCCTGAAATGGTCTTTTTAGAGAATTCTTCCCACTTTTTTCGGGTCCCACTCTAGACCCCGGGATCCACCAAGTGACTCGCCTCTGCCTTTCGGTCATGCTTGCCCCACAAGACCAGCCCCCAGAGGGATGTGTCAAGTGGCTTCCTAATAGGAGGCCCACTCTGTTTCCTTTTGGTTTCTCCACTTTGGGGCTCTTCCCCCCTTCCTCACAGCCTGGTTTTGCTTCCTAGGAGAGAAGAGGTTGCAGAGGGAGAAGTCTGAGCAGGCTCTGGATAACCCAGAAGACCTGAGGGGTCCCATTCAGCTCCCCGTGTTGAGACAGGGCAAAAGCCCGTACAAGCGTGGCTTTGACGAGGGGGATGCGCACCCCCAGGCCAAGAAGAAGAAGATCGACCTCATTTTCAAGGATGTGCTGGAAGCATCACTGGAATCCGCCAAGGTGGAAGCGCACCAGCTGGCTCTGAGCACCTCGCTGGTCATCAGGAAAGTCCCCAAGTACCAGGACGATGCATACAGTCGGTGTGCCATGACCATGTCGCACGGCGTGCAGAATGTCAGCCGGACCCAGGGGGAAGGGGACTGGAAGATCCCCCAGGGGGCTTCCAAGGAGCCAGGCCCGTTGGAGGATGAAGAAGAAGAGCCTTCATCCTTCAAGGCCGACAGTCCCGCCGAGGCCTCTCTTGCCTCCGACCCTCACGAGCTTCCCACCACCTCCTTTTGCCCTAACTGTATTCGCCTAAAGAAGAAGGTCCGGGAACTCCAGGCCGAACTAGACATGCTTAAGTCTGGGAAGCTTCCTGAACCCCCGGTATTACCAGCACAGGTACTAGAGCTGCCGGAGTTCTCCGACCCTGCAGGTAAGTTGGCGTGGATGAGATTGTGGTCGGAGGGAAGAGCAGCCGGTGGGCAGTGTGAGGGTGGCCTGGCGCCCTCTGCGGGAGCCACCCTCGGGGGAGGGGGTGGCCTAAGGCGTGTCATGCTGCGGCGGGCTCCGGTCGCAGCCCACGCCCGCAGGTGCCTGCCTCTGACGGGCTGCTCCGCGGCGCCCATGGGATACTTCGTGTCTCGCCCTTGTATCCTCCTTGTCAATAAAGGAAGTTCCACTGCAGGAGGGGTGTGTGCTGTGTTCTTGACCCGTTGCCTTTCTCTGCCGATCCTGGTGGTGTCTTAACCCTACACTCAAAACTTCTAACCCCAATCTTTGTCTCCCCAGCCCCAAGCAGGGCATCTCGTGGGGGAAGAGCTCCCAGCCTTCCCGAACTCAATCCTGGAACACAGCCTCGTGCTTCTCTTCCCGAATTACGTCCTGCCACACATGGTCCTGGCTCCCCGGCCTGGGATTTTAGAAGGACTGGGATACAGGATGTATGGCCGCACACCGTGGCCCCTTTCTGTTGGCTGCCTGGATCTTTTAGAAGCGGTCGACAACCAGGAAGGTTTTTTTCAGTACACAGCTGCAGCTGAATCCCAGTATTTACATAGCATTTCCTATTTTAACCACATCCCTGAGCTCAGAATGAGGTGTTTCAGATATTCAAAGCATGCGTCTTAACTAAACTGCATTCTGATCCTGAAATAAGCCGAAGCTATGGCAGGCTGCCTTTGTTCGAGGGCAGGACGCCTCCCCGGACCATGTTAGCACTGAGATAAATGAGCCCCATGTCCTGGCTGTGTGACTTGGGAATGCTGGGTGTGCCACCTTCACTCGGGCAGATCTGCTCTGGTGGCCGTGGCCGTGGCCCAGCTGCCCCGTTGCTATAGAAGGTTGAGTTCCTTGAGCGCCCACTGGTGGAGGGTAAAGGCAGGCAGCCTGGAGCAGGTGTCCACCCTGGGTAATCCCCAGAGAGGAAACGTCACGCGTGGATAACAAGAGCAGCTATTTAAAAAAAAAAAATCTAGGCTGGGATTCAGTCCATCGTAGGAATTGGCCTTTGTTTCACCCGTGGTGGCTCTGACCTCTCGGGCAGCGTTCCCATTCATTCTGGAAAAGCCCGCGTTTCTGCCACCAGAGTTTAAATGCTTCCTTCCCATTTGTCTTGCAGCCTCCGAGAGCATGGTGTCCGGCCCTGCCATCATGGAAGACGATGACCAGGAGGTCGATTCTGCAGACGAATCCGTCTCCAATGACATGCTGACTGCCGCCGACGAGCCCTCCAAGATGTCATCTGCCACCGGGCGCCGAATCCGACGCTTTAAGCAGGAGTGGCTGAAGAAGTTCTGGTTCCTGCGGTACTCCCCGACCCTCAACGAGATGTGGTGCCACGTCTGCCGCCAGTACACGGTGCAGTCCTCCCGCACGTCGGCCTTCATCATCGGCTCCAAGCAGTTCAAGATCCACACCATCAAACTGCACAGCCAGAGCAACCTGCACAAGAAGTGCTTGCAGCTCTACAAGCTGCGCATGCACCCCGAGAAGACGGAGGAGATGTGCCGCAACATGACTCTGCTCTTCAACACCGCCTACCACCTGGCCCTCGAGGGCAGGCCCTACCTGGACTTCCGGCCCCTGGCCGAGCTCCTGAGGAAGTGCGAGCTCAAGGTGGTGGACCAGTACATGAACGAGGGCGACTGCCAGATACTCATCCATCACATCGCCCGCGCGCTGCGGGAAGACCTGGTGGAGCGCATCCGCCAGTCGCCCTGCCTCAGCATCATCCTGGATGGGCAGAGCGACGACCTGCTGGCCGACACGGTGGCTGTCTACGTCCAGTACACCAGCAGCGATGGGCCCCCGGCCACGGAGTTCCTGTCCCTGCAGGAACTCGGGTTCTCCAGCACCGAGAGCTACCTGCAGGCACTCGACCGCGCCTTTTCGGCCTTGGGCATCCGCTTGCAGGACGAGAAGCCGACCGTGGGCCTGGGCATCGACGGGGCCAACGTCACCGCCAGCCTGCGCGCCAGCATGTTCATGACCATCCGCAAGACGCTGCCCTGGCTGCTGTGCCTGCCTTTCATGGTGCACCGGCCCCACCTCGAGATCCTGGATGCCATCAGCGGGAAGGAGCTCCCCTGCCTGGAGGAGCTGGAGAACAACCTGAAGCAGCTGCTGAGTTTCTACCGGTACTCGCCGCGCCTCATGTGCGAGCTCCGCTCGACGGCCTCCACCCTGTGCGAGGAGACGGAGTTCCTGGGGGACATCCGGGCCGTGAGGTGGATCATCGGGGAGCAGAACGTCCTCAACGCCCTCATTAAGGACTACCTGGAGGTGGTGGCCCACCTCAAGGACGTCAGCAGCCAGACCCAGCGGGCAGACGCGTCCGCCATCGCGCTGGCCCTGCTGCAGTTCCTCATGGACTACCAGTCCATCAAGCTCATCTACTTCCTCCTGGACGTGATCGCCGTGCTGTCACGCCTGGCCTACGTCTTCCAGGGCGAGTACCTCCTGGTGTCCCAGGTGGACGACAAGATCGAGGAGGCCATCCAGGAGATCAGCCGGCTGGCCGACTCCCCGGGGGAGTACCTGCAGGAGTTCGAGGAGAACTTTCGAGAGAGCTTCAATGGGATTGCCATGAAGAACCTCAGGGTGGCCGAAGCCAAGTTCCAGTCCGTCAGGGAGAAGATCTGTCAGAAGACCCAGGTGATCCTGGCTCAGAGGTTTGATTCCCGCAGCCGGATCTTCGTGAAGGCCTGCCAGGTGTTCGACCTGGCTGCCTGGCCCAGGAGCAGCGAGGAGCTCATGAGCTACGGCAAGGAGGACATGGTGCAGATCTTTGACCACCTGGAGGCCATCCCCACCTTCTCCCGGGATGTCTGTAGGGAGGGGCTGGACCCCCGGGGCAGCCTGTTGATGGAGTGGCGGGAACTCAAGGCTGATTACTACACCAAAAATGGCTTCAAGGACCTGATCGGCCACATTTGCAAGTACAAGCAGCGGTTCCCGCTCTTGAACAAAATCATCCAGGTCCTCAAAGTCCTCCCCACCTCCACCGCCTGCTGCGAGAAAGGCCGCAACGCCCTGCAGCGGGTTCGCAAAAACCACCGCTCCCGCCTGACCCTGGAGCAGCTCAGCGACCTGTTGACAATCGCTGTGAACGGCCCGCCCATCGCCAACTTCGATGCCAAGCGAGCCCTGGACAGCTGGTTTGAGGAGAAGTCTGGCAACAGTTACGCGCTGTCCGCCGAGGTCCTCAGCAGGATGTCCGCGCTGGAGCAGAAGCCGGTGCTGCAGACCGTGGACCACGGGTCCGAGTTTTACCCGGACATCTAGGGGGCCGGCGTCCCAGAGTTCACTAAGCTGTTGAATATTTTTTTAATCTATACTCATAAGCTTTGATATATTATATAAATATATATTATATTATATATATATATACATATATATATATATATATAAACCCACACTGAAAATTTTTAAAAACCAAGGTGACGCGTCCACCAGAAGCCACTGGGAGCTTTCACAAAGGAATGATGTTGGAAACGGAGTCTTGTCTACAAGATCTGGCAGCTGCGACCTACGTGGCCATCCATCATTTTCACTCACAGAAGCACGTGCTGGGGACACCCGCGTGCCCACCTCACAGCCAACCAACAGCCTAAGCTAAAATGACGGGTCTCTGTCATCACCTTTAGGTGGTTTGTTTCATTTATGTTTTTGCTTGGGGGTTGAGGGGTTTGGGTTTGGGATTATGTTCTTGCCTTTGCTTTTCTCATTTGGTCGACGATGGGGGTTCTGGGCCTCCGCGTCGACATGCTGGTGGAGCTGAATCCCATCTCTGGTTTCCGATGGGGTGGGTATTGTACCTGGATCGGGGTGCGTGACTCCTTCCCCCTCCCACCTGATTTCAGCCTCAGAGGTTTGTATTCATTTCCTGATGAGCGTTCTTTCACTGTCTTAGAAACAAATGTGTCGGTCAAACTGTGACACCCACCACTTCCCCACCTCGATCTCCTCTCCGGTCCCTGGGTTACGGATTCCCTCCTTCCAGCCCCCTGGATCCTAATTACCTGTTATACTGAAGGCAAAATTGCCTCACAACCAAGCTTGAAATCCTGGGGAAGGGATAAGGTGTGTGGGTGGGGGTGGGGGGATTTTTTTTTTTTTTTTTTTTTTTGCATTCCTGTTCTTATACGGCATGGGGTAAAATAATATAATTCCAGTCAGATCCAGGACTGTGGGGGAATGAAGAGCCAAGAAATCCAGACCCTAACAGGGCAGTGATTTTTGGCTAAAAGCAAAGTAAAATGAAAAGTATGTATTCCATTTACATGGATTATTTATGCTCTGTCTTTATAATCACGTAACGTGTTGGGGATTTTTTTTTATTATTATTCCTTTAATAATCAAATGCCTGCTCTAGTTCAGTGGCAGGAGATGTCAATGCAAGTTGTGCCCTGGGTTATGCGTGACTCAAAGGAGGGTCTCTAGAGCTTGAGGCCTTCTTTTGTGACAAGGCTGGTACCAGACCCTTCAGCCTGGCAGGAGGCAGTGGGAAACCAGGCATTGAATCTATGCCTGGAAATGCTTCCTTTTTTGAACAGGGTAGAGATGTCCTAAAGAAATGGTATAAACAAGAGGTCAGACAGGACTCTCAAGGCAACAGCCTAAACACACACACACACACACACACACACACACACATGCACGCCCACGCACCTGCACACACACAACCATGATATAAGCTTTAGAAATAGCCACTTGCCTACTCCCTGGGGCAAGTAGTGGTTTAAGCTAGAGGAGTCTGATCAATGCTCTTTTGTTCATTTAACTACCAGTATACCTCGCAAGGGAGTTTTAAAAAAAAAATGTGCGTGAGCTGTTAAAAACTTCTGTTCATGTTTCCACATCTGATTTATGCATATTTGATATGCAGAGATCCTGTACTGTGGATGCAGGTCCTATCTGGGGGACGGAGGAAGAGCTGCATTGTCCGTGGTCAGTTCTGCTGGGAGCCACCCCTCTCACTTGGCAGAGGGTGGGCAAAGGATGGTGTGATCTGGCCACAGGCAAAGCCCCGTGTCCCCAACCTGCTTGGCTCAGACATAAAACTGTGGTGGCTTCCTTCCTTCTTGGTTTATCTTGTCTCCGAGGCCTCATGCCACTGTTGAGAACCATAGTGGAAATGTCATCAACACTGAACATGTCACTTCCCCTTCCTTGTCCTGCCAGTCCCTTCACCCTCCACACGTCCCTTTCCCCCACCCCTATGGTCTTGGTGCTAAGATAACTTTAGAATCATTGCTGCTAGTCGATAGCTTTTCATTATATAAATATATTATATATATATATTATATATTATTTTTGAAACTTTTTTGTTTGTTTTCAACAGTGATGTAGCATGTTAAAAAATACAAGAAACAAAAAAACAGGTTTTCTCCAACTGTCCCACTGCCAGGCCTCATATGCTGCCTTCTTCAACAAATCAATGCACCCCTGCCTGGTGACATTCACCCGCCAGCCTCCTCCCCAGGCCCGCAGACTTCCCCACCCTCCTCCGAACAAGGAGAGAGCAGGAACTGGCAAGGAAATGCCCAAAGCTCTTTCTGAGGCTTTGGAGTTCCCAGCTTCAGATCATGTCCGTACTCCAAGGTGGTGTGCTCCCCACCCCCCCAACCCCCCTCTTCCCATCCGGGTCAGTACTTGTTGTCAAGTGGGATACTGTTGCAAAGCACAAGGTTCCAGCTTTCCCTCCCTGACATCGTCTCCATCGCACACACAAACTATCGCGTCTGTGGGGGCTTTCTTTGAACATCGCACAGGCTAATAAGTAAGATGGGTTGAGGGCAGAGATGGCTGGCAAGGGGGCCTTGGCGGGGGCCAGAAACAGTAGGTTGGGATGCTTTTTTCTAGCCACCAATTGCCTTACACCTTCTCCTTTTCCCTTCTGCTCCTCTCCACCTGCTACATTGGGAGCCATGCCCTGGGTCACTTATTTGAAAACCAGGAAGAGAGAATTCTTGATGTCTGCCTGAGTACTAGTCAGGGCTGTGACTGTTTCAAGAGGCCATGGCCAAAATCAGCGCAAATTTTTATCCAGAGGGGAGAATAAATCCTTCGGGCCTGTGCCAGCATCTCCCCTGTGTCTCCCGAGAGAGCTGGGAGCCGGTAGCCTGCCTCTGAGCTAGAGGTGTGAGCTGCTGCTAGCAGCACAGGACGGCGGGTGGTCACCTGCCGAGCCGGGCTCCAAGCCTCGGGCAGGTCGAGCTCTCCTGGGGGCATTTCTGGGTTTGGCAAGACGCTCTAAAACTCTGGGTGCTCGTGACTTATGTAGAATCCAGCCAGGCCTGGGCCGTGCCAGGCACTCTGAAGGCCACTTTGCCTCGGGACAGGGAGTAACCAGGGAACAATGTGGGTGACACACCACTGCAATTTACACAGGGTCTTTTTCAACCTGGTTGCTTCCAGAAGGCTCAGTGCTTCCATCCTGTGAATGCTGCATGTGATTTCTATCATAGGAGTTTCCACTCTTCTGACTCCTTAGGGAAGACCCTTGGGTTAATGGGACCCACAGGGTCTAGCCTAGGGAATCAAATGCTTATGTAGCCTAATCTCCCTTTGATGGGCATGAAAAGCTGTGGCCGGGCGGTCCTGGCATCCCAAATGTGGTCACTTCCGAGGAGATAGAGCCCTTTAACTCAGCCACTGGCTTAGAATGACATGTTCGTCTCTGGGGTTGAGACTTGTCCTAATTGGGCTGGCTGACTAGGGACTTTCTTTGGCTCATAGAGAGGGGTGGGGAGGGAGTTCAGGTTCATGGCCATTTGTGCCAAGCTGATACATTGCAGAGCCCGGGAGCCACAAGCCCTTGGGATGAGATGGTTTGCTTCTCCTCCGTGGAGGGAAAAGACCCCCATTTGCCATCTGCTATCTGTGAACCCCCAGTACAGCCCAGGCCTGTCTGCAGCTCTTGCCATGTAGAATCCCCACGTTCTGCCTGCCTGGTTGAATGTGAGAGTCCCGGCATCCAAAACACCAGCTTTGTATTTTATTTTATTTTTACTCACGACTGCCTGCGACATCCGGTAGTACAAGGCAGATCCTTGCTTTCTCATCCTCGCTGGAGAATGAGAGCAGGCTTGAGCTCCAGGGTGTCTGCAGGGCCAGCTTTGGTGCTGGGCCCTGAATCAAGAGCCCCAGCCCCCACTACATGTTTCCATGTTGAGTTGTCTTGCTGAGCCCCCTCTCCTTGACTTGCTTATGTCGACCCCGTAATTTGGAGGAAGGACCTTGTAATTATTTAAGGTAATGTTTAAATATTACCCATTTGTTTGGACGTGATATCAAGAAGGAGGAAAGAGAGAAAAGCATGTAGGGGGCTGAAAATGATCGTGGCGACCAAGAAACAGACTAGAAGCTTGGCCCGGCCAGGCTGTGGGGCTGCCGTTCACCTGGAGCCCCGCCGCAGGGTCCAGGAGGCGGACTGGGGGTTGAAGTGGAACTTCTAGATTCCTCCCCCTCCCTTTCCCCCCACCCCCACTCCTCCAGGGATAGGAATTCTGGATCCGGATCTGGTTTTGGCATGTGGTCTGGGTGGATTTCCAAGTAGAATCATTCTTTTTTCTAGGTCCCACACTCAGTTTGTGCAGAGGGCTCCAGTGACACTGGACCTCATGTCCCTCCGCCCCGTCCAGTGGCTGCCCTAGGCAGGCCAGCCTGGGGCAGTGAAAGCAGGGAGGCCAGGCCTCCTTAGGTGGGAATGGCGAGTTTGGACAGCAGGTGACCTTGGGACAGTCCCATTCCAGATGCCACCCTCCTGAGGGAGGTGGTGCTGGGTCATGGGTTCTGCTCACGGTTTCCTCCTCACGTCTTGAGGAATGAAGATTTTGTCCAGAGGCACCCAGGGCCCTACTTCTGCTTGGAGGGAGACCCTCTCTTGCTCTCTGTTCACAGGGTCCTTTAGCTAAGCGGATGGAGCTGTGATATTTCTGGGAGCCTTTGCCGTGATCTTGTGGGTTAGCCAGAGGGAGAAAAAGTGCCCTTTGGGGAGGAAGATGGTACGGCCCTCCTCTTCCATCTGGCTTTCGGTCCCCTCCCGCCCCATCCCCTGAAGTGGTGTTTTCTGGAAATACCTATGCAATCCAGTCTCCCTAGGAGAGCGAGCGCATGGAAGCAGGGGGTACGTGCAGTGTATAATACAAATGCTACAGCATATATATTGTATATATGGACATATACAGTACGGATACACACAGAGTAAGAGATTAAATCACGTCTATATATCTATAAATAATATCCTATATATTTATACATTTCTATGTTTTAAATAGATATAAAAATAGAGTCTATAGAGAGCTGAGAGAGCAACGGGAAAGCCTGTCGCGGGTCGTGGGTCGTGCGGAGGGAGCTGCGGGAGCCGGGCAGGCCGGCTTTGCTGGGACCCAGCGCAGCAGAGGACAGTCCCCGGGTCCCCGCCCTCTCCATGCACTTTCTCTCCTTTGCGGGAGGAGACCCTGGCGCCCCAGCTCCCGCCGCAGAGCCCCCTGTGTCCTCCTCACCCCGCACCCCTGCAAGTCAGTGCTGCTTGGCACTAGGACGCGGTCTGGGGCCCCCGTGGAGGGACCACTGCACAATTCCCCCCACCCCCACCCGCACCCCGGGGAGGAGCAGCACCGGCAGCAATAGGAAGGGTGCCAACTGGCCCGGAGGGGGGCCCAGGGAAGATGCGGGGAGGGGGGGGATGCCGCCCTCCCCGCTTAGGTGCTTCCGCCGCCCCGGAGGCCCAGCCTCTGCAGCGAGGCCGCCCAGGCCGGGCCCTGGAGGGGCAGGGGGGTGGGGGGGAGCAGGGGGCGGGAGGGACGCACCCCGCGCCCGCCCTGGTGCCCCCGGTGGCCCCCTGCGCGGCCTGTGCTGTACTCAGGACGACGCTCTCCCCGGCCCCGCCCGCCTGGCCCTCCGCCGCCACAGCAGGCACGTCGGGCTCGCTGCACTGTGTGTCCTTCTGCGACTCGGGGCAGCGGCTGAGCCGGACGCCCCACGCTCACGCTCACCCGCCCTCCCGGCTGGGCTGCTCCCGCGGCGGAGGGGACGTCGGCCGGGGCCTGGTGCGGGCTGGCGCGGCCCTGACCCCATCAGCAGGCGGCCCGCTCCCAGGGCCGGGACGTGGGACAGGAGGGGCCGATGGGCCGCAGGGGACAGGCCCCAGCCCCCCAGCCCCGCGTCCTCTGCGCCCCAGGCCGGCCCGGGCCCTCAGCTCTCCAAAGGCGCTTACCTCTGCCCCCAGCCGCCTCTGACCCCGTCCTCCTCTCTCCTGCCATCTACCAACGTACCTCAGTCTCCAGCAGACCCCCCACCCCACCCCCGGAGTCCGGGGCGGGTCTGCTCAGCCGATGCCGCCTCCCCTCCCCTCCACATCTGCCTGGGTCTCCTTGAGCCACAGCTGGCAGCCAGCCGGGGCTCGGAACACCTTCAGTGCCTCCAGGGGGACCAGGCCGGCCGAGCCTTCCTGCCGCGCCGGTGGGCCAGACCCGTGGCCAGGGGTGGGCATCCCCGGGAAGCAATCCACGATGCACTGTACCTCAGAGAGAGAGCATTCCCTGGGGCCCGCGGGCACCCTCCGTCCAGGGGAGGCCAGCCGGTTACAATACTGCTCACCCGAAGACGGGGCTGGGCTGCCCTCGGCGCCCCTCGTCTTCACTCGGGTCTCTGGGGAAGAGCCAGCAGTCTGATCTGCTCTTTTTTTGGGCCCTCTCTCCTCCTCTCCACCCCCACGCTGCTGAACCGGTTCATTTCAATCACAAAGGAAAAAAAATTAAGTGGGGGTGGGGGGAAATACCTAGGAGTCTATTATCATATACATATTAATATGTTAATACTTTCTTTCTTTAAAAAAAAAAAACCTCTTGATGTTATTATTTTGCAGACTACGCTTTATAGTACCTGTGTGACGGGACCTAGAACACTGGATACAAATAGAGCTATGTTGGTTTATCATAATATGTACGCAGAAACTTTCCTTTTGTCATATTATCCTTGTAATGTAAGAAGATTGTTAATAAAAGCATTTAAATTTACTCACCCAGGTTGAATCTCTGCCTCCTTGCCTCCATCCCAGGCCCAGGCTTTGGGCAGTTCAGAATGGGTCCCATTGCAAGGGCTCCAGTGTCAGGATAGGAGCCTGCCTGCTACCAGATTGGAAGGAACTAGAAGGGACCTCTAAGCCCCTGTCTGTCTGTCTCTCTTCCCCCAGTTGAGTCCATTTCCAGCAGGTAACCTACGTGCCTCACCCACCTTTCTGGCCAAGAGGAGGTGTATATAACTGAAACCATTTAAAATAAATCTACCTGCCCCCGCATGCATTTATCCCACAGAAGCTCTTGGAGGAAACACACAGAGCTGTTGCAGACGGATCTCCCTCCCACTGCCTTGCTCTGTTCCCCACCTGCAGACCTGGTCCTTGAGGCAGGTCTTTCCCCAGTGGTTTGCTAATGGCATTGACATGGCGGTGAGTGATGAGTGATGCTTGGCCCAAATTGTTTTAGAATGAGGGTGGGCAGAAATTCAATAAAGACGCAGATAAGTGTTTTTATTTCTTCTCCTCAGGATGCTAAGCTCTCTTATTCTCAGCTTCTGCCCCCTTTTGGAGGGTGTCCCTCTCCTCCCTTGTTAACCTCTGCCTTCTTAGTGTCTGCTGTCCTCTTTCCTCCAAGCCTGTGACCCTCCCAGGACGCCCGCAGTTTGTCACTCAGGGGCTACCTGTCGTGAAAGCCACTCCACAGTTCCCATGGAATGTTCTGGTTCTCTTCTTTTTCCAGAGGAGGGGGAATAGGGAAGGAAGGAGCAAAGGGCCATCGCTGTCCATGTTCGACCAGCCCGGTGAAGCAGGGTCAGCCGGCACTCCACTGCTAGCCAGCCAGATTGGGCGTACATTTGCAGCCACATCTGGAACCTGTGAATGATTCCATGACTCGGAAGCAAGGAACGGAAAGGTCCTCCATCTGCACTTGGCCGAGGATGGGGCGAAGACAAAGTCTAGCCTACTCCCTTCCTTCCCCCTTCTCCCCAGCTGCTCCCCAGCAACTCTCTCCAAGATTCAAAGGACAAGTTGAGTTCAATTCGGAAAGAAGACTCAGGACACTGGCTAGTAGCCCAAAGACCTGAGGGGCTGCTATGTGACACTTTTTACAGCAATCTTTTGAAAACAGACCTAGTCATGGCATCCTCTCTGCTTAAAACTCTCTAGTTTCCCATTGCCCTTGGAGTGTGTTCCAAAGTCCTGAGCATGACCATCACCTTGCGCAATCTAGCCCCCGCCTATCTCCTGCCCTCAGCTTGTGTCCTCCACACAAGGCTCCAGCCACGCTGCCCGCCTCTGTGCGTCAAGCTCACCAAGCTCCTCCTCTCTGCCTCAGGACCTCCCACTACCCCGCACCCCCTTCCCGGGATGGGTTCCCCCAGGATGGGTGTGTGGCTGAGCTCTTCTTGTCTTTTAGGGTCAGCTAAAATGCCACTTTCATTCAGAGAGGCCGTCCCTCTCTAAATGGCCACCCTCAAGGCATTCACTGTTCCTTGTTCCTCCTGGTATTTTCTTTCATGACATTTATCTTTATTTGCCCGTGTGTGTGTGTGTGTGTGTGTGTGTGTGTGTGTGTTCTTTGGCTGGTCCTCCTCTAGGTCATAAAGCCCACAAGGGAAAAGTGGAGTATTTTTAATACCACTGTGTGCAGTTCCTGTCACATAGTAGGCATTTAATCAATGTTTATTGAAAGGATAAACGACTGACTTTAAGCTGCACTTGATAAAAGTATAATCCCATTAATGTTATATTGGTCACAGGGGAAGTCCTGGAGACTTCCACTTCATCTGTCTCTTCATTCAATCAGGATGACCCTGGATCTGACCCCTGCCTACATCTGGCCTTGACCCAGCCTCCTCTTTCTACAAAGCTGGGGATTGCCCCGAGATGCTTCCTTAAGTTATCTTCTGCTCCAACTTGCTCTTGGCCTTTGAATAATGGGCCCTCCCAATCCAGGCTGGTGTCCCCTCCTTTCTCGAGAAAAGAGAACTCTCCAGCAACTTGCAGCTTGGTAATTCTCAGTGCATGGTTCTAGGCAGCATTTTAAAGCCACTATGAGGGCATCTGAGTTACCTTGGCAATAAAGACCCTGGGTCACTGGCCAGATGTCAGAGCCTGAACTTTAGGATGAGAGAACACCACATTCAGTCCCCCCTCAGCCTCTTAAAAGCTGTGAGACCTTGGGCAAGTCACTTATCTGAATCTGTGTCTTTAATGCCTAACACAGAGCAGTGGTCTCCTACATGCTGTTTATCATTATTATCATTAGACTGTTACCTCTCGGGTCAGGATGAAGTAGGTGCTGGGAAGTTATATGGTTTCCCACAATCATCCTCATTCACCCAGAATTCCCACAGCTACCCTCGATGAGGGGTTGCCTGTGACTTTTAATATAGAGCCCCCTATGCTTACAATGGCCACTGATTTGGACGCCTCTACCTGAATGGGGGTCACCTTTTCCTTCTCAGCCTAGTGACCCTCAGAGCTGCTGCTGCTCAGAGCTGCTGCTGCTTTTTTTTTAAGATTATTTTTTCATGAGACACAGATAGAGAGAGAGAGAGAGAGAGAGAGAGGCAGAGACACAGGCAGAGGGAGAAGCAGGTGCCATGCAGGGAGCCCGATGTGGGACTCGATCCCAGGTCTCCAGGATCAGGCCCTGGGCTGAAGGCGGCGCTAAACCGTTGAGCCACCTGGGCTGCCCAGGGCTGCTGCTTCTGCTGCAAAAGTCCATCCCACCTGGCTTTCAAGGGAAGAGGGGCTGCAGAGTAGTTTTGTTTGCTTTTGGCTGGAAAAACAAGTTTCTCCTTGCTTGTCCCTGGTTTGAGCCCCTGGATTTCTGAAGCAGGATTTCTGCCCACACCCACTTGCCAATGGGTTGTGCTGAAACACCCCAGAGACGTGCTGGGAAACTGGAACGGAAAACCATGCTCCACTCCAGCCTGGGCTACTTGTAAGGAGGCCACATCCAGCTGAAGAAGAACCTTCCCAGGGCCCTGAGCACACAGCAGCCACCATAGACTGGTTCCCTTGGTGACGCCTGGCTTTCAGCCCCAAGACTGACTTCCTCCCACCTCCTCCCAGGTAGGTGTCAGCCTCCATCTCTGGCTTGGGGGAAGCTTCTGAGGTTCTTGCCAAGCACCATCTGTGCTGGCTCACCTGCAGGAGGAGAAGGAGGGGAGGATGGAGGCAGTTCTTCAAAACTTGCACCAAGAAGATGCCCAACCTCCTAAATCTATCCATAGCGAATCCTGTGGCTCTAGCTTCGGCAGGTGTCTGCCCTGGGAGACAGAACAGATGAGGGTTCTGAGCTTCTGGAATGGTGGAGCTTCCAACTGGCTGTAAAAAAATAGAAACTCTTGGGTGGAAGATTACCACCAGTTCCATTAGCAGCGAAGCATACAAGAAAAGCCTGACTCAGAGCCTCAGGTGACATTGGATGTTGTCTCAAGGAGTGGGGGTGGCTGTCAGGAGGGACTATCAGAAGGTGCTAGGGGGACCTACCAGGCATGGGGCAGAGAGAGCAGATACACAAGTAGGTGGGTTTAGTTTGTTTTATGCACGAAACAGGAGACCAAAGAGATGAGTGAAAGGTTCGCTGTTGCCAGTCTAGATCACAGAATCGTAAAGCCTTAAAGCGAGTGATCATCTGGTCCAAAGTCATTTCACAGATGTGGACGCTGAGGCCCAAACACAAGTGACTTGCCCAAGGCCTCGGAGGACATAGCCATGCTGGGTTGTAGGTTCTCGGCTCCTACATGCAGTGCTGTAGACTTGAGTCTATTTTCTATGCAGTGGCAGAGCTTATTATTTAAGGCAGTTCAGTGGAAAGCCCTGTAAAAAGTGATTAATAAACTCTTCTACTCTCATCCAGACTCTCAGATATTAGTTTTAGGCTCTGGTGGGCCATATTCATAGTTATCCACGAAACATAGTCCATATATTTGGCTCTGTGGGATAGGACCCACTTCTCCTATTTAATTATGAAAATAAAAATCCTGGTTGTCATTACAATAGAATAACTATGTGTTTAATATAAAACAAGGAATTGCAAGCACAGACATCTTGGGGCTTTCTTCATGGATTATTTCTCCTTTATAAGAACTTTGGTCTTAATCAGCCCTGGCTAGTTCCCTACTGACTATAAAATTCAGGCCCTGCCCTTTGCCTAGTGCCAGAGGCTCTTCCTCCAGAGGCCAGGGCTGTAGCAGCCACCTGGAGGACCTAGGGTGACACAGTCCCCTTGTTCCTGCCCACCTTCTGGAGCGCAGGAGAACCATTGGCTGCTGCACTGATCTTCCAGTGGTGGGAGTATTTCTTTTGGGGGATGTTAGAGAAAGAAGTCTCTAGCTCCTACCTAATTTTTCTTCTCGAGAATGAAGTCAGAGCCCCAAGAGGCCATGGCCAATGCTTGCATCCCTGCTTGTATGTAGCCGCTTTGATTCGATGCTCAAGCAAAGCCATCAGGGTGCTTGAGTACACACACACATGTGCACATGTACACACAGAGAAAACTTTATGATTTGGCAGTTCTACTCACTCCCATAGGGACATACCTTAAAGAACCTCGTACACAGAACAAGAGGACATGCACAGTAATGTCCCTAGCAGTCCGGTAATAGAAAAAACAAAGCAACATCTCCATGTACATCAGTAAGAGAATGGGATTGTGGCCTCCCCATACAATGGACTAGGATACAGCAGCAAATAAATCAATAAGTAAATAAACAAATGAACTAGAGCTACCTATGTCTGCGTGGGTCAAGCCAAAAATTCTAATATGGAGCCAAAATAGTGGGATGCAATCTAAATCACGTCGAAAACACACACAAATACTCTTACGCTGCTCAGAGTTGGCAAATACCTGGAGTGAAGGGATGAAGACTTGCTTGGGGTGGGGAGAAACACGGCGGTCTCCTGAGTGAGACCGAGGGCTCTTGGATGGCATTTGCCACATTTCGTAAAACTCAGCAGTGGCTTGTGAGCGTTTATCAAATTATTGTTTGTGCATTTTATAGGTGTCAAATATTAAGTGAAAAGGAAAAAGAAAACACCGGGCACCTGACCTAGTTCGAAATTATTTATTTACCACTGAAAGGTTTTTCGCTCCCAAGTATGACACCAGACATAGGACTACAATGTCTCATGCGTCTTTTTGTGCTTCGGTTCATGATTGCAAAACAAACACACACTTAGCACTGACAACAGGAAACACAGGCAGCAGAAACAAATCACAAGGACTAGGTCTCTCTTTTGGGGGTCCTCGCCTCGATTTGGCTTAGGCCGTGGCTACCTTTCCATCCCAAAGGAACTGCCCCCGGAGAGCCTCTCTTCCAACTTACCCTCTCTACACAGCGTCATTTGGAGTGATGGGTCACTCAACCCACACCAAGGTCATCTCTCAAATTGAAATGGATAGACCCGTGCCAGGTCTTGACCGATGGGCACTCGGCCAATACACACTGATTTGATGTGAGAAGTGGAGTCACGGATTAATGAGGGTGGACTCCCAGTTCTCGATCCCCATCACCGCATCTAGGAAAGAACCAGGTCATCCTGGGGGCCCCAGCCCTGTCTATGATGGGTTCTCACTTTATTTTCACCTTGTTCCATGCCCTTTCTAGAAAACACTCCCTGACCAAGTACAAGCTGCTCCTTTCAAAAATGATCAGTTGATTTCACACAAGCTCAATTACTTGTGGTTGGTAGTAAATTGTAAATGTGTCTGGTACCACGTACGCGGATGCGAAGATTACTGAAGTCTGTCGACTTGGCAGTCTGGGCAATTTACAATTCACCAAGATGGAGTTTTGGTGGAAAATCACAGCAAATATATTCTCTTCTAATCATTAGTTACATTTATACGGAAGCTACGAGCTCTCATCAGGTGGAGGGGAGTACTCACATGTGAATGTTCAGGCCGACTGCTGAGATGGCAGATGCTTTTATCATTGAGGACTCAGGGCAGACTGATTTTTATGTCACTTCCATAAGGTGTCTTTTCCTGTCTACTTCCCTAACCAATCTTCATTCATTAATTCATTCAACAGATATTTAATGAGGCCCCACGAGCTAGCTTTATTCTAGGTTTCTGGAACACAGCGGTGAACACAATGGGCAAAACCACCTGCAAGACCTATCTTGTTCCTGCGCATGGCTGCTAAGTGAGATGTTCTGTGGTGGCATTTGACTCCTATCAGGGGCAATCTTTAGTTTGGAATCTGGAAATCGAAATCCTTGAGGTACAAAGGAATGGATGACTGGGATGGGATGGGATGGCCATGGGCAGAGTTGATATTTCTGGCATCAGAGGCTCCCCAACCCACCTCAGACATCCTTCAGTACAACTGTGGGGCAGGTGCATAGATTTCTAAGGAAGCAGAACCCATGTTTCCTGATTTTCAGTCTAGAATCCAGACTTTTCTACATTGGAGTAGCGGATGTTGCCAAGAAGAGAGTACTGGTCAGCCCACATAGGAAATGTTTTGTTTTCTTGTGGCCATGCCAACCAAAACCGGGAGACCAGAGTGCGAGGGGAGCCTCAATAACATGTTATAGGAAATTACTAACAAATGCTTTGCCTAAAAAAAACTTGGCAGGAGGTGGCCAACCTTAATGAGCAAGATTTCCAATTATCTGAAAGACTTTCCAATTAAGCGGGGATTCGATATTTTTTTTTGTTCGGATGCTTTTCTACAGCACAGAATGGGAAAGTCATGACCAACGGTGATGAGGCCCCTGCTCCGGTTCTCATGGAGAGGCCAAGAATGGCCTGACTTGTTGCAGGCATGAAGCATGGCCCTTACCCACCTCGCCTGGGGGTTCCCTTGTAGATCACAGGACTGGGTGACAATTGAAAGCCCAGTTTGGATATCAGTAGCGACGAGCCCAAATGCAGAATCCACGGTTCTGGAAGTGCCTGGGATGGTTCTGGCACCTTCCAGTCATTGTCAGCTGCCATCTTGAAGCTTAAAGATGATCTGCGGGTGGCCACAGTTTGTTTTTAGCCAGGGAGCGCCTAGAGTTTCTGAACGCTAGTTCATCATTCACAGAGCTAGAGTTGCCATGTCATTGGGCCTATTTTACAGGTGGCCAACAACAGAACCCAGGGATCCTGGTTCATGGGCAAATATTATACCCACTCAGCAAGATTCAGCATTTAATTGACCATGTGGACAGCTGTTTGGAATAAGAAGGTAGGAATTTGAAACCTAGCTGCTGGTTACTTACTGATGAAAGTGGCGGCCCCGAAAATTGAGGAAGGGAGGCACATTTGCAAAAGACTCTCTTTTCTTATTTCAAGATCCCTTCTTCTCTCACTTCCACGTAGCCAGATACAATGGACTAAATCAATATGTGCCTCACACTGAATTCCTCCCGAAATGGCTGCAATGCTGAGAAAGATGGATCTGTCTCAGAGGGTCACTTTGGTGATGCTGGTGGGTGTGACAACTAGCGCCTGGTGACGACCAGGGGATCCCACCTATACCTTGTTAAGGAAGATCTCCCCGAGTATAACATAAACTGATTTTGAGATAAAACAACAGAGTTCTTCAATAAAAAGCACAAAGTTCAATCCAAGAACAGGATCTGAAGAGCACAAATGAAAACATTAAGAAATAAAATAATTAAAATTAAAAAAAAAAAAAAAACCAGAGAGGCCTCCCAAATTTCACACAGACAGTTGAGATGTCCAGCATCGGAGCTGGCTGCCCCAGGGTGTTGGAGTCCCGACCGGGACTCTGGGAAAACCTGTCTGGAATGTCGCAGAAGGGATTTCTCCGAGTGCACTGCTCCAACCTCTGCATCAAAACCACATGGTGCTTGTTAAAAATGCAGATGCCTGGGTTGTGGCCAGGAATATTGATTTGGAATGTCAACAGGTGGGCCCCGGGGGATCTGCTGGTGATCTTCACACACTAAGGTTCGAGAACCTCAGTTACTGGGTTACTGTCATGGGTCAGGGGCACAATTTCATGCTGGCTAAGAGGTCATCCCACCTTGACACTCCCTAACTCTAGGAGTTGATCCAGGATACTTTATTTCCTCCATCAGTTTTGAAATGCTTATTTTTAAAGACCCCCATTCTTTGTAGACATTATTCCCCACATTAAACTTTCCCTGCATCTGGCCTGACCCCACCTGCGAAACCTGCCCATGGGCTGTATTTGACAAGTGTCTCTTCCACTGCACAGATGAGCAAAATGCACTCTGCAGTGCAACCCAAATGTCCTGTTTCCACACACTGCCCTGCTCATGTTTTTGAAACAAGAATGTACTAAGAGAGGGACGGGGTCTTGGCCTTTGCAAACACATCTGTCTCCTGGGTGTCAGAATGAGGATGGGGTACAAAGAGGACGTTGCAGAGAAGAGCAGGGCTGGACGGGCCGGGTTGTGCCCGAGAAGGGAGGAGCCCAGGTGGCTGGCTACAGATGCAGCTGGTGCCACATGGCGATCTGCCGGCGAGGGTTCTTGAGCATCTCCTCCCAGTGGCTGCGCTCAGAGCCCGAGGCGTGCAGGCCCAGGCTGCAGTGGCCAAGCGCACAGCTCTGCCCCTCCTCATCCTGGCCCAGCACCTCCAGCTCCACGCTAGAGGCCTGCAGCAGCTCATCGGGCAGCTCGAACATGATCATCTCGTTCCACACGGGGTTGATCTTGTGCTTGGCCCGTTTTGTCTGCTTCTTCTTCAGCTTCTGTGCCTGATGCTTTAAGGTCACCTTGACAGAGACATCTGGGGGAAAGAGAGAGACAGAAGGGTGAGCTTGTGGGGTGTGGTGGGCCCAGGGTGATGCTCCTTCCTAGGGCTGGAGAGACAGCATCTCTGGCTGAAGATCTACACCGAGGCTCCCCCTCTCCAGGCCCACCCCTTTCTGCAGCCATCACTAGGTTATGCATTTGGTCAACAATTATTAAATGCCTACCCTGAGGCACTAGACCTGGGGGTACAGCAAAAGTTCTTGCCTCCATAGATCTTAGACTGTAGTGTGGAAAACCAACAACAGTATAATACATCAGGGTGGTCACTGGGTGGCCCACGATTGGGTCAGGCTGGAAGCGCAACTTGCCATGCACCCTTGCAAGTGTCTTCATGTCCCACATCAAACCAGGTCCACAATAATGGCTCAGGTATACTGCAGCTATGATTTTCAATTCAGACCAGAAAAACTGAGCCATCCCTATGCCTTTATCCCATCGGTTCTCCATCCAAGCATTTTTGTGGATTATTCAGATAGAAGGTCTCCTGCTGGTTGGTTCAGTTCTTCTCTTCTGTTGGTTTATAAATTTTACTTGAGCACCCCAGCTTCATAGGGTGAGGGTGAGGGCAGACTGCCTTGGCCCCCACAGGTACTGCACCACTAGAGCTGCCCCCCCCCCCCCCCCAGGACATCAGCACAGGTCACAGGACAAGCTTGCATGGAACACCACAAGGCTCAGAAGCTGGATTATGTTTTCATTAGTCAAGGTTCCTGAAGCTAATGCGAGAATAATTGTTCCTCGGTATTTATGGCTATAATTATCACCCCCGGGTGGCTAGTTTGTTATTTCAGCAGATAGATTTGAGAGACAGTGTTGTGTTGTAATTGTCCTGACAGGAGCTGTAAAAAAAAAAAAAAAAAAAGAGCAGGAAGCAAAGAATTGTCTGGAGGGGATGAGGAAAGGCACTGAATTCTGACACTTTGGCTGGGGACTCTGTCGGCAAGACCAGCTCTTCTGATTTCATTTGCCCCAAATTCAAAGGTTCTGAATGCGGTGGTAATTCTTTATTTGTATCCTGCTATAAATATCTGTTTATTTATATCCTGCTATGAACACTTGGCTCTGGGTCCAGGTATCACGCTGCTAACCAGTGCTGCTTGCTTTCCTGCTCTGACAAGAGAGCCTCTTTGGTGCCCAAGACTCGAGGTCTGTGCTGGGGGATCCAGAAGGAAAAACTGAGGCTTCCAGAATGTTGAAGAGATGCTTACTTGGGTATATGGGGCACAGACGCCCTAGCTTCGGGCCGCCTCAGCCCATGCACCCACACACCTTCTGTCAGCACCCACACTCAGCTGGTGTGGGGGTGGCAGGTTGGCAAAAACTGAGAAGAAAGAAGAGACTGGGGTGGGTGTGGGGCACACAGTGATAGCGAGCTAAGACAGGAGGGCAGCCTGGCCTTCCTGACAGCTACCAGTGAGGTGCATCCAGCCCAGTGGGGGTGACAGGCTGAGCTACAGTCCAGATACTCCTCTCTGTGGCTACGGTTCGATCCTTAGTTTCTTCTGATCACGAGTAAGACTGGTTCTTCACATGTGGGTCTGCAAGGTAGGGAGCTCTAGATAGGGCGTACCCAGGCCCGAGGAAGGGATTGGCTCAGGGGTAAATGATATGAATTTAAAGAAGAGCGTGTGATCTCACTCACCCTTTCCCAGGAGCGCCTTGGACTGGTTCGAGTGGAGGTTCTTGGCCTTAATGAGCACGACCAGGAGGCGGTTGGCAGCCGGGAGGTAGCTGATGGACACAAGGACCTCTCCAGTTCCTGCAGATGGCTCCTGAAACAGAGAGGATGATGTAGGGGAGCTGCACTTAGGGGTGGCTGCTGACCCATCAACTAAAGCTGAGGCTGGGGTCACACTGGACTTGTACCCGACAGGCATCCCAGAAACCTTTTACCCACCAACAGTACCTTCCCGCAGAAGGGAGGAGGGCACAGAGGAATTATGGGCAGCATGTGCTTTAATAAGAACTTTTCATTTGCACAAAATGTGATTTTCTGAATATCAAGTATTCAAACCCAACACAGAAAACAGATCAAAGAGATGACACTTAGCATGTGGCAGGGGCAGAGGGCCAGGACCCCTTCTGACCCTTCACTACCACCACCCCTACAAAGTCTTGGGGTATCTTTATAGAACACTAGGGTTCTAGGGGACACAGTTTGAGAACCATTGCATCCACCGGTCAGGCTCCTGGGGCAGTGGGGAGTTGTGATTCATTACTCTGTTTGAAAAGATAATTCTTTCCAGCCCCTGTAGGGCTGAGAGTCAATAATGTGATGTACGAATGCTGAGCAGGGCCTTGCTTGGTCAACAGAATGGCCAACTGTGTCAACAGAAAAGCTGGGCATGCAGTGGTAGGAAGGGCCCCAGAGACCACTGGCAATAACCACACTCTGCGGGAGGTAACGGATGCCTCCGTGAAGCATCCAACATGCCTCTCCTCCGTCTCTGGCTTTAGAGCATCTCTGCTGAAATTCCTACAAGAATTTGGAATTTTGGGATGCCTGGGTGGCTCAGTGGTTGAGCATCTGCCTTTGGCTCAAGGCGTGTTCCCGGGTCTGGGCATCGAGTCCCACATTGGGCTCCCACATTGGGAGGAGCCTGCTTCTCCCTCTGCCTATGTCTCTGCCTCTCTCTCTCTTATGAATAAGTGGTTAAATCTTTAAAAAAAATAATTTGGAATTTCAACAAACCCACCGAGGGACATAAATGACCCAAAGAGCCCCCTAGGAGGCAGATGTCTGTCACTGACCCAAGTTGGTACTGAGGGTATAGACTCTGGCACCAGACCATCTGGGGCTGAGCTCCAGTCATACCATTCCCTCGCTGTGCACCCTCCAGCACGCTACCTAACTTCCCCACGCCTCCAGTTCCTCGTCTGTAAAATGGGAATAATAATATATCCCGCCAATGGGCCCGGCCCACAGTAAGCGCCGTGGAACTATCCGCTGAGATTATCACCATTGATCATCAAGGAAGGACAACCAGCACTTTTTGAGATGACTAAGTGGGAATATTGTTTCTGGATGAAGAGGAGCCAGTCTGGGTTTTGGGAGGGGGGCTGGATGAGGCTGGCCAGCCCTCTGCCCGGGTCACCCCTGTCCTCTGTGGGAAAAAATATCTTCAACCTGACCCCAGTGATTCAAAAGGCCCTGAGTAAATAGGTCACATGACAAAATGATTCAAGAGCTGCCAGGGACTTTGGCAATGACAGGAATAATAGCAGCTAAGACTAATTAAACACTTACTATGTGCTCGGTGCAATTGCATCATCTATCCCACTAGGCTGGAAGCTCCACAAAGCCACTGCCCAGCAGGTAGCATCCAGCTGACACACAACAAATACTTGTGAGAAAGAAGAGTGAGACATCCTACTGAATCTTGACAACAACCCTAGCGACACTAATCTCATTCCCATTTTACGCAGAAGACCTTGACTCTGAGAGGGCACGTCACTGCCTGAGGTCATGTAGCCAAAGTAAGGGAAGTAGCAAAGCCGAGCCTTGAACGGAGGTCTAGTCTGACACCGAAGCCCGAGTCCTAACCCGGGGCTTTTCAGACGTCTCATTCCACAGTGAAGGAAGTGGGCTCAGGGACCTGTCCGGGCACCCAGAGGGGTGGCAGCAGGGCTGCATGGACCCCAACCTCCCGATTCAAGATCACTTCTTGGAGGTCCACGGTTGGCCTGGGCTGTAGCTGGGGACAATCCAGCATCAGCGTCCTGTCTCCCCTAAGCCAGGTGAGAGGAGTCTGGGCCCGTCAGCTGGTGAAGGGCTTGTCAAGAGCCCCGGATGAGCCCCACCGGCTGTACCACAGCCCGGCGATCTTAGCAGCCTCTACCTCCTCGGCTCTGCTGCTTCAAGTACCTGCCGACAAAAATAAGGCTTCCTTCACCCTCACCCTGCCCCCGTCTTTCTCCTGGGCTCTCCATGAGTCATCCAAGATGCCCTTGGAGTGGGTTGCTCCATGATCCTTGGTGACGCACATGCCACATTTTGGCTGAGCGTCTTCTGGTGCGAACTGGGGCACGGACAGCCCCTTGGTTAACCCATTCTGGCCTAGAGGAGAGAGGCTCCGGGGCCGCAGCCACTTGAAGGTTGCACCCATCTCATTCACATCAGCTCACACGCTCCAGTTGGGGCCAGGCCCACCCACCCTCACCCGCCTGGGGTGCCAGGGCCTACGTCTGCCAACATGCTGCCTCTGACATCGCTCACAAGCGTGGAAGCAGGCTAGTGGGCCATGAGGGTGAGGGTGTCTTTGTGGCACGGTAGCACCTATGAGCATGATGCTGAGGACAGTGAGCACGCCGTGATGGGATGGGCTTCCTCTTAATGACCGCTGTGTCCCCAGCTCCTGGCACCTGCTGGAAACCGGCAAGGTATTCTTGGGATGAATGAACATGTTTTGCTCTTCTAGGAGGGAGGGACAGCCCATCCAAGACTTCCCCCTGGAGAGGCTAGATCGGCCCCCATGGCACGAAAGTCTCCAAAGCCCTGGGGGAGCCCCTCCACTTCCAGAGAAAGCTGGTTTACCAGCTGAATAAACCAATGTGTCAGATCCTCTTCCCCGGCTGTGATTCTGTTCAAGTCCCAAATCACACACTCATTAGAGAGCGTGCTTCGGAACAGCCTGGTTCCAGCTGAGAATGGCTGTCAATTTTTATCGACTTTCTGAGCCTGGGAAAGAAAGAAAAGTAAGGCGAGGAAGAGATGGTAGCAGAAAGGAGGGGGGGCAGGTGTCCCCATCGGCCGGAACCATCAGGAAAGGCTGTGGCCAATGGGGCCTCCCATGCAGCAGGGCACTTCCATGGCACCGTGGCGAGGACACAGCACCCGACCTACAGCCAGACCAACCTGGCCGCAAGGCCGAGCTGGTGGCGTCCCAGCTGGGTGACCCTGTATGGGTTACCCAACCACCCTAAGCCCCAGTCCCCGTGTCAGTAAATGAGTCACAGCGTCGTTTCCACCTGGCTGCTTTGAGAAAGAACTGAAGTGACGTTCCAAGCACAGGGATTGATAGATGGTGAGTACTCGAAAATGAATGCCCTTTTTAGTATTTTTATTACTCGAGCACAGGAGTCACTGAATGCTTTCTGTGAAGGGCCAGGCAGTAGGGCTTTGTGGGCTAGGTGGTCTCCCGATAAGGCACTGACCAGCTGCTTGAGACTGGTCCCCAGAAGGTTCCATCCATGGTGGCAGGCCCTGACCCGAGGGCCTAAATAACCACACACTGTCCTAGGGTCCTGACCTCTCCAACCCCTCGCTGCCCAGACTGTGAGGAACAATGGCTTGCTCCCAAATGACCCCCCTCTGAACAGTGCAGCCTCTCGGCAGACCCCTCACATCCACTCTCGGCTCCCCCGGCAGCAGAGGCGTGGGGAGAACTGTCCCAGGGCTGGTGGCCACAGAGAGCTCTGAGCTCTGGGGCTGCCCCAACCCAGTCCGTCCTTCAAAGCTCAACACAAACACCACTTCACACCAGGCCTTCTAGAACCCTCCATCAGGGCACTTCGGTTAGGCCTCTCTTAGATGTCCTAGGATTCAACACAGGTCCAGTATCATTGCTTTCATCGTCACTCGCCTGCTCCAATGTATCCCTCTGGCCTGTAAGTTCTATGGAGAGAGGGGCTCTATGTGGTGTCATCTCCGGTGCAGTGCGTGGCGCACAGGAGGGACACAGGGAGCGTCCCATGAACTCAGATGGGGATATTACTGTCAGCGTTCGAGCCAATACACTCATAACATGTTTTCCGTGATGGCAGGGGCTTCTTTGCATGGCAAGCTAGACGCAAAACCAGACGCCAGGAATTCCACAGCCTGGGCTATGCGTCTGCTCTAGCCTTCCACCCGGTTCACCACTCCAATCTTCCTTGCACGTGCGCATCACGCACACCCACACACTGGGAAGGTTTGTGAAACTTGCTGGCCCAGTGCCTCCACCCCAAGCTCCACTACCAGGTTTCACCTTTCCCGGCAAGGGGTTACCCTACCTTAACCGAAGTCTTCAGCTCACCCCACTGGGCGGCCCCCAGAGGCACAGACACCCCGTCCAGGCCCAGGCGGAGCTCCCCCACCACGCTGTGGCGCGAGAAGCGGTCGCAGGTCCGCAGGGTCAGCAGCAGGGTGGCTGTGGGCAGCTCCTCCTCCGCCAGGGGGAGCACCAGGCCTTCCTCCCAGGTGGTGTGCAGCTGCCGCTTCCTCAGAGCCGTCTGGGCCTCCACGGTCCGGGTCCTGTTGGTCACGCTGCCTTGGATGTAGCAGTCACAGCCTCCGTCGTGGCCGCTGGTCACAGCTGCAGCCAACGAGACAGGGCAGGGGAGAAGCACAGGTGGGCCCGAGCTGCCGGGTCCGGCTTCGTGGTCGTGACCTCGGGGTCTGAGAGCCTCGGGCTGACCACCGTGGCTTTGTGGAATCACCTCTCAGTGAGACTCAGAAACAGCAGCTTCCCCGAGGTGGCCAGTGTCACACACACTGTCCCCAGACCACAGGGACACTATGGGGTGCTTCCCAGAGACCCACCCTCTGCCTATGAGGTGTCCCCGGGTTGCCAGGCCCCACAAACCTCTAATGACTTCTGTGCTCTGATACTGTACCTGTTTGTTCTGTCCTTTAAACATTTACCACATAACCACTGGTGACACGACTCGCTTGGCCACTACCTCTGTCATTCTCTTATTCTAAACTTGGGTGTTTTTAATGCTTCACAGTGTGAACTGATCCAGAAACTTGTACCCGTGATGCTCTTCTGGCTGGCTGCTCAATGATCCCCTGGGAAATGGTAGCTGACCTTTCCCAGGAAGAGAAGGTGAAAAACTGAAGCCATGTGTCCTGCTAGAACTTTCCACCAAGCTCCAGGGGAACTGGGGTTTAGTCCTGACTCTGGCACCAATAGCTGGAGTGATCTCAGACAAGTCACCTGATTGCTAGGCCTCAGTTACTAATCTGCTAAATGGGACTGTTGTGAAGACCAAATGTCATAAAGTATGTGAAAATGCTAAAAAAAAATCTTGAAAGAACATAAAAAGGAGAAACACTCCCTAGAAACAGAAAATTTAATACAGAAGGCCAATTTCTCCTGCTCACAGCTCCCAGGAGCCATAGAATGGTCCACTGTTAACCTCAATTCCTTTGCAAAGCCTCAGCTTTGTTTGCTGATGGTAAAGTGAACTGGTGGGGTAGGGAGACCAGGGACATCCTGACCCCCTCGGAAAGACTGCCCAGTTCTTGGATTTCAGCAGCTTCACCGCCCATTCAGAACACCCTCCACATCCGGCACAAAGCCCCATTCAATGTCAAAGGCACCTGCGGCAGGGTATGGCTAGCTGTTCACTAAAACCCCCTTCCTCTTTGTGCCGAGCACCTGCTAAGCCACATGTCCCAGGCTCCTTGGCAGCCAGTGGCCATGTGACCGAGCTCCAGGGGCGAGCAGGAGTGACGCATGTTCTGTGCAGGCCATGCAGGCTTTTAAGGGACGGTTGTGCTCTCTCCCTCTTCTCCCTCTCTTTCCACCTGCTAGGTTCAGATGACAAGGAGGCCTGGGAGGATTACGGAGCCCCTGATGGAAGGAGCCTGGTCCCCGAATCCCCTTTTGGGAGAAAGATATTTGCCAATCAGGATTCTCCACTTTGGAGGTTATACGAGAGGGGCCGGGAACTATACACACATTTCAGGGTTCGTTCATTACAGAGTGCTCCCTCGGGCCACAGATGCTCTCATCCCCCCTGCCCAGCTCCTCCGGGGGAGACGGACACATGGAAGCCCGTGAAAGTCAAATAAAAGTAATACCTTCCAGACGAGTCACAAACAGTTCTGCTTTCTGCTGGTCATAGTCCAAGCGGTAGTGGAGTTTGGGGGCTTGGTTCCAACTGGCAGCCTTTTCTGGGTTCCAGGCCTCCATGACACACACATCCTCCACCACACCTGGTAAGAGAGGTAAGGCCGTCACTGCCACCCATGCCAGGGACCTGTCTTCTAGATCCTGTCTTTCCCATCTGCCACCTATGCCATGAATATAAACCGAAGTCTCTCTAGCTGAGTGCCAAGTCGTGGTGGACACATCAGAGTGATGCCTGATGTCCTGGGATTATATATTTTTTAATATTTATTTATTTATTTATTTATTTATTTATTTATTTATTTGTCACAGAGAGAGCACAAGCAGTGCTCTCACAAGAGGGAGAGGGAGAAGCAGGCTCCCCGGGGAGCAGGGAGCCCGACACGGGGCTTGATCCCAGGACCCCGGGATCATGACCTGAGCTGCAGGCAGATGCTTAACCAACTGAGCCACCCAGGTGCCCCTGGGTTTATAGTTTGAAGGATGGTCACAGCCTAGTGGCCATGATATGGGCTTTGCTGTCACACTTGAGCTGCCAAGTGATAGTTACGTGACCCTGGACAAGTGACTTCTCAGTTTCCTCATCTTTACACTGGAGTTAATCATAGTCCCTCTTTTCTAGAGTTACTTGCATGAAATGAAGTAAAGCGGGGAAAGTACATGGTCCAGGGCCCGGCCCACAGTGAGCTTTGAGTAAGGGAAATTGTCACAGCCTGTGTGGCCCTGTCGCCTTGTTTCAGGCAAGCCAAGCCCAGCCCATCTCCACCTGTCCCAGACTCTAATCCCTGCTCCTCTCGTGTTCACAGCTGGAGATAAGTGTGAAAGAGTGAGGCTGCAAGGGGCAAGTGGATGCTGGGGAAGGTCAGGGGTCGTGGTGGAACTTCAGGGGAGGCTGAAGAAATGCTTGTGGAATGAATGAATGAATGACCGTATCTTTAATTCAGAAGTTCCTAAAAACACAAATATTGCTCATTCTGTACCTCATTTGAACAGGAGCCAAACATCTGGGAGACTGTCATGAGTCAAACATATTCCAAGAATCAGAGGATTCAGCAGCTGTAGCAGACTCCACTTCAGGCCAATTGGAATTTTTAAATTTTTTTTTATCTTCAGAACAAATTTAGAGAGTAGATATTTAAAGGACTATTTAACTTCCAAATGGTTTGTTATGTGGTGAAAAATTCCCCTGGTGCATCTAAGTAAGGAACAGATTGACCAGGCTGTGACCAATGAGTAAAACAAAACCAACACACACGCAGGACCCATGTGGCTTCCAAGGGCGCCGCACGGAGGACCACAGCAGGGTCAGTGACAGGAGGGGGCCTGCCTGGCACCCAGAGCTCTCTGCTCTCAGATGACCTCAGCCTTCAAAATCAAAACCAGACCAAAGCTGGCCCCACTTGGTAATGCAGGGATGGATTCAGCTTCCAGAAACGGGACGCTGAGCTACACAGAGAGCTGAGGATCGTCACGGCTGGGAGCAAGACATGTCCAGCATCCTGGGGACAACATCCAATAGGCACCCCCATGCCTCTGGCCAATACTGCTGAAGAATCAACTCCTGATTGCTTTCTGTCGAGCCAGTGCTTGGCTTCCGGGGTGGGAAAAAAGAATGAGGAATGACGACAAAGAGAAGATGAGCTAATGTTCTGAATTCTTCAAAGTTCCAGTCTCTGACACACTCTCCTGCTCTTCGTGGTGGAGAGCAACCGATCCTGGCTTCATCAGAGCTTTGAGAAATTACGATTCTGATCACTACCCCCAAGGCTCCTCATGCAAGCTCTTCCCCACCCTCCAAGCTTAAGCTCTCAAGTCCTCCATATTAATATTTTTAGCTCTCAAGTCCTCCATATAAATATTTTTATCTCAAGTCCTCCATATTAAATATTTTTACCTATTTAAAACAGGCAGGTTGGATCACCTGGGTGGCTCAGTCTGTCAGCGTCTGCCTTTGGCTCAGGTCATGATCCTGGGCTCCTGGGATCGAGTCCTGCATCAGGCTCCCTGCTCAGCAGGGAGTCTGCTTCTCTTTCTCCCTCTGCCCCTCCCCCTGCTCATGCTCTCTGTCTCTCAAATAAAAAGACCATCTTTAAAATAAAAACAAAATGTAGGCTGGAGTCTAAAAGTGAAGCAGATTCATTCATGCTACAGGCGCTACATGAATCTGTTCTTCAAGAAATGCCAGGCTAATCACCATGGTCCTGGGTAGGTCTGGGTGGAAGGGTGTCTGTCCACTGGCCACATGGGGTACACCTGGACCCGGGCCAGGAGATGCACAAAAATCGGGGTCAATGTCAGAGCTGCTTCCTCTACTGCCATCTCCTTGTCCAACCACATGCACAAAACCCCCAAACCACACAGCCATCCATTCTCCCGGCCGTATTTCTTGCCTCCTTAAGAAAGCCTGAATGCGGGCAGCCCCGGTGGCGCAGTGGTTTAGTGCCGCCTGCAGCCTAGGGTGTGATCCTGGAGACCCGGGATCAAGTCCCACATCAGGCTCTCTGCATGGAGCCTGCTTCTCCCTCTGCCTGTGTCTCTGCCTCTCTCTCTCTCTCTCTCTCTCTCTCTCTCGTCTCTATGAATAAATAAATAAGTAATCTTAAAAAAAAAAAAAAAGAAAGAAAGAAAGCCTGCATGCTCCTTTGGGTTAGGGACATGTCTGCTTTGCACATCTGCCCCAGAGCCCAGCACAGCACTGTACCCTGAACGGTGTTCTATCTTGAAGTCCACACTGATGAGAAGGAGAGAAACACAATAATAACAATATGTTGTGCTTACATCCTTTGGGCCACACCCTGGGATGAGTACTTTATATACGTTATTTTATTTACACTTCACTACAGCCCTACTGGGCAGATAATTCTGCAGTCCCATTTTTGTGTATAAGGAAAGTGAGGCCCAGAAAGGTTAGCAACAGGACCAAGGCCACACAGCAAGTACATGAAAGGGCAGAGACTCGAACCCATGATGCTGAAAGCCCACGATCTAATCACAACTCTTCTGCATGACTTGGAGGACCCTCCACTGCCCAGTGGGAAGCTGGAGGTCTGGGAGGGAAGCAATGCAGCAATAGACCTGCAGGAATAAAGCACCGTAGCTCCGGCCCCAGGCCCACCTGCTTGCCCAGAGTCCAATGCTATGGATGCTGGGGCTGGCCATGTGCGGCATCTACAGAGACGCCGTTAGGCAGCCCCCCTCCCGCCCCCTCCCCCAGTCCTGCCTATAAAGGAACCGGGGGCAGGAGACCCCTACCATTCTGAGGAAGGATGAACAGCTCCTCTGTGACCTGCCTCTTGAGGCGGCTGTCATTCGGGGCCTGGGGGCTGGCAGGTGCAGCAGGCTCCTCCGTGGGCTTCAGAGTGTAGTCCGCATAGTTGATGACCTCCGGGGCTGTCACAGCCGGCCTGGGTCCGTAGATGTCTGGGAACTTGAGGAGGGCTCGGGGCTGGACGGGCTCCGTGGACTTTTTAACATTGAACTGCAAACACACATCGCTCGGATTAGTCCATGAGGGGACCGGGTCCCGCCTGTGTCCTACCCACAGAGAGGAGATGCCGTGATCTGACGTTTCATGAGAGGCCGAGGGAAGACTGTGGTCCCTTTCCGCATTTAGGGGCACCACCTAAGAAGTCAAAACGGCATCTCCGAACCCACCAGAAACCACGACATCCTGAGTGCCATTTCAGTCCTGTTCATCCATGCCCCCTCCTGCTGCCCACTGGTCCTCTGCTGTGCCCCCAGGGGATATCCGGGACTGTCACCTGTGCTGCTTGCCTTCCTCCCTCTTCCACCCAGTGGCTCAGAAGTACCAGGATTCCCACCACACTTTGAACAAAATCCAAACTTCAAGCAGTGACCTATGAGCCCCTGCCCAACCCGGCCCTACTCACCTCTCTGACACGGCCCAAGAATCCTCCCTCCCACCCCTCCAGCCACTGACCTTTCTGCTTCTCAAACAGGCTGAACTCTTTCTGGGTCTGATTTCTGGCCCCCAACTCCTCCCCGCCAAACCACTCCCCACCCCGGCCTGCTATAAATTAATTCCCTCCCTCATGCCTGTCCCCTCCCTTTCACCACATCCTGCTGTTGGCTTTATAGCACTGAGCTCACCTTCTATTGTTTTGTTATGGGTTGGCCTGTTTGGCCATTAGCGTGGGGCTCCATTAGCAGGGGCATTAGGTCTTGTCTTCCTCCTTCTGTGTCCCCGGTGTCTGCTCAGAGGGAGTACACAGCATGAAACTATGGCTAAGGCTGCCATGCTTAGCTGTATGGTTTGTGCACCGCACAAAGGAGCCTAGATGAGGGGCAAGCGGGGCAAATGCAGTCTGTGCCCGACTTGCCCAGCTGTATGCCCTGAGGTAGGGCCTTAGTCCATCCAGGGGAAAGAGCGTCTTTTTCTTTACACAAAGGCCCACTCGCTTGTGAAGCTTTAAATCTGCAGGGCTGCCTCACACAGAGGAGTGGAATCTTCTATCTTTGTCTCTATTAGGGGCTGAGATATCTTCTACCTGAGGGATTCAAACCGGCCAGGGGTCAAGGCTGCTTTCTCTAGTGACAGCAATGAGCCAGGGGCTGGGGAGTGGGAGCAGGGTTAGGGCTGGGGGTAATGTGGTCCTGGAGGGGGACAGCACTTAGAAGCTTACGCTGCTGCAAAGTGTGTGTGGACAGTGTTTGCACACTCGACATTCGCCTATCCCAGGAGAAATCCTGGACATTCTGTCCTCATTGGCATCTGTCCCTGATCGTTGGTGAGGGAGGCTGGATCTCAGTGAGAAGGCATTCCTAACTGTCCTCATCAACTAGATAACAAATGAGGGGTGCCCCAGGGCTCAAAGGGGCCAGAGGCAGGAGCTGGTTGTCTCCTGGCCACCATGCAGGTTGCTGCCCAGCCCTACAACGCCCTAAGGGACTTAGAGGGGATAAAACACTTCATTCCTCTCTTGGAAACGACAGTACGACCAGCAAAGGCACCTCTATCCCCATCTCTGCTGAGTGTGCCTGGCATCTCTGACTTAAATGGAACAAAGCTGCCCAGGAGCAGACCGTGCGGGCGGCAGCAGGATTACAACCCCAGTCAGCCTGGCTCCAAAGCCCACTGTCACTGTGGCTCCGACCTCCTTCCTGAGCCTTCCAGCCTTTACAGGCACAACACCCACCCATCAGAAAACGTCTGTCACTGTCACACATACTGACCAGTACCCCACAGAGGGACCTGTATGATTTGCAAAATCAGGTCCCCTTTGCACCCCCACCCACCGCATTGACTGCATCACTGGGCATCAGGGGCCCTGGTTTCTGGCACTGCCCCAACCGCCAGAGCTGAGCAACTCCTGGCAGGTCATTTCACCCCTCTGAGTTGTCACCTCAAGTGACAGGCGATTTCAAGGCTTGTTCCACTCCCACAGTCTGATCTACGAAGAGGTGAGAGATACACAGGTACAAGTGAGTTGGGGAGTCGATCACACACTGGAGAGTAAATAACAGGTATATTTGGCAGTTGGTTGGGGGGCAGGACAGAAGCAGGCAGCAGGCAGTCTGGGGGCGAGCGGGTGGTGCGTGCAGGCAGCAAGCAGGCATCTGAGAGGCCGGGGAGGGCTTCAGGGAGGAGCCTGGGTGGGAGCTAGACCTCGGGGCATTGGAAAGTGGGGTACGGGTCAGGGGGGATAGGGGTGGAGGAAGGCTGTGCTCCTGACCTGAGGAGCCCCAGGCCCCGAAAGGAGACACAGAGCAACGGGCTGATGTCCCCATGTCTTTTTTCCTCCACCAAGTGGCGCCCACCTCCAATATTCCATCCAAGGCTGAGTTACATATATTAATTACACTATCGTACAACGAGGAAACAGAGGCTTGAGAAGTTCAAGGTCATACAGCTGACAAGTGGTATATGATAGGGCCTCCAGATACTTTGACTGCAAATTTGCATCACTTCCACTGCCCTGCAGCTGCTTTAAAAAAGAAGAAAAAAAAAAAGGAACAAATTCCTGTTTGTCTTGGACGCTGGATGCTAAGTGACGATGGCAGCGTCCGGGTTCGGGCCACTGCTGCTCCATCCTGTTCATCAGACAAGGGCGCTCGGCTTCCCACGGGGACTACTGGGCACCCAGCGCCTTCTCGGAGCCATCCTGTCACTTGCTGGGTCCAGAACTACGTCGTTTGGCTGGTTTGGGGGACACTTTTGTGGTTTTACGTTTGGTTTCAAACCCAGTTCAATCCCTTTGGAAAGAGGGCTATGCTGATTGCCTTCCAGTTTGATCACATTGGGCCGGTTCTGCATTTTTCGTAGGAAAATTATCACCGGGCTCGGTTCTGACTGAGGCTCCCTCTGTGTTGCCTCAATTCTCCACAGAGCCTGGGTCGGCCTTTCTCCCTACTCTGCACATGAAGCTCTGACGAGAGCTTCATGTGCAGCCCCAGAGCACAAAGTCGGGGTTTTCCCAGCTGTCTGCAAATATCTGTCCTGTCCGTGCTGCCCTCCCTCCAGATCGCCAGGTTTCCTGAGTCGCACCCCAGCCGCAGCTGTGGGGTGGCGGGCAGGGACCTGTTTAGCCTGATCCTATCAGTCCTCGGGTACTGTTTCCACCACAGAGGTTGGCACCTGTCCTGGAAAGCCAACCCGGACAGAATGGAAAGCCTTGCATTTCACGGTAGGAGAAGAGATCCCCTCCCCGGCTGGACAGGAAGCCTGTGGCCCTATCTGGTGACTACGGGATAAGCCGGCCTTCAGCCAGCGTGGACGTGGTGGATGGCAGGGTGGGGAGAAAAAAGGAAACTGTCTCCGGTGACGGGATCATTAAGCCCCTGAATCACTCAAGCCTGGTATCCCACCTCTGTCCCTCAAGTCACCCGAGCAGTACTGTCCGTATTGCTCAGGCTGGTTCGGAGGGAGGTCTTTGGGATTTGCAGCCGGGAGCATCCTGAACTGATGCCCTGCATTTTCAGTGGGCGTCCCAGGACACCATGACTGGGGTAGAGAAACCGCCAGGGCTCGGACACCATTCCCACCTCCTGAATGTCCCCGCACCCGGCCAAGGGCGTGCTCGCTCGCTGTCTAGCCCTGCCCTGCCCTGGTAAGATCCTGTGTGGCGATGGCTCCCCGAAGTGGAGAGTGATTTGCAGGCCTTAGCTGGCCAGAGAGCAGAGTCCGATGACTGCTACATGACTCTGTTCAAGCAGGAAAAGCAGCAGCTGATTACCTACCCCGTTCTCTTGTACAAACTTTATTCCTTGCATTTCAAGACTCTGGTTCCACCAAATCTTTCACGTGCATCTATGTTTCCACTTTAAACAGCTGGAACTCCAGTGGCCCAGAAGCAGAAAAAAGGTTTGGGAGTGAGGGAGGGGGGCTGGGAAAGCATCACGAGTGGAGCACAAGCAAGAATGGCTGGGAGGAGGGGGGTACAGGGGAGCAGATCCTCAAACAAGGGCTTGCGTTCAAGCCTAACCCCGCAGGGCGAGACGGGCAGGATTTGGAAGTGGGGATTCTCTCTCCAATGTCCCTTGAACTCAGGGTGGAGATACCCACGCAGAATGAATCAGGGGGAAGCTTCCAGAGGGGTAGGCATTCAACAATCAGGGAACGTCGACCTGTGCTGGCATGGCAGGTACAGAGATCTCTCTGATGTGTCTCTGCAGGTTTTCCCTGCCTCACCTGTCTCGGGGCCGGGCCTTGGGCCACTTGCTGCTGCTGAGTGTGGACTCTGAGCAGCTTCACGGGGCACAGCCCCACTGCGCCTTGTGGTCACGCCCACCCCACTCCCTTCTTGCCATCTGCCCTGGGGTTTCTCAGGGGCTGCTGAGCCTGTGAGATGCCCAGGGACACTCTGGGCCCGCCCTAGGGCAACCCGGCTGTGCCACGACTTAATACACCCCCACGTTAGAGGGTCAGGGGGGCTTGACCACTGCGAGCTGGAAGCCAGACCTGAATTCTTCTCCTCTCCTCCTTCCTACCCCTCCCAAAAGTATCTCCAGTCACCTCTGGGAAGCTGACACCTCCAGCAATCACCCTGATGCCAGGTGGTGGCTGGCTCGGTAACGCCCCAGTGTGTGCCCTCCCCGTGCTCCCCCCCCTGCATCCCTTTGCACTTCCTGCTGCAGAGCAGCACAGAGGCCTCAGAGCAGGCTCAGTTTTCCCTAATCCAGGCTAAGACAGATGGTGTGGGGAGGAGGGGGCGAGCCTTCATTTAATGAACAAATATTTATTGAGCCCTGCTACAGGCCAGGTCCTATGCTAAGTGTTAGGGACACAGAAGTGAACAAGACAGACACTGTCCTTCACTTATGGGGCCTGTGTTGGAAAAAGAGAAATTAATTATGCAGTTAATGATCTGTAAACAAACGCTTAACCTTACCAGAGATGTTAGGTGACCCCTTTTGCGACATGATTAATTTTTCCACCTGAAGGCTGTTTATTAAATTGGGCTTTCGTGCTAGGGCATCCATCTTAAAGCATCACAGCACCCAGGACGTTACGGGTGGGCGAAGCTAACTCTGGCTAGAAATGGGGACAGATGGCTTCATCCCTTATCCTTGAACTTTAAAAGGAAAAAAGGAGAGGACAGAGGGGAGAGAGTCAAACCTAGAGTATTTGGATCATGTCAAACACAGGCCACTGCAGCTGCAGCTGGGGTTTGGGGCTAAGCACAGCAAAGCCCCCCTCCAGCTGGGCTGGAGAAAGAGGCTGCCAGCATCTATCACTCTGGGCTCTGAGGCTAGTGATAATGCACCCTAACGTGTCCCAGAGTCTCAGATGGAGCCTGGTGGTTCAAGCTTCAGAACAAGACGGTGTGGCTGGAGCCCAGGTCCTGCCAATTACTTGCTATATGATCTTGAGTCTGATTCACTAACTTCTCTGTGCTCCCAGTTTCTTCATTTATTAAATGGGGATGCTAACAAGAACACCTATGGCCTGGGGTCAGATTGAGCGAACCGAGATAAAGCTCCTAGCACCGAGGCTAGCATCAACAAACCCTCAACAAATGTTGGAACTACTTGTTTAACCCTGGGGTCGAGACGAGTGCTATATGCAAAGTGGGGTTCGTGCATTGGGGTCTGTCCCCGAACTCTTCTGTGATTCGGTAAATGGGTGTTAAGACAAAACAGGTTCTTCTCCCACAGATGGTGTGAGCAGCTCTGGTGCAGACCAAGCTTCTCCCACTAGAGCTGCTGGCGCAGGTGGCCCTACAGTGGCTTCCAGGACCCCTCACATCCTCGTATGCACCCCTTTGTGTAATTCTCTTCCCCTGGCTGTGGGCTGGACCTCGTGACTCGCTTCTGATGAATAGAATATGTGATGAGATGTCACGTGTGAGATTAGGTTACAAAAGAATGAGATTTCATCTTGTCTGCTCCCTTTGACAAGCAGGCCGTGATGTTGAGAGCTGCCTGGGGAGCATGGGGAGACCCAGGTGGCAAGGCCTGGCAGGAACTGAATGCTGCCAACAACTTGGAAGTAGATCTTCCCCAGTCAGGCCCTGAGATAACCGCAGCCCTGGACAATGCGACCCAGAGCCGGATGACCCAGCTATGCCAGGGCTGGATTCCTGACCCTCAGGAACTGCAATCTGGTGTGATTTTGAGCCACTAATTTGGGGGATAATTTGTTAGATGGCACTATACAACTAATGCATCTGTTTGGGAGAATTTTCCAAGAAGCCATAAAAAATGTAAACTATGACACATCTACCAGAATGGCTAAACTTCAAAAGAGTGACAATATCAAGTACGGGCAAGGATGGGAGTTCATGGGAATGTTCATACACTGCTTGGAAGAGAAAACTGTAAACCACTTTGGACAACTTGTACTTTCAGACAAATTCTATCTACCCTATGGTCCAACCATTGTACCCATAGGTATTCATCCAGAGACAATGAAAATATTAGTAACTTTACTCATTCCAGCCCCACGCTGGCATCACCAGATGTCCATCAACAGGAAAATGGGTTAAGCAAATTGTGGCATAGTTTTGTGATGGAATAGTCCTCAAAAATAAAAAGAAATAAATTATCTGTGTGCTCAACAATAGAGAAAAATCACAAAAATGTGCTAAGTGAAAGGATGTATGTCACGATACGTAAAAATATATACTGCATAATTCAATTTTTTTTAGTTTTTTTTTTTTGCATAATTCAATTTTTATCACTAGTGCTTAACTCAGGGAACATTTGCAACGTCTGGAGACGTATTTGCTTGTTACAACTGGCAGGTGGAGGCTGTTCCTGGGTGGAGGCCAGGAATGCCGCTAACCATCCTCCAATGCACAGGACAGAGCCCTACAACAAAGAATTAATTATCCAACCCAAAATGTCAGTAGTGCCGACTGAGAAACACTGATTTACAAGCAGTTTTAGAACAGGTAAAACTGATCAGTGGTGATAGAGATCAGAACAGCGGTTGCTTCTGGGAGAGGTGAATGGCAAGAGGCATGTTAGAGGTGTGGTTACAGCCCACGGGATAAATATTGGTCAAAATTGATTAAGCTATACACTTCTAAAGTGTGCATTTCACTGCATGTGAACTGTACCTCACTAATAATTTAGAGAGAAGTGGATATAGAGACAACCCCTCCTCCCCCCCCCCCCCCCCACACACACCTCGATCCAACCTGGTGAATTAGGCTTTCTGAAATGGGCATAAGAATCTGAGTGTTGGGACGCCTGGGTGGCTCAGTGGTTGGGCACCTGCCTTTGGCTCAGCTTGTGATCCCCAGATCCGGGATCGAGTCCCGCATCGGGCTCCCTGCGAGGAGCCTGCTTCTCCCTCTGCCTATATCTCTGCCTCTCCTCTCAATCTGTGTTTCTCATGAATAAATAAATAAATCTTTAAAAAAAAAATCTGAGTGTTCAGCAAGGGTCCCAAGTGATTCCTAATACAGCCAGCTCAGAACTGTTGTCTATGGACTTCTATTTAGGATCCAGGGGTCTCCAGATCAGTGTTTCTCAACTTTCCTTTCAAAGCAGCTCTAGGGGCAGAGAAAGATAACACATCTTCTAGGGAAAGGGAAAGTCTTCTGGAGCAATTGGGAATCTTTCCTGAAATCTCTAATTCTATCATGAAAATTAATGTGCCTTTTTGTATCTAGTGCCATGCGATTGGTTTAGGATGGAAATGTTTTAAATTATCACCAGGAAGGAAAAGTTGCCCTTGTCTATTTTGTGACTTGAGATATTTCCCAGGACACTGGCTCTGCCTCCAACACCGCACCCCCCCCCCCCCCACACACACACACAGGCTCTCTCCTAGTAGAGAAGCAGGACTCTCTCCCTAATGTCTGGACAATGGGCAGTAAGTCCATCAGGTCAAGCTAGAAGTTAATGGTGAGAAATGGTCATTTTGCTTCTGGGAAAGAACCAACTCCTGGAGACCGAGACTGTGAGTGGGAATTCCTTCCAGTCGTATATACAATTCTCCCAAAGAGAACTTGGGGTGAAGTCATAGAGGCTCTTCACCAACCCAAAGGCTTGGTCCCCACTGCCCATTCCCTCGAGAGAGCATCTCTGCACACCCCTACAACTGGTTGAAGCTTTACAGCTAACAGGCTACTTGTTAACAGCCTTGTAGGAGTCAGGCCATGCTCACTGCTGTGTAACAAACAACTCCCACACCTATATGGCCGAGCACAAGAAAAGCTGGTTTCTTATAGTCTTAAAAGGTCTACCGGACCTTCTCAAAACTCAGAGTCCCGGCCTCTTCCACCTTGTGGCTCTGCCGACCTGGGCCCGGCACTGTGTAGGTATTTGTTCACTGAATCCCCACAATGACACTATCAGGAAGTGCTCCTAGGATCAATTCTCTTTTCCAGATAGGAAGCACCATCAGCTGGTGAGTGGAGGGGCTCGAGTCAAACCCAGACAGACTCACTCCAGAGCCCTACACCGACCGCTCTGCCCCGCTTCCTGCCCCCTTCTCCACCTCCTCTCATCTTCAGTCATACTTTACTGCTCACTGGTGTTTTCCTTCCATGGAGACTGATGCCCAGGCCACTGGGTGGCCCCACTGCCCCAACGCCTCTACGCACCTTTGATTGAAGGAACTGGGTTATAGGTGCTGCTTTCTCACACTTGGATATGCATAATTCCCACCTGCCGAAGTGAACAATTCAGATTTTTCTGAAACCCGAAAGCCCAGATGTTTGATTCAGAGGTGTTAGGTCGAGCCTGGGGAACCTGCATGTCTGAGAAGCTCCCCAGCACGGCTGTAATGTGGGTGGTCCCTGTGGCCCATGTGGGAACACCCCGGTTTTGGAAAGGCCCCAGAAATTCAAGTAGGATAGGTGTAGACACGGCCTTGGTGTGGTGAGCACCTCCTGGACACAGCCTCCCTGTCTCTCAGCAGGTCCCCTCGGGTCCCCAACTACTTGTCTGGTGGATCCCCCACTCCAGGGGAACTGCTGGTACCAGACCTCTACTTCTTAGAGGCTTATGGGCAAACGCAGGGGGTCAGGCCCCAGGGGAGGGTGTATGCTGGGGAAGGGCGTACTTCCAGCTGCAAGGTTGAAATTCACTTCGAAGGAGCAGCTTGTCTTCCGGTCCAGGCACCACACAGTGTTTCCATGGCAACCCAGCCACCGTTACATCTTTCAATACCCCTTCCAACACCTCCTCTTCTGTTTATTACAAGTCTGTACCCTCATCCCTTTTCAAATCCCCCTCCCTGGGGACTCACCTACTTTCTTCCCCATCCTTTGTCATTTTAAAACCTAAGAAGGCTCCTCTGTGGGGCCCAGGACACTCCCCACCCCCTCGCTGGTACCTCATGCGACAGACCAGGAGATGCAATAGACGAGGAGGTCTGTCAGTGAATTAGCCTTGCTGTCAGTTGGGTAAATGTGCTTCTCCACCGGACAAGAGTGAGACACAACGAAAATAGCAGCCAGCCCAGTGCCAACCCTTTCCCTGCTGGTAGTCGTTCAATCATCTGTTCAACATTTACGAAATCTCTAGATGCTGGTCGGCTGTAGGAACAACACTGTCCCGTCACTTCCTTTGTGGGGTGAGCATCGCCAGTGGAGAAGAAAGCAAGAAGTCACTAGATGCAAAAAAGGCAGTATCAGAGACAGATGGTGATGGGAGGGAGGTGGGAGGGAAGGGGATGCAAGGCTAGTGTTCTCGAACCCCAGCATGTGACCATGGAGCCTGCAGGCTTTACAGCCTGACCATGTGCTTCCCTGCCTGGGAGAGACCAAGGAACCAGAGCTACGATGGTCTGTTACCTTTCTAAGGTGTTGGGTAGATCTAAGGAGAAGCCACTGGGGCTGGGGGGACCCAGTCCCACCTCTGCCCTCTGACCCCAGCTGTCCATTCATGCATTCCATTGGTCACTGTTGGAGATGGAGAACCCAGTGTGACGGAGCCCGCAGCAGACGCTGGTCCCTGCCTGCCCACACTGCGTGTGTGGGGAGGAGTGGGCAGTGGGGGATTCATATAGTAATAAGTGCTATGATGAGATCAGCAGTGGGAGACAGGGTTTATAGGAGCACATCGAATTGCCGGGCGGGGTGGAGCAGATCTCAGGGTGGGCTGTGTGTGTTGAAGGGAGGAGGTTTTCAGGAAGATGCAGAGGCTCTGACTTTGGGTTGGGCACTCCTGGAAGCAGGAGCAGCGGTTTGACAGTGGAGAGGTGAGGGGAAGGCAATCTGGACCGAGGCCGTGGCTTGAAAGGCCTCATTGTGTTTGGAGAGCAGTGGGTACAACTAAAGCTTAAAGCCTCCTGAAGAGGAGGGGCAGCGAACACTGCCCTTCTCCCAAAATTTCCCAGAATAAGCAGAATTTTAAAAAAACAAAACAATTCTGGGGGACTGGAAGCCGCAAAATGGCCAGATCCTGCCTAGAGATTTCTGTCTTCTAGGTGGTCCCTGCATTGATGCCATTGGTCACATCACAGTGCCTGAAGGGCGCTGGCCTCCACCTCTTGACCACTGCCTGCGTGCATGCCCCATGCTCCTCGAAGCACTACAGACTTTACCTCACACAACCTCACACAACCCTAGAGGTAAGTGCCTAATACTTTCCCTATTCTACACCCTAATATGAATAAATAAAAACCTAGTATCAAAGAAGCCTAGTTCTTCACAAAGGAGGAAAATGGGGCTCGAGAGTTTGCAACTTGTCCAAGATCCTGCAGCAAATGTAGGGCTGCTTTGGCCTTGGAAGCAGATCCACCCACAGCCAGGGCTGCTGACCATGACACCGCAGGACATGGCTCTCCGGGGGCTGTCTCTGGATCCCAGCCCATAAACAGGTGGAAATGGAGAGGTCCAGCTAGGTGCTTTTGATTTGCTGGCAGGCCCCGTACCATTAGACGGATAACTCCACTCCCCTCCCCACCCAGTTGTCTGGGCCTTTTTTTTTTTTTTTTTTTCTAAATGAAGTGTCTGGATGTTTGGGCATCAGCTTCGTTATTCCTCTCAGTTTTGGATACGGGCTTGGCATCCTTCGTGCTGAAAATATGTCTGGTCTGTGACATGAGCCAAGACAATGGCAACACTATGTTGTCACGTCATCAGCATCGGTCATAAGCATTGTTTCAAAGCCAGGATGGTTTTCAAGGTCAGAGAAAAACCTCTGACCAGGGGTTCAAACTCAGTCTTGTTATCCCAATTCCCCCATCCTCATCCCCCATCTCCAGCCGCTGTAGCAGCACTGTGGCTAGTGGGTTTGAATCCAAGCACAATCTCAGCCAGCCTTTAACAGTCAGAATCTGCCCCCTGCACCCCCTCTATTGGTTTCCTGGGGACTTCAAAGTCTTTCTGTGAAACTGTGTCCATGTATAGGAGGAAGATCTCAATGCTGCATCATCAATGATTTCTGTAGTACGAGAACACAGACACTTAATGTTGGTTTCTGTGGCCTTAAGCAACTGTCCGTTTGAATATATCAGACACTTTTTCTCACTTTCTTATCTGTGGGTGCCATGTCTCTAACGCTGGAACGTCATTTGGGTATGAAAGGCTGAGAAATCTGGTGATAGGCTGGTTTCCTTGGCACTGAATTCAGGATCTTCCTTCAGAACACCTATGGGATTTTTTTGATTCTATAATGCTTGACGATGAAACTACTGACAAAGGCAGCAGTGTTTTACCTTTCCTTAAGCAGATATATTACCAACAATAGCTAAAGTACTAAAATTTGATACTTTCTTTTTCCCATTAAAAAAAAATCAGAGCACATTCAAGGTTATTCCCATAGTAATACCTCCTTCACACATTTGCATTCTGATAAGCTTTTCTTAGTGGGAGAGCAAGAAAATTCTGTAAGACCCTTGAGCATGTGAGCGTCATCCATCACAGGTGATGCCTCGTGGAATACAAGTGCAGAGAGTCGCTAACTGAAGACATCCATCCACTTCTGGGCAGACACTTGCACAGCACCTCATTTTCTACCCTCGTGGTTTAAAAAACAGCCAAGTTGTGAAGTGTGGCTTCCAAACAGGACCGTGACTGTTTTATTAGATCCTCCTTAGATTTTGGTTTTAAGCCCCAACCCTCCCATTTCTAGACAACCACACAGAAATCTGCACACACTTTTTGCCTACTAACTGTGTATCCACGCGCCCTTAAAACCCGTCCTCAGGAAGTTGACCATGCCATGGTGCAGACGAGATATTTCATATACGGGGAATACGAACTGCTCATGCTAGAACTCTCCTGTGTCCGTGGCAGACATGACTAATAAGTTAAAACATTCTTTCCTGCTCTGCTCAGACAGGGCCTGTTCAGCTCAGGGCTCCGGAAGCTGCTACAAATGGGTAAGAATTGGCACCCAAGATGAAAGCTAGGTGGCTTCCCTGCTGCATATGTATAAGAAGATAGTAAGTGTTGAAGGTAATCCTGAAGGGCCAGGTGTCTAGACTATGAGCTGCAAAAAACCACCGAGGAGGTTCTCATGGTTTGTGAGGTCAGAGAAAGCTTCCTGCAGGAGGGGCTCAGCCCAACATTCAAAGATAACTATGGATAGGAGAGGCAGGGGGTAGGGCAGCCCGGGTGGCTCAGCGGTTTAGCACCGTCTTCGGCCCAGGGCCTGATCCTGGAGACCCGGGATCAAGTCCCATGTCAGGCTCTCTGCATGGAGCCTGCTTCTCCCTCTGCCTGTGTCTCTGTCTCTGTCTCTGTCTTTGTGTGTCTCTCATGAATAAGTAAATAAAATAAAAAAATAAAAAAAAAAAGGAGAGGCAGGGGTAAACCATGCTGGAGGCTAGGCCAATGGGAACCATGCCAGAGCCTAATGAAAGCAGGTTCTAAACAATGAAGCCTTGTGCAAACAGGGCCTTAGCACTGTTGACCCTGACCTCTGCCAATGTATAACCTCTCTTGGTGATGCACAGACTCTCCCTTTGTCGTTATTAATTATCAGGGCTGGTAATAATAGCTAACATTGAAAACCCTATCAGTAAGGGTTTGGGCAGGAACAGAAGGCACACTGAAAGCAGACCACTTAGGAGAGTTTCATAAAGCAGGTATTTACAAAAGTGTAGGAGGTGGAGGAAAACAACACAGGATGGAGACTTGCCAGGAGCCGGGAGTAGCTGCGCACGGTTCATAGCCCTGGACCTGGCCTTCGGGTGCCAGGGCACGGGAAGGGGGAGGCTAGGGAAAGGGGGTGAGATTGGGCGGGAGTGAAAGATGCTGAGAGTGCTCTGGGTGCAAAGGGATGGTTTCCAGCCCAGCATCTAAGTTCTGGACGCTGGATCATCCATTTGAATCCCCACAATTCAGTGACAATGACACAGTTAAGAGATGGCCACACTGATGCACTGACAGGTGAAGTCATTAGCCCGCCATCGAACAGCAAGCAAGGGACAGACTGCCATCAGAACCCGAAGCCCGAGTGCCTCATGTCCTCCAATCATCTCGGCATCACATCAAATTATTTTACTATAGTCATTTTTAAAAAAGATTTTATTTATTCATGAGCGACAGAGAGAGAGAGAGAGAGAGAGAGGCAGAGACACAGGCAGAGGGAGAAGCAGGCTCCATGCAGGGAGCCCGACGTGGGACCCCAGGATCAAGCCCTGGGCTGAAGGCTGTACTAAACCGCTGAGCCACCCGGGCTGCCCTACTGTAGTCATTTTGATCATAACTTAATTATTAATATAAATTATTAATCCAATAACCGTTTCACGTACTGTTGCAATTAGTGCAGCCTTGCAAAGGCCACCTGGAGGAGTCATGGGACCTTGGTCTCCAGTGGCAGCGGCGGCCAGGGTCACCCTTCTGCTCCTGAGGAGGCCAGGGGCCCCGACGTGACTCCGCCAGGGACAACTCACGCAGTCATGTCAGTTGCCTGGATCTCAGGCAGCGGCTCAGGGCACTGCAAACACACCAGCGGCCTCAGATACTAATCCTTCTGGACACGAAGCCACGGGCACAGCCCACCACGGCAGGCAGCCGGCCCGACTCTCCCCAGGGCCTTCAGAAGTTACAGATTCAAGGTGCTTCTTCCTTAGCATCTCATGTTTCCCTAACGTGCAGAATTCCAGAGACATCACAGGACGGGCAACTGCTGACTTAACTAGCTGGTCTTAATAATTCAAGTCCGTCGATCATTCTCTGTACTGTGGTGAGGGAACCGAAGGACACTTCTGGCATCTCTGACCCTGGTGGGCACTCTGCCGTCGGGGCACCTGCAGGCACGGCCCCCTCTTCCAGCCACTGCTGGCCGCCCCCCGCCCCACAGCTGTTCTCCCTCCCACCCCTAAAGAGCCTCCACACCAGGCAGCCCTGTGCTTTCTCTCCCCCTTCTTCACTTGGCAGCCTTCCCACCTTAATCCCACAGTCCATCATTTCAACACCTTTTTAGAGTGCAAAGACCCCCTGGCCTTCCCACCCTTTCCTGATGCCTTGTGCTAACACCCCAACACTGGCTGAACCCGCTACACCGCGATGCCTACACCTGACAGCCTTGCACCACGCTAGGTCGCTCTAGGGGGGTGGTCCCCCGCCAAATTCATGGTCAGCAGCCTCGAACTGGCTCCCAGCCCTGCCCCGCAATCCTACCCTCCCCGTAACTCCTTCCCCGAACCCACATTTTGGACCTCAAGCTTCCTCCACAGACAAGAAGCAGCCAGGACGACGAAGGCCCCCTCGCATCCTAACAGACATGCACCTGCTCTCCGTGGGTAGAAGGACGCTGTGGCCGCCCCAGTCCTGTTACATGACGGCAGGGGTGCCTCTCGCTCTCCTGCTGGGGACCGGCCCTTCCAGCCCAGCCTGGCACCTGTCCCCACGGCATTTGGGTTACTTACCAGCTCTCTCTTCCTCTCTCTTGAATGTTTACCTTTCCCTTTCAACTGACTCCTCCCCTAGCAGCTTTTTTTTTTAAGATTTTATTTATTAAAAAAAAAGATTTTATTTATTTATTCATGAGAGACAGAGAGACAGAGAGAGAGGCAGAGACACAGGCAGAGGGAAAAGCAGGCTCCATGCAGGGAGCCTGACGTGGGACTCGATCTCGGGGCTCCAGGGTCACGCCCTGGGCCGAAGGCAGGAGCCAATCCACTGAGCCACCCAGGGATCCCCTCGCCCCCAGCAGCTTTTAAATGTGCTCATCAGTCCGCTGGCTCCTTGTCCCCTACTCAGCCACCATCCTCGCCCTCTCCACACACCTCAAAACAACTGCCAGTACTCGGTGCCCTCCTCATGTCCTCACTCTCTGTCCGTGTGACAAGTCGTTCCCAAAGGGCCCTGTCAGCCCAGGGAAGGTCACGGTTGGTCTCCAAGGTCACCAATGACCTTCACTCTCATTCCTATGGATTTTTTTCAGGCCTACCTTCCTTGACTTTTCAGGGGCAGGTTCACACTTGATGATTCCCATCCTCTTAAAAAAGCTTTTTTTTTTCACCTGTTAGTATTATTCCTCAGACATCACATTCTCCAGATTCTTCTCTTTCCTCTCCGGCCACTTGTCTTTCTCATGAAATGCTGGTGTCCACCGGTACTTCCCAGGCTCTTTTCCCCTCTCATTCTGCTCTCTGGCTAGGTGGTCTCAGCCGTGCTCATGGCTATGTTGGTTGCCTCTTACAGATGACTCCCCAACCTGCATCCTCGGCTCCCCGATATACATCACAGCCATACTGTGAGCTCCGGACCTGCTAAACCACTCCCACTATTGACATCTTCTTGCAAATCGTGCAAAGACTCCTCATGCTTTCCTTACACAAAAGTGAACCCGGTGACTTCAAACCCGCTATTGCTAAGTGTTCCCTATTTTGCTAACTACTACCACCATCCAGCTGGGTAAGTGAAAAACCTCAGGTGTCATCCCTAACTCCTCCCTTTTCCTGAAGCCCACACCCAAACCATAAGCAAAGCCAGTCGATCTATTTCCTAAACATCCCGCCAAAGCACTGCCACCATCATATCAGCCCAAACCATCACAGTCTTTCTCCAGGCCTCCCCGTGACCTCTCTCTTTCCACTCTTCCCCATCCAGAAGGATGGTTTCGCAGCCCAAATAGGGCCATGCACATCTCACTGAAGACCTTTCAGTAGCTTCCACTGCTCTTGGGATAAATATCCAAACAATTATTGTGGCCTAGAAGGTCCTGGATGCCTCTGCCCTGGCCTGACTGGCCCCTTCACCTCACTCCCTCCTATGCTTTTGATACTCTTCCCACTTCGACCTTCATCCAGTCCCTCCTGAGTGATATTTGTTCTTTCCACAGGGCCTTTGCACATGCCCTATGCCCAGAAGACTTCAAATGTCATCCCCAACACCTTCACCTAGCAAATACCACTAACTGTATGTCAGGAGGGTATGCAAGACAGTTCATTTGGGGCATGGGAAGAAAATAACAGATTTTCACTTTATAATGTTATTTTTATCTCATTGTTTTAAAAGATTCATGTTGTGCATATTTTATTATGTATATGATCTATTAGTAGAGTAATATATATAACACATATGAGAATATATATACGCGTTACAAAGAATTAATATGTACAATATACAAGTTCACATGCTCAAATTTTTTTACTGAAAGGAGTCTCCAAAACTGTTGATGTTCAGAGCAGTAATCAACTATCACTTTTTGGGAGCCCTCCTACCTGCCTCACCACACCTAACACAGCTGTAGATTTATATTCACTTGTACAGCTGCTTGGTGAACATCTCCACCCCTTAAATCTGAGCTACAGGAAGTCAAAGACGTTGTCTGTCTGGTTCCTGCAGTGTCCCCAGTGCTCAATGCCTTGTACATAGTAGTTTGTCAAGAAAATGTTTTTTTAAAAGAAAGACTATCCTAGAAGTAGAATGTTCATGCTCTCCTTCCCATCCTCAGGGAAGCCTTTTCATTTCTCACACCTGGAACGTTTTCATGGGCTCTCTCTTTCCTGCATAGTGAACATACTCATGAATCACTACTCTCATAAAAGATCAATAAGAAAACGATTTTGAGATACTTAAAATATGCTCGGAGTAGTGCCAGGTGCTGAGTCTGTGGGGTGCTTTCAAAAGTTACCTCGTTTAGCCTTTAATATTACCTTAGAGAACACGATCATCATCCCTGCTTGTTGATGAAAAAAGCAGGATTCACAACAGTCAAGGTCATTTAGGAAAATGGTAGAGGCTACATTTAAATTCAAAGTTTGGGATCTAAGCCTAACCTGTTTCCTAGTCTAACTCAGCAGCTTGATCATAAAATTAACAGTTTCTAGGGCAGCCCCAGTGGCCCAGCGGTTTAGCACCACCTTCAGCCCGGGGTGTGATCCTGGAGACCTGGGATCGAGTCCCATGTCCGGATCCCTGCATGGAGCCTGCTTCTCCCTCTGCCTGTGTCTCTGCCTCTCTCTCTCTCTGTATCTGTCATGAATAAATGTAATCTTAAAAAAAATTTAACAGTTTCTAGATTCTAAGAAGCAATTTCTTCTTTTGAGGGATCTCAAAAAACTCGATTGTTACTAAGCTCTCTAATCCTGGCGGGTACCCAAAAATCAAATGCAAGTCTACCATGTAGTGATTCCAAATGGGTTACCAAACCTCACGTCCATTCCTTTCTGTTCTTTGTTTCTGCGTGGTTTGCAATGAGGTTGTTGAGCAAAGGGCAACCATCATGTTTCTACTTAAAGGATCTGTTCACTTGAAAGGTGAGAGAGGTGCTCCTCCCGAGGGCGCACTGGCAGGGACCGTGTCCCAAAGCCCTTCATATCACTGTTGCTGTTTTGCTATGGGGTCTCGTGCCTTGATGTGCCACGCTGCCCTCACTGTGTCTCTCTGATGGACTTGCCCTTTCTTCTAAGTGAAGGAACTGAGCTGGAAACCGAAATGCCTCCCAGGATGCTTGAGGATGGGCTGTGGGAAGGGAGAAGGGGGTCAGCTCTCAGAACGAGCTGAGAGCAAGCAGAAATCACTCTACATTTATGGATGTTCCCATGATGTCTTCTATGTCCCAGCCACATGGCTTTCCCACAACCTGACATTCATCTTCAAACTCTGTCCTCTCCAAAGAGGACTCTTCACTCCATTTGGAAAGCAAAGTCTCCACTATCCTGCCTCAATAAGCCACACCCTTCTCATCACACCTTTCTTAGCAGCAAATCCAAAACTTCGTGGTGGATGATGCTCTTCCAAGTAAAACATGCTCTACCGTAGGCATTAACCCATTGGCTTCACAGCTGAAGGTTCTTAAACTGTCCCGACATTAGCCAAGTGAACAGAGACTCGGAAGGGAGGAAAATGAACAGAAGATGAGGCCGCCATGCCCTCCAGACATGTCTCCATTCCCTGCTGTGTCACTAGAGGTGAACACCGAGATGCCTCCGCAAGCTTGGCACCTTCCTCTTCGCGCCTGTGCTTGGGATTTTTACTTGGGTTGCAAGCAGAGGCAGTAGCCTGATGGATCCCATCCATCCATCCATCCATGCATCCATCCATCCACCCATCCTTTGACCTAGGAAGCCATTCAACACTTCTCCTCGTTCTCTGGCCATCTGCCAGCCCTGCTCAGTTTCCCTATGAAGGAGCAATCCATCTTGGACTTACTGAGTGGAGGGCAGGGGGAGCCCATGAGATATAGCAAAGTGCCCTGAGGTCTACACCAGGTGGACGAAGACTTCCACAAAATTCTTGTAGGACACTCACCACCCCTTTACTTACTCATATTCATGTACGCAACTACTATTTGACTCTGATCTGTTCATGGAAAGGTGCTAGCTAGCAAATTTCAGAGTGCGCTCTCTGATATTGTTATTTTATTTATTTTTTAAAAAGATTTATTTATTTATTCAGGACAGAGAGAGGCAGAGACACAGGCAGAGGGAGAAGCAGGCTCCACGACGGGAGCCCGATGCGGGACTCGATCCCGAGACTCCAGGATTGCACCTTGGGCCAAAGGCAGGCGCTAAACCGCCGAGCCACCCGGGGATCCCCCTGATGTTGTTATTTTAAATGAGAAAAGTTATAATGCATTCCAAATCCACCCAAAAACCTCAATCAACTTCCCAAAATATCACACCCTTAAACATCATGTAAAAATCTCCCAGGGATTTTCTATAATATACATCAATTAAAACACCTTTTACTTAATTAACACTAGGGGAGCTCCTCAGTGGGAAGGTTTGTGTGCTTGTGCAGCAAATTGACACCACGGGGGACCAAGGGTCCTCTTGTGGCATCGCACTGGTCTGATAATGTCAATACTTAAGGAAATGAAAGTGAAAGATAGTAAATCCCCTCAACTGGACCTGGGTGTTTTAGGACTCCAGGTACACGGGTGAAGCCGATTAGGACCCATGAGGGCTAAAGCTCAAGGGGGGAAGGGTGGGGAATGTGACAGTGATAACATGCAATGTATTTATTTTTATTTTTTATTTATTTATTTTTTTTTACATGCAATGTATTTAAAGGGTGGAGCACCAGGTGCAAGCATGCTCTTTCAACTGGGGAGCCAGGACTGCCCCACACGGCACTCCTCCTATAAGACTCAGAAGCAATGAAATATTTTTACAGGTGTGTCCTTGTGGATTCATGGTCATGGGCATTCCACACAGAGAGGAAATGTTTTAAAAACTTGCCAGATACTGATGAGCACCTTAAAAATAAGCACCCCTTGCCGTAGCGGGATAAGGGGTGGGGGGCAGCACCTGGGAGGTTCAGTTGGTTGGGAGTCTGACTCGATTTCGGCTCAGGTTGTGATCTCAGGGTCATAGGATCAAGCCCCTCGCTAAAAACCTGATGCCTGCTGGGATTCTCTCTCTCTTTCTCTCTGACCCACTGCTGGTTCCCTCTCTCTCTCTCTCTCAAAAAAAAAAAAAAAGAGTTTGGATTTAAAAAAATTAAAAGCCTAAAAAATGTCACAATGAAATACCACTTCATACCCACTAGGATGGCTGTAACAAAAAAAACAAAAAAAGGAAACTCACAACTGTTGGCAAGGATGTGAAGAAATTGGAAGTCTCATACATTGCTGGTGGGAATGTAAATAGCGCAGCTGCTATAGAAAACAGTTTGGCGTTTCCTCCAAAAGTTAAACATAGAATTACCAAAGGATGCAGTAATTCTACTCCTAGGTATGTACTTGGGAGAAGTGAAAACAGGTTGTCAAATACTCGTGGAGGGACGTCCACAGCCACATATTCACACTAACCAGAAGGCTGCTAACAAACATTGGGAAATGTTGGTTTGGGGGATGGAGGATAGCTTTAAGAGGAGAAATGTCAAGAACGAAGGGATTCTCCACGTACATGTCAGAACCAGCATGCACGTGCGCACGAAGGGCCCTCTCTAGCCACTGTCCACCCAGATGCCCATTGGCCAATGAAGGAGACACAAAGTGAGGACTATACACATACTGGGATATTACTCAGCCATGAAAATCGAGTCCTGGTACAAACCACAACGTGGATGAACCTTGAGAACACAATGTTAAGTGAGAGAGAGCCAGATGCAAAAGGTCACATATTTTATCACTCCAAACATGTCAAACATCCAGAACTGGCAGATCTGCAAAGACATAGGGCAGATTGCTGGTTGCCAGGGGTGGGAACAGAGACGGAAATTGAATGCGTGTCTGCGTAATAGGTGCAGAGTCCCCTTCAGGGGGAACAAAGACGTTTTAGAGCTGGATGAAGCTGAGAACAAAGTGCTGGAATAGTAGTTAATTTTATATGAATTTCACCTCAATTTAAAAAAAAGTTTTGAGGGGCACCTGGGTGGCTCAGTCGGTTAAGTGTCTGCCTTTGGCTCAGGTTATGAGGATTCCAGGGTCCTGGGACTGAGCCATAGCGTCGGTGCTCAGCCAAGAGTCTGTTTCTCCCTCTGCCTCTCACCCTGCTGGTTCTCTCTCTCAGTCGCTCTCAAATAAGTAAATAAAATCTTTTAAAAAATGTTTAAAGTTTTTAAAATAACTATAACCTTTGTATTAAGTGCATTTTAAGTGCATTTTCACTTATCTGGTCTCTTCTTCTATTAAGTCTGCCTCACACAGGCATTGATCAAGTTCCATATGTGAATGAAAAAATAAATGATGGGCAGCCCAGGTGGCTCAGCGGTTTAGCACCGCCTTCGGCCCAGGGTGTGATCCTGAAGACTCAATCCATGAGATCGAGTCCTGCATCGGGTTCCCTGCATGGAGCCTACTTCTCCCTCTGCCTGTGTCTCTGCCTCTCTCTCTGTGTGTCTCTCATGAGTAAATAAATAAAATATCAAAAAAGAAAAAAGAAAAAAGAAATGAGTAAACCTATCTATTGTCTACAATGCCTTGCTTGGCCCAGTCCACTCCCTGGCCTCATCGTACACCAGGCCTTGCCTTGCATTCTGGTCTTCAGGCACATTGACCTTTTGGTAAAGTCCTCCTACATGTGAGATTTCTGTCACAGGACCTTTGCACGGACCATTCCTCTGTCTGGAGCCCTCACACCCCTCTCCATTGCCCTGGTTAACTCCCCTTCCAGTTCAGCTCTCAAGTGTAGCCATCACTCTGTCCAGGAAAGTCTTATCTGACCTTCCAGATTGGGTCAGGCCCACCTTACAGTCTCATAGCACTAGAACTTTCTCTTTAGACCACTTACCACTATTGCATTTTCACTTATCTGGGCTCTTCTTCTATTAAGTCTGGACTCCCCCGTTACAACATAAATTTCATGAGGGCTGAGGATGGGTGAGCTATTATTGAGGCAGGAGCAGTTACTACTATACCCCCACCCTCGAGCACAGTATGTGCTCAACAAACATAATCAAGACAGAAAGGGAGGGATGGAGGGGAGAGGAAGGAATATATCTAGCCTTTTCATCTGTTTGGTTTCAGAAATCTAGGAACACATTGTTTCTTAACAAACTGGCTATCGAGGGCCCTTTGTGTGCATGTGTACACAGAAAATCCCTTGGTTCTTAACATTTATCCCCATGAAGCTATTCTCCATCCTCAAAGCAAGGTTTCCCAATGTTTGTTAGCAAGAAATAGCTCCGGAGGGAGTGAATGCAGTAACACTGAGCTGTGCTGATCACTGGAAGATTGAAGGTCCAACAGTGTGGGTCGTCTCCGGGCGTTCTGATTTCTCCTGCCGGCCTCCGACTCTGGGATGGCCAGCCACTCTTTATCCTGCCTCCTCTTTGTCTTCTGGGTCTGCTGCTTCCCCATCTGCCTCATCTCTGCCCTTCCTTCTGACTTTGCCTTACTCCCCTCGGATTTCTCCTCTGGGTGTTTCTTCCATCACGCTCCAACGGCCTGTCTATTCCTCTTCTTGCACCCCAGGTACTTGCTGGGAACCGGGGCCAGCATCTGAAAATCTGAAAATGTCTAAAGATGCAGTGATTTTTTTTCTCATGATGTTAACACGAGGTGCCGTGAACTGTCAGTCTCGTGAAGAGAAGAGCCGGGCCCCTGAATTATCTACAATCTCCATCAGAGGAGAAACGAGCAAGGGAAGGAGATGTGCTGGGTCTGGGATCTACGGCTGGGAAGGGATCGTGGACACAGACTTAGCGTCCACATTGTATTTGGAAGGGCCTGGTGTTTCTGGCGGGTGTGTGCTCATCTCTCTGAAATAATCTATGCTAATTTTTTGATGAAAAATTCATACTGTCTTCCATGTTGCTAAGCAACCAGCCCAAACATGTTTACCATGTCAATCTCCCCGGAGGGCCCTGGCTGCACCCAGTGACTGAAGCGTCATGGACATAAGAGGCTACAAAGCCATCTCAGGCTTTGGGAAAGGTTTCTGAAGCTGACCTGCAAAAAAAAAAAAAAAAAAAAAGCCTACTTTTGACACTTTGATGCCATTATCTGGGGAAACAAAGTGGTTCAAGTGTCATTTTTAGTAGCTTTTCTCTGCTAACCTCCAGCCTCCTGGTCAAAAGTGTGGGATCAGGAGCCAGACTTCCTAAATTTGATTCCCAGCTCTGCCACAAAACATTGCTTCAGTGCGCTGTGTTTTACTTTTCCCATATGTAAGATGGAAATAATAATTCCCCATATTTCATAGGGCTATCGTGAAGATAAAATTAGTATGGTTAGAGACAGCCTGGCACACATATAGAAGCCCACAGAAGTTAGTTACACTATCACTGTCATCTTTTACTCTATGGAAATGCTTGTTTTTTGTCTGTTTGTTAATATGAACAGGAGACTTTGCCAGCTAGGGGATCAGCTGAGAAATTAATCCTTTAAAAGGGTAAGAATCGGGCACTGAGGGGGGCACTTGATGGGATGAGCACTGGGTGTTATGCTATATGTTGGCAAATTGAACTCCAATAAAAAAAAAAAAGTCACAGGGTGAAAGGTACAGCATAGGGAATATGACCCATGGAATGGTAATAGTGCTCTATGGGGACACATGGTATCTATGCTTGGGGTGAGCGCAGTTTCAATAAACATAAGTGTCAATTATAAAAATAAAATAGAATAAAAAAATAAAAGGGTAAGAATCCACAGAGGGCAGTCCTTAGAGCAGCTCAGAGTCGCATCGGCTCCAGGAGTGGGGTTAACAGTTCATGGGGCCTCCTGTGACCACGGGGGAGCAGAGGAGACCTTGGCAGAGCAGCCCAGCCAGAACAGGAGAAAGTCCTTTGAGCTGAAGGTGGGGATGCCCCCTCGGAAGGGTTTCCATGTCCCCTGCACCTGCCCCATCGTAACGTGCTTCATGGCGATTGCTGGCTTCATTGTCTCCTCACTCAACGGGAAGAGCACATGCCTACCTCTTCGTTGCTGCATCTCACTGACTCTTAACAAAGGAACTTTTTTTTTTAAGATTTATTTATTTATTTATCATAGACAGAGAGAGAGAGAGAGAGAGAGAGAGGCAGAGACACAGGAGGAGGGAGAAGCAGGCTCCATGCCGGGAGCCTGAAGTGGGACTCGATCCCGGGACTCCAGGATCACGCCCTGGGCCAAAGGCAGGCGCTAAACCGCTGAGCCACCCAGGGACCCCCTTAACAAAGGAACTTATTAGCTAATGAAATGCAGCAAATGGGCTCTGATCCATCCACACTCTGGTAAGTCTGAATTCAGACGTGTGATTGGAGACAATGTGGCTCCAGGGGTCCAAGGAAGAGAGAAACAAGGTGGGAGGGCCACGCTGATGGTCTCGAGGCCCAATTCCCAAAACGGAGGGGGCCCCAGGAGGAGCAGCAAGAGAACAGACAAGGCCAGGGAGGTTGTATGTGATGGATTTCACACACACACACACACACACACACACACGCATGCACACACACACTCATACACACTCATACACACACTTACACTTACACACAAAGAGGGCCATGTCTCTTGATTATAGCCCAGAAGTCCTTCTGGGGAGAAAAAATAGTGATTTGATACTAAGTTAATGTTTACAAACCTATCACAGCACGAAAAATTTTAATGGTAACTATTTCGAGAAAAGTGTACAAATCATAAATGTGGAGCTGGGTGAATTTTCTTTCACAAAGTGAACAACATGCTCGGGTGACTAGCATCCCATCCCCATCAAGAAGCGGAATGTGAACAAAATTGCAGAAGCTGTCCTACCACCACCAGGCCATCGCCTGCTCCCAGTGGCAAGACCGAACATAAACTGGGCTTAACTTCAAATCTGGTGGAGATAAAACCTTCCTGCTCTGCCCTTCTTTGTGCCTTTGCTCTTCCTCAGCGTATGTCACAATGTGACAACTTCATTCACAATGTATATTCGAGGGTTGTCACGGGCCCAGCATCACACTAGATATTGTCAGGGACACAAGAATGATGAAAAATGCACTCCCTGATTTTGGGGGAGAGATTTCTATCTTTATTATTGGATACAAACTCAACACTTGTTGACATTATCAATAAAAACCTAGAATTAATTTTTTCATGTTTGCTAAAGTCTGAATGTCCGTGTCCCTCCCCAAATTCATCTGTTGAAATTTAGCTCCCAAGGAGATACTACTAGCAGGTGGGCCTCTGGGAGATGGTCAGGTCCCGAAGGTAGAGCCCTCATAAATGGAACTTGTGCCCTTAGACAAGTGGCCACAGCCAGCTCCCTGGCCCCTTCCCCCCAGGTGAAGGGGGAGATAAGGGGGGATACGGCAAAGTCTATGAATGGGCTCTTGCCGGACACTGAATCTGCTGGAACCTTGGTTTTGGGACTTTCCAGTCTCTAGAACTGTAAGAAGTCCATTTTTGTTGCCCAGTCTGCATTTTGTTATCACAGCCCAAACAGACTGACAGCGTTCCATGGAAACCCACTCTACTGGAGGGAGAATAGGACTGTATAGTTTGGTGGTGAATGGCAGTGAGGACCCGGGGGACATGGAGAGAAGAGGCATGGAACCCCTGCCGAGGGTCCAAGCAACTTGGCTAAAGCCTCTGACCACACGTTAGCTGCAAGGGGACAGCACCAGGGTCACCCTGGGGACCTCTGAGACACATTCAAGAAGATTCACTTTGAGAGTACAACAAGGTAAGCACCGTGCGGGGAGAAAAATCAGACATTAAAACCAAAGCTTTCTGGAAACAAGACTCTTGCTGAGTGATGGGTGTCAGGGGGTCTGAGCAGTGGGAAAGAGCAGTTCTCCATGCTCACTCTTTATTACTTCAGTTAGCCAAAAACAGGGCTTCTTCTGAAGGGCCTCAGGAATAAGGTGAGTGGAAGCCTGTGCAGAAAAGGAAATTGAGGCGGAAGGAACCAAGGGGGCTTGGCTACCTTTCAATAGTCGATTCTGAAGCAGTGGTAAAGGGAAGATGCTCACATGCATGTGCGTGCACACCCATCCTGCTGCTCTCTGCCCTGTTTCCTCACTCAGGCTCCCTGGTCACTGCATAATCACCAAGCTTTGAAAGCTGGGATGAGAGCAGTGAATGAGGCCCTAGGCGATCCTGCCAGACCATGAGTGGACTGTAGGGAAACTGAGTCCTTGTGTTCCCCCCTAAAGGATGGCACCTGGGTGAGGGCGATGGATTGTCCAGGAAGGCAGGATGAAGGGTCCAGAGAGTGTATTTTGGCAAGGCAAAGACAAACTATGAATTGAAGCCAGCACGGAGACATGAAAGGTGATGGATGACGGACAGCTCCTGCCCTCGCCGTCCTCCCGCTTAGCAGAGATTCTGGGTTCTTTTTGTTCCACGAATTCTTTTAGCTCTCCAGAGAAGCCCTCTGGACACATCCTCAGAATGTTTGCAAATCAAAGACATCGGACTACAGAGGAACATCTAATAAAATCAGCTTGTGAAATGGCTCTATGTGTGCCTCTTCATCCATTCGTTCACTAACAGGATCTGGCAGGAGATTTAATAAGCAGCAATGATCGAGAACTGGCGATGAACATAAACGATCCTGTGGAGTATCCACGACAGCTGTAGTTGCCTCAAAACTACCTGTGATTTCCCTTGGGGACCGAGTCACAGATATTGTTAACACTCCTGTGGTTGCCTTGTTGATACTCCTCCTCATAGGCAATGCTAAGATTCAGCTAGAAGTTAGTGAAAACAGAGGCGTCACTTTGTCCTATCCAAGATCACGGACCTCTTAAATTCTATCTGCAGACCCCATAGGGAAGTCTTTGGACCTCAGGTTAAGAAACCCCAGGGCAACTTCCAAGCTCTTCTCAAAAGCACTGAAACTTCAACAACCTCATCCAACCATATGAGACCTGAATAGCCAAGGAATTTTTCCAGGAACTGCAACCAGTAACTTATAGAGACCCGGGTGGTCCCCCTGCATCCTACGGACATGCGGTTCTCAGTGTATGGGAGTCTGGAATCCAGTTCCCAAGCCCAATGCCCTTCCTTCCAGGAACACCTTCCAAAAGCCTTCCCTGACTCCTCCCTTCATTGTCAGCATGTGTCCCTTCCATCACCCTGCCCTCATCTGCCACCCCTAACACCACCTCCTTTACTTATTTTGAAATGGTAATTGTGTTGGCTTTTCACAGTTTACTCTTTCTGGGTCAGTGGCTGAATCAGTCTGAGCACAATGGCAGCCAAACCAGTATGGTGAGATCTCCCCTACACCACATACGGGCCCACAGATTCAGCCCGGGTTGCCCAAATCCTTGTCACTGAGGGAACCAGATGAGGGAATGTGAAGGATGGGGCCTCACGTATCCGCAAATGTTTACCGTGGCCCTAGTGAGCTAGCAGTACAGTGTTACAAAGGCGTGGTGCGTGCACTCACATGGGGAGAAGTGACTCCGGCAATGATCCCAAGTGGACATGGGGATGCCTTTACTTGTCAACAGTTTCTTATTAGACACCTGCTAGGTTCCAGACATTGAGGAGATGCTGGAAATACATAGCATACAAGTGGACACAAAGGATCACAAGCAGTTATAACGAGTACTATGAAAGAACTGGAAGGACAATAGAGGAGGAGGTACTTTGTTCCATATGGCGGGAGACAAAATCTTCTGGAGAAGGGGAAATTTAAACAGAAAGAGGCTTAAGGATGAGAAGAAGACATCTGTGTGAAAAACCAGAGGAAAATGGCCATGAAAGCTGGGGGGACGAGGTCGTCTTTATGAAGGATTGTGAATGCGCAGAAGGTGAGATTTCAGGTGATTGGACAAAGGGCATGAGCTGGGCTGGAGCGGTAGACACCTGCCAGATCAAGCACGTGAGCGAGTGGAGTGGTTAACAGCACGGATTCCAGAAGCAGACCAGCTTGGCTAGAATCCAGCCAACTCTAAAACTTCTCTAGCTGTGTGGCCTTGGGCAAGTCACTTACCCTCTCTGAACCTTAGCTTCCTCATCTTTAATTAAGGATCATCACACATGTCCTTCATTGGCTTGCTAAGTGCATTAGGAATAAAGCACTTATGGTGGCTGACGTAAGGGCATGCCATGTAACGGTTAGCTAGGACTTGTTCCGAGCTCATCGAGGAGTTGGGGGAGGGGGCTTGAGCCGAGAAGAGACAAGAGCTGGGGTGTCTTTAACAAATTATTGGCCCTTGTGTGGGCTACTGGTCATCAATAAAACATAGCTGGAAGGGATTCCAGAGGTCATTCACACCAACTCCTTCCCCAGGGCTTCTCTCTGGGAAGGGGACGGGGACAGTGCCTGAAGAGCCACCTCTGTGAAAGGCACAATGGCCTTCCCTTAAAGCCTGAGGAGCCATCTCTGTGAAGGGCACCATGGCCCTCCCCTAATGCTGGGTGGGAGAGAAGGGTGGGAGGCAGCAGGCTACCACTTCTGAAGGGCTCATCCATGCCCTCAACCCCCTGCGGGTGGAGAGCCCACCGTTCCCACCTCAGATGGTTCTAGAAGGGTCCCGTGTCCCGATGCCTCGCTGGCTCCTATTCCTGCCAGTGTCAATGTCACTTTTCTGGGATTGTAAGTGCCTCAAGGACAGCAGCCATTTCCTTCCCCTTTCACTACCCGGTGACTGACAGAGGCCCCAAGCACTGAGTCTCAGAGCTTTTGAATAATTGATTGGAAAAAGGAAGGTGGAATCACAGCATTTTTTTGTGCCTCTTCCAGACCTACGAGCTCCACAAGGGATCGAGCGGAGCCTCGGGAAGTGTTAAGTCAGCAGGGCCAGCCTTCCTCAAACACCCAGGCAAGACTCTTCCTCCGGGTCCCCACGGGCCATTCTGCACTCCCCACCTCAGGAACGTGTCCTGTGTAAGGGGGCTCCTTCCAAAGGGGTCTTCCGTAGACCCCTTCTGCCGCACTGTACAATGGGGACACCACCCATTTCCTGCCCCAAGGGGCTCTGGGTACAAGCCAGTGGGGGTTGGTTAAAAGCTCTCCTAGGGGTATCTTCAGAAATATCCTAGGGGAGACCACAGCAAGCCCCTCTGGCTGCAGGGAACTGAGGGCTGGGAGGGGGCGCAGGTCCTCAGGCTCCCCCAGATCCACCAGCCTCCCCCCAGACCCCAGGCTCTCTCCGCCCTGCTGCCCAGCTGCCCCATCTCCAGCTCCCACTGGAGCAGCAACCACCTCCCCTCTCGTTTCCTCCTCCTCGGCTCAGTGCTTTCCCCACAACAGACCCCCCCAACTTCTCTCTCTGGCCCCATCTCTCTCCCCCCTAATTCTGCAAGCTCCCCCCCTTCCCTCCCAGCGGCTCAACTCCCCCTGCAGCCCCGGTTCCGGCCCAAGCCCCCTTTCCCGTTCGCCCCCCTCCCCCTTAGTGCTGGCTGACCCCGTCCTCTCGCGCCCCCATCCTCCCCCCACCCCGCCTTGCGGACCCCTCGGCGGGTCGCGGGTCCTCGCGCCGGTTCTCCGCCCTCCTCCCCGCCTCGCTCGGCGGCGCAGAGAAGGGGGCGGCTGTCGGCACCGGGTCGGGCCCTGCAGCCCCGCGGACCCCCCCCCCGCGGACCCCCCCGCGGACCCCTCGCGCCGGGAGGCCGGGGCCGCGCCCGCTCACCTGTTGGGCGGCCCGGAGCACGCCGGGCCTCGCCTTCTCCGGATCGGGGTCCCGGTCCCGCTGCAGCAGCCCCTTCTTGGGGTGCATGTGCCGGCACAGGCAGGTGACCCCGCACAGCGCGAGGATGCTGGTGGCCGTGCCCAGGGTGGCGCCCAGCGCGATCACGGGCACCGACAGCACCATGGTGCGCGCTCCCCGCGCGGGCCGTCCGCCGCCGCAGCTCCGGGGATGGGGCGCCGGCTGCTCTCCCGCCGCCTGGGGGGGGGGGGAGGGCGGCTCGAGGACGTCAGAGGAGGCCGGCTCTCAGCTCCACGTCAGCCGCACCCCTCCCTCCGACACGTGACCAGACCCCCACCCCGACCGCAGCCCCCGTCGAGATGGGTGCGAGCTCAGGGGCGCCTCGGGCCGTCCTTCTCGCTTCCTGCGCGCGGACGCGGGGCCCCCAGAGGGGCAGGAGCTGGCCGAGGTCCCCCGAGGAGCGGGCCAACCGGGGCCCCCACCCGAGCCTGCGGCTCTCCGCTCTGCCCAGGGGTCCCTCCACCAGACTCGTGGCCCTTCCTGTGGCGGCTTCTCTGGCCCAGGAGGCTGGACAGTTGGGGCCCCCGGGAGATTTTCAAACACACAAAGCTGGAGATTTCCCATCTCTAGAACTTGCCCTCTGTCTGCTCTGCTGGGGGGGCGGGGGAGGGGGGCAGGCGACAGGGGGAAGGGAATTGCTGTCTGGGTCGAGACTGTGCCCACCGCCTGGCGAGGGTCACTGTGCCCATTCTGCACCTCCTTTAGCATGCTTCATGGCCTCATTTGATCTGTGGGTCTCCGTGGGCTTTTTTTTTTTTTAATGATTTTATTTATTCATGAGAGACACACCGAGAAAGGCAGAGACATAGGCAGAGGGAGAAGCAGGGAGCAGGATGGGAGACTCTATCTCAGGACCCCAGGATCACACCTTGAGCCCAAGGCAGACACGCAACCACTGAGCCACCCAGGTGTCTGTTTACACATGAGGAAGCTGGGCTGGTAGGGGATGCTGGGTGGCTAGGAAAATCCAGTCATCCTGAGCTCAGATTCAGGTTGGCAGATTCCAAGTCCATGCCTCACACTCAGAGAAAGAACTTGTCTTAGAAGGACGAAGAGGAACACACGCAGTGGCTAGGGATTCACACTTGATTCAGAGAGGGGGAGATCGAAGAAGCATGTGTAGAATGAGGGGAAGTTAGAATTCCAGGCATGAGGAGACTTAGATCAGAAAACAGTGGTTTTCCCTGTGTTGTGTTGTGTGGAGTGTTTCATTTAATTCAGCAGGCAGGGATCCCTGGGTGGCCCAGCAGTTTAGCGCCTGCCTTTGGCCTAGGTCATGATCCCGGGGTCCTGGGATCGAGTCCCACATCAGGCTCCCTGCATGAAGCCTACTTCTCCCTCTGCCTGGGTCTCTGCCTCTCTCTGTGTGTGTCTCTCATGAATAAATAAATAAATAAATAAATAAATAAATAAATAAATAAATAAATAATAAAATCTTTAAAAAACTAATAATAATTCAGCAGGCATTTGGGGTGTCTGCTGTGCTCTAGGTCTGCAGGGCCCGTGCAAGACAGGCAAGCAGACAATTTCATCCACAAGGGGGCTTTGGAATTCCCATGAAGCCAGTGGCTCCTAAATCTAGGGTGGCTCCTGCCAGACCTTCTGCGCTCCCTTCTGTGTTAAGGGAACCTTAACTACTCCTGCATAACAAACCACCCATGACTTAGTGGCTTAGAACAATCATTTTGTTGCTTTTCATGATCTTGTGCGTGGACTGGGCTCAGCTGGGCATTTTTCCTGTTGCCAGTGTGGTGTCCTGGGACTGGGCTGGACTGGGCTGGGACATGCAAGATGGCACACCACACGGTGGGCAGGTGATGCTGGCTCCTTCTGGGGGCACAGCTGCCTGTCAACCAGTGCACCGTGGTTCTCCTCCATGCTGTTGGAGCTGCATGGCAGCCAGGTTCCAAGAAGAAGGAAGCAGGAGCTGCCAGTTCTCCTAAGACCTGACTTCAGAAGCTCTAGAACTTTGTTTCATTGGTCAAGCAATCATTTCCCCCTAATCCTCTCCCTACAGGGCCTTACAAAGGATGTTTCTGAAATGCGAAGCTGATCCTGTCACTCCCATGCATAAAAGCCTTCAAAGTGTCTCCAGTGATTAACACCAAGAGCCCCCAGTTAAATCCAAAACCCTTTGTGAAGTGGTCCCTGCCCATCCCTTCAGATTCCCCTCTCCACACTTTCCAACGCTCTCTTGAGCCCCAAGGAACTTGGGATTCATTCATCAAGCTACCGTCTTTAGAGCCTTCATACCATCACCTATGGGTGCATACAGGAGGTACTCAGTAACTGTTGAAAGGGTGAATGACTCACCTGATCATCTCATGCAGGACTTCCAGTGGCTTGGAAGGAATCCCGTTTGCTAAGTGAGCTCCATTTCATTAAACTGACTCTTCCACAAATATTTATTATGTGCCTGCTGTATGCCACGCACATTTTCCCACTGAGCAACATTTGCTGTCAGCTATGGAGCTGAAGTGCCTCCGTCCCTGGTGGTAGACTAGCATTCTCTTTCCTAAGAGTTTCCCTTGGAGGTTTTCTTGGCTCCTGGGCCTGGCAATGCAAAATGTTCTGGGGAACTAAGAGGTTTAATTAATGCTATCAGTCCAGATCTCCCATGCCTGAGCTGCTCTCCTGGGAGGCCCTTAACACTCCCTAGCAGGATCTGGGGTGGGGGCAAAGGGAAGGATGAGCACTTAATTTTAGACATTGTCTGATGGAGATCATACACCTGCCATGTGGTTCATCGTTACTATGGTTACTGGGATGACAGCAGCTGCAGTGACCTTCATTTTTAACAGGCAGAGGGACCCCAGCCCTAGAAGAGCTGCTTCTCTTTTGCCTCTTTCACACACAGTGAACCCATAGGGCGAGGATAAACCTCAGGGGATTTGAAATCCAGTTATCAGAACTCTGCGTCACCTTTGCTACATCCCATCAAGGATGCGACTCTGGCTTCTTGCTATCCAGGCAGTAGCCTTTGATGACAACTTTCTAAGAAAAGGCATTAGTGGATTCCTTTGAAAAATGGGACCATCTCTATTGAGAAAGGCAGATGACAGACAGTGGAACAATTGGGACATCTAAGGAAGAGCCTGCAAATCATTAAAAAAAAATCTGGGGCCCTCAGACTGCCAAGAACAGAGCATGATGCTTGGGGGAGCTTCTGGAAGGCTGAGGGGTAGATCTCAGAAGATTTTCTGACCTCTGGATAAAATGTCAGCATTGTTATTTTGATGGATATTTTACTTGTTGGGTGATTAAATATTCTGAGCAACCACTCTGAATTTCTAAGGTATTAAAATGCTTTTACCTGGGGGTAAGGATTTCAAATATTGGAGGTTCTCTTATCCGCAAACATTTATTGTGTCTGCATGTAGCACTAGGCAGGAGAGAGGAAAATAAACAAGCAGAACGACCAAATTTTAACATTGGAAAGATCTCAGACATCATCTTGTAGGAGCCTTTCAACTGACCAAGAGGGAAACTGAGGCCCAGAGAGATTGTGACTTGCCAAAGGGCAGAAGGAGTTAATGACAGCGCTGAGGCCTTTTAGGCCAGGGTAGATGCAGTCCTGCTGTAGTAAGAGATAACCCTAAAACCTCAGGGATTAACACAATAAAAGTACACCTTGCTCCTATCATAGCTCAAGGAGGGCCAGATGTCTCAAACAGGCAGCTCATCTCCAATCAGTGACTCAGGAATTTGGGCTTTTGCTTCCTGCCACCATGCAGATGGAGAAAAGAGAGAGCACTAAAGACCACTTGTGCCATTTTGGAGGTCATGGCTGGAAACAGTAGATAGTTCTCACCCCATTGCACTGGCGGGGATTTGGTGACATGACAAAGCTAACAACAGAAGAGACTGGGGAGAAATGAAACATGAGTAATAGTAGTCTCTGCCACAGATGCCAAAGCTTTAGATTTCTATCTCTCTGATTCATTAATCCAACAAATATTTTGAGTTTCTACCATGTACCAGGCACTGTGTGGGCCAATGAGGCAATGGTAGTGAGGAATATCATTCATCAGACGAGTACATGCGAAGTTACAAGTGTGATAACAAGTTCAGAAGGACAGGTTCAAGGTTGGGATTTGATTTGTTCTGAGACACCAAGGAAGCCTTCCCAGAGGAAGTAACAATGCAATTAGACTGAGTTCTAAGAGAGTAAAGTTAACTCAGCAAAGGAGGAAGAGTGTTCCAGGCAGAGGGGCAGGATGTGCAAGGACCCCCTGGAGGAACCACATAGGCCTGGAACCACAATGTGCTAGTCAACCAGTTAGTCCGAGGGAAAATTTGATTTTCAGCATTTGTTGATGTCTCTGGTGCAAATAATCCCACTACAGTGAATTTCCAGCTGCCGCCACATTCCTGAATATTTCCCAGTTGGCTCTGTAAGTGGTAGGAGCCAGGTCCAGTGCACACCTGGGAGAAACTCTGAGATGAGCCTGAAAGCAGAGGCAGGGGCCAGACCTCGGCTAGTAGGCCATACTGGAAGGCCATTGGATGTTTCTAGGCACAGGAGCGTGATATGATCAGATCTGTTTTGAAAAGATCCCTCTGCCTGCAGTAATGAGAGTGGATTGGAGAGGGACAAAGGGGGAGCCTGGTGGGCCAGAGAAGTTGCCAGAGCAGGCATCCAGGAGAAGGATGCTAAGCTTCTCTAGGACATGTGTAGTCATATGATGGGCTAAAGTTGTTGACGGCATGAGGAGAAGGCTGTACGGCAGGCAAGGCCCTTTCTCTGCTGGTCCCATGTTTCAGCTCTCTGTGGTTAAACTCTCAATTTATTGAATTGTGGTTAGCTAGATCGCTGCTAACTGGAGGCTCCCCAGCCTCTGGCCCTGTTGGAGGCAGGATGTGCAGGAGGAAGCTGCCTGGGAGAAGCGGGTGGAGACCTAGGGCCCCGCTGCAGGGTGATGAAGACCCCACAGAGCTGGCTGGAAGTTAGGTGAGAAGGTCAGGAGCTCAGTTGAGGCTCGGGAGCAGGGCCCACCCCCAAGACCCCCACTCTGGCTCTGAGCACATCTTAAGACAGAAGGAATGAAGGAGCTGGATCTGAGATCCCCTGATACAGAAATCCAAGTCTGTAAAAGGTAGAAAAATATTCTAGAGTTTGAAGAAATTGCAGCATGCTTCCTGAACACCGCTAGTGACCACCTGCCCGACAGGTCATTTCCAACAACCCAGTGTGTGTTCACACCCCTGATACCATCTCAACACGAGATGAAGTGACACGTTCCAGCTCTCAGAACTCCTTAATTTCAGCCCATCATTCTTGGACTTAGCCCAAAGTCTCCCTTTCTCTCCACGTTTCTAGAATATGCAAAGATTATAGGACTTTGTTTAAAGGGTTTCGCCTGTCTGGTTGGGAGGAACTACAGTACTTGTTCAGAGATGCGGTGCTTAACTTTGTGGGGGGACATAGATCCCTCTGAGAATCTAATTCAAGCTATTTTCCTTTTTTTTTTTTTTTTTTTTTTTTTTTCAGAAAAAGTCTTGAAGGGCACCTGGGTGGTTCAGTCACTTAAGCATCTGACTCTTGATTTTGGCTCAGGTCATGATCTCAGGGTGGTGAGATCGAGCCCCACATGGGCCTCTGAGCTGGGCATTGAGCCTGCTTGAGATTCTCTCTCTCCCTCTGCTCTTCCTCCTCCTCCTCTGCTCTCACCCCTCCCCCCAAGGCTCCTGCTCTCCCTCCAAAAAATAAATAAATAAAAAGAAGAAGAAGAAGAAGAAGAAGAAGAAGAAGAAGAAGAAGAAGAAGAAGAAGAAGAAGAAGAAGAAAGAAAGAAAGAAAGAAATGCTTGAATGCAAAATTTTTTAAATTTTGTATGTAAATCTAAATTGTTCAAGGACCATGTGACACCTTCTAGAAGTTCATAAGCCCCAGATGAGTAGTCTTTTATGTGACCGCAAGAATAGTGGGCCTGAAATCAGAAGAAATAGGTTCAAACCCCTGTCTTTACGTGCACTAGGCTGCATGACCCATTGACAAGTAACTAATTTTTTTGAGTCTTAATTTCCTTACCTATAAAATGGGGATGACCATGTCTACTTCATGAGGATGACCTGAAGCCTAGTGCTGTATAAATAATACAGGATGCTCAACCAATGTTCATTTAAGAATTAAAACAATCATTTGCACCAGATCCTTTAATTTCTTAATTAAGCCACTTAGCCTAGTGAAAAGAGCATATTTTGAAGTCCTCCAGGTACGTGATGTTCTAGTTCTGTTGCTTATTAGCTGAGAGACTCTGGGTAGATTAGTAGCTTAACCTGCTTGAGCTTTAGTTTCTTCATGTATCAAGACTGAGGTATATTGTTTGCAAAAATGATTGCAATTATTCCCCCCTCGTCCCTCACCTGGGTCCATATCCCTTTGCAATATGACTTTGCAAAAAGGTGACGGTCTATTGCTTCGCTCTTTATTTTTTATTTTTTAAAGATTTTATTTATTCATGAGTGACTCAGAGAGAGAGAGAGAGAGGCAGAGACATAGGCAGAGGGAGAAGCAGGCTCCATGCTGGGAGCCCGATGTGGGACTTGATCCCCAGACTCCAGGAACACACCCTGGGCTAAAGGCAGGTGCCAAACTGCTGAGCCACCCAGGGATCCCCTGCTTCACTCTTTAATCTGGGCTGGCTTCATGACTCGATCTGGCTGATAGACTGTAGTGGAAATGCCATTGTGCCAATTTGAAGCTTTGATTTGAAAAGACCTCGGAGGCTTCCTCTTTCTATCATAGGACCCTGCCCAGCACCCATGTGGAGAGATTCAGGCTAGTCTGAGGGAGGGTGAAAGACCAAGTGGCTCAGGTGTCTCTGCAGCCCCAGCCTGCAGCTAGGCAATTCCCAGAAGCAGAGCTCATCACAAATAATGACCAAGACCAGCTGAATCTAGAGTGACCCAGCTGAGCCCCCACGAAGTGCCAATCACAGAATTATAAAGTAAATTAAAATTGGTTCATAAGTGTTTGTTATGCATCAAGATGAACAGATTCAAATGCTAAATGAAATCTAGCCCTTGTAGGGTTACCATCAGGGTATGTGAGGCACCTTGCATGGGATCGAGTACCCAGTAAACGGCTGTGATTATTAGTCCCAGCTCGCCAAGGCAGCCTGCCTGACCAAATACTTCCAGTAATGCTCGATGGGTACACCCACTCCTTACTAATTGTGTAAGAATCGAACTTGGGGGCACCTGAATGGCTCAGTCGGTTGAACGTCTGCCTTTAGGCTCAGATTATGATCCCAGTGTCCTGGGATCCAGCCCTGCATTGGGGTCCCTGCTCAACGGGGAATCTGCTTCTCCCTCCCCCTGAATTCTCATTCTCTCTCCTTCTCAAATAAAAATCTCAAAAAAAAAAAAAAAAAAAAAAAAAGAATCGATCTTGGTGACTGCAAGACCTAAGGGTATAGTCGTAGTTCTCTGACTCAACCTCCACTGAACTAACTTTCCAGATGGGCCCAGGCTCTCCACTCCTTCTGAATCTCTTGCTGCCGGTTGAAGCCTCATGGTCAGCAGCCCCCTCTCTACTTGACCTCAGTCTTCCCTCCTCTTCCAATTGAGTTGTATACTCACTTAGGGTGAGTTAGGTTTGTCTCCAAATCTTTTTTTTTTTAAGATTTATTTATTTATTTGAGAGAGAAAGAGAAGTGGGGAAGGGCAGAGGGATAGAGTCTCAAGCAGACTCTACACTGAGCATGGAGCCCGAGGTGGGGCTCGATCTCATGACCCTGAGAGCATGACTTGAGCCAAAACCAAGAGTCAGACACTTAACTAACTGTGCCACCTAGGCGCTCCTGTATCCAAATCTTTTTATGACAGTTGATCTCCTTATTGCATTATATACTTTAATTAATATGTCAACTAATGAAATAGAAGTATGAGGGAGAATTAGTTCTGTGGACACTAAGGTGAGTACTTTGGAAAGACCCATAAAAGTACTTTGCCTTTAGAACTATTGAAATAGGTATGGGCAAGTTATCTGGGAAAGGTTGGGGGAAATCCTAAAATTCTAGGATTTTGCCGATTAGATTGGCAACTTTCTCTAAGTTCGTCCTCCACTGTGAAGAAGCACGACTGGATATCACAGACAATGCCTCATGGCTTGTGCGACAGGAAGTGGGGTTAACATTTACAAAGTGCTTCCTACATGTCACGCATGGTTCTGAGCATTTTATCTGTTCTAACGTATTTGATAACCTTTAAGAAAGAGCTCTAATCAGCAAGAGGTGCACAAAATAATGAAAATTATGATTTGGATGAAAAGAAAATGATGATTTAAATGAAAAGGAAATGCTTATCATGTTTAACTTCTTATTGAAGGGGTAACCTCAGGGTGGTAAATGCGCAGATTGTAACTATTTATTTTAATATTTTATTTATTTGAGAGACCGCACAAGAGAGAGTGAACAGGGAGGGGTGGAGGGGCAGAGGGAGAAGCCAGATGGAAGGGCCAAGCAGGAAGCCAGATGCCCGACTCGATCCCAGGACCCTGGGATCACAGGCCTGAGCCAAAGGCAGATGCTTAACTGACTGAGCCACCCAGGGTCCCCCACAGATCATAATTTAGTGGATTTTTACCAAGTGAGCAAACAGCTATCTATCCTGCACCCAGATCAAGAAACAGAGCGTACTCCCATCCCATTGATGGTTCATGCATTGTTTTGTAGGATTCCTGTTTTGTAGGATGTTTGATTCTAAACATCAAAATTTGTAGATGGGCTGAGCAGCCCCGGTTTCCCCAGCGGGGGCCCCTGGTCAGACTTAGCAAGCTTCTCTGGAGATCCTCCCTCAGGGCTGGGCAGAGGGCCCCCCATGATGCCCACGGACGGGCGGGTGCTGCCATCTAGTGGACATGAGGGGAAATGGACCCTCCCCTCCAGGGGTTTTTTACTGCCAGCATCACCTCCCCTAAGAAGCCTTCTCTGCCCACCTTATCTAAAATGACCAGCTCTCTGCCCTTCATCTCATCACTCCCTGCTTCCCCCTTTCTGCTTCACTTTTAACATTATTGAATAATCCATATAGTATTTCTTGCCTGCCATGTTTGTCTTGTTGATGGCCTGAGTGTCCCTTTTAGAATACAGGCCCTAGGAAGGCAGGCATATGGGTCTGTGTCATCCTTTGATGTATCCTCAGCCCTAGAATAGTGCCTGGCACATAACAGCACCTCGCTAAGTGTGTTGAGTGGGCAGACAGGAGCCTGTCCCTGTCCCACGGCCCTGCCGTGGGGCCTTGACTCAAGCCCTGAGACTTGGCCGCACCCTCATGCACAGCCTCTTTGCAAGTTCCTGTCACCCTCCCACCCCGAGTCCCACCCAAGGGAGGGCCTGGAAACCCCTGGAACTATTTAAACTGCTCCAGGGCAGGGGAGAGTGGGAGGAGCCGTGGCTGGGATCTCTGGACACCTGAGTGTGTGTCCTAACCTGGGCCAGAGGCCAGATGAGCTGGACGGTAGTGCTGTGTCCTGGTCAAGGCAGAGGTCTGCGGCACCAGTTTACCCTGAGCAAATCCGGGTTCTTCTTGCTGAACTAGCTGCAAAGCACTTTATCTTAGTGAGGCTCACTGACTTCACGTCTATAAACAGAAAGAATTCAGTAATAATAATGGGTGGGAAGTGCTAGGATCCCATGCCTGGAACGGGCTTACTGCTGGACTGTTGGAAATTATTGGCATCACATTGAAATGTGAGGACAGACAGGGAAACTAGAGGTCATGTAGCCCAGGAGAAACCTTTATTGTTGTTAGTGAAAAACACCACCCCGCACACACAGTTTTAGGTGGAAATTTGACTTGTAAACAAGACAAGCCATTCTGGTGGAGGGGTAGGGAGAGTCACCTGGGGCCCCTCATCACCAGGGCCCCCTCCCCACCTTACACACCATGCACCCCTAGGATCTTCAAAGCCCCTCCAAAGCACCTGTAAAGCCACTCATGGTAGTTGGCATCCTCATGTTACAGTTGGAGACACCAAAGTCCAGAGAGGAGAAGGGCTTTGCCCGGGCCACACCTGTGTTAGCTGGTTGGGCCGAGTTCCCAAACTTTCCGAGTCCACGACCAGGGTTCACTCTAGGCTCTCTGCTACCCACCAAATCTCTCACTGGTTTTTCTTAGCTGGCCAAGGTGGGGGCAGGGGTGTCTCATGGGGGATGATCTCCTTTTCCCCCCGCATTTAAATCACGGTGAGCTTTAAGGTGGAGCAGGAGGCACTGGGGAGGTTTTTAAATAAAATTTGATGGCACATTAGAGAGGGAATCTCAGAAACAAAATCAGGTTGGTGAGTTTGAGAAGCTCTACAGGCAAGGCCAGGGTCAATCTGGTGTCACAGAGCAAAGACACTGGAGGAGGTTCTGGAATTATGAAAACGTGAAAAGTACCTTGTGGATTGCTAAGTGCTGAGTAAATGACAAGATGTTTGTTAGGATCAATATCATCATTACACTTTATATTACACTTTATGTTAATCAACCAGGCCTGGGAGCCATTCTAACTAGAAGGGGAAGACTTACTGCCTGGAGAAAAGTTACAAAATGCCAATTTCTGGGCCCCACCCGGAGAGAGGCCATTCCCGGTTGCCAGAAGGCCTGCCTCTGAAGAGCCATGAGATCTGTGCCTTCCATCACTGCCCATGAGGAAAATCCCTTCCTCCCTGCTCCGGTTCTATGTTGGAGCTGAGAGTTACTCATTGATCGCTCATCACACTATTTACATCCAGGTCTCCCCCTCACAATTTGAAGGGTTCATCATTAACAAAAGTATCTCAGGAGCCAATGAAGGTGATTCCCCTCTTTTCTATAGCTACGGCGGGGGCAAGATCTTTCTTTTGAAAATAATCTGATTCGAGATGATGTAAAATTGAGCTCATTCGTGAGACTATCAACCTTGGTTTCTGTGCAATGCAGAGATGGGTGGGAAAGTGGCTGATAATCTCCGACCACCGATCCCTTTCTTCCCCATAAATGTGTGCCACCCCCACACTGACAGGTGGGGTCCCGTTTCCCGCACCTTTGAGGCGGGCTGGCCTTGGTGATTTGCTGCACAACAGTACGCACAAAGGTGACACCCTGAGACCCAAGACTAAGCCTCCCAGCTTCTGCTGGTGGTGAGCTTCCGGATTCTGGGAAGGCCAAGTACACGCAGGGGGAGGCCACGAGACTTCAAAGATTGCCACCGTGTCCTACAGAAAGGACCCTTAAGAGAGAAACCTGGGATCTGGACCAACCATGTCTCTGGTGACAATGCTGAACTGGGCGCATCTGCATTCACCCAGAGCGTACAGACTTCTATGCTCTGGCACATGAGGGCAGGACTGTGGGGCTCTCTTCTTCTCCCGCATATAATGGGAACAAAACAAAAGCCCATGATTCTGTTAGATTTCTTATTTTAATAAATAAGTGAAGCGTCCTTTGTCATTTCAGTTAGCATGGGAAGTATATATGTTTCAGCAGACTCCTCAGGTGGCACTGGTGTAGGTGGTCCAAGGTCCATAATTTGAGAAACATAGTTACCTTGGCTGTGCCTCAGGGCCAGGGTGGGTTCACTTCATCCTCCCTACGTGCCACCCACTTTCTAGTTACATCTTTGCCCACCACCACGGGAGCCGCTTGCATCTCCCTCCGGCCTTTTTTGACCTGTCCCTAAGTCACCTGGGTGCAGGAGAGAATCAAGGACCAGATCCACGGTCCCCCTGCCCCATTGCCTGCTGCCATCACTGCCCTTGGCTCAATTCTGGGCATCTCCCCATGGTCTCCATCCATAGCCACCTGCTGAGCTCAGAGCCTGACTAGCCCTGTCTCTCTGGGTCAATGGCACTATGGGACCTCAGGCAAAGTCACTTCTCCTCTCTGACCCTCCAGTTGCCTTAGTCAACCCCACAGGGCTTTATATATATATATATATATAAAAGAATATTTTGGGGCACCTGGGTGGCTCACTGGTTGAGCGTCTGCTTTTGGCTCAGGACCCTGGGATCGAGTCCCATATTGGGGTCCCCACAGGGAGCCTGCTTCTCCCTCTGCCTATGTCTCTGCCTCTCTCAGTGTCTCTCATGAATAGATAAAAAAAATCTTAAAGAAAGTATTTTATTTTATAGTTAGATAACTACAATTATTCAATCATGAGACATGTACACCTGTTGGGCACTGCACAATTGCTTAATCCTCATTTTTACAGTGTAATGAGGTATAATTGATATACAAAAAACCTGCTCATATTTAATGGGCTGTTGCAAGAATTAAATGAGTTAACACAAGTAAAGGGCAGTCACTGCATGAGAAGGGGCTCATGAATACTAGCTGCTACGATTGTTGTCATTATTATTATAAATCAGCGTTTCTCCAACTGTCCCTCCATACCTAGTATGGGCCTAAAGGACCTGAAGGAAGAGCAGCAAACATGCATTTTCTTGAAAACCTTTATAGTTTTACCATTAAAAAAGTAATGTGATTTTGCTTTCTCGTCCACCATGGAGTTTTATTGGCTCTGAAATACAGTGTTATGAATTGTAACAGGAGGAGAAGCAAAAGTTGGCGCCAGGTTTCTTCTGTGGCTTCTGTCCGGTGGCAGCCTCCTAATTTGAAAACCTCACCTTTGAATTGCAAATCTCTCTTGACCACCCTCTCCTTGCTTTCCTCCCCGTGAGGTTATGACAGCTTCTTGGCGACCTGGGGCTGAGGCTCAGGCCAACTTGCCCCTGTTTACAGAGTGCATGGAGGTTACAGAGGCCAGAGTGGAGTCAGACTGGCCAGGGTTCAAACCTCAGCTGCTCCACTCAGAGCTGTGGCTACTTGCTAAAAACTTTTTTCTGTCTCAGGGCACCTGGGTGGCTCAGTAGTTCGCATCTGCCTTTGGCCCAGGGCATGATCCTGGGGTCCTGGAATCAAGTCCCATATTGGGCTGCCCACAGGGAGCCTTTTTCTCCCTCTGCCTGTATCTCTGCCTCTCTCTGTGTGTCTCTCATGAATAAATAAATAAATAAATAAAATCTTTTAAAAAAATTTTGTAGCCTCTGTGTCCTCATGTGTAATATGGGAGGAGAATGGTTAATATTGGGGTTGTCATGTTGTAAGGAATAAAGTAGGTCATCTTCTGTTTGTATTGGTAGGTGTGTGTGTGTGTGTGTGTGTGTGTGTGTCTTCTCAACTCAGTGATTCTCCACTGGGAACAGTTTTGCCCTCCAGGGAACATTTGGCAGTGTCTGGAGACATTTTGGGAGAAGGGAAGTTGCTACTGGCATCTAATTGGTAAAGGGTAGGAGATGGGACTGAACATCCCACAATGCACAGGACAAGCCCCGCTCTTCAACAAAGTTTATGTGCCCAAGATGTCAAAAGAGCCAAAGGAGAGGAACCCTGTCCCAGTTAGAATTGAAGCCCATATGGGAGGGGCTGCTATTCGTGTTCACTGCTGTATCCCCACACCATAGCAGAGTACTTGGTCCTCCATAGACACTTGCCAAATGGAGGAGGGACATGAATGAGTGACAGCCAAGATTCTCAGTGAGTGGAGATGTCTGTGGAGCTGAGTGGGTGTGTGTTTCCCTGCCTGAACTCAGGAGAGTTTCCCTCCAAACTCAGGAGAAAGGATCCCCAGGCTGGGTGGAGGTAGACGGTAGGTGAGGGTGAGCATTTGGAGGCTGGATCTCTCTGGGGGCTAATGTTTGGTGGAAGGTTCACGTGGTGTACCCCAGGCATATAATTCCAGAAATGCAATCAGAAAACTCTCATGGCGCACCTGGGTGGCTTAGTGGTTGAGCATCTGGCTTTGGCTCAGGTCGTGATCCCAGGATCCTGGGATCAAGTCTTGCATCAGGCTCCCCATGAGGAGCCAGCTTCTCCTTCTGCCTATGTCTCTGCCTCTCTCTGTGTCTTTCATGAATAAGTAAATAAAATCTTAAAGAAAGAAAGAAAGAAAGAAAGAAAGAAAGAAAGAAAGAAAGAAAGAAAGAAAGAAAGGAAGGAAGAAAGAAAGAAACTCTTGCACACTGGTCATCCCAAGCAGAGGTTTCCCCTCAATATCTCCTGGAAGCAGGGTCCCTGGGAGCCCTCAGTAATTTTGAGTTATCCTAATAGGGGCTGGAGGGAGTGCTAGGCTAGCTTTGCAAAGCTCTTAGGGCGAATCCTCTGGAGTCTGCTGATTCCAGTACTTCCTTCGTTCTCCTCCTCCTCCTCCTCCTCCTCCTCCTCCTCCTCCTCCTCCTCCTCCTTCCAGACCCAAATTCTCCCTGTTGGGGGAGAACATTCTCGCTGTTCCCTTCCCATAGGGTAGTAAAACTCAGCACATGGGGAGGGTGCAAGGTGGAGACGAGGGTGCTGTCCTTGAAAACCACATCTTCATGACCTTCCTAATGAGTCCGCAGAGCAGCGGCTGATGGAGAGGCCTTGGAAGTGGGGTCCAGGAGCATCCACCAGCCCAGTGATGGCTGAGGGATTTCCATGCCACTAATGGGGTCTCATTCAGGCTTTTCCGGGATATAGGTCTGAGCTGGTACTTCCAGGCTTTGGGAAGTGCCAAGTAAGCTTTGACATCAAGATATGCATTCATTTAAGAATACATGTTAAGAACTAAATTTCATTTTATTTGAACAGAAGAAAAGGAAATTGAGGTTAGGCTACATGCTCTCTGAACTTCAGATAAATGCTCTTCTCTTACAGAGATTAATTTAAAAGATTCTTTGAAGGTGAAAAAACAGAGTGTGGAAAAATCAGGAGAGTAAGAGTCATTAGAGTTGTTGGTTTTTTTTTTTTTTAATGGCACGTTTTTATTTGAAGCAGCATAGACTGATGGCCTGCCCAGCGGAGGAAATTAAGCACCCTTGGTAATGTTCCCACCTTCCTTCCTCACCTCTGGATGCTATTATTAGTGACTCCGTCCAAGTTTATAGCACTGACATTGAGTTCTGACACCAAAGCTTTTGTGACAAGCTGTCCATCAAATTGTTCACCCTTTGTTCTCGCTGGACTACTGTTCTATTCCCGCTGGACTACAGTTCCCAGGCTCCCCCGAGATCAGGACGCGCAGGCGCTCTAGACAATGGCCCACGGGCTGCAAGGCCGCGTGCAGCTTGCTGGCCTGGTGGGCGAAAACCTCAGTGTGTGATGCTCCGTGGCTGCTTGGAGGTGTGAGAACCCAGCACCCCTGAACACTGCGGGGCCCCGGGATGGCAGACACCTGGAGCCCTGACTCACCACTCGGAGGAGAGCCGCCTGCCAATTCAGAAACAGCTATTTTGGAATTTATATGTTCCAGAAATAAGCTTCCATCGTGTTATATATTTTCGGTGTGCTGATCAAGGCAGTTAACATGACCTTAACCAGTATCTTTGTTCTACTAAATGGACACCATGATCAGGGCACCTGGGTGGTTCAGTTGGTTAAGCATCTGCCTTGAGCTCAGGTCAGGATCCCAGGGTCCAGGATGGAGGCCCCCCCAGGAGGGCTTCCTGCTCAGCGGGAGTCTGCTTTTCCCTCTCCCTCTGCTCCTCCCTCTGCTCATCCTCTGCCTCTCTCACTCTCTCTCTCTCAAATAAATAAATATAAAATAAATAAATAAATGGACACCATGATCACTGCAGTTTTTCCAATTCTGGTATTTTTTTGTTTGTTTGTTTGTTTGTTTTGTTTTGTTTTGTTTTGTTTTTTGATTGGTTGGTTTTATCCACAAGTAGATTCTTTCAGAAGAGCCCATAATAATAATGATGGCTAAGATTTACTGCACTCTTACTATGTGACGGACACTGCACTAATTGCTTTACATGTATTAGTCCATGTAATTTTTGCAACAATCCTATGATGCATTAATGTCTTCCCCATTATACAGATGAGTAAGTCCAGGCACAGAGAGGTTATGTAAGATCAGATAGCTGATAAGTTCTAGAACTGGATTGCACAAGTTCAGGCAGTCTTGCTCTGAGCACATTTTCCTGCATCTATAGGAAACATTTCAGGGTGTTATATTCCTAAAGTTCGTGTATGGTTCATTGCATTACTTCTTATACTGATTGCTTGTAATACCCTTTTCCATGGTACCAAATTCTTGGGATTTATAGAACCTCTTCAATCTCTGTTTTTTTTCAGGTATCTTCCTCTTGGGATCCTCCATCTCCTTCTTCCCAACTGGACTAAGTGTTCTCCAGGCCTCTTGTCTCTGGAATCTTGGAACTTACTCTCATCCCTCTCATGTGCCAGGCATCACATCTCCCCTTTCTTGTTTTAGTCCGAGAAAGAGGACTTGATTTGCTGGAGCACATCCTCAAGTAACTTCCTCAGAAAAATGTATGTGGGAGACAAATGGTCAGAGGCCTGGTAAATCTGAAAATGACTTTTTCCTTCCCTTCAGACTTGATTAAACTCTTTTGACCACTTGGACATGGAATTCCAGACTGAAAGTCATTTTCTCTCACAATTTGAAAGGCTTCCTCCATTTTTTTCCCCAGTGTTCAGTACTTTTGATGCTAGTCCGAGTTCCATGCCATTGATAGCAATGTATTTGTATGTTTGTTTCTCTCTAGAAGTTTCTAGGATCTACTCTTTATACTTGGTGTTAGAAAATTTCACCACAACAGGTGTGGGTCCCTTTCTGTTCACTTGTTGGACATTCTGTAGGTGCTTTCAATCTACTTTTGTCCATAAGAAGGTGTCTGGGTGGCTCAGTGGTTGAGCATCTACCTTCGGCTCAGGTCATGATCCTGGGGTCCTGAGATCGAGTCCTGCATTGTGCTCCCCCACAGGGAGCCTGCTTTTCCCTCTGCCTATGTCTCTGCCTCTCTCTCTCTCTCTGTCTCTCATGAATAAATGAAATCTTAAAAATAAATTAAATAAATAAATCCTTGTGTCCTTTGCCCTGGGGAATGCTTTTGTGCTCTTCACGTTTCCCATTCTCTTTCTGGAACTCGTATCACTCAGATGTTATATCTCCTCAGTCAATCTTTCATGTCTGTTATTTTTCTCATATTTTCCATCTCTGTTTCTTCATTTGTTTGTTCTAGCTTCTGGGAGATTTTCTTGACTTTTTATTTCAAACTTGTCATTTTTAAATTTTGACAGTTCTCCTTTTACTTTTTGAATGTTCTGTATTATGACATCTTCATAGCAACTCTTAGTTTTGCTGGTTGCGACACATTTGCAAAGCTTTCTGCAGAAGTTTCGAAAACCATCCATCACCTGAACTAGCTCTACTTCCCTTAGAGTCAGTTTTACCACTGCTTTTACACTTTCTCATCCTGTTACAATTTTTTTTCTTTTTCCTCCCTGAGGGTGTACTCATTTTTTTCTTTTGGATGAAACAATAAAAAGCTGATGGGGAGCTATCTACATAATTTATTGACTGGTGAATGTAGTCTCACTGGCATGAGTCAAGGAGCTAGTTTTTCCACTGAGAGACTCTAGAATATTTGGTTGCAGAGCCCACCAATCCTAAGAGTGGCCACAGCACAGACCTGGGCCATATTCTACCCCTTGACTACAGTGTTTGGTTCAGTGAGAACTCCATCCTGAGGCTTTCTTTAGAACCAAAAAGGAAAAGAAGCTCCTAATACTAGAATTGATGGCTGTACTACTAATGCAGATCTGTGCTTGCCAGACACAACCATGTCACAGGAGGCTGCCTGGGACACATGCCCATAGGGGATGGAAAAACCCAGAGATGAAGAGAAACACCAACTCCTGGATTCAGCTATGTCTGAAGTGAGCCCAGTCTTTGATGGCATGAGCAACTACATTTTCTTTTCCTCATCTTACCCAGTTTGAAAAAAAAATTCCTGTTACTTGCAACCAAAAGCACATAGCAAAATAACAACAAAACCAACCAGTTGCCTACTGACTTTGGGAAATCCTTCTACCTTTTAAAACTCAGTCTCAAAAAAAAAAAATAAAATAAAAAAAGTAAAATAAAACTCAGTCTCATCTGTATAATGAGAGTGATGACTCCTGCCTCCCTCAAGGATACAGCTGAAGGCCAAGTGAGAGACTGAATGTGATGACCCTATTAAAAACTATAAAATTCTTTAAATTTTAAGCATGTAATATTGTAATGATTCATCCTTTCATTTGAACCCTTTGGTGGGGTTGGGTTTTTCTTTTTATTTTTTTTACTAAGCAAAAGAATTGCTAAGTCTCTGTTTCTTTGGAAAACAAAAACTAACTGAATCTAACTAAACTGACTTGGGCCTTCCGGTTTCCACTGGAAGGAGGGAGGCTTAGGTTTCGAGTACTTGGCAGAGGTGCTTCTCTAGGTGGGAGGTGGAACACATGACTTTCTTACTCAGTGTTTGTATAGTGCTTTGGACCCACGAAAGGCCATGGAGTCTCTGAGGTTAATCGCTATTGATGCTTAGTGAACCATAAAACCCCAATTTCCTGCCTGTACCCCCAGCCATAAAATAACAGTTTTACTGCAGCTTGTAAACACCCCCTTGGTCACAGGCCCCACCCCCAGATGCCTGAGGGGCTGGTTAATGAGCATAAGGCAAGGCCTCCTGGACAACATTTCCCTTCCCTCTGTTCTCCCTCATTGGCTCCTCTGACTTGCTCCCTGAGTAGAGATGGGGGTTGGGGAGGGGAGCTCTCATCAGACTCAGGCCACCACACAGACCAGAATTCTCTTTAATCACTTCCCCATGGGCAGGCCGGAGTGGGGTTTGTTCATTCATTCTTTCTTTCTTTCCTCCTCTCTCCCTCCCTTCCTTCTTTCTTACTTTCCTATCAAGGCATAATTACATAGAGTAAATTTCCTCCCTTTTAGGGTCCAGTTCTATCTATATGTTTTGATAAAGGCATCAAATTGTGTAACCACCATCAAAATCAAGGTAAAACACATCCCCTTTGGGACACCTGGGTACCTCAGTCAGTCAAGCCACCGACTCTTGATCTCAGCTCAGGTCTTGATCTCAGGGTCATGAGTACAAGCCGTACATTGGGCTCTGTGCAGGGCATGGAGCCTACCTAAAAAAAATGAGCACCCCCATTACCCCAAAATATCCCCCCTTGCCCCTTTGTAATCAACCCCTCCCTCACACCCTGGTCTAATTTCAGCCTCTATAGCTTTGCCTTCCCCAGGATGTTATACGAATGGAGTCATACAAAGCATGAAGCCCTTTGCATCTGGTTTCTCTCACTCAGCAAAGTACATTTGAGATGTAGCCACATCATCATATATAGCACCAGTTTGTTCCTTTAATTTTGTTTATCGTATCGCATGTGTGTACCACGGACTGTGTGTCCATTCATCCGCCGAAGGACGTTTGAATTGCTGCCAGTTCTTGACCATTACGACTAAAAGGTTCATGGTTTTGTGTGAACATAAGCTTTCATTTCTCTTGGGTCCTATGGCAAGTGTATGCTGAACTTGACAGGAAACCGCCAGGCCATTTTCCAGCGCGGCTCTACCACCTTGCATTCTCCCCATCCGTGGAGGAGGCCTCCAGGTGCTCTGCATCCTGGCCAGCTCATGTCAAGAGTGAGCTTCTAAACATGCAAATCTGATTATTTCAGAATGATTTCATTTTTTAAAAAATTGCTTTTAGGCTAAAGATCTTTACATGCCCCCAGAGACCTTCCTCGCATGGTCTTCTTCTTAGCTCTTCCTCTCGCCCCTGCCTTCTCCAGGCTAAATCTCTGCCTCTCCATTCCCAGGGTGCTTTTTCCTGCCCCGAACCCTCTGCCTAGGATCCTTGAGTCTGCTCTTTGCTAGACTGACTCCTCAAGCTTTGCATCTCATCTCTAATGTCTCTCCCTCAGCTAATTTTCCTGAACCGCCCCACACCGGATCTGCATTCCTCTGTAGGCTTTCCCATGGCACCCTGTGATTTTTCCTTCTTAGCACTTGTCACGATCTGAAAACCCACACTTCTCTCTCTGCTCATTAGCTTCAGGCTCATCTCCTTCCCTCTCGCTGTCCTCCTGATGGCAAGAACTGTGTTCCCTTCGCCTCCTATTGTTTCTCCCCCTTCCCGGTCACCAAGTGAAAAATAGTGAAATCGTTTCCAGCTTCATGGCTTATACTTTTTGTGTTTTGTTGAAGAAAACCTTTCCTACTCCGAAATTATAGTGACATTTTCCTATATTTTATTCTAGAAGTTTTAAACTTTTATCCACCCCACCCCACCCGCATTTAAGTCATTAATCATTCTGGGATTTATTTCTGTGTTCAGTGGGAGGTGAGGATCTAATTTGATTTTTTTCCATTTAGGTAATTGATTAATTGACTAGCCCATCTTTTTCATATTGATTTGCAATGCAACCTCTGGCAAGTATAAAGTTCCCATGTTCATATGGGAATATAAGTCTTCCATATATGTTTCTGGGGTTGCCATTCTGTTCCATTGGTCTGTGTTTCTATCCGTGCACCCATACCACACTATCTTAGTTACTTGGCTTTACATGAAGTCTTAATAACTGCCAGGACAAACTCCACTAACTTTGAAATTGTCTTGGCTTTTCTTGCTCCTCTGTATATATTTTTAGAATCTATTTGTCAAGTACAATGAAAAACCTTTTGAAGATTTTGGTTGGAATTGAATTGGATTTAGAAATTAATTTGGAGGAAGTTGGCATATTTATAATGTTGAATCTTACCATCTATGAGCATAGCTTATCTCTCCATTACTGTGGCCTTCTCTAATGCTTTTTAATCAAGTCTGACTGGTTGCTACATAAAGAGCTTATAAAGCTTTTGTTAGATTTATTTTTTGTTTACTTTTTTGTTGCTATTATAAATGGAATTTTTAAAATGACTTTTTCTAGCTCAGTGGTGCTAGGACATTGAAATGCATTTTATTTTTGCTTATTGATCTTATATGCAACAACCTTGGCCAGACTCTTAGTTCTAATAATTTGTCTGTAGCTTCTCTTGGAGTTTTCTATGTAGATAATTTTGTTTCTTCATGTTCAATCTTTATTTCATTTCTTTTTCTTTTATTACTCTGTGGCTAGAGCCTCCAACTGAATATTGAATAAAGGTATTCTCTACTGATGCAATTTCTTTTTCAGGTTATAACCATAAAGAGTCTATCTAGATTCTCAATTTCCTTTTTCTTTCCTTGTGTTTTATTTTACCCATTTTCTGTAATTGGTATGCATTACATTCATTTTTCCTTTTATTTTCTTCAGAAAAAATTCAAGCTTCTACAAAAGTTAAAAGAACAGCATGATGAGTACCCATGCACCTTTCACCTACATTCACTGACTATTAACATTTTGTCACACTGGTTCCATCTTTATGAATATAAATACACACACAGAGAGAGAGAGAGAGACACAGACACGACACACACACACACACACACACACACACACACACTTCCCTTTTACCAAACCATTCAAAAGGAAGCTGCAAACATCGAGGTATTCACTCCAAACACTTCAGCATGCATATCCCAAGAATAAGACTTTCTATACAATCTCATCACTATTATCACACCCAAGAACATTGATATTACTTCAATAACCTCATCCAACATATAGTCCAGACTCCGAAGTCTTTCTTTTTTCTTTTTTTTTTTTTAATTTATTTATGATAGTCACAGAGAGAGAGAGAAAGGCAGAGACACAGGCAGAGGGAGAAGCAGGCTCCATGCATGGGGAGCCCGACGTGGGATTCGATCCCGGGACTCCAGGATCGCGCCCTGGGCCAAAGGCAGGCGCCAAACCTCTGTGCCACCCAGGGATCCCCGAAGTCTTTCAATTATCCTCAAAACCTATTATGTAATTTTTTTTTTTAATCTGGAATTCTGGGCAGCCCCAGTAGCTCTGGGCCGCCTTCAGCCCAGGGTGGGATCCTGGAGACCCGGGATCGAGTCCCATGTCGGGCTCCCTGCATGGAGCCTGCTTCTCCCTCTGCCTGTCTCTCTCTGTCTCTCATGCATAAATAAATAAAAGCTTTTAAAATATCTGGAACTCAATCAGATTCTACCCACCAGATTTGGCTCTTAAGGTCTCTTTTGCCTCCCCTAGTCTAGAACAGTTTTCCCTCTCTTCCTCGGTTCTTGATTTGGCTTCTTTCAATGATCAGTATGTTGTGAACTTCTATCCCGAAACATGTGTCTTGGTGAACAGATACATATACCCAGGAAGGGAATTTGTTATTTCTAATATATCTATTCTATTCCATGTGCACTTGAAAAGTGCGTGGCTTTGGTCACTGGCAGCTTCAGTGTTCTCTATATATTAACTGGGTCAGGTTTGTTAAGGGTGTTTTCCAGATCTTCTTTCTTCTTCTTCTTCTTCTTCTTCTTCTTCTTCTTCTTCTTCTTCTTCTTCTTCTTCTTCTTCTTTCTTCTCCTCCTCCTCCTCCTCCTTCTTCTTCTTCTTCTTCTTTCTTCTTCTTCAAGATTTTATTTGCTTATCTGAGATAGAACAAGAGAGAGATCACAGAAGGAGAAGCAGACTCGCTGTTGAGCAGGGAGCCCAATGTGGGGCTTGATCCAGGACCATGAGATCACAACCTGAGCCAAAGATAGACACTTAACCAACTGAGCTACCCAGGCACCCTGAAGCTTCCATATCTTTTTTTTTTAAGATGTTATTTATTTATTTGACAGACTGAGACAGAGGGCATGTGCACAAACAGGGGTAGAGGAGCAGAGGGAAATGGAGAAGCAGACTCCCTGCTTAGTGGGGAGCCCAATGTAGGACTCGATCCCAGAACCCTGGGATCATGGCCTGAGCTGAAGGCAGACACTTAACCGACTGAGCCGCCCAGAGGCCCTGAAGCTTCTACATAATTAAGGTTTTAGTTTTGTTTTGTTTTGTTTTTTGTTTTTCCTAACTGTTCTATCAGCAACTTAGCAAAGTGTAATAGAATTTCCTGCTATGATTGTGGACTTGCCTTTTTCTTCTGAGTTCCATCAAATTTGGACTTTCTACATTTTAAAGTCATGATATTGGGGACACACAGATCTAGGACTGTGATATCTTGCTAGTCTATGTGCCCTTTTTTCCTATATAATGTCCCTCTCTCTGGTTGCACTTCTTGTAAGGTATACTTTGTCTGACATAGTCTTTGTTGTATCAGGTTTCAGCTGGTTCCAATTTACATGTTGAACCATTTTTGATTCATTTCCATTTAAACTCTCTGTCTTCTTATGTTGAAGGTATGTTCTGGTTCACACACTCCCTTCTGGAGTTTTGGCTCCATGTGGGGTCTCTAATACAACTTCCCTGCTGGGTTCCAGGCTGTTTTTGGCATCTCCTGGCCTCTTATAACCCAGGCTCTAGCCATCAGGGAGGAAAAGATATTGTCTTAAAAAATTATTTTAATGTGATTTTTATTTTATTTTTTTATTATTATTTTTAAAGATTTTATTTATTTATTCGTGAGAGACACACAGAGAGAAAGGCAGAGACACAGGCAGAGGGAGAAGCAGGCTCCATGCAGGGAGCCCGACATGGGACTCGATCCCGGGTCTCCAGGATCACGCCCTGGGCTGAAGGTGGTGCTAAACCACTGAGCCACCTGGGTTGCCCTTAATGTGATTTTTAAAGCCATTTTATTGAGGTATAATTGACACACAAAAATGGTACATAATTCATGTATACAACTTGATGAGTTTGGAGATAAATATATACCCATGAAAACATCACCACAGTCTATGCCATAAATAATCCATCACCTCCCCAATTTTCTTCCTGCCCTCTTAATTATTATTAACTATTATTTTTTGTGATAAGAGCACAACAAAGGTCGACTCTCTTAGCAAATTATTAAATGTACAACGTAATATTGTTAGCCACAGAAACTGGGCTGTGCAGGAGATCTCTAGAACTCGCTCCTCTTGTATAACCGAAACGTTGTACCCTTTGACTAATACCCTCTCCTGTTCCCCTTGCCCAGCCCCTGGCACCTGCCATTCTACTCTCCTGCCTGCTTCTGTGAGTTTGACTTTTTATGATTCCTCGTATGAGTGGCATTGTGTAGTTTGTCCTCTGCGGCTTCTTTCACTCAGTGTAATGTCTTCTACATCCAGGTTGTCACAACTGACAAATTTCCCCCCCTTTTCGGGGCCAAATAATATTCCATTGTCTGTATATACCACGTTTTCTTTACTTACTCACCTGCCGACGGACACCCACATTGATTCCATGTGTGGTTACTGTGAATGATGCTGCGGGGAACACGGAGTGCAGAAACATCTCCGAGATTCTGGTTTCAGCTCTTGTGAGTGTCCACCCAGAGTGAGACTGCTGAATCCTATCGTAGTTCTTTTTTTCAATTTTTGAGGAACTTTTGAGCAAACGCTGACTCCAGGACTTGCTTCCCTTACCCTCTGGTTAGCATTTTCTGGTAGTTACTGCCAACTCAATCATGCTTTAAAAAAACATTTTACTTATACTCTCTCAAGCACTTTGGGATCTTTGTGTACCGAGAAGGGTTTGTTTTTGGATACTTGTTCCAGAACATTTCTGAAAATGGAAGTCTCTTCTTCCTCTCGTCCCCAACTGGGCTATTTGTCATCTTCTTATCAATTGGTAGGAAATCTCTACAAATTACTCTTTTATCTAGCATATGTAGTATAGATTTGTCCTCCCAAGCACAGTCTTTGTCTCCCAGCTTTGTTTGTGGTATCATTATTTGTAGAGAAAAATCGAATACTTATAAAATTAAATCAGCCTGTCTTTTCTTTATGGCTCCTGGGTATCCATACCTTACCAAATAAGGTATCACCCACACCTACACTTCATTTAATTTAAAAAAATTTTTTAGATTGCTACGTTAAGTTTTCCATCCACGTGGAATTTATTATTGTAGACAGTGGACAGAAAGGATCTGACTTTATTCAATCCAGGTGCAGAACTAATTATGCTGGCATCATTTTGTGAATAAACAATTCGGCTCAGTGAGCTGAAATGTCACCTTTATTATGCATTATGTGCTCACATGCCCTTGGGTCTATTTTTGGGCTCTCGATTTTGAGCCAATGATATATTTGTGTACTTTGGTGCCAAAATCAGACTTATTTTTGTGGTAGTACCTTTAGATCTAAGTTTTATTATTTCCTAGGGCTAGTTCCTCCTTACTATGACTTTTCAAAATTTTTCTTGGCATTCTTGAATATTTATTCTTCCATATGAATTTTTAAATTACTTTTCCTGTTCCAAAGATCGATTATATCATATTATTCTATTTTCGCATTATATTTTTATACTAATTTGCGAGGCATTTTTCTTTCCATGCCCTCCTTTCAACTTTCTTGGTATGTCATATGGTTCAATTGCAGAGTTAATATGCCCTGTCCATGCAACATGCGGACTTTTCTGTACACAGTCTCACGTCATTCTCACTACAATCTCCATGAAAGGATTATCTCCATTTTAGGAGAAGTGGGAGGACAGAGAAACGCCCCCAAGTTCATTAGTTAAGCACATGCAGGGAGTTTAGCCCTGGAGTCCTGGATAACACACTCACAAGGCCATGTGGGCATCTGAGAATTTGTTCCCAATGGCTTCGAATTTATTCTCATGCTCGCATTTTCTGGTTGAAAGTCTTAGGTTTTTAAGTGAGTAATTGTCAAAAGTCCACTTTGGGTACAGTAAGAAATCTGCTTGGGCACACCTCCTGGGACAGATTTCATGTCAAAGCCTGGACCAGCTGTTGGTGGGGGGTGGGGGGTCCAGTGTTCATTTACTTTTACCGCTTCCCCTCCCCAGTTCAACCAGCAGCTATGAGAGTGTACCCAGTGCCGGCAAGTGTCAGCCTTCATGTGTCACTGTGGGAGATCAGAGCAGAGGAATTGAGCTTTGCCTCCAGGAACTTACCATGTGGTTGAGGAGCTATGGACACAAGGGAGAGGCAGAGATGCAAATCACACACCAACACATCCAACACTGGACTCGGCTGCACAGTTCCTGCTAAGTCCTCACTTCTAATGCCTGGAAAGGTAACTTCTCTGAACTGCCCTATTGTGCAAAGGCATCATGATTTTCTATTTATTTCACATCTCACCAGATATTCATTGTGAATGAAGAAATGAGAAAATGAACAACACAGAAGGCCAAGAAACAAGAGTGATGAAAACTATCTAGTTTACATGTCAATGTAAACAATGCTCTCAGTTGGAAAAAGAAACCCAATCAGGAACACATCCAATGGAGATCAGTTCTGTAGAATCATCTTTGAAATAAAGAAGGGTATTTTATAATCATGTTCTTATGAAATGAAAGGAAGTGTCTTTCTGGGGCAGTGGGCAGAAACAAAGGCAGCTCTTTCTCTCCTTCCCTTGTCCAGACTCCTGCCTGCGAAGGGGACATCTTGGCCTGGGATGTCAGGAAAGGACCTGGGACACATGGTCTGGTTTTTACTTTCTCTCCTGCTGGCTTGGGTGTCTCCGCCACCTGCTGGAGGACTCTGCATCAATATTTATTTTTTTTCTTTTAAAGATTTTATTTATTTATTCATGGGAGACACAGAGAGAGAGGCAGAGACACAGGCAGAGGGAGAAGCAGGCTCCTTGCGGGGAGCCTGATGTGGGACTCGATTCCGGGACCCCAGAATCATGCCCTGAGCCGAAGACAGATGCTCAACTGCTGAGCCACCCAGGTGTCCCTTATTTTGCTTTTCAATTGGCCCGTTTAGCTGATAGTGAGTTCATTTCAAACTGAGATAGTATCTCCTAATTTAAGACTCTTGTTTTTCAAAATTATGATGCTTAAAGCTTAGAAGGAATTAAGTGATCATTCATTCATCATTTCCCAAAGTAATCTGTCAAAATTTATATTCCTCAAGATCTTAATTGATTTTCCACCAAAAAAAGGAGGGTACTATTCTGAGGTCAAGAAGGCTCCGAGACACCGAATTAAAGAAACTGAAGAGGTTTCTTTACTGCGGGGTTTTTAGGCTCTTAACACCCTAATGTGTACTTGAACTGCAAGGAGGGGGCCTCGTCAGAATTTCCTTTGGTGAACCTAAGTTGCACCATCTTCTTGGGACATACTATTCCACGGAACCCAGTGTAGGTAACTCTGATCTAATCCAATCCTCCCATTTTACAGATGAAAGATGTGAGCCTCAGAACAGAAGATGGCTTGCTCAAAGTTCCCTGTTAAGTAGTAGCAGATTCTAGAATCCCGACCCTGAATCTGGGGCTCTTCCAGTTAAATAGCCCATTCTTGCTGAGCTGGAGTGGATTGAAAGGCAGACACCATAACATCTGGGGTTAGATATGAAATAAATTCTGTTTTTGCAGAATAGGGCAGTTCAGAAAAGAATGGTGGGGAGATCTGCAAGGCTGGGGATTCCCCTCCTCTCCATGTCCCCTCCTCACCCTCTAGAACCCTCCATGACTCTACCAGAGCTCTGTGATAAGGGCCTGGAACTCACTCTCTGGCACACAGTCTCAGAGCCCAACTGCCCGGTGCCCCTGGGATGATGAGCAACCCTCTCTTTGGTCTTAATAGGCTTAAGGCCCCATGGTGGAGCTCAAGCCAGACTTCCTGGAGCAGCAGTTCTTTTACGTCTTGTGGTGAAGGCTCCTCCTTCTGTTTCTCTGCTTCCTGCAGAGGAATCACTTTTTATTCATATTGAGGAGAAATGGAGACATAGGTCAGGTTAAAAAAAAAAGAAAAAAGAAAAAAAAAAAAGCCAAGGCTCAGTCCCTGCAAAGACTGGGTCTGGTTTTTCTCTCTGCTTTTCTAAGTCACATATTTGGTGTCTAGAGACATCTGGGATTGGAACTCGGGGAACCCTAGACCAGCACTCTTCTAGGGAACAAGCCGGGCAGGGCAGGGACAGAGCAGGGACTAGGGCTTCCACCAGGGTCACAGACTGAGTGTGGGGAGAGAGTGTCAGGATAAAAATCCCAAACAGGGTGACTCAGTAGCCACGGATTGGATTCTTTACTTTCTTTCATTAATTTATTTTATTTAAATTCGATTAATTAACATATAGCGTATTATTTCTTTTAGAGGTAGAGGTCAGCGATTCATCAGTTGTGTTTAACACCCGGTGCTCATCACATCGTGCGCCCTCCTTGAGAGAGTTTGGGACACGTGCTTGGAACAAAGTCCCCTGTTCATCCATGAACCGTTGTCTGTAGCCTTTGGGTCTCAGGTGTCTGTGGGGCATTCCCCCGTGTTGGGGCTGATCTGGAAGGGGTGCTGAGCCTCTGAGAGCCGCATCAATGCTCTAGCAAAGCCGGGAGGGAGGCTCCTGGGAACCACGGTGGGTGCTGGAGGGGAGTCTCGCCGCTGGGTGGCGGTGAGCCGTGGAGGCAGGTGGAGCGGTGGGCTCGGGGCCACATCCCGCCTGCCTCCCCCCATGGTTGTGGGGCTCCCAGGGGATACCGGGCGTACAAGCACTTTGTAATGGCACAGCACTCCACATGAGAGCCTCACTATTGCCGCATTGGCCTTTTTACTCTGCATGCTGACTCCTGGGGCTCTCGGGTCCCACGCCAAGGGGACATTCTTCAGGGCCTCCTGCAAGACCCTTTTGCTCCCGCTTCACTGGGTCTAAGCGACTCCACCCTCAGAGCTTGTCCGGGAGAAGCTGGGGTGGCACTGGGCCTGCTTTCTGGGGAAGGTGGGTGGGTCATCTCCCCTCTTTTTCTCCTGATCCCTCTTGCTAGCTTGGCCTACACAATCCCAGGCCCCAACATAGTGCAGGGACCCGGGAGGGGAGCCAGAGGGAGGGGAGCATGAAAGAAAACCTGAGTGGAGGGGATCCCTGGGTGGCTCAGTGGTTTGGTGCCTGCCTTCGGCCCAGGGCCTGATCCTGGAGACCCAGGATCAAGTCCCATGTCGGGCTCCCCACATGGAGCCTGCTTCTCCCTCTGCCTGTGTCTCTGCCTCTCTCTCTTTCTCTCTCTCTCTCTCATGAATAAATAAATAAAATCTTTAAAAAGAAAGAAAGAAAACCTGAGTGGAGATGGGAAAGTGTCCTGAGAGCTTAGGGTGTGTCTGTGTGTGTGTGTCGGGGGGTGACCCCTGCCTGGCCTTCCTGTCCTGTTCTGGGCCTGGCCACAGCTGGTGTCTCTTGCAGCCATCTGTGTGGGGAGCCCCCGATGAGACTGTCCCTGCTGTGTCCCTGGGCACCCACAGTACCGACCTCTGAGCCTCTGGCTTCCACCTTCTCCTGACCAGCCTCACTTTGTTGCTCTTAATGCTCACTCCTTGGTGCCACTCAGGCTCCCCCTCGTTCTTTACCCCCGTGTCCTGAGTCCCCCACCTCCCACCCCCAGAGCACATGCAGATCCTAGAACCTATGCCCCAACTGACCCCACATGACTTCATTTGCTGGTCACTACCCACCACCAACCCTCTCTACTTTCCACGCCAGACCCCACTCACCAGGTCCTACCCCACTGCACTCTGGCCCAGAGAGCACAGCCCTGGGCAGCCCCTGCAGGGTGGGGGGGGGGGGCTCTTTGCCCCTACAATCCCAGGCTCGGACCACTCATGCCTGCTGTTATTAATTTTATTTTCTGTATTCTTAATGCTCTGGCACCTGGGGCCCCACTGACGGGGAAGGAAGGCCCTCTCAGGGCTAGCCAGTTCTTAGAGATGGCAAATCTTTTGCGCACGAGGGTGCCTTTCCTAGGCACACCCATCAACCCAGAGGTCTGACCTGCCAACTACCTCCTTCACTGAGCTCTCACAGGCTGAACCAATATTGTCTGTCCTAATCACTCTAGGGTCATGTACCAGACAGCTCAGGACAGCCCCTACACCCTGGAGCCCCCTGGAATTATCCAAACTGATCAGTCCTAAACCAATTGAGCTTGGATGCCTGGCCTCAACAACCCATTCCAGCGAAAAACACAGCGAAGGCTCTTGCCCATCTTTCCTCTCGATCCTTCTGTCTCCTCATCAACCCTGGTGCCTCCCCACACAGTCTTCATGATGTGACATACTTCCTGTTTCCAGAGACCTGTGACAGTCATTTCCATGTCTGTGTGTCTTACATACCTGATTAAAATAAATCCTGGGTGCATTTTTAAATGTCTGTCCGGGTTGGCCTTCTCCTGGTGGTGTGCACCTGCCAAGGACACGTTCCTTGTGGTCTTCCTGTGTGCTGCTTTCTCTCTTGTCCATGGGAGGTCTCTCTGTGTCTGGGGACACTCTGCAACCAGGATGCTCAGTCCAGGTGTCCAGGAGCTCCCGGAGATACGAGTTGCAAAGAGAGTGGGTTTTCACATTTGGAGGAAGAGAGGCTAAAGGGCAGGGGCACTTCCAAAAACACAGGATCCTGGGACTACCTTAGAGTCACTTGCTGATGAGCAGGACAACTGAGTCCCCTCTGTGCTGCTTGGGCAAACACAAGAAGCTGCCCCAAATCCCAAGACCTCGGGGAACCATTTGCCGTAGATACGGACTTGTTCCTCTCTCTGCGCAGTAAATATCTGGTGGCTGCTGTCATGGTTTCTGATAGCAATTCCCCACTAGAACCTTCCTGGATTCTTCCCAGTCCAGTTGCAGGCTTGTAGATCTTGGGCCGCAACCTCTGCATTACCCCAAGGCCCATCCCCAGCACTTGCCTGGAAACTTGTGCCAATCACAGCCCTGCTTCAGGCTCACATCCAGTCCAGGACCACCTTGAACCCTTTGCCTCACCCCTACCATCCTCTCCTTCACCCCAGATTAGAGCCAGTAAAGTGGCCATCCTTAGGTTCCAGAAGGAAGTACAGTCTCTCACCTTGACTATGACTCAGTGCCCTAATGGCACTGGCTGTGGAGACAGCTGGCAGGTTTGAGGGGCGCGCCCTCTGTGATCTCAGGAAAGCCAGGGCGTTCCAGCTCCCAACTTTTCCCAGCATAGCCTGGTTTCTGCCTTTGGAAGAAGGTGCTTCTTCTGCTCATCTAGACCCTAGAAGATTCTCCTCCATTCCTTCCCACGGCAAAAGTTGCCCTCCCCCCAAAAAAAGTGTCAACTCATTTAGAGAAAATCTGTTAGCCTCCTACATCTCTGAACAGGGTGGGCTCTTAGGTGGTTATTTTTCTCACAGGAGCATGATGTCTTCTACATGTGCCCTGTGTGATATATCGGTTTATAGGATCCTGGAAGCTTGGGCTTAGAGAAATTTAGAGCCTAGCTTCCGCCTTTGCTCAGTGTCTACTTTGGCTTCCAAAAAATGGCCAAGGTCAGGGGCTGGGGGTGAGCTTGGACACTTTCACTGTCCTGGGTTTCTTCATTTGCACCTGTTCTGTTTTACCATTTTATTCACATATCTATTTTTAAATGAAATACTTAATTTTTACATAGTACAATCATTGCAAAAGAGACAAAAGAGAAAAGTAGTATAAACATGCCCGCAGGCTTGTCAAAGTGAGAGAACGCAGGGGACACAATCCCAAGACTGGCTTACCCAGTTGTCCCTTCCAACGCTGGACAGCTGTAGGCGCGGGGAGGGTTGCATAAGAAAAATATGAAGAACGCTTTGTTGATGGTCATAAATTTACAGTATGCAATACTTCTTGGAACTCAATGTTAATACGATTGAGCTGACACCAGAGTTAGCAAATTTACTTAACTTGGCCATGATTTTGAAACAGATATGCTTTTGTTTCAAAGTCATATCTTCCCTCTAAAAGACATGAACCAGTTATGTCAACATGGATGCATACAATAAAGGAAAAGGAAAATTCTTTTTAGTTCTCAGTTCAGTTATTGGAAAGCTTTTTTTTTTTTTGGTGGTAAAATAAATATAATAAAATTTACCATTTTAGCCATTTTAAGAGTAGACAATTCAGTGGCATTAAGAACATTCACAATGTTGTGCAGCCTTCACAGCTACCAACTTCCAGAACTCTTTCTTTTCCCTAAAAGGATATCCCATACCTATTAAGCAGTCACTCCTCATGCCTCCCACCCTCCTGACCTGGCACCTAATACTCACTAATCTCCTCTCTGTCTTCATGGATTTTCCTATTCTGGATATTTCATGTAAGTGAAATTATAAAACATGTGGCCTTTTGTGTTTGTTTCTTTCACTTAGCATCATGATTTTGGGGTTCATGCTGTAGCATGGGTGCAGGGATCAATACTTCATTCCTTTTTATGGCTCAATAATTTTCCATTGTTTTGAATATCTTATGTTTTTATTCATTCATCAGTTGATGGAAATTTGGGTTGTTTCTACCTTTTGTTATTCTAAGCAGTACTGCTATGAAATTTGTGTATAGATTTTGTTCAAACACCAGTTATTAACTCATTTGGTTGCATGTCTAGGAGTGGGATGCTGGGTTATATTCTGTGTTCAACTTTTTGAGGAGCTGCTACACTGTTTTCCACAGGCCACACCATTTTATAATCCAACCAGTCACATATGAGGGTTCTAATTTTTCCACATCCTCTCTGATTCTTGTTATTTTCTGTTTTGTTGATTTTAGCCATCCTAGTGGGTGTAAAGTAGTATCTCCTTGTGGTTTTGATTTGCATTTCCTAAATGACTAATGACTATGCATCTTTTCATGTGCTTGTTGGCCTTTTGCATATCTTCTTTGGTGAAGTGTCTTTTCAAATCTTTTGTTCATTTTTAAATGGATTCTTTTTTTTTTTTTAATGAATTGTAAGAGTTCTTAACATGTTCTGGATGCTAGACTCTCTCATCAGGATTTGTAAAGATTTTCCCATTCAGGGAATCATCTTTTTCTCTCTTGAAAGGGTCCTCTGATGCACAAACATTCTTAATTTTTATAAGGTCCAATTTATCAATTTTAAATGTTTTTTTCTTTTTGCTTATGCTGTTGGTGTCATATCTAGGAAACTACTGCAAAATAAAAAGTTATGAAGACTTACTCCTATGCTTCTTCTAAGAGTTTTTATAGGTTTAGTTTTTATGCTTAAGTTTGATCTATTTTTGAGCTCTTTTCTGTATGTAGTGTGAAGAGGTCAATTTAGTTGCATCACATGTGGATATCAGTTGTCCTAACACCATTTGCTGAAGAGATGAATTTTCCCCCTCATTGTATTTTCTTGGCATTTTCCTTGGGGAAATCAGTTTATCTTAAGTGGTTAGTTTATTTCTAGCTCTCACTTTTAGAAGCTAGTCATACATAATCTATATGTCCATCCTAAGTCAATACCACACTGCTTGTGTTATTGTTGCTTTATAGTAAGCTTTGAAATCAGAAAGTATGAGTTTTTTGAGACTACTTGGGGGTCCTTGAAATTCTGTATGAATTTTAGGATAAGTTTTTCCATTTCTGCCCAAAAGGCACCTGGGATGTTGGTAGAGATTTCATTGAATCTGTAGGTCACTTGGGATTATTGCCATCTTAACAATATAAAGTCTTCCAACCCTCGAACACAGGATTTCTTTCCATGTATTTAAATCTCCTTTAATACATTTCAGCAATGTTTTTGTTTTCAGTGGAAAAATAGAAGACAAGGAAATCTTTTAAAGTCATGACATGAGGCCAGTATTATCCTGATATCAAAGCCAGAAAAAGACATCACAGGAAAATACCTATAGATACCTACTATATATATACCTACTATATATATATACCTACTATAGATCAATACCCCTTATAAATAGAGATACAAAAATCAACAAAATAGCAAACCAAATCCAATAGCATATTAAAAGGACTATCCACCATACCCAAATGAGATTTATCCTAGTAATTCAAGGATGGTTCAATGTATGCAAATCAATGTAATACATCCCATTAATAGACTGTAGGGAAAAAATATGTGGATTAATGCTGAAAAGCATTTGACAAAATCCAACACAATACTCACAATAAAAACACTTAGCAACTAGGAATGGAATTGCTCAACCTGGGGATCCCTGGGGGGCTCAGTGGTTGAGTGCCTGCCTTTGGCCCAGGGTATGATCCTGGAGTCCAGGATTGAGTCCCACATTGGGCTCCCTGCACGGAGCCTGCTTCTCCCTCTGCCTGTGTCTCTGCCTCTCTCTGTGTGTTTCTCGTGAATAAATAAAATCTTAAAAAAAAAGAAAAAGGAATTGCTCAACCTGAGAAAGGGCACCTATGACAAGCCCACAGCTAACATCATACTCAATGGTGAAAGACTGAATGAAAGCTTTTCCCTTAGGATCAGGTCTAAGACAGGGATGCCTGCTTTCACCACTGTTAGTTAATAATGTACTAAAAATTCTAGCCAGAGTAATTAGGCAAGAAAACATAATGAAAGGCATCCAACTCAGGAAGAAGTGAAAGTATCTGTATTCCTTTGGCAGAGGGGTCTATTAATAGCAAGCGTTCTCTTCTGATATTCTGCTTTTATACTTGAAAAAAAAAAAACCCTCCAGGTTGACAGTCTCTCTGGGCACTTTTTTAAAAAAATATTTATTTATTTATTTTAGAGACAGAGGACACAGTGGGAAGGGATAGAGGGAGAGGGAGAGAGAATCTCAAGCAGACTTCATGCCCAAGACAGACCCTAATGCAGGGCTCAATCCCATGACCCTGAGATCATGATCTGAGCCAAAATCAAGAGTCAGATGCTTCACTGATTGAGCCACCCAGATGCCCCTCTCTGGGCACTTTTAAGACACTGTTTTACTCTCTCTTGACTTCTGTTAGGACTGTAGCGAGACTGGATGTCAATCTAATTGTCTTTCTTGTTTAACAGTCTTCTTTTCTCCCTATTTGCTTTAAGATACTATTTTTGTGTTTGGTGTCCTGCAGGTTCACTGCCACAGATCCAAGCGTTGGCTCTCAGGGTCACCTGTGCTTCTCAACTTTAAAAGAATATAATTACATTGGGGAAAGTGGGCAGTTTTCCAGTAAAGGGAATTCCCAGTCATTCTGAACCCATGGCACAATGGGAAGACTTGCTAAAATTATATGTACCTCTTAACTCAAGATTCTCCCTTCAGCCGGTGAGCAGCTTCCTCTGAAATAAAGCCCAGATCTGCTGAGGTCAGTCTCGAGAGGAAGAGGGTCCCAGAAGCTAGAGGAGTAGGAAGAAATGGGGTGTGATCTTTCCTCTCTGTTGTTGAGTTTGTGCAGAGCTGGGGAATAGTAACTGTGCTCTAACACAGGGCGACTGTCCATTTCCGTTAGCTCAGGAACAAAGACCCCATATTGACATTGCTACATGAATGTCACTTCTGGCAAGGACCTCAGCCACTAGTTATTTTTTTGGGGAGCCTCTAGGGGTAAAGATAGGGTCACACAACAGTCATGAAATATGAAATATTACTCTTCTGATGTTACCTCCTGTCCTCAAATTGGTTCTGGGAACGAAGGTGCTTTATGGGCTCAAGAACTAACCTTCTCAGCCAGCACAGAGGCCTCCCCATATACTTTCTGCACTTTGAGGGCAGCCCTTCTGCTTCATTTCTATCCCAAACACAGGCAGGTCTGGCTCAGAGCTCAGGCCTTTCTGCTATTCTGGAACTGACCCAGTCACCCAAAAAGTGCCTTCATGACCCATTATTCTTCATTCTGTTAGTGGTGGGAATAACAACAGGCACCAGTTAGCACCACCTGTGTATTCACAGAGCACTGAGACCCTATGGGGTATTTCCTGTTATGATACCCATTTGACAGCTGAGAACACTGAGGCTCTGAGCAGTCACATGGCCCTTCGGGGTTGGAACCAATGTAGCTGTCCTTCCTCATTGTACTTTACCAGAGTAGAGTGAGGAACCAAGATTCACGTCCACAGACGTCTCTTGGTCTCCCTCAGCCTCTCTGCCCTCCTCAGGTCTAAGCCATTCTTTTATCTTTTCTTCCTTCAATCGGATACACCCCAATGCTTATACACACTCCATCTGGTTCAGTCACAGAGCTGACTTTCAGGGTGAAACCAGTCTCCTTTCTTTTCAGTAAAAAACTACCTTGACCTTTAAACGCAATGCCCATCATTCCCTTATGAGGCCAAGCTGGCTCTGGCCTGAGAACAAACAAGATGGTGACACATCAAGTGGGTCATTACTTTCTGCCCATTTCTCTCCCTTCTGCCCTCTGGACTGTCTCATAACTTTCTCTCCTCAGCCTCTGACCAGTGCTCACCTGGACTGATTTTAGTGAAGCAAACCACAGACTTTGCAATAGTTGGTGGTTTCTGCAAAAAGCCTGTTTAGAACAGAGAAAACCTGGGGAATCTCAAAGCCCAAACAAGTTTGGTCAAGTTAGAAAATGTAACATAGCAAGTCAGTCCTGCAGCCCCAGGAGCCTGGGGGGTAAGGGTGACCCGACTTTCTACACTCAGCTTTCTGTTCTCATGTTGGACAAGTTTCTGCACTTCAACCCCAGACACAACCTCTAGATGCACAGCAGTAATAGCTCTTGTCAACTGAGCTCTTGCAGTGTTCCTGGCTCTGTGCTGTGCACATTACGTGCATTCATCATTTGGTTGTAGAGGGGTTTGAATGGTGGCCCCCAAAAGACGTATCCATATGCTAATCCCTGGAACCAGTGAGTATGACTGAATTTGGAAAAGAGGATTTTGTAGATGTAGTTAAGTGAAGGATCTCAAGATCATGCTTGATTATCCAGGTGGACCCTATCAAGAATGCCAAGAATCCTTATAAAAGACACACAGAGGAGTGATGTGAAGAAGCCCATGTGAAGACAGAGGCAGAGCCTGGAGTGATGCAGCCACAAGCCAAGGAGCCCCTGTAGCCTCCAGAGGCTGGAAGAGGCAAGGAAGGCTTCTCTTCCAGAGCCTTCAAACAGAGCATGGCCCTGCCAGCACCTTGATTTTGAATTTCTAGCCTCCAGGATAGTGAGAAAATTTCCTGTTTTAAGCCACCTAGTTTAAGGCAATTGTCCCAGTAGCCCCAGGAAACTAATGAGCTCCTTGATGACCCTGGGACGTAGAGACTGTTATCCCCCATTTCACTGATGAGGAAACTGAGGCACAGAACCTGTCCAGGGTCCTAAGGGCAAGAAAGAAGTAGCGCCAAGATGAAAAACCAGGCCAAATGATCACAGGGACCAGGCAGCTAGCAGCTGTCGAGACTGCCTTCTATTCTGCTAGAATGTGCTAGAATATACCTGAAGTAAACTAGCACTCTACTCCTAGTTTGCAGATGAGAAAAATGAGGCAACCGTGGAGGAGTTAACAGGGTGGGGGACAGAACTTGTATGGCACACTCAAATTCACAAGCAGGCCCTGTGTCCATTATTTTGTTTTGTGGTCACAGCCAGCTGGAGCAGCAGCTGTATGATGCCCATCCTCCAGGTGCAAACACTGAAATGGCAGCTCTTGGGGGGGGAGGGGCTATTCGCTCCTGCTACCCCGTGTCAGTCCCCAGGCAGGCCGAGAGTGGCTCTGGGAGGTGTGGTGACATGGCCAGCCGCACACAGCCTGCCATGGTGGGCCTGGAACCCAAGCTCGGTTGTCTAACTCAAAGCACTGGAGAACGGTGGCAGCTGTGGGACAAGGGAGCTGTCCTTAGAAGACGGGAGGTGTTGAGACAGGTGGAGATAGGGCAGAGGAGATGAACTGGCAGCTGCTGTGCTGTGGCGAGAAGGGCCTTGGGGACAGGAAGGCGGCCGGGAGCCAGGCTGGGGAGGGAGGCCCAGCTCTGCTCCACCACTTCTTTTCTCTGGAAGCCAGCGCCCCCTCATTGACAACCTCATGGACCTGAGCCATTGAAGACACCCTGCAGTTCCAGGGCCTTCTTCATCCTTCAGAAGTCAGACGGGAACTCTGCAAGGCACAGCTGTTATCAGGGTGGCTCATGCTAGTAGACGCAGTTGCATGCATTTGCCGGCTCGGTTTTAAGAGCTGGCAATCCGATTTCTAGGCTTCAAGGCCATCAGGGTCACAGGCAAGAGGCTCTTCCTTTCTACCATTTGGCCTCTGCCTCCCCTCCCTTCTCCCTGCACAGAGCTGACGGTGAAGAGGCGCTTTCCTGAGATGCAAGCAATGGGGTGGGGGAGTGAAGAAGATTGTGGGGACTGCCCTGGCCAGGAGATAAGATCTCGGAGTTTTAGTCTTCATTCTGTCTTTGTTAGGGATAGTGATGATGAGGCTGGGTGCTGGCGTCAGACACACCCTGGTTCGAATCCCAGTGAGGCTCCTTCTGGACTGTGTGGTCTTGGCCAAGTAACTTAACCGCCCTGAGGCTATAAAATGGGAATCATAATAGTACGTAAGCCATAGATTTGTGGTCGGTGATGCAGTGAGACCATGCACCCAACACAGTGCTTGGCACCTAGTGAATGTTGGGTACAGGGTCATTACCGTATCACAGGATCCTTACCTCTCCTTCCTTCTCCAGCTCCACCCAGCCACACTGCTGGGCCAGCTCAAGTCCAACCCTCTTCCTCTTGTGGGTCCTTATTCCTGAACTCTTGTTCCTAGGCTCTTTCGAAGCCTGGTTGCTTTTCTCTTTCTTTCTTTCTTTTCTCTCTCTCTCTCTTTCTCTCTTTCTTTCAAGATTTTATTTATTTGAGAGAGAGAGAGATTGAGAGCACGAGCTGGGGGAGGGAGACGGAGAAGCAGACTCCCCACTGAGCAGGGAGCCGGATGTGGGGACTCGACAAGACCCCAGGATCATGACCAGAGCCAAAGGCAGCTGCCTAACCAACTGAGCTACCCAGGTGCCCCATCTGGCTGCTTGTCACCTTCAGATGGGGGAAATGTCATTTCTACACGGTGCTTGCTTCTGACCCTCCACCTGTACGACCCTTCCCCACAGTTGCTGATAATGTAGTTGGTTGCATCACTTCTCACTGTCCATGTGCCGCAGAGGACTGCAAGCTCCGTGCAGGCAGGGCCCCTACCTTTCTGTCCCCTGATGCACCTCTGCCGCCCAGGCAGTAACAGCTGTGACAATGAATATTCAATTACTTGTTGGCTTAACGGTGACCGATATCCGATCCTAATGAAAGAACCAGGCTGCATTTTTCCATCAGAAAAAGGAGGATGTTGGAATAAAAGACTGAAACATACTCTTCCCCAAGTTTTTCATAGACTCTGAATGAATGAAAGTGGAACCGAGGGAAAAGGCAATGGGCTGCCTCAGAAATGTGGCCGCTTGCTGCCCTCTAGCGCCCCGCATCATGAATGTCACCTTCTCATTTCCCCTGGTCGGCTTTCTCGTTCCCCCCAGAACTGGTAAAAAGCAGCCCACTCCAGCAGAATAAAACTTCAGAAAGGAAAAGAAGTACCTTTGAGCGCTCTGCTAGTGTTTTCTTGCATTTATGCAACGGCCAAAGAAAAGGGGCCAAGTCTTCTTCATCAGGGGACACAAAGTGCTCAGCCTTGGAGCCAGAGAGGAGTGAGATAATGGGAAGGAAGGCGGGGTGGCACTGGTGCTCCCATCTCCTCTTGGGTGAACTCGAGCATGGTTCAGCCCTCTCGGGCATAATAACCTCTACCTCACACTTGTAGGGTTAGATAATGTAAAGTGCCTGATGTGGGTAGGTCCTCAGTAAGAATTAGTGCCCTCTTGGCTCTTGATACATTTTGTGTGAATGAAATGCACTCACATACGTAAAGGAAAATGTCACAGCCCAGGAGAAGGAGAGCCTTAAATGGTGGATAGATGCACGGGAAGCTGTGTTGTATCCTGGGAACAATCCTGGACTAGTTGAGAGCTTTAGGATCTCGATTTATTAACCTTGACACATACTAGCTGTGTCTCACCACTCTGGACCTCAGCTTTGTCATCTGTGAAATGGAAAGTTGGTTGATAGAATCATTTAGAGGCACCTGGGTGGCTCAGCGGTTGAGCGGTTGAGTGGTTGAGCATCTGCCTTCAGCTCAGGTCATGATCCTGGAGACCTGGGATCGAGTCCTGCATCGGGCTCTCCATAGGGAGCCTGCTTCTCCCTCTGACTGTGTGCCTGCCTCTCTCTGTATGTCCTTCATGAATAAATTAATAAAATCTTTAAAAAAACAGAATCCTCCAGAAGGCACTCAGCTTCCAGTAGCTGAAAACCCACTGATATTGACTTAGCCCAGGGACTAAACCTGGTTTGCCACCTGCTTTTGTGCAGCCCATGGCCTAAGAACATCTTTACAGTTTAAACAGTTGAAACCAATCCAAAACAAGAAATATTTCATGACATTTGAAAATGATATGAAATTCAAATTTCAATTTAATCCAGCCATACTCCCTCGTTTACACATTGCTTATTTATAACTGCTCTCACGCTACAATGGCAAGGCTGAGTAGTTGGCTTGAAATGCTGAAAATATTTGCTATCTGGCCATTTACAGGGGAAAAAAAGGTCCCACTCCTATGGTAACCAGTAAAGATGTTTAATTATCTCACATAGCAAGGAGCTCAAAATGATGGGGCTTTGGGTCCATTGCTATATCCTTGCTGTTGTCATGGCCTTTCCTTCGGGTCACTAGATGGCAGCTTCAGTTCCATGAGTTACACTCTACATTCAAAACAATGAGGAATGGGGAGAAAAAGGCTTTCTCCTGCTACTGCTCTTTTAGCCAGGAAAACACACAGACACCCGTGTCCTAGAGCCCGGACAGGAGGCTTCCCCCATCCCGTCAGCCAGAGTTAGGTATCTGTAAATCCTGAACCAACCACTGGGAAGAGTCAACCTGCCTTAGCCCAGTGGGGCCACACAGGACTCATCTTCCCTGAGAAGTGGGGACCCGGGCCATTTATACAAACAAAGCCAGGGTTCTGGCCGCGGGGAAGAAAGGGAGCAAAGGGCAGTGTGTCTGCCCAACTCACGACGACTCCTTGCACTCCTGGCATCTCTGGTAGATGTCTGATCCTTTCTAGAACTTATGTGTGAATGCTGACTTGAATCCACCCTGGAACTCAAGGATGTGTTTGTGAGTGACTTCCTACATTTAGGATGGTTTGATCTTTCCTTTCTTTAAGTGTTGCTTGGTTTGAGGCATTGCCATTAGTGATTTTTCTTTCTTTCTTTTCTTTTTTTTTTAAGGATTTTCTTTATTTATTCATGAGACACACACACACACACACACACACAGGCAGAGACACAGGCAGTGGGAGAAGCAGGCTCCATGCAGGGAGCCCGACATGGGACTCGATCCCGGGTCTCCAGGATCACACCCTGGGCCGAAGGTGGCGCTAAACCACTGAGCCATCCGGGCTGCCCATTAGTGATGTTTCTTAATGAAAGTCCTCACTTGAGGGCCCCCTCTTCTGCCTCCTGGTATGAGAAAGCTTAGGAATAGGCAGGAGGCGCTCCCAGGGTGCTGTCATGGCCAGGCCCACCCATGGCTGGATGGAGGCGGATGAAGCGTTCACCAGGATGGCTGGCCTGGCCTCTGCACACTCTTGAGCTGCCTTTACAGAAATGCATCCTGCAGTGACCCTACAGTTCTCTCCAGCTGGTGGAAGAGGAAACAACTTCGAGTATCAAATGGGAACCATTTGAAAGGTGAAACAAGAAGCAATTTCATAAGGACTTCCATCTAAAAATTCTAGCCTCCTTGTTGTTAGAAAGGTAAGGAGCTGCAGTTACAGACACAAAGGAAAACATCAAAGAAATGGAAGGGGAGCCGAAAGAACTCGCATGGCAAATAAAAACTGGGTCAGAGGCCCCAAGAGAGGAGCACAGTCTTAATACACACCCTCTAACCAGAAGGCAGATGGTAGCTTAGAGAGAAAATTCAGGAACAGTGGCGTGGGGAGCTACAGTGCTCCTGAGAAGGAGGCATGTCCTTGAACTATGACCTCTTGATTTGGGGGTGGGTTTCCTGCCAGAGGATGCTTTTTGAACATTCTGTAACTGGGGACTTTTATGTGCTTAGGGAAAACTGTGAAAAAATTCAAGCTTCCCCCAGATAGGAGGAGGGGGGCTCCTTCCTGACTGTCACGACTCAAAGACACAATTATCACGAATCAACAGACACAATTGCTCTGCCCCTCAGTTCCTTCACCTGGAAAATGGGAATGTTAGAGCCCACCTGGCTGACTCGGTGCCAGTCCGATCCCCTTCCAGACTGCCTTCTGTTCTGTGGCAGCCGGAAAGCTGGAAACCCAGTTCCTCAGACTCCTTGGCAGCTGAGCTGCAGGCCCGTGGCCTGGTGCGCACCGATCCGTTGTGTTCACTCAGGACTCAGATGTGGAAATGAACAGGGGAGGAAGGCGGCCACAGGCTGGGAGAGTAGACTTTCTGAAAAGCACGGAGGCAGGGGTGTTGGGCCCTCTGGGGAAATGGGGGAATTTGGCACATTCAGGCTCCAACACCATGGGTGGCAGTTGGCAGGTGTCAGCAGCAGAGGGCTTTCTTTTTAAAAATTTTTATTTGAAGATTTTATTTACCTATTTGACACACAGAGAGAGGTAGAGTGAGAGAGAGAGAGAGAGTGAGAGACCACAAGTTAGGGTGGCAGGGGGTTGGTCAGCAGAGGGAGAGGAAGAAGTAGATTGCCAGCTGAGCAGGGAGCCAGATATGGGGCTCGATCCCAGGACCCCAGGATCAGGACCCGAGCCAAAAGCAGACACTTAATGGACTGAGCTGCCCAGGGGCCCCAGCAGACAGTTTTCTCTTAAAACGGTGAGTGGGAGCATTTGGAGGCTCTGTGTACCAAGGGTTGAAAGTCCTCACTTGAGGGCCCCCTCTTCTGCTGGGGGGTCAAAGTAGCATCAAGCTTGGTTCCTTGGTCATCCCAGAAAGTCCATAAGGTGCCTATAATAAGTGAACTTGAATAGATGTCCTTGGGTGCAAATTTGCTAATGCAGACTCTGTTGCCTCAACTAAGGACCTGGAGCTCAACCACGAGCAGAGTGTGAGGTCAATGCCTGGCACCTGGCGAATCCTCACCACACGCTGGCTGACATCCTGTATTATTTGACTCTTCTATGAAGAGAATGAGGCATCTGCGCTTGCTCAGCAGCACATGTTTAGAGGCCATCCGCTTCTCTCCAGCAGAACTGAACTCTCACAGCCCCTCTGTCCTGCCGGTGGACACTTAACCGTGCCAGTCTGAGGGACACCATCCACACCTCTTCCTCCCACCTCCCAAGTTTGAACTTTCATCTCCTTTTGAGCAGGAGCATGGCTCTTTTGCCATGGAACATTCTACCCCAGCGTACAGTGTGTAGTATAAAATCTCTGTTCTGAGTCCTCCAGACTCTTAATGTGATGTAGTTTTGAGAAAAATGTTTTCTTCTCATGAAAAAGGCCTGATTTTTCCCCCCAAAATGTCTTCAAGACTTTCTTCACCGAATATGTGGGGAACACTCACCTGGGTCAGGACTCAGGGGCTGGCAGAGAAGGGCCAGACAGATTGCACCCTAGCTGGGAAAGATGAGCAGCAAACACATGCACAGGTCAATTCCTTGCTGATTCTCTGTAGTGATAACGCTTTGCAGAAAGTAGAAAAGCAGTGATGAGACAGGGTGGTTGGGAGGTGGGGATGAGGTGGCACCATATTGAACAGGATGTCTAAGAGGGCCTAAGAGACACTTGTACCAGGATCTAAATGCCAAGAGGAATCCTACCAGGAGAGAAGGTCAAGTCCAGACACCTGAATGGAGGGACAGCAAGTGTGAAAGCCCTGAGGCAGGAATGAACTAGGCCGTGGTCAAGGATTTAAAAAAGAAGGCCAGTGGGTCTCTGGAATAGTTGAAAGAGTGAGGAAGAAGACTGAATGGACCACTGGGCCAGATCCTAGAGACCCTGTTAGGCCTCATGGAAGCTGTGAATTGTTTTCTTTTCTTTTCTTTCTTTCTTTCTTTCTTTCTTTCTTTCTTTCTTTCTTTCTTTCTTTTTTTTTTTTTAAGATTTTATTTATTTATTCATGAGAGACACAGGGAGAGAGAGGCAGATCTTAAACCTTGGAGGATTTAAGTGGAGAAATGATTTGCATTTCAAGAAGATCATTCTAATTGTTGTAGGGAAATGGTGGATTGTAAGAGGTTGAGAGAGCCTAGGAGAACAGGGAGAAAGTGGCTGCGGGAACCCAGGTCCTGGCCTGGACTCAGAGGAAGATGGCAAGATGTGGACAGATTCTGGAAGAATTCTGGAAGAAAGGCTGAAGGAGCTGCTGCAGGGTGATGGCGTGGGGTGGGGTGCAGAGGAAGCCGGACGGAGCATGATAGCCACACAAGTCATTTAAACCCCTGGACAGCCCCTGGGATGATTGGAAGTTTTACAGAACATGCAACCCTTAGGAAGTAACCCAAATGCACAGTAAGAGCTGTGTGTGTGTGTGTGTGTGTGTGTGTGTGTGTGTGTGGTGCTTATGTGTGTGCACGCTCATTACTGCGTGTGTGTTGGCTTTACTTGTGTGTGTGTGTGGATGTTTCTGTGTGTGCAAGCTCATTACTGTGTGTGTGTTGGCTTTACTTGTGTGTGTGTACTTCTGTGTGTGCACGCTCATTTCTGCGTGTGTGTTGGCTTTACTTGGCAGATCTCCGCTCTCTCGCTAGCTTGCCCCATCGCCCAGCGAGTTGGGCAGGACGCAGAGGGGCAGAGTAGCACTCACCACCACCCAGTTGGCCCAGGCTTGCCCACCGCAGCTACTTACTACCACCTGCCCTCACAGCGTGCTCACCACATGTCACGTCCAGTTCAAAGCTCCATCAATATTAGCCAATGCAACCCTCAGAGCAACCCTGTGAGAGAAACACTATTATGAGTCCTCATTTTATTTATTTTTTCAAAATATTTTATTTATTTATTTGAGAGAGAGAAAGAGAGCAGGAGTAGGGGGAGAGGGAGAGGGCAGAGGGACAAGCAGTTTCCCTACTGAGCAGGGAGCCAGTCAGGGCTCAATCCCAGGACCCCAAGATCATGGCCCTACCCCAAATCAGACGCTTAATGGACTGAGCCACCCAAGCACCCCACGAATCTTCCTTTTATAGATGAGGAAACCAAGGTTCAAAAAGGTGAGGTGACATGCCCAAGGTCACACAGCTGATGAGTGGCAAAGCCAGGATTTGAACTCGAGCCACCGGATTTCAGAGTCTAGGTTTATCACCCAGTTATTCCACGTACAATAAGGGGAAGTGGGGGCAGAGAGCCACCTAGCTTGTCTTCTTTTCAGTGCCTTGAAATGTGAAGGCACTTACCGGGGTGCTGGCACATAGTAAGTGCTCAGTAAGGTAGAGTAAATTATGTTAATGAGTAGCCAGGAGCGAGGCAGGCTAGGGCCTGTCTGAGCGCCCGCGCTCCGCGGGAGGCAGAGGATGCATGTGCGGGGAAAAATTGATTTGCCTCGGATGCCAACAGTCAGAAATAACTGGCAGGAGATGGGATACCAGACAGAATGTGTAAGTCTCTCTGTTTCTCTTCGCTTGTCACACTATTATAGTTAAAGAGGGAAAACTTCGCAAGAAAAAGAGCATACGTCTGCCCACATTTTTCTAGATTTACATTTTTTTCACTTATTGGAAAAGAAAAAAAAAAAAAAAAAGAAGGACCAAATGTTAAAGACACGAAAAAAAAAAAATCAAAAGGCAAGAAATACAGAAGGGGGGTGGTGGGGGACTCAGTCTGGCAGCTAGGTGGAGACTGGAAAATGGCAAATGACATGGAGCCGGTTTCAATGATCTGATAGCCCTGAGCTGGAATTGATTAGTGGTGTTGGGAGGAGAAACCGGGATGAGAGAGATCTCCTCTCCTCGCAGTGTCATCCTTAAAACTTTGCAGGGGAGGAGGGCAGGAATTTAATGCCCAGAGTGAGCCCGTGGGGGCGGGCTGGGACGGGGACCCCCTTGAGAGGAGAGGCTGGGGGTGCTGGAACCTCCAGATGATGCTGAGAGGAGAGGCTGGGGGGTGCTGGAACCTCCAGATGATGCCCCTGCAGTAACATAGATTCACCTGCAGGGGGCGATCGACTCCTCACACCACGAAGATGTGGCTGCTGGGGGGAGAGGGAGGGGTGTGGGAGACTGAGGGGTCCGGGCTGGACCCCCAGGGAGGAGACAAAAAACATAGACAGCCCCACAGGTGGGACAGTTCAGGATGCCCCAGCAGTGCTCTCTCCGCTCCCTTGAGCCAGGCCGGCTGGAGTCAAAACCAAGCCAGGAGAGAGTAACAGCACCAAGAGAAAAGTGGCCAGTTGGGCCAGAATTTGGTGCACTTCAAGTTAGCAACCCCAGAAGGGAGTTTCTGATGGGTAATTGCCCATGAAAGTTGCTTTTATGACGCTAACGGGCCCATTAAGGAGGGCATGGAGATGATGCCCTAAATCAGGGATGGGTAAACTTCTCTGGAAAGGGGCAACTGGTAAATCTTTTAGGCTGGGAAGGTGGTTGGACTCTGTCGCAAACTGTGTTGGTGTAGCGTGAAATTAGCCACAGACAATGGGTAAGCGAATGAGCATGTCTGTGTTCCAGTCACATTTTATTTATGGATATTAAAATGTAAAGTTCATCGTTACAGGAATGAAAAGAAAAGCCACAGACTGGGAGAAAATATTTGCAAAATCCATCCAATGATGAAGGAACTGGTGCCCAAAATATGTAAAGAAGTCTCGAAACTTAACAATAAGAAAACAAACAACCCTGTTAAGGAAAAAAGATGAGCAGAAGATCTGGACCAACAGCCCACCAAAGAAAAGGTACAGAAGGCAGGTAAGCATATGAAAAGTTGTTCAACCCCCTAAGCCATTAGGGAATTAACAGGTAAAAATAACAAGGAGATACCACCACAAGCCTATTGGAATGGCTGAAATCCAAACCATTGACAACACCACACACTGGGAAGGATGTGGAGTCACAAGAACTCTCATTCTTTGCAAAATGAGGGATGTGGGGATGCAAAATGGTACAGCCACTTTGTAAGACATTTTGGCGGTTTCTAACAAAAACTAAACACGCTTTCACCGTCCAGTTCGGCAATTGTGCTCGTTGGTATTTACCCAAATAAGTTGAAAATGCATGTCCGCATAAAATCTGTGCACGGATGTTTCTAGCAGCCTGATTCATCATTGCCAAAACTTGGAAACAACCACGATGTCCTGCAATAGGTGAATGGAGAAATGACCTGTAGTACATCTAGACAATAGAATCTTATTCAGCTCTAAAAAGAGATGAGCTAACAAGCCATGGAAAGACATGGAGGAGACTTAATGCATATTACTAAGGAAGAAACCAATTTGAGGGGGTTGCATACTACCCAATTCCAGCTGTGTGATATTCTAGGAAAGACAAAACTATGGAGACAGTAAAATGATCAGTGGACACCGGGGATTTGAGCGGAAGGAGGGAGGGGTGAATAAAGGGAGGCTATGCACACATGCAAAGAATTTGTAGGGCAGTGAAAGTACTCCGTGTGATACCATAACTGGTGGACAGGAGTCATTATACATTTTTTCGAACCTCTAGGATGCACACCACCAAGAGTGAGCCCTAATGGTAAACTATAGTTGATAATAATGCATCAATATTGGCTCATCCATTGTAACCAAGGTACCCCATTAATGCAAGTTAATAACAATAGGAAAAATGAGTGGTTGGTGGTAAGGGAGTGGCTGGAAATTCTGTACCTCTAGTACTATTTTCCTTTAAACTAAAAATCGATCCAAAGAATACAGTCTGTTTAAAAACAAAGAAAAATTGGATCTCATGTAATGTTGAAGTGTCAAAAAATAGTCTTCTTTTGATTGTTTGATTCCAACCACAATGTTAAGACTCATTTTTAGCTTGTGGACCATACGGAGACAAATAACAGGTAGATTTGGTCCACAGAAGGTTATTTTGCCAATTGCTGCCCTATGTAATCATGTCAGTGAAGCTAAATCTCCTCTGAGAACTTGGGGAAAGGTGGAGGGCGACGGAGGAAGCTGCTTTTTGACAGCCTATTTGTTCCCCCTCCACAGTCACAGCCAACCCATGGGCTGGACATTGGTCCCCAACAAGAAGGTGGTTCTGACTCAGAGTGACCACGGAGGCCTGGAGTAGACTAGGTGTGAGTGGGGATTCTGGAGCCAGAGTGCCTGGGTTTCCTCTCCGGCTCTGCCACTTGCTGGCTCTGTGGCCTCCTGCTGGTGACTTAACCTCTCTGTGCAGTATTTCCACATCTGTAGAACACAGATGACAGTGATAAATCTATTACACAGCATTGTTGGGAAGATCAGACTGTCTATGCATCGTCTCATAGCTCCAGCCCCTGGCACATAATTGCTGCTCAAATATTTTTAGAAGGGAAGGAGAAAGGAAGAGGAGAAGAAATAGTCTAAGCCAGCTATTTCTATGATGCTGTGTAACAATCACCCCAGTACTCCAGTGATTTAAGATTGTAATACTTTATTCTCATACTCAAGGTCAGCAGGTCAGTTGCCACCTGGCTGCATTGGACTGAACCCCTAGCTCCAGGCACCAGTTTGTCCAGGCTGCAGGTTGGGTTCAGATCTGCTTGATATGCCCTTCATCTTCCTCTGGCCACTTGTTGGTGGCCACTCTGGCTATTTGGCGTGGGCAGTCTACTCTAGTGTCTTACCCTGGTGCCCGAATTGAAGGAGTGGTGGCTACTTGGTGCATGTCTTCTCGTAGGAATCACTGAGCATAAGAGACAGGTCCAGCGCCCAAACACAGTTCAAGGGTGTAATCATGTCATGTCCACTAATTACTGTCCTGTTCTGTCCATTGACCGCAGCAAGTCATGTGGCGATGACCAATTTCATTTTGCCCTGTGGGGAATAGAGAGCCATGATCTCATATTCCAGCGCTGGTATTGTCTCTGTCGCCACAGGATCCCCTGTGGACTCAGAGTTCCTAATTCAGGGACTGTCTTTTATCTGGGACCCTGCCACGTAGAGATTTCCTTAGACCAGGTCCAGACACCAAGGTGCTAGATGTCTTGTTGCAGAAGGAAAAACAGACTCAGATTTAGCTAAGCCAGTGTCCAGCTGGCTGTTCTGCAATTTGTACTGAGCAGGAAGGAGGATATCGCTTTTCTGAAGCCAGGAAAGAAAGCCACGGGCAGGGCAGGAAGGGTCAAATGAGGGAGGCCAGAGGGTCACAGCAAAGTGTAGACAGGGCACCTGCAGTGGCTCCTTGAACACTGAATGTCCACCAAAGTATGTCCTTCTGCACAGCCTGCTGCCCTGTATGGGCCACAGGCAGACCTTCTCATTTATTTTTCATTTAAAATACTGTTTATAGAATCTTCAGATTTCAAAAACAACAGCTAGTCTCTGGAGAAAAGTTAGAAAACACAGATGAGCAAAGCAAAGAGAAGAAAAGTAAAAATCACCCATGATCCTACCACCCAAAGATATTGGACTCTTTTCACTTGTGTAATATCCATCTGGCCTTCTCCCTAAGAGTACAATATATTCATATATTCATTTACAAAAATTGAATCATACACCATATCCCCACTATATCCTTTTCTTTCCGCATGTGGCAATATACGGTTAATGTCTTTCCATGTCAATAACCTGCAATCTCATTCGTGATGGCTATATTGCATGGACATATGGATGCTTTAATTCATATGGGTGCTTCAATCCTTACTATTGAACATTTAGGCTGTTTCTCAATTTTCAATATTCTAAACAACTGCGATGAGCATCTTTTTGGCTAAATATTTGCCCACGTCTTCATTTACTTTCCTAAGTTAGATTTTTAAAGGTGGAGTTACCTGATTCAAGGATATGCATATTTTTAAGGCTTTGATGTACATTGCTTAACTAACCCCAAGAAAAGCCATAGTAAATTATACCTCAGGGTTGGATATTTAAGGGTACCATGCTTATCTTTATACACAGGGTCTGGAACAAAGCTTTGCGCATAGCAGGAGCTTAATTAATATGCATGGATTGTAATTTGAGCATAATAAATCCAGACTCTTGCAAGCACATGATCTGCAATTCTGCTGTTATCTTGTTAGTTCTAGGAGATGGAGCAAAGATTTATTCCTAAGAATGAGAGAAAGTTCAGAGATCACAAAAAGGAAGAGGTACCATATCTCAGGGGAGTGGCCATTTGATAACTCCCTAGGTCATTGCACAGCATTTTCACTGAAATACAGATGTTGATGGTCCAGTTACGAACATATCTATTCCAATATAAATTAGAGTCTAAATAATTTAAAACAGCCCAATGGAACTATGCTGGGCAAAAATCATGACATAGATGTGTCAGGGCTCAGAGGTTAAAAACCATGTGGTAAGGAATTATTGCAATATCCAGACTCAGAATAAACCTGATAGAATTACCACTCAAGAATACATACTCTGTTCGATATCCAATGTAACCAGTCTGTGGAAAGCACTTCACAGAAGTCTGGATGCGAAGATAAAGGAGCACTTAGATACAATCTAAGCTCACCCTCTAAGCTTTGATTTCTTTCTTTCTTTTTTTACTTATTTTTTGTACAAATCCTTAGACCAGAGGGCTTGGTTCATTTTGACAGAAAAAGATAATCATTGAAAAACAGAAGGAGGTTTGGTTCAGCCTTATAATGGTTTCTGTGTTAAGCCTCACAAATGAAAGTCATATTAAACTGGATTTATACAGCCCTGACATCAAAGAAAGGGGAATAAAAGAGAAAAATGTATTAAAACATGCAAAAATAATCTTTCTATAAAGCCTGACATTTATGAACGTAACTCAGAAAAATACCTTAAAATTAATCTGTGGATTAAAGCAATCTGAAATGTACGGGAAGATTACAAGGATGAAGGGGGTGGGGAACAAACAAAATAAAATGTATTGACATTCTAAAGTCTCTTTTCATTTGACAACAAATGTTTTCAAAGAACACAAGGCTCTCTCAGTTATTAATTCATTTTTCTTTACAAGCTACATTCAATTTTGATCATACACAATAATGTGAAAAATCCTCTTCAGGATTACCTACGCAAAATAGCAAAGAAAAAAATATAAGATCGCATGACAGTTTCGAAGCTGAATTACAAATGTGTGCACCCAGCAGTAGATAAAAATGAGGGAGAAGAAGGGAATGATTAAGTTTTCAATTTCCCCACAAGGACTTGATGTTAATTTCAATTCACTTATGTGCTGCTTTGTAGAGGATTATTAAAGAGAACAAATAACCTGATGGTTTGATGATATGATGGCTACGGGAAATTATTTCCCTGAGACATTGTCATTTAGAAGCTGAATGAGTTTCCCAGTCACTCAGAGCCTCAGCTTCTCATCTGAAAACTGGAAAATGACCATGACACCTCCCCAGTAGGATGAATGTGAGGATTTCAGTACATGCTGAAATGTGAATGCAGGGCACATGGTAGGGACTCCCTGAAAAATAGGGATTTTTATTGACATGAACATAGCAAAAATTTATTTTCAAGGTGCCTGTAATAAAGATCATCAATAAGCCTAACATAATCTACTTTTCTAGACTTTGTCTTTTCATGTAATCCTTTCATGTCTACAGTGCAACCAGTAATAAGTTCTGCTCAATGTTTTCTGATATGGAAGGCATCAACAAATAATGATAATTTTTATTGAGGATTTACTATGTGCCAGGTGCACTATATTGTCTTAAGCAGTCTCTACAACAATCTTATTGGATAGGTACTATTATTTGTCTTAGTTTGACAATAAAAAAACCCCTGAAACCTAGAGAAGTCAAGCAATTTTCCAAATTAATGGAAGTAGCAAGGGGGTTAAGAGTATGGGTGTGTGTGTGTGTGTGTATATATATATATATATATATATATATATATATATATATATATAGTGTGTGTGTGAGAGAGAGAGAGAGACAGAGAAAGAGAGAGAGAGAGAGAGATTTTATTTTAAAGACCTGGCTCATGTGATTGTGGGGGCAAGAAAATGCAAAATTTGTAGGGTTGGCTGGCAGCTGGAAATTCCAAAAGTAGTCCATGTTTCAGTGTTGAGTCCAAAGGCAATCTGGAGACAGAATTCCTTCTTGTTTGGGGACCTTAGTCTTTTCTCTTAAGGCATTCATTTGATTAGATAAGACCCCTCACCTTATGGAGGGTGATTGGCTTACTCACTCTGTTAATTTTTTTTTAAAGATTTTACTTATTTATCTGAGAGAGAGAGAGAGAGAGAGAGAGAGAGGCAGAGACACAGGCAGAGGGAGAAGTGGGCCCTGTGCAGGGAGCCCGACGCAGGACTCGATCCCAGGTCTCCAGGATCACACCCTGGGCCAAAGGCGGTGCTAAACCGCTGAGCCACCAGGGCTGCCCACACTCTGTTAATTTAAATGGTTATCATCATATCTAAAAAAATACACCTTCACAGCAACATCTAGACTGCTGTTTGATCAAGCACCTGGGCGCTATAGCTAAGCCAAGTTCGTATAGAAAATTAAAACCATGGGGAGGTGAGAATATTACCTCATAAGATTTTGGAAGGACTGAATGAGACAATACAGGCACAGCACTTGGTATGTCTCAGGTACTCAATATCTTTGGTTCTTATGGGCAGAGCCTTGTGTGGAAGAAGCAGTCCATAGATACTAGCTATTGTTATTAAGTGGTGGAGCCATACTGGAACCTAGGTCATTTGCCTCCAGAGCTCATTGTCAACCTCCCAACCTGTTTTGTCCAATATAATAGCCACCACACAAATGTGTCGATGAAGCACTTGTAGTGTAGCTAGTATGACTAAAATTTAAATTTAAAAACTAAAGCAAGGAAAATTTTAAAATACTGAAGTGACCTAGATTCCAGGATATATTGGGTTAAACAAAATATGCCACCAAAATTAATTTCACGTGTTACTTTTTTACTTTTCTTAAATGTGGCTTCTAGAAAAATTTAAATGACACATGTGGCTTGCATTATATCTTCAGTGGGCATGTGCTTTCCCAACAACACAGGCCTCTCCTGTGTGCATGAGGCCTGCACAGGACAGGCCAAGCAGAACAAACACTACATCAATGCATCTTAATTTCAGTGAGGCTGCCCAAATTCTTGCTTACAAAATCTTAACAGTAGCAACAACCCCAAAGGAAAAAAAATTGGACTTTATTTCAGTGAAGATCTTTTGTTCATTAAAAGACATTGTTAAAGACAGTAAAAAGGCAAACCCAGGTTTGGAAAAGGTAGTTGCAATTCATACACCTGAGAAAAGAATGTTGTTATATTGTTGTATTTCCAGGATTTATGCCAAATTCCTGCAAACCAATAAGAAAAAGGCAGAAAACCCAAAAGAAAAATGCGTGAAAGATTTGAACAGGCATTTTAAAAAGAGGATGTCCAAATGACCAATTAACACATAGAATGCAAATGTGAACATAATTGGCTAAAATAAAAGTGACAGGAAATGTTGATAAAGATATGGCCCTGGAATTCTCACATGCTGCCAATGGGGTATAAATTAGTACAATCACATTGGAGTTTTTTCTTTTTTTTTTTTTTTCTTACCTCTGTTTTCAAATTTTCCTAAGAGCAAGCATGCTTCTCTCTCTTCCACACACACAAAAAAAAAAGCAGTAAAATTGATCTTTAACTTAAAAAGTCAGCATTTCAAAATACATAAAATAATGAGGCAGAGAGAAGAGGGCCCAGGGCCCTGTCACGCTAGAAGAAATTGTCAGCAGTTAATTGAGCCTCAGGGAGACTTTCGAGAGCAGGATTGCAAACGCGGTGAGCTTCACAAATGACAAAACACAGTGCCTGATCTGTTTAAAGCAGGCCCCGTGGGTTCCCTGCAAACTGCGGGGCGTTCTTTGAGGCCAGGAGCCAGAAGGGCCCTGCCAGGGGCTTTGGTGAAAGCAGGGGTTTCCTGGGAGGTTACTTTCACATTAAGTCATAAAATAATTCTCTTTGGAAAAAAATGTGTCGGTAACAAATGCCCCATAGAATTAGATAGATCACTGAAAATTGAAATTTGCAAAGCTTTGCGCAGGCCTTTGATATCATGCTCTACCTTAAATCTAAGAGTTAAGAGTTATTCTTGCCAGGCATCTGGTTTTGAAGTGCCTCAGCATGTGAAGCAGTGCACGGGGGCCCCGCTGTAGCTCTTGATCAGGGAAATGGAGAAATGATTGTCGTTAACATCAAACTCAGGGCACTGGGATCAGCTTTCTGCCTGCCTGGGAAGCCGGCAGCTCCCAAGCTCCATCCCACCCCACCCTCCAACGGGTGATTCCTCTCTCTAGTGAGGTGCAAATCCAGGGAGTTTTATCATGGGGTGCATGGAACCCCTCATATGGTTCTGGAAGAAATTCGGGGGTTCTGTGAACTTAGATGGAGAAAAATGTATTTATATGTTCACCAACCACTACCCAAAACTTTAGCCCTCCATTTTGAAGAGTAGCAACAAACCACAGTAATATTATCAGTCCCATCGATAGAAATCAGATCTTTTCATATCATAGTTGTTGCAGATATGTTGAAATAAAGTCTAGGCTCATGCTCATTCGAAATTGGCTATTAAACCCACTGCTAGAACTTGTTTTGTAAGGCATTGACAAAGAAGCATACACATCACTCTATCACAATTTGAAAAATATTTTGATAATAGGATTTCAACATAACTGTAATCTTACATATTGCAGGCATTTACAAATATTATCGTGCGGTGCCCACAGGCTTCACTCGAGTGCCAAAGGGGTCCCCAGCATGATAGCGGTTAAGAACCCCTATCAGGACAAGAGGTGGGATTGCTTAGGGCAGGGAGAACCAAGTTGAAGGAGCAACACAGGGCAAAGGGGCTGAGCTTTGATTCTGGACAAGCATAGTAGGATAGGCAAGGAGAGGCCCAACGCAACCTGAGTGCCAGGCAGACCAGAGAGGTTCAGAATAGCCTAGGAGGGCACCACTCATGGCAGTGCCAGGAGCACAATCAAGGGGGCCCCAGAGGGAAAGCTCCCGCCCTTTCGAGAACCTGTAGGCACTTTTTGAAGCTCTGACTTTGATTTTGGTCAGGTCTGGTTTAATTCTGCCTCCATCACTCACTTTGGACAACTTATTTAATCATGGAACTTCAGTGTCTCTGTCTGTAAAATAATAATACTTGCCCATTTGTTAAAGAATGTATTTGTCAATATAATGAACAAAGAAAGCAAGTTACAGAATGATAGATATTCCATTCATGAAAAATGTTAATACGAAACAATGTTATATGATATTTATAGGTAATGACTTAATGTAGTAAAGTAGAAAATCAGGCATGAGAATCATAAGTATCAAGTTCCATTTCCTAGTGTGTATATCTGGGGCATGGAGGGAAATAGGTTTGGGAGGTGTATGGGTGAGGGGGAAAAAATCAGAAACAAATACAAGATTTGATGAAGCTCAGCAGTGGGTTCTCTTTAAAGCTTATTAGAGTGGCCTCTAATAAACTGAACATATAAAAATGTACAACTTGATAGGTTTGGATGCATGTGTACACTTATGAAACCTTCACGATTAAGATAATGAACATATCCACCACCCCCAGTTTCCATGTGTCCCTGTGTAATCGCCCCATCCTACCTTTCCCCATCTCCTAACTCCCGGATGATCAATGAGCTGATTTGTCACTATTGATTAGCTTGAGTTTTCTAGAATTTTATTTAACTGTAAGTCTGCACTTTTTCTTTCTCGTTTGGATTCTTTCACTCAGCACAATTATTTTGAGATCCATTCACGTTGGTAGGTATATCAACCCATCATTCCTTTTTATTACTGAGTAGTATCCCATCATAGGGATACTCTACAGTGGGTATATCCATTCCCTTATTATTTATCATTTGGGTTGTTTCCAGTTTGAGGCTATTAAACCTGCCCTGAACATTTGTGTGGAAGTCTTTGGGTGGACATACACTTTCATTCTCCTTGGGTAAATATCTAGGAATGGAACGGTGAGGTTCTATAGTTGCTGTATGTTTGGCTTTTCAAGAAACTGCCAACATGCTTTCCATTTTGTACCGTTGGAAAACGTACCATGTGACATTCCCATCAGCAACGAGAGCTCTAATTATTCCACATGCTTTCCAGCACTTGGCATCGTCAGTCTTTTTAATTTTAATCATTCTAATAGGTGTGTGTTCCTAGCGCATTGTGGTTTTAATTTGCATTTCTCTAATGAATAAAGATATTAAGCATCTTTTCATGGACTTATTTGGCATCTGTGTATCTTCCTTGGTGAAGTAGCTGTTCAAATATTTTGCCCATTTTCTATTTGGTTTCTTGTCTTGCGAGTTGTAAACTTTTAAAAATCTGTATTAGGAGTCTTCTGTTGGATACGTGTTCTGCAACTACTATCTCAGTGGCTTGATTTCTCGTTTTCTGAATGGGGCTTTCTGAAGAGCAAAAAATATAAACAAATTCCATTTTATTGATTTTTTTCAAGTGTTCATAGTTTTTGTGAAATACTTAACCAAACACAAACACACTAAAATCTCTTGTGTTTTCCTCTAGAAGTTTTATAGTTCAAGCCCTTATGTTTTGGCTTATGATTCATTTTGAATTGTTTTGTATGTGGTTAAGGGTCAATGTTCTTCTCTGTTTCTTTTTTGCATATGGTTGTCCAATTGTTCCAGCATCTTTTGTTAAACATTATACCCTCTCCCTTTGAAGTGATTTGTAATATTTATCAATTTACTAAATATATGTGGGTCTATTTCTAGGTTCACTATTCTTCCCACTCATGTTTGCACATTACTTATGAAAATGCTGTGCTGTCTTGATTAGCGTAGCTCCATAATGTGCTCAAAAAGGCCACAGTCTTATGCTTGTTTTATACACATTTTTCATTATACTTTGTGAGAGAACGAGGGGTATATCTACACCATCTTCTTGGAAGAAGCAGCCCTGGTGCATTTTTAAAAGCTGGCCTCTGGTTCCATTTTCACACACACACATACACACACACACACACACACACACACAAATTTCGATGTAAAATAAGGGCAGCTGCCCAGTGTCCTTCACAAGAAATGGAAAACAGGTTTGCAGTAGGACACAAGAGGATCAGCAAAATTTAGATCATTCCAATTCGCCTGCCCAGACATTATACCAGGAGCCAAAAGCTACCTCTGTTTGCCAGAAATGCAGGATAGTGAGAGGAGAACACTGGTGATTTCATCCACCGCTGATAGAGACCTATCTGTCTGGGACCTAAATGGCTAAAATCAGCTTGCTCTTCTCCGCCTTCCCCTCAACACCCATGCACATCTCCACTGTCCACAAACCTTTCAGAGGCTCGATTCCCTTCCTTGGATGATTTCACCTCTTTTTCCCAGGCCGAATACATACAGTGAACGTAGGGTACCTCAACTTCCAGCACCAGACTTCCCCTACCGATGGCTGCTGTGGCCACTTTGTGTGAATTAGGAAGGAGCACCCTTTCCTCAAAGCTCTTTACTATCATCTGCCCCCAAACAGTCACGGTTACTATTGCTGCAGGCAGTAGTGCCCCCTGGATTTGCGAAGTGCACAACATGCTCAACATCACAGATCCTATGACTCTACCTGGGCCTGCCCCCCTTCCATCTTCCTGTCTCAGGGTCACTACCTGAGGGGAGTCCTTCCAGCTGTCCTCCGCAGGCCCCTCTCCTCCCATCCTGTCTTCTTCCTCTTCATAAAGTATTCTTGGGCATGGATCCATTTGGTCATGGGCTGATCAACATTAAAAATCCCTGGCTCCTGGGCAGCCTGAGTGGCTGAGTGGTTCAGCGCCGCCTTCAGCCCAGGGCCTGATCCTGGAGACCAGGGATCGAGTCCCACGTCGGGCTCCCTGCGTGGAGCCTGCTTCTCCCTCTGCCTGTGTCTCTGCCTCTCTCTCTCTCTCTGTGTGTATCTCTCATGAAAAAAATAAAATCTTAAAAAAAAATCTCTGGCTCCTTCTCATCAGTATCTAAACAAACTTATATTTCCCCAATCTTAAAAATAATAATAATATCTTCCTCCCAGTGTCCTTCTCGTTTCCTCCCAGGTGATTTCCTGGAAGACCTGTGCATGCTCATTTGTGTCCATTTTCCCGCCATCTGCCGCCCTTGGTCCTCAACTCCTCCAGGCTGGGAGCGGCCCTGGCTGATGGCAGCGCAGGTGTAGGGCCTGCCATTCCTCGGCCTTCACCTAATTTCTCAAGAAGACGGATCCAGCCTACAGCCCGACGGGCTCCTCCCTCGCCGTCTGCGATGCCACCCTCTCCCCCACCCTCTCCCGGGGTTCCTCCCGAGGCTCCCGGCTCCTCTTCCAGCGCCCCCAGGAGGGGAGAGGCGCTCTCGGGGGCCCTCCGGGGCCTCCTTCGCAGGTCACGCTCCCTCCACCAGGCAGTCTCCCCGAGCTCCTGCTCCGCTCTCATCCCCGTCCGTGGGACCCAGGGCACAGGCGTCCGGCTCAGGCTTTCACCTGCAAGTGCAAACGGGCACATGCCGCGGCCCGCGCTCCTCTAGACCCAGGCTCCTCGCCAACTCGGCTTGTCGTGCGTCCTCCTCCACCGCGCGGTTCGCGGCCTTTCACCCAGGCGGCAGCCCGCGCCGTCACCACGCCTGCCTCCCCACTACCTGCCCGCCCGGCCGCGCACCCGAGGCCCTAACCCGAGCAGCCTAAGTCCAACGAGCCTCCGGAGACGCCCGAGACCAGCGGCGCCCACGTATTAGAGGCTTCGTGCTCCCGCGTCCGCCGCTGGGTTTGAACCAAACTCAGGAGGGAAAGCGCCGGGTCGCTCCTGTTCACGGATTCCCGGCGCACCCGCGGTGCCGGGCACCAGCGAGCTCAGTGAATCCTCGACAGAAGGACAGAAGGACAGAAGGACAGTGAGGGAGGATTCACCATCTCCGCGGGGGACAACTGGAGCTCCGAGCCCAGGGCGCACACCTCAGCCCTCATTCGCCACACACAACATGGCGGCGGTGCCGACCCGCGTCCCGCTTCCGTTTCCGGTGCCGGTCACGTCACTTCCTCTCCGGTTGCCCTGGAGCTCGTTGGATGCTAAGGATGCAGGGAGCCTCTCTTCTCTGCTCTTTTTCCCTTCCAGATTCTTGCTCGTGGTGCGGCGTAGCTTCGAGGCTCGGCCACCTGCGGCTTGTTGGTGAGAGGGGGACCGAAGGGAGGGCTCTCTGGAGTGTGTAGGGGGGTCTGGGATCTGGGGGGGCGGGGCGGAGGGACTGAGTAGGGGGACGTGGCTGGGAGGCGGGTCGAGAAAGTTTATGTTGCAAACCCTCCCCCAAACCGGTTATTATTGGAAGTGGCAGATGCAGTCCGTGGGCAGAGACGATGCTTAGCAGCTAGGGCTTCATCGCCGTAAAATGTGTGTGCGGACGGCCTTAGCAGCCTGAAAACCATTTTCTTCTCCTCTAAGGTTTCTTCTGTATTAACTGGGCCCAGCCACCACCGACGCCTGCCGTCTGGTATCCTTTCCTGCTGTGTCAGGTCACGCCCAGCAGAAGGAAACTTGTTTGTTTTCATCAGCGGCAGGCACCATCCTTCACACTTCTCACCCTTTATCGAACCGACAATGAAAACCCAAGTGCAGGAGGCACTGTTAAAGGTCTGAAAAGGTTACAGATGACCAGAGCCATTTATTTTTATTTTTATTTTTTATTTTTTTGAGAGCGAGAAGGAGAGCGAGCAAGCAAGCAGGGGAGAAGGGCAGAGGGAGAGAGAGAATCTCCAGCAGGCTCCGCACTCAGCACAGAGCTCAATGTGAGGCTCGGTCTCAGGACCCCAAGAGCATGACCTGAGCAAAATCAAGAGTCACTTAACCGACTGAGCCACTCAGGTGCTACGACTTTTATTTTTATTTTTTTAAGATTTTATTTATTTGTTCATGAGAGACACACAGAGAGGAGAGAGGCAGAGACACAGGCAGAGGGAGAAGCAGGCTCCATGCAGGGAGCCCCACGTGGGACTCGATCCTGAGACTCCAGGATCACATCCCGGCCCAAGGCGGCGCTAAACCCCTGAGCCACCTGGGCTGCCCTACGACTTTTATTTTTTAAACGAAGATCAGAAAGGGAGACAGAACGTAAAGACTGCTAACTCTGGGAAACGAACTAGGGGTGGTAGAAGGGGAGGAGGGCGGGGGGTGGGAGTGAATGGGTGATGGGCACTGGGGGTTATTCTGTATGTTAGTAAATTGAACACCAATAAAAAATAAATTAAAAAAAAAACAAAAACGAAGATCTCTTTTATGTGAAGAAACTTAAGGATTTTTGCATCCTAGGATGTGCTGTGAGATTGAAAGCAGAATTTTTTCCATAGATCAGAAGAGAGATAGTCAACAAATGAGTATCCCCTGGCTTGCACACTGAGTGAACACAGTCAAGATCTTCTTCAGCAACCACCTTGGCATTGGAACAGGCTGCAAAGTTCACCCTTCATCAGTCCTCACATCTCCACGTTCAGTTTTGCTTAGTCGTTTACGTTTCTGGCCTGATCAGTGTTTTTCTTTCTTGCAGGTGCAGCAGAGGCTCCCAGATAGCTGAGAAGTTCATGGAATCTTCTTACTGGTACAACTTTCACTATTGCTTGTGTTAGAGTGTGAGGTAAAGATGAGCAAACATTTCTCAAGTGCACTGTTTACCTACACAGCATGCTGCAACTTGACTTCTCAAAGTCAAGAGAAACAGGTTTGCACAATTGCTGTGTGTGACATAGAAAGGACATGGCATCTGATAACAGGAACATAGCTTTTATGCTAATAAAAATGCTTTTAAAATTAGTGTGTGGTTTTTGGTAATTAGCATATGATTTCAGTTATCAATTGGTTCATAACAAACAGACTAATTAAATACCCCCTTCAGTCATTTATCTAAATGACTGTTCTGTTAAATTGTATTTGTGGGCATTGATCAGAGCTAATGGGAAAAAGAGATTAAGATGAAAATCATGGGATTACATTTTTAATTAGTTTGCCCCCTGAACAGTTGTTTGGTATGACACGGTGATTGGTTGGCTACATATACCTACCCAGCAAGGATGTGGCTCTACTACTAGACTTTGGAACATAAGAGTGTTTCACAAGAGACGAGTATTTGAGTATTTTATTCAGTTATCTTTCTCTTTATTCCTGCTTAATAAGGAACTGGAAAGGAAGGCAATGTGTGGGATCTCATAGTTTTTCATCTGGTGATACATATAAAGTATGAGATGAGGGCATCAGTTCATTAATAAATATCTCAGACTTAATATGTCTGAAATAAAGCTCTCCATTCCCCAGCCCCAACCCCTTCCTCTCCCAGGGTTCTTATCTTGACCAGTGATACTACCATGTATCAGTGTGTTCAAGATGAAAACCTAGGAGCAGTCTTGAGTCCCTGTTTCTCTCATGCCCCACAGCTTGTCCATCAACAATTTCTATCAGCTTTTCTTCTGAAACATATCCAAAATCTACCCACCGTTCTCTTCGCTACCACCCTAACCCAAACACCATCATCCTTTACCTGGTTAACGACAACACCCTCTGAATCTGGTCTCCCTGTTTCCAATCTCGTGACCCATTTCTACCCACCTCTGCTCCACCCCACCCAGTCTGTTCTCCACACAACAGCCGAAAACACTGGCTTAAAACATAAGTTAGAGTCTATAACTTCTCTATCTGGAACCACCCAGCATCTTCCCACACTAGTTACCATGCCCCATGAGACCCTGCATGATCTGGATTCATCTGGGACCACTCCCTACCCCTCCACTCACTGTGACCCAGCACCACTGTCTCTTTCTTCATCTGCCAGGTTTAAACTTGCCTACAGGCCCTTGAACTAGTTATCCCCCTTGCCTGGAACCATCTTCCCCCAGATGTTTGCTGGGATGGATCTCTCTTGTGTAGATCTCAGTTTAAAGGTGATCTCCTTAAATAGGACCTTCCTTTACCACCCAACCAACAGTGGTCTCCTATTACTCCTCTTCACACTATCCTAATTTGCTCATCTCTGGAAGAGTATTTCAGCTCAGATGATCAATACTCTTGCCCCTTGAAGTATGAAAATAAAATTTAAAGAGAAAAATTGTGCACCTGCCCACAATATTCCTCATTATTGCTGTTTTCTGGTGTCCTGGTTCATTGACTGTCTCCCCCTACTCCTATGTGAACTCTGAAAGGAAACCTCTTGTCCTGTGTGTAACTTTGTACCCAGAGCCCCATGAGTCTCCAGTGCATGAGTGAATGAATACATAATGGATTCTCTTGGCACCAAGATAACTACTGTCTCATCCCAGGTACACTGAAGGAAGGCTTGGAAAGGTTGGGGGACCAAATAGCGCATAGAATGGACCTTAAATCACGAGACATGGGCAAGGACCCAGAATGGAGAGAGGCAAGGGGACAGTGAAGGTAAATGGAAATTATATTGAGCAATTCTATGGATATATCCTAGAAATCCTAACCCCTGGGGTGCCTGAGTGGCTCAGTCAGTAAACAAAGTCTGATTCTTGGTTTCAGCTCAAGTTGTGATCTCTGAGTCATGAGATCAAGCCCTGTGTTGGGCTCTGTGCTGAGCATGGAGTCTTCTTGAAATTCTGTCTCCGTCTTTCTCTGCCCCTCCCACTTGTGCTCTCTTTTTCTCTCTCTAAAATAAATATATAAATCTTCAAAAATAAAAGAAGAAAAATCCTAATGCTTGCGCAAGTGTGCACCTGCCCACACATATTCACACACAGTCTGACCGAAAATAGTGCATCTTAGTGTTTGCTCTGTACCTGAGTCTTACAGAACACGTTTTCTGGGTAGAGACGCTTGGGCTTCAGTGTCAGGAGAGTGTGATTCAGAAGTCTAGGTGGGACCCACGTGTCTGCTGCTGGATAATCCTTGTAAGTTGGTCTCATTCTTGGTGGGCACAGTAAGGCTATGGTCATTACTACCAGCTTAGAGAAGACAGCATGACATCCTATGGTGGCTCTGTTAAATCACCCAATGGGCTGAGCCTAAGCCTGGTTTCTCCAAATATAAAGTAAAAGATTTACTTGGACTCCTGTGTAACTTTAAAACTCAAACTTAACTGAAATTGGGCTTATGGGAACCCCTCTTCCCTGAGGAGCAAGGGCCTATGAACCTGAGGCCTATGTTCCAATTTGGCAATTCCACTTAAAGGCCATATTTTGTCTAAAAAGCACTTTACTGTATTATGCCACCTAATATTTATTTTGATAGCCAGTGAAAATGGCAGGAGCAAATTCTGCTGCAAAACTGTGCTGAGCAGGCTCAGACCTATTCTTTATTCTAGGTTGAATTTGAGGGGATGGGGTTGCAGGAGAGAAAGTGACTATACCATTGGTACTCAGGTTTAAAAAGATGGCAGGAAATGGAGCTTAGACTTCAATCCTTTCAAAAATCTTTCTCACCCCCAATTGGTCAGTGAAATTCCTGGGTTTAGTCTTCTCTTTTCCGTGCACCCCTTGGTTGGACCTTTTGTTAATCCTTTTCTCCTTTGAGGCTGCCTTTGACTTTTCTAAAAACTGAAATGCAAGCTTTGTTGAGATCTATCCAGGGTCCCACACTGCATATAGATTTCATGTCTCCTTAGTCTCCTCCAATCTGTGACAGCTCCTCATTATATCCTTGTCCTTCGTGATCTTGTCACTTTTGAAGAGGTCTAGTCAGCTCTTTTGTAGACTGTCCTTTGATGTGGAATAGTCTGATGTTTTCTCATAATTAGACTAAGGTTTTGAAGTTTCTGTGAGAAAACCACAGAAGTGATGTGTCCTCCTCAGGGTTCTATATCAGGTACCCTAAGGAATGCTGGTATGTTTTGTTTCTGAAGGTGTTAATCTTGACTACTTGGTTATGGTGGTATCTGTCAGGCTTTTCACTGTAAAGTGAAGAACTCCAGTTGTAATTGATATATATTTTTTTGGGATGGGGGATATTGTGAGTCTCCCTTGGCATTATTTGTAACAAGATTTTCCTTCTATGTGGATGTTGGGATGGGAGGTGGGGGAAGGCGGTGCATTTTGTTCGGTGTGTATCCCAAGACTAGATCAGAACTTGCCATGATTATGCTGCATAAAGTCAGAGCTAAAGAAACCTTTGCCGCTGTGAGAAAGAGCGGTGGCTCCATCCTGATACACCTAAAGGAAAATGTGATATAGCCTGTTTCCTTTGTGTATGGGGTTGGGGTGTATGTTAATTAAGTGGAGTCCTTTTCATCCATGACTTCATTCAACAAATGTTTAGTAATAAAGGCTAACATTTTTCAATTGTCTGTAATTTGCCAGCCACTGTAATAGGCTCTGCCTCTATGATCTCAGTTCAATCTGGCAACACTTTGAAGTAGGTATTATTGCCAACTTCACAGGTAAGGATCCAGAGATTTGAGGAAGTAACTTACTCGAAGGAAAAGTGGGAGAACTGGGTCTCTAACCCAGTACTGTCTAACTGAGAAGTGTGCTATTTCCATGGCGTCAAGCTTGCTGCCCTACAACATGCCAACCACCATGATCCGGGCTGAGGATACAGAATGTAAGATCCATGTTTGAGAAGAGCTTATACCATATAGCACAGGAACCCTCTGGAAGGGACCCAGAAGGCCTGGGGAGGAACCTCCACTCTGGGGCATCATCCTTTTGTTCTGAGTGGCAATTGCTCTGCCTTGAGAATCACTGAGTTGGTTTTTCTCAGGTCTTTATTGAGACAGGGTGGATTTGCCAGGTGACCTTCAGCTACAAATAGTCAACTGGAGAAGGGAACTGATGTTGATGGTATGCTTGCTCTGCTTTTCATTGGCCATTATTCATCTCAGCCACCCTATGAAGTGGACATGTTATGTCCACTTAGCTTATGGGGAAACCAAGGCTCAAAAGGGGGAAATAAGCTGCCAATGTCACTAGCTACTGAGTGGCTGAACTGGAGTTTGATCCCAGATCCGACTGAGTGTATACCTGGTCTTCGGTACCCTTTGGTATTCCAGGGAATAGAGATTGTAGCATCCTCACCACTGATGGGACTGTGTGCCTGTTGTCTTCTTGTTTGTAGAAGGGATGATCATGTTATGTTGTGTGTGATGGACCTGACAGCAGTTCATTTGTAGCAAGTATTGTGGGTTTTTTTCCCTCCTCAAACCAAAAGATCTTTGTGCAGCTTTTGCTTTTTTTAAACACCTCCTCCCACAGTCCATCCATGTCAACAGAAGGAAATTGGAAAGCGATGATTCTGAATCATTCACGACATATAAAATGCTACCGTATAAACAAGCATGCTTCCCTAAGAGATATAGCATATGGCAAGTCAAGTCTCTCTGTTCCCTGGCTTTTGATGAGAGAGTTCAGTTCCTCCCATAGTCAATGCATCACAAATAGCATTTGATGCTGCTGCTAATAGTCTGTGGCCTTCATGTCACTGAGCATTTGCTGAACTGTCCAATGAAGGAGGGGATGGAAGAGGTCTGTCATTCTCCTGCCTCTTCCATTTTTGGCATCTCCCTAGCTCTAGATCATTGTTCTTTCTATTCCTTGTTGGTTTTGAAAATGCAAAAGCAAAGCAAAGCTGTACTCAGTGCTTAAAAAAGAAAAGGAAAACTGATTATTAGTAGGCCTGGAGATAGGACAGGGAGACCAGCCAACAATCTGGGTTATTACAATTACTCCATTTTGTCCCTACCATATATAACTGAGATTCATTGATTATCTTGACTCTGGTACTGTTGTTTAGAGGCAGTGAGAATGACCAAAAGTGAGATTAGCAGTGGCCCTGAAGAAGAGTGGGTATAAGGAATTGGAAGATGCTCTTGTTTGTTCCATCTTAGTATGGACTACCTCAGATCCTGAGGCAAGGATTCCAGTGTAAGTAATTCTTGGGAGTTATAGGAGCCAATGGTAGGGAATTAGGGAGAATGAGCTGGAAAGGATGAAAAAAAAAAAACCAATAAAACCTGTATTATCAAGGTAGCTGCTACTGTAGGGACAAGCGCTTAATAAGCCCACTGGTGAAGCCTAGGGAAATAGTGCTATAGAGCACATGTCAGAATTATCTGGTGTCCCCCCATTCCACTCAGCCAAGAACTGGGGTATTTATACTCCAGCTGCTTAGTGACAGTGATGGAGGGCTGCTCCCACGAGGTGTACTGGGCAAACTGGTGGTTTCTACAGCTTGGGAGGAAGTTCTCAGGCAAAGAGATGTAAATGCTGGCCATTGGAAGTCACTCAGCGTGCACCAGTGTGGTAAGGCAAGGCTGGTACAGATAGCATCTCTCATGTGCCCTTACAATAAAGCAAAACAAAACAAAATACCCACTCTGACCCCAGTGTCACCCGTATCCCTGTAGAGCACCACCAACTCACTCAATTTCTCATGCTCAAGACCTTGGAATTTTCCTTGACGCTTTTTCTTTTTGTTCTTGCCTCACACTCAAGCTATCTTCAAATCCCATGAACCCCATTTTCTTTTTTTTTTTTTTAAGATTTTATTTATTTATTCATGAGAGACAGAGAGAGAGGCAGAGACATAGGCAGAGGGAGAAGCAGGCTCCTCACAGGGAGCCTGTGACTCGATTCTGGAACCCCGGAATCACACCCTGAGCTAAAGACCAATGCTCAACCACTGAGCCACTCAGGCGTCCCAAACCCCATTTTCAAAACATGTCTTTAATCTTACTACTTCTCACCATCATTGCCATCATCTTTCAGTGGATATCCTAGCTCTACCACACGGTAGCCAGAGTAATATTATTAAACCTCAATCAGATCATGTTACTCCCCATCTCAAAAGCATCCAGTGGGCCCTTATCCTTAGAATAAACTCTCAAGTCCTTACCATCTCCTAACAGGCCCTGTGTGATCTGGCTCCTATTTACATCCCTGACTTCAGTTTCTACCCAATCTCCTCCTCGTTCACAAGTGCTCCAGCCACATGGGTTTTCTTGCTGCCTTCCTGCTTCTGGGCTCTTGCACTTGCTCTTTCAACAGAGAACACTGCTGTAGATATTCATGTCACTCATTTTGTTCAGGTTTTTGCCCAAATGTCACCTCTTTATAGGGAGGACTTCTTGTAATGCTTTATCTAGAAAAGAGCCTTTTGTCACTCTCTTTCCATAGTCTGTTCTATATCTTTTTCTCCACAGCAGTGATCATTATGACCTGGCTGATTGCAGTTTGTTTTTATTTGTTGCCTATTCCTCTGCACTAGAATGAAGTGCGCTTAATGGAAGGACTTTGATTCACTGAATCACCCCTAACTTCTAGAATAGCACTAACACATAGTAGGTATTCAATAAATACCTGTTGATGAGTGGATTAATAACTACTTGCTGGTCCTGCTGAGAGCAGCCATCGGTCAAGAACTTTCAGGACAGACAGCAGAATTGCAAACTTCAGTTTGATAACTGCCTGGCTGCAGCTCTTCCCAGAGCTGCTCCTCATGAGGAACACATACTCTTAGAATCAGTTGAAGGTCCTGGGCTACTTCCAATATGTTCTTTCTTGACATCCATTGCAAATTTCAACTTGTTCAGTTTTCTTTTTGTTTGCCTTTCTGAGAACAATAGTGGGGAAATCTAGGTAACCAGTGTGCTACAAGTCATACATGATGATGGAGACAAAGTGTAGTCTTGTTTTTTAATAAACTGGACTGTGAAGTTGGTCATTTCCCCTAGCGCTTGGCACACAGTAGGTGCACACTGCATGTTGAGCAAATTGACAGTATCATCTTTTTTGATGTCATTAAGCTTTCTTTGTGTACGACTTGTCCTGCTAAAGGTATTGCATTCCATGGCCCACACTCTTGAAGACACCAAAGAATGAGGGGATTTTCTCCATTACTCTTTCCTCCCCACCAACCCAGACAACCCTTAGCCTTATCCACACCTGTCCCTTCTCATACATACATACCATCCCATGGTCCTAAAAATAGTCAGGAGAGTCAGCTCTATCTTCTGTGTGTGGTTTAAAACCATTTTATTTATTCCATTATAAGAGTAATGCAACCTGATTTGTAGCAAATATATAAACTATTGAAAAGTAAAAGAGAAAAAGAAGAAAAAAACTCATGTGGCTCTACCACCTGGAGAGAACACTATTAATATGCTGGTGTATTTATTTCCAGTATTTTCTGTGTATATTTTCACATAATTTTAACAATTTTTAAATCTGTTTTTACTTAACATCGTAAGTAAATATTCTTAATATTGTTAGTATTCTTAATATCCAACACTTTGTAAATATTTTTTTTGTAGTTGTATGCTAGTACATTTCCGTCTTGTAGACCACTTAGCTTATTTCCTGTTTTCCAAAATTATAAGTAATGCCAGGATAAACCTCTTTTACCTGTATCTTTACTGGCATTGCTAAATATTTCTTTAGGATAGAATCCCAGAAATGGAATATCTAGTTCTAAAAGATACAAACTCTTAGTATACTTTGTGAGATTTTATTTTGATTTCTAAAACTGTTCGGATGTGACATCCATAGAAGAGCTCTAGAAAAGCTGATTGCCTCGAAGAATTTACTTCCAGTTTTGAAATGTTTCAGGCCCAGAGTGTTTTAGCATTCAGTTTAAATGAGCACAGAAATCTTCTGTAGCCCGTCTCCACTTTGGGCCTCTTCCCTCCCTAATAAAATGCAGCAATGGCATTATAAAAATCCTTCTTTGGTAAACAACATCTTTTTGTGTTCTTGAGGATTAAGTCGTTCTGGCAGGTACTGGGTTTATGCCTAGAATTATGTGTAGTATTTTTGCATGCCTATTTATGACGCCTTAAGGGTTTAGTTATGCTTTCTGTTTTCTTGCTGCCAAAAGGAAGACCAGATTTCATGGCAGTGAAACCTGCATTTACAAGTCAGAGTCCTGCCTGAAAGCCCAGAACTGAACCTTCACAGGCACTGCTCTTGGGAACATTATATGGATAAGGAGTTCTCTTTCTAAGACTGGGCCGGCCTCAAAAGGGCCTAGCCAAATTTAGACGGTTTACAAATGGAGGGAAACCATGAGATTCATAGAGGTGAGCTGTCACACATAACACAGTATCATAATACCCAGAAAATACAATATCCAGGAGAGTCAAGGTTGTAGAATGGTTTGGAAAGTTACAGTACACTCATATTACATAATCTCAGGCAACATTATTAAAAAGAATGAATCTGACATCTCTGTATTGACATGAAAAGTTGCCCATGCTATGTTGTTAATTCCAAGTAGCAAGTTGTATGATTTGATCCCATATTGTAAAAAAGGCAAAAATTGGGTTCAAGGGAGTCTTTAATATCTACAGGAACCAAAAGAAATATGTGTAAGGACACACATCAGACTGCCAGTAACTCTGGCTCACTCAGAAGTGTGGAATTGAGTTCGAGGGCAATGAGGAAAACTTTGCTTTATACAGTTCTATCGAGTACCATGCTACAAGGAGCATGTGTTACTTTTTTAACCTAAAAAAGGAGAAAAGCTAGTAAACAAGAGGCCTGGAGACAAGATTGGAATGAGGAAAGAGGCCGAGGAGCTAGTTCCTAGAGCTAGCCCTGTCCAGGGCTCGGGTCTCTCTCTCTGCATGGCTGGTGCATGCTCCACAGGAGGGCCCAACTTTCTAGAAGAGGAGGGCTGAGTTGGTATGTCCCTCCCCTGGCATCAGGAAAAGCTTCTAGAAAAAAATAATTAGAATGATCCAGACAGAGTCAGGAGTTGCTACCCTTCCTCTGAGGGCTTAAGAGAGGGTGATCAAGAGGGGAGAAAAGAACATCCTTTAAAAGCCCCAGAATGGAAAAGACGGACTGAGCCTTCGAAACAGAGGGCACTTCCTGGCCATCTATGAGGCCTGCTCTGGGCCTGGAGCTGGAGATGGTGCCTGAGGCTTTGATTGTCCTTCTCCCTGGGGAGCGAGCACTGAGGTGTGTCTTTTAAGAGTGATGGCTCAGAAGCTACATGGCTCTCAAACATGATTTATTTTATATCCTATTTGTGAATTAGGGTGTGTTTACAGTGAAAGGGTGATTTAGACGGTGACGGGTCTGCTGGATATATAAAGGGATAATTGAATCTCAGAGTCTATTAAAGGCTGTTGTCTTACATCTTGTGGGATGACATTTTATTACAGGGGCCCACTTGGCTCTTGCATTCAGTTTCTTCTCTTCCCTTCCTCCCTTTCTTCATTGTTTTTCAAAAATTAGATTTTCCCTTGCCCCACCAGAAGTCGCAAAATCGCCTCTGAGGAGAGTCAGGCTGTCTGAGAGGAGACCCCCCCCCCCCCCCGCCCACCCGGGAGAGGTGGCATTGGAAGGCTGTTCAGTGGGGGCTCTGGAATCGGCCACTAATCTTGAATCTAAGCCTCAGTTTCCATCTCTGTCAAGCAATAGCACTTACTTCTTACCTGCTATGATGACACCAGGTGGCGCCTAGCACAGTGCCCGGCACTCAAGGGGAGGGCCCATCAACTGTTCTAGTCGGAACTTTTGTCATTCCCAGTTCTGCCAGAGACTTGCTCTGTTTCCTCTGGCAGACCAGTTCATTTCCTGGGGCTCCCTTGTTTCTCCCCCAAGCAGTGAAACGCTTGACAGTTAATAGCTCCAGTGAAGGCCGCAAAACGCAACAAAAGCAGCTCAACAGCAGCGAAAATAATCAAAGCAACCCACCCCAGTTCCTCGGTAGAAGGATAATGTCGTTTCACTGGGGACGGCTCTCCCCAGTAAGTGGGGCTTTTCTCTCCACAAAGAGCTTGGAATCTGCTCCTCGGGGCTGTAAAACTGGCCTCGTTCCGTGGTCTGATCTGCCGGCGACCTATGTCCACACACTTCTGAAGCTGGCCAGGGGCCCTGGCACAGTCCCGCCACACAGGGCCCACCAAATCGAGAGCCCCTTTCTCTGGAGCAAATATCATCGCACTCATTGCCATCAAAAAAATGAGAGCATTCACAGTGGTACGGCATCCAGCTTCTCTCTGTGGCCTTTTGAAACAATTTTTTGTGACCAGAGAATGGCAGGAGACAAAGGTCTTTCTATCTGATCTGCTCAGCAGGCTGGCGTCGGATTGTGGGGGGCCTGTTTTCCTCTTTCCCTGGTGCCACACGGATGGTGATCACTGTGTTGTCTCTCTCTTTGAGCAGGACAAGGCAGGCAGGCAGGCAGAGGGATATATTTCAGCTGCCCTTGACTCTGTTTATAATCACAAACATGAAAGGAAGGGAAGGAGATTGAGTTTATAGGACTGCTTCTTTGTGTAGTCTAATTTATCTCTCTCAGGCAGCAGTGGGCTGAGCGGGTTTCCTTTTTGTTTCCGATGCGGGAAACTGAAATATGAATCTATGTTGATGACAAAATAAAGGAATTGAAAGAGGCATAAATCTTATCTTCTCGCAACCCTGGAAGATCAGCTTCTTGTGAAGAAGGGGATTATACTTCTGTAATTAACTGCTTTGCAGCTCCTGGTGGTGGCTCAGAGCTGAATAATAGCACCCAGCGAGGTTGGATGAAAGGCAGGTGGGCGGGAGCAGTGGCCGATTGTCAACCATGGTCCCAGTGCCCAGTGCTTAGAGAGCTGAGCCAGGAGACATTTGTCCCCGTCTATCAACATTTGCAGCAGAGAGAATAGAATTCCGGAAGAAACAGCTCACAGAGACCTATTCCTCTGTGGGCTGGTAGCTGCCAGGAGGGGCCTTGGAGGCCCAGGCCAGGTTTTACACTCCTTTGTGGTCCAGCCAGCGCTCAGTACCCCATTAGGTGCTTGTCGGAGGTGACTGGCCCTTGCCAGCAGTGAGATCTTGGGAAAGTGGTCTCATTTCACTGACCTTCAGTGTGACCATCCACAAAATGCAGGGGCTAGGGGTGGGGACTCTTGAAGAATTCTTGCAAGGGAGAAATTAAATCACGAGTGCAAACAAATTACTTACCATAGTGCCTGGCACATGGCGGGTGATCAATAAATGATAGCTATTATTATTGCATTGGGGAGTAAAAACCGATTGCAGACTCGTGGCCATTTTAAAGTCAGCATTTATGAGGCTTTACCATGCACAGGTACATACACACGGGAGTGTGTGAAAGCCTCACGACGTCTGAGGCTGAGTGTCCCGTAGGCAGTGTTCTTCCCTCTGCTTCACCGGTGACAAACAGCCTCAGAGTAGAACAGCGACCTGCTCCAGGTAGGCAGCACACGTGGAGACTGGAAGCGGGTCTTCTTTTCTCTGCCCCTCCCTACATCCCTCGCGTCTCAGAGCCAGGCTCACGCTCGTCCTGCTTCTCTCCTATGGTCCCTCCCACTCCAGACCTCACTACCCCAGGGTCAAGCCTCCAGCCCTCCCTTTGCTTCCTTTTTTCCTCTCTGCCACATGCTGGCATCACTGAGTCCCAGAGATTCTTCTCAGATGTTCCTAGAATTTCTCCCTTCTCAGTCCTGCTGCCACTCATGCTGGCCCAGACAAGCAGGCTTTCCTCCAAAGAGGGGCTCCTGCACGCTGTCTCAGGGCTGGGTTCTCTCTCCATTGCTCCACACCAGTGCCAGATGAGCCATCCCAGTCCCCACTTGGCCTGCCCTGCCCCACTGGGGAGCACAGCCACACCCCTCTGTGGGTCAGATCAGCAACATAATCCTTCCCCAGCATTTCTTCAGCTGATCCACCCAAACTTGTCTCTTCCTACTCCTGGTCAGAACCCCCTGTTCCAGCTGAGCCTGCCTCAGTATCCCTCAAGTGCCACCCCAAAGCTACTCTGAGGGCTCAGTGCATTCAATCCTTCATAAAGACACAAAGGTCTGACATAGGCTGCCCCATTCAATGCACAAGAAATGCTTGACAGAGCCATGGGGTGTAGACATCGTCTATTCTATCCTCTACTCCTCCCACCCCCACTCTACAGATGGAACAGCCTGCAGCCCTGAGGAGTTTCAAAACCAAGTCTCAAACCTAACTTCTAATTTAAGATTTGGTGCTCTTGCATCAGACCCAAAGAGCATGCCACCCTCAGTGATGGCGGGGTGGGGGGTAGGGGGTGGGGGGGCGGGAGGTGTGTTTAGTACTCATTCTACATGTGGGCCTGGGACTTGAGTAATTCACCAGAGGGATGGCCTGAAAGCTTGTTGAGGGAAAACAGCTGAGCTGGACACTGGGGCAGAGGTGTGGCGGTCAGTGACCTGGGTCTGAAGTACCACAAGATGGCACCCAGAGGCAAGGCGTTCTAGACAGAGGGAGCAGCATGGGGGTGGGGGGCGGGCCAGACAGCCTGCGGTGTCATGGGGAGCAGCATAGCTAGCAGCGAAGGGACCTTCAACAGACAGAGAAACCTGGATTCAAGTTCTGCCTCTACCCCCAGTCTGACCAACTCAGGATTTGGGGAACTTACCACCTTCCTGGATCTTAGTATTCTTTTATTTTTTTATTTTTATTTTTTAAAAAGATTTTATTTATTTATTCATGATAGACAGAGAAAGAGAGAGAGAGAGAGAAAGAGAGAGACCGACCGACAGAGACACAGACAGAAGGAGAAGCAGGCTCCATGCAGGGAGCCCAAGTGGGACTCGATCCCTGGTCTCCAGGATCACGCCCTGGGCTGAAGTGGTGCTAAACCACTGAACCACTCAGGCTGCTCAGGGATCCTGGATCTTAGTATTCTTTTAAATGACATGGGCAGAACACCATGACTTGTTTCCTGGGGTAATTGTAAGGAAAAACCAAGAGTGAGGCACCAAATACAGGGCCTGGCGCACGGTAGGAGCTTGACGAAAAGTCCACTGTGGCCGGAGCGCAGGGACAAGCAGAGGTGTGGACCCCTTCTCCTCTTCCCAGGACCTCACCAGCTGGCCTGGGAGGGCTGCTTGCCCACTCGTGGTTGCCAGGACGCTGGCCATTCCCCGGTCCAGAACAACCCACTGGTGTTGTCATCGTCCTTGAGCCCTTTCCAGCCTGAACACAACTGGCGCTAGTGTTCCAGGTCTGGTAGCGTTCGCTGGCAGAGCCCGTGTTTGGGAGCCAGAGCTGTATTTAGGTAGAAACAGACACTGGAAACAGCTGCTGGCTTCTCTGCCTCGGTAAACACAGAGCAAGCCCTGCCACTCTGGGCTTTGCAAGGGAGGAGGGAACACCAGGCAGGCGCTGCTCACTGGAGCTTGTGGGGTGAGGGCAGGCTGTTTGTTTGGAGAATGTACCAGCCTCCTTGGGCTGGGGCTGGGGGTTGAGGGACGGAGGGAATTAGATGCCCTCCTCTCCCTCTGGGGTTCTAGGTGTTTGAAGACTCTACAGGTACTTTTGCCACGTAGTATCTGTGGGACTTTGGGTCAGTTTTTCAACCTCTCTGGCCAGCCAGTCAGCAAAGACAATTCCTGGCATGTTCCTGGATGCCATCCTCTTTAGTGAGTGCTTACTGAAGTGACCCATGCATCAGAGTCACTTGTGTGAGGCTAAATAAAAAATTCAGATTCCCAGACCCCACCTCACTGAGCCAGAGAATCTCTGAGGCAGAGCCCAGGAGGCTGCACTTTAACAAACTCCCCAGATGACTCTGGCACAGATATCAAAGGAACTACATCTTGAAAACCACTATCTGATTTCCAATAGGTTCCCTGGGAAATCAGGAGGAAGAGGTAGTCAGAAGGAGGGGGCTGATGGATGATGCCAGCATGCTTCTTTTCATATGCACATCTGCATTTATGATTTTTGACTTTGGCTTGAGAACAGGTGCTTTTAGATGTATGTCTCCTTAGAACAGATGCCATCCCTGTTCAATGATATAAAGAATAATACCCCATCCCCCAGAGTTACCTCATTTGCCATCCATCCACCCATCATCCACCCACCCATCATCTCTCCATCCATCACCCATCCATTTACCCATCCATCCATCCATTCATCCATTTGTCTATCCATCCATCCATCCATCCATCCATCCATCATCCATCCACTTACTCATCCATCCATCCATCCATCCATCCATCCATCCATCCATCCATCATCCATCCACTTACTCATCCATCCATCCATCCATCAATCCATCCATCAGCCCTCATTTTCTACATACCTACTGTTCTGTGCCTGCTGTGGCTGGTCTTTGGAGACACAGGGGAGAATAAGGCCTGGTTTTCCTGGCTAGAATTCCAAATCTAGACAAGTAGACATACAAGTCATCATGGTATAGGAGATCCATCCAGTGATTGATGTCTCAAGTAAGTACAGTGATGGCACAAGGTACAAATGATGGACTCCATTAGCAGGGAAAGAAGATCAAAGAAGTCCTCACAAGACAGCAATTTGTGAATGGGTCATGAAGGGGAAGTAGGAGTTTGCTCGATGGAGAGGGTGTGAGGGTGTATAGGAAGATAGGTGAGTCCTGTGGTGAAATCCCTTCCCATCCATGTGAGAAGCCTCGCCTCAGGCCCCATGGAGCCCACGTTGTGATGCTGACCTGCAGTTATAACCTCTAAATATACTTTTTAAATATTTTATGTATTTATTCATGAGAGACAGAGAGAGAGGGGGGCAGAGACACAGGCAGAGGGAGAAGTAGGCTCCGTGATCCTGGACTCCAGGATCATGCCCTGAGTCAAAGGCAGACGCTCAACAATGAGCCACCCAGGCGTCCCTGCACCTGTAACCTCTAAACTTAGCCCCATATCCTGGCATTTCTGGGTGAAAAGGAACCACTCTTGAGCATATGTGTTGCAGGCTCATGGCGGTTGTCTCTTACACAGTAAAGTTATTATAGAACTGATAGGTGAATGGCCATCCAGATCGAGAGGCATGAGATGCTTCTAAAGCCTGGGTTCAGGTACGAGCCCTGCCGGCAACTCACTCTGTAACTGGACAGGTCTCTGACCCTGTTTTCCCATCCCCAAGATGGAAGATTGGCTGCTAGCTCTGCCAGTTTCCTGTCTGGAGCACGGCCCTGCCCTTGTTATTAACGACGTTCCTCTCCACCCCACACTCAACTGTTGGAGCACATGAGCAGCACAACATCTCCCAGGTTTAGTGGATTTGCTTTGAGCCCCCCCCCCCCCCCCCCACACCAGCATATACCTGCAGCCCAAAGTGGCATTTTGCAGGGAAAAATGCAAGGTGAGCGCAAGCCTGAAGGTGGTGCTGTGGCTCCAGCGTGGAGCTGCTTTCCGGAGCAGGACTGTGTTTTGGGAGGATCTGTGGAAACCGGGCAGGGCTGATGGCAGGTTTTGTTCCACCTCGGGGCCCTCACAGTTCAGCCAGGCCTGCTTATTTGCGAGAAGCAGCCAGGCCAGCCCACTCGGGCCTCCCCACCTCCAGGCCCCTTTGCACCTCTTCAGAGCTCTGTTTCCCTTTGGGTCTTCCCTTCGGGAGAGGGGGAGGAAGAAAGCCTGTTGTGAGTGGCGCAGAGGTGGAGCAGGGATCTGTGCCTCAGTTTCCCAGGAGGCTCATTCTCTGGTGCTCATGAGGCAGGGGGCCCTTGGCATGGAGCTGCCAGTTGAGTCTGTGCCATGGTGTGACTTGATGTGTTAGGGTCACAGACTGCTTGGTCCCCCACTGTGGACCCCATACTCGGGTGATTCACTTGATATTTTGAAAATACTCCATACTCTCCCTGCTTCCCTCTCTCCATTTATTTGGGTTTGGTTCTTAGCTGAACCATCTAATAAAGAACCCAACGGAGAGAATGATAGGGGGCAAGAAGAAGGAAAGAGGAAAGTGCTAACATTTATTAAGTGCCTGCTGGGTACCAAGCACTTCCACAAGAACTAGAGCAGCAATTTTTATACTTCCTTTCAGCTGCATACCCCTTTTTTTTCACCCAGAATCACAAGTGAGCCCACCCATGTAAACCAAACACCAGGGCGGGTGCTGTGGGGGGTCGGGGTGGGGTGCCTGGGCCCTGACCCTTCTCACTCCACCCTCTCCCTCCCCTTCCAGCAGCCCCTTTGGTGCATCACAAAACCTGGGGTTTAAAGCACTCTTTCATTAATCTGTATATACCTCTTAGAGGAAATATCATTTCTACTTTTCAGATGTAAAAGCTGAAGCCCAGTGAGGTAAGATGACTTGCCAGGATCACATGATTAATAAATGACAGAGAGCCAGGTTGTGGACCCAGGCACGTCCGACTCCAAAGCCCCCAACTCCATCTGTGAGACAGTGGGTGCTCTGCTTCCTAAGGAGGGGCAGGAAGGGGCTGTGGCTCCTCAGAAGACCAGGCCAGTTACATGTGAACACAGTTGGTTTTTGTCTGGTAAACTGCCTGTAAGAAACCCAGAAAGGACAGGAGAACCGTGGAAGATGGGAAACATATGGGGGAGTGGGTTCTGTGCCACCAGGGAAATGATCATTCAGCCCCCAGGCAGGCTCCAGCTTGGCTGACTTCAGAAGACACCGACCAGCCATGTGCTAGAGATTCAGCAAGCTTTCCAGGCCCTGATTAGACTTCTTTCTTGTTCCAGGACAGCCGGGGCCTGGGTCTGTAATATCTCAACCGGGTCTCAGTTCCTGCTTTACTGGTAGAGGAAAAACTGTGTAAAAGCAACTACTGAAAAGCAGGATGCTTTAAAAAAGAAGAAAAAAAGGAAGCTCTTTATTGGCTTGGAATTTTTTTGCTTGCTCAGGACCTTGTAACAAGAGCAGATTGGGACTCAGAAATACTTGAGTCCAGAGGTCATGACTGCTGGATCAACCTGACTACTTTGAGTCTCAGTTGCCTCTTTGTAAAATGGCACCACAAACAGACCCTATGTCACCAGGCTGCTGTAAGGATTAAATGAGCTCTTGTGTGTAGAAGCACCAAGCCTGGGGTGTGCAAAGTAAACAGTGATTCTCTCCTTGCTCCCCTTGAATTTATGGTGTGTGCTAAATGGATGTGCTTCCAAAGGGCACTTAACGGATGGGTTATCACTTCTCATTGCAGTCAACTGGCTGAAACACTCACTTTTTCATCTTAATATGTGAGATGATTCTGATCCCCTGAATTGTAAACTTAGAGTCTTGGAGAGCTCAGGATGGTTGACTCCGACTCCCATCATTTTAGAGATGGGGACAGTGACTTGCCCAGGGTCATCTATTGGGCCAGCGGCTGAGCTGGGGCTATAACCCAGGCCTGCTGAGTCCCAGCCCACTGCTTTGTCATCCCAGGTGAGAAGGAGCCATGAGAAGGACAGACCTTCTCAAGGATATGGCCTTGATCCAACCTGGCCATGATTCCTACATCTGAGAGGAGAATAGAGTGAAGGTTTTGCCCAGGGAGGCCCACTCTGCTCCACGAGCCCCATACTGTAGGGGTCATGTGTTGGTAGGGCGGGGGGGGCTTCACAATTAGGACTGAGATCTCAGGAGCTGGGACCAGTCCTGCTGTTGACCAGAATCAGAGGCAGAGCTGGTTCCTACCCTGGGCATCAAGGTATAAGGCAATAGTCCAACTTGGCATTGATCCCTGCTTCCTACCAGCTGTGTGACTTGAGCAGCAAATTGCTTTTCCTGCACCTGTTTCCTTATCAGAGAACCAAGACGAATATAAGTGTGTACCTCGTAGGTTATGGTAGAGTTAATAATAATAATGGCCAATGTTAACCAACGTGTACAATGTGCCAGGTTGGGTTCTAAACTCTTTATATGTATTTGCTCATTAATCTTTGTACCACTTGTGTATTTGCTGAGGAAACAGAGGCTCAGAATGATGATGCAGAGCCCAGGGACACAGAATCAGAGAGGACAGTACCAGGTTTTGAACCTGGTAGACTGGCTTTGGCATCCAGCACTTAACCACTCTGCCCTCTGGCCTCTCAATTTAGACAAAACCCTAGTGCTCCAAAAATGTCCATCTCCTGCCCCCTCCCAACACCCCCGCCCCCCACAGCCCCGGCCCCTACCTTCCTCACCTATGCCCTTTTGTCCCAAAGCGAGGATTCCAGAAACTGTGTACTATAGTTTCCCAGATACCAGAAGTCCACACAACATGACTGATTCACCTTGAATTATTTTTCTTCTCTGTTTTGTTGTTGGCTTTGTTTTTTTAATTTTTTGTTCCTTAATCAAAAGCACAACTGAATTGCCAGCAAGGCAAATCTCTTGATCCTGTGTTCATGGGCACCAGGCGAGCCTCCATGCACAGCTAAGCTCCCAATGCCAGTCAACGAATGGCCCCAGTTGCTAGCTTCTCATTGCCCGTGTGCATGTGAAACCCCTAGCCCACGGGCCAGCTTCCTGAATACGACTGACCAATTTGGGAGAAAATACGCCTTCTTGTTTGTGGGTTTCTGGCAATACTCATTCAAGCTCCTGGTTACTATAGAGACCTTGTCAACACGTCCAAATACGCTTCTTACTACAGAAACTTGTCTTCTCACCGGTTTTCACATAATCCCAGAGAACAGAGGGTCTCAGGAAGCAGCAGGAAAGGCTTACCCGCTGGGTCTTCCTGAGCCCCGACTGACCCCCCCACCCCAGGCTCTGGTTCCCTTCCTGGTACTCGTAGGCCTCGGGGCCACAGAGGGAAAAAAGAGGGAATAGAAATGCGGCTGTTTTGAGTGGGATCATGCCGCACAACAAATAAAGGTACATCAACACAATGGAAAGTCTGGCCACAGTGTATGAACGTCCAAACTTATTTCTTTTTCCAGGGGCCTAAAGGAAAGGCAGTCAGCCCCTGGGATCTGGATCCCCTCCTGTCGAAACTGGAAGAGCAAGGTCAGGGTCAGTGGACTGGATGCTGAGGTTGGGTTTCAGGCCCTGCTTCAGAGCCTTCAGTGCAGTGTCTGCAGTGTGTTTACACAGACGCTTGGCAGAAACCCCAGGCTGCCTCTTGTCCTCCCCATCTCTGCCCTGTGGATACCCTCCCTGTGCCTTAGGCCCCCTCTCCAATGCCACCACTTCCAGAGACTTAGAACCAACTCCCTCTCCCTCCCTCGTACCTCTCATTATAATCTCATTCCTTGCCACCTTCCACCCGGCATTATGGCTGCTTGCACACCAGCTTTCCTTCCAGAGATACTCATCGAGCTCTAATTATGTAGCAGGCCCAGAGCGAGTCACCGGCAATGAGAAAGATACAGTCCTCATTCTTACATAAAGAGCTCACATGCTCACAGTCTAGCAGAGACGGACGAGTCAACACGTAATTAAAACACAGCGTGGAGGAGTGTAGCTGCTGCTGAAGGGTTGGGGCTGGGGGGAGCCGGGGAGACTTGCCAGAGGGGATAATGCCTGGCTTGTATCTTAAAGGGTGAGTTCCCCAGAAGTGCGAGGGGATGGGGAAGAGGGCACAGTTCAGGATGCTGGAGCCGCATGCACATACCCAGCGAGGTATAGAAGAACAGCTCTCAGGGAAGGAGCCCCACGGAGCTGAGATGGCTGGAGGCGAGTTTGTCCTCCGGGGGACAGTGGTAGGAGGTGGGATCTAGCAAGTGGGTAACTGTCAGATCACAGAGGGCCTAATCGGCACTGCTTAGCAGCCTGGGCTTTCTCCTGCAGGCAGTGGAGAGCCATGGAAAGGTTTTGAGAAGGCAAGGGACATGACCAGATCAGTATTTGAAAAAGCTGATGTGGGCTGCTGAGTGCAAAATGGATGGTTGGGGAGCAGGAGGTGAACCAGAGAGATCGTTAGTCCAGGTGAGAGGTGACGGTGTGGATCAAGTAGAAGCAGTGGAGGTATGAGAAGAAGGACTTGGTGTCCCTCTAGGAGCTGGAATTGGAAGGACAGCCTTGTTGATGGGATTGGGGCAGGGGGAGGTAGGGGTGACTTCCAGAACTGCAGCCCCATTGGCCCAGGTGGAGGAGGAGGTTTAGGAAATGCTGATCCAAGGAGCCTGGATACCTCCAGGTACATCTGGCAGCTCTCACCCCAGCTTTCCCTGCACCCCAGGCTGTGGACCTTGCTCAGACCTATGACCTCAATGGATGTTAAGGTGGTAGTCTGAAGTTGGGCCGCTTTTTTTCACCCCCACCCAGCTGCCAGGGACATTTGAGAAAGTTACCAGATAGATATGCCCCTACTAAGGGCTGTTTGAACTGGATCCCAGGATGTCACGTCTCCCTGGGGTGTTGGTGCTTTAAGGAGAAATCCAGGAGAAGGACACAAAAGGTGGGATTAAGGGTTGTCTTGGGTTCGGGAGTCTAGGATCTCAAAGGCTGGGGAACATTCTCCAGGAGCTTTGGTTCTCTCCGTGATTTGGGAGCTGACCTCTGTGGGTCTCTGCCTCTATTTAGTTTTTCCAAGTCCTCTGGAGGCTCCCTCCCTCCGCCCCCCACTCTTCGCATCCCCTCTGTGTCCAGACAGGCTATGGCGTGCGCTCTCAATCAGCTGTTACAGCCCACCCACTGGCCCCCCAATTACTGAGTTTCTGGCTAGGCTTCGCGCTGTGTTCCCCCAACCATGTTCTGAGGAACTTCCCATACATCTCCCCGCCTGCCAGCGCTCTGCGTTTCTGAAGCCGACTTCAGAGCACAGGGAAATGGCTTTGGCAGAATGAGCTTTCATATGCTCTGTGCTTCCTTTATGCCTGCCGGGTCCTGATGCCCAGAGAGCTCAGCTTCATGCAAGTCCTCTGTGGATCGCCTTGGTCCATCTCCCTGCGTATTAATCATGGTTCTCCGGAGAAACAGAACCAAGAGGGGGTGTGTGTATGCGTGTTGTGTGGGTATAAAGAGTTTTATTTTAAGGAATTGACTCACACAATTATAGAGGCTGGTAAGTCCAAAATCTATAGGGTGGGCCGGCTGGCGCTGAAATCCCAAGGCTTCAGCTGCAGGATTTCCTCTTGCTCGGGAGGGTTAGTCTTTTGTTCAATTCAGGTCATCAGCCCATTGGATTAGACCCACCCACATTATGGAGGGCATTGTGCTTTATCCGAAGTCCACAGATTTAAGTGCTACTATTCCCCCAAATACCTTCACAGCATGTATCTGGGCACCCTGGCCTAGCCGAGTTGACATAAATTCACTACCATTCCCTGTTATTGGCAAACATGGCAGAGAACTCTCCCAGGCTCTAGGAATGCCTCTCCCCGACCCTGTCACCCAGGCCAGATGATAATCAAGACTTGGTTCCCACTTCCCCAGAGGAGCATGTTGGAAAGGGACCAGCCACAAAGCAGATACGTGTCGTGGGTGCATTGCCATAGAAAATCTGAGCCAGTCCAGGCCTCTGGGTTTGTATCATTTCAGGCCTGGGCTTGGGCCTGAACACCAGGGGCCGAGTGGGAGGTATTGTTCAGGGATGTTGTCACTCCCCATGATTTTCCAACCTGATTATATATCAGAATCATTTAAATGCAGCTTCCCAGACCCCGTCATGGGTGGGGAGCAATGCCCCATTCAGAAGAGCAGGGCATCTTAGCTCTCAGTGCACTGTTGATGGACGGCCACAGGGGATTTCAGAATCCCAGTGAAGCTGGGAGGGTCTCCAGGGCCGCACTTCCTGGTCATGTCTTCAAGGCGAGGCACCTGGTCCAACCTATCACTTCATGCTGGATCTCCTTTTCACCATGTCACTCAAATGACTCCTTGATGGAGGCCTTATTCCCTTTGAGGGAACCCCTTATGTTCTAAGAGGAGAGGTGTGAGGTCTGTCTTCCTGCACCTTCCAGCTGCTTGTCCTTGCTCCAGCTCGTAGAACCAGAAGGAATCTAATTGCTCATCCACTGGAGAGCCCTTGAGGTATTGATGACAGTTTACATTCTCTGCTGTGTCTTCTCTGGGCTCAGAGTCTGCAGCCCCCTCACCAGGCAATGTCTCTCTCAGTGTGAGGGGGGTAGACCCCGCTCAGACTGTCGTTCAGCCCACGCAAGGCCCAGCAGACTCATCGCCGCCCTCCTTATGGACATGCCAGCCCCACCGATGGGGCTTTTGGCCTCATGTGTTGGCCTCCCTCACACCATGGATGGAATCCCTCAAGTCTGAGCTCCCAGCCTGGCTGCTCATTCTCCCCGGTCTTGACTTTACTGCTCCCCCAGGGGGAAGAAGAGCTCCTTCTAGGGCCTGGGGACCCCAGAGCTTCCTCTTCCATTTTGGAGAACACAGACTCCAGGATGTTTCTCCAGGTGCCTGAGAAAACACAAGGTTTGCTACCCTTTTGGACTGGCCACCTCTGAGCCTCCCCAGACTCCAGTGCCCGTTCTGGAGGAGCCAGCACAGCGTAGTGGGAGGCTACTGGGCTTGGGTTCAGATGGCATCTCTACCAGCTGTGGGGCCTGGGGTGAATGAGCTGAGCTCAGCTCCTTTATCTGTAAACTGTACTTGCCTCCTCGGGCTGCGCTGGGAGGTGTTGAAGCAGCTCGCACAGGGCCTGGCTCGGAAATACACCATAAGTCCAAGTTCTGGCCACCTCTTGAGGAACTTTGTGGTCTTCCGCCTCCTTCCTTCCCCACCAGATCCCCTAATTCCAGCCCCAAATGCCGAAGAGCCTTATTGAGTAGACAGCCCGGAGGCTCTAGGCACACCTTGGGGCCTGGGGAAGAATGTGCCTGTGGGTGGCTTGTGTGCCCACGGGATGAGCATCTTGCTTTCCTCCAGTCTTGGGCCCCTGGTCTCAGACGTGAGAAGGGCAGACGAGGAAGCCACTCGAAAGCACCTTGACAACCCAGCCCGGCAGGCCTCCCCGCAAGCCTCTGTGCCCCTGGGCCCTGGAAGGGAGGCAGGCGGATGGGAAAAGCCTCTGACCAGCTCCCCAAGATGAGGATGGGATCCTCCACCTGGGTTCACCCCTCATTCCTCTTTCAGGCACCCAGCGGCCCCTCCTCCGCTGGAAGGCACTGAGGACACGGAGATGAGAAATAACGGGTCTCAAGATGCCAACGGGCCAGCAGGAAGTCAGACAAGTAAACAAATAACTGACTGTAAGCCAGGTTGATAGGAGGCGTCCCGGAGATGGAATACACAGAAGGTGTGGGGGAGCCTGGGGTGGGCCTCACTCCAGGCCTCCTGGAAAGGCCGGTGAGATGCAGGCTTGGGAGTTCAGGCTCCAGGGACAGAGGGGAAAATTGGCCTGGGGGACCAGCAAGGAGGGGGCGCACCAGGCCAAGGGCACAGCAGAGGCCAAAAGGTGGGAAAGTCCGGTCTGCTTGAAATGACCCAAGAGTTCAGCAAAGTATGAAGCGGTGGCTGGGAGACCAGAGTGGAGGCCAAGAGGCCAGCAGGAGTCTGCTGCTGTGGTGATCCGGACCAGAGGCCACGGGTCACGAACCAGGACCTCAGTCTACGCGAGTCAACGTGCAGCCACGAACACCAGCCAGATGCAGATCCTCCTCTGCGGGGACTGACCAGTCCTCCGCTCATCAACAAAGAGCTCTGGAGCGCCTACCCTGTGGCAGATACTGTAGTGAGCAGGGAACTTTGTCCAGGAGAGAGAAAAGGCCATGTGTTCGTTCCCGAGGACCACTGTGAGAGGGAGCCATGAGCTGGTGGACTGCAGCCACAGAACCTTCTTCCCTCACAGTCCTGGAGGCCGGCGTCTAAAACCAAGGTGTCGGCAGGGCCGCGGTCCCTCTGAGACTCTGGCTAGGATCCTCCCTGCCCCTTCCCTGCCTCTGCTGGTGACTGGTAACCCTTAGCAGTCCCGGGCTTGCAGCCGCATCCCTGCAATCTCTGCCTCTCTGGTCACAGGGGGTCCTCCATGTGTGTCCAACTCTACGTCTCTTCTGTTCTCATGGAGACACCAGCCTGTTGCATCAGGGCCCCCCCTGAGAATGACTGCCTCTTAGTGAATTAGACCTGCAAAGAGCCAATTTCTAAGTGAGATCACATGCACAGGAACGGGGAGTTGGACTTCACCATACCTTTTTGAGAAGGGACACAGTTCAACCCACAACACCAGGTAACCACAAACGCACTGTGGCAATGGCCTTAGAGGAACCGAGGACAGGATGTGAGATCCGGGGAGGCTTGCCGGAGGAGGTGGCCTTTCAGCCATACACTGGTGGGATTTGGACATGCAGCTATGGAGAAGGAAAGGCATTCTGGGCAGAGGGTGGTACAGGAGTGGAAGCAGGGCGGTAATTATGTCACAGTTCTAACCAGTTCTAACCAGTACTCAGAAAGTTCTCTCCCTCGCTTTTCTGCCTGCCTCCCTACTTCTTGTTCCGCCCAGACTCACTCTGGCTCCATCCCTTTTTGCTCCTGGGTCTGGTGGGGTTTAGAGGAATGTCCAGGATCATCAGGACATCCCTCCTCATGTCCAAACCTCCATTTGTTTTTCCTGAGCTGCAGTTAAGAAAAACAATAATAAGGTCTGTATTTATCAAGCAGCCAACCAGTAGGAAATTATAACCTTTTAAAATAAATATGTATCTAATTATAGGAAAGCAAGTTTACTTTTGCAAGCACTGTCAGGATTTCCCTCCCAAGCCGAGTCGGCAGATCGTGTCCCCACTGCCCCCCCTCCCAGCCCACCCCCAAATCTCGCTGGGCCTTAACCTCAAAACTATGGTGTCTGCCGGTGTCTCAGCAGACAGTGAGCCAGGCGGTGCCGAATGCCCCCAGCAGGCTTGCGAGGAACCTGGGTCCCTGGGTTTTCCTTTTAGAACCAAAGGCCCGGCCCCTTGGTTAGCCCCTGACTGCAAAGCCGCAACTCCCACCTCCTCCCAGACTGTCTGGCCTGCCCACAGGTCTTTGCCCAGCGTGCATTTCTGTGGTTGGCAGTTTTCTCCCTTCCAGAAAAATCAGAAGTCCCAGAGAGAGAGCAGACCTGAGCCATCGCTGGGGAGGAGCGCGGCCCCAGTGCTCCCAGCAGGCCAGCCGTGGGCCAGGCGCTCCCTCCATGCCTGCCTCCCAGTCAGTGGCGCACAATGTCTCGTCCACGCAACACCCGTGAGGAAGGAATCGGCACCCGTGAACGTGTTGGTGCTAACCCCCGTGGTAGCCGGGATTACTTACGGACCGTGTGCCATTACCACCCGCCTGCCTGGAGAGTCCTAGAATGAGCTCATTCTTTCAGCAAATGTTTATTAAGCACCTATGATGGGCCAGGTACCACTAGACGACTGGCTCGCTTCCTCAACCCTTCAAGTCTTTGTGAGAATGTCCCCTTCTCACGGAGGCCTGCCCGGCCTGCCCTATTTAGCACCTGTCCTGCTCCCACCCCCTCCTGGCTTGCCCAGCCTCCCTCACTCTGCTCCCTACCCCTCTAGTATTCCAAGTGTCTCATCTTTTGTTCCGTGTTTTTGTCTGTTCCCCCACAAAGAAGGAAAGCTCTGATGTGTGGGGGGGGGGGGGGCTTGGGTTTTGTTTACTACTGTAGATCCACTAGGCCGAGGCTGGGCACATAGTAAGTGCTCAATTAGTATTTGCCGAATTGCTTTGAACTGAGGTCATTGTTTTTGGAGACAGGCAATGGTTCAATTCCCACTCTTTACTCGCTGTGTGAGGTTGGGCTGTGACATAACCCCCCCCCCCCCCCGCCCCAAGCCTCCCTCACTCTCCACTTCTGGAGAGTGGAGCATCCATGGGGATCCCAGGAGAGGGAGGGCCAGAACAGTGCTGGGCGCAGAGATACATCTCGAAAACTGCTAGGGAGGCTTCTCAGTATCAAGTTTGGGGTGGGAATTCCAATGTTCACCAAGGCCTCAAGTGTCAGACAGGCTGGGTTTGCATTCTGGTGCTTCCACTTCCTTGCTCTGTGACCTGAAGCAAATCACTCAACCTTTCTGATCTTTAGCTTCCTGTTTGTAAAATGGGGCTCGACCAGCACTCCCCCTGTCTCAGAGGTGGTATGAGGTTGTGTCCATAAAGAAGGACCCAGTGCCTGGCATGTGATAGGCCTCTGGGGCTGATCGGTTCCTTTTTCCCTCCTTCCAGAGGAGCTGTGGGGGGCTGAGGAGCAGGAGCCTACAAAGGTGCAGAGGTCTGGAGAGGGGGCAGGGGCAGGGCACTCTTCAGGCAGAAGAGCCTCTGGCCCCTCTTTGCTCTGGCCATCCATCCCCTCCCCCTCCAATTTACCCAGCCTGGGCCTGCAGGATGTGCTCCCAAGGATGTTCCCTGCTCCCCAAGTCCACCCTGGCCCCTGAGCTCCCCCAAAGCACTCTCTGCTCACTTTGGCACTCATGCGGCCCTACAGCCTCTAAAATGAGATAAAGGCTCCTGCCAGGGCCTGTAGCAAATGCAGAGGAAGAGGGGTCCCCTGGGAAATGCAGGGCTCCCCTAGGGCCGGGTGGGGGTGCTGCCCTCCAGAGTCCTGCGGATGGCTTTGTACACACATGCAGAGGAGGATAGGGAGGGGCTGCCACTGCTCTGCAGCTGCCAGTCAAGAACAGGGTGGGTTTGGACCCGGTGGGAAGCCAGAGAGGGAGGTAGCCATGGCAACCTTGCCTGACACTCCAAATTAGGAGATGCCCCTCTACCTTCTGTGTCTAAATGAGGCCCAGAGAGGGTCAGCCACCGCTCCAGCCTCAGCTGATGGGGCTGACTCTTCGGAGGACCGTCCTGGCATCCCCCCATCACTAGTATAGAGTTGGGGTGAGGCCTGATGCCTGCACATGAGGCCCCTCCGCAGAGATGGGGAGTGGGAGAGGAGGGGGCCCATCGCACATGCTGTGTGAGAGCCGGAAACTTATTTATAGCCTGAAAGGTGGCACTTCCACCCAAGACAGGACGTGCCAGTTGCCAGACGGACCTATTCCGGCTTCCCCATCGCAGCTGCTCAGCAGGTGCTGAATTGAAAAGGTCCTGGAGCAGCCCCACTTTGGACACGATGTGTTCCAGAGTTCCAGGGCCCTCTTAGTTTGGACAATGGCAGGAGGCAACAGCGGGCAGGACGGTGGACACATAGGAGACGAGGAACGTGGGACAGACCGAAGATGCGCCCAGGACAGGAGATCGCGTGTGCTGAGCGTTCCGAGTCCAGTGGAGGAGACATGGAGACGTGGGCTTCCCTTCGGGCTGTCACACTGGGTGGCCTGGGCTGGATGCCAAAGCATCAGGCTCCTTCTGGGGGTTTCGTGGGTTACCGCATACTGAGCTCCTCTGCTGGGCACTGTCAGGCTGCGTTATCCCATCCAGGCCCCAGAACGGCCTCTGAGGAAGGGACTCCATTCTCCAGCCAGTCAGCTGAGGCCTGGTGAGATCGGGGCACTTTCCAAGGGCACCCGCGAGCAGCAGAGCGGGTTTCAAAGCCAGCTCCGCCCGCCTCCAAAGCCCGTTTTGCAGAGGAAGAAAGCAAGGCCAGGAGAGCGAAAGCCACCCAGCTGGTGCATAGCAGAGCTTTCAGGCTCTGAGGCCAGGATCCTCGACCGAGGGGCTGTGAGCTTGGGTGGGAAAGAAATACGCTTGACGGGAACACCTCTCACTGAAATGTAGCATCGCCTCCAAGTGTGAATGTAAGTCATCCTCCCAGTTACACTAGCAGCACCGGTGACTCTGTCACCAATCCAGATCTCAGATGTGTCCATGCCGTGCTACCACTGCAGAGGCACCTCGAATTATTGTTTGTGTGCGTCTCTACCGTGACGTTACAGTGGTTACCAGGCTGGACATTAGGGGCTGTCATTTAATGCAGTAGAGGCACATGCCAACGTTGCAATGACCCAATTTAAAGTTTTTTGATAACTGTTTTTTTCGAATATAATTGGCTTGCTTTGTAATCAGGTCTATTTTATGAATTAAAGACATTGTTCTGAAAAGACGCCATGGTCTTGACTGAATAGTCACGAGGCCGTGGCACAGAAGAGGTTAAGATCCCCCCACCTCCGGGTTCCATGGCTGGGCCCCTAACACTGCCTCCCCTGCCTCCCAGGTACTCAGCCTCATGTGCCACCTTTCCCTCTCCTGAGTGAAGCTGAATAACAAGCTTGGGCTAGCCCAGGGGTTTGGGACATCTGGGTGGGGTGCCCACGTCCCCCTCCCCCGTCTGACTCGCCCCCGCCCCGGAACCCCACAGCCACATAGGAGTTAAAATGCCAAATCCTCCAGAGAACCCACTCTTCCCTTTTACAACCAAGTCAGGTTTGTGCTGATTTCCAGGCACCAATTATGGGCCAGTTCTCTTGGACCAATTAAAATGTGCAGGTGCAATAATGTCGACATCGACAGTCTGGGGTTATCTCGGCAGATATTTTTCATGAAATATTTATAAGAGACTCTGGGAATTTTAACCCCTTCCGTGGCCATGCGTCCCCTCTGTGGCAGGCTCCTCGCTGGCGGTGTGAGAGCGAGCAAAGGGTGAGGGCTGACAGGCGTGCAGAGGCGGGGGGTGGAAGGCTGGGCAAGCCCAGGAGTGGGTCAGTGGGAACAGGACTTTTTAGAAGGTCTTTTTAAAAAGAAGTGTGTAGAATCAGGCTAATTAGGAGGCTGCTATTCTGGAAAGAGACCACGTGGGTTTCAGAAATGCCAGATTTTAGTCTGGACTGTGCTGTACCCTTGCTGTGTGACCCCGGGCAAGCGAGTTGGTTGGCCTCTCTGGGCCTCAGTGTCATAATGTGTAAATGGGAGGAAATGCCCTCTTCCTGTCCACCTTCCGTGGCCATGGTGGCAATTAAGTGGCAGAGTGACTGGGAGAGGCTTTAGACAGGGGTCCTGCCTGTAGGGAGGTTCCAGGGCTTTGCTGGGGGGTCTGGCTGCAGAAACAGAGGACTCCAGCTCTCAGGCTACCAGGAGTAGGATAGGGGTCAGCCCGAGACAGCCCCACTATCTGGCACTGAGCTTAGCACCGAGTGAGCACCCATGAAGTTTTTGTGTAATGAATGAGTGAGCAGTCCTGAGTGCTTTCTAGCATTGTGACTAGTTAGTAACTAGTTAGCAACTAGTCATTGCACATGCTGGACAGAGCCCTGGAGTCCCAGGGGAGGGGCTGCACCCTCCCTTCCAGAGTCCCGAAGATCCTTCAGCGGGCATATGATTGTAATCCCCATCTCTGGCTCTCCCCTTTGAGAGTCTTCCCTCCCTCTGGGCTCAGGGCTCAAGGGCTGCCAGGCAGAAGGTGGAATTCTCGCCAATTTATATGTTTATTCACTCCTTTGCCTGGTGCTTCTCTACTGAAACCCATCTCTGCCCTCCTGTCACCTCTTCTTTCTGAAAAGTCACTTTCAGAGTTTGCCAAGGAGGCTGGAAGCGTGTTACACGGCGGCTGCAGGAAGGTCCAAAACTCAATCTAGAAACAAAAAAACACGGCGCCTCAATAATATTAAAGAACACCATGGGAAAGAACTGCCCACAAAGCAGCTTTTATGTGGGCCGATTCCCTTCCAGGGGTGGCCAGACCATTAAATGGGTGTAGCCAGAATGAATGCACCATTTTGCTGTCTGCTGTTCCCCTCACTGTCCGACCCTAAGCATTTTCCTTGTTGCAGCGCATTAAATTATGGTGTTTCCACCAGTAGAATTTGAGACAGTCACGAAAAAGTGATTGTTACAAAGACCAGATTGTTTCTTGGAATGCAGCACCCTTTCTCGTTCCGTGGCTTGTAAAAATTGCCAACTGGCTCCCGGGCCCCAGATGGTCTCTGGAGCTCCCTGTCTGGGGACAGAGGATGGTACCGATTGTCTCAGACTGGGCTGGGCTGGGCGATTGGGGTGCGAGTGTGTGCCCTGCCCCAGACCCGGGTGAAGGGCCCCTGCCCAGGCCTTTCTCGCACTAATGTCGGGGTGGCTGCTGCCTCTGGTGTCTATCTCAGAGCGGCCACCCTCCTCGACCATCAGGGCCCGGGGGCGGGAGGCTCACTGCCCGGGACTCTGCATCTCTCGTGCGCAGTGTGGTTTGTGTGAAAGGCGGGGACAGTGGTGCTGTGATGTCAGCAGGAGGAGACAACGTCAGGTGAAGTGTCTGCAGGCCCCCACACTGGGGGGTGGGGTGAGGACCCCGGGTCCCTCATGGACCAGCTCGCTTGCATGCTCTTGACCTTGACTTACACATACATCAGCACATTTGATCTCCATGGCTGCCTTGAGATGGTGGGATCCTCCTCCTCATCCCCGTGTTTGAAGTCAGAGAAACTGAGGCACATGTTAAGTAGCTGCTTCAAATATGACACAGGGAATGAGACCTAGAAAAACTGAATTCTGACCCCGGCCTCTGCCACCTACTCTCTCTCTCTTTCTTTTTTTCAGATTTTATTTATTTACTCATGAGAGACTCAGAGAGAGAGGCAGAGACACAGACAGAGGGAGAAGCAGGCTCCATGCAGGGAGCCTGACGTGGGACTCGATCTCAGGACCCTGGGATCATGACCTGAGCCGAAGGAAGACTCTCACTGAGCCACCCAGGGGTCCCTACCACCTACTCTCTGACCTTGATAAGTCTCTGAGCTTCCAAGTCCTCACAGAACCAGGGCCCTGCAAATGCTTCATAAACTCCAACCGTTCGTCCTTTCCCACGCCGTGAGCAAGTAAGTGCTTAGTGAGGGGGATGCTCAGGCTCCGGGTGGGAGTAGCTTGGCCTGAGTCACTTGGGAGCAACTTGTCTGAGGCAGACCCATCACAGGGGGCTGTCAGGGTGGGCCTCTGAGGGCGCTCCCTCATTCCCCATTTCGTTCTGTCTTTCCCCCAACCGGTCCCACCATGGCTGTGAAGGACAAGCTTCCTGCCTCATGCCCTGCTCTGGCTACCATCCTCCCGGCCTCAGCAGACTCCCCAGTCACATCCTCATCCCCCTCAAAACAGGCTTGGAGCTGAAGGTCTGCCCTCCACCCCTCATTGCTGACAGCCAGGCTGGAGGCAAGGAGGCCACCCAGGAGGCCTTGACAGGGAGTTTTCCAGGTGAGGGTGATGGAGCCAGGAGAGGGTGATGGGACAAGGTGATGGAGCCAGCAGAGGGTGATGGGACAAGGTGATGGAGCCAGCAGAGGGTGATGGGGGACGCTTGGGTGGCTCAGCGGTTGAGCGTCTGCCTTTGGCCCAGGGCGGGATGCTGGGCCTGGGGATCAAGTCCTACATCGGGCTTCCTGTGAGAAGCCTGCTTCTCCCTCTGCCTATGTTTCTGTCTCTCTGTGTCTCTCATTAATAAAATAAATAAATAAATAAAGGGCGGCCCCGGGTGGCTCAGTGGTTTAGCACCACCTTCAGCCCAGGGCCTGATACTGGAGACCTGGAATCGAGTCCCACGTCGAGCTCCCTGCATGGCGCCTGCTTTTCCCTCTGCCTGTGTCTCTCTGCCTCTCTCTCTCTGTGTCTCTCATAAATAAGTAAATAAAATCTTAAAAAAAAAAAAAGACAGAGGGTGATGGAGGTGGGAGAGGGCATGGGGACAGAGGAGGGTGATAGGGACAAGAGAGGGTGACAGAGGTGGGAGATGGTGACAGTAGTGGGAGAGGGGGATGGCCCCATGGTGGAGATGAGGGGCAGATTGAAGGTGGTAAAGACACAGAATCCGGGGCTGCGCAGCAGATCGGAGTTGGGCCTGAGGGTTGGAGAGGAGCCAATGAGGACCGCAAAGCTCAGTGTTGGCCCCTGGGGGACCAGGTTTGGGTGGAGATGTTGAGTCTGAGTTCGGACACACTGCAGGGTGGAGAGAGGAGGCAGGTAGGTATCTAATTTCCAGAGCTGCCTCTGCCAAGTGCTGCTGGGGAGCCTGGGGTGGGGGTGGGGGGGGGACAGCCCAGGCCTGGAGAGCCCGGCTGGGTCCTCTGTTGTCTCCTTCAGCCCCCAGCGTGGGCCAACAGATGGGGCAGCAGGATGCTCCAGGGCCACCCAGTCAGGGCCCCTGGGCTCACGGCCGCCTTTGGCCAGAGATCCCCTTAGCCTGTTTACCCATCCTGACCTTCAACTCATCAAAGGCAGAAAATTTCATTTTCAAAAAGTGCGCATTGGCTTTTCTGCTTGTCGAGGCCGCCAGAGCTTTAAGAGGCCCGTGCAGATGTGGGCTCAGACATCCAATCGCCGAGTCAGGGCAGAGGGAGTCAGAAGAGGAGGAGAGCTCCCCAGGCCCCTGGGCCAGGCCTGTTCCTCCTGATAGGATGTAGGAGGCCGGAGTCTTGGAGACTCTCAACTCCTCCGACTGACCTGGGGTTGGCAGCTTCGGCCCTGGGAATGTGACTTTCCTTCAAGCCAGAAGAAAGAGCCTACTGTTGGGGGCAAGGGGTGCGGAGAAGCAGAAGAGTCCTGCAAATGTGCTCACCTGATCTAGGAGCCCTGAGTTGCTCTGTGTTCAGTCTTGCCCCCCTCCCCCCTGAACCTTCATGGTGTCATTTTGCCGCTCAGCAAAATCCACACAACAAATATTTTTTAAGTGACAGGTGTGCCTTAGGTGTTGGGCACATGGCAGGTATGAGAATCCTGCCCTCTTGGAACTGATATTCCAAGGAATGAAAGACAGGTGTAATACTGCTTCCCTAGAAGCCCCTGCGATCTTGTCCGGTTGTCTTATTTTACAGAGAAGCAAACCCAGAGGGGGAAGGGACTTGCCCAGGGTGGCGCAGCAAGTCCCCTCAGCCCAGGTGTCTGGGGTGCTTACCCAGCCTGGCTCCCGTTACCCCAGGCTGCTCACAGGAGTCAAAGTAGATAGACTCCGTGTCGTGGTTGGAATCTTGTAACTGGAGGAAAGAGGTAGGTTTGGAAGCCTGGCCACGGCTGCTGGCTGCCTCCTTCAGCCAAGAGCCTGGCAAGGGGCTGTTGGCCCCAGTGCTTAGGGTCCCTGCCCCCTGCCCTCACTGACAGTGGGGGCCACGTGGGGCCTAGAAGTGATGGAACACATGGGAATAGGAGACACAGCCTTTGACCTTTACAGACTCCACCAGGAGGCCGAGACCGGGCCTTAAAGGGAGGCCAGGGCTTCCAGAGCCACCCCTCTGGGTTGAGGCTGAGCCTGCTGGGAACATCCCAGGCCGGTTCCTTGGAAGCCTCTGTGACGACCCTGAGAGCTGATCTCGGAGGCTCAGTCACTAGCAAAGACCATTAGCAGCATTTCTTTCCTGCTATTGTATTTTTACAGCCCACAGCTCCTCTGGATAGCATTTTCCCTGTTAAATCAGATGTTTTGTGGAAAAAAAAAAAAAAGAAGAGAAAAAGGAGGAAAAAAATGAATCATAATCATAACCATAAATCATAAGTCACGTTACTATGAGCGGATGGCTTCCTGGGATCTGTGAATCGGAGGCGGGGTGTGGGAAAGCTCGGCGTAATGAGGCAGCCGGGGAGGCCAGGTCCTCCCAGGGGGTGTCCTCCACCAGCCTGGTATTTCACACAGCCTTGCTTCCAGATGACTTCGACCTCGGGGAGGGGCGGCACATTCATCAGCAGGCTGGGGGCGGGCGAGGGAGGGAGCCAACAGGGAAACTCGAATCTCCAGCGGAGAATGACGGTGGCCCCAAACCCTGGTTGATGGTTCCAGAAGAGAGGAGGCGTCGACCAGGACCTCCCTGCCTTTCCCACCCTGCCCGGGGTTTCCAGAGGGTTCAGGGTCCTTGTCCAAGATGCAGCTGAGGGCCTGTCGGTACCCAGAAGGCGTGTGTTCCTGGGGCCCATGACTCTTGCTTAGGAGCCAGAATCCCTTATGGACCAGAGGACTCACAGGCCCCACCAGCAGCACCTCTGTGATCCAACTAGCTCTCCTCTGAGCATAAATAAATCAACTGCAGGAGGAGTTGGCGAAGCTCAAAGAGGAGAATTTAAAAGAAGGCTCTGGATAAACATAAAATATAAAGCGCGCTGGCACTGGGGAGAGGCTCGGGCTCTGAGGGAGGGGGAGCAGGATAGTTAAATGTTTACAAGCGAGTGGCAGATCTTTCCACCCGGACTTCAGGAAGAGGAAATGAGTACAGAGAGGTGCAGGGACTTGCCCAGGCCACACAGTGACCCCAGGTCCAGAGGCCCCTCATTCAGGAGGATCATTCACCCTAATGGCTCACAGTCAGCAACAGGGATTGAGCGCTGCTAGGACCAGGCCCTGATGGGGGGACGTAGAGAATGAAGCTACTCATCCTCCAGCCCGAGCCCCCCACCCCCCAACCTTCTGAAGTTCCTGATGGGGCAAGAGAGAAAGGCACCAGAGCAACTGGGATGCCAGGGATAGAGTTCCTTGGTTACGTCCCTATGGATTGCCGTGGTTCACTCCCGGAGGGACCTGAGGCAACAGCCGAAAATGCTCTATCAGAGGGAGGAGGCAAAATTCGGGAGAGGTGGTCTCTGTGCGTGCTGGGGGCAGGGAGGTGGCGGCAGAGGGGGAACGAAGGAGACCCTCTCCTTAATCATGCTTCGGCCTGTTCTTGCAAAATGGGAGTTTACCTGGAACAGAGGACTCAGAAGCACACTCCAGGTAGAGGGAAAATCTATGCAAAGGCCCAGGGGTAGGAAGAGCAGGGTGCATGCTCACTGTGAACAGGCCAGGGGCTCCCACGCAGGGGTAGTGAGGAGGCTAGTTGGGGGAGGTCAGCAGAGGCCAAGCCAGGAAGGAGTCTGGTCTTTGTCCCATTGGCAGTGAGGAGGCTCAGACAGATCCTAGGAGGGAGAACATGTCAAAGTAAGGTGGGCATTCTAGAAGGATCCCTCCACTGAAGCGGGGCTGATGAAGACAGGAGGCTAGCCAGGGTGCTGGGAGTGAGGAAGGATCTGGCAAAGGGAACTGGCAGTGGGGACAGACAGTGGAGGGAACAGACAGTGGAGGGAAGGTTTGATATAGACATTTCTATGGAAAGGTCTGACCAGGATTTTTTTTTTGGAGGGTGGGGGGTGGTGGTGAGGGTAGGTTTCCCAGCTGCCTTTGAGGTTCCAGCTTAGGGAGAGCTCAGATGGGGGTGATGGTGACAGCATTAATTTCTGAGCATCCTGAGCGCAGGCCTGGATTACTCTCTCTCCTTAGGAAACCCAAGTAATGTAAAGAAGCCAGATTTGGAAGTCTGGCAGATGCAGGTCTTCATCTCAACTCCTCCATCATCGGCTGTGCAACCTCAGAAAAGTCACTTCTCCTCTCTGAGCTTCTAGGCTCCAGCTTCCTAATCTGGAGATGGGATCACCTGGAGGCAGGGCTGACCTGAAGATGATGAACTCTGTGTTTCAGGTGGGTCCCAGCAGGAAACAAGACTGCTCACTCAAACTAGGTAACTCGAGGAGAGTTTAGTAAAGGGACTGTTTATGGAGATCCAGGTGGGACGTAGGGAAATCTCCAGGGACAGTGCGATGCCCCGGGTGACAGTGGTCCTGGCTACCACCCGCAGGCCCGTGTGGGGAGGGCTGCCAGGCAGGAGCTGGGACTTCGGTCTCAGGATGCGGCCACCTCCCCTTCATTCCCATCCCGAGCCCAGGGCCCTTGGTTTTAAGCCGTCTGTGGCCAGGGACCCAATGTGTGTCTCCTCTTGAGTGACGGGCAGCGGCAGCCAACAATCCACCTGTGGGAAGGTCAGCATGGGTCCACACCCTTGGCCCCAGCCACCTTGATCCTGACCTCATTGGATGGAGAGGCCAAGCAAGCTGCTGACCCAAAGTCAAATGTATCCGAAGCTCTCACCACCAGGACTTCAAATTATCTTTTTCCCCTTCTGTGCTCCAGCCCTCTGTACCCCCTTCTTTTCTTCCCTTTGTCTCTTTACCTCCCTCCCCCCATTGTCCTCTCCCTCCTCTCTTCTCTGTCTTCTCCTGGTGCCCCACTTTCCACCACTTTCAAGGAGCCGCTCTTCAGCCAGAATCGCCCTCCACTTGGACTTAACATTTCTGGGGGGCTGAGGGGTGGGAGGCAGGGAGATGTGGAGATAAGTGTTAAGTGTTGGAGCTCCAGCCACATTGGGAGCTCGGTCTAACAAACAGGGGCTCTCGGGGGTGGAGAGGCTCACCCTTCCATTGGTGTCCAGACTTCCCGGCCAGCTGGAGTGATTGGCTCGCATCAGGGTCTGCCTGCCAGACAGCCTGGAGCATCCGCGGAGTGGTGGTCAGTCCCGGAGATGTAGTAGCTGCTCCGTGTGTGTGTGTGTGTGTGTGTGTGTGTGTGTGCGCGCGCGCGCGCGCGTGCGTGCTGGGGGAGGGGAGACCCAGCCAGAACATTGGCACTATCTCAGGTGACCAGTGAAGGACAAGGAAAGACAGGAGCCGGGGCATTTGGGCGGCTCAGTCTGTTAAGCATCTGCCTTTGGCTCAGGTCATGCTCTCTGGGTCCTGGGATCAAGCCCCACTTAGGGCTCTCTGCTCAGCAGGGAGTCTACTTCTCCCTCTGTGCTCTCTCTCTCTCAAATAAATAAATAAAATCTTTAAAAAAAAAAAAAGAAAAGAAAAGAAACAGAAAGAGAGATGCCTGAGTGGCTCAGCAGTTGAACGCCTGCCCAGGGTGTGATCCTGGAGACCTGGGGTCAAGTCCCACATGGGGCTCCCAGCATGGAGCCTTCTTCTCCCTCTGCCTGTGTCTCTGCCTCTCATAAATAAATAAATAAATAAATAAATAAATAAATAAATAAATAAATAAATAAATAAATAAAATCTTTAAAAAAAGAAAAAAAAAAAAGAAAGACAAGGAGCCAACTACATGGAACCTACTGTGTGCCAGGCACCGGGCAAGGGCATTGATGTGCTTTAATTCTCACATGGGCCATCCACGGTGCTTACCATTTTGTAGATGAGAAAAGCAATATCAAGGGCCACCTAAGGGCTCATGTCTGTGATAGGTCCTCTGAGGAGCAGGGAGCAAGTAGAGAACAGGGCAACAACCTTATTAGTTGGCCTTCTACGGTGCGCCAGGCACAGGGCTGCTGTGAGGATGACTGTTCTCGTCTCACACAGCTCCGGAAGGGTGTGGATGCAGCCAGTGCTCTAAAGCCTGGGATGTCAGGGCCAGATGTCGGGCATCTTTCTCTCTGTCTCTCATAAATAAATAAATAAAATCTTTTTTAAAAATAAATAAAGAAATAAAAATAAATCAATCTTCTTTCTGCCATTACAAAAAAAAATAATTAAATCTGTGGATCCCACTTCCAGCACAATTAAAAAACATCCAAACATCCCCTTTGATTCCCAAGGCTCACGGACCCCTTAAAGACCCTCTATGAGAAGCGCTTACACCTGCCGCTGTGGTTGATTCGTGCGCTCATCATCATCCCCAGAGGTGGGTGGCATCTTTATTGTAGCAGCCCAGTGATGTGCTTCAGAGCAGTGTAGAAAGGAAGGTTCCAGTGCTGTCAGAACCAAGCCAGCACCCCCAAAGAGAACTCTCTACATATGCCCGGTCCCCCCCAACAGACAACCTCAGCACCCCTCCCTTCCTTCCTGGAGCATATCCAGCTCCCAAGGTCCCAGCACCCCCAAAGCCAGCTCCAGGGCGGCAGCTGTGACCAGCACCCTCGACCGCCGGGTCCTCTGCAATTTCCCCATCTCAGCCCTTTGGAGAAGGAAGTGAGGAAACACCAGAAGGTAGCTAACTGCTCGTGTTACAAATAGTGATCTTGCTTTTTAAACCTTACAAGAATAATGATCTGGTTTTGATATATAAAGGTTGATTAAGTAGGGGAATAAAAATCAACTTCAAAACAGGGAAGCCTAGAAGCAGAACAAACATCTTCGAGAAGTGATGTTGCAAGGTAGGATGAGAAGACTTGCCACGTGGCTCGGGGAAGCCACTTCTTCCCTCTGGGACTCCCGTTGGTTCCACAGAGGAGCTGGGCTTCTAGAAGGGTTGCCCAAGATTGATTTATTTTTATATGTATTTTCTTATGTAATACACATAAAAAAGAGTATGTAGGGATCCCTGGGTGGCTCAGCGATTTAGTGCCTGCCTTTAGCCCAGGGCGTGATCCTGGAGTCCTAGGATCGAGTCCCACATCAGGCTCCCTGCATGGAGTCTGCTTCTCCCTCTGCCTGTGTCTCTGCCTCTCTTTCTCTCTCTCATAAATAAATAAATAAAATATTTAAAAAAAAGAGTACGTAAGGTATATGTGTATGATGTAAAGAATAAGGAATCAAATGTTGTGCTTTAATCATCCAGATTGAGAAATAGGACACTTGTCACTATCTCAGACATCCCCGTGGGCCCCTCCCAGAGTGTATCTTATTCCTTCCCATAGAGATGACTGCTTTCTTGAGTTTTAATTTTTTTAAATTATTTTTATTTTTTACAAGACTTTATTTATTTATTTATTTATTTGTTTATTTATTTATTTATTTGAGAGAGAGAGGGACAGCACAAGCAGGGGGAGCCACGGGCAGAGGGAGTGGTAGAAGCAGGTTGCCCTATGCGGGGCTCGATCCCAGGACCCTGGGATCATGACTTGACCTGAGCCAAAGGCAGATGCTTAACTGTCTGAGCCACCCAGGTACCCAGCGTTCCTGAGTTTTTAAAGAATTATCATCCCCGTGCTTTCTTTATAGTTTTCCTACCTATGAACTTATTCCTAAATGGCATATTGTTTAGTTGTGACCATTTTTGAACGTTTAATGGATTTATATAATATAGTCAGACGTGCTTTCCGAGTGCCGCATTACATTGATTTGCGCTCCATCCCTGTTGATGTATGAACCTGAGGTTTGCTCCTTTTCTCTGCTCTGTAGTCTTGCTTTATCTAACTCAGCCATGACCCACCAAGTCCCAAATGTTTGAGGTATTTCTAGGATCTGGCATTTATGGACAATGTTCTGTGGATATTCTCTTAGATGCATGCAAGCATTTCTCTAGGGAAAATAACCGGGAAGAGGATTCTTGGGTCATGGGTATGTGCATATTCAGACCGTGCCAAACTGTCTCCAGAGTGTTTCTACCAATTTACACACCCATCAGCCATGGAGGAGAGTTCTAGTTCCCCCCATACCTCACCCCTGCTGATACTGTCAGACGTTTTCAGTTTTGTCAATCTGGTGTGTGTTTTGGGGGGGGGAGGGGCGAGGGTTGGTCATGTTACTTAATTTGCATTTCTTCAGTGTTTAGTGAGACTGAGCCCTTTCCATACATTTATTTGTTGGTCATGGGTTTCCTCCCTGTAAAGTACAGTTCAAGTCTATTACCTGCTTGGAGTTATATGTTTTGTTATTGATTGATTCATATAGGGTTTTTGGTTTGTTTTTGCTTTTATATTCTAGACATCAATCCTTTGCAATTATATGAGTTGCAAATATCTTCTCACACCATGGCTTTTCTTTGAACTTGCATTGCCATCTTTCCAAAGGGTCTGTGACCCAAGTAAGATTGAGAACCACTTATATTAAGGTTCTCTAAACAGGAGCTAGAAAATCCCAAACTTTTGTTAAGCTGAGTGGTATTACAGCAAATTGAACTGGAAATAAAAAACCTTGCCTTAAAATTCAAGATTTGTAGGTTCTTTTGAAATACTAGCCAATCCGGGCCTACCGTGAGCCGACACAGCCTTTCACCCCATTCCCTATTGCTTCCCGGATGCCAAGGGTCTGCTGCCACTTATCATTTTGGGGCAGCCCTGGAGGTTCCCTTCCATTGGCCTTTTCCAGCTGTATGTCGTCTCTGGGCCTCAGTGTGTGGTTAGCACCCTGCCCCTCTGCACCTATCACACCGTGCTCCATCTTGTCCTGTGGCTGTCATCATTGCTGCATCCCAGAGGACCATGACTCAGAGCTGATCTCCATCCTGACTCTTGAGCAAGGGGAAATTTCCCCTTATCTTCTGAGCTGGTTTGATCAAGGCCTTCGCATAAGGACCTGGCCCCTTAAGGAGCACAGAGAGGGAAAAAGAGCCCCAGAATCCTGTTTGGGAGAACAGGAGCACAGGATCCTCTTCAGAGAGAACCCATCCCCTTGATCCTCAGAAGAAGGAGAAGAGAGAGCTATAGCAGAGATATTTGGTTTCCTGTTTATCTGGGGGGACAGCTTGGTTCATATCTCATTTACATCCATTCGTGTGCTGAGTCTTGAAGATCCAAACTCTGGGTGTCTGAGATAAAATAAAATTATACAACCTGCTACAGCTGGCTTTACATCCGATATGGGAGGTGTGACAGGCCCGAAGCCAAGGGGGCTCTTTAGTGCAGCTCATTTCTTGCACACTTACTCTGTACCAGCTGCTGTGCTAGGAGCTGTATGCACAGAGGCTTATTTTTGCATGAACACAATTCTGTGTGGTGTAGCAACCCAGTCCTCATTTTCAGATGCAGAGATGGAAACTCGTGGGGGGACCCGGCATAATGGAATAGCATAGTGTTTCCCCACTCGGGCGTTGGAGGTAGACCCATCTGGATCCCAGCTCTGGCCCTGATGTCTGGGTGTTCCTGGACCAATGACTGTTGGAGCCTCGGCTTCCCCACCAATAAAATGGGAACAGCAACATACTTACGGCTCAAGATTTACGTGACGACTTCATCAAGGTAAAAAGCTTGTGCACAGCAAAAGAAACAGGCAACAAAACTAAAAGACAACCTACAGAATGGGAGAAGATATTTGCAAATGATCTATCAGATAAAGGGCTAGTATCCAAGATCTATAAAGAACTTATTAAACTCAACAGCAAAGAAACAAACAATCCAATCATGAAATGGGCAAGAGACATGAACAGAAATCTCACAGGGGAAGACATAGACATGGCCAACAAGCACATGAGGAACATGAGGAAATGCTCCGCATCACCGGCCATCAGGGAAATACAAATCAAAACCACAATGAGATACCACGTCACCCCAGTGAGAATGGGGAAAATTAACAAGGCAGGAAACCACAAATGTTGGAGAGGATGTGGAGAAAGGGGAACCCTCCTGCACTGTTGGTGGGAATGTGAACTGGTGCAGCCACTCTGGAAAACTGTGTGGAGGTTCCTCAAACAGTTAAAAATAGACCTGCCCTACGACCCAGCAATTGCACTGCTGGGGATTTACCCCAAAGATATAGATGCAGTGAAACATCGGGGACCTGCACCGGTGCCGGGACACCTGCACCCCGATGTTTATAGCAGCAATGTCCACAATAGCCAAACTGTGGAAGGAGCCTCGGTGTCCATCGAAGGATGAATGGATAAAGAAGATGTGGTCTATGTATACGATGGAATATTCCTCAGCCATTAGAAACGACAAATACCCACCATTTGCTTCGACGTGGATGGAACTGGAGGGTATTATGCTGAGGGAAGTAAGTCAATCGGAGAAGGACAAACATTATATGGTCTCATATATTTGGGGAATATAAAAAATAGTGAAGGGGAATAAAGGGGAAAGGAGAGAAAATGAGTGGGAAATATCAGAAAGGGAGACAGAACATGAGAGACTCCTATAACTCTGGGAGACAAACAGGGGTAGTGGAAGGGGAGGTGGGTGGGGGGTTGGGGTGACTGGGCGACGGGCACTGAGGGGGACACTTGGGATGAGCACTGGGTGATATGCTATATGTTGGCAAATTGAACTCCAATAAAAAAAATAATTTAAAAAAAAAAAAAGATTTATGTGAGGATGCAGGGAGCCAGGTGGTGAGACATTCCGCCCGGGGCTCCCGCAGAACTGGGATGAGAAGAAGCTGGGGTCCAAAGTTTCATTCTTGCATCTCTGGGATTCACCCCACCTCCCACGAAAGCCCTCGCTGTCCAGGTTAGCCCCAGACACAAAATGCCCATTTCCGGCCCTGCCCCGCCAGGTGCCAACCCCTCCTCCTCCCCGCTCTTCGGAGTCCCATTGTCCTGGCAGGGACACACAGACAGCTGTGGGCTGGGCAGGTTCTGTGTCCATTCGATGGGGATGCCAGCTGTGGGAGGTCCTGGGTGGGGAGGGATTTTACACCCTCCCCTTCCCCTTGTTAGTCACTGCCCATCCTCATAGGGGAAAACCCCGGGGCGGGGCGTAAACACTCAGATTTCTCTTGGCATTTCCTGTCGTTGTGTCCCTCCTCTCTCGGAGCTGTGGCTATCCCATCAGCCCAAGGCCATCAGTGAAGTTGTGGATGCCCACGGCCTCGTAAACTGTTGCATGTATAGGACCTGTGCTACAGGCCTGCAGAATGATCTGGAATCCCTGCCTTGTCCTGGACAGATCTAGAAAGTGGTCAGGGGAGAGCCCTTTCTGGCCTCTCCCCTTCTGCTCCGGGAGTCTGACCGGCCTCCTGTGGTTGCCTGGGTTGATTGCAGCCCCCTGAGCCTACCTCTGGAGATGGACCGTCTACAGAAGCCCTCCCTGTCTCTCCAGGAGAGGATGAGAGTGGGCTTTGGGGTCAGGCCGCCTGGGTTTGATTCCTAGTTCTGCCGCTGATGAGCTGTGTGCCCTTGGAAAAGTTACTGCACTTCTCTGTGCTTATGTCCTTATCCGTAAAAAGGGGTAATGATAGTACATAGCAGGTGGTTGTGTGCATTAAATGAATGGGGCTGTGTAGGGACGCCTGGGTGGCTCAGTGGCTGAGCATCTGCCTTCAGCTCAGGGCCTGATCCCAGGTCCTGGGATCGAGTCCCATATTGGGCTCCCTGTGAGGATCCTGCTTCTCCCTCTGCCTGTGTCTCTGCCTCTCTCTCTCTCTGTGTGTCTCTCATGAATAAATAAATGAAATCTTTTGAAAAAACTGAATGGGGGCGGTGGTTATGGATGATGCTTCAAACAGGGCCCTGCTCACGGTGAGTTAGCAGTGATAGTGTTGGCTATCACTCTCATCCGAGGCAGCCTCGTGCAAGAAGCACGGGCTTTACCCAGATCCCCCACACACACACACACTAAGTTGCCCTATGACCACAGGTGTCTCTTTTAATCTTACTGAGCCTGATCTCAGTGGGTGGTTGCAGGACCCTCTTCATGGGCACTTGACCTGTGTGTCTTACAGGCCCGGTGCTCAGAAGGGCCCTCCACGTGGTTCTGCTCTGCTCTTGCCATCTTGAAATGCCTGAAAACTTTTAAGCCTTTAACATCGAGTCCTGTTTCTCTGTCTCATCTTGTGCCTCACCCTGGCAGGGCTGGGCTGCGAGGCCCATGACTACGAGGTCCCTTAGGGGCCACTCAAGCACAGAATTCAGGGGGCTCCAGCTGGCTGTCCCTTCCCAGCAGTGGCTGAGTCCTCCCAGGGTTCACCAGGCTCTAGGCCTCCAAGGGCACGAGGGGGACTGTCCCCCACCGGGTGACACAGGAGCAGTTTTCAGTGGAAACTTTTTATCTTGGGATTCTGACCTCGGAATGGGTTGATTTAGGCTATTTGCTGCCGTGGAACTGATCATATATTTTCTGTATATTAGGTGATTTCAAGAAAAAAAAATCAATTTTAATAGCAGCAATCAAAACTGTAGAAACCTGCAACTGGTATCATAGTGCTGCTTTACATCTGGGTTTATAGGACAGGAAGGCAAAGAGCCAGAGGTGCCCCAGCTCCCTGCTGCCTCCCCAGACCTGGGAGTGGGGGTATGGGGGGGTCGGGGAGGAGAGAAAGGGGGAGGGGATCACATCCGAGTGGACTGGAGCCTCCCTGACAGCAGCTCTTCTGATCGAGCATTTCGTGTTACGGCTGGTTAATCTTTGAGCCAGAATATATTCTCTATTCAATGACAATTATCAATTGTTTAATAGTTAATTCACTCTCGTGATTGAAAATCCAAAGGCACAAAAGGATGGAGAGAGAAAAGTCTCTCTCCTGTCCTCCTTCCTGGAGGTAACCGGTGCTCTGTCTCTTGTGTGCTTCCAGAAATAGTTTATTTATATCCAAGAAAAAAAAATTATACTATACGGTTATACTTCTATATATTTTGTCTATTGTAATACAAATGGTCGCATACAATGTCCTCTGTCTGCACCTTGCTTTTTCACAATGTATCTTGGAGACACGTCTTTGTTCATCCATATTGAGTTTCTTTGTTCTTTTATAGGGCTGCACAGTGGTCTGTTTAAAGAGAGAGCCCGAATTTATTTAACCAGTCCCCCATTGATGGATGGTAGGTTGTTTCCATTCTTTAGAAGTCTGAGTCTTTAACAAATTCTGTTCTCCTTCATCCCACTATCGACAGGACTTGTTTAAAGGGGCAAATGGGGCCATTCCCTTCCGAGGCATTCAGCCTTCCTTACGCAGCATCTGTTACTGCGCCAGCAGCACGCACTTCCAGATGCGCTCCTTGAAGACGTGGGCCCTCTTTCCTTCCTTATTCTTCTCGCCTACCCTTCTTCCCCTTTCTCCATCTCCCTCAACTCCCACCTCTCAGACATCCCTGCCTACCTCTCTCCCTCTCCACAGCCACCTCTCGAGACCAAGGCTCCACCACATTGGGCTTGGACCATTGCAGTACCCTCACCTCCTGCTGATGGAAACCACATCAGGTCACTCTTCCACCTAAAGCCCTTCCACGGGCCGATGCCCCGGAGATAAAACACCAAATCCTCACTACCACCCTGCCCCATCTCTTGCCATCGTCCCCCACTTGTAACCCTAAAGCCACACACCGTGCTCTTTCATGTCTCTGAGCCTGGCATGTACTGTGCCTTCTGCCTGCAACACCATCCCCACCTTGGTACTTTCCTTCCCTTCCTAATGCCCACTCGCTTCAAGTCTTGGCTTAGAGGGTACTCTTCCCGAGAGGCCTGCCCTGACATCCCACCTAAAGGCAGCAGTCCACCCAAGGTGTCCAGCACTGCCTTATTCGCTCCCTTACTTCATCTACCACTGTGTGTAGTTATATATTTGCCGTGTGTGTGTGTTTGGTGAATGTCTGTTTTCCCCACTGTAATAGAAGCCATCTGCAGGCAAACATGTGGGTCTTATTCACATCTCTTGTCCTTAGTGTGGGACCTCATCGGTGTTTGTCAAACAAATGAACATTTTTGAGCACCTGTTCATGGCCAGCCTCACGCTCGGCATGGAACATCCCAAGTCTCCTAGGACCCACTGAAGCACCCAAATAGAAACCAAGCGGTGGGCACCTTCCTGGTAACACTACCACAGAGGAAGTCTGGAAAGGTGAGGACCCTTCCATGAGCGAGGAGAAGGGAAAGGACCTTCAGGCAGAGGGGACAGCCTGGGCAAAGGTACAGAGACATTAATGCTCGCAGCCTGTTTGGGGAGAGTGTGTAATCCCAGTTTGGCTGGAACACACGTATGCGGTGACAGGGGACCAAGGGGAGCTGGGAAATGTCACTGAGGTCCTGCCACGGTAGGTCAGGGAGTTTGAATATTTTTGTTGTTTCCTATTTCTGTGTATCCCTAGCTCTTCTCTTGTGCCGGACATATGGGGCAAGTTCAATGAGAAATACCAGATGTGAACTGGTAACACCAGCTGTTACTTCTGTTTTACAAAAGGAGAAACCGATGGCCCCGCATTCCAAAATGACTTGCCTTGCACCTTCTTACTCTCCTCCATCGGATTGACTGGAAGTTCCCCGTATTAGTTAGGGGCAGCTAAGCTGCTGTAACAAAGAGACTTTCATCCTCTCCTTCCTCTCCTCCCCTGCTGCCCTGCCCAAATCCAGTACCATGAAGAACACAGACATTACCTTCTCTCTTTTGTACTAGCTTTGGGTAAGTAGATCCCATCACTCAGTGTCGTCTGGGGACTCAGGTTCTTTCCATCTCATTTCTCCACCATTCCCTAGGGTTCTGGAAACGTCTACAGGGTGAAGCCGGTCTCAGCCATGTCCTGGTTGCAGACCGAAGGGAAATGAAAGAGACCAGGGAGGAAGTGTGCCCATTATCTCAGAGGCTCCGTCTCAGATGGAGCACACACCACTTTTGCTGACAAAAGGAGGTACAAGGCAAGAACTTGGCCTAACTGCAAGGAAGGCCAGGAAGTGTCATCTAGCTGGGCAGCCAGGTGCCCACCTATAAATCCTACGACTCGGGAGGTAGACAAGAGTGGATCTGTTGTAGCAGACCCCAGGTCACGGGGAGCAGGTGGCTGGAGGCTCAGCTGGTAGGTGGCTCCAGGTCCTTGGTGCTTTCAACAACCAGCGAGTGGGGCCATGAACTCTGCCCTTGCCTTCTATTGCCAGGGAGAAGGTCTCGGGGTTCCCCTGGCTGTGCCTGCCCATTTCTCTGCATGATGTACTTATCTCAGTGGTCGAATCTGTCCTCGGCTCCTCTACTACCTTTCGTTCCTGGCTGGCTTGACTGAGCCAAACCTGGACCTTGGCCTTGCTACTTAGTAGAGAGATGTGATCAGCAAGTTAAGCATCAGTGTCTACCATCCAATGGCTCCTAGGGCCTATGTGACAGGAGACACTTTTTTAAGTACTCGAGAAACAAATTTTGAAATACAGAAACAAGCCACTAATTACAAATCATTATTATCTGGTGATTAACAGGGGCCCCAGCTATGGACTGGAATGTCTGTGTCCCCCACCAAATATTGAATCTTAAGGCCAATGGTGATCGTCTTAGGAAGTGGGGCCTTTGGGAAGTGATTAGGTCATTAAGAGGAGCCCTTGTGAATGAGACTAGTGCCCTTAATATAAAAGAAGCAGGAGAGAGCCCTTGCCCCTTCCCTAATGTGTGTTTGAAGCCAGAAGGCACTCTCTGTGAACCCCAGGCAGGCCCTCACCAGACACGGAATCTGCTGGCGCCTTGAGCTCAGACCTCCCAGCCTCCAGAACTGCGAGAAATAAATTTCCGTTATTTATAAGCAACTCCGTCTACGGTATACTGTTACCGCAGCCTAAACGGACTAGGACAGTCCCCAAAGACTCTTCCTGCTAATGTTATAGTAGCCATGTAGGGGTCACAATATGTACCCAAAAGTAATAAAACTGCATTTAAAAGTTCTGTGATATAAATCCAAATTGGACTTTTATTACAAATAGTATAAAACCTCATTAATATTAAAATTAATAATAGCTAATATTTATTGAGCACTTGCTGTGTCAAGCACCATATAACCCCTTCTACATACAGCACAATCTCTCACTTATTCCTTACCACTCCCGAACGGAACAGTATTATTAGCCGCATTTTCAGACTGGGAAGCTGGGGCTTAGAGAAGTCGGGTGACTTGACCAACGGACAGAGAGGTAGCATAGAGCAAAGCCAGGGTTTGATTCCAGCTCCCCTCCAGAATCTTAGTTTGTAAGAAGCTGCTAGCCCACGTATCGTGGAAATAACTTTCCCTAAATACCTGCAAGGTGCTACATAGCTTCTTGATCCTCATGGCCTCCCCGCTGGGTCTCTATCCCCATTTCGGTTGAAGAGCTGGAGACACGGGGGATCACGTACAGGGGAGTCCGTCTTGTTGGCCTGCCTCTCCTGCAGAGAGCAGAGGCCATCTGTTGAGGGGGACAGCTTGAGGGGGACAGCTCTCCTCCATGGGTGGGAAGCCCCCTCAGGCCCTTGGGCTGCTCCCCATTTCTGGGAAGGAAACTCCTGGCTCCTCTCCCCCTGAGAAAAGCCGGCAGGCCCTGCTGCCCCACGGAGAAGCCAGCAGATGCTTCTCCCCTCTGACTCCTCTCTCTGTGCACAAGCCCCCCTGCCTTGTCATGCTCACTTCCTCTTGCAGGCCTAGGGTGAGGCCTTCTTCCTCATCCTCTCCCCTCTTACCCCTCCTCTCGCTCTTCCACTGTATCCTCTTTAGGCAGGTCCCTGATCTTCCTCACCTGTGAGCAAACCAGGTAATGGGACCTTCTGGCCTGAAACCTTTCATGGTCCCATTACCTGCGAAGTAAAGCTGCTGCCTGGCACCTGAGGCTCTGCACGACCTGGCTGCTGCCTCACCTTCTCTGCTGCCCCACTTCCCCAGCCCCACAGGCGCTTCCCCAGCTGCAGATAAAAAGGGAAGCGGTGGAGGGAGGGCCTGTAAACACATAAACTTGGAAAATTCTGTATTCACTATGCTTTCTTGGAAATTAGCCCAGTCTTCCCCAGATTTATTTGGTCATGGAAGAGATAATGTCCTGCAGATCAGCTCCTTTGAGCCTGCTCGTGTAGCGGGGTGGGGCCCGCTCCCCACCCCATACTTGCCTACCTCCACACTTCTGCTCTGCCCCTGGCCAGAACCTGCTCGGATCCCCTCTCCATCAAAAGCCACATTCCTCATGAACCGTCCTCATTTCACCCCAATTGCAGGGCTTTCCTCACCCCGGAGGGTTAGCCTGGGCCTCTCCCAGTTCAAGGTCTGGACGTGCTCGCTTATGGTCTGTTTTTGTCTCCATCTTGAACCGTGGGATTTTTAAGGCAAGGGACTGGAGCTGTCTCCTTTCATATCTCATGCAGGGCCTGGCACATTATGGGTGCTCTGCAAACATTCCTTGAACAAGAACTGAGAAAGGAGATGCAACCTCTGAAGAGCAAAGACCCTGTCCAGCCCCAGCTCTGGTTCCCATGGCAACCACCAGGGAGGGCCCTCCCGGCTCTGAAGGCCTGGGGTTGCCTGGCCTGCCTCTCGGAGCATGACAGACAGGCCGAGAGGCTTCCCCAGCAGTTCAGGAGCAGGTGATGGGGACTCCATTTGCCACCATGACAAGCTCTCCGTGTCCAGTCTGGGGTGTCCTTGGAGAAGCATGTCATCCGTCATCTGCAGGCTGGCAGCAACCAAAAGATCCAGGAGAAGACTTCCTCTCTTAGCAGATTGCATTCATCCTTTCCTGAGTTTTTGTCAAGGACCAGAAGGAACGTATCGTGGGGGGCCCCAGGCGTGTGCCAGAACCGGGTCCCAAGCCCCGGGCTTGCGCGGCCAGGCAGGCGGCGGGAATGAGAGAAGTAGGCAGGGCAGGGTTCGTGGTCCCCTGGGAGAGCCCTGCCCGGCCTGGACGGGGCACCCTGCTCGGTGCCAGCAGGTGAAGCTGACAGGGAATAGGCTCCCCCTACCCCAGGAAAGCCAGACCTTCTGATTTATATGTGAATCTGCTGATTTAAAAAAGAACAAACAAACTAGCTCAAAAACGTTTTTAACGTACGTGAAGGCCACACATCAGTCCTGGGTTAAACAAACAGTGTTGAGCGTCAGGGGCACATATCTGAGTTTTGTTCTAACAAGCGTGTCAGAATTGGGTGCTAGCTGCTCACGTTGGACGTGAATGTGCAGCACGCACGTCTGCCACATGTTCTACGTGAGGGGCTCTAATAGGGCCACTGGTGGGTGCTGTTACGTGACATGAATGTCTCAGAGGCCTGTGTCCGCTCATACGCTGGGGTAGGAAGCCTGCCCTGCTGACCTGCCTGGCTCCGGCCCCCCCTCTGGCACTCTGCACCTCCCGGGCGGGGATGGCACCTGTTCCATCTCTCTGAGCCCGCTGGCACCAGGTGGCACCATGGGAACCCTCACCTGCCTCTGCAGCCAGTAGGTTTGGCCGCCTGAGTATGTCCTAGCCCAGGGGGAGAAGGTGCGCAGCTCTAGGTCGGGGACCATGGCCCCCTCTCCCCGGGTCCCTGCCCACCACAGACCCCTCCCACACCCAGCCCCCACCCCGCATCCATTCAGCCCACTGGCCACAGCCACCCTCCGGGGGAAGACGCGTGAGGCAGTCTGCTCCTCCAGCGGGCAGAGGAAGGGCAGGGACAGCCCTGCTGCTATTACAAATGACACTTCACCAGGTGGCGTGGGGTGCTGGGAAGGAGGCAGCGTGCGGGCTGCGTGGGCTCCCCCTGCCATTTGTCTCCTCCTCTCCCGATGCCAGGCCTTGCTCCTGACCAACCTTGGAGCTGAGTGGACTGGGTGAAGTGTCCCCTCACCCTGACTACCCGGGCCCCCAGCTCCGTGCTTGGAGAGAGACAGACAGACAGTCAGACAGAGCCTGGGGCCATGGGAAAATTGAGAGAGGGAGGGCCCTGGCCCTGCCACTTACTGGCTGTGTGATTGGGAGCAAATTGCTTGACGTCTCTGTGCCTCCATCTCCTTCTCTGCAAAATGGGAGTGGCAGGTACAAGTTGGAGGGTGAGAAGAGCTCACATGTGTGAGCACACCTAGGTGACGGGGGGCAGGCTCAGTGAGTGTCCTCTCCTGCCCTTCCAGGCTGCCGTTCCAGGCAGCATCCTGCAGGCCAGCATTCTGGGGAGGCGAGGGAGGTGCCTGTGTGGGAGAGACCCGTGTCCTCTCTCGCTGGTCCCTCTGTCTGTCTTTCCCTCCCTCCTGCTCATGGTTCCTTGGGGCAACAGAACGTTTCCATTCCCCAGAATGGACATGGGCCCCAGGAGCCCCACTCCTGACCTGTCCCTAAAAGGTGAACTCTGGATGGAGGGCGGGTCTGCAGCAGGTCTACACCACTGTCCTACACCACTCGGCCCCATCTCCCTTCCCCACCTGTAGGCTCAGACTAGCGGCATCGGCTTCATCACCTGTTTGCCTTCACCCTGAGCCTACGGAGGACCGAGGACCGAGTTTCCATCTGTGACAATAAATGCTCCCAGGAATAAATACAGCGACAAGTCAGCCGTGCTCTCCCAGCCGGCGGTGCAGGACACGTTCCGTGGCCTGAGCCTCCTGCATCCTTAAGCCCGGAGTCCCACCCTCACAGCGCTGGTGGAGGATGCAAAGCCGTCCCTAGCGCCTCTAGTTCGGGGTCTGCTGTCCCCATTCTTCACCCCATAAAGGATCCCTCTCACTTCCTGCAAAGGCAGAGGGACCAGCAGGTTGCCAGCAGCCCCTTCAGAGCCTCTTGACTTCACTGGAGCATCAGACCTCCTCCTTCCTCCAGGGGTGGTGGCCTCACTGGGGGTCCAGCCCTGGTTGGAGCCTGTCCGGCCCTTATGGAATCTTCTAGACCCTTCTCGCTGCCCTAGCTGCTCTGACCAGGCCCAGGAGTGACAGGGTTTCATTGATTTTTCTCACCCACACCCCACCCCCTCCCTGCCCTTCCTCTCCACGGGGAACCCACTGTGTCGCAGAGAGAGAGAGAGAGAGAGAGAGAGAGCGAGCGAGAGAGCGAGCACCAGATGCTAAAGCCATGTTCCCTTCTTACACATTCAGCCCGTTGTGGTGTTTGATCTCCAGCTTAACAAGTCCAGCCATCTTTCTTAAGAGAATAAAAGAGGTTCAGACAGAGAAAGAGGGAAGGAGACAAAGAGTGAGCAAGACAATGAGATAAAAGGAGCCAGACTCAAAGGAAGACAGAGGAAGACAAAGCAAGGCGAAGCCGGAGCAGAGAGGGAGAGACAGACAGAGGCACAGACAGGACAGAAGGGGGAACACCTTCTCTTGGAAGCCACGTCTGGCCTCTCCTGGGGGCTCTCGCCCCACCTCAGCCCTGCCTCCTGGGAGCCCCCAGATCACCTCCAAGCCATCTCTCCCTGCGGAGGCGACAGCCTCCTGCTCCTCCCGACAGGGCCTCTGCTCAGGCTCAGGAGCCTTTGACAGGAGACGGGATGAGCAGCCTTGGGGCGCACCGGGCTGGCAGGCAGGGGACAAGTGAGCTGCCCGCGGGGAGCCGGGAACCCCTGGCTCCTGGGGCTGAGCAGCCTTGCCGAGGCACCCAGGGAGCCAGCCACTGCCGCCCTCACTGAGCATTAACTCTGCATTTACTTCCTGCTCTGCCTCCCGCTCCCCCCTTCCCTCTCCCCTCCTTTGTCTCTGGGTCTTCGATTTCCTATTTGAGAACAGTTCCAGCCTCTGCCACCGCCGCAATCCCGGCCTCTGTCACCAGCGAAGGCTGTTTTGAGCCTGTGAGTCAGAGACCAGCGCTGGTTTTCATTAAAGGCAGGAGGAAAATAATCTGATTTTATAAAAGCAAAGCACCTCCTTCTAAGCCAAGGCTTCTGTGGGATGTCGAACAGCCAGTGATATTTTAAAACATGCGTGTGTGCATAATAGCCCCCGACCCCTTTCCAGCCTCTGGTGGGAGCATCCAACCTGCGTGGGTTCTATTTGTTATTATTTTTTTTCCCTGGCTAAATGTTTTTAGGTCACTTCCATCCTCCCCCACTGACAGCTCCCATGCAGGAAACGCCAGGAATTCCATTCCAGCCCCTGAGCCTCCACAATTAATGGGATCACTGGAAATGAACCAGGAAGGATGGATGCTGGGGGGCCTGGGGTCTTATCTCCCTGGTCTCCAGGCTGAGAAGCTTCTAGCCAGATGAGATGCTGAGCCCATCCAGGCCCGGGGGCCCTTCTGCCACAGACGCTGATCCTGATCCGGGCTCCCCAGGAGCCCACCTGGGGCTGCAGCCCTGGGCCTCTTTCTTCCCTGCCCCGCCACCCTCTGGAGCTGTCTCTTTCTATAATTCTCTTCTCGTCGAGTCTATTAGCGTTCTCCGGCAGGCTCTGCCAAGTTCAGCTGCATCTCCTTGTCTAGTTTATATTAGAAGAGAAAGCTCTGGCGTGTTTTTCCCCTCACCTGAGGAAAGAGATGCTTCTCTTTTTCAAGATACTCATAGCCTTTGATGAAGCCCAAGAAAGACTTAAATTATAATGAAATTCAGTCTTTTAGAGATGAGATTGCCCAAGAGCACTTCTAGCTGCCTTGTGAAAACGGCTTGGCTTTCCAAGCCACCCTGGAGGCCTTCCTCTGGCCTGATGCAGCCTGACATCCCTCCCCCACTGAGAGGGGTTCCTGCTTCCCTGCAGGGGTTACTTCAGTGGCCAGTTAGGGGAGCAGCTTCCGGCTGGTCTCCCTCCCTCCCCTGCTTCTCTGCCCACATCCCTTTCTGCCTGCAAGGCCTTTGTGGGGGATCCAGACTCCCAGACTGGTGCCCCCTCTCCTCCTTCCCGAACCTTCCAGGTGGGATGGACTGTCCATCTACCTGACCTCCACACCACCATGACAGTAGCCCAGTAAAAAACCCACTTCAGGGCAGCCCCGGTGGTTCAGCGGTTTAGTGCCGCCTTCAGCCCAGGGTGTGATCCTGGAGACCTGGGATCGAGTCCCATGTCGGGCTCCCTGCACGGAGCCTGCTTCTCCCTCTGTCCGTGTCTCTGCCTCTCTCTCTCTCTCTCTCTCTCTCTCTCTCTCTCTCTTTCCTCTCTGTGTCTTTCATGAATAAATAAATAAAATCTTTAACAAACAAACAAACGCACTGCACCTTCTCTGCCTGGGACTATCATTATTTGTGTACTTGATAGAAGAGAAATAAAGCAGCCCTGTGAATAAAGCCCCAGCAGGTGCCAGGGACAGATGGTAAGCTACCTTGGAGTCACGAGTCCCTAGGTTCAAACCCTTGTTTGGACACTTGCCAGCTGGGGGCCCAAAGGCAAGTTCACTCTTTGAACATGCTTCCCCATCTGTAAAATGGGACTAATGATACCTACCTCCGAGGACCAGCCTGGAGGTGAAGTGCTGGGCACATAGTAACTGCTCACAAGTGATGTCCACTCTGCTGTGTTTTTTATTCCTCACAAGGCACGTAGCATCAGTCTGGTTTTATGGATGATGAAATGGTTTTCAACCTGGGCTGTGTTTCAAAAGCAGCAGGGAACTTTTAAAATTATAGGTGCTGGGCCCTACCCCTGGACCATTCCTGGGGTTTAACTCAGGCGTGTGTTTGGTCAAAGACCCCTTTCCAGACAGGATGGGAGCTACTGCACAAGGTATGAAAGAAGAGAGGCCATGGAGCGACCTGGTTGTCTTGGAAGAAGAGCCTAGGAAAGGGGCTCCTTTGGGATGGAGAGATCTGTGGGGGGTGGGGTGGGGTGAGGAGGTGGCCGAGGCCTGGAGACTGGGCCTCAGAGTTAGCCTAGAGGTGGGGGGTCGGGCAGGGTTGGGCACCACCTCGCCTTCGTTCCTGGGCACACCCAGCCCAGGGACTACCTGTTGGATCTGAGTGGGTGGGGAGGTTTCAAGAGAAGCCAAGCTGTCTGCAAGTCCAGAAACAGGCTGGCCACCACAGACCAGCTTCTAGTCCTGGGGGTGGGTAGGGGGAGCTCAAGAGAAGCAGGAGCTAATTGAGGTTGTCAGGAACAAAGGTTTGCTCTCCACAGCTGAGAACAAAGGGAAAAGCACCCCAAGTTAATTAACTTCTTGCAATACGACTGATGCCACAGGTCTTAGCTGCTCAGGAGCTTCCAAGAGAAGATTATGGTGGCCAAAAGAAAAACACTCTCGGACAGCCAGGACAACCTCTTCTGTTCGCTGGTCACATGCTCTTTCATTCATTCTGTCATCGACAAATATGTATGAAGGACCAGGCTTCATTCATGCCAAAGGATAGGCGCATAGCATAGGGGTGACCAAAATAGAAGCCCCCCATGCCCTCGGAGATCTCCAAATCATTCATTCATTCTCCTTTACCACAAAACACCTCTACAAGTTGTCCCTGTGAGTGTCTTCCCGCTTCCCTCCACCCACTTCCTTCAATTCTATGCCAACCACTTCCATCCCAATGCTCCATTGCAACCATCCTCACTGGGACGCCTGAGTGGCTCAGGGGTCGAGCGTCTGCCTTTGGCTGAGGTCATGTTCCTGGAGTCCTGGGATCAAATCTTGCATCCGGCTTCCCGCAGGGAGCCTGTTTCTCCCTCTGCCTATGTCTCTGTCCCTCTCTCTGTGTTTCTCATGAATAAATAAAATATTTAAAAAAAAAAAAAAAGGAGGAAAGAAACTGCCCTCACCAAAGACACCAAAGACCTCCAAGACACTGAAGGTCACTCTGTGGGTCAGTCTGCACTCATCTGACCTGACCCAGCTGCAGCATTATACATAATTGGTCACCACCTGTTTATTTGTGTATTTGTTTTTCTTTTAAGATTTTTAAAAAATTTATTTATTCATGAGAGACAGAGAGAGGCAGAGACAGAGGCAGAGGGAGAAGCAGGTTCCATGCAGGGAGCCCGACGTGGGACTCGATCCAGGGTCTCCAGGATCAGGCCCTGGGCTGAAGGCAGCGCTAAACCGCTGAGCCACCCGGGCTGCTCCTGTTTATTTGTTTTAACTAGGCTCCACACCCAGCGTGGAGGCCAACATGGGGCTTGAACTCATGACCAAAATCAAGACCTGAGCTGAGATCAAGAGTTGGACCCTTCCCTGATGGAGCCACTGAGGTGCCCCTCTGCTTCCTTTTTCAATCACTATTGGGTCTCCAAGGTGTCATGTTTCTTTTGGTTTTCTTCTCACCTCGCTGGTCAAGCCTGTCAGCCTCCTTTGTAGTTTCCTTCTTCAATCTCATAATGTTGGGGTGTCCTTTGTTAAAGTCATTCTTTGAACGTCTTCTCCAAATTTTCTCCCTTTGTGACCTCATCCATTCTTTTAAGTGTGTCTCTATGCTGACCATTCCCACCTTGGTATCTCCAACTCAGACCTTGCCCCCCGCCCCAGAATTGAACATCCAACTGCCCAACCAATATTTCTTCTTAATTGACATCTCACACTCAACATGTCCAAAAAGTAATTCCTAAGCTTTCCCATAATTCTGCTCCACATGCTGCCTTTGCCAACGTGGTTATAGCCAAGTACATCCTTCCATTGCTCCAACCAAAACATCTAGCTGTTATCCAGGACTTTTCCCTCTTACTCACATTCCATATCTGTCAGAAATCTTGCTGATCTTGCTTTCCAAATGCACCCAGAATCCCACCCACGCTCCACCTCTGTGGTTGCCATCCCAGTTCAAGCCAGCATCTCCTGTCTGGATCTTGCAGTTACCTCCTTGCTGGTCTGCACGTGGCAGCTGATGATCCTCTCTTATATCAACCTCTGCTCGAAACCCTCCAGTGGCTCCCTCTTGATCAGAGTAACTATGCTCTGCAAGAGCTTCACTCATCCAGGACCCACCACTGCTGGGACTCCCTTCCTCCTTCTCTTCTCCATGCTTGATTCTTTCCAGGCATGCTTCCTCTTGGGGCTCCTTTAACTTGCTATCCTCCCTTCCTGGGATGCTTTTTGCGCAGATACCTCCATGGCTTTTTCTGTCACCGCCTTCACATCTTTGCTCAAATGTTACCTTCATGGTGACACCTTCCCTAAGCATCCCACTTAGAACTGCCGTGCCCACCTCCACATGTTCCATCTTCCTTTCCTCCCGTTTTCTGCCTCTGGCATAGCTCTTGCTACCACCCAATGTGCTATATATGTATCTGTTCTTCATTTTCCTTCACTAGAATGTGGGTCAGAGTAGGGGGTTGGATTGTGTCCCCCAAAAAAAGATATGCCTGAACTACTGTAGCTGTGATTTGCCTTTACCTGGAATTAATTAGTCTTTCGGGTGGACCCTAAATCCAGTGGCTGGTGCCCTATTAAAGGAAAGAGAGAGAGATTTGAGACACAGAGACTCAGAGAAGAAGGCCACAGGAAGGTGCTGACACCAATCAAGGACTGCCAGGAGCAACCAGAAGCTGCAAGAGGCAAGGGAAGAGTGTGTCTCTTCTGGAGCCTCCGGAGGTAGCAAGGTCCTACCAGCACCTTGATTTTGGACTGCTGGCCTCCCAATCTCTTGTTTTAAGCTGCCAGGGTTGTGAGACTCTGTTGTATCAGTGCTAAGAAACTAAAGCAGGATCTTGGTTTTGTATTTTGCTGCAGCCCATGTTCCAGCAGGCCACCGAGCAGTGTGGGCACCCAGCGTCCATGTGTTGAGCAATGGGATGAGTGTCCTTCCACAACGCATGGTGCCAGCGCTCTAGCGGAGACAAAGGAGGACAGGCATGGCTTGGGAGCAGCACAGAACCAAGACCCTTGGAGACCGTGAGCAGCTGGCACCTGCACCCCCTGCCCCATTCCCTCATTTGCAAAATAAAGGGAACAGTTCTGCATCCCATCATGGTGGTGAGGATGAGATGGTATGCAGTAGGTGCCGCATGCATGGTAGCTTTCAACCCCTCCCCCCAACCCACGCCATCCTCCTGTCTCTAAAATCCGGGAAACAACCATTCTTATCTGCCTTGGAGAACCATTCTTTATGGTTTTTTATCAAACACCACTTAATGATGTGCGAAATATCTGTGCTATATTGTTAAGTGGGAAAAAGCTGGTTACAAAATTGCATGTGCATTAGCTCTGCTTGTAACAAGTGGGCATGAAAGCACAACCCATTACCAGAAAGAAAATCTAACTCAAGTGCCCAGAGCCCAGATTCCAAATTGTTCTTTGCTTTTCCATGGAAGTTTTGCTCAGTCCATGCAGAGTCCACCCAGCATGGGCATCGGGGAGCCCCTCTTGCTGGCCTCCACTCCTCCCCCTCATTTCCCATCATACTTTCAGTTTCCTGATTCTTCTTTTATTTCCTTCTGTAATGTCTTATAAGTTTCTCCATAAACGTCAGGCACATCTTTTGGTTGGTTTATTCCTAGGTGCCCTTCAGATTGTCTTGCTGTTTTGAAGTGAGTCTCTTTTTCTTCTGTACAGTTTTTTGTTTGAGTGGCACCTTCTTCTGGACACAGCTTCCATGTTAGCACCTCCTTAGAGCAATCTCTGACCCCTCCCCCCACTCCCAGCACCCTGGATGTCTCCTTTACTGCTCTCTTAGGTTTTTGTTTGTTTGTTTGTTTGTTTGTTTGTTTGTTTTTTAAAGATTTTATTTGGGGCAGCCCCGGTGGTTCAGCGGTTTAGCACCACCTGCAGCCCGGAGCGTTATTCTGGAGACCTGGGATCGAGTAAATCAATAAAATATTTAAAAGAAAATAAAGATTTTATTTGTTTATTCATGAGAGACACAATGAGAGAGGGAGAGACACAGGCAGAGGGAGAAGCAGGCTCCTTGCTCCTTGTGGGACTCAATCCCAAGACCTCGGGATTATGACCTGAGCCGAAGGCAGATGCTCAAACCCAAGCATCCACTCTCTCAGTTTTTATTTTTATTCATTTAATTTATTTATGTGCATTTTACTAAGGCATATCATTCATTCTCCATAGGACTGTGAGGCTTAAGAGAGCAGGGATAGGATCTGTCTTCATCACAACTGCAACCCCAGGGCTTAGTGTAGTGCCTGGCATCCAGTGGGTGCACATGCATGTGTGCTGAATGGGTTGCATGCACACACCCGTTGATGTGGCAGGTGTGTGTACAATCCAGGCTTGGCTGCCCCTGGTTGCAGGAATTTGGGTCCGTCCCTTCATTATTTTGTGCTTTAGCTTCTCTGGTGACAAAGGACATGGCTTCTGACTTCCCTTAAAATGCTAAAACCCTTTGGTTCCATGAGGAGAGGGCTAGAAAGGGCCAGAAGGAAGTCGCCTTCCAAAAAGCAGGCTCCCATATGTAAGCAAAAACTGAGGGAGGGTTTCCAAGTTGCCAGCTGGCAGTTATGCTAAAAAGATATACCATAATAAAGACCTGGTGGTATCTATGTATCTATCTTTTCCCTCCTTTAATCTGTTAGCATGCTGTATTGTATAATAGATTTCCTGATATTGAGCTAACCCTACATTCCTAAGTTAAACTTTACTTGATCATGATGTACTTTAAAATATGAATTGCAGAATTCCATTAGATGATATTTTATTTAGAATTTCCTGTCCAGTTTTGTAAGTGAGATTGGTCTGTAATTTCTTTTTTCTTGTACTGGGGCTACTTTGAGGATCCTTTGACATGGTCCTTTGAACATCATGTAGCACTCCAAATTTTTAGATATTTAGCAATCACCTCAAAAAGGCTCTAGTCAGGCTCAGGGAAGAGAGTCACCTGCACAGGAGGCGTGTCAGACTGCCTACACGGGACAGTATGAGAGACTCCTGAATGACATCTGGAATCCCACAGTTCAGGATTCATCCATGATTCTTAAAGGCTTTTGGTTCTCAAGAGTCCCATTTAAGAACCATAGGACTCCTGAAGATGGATCACAAGCTGATTTCAGGATTAGCTGCCAACCCAAGATAGGACAGAGAAGGGCTGTTTCACCCTGCTTCACCAGGACCATTCCCACTGGGGAGATATCACATCAGATAATGGTATACTTGGAGGGCAATGGTATCCTTGCATGTTATGTTCTTCACCATCATATGGAGTAAGATTGGGGGGTGACGGGCAATGGTTGAACTCTTTGAACTGATAAACAGATCTTCTTCTTCTAGCCACTTTGTTCGAACATAACATCAATATAAAATATAATTTTAAAGATTTTTATTTATTTATTTAAGAGAGAGTGGATGAGAGAGAGAGAGAGAGAGAGAGCATGCACTAGCTGGGGGGAGGAACAGAAGGAAAGGGAGAAACAGACTCCTGGCTAAGCAGGGAGCCTGACCCAGGGCTCCATCCTGGGACTCTGGGATCATGACCTGAGCCAAAGGCAGATGCTTAACCGACTGAGCCACCCACGTGCCCCAGAAATGCAATTTTATCCCTAGATGGCATTTTGTTGAGGTCCAGAATCCTGGCATAGTCCCAGCTTTTTCCCCAAGCAGCAGTTTTGCATGCCCCCTGGAAATGGGATAGGATTCTCTTCTGAGGACCCCAAGAATGTTATGTTTGTATAAAGAGCCTTGTTGGCATTTGGAGTAGGAGACTGGGTTCAAATCTTAACTCTACTTGCTCTCGGTGACACTGAGCCCTTGACTTCATGTGTAAAACAGAGATAATTACACTCTACCTTCTAGGTTTATAATACTCAATAAATATGATAGTAAGTGCCAAGGGTCTGGTACAAAGTAAATGCTCAGTCAATTCTCTCGGTTTCCTGGAAGGCTGAAGGCAATTACACGACATAAAACGGAGTCATAGAGGGAAAGTGGTGTCCTGCTTCCTCAGGGAGAACACTGAAAGGCCAAGTGCAGCCTTGGAGTCCCAGCAGATTCAGACCAGGCTCGCGGGTATCAGCATGTAGGAGGAGAGTCCGCCTTGGCTGTGGACATGGCTCTGTGAAAAGAGGACAAGGACTGAGTTACCAGTTGGTCGGTGCCATGAGAACCCTCAGGAAACAGCTTGGCTTGTGAACTGTCGAGAGCCATAGCAGGAGCAGGCCTAGGAATTTGGAGGAGGGAATCTGATAGGATTTCCCATTGGGAACTGTAAGACCTGGATGTATAGAGAGTGTAGCAGGTAGCGGTCTCTGACACCTTGGGGGTGACTTCAGAGGAGGATTCCCTGCAATAGTTTCATCTGCTACCCTTGGCATAGAGCATCCATTCTTATATCTGACCCTCCTTCCATTTCCTTCCTCTTCACCACCCAACCATCCACTCATCTGTGTATGCATTAACTTGTCCATCCATTCATTCCCTTGCCAAGTCTCCATCCAACTATCTGTCCACCGACCTAACCATCTACACATCTATCCACCCTTCTATGTTTTCCAAACACCACCCAACACCATCCATCAAGCCTCCCATCTCTCTTTTTAGCCATCCTCTCATCCATTACCCACCGACCCCTCCAACCCCCATGTATCCCCCCCCCACTTATCCTCTACCCTCTTATCTATCTTTATTCCCAACCAGTTTCTCCATTTCCCTACCTGTTCCCTACCTCTTATCTATCTTTATTCCCAACCAGTTTCTCCATTTCCCTACCTGTTCTATCATGTACCACAAATCCACCTATCCACCCCCCCCTACTCTTTTTTGCACTACCTACCTATATATTCATCCAACAACTGTTGGAAGCTACTGGGCTAGTGCTGATGTTTAGAGATGTTTAGTCTCTAACATCAAAGTGCTCACTCTTTTGTGAGGGAAACTGAGATTAATCAGTAGGGTAGCCCAGTGGTGTAAGTGCTAAGGAAGAAGCAAGCTCAGGATGCTATGGTGTCCAGGGAAAGGAGCCTGAGGAGATCCAGGAAGAATCTCTGAGGATCTGGAGGTGAACTTCGAAGGGTCACAATGATCCAGATGGAAGAGATAAGAAACAGCCTTCCAGGCAGAAGTCTCCTTCTTTGAAAAGGAAGCCTTCTCTCTGATAGGTCATGGGAGACAGTACTTGCCAAGTCATGGGTAGCCCCCTCTGAGTTCCTCAGTGGGGATGGGGTCAGGTCTAGTCAGCTCACCAGAACAGGGCTGTTGGCCAGCATCTGAGCCGAGACTCAAGGCAGTTTTCTGGAAGAGAAATCTAAGTCTAGGATTCCTTTAAGACCCACTCAATGTTTGGTTTCCCCCAGAGCCATCCTGCATTTGCTATTCTGTGCACTTTCTGTGTATTTGCAAGTTCTGATTGAACAAACACTGGCTGGGGCACAGTGAACCCAAATAATTGTGTGCCTGTCAAGGGTACATGTTAATTGGAGAGTTGTAGAGTCCGCGGGACGGGTCACAAGGGAGAAGCCAATTACTCCGTGTACCTGTTTGAAAGGCTCCCACTCCCAGAATCCTGACTGGCATTAGAAGGCTCTGTATTGGTCCGTATTATCGATTTTCCTCCCGCCTCAGTTGATGGGCTCGTTAATTGACAATTACCTTTTTCCCTGTGTTGGGAGAATTGACAACAAGGACCTGAAGTGTTCAAGTTTCATTTGAGCTGAGCTAAGCCTGTACCTGTTTAACCTATAACAAGTCCCAGCAGGCATCTCTGGGGAGCCGGGGCCTCCAAAGAGGAACCAGGGACGTTGTGGGGGTGAACCTGAGTCCCAATGGAAGCAGACTCTGGCATGGAGTCTTCTGGGGCCCCAGCAACAAGGGCTAACGGAGTGAGGGGGGACCTGAGTGGCACTGGGCAGAGACGGGGGCTGAGACGCAAAGCTCCCAATGGGACCAATTCCCATTTGGCTCTGGTGGGCAGTGAAGTGGGGAAAGATCTTTTGCTGAGCACCTACTATGTTCCGGGCACTTTTTTTCCTAGTTGGACTCCCCACCCTTCTAAACTTTTAATACTACAGATATGCTATATATCTGTTTATATATTGTGCTTTATACATTAAAAAGTAAGATGTTTTGTGCCCCCCCCCCCCCGAATCAATTGTTGCTCCCTGAGCTGGGGGTGGGGGTCATTGTCCCTACTGAGTATGTAAGGGGTAGAGAAACTAAGGCAGGAGCCCTTGGTGGGGGTGGGGTCCCACTACTCCAGATACGCTGGGTCTGCACAATGGAGCTTGATCAAGAGTAGAGTCTTGGGCATCAGACCTGCTCAGCCACTTACTGTTTGACTCAACCTCTCTGAACCTCAGTCTCCTTATCTGTTCAGTGGAGCCAGAAACAACTTCACTTACACTGGGTAGTAATAATTCAATAGGTAATGCATGTGGAGCACTCAGCACATAGTAAGTTCTCCATAAATTATAGTGTCTCTTGCAGTCATTATTTCTGGAACCTGCTGGCTGGCTGGGCGGGGGACAGAGGGTCCTGGCATGTCCCCTGCTCTTCAGGGGCGTGGACCATGTCTTACTGGCCACAGTGACCCCAGCCCTGGCCCCTACTGCTGTGGAACTGTCGACTCTCAAGCCAGGTTCACTCTGGCCAAGCAGCAGGAACAGAGTCAAGGATGACAGTGGCTGCCCGCGAGCACCTGGGGGCCACGTGTTCCTCTGGGAACACCATGTCCCGCCACCAAGAGGAAATTGCTCTTTTAGCCTCTGCAGATGTCTGAGCGACTTCAGAGACTTCCTTAAACTCCTGCCCCTCTAGAGTTGCCCTTCCAGATCGCCCGCCCGAGGCTGACCCGAGGTGCCCACATCCGACGTGTTTTGCTTGGATGAGGGAAAAACCTCTCAGTCGGGCCCAGGGGTCAGAGACATTGGCCCGCATGGATGGCCTTGCCCCTCGGACCGGCCCCATTCTTACAAAACCTTCCCTGGAGTTTTGCCCTGGAAGGTGGCCAAGTGGGTCTTGCCCATATCAAGGACAAGGACACTCTTGCCCATTTTTTAAAAAAATATTTTATTTATTTATTCATGAGAGACACAGAGAAGGAGGCAGAGACACAGGCAGAGGGAGAAGCAGGCTCCCTGCAGGAAGCCCGATGTGGGACTTGATCCCAGGACCCCGGAATCATGCCCTGAGCCAAAGGCAGACGTTCAACCGCTGAGCCACCTAGGCGTCCTTTGCCCATTTTTTTAATAGTGGAAGATTTTATATTCAAATTCAGGGAAGAGGCACTGCTCCCCCCAGCCCTGCCTACTCACACTGGCACCTCTGCTGCTGTGTAGCCTCTTCCAAATTAGTGAGTTTCCTGCGTCACCAGGGCACGTACAGAAAACCACCTTATCACAAACCAATCCGGTGGGCACAAGCCACAGATTGGACTTGGTTTGGTGCACTGGTTTCCAATTATTTTTAGGCCGTGTATCCCTTTCTTCAAAAAAAGTCTATGTGGAAGCCCGACTGATATATGTAAGAGGAACAAGTGCTTCTAACGTGTAACGGGAGCAAAGCTGAACCCATGTGTGAATCTCCCCAATCCCCTCCCGTTCTGTGCCTCTCACTGTCTAGACCTTCCGAGTGCCCTCCTGTTCCTGCCATCGCTATAGTTGATGAGACAACGAAGAGTAGACAAAGCCTGAAACTGGCTCCCCGCTCCCCACTCCCCACCCCACCACTCCCTCCCCACCCTGCCCCAGAACCCCAGAAACCTCAGGACACAATGGGGAAGCTACCAGTTCAGGTGCAAGCCCCAGTCCAGCACTCACCAGCTGGGTGACCAGGGGCAAGTGTCTTCACTTCTCTGAGCTTCCACTTAGTCATTTATAAAACAAAGAAAAGAGCTATGCTCCCCCACCTCTCTGCATTACCAAGAGAAAGGGGTGGATTTGTGAATACAAAAACAGACCCCAAAGGGCTGTCCTGAGAATCAGAAAAGCACCTTGAGGACTCTTTTTTTTTTTTTTTTTTTTTTTTTTAAGGCTATAAGTAGCAGAAGCAGACCCTCCTTTAAGTGTTAAGGAAGGCAAGCACTGGAAAATCCAAAATGCTTGTTTTACTTGGGCGGAGGGGCAGGCGGGGGTGTGTGGAGACTAGTGTTTTCCTTCCCTGTTCCATGGAGCAGACCTTGCTCTGTGCTCTGTTCTGAACATTTAGTTCTCTGGGCCTAAAATCACTCTGAGTTTTCAAACTGTCTCTGCTCCTGTTTTGTCTGTGAAACCTGTTTCTGCAGAGGAGCACTTTCAGCTACTCTTGCCAGGCCCTCTGCTAGGCTCCTTCTAAATGGCAGCTCGCTGTATCCCTCCAATGACTCTGGAAGGCCTGCACAGTTGTCCCTTTCTGTGGATGGGGGATCTGAGGCGAGGAGGAGTTAAGCGATGCACCTAAGACCCCTTCCCTCACCCCCAAGCTAATGACCCTGGTGTAGGCAGGTTGGCCAAAAGCAGAGAGGGGCCTATTGTTTGGGGAGGTGGTAGGGGGAGGGCACAGGGAAAGAGACTTCATGGGAGCTGTGCTGGGTCTTAGAATTCCTGTGCCCCACAGGTCAAGGTGATGTGCACCAGTCAGCTCAGCTGTCTAGCAGGGGGCACCATCCATGCAGCCAGCCCTGGCGCACTGAGGTCTTGCTGGGGGCATGCTGAGGGATGGCATGGGGTAGGCAGAGATGAGTAAGAGTAGACCCCGTCTTCAAGCAGAGCACAGTCTACAGCACCGAGTGGGCCATAGGCACAAGCATAAGGCAGAGTGGACGCTGTCATTATAGAGAAGCGTGGGAAGGGCTGTGGGCAGAAGGTCACCAGAGGTGTTAGAGGAGGCCACTGGAGCCCGGCCATGAGAAACGAGGGGAGAAGGGGTGCTGCTTTGCTATAGCAGAGCCCTGGCCCACGGACTCGTGGGCCACATGGTATGTTACTGCTTGTGTTTCCAGCTGGTTCCCTCTTCTTTTGGTCTGACCTCAGCCAAGGTGTAGTCTTCCCCTTCATGCTACCACCATGACTCTAGATGCCCAGGGCCCTGCTTTCTGGTTGGGGGAAAGTTTACAAGTGTTCTAGACTGTTGGATTTAGTGCTACCCACCCATTCAGACAGGTTGGAAGAAGGCTAGGTGGTGTCCAGGGACCAGAGTGTCACTCTGGACTGGGTGCTTAATCAGGACCTCTGAGCCTGTCCCCAGTAGCCCACACAGAGAGTGATAGGGAAGGATACTCAGTGCTCATGTGGCCTCCTTGAGGCCCCGTGATGCTGTTGTCAGCCTCCCTGCTCCTGCTAGGGTTCACGGTGTCTCCATAACCCGGTCTCCTTGGTCCTTCCTCTCTCCCTCCTGTTTACTCTCACCTCATTCTGCAAAGATATATCCCAAAGCAGTGAAAAGCCAGGACTCTGGAATATTTGACCTAAGGCAAGTGGCCTCTGTCTCTTCATCTATAAAGTAGGGCCACTAATAGAACTTAGGTCATTGGCTTGCTGGGAGGATTAGTGCCAAAGCACCTGCTTCTTCTGAGATTCCACACTGGCCTCCAGGAGATTAAAATCACACCTATTAAGCTCAGCGTATGTGGGAGTGATAGTGTGATTCAGGTAGACGAAGGTCACTGCAAAATAGGGGCCTGGGACACAGGTGGGGTGAATGGTCAGAGAGAGCAGTCCTGTTGGAGAGTTTAAAACCTAGCTTCTAAAATAGAGAAGAAGCAAAGAGCAAAAAGTGGTAGGTCTAGCATCTAACCCAGCACCAGGGTGAATAATGGAGGATTGTACAGGAAATGATGGACCATGAGGAAAGGCACTCCCAGTGGAGGGACCTGGTTGGACAGAAGCCTGAAGGCAAGGAAGCACGAGGTGATGTTTGGGGTGATGTGTGGGGTGATGCTCAGGGTGAAGCATAGGTGAGCACATACATGGCTGATGTTGAGAGCAGGTCTATGAAGGGGCATCTGTGAAGCCACACTGGTGGCTGAGTGTGCCAGACACCACGCTGGGGGCCCGCAGAGATGATCTCAGGCCCTCCTTACACTAATCCTGTGAGTCCTATCATTATCTGTGCTTTATAGATGAGGAAACCGAGCAAGCTCAGAGAGGGGAACTCTTTGCCCAAGAGCACTCATTGAGTGGTGGCTCTGGGCACCGAGCTCAGCCTTCTGCAGAGTTGGGAACCTTCCCAGTGCCCCACACTGCCACCTGGGGATTGGGAGAAGATTCGTGGAGAATGACAGGGAAACCAAGCGGAGGGCTCAGAAAGCTCTAGATGAAGGGGTTTTAGCTTCACCCTCCTTGGAGAAGGCCAGCTACCAACAGGGGCCTCACACACCCAGAGCATCCATGAAAACCTAGATTCTCAGCCATAGGTTTTATACTCCCGGCTTTATGCTCTGAGACATTGTCAGCAGCTGAATCTACATGGTTGTTCTATTCAGCTCCCAATTCCCACCTGCCAGGAGGAAGATTTTCCGTGGGCCCATTTCTTCATCTGCGCAGCTCACTGTCAGCATGGCAAGCATCATCCTGGTGCTTCTAGCATAATCGAGGCTTGACCATGTTCCAGACGTCCGTCCGTTTGCTCTTCCTTGATGAGCCCACAATCTTTCAGAGCAGCGGTTCTCAACCCTGGGTGCCAGCGAAGATTAACTGGGAGCTTTCAAAAGATACCGATGCCCTGGCCTTGTGGTCTGTATGAGGCCCAGGGGTGAGGCATTTTCAAAGCCCCACAAGGTGGAGAGGCTCCGCTTTAGAGAAATCTGCTGGAATGGCCTGTGGACCCCGTAAGCACAGTAGGGAGGTCGCCTTTCCGTTCACATTGGCATAATCCACCCTATGAAAGCTCACAGAACACAAATCAAAAGGTTCCTGCTGGCCAGAGAATGAGTCTTTGGAAAATGGAGCCGAGTTTGCGGACCTGTGTCCTGGGGCGCATTCTAACTGTGTCCAGTCCAGTCCAGCCCTTGTGACTTCAGAGCGACCCTGTTACCTGTGCACTTCACCAGCATTTTGCCCAGGATAGCCAAAGCCCCACTGAGATTTTTATTGTCCATTTTATATTGTTGAACAGGAGCCTTAGATGCTTGTGGTCATAATTTTGAAATATTAAATTACACTGAGCGTTAAGGGCTATGTTTTCTGTGTAGAAGACAGGTTAATTGCCGCTCTTCATCTTTAATTTTGAGATTTAAGCCGGTTTCCCATTTAGCTCTAATTGGTAGTGTTCCGACAGCCCTCCCTGACCCCAGAAGCCTTTGATATGGTTTAGAAATCCTTTTATGGAAGCCCCTTTTTCTTTTGCCCTGCACATTTAATAGATTTGTATTTCCTCCGTCATCTTTCCTTCTGTGGAGATATTTCAAAATCACACCATGTGTCTGCAGGGAATAAATGCCTCGTCTCTGGCAAATGTTTTTTTACAGTGATCGGCAAAAGAGGATTAATTGCCCCCATTCACACACACCTCTTACTCGCTGTGTTCCATTTTCATACGGAGGTGTTTAATCCTTTCTTCCGCAGCCAGGCTGGCTTTGTCGGTAAATGTTCATGCTCTTCAAGTGATGTTTCTGGAATAGACCTTAAGAGAGCATCAACTCCAATCACTCTATTTTACAGATAATAATATCACCATAATAATGCTTTATGTGTCAGGGGAGAGCACTCATTGTGAGGATAGGGACGAGGGTGGTAATGAGCCCTTCGTCCCTGGAGGTGTTCAAGTATGGTTTGGAAGCAGCTTATCAGGCATATTTTAGGGGTAAATACAGCATAAGAACTAGGAGGTTTTAGAGTCTTTTGACTTGGATTTAAATCCCTGCCACTTGCTGGTCCTGTGGCCTTGGGCGGCTTGTGAGCCATTTTGAGCCTCTATTTACTACTCTATAAAATGGAGTTAATAATACTTAGTGCCTAAAGTTACAGTGGAACGGGGTGAAGTAATGCCTGGCCCTTACTAAGCACTTTGTAAGTGTGGGTTACTATTATTAAATATTATAGATGGCAGCCAGGCTTCAGAAGTTAGGGCAGCAGTGGGAATAAGGAAGAAATCATTATAAAGACCTTTCCATGATCCTCAATCTCCAGAACTCAGTAGCCCACTAGAGTTTCCAAAGTGCCGTCACATCCATAACTTCAGTTTATCCTCACAGGGGTCCTATATCCAGACTAAATAACAGTGTGGAGAAAGAAAGGCTCAGAAAGGTAAAATGACTTGCCTGAAGTCACACAGCAAAAGGAGAGAGGCCCTAGAATCCAAATGCATACGTACGCTTCTCTTTCTGCTGCTTCCAGGAGCTCACCAGTTCCATTATCCTCCTGTTTTATCATGAGGATATATCTTAGGATCCCAGGACCTTCCTTAGCTAGGTGGGCATGCTTCGGGTCTGCCCAGGTTCTCATTCTGAGAGTGATGCTTGCCAATTCAAATGCAAGACTTGGAGCTGTTTCTTTTACTCCCAAGTATGTAGGGCAATCAAGCAGTCCAATAATAATAATGCATAATGTTGGATACTCATAATGCACTTGTTTCACGTGGCAGTCTTAGAATTTTAATTTGATACAAGGAACATTATTACTTCATATTCATTAAATCGCGTGTTAACCTCTTTTAAAAACCCTTTTTCCAGCAATAATAGAAGACAATTTTACATGAGGGAAGTCATTTGGGGAAGAAGATCTGCTCAATAGGTTTTCCTGAGCGTCGTTATGGCGTAGGCTGACCTCGCTACCATCTCCCACTTGGTTCCAGTCTCCCTCCCCTGCCACAGTTTAACAACATGAAGTACTGGAGGCCATGTATACGGGGGTGGGGGGCTCACAGATGCATCTGTAGGAGGGGGCTTCCACCAGCTGGGCTCACTGCTCAGCTCCCAAGAGAGACCCCTGATAGATGCCCTGGGTAGCCAGCCTTTTGCACTAATGTTAGCCTCTCCGGAATCTTCGCGGCTCATAATCATGAGAATTATAACCAGAGGAAAGAAGGGAAACAGATCAGGGTTGGGATGGAGAGTGGAGGACTCTCCTTAAAGACTTTAATACTCTAAGAGTTGGGCTGGAGAACTTTGAACATGGATGAAACCAGGTTACCTTCAGAAGGTTACCCTTCTAAAGACACTTAAAGATGCTGAAATCTGCTCCCCCGCCCCTTCCATTTTAACACTTCATACTAAAGGAGGCAGGTCTGCAGGTCTAATCCTGCCCTTACCCTCTCAGGCTGAGCTCAGCTAAACCAGCTGTCCTAGTTGACTTCAAGCAGTACCTCCAGGAGTTCCTTGGGATGAGGGGTCAGGGGTCCCACCCCGTCTCTATACTGGACAGCCCCCAGTTTTATTTTTCAAATTGATTCCTCACAGCATTTCTTATGAAGAAGGAACTCTGAGCCCTCGCATCCTGAACTTATCCCTACCCTCCTTGTATTTCAGATCAGGAAAACCAAAGTCCAGAGAAGGATGAGGTTTTATTCCAGGCGTGGGGCTGAGTTGGAATGGAAACGTAACTGTAGCTCTGCTACAGCACAGGATCTCAGCTCTATTTGCCTTGTGGTAACACCAACACCATAACATCCTTCCACTGATCTTGGGAGACCAGTCCTATTTACTGTGTCCTTACAGTGTACCGGAAACTTGTTCCAAACAGCATACATCCCCTCAAGTAATCCTGACAGCCTTTCCAAATGGTAGCTATCGCCGTCCCCATTCTAGAGGTGAGGTCACTGGGCTCAGAGTGGTGAAGCTCTTGCATAGTCAGCCAGGGAGTGGCTGAGCTGGGCTTGAACCAGGCCACTGTTGGGCTCCCTGCCTCTGCCCTTCACCCTGACACTTAACTGCCTGGAACCAATCGCCTGGAGCCTCCATTTACTTCTCTGTGAAGCTAGGTACCTCATTCCTGTCCAGACTAATTTACACTCGAGGTTCAAGTCAAAGGGACATAAAAATTCTTGGCAACGTCAAAAGTGCTATAAAAATGCACGACTCTGTACTAATGCCATTATAAAACGTGGACGGATTATTTGGTTTGGGGCCTTTTTGTGAATGCAGTAAAGATGCTGGCAGGAAAAGGAGGTCTTTGCTCAACAACGTATGACGCATTATGGGTCAGACACACATTATTCAAAAACTTTTATTTAGAACCTTTTCTGGGCTCAGAGTTGGGACAGGCACTAGGGATTCAGAGAGAAATAAAATCAGTCCCAATCCTCAAGACCCTCAGGGTCCTTCAGAGTTTGCCAAGAGATAAAGCAGCGATTGCACTCTAGTGAGGAATGAACTGGAAGCCTTCAAGAGCACTGAAAGGAACTGACCAAGTGTGCTGGCCACAAGGGTAGGTTCTGGTCTAGATTGCCTTGAATTCATATCCCTGCTCTTCACTTATTAACTGTTTGTCCTTGGGCAGTGTTCTTGTCCTCTCTGTGCCTGAGTTATATCTTCTGTAAAATGGGAATTACGGGAGACGATAACAGAATCCTACCTCAAAGGATTGTTATAAATATTTCATGAGCCAGGGACTTTTTGGAAGTCTGATGCAGACTATAGACTCCTGGGAATATTGTTTTTCAATGCATCCAATAAAAATATATAAGATTAGGAAAATGTACTAATCACATTAAAAATAGTACCAAAATATTAAAAACACGACTTTATAATTTACCAATATACGTGCTTCTTTATTAAAGCTTTCAATAATAAGATCCCATGGCAGATCTAATAAGTGTCATAATTTCGAAGTGGTGATAGGCATAAATGGTATTTCAAGGCATCTGCAACTATATAATGTGATAGGAATTTATCTGTGATTTCTATAGGCGACATCCAATTAAAAGAAATACTCAATTTCAGTTGAGATCAGGGAATACAGAGATGTGATTTTTCACTTCCAAGTTCTCTGGTCCCCTAAATTCTCTCCAGATGACCAGCATTTTGCCCAGGATAGCCTGGCTTAGCAGTGGCTAAGTCCTGCCCCCACGGAGATCTGCTGGCAAAGGGGTGGAGGGTATGATCCTGAGGGTCCCAGCCTGCAGGGGGGGTGAGTGCCTCAGGAAGGCTGGGACCTTGCAGAGCTGCTGGCTGGGTGGAGAATGGTGAGGCTGAAGCAGCTGCCCTCTGCAATGTCTTGGAATGGAGTCACGCCAGTTGAATAATAACATGCCAGCATGAAGCTTGGGCAGTTTTAAATCCTCATGCACCTGCACCATCCTCCACTTGTAATAACTGCACAATAGTTGAAGGTGGGCTCTGTAAAAATTCGGATCTCAACTGCACCATCCACCCTGTGTCACCTTGGAAGAGATGCTTGCCTTCACTCTATCTTCAATTCTTCATCTGTAAGATGGAAATAATAGTCCCAACCTCTTACGGCCATTGCAACAATTCAAAGAGAGGTGCTGGCAAGATGCATTCACAGGGTAAGTGCTCTGTGAGCATTAGATACTCTTGTCATTGTCATTTGCTACAGCACAGTTAGTGCTGCAAATGCCATCAGCTTGGTAGCCAGAATGAGTCACTTCTAGGCAAGATAGCCTCGAGGTACAGAGCCTCCTCCCCCCTCCCCCACCACCACCAGGGCAAGAGACCACTTGAGTTTGAGTCCCAGCCCAGCCACTAACTGACTGTCCAACTGTGGATGGTGCTCAACCCTCTCTGAGCCTCAGTTTCTTCGTCTATAAAACTAGAAAAAGAATAGCATCAACCTCATAGCATGGTTAGCAAGACTGAACGAATGTATGTAAATGTTTAGGACAGTCCCTGGCTCACATTAAATGCTCATCTGTTAGCTCCAATATTACTAGCATTGGTATTTATAGCCTGGTGAGTGAATCTAGCTGCCTCCCAGCACCCACACTTTGTTATTTCCTCCAATCCAATAAACTTCATTAAGGTTCTAGGAAGGCACTTAACAAGTTGAATTATGTATTTTATGGAATAAATTTATCTCCTGGACCAATGGTGGCAGATTGGAGAATCTGAGATGGGTTTGGGGGCAGTGGGAAAACCAGGTCTACTGTATCCATTATAAGCCACCTATGTTACCATATTTAATCCTCACAGTGGCCCTTCCAGAGAGTTACCATTATCCCCAATTTATGGATGAACAAATGGAGGGTTCACAGAGGAGGGGAGATTAGCCCAGGTTTGAATCACTGAATGACGGGAGCTAAAATTTGAACTCAGTTCTGTCTCACCCCGGGAAGTCTCAGCTGCGTGCAAGGAGTATTTCCTGCTGAGCCAGGAGCATGGGGCCTGCCCATCTGAAGCCATCCTCCTTGGTCCCCACACTGTGGTCCAGCCAGGCTGACAGCAGCCGGGATGTTTGCTCTGTGCAAAGGAGGGATGCGTGTTTATCTCATGAGTACTGAGCTAGCTTTCCTGCTCAATGCCTTTATTTGTCATGCATCATGACTCTGCTGGAAGAGTGTGCCTCCCCTTCCTCTTGGGCTGTACAGACCCCACAAGTTAGGTATGACAGACGGGGCTGCAGCAGCTGCAGGGAGTCTTACCCCAGGGCAGCCATCACACCACTGGATCAACATGTCCAAAGGCCACATCTCTGGCATAAAAGGCTGATGCCCGTTTTTCTTCTACTCCTCTTCTGTGGCAATCGGGCATGAGAGAAATGGTTCCTAGACAAACAAAGATGCCCCTGAGTTCTGAGAACCCAGAAATCTACTTGCTCTTTCTCCGAATGCACATACAGAGCACCCACCACATTCTGGGCCCTGAAGATAGATGGATGATGAGATGTAACTCCTGGATGCAAGACCTGCCTCTCCAGGAGAGACATATGTGTACATGTCACCATGGGCTGAGACAGAACTGGCATGCTGTAGGGGGCCACGGGAGCTTAAACAAGGGAATGACCAGTTCTCCTTAGGGTTAGAGTTGTAAGGATCCAGAGAAAACTTTAAAAGTATAAATATACTTGGTGTTCACCAGGCAGAGAAGTGCTCTTCAATAACAGTGGGAAAAATGAAGCTCAGAGATGCGGAGAGATCTGGTCAAGGTCACACAGCTGGGAGTAAGGGGTGGAGCTAGGGTGCCTGACTCCAGGCTGACTCCAGGGCTTGTGTTCTTCTTCACTTTGAGCCCAGCCAAAGGAGACCCACCAGCAAAGGCCTGGAGGAAGGAAAGGGTCTGAATCACTCAGAGAAGGAAGCTGGAGCACAGAAGCTCACCAGGAGGATGAAAACAATTGGAACCAGAAGACTGGAGCCTCGAATGTCAAATCCTAGAGAATGTCGTGTGTTGCTGTGGTAGATTGTTGTAAAAATGTCCCCTGATGAACCACTTCTTTCTGTACTTGCATCCTTTGCGATGGATTCTTTTAAGAGATGAAGTCTATTTCCCACTCCTTGAGGAAGTGGGGTCACCTCTAACTGCTTTGGCTGATAGAATATGGTGGGAGTGACCTCAAGGGGTACGTAACTTCTAATCAGAGCCTCCTGCTGCCCCAAGACTCCTCTTGAGTAAGCCGGGGTTGGGCTCCTTGAGAATGAGAGGCCACCTGGAGAGAAACACGCCACCCCCTGCCCACTCAGCCACCTCAATGTGAGCTCCTCGAGGCGCTCATCTTGAATCTTTGTCCCAAACTGCCATAGGAATGCAGCCACCCAAGAAGGACTTCCATCCAGATGACCTTTTGCAGAGCCACCGCACCCAGTCCAGATTGCACAATCACAAGCAAATAGATGATGGCTGGCTATGACTGAATTTAGCACAGCCACCTGAACTCCTCCCAGCCCAGCTATTTTGGAAACATCCCTCTATGTTGAAGGCAGGCATGCGAAGGCCAGACCAGAATCTGGGGACCCATCACGTCTCAACCATAGGGACAGCTGGGTTCTCCTTTGGAAACTGGAACCAAATGGCCTCCCCTCCTTGGTTGATCCATTTATTTTACTGCCATCTCTCCCTCTGTACTGATGGCGGAGGCAGCTGCCAAAATAAACTAGGGCAGGCCTCACAGCCAGAAAACACCAACTGCCTGGATGTCTTTGCTTGCCTGTTAGCTCCTCTCTGGGTAACATACCTTTCTTTTTACTTGTGTAGAATCTTCCCTTGGGGACTCAGGGTCACTGGGAAATGGAGTCTGTCTCAAAGACAGGAGCTGGGCCCCTTAACACACACCAGACACTTTCTGTATATTATTATGATTACATAGCTGCTATTAATTACGGATTCCTGCTATATGCCTCAGATGTTTGCATACTGTCCTTTTAATCCTCCTAACAATGCCGCAGGGCCAGTGCTGTCACCCCCCTTTGCTCAGGGGAATTCTGAGATCCAGAGGAGCTAAATGATTGGCTAGTAGGTGGTACAGCTGGACTTGGGACCCACGTTGTCCAGCTCCAGAACAGGAGCTATTTCCATGCTACATGGGGTTTCCTTTCTAAGAAAGGAAAACTCTGGCAACCAAGAGTACAAGTGTTGAGAGTACCAGATTTGAGCACGACTGAGCAGGAAATGGACGTGGAACAAGTGGTTGTGTATTGCAAAGATGGCTCTCCTCTCACTGAATTGGCAACCAAACGGTCCCAGAGTTTACCCTTAGGTGATAGAATTTGTGGAGTCTGGGTCCCTCCACATTTCCCTCCACATTTCTCACTACCAGCCCCCACTGCCACACAAGCATTTCAGGAGGAGCTCCTTACGCTACGCTGTCCTTGGGCATGACCTGTGGCAGGAAGGGCTCAGAAGGCTTCCCACACCTGAGCAGAAACCCCTGCTTCCTAGGTTAGGGAGAAGAACCCAGAGCTCTCTAAACAGTTGTGGCTTCAGGTGCTACCTGTCACATCAAGGTACTGGGGTCGAGGCCCTTCACTTGGGCATGTCACTGCCTGAGGATGAACTATCCAGGAGACAGATCAAGTTTGGGCCATGAGGACCAGCAAAGGAGGAGGACACCTACAAAATGCTTTTTACATTAAAAAAAAAAAAAAAAAATAGGTGAAATAGGCCACAAGGGGGGTGGGGGGGAGATGAGCACGTGGTTGAACTTTCTTATACCTGCTTTATAGCCCATTTTATACCATCATTTGGAATCATTATGAGGAAGGAAGACCTTTAAAGGTATCAATTTCACCTAAGCGTCCCTTTCTGGACCTCAGTTTACCCCTTCACATAATAAAAACAATTGTTCCCATTTGTGTTTCCAAACCTGAATGGATATCAGAGTCGCCTGGGGAGTTGGGGGGGTCCCAGTTTGGGGCTGCTGCCCCAGTGATTCTGAATGAGGAGGTTGGTCCAGAGATCTGGATCTTAACAAACATCCCATGGTGATTCTTCTAACAAGAGAAGGTCTGTAAAACCTGGATGTGAGGACCTGGAGTACCAACCATCCAGGTTGGCTCAGGACTGAGAGGTTTCCCCGGACGTGGGACTTTCAGTGCTAAAACCAGGAATGTTGGCCACAAACTGGGACAACTGGTAATCTCAGCCTTACCATTGACTCCTCGGCCTTCTGGCTTCAACTTGCTGGTAATCCACAATGACAATCATCAGCAATTTCCCCTAAGAGCAGCTGAAGTTCAATGCCTTGTTTCTAAGGCATCTAGAGAGGAGAAGCCATCCTAATTCAAAGGTAGCGTGAAGCCTCTTGGCTTGTGCCCACCTGAAAGCCACAGAGTAAAATCCTCAGGGTTGGAAATCTTCAACTGGCACACATCACCCTCCACGCGGCTCTGTCTCCTGAGGAGCTCTGCTTCAGAGTTTTCACTGGTAGCTCTGGGTGTACGGGACATGGGGATAAGAAGCAAAAATTAGTGGGCCTCCTTTATCTCTATCTGATTTTTAATTTTATCTTTTCAGAAAATGGGAGAGTACACCATCCCATTTAATCCTCACAACAACCCTGCTGGTAGGATTTTTTTTTTTTTTTTTTTTTTTTATCTTGTAAATAATAGATCTAAGACCCAGTTTCCTGCAGTAGGGAGACACAAAGTAGGGTGGGATCCACAACTTCTTGAAACACAACAAACTTCTTACTTGCCAAGCCCCAGTAAGGGACGATGGTTGTAAGGATTCAAGTGGAATAAGAGGAAGGCTTTAGAGTCCAAGGACAGAACTAGAAACTGATGGGGTCTCACAGGAACACTTGATATTATTTGATCCCTCCACGATAGCGCTAGCCAGAAGAAATACGATGCATGCCACCTATGCCATTTTACATTTTCTATTGGCCCAATTCAAAAAGCAAAAATAAACATGTGAGGTATCCCTGGGTGGCACAGCAGTTTAGCGCCTGCCTTTGGCCCAGGGCGCGATCCTGGAGACCCGGGATCGAATCCCACATCGGGCTCCTGGTGCATGGAGCCTGCTTCTCCCTCTGCCTATGTCTCTGCCTCTCTCTCTCTCTCTCTCTCTCTCTGTGACTATCATAAATAAATAAAAAAAAATTTAAAAAAAACCAAACATGTGAAACTGATTTGATGATATTTTAGTTAACCTGATACATCCAAAATATGAGCATTTCAGCAAACACTCCGTGTGAAAATTGTTAATGAGCTATTTCACATTTCTTTTTCTTTCTTTCTTTTTTTTTTTTTAAACAGTTTTTGGAATCTGGCATTGATGTCTCATTCTTACAGCATGTCTTAGCTTGCTACATTTCAAGTGCTCAAAAGCCACATATGGTGAGTGGCTACCAAAACAGGACAGCTTTTTGATCTACTGGATCTGCCCAATTCTGGAAAGGGTGGACTAAATGTCTTCACTTAAATTGTATATCCTAAGGACAATCCTCCTTTTATCTCTAGTACTTTTTATCCTTGTATTTAGTTGTTGTATTGTCAGCTACATACATGTTTATAACTATAGTATCTTCTCTGTAAAATAGGTCCTGCATCATATGATGTGTCTTTTTTTTTTTTTTGATGTGTCTTTTTGTATTGATGTGTACTTTTAATCTCCAATGCTACTTTGCCTACTATTAACATTGTCCCACCTTCTTGCTTGCACGTTTGTTTTTCCTCGATCTTGCATGTGCCTAGTATAGCATACCTTCCTCCTTAGGCTTTTCTCCCCTCACTGAGTCAGCTAATCTCAGTCTCTGCTTCTTTTTATGGGCCTGTGTCTCCTTTCACAAATTGGCATTTTTACCTTCAACTCTTTTTCCTACCTCGAGGTATTTGCTTATTTATGGGCCCTGCCACCTTACAACTTTGGTTCTTTCTGACCTCTGAGCACCCTGGCAACCTCCCCACTCTGCGTATGCATCATTTACATCATACACCCAACTCCCCACACCTGCCTAGAGCAAATGTTAAAGATACTGATTCTCTGGCATCCCTCCTTGGAGATTCTATCCTCAAGGGCAGAGCTTAACAATCCATATTTTAGCAATCAGCCCGAGTGGTTCTCCTGACCCAGTGATTGGGAGGCTGTGCCTATCTCCAAGTTACTTCCCTTCCACCATATGGAATAGTCTCCCTGGCATCAAATCAGACTTGCACAAGACCTGAGAAACACCAAGGAGGAAAGAAGGGTGATCCCACTGTGTTAGATTGTTTCAATTAGTTCCACTGCTCAGTGACTTATAGCAGAAGGTCACAGATGTGTTTTTCCTGATAAAATCCCTATAAGTACAAATGTCCTTTCACCCACCACAACTCTGCTTAAGAGTTGTTCTGTTTTTTTTTTTTTTTTTTTTTTTTTCTAAATTGTAATATTGGCTTCTTTGCTTTTTTGGGTGGGTGGCAATAAGGCTCTGTTTGCTAAAGAAATGGAGGGAAATGTTTCCAGTTTTCTTTAATTGAAATGATCTCATATGCAAACAAGAAAAAATTAAGCCTTGGATGTGCCTCTGCAGAATTGAGGGGTAATGACCCCAGCTTAAGATAGAAGGCGATGATCCGTTTCATTGTCTAAAGCCGTAAGCATCTGTCATGTGTGGAAAGTTCACCGCAGAAGCTGCTAGAGCGGGGAGAGGGGCTCTCCTCCTCCTTCCTTCTGCCTATACTCCATTGTCTCTCACTTGTTGAGGGGGGAAGAGGCCAAAGGTGGGTGGAGCAGAGACAGTCAGGTGTGTCCTGAGGACAACCCAGCACCAGTACCTTTGCCACTACCCCCATTTGTTTGGAGTTTAAGAAATCCTAAAAAGAAAGAAAGAAGAAAGAAAAGAAAGAAAGGAAAGAAGAAAGAAAGAAAGAAAGAAAAAGAAAGAAAGAAAGAAAGAAAGAAAGAAAGAAAGAAAGAAAGAAAGAAAGAAAAATCCTTGCCACCTCAGGCCCTCCCTTCCTACTCCTGTGGGCATGACCCATTCAGCAGGTCTTCTTCCAGGAGGTCTGACTATGTGTGGTATGAAGTCATCTCTATCATTCTCAAAGAGGAGGGTACTGTGGTTCCTTGCATCTGGTAGGGATGCTGTGAATGTAGAGAGCTTGGCGCCAGAGGGAGAGGGCAAAACAATCTTCATTCCATGGTGGTCTCTGTTTTTCCTGCTTTGCAGGGCTTTATATGAGCAAGATGTGCCACACGAATGCAGAGCCACCTATCCATCGTGTCTGTGTAGGAGTGCCACAAAGATTTCAAGCTCTAGTCCCGAGGGCATTTGAATTGAATCTGTTTTTCTCATTGTCAGTACAACCCCTTTTTGTGACTCCTCATCACAGCTAATTTGCTTTGTGACCTTGGGTAAATCAGTCACCTTCTCTGGGTCTTAGTTTTCTTTTCTCTAGAAGGGAGATCCTAACGCTTGCGCATTGTGATGGGTAATTTTATGTGCCCACTTGGCTGGGCCCAAGTGCCCAGATATTCTGTAAAACAATATTCTGAATGTTTCCGTGATGGGTGTTTTTGGATATGATTAATATTTCAATCAGTGGGTTTTGATTAAAGCAGATTGCTCCTCAAGACAAGGATGGGCCTCATTCAATCAGTTGAAGGTCTGAACAGAACAAGGGACTGACCTCCCCCTGAGCAAGAGGGAATCCCAGCAGATGATCCTTGGACTTGAATCGTAATATCATCTCTTTCCTGCATTTCAGCTCCACTTACTTCTGCCAAGTACCCTTGTGTCTGTACCTGCTAAGTACCCTCCAGTCTGTTGGCCCATCTTGCAGATTTTGGACTTGTCAGCCTCCCTAATCAAATGAGCCAGTTCCTTAAAATAAATCTGTCTTCCCATATCTCCCTATATCTGTATCTATATAACATATATAGACAACATATAACTTATAGATACAGATATATACATATACATATATAAAACATATCTACATATATACATGCACATTCTGTTGGTTCTGTTTCCTTGGAAAGCCCTGACTAACACACCCACCTACCCCCAGGGTCTCAGAAAACCCAGTTAGAAACTAGGTACTTGCATGTACTGACTGATCCTACTGTCCAAGCAGAACCATTATACCGGTCCCCATGTCCCAGGGTCTGGTCCTCAGGGCATTACGTTCTCCCCAGCCTCAGGTGAAGGGATGCCATGGAGAGGGCTCAGTTGAGCTTTTCCCCAGGCCTCCTGGAGCCTGGCAGGGCCTGCAGCGCCACCAGGATAAAGAAGTCTGCGACTCCCCTCCTGGTCCTTCTGCATTCCTCTTGCATTTGTTTCCTAGGGCTGCCTAAACAAATAACACAAACTGGATGGCCTCAAACAACCGGAACTTATTCTTTCATAGTTCTGGAGGTCAGAAGTCCAAAATGCAGGTGCTCTCAGGGTGGGTTCCTTCCGGAGCCTGAGGCAGAATCGGTCCCACGGCTCACTCCTAGCTTCTGCTATGTGCTGGTGATCCTTAACGGTCCTTGGCTTGTAGACGGGTCACTCCCTTCTGCCTGCATCCTCATGTGCCTTCTCCCAGTGTGTGTCTCTTCCTCACCTCTTAAGAGGACACCGGTGATGTCAGATGTAGGACCCACCTTAAACCTGTATGACTTCATCATAACTAACTACATCTGCAAAGACCTTATTTTCCAAAACAAACAAACCAAAAAAATGCACATTCTGAGGTTCTTGGGTTAACATCAGTTTGGGGAGGAGGGGACACGTTGAACCCAATATACCCATGTGAGGAGTTGGGGGCATTTAGCCCCAGGGCTTATGGAGAGCAATCCTTCATCTAGGTTAAAAAGAAAACCTAGATCCCAAATAGCGTCACTTATTAAGGCCCCAAATCAATAAACCGAGACTTAATACCTAAGCTAACTGCAGTTTCAATCCCCCCAGGAATGCCACCTTTAACCAGCCCACGTGGGAATTTCCTGATCAGCACCAGGAAGTTTATTTTAGAGACTTTTTCTTCCCTCTGGGAGGGCACCCTGGCCCCAAACAATGGATTCTCCGCAATTTCCTCTTCTCTGCTCCTTCTCTACCTCTGAGAACCTCTTTCTTTTCTGTAGCCCTTTGGGCCCTCCACTCGCTGGATGGGCTGCCACCTCATCCATGAATCGATTAATGAAGCCAATTAGATCTTTACAATTCACTCGCTTGAATTTTTGTTCCGTAACAACCTTCATTCATCCTGTTCCATTCATCCTACCCTTTCCCAGGCTGGCCTGGGAACCAGTTTTAAAATGCAGCCCTTGCAGGGCCACGGGCCCAAGGGGACTGAAATTCAGAGCACATGTATTTGCAATACTCCCTTTTCTGACGTGTGTGAGGTTTTTCTTTTTTGCTTTGGTTTGGTTTCTGGTAAACTTACATTAGTGATCCAGCTCACTTGTGGACAATGATCACTCAAAAAAAAAAAAGAAAAGAAAAGAAAAGCAGCAAAGGGGAGCACTGAGGTAGCCCTGGGACCTAGATGTCCCAGCATCGAGGCTCCTCAGGGGAAACCCACCTGTCCCTCTGCTCACTGATGTTGGGCTTTCCACAAGGAGGGAGTGGGACAAGCAGTTTCCTGTGGCAGGGAGAGGAGAAAACGGAGGCTGGAATATTAGAAAAATTTTCATTCTTGGAGATAAGACTCCTCCATGGGGAAGGGGAGATTTAAGATTCCACACTGCCCCCCCACCGCCTTGCCCCATCTAGCAGCTGCAGTAGGCGCTGGGCACAGATCCTGTTACCTTTCACCCTGTTTATGGGGGCCAGAGCAACGGGAAGTGGGTGCTGGGCTTCCCTGTCTTTCCCTTCCAATAGCCAGGGCCTGCATCTCTTTTCTGGAGGACCGCCCTGCCTACCATCCCCCCCCCTGCCCCCCCAGCTCTGCCCCTTTGCTGCAAAGACAAGGAGCCGGAAGTGCCAGGGAATCTACATCCTCCAGCCCCTCCCTGGGCTGCACTTACCCCGGTGACTAATGGGTTCAGCATATGAAAGCTCCGGCATCCTTACATAACTTACAACCCAGACATCCCTGCCCTGCCAGCTGAAGCTCCCCCCTCTTCCAGGACAGGGCCTGAGGTCACAGCCTTGTCCCAACTGCCTCAAGTCCTCACGGGCGGGGTGGGGTGGGCGTAGTGGGGGGAGCGCTTTCTTGATAAATGACTCGCACAAGAATCCTCATGTCTGGATGGCTTCTGGGGGCTCTGGCCTGAGACATCCCCCCACCCCCGAATGTCATTTGAACCCCACATGCAAGGCAGATCTTTTGCATCACTGACACCGGCAGCCACCTCTGGGGTGTGATTTGAAGGACCGAGGGCCCCATAATCTCCTCCACATGGCCTCTACCTTATCTGAAATCCCACCCTTTGAGATTCATTCCCTTGGAATGTGTCCCTCACTCCCCTTAAAATGAAGCTGCTTCTGGGAGATCAGCTTTATCACTGGCATTAATACTGCTCCTCAGAGTGGGGCTCCCCAGTAAATCAAAGCCTTTGCTGCCACAGCTGTGACTGGGGACCCACCGGGCTGGTTGCTTCTGCTGGAGTCGGGCTTGGACAAAATGATGAAGGAGAAAAGAAAACCAGGCCTTTGCTGTCTGTGGCCTGCCTCACACTGCGGCGTCCTGCTCCCCGCCCCATCCTGAGGGCCTGTCCTGCCTGAGGCTGCATGAAGGCTGATCCACTCAAGGTTTGAAACAGTGGTGATGATGATAATGACAGTGATGATAAGATGTCAGTATTTTTAGGGTGTTATTGTTCCGGAGGATGTTTCACTTTAAATAGGATTTTTGGACCATCGAAAATGCCAAGGGGACCCAAGGGTAAGCTTAAATGGTGGAATTCAGGCCCCGCGGTCTCCAGATGAGAGTAGTTTGGAATCCTGCCCTGTACATTTCCAATTACAGCCAGGGCATAGAGGGCTATACCACACAGCCCCTTTGCACAAATTAGGAAAAGATGCCCCTGCTGGGTAGATAAATTAGAAAATGGAACCTCCTGGGGAGAGACACAGTTCCAAGGGTATGTAGCTTGGGGGTGAGTATAGGCTGCATTTCAGCCCCACTTGCTCCTGCTAAGTATCCTTGTGCAGTGCACCAACTGCCCAGCTGTGCTAGGCAGCCGCAAGAACCCTGCCTAGTGCTAGAAAGAAAACCACAAGCACAAGATGGAGTCGCTTATGCTAGGCCAAGTCACCAAACCCAGGCTTAAGACCTAACCTAACTGCAGTTTCAACCTCCCCCAGAAATGTAGTCTTTACCAGTCAGGAAATTTCTGGTCAGTGCCAATGAGGTCATCTGTCACAAGGGCCCTCTCTATCCCCCTTCCTCCACCTCCTCCAGGGAGATGAGGTCAGCTGCATGATAAGATTGCCTCTGCTCTTCCCCTAATAGAACTCAACCTGGCCTGAAACAATTCTTTCTCTTCCTTTGCTAGTAACTTCCTCGCCCCAGCCCCACCGACCTTCCTATAGAAACCATCTGTTTTGTACACCTGCTCGGATCTCCCTCCGCGTGCCAGGTGGGATGTCACCTGATTCATGAATCACTTAATAGAGCCCATTAGATCTTTCCATTAAAGTATTTGATTTTTTGTTTTTTTGGCACTAGTAATAGTAATGGCCAACATTTAGTTTGCTCTGTGCCACCACTTTGCTCAGTATGTTGCTTGTACTATCATATTTACCACATCGATCTTGTGCGGTAGATAACAATTTGCAGCATCCCCATTTTACAGAGGGGGACGCCGAGGCTCAAAGAAGTTGTAAATCTCCCACTGCAACATAGAAGACAAATGAAACGTCCAGGGCCTGAACTCCCATCATCAGGTGCCACTCTGGGTATTTCCGAAGGGAGAAGGGAGGCAGAAGGCAAATTCACATTGCCAGCAAATCAGATTAGCAGAGAGGAGCAAGCATCTTGGCTGAAGGGGCTGTGGAATCAGTGGGATGGGAGGGCAGTGGGTAGAGTATCGGCCTAGGGGGTCAAAAGGTCCAAATTAGACTTTCAAGTCTGCCTGTTACCAGCTGTGTGCCCTTGGACAAGTCACTTAACCATTCTGGGCCTCAATGTCCTCGTTTCAGAAAATAAGAGCGGAGGGAGGCCGGTCTCCAAGGCAGATTGCCACTCCCACTGCCCCCCAAGAGTGGCTGCGGAGGGGCGATGAGTGGGCTGCCCCGTCCCCCATGCACGCGATCAGAGGGGGCAGGGACCCCGCATCCTCGGCCCAGGCTGGAATCTGTGCTTCCAGCCTTCCTCGTAGCCGTTTCCATCCAGACTCAGGTCTATAGCTGCCGTCCTGAGGAGATCCAGCAGAGCCATTTATCAAACACACACAATTAAGGCCAGTGTTGGCCAAGATCTATTCCAGGAGCGGAGCGGAGCCGAGCCTGGGGGTTAGGAGGGGAGGGGAGGCCACTCGGGGAGGGGGTGACCTCTGAGATGTGTGGGTCTGGGGGGCTGGAGGAGCACTGCTGCACCAAGCTGGGGAGCACCGCCCGGGCGTCTTTCTGGGGCTGACCCTGGGAGCGTGCTATTCCATTTCCCAGGTGGGGCAAGCACCCCGCGGAGAGAGGGGGCCATCTGCCCCAGGCCCCAGGTCAGGGCCCAGCCAGCACTTGAACTTGGGTGGTCCGCTTTAGGGGACGTGCTCCAAACCGCGCCGGTGCCTCAAGACCTTACAGTAGAGATGTGGGCTGAGCACTGGCCCGGGAGACACCAAGACTGTAGGTACTCGACAGTCGGGAACGAGGCCAGGAGCCATGGGAAGATTTTGCAAAAGACAATTCTGAGAGCTGCTTCCCTGATTCTCGGGCTCCACAGCCAGATCAAAGGTATATATATATATATAAAAAAAAATGGAATGGAGAGAGAGGGGTTCAGGGAGATGTTTTCTGAGAGCTGATGAACTGGTGGAGAAGGCACTGCGCACTCACGCTGAGCCACCCTCAGCCCTCGTTGGTTCCCGCCCAGAGCTGCAGACCACCCCTTCTGCCCCTGGCCCCAGTGGGGCCCCTCTGCCTCCTCCCCTCCTGGGAGGGCTAATCCCAGGAGCAGGGCCTGGAGATGAGATAGCCAGCTGGCTGCCAGTCCATCTCTGGGTACTGCCCGCAGCTGGAGAGAGCCGCCTCCTCCAAGCAGTCCCCCCTCCCTGTACCCAGTGACTGCTCCACGCAGGGGTAGGAAAGCCCAGACCTTTGACTTCACTTCTGGGCCTCCTTGAAGGGCTGTCCCAGCTTCAGAGCTCCCCCCGGGGCTCAACTCCTCCCTCTGCTTTGTCCTGCTCCCCTCACATCTTTGCAGGGGTGGCTCCCACGCACCCATGCACACACACTTACACAGACACACACACACACACACACAGGGGAGGGTGAGCCAGTGCGCAGACTGATGAGTATTAGCTGGGAACACATGTGATTGTGTATGAAAGTGGGCGTGTGAGCCTGTGTGTGAAGGCAGATGTTGGAACACATGTGAGCAGGATTGTGTTCATGTGAACGTGAGTGTGTGCATATCTGGAAACTGTTCCCTGCAGAGCCCTGCGGGAGATGACAGCTGCGGCTGCCCGGTTCCCCGGCCTCGGCCTCTCCCTCCCTCTCACCAACTGGCCGGTGTGGTGGTGACCTGGAGGAAATGATGTTGTGTGCTCTGTGAGTGTGAGGGTCCATGCAGCCCTGCAGGTGGCCCCCTCTCTTCTGCTTATCCTCCCCAGGCCTGACTAAGGAGCACCATGGGGAAGGCCTCCGTGGAAACTAAGGCTGGATCTGGGCAGAGGAGGGGAGGGGCTGTGGACTCCTGTGGTCCAGTCCCCCGTGAGGACCAGACTGTGGGCCACCTGGCCTCTAGTCGCCCACCCCAGAGATGGGAAGCTCAAGCAGTAGCCGCAGCCCAGCCACTCACAGAGGAGCCCACCTGTCAGAACACTCCTCCTCTGAGCAACCCTGAACCCGCCACCCTGTCCCTTCTACCCACTAGAGTGGGCCCTCCTTCCTCCCCAGGTCCATCCCCAGATGCTCTAAGGCAGCATCTTTATGCTGTCCCTGCTCAGCCTCCTCTCCTGCCCCACACTGCTTCCCCTGAGTTCCTCTCATTGTTCCTCACATGAGGACACTAGGTCCTACTGCCTGTCCTAAGCCTCCCCTCTGGACACTGTTCCTACAAAGCGCGGGGTTCAGATCTGAACCCCCACACTGCAGAAGGGAGCTTGTCCAACTCCCGGACCTCCCATTAAGCTAGGAAGGGTCCACTGTCTTAGCAGCCACATCGCGTTGCTTGTGCTTATGCTGACTTGAGGGGTCACATGAAAATGACCAGATCATTTCCAGTGGATTTCTACCAGGCTGGTCCCATCTACCCACCGTGGGCTTGTTCCTGGGACCATCGATTATTATTTTTTTGGATCTGAAAGTGTCTGATTTTACATTGATTACTGTTAAATTTCTTCCTGTTGATTTTGGCCCAGCATCCTGCCCAGGAAGAGCTTTGGATCATAAATCAGCTGTATCAGAATAACTTGTGCTTTCGAGGTTTGGATGAACACATCTCTTGTGTCTTCATCCAAGTCTCTGGCAAAATTACTAGACAGGTTAGAGCTGAGGCTATGTGAGCACTGCCAGTCCCCCCTCCCGATCCATCCCCGTCCTCACAGGCTCGCTGGGGGAGCACTCTTCAAACCCCCATGCACCTGCTCCGTATCCTCTGATCTGCCATCCAGCCATCCTATGAAAGGAGGGTAATGTTTAATTAGGGGAAACCAGACTTTGATGGAGCCAGCCTGGCCCTCGGAAGATGACATGTTCTTTTCCAGATGCTCTGCACTTTCTGTGTCTAGTCAACCAGTCTAAACCTTTTTTGTTTGTTTTGTTATGATCGGAATCCACTCTTCCACCTCCCCTGCTTTTTGGTAAACCAAGGCAACTTTGTCCCTCTCCAGCCTCCAGGTGATGTTTCTTTTTTCCATGATTTTTGGACATTCCATAGTATCTTGGAAGTCTTTCTTATACAGAGTAACCATATAGTTTTCAGCCAAAGGAGATAACTTTGAGTGTGTTAGTTATCAAATTCTGTGTAACAAAGTACCCTAAAGCTTAAAACAATAAATTATTAGTATCTCACAGTTTCTGTATGTGAGGCATTTGGGAGTGGCTTAGCTAGGGGGGTTCTTTTTTTTTTAATTTTTATTTGTTTATGATACTCACAGAGAGAGAGGGGGCGGGGACAGAGACATAGGTAGAGGGAGAAGCAGGCTCCATGCACTGGAGCCCGACATGGGATTCGATCCCGGGTCTCCAGGATCACGCCCCGGGCCAAAGGCAGGCGCTAAACCACTGCGCCACCCAGGGATCCCTAGCTGGGGGCTTCTGCACTAGGGCCTCCCATGAAGTTTTATCCAAGATGTTGACCGGGCTGCTGTCATCTGACGGCTTACCTGGGCTGGAGGTTGCATTTCCAAGATGGTGACAAAGCTGCTGGCAGGAGGCCTCTGTTTCTTACTACATAAGCCCCTGTTGAACTGCTTGATTTTCCCTATGATGTGGCAACAGGTTTTCACCACTGTGAGTGATCCAGGAAAGAGCAAGGAGGAGGCCACAGTATCTCTTATGACATAGTCCTAACAGCAACATATTGCCACTCCTGCCATATTAGAAGCCAGTCTCTAAGTCCTGCTCACACTCATAAAGAAGAAAATAGACCCCGCATTTTGAAGGAAAGAGTATCCAAAAAAGCCTTGACATATTTTTAAATCATCACACACATGAAGGGAGATGTTATGTAATTACACCAGAATGATGGATTTGAACTAGGACTGCCCTGTGCAAAAAAGCACATTTGGTCACCCAACCTCTTCACAGTCTCTCAAATGTTTGGATCATGAGCTATAGTTAGAAGTCAATTATGACCTTCTTTACATATACATATATAACTGAAACAAAAGTTCACAGAACAGCATTTAACTTTACCATCTGCATTTGTAGAGGAGGAAAAGTTTTCCTCAACTCTCTTGGGGTTCCTGCCTGGGTCTGCAAATTAAAGTGATGAAGATAGATTCACAGGAGAAAAGCACACAAAGTTATTTAAGGAAATGAAGACCCAAAGGAATGGATCTGTGTATGTTTATGCAAGATTTGATGAAGAGTAGACAGTGTGGAAGAACATGATAGTTTAAGGTAAGTGTTATAAACTGCGGGCGTCTACCAAGGCCTGCTTGTTAGTATTCTTAGTAATTCTCTGGTCTTCAGACATAAGGAAGCTCCTCTCCTAGAGGTATGGAGACGGCACCACTCACATGAGGGTTTTATGATCTGTTTCAGGAAAGAAGGGTGAGAGGGGAAGGGGCTCAGATTTACCCTTTTGCACCTGCTACTCTCACAAACTCCTTCCAGCTTAAAATACTCCATATTTTGGGGTTGTGTATCTTGAGCCCCATCACAGTGAAATCTAAAATATTTCATTCAATTTTATTCTGTTCCACTCTGTATGTGCTTCAAATATTGGTAGTAACCAACTAAATTTTTTCCACAACCCACTAACTGTTAGCAACTCAGTTTGAAAAAACAAACCAGGGCAGCCCCGGTGGCGCAGTGGTTTGGCGTCGCCTGCAGCCTGGGGTGTGATCCTGGAGACCCAGGATCGAGTCCCACATCGGGCTCCCTGCATGGAGCCTGCTTCTCCCTCTGCCTGTGTCTCTGCCTCTCTCTCTCTGTGTCTATGAATAAATAAATAAAATCTTTTAAAAAGAAAAAAAAAAAAACACTCTCTTGAGTGTACTCTATGGGCACTGAAGCTGTGACCCCTCTCCATGGGTCTGACCCAAGGTTCTCAACCTACTTTTCTTATCTTTTCTACCCCTCCTCCTTTGACACATGCACACTCTTAATCTTTAGCTCTTTGGAGTCATGGAATTGTGAAATGTCAGAGTATGAAATACTCTGGACTAGAAATGACACACATCTTCTTGACAATGCCCAAGAGAGGATTAATCAATCACGGTTATGTCCCATTAAGCTCAGTGTGTACCTCAGAATCCTTCCTAACACAGCATTCCAGGCATCCAATGTTTTGTGAGACAAAGTCTATTTTACAAATACTTTATTTTAAGCTTTCAGAGTAAACTCTGAATCCCAGAGAGATAAAGTGGCTTTTCCAGGGCCACATGGCCAGTTGACGACTAGAGGGAAATTGCCAGCAGGCTCCCCTACTGAGGCCATTCTTGTCTCTACTGAGCCAGGACTTTTCTAGACTTTGCCCATGTATTCACTGTCTTCTTAGACCTCATTCTTCTGACCAGGATCCAGCTGTGTCCCACCATCTCACTCTTCATCCACCACCCATGAACTACCAGATGGTTAATAAGACCCCAGACTTTCCAGGGAGAATCTTTTGGAGTACCTGATCCATACAGGAACACAGCCAAGTGAAACAGCTTTGTTTGGGATGCATGTGACTCATATCAAGAAAGAGCTTGCTCATCCTGTGGTCCAGATCCATCCCTAACAGCTGGAATCAAGGGCCTGGAGTCCCCTTGGCCACCCATTATCATCAAGAGGGCCCGGGCTGGGAGCCCATGTTGCTTTACACGACTGCTCATCCTGCCACTCGCGTACTGCTCGCATTCCAGCACCAGCCCAGGCATCAGCAAAGCAATGAAGAAATGAACAAGTCTCTAGGTGAATTTCTAGTTATCACGCTGCTTGGAGGGTGCAATTACTATGGGAGCACTAAAGGATGATATGGAACCCAGAGAAGGGGACACCTCATAAACCAGGTGAAGGTTTTGAAGGATGGAAAGGTTACTCTGTAGTAAGGGAACAGCAGAAGCAAAGGCACAGAGGCATAAGGGGTCAGTGAGTTGAGTGGAAATACAGACATTTCATACCGTTGGAGGTGCACAGTGAGGCCAGGTGGGCAACAGGCTATGGAGCTGTTGCCACAAGCTGCTTATGTTCTACGAATGGAGAGAGAGAAAAAGAAAACAGGCAGACAAAATACATATATAATATAGCATATGTAATAGGAGCAAAGGCACAAATAAAGCTGGGGAGGGGACAGAGCTGGGGGTGCCATTGTTAGATGGACGGTCAGAGAAGGCCTCTCTGAGGAAGGGACATTTGAGGAGCCACCTGAGGTGTGCAAGAGTCCTCTCCCATCTGATCTCATCTGGTCTCTGTGACCACAGGATGGGGAAAGCCACAGACAAGGACACTCCAGCCAGGGTTACGTGGCTAGTTCCATGCCATGGAGTAAGTTTGAGGCAGAACAGAATCCCAAGTCCAGGGCTCCAGACACCCAGTCCAGGGGGTCTTCTGAGCTCAGAGTGGCCTCCTCTGCCAGCTGTAGGCTCAGGCCCAGCAGAGCTCAAATCGGACCACTCCCCAGCCTTGCCGGGGGCAGGCCTGTCAGCTCTTGGAGAAACTGGAAGGTCCCACTTGCTTGGTTCTGACACCTCCCCTCCTCAGGCCTGAGCTGTTCTGTCTTAAGGGGCCCTCATCAGAGGCTGAAGGGTCAGTGGGTTGAGGATCGTCGGGCCAGCTGAGAGCTGCGCGTGGTGTCCTGAAGCTCTTCAGACCCAAGTGGTTCTCTCAGGGGGTGGTTACCAGTGGGTGATATCCCAGTGCAGCTTTATCTGGTGTGTGGGTCCTCTCAGTCTGGAGAGTTCATGGTGGAGTTTCCTTTCTCCTTCCTTTGCTTGCTTGCTTCTTTTACAATATCAGCACTGGGGTGGGGCGGGGGGTGGGATAGGTGGGATCAGATGATGGTTTCTGGGGGCTGGGATAGCTTGGTCCCTTTGCATCCTGTCAAGCCAAATGCCACCTACAGCTTTCGTCACCCATGACCATACCAAGTGGCAAGCCCGAGAAGGGGTTAAATGAGACTTGGGCTCTGGTGTCAGACAGCCGTGGGTCTAATTCCATCCCTCACATTAGTGCTTGATCTTGAGCAAGGAAGCCTCAGTATTTTCACCTGGGAAAGGGGGTGAGCAAGCATCTTGCTCATGGAAGACTGGATGGTGCAACAGTGCCCTTAGCACAGTGCCTGGCACATGTAGCCGGGGCTGACAGGACACCGGTTACCACCCACCTGGGTAGCTTCCCACTTACCCAAACCATCTGAGTGATGATCACGTGGCAGCTGCCCTCAGCCAGGCCAGGGCGGCCTCGGCTCAGGGAGACTTAGGCCAGGCTGTTTGTGGGTGTTGCTGTCCCACTAGATCCCTTTCTTGGGCCTGTGCCCCATTCCTCATTTACTTGGACGATCGGCCGCTAATGGTTCACACATGTCCCTGGCCTGGAGAATTGCCCTTGACCTGACAAAGGCCCATGGCTGAGGGACACATGAATACAAGAGGCCAGCCCCCTGCCTTCAAGGGGGGACCGACTGCATCCCTTCTACGCCCCATCGCATCTAATGTATCCGGCACCCCAATACTTCCTGAACCTTCTTCTTTCAAACTGCCTTATTTTGCTCCCTCATATGCATCACGGACAGACGTTAGAGTTCCTTCCTTGTTCACTTACTGGCTGTCTCCCCTGACAGGATTTAGACTCCCAGATGACAGAGATTCAGGGCGTTTTGTGCACTGCTGCTTGTCTGGCACCTAGAACATGACTGACTCACAGTAGGCCCTGGAAAAACATTGGTTGAACGAGTGAATGAATAAATTGGGCAAACGCCCAGCGGATGCCCGTAGCCACAAGCTGTCTCTCCAGGAGCCTACGTTATTTCTTTCCAGGGCAAAGCTGCAGAAAGTCAAGGGTTTGGTCCATTTCCTTACCCCTCCTGACCTCGGCTTGAAGGCACTCAGCCGTGGGGCTTTCTCGTTTGGCACGCGGCCTCCTTCCATGCATCTGGGCGCCCTCCAGGCCAGTGCGAAGGGGACCCTATCTCCATTCCTAGATCTCAGGCCAGGCCCATAAGGAGGTAACAGGAGAGGAAGATGGATAAGCCTATTGGGCCTCTGGGGACCCAGATGAGGCCACGCCCACACCTGTCACCCCTTCTGCACTGCCCTGCCCCCCACTCCAGCCCCATGTCAGTCTCTTTCAGGAAACTGGTACTGGAGTCAGAATTCCAAGGGATGTGAGCTCTTGGGTGCCACGTGCAGTGATGAATCCACCAGCTACCAAATCTGGCCCACGGAGCCCCACCCAAGGGTGCGGGAGATGGGGAGAGTGGGAGTTGGGTGAATATGGCCAGGTATGACTCAGTCTAGGGGCCCCAGCAGAAACAGCAGCTGTTTCTGTGACTCAGCAAAGAGCAAGGTGGGGGTGCTGAGGGCTGGTGTGGGCTGGGAATGGAGCTGAGTGAGAGGATTCCGGGTGGGGACACATGTCATCCTGCATGCAGACCAGCAGCCACATGAGCTTTGCTTGGAGGAGAACCATCAAGGGAGCTCACATCCAATGGGTTCCATCCACAGCCCCAACCCCAGTATTGTCTCCACCCCTGTGTGCCTGTTGCCTGTGTTGCCTACCCCAAAACAGAACCCAGCCTCATGCAAAGTCCTCAAGGATGACCCCATTCTCCTCCAGTCTCCTGCCTGGGAGACACCTCCCAATTCTGCTCCAGCCATATGGGGGCTGTTTGGATTACCAGAAAGCTCCATCCCTTCCCTAGCCTGCATGGCCTTTGCCTGGGCTGTGCCCTCCACCTCCCCCATCCATCTGGTGCCTCCAATACCTGCCCTGTGGACACTAGATCCAGGTACCAGGTTCAAGCCTTGTCCCCACGTCACCTTAGCACCATGGGCCTGCCTTCATCCCAATGACCTGTTGTAAAATGCAGGGTTTATTATTATCTAGGTGTGGTGAGGCCAGCAGATCAGGACATGGTTTGCTGTCCACAGATCCTAAGAGGAGATCCCCCATCATGAGAGGCCATACAAGGAAGCACCAAGGTGGATCTGGAGACAGACCAGGAGGAAAATGTGCGCAAGAGCTTCTCTTGTGGTTTCTTCAGGAAAGAATGACTGAGCAGGTCAACAGAGTAGTTTGAATAATTTCAAAGGGGTCTGGGGCCTTGGGACTATCCCTCGTTGTCTGGTACCAGGCCCTGGGGTGTCAGGACAGGTGGACATCGACCCAGAGCATAAGAACCCCTCAAGGGATAAATGAGGTAGTTGTAGCATGTCTCTGATTGGTTTGTGCCTAAAAGGAGCGTTCACAGGCAAGCTGTTAGTTCTCTCAAAAATTGGCTAGCCCAGGAAGGGACAGTCTTTCCAGGGTCACCAAGGCCACCCCAGATGTCAGAGCATCAGAAACACATGATTAATTCCCAGCCCTGACCCCATTTGCCAGACTCTCCTGAGGGCAGTGAGCAACTCAGGCCATGGTTGAGCCCCCGCACTGATCTGACAACTGGGGCAAAGGGTGGGCTGATGAGGGGCCACTGTGAGCCAGTCATGGGGCCAGGCATGGGAGGAGAGAACATTGAACAGGGAGGCAAAGACCCCTCCTCCCAAGAAGTTCATGTCCAAGAGGCATGGTGGACAACCAACCAACCAACCGACCGACCAATAGAGAGATAAACAAGAGAGCCTGGGTTACTGGGAAGCGCTGTGGCACAAAGAAAACACAGAAAGTACTAGATAGCACCGGGTGGGACGGAAGGAGAGGGAGTCCATCAGAAAGGGTGGTCAGGGCAGCCTTTCTGAGGAGGCGGCCTTGAGGCTGAGACTTGAGTCTTGAGGAGGAGCCGGCCCTGCAAAGATTTCAGGACAGAATATTCTAGCAGGTGAAGAAATGAAGGAATGAATAGATGAAAGACCAAATCAACCCTGGGTCTGGATCTCCCACCTGTTTCATGGCGGGCAGTGGTGTATCCCGAGGCTTGACTGACATCAGGCCAGCGCCTCACGTATTAAAATCGCTTCTCTCATGGTCTCCGTCATTAACAGAAATATTCCACAGGGTGACCCGGGCCCTGCGAGCAGGCCCTTCGCCGGCCTCGGGGCAAGACACCATTTTTAACCATCTTTGCTCTTTGACTCTTCATCCCATTCACACACAGCCAGCAACCTTCTTGCCAAACTCGTCCCCAATGAGAATTAAAATCGTTGACTTATGGCCCAGGTCGACAGTGCCTCTCGCAGGGGAGGGTAAAGGGCAGTCTTCCCCAATTACTGACGTGCTGTCAGGCCGGTGGACACCAGACCAGGCCCAGGCCACGGAGGCTCGAGTCAGAGCTCACTTGCTGCCCAGCCCCTTCTGGCAGGGTTCTTTGGCAAAGCCAACCTTCAGGGAGCAGCAGCAGTGGGTCCCTTTGGGGTTCTTGGTAAAGCCCCAGTCTTCCCTGGGAGAGCCTGGTTGCCCAGCCAAGCCAGCGGGAGCCACTTTCTGAGGCTCTTGGGGCGTGTGCAAATGTGGTTGACAAATAAAAGTCAAAGGGGGGAGGCACCATGATGACACTGTCAGTGAGCAGGCGGGTGGGAGGTGAGTTGTGAGAGGTGCCTCTCCTGTGCTGGGTGTTGGGGGAGATGCTTGTCACCCTGGTTCTCAGGCTGTCCTCTCTGTCCTCCCTGCAGGCTGGGGGCCTCCCACACAGCATCAATCTCCGCCACGTGGGTCTGTGCTCCCTGCTGGGAAGGCCTCTGCTGGCAGTCTGGGTTCACCAGAGGGGATTCACCAACAGGCACAGGAGAATGGATCATGTGGAAAGATGGGCCATAAGAGGAGGTTGGCAAGGGGAGAAAAGAAACATTCCCTGAGCGCCTACTCTCTGCTTACTTGGGGAAGTAAGTAACTTCCCCAAGGTCCAAAGTGTTGGACTTGAACCCAAGTCTCTCCTGCTCCCCCATGACCTGTTGCTGGTGGCATCTCCTCATTCATTCACTTGTTGGTCCAGTTTTCAAATATTTCTTGAATCCCCCAGAGAGTGGGAAAAACACAGGTTTCAGAGCCCAGAGCTGAGAGCCCAGACACCCCAGGTCCAGAGCCTGTTCCTCCGCTGTCTAGGAAAGGGGCCTAAGGCAGATTGCTTTGCCTCAGTTTCTTTATTAGTAAAATAAGGATAATGGCACCCACACCTGGTGAGGCTCCCTCAAGGATCAACACAAATGCATATGGGTCGCCCTTGGCACACAGGGGGCCCTCACCCACGTCTGGCACTGGCTTAGGGATTGCAGACAGCCAGACGTGGACGTCCATGGCCTTGCCTTCAAAATGCTCAAAGACCGTTGAGGAGCCGACATGTCTCAGCTCCTATTGGTAGGCAAATGGAGTGAGCACTACACAGAAACACGAGAATCGTGCTGTGGGCAGTTACGCTGGGGTGCAAGAGGTGGAGTGATCAGGGAAGAGGCGGCATCTGAGTCTCGCTGGAGGGAGAGGAGATGACACACCCAGGTGGAGAGGACAGTACCAGCAAGACTTGGAGACCTCTGGGGACAGTGGGGACAGAGTGGATCCATGTTGCTTGATCAGGGGACCAAGGAAGGGATTGGCAGGGTCTGGTTGGGGGATTAAGCTGATTGGCTTTGGCTGTTACATTAACAGACTTGAACTTCGTTCTCTGGGCTCAGGGGAAGGCCGGGACGTGATCTGGCAGCGTCTGAGGGAGCACATTCCTGGGACCATGTGGAAGACGAATTAGTGGGTCCAAGGCCCTGCAAATCCAGCCACGGGGTGAAGGGCAGACTGATCTGGGTAAAAATGAGAGCAATCTGTTGAGCACTCACGATGTTTCAATCGCATCCTGTAGGGTTTTTCATTTGCCTCTCAACAACACTCTAAGTTGGGTGCTTTTTTCCCATTTTACAGGTGAGGAAACCGAGGTGCGAGGAGGTAAAGTATCTTGCTCAAGGTCACATAGCCAGTGAGGATTCCAGTTCCTTCTGAATCCAAAGCCCTGATACTTCCCAGACCCTGATGCCCACAGGGAGAGACAGCCAATGGTGGAGTGATAGACGGGGTGGCAGGTTAGCCCATCCTGGCAGCTTCTTTCTTCCTCAACACCCCTGAGGTCTTCCATTTGCTCCTCCAGACCCACACCCCACCTGCCTCTTTCTCCCCCTACTCTGTGTCCCGGGAGGCTGACCACACGGGCAGCCTCCACAGGCACCCTGGGCCTCACCCGTGAGCTTCTGGCTGGGTTCCCTCAGTGGGGCGGGAGAGCAGAGGGAAGGAGGGGAGTGAGTGGGGTTGCTGAGTCCCCCTCAGGCAGGCGCTGGCCCCCTCCTGACACAGGATCCCTCCCTACACAGCACTCTGTGGGGTCTGGCAACGGCTTTCTCTCCTGCCCCTTGGAGCCTGGGCCTGGAGACAGCCTCCCCTGTGTTCATATGGGTCTGTGAGCCTGGCCCTCAGCAGCTTGTAATGCTGTCGCCGACGTCACAGTGCTGGCTGAGCTAGCCCAGGGTGGGCACGGAGGGTGACGCTCAGGGACCAAGCTCAGGGAGATGCTGACATTTAGTCCCCAGGGAGTTGGAGCCACCCAGACAGCTGGGGCTAGATGGGGGCCGGAGCCTCTCTTTCTCACATCCCAGGCTGGAAATGGTTACCACGCTCTCCACCCCCTGTGCCAGAGGGAAAGGGGGTCTGTGCAAGGAGGTCTGTCCTCTGCAGGGGACTTCTGCCAGCAGTTCGGCCCTGTCCCCCTGCCTCCTGGGCTTTCTCCAGCTCAGCTTTTGGCAGCCGGCTGGGTGTTCTCCGAGGGCTTCCGAGGGCATGTGGATCTACCTTCAGGGTTATCAGGGAGGTCTCTGTCTGGGAACAGAGTGACCTTTTTTATAAAAAGCCTGTTCATCCCCAGGGCCCTGGCTGGCTAAACCCCCTGGAGCCAGCCCCCGTGAGGGGAGCCTTTCCAGGAATCAGGGCCCCATCGAGTCCCCCCTCTCCCTATTACCCCCCCCCCCCACCGCCACCCAGTCTCTGGCCTGCGTCAAGCTCCAGAAAGGCACTGCCAACCCCAGCAGCCAGCTGACTACAGGGGAGAGCATGCCTGGCAGCAGCGGGGAAGAGAAAGAGTTCCGATTACGTATATCTAAGGTCAGAAGGGGCGGAAAGAAAGGGTCTGTACGTTGGTGATACAAAAATCCACCTCTCAACAGAGGTAGGTCCGTTTAGAGCGGCAGGACTTGAGGGCTAGGAAGGGCCTTCCAGAACCCCACCCTCACTGCACAGATGAGGACATGCTTTCCTCAAGGCCTTAAAGACTGGCCTGGCCCAGCCTGGCACCCAGAGCCACCGCCTTCCCCGCGGCTGCCACCTGCCAGACTCCACACCCCAGGACCAAGAATAATCATTTCTCATGAGTCAGTGCCCGTGTGCCCACAAGGGGGTCCTGGTCCAGATTTCCACCGACCTCTGATCCGCCCCCTCCACGGTGGAAGCAGCTGGCTGCCCCATGGTGGGGGCTGCCTGGGTGCGAGACGACCGTTTTTTCACAGGGCGGAAATTAGATCTGCTTCTCAGGGAGAAGTGTTGGGAGCTGAAATGCCAGCCAGTTGGGTGTGGTGGGGCCTCCTCTGTCAGAAATCCGCAGAAATCAGCGCAGGCGGGGAGTGCCAGGGATGAAGGGTCCCCCACCCAGCAGGGCCCCAGCAAGGGGCCCAGGGAGAGTGTGCAGGTGGGACAAGGGAGGCATCAAGAGGACGAGGACTCGCCCAGGGTAGTGCGGTGAAAACGACACCCTGTACGCAGATGCCCCCCACCCCCTGCAGCCTCCTTGCCCGGCGCAGGCTTATCTCATCACCCCACATTTGAACCCTGGAGGGCAAAGGGATCCATGCCAGCAGGGGCCCAAATGGGCCTCCTCCTACTTGTACATTCAAGCTGGGGGGGTTCCAGCCATGGCAGGTTGGAATGTTTATTATGCTCCCCTCCCACTGCGCACAGCATACGCCCCCACCCCTGGGTGCTGAAGCTGGGCTTGGCCACTTGACTAGCAGGCATGGCAGGCCAGAGGCTTGCAGTGTGCCCCCATAGACTGAGCTCCTCCTTTGTGCTCCGGCGGTGCCTGCAAGGGGAGGGTCCCCCGGGCGGTTGCTGAAGCCTGCAGCGGGGCTCAGAGAATAGACTCATGTGGAGTGACTTGGGCCCATCTTGCACCCAGGTGAGCCCGCCCTAGCTCAGGAGAGCAGCGGTCAGCCTGCAGGCCCACAAATGTGACAGTTACTGCTCCTCCCCATCAGCTCCTGGGTCTAGGGATGGTTCGTTTCGTAGCATTATCATGCTAATAGCTGACTGATACACAGGCCCAGAGCTGGAGCCAGAGAAGGGGCCGAGGGCTAGGACTAGGAAGATCTAGGCCGTCTGCGATCCTCTCCTGCGCAGCCCCACGAGAGGGGTAGATAGAGAGGATGCTCTGGCTACTCTGAGTTGACTCGAAGAGGTCATACAAACGCAGGAAGGGCCCGGCCCCTCTATCAATACTCGCTACACCTCTGTGAGGAAACTGAGGCTCCTCAGGGAGACCTCCCCAAGGCCCCAGAGCGAGGAAATGGTGGAGCGGAGACCAGAACCAGGTCTCCTGGCTCCCATCTCCAGGCTACCAGGCAGCCCAATCCTGAGCCAACCGTAGGCAGCAAGACCCAAGAAGATTGGAACTGGGAGGTGGGGGGGGGGGCTGGCCTGCCCCAGGTGAAAGAGGGAAGGCGGGGTTGCCACCTGCCCTGGGTGCAGGGCTGCTGAGGCCTCAGGGGTGTCTTCCAGCACTCGAGAAGATGAGGCCGGGTTCAAGTCTTGCTTGCCCTCAGTAAACAGAGGGTGACTGGACCAGTTCCCACTTACCTCAGGGGTACTGGTGAGGAGCAAATGAGCTACTGTTTGTACAGGGCTCGCGACCAGTATAAATGCTCCATGAATGTTTGTTAAATAAACGCTAAGTAGGTCCACCCACCTCAGCCTTGGTGGCTAAAAGCAGTTGATTCTTTACCGAGGGAGGAGAACTCCCTCTGAATCAGACGTCGTCCCAGATGTTTTCTGTGTGTATTAACCAAGTGAATCCTCCCAGGAGTCTTAGAAGGGATGTAGGGACTGTCCTTGTCACTCCCATTTTACAGATGGAGGAACGGAGGCACAGAACGGGTACATAATGATCACCCCCGAGTGTCCCGGCTCGGGGACCTCCAGTCCCAGCCCTGCTTGCTCTGACCAGCCGTGTGGGTTGGGGCAAGGCACTAACCTGTCTGCTTCCTCACCTGAGAAACAGGAAAGGAGCACCTACCCCACAGGGCTGTTGTTGAAGTTAAACAAGATCACGTGAGTGGCAGACCTATGACAGGGCTCGGGTAGTGCCAACAGTTATCATTTAGAAATGAGAGAAGGGGGGACACGTGGGTGGCTCCGTGGTTGAGCGTCTGCCTTCAGCTCAGATCGTGATCTCTGGGGCCTGGGATCAAGTCCTGCATTGGGCTCCCCGCAGAGAGCCTGCTTCTCCCTCTGCCTGCGTCTCTGCCTCTCTCTCTCTCTGTCTCTCATGAATAAATAAAATCTGAAAAAACACACAAAGAACAAAACAAAACTCCACTAACTTCTCATTAAAAAAAGAAACCAAGCAATGAGGGAAGGGGCTGGGCAGATGTCCTAACCCCAGGACACCTCCAGGACAGCCAGGACCCCAAGAGCCTCTTACAGCACCACTGCCAGAATTTGGGGGGATAAACCGCTCCTCCTTCCCACCCCTGCTTAGAGCTCCAGGGACCTGTCACAGGGATGTGGATGGAGGACGGTGGGTCTCCTGGGAGTCAGCCGGCCCTGGATCCCACTCCTGCTCCTCTTACAAGCTCTCTATCCTTGGGCAATCACCCTCATCTCCAGGCTCAGTTTTCTCATCCGTGCAAGGGGGCAGCAACCTCCACTTTGAAGTGTGGTGAGGAGGGGATGAGAGCACGGAGCTCAGGTTTAGGAAGTCCTTGCCAGGTGCCAGCCACTCTTGTCCGCATGTTGCATTCCTCTACAGAGTAGGTACTGTCATCATCTGCACTTCATAGATACAGAAACTGAGGCTCAGATAGGTTAGGGAAACTGAGTCAGGCCCTACAGCACCTGAGTGGTAGATGAGCCCTTGGCCTGTGGCTTTGGTAACTTGCTCCTTGGGGTCCCTTTCCAGGGTCCCTCTCTAGCTCCCTGGACTTAAAAGCAGAGAAACATGGGCTGTGTCCCAACTTGATGGCCTGAGCTCCGAGGTCATGGTCATGCCAGGCCCCGGGCCCCACAGAGGGCAGCCAGGACTTGCTGCCTCAGCTTTCTTCTTGGCTTGGAGGTGAACATGAACCTCCCCTCGGCCAGTTCCTTTCCTTCAGAGCATCTTGATGTTGCTCTTGTTTGTGCAGCTCCTGGGGCCCAGGACAAATAGTTCCCTTCACTGTGCTTGCAGTAGGGTATGTGCCACTGTAGGAAACACTTTGGCCCCCAGTGGCTCCCTGTCCACGGTCCTGTGGCTCCCGGGGAAGGCTGGTCGTCTATCTTGGCCTGAAGGCCCATTGGGATCAGCTGATTCACCCCCCTAACCCCGCCATGTCAAAGATCAGGAAGGGAAATGCTGACCCCGGCTGGGCCCCGTGCAAACACACCAGAGCTCAGAGCAGGCCCAGGGCGCCCTGGACACAGCCGTCCGACAGTGTCAGGACGTGCGAAAAGCTGTGCAAACGGCTTGCCTTTCACCCAATGCTCAGTCCAGCCCCGCAAGGTGGGCACTATCGTTGCCCCTTTCCAGATCAGGGAACGGGGGGCAGAGAGAGCTCAAGGTCTTTACTGAAGGCCACACGGAAAGCAACAGTCTAAGGATTTGAGTCAAGGTCTGTCCTGACTCTGAAGCCAGTGCTCTTTTCTCTCTGTCACCCCCCTGTCAACTGCATACGGAGTGTGCGGGCCAGGACCACCGCCCGAAGTGGCCGGGTCCTCTCGCCACTGCCACCACCCAGAAAACCTGGCCCGGGGTAGGACTGTCCACTTAACCCGTCAATCTGGGCTTCTTCTCTAGTGCGCCATCCCTTAGCCTATCATTTTCTGGAAGGGTTCGCAACCGTTTCAAGCTTGAAACAGAGTTACAGAGAGAGGCACCCTCCCCGACCCTAGTCTCCTCCCTTCTCCCCACCTCTCACCCTGCGCGTCTCCTCCCCTGTACTGGGGTCACACTGGTGCCTCATCATCCACCCCTCCGGGTGCTTCCTCTCCCCATACCCACATGTCAGAGTCCCACCTATTTGCAGGTAGATGGAAGTTCAAATTCCTCCGCACCTTACATGAACTATGTGGCCTTGAGCAAGTCACTTAACTTACTGAGCCTCAGCTTCCCTTGGAGGGATATTGGGAGATGGCATGTAAGACAGGCCAGTGCTGCCTTCGTAGTATTCATGGCAAGGGGGAAGGTGATTCTGAACAGACCCCAGGCCAGCAGGAGGCCCAGGCAGGGAAGACTCGGGAGGGTGTGGCTTGGATGCCCGACAGAGGACTCCCAGGAGTGACCAGACCATGTCTAAGTGAGACCAAGCAGTAGGACATTCCTGCCAGTGGGCAGGACTTGGTGCCCTAGAAGCAGTGGCCAAGTATGCCGTTGGGTGGATAGGGCCCAGCCTGGGGCACCACACCAGGCCTGATCACCAGGCTGAGGTTTGGGGGAAAGACTCACAACAGGCCTCTGAGCATTCGTGTCCCTCCTTTACGGATGTGGAAAGCAAGGCGTGGAAAGGTAAGGAACTTTCCCAAGATCGCCCAGCAAGAAAGCAGCAAATCCAGAATTAGGACTCAAGGCGTCTGTTAATCACTATCCCCGCCCAGCTCACTTGGCTTTGAAATGAAGTAACACCACGTCATAACTTGCTCTGTCCTGAACCTCAGATGAGCCAGGATGTGGACACATTCCCAAGGGAAGCAGGAAAACCAGGCAGATGGCCAGCCAGCCCCTTCCACCCCAGGCGGCCAAATTCTTCCTCCCTCTGACCCGCCCTGGGGGGACGAGAAAGAGGACAGGCTCCAAAGACAATTTCTAACAATTAAAAACTAAAGAGAGGAAACAATTAAATGAGAGCAGGAGGGGCCGTTGAACTTGCGGAGGTGGACTGGCAGCAGGCCCTGGTCGCCCCCGCGCTCCAGCTTCCTTATTAAAATTGACTGGAGCCATGGGCCCTGGGCAGCCTGTAAAGGGATGTGGGGCCGAAGTGGCACCACCGGCCAGGAACGTGCTGCGGGGGGTCCCAGAGCCCCGCCCAGGTCCCTGCCTCTGGACACAGTGACCTTTTCTGGCCGATGAGAACCGTCTTGCTGTGAAAGGGGAGAAGGGCCTCCCCAGGCCCCAGAGACTTCCCTGGCTGGCTGGAGTCCTTCCCCTCCTCTTCTTGGCACGACAGGCCGTAGGCTTCCTCGCACCCCGTGGCTGGGGTCCCCTGCTCCCCTGCTCCCCTGCTCATTCCTCCTGCCTTCACCCCTGGAGACCACCCGGGCCTCCTCCCAACATGCAGCCAAGCCTCTTCCCCCGAATTACCCACTGAGGGCCCGGCTGCAGGCCCCCCCTTCTCAAGAGGAACAGCCCTCCTCTCTCTAAAGTGGGGCCTGAAGACCCGTGCTGGGAAAAATCCCATGGAGGGGCTGCTTCCTCACTCCCACACGGGGGCACCCAGCCCTGTCCACACTACATTACACAACCCACAGTCTACACCATGGGAAGGCTGCCCCCAGAGTTGTTCGGCAATGCCGTGGTCCTTTAGGCCGGCGACTGCCCTGGGCGTTAGAGGTCACCCAAAGGAGGATGGAGAGTCTGAGGGGCTGAAAGGAGGAGAGGGCACCCAGGGGCAGGCAGTTGTTCCAGGGGCCGCTCCCCACACTGACGCAGTGCTGGCTTCTGGCCCAGGGCTGAGGGCTTCTGACTCTTGGGCAGGGGCAGGGAAGAGGGTGGACCACCTCCCCTGCCCCCGCCTGCCACATGGCCCACCTGGTCCTCGAAAGCTAGCAGTCTCGCTTGCTGGTATTGCTTCCCCCACCTGCTGGCAGGGCCGCTGGCTGGACCAAGTCTCCTCCCGAATGAAGTGTGGCCGCTTGTGAAGACAGACCCAGGGACACCTGAAGGGGACTTGGCTTCAGAGCTGGGGTCAAGTCCTTGTGACCTAGAACCAGAGGCTTGGCCCTCTGGACCTCAGTTTGTCCATCTGTGAAAGGGGGTGAGCATCAAGTTGAAATCGCGGAGGGTTGATGGATGGGCGCCACACCTTATGCACATTATTTCATTTCATTGTCACCCACAAGTATGAGGTGGGGGATGTGATTTTTCTCCTCCCAATAGATGAGAATAGAATCTCTTCCCCAATAGATGGGGAAGCTGGGAGCAGAGCGGGGATTTAAGGTGGGGAGACTAACCCCACCAGTGTGCTTTCCGTCTGTGCTCTCTCCTGTTGGTCCAGGCTGTTGGGATGCAGGTCAGTTGGGGAGAGGGTTAAACTAACATGGTTCCCACCCTCACCCCCACCCTCACTTCCACCCCCACTCCACCCAGCCCCCACCCCACCCCAGGGAAGCCTCTTAGGATGGGTGGAGGGAGGGGACACTCTACACCCTTGGCCTCAGCCTCCTCTAACCCCTCAACCTATCAGCCCACAGGAAGCCTTGCTTCCCCGGCCCCGGGCTCCTCCTCCCCACCCCTCCCGCAGAGGATTTATGGCTTTAATAATGCAGACTTTTTCCACCAGCCTCCCTTGCTGTTTAGTCCCCTCTAAAGATCCTTAAAATTAAAACACTAATCAGGAATTTATTTTCTCATCAATCCTGCCCTTCGGGTTATGAGGCCCGGGTGTTTTCACAGCCCGCTGGCTGGCCGCGGGGAGGGCTCCTCCAGAGGGGGAGCCGGCACAGGGACAGGGGTGGGGGCAGCCAGCAGAGGCAGAGACAGGCCATCAGGCCGAGGTGGGAGAGAGAGGGAGAAGAGGCGTCCTGTGGAGCCCGCAGACAGTGCCCTGGCACGGGGAGCCAGGGAGGGCCCTGGAGGGAGAGATAGGAGGAGACTAAGGAAGCAAAGCAGACTGGGGAAGACAGCCAGGAGGGACAGGGGAGACAACGGAAGACAGACCAGCTAGCTGGGAGCTCCAGAAGCCTCCCCCTCCACCAGGGCGAGGCTCTAGGTTTCTCCCCTGTGATGTCTGCAGACAGGCACTGGGGGTCTGATTTCTGGCTCCAGGCTCCCTCTGGCTCTGAGACCCTGCAAGGTCCTTCATGAAGCCCCTGAGAAGCTTTCCCCACTTCCCCACACCCCCCAGCCACAGAAATATTGCTGGTTCCCAGCCCCTGCCCCCCTTCAGTATAGGCAGCTGGGAGAAGGAAGGCACCACCTCTCTCCACCTGCCCACCACCCAGAGGGGCCGTTTGCCAAGCATGTTCCTCTCGGCCCATTAGGGTTCCCTATATGGGAAGCCCTTGAGATCAATCAGGTCACTGAGTACCGAGCAAGGGAACTGCTGCCTGCTTTACCTCTGGCTGGGTGATGGGCAATCACTGCGCTTCTCTAAGCCTTGGCTTCTTCATCTGTATGATAAGGGTTTTGGATGATCTGTGTAACCCCGTCTTGCTCTAATGCGCTATAGTTTTTGATGTTGTCATTTTAGAAGTCCTGAAACCAAGTAAAGAAACGGGAAATCTGTACTTTGTTCACTTATTCTTTTGACAACAAGAATTGAGGCCTGCTACTGTGGAGGGTGCTATGCCAGGGATTGGGGAAGTCACCCTGAAAAGCCCTGGACCTGACCTTGGTTCATGGGAAAGCTGTCACCTGCTGCGGCCTCAATCTGTTCATCTGTACAATGGGCACCCATCCCGCCCCAGACGTTATCTTTCGGGAAAAGCCTTTGTCAACCGATGCTGGGCATTAGAAAGAACCATCAAGCATGAGAAGTGCATGGCAACTTCAGCCAGCTCGGAGGCCTTCCAGGCCCTGGATGGGCATTCCCTCCAACTTAGGATGCCAGGGGCAAGGCCTCAGCCTCACAGGCTGTCTAATCTTGGAGAGCAGGATGAAGGGGGAGCTTAAGGCAGAGTCAGTGACCTGATCGAGAGTGTCAGCCGTAGCTCCTGCAAGGTCAGTACCTTGGGTAAGTCACTTTTCCTCCCCCAGGTCCCAGACTCATCTTTCAGGGAGGATAAACTTTCTTGCCTCCCCTGGGGTGAGATGTGAGAATTGAAGGAGGTGGAAGGCCAGGCACACAGCAGGTGTTCCAAAAAATGATGCTCAGGGCAGGGTTTAAGCCAAAAGAGCGCCAAGGACAAGAGTACCAGGTGTCCTGTTACCCCCTCGAGAAGCAGGGCTTTAGTCGCCCAGCCTACCCTGGGGAGGCAGGGGACGCTCAGGGCTCTGGGCCAGATGAGGCCTTTTCTGGAGCAGCATTAGCATTTTCCAAGATGATTCAGCAAAACCAGGGGGCTTAGCTAGGCCTCCCCTTTATGCTGAGAGGCTTGTTCATGCCACAGCCCAGCTTGTCTGCCTGATAGGAAATCAATGTGTTTATGATCCAAGGCCTCTTGCGCAAAAAGAGGAGGGAATAATTGCTCTTCTGAGGTCTGAATAGCGGCGTGGCCAATCTACTGATTTAATTCGCTGGGCACCTGCCCAACCCAGCGTCTTTCCTCTCCTCTAGTGCAAGCATCCAAGAACAGGTGGACCCGGGACAGTGATCAAAGGACTTTTGCTAACCCCGTCCTGAGAAATAGGTGAGCCCTGGGAATCCCTCCCCCTGGGAACCTGCGTGTGCCAAATCACACAACCTGAGGAAAGGAGTTTTGTTGTGTCCCCGAGAGGTTCTGAGTCCTGAAATAATAGAGACGTGGTCTCTAACTTATACTCCCAAGAGAAATAATACAGGGTTTATGAGAAAAGGTAGATTTTGTTGAGAGGGATAAAGTAATCGGACCATAATTATGTCTTATTTATGTTGTGACCTCACGTCCAGGGTAGCACATGATACTGCTCTCTGGTAATAATAGGGATTCAGAGGCAAAGCTAATATTGTAGAAGTGAATAGAATTCACAAGGATTCTTAGGAACAAAAGTGTTTGGGAGAGAGAATTGGAACACTGTCAGGATGTCATATATGTGGAGGAGAACTGGCCTGAAGATTTAGATTTGATTAATAATAGATTGATTATTGGGGCAGCTTGGTGGCTCAGTCATTTGAGCATCCAACTCTTGATTTCGACTCAGGTCATGATCTCGGGGTTGTAGGATTGAGTTCCATGTTGGGCTCCGTGCTGAGTATAGAGCCTGCTTTGGATTCTCTCTCCCGCTGCCTCTATCCTCATTCAGGCTCTCTCTCTAAAAAAAAAAAAAAAAAAAAAAAAAAAACAGTCACTCAACAACTCAACAAATGTATACCATTAAGTGGCCATAAATCAGGGAGGCAAAAGAATTGCAAAGTCGTGAAATGATGAAAAAGTTTATGCTGGTATTATTAGATGATTCAGTTTGTTTAAATCCATACCACCCCCTCTCTGGTCATCACTGATGTTTGACATCTGTGTGAGCATTTTAATTGCTGGAAACTATGACAGCTTTGTCATAAAAAGACCTGGCCGGTGGGACAGAAGGGCAGGCTAAGCTGTGAGCTGTTCTGCTAAAGCCCCTGCGGAGCATTGACCCCCAGTTGGCGCGTTGAACATGCTGGGCAATCATGTCACTCTGTAACCAGGGGATGGAGGAGGTTCAGGGCCTCTCCATCCAGCCTGTCAGCATTGTTTGTGGGTAACAGTGAGATTGATGATTCACACCTGGTCCTGGTGAGCCCCCTGAAGGGCTCTGCCGTGGAGGCTGCTTATGTAGCAGGGAAATGCCTACCTGACCAGCAAAATAAGAAAATAACTAAACCAAGACTCCTCCCCAGGTGGGAGGTGTTCTATGCTGAAGCCCATAGAAAGGGAGGATGGAAGAAGCCTGCACCTGGCCCTCCACAGCCCCAGCTGTGAGTGTATCCTTCCACACAGTCACGGTGAGTATCCTTTTCCTGTAACAAACTGTGGATTTGTGAGCGTTGTCGTTTGCGGTCCCGTGAGTCTTCTTCAGTGACTGAATCCAACTTAACTTCCATGATTAAAGGTTAAAAATCTATCTTCTGTATTTTATGGATGGAGTAACTGAAACCCAGAGAGGGGAAATGACTTACCATGGTCATGCAGCAGATGTATGGTAGAGCTCAGATTAGCATCAAAACCTCAATTCTCAGTCCAGAGATATGGGTCTGCTTTTTCCTCCTCAACTTAATCCTTGGATGTAAGCAGCTACTTCCCAGGAGGTCTAGAAGAATCAGCGAGGAGCACTGACCACTAGCATGGTCATTAGGTGGGAGGAAAATTACCTCAGGAGGAGGTGATCTTGGAAACTAGAAAACAGATGGTAAAACCTGAGGCTTTTCTCAAGAAAGGGGCACAGGACTGAGTCTCTGAAGGGAAAGTGTAATAGTCAGTGGAGGATAACTGCTGTAACAAACACTCCCAAATCCTAGTCACTGAATTCCCAAAAATCTTGTTTATCATTCCTGTCAAAACAGGTCAGCCAAAGAGAGTGAGTGCTGCTCCATGCAAGCACCCAGGACCCCACGATCCTCCGTCTTATAGTTCTGATTTCCTCAAGGTCCCTGAAGTCTTCACCCTCCAGAGGGAAGTCCGGGAAGGAGAGAACACTGATGTTGTCATAAGAGGCCATCCCTGGGGTCACCTCTTTTATGCGGTGGTCTGCATGCTGCTGTAGAGGAGTCAGCACAGAGGGACTGGTCTCCTTCCTTGCTGTTGGGGGGTAGAGAAAGGGCCTGAGCCATCCTACGACTTCACACTTCGGAGTCCCCAGAGGCTCTCCTGACATCCTGATGGCAATGTAGTCCTTCCACACAAAGTGAGATAAATCCCAGACAGACAGTCAATCCCAGATGGCCAGGCCCATCTTGGCCTCTCTGAACCCACAACCCAAGTTCATCTAAGAATACCCTTGGAGGAGCATTTCAGGAGTCTTACAGCTCCCTTGCCATCCATCATGACCTTGGAATAAGCCACAGTAAGTTATGAATTTTGATTTGGTCTTCCCAGGGATGGGCTGTTCTTCACTTGTATTTTAAGGCAAAGACCCCACTGGAAGTTGATCTCCGTAGCTTAAAAACTGCAAGAAGTGTCATTTGTGTATTACCCGAGAGATAACCTGTATTAGAATTTTCCACCCGAGCTGGCAGTAGGAATCGGTAGGGCACAGGGTAGGGACTGAAGCTGAGGCTGGCTTAGCATCCGGCTGGGAAGAGGCTCCCAGACACGCAGTACCCCAGGACGGAGAGGCTGAGGTATGTATGGGAGGAGCACAGGCCTTAGGGTGAGATCCATCTGGCCTCTACTCCGTGTTACAGGGCTGTGTGACTTTGGACAAGTCAGCTCACCTCTCTGGGCTTTGTTTCCTCATGTGTAAAATGGATCTACTCAGATCACAGGATGCCGTGAGATTGAATGAGGGAATGCGCTACACTGTGATACTTGGCACCCAGGAGGTTCACAGTCACTGAACTTTCGCCAGGATCCCCCTCCACCCCTCTTAAACTTTGTGATAAGGGGAGCCCAGAGCCTTTTTAGGTAGGCCTCTATATCATTAGAAAGAGTCCTCCAGGACCCTGCTGTTTTCCCAGGAGCTGAGGATGTTATCTGGCTACACAAGGGTGAGACACGAAACTTCTCTGCCTGGTTCTGGGGGCCAATCTCTAGTGAGTTCCTCCATTCCTGAACTAATTTTTCCACCCGGCCTGGGAGAGCCTGGGCTTATAAAATGCATTTATTACTCGAAATGATCTAAATCTAATCTAATTCTCCCGTGGAAACGATGTAATGATGTTCCTCACTAAAGACCTGATGCTCAACATTTTATAAAATGACCACAAACATCTTTGTTAATCACGTTAAACAACCTACCTGTGCTCCGGGCAGCAGCAAGCTTTCCGAAGTGCTTCTAAATCAATTAAACAGGGTGACATAGTAAGCACGCACATAAAGTACCATTTAATATGAGACACAGTCATAGTGAAAGGTACAAGAGGTCCTCGTCAAAATTCTTGTTAATTTTCGCCTCGTTTTCTCCGCAGTGAATAATAACACCTAACATTTATTGGGTGCTTACAAAGTGCCAGACGCCGTTCCAAGCGCTTTACAGATACCGTGTCCCTAAATGCAACCCAAAGACCAAAAAGAAACCTAGGGCCCAGGCAGGTTAGGGATCCTTCCTGCAAACACGTGGGCAGGAAGGGACGGACGCAGGCTTTGAACCCAAGTAACGAGATTCCAGACTCAAGGCTCTTAGGTGAGTCAGGGATTAAGGGAGATGTATGAAAAAGCTCATCTTACTCTGGCTGGTTTTGGCAGGTGACCTGAGGAGATATTTGGGGACAGGCACTGCCATTGGTTGTCTTCGAGAGGTATCAGCCAATCGTATCTGTTTAGCGCCCTTCCGGTCTGCGTTCTGCTCTATTCTGCAACATCTAATCAGCTCCATCCTGGGTACCAAGAGCTGTGCTAAGCACTAGGAGACATCGAGACTTTTGAGAACCAGCCCCTTCCCTCTAGGGCGAGTCAACGAATAAATGGCCCATTCCAAACTGGGAGACAAAGCACACCGCATATACAGGTTAGGGCACAAGGAAGAAACAGTCTGTTTGCAGAAGTCGGAGAGGAAAAAAAAAAAAGTAATTACCGGGAAGGATTTTGGAAAATGAGGAGGAGCCTTGCTGCCACATAAGAGGAAAATGCATCCTAGACAGAGGCACCCGTGGAAGGCGCATGGATTGGGCGGAATGAGCATGTGACTTGGTGTGGCTGAGGCAAGAAGCCTGTATCGTAGGGGTGGAGGGGAGGAACATGGAGCTGCTGTGCCGAGTCCTCAGAGCTTTGCAGGCCATTCTTAGAAGCCTGGATTCTCTCCTCCAGAAGAAGGAAATTGTATTAGTTAGGACTCTTCAAATTGCAAATGATAGAAACCCAGTTTAAATGGTCTTGGACTTGGAAAGTTCTGACTCATGTAACCGAGACCACCCATGTTCACTGCATTCAGGCATGGCTGGATCCAGGTGCTCGAATGATATCATCTGGAGTTGTCTCTGTCCCATTTTTTAGCTTTGGTTCCTCTGGCTTAAGCCTCAGGTAACTCTGCCCAATTGATGACGAAGATGAGCTCCAGCAGATGTAGCGTTACATCTTGCCAGCTGGGCAATCTCAGGGGGAAGTAAAGTATCTTGTTTCTGATCATTCCAATCAGAGTCCTGGGGCAGATGCCAGTTAGCTCTAACTACCTGCCTGAATGGCCTGTGCTGTCATTGAGGAATGAACCCCAGATGTCCAGAGGCTCTGGGGTCTGTTCCAGCCCTGATATTTAACCAAGTGGCCTAGGGTGACTCCCTCTGCTCTCTGGGTCTTGTTATTCCCATCTGGGGAGGGGTAGACTGGAGAATCTCTGAGGCCTCTTGGAGACTTTACCTCTCAATCCTGCATATAGCCTGCCTGCTTGGAGTGCTGTCCGGTGGCGTGAAGGTGTCCTCAATCAGCAAACTCACGCTGCCTGCAGCGGGGATGGACTTGCTTGGCACCCACCACACCTCCTTGTTTGCTCTCCCTTCGTGATCCAATAGCAGAAGACGATTAGAGGCTTGACTGATGGGCAAGAGTCAAGCGGGCAGAGCCGCTCCTTCCCCAGGGACCTGAGAGAATGGGCCTGGAGACCAGGGGCCACCATGTATCACCCCCCCCCCCCCTTGCAGCCCCCTGCCAGCTCGGGGACCTGCAGAGGAGATCTTGCTCAAGTGCAGGGCGATTTGATAATCACAGGAAGTTGACTTCACCAGAAAGCATGACTGCTTAATCCTTAAATTAAATTTTATGTGAATTTTTCTCCCCTTGAATTCTCACGGTACTTAATTCCAGGGCTAATCTGGGACCCTGGCCCTAATGTGTGATCCGGGTCACTGTAGTCTTTCTCAGGCAGCAGTGAGGCTGCTCACCCGTGCACTTCGTGGCCATGGAGTCATTCTCCACCGCGTCAGGCACCTCCTCCTGGGGGCTGCTCTTTCCCAGGCTCACTAGGACGCCTGTCTTCTTTGGATTCCAATCTTCCTGGTCCTGGAGTGGGCCTCTGGCTGCGCTCAACTTGACTGTTATCTGGCCTTTCCCAGGGCATATGACGTGCAAGTGTGCCTGTCCTCGTTTGTCGCCTTTGTTCTTGGGGTCAGGGAGGGGAGGGAGGCTCTCAGTTGCAGAACAGTTGGGAATGATGGGTCTCACTCACCCAGGTGCTGTCTTTGGAGGGTGAAGAGAGACATTTGTCCCTTCCAGTTCTTCTTTCCACTGCCCTCCTTCCCTGGGCCAGGGACAAGACGCTCTGTTAGTTTCAGAGGGTGACCTGGCCACTTGGTAAGAGTAGCAGGAACTGAGCGTCAGTCTTTCTTACTTCTCCTTCCTCCCTTCCTTCCTCCCTCACTTCCCTCCTCCCTTCCCTCCTCCCTTCCTTTCTTCCTAGCTTCCTTCCTTCCTCCTTTCTCTCCCTCCTTCCTACTTCTCGTTTTCTCTTTTCCCCTTTCCCTTCCTCGCAGTCACTCAGATAATACTGAGCGCTTGCCATGCGCTGGGCTTTGTGCCAGGTGCCAGGGATACCGTGAGCAAGATAGATGTGACCTCTGCCCTCCCGGGGCCCAAATGCAGGGGAGACAGATGACAGATGAGCGAACCAGCCTTGGTTGCTATGGAAGGTGCAAACAGAGCCCATGTCACCCTGAGGTGATGACATTTGAGCTGTGACCTGAATGACAAGAAGATGCACAAGCAGGGAAGCGACATTCGGGAAGACAGGAAGCAAGTGTGGGAACCCGGGGGCAGGAAGGGACTTGGCCTGTGTGAAGAGCAGAGGGAGGCTGGTGCCGCAGAGGCAGAGCCAGCCAGGGAAAGGCAGTGGGGCCAGAGGGACCAGGGCCAGGTAAGGAATGGGGCGTTTACCTCTGAAAGGACAGAAGGGAGTTCTGGAACAGGGACAGGAGTGTGGGAGACTAAGGAAACAGCACGAGTAAAGAGGTGGCTGGAGGGCAGTGTGGGAAAATTCTAGTAGTCCATTATGGTCCACGAGGTCCTGCTTCCTAGGCCTTGAGGACAATGAGGGGTGCAGGTAGAAAGGGAGAGGGAGAAGGGGGAAATGTGGGGCAAGGCAGGAAACAGGAGCTGGCAATGGGCCTGAGCTACTGAGAACCAGAGAAACTGCCCAAGGGGCCGCCCACCTGGCCCTGACCCTGAGGACAGCCTCTGGGCTCATTTGACAAGGGTGCAGCGCCCTGGATTAGACAGGTGTGCACTGTCCTGCTCTGAGCAACCCCCACCCCCCAGCGTGGAGGGTGGCACCGGGACCCCAGATTCCACCCAGGTTCTGCCGTGGCCACTTACTGGCTGAGCAACCTTAGACATGCTAGCTAACCCTGTCGTTCCTCAGTTTCCCCATCTGTACAAACAAGGAGATCTATCTACTAAAATGGACTCTTGGATTTATGAGCTGGTCTCTGTAAAAGGCTCAGCCTGGCATACACTAAGCGTTCAGTAAATGTTATTAGCAACAGACTAGCAGATGAATAAGGCAAATAAGGCAGCTCAGGGCAAGAACATAAAGCCATCTATGCCATAGGGGGAATGAACAGAGTGGCGAAGGAGAGGAGGGCCTCTGATGTGGGGACCCTGGAGCCGGCTCGGGGTTCAGGAAAGGCTTCTCTGAGGAAGCAATGTGGTGGGGTCCTGGGAGGCTGAGCAGAATTTCATCTGCAACAGGGGAGTGGCCTGTGGCCTGAGGAAGGGGCAGAGTGGGATGCTTTGGGGAAGAGTGAAAGGTCCAATAGGATGGTGGCCTCTAAGGAGGGTTGGGCAGAGGGACGGGGTTGGTCAGAAAGGTTGGCTGGGCCACAGAGTGCAGGCCCTGAATGTCATCCCAAGGAGGTTGACTGAATCCTTAGACTAGGAAAAATGTTCTTTCTTCTCAAAGCTGAGAAGTGAGTGACATAATGAGATCAGATCTGAGTTTTCAAAGCTCTTCCTGGCAGCCACACTGTGGGGTGGGAGCCATGTGGGGGAGGCTGCAGCTGCCTCCAGACACCAAAAGGGGAAGCTCCAGAAACCCATTGCGTAGGCCTTGCTCAGGGCATCTGATTCTTCCTTGGAGAGGACACCCTGGGCCCTAGTTTTGGCCTGGGATCAGTTTCTCTGGGTGACCTTGGCCAAGTCACTTTCCCTCTCTGGTCCTCAGTGTCCTCATCTGTTAAATGAGTGTACTGGCTGAAGTCCCTACAAGACTGTATAGCATAATGGGGGGGGGGTGCAGAGGGGGTCCTCAAACTGAGGTGCCTACAGGGAACAAGCAGCAGATGCAAATAAGAGAAGGAGCAGAGGAGCTTCGAAGAGGTGGGAATGGTGGGAAAGAGGAAAAAACTTGTTCAGAAAGGGGGCTGCTGCTCTGCTCCAGCCCCAGTTGCCATGGGGGCAGTGCACATGCGTGATAGGGTTGCTGGTGAGTCTTCAGATACTTTTGAAAAGAAGGTAAAAACCCAATTTAAAAAATAAGAAATCTTCTGACTTTTATTTATTTATTTTTTAAAGGTTTTATTTATTCATGAGAGACACACAGAGGGAGAGAAAACACAGAGGCAGAGACACAGGCAGAGGGAGAAAGCAGGCTCCATGCAGGGAGCCAGATGCAGGACTCGATCCCAGCACCCCGGGATCATGACCTGAGCCGAAGGCAGATGCTCCATTGCTGAGCCACCCAGGTGTCCTGAAATCATCTGACTTTTAAATGTTGGCTCAGTTCATTAAAAAAAAAAAAAAAATCACGATTTGGGTCACCCCCTTTCACCTATCGGCCAGAACCCACTTCTCCCCGACCCCACCCCCTGCCCGTTTGAGACCCCTTGTTGCAGTGTTTCTGGAAAGGGGAGACAGAGCAAATAAAGAGCAGGGAACTGACAGAAGGGGTGCTGTGGGCAGGAGCCCTGGGTCCCGGGACTGAGGACAGCCTGGCGCCGGCCTCCTTGCAGGAAACCATCCCTGCCTGTTATCAGCTGCGAGCCTCTTCAGAGCTCACTCGGGAACCAGGAGTCTGTTTTCATTAGAAGCAGAGCGCTGAACCAGCCCCGGAGGCATATAAACCAGCTCCCCTGTCCGGGAGGCTTTTAAATCTATCTTGTAAACTTGCCTTTCAGACCTGACGGGAGGCAGTCTTGTCAGGAGAGAGGCTGGTGAGCAGAAGTGAGCGGTCACATTCCTATCAATCAGGGCTGGGAAGGGGGAGGAGGTAGGGGGAGGACTCTGGGGGCCAGGGATTGGCGGTCCTGGGGCAGAGTGAAGGGCAGAGACCTGAGTCCAGAAGCGCTGTTCTGGCCGCTGCTGACTGTGTCACATTGAGCGAGTCACTGAACCCTCTGAGCCTTGGCTTCTTCCACTGACATGTACAGTCAACTTTGCAGGGTTGGTCGTACCACTCCATGGAGCTGCCTACTACTCTCATTCCCATTTTCTACAAGAGCAAACCAGGGTTCTGCAACTGGCCCAGGGTCAAATACATCTAGTGAAGTCAAAGGTGGGACTTGAACCCAGGTGGTCTCCTATTCTATTCTGGTAGACTGGGCAAGCCATGAGAAGGGTGTTTGGACCAAGAGCTGCTGAGTGGTCTTGGAAAGCCCCTTCCCCTTTCTGGGCTTCCAGATGGGGTTGGCTACTTGACCTCAGGACCCTCCAGCCCTGATGCCCGTTTATTTGATGAATACTCATTTGGCATCTGTTCAGTGTTAAGGGGTTGGTGAGAGAGCAGGGAACAGGACAGACGGACAGAGTCATGAGCTCTTGAAGTTTACAGCCAGATCCTGGGATGGGGTTGGAGGAAGGAGTGGAAAGATAGGGACCCAAGACAAGGGATGCTTCCCAGAGAGTGATGTGTTTGGAAGCCACAAAACAAAGCAGGTGAGAGGGTGCTACAGGTGGGCATGGGGAGCTGTCGGGGGGGCGAGAGGGGGCTTGTCCATAGCCCCTACGGGGATGGTGAGAAAGTGTCAGTCACATAAAGACCTACTGGACAGTCCTTGCAGGCAGAAGCAGAGGCCCCCAGGACACAGCGGGCTCCATGTTCTCAGGGACAGAGAGAAATCCGTCAGCCCTTCTGACCCTCCTCTGTAGGATGAGGGGCAGGTAGCCGGAGGGAGGAAGAGGGAGCAGTAGTGCTGACCTTGAGAACCCATAAACCTGGAGGACTGGCCCTTTAACAATCCTGGGTAAGCGCTCAATGCAACTTCAATTTGAAGATCCCAGCTTGCTTAGTACAAGTGGAAAATTGCCTTAGCTTCTATTCTCTATTGCGATTTGATCTCGATTTCATCATTCGGATGTACAGCAGTGCATTTTCAACGGGTACAATTTAATTAGGCTCAATTTGTATTAGGCTAAATTTTATTAAAGACTCATTTGGAAAGAGCTTCATGTCCAAGGTTCACTGGGCTCCACCATTTGCTCAAAAACAGACTTGGAATAGAGCCTGCTGACGCCCCTGGATTCCGGAGTGCTGTCCTTCTCTGCCTCCAGCACACCGGCCTGGTTTGTCATTTAATTTCCATCTCATTTAATAGAATGTCTTTGGACATCTCTGGGTCTTGGAGCCTCTGACAGGTGTCACCTGTAATTACACAGAGACTCTTCATATGCTACTTCAGTCGGTCATCAAACATTCATGGGGAACATTACAGGAGTGAGGTCCTAAGCCCGGGGCTTAGGACAGGAATAAAAAGATACAGACCCTGTAGACAGACACCTTATAGCTTAGAAAGGGGTGGGGAGGGAGAAAATTCACAATTCCGTTTTCATCCTCATGAATAGTCCTGTGCGGCAGGCAGTGAGGCACTGTCGGCCCTGTTAGCAGATGAAGACGGCAAGGCTGGGTCCTCATTCTCAATTAGAGAATTAAGTGACAGAGTCAGAGCTTGAGCCCAGGATCCTGGGACTGGTTCTGCTTCACCATATCTTATTTGTCCCTTGCAGGTGAGGTGCAAGGATATTTGCCAGGGCCGAGGTGGAGGCAGGAAAGGGATCAGGTCAGGCCAGGGACTCTTGGAAGGACAGCTGGGGACAAACTCTGCAGAAATCAGACCTGAAGGCCCAGGAGCTTCTGAGTCACTGAACCTGAGGGGGCAGAGAGAGGATGTACTAGTCAGGATTCTCCAGAGAAAGAGAACTAATAGCATGGATATATATACATATGCAGTTGACCCTTGAATAATATGGGTTTGAACTGTACAGGTCCCCTTACATGCAGATTTTTTACGGTACGGTACTGTATGTTTCTTTTTCTCATGACTTTCTTTCTTTTCTCAGGTTGATTTTGTTGTAAGGATACAGTATATAATAGAAATAACATACAAAATATGAGTTGATCATCTGTTTATGTAATCAATAAGGCCTCTGGTCAAGAGTGGGCTGCTAGTAGCTAAGTTTGGGGAGAATCAAAAATTCAATGTGGATTTTCAACTGGGTAGGAGGGCTGACTATATAGAAAGAGGCTCACTCTAAGGAATTGGCTCATGAGATTATGGAGGCTGAGATGTCCTAAGTCTGCAGGTAGCAAGCTGCAGACCCAGGAGAGCCCGTGATGTAGGGTCTACTCTGAAAGCCAGCAGGTGTGAGCCTCAAGAAAAGACAATGTTCCATTTCAAGTCTGAGGGCAGGAAAAGACCAAAGCCCCGGCTCAAGGCAGCCAGACAGGAGGAGTTCTCTCTTCTTCAACCTTTCTGCTCTCTTCAGGCCTTCAGCTGATTAGATGAGGCCCACTCTCATCAGGGAGGGTAATCTGCTTTACTCAGGCTACCCATTCAAATGTTAGTCTCATCAAGAAACATCCTCACAGACTCAGAATGTTTGGTCAAATGTCTGGGTATTTCATGACCCAGTCAAACTGACATAAAATTAATCATCGCAGAGGGAGAGACATTGCTAGCTAGAGATCCAGTGGTGGCAGGAGAGTACAGGAAGCTCACATCTCATTTCATCCTCACAGCCACTCTGTCAGAGAGGGATCATGATTTTCATTTTAGAGATGAGAACATTGAGGCTCTGATAAGGGATTTACCCCAGGACACACAGCTGGTGACTCCATGCATCCTCATCCCTGGGCGATATTTGCATCTTGCATCTGTGAAAAAAAAAAAAAAAAAAAAGGTGAGGATGTTGCCTGTAGGCCTATCTCCTAGAGAGAAATTGGGAGAAGCTTGAGGCCAACAGGCCTGATGGGAACCAGGAAAAAGAGCTATACTGAGAATAGGCTTTCAGGATCCAGTCCTAGTTCCACTTCTAGTTTCATTGTGGGACCTTGAGCAAGTCACTCCCCTTATATTTCTTCTATAAAATAGAGAAAGGTAGAGGCCGAGGTGATCTTTAAGATCTCTACAAGTTTACCTTCTTACCATAGGGCCTTTGCATATGCTACTCTCTCTCAATCAAGGAAGCTTCACATTCTATCTGGCCAGTTCCTGCTCCCACTTCCAAACTCAATGTAAATACCATCTCCACCAGAAAGCCTTCTCAGAACCCCCAAACTCAATTAGTTTCTCTTAAAATATCCTCTCCCGTTCCCTAAATTTCTCCTTGCAAACTCTTGTTTGCAGTTAAAGCAACATGTGTCAGAGTTTGTTTCATCTCTACTTCTAGACTGTCAGCTTAACGGGAGCAGGAGCCACATCTGACCTGTTCACTTCCATGTCCCCGATACCTAGCACAGGACGAGGCACATAGTAGATGTTCAGTAAATGTTTGCTGATTGATGGACAGGAGGTTTGAATGCTTTAATGGTACTTGACCTTGGGAATAATGAGAAAAAGGTAAATAATCCACCCATCTTCTCTGAACATTATAAACACCTGGCATTCCCACAGACCACATAGCCAGAGCATCCAATCCCACTCCTGAAAAAGGGAGAACAGATGGGGCCATTGTGTCTGGGACATCCACCCTTCTCACCTTTCTTGCCTCCCTCGCACCTGCTTCCTGCTATGGGAGTTGCTGGGGAAAGGGTTTGTGCTGTGGAGGGCTCTGGTTGTGATTCCCCAACCTGAACCCTTCCCCCACGCTTAGCAACCCCCCACAGTTGCTCCGGAAACCCCTGCAGTATTGTTGATGGGGAATGAGGATTTCAGGTACTCACTCTCAGCCCTGGGAATGGACTTGCTGACTTAAAATCTTTGGGTTGTTCCCACCTAAATACTCTCAGTGCAGAGAGCAGAAGAAAAGACAATCCATCCAAGCTGTCAGGAAATCCACATAAGCAGCTTCCTTCCTGAAGAGGGTCTTCTTTTTTTCTCGAGATCTCCCCTGACGGTGGCACACACGCTGCAGGGAGCTGTCAGCCCTGTGGAGAGACTGGAAGAATTAAGAATAAAAATTGACTTTCAGAGAATAAAATCAGACCTGACAACTCAAGTCATTCAAACCAGCCATGGTTAGCAGATGGCAAATTGTTTGTCCAAAGGGGGTGGCAGGGAGGGTGTGGAGGAAACTGCCTCGAGGAGGAGCTCTGGGAATGTGCTCCTCTCCTTCGGACTTGAGGTCTCCAGCAGTACCCTGCTCCACCTTGTCAACCGCTTCTCTTTCAACTCCCATCCTGGTCTGTGATAGTGCCAGTAAGTTGCAGATATGCCATTAAATGCCGTTGGTCATCATTGTTAGCAGATTCCATATCTGTGAATTCGCCTACTCACTGGAACTTGACCCCGAAATTGATACTGTCATTCACAGACCCACACAGAGTGGTGATAAGTTTGAATCCTTCCACACTTGGGTTCTCAGCTGAGAACACTCTCCCTTCTTATTTCAGCTCTCGGGCTATGAACATCTCCTTTGGTGGTCTACTTTATGCTCTGTTGTGTTTTTCTTTTTACACTTTTGTGCATTTGGTTGGTGATTTTGTCCCTTAAAATGGCTCCAAACATACTGTCTCATGTTCCCACGTGCAAGAAGCCTGTGTTTTACCTCATCAAGAAAATATGTGTGTTAGTGAGCTAAGTTTCATCAAGATGTGGATACTAGTTCTGTTGGCCAGGAGTTCAGTTTTAGTGAATCCACAATACATATGAAGAAACACGCATAAAATAACAATATGTCTTGATTGGTTGACAAACGTATTGTGGCCGGAGGCCCACAGGAAACTAACCCTGTATTTTCCCTAGGAGCAATAGGTCAGTACTACCTAATTCGGTGCCACAATGACTTTATAGAGAATAAGTACTTCAAATAATGAAAATCAACTATATCTGACTCACTGTGTTGAGTTGTTTCTGTATCTGAATCTCCCCTTCTGCTGCCCCCCTGCCAACATACCACATGGTGGAGGGCACAGATGGGACCTGACTCATCTCTACCTTCCGAGCACCCCTGGGGAATAGTAGGTCCTTTGTAGGTTTTTGCTGAATGTACACCCTGCTATGAAGGACATTGAGGACATTCACTCATACCTCTAATATCTATTAATATTATATATATATTAATATTAATTAATATATATAATATTGGCTCATGCATTTATGGAGACTGAGAACTCCCATGATTTCCAGGCTGCAAACTGGACACCCAGGAAAGCTGGTGGTATAGTTCAAAGGCCAGAGAACCAGAGAGCTGATGGTGTTGAAGCCAGTCTGGGTCTGTAGGCCTGAGAACCAGGAGCTCCAAGGGCAGGATAAGATCCATATCCCATCAGTCAAAAACAGAGTGAATTTAACTTGCCCCTGTCTTTTGTTTTGTCAAAACCCTCAATGATTTGGATGATGCCCACCCACACTAAGGAGCATATGCTTTACCCAGCCCACCAATTCATCTTTTTTTTTTTAGATTTTTAAAAATTTATTTATTCATGAGAGACACACACACAGAGGGAGAGAGGCAGAGATACAGGCAGAGGGAGAAGCAGGACCCATGCAGGGAGCCCAAGGTGGGACTTGATCCCGGGTCTCCAGGATCACGCCCCTGGGCCGAAGGCAGGCGCTATACCGCTGAGCCACCTGGGCTGCCCCAGCCCACCAATTCAAATACCAATGTCTTCTGGAAACACCCTCCTAGACACTCCCAGAAATAATGTTTAACTAGCTCTCTGTGCATTCTATGGCCCCAGTCAAGTTGACAAGTAAAATCCACCATCACACAAAGTAAATAAGTCAAATGTGCAGTGTGTTTGATGGTAGTAAATGCTAAAGATAAACAATGAAGTAGGAAAGGGGGCTAGAAATCAGCGGGGGTGGGGTGGGGGAAAAGGTTAGGCATTTTAGATAGGGAAGTCAAGAAAGCCTTATGGTGATGGTAGCTTTTGACAAAAAGAAATGAGGGAGCTAGACATGTGGTTGCCTAGAAGAAAGAAGATTCATACAAAGGAACAGCATGTATGATGGCTCTGAGGCAAGGACATGTCTGGGTGTTTGTGGAACAGGAGGAGACCATGTGGCTGGAGTAGAGCAAACTGGGGGGAGGACAATCGGAGGTAGAGTCCAAGAGGTAATAGAAAACCTATGCAGCCGTGTAGAATGGACTTTTCTCTGAGTTTGGGTTTATTCCAGGAATGCAAGGTTGGTTTAACATTCAATCTTTAAAATTTATAGCTTTAATAGAACAAGAGAGAAATCTCTTTGGTCATCTTAATAGATGCATTCTTGAAATAAAACTAACTTGGTTGTGATATATTACTCATTTTGTGTACCACTGAATTCTATTTGCAGTATCTTTATCAGGTTTGGGTATCAAAATTATGCTGGCATCATAAAACAAGCTGAAAAAAATGTTCTTTCTTCTATTCCTTGAAAGAGCTTTTCGTTTCTTCCTTAATGTTTGGAAGGATATGCCAGTGGAGCCATAGGAGCCTGTAGTTCTCCTGGTGGAAAAATTTTAAATTATGGATTCAACTTTTAATAGATATGGTGCTGTTCAGATTTTGTTTTTTTCTGGTAAGTTGTGTTTTTCATAGAATTGTCCATTTGTTTAAAATTTTTGCATTCATTGGCATTGCACCGATCATAATAGCCTCTTATTTTTTAGTCTTGTAAGATATGCAGTGATATCCTTTTCTTCATTTCAGATAGTAGTGATAGGTGCTTTATCTCTTATTCAGTGTTGCTAGGGGGTTATCAATTTTAATAACTTTTTCAAAGAACTAACTTTTGTTGGTCATTGTTGTAGGCACTGGGAGTGAAAGTTGGATATAATGTCACTGCTTCCATGGTTTTTCCATACTAGAAGAGGAAAAGAGTCAATAAGCATGCCAACATAATCTTTCAAGATGTAATTTCAGCAAGCAGGTTTCAGTAAGTTGCAGTAAGCAGTAAGAAGAAAGTAGAGTGATTGCATACTTGAAAGTGGAGGCATCTGAGCAGAGACACTGGAGCAGACCAGAAAGTGTCAACCATGCAGAATCTGGGAAAAAGAGATTTCTAGGCAGAAAGAACAGAATGTACAAAGGCTTGAGGTGGGAGTAGTGTTCAGTAGTGTGCTCTGAAGCTAAAAGAGAATGCTGCATAGGCAAAACACCATGTGGAAGGGAGACGGAATGGCAGGTGGGCAGAGGAGAGCAAGGCCAAGCCGCTCTAGTAGTTCACGTAGAGTTCGGACTTTGTTAGAAATACGACAAGTGCATTAATCAGCTATTGTTGCAGTAACGCTCGACTGCAAGCAACTCCCAAAATTTCCCAAGTGGATCTTGACATTTTGTGGATGATAAAGCTGATGATGGATTAAACAAGAAGTGACTATGATTACACTTTCCTTGCTCACTTCATTCCAGCCACACTGGCCGTCTTGCTGCCCTGCAAACATTCCAGGCATGCTGTGATTCCAGAGTCTTTGTAATTACTATTCCCTCTGTCTGAAACACTGTTCCCTTAGACACTGGCTTAGACCATTTCTTCAATTAATTCAGGCCCTGCTCAAATGTCAGCTCCTGGGTGAGACCATATCCGGCCACGCTGTTGGGAACAGTAGACCCTCCCCCACCATCCTGACCTATTTTTTTCCATAGCCCTTCTGACAACTAACAGATGTTGATTTATCAGTTCCCCCTGCCTCTCCCTCACTACAATGGAAGTGCCTTGCATGCAGGGACTTTTTGTATTTTCTGCTCACTGGTGTACACTTGCATCTTGAATACTGCTTGGTACGTGGAGACACTCCTAGAAATAACGTATAACCAGCTATCTGTGCATTCTTTGGCCCAGTCAAGTTGACATGTAAAATCTACCATGGTGTGTGCTCAGTAAGTCTTTGACACCTACTAGGTACTCAGTAAGTCTTTGTTGAATTAATAAATGAATTCCCACAGGCTCCCCTTAAAAGGCAGACATAATGGCAGCTCCTGGAGACCATTCACCCTTGGTCTGATCTTCAAACCACAAGGTCCCACTCAACTCTCATTGAGAAGGCCCCCCTCTCCCCAAGAAACTGCAGAAAATAGGCAAGGTGTTTTTTGGTACCTAGGGCTGTGATAAGGCCTTCCTGCCCGTTATGAGTCATTAGAAAGCCCACCTGGGGAAATTCTGGAAAATTGGTTTACAGGGTTCTGATGAGCATCTTCCCAGAGGCTTGTGATCCTGTGTCTTCTCTCCCTATTGCAGCTTAAGTCCAGTGGGAACTTTGGAGACTGGGTCTGCATCCCTCTCAAGCCCTGGGACCCTGGAACAGAGACTAGGGTGAGAGTGGGGGCTTCTGTGGCCTCCCTAGGCCCCGAGATTAGACTCCCAGAATAGAGGCTGACATCTGTGGGCAGATTTGAGTTGAAGGGAGAGAAAGAGACTCCCCAGGCATTTGTTGGCAGTGATGAGCAAACCAAGGCACTGGTTGCTTTTTCAAAAAGAATAAATAGCTTCTGATTGAAATGGGAAGCAAATTGATTTTACACACTGGCTTTTCACAAGACAATGTCTGCCATGAAGGGAGTTTGTAGGGAAAACTATAGCCTATGCATGTCATGGGGAAGGGGTGGAGACAGCTACACAGTAGATAGTAGGAGGAGTGCTCTAGGGTACTCAGGGGAAGAGGCTCAGGGTGGAATATAGGACCAGGAATGTTGTTATGTTCCCAGAGGGACTCGCACTACACTGGAGGACTCTGTAAGGGACGCAGGCAGGAGAGGGCCTTGAAGAGTTCACACACTGCTGTGGGTTTGCCCAAAATACTCTAATCTACCCATGTGCACGGGGGAGGAACACTCGAAATACCAACAGCTACAGGGCAAGAACAGGGGTTCAGCTACAATCCGCCCCCCAGGGGTGGGACAGCAGTTGGGTATATGTAAATGGGATGATTGCACATCACTAAGAAAATTACTGTCACCACCAAAAGACACCTGCCCACATAATACCTCTGGGTGTTCAGGCAGGCCTGCCACTCAGCTGTGCACTGCATGGGGACACAGGGCTGAGAGGTTACGAGTGGGGGTGAAATCTGCTCCCCAGCTGTGCATTCTGGCTCTTTCACTGATTACTCCACTCACAGGTTGTCTCTTTTCCTAATTGGTCAACCCAGAGGAGGTGCCCTTTTTTTCTAATTTGAGCAAAGTTGCCAGAGAACTAACAGCCCTCCAGTGCTCTGGACCCTGTCTCCCCTCCCACATGACAAGCCTTGGCTTCCAGGTCCCCTCCCTCATGTCCCACTACCCTGTGCTCCAGCCAAACAGATGCCTTTGTCTCCCTCCCTTCGTGCCAGGCCTGGGACTTTCCTGACATGCCCCGCCCCATCCACATCCCTGGTCACTTTCACTTCCTCTAAAATGAGTGCGGTTAGACTCGCTGATCTCCAAGATCTCTTCCAGATACACCACAAGAGGATTTTTAAAACATAGTTGAGATATAGTGAGCAAACTATATGTTAAACAATTTTAAGCATCTAATTGGATGAGTTTAACAAATACAGTCATGAGTATCACCTCAGTCAAGATCATTTTCATTATCTCCAAATGTTCCCTCCAGGCTCCTTTACAATCTCTTCCCTCACTCCAACCCATGCAACCACTGATCTATCCCTACAGTTTTGCCTTTTTCTCAATATCGTATAAATAAAAGCATACAGTGCATACCCTCTTGTGACCAACAAATTTCACTTAGCTTAGTGCTTTTGAGAGTCACCTATGTTATTGTTTCTTCAGTGGTTCATTCCTTTCCATTGCTGAGCAGTAATCCATTTTATGGATATACCACAATTTATTTAGCCATGTACCTATTACTTGATATTTGGGGCTAATATAAATAAAGCTGCTATTAACATTTGCATGCATCAAAGTATGTTTTCATTTCTCTCGAGTGCAAAAGCGAAAACTATTCATTTATTTCAAAACACACACTATTCCTAAGTGGCTATACCAATTTTCATTCTTACCAGCAGTGACTGAGTATTCCAGTTGTCCTATATCCTCGCCAACACTAGGTATGGTGATTTTTTTCCGCTTTTTAAATAAATTGAACTTTTAATGTTGTGATAATTGTAGATTCACATGCAGTTGTAAGAAATAACACAGAGGTCCCATGTACCCTCTGCTCAGGTTCTCCCAGTGGTAACCTCTTGTACAACTATGGTGCAGGTTCGCAGCCTGGGTGGCAGCATCGACAAGTCAAGATGCAGGATATTTCTGTCCCCACAAGGATCCCTTGTGTTACTCTTTTACAGCTCCCATCCCCACCCTACCCCCAAGTGTTGGGGAATTAACCCGTGTTTCCCAATTCGAAAATTTTCTTATTTCAAGAATGTTATATAAACAGAATCATAGAATATGTGTTGTTTGTTACTTCTTCTGCCCCATGTAGCATAATTTTCTGGAGATTCATCTCAGATTGTTGCATATACCAATACTTTGTTCCTTTTTATTGCTAAGTAAGTAGTATCCCATGATGTGCAGGGGGAGTGGGGGGGGTGGTGGTACCATAGTTTGTTCAATCATTCACCTGTTGAAGGACACTTAGGTTGTTTCCTAGGATAAATCCCACTTTTCATGACATATCATCTTTTTCATGTATTGCTGGATTCAATATGATAGAGTTATTTTTGCATCTAATTTAATGAGATATACCAGATGGCGGTTCTCATTTTTTGTAATGTCCTCAACTGGTTTTGGTACCAGGGTAATAGTGGCTTCATAAAAAGAATGGGAAGTCTGGGGCCCCTGGGTGGTTCAGTCAGTTAAGCATCTAACTCTTGATTTCAGCTCAGGTCATGATCACCGGATCCCACGTGGGGCTCCACACTCAGCAGAGAGTCTGCTGGAGATTCTCTCTCTCTCTCTCTCTCTCTCTCCTGTCCCTCCCCCCGTTTGTTCACTCACTCATTCTCTCTCTCTCTATGTAAAATAAATAAATAAATCTAAAAAAAAGAATGGGAGGTCTTCTCTTTTATTTAATTTTCTGGAAGAGTTTCTACAGAATTGGTATTATTTCTTCCTTAAATGTTTGGTAAGATTGATCAGTGAATTAATTTTAGGCCTAGAGATTTCTTTGTAAGAAAGTCATTAACTGTAAACTCAGTTTTTGAATGGCTGAAGGGCTATTTGGGCTATTTGGCTATTTATTCTCCAGTGAGCTTTAGTAATTTATGTCTTTCAAGGAATTTGTACATTTCATCTAAGTTGCCAAATATTGTTCATAAGATCCCCTTATTATCCTTTTCATGTATCTAAGACCTGTAGTGATGTCCTCTTTTTTATTTCTAATAGTGGCAAATTTAGTCCTCTTTCTTCTCTCTCTTTTTGTCTTTATCTGTCTGGCTTAAAGTTTGTCATTTTATTAATCCTTTAATTTCAATGATTTGCTCTGCTGTTTTCTTCAATTTCTGCTCTTATCCTTATTTTCTAGCATCTGCCTATTTATGTGTAGTTTGCTCTTTTTTTCTAGTTCCTTAAGTTGGAAGCTTAGATCCTTGTATGTATGTATGTATGTATGTATGTATGTATTTATGTATTTATTTATGACAGACACAGAGAGAAAGAGAGAGGCAGAGACACAGGCAGAGGGAGAAAGCAGGCTCCACGCAGGGAGCCTGATGTGGGACTCGATCCCAGGTCCCCAGGATCACACCCCGGGCTGAAGGCGGCGCTAAACTCCTGGGCCATTGGGCTGCTCTAGATCCTTGGTTTGAGACCTTTATTGTTTTGTAACATAAACATTTATTGCTTTGATTTCACTCCAAGCATTGCTTTAGCTACATCCCACAAATATTGACATTAGGTGTTTTCATTTCCATTCAGTTTTAGGCAGTTTTAAATGTTGCTTGTGATTTCTTTTTAGATTATTTAGAAATGTGGTTCTTTAAAAAATTCCTGAACAGTTGCAGAAATAAATATTTCTGTTATTGATTTCTAATTTAAATCTGTTATAGCTGCGGTCAGGGGAATAATTTGTATGGTCTAAATCCTCTTCATTTTATTGGGACTTGTTTTATGGTTGAGCTTGGCGAACATTCCATGTTCATTTGAAAGGAATCTGTATCATACTATTGTTGAGTGGTATATTCTATGAATGCCAACTAAGTCAACTTTTACTAGTGTTGTTCAGGTCTTCTGTATTCTTACTGACTTTGTGTTTTCTTGCTTTATCAATTACTTGGAGAGGAGTATAAAAACCTTTAGCTGTAAGTGTAGATTTTATTGTTTACCCTTTTGATTCTATCAGTTTTGGCTTTAGGTATTTTGACCTCTTTTACTACATGCATATACAGGATTATTTTGTCTTCTTGATGAATTGGCCTGTTACTATTCCTCATTCTGAAGTCTACTTTTTCTAATACTGATATATCAATTCCAGCTTTCTTGTGCTGTTTGTGTAGTATATCTCTTTCCATTCTTTTACTTTTAATCTATCTGAGTCTTTATATTCAAAAAGATCTTCTTGAAGGCAGCATATAACCGAGTCTTGATTTTCTAGCCAAAATGATCATCTCTCCATTTAACTGGGGCATTAGACCATTTACAGTTAATGTAATTACTAATGGGTTTCGAACTTAAATTTACCATCCTGTTATTTGTTTTGTTTCCATTCCCCTTCCCTTTCCTTCTGGGACTCTAACTACACAGAAGTTAGCCACCACATACTCTCCCAGAGGTCACTGATGTGCTCTCTCTCTCTCTCACTCTCTTAAATCTTTGCTATATTTTGGATAGTTTGTATTACTTTGTCTTCAAGTTCACCAATCTTTTCCTCTTCAGTTTCCAATTTATTCTTAATCCCATCCACTTTATTTTCCAATTCATATACCATATTTTTCATCTTCAGAGGTTTCATTTGGGTCTTTTGTATTTTTCATGTCTCTCCCTATCATTTTCCTCTACCATCCTAAATATATGGAACATATTTGTAATACCTGTTTCAACACCATCACCTACTAGTTCCATTATCTCTATTGTTTTCAATCTGTTTCAATTGATTAATTTTTCTCTTGGGCTATGGATCATATTGAATGTTGAACATAGTCAATTTTATGTTTTAGGGTTTTGTTGTATTTCTTTTTTTTTAAGATTTATTTATTTATTTATGATAGACACAGAGAGAGAGAGAGGCAGAGATACAGGCAGAGGAGGAAGCAGGCTCCATGCCGGGAGCCTGATGCGGGACTCGATCCCGGGACTCCAGGATTGCGCCCTGGGCCAAAGGCAGGCGCCAAACTGCTGAGCCACCCAGGGATCCCCAGGTTTTGTTGTATTTCTTTAAAGATATTGAGGCATGCAGTTAAATCATTTGAGATCAGTGTGATCCTTCTGAGTCTTGCTTTTCTTTTCTTTCTTTTTTTTTTTTTTTTTTGAGTCTTGCTTTTTTTTTTTTTTTTTTTTTTTTTTTATTGGTAATTTAATTTTTTTTTATTGGTGTTCAATTTACTAACATACAGAATAATACCCAGTGCCCGTCACCCATTCACTCCCACCCCCCGCCCTCCTCCCCTTCTACCACCCCTAGTTCGTTTCCCAGAGTTAGCAGTCTTTACGTTCTGTCTCCCTTTCTGATATTTCCTTGCTTTTCAAGCTCTGTTGGGGCAGATTCAAAGTAGCATTTAGTCTAAGGCTAACTTAGCTCTATTATTAAGGATTTCTGAGGACTCTATCTGGTGCCCCATGTATTTTGAGGTCTAACCACCCTGGATAGTGGAAACAAACTATTCCCAGCTTTCTGTGAGCTCTGAGAATTTCTCTGCCTACTGGTTCCCCAGGTGTATTTATCCCAGCCCATAGAATCCTGCCCCATGCACTCTCAAACCAATATTTAGCCAAGTATACAAGAGCATCCCTCTCCAGATAGCTGGGTCTCTGTCTCTGTCTCTCTTTATCTCTCCAACAAGTTCAGCAAGTTCTAGTTTCCTCAGCCTCCACAAACTTCACTCTCTGTCTCTCCAAATCAGCAAGACTGCTGAGTTCTGTTCAGATTTCCTCTCCCTGCTCTGCTGCCTGGAAATTGCCCCCAGGCATTTAACTGGGGCAATCACAGGGCTCACCTCATTTGTTTGCCTCTCTCAGGGTTCACAGTCCTGCACTGCCTGTTGGCCAAAGTTAAAAAAATTATTGTTTCCTATCTTTGTCCAATTTTTTATGTTTTCAGCCAGAGGGCAATTCTGGATTCACTTGCCCTGTGTGGCTAGAAATGGACATCTCTAACCATCCTAAGAATTTGCAGTTAGAAACCAAATAAACCTGAAAGAAGGCTGCACCAGCATAAAAACTATAGTTCTTGGAGAGGTGGAGAGGACACTGTTCCCCGCTTCTCTCTGGCCCTACTTTGCCCTAACATTAGGAAGCAAAACCAAGGTTGGTTAGACACATGCAGTGCGGGTGCCGTAAGCTTCAAGGACGCTGAGCAAGACAATGCTTGAATGAAGAGACATTTGAGAACAACAGGACTGCAAACAATGTATTCAGCAGCACTCCTGGACTGTGGGTTGCTAGGATCTGTCTTCAAGAAAAAAAAGAAAGAAATAAAGAAAAAAGAAAAAGCCACCAATGACAACAAAAAAGAATAAAAGAAAAAATATGAATATGGTAACAAAACTCTTTTCCAGCTGGAACTTGTAGAGGTTTGAGTTTCTTCCCATAAACAAGTGGCCATGAAACTTTTATTGCCCTCAGTCTCCCGGACCCTCTTTTTTTTATGCTACATAATGTGTTTGCAAGTTTCTGTTCATTGCTGGGTCTCCATATGCTTTGTCCTATGTGAAACCGCTGGTTTCCATGGCAACGGGACCGCCAGCGCAGGGAGCCAAATAGAGGGACAGAGGTTCTGTAGTGCACATCTGGGGACTAGCAGAGACCTAGGCCCCAGGAGGAAAGGGATGTGAGACAACTCTACAACCTGTCTCCACAAGCCACAGCTGCCCCTGGGTTTGTACCCTCAGGTGGCTGCCCACTACATCCATGGGCTGGCACTCCTAGGAGGACCTTACCCACTATCAAGCTCCTTCAATCGTCAATATTTGTAGGATAGCCTCTGAACCTAATGCCAGGTCCTGGAAATGAATAGAACAAAGTCCCTGCCCCTAAAGGGCAAATGGTTGGGGTGGGGGGAGAGAGAGAGAGAGAGAGAGAGAGAGAGAGAGAGAGAGAGAGATGATGGTAAAGAGTGTGCAGTAAAAACATTTATTAAATGCCAATTATAATTCAGGCATTGTGACAGGAATTACATACCTTGACTTTTAATCCTCACAAAACCCTAATGGTTTGGTTATATCCAAGCTCAGACAACTAGTAAAAGGTGAAGCCAAGGTTCACACCTAGGTGTGTATGCATCTCAGCCTCTACCTCCATGCACAATTTCCTACATATCAGTCTCTATCTCTCCTCTGTGTATCTGCCCTTCCTGTCTTGCCCCTGCTCTGGCCCTCTAGATAACTCAGTCTCATTCTGTCTCTTCTTTCATTCTGGAGATAAACCTATTATTGAACCGAAACTCCTGGGACATGAATTTAAACCTAGGAACAAATCCCAATACAGCCTCTGGGCCGCATGCAGTGTGGTGATGGCATTGCTGACGGCTCACCCAGCCATTTCTCTGCTTGATTTTCAGGAATCCCATCCAGTTTGTTGAGACAGCAGTGGGGGAAACAATTGACATCAGAAAACTAGAAGACCCTCAGGGAGAGAGGAGCTCTTTGAAGACAGCTAAGGCCATGGGAGGGCTCCCCAAGGCTGAGCCCTCCCTGGGCCTGCAGAAGGAGCCTTCAAGGGTAATCCTTGCAATCAGCCTGGCTCTACCTGGACAGCCTCAGAAGCTGCTCCTGAAGGGGCTTAGCCAGGGCAACTCAAGTTTATAAAGCTAAACACTGTGCTGTCACCAAGGTCAAGGTGGGCTTACAAAGCCAGCTGTGGGTGAATTAATTAGTGCACGCTGCCTCAGCTCAGACTTTGCCCTTCAAATGGACCCCACAGGTGCTGGTCTCCCCATGTCCTCTGTGCTGACCTGCTCGGGTCCACATAGCATCAGAGGCCACAGGGACCTTCAATCACACCATCTGATCCTTTGTTTTATAAATGGGAATCAAACGCTGAGAGAAGGAGCCACATATCAACTCAGAAATGGGGCCAGGACTCAAACCTGGGTCTGAACAACAGCCCTGGGGCCCAGGGTCTGCCAGTGTAGGGTAGTCATCACCCCAGGCTGAGCCACTGGAAATACTGTGAAGAGAAGAGCCCCAGGTCCTGGCTGTCCTGGAGACTCTGGGGGGACAGTTCCTCTGCAACAGATCTACTGGAGCTGAGGGTGTGGAGAAGGATAGAAATGCTGCCCCCGGGCTTGGGAAAGGGCCCACAGGATCTGAGAAATGTGGCCCAATGCAGATTGAAGCTCAAGGGGATTGGAGGACCTCTGGGCACCAGGATCATCTAGGCCTCCAGCTCCTGCGGTGGTCATACTGGGCTGGCAGTATAGCTACTGACCTTGGGCAAAGCATCTAACCCCTGGTACCTCCTCTGTGATATGGGGGAGCAGCGGTACCCATTTCTTGGGGAGGATGTGAGTACAGTACTCAATGACTTGCTGGGTCCTGGCACATGGTACAGCCTCAATACATAAATATACACCCTCATAAGCACTGCATCCCTGCAGGTGCCAGGACACCTCTGGAAACTCCCTGGCTCAGACCTCCTAGTAGCACCCAGACAGCGGCTTTCGCAGGCCTTTCTGGTCTGAGTGATTCTGGAGTCTCTCCTGACCCTGCTAGCTCCTGTGGAGCCCTTGTTTTGTGTTCTGAATCGCTGTCATCACTCACATACCAGGACCCTGGTGCCACTGCTACCAAAACTCACCCACCTGGAGGTTTTTATATCTATACAAGACTCAGTGAGGACCTAACCCTTTAGGTAAGTCATTTAACCTCTTCATGCCCGTTTCTCAGTCTCTTCATCTAAAAATGAAAGTGAGGGGTGCCTTGGTGGCTCAGTCAGTTAAGTGTCTGCCTTCAGCTCAGGTCATGATCTCAGGGTAGTAGGAGATTGAGGCTCCAGGCTCAGCGTGGAGTCTGCTTGAGACTCCCTCTCTCTCTCTGCACCCCTCTCCTATTCGTGCTTTCTCTCTCAAATAAATAAATAAAATCTTAAAATAAAATTTTTTAAATAAAAAATAAAAATGAAAATGACAGTACTTCCCACGCACCATACACACATACACACACACACACACACACACGACTAAAATCTTCATTCAACTTTAGTGAAGTATAATTATACAACAAACCCATTTTTTCTTTTTTTCAACTTTATTGAGGCATAAGTGACAAAATTGTAAGATAATTAAAAGTGAATGCCATGATAATTAGATACGTGTATACATTGTGAAGGTGTTCTCCCCACCTAGTTTATTATCCCATCACCTCACATTTGTCTGTGTGTGCATGTGGGAAGGGGGGGAGAGAACATTAATTTCTGCTCTCGTAGCATATTTCAGTTATACACTACAGGGTAATCAACAACAATCACTGTGTTTTACATTCGATCTTTAGAATTTATTCATCTTATAGCTAAAAGTTTGTACCCTTTTATCCACCTGTCCCTGTTTCCCTTACCCAGCCCCTAACGCCTGACAATCACTTTTCTACTCACTATTTCAATGAGTTTGACTTTTTTTTTTTTAAAAAAAAAAACAAACCCTTGTGTCGAGGGCTGACTTTCAATAGATCGCAGCGAGGGAGCTGCTCTGCTACGTACGAAACCCCGAACTTTTTTTTTTTTTTTAAGATTTCACATGTAAGTAGTATTACTCAGTATTTGTCCTTCTCTGTCTGGCTTATTTCACTTAACACAATGCCCTCAAGATGCATCCATGCTATTGCAGACAGAGGATTTCCTGCATTCTCATGGCTGAATAAAATTCTGTTGTGTATCTATACCACACCTTCTTTATCCATTTATCTGTTGATGGACATTTATGTTGTTTCTATTCTATGGTGATTGTGAATAATATTATAATGAACATAGGAGTATAGTTATCTCTTTGATGGACTGTTTTCATTCCCTTTGGATATATACCAGTAGAATTTCTGGATCATAGGGTAGTTCTATTTTTAATTTTTTGAGGAACCTCCCTAGTGTTTTCCAAAGTAGTTGCTCCAGTTTGCACTCCCACCAACAGTGCACAAGGGTTCTTTTCTCCTCAACCTCTCCAATGCTGGTTATTTCTCATCTTTTTGATGACAGCTATTCCCAAAGGTCTAAGGTGATATCCCATTTTGGTTTTGGTTTGCATTTCCCTGTTGATTGATAGAAACAATCTGCAGATTAAATGCAGTCCCTATTAACATTGTAATGGTATTTTGCATAGGAATAGAAAACAAAATCCTAAAATTTGTATGGGATCATGAAAGACCACAGGCAGCCAAAGCAAGCTTAAGAAAGAAGAATGAAGCTGGAAACATTACATCTTCCTGCTTTCAAACTATATTACACAGCTACAGCAATCAAAACAGTATGGTATGGACACAAAGATAGACACACGGATCAATGGGACAGAATTGAGAGCCCAAAAATAAATCCACACATATATGATTAATGATTTATGACAAAGGAGCAAAGAAAATACCATTGTCTCTTCAATCAATGGTGCTGAGAAAACCTGACAGCCACATGCAAAAGAATGAGACTGAACCCCTATATTACATCAGGCACAAAAATCAACTCAAAACAGATTACAGACTTAAATGTAAGACCTGAACTGTAAAAGCCCCAGAAAACAAATACAGGGAGTAAACTCCATGACATCAGTCTTGGCAAGGAATTTTTGGATTTGACACAGAAAGCAAAAAGCAATAAAAGCAAAAAACGAAACAAAAACAAAACACCAAGTGAGACTCTATCAAACTAAAATTCTGCACAGCAAAGCAAACCATCAACAAAAAAGCAATCTACAGAATGGGAGAAAATATTTGCAAGTCATATATCTGATAAGGGATTAATATCCATGATGTTCTCTTCTATTTTCTCCTAAGGGTTTTTTTTTTAAAAGATTTTATTTATTTATTCATGACAGACACACACACACACAGAGAGAGAGAGAGAGAGAGAGAGAGAGAGAGAGAGAGGCAGCAACACAGACAGAGGGAGAAGCGAGCTCCATGCAGGGAGCCTGACATGGGACTCGATCCCGGGTCTCCAGGATCACACCCGGGGCCAAAGGTGGTGCTAAACCGCTGGGCCACCAGGGCTGCCCGACTTTTGTAATTTTAGCTATCACATTTAGGTCTGTGGTCCATTTTGAATTAATTTTTGTGTATAATGTGAGGAAAAGATCCAGGTTCATTCTTTTGTGTGTGGATGTCCAGTTGTCCCAACACCAGCTGCACCCGTTTTTTAAGGGTACAGTTCAAGGAGTCTAACAAATGCATACACCTTTGTCTCATTCCATCATTCCCAAAATTTTCCTGTGTCCATTTGCAGTTCATTCTCCCAGCTCCAGCCTGGACTAACACAAATCTATTTTGAGTCACTATAGATTAGATTTGCCTTTTCTAGTATTTCATATAGAGTCATAGAGCATGTACTCTTCTGCGTCCAGCATCTGCCATTATAGTTTTATCATTTAATTCTCTTATATTAGGATTCTCTGAAAGAAACAGAACCAATAGGGCGCGTGTGTGTGTGTACAGAAAGAGAGAGGATTGAGAGAGATTTTAAGGAATTGCTTAAATGAATACGGAGGCTGGCAAGACCAACGTCTTAAGGGTGGGGTAGCAGCCTAGACCAGAGACCCTGGAAAGAGTTGATGTTGCAGCTCACATCCCAAGGCAGTCTGCTGGCAGTATTCCTTCCTCACTGGGAGAGGTCAGGCTTTGTCTCTGAAGAGCTTCAACTGATTAGATGAGGCCCACCCACATTGTGGAGAGTAATCTGCTGTATTCAAAGTCTTCAGATGCAAATGTTAATCTCATCCTAAAAATACCTTCACAGCAGCATCTAGACTGGTATTGGGGCAAATATCAATACCATGGTGTAGCCAAATTAACATAAAATTTACCACATGCCTCCCTACTACCCTGTGAGGTGTGCATTGTTGTCCCTATTTTGTAGATGAGGAAACTGAGGTTCAGAGGGTTAAGTGATGGGTCCTGTGCTCATAAGAGACAGTACTGAGACTCAAGCTAGTGCTATTTCTACATCCTTATGGTCACCTCTCCCCCATTCTAATCTATTAATGGAGTGAGAAGGATTTGTGATATCTATGACTATATTTTGTCAAACCTGAAGACCTCTCTCCTGGGGTTTGTATCACCAGGGATGACTTTTCTGTGCCCCCATCTCCCTGTCATGGAGCATGACATAGGGGAGGAGGGTTACACCACCCAGCACCCGCATCCCCACTGGTTCCCTAACCTGGCCCACTTGTTTTCATGCCTAGCTAGCCTCTTTCTTCCTCTGGCCACCAGACCTGCCTTTCCACACACTCCTCACAGCACCCGCCTCATCTTCTGGGCTACATTCCCCCAGATGCAAAGAGAAGCAGGGGCTCTCCCTCCCCTCTCCAGTGACCTGCACTTCCCCAGGGACTCTGATGTGCTGTCTCTCTTTATTTCCTTCCCAGCAGGTAGTATCTTCTCCCCTAATCCCTCTCAGCCTCCTGCTTGGCTGCCACCCCACTGTCCTTTTTATAATTCTGGCAGAAAACAAAATCTCTAGGTTGTTATTTCTTCAAGCTCAGAGACCTGGGAAGGAACAGTGAAACAAGTTGCTCAATGATATATATTTTTAAAAATTTTCGGATCAAGGCTGAAAAGGAAGCATCAGGAAAGTTCCAAAGGCTTCCAGAAGCAAGTGAAAATTGTTATGTCCTCTAGGAGACTCTCTGAATCACCAAAGGAAATAGATCCCCTTCCCCTGATTTGGGAAATAAAAACATATGGCAAAGTCAACCCTCAGATCCTCTGATCTGACCCTCTGCCTTAGTTCAGATACCAGACTATTCTGGATTTAGATTTTATGTAATCTAGACCGGTGTAAAGTCTCATCCTTCCATTCAAAGCCAACTGTCCAAGTTTAGAGAAGACAGGTCTTAGCCTAGGCTGCCCCAAATAGAGCCTAAGACAAAAGCAAGTACAGGAGGTTTATTGGGAAATGGTCCCAGGAATGCAAAAAACAGGATAGAGAGTGTGAGATGAATGAATGATAGGGCGGCAAATCCAATATAAGGGTGTGTCATGAAATTGGCCCTCTAAGGGGCTTTATGAAATGCATCTCAATTGTGCAGGGAGACATATCCATCAGCCCCCAACCTTCATTGATCGAGGGTGGACCCATAGGCACAAACCCCCATTCTTGGAGTTGATCGTACATAAGGCTCCCATAGGCAGAGAGATCTCAGGACTGGAAGTGAGAGGCACATGCCAGGGCTTGAGGGCAGTGCGGTCTGGTTATACCTTGACAAACAGCCAGTGTGGACCTGGTCACTGCAGCAGCTGAAGTAAGAGGTGAGGTCAAGAGGAATCCAAAGTCATGTCCAAGAAGTGACAGGGCAGGGTTGGAGGGAGGATGTATCTTAGCAGGGGAACACCAGTGAAAAGGCCTCCTAGCCCTAGTAAGTCCACTCTCAAACTAAGTCCACGGGGTCATGTATTTGTGCACCAAGGCAGTGCAAGCCCAGCAGAACCCACAGAATCAGCAGGGGGATGGCTGCCTCCCACGGTGGTCACACCAACCTTACAATCCCGTGTTCAGTTCTGAGTGCAGGATTCCGGGGGTGGGGGGTGGGTGGGATGCAGACAATCCAGAGGGTGTTCCAACACACAAACCGGCCCATAATAAGAGACAGCTGAGGGAGCTAGAGCTGTTTACCAAGAGAAGGGAAGATACAAATCTGCAGGGTTATCTTTTCAAAGATTTGAAGGGGACGTTGAAATCAAGACTTACAAAACTGATCCTATATCCCACCCAACGCTGAGATGTGGCTTCCTCCTGTGCAGCCCCTTCTCCATGCTCTCCCTGGCCCCAAACCCTACCTTGTCCAAGCCAGAAACCTGAGCACAGATTGATTCCCCTCTTAGCCACCACATCCTGTCCACACCACCTCCTAAATAAATCATCTTGACTCACTGGCTTCTCATGCCGCCTCTGCTGCTTCTGCCCTGGCTTAGACCACCTTCCTGTCCACCTGTGCCACCCCAGCCTGTCTCTTTGCACCCCTCTGGCTGCACTGAGTCCATCCTCTGGGAAACCAGAGTTGGCTACAACCAACCACTTCGGCCATGGACTCCCCACTGACCTCAAGCCAGAGTCTATCCCCAGCATCCAATAAGACCCCGCCCCCCAGGACAGGTGTGCGGGTACAAGGGGGGCAGCCAGGGTGAGGTGTTTTTTACATTTCAGCCTGCCCTACATTTGCGGAGCAGTGCTTTTGTCCAATCCCTACAAAGGCACTTTGGCTGTTCTCCACCTGGAGGAAGGGCAGTGCTTCCCGAATGTGCACAGAGTTATTGAGTGGACACCTATCAGCTCCGAAGGACAAACAGGGGCAAGGTCATGGGTTTTGGAACAGACAGTTGTGGGTTTAAGTCCCGATGCTGCTAGTTGCTGGTCAAGTGCCCTCTGGCAAGTTACTTCAACTCTCTGTAACACGTGGTTGACATTGGCCACCTCAGAGGGCAGTTGAGAGAGAGAAGTGATGTTATATAGGAAGGAACCTTAGCATGGTGCCTGCGCACGGTGGGCGCTCGATAGATGGTGACTATTGGGATTATTATTGTTGTTGTTCACCCTGAGGCTTATCATGCTATCCCTCCCTCCACATCGGCCCTCTCCCATGGTGGTGCCCTCATTATCCTTAATAACTCAGCCCCCTGTTCCTCTGTCCCATCCTTCCCCGGCTCATGGTTCTTCTCCCCATCCCTGCCCTGGTTTGGTCAAGTGCTTCTGCCATGATGAAGAGGCATCATAGCAAATGCTCAGTAAATATCTACTGTCTGAATGCATTGACAGATGGATGGAGTTTCCATGTAGGAGCACCCAGGGACAAGTGGACTTGAGTCCAGCATCTTAGGATCTACCCATTCCCTGGCTCCAGCCCAAAAAGCTGAAGCCCAGACAGCCAGCGCCTGGGCATTAGCAGTAAGAGGAAATCACTAAACTGATTTGGGGTCAATTTCAACAGTGTGGTTTGTTGGAAAAAGCATGAGCCTTTCAGCCAGAGATCTGTGTTCAAATCCTGGCTCAGTTGGGTGACTCCGGGTGGACCCATTTCCCTTCCAGTGTCAGGGTCCTCATCTGGAAAATGACACTTGTGACGACAGCAATGACAGCTACCCTCTCTTCTTTATGGAAATGTTTATGTAGATTCGATGAAATAATTGGTGTCATCGGCTTGCAGCGGAGAGGATGCCCCACAAATGGGCTTCCCTTTTTCTGTATCTGTCAGAACAGGCCTGACGATGCCACAACCACAGACTTCCAACCACTGGGGCGCCCTTCTCACAGACATCACACGCCCATCGCAGGTCAATCAAGAGCTCTGCCCTTGTCATTCTCACTGAGTGACCCAGGCTAGCAGAGCAGCCGTCATCCTACACACTGCTGATTGCAGAATGGCAGAGGGAGAGAACGTTCTGTAAGACCCGTATCTGTAACTAAGTGCTAGAGCCTAGAAGTGACACACATCACCTCAGCTCTCCCAGTGCACTGGTTGGAATAGCCACATGACCCCACTCAACGGCAAGGGGTCCAAGAAGTACAGTCCTACCACATGCTCAGAAAGCAGATGGCCAGAAGTACTTGGTGACTAGCTACTACTGACCACCGCAACTATTCACCCCTAGCTCAATGGAGCAAGATGGGACAGCTAGATGGGACTTGTTGCTTTTGCCCTGTGCGTGACTGGAAGTTGGAGTGATCACTGAGTCCATGCAGGCTGCTGGGAGCTGAGTTCTCATGGTGTCCCTGAGATTGATCTGCCTTTCTAAGCCTCCTGGGTCCTCTGCAGGGCTGGGCTACTGGGGTTTGGGCAGAGGGCAGTGGGGGTTTCTGGTGGGGGATGGGAGGTGGTGAAGCCCTCATTCTCCTGCCTTCAGCTCCAGGGAATTGTGCCTGAACCTTCCAGGCATGCTTGTGTTGAGAACCATCATATACAGAAATTAATATTTGCCTTTAACTAATTAATGCTTTTGCCACCTACCCACAGCCCAACGACTGATGGAAAGCGTCTCTAAAGTCTACATATGTTGGCTTTTGTGAGCATGAGCCCACCTTGGAGGCGGGGCGGGGGGAGCGAGGAGAAGGGAGCTTGGTTTTCAGACCTCTTCCCCTGTGGGCTCCAGGCTCCTCTTACAGGAACCTGGCAGTGGTTGCAGAAGCTTCAGCCTCATAGTTACAGGGTCAATTCAGCCCTCGAGGCAACACCATTTTATGTTCAAAGTCTGGGACTGTTCAGTCTGGGTCGAGCACACAGCCATGACTGAAGTTGCCCTAACATCTCCCCACGGGTCTCTTACTGTGCCTGTCGTTCCCCATTAGCAAGTCAGTCACTCCTTTGGGACAAGTCCCCTGATTTCAGGACGAGGGCTGATAAAGAGAGGAATAGGATGGGACCTGCACTGGGTCCTGGAAGTCCTTGACACTCTAGGTAGAATCAGTTTACCATAAAACCTTCTGACCACCCTGGGGGTCTGGAGCCAGGTGTGGAGGGCTCCTCACAGGGACCCAGGCTGAGTCTCTCTCTCTAGGCTCCATCTTTTTCTCTTGTCTTCGGCTTCTCCCCTTCGTTGCTGACTCTACCTGAGTCCTCTCCCAAGGCTTTCACTGGTTCTCCAGACTTTGCCTCATGCATATCTGCTTACCTCCAGCCACAGACAGAAATGCCCTTCATTCATTCACTAATTTATTCAAATTCCTTCAAAATTTATCAGACATGCATTGAGTGCTGACTGGATATCTGTCACCATGCGGGGCTCTGGAGCCTTATCTATAACTGTCAGCAGAGCAGACAATGTTCCTACCCTCAGAGACCTCTCAGTTTCATAATGGGGAAAGACCTTGAGATCACAGCTATAACAATCCAATTAAAAAAAAATAATAATAACAATGAACTTTTGAACAGATACTTCACCAAAGGAGATATATGGATGGCATGCAGGCAAGTGAAAAGATGCTCCACATCAGCAGTCATTAGGGAAATATAAATCAAAACCACAGCAAGACATCACCACCCACCTATATGAATGGCTCCAGCTAGAAAGAGCGCACGAAGAAGTGGCGAGACCAGAACTCTCCTATACTGTTGGCAAGAGTGTGAAATAGTACATCCACACAGTTTGGCAATTTTTTCAGAAGTTTGAACATATACCTATTGCATGATCCACCCATTCCACACCTAGATATTTACTCCGGAGAAATAAAAACGTATGTCCATACAAAGGCCTGTACACAAATCTTAATTGCAGCCTTATTTATGATAACCCAAGCCTGGAAACAACCCAGGTATCCATCAGCTGATGAATGAATAAACGAATTGCTAGACATGCAGACACGGAAATGCTATTCCATGATAAGAAGTTGCCACAGACACACACGAGAGTGTGGACGAATCGCAACATCATGTTGAATGAAAGAAGCCTGCCCCTAAAAAAGCGAATCTACTGTAGGCCGGTCCAGTGATTCTAGAAAACACAAACCGTGGGATCCCTGGGTGGCGCAGCGGTTTGGCGCCTGCCTTTGGCCCAGGGCGCGATCCTAGAGACCGGGGATCGAATCCCACGTCGGGCTCCCTGGTGCATGGAGCCTGCTTCTCCCTCTGCCTGTGTCTCTGCCTCTCTCTCTCTCTCTCTCTGTGACTATCATAAATAAATAAAAAAATCTTTAAAAAAAAAAAAATTTAGAAAACACAAACCAGAAAGTAGATCAGTTTGCTGGCCAGATCGGGCCGGGGGGGTGGGGGGGGTGGGGAGAGTTGGGAGGGGCGAGGAAATACAGGGGCTCATGGGGTAACTGTTTAGGGGAGACAGGTGTGCTCATTCTCTTGATTGCAGTGATGGTTGGATGAGTGAAAATTTCCATCAAAAGTTATCGCATTTTACACTTTAAACATGCACAGGCCAATAAAGCTATTTAGAAACTTGCAAGTGCACAATGAATCATTTAATTGCAGGTGAGATAAAGAGCTAGGAGTGAGGCATACAGGACACGCTGAGAATGCACAGCAGAAGGAGCTGTCTCAGTCTGGGGATTGAGAGCCACTGGGGGAAGGTGAAGTTCAGGCTGGGATGGGAAATGCAGGAAGGGAATAAGGAAATGGCCTGGTTGGGGGGGTGGGGGTGGGGAGCAATCCCAACCAAGGAAGCCAAGTGTGTCAGGGCCCTTTGGAGGTTGGGGGGCAGGAGGGGGCAACCAGACAGCACAGCGAGTGGAGCTGAGAGAAGCCAGTGGACAGCGCTGTTCTCGGTGCATCAAACCTATTTGATCTCATCCGGGTGTCCAGCTGTCCCGGGCAACAGAGGCTTCCCACGGGGACCGCCACCATCTTTACCCCACTGGCTGAGCCCCCAGCGTGGTAAGCAGGGTCTATGCAGGCTCCACACTGAGCCCTGAACCTACCCCAGGCCTGTGTGGGTCCCCAAGGCACAGCCTCCCTCGCTCTGGCTGGCAGGGCGGGCAGCCGGGCCCGTCCACTCCTTCAGTGTTCAGAGCAGTGTGCCACCCTTCCTTCTGGAGCCTGGGTTCAAATCCCAGCTCGGTGGCTCACCAGGTGCACAAATTCCCTGGGCCTCAGTTTCTCCATTTATAACATGGAGATGACAATCATGATCATAATAGGAGTTCTCAGGGTGATTATGAGGAGTAAGTGAGCTGACATTTACAAAGCACTTAGGAGAGTGCCTCCTGTCTTATTACATATAAAATAAAATCCTATTGCACCCCATACATGCTGGGAAGGGCTCTGAGGAGGGCGGTGATGGTCAGGGAGGAGGGGATGGGTCAGGAAGCAGTGGGGAGAGGGACAGCTCACCTGACCTCTTTGGGCTTGAGGGCAGGTGTGTCCCTTCCAGCTCAGGCACACCTGGACACTCTGCTTCTGTGACTTCAGGCAGCCTCAGGGGCCCTCCTACGGGGCCGTGAGCTCCCCGCTGAGATCTCACTGGCCGCCACACGTTTCTCGATGCCCCAGAACCTCCCCGCCCTCTTGTCATGTGCGTGTGTGAACCTTTGTTCAGGGATGCTGGGACCACAGAACGATAGATTCTCCCTCTGTCTCACTTTCTCTCTTTTGAGTCTCCATCTCAAAAGACAGGAACAAAACTGCCTCTGCTCCAGTAGCATTTCTGTCCAGGCCTGGATGAGTTACCCCCCAATCCTTTGTCAGGGGGAGACGGGCCATCTTTGGAGCTCCCAGCGGTGGACCGTGTGCCCTGGCCGATCCTCAACCCCCTGGGTGGCTAGCAGAGCTCCACCTCGGCTACAGATGAGGAAACTGAGGCTCAGAGAGCCAGAGGTGCTTGTGCTCGGTCAGAGTGCGTGGCATAAGGAATCGCCGTCAATTCCGTGACATGGTCCAGATGCGTAGGCTTTGTCATTTACAAAGGACCTTAACATGCGGTCTCATGTAGGAGCCTCACAAAACCCTTACAGAGGCAAAATAGGGCAGCTATAATTATTGCTCATGTACAGATATGAAAACAAAAGCTTGGAGGGTTAGAGGTATTTCCCATGGTCCACAGCTCGGGGGTTCAGTTAAATTCACCAAGCACTGAGGCACCTGGGTCGCTCAGTTGGTTAAGCGTTTGTCTTTGGCTCAGGTCATGATCCTGGGGTCCTGGGATCGAGGCCCGCATTGGGCTTCCTGCTCAGCAGGGATTCTCCTTCTCTCCCTCTCTCTTTCCCCTCCTTTCCATTACTTGTTCTCTCTCTCTGTCTCTCTCAAATAAATACAATATTAAATTTTTAAAAATTCACTGAGCATTTATTAAGCACCTCTGGTGTGTCAGTCCCTTTTCTAGGTCTTGGGAAACAAAAGAGAACCAGACAAGGCTCCCTACCCTTGAGAAGCTAATTTGGGGACAGTGTGGTAGGTGTCACGAGGGTGGGTGTTCAGAGGACTCTGGGGCGGCACATAGAGGAGGGGGCTCTGGGAAGGATTCCTGGGAGAGGTGGCATCTGAGCTGAATCTTAAAGGATGAGGAGGAACTGACCAGGTAAGTGAAAGTGGGAAGAACATTTGGACATTCAGAACTGAAAAGTAAGCCTGAGGTGAGCGCAGAGCATGAGTCCAAGTTGCATGGGTGCCCTGGGTAGTTAGTAGTTCTAGAATAGACACTTTGGAGACCAGTCTCCTGACTCGGCTATTGCCTGGTCCACTGCAGTGGGCTGGAAAGGACCTCCTCAAGCACACACAGGTGTATGTGTGTGGTGTGTGTGTGTGGTATGTGGTGTAGTGCAGAGTGTGGTGTGTGTGTATGTATGCATAGTGGTGGTATGTGTGGTATGTGATGTGCCGTGTGTGTGACACATGTGGTGTGGTGTGTGCACACCCTGCAGACTGTGCGCTGGCAGCATCAGATGTTTAGCAGATCACGGTGGGCAGATTCTAGTCTATGAAATCAGACAACTCAGGCTTAAATCCTGCCTCCACTGCTTTTTATATATTTTTACCTTTTTTTAAATATAAAGATTAATTTACTTTTTTTATTGTGTTTTTGCTTTTTTTAATATTTTATTTATTTATTCATGAGAGACACACACAGAGGCAGAGACACAGGCAGAGGGAGAAGCAGGCTCCATGCAGGGAGCCCAATGTGGGACTCGATCCCGGGTCTCCAGGATCACACCCTGGGCTGAAGGCAGGCACTAAACCGCTGAGTCACCCAGAGATCACTAATTTACTTATTTTAGAGACAGAGAGAGAGAGCACAAGTTGGGGAGGAGGGGCAAAGGGAGAGGGAGGAGCAGACTCCCTGCTGAGTGCAGAGCCCGATGCAGGGCTCCATCTCCCGACCCTGACATCATGACCTGAGCTGAAATTAAGAGTCAGACGTTTAGCTGATTGAGTCACCCGGGTTCCTCGCTGCATTGCTTTTAGCTCTTTGATGTTGGGGACATCCCAAACGTCCCTCTGCCTCAGTTTTCCCATCTGGAAGTGGGGGTAGTGACAGTGCCTATTCCGAGGCGCTGCTGTGAGGGTTTTCTTAGGCAGTCGGAGACGGCTCCTTCCAGAGGTACTGGCATCGAGGGAGCACTCCACAAACCGTGACAGTCATTACTCGCTAATGCCAACAGCTAGCACTGCCCAAGCCCACTCCTCATGGGATTTCTGAGAACCTGAGCTGGGAAAGAATCGCGAGGTCAGGAGGCTCAGGGTGCTGACCATCATAGCTGCTCTGCCAATGAACCAAGAGCAAGGTAGGACCCCAGACTGCAAAGTGACCTCAGGAAGCAGAGAGCACAGAGAGAGCAAAGGCTCAGAGGGAGGAAAGTACAGTCAGGGCGTCGCCAGGAAGCAGCAAGTCTAAAGGTCTTTAGGGGAAGGGCTGTGATGTAAAAGGGAACAGAAATATCCCACTTGACTCTTGCTCCAGAAGCCAGATGAGGGCAAAATGGACTATTGGAGAGAAGTTACTAGCCTTCGGCAGAACAATGGAATGGACTACCTTAAAGGTAGTGAGCTCCCCCGTCACCTGTACTTTCTGTTTTTGGGGTTTCAAGCAGAGGCTGGAGGACCATCCATCCTACTATGCATGGCTGGGATCATCTCTGAAGTTCCAGTGAGCCACTGAGCTACTGGTGTGGTGGAACCAGAAATGCACAAGGTGGGGAAACAGGGAGAAGCTAAAAACTGAGAACTAGGATATCGGGCTAGAGGCAGGCACTGAACTGCTTACCTGCAGGTGGCCATTAAGCTTCATCCTTTTTCAGATTACAGATTATCCATTATAGAAATGTAAAGAATGACAGATAGTCCTATCAGTCACTTTCACTTTAGTATAAATTAGATACATGGCATATTTTCTCCGTGACAGCTGACCGATGATAGAAAAAGACAGAAGATACCAAATAAAAAGCGAGAAGAATGTGGAGAGTAAAGTGGGCAGGGCTCTAAGGCCAACTTGGCTAATCTCAATTTGGCCAAGGAGTAGCCCGACAGCAACCTGAGAGGAAAGAAAAATAAATACTCGGTGGCAAAATGCTGCCATTACACATTCAGTTCAGCCACCAGCTACGGAGTAACGACTATGTACGGGGCTGTGTGCCAGGCACTGAGGACTCTAGATGACCTGGACACAGCTCCGGCCCTCTCGGGCATCCAGAGAGACACGGGAGTCATGGACATGAGCCGGTGTGACTGGTGCCGTGAGAGAAGGACACGCTCAAGCAGTGGATGATCCTGCCCAGCAGCAGCACCCCGGGCCTGTCTCTCTCCCAGCCACCTCTGTGGGTCAGCTTGCACGCTGCCCTCCTTCCTTCCTCTGCGCCCTCTCCAGGGCAAGGGAGACGGACGACGACTGTCGCACGAGAGCCTGTCTGGGGCTCCGGGCGGGTGGATAATTAGACTCTGAGAGAAGCCATCTGCTTCAGGCCCCCGGGGGTCCTGGGCAGGCCGAGGCAGTGCAGCTGCTCCCGACCCGACCGCGAAGGCTGCTCTCACAGTGCAGTACCTACGTGCAAAGGGTTTAAATGTCTTCTGGCCATGAGAAAGCCGTCTCCCCAGCAGCAGGGCCTGGGGTGAGGGGCTGGGGACTCGGTCAGGTCTCTATTTCCACGCCTGCATGCTTTCTTAGAGGGCTGGGGCAGAGCTGGAGGGATGCAGTTGGTGGGTGGGTAGGGGTTCCCCAGAGAGATCACCCAACTGCAGAGACGAGGGAGACGTGGGCCAGCACCGCATCTGCACAGGGGCTGAGGCCCAGGGAAAGGGAGAGCACCGGCCGAGGCCTCCCAACGAGACACCAGCTTCAGAGGTCATGTCATCCCTTGCTGGACACGGGGGAAGGGGGGCCCTGGGAGGGTCAAGCAGAACAGCTTAGCTCTCAGCCCCTAGGGAAATCCTACCCACACAGACCTCCACCCACAGGGGCATGTCCTATCTTGGCACCCTCTAAGGTTGACATCAGGATCTCCAGCGTCCTGATGAGGACATGAGGACACAGAGAGAGGCTAAGTAACTGGCCCCAGGCCGCACAGCTCTCAGGGAGAACAAGGCTTTGCATTCAAGTCCCTCACTGAATTCACAGCTTTGCTCTTACCCACACAAGAGGCAAAGCCGAGCGGTGGGAGGCACGCACGTGAGTGCTAGGGCTGGACTTGCTGTCTGGATTCAAACTCAGCTCCGTCACTCACGGGCTGTGTGAACTTGGGCAAATAGTCTTGAGACTCACTTATCCCCCTCTTTAAAATGGGGATAATAGGGCGCCCGGGTGGCTCAGTGGGTGAAGTGTCTGCCTTTGGCTCAGGTCATGATCCCGGGGTCCTGGGATCGGGCCCCACGCTGGGCTCCCTGCTCAGCGGGGAGCCTGCTTCTCCTCTCCCTCTGCCTGCCGCTCCCCATCCTTGTGCTCTCTTTCTCTCTCTCAAATGAATTAATCAAATATTTTTTTAAAAAAATAAATAATAAAATGAGGGTAATAATACCCACCTCGTGGTATTCTGAAGATTAAACGAGTTGAAATGGGTACAGGACTTGATAACGTGAGCTGCCGTTATCACTCGTCTGTTCTCAACACAACAGCCAGGGGAATCCTTTGAAAATACCAAGTCTGATCATTTCACTCTCCTGTTTCAAACAATCCAATGGCTTCCCTTCCACTCAGAACGAAGGCTCAAGACCTAACCATGGGCTCTGATTGGCCTCTGTCACCCTCCCTGTCCTCACCTCCCCCCATTCCACCCACTCCGGACACAGCAGTCTCCTACCTCAGGGCACTTGTTCTGCCCTTTACATGAAACACTCTGCCCCCAGATATTAGCACAGCTCTTCCTTCAAGCACCTGCCCCAATGTCATCTTCTCTGGGAGGTCTGCCCTGAAACTCTTCTCACCATTATCACCACCACCCACTTCCCTGCTTGATCTTCTCTGTAGCATTCATTGCCACCAGACGCCCCCCCAAAATAGTTAGCTTATTTACTTAGTTATTATTAGTACTATGTCACCTTTCTCCACACATTGGATTATAGGCAGGGATGTTTGTCCCACACCCTGCTGTGTCTCCAGTTTGGAACACTGGCTGGCACAAAGCAGGACTCCAAGAAACATGGGTTCAATACATGAATGAATGAATGAATGAATGAGTGAGTGAATACCTCTGTCTGCCTCCACACTTGAGAACCAAGGAATCAAATACCAAGGAGACCAAGTCCCAAGGGCCTAGAGGCGGGCTTGGAGGGCAGCAGAGCCAGGAGGTCAGGGCAAAGCAACACGGGACAGAGAGGTAGAGAGACACCCCTCACAGCTCTTGCCCTGCAGCCTGAACCTTGCATTCAAGACCCAGCGCATGGTGAAACCCAAGAAATGCTTGTTGGAAGAATGGCAGGGAGGCGCCTGGGTGGCTCAATGATTGAGCATCTGCCTTTGGCTCAGGTTATGATCCCGGGTCCCGGGATCAAGTCTCGCATTGGGGTCCTCACAGGGAGCCTGCTTCTCCCTCTGCCTGTGTCTCTGCCTCTCTCTGTGTCTCATGAATAAATAAATAAAATCTTCAAAAAAAATGGCATGAAAGAGGGAGTTAGGGGCATTTACCTAACATGCACCAGGCACTAGAAAAAAATCAACCAAGATAGTCATTCATTCACTCGTTCACTCATTCACAGATGAGCCGTTGAACACAGCCCTGTGCCAGGCACTGTCTTAGGTCTCCAGGAGCTTACACTCTGGAGGGGGCAGGAAGGCAAGTAGTTCATGATCCCTGTACTCTTGGACATCACAATCTCGTGAGCAAGAAAGACATTAACTCACTCGATATGTTAGACAGCAATACCATACCCATTTCTCAGATGAGGAAAACCAAGGCTCGGGATATTTGGGCATCTTGGCTGCTAGGTGGCAGAGCCAGGTCTGGAACCAGCTGGGTCAGCCTGGTTCCAAACTCCCTTCCTCCTCCCAAAAGTGTGCTCCGAGGAAGGTGCAGCCCTCAGGATTGGGACAGCAGGAAGGCAGCAGGAATGGCCCAGGCAAAAGTACAGAATTGGAACCTAGGGAGTCAGTTCCAGGGCCAGGGAGAAAGTGATTTGAAGGTGGAGTGGAAGAAAGGGACCTCCCAGAGTCTGAGGAAATCCACAGCAGAGCCTGCAGGCTGGTGGTTTCTGGTTTCTCCTTCAGGTACTTGGGAGCCAGGAAAGGTCCGTGGGCACAGGGGCTCATGAAGAGCAGCCCGGCAGCTAGTGCTGGAAAGAGAAAAAGGAGAAGCCCTGGCAAGAAGGAGGCCTGGCCAGAGGCTCCCCGCATGGCCTAGGAAGCAGGTGTAAGGCCATCAAAAAGGAAAAAAAACACAGAACTAACACCTCTGAAGCACCTGGGGTGTGCCTAGGTGGGCACCTGCCACTGGGCCATCTTGCCACCTTCCTCTGCAAAAGGTGATTCTTCTACAACTTTACGGAGGAACATTCTACATAGTCTAAAATCTACCCACTTCAAGTTGACAATGCGATGATTTTTAGTAAACTTAGCAAATACTGCAACTGCCATCATCAGTTTGAGGATATTTTCAGCACCCCATTTATATTAGTCCCTGTCCTACCCCCTGCCTGCCCCCAGACAACGGCTAACCTACTTTCTGCCTCTATAGATTTGCTTTTTCTGGACATTTCGTATAAATCGCATCATACACTCTGCAGTCTCTTGTTTCTAGCTTCTTTCACACAGATTTTAGGGTCATCCGTGTACTAATCCGTATCAGTAGTTTGTTTCTTTTTAAGGCTTAAATAGTATTCCATGGTATGGATATACCATGTTTTGTTTATCTATTTACCAGTTGATGGACTTTTCGGGGTTTAATTTGGGGTTGTTACGAATATTGAGTAATGTTGCTATGAACATTGCAGAGTAAGACCTTGTGTGACATGGGTTTTCATCCCTCTTGGATAGATATGCAGGAGTGGAATTGTTGGGCTGTGTGGAGAATTTAACTTTTTAAGAAACGTGCTCAGGGTATTTGAGGGGGAGGGAGTCCGCTGATCCACAGTGATACCAGCCCTTGCGGTTCTTACTAGGATTGCCAGACTCACCTCAGCAACCAGCACCAGGAATTTCTGAAAACAAAGTTTAGGGTATACCGTGTTCCCCAGGACCACACAGGGAAGACCCGGGGAGAGGCAGAGCGCAAGCGCAGAGCCCTGACCTTTATCGGGGTTGAGGGTGGGGTGCCTAGGGCTTTGTGGGTTCACTCTTTATTGGTGAATCTAAGACCTAAGAGCAGAAATTAAAGCGTGGGAAGGGAAACACAAGTTCTCTCCAGCGGTCAGCCCTCTAGGGTTCCCCAGGGCTTTCCAGAAGGGGGACTTCACGGGTGGGGTGGCCTGGATCTTTAGCTAGTTGTGTTTACTCTAGATAGATGTCTCCGAAATCATTGCCTCTGCAATCAAAAGCTCAATGGCAGACACTTACATTACAGTCAGGAAAAACCAATGGCCGGGCACATCCTCTGGCTGCACCGCTAATCATCATTTTTCAGACGACGGCCCTGGAGTTCAGATAGGTCAAGGGGATTGCCCTGTGACACTGGGCTGTAGCCGAGCAGGGGAAGTAGATTGACTGAAACACAAATCAGGAGCTGGATGTGTCACTGCGTAGACCTCGCTTTCAAAAAGGACCTTTCCCACGGACCTAAGGCCCATGCCTGCAATTCTACCTCGAGCCCGTCTTTCCGCGGCCTTGTTAAGCGTTGCTTCTCTTCACTCTCATTTGCAAAGTGAATTCTCTGGCCTTGGTGATGTGTTCATCCCCAGAACCTTCCTGTAAATGATCCCCAGCCTGTGAGCTGGGGGTCTGCAGAAGGAAGAGGAAAGGGAGACAAGAAATGGGTAACGAGGGCCAGGAAAGGACTCTAGGATTACCTTGGTCCCACCGTGTGTACCCAAGCTGGTCTTGCCCCCAGATGGATTCGGTTCATCCATCCGCATCCACTGGATGTCAATCCTGGGCCAGGCCCTGTGCTGGGCATGGAGAGGGAGGCTGGGCAAATCAGACCAGACCCTGCTTTGAGGCAAGCACAGTCACCATCACAACACTGGGCAGGCGCTATCTAGGGGTAGACACGGAGAGCTCCTAAAGCCTGTTAGGGAGACAGGAAATTCTTCCTGGATGAGGTGACATTGGGATGAAGCCTTGAATGGTGCTTGGGAATGCAGGTAAGGAAGGGCTTTCCAAGCAGAGGGCTCAGCCAGAGCAAAGGTGTGTGGGGAGGGGAGGGGGGGATTCGGAGTTGATCTTTAGACATCTCCCTTCCCCTAGAGAGAAGACCTAGGTCAGAGGGGCACCTGGGTGGCTCAGTCGGTTAAGCATCTACCTTCAGCTCAGGTCATGCTCCTGGGGTCCTGGGATTGAGTCTCACATCCCATTCGGCTCCCTGCTCAGGGGAGAGTCTGCTTCTCTCTCTCCCCACCCCCCCACCCCACCCCTGCAACCCCCGCTCATGCTCTCTCTTTCTCACTATCCTTCTCTCTCTCAAATAAGTAAATAAAAGCTTAAAAAAATAAAAGACCTAGGTCAGAGCTCACACACCCCAGTGCCCCGGGGAGCTGAATGGCCTCACCGATGGGTGAGTCAGGCCACAGGGATGTCCTGAGCTGCGGCACAAACATCCTGTCCAAATGGTGGCTGCTCTTCAGCTTGAGCCAACTGTCACTGTGCAAGAATACAGGCCCAGTACGGCCAGATCTTTGATGTTTCAAAAGAAAACGGAAAACCTAAATATTTATGTGAAATATCCAGATTTGGCCAGGGCAGAAATGCATTTCAAATCCGTGAGGCTCACGTGTGCGCCAGACACTGCCCGAGGGCCTCCACTTTGCAACCTCTGGCCAACCCACCGGTGTCCAGATAAGCCCTGTCCTCTCTGGGCCTTTGAAGAAGGCCCCCCAGAGGCTGCCCCTCCTGCCCGCGCACCCCCTCCCTCCTGCCCCGAGCTTCCTCCTCCTCGAAAGGGATCGGCTGGCTGCAAGAGCCAATCAGAGCACGGAAGCTGGGAGCGGGGCGGGGGCTCCCGACAAGGAAGAAAGTGGGTGAGCGGTCCTCAAACCCCATCAGCAGCAAGTGTATGGCATTGACGGATTTTAATTACATCTCATTCTAATCCTTAACATTTATCTAAAAAGTGACTGGGGCGGGCATGAGGGCGGGTCGTGAGCGTGCTCAGCCCCAGGATTGCCGGGTGTCTAATTAGAAGTTTTCTCCCTCTTGATCACCTAAAGTCAAATTCATTTACTCTGCTCGAATTGAGGGTTTAATTGGATTCTTGTTTTTCCTCCTCCCGTCTTCTCCCCCTTCTCCTTTGCCTTCCAAAGAGCCTCTCTCTGTGTGCAGGAAACAGGCCACAGCACCTCATTAAGCCGGAGAGCGTCCCTTTAAGGATGCGCATTCTTGACAGGTCCCTGCCAGGCCGGGATCACACCTGTTATTGAGGCCATCATGATGTAGGGCCTCGAGATGCTGTCTGGTGGGAACCCAGAGCGCCCCTGAGACCAAGGGGGCTTCCCCTCTGGGCAGCCCCGCCCCCTGCGAGCCCAAGTGGCTTCCCTGTCCCTTCCATCCCTGTGGGGCTGAATGGGTTTACTATCCCGCCTCTGGAAGAAAAGTGGTAAAGAACAATTAGAGGCCGAGCCAGCTACGTCTGAAGACATCGTGTAGGCACTAAAATCGCTCATTCTGTGGCAGGTAATGAGGTTCTTTCCCCTTCTTCTTGTTGGCTCTCCCTCTCCTTGTCAATTAACGCCAAACGCGGCAGCCTGTCTCTGGCTTCTCCCTGGTGGGTGATCGGAGGGTGGAGAAGGCAGGAGGCAGCTACTCACCCATGGGGAAAAGTTCTCTCTTCGCTGTTAGACATTCCCTGAAGGCTGGAAAGGGAAAGAGGAGGCGGCAGGGACACCGATACAAAGATCTAAGCTCCAGTCCTGGCTGTCTACTGGCTTGAAACAGTTTGATGCAGAGAACTGGACTGGAACACAGCTCAGTCACATACAAGCCCTGTGATTTGGGGATTTGGATCCGGCCACCCTGAGCCTCGGTGTCCTTATCGTCCCATAGGGTTAACATAAGGTTGCTATGAAGAGTCAATGTGCCTGACACGTGGCAAGGAGTCGTCACACAGCGGATAGACAGCAGAATGCTGTGTTGTGTTGTTTTCAGCACTTAGCGAGGCACCTGGCACACAGGAAGAGCTCAATAAATAATAAGCACTGTTATTATTTAACCTCCAGAGAGTTAGCTAATTCTCTGGGCCTTGGATTTTCCCCATCTGTAAAATGGGGCCAGTCACCGCCCCTTCTTATCTCTTAAAGCTGTGGGAAGCAAATGCAGAAATCCACATTTAGAGAATAGCATCTGGCACAGAGTTTGGATTCCCTGTCGGTGGGTGATGGTTTTTCTAGTAGCTCTCTGAGCTGGAGCAAGTCACTTAACTACTCTGGACCTCAGTTCTCTTGTCGGCAAAAGAATAAATAAAAGATTAAAAAAATAACACCATCTGTCCTGTCTATCTCAAAGGGTTGTTGTGATAATTAAATGAGATAGTGTTGATAAAAACATTCGGTGATCTGTAAGTGCTCTGCAAGTGTTAACTGTTAGCACCACTCCATTAAAAGGAAATTAGCTGGTAAATAAGAGGAAAGAATCAAGCATTTATACCATCTTTCCCTTACAAACTGTGCCACTGGGTACCAAAATTGTAGATGAGGGACATTCCCCTTTTTGGAAGTATTTCAGCTAATAAATGAGGAAGGGATGATAGGATTAGAATCTCACCATTTCGCAAACCCTAATGGATTAATGGATCTGGATGCTGAACATCCACAGCTGCTAACATACCCGAACTGGAGACAGCAGACGCTGCGTACTTTCCGAAGTAAACATGAAGCACCATGAGTTTGTCCTGCCAGGTACATAGTAGGTGCTCAGTGAATTTTTGTTGAGTGAATGAACAAATAAGCCAGTGGCTTATTTAGTGTGAGTGGGCACTGACAAGTTCCCCAGGGAGCTCTCCTTGCTGGCAGCGTAGCCTGGCACAGAGCAGATGCCTGGGGTCTGGGGTCTCAGTCCTCAATCTGGGAAAACACCACTGATACTGGCTAAAGGTTCAGAGGCCCTGGGAAGGGCTGTAGACACTACCCTGCCTCCTTCTGCTGCTCCAGTACCTCCCTGCTTTCCTGGCAGGTGGCTGGCCAGGCCCTCTGAGCCCCCTGCAGGGACAGACCCCTCCCTGCTGAGGCACTCCCTTCTTGTTTTACAGAAATACCATGAATGGTAGAATGTGAGGGTGATCTGATTACAAGAGCCAGATACATTCTCAGAAAATTGGAGGACTGCAAGAAAGCATAACGAAGTGGAAATAAGTTATAACCACCTATACATATCACTTTTGTTTTGTTTTACAAAATTGAGATCAGATGGTACATCCTAGATTGTAACCCACTTTATTCTTAACTTTATACCGGAAAATATTCCCATGCCATTAGACTTTTTTTTTTCTATAATACCATTTTAAACAGTTCTCATTGTCTTGTATTCCAGAATCAAACAAAACCACTGTAGTATATTAAACAGTTTGGCTTTTCCTCCTTGACACCAGCAAAATACATGGTGCCTCTTCCAACCCACCCTTCCAAATCCCTGACACCCTGGATATCCAATGATTGAATTCAGTTCTGACATTCACTCCATATGGAGTTAGCATCAGATCCCATAAGTTAAAGGGCTCAGTTCCACAAGACTGCCTCCACCTCGGACACCAGCTGCAAGTCCTAGGCCACCCATACTTCTGATCAGCTAACTATAAATCAGGGGTTCCCCTGACCCCCTCGTCTAGTAATTTGCTAGAATGGCTCACAGGGCTCAGGAAAACACATTTACTGGTTCATTGTAAAGGGTAAAACTCATGAATAGCCAAATGGAAGAGATGCACAGGGCAAGGTATGGGGAGGGGGGGTGGCAAAGAGGGTGCCGAGTTTCCACGCCCTCTTTAGGAGAGCCGTCTTCCCAGAACCTGGACATGCTCACCAACCAGGAAGCTCTCTAGACACCATCATTTAAATGTCTTTATGGAGGTTTCATTACACAGGCACGATTGATTAAATCATTGGCCATTGGTGACTGACTCAATCAATCTCTAGCCTGTCTCCCCTCCCCAGTGGTTGGACTTGGGGCTAAGAGTTCCAGGCTTCTAATCAAGGCTTGGTCTTTCTGATGACCAGCCCTCACCCTGAAGCTGTCTAGGGACCTGCCAAGAGTTGCTTCATTAGAACAAAAGATGCCCCAAAAACCTTATCACTCAGGAAATCACAAGGGTCTTCAGAGCTGTGTCAGGAAGCAGGGACAAAGACCCAATATATTTCTATGATACCCCATTAACCAGTCCCCTTTTGTTGGACATTTAGGTGGCTTCAGAGTTTTCCTTCTTGGAAACCCTGCTGCAGTAAGCATACCTAGTCCTACGTCCCAGCACCCCTCTGATTGTTGCCTCTCTAGTCAAGTCCAGGCAGGTGAAGGAGATGGTGGCCCCATTTTGTTCCTTTAGCTCCAAGCAGCATAGAAGGAGGGTCTTCACAGGCACCAGAAATGTTCCCCTGTTCTCCACACAGGCCTTCCCTAGGACCTGCACTTTTCAGAGTTAGGATATTCCATTTTGAGACGTTTTAGCCTGCTTAGAAAGCCCTTTTTGTAGATTCAAATACATCTGTCCAAAAGCTACATATAGCGTTTATCATTTTACACAACTCAGTGTGGCATTTAGGATGCCATAAGATCTTAAGCAAGTCCATTTCTCTCTCTGAGCTCCAATCTCCTTTTGTGTACAATGTATGTACACGATGGTCTCAGATGTCCTTTGGACCCCCACTCCTAGGCAAAGCTCTGTAAGTGCCCTACAATATGGAGAGTGTGTGGAGCTTGTGCTCTGAAATATAACAGCCAACACTGGAATCCCAGCTTTGCTAAATACCATGAGACCTTCAGCACCTTCCTTGAGCTCTCTGGCCTCAGTTTCCTTATCTACATGGTGGGAATAACAGTAATGTCCGCCTCGTGGGGACATAGGAGGAATAAATGAGATGATCCAGGCTGGCTGTTAGCACAGTGCCTGGCTCCCAGCTCCAGAATTGCTCAGTAATCTCTTTGCCTTGCTGTGATGTTCATTCTTGGTCTTCTAGCCTTTACCTCATCTGGCCAGATTGCCCACATTCCATCTTTCCAATGGGGAAACAGGTGCAGAAGAGAACTTGAGGGGTGCAGGTCACATGGCCAGCTTAGGGGCATGGCCAGGCTTATCCCTACCTCTCTCTTCCACTCTAGTGCTCTCTGCCTCCAGAAGGCAGGCCCCAGTGGGTGGCCCAGCCAGAAGGGCTCCAGGGACAGGGGAGATCCTGTGGCTGAGACTCAATGATTCCTCTGCCTTCTCCCCATAAGGATCCCCAGACCCCACATACGGGTTTTTCTTTCAGAGGGTGAGCGTGGGTAGGTCAGGAGGTCAGAAACAATACCAGGTGCTGCCCAGCTCAAGGAACCAGGGTGACAAATATACTTGTGTCAAAAAAAAAAAAGTGAAACTCAGAGGAATATTTTCCATCCCAAAACAAAAGAAACACAACTCATCTAGTAATGCAGGTATGAGCCCAGTAGTGGGAGGAGGTGGGAGGGCTGGTTACCTCTGCCCCCAGGATGAGCTTCAACTGGGGAGTGGGAGAGGTAACCCTGCCCCAGGAGACTCAAGGCTGCCTTAAGACTCTATACTCTGAATCACCGTGCAATCTGGGCTATACTGGCTCAGGGAATAGTCTGGGATCTTTCCACCTCCCCAAGCTCTACCCTGGGGATGGTGACACAGGTCCTCTCTGTTCTCAGGTCCTCCAAACCTGTTTGGGTGGGGAGCAGGGAGGAGTCAGAGCAATGCATCTGGTCCATCTCCAGAGCCCACCCAGCATGGCTCCTCCCAACACTCTCCATTCCACAGCATCTGGGCTGAGGACTTGGAGCATCCTGTACCTTCCAAATCTTTGGTTCTTTCCATCCTCCTCTGCACCCCCCCCCCACACACACACAGACCCAAGCTTCATTTTTTGACACTCAAAAGGCAAGAACTGACTTCTGACTTCCTCTAGGTCATCCTTCCCCTATGGCAGTGAATGTTCTGAGTCCAACTGCCCCATAAAGGAAAAAATGCCAGGGAAGGAAGCAAGATTAATATTTCAGAAAGAAAACCATCTGGCCATATAATTTTACATTTATCCTTGCAATCAATTAATCTCTGTCTCCCTTAGACCATAAATTCCATGAGGGCAGGACCCACATCTGATTTGGCTCACTGTCCTATCTTCAGTGTCTGGAATGGGACCTGACACATAGGGGAGAACAAAGATGAGATGAATGAGGAATGGCCTTTCACCTTCCTGGGAGTCCCTGGATGAGCTCAGAAAGGACCCCTAGAATCATGGAGTGAACCAGATTTGTGGTTGCCAACCTGGGATCTGTGAAGACAGTTGTGTAAATCCTGTTTTCAAGATTTAGAAAAGTCTAATAAAATCAGTCCCCCTCTTCCCATCTATGGAGAGCTTGCACAAGTCAAAACGACAGCCCCTTTGATTTTGTCCAAAGTCATAACAGCTGTACTTTGGTTGACTGTTGGTAGCATCAGAGATCCCCAACCCCATTTCCAGATCACATACTCAGTACTTCCAGTCTCTACATTGCATTAAACAGGCATGTGAAGGTCATTTGCTCTGCTGCAAATGTGGGTTGTGCAGAGAAAATATTTCAAAGTGCATGATGCATAGGGTTGCCTGCTGATCCATGTGAACTTTGATGGGAAAGTTTAGGATCCCAACTTAATAGCTGCTTGAGGTCTCTCCCAGAACCAACCATTACACACATGCCCAGGCCACTTTCTTCCCAACTCAGAAGTGGAAACAAAAAATGCATCCTGCAGTCCAGGGGAGGACTCCAGATCTGCATCTGGAGATGCAAAAGGCAGCATTTTCCCTCAACTGAGAGAATTAAGGCATTACCTTGGGTTATGCCCTCCTACCTGACACAGGGCTTACCCATGTGGCTTGCTTTGGCCAATGAGACGGAAGCAAACACAATGCAGAGACCTGAGGAGTGCTTGTCCATTGGAGCTTGCTCTCTTGCTGCTTTCCAAGCCTTTTAACCATCCTGGGAATAGGCCCGAGTCAGCCTGCTGAGGCTGAGACCTCGTGGAGAGAGGCCCTGTAGTTCTAGTCATCCCAGCTGAGGCCAAATTAAACAGCCAGTCCCAGGGGATCCACCAACTTAGAGCAGACACATGAGAGTGCCCAGCCAAGATCAGCTGAGCCCTGCCCCAACCAGGACAGCTCAGCTGATCCCTACCACAACTGCTGACCCACTTAACCATGAGCTAAACAAATGGTTGTTGCACTGAACTACTGAGTTGTGGGGTGTTTGTTACATGGCAAAAGCACCTGACACAGAGGTGAAGGAGTCATTTGGCCAAGGTCAAACGGTAGGGCTAGGATTCAAATTCAACTTCTCTGGCTATAGAGCACAAAGTCTGAATCACTAAAGCTTCAGGGTTTACAAAGCACAGTTTTACTGCAGGCCCCTAGTGAGCCCATGAACCAATAGGAACAGAAGTTCAGAGATGTCAAGGAACCTACCCAAGGTCACACAGCTAGTCAGAGCTGGAGGAGGGCATCCAGTCCAGTTCTTCTGATTCCACGTTCATGCTGTTCCCATCACTCCATGAAGACTGGACAACAGCCAGAGCCTGGGGCCCCGGTCTATGAATTAGCCTCTCCATCAGTGCCCCTGCAGTCGCCCACAGCCTCCTTGCATTTCATGAAAGGCCTGATCTTCTCCCTCTTGCCATGAGATCCTCAGACAGAACAGGTGGCTCCTCAGTCGGGAAGCTGTGACTGCTGAACTGACCCTGCCTGCCCCCCCATTCTCCCCTCACTGCCCACTAATTGCTGTCGGTTGTCTTGGATACAGCAGGCGATGGGAAAGGATGGCAGGTGAGGTCACAGTGGGAACTGGGCGAGGCTGTGGACAGGGAGAAATGGCTTCCCAAACACACTGCACCCTTTCACCCTGCCTGGAGTGAGAGAAGAGGGCATGGTCCAGCCAGCTGAGGAGACCCCAGGTCATCATAAGATCCCCAGGAGGAAAAAGGGAGGGGTTGGTGTAGGGGGGAGGCAAGTCGGTCACCTCCACCCTCCAGGTCTATCAGTAAGGAAGCAGGGAAGGAACGTCATGCCCCTGCGTGGAATGCCAGGGTGTGGGAGTGGCCCCTGGAGAACCCACTGAGGCCCTCCCTGACTGAGCAACCACAGAATAAGGATGGAGAGATGAGGTCTGCGTTCCAGAGATGGGCTTGATGAGGCTCCTTCCTCCCTTCCTTGAGCCTGAAGATCACCTTGGCCCTGACCTCTCCCTGCATCTCTGACCCTGACTTCGTGACATCCTTCCGTGCCAATGTCTGCTGTGTTAGTTTTTTTGTTGTGGTTTAAATTATTCTCTTAAATAAGAAACACATACACTTGGTACAAAATTCAAAAGGCATGAAGGGGAAAATACAGGAGAAAGGAAGTCCCTCCCTTTCCTGTCTCCTGGTCATTCCCCTCTCCAAAGGGCAGTCGCTGCTCCCAGACGCAAGTGATCTAAGGATCCAGGGACAGTCTTCTACTTTATAAGCAAAAATGCACACATAGTATAAAATAGTATGTACTATTTTACCTCAGTAGTAGTATCCTATGCACGTTGTTCTGGACCTTGCTTTGTTTTCACCCAACAACAATCTTCGCTCATTAAGCCATGAGGAGCTGCTGCTTTCTTTTTCGTGGCTGCGTAGTATTTCACTGCCTGGTTATACCTTCATTATCTCCCAGCCTCCTAGTCATGGGCTCTCCTGCTGTTTCCCAACAAGCTGTAATAGTGCAACAATAAATCCTCATGTTATCTGTAGGATAAATTCTGGGAAGCTGAATCTCTACCTCAAACAATATGTATATTTATAATTTTGAACCGTAATGCCCAACTGCCCTCCATGGAGGGAGGACCAGCGTGGTTTGAGAGCACCTATTTCTCCGCACCAATTTCCACTCAGTATATTAGATTTTTGAAACTTGCCCAATCTGACAGACAAAAATGATATCTCTGCCCACTTTTAATTTGCATTTTCTTATTATGGGGAGGATGAGCAACTTTGCATATGCCTACGAGCTGTTTTTAGTTCTTTTCCTACAAACTATCCATTTCTGACCTTTCCAAAATTTTCTCATGTTTTTCTTTTCCTCATTGATTTATAGGAACTCTTTATATATTAAAGATTTAGACTCTGTGATATGAGCATCAGCATTTTCCCCAGGTTTTTTTTTTTTTTCATTTGTTTCTTGACAAATTTTCATTTGCTTATTTCCAAGTACATTTTTTAAAAGTCATTGAATTTATCGATATGGAGTTTTTGGAGTTTGTGTCATACTTTCGAAGCCCTCTGGATTTCAAACTTCGACCCACACTAACTCCTCATGTTAGTGTGTGGCCTGACCTTTTCCTCCTGGTTTGACCCACTGCCAGGGCTGGCACCTGTCATCTGCATCCAGCCTCTGCTGCACAGCTCTACCTGGCTTGGCTCCTTCCCTCCTCCCTTCCCCATACCCCTGCAGTTTGGCCTTGGTTTCTGCGGCCCCCACCTCTGTGTCAGTCCAGCTTCTTCCCAGCCTGCTCCAAGCTGTGCGTCTGGTCCCTCTTCAGCACCCTGCCTCTTCCAGATGAAGCAACGCCTTAACCACTCCTTCCTCATTTCCTGCCTCTCCACTGTGGACCACACTAGTTCAGCCACCCCAGCCTCCTTGTTTCATCCAGAACACAACCACACATAGGACCCTGACCCTGAAGCTCTCACTCCTCAGCCCAAGCTGGAATGATAGGGGGTCCATGAACGATATGGTGGGTAACTGGGGGGAGCAGCAGGCAGAGCAGGAGGCAGGAAGGAGTTTCCCCAAACCTCTGCTACCAAATCCCAACATGACTTCCTCCTTCACAGCGACTTAGCTGAATTTCTATCTTTATTAATCAAATAACAAATTTAATTAATTACCTTAAATTGCTCTAATTGAATGTAGAACGAGAGCACGGACAAAATCCTGGAAAGTAATGAACCCAGGCCTTTCTAGCATCTGGAGTTGAAATGATCTTTAATTTCAATTTAGGAGCAAAAATAATGTGACTACAATCACACCCTCTCCTCCCGGCCTGCTCCTTGACAGCTTTGTTACCACCCACAGCGCCGACAGGGCTTCAGCATTATGTTCTCTCTTCTTAGCAGCAATATTCTTTCTGCCTCAACTTGTCTCAACCAAAAAAAGGGTGCAAAATCCACCTGTAAGTGATTTCTATGTACTGGAGTCCACCGATGCTTGGAGTGTGTGCAGTAACAGAGCCAGTAGAGACATGAATAATAAGACAGTAGCCAAGACCTCAGGAGCAAGGTCTACCCATGTCTTTGTGCCTTTACCCCTGTCATGCCCTCAGCCAGGAATACCTTTTCCTTACCATTTTCCAGATGTCTCATCCCTGCCCTCAAGGCCTGTTCAAATGTCCCCTTAGAGGAAAGCTATCCCGGTGCTCCACAGAAAGGGCTGGAGGGACTGAGATGTTCTTCCTGCAGTTGCTCTCCAAGGAGTAGGGCCAGAGAGAGGAACAGTGGAACAGAACTTTTTTTTTTGGTAGGGGAGGGGTATATATTCCCTGGATATTAAAGATGAGAAAACAGGGACCCAGAGACATGAAGTTCATTTCCCATGATCACACAGTGGGGTAGTAGCCAAGCCACAGCTAACCCTCGGCTTATGTGGCTGCCCTTCTGGTCCTGCCTGGGTGTTGGTACAAAAACCCATCCCGAAAGTCCCCTTAAAGCTCATCCTCCCGTCTTCTCTCTGTCCAGAGCCACTAGATCCCATCAGTCCCCTCTCTCCCTTAATCCCCCAATATCCTCTCCCTTCCTGTAACTCTACCCAACCTTGTCTCTTAGCCTCTCTCCATCCCAGCTATGCCTTTGTTTCAGCCTGACCTCCAGGTGCCCCCTGACTAAGAGACAAGGATGCCAAGACAGCCAAGATACTCCTGAGTCTTCCATTCTTCCTCTTATGATTATTATTTTGTACTGTCATTTTCTTACCAATCTTCCACTTAGCTGTCGGGTCTCTGTCAGCATCGCTTTCATCGCGCCATGCTCCTGCTCAAACATCTACAATGGCTCCCTATTAGCTGTAGCCTCAAGTCCAAACATCTCTTTCTGGCTCTCCAGATCCTTCCAAACCTGCCTCCACGTGGGTGGGGCAGCTCCTCACAACACACTCTGGGGGAAATTTACTTACCTCTTTTGAGTCTCCATTTTCTCTTCTGTAAAATAGGCATCGCAGTCTGTATCTTGCAAGTCTATGACAAGGATACAACGAGAAGAGACATGTGAAGCCTGGTGTCACAGGAACCACAGGAAACATGAGTGCCCACCTCATCCACAACCCCTAGCCCTCCAGCCTTGCCTCCCACTGGGCTACACACGCATTCTCAACTCTACCCGGGATCCGGGCACTTCACTTCTCTAGAAACCCTTTCTTTTTATTCCTACCTCCACACCTTTGTTCACACTGTTCCCTCTGCCTGCACATCCTTCAAGGCCAACTCGAGCTTGTTCCCCCGCCCTCACCACTTTATGATTAAAGCGAGGACCAGGCACAAGACACAGAGTCCTTTGCCATCTGTAAGTAGGGTTCGGCATAAAACTCTCCCAAGATGTGGAGCCCAATTCCACTCTCCCGGGGTAGGGATAAGGAATTCCCCACCAGCGAGAATGTCTGAGCATCAGGCTCAGGCTTAGAGCCTCCCACCCACCCAACACTTGGTGACACCCTCCAGCATCCCTCCTCCCCGTGTCCACAAGTATCCCTTCTCTTTCCGTCTTCTGTGAGAGAAGCAACTGCTCTTTAGAAAATCATCCTAGGATGTGTCTCTTTGGGCATGAAGCACACCACACCCTTTATTTCTTCTAGATAAAAGTTGTGTCTTCCTGAAACCTCAGGAGCCACTTCCTCCTGCCAAGAACATTCCACCTTAGTCTAATCCCAAGATCCACAGATGCTCCGAGGGGCCACCTCCTGCCCCCTACTCTCCTTTCCATTCCATACCTGTGCAAGAAAGCTGACCCTTCCACTCACTGATAGGCCAACTGGATCCTTGATGGCACAAAATGCTCACCTATGGTCCCGGAGAGAACTGTTACACCGGGATATCAAACAGAAGGTATTGCTACCTTACCTTCCGCTTGGGAGCCCTGACCAGCGAGGCTCCAGAGCTGCAGGGAGGACCAGCACAATCGACCATGCACCTGCAGTCATGTTTCACAGGGGCCTGGCCAGGCATCGGCACCCCCTCCTCTCTTCTTGCAGCCCAGGGCTGGTCCCACAACCCAGCATCTTATAGCAGGAAGCTTGGCATGGTCACCCTGGCCCTGTACTCCTCCCACCCCCTCCTTTCACCCCAAAGACCACCAGCTCCCTTCCCTGAGCCCCAGGCCAGCTGCCACATTCCAGCCAACATCCTGCCTCCTGTATTACTTTTCCTAGGTCTCCAGTATCAAATCACCACCAAGTGGCTTACAACCACAGATGCGTGCTGTCTCACAGCTCTGGAGGCCAGCAGGCCCAAATCCACGAGTCAAAAGGGCCACGCTCCCTCTGAAGGATCTAAAGGAGAATCCTCCCCTGTCTCTTCCAGCTTCCAGTGGCTCTTGATGATCCTTGGCTCTTGAATGCTAACTCTAATCTCCGCCTCTGCCTTCACCTGGCCTTCCCTTTGGGTCTGTGTATCTCAGATTTCTCTTTCCTTTATCTTATTAAGCACCAGTAATTGGATTTAGGGCCCACCCTAAATCCAGGATGATCTCATCTCGAGCTCCAGAACTTAATTACATCTGCAAAGACTCTACTTCAAATAAAATCACATTCACAGGTACTGGGAACTAGAATGTGGACATATCCTTTGGGGGACACAATTTAATCCCCTGTACCACACAGGTCTGCCGACCACACCCCAAGCTGAACTGCCTCCAGGACAGACTCTTTTAGGTTTTGCCTGAAGGGATTTTTAGCAGCCAGAGCCTGGGGAGTTGCCCACTCACCCCAGCCCTCTGACCCTCTAGAAAGTGGCCTGGCTACCCTCAATCCCTCCATGATGAATTTAGAAGGGCTTGGAAATTTTCTGTGGGTGAAGCATGATGTGACTGCAGAAGCCAAGCCCTGGTGCCAGAAACATGGGGTTCAATTCTTGGCTCTGTTTTTTGTTTTGTTTTGTTTTCCATTTTAACATTTTTTTTTCATTTGTTTTTACTGAAGTTCTATTTGCCAACATATAACACCCAGTGCTCATCCCATCAAGTGCCCCCTTCAGCGCCTGTCACCCAGTCACCCCATCCCCCTCCCGCCTCCCCTTCTGCAACCCTTTATTTGTTTCCCAGAGTTAGGAGTCTCTCATGGTTTGTCTCCCTCTCTAATTTTTCCCTCTCAGTTCCCCTCCTTTCCCCTATAATCCCTTTCACTATTTCTTGTATTCCCGGTATGAGTAAAACCATATGATGATGTTCTTCTCCGATTGACTTACTTCACTCAGCATAATACCCTCCAGTTCCATCCACGTCGAAGCAAATGGTGGGTATTTGTCGTTTCTAATGGCTGAGGAATATTCCACTGTATACATATCCACATCTTCTTCATCCATTCATCTTTCGATGGACACCGAGGCTCCTTCCACAGTTTGGCTATTGGGGACATTGCTGCTATAAACATTGGGGTGCAGGTGTCCTGCTGTTTCACTGCATCTGTATCTTTGGGGTAAATACCCAGTAGTGCAATTGCTGGGTCATAGGGTAGCTTTATTTTAACTTTTTAAGGAACCTCCACACTGCCCACCAGCAATACAAGAGGGTTCCCCCTTCTCCACAGTCTCTCCAATTCTTGGTTCTGTCATTTGCTAAACCTGTGACATTAGATGATGCTCTGTGCCTCCATTTCCCCATCTGTAAAACAAAGAAGACAATGTCCTCATGGTGGGATTATTGTATTCGAAGTAATATAGTAAGAGCCCTGGCAGGGCTTGCAGTGGGTACTCCAGAACCAGTAACTATGACCGCACCCTTCCATCACTCTCTTACTCCCAGGGAATCCCCCCATGAGGACACTCCAGCCTTCCCCTCCGTCTCCAGTCAGGAAACTTGCTTTCCTCATAGCATCTCATGAGGGAAACAGTGTTATTCCCATTTTCCAGAGAAGAAAACACACTCACGAGAGGTGACCCAGTTTGCCCCAAAGGCGACCAACTGTAAATGAAGGGGCTGATTTAAGCTCCCCAGGCCTGGGGCTCGTTCATTTTGTGAAATCTATCTATCCTGAATCCTTCCACTCTCTCATCCTCTTCACAGGCTTGTTGGGGCCCTGGGTCACAGCCCAACGTGGCTGCCATTGGCACAAACACTCCAAGCACTTTACAGTTTGGCTTTCCCCCATCTCAGCCTCACAACAAGCCCTGAGAAAGAGGACAGATGTCACCGTCATTAGCACACCCCTCGTGCCCGTGATAAAACCGGGGCTCACAAAGGAGGGATTTAGTGCCCAACATCATGCTGCTTTGCACCAGGGGCAGCAGAACTCAGGCCTTCTGACTGTAATTCAGCGCTCCTTCCATTCATTAAGTAGTGAAAAATGTAATGACAGGTAATATGCAACATGATCACAACCGTGAGAGGTAGATATTCTTTCGTCCTTCCCTGACGAATGAGAAAATGGAGGTACAGTCAAGATTTGAACCCACATCTCTGGGCCTGCTCCAAACTGCCCCCAAGCCAGCTCCATGCCCCCCTTGCTACACTGCCTGCTGCAAGTACCTGCTCCTGCAGGACCCTAAGGGCCTCAGGGTTGGCATCAAAGAACACTCTGTGGTCCCTGCCCTCAAGAGGCTTCCAGTCTCAGCAGAGTCAGCCCCGGAGGCTAGGGGTTAGCTCCGTAAGAGAAACAGCACGGCATGTTCAGAAAGGGGGGCACAGCCTCGCCCCTGCAAGAGGAGCTGCCCTCTCCTCTCCAGAAGCTGATTTTGGATGGGGGCAGGACAAGGGGACTGCCACTCTGAGTAGAGCACATCCCCCACTCCCAGCCCCATCCCTGAGATGGTCCATCTGAGTGCAGGGCAAGCAGAGAGGCGGTGGCGCTCACTGGGAGCTGATGGACTAGGACCTTTGGGGGTCCTTCAATCAGGGAAGGGCCTGGTGAGTGCTGGCCCCCCGGGCAGAGGGAGCAGATGCCTCAGCCTCTCCCTGTTCCCTGGCAGGCCTCATCTTTTATAAATAGTTGTACTCGCGGGGAGCCAGAGTGAGTGGAGGCTCCGGCATATCTGAGTGACAGCCAGGCAGAGCCAGGCCCATCTGCCTGGGGCCATGCATGCTCACATAACATCCCCCCCACCCCCCAGCAGCCCACCCGCCAGGAGAATGTCATTGCACCCAGGACACAACAGCATCCTGGCATGTGCTGGCTTTACATAGCTGATGGCATGTGGGTTGTGTGGGCTTTTGGGCAAAGTAGCCAAAGAATCAGAAGGACTTTGGAACAGACTGCTTCTGGAGGTAGTGAGTTCCTCATCCCTGGAGGGGTTCCAGAGGGAGCTAAATGACCATGTGACAAGCATGCAACAGCCAAGCTGTGCGCTCTGAAGCATGGTGGGGGCAGAGAGAGAAGGCTGGGTCAGGTGATCCCAAGTGTACATCTGGGGTGACACAGACTGGGAGCTCTTAGGACCACGGTGGCTGAACAAGACCACGACCCCTGTCCTTAGCTCTCATTTGCCAGGGAGCTCATCTGCATGGGATCCAGGAACACTCCTCTCCCTCTCAGCCCCTCAGCCCAACTTCTCTGGATGCAGGAAGCAGCCAGGAAAGCTCTGCCCACAGCGTGGAATGCGTTTCTCAGTAACTTTGCTCCTCATTGAGCAAACATGTGGCTCCTGTAAGATGCATCATTGAGGCTGCCAGCTTCCCGGGCTTCCCAAGCAGCCCAAGTTCTGGAACTCTGCCCTCCAGCTCCTCTGATTCCTGGGCAAACTCTGCTAGAGTAGAGATCCTGTGGGCCTCCTCAACCTTGGAAACTCCCCATTTTCTAAAGCTGAGAATTTACAGAGTTCTTGACTTTGGGATAAGAAGTGGGAGTTTCAAATCATAAGCTCCATGATAGCAGGGATCCAGTCTGTATTGTTCACTGGTCTTCCTGTCCATGGAGGCACTTAAATAATTATGGATCGAATGAATAAATGACTAAGTGAACAAATGATATAAAGGTCACCTCAGCCACCTTTCTTGCAGGAAACCAGAGTCACCTATGGACTATTCCCTCTGTCCTCTCTCTGAGGAGCTGAAGGAAGAACATAACATTCTGGAAGGCACATCACGTCTGGGGTCAGACTACCTGGGTCCTAGTGCTGGCTCTGCCTCTTATCAGATGTGTGACCTTGGGTAGGTTCCCCAACCACTCTGCTTCATTAGCTTCAAAACAGTGATAATAACCTTTACTTTAGAAAGATGCCAGGACAACACTCTGAGACATTCTTAAGTTGCCTGGCATACAGTAGGCACTCAAGAAATGATGCCTGTGGTAGTTACTAGAAGTCACAGTGAGATCGAGCCACAGTGAGATCAAGTCACACAGCCTAGGTCCTGGTATGAGGATGACATGGGCAGATTTTCTCCAGCTGATGTGATGAGCAGCATGTGGCAGATTGTAAAGATGGCTGCAATATCCCTCCCATCCCTGTGTACTCCCCTTTACAACATGACTTTGCTACCCCCCCACCCGTCATCCAGAGACTAAGTCCATTTCTGCACCCCTTAAACCTGCTCAGCTGTGTGACCTGCTTTGGCCAATGGAATATTAGAAGATGTGTTGCAGAGACCTGCAAAGTGCTTGCACATTGAAGCTTGCCTTCTTTTGTGGCTTGGAACTCAGCCGCTGTGTGAATGAGTCAGGGCTAGCCTTCTGGAGGAAGAGAGACCACACAGAGAAAGGCCTCAGCTGTCCCAGTTGAAGCTCCAAACATGTGAGTGGTTTATATCCAGCCCCCATCGAAACTGCCAGACTCCCAAGAGTCACCCAGCCAGTCCTGAGAATCAGGGAACATATACAATGTGTCTTGTTTTGAGCCACCAATGTTTGGAGTGGCTTGCCATTCAGCAAAGGCTAACTGATACCGTGTAGCATGGAAGAGAAATAAAGCTCAGAGTATTAAGCCACTGATCTCTGGGATGTTTATTACCGCAGCATAACTTAACCCATTTTGATGGATACATTTCCTTCCCTTTCCATCTAGAAAAGGAAGAACTTCCCAAGAGAGTTGTGAGAGGCTTTGCCTTTCATAGTTTCCCCCCTGTTCAACCATTTCCTTCCACTAAGCCCATGGTCTACCTCTTCTGAGGTGGGGTCTCCTACCATTATCCATGCCCTAGGGTGGGTTAGTCCCTGGGCCCATCATGGAGCCTTCTCTTGACCTCCCACATTTGGACCAAACTCTCCAGGGCTCTCCAGGGCCTTGGAGATAATATGTGCAAGGTGGCCACGTTGTGACACCCATCCTCACGAGGGACTCTTGAGGTGAGGTAGGCTAGCCCCAGCCTGCATTCAAGCATTCTCTCACCCCCTTCAGCTCTATTATCTGGCTACAAAACATGGTGGAAAAGGAACTGCTCTTTTCAGCATCAGGCACACCTGGGTTCAAATCCTGACTTTCCCATTTGCCGTTTTAATGCTGGCTGTCCTCTCTTAACTGTGTGACCTTGGGAAATTTCTTTAGCTTCACTGAGCCCCAGCTTCCTTCTCAGTGCATTGGAAGTAAAAATTCCCTGTCCACATGGCTGTGAGAATTATAAATATATTAAGTGTCTAGCACAGTGCCTGACACATGGTAGACATGGAATAAGCAATAACTGATCATTATCATTTGGAGCTAGAGGACCAGCTGTCAAATCCAGCTCTGCTATTGTCTGGCAGTGTGTCCTTGGAAAAGTCACTTGGCTTTCTGAGCCTTAGTTTCCTTCTCTGTAAAATGGGAGTGAGAATGATTATTTTGACAGGGTCAGTACAAGGATTTTAAAGAAGAAATATATAATAAACTACACGGCATGTACTAAATTCCAGAGAACACAGTTCTTCTTCCCCCTGTAATTATCAAATTCCTTTGAGGGCAGAGTGTGTATTTTATCTTTGTACCCCTCCCCCTACTCTCTCTCTCTCTCTCTCTCTCTCTCTCACACACACACACACACACACACACACACAAAGCTGTGCACACACACACACACACACACACACACACAGGAATAGATCCCCAGCTACCCCAGACCCCTTCAGTCCAGAGAAGGCTCTGTGCCCACTCAGCTCTAAGGGAGACTTTTCAGCCCAGATAGCCTCATTCCATTATGCATCAACTAAACCAAAAGAAGTAACAGAGCTGAGGTGGTACGGAGACCCCTTTGTGCATCTCACTCCAACACCATCCTCATCCTCCCCCCCACTTCCCTCCTCTCGCCTCACCCTCTCCCACAAGCATGCTCCATGACTGCTCAAGAGCAGTTGCCATGGTGATAGCATTTTAAAGTTTTCGAGGAGCAGAACAAGAATAATTTTCCACCCTCTCCTCCTCCTCCGTGGCAATCCGGGAAAAGGGAGCTTATTACAGATAAAGGGTGGGGTAAGGGGCAAAGAAGGAAGAAGCAGTTCTTTCTTTCATCACCTGATTGGATGAGAAATTCCTCACTCTCATTGCCCACCATCATCCCCTGGGGTCCTAGGTCTCACCCATTTCTGCTTGGATGAGAGGATGGAATGGGTGAGGGTAAAAGAAGAAAGACATTAAAGAGAGAAAGGGTGGACTGATACATTCCTAATCACATGCATACACACATTCACAAAGACAGTGGCTATCGTCACTAATTCCACTTTGGGAAGCGATACTCATTAACAGGGAAGAGCAGAGTATTAGAAGTGGAGACCAGTGTAACCCAGCTGGGTCCATCATTGAAATTGAATCTATATGCTACAACCACCTTGCAGATATCCTCACAATCTTCCAGCCCAAAAGAGATCTGTATACACCTTGAAAGAGCATTGTGGTCACGATGCCCTATGATGACAGTGAACACCTGGCTGAATGAAGTGTGGGTGGATACTCATCTTTCATTCTGACTCCTATTTGCCTCCACAGTCTTCTTTCTCTCAGCGCCCCCCCCCAAGGTTCCTTCTTGCTCATTCTCCAGTCTTTGAAGGGTTCTTTGGTCCAGATTGTGCCCCCCCCACCCCCGCCAGTTTGCTTACGACTTCCTGGCCAGCATCCCTGAGGCTGACACCCCTGGGATTAAGTGGAAGGTGAAAATGGGCAGTGAATGGCCTATCTCCATTTCCTGTATGGCATGGCTGTAAAGAGAGCATCTACCCAAAGCCAGGTGAGCCAGTACCCCAAACAGGTGCTAGGAAGCTGGCTGAGGCATAGGGTAGGGCCACAAGCTCAGATGGAGGCATGTCCAGTCAGGAAGAGCTCAAGCCAACAAAATTCCTCTCTTATTTTGTTCCTCAATGCCGGGGAGGGACATCAGGATAGGGAGGAAAAAGAACCAGATTCAAGTCCTGGTTCTACAACTCACTAGCTGGGTGACCTTAAGAAAGTCACTTAATCTTTCTGAATCTCTTCTATTTTACCTCCATTATCCACCCTGTCTTGCTCCAAAAGGTTATTTTAAAAATTCAAGGTGAAAACATTTTGCAAGTTATCAAATAATACAAACCTGTAAGATATTTCTTTCTATTACTTTGGCAGAGTTAGTGAACAGTACAAGCTTCAAATCTGGTCTCAAACAGCATTTTAGGTGAACCTAGGAGACAAGAAAAGTTCAAATGTCAATTTAGAAATGCAAAGTCCTCAAGCAATCGTGTGAGTGATAAGGTAACTCAGGTTGCACAGGGACCTGCTATGTGACATTGGACAAGTCACTTGTCCTCTCAAGGCTTTGTCTTCCTGTACCAAAAGAAGCTTTTAAAGGGCCCTATAGTGCAGGAATCCAAGCCAGATAAGTGACCAAGTCAAGTTAGAGAGTGTGGATTGGGGGGTCAGCACCAGGGACAGCTCCCCAGAACCAGGAAACCCAACAGAACTCTGAGTCATCAGAGACCCGGGTTCGAGTTCTGACTCTGGCCCAAACACAGTGTTACCTTGACCTGACATACAGGCCTCTCTGAGCCTCAGTGTCGCCATCTGTACATTTGTCCCTATGGACTCACTGAGATGAGTATCATGACCACATCACAAGTAGGGCTCAGTGTAGCATGCTGGGTCTGAAATCCAAAGCACCACTGACAAGATGACTGTTTCTCTTAAGATCCATGTGTCCCTGCTCCTCTGAATCTCAGGTTTCAGAGGTATGTCATCCAAGTTCTTGTCCTGATGGAACAAGTCTCCCATATTCCTTGTTCCCTTAAAAGAACAATTTGATGTGATAAAAGTGTTCAGAGTTGAACAGCTTTGGTTGTGAATCCTGACTCTGATGCCCATTAGCTGTGCGTCCTTGGGCAAACAAATTCTTCTCCCTGAGCCTCAGTTTTGCCTTGGTAATATGGGAATTAAATAATACCTGCTTAACACAACTTGTATGAGATTTAAATATGAGGTTTAGAAAATATTTTATTTATTTATTCATGAATAAATTCCATAGAGAGAGAGAGGCAGACACACAGGCAGAGGGAGAAGCAGACTCCCTGTGAGGAGCCCAATGCAGGACTCAATCCCAGTGCCCCAGGATCACGTCCTGAGCCAAGACAGACACTCAACCACTGAGCCACCCAGGTGCCCCCCTTTTTAAAGATTTTATTAAATAAGAATTTAAATGAAGGTTTATGTATAGCCTTCAGTATATGCCTGTCCCACAGTAAGTGTTAAATTAAAGCCAGTTCCTCAGCCACCCTCCCTTTCTGAATTGTGGTCTCTCTTGCTTTAGGAAACCTCTAGCTGGGACATCTTTGATTGGGTCACTTGGCACAAGAAAGGCAGTGGGTAAGGGGCCAGGTGCTATTTAGTGCTGCTTAGTATGCTGTTTTTCAAGGGCAATGGCTCATATCCCCAAAAAGCTGAGTTCTGATTAAGACCCCTTTGACAGGGTCTTAGGTTGACCTCCAAAACCTGGAGCCCTGGCTGGTCAAGTAGTACAGTGCTAAATAATAGAGGCACTGGGAGGGCAGCTAGAGCTCAGAGATGAGGACAATCCCCCTTCTTTCTATTCCAGGCCTCTGTCCTATTCACTTTTAGTTGTTGACTGGGGTAGGGGGTGCAGATGTGCAGGCTACAAGGTTTGCAAAGATCTAGTCTAGTCCTGACTTGGCAAACAATTTGCTGGGTGACTTTGGCTGATTCCCTTCCTATCTCTGGACTGCAGAGCAGTTTCCATCTTCAAAATTGAGGAGCTCTCTGGGGCTGCTAAGAAGTCTACATGCCTCCCCCTTGGGTCTGTACTGTGGCTGCAATGGGGACTCAAGTTGCCATCGGCTCCTCCGCACCCAGCCCAGCCTACAGCTTGCTTATCTAGATTCATCCTGAATTCTATCTGAGTTGTCACCCACAGACACCCAGTCTGGCCTCCAAAGCCCCTCACATGGCATTGGGAAGACGATCTAGAGCTCCTAGGGGTTTGTGGCCCAGACACTGAGGTCTTGGAGATTTCCCAGGAGAAGAAATATGCCATTTTATCATGGGCTTCAGGGGACAGTGGGAGAGCCACCATTTTGATTTTCAGCCTGATTCAGGGTCAAGGAGGGCAAAGCTGTTTCATAGGCAGTTAGGCAAAAAGATCAATACCTGAGGAGGGAGAAATCCATCCGCCTGGAGCCCAGAGTGTGGCTCCTCTACCCAGACAGCTCCCCAGAAGTTCCACATCCTCACTCCCGAGGTAGTGCTGGGAATGGAGGATCACACCATTGGCTGCTCGTGGGCCCTAGCACCTCCTTTGTGAGTAGGATGTCCCCTTAGAACTGAGTCTTTTAAAAAAAAAAAAAAAAAAAAAAGAACTGAATCTTTAAGACACATTTGTTTTTCAGAAGGCCTTTGGGTTATTATTATATTGTATTATTATTTTATTTTTATATTATATTATTTTATATTTTATTATTATTATATTATTTTTATTATAAACACTGATGGTCCTTTTAGAGAGGCAATGTGGTATGATAATCAAGAGCACAGAGATTGGAACCAGGCTGCTTGTGCTAACCCATCTCAGACAAGTCACTCAACCTCTTTGCGTCTGTTTCCTCATCTATAAAATGTAAAGACCATTGTTTGCTTCCTAATGAGTATTCTGAAAACCCCAGTTCTTATTGTTACTCCTGTCTGGTAGGCTACAGTGTTATACTGTTCAGAAGGGAAGCTCCTCAATAGTCTTTATAATGCTCTGTGAGGACAGCACGGAAGGTGCTATTACCCTCATTATGTAAATGAGGACACTGAGACCCAGAGAACATAAGTGATGGGCCCAAAATCCAGCCGGGTCTCCTGAATCCAAGTTCTCTGCCCTCCCATAGAATACTAGCAGGAACTTATTCTCATATCTTCACTAAGCCAGGCACCTTGCCATACACCATCTTATCTAATCCCCATTACAAACCTCTAGCTTACACATTGTTACCCCTACTTTTCAAACAAGAAAACTGAGTCTAAGAAACAAGCGTCAAGGAGCCTGTTGCCTTTTCCACTCTATAGTGCCTCAGTCATGAGTAAGACAGCTCCAGTACTGCCACACCCCCAGAAGGCAGCAAGACCTTGGGCAAATCCCTATCTCCCTCTGGGTTGGACCAGAGCTCTAAGCATCTATATTCCACACCCCTCTGAGGAACCTTGACCTTGAAGTACCAGAATTGGAGCCAGGAACCCTTCAGACCTCAAGCCCACTCCAGTCCCAGGTCTCTCAGGGCCAACAGGCAGATCTCCCTGCTCAGACCTCATTCTGAGCCAGTTCATTCTCAGAGAGTCCTGGATGATATGGCTGTGCTACTTTGGCAAGAATTTTTCTTTTTTTAAAGAAAAAAAAATATTTTGACAAAGCATTCTTATAAGCCACGGATGTCAGCCAGACTCTGTAGAAAAGTGTCAGCATGGAATCAATGTAGACTTGGTGTTTTAATTATAGTAACATCCCCTAGCTCTGTCACTGGTGCCAGCCCCACTTATCCTGCCCTCATGGTAAGATTGGGAGTGGCCTATGTGACCTGCCCCCCCAAGGACCCAGTCCAGTCTTGCTTCATTAGGATGAGTTGGGTCCCAACCGGCCCCAAATTGAATTTCCAAAGCCCCAAGTTCCTGCAGCCCCTTAGAGTATCACATTTCTGAAAGTCAGAGATGAGAAGAAACTCAGATAATTACCATATCCAACCCATTTATACGTTGGAAAACCAAGGAATTGTCAAGTTATACTGTGTACATCAGGTCTTTTTGTCTTATAATAGGACTAATCTTGCAGAGAAGTGGCAATAGGAGATGTGACAGTCACCTTGCCTGGCAAGGTGAGTGTGAGAAGACCCAAAGATACGGACTGGGAGGAGAGAGAATGGGAAAAAAAGGAGCTGTGATGGACGAAGTACTATTATGTGCTAGTCACTGGGCTCATCACTTTTATAGATTATGTCATTTGGTCATCCCCATCTTACAGATGTGAAAACTGAGGATCCAGAGAGATTAAGTGACTTACTCAGGGTCACACAGCCAGGATGTGGACCTAGATCTTCTAGACTCCAAATCTTGGGCTCTTCCTATTGAAGGGGGTTATAGTAGGCTCCTCTCTTATGCAGCAAATGCCTGGAGTCAATCTACTTTGTTCCCTATTCTTCCTGACTTGTCCCCTGAGATCAGGAACTCAGTTTCATCTAATGAAAATAAAAAAGGCCTCCTTGGGTGTAACCTGCTCTCTGTTGGGTTAGAGGTCTCATCTTTCCCATAGGTGACAGGGACACTTTTTGCCATTTTGGGTGTCCTATAATCTATTGGTATAAAAAGATCCAATCAATATCCTTACATTCAAGACGTCAAGTCAATCCGAGATATACCCAGAAATGTTTCAGGACACAGGGACCAGTCACCAGAGGGAGATGAGATTGTGAGGTGAGACACAAAAGGCAAATCTCTCCAAGGTGGATATGGAAAGAGCACTTTCTTGCTCATCCTGCTCCTACTAATAAAGCACTTGCCACTTGTCATGGCCTTTGTGGTGACCAGGGTTGAGAAATATTGCAGTGGGCTTTTTGACTGACAGTGGCCTAAATCTAAACTTTAGATTTTTGAGAAATTCCTCTGCACTAGATTTGAAACACCCCTGGTCTGCTCCCAAGATGCCAGCAGTATCTTGGTGTCAATCGAATGTCTATAGATACCATGAACTGAATCAGTCTCTAGCTGTAGTTCATTGCTCCAGGGTCCCAAATAATCTGTTACAGAAGGTGGGGGGAACAGCAGGTGATCATCCCACCCTCCATTATGGTTGATCTGTGTGGGGACCACTCATACCTAGCTAAAACACCCCCTATCAATCCACACAGGGTGCTTGAAATTTCACATGGGCAAGTGGCTACCAATATGGGCTGAATTATCCACCCCTTCCCCAAATTCACATGTTGAAACCCTAATCCCCAGTACCTCAGAGTGTGACTGTATTCAGCAATAGGGTCTTTAAGGAAGTAAGTAAGTTAAAAATGAGGTGATTGGGGTGGGGTTAGTCATCCTAACCCAGGATGACTATTGTCCTTATAAGAAGAAGACGTATGGACATAGACACACACGGAGGGAAGGCCATGTGAGGACACAGCATGAAGGCAGGAAGGCGGCCACCTGCAAGCCAAGGAGGGAGGCCTCAGAAGGAACCAATACTCGTCACATCTCAATCATGAAGAGGCCTTTCTTCTCCAAGCAGCTCATCTCTCTGTTGCCAAAGGCATTTTGAGATTACAAGAAGCTAAACTGATAAGCCACATCTACCTCAATCCGTGTGGAAGCCAGGGTTCTGGAACCCAGCAAGCATTTTCCACAGAAACAGTATTTGTAAAGGCAGACTGGTTCCCAAGCTAGCCCTCAAAAGCTTGTTTGGGCAATCCTGGAGCTCTGATACTCATTCTCTCTTTTTGTCCTAGAGGAAAGTGCAACACTGCCTCAAAAATATTGTTTAAACCCTACATAAAGACAATGACGTCCACCACGAAGTGAGGGGGTAGTATTTTCCTTTGGGAAAGCAGTGCTGGGGGAAAGCAGACGGGTTAGGGGAAGCCCAGGAAGTAAATGGAGTCCGTGGTGGCAAATCTGAAGGGGACTTCTGGGATTTCTCAAGGGCTTTTGAGGCTGAGCACTCTCCTTCTTTATTATGTCTAATTTCACATCAGAACATAGGGTCTCCTTTATATCCTCACAACTGAGCTGATCAGCCATGATTAGGGCCCCTGGTGGGAAAAAGCAGGCATGGGAGAGGGATGGAGCAGAGAGAGAGGAGGTGATAATGCGAGGAAATAGCCTTGTGTGTGTGGGGGGGGGAGGGGGAATCACTGGGAGAGAGGGACTGGCTGATGGGTCGGGAACTGGGTATGTGAGCTCTGTCTCTCCTCTACCTTCAAGCTGGGCATCAGGACAAGGACTCTGGAGTCACATATTCCGGTTTGAGTTCTGAGTCTACCACACACAGCCTGCGTGACTTTGAGCAAGTGGCGTAACCTCTCTGTGCTCCAGTCTCTGCCTCTGTAAAATGGAATTAAAATAGTACCCAGCTCACTGCTTATTGTGAAGAATCAATATTCACACAGAGTGCTTGGTACTCAAGCACTTGATGAGAGTCAGTTGTGAAGGATTTGTTAGCACCCATGTCCCAACTTTACTATAGCCTAACTCTCAAGAAGTAGGCAAATAGGCTGGGCCAGGAGAGATGCCTCTGCCTCTGTCAGAAACGGCCACCAAGTTTCTGTGGCATGGATGGGGCCAAATGCTCTTCCCTCTCATCCTCTGCAACCACCGCTGGCATCCTCTCCTGACCTTGACCTGCCTGTGGCCACTCAATAAGAAGCCCTCAGTGCCATGGCCTTCCCCACGGAGGGAGGGTGGGGACTTGGCCAGGGGCATCCCTCTGTAGCTGAGATGCTGAGGTGGTTGACAGGGAGCCTGAGGGGCAAGGGTGGGAAGCGGGGTGGGCTGGAGGATGAGAATTGTGAATTCCCCGAGAGGAGCTGCTCCAAGGAGCCAGAGCTGGCTTTTCATTCCAATTAATTATCCTTTTAGAGCAGTTCAGGCTGCTGGAGAGCAATGAGGAGAGATCCATTTATATTAAAATCAGCCCCAGCCCTTCTCAGTAAGCTTCTAGCCTACGTGTAGTGTGGATACAATGCGCCTGGAGTGGGGAAGAAGAAGGGACAGGACAATCTTGGAGAGGCTGGTGGCTTGTTTCCATTCATGGCTTCACAGAGCCCAAGTCCGACCTGAGCCTGACTGCACTTCGGCACCCGAACCCCAACCCCACCTCCCCTGCAAAGTTTTGCTTCATTCCACATGCATTTTCGGAGTACAGCCTTAGACCAGACCAGCACTTGATGGTCAGGGAAGACTTCTAGGAGGAAACAGAGCTGCAAGATTTCCTGATGGATTTGTATGTGGAGTATGGAAGAAAGAGCAGAGTTGAGGGGAGGGCAAGGGTTTGGGACCTGAGCCCCTGGAGAGGTAGATTTGCCTTTGAGATGGGGATGGCTACGGGAGGGACAGGTTTGGGGCAGTGGACATGTCAGGTTTGAGATGTCTGAGGTCCGTACAATCCTCCCCTCTGAGCACGGGAGGCAGACCAGCCACTTCCATCTCTGTGCATTTCACCCGGCCTTCAGGGTGGTGGTGTCAAGAGAACCAGGGATCACAGAGCGGAGTCAGATTCTCTGACTCCTAGTCTAGTGCTCTCACTTCTTCCCCATCTGGCCTCTTCAAAAGGCCAGGCATGAGGTGGGGGTTGGTGGTCTTCTGTGCCCTTTCCTTCTGGACACATGCCCTCGTTCTGTCTCCCAGTGACCCCTCCTCAAGACAGCACTCATGACTTATCTATTGGAAAGTGCTCTATCGCATAATTCATACTAATGTAAAAATGACCAGTGAGAAGGGAGAGCCTTAGAGGCCGCTGAGTAACAGGGAACAGTCAATAATGACAAGAGTAAGACTAATAAATACTAATGTTGATAATAATACAGTATCTAATGCTTGTATATCACTTACTATGTGCCAGGCACTGTAATAAGCACTTTATGTGTGTGTTTTATTGTTGAATCCTACCCATAACTCCTTGAGGAAGTGATATTACCAGTTGTGGTTGTTTTGTTTTGTTTTGTTTTTTTACAGAAGAGAACACTGAGGCCCAGGGTTACACAGCCAGGACATGGCCAACTCAGGATTTGAACTCATCCAGTCTGACTCAGGAGCTCAGTGTCTGAACCACTGCCATATGTTGCATCTACACAATCTTGTCAATCTCGACAACCCTGTGAGGGTAGCAGTTTATCTCCACTGTACAGAGGGAGCACAGATCTAAGATGGGAGGCGAGCTGCGCAAGGTCACATAGCTGGTGCCAGTAAGGCCTAGATAGTGTTGCCAGATAAAGGGCAGGATGCCCAGTTAAATTTTAATCTCAGATAAACAGTACTTTTTAGTACAAGTATGTCTCATTCAATATTTGGGATATACTTATACTTTAAAAGTATTTGTTCTTCATCTCAAATTCAAATCAAGCTGGGCATTCTATATTATTATTTGTTGAATCTGGCAACCCTAGGCCCAGGGGAAAATCTGCCCCAGCGAAGGCCAACTTCCTCAGTCTCCTGGGATGAGCCCAGCTCCCCAAACCCAGAAGGATGGGGCTGAGGTTTCCCCAGGCTGCTCTCAGCACTGATATCCCACCTCCCAACAGCCTGTAGGACCTCCCCATGCTACAACCATCACTGGAAAATCTCTGAGATTCCACCCCAATAGTCTCTCCCAGAACCCTTGGGTGAGGCGCTGGGCCCACTGAGCCAGCAGCCATGCATCCCTAAGCACCAGGCTTAGGAGCTTCCAGCCCACAGCCCCGAGCCAGCACACCCATACATCACAGGCAGGTAGAAATCGAAACTTGTTTCTCAAGCCAATTTACTGGTGGGATCAGTCATCTGATTTGGGCAAAGTCGCAGTGCACTGGGCACTTGTCAGGCCTGCACCCACACTCAGACATGCACCACGCGTGCACCAGGACAGAACCGTTCCCAAATTCCCACCTCAGGTAGGAAGCTGACAGCTGTAAAGTCCCAGCCCTTTGATCAGTAACCAGTTGTTTTGTAGAGCACCTGCCACACGCAGGGCCTATGCAGGCTGTGGGCCATCCAGATAAATCTAATAAGTGCTGTCTTTAACCAAAAAAATAATTGCTACCATGTTTTGAGTGGACGTTTACTACTTCACTGACAAACTTGAGAATTTTCTATGCATTTGCTCATTGAATCTACAGACGAGGCTTTGAGGGAAAGAACATTATCCCAATTATACAGATGAGAAAACCAAGGCACAGAAAGGTTTAAATGATGTGCTTAAAGTCACACATCTAGAAGTTGCTGTTCAGGGATTGAAATCAGGGCCCCCAAGTATAGGTTCAAGATCCCCCTCCTTCCTTGGCCTATAGAACAAGCATCTTGGTGTGAGATTTAGGCTCAGTATCCAGCAGTGGTACCCCATGGAACATCGGGAGGTCATGAAGTGCAGCCCCCTGCTTTGGCATGAAATGCTTCAGCTTGAAGGGGCTGGGGCAGACAGAGTGGAGCTAGGAGCCCAAGGCCCAGGATCTGGTGGGGAAGACCTTGATTTCTATGTTGGGAAGACAGGAGGGACTGCTGAGGACTGCAGACCCTAAGTGAGTAGCCCTACAGCCCCTTCCTCAGGCATTCCAAGGGTTGTACATACCAAGTGCCCCAGAGACCTGGGTTCTAGTCTCAAACTCTCTGGTGCCTCTCTCCGTAACTCAGAAAAGTCTGTTCCTTTCTCTGAGCCTCATTTTCCCCTCAAGTAATAGATCTTCAACTTGTTCCGTCCACCTTGATATTCATGGGTGACCCCCACCCCCCCAGCAGCTGTCATCAACCTCCCGTCCTCACCTCAGGGATTCCTCATCCCAGGCTTCTCCACCCAGATGGGGAGCCCCTTGTGGTTAAAGGGACAAGAGCAAGGACTCATCAGCCTAAAGCAAGCTCTCTCCTTTGGGGCCATTTTTAAGATCCAGCCACACTTCAGACCTCGTCCTACCCCCAGCATGCAGCCCACATCAGTCACCTGCGTCCTCACTGGGTTAGCTGGGCCATGTAGGTCATAGACTCTTTAGAGGAGCTCCTCAGCTCCAGACTCGTAGGGGGTCTCTAAATGCACCCTCTCCTCAATGCTAAGGAGGAGTCAGATGTCTGCAGAGTGTCCACGCGTGCATGCACAGGCAGAGGGATACGGCTGACCCTTGAGCAACACGGGTTTGAACATGGATTTTTTTATAGTACAAAACTGTAGATGTATTTTCTCTTCCTTATGATTTTCTTAGTAACATTTTCTTTTTTTTAGTTTACTTTACTGTAAGAATACAGTGTACCATACATATAACATACAAAATATGTCTAAACAACTTTTCATGTTATCAGTAAGGCTTCCAGTCAACAGCAGGCTATTAGTAGTTCAGTTTTTGAGGAATCAAGAGTTGTACATGGATTTTCGGTGTCCCTACCCCACTATTGTTCAAGGGTCAACTATATGTGCCATGAGTGATTTTCAAAGCAGCCTGTCCATCTCATCCCTGCTCCCAGGCTTCCACTCAAGTCAGCCAGCGCCCTGGAGACACAGTTGGGAATCCAACTGTGCATTCTGATGGCTCAAGGATCCCTTGAACTCGTGCACAAACACATCCGTACCCATGCTTCCTTCACTCCCTCGTACAATCTGCTTGAATAAATGTCCATCATCCTCATGGATTATGAGCATCTTGAGGACAGAGCCCGGTCCAGCCCTTCTGCACATCCTCCACCCTGAGTCCTACCCAGCACTCAGCATCGGAATCGGCATGAGGGACATGCTCAATGTTGTTAAATATTCCTAAATTTTGCAAATGTGCGTGTGCACACATGCAAATGCACATACGTGCAGCAGGGTGTGGCTAGCACATATGAATCTCCCTGTGTGTGCTGGCCCCTGCTATGTACTCACGGGTTCAAACGCACACACACACATAGATGTGCACATCAACCCGAGTGACCACACACACCTGTGTGCCCTTCTTTTTGTGCACGTTTGTGTGCTGGTGTGGTGTCCATGGGTATGAGTCTAAAACACGCTTGGAAACAGACACTGGTCCGTCCCCACGCACATGTGCACAAAAATCCATTCATTTAATCACCCACTTACTTACCATTGGACAGATGTTTAGCTAGCACCTTCTCTGCACCAGGCACTGGTCAAGCTCTGGGAACATAGCAGTGAACAAAACGAAGTGCTGCTTCCATGCAGCACATGGTCTGGTGGGTGCCTATGCCCATCGGTGGGCGTGCACACGTGTGGCCCAGGTGCTAACATATGTGCATATATGCATATGGCCTCACCCGGAGGGGTTGTGCCCTCCTCTGATCTCATCAGGCTCCTCACCCCACAGTATGCCTGGCCTATCTCACCTGTGGGGTGTGAGAACACTAGGTACCAGGTGACCTCATCATCCTCACCCTGGCCGGGACCGTGTCTCATCTGTGAGCACGACCCATGGGTCAGCCAAGGTGACTCCTCCATGGGCAAGGGACATAGAAGACTTTTAAGGGCTGAGGGACAGGCCTAAGGGACAGGCAGGCCTGGTGGTGTCCTGCTGGCCTCTCAAAGCAAATGGAAGCCAAAGCAGAGCCATCATCCTCTTGTGTGGATTCCAAGACCACCATGACACTCAAGTGGCATCAGGAGGGGCTGTTGGCCAAGATGCCACTCCTCTAGCTTGACCAGGTAGAGGAATAAAAGGGAGGGACAGGGGATGGAGAAGAGTGCTCATCTCCAGACCCTGTTGCTTCAGCTGGACCTGGGTGGCAGCAAAAAGAGGACACGGGACATAAGAGGCCTGACTTCTAACCCTGGCTACGGCCAAGCCCGGCCTCGCTGTGTAGCCTCAGAAGAGCCTCTGCCCCCTCTGAGCTAGGTGAGGCTGGAGGGGCGGACGACTTTGAAGGCTGCCCTTCAGGATGTCCCCTGCGATGACTCATGCCACCCCAGGATTTGGAACACGGGGATGGGGTGAAGCCAGAGTCCAGGATCTGATGGATGCAAACACTCAGGAAGGACAAGAAACTAGGCCAGAGGGTTCCTGTAGGAGAATCAGGCCTTCGTTCCGGGGCCTGGCCCAGAGTGCAAGGGCTTGCCACGCCACACTCCCATCGGTCCGGTCCCTCTGCCTGGTGTACGCTCTCCACCCACAGCTGAATTTTCAAATCACCTGATTAAAAACACTGACTCTTAATAGTCGAGAATGCAGACTACAAAATCTTCCCATCATTAGGGTCCTGATTTTGTGTATCCCCATCCAGCCCCAGCCACACGTCCAGACCCCATCCTCCCCTTCACGGCACCGCCCTCCTAATGCTGCTCCAAGTCAGTTTTGCTGCTAAGTGTCAGATGCGAGAGGGCAGGGACCATGTCCGTCTTGTTCTCTTGCTGTTCCCGGAGCCCAGAACAAGCGTCTGGCTGATGGGAGGCACACAATAAACATTTGTTGAACAAATAAATTAAATGCACTGAACTGGCAGCCGCAGATATTCAGGGTAGGGAACTTTCAGATCATTTTTATTTTTTCCTTTATACTTGTAAGTCATTTCTATGTTTTCTAGAATGAGCATGTGTTGATTTCATAACCAGAAGCTCCCTCCCCCAAAAAAGTTCCTAAAAACAGAACAAGACAGAACTTCTCTTGACTCACGGCCCTGCTCCCCAGACCCCCTCGCTGAGAGCCTGTCCTCCCCTGGGCTTCCTCAGCACCTGGCCACGTGAGTAGCTCAGGTCACCCAGGAACTTAGGGACCCAGCACCAGCTGCCCCGCCCCAGGCCGGAGCACCCTTCCCGTCTCTATCATCTCAAACCCGTTCTGGGCTGCCTCCTTTTTGTTTTGTTTTAGTGTCAAAGTCCTGGCTCTGCCATTCACTCCCTCTGTGCTCTCCGGTGAATAACTCAACACCCCAGTGCCTCATTTTTCCCATCTTTAAAATGGGAATGATGCTAGCACCTGCCCCAGAGGGTAGGTGACAGAACTAAGTGCCCAAGAGGCACTAAGCACCACGCATGGCCCAGGGTACGGATCAGTAAAGCGTTTGTTTTATTTATTTATTTATTTATTTATTTATTTATTTATTTGTTTGTTTTGTTTTATTTTTTTTAGTAAGCCCTCCTCACAAGCCAGGCTGAGCACTCTGCACTAACCATCTGCACAACAGCACTAGCAGGTCAGACTGGAGACGGTACCCATTTCACAAACGAGACACTGGATGCTCAAGAGTGAGGTCACTCTACCCAAAGCCACTCATCGAGGAAGCCACAGAGGTGGGAGCGGACACCAGGTCTGGCTGGCTCCTGACCCAGTGCCCCTGAAGCTTAAAAACTGCATGGACCATGTATGGGGAAAGGTATTCGGGCTCCAGAATAAGCCCTTGTGCCCAGGAAGGGCAGGGGTCCAGGGCAGGAGACTGGGAAGAGGGAAGGTGGAGTCGGAGCTCCTGTCCCACCCAGACCAGCCCACTGACCTGCCAGGCGCTGCCGCTGTGGGATGGGGACTGGTCCCCGGGCTGGGTCTCCTCCTTCCCTCAGCAAGACCAGAGTCCAAATCCCAGAATGAGTCATTCTATCCTTCTCTTTATCCAATTGTTCGTTCATTCGTTCACTCATTCATCCAACCTTTATTTATTGAACACCTACTGTGTGCCGGGTGATATTCGGGCAGCAGAGACACAGTAGTGAACAGCACAGATGAAAAGCCCGCCTCTCCTGGAATTTACATTCCAATCAGGGAAGACCGACAAAGAGCCCATTAATGAGTCAGTATTTCTTTCTTTATGGAACAGGTAAGAGGGAGAGAATGTGCCAGGGAGGGTGTTCCGTCTCCTGTCTCCTATCCGTGTTCAACGGAAAACTTGCCAAAGGCAGCATCTGAGCAGAGAAAGTGGGGGGTCATGTGCCTATCAGAGGAGGAGGGTTCCAGGCAGAGGGGGCACTACCCCTTGTCCCCCTCATCTGTCTGTCCATCACCCTTCTCCCACCCCTCCCACTCTCGAGAAGTTGCCCTGGAGCCCCAGCTCTGGGAAAGGCTCGGGGTGAGGACCTAAATTCTGGGGTCAGACAGCCCCGACTCCTCCACCAACGGTGGGGCCCTGGGCTTAATCCCCTGCACCCCCACTCTCTGTTCTATAAAGCTAGGGGTTTGGGAAGTGAAAGAAAGAAAGGGGGTGAGGGTTTTCTACCTTCATATGAAGGTAGAAATGTCCTCTTGGAGCAAGAGGATTCATGAGTTGAGATTCCAGCTTTCTCAGGGGAGGTCCGGGGGAGCCTAAGACCCATCCCAGACTTGGGGTTGCAGGGACCAGAGAGGCTTGGAGTCTTCCTTGGCCTGGCCATTGTGGGAGGGTCCGTGGTGCCGGAGCAGAGAGGTGAGGGTACAGACCCTGCTGGGAGCCTGGGGAAGCTGTGGTCAGCCCCATGCTGGCAGCGCCCAGGTTGGCTGGAACACAGCCCTTGGTCTATAGGGACAAGACGGGATCCTGGATCCAGCCTACATCCCCATTCTCACCACAGCAAGCATGGTGTCTCAGCTCGAGTGTCACCTCCTCAGGGAGGCCAGCCGTGATGTTTCTACCTGAACAGCATCCCCTAGCTTGTTGCACTACTTCATAGATCTGTGTGGGGACTGGGTCAGCACCCATCTCTCCTGTGCTGCAAACTGTGAGACCCCACATTTGCTCTATCGAACCTCCATCTAGCACAGCAGCAGCTTAATACGTGTTTGTTGAATGAGTCATGAATGGACACCTGGACAGATGGCGGTAGCTGGTACTGGGACCCTCAGCAAGCACCTGCAGGGAGCAGCAAGGAAAGAGATAGACAAGCAGTTCCCTGCCTTGAGAGAAAGTGACCCTGGAGGGGCCAAAGCAGAAAAGAGGTGGCCAGTAGGTCACCAGTAGGTGACCAGTGTAGAGCTTTACAACACTACACACTGGAGGAAAACTTTACACCCTTCATTGCTATTACTTTATTATTTATTTATTTATTTATTTATTTAGTTTAAAGATTTATTTATTTATTTATTTATTTATTTATTTATTTATTTATTTATTTATGAGAGACACAGAGAGAGAGAGAGGCAGAGACACAGGCAGAGGGAGAAGCAGGCTCCATGCCGGGAGCCCGACATGGGACTCGATCCTGGGACTCCAGGATCATGCCCTGGGCCAAAGGCAGGCACCAAACTGCTGAGCCACCCAGGGATCCCCACTATTACCTCATTTAATCCTCAACACGGCCCTGTTAGGGCAACACTATTATCTCCAACTTACAGATGAAGACACTAAAGGATCAGAGAGGTAAAGTGACTTGCCCAAGGTCACACAGCTTATAAATCTTTGAGCTGGAATTTAAGCTCGGCTCTATTTGGCTTCACATAATGATGGCTACTATTCACGGAGCATCGGCTAGTTGGACATCCACTACTATCTAAGAATAAATATTATCTCTAATTCTCTATCTCTATTATTCTCTAATTCTCTCATCTCTCTTGATGTAGGTATCTAGGATTTCCCTTTCAAGCTTGAAAAACAGAGGCTCAGAGAGGCCACATGACTTTCCGAAGGCTACCGGAAGATAAGCAGCCCAGACCCATCCATCTGGGGCTCCTGGCCTCCCTTCTCCTGCCTCACTGCTTCAAGAGGCCTCGAGGGCCCCAACCAGCCCAGAGAGTCTGGAATCCAGGGACCTGCACTGAGAGGACTAGGTAGCAGTAGGGCTGTCATTAGGAGGGAAGATTCTGGAGCCAGACTGCCTTCATCCATAGCTCAGCTCCACCAAGTTCTAGCTGTGTGGTCTCGGTCTCCACGCCCTGCTCTGATAAATGAGGGTGATAATAGTACTACTGCTACAGTTATCGTAACGAATAATTAACCAAGGTAAGGGTTTTAGGACAGGGCCTGATAAATGTGATAGAAGCCTTAGCAGGAGTGAGTTCTACGATGGGTGGGGACCAGGGCTGCCCTGAGTTCAGCAGTCCAGGGATTTGGGGCTGGGAGGTGACAAGCTCATGCGTCAGTGCAGGACGCCAGCCCACACTGGGTCCTCTGTCTCAGGAGAACTCTGATCCTCGCCTGTCCTTGGCTGACCAGAGGGGAGGTGCCTGGGTGCGGTGCTAGGAGAGGGTTCCCAGTGGCCGGGGCCCAGCCTGGGGAGAAGGGGAGGGGCGGGGAGAGCCGGGTGGGGGCAGCGTGGAGCGTCCCTGCTAACAGAGCCCAGTGTTGTTCAGAGGCCAGGAAAGGCTGCGCCCCTCCTAGCCCCAGGGAGTGAATCACTACTGGTCTAAGCCAGTCCCAGTAACCCCAGTGACTATGCTCTGCTGGGGAACAGAGGGCATGTGGTGCAATTCTGGCCAGCAAAGCAAGAAAGGAATGTGGCAGGACTTCTGGGAAAGGTTCCCTTGCTCTTAAGAAGAAATGAGCAACAGGAAGCAGGTCATTTGCTGCCTCTGGTTGCACCGTGTGAGGTGGCGATGCTCAGAGCAGACGCAGCCACCGCAGGACCACGAGGGAATGGCCCACTTCGAGGAAGGCAGAGTGAGAAAAGGGAAAGAATCATGGCCTTGGGTGATATTGCTGAGTCACAGAAGTAAGCGACTCAGCTCTGAACATCTTATCTCCTAACCTATTTTCCTTATGGTTCATGCTCATAGTTGGTTCCTCTGCTGCTCATTAACAAAAGGGTCCCAGGTGACTCAGCATCTTAGCCTGACTTAGTCTCCCGGGCTTGGGCAGACATGGGTCAGGGATGGGGCTGGACCACACCAGGGCTCTCTCCTCCACAGCCAAGGGGCTACAAGCAGGTGGGAAGTCCAGCACCCCGCCAAGACCCCAGATGCCCAGAATGAACGCAGGAGGGGTGTGGTGTCTAGGAAAATCACTCCCCTGAGCCAGAGACTGATACAGATCCTTCTTTGGTCCAGTGGCCTAGAAGGTTCTGATCCTCTCCCCTTGAGTCCCTAGAGACTTGAGGCTCAGACACCAACCCATTGCAACCACACAGTCATGCTGGGCTCCAAGTGACCATGCCCCAGCGCATGGGGACCAAACACATCAGGAGGGGAGTGGGGATGTACCAGCTGGACTCTCACCATCCTTGGCTGCTGGGGGAGGCGAGACACCACCAAGGGCTGGCCCCATCAGACTGTGGGCCTGAGGGGCCTCACGAGACCCTTCTGCTGAAGTGTGCAAATAAATAGCACACAAAGGGTTCTTTGTGAAATGCTAGTCACCTGTCTAGAGTTCATGGTAACATGACCCTGGTACCCCATATACCCCATCCGGGTGCTTAATGGATAGTTGCTGGCTCCGTGAATGAACGCATAAATGAATGAGTAGATGCGTGGATGGATAAGCACTAGGTCATGAATGAATAAATGAGTGAGCCCTGTTGTTATTACTATTATGGGGTGTATTCATAATTACCCCAAAACTTAGCAGGTTAAAACTGCACACATTGACTATCACACAGTTTTGATGAAATGGGAGTCCAGACACGGCCTAAGTGGGTCCTGTAGCTCAGGGCTCTCCTTGGCTCAAGGCAAGGTCCGTCCCCTGGGCTACAGTCTTCTCGAGGCTCCATTGGAACGAGACCTGGGGTACCCACAGAGATCTGGCTCTGCTCAGCTCAGAGGAAGCCCTGGGACAAAGGGATAGGGTCTTTCCAGGGAATTGTGGGGACTCCGGGCTTGTGCTCACAGCTGCACTGTCTCCTTGCTCAGCCCTTCTGAGGCCTGCACTGGCCCCCACCTCCCACCAACTACCCATCATTCTTTGTACCCGCAGGTCCCACCTGGAATCCACTGCTGAAGGCCCATGGGCACCTGGCCCTGAGCCCAGGCATCATGTGGGTACAGGGGTCTCCTGCCCTTCCACATCTTTTCTAGACAGATCCAGCTTTATGGGCATGTGACCACAAAGTCACCTGGGAACCATGCTTGCTTAATGCTCTGCTATTGCGGTCTTGATAGGCTTTAATAATTCTTTACCAAGAGTCTTGAATTTTCATTTTGCACTGGGTCCTGCACATTATGTCCCTGGTCCTTCTTCTAGCCATCACTTCCTGGGGACCTCACAGCCGTTGTTTGAGGCCAAGAGAGCAGAACTATAAGCCCCATCTGCAGATGAGAAAACTGAGGCCCCAGATTTGAAGGCCAAAGAGAGCCCAGTAGCATCCCCCAGACCCTCCTTCCATCCTTGATCACGATGTGGGGCACCAACCTCAGACCCAAAGCCTGAATCTTGGGAGGGGCTGCCTGGGAGGAAGCAGTTCTCAGGGGTCCCTCTGATATTTCCAGAAGGGTAAAAGAGAGACGCCTTGGGTGCTCACGACCCCCAGCTTAGTCCCCTCAAGGCCTCCTCCTTCATCTCTTCAGTTTTGTTCTAGGAATTAACCAGAGGCTGATGGGATGAGAACGGCAACTCAAAGGGACCCCAGTGGATGGTCCTTGGCGAATATTGACTCAGAGGCATTTCCCTGCTTCGCCTTCCCTGTCCTTCCCCCCCACACCCTCACACCGTCCCCATTGTGTCTCTTCTCTGGTGCCTTTTCCCAGCAAGATGAATTCCCAAACCTGCTCCCTTCTAACCTCTGTGTCTAGACACAGTAGAGGATCTGGAGGTAGAAATCAAGGGCTGGGAGGAGCCCCTTGGCAGGTGTTGCCATCTTTGGGGGCAACTGACTATGAGAGAAAAGAAATTAGAATCTAGGCAATGTTGGGCGGAGTTGAATCCTGGCTCTGTCACGAGTCCATCGTGTGACCTTAAGCATGTTTTGGAATCCTTCAGGGCCTCAACTTCCACATCTATAAAATGGGAGCAATAAACCCTAGCTCTGGGGTTGCTGTGGCAAACACTGGGGATACTGCAGATGCAAGTGCTGTCAAGCGGCCTTACAAGTTGGAGGGGTGAGCCAAAACCTCCTCTGGGGGCACGTGAGCGGCTCGGTTGGTTAAGTGTCCAACTCTTGATTTTGATTCAGGTCGTGATCTCAGGGTCATGAGATTGAGCCCCGCATCGGGCTCTGCTCTGAGCGTGGAGTCTGCTTAAGATTCTCTCTCTCCCTCTCCCTCTGCCCCTCCACACAAACAAACAAACAAAAACAAAACCAGAAAACCTCTCCCACACTAGCTGTGCTGGGTACCAGGGCATGACTCCATCCCTCTTTTTAGCAGGATGCCTGGCCCTGAATCTGCCTCCCCCATCAGTGTGAGAATGTCTGAAGGGCAGGCAGCGTGGCCCTTCCCCTGAGCACCAGAGCTGGGCTCCGAGCTGGCAACCTGGCCATGATTAGGAGGCTGCCTTTGAAGCAGACCACCCAGGTGAGCGCCCCCACTGGGCTGCTTGTCACCCATGGGGTGATCTTCACAGGGAGCTTAACCTCTCTGAGCCTCAGTTTCCCTGCCATGTCAGGGCATGCCACCCCTTCCTCCACAGAGGATGGAGAAGATGAAATGATATAAATGAGCCATGCAAAGTGCTGAGCACACTTTCAGGCTCTGGCACACAGTAGGCGCTCACCAAGGTGCCAAATCTATGTCGGCTAGAAAGTTCGCAAGGGTAAGGAGACGGCCCGTACCAATCACCTGCTACCAGGTTTATAAACACGCACATGCATGTACACACACACACACACTGGTCCTCCAGGATGCATCCCCACCCCCACCCCAGCCTAAAGCCCAACTTGCACCAACAGCTGCTTCCACATCCCAAGGACTTTGCTCTCCCCCCAGAACATCTGGAACATTCTGCCAAAATTGCCGCTGGGGGACTCAGCAGCCTCCCTCCCCCACTTCCTGGCTGTGGGAAAGCACGCAGAATTCCCGGGGGTCCCTGAGGTCTCTCCTTCAGAAGCCCCTGCTCCCTTAAGACCAGTAGCCCAGCTGCAGCGGCGTCCCCCCCCCACGCCCCCACCACCCCCTACCCCCACCTGCCTCACCCTTTCCCTCTGCCCACCCCTCCTCTCCTCCCCATTGCTCATTCCGTCACTCTTGCACCTCCTCTGTCCCCCAGAATCCACTCCCACCCACCTCTCACTTTGCACGTGGGGAAACTGAGGCTCCGGGAAGCCAATTCACTACAGAACCTGTTTCCAAAGATGGGTGGGCAGGTCCGGCACCTGGTGGGGGCTCAGCCTCTGCGTCTCTTCTTCCCCTTCCTCTGCTCTGTGCAGCTCTAGCCTAGGGCGGGCAGGCGCAGGGGGCAGCGGGCAGCCAACCCCTCCTGGCCCCCACCCTCGGCCCCCGGGCCCGGGACATCTTCAGCCACCAGCCTGTCACTGGACCCCAGTGCCTCCCATATGAACAACCGCCCTCTAATTAGTATATTAGAGGAAGTGGGGCCGGTGGCGGCTTCTTGCTAGAAACGCCAGCAGCAGTTCAGGAGCTGCGAGGAGGTGGACGGATCCTGGGTTAACACCGCGCACCCCAGCCTCCCTGCACGGAGCCCGCCTCCCAGTGAGATTGCTTTCTCCCTGAAGAAAACAATTTGGTCTCACTCTCTTTCTTTCCTTTTCTTTATTTATTTTTTTTAATTTTCTTACCTTTCTCTGATTGTCACTATTGGAAACACAGAGACTGGTTCATTGTCTTCAGATTCAGCTGGACCCAGGGATCCGGGGAGGGGGGCCCCCAGCACCCAGCGGGGCCGCCCTGGTCCTGCGAGGCAGGGATCCCCTCTGGGGCCCGTTGAGTCACGATGATGACATCGGCGGGAGCTGGCACTTCTTGGACACCTACATAGGCTAGCTCATACCCTACAAGGTTATTGTTATCCTGTTTATAAACATAGGGAAACTGAGGTCAGGGAGGTTAGGAACATTCTGAAAGGCAGGAAGCTGGGGGCTGGGGGCGGCTGGGACAAGGACCAGGGGCCTGGGATTTCTCACTTGTCCCTCACCATTGCCTGGGGGCCCAGAGGAGGTCAGGGCATTCCGAGGAACTGACCTCCGTCTTCTAGTCTTCATAATGGGGACACTAACGTCTCGCCTGCCCCTGACACTGCTTGCTGTGAGCACTCCCAGGGGAGGAGAAGGCAAAGCTCCATAAAATCCCCAAGGCAGGGGGGCACGCAGAGGCAGGGGGACTGTGAACCTCCCCACCACCCCCGTGCCCCCCACTAGTGTCCAGACACGAGCACACCCCTCACGCCCATGAGCTGCGCTTCCCCCCCGCCCAGTGCCACAGATGCAGTTAGGACAAAGAAACACGAACTTCTTTTCAAATGTGGGTCAATTCCTAGAAGCTTTAGGCACTGGATATTTTCTCAATCGATGGATTTTAAATTACGACCGCTGTGGCCGTGGGAAGGGAGGGTGGACTAGCGGGTGCCACGATGGGGTCTGCTGCTGTGAAGCCTGTGAGCTGCGGGCGTATGGATGCGCCTTATGGCCAGAGGTGATGTGTCCAGCCCCAGTGTGGAGAGGGTGGGCTCGCTCCCCAGGCCGCTGTCAAGGCCCCTAAGGGACAAACACGCCACATGGCTGGACCCACACAGGACAGTCACGCAGGGACGGCAGGGGCAGGGGCCTGAGAGCACCCCCACCCCATGCCTTTGCTCACACTATCCCTCCGTCTAGAATGCACTTTATCCTTGTCACTGGGCAAGCCTCTACGCACCCTTCAAGACCTGCAGGAGAGGGACGCCTGGGTGGCTCAGCTGTTGAGCGTCTGAGCATCTGCCTTGGGCCCAGGGCGTGATCCTGGAGACCCGGGATCCAGTCCCGCATTGGTCCTCCTGCAGGGAGCCTGCTTCGCCCTCTGCCTGTATCTCTGCCCCCCGCCCCCTGTCTGTCTCTAATGAATAAATAATAATAAAAAAAAGACCTTCAGGAGAGACCAGAGGTGCCCCATGTCACCGCCCCCAGAACTCCTTACTTCAGCGTAGCTGTGGGAGACACTCCATGCTTATCTCTGGGGTCCTGCCCCGAGAACCCCGGGTGCCTCTGCGTTCCCCACCTCAGTACCCTCTCTCCCCAAGACCACCCAACCCAAGCACAAATGCAGCAGGAAGGATGTCTCCGATACAACGTTCAGCCAAAGGGGGACAGGAGTCACTAGATAAATGCCCAGCCACCTGCCCTCTAGGAGGGAAACCCTGAGGTGTGTTCTACACCCTTCTTCAAAGGGCCCCAGCAGGACCGAGTGTTGGTTGTTCAAAGCAGGACCAACCAGCTCCATCGCTCATCCTGGAATCGGATGTCCGTCCTCCCCTATCCCATGCCCACTCTCCCACCTCTTGCTTCTGGGATCACCTCCCCAGAAAGCAACCTCACTCAAGTCCCTGCCTGAGAAGCTCTCTCAGCCACCCCGTACCTGACCTGCCTGACCATGTGATGGAAGCAGGTGAGCATCAGCTCCCTGTGCCTGTTTCCTCACCTGGATCAACTATGCTAATTATGCATAAAGTGCTTATAACAGTGCCCGGGAGGCAGTGAGCATTCAGGAAACGGTGACAGTCACTAACACCATTCGCACTTTTATTGCCACTCTCTTGTCTATAAGTCCACAGGGCTTTGTACAGTCAAGTCAGGAAGGAGGAAGAGGGTCTGGGCGAGAATATTAAAAATCAGATTTTAGAGTGCTCCAGGCAAAGGGAACAACACAGATGCAAAGGCCCTGAGGCAGGACCGAGCCTGAGGGTTTGAAGAACTGGGAAGAGGCCAGCGCAGCTGGAGGGCAGCGAGCAGCAGAAGGCCTCAGCCGGCTCAGGCAAGGCCTCTTTGGAGAGTAGATTTTATTCTAAATGTAAAAAAGAACCACCACGGGTGTTAAGCAGAGAAGTAACATGGCCTGGTTTGTTTTGAAAAGATGACTCTGGTTGAGCGTGGGATACTATCAGGGGGAGGGAAGGGGGGAAGTGCTGGGGCCGTCGATGGAAATGCAAAGCACTGGACAGATTCAAGACAAATGGAGGCGGCTTCCTGTTCTGTTCTTGCCATCTCGAAATTCTCAATCAGGTTTTATCCTGCACCAGCCTCCACGGTTATATAGTTGATCCAGTGGGGGGGGGGGGGGGGGTGGACAGAAGGGTCAGAGCTGGTGACACAACTCTGGGTGTCACCAGCATAAAGATGGTATTTAATGAGCTCCCCTAAGGAAAGTTAGCCCCATCCCCACCTTACAGATGGGGAAACTGAGGCTCTGCAAGCTAAGAAGGCTTTTCCCGAGGTGTTAATTCACACCATCCCCTCCACCTGGAGTTCCCTCCCCGACAGCTCCTCAAAGTTTCCTGATTCACAGGCCATGTTCTTCCTGTTAGAAGAGATCATTTGGAAGGAATCAGAAGAGGTAGCACCAGCCAGGAGCTGGACACCTGGCTTCTCACCACTGACTTGCCAGGCGGCCTGGGGCCTCCGCTGCTTCCCAGCAGGCCTGCTCCTCTTCTGCAGCCTGAGTCTGCAGTGCTCACGATATCTACGCCCCTCCGTGGATTTCTCACGCCAGCCTGCCTCCTTCTGTAGGCCTGGTCTCGGAGACTGTAAACAGATCCTCGGGCTGGAAGTGGAGATCTTCCCCCCACCCCGCCTGCCCCGGGGGGGTGAGGTTAAACCCAGAGGCCCTCAAGGAGGCAGACAGGCAAGTGGTCATGTGGGGAGAGCCTGGATTCCAATCATGACTCTGCTTTGACTTGCTGTGTGACTCAGGCAGATCTCTCACCCTCTCTGGGTCTCGGGGTTCTCCATGTAACACAAAGGATCTCTATGGTCCCTTCTGGCTCTAAAATCTTAAGATCCTGGGCTTCGGGTTCCAACCCCTGCCTAGTGGGAGGTTGGGAGGAAACCAGGAAATCTCAGAGGAGGGATCAGTATCTCCCCCCCAGCCCCAGAAACCCTGACCCACCTCATCCAACAGGCAACATGCATTAGTCCCAAACCATGCTGCTGGGTTTGGGGGAGCAGCAACCCCATCACAGACCCCAACGCAGTGGCTGATCCTCAATAGCCAACCAGGGCACAGACTCCTTGCCATTGCGGCTGTGAAGCAACCGTGACACAGGGCTTTGAAATCTAAATGAAAGACACACAACAGAGACCCCACCCCCATGCCTCACCTTGGCACCAGAATTTATCGCTTTCATTTTAATAGGTTAATTACGTAGACAGGTAGGTGTCCGAAAGCCATCCTTCTCAGCACAGGGCCATCGCGGGGTGACCAGGCTTTTCCAAGCAAGCTCACAGTGAGCACAGGGGGAGGTGGCCAGGCTGGCTTTAATTACCTGGGGCGTGCACTAATATCCCAAAGATGCTCCCCTCAGAGGACAGGGCTTTGTTGGGGCTGTGAAAATACGGCTGCTGGGCGCCAGCCTGGATTTATAGCAGACAAGCAGCTCTCCGCCTCTCCTGCTCCATTAGCATTTCCCACCTTGTTGTGTATGGATGGGGCGCATCTCCTCTGATGTCCCTGGAGGCCAAGGCTGTGCTGAGGCTGGGGCCACGCTCCTTCATGAGTTCAACCGATATTTATTGAGCACCTACTAGAAGGCAGGCACTGTGCTAGGCCCTGAAGATAGGGCAGCAAGCGAAACAGATCAAAATCCCCTTCCTTATGTTCTTAACAGGGAGAGAGATGATAAAAGAAATACGTAGCTTGTTGTTCTTTTGCTGTGGCTCCAAACAACACACACTGAGTATCAGAATTTGCACGCACGAGGAGTCCAGGACAAGTGAGCTGAGTCCTCTGCTCAGTCTCTTGTGGCTGAAATCAAGGCGGTGGCCAGGCTATGTTTCCCTCTGGAGTTCAGAGTCGCCTTGCAAGTTTATGTGGATGCTGGAGGAACCGAGTCTCTCGCTGGCCTGCTGGTGGGGGTCACTCTTCGCTCTTAGAGGTCACTCCCAGGTCCTAGCCGTGTGCCCCCGGCTCCGTCTTGAAAACTGGCAACTTCTCACGCGTAGAAATCCCCTCTTGGTTCTGAATCTGCCTCGCCAGGGGAAGCCCAGTCCCTTTGAAGGGCTCATTTAATCAGGTTAGGCCCCTGGAGGATGATCTTCCTTTTAATAAAGTCGACTAATGATTTGGGACCTTAATTCCATCTGCAAAATCCCTTTGCAGCAGCATCTAGGTTTGTGTTTGATTGAAGAACCGGGAGAAGAGGAGGGTTGGCCAGGGGGCTGGAGTTTGCGGGGGTTTTCAGCGCTGCCCACCACAGGATGTTGGAAGGTGCCGGGTGATACAAAGAAATTGAGCAGGATGGAGGGACCTAGAATGATGGCAGGGGTGGCGGGTGGGGAGGATCATCTTCAGTGGGTGGTCTGGGAAAGTGGCACCGAGAAGTGGCATCCGAGCAGAGACACAAAAGATGAGGGAGTCGTCCTTAGGGCTCTCTGGTGACAGCAGGGGACCAGCAAGAGTCATAGGGGATGGGGTCAGACTGCGCAGGGCCTGGTAGGCCATGGTGAGGACACAGGCTCTCTGCTGAGTGACGTGGGGGGTCATCACAGGATTTTGAGCAGTGGAGTGACATGATTCAACTTAATTTCTAAAAAATCTCTTGGGCTGTGGGGTTGAGACTGGATTGCACAGGGCAAGGGCAAAGCAGGGAGACCAATTAGGAGGCCCTTGCCATTACCCAGGGGTAGAGCCGTGGTGGCTCAGCCCTGGGGATGTTCTGAAGGCAGAGCCCACAGGATCTCCTGACAGATCAGGATGTGCTGTGGGAGGACAGCGTGGTGCTACCCCCAGGCTCCGTGCAGAGCGTCGGCCCCCGGACACCCTTGAGAGGTGTCCCCGGACAGTTGTACGAAAGCAGCAGGTACCTTCTAGATTGTCTTTTCACATTAAAAGACAGGAGACCTCCTCAGGGGGTGGGAGGGGGAATTGATCCAACCTTTCAACAATACCCCAGCGTCCTAATTAAATTCTCCTATTCACAGGTACCAAAGTCAGCACCTCCCTCACCAAGACCTGTCAGCGGGAGCCCTAGTAGGAGTGGGAGGTCCAGATTTCAGGCTTCTAACTAATCCTCGCTCAGCACCCGCCAATCCACTCACCTTTTTGTGGGAATGGTTGCCCCCAAATGCAAGTCACAATGTGTCCCTCTCTTCTTCACAAGTGGCTTCCATAGATCATCACTTCTGCAAAATATGCCATATGGCCTCAATATAAGGCAGTCAATTGTAAGAAGGAAGCCCTATTGATTAAAAAACAAACAAACAAACAAACAAAAAAACAACTTTCAGGGAATTTTTTTTAAAGGAAGGTAAAATCCTACATTATATTTTTTTGAAAATTTTTTTGAAATTTTTTAATTTAAATTCAATTTACCAACATACAGTATAACACCCAGTGCTCATCCCATCAAGTGAGCTTTCAGAGAATTTAAATAAACCCTATATTACATATGCATTATCGACTGTAAGACATTCCCTATCTCATAAATATGGAAATATTCATCCTACAATTGTAACTATTAAGGGGGAGGGGTTGCATGGTCAACACTTAGTTAACTTAAGAGTCTGCCACTGCAGGACTTGTCAGAGCCTTGGAATGATCACATATACTGTGCTTCTCCCAGAGGTTCTTAAAAAATCTATTTTCCAACCATCTATTAGAATAAAATATAATCCATCTATTTTCTATTTAACCTCTGATCCATTTGATCTTTTCTTTTGGCAGAGCTTCTGTTAAGACTGGTGTTCCCTAGAAAACACTTTGGAAACAATATCAGATGCCTCAGCTAGATAATCAAGGCCCTCGTGATCTGGCCCTGGCCCAATTTTCCTAATCCAGTTTCTGTTCTGGGGTTCTTACGCTTCCTTCACGACACACCACCTATTCCGGTCCGGAACTTCTCCTCCTGTTATAATTCCAGGCAGGACAATCCAACCTGACTTAATCCTTACCTATTCTTCACTCCATTAGCCAAATATTATTTATTGAACCTCTAGAATATACCAGAACTCATCCAGGCAGAAATGAGAACATGGTGAACGAGACAGACAGGGCTCCCGGCCTTATGGAGTGTACAAACATTCACACACATGCACACCCATGTGCACGTACCTGACTGCAGATTGGCTTGGGTGCTATGAAGAATGAAAGCAGGGCACGATGAAGGAGCATAATGGGGACTTCTTGCATTGAGAGCAGTCCTCTTTGAGCTGAGATATGGAGGATGAGTAGGAAGCCATCAGGCAGAGAACGAGGACAGAGAGAGTTCCAGGCAGAGGTTACGGTATATGGGAAGGCTCTGAACTGGGAAACACCTGGCGTATCGGAAAAACTGAGTAGAATTCAGCATGATTGGATTATAGTGAATAAGACTGATGAAGAGGCTGAGTCCGGATCATGCTGGGTCTTGTGGGCCATATTAAGGTTTTGGAGATGTATCCTTAGCACAGTGGGCAGTCACAAAAGTGTTTCACAGTCTACAGCACAAAAGACATTTGGGGGATTCCAGAAAGAGTGTGGGAGAGTCTAAGAAGCTACATCATTCTTTTTATTGCAAATGTCAGAAAACCCAACCCTGAGCAGTTCAAGTAAACACAGAATTTATTAACGAGTGTAGTTGAAAGCCCAGGGATAGGGAAGGGATTCAGGCAAGGCTTGATCAAGGTTCAAACAATGCTGCCATGGCCCAGTTTGTTTCCTTCCATCTCCTCTACTTCCTCTTGCCAGCTCTGTTTTCCCTAGGATCACATGACATAGGGGCAAGACGGCTGGACTAGCTCCAGTCCCACATTTGCTCTCGTCCAGGCTCAGCCAGGCAAGAGTGGAGTCTCTTTTCCTAATAACACAATCAAGTCCTGGAATCGAGTCTCATTGGCTCTTATCGGTCTGACCTCGGTCTTGTGCCCAACCCCGAACCAATCACCATAGCCAGAGGAATGGAAAGAGCAACTGGCCTGACCTGGGCCACAGGTTGTGCCCATGCCACCAGAGACGGAGCTGGCTTCCTTGGAACTACGTGCCCTGGAGGGCAAGAGGCACATCCCCCCGGATGAAAACCAGGGTCTTTTATGGAAAATGTGGTGAGAGGGAGTCAGGGGCCCTACGTGACCAATATCCACTAGAGAAAATACTGCAGCATTCAGGCAGTAGCAGCAGAGGTGAGGAGAAGGGGACAGAGTCGACTTAGACTTTGGTGGTAGGATCAACAGGATGTGGTGCCGGGTGGGATGTGGGTGATGAGTCCATCAGGTTTCTGGCTGACACACCTCAGGGGGCAGAGCCACTGAGTTAAGATGAGGAAGGTGGAAGGTGAAGCAAATTTGCAGCCTCAGAGGGGAGATCGGACCCCTCTCTGCCCTTCCGGCCCTTACGAGGTGTCACGCCCTCTGTGATACCATCCTAGATGCTCCCTGGTCAGAATTCCCTCCTCTTTCCGCTACCCTTGTTACCCCTTGAGACCTTTTTGGCACCCTGCTGGTGTCCAACATCCTCACTCATTGTTTCCCAGCTTATCCCCCCCCCCCCTCCGTTCCAGACTGTGAGCTGTGAGCTGTGTGGGGACAGGGATGGGGCTCAATTCACCGCAACCCCTCCTGCAGGCCCGGCACAAGGTAGATGCTCAGTAAAGAGCTGTTGAACTAAATCAAAATAAACCCTCAAAGGAAAGGGGACCCTCCTCGATGTCCCCTGAATCGGAAAGGCCTTTTCAGAAACACACTCCCAATGACCTGTGTGGCCCAACAGGTGAACCAGGTGCCTGGTTTCTTCTCGCAGGGAAGGCCACACCTTCCTGGACAGCCCCGTGTTCATAGATAAAGACGCATCTGCTTCCCCGCAGTACTGCTCTAGTAGCTTCTGCTTTCTCGGGTCATGCACTTGCTGAAAGGAAGATGCAATCACATCTATATTGTATTTCCAAACTATAAAACAGTGACAGAATTTGTGGGGCCTCCTTATGTCCCCAGGAGTGGAAATCATTCTAACCTTCCAATAAAATGCCAAGGCCCTAATTAAAGTCTCTAAGGCTGCAGTCTCCTGGCCCAGCGCCCCTGCTCAAAGCAGCCTCTTTCCTTGCTTGGGACTGGGAGGTGTGAGATGCCACCACATGAAGCTCCAGACCTTGAGGACTCTGGAGAAGCGCAGATCCCAGAGGACCCACCCAGCCCGGGTCCAGTCCCATCTCCACGTGGAACCCACTGATCGCTCCAGGGACTCTTTCCAACTCCCCCTCTCTTGGCCCCACTCTTCCAGGTGGGTCTAATCTAAGGTGAATTGTGCTTTTTATTTTATTTTATTTTCCCCCCATAACTTCTCCTCTCCTGGAGTTGAGAAAGAAGGGGCTGGTGTGGGGCCCGGTGGGGGAATTTCATAAGGAATCCGGCCTAGGGTGGAAGGCACCTCAGCCCTTCTCCTTCAAAGGGATGGCAAACGTCAGAATGAGCTTCAAGAGAGATTTTTCAGGAACAGAAAATGTCAGAGTGAAAATAGCAATGTTGCCAGTCTCACCTCCTGCCTCTGCGCTGTGGAGCTTGTGCTCAGGCCCAGATGGATGATGGTGGGAAGAGGAGGAGGTTGGGTGCTCTCTTCCAGGTGGCCCACTGAGGAAGAACGGATAGGGTTGGGCTGGGCAGGAGGAAGAGGGAGGTGGTGGCAAGAGCTTCTAGCAGGATGACTGTCACCTGAGCTCAAGAGAAGTCCCAGGAGGTGAGCTACAGGGCCGGGTCTTTCACAGCAGATTTGGATAGCCCAACAGACAAATGCAACAGGGTACGATTAAGGTAAAGGGGAGCTAGATGGGCAGAAATTATGGCTCAGGAATAAGAAACACAAAACATCTTAGGGTTTTTATCCAACATTAAGTATAAATGGAATCAATAGGATGGTGCAGCTACTAAAAAGCCAATGTGTTCTTAGGTTGCTTGATAGAAGTATGAGTTTCAAAAGAGGGGAGGGGATTGTCCCTTCCTGCTCCCATTGGAACAAACCTGACAGTGTGTCCAGGTCTGACCCCTGCCACCTTCTCTATCACAAAAGGGAGACTGGTTTGTCCATAACCTCTCGGTCAGTTGAATACAGATACATGAAGATGTGCACACACACGGTGCAGATCCTGATGCATGTTCAAATTGTCTGTCCTCTAACTTGACCCTATTCACCACCCCACTTTGCACCTCTCCACCTCTTTTTGGAGACTTTCCTGCAGTTTGTCGTTCAGTGGCTTCTGCTTTCACTCTTGGCTGGGGGTGAGGGGATTGGGGGGGAAGAGTTCCCGAAGTCCTGGGGGGGCAGTGAGGGAGAATCAGGAGATTCCCTCCCAGAGGCCTGGCTTCAGCCTCCTGTCGGTCTTTCCTGTCATCCTGCTGAAAGAGCATTTATAAAAATTAGTGAAAGGGGATAAAGGGAAAGGAGAGAAAATGAGTGAAAATATCAGTGAGGGTGAACAAAACATGAGAGATACTTAACTCTGGGAAATGAACAAGGGGTAGTGGAAAGGGAAGTGGGAGGGGGGTTGGGGTGACTGGGTGATGGGCACTGAGAGGGGCACTTGGTGGGATGAGCACTGGGTGTTATGCTATATATTGGCAAATTGAACTCCAATAAAAAAAATTTTTTTTTAAATGAAAGAGCATTTACCTCCTCTGCCTTGAGCCCAGTTGTTCTAGCTTCAGGATGTACTGGCCCAGGGCGGGGAAGGAGGTCAAGAAGCCACCTCCCCCCGACTTGGCTGCCACCCCAGCCTGGAGCTCTTCAGATGAGCACGACAGGCGGGCCAGGGGTGCAAGCCCAGCAAGTGGAGATGTGACAGGCCTGAGGCTGCTCTGTCCAGAGGGCAACAGAGGACAGGGCAAGGGGGCCGTGATGACTGTCTGCGGCCAGCCGCAGGTCTGTTGGGACCATCTGATCGTGTGGACCCAGGAGACAACACCAACTCTGAGGCGGGAGGGACCAATGGATGATTCCAAGTCCACAGAAGGAAGAATTTCATAAGACTCCAAGCTTGTTCAAGAAAGGGCTACCTAAGAAATAATCCCCTTCATGGGAGGCAGTCCAGGCACAGGATGGATGACCTTGACGGGATCAAAAGACGGGAGTGAGGGCGAGGCTTGATTTGGACTCATTCCAAACAGATTCTAGGACCTGTTCATTAAGCCATTAGCTCATAATTTCCCAAGGAACACACTGAAGAGGTCACTCCGACCCCTGAATATGGGGGTGCCATTCCGGCCCCGAGGCTGCCCAGGAGCCTCTCGGGAGGATCGTGCAGACCCGGGCTCAGCAAGGACCACTGTGTAGAAGCCAGCCATGCGCACACTCATGGAACCCCAGCATGTGTCTGCGAGGTGACAGCACGAGCCTGGGCTGCCCGCACCCGGCCTGGCTGTGTGACCCGAGGCAAGTCACTTCGCTTCTCTGTGCTCTTGTTTTTGCCTCTTGCAAAACAGAGACACCAATGGTGGGCATGTCCCAGAGGCATCTGAAGGCTGGAGGAGGAGCTGCACGGTAAGTGCTGGGGACAGTGCCCAGCGCTCAGGACCTGCTGCATAAACATGAGCTGCAATTAGAGTCAGATGAGCATCCAGTCCGCCGCCCCCTCATGGCTATGACTGTGCCCGGTGCACCCAGAGCCCAAGAGAACCCTGGGAGGCAGGCTGGGGGTCCTGTTTTGCAAGAAGGGAACAGAGGCTCGGGGAGATGGAGTGTCTCTGCTGCAAGTAGGCCCACTCAGAGAGTCACTTTGCTATTTCCAGGGCCACAAACCACTCCAGGGACCCCCAGGGACCTGAAACAAACTGGATTCCCTCCCTCCTGTGCTGAGCATCTCAGGTGGGTGAGCCACCTCCGTGGAGTCTGCCAGAGTCTATGGGATAAATGAGAGGAAGAATAGCCCACACTCTGGGGCGTGGAGCATGGGCACAGCTCTCCATGAGCCTGGGACCTCCACTCCCACCCCACCTGGCGGCCAAGGTCTTGGGAGCTGCATCTGATTTAGTGTCCCCTGCACCAGCCTCCAGTCACCAGGAACAGCCTGGTGCCTTTTCCGCATGTGACAGCTTCCTTCCCCCAGGACTTTGCTGAAGCTGTTCCATCACCTGGAATGCCTTTCCCCATCCCCGATTTTCCAAATCCTGTACAGCCTGGTTAGAGCAGCCACACTGAACAAACCCTTCTGGGTCTTTATCTCCTCATCTGTAACAAGAGAGAGCTGGACTCGTTGATCTCCAAGGTTTTTTTCCAAGGCCTGATTTAAATTCCACCTCCTCTGGGAAGCCACCCAGATGGAAGTGGTCACCTGCCCTCTGAAACCCCACAGTGCTTTGTGCAAACCTTCTAATGGCACAGATGGCTTACTGCCCCGACTCATGGCAACATGGGATCTAGGTGCTGTTTCTCGAGGGCAGGTGGGCTTCGTGTTACATTTATTTCTATTTCCCTTTGATGGGGGGTAGATGGACAGGTAGATGGGCTGATGGAGAAGCAGAATTGGGCAGCCACCCAGGCCCATCTGTGTCTTCCAACAGATCCCCAGAGCCCAGAGGAGGACTCTTTTGCCCACAAGGAATGAAGTGCTAATGGCAAGTGGTGAGATATAGGGCAGTCGAGAAAGAGGATCCAAAGTCAAACCACCTGCACACAGTCCTCCTTGGCCTCTGCCCATTTCCTCCTCCCATCCCCCACCCCAGCTCAGCACCTTCTCGGGTCCCACTGTCACTTCACCTGCCAGCAAGGCTGCTCTGCTCTGACATCATTAATGAGACTCCTCCCTACCCCAACGGATGATGAGGTGGAGTGACCTGTCCACGTCACCCTGCCGGTGAAAGAACCAGAAACCTGGACTTCTGGTGCCCATCATGGCTCCCCCACTGTCCATCCCCATCCCTCTGGGTCCTCCAGGCCGGCCCAACAGTTAATTGATTCAGGGGTGAGGGTGTCTGAGCCAGACATGGCGAGCTAAACCCCCACCCCACCCCAGACCCTCATCAAAGTCCCCCCCATCGCCCTCCCCCTGACCCCAACCGGCTCTGGGATTTCGATCTGGAGCCCCAGAGGGAGAGGTTTGCTATGACTTTGCTGTTCCCACTCTCCCGTCTCCTGTGTCTGCAGCACGCCTTTCCCCAGCAAAGCCACTAAATCACTTTTATAGGATTCGAGGTTCTTTCTACCCGGCGAATTTCCTGCCAATACAAAATGTCTTCCAGGATCTGGGGAAGACAGGTTGGCTTGGACGGCTGTTCATTAGAGGAAGATTAATGGGGCCACTGATCCCATTAATGTGTTATTGACCCTTCCCTTAATATAATCGGCCAAACAGCTCAACCTCTGGCTCAAGGCAGAGTTTACTCAGAACTCAGGTCCCATTTGTGGGGAAAGCGGCTCTATTGGCTCGGCCCCATTCCCACTGCCTGAGGGGTAACAGATGAGCCCCTCTCCTATCTATGAGAGTGGAAACCCTCACTTCTCATCCCACAGGCCAGCCATATAACAGCTAACATTGATTGAGTGCTTCCTATCTACCAGGCACTCTGCTAAGCACTTTACAGGCATGATTTCATTTAAGCCCCTTAGTTCCATTTTATGGAGAGGAAAACTGAGGTTTGGAGGAGTTAAATAACCTTCACAAGATCATGCAGGATATGCTCAAACCCAGCAGCCACTGCTAAGAACAGCAGATAATGCCGTCATGCCCATATCATGCCTACTGGCATCATTCTAGATCAACACCGACCAATAGAAGTATAACGCAAGCCATATATGTAAACTTTCATTTTCTAGCAGCCACTTTAAAGACAGGAAACAGAAAGAGGTGATATTATTTTTATATTTATTTTAAAGAGACAGAATGAGCAAGTGGGGGTTGGGACAGAGGGAGAAGGAGAGAGAGAATTCCTGCCCAGGGCTCCATCCTATGATGCATAAGATCATGACCTGAGCTGAAATCACAAGTCAGACGCTTAACCAACTGAGCCGCCCAGGAGCCTCTGAAATTGTTTTTAATATATTTAGCAAAACCCAATATATCCACAATATTATCATTCCAACGTGTAATCAATATAAAAATTGTCGGATACCCACCCCATTCTTCTTGTACTAAGCCTTCTAAATCTAGGGGCTATTTTCCTCTTATGGCACATCTCAATTTGGATTAGCCACATTTCAAGTGCTCAACAGCCACACGTACCAAGTGGTCGCCCTATCAGTGCAAGTCTCGATGCTCCATGTGCTTTCATTCATCCATTCCTTCTTTGTTAACACCGTGAGGGGGCTGCCCTTATTATCATCGGCCCCTTTTAAGCATGAAACACCTGAGAGACTCAGAGAGGGGAGGTGACTGGCCTAAGGTCAAACAGCAGGTAGGTGGCAGGACTGGGAAGCCAGGTTGGCTGCAGAGCCCACGCTTTTACCCGCTATGCACACGATAACATCCTGCCAGGCAGGCAGGACAGCTCTCTTCACACTGGAGCCTGGGTCCCCAGGATGGTCTCCAGCTCCCAAGGCATCTCACTGCTCTGTCTAGGGTGCCAGGCCCTCTGAGGGGCCTTAGAGACACAAGGGCTGCAGCACAGTCCCTGCAGAACCCCCAGAAACAGCCTCTATATAAGGTTGTAGCTCCCTAAAAATACAAGGACAACCCCTGCCACCCCTTAGTGGGGGCCTACAATGGTTAGAGCCAGTACCGAGCATTTCACATTGGTTACTTCATTGATATCTCATGGCAACGCTATGAGGGGGGTTGGTTATCCCCAGTATAACCCAAGGACACTGAGGCTCAGAGAGGTTAAGTATCTTACCCAAAATCACACAGCAGTCAGTGGCAAAGCTGAAAGCAATGGACTCTAAATCCCTGGCCCTGACCCTTTAATAGCAAAATAGCTCCCAAGACTTATCTGAGGGCACTCTTCCGGCCAAGCCCACTCTCCTGGGCTATGATCCCAGCTTTTTGCCTGGACATTGGTACTTTGTGCACCTTCCAGCACCTTCCGCAGGGACCATGCTCATTGCCATCACCAGCTGTCACTGTCCTTCTCCGCCCGTGGCTGTAGCTGACCCAGCCCACATGGCCCCACTTCCCTCCATGTCCCTCTGTTTCCATCTGTCTGAAATTCTTCACTGTGCCCACCACATAAAGTCTCACTATTAACTCACTATTCCTCGCTTAGGAATTCCCCATTCTTAAATAAAACAGAAGCGATGCCCCTAAAAGATGCTACCAGACAAACACTCCTCCTGAGCTTTCCTTTGCTCAATCTCTGCCCCTCCCAGAGGCCCACTTGCAGGAAATGAAAGTTTAATCTGGACAGAAATAAAGAATTAACTTCAATCAGAGTTGGGTGGTCCCACGGCGATCATCCCATCCAGGCCCTTCATTTCACGTGTGAGGAAGCTGAGCCCCAGAGCAAGGGGTGACCCAAGATTGCACAAGGAGACTAAGGACTCACACTTGGGTCTGTGACTCTGACAGCATGCTCCTCACCGTGTGCCACGGTTCCTCTTCAGACTGGCCAAGCGGCTTCATTAGGAAGAGGGATCCGTTCACCCCATCCCCAGACGCTCCCTCTAGGGAGAGGCGCCAGCACTCCAAGGTCTTGGCAAAGAATGTGCTCTTGAGCTTGGAGGCTTTGGGCAGGCAAGATAAGACCCAGGAAGGCGGTTGACCCTGCCTACCTTCCCCTCCAGGTCAGCAGGGCTCCCTCCCCTAGCCAGCCGCCTCCCCTCCCTGACATTGCAACACTGGGCGCAGGCATGGGGCCCATAGACTGGCAAGTCTTGGCCTTCCAACAGCCCCCGGAAGTAGGGGGTGGGGGCCATTCCCATTTCAGAGATGAGGCAACTGAGGGTCAGAAAGATGAATGGCCATACAGCTGGGCTATTCCTAACCCCAAACCTGGGTTCCCACCACTGCCCCAGATTAAGGACTAAGGACTCCCAGCCCAGTACTCCCTCTACAACCCCACACTGCCTTCTTGAGGCTGACCGCCCACCACCCCGATGTGAGCTCTTTTATTGATGCCATTTGCTGCCTGGGCCCCCGGCTGAGCCGAGCTAGCAGCACAGCCAGCCTGCTCCACGTAATCCTGTGCCAATTAGGAATGAGTGGGAACCATCACTGTATTTAGTTCCCAGCTGGAAACAGGCTCCGGGAAGCCAAGCGTCAAGTAACCAAGTTGCCCCACCCAAAGCTACCCCAGACACTCTCTTTTTTTAATTTTAATCACTGAGCCTCCCACCACTGACAGGAGCCATCCACACACACAGTTCCAGAACTTTTCTAGGGACCCAAGGGACTGGGATGGGAATTAGATGTGGCCCCTGGCCTCAGGGGAATCCCAGGAAGAGACCTGGAAACAGATCACTGAGGTAGCTGCCAAAGCCTTTATTGCCAAAGACTCAGTTTCCTCATCTTTAAAATGAGGATAAGAATATTCAACAATTCAATATTCTCTCTGGGGAGAGAGTTGTTGTCACAGTTGATTTCTTAGTTTATTCCACAAACCCTTTTGGATCTCCTACTCAGTGCCAGGACCCCAGATACTAAGGACACAGGAAAATCAAGTTCTATCCTCATGGACCCTTCACCCTGGTAGGAGGTAAAGCCATAGATTAAAAAAAAATTTATATATACATATACATACTATTGTAGGGAACGTAAAAATAAGCAGTGTAATGAGATAAGGACTGGAGGGAGTGGTCAGTAAACCATAGTCCTTATTGTTTTCATTACTATTATATTATTTGTTCATCTGAGTCTCAAGAGCCAGATGGGAGTCGTTAGGCAGATAAGCACAAGGGAAGAGAATTTCAGATGAAGGGAAGGATTGAGGAGTTCCTGCAGCTGGTGGTTCAGAGGCTGCCAGCGAGGCTGGAGAGGTGGGGATTCTGGTCACGGAGGGCAGTGGATGCAGAGCTCAGGATCTAGAAACTTACCCCTCCCCTCCCCCCCCCAGCATCATCAAGGAGCTGTCAAAGGGACCTCAACAAGGAAGTCAAATACTAAGGTTGGTGTATCCGAAGGTGTGTTTTGGCTGCTGCACAGGCTAGGGGTGCGAGGGGGGCCTTCCCCGCAGAGCAGTCCACACTCAAGGCTGTGGCACAAGCCCACGGAGATGCTGAGGCCCCGGGACTGCAGGCAGAGCGAAAGAGGGGCCACGAGGAGAGGTGTTTGGAAGGCAGATGAGAACAAGGCTTGGTGACTGATGGGACGTGGGAGGCGAGTAATGGCTTGAGGACTATGAATAACGGTGTCTTCTCGCGGACTGCGTGGGGTGCAGCCCACCATGCCAGCAACCCTGGCCCTGGGTGGAGACTGGCTTCATAAGCCACGGGGAAGACCCCGGCTGCCCTGTGCTACACAGCACTTCCCAAGTCTCTAACAAGCACGGCTTCCTGGATTCCATGCCTTGGTGTGCACTCCCTCTGCCTGGAGTGCTCCTTGGGACTGGCCTCAGTTCACTACGGACACCTCTGGGAAGCCTTCCTTGACTCCCCCCCCCCCCCCCAAGAATTAGTCCCTCTGTCTTGTGGGTTTCACCAGTATCCAATTCACAGATGTGTTAGTCGCCCCCCCCCCCGGGGGGGTAGGGGGACAGAGTCCTTGTCCCTTTCTTATTTTATCCAAGTGGAGATGTCCCCTCCCTTGTCATCCTTTCTGCCCAGTACAGTGCCTGGCACTCGGAGGGCACTCCACACACATTTGCTGAATGAATGAGTGAAGGAGGGTGGGGCCGCCGGCCAAGATCCAGAGAGAGAAAGTAGTGAGTCAGTCTGGGCTCCGCTGGGTTTGAGGAGCCCGAGGCACATCCACACGGATGCACAAGGCAGCTGGACAGAAGGACTGGAAGCCCCAGGAGGAGATCTGCTGGGTCATCTACACTTCTCCCCACCTCCTCACTGGGCTCCTGCCCTCAGAGCCTGGAGGTCTCCTCTCTGTGCAGAGGGAATGGGAGAGTACTGGAATCTGGCTCTCTCTACCTCTCCCCTTGAAGAAGCTCCACTGGGGTCAATTGGGATTCAATTTCCATAAATAAATGAGGTTTGGGGTTAATTGCACCTTTAGTTGCATGCGGAGGGATGTAGAGTCTTTCCTCCCTGCTCATCCTGGCCAGAAAAATGAGAGCAGACCCATTACCAGCAACCCGTCCTCCACCACTCTTGGGGGAAAAAGAAATGACATTTTCCCTTTACATTGGAAATACTTAAAAGTCCCAAGAATAGATTTATAGGAATATTTTAACCTTTTCTTTGATCCTTGAAATGTCATTGTTCTGTGGGTTGAATCGCCAAATGTGACCTTTTCCATTAGCCATGGGGCGGGGGAACCCCTGCTGGCTCATTGAAAGGAGCTTCAGAAGGTCCCCCTGCAGCTTGCCCAGCACCCCACACCCACCCTGAAGCTCTTAGCCAGTTGGAGGATTGGTGAGTGGGAAAGGCATGCTCGAGGTAGCAGGGAAGGGCAGGCAAGTTTCTCCTTACCTTATCAAATAAGGATGAGTTAAATGTGGGCCCATCACTAGGTAACTCACTCTCTGGTGTTTCCTGTCTTTGGGCCATGGTTTCCTATACAATGGGAAAAATCAGGGTATCTACTTCATAGAGTTGTTGCAAAGACCAAATGAGACACTGTGTGCTGTATTAGTCAGTTCTGACAGAGCGACACCAAAAATCAGATGACCCCCAAATTCAGTCGTTGCCAACAAGCATTTGGCAACTTGGACTCACAGGTCTGCAGGGTGACCACGGTTCAGGAATCCCGATGGGGTTCTGCTGGGTGGCCCTGCTTCAGACTGTGGTTTGGACCTGGGTCTGTTCTCTGTATGTTCACACTGAGGCCCAAGCTGACAGGGCCTGCTCTCTTCTTGGTGGATTCACTGCTGTTCCAGGTGACAAGTAGGAACACATGATACTTCTTAAGGCCTTGGCTTGGAACAGAACCACAGTCACTTCTGCCTAGCTCCTATTGGCCAAACCAAATCACAAGACCAAGGCCAACTTAAGAGAGCGAGGGAACAGCACTGCCTCAAAGGAGAGGGGAGTGCATAGTTGATGAGACATAATCCAATCTACTACAGCATGTAAAGCCCTTGGCACTGTGCCTGGCATGTGATAGAAACTCAGAATATTAATTCCCTTTCATAGCATGTTGCATTATTATTATATTTTACCACTCAGATTAATTCATTATAATTCATTATAATAGGATGAGTCTTTCTGGCTAAGAGTACATACCTTCTTGTCCAACATAAGTGGGCAGTCAGGTATTCCCTATGAGTGCATTCTCCACACAACAGAAATATACACCTTTAAGCCTTTTTATTTTAATTATTTTAATGGGAATGTTTCTAGAGGTTGTTTCATACCTTCCTACCTTCTTAAACAGAGACTATTGATGCCATTTAATCCATAAGATTGATACATTGGGACCTCTGAGATGAGCACCAGCACAGAGCTCGAGCCATGGAGATGTTTGGGCTGTTTGTCCCTCTGCTGAATGGCCCAAAAGGATGGTTCTCCCGCCTCTGATGTCTCCCTTAGACATTAGTCCCCTATGGGTCAGCTTCTCATCATCAGAAATAAGGGATCACAGATTCAGGCTAAATCCACCACATGTCCTGAGTATTTGTGGCACTCACTGGAATCTTTGCTGATAGTGGCACCAGAGAAGCCATCATCGTCACAGACTGTTACAATGCTTCTAATCAGAGTAGAGTTGCTGAAGCTTTGAGCATCATGAGAAGTTGGAGAACTTCAAAAAGTGGTTAATCTAGTAGGAATGTATAAGAAGGAATCGTACCAAGCTGCCGGGGGTCCGTGCAAATGTCAGGAAGAGGATGAGAAAGGTAGTGATACCCTAGGGCCTGCAGAACTGGGGTCCCTCCCTGGGCTCTCTCATCCCCCTTCCTCTCTGTGTGCGTCTACATCTCCCTCTCTGTAGACCTGTTAGTTTTCCTTTTCCTCATCCTGCCTCCTTCCATCTTCCACTTTCCTTTCCCCTACCGGCTGTAATGTGGAGAGGAGGGGGTGTGAAAGGCCATTGCTCAAAAATAATTTCATCTCTTCAACTGTTATTATGCTTCTTAATCTTAAAAGCATTTTGGTTTCTGTAAACCCAAATGGCCACAGAATTCTACAAAATTAAGTCACATCATGCTTCTGTGGATTCTTTTTTTTTTTTTTCTCCAGAAAATCAGTGACTCTCCACTAATTTTTTTTTTTTTTTTTTTTTTTTAAACAACTGCCCACCTCACTGGAGACCAGGCTTGTGATCATAACATTCCACAGATCCTGGGCTCCGGGCAGGAGTTCTCGGCCGCTGTGGAACTGTCCTGAGTGCTGAAATGGTGTCTGGTTCAGCCTACGTCTTGGGTTCCCTGTTCCTTTGCTTGAGAGCTCTGCGCCTCCACCAGCACTTTTTTTCCCCTTGCCTGGGTGTTCTAAGCCATTTCTAAGTGGGATGCCTGATGAGTGAGTCCCACAGCCTCCTCATTATAGCCGTGACAGATGCCCGTCTGCTCAGCTGGCCAAGATTTTTTGGAAAGTGTTTAAGCCAAGAACATATCATAACAGTTGTCTGTGAAAATAACCCCCAGGCTATGACAATGAACCTTCTTGCGCTAGGTCCCAAATTGGCCACACCAGAGGGCTAATTGCTAACTATGAACCCACCCCCTCTAGGACCTGGCTTCAAGCCAAGATATCTGGGTTTCAGCCCAAGCTCACTACTTGCTAGTCAAGAAGAACTGAGCAGCTTACCTCCCCCTTTCTGGGCCTCAGTTTTTCCCATCTGTGTGACACAATCTCTAAGACTCCAACCAACTTTGACACCCAGATTTCGTGATTACGTGTGCCCAGGAGGTGATAAAGCGGAATGGAGGAGAAAGAACCTTCCGCAGGGAGTCAGGAGTCCTGGCTCCTAGTTCTGCCACCATAAGCTGTGTTACCCTAGGCCAGATCTTAATATCTCTGAACCTCATCTATAAAGTTAGAATGATACCATTGTCTTTCCCATCTCTTGGTGTCATAGGAGGCTCCAGTGAGATGGGGAAGTACTTGGTAAAGTAAAGAGGACTATATGGCACTGGGGATGCTTTATGACAGGAAAGCATCAGACAGCTATATCCTTCGAGGTAACTGGGCTTTCGGTGCCCCTTGGAAGCAAAGGACACAGTCTCTTTCCCTTCCTCATCTATGGTTTCCTAGCCTGGAGGAGTTAATGAGCCAGGGTGATATCAGTCTCTACTGCTGACTGAACACTCCAATGCCAGGTCTATTCATTCCTTCACTCAATAAATAATCATTGAGAATCTTCCATGTCCTGAGCAGGGAATCAGAGGCAGACATAGCCCCTGCCCTCATGGACTGGAGGGGGTGCTTAGCATGAGACACACTTAACCTGGTGCTGGGCACATAAACTGCTCATTAATACAGTGTGATAGGTGATCCTAGAGAATTCCCTGGTTCCTAAAGGTAGTACGAAGGAGGGGGCCCATGGGGACCAGTGTATAATATTAGAGATAATTAGGAGTGAGTCAGAAGAAGACTGGAGAGAGAATATTCCAGGCAAGGACTGCGGCATGAAGCAATGGGTGGGGCAGGTGGTATGGACAAAGGAAGACAGTTCACCCCATTCTTACACCACGGCCATCCCAGCACCTGTAAACCAGAACCTAGGGCTCAGTCTCATGTCTCAGCAGAAATATTCACTTGAAGGGTAGGTAGACATAAGGTAGGATAGCTTCCTATAGCCCCCTCTCCTCTCTCCTATTGTCCTGGGCACCAGGGTGATCCAGGAAGCATGAGGGAGGTTAACCTGGGCCTTACACAGGTAGGGGCTTAACCCCATATTGTTAAAATCTATCTTCGGCTTCATCATCATCACCACCACCACCACCATTATTATTTATTGAGATCTTACATAGCCCAAGAGTTTTGTGTTCAGCCTCTGCAATCCTTACATCTATGAAATAGGTATGCTTAGACCTATTTTACAGATGGGGAAATTGAGGCCCAGAGAGCTTACATGGTTTACTCAAGAACACACAGCTAGACAGCGGCAGGGCTAGAGTCAGATTATTGCTATCCTGTCAAGTTAACTGAGCTTCACTGAGCACTGACTCTTTCCCAGAGACCCTGCAAAGGACTTCCTGTTCATTGGCCCACTTAATCATCCTTGTGAGCACTATTATTAACCCCATTCTGTGGTTGAAGAAACTAGTCCAAAGAACATAAGCAACCTAGCCAAGGTCACACGTTAGATGGTCCCAACTAGCTGTGTCAAGATTCTCACCCAGGTCTGCCCAATCCCTCCCCATGCTGGAGGCCCCTTTCCTTCAACAAAGCCCAGGAGGTGGAGGCAGGTGCCTCTTCCCCTCCTCCTCAGTGCTGAGTTCTGCTCACTCCAGCCCCACAATGGCAGGAACCAGGACAGCAAGAGGCACACCAGGGCAGGGTGAGGAGCTGTGGCCAGGATGACCTTGAAATCCCATTGTCCCACCAGGCAGTAAATATCCTCATGCTAAGTGTTTAAGCTCTTCCAGAAAAAGCTGCGTCAGAGGGGCTTCCATGTCTCAGGCTGGAAAGCACCGCTGGGCAGATTTATTCCTGTAAGAGGTCAGACAGCCACTGTATTTTACCAGTGGGCCAACAAGGGCCCTCATTCTCTGGAATTATACTTCTATCAAATATTCATTTGTCTGGTTTATGGGCTACTGAAAACTTGGGCCCACCAGATCCTGCCAGCCACATGCTTGCCTGAGTGTGCCAATGCCCTTCTTCTACTCTCTGCTCACAGCCCACTGGATGGGAGGATGTCACCCCATTTGTGCTCCCCTACCCCCAGGGAAAGGCCCTGAGCCCGTTCTCATGTCTATTCCTTCACCAAGCCATAAGATTGGAAGCCACAGTGTGGGAGAAAATTGCTATTTTCCAAAAGCAGAAGGCCTGCAGTAGACACTGTTGGTACCCTCCACGCCCCCCCCCCCCCCACAGGGGGCTGGATGCTCATACCTGCACCCTTCTCTGAAGGATTATCCTGGCCATTCAAGCTGCCTCCCTTTACCCCCCGGGCAGCCCATAGCCAATGACCAACTGATGTGGAAGTCTAACAGGGCCACTAAATGGGACAGACTCTGTGACACAACTCCCACTCCAGAGTTTCTAGTGGGATCAGACTACAACTCCTCCCCAAACCACACCTCTGCTGGCTTCTTCTGCTCTATCCTGCTTCTCTCTCTTCCTTACAGGTTTCTCCTTGGTCTTCCTTCAATAAAAACACAGGCATAAGAATCTCCATCTTCAGCTCTAGCTCTAGGGAAACCACCCAAAACAAGGCTTTAAGCCCCATGGCTTCTTACATTGCAACTTAGAACTGGTCTCCCGAAAAACTTCTCACTCGATGCATGAAAACGGAATGATGCTCACAATTAGACTGTGGGAAGGTTCTTCCCCTTGAGTCTGCAAAAGGCAGCAGGACAGATTGCCCCTCACCTCACTGCCCATTTTACAGACAAGGAAACAAAGATGGAGTGACTTATCTAAGGTCATGTAGCTAGCCTAAGGGAGAGCCAGGAATCAAATCCAAATCCTAGGTTTTTCCCTGGAAGGGGTCTCTGGGCACCTTGAAAGACTGCCCTGAGCCACATGCTTTGCCCATCTCACTTTTCAAGGTGCTATTAAAATGCCACCTCATCCAGGTAGCCCTCCCTGCTTACCCATCAGAATTCATCATGTTTCCTTCTGGATGCATCACATGGGCTTTGATTTGGCCCCTATTTCATTCCACCCTTGGTAAGATTAAGGAGTTTCTCCAGTTCCTCTCCAACTAGCATGGGAATCCCTTGAGCCCTAGACTACAAACACTAATTTAGTGCCCCAGAGGGACCAGGAAGACCATTTTCCCTAAAAAGACAAGCTCAGGGCTTCCAAGGACAGGTTGGAAGAAATTCTCCCCACAGAGGTGAGCCCCACCTTAGACATTGCTCTGCCCCATGTTGTACCTCCCTTTGAGGACTCTATTTGGTCATTGTTGCCACTGCCATGCTGACCTTGAAGGACACTCATGTCTCATAGCACTTTGGACCAGTCATGGGCAAATGCCCCAACCCATGCCCCCTGGCACATAAGAGCTGGGACTTTTGGACTTGAGGTCAGGATGGCACCTAGGAAGAGACACAAAGAGGCATCCTGTCCTCCTACTCTTCAGGCATTGGAGCCCCATCACCCTCAGAATTGTGTTATATCTGCGTACCACCCACATAATTATTTACTTAATATGTTTCTTTACATTGACTGGCTTTTTAAAATGCAGATCTAAAAGGGGCCTTTTCTCTCTCCCGCATGGGAAATCCAGAATCACCGTCCGCAAATATAATGCTATAGCTACAAATATAGTACCAGCAAGGCACTGGTGTTAAAGCGTCCATGGCGAGCCTGAGCTCCCCTCTCTTCGTTAAGGCAGGAGATGGATAAAGGCTAAGGTGTCATCAATGACACACCAGCCCTCACCAGACTTTCTCCTGCCAGGATCAACCTTGAAAATGATTTCAAAAGAGAGTAATCTTCTCATTCACAATTCAGTGAGACTTGATGCCAGGTCTATGGGCACGTGAAACCTTCCAGGGAACCCACACTTTGGGAAACACTGATTCCAAGGATCGGGTTTCCAGGGTCTGGGTCTAGTTTACTCATGTTCAGCCAGCAGCTCATTGACACGGTCCCTTTCCCCTCCTAGAAGACAGCCATGTGCCTGGATCATCCCTGATCTCCCACCTGGGATACAGGGGGCGCTCGGGAATGCCCGTGGAGTAGGGTGAGGCTGACGGGGATGTGGGGGGAAGGGAGAGGAGGCGGTTATTGAACAGCCTGGCATCTGGCTTGAATCTGTGAGTTTCTAGTACAACAAAAGCTGATTCTTCTTTCTTTCTTTCTTTTCCTTTTTTTTTTTTTCTTCTTTTTTAGAAAGTAAAGTGGGCTTTCTTTGTGTTTGAATGGAAAGCACATACCCTCAGCGCCCTATTGTGGAAAAAATCAGGCTTTATTGTAAAAACAATTGTACCAAATTTAAAGCAGGGATTAAAATTGAGGCATGTTAAGTGTGGTCGTTAATACATCAGGCTTTTTCTTCCAATTGGGAAGGAAGCTATTCTGGTCTGCCCTCTGCTTGCCTTCCCTGGGCTGAGAAGGCCAAGGGGGAAGGGGGAGGGGTGCTCAGCAAGACCCACGGGGGCGGGGGGGGGGGGGGGGGGCGGTGTCTCTGAACCCCAGGAACCAGAGAATGCTGTGCATGACAACATGAAAAACAGGGGAACCCAACTTGCAAACAGAAGAAGAAGACATATGGTCTGATGAAGGATCTTTTTATCCTTATCTGTAAAAATGTTTATAGGCAAAGGCTCACAAGCTTATATATTTTAAATCACCTATTGTTACGGATTTAGAAAAATCTCCTCTATATAAAATGAATACATAAACTTGGGGTACTCCTGAAACAGGGCCCGCCACCTTAGATCCCACCCCTCCCACCCCCTTACCCCCGCCAAGTTTGTCTGGTTTTTCTTCTCCAGCTAATCATGGAGGTTCAGCAATCCCAGCCCTAGCTCTCCAGCATCTATTATCCGCACGATCCTTGCATGAGCCGTGTGAGGTGGAGTTCATCGTCTTCATTTTATAGGGGCACAGAGAGGCTAGGTCAGCTGCCCAATGTCACAGAGTGAAGAAGCAGTAGAAACAGGATTTGAACCCAGATGTGATTCCAAAGCCTGCATTCCTAACAAAACATCCCCCTGCCTCCCAGGACAGAGCTCTGGGAAAGAAGGCCAGAACTTCAGTGCCCAGGACCAGCGGAAGGTACTAAAGGGGAAAGAGAATGAAGAAAATTTTACATGTTTGAGTGTTTCTCATGTCTTAGGCCAGTCCTAAGTGCTGGAAAATCTAAAGTAGAAATGTAGCTAGCCCTTTCTACCAGAAACCTTCAGGCTATCTTCAGAAAGGCTGGGACTCATCTCTAAGCCCATGTGAGGCTACATGTTATATTCTCAGAGTGGGGACCCATCCATAGAAGTAAGGAATGAAAGGAAGAAAATAGACAGGACTGGAGCTTATAAAAAAGGCTTAGGAGTCCACTTGAAAGAGATCCCAATGACCGAAGTTGGAACAAATTAAGCAAAATGATAAGTCACGATAGCACTGGATTCTAACCCAAAGAATAAAGAACCTACCCATGAGTCCATCCAGATATAAATAAATAGAGGGAAAGATACAACTCTGCCTCACAGAAGAATTCCGAGTAATACGTGTAGAAGGAATGAGGGAAATGGAACATTGCAGTAATAATTGCCACAGACAAGATCCATCCACGGATGCTAAAATTAGCAGGCAAAAGTTTAAGCAGAAACAGGGTATGGGCATAGTCTCCAAGTATCTCTTCTCAAATAATTAGCAATTATAAAGAGAAAAATAGTTAAGTTTAGGGCGAAGAGTCTCAGCAGACACGTTAACCAAATGTTGAAGGTATGTGGTTACCACCTCCTCCCTGGTTATAAATCACCAACACACACCAACATCATGTCCCCTCTGGGTGATCCCAGGGGAAGCATATCCTGCTGTGGCATCCCTCCCAGCAAGGCATAACCTCCATCTAATCAGGAGAAAGCAGGAGACAAACACACATGGAAGAATATTCACAAAATAGCTGAGCAGGACCCTTCGAGAGTGTCAAGGTCATCAGGGATGATGAAAGACAGGAAATGTCACCAATCGGAGACTAAGGAAGCATGACAACTGAATGCAGTGTGGGATCCTGGGCTGAGTCCTGAATGAAAAAAAAGTGTGTTAGTGGAAAAATCCATCAAATCCAAACAAGTTCAGAAGTTTAGTGAATAGGGGCACCTGGGTGGCTCAGTGGTTGAGCGTCTGCCTTCAGCTCAGGTCGTGATCCTGGGGTCCTGGGATCGAGTCCCGCATCAGGCTCCCTCTCTCTCTGCGTCTCTCATGAATAAATAAATAAAATCTTAAAAAGAAGAAATTTAGTGAATAATACTGTAATGAAGTGAGTCTCTTAATTTTGATACATGTTCTATGATTATTAAGATAATCATAAGGGGAAACTGGGTAAAGGGCATCTGGGAACTCTTTGTACTCCATTTATAACTGTTCTGTAAGACTAAAATTAACTCCAAAAAAATTTTTTTAATAATATGGTAGGCTAAATAATGTCCCCCCCCCCATCCATGCCCCAGTCCCTGGAACCTGTGAATATTACTCTGTATATGGCAAAAAAGAAAAAGAAAAAAGAAAGAAAAAAGAAAAAGACTTTGTAAATATGCTTAAGTATCTTGACGTGGAGAGATTATCCTAGATTATCCAGGTGGGCTCTCAATGCAATCACGTGTCCTTATAAGATGGAGGCAGAGGGTGAGGACAGAAGAGGAGGAGGTCATGTGACATGGAGGCAGAAATTGGAGAGATGCAGCTACAAGCCAAGGAAGGCCGGCAGCCCCTCCAGAAGTTGAAAGAGCAGGGACCAGACTCTTCCCCTGGAGCCTCCAAAAGGAGAACAGCCTTGCTGACATCTTGATTTCTGCCAAGGATACTGATTTTGGACCTCTGGCCTCCAAATTCATGAGAGAATAAATCTGTATTGGTATAAAATACCAAGCTTGCAGTAATTTGTTGGCAGCAATAAAAAAAACTAATAAAATAGTAAAAAAAAAAATTAATGAGGTTGGCCTACACAACCCCCAAGCCTCCTGCCAGCTGTGACCTTGTCGATGCTTCAGTTCTTTGTGGTAGGACTTCATGACCCAGGAGCCCCTGAGAGAGCCCCCGTGTACCCGCACCGGAGCCTGCTGGGAGCTGCCCATCTCATGCCACTCTCTATGGAGGCTGTGTTGCTCTTTCTCAGCAGGCTCAAGACTCCCCCCTAACATCCTTTGAGGCTGTCCAGCCTGAGGTCAAAGGGCAGAGCCATGCTCCACTTACTCTCCCAAAGATGGAACAGCTCAGCTGTCCACCAGCTGAGGACCCCATGAGGCTAGTCCCAAAATAACAGAAACAATCATTACAGCTCTCCTTTATTGAGGGCCTATTATATGGCAGGCTCATTACTGGGCATTTTCCATGCACCAACTCACTTAGTCTCCATAACCACCCCACGGGTGGCTCAGAGAGGTGATGGGGCATGCTCAAGGTCACACAGCCATCCAGCAGCTGACTCAGAGTTCCAACCCAGGTGTCTGTGACTCAGAAAGCCCACGTCCCCAACAAGCAGGTCACCCTGCCCATCCAGCATCTGCTACCCCCACCTCTTCGGCTGTGCCCTCTCCTTGACAAACCTCAGCCACAGAAGGAAATCCAGAGTTGTCCTTCCTGGGCCCCTTGACTGCAAAGCATCCAGGCTTCAGGTGCCTTTAAGAACACAGCCCGATTTGTGGGTGAGAAAAATCATCAGCCTTGAAACCAACTGAGGGAGCTTAGAGAACTTCTCACTTCCCACAGGTGTGTTATTAGCCCCATTCTTTATCCCCAGGCATTCGGAGACAGCTGGCAACATCCACTATAGCGGCTGCAGCAAGCCGAGAAGGGGGGGCAAGGGACAGGCCCGAGGCTCGGAATGAGCAGAGAACTGCTCCAGATCATTCTGGACTCCAGAATGCATGGGCCACCCGTTAGCCAGAAATTCCCCTTCCATTAGGAGGGGCATCCAGGCATTCTGGGAACTCTTTGTACTCCATTTATAACTGTTCTGTAAGACTAAAATTAACTCCAAAAAATTAGGAGGTGCCTCTCCTGACCCCCGAAGTGGGGCTGGGAATTAGGAGTCACAGCTCCCTTATTGGTGGGCGTGGGGGGGATGAAAGCAGGGCCAGTGCAGGAGCCTTAGGCCCAGGACAGCAAAGCTTCCCCCAGGGCCCAGACTCTCAGGGCAATTCCTAGAGCCTTTAGGGCCACATGGTCACCTAAATCTGTTTCAGACCATGTACGACTCCCTCCGTGCCATCTACTTCAATTCCGTGATTTCACAGATTCTGACCACCTGTTTTCCAGGACCTGGGCTTTCCTCATCCACACCCAGGTCGCTCCCGTGGCTGATAGGTTTAGGGCTGAAGCCACATACCACCCTCTCTGGGTGCCCGCTGAATGCCCAGCTTTACACAAGCAGCCACAGAGCTAATGCGGGCCTCTGTGTACCCAGACAGAGCTGGACACTCTCCTACACATCAGGCTTATTCCCCACAACACAAAATATAAGGCTCAGTTGAAGTAAGTTAAAACTGGGAGCAACCTCAGAGTTCCTCAAATACATAATAATAGGAATCATAGCTATACTTACATATTGCTTCCTATGTGTCAAGCAGCATTTAGTCCAGATAGCAACTCTAGGAGGAAGGTACTACTGCTATTCCTAGTTTACAGATGGGCTGCAGCACAGAGAAGTAAAGAGACCTGGTCAAGGTCATGAGGCTAGTAAGAGCGTCAAGTTCAGGGCAGAGCTGCGAATGACTCTCGGCCTCCATGTTCCCCACCCACATTTCCTAGATGCTGCTCACCTGTTCCCAGATGTTGCTAAGCCCTGTGTATCTGGCTCCCCCCACTCTGGAGGCCAAAGCACTTTGAGCATCCCTCTTCTTGGCACCTGCTATGGGGCATAAACACAGCTACCTCCCAACTATCCAGAATGCCCCTGGCAAGAGAAAGCAGTTCATGGTCACACATCCCACCGCCCAGCGCAGGGCCAGGCACAAGGGACGTGCTCAGTGATTGTACTGTTGAATAAATTAAAGTCCAAGTGATTGAAAGAAGGGACTAATAAAGTGCCTCTTTCTGGAAGGCGAGGCAGCCCACCCATCCCAGCCTCTCCGTTCTGGCTACCCCAGTTACTCCATTTCCACCCCTGAATAGGATGCCCAGCTCCAACGGATTCACTCCTGGCTCTGGCTCCTCCTCGGGTTTGTCTCTGCAGTGGGGATTGCAAAGTCATATTGGATTAAGACCTGCTCCAGCTGTCACCCGTGGTGGAAAGCTCGCCTATCATGCAGCCCAGAAGGGCCGTGGTATCTAATGGAGATTTGCTAATAAGATCTGAGTTGGTGAGCTTTGCATCCTATTAACACGGGGAATGCGGGCCTGTCTGTCTGCTGGAAAATTGCAAACACAATAGAAAAGTCGCTTATGAATATTAATGGGACTGGAAACAATGCCGAGAGAAATTTTTGATGTGATTGGGAAGCTGGGAGGAGGCCGTGGGGCTGGAGCGGCCTCCCTTCCCTCCTGCCCCTGTCTGTCCCTCTAGAGCTGCCTGGAAGTGAGAGGTCTGCATGGCTGTCACAGATAGATCGAAAGTGATCAGTGTGATGACCGGGAAGGGACAACTGAGCCCGATTTCAGAGCTCGGACTCCCTTCTCCAGATCCATGTGGACCAGTCGGATGTCAGTTTGGAAGGGGACACAGCGAGGTGTCTGAGAAGGAACTTGGGCGCTCCCTCTCCTACTCCTGGACTTCTCAGGTGAGACAAGCTTCCCTCTTGGACTCTCTCCTGAACCAACACTTGTCTAGGGCAGCTTCCAACATGGAAGACCCCGGGCTCTGGAATCACAGGGAGACCAACATGAATAGTCAACCAGGAGCTGACCTAGCACCTCCCAGAGGATGTGAAAAATCCAAAAAAAAACTCAGCGAGTCCCCCTACCCCCCACCTACAGTTCCAAAACTACGTGCTGGGGAGCTCTAGGGGTCAGGAGAGGCACCTCAGGTGCCCCCATGGGACAGCAGAGAGGCCAAGAAGGCTGGGCATGGGGTTGCAGATTCAAAACAGGAATTCAGATATCCTGACCCTATCCTGAGCCCAATCCAAAGCTTCGATAGAACCTAGGGACCCAATGGTAAATAAGACACACTCTTTGCCCTGCTAGGAACTCTCAGATGGGGAAGGCAGAGGTTCAGTCCCATGCACTTCTCATTACAGATCCCCCCTAGCTGACTATGGCCATGCATTTTTTCTCCTACTGGTCAATAATGAAAAGGCACAGACCCCAATAGGAAAAGGGATAACGAAAAGAAAAAAAAAAAAAGAAAAGAAAGGAAAAGGGATAACGGCCAGAGCAGTTGGCCTGCAGGGTCAGAGCAGGCCTGGAGGGACGGTCCAGTGCACGGGCAGCTACGCACACTGAACCCAGGGGCCCTTTTGTTCCATCCAGCTACAAAGCACAACCTTTTCTACACCAGCCGGGCAATCTCAGGTGAGTGATGAGCTCCTCAGAGCTCCACCGCTTCCTCTTCTGTAACCTGGTTGTAGCACCCCTACTCCTGGGATTACGGAATTATCCCAGTCGGCACAGTGTGCAGACCACTCTGGCATATAGAGTGGCACCCAATACATACCTAGTTTTTTCCTTTCTTGATCTTCCTTTGTGGGGTGGGGTCTGCCCAGCATCTATTCACCCCTCCCTCTGAATGGCTCCTCTGCAGCTTTCAGAGCTTTCAGTTTCTTCTCTCTTCTCTCTTTTCTTCTTCTTCTTCTTCTTCTTCTTCTTCTTCTTCTTCTTCTTCTTCTTCTTCTTCTTCTTCTTCTTCTTCTTCTTCCTTCTCTTTCTCCTCTTCCTCTTCCTCCTCCTCTTCCTCCTCCTCCTTCTTTTTCTTCTCTCTCTCTCTCTCTCTCAGGAATTGACCCCACCCCCTGGGGTGGGCCTATGAGCAAGGCCTTGGTCAATCAGGGTGTGGTATCACCTGGCCACAGTGATTGGTTCAGGGCTGGGAGTGTGTCCCGACTGAGCTAATCAGAGCCAATGGAACTTAACTTTGGGACATCAGTTCATGTTTTTGGAGGGGTCCTGCTTTCTTCCTTTAAGATTGCTGCTCTCAGCCATCTTGCCCCAGGAGACAGGTGGCCTCTGGAGAAGACACCCTTCTAGGAGAAAGCTTGGCTGGAAAATTGGTAAAAAAAAAAAAAAAAAAAAGGATTTCTGAAGGTTTCATTTGAGACCCTCAATATAGCTGTGCCTGGACCTGGAACTACCTCCTAGATTTTGTTGTTGTTGTTACACAAGCCGAATATTCCTTTTGTCCTTTAAGCCAGTTTGGATTTGTGTCCCTTGCAACTGAATGACTTCGAACCAACCCATCCAGCTACATGGGATTGGGACTACTCCTCAACTTGAACTTGAGACTTAACAAACATCCCTTTCCTTCCCTCCTCCTCCTACCATCTACCCAACTCCAGGATCTAGTTGTTTGGAAAGACTCAGGATTTGGGAAACCTCAAGCTCTGTTTCCAAGATGCATTCATTGTCTGTCCCCAGGCTCCAGCCTGGTGTCAGCTCCATCTGCTTCTCAGCACGTAGCTGGGATACAGGGGTGCAGACACTCCCTGGCTCTGGAGGGGGAGGTCCCAAACCAATGACTCACAGTCAGATCCAACCTGTAACATATTTAACTTCCCCAAGTCTGTGTTTAATGTTTTTTTATTCAAATATTATTAGGTGAAAAAATGCATCTTCTCGTTTACCAAGGGACCACGATTCTGTTTTTCCTACACCTCTGAAGCTCCACATGTTTATATTACATGTGGGGTCCCAAAGTCATTTGAACCTACAACCCCTGGTTGAGACCCAGCTGCCTTTCCTGCAGACAGACTGGTTGATATGGTTGTAGTTTCTGGTTTGCAGGGCTACATGGCAAAAAATGGGGGGAAAGCTAGTAATTAATCATTCATATCCTTCACCCTCAGTGGGATATGTTATTTCTGTTGCCCCTTCTTGCTCTCATACTCTGCAGAATCGGACCAGAGCTGTGCCCAGACCCTCTGTTGGCCTGCCCAGAACTGGTCTTTACGAATTCCAGGGGTCCTCCGTCCTCTTACTCACCTGTTCTCCCATAGGTGCTGGGCCACCCCACCCTGCCCCAGGCCCAAGGAGGACCCGGGCAGTGGGGGCTCCTACAGTCTTCTCTGCTAGTTTGCATTGTATTTGTGGGATAATTACTAATGACACAGATCATTTTTATTAGCTGAGCTGTCTGCATTAAAATGATAGATTTTTTTTTATTAAAAACATCCGAGGGAGCTGCCATCACAGTAGGAGAAGGATAATTTTCCGTTTAGTTTAAGAGCAGATGGTTACCGAAATGTTCAATGTAAATAAATGGAGACTCAGCCTAAGCGTTGGGTAAACATATCGGAAATTTCTGGCCTGCTTCAAGTCTCTCAGCACCCTCCTTCAGGCCTGAACCTAGCCCCACCCCACCATGAAGGCAAGTCTACCCCATAGCACCTGGGAAAATCCAGAAGTCCAGGTGTGGTAGGTTGGAAGATGAGTAACGGTCTGCTAGGACACACCCCAGAACTCTGGGTCACCCCAATGTTGCTCTGGAAGCTGAAGCTTAGGAGGTCAAGAAGCAGGTAGAGAGAGATGGAAGAATGCCCCATACACAGAGCAGCGGTCAGTGGGTGGGAGTCAGCAGGCCTGGATGCCAGGGCTTGGGGAAGTCCCCCCCCGCCACTACCCCCTGCACCTCAGCCTTCGATTTGAGGGCAGCCACAGCTCCAAAAATGGGTTAAAGGGGAAAGGGGAGGGAGTTTCCAGTTAAAAAAAACAGTTTTAGCAACCAAAATGATTGGGACCACCGAGTTAAACAGATTTATTTATTGCAGGATCTCTCAGAACATTAGCTATGTTAGCATGGATTGTAATTCTCCAAAGGTGGCAATAATACACAGTAGGCTGAGTGTCCATGAAGCCCTTTTTCCCAAGGGGCCTGGTACATTTTGGGAAACACTGGAGGTGAAAGTGTTTTAAGGGCTTGCTTGGCTCCAGCGCTCTCTGCTCCGAGAACCCGTATTATCTGAAGACAGTCCCCTGCTCACTGAGTCGGTCCACAGGTCATCCAGGACCGCTGCCCACGTCTGTGCCACTGGGCTGCGGGCTGAGGATACAGAGGTGCACACAACACAGATGCTGAGCGTCCCCAACCTATGCCCTCAGTTCCCATTCATCTCTGATGATTCCCACCTCCCCCTGCCTGCATTTTCCAGTTGTGGGAACACATTCCCCCCAGCCAGCCGGGGGCCAGAATTAATATCCCAGGAGGAACCCTAAACAAACAAGGCCTGAAAGTTGATGCACAAACATCCCAGCTGCCTTGCCCTTTAGAGAGAAAATTTGGAGGTGTGTTCCGCAAACTCTCAGAGGCTCCCCAACAAGAGTGAGTTCCAGCTGCCCACAGCAGTAACCCCCTGACTAGCAAACCCTTGCTGGCTTTCCTCCCTTCCCTGCTCCCTCACAGTACAGTCATTCTGGGCTCACCTCCCAAATAAAAATATTTGCATAAAAGTCCTTGTCTCTTAGGCTCTGCTTTTGGAGAAACCCAAACTAAGACGGCCCTTACGCTCATAGATCTTCCAGGCTGGTGGCAGAGGCAACAAGAAATGAACACCTGAGTTCACAGATGTATGATCTCAAATTGTAATTCCAGATACGAAGTGGAAAAACAGTGGTGCGACACAGTGTGAGGTGAGGAGAGCTAATTCAGGAGGTTTTACTGATGCTCACTTTGGCCCAGCCGCTGGGGATTTAAGACTCAGCAGCTCAGTTTCATGAAGGTGGCAGACGTTTAAATCCTAACGCGCTGTGAAAGAAGCAATAGTAGAGGAGGATGGCACAGAAGAACAGAGGAAGGATCACCATTCTGGGACATGGGATAGCCTGCTGCCTGAGACTTCATCCCCCAGGAAGATCTAAAGGACCTCATTCATACTAACATGTAAAAGACTAATATCTTCTGGGATACTTAACTTTCTGCAAAGATGTGTGGCTTTGTCTGCATTGGTCCTTGGAGAGAGCTGGAATCACACACACACACACACACACACACACACACACACACACACCATGCGATCTTTCCAGTACCTTTTAAGGTATTTTATGTTGGCAATCGCCTGCTTCACCAATGTGATGTTCTCTTTCCTGCCAACTCCTACTAGGATGGATCATGGCATTAGAGGAAGCAGCCTCTCTTAGCCTGGGTTCAGGTCACTGACTCTGCAGAAGGAGGGATGAATGAGCCCTACCTGCCTATGCCCTGAAACACTGAGAATGGCTTCAGCAAGAACTGAAGAGGAGATCAGGGGTGTTTTTGTGTCTGTAAGTTGAGTCTCTGTTTGGAACACTGGAAGGGGAAGAGGGCCAAGGGCAGGAATAGGGTCCAAATGAAAAACTAGGCTTACAGCCAGAAACACTGAGAGACAAAGAGGAAGAGAGGAAAAAAGAATGGCTCGCTGAAATGGATGTGCTCAGATGGGATTATCTATGAATTTTACTTATTTCTCAGTGATTTTCTGTTTTCCAAAGTTTCTTCATTGAGCATGTGTCCATGTTCCTCTTAAACAGATGTACTATTTCAGACAGACTCAATTGGCCTGGCACAGTTCCTCAATAGAATTTCAGTAAATACTCAATAAATATTTGTTGATCTTTTTTGAAAATGGGGGTCTCAATACGCCCAGATTCTCAGCTCCTGTGCAGGCCCCTGGATTTTGGAATGCCAGAGGTGGGCAGGGCAAGTGGGGGAGGAGTCTGTGAGGGCACCTGTCCCTAGAACCACCACACTTCTTTCAGATGGAAAGCCTTTAGTTTCTCCAAACTAAACTTTCCACAGAAGCCCAGAGAGGAGAGTAGGTCAGGGTACATTTGAGGAGGGGAGAGGAAGCAGGCGTGCCCCCACACCCTGAGAGCTGCCCTGGGGATCCCATGACCTCCAGTGTGAAAATTGTAAGCTTGCTCTCACTCTGTCCCTCAAGCAGACATTTTTTCAAATTTGGAGCCTCAGATTGAAACAATGGGCTCAAGATCACATAATAAATTGGCAGCCAAACCAGATCACAGCCAGAACTTGCCCCAGAATGGCCTCTCCTTGGTTTTGACTGACTTGACTGCCCATTGCAAACAAATTGTTGTGGCCATGGGTTGGGTGGGGGTAGGGGGATCTGCTGATCGTTTAAAGTCCATCAGGGCCCACCCTTGAAGCTGTGGCTTGGTGAGTCTCCCTAAATCACATGTACCAGAATGTCAGTGGATTGTTGGTTATGAAAGAGTAAGAAAGCACTAGAGGGAGAGACGGTCTTAGAAGTCCTGCTAGCTCTATTGGACCACTGTCCCTATGTCTCCACGGCCATATCTGCAATGTGGAAAAGACACATTTCTGTCCCTGGAAGCAGATCCTCTCCACAGCCTCTCACTCCCTGCAGTCAGCAGAGGGCAGAGGAAAGCCAGGAGACCAGGCTCTCCCACTTAGCTGTGTGGCTTTGGGCGAGTCACTTCACCTCTCTGGGCTTCAGTTTGCCCAATCTAGGAAGTAAGGCTAGATCAGGAATGGCAAAGAGGTTTACTCACCTGCTAACCGCAGATGATTGGCAGAGGCTGCTGGAGAGATTGCTGGAAACGATACTGGTACTACATCTGAGCTCCGCGGGAAGGTGACATGGACACACCTTTGCCCAGATCGAGGAGTCCAGTCAGGTAGCATGTAGAGTTCCTTGTACTCTAGGAACCAGCGGCACTGCATCTGGGGATTCAAGGGAAGCCCTGGAATTCCAGGACGTCCCAGAGGCCCTCTCTCTTCCCTACAGATTTTTCTCCCCCTCTGCCTGACCCAGAGCTTAAGGGTCATCCGATCAGAGCATAAGGATAGTGAGCTCTTGAGTGGAGGGGCCTCAGACAGTCACCTGTAGATGATCCCCAAAGCTGCCCCAGGCCCCGTGCCGAGATGCAGGGGAGTCTGAAGGGGAGAGTGTTACTCACAGGTTGACCTTACTCTGTACGGTAAGTGTGTGTTCCTGAGAAAATTGCACTCAAATTGAATTTTTATAAATGGAATCCTATTTCAGCAATGATTTACAACACAATTTCTGAGATACTTTATCTTCATTTTGAAGTAATGTTCCTAACGTTTTAGCTTTAGAACTCCCCTTCCTTTTATGAGCACTGAGAATGTTCCAGTTAGATGGCATCGCAGAAACCACCAAGTCTCATCCTTTCAATTTCCGGGAAACTGAGGCCCAAGGAGGGAAGAAGACTAGCATTTGTTAAGTGCCTACAAGGTTTCATGTATCATTTTTTAAAGATCTTTATGGGTGTCATGGTGCCCAATTTTCCAGTGCTCCAATACCGTGAAATGGGCCTTGTTTCACCCACTTTACAAATGAAGAAACGAAGGCTTGGGTAGATTAATGTGACACAGGGACACCCAGCTGGTAAGTGGCTTCAAATCCTACAGAGATTTCCACTGCCTACCCCACTATGACCTGGGGGGAGGGGTCTGCATGACCCAGCCTTCCACTCACACCCCTCCAACCTCACTGGCCCCCTTTTTGTCCTCAAACCATACCCCCAGGGCCTTCTGCTCTCTCTCTTGTTTTGGCCTGGCTGGATTCCCTTCATTCAGGTATCACGCATAACTCCCAAGGGGTCCCACTCTCCCGACCATCCACACACCTTCCATTCCACTATTTAACTTTATTTCCTTCATAACACTTGTCACTATGTGCAATTATTTATTTAGTTTATTGTTTATTTATTTACTGTCTCCCCTGCTAGAACAGAGGCTTCATGAAGACTGGGATATATCCGTTGTTTCCCACAGATCTCCAACCCCTATGGGACCTGGGATCCTCAGGAAACACTTGTAGGACAAATGAACACAGTAGCAAACCTGGGATTTAAATCCAAGTCTACACAACTCCAAAGCCCAGAAATCTTGCCATTGCACCAGAAATGTCTTCTTCCCCTATTTTTTAAATTATTATTGGCAAATAATTTCTTGATAGAAAAGTCCTTTGAGGCTGTCTTTGAAATTTAGTTATTTGGGGTTTTGTTTCTTATAGCATATTTGGGCTATTGCAGATGAGAAATTCTTACTCAAATGAAAAAAAATCCAAGTCCAGAGACAATCATTGATGTCCTTTGGCCACGGCCTTTGCAAGCACCTTGGAAAAAGTAAATGACTTATCCACAAAACTTTTCCCATGACCATCTACTAGTGAGCCTACCCCACACTGCCAGGAATTGGCTGGATCATAACTCACCAGCCTGGGCTCCCAGTAGATGTCAAAGAGCTTCCTTATAAAAGTCAATGATAAAGTCAGCAGCCCTCTGTTATGTGCCAGAGGGTGATTGCAGGTGTACATAACTGTCAAGCAGCCTAGGGTGGGAGGCCTGGAAAGACTGTGCCCTGGGGGAAGGGACATGCAGCATCTGGGGCTCATTCATAATAGTAAGAACCCTGAAGATCACACAAAGCCAGGGCACCGTGCTTGGAGCTTTACACCAACGTTGACCTTACAAGGCAGGCAACCAATTTTACAGAAGAGGAAACTGAGGCTCAAAGAGGCTGAGAGGCAGGGTCAACATCGTTCAGCTGGAGAGTAGCAGAGGTGAGAATCAAATCGTTAACATTATAAAATGTCCCTCTTTTATCCCTGGTAATATTCTCCATTCTGACTTTGAACAAACATCTACTTTGTCTGTTATTAATATAGCCACTCCAACATTCTTTTTTTTTTCAGATTTTATTTATTTATTCATGAGAGACACCGAGAGAGAGGCAGAGACACAGGCAGAGGGAGAAGCAGGCTCCCCAAAGGGAGCCTGATGCAGGACTCAATTCCAGGACCCCAGGAACACGACCTGAGCCAAAGGTAGATGCTCAGCCATTGAGCCACTCAGGAGTCCCCCATTCCAACAGTCTTATAATTAGTTTTGCATGGTGTATCTTCTTCCATCCTTTGACTTTTTTCCTATCTGTGTCTTTATATTTAAAATAAGTTTTTTGTAAACAGCATATTGTTTGGTCTTGCTTTCTTACCCAGTCTGACAATCTCTGAAATGCTAAGTGAAATGCTCATCTGTTCTTTGTTCCTTTTTGCTCTTTTCTTATCTTCTTTCAGATTAGGTATTCTTTTTTAATCATTCCATTTTATCTCAATTGGCTTATTAGTTATACCTCTTTGTTTTATTTTTAGTGATCGTTCTAAGATTTAAAATATGTAGCTTTAACTTGTTTACGAAAGCTGAAAACAATACGTTTTCATTTCTCCGTCTGTCCTTTATACTATTACTGAAAACATTTTATTCCCCTCTGTATCATAAACATCACAATATAAATTATCCTTTAAAGGAATTTTAAAATGAGAAAAAAAAAACTTATATTTACCCATATTTTTACCACTTCTGACACTCTTCGTTCCTTTATGTGGCTCCACTTTGCCATCTGTATGATTTTTGTTCCACCCAAAGAACTTCCTGTAATGTTTCTTATTGTGTAGGTTTTCCAGAGACAAATTCCCTCAGCTTTTTTATGTCTGGAAAAGATTTTGTTGTGCCATCATTTTTGAAGAATATTTTCAATGGAGGTACAATTCTTAGTTAATACAATTCCCATTATCTTCTTACTTACATAGTTTCTGGCAAGAAGTCTATGATCATTTTATCATGTTCCTCTGTTTTTTGTTCTCTGGCTATTTTTGAGATTTTCTCTTTAGCATTGGGTTTTACAAATTTGATCATGACAGACCAGTAAGTGTGTGTGTGTGTGTGTGTGTGTGTGTGTGTGTCCTGTTTGGGACTCATTGTACTGCCTGGATGTGTGCATATGTACTTTTCATCACATTTGGAAGGCTTTTGGCCATTGTTTCCTCCAATACTTTTTTCTGTTCCTCCCCATCCTCTGGATTCAAATGAAATGTGGACATTCTCAGCCACCCCACCTCACCCATTCCATCAAGACTTCCTACCCATAGCACTGTGGGTCCTTTTGGCAGGTGGAATGGTAGGCATCAGCAGAGCCTTCACAGAGACCAACCACATGCCAACAATACCCACATTTGCAGCCTGGTCAGAGTTCCATCCATCTCCAGACACCAAGGTAGGAAGACTGATCTGGAACATCCTTCAAGTCAAACTTTGAGGTTCACAACACAGATCTGAATAAAAGTTTCCATGTAGGGCTTTATGAAGTTGCTTTTACAAAACAACTTTTCTTTCTCCCCTTATAAAAAGAAGACATCTCTTATGGCATGCTAACTTTGGACCAATGGGCTAGGCACAGAAAACTGGTAACATGTTTAATTCCCAGAAGAATCCTGACATAAGTATTATGAACTACCTAACATAGAGGAAGAAACTGGGTTCAGGTGAAGCAACTCCTCTAAGGTCATGCAGCAGGTAAACAGTGGAGTCTGAACTCAAATCCAGAACTATCTGACTGCAAACTCATAATCCCTATTACTTGGCTCTTGGAGGGATGAGTGAAGGCTCTGCTCTCCAACCTGCTGTCTGTGCTGGGCCCTTCCCTGGCTTAGGGGTAATTATAAGGGGGGGGGAGGCAAAATAGAAGCAGTCCAAGGTGGAGAAGGAAGAAACTTGTTATTAGCTTTTTTTCTGATTTTTAAAAAATATTTTTTTTTATTTGACAGAGAGAGAAAGAGAGAGCACAAGTAGGGGGAGTGGAAGGCAAAGGGAGAGGAAGAAGCAGACTCCCTGCTGAGCAAGGAGCCCAATGCCAGGCTTGATCCCAGGATCCTACAATCCCAGGATAATGACCTGAGCTGAAGGTATATGTTTAGCCATCTGAGTCACCCAGGTGCTCTTTTTTCCTGATTCTTAAAGTAAACATGTTTATTTTAGATGCCTGAGAAAATACAGAATACGAAGGAGAAAGTGAAGGTAACCTCAAACCCCCCTCTGTGGGTTGATGTTGGGAGCATAGAGCTGACCCTACGCCCCCAAATACCTCCCCACCAACCTGCCACCAAGACTTCAGTTTTCCCTCGGTGATTATTCCACCACCACAGAGCCCATTTTAACCTTTCTTCTAACACAATGGCTTCATATTCTAGTCTGAGAACAGCTCACTGGGACCTGTGATGAGGGCAGACCCCTGCCTAAGATTCACAAGGGTCCAGAGGGAAAGAGGAAATATCTCAGGTGAGGCTCAGGGAGGGAGAAGAGGTGCAGGAAGCAAGGCTCTTCCTTGGGATGGGGGTGAAATTGAGCTCCTTCCTAGGTCCCCAGGGAAGGAAGAAGGTCTGGTGACAGTGTCAGGACAATATGGGCTGGGGGCAGGAATGGAAGGGGAACAGGCAGGTCTTGAGAGAAAATGAGCCTCGAAATGGCCCTCTGTGGGTAGATGGCAGAAGCATTTGGAGGAGAGGGGGATAGTCAGAGTGCAGACGGGTCTGGCACAGGAAGGAGAGAAGGCCTGGCAAAGCCAACCAGCTCCAGGGAGGGCCACGGACAGGGAGTAAAGACCACCTGGCACATCTTCCTCAGGGCCAGGGAGCTGGGGACAGCAGGGACAAAGCCTGGATTGAAGGTAGGTCCATGCCCTACCCCAGAACTCCCCAGGCCTACCCACAATGTCTTCTCCAGGTGGCCCACAGGATATGTAGGCTGCCCTTCCCAGCAGAGCCCTACATAGTCAAAGGGGAGGGTCAGAAGACATGGGAAACAAGACACTTTGCCTCTCTGTCTCTCTCTCTGTTTCTTAGGCTCTTAGGGGTGAATCCCCTTCCTCCAAGAGCTGGGAAGCTGCCTTTATTGTCTCACTTTTGCCCCCTACCCCAGGCAGGCCCCTATCTCTACCAGCCTCTAACATGGGTGGAATGTTCATGGGCTCTTGATTCCCTCTCCCAGATGTCACCTGCCCAGGTGCTTTTTCACATCTAACACATTCCCCCCACATTTTGCCATGTGTCTGCATAGTCGTTGCTATGATCTCCTCAGCTCCTTTTTCCTCTGGCAGTGGCCCTTTTGCACAATCATTGTATAATACTCCATGGAGAGGACAGACCCAGCTGGCTGACCCAATTCCCAAAGGCCCGATGTTTAAATGGTTTCCAGTTCTCACTGGTATAGGGGGAACCAGATGTCTAGGGTCTTGTTTGAGTTTTTCTCTAAGGCTTGATGAGCTAACACTCTTACAGCAACCACTTTCCAGCCTCTCCTCCACCCCCAGGGGTACCAGCCTCTACCCAGTTCACCACCTCCCCCAGGAGAGTCAGCCTAGGACAGGTGGGGGCCTCCTTCATTCCATAACTGTCACCAAGCACCTTCTGGGCACAGACCCAGGCCACACACTGCAGGTGCGGAGTCCAGAGGAAGAAGACAAGTAAAGGGGTGATTCTAATCTAGGATGATTCATGCTTTCATGAGAGGACAATGTTTGGGGAGCAAAGAGGGACTGGCTCCTCATCCTTCCACAAACTTCCCAAGGGTCACACCATCTAGGCTAAGAAAAGAGGAGTGAGTGGAAGGCAGCCAGGTAAGTAGGCAGAGATGTCCAGAAAGAGAGAACTAACACAAGCCAAAGCCCTGGAGTGAGAGAGTTTGCACCCCTCCAGAGGCACAAAATCTCCTTATATGGATGGAATCCAGGGTAGAGAGGTGAGAAATGGCAGGAAAGGAGATGAGGAGGTAGACAGGAGCAGGTGCCAAGAGTCTGTAAGCAGTGATAAAGGATTGGCTATTATCCCGAGGGCACTAGGGAGCCATTGAAGGTTTTTAATAGAGGAGAAACCTGATCAAATTTGAATTTTAGTAAACTCGTTCTGTCCTCTCACATTCTTCCCCTGACAGCATCTGGGACACAAGGTACAACTCAGAAAAGCCTTGGGTGCATTCTGAGTCAGAGGACGTAGGGAAATCACCGTGGGGTCTAAGAACAGAGGTGGGATCCAGGATGAAGGACAGGTGGCAGCCAGGCTTCTGGTGAGAGACCTGGCAGCTGGAGGACTTTGACCCAGGGTACGTCTCCAGCAGCTCTGAGGACAGAGATCTCGGGTCTCAGGAAGGCTGGGTCGTGCCTGAGCACCCTTTCCCTTTGTGTCGCCCTCACCCCACAGTTGGCTCACTGTGCAGCAAACCAGATAGCAGCGCTGCCTTGGAAACTTGCTTCCCATCTCCAAGTCAGGCCCGCCCTGCTCCTCCCTGTGCAGTGTTGTCATGGTAACCATTAGAGGCGCCTGTGATTCTCGCTGAGCCTGCAAAATGGCATTAATCCTGCTTGAGCATGAGTGGGAGGGTGGGAGTGTATGCTGGCATTCCTCATGTGGATGGAGAGTCCCTGACCCCACTCACTTCTCAGGACATAAAGCCAAGGGGCCATGGGGTTTTTACAAGTGCGATGGCCTAGAGGTTGGGGTGTGGAGAATGGCTCTGTTGGGTCCATGGCCCTGCCCCTTCTCTAGGTCACAGGCTAACCTCTAACCATGGCCATCTGCTAAAGGGGGCAGCATTCGCTGTGACCCTTCTCAAAGGCCTGAGATACATACTCGATAGCCTTCCTTCTGTCGATAAACTCAGAGCAATAATAAAGATGCCTACAATGGACTGACCACTCACTGTGCACTGTGTTTGGTGCCTCTTATGCACAGTCTCACTGAGCACCTACCCCAGGGCCAGGGAAGTACATACTTCTTTATCCTCATTATACAGATGTGAAGATCAAGGCTTTGAGAAGGTAGATCACTGCCCAGGCCACACAGTCAGCAAATGGTGTGTCCAAGGAGGGCCCCACTCAGTGTAAGCATCTTCTTTAAAAGCCACTGATGGATGTTCATCCAACAGCTACTACTAGACTCATTCTCTGATGGGGAGCTCACTACCTGGAAAAGCAGCTCTTTGCATTGTGGAGAAACCAAAAGACAGGAAGTCTGTTCTGACAGTAAGCAGAAGCCAGCATCCCTGAGTATGTCTCTCCCAGACCCAAGTGTGCCAAACCTGGGACTTCATGGAGCCTGGTACTGGGCCTGCCGAGCCATAGTCCCAAGGCAATGCCTTCATCCCCCATCATCCTAGAGCAGCGCTCAGCAGTTCTAGAAGTCCCTCTACACAGAGCTATCGAGATGGCTGATTAATTGATTGATTGGTATTTGGGGCTCATTCTGCAGCCAGATACAAGGCTCAGTTTGTGCTCAGGGTCACAGCTCAGGTGATGGCAGGGGCCAGAGGCTGTGTACCTGGCCAAGGTCAAGGTTGCCATCTGAACCTGGGTCAGAGATCTGTGAACAGACTTTCTGTGTGTAAAGCTTCCAGGCCTTTTCAGGGGTCATGCTGCAACCTTGGCCTCATTAGCACGCAACTCTCACCAACCAGCTGAGCCCATCTGGTTTCTTATTAATCCAAGAGTGAGATGGAGCAAGCAGCCTTCTGGGGAGTGAGCAGCTTTGGATAAAACAGCCTACCCAGCATGTCATCACCTCCTCTTGCCTGCAGCCAGGAAAGTGTCCTGCCCTCCTCTTGGCTATGGCCTCTAAACCCTTCCCCCATGGCCAGACCACAAAGCTTTGGCTGGTGACCAACCCATGCTTCCTGTGGGTACAGAGGGGAGGCAGGTGGGAGGAAGAGCTGGGAGCAAAGGAAGGGCTCTGTGGGGGAGAGGCATGGTGGGGAGCAGAGGAAGTGGATGTCATGAGGTCACCCAAGGTCCAGCTGCACCCAGCTGTCATACCTGCCTATTCCCTCCAGGGAGCTAATTCTCATTTTGCACTCTACGTGCCTTGCACAAACTATTCTTATTACATAAAAAGCCACTTTTGTTTCAATTCCAAATAACCAAATTCAATTTCCTGCTGCTGCCCGCTCCCCCCCATCCTTCATGGGCCATCTCAGGTGCTATCTTCTCCATGAAGGAGGAGATGCAGGATGTTTATTAAGACATGCCTTCGAGATCAATGCCTATGGGAAGGAGGTGAGGGAAGCAAGAATGGGCAGAAAGGAAATCAAGCCACAATGCAATCTCCAAAGTATCTTTGGCCAACCCATGGGGAACTCTGAGGCAAGAACAGACCTTCAGAGTTCTTCTGATGGGCGAGGATGGTGAGGTTTTTACACCCATGCATACATACATCAGTCACTGGATGTGAGCTGCCCTGGGAGGGGGCATAACCTTGGGCAAGGCAGCTGTCTGCAGCTGAGACAATCCTTGGAGGAACTGACCTCTGAAGGCTTCTTGACACCAGCATGGCTAGCAGTTGAGGTAACAAGACCTTCTCCTGTGAGGAGATCTGGGCAGCACATCACACGTCCACCACAGATGGACATGATGGATGACGGGTAAATGCATAGTTGGCTAGGTTGACAATTGGATGGATAGAGGATGGATTCATAGATGACATGTGAATGGATGACTGGATGAACAAACACCTAAATGATGGACAGATGGATGGATGGATGGATGGATGGATGGATGGTTGGGTGAATGGGTATCTGGATGATGGATGGATAGATAAGTGGATGGGTGGATACACAGATGCATGGATGATGGATGGAAGAATTCATAAATACATGAACTTGTGGATGATAAATAGTTGGGTGGGTGATTGGCAATGGATGCATGAATAGATGATGTTTTCTCAACATTTCATATCCTTTAAGTAACTAGACCCTCCCAGTTATTCACCTGCTTCTTCTTTTTCCCTTGTGTGGATTTAAAGAGGGAGCCCAAATAGCAATCTTAGCAAATGACATGATGGAGAGGGTGAAGGAGAACTCTCCAGCATTGCCACACAACATGGGGGGGGGGGGGGTTGGGGACTTTTGCCTGGATCTACAGACAATGCCTGTAATTCATTAAGACAGATGTGACCACTGGCCCATGACAAGAATGAAGGTGGTGAGATCAGCAAGCGAGCAGTCAGCAGCAACACGGACACCATGGGTCTGCTGTGGATAGCAAGAGTCCCTGCACTGCCAAGAGGAAAGACAAGCCTGACTAATTGAAGGAGGGTTTGGGGGAGGGAGGTGTCTGGGGTTTCCTCCTTCCACTGAAAGCCAGGCCCAAATATCTCCTCGGGCTCTGTCACAATTTCACCTACAGGGACAGAACTGGCTTCAGTCAATTGCAGCATAAAGCCCTTGTCTGTGACCCTGTCAGTGAGGGACACTCTCATGGTAGACTTAGGCCTCAAAATAGCAATTGGGGACCAAAGATAGGAGCATCTATTGAGAATTAGTGACAAGACATTGACCAGGAAGCTGGCTGCTCCATTTTGGGGGGCGTGGGGGCCAAGAGTGGAAAGGGGGACAGCTTTCATGCACAGCAGAACACAGCCTATGGGTATTTGGAGTAGGGGAGACTCACGTGTCAGGTTGTAGGGAGCCCTGGTTCTCTTTCCCCTCTCCTTGGGCCATGCTCCCTCTAGCTTAAGATTCTTTTCTGCCCCTGTAGGATACCCTTCCAAAGCTAGTGGTCCTCCCTTGCAGGGCTGTGAGTCTGGGTCTTCTCTGGTCTCAAGAGGAGGTTAAAGATGATGGCAAGTGAGGGTCAGAAGGAAGCATAGAAGCCACCTCGCTAAATTCCCCGTACATGTATGAGCCCCGTACACGGCCGGGCAGCCTCAGCTCCCACACAGCCCCAGGGACCAGACACCCAAAACGTACCTGGCTGAGCTTTCCATCCTCGAGCCACTTTAATTGCTTAGCAATTCTTCCTTTGATCACTGCCACCCTAGCCCTCATCTCTTATCTCTGGAACTTGTGAGCAGAAGGAACAAGCTGGCTTCCTCTTTAAAACAGAAGCAGCTCTAGTATCCCCAATGACCTTCTCTCTGAGCCACATGGCTCATACACCCTCTTGTTCCCTAAGACAATGTTTCCTGTCTCCTGGCCATCCTAGGCCTCTCCTTTTGAATACATTCCAGTTTATTTCCTTTCTGGAACCAGTAGAACTCGGTACTACCTGAGCACCAGACCAGACTGGAAGCAAGCACAACTCTCTCTCCCTATCCTGCTATTAATCCAGGCCCAGTCCATGGTGACAGTTTTGTCAGGCACATCATACTATTGATTCATTATGACCCTGCTGACAGCTAAAACCCTAGGTCATTTTTATAGTTGCTACTGATGATCTATCTGTCCTCCGATTGAGTATTGCTGTGGGTGCTGAGGATGCAATTACAGGACCCCTCATTGTTTCTGCTCAATTTTATCTTGTTAAGCTTAATCCCATAAAGGTCTTTTCAGATCCTGGTTCTGTCATGAGAGGAATTGATTGTGCCTCCCAGCACTCAGTCTTCTGTCAATTTGATGCTCCTGCCATATCCTTTAAGGGCTCTAGAGGAAGTATATTATCTCCCCATTTGCCTACCAACTACCCATTGTAACCAATCTCCAAAAAAGCCCCCAGTAATCCCCTCCTCTTAGTATCCACACCCTTGTATAGTCCCTTCCTATGTTGTATCAAGATTGGTCTGTGTGACCAATAGAACACAACAGAAGTGACGATATTTCATTTCCAAGATTCCATCTGGGGTTCTCTCTCTTGCTCTTTCTTTCTCTCTCTCTCAGAAGAAAGCCATGTCAGCCCCATGAAAAGGCCCACATTGCAAGAAACCAAAGCTTTGATCAACACTCAAGTGGGTGAGCATGGAAGGGAGTAGACCCTCAGTCCCAGTCAAGCCTCAAGTGATGGCAGACGCAGCTGACCATAACTTAGTGAAAGAACCAGACTATCCAGCCAAGCCACTCCTGGGTTCCTGATCCTCAGAAACTGTGAAATAATAAATGTTTGTTGTTTTTGTTTTAAGCCACTACATTTGGGGTAATTTGTTGTGTCGCAATGGATAACTAATACACGTGCATACAGGGAGGAGGAGTTGATAATCAGGTTGCAGGTCCCAAAACGATGAGCACAATGCATTTTAAAAGATTACTCACATGGGATTAGCACCTTTCTCTTCCTTTTCAATCCATGTCATCTGCTCAGTTAACCTAGGGCTTTCCCCTCCTGCCTGCTGTCACCCTAACCCCACCATGGGAGGAGACCAGACCCTCTAGCTTGTCTTAGGGGCTCACCTCTCCTCCCATTTGTACTACAGAAACTAGAAATTATAATTCTCTCTTTCATAGCAGGAGTTCTATTCCCTGATGTCTTAGGACTCAGGCGCATTTTGGATCTGGTTTCAGGTGACTATCTAGTCTGGGGTTTAAAAACAGGTAAACCTTCTTCCCCACCCCTCTTAGGCTTTGAGCTTACTCCATGATAACTTGAGCCCCAGCTCAGGTTGCCAGAGAGCTCTTCACTGAAAGTTCAGACATCAACACAGCATATATAAAGTGGTCATTTGACTACTCATTTGCTTTCCTCCCTTGGGACCCGCATACGGAGGGCTACTTGTGATGTGAGGCATATTTCTGGCTGTAAGCATCTCTTTAGACCAGAGCTTCCAAGCTGGTGCGCTGTGAGTAAGTTTTAGATGTGTCTCAGATATTGATCCCCTCAGGCCTTGGGGTATTGATCCCCCTCAGTCCTTGGAGTAGTCAAGCAGAGCCCGGGATAGCCAGATTCCAGGCCAGTCACCTTAGGCTGTGAGCAATCTCTCAGGGTTTCCCCAGTAGACTGTACAAATATTAACAATTTCCATCACTGCCATGATGTGGGGGAAAAAAGGTCTGCAATGCTGCCCTCAACAAATATCTTTGAATGACCTCCCTACATACTCTGTCTTCATTCAAGTTATTGGTAAAAAAAAAAAAAAAATGCTAAATAGTGCAGGGTCAAGGACAAAAATGCAACTACCAGAAACTTCCCTCCAGGTGGACATTGAGCCATTCATCAACACTGCAAGTGTTCAACTGAAGACAACCCCACCTAGAGAGTTTTCCATCTATATTCCCTATCTCTCCATCTGGTCTGCAGGGAGGGATATCATGACATATCTTGTCAAATACTTTGCTGACTCTGTAATCCCAAATGAATTAATGGATTAAGGTCATCATGATCAATGACTGATGACATAAAATGAGAGTTATCCAAGCAATATGTACCTCTTGATGAATATATAACACTGCCTATGCAGAGGGATGCCAGTAACTCAGCTACTGTCTCTCAGCATCAAGCCCCTTCCCCTCTCGGCTCTGGATCTCTGAGAATCACCTTTCTTCCTTACACGTTGACTTTATGTTCAGCTCTGCCCATGCAGACACTAAAAGAGACTGGGATGCAGGAGAAGGGATAAGGGACTTACTTCTTCCTGCTGCCTTGCTGGATTCTAACACCCCTGCTCCAGCACTGACCTTCATTGTCTCCCCTCACAGGACCCCACAGCAGCAGCTGGGTGGTAGCCACCAGGAAATCCAAGCCCCAACTCCGCAGTTCTAGATTCTGTTATCCCAACCTCTTCTCCTTGCTCTCCATCCCTAGGCATGGTGACTGGATCTCATAATTATTACTTATGCTGAAATGCCCAGTGTGGTTTCTGTTTTCCCTAAAGACCCCTAAATGGTACAGGACTTTGCCAAAAATCAATCTTAAAAAAAAAAAAAGGGTAAATTGAACCTGAATCTGATCAAATCTCCATGTCTAACCATCATTTAAGCCACTACATTTCATGGTAATTTGTTATGCAACAACAGACAACTAATACAGGTGTGATAATAGCGCAATGGTTATGGTTTTCTGGGGCACGGTGAAATATTTATATAATGTCTAGGATTTGCTTCAAGATAATGGGAGGTGGAGGGAGGGAGTATGGCAGAGAGTGAAGTAAGACAAGCCACATGTTGAAAATTGTTGAAGCTGTAGAATGAGTATGTTAGGTTCCTTATGCTATTCTTTCTTTTTGTGTTTTCTGATTTTAAAAATTAAAGTTTAAAAAATTTGCTCAAGTTCTATAGAGTTGTCAGAGGGAGAAATTATATTATTTGAGGGACACGTAGGTGGCTCAGCTGTTGAGTGGCTGCCTTCAACTCAAGGCGTGATCCTGCAGTCCCGGTATCGAGTCCCACATCAGTCTCCCTGCGTGGAGCCTGCTTCTCCCTCTGCCTATGTCTCTGCCTCTGTGTGTGTGTGTGTCTCTCATGAATGGATAAATAAAATCTTGAAAGAAAGAGAAAGAAAGAAAGAAAGAAAGGAAAGAAAGAAAGAAAGAAAGAAAGAAAGGAAAGAAAGAAAGAAAGAAAGAAAGAAAGAAAGAAAGAAAGAAAGAAAGAAAGAAAGAAAGAAAGAAAGAAAGAAAGAAAGAAATTATATTATTTGACGAGATTTGTTCTTGGTGAACCCATGTTGGGTCCCAATGATGCTCACTTCCTTTTCTAGATATAAACCACAAATGTAATAATCCTTCTTCCTATCTCCCATGAAGCAAAGGATGCTGGTCTGTCATTTCTTCCCCCTTTTGAAAAGTGGAATGGTGTACACCCCTCACCTATCTTCAGGAACTCTTGCTACTCTGTGATTTCTCAAGGACAAGAGACAGTGGCCTGGAGATCTCCTCTGCAAGTGGTCCAGGATTGAGAGTTTTCTGTTCAGCCTAGAGCAGGGAACCAGAGCAGCCAGATGAGTCTGAGTAACTTTTTCACCTGTCTCATGCCGCCAGTCCATGTTTGTATTGCCAAAGAGAAGGGACAGGAGCAAATAGAAGAAAAAGAACTCTGTTCCGCCCATCCCCGAAAGACATTATGCCATCTTCCCCAAGCTCCACTGAACCTAGAGCACAAATATATCAGAAAAATGGGAACCCAAAGAATGAAAAAGACAATATAGAACATGGATAGTGTAAAAGTCAAGGCAAAGTGCATTAAATAGGGCAAAGAGAGTCATTTGATATTGATAAGAGTTATGATCAATAATGAAATCATAGTCCGGTCCATGAACTTTAATGGACCGGAGAACATAGTATTGAAATATATTAAGCATAAACTCTTAGAAGTGTGAATAGACATTGACAGAAGCTCAATTGCAGTGGAAGAGTTTAGCCTACTTGTCTCAGTTCATGTAAGATTGAGAAGGCAAGCTTAATAAAGCAATAGGAGATTCAAACTGCATCATTAATAGCTGAATGTCTAATTAATAGGTAATGTCTACATTGAACTTACTGTCCTGCAAACAGAAACTGTAGCTTTTTGTCAAGTGTCTGTGCAATATTTACAAAATTGATCATTTACCAGTCACAGATCAAACTCTAGTAAATTCCAAATAGCCGGAAGCATACAAACTACCTTCATGTATAAAACTAGAAACAAATAATAAAAGTTTACAAAACATATTTTAAAAATCACCATTTGGAAATACTACTAAACATATCATTTTATTCAAGTAGTGGATCTTTTATTCCTGGTTTTCTTTCTTGCTGTAAGTTGCACAAAAATTCCTTTCTTTTATCCTTGATGTTTTAGAAAGACTTAGCTCATTTGGCCTTCTGTCTCCTGCAAATGTCTGCTCAATCCTACTAGAGTGGGCATATGCTTTTTAGACCACCCTGTATCCATTTTGTCTTCTTTTGGTAATGGTGCTTAATTTCCTCCTGGGGAGCCACTCTCAGTTCATGGAGAAAGCTGGTGTTGACTTCACCCTGTCCCTACCCCCACTGGTGGGCATGTGATGTCAACCTGGTCAATAAAAGCATTGCAATAAAATCACTGACCACAGTGATTCATTCAGGAATGACCACATAAACCAATCCAGCCAATGAGACATTTGCTAGGACTCCTGGCCTCTATCTCCTGCTAAGCTTGAGCCTGGGAGCGTGCAAGTCTGGAATTGTTGCTGCCATCTGGCTATCATAGGAGGGGCTCTTAGGTGAGAATGGAGCCAGCATGGACTTCTATGCTGTGCCCCATGACATCATTTGACCTCCTGAATCAAGCCATACCTGAAACCAGCATATCCCTACATGGGTTGAAAAGGTCCCTTTTAGTTTCAATCAGCTTGAATAGGATTTTCTGTTTTTGTCTTCTCTTCCTTCTTTGAACCTGACCTTTTAAGCCTGATGTCTTTAAGTATCGTTATTTTAATATTCATTGAAGTATGCAAAATTGAACGGTCTAAACTGTGTTTTGTTTAGTTTTTGAACTTCCTAACCTTTTTAAAAGCAGTCTTCCCCTTTAGAGTCTTATACCATGAAACATTTGTATCATTCACCAAATTTGTATATAATTCCCATCTTTTTTAGAACATTTAAAGAATCTCTAAGTCAGTGCTTTTCACCTGTAAATTGACTCTGGTGGACTCTTCTGCAGCTGTTCAGTTGCTCTGCGAGACAGACAGACAGAGAATAGATCAGAATACAAATAGTTTTCCAACCTTTTCTGAGGCAGGAAATTCTGCTGGGTACATATGTCATCACACTTGACCTTACAATAACTCCATCAGAGAAATACTTAAATGTTCGTCTTACAGGTTAACACAGCAAGTCACTTCCCCAAGATCACTCCAAAGGTAAGAGAGGAAGCCAGAGGTCAAAAGCAAGTCTGCCTGACTCCAGAGCCTTTCCATTCTTTCCACCACCCCAAACTGCCCCCTCTGGGCTAGTTCCTCAGGAAGACTCTCTGGGGCACCTCTCAGGGTCAAGTTCTGAGAAGCAGTCCATGTAAGCAGGTGGAAGCTTGAGGAAAGGGTAGGATGCATTGACTCAGTTTCTCCAGGGAAGAAGCAAATAATTTGGGATCCAGATGCCCTGGACGTACACCTCTGGGTACGTGCACTGTCCCTGCCCTGCCTCTGTGGCATCCTCCAGACAGCTGTCAGTGTCGGACAAGGTGAAGGACGCAGAGCCTATGACTGGTACCATACAGGAATGTGGAGGAGACCAGAGAAAGGGGGTCAAATGTGGCTGCTGCCTGCTTTACCCCCACGCCTATCTGTCTCCACACCTGGGACCTGACCATGTGACAAACTGCCCACCCTGGGTGAATATCACTCCCTTACTTCCTTTCCCACCAGAGAGCCAAAGCCCTCAGCTGGGCATCCCCAGATGCAGGACAGAAATCACCTTCCAGCCAGTGGCCCAGAACCCAGAGTCTGGCTCTTCACTGCCCTGTTCAAATAGAGACTCTGAGACTCCCCTCCCCTCCTCCTTTGTGCAGAGGGGAGTGTTCACTTGTTAGAGTGACAGGGCTGCTTGTTTTCTTTAATGACAAAGTTGAAGCTTGACAATGAACATTTGTTCCGTTAGTCCCAAGGATGCCTTTGTCAGCCAAGGGCAACACATCCCAGAAAGCCCAAGGCAGAAGGGCCCTGGACCCTCCTGTCTGTCCCAACCTCTCCTCGACCTCCTGAAACACTGCATCCAGGCCCCCACCAAAAGAAGCCTCTCTTGTCACACTCATGCCAAGAACCATAAAACTACCACCTTCTGTTGGGCATCTCTCATACCAGGCAGTGGTGGGTGGGACTGCCCTCACTTTACATATGAAGAAACCGAGGCTCAGGGAAATTAAGAGATTCAAAAGCATATGGATGGTCAATAGGAAAGTCGGGACTTGGTTCCAGATTGGCCGACCCTTCCCTTTCCACTGGTCCACTGGAGAGATCCCAAATGTACTCACATGGTGACTAGGCCACTGGAGCCAGGCACAGACAGGCGGTGGATGGGCGGATGGTCATGCCCCATAAGCCCCTCCGTTCACCTGCAGTGTCACCTGTGTAGATGTCGGTCTGCCCCACTAGACAGTGAGCACCTCTAGGAGCCGGGTCTGCCCCCCTCTTGTCATATGCCCTCACATTCCCTACACGGGGCTTCCAGTAGGGACATATTTATGACGGAGCAAGGTCCATCCTGGGAAAAGCTTCTCACTTAGAGGAATTCCCTGTCAGTTTTGCCATCCTGAGTCTACTTCAGAACTCAGTGCCCAGGCTCCCTTGCGGCAGGGGTGCAGTTGCGGGGCCTCAGCTCTGCCCTGATAGTCCCCAGTTCAGAACTGAAGCCCGGGCAGCAGCAGGCACAGATTCTGTGCTGTGGTCCGGCTTTCTGGGTGGCCTCAGTTACAAGGCCAGCTTCCGGTGGCCGAAGGGACCGTGGTTGCAGTGAAATCGGCTCTGGCCTGTGGCTGCCCTCATTTCCCGTGGAGCCTGTTGGGGAGCACAGGCCTGAGTCTCTCTGGTAGCCTTACCTCAAGCCTCGCGCTCCTGCCCGCCCAGTGACTCTGTGCAGGATCCCACACCGTTTTGTAAATCCCTCTTCTGCTTCAACCAGCCCTAGTGAGTTCCAACATCTGCAACTCAGTAATTGCTTGGCAAAGAGGCAAAGAAGCATTTAAAAACCACTCCTCTGGGAGCCTGGGTGGCTCAGTTGGTTGAGCATCTGCCTTGCTCATGATTCCCGGGTCCTGGGATCGAGCCCCGCATGTTGCTCCCTGCTCAGTGGGAGTCTGCTTCTCCCTCTCCCTCTGCTCTCTCTCCCAAATCAATTAATAAGTATCTTTAATAAAAAATAAAAATTATATAAAAACCACCCCTCACACTAGAGGCTAGAGAGGAGGCTCCTCTGCTCTGCACAGTGGGTTGGCCCTTCCTCCTCTCAGAGGAGTCTCAGAGACTGCCTCCTTGCTAGATGCCCAGGGCCCTCGGCGCCTGCACTGCCGCAAGCAGGACACAGCCCATGGCACTGTGGCACTGGCATGGTGCCTGGCACATGTTAGGCCCAAGGAAATCGCTATTGATTGTCATATTGCTCCTACTCTCTTGCAACCCAGGATCCCTTGAGCTGCTTTTTCAAAATTCCCATCCATTGAATTCTTTTCATGTGCCAGGCTCTGCTAGAGGGCTTTAGAACCTTCAGCTCATCTAATCTTCAGAGCCTGCCTTGTAAGGTAGGTAATATCATTAGTTAGCATCTTGCAGATGAATAAACTGAGGCTTGGTGACGGGAAGCGGCTTATCCAAGGTCACAGTCTGAAGCAGCAGGGTCAGGCTTGTATCCAAGACTGTCTGACTCCAGAACTTGAACATGCTACCCACTCCACTCTGCGTGCCAAGGGTGGCTGAGGGGAGGGGTGGGCATCCGGCCTTGGGAAGTCCAGGTGCCAGCAGGGGAACATGGCCAACTCCTGTAAGCCCGACTGGTGATTATGAGGATTAACAGCTGCACAGGCCGGAGCCCCAGATGCTCTGATTTAAAACAGGAAGACTTAAAGCTAATATTCTTTTCTCTCTTAAAAGCAAATGTTATAAAGAACTTCCGACCACCTGCGGCTCCTGTCTGAGGCCACACAATGGTTTAGACATTCCCTACCATCGAGGGCTCTCTCAAACTCAAGAGGCTCAGAGCAGCAACGGCAATCTATGTTTTTGCTGGAGGAGCTGGAGCCGGCACCACTGGTCCCCATTATGGACTGACTGTGTCCCACAAAACTGCGTAGATTGAAATGGAATCCCCAGTGTGGTGGTATGTGGAGGTTGGATCTTTGGGGGTGATTAAGTCATGAGAGTGAAGCCATCACGAACGGGATGAGTGCCCTTGTAAGAAGAGACCAGAGAGCTAGCTCACCACTTTCTCTGTCCCATGGAAAATGCACTCAGAAGAGGGTAGTCTCACCAGAACCTCACCATGCTGGCACCCTGAACTCAGAGCCACAAGGAACACATTTCTGTTATTTATAAGCATTTATGACATTTTGTTACAGCAGCTCAAACTAAGATAGCCCCCCTATCCCCAGGCCTTCTCTCCATGACCTTCATCTTCCAGGGAGGGCTGCTGGCAGGACGCTGTAGCAGCAGAAAGGTTGACACAGGTAGGGAGCGCCTCTCACTAGACAAATCTCATCTGTTCTGACAGGTGGTGATCCCAGGAGATGGGGCTGGAGAGACATGTAAGGCCAGCGAGGCTGCGAATGTTCTTCTCATGACATGCAGAACCCGTGTTGGGATCTCTCATACAGGGACTATTTGAGGAGAGGGCGAAGCCTTGCTCAAGGCTTGTTAGTGTGAACATAGACTGAGCCCTGGAGAGACACAAAGATGGTGTCAGGAGTGTGTGCCCCCCGTATGCAAAGGCCAAGGTTAAAGCTCTTTCAGGTTTGTAAACTGGAGACTGTGGGCTTGATCCATCTTCTGTGCTTTGTTTGGCTGGCAAAGTGCTTCCCCCCCCCCGAAAAAAAATGTCTTTAAATTATTTTCTAGCATCTTCTAATTAAGAGATTTCAAGGTCTAGCCAGCCTTGGGGCTTGATGAGTACTTGGTTCTCTAGGAGTGAGAAGTGTGAGTCTACTTAGGCAATGTAAGCATGCATATACACCTTGACCAGAAACTCTCTCCTGGACAGAGATTCAAGAGAAATTGTCACGCAGATCTGGAAGGAGAGGATGAGGATCTCTGCTCTGGGGCTGTTTGAGGCAGGGGACGGGGAGAGAGGGGAGGTTTGTAACAAACTAGGGATGAATAAATGTGGTAGACACAGCCATTAGAGGCAACAGTCTTGAGGTGTACACAGTAGCCTGGATAGATCTCTAAGAACATAAAATGCTGACAGGGGAGGAAAAATAGAATTAGGTTTTTAGCACAATACTATCTACATAAATTAAAATCCAAGCATATAAAATAATATAGGTTTCATAAAATCATAAAAATAAAAGCAAGGATATCAAGCATATCCAGTGCAGAGGAAGGAGCCAGCAGTGGAGCAGGGAAGTAATAGAGAAATCCACTCAGATCTCTCCGCATGGGCCAAAGATGCAGGTCAGGAACTGAGAAATGAGTTTAAATCACTGCTGAGTTTCCTGAGATTGAACCCCATTAAGCCCGGAGGTTCATGACTTAGGGGCCAGGGTAGGAGAACTAAAGAGTGAAAGAGGAAAGGCCTTAATACTCCTCCACAGGAGGGGCCAACGATGCTGTTGAGGACCTTCCTTGGGTCTGTTCCTTCCCTCCCTCCTAAGGACAGGATTCACCTCACAGCTGTCTTATTCATCGTCCCTGCTTTTGGCAAGCTCATGGCCTGATGGGGAGTCTTGAAAGTGACCAGGCTTTGGGGTGTACGTTCAAGAGCATCTAACACAGCCCAGAGAGTCAGCAAGGCTGGCTGGGGGAGGCGACATCCCAGCAGACCTGAATGAAGGATGTAGGCCGGCTGAGCAATTCTGTGACTTGCTCCGAGGGACTTTTGGCAGGCCCCTTCCCAATCTGAGCTCGTCTGCTAATCAATGCAAGAAGAAGGTTGAGCTCAAAATTGGTGGGGGCTGGGGGTGCTAAATTGTGGGGTTCCATGGAGGTACCTGAGGAGCCACTATAATTAATATCTAGTGTGACCCAGCAAGGCTCCAGGCCCCCATCCCAGGCTCAGTTTACTTTTTGTGATGATCACAGATATGTGCGGTCCAGGTTCCCCTTCAAGGAAAGTGTGGTGCCCCTGCTGCCAACAATGCCCCTTCAGCATCTACCTCAGTTGCAAAGAGCCTTCATCAGAGGACACACCCTTCGCCCTTCCCAGGATGGCTCCCCTCCAGCAGGGCCTCCCCGCCTCCAAGGAGGCTGGTGGAGAAAAGGCTCAGCTGACCTGGCCCCTTCAGAGAGCTCTGCTGGACCACCATCAGCTGCAGAGCCCCTTGGGGTGAACCTGAGCTGTCCCAGCCTGACTTCTCCCTCTGCCCCATCCTGCTTCCTGCCCCCCTTCCAAATGGTTCTCATCCCACAGGTCTTCCCCAATAAACACCCCACACACTAAACTTGTCTCAGAGCCTGCTTCCTGGAGAAGCCACCCTGCAGCGCTATTTGATGTATTAAAATCTACTGGGAGAGTACCAAAAACAATAATATCAATGTCATTTGTTATCAGTCAGGTATTATTAGTCCACTGCCAAAAAAATAACAAACATCAGAACCAGTAGACAACCACCCCCCACCCCAGCCACCATGGTCAGTGAGAACAGCCAGGAAGTCTATCATCACATGCCCCTGCCCAAGAGGGCCACAGTTGCAAAACGCTGAGCTGAGTACCACCCGGAGTAGGTGTTTCTGAACACTAGATAATAGTCTTAGTGTTATTTTCTATAATAAGCTCTCTTGGGCATTTCCTAGTGGTTTCATTTCTTAATTACTCTCACTTGGTGCAGAATTATTGATTTATGTGCACAGTTTGATTTTTTTCTGCTTCGGGATATTGTTTTCTATGAGAGTCAGGTTTACACAAAAAAACTAAAGAGGTCATGGTCCCTGAACCCCCAGTGCCTGCCAGGATTTGTTGCAAAAAAGAAATAAATAAAAGAAAGAAAAAAGGAAAAGAAGGGAAACAAGTCAGGAAAGTGAGGGGAAATAGTAGCATCAATCCTTACTAATTGAGCACTTACTGCATGCCAGGAGTTGCTGAGAGCTTGACAAAGTAGGAATTCATAAATACCTCCACCTATTACCATTAGATGGAAGGAGAAGATTGAGCTCTAAACTGGTGGGGAGTGGGGGAGGGAGGAGTTGCCACATTGTGAGGTTCCATGGATGCACCTGAGGAGCCACTATAATATCCAGATGTTGAGGAACGACATCTGGCACCATGTTGGGCCGGACAGGGCTAAGGAGATGTTTTGTCACATGGACATCTGTGTTGGCAGCCAGTTGCAGAGCACTGTGACTCCCACTGCGGACAAGGGGTCCTTGGACTTACAAGAGAAATTCCCATTCCTGATTCCTGGAAGCCACAAGTGGCAATCCTATAAGATGGGTCTTTAATAATCCCACCGTATGCATGCAAGACTGAGGCTCAGTATAGTTAAATGACTTGCCCAAGCTGCCAGCCAGAAAGTGGCAGGACCAAGACTTGAACCCAAATCCTTCTGACTCCAAAGCCCAGACATAAGGTCCAGACCACTCGCACCTGTCAAGTTAGACTACAAAACTCTGGAGGCCCAACTCAGGTTCTAGCTGCTAATTGTGCAAGAGATGAGGTAAGATGATGTAACCTGGGGGCCTTGAAGAAAGGCCAGTTGAAACCAACTGTGATCAGAGAGTGTGGTCTTCTGATGAATTCACCTTTGGAGAGACCCCAAGGCTTCTTGTGAAGCTTGGGAGCCAGGTGTCTGAGGGACCCCAGGGTAAAGATGTGTCCCCAGCTGCTCTGAGTGCAGAGGTCCCATGATCCAGAAGTCTGGGTCAGCCCCTGAGTTGTTCCAATCCCATCTGCCCACCATCATAATTTTGCCCCCAAATGAGGCGCAGCTCTGTCATGGAAGCCCATCCCCAAGTCAGGACAGCCCTGCTCCTGCCAGCACTAGGGTTGCCATAGCAACCTTTTGAGGCAGCTGGATTTTCACTAAAGAAGGGGGAGGAAGATGGAAGGAGGGGGAGGGGAGGAAGGAAAGTCTTGGAGGGTGTTGTAATTTGCCCTGTTCTCTCCCCACAGTCAGTTCAGAGAATTAAGAGCACGGAGGGTTACCACAAGACTTCCCAGGTACCTCACACTTCGGCACACGGAGAAAGCGGTCAAATTTGCACAGTGCATTGGGGTGAACTGGAGATAACTTGGGAGCATCTATAGGGAACTAGGTGGAAAAACTATTCCGTTTTCTTTATATAATATAATTTTGATCAAAGTATGATGGGATAGGGAGAACATTAAATATTGAATATGTATAAAACTTTCCAATAAAATCTTTTCAAAAAATTTAATGAGAACCTTGAGTTTTCTTCCATGAACATAGTTTTGTTTTGTTTTGTTTTTTAATATCGGGCTTTAGGCGTGAAATGGCCATATGTAATTCTTGATGGGGCTTTTTAATGAGGATCTCTTGAAATTCTTGGAAGTCGCTATTGACAGGAAACTTTTGTTCACACAGTACATGATAAAAAGTGTAAAAGCATTTTAGAACCATTCAAAAATGTACAACACTTGAAATTATATTAAAAGAATCTAAGAGCTCTTCTTTTTCTTTCTTTGACAAATGTAATGTTGAAATTTCTTGTGATAATATGAATAGATTGTGAATACAATCAAACATTTCATACCAAGTATTTCAAAATAATGATGTTTTAATTTGCAGAGTGTGCATGCATTGTTAGAACTCTCTCCTCACAGCTAACATGGATGCCACTAAAAGGGCAGATCACCTGCAAAGGGGTTTAAGTCACTGCCTTCCACAAAGACAGGAGGTTGGAGCCTTCTCCTAGAGCGGCTCTACTCTGGAGATCCTGCCCAACTTCTTTATCATCCCCTTTGTAACATGGCCCACATTGAACTGGGCACTGGGCTTCCAGGACACCAGCAATGTGAACTTCTCTTGTAAGTCTGAGGACCTCTCGTCCATAGTGGGGATCAGTGCTTTGCAGCTGGCTGCCGACATGGGTGTCCACCTGACAAAACACCTCCTTAGTTATGCCCAGCCCAACATGGTGCCAGATGTTGTTCCTTGGTATGAAGCCTACTAGAACCACAGTGCCTGCTCTGCTTCCCTCTGGGAGACCAGGATGCCTGGGCTTCATCTGGTAAGGGGACCAACCATCCTGGTTTGCCTAGGACTGAGAGGTTTCCAGGGATGTGGTTTGTTTGTTTGTTTTTTTCAGTGCAAAAGTTGAAAAAGCCCCAAGCAAACTGAAATGAGTTGGTCATCCTGCAGGGCCACCTGAAGGCTGTAAAAATCAGATTCTCACTGCAAACCTATAGCACACATACACACACGCCCACACACACATGCACATTTGAGAGCTCTGGGTTAGAGCAGTATTTCTCAGACATTCAAGTGCATATGAATAACTTAGGAATCTTATTAAAAATAAAGATCCTGAATCAGTGGTCTGGGTGTGGCCCAAGATCTATGTTTCCTTTTTTTTTAAGATTTTATTTTTAAGTAATCTCTATACCCATGTGGGGCCCAAACTCATAACTCCAAGACCAAGAGTTGCATACTTCACCAACTAAGCCAGCCAGGAGCCCAAGGTCTGATTTCAAACAAGTAGCCAAATGTTGTAAATGCCCTGGTGCATGGACCATACTTTGAGCTGCAAGGGCTTAGATCACAACACTAAAATCAATGATAAAACTTCATCATTGTGAGAGGATATTTGCAGCCTGTAACCCCAGAAGAACCAGTCAGAGTGTAGAAAAGGGCCACTGAAACCCTTCCCCACCATTTGAAAACCAACCATTCCCAAAGACCCACAGATTCAGAAAATTGCTCTCTGCATTAGACAAGTGTCACTTTTAAGGACAGATTTCCCATTACCCCAAGCCTCCCTGAGCAAGATCAGTTGACATCAGCCAGACCCTGGCATGGGTCATTGCAGAGAGTTTCAGGCAATGGTGAACTCATCAGGCAAGATCCCTGACCTCATGGTGTTTCCAAACTGGCTAATGAACAGTTTGTGCAACCAAAGCTGTGTGCACATGTCTTCATTCATTCCCATCTTCACTCATTTATTTGCCAAATAATGCCTGAGAAACCTATTTCTAGGTACTTAAGAAGTATGCTAAATGTGATCCTAGTACTGCTGTTTGGTATAATACAAAGCACTAGATACATGGGATGACCCTCCCATTGAAAACAACTAAAATATCCATTATAAGATAGGAAAAATCTTCAATGTAAAATAAGCTGGCAAGAAAGTAAACAGTGCACAAGGCAAAAGATGCATGGAGTGAAGGCAAGAACCAAAAAGGTAAGGAGAGTGACAGCTGTGTTTGTCCAGAGGGCATTCACTGAACCCTGAGAAACAGGACTTTTGTTTCTCTGGTGTCCTGGGCCTAAGCTGAGGGACAGCCCAGAGTCTGCCAAGGTGGGGAGTCTGATAGAAGTTTCTTCACTCCAATATTTGACACTTCCAAGGGCTACCCTCTCAGGTTAAGGTCAAACTAGAAATACCAACAATCCTCTCCTTCATGGGGACTGGGAGAAGAATGGATTGTCTTAAAACTGAGCACCAAGTAGCAAGTAGAAAAAGTACTACTGAGAATTTGGAAGCCGCAGGCATGCCTTACACAAGTTTGTAACCTGAATTCACACAACCTGGGTGGTCCCCAAACTCCACAAGCCAAGAATTTTATTTATCATGGTTGTTGCCAGTAGGTGCCCCCAGTGGCCTGGCAGATGCAAGAAAAAAAGGAAAACAAATATTCTTTGGACTAATGCTCTGCAATCCCAGGTCTCACAAATTTCCATAAATAGAAATCCAAGGAAAATGAGCAGACCACAGTACAAAACTAACCAAATATACAAGGTTCTGACTGAGAACCAATAGAAACAACTCGCAACAGAACAAAACTGCAAGGGTTTCAAGTACTGGACTTATCATGCAACTTGTAAAATAATTATGTGTGTTATTTTTTAAAGAAATAAAAAATAATCTTGAAAATGTGTGTAGGGACCAAGAAACAGTAAGGAATAACTAAGCAGATTTAAAGAAGAAACAAAACTGACATCTAGAAATGAAAAGTACTACAACTGAAATCAAACACTGGGTGTGCACACTTAACTACAAATTAGACACAGCTGAAGAGGGAATTGGTGAACTGGAAAATAATTATTTAAAAAACTACCCACGATTAAGCACAAAATGCAAAAAGACGGAAAGCGTTAAAGGGGAGAAGAAAAGAATGAAGGATAGAGTAAGTACATGTAATATATGGATAATTAGACTTCCAGAAGGAGGAATGCAAGAAAAAAACAAAGCAGAGGCAATATTTTTAAAACTAATAGCTGAAAACTTTTCAGACTTGATGAAAGACATCAGGTTCAAAGGCCCAATGAATCCAAGCTGATTAAATCGAAAGAAGCCTACACTTAGATTCAAACTCCAAAGTTAATGAGAAAGTTGTTTTTTTTTTTTAAGCCAGAAAAAAAAATACTGATTGTCCTTAAGAGGAGCACCACTAAATGGTGGATGGTTCTCATCTGCAGCCAAGGAAACCAGAAGAAAATGGAATGTTATTTTTTTGTAACATGCTGAGGAAATAAATAAATGTCAACTTGAAATTCCATACCCCAAGAAGATATCTTGAAAGATCAAGTGTTAGATAAAGATGTTATCAAATTACCAAAATTGAGTTTGTCACTAAGAGATCCTCAATGAAAGTTGTATAACAGGGGAAAAAAAAAAAAGAAATTCCAGAAAGAAGTTCTGAGAGGAAAGAAGAAATGGGATAGATAAATATAATAAAATATGGACTAGCTTAAATGATATAAAAAGTAATGTGCTAAGAGAATTCTTTAAATATAGAATTAAAATACAGGGATCCCTGGGTGGCGCAGCAGTTTAGCGCCTGCCTTTGGCCCAGGGCGCGATCCTGGAGACCCGGGATCGAATCCCACATCAGGCTCCCGGTGCATGGAGCCTGCTTCTCCCTCTGCCTACGTCTCTGCCTCTCTCTCTCTCTGTGTGTGACTATCATAAATAAATGAAAAAAAAAATTTTTTAAAAAGACATATACACCAACAGTTTAAAAAAAAAAAGAATTAAAATACATGACACGGGTTTCTGCTCATGAGGGATGAAACTGCTTCAGGATTTTCCCTATCACCTTAAACAATTAGGAAATTATACCAAAAGGTGGGAGGTGGGGGTGGGGAGAGAGAAAAACAAATGTTTTCAGACATTGGAAAACAAACAGCACAAAACTGCCCTGAAAGAAAAGAAAAAAAATGAGATGTGCCCTATGATTGTCCCAGCAAACTGCCTAGAGACAGTTTCCAGACTGTAGCTCAGGGACAGGTCATGCAAACAAAGCTCAGTGGTCTCACGGAGTTGAATAGATGGATATCAGGCTTTAAAGAGATCAGTGTGCTAAAATTTGTGAAGCAGGCTGCCAAAGAAAAGGGACATTCACAGAGAGAGAAAGAAAGAGAGAAAAAGAGACCCAGAGAGCTGCAGAGGGGGTCTCTTTCAATCTTTGAATGGGTATTGATCTGCAAATGCGTAGACTGAAACTCGATGAGGTCAAGAATGAACCACTGGAAGGTAGCAGACCTAAAAAGTCCAGGATCCCACACAGAAAGAAGAGTAGTTCATGTCCCCACTATGCAGAATGGGGACACCTCACAGTACATGGAACATTGGATAGGGTCCCTATAAGGGTCACAAGTTAGTAATGGCACTAAAGTAGTTCTGCTTTGGAGCCACCATAACAAAGCTTAAAATTACATTTTGAAGGGTTCAGAAGGATCCCCAGTAACTTAACTGTGTGCCAGAACAAAATTCAATACTCTGTAAAGGAATCCACCAAAATCCAGCATTTGACAACAGAAAATGCATTATGTCCATTTGCCAGTTTATTGCTCACCTCTAAATGCACCCTTCTTTGCCTTGCTTTGTGATACTGGAGCTGGACCCCGAAAGCTTGGTGCTGTGTTAGATTTTGTCTTTAAAAGATGTTGAGGCAGGAGGGAAGGTATCACTACAAGATCACCACTGAGGAAGAAGTTTCTCTTCCTAGTTCTAGTATATTTTATCTCCACAGCTCTCAATGCTGTTTAAGAGGCCTAGTGGCACTCGTTCTTCAACAAGTTTTCCAAAAACCCAAAAGACCAATTCCTGAACCAGCATTGACCCACAGGGACCCTGGCCTACTGACTCCCTGACAGGTAGATCCTACAGACCAGTTAGAACCCATCACATCCTCTAATAAGTGTTTCAGCCATCGAGTAGATTGCTAAAATGGATATCTTTGGAACAACCGTCTAGCAAGTTTCTTCTTCACCAGCAGGCTGTGTGTTCATATGGCAGTGACACCCTCTCCAACAAGGTCTGACCAAAGAGGCAGGGGTGGGGATATCTCTCAAATTCTTAATTTCTTCCTGTCTACTCCCCCTCAGCCCTAAAAGAAGGGCTTCCTGCATTCGTTATTTCTGTATTCCTTAGAGTCTTCCTTTACCCCTTTTAGTAATTAACCACATTGAGCTAGTTACTAATCACTTATATTAAATTGTCCCTGTTCAAATTACTGATGAGATTTCTGTCTTTACCCGGCCCTTGACTGATACATCCAGTATCCAATCAAAAATTACTGAGCATAGAAATAGAAAAGCTAGCATTGAGTAAATATGATCATAACCAGAAGAAAAAGAAATTTATTAATAAAAACAATGTAGAAATGGCTGAGAGTGTAGAATTAGTCATCAAGGACTTTAGAATATTATACATCTTATACAAATGTTCAAAGATTTAAAGGAGAACATGGATAAAATGAGGATATAGAATGGAATTTATAAATAAAAGGACCCAAGGGCCATATAGAGATGAAAAAGACAAATCTTAAATCAAAAAAAAAATATGCTGGATGGGATTAACAGTAAATTAGATACTGCAGGAAACAAGATTAGACAGCTTGAGGATGTAGCATTAGAAACCATCCAAATTAGGCACAGAGAGGGAAAAGTCCAGGGGAAAGAAATGACAAAATATCAGCCATCCTGGGAACAATATCAGGGTATCTGACATATGTATCATCAGAGTCTTGGAAAGGAGAAGACAAAAAAAAAATATTTGAAGAAAAAAAGTGGCTGAAACTTTTCCCGGTTTGATGAAAATTATACAGCCACAAATCAAGAAGCTCCATGAATCCCAAGCAGAATAAAGATGAAGAAAAACATACCAAAGCACATCATGATCAAGGCTGCTGGAAAGAAGTGATAGGGGCACCTGGGTGGCTCAGTGGTCGAGCATCTGCCTTTGGCTCAAGTCATGATCCCAGGGTCCTAAGATCAACTTCTCTTCAGACTCCCCAAAGGGAGGCTGCTTCTCCTTCTGGCTGTTTCTCTACCTCTTTCTCTGTGTCTCTCATGAATAAATAAATAAAATCTTAAAAAACAATAAAAGAAGTGATAAAGAGAAAATCATAAAAGTGACCACAGAAAAGAGATAATTGAATACAAAGGGGAAAAAATTAAGAATTATGGAAGACTTCTCACAGAAGCAATGCAAGGCCAAAGACAATCAATCAAAACCTTTGAAAACTACCCATTTAGCATTCTAAAGCCAGTGGAAATCTCTCAAAAATGAAGGCAAAAATAAAGACTTTCAGACACAATCTGGGAGAATTTGCCCTCAGTCAGCCTCCACTGCAAAAAAAAAAAAAGAAAGAAAGAAAGAAAGAAAGAAAGAAAGAAAGAAAGAAAGAGAAAGAAAAAAAGAAAGAAAGAAAGAAAGAAAGAAAGAAAGAAAGAAAGAAAGAAAGAAAGAAAGAAAGAAAGAAAAATATTACATAAAAAGCTTTTCACTGGGGCAATTGGGTGGCTCAGTTGGTTAAGTGTCTGCATTTGGCTCAGGCCATGATCTCAGGGTCCTGGGATTGAGCCCTGTTTTGGCTCCCTGTTCAGCGGCAAGTCTGCTTCTCTTTCTCCCCCTGCCTCTCCCCCTGCTAGTACTCTCTCTCTCTTTCAAATATATAAATAAAATCTTTATAAATAAATAAATAAATAGTTCTTCAGGCCCAAGGAAAATGCTACCACATGGAAATCTGGATTTGTACAAGGAAAAGAAGAACCTTCAACAATAAAGAGAAACAGACTACTGGTACATTTACCATGAATGAATCTCAACCATCTCCTAAGTGAAAGAAGCTAGACACAAAAGGCTACATATTATATGATCCCATTTACACAAAATGCAATAAAAGGTAAAAGTATAATGACAGCAATAGTTCAATGGTTGCCAAGGGCTTGGAACAGAGAAAGTAGATTGGCTACAAGAGGGCACAAGGGAACTTTTGGGTTGATAGAGAGGTTTTCTATCTTGAGTGTGATAGTGGTTACCTAACTACACGTTTGTCAAAACTTATCAAATGGTTTTTCCACTGGAATGAATGTATGGACTGTCATGCACACTAGTTTAATGAAATAAAATCTTTCCTAATTAAAAAAAACTTATCAAACAGTATACTTAAAATGAGTGAGGTTTATTGTGTGTAAATGATAACCTAATAAAGTTGATTATTTATTATCATTATTTTTTAAGTTGATTATTTTTTTTAAAGATTTTATTTACTCATGAGAGACACAGAGAGAAAGAGGCAGAGACATAGGCAGAGGGAGAAGCAGGCTCCTTGCAGGAAGCCCGATGTGGGACTCGATCCCAGGACCCTGGGATCACACCCTGAGCCAAAGGCAGGCGCTCCACCACTGGGCCACCCAGGCACCCCAGAAGTTGATTATTTAGAAAAAAAACTACTGAAGACCATATATAGTGCTTTGTTTTCAAAATGCATCACAATAATATATTTTGTTTATATTTATATATATTTATACTACTTAAAAATAGGGGTAAAAAGCACATAATGGGTGAGATAAACAGGAAGCATGAAATACAGCGGTAGCTATAAATTCAAATATCGCCAATTACAAGACATATATGTGGGCTAAAAGCTGGAATGATAAACAAATTCTAGCCAAAGAAGGTGGGTGTTGCTATATTGACATCAGACAAAATGGACTTTAAGGTAAAAACATTACCTGGTAAACAGGAACACTTTATGATGGTAAAGGATCCAGATCACCAAAAACGCATAACAATTTTAGAATTGTATGCATTTAAGGATGCCTGGGTAGCTCAGTCAGTTAAGTATCCAACTCTTGATTTTGGCTCGGGTCATGATCTCAGTGTCATGAGATTGAGCCCTGCTCGGGGCTCTGCATTCAGTGAAGAGCCAGCTTGAGATTCTCTGCCCCTCCCCCTGCCTGTGCACATGCTTGCTCTAAATAAGTAAATAAATAAAATCTTAGAATTGTATGCTTTTAAAAATAAAGTCTTGAAATCATAAAGAAAAAATGACAGAACTTATGTGGAAATAGACAAATCCACAGAGTGAAATCATTAACAAACCTTTCTCAGTAATCACTAGAATAAACAGAATTTTTTTTTTAATCAAGAAAAGTATTTGGCCCATCTGTTTAACTTGACTGGATGAGCATATGTAACCCACGTTGTCAATTACTGAAGAAGACACATTCTCTGGGATCATTGCCCCCAGACAATAGCTGGGACACTGAGGCTCGAGGTAAATTTCTGATTTGTCCAGGAAGATGCAATGGAACAAGGTCTCCAGTTGAGTCTCCTGTCACCTAAATCCCTAATTTTCTGCTTTTCCTGGATGGTTCTAAATGCCTCCTGCTCCCTCGGAGCGAGGGCCTTGTCCCAAAGCCATATCCGGCTTCCCAAAGCCAGCTCAAGGCCAGGGTAACATTACTGAAGGCTGAGGTGTTACCAAAGAAGGAAGAAAGCAGGAAGCAATGCCGGAAGAAGGCATTGTTGCCTGCGGCTGTGATGCTAAAGTTTGCCAAAGGAGGAAGCCTTCAACAGTTGGTTGGGTGGGGTTCGGCTGGCTGTTCCCCAGATACACTCCAGGAAGCCCGAAAATTCAGACTTAAGAAAACTCTGTAACTTTTATCACTGGAGACAGTGGGCTTCCTCTTCAAGAGGAAGAAGATGTTCTGGACCCGCATGCTAAAAATGATCTTTTGTGAATAGAAAAAGAGCATGAATGTGGGTATCTTAAAGGGAGTAGAAAGGCCAAGTCCGTCTACCTAGAGGTAGTGGCTGAGCAGCTGGCTTGGGGCCACCCCAGGAAGCCATTTCCTCAGGAAGTGAGATGATCTTGGGAAAAGGGCCCAAGATAGCAGGTCAACAACTCATCCAACTTCTACTCCTGAGAGTTACTTCTCTAAGGGTACCTGGAGTCACCAACAGGTACCGTCCTATGGGATGGCCAGTTGTCCCTATGCTTCTGGCCATTCCGTGGGCATTTCTGATGGTCCCCCACTTGCCTTCCTCTAATTAGCTCTCAGCGGGCCTCGGTTAATAAGAGGACAGCATTGGCTGCTGTGCCATGTCATTCAGGGGTAACTTTGTGCATTGGTAGCAGTTCAAATTAGAACAGCTTACCCAAAAAAAGGATTTGTTCAACAAATCAAATGTTCATTGAGCAGCTATCATATTCCAGGCATATCTCAGTTCCTCGCTGGAAACTGGGGGTAAAATGGTAATGATGATAACAGCGATGATGATGATGACTCAATGCCATAACAGCCAGCATTTCTTGAGCACTCGCTGTGTGTCAGGCACCATGCTATGCACATAAATGTCTTACCTTATGCAGTCTTTAGAGCAGCCTTCTGAGGTGGGCATTATAATAATGATCTCTATATAGATAAGGACATGAAGGCTCCAAAAGGTTAAGTGATGTGCACAAGATCACACAGCAAGCAGGGGCAAAGACGGACCTGGAACCTAGAACCACGCTTTTTATCACAATGGTTCCCAAGATGCATATGACCCAACTGTAAATACAAGTCATCTGCAAGTGTCAACTCCTGGACGTGAACAGCACAAGTAGGGGGGGAGACGGGCTGGGGGGCAGATCTGAGGTTTCGATGGCACACCTGGGGGCTCTGTGAAGGCTTGCTGGTTGTCCATGTGTGCCCTGAGCAGGCAGGCTGCTGGCCCCAGCCCAGCCAGGTCCTCAGCTTGGGCATTATTAGTACACACACACACATACACACAGGAAGCAGTCCCCAGTGACCTCTTAGCCCATGGCTTCAGCCAGATTCCCTGATGGGTCCCAACCTTGACCACCTGCCTGTGAGGATCTGATTCAAGTTGTTTTCCAGCTGTCAGGAAACAGGAATGCATGTGTCTTCTCAATATGTCTGTGAAGATGCTTCTCCCCCATCTTTTCCTTCCCAAGAAGGAGATGCATTCAGCAGGGAAAAATTCTTCCCCAGGGAAGGATCCAGGTTTGTCCCAGACAGTACTCTCTGGAATGATAAGAAGTGGAGCCCAGGGAGCTCCCAAGAGTACCAGGGAAGTGAGATGGGGTGGGGGATGGAGCCTGGAGTGCTGTTGGCAAGAAGAGAAACGAGTGAGCAGGTGAGAACACACAAACAGAGGAAACCTGTGATGAAAAGCATTGACAGGACAGGGCCCCTAGAGCCCCAGGGGAGAGGGGCCCTGAGCATGGAGACAAGACTAGGAAGTAACTAGGAAGTAACTCCTCAGGATCTAAGTCATCAAAGTGCTACACACAGAAGAAGTGGGGCAGGGCAGGTCTTGCCTACGTGGTACTCTGATCACCATTTCCTGGCTGGGGAAAGGTGCGTCTGTGTCAGCAGGAAACAGCCGCTGGAGAGGGGTGACTAATAGGAAGGGAAGCGTGCTTTGTAAACTGTAAAATTCTGTACACATGTCTGTTCACTGTTATTCTCCTTCGGAGCCTTTACCTTGGAAATTGTAACAAGTGGCCAGGCAGGTGAGGCATCGCAATAAGGAAACAGGAAAGTCACTGTGGAGTTAGAGTTTTTGACTATGGTTGGGGGGTGGGGGAGAAATGGTGGACATGGACTCTTGGAACAAAATTCAGCTCAACCACCCATAGATTTTTCTTTTCTTTTCTTTTCTTTTCTTTTCTTTTCTTTTCTTTTTTTTCTTTTTTTTTTTTTTTTTTTTTTTTTTTTGGCTAGAGGGAGAGTGTGGTGAGGCAGAGAGAGGGATAGAGAGAGAATCTTAAGCAGCCTCCATGTTGAGCCCCAATGTGGGCCTCAATCTCATGCCCCCTGAGCTAAAATCAAGACGCCCAAGTCGGACGCCCAAGCAACTGATTCACCCAGGCACCTCTCAACTCCCTATAACTTTTCAGAACAGCCTGGGAGGGCATGAGCTGCCTCAGGTCTCATTCCCTAATAGGCCTTGCCCACTTCTCGATGAAGGTCCCAGGCCAGCCAGTAAGTGGGCAGTACCTATTTCATTCACTCTTTTATCCATTCAACCAGTGTTTTATTCAACACCTTATCATGTGCCAGGTCCTGTAAAAGAAGGTGTAGGTACAACTGTGGTGAGCACTGTAAAGGAGATGTATACAGTGCCATCAAGGCTATAATCAGGATATACAAATATGAGATATATAATCAGTTACATGCGGGCCTATTCTCAGGACAACAGAACTAATCTGGTAAAACCAAGGAAGTGTTGATAATGAAGCTGAGGTCCAAACGATCAGCGGGTATTAATTAGGTAAAGAGGGGAGTAGGACTGACCCAAGCACAAAGAACGGTCTGTGCTAATGCCACAGTGGGACAGAGAATGGCATTGGCTTTGGTTATAGAACAAGTCACTCCAAAACTCAGTGGCTTAAAGCAACAACCACTTATTTTTTAAAAGATTTTATTCGTTTATTCATGAGAGATGCAGAGAGAGGCAGAGACACAGGTAGAGGGAGAAGTAGGCTCCCTGAGGGGAGCCTAATGCCAGACTCAATCCCAGAACCCCAGCATCACACCCTGAGCTGAAGGCAGACACTCAACCACTGAACCACCCAGGTGCCCCACAACCACTTTTTTTGAACCCACTATTTTGTGAGTCAGAAATTTGGGCTGAGGGGCGCCTGGGTGGCTCAGTTGGTTAAGCACCTGCCTTCAGCTCAGGTCATGATCTCAAGGTCCTGGCGTTGAGTCCCACATTGGGCTCCCTGCTCCTTGGGGAGTCTGCTTTTCCGTCTCCCTCTTTGCTCCCCCTGCTTGTGCTGTCTCTCTCAAAGAAATTAATAAAATTAAAGAAAGAAAGAAGGAAAGAAAGAAAAGGAAAGAAAAAGAAGAAAGAGAAAGAAGAAAGAAGAACCAGAAAGAACAGAAAAAAGAACGAAGAAAAAGAAAGAAAAGAGAAAGCCCAAAAAAAAAAGCAGAAGAAAGAAAGACGAAGAAACTCCCTCCACGCCTCCGCCCCTACCTCCCTCCAGCCTCCGCCCCCTCACCTCCCCCCTCCCTCCCCCCGCCACTCCCTCCTCCCCTTCCTTCCTCCTTCCTTCCTCCGTCCTTCCTCCTTCCTTCCTTCTTGCCACGGAGTATGTCTGTGAGGCGTTCTTACGTCTGATTCTTCCCGATTCAGCCGAGTACTTCCAACAATTCAGGTCATACTGTGGCTCATCTTGGCTGGGACTCACTCCTGCATCCCAGTTAGTTGCCAAGTCAGGCAAGAACTGGCTGACCTTGCCCGGGGAGCTTCAGTTCTTCACTTTCGGGTCTGCATTCCCCAGCAAGCTAGGCTGGGCTTCCTTCACATTCAGGGAAAGGCTTCCACCAGGTAGCCAAAAAGAACAACCTCTAAAGGTATGTTTTGTGTCTCCGTACCCATCACACTTGCTGTCGTCTCATTGGCCAAAGCAAGGCAATGGGGGCTAAGCCTAGAGTCAGGTGTGAACAAATTAGGGGTTATAACTGCAAAGATCTACCTCAGTGTGCTCAAGGAATTGAAAGAAAGAAAGACCAGAGAGTGAAGAGTGAGGAGAGAGAGCATGGTGTGGGTGAAGCTGGGGGCAGGGGAGCCAGGACACGGTGGGCCTCCAAGAGCCCTGTAGGAATTTGGTCTTTACCCTGAAAGCAGGCAAGCCCTCTGGCTTCTGATCTCTATCATGTGTAGTTGATCCTCATAAATAAATCCCTCGAAGACTGACTTACCCTGGATTTCCAAGCTGAGGACAGGATGGGGAGCATGGTCTACCCCCACAATCCTCCCTGTAGCCTACACTACTATAAAGGCCTCATACCTTCTCACCTCTGTGCCTTTACACCTGTTCCCCCCTCAGCGGGTGACAAACTTCTCACACCCCGTGGAGAGTCAGTGCCTGCCTCTCCAAGACTCATTTCAGGTAGCACCACCTCAAAGAAGCCCTCCCTGACTTCTCTAGACCCCCGAGACCAGAGAAGACACATTAAACAACACAGTGAGGCCTAGTGGAAAAGCCTGTGACTTATTACAATGGCCTTATGCTTTCTAGTACCAGGTTTGTATGGGGCCCAGCCCTGCCCGTGTGGCACACACCTGTGGGCACAGTGCTTCACCAATGCTGCAACCATCTTTTTTATATGTTTGCCTCCCACTAGACTTTCTTGAACGAGGATCCATAACCCCAGGGCCAGTACACAGAAGAATCAGAAACAGTAAATGAATGAGTGATTCTATCCCTCAACAGGACTCTCCTCTAGAGCCTCAGTCAATGTTATTAATGTCTTCTGTCATGGCAGTTGAGGGGAGAGGTTCTCCGACTAGGCCAGCAGTTCCAGTGTCTCCCAGTTCCACCATGGAGCCACTCACCCAGAGGAGAGGAGCCTCCCAGCTCCAGGACAATCCAAGGAAAGAGAAGGGACCTCTTTACAAGGCAAGTGCCACAGCACCATTTACTATGACAGGGAAAGAACCGAGCAGCCGTGGCCTCCGTTGGAGCAGGCCTTCCCCAGGTGCTCAAACCGCTGGCCAGGGGCACTGAGGGAGCCACTGATCACCTGAGCACTGATGCCAGGAAGCCAATTCATAGGTTGGAGGAGCAGAGCCCATGAACCAGGGGCTGAGAAGAGGGCCCCAGCAGCTCCAGGCCCTACCTACCAGTCTTGACAGACTTTTCCAAGCCAGCCTATAGTTCTTGAAGCACAAAGGTATAAACTACACTGTCTCCCTCTCACTGAGAGAAACCCAGAAGCCCAGAGAGATAAGCCTTTGACTCTTCGGGGCCCCTTCAGATGTCATGGCCACCCAGAAAGCGCACTACATTTCCCAGCCTCCCTTGTGATTACATGTGGCCCAGCTGACCAGGTTCTAGCCAATGAGACATGAGTGGAAGTGAGGTGCATAACTCTGGGGATTTGCTCACAAATGGAAGGGCTATGCCCTCCTTTCTTGTTCTTCTCCTCCCCACTGCCTAGTGCGCCATCTTGGACAACATAGCCAAGGGCAACACCTCAGAATAATGGAGCAGCAACGAGACGGAAAGAGCCTGGACCCCTCATATCCGGGCACACCATTCAGGGCCACCGTATCAGCCCTGACGGGTTTAAGCCAGCACACGCTGTTAAGGGAGGAGGAAACAAAATAGCCTATCTTGATGACCCTACTTTTATCTGAGCTACTTGCTATGGCTGCTGAATCCATATCCTCCCAACTCATATAGCCCAGCAGTGAGTTTCCTCAGGAAGCCCCGGACCACTGGGACGGCTTGATCCCAGGGGTGCTCATTGTCCCAGGACAACAGAGCTGTGACCTCCACCCCAGGGCCCAGCTGTTCTCTTGAAATAGCTGGGGAAGTTGCATGCTTGGAGGAAGCTGCTAGACTGCCAAGGATGGGAAGGGAAGTAAGCACAGCTGATACTCCAGCAGGGTAGATACCGGTACACCTGCACCACTTGTCATGATGCAGAAATACTTCCAGGCCAGTTGACACCAGCCATGGCCCTGAGCCACCCCACCCTGGGAACAGTCCCCCTCCCAGCAAATAAAGGGGCAACACCTAGATCTCAGCCTGACCTCTGGACACTGATTCAGCCAGCCATAGCACTTGTTAAATGTTTCGAACATCATCCTTGGCTCTAAGGTGCCTGGTCTCCACCAACTGAATGGAAATGAATCACTGAGGGGCACCTGGGTGGCTCAGTGGTTGAGGGTCTGCCCTTGGCTCGGATCGAGTCCCACATCGGGCCCCCCACTGGAGCCCACTTCTCCCTCTGCCTATGTCTCTGCTTCTCTCTGTGTGTCTCTCATGAATAAATAAATAAAATATTAAAAAAAAAAAAGGAAATGAATCACTGAACTTGGTGTCGACAGTGATAGGGTGACATGTGTTCTGAAAGCCAGACTGGCCACCGAATCCCCACCTCCACCTCCTTCTCTCTCTCTCATCCCCAAAAGCAGAAACGGTGGGCCCCACCGATGCCTGCCCTTGCCTGTTCAGAACGTCCCACAATCACACTCAGATATTATTGCACTCTTTTATTTACAGAAAACACAGATAAAGCATTTCAATGTTCATTTAGCAAACTGATCCACTCTTTTTTTTTTCTTTTTGGCACAAAGAAATATCACAGATGGACCCCAAGATCAATCAGAAACCCATAAGATTTATCAGCCATCACTGGTCCAGGGGCAGCCACAAGACACAGACAGACAGACAGACAGACAGCATCGCCACAGACTGGAAAAAATAAACAAGGTCCACATTCACCTCACAGTAAAAACCTGCTCACTGGCAGGCAGGGGCAGGGGGCGGAGAGGGGGCAGGTTCTCTGCTCCAAGGCGGGGGGGCGATGGGCATTGAGGGCAGGTAGCAGGATGGGGAGGGCTTAGACACCATTCATAAATTAGAGAGGGGTGGCCTTTTTGCTTTTAACCTCTTACCTTGTGGAAGTAAGACAGTGCAAAAACTACCATACCCTGACCACTGGGCCACTGGAAAAGCTGCAGAAGTTCCATGGTTTGGGGAATCTCTCCTCACGGGCGCCCGGGTGTGTGCATGTGTGCGTATGTGAATGTGTGAGTGTGGTGCTTGTAAACATTGTCACCATCCACGCAGAGACCCAACATCCGTGTGTCTGAATGGGGTGGGCTGGGGGCTGTACCCCGCTTCTCGCCCCCTCTGCCCCAGTGATTCCTGTCCAAGACATAGTGCAAATTTCAGAGACAAAATAGAGGCAGAAGGAAGTGGAGGGTGGGCCGGGGGTGGGGGCTGGGAGGGGCCAGAAGGACACAAAGACAGGGTCGGAGAGGGAGGGGGAGATAAGGCAACAGTTAAAAACGGTCCATTTTATCAAAACCGACACCATGTGCCCCTCACCCCCACCCGCGGAGCCCTGGTCACGAGAAAGGGCGGAAGTCCCGCTCCTCCACCAGGCTGATGGAGGGGTTCTTGAGCTCCTCCTCCGACGTGGCCAGCTTGTAGCCCAGCTGCGCCAGCACCCGCTGGCAGGCGTTCTGGGCGAAGGCCACGATGTCGTAGGAGAGGCGGAAGCGCCACTTCTCGGCCGTGGCCGCCGAGTTGCGCACGGTGCCGTACTTGTGCTTGCCCAGGGTGGGGTCGCCCCGCGTGTTGTTCTGGATCCAGCGGGCCACGTGGCTGTCCAGGGGGATGCCCAGGAAGCCGTAGATCTCCTCGGTCTTCTTCATGGGGTTCCTGGCCAGGTCCTCGTAGCGCACCAGCATGTACTTGCCCTTGAGCCACGGTGGCCGCGTGAGCCCGGTGGACACCGAGTTGGAGAAGTCCTCGCACACCGTGGTCAGCTGCGTCACGTCCAGGTTGTAGGGCTTCCGCCCGGTGCCGTACCAGAGCCGCCAGAGCCGGTACGTGTCGCGGAAGGTCTCGCTGCGGGAGGCCAGGATGCCCCGCGGGTCTCGGACCAGCTGGATGACCTTGAGGTTTAACCTTGGGTCTTCAACCAGGGCCCGGAGGTCGTTGACCTCGGGCACCCGCACCGTCTTGATGGCCACGTGGCTGCGCTCCCGACAGGCCTCGGCGGCCACGGTCAGGTTCAGCAGGCCGCACTTGCGCACGCAGTCCCCCTCCTCCAGCACCAGGTCGGCGGAGCCCGGGGGGTCGCACACGGGGCGAGAGCACAGCACCCTGCTGGCCCCGCGGCGGAAGATCCTGTCGGTGGTGTGGTTGACGGGCGGCGGTTTGATGTAGTTCTCCAGGAAGTAGAGGTCACAGTCATAGAGGCTCCTCAGGAGGTCGCGGCTGGCGCCCAGCATGACCCGCCGGTCCGCGGGGCTCTTGCCCTGGGTGAAGCGGGGGATGAGCGTGTTCTGGACGTGGTAGAGGGGCTCGAACAGGTAGAAGACGTCCAGGTGCTGGTTGAAGAGCTGGCCCACGAAGGAGGAGCCGCTGCGCGTGGTGGCCAGGATGAGGATGTGGGTCTTGCGCGAGAGGTTGTAGGCGAAGGTGGGGCCCTCCTCGCACAGCCGCTCGGCCAGCCCCGCCTCCGCCAGCCCCGGGCAGGTGTGGAAGGACTTGGCGGTGAAGGTGCGGATGGCCGTGTACTGTATGGCGATTGAGGCCAGGGCGAGGAGGAGGACGGCCTTCCAGGAACATTGCATGGCTGGGCACCTTCATGGGGCTGCTTCTCCACCATGCGAGGTCTGTGGGCAAAGGCGGGCGGCCGTCAGGCGCAGCCTGCCCTCCGCAGCTGTGGGGTGGGGGCTGGGGGCCCCAGCCTGCTCCCTTAGAAGGCCTGGCCTCCAGGGGGGCCAGGGACATACCCACTTCCCTGCACGATGCTCACACATGCACCCAAGGACTGAGCAGCTTCTAGGCTACACTTTACATCCTCGGGGGACTCCTGGGAGCTTCTGGGGACCGAACAAATGGACTCCCCACATGCAGTTTCACAAATGCTGCAGGGGACTCCCATCATGAACCTCGAGTTCCTCAGTGTGGCCCCACTGGGCAAGGAGCTAACTTCCCCAGTTCACACACTCAGAGGCCCACCAGTTCCTGTCCCAAGACACTGCCCTGCCACTGTCTGTCACCCCTGCCAGCATCTCTGGGCCCGCCTGCATCTTCTATCCCCACAACAGCCACCCAGTTCCCCATGTGGTCATATTTCCTCCATCTCCTGCCCACCCCTAGAGGAAAAAAGAGCTCATGTCAGATGCCACCTTCCTACCATAGCCCCCTGCAGGAAGGACCCCTGCACACACTGAGTACCAGCTTACCGATGCCCACTGGGCCAGGAGATGGGGACAACTGTGTCAAGCCCCCAACTTTGGGATGCAGGTGACCAGTTTACTCCAGAGGAGGACTCCTGGGCTCCCAGGGTCAATGAGGGTCAATTGGCCCAGAGCAGAGACAGATCCAGAGGCTGCTGAATAGCATCCTTTCCCAGGCTCTAGCACCCTCCAAGTTCACTCCTGGCCACTGGGGTCAGAGGTCTAGGTGTGGGGCAGATGACCCCCACAGACAGCAGAGGGACTGCCTCCTCCGGACCCCCATCCCAGCCAGTCCTCAAGGGCCTCCCCCATGAGGCTCTCAGCTCTCTGCCAACAGGGAGTGCTCAGAGACCCCACGGAGACCCCACTGTGACCCAGCAATGGCCCCAGGGAACCAGGCAGGATGGAGAGAAGAGGAGCGAGTGGGCCAGAAATGGCATCTCAAGGAATGGAGAAAGCATGGGCGGGGGAGGGGGTGGGGGCAGGAGAGCAGGGAAATGAAGGGTGTGCCAAAGGTCCAGAGCAAGGTGCCAGCCCGAGCATCAGGGAAGTCGCCCCCAAGAGAGGCCGGCTCAGCTACCTGGGGGAGGGCTGGGGCTGCTCCAAGAGCCAATGCGGGAAGGACCCCACCACTCACCAAAGAGGGGCTGCTCCGAGCTAGGGAGTCCGCAGCTGCCAGGCGTCCTGGCCTAGCCGGCAGTCCCAGCGTGTGCAGCTGCCCTGTGGCCAACAGACTGCAGAGAGAGAGGGAAGGGAGGGGTTCTGAGGGGGTGTTGGCCTGTCAACACTGCCCTTCCCACCCCTTCTGTCCTGTGTCCTGTGCCCCACAGACTGCCCCCAGGGCCAGGTGACAAGGACCCCAGTGCCACCTTTTATCCCCTGATCTGGCCCCCTGACTCCTGAGCCCTCCACCCACTTCCCCCACCCCTTACCTATCCCCCCATCGCAAGTCAGAGTCCCTCACACCAGGACCCAGTGGGCAGGATGCTAGCAAGCCTGCACCCACACCTGACCAAGAGTTGGCACCCCACACAGCAGCCACCCCAGGGAGGACCCACACACACCCCCACCATCCAAAGGAGCTGCAAAGTAATCCACTGGCCACAAGTTCCCCGAGCCCTAGCTAGCTCCGTTCAGTTCTGGTGACCAGACCGACCCGACCAGACACCGTGCTCAGCCCCCAACAATGGAACAGTATCAGAGTCAAAGCTATTCTAGAAAATTAGGCCAGAGCACAGCCCTGACTGGTTCTGCATTTTAAATCAACAGAACAGGCTGACCCTTCAAAATTGGACTTTTTCAGTGACTCCTCAAGAGGGGTTTAGTGGAAGTCAACAAGGCAGGGGAGCTCACCCCAGACCTCCAGGTGGCAATGGCAGCTCCGTCTACACAGCCTGGACGCTGACACCCGCACGGAAGGGACAGGCGGGGAGGGAGGCTCTTCTTCAACCGCACGGGAGAGGAGACCAGCTACCTAAAACTCCAAGCAAAAGTGGACCAGGGAGCGTTCCTGACCTTGATGCTGTCCGCGGATTCTAAGTTAAAACACCAAGACTGTGGCATTATTTCGGTTAGCGTCTGGCAAGTCCTTCCTAAGCCCTTTACCTGCATTCACTCATTTATTCTTCACGGGAAGCCAGGATGAGCTCCATTTCACAGGCGAGAAAGCTGAGGCACGGAGAGGTGGAGTGAGCAGCCTGAGTTCATATGCCTGGCTTACCGCACTAGTCTAGCAGGTTCCCCAGAGCCCACACTCTTTCCCTCTGAGGAGACCTGGCCTTGCTCCTCCAGCTTACACGTACTTGGCCCCCATACCTGCATCCGATTGTCCCCAGCCCATTTGTTAACTGGCAACAGAGAGACCCGGCATTACAAGGGTAGAGACGATCTGCAATGCAAGACTTATATTCCTTCCCTTTGCTGTCCAGGTCTTGTTGATCAAGGCCCATGACTAAGGGGGTGAACTTGTGGTTTGTGAATAGTCTTCCCATATCCCGCTATTTGGTGTGACTCCTTTGGGGGAGGGGTTAGTGGATTCTCACTTCCCAAACCTGCAGTGCTGCCTGGCTTGGCCAAGTCAGAACGTCACACTATCTATTCCTTACAGCCCCCTCTGGGAAGTCAGAGGCCTCATCTCATTGTTCAGGTGGGGAAATTGAGGCTCAAAGACTAAGCAGACATGCATAAGCAAATAAGGAGCAGCAGAGCCTCAACTCCCTCTGCGTCGGACTCTGAGGCCAGTGCTCTGGCCCCTTTACAATTAGCTTAGTGGAGAAAACACAGAGTTGAAGCAGTCTGGTTCCCTTGGGGAGGGGTACAGAGGCTGGGCTGAGATGACAATGGGCCAGCTGGGGCTCTGGGGCCAGCTGGGGCCTCAGAGTCCTATTTTTTTTTTTAAGATTTTATTTATTTATTCATGAGAAACAGAGAGAAAGAGGCAGAGACACAGGCAAAGGGAGAAGCAGGCCCTCCTCCGCAGGAGCCCAATGTGGGACCTGATCCCGGGATCATGCCCTGAGTCAAAAAGGCAGACTGCTCAACCACTGAGCCACCCAGGCGTCCCTCGGAGTCCTATTTTAAGTTTGAAACTCCATTTAGTACCTACAGGGAAGAGTACCATGTCACCAAGTGGCAGTAAATACGGGAAGGATGCAGTCTAATTCTTAGGAACCTCCAACGTGATCAGAGAAAACCACAACTTGACCACACCGCATCCCACCCCTGTCTCACCCAGGGCAGCAGACAACACTGACTCCATCAACAGGGTTGGATGAGGTGCCCGCAGAGAACCACCTCTGTGCACTAAATTAGATTTTCCTGCAAAATGCAGGCCCATCCTGCCTAAGTGCCCGAAGACAGATGCCTCTAAAGAACAGGTAGGGAATACCACTAATAACAGTGCCAGGTAATATTTTTAAGTTATTTAAGGAAGAGTCTCCAGTTGCAATGCCGTTTCATTGGGTAGTTATTCAGAAAGATCTGTCAGACAGCCAGCATGACCCAGGCACTGTTCTAGGAATTATGGGGAGTGGGGGGAAGCATGAAGGAAGGTGAGCACTTACTGGGCATTCATGATGCTTATCCCAGGGGGGGTCACAGATCAGGGCACGGGGGAGGAGTGAAAAACACCTCTCGCCCTCACACTAACCCTGTGTGGTTGATGTCGTCATACCCTCATTTTACAGATGAGGAAGCTGAGGCTCTGCAAGGTTAGATGAATTTCCCCAGCTCACAATCCTAGTAAGGGGTAGGGCCAGGATTCCAGCCCAGGCAGTGTGCTCCAATCCTTCTCCTTGACCCCCTACATTTAACCCCCTGGGGTCCCCACCAAGACAGGAAACAGAAGGCTGGAAGAGCTTTCACTGAACTCAAAGATTCACCCATAGAGGGGAGCATTGAAGGTTCTCTCTCTACCACCTCTCCCCACCCCAACCCAGAGAAACTCAAGGCCAGGATTAGAAACTGCTGCCTTGGCTAATAAATCAGAAGTAACTGAAGGATGTCGATGTTATGAATCCCTAGGAAAGTGGGACTCAGGTTCACAAGTTATAGCCTGAGCCCCAACAAGGGGAGTGTGTTCAAAGGCCCAGCCACAGGCCATCCCGCTACCTCCCAGGAGGGCAAAGCTAGGGCATGGGAACAGGAAGATGAAGAGAGTCAGACCCTCCTAGAAATGCCCCTGCTCTCCTGCCAGCCTGGCAGAGCCGGGCTTGGGACTGGCCAAGCTTCCTTGGTATGCTGGAGGCATCTGCCCTGGAAACCAGAGGCCCCGGGGCCAGGTCCTGCTGTTCCCAGGGGAGCTCTGGCCACTGCAAGGAACTGTTCAATCCCCGTGTCCTCCAAGCCAGACTGTGAGCCCCGCGGCCCCTCCCTGGGCTCTGAGCAGCCTTTGGCATGACCTTTCTCCACCCCTGGGCAGCCAAAATCCAGACAAGCCTTAGACACAGGAGCCCAGGATCTGGAACTTCTGTGGGAAGGCAGTGGAGTTGGTGAACCCCCAGCAGAAAGCTCAGGTGTCAGTGTCAGCCGCCTTCAGATTAGGGCACAGGGTGGGAGTGAAAAACACCTCTACGCCGGAGAACTGGAATTCAGAGCTCAGAGCTCAAGCCATGGAACCAGACCCACCTGGATACCACTCAGCAGCTGTGTAGACCTGGATTCACTTGCTGTCTCTGAGCCTCGGCTTCCCTACCCATAAAGGGGGTAAAACCACAGTAGCATTTGCAAGAATTGAAAGAATTAAAGCATTTAGTCGATGTCAGGCACAGAATATGGCACAGCCTTCGTGCTAGGGACACCGGCTCTGGGACGAGCCCCACTGATGGCCAGGTGTCTTAATCTCCCTGGGCCTCTGTTTTCTCACCTGGAAAATGGGGATCATTTTAACAAGGCTGTTGCGAGGACTAATCCGTTAACACGGTGCCTGGCAGAAAGGAAGCGCTCGATAAATGTGTGTGACTATTAGCATCATTAAATGTCTTGTGTGCTTTGTCCCTCGGGTAAGCAGCCGAGGACAGCTCTCACTGCCTCTGACGGCGAGGCAGACCCTCTCCGCGGCTGCGGTGCCCACACCTCTGCCAGGCAGGCCTCTGCCCACTGCCCCTTCTTCCTTGGGCTCCTCTCCCAGCCGGCGGGGGCACCGCAGCGGCTTGCGTGCTGCCCCCTCGTGGCCGCGTCCTGCAGTGCGGCCTCTCGCCCCGCGGCTTTGCTGCGTTCAGAATTCCTGGCCGGCTGGCTGCGGCCTCCGCTGAGGATCCTCGATCCTCGATCCTCCTCGGGTGAGGATCCAGCCAGAGGGAGGTGACGTTGCAGGCTGCCCTGAGGTGTGATGATGACACCCCGACCCGGGCTGTGGCCTCTGCTCTGTGCACCCTCCCTTCCTCACCCACACACAGAGGCAAGCAGCAAGGGGCAGCCTCGGCTCATCCACAGGGCCCCTCCTCCCAGTCTCATTCCTCTCTGGCAGGGGAAGGAACACTGAATTTAATGTCACAGGCAGGAACAGCCTCTGCTTTCTCTGGCTGCCTTGGACACATTCCCTGGCCTCTCTGTGCCTCGACTTCTCCATAGATCCAGTGACTCTAAGGGCCTCCAAGCTCCAACCACTGGAGTCCTGATCCCAGAAAGGCCTCATGCTCCATTTTCAGCGTCAGGGCCACCCTCGTTGCTGGCAGGGGCATGCTCCTTTGGGAGTGGGAAAGCCCCAGTCATCTTCCAAGAAGATATCAGGCTGGCAGCTGGGCCGCATCCCTACAGCCACCATAGTCCATGGCAGCCCCCAAGGGGCTCCGCCTCCTGCTGAGTTAGCCCCCCGCCCCCCACCTCCTGCTCTATGAAATCCCATTCAACCCCGGAGCTGTGCCGTTGGCCTTTTCTGGGCCACAGGCCCCTTGGAGACACACGGTCCCTCTTTCCAGAAAGCTTCATCTGTATCCACAACTTTATACACACAATCAGAAGGCCCCTGGACCCCCCCAAAGCCCATCCATGGGCACTTTAGAGGCTTCACCTCTACTTTCCAAGTATTCTCTCCGGCCCGAGGACTTTCTTTTCAACTGTGGTCAGTGATGTGGAGCCATCACCCAAGAATGAAAAAATTAGAGCCAGAAAACACATGTGCAATAGTGTATTACTACTTCTTGTTTTTAAAAAGGGGATGCATGGGGGGGTAGTATTTATACACATGCATACACAACCACAGAGAGAACTCGCACTGAACTGGTAACCCCAGCTGCCCCAGTGGGAGGGCTGAGAGGGTGGGGTGGGGGGTGTTTCTACACTGAGCCTCAGTCCCATTTGAGTTGATTAATTTTCTGGGATAGAGCAAAGCCACCCCACCCCATGCAAGAACTGCCAGCCAGCTCTCCCCTCCTCCACTTCCAAGGCACCAGGGTCAAAGTCACTACCTTGCCGCCAGAACTGGACTCTGTGGGCTCAGGCAGGGCACTAAGGACAGCAGTCAGAGAGGGGAGGCAGGAGCTGAAACAGAGGGAGACCCTCAGGGGACGTGGGGCTGTGGGGAGCAGCGAAGCCTGAGTTGCGGAAGTGACTCTTCTACTTTTTCTTCCGAAAAAGTTTGTGAAGCCCTGAGGAGATGGGGGGGGGGGGGGGGTGGTATAGAACAAACATCCCGAACACTATAATTCTGACCAGCCTCAGGAGCCAGTTCAGAGCCCCAAGATCTGGAGCAAGGGGCAGGGGGGAACAGGCAGGGAGGAAGGAGCTGGCAAACAGGCCTCTGAGACTGCAGAAAGGAAGTGCTTAATCCCTGGGTAGGGGAGGTAGCCAGGCCTGACCCACCAGAGATGTTTGTTTAGTTAAGGCTAAAACATAAAACAGCAAGGTTGGGTGTTTTTTTTTTTTCTTCCTTAAAGTGAGATTGGTTTTTTTTTTTTTTTTTTCCTTCAAGTGAGGTCATGAACTGAGGCAAATGAAAAACAAGGGTATGAAAGTCCGAAAGAACTAGAAGCCAGGTTAGCAGACAAGAAGCCAAGATACTTCTGGGCTTTGCATATGGATCAGAGCTACCCAGCAGCCAATGGGAAAAGGGAAATATTTCACGCTTCAGAGGATCCATGAGGTGAGAATTACATCTGCTCCAGAGATGCCTGACTATTCCTGGTATCGAATCCAGCACCAGATTTCCCCCGAGGGGTCCCCTAGAGAGCCCTGAGCACAGCCTGCCATTCTCAAGACCTCATATCTAAGAAGCCTGAAGACAAGTTTCATGGGGTCCTGTTCCAGAACTCCTTCAAGGTGAGCAGTATGCCAACACATAATTCAGCCAGTGCAAGCTTCCAGGGAACCCATGGGGTCCAGAATCAGCCTCTGTGGTCTGGGTCAGCTCAGGGGAGATGGGAGGCAGTAATACTTCCCTTTGGGGTGATACCCTTACAAGTTGAAACACTGTGAGGACTGTGGACCTTCTCCCCAGGATCTGCACCAACACAGCCTTTAGAGTCCCCAGGCCCCGTATCCATCCACGGACCCCAAGGGCAGAACCAGTACCTCCTCCAGGCACCTGGGGCAGGGCAAGTTCACACAGTCATGGTTCCAGAGAGTGACTGTCCACCAACTTTTCACCCTCAGTAGAGACACTCAGCTGCCTCAGGAGCTCTGGTAGCTCCAGAGCAGGTCACTCCGATGTCCACACATCATGACATTGGAGACACCCAGGGGGGCCTGAAAAGTTACCCACAGGTGTAACTGGGTGGTAGTTGGGCATCCTGGCTGTGGGGCCAGACAGGCCTGGGTCTGAACCCCACTGCTATGGCTTTATAGCTGGGAGACTTTGAGCAAGGCACCTAACCCCCTGCAGACCTCGGTTGTCCTCGTCTGTGAAATGGGAAAGACACTCACAGGACCTTCCAAATATTGGGGTTGTGAGGCAGAAAGCCAATAAACATCAAGAGCCCAGCCCAGTGCCGGCCACCGAGCAAGTCCTCACTAAGTAAGGACAAAGAGTGTGATTTTCAGGGGCTCCTCAAACCCACAGACCAGCTGTAATGGCCTGAAGATGTTTAAGAAGTTAAAACAGATGCCACAGCCCCCTCCCCCGAAGCTCCCACAGCCTGTGTGGTTGGAGGCACTTGCTGTCAGGGCGGCAGAGACTGCCCCGCGATCCTGCTGTGGGCCCAACAGATGGCGGGGTCCTGGCCCGGCCCGAGGAAAGTTTTCTCCAGCAGTGGGGAGAGTGACTGACCTCCTGGCACAAGGCCCCAGTGTGCCCGGCGCCTCACGGAGGAGGGATGAGTCAGAAGGGCCTGGTTCCCTCAGGCCGGTCCTACCACAGCCTGGCCTGTGGTAGGCGGACCCTTCTGCCCCGACACTGGGCGGAAAGGCCCCGGTTTCCTGTCCGCCCCCCCCCCCCATCCCAGCCCTCCCCAGCAGCCACAGCCAGAGTCGGAATAGCACCCAGGCTCCACCCCCTGGATACCCGGGCTTCGGCCCATCCTCCCAGCTTCAAGGATGGAAAAGCTCCAACAGGAGCTGAAGCACCAGCAGCCGTTGCTGGGGGGGCTGGGAGGGGGGCCATCTGTCCCCAGATGCTGGAGTCTCCAGCCTCTACCCAGGCTGGCCCCTGGGGATGAGGCCTGGGCATGGGAGAGGCTCACCTGAGCCTCTCACACTGGACGGAGGGGGCTGCGGGACCTGATACCCAGAGATGACCCCAGTCCTGGCTCACAGCAAGTGGGTGCTACCCGCAGGTACCACTGCCATCCTTCACAGATGAGCAGTGAGGCAGAAACCAATGAGGGGGGGTTATCCAGGTGTGTGCAGCTGGTCTGTGGTGAGGTCAGGATTCGAGCTCAGCTCTGAGGACCCCCGATCCCTGGCCCTAACTGCAAAACATAAGCCCCCAGGCCATGCCCGAGAGTAAGAGCATCACCCTGCAACCCAGAGACCAGGGCAGGGACAGGGTGTGCTGGGGCCAAGCTGGCCACCGGGGTCCCAGGCATCCACCCTGACCTACACATGGGCTCATCCAACACCAGTTGACCATCTCTAAGGATCAGGTCCCCGGGGTGTCAGCTGGAGGGATGGGGGGCTGCCTGTGGCCTGACTGATTCCCTGGCACACCAAGCAGGTCTATGCCACTTCACCACTTCCCAGGGGGCTCTCCCTCCCCAGCTGAATGCCAAAAAGGAAGATTATCATGAAGACTGGAAGAGGTGATGGGTGTGGACATGCCTGGTGCAGCATCACACCTGACAGACAGCAGTCAAAACCCTCTGGCTAGGCAAGGAGAGGGAAGTGTATTTTCTTGGCCAAAAAGCTCAGGAATGTCCAAATCCTATTCAGCCAAGAGGATACCCAAGAATGTCTTTATTACCACCTGGCCTGACATGGTCTGGAATGGGGTTTAAGGTTTGGGCTCAAGACCAGGATAAGGTCTCCCTGCTTCCCAAGCCTGGAACTTGCCACCAGCCCACAGCTGGTTGCCCCTGTGCCAGGATGCTGGTGTGGTGCAACCTGTCAGGGAGAGCCACCCACTGCGAACAGGAACTCAGATGAGTACCTCTGCCCCCACACCAACAGGGACCTCGATATGACATAATGGCTGCTCGCTGAGGGCCTAGCACCATCTTAAGAGCCTTTCATGCACCACTTTCTTGGAGCCTCTCTCCAAGCTTGGGAGGAAGGACTACAGCCAGACTCGACACAGGCGACCGACAGAGGCTCACAGAAATGACTTGCTCCTACAGCTCAGAAGTAGCAGGGGCGGGGAACTGGACTCAGGCTATAGGGCATTGAGTGTGAGGTCCTCACCTCTCCCAGGTGAGGGAGCCCACCCGCACCCCCCTCCCAGGGCAGTGGAGGGGCTTAAATGATCTGAGCATCGTGCCTGGTTGGAGGCAATCACTCAAATGATGATACTTTCAGAATGCTGGCTTCACACCTGCCTGTCTTCCTCATCTGCCTGCCGAACCCCAAGAGAGAACAACAGGCCCTCATCCACACCCCCCATGCCTGGGTACCCAGCCTGGGGCCTGCAGCACGCTGCCAGGACACGATGGCCACTAAACTCACTGCCCAAAAACGGAGACCCAGAGAAGGGGAGAGCCGGGCCCCACTCCCCATCCCAGAGGAGGAGATGAGCTCTCCCCACAATTCTCAGCCCACAGCCTTCCAGCTCTAATCAAGGAGCAAACACGAAAAGGGAATCTCTAAACATTTAGAAAACGCGGGAACTCTGTGCCCCACGTGGCACCGTGGGGATTTATAAAGAACAAATCATGCCTGACAAACTTGATAGCTTTCTTGATAGAATTACAAGACCGGTAGATGAAGGAAATGCAGGCAGGGTAATATATCTTGATTTTTAGCAAAGCATTTGATACAGCGCCTCAAGTAATCTTACGAAATTAATTCAAACAGACTTGGCCCTCAGCACTTGTCATGGGGCCAAAGGCAGGAGGGAGCAGGTCCCAAGGGTCCTGAGTTGGGGAGCAGAGTCCAGGGGGAAGGGGCTGAGGGGCAGAGTCCGGGAGTGGGGGCAGGGCTGCCCAGCCCCAGCAGGGGGTCAGATCTTATCTGACATCTTCATTAATGATCCTGAGAGAGGGAGTAAACAGTCCGTTAATGAAATTTGCAGAGGATATTAAATTGGAAGGTGTTGTGAACACCAATGAGGACAGCAAAGCGGTCCAGAGAGACCCGGGGGAGGGGGGGGGGGGTGGAGAACCTTGGCAGGAGATTGCTATTGGGGAGGGGTGGGGGGAGTGTCCGGGCAGCACCTGGGGCTACCTGGAGAGCCAGGGAAGTGGGAAGGGCATCCCCAGGGCTTGGGCGGAGCTGGGAGCAGCCACAGCCCGGTTCCCTGCACGAGCAAACCAGAATCTCAGTTTTCTCACCTGTAAAATAGAAGGAAAGGCTGGTAGCTGTGGAGCGCTGGTAGTGATGGGGGGGGTGAGGGAGCGAGTGTGGAGCTGAAAAGCCACCCTACAGGAGGGGAGGAGGGGTCGTCTGGAGGCCCCAGAAGGGCGAGGGGGCGAGGGAGACTGGCTGAGCCATCCCCAGTGCACACAGAGTCCCCGGGGCACCGCTGTGACCCTGCCGAGGCAGGTGCTGTGGGGTAAGGGGGCAGGCCCCTCTCCCAGTTGGCTGGAGCCCCGAGCTGTCCAGACTGGTAGGCTGTGCTGGGAACACTTCAGCAACAGAAGTTCTAACCTGGGGGGGTGGCAAGGGGAGGGCAGGGTCTGTTTTCTTTCTGGAGAGTTCCTGTTCTCTCTTTCATCAGGAAGGAGAGGCCTCTCCAGGATCAGCAAGAGCTGCCCCACCCCAATGCCTTCTCTCTATCCTCAGAGCCTGGACCTGTCCTGTCCCTCTCCCTCTGGCCCGATCCCAAGGAGGCTGAGGCAGAAAGCTGCCCATCCATCTGGACTTGGAGGATTTGTTCCCACAAGGCTCCTAGACAGGTGGGGTTTGAACAGGAGCCAGGGCTCCCTAGCACGGTGACGGGCCCTCCACAACCTAAATAAATGCTTTGTGGGAGGAAGAAATGGATGGCTGGTTCCCAGCTGGGGGAGCTGGGAGAAGCTCTCCCAAAGCAAGAGGCCAGCCCTGCCCGATGTCAGGACCACCTGCACGGAGGCTGCCCAGGTGACAGCACAGGGTGGGGGTGGCGGGCTCCTTCCAACCCCCTGAATTAATAATCATAACACTTACTGAACGTTTACTATGGCTCCATTATGAGTGCATTCCTCATATTAACATATTTGACCTTCATAGCCACCCAAGAGGTTAGGTGCCCTTTCCTCCCCATTTCACAGATGAAGAAATTGAGGCATAGGGCAGCAGAGATGCACCTGGACACCTAGCCAGGAGGCCCATGGGAGAAGTAGCAGTCGGCCAAGAGCCACAAGTAAAGCTCAACAGCTCCGGATCAGGGGGACCCCAGTGGGTGGGAGAGGCAGCCCCTCCTGCAAGGACCCCAGAGCCTTGCCCAGCCTCTCCCTGCCCCCATCAAAGGGAGTCAGCCCAACTCCTGCCACACTTGTGGAGCGATTTTACTATATGTTTCCCTTCTCCCCCACCGCTGCCGCGCTACACTGAGTCCTCAGAACAAGTCTGTTTCCATGGAAACCATACAGTGACTCAGGGCTTCGGGACCTTCTCTGAACCAGATTATGAATATCAAATGCTCCCTCCCCACACCAATGCAGAGTGAGTTAGAAAAGTAAAGAGAGAGCCACAGTGGGCAAGGAAAGGAGATAGGGGCGTGGGCAAAGGGATCCTCGAGGGGTACAGCGGCCACCACCGCCCTCCCCCCGCCCCCGCCCCATGCCATGAGAGCCTGGCTTCTGGCCCCCCCTGCAGCCTCAGGGGAGCACAGATGCACACCTCTGTGTCTGAAGCCTGCACACACACAACGCCTATATCAGCTCCATGAGCACCACCCTTCCTCTGGAACTAGGACCCTCCTGTGGGTGGGGGGCAGGGAGGTAAGGGGATCTGCATCCTTCCTACTTGGGGCCTGAACATGGCAGAGGTGGCCAAGAGGCAAGGGAGGAGGAAAGCTGTCTGGGAGAGGAGCTCGACTTCTGATGCCGAGGAGGGAACCTCTGGCCAAAAGCACTGCAATATTTAGCAAAGAGGGAAATTTGGATTTTAGGGGGGAGGGGGAAATCTGTTTCTGCTTTGAGATGAGGAGGTTGTGTTGAGTAGGTGTGCCAGGAGGGGGGGGCGTGACTGTGATTTCAAAGCCCCAGCAGGCTTGGGGGGGGATCATTAGTAGAGACTTCCTCCCAGTTGCCCCTACCCTGGCCTGGCCTAGGGCAGCTCACCTGCCCCAGTGGAGACCTAGCAGGGAAATGAAAGTTTGCAGTGCCAGGCTCCAGGCCTCCCACAGGGGGCTCAGGCCCAAGGGCAAATCCACCCCCTCCTTTCCCCCACTAGCTCCCTGAAGACTCAGAGGGGAGGAGTAGAGAACAGGTAGGCTGGAGGCTTGATACCTCCCTGGTGAATCCAATGTGTGAGTCATGACGGTGAGAACACTTGGAAAAAGAAACAGGGTCATGGTGATGCCTGTGAGTGTCCCCAGTTGCTGAGGACTGGAGCCTTGGAACTGCCTGCCCAGGTAAGGTCTCTGCCTAAGACAGCCAGCCCCTTCGGAAGGAAATGAGAAAGCCCTGAAGGTGGGTACGTGGGCCCTTAGCCCCCACCTGCTCACCTCTTAATACCTACAGTTCCTTTGGCTTGCCACAGCTGGCACTTTGCCAGCCTCGGTGCCTGCCTCCGGCCCCTACTCCTAAATCCCCTCTGCTCCCTGCCCTACCAGTCCTCCAAAAGACGCTGGGCTCCAGGCTGTCCTTCTCAGGAGCCTCCTGCTTAGGAGCAGTGTTTTAAGTCATGGGAAAGAAACCTGCACCCGAGGTGAGGAACCTAATCCTGGGAAACGGCCAGCCTGGGTGGGGGGCACCCTGTGGCACAGCACATCAGGCCAAGGTGCCACCCTAGGACGATCCTCAGGTCTTACCTTTTAACCCCTAGCATCCCAGCCGGGCCACTCTGGGCTGTTACTGTGAAAGCAAGCACTGGGTTCCCGGAGCCCGGGAGGGGCTGCTCCCGGGGTCCTACCCTGGGAAGAGGGTGGGGGGGTTCTGCCTTCCCGAGGGGGGCTCTGCACCATCCCTCCGGCGGCCCGCGCCCCCCGGGAGACCCGGCTCGTCGCAGAGTGATTGGTGCGGGTTCGGAGCCCGGCCGGGGGGACAGGAAGCCGGGGGCGGCCCCCCGGCCTCCCGGCGCAGCCCCGGTTTGGAAAGTTGGTGCAGGCGTAGGAGCTCAGGGTCGCGAGGCGCCTCGGCAGCCCCGAGCCGGGCGGGCTGTGGGGCGGCGAGAGCCCCGAGCGGCCCCCGAGTGCGCGCCGTGGCCGCGGGGAGCCGGGCGCCTCGGGGCCGCCGCGCTCTCAAGTTTGCTGCCCCCGCCGAGTGGGGGCGGGGAGGCTGGGGCGGTCGCCGCGCCCCCGCCCCCGCCCCCGGCCCCGGGCCCCGGCCCCGGCCCCCGCCCCGGCCCCGGCCCGGGAACCCCCGCACCCCGGCCCGCGCCGCCGCCGACCGTCCTCGGGCGGAGGGGCGTCTCCCCCGCCCGCGCCCCCCGCCGCTGCGGCCGCGCTCCGCTCCCGCCCGCCCGGCCCGGCCGGTACCTGGTGGGGGGCGCCCCGGGAGCCGCGGCAGCGCCCAGCGCCGGCTCCATCCTCGGGTCCGGAGTCAGGCTCGCCCGGGGCCGGCGGGCGGCGGCGGCGGCATCGGCGGCGGCATCCTCCGCCTTCCGCGCCCTCCTGCTCGGCCTCCCCGCTCCCTCCTCTCCCACCGCCTCCGCGCGCCCCTCACGGGCCCCTCTTCATGGCCCGGGGGCGCGAGCCCGGGGCGGCCCGGCGGCGCACAGCGTTCCCCGGGCGGGGCGCGGGGCCGGGGACCGGGGCGCGAGGGCCCGAGGGGCGCGGGCCGGGGCCGGGGCCGGAGCCGGGACCCAGCGCGCCGCAGCCCCGGGGCCGGAGGAGAGCAGCCGCCGCAGCCGCCGGAGCCTCGCCGAGCGCCCGCCCGCCCGCCTGCGACCCGAGCCCCGAGCCCCGAGCCCCGAGCCCCGAGCCCCGAGCCCCGAGCGGCGGCGCTGGCTACCGCGGCCGCTATAGCGCCGAGCGAGCGGCGGGCGCTGCGGCCCCGGCTCCACCCCCGAGCCGCCCGCCCCCTCCTCGTCCCGCCCCTCCCCCGCGCCCTCCCGCGCCCCGCGCCGCCCCGCGCCCCGGCCTCCAGCTCCGGATGCCCCCACCGCAGGCGGGCTCCCGCGCCGGCCCTCCCCTCCCCGCACCCTGCCCCCAGCTGCCCGGAGGGGGCCACACCCACACCCACACCCACACCCACACCCCCGGCTTGGGGGCTCGCCGGCCGGCGAGGGCACGGGCTACCCCCTGGCACCTCTTCCCATACCCTCCGGGCCCTCCCAGCGAGGGCACTCACCGAGCGTCCCCCAAGAAGTGCAGCTGGAGCCCCAACCGGGCCCCCGGCCCTGATGTCCTCTACCCCGCCCCAGGCCAGCACCACCGAGGGCCTCCAGAACCCAGAACGGGAGCCATCCACCTCTTGGTGCCAGTACCCCAACACACACCCCTAGCCTGTTACCCCCCCAACCCCCAACCTTTATCTCTCAGATGCGCACCTGAATCATTTGCCCTGCTCCAGTTGTGCCTCCTGGGCAGGGTCTGGGGCTGCCTTGGGGTGGGGGCACCCCTAGGTGGATTTGCTGGGGACAGTCTCCAGGCCAGCCCCACCCCTTCCCACCAGACTGCCCCTGGCACTCCTAGGTGGAAATGTGCAGCCACTGCTGCCCTTCTGGAGGGCAGATCTGCCATCACAGCCAGAGCCAGTAGGCTGAGCACCTCAGTTCTTCATTCTTTGCACAAATATTGACTGAGCATCTCCCGCAGGCCAGGCCTACATGGGCACCAGGGACTCATTGGTGACAAGACAAACGGACCCCTGGACCTCTCAAGAGTGGAATGGAGAAGCAGGCAGAGTGCCATGTGATCAGCGGCCCCCGAGCTGGCGAGCGTGGCAGAGAATCCCAGCTCCGCCACCGGGTCTGCCCGTGCCAGGGCTGGCCACCGCGGAGGCCTTTTTCCTCGTCTGCAGAAGGCTGGGTGGTTGCGTGGCGGCCTGAAGCCCTGCTGCTCCTCAGCTCTGACCAAACAATTCTCTTCTCAGGCAGGGAGAGGCAGCCAGCTTCCATCTGCACCCATATCTGAATCTCTGACTTCCAGTTGTGGCCTCTCCATCACTCCCAGACTGGCCCCAGGCATGGAGGGCTTGAAAACTCCAGGGACCCTGGGAAAGCCTTTGTGCCTGTTTCCTCGGCCAGAAGATGGAGATACCGGTCCTCACCTCGTGGGGCTGCTCTGAAACACCAGATGATAAGATGCATGTAAGCCCTCAGCACAATGTCTGGCACATGGCAAGTGCTTAATAATCCCACCGTGGTGGTGCTGCCATCGGCTGGTGGGTGTCCAGGGTAGCCGTCCCTCACTCCCCCAGAGGATAACGTGGGCCCTGTACTTCTCCAGGGGACTCAGGACTCAGACCATCAAAAAACTCTCTCCGCCTAGAACTAGATGGTAGGGAGGCCCCTGCTCCCAAGGTCCCACCAGACCAGTGATCATTTGTCTTGGTCACAATTGCAAAATCTTAATTGTGAACTCCCCCCAATCCCCCCACCCACCCACCTCAAGCCTGGCAGTGGATCCCCATCAAGCAGGACCCAGTGTGACCCAGTGTGATCCAAGATCACCTCTAGTGTGCGGCCCTGCCTGCCCTCCACCCACCGCAGATGGCAGTGCTGGTCCTCCAACCTGATCTCAAGGTGACTAGATCCGTTTCCCAGCCTGCCCCCCGCAGAGTGGCAGTGCTCTGGGATGGCTAACAAGAGTGCTGACCTTCCAGAAGCAAGGACTTCATGTTTCAAAATTCCATTTGTCCCTCCGTAGAAAACCAACCTCTAACAGCCCAGAGCTGAGCCATCAGAACCTTCTCTTTCACCCAGAGCTAATCCCTCCCTGAGACTTTGGCCTGACAAGAATACTCAGGGTTTAGAGAACACCTTCTCTATCTCACACTCTCAGATCCAGCACCTCATTTTTCAAATTCTGGTGTATTTCGGGGTGGAAAAGAGGGAAATGTACATCTGGCTGACATGAAAAGATTGGTGTGGTTGTAATGTAAAGACAGAGTGGAATTTGGATTTAAAAAAAAAAAGAATATTTAAAGTCTAAAAATAGACATAGGCCCTGGTCTCAGGAACACCAGGATTCTGGTTCTGGTTTCCAGAAATCTCCCAATTGATAAAAAGCATGAGTGGTTCATGAGCACCTACTGTGCAAGTGACTTGGAGGGAAAGAGAAGAAGCAGAAAACAAAGGTACAGGGCTTTGCTTGGGGAATTTGGATCCCAGGCAGTGAAGTGGGAAAGAGCCATTGCCACAAATGTGATCAAGTGCAAAACAGGTAGCCTTGAAAGTCAGGAAGATGCAGCCTTGGAGAGTTGTTCAAGGAGGGCTTCCTGGAGGAGGCAGCAGTTCAACCGAGGCTTGAGGGATGGGCAAGATATAAAAAGGCAAAAGAGGGATCCCTGGGTGGCGCAGCGGTTTGGCGCCTGCCTTTGGCCCAGGGCGCGATCCTGGAGACCCGGGATCGAATCCCACGTCGGGCTCTCGGTGCATGGAGCCTGCTTCTCCCTCTGCCTGTGTCTCTGCCTCTCTCTCTCTCTCTGTGACTATCATAAATAAATAAAAAAAATAAAAAAAAATTAAAAAAAAAAAGGCAAAAGAGCAGAGAAGCCTGGGAGAAGCAACAGTAGTCAGATTGGGCTTATTTGTGGGATATTAAAAAGGTTCATATTCGTGGCTAATGTTTGCGGTCTTACCTCGTGCCAGGCACTGTGCTATTTGCTTTGTGCGGATCATTTTGTTTCTCCTCCAAAACAACCCTAGGAAGGAGGTGTTCCCATTCCCATTTTACAGATGAGGAAACTGAGGGCCAAAGACTTGAAGCAGCTCGCCCAGGTTCACAGAGCTGCTCAGCCACGGAGCCAGTACTGGAGCCAGCAGCCTGGCCGCACACCCTCACAGCTCTGCCGGGCCACATTCAGTCAGCCTGGCCAGTTGGGGTGCCTGCGGGGGAGAGCAGGAGGTCCAGTGGGCCAGGGGAGCACGATGCCAGGGGTAGGGCCCCAGACGCCCAAGGGCTTTCCTGAAATAGAGCCCCCAGACCCTCCTGGAGGACTCTAATATGAAGCATGCCCTTCCCTCTCCCCGGCACGCAGGCCCCTGGGTGCTTGGAAATTGGTTAAGGGACTTGGGGGCTCCAGACTTCAGTTTTTTAATATCTCTTGCCTGTCCATCCAGTGGCAGTGTGTGCCACCCACCTTGTGATTTCAGTCTATTCTGGGAGATGGATGGCCCAGGCTCTGATTTAAGATGTGCCGTCGCGGTCCTCAATTTCCCCTGTCTCACTGGGGATGCTGACAAGGCAGCGAACCCCTGGGAGGGTGGCTCCTGGCTCTTCCCAGACTGCAGGCCTGCGGGCCCGCAGCACCTGTGGAGAAAGTTCTGATCAGAAAATCTGGGTAGAGGCAGGCAGGCCGAGTAGACCCGTCCTCTAGAGCCTGGTTTCCCACAGATGAAGTGGAAAGCCTGCTGCTGCCCAGGCCCGTGCACGAGAGGGCTGGAGGAGCCGCCAGAGGCCTGCCGACCCCACTCCCTCGTTTCACAGGTGAGCAAAGCGAGACCCAGAGCAGGTAAGTGACTTACCCTAACTTCGGATGGCCACTCAGGAAGTGAGTTGAGCTTTCAGCCCGGTCTCCTACTTTTTGAAGGAAAGGTCTCTTCCATACCTCTTGTCTGCCACTTCTCCCCAACATTCTGGATGAATTCCTCTTCCAGATAAATCGAGGGACCTGAACTTGTTTGTGGTTGAAATAAAACAAATATTTGAGGGCCTTACCTCGGGCCAGACGCTGCACTCTTCCCTCAGATGTATACAATTCCACGTCTTCTTCAGAAGACTGCCGTGCGTCACTGGGCGCAGACGTCACCAGGCCCTTGCTAGCTCCTGGAGTCAGAAAACTGTATCATTTTGGCAAAAGTTCACAATTCCCGTTCTTGCCCTTTCTGGCCTAGTCCAGTCCTCAGCCAAAGCCCCTTGAAAAGTCACCCCACTGCCCCACCTTCCGGGGTTTCTGTGAATCCCTCCGAGGGAATTTGTGTTGCTCCCAGGCCAGCCCATGTGCTGCAGGCTGTCTCTTGTCATATTTGTCTGCTCTTGCTCTAGAACTTGCTTAAGGCCATGAGGCTACTTGAAGGAGGACTCCCACCTCCTGCTATGCCCCTGCTATGCCTGATTAGAACCCTGGTGGGGAGGCTAACGTCCAGGCAAAGGGGTGACTCCTGATGCCCCCAGAGCCTCAGACCATGGGCTGCCAGAGGCTAAGAGAGCAGCATCTTCCCAACACAAGGGTCCAAGGTCCCCAGGGCTGTGAAGCACAGCTACTTAGGCCCCAGGACCTCTGGACAAAGATGCTGTCCTGCTGGTGGCTGCACCATCTAACCACAGGGCCTTGAGTGCAGGCCAAAGAGCCAAAGAGGAGGACACCATTCCCTCCTTAGTCCTCTTCTTGGCACCACTCCCAACAGACAGTCCCTCTCCTTCTCCAGTTACAGAACAAAATGCCCCAAGTAAATTAGAGGATGTCAACAAATCTTGGTGGAGGGGAGGAAACAAAGCAACCAAGTGATTTGCTTCTGGTAAGTAGCCAAGCCACAACACACCTGCTGCCCAGACCACCCTGGCCAGCACAGGGCTCTGGCCCTCCTGGGCCTCGTGGTTGGGAAGCAGGAGCAGTCTGCGTTGGTCCTCAGCCAATCCCTCGGGCTCCATCATCCTTCCTCTGGCCTCGAGTGGTCCAGCTCAGGTCTTGCAGAGGCCGGTCTTATCCAAGTCCCCCAAAGTTTCTGGGAGGAAGAAGTCAGAGAAATCCAGATGTCCACTTCCTCCTGAGGGAGGAGCCTACTCCCGAGCTGCCCTCCGAGGAAGAGGTCCAGCATAGATGTTGACCTTCCTCATGCCGCTCTGCTGGTCATTACCACACTGACCCCAGAGACCCAGGCTGAGAAGAATCAGGTGGTGCTCTCAGGATCCAGTGCTTGCCCCAGTGCTTCCCAGAACCTGCCTGCTGTGGGAGCAGAGACATGGCCACAGGGCCTGTGTTCATCTGGAAACTTCTGCTTCAGGCTACCCCTACCCCCACAGGGCATCCCACCTGGGACACCCAGCCACAGAGCTTTGAGGAGATGGACAGATTGACCAAAGGCAAACAAGGCCTGAGGAGGGCTAAAGACCTCTGATCTAAAAATAGGGTACAGGTAATCTCTTACAGGCACCAGGACTGGGAAGGTGGTTGGAATTGGGGGCAGATAGAACAGGATTGTGGGCTGCAATTAAAATTCCCAGGCCTCTGTTGGGCTGTTTCCATGGCAAGGGAGGGTGGCCAAGAGAAGACAGGATCCTGGGAGGGCTGGGCTCCCTCCTCTGCTCCTGCCCACAGAAGCCTCGGCCCCTGGATCGGATGGTTCAGACCAGGGTGCATAGTCCAGCTGAGCACTGGCAAGGCCCAGGTAGAGACCAAGGTGGCAGGGACAGGAAGGAGGGGCGGCATCTAGGCCCAGGGAACAACTAATGGTGTGTGCTGGGACTTTGGGAGGCTGTCAGGAACCTGGCTCAGACTCTAGGGAGATGGGCTGCCTAGAACAGCCAGGAACCCCAGATCTGGTCTCTTTTAACTGAGACAGGAGGAAATCAAGCCCCAGAGAAGCCTCTGGATCCTTGTCTGGTAAACACTCGCTTCCCCTCATCCCCTCACTTTCCTCCAGGCCAGTCCCTCCCTGTTCTGCCTCCTGTCCTTTTACCCCTCACCTGCACTCGTCCTGCACCCCTCATTACCTCTCACTCATGGGGGCTTATCTCATTTGGCCCCCAGGGCAACCCCTTCCCCAGCTCTGGCTGGTGCTGAGAAAGTAGGAAGCCCTTCTGGCACATTCCCTGCTGGCAGATGGTGATGAGCAGGAAGAGAGTGGGCCCTGCACCGGATCTCACAGGCAGCATTAAAGGGCATAAGGTCAAGAGAGAGGTGCCAAGACTATCTCTAAGGCAAGACTGTCACTTCTGAGGAGTCCCAGAGAAGCTGGGCAGGTAGGTGTACAGATTCATCTCGCGTGCCAGCACACAGAAGTCACGCACTGGGGAATCCGGCCCAAAGGCAACCGCAAGTCCTGCTTCCTGGACCTGTTCCTGGGGTGTGAGCCACTTGGCAGGGGAGGCCTGCTTCTAGGTGGTTCCGTATGGCCCAGTGCATCCCCCAGACCCTCGGGCTACCCACATTTGTGCACACCAGGAGGTGGGGAAGGGATAAGTAAGCATTTGATGTGTCTACTTCCCTTTTCTCACTTTGCCACCACTCCTCATCTGAACCCCAGCCTCTCAGAGCCAAAGCGCCAGCTCACAGTGTACATCTGCAGGTGCCCCAGGCCCTGGCATTCCAGAGCATTCCAGAGCCAGGAGGCCAACTGGAGAGTGGGAGGCATCCTCCAGGCTCCCCTCTGCTCAGGCCTGGGTCAAACCGAGGCTCTTTCCCTCCTCCCTCTGGGGAAGGAGGGGAAGTGGGTATCCTGCCAGGTGTGGTCAGCCCTTGGTCAGGGGCCCATGGGCACCTCCCACTGGACAGCCCAGCCCTGGTCAGTGCCGTACCGGCTGGCTCTGGGGACTCAGCCCTGGAACAATGGAGCCATTCATACAGCCCAGGCTTTGCACAATGATCCTCTTGGTCTATCTCCGAGGCTAGACGGTGTGTGAGTGAGGAGGAGGGTGTATGAGTGAGTGTGAGTGTGTGAGTGTGGTGGGGAGGCAGAGGTAGAGAGAATCCAAAGGTACCTGGAGGGCCCAGACAGAGGTAGGAGAAAGAATACCAGCTAGAGACTTAAATAAACCTGACATCCATCCTTTGTTGGATGATTACTACGTGCCCGGCAAGTGAGTCAGTTCCAACACTGCACCCATTTTAGAGACAAGGAAGCTGAAGTGAGGTTGAGAAGTTAAATAGAATAATGAGAACTTCTAGGCAGTAGTATTGCCTGGGAAGCGACACAAAGGAACTTTTGCGGATAATAGAAGGTACTCTGGGTGGCGGTCACCTGGGTATACACTTACGCAAACATTCATTATACTCCACCGAAGATTTATGCAGTTTGCTGTATGGAAATTATATTTCGCTTTTTTTAAGTGATAGTACATCCACAGAATGGAGTATTACCCAGCCATAATGAAAGACGAAGGAAGCTCTTTGTAGACAAATAGAGATTGCAGAGATACAGTTTTTTTTTAAAGATTTTATTTATTTATTAATGAGAGACACACACAGAGAGAGGCAGAGACACAGGCAGAGGGAGAAGCAGGCTCCATGCAGGGAGCCGGACGCGGGACTCAATCCCGGGTCTCCAGAATCACACCCTGGGCTGAAGGCAGCACTAACCCGCTGAGCCACCTGAGCTGCCCCCAAGATACACTGTTAAATGAAAAAGAGCAATGCGCAAAACATTATTTTCTGCATAGTATGCAAATGTTTTAAAATACCCTCTAAAAAAATAATAAAAATAAAAAATAAAAATAAAAATAAATAAAATAAATAAATACCCTCTATACATATCTGCTCATGTGTGCTCAGATCATCTCTGGAGAGACACACAGAAACCATGATTGCCTCTGGGAAGAGGAGCCACGCTGCTGGACACACAGGCTGGAGGAGGACCTTCCACAATAAATCCTTTCCTTAACCCGTGGGAGTGTATTACTTATTCAAATTCAAACACTGAGTGCAATTAAAGCAAACGGTGTAAGAGCTCCAGAGTTGCCGATTCCCAAGCCACTATGGCCATTGCTTCAGTGCATTTAATTCCAAAGTCCAACAGCTCCCCTCCACTTCTCCCTCTCGTGTCCAGCCTGTCTCCCCTCCTCAAACCCTGCCAGACTGCATCTGGCTGTGGCTGGCTGGCTAGGAAAAGCTCGTGGCTGGGCTCCACCATGAACCATCCAGAACGGTGGCTTGAGAGTCAGGAGGGCGGCCAAGCTGGGGCTGCGGAGGAGCAGCTGATGTCACAGAGCCCAGCCCCCCACTGGCCCCTGAAGGAAGCTGGGTGCTGCAGGCTCTCCCTCCAGCTGAGGGCAACTGTCCAAGTCCCCACACAACCCTTTCCCCTCACTCTGCTGTCACGGCCTCGTGGGCTCCCCTAAACGGCGTCTCCAGGAAGGCCCAGGCCCCAAGGAGGCCGACAGGTGCAGCCAGAATGCCTGCCTGGCAGGGCTGGGGGAGGGCAGCGAGAGGCAGCCGTCCTCAGGGAAATACAAGGCTGTAGGTCACTGCAGTGGAGCATGTGCTTCTCAAAAGGTACCTGGGTTCAAATCCCAGCTTCACCATCTCCTGGCCAGGGGCTCCCAGGCCAGTCACTTCATCCCTTTGTGCCTCAGTTTCCTCATCTACAAAATGAAAAACAATGATGCATCTGGCCCGTCAGGATGACTCTAGAAGAATAAGATGCTGAGGAGCCTAAGCCCTGAGCCTGGGGCAAGGTAGGTGTGTCTTAAAAAGAACTGCTCACTCCCACTGAGAAGCATCCTCTGAGCAGAGCCATATAAAAATTGAGAAAGTGCTCCCCAGAGGGGGTGGCCAAGAGGGAACACCTACCCCTCCCTGCTGGGGCTCTGGGTCCCTCCCAGGGTTCCTCCCTGCACACAGGGTTGTCTGAGAAGTGGAAAGGGATGGTCAGGGGGGTGCCCCAGGATGTCATGGGGCTTAGAAACCTGCTTTCTAGATCTTGGGCCGAGAGGCAGGAAGGCTCATGGGCCACTGGGGCCATCTTCAGGTCTCTGAGAGTTACCACAGGAAAGAAAACAGACAAAATAGTGCAAGTCTGGGCAGGACATGTGTCGGGACCAGTGTCTCAGCAGGGTCACCTGCCTGGTTTTCTCTATCTTAGCAGGTGCTTTGCATTCTGGGCCTCCAGGACCCACACACACCCGCCACCCCATATTGGACCCCTGAGGCTGGGACTGACCTGGGCAGGTGTAGCCTGAGTGTTGAGGGGCTCTGGGCAAGTCACTGCATTGGATCGCGGAGCCCCATTTTTCTTACCGGTGAGGATCACACAGATGCCCTGCCTCCCTGTCTCCTTGGTCTCATACGTGTAAGCAGCAGAGTCCACGGCCTCTGCAGCCTCCGCTTGGCAGCATTTAGGGACCACCACCAGGTCCAGGCCTTCTGCTAGGCGCAGGAGCAGTAGCGACAGGCAGCAGCCCCGTCCTGACGGAGCTCGCAGTCCAGTGTGGTGGAGGTGGGGCAGAGACGAGCCGGAAAGGGAAGCACTAGGGTGAAAATAATATGATAAAGGGTGAAAATAATAAGGGGAGGGGGATTGACTAAATACCCTGGAACATAGAGGAAGGGTTCATGGTGCCTCAAAAGGGGGTCCCCGGTTCCCTGGGGCACCTCTGCTCTGAGCACCACATCAATGGCTCACATCATCCTTGGTGGAGCCAAAAGGATGGGACAAATAGTGACCCCTCTGTTTTGTAGGTAAGCATGCTGTGGCTCCTAGAGGACAGTCAGCTCATCACAGAGATGGGTGCCCAGAGCCCCCGCTCCCAGGGCAGGCTGCTCCCCAACACTACTGTGGCCACTCAGTACACCCAGCTCCCCTGTTGCTAGGCAGGCCCTGCCTCCTTTGTATGGGTAAGAAACCTTCCATGACCAGAGGTCATTCCTTGGTAGGTGAGAGCTGGAGGCAGTCCCTTCTCTGGGGTGAGAGAGGCTCCCTAGAACCTAAAACAGCACTACTTCTCACCCTCACCCACACCCCTGCTCAAATCCACATCAGCAGTGCTATCTCCACATACCAGCCCTGTGGTATGATTATCATCAAGCATCACTACTTGGGCTCCAGACTCAGGGCTCCTAACCCCTGGGAGGCTCTCACTAGACCTAAGCATCCCCCTTGAGCCCAAGAGGCAGTTAGGGGAACACCCAGAGTTATTGCAACCAGCCCATCTGGTTTCCTGGGCATTCTAGAGGAAAAAAAAAAAAAAAATCTCCTCCTGGTGGTGAGTTATCTCTGTCTCTCTCTGAAGTGGATCAACTGGTATTGCTCAGCCATTCTCCAAGCAAGCCCAGAATACATCTGTCCTAGAAGGGTCTCTTCACATTAATGATTAGCTCCTCATCCTCTCAAAGAAAGACATCTTTTTAAAGGGCAAAATCTTCCACCCGCAGCCTGCAGGGCCTGGAGCTGGGCTGTGGAAACAGCAAAGACATATGCTGTGAGGTACAGAGCACTCCAGCAGCTCCCCACCCAGATCCTAGGGTCAGAGGATAAGCAAGGGCTGTCAGAAAGCGGTTCCTACTGGCCTCCTGGGTGGCACATGAGTGTGTGTGTGTGGGGGGGGGGGACGGGGGTGCGCCCCAGGCCAGGGATCCAGCCCCTGCCACAGAGGAAAGGCATATTGAGGCAAAGGGGAGACCCACAGAAAGAACATTGAAAGAGGGTCCCTGGGAAAGGTGCCTGAGGTGCTGACGCCTGCTTCACCCCACTGAGCAGGTGGGAACCTAAGTCAAGGACCTACTAACAGAAAAAGTGTTGTCCCTTCTTCCACTGGGCAACGTTAGGAGAGCAGGCCCCTGTTGACACTCCCTATAGTCCAGAGTACGGGGATGTGCTGCGGGGTGGGAAGGGTGCCCGTGAGGCCACGGGAACAACTGTCTGACTGAGACCCAGAAGGAGACACCAAGAAGTAGTGAAGAAGTGACTTTCCCTCCCCCCCCACCCCCGAGAGCCCTCGGCCTGGTCCAGCACCCTCTCCTCGGCAGGTGTTACGAGGCCATCCCGGCTGGAGGCAGAGGGATGCCCTAGCTGGCCTTTAGAGAGTGGTCCCTCTGGCAAGGAAGCCCTCCCCACAGAGAAGCAGGTCAACAGCTGGTTCTTCTCACCCCCTGTCCGGCCTCCATTTTAAATGGGGAGAGTAATAGTAAATACTTCGTTGGGTTGTTGAGAGGAGTAAGGGAAATAAGTGTTAAAGCATGTCACAAAGTAGCAAGCACATAGCAGATACTCAATAAATGCCAGTTATTATCCTTATTAGTGTTCCTATTTGACTTGAAGGCTGCCTGAAAAATGTCCCTCTGCCATCTCCTTCCTCTCTTCCCCCCCCAATGATTGGCTCCCCGACCAAGGACATGTCCGCTCAACCTTGGAAAACAAACAAACAAGCAGACATTCTGGGCTTCTGGAATGGGGACTTCCGGCCTTGCTTGGAGATGTGCAAAGCCATTAGAGCCAGAAGTGGAGAGGGTTCGAGAAGAAGGGGGTGAGGACAGAGGGAGCGGAGCCTGGGTCCCCAGGGATGGCTGCAGGCAGCAGATAAGGGCCAGAGTCAGGCACAGCGGAGCTGAGCCAGCAGTGCGGGGCTCGGACAGGTGTCTGCAAGAGAGTCTGTGGAGAGAGAGAGAGAGAGTCAAGGCCAGGTTGGAGGGAGGTGTGCATGAAGGCAGCTAAGGCACCGCAGATGGAGGCCGTCGGTCCGAGGCTGTCCTACGGGGAGGGGAAATGAGAGGAAGTGAACCATGACTAGCAGGGAAAATGTTGAGGTCATGCAGAGAGAATCGTGAGCACCTTCTGCGTGGGGCCAGAGAACGGGGGGCCTCGTGACAAAAGTGCAACCTGGAAGGACCTTCCTGGAGCCTCTTGGCCGATTCCAGCTCTCATCCTGCTGCCAACAGCCTCTGGCCTTTCCATTCCAGACCCTTCCTGCAGGAGGCAGGGGTGGAGGTGAGCTCTCAGGGCACGCTCCTTAAGGCAGGGCAAGCTGCCTGCTGTCTGGCTGGCCCTCATTCTGGGGCTCTGGGACAGCACTGGGACCTTAGGGCCAGTCGATGGGACTCAAACCCTGGTCTGAACCAGCACAGCCTCCCATCTGTCCAGCCTTTGGTGTACGGATAATCCCAACCATGACCCTTGGAGGGGGAGAAAGCCTCCAGTCCTGGGAGCAGACCCTGCACACAGAACTACAGACGAGTCGGTCTGATTGGTCACCCAGACAACCACTGCCCCCTCCACTTCAGGGAGAGAGGAAAGACTCAGCCCCAAATGCTAGCATTTGTGTTACTGTCCTCCCGGGCTCCAGCTGCACCCACAAGACTACAGTTCTCCAAACGGCACTCACTCACCCACACTGCCCCCCACCCCCCAGGGCTGGGCCTGCTGGGCTGGCCTCTGAGCTGCCCTGTGCTGCCCTGGCGCGGTATGCTCTGCCCAGAAACAGAAACCAGCAGGAAAAGGCAGGAAGGGAGAGAGGACAAGACTCCTCCGAGGAGGGGGGGTTTCCAAGTGCAAGATGTGGGAAGGAGGCTAGCTAGGGTAAAACCCAACAGAAAACCCAAGCATGCCCCACACATTCACAGATGGCTTCCCCGAGAAGAGCCTCAGCTGAGGCTCTGGGATTCCCAGGGGCGAAAAAGTGAGAAGGACCTGGTGTTCAGGCAGGAAGTGGGCACTGTCTTTTTCCAGATGGATCATTCACATATTGGACACAGAGGAGATGCCTAGGGAGGGGTCCCAACCCCAGCCCCGGGCGGGGTGGGGCAGGGGGAGGGTAATCGTCCAAGGGGAAGGCACTGTCCTAGAGGTAACCAGCCTGTGTTGCAGGAGAGCAGAAGCGGGGACAGGCATCTTGCTATGCGTTTGGCAAAGACAGACACTGAAGGTTGACTCCGGGCAGAGGCTGAGACCGGGGTTTTCCAGGGACTGACGTCAAGCAGGAGGAAGGTTCCATAAGAGCAATAGAAAGAAGTTCACTTTTCCCAAACACCTATAATGGCCAAGCATCCGCAGTTCATCTGCATGGAAACCCTCTGTTCCCAAGCTTCCTTTATCAAAAGTTTGTAAAGAGTTATTCGTACCTAACACCACACTCACTCTCACTAGATCTCTGTGAGGAAGGCCCCAGCTCCCTTATTTTCAGGATTTATAAACTGGGGCTCTGTGAAGACTAATGCAGCTCCTCCAAGACCAAACTGTCTGGTGTCAGATCCCGGACGCTTTGCTGCCCTCTGTACGCTGTGACGAATGGCCAGGTGGTGCAGGTGCCAGGTGGGGAAGAAACAGTGGGCACTGTAAGTCACCGGGGGAGAGTGGGCTCCTGCCCTTGATTCAAAAAGCCAACCTCAGGCGCCCTGGGGAAGGCCAGCAGACATTACCCTTGTGCCCGGGTTGGCTTTAAGTGCTGATGGGTCGATAAGGGGCACTCAAAGAGCATGCATCAGGAAAGATGAGAGACCATCCCCTTCTTCTCTCTAGGGGCAGATCGCATCACCAGCACTGGATTCACTCACGGGGCCTGTCATCCAACAGGTGCCTGGGTCAGGGGCTAGAAGGACAAGACATAGTGGGTGGGTCGTTGTGGGGCAGGGGCCAGACAGTATGATCAAGGGAAAGTTGGTGACAGGAAAGCCTGACTTCTCACAGCCCGCCAGCCAAGGGTCCCGGTAGGAGGTGAAAGAAAAGAAATCCAAGCTATGGCTGGAGTGATAAAGACAAGGAAAGGAGGAGAGGACACATCTCACAGCTCCTGAGAGAATGATGGATGATGACAGTGTGCGCTCCACAGACAGGCCAGTGACCTCCACTGCCCTAGGATGGCTTGATCTCACCTCCATCGGCCTGCAGATTGTCTTAGTTCTCCCGAGCTTTTCCAGGTCACACAGCCCAGCCCCACCGTGAGCCCTCTCTCCTCTTGTCCCCTCTAAAGGAGTCAGAGGAAACAGCTACAGCTTCTGCCCTGAGGTAGATGTGGATGCCTGAGGGAGAGAGGGAGAGGAGTCCAGCAAGAGGCCTCATTTAAACTTGAGAGGAAAAATCCAGAATAACACAGAAAATAAACTAGACCAGTGTTTCCCACCGTGCACTCCACACACATTACTAGCAGAAATAAAGGATCCCGTGGCCAAAGAAGTTTCAGAAAGGCAGAATTAAGCAGGTTTTTCTGGCGGGACTTCTCAGAGCCTTTAAGGGGCTCCTATGCATGGTGAGGCTCCCCAGAGGGAGAGATAGTCTGCAGCATTTCTCAAACTGTGTTGGCCGAGGAACCCTTTCATCACAGAGATTTCTCAGGACCGGTGTTGCATGGAAAGTGCTTTGGGAAACACAGGATGGAACTGAGCAACCCAGTTTCCAAGCTGAGTGTTTCAGCTCACAAGGAATCCAGCAATCAGGTGAGACAGGCAGAGACTTCCAGCCGAAAGGCTGACAAGAGGCGGAAGACGTTAGCTCCGCCACCCTCTCTGGGGTGGCTTCTCAGCCCACCGGGCCATCACCAGGGCTCTTGTGAGGATCAAAGGTAACACGTAAAAGCCCCTTTTCAACTACAGCTCTATTAACTTAGGGACCTAAAGACAAAACTCCCCCAGGGAGGAAAGATGCACTTTACAGTGTGATTTGATGTGGAAATCCCTCTTCACAGACAACATTTAAAAGAACTTATCTGTTGAATAAAGCAGGATATATCTGTATAAGATAAACATGAGACAAAATAAGAAAAGCAAAAGTGAAAAAAGGCTGTGGCGTGTGCTGCCAGGACAGGGAAGAAGGCTGACAAGAGCCAGGAGCCCTGGGGTCTGGAGTCGGTCTGCCCCAGATGGGCTGTGCGGCCACGGTCAGGTCCCTCCTCTTCCTCTGTACACGGGGGAGGGGGGTTGGAGAGAGACGATCTCTGAGGCCCTCCCCGCCCTCAGGGCAGAACTGAAGTCCTCAATGCTGCTTTGGGGAGTCCATCTCCAGGGAAGTCCCAGCAAGGCATGGCAGGGGGTGGAGGGAGGACAAAACTGTGCCCAAGCAGAAGCCCCACAGGACTAGCCAGAGAAGCCCAAATCTGTCCCCAGGTATGAACCTGGCCGTGAAGCTGGAAGGGAAGCTACAAATCAGAAACCAGATAAGTGCGGGGAGAGCCAGAGCGGCCCCTCTGCCCATCTCTGCAATTCCCACCCTGTTCAAGCGTTAGCATCTTCCCACAGGATGGAGGTCTGGCAAAGATATGGGGCAGGTTTTAGCCCGGTTTGCTGGAGCCACCCTTTGAGGGAAACAGGTCCTTAAGAGTACAAGATGTCGTAGCACCAGGTGTGATGGATGGGGGAGCAAATGGCGTGCTCTCAGAGTCTGCAGGGTAGAGGGATGTTGCACGCCTGCTTGCACAGGGGGCTCCCTTCAGCCCCGCTCGTTCTGCTTTTTCTATTCTTCACGAGAAGGTTCATTTTCCATTTGCTGCAAATCCTACAATGAACTGCTCAGGAGGCTGAGGGATGGTCATAAAGAGCGCTCCATCTGTTTTACATAACAAAGCAGCAGTCTGGACTTGAGCCCTGTGCTAAAATGTGTGTGCACGTGCATGCATGCACACCTATGCACACGCATGTACAAGCGTGTGTGGTAGAGAGACTGATTCTGCGGCCTGAGGCCTATACCAGGAATGTGAGCATGGGGCAAGGGAGTTCAGAAGACAGGCTGTGATTGTCTGACACTTAGTGACCACGTGTGCAGACACAGGAGGTGCTGGCAGTGTCTATCACTCTGAAAGTGTGCAAACTCTCTGACCACATGCTACATGACAGGGTCTCCAGGAGTGTGGGGACACTCTTCTCTGTACGGCAAGTGTGAACAGGAGACTGGGAGGGTCTGCTTGTGATCCCAGGGTGTACCTCTGTCTGACACAGCCCTCCAAGTACCTGAGGGCTACCAGGCTGGTGGTGTGTAAGAGCCCTCCATGGCTCTATGAGCCCACGAAAGGGGAGTATGTGCATGTGAATGTGCATATACACATGCACACACATATGTATGTTGGTGGCAGCAGCCTAGGATTCTGAGTCCAACTCTGTACCAACTCACTCCAAGAGTATAGTCTTATTGCTTTCTCTTACGTGGGAGGGGTGGACAAAACTGCTGGAGCTCTGCGGTCTGATCCCACGATGCAGGTAGGGCTGGAGGTGGAGGATGCAGAGCCACCAGATAAACACTTTGACACCCACCCCCTGCCACAGCAGCCTCCCCCAGTGGTGAGACCCCCAGCCCTCCCAGTGGAGGGTGGAGCTGTGAGATTCCGTCGACTGGCCATACATGGCCCTCATGTGCTCAGGTCCAGCAAAGGAGACTGTGGTCCAGGAGGGCTGTGGAAGGGCTGAGAAGGGGGGTTGAAATTTCAGAACCACAATCCTGGCCCAAGACCTGGGATCAGCTTCCCCTGCACCACATCCATCCAGCTCCTGGCAGCGTCCAGTAGGCAACTGGCCCAGTTCCAAGCTGGTTTCCCGGCTACAGGGCATTAACCCCATGGCAGCCAGAAAAGCTGACCTGGCTCACCATGCTGAGTTCCCTGCACCACCCACACACTGGACCACCTGCCTTGGGGGGGTGAAGGTGGCTCCGCACTATAAAAGGCTGAACTTAGAGCATCCTGAGCTCCCCTCCAACCAGCCCTCTGTTGAGGCCATGATGAAGGTGGTATCCTCCAAGGGACTCTTCTCTTCAACTACCTTTCTCTCTCTTTCTCTCTCCCTTTCTCCCTCTCTTTCTTGGTCAGAAAGAGTTTAATTGAGTCTCCTTAGGGAGATGCAGCTCCATCTAATTCAGCTCTTAATTAACCCAGAGCACCCCAAAGAGGCTGCAGAACTACTCGTAAATTAAATATGAAAAGCATTATTTATCTAGGAACAGCCTTCTAACGGCTCTGACTCTGACGTTTATAGTTACTAATGAAGATGGATTTGGAGGGGGAGAAGGTGGAGAGGAGGGACATGACTGCCCTGGGAGAAAAGTGATGCCCTGGGGCCTCGTGAGGGTCTTGCAGGGCAGGCAGAAGAGTAGTCATCTCAGTCCATGGGAGTGTGCCTCCCTCCCCTTGCACCCAGGCTCTACTTCTCCAGATTTCAGGATGGGGGAGGATCAGGACAGGCTCAGGGGTCCTGAAGGTTGTTGGGGGACAGGGCCCTGTTCCATTAGCTGCCAGACCACTCTCACTGCCCCATTTTTCACTCCCAGCCTAATTACCTTGGCTTTGACTCCACCTGAACCACCACTGAGCCACTCTACTCCTTGTTCCAACCCTGTCTCCATCCTCCTTCCTCCAGAACCCTGGGTGCTGGACCATTAGAAATTGCCAACTGAGGCCACACCTCCAGTATGTTAACCCCTCCTCTTCCTCCATATGGCCACAAGTAACCATCAGGATCCTCTTACCTTGGCTTTCAAGGACCTAAATGATGCCTCTTTCTCTGTGTACTTGCATAGAACCAAAGAAGAAGAAGCCAAAAGTCATCTGGAGCTCAGAGGATCTGGAACAGGAAGTTATAATTTGATTACCACTTCTCTGCCATTGCCCCCAGCCCCATAAATCACTGACGAGTGAGGCTTGGGCATCATGCCTTGCTCATCTTTATAACCCAAGCCCAGTGCCTGGCACATAAGTGGCACAAGTGTTTTACAGCCCTCTTGACTTTCAAGAGCAGAAGAGGGAAAGGAAGGAGGAGCAAACAAAAGCAAGACAAACAGGTGAGAAATATTGTAATTATGCTTGCTGTTGTTAACACATCAATTCTTCCAGAAAGGCAGCTCTGTGAGTTCCCTTCCTTCTTGGGCACTGCCAGTCTTGTCCCGTAAGAGTCCCACACCCTGCACAGTCTCCATGGTCCCAGTTCAGTCCAAGAGTAGAAGTTCAACTTTCCATTCTTAGAAGACAACCGGAAGGAGAGTCCTAGTTTGGAATTTGCTGTCTCTGGAGTGCTAGCTTCATCCTCCTCGCAGATGATTCTGTTGTCTTCCTTTCGGCCCCTTTGGCCTCAGAGAAAGAGGAGTGACTGTCATTTTTCGGCTCTGCCGGGTGACAGGCCTCTCTTTAAGAGGCTTAAGTCTCTTCATTTTCTTCCCCAGCTGCTAATTTAAATCGCACCTGCGAGCATACATGGAGTAGACACGCTGAGGAACAGCACACACACGTTCTGTCCTCCCGAAGTTTCCAGAGCAATCAAGGAGGACTTACGGGAAAGAAAATTTTTAAAAAGCTCACTGAGAGGCGCCACCACAGTCCATGATGTGTGTTCTCTTTCACTGCCATGAGTCAATAAGCCCAACTTTGTATGTTGGCAACGGGGTATTGACAGAAATGGAGGTTCTAATGAGATTCAGCTCAAGCTCCCACTGCCTTGGCCCAGGACCCTGGACCCTGGACTCCATAATGGGGCACACACCGAGGACTCCTGGGTCTCCCCCTCAGTGAGCATCCCCCCCTGAAGAAAGCTGTGTGTGACCTGAAAGCAGGTCCGGGGTGCTGGTATTCTGAAGAAGCTGGACAAAAACAGCCTTGGAGCCTTGAGAGACCTTATCAAGTACTGTTAACAACTAACACAGCAAGAAAGTGCCAAGCTGTGGGCCACTGGCTTTGGGTTTCCCAACCACAGAGACAGACATCCCCAAATCCTTGGGTTTCCCCCACCACAAAGACAGACATCCCCAAACCACTAGACAGCCATTCCACTGGAGAACGCCACATGGAGGGTTCTTATGAAACCTCAAGACAAAGCTGCCTGTGGAGAAGGAGAGCTTCTGCCTGAGACGACAGCCAGGCTGCTGACCAGAGAAGTGGATAACTGCCACCTGAGACACCAAACAAGATTAATTCTGATTCTTCGGTGCCATTTTTCTTTCCCTCTCCCTCTAATCTCGTAAAGGACTGTACTCCGACACTATTAAGTAACTAAAAGACTTCTCAACATGACCTCCCCGATCTAAATCCTGTTCTTTTTGACCTCCTGAGGTCTTCTGGCCCTGAAGAAAAAAAATAAAACTCGTGTTTTCCTCAGCCCAGAACTACTGCGGCCTGGAAGCAACAGCCATTTAACAACTGTTCCTCTCAGTGCTACAGAAGGTAGATCTCCTCCTCCAAGTCCTTGTGATCCTCATATAATTAATCCCAAACTTAAATGTGTAAAACAAAACAAAAAAAAAAAAGTGGACCTGGACCTCGGTCGGGAATACACATCTGTTTAGGTCGTTATAACCCTATCAGCAAAATTTAGCCCATTAGAAATGGAAGCTAATATTGAGCATATTCTTGCTGCAATCATTCGTTCTCTCCAGAGACACTCCATTCTGCTTTGCAAATGCTGTTTAATTCCACTCAAGGAAGCTTCCCACTCTGAGGGGGGGGTGGAACCCTGGCTCTCTCCTGTTGGGATAAATGGCATTGCCAATATGGTCTGTGCCCCACTGGGATATTACTTTTTATGTGGACATCAGGCTTATACCACCTGCCACACACTAAGTTATCCTGTTTGCGGACAAATTTTAGAGATTTTTCAGATGCTAAAAATTACCAGCCTTCCAGTGGATCATGTTTCCCTGAAAAGAATGACCAGAAACTTCCAAAAAGAGACAAACACAAACCACCTGGGAGACCTGCCAGAGGGGACAGCGGACTCACTCTTCATGCATACTATGCAAACTGCAATTCCCACAGAAGGGATAGTTCAGCTGGAAAAGATGGTCCAAAGCCTCCCCCGACCCTAGTAAGATGTCATCAGTGATACAATTGCTGCTCTGGAAGCCAAACCAACCATTTTAAATGGAAATGTATTAGCCAGAGTTGTCACGGATGATCACATAGCCCTTAATTTCTTCTTAGATAGCCCAGGGGAATCTACACTACAGCAAACCCTCTGGCTGCACCTATAAAAATGCTACAGGCTCAAGTAGAAAAATCTATAAGTAGGCTGAACGGGAAAAGTCACCCACATCTCTAGATGGGGTTTGGGACACATTTTCGTTGCCTGGATTGGATAATCCGGGCGCCTGTCCTCAGGGGCAATTACAAGAACCAGCAACAAGTTTTGTTTCTGGTCACTGTCTGTGTTACAGCTGCCTGGTGTATTCTGTTTGGAATCTTAAAAGCTACTGTGTAGCCCATGTCACATCAGAAGATTAAGAAACTCTCCCTGCCACAAAGGAGCAGGAGAGACTAACTCTGGTCCTACTACAGACTACATTCTCTAAGCAGCCTCCTAATCAGCAGAATTGAGGCAGTGGTGAAGACCTGAATATCATAGATGAATGTCTCGCAGACTTACTTTGCCCTTGGCCAAAAGACAGGAAGGACTAAGGAAGGGAAAAGCAGCCCCTGACAGGTCCTGACTTGGCACTCTCAATTGGCCCTTCGTATTCTCCAAACCACAGCCTTGACCAGCCATCCTATTCTGGCTAATATTAATCGGAGCGACTGCTGCTTCTTTGCCAATCATAAGCGGAGTCTCACTTCATTCCCCTTGCCTTTGAGAAGATCCATTAAGATACCAATCATAGAATTAACATTTCTTCTGATGGCATCAAGTCCAAAGCGAAGCCCCACTTCTTTGAACCCTCCTCCCCAAATCACTTAAATGAGCCCAAGTCCCATAAGAAGTCCTTTCTAACATCCTACTGAAACTGCCCTTACTCTGCATGATAAGGTGCCTTTCTCCTTTGTTGCAGTGAGTCGATAAACCAAGTTTGTGTAACCAGAGGTGCGTTTACGCATTGACACATATATAAGCGACTCGACAAGAGGCAGGAGGAGGTGAGACATGCTATGAGACACAGCTTCGCTGGAGGGGAAGTGTTAGTAAAATAGAGAGGAATCATTAAGTGCTGTGCATGAGAAAGCTGTCTTGTAGGCGTCTCTGGATATGATCACTCGTGTCAGGGCAGGAGGAGGCTGCTTTCTGTTTTGTTTTGTTTTGTTTTGTTTTTTAGAAGCAGAAGACCAGACTGCACTACCTGAGCACGATTCAGACCGCCAAGGAAACATCTCTTGTTCAGCAAGATAATTAGGGACCCAGGCAGGAGGAAGAGGAAGACATTGTTAGTGTGGGCATTCCTGGACTGGCCACAGAGTGAGAAGGAGCCGGGGACAGTGTTTGGAAGGAGTCTGGGCAGAGGGCAAAGCCTGGGATCCCTTGGTGGGGAGGGGTTTGGGTCATACAGATAAGAAAGAGCGTGTTGAGCTTGAGAGCTCAGGAAGCTCGGTCCCAAGCAGGATTGCCCTTCTACACCCTCAGTGGTCTGATCCGTCCCCTTGTATCAGCTAGCTCATCTTGCAAATGGGTGTAGCACCCCATCTGCCTTTTTGATTGTTCCTCTGCCCCTTGATGCCACCAGAGAAAGGACACTGCACCCCACCCTCCAACCCGGCACAGGGTGTGATGGGGAATAAGGCTGCAGGGCTCCATGCTCCCTAAGCAGTAAGTAACAGGTTACCAAAAGCATGCAGGGGCATATTGAAGAGAAGGGGGAACATTGAGAAAATGGCAGAACACAGTTTAGGGGAAATAATGCCTTCCGTGGTGCCCAGAGAACAAATCAAAATCAACCAGACAAAAAACTGTCCCCTTCAGAAAGACACAAACACCACCACTCATTGAACACACAGGACCACAAGGCCTAATCAGACTCATTTGCTGAGACATCCTCCCTAACATTCCTTCTGGCCTTCACCTTCACCCTGCCAAACACCAAATACCAGCACTGTACCAAAGCGCTCTTGCACTTAATTGTCCAATGACCTTGAAGCAGAAGGAGCACTCATCTTACAAAGACTTATTTTACAAATGAGGAAACTGAGGCCGAGTGCTGAGACCCAGCTGACCACAACTGGAAGGAATATCCAGTCTGGGATATTTAACTCCAAATCCATCGTTTATGTGTTTGTTTCAATCACATTAACTCTGCTATGGCTTCCAAAGCCTGGATGGCCTAGATTGGGACGTGCTCCCCTTATGCTCAACCATGTGATAGCATGGTTGGAAAATGCTGGGTAAAACAACAACAACAACAACAACAACAAAAAACACCATATGTGACAGCCTAGGTAAGCAGTCTACAGGGTGCCCAATGCCTTTGCTATTAAGAAACATGTCAGAAGCTGCACACGGCTTACCCCGACCTAGACTATTATAGTCCAGGACCCGACTGCCATTTCCCCTTCCTATAACATGCATTATGGATACGTAATTACGGTAATCAAGAAACTAAATCATTGGGTGGGCCAGAGCCCTTCTCTAGGGATTCTGAGAGTTCTGTTCATTCATGCCTTACAGGCACTAAAAACCCTCATAAGCTACACACCAGCCTGGATTTTTCTCACACCACAGCTCTATTTCAGCAGTCTTCGATAGCAATGGACCACCTAGCTTTCAAAGTGTATCTTCCAAAGCGCACTCTGACTATAGCAGAAATTCCTGACTCTTCTAGGAAGAAGAGGATAGTTGGAGAACCATCTTGGTTTCATTCCCTTATTGTTTTTCAGGAAGTATCCAACAGACCTCAGATTGCAATTCTAGATGGTAGTTTCAAAAGCTCACACTTGGACTTTTTTATTGCTCTTCCTCGTATTAGACAGAGCTAAAGGGCTATAGGGACTTTCTGTTACAGGTACCTTTTAAAATTGAGTTTCGGCCTCACTCTTAGTGAAGCAAGATGGCGCCTTCATAACATCTCAAGGTGAACCGCTTCAGCATTATCTAACTCCCCTGCTACCCGTTAACCAGGCCAAACTTGGACTCTTTCCACTTAATAGGATGGAACCTCACTCTTTTTCAGGAACTGGAGAGGAGACAGCCGTCAGATGCAAAGTCACCAGCAGGCAGATTCAACCTTCAGACTGAACCAGCGCATCATCACGGGCCCCACGCGGCAGCCATTTCTCTTCTTTACCTTGGCCAAAGCATGTCCCGACTGTGTAATGGAAGAGGAATTGATCCACAGGATCTCCAGGTTCTCTTCTGTCTCTATAATACTATGACTTGGATTAAGAGGCAGGATGAGAAGCTCAAGAGAGGAAAAGCTGCTGGAGAGCCTTTCTGTCAGATAGACTCCACCCATTTAGGCCCCCCCTGACCCCTCTCTGCTCACAGCTGAAGGTAGTTCAAACCTTCATCATATCTGGCCTAGATGGCTAAAGTGGCCCCCTAAGAAGCCTGTACCATATGAACCTCCACCATCCCCACCCCCACCCCAACACCCAACTGAGGGCGCCTTCAGGAGCTCCCACTGCCTTGAGAACCTGAGCTCTAGGAAAGGAAGATACACCATTAAGGATATGGCCCCCTTGTCACCCCACGTTCATAGCTTGCTGCGCTCACTTAAGATGTCATGCTCCAGATATGTGCCATTCCCTTTTGATGCCCTCCCTCTCTCTCACCCCCTCCCCCATGCCTTTAAATATTCAATTTGGTCCCCAAGACACCCCCCCCCCCCCCCGCGCTTGCTGCCCCACCTGGTCAATCCCCAAGCATTTTTCAAGGTGAGCCCTGCTCCAACATCTCATACCTCGGCCCCTGGCTCTACTCCCATCCTGTGCACCCCTTAGCAGAGCATTTGTTAATCACCCTACTTTGTAAGTCCCTGTGTATCTGTCATTGTTTCTAGATGAAACATACTCCTTGCACACTAGGAGGCATTTTTCTCAGAACACACTGCCTGGCACTCAATAAAGACTCGATACATGTTCATCAAGGCAATGAATAAGAAAATGAATCAATGGGTTTACAGCTTACTTGGAAAACTTGAAGAGACAATTATAGATTACAGAGTAGAAAGGTGCCAAACCAGTGAGACAGATGATAAGTGTTTTAGAAGTTCAGTGTCAGGCACTATGAACCAGAACAGGTTATTTTTGTTTTGCTTTTATAAGGAATCGAAAATGTTTTGGCTTACATGGCGGAGAGGGGGAGGTCCACCATAAAAGCAGTGCTTTGAGATTAATCTGGAAGTGGTACAAGGGATGGACTTGAAGAGGAAATTTAGGAAGCAGCTGGAAGGTTAGGTGTTGCACCAACACATGTCTTGGGTAAGAAAAAAAAGTATTCTTTATGCTTTTGAGAAGGTTGCAGGCCACTCTACTCCTGACCCCACCCCCACTCCATACCTTGACCTTCCTTCTTCCCATTATCTCCTCGTGAGCACCCCCACCAGAGCTCCAAGCCAGAAAGAAGCCTCCGGGGCAGGGAGCATGTAGCACAAGGCTGGGGTGGGTAAGCCCTTGCTCCAGGTTGGGCATGTCAGAAGTAAACTCTGCAAGTTCTTTTTTTCCTTTTCTTTTTCCTCTTTAGGTCCCTGATCAGGAGGTGAGACTCCTGGGAGAAACCGACCCACCTTTCCAACCCTCCCAAGCCAATGGGCAGAGCCCCTCACAACCAAGCTTCCTAAGCACATCTCGAAGCTCATGTGTGGGGCCCATCCTCTTCAGAAAGAAGAAAATGAGACCAAGCTTCCCTACATTTTGTTCAAATACTTCAGTTAAAGAAACTAAGTCCCATAGAGGTCAAATGACTTGCCCAAGGTTACACTGCTAGTTAGCAGCCCAGATCAAACTTCAAACCCAAATCATCTATTAGGGCTCTTACTCTATACTCAGCTCAGGACTGGAGGAAGAGATGATTTCTCTGGTTGCTGTGGGGTCTGCCCCGTGCCCAGGCTCCTGCCTGCCTTGCCCCAACCACCCCTAACGGGTTCACCTGCCTCTAGGGATGATAGGTGCAAAATGTTCGTTATTTCCCTTATCCTAATAAGGTACTGACTGAATGACCAAGGCTCTTCTGGAAAGTGAGCAAGAGGCTCCGGATACCCAAGAGGAGAACTTCATCATCCCCTCCCCTACATACACCCACAGAGCTGTCCCAGACTATGGAAAGGAGGGAGAGTTAGCAGTCCAGTTTTTCATCGCTGGCTCTCACTCTTACTCTCCCTCTCTCACGCAGATTCCACTCACAGACTGTGGATTCCCGGGGGTGAACCGTGAGGCATGAGTTTTCTAGAGCTCCTAGTGAATCCCTGAGGATGAATTAAGGAGAGAGCAGGTGCAGGAGGGATGGATGTCCCAGGCAGAGCTGAAAGCTACTTTTGACCTCGGAGTCACAAGCGGCTCGAGGGCCTCGCCTGTCCCAGGCCACCTGTTCTCCTCACCACCAATAAACAAGGGAGACCAAGATCTCTCTTCAGATTCTACTAAAAAGTCATTCGGCAAAGGCCTGGTGGCACTCATCCTATACCAGGTGCTGTGGGAGGTTCAAAGAAGTAGACCACCACTGGAATTCCTCCACTGCAGCCGAAGGCCCTAGAACATGGGCACTTATAATTGTTCCCTAAAGTAGTCACCAACCCCCACCCTAGCCCATCCTTCATGATAAAACAAACCCTCACACCTGATCCATCTTACATGAAGACAAAGGTCCCCAAAGCACTTTTAATCATGTCATCTCCCTCCCTACCAAAATTCCTTGAGAGATTTCTCATGAGTGGGCTTGGAGTCTGGTCTTGCTGCTGCTAACTAGCTATGTGACCTTGGGCAAATCACTTGACCTCCATGGGGCTTAGTCTGACCTCTCAGAGCCTCCTGCAGAACGACGCCTAAATTCCTCAGCCCAGCAGCCAGGGCCGCCCCCAAGCCAATGCCACCAGGCCTTCCAGCCTGCCCTCCGTGACACTTAGCCCTGAACCCAGAGGTTGTGAGCCATCTCTTACAGCACTCGTCCCATTCCGGGTCACACTCGGGTAATTTGGTCCTGGTCTGTCCTCCCAGCTTATATCCAAACTCTTTGGGGGCAAGCACCTCCACAGCTCCTAGCGGGCCTGGCACAGGGCATGAAACACAGGTCAACAAATGTTAGATCATCAATGAGATGTCAAATAAGCACCCGTCATTCCTTCCAAGTGGCTGCCTGCTGCCCTACCCACCCACCCCCCAACCGACAGTCTGTTCCACACTACCGATTCTAGAAGCAGGCTTCTCAAATGTGGTCCATGGACCCACTGGCAGCAGAAACACCCAGCAAGCTTGTTAAAGATGCAGGTTTCCAGACTCCACCCCAGACCTATGGAATCAAACCTCTGGTTGCTTCTAATCCCAGGGGCCTCCCACGTCCTGGCCGGAGCTCTGAGTTCGACAGACTCTGGAGCAGAGGGCCCTTTTGCCACAAGAGTATTTCGGGTGCTTCCTTAAGCAGCCTGGGGTGGAGACAGGCGGGGGTGGGGGGACTGTTAACAGTACCTGCTGACCATCCCTGCCAGTCCCTGGCACTCATCTTCATATTCTTATAAACACATCATGATGTCAGAGGAGCCAGCCGCTCTCCTCCCTGTCCCATCCTGGCGCCCACCACCTGGCACACCTTTTTGCCCCTTCTCCCACCCAGCCGGCCCAGCAGTCAGCCTCTCCCTTCCTCCCTAAGGTGCCATATCTCTTCTTCCACTGACTTAAACAGCTTCTTCCTCCCCAGACAAAGAAAGAAGGGACTCTCTTCCTCCTCTTTGCCCTGCCCACCAGCATGCTAATGTGTTTTATAAAATCAACGTGAGGAACACTTTCAGGCATGTTTTACCTAATTAAACCTCTGCTGCTTACCCAGGCAGCCTCCCCTCCATCCTGAGGCTTCTGACCCTTGGGACTCCAGAGAACCTCTGAAGCCCAGTGACTGTGGTTGTTGTGGGGACACCATTACAGGGCTAAGAACCCAAAGGCTTAGAGCAGCAAAAGCCCTAGAGCTGATTAGGCATGTCCAGGGAAGTCATGTTCCCTCCCCATCTCCCGGTCTCTGAAGAACAAAAGATTTGGACAGACGATCTCAGAGAACCCTTTGGATCGAAGAGTCTAGGATTAAGAGTACTTTAACACTCTGTGATATATTAGTTCAAAGCAGAGGGCTGCAGGGTGAGAAGGGCTCCAGCAACAAGGGCAGGGTCCCCAAAGCTCAGAGGAGTCACCTTGATGGTGGCTATCAGATCTCAGCTTCACAGACGGCTGGAAAAACCTGAGGGTATTTCCACGAGAAGCAAGCACTCAACCAGAGTGGAGAAATCATAGCAACACTCACACTGCGTTTTCTCCAGGGCAGCCGCTCACAGCATTCTGAGCACTTTACACACATTAACTCATTTAATCTTTGCAACACATCTGACAGGCATTATTCTCCCCATTTTACAGATGAGGAAATAGGTGCTGGGAGGTGAAATAATTTGCCCACAGTCACAGAGCTGGCGGGTGGCCGAGCCAGGATTCGAACCCAAGCCAAGTGCATGAATCCATGCCCTCAGCCGCCATTGTTCAACCCTGTCACCCCAGCAGAGACACCCTCCCAGACAGTGCCACCCGCCCTGCCCTGCTTTCCTCACAGGGGACTAGAGGCAAACGATACTATTTCCATGGGAAAGCACAATAAGACTGTCATGACTTTGAGGTCCAGAATCAAATGGCCTTCGTTTGATGAGACTGAATGTTGAATCGCACATATTTCGAGAACGAATATACCATAGGGCCTTAGCCCTTGGCAACATTGTCATGCCCAGAAAAAGCGTTCTGCTGTCCTTTCCCTTCTCTCGCTTCCCCTTTCTTCCTGGCACCCTGCTCTCACCTCTCACTCCCACCCACCCCCACCCGCCCTGGGTGTAAAAAGCACTGGATTCAGAGACAGAAGTCATCTCCTATGACTTTAATTCTCCTAGCTTCTCTGAGCATCAGTTTTTCACATCTGTATCAAGAGGCATTCTAGCCAAATGACTAGGTCTTGAGCCTGAGCCGCCACCTGGGTCCTTCTGTGAGACTGTGTCAGACACTCAAGCCCTGGTGGCTTCCCCACACATGAAGTAGCAGCTCAGGTGGGTTGTCGGGAGGACCCAGGGTGACACCCGCAAAGCTTCTGGTACAGAGCCTGGCACCAGAGTCGGCACACTATTTGAGTGCTTGCTGTTTATGGATGAAACCTCCTCCTCCCAAGGTGGGACTTGGTGCCAGACGTCAAAGGGGCCTCAGCCGGAGAAAGTGCTTCGTAAGGCCAGCTGCCAGCTGCCAGGGATTTACTCGCTAAGGCTTAAATCCATTTCCCACATCTCCTTCTGGCCTCTTCCTCCCTCAACCTTATGATAGCAGACTCCTATATTATGAGAAAGTGGAGCTTTCAGAGAAGCTAATAACCAAGGACACAAACTCCAGAAAGGCCCCGGGGTCCCTCTCCTCCCACAGCACCCTGCCATCCTCTCTACTCCCACCTTGGCCCATACCACCCCAAAATGCCTATTCTCATACCTCTTCAACTCAAACCCCTGCTCCTACTTCCAGACCCTGGTGGAATCATGCTTCCTCATGGAAAGAACTTCCACCCCACAACTGGAAAGAACACCTGCTCCTGTAAACTCCCATGATTATCTCATGGTTCTATCTGAAGAATCTGCATGCCTACTAGTCCCCCCTCCCCTCAAATTATCTGCTTCTTCAAGAGAAACCATGTCCTATTCTTTTCCTAAACCTGCTCATAATTTATCCCTGGGCCTGGACACACAGTAGTCACTCAATATATGTTTGATAAATGAGAAACAACAAAAGAACAAGCACACTGATGTGCTCTAGTCAAGCAACACAGAAATAGCAAAGGGCAAAGGCTTCTTTCCCTGGTGAACCTGGACCAGGTATTTCTCTGAACCAAGGACTCCTGGACCTTTCTGCAAACACAGGACAGGGCTGTGTTTATCCTGTTCTTTGATCTGGATCCCAAGCCTCTAGTTCCCAATGTACATGTCTCGCCCCAACAGGCCCCTCCCTATTGACCTGTAACCAGGTCGGCTTGAGATAAGTATGGGGCTTTACTCCATCAGCAGCTCCTCGGGAGAACAAGGAAATAGCCTCGAACTGTGGCATGGGATGGGAGTGAAGAATGTGGCCTTTGGTTCATCTGTTCCAATAGATAGGAGAGTTTTGTGCCTGTCAGGCCTGAGGCAGATGGGTAATAGAGAATATTAACCAACGCACCTTGAACAGAATCTAAGAGAATCTATCTCAACCAAAACTCAGATAGCTTTCGAGTTTGTTGAGTTGAGGTGTTGTTGGGGTTTTTTTTGGTGGGAGGGGGGCAATAATGGGTGCTTTTACAGCTTTTACAGACCTCCTCTCAAAGGAGTCTCCTTGGCTCCTTGCTAAAGGAAGAACAAGTCCCAAGAAAGCACTGGGTCCTTCAGGCACAAAAGGGAATGTGCAGATTTGTTACAGTTTTGTCCAGAGCTAGCCTTGTATGTGGGGTCTGGATTAGACTTTACCATCAGTTAGGTAGAAGCACTTCCCAGGCAGAAACGAATGGGAGGAAATAATTATCCAAAATACAGAGAGTTGTGTACTATGAGGTTCATTACAACATAATTTACCACGATTAAAAAAAAACGGTAAAAGTGTAGTAACTCTGATAAAAGTTGAATGATCAAATCAATTAGTGGCAACTCCTTAGCATAGATTATTATTGATAATATTTGGAGAATCTTTAATGGCACAGGGAAATACATATGCTATAAAGAAAAAAACTTGACATACTACCATATGTATAGTAGGTACAGGCTTAACTGTGTGAAGCACCAGATGGGGAAAAAGAAGCCAGATCAAAGTGCTGTGTTATCTCTGCACAGTGAGGCTCTGAGTTTATTCTCTTATGCACTTTTCTGTGAACGCTTTTCCAAGCTTCCTATAAGAATATATATTCCTTTTATAACATAGGAATCATAGAAAAAGGGAGCAAAGGAGAAAAGTAGGGAGGAGAGGGTCATTGTTAGAAGGGAAGAATGGGCAACAGGAAGTACAGTGCCAGGCCGAGGAAGAACAGACACCTTCATGGCCCCGCTCAGCTCAGGGGGTGGGGGACTGGAGACTGGACTACCTAGCTGGGAACAGGGACATGCTGGATCATAGGTGGGGGGTGAGAGACAGAAGCTAGGGCCTATGCTCAAGTCTTGAGGGGAGCTGAAGGGAGCAACAGGAGATTGGACCCCACTAGTGCAGCATGCCGCATGCTGGGACAGAATGCCATCCATCCCCGGGAGCCAGTGCCCAGCTGTGCAGAGCACATCTCTAAGAAGTCCTGGCTCTTCTCTCTCTCTCTCTCTCTCTCTCTCTCTCTCTCTCTCTCTCTCTCTCATGCACACACACACACACACACACACACACACACTCATCTTGCAGCCCGGTGGTCTCATCTCAAGGTCCTCCCTCACAGGCAGCAAAAGGGGAGACTGGCTAGGCAGTTAAGACAGCTTGCTATCTGTAAACAGCCTCTGGTCCAGGAAGCTCCCAACCTCGCCACTCCCTCTCCCCTCTTCCTCCTCCTCTGCCTGTATCTCTATCCTCAGGTTGTTGGGTCTGGTTTCTTTTTTTTTCTTTTTTTTCCCAGTTCCCAGCAGGCCATTCCCAGTCTAGTGGATCTGCTATCTCTCAGCACCACCTGCTGCCCATTCTGGCTTCCACCAATGTCCCCTTTCAATTTCTTGAAGTCTCCGGGGCCCAGGCTTCTTATCACACTGTGTCCGTCCAGTGCCTGTCTTTGGAAAGCAGGAACTGAAGAGACAGAGGGTGTAGACTTTGCCCTTCTCTCCAGCCTCTTTCTATAAACCCCGAAAATGTTACAGCCAGAAGAGACCCCAGTAGACATCTAGGCCAGCCCCCTTGGCCTGCCCCCCCCCAGTCCTGTTCCACCAAGACCCTGGGGCAGAGACAGCAACCATAGCCCTCCTCCTGCCCCCACAGGATCCAAACCAATCTCTGTATACAAGATCTAAAAAGTCCAGGGTGTGCTGGGAGGGCAGACAGGACCATCCACTCTGCACAGATAAGTCACAAGGATTGCCACAGAGGGTTATACCTGTCCTAGAGCCCAGGACAAGACTCAAGTTGTCAGCTTGACCCATAAGCCACCCCCCACCTCCCTGCAGACAGGTCTTCAACCCCGAGTCATCAGAGCCCACCTGAAGCTCTTATCCTCTCCCATTACTCCCCTTTGAAGCCCATCACCCCTCCCAAAGAACTAAGAAAGCTTAACTCAGACTCTAAGCTAACTCCTTAGCTGACTCTCTAAAGGACAGTTGCACTACAAATGTTTGAGGGTCCTAGAAAATCCTCAAACTCAAGATGATCGCAAGTGATATGACCAAACCTACTTTTAGGCAAGGTTACTGCTGCTTGCCTCTTATATCTTCCTGCTCAGCAGACCACCTAGAATCCCAGTAAAGGAGTAGGAATCCCAAGGAAGGAGACAGGTCTTAGAGAGGACAGGGGCTCAAGAGTGTCTTCCTAGTACTGCCTCTTCCATCTCTCCACCCCCACAAGGACGTCTAGCTCCTCCCCACCCTTCCTCTGCTTTGTCCTGAGGAGCATCGCCACTGATGGGACCTCAGTTTAAGTGGCCCAATGAACCTAACGAGAAGACTTGGTCATGTTTTCTTGGCTCTCCAGCCTGTGTGTGGCTGTAAGGAAGGGCAATCCTGGCATCACTGAGACAGGCTGTCGCTATAGTTAAACCCAGGTCCTACCATCCCTCACTGGCAACCCAGCAGTTCAACATTGATGACTGAGAAAAACAGGCCTACAGGACTCCAATGGATTGCTGGGAATTTGAAATACCTATCCTAGAAAAACAGGAGGGAGTTTGAAGTCCCTCCAGGCTTGAAGACAAGGTAAAAATCAGGAAGAGGAGGATAAAGAGAAGGAAGATGAGCAAGATGGAAAATAGGACTGGGCCATTCCCAGAGCGAGTTTGCCATTTGTCACGTCACATGTGATGGCACGATGGCCGTATCAGCCCGAGGCTCCCAAGGGAAGCTCCCTCTCCCCCCACCCTCAGGGAGGCAGCAGCATGGAAAACGGAAAGAGCTTTAGATCCAGATGGACCTGGGCTCCCATCCCAACTCCATTTCTTCCTAGCTGTGTGATCTTTTGCAAATTACTTCAGTTTTCTGAGCCTCATCAGTTTTGCATCTATCAAGAGGAGGGACGGACACCTCCAAGTGTTTTATGAAAGCCAAAAGAGAGAAAATGTAAGTCAAACCCTGAAATACTTCCTGGCCTGGCACAAATGTCCAATTCAAAGTAGTGGGTTCTCCTTAAATCACATAAAATACAGGATCTTCTCGGGCCATGGATCTGGCTTCCCTTTAATTAAAACAAAATGTTCCCAACAGACAAAGGGGTTATGAGGACAGTTAATTCACTCACTCATTCAGTAAGTCATTTCCTCAACCACTCTTCATTGAGTGCCCCCTATAGAGCATGCCGTGGAACAAAACAAGGTAGCTGCCCCCATTCTAACTGTGGAGGAGAGAAAACAAACCGGTGAATATACAAAACGCCAAGCAGGTATAAGTGCTATTAAAAATAAATAAAGCATGGTGTGCAGAGAAAGAATGGCTGTTTTACATAGAATGGTCAAAGCAGGCATCTCAGCATCTCTGACACATTCCACTGAGACACAGGCATCTGAAGAAGTGAAGCAGCCAGTTGTGTGATTATCTGGAAGAAGAGCATCCCATAGAGAAAACAGTGAGCACAAAGGCCTGGGGGCGGTAGCATGTCCAGGTGAGGGAAGCAGACACCAACTACTGATGGAATGAGTTAAGAAGGAGCACCCTTATCCATCAGAGAGGACAACCAGAGGTTCACGGAGACCAAGGCCTAGAGATTGACTTTCAAGAATGGGTAGTATTTTGACAGGTGCAGATGGGGGAAGGGGGTCTCCAGGCAGAGGGCTTCTCCTTGCCCTTGAGTTCATGAGAAAGGAAACCTGAAGCCCACAGAAGGGCTAAAGTCGCACCATCAGTTAGTGGTGAAGTCAGAACAAGAACCTGTCCTCTGGATTCCTGGTGAGGCTTTATAACCAGCCTTGTTCTTCTTATTCAGAATACATGCAAGTCAGCTCCCCAGGGAGGCTCGTTCCCCACCAGTCTGGGTAGCTCACAGAACCTAGCTTAAGCGAAGGGGACTGCCTAGGAATTCTGACCAGCCCTTGCTCCATCTTCATTGGGGTTTTCTGAGCATACTAGCTGCCAGACAGCCCGGCACTGTGTTGCGACTCTGGAGAAGTGCCACACACAGTGATTAATACCCTATCTCCTAGCAAGTAATTATAATTAATGCAGAATATCAAATCAGGAAATCAGGCATTATTAGGAGGAATTAGCTATTTATTTTCATTTTCTGCTCGGCTCCCCCTCCCTACCTCCCACATCTCCTGCTCCTTCTGGTTTCCCAGACCCAGGTGGAAGAGAGGAAGAACTCGCTCTCCAAGTGTGTGGTTAACACCTAGCTTCTAGGCCCTGAGTTAGGTAATAGGAAGGCATGGATCCCCCAGTTCCTGTGCTCAGGGAGCTTATAATCTAGCAGAAAGCACAAGGCTTAGGCAGTAGCAACGATGGGAGTTAACAGAAGCTACGGCAGCAGGCAGCCCCTAAGAAGGAGCTCAGAGCTCTGCCTGAGAGAGCCAAGCAAGGAAGGCTTCCAGAGGAGGTAGCATTTGAGCTGGGCGTGGAAGGAGGGGCAGCTGCTTTCAAGGTGAGCAAGCCGGAGAAAGGCATTCCAGAAGCAGCTCTAAGACACAAGAGAAAATGGCCAAAGAGCAAATAGTGGAAAGGGGGAAGGGCAGTGAGATGAACATATTCCTGGGAAGTCCCAGGAGATGAGCCCCAGCAAATGTCTGGGGATCAGGAAAGGTGAAGACAAGTCCAAGAGCATGAACTGTAGGGGGGAGTAAGGGTGGGATGTGCTGAGAAGCTCAGGTCTGAAGTGGCAGTGGGTAGAGCAGTGGTTCCTCCTGCTATATATACTCCTGCTCCTGGAGGCTCGAGGGCACCCACTAGGCTTCTGACCACAGGAGCAATGGTTGGAGATATTTAGCTTGAGGGCAAGAAGAAAAGCAGAATCAGAAATGAGGGAGGCTGTAAGCTCCAGGAGACCAGGGCTGGCAGACTGTGTGTGCACTCAATGGTTATTTGATGATGGATATTTGCTGGGATAAACAAATTCCAGTAGCAGTGTGGACAATGGATTGCAGCAGATGGACTAGGGCAGGGTGGGCCATTGAGGAAGCTATCGCAATATTTCTGCAGGCAGACAAGACAGAGGGGGGAAAACCCAAGCAGAGATCCCTGACCCTGGTTACAGGGAGGATGCCGGGATCATTCCTGGGGAGGAAAAGATTTGGGGAAGAATCTGGAAAAAAGGACCAGTAGAAAACCCCCACAAAACAAACTACAAAGCCCCCAAATATCCAGAGTCCTCATCCGCTGTTGCTTTGTCTCAGAAAAGTACAAATAGGAGAGTTGCTTCCCCAAGGGCCACCATAATAATCACCTTCCAAGGGAGAACGAAGTTTCTCGAACCCCCTAATCCCAATCATGACAGATTAAAGAAGCATAATCCAGCAGGCTGGTCTCAGGCACCTGGACTTGGGTGAAGAAGTATCTTGAGGATGAAGTGTCTGAGAAGCATGGAGGGTAGCAAGACAGCCTAAGGACTACAGTTGATGGGGCAGATGCCCCAGAAGCCTGCAGACATAACATCTAGGAGGTCTCCTCCAAAGTAGCTAGTGTGGGAGATTCTGATGTCTTGGCAGCCAAAACTCTCCGGGTCTGAACAGCCTCCTCCCGGCTTGGAGGGTCATCATGTTCTAGGGATTCAGGACTATGGACTCGGAAATATTCCCCACGGTGGAAGTCTAGCATCCTTTAAGAACTGATGCTAGACTTTGATTTTAAGGATTCTTGACCCTACCCCAGGATATCCAGGCTGAGACGCAGCCTTCAACATAAGGCCCTGGAGTCAGGGTTGTAGCTGCTCAAAAACCAGTCTTCCTCCAGTCTCAACAGCAATTTAGGCCAGTCCATTTGAGTGCAGCTTAACTGCTTTATCACTCCATTACTAAGCATCCAAGACCTTATTTCACAGCTAATGTAGCTCTAACCCTGCAAGGAAAGTATGATCCCCATTTTTCAAATGAAGAAGCAGGCTCAGAGAAGTGAAATGACTTTGGCCAGTGTCACATAGCAGCACAAAGGGCTCCAGCCCCAATTGGAGTGACTCTAAGGTCAGACACCGGATGCCTTTGTCTGAATGTCTACCTTAGTTGGGACGTTAAGGCACAGCGATGGTGCAAACTCTATTCTGGATGAGAAGTATAGTCGATTTTGAATTCACTGTATGGTACTGCTCCACCAAAAAGGAAAAAAGGAAATTAGCATTTCTTGAGTTACTCCCTCATGCCAAAACATTGTCCTAGCCTTTCTGTGTGCTTAGTTTTATGTTAGAGCTCTTCATTCTGAATGCCTCTGCCCAGCCTTTGAGTTCTGCCCAATTTTGGACCCAAGTCCATCCTCCCCGCACCTTCCCCTGCAGACTCTTAAAAGTCTGTTTTCTCAGATCGGCTCTGTTCCTTCAACCAGACCAATCTGGAGCTGTCCCTGAGAACCACCTCCCCACCTGCCACTCCCAGCTGCACCTCCAACTACAAAGAAAACAATGACTCCATCTGCTCCCACAGCAGCCTCTGTTCCAAGCCCAAGCTGAGCTACACAACGAACCCTGGCAGGACACTGATCTCCTTTCACACCAGTATTCCTACAAGAGATCCTGGTTTGTTCTCCCATCTACAGTTTTCTATTATGAATTAACCCTATTCGTTACCCTAGCAATGGAGAGGAAGACCATCACCCAGTGGCACAAGACAAAAGGAAATCACATATGCACAGACTCTCTCTCTCTCACACACACACACACACAAACACACACACACACACACACAAAAGAAATCTATAGATGGAGTGACCAAGAGAGGGAAGCCCAGAGGTTTCACTGGTCTAGAAGTCCCCCCAAATCCTCAGGAGCCCTTTCCCCAGGACCTGCTGAGCCAGTTAATTACACAATAACTTTTCCCATAGAAAACTGTCCCCCAGTCGAAAGCCCCAAGCAAGTCAGCCCCCTTAGAGAATGAATGACTTGGCTTGGCAACCAGAAAGAGGCACTATCTCCAAAATGCTGCTATGTAAAATGGGGCAGCCATTTAGGTCGACTGAGCCTTAAATTCCTCATACATACACTCAAAATAATAATCTCAGCCCGGCCTACCTTACAGGGTTATTTTGAGGATCCAGTGAGATCTTAGACACAAAAATGCTTTGCATGTTGGGAGAGGAAGATGGAGAGGAGGAAAGCGGCAGGATATATAAATCAATAGAGGTCATATTTGACCCCAGGCAAGACCATGTGGTGCCCCTCCAATCTTGCCAGGTAGTATTCATTCTGAAAATGTATAGGCTACTGACTGTGCCTGAGGGCAGAGGTGCCAGTGTAGGGGGAAGTGATATTCCAAATTGCATGCTTCGACACTGGTGAGGTTATATGCAAATAGGGCCAGCCCACCCATCAGTACTACCAGAAGAATAAGCGGTAGGCCTTGAAAATGCATGAGCTCTGAAGACAAATACTTAAGGTCTTATGCCACTTCCTTAGCTTTTTGACTTTGTAGAGCCTCTATTTTCTTGTATAGAAAATGGGGACAAGATACCTAATTTATAGAGTTATGGCAAATTTGTAAGGATTATGTTAGATAACGTATGTAAAGTGCTTGGCAGAAATGGTAGTTAATAATAATTCCCCCTTTGCTGCTGCCTCATCCCTAAAGGTGAGGGAGGAGGCAGCACTGAATGGCTATTAATGAGAAATCCACAATCCACCTTACAATAGGCAGCCAGTGGGCCCTCAACAAGCTCACTAAGCATGAAATTGAGCAAGAATATTTATGTGTCCAGTTGAATGCTAATGAGGCTCTAACTAGGAAAGAAAGGTCTCCCTTGTTGCTGTGGGGATGGCAGGTCAGAAAAACAGGTGGAGAGAGGAAGGATAGCAGGAAAGCTAATGCTCAGGCCCAAAAAGCCAACTGGCTATGTCCCTACAGGCAAGTTCTGTAAGCCCTCTGAACACTCCTTTCCAGCCCAGGATGAAATGCTCAAGAAACTCAGGCTCGGCCATTTCCAAAACTAGAAGCGTCACAATCTGGGATTTCCAGGTTCCAATGAAATTGGATTCCTGGAAATTCTCATTCCAATTCTCAGGAATGAAAATTGTTGACTCCAGTAATCCTAAAAGATGGTCACCATGATTCGGGGCGTTCACCTCAGTGGGACAGTTGGGGAGTAGCAGTCATAGCCTCAGGGATCTCAAGGCAGAACTTGACGAGGAGAGGAAGGGAGGAAGGATGAGAAGGGGGAACAGCCTGGAATAGATTGACAACACTTTTAGCAGATGGGGAAGCCCAGAGGAAAGAGGGACAGTAAAAGGAAAAAATCCAGTGGGAGTCAAAACTGAAAGGTAGCTGTTCCTGATTGCATGCATAAAGGCAGACCAGAAAAGAAGGGCAATAACATTTCTTAAGCACTTGCTTTATGCTGGGTGCTGTACTAGGTGCTTTACAGATATTATTTCATCTTAACTTCACACTGTCCTTGTCAGGGCCAGAACTTTTGTCACCATCTCACCATTTCACGGATGAGGATCAGGAGATTTGAGCCATTGCATTACTTGCTCCATTAACCTTTTTTTTCTCCATTAGCTTTTAAACAAGGCAACAACCCCAATTTTGCTATTCCAATACTCCAACACTTGGTAAAGAAGAATTGCACAGCTATGTGACCCAGCATGGAGACTTTTCCCCTTCTGTTTGATACTGGTTCTCTCTTCTTTAGCCCTTTGCTCTTATCCATGGGTTTCCCACTTCTTGTTTAAACAAAAAAAACAAAAACATGTTATCAAAATACTTAAATGCAAGAGTAGATATCACATAACCCTTTTTTGTTTTTATTTTTATTTACTTTTATTTATTTATTTATTCCTGAGAGAGAGAGAGAGAGAGGCAGAGACACATGCAGAGGGAGAAGCAGGCTCCATGCAGTGAGCCCGAGTGGGACTCAATCCTGGGTCTCCAGGGTCAGGCCCTGGGCTGAAGGTGGCACTAAACCGCTGAGCCACCAGGGCTGCCCATAACCCTTTTTTTAAAAACTATATAAACACATGTTTTACGTGTTTAAATGCCTAGGTTACAAAATTCAGTACGTTTCTCAAGAACCCTAAATTTTTCATCAGCTCCACCCTGAATTTTTGTTTGTGGAGACATAAGCTGGTGCCATTGTCTTGACCTTGACCTTCAAAAAAGCCACCCACCGCACCCTCCTCCAGGCTCCTTCTCTCTCAGTGGCAGCTATTCCCCACAACCCTTCTCTGACTTCAACCATTTAGTACCCCCTGCAGAGGCCGTTCAAGTCAGGCAGAGGGGAAGTTTTAATGTGCCCTTAAACCTTCAGATTTTCAGAACCCCTGAATTCTTTCCCCTTGAAGAGCAGGAGACAGTAACAAGCATGGGAGCAGTCTGGATATGACCCTCCAACCATGAAAGTTCACCTACCAGGCTGTCTCCATTTAGCTGTTTAGAGACAATCCTTCTCCTCACTTACTAGTCTTTGCCTATGCCAGGCAGGGCCACCCCCCTCCACAATCTCCACACCCCCAAACATTGTCCCTTGCACAGGACCAAGCTTAACTAAATGCCACCTTGTCCAAAATGTCTTCTTGGATCTTCCCACTGCCTCAATCCCAAATCTGAAGAAACTGTTTTCCCTGAATTACTGTGGCATTAGCAGAGCCTATTAGCACTTTTGCCCTACAGTATGGACATTGTCTGTCCTTTCTCCCAGACTGCAAACTCTTTAAGGGCAAGACCTAAGTCTATCCTGGAAGAACGTCAGATGTGCTCTCCAGGTTCAGTCTTTTTTTTTTTTTTTTTTTTTAAGATTTTTTTTTTAATCTGACAGAGAGCGAGAGAGCACAAGCAAGGGGAGCGGCAGAGGGAGGAGAGGCAGGCTCCCCACTGAGCAGATAGCCCAATGCAGGGCTCTATCCCAGGACCCCTGGGCTCATGCCCTGAGCCGAAGGCAGATGCTTAACTGAGTGAGCCACCCCAGTGTCCCTCTAGGCTCAGTCTTAACAAGGCAGCCTTGTATCTTTTACAGATTTCCCATATTCAGCGTTGAGCATCCCCCTAAGAAGGATTCTTCTCTGAGAGTAAACCTCATGAGGACAAGGACCATTGTGTTTTATTCACAGACATCTCCAGCCACTGGCAGAGAGTCTTCTTCAGAGAGGCTCTCAGTAAGTATGTTTCATAAATGATGTCTCCAGATCAGGATTTCCTAAAATGATTCATCACCCTCAACCTGTGTCAGGGCTAATCTTCTAGGATCTCATACTCCCATCCCCATGACTAGCAGCAGATTTCTGATAAGATGCTTTTTTCAGGGTGCCTTGGCAGCTTGGTTTAGCATCTGCCTTCAATTCAGGTCATGATCTCAGGGTCCTGGGATCAAGCCCTGCATCAGGCTCCCTACTCAGTGGGGAGTCTGCTTCTCCCTCTCCCTCTGCCCCTCCCTTCTGCTCATGTTTCTCTCCCTCCCTCCCTCTCTAATATTTTTTTTAAAAAAAGACTTTTCGCTGATTAGAATAACCAGCCCCTTTTAATCTGCTATGCAACCAGAAGCAACGTTATCTGCAATGCCAGTCTACTTCTCTGATAGCCTGTTACTACCAGGAATCCTATCAGGGAACACAACATTGGGGAGAGCAAGAGTTTTTTAGAATTATTTTATTAACGGTCCTAGAGCTCTTATGTGAGATAACATCATGTGAAAACATTGCTAAGGTATAAAGCGTACTTAATAAATCTTTTTTCTTCTTATAGAACATACAAAACACAGTTTAAACAAAGTTTTCCGTAGATATTTAAGTTCTTTCCCATCCGTGCAAATGCAGGCAGGTCTGGGTACAGAGGCCCGCCTGGAAAGGTAAGGATACAGATAAGGACACACGTGAATGAAGTGACATGCATGAGTGAGGAAGACTCCATAGCCGATGGGAAAAATTTAGGTTCTCAAAGAACTTTGAGCTGAAGTGAGGCAGTTTGAATGAAGTCGGGAACCACCCCCAAGAGCCACAGTGACATAAACTGCCTAATAAATCCCAGTCAGTATCATTCATTATGCTATTAGCACATTTTAAGCCCTATGATCTTTACAGCAACACTGATGACATTGATCTGAATATCTTTCCACACATTTTTCACCCCTATCAAACCAGACCCAGGCACAACAAAACTAAGGATGCCTAATTTTTAGCTTTTCTGTATCCTTAGACTGTTATGATATGGTTAACATGTAAAAATAATTAAAGGCATCGGAGTAAGAAGTAAAACCCCAGGGAGGCTATTAACAACTTAGCATGTTCAGCTCATGAGTGAGGGTCAGTTCATCCTTATCATTTAAATGAGTATGAATTAATTCTCCCCCCATACCCCGAAAAGTAGAGATGGTGGTCTCCTTGATGGAGACTTTGTTACTGAGAAAATGTCGATGTCTCATGACCTTGAGTTGTGAAAGAAGATAAGGGGACCTCTACAAAGGCATTGTTTGCATAGGCGTTGCCAAAGCATTCAATGGTCAGTCATCCAACGCTCCACATTCAGTGAATTCATCCAGCTATTGACTGAGCACTTACTAGGTGCCAGATGCGGAGATACAATGGAATATTTGAAAGACCATGTTCCTGCTTTCATGGAGCCTGTTCATCAGTGGGAAGGTGGACAGTAATCAAGGAAATAAATAATTTCAGATAGTGATGTGTGCTATGAAAACAAGGTGGAAGGCCTGACTCCTACAGCAGAGGCAGTATTAAGTAGAGGACACAGGGAAAGTTTCTCTGAAAATGCAAACATTTGAAACTAACCTTAATGTTGAGAAAACTCAGGTCAAAGATCAGAGGAAAGAATGTTCCAGACAGAAGCAACAGCTAGGCAAAGATTCTGAGAACAATACATTTGGAGTATTTAGAGACTAGAATGCATGGAGCAGAGTGTGCAGACAGATGGGTGACGCCAAAGAGGTAAGCTGGGATGAGTCAACTCTGCATCTTGTAGGCAATGGCAAAGAGGTTGGATTTTATTCCAGGCTCAAAGGACAACCAGAGAAGGGTTTTAAGCAAGGCAGAATTGGATTTACATTTGCAAACGATCACTCAGCTGTTATGTATAGTGTAAATATAGAAGCAAGAGCAAAAGCAGCGAGGAGGCTATTCTGATCAATCATCTAGGCTGGCCATGATGGTGGCCTTGCCTGAGGGTAGTAATAGTGGAGCTGATGAAGAAGCAGACAATCTGGGAATGTATTTGGGAAGAAGCATGAACTTCCTTGATAATGACTTGGGTGTGGAAGTGTAAAGAAAGTAGACAAATCAAGCCCAGTTTTAGGGCTCTGAAGAAACATAGGTCCCATTATTACTACAGAGGACATCCAGTAGGAACATTTCAAGGGTGGAATTCGAAAGGAAAATCAAGGGTTTTGTTCTAGCAATGACATATATGAAATTCCTGCTAGATACTCAAGCAGTCTAAAATTCAGTCTGGACTTTATGAGATATAAACTTGGGGAGTCATTGACATATAATCTAAAATCATAAGTCTGGTTGAGGTTAGAAGAGTATAGAAAGGAAAAAAAAAAAATAACCCAGGACCTAGCCTCAGCCCATAGTGGTCACTGAGAAGTGGCTAGTGGGCCAGAAAGAAAACAGAAGAGGGTAGTGCCAACGAAGGCAAAAAGGAGGAGGTGCCAACTCATGTTTAATGACCATCCAGCCCTCCACACCATCAGTGCTGAAAGTCCTGGGCCAGGCACTGGGATCATAGTGATAGACAAGACATGGCAAGGAACTCTAGTGGACTCAGGGTGTCGTGACGCCCAGAGAATGGGAAATTTAAATTTCATTTCTTGGCAGTACAGCTTCTGATCCAACTATGGAAACACCAGAAAAAAAACCAGAACACAGACCAATTGAAAAAGAAAGTTAAAGCTACAAGACAATAGTTGGAATCCTTCTGTTTTCTGTGAAAATCAGCAAATCTTTAAACATAGGCTGTGACACAACCTAAGAGTTATTGAACTTGTATTCTATTCAACTTTTAAGAGGCTTTAGTCTTGCAAGTAAGACTTACAAGACTGTCAGCTGCCCAATGGCATTTAGTGTCCCCAGCAAAACACTCTGGATGTTGATGGTAGAGAAAGAAGGGGATCGCACCTGATATTTCCCTATTATCCCACAACACTAGTGTGCAGGGTAAATCCTGTCAATAATGACATGAACAACTCTGAAGACAAATGGTAGTACCAAAGAAGGAATCCTTGAGGCTCCCTGGGCTTAGATTCAGGTGGTCACTACTGAACATTAATAATAGTAGTGGGGTGGGGTGGAATTTGTGCAGTTGGTTGTCTTTATATATATATATATATAAAGATTTATTCATTCATGAGAGACACACAGAGAGAGAGAGAGAGAGGCAGAGATACAGGCAGAGGGAGAAACAGGCTCCATTCCATGCAGGGGGCCCAATATGGGACTCAATCCTGGGTCTCCAGGATCACACCCTGGGCCAAAGGCAGCGCTAAACCGCTGAGCCACCTGGGCTGCCCCTGCCCCACACTTATGAGGGACATTGATGACCAAGAGCAAATCCAGAGAAGGATGAGCAGGACTTAAAAATATATTCTAGGAAGAACTGTAGGGAGGCTGGGGGAAGGGGAGAGAATAAAGTAGCCAATAAGGTTTATAATAAACAGTGGGGACATTTGCTTGCTTTCTTCATCTATTTATGTGAACATGAGATTTTGGACTTTCACAGGGTACTGAACCACTGAACCAAAACCAGTGGGTCCTCGTTCTAAGCAAAGCAGATTTCAGTTCAGTACAAATAACTGTTAAAATAATTGCAATTGTCATGCAACAAAATAAACTACCCTGTGAAGCTGAGAGTTCTCCATCACAAGACTTTGAAATACAGGTTGAATGACTGTTACCACCTGCCAAGAAGCACACCAGTCCCCCATCTCAATTCAGAGACCAAGGGACCAGCTTTGTAACAAGTCTATTAAGAACCACCCAGTGGTGTAACTAAGTCAAATTGCTGGTGGTCCTGCTCTGCCCTGGGAACCTGGGTTCTTGCATCTGGGCCTTTGACAGTCTTTCTGATAAACAGGTCATTTCCACAAACACTAGTGTCAATAGCTAAAGCCACTTTTTCTTGGTGGTCCTCAAGAGCAAGCTGGTATCTTGGTTTTCATTCTGTCCACTATATTTCTTAAGCTGGAATCTTATCTGTGAACCTCAGTGTCTATAAGTAGGTTTCCAAGACCACTCTCAAGGGTAAGGCTGTCCAAACCCCCAAGGTATCAAATCAAACAGCTGCCGGCCTGCATGAATGCCTGTTATCCACTGCCAAGAGACTTGATACCAGGCCTGGCCATCAATTTTAGGGCGACTAACGAAACTTCCTATCGTTAGCTCCTGATGAATTGGACTTCAAGTCACCCACTATACAAAAAATAAACAGTCCTAGCCCCACCCCCCAAAAAAAAACCCAATCTAGCAAGGAAATCATCATCTTAGCACACTGTTCATGCCATGAATAGAGGCATATGAATGAAAAATTAGAATACACAGTACTACCGAAATAGAAGTCATCAAAAATTCCTTCCTGATGTGGCAGTAGAGAAGGCTCTCAGGACAGACTTCAGAGGATATGGCTCTTGAGCTAGTTTTGAAGGAGGAGTCAAATTTTGCCACTTGGAAAATGTGAAGGAGAGGAAGGTACTGCATTCCCTGCTGACAAAAGAGCTTGAAACACAGCCGGAGGCATAAAACTCCCCGACATACTCAGGAAGTTGGGACTAAGTAGTCCACAGTGATTAGAGCAACAGTGGCTGTGGCTGGCGTCTCTAGCAGCTGCCCAGCCTCCAGGAGCCCATTTTGTCCCAGGTACAAAGCCGTTCAAGTTGGCCCACCCTGTCAGAAAGAAGAGCAACACAGTGGAGAAGTTAAATGGCTCAAGACTCCTCAGCACCAGTGGTGGCCAGTCTGCCCCTAGAAATGCATCTGAGGAACAGGGTTTGTTCTGAGATTATATTCTTTCCATTTTTGTGGAGTTAAAAGAGCCTTTTTAAAAAGCCTTTTGCAAAATGACTTATAATAGATCATGTTTAGATTTTTAATATTCTGACCTAAGAAATTGTTAGTCCCCCAAATTATAGAGGGGAAATTTTGCTATTTGTGAATCCAAGCCCAGGAACCACCAAGAGTGAAAGCCTTTGAGGTACTTTCCAACACCTACGTTTCCAAGAACCGGGACCTGCATTCCAGACTCCCAGTCCCCTCCTTCATGGGTCAGATGCAGGGTTTCCTGGCCAAGTTCAGGAAACCTTCTGAACTGAGTTCAACCTTCTTCTGCCTGAGTTCAACCTCCTCCCACCAATCCGCGGCACATCCCAGATGACAGATTGCTGTGGAGTAACTTGGAGGCTGTTGGGTCCCTGCTGAACTCAAGAGGCCTCTTCATGACACTTACAACATGTAACAAATCAGCTCAGAGCAAAGAGGTCAATCAGAAGAGATTTTACAGATGGCGAATCTCATCTGCTGCCAGGAGTGCTAGTTTTCCTTCATTTAGGTTCTAACTCTCCTCTGTTGCGCCCCTAACTTTAACACTCTTCCCAGGCCCACCACTACACCCACCTCAATTCTCCCCCAACCCTGGGAAGTCGTCCTCTCCCTCTCCCTTCCAAGTGCAATGGAACGGTAGTCTCTAACTATGCTGTATTCTCTAGCGAGGGGTCAGGAATCCTACTTGCCAGAACTACAACTTAAAGACTCAAGACTTAAGGACTTTCTGAGGAAGAAGTACACATGGGTTCCAAAGCAACACAGCCCTTGCACTAGGCTACCTCGGCTATACCCTTCACTTTTCTTCTTTCTTCTGCCTCCTTTCCCTTTCCCTTTTCAATACCTATCCTATCCCTATTCTACATAGTGGTAATTTGGGATATATTCTGCTTCTCTCCTTTAAATCTCCACAAATTCAGACCATCTTATACTCTACCCTCTACCTCTGTGGTCCTTGTTCCGCAGTAGGACCTAACTTTGTGTATTTACCCACATGGTAATTCAACAAACGATTTATTTCAATTCAATAAATACCTATTTATTGAGCTCTTGCAATATGCTGGACATTCAGGATACAGAGATAAAAAGAGTCTGCTCTCTGCTCTCAGGGAGGCAGGCAAGGGAAGAAGCAGTCTTCTGCTTGGCTCTGACTCAAATTCTCTCCATTCTCCACCTCTCTCCCTGTGCATAAAGCTGAGTCCCCATGGGTAATTGACAGGATGAGGAATAGATTTTCACCAAGATGGTGCCTTCTGCAAGCTTAGAAAGTTTAGCAGAAGGGGATTTATATGGTTCTAGTTGTTTTTCCCCCTTCCCACCTTTTAAAAGCTCTGAAGACATGGTAAATATAACTTTGGATCAGCAGAATCCTTTTGATTGGCAGCTGGTATAGGAGGGGTAACTTGGAGGACTTGACAGTTCAGTAGATATAGTCTTTTCTGGGTTTCTGCTTTTCAGTCATCATCTGGTTTTCTCTGTGTCCCTCCTTCAGCTCACCTGATTTCTTCCCCTTCAAGATAGAAAAGCTCCAAAACACACAGGCCTCTGCCGCCACTCAGCTGTAAGAGCAAGCTTGAGAAAGCAGGAGGAGCCACCCTGACCGTGTCATGCTTCAGGTGGAGACCCTGGTTCTGAATCTACACCTTTCAGAAGAGACTTTTCCCATTCATTAGAAACTTCCCACGTAGCATCTCTGGAGGAGGGACCCAGGCCCACTCATGTCACGCAATCTTCATAATGTCCTCACCCATGACCTCACTTAACTAAGCCAAGGACCTACCATTTCCTAGTACGTTCACCCGAGATTCTGACCTGCCCAAGGTCAGTATTTGCCATTCTTCCTCCAGCCCCTCTCTGGCATATTTTTTCACCAATGTAGTCAGGAGATACAAACTCAGGTCAAATTAGAAGCTTCATACCCCAAAGCTCTCCTCTCCCAATAAAAGCCACCTCTGCCCTTTGCTGTCATCTGCATTTGTTTTGCTAAATTAAACCTACCATTCTTCCAACACCACACTGATCTAAAGAGAGGGCTAAAGAGAGAAAAGCAGAGCTGGGATAGCAAAGAGACCAGGAAGGAGTGAGTATCTCTTAGAACTAAGAAAAGGGACCAGGCACACTATACTTGAGCACCTGTCATGGGCAACTCCCTTGTGATTGTGTCCACCATGTCCCCAGACACTGCAGCCCGACGTTCCCATTGGGATTAAGGCACAGTGGAGAAAACTCAAATCAAGAATGAGTTCTAAGTGGCATGGGAGGAATCTAGCGCTCCCCCTCCCTCTGCTCATCTCCCAACCCTTGTCCTCCCCGCTCTGAACCAACGTCCTCCCCTACACCCATAGTCTGACTAGGGCTGACTCAGAAGGGTACTATGATTCCCTTACTTCCTCTCTCCTCACTCAACTCCTAAGCCAGCCCTCCCCACACACACTCAAGCGCTTTGCCCTTCACATCCTTCTCTTCTGGGCTATCCACAAAAAGCACTGTCTTTGTTACATTAGACCCGAGGAAGAGAGACAAAGGAGGCAGCTGGTGGGAGAGCTCTACCTCCATCCACTACATGCCCCATTGCCCCTTCCACGTCCCCCCAACAGACTGGAAATCACGAGTAATGAATCCTGACCAAGTTCAGGTCTGTTTCTGTGAAAGTGAAGGCCTCTGAGCTGGAAAGATTTACCCGAGATGCACAGTGTAAATAAACAGTTCTTCCTGAAACCCGTGACACTCTGGGAAGGCTCTAACCTGTGCTCTGCCAATTAGCTGAACTATTGTTGGTGGAACACAAAAATGTGGTGGGTACTTTTTTCTAGACTGTCTGCCTCTCTCTTTACCTATGTTAACTTCATGCTGTGCTTCTGTCTCTCTCCTCTGGTCTCACTGTTTTTCTTTCCCTACTCTTTATCTCCCATCTGGCATTTTCCCCCCTCATGAGAGCCGGGATTGCAGTAGGCAATAGTAGCTGGGATTGCGGATGGCAGTAGGGATTCAGAAGAGCTTTACCAAATCCCTGAACCTCTGGAGTCCATGCATGGTGTGGCCCATGGGAGGTGCAGCGAAGAGATGATCCCTAGCATTTCCTACCATTGCGTCGCTCCACCTCATCCACTTCCCTGTTATCCAAACGGAGACCAGTCACAGCACTCAGAGCCGCCTCCACCCTGGCCAGAGGCCTTCTCCGGTGGGCCCTTCCAACACTCTCTTAACAAACTCTAGGAGCCTATCAGGCCCATTGCGGCAGCCAACCAGCCACAGGCACGTTCGACTCCAGCCTGCTGACGGCACCATGATCCTGCCCTTCCTGCTGCCTTACTGTTATCTATTCTGTTGACATTATCATTGGTTCCATTTACAATTCTAGACTAGAAACCTTCTTTTATCATCCGTCAGTGAAGCTGTCCCTTTCCTCACCAATTCCCTTGCTGGCCACTTGACCTCACCTCGCCCAATAATGGAGAAGCCAGGGTATGGAAGGGAGGAACTGGAAACTCTGGAGTCTAGAGAAATCGAGAAGATGAGAAGCAGAAAGCACCCACTTCCTCAAGCATGTCAAGGGAACAAAGACGCTAGTCCTCTTGCTTGCTCGTCCTCCCTAAAAAGGTACCTTGTATCTAGGAATGTGATAGAGTTCTTCAGTAAATTACCCCAAACTGCAATCATGACTGTCATGGTATAGTGACTTGACAAGAAACTGTCTTGGCCTAGAAGTTTCTGCCCCACAGTGCTGTAACTGGGGGACCCGTGGCCTGTCACTGGGGCCCAGGACACACTCAGGCTACTTCAAGGGATATGCCGTTCTCTGGAGAGCTTTCTCCTCTCCCTGGCCAGAAGGTTCCTTGGAAGCCCATTTGCTCACACCAACTGAGACCCTTTTGCTGAAGACTCCTCCAGCCAACTGATCCTCATGAGTCACCTCAGTCAGAGTATCTTAGTTACCTTGGAGACACTCAGAACTTGTGCTCTGCTACCCACATTCTGCACTCACTGCCCTGGAAGGATGATGCCCTGAGGCGCTGGCCACATGCCCATAAGCCTTCCAACATCCAGGAAGACTCCTGAACAGACCACTAGACTTCAGTTCTTGCTGAAGGCAGCCCCTGCCCTGCCCACACTCTTCTCTTCCCCCCGCTGCTTGCCTACCATTTTAGCTGTTCTTTCATTTGTATATACTATTAACAAATACTGTATGCTTTTAGATTAAATATGGAGTATGTTCATGTTTTCTTTGAGATTTAGTTTGTGTTATTAGACTCCAAACCCATCTTCCTTGGGAAGAAATGACCATTCTTTTCCTTTGAGAAAAAATTCCTTCAACTGTACTTGTATTTTCAGTATTAATTTTGGAAAACTGTGGAGACTGAGAGGCTGGGAATGCATGTTGGGGGGCGAGGGGGCCTAGCAGTCTTCAAAAAGGGAACAAAAGATGGACATGTGAACTTTGGACAGCATTTGCTTTTTCTTTGCTAATGACCGGACATCTGAGCTCTCTGCCCACCACAGTGACAAGTCGAACTCTCCTCCCCACCCCCAAAACAGCCCCTCCACAGGTTAGAATGGAAGAATCACAGGGCTCTGCACCCCAACTAGCTGACAAAAAGAAGTCTAAGCTAAAGCACGAGACCCTGAAAAGCAGAGAAGCCATCTAGAGGATGAAGGAGACTGGAAGTAAAAAAACTAAAAAGATGAGCTTTCCGGGGCAGAATGGGAAAGGCTGGCCCCACCCAAGAAGGGCAAAGAAGACGCTACAGTGGGGGAGATAGATAAGCCCCAGAGTCTGGAAAGAATCCATTTCCCACAAAAACCAAACTGAGAACAGGTTTGGAATCCAATAGAGCCAAACAGCTAATAGCAAAGTGTAGGATCACGGCGGGTTACAAACCAGTCAAAAAGATCTCTTGGCTTCCATCTTTCACATTTTCTTAGTTGAACTGGTTGTTTTACTTTATATTTCCCTGATAAAGTTCCTTTGAAAAAGCCCAGTCCTTTCATAGGCTGGTATGGTGAAAGAAAGAGCTCTACTCACTCCCGTGGCAACAATAACACGGCAGCCAAATTGGCATCATAGGGAGTCCCGCACCCCCTTCTCCTGCCTGGCCTGCACTTCTCAGAAGAGGGGCTTTGAAGGAGGAAAGGAGAGCTGGACAGAGAAGGACAATAGTAAGAAAGTGAACCCCGAGGATGGGGAGTTTTTATTTCCTTTGAGACTTAAACCACATTACATGGTATTCCTCCCGTCTTCAAACAGGAAAACAATTTTCCTGGCTGCTAAAAGCATCCAGTACCCATCTCCGTGTCTGTGGCCTCTGGACAGACTCGATTTCTCGATTTTTTTTAGCACAACCACCCAAAGAAAAGAGTGGAAGGACCCTGAGACAGCTCTTTGCCCTTACCCTGTTTGCATTCCCAGCTGCTTTTGATCACCTCTTATCCAACCTTGTCCACCCCCCAACACTCCCCTCCTCTCCCAACCAGATTATTTCAGCTGATTTAGGGGATAAGGACTCGCAACCCCTTCCCGCTCCTTACTCTGCATTTTAGCCCCCATTGTGTCTTTCTCCATAGTTGCCCATGTGGAGGGGAAAGGGGGCAGTTGGCATGATTTGTTCCCCAGAAATGCTCTTCATTGCCAGGAAGCTAGTACCAGCCACTGTCTCTGAATCACTTCAACTCCTCATTAAGTGGAGGAGCCATTATATTTAGCAAGTAGAGGCATCCACTGCAAATTTCGCTCAGGGAGTATTATGGTCGGAGCACAGGGCTCTAAATTCTTGATTGAGGAGGTAAATATCCCTTGAGAACGAGCATAATCACTATGATGAAAAGCAGCCGCAGAGATGCAGAGGCTCTGTTACTGTTTCAGTGTATCTGTCTTTCCATCTCTATGTATGGTATTATCGTGGCTCGGGCTCCCTCTAGCCCTGTCTCCCCTGTTCTTTCCTCCCTGCCCTCCCTCTCTGCTCCTCATTTTACTGTAAGACACAGGATGATAGGCAGAGGCTGAGAAGGATAGGAAATCAGGTCTCCTGGACAGGCCAGCGGCAGGTCGCAACCTGGGGAAGGGAGGGGATTTGTGTGTCTGCCTGCCCTTCTCCCACAGACTGTGTTTCTCCCTTCAGAAGTTCTGCCTACTTGACATTCCTTCTCAGCTCCTCACACCCCCCTCGTGCCCATCAGACCTGACTGCTCCTTCTGGTAGCAGGAGGAAAGGCCTTGGTTATAAGATACGTGAGATCAGGGATGCTGAGCTCCCAGCCAGCCAAGCAGCCCCCTTCCTCCTGAGCATTTGCCACATTTGGGAACACACCAGGCCACTGCCCAGGGAAGGCATTCGCCCCCCATCCCCACACAGAAAACCCCATTTCCTTTATGGACATACTTCCCACACATTGAGAGGGGTTAGCTGACAGTAGTACTATAGAGGATGAAGGTCATTTTCTGGAAACCTGGGCCCATTCTAAACATCCTTGGTGTTGCATTAGCATCATCTAAGGAAAAGGAGCCAAGAGAAGCCTCCTTTGATGACCCAAAGAAGAATCAGCCCGACTGGATTCCATCCCTCTCGGGATTCTCTAGCACATTCGTTTGCCTGTCTCACCTCTGTTTATGTCCTCTTCTTTACCCCTGATCCATTCATGACCCTTTCTGCCTATCTGGTTTCCCTCGGAGGGGAGGGGTGAGTACTCTCCCCCACCACCAGTGGCCGGCTTCCAGGCCATTTATTAGTAGCTGTGTTGTGTCCTCCTTGCCCCGGCCCTGCTTCCAGCCTAGCCTCCTGCCTGGGTCCCAACTCAGTTCATCAGAGGCATTTCTAGTCACTGACAGCGGGCAAACCTCCCAAGATCAGCAGTGACCACGCTTGACCAAGGGCCATCACCTCCACGGCTCCACGCCCAGGCTAACTGGCCCTCTCACAATGGGTGCTAGACCACTGCGACAGTGCCCCAACTGTGATGCCACTATCTTGTCACATCCCAGCATGATAAACACCGCTGCTCCAAAGCAGCTCATTTTGCCCTTTCTCCCACTGCTTGTTTCGACCCTTGGTCCATGGAGGTGAAAGGTAAAAAAGCAGCTTCCAGAAGCTGACTTTCCTAGATTTGGCTCTTACAAGTACCCCATTGCCTAGCTCATTTGCCCGGATTTGAACCCCATGATAAGATCATTGGGAGCTGCCTATGCACCCCAGTAAGATTCCGAAGGGTTTCTATAAAATGAGTATAAGTTAGCATAACTGTATATGTAATGCTTCCTGGAATCTGGGAAGACTCTGAGAACTCTAAATTTTCTTTGAAACTTAGTAGAGTCATTTCAGTGGAAGTAGAGATAGAAAAGACTGTGAAGACTAACTAGGCAGCTAAGTTAGCTCTTTTCAGGGCTACCTCACTTAGCTCTCCCAGTCCTGGCTCAGGACCTATTGCCACTGGTCTCCATTTTGCCTCAGTCCCTTCCATCCTCATCTTTGTCTTCTTTTGTCTAGCCCCTCACATGGCCTCCTGTATCTCTCTGGCCTTCTAGGTCCCCCTGAGACCCTTTTTTCTCCCCAGACATTAGGGACCAGAGCCCCTCCACTTGTGTAAGTCATCCAGGTGGCTTTGTGCACCAGTTGTGGGCCACCCGGTTGCCCAACCTTGGGCACACTAAGGGTAATTTGGGGACTCAGGAGCATTCTTCACTCTTCTTTCAACATCACCTCCTCTTGGCTAGCTCAGCACTGCCCATGATGCACCCCCCAGCAAATGCCGCTGATTCAGTGACTCACTAAAGGGGAACATGGAAACTTGTGAAGATAGGGAAAGCAAAGCCAAGGGAAATGGAATATAGGATGTGGGCAGTTTCCTTTTCTTTGTTCAGAACCTTTAGGAATGGTACTATGTACTCTCCAGAGTATTCAGGAGCCTCCATTGATACACCCTTCCTGTCAAATGGAAAGTGGTTTTCTTGTCTCAGGACCTCCTGGGGGAGCCTTGCCCTCTCAGGCCTCAAAGGCCACTGGTCCCTGAGAAAGTCAACACTTCTGCCAATGATTGATGGGAACTTCCAATGGAGTCTTGAATCTCACCACCATTCATCCCCTTTGCCCAGGAGACGACAAGGTGGGCTGCTCCCCTCTCGGCCCCACCCCAGCAACCATGACAGCTGTAATGCATGAGATGACATAGTTCACCCAGTGCCTGCCCACACCACTTCCCATTCTCCTCCTCAGCTACACCACCGCTCCCCGCCCCACCCCCCCCCCAACCTCACATCCACCTGGCCTTAGCTACAATCAATTTGGGAAGGACAGTGGCTCCTCAGTCCTACATCCCATCCTTTGGGCTCCCAGCTCCAGCACTCACCAACACCCTTACTCTTTAGTTCAATCCTCCCTCCCCATTCCCCAGCGGAGGGGTAGCTTCTGTGATTCTCAAAATTACAGGGGAGACAGAGAAAACAGCTGGAATAATGGCCTGTTGTCCTGGCTTCTCTTTATCTGCACTCAGTACCTAGTCCACGTGAACCACCAGACTCAAGCAGCCCCTCGCCCACCCCTCCAAGAGGAGCAGTAATAATAGCTAGCACTTACTGAGTGACAACTATACGGCAAGCACGCATTTGCCTGGCTTTTCTGGGACACCAGCTCTAAGTCCCCATGACAGATTCTCTTTCCTTTGCCATCCTTCCCATCTCTTTTAACTCCCTGTCTCTCTCAGGTCTCTCCACCTCTGGCTCCCTCCTTCTAAAAAGCTATGTGGTGATCCACCGCCATTCTTCCAGAGGCCACGTCTCCTGTGGTCATGCCCTCGGAGGTGGGGGCCCTCCAGCTCTGCGCTCCAACCATCCCTTAGGAAGCACTGCACAACTCAGGCCTCCCTTCTACCATCCAAGCCAGCTCTTACTTGAGAGGCCTTTGCAGAGAGACCAATTTCCACGTGCAAGAGCACTGCAAACACTGCCTCGCCTGCCTGCCAGCCTGCCCCCCACCCTCACCCCCACCCCCTGGGCCTTTTTTTATAGAGTCCCTAACAGTGGGCCCATCATTTCCCCACCACCACCACCCAGGTCACACATCCAGGCCTCAGGAACAGCCTCACAAGATCTTCAACAACTGCAGAAAACAAACGCAACTCTGGCCTCCTGAGGGCTGCCTGAGTCCCCTCTCCCAGCCACCTCTCCTCCCTCCCTCGGGCCCTCTCACGTTCCCACAACTTCTTTACAAATCAAGCCCGTTTATTACAGTGACTCATTTAGAACGACAAAACTGTATTCTTTCTGAGGATTCATTTTGTACTTTTAGACAACCTCCATCCCCTCCGACCCCGCCCCCACAAAAAAAAAAAAAAAAAAAAAAAACCAACGCGTTCCTCCTTTTGAGAGAGAAAAGTGCCTTCCACTCTCTACTGAAACGACGCTGGGTTTTGAGCGCGGGAAACGGCCAAAGGGATATAGTGGTGACCGTTACCCTAAATTCTCGCGATGAGAGAACAGGCCGGTAACGGCCACCAACCTTCCCAGACTCATCATTCATTGCGTCACTGACCTGTCAATCACCTCTGCTGGGCCAATGAGCAGCACGGCCTCCCAGGAAACGGAAGTCGGAGGACAGGCGAATGCCTTCCCTGGCTCTTTGGGTTTGTTGTTGTTGTTGTTGTTGTTGTTTTTAAGATTGATTGATTGATTGATTGATTGATGATAGACATAGAGAGCGGCAGAGACACAGGAGGAGGGAGAAGCAGGCACCGTGCAGGGAGCCCGACGTGGGACTCAATCCCGGGACTCCAGGATTGGGCCCTGGGCCAAAGGCAGGTGCTAAACCGCTGAGCCAACCAGGGATCCCCCTTCCCTGGCTCTTTGAACCAGCCGACAGTCCAGCTCCTTTAGTGTCTGCTGCCCTTGCTGCTGGGACCTGGGCGACGGGGGCAAGCGGGCAGTGGGGAGGAGACAGGGGACAGTCAAGCCCGCCTAGACCTTCGCAGGTTAGGGCCTTGGGGGAAGAAGGGGGAAAAGCTTCGCACCAAAGTTGGGGTTTAGCAACAGTGACAGCAATAGAGGGGCTGCACTGGGTGGATTTTGCTCCACCCCCGCCACCGCCTTGTGCGATCCTGGGCCTCAGCTGCTATTTTGTAGAGTTGGTTGATTCCGCATCATCTCTCAAATCCCTTTTTTTCTTTTTGATGTTTTGGAAGACACCTTGCCTCCAGAGAGGGAGAGCCCATCTTAACCACAGTCCAGTTAACTGAACATAAGGGAAGGCAGCAGGCTAGAAATGAAGAAGCACTTCAACCATCCCGAGCCAAGGGAATGCTCAAACTAAGGAGGGATGCCCTCTGGGCCAGGGACAACTTTGGGCCCTAGCACAGCAGGTGTGGGGGGGGTGGGGGGGGAGGATCAGGGTCAGTGGCAGTTGCTTACACAAGGTCTTCTGAATTTGGACTCAAAAGAAAGGATGCATTTGAGGCCAGTGTCTCCAGCAGGGTTGGTGATGAATCTAATGAAGTTTGAAGGATCTCCTCTAAGCCCGCCTATGAGTAGTTTTGTTTCTTTTCCTGCCGTTTCCTCTAAGAGGTGCCTTTTCAAAAGTTCCCATGCGCCAAAGTGAACAAGCATCAGTACCCCCCCTTAGAGTGAGCTCCCTTCATTTGCTGTCTCCTCTTGTTTTCTCAACCAACACCACCTGCAGAAGCTGACAGTGACTGTTGGGCCTTTCCAGTAGATGCCAAAAAGCCATTTCCTGCAGCCTGGCAGGAAGACAGAGTCCTTGTTGGGCACCAAGAGGTGAGTGTGAGCAAGGAAAGTAGAAGTCCTCCTCCAGCCACCCTCCTCTCTCCTCTCCTCCCCCTCCTCCTCCCCCTCCTCTTCCCCCTGGTATCCTTCTCTCTAGCCCTTCACTCCTCCCACCTGCTGAACTCTAGCCCACTCCAGCTTCCACTTTTTACTCCCTCCCCAAGAAACTCAGAAGGTCTTCAGACATGTTCAAGGAAGGGCTGTTCCCTGGCACGGACTCTCCATTGTCTGCTCCACCGAGAAGTAGTCAGCTTCCAGAAAGTCTGAGAAATTGCTTTTCAGCAAGAGGGCACCCCCGGTGAGTTTAGGGAGATGGTCTGTAGTGAGTACAGTTGTCAAAGAAATATTTCTGACCCATGGGGTAGGAGTACTTGACATTGGCCCTTGTGAATTAGGAGCTGGCAGCTGTGGAAGTATAATGAGCCTGTCCAGACCCAAAGTAACTCTTGATGCTTAAACTTCTACCCAGAAGGTTTCTACTTTTCAAACCATCAGCCTCCTCACAGAGGGTGTCTCATTTTCCCTCTGTCCCATTTTTCTCGATTTCACTCTGTTACCTTTACTGTCTCTTCTCTCATGTCTTTCTCTCTGGTTCAGTCTTTTTCTCACTTTTGTTGTCTGAGGCCACACAGGAACCTGGAGAAAATGTGGGATGGTGGTCATCCAGAGGAGGAGCCTTAACCTGAGCACCTGCCGAGGAGGCAGACCCTCCCTCCCTGCCATAGCGGGAAGAAGCCCCCCACAACCTGGGTCCTCAGATGCTCTCTCAGGCACCACCTTGGTACCAGGTTTGTTCTCCAGACCTACCACAGACGGGTACCCCCCACACTAATCCAATATCCCCAGGGACTAGAACCCTGGACTCCTGTTTCCTGTGCCTGCCCACGTGGCAGGCCCACACAGAAGCAAAACACAGTCACCATAGACTCTGCCGTACTGAGGCAGCCCCTGATCCCATCAGCCTCAACTTCCTGCCAGTTGATCACTCAATAAAAATACTGTTAAATAGTATTCCTGTGTCTAAAGTACCATTTCGATATTTCCTATTTCATTTTTTTTAATTTATTTTTTATTGGTGTTCAATTTACTAACATACAGAATAACACCCAGTGCCCGTCACCCATTCACTCCCACCCCCCGCCCTCCTCCCCTTCTACCACCCCTAGTTCGTTTCCCAGAGTTAGCAGTCTTTACGTTCTGTCTCCCTTTCTGATATTTCCCACACATTTCTTCTCCCTTCCCTTATATTCCCTTTCACTATTATTTATATTCCCCAAATGAATGAGAACATATAATGTTTGTCCTTCTCCAACTGACTTACTTCACTCAGCATAATACCCTCCAGTTCCATCCACGTTGAAGCAAATGGTGGGTATTTGTCATTTCTAATAGCTGAGTAATATTCCATTGTATACATAAACCACATCTTCTTTACGATATTTCCTATTTCAAAATACAACATCAAGTTGCATTCTCCCTTCCTTCTCTTCCTCTTCCCCATTGTATCTGTCCTGGGACCAAAATGATAGGGAGAGGTTGAGAGGAAAGGGAAAGTTAGGGAAGGTGTGACCAGGTCCATTTCTCAGTAGAGAGCAATCATGAACTCTGCTCCACACTCATGGGCACAAGACCCTGCTCCCTCCGCAATAGAAGACGGTTTCAGTGAGCACAGGACGCAGCATGCGGGGAGGCCGACACTTCCCCTGCTTTGTAGGACATCATGTAACAAAGATTTATGGGTAAAAAAGGATCTTTGTGTTACTCATCATAATAAAAGCCCTAACATAGTTACATTTGAATTGGTCTTTGCAGTCAGCTGTTAGAAATACATTTGAAAACATTATTTTCATGACAAGAGGAAAAAGGGTATTCCAAAACTATGTGCAGAATGTTCATAACCTTGTCAAGCAGCTGTGTGCATTGACCAGAAAGATACATACCAAACATTCCCAAAGAGGTTGAAATTATGGCTGATTTTTACTTTGTTAGCCATTTCTGATTTTCAGCCATGAACATGTATTATCATCAAGGGAGAAAAAAATTGCAAAAGGAGTTGGTTCTTCCTGTTCATAAATGTAGAAGGAATTGGAGCTGGCCCATTCAGGGAGCTGTTAGGGCTGGTGGTCCCTGCATGACTGCTTGGGCCAGTGGAGGTGAAAAGGCCCTAATGGGAATCAGGATCCTATCTATAATTCTGCAAGTTATCAGGAAGACACGGATGGATTTAGATCTGGTGGAGGACAAGACAGGAGGCGTTCATCTCATCTTCAACTACTGTTCCTTTTTCAGTGCTGGAATGATATGTGCTCCATCCTTAAGGGCAAAAGACGTGGGTTCAGATCCCAACCCTAGCACGTCCTAACTGGGCAACTGGGCAAATGACTTAATCCTGCAGAGCCTCGGCCCACTGATCAAGCAAAGCAAAGGTCACTTGCACCTCAGAGCCTTTGCAGTTGCTTTTCTCTGCTTCTGGAATGCCATGCCCCCAGATCTTCATGTGCATTCCATCCTGGCATTTGGGTTTCCCCCCAAAAAACGGCGTCTCCTCAAAGATTTCCTCCAGTCACTTTCTATAACATTTTTTCTAATTTATTTTCTCTGAGCACCTAATTAAACTTAAATTTGTGCTTTATTGTTTATCATTTCCTAGAAATTAAATTCCTTGGGAGCAGGACTTTTGTCGAGCACTGCTATATTACATTTGCCTAAAATGTTGTCTATCACTACATGAGTCAAGCACCAGGCGATACGTTTTCACTGTGTTATTCTTCCTAAGTACCTCGTGTCATTTACACAGGAGGGAAAGGTGATGAACAGAGAGGTGAAGTACAATGAGTAAGTGGCAGAGCCAGAATTAGAACTAATTCCAGAAGACTTTCCACTTCACTGCCCTTCCCTCCCGTGCAGCCAGCGTGGGGGCTGTTTTGGAAAGAGGGGGTTGGCACAGTTCAAGGGCAGGGAACATCAAGAGCCAAGTCTCTGAGTCCAGAAAGTTCAAAATAATGAAAAGACGGAATTGGGTATAGTCGTGGGAAGTAGTGGGAGTAAATGGAAAGAGCCAGAGGGGTCCTGGTTGGGATTCGGGAGCTTGAGACTGCTTTATAAGTAGCTGAGCAACACAGAGTCTCTCTTGTTCATTCCATAAACAGAAATTGAACACCTCCTGTGGGCTTTCAGAGATTCAGAACATCCCTAGAATGGACAGTCCCTGTCCTTAATTGAACACCTACTGTGTGTGCTCCCCGTGGCTCAGAACCCATCCAGGCTGAGAGATTCTCATCCTTGTCCTCTTGGGAGTCTGGGGTGCCACATCAAGTGCACCGGGTGTCTGGTTAGCAGGGGTTACCTGCCCTGAGCAGAGACAGATGGGAGATTTCAGTCATCATTAAGGTTTATTGACCAGCACGGCTGGAATTTCCCAGAGAGAGGAATTAATCTTGCTACCTACTGAGAGCAGACGTCCTGCTGGGAGTAGTTACATAAATTCTGTTGCTCAAATTAATTAGGATTGTGATTCATTTGTTTAATGAGGAAGAATCTGATGGTGGCGAGAGGCGAGCTGGCCCTTCCCAGGTGACACTGCGGCAGGTGGAAGGACTGGCCTGGTTGGAACAGGGTCCTGACCTGGGTGGAAGGCCGTGGCCAGTCAGTAGGAAGAGTAAACTGAGGCTGACAGAGACAACCGGTCAGAATACGGTGCTGGTTTGGGCCTCCCAAAGTTCATGCCTCTCCAGCTCCTGGGCATGGAAGAGCCTCTCGTGAAGACTCATCCAGTCTTCCCTCCTCCTCTTTTGTCCAAGCTGTGAAGAAAAAAATGCTAACAGCTGTAATCACCTCTGCAGCACTCCTGGGACCCATCCAGCCATGTCCTCCCATCCCCCTAAATGTCAGATTATATTATTCACAGGAGGAAGGATTCTTTCAATAAAGCACAGACCTACTATAGGCTTGAAGCATATAGAAATATTTCTCTTGCTTCCACCTCTTAGAGACCCCTCCCTTCTACCCAAAATGCCCCTGCTGCCTGTTGGAAGGTGAACCCCTAAGCCCCACCGACATCTTTCACTCTTGCTGTGAGGTCCCTCTGGCCTGGACCTTCCCTTGCATACAACCTAGGTCTTGGCTGTAATAATATGGTGAGAGGCTGGTGGCCAGACCAAGGGACAGCAGTGGGGGTGGAGAGAAGCAGGATCTCTGTACAGCTGCAGGGGGCATCGTTCACATTACGGTCTATGCAGATGGTGCCGTTTAGGGTAGAGACAGGGATGGTGTTTCCTGAAGGTGTGCATTCTGGCAGCCCTGGAGAAAAGTGGTCAGAGTCAAAAGGGGGGGAGTCAAAAGGGTCTGTCAACGGGCCAGGAGAGGAAAGGAGAAGAGTCCCTTAGGACTTACTCACCCCTCTTATGACTGACCAGGATAGCACCACCATGATGAACCATGCATTGGGCACCACTGGACTTTTTGTAAAGGAGAAACATGGTTAAAAGCATGTGTTTGGCTGCCCAAGGAGCTTCATTCTCTTCCCAGATGAGACCAAGATGCCAGTACACCTCACTTAGAGAGTGGATAGCCACAGAAGAGCACTGATCTGGGGCCCCAAAGTCCAAAACCGGCCACCTAGGACAAGGCTTGTAAACTCAATCTCCCAGTCCCCTCATCCTTGAAAAGCTCCTACCTTCTTCTCTGGGAGAACTGAGCTTCTGTTCTTGCACCCTATAGACTGCCCCCCCATCTTCAGCAGCCATAGAGATCTTTCTTAAATGTAAGTCAGATCTTGTCATTTCTCATGCTTTAAAACCCTCTAAATTAGGCTTTCCAACACATTCAGAAATTAAAAAAAAAAAATCTGATGGCTAAGAAGGCCCATAGGATCTAGCTCCTGCCTGCCTTGACCTCATCGTCTGTAGCACCCTTCCCTCACTGCATAAGGCCCTCGTATCCACTGGCACCTTTCCCTGGAACATTCTTCCCCAGGTCTTTGCATGGTGGAAACTTAAATACGTCTCTCCCTGCTTGCATGTCACCTTGGAGAGACCTTCCCTGACTTCTCTATCCAGTTTTAACCCAGGCTTCCTGCATCACCCTGCCTTGCTTTTCATCAGAATACCTTTTACTGTTGACCTTTTCACTGCTTTATTCTCTCTCTCTCTTGCCCAACTTGAACTTGAGGCCTATAGACCAGAGACCTTTCTCATTGCATCAGTCAAAATCCAGTTAGGAAAACAGGAATTGCACTAGATATTTCAACAGTGAGAATTCAATGAAAGGAATCCATCTACAACAAATTAGAAGGAAAGGAAAATTTGAAAGGGAGCACTGAAGACAGAAGTAACAACTACGAGAAACAGTGGGATTGTAGGACTCTGGGGACTCAGAGGAGGAGAAGCTGGCGGAGTGGGGGCCCACCAGCAAGGCACCATCCAGCTGCTGCTCACCTCTAAGGAGGCAGGTGAGGCTGTACTGGAGGCCAGAACCTGCTGGAATCGATGCGACCCAGCTAGCAGGCAAGGTTCCTCCTCCCGCCTCCAGCCTCCCTCTAGTGCCACCGCTGGCAGACACAAGAAGTCCCACGACAAAGGAGAAAGCATCTGTAGTGTCCCTACCCAGCATCACAAGCAGAGTGTAACAGGTTTGGACCTGGGAGGTAGCAGCCGAATGACTGGAACACCTTTCCTGTACGCTGGAGGAGTGTTTGGCATATAGCCAGCACTCAATATTTATTGAATAGATGAATGAACAAATGATGGATGGTGCCCCATGGACAGTGTTAGTAGCTAGGGGTACAGAGATGCAGGGCAGACTCTGATCACACTCTAAGAAGACAGACAACGTTCATGGTTCAGGATGAGTATAATGGCAGAAATAGCTGCAATGTGCTAGAAGCACAGGAGAGGGGCCCTGCTCACTGTGGCCACCATCAGGTAAGAAGACCTCTTGGGGGAAGGGAGGACCATGCTTCAACTTGATGCTCGAGGGCAGAGGGGATTCGGGAGGCCCAGAGGGATGCTGAGGGTCAATGATATAAGGATGCAAGGTGCTTCGGGTCCAGGAACAGATCATGCAAAGGCGGAGAGCTTGGCAGGAGTGACTTAAGAAGTTCATGGTGGCTGGAACATCCATGGGAAGTGGTGGTGGTCGAGCCTGGAGCATGAAGGCCTCGTGTATTACTCAAAGGAGATTGGGCTTTGGCCTCAAGGCACAGGAGTACCAACCAAGGTCCATGAGCCGGGGAGTGACATATGTGATCTGAAGATTGTGATTTTGCAGGGATGAGAATGAAGGCTGGAGGCCAGTTAGAAAGCTGTTAGAACAGACCTGAGCCAAAAGGATGGGCACCCATCTAACTGCTTCTAGTGGATGCAGCAGGCTGCATGCAGCTTACACCACAATAAAGCTGTTTTAAGGTAAAAACCAAATGCTGGGGATCTGAGCTGAGGCCCTGGGAGCTGAGGACTGGAGAACAGAAGGAAAAGCTTGAGAGGAGCTGGGATGCCACAGCCCGGACTCTCCCATCACAGGATGACCCCAGCTGAGGGGCCCGGAGAGCCAGCAGTTCCTTGCATCTTCTCCCTCGCGAGCCGGACAGACTTGGAGTGGAAAGGGCACTTCAGATGCTGCGTCAGTGTCTCCCCAGGAAACAGAGCTCCACTCAGCTGGGTCACCTGAAGAGACTCTACCGAGGAGGGACAACTTACAGAGAGATGGGCAGAATGAAGGGAACCAGGAAGGGGCTCTAGGAACTCCTGCAGCTGGAAACCGCTGGAAGGATCAGAGAGGAAAGAATGCTGCTGGCACCCTGCGAGGGCTGAGCCAGAGAAGAAAGGAAGAGCCAGAGAGGAAGGAGCTCATGGGGAAGAAGCACTCCGCCCTCTCTCCTCCCACCTTCCAATCTCCCGCCAACGGCCAAACCAAAGTGGAGCCAACTGGCAAGGGCACCAATCAATTTGTTTCATGGAAGTCAGAGGCACAGAGGAGGTCAAAAAAGGGGAGACCCTAAATCAAGAGACAAACAGAGGATAACAGCCTGATGGCTCTCCATTTGCACTGTTTTTCCCAGAAGTCTCAGAGAGAGGGGACAAATTGGCCAAGGTCAAGTAGCAAGTTCAGGAAAGCCCCTCTCCTTTGGAGTCAGGGTTCATTGCCTACTGCGCCTGCACCAAAGGCAGCCAAGTGAGGACAGCCCATCGTCCCAGAGCTGCAGCCGCAAATCCAAATTAACCAGAGGAAGGACAGCGGCAGGCAGTGCCAGGGAGGATGAGCACCCGAGAGCTGGCCATGCACCCTCCATGTCTGGAAGGTAATAGACACCTGCTTCCTTGTCTATTTGTACCTGCCCCTTGGCCCTCATTTTCCTCTCTTGAGTCCTCCCCAGGTGTGGGGACAGAAGCACAGCCCTGGGATTGGCAGGGACAAGGGGAGGAGACTCTGCTTCTGTGGTAGCCAGCCTTGCTCATCGATTCCCTAGAGCTGCTCACTGATCCAGCACAAGATGGTTTAATTGAAGTCATTACAATAAATGGTGCAGAAAAGCAACACCCTTAGTCAGCCAGGAGGCTCAGAGAAGTGGGGCGGGGGGGCATGCTGGGAAACCCAGCAGCAGCAACTGAAGGTAGCTCATAGTCGCTGTGGCGGAGAAGGGACTGGACTGAGAAGTCAGGTAGTCCTGGGTTCAAATTCTGACTGGGTCACTTGCAAGTGGTGCACCCTTAATAAAGTCCCTTTATCTTCCTGAGATTCTGTATCCTATTCCAGAAAAGGGGGCTGTTGGTGCCTGTCCTCCAAGTCCCTGCACGACCCTCGGTCCTGCCTTCACCTCCTGCCCCATTTCCTACTGCCTCCCACCCCTGTCTTACACTGTACTCACCCCACAAAGCTTGCTATTCCCTGACACACCACACCTCACGCGGTCCCTCTTCCTGAATACCCTTCCCATCTCTTCCCCTGGTAATTCCAGCTCACCTTTCAAGATGCACCTTAAAGGGTCAACTTCTCCAGGAAGCCTTCCCTCCTTCATCCCCCACATCTCCTTCCCCTGAACGCCTTTAGCACTTTCTAACTTCGATACCCACTTGGCATGCAACACTCGTTGTCTGCTTAGCAATTTTTTTCCCTCTTGTAGTTTGTCTTCTCATCTAAATAATGAGCAGGAACTGGATCTTCTCTTTCTCACCCTTACATGCCTGTCACATGCCTAACATTATAATTGTACCTAGGGGAGGAGTGGCAAGGTGGAGCGAGGGACAGAGATTCAGAGCCCAGAGGTGGGCACAGAAAGAACACAGCAGGTGCTGGTAGACGACAATCTACCCTGAGCTTCCTTCCCAGATAATTGGGATGATGCAGCCATTATATTTGTACATCTTTTAGCATGAGACATGGCCCCCTCTATGTGCAGGCCCAATTTGGCACTCTGCTCAGTTTTGTGAGCTTACATCTGACTTAGTGGCAGAGGATGGAGGATCGAGGTCATGAAATTATAAGATTTTAGCATCAAAAGAAACAGAATCATGTAGCGAAAGTGATATCCTGGCATCTCCAAGTCTAAATCTTAAGAAGCCTTGCAGCTTCCACTTGGGTGTCTTGGAACACCACACTGTGGAATGTTCCGTCTCAGAACTCAGACACCACGAGGCCCAAGCCACGTGAAGAATCCAGGTCTAGATTCTTCATCTGCCAGGCCCAGCTGAGTCCCCAGCTCACTGTGAGAATCAGCCAGCCCTGAGAGTGAGCTGTCTTGGAGAGCTCCAGGGAGCCTGCAGGTGACTTCAGACCCAACCACTATCTGATGCATCCACATGAGAAATCCCAAGAAAGAATCTCCCAGCCCAGCCCCAATCCACCCAAGGAACCATAAGAAATAATAATAAATTCTTGTTTCATATTTCTAAAAAAAAACAAAAACAAAAAAACAACTTTTTGTAAAGAAATCATATAGAAATGTCATCTTATGGGCGAGAAGCAGAAGCTCGGAAATTCCATGCAATGTATCCAAGGTCTCACAAGGAGGCAGAGCCCGGTGCATTTAACTGTTGCCACCCTATCGCCAGCATCAGGGAAGATAAAGAGGAGTGAACTCTTTGGGGCAAGATTGAAGAGGGAGGAAGGGAAAAAGCTGAATTTTATAGAAAACATCCCAAGTTAAGGGATAAAACATCCTGTTTAGGAAAAAAACATTCCTTGAATGTGTATGTTGGGGGAGGGGGGGTAGTTTTCAAAGAGCATCTCACATGTTCTGAGAGTTTACAGTTAATTGCCCTGAATTTCAGCCTTGGGTTGTTTTATTTTTTCCTTCCCCCTTTAGATAATTAGTCATAAGCCTACCTGAGTACATTTGTCATGTCAGGAAGACAATGGCTTCACAGGAAGGGAAAGGGCCCAGAAAAGAAGACCAAGTGACAAAGCAAAACCTCAAAACCTCCTAGGGAAATATCCACGTTTCCTGAATGATCTGTCATCAAAACTTGCGTGTGCAGGCAGGAGGGCACGGGTGAGCATCGGAGCAAGCGTTCCCAGAATGGCTTCTGCACCCAGTAGTGCTTTGAGTGTGGTTGATCTGAACCAAACCTATACCCAGGGCAAAGAGCAACACCCCTTTCCCATTTCACTTCTGTCTATTTGGCTAAGCCACAGCCCCAGAGGAAAATCTTTCATTTTCAGTCCCCTCAATTTAAGCAACATTTTTAAGGCCCTTCCTGCTTGATATAACCGCAGTGGAGGATTCAGGGAAGATGCCTATCATCATAAGGATGGAACCAAGCCATCTGGCCTTCACTTTTACCTTGGAGCTGATGTGAAAGGTATTGGCTTCACATTTGGACATTGCTTGGTCTGAGCTCGGGAGCCCCAGAGTTGATTGCTTTGGAGCGTTGCTGTGAGAAGCCACCATTTTTTGGCCATCATCTACAATCCACACTGTGTCCCACGGGCTTTATTTATTTATTTTTTTAGAGGCAAAGGGAGAGGGACAGAGAGAATCTTAAGCAGGTTCCACCCCAAGTGAGGAACCAAGGGCTTCCTTCATTTCGTGTGTTTAATCTTCCAGTAACCCTATGAGGGAAGGACTAGTAATTCACTTTAAGGGTAAGAAAACTTAGTTTCAAAAAGGAATTCACTCCAAATAGCAGAGCTGGAATTCACATATAGGCCTGCCCGATTCGTAGGATCTGCTTTTTCCCCCTGTACTGATTCGATCAGTTATATATCGCTACGATAACACGGTGAAACAACCACAAAACCTCAGCGATACACAATAATAAGTATGTGTTGCTTACGCATCTGGGATGGTTAGCTAGGTGGTTCTGCTGATTACTGCCAAGCTCACTAACATGCCTACCCTTTGGCTGGCCATTGAGTGACGGCGGCTGTCTGAGCTTGGGACAGTTGGGGCCACTCAGCTTGGCTCCACATGGCCCTCGTTCTCCCTCAGGCCAGCCCAGGCATGTACTCATGGCAGCGGCAGAGGTACAAGAAGGCAAACCAGATTGATGGCCCAAGTACTAAGCAGATTTTGCTTACATCACATTAGCCATTACCCCAGGGGCCAGAGCGAGTCACATTGCCAAGCCCAGCGTCAGAGGAGGAGGACACTGCAGATGACATGGTAAAGGGTGTGGGTACAGGGAAAGACAAAGATCTGTGACCACACTTCTGCAATCTACCACACTGACCTTGGGCAAGTTACAGTGCCCTCTTAGAACCTCTGTTCCTATATATTTTTTTAACTGGATTAGATCTATTGTGTGGGACAGCTAAGAGCATTCAGTAAGTAATTTCCATGAAACACTAACAAAGTCAAAAGTGTTCTTTCTCCTGATGCATTTCAAGGATACCAGCCTGGGGGTTCATGTACCCCTTAGAAGAGGGACATGAGAAACTCTATTCCCATTTCAAGAGTTCGGAAGTTTTCCACAAGGCTCAGAGGTGAGACAGCCCAATCACTGAGACCATAAACAAGAATCATGAGGAAGAGAATAAATCAAGGGGGAAAAAAAAAACAATAAGTAAATGATGTAATTAAAGTTACTGTTGAAGAAAACTATCAAGGAGGGAATGAGTCAGTGACAAGTTTAAGCGATGAATCAGGCACAATGTCATGTTTCTAGAATTCTTGACTATTTCCAGAAAGCCTGATGTCCCAGTTAAAAGAGCACCTTGAGCCTGTAGCAACATCTGGAAGGGAACACGCTTGTAATTTTAATTTCTCCTCAGCATCACCGCAAACGACGGGGGCAAGGCTGAGTGCTGGGCGCCGAATAGGCGCTCCATAAAATCCCACATGGGAGGGACCCATCGCTGCAGCATTACTTCAAATGTATTCAAGGGGATTTCAAATTACTTTTGCAGAACTCCCTGTACAATATGCCCTTTGCTTGCCAAAACAAGGCTGTGGGTTCCGTGCAAGACAGGACTAACTGCTCTGCCCAAGAAATGAGGTGGCGGAGGGTCGCGTGGCCCTCTGGCTGGTGACAAGGCCAGGATCAGAGTGTAGGCCTCCTGCATGCTCGCTCCCCAAGTTACAGAGAACTGACTTCCTCCTACGGGGACCTGAGTTCAGAGGTTTTGTTTTGTTTTATCTGTAAGAAACGACATCGAATATTTATTGAGTGCTTGTAAGCAAGGCGGCTCCTTTCCTCCTCCCCACAAACCAAGAGGTCAGAATGTGAAGGGTTCCATTTTACAGATAATCTGGAGCTCAGAGATGGAGACCACTTGCCAGAGGCTACCTAGCCCATAGGTGGTGAGATGATTCACACTCAGGTCTGTACAACGCCCACCCCCCAACCATGTTCTACACTGCCCTTGTTTTTTGTTTTTGTTTTTCTTCCAAATTGAGTGACGGTCACTCTCATTAAAGGTTAGGGAAGTAAAAACAGTTGTGTGGATAAACCTGCCTACCCACACATACACACACACGCACACACTTTTGCCTCAGTTATTCAGAGAACACATTTTCTGACTTGTATTTTCCACTTCACTTTGCCTACCCAGCTGCTGCCTCTACAGACACAACTCAAGGCAGAGGGGCAAGTGATATTGGTCCAGAAGACCTGAGCTGTGACCCTGAGCTGCCGACAGAATGTCTGATATTTATAGCAACTCAGAGTCAAGTACCAAGGAAAGTGTGTTCTGGATTGTTGCAGATGTCCTCAGGGGGAAAGAAAACATCTCTATGAAAAATTGTGTGGGATGCTTAACTGATGGAACATCCAACATGAAAGGACAACTCAGTGAGTTTACATCTCGGTTAAAATAATACTAATAAAAGGATAGCCCAGCCAGCCTCTGTGGATAACATTCTTCAAACACTTAAGATATAGCCATGGGAGAGACCACATCACTAGTTGAATTTATAAATTGCTGCTCTAGTCTTTGTTTATGTATTTATCTATTGATTTAGATCCGTGTGAATCCACAAAGGATGTGACATGGATTGTTTAATTGTGAAAACTATGGTAGCCTCATTACATTAATGACCAAGATTTTTTTTATGCCTCCTTGTATCCTTACCCCTCTTGTAGCATCCTCCACATCGACTCTGGGCTTGGCCCTATGACTTGCTTTGGCCAATGGAACAGCAGCAAACTCAATGCAAGCACAGCTTAAAAATCATGCAGAAGAGAGCCAAGTCACCCAGCCCAGGCCATTCTAGGCCAGCCAGCCCTCGCTGATTTGCAAGTGACCACAGAGCCCACCTGAGAACAGTTGGCTCTGGTCCAGATCAGCAGAATGGCCCATAGACCCATGAGAAAGAACAGATTGTTGTTTAAAGCCATTGAGTTTGGGGAAGTTTGTTACACAGCAGTAACTAACTGATATGGAGAGTAAAAAGAAACACCATTAATTAATCAACAAGCATATATTGAGTGCCCATTCTCAGTCCTGTCCTAGGTTCTGAGAAATATAAAAAATACATAAAACACAGTACCTACCTGCTTGGAACTTCATATTTACTTGTGAAAGACAGATAAAGGAAAAATACCAGCAAGATCTGCTTAAACTATTGTACCCAAGATTGCGAATCCAAGAAACCACCAAGGAGCCGACACCGATGCAAACACACGTGGGTTTATTTACAAGCTCGAGCTTGGGCCCAAGTATACAGAGCGGAGCAGGGACTTGGACCCCGAAGCAGGTTACAGCTGGGTTTTTTATAGGCTGGTCTAGGAGATTTTCAGAAGGGATGGAAGAATTTCTCAAGTTCTGTTTACATTTTGATATGGGGCTTTCAAGGGCATTGAGCTCTGTTCTCATTCTAAGATGGGACTTTCTACCACGGGGGTGGGCTCTGTTGTCTTTCTGATATGGGATTCTCTGCCGAGGGCAATTCTGAGCTCTGTTGTCTTTCTGATATGGGATTACCTGCCGAGGACATTCTGCAGTTTTTCCTGTAAAGTTCAGCTCTTATTCACAGGGACCTAAGATGGCTGTACTTGTGCTAATGCTAAACTTTAGGTGGGATGGCCTTAATTTTTCTCGGCCTCCACAAAACCATGTGGAAATCGCTTCCATCCTATTCCCTCTACAAGGCCAAGCTCAAATGCCGTCTTCCTCTCGTAACATTTCCTTCCCCGCCTCCTTGCCAAACTGAACTTTTAACTTCTGTCTCTTCTGGGATACTTCAGACCTTTGTTCAAAGCTCTCCCGTGACACTTTTCGTCTTACATTTGGGGTTATAGTTGGATGAGAATATGTACATTGTTCCTACTGATTGTAAAGCTAGGTCTTGCTTATCTTTCTACAGACCTCTAACACCAGTTACATGGCTTGCATGGATATGCGCAATCTTGATAAATGTTAGTTAAATGAACAAATGTTGAAAGACTTCAACGTGAGGGAAAACTCAAATGGCAGTGTGGTAGTCAAGGAGGGTTTCATAAGGGAAATAAGAGTTGAGCTTCTCAGCTGGGGCCCAAAATATGAACTCACAATAAGAACTCATGGAATCCATGGACAGAATACAGGGGGCCTGTGAACTTGGATTAGGAAAAATTAAATCTTTGTGTTCACTAATCTCTAACTGAAACTTAGCATTTCCTTACATTATAAATGTAGGCTACAAACCACCAGAAGTAGACATAAGAGATATTTTCCTATCACATCTAATATTACAGACATCTCAAAATACCATTTTTATCACTACTTTGAAATTATAATGGTTATTTAATGTTAGTAAAAAATCAGAGTACTACTATATCACAATTTTGTTTTAATATTTTCATGACCACATCATAATCAGTTGCCTTTATAATCCTTTCTATGTATTTAAAATCAAATTCTTGGGGTGCCTGGGTGGCTCAGTCAGGTAAGCATCTGACTCTTGGTTTCAGCTCAGGTCATAATCTCAGGGTCATGAAATGGAGCCCCAATCAGGCTCCACGCTCAGGGGGGAATCTGCTTGAGATTTTTCTCTCTCCTTCTCCCTCCCCCTCGCCCCCCCCCCCCACTCATGTGCTTGTGCTCTCTCTCTCTCCCTCTCTCTGTAAAATAAATAAATAAATCTTTAAAAAAATTTTAAATCATATTTTTGAGAGTCTATTGTATTCATAAGATCGCCGATGGGGTCCACGGCACAAAAATAGCTAAGATCCCCTCCTTACCTTGGAGAATAGGTAGATTGTGCCTACATAAATGTAACAGAAGTAGACAGCTATCCCAAACAAATGAAACACATAAACAAAGATAGAGTGGGGATGAATCTGGGATGCCAGGCAGGCTGGGATGTGCATCCCCTCCCCATCCTTGAGGAGAGAGTCTCCTTGGCAAGATTAAGTAAAAAGGCAGAGACTTTGTTAGCATAATAATGCATCAGGGAAGTGAGAGAATAACCGATTTGCCTTAGACTTGGTCTAAGAATTTGGAGAATTTAAATTCTGAAATATCTAACATCTCCCCTGCAGGGTGGGTGGAGCCAGGACTGAAGACAGAGCTGAACTCTGAACCTCTAACCTCCAGCCTCACAGAACCGCTTCCCCCATACACATCCCTAGTCCACTAAATGCCAAAGAGAGGCCACCAGCCTGCCCCTCGGGGATAGAGACTCTGGACAGCGGTGAGGCCACATTCTGTCGGTGGCTAGGTTTGGGGCACTGAAGTGTACTCCGTCATAGGGACAAGATGCTTTGCACCATCCTTGGACTCTGAGGGAATGTGTAATCGGCTAACATTAAGACTAATAGAAAAATGCAGCTGTGATCATGCACCCTGCCAGATGTCACAGGCATAACAGAGAAGTGACTACACGTTTGGGGACAGTGTAGAGGCCACCCCGATTAGATCAGAGGGCTGGCTTAAGAAGTTAAGCTGAAGGGGGCAGTTGCCAGGGAAGAATGAAAGAGAGAGAAGCAGAGAAAGACTCCAGGATTCCAAGAACTTCTGACAGGGAAGTGAGAAGTTGGGACAGATGAGAGGGTCTGTCTAGGAGGTGACATCTGAGGGAAAATGTCCATGAGGCCACTGGAGACTCACGAGTACAATTCCAATTACTCAGCCATTAGAAACGACAAATAACCACCATTTGCTTCCACGTGGATGGAACTGGAGGGTATTATGCTGAGTGAAATAAGTCAATCGGAGAAGGACAAACATTATATGGTCTCATTCATTTGGGGAATATAAAAAATAGTGAAAGGGAATAAAGGGGAAAGGAGAAAAAATGAGTGGGAAATATCTGAAAGGGAGACAGAACATGAAAGACTCCTAACTCTGGGAAACGAACTAGGGGTGGTGGAAGGGGAGGTGGGAGGCCGGGGGGTGGGGGGGGTGGGGGGGGTGACTGGGTGACGGGCACTGAGGGGACACTTGACGGGATGAGCACTGGGTGTTATTCTATATGTTGTCAAATTGAACACCAATAAAAAATAAATTTATATACATATATATAAAAAGAGTACAATTCCAGGGAGGGACTGGAACGGAAAGGGGAAAGCTAAGGGAACAATCCACATGCTTACAGGTGATCATTAGCCCCTCAAGAATAAAGGCCATTAAGTAAAAGAAGAGACAGGATGAGACCTTCGGTAATGATCCCTGAATCAAGAGTGAAGATAAAGATGTTTTAAAAAAAATAAAGAAGGAGACTCTTTCCCTATTCTTGAGCCCGCGTAGGAGAGCGTTTGGAGAAGGGGGTTAAAGGCAGCATGAAGAAGGATCTTGCGCCAGCTCCCTCGCTGTGGCCAGTGGGAGGAGCTTGGGGACTCTTAGCCAGCAGTTCCCACGGAGGGAAGGGGGGAGGGATGGACGCTGACTGCCTGGTGAGTGGGTGGGTGGAACAGCGAGGGAGGCCGGAGACCGTTGGAGCCAAGGAAATGGAGAGAGGAAAGCTAGGAGGCATGCAGGGCAACGGCATTGAATTCAGTTTCTTTTTTTCCAAGATGATCCAGATTTTCATTAAAGAAAGAGGGAAACTGCAAAGCCAGGGTATTTGGAGGTCATGTGAAAATCATGGAAACCTCAAATTGAATCTGTTCCCACCTAAATAACTTTTGTTTAGAAACCAGACAAAACCACTGAAACCGTCTCAGCACAGCTCCCAAAATGGAAAGATTCAGATGTCCCCAAAAACGTGTAGATGCTCTTAACCACTCTGCTAGTATATGGTCTGCCCACCCACAGCCCAGCATGCAGGGCTGTAAGGCCAAGGCTGGAGTTTCCGGGAAGTTCTATCCAGACAGGAACTCAGGAAGTGGGGTCAAGAGAAAAGCCACTGTTCCTGAAGCTTAAGAAAATTTTCCACCATTCAGCCAGCAACTAAGGTAGGCTAGGCACTTTACCTATACTTCCCCCCATCCTTAAGAATAATGTTTTTAAGATTTTATTTATTTATTCATGAAGACACAGAGAGAAAGAGGCAGAGACATAAGCAGAGGGAGAAGCAGGCTCCCTGTGGGGAGCCCAGTATGGGACTCAATCCCAGGACCCTGGGATCACGATCTGAGCAGATGCTCAACCACTGAGCCACCCAGACAGCCCAAGAACAAGTGTTTTCTTCTCCATTATTCTCTCCACTGTTCAGATATGAAAACGGAGGTTCAGGGAGATAAAGGAACTTGCCTTGACCTCACAGCAAGTGAATGGTGGAGATAATGTTGGGACCCAGGTGTGTCTATCTCTAAATCCCAATCTGTTCCCATCTGGCCTATGACTTCAACCAACCCCACGCCACCCATAGAAATGAAAGGAAAAAAAAATGTGTCACTACCATGTGTGACAGCCAACGAAAGACAAACCTCCCTTACTGTTAGTGCGGCTTTCCCAGTGCAACCTCTTCTAAAGGTTTTCTTTTGTTAATTCCCCTGAAGTTAAGCAATATATTTTAAGGAATTCATTCACTTATCCTTCAGGAATCCTTTGTAAGCCCCTGCTGTGTGTTCAGTGCCGGGGACACAAGCCCTAATGCTCCAGCAGCTCCCAGAAGGAAGAGGTTAGGAAGGCCTCGCAGAGGAATAACATGATCCAAATCTACTTTTCAAAAATTTTTTGTTTCAAAGTATTACTTGTAAACCTTTTGAAAAGCCAAATAAGTGTAAACGACTTGCAAGTAAAATAGCAGTTTCTTGTTCTCCACCCCCCACACTGTCTTCCTCACCTTCTCTTGAAGCTGTTTCTTCTTGTCTTTACCTATTTGTAAACAACACGAGTATTCTTAGATAGCTTGAGTCATCGTTCTCCTCAACACCAATCGACATTGTCTCAGTGTGGTAGACAAGAAGTTTTCTTCCCCTCCCAGAATACTTACATCTTGATTTTACTTAATTCTTGTACTACGTCTTCACTATTATGACCACGAACATAGATTTTATTCCTAGATCAAGTAGTAGACTATGATCCTTTTCCTTTCTTTTTTGTTTATCTTGTTAATAACTACCTCATTTTTCATCAACTTAGGTTTGTTTTTTAAAAAAAAAAACAATTGACTAAATCTTTCCATGCCTTCAGTATAATTTTCCACATGACCAAACCTGTCGGATAATTTGTCAGTCTCATTTGTTTTCCTGAGGACAAACTCCCTCACCCCCTAAAGCCTTCTGACTTCCTGCTGATCGGTCCTGGCTGCTCTCTGGGCCAAGGCACAGCTGTCCTCCTGACATTCTGTTAGCCATTACCTAAGCAATTCCCTTTCTTCCTGACTCCTGTGCTCAGGTCCCTATTCCTGGATCCTACACTTTCTTCCTTCACTCCCTGGTTTTAATTGAGTTCACCCTTTGGTAGTTTTGTAAGAAAAGGTACATGAGAAGGCAAGTTTTTAAGACATTGTATGTCTAGAAAGGTCTTTGTTTCATATCTTATTCATATCTAATGGAGAGTTGGGTTGGTATAAAATGCTAGGTCAAAAAACATTCTTTTTTTTTCCATTTGTTTTTATTGAAGTTCGATTTGCCAACATATAGTATAATACCCAGTGCTCATCCCATCAAGTGCCCCCCTCAGTGCCCATCACCCAGTCACCCCAACCCCCTGCCCACCTCTCCTTCCACAACCCTTTGTTCATTTCCCAGAGTTAGGAGTCTCTCATGGTTTGTCTCCCTCTCTAATTTCCCACTCAGTTCCCCTCCTTCTCCTTATAATCCCTTTCATATTCCTTATATTCCCCATATGAGTGAAACTATATGATGATTATCCTTCTCTGATTGATTTACTTCACTCAGCATAATTTCAATCAGAATTTTTAAAGGCATTGGTTCCATTGCCTTCAAACTTTCAATGTTGCTGTTGAGAAGTTTGATACCACTGTTATTCCCAAACACTTCCTGTGCAAGGCAGGGCCCAGGGTGAGCTGAGAAGCACTCACCTCCAGTGGAAAATTTAAGGGAACATCATATTTTAGGAGCACCAAAATTTGATGATCAAGATATGCATATTTTTAAAAACCAAAACTAATGCAAAAAATCATGATGAACAAAATGTCAATTGAAATAAAAACAGAAACCTCACTTGTCTCACCCAAATCCCTACCCTGTTGGATCTTGACTTTAGCTTAAATTTTGCTATTTAAATGGTGAATTTTGTTCCCATTATTTATTTTGCTTTTTTTTAAAGTAGTGCATCATTTTTTTTTCATCTTGATCATTGAGCTTTTTGGTGCCCCTTAAATTTTGCACACAAGGCAAGCAGCTCACTTACTTCACCCTAATCCCATTTTCCTCTCCAGGAACTTTGAATACCTACACTTGATCTCTATATTTGCAATGTAATGAGCCTGGATGTGGGTTGTTTTTTTTTTTTTTTTTTTTCATTCAAAAAAAATTGGATACTCAATAGACCATACCATTTGGAAATTCATGTCCTTTAATTCTGGAAATTTTTTTGTGTTATTTCTTTGACAAGCTCATTCCCTCCTTTCTCTATTTCTAGAACTCCCATTAACTGAATGTTAGCCCCCTGAATTGATCCCCTAATTTCTTATGCTTCCTCTCTAGCCCATATCTATATATTTCCAGAGAAAGTATTTTTACTTCATCTTCCAACTCTTGATATTTTTTTAAAGTTTGCTATCAGAGTTTTTATTTCCAAGAGTTCTTTCTTACTCTCTCATTATTCCTTTTAATTCCACTTCATTATTTTTCCATGAATGTAGTATATTCTTTTGTCTCTCTAAAGATATTAATTATGATTTCTTTGACCTCATGTTCTGCTCACTGTGTAATCTCCATTTCTTCTTGGTTCATGTTTTCCTCAGGCAAAATGAGGGAAAGCTTCCTTTGGATGTCAGTGATCCTTGGCTGTGTGTTCACAGTTAAAATCACACCACCAAAAGGTCAGTCAGAGACTTTAAGTGCTTAAATTTGACATGTTGATTAAATAAACTTTACTCTAGGACATTCAATTGCCCCCACCAGCTTATCTGTTATAGAGCCCTAAATGTGAGCACCTACTGGAAATTACCTTGGAGACTGTTTAGTTCCTCCAAGAAAATATCTTTCTCTCTCTGTATGGGGTGGGGGGTGAAATACAAATATAAGCCTGATTCTGGTACTCTGTGGTTGGGTGGGAGAGGGGACTAGGAGTCTCTCAGTTTATCTGCAGACTCAATCCCCTTGCTTTTGAAGGGACTATTTACCCCTTCGCCTTATAAATATTTTTTATAAGACTTAACAGACTTAAAAAAAAAAAAAAAAGATTTAACAGACTTTCAAACTGCCCCCCTGTTGGTCAGCCCATACCTTTATTCCACTTCCTGTGGTACCTGGTACCTCTAATCTCTGGACCTCTTGGGTTACTGTAGAAGAAATCAACTTGCTTTTCCTACCCATAAACCCAGAGGTCTGACCTTCCGCCTCTCTGCTTAGTCACTTATCCCTCCCCTAGCAGCTTTTCCCCTCCATGTATTGAGATTTGGGAGTATAGTTCCATCAAAGACAGATTTCAGCCTTCTGTTCCTATTTTCCTGATGGTTTCTGTAGTTTTTAGGAGGAACACGGAGTGAAAACACCTTAGTTGCATTATCTTGAAAAAGTCTTGAGCTAAATCTCAAAAGTGGGTCGGAGCTGACCAGGCACATGAGGCAGGGAAAAGTATTCCTGGCAGAGAGAATTGTGTGTTCACAGGCTAGAAGAATAAAGAGATCTGCCTACAGTATTGCTGGCTGGAAGCAAGGTTCAGGGGAGAAGAGGCTCAGTGGGCACTAAGGAAGTGAAGGGCCTTGTGTGCCAAGAATTTTGTCTTTGATCCTGGAGCAAATGGGAAGCATAAGGGAGAGGAGTCACATGACCAGATCTGCCATTCACGGAGCAGCAAAGTAGGTGTGCTGAGAGACCAGAGGGCAGGCATATCTGAGAGGAGAGAGACCCACTGGGGAATAGGACAATGGTTTCCACATAAGAAATGGCAAGGATGTAAGCTCAAGGCATTTGCCAGGTAAGGGGGAATAAACATGAAAACTACGCAAAGAGAGAAAATCACCAGGACTTGTGACTAACAGAAATTGGGCATGAGCACAGTGGGAGGAGCCTAGTTTGAATCCCAAGTTTCTAGTTTGGTCAAAGAGCAGGTGGCAAGACTGTTCACAGACAGGGAGGAATGCTAGAGGAGAAGCAGGTGTGGGGAAACTATATTTGCATTTATATTGCATTCCTACAAATTCCAGTCTCTGAGAAGTCCACACTGGTATTATGTAGTTGCAGTCACTATCCACATAGCAATTTGGGTCCTGCTTTTTCTTCTCTTAGCAGTACTTTCCAAGTGTCAACGAAATCCTCAAAAGTCCTTTAATTTGGACGTCAAGTATTCCATCGTGTTAATAAATACACCACATTTCACTTCCTCAGGCCTCTATTCCAAGCATTCGAAAAAGGACCCCAAAAAACTGCAAGGTGCTCTTGGCAGGGCCTGTGAGTGGCCCCAAGCCCCAGGCCTCCTGCTTCCTTCAAGGCTAAGGACTGACCTCCCGAGGGACCAGTTGGTGGCATCACTCTGTCTGCTCTGCCACATATAGCCGCACAGCCCCTATAGTTTGCTGATCCCTGAAATCACCCCTGAACCCCATCTTCTGGTCACCAGGCAACAGTGACCCTACTGGGCTTGGGAGGAGCAAGATCCTCACTCTTGCCTCACCTGGGCCCTCTCCCCTCCACAGTGGCCATGCTACTTTCTGCCTGCCACCCTCCCCCCAAGGAGGAATCCCCCTCAGATCTCCTCTCAAGTAGGCCCCAATGTGCATGGGTCAAGTGGCCTCGAGGTTGCTCCAGACCTATGAACAGTGGCAATCACATAGGGTAGAGGGAGGCCCTGTGGCAGGGTTGGGGGAAGAGGATTGAACCAGTGGTTGTTATGGCAACCAGGGCTCCCAAGATGGAGGGAAAGGAAAAGGGGGCCCTGCTCCAGAGTTGCCATAGCAACCCAGATCCTTGAGGCCAGCTATGAAGACAAAAACCACACATTCCACACTTTGGTAGAAGTACCCGGGACTCCTTAGGATTCTTTGCCATCCAGAGAGCCGTATGAAATGGTCAAGGTCTCCTGGTCCAACAGTTGACTTCATAGACTTTTTAGACATAGATGGGCATCCACCTTTCTTTGAAAAGAGGGCCAGGGCTTGGCAACCCATCAACTGACTCAAGAATTTACTGGGCCTACTATGTGCCAGGGACACTGTAATAAATAAGACCCAGGCTTTGTTCTCAAGTGAAGGAAACAGACATTGAAATATCAGTGCAAGACTGTTGCCAGGAGGGGTAAATAGCTCAACCTGTTCTGAAGACAGTTGGCAGTACCTATTACAATTCCAAGTATTCATACTCTGTGATCCAGCAATCTCATTTTTAAGACTATTCCTTCAAAAATATTTGCATCTGAAGATGGTCATTGCAGTGATATTTGTAGCAGTTGAATAGATTTGGGTGCATCCATATATGCTGAATACACACACGAAGGTGTGGGGAATAACCACAAGAAATGTTGGCAGTAGTGGCAGGATTGACCAACAGGAACAGAAAGGGGGGAAATGTCACTTTTGCTTCTGAACCATTGGCGTATGTTCCATGAGCGTGTATTATCTTTATAACTTAAAAAAAAAAAAAAAAAACTCTAACTACTGGGGACTATATAGGATGGCTGACTCTGTAATGAGATTTATGGAGTTGAAAAGCATGTACGTTGGGATCCCTGGGTGGCGCAGCGGTTTGGCGCCTGCCTTTGGCCCAGGGCACGATCCTGGAGACCCAGGATCGAATCCCACATCGGGCTCCCAGTGCATGGAGCCTGCTTCTCCATCTGCCTGTGTCTCTGCCTCTCTCTCTCTCTCTCTCTCTGTGACTATCATAAATAAATAAAAATTAAAAAAAAAAGAAAGAAAAAAGAAAAGCATGTACGTGGCTGGTTAGAATACGGTGCAACCACACCAGAGAGGCATTTACAGCAGGAGTACTAGGGAGATGGAGAAAGGAAAAGAGGGTGGGAAGAAGTGAGGTCTTGGAGGTCGCCTACAATTTCATCGCAAGGAAGGAAGAAGGCAGCTGGTGCAGAAGGGACAGACAGAGCAAAGCCTGGGAAGTGTGGGAGTTCAGGTGGCTTGGAGTAATCCCGAGTGGTCTCCGTGCAGAAGTGGCAGAGACGAGTTGGGGCAACCCACTTTTCCCTGGGGCCCTAGGAAGTCATCCCAATATTGAAAGCAGGAGAAGGACATGAGGAGAACAGCACCCAGACAGATCTCTCTGGCTCCAGCGTGGTGGGTGGACCAGCACCAGAGGCAGGGAGACACCCCAGTGAGGCTGCTGGAATCCCACAGGGTAGAGATGATGAGGACCCAGCAGAGGGCAGACGGGAGGAAAGGGAATGACAGGAGACATTTCATAAGTAAGGAGGGCAGGAGGTTATGATGTTTATCAATCCATAGACCTACATCCTGTCAGAGCTAGATGGGACTCCTCAATTTACAGATGGGGAAACTGAGGCCTGGATAGGCTAAATGAGGGATTCCAGGCCACTGGTTTTATGACTTTGAGTATCCTCTGAGCCTCTTGGATGACATGGCTCAGTCCTTCTAGAAGGTGGCCTTTTTTTAGCTTCTGATTCAGATACTACCCATTGAGGGGGATGGGCAAGAAGAGAGGGAGGAAGAAGACAACCCCCTTTGATCTCTGGGCCGCAAGGGTCACCCTCAGAGACCTGGGCCTCCTTAGTGGGAGTGTTCAGGGCAACAGACTCAAGCATGGATGGCCTGCAGGGGGGCCTAGGCAGTGCTGGGGCACTGGGGAGGGTGGGTCGTTAGTGGGCATGGTGACCCCAAGAGCTGGTCCAGGAAGTGCCTCTGTCACCTGGCTCTCTGGCATCCTGCCCCCTGCCAGCAGCCAGGCATCATCACAGTGGCTCCAACAGGGCTCTGGACTCAAGAGTCAAGCCCTGGAATCTAGTGCCTTCCTGTCCTGCCGCTCGCTCGGCAAGCTGGCTGGAGCCCATCGTGGAACTGAACCATGTGAGAAGGCTAATGCAGGCACAGAACTCACACTGACAACTGCTGCGTTAAACGTGGCCCTCTTCCTGGAGACGCAAGTGGAAGCCCCCAGGGAAGGATTATCACCAAACTGCCAGTGTGTCTACATTTATTAGATTAGTTAAAAGAAGAAACAGTGCTGATCATTGTTTGATCGTTGCCTGAAATGTGTGTAAGTATGCAGTTCAAAACGCACTTCTACACATGATGTCCTCTCACTTGACCTAAAAAAAATAAACACCCAGGGCAGGTGCAGCTATTCCATTTTACAGATGCAAGGAACAGCCTCAGAGACATTCTAATTCAACCCATATGCGTTGAGCGCCTACCTCCTACCAGCCCCTGGATAGTGGTACCAGCAGCTGTGGGCTAGAGTAAGATCTCTTAGCACTAGCCCAGACATTTCTGCATGAGGAAAGGGTTACGTCAGACAAGTCTGGGAAATACTACAAACTCTATCCTCTTTTTGAAAGATCACAATGCTTCCTAAATTATCAAAGGCCCTGAGAAGTCCTGCAGTAATTCTGTTTAATATAGAGTTCCCTAAACGTGGCCATGAAACCCCCTTTTACGGAAAACTTATTAACAGTCTGCAGAACTTGGGGTCCGTGGAACACACTTTGACAAATACTGACCCGACCAATAGAAATAACGCTAAAGGTGAGATTTCAGACACCTAAATGAAGGATACTTCCTTGGGCAGGCTTCCGTCTGTCCCTCAAACCACAACAGAAGCATCTGCCTCCTCCGGGGCCTCAGAACAGAGAATGCTGATGAGGCCAAGGTCTGTGGGACTCCTGGCTGGTAACTGGAGGGACAAACCTTGGCTGCAGCAGAGCTTGTCTGTAGCTCTGGGACCAGCCGTTTTTAGGTGGGCGGCAGGGTCAGGCATCTGGAACAGCCAAGACACAGATGTTCCAGCCACTCTTGGATCCCAGCCTGGGCTCCTGCTTTCCCTAATTCCAATATTTGGCTGCCGTTCCCGCCTAATTCATATTCCAATGTCAACACTGCATAATCTCCCCCAAACACTGACAGCCACAGAGCTGGGAAAGGGGAAGGGACAGCTGATGAGTGGGGGCAGAGAGACCCAGGGGGAGAGGAAGAGAAAGTTGAGTGGAAAGCCCCCAAAAGCTCCCAGCTGCCCTCCACCGGGCCCCCCAGCTGGGCCATTAGGACCCACAATCTGCCCTCCCCCTACTCCCCAGAGAGACAAGACTGTGGTCCCGGAGGCACCCAGCATCCACGCATGTACCTGGTGCCACAACATGTGCCCCAGTCCTCTTGTGCTCAGAGAAGAGGAACCAGAGCCCCCCCACACTGTCAGGCTGGGCTGACATCTCTTCATTGCCCGACTCCGATGCCCCCCAGATCTGGCCCTGGGGGAGGAGGCAACAGAGCATTGTGAGAGAGCAGAGCTGACTCTGCCCTTGCTCTCAACCTCACAGGACGCTGGCACCCTCATCTGTACAATGGGAGCACTGCGGTGTCTGCCTGCAGGGAGTTCATGGGGTGAAATGGGGAGAGAGCAGGCAAAGCATGGATTCCCAAGCTGAGCTGTGAAGGTTCTAGAGCAACTGTAAGGAGGTGCGCTTGCTGCTTACCTTCCCTCCCAGGCCTCACTGCTCCTCATCTTACGCAACCCCTGTGAGTGAGTGCTCTCTGGGAGACACTGTTAGGAACCCATCTTACAGAAGAGGAAACTGAGGCTGGGTGACTGGCCCACCGTCGCACAGCTGGAAGTGACACGCAGCAGTAAACCAGGTTTGTCCCACGCCAGCTCCGGGGCTGTCCCAGTATCCCACACTGTCTTTCCAAGCTTCAGGAAAACAGCGAAGGAGGGGCCCTGGGACCCAGGAGTAGTCCCACCGCTGCTGGCCGATGGAGGGTGCAGGATCCGAGACTGCAAGGCCCCCACCAGCAGTGGCTGGTGCCTTCACTCAGGTCTCCTCCTCCCACAGGATTCTGTCCCCATCGTGAGTGGCCTCTTCCCATGCCCCCCACCTCCACCCCCACCCCACTCCAGAGCTCCCCACACCACCCTCCTCATCCTTCCCTTCCCCCCCTGCCCTCCTCCCACACCATTCCCAGGCAACTGCTCCCCAGGCTCTGACCACAAACTCCCTGGAATTCAGTGACCTCCACCCAAATTTCCCCCAAAGCTACATCCAGTCAGACTTCCCCAGGAGGACTGCTAATAAATATGCGTGCGATTTGCATGCAATTTGCATACACTTATAAGGACCTGGAAGGCAGTTTTCAAGTGAGGTATTAGCAAGCCAGCTTTCCTCTCCTTATCTCTGTTTCTTCCCTTGCCTTTGAACCCACCCCCAGGCACTGGCCCTGCTTTCCGATTTCTGAATGTAGGGACTAAAGCAGGATGACTAATATTTTTTAAAATGACAATTGCCATTTACTGAGCACCTTCTATGTGCCCTGCCCGGCTCCTCCCAGTAACTTCCACAGAAACTACTATGTGAGGGGGTCTGAGGGGACTCAGTGAAGAGGACCCCCCCTTTCCCAGACCGTGTTCAGAACCAACAAAAAGATGGACAGAGGCAGATGAATTTCAAACAGCCTCTTGACTATCCAGCAAAGCTGATCTGGGATAATATGTCTTAGGTCTATGGTTTCCTAATTCTGAACTCAAGGATTAGATAAATATACTCATTCCTGGACTGTGGACACCCCACCACCCAGCCTCCCCCTAGCGGGGACAGAGCCCTATAATACTTGAGGCACAGAAAAAGCATGCTTTTCTGCAGATGGGCAGACCCCCAAAGAGAGAAGGAGGTGCTACACGCAGCAGCAACTTGGTCCCCAGTGCACCCATTACATGTCACCCCTCCTTCCTGGGAAGGACTGGGGTGGGGTGGGAGGAGCCCAGGATGTTGCCCTAATGGATGCTTTCTCTACACGGAAGGAAAGAAACATCAGGAGTGGGTAGGAAGTGTCCTCCCTATTTTACAGATGTGAAAACAGAGGTTACTCAACGGAGAGGTTTTGTGACTCGCCCAAGGTCAATTGATGAGGAAACAGTGGGGTTGGCACTGAAACCCAGGGCTGTCTGATGCCAGAGGCTGTGGGTTTTCTACATCACCACAGTCATCTCTTTGAGAAAAGCACACAGCTGAGGGAAAGGGGAACGGAGAGAGAGAGGGAGAACGAGCATGGGGAGGAGAACAGAGGAAAAGCTGAAGGGTGTCCAAATGTGGGTCAAGTGCAACTGGAGAAAATCTACTGTCTCGGGGCGAGAGCAGGGAGGGTCGCTGTGCAGGTCAGGAACCGCACTCAGGGACATGCCCCGAGGAGGGAGGGGCCCATGAAGTTGTTGGGGGGAAGAAACAGTAGGCAGTGGAGGGGGGCCCCCGTGATGACCGCACAGCCGTGGACCCAGCTCCCCTGGCCCATCATGGGCAAGCAGCAGCACCCGTCCAGGCTCACCGGATCATCTGACTTTCCAAAGAAATGCCAGAAATCAAGTGATCGCAGGAAATTTTCCTATTTGTATACGTTGGCTCGACTTTCAAGAGAATGAACAAACACTATTCAGGCAAACAAAACATCACTGCTTCTTGGCTCTAGCCCACTGACCGTAGTCAGCAACCTCTAAAAATCCAATCCCATCGCCTCATAAATGTGCTCACTGGCGTGTGAGCTCCTGAGCTCCAGGACTGGCTGCATTCTTGTCCCTTGCCATCTCCCCAGGCCAGCACAGGAAGTGCTCAATCAGTGGTAGGGAACATTCATGGAAACCCAAACCGGTGCCAGCAAGGGGAGCACCAGGTGTCCTGGGTCCTAGTTCAGTGTCCCTTCCACAAACTCCCAGTTATGGTCATCGTCTTCTGTTCCAGGAGACACAGTCAGAATCTCTGTGTGTTAGAAGTTGGAAATCTGCATTTTTTAACAATCTGCATTTTTAGCCCAGGGAACTCTGAAGCACACTCATGTGTGGCAACCTCACCCCCACCCCCGCCCGGGGAGACTGAGTGCAAAGATGGACATGAGCAAGCATGCATTAGAATTCTAGCTCTGCCCTGGATCAGCGACATGATTGGAAGGAACTTAGCCCCTCCGAGCCTCAGTTTCCTCATCTGTAAAACAGACACAATATCGCCCGCCTCATCCATCTGCCTTGAGGAGAAAATGAAGTCAGGTACAGTAAGAGCACTTTGTAAACTCTTATTGAACAGTAGGGTTTCAAACTTCAGGTCTCAGCTAATAAATGGGTCGCAAGATCAATTTAGTGGGTCTTGACCAGTATTATTTTTAACAAGAGAGAATGGGATAGAAAATAGGAAGAATACTGTTTTATGAAATTTTTATAAAACATGAAATATAGATACATGTATGGGAATATATCCACTTATGGGAATTTCGGATCAAAATACATGCTGTTTTCTTCCTATATGTAGTGGTCAAAAAAAGTTGTATTAAAAAGTACACTGCTCTAAGAGGCAAACCAGGAAACAGACTCTTAACTATAGAGAACACGCTGATGGTGACCAGAGAGGAGGTGGGCAGGGGGATGGGTGAAATAAGTGACGAGGATTAAGGAATGCACCTGTCGTGATGAGCACCAGGTGTTGTATGCAAGTGTTGAATCACTACATCGTACACCTGAAACTAACATTACATTGTATGTTAACTACACCGGAATTTTTTTTTTAATTTTTATTTATTTATGATAGTCACACAGAGAGAGAGAGAGAGAGAGGCAGAGACATAGGCAGAGGGAGAAGCAGGCTCCATGCACCGGGAGCCTGACGTGGGATTCGATCCCGGGTCTCCAGGATTGCGCCCTGGGCCAAAGGCAGGCACCAAACCGCTGCGCCACCCAGGGATCCCTACACTGGAATTTAAATAAAAACTTTAAAAAGAAAGTACACTGCTCTAGATAGAGTTGTAAATCTTCATGACCTTGCATAAGGCAATATTTTCTTAGCTATGACGCTGAAAGCAGAGGCAACAAAAGAAAAAATAGATAAACTGGACTCCATCGAGTTTTAAAACATTTGTGCTTCAAAGGGCATTATTAAGAAAGTGAAAAGGCAAGCCCCAGAACTGGAGAAAATATTTGCAAATCTTACATCTGACAACAGTCCAGTTTCCCGAATATATAAGGAACTGTTGTTACAACCCAACAATAAAAAGCCCGATTTAAAAATGGGCAGAGGTCTCGTACAGACATTTCTCCAGAGAAGATATTCAAATGGCCAGCAAGCGTATGAAAAGATGCTCAACATCATCAGGGAAATGCACATCAAAACGCAGTGAGCTATCACTTCTCACCCCCTAGGATGGCTATAATCAAAAAGGCAAACAACAAGGGGCTCCTGGGTGGTGCAGGTAGTGGGGCGTCTGACTCTTGGTTTCTGCTCAGGTCGTGGTCTCAGGGTCTCTCAGGGTAGGGAGATAGGAGCCCTGCGTCGGGCTCTGCCCTCAGCACCAAGTCTGCTTAGGAGACTCTCTTAAAAGACTCTCCCTCAGTCCTACCCCCACCTCTCTCTCAAATAAATAAATAAGTCTTTTTTTTTTTTTTTTTTTTTTTTTTTTTTAAGGAAAAGAAAATGGTGCAGCCACTTTGGAAACAGTTTGGCAGTTCCTCAAAAAGTTAAAAACAAAATTACCATAAGACCCAGCACTTTTTCTCCACGGTATGTATACCCATGAGACATTAAAATATATGAAGTCCTAGTTGTCTAGAAGTGGAGAAAGCTACACTTTTTTAAAATACCATTTTGTGCGACATTTACATGTGAATGTTCATAGCAGCATTATTCACAACAGCCAAAAGGTGTAAATAATCCAATGCCCATCAACTGATGAAGAGATAAACAAAATGTGGGATAGCCATGACGGGGAATATTATCGTTAAAAGGAAGGAGATTCTGATTCATGCTATAATCTGAGTGAACCTGCCAAATATTCTGCTAAATGAAAAGAAACCACATATTCTATGACTCCATTTACATGTTGAGAACAGGCAAATTCATAGAGGCAGAAAATAGTTTAGTGTTGGCCATGGGCTCAAAGCAGGATGTCATGGGGAGTAACTACTAATGGGGATGGTGTTTCTTTTTTGGGTAGTGGGAAAATGTTCTGGAACTAAATAGTGGTGATGGTTGCATAACCTCGTAAATACAGCAAAAAAAACGCTAAACTGTACTCTTTAAAAGAGTGAATTTTGTATGCTTTCCATCTCAAAAAAAAAATGTTCTTCTTAAGCATTGTACACATGGAATTTATTCATGCCAAAGAAGATGAGACAGGAAAGGGAATAAAGAGCCCAAGAAGAGGGAGCTAAGATTGTAACAGGTCTGGGAGTTGCCGAGGGGCTTCAGGGACCTGCTGTGTGCCTTCTGGGAGTCTGAGCAGTGGCAAGCCCCTTGATTGAATGAATGATGTTCATACACTGTGACTGGTATTATTACCTGGTACAGTCTCTTTGAGGGGCAATTTGGCAATATTTATTAAAAACTAAAAATGCTCATACCCCTGACCTCATACTTCCTATTTTGGGGTTTGAGACCCCTCCGAAAAATCCTCCCAGAAGGGGGGGGCACAATAAATACAAGTTTATCCACCGCAACATTATTCACAATAATTGAGAGAAAATGAGTAAATAATGCCTAGCAATTGAGAAATGATTCAGTAATAATCATGATAAAGTCGTACATGGAATTCTGGGCAAATGTAGGCGATCAAAGAGTTAGTATTAAGGGGGGATAAAGTTGTAAAAACAGCATGAATGGAAGAGAAAACACAGCTTTTTTTATGACAGAAGAATTCCAACCACTGCCAAGCTGTTTACTAATTACAAAGTGGAAGATAGTAAGTTCACAGGAGAGAAACCCACCAGATGCCACTGAAACCAAGTGACCAAGGTTAACAACACCTGGGATACAACCCATGGATATCGTGTCCCCCACCCCCACCCTGCGGAAGGGCCACATTATTTCTATTTTTGCCTAAAAGGCACAATCTCGATCTTGTCATGAAAAAAAAAAAAACAGCAGACAAAACCAAATGGAGGAATGTTCTAGAAAACAAGTGATGGGTACTCTTCAAAGGTGTTAAGGATACACCTTGCCAGACCAACCAGAGGAGTCTAAGGATACCTGACGACTAAATGTGGTGTGAAACCTGGATTGGGTCCCGGAACAGAAAAAAAAAAAAAAAAAAAAGGTTATTAATAGAAAAACCGGTGAAATCTGAATCCAGAGTATGGGTTACCTAATAGTATTATACCAATGTTACTTTCTTAGTTTTGATAATTGCATTACGGTTATGCAAGATGTTAACATGAAGGAAAGCGAAGCAAACGATATTAAGGATACTCTGTACTATTTTTGCAACTTTTCTGTAAGTCTATAATTATTTCAAAATAAAAAAAAATTTAACAGAATGGATCCTATAAATCCTATTTTTGTATAAAAGAATTATAATCTTGTGAGCATTTGCCGATTGTCTTCTGTACTGAGCTGAATAGTGTTCCTCAAAAATTCATATCCATCTGGAACCTCAGAAGGGGACTTTGGAAATAGGTTCTTTGCAAATGTGGTTAGTTAAGTGAGGGCGTCCTGGATTAGTTAGGGTGGTTAATGTCCGGTGACAGGTTAGCGTCTTTATAAGAAGGCCCTGCAGGGACCACAGGGTGGACGCTGGGATGACTAGGGGCAGCAATTGGACTAATGCATCCACGAGCCATGCCGTTTCCAGCCACCACCAGAAGCTAAGAGAGAAGCATACAACAGATTGTCCCTCAGAAGCTCCAGAAGAAACCAACCTTGCTGACATCTTGATTTCAGACTTCCAAACTCCCAAACTGTGATGGAATAAATATCTGTTGCTTTAAGCCCCCACATTTGTGGTTATTTTTTAATGGCAGCCTAGGAAACTAATGCCTCTTCCTAACTGGTGTTCCCCACCTGCTCCGCGGTCCAAAAGTCTTCATTCTTTCAAGGATCCATGTGGTTCTATAAAGCTGACTTGTTCCCATCCCAGTTGGCTCAGGCCCATGAGCATATGGCTCCCCAGCCTCTAAGAATAGTTGAGGGGTTGAGTGTGTGACCCAATGTGAGGCGGGGAGACTGGAGGAGACCTTTGCGTCCAGTCTCTAGGAAAGAAGCTTCCTGGCTTCCAGAAGGAACCCTCTCTCCTATTAGGCCTGAATGAGGAAGCCATCATGCTACATAACAAGGGGAACCAGCATCCAGATGAAAGGAATACAACAGGAAGCAGAATGGAGAGACAAAGGCACGGGTCCATCTGTGGACTACTGGATCAAGCCTCACCTGAAACTAGCATATCTGAACTTTTGTGTTATGTGAGCCACTAATTCCCTTTCTGGTTTAGACCAGTAGACTAAAAAGTCTTGACTAACTCAAGTAAGACCAGAGCCACAAAAACAGTCATCGCCATCAGGATTCTCTTTCTGGTTTAGCTTTGTTTCCCCCTGTGCTGGTTTCACCCTCAGTCAGGCTGTGCCCTCCTGGTCCAGATTCAGCTCAGCAACTCTGGAAAGAAAGCATCTCCTTTCTATGAGTCAAGCATCTGCTGCAATGATGCTAACAAGCAGCCCTGAAAATCGCAATTGCTTACAGTAGCAATCATTCATTTCGAACCGGCGAGTCTATAGGTTAGTTGGCCGGGGGGTGGAGGGAAGTCGCTCGTATCAGCCGGGTTAGGCTGGACTCAAGTCCTCAGGTTGGGTTCCATTTGCTCCACGTTCTCCCCCATGGCACTCCAGATGAAGGTCAAGTCTTCTCATGGTGAAGGGTCAGATGCTCAAGAGCAACGACTGGAAACATGAGCTACCTCTTCAAGGTAGCTTCATCGTCACTTCTACTCATCATCCATCAACCAAAGCAAGTCAGATGGCCGAGGTCACCATCCCCTGGATAGGAAGAAACTCCCCCACAGCGAGCCATAGGAAGGGAAGAAAGATGGTTGGATATATCTTCCCCAACAGTGTCTCAAAAAGCTTGGAACTGACTCACTGGCCTGGTTTGGGGTCTCTGCACTCCCCTGAAGCGACTACTGTGGCCTGGGGAGGGGGGTGGTGCTTCTTTCCTGAAGAGAAATCAAGGTACTGTTACCACAATAAGGAGCTATGGATCCCCTGTAGGCAGAAGAAATAAATAAGTAAACAAACCAACCCTGGGTTGTTCCCAAACTAGGACGTGCATATGAATCACCTGGGAATCTTATTAAAATGTGGATCCTGATTTGGGAGGTCTAGGGTGGGGTCTGAGAGCTCACCTTTCTAAAAGGTTCCAGGTGATGCTGGAAAGGCCCAGTAGTAATGTCAAGAATGAAATGGAAAATCTCAACCTCCCTACGCCTGCCTCCTCATTGATAAAATGACAATTCCACCTGCCATGCCCAGTTCTCTTGGCTAAGAACACGGTGCCCTCTGGGAGTAAGGAGATGTGATATTTGCACAATTTCTCACCCTCTGATGGCCCTTTCACCCCCAGGCTTCCCCCAGCCCCCATGAAAGGGCTCACGATAGGGCCAGCTGGGAGATAAGAAGCAAATATCACAATGCAGGTACAGCTTCCCATTAACTGCCTTAACAGCCTCCTGCAATAATGTTGGTGTAATCCATAAGATTCAATTATGGTTATCAGGCAATTAGGCACACCACAGAGAGGTTAGTGCATAATTAATGCTCAGCCCCCCTCCAGCAGCTTCAGAAAGCAATGCAGGTAAGCCAACTCTCCTACCTCCACTGGGGAGGAGGGGGGGAGGACGGAGGGAGGCCAGAGGGAGGCCAGACAGAGGCTGCCCCCACCTGCCCCCCGGCCTCCCAGAGAAGGTTCTTAGAAAAGAAGCCAGGGAGGCATGGGGAGGGGACAGTGTGCAGGGGAAAGAGTTTGAGCCCAGGGACTGGGGGGACGCCCTGCCTCCCCAGGGTCTTGGTGCTTGAGTGGTTGGACTTTAACCTCCAGGTGGTGTTCAAATCCTGCCTCTGCTACCCACCCGCCTTCCCGCCAGGCACCCAGCTAATGCTAAATAGAGCCTCAATTTCCCTGCCCGCTAAGGAGGGAATTGGTAATAAGCACCTCCTAGAGGGTGATGAACACCGGATAAGAGTTTGCCTATTGCTTGGAGAGTTACTCCAGGGCTCTCTGTATCACCTCCCCATCGGGGTCGCAACATCCTCGTCTGTAAAATGGGGATAAGTCCCGCCTGGCCTAGACTTGGAGGATCCTCCTAGAACTCAGATGAGATGATGCACGTGTGCGGAAATCCAAAGCATTTTGTTAACAGGCCACCGTGTCTTCGCCAGCACGCCCCAGGCTTCCTGCTCAACCCTCCGGGGCATCACCGTGTACAAGTCCCCGCGTGTCTGCTACCCCACCACGGGGCAGTGGGTGACCGACCCCACTCAAGGGGTGCAGATCTGCTGCTCCGAGCGGGTAGGACAGAGAAGGATCAGTCCTTGAGCCGCGATCTGCGACAGTCAAATGAGCCTCAAGCGACGCAAAGGAGAGAAAACCGGTCAAAGACGTTTACTGAAATGGTGCAGGGGGGACGTGCGGGAGGAGAGACCAAGAGCCCAGAGCGGAGAAGTCAGATGGTGGGACCGACAGCAGCAGGGGGAGGAGGCAGCTGGCTGCAGGGACAGTGGTTAGGGCTTCTGGGAAAGGCCGAGGACTTTCCACATCATCCCGTTGGGTCCCCGCTGGTGAAATATACACCCTCCGCGACCGGCACACACAGACGCGAGCACAGATGCGTGCGCGCGTGCACACACAAACACAGCACACACGTAGAAAGACCCGGGCCTCCGCAGCCTCACGCAGCGACTCCGTATCTTAGAATCCACCCGCCTGGGGGGAAATTGGCCCTGACGGGTTCCCCACCGCCCGCTCCGGCGGAGCAGTGCTTCCAAGGCTGTCCACAGGAGGGCGCTCGGGAGCCAGACTGCAGGCGTCCCGGGCAGGAGGCTGCCTAGAATCCAGAGCTTTGAGCGACCCTGCATTTTCTTTCTTTCCTTTTTTTTTTTTTAGATTTTATTTATTTATTCATGAGAGACACACACAGAGAGAGAGAGAGAGAGAAGCAGAGACACAGGCGGAGGGAGAAGCAGGTTCCACGCAGGAGCCCGACATGGGACTCGATCCCAGGTCTCCAGGATCGCACCCTGGGCCGAAGGCGGTGCTAAACCTTAGCCCCCGGGCTGCCCTCCCTGCATTTTCTAACTGAGAGAGCGGAGGCCGGGGTGGGAGAGGACCTGTGCCGCTCACAGCCGACGAGCCCTGCCTGGTCGCGATGTGGGGAGGACGGTCAGGAATGGGGGGATGGGGGGGTACCTGTTGTCACCAAGCTGATTGGAGAGGAAGGGTCCAGGAAAATTAGGGATGTTGAAGGCAAGTTCTCTCCCGCTTTTGTCAGACACTGTCCTTCGTGTTCTGTGACCCCCAAATAAGGCCGCCCTGTCCTTCCTTTTTCTCCTCGGTGAGAAAGCTGCTTCCCGGACCCACGCTTCGCCAGTCCCTCTGGAGACCCCAGACAGACCCTTCCTGTACCCGCCTGCACTAGACCTCGAGGTCTCTGCCCTTGCTGCCCATCCAGATCTCCTGCCACCTGCCCCTTCCCCAAGCAGGCCTCCCCTCTGGTGCCCGCCGCTCACTGGGTTGTCTGCACCACGACCCCGCTGCTATCGCTGCCTAAAACTGCCTCCTTTATTACTGTGCGTTAAGGGTTCATTAGGTCTCCTCCGAAGAGGAGGAAGAGACAGGGACCCGGGGTGTCCTGTTCCCCAACCCCCACCCCCGGACCCGGCACCCGGCAAGGAGCCTGGCACCTGGCGGGCTGCACCGAGCGAGTGGGGCGATCCCCTCGGGACACCAAGTGGGGAAGAGTCGGCCTCAGCTGTGTGCTGGTGCTGCCCTCCGGTGGCGCTGGTCCCCATCGCACCCGGCTTGCTCCTGCTCGCCCCTGAGCCTTCCCCCCTTCCGCCGGTCCTCCCCAGGACCCTGAGCCTTCCCCCCTTCCGCCCGTCCTCACCAGGACCCCTGAGCCTTCCCCCCTTCCACCTGCCCTCACCAGGACCCTGAGCCTTCCCCCCTTCCACCTGTCCTCACCAGGACCCTTGAACCTTCCCCCCTTCCACCTGTCCTCACCAGGAGCCTTGAGCCTTCACCCCTTCCACCCATCCTCACCAGGACCCTGAGCCTTCCCCCCTTCCACCCGTCCTCACCAGGACCCCTGTCTTTGAACTCTGGGGAGTGGAGGTAAAGCGAGCTCGGCTCCAGCCAGCCTCGTAATTAATAGAGATGAGCTCAGGGTGGACTGCGGACTCCATCCTGGAAAAGACACCTCCAGGACAGACATACGGTGGTGTCTGTCTCTACCACACCTCATGGAGCCAGATAAGCCAGTCCGACTGTTCCATTTTAAAGATGCAGTCACTGAGGCACAAGCCAGGACCGGAAGATAAGACTGCCTGGCCTAAGACAGCCCTAGAGCGACTGGCCCATTACACCACCCACTGATAAGCAGCAGGGCGGTTTTACCTTGTGCAAAAGCATGTGTTCCTGAAGACCCTGCATAATTCAAAACATGCATATTTTCCAGACTAATTTTGCCGTGGAAATGAATGCAAAGTAAGAAAGGATGCGTTGCATAAATCTACCCCCATTGTGGCATATTTTTGCTTTAATGCTGCTTTTTATTTTCCCGGCATTATCTCTAATATTTCACAGAGCGCTCTCTGCTAAATTAACAGCGCAGCATTTCCTGCCGGTGGTTTGGCCTTCTTCATAACGTTTTATCACATCTCACTTCCTCTCCAATGCTATTGATTCTCAGGTGCATTTTTCAGCACCACCACTTAAAGAACGCTTGGGTGACATTGTTACAGGATACAGATAAAAGATTTAAAGTTGTAATAACTGTGAATGTTGGGGAAATGCACGGTTGTCTCCAGAATCCCCGCCAGAAAGTGGAAGAAATTCGGATGCATGCAAACAAAAGTGCATGCATATAGATTCCATTTCATAGCCAAAGCCAACATTGCCGTGTGGCAGGTTTACAGTTTCCACTTAACAACTCACTTAGCTCCTCCAACTCCGGGAAACCGTGCAATTCTGACAATCTGTTTTAAAGGGGCTTCGCATGATTCCCAACTTCACTGCACAAACATGTATTAGCATTTTTATGTTGCATGTCTCCCAAGCCACATAGTGAAAATCCTCATAACTGTGACCTCACCCTCCGTGATCTCCCTGGCTAAGTCCTGAACCCCAGAAGGGTGGAAATGAATGACCCCACCCAACCATCCACAGATGTGGACTTCGGAGAATTCCAGCCACTGCAGGTGGGGACCCTTTGGAGGCAGCCACAGCAGAGGCCTGGTTGGGTGCCCCCACCCACCCACCCACTGTGTCCACTTCTCCTGAAGTCTGGAAAAGGGGGGAGTTCCCTCGGAGGAGTCCTCCTGTCTCCTCCTGCTCCCTCTTTCCATCAGCATTTGGTCCAAGTTGTTCATCATTCTGGCCCAGCTACCTCTCCCCTACATGGAGCCTAAAGGGGTTTAGATCCATTGTTAGGTGGGAGGTAAAGAAGAGCTGGTTCTCGGTTTCAAGCATTTGTAAGACAGTCAGACTTTCTGCATTGGGGATAATACTGCCCACTCCCAAGGCTCCTGGGTGGCAGAGTTGGTTGACCGTCAGACTCTTGGTTTCAACCAGATTGTGATCTCAGGGTCATGGGATCAAGCCCTGCAAGGGATTCGTCAACATGGGGTTGGCTTGAGATTCTCTCTCTCCTTTTCCCTCTGCCCCTCCTCCACCCTTCACTCCAAAATAAATACATCTTTTTTAAAAAAAGTAATAATAGGGATCCCTGGGTGGCTCAGCTGTTTAGCTCCTGCCTTTGGCCCAGGGCGCGATCCTGGAGTCCCGGAATCAAGTCCCATGTCAGGTTCCCAGCATGGAGCCTGCTTCTCCCTCCTCCTGTGTCTCTGCCTCTCTCTCTCTCTATGTCTATCATAAATAAATAAATAAATAAATAAATAAATAAATAAATAAATCTTTAAAAAAGTAATAATAATATCACCCACTTCTAGGCGGGATGACTGTGACGATGCAGTGTGGTCATTTCCTTAAACCCAGATCCTGGTGTCAGCCCCCAAATGTCTCCTCCTGCAGGAAGCCCTTCTGGGCTGGGAGTGGTTAAGTCCCATGATGCAAGAAACAGTACTGGAAGTTTCCCAGATACATCTTTTGTTCTCCTGCCTCTGCACTCTGCCAGCTGAAAAGTCCTTCCTTCCTATGTGTCCAAATGCTCCCTGTCTATCACTGCCAAGTCTCAATGTCACTGCTTCCCCAGTGAAAGTGTCTGTTCCCTATCAGAACTGTCCTGAGTACTTTCTACCGTGAGCTACTCCGATCACGGGAGGCATGGGTCAGCCTGGGGTCAGTGGCAGCTCCCAGCCTGCTTTTGCTCAAGTGTCTCTCAAGTGACTTTCAGCTTTGGGACCTCCTCTTCACTTGAGGGGTGGAGAGGAGCTTAGAGGCCATCAACACTAACTCACCCTGAGTGTCATCTCCTCGCTGGCCTATGAGCAAGACCCCAGACCTATATTTGTGGGACACTCAGGAATCAGTGTATTTGTTGAGTGACTAAATGACTCTCAGCATTAAGCCTCTGACTCTCCTCTGTGCTGCAACTGCCTTTCCTCTTCCTTCATGAGGCCAGTAACAAAATCACCTTCTAAGCCACCACCAGCCAGCCAGCCACACCCTCAGCATGACCCTGGGTGAAAAAACAAAAAAGATTAATAATATGTCCACTCACTTTTGTCCCCCAATGTAATCAGACACCATGGAGGTAATAACAATAATAATAATTGCAAATACTTATTAAATGACTCTTCTGTCTGGTACTGGGCTCCAGGCTTTCCCACAAACGATCTCATTTTATCCTCGTGACAATCCATGAGATGGGTTCTTTTTTTTCTTTTTTAGATTTTATTCATTTATTCATGAGAGACACAGAGAGAGAGGCAGAGACACAGGCAGAGGGAGAAGCAGGCTCCATGCAGGAAGCCCAGTGTGGAACTCGATCCCAGGACCCCGGGATCATGCCCTGAGCTGAAGGCAGACGCTCAACCACTGAGCCACCCAGGCATCCCCATGAGGCGGGCTCTATTATTGGCCTCCACTCTTCAGGCTAGGAGAGGAAGCTGAAAGAGTTTGAACTTGCTCAAGGTCACAAAGCAAGCTAGGGACAGAATTTGGGAAATTTATGAAATTATCTTTTATGCATTTGTGTCACAATATTCTCACATTTTTTTATAGTTCTCTTTCAGACCTTGGATTTTTGTTTGTTAATTTAATGTCCTAATCTCCTTTCACTTCATTATGACTGCTCTGCTTGTTTGGCAATGTTTCTATGAACTGTCAATTCTGTCTGCCTCTCAAAGAGAGGAGAAATATTCTGTGGAATTTGGGAAAACATAGCTAAATAGGTAAAGTGGACATGGATGACTGGAAATAAATTTTTTGAACGAAACAACCTAGAAAGCAGATAGAATTGCTTTCAAAATGCATATGAAAATTGCAAAATCTCTCCAGGGTGCAACGAACTTATCAAGACATGATCTAATGGCTGTAAACATTCATTTCCAACCAAATTCCTTTCAGTTGATTCACTCGAACCTGGGGAGAAAACTTTACAATTTGTTATAACTTTGTCAGACAAATGCATAATAGCTGGAAAATTACTTAGAAATTAAAAGCCCAAAAGTCTGGAGGTGGAGATGGAGCATGAAGAGATGTGAGTAAAAGCCAAAAAACACTTTTAAAATTTCAGGGCCACCCCATGGTGCATACAAATTAATACCTAAAAAACAGACCTGAAATAATACTGTTTCAACCAACCTTTTTTGTATCAGCTTTATTGAAGTGTAATTGCATACAATAGAATGCACAGTTTGGGGCACCAGGGTGGCTCAGTCGGTTAAGCATCTGCGTTTGGCTCAGATCATGATCCAAGGGTCCTGGGATGGAGCCCTGCATCAAGCTCTCTGCTAGGCCTCTCCCTCTCCTCCCTACTTGTGCTGTCTCTCACTATCTATCTCTCTGTGTCAAATAAATAAAATATTTTTAAATTTTTTTTAAAAATAAAATGCACAAGTTTTTTAAGTGCAAGAGTTTAAGTTCTGACAAATATATATTCCCATTTAACAACCATACAATCAAGGCATTGATTGATATTGACATTGATAAGAGACTGAACATACCCATCACCCTGGAAAGTTCCCTTGTGCCTCTTTATAACCAATCCACCCACCCCCAGTCAACCAATGATCTGCTCTCTATAATCAGAGTTTTATATGTGTCTATTCTGGAATTTCATATAAATGCACTCTATGATATGTACCCTGCTGTGTCTATCTTCTTTCACTCAGTGAAATGTTTTTGAGAGTTACCCACTTTGTTGCTTGAAGTAAGTAGTTTTTTCATTTTTACTGAATAGTATTCCATTGTATGAAACTATCACACTGTGTTTATACATTCATCTCTCTTTTTTAAAAAGATTTTATTTATTTATTCATGAGAGATACAAAGAGAGAGAGAAAGAGAGGCAGAGACACAAGCAGAGGGAGAATCAGGCTCCATGCAGGGAGCCCGATGTGGGACTCGATCCTGGGTCTCCAGGATCACGCCCTGGGCTGAAGGTGGCATTAAACCACAGAGCCACCTGGGCTGCCCAATCATTCATCTCTTGATGGATATTTGGACTATCTCCAATCTTTTGCTATTACAAATAAAGCTTCTATGAAGATTTTTGCATAGGTCTTAGTCTAAATGTAATTATTAATTTCTCTCAAGTAAATACCTAACAATGAATTCCTGGATCATGTGAGAAATGTATGTTTAACTATATAAGAAATTTCCAAACTATTTTCCAAAGTAATTGTGTCCATTTTACTTTCTCCCAGCAGTGTATAAGAATCCCACTTGCTCCCCCTTCTGGTAAACATTTCCTAGTGTCAGCTTTTTAATTTTTATTATTCTGAGAGGTAAGAAGTTGTAGATCATTGTTCAACTAAATTGCTGTCTATCCAACAGCCCACAAATATGTGCACACCTGTATATTTGCAAGCACACACATGCATGTGTGCACCACTCCTGCCATCTCTGGTGTGAAGAATGCCATGAATGAGGAAACTGGGGTGGAGTTTGGCTCCTGCACAGGCACTGACTGATCCTGTGCAGGTACCTGAAACCTGTTTTTTTTTTTTTTTCAACAATCAAATGTGGACAGTAATCCCTGCTCACCAAAACCAGAATATCCAAAAGCACAACCCATGAAAGAAAGATTGATAACTTGAACTTCACTGAAACTTAAAACTTCTGCTCTGCCAAATAGATGTTAAGAGAATAAAATGATAAGCCGTAGACTGTAAGGAAATATTTGCAAAACACCCATCTGATAAAAGACTTCTGCCCAAAATATACAAAGAATTATTAAAAGTCAATAAAGAACAAGCAACCCAACCTAAAAATGAGTAAAACATTTAAACAGATACTCCACCAAAGACAGATGGCAACTAAGCATATGAAAAAAAAATACTCAGCATCATATGTCATTAGGGAACTGCAAATTGAAACAACAATGAGATACCACAATTACAACAAGCAGAAACAATGAACTCCAGGGAGAGCAAGAATGTGACATCCAGAGTTGCCACATTATATACTATTCAAAATATCTACTTTCAACAACAACAAAAAAAAAGTGTGAAACATGCAGAGAAACAAGAAACTATGACCCATTCATAGGAAACTAAGAAATTAATAGAAACTATTCCTGAGAAAATCCAACCAATAGAAAAAGACTTTCAATCAATTGTCTTAAACATCCTCAGACAGGACCCTGGGTGGCTCAGTAGTTTAGCGCCTGCCTTTGTCCCAGGGCATGATCCTGGAGTCCTGGGATTGAGTCCCACATCGGGCTCCCTGCATGGAGCCTGCTTCTCTCTCTGCCTGCGTCTCTGCCTCTCTCTCTCTCTCTCTCTCTCTTGTGTCTTTCATGAATAAATAAATAAAATCTTTTAAAAAATCCTCAAACAGCTAATGGAAACCATAGACAAAGAACAAAAGGAAACCAGAATCATGCATCACCAAAGAGATAATACCAATAAAGAGGCAGAAATTACAAAAGGAATCAAATAGCAATTGAGAGGCTGAAAAAATACAATAACTAAGATGAAGAACCCATTAGAGAGATTCAAGAGTAGATTTGAAAAGGCAGAAGAAGAGAATCAATGAGCTTGAAGATAGGTCAATTGAAACTATTCAGTCTGAGAAGCAGAAAAAGAAAAGAATCAAGAGAAATGAACAGTCTAAGACATTTGGGACTCCATCAAGCATATCAATATATGCATAATGGAAGTCCTAAGAAAAAGAGAGACAGAAAGGAGCCGAGATAATATTTGAAGAAATAATGGCTGATAACTTTCCAAATTTGATGAAATACATGAATCTACAAACCCTAGAATCTCAATGAATTCCAAGCAAAAAATCAAAGACATCCACATCAAGATACACCATAGTCAAGTTGTCAAAAAACAAAGACAAAGAGACTCTTGAAAGCAGCAAAAGAGAAGTGACTCATTACATACAAGGATTTGCAATAAAATTAGCAGCTGGTTTTTCTTGAGAAACTATGATGGCCAGAAGGCAGTAGGATGACATTTGAAGTGCTGAAAGAAAAAAGTGTCAACCAAGAATTCTTTATCCAGCCAACCTATCCCTCAAAAAAATGAAGAAGAAATTAAGGCACTCCCAGATAAACAAAAACTTTTCCCTTTTTGTTTTTTCAGTTAATCACTAGTAGGCCTGTCCTGAAATAAACGCTAAAGGAAGTCACTCAGGCTAAAATGAAAGGATATCAGACTTAACACTGTCTGAAGAAACTTTAAAACAACAGTAAAAATAGCTACAAAAGTAAATATGAAAGCCAGTATTTCTCCATTTTTCATTCATAATTTCTCTTTTCCTAAAGATTCAAAAGACAAATGGATAAAACAATAAGTATAAATTATATTAATGGGCACTCAATATATAAAGATATAACTAGTGACAATAACAACATAAAGAGAAGGGGATGGATCTACAGAGGAGCAGAATTTTTTATACTGTTGAAACCAAATTGGTATTTAGTTTAGATGTTTAGATTTAGTGTAGCTTTAATACAATTTTAATTGTAATCCTGAGGGTAATCACTAAAGAAAAAAACTAAAATATATACAGAAAAAGAAAAGAGAAGGGAAGCAAAATAGCACACTACAACAAAAAACTAATTACAAAAGATGGCAATAGTAGAAGAATTGAAAAACAAAAATGACATAAAACATATAAAAAAAACAGCAAAATGAGACAATTCTTTCCTTCCAGTAATAACTTTAACGTAAATAGATTAAGTTCTCCAATTGAAAAACAAATGGAAATCTACTGGCAAAACAGATGCGCACGTGCACACACACACACACAATATCCAACTATATTCTGACTGTGAGAGACTCACTTTACATTTTTTATTTAAATTCTATTTAGTTGGGCAGCCCCGATGGCCCAGCAGTTTGGCGCTGCCTTCAGCCCAGGATATGATCCTGAAGACCTGGGATCGAGTCCCACATCAGGCTCCCTGCACAGAGCCTGCTTCTCCCTCTGCCTGTGTCTTTCCCTCTCTCACTCTTTCTCTCTCTCTCTCTGTCATGAATGAATAAATAAAATCTTTTTAAAATTTTTTTTTAAATTCTATTTAGTTAACATATACTGTATTATTAGTTTCAGGGATAGAATTTAGTGATTCATCAGTTGCATAGTAGTGCTCATTACATCAAGTGTATTCCTTAATGCCCACCCCCCAATTACTCCATCCCTCCACCCCCCTCACCTCCAGCAACCCTCAGTTTCCTTCCTATATTTAAGAGAAGACACTTTGGATCCAAAGACACAAATAGATTGGAAAAAATATTTGGAAAAAGAAATCTCATGCAAATAGTAACTAAAATTCAACTCAGGAGGCTATATTATTATACAAAATAGACTTTAAGACAAAAACTGTTACAAGTGACAGAGAAGGACTTTATATGTTGATAAAAGAGTCAATCTATCATGAAGATATGGTGATTATAAACATATATGTGTCTAACAACAGGGCCCCAGATATATGAAGCAAAACCGAGTGGATTAAAGGGAGAAACATTTGTATAAGTCCGCAGAGGCCACTAGAACAAAATGCCCCAGATTGCATGATTTAAACCACAGAAATTTATTTCTCACAATAATGGAGGCTGGAAAGTCTAAGATCAAGGTGCCAGCAAAGTAGGTTTCATTCTGAGGCTTCTTCTTGTGGCTCATAGGCTCTCATTATACATTCCCATGATTTGTGTACATTCAGAGAGAGAGAGAGAGCTCTCTGGTGTCCCTTCTTAAAAGGACGCTAATCCTACCAGATCAGAGCCCTACCTTATCACCTTCTTTAACCTATATTACTTCTTTTGGTGTCCCATCTTCAAATATACTCATACTGTGGAGGACTTCAAAATATGGATTTGGGGATCCCTGGGTGGCGCAGCGGTTTGGCGCCTGCCTTTGGCCCGGGGCGCGATCCTGGAGACCCGGGATCGAATCCCACGTCGGGCTCCCTGCATGGAGCCTGTTTCTCCCTCTGCCTGTGTCTCTGCCTCTCTGTCTCTCTCTGTGTGACTATCATGAATAAATAAATAAAACCTAAAAAAAAAAAAATATGGATTTGGAGGGGAGGACACAAACATTCAGTCCATAATATCAGTTTTAGAATAGTAGTTGATGGGGATGCCTGGGTGGCTCAGTGGTTGAGGGTCTGCCTTCTGCTCAGGGCATGATTCCAGAGTCCCGAGATGGAGCCCCACATCGGGCTCCCTCCATGGAGCCTGCTTCTCCCTCTGCCTATGTCTCTGCCTCTCTCTCTCTGTGTCTCTCATGAATAAATATATAAAATATTTTTTAAATATGTAGAATAATAGTTGAAGACTTCAATATCCCACTATCAAAAATGGATAGAGCAACTGGACAGAGGCCAATAAGGAAATCAATACTTACCCAACACTGTATACCAACTAGATATAAACCAAATTATGTAGAACATTCTATCCAACAACTGCAGAAATTGAAGCATATGTCCACACAAAAATTTGAACACAAACATTCATAGCAACCTTATTTATAATATCAAGAAGTGGAAACGATACAAAGTGCATTCACTGGTAAGTGGACAAATAAAATGTGATATATCTACACATCGAAATATTATTCAGCTTCTGATGGCCAACTACATCAATTTGACCAACCACAAGGTGTTCAAATTAGACATTATTTCTAGGTGTGTTTCTGAAGGTGTTTCCAAATGAGATTAGCATTTGAATTGGCAGACTCAGTAAAGTAGATCGCTCTCCCCAGTGTGGATGGGCATCATCTAATCCATTGAGGGCATATAACAAAAGATAGAGAAAGGAGGACTTTGTCCCCCTTTTAAAATTTTTGTTACTAAAGCATAGTGTCATACAATTGTTCTACTAGTTGCACAACATAGTCACTGGAAAATTCTATATATAATGTAATACTTGCTATGAAAAGTGTAATCCATCACCATAACATTATTACAATATTATTGACTATAGTTTCTATGCTGTACTTTCCTGTCTCTGACCTATTTATTATATAACTAGAAGTTATATATAATCTTAATAATTTAATATATAATCGTAATTCCCTTCATCTATTTTGCCCATCCCTCCACGCCCACCTCTGACAACCACCAGCTTGTTCTTTGTATTTATGAATCTGTTGGTTTGTTGGTTTGTTTGTTCATTTGTTTTGTTTTTTTCAATTCCACATATAGGTAAAATCATATGACACCTGTCTTTCTCTGTCTGACTTATTTCACTTAGCACAATACCCTCTAGGTCCATCCATATTGTCATAAATGGAGAGATCTCATTACTTTTTATGGCTAAGTAATGTTCCCCTGTGAGAAATCTTTTTTATCCATCCATTTATGATGAAAACCCAGGTTGCTTCTGTATCTTGGCTACTGTAAATAATGCTGCATTGAACATAAGGGTGCATACATCTTTTTGTTAGCATTTTTGTTTTCTTTGGGTAAACACCCAGTAGTAGAATTACTGAATTTTATGGTATTTTTATTTTTAATTTTTTGAGGAACCTCCATACTGTACATTTCCACAGTCATCTTCTGCCCTCAGACTGGGATTTACACCATCAACTTCTCTGATTCTCAGGCCTTCACATTCAGACTGAATTACACCACCAGTTTTCCTGGGTCTCCAGCTTGCAGATGGCAAATCATGGGACTTCTCAGCTTCCACAATGAACCAATTCCCCATAATAAGTTTCCTTCCATATATATATATCCTATTGGTTCTGTTTCTCTGGAGAACTCTGACTAATACACAGCCATAAAAAAATGAAAATGAAGTACTGATACATGCTACAACTTGAATAAACTTTGAAAACATTATGTTCAATAAAGGGAGCCGATCACAAAAGACCACATAGTGTATGAATCCATTTATATGAAATGCCCAGAATAAGCAAGTCTATACAGACAGAAAGTAGATTATTATCTACTTAGGATTGAGGGGGTTGGGGGAAATGTGAAGTGACTGTTAAGGGATGTGAGGGGCTCTTGCTGGGGTGATGAAAATCATTGAAAATGATCATGGTGATAGTTGCACAACTTTGTGAATATATTAAAAACCATTGAATTGTACTCTCTAAGTAGGTAAATGTTATAGTGTGTGATTTATATCTCAATAAAGCTTTTTTTAAAAGCTATTAAAACTTATAAGGGAGTTAAGCAAGGTTGCAGAATACAAGATCAATACATAAAAATCAATTGTATTCTATATATAGAAATAAATGAGCAAAAATGGAGTTTTTTAAAGTATCATTTACAATAATAACAGAAAACCTGAAACAATCAGAGATAAATTTAACAAAACATGTGCAAGGCTTCTATGCTAAAAACTATAAAACACTGATAAGACCAAGACGTAAATAAATGAAAAGATATATGAATGTTCGTAGATTAAAAGACTTAGAACTGTTAAGATGTTAATTCACCCCAAATTGATCTATGTATTGAATACAATCTGAATAGAGCCCCAGCAAATTTTTTTAATAAAAATTGGCAAGCTGATTCTAAAATTTATATGAGAAAATAAAGGATGTAGGCTAGTCAAGCATCATTTAAAAGAAAGACAAAATTGGAAAGTTCACAGTACCTGACTTCAAGATTTAATATAAAGCTACAGAAATCAACTTTACATTACTTATTATAAATATAATTACATTATTATTATTTGTGGTGGAAGGATAGATATGTAGATCAATGGAACAGAAGAGAGTTCAGAAATACACACACATTTACATGGTCAGTTGATTTTCAACAAACATGTAATTCAAAGAAGAATGTATTTTCAATAAATGATACTAAAACATTTCAACATACCTATGTAAAAAACAGAAAACAGAAAAACCCAAAAGAACCTTGACTCACACCTCATCGCATATACAAAATTAAGTCAAAATGGGTCATAGATCTAAATGGAAAACTTTAAATCATGAAACTTCTAAAAGAAAACGTGGGACGGAATACATGTGATTTTGGAGAAGGCAAAAAAAAAAAAACATTTAATGGGATACAAAAGCACAAATCACAAAAGAAAAAATCAGTTGGACCATCAAATTTAAGAGAATGTAAAGACAAGTCTAAGATGCGGAGGAAACACTTGTTATGTACATATCTGATAAGGGATTTTTATCCAGAAATATAAAGAACTCTCACAACACAGTAATGCAAAGCAACCAATTAAAAAATGAGCAAAACATGAGAACAGACACCAAAAATGGAATGTGAGTGGTACGTAAATAGGTACATAAAAAGAAAATATCACTTGCCATGGAGGAATGCAATTCAAAACCACAGTAAGAAATCACAACACATTTACCAGAATGCATAAAATATTTTAACTGACAATAACAAGTACTAATAAAGACGTAAAAACATTTGGAATTCTCATATCTCTTTGGCAGATACAGTCATTTTGGAGAACAAACTGACAGTCTCTTTAAAAAGTTAAACATATACTTGCCATAAGACCTAATAATCCCACTCCTATGTATTCCCCCAAGAGAAAAGAAAACAGACCTCCAACCTCCAACAAAGACCTATACACAAATATTTACAGAAGTTTTATTACTAGGCCCCTCCAAACTAGAAACAACCCAGAAGTCCAACAACTGGTGACTGGATGACCAAATTATGGCACACAGTAAAAGGAACAAACTGATATGAATAATATGGAGGGATCTTAAAAGCATTATGCTAAGTGGAAGAAGTCAGACACAAAAGGGTTTTTACTATATTATTTCATTTGTATGACATTCTGAAAAAAAATAAAATGATAGGGACAGATATCAATTCACCAATGACCAGAAGGAGCTTTCTGGAATGATAGAACTGTTCTCTATCTTGATTATTGTGGTGGTTACCCAAGTGTATACATCTGTCAAATTCAAAGAATGGTATACCTAAAATGATACATTTTCCTGAATGTAATGTACACCTCTATAAATCCAACTTCCGAGAAATTCAGTATTATCTGCAGAGTCCAACTTGATACCATCAGCAGTTACATTGCTCTCCCTATTATACGCTGCACATTTGCCGCACTAAGTAGTCTCTTATTTTCAACTGAGGTTAATGGAGGAGCAGGATATTTATATTTATAAAAGAGGGAAGATACCACCTTATTTTTAACCACCTTCCTTTTTCCTTCATACTTTTTATGTTCTTTATCATGTCTAAATGGAAATTAATTTATCACTGATTTTATTGTACTTGATATTATAATTTTTCTTGTAAAACAGACATTTTGATTTTAATTGATACCACAAAATATGAATAATTCCCAAATCGACATTTTCCTGAAAGATTAATAGTCTAAATGGAATCAAGTAACTACAAATTAAATACAGTTATTAGAAGTTACATTATTTAATGTTAAAAATGCTATCCTGCCAAACAATTCCATAAAGACTGGAATTATAAAAGATAATTGAAACTCTATTATTCTGCCTACTACTCTTATTTAAATTTGTATAAACATTTACCAGTTCCAAAAGAATAAAAGCTTCCTAAAGTTATCTAGCTAACACATTCTCTCTTAACATGCATGAGTCTATTTTCCTATCAGTCTATTTTCCTATTTATTTAAATATTTGAAACTTAGCAATTATTTTGCACATAAAATTAACATCTTTCAATTATCATTAGTCATCATACTATTTTACCCTAGAATAATACATATATGTATATTCACGAATTAATTGAAATATTTCAATATATAAAGCACAAAAGATTTTTCAGTTTGAGTTACTTCCGAAATGCCTACCTATGTTTGAAAATGTTCAAATATTAATAATAAATTCAAATGACACAGCCTTGTTTGTAATCCTGATGCAATTACATTGGTTAAACATGATGTCTGTCTCCTAATCACAGGAACATTGAGAGTGGACAATCGGGACACTTGGGTGGCTCAGCAGTTGAGCATCTGCCTTTGACTCAGGGCCTGATCCGGGGGTCCTGAGATCAAGTCCCACATCGGGCTCCCCACAGGGAGCCTGCTTCTCCCTCTGCCTATGTCTCTGCCTCTCTCTGTGTGTCTCTCATGAATAAATAAATGAAATCTTAAAAAAAATAAAGAAAGAAAGAAGTGGACAATCTCAGAGATCTCAGGAATGACACTGAAATAGGCACTTGACTAAGTTGACCTTCCAAAGGCTGAAGCCCAGATTCAATAGGAGGGCTTGGCTGAGTTGGAAGGCTGAAACCAAACTCGGGTCATGGTTTTCATCTGTACTGGGATGTCTCTTATGGGACGTCCAGAGGGAAGTTGGCTTCCCAGAACACCAGAAACAACTCTACAGCCCAGCAACAAATCTTTATTGAATGCCACCATGTGCTGAGCTCTATGCTAGGGATATAGTGGCAAACAAGAGACTCTGGTTGGAGAGAGAAGTAACCTGTAACTCTGCAGTGTGCCAGAGAGATAGGGTTGCATCATGGCCCCAATTATGCCATTAGCATACCAGCATAAGGAGTCCCATAAATCCTATGAACTGAAGAGTGAGCCCAACAGAGAGGAGGGGGAACAAAGAAAGGGCTCCTACACAAAGATGATTCAGAAGATATTTGTTAAATAAACCAATTTCAAATTCCAAGGTACCCACACCAGCCCACTTCCCCGCTGGCTATGAACCTACCCCCTGCCAAGTTTAGAGCAAAGGCACAAAGGAAGAAGCCAACCTTGACTACATCCGCCTGCTGGCAGCCCTTCTGCAAACACACCAGTATTTACACATTCTGGTCTACACTTCCTGCTGCCTTTTCCTTTCTCTACCCTGCTCTTGGAACCAGGGCATGGGGAGAAACGGGCTATGGAAACTAGATTCATTCCTTGGAGTCGGCTGTTTTCTACCCTGACCCCTCTTCTTGAACAGAAGGAAATGCCCACAGTAGCAACCTAGAGTTTTCTGATTGCCAGCAACAGACTCCAGCCAATTTATGTAAAAAGGTCATTGGAAGAGTTCACTGTTGCGTGCAGAACTGAGAAAAAAGCACAACAGGGATGGGAAAGAACAGCAAGTAGGGCAGCTCTGGGGCAGAAAGCGGTGAGCAGGCTTTCTGATGTGGCTGCCACCATAAATCAGTCATAACCAACTTTAGGTTTTGTTGTGGCAGTGGCTGTTGTTTCTGCTCCAGATTCCATTAAAAAAAAAAAAAAAAAAAAAAAAACCTTTGGCTGGAGGAAAGCAAGCATGCAGATTGATGGTCCTCCAAAGACTGCCAAAGCCATGGGGGAGAGGGGCACCCTAAGATGAGACTGGGAAGTTCTGACTCAAAAAGAGAATGGATGTCTCCTGCATACACTCTCTTCGCATCTTGTCAAAAAAGGGAAACAGCAGGAGTGCGTACCAGGAGACCTGATCTAATGGAGGGTCCCCTGCAGAACTCATGTCTGCACTGGGTCCCACAGGACAAGAAGTTAGTGAGATTTGGGGGTGAATGTGGGAGAGCACTGAACAAAGCAGAACCACAGGAGCAAAGGAGGGAAGAGGTCCATGCAACCTTCCAGATACTCTCTCCACCATCCAACACTGGCCCCTCACAGTGGACATTTGTCATTTGCCAGCATCCATCCCTCTTCTTCTAGTGACACCTCCTAAATTTCAGTTCCAGAGCCACCCTCCCCCCATCCACCCTCACACCACCTCCTGGGTCGAGGGGTGGAACTTGCAATGCAGGGCTTAAGCCAGTGGCCAGGTTTATCCAACTGATCACCATGATGAGTCAAGACCTGAGCCAGACCACTCAGAGTAAACCTAAAGCCTTCTGAGAAATGGTGATATTTTTTTTTCCCACCAGACTAAAACACCTAAATGTCGGGGGAATGGGTAATCTCTGTACCTTTTGCTCAATTTTGCTGTGAACTTAAAAGTGCTCTTTAAAAAATAATCTATTTAAAAACAAACAAATAACAACAGCAAAACTCTGAATGGTGTAAGGTCTGGAAAGCTTGAAGCCATCCATGATGCCATCACAGGGAGCCTGAGAACAAAGCCAATACCTAGAGAAGAACCCAGACCAGGATTTGTTTGATGACATGTTTTGAGCTACTGGGTCAAGCTGCATCTAAACCCAGGACTCTCCCTGGACCTTTTTTAAAAGATTTTATTTAGTTATTCATGAGGGACTCGGAGAGAGAGGCAGAGACATGGGAAGAGGGAGAAGCAGGCAGCGTGTGAGGAGCCTGATGTAGGATTTGATCTCCGGACCCTGGGATCACAACCTGAGCAGAAGGCAGACACTCAACCACTGAGCCACCCAGGTGCCTCTGGACTTTTTTTTTTTTTTTTTTTCAGTGACCTAAGCCAGCAAATTCCATTTTGCTTCAACAAGCTCTCTCCCACCACTCCCTATATCATCTGGAATGAGAATCAGAGCCTTTTACATCTGAGAGCAGGGTCACTCCAAAGGCCCAGAGACCCAGGAAACCAACTGGAAAACCTGGGCTCAGGATGAGCTGAGCTCATGCAACAGGACAAACTTTTGCTCAGCAGCCAAATTGGCCTGGGTTCAAATGTGGTTCTCACCTCTTCCCTGGGTGGCCTTGGGCTAGTGACTTGACATCTCTGGGTCTAAATTTCCTCATCTATAAAATAGGGATGATAATGAGATTGCCCTCATAGCATCACTGCAAGGACTGACAGGTTGCACATAAAACATCTGGCCTGAAGCCACCCTCTAACATGTGTTAGCTGTTAGTAAAACACCCTCTGCCAAGAGGGACTGACACTGGTGCTCAATTCCCACAGATGAACTGCTAATCTGGGGGAAACCGCGAGCTTGCTCCTAGATTACCCAGATGCATATTACAGGGGCTTTAGAGAGTTATATTTTTGGCTACTCTAGATCCGACAAGAACAAAAAGATCTGCGTGTTCCAAAGCTAGGTGCTTTCCAGAAGCCAGACCAGGAAATAAAGGTGACGTATCTGGTAAATGTTTTTTGTTACAGAGCAGCTAGCTCTTTGCTAATCCTCTGCAATTTTCCCCATTCTTTTCCCATGTGGGGACCTCCTTTTTGCTGACAAACCCTCATCCCTGGCCATGCACCCCCTGCCTTGGGATTTGCCTATCCTGAGATTGGCTCTTCCATTCCTTATCCTTATCTGGTAAATGGGCCCTGCCTTTGGAATGCACCATCCCACGGCCAGCTCTGCAGCTTGGCTTCCCTCCTTGATAATTGTATCTCCTACATTGCTGGCTCAGACCCAGTGCCAGCCAATCCCAAGCCTTCCTGGAACCTTACATATGAGTTCCAGCAACCATGAATTACCCATTAGAGCACTATTGCAATTGGGACCATGGTTGCCTGCCAAAAACAGAATATCGTGCTGCAATGGCTCACTCTGATAGGGGTTTATTCATCTCCTACAATAAGGAACAAGCAGCCAAGGGATGGATGACAGCTCATCTCCATGCTTCTGCTCTGCCATCCTTAGCTTTCTTCCTCAGATCTTTTGTCTCATGGTTACAAGATAGCTACCATCCTTCCAGACCTCGGGTGTGCATTAAAGACAGAACATATAAGAAAAAAGAAGCAACAAAGAATATACTTATATCAAAAAAAGCAAAGCTTCCCCAGAAATCCTCAGCTTATGACTCACTGGCTAAAAGTATGTCGCATGGTCACATCCAGCTACAAAGGAGTCTGGGGAATAGGTATTCTTAGGTGGAAACACTGACATACAAATAAAATATGGGTAATGTTAGTAAGGAAAAAGGATAAAGTAATATAGAGTTTAATAGGGGTCAGCAAACTCTAAGCAGTGAACCACATCTGGCCCATGGCTATCTTATAAAGTTTTATTGAAACACAGCTGTACCCATTTGTTTGTAACATTACAACAGCAGTGTTGAGTAGTTGCTACAGAGACCTAATGGCTCACAGAATCTAAAATATTTACTTTCTGGTCATTTACAGAAAAAGTTTGTCAATTCCTAAGGCAGACAATTAGCAATGTCTACCACATGTACCAGCAAAGGAAAGACATAATTTTTTTTTCTGGAAAGAATATATTATTTTCAGAAGAACATCCCAATCTTCATAAAAAAAATCAGATATGAAAAGAACCAGATGTCCACCAACAGATGAATGGATAATGAAGATGTGGTCTATATATAAAATGGAATACTTATTCTCAGCCATCAAAAAGAATGAAATTTTGCCACTTGCAATGACATGGGTGGAACTAGAGGGTATTATGCTAAGCGAAGTAAGTCAGAGAAAGACAAATACCGTATAATTTCACTCAAATGTGGAATTTAAAAATAAAATAAGATAAAATCAGAAAGCGAAGCAAACCATAAGAGACTCTTAACTACAGGGAACACACTGAGGATTGCCCGAGGGGAGGGGGTTGGGGGATGGAGTAATGGGTGATGGGTGTTAAGGAGGGCACTGATGCAATGAGCACTGGGTGTTACATGCAACTGATGAACCACCAAATTCTACCCCTGAAACTATTAATACACTATATGTTAACTAAATTGAATTTAAATTTTAAAAAATGTAAGGAAAAATCAGAACACTTTTTGTTCTGCTTACATTTATTTTAGAGTTTAGTATTAATTTTTAATTTTGAATTACATATGGGATAAATGAAGAACCTCATAAACTTTCAAGGCTTAGGGATGATAAAGGTCTTAAATTGGCCTTGATTTTCAAGCACTTCTTCTGGTGGTCTGACTTCCATTCATTCCACAAATAGGTACTGAGCATCTACTATGGCAGGGTGGTGCTAGGTCCTGGACAAGGACAGTATAGATGAATGGATGAATAGATGATAGATAGATAGATAGATAGATAGATAGATAGATAGATAGATAGATAGATAAACTGAGAGCAAGAGAGAGAATCAGAGATCATTATAATTATATCATGCCTTCAGGGACACCTGGGTGGCTCAGTGGTTGAGCACCTGCCTTTGGCTCAGGGCATGATCCCAGAGTCCCGCGATCGAGTCCCACATCCGGCTCCTTGCGTGGAGCCTGCTTCTCCCTCTGCCTGTGTCTCTGTCTCTCTCTGTCATGAATAAATAAATAAAATCTTTTTAAAAAATTATGTCATGCCTTCTAATTTTGGTAGACAACTAGTAGCGTCCACTACACAAAGCAGGCTCAATGAGTCCTTGTTGAACTCAGGGATGAGATAGTTGACATCTGTGTGTTCCCAGAAACTCTCAGGTCCTACTGGTGCAGATCCACTGTCCCCTACACCTGGAGGTTACTTCCAGCCACTCCGTCTTTCCTGCAAAGATCGCCTTCTGACGTCATCACTGGCTCCCAGCCAAGGCAAGAATAGAACTACACCCGTAAAGGGCCCTCCTTCCTGGATTATTACAGCATTTCGCCTGCCACGTTGATGACCTTATGCTCTGCCTCCCACCAAGTTCACACACTAGGTAATTACTCTGGACAAGACCTAAAACCTCACCCTTGATGAATGGTTTAGACAATTAAGAATCCTTAAGAAAAGTTCAAAAACAAATGTATTGTGCAAAGTGCACACCTCCTGAGGCCTCAGACCCCTAAGAAACACACCCCTCCCCCCTTTCCCTCAGGAGGAACAAAAAGAATTAGAACCTTGAGAAACTGGCTGTACGGGCCTATTATAACCTTCATGCAGGGGAGTGACGCTGATGGGGAAATTTCAGGTAAAATGTAAGGACAGAGATTGGAGGCAGGGATACACATTGGTCAGCTGGCTTGCAGAGATCCCAGGCTGTGCCCCACATACCTAGCATGGACTGCCCCCGGTCTCTCCCAGTGAAGATTATCTGGCCTATATACAGTATGTATCTCTTCCCTAGGGGTTCAATGTGGCAGCACATTCATCAGATAAATTAATTCTGTTAATGTGCCAAGGAGAAGGGCCCTTCCAGGAAACCAGGTCCTCTCATAGATGTGTTGGCCCTGTTTGCTATTAAAATATTTGTCATAGTGAAACATCAGGCCTAAGAGGGAAGAGCAAAAAGGCAATGCTTCTGAACAAATGGAACCCACAGCCTTTAAAATTTGGCTCTGGAATGAGACCCTCCAAGTAGGATTCTGGGGACCGGCTCAGGCCCTTACAGTCCTTTAGTCCCCAAAAGGGTAATTTGATCCCAAAGGTGACAAGATGACCAGGAGGCATTCTCCACCAGGACACCAGCCCATAAGTAGGAAGCAGAAAGGCCCAGAAGGGAGAGTAGTGCAGGTCCGACAGAGGTCTGATGGAAGAGAATAGGCCAGAGGCAGGCTCACTCTGGGGCGTTTGCACCTGCCATGGGGCTGCTGGACAGTGCTTATTTCCCTGTAACCCTACAGCCTCCACATAGCCCACCGAGGTCTGTGTTAAGCTGGGCGCAGGATTTATGCAGTCAGCATATGAGACTTTTTTTTTTATTTATAAAAAAATAATTATTATATTTTACTTATTCATGAGAGACACAGAGAGAGAGTCAGAGACACAGGCAGAGGGAGAAGCAGGCTCAACGCAGGGAGCCCGACCTGGGACTCGATCCTGGGTCTCCAGGATCACACCCTGGGCTGAAGGCAGCGCTAAACCACTGAGCCACCCGGGCTGCCCAGCATATGAGACTTTAAATGTACCCCATAGGTTTTACCCTTTTATTATGGAAATTTTCAAATGTACACAAAAGTAAAATGACCCTTAAAACCCCCCTGTACCTCTGCCCAGCTTCAACAATTATCAACATTTTGCCTATCTTGTTTTACCTGCCTATCCACCTCTTCCCCCCCACCCTTTGGTGAGTATTCTGAGTACTTTAAAGCAAATCTAAAACATCTCACCTGTAAATTATATCGTACTAATTAAATGGTGTTTGAAATACTACAAACAGACGGTAGCCCCTACTTTCAACCGTACCAGCCAGAGTAATGAGCAAGGAGATCGAGACACCTTGGTTTAGTCCTGCCAGCCGCCTTCTTTTTACAACAAAGAGAACTCACAAGTGAGCCACCCGGCGATGTTGGTGCCAAAGCAAGAACCAGGGAGAAGTCGGCCCTCAGGCTGCCTGGTGAGTGACGGACCCATGGCTGAGGAGCGATTTCCCAGGCCCGGGGTCCTGGGGGAGGGCAAAGGACCCCCCCACTCACTCCTGGCAGGAAGCGGTTCCAGCACACACTTCTGGAAGCGCAGGCCCCGGGTGAGCAGCTGGCCAGGGATGAAGCCGGGTCCCAGGATGTGCAAGCTGCGGTGATTGGAGTGGGGTATCCCGGGTGGCCGGGGTACTGGGGTTGGGGTGGCCTATGGAGACAAGAGGAGGTTCGCTCCCACGACTGGCGGGAAACCCGGGACCAAGGTGGGCTAGGGCCGGGGTCGTCAGGCCGCCGCCCCGGGGCCCACGTGGGGAGCAGGCGGCCGAGGCTGGCTTGGCGCCCACGCCCCGGGGCTGGGAGCAGGAAGTCGTCTCCAGCGGGCGCGGCCCTGGGCGCGGTGCTGCAGGTGCGGCGCTGCAGGTGCAGCGCTCGGGAGCCGGGCGGGCGGCCAGTACCGAGGAGGAGGTGAGCCTGGGGTCGCCGTAGAGACCGGGGAACGCAGGCCCCGGGGCCAGAGCTGGCGGCTGGGCCCGGCTTGCGGAAGGGGTTTCTAGAAGGGGAAGGGAGCCTGGGGGGTGGAGGAGGGGATGTTGCCTTGATGCTTGCATGGGAGGTCTTCTCAAATGGGGCAGGGGAGGGGGGGTGGGAAGCGCAGACTGATTGAAGTCCTGCAGGGATATTGTGGCCTCCGGCCTCACGGAGCGCCACGGGGCAGGGGGAGGGGGTCTCAAGGCCTGTAAGAGGGATGGGGGAAGTAAAAGTGGGAGAAAGGAAGGGAATGCGACGGGAGTGAGCTGGGGATAGTAGAGGAACGGGGCGGGGGTTGGGGGGGCTGGTATGGGGCCTCGACGCCCAGGGACGCGAGGCGCTGCGGAGGCCCTGGGGAGGCGGTCGGGCCCGGGTTGGGGGCCGCCGGGGACCTTCACGTGAGCGGAGTCAGGGGGAGTGAGCTTCTGGAGGGGATGCAGCTGGGCGGGGGGCGGGGCTTGCAGCAAAGGGGCCGAGGCTCGAGCACCTATAGAAACCTTCCGCGGCGGCCGATCCCCACCCCACCCCCCACCCCCACCCCCACCCCCCACCATCCCCGAGCGGGCAACGCAGTGGATCCGGACGCGAGCCGGACTCGGAAGGTGGTGTCTCGCCGGCTGTGGCTTTAAGGACGACGCCGGGCGTGCGGGCCCTTTAAGGAGGGGTCGGGGGCGTGTCAGGAAATGAGTCCTGGGCCCGCCTCTCCCGGGAGGGCGGCCTCGGACGTCCGGGGGCTCGGGGCTGCGCGCGGGCTGGGGCTCGGGGGGCGGCGCGCTGCGGGCTGCTGCCGGCCCGGCCTCCTCCCGCGTCCCTCGGACCCCGCCCGGGCCCCTCTGACCTTCCCTGCACCCCTCTCCCGAACCCCTCGCACGGCCCCCTCCAATCAGCTTCCTGCACGCCTCCCCTTGCTCCCTGCAAACGCCCCTGCCTCCCTGTCTTCCCCACGCCGCCCTGCGCCCGCTCCGGCACCTTCGCCCGGCCTTCCTCCGCCCCCGCCCCCGCCCCCTCCTTCCTGAGACCCGTCCCTACCGGGCTCCGGCCCCCTCTCCCCTGACAGGTCTTCCGTCTAACGTGAGCCTCTTCCTCTCCCCCCCGCCCACCCCGTGTCTTGTCTCATGAGCCCCTCCGGGTGGGGGCAGGTGGTGGGGCTCCCGCCAAAGCAGAGCCTGTGGATGGGGAGGCCTCTAGGCCATCCTCCCCCTGACAGTTGAGGGCTGCGGCTTGCAGAAGGCAGACGGGAGCTGACAGCCCTGTACTCCAGTTCTGGTAGGGTGACCCGGTTCCTCTGCTACCATGAACAGGGCTCCCCTGAAGCGGTCCAGGATCCTGCACATGGCACTGATGGGGGCTTCCGACCCCTTGGGAGAGGCAGAAGCCATCAAGGAGAAGCCCTTTTTGCTGCGGGCATTGCAGATCACACTGGTGGTGTCCCTCTACTGGGTCACCTCCATCTCCATGGTGTTCCTTAACAAGTACCTGCTGGACAGCCCCTCCCTACAGCTGGACACCCCCATCTTCGTCACCTTCTACCAGTGCCTGGTGACCACGCTGCTGTGCAAGAGCCTCAGCACACTGGCTGCCTTCTGCCCTGGTGCCATGGACTTTCCCACCCTGCGCCTGGACCTCAGGGTGGCCCGCAGTGTCCTGCCCCTGTCAGTGGTCTTCATCGGCATGATCACCTTCAATAACCTCTGCCTCAAGTATGTCGGGGTGGCATTCTACAACGTGGGCCGCTCACTCACCACCGTCTTCAATGTACTGCTATCCTACCTGCTGCTCAAGCAGACCACCTCCTTCTATGCCTTGCTCACCTGCGGCATCATCATTGGTGAGTGGCCAGCCAGGACCATGGGGAGTGGGGCAGGGGAGGGAACGGGGGCCAAAACCCCAAGGAGCGACCCTGCCAAGCATCTTTGGGCTTTGTTTGTCCCTGCTCCCTTTCACAGAGTCAGATAAGGAAGAGTCTGGGCCCAGAGACAAGAAGTTAGAGGCCTAGCCAGGGCCTCTCATAACAAGATGGCATTATAATCTAAATTTCACAAAGGGGAAAAAAAAACCCAAGATAGAGAGAAGTTGAGTAATTTGTTGAAGATCACACAGCTGATAAGTGGCAGAGCTGGAGTCTGATCTCAAGCAGGCTGGCTCCATATGCTTGTCCACTGTATTGCTTCTCAGGGGTTCAAGGGCCCTGACTCCCTATCCAGTGCTATTTCCAGAGGAAAATACATCTTATAATAAGTATACATCACCGTCTGGGCCTGCAGGCTCATAGTCATGGCTAAGAGAGTGAAGAGAAATAAGCTTGGTGAGGTTTTAGCTGTCTTTCCACAGTTGACCCCTAGAAGAATTACTGATGGGGACATTGTGCCAATCATTCACATATGGCATCTTCTTTGTTCCCCTGGAGATCACCTGAGTGGTAGTATCTCCCTAATCAACTCCATACAAACAAGGAAACTGAAGATCAGAGAGGTTAAGGTACTTGGCCAGGGCCACACAGCTAGAAAGTAGCCAGGCTGGGGCACAAACCCAGATTGGCCAGACTCCCAGGCCTATGCTTTTAACCCCCCGACTCTGCTCCTGTGCCCTAGAGATTGCAGCTGTGCCCTCCAAGGCAGTACATGACCACATGTGTCTATTTCAGTTTAATTCAACTTCAGTGACATGTTTAACATTCAGCTGCAGGTGTTACAGTGTGAATCTGTGGCCACATTTCCACAAGTGGCCAATGGCTACTGTCTTGGAAGCGCAGATTACGGAACATTTCCATCCTCACAGAATGGTTTTTTGCAGCACTCTGGGTAAGAGTGCACCCACTTCCTTCTGAATCCTCCCAGGACTCTGATATCCAGGAACGTGGTCTTTCTTCAAACCTGTTTTTCCTGGTGCTGTCAAGCTCATGTTGATTGACCTACATATTCTTCACTGGTGTCTCAGAGTCCCCAGGCTGAGGCACACAGGTGGCAGGAGAGGGGCCCTTCCCCTGCCACCCGTCCTAGAAAATGTTACCCTCATTGACCAGCTGCTGGATCTCAGACTACTCAGTCCAGGTCCAGGAAGGGAGAGGGAACAAGGCTGAGGTTAGGGTAGAAGGAGCAGCTGAGACCTCTGGCAGATTTTTGCTTGTCCCTCAGAGTCCCAGGGCTCACTTAGCAAATGCCCACTGGATCTCCACTTCGGCCATGAAGACCCTGGGAGTAGGGGGCAGAGGGAAAGGGGAGCCTGGTTGGGGGGCAGGGAGAATTTGCATGCGGAAAAGTGAAGTTACTAGGGAAACTAGGCCCAAGTCCTAAAAGTAATCAAAGTAGCTGATGGTGTGATAGCTCTGAGAAAGGGCATTCGCTGGCCCTACTGATGGGGCCCAGGGGCCGGGGAGGCTGGTGCTCTCTGCCTGCCCCAGACCCAGCCCCCCTCTCTGCTGTGCTTCCCCTCAAGATGGGTCTCTGGTGACGATTCCTGGGTCACTGCTCCTTTCATTGTACCTTTCAGAGCTCCTTCTGGGTGCAAGCCCCTCTAAGATGCAGAACCTCATGGTGGATGTCCCCTCTGGACTTGGAAAGCAAGGAGCCAGGGGACAGAGGGTGCCCTGGCTAATCTTCCCCATCCCCAGAGTAGGCCTATAGATACCTGTTGGCAAAGGTTCTGCCAAGAAAGAAAATACCATGCATGAGTGCCTACACCGTAGTAAGTGCCTTTTCTCCTTCAACCTTTAAAACCACCTCCTGAACAACCTCCATTCACATCATTCATTCATTCAACAAATATGGCCAGGCACAAGCCAGAGACCATGCTAAACTTTGGGGATGCGAATTTGGCAAAGGCTGATGGGGTGCCTATGCTCCCGAGGGCATGGTGGTGATGTATGGCAGTGAGTTATGCTACAGGGGTGAGGCTGTGACTGGAGTGTAGAAAGGAACCTGGTGGGGGATGGGGAAGAGTGAACCCAAGTGAGGGGTGGAGAAGAGGAAACCCAAGTGGGGGTGGAGAGGAAGAGGGGGTTGGGAATGGGGTAATCTAAGCAGGCGTTCTGAAAGTACTAGAGGGGTATAAGGAAGGGGTGAGGAGAGAATGTTCTAGGCAGAATTAAGTACCTGTGCGTTTCTTCCTGTTTGGGCCAGAGCAGGAATCGCCAGACAGGAGGCTGCCTAAGTTAAGGGAGTTGGTATGTTTCCTGGGGTAGTAGGTGAGGAGGGGCTTTAAGCCAGGACAGGACCTGAGCAGATCTATCTGTACCTTAGGAAGACCTGGTTACGAGGTGGGAAGTAGTTTGCTTGGGGGGGGGGGGGGGAGGGTCAAGAAAGTTATCCTGTCATCTTAGATGAAGGAAATGGGAGCTCTGAAAAGTTAAGCCAACTTCCTCAGGCCACCCAGGCTCTAAATGGCAGCACCAGATCGGAACCCAAATCTCTCTGATGCCAAAACTTTTCGCCCTCCCCCACGTTCCAGATGCTGTGGCAGGGGATACAGCCCGTGTAAGATACAGCCCGTGTAAGATACAGCCCGTGTAAGATACAGCCCGTGTAAGATTCAGCCCCTGGCTCCTGGGAAGGTGGTGCCTCGCTAAAGAGATGGGCAGGTGCCTAACAGCCTAGGGCAGGCAAGGAGTCTTGCAGGGAAGCCCAGGCAGGGAGAGGCCACGAGGAGGTCTGGGGGCTGGAGGTATCAAGAAAGACTTACTCCCTGGAGAGGCCAGCTTTGACCTTGAAGAATGCATAGAATTTCCCAGGAAGGAGGAGGAGGGTGTTTCTGGTGCAGGAAATGAACGAGGACACTGAGTCCCCACGTGAGGAGCAGGGAGATGAGAGAGACAACATGAGACAATCGTAGGACAGAGACAGGCAAGGAAGGGTGCGGGAAGCCCAGTGTGCCAGGCTGAAGAGCATAGACTTGATGGTGGGCAATGGGGAGCCATGGAAGCGGTGTGAGCAGGAGGTGACACAAGACGAGAATGTCCCAAAGAGAGTCAGGCCACAGGTGATTCTAACCCATTGTAGGCTCCCATTTTACAGACAAGGAAGCCACGGCTCTGAGACCTTAAATCACTGACCCAAGGTCACCTTAACCATGAAGCACTCAGCCCTTGGGAGCTCATTTCTGATACAACTTTCCAGATGCCTCAGGCCAGCACAGTCGCGGGTTATGGGTTCTCTGAGCACACTGCACTGTTTTATGACCCTCATTACAATTGTAATTAAAGAAATAATTGGGAAATGAATCGTTTTAATGTCTTCCTCTCCTAGAATGTAAGCTCCTGAGAAAGCGTTCATGTCCAGGGCCACTTCCCAGCCCTTGTGTGGTGCTCTGCACGTCAGAGAGCGTTTATTGCAGAGAGGGCTGGAGGATGGGACGGCGAGGGCAGCATTAGTCTGTGAACTCTGGTAGCAAAATTCTCTTTCTCTTCCCCATCTTCACACCGCTTACCCTACTCTCTCCCCACTGCAGGTGGCTTCTGGCTTGGTGTGGACCAGGAGGGGGCTGAGGGTACCCTGTCTTGGACGGGCACCCTCTTTGGCGTGCTAGCCAGCCTTTGCGTCTCTCTCAACGCCATCTACACCAAGAAGGTGCTCCCAGCAGTGGATGGCAGCATCTGGCGCCTGACCTTCTACAACAATGTCAACGCCTGTGTCCTCTTCCTGCCCCTGCTCCTGCTGCTGGGGGAGCTTCAGACCCTCCTCAACTTTTCCCAGCTGGGCAGCGCCCACTTCTGGGGCATGATGACGCTGGGCGGGCTGTTTGGCTTTGCCATCGGCTACGTGACAGGTCTACAGATCAAGTTCACCAGCCCCCTGACCCATAATGTGTCTGGCACGGCCAAAGCCTGTGCCCAAACGGTGCTGGCTGTGCTCTACTACGAGGAGACCAAGAGCTTCCTCTGGTGGACAAGCAACATGATGGTGCTGGGGGGTTCCTCTGCCTACACCTGGGTCAGGGGCTGGGAGATGAAGAAGATTCAGGAGGAGCCCAGCCCCAAAGAGGATGAGAAGAGCAGCATGGGGGTGTGAGCTCCTCCAGAGACCTGGGGATGGCCCAATAAGGGAGAATGCCCAGGGTAAGGCCAGAAGAGCCATGAAGGCTCTCTGGACCCTGAGAATGTCATCTGGAGGGAGTACTGTTTCTACTGTTTACAAACGTGATCACAATCAGGTGGTTGAAATGGAACCAGTGTTTTCAAGTGATGTCAGAAAGTTGCCAAACCTATCTCAACCCCCTTTCCTGTTTCTGGGTTTTGTCCTCCCTTAGGGAGGAGGGACCCCAGGGGAACAGCCAGTTAGGTTCTCTAGAAGAACACTAGCTTTCAGGGAGTAAGAGAGAGCGCGGCACCCCCTCCTGTTCCCCTTCCAAGGGCTTCTACCTCCACGTGACCTTTGGAGTTGGGATGGGCCACAATCTTTACGGGACACCAGTAAGTCTTCCCTTATACTCAGGGGAGATGGGGGTGTGACCCCACCACAGGCCAACTGAAGGGATTTGGGAAACCTCATATCTCTGGGTCCCAGGATGCAGTGAAGCTTTGACCCCACAAATCAGCCTTCTAGAGGAGAGTGTGGGCTGGGCTAAGGGAGGAAACAAGACAGACCCATGTTGTCTCTTCTCTGTGTCGAGACCAGCAGGCCCCATGGAAGGGCACAAAGGATCATGCGTGCCCCCTGGCCCAGGAACCCCAGGGACCTCTGGGAATAGGCCTGGGAATGGGGCACATCATAGGAAAGCACCCTCTCCCCACCGTCCGCACCCTGTGTTCCCAGCTTTTGAACACGGGGGAGCCATACAGCTTTTACAGGTTGGGCAGGGTCGTTAACACCCACCCCAATCCCTGATACTGAGCAGTGTCATTCCTCATATCCCAAGGAGCACCTGACTCAGGTAAGCCCTCCGGGGGGTGGAGCCAAGTAGCCCTCCCAGCTCCACCTTCTCAGAGCTTCATCCCCAGGGGGCTGGTGGAGCCAGGGCCCTGGCTCTGAACTTCCCACCTCAGTGGTGCTGTGCCATCCCCAATCTGATCCCTGTGCAGGTATTGTAAGCTGACTATGACAAAGGCCATCAACTGACCATTCTGCTTTATCCCTGAAGTTAGGACTGAAAGAAACTGCTCCTCCCCTCACCAATCCCCTGTGGCCGCAGGATGGCCCTCATGCCCCCATCCCTTCTGTTGCACATTCTGTTCCATATCCTGGAGGTAATCCCTGATGTTTTTAGCCCCTCATAGGGAAAGGCCGGAGGGCATGGTCTTCTAATTCACCGAGGTTTCTAATGAGGTTAGTAGGGTCTGATGCTCTGAAGTGAGTGAATTTCATTAAAGGTGGGAGTAAGACATTGTAATGTAAACCCTGACCGTTGGTGTTCTTTTCTGCAAATTAGGTGCCTGACTTAGCTCTGATGGCTAAAGCATCCACTTCAGAGATTGCCGGCCACAGGACAGGACAGAGAGCCAAGTGGGAAGGGGGCCTGTGTTTTAAAGATTTTAGTTGATTTCAGTAACTGATCGGTTGGGTCATTTGTTTTGTTGTTGTTGTTGTTGTTTTCCTCTTCCTACACTTTAAATTTCCACTCTGATGTTCTGAATCCACCAATAAAGTGTGAGCCCACAAAATCCTCAACCCCAATAAAAGCAGAGCCCCAGGCCTGTGTGTGCTCTCTCAGTCTCTCTCCCTTCCCCCCCCACCCCCCCACCCCTGCATCACTGTGTGGCCCCAGGTGTGCTGTGTAGTTTCCAGATCCTGTAAGGAATAAACCTTTATTTTTTTCAATGTTTTCTGATGGTTATTGCTGGAGGGTATCTTGGAATCTTAAGAACCACAAGGCCGGGTCCCACTGCAGCATTTCTTGGTGACAGGCTGAGACCAGCACAAAACAATCAGTGTAGTTGGCAGGATTGCACGATTGCCCTTGCAATGAACCGAGAGGAATGCCCTTGTTACCTGGGATTTGCTTACTAACCACCTAAGTCAGGTGGATGACACCATCTGGATAAGGAACACGGACTTGCTGGGGGTCTGTCGCACTGCCACGTGCTTTCTCACACTGCCTCTGTGGTGTTGCCTGAGGTATCCCCACCCAGAAGTTCACAGCTGCCATGATTATCCAACAATCTCCCCAGAGCACCATGTCCAAGGCCATATGGTCTAATGAGACAATTAGACCACTAATTACAAAGGCTTTAATTGACTGTTAATCTGCATAAGGGTCCTGTATACTCAAGGCCAAGGAGAGCTAAGGAGGGTGGGTTAGATAGCCAGGCTGTTGTCTCTACCTGAGGAGTGGCTCTGGGCTGGACACTAGGAAAAGATTCCCTCAGGTGAGGAGGACGGGTGACCACCAAGTGCTCTAACCCAGAAGAGGGTTAAAATCAGTGGTGCCACCTGAGGGAAAATACAGTTGACATCTATGCTTTCTGTGTCATCAGTTCACTCAACTTGTCACTCTTCATCTCCTGACCTGATGGGATATTTTGGGTCCAATCCCTGCTATGATGTTACTAAAATAATAATAATAATAACAATAATAATAATAATAATATCTATAAATGTCCTCAACCTCTGGTTCCAATGCCTCCTAAGAACCAGCTCCTTGACAGATGCAGACCCTTGTGGGTGCTAGATGTTAATCTAGGTGTTTTTCGGTGCCATGCATACCAATAAGCCAAGACTCTGGGGACCCGGGGAGCTTTTCCCAAAGACACAGTATATATTGTGCTAGTGGAGGTAGCTCTTTACCCTGCAGAGGTCTCTTGGGACACCCTGGAAGAGAAAGTGGCCACGTACCAAGAGGGTTCACTGTGATGTCATTCAGAATTTCCCAGTAACAACAGGATAAAAGCAAGAAGCAGAAACTGAGATTGAAAACTATACCTGAACTAAAATTCAAACCTTTCCTAAAGATTGTATGCACAAGATGAGAGTAGAACTAGTTGGCTATTGTGGGTTTTCTTATTTCTTTGGAATAGGCTCTGAATTATTAGAGCTGCCAAAAAGGTGTCAACTGGCTGGTATCCCTAAAAAACCCCAAATCCTTAACTTTCTTAAAGATCCATCTTGGCTATATCCTTGAAGGAGACCCCACAGATCCTGAGCCTAGGAGGTAATTAGAGATTACTTCTCAAGGACAAATACAAATCTTAAATGTCCTCCCCACAAATATTAGTAAAAATCTGTAGCTATCTGGGGCGCCTGGGTGGCTCAGTCAATTAAGCATCCGACTCTTGATTTCAGCTCAGGTCATGATCTCAGGGTCGTGAGATCGAGCCCCATGTTGAGCCCCATGTCATGCTCCATGCTGGGCATGAGCCTGCTTAAGATTCTCTCTCCCTTTCCTTCTGCCCCTACTCCCAATAAAAAAATTAAAACACACACACACCTTTAGCCATCTGAGCAAGTGAACTTCTCACACTCCAACCGCCAAACAAACTTTGGATCCAATTGCCCTTTTATAAATTCATGACTTTTGCAGTGTCATACCCATCTCACAGCTAAAAGTTTAAAACAAAAGCTGTAAGGTCTCTGTGTCTATCCATATGTTTGTGTGTGTCAGTATCTTCCATTTGCAACATATAGGTATATGTGAGATATTTCTACTTCTGCATGGTTTTACTGAAATTAATTTGTAAAGACCTCTGTTCAGTTGGCTAAAAAACAAGTGCGTATATAAATTAAGAATTCTGAAAACTCTCAGAAATATAAGAGAAATTAAGCCAAATGTTTTTCAAGCTCTTGTGATCTAGAATAATATTTGGTAAATAAAAGCTAGTTCAAGGGTTTTTTCAAGTTTTTTTTTTTTTATTTAAGTAAAACAGATATGTCTTTAGAGTGATCATTGGACTCCACTCTACGCATGAAGCCTATTTAAAATACACACACACACACACACATTTAGAGTGATCAGCATTAAATACAATAATTGTATCCCAACTAGGTTTACTAAAGGTTTACTAACGATCAAATAAATTCACATTATCTCTGTTGCAGAATTTGTCAGCAAGAAAAGTAGCTTGGGATTATGTCTGACTTTGTCTGGTGTCTAATGAAGTTTCTGCAGGTAATCTAAACATAGTTGTTGGGAGAGGGATACGAGTGGGATACGTTGTGAGTGGGATATGATTTTTAGGTAAACTTACCAACAACAGTTACGTATTATGGTATGTTTATTTAAAACGTCTCCCAAATCTTTGGTAGCTTTCACCCTTAGAATTTTGCCAAGTTCAATTAAATGATGGAAATTCATTTAATGTCTAGATCATTTCCAAACAATATAAAATACTGACATATTAATTATTAATTCCCAAACAAGCCTAAGTTTACCTGCTTTTGACCTATTATTACAGAGGAACTGAAAGTATTTGGGTTTGTTAGTAAAGATGTCTTGTGCCACATTGAAAACCTGTGTCACAGGGAAATGTGGGTTTCTAGAAATTTTGAAATGTATAATCTAAAGAACACTGGTGTAACAGTTCATGATTGCTTTTTTCTTAATTTTTACTGGAAATTAAGGCTCCTAATGATGAAGAAAAATGTGAGTCAAGGGGCACCTGGGTGGCTCAGTGGCTGAGCAGTTGCCTTTGGCTCATGTTGTGATCCTGGGGTCCTGGGATCGAGTCCTCCATCAGGCTCCCTGAAGGGAGACTTCTCTCTCTGCCTGTGTCTCTGCCTCTCTCTCTGCATCTCTCATGAATGAATAAATAAAATCTTTAAAAATATATATTAAATATCTAAATTTTACTCACAACTTTATAACCTTCTGTACTTGCCTTTAAAATCTTTTATTGGGGGATCCCTGGGTGGCTCAGTGGTTTAGCGCCTGCCTTTGGCCCAGGGTGAGATCCTGGAGTTCCGGGATCGAGTCCCGCATCGGTCTCCCTGCATGGAGCCTGCTTCTCTCTCTGCCTGTGTCTCTGCCTCTCTCTCTCTCCCTCTATGTCTATCATGAATAAATAAATAAAATCTTTAAAAAAATAAAATAAAATCTTTTATTGTTACTTTGTTGAAATAAATAAATATCGGTTCATAATAATCTGTGATCCTATTTAGTCAAGTGTCCAAAACCTTTTGATATTTTAGACAAACTTCCCTAACTCATATTCTGAATGAAGTCTTTTTGGTCTTGAAAGCAGTGGTCAATTTAAACTTGATCCTATCAGTTTTTAAGCTGTTGCCAGGTTCTTTCAACAGAAAGGTTGTAGTCATTTCTGCATCCTTTGTATGATCAGAAAATTGAGACATTTTTAACGTTATTTGTACTTTCTCGGACAAGAATCAAGAGAAGTTTTACTTTTAACTTTTACCAGAAATTTTACAGTGCAGAAAAAGAGGTGCATGGCTTCCAGCTTCATCTCAAATATCAAACTAATTCATAAGTTGCTTTTCTTTTGAAGGTTTTATTTATTTATTTGTCAGAGAGAGATGAGCAGGGGGAGCAGCCAAGGGAGAGGAAGAAGCCGACTCCCCGCTGAGCAGGGAGCCCTGTGTGGGGCTGGATCCCGGGAACACCCCTTGCCCTACTCTCTGTGACCTGAGCCGAAGGCAGACACTTAACCAACTGAGCCACTCAGGCGCCCCACTAATTCGTAAGCTTAAAAAAATTTTCAGGGGAGCCCCAACTCTCAGATCACAATTGGACAGTCTACCTCACTGTGACACACCCCACACACACAGGCACAAACAACTAGAAGCATGTGTGGTTGGGTTTGGATCCACACGCTGCCACAGACCCCAATTTTGGATGCAGATGAAGCCCAGGGAACAGCCTACCAGCACCCCAGCCTGCTCCCACAGTCAGCATCAACACCCCCAGCTCAGCTCTATAGAATTTTTAAAAAATATTTTATTTATTTATTTATTTATTTATTTTATTTATTCATTCATGAGAGAGAGAGAGGCAGAGATACAGGCAGAGGGAGAAGCAGGCTCCCTGAGGGGAGCCCGAAGTGGGACTCGATCCCAGGACTCAAGGACCATGACCTGAGCCAAAGGCAGATGCTCAACCACTGAGCCACCCACACACCCAGCCCTATTGAATTTAAAGGGAACAAGACTGCATCCAGGAAAGTTTCCCCTCCAAGAAGGCAGAAGTAGTGCTTCCCCCCACCACTATTCCAGAGCCCAGACCGTCCTCCTTCTCTCTCCTCCCTTTCTGAAGACTGGGCTGAGGAAATCCGACCTCCCAGTAAAAAAGTGGGGGATGAAGATGAAGAAATGAAAAACAGTGACCTGGCCCGATGCTTCCAGGCCTCCCTTTTCCTATCTGAGATATAGGAATAATCCTATCCTTCTTGCCATGCAACATGGTGGCGAATTAGTGCTCAGCATCATCCTGGGGCTACAGTGAATTATTGCTCTTGTTAAATAACAAAATTAAATCAAGTAAATGTGAAGATTTCATTGGCTATATGAAATGATCCATAAATTGGGCAGCACCCCATCCCCAGCAAGCCGAGAGGCACTCCAAGGACTTGTACAAAATGGAAAGTTTATGTAGATGGAGGGTGGGGGCAAGAGAGTTATTAGCAAAAGAAAAGGATTATTCCAGAGGAAGTTCTTTGCTAGGGGAAAAGCAAAGTGTCCTATCATGCAGATTACCTCATCTTTCTCTGGAATATAGAGAAGACCCAAATACTAACTGGCAAGGATGGAAAGAAAAATTTCCTGAATGACAGGTTAATGCTACATCTCTCTCTCTCTCTCTCTCTCTCTCTCTCTCTCTCCTTTTTTTTTTAAGATTTTATTTATTTATTCATGAGAGACACAGAGAAAGAGGCAGAGACATAGGCAGAGGGAGAAGCAGGTTCCCTGCGGGGAGCCTGATGTGGGACTCGATTCCAGCACTCCAGGATCATGCCCTGAGCTGAGGCAGATGCTCAACCACTGAGCCACCCAGGCGTCCCAAGGCTACATCTCTTGGGGGGTGAAACTGCAGTTAGTTTGGGACACCATTTGGGGCCACCGTTTTCTTTTTTTTAACACTATTATCAACATTGACAAATGACCATCTCTTCATTGAGTACTAACCATGCCCCCCCACTCACTAGAGGACAAGACACTGTGAACAATCAGACACATGCAGTGTGGTAAAAATAATGAAGAATGCAAACAAAGAACCAACATGGAGAATATCACAGGGGAAACTTCTAGATAGAATAGTCAAAGAAGGCCTCTCTGTGAACACATTATTTTTTAAAAGATTTATTTATTTGAGAGAGACAGAGAGAGAGAGAGCAGTGGAGAGGGGTAAAGGGAGAGACTTAAGCAGACTCTGTGCTAAGCAAGGAGCCCGATGCTGGGCTGCATCTCATGAGTCCCTGAGATCATGACCAGAGCAGTAATCAAGTGTTGGCTGCTTCAGCCAACCCCGCCACCCAGCACCTCCTGTGAGTACAACTTTTCACCTCAGACTGAAATGATAAGAAGGAGCCAGCCATAGGAAGGGCTAGAGAAATGCTGTTCAGGCAGAGCTTACAGCCCATGCAAAGGCCCTGAGGAGGGCAAAGAGCTGGGCATGGTCGAGAATGACAGTGAAGGCCAGGGTGGCAGTAGAGCCGGGGAGCCCAGCTGGTCATTCTTTCCCACTGGACTCACAGAGGAAGACAAAATCCCAGAAATAGAAAAGGGGGTAGAGGTAGATTTAGCAACTTCCTGACATTACTTGGAAATGCTGGCTCCTTTTGGTTCCCCTCACCACCGGGAGGAGTAGAAATAGAGGAGTCAGAGGCCAAGTTCCAGCCAAGGAGCATCTATACTGGTGACAGCCAGGAGGTTAGAATTACTCTCAAGGCCATGGGCAGCCACTAGGGGTGCCATGACTTGACTTATATCTTAAAACAATCCCAGGTGGGGTGGGGGTGGGAGAAATAAGTGGAAGGGATTAAAGAGTATACATATCATGATGAGCACCCAGCAATCTATAGAATTGTTGAATCACTATATCATACACCTGAAACTAATATAACACTGTTGCTAACTACACTGCAATTAAAATTAAAAACGTAATAACATACTCAACAAACAAATAAAACTTTAAAAAATTCCCTCTGGCTGTTATGAGGAGAATGGATGGGCACAGAAGGCAAGGGCCTCACAGTCAGGGTGACCAGTCGGGAGCCTGCAGTGGTGGCCAGGCAAGAAACGATGCTGACTTAGACCAGGGTGGTGGCCCTCGAGGGTGGGAGGAGACAGATCTGAGCTACATTTCGGAGGTAAAGCCATAGACGTCTCAGAGGAGTTGGATGTGGGGTTGAGAGAAAGGGAGAATTCAAGAGCCCTGCCCAGACCCTGGCTTACAGAACTGGGGAAGGAGGTGCCATTTATCGGGACATAGAAGACTAAGAGGTCAGAGGTGGGCTCGGGACCAAAAGTTTATTAGGGGGCATGTCAAGTCTGATATATCAGATGGTTGGTTGGAACAAGACATCATCCAGTGGGGATGTCAAGTAGAGTGTGGGACATTAGGACTCTAGAAGTCTCTGTGAAGGAGAAAACACTAAAGAAACAGCCTTTTCCACTTACTATTGATCTGCACATGGCCTCTCCAGCATGGTGGTCTCAGAGCGGTCAGATCCCTTTCCTGTCATTGGCTTCCACCAGAGTTCATGTCCCAAGAAGAGAGGGTAGATGTTAGCTGGCCTTTTCTGACCAAGCCTTGAAAGTCACAAAGTCACTTCTGCCTTTCTCTATTGATTGAAGTAATTACAAGCCCACCAGAAAGGAGGGTAGGAGACTGAGTCCACACTTCCCATGGGAGGACAGAGGCCAAGGCCACTGGGGATATTCATTACCACTATGCAGCCCTTCTTATGGCTGTCCATTGAGAACAGTCCCTTGGTAACCCATGAGGTGTAGGGAATACAGATGACACACATCTGGGTTTATTCCTGCAGCTCAGTGAGGAACCCCATTCGGTCACAGATATAACAAACACCCAAGCCCCATCCTTCACAGAACTCCCACGTGCCCTCTCAGTAGTAATAACTCGGTGTTGATATCGTGCCTTTAGATCTTCAAAGCACTTTGAATAGTGCTTCTAGTCATGGACTAGCAGAACTAGAAAGGGTGAGAGGCATTGAGATTATCCAGCCTTGGTATGAGCATCACCTCCTGGAATCATCTGTGATGTCATTTAAGCTGCATCTAATCACAACTTTTTGAATATTAATAATATAATATCTAAAAGGCATGAAATTCCTTCTTTCTTTCGGTAAATGTTTGAGTATTTACCATGAGCCAGGCATACATCAGAGATCCAGACAGACCACAGTCCTGGCATTCTTGGAGCCCACTGAGGAATGAACAGCAGTAAACAAGAAGACAAAAAATAAATAATACATAGTAAGGGTCACCAAGAAGATAAGGCCTAATTAGGGCACCGATAATGTTGGGGGTGTCACTAGTTCGGCGATCAGAAAAGACCTCTCTGAGTAAAGATCTAAAAGTAACAAAGGAGCAGTGAGAAGAAGATCTGGGGTCAGAATGTAACAGGCAGAGGGATCAGCAAGTGCAAAGGCCCTGGGGTAGGAGTATAGTTGGTGTGAATGAGGAAAGGCAAGGCCCAGGTGGCTGAGAGGTGGTGAGAAATGAAATCAGAGTGTGCTAGTTGGGAATAAGCAAGTCATAAGATATATTACTTGCATTTCTTTTGTCTGTGACTAAGAAATCCACTGCGGCTAGTTGCTGAACACCCAGCACCTCCATTCCTCCCACCCCCAATGCACACACTGCATCTCCCAACAGAGGGGGAGTCTATTGAATCCTGAATCAGGGTCAACCTTGTGACTTGCTCTGACTAAGAGAATACAGAAAAGGCAATATTCTGGGGCTTCTGAGGCCAGGCCTTAGCTGGACTTCTGTTTCCCCCCCTGGCAATCCTGAGATCACCCTCAGGAAGCCTAAGCTAGCCACATAGGAAGGCCACAGGGAGGAGAACTAAGACACTCCAGCCAACAGTCTCTGCCTACTAACCAGATGAGTGCGTCACACGAGCCACTCTAAAGAAGGCCAGCCAAAGGGCCACCCAGTCAACCCACAGAATCAAGAGAAACAGGAAATTTATGTTTTAAGCCTCTACATTATGGGGTGATTGACTACGTGGCAATAGATAACTGATACATTAATGTAAGTAAATGAGGGAGGGGAAATTAGAGTCTCTTTTCTTCTTTTTAAAAGATTTTCCTTATTTATTGATGAGACATACAGAGAGAGAGGGAGAGACACAAGCAGAGGGAGAAGCAGGATCCCTGTGGGGAGCCTGATGTGGGATTCGATCCCAGGACCCCGGAATCATGCCCTGAGCCAAAGGCAGACACTCAACCACTGAGCTCTAGTTTCCAGTTGCCCTGGAAACTAGAGCTTCTAAAGGATTTTCAGGAATTTGAGAGAAGCCAAGCCTCAGAAAGAGCAGGAACCAGAACCTATGGCTATGTGAGCAGGAGTTCATGCCCTTCCTGCCTGAGCGCTCCCTGTAATATGGCTCAGTTTCCCTTAGTGGTCCACTTCCCAATTTCTGGGAGGAAGGTATGATTGGGTTAGTAAAATCACATACATCACCCAGACCATTGCTATGGGACCCACAGGTGGGCCCCAAGGTGCTGAGACAGCAACCCAGGCACCACCTACAACATTGGAATAGTCTCCCCAATAGACTGAAATAGATAAGAAAATGTGATCAAAAACAGTTTTGATGTTTTTCCTGACTTGGGCTTTGTTCAGAAAAGGCTGCTCATCGACGAACTTGTCCAAGCCCCTGATTTTATAGCTAAGGAAACCAAGGCACAGAAAGTTTAAAGGATTATTTATTTATTTATTTATTTACTTTAAAGATTTTATTTATTTATTCATGAGAGACACACACAGAGAGAGAGAGAGAGAGGCAGAGACACAGGCAGAGAGAGAAGCAGGCTCCATGCAGGGAGCCCGATGTGGGACTCGATCCCGAGACTCCAGGACCATGCCCTGGGCCGAAGACAGGCGCTAAACCACTGAGCCATCCAGGGATCCCCTAAAGGATAATTAAATTTATTTATTTATTTATTTATTTATTTATTTATTTATTTATTTATTTTTTATATTCCCCAAATGAATGAGAACATATAATAATAGTGAAAGGGAATATAAGGGAAGGGAGAAGAAATGTGTGGGAAATATCAGAAAGGGAGACAGAACGTAAAGACTGCTAACTCTGGGAAACGAACTAGGGGTGGTGGAAGGGGAGGAGGGCGGGGGGTGGGAGTGAATGGGTGACGGGCACTGGGGGTTATTCTGTATGTTAGTAAATTGAATACCAATAAAAAATTTTTTAAAAAAAGGATAATTAAATTAAAGGATAATTAAAAAAAAAAAAAAAGGCTTACAGGAGGTCTCTGAGGCCACAGAGTAAATTTAGTGGCTGAGCCCAAAGTGGAACACGAGTCTCCTGGCCCTGATCCAGAGTGGTTGTTTTTGTTTTGTTTTGTTTTGTTTTTGTTTTGTTTTTTTACATGCTTGAGATTTTGCACCTGATTGGCAAGGGAGCTAATTTTATTAATTCAGCAATACTCAAATAAATCTGTCAGGCACCGTGCTTTACACATATTAATTTATTTAAAACTCAGAACAACTCTATGTGGATCCAAATACCATCTCCCATCTCACAGATGAGAAAAGCTGAGGTACAGAGAGATTAAGCAATTTGTCTGAGGTCACAAAGCTAATGAGCAGCAGCACTAGGGTTCAAACCCAGGCAGTCTGTCCCTCAACCATAAAACCATGGCTTTTGCCTTCCATCTAAAGATAGAAGGGGGAAAAAAATAAAGATAAAAAGAGACTAGATCTTGGGGTTAAAAGACGACTCAAATCACACACTAGTTGTGTGGACTCAGCTAAATCACTTAACCTCTCTGAGCTTTTCTCCTCATATGATAGAAAAGAAAGCTGTTTTAATTTAAGAGATATGTGATGATTTAAGGAGTCAATATACGCAAACGTAGTTGCTAGATAAGAAAACTGAGGCCCCGGGATGCCTGGATGGCTCAGTGGTTGAGCATCTGCCTTTGGCTCAAGTGGTGATCCTGGGGTCCAGGGATTGAGGCCCCCATTGGGCTCCCCACAGGGAGCCTGCTTCTCCCTCCTCCTGTGTCTCTGCCACTCTCTGTGTGTCTCTCATGAATAAATAAATAAATAAAATCTTAAAAAAAAAAAAAAAGAAAAGAAAACTGAGGGTTAAATGACTTGCGCACACCAATGAGAAGGTGAAGCGGGGCTCTCAGCCCTCCTGACCCTGCTTGTTTCCCACAGCACCAGTCAGGTGGGGAAGCTGCCTCCCCAGACACAGCCCTCACTCCAGCCCTGCCCCCACCACAAACGGTGGCTTCCGTGAAAGGGCCAAAATTAGGGTCTGAAACCTGCTGCACTGGGGCCAGCGGAATCCCCTGTGCTGGAGCACCTGGCCCAGGTGTGCTAGGAGGAAGGCTGCGTGGGTGTGGGGGAGGGGAGGCCCTGGGCACAGGGTGGGGGTGGAGGGGAGGTATGGAGGGGGGAGAAGCCCTTCCACAGAGCACCACCATAATAATTTTCAATAAGAATTACTATAATTGGGACGCCTGGGTGGCTCAGTGGTTGGGCGCCTCCCTTCGGCTCAGGGCGTGATCCTGGGATCTGGGATCGAGTACCGCATCCGGCTCCCTGCGAGAAGCCTGCTTCTCCCTCTGCCTGTGTCTCTGCCTCTCTCTCTCAGTCTGTGTCTCTCACGAATGAATAAATGAAATCTTAAAAAAAAATTACTATTATTATACTATTATTACTGACATTTGTTGGATACGCACCACGTGCCAGGTCCTCTTCTAAACACTTCCTGTGTATTAACATCTGAGACAGGTCCTATTAGCATCCCCATTTCACAGATGGGAAAACCGAGGCATGGAGCATCATAGTCGTGGTTCTGAACCTGAATCCTAACCGTATGTCATTGATCTCTGCCCTTGACTGCCCATGCCTGGTGGGGTGGAGTCAGCAAAGGCAACATGAACTTCCAGCTCTGTCCTCGAACTAAGAGCTCAGAGTCATCTGAGGTGGCCTCTGCAGGGAGGTGAGAGGACATAGAAGGGACATGAAGGTTGTCACCTTCTCCAGAGGCCAGGCTAGAAACAAGGGATGAGGGAAGAGGCCAGGATGTGGATCACCAGGTATTGGTGGGACCTGTGGCAAACTGGAAACTCAGCAAAGGGCAAAAAATACCCAATTTCCAAAAATATTGCTGGCCAAACCAGCATGCCCCTCTGGCCATCAGCTTTCAACTTCTAGGGTTTGGAGTCAACTGGACCTGAGCCAGAACCCCAGCTCTGCCATCTGTTGGCTGGGTGTCTTCAGCTGAGTAACTTGCCTTGTCTCAGTTTCCAATCCACTTCCTTGCTGTGTGACTCTAGGCAAATGACTTGAAGTCTCTGAGTCTTGCTGGCCTAAATTGTGGAGTGAGGGCAGCAATACTTGCAACTCCAAAGGGCACTACGGTAATTGGATGAGTAGTGCATTGTGCATGCTGAGCACACTCTCTAGTACACATGCAGCAGGTGTGATCGCTAGAAGGAAGCTACCAGAAGAAAGAAGGGTGTGACATTGTCCCCTCTGCCACATGGGCCTGTGGATTCATCCCTGAGAGGCCAGACATCTGTGCTGCCTGCATCCTTGTGGCCCTCATCTGCTAAGTGGATCTCTGCTCCTTCCCTCCAGCCGCATTTTGCAGGGAAGATGAAAACTTTTTTTTTCTTTTAAAATCACAGGAGCAAACTTCTCGTGCAAACACCAATAGGGACAATCAAGAACATAAATGGGGAAGGTGAGCTGGTGTGTGTGTGTGGGGGGGGGGGGTACTCTGGTGAACTGGACAATCGTAAACAGGGATTCACAACTCAAGTTCCCAACACTTTTTGCCCTTTGGGAATGTAGGCTTGTCTTGCTAGAATGTCTGATTGTACCAAAGAAGCTGGAAATCTGAACCTTTGTATGCAATCTCCTGATTTTTAAACAATGGCTCAGATTTATAAACTACCACGGTGGCATTGTGGTTCCATGGATTGAATTCGGCCTCAGGCCATGTCTCTCACCTCTTTCTTAGAGTATAACTCTAAGCAGCCTGTCACAACCGTGACAGGTTGATAGGACACGGAATGCACGGGCCTAGACGGTGGTTGGTATCCCTGTGAACCAGAGCTAATGGCATTGCCCCTTAACCTGTCCTGGTTAAAGCATCCTCCTTTCTTCACCTCCCCCAAGAGACGATTCCTGAAAGGAGTCTCTCTGGCTGTTTCTACCACTTTCCAGCAGCAATGAGTACCAGAAACATTTAGGGGCCTTAGAGTCTATGAAAGGTTTCACCGCCCACCCCACACCACGGTGTCTTTGCCAAGGGACAAGGAAGCAGGAGTGCACCTAGTGGGCTCTGTGGTTGCTTTTGCTGCTACAAATAAGAATGGTTACATACCAGTCATATTACTAACAAAGCCTTCTACTATTGGAATATTAGAAAATATTTGAAATATTATTCCAAATATTGGAATATTTGCATGAGGCTTCATAGTTTATTTTGAGAGATTGCAAAAGTCAATTCTTTCCATGGGCTTCCTCCAAAAACTCTTCAGGGTTTATAGTCATGTTCACAGTAGGTGCAAATGGCAGCCAATAACCTGCTCTTTCTGGCCAAAAGAGCCCTCATTTCGTTCAAGTGTCCAGTGACCTTTGGCCTCCCCGAGTCCTTGCCCCAAGGACTAATTGTGATTGATCTAAATCACACTAGTGATAGACTGGTCTGGGCAAGAGCATGTATGCAATTTTGACCAGTGAGATCTGGGGGCACGTCCAACGGGGCGCTTCCCTAAAGACTTTTCTCTCTGTTACAAAGGAATAAGAGGAAGGGTTCCTTTCTTCAGAGTTGTACCTGCTACCCCCTCTGATCTCAGCTCAAACATTGTTCAATAAAAACAAACCTGGACATCAATAGGGAGACACTTTTATTAGAAAGACACTATTGCAAAAGAGAGAATGATTCTGTCTCAGAAATCTGTGAGCATCTCAATATCCTGCAGAAAATGTTTTTTCTTTCATAGGATAAAGGAGGAGGCAAGCAGAATCTCTGGAAGGGAAACCAGACAGGCCATGGGAAATGACCAGCGGGGTCTGATAGGAACAGGGTCTTGGCTGTGGTCAGCAAATTTCCAGAAGCCTGTTAAGGGGAGACACATTCTACTTTTTTGTGCTTGCTCAGGCTTGGGAAAAGCAGAGTTCACGCACCTGTAGGCAAGAAAGAAGCCTGACTAAAGTTTGGTTAAGACAAAGCAGAGCGGATGCCTGGGTGATGCAGTGGTTGAGCATCTGCCTTCAGCTCAGGTCGTGATCCCGGTCCCTGAAGGGAGCCTGCTTCTCCCTCTGCCTATGTTTCTACCTATCTCTGTATCTCTCATGAATAAATACATAAAGTCTTTTAAAAAATCTATCTTAAAAAAAAAAAAGACGAAGCAGAGGTTGAGAAATGGGCAACTATGACCATTTGGTCGACATGAGTTCCTCAGAGAACCCCTCCTTTATCCACCCAACTTGGATGCTGGAACCAGACTACCTGGATATGCCCAGCTCTGCCCAGCTGTGTGACCTTACGTGAGTTCCTTAACCTTTCTGTGCATTGTTTTCCTCATCTATAGAGTAGCGATAATAAAATGATCAATCTCACAAATTGTCTTGAGGATCAAGTGAATTGAGCAGATCCCTGGGATACAGTTAGCTATTGTGACCTGATCTCTGAACCCCTATGCCCTTCCTCCATAGGGAGGAAAGCGTCTCCCCCATGGGACTGTAAGGTCCTCCATAGCAGTAAGGGAGCATCTCTTATTCATGTCTGAATCCCCAGTCCTGGCAAAGCGACAACAGCATAGAAGGCCCTTAGTAAGTATTGTGTAAATGACCCCCAGCCTGCAAGCAGCTGATAGCATCGAGGAAGAAGCTAAGAGAGTATGAGGCAGAGTCTTGGGGAATTGTTTGCTGCCTCAGGATGTTGCAAGTTTTGCCTAGATGTTGAGCTGGTTCTCCAGAGAACTGCTTCTCCGGTTCCAACATCTGGGGCCTGAAGAAGATTTTGCCTCTAACAGAACCTTCACTTTTCCATTTCTTATCCTATGGGAAAGGTCAATGCAGTTCCCATAAAAAGTCTCTCCCTTGTAGCTTTTGCCATATTGTTCAGGGCCCCAAGTGATCCTCACCTGGTAGAAAAATGACTTCTCCCAAACCCATAAGGGTTTGCCTGTGTTGTGTTTCTCTGCCTGGCTGGTTGGGAACCTGCTCTAAGTGGGGCCCAAGAGTGGTAGCTTTTGTTGACCTGGGTTCTTGGCATCAATTTCTCCTTGTTCCTCTTTTAGTGCCTTTATCAGTTTAGATGCCAAAAAATAACAAACAACAACAACAAAAAGCCAAATCACAACTCAAAGGGTGTAAGTCAGGAGTCCGCAAACTTTTTTTTATGAAGGGCTGGATAATAACTGGGGCTTTTCTGGTTATTGTGTCTTTGGCAACTCTGCCTTTGTGGCTCAAAGCAGTCATTGACCATGTGTAAATAGGTGAGCAGGGCTGTGTTCTAATAAAGTTTTACTTACAAAACAGGTAGCCATGGAGGAAGCTTAAACACATTATGCTGAGTGGGGGGCACCTGGGTGACTCGGTTGGGCATCCAACTCTTGATTTCGGCTTGGGTCATGATCTCAGGGTCATAAGATTGAGCCCCAAGTCAGGCTCTGCGTCTGCTTAAGATCCTCTCTCTCTCTTTCCCTCTGCCCCTCCCCCATATTTTTTCTTTCTCTCTCTCTCTCAAATAAATAAATCTTTAAAATAATTTTGCTAAATGAAGGAAGTCAGGCACAAGAGGCCACATAATATGTGATTCCATTTATATGAAATGTCCAGAATAGGCAAATCTCTAGAGATAGAAAAGAGATTAGTGACTGCTTGGGGTTTGGGTCCAGGGTAAGGTCATGGGGAGTGACTGCTAATGGGTTTTGGGGTTTCTTTTTGGAATCAATCAGATAAAATATTCTATGGTCAGTCTGTGGTAGTAGTTGCTCAGCTCTGTGAATGTATTAAAAAGCATTGAATCGCACCCTTAAATGGGCGCATTTTCTGGTATGTAAATTATATCTCAATAAAATTGTTTGAAAAGAAGAGGATACCAATGTTCAGAGCAGCATCATTCACAACAGCCGAAAGGTAGAAGAAACAACCCAAGTGTCCATGAACAAGTGAATGGTTAGACAAATGTGGTGTATATGCATGCAACAGAATATTATTCACCCTTAAACAGGAATAAAACTCTGATATATGCTTCAACATGGATGAGCCTTGAAAACCTTATGCTAAGTGAAATAAACCAGACACAAAAGCACGAATATTGCATGATTCCACTTAAGTGAGACTCTTGGGGGGCAGGGAATGAGGTTGTTAGAAAAGACAAATTTAGGGGCACCTGAGTGACTCAGTGGTTGAGCATCTGCCTTCAAGTCAGGTCATGATCCTGGGGTCCTGGGATGAGTCCCACATCAGACTCCCTGCGGGAAGCCTGCTTCTCCCTCTGCCTATGTCTCTGTGTCTCTCATGAATAAATAAATGAAAGTCTGGAAGAAAGAAAAGAAAGAGAGAAAGAGAGAAAGAAAGAAAAAGAAAGAAAGAAAGAAAGAAAGAAAGAAAGAAAGAAAGAAAGAAAGAAAGAAAGAAAGAAAGAAAGAAAGAAAGAAAAAAAGAAAGAAAGAAAAGAAAGAGAGAGAAAGGAAGGGAGGAAGGAAGGAAGAAAGAAAGGGCAAATTTATAGACAGAGAATGTAATACGGGTAACCAGGGACTGGTAACAGGGCATGGGAGTTATTGCTTATGGATACAGGGTTTCTGTTTGGGATGATTTTAAAAGTTCTGGAAAGGGATAATGGTGATGGTCACACGGCATTGTGAATGTACCTGAATTGTACACTTGGCTCTCTGAATTGTATATTTAAAGATTAAAAAATGGTATATTTATGTTAAGTATATTTTACCCTGATTTTTTTTTTTGAAACAAAAGAAAGAAACAGGAACAGAAAAAAGAACACTAGAATGGCTGGTGGCAAGCAAGAGCATAGTAAAAGGAGGGCAAGGGGTGGGGGCGATGCAAGTCAGGCCTCTAAGATGGAAAGAAGTGGGCAGATTCCAGAAAGATCCAGGTGAAGGAGCAAGGGTCAGAATGCTGCACAGGTCCTCAAACAGATACCGCTGGAAGAGGCCAGCAGGCCCCATCAGCGCACACAGACATCCCAGAACCTCCAGCACCTGCTCAGGGCCTGCATACTGTGAGCGCTCAATAAATGTTTCTGAATGAAGAAAATGAATGAGTACTTCAGACTGTTGTGAAATGCTGGAATTGACACAAGATCTTCATGTTCTGGAAAAGCAGACTTTCTGAATTGTTTAAAATGAACTTGTACTACTTTTGCAACTGGACGAACAAAATTCAATTAAACAAAGAAATAAAAGCCCAGATGCAGCTGTTGGCTGTACCATCTCCAGGGGTTTCTGGCCCCTTCTGCTTGGAGTGCACCCCTTCTCTGTTCAGCTGGGGGTCTCCCAGCTTGGCTCTGCTCCTTAACCTTGAGCACATATCATTTCCCTCTATTTCCACCCCCCACCACGTCAGGCCCCTCATTTGGGCCAGATGTTTTGTATCAACTTCCATGATAGCTCCCTTTGAAGACATTCTCATGCCTTTACCCCTTGTTCACTGGTCCTCAGCTGGTGGGGGGGATATTGCCTCTCATGGGCATTTGGCTGTCACGACTGAGGGATTGTTATAGCAACTAGAGGGCAGCAGCCAGAGATGGTGCTAAACATCCTACAGTGTTTAGGAAGGCTCCCATATCAAAAAAATTATCTGATCCAAATGCCAAGCTTGAGACAAGCCTGTGCCTGAGCCAATAATGATAAAATCAGCAGTCCAAACCATCATTTGGTGAGAGTCTTCTCAGTGCAAGGCACTGTGCAGGATACATTACAAGATTTAGCAGACATAATCCTTGCAAGCACCCTGAGAGGGAGGGAAGATTATTATGTTTTCTAGATAAGGAAGCTGCAGCCCAGAGAAGTTAGGTAACTTGCCCCAGGTTACACAGCAAGTATCAGAGCCAGGATTTGAATCCAGGTCTACCTGACTCCAAATCCCATTAAAGTCCCTGAGGGATGCAGACCCATCCCATGAGACTTCCCTGCCAGAAAATGATCACATCACACTCTGGTTGGGCTAGGATCTCTCTGGCATCGGGAGAAGACAGTTTATAATAAGGATCACCAACATGTGTATAACATCTTCCTCAGGGTTTAGAATCCTACTATCATGGATAGATCAAAGCCTGGAACCCCAGCTGCTGGGAGACCATGGGAGGCCCTACAGCCTGGGCTTCTGCAGTACTCTCTGCCTTGTAACCAAGCTTCTCCAATGCTCCCTTACGTTCATGCTTGGCGAGCCTCTCTGAAAACCACATTGACCCATTGAGCTACCCCTGTGTGGACCAGCTCAGCACCTGTGGTTCATTTCTCTGGGTCAGCCAGATTCAGGTTCAAATCCTGGCTCTGCCACGAGGTGACCCTGGGCAAATTATTCAACTGTTCTGAGCCCCAATCTCCTCTTCTGTAAGGAAAAGACAGTAACACCAACTTTGTTGTTGTTTTCTAAGAATAAATAAGATCTTAAATATATTCACATATGTTTCTTAGTAGAGGAACTGGCATAGAACAAGCTCCATATGTTATTATGAGTTCTCATTACTACAGTCATCTCCCCCAGCCATGCACCAAGCCAGAGTGAGAGGGCTCCCCTGGGTGCTGGCTTCCTCTCCCTCCCCTAGTTAGTGTTTCCAAAGTCCCAGTGTGTCTCCGCCTGAGTCTCAGGGTAGTGGTGGGGCCAAGGGTGGCAGTGGGATTTAAAGAGGCTCTAGGAGGGGTGCCTGGGTGGCTCAGTCTGCCTTTGGCTAAGGTCATAATCCCAGGGTCCTGGGATCAGGCCTCACATTGGGTTTCCTGCTCAGCAGGGAGTCTGTTTCTTCCTCTGCCCTGCTCATATTCATTCTTTCTCTCTCTCAAATAAATAAATAAATAAATTTTTTAAAAAAAAATAAAATAAAGAGAGACTCTGAGAAACACAATAGTGGCAGGTCTAGTCCCAGCTCAGTGTGATTTGCTTGTCCCCCTTGACCTGACTGAGGGGCCTCAGAGCTTGGAGACCCAGAGTGCCCCACCTGTGGCTTAAAGCAGTATTTTCCAGAGTGTGTCCGTGCAGAACCACCTGCATCCTGGTAGGCACAAATTCCCAGGCCTTGCCCCAGACCTCCTGAGTTAGACTTTGCAGGGAACCTGCATTTTGAACACCTAGGAACACCTGCATTTGAGAAGCTCCACTAGAGAGGCTGGAATCTTGTTCCTCAACCTCACTCAGTTGCTGGCAGGCAGGGGAAGAGCCTTATCAGCTCCCTCTTTCTTCTCCCTCTGAAAAGGATGCAGGGCCACAGGGCTCCTGGGAGTGAGGTAGTGGGAAGCAGAGGAAGGCAAATTCCTTGTCCTTCGATAAAAAGTCACTCACCTGGATGGGGACATGTTAACTTTGCATGAGGACTAAGCAAGATCATTGTCTTTGGTATTTTCTTTCTTCCTTTTTTTGAGCTAATTGTTAGCCTGATATCTTTTGAAAAAAATGTTTTAATTAACCACAAATCGAACAATGCTTATTTTAAAAATTCAAATGGTACAGAAACCTATAGGGTCAATTTTCCCTTTACTTCATCCCTTCCCCACCTCAATAACCCGACCCTGAAAACAGTTATGTTACCCTCCCCGTTGTTGACTCGATTTGCCTTTTTTTTTTTCAAAGATCTATTAAATAAAATAAGACAAAATCAGAGAGGGAGGTAAACCACAAGAGACTCTTTCATCAAAGGAAACAAACTGAGGGCTTCTGGAGGGGAGGGCGGGTAGAGGGATGGGGTAACTAGGCGATGGACATTAGGAAGGCATGTGATGTGATGAGCACTAAGTGTTATATAAGATTAATGAATCATTGACCACTACCTCTAAAACCAATAATACATTATATGTTACTTAATTGAATTTAAATAAAATTAAAATAAATAAGTAAAGATTTATTTATTCATTTGAAAGAGAGAGAGAGGTGGGGGGGGTAGGGGCAAGGAAGAAAGAAGCCCAAGTAGACTCTGTGCTGAGCACAGAGACCCACGGGGGCTTAATCTCAGGACCCTGAGATCATGACCTGAGCCAAAACCCAGAATTGGACACTTAACCAACTGTGTCACCCAGGTGCCCCAGTCTCCTATTACATTTTAATATGTGTTTCTGAATCATTATCTCTCTGTTTTTATAACAAATTTAGAGACAAATGTAACCTTTTTTCAAAAGAAACATGTAAGTGAGATAGGATCATCCTATACATACTATTTCATAACTGGCAAAAGGAGAAGCTCCCTGTGAGGAACCTGATGTGGGACTCAATCCCAAGACCCCGGGATCATGCCCTGAGCCAAAGGCAGATGCTCAACCACTGAGCCACCCATGTGTCCCTTTTTTATACAATTTAAATTAAATTTCATCCTCTTTTTTTAGGATTATTTATTTTAGAGATAGAGTGCGCACAAGCAGGGCGAGGGGCAAAGGGAGAAGGAGAGAGAATTTGAAGCAGATTCCCCAACTGAGCACAGAGTCCCACATGGGACTCAATCCCAGGACCCTGAGATCATGACCTGAACTGAAACCAAGAGTAGGCCACTTAACTGACTGAGCTGCCCAGGTGCCCCATCCTCTTTATTTTTTTATTGAAATATAATTGACATACAATTCCTTGGTATTTTCTAAAATCTCTGCTGCTGGAGTGGGAGACCTTGGGATTTACAGACCTGCACTGGAATCCCTGCTCCCTGCTTCCTAGCTGTCACTTAGAGGATGCTCAGCCACTCCAAGCCTGTGTCCTCATCAGCAAATGGAGGTCATTGCTAAGTAAAGGTTGACAGTAACAGACCTTGCTTTATAGGATTATGTCAAGGGTTAAGTGAAGAGTGGCTGGCTTAGAGCAAAGCTCAACAAATGTTCACTATTAATATTCTTCTGTGATCTTATGATTTTAATTTGCACAAAACTCTATTATTCTACTTCTCATGAAACATATAACAAGAAAAAATGTTAATACGCTTATTTCCTTCACTGTAAGTTTCTCAAAGGGCAAGAATTAGGTCGAACTCAACCCTGTACCTTCGAGAACCTTCTTGTAGCCTGGCCCAGCAGGCGCTTGGTCAAGTTTGCCCAGTGAATGATTAATACCCTCATAAGCAAGAGCAATGAGAACTAATGTCTGCTCAGCACACAAACCTCCACCTCCAATGCCTCCCTCGATCGTGGGGGTGTGCCCTCACTCCATGTTTAGGACCACAGGCTTCTGTCCCCTACACCTGCTGACCGGACCAATGTCCTAGGCTGCTCATCATTCCTGAATCCGGATCTGAAAGATGCTGGTACTCTCCTAGCAGTAGCCAGAAGTCACCGGGCAGCTATGTTTGGCCTTGTACACAGAGCCGCAGAGGGAACAGGTCCTCAGAGATAGAAAATGGAGAAAGTTGCAAAAAGAAGCAAACAGGAGACCATGGGATACCAGAGAAAGAGAGAAATGGAGGGAGGATGGCCGCCCTGTATCCAGTGGCTTTAGTGATTCCTGCCTTCAGTTCTGGTAAAGCAAGATGTGTGTTAGGCCCTGGGGTCCCCTGAGATTTTCCTGTGTCCTCCTAATGTATGCTTGCTTTTTGCTTCAGCTAGCTTGAAGGTTTTGGCTACCTGGCACCAGAAGGATTTGGACCAAGGTCATATATACATAGTTTCCACCTTGACTCACAGACCCGAGGAGTCTGGGGCACAAGGTGGCAGCTATGTGGCTCCTTCCACACCCTGCGGCCCCCCACCACCTCTTTGGAAGGTAAATCCCACCACACATAAGGCAAGCAGTCACCAGAAGCTTCCTTCACAGAAGGTGTCAATCTCTTATGTCCTTGAGAAGGAAGGTTCCATTTCTAGCACTTTGTTCTTCTAAATTAAAAAAAAAGGACTAACCAGAATGGAAGGGAGGGTGAGCAAGTGCTAATATCTCAGAGAAGACCATGATTGTATATTAGTGGCCAAAGCCCACTCTTGGGGGTGGCTGTGCTTGGAAGCTCCACTCCTCCAGCAGAGGCCTATAATCAAGGGCAGACTGAGGCATCTCTATCACCAACCTGACCTCAAACACATAACCTTTCCCTGGGCCTTGGAGACAGATGAGCAGGAAAAGGCTCAGCAGTGAGGGCCTTTCCCTGGTGGTTCGAGAGGCACATGTCATGCATGCCCTTTGTCACTCTCATCCCCGCCACACACAGATCTGCAGACACATACCCCACACTTCCCTCCCTCGAGCCCAGTGAGTAGCTGCTGTTCTTTTAAACAAGAACCTTGAAATTTTAGCTTTGAAATTAAACCAAGTTACATACCCTCTTCTCTTAGGGAAGCCCTTCCTTCTGGTTTTTCTTTCTCAAGTTTGCTCCTTCTTACTGGGTGGTCTGACATCTAGGTTGAGACCTTGCCTTTCAGGGTCTTGCCATTCTTTGAGAGAATGGAGGGCAGCTGTCCTGAGGGTTGAGGGGTGACTGAGGTCTCAGTCCTGGGAGATCTGAGCAGAGCCACCTGCCCATCCTCCACGGGCCATGGGCCCCTGGCCCAAGGTCTGATGGCCACAGCTCGTCTGGAAAGGAACAGCCTGTGTGCTCTCAGTCTGTTGTGGCAAAGATCAGAAAAGCACTCACCTGCCCATTTCCTTGGTCCTTTGCTCAAGGCTATAAGCTTCTGGGGCTGCTAGCAGGAAGCTAGGCCCAACTTGTCCCTTGGCAAGTGAATAAAATCTTTAAATATATATAAAAATTAAAAAAATAAAGTCCCACTCTGGTGCTGAGGCTTATTTTACTTTTTATTTACAATGCGCTATACTTCTTTTTATTTTTTAAAGATTTTTATTTATTTATTCATGAGAAACACAGAGAGAGGCACAGACAGAGGCAGAGGGAGAAGCAGGCTCCATGCAGGAAGCCTGACATGGGATTCAATCCCCTGTCTCCAGGATCACACCCTGGGCCGAAGGCGGCGCTAAACCTCTGAGCCACCCGGGCTGCCCCTATACTTCTTTTTATAAATAAAAGCTTTATGGAGATACATTTCACATGCCATACATTTCACCCAATGTTGAATTCAGAGTGGTGCGACCATCATCATAATCAGTTTTAGGACATTTTCATACCCAACCCCCCCAAATTCAGTATCCATTGCCTGTTACTCTCCCTTTCTCCCCAGCCCTCCCTGTCCTAGAAAGCCATTTTCTGTCTATATGGATTTGCCTATTCTGGGCATTTCATATAAATGGAATCCTACCATATGTGGTACTTTGCAACTGGCATCTTTCTTTTTCTTTTTCTTTTTTATAAGATTTTATTTATTTATTTATTTATTTGAGAGAGAGAGAGAGAGCAAATAGGCAAAACGGCATGCAGAGGGAGAGGGAGAAGCAGGCTCCCTGCTAAGAAGAGAACTCCATGAGGGGCTTGATCCCAGGACCCTGGGATCATGACCTGAGCTGAAGGCAAATATCCAACCAACTGAGCCACTCAGGTGCCTCACAACTGGCATCTTTCACTTAGCAAGAGGTTTTCAAGGTTCGTGGATGGTGAAGCGTCTATTGGTACTCCCTTCTCATTTATCGCCAAGTGATATTCCATTGTGTGGATATACCACTTTTGTTTATCCATCCATCAGATGATGGACACATGGGTTGTTTCTACTTCTTTGGCTATTAATACCAAATGTTAGTTCTGCCTGGTTGTGAACCTCATATGGTGGATACATACATATATAAATGTTTCCTTTTGTGTCCAACTTCTTTGTTCAATATTAAATTTGTGAGATTGAGGGCCCCTGGTTGGCTCAGTCAGTGGAGCATGCAACTCTGGATCCCGGAATTATAAACTCCAGCCTTACACTGGGTATAGAGATGACTTAAAAATAAAATCTTTCACAAAAATTGGGGGGATGCCGGGTGGCTCAGCCGTTTGGCACCTGCCTTCAGCCCAGGGCCTGATCCTGGAATCCTGGGATCGAGTTCCGCATCGGGCTCCCTGCATGGAGCCTGCTTCTCCCTCTGCCTGTGAATAAAAAAATAAAATCTTTAAAAATTTTTGGGTTTTTTTCCTCATTTTAATTGTTGTATAGTATTCCTTTGTTTGAACCCACCATAATTTATGTATCCATTCTACTGCTTAGAGACATTTGAGGTGTTTCTGGCTTATGATTATTACTAAGAACATCACTACCATGAATATTTCCGTACATAAAGTCAAGGACAGGCTTGAAGTCTCCCTGAGCAGACAGCACCAGTTTTAGTTATGCAGACAAAGCTTAATTTACCTTTTTTGCACTAACTTGACCTGGATCGTTTCTTGCTTCTGCCTCTGGAAATGATAAGCAAAACTTGGACTGTTTCCAAGGTTAATATGGGGTAACCACTGAAAATTGTAATATTATAACCAAACACCAAGAATAAACAGTCACTGCTTTCTGGCTGTATAAACTGCTTTATAACAATATACCCCTAAGCCTCCTTCCCTGTTCTGTTTTCATTGCTCTGGTTTGCAAGCTGCCTTTGTGGTGCACAATAAATGTTTACTAATTACTATTTCAGTGATTAATTCATTTTACTTTGGCTATTTTGAACCTTTGACAATGTCTTTTGGTGTACGTGTGCACAAATTTCTGCTACGTATATGCTAGGCATTAAGTTTCTAGATGAGAGGGTATATTGTTTGCCATCTGTAGGATTTTTCAAATCTAGTATACAACACCAGACTCAATTGCCCACATTTTCCCCAAAGCTCAGTTTTGTCCATTCTTTTAACTTTATCCATATTAGTGGGTTTATAGTGGTAGCTTATGGTTTTTATTTCTCTCCATGAACTAATGTAGGTGGGCACCTTTTTCTGTGCTCATTGGCATCTTGCATACTGTCCCTCATGGGGGAGAAGGTGCCTGTTCAAGCCTGACTTAGTTTCATATTGGGTAGCCTGTCTTTTTTTTCTTTTTTATTCTGGATCTGAGCTCTTTTTTTTTTTTTTTAGATTTTATTTATTCATAATAGACACAGAGAGAGAGAGAGAGAGAGAGAGAGAGGCAGAGACACAGGCAGAGGCAGAAGCAGGCTCCATGCAAGGAGCCGGATGTGGGACTTGATCCCTGGTCTCCAGGATCATACCCTGGGCTGAAGGCAGGCGCTAAACCACTGAGCCACCCAGGGATCCCCATCTTTTTTTTAAGATTTTATCTATATATTTGAGACAGAGAGAGAGACCATGAGCAGGGGAAAGGGCAGAGGGAGAAGTAGGCTCCCCACTGAGCAGGGAGCCCAATGTGAGGCTCCATCCCAGGACCCTGAGATCATGACCCCAGCCAAAGGCAGCTGTTTAACTGACTGAGCCACCCAGGCACCCCATGGATTTGAGCTCTCTTAGAATTGGAAGTGTTACAGTGATCTTGTGTCATTCTGTGGTTTGCTTTTTCACTTTCTAAATAATGTTTTTTGATAAACAAAAGTTCATAATAAAGCAAACAAGCAAAACTGGAAACAGACTCCTAAATACAGAGAACAAACTCTGGTTACCAGAGTGCGGAGGGGTGTGTGTGGACAAAACAGGTGAAGGGAATTAAGACATACACATTTTCAGTTATAAAATAAATCAGTCATGAAAATGAAAAGTACAGCGTGGGGGGATATAGTCAATAATACTATAATAACTTTGTATGGTGGCAGATGGTGATGACACTTACTAGGGTGAGCACCGCATGATGTAGAAAATTGTTGGAACACTATACCATGCACCTGAAACTAATACAATATTGTATGTCAACTATACTTCAACCAAAAAAAATTTTTAAATTTCATAATTTTAATGTAGTTCAATTTATCAGTCTTTTCATTTGTGGTTAACACGTCCCATGTTTTATTTAAGAATTCTTTGTCTCCCCTCAAAGTCATAAAGATTTTCTCCAGGGGAATCCCTGGGTGGCTCAGCGGTTTAGCGCCTGCCTTGGGCCCAGGGCGTGATCCTGGAGTCCCAGGATCAAGTCCCACATCAGGCTCCCTGCATGGAGCCAGCTTCTCCTCTGCCTGTGTCTCTGCCTCTCTCTCTCTCTCTCTCTCTGTCTCTCATGAGTAAATAAATAAAATCTTAAAAAAAAACATATTTTCTCCCATATAATCTTCCCAAAACTTTCTTTACTGTTTTACCTTTCACATTTAAGCATATAATCTACCTAGAATTGATTTATGTGTATGTTCTGAGATAGGGGTCAAATTTATCTTATTTATTTTTTTGTTTACATTGAGATATCTGTTTGACTCATTGTCATTACAAGAAAAACCACCTTACCCCACTTCCGTACAAAGACATCTTTGCCCTGAATAAATACCTAGATATGTGAGAGTCGGTTCCTGGGCCCTCAATTCTGAGAGTCTATTTATCTTGTTCCAAGTCCTTGCTGTACGTGTATTATCATCATCATCATCCCCATTTTCCAGATGGGGAAACTGAAACACAGAGAAGCTAAGCAGTAATTTGCTAGTTTGTGGCGGAGCTGGAGATGGAACAAGGAGTCTGGCTTCTCGGTCTCTAAGTCCCTCTAAGTTTTACAGGTTCCCAGACTGAAGAGTTCAAAGAACATCTAAGTAGGCTTTGTGGGAAATCTCGGGGATAGGAACGCCGCCGCTGCACACCACGGGCCTGCATAGCTAAAGGGAGCAGAGCAGGGACGCCTGGGTGGCCCAGCGTTTGAGTGTCTGTCTGCCTTTGGCTCAGGGTGTGATCCCAGAGTCCTGGGATCGAGTCCCACATTGGGCTTCCTGCACGGAGCCTGCTTCTCCTCTCTCTGCCTGTGTCTCTGCCTCTCTGTGTGTCCCTCATGAATAAATAAATTAAATATTATAAATAAATAAATAAATAAATAAATAAATAAATAAATAAATAAATAAATAAATAAATAAATAAATAAATAAATAAATGGAGCAGAGCTGGGTGCTCAGTCCCACTCGTACCGGCCGCTTCTTTCCCAGTCCCACCACTAGAGGGCGCGGGTCACTTAAATTCGCCAGGGACGTCCCTCCTCGCGCCCCTAGTTACCTTTCAACCAATCATCAAATATTTACCGAAAGCGCAACTCGAAGGGAACGCAAGAAGTTGCCCAATCCAGTCTCCATGCAAGACTACAACAACAAAAAACGCAGGACTGAGGTCTTCTTAATATCTTCAGCGAAGAAAGAAACCTCCCACTACCTAATTTGTCGCATTCCTAAACCACTATATACTAAGTCTGTCCTTAAATCTCTTACTCTTTCTAGCGTAAACTGGATTTTTTTTTTTAAACCCAGATTCTTTCATTCTACTCCCAATGGAAACAAAGAGCAACTGTTTAGCATCCTCATGGCAACCACCCTTCAGAGATGCTTGTAAATTCCGAGATATATGGCTATGAGGTCAAACCTTTTTATTTCTCTCGAAGATACAATAGTACTGATTACATTTCACCTCCCTAGCAATTTATAGGTTTCTTTGGTCTCTCTTCAATTTCTCTATGTCCTTTTTATTTCATTTTTTTTTAAGATTTATTTATTTATTAAGAGAGAGAGTTGGGGCATAGGGAGAGAAGCAAACTGGATCCCAAGCCAGGCTGGATCTCATGACCCTGAGATCATAATCTGAACCAAGCCCAAGAGTTGGCTGCTTATCCAACTGAGTCCACCCAGGCACCCCTCTCTAGGTCCCTTGTAAAATGTAAAGTTCAAAAGTGAACTTTGCACTCCAGTATTCCATCCAGTGTCAGATTTACTTCCTGGTTCATTCTTGAGTGTTAACCCTGTTATTATACTCAAACTATATGCAATCATTCAATAAAATAATTCATCCTTATCAATATGATGACAGATTATATAGTCATTAAAATAACAGACACAATGACACAGCAATATAGAATATACTTAATATTTTGTATAGAAATGCATGCAACACTGCGTTGGTTTGGGGGATTGCTGTTGTTTTTCATTATTGGTATAATTTTGAGGTCTTTTAAAAACTGACAAAAATCTTTTATTCACTCAGCCACTCATGGAGTGCTCGTTATGTGTAAGACCAAGAACGAGGTGTTGCAAGGGAGACAAAGGCAGACACAGATCCTGCTGTTCAGAATAACAGTAGCTGACTCTTATTAAATGCTTACTATCCTTGCTACTATTGTCATCCCTATTGTATAGCTTAAGGACATGGGGAGCAAGGAGGTCAACTAGTTCACCAAGGTCACACAGAGTAAAAGCAGAACCAGAATCTGAATTCAGCCACTCCAGTTGTGCACGTTAGGCTTTTTAACCATTATATGACACTGCCTCTCATGATACCTTAATAAGATAGAGATAAAAGACATTCAATCATTCATCAAATATTTATTGAACAACTACTATGCGTCAAGTACCAAACTAGTGCTGGGAATATAAGTGATGAGCAAGATCAGCACAGTCCCCGCCCTTATGGACCCATAGTCTACACAGAAAGCATTACAGGAATTCAGGAGAAAGAGCACCCATCTTTGAGGCAAGGGCAAATAACTATCTCCTTACACTCTGTTTCATTCCTCCTCCACCTTGTGGAGAGACAAGGGGATAGGAGAGAGGAAATACAAAGTTTCAGAAGGGAAATGAGAGGTGGAATCTATGCATTTAGTAAGCATTTGGGATTCAAAAACAAGGACAGAGTCAGGACTGGATAGACTTCTAAGGTTCCTGCCAACCTGAGACTAGTTACTGTTCAGCTTTTAAAACTATATTTTCTTTATTTATTTGAGAGAGAGCACGAGCAGGGGAAGAGGGAGAAGGAGAGGGAGAGGGAGAAACAGACTCCCTTGCTGAGCAGGGAGCCTGATTTGGGGATGGATCCCAGGACCCCAGGATCATGACCTGAACAGAAGGCAGATGAAGCTTAATCGACTGAGCCACCCAGATGCCCCCTCTGTTCAACTTGTACTCAAGTAATCCTCAGTCAGTAAGTGCCAAGCACTGTGCTAAACCCTGAAAATTCAACTATAAATAAGCCATGGCCCCTGCCCTCCAGGAGTTTATAGTCTAGTGGCACAGAGAGACAAGCAAGAAATTCCAGTACCATGTACCAAAGCCAGTGATAAGAAGCAGCACAGAATGAGATGGGCATTATGCAGGCTGGGACCAGACAGCAAGAAAGTGACATCCATACAGAGCAGTGACACAGAACAAACTGGAGTTAAAGAGGCGACAGGGTGAGGAGTGTGATTCAGGTTTGAAGGAATAAGTTATGCAAATGAGAGAGAACCTAGGATTGAAAAAGATTCTGTGGTTTATAGAGTAATGCCAATTAATGCCACTAAATTGCTAAATTCCTTCATTGCTCATTCCCGAATTCAGGAAGGGTTGTGAGTATGGGCACAAGCTAGGGCCAAATTCAAACAAGCTCTTTGGTTGATAACCACAGCGCTCCAATCTAATTAGGCTACCTTAGCCCACCATCAACACTTCATTGCAGGTGTTCATATGCTTCTCTTGCCATTCAGTCTATCAGCAAGGCCAGTGCTAGACTCCAGAAGAAGAAGAGGGCTCCACTTGGCTCCCCAGGGGAGTAGTGGGGACAGTGTCTTCCGTATCTTTGAATCCCACACAGAATCCAGTTCAGTGCTTTGGGAACACAGAGGTACCACTGTTCTATATTCTACTAAACACAGAACAAAAAGAAAAGTTGATCTGATGGCATAATTACTATCTCGACCCACATCCTCTGCATTGCCGGAGCCTACTCCCAACCCCTTCACTGCTGCACATCAGGGCACTCCTCCTCCCTCCTTAGACTTTGCCACTTGCAAATGCCAAGGAGCTCTACCCAGATAAAAGTGTAGCTTTGTGGATAAAAGTAGAAGCTTCAGACTCAGAATAATCTGGGTGGGATCCTTTTATTAGCTTTATGATACAGAGCAAGTCACTCAAGCTGTGGCAGCCTCAGATTTCTCTGTCTCTAGGATGAGAATAATAACAGCTCTTTCACTGGGATCTGTTGAGTGAACGTAACCGGGTTAAGAACAGTGAATAAGACAGTCTATGTGAGGATATTATCACGTTGCTTGGTATATAAAATGCACTGAATAAACAGGAGCTGTAGCAGAATGTTGCAGATGAGGTCATAGAGTAGAGGCAGAAGTGGATGATGCCAGGTTAAGTCACCGGCTGGAGGCACAGCAACCCCCACAAGCCCAGACAGCTTCCAGCCACAGGCTGAGAACAGGACGCCTGTAAGAGATCCGCGGTCCCTGGAGACTCGCTCCACGCCCAGGCCTCCGCCGCGACCCGCGGCTTGCGTCACCAGCCCAGCCCGCCGCCTCCTCTCCCCCTAGACACACACATGGTGGGAACGTGAGGGGGCGGAGCCGGGCTCCGCGTCGCTGGGCCAATCGCCCGGCGGGAGGCGCCCAGCCAATGGCAGGGGCGCTCCGGGGCCCCGGGGGGCGGGGCCACGGGGAGGAGCGGCGTCGTCATAGGTCACTGGGCGGGCCGGGGGCGGGGCCCGCGGCGCCGGCGGGGGCGGAGCGGCGGAGCGGCGGAGCGGCGGAGGCCTGAGCAGTCGGAGCGGTGATGGCGGCGGCTGTGGTGGCGGCGGCAGCGGCGGCCCCGGTGCCGACAGCCGGAGTGGATGGCGCCTCCTCGGTGCACTGGTTCCGCAAAGGGTTGCGGCTCCACGACAACCCCGCGCTGCTGGCGGCCGTGCGCGGGGCGCGCTGCGTACGCTGCGTTTACATCCTGGACCCCTGGTTCGCGGCCTCCTCCTCGGTGGGGATCAACCGATGGCGGTAAGGAGGCCAGAGCGGGGTCGCGGGCCGGGGGCAAGCGGCCGGCCTCCAGGGCGCCGGCGAAGAGCCCGGGTCCCGCCGCCCTACAGGGCGGGAGGTTCTGCCCCCCTGCGCCCACGGCCGGAAGACCCCCGGCCTCAGGGAGGTGGGACAGGCCGACGGAGCCGGGCCTCCAGCGGGAGAGGCCGGGACAGGGGAAGCGGTTAGTCATCTTAGTACGGCCCGGGGCGGGCGGCTCGACCTCCACGGAGCGCGTTCGCATCTTAGCCCCTGGGGGCCTCACAGCGTTCCTGCCGAACTGGGATCCTGCTCCCGGTTTTACAGGTGGGACTCCTGAGGCCTAGAGACGCAGAGTTGGGCTGCCGAGGGGACTTGCAGCCAGGGTGGCAGAGCAGGGACTCCTGGCCTAGGGCTTTTAGAGGCGTGCTCAGGGAGAGGAAGAAAGGAGGTACGTGATGTGAGCACAGCAGGTGCTCCTGGCGTTCTTCCAGTAAAGAGCCTAGTACTGGGCTCCTGAAGGCCATCTCTCTCTCAGCTTCTGGCTTGTTGAGTCCATTCTTTCACCCATCCTGGTTTCCCTCTGTAAAGGCCTTCCTGCCTCTGGAGGTGTCTAGAGACCCTGGCTTAGCATTAGATAAGGCAGGTGCCGTCGCCCTTTATCATGAAGACCCCAAGGGCTTGTCCAGTTAAAGGCACTGTGTGTCCTGAGCTACAGAGGAGTACTTAGACCTATTTTGAAGATTCCCTCAGCCACTATCTGTGAGCCTGCTAGGAAAAGAGAGAAAGAAAGAGGAACCCAACAAAGAAAGAAAAAGGAAAGAGGAACCAAAGTATCACTTTCTTCCTCCTCTTCTCATGAGACTGATTTTTGTTTTTTATTTTTTTTAAAGATTTTGTTCATTTACTCATGAGACACACACACACAGAGACAGAGAGACAGAGAGGCAGAGACACAGGCAGAGGGAGAAGCGGGCTCCCCGCAGGGAGCCCAACATGGGACTCGATCCCGGGAATCCAGGATCAGGCCCTGAGCCGAAGGCAGACGCTCAACCGCTGAGCCACCCGGGCATCTCATGAGACTGATTTTAAAGGACACTTGAGACACTGTGGATTAGACTTTTATCGACTGATGTGCTGAGGTTAGGGAGCAGGATAGCTATGATATCAAGGAGATCCCTCTATGATGATTCCCAGAGATGCAGTTGACAGAATCATGGGAAAGGATTAACAAACAGATAGGTAGCTGATGTCTTTTCTCTGTAATCAGTGTTTAAAACCAAGGAGTTTTGAAACATCCTGTACCCATCTCTCTTTTAAACACCCCACAGCTGTCCTTTGGTTTGTTTGCAGTGTTCTGAGGGATGTTTGCTTGTGGCCATGTGCCACTGATGGGCAGCGTTATTCCCAGGATACAGTGGCTGTCAGTACACCATTCTTTTCCTCTCCAAGGTGTGTGTCCTGCTAGGAGAGTGAGTGCCCCTAGCAGTGGGTCTATTAAATGCCCCCTCCTGCCCCATTTATATAGAGAGAACAATTAAAGATAGTCCTGTGGAGAGCCTGCCCACACAGTTTTCAGGCTGCTCTATTGCTCTGCCTCTGCTCTAGTTTCTATAGATAGGAGGTTGGGTTTGACAAACATACTCAAATGACCATCCCTAGCCTAGACATTTAACCAAGCCTCAGACTTTGCCCTCTGTCTGTGGCAGTGTGCCAATTAGAGCAGAGTAAATAGAATCTGAGCACTTGCTTGTTACGTTGTCATGAAAGAGGTTTTGTTTTGTTTTTACCAGGTTTGGGGGGACATTGCATAGAGCTGCCTACTCCTTTGTGGTAGGAGAGATTAAAAATCAACAAGAAAACCTCTGTTGCTGATTAAACTCAGATTTGCCAGGAACTAGGTGTTTATGGTCACTCTTGTGTGATTGTGCTTTTGAGCAAGTGAAGGAGAAAAGGAAATGTGGTGGCTCGGATGCCTGAGTGAAATCCTGAAGTCAGAGGCCATGTAGGAATGTAGAAATTAATTGAACAATGATTGATGCGTTCCTAATATCTTCCAGGCACTGACCTGGATGTTGGTAGGGACACAGAAGTGAACAAGCAGTTGTGGTGTCCAGAGCTCCTGGAGCCTACATTTTAGTGGAGGGAGACAAGTAAACAACCATACTTTAGTAGAACTAAGTGCCATGAAATAAATAAAATAGGGGGACAGACTAGAGCAGTATCAATCTTGCTGCATATGGGAATCACTAAAGGGCCTTTAACAGATGCTTGGACTCCATCTTCCCCCAATTCCAATTTAATGATTCTAGGTTCTGGTCTGGGAATTAGGATTTTTAAAGCTTTCGTGTGCAATGAGGCCTAAGAAGCACCGGACTGGAGAACCACAGACTTGAGCCTCACAGCTTGAGGAATGTGTTGCAGTGCATTGTCAGGGAGGCTAATTAGCTTTGGCATTCAGAAGAAAGAGATGAAAAAACACAAAATGGATCGAATATGATAACTGCTCTCAGGCCTGGAAACTGATAGGCAGGTGCCATTCCCACCATACTCTTGTTACCATGGTCAGATCCAGGGCACCCTCACCACACTCTTTGTTCCCATGATCAGATCCAGGACAACCGTCACCACACTCTGCTCCCACGATCAGATCCAGGGCACCCTCACCATACTCTTTGCTCCCATGATCAGATCCAGAACACCCTCACCACACTCTTTGTTCCCATGATCAGATCCAGGACAACCGTCACCACACTCTGCTCCCACGATCAGATCCAGGACACCCTCACCATACTCTTTGCTCCCATAATCAGACCTAGGGAACTCTCACCATACTCTTTGCTTCCATGATCAGATCCAGGGTAGAGCAGCAGATTGTTTTACACACTCAGGTGGGGGTTGGAGGAGTGATGGAGCCAGCTGTACTTTGGCATAACTACGGTCTGTGTAATCTTCCGGTGGCTGTTTCTGGATCTGGGAGTGATCTGAGACAACTCTGCTGCAGCATAATGTCCTAGTACTGCAGCTACTTCAGTTGCTGCCTCTGAGAAGCCTCCCTAAAAAGGGTGGGCCATGGGCCATCTGCAAGAGGTGGGGGGAAAATCAAGATCTGAGATGTCTGTTCTCTTGCATTTCTTACACTAACTCCTGCACAGAATTTTTCAGCAGATGAATCAGATTAAAATAACTATGAATGGCACTTTCTATGAGTAAAAGAGGACAAAGAAAAGCAGCCAAGAAATATGTATATTAGCATAGCAGAAGGGCTAGCCTACTCCTTGCCTTGGTGGTAGTGGGAAGCTAATGGGCTAATTGTAGCTCAGTGAGCCTCAGGACTTTTTTTTTTTATTTATTTATTTATTTATTTATTTATTTATTTATTTATTTATTTATTTATTTTTTGTCAAGCACTACTTGGCTAAGCCCTTTGCCATTTTTTTCCCAGCCCCACCTTCCCCAAAATTGCTACATGTGGAAGGAGGTACTGCAATGAGAACCACCCCAGAAAGGGGGTGATCATCTTCTAGATTTAAAAAAGGGGACTCAAAATAGGTTTTTATTGCCTTCCTCTTGCTCCTGCAACCTAGATCGCTATTGGCAACAATTCACTGCACCCTTTATTTAATTCATTTTCTTCCTGACCCTGTGCTGCACCTGTATCCAGGAGCTGCTGGACAGGGGGAATTGGTAAAAAGAAAATATCAGCCCATATAGCTCAGAATTAATAAATGACATGAACTGGGACCTCCAGGATATCTGGTAAAGACCAAGTGTGTCTCTCATCCCACTGCTGGAAGCTAATCACTATGAGACTGTCAGTTTGGTTGGTTCTTCCCTAGGACTTGGTCCACAAGCAGGGCATTGACAGCTGTAGTCTGTTGGGGGAGAAACCCGAATTTCTCTGAGCTGTTCACACTGGTACCCAAGAGAGTCACTTTACTGTTCTACTACTGAGGAAACGTTTCCATGTGCCAAAAAGGGATGAAAACCTTCATCTTTGTCTTCAAAATTAGGGAAGAATAAATATATTTTTAACTGAGCAGTACTTAGAAATCAATTCCTGCTATGGATTGTAGATTTGAGTTACCCTTTTCCATGGGGCTTATGCTCTCTTACTTAGGATAAATTAATTTCTATTAATATTGTATGTGCCAGTCTGGGCCAGCCTATGATATCATCATATAGTTAGATAACTTTGGCTTGAAGCAGAAAAACTTCGTCAAGGGCAATCTGGACCCCAAAAAAGAGTTCACTATCATTCTCCCTCCTCCTATGAACAACAAATAAAATATTCCTCAACGCAGAATTTGCCATCTTTAGGGAAGGTCTTCTCTAAAGATCTGCCTATCTTATTCTAAAGGGCTAGCGCCATGGAGTGCCTGAATTACAGAATCCTTTCTGTATTTTTGGAAATCCCTGTTTGGTCTTCTCCAGTACCATCTGCCTCTAGCTCCAGAGCACTTACATAATGTAATTCAATTGCACATGTTGTTTAATCCTAAGGGTGAGCTTCAACTGCTTGCACAGGACCGTGTGCTCTGAATTTTGGCCATGTGAGCTCAGCTTGGAGCTGCCAAGGGTGAGCTGCCAGCCTCAAGCACCACCATCTCCAATGCCCAAGCCAGTTTTCTTTAGAGTTCACCCCATTGGAGTGAAGAGAAACTGGCCATGTAGAGAGGAGGGCTCTAAAGAATGGCAAAAGGCCCCAAATTCTCTCCAGTGAAAGAATGCACACACCTGCCCCAGTGAGCATTTGCTCAGTAGCAGCGCTGTTCCTGTTCCTCTTTTCTTTGGTGTTATGCAAAACTGTCACCTGGCAGGTAAAGTACCATAGCAGTGGCTTCTCTTTCTCTGGCTGCCTGGAGGCTTGGGCTCCTGGGGGCCTGTTGCCTTTTATGGGGGCCATCCTTAAGCCTCCTTCCTGGAGAAGCCCTTTAGGGCTAGATTCAGGAGGGAAGTTGGAAGTAACAGCATCTCTAGAGCACCAAAAAGGAAGCAGAAACCAGGAAATCAAAGAGAGAGAGTTTAGTAGGAACAAGTTAGAAGCAAAGAAAGGCAACTTGTAAACAGAAGCTAAAGTGAGGTTCAGTTTTCTAGAACAGTGCTTGCGAACCTTTATCCTGCAGAGGAATCACCAGGGGCTCTTGCTAAAATGCAGATTCTAATCCTAGAGGTCTGAGATCCTGCATTTCAACAAGCTTCTGGGTGGTTTACAGCTGTTGAGCCTCAGAGGAGTTGGCTGCAGTTCTTGACAGTTGCGTCCTGGGCAGCGCAGCCTCAGTGCTCAGGCGGTAAGTCCTGGTCAAGAGGCAGTGGAGCCTAGTGGTTAAGAATGCAGACGCTGAGCCACACTGCCTGGTTTGAATTCTGGCCACTTATTAGGCTCTGTTTCCAGATCTGTAAAATGAGAATAATCATGGTACCTGCTTCACAGATCTGTATGAAAATGAAATGAGATAATGTATGTAAACTAAATAGACTGGTGCTGGGTTCACTGCAGATGCTCATTAAATGTAAGTTGTTGCTGTTATCATTATTATCATTTGGTTGTAGAGTTCAGAGTCGGGCCTTCTACTTCCTGCTTCAACTGTAGAGATTTCTCTTGTCAAAGAAAAGGGCTGTCGTGGGGTTATCTTACTTATCTTACTTCAGAGATGCTTACTCCAGAATTTCTCCTTTTAGTAAATGAGGTCTAGAAATGAAGCTCTGGGGAGGCAGCCGGAGCCTAGCTTTCATGTGCACGTCAGCCTTATTTATAGCTTCAAACTGAAAGCCTGTGCAGCCTGGTGGACTGTGAGGGAGGAGGCCACCAACGTGCATGGCAGGGACATTCCTGAGAGCCACAGATGGAGGACCCTGTGCCCAGAGGTGATAGAATCTAAGTTGCCAGTTACACCCGGCATTCTCCCCGGCCGGACCCAGGTTTCCGTGGTCCGAGACTGTTCACATGGGTCTCTCTTCTTCATCTCTTGAGAGGAACAGCGTGGCCTGGGAGGAGGCGGACACAAGTGCAAGTGCGTCACTCTGGGTTTAGCTTTCCTTTTCTGAGGGTGTCAGTTTCTCAAAAACAGAAATTCACAGAGGCGGAGCTTAGGATTTGCAGAAAGCAGCAGTTTCCCATCCCCACTTCTGGGAGAGTCTCTGCAGGCCTGCATAACGCTCTGGGCTGAGCCTGGGACTCACTCAGCTCATGCTGGAATGTGGGTCTGTGGCATTTGCTGCCACTGCCATGGGAGTGTCATGATGCAGACGTCAGAGGCAGCAACGGGGACTGGTTCTAGCTGGCAGCCTGGGAACAGAGGCTGCTCCTGTAAGCCTGCAGCAGTCGGGGGATGTGATGTGCTGCAGAGATGGCACAGGGCTCCATTGTGTTCAAAATAAAATTGAGTGATTTCCATCATTGACAGAGATGGGTGGGAGATGATAACATGTAGATGGTAGAACCAGGCTGACCTGTTGGGGCTTAGCTCCTCCAGAAGTTCAGAATGTCAATGGATTACCTATATAGTCAGGTTTGTGTTTGTCAGAGAGGTGGCTGATTCCAAACACTTGAGGTCCAGCAGAATCTCAGCCCCGGGGTACCACTAAAAGGCTTTAGAAATGGGGCACAAGTTCCTATCCCAGCTTTGTCGCTTAATAATTATGATCTTAAGCAAATTAATTATCCTCTCTGTATTTCATTTTCCTCATGTATAAAATGAAGACAGTATTTCCATTTAAAATGTATTGAAAGAATTAAAAAGAAAATATGCTTTAAAAGCATAAACAGATATGTAACATCATTGACATTGTTTGCCTCTGGGGAAGGGAATTAAATTCCTGATGGATAAAGGAGAGGCTTTTTTTTTTTTTAAGATTTATTTGTTTATTCATGAGAGACACAGAGAGAGGCAGAGACATAGAGGGAAAAGTAGGCTTCTTGCAGGGAGCCAGATGTGGGACTTGATCCCTGGCCCAGGATCACTCCCTGAGAGGAAGGCAGATGTTCAACTGATGAACCACCCAGACATCCCAAGGGGAGGCTTTTTACCATGTACCTTTTTATAACATGAATTTTACAATATATAGTTATCTGTTTAAAATGTTAATTTTGGGGGGACTTGGGTGGCTCAGTTGATTAAGCATCTGCCTTCAGGCTCGGGTCATGATCCCAGGGTCCTGGGATAGAGCCCCACCTCCTGACTCCCTGCTCAGTGGGGAGCCTGCTTCTCCTATCCTCCCTGCTCCTGCTTTCTCTGTTGCTATCTCTGTCTCTCTCTCTCTCTCAAATAAATAAATAAAATCTTTTTTAAAAATGTTAATTTCATTTAACTTAAACATATAACACATGTTAGTGCGCTTGGCTGGTTCAGTGGATAGAGCATGCAATTCTTTTTCTTTTCTTTTCTTTTCTTTTCTTTTCTTTTCTTTTCTTTTTTTTCTTTTCTTTCTTTTTTTCCCTCCCTCCCTCCCTCCCTCCCTCCCTCCCTCTCTCTCTCTCTCTCTCTCTCTCCTTTCTTTCTTTCTTTCTTTCTTTCTTTCTTTCTTTCTTTCTTTCTTTCTTTCTTTTTCTTTTTTAAGAGGGAAGGAGCTGGGGAAGGGGCAGAGGAAGGGAGAGAGAGGAGAGAGAATCTTAAGCAGGCTGCATGCAGAGCCTGACTTGGGGCACCCTGAGATCATGACCTGAGCCAAAATCAAGAGTCAGACACTTGACTGAGCCACCTAGGCACCCTGAGCATACAACTCTTAATTTCAGGACTGTAAGTTCGAGCCCGCATTGGTTATAGAGATTATTTAAAAATAAAATCTTTAAAAATAAAGAAATAAACAAACACATGTCATGGGCACCTGGTTAGCCATCACGGTAGAACATATGATTCTCGATCTCAGGGTTGTAAGTCTGAGCCCCACGTTGGGTGTAGAGATTACTAAAAAAAAAAATAAATGAATAAACTTAAAAAAATTTTTTTAAATAAAACACATGTCACAAAAACGTATTGATAGATTTCTCAGAAAGGTGGTTATGCCTAACTGAACAGTAAATAAATGTTTGTAGTCAAATAAAAATAAGTGAATCACCAAAGGCGCTCAGCATATGCTCTTCTGCATAGTAATCTGGCTCTCAAGGGTAGGTCTCTTGAGTATCTGAGGGTCCCTACCCCAGCCCCCTAGCCCCAAAAGCATGTAAGGGTATCCTATGGAGAAGTACCTCCTAAGACCTCTCTCGGGATGAGAATCTGGTGGCCAGAGCCCCGGAGAATGAGCCACCTGCCTGATGAAACCCTGGGAACTTGGGCCCCAGCCCAGGCTGTGGAGCTGTGGCAGTAGACATGTGTACAGCCTAAAGCATGCCGACAGAAAGGCAGGGGGTCTGTTGGACCAGGTAGGTAGGATTTGCCAGGGCAGTTGCAGCCTTGTTCCTCTCTAGTAGGACTACAGTTTTGTTCTTGTTTGTCAGATGGCTTTCTCCCCTGTTTTCCCTTTTGATTTTCACAACAGCCTTGTGACTGAGAAGGAGCAAGTGCCTTGCCTCAGCTCACAGAAAAGCCACAGAGTAGGAGCAGCTCACATTTGTCCTAGGTTTTCTCTATGCCGGGCACTGTACTCAAGTTTTTCATGCATTATTTCATTTTCTTTCCGTAGCAATTCTAGAAGATGGGTACGAACATCAGCTCTGTGTTACCGATCAGGGGGGAAAAAAAGAAAAGCTAAACAAATTAAGTAACTGCTTAAAGTCACAGAGCTAGTGAGTGGCTAAGTCAGGATTTCAGTGGAGGCCATGTTACCCCCTCCCGCCTCCCCCCACCTCCCGTGTCATAGCTGGAGCAGAGGACTAGTGATGCTATTTGTTTAGCGTAAACAGTGTACCAGGGTCTCCCTGCTTTGTCAGGCAAAAGAGTGCCTCTTTTGAATGTTACCACTAAAAGGCCTGTGTGGGCTCTTGCATTGCAGGTTCCTACTTCAGTCTCTGGAAGATTTGGATACAAGTTTAAGGAAACTGAACTCCCGCCTATTCGTTGTCCGGGGACAACCCGCTGACGTATTCCCAAGGCTATTCAAGGTGAGTGTGCTGAGTCCTAGAGAAGACGGTGAGATTCTCTTGTCTGGACTTTCCCTGCAGACTAAATGAGGTGATATTCTGACTAAGAAAATGGAACCAGTCAGCGCTAGCCTGTAGGGAAGTGGGGAGTTAACCCTATCAACTTGCCAACAGAATGGAAACTGTGTTAAGGAAAAAAATTCTGTGAAACCAGTGTCTTGTTGGAAGGTTCCCAGCTCAGTCCAGACAAGGGATGTAGCAAGTTATTCCACCCCGGATGCCACTGGCTTCCTCAGATGTTTTCTTAGCTCATGCCAACAAGATTTATTAGGGCTCTTCTCTATGCCAGGGGTTTGAAGACAAGTTTTCCTTTTTTAGCACAGGGCGTTTCCTGTCTTGGTGTGTGCTGCTTATTGGGGGAAAAAAATCAGCCTTTTTGAGGGAGCTCCCTGCTTCTCTTGGGGCAAATGGTTGATAAAATCTTCACTTGGGTACCATGTAGACCTCTGTCCCTTCTATCAAGTAGCCAGCCCACTTCCCCCACCCTCCCCCCCAACCCCTTTCTTTATAAAGCACATTTTATGGCCCAAACAGGCAAAAGTACTCATCTCACATCATCACAAGAAGAAAGGTAAGTATAGTAATAGGTATTTTAAGAGAGAGACCACATTCATGTAACTTTTATTTTATAATTGTTCTATATACACTAAAATAACACTATATTTTATAATTGTTCTATTTTATTATTAGTTACTCTTGTTAATCTATTGTGCCTAATTTATAAATTAAAGTTCATCATAAGTATATATAGGAAAAAACAAAATACTATACATAGGGTTCAGTACTATCTGCAGTTGCAGGCATCCACTGGTTGTCTTGGAACACATTCCCTGCAGATAGGAGTTTACTACTATGTATTTATTGAGCTTCTACTATGTCCCAGGCTCCTGACGAGGTACTAGGGTAATGATGAGATAGCACGGTTTCTGCTCAGAGAGTTCACACTCTTAATGGAGGAAAGAGGCAAGTACTGGACAATTTCACTGCCATATGATAAATGCTGTGATGATGGGTAAAGGGCAAGGTACAGGAAAATCCTATTGAAAGAGGAGATCCTTCTTCTCAAGAAGGAAAGCTTTTTGAAGAAAGTGGCATCTAACAATATTTTTATTTCTTTATTTTTTTAACAATATTTTTAATATTATTCAGAGTTATGCTTTTTTACCAATGTCATCTATATGAGTTGCTAAGCACGGTACCCAGCTCATAGTAAGGGCTCAATAAACGTTTAGTCCCATTATCCTGGATGAGGGATAGCCAGCCCTGCTCAAGATCCTCACCACAGGCAGGACTCAGTTAGGTCCTGCATAGCCAGGACATTTGCCCTAGGGGCTTAGAGTATTAAGGGACCAAGACCAGAGACTTTGGTTGGAATGTGGTTTTCTTCTTGCTAGTTCTGTTTTAGGGCTTTCTGTGGGTTATCTGTACAACCTTTCACTGGGCCAGCTTTCTTCCAGCATTGCAAGGAAATCTAGAAAATTCTACTAGAAAAGACTAAAGGCTTGAAAAAGAATTCCCTTCTTTTTTAACATGTGGCCCCTCTGGTCTGATTTCTCTGACCTCTGGACTAAGGATTGCTCCTCCTTCCCCAGCCTTCTGAGAGCTAGAGCCTGTTAGCTCTGTTTGCTCCTAGCCCCAGGAGTGTTGCCGTGGAAACCATTAAGACAATTCACATAGCACAAGTCTGCCAAGAAAACTAAGCCAGAAGTTTTCAGGGCCCTGAGGAGCTCTGGGAAAGGCATGCTGGGCAGGAAGGAGGCAGTGATCCTGTCTCCACTGTCTCCATCAGTGAGTCAGTGCTTCTTTCTGGAACTAGGGGCTCCCCTGAGAGCATTGTATTTATAGCCTCCTACTTCATTCTCCTACCAAGGACACAGCAAATGTACAGGACTACCCACCTCTCTCTTGATTCCGCTAGCCTCAGGCTCCACTGTTGGCATGCTAATGGCCTCACCTCAAAGGCCTGCGGCTCTTCCCAAACTTTAGGAACCTCAGATTATTTGCTTTCCAGTTAAATCTTTGTCCCTAGTTTGTTCTACAGCCCATTTTGGCCCATGAGCCACAGATCTCTAGGCTAATTTCTTCCCAGGAAGGAGCTGAGTCCTCAGCTTCATTCTCCTCCCCTAGTGTTTAGCTTAACAGATTCTCTCCCCACAGGAATGGGGGGTGACCCGCTTGACCTTTGAATATGACTCCGAACCCTTTGGGAAAGAACGGGATGCAGCCATCATGAAGATGGCTAAGGAGGCCGGTGTGGAGGTGGTGACTGAGAACTCTCATACTCTCTATGACCTGGACAAGTAAGACATGGGTCCCAGGGGTCAGGTTGCCAATTGTGGGAGTCAGTGTTTTGGTCCCCTGCTGAGCAGAACTCTGGGAGGTTTACCAATGGAGCCACCTAGCACATGAAGTATGGCATTTTCTAGGAGCTGGAGGGGAATGAGCTAGAGTTGGGGCCTTTGGAACAAATCACAAAGAGCTTTAACCAGTTTGGGTGCAAAGAAGCTTACTAGGGCTGAGGGATAAAAGCAATGAGTATCCCCACACAAGATCTCTATAGATCTGCTCCTAATCTGCTGTCCCAACTGCTCTTCACACTCCCACTTGTCCTGCTACTGAAAGGCTGTCCTCTGACCTCAGTGGACCCTGCCTGTTACCCCTCCTGACAGAGCTCTGTTCTCATAGGTCCAATTTCTGTAATTATATGAGTTCCCTGGGCTCCCCTGGCTATCTGGGTTTCCAGGCCATGCATTTAGATGTTGTGTGGGAGTCTCTAGAGTTCCCTGCAGGGGGCTGATAACTACAGAGCAGCCTCCTTCCCTAGGGACAAGCCTCTGCTTTCAGAGCATCTAGGAGGAAACCCTTTCTTCCCCTTCCCTGGCAGAGCTGTCAACCTCTTGCTGCTGCTGCTGTTGCTGCCAAGCCAGCAGCCTTCCCTGCTCCCTGCCCCCCTTTCCCAACATGGTGATGGCTGCCAGGAGGCCAGGTCACACATCTCTGCACGTGAGCTAGCTCTCAGGAGGAGCCCCTGGGTGTGGAGCTCCTCCTCCTGCCACGTGCCAGAGGACAGGGCGAGGTACTGCAAGGGGCTGTAGCCAACCTTATATCCCCACAATGAACTCACCCAGCCAGCCAGGTCTTGCGTAAACTGCCTCTTGGCCAACAGGAAGAACCCTGGGAATCTGGCTCCTGACCACCCCAGTGCATTTTATAGAAACAGCCTCACTTCTCCTTTCAGTCCTGTATATTCTTTTCTTACCTGAATGCAGGTCTGTTTCCTTTGGTCATAAAAAAAAAAAAAAAAAAATGTGAACTGCCAAACACCCTTTAAATAGTTGTTGCTGTTAACCCCAGCCCCAGTCTCTGATATAGGAAGAATAAACTGTTCTCCACCTCTCTGTTCTGATAAATTGGGGCCAAGAAGGGAATGATTTTTTGACAAAAGAACATGCTTGCCGTTCTTATCAAAGAACCTCATGAAGGTTTATGTTGGGAGAGAAAGGAAGGTGCTGTGAGGATTCCCATAGCTTGGACACAGGCAGAGTACCAAGAAGACTAGTGGGGATTTTTCTATGATTAGAGAGATATGGTCAGTCTCTGTCTTTAGGAGGCTCCACGTCGACACCAGGGAACCTGGAATTGAGTCCCAGCTTTGGCCCTGCCTTGCTCCATTACCTGAGGCACCTGCTCCAGCTCTCTGGGCTTCATTTTCCCTCTCGGTAAAATGGAGATGTAGCCTCCCTTGCCCCTTCCTTTCCACTTAGGGGTGGGACCCATGAGTGGATGAGGAAAGCCACCCTCTAAGCCTTCAAAGTCTGGGTTCTTTTCTGGGTGGGCAGGGACCTAAAATGAAGCGCCTTGTGCATGACGTTAGGTGTGCTTTGGGATTCCCAGGATTATTGAGCTGAATGGGCAGAAGCCACCCCTTACCTATAAGCGCTTTCAAGCCATCATCAGCCGCATGGAACTGCCCAAGAAGCCCGTGGGCTCTGTGACGAGCCAGCAGATGGAGAGCTGCAGGGCCGACATCCAGGACAACCATGACGACACCTATGGCGTGCCCTCCCTTGAGGAGCTGGGTGCGTACTTCCTGCCAGGGCCCATGTTTTGTAAGATAAGTAGGCTTTATCTTCTTTGTCAAAGTGATACATGTTATTATAGACAGTGTAGAAGACACAGTGAAACAGGAATGAAAATAACAATCACAGTGACCCCAAGCACTCCTGATTTTGGAGCATGTCTTTCCAATCTTTTTTCTGTGCTTACTCACATACATAATGTTATGTTTCTAATTCCTGCTCCCGTTTTTCTGCTTCTCTGTCTCAGAAGATATAGGCCTCAATATAGGCCTCCCAGTCTCCGTGGACTCCTCAATACCAAGATAACAAGTATTGCTCCCATTAAAAGGGGGTTGGTCAGCCCCTCAGGTTACTGACTTATACCCTTTCTCCCCTTCCTCTCTCAGCCCCCATTTCTTGACCTGAATAAAGTTAGCCTTCCTCACCTGAAAACTGCTATTACTGCCAGCCAACCCGATAGGGTGAGCAGTGCAGGATTGTTCTCATGTGCCTGGAATGAGGAGTGGCTGGGATAGGGAAGGCAAGGGAAAGGAGAGAAAAAAGTCACAGTGGAAAGAGAACTGGGACAACCTGGGAAATGCTGAAATGTTTGGATGATCTCAGCCCCAGCAGCACCAAAAACATGGTTTAGTTCCCATGAAGCTCAGAGAACACACCGATGTGTCAAGACTTGCTGAGCTATCACTGAAATGGCCTGACCTCTGGTCCTGTGACCTCCTCCTCTTATAGGGTTCCCCACTGAAGGACTTGGCCCAGCTGTTTGGCAAGGAGGAGAGACGGAAGCTCTGGCCCGGCTGGATAAGCATTTGGAACGGAAGGTATGGTCCCTGTTTCTGGGTCACAAAGCGCAAGCAGCAAGGGATATGAGGGTCAGCCTTCATGTCCTTTAGTGCCTCTTAGCTCAGAGTGGTTGAAAATGAAAAGTCTTGGGATCCCTGGGTGGCGCAGCGGTTTGGCGCCTGCCTTTGGCCCAGGGCACGATCCTGGAGACCCGGGATCGAATCCCACATCAGGCTCCCGGTGCATGGAGCCTGCTTCTCCCTCTGCCTGTGTCTCTGCCTCTCTCTCTCTCTCTGTGACTATCATAAATAAATAAAAATTTAAAAAAAAATGAAAAGTCTTCCTGATGACAGTAAGAGTGGTAATAGTTGCTGCTATTTAGTGAGCATGCTTACCACATGCTGCTCACTGGACTAAGCATTTCTGGATGAAATACCTACTTGCATGATTTCCTATTGTCTTTTCAACATCCCTGCAAAGTAGGTGTTAAGCTCTCCATTTGACAGATTATGAAATTAAGGTTTAGAGAGGATAAGTAACTTGCCTGAGGTCACACGGTTAGGAAGTAGTAGACTGAGATTTTGTTCTATGTGATTTCAAAACTTATATTCAATTGCTTTTCTTTCATCTCTATCTATGCAGGTTCCCTTTACTGAGAAGGTATCTGGTTGATGAAGTCCCTAAGATTAATTTCTTTGTGTTTATGTGTCCCCTCCTCACTTTTTGCTGGGTCCTCTCCAAGGCTTCAATTTCCATTTGTTTGGACACAGAGAACAAATGACCCATCTCCCAATGAAGTAGGAATTAGACAGGGGAAGGAAAAACCCTGAGGCCCTAAAGGCACTCCTTAACAATGTCACATGGCTTCCATGACTCTGGGGCTAGAGGAGCAGAGAAAGTTCTTAGGACTGAGTCACCCTCTGGTTTTCTGCCCGCTGTTGCTGGTTTGTAGACCAGTTCAGAACTTTTTGTATTCTCAGATGGATAGGCATTGGGCCCAGCAGCCAGGTGATAACTATGGAACAAGCAGACCTACATAGGAAAAATGCTTCCCAGCCCTGAAGATGCCTCAGCAGCAGAGAAAATGGGCCAGAGGCCCAACCTCCCTCAGAGAGGCCTTGATGTCTGTATCTGGGTGTTAACTTGAAGCCACTCACTGCCTGAAAAGGATGAGACTGATGTCCAAGGGCTATGGGGAGGACTAGCTGTCCCTGTCTGCATCAAGAGCTTTACCCAAAAATTCTTGGGGTCAGTTTGGGAACATAGGCCAGGCCAAGGGGCAGAGTGGTAGAGATGATAGATGGGATGGCAGGAGTAGAAGAAGACTGACAAGTGTAAAGAGCTAACTTATAGCCTGTGGATTAGCATTACCTTAAAATCATGCTGTGCAGGGCTATCCCTTAGGTCACCAAGTCAGGGGATCCTTTTCCACATACCCCTGGAGGGTCTGGTCTGTCATGGGATCTTGTGTCAGGATCCTTCAGACTCCATGGTGATCAGTGGGAACACTGTGTCATGCATGACTGGGAGAAGAAAAGGGGCCGGCTCTGAGGAGGTTTATTTCAATCTTCAGTTTTCTAACTCTGGAATAAACATCTATCTACTCACATCAAGATGGCTTAGCGCTAGAAAGACTGCCCAATGTAGCAAGTATGGAGTCTGTCTCCAGAAGAGTAGTTGATTGTAGATAGGCATGAAACAAGGAATTTTGTTTGTACTGAGGATCAGGAAAAAGTGGTTCAGAAGGTTACTAGAACAAAGAAGAGAGAATTTTATTAATTAGCTTGTATTTGCAAGCTGGCTTTTGAGAAGGAATTTTTGAACTCAAGTAACTAAGAGTCTAAGGCGTAGCCTTTAGGCATAGCTGGAATCAGGTGTCCAAACAATGCTACCAGGAATATATTCTCTGTCTCTGAGCTTTGCTTTCCTCCCTACTAGTTCATTCTCAGGTGGGCTTTCCTTGAACAGTGGCGGAGTGGTCACCAGCAGCTCATTTTCAGTTGCTTAGCACACCAGAGGAATAGGCATGCCTCATTTCCAAAAATTCCAGGAGTTTTCATTTCCAAAAATCCCAAGGAGTGTTTTCATTGGCCTGTTTTGGGTCACGTGACAGTCCTTGACTTAATCACCATGTTTGAAGAAAGGGCGCTCTCCCTGGCCCAACTTGCATATTAAGCCTACTCCCTGAGTCAAAAGTGAACTTAGCTCCTCTTCACCCACAGGGACTGAGATTAGGAAAGGCTGGATCACCACAAGAAAATTAGATGCTGTCACCAAAAAGGGGAGACACACTGTATGATCTTTGCCACTGAGTTACCCAAAATAGTAGATGAGGACAACCATCTCTTTTTAAAAGTATCCCTGGGCAGCCCCGGTGGCGTGGCGGTTTGGCGCCGCCTGCAGCCCAGGGCGTGATCTGGAGACCCTGGATCGAGTCCCACGTCAGGCTCTCTGCATGGAGCCTGCTCCTCCCTCAGCCTGTGTCTCTGCCTCTCTCTCTCTCTCTGCATCTCTATGAATAAATAAATAAAAAATCTTTAAAAAGGGATCCCTGGATGGCGCAGCGGTTTGGCGCCTGCCTTTGGCCCAGGGCGCGATCCTGGAGACCCGGGATCGAATCCCACGTCGGGCTCCCAGTGCATGGAGCCTGCTTCTCCCTCTGCCTGTGTCTCTGCCTCTCTCTCTCTCTCTGTGACTATCACAAATAAATAAAAAAAAAATGTAAAAAAAAAAAAAATCTTTAAAAAAATTAAAAAACTAAATAAAAATAAAAGTATCCCTATTTTTAAATGAAAACGGAATGATAGAATTAGAATACCACCATTTTGTGGCCTTCAGTGATGACGCATTGTACATTACTGACTGCTAACCCCATGAAGAGAGATAGGCAGGCATTATGTCCCCCCACAGTCTTGCCAAAGAAATCAAACCTGAGTCCAATCCAGTCTCTGGTACCAGCTGCTAATTTGCAGTCAGTAAGTATACCATGAGTCTGCAATAAGCAAAATGCAGGCTGTGAGAATCAGTACAAGTCAAATGGCCTGGATTCTTCCATAGAAAAACTGAAAAGGAAAGAAATGACTGAACATGTGTAGACTAAAAGAAACTGAGGGGCGCCTAAGTGGCTCAGTCAGTTAAGTGTCTGCCTTTGGCTCAGGTCATGATCTGAGTCCTGAAATCGAGCCCCGCATCAGGCTCCCTGCTCAGCGTGGAGTCTGCTTCAGGATTCTCTCCCTCTCCCTCTCGCCCCTCCCCCTGCTTTCTTTCTTTTTCTCATAAATAAATAAATCTTTAAAAAAAAAAAAAAAAGGAGGGGATCCTTGGGTGGCTCAGCGGTTTGGCACCTGCCTTTGGCCCAGGGCGATCCTGGAGTCCCAGGATTGAGTCCCACATCAGGCTCCCAGCATGGAGCTTGCTTCTCCCTCTGCCTGTGTGTCTCTGCCTCTCCTCTCTCTGATATACATAAATAAAATCTTAAAAAAAAAAAAAGGAAACTTAAATTAGCATCTCAAAGACCTGTAAATGGCCAGGGCTAAACCATATAGTGCCTTGGGATGCACGTGTGGTTGAAAAAAATAAAATAAAAAAAAAACCTTAAAAATGTAAGGAATAGGGTTGCCTGGGTGGCTCAGTCAGTTAAATGTCAGACTCTTGATTTCAACTCAGATCATGATCTTGGGGTCTTGAGATCAAGCCCCAAGTCTGGCTCCATGCCTTGTATTCTTCCTCTCCCTCTGTTCCTCCCCCACTAAGAAATGTAAGAAATGACTGAAAAGATAAAGCCCCCCCTCCAAATTTGCTTTGCAAAAATAGAAAAATGTCAGCATTTTTAAATGCAAAGAGGTGATTATTATAAAAGCTGAGTGAGTGCTTACTTGTGGAGCCGGAAGGGAACTATGACTGGGATGGGTTTCTGGGGTGGCTGGCAAAGTTTCAGTTCTTGAACTTCAGTGATGGTTGCACAAATGTTTGCCTTAGAGTAATTCATTAAGCCACGCATTCCTTTTACTTCTATATCTGTATTTAAAGGCTTGGGGCACCTGGGTGGCTCATTTGGTTAGGCATCTGCCCTCAGTTTGGGTCATGCTCCTTGGGTCCTGGGGTCCTGGGATTGAGCCTTGTGTCAGGCTCCCTGCTCAGCAGGGGGCCTACTTCTCCCTCTCCTCTACAGTTCCTCTGCTTGTGCTCTCTGGAGCGCTCTCTGTCAAATACATAAAAAAAGAAAATCTTTTAAAAAAAGAATACAAAGGCTTTCAGAGGGAGATAAGTAAGGGTATGGGCAGGCAAATATACTTAGCATTTGTCAGAAGCACTTAACCTAATGCTTGAGGGGTTACTGCAGAGGAGGTGAGTGTTAGGTTGAGATTTGAAGGAAGAGTCAAAGTTAACCAAAGGAAGGTGAGTAAAAAGGGGGACAACACTCCAGGCCAAGGAAGCTGTGTGTACAAAGTCCCACGAAAGTATAGCACTTATAGCCGAGTGGCTAGAGATGAAGCTAGAAAGACAGGCTCACCCAGACAATGGGGTACTTGTAAGTCATGTTTAAGATTGGGACTTTATCCTAAGAGCAACAGGAAGCCCAGTGCACCTTTGTTTTTCTGCAGGATGGCGTGCTTAAGCAATCACTCTGCTCCCAGTGTAGAGACGGGATTAGAAGGGAATGAGAAAAGATGCAGGGAGGTCAGTTTGACCTGTGGGTCACAGTTGTCTAGTCTACATCTTAGTCTGAACCAGGTTGGTAGTAAGAGGGATGGGAAGAAAAGAACAAATTTGAGGATTATTTGAACAGTAGAATTGACAGAACTTGGTGACAAGGAAGTCAAAGGTGATGGCCAGGCCTTTGGCATGGGCAACCAGGTGGATGACTGGGCACTTTCTGAGCTAGGAATGCCGATGGAAGGGTGGTCTGAAGAAAAGAGCTGTTACACTTTGAGGGGCCTGGATGGCAATCAGGTGGAGATCCTGGCTGGGACTTGGATAGAGTAATCTGGGAGTCTAGCTAAATGGTAGCTGAGCAGTCTGAGCTGGAGCCATGGATTGATCATCTGCAGAGAGGTAGTGTTGGGAGCCTTGGGACTGAATGTGCTTCCCCAGGAACACAGTTGAGTAGGGGCCCAGCACAGAGTCCTGAGATGCCAACGTTGAGGGGGTTGGGATGGGACACAGCCAGCCACATGGGAGGCAGCCAGGAGTGTGTGGAGTCCAGAGGCCAAGGGAACAGAGAGTATGGAGACGGGAGCAGGGTGAGGTGTGCTGAGAGGTCCAAAAATATAACAGGCTATGCCTGTGGGACTCAGTGGCATGGAGATCACAGGGACTCTGGTGGGAGCCAGCTTGGGGGGAGCAGTGAAAACAGTGAAGCAGTGTAGGCAGAAGCCATGCTGGGGTGGGCCAAGAGGTGCAGGCTGTGGGGACATGGGCTATGCAGAGAGGAAAGAGGACCTGAGGGTAAAGGTCCACAGGCTTACCAGAGGTCCTTTATTTTTTTTTTTCCTTTTGTTTGCAGAGAAATGAGATGATGTCCCCAATATTCTTGCAGTGGAAACTGGAGAGGCAAAGATGGAAGGTGCAGGAGAAGGAAGAGGGGAGGGCTCCAGAGCCAGGGGAGGCCTTGGCTTTGGATAGGGTCACTGGAGGGGCAGGGGGAGGTAAGGGGAAGGTGTAGACACAGGTGAGTTTGTAGATTTGGTAGCTAAGAGTTGAGAATTTTTCAGCCAAGGGCTCCCATTTCCTTACAGGAAGGAAGGACAGTCACTTGCTGAGGGGTGGTGGGGAGGTGTGGAGGAGGAGGTCTGCAGAGGGTGTAAAGTTTGTGAAAGAGACATCAGAAAGAGAAAGAGGGTGCAAGGAGTTGAGGAAGAGAAAGTCTTTATCAGATATAGATGGAATCTGGAGGCAGAAGCTAAGTCCTCCCCCTAGCCCTGTCTTTTACCACCTCAGTAATCCCAGAAGAGCCACATAACCCTTTGAGCTTCATTGTTCATTTTCAAAAAGAGGTACTGATAGATGCTGCCCCAGAGGATTGCTCAGACCACACGGGAGAATCCACGTGACAATGAGCCATGAAGGAAAGCCCTACACCAGTGCCTCAGGGTTTTTCCTCTGCAACATCCAGGCCTTTCCTTTCTTTGCCTTCTTTTCCCACTGCAGGCTTGGGTTGCCAACTATGAGAGACCCCGAATGAACGCCAACTCCCTGCTGGCCAGCCCCACAGGCCTTAGCCCCTACCTGCGCTTTGGTTGCCTCTCATGCCGCCTCTTCTACTACCGTCTGTGGGACCTGTATAAAAAGGTGAGGGGTGATCGGGGGTGGCACACCTTACCCCCAGTCACAGCTGAGCAGACCAGGCCTTCTGGGCTAGTCAGACACCCTGAAAAGGGGCCCCTCCCTCCGACCCTGGGGGCAGGGACTGGGTTGTGGAGCGTGGTCCTTAAGTTTGTGTACAATCCAGAGAAAGGAGGGGGGAGTCCACATCCAGGAGGCGGCAAAGCCCAGCACAACCCAAACTGCTGATCTAAAGAAAATCCAGGTTATCAGAGCAGGATGGGCAGAAAGGCTGACTCGGTGTATGACTCTTGAGGAGGCAGATCCACTGGCAGCAAGTGGATGGAGGCAAGTACTCAAGAGGGCAAGGGTGGAACCAGTCCTAAGGGGAAGAGCACAGCAGCCCTCTGAGGGCTGGTCCAGAGCATGTAACGGGGGAGTCCAGGAACAGCTGTTGCCTACCAGTCAGAAGATGACTTGGGCTGAATGCAGGGCTGTGCCGTATGAACTAGAGCAAATAACCCTACTGTAGTGCACCCGCCCCCAGAAGGAAAGAGGGCGACACATCCAACTATCCACATTCCACAGGTCATCCTTATGTCTCTGTTGTTTCATGTTGTTTCCCTGTCCTTGCCAATAGCAGGCTTTTGTGGCATAGGGTGGCTTTGCCAGTGGGAATCTTGTGATTTTAGGAAAGTCATTAATTGCCTGGAGGTCTGGTCTGATCTTTTAATTCCCTCAAAGTCCCAGATCCAGGCTGTTGTATAAAACTTATTTAACCAGAATCGAGACTGAGCATTTTCTATGTGTGCTGATGAGAAGACTCCCATCGACTCTAGAAAGTGGAGCCAAGCAAGGACCCTTGAGGACAAGGATCATGAGCCAGGCTGGCCTGGGGTTTCAGTCTGCGGGTACACTGGGCCACTGCTAGGGCATAGTCCTTCTATGTATCTAGGGGTTTGGAGCTACCATATTGGTAGCAGCTCCAGATTCCTTTGTGGGAAAGATCTGAGTGATACAGTGTTGAGAGCTGGGCAGGTGATGTATCCATGTGCTGTTCCCCCACCCCCAGGTGAAGCGGAACAGCACACCCCCACTCTCCCTGTTTGGGCAACTCCTGTGGCGAGAGTTCTTCTACACAGCAGCCACCAACAACCCCAGGTTTGACCGCATGGAAGGGAACCCCATCTGCATCCAGATCCCCTGGGACCGCAACCCTGAGGCCCTGGCCAAGTGGGCCGAGGGCAAGACAGGCTTCCCTTGGATTGACGCCATCATGACCCAGCTGAGGCAGGAGGGCTGGATCCACCATCTGGCCCGGCATGCCGTGGCCTGCTTCCTCACCCGCGGGGACCTCTGGGTCAGCTGGGAGAGCGGGGTCAGGGTGAGTGCTCACACAGGGGAAGCTGGCCTGTACCCTCATCAGGCCCAGCAAGGGCAGCCTTCTGGGTTGGGGGATGGGATAGGGTCCCTAGGTCCAGGGGATCCCCTCCAAATCCTTCTTGGCTTGCCCTCAGCAGAAGGGCTTTGGCTCTCTCTTCTCCATGGGCCCTGTGGTAACCTGGGGAGAACCATGGCAGTAGGTCCCCATCAAGGCTGACTGTCCCACCCCCTCCCCATCTAGGTATTTGATGAGCTGCTCCTGGATGCGGATTTCAGCGTGAATGCGGGCAGCTGGATGTGGCTGTCCTGCAGTGCTTTCTTCCAGCAGTTCTTCCACTGCTACTGCCCTGTGGGCTTTGGCCGCCGCACAGACCCCAGTGGAGACTATATCAGGTAAGGATGCAGTCCAGGCTCTCTGGCTCCTGGCTGCTGTAGCCTGATTCTAAGATAAGGTACCCTTGGCCCTTTAAAGGAGAGTCACAGTGTGCTGACTGGCTGTCCGATGTGTGTGTTTCAGGCGATACCTGCCTATATTGAAAGGATTCCCCTCTCGATACATCTATGAGCCCTGGAATGCTCCAGAGTCCATTCAGAAGGCAGCCAAGTGCATCATTGGTGTGGACTACCCCCGGCCCATTGTCAACCATGCTGAGACGAGCCGGCTCAACATTGAGCGAATGAAGCAGATTTACCAGCAGCTCTCCCGTTACCGGGGACTCTGTAAGGAGCCACTACTCCCACCGCCATCCTCTAGCAGGAAGGACAGCATCTGTAGGCTCAGAGGGAATTTTCAGATATTTGTAAAGAGAGGCCAAGTGTTCTCTTCTAAGCTGTTAAGTTGACTTGATTTCCCAGGGCACGGCACTACACGCTAGGCTGGATTACGCCTCTCTTAATTGTGGCTAGTGGGAAGAGATAAAGCTTCAGTGTCATGGCCCAGCACCCTATGGCCCCTGTCATTTTGGCTTGTCTTTAACTGCCCTATGGCCCTCTGCAGTCCTGTGAGATTACATCCTGATTGCTCCCTTGCCTCTCTCCCAGGTCTGCTGGCATCTGTCCCTTCCTGCGTGGAAGACCTCAGCAACCCCGTGGCAGAGCCCAGCTCAAGCCAGACTGGGAGCATGAGCAGTGCAGGTGAGTAGCAGCTGGCCTCCTATGGCCTGTGTCCATCCAGAGGACACTGCAGAACTACTGCCACTTGAGTCATTGAGGGCTGAGGACAAAGGCCAAAATGAGTTTGTGCCCCTTACATAGAGCTTATGTTCCACTTGGGAGACTCAGATAGGAACTGTGCAAGATTATTTCAGTTAACAAGTGCTTTTGGGGAAAATAAAGGTGAATGACCTCATTTGAGAGGGGTTGGGGAAGAGGGATTCCTTCCCATACTTTAGATTGGAGCAGTCAGGGAATGCCCCTCTCGGCAGTGACCCAAGTCACAAGCACAACCCACCTTTCTGTGAACTGGCCGAAGAGCCTTCCTGGCAAAGGGAATAGCAAGAAAAGACCCAGAGATAGAATGAGTGAGCGCATCTCATGCAAGGAGCAGAGAAGGGGAAGCCAGTGTGGCTGGCATATCCCGAGGGAGGAGCTAGAATGAGATGGGGATGAGCTGTGGCAGGAGTAGCCTCTGAGGCTCCGCACCCTCGGTGGGGAGTGGGATTTTGTCCCCAGTGCACTGAGAAGGCACCGGCGGGAGGTGTGGGAGCTGGTCTGTGTTTTTAAAAGCTCACTCTGCCTGCTATGTGGAGGGGACAGTGTGAACAGGAGCAAGGGCAAGGAGGCAGCACAGCCTGGTGGTGGTGCCAAATTCTTGACCTCCTCCCCTCAGCAATGGGATGAATAGCAGTAAGATGAGACCGGCAAGAACCCCAGGAGTTTTTCTAGCTTGCCCAGCCAGACTGGCTCCACAGATGAGGGTGCTGCTTATTCCTGCTTCAGGAGGCTGATCCAGCATCACGGAGGGAATGCCTGACCTTCAGAGCAAGAGCAGCAGACACGCCAAATTAGTCTCTGGCCTGGAGCCCCCAGAGTTTGGGGCTGCTAGCAGGCCTGGGCGTGCTCTCCTTAGACATTTCCAGACAAAGTCACTGCTGCAAGGAAAGCTGAGGGGCAAGCCTAAGGAGCTGATGCAGGCTCCCTGACCCCTTAAAGAGCTGCCACTGCCCAGTTTTGGGTCATCTTGGCTTTCTGCACAGTCTGTGTGATGCTTTGACCTGTTCCCTACAGGCCCAAGACCACTACCCAGTGGCCCAGCATCCCCCAAACGCAAGTTGGAAGCAGCCGAGGAGCCACCGGGTGAAGAACTCAGCAAACGGGCCAGGGTGGCAGAGTTGCCCACCCCAGAGCTGCCATGCAGGGATGTCTGAGAGTGAGTGACAGCAGCTTAGATTCATCTTTAGGGAGAAAGTTGGGAGAGGTGGGAGTGGGTTTGGAGCCAAAGGTTAAAACTCCACAAACTAGATAAAAACCTGGTGGGTATCGCATGATTCTTTTTAGGATTTCAACTCTAAATTTCTTCTGATCTCCATACCTTTTGAATTTTAAAAGGAAATTTAAAAGTCAAGCCTTTTTCTTTCTTTACCAACTAGGGAAAAAAAATTTTTTTGGCTCTTTCTACTTGTCAAAATGAGTCAAATCCAATAAAAATAAAGCAGAGCCCCAGAGGTGAAGCTGTGGGAGAAATGACCCCATGGCCAGGTATGAGGAGGCTCCAGGACCCTCTGCCACTGCGGACAGGCCTTGTCCCATAGGCAGGCCAGCGGAGGGCAGCACTGTCCTTCAAAAGAAAGCGCAGGGATGTGCGCTGGCCGCTAGCCCCAGCCCCCGCTGAGGACCAGTAGAATCTGGCTGCCCGTCATCTGTGCCTCTTAAAGCTGCTCCTCCATTCTCACCTTCCTTGTGGCCTTGGCTCTGCACTTCCCTGTCAGCACTCAGCTTTCTTGGAAGTCCCTTGAATATCATTAAAGAAACAAAATAAAAAGTGGTTCCTTCCACAGAGCAGGAAGGGATTTTCATGGCTTTCTTAGGGAAATATAAATTACTCTTCTCTTTAAGTCATTATCTCAGGTGTTCTTTATGTGTCATGTCTGTGTCATTAGACTGGAGAGTGATTTTCTTTTCCTCTGTGGAGCCAGTTGATTTTATCCCAATCCTTCCATTTCAGGGCCAGGCGGGGCCGTCTGGTTTGAGTGTCTGTGCCCAGTACTGGGTGAGACAGCAAGTGTTTGATACTTGTGCCCTTTACCCTACTAGGCTCATTGTCATAAATGTTGCTGATAGATTTGGGCTAGCTTATTCTAGAAGCACTGGCAGCCTTAGATACTATGCTCTTAGTTATCTCTTAGTTCTTTGATACTAAGCAAAGTTCATTCTGTCTTACAAATCTGGAGCTTGCCAGGCTGATAATCTGACTCTTCAGTTGAGAAGATCAAAGAATAGAGAGGTTAAACGTCTGGGTCAAGGTTGCTCAGTAAGCTAATGGCATCCAATTCATCATGAAAGTGTTGTCACCAGGTGTGTGAGGGAGGGGAGCATAAGCATATAAGATGTGTTGTGGTGCCCATCCACAAGCATTTAACAGTCTTCTTAGAAAAAGAAATAATTTGTAAATCCTACACTGATGATTTAGGCTGCCCATGCTTATCATAAGCCAGCTGTTGGTGGGCTGGGGTGATCAGGGAATGTGACACAGACGTTTATACTGGGGACTGAAAGGTGAGTTGGATTTAGGCCACAAGGAGGGCATCTTGGACAAGAAAAATAGCTTCAGGTTTACATGGTCTTGTACAAATTATTTAACGGCTCTAAGACTTCATTTTCTCACCCCTAAATTTGGTTGTTGCAAAGACTAAATTATTAAATCCATCTGTCAGGTAGGAATATGTGCGGCTGTTAGAAGTAGGAGAGCTGACTTCTGTGGCTCAAGCAAATAGGGATTTATTTTTCTTACCTACCAAGAGGCGCTGAGGTGGGCATTGCCTGGTGACTCAGCAATGTCAGAGCCAGTTTTTCTGAGACTCTCTTGCTTCATGGTGTCAAAGTGGCTGCCACAGCCTCAGCCATCATTACTCCTTTGTCAGTAAACACACGCCAAGTTTTGGGCCACAGTTTGCTGGATACTGTTGTGCTCACTGGAATATTGGGAGGTGCTGAACAAGATTGACAAAGGCCCTTCCCTCTTGAGTGCATCTTTGGGGGAGACAGACAATAAACAAATAGAGTCAAGAGGCTCTGAGTGGTATGAAGAAAAAATTAAGTTGGTAAGAAGATAGAAAGTAAAGGTTGGGGCATAGAGGAGGTTGCAATTTTATATTAAGAAAATTGAAAAAAAAAAAAAAGAAAATTGTCAGGGGATGCATCTCTTCCTTTTTATCAAGAAAATAGAAGCTTTCCCAGAATACCCCTCTCCCAGCTTTTCACATTGGTCTCATGAGCCCACACCAAATCACAAAGCCACCCCCAGCCATGGGAAGTGGGGATCCAGGATCCAATCCTGGCTTAGGATTGGTTGAGACCATTGGTTTTCCAACTTCAGTGAGCAATAGAATCCCCTAGAGGATTAAACCACAGCTTGCTGGGCCCCACCCCCAGAGCTTCTGATTCAGTCCTGGGGTGGAGCCCGAGAATTTGCATTTCTAAGAAGTTCCCAGCAGCTGATGATTCTGCCTTTCTGGGACTGTACTTTGAGAATCACTGACTTAAACTAGTCATGATTCATTGTGTCAGGCCATTGAGCCCCTGAACAAATTATAGGTCTTGGTAGCTAGGAAGTGTTGGTTACTGGTAGACCATTAACAGTGTCTAGGTAATATGCAAGGCAATTAGCCCAATGCCTGGCTCATAAGTTCATGAATATCCAGTATTATTATTACAGATATTGTTATCATAATAATTTTAGAAGAACAGAAGGCTGCTGTTGAGTTGGATCATGAAGAGTCTTAAATGTCAGGCAGGTGAATCCTTGGTGTACTCTGGACGCCAAGGAGCATTTTGGAACAGGAGAGTGAAATAAACAAACTGGCATTTTTGGAAGCATTGGGCTAGGGCCCTGCAGAGGAAATGGTGGTGTGGGGGAGTCAGCTGAGAGGTGATAGCCATGACCCCAAGTGAAAACCTTACAAGGGTGAAGAAGTCAGCCTGTCTCTGGTCTTGCCCTCTTGGGATCTTAAGGGCTCTGGGTTTACTATGCCCTTCATCATGGCTACTTGCTCAGAGGTGAAGGCCAGGAGGCCAGACAGACTGGGGAAGAAGGCATTGTTTGGAAACCCTGAGAGAAGAGAGTATACTTATCTTTCACTGTAGTCTGGTGGTAGTGCCTGGCCCTCACAACATTCAGCATCTCCTTCAGTAAAATAGCGATATTAGCATCTTGTCACCTGCTCTGCCCATTGAGCATACACATTAGGGAAGAAAATGTAAAACCGTATACACAAAGGTTTTGAACAAGCTAAATGCACCACAGAGATGAAGTCACGTTATCATCTTGCATACACTTCTCTGGGCATCTTGGATTGTGTTGTTGTTACGTTAGAAGCAGCACTCTGGGCTAAATGGACCACAGCGCTGTGATGATGTGGCCTAAGTTGACACAGTATTCTACTGAGAAGCAGACTTGTCCCTTTTCCCCTCTTCCCTTGGTCAGTTTTAGATGTGTGCCTTGGAACAGGATACTTAGCCTTTCTGAGATTTTGTATGTGTAAGGTGTGACTAATCATTCTTTACCAGCCCAAAGGCTCCATCCTGTACCTTTGGAGGCCCCCTTACGCCCTGAGCTCTATAGTTTTGTGATTCTGTTATTCCAATGTCTCAGACTTGTGGCAGTTTGTAGGGCAGTGACTTACAGTAAAACACGCCCTGATACCAGTAGGTTTCATGCTCACCTAAAACCCACACCCATGTCTATTCTGCATCTGGTTTTATTGTACAATGTTCACTAAACTGAAAAATAAGCCAGCCCCCAAATAGCTATCATTTCAGAGGCTTCCCCATAATCCCCAAAGCTGCTGACTGCTCAGGATTCTATTAGCCTCCAATTGTGTACAGATTTTTCTTATTGGTCCAATCATTTTACCATGGGGAACCAGCTCACGTGATCCACTTGCCTGTCGCTGGGCTGGTACATAGGGATCTGTTGAGAAGCCCCATTGAATACAAAAGGCTTCTGGCCATGTATCGCCCCTCTCCTCCCCTCCCCTGCCCACAGTTCACCAGAGCTGGGTTAGCCCTGGGGCTTCACTGCAGAAAACCAGATGTCTGGAATCTCCTCATCATCATTTTGGCACTTCTTCAGTTGTATATCTCTCCTTGCATGAAACGTGTGTGATAGGCACTGGGCAATCTCAAACACCTCATAGTGGAAGTGGATTCAGTGTGGTGTTCCGGCTTTCTGCTCAGACCAGTGAGCATGCCGCGGTCCTTCTGCACTCTGCCTGGGAGCCTTTGCCTGCTGAGTTGTCGCCTCTCTGTACTTCTCACCCTGGAAATGAGAATTTGGATGCATTTGGCTGACTGACATCCTCTTACTGTTGCTGTAGGATTTGTGTAGTGCAGGAAGGGAAAGGGTTCCATTGACACGAGGAATGAGACGGAGCTGAGAGCCCAGCTTTGTACCCCAGCCTGGCCCAGCCGTACCTCTGTACTTCCCCATTCCTAACCTGGGAGCTGGTAGCAAGCCCTCCACCTCTTTCAAGCTCCTGGGCACTAAGACTTGGTTATGGGCTCCAAACGAAGTTTCTAGCAACTTTGAGCCATTGAGATATCCTCTGCTGACCGAGCTCACGCATATACTTCATCCACACACCCTCCTGGGTAGGATCAGGGGAATGGTGGACTCACAGATGGGGATTTCTTGTTAGCATCCACAGGTACCCCCAGGGGTGACCCTAACACTAGGTGCGCTGAAGGAGGTAATCGTCAACTCACTCTGTGCTCCAGCAGCTGCCTCTGTGGTTCTTGTGTTCAGCGACAGGTTGGAAGAGTCAGACAACTGAGAGACTGATTTTGCAGTGCATGTTTTAGGAGTTGATTTTTTCCTTGGTGCCTCCTGCAAGCCATTCCTCCTATTTCTTTTAGTGCTGCTGTCATCACTTCTGTGGGGTATCATTTGATTTCCCCAGCCCCTTTTTATCTGAAGACTTATGCTCTGGCTTGAGAACAAGAGCACAGGAACTATCTAGTCATCTGCTGATCAAGCAGCTTGAGGAACTAGTTGACCGGGCCTCTGACTAACTTTGTGGACAAGAACAAGATGGTTCTTCCAAACCATGGTTCTCTGTGTTTGTGTCTTTGAACCTGCCATAGATGGACTTGGGTCACTGGGGCAAATCTGTGGCCCAGACACTGCCAGCTCCCTTCCTGAGCCTGTCCCATAGCACAATCATGCCCAAGTCAACATGGGTCTGAAGTGTTAGCCCTAGAGCCACCTGACTGCTTACACTACTCTAAGTTTAGGCATTGGTTCTTTTTGTTGTCGTTTTCCTTTGGAAAACGTTTAATTGTAATGTAGAATAATTGAGGAGCTGACAAATACATTGCTGGGATTTTAGAGGTGGAGGCAACAGGGTACATCTTAGGTTCTTGTAGTAGACTGGGATACCCACTCATTACCAGTGTGTGCCAGATGGAAAAAGAAACTGTTACACGTTAAAGAACATAGCCTCTTGATTATCATACTTTAAAGTACATGAGATTTATTATAGCCCAATTTGAATTCAGTGAATGCCATTGACAGATTGTATGATGGGTCATTTTCACTGTGGGGTGTAAAAGAATCACTAAAGAAAGTTGACAGGCAAAGCATTTTAGAAAATCATCTTTGAAATTCGATTAAAGATGCTCACAAAGTCACCTGATTGAAAAATAGTGTTTTCTTTACATATGGTGACCTGGAAAGTCTTAGGCCATCCCCTGAGAAAACATAATGAAGATGAGCAGCTAAAAAAAAAAAAAAAAAGGAAAAGAGAGAGAAAAAAGGATTTTGAATCTTTGTAGCAAAAGACAGTCTAAGTATCTGAAATAAGCTTGTCCCTGAAAAGGGCATTTTGAACCCAAAGCAAGCCAATGTTGTTAGCAAGTACATGGATCCATTATTCCCATGATCTCAGGAGTGAAGGCAGAGCACTCGTCCACTCTTCCATAGAGGCCCCCCTAGCCCCTGGACAGCCACTGTGGGGTGCCATGGCCCAATGAAGTAAGCGTGCGTCTCTTCCCTTGTAGGGTTAAGATGGAGAGGGAACCTGAAAATCCTTTGTCCATTAACGCATACCCAGTATCCTCTGAGCCACTCACTTTCTGTTGCTAAGCCCTAGCTCTATAAGCAACAATCAGAAGCACTTAGAGGCAAGTTTGCCAGAAGCTATGAAGAGCACTGGTTACAAATAAACAATTTGCTTATACAATTAGGCTGCCAGGAATTTGATCAGAGAATCTAGAAAAGAGGCAGCTTTCTCTTTCCCCAGGTATAAAGGTTTCATTGCTTTGAATTCTACCTCAGTCCTGTCAGACGTACAATGCATGCCACAAGTAAAATTTTAAATTCCTAGTAACCTAGTAACCTCTTCTTATAAGGCTACCAGTCATATGGGATTGGGGCCTACCCTAATCACCTCATTTTAACTTAATTACCTCATTAAAAACCCTTTCTGCAACAAGTGAAATTCATTTCATAATACATTTTTTCCAGCCATATCTAGGTATTGGTTCTCAAACTTTGTTGGGGTTGCCCATGCTTTGGAGAGTCTGATAAAGGGTGGAGCCCTCCCCAGGAAGTTGTAGCTATTCACACATACAGAAAAATGTACACAGAACTTCAAGGTCCTCATGGATTGCCCCCTCAACCTATCCTTGGACCACGAAAGAGTTCAAGAACCCCAGAGTAATACTCTGTGTTCTAAAGAATTTTTATGTGTTCTTTATCTTCCCTCATCCCTAAAGGTGGAGAAAACATGATAGGGCAGCCCGGGTGGCGCAGCGGTTTAGCGCCGCCTGCAGCCCAGGGCATGATCCTGGAGTCCCGGGATCGAGTCCCATGTCGGGCTCTCTGCATGGAGCCTGCGTCTCCCTCTGCCTGTGTCTCTGCCTCTCTCTCTCTCCCTCTGCATCTCTATGAATAAATAAATAAATCTTAAAAAAAGAAAACATGATAAATACAGGTATTCGGTAAGGGGACCTGTTATGGGATGCTCTCCAATACTGAAATTTTCAGTTTCAGAAGAAAAGTCAGCTCTGGCTTAAAAGGGGCCAGAGAGAGAGACCTGTGGGTAAAATATATATCACAGCATGTTTCAAATAACGTGTGTGTGTGTGTGTGTATAGAATGTATTAAAAACTAATACATTGGGGCGCCCAGGTGGCTCAGTAGATTAGCATCTGCCTTCAGCTTAGGTTGTAATCTTAGGGTCCTGGGAACAAGCCCCACATCAGACTCCCTGCTCAGCGGGGAGTCTACTTCTCCCTCTCCCTCTGCCCCAACCCCTCAGCTTGTGCTCTCTCTCTCAAATAAATCTTAAAAAAAAAAAAAAAGAAAGAAAAGAAAAGAAACTAAAATATTTATTTATAGGAAAAACATGGCTAAGTTATTATGGTACAAGCCTAAAGGAAACAATTACTGAAAATAATAGGTATTTTAAAGAACGAGACTGTACTGACCCATTCCGGTACCCGCTCTTACATTTGCTCCTTATTTTACCTAGCTTCTAGATAACTTAGTATAATCTGGATAAAATCTTCAAATTTCACATTTGTCTTTAAAGGGTTGCATGTGTCAGAACACTGTCTGAATCTGTAACTCCAGTGTCTTTGACTCTTCAGAGCATTTACCCTCCATTTATGTTGCTCAGATGTGTTTTGGTCTTCGTGCCACCACATTGAGTTTCCTTTTCTATTCTGTAAGTCTTGATGAGCAATGCTATGATAGATTACTTAATGGTAAAAATCTGGGTGTTGGTGTCAGACCTGGGTTTCCTGACTTGGCTTTGCCACTTTTGATGCTGTCATCCTGGGCAACTTATCCTCTCTACCTCCTGTTTTCTCATCTGTAAAAATAGAGGCCTTATCTTCAAGATTAACAGAATCACAAGCTGTATTAGTTTGCTAGGGCAGCCATAACAAGGTGTCACAGACTGGGGGAATTTCAGCAACAGGAATTTATGCTCTCACAATTCTGGGAGTTCAACATCTGAGATCAAGGTGCTGGCAGGTTGGTCTCCTCTGAGACCTTCTTGGCTTATAGATGGCTGCCTTCTTCCTATATTCCCACATGGTCTTCTGTGTGTGCCTGTGTCATAATCTCTTCTTATAAGGCTACCAGTCATATGGGATTGGGGCCTACCCTAATCACTTCATTTTAACTTAATTACCTCATTAAAAACCCTTTCTCCAAATCCAGTCACATTATGTGGCCTTCAACATACAAATTTGGCGAGGGAGGGACACAAGTCAGCCATAACACAAGTGTATAGTGCCTGACCCACAAAGTATACTGAGCCTTATTATTATCTGCCTCACCATAATTTAAACTGCACAAACCTTAAATGAAACTCCACATGTCTGTACACTCTCAGAGACACTAGACCTTTTTAAACAGGCAACCCAGCATTATGACTGGCTTACCCTGTCCTTTGTTATCAGACACGAGCCATTTCTTCCCTCTGCCCCAAATTCAGGATGTTATAAATATTTAAAATGACTTCTCCTTGTGTCTCCGTGACTGCTCCCCCCCCCCCCCCCATCTTCTCACACAGTGCCAGGGTTCTTTTTTCTGTATGTGGACATTTGCTCACCTGCTGATTCTAAACTCAGTCATTGCCTTCATCTTCACGTCCCAGCTGGCTTCTTTCATTTGTTTTCTGAGTGTCTCTGGCCACTATGTCTTGATTTGAAAACTGCCCTTGTCCTATCAGGGAGTATCACCCAGGGCCCCAGGTGAGTCTGGTGTATGGCCTCCTCTCCCTCCTCTCCTGCCCTGAGGCCTGGCGCCAGGAGGCTCAGAAGGTGTGCAGGGAACAGCCTGTCCTGTGTCACTGCCTCAGAGGGACTGTGTTCAGGCCCCCGCTGGCTCCCCAGGTGCTGTGGCTGGTGCAGTTCACATGAGGCTCTTCCTAGTTTTCAGCCTGAGTGTCCCCAGGGAAGCAGCCAGAGGAGTTTGTGTCCCTCGGCAACCAAGCAGCCTTCTGAATGCTTCTGTTTGCACTTGTTTTTCTCTTTCAGCTGCAGCACTGTAGCTCCGTGAGCAAAGCCTGGGAGCCCGAACAGCCACCATGGCAGCAGAGTGCAGCCTGCAGGAAAGCTGGTCATCGACAGAGACTGAGCGAACATGTGTGCATGTGTGTACGCGTGTGCGGAGGAAGAAGTGGTGTGCCTGTTTGCGTGTGCATGCATCTGTTTACACTCTTGTGATTCTGAACACTGTTTGGGCTGGAGGGACACATGTAGCAGCTCACCTCAGCCTCCAGACACCAGGCTAGAGGTCATGGCAGTGACTTTCAGCCAAACCTGTCCCTGTGACTAGCTGCCTTGTCTGAATCGAAGAGTAGTAGGACCCTCACTGGGTTTCTGGCATCTGCTCCACCCTACTCTGACCCTGAGCCCCCCTCCTTCCCTCTCTCATCGCATCAGACTGAGGAGCAGGAGGGCAACATTGCTGGCTCTTGTCCAGAGCGTGGGATTCTAGCGGCTGGAGCCCTGCTGAGGTCCTGCTTTAGACCCTGGAGGCTGGGCAGGCTGGAGGAGACACATGCTGTCCAGACACAGTCACCAGGTCTGGCTTCTTTCTGATTTTAAAATCTCCTGCCACTGGGTCCTCCAGACCCCTCCTCAGGCATCTGGGACTGAACATGAGGCTATAAACAGATCTGAAAACTTACCACCATCATAGGGAGGTACACCCCAATACCTGACTAGTGTGCCATATACACAGTACTGTAGACGCTAGCCTAAAAAGTGCATCTACCTTTCTGGGACTGAAAACCTAAAGTTAGGAACTGAATCCCAGCTTTTACTGTTCCTTCCTCAGAAGCTGAGAGCCAGCCTCAGTGCAAACTGTGGAGACTCAGTGCCTCCACTAGGAAGAAGCCAGGTTCCTGGTGGTAGAAAGCCCCCTGGCTCCCCTGGCCACACCATAGTGCTGCCATTGAGGTCAGCTGACACTCAGCCAGGAAAGCCATTCTGTCCTGTGGTCTGTAGGCTTCTGGGGCCTGCCTGGGACTGGTCAGCATCCAAGCTGCTGTGTCAGCTCTCCCAATAGCTGGATACCAGGACCCTGGCAGACAGACTTGGGTGGGAACTGCCAGGGACAGTAGGGAAATGTCTAAGTAGAGATCTCACCCAGCCCGCCAACCCTTCCAGAAGCAGCAGGTGGGAGGTTTGACCCAGAGAAGCCAAGGCCTTGCATTCCAGGAGTGGCCTGGCCTCCCACCTCAGTCCTCCCACTGTTGAACGCCTGTGTTGAGAAAGACATAATGAAAAGGACTGTATGGTCAGCTAGAGCAAGTCTTCCTTCCACCCTGTGGCCTGCACTTGAGCCACAAAGAGTGTGTGTGTGTGTGTGTGTGTACAGATGTGTGCGTAACTGAGAGGCTAATTCCTCTTTGAATTTTTGTCCTCACATGTAACACTAAGCTGGCCTCTGGGCCTTTTCCTCTCTACCTCCCCTGTGACCTTTCCCAGCCTCATAGCTGTTAACTCCCTTGGCCCCTGCCCTGTCCTTCATTGTCCTCCTCTGTCCTCAGACCAGAACCCTGGGGTCAGGCCTCTGTCTCCTACAGCTGTCCAGCACATTGACAGGCTTCTTCCTGAGATGTCCTCAGGTTTTCTCAGCCAGAGAGCTGCCTTTAGAGTCCAACTGTTGTATGTATGTCACCCTCACTAAAAATGTCCCACAATATTGTGGGGGAAGCAGGGCACAGGTGATGGTATATACTCAGAGCAGTGGGATGGTTGGGGTCTTCTCTGTTCCCTTAGTTCCAGCCAGGAGGAAAGAGAATTGGGGTCTGTTGCCAGAAGGGGAGTAGAATGAGTCTGGAAGGGCTATTTTGAGGAATTGCGATTGCCAGAAGGCTTGGGGCCAGAGTCAGTATTTGTTTAGCAGCACCTTCAAATACAAGGATGATTCCCTTTTCCTGCCTATTAGATGATGGCCCACTTCCCTGAGGTACAAGTTGGCAGGACCACCTCCCCCTACTTCACCATCCCTGGCAAGCTGGCCCATTCCCAGTGGAATAGAGGGGTCTACTCTGGGATGGGGCAGGGCAAGAGGACAGTGCATCCCGTGGCCCAGAGCTCCACGATTGCTTCATGCCTCCCCTCTTCTGGCCCAGGTGTCCTCGGGGCTGCCATAGAGCATTGACCCAAATCCTGATCCAAGGGCCAGCATGGGGAAGAGATGGTCGCAGGCAAAATGCACTTTATACAGAGATTTTCTTATTACTGGGAAGGTGTGTTTCTCCCACAGTTTGTGAATATTCACTTGTTTCATAAACATCTGATCCTGTCTGAGCAAAGCTGTGTTGTCATCAATCTTGTGGGAGGTCTGGGAACCAGGGGTCAGTAAGGCCGAGCTTCTCACCCCTCCTCAGAGTTGGCAGGGAGGAGAGGGATGGGTAGAGATGGAGGAAGCAGGAGACCTCTGGGAGCAACCAGAGCAGACTAGTGGCAGCTCCAGAGCTTGGCCAGAGTTGGGGAGTCAGTCAGCCAGAATGGTACAGAGTACTCCAGGCCTAAGATGAGGTTCCCGAGTGCTATCCTGCAGTGCCTCTGCCTCTCAGGCCACCTAAAGTTCCAGGGCTGAGGATCAGTCAGTGGCAGCAGGGCTCTCTCCAGGCCCTCAATCCATCCTTTATCTTGATTCAGCCACTTAAGCACCGTGTGGTGTGCAGGGGATGCAGGCGGCAAGCACGGACTCTGGCTGGGTGGTTGAGATCTGCCCGCAGCCAGGCCCAGGGCCTGGATGCTGGCTTTGCCTCATGCCATCTGGCCAGAGAGCGGCCTCTCTCTGCAGCATATGTGGGCTTTTCTATGATGGTCTCTAGCCTTGGGCCACAGAAAGACTTTTGTTAATACACCACACCCCAACTTCGTGTGGGCAGGGGCTCAGAGAGGGCCCAAGGATACACAAAATGCCCTGCACAGAATGAGAAAGGGGGAAACGGGAGGAGCTTGGGATTCATTTCATTCTTAGATCTGCTTTGAAGCTCCTTCCCACCAAGACCTGGACCTGCCCGTCCCCCCTCCCTTCTCCTGGCTTCTCTCTAATGTGACTTTGGCTTGGCCTCAGGAGCTACAATAGCTTTGTTCTCCAGCAGAAGATTCTGGAGAATGAAGTTGTCTTACACACACACTCCTGACCTGAAGATGCTCCCAGCTGAGGCAAGCACACACTCTTAAGCAACAATTATTAACCTCTAGGCCAAGACCACTTCCTGGAAGCAAAAGCCAGGCATCTGAGCAGAAGGTGGCTACTGTTTGGTCCTAGTGAAAGGAGGCTGAGCCAAGATAGCAAGAAAGGTAAAGTGGCCACTCCTCTGGGCCCACAGGCAGGGAGAAGAGCCTTTGGCAGTAGGTAATGGGATGTTCTTGGGGCTGGAGGTGGGGAGTTGTTTCCTGCAGGGCACGTGACTGCAGCTCCTTTCTGGGTGCTACATTGAAGGAAAAGGGAGTGGTGTGACCAGTAGGCAGTCCAGATTTGCAAATAGGATCCCACAAGCTGTGAAACAGTTTGCCCCTTCTTCGGAAAGAAGTAAGGACAGAGCCTCCGCAGTTCTCAGGAGGCCAGAGAGACCAATGAGGTTTGGTCAGAGGCTCTTGACCCACCAAAGCTGGGGCCCTAGCCTTGCCAGCAGTTTGAGTGTCCAGCAGTCTGTGTTCTGTAAAAGAACTCACAGGCTTAGCCCTCGTAGGGGAGAGACCAGAAAGGAACTGTGGCCCCAAACTAGCAGGGGTAGAGGTGCTGGAAGGAACAGAAAAACCATAAGAAGAATCCCAAGAAGTCAACCATGGCAGCAGGAGGAAAAGTGGCTCCTACTCTTAGAATGTGGGAAACCAGCTATGGGGTGTCTGTGGGTGCAAATGAGAAGTTCTCTGCAGGAAATGCAATTGAGAGAAATCTGGGAAAGTCCTGGTGTGAGGGAGGAGAAACAGAGAAGCCTAGAGAAAGGTTCAGTTCCCCATTAATAACTGGGTCAATCTTTAGAGAGAAAATCTTCTAGGGAGAGTCCATGAGAGGGTCTCCTCAAGGGGACAGGACTGGGTGAGACCTGGGTTCTAGGCAGAGGTGGGGTATTCCCTGCCGCCGGTGACAACATATTTGTATTACTTTTCATCCTCACAACCACGAGAGGGACCATTACTGTCCTCATTTCACAGATGAGAAAACTTAGGATCCGTGAAGTCACTAATGCAAGGCCACACCACCTATTCACTTGGGAAGCCAGGCTGTGACTTCACACCACCTGACTCCAACCCCGGCTTGCCCTGGGAGCCCACGCCGACACCATGTCGCCTTCCTCCTCCTTCCTCCATGGCCCTCCGGTCCTGCCCGCCTTCTTTGTCTGCTGCTGGGGGCCACTAGGGCCCAGGGGACCGGGTCCCGCCATTAGCTCCCTCATGCCCGGGCGCCAGGCCCCCCCGAGGGCGCAGAGCCCGCACCGCGCGAGGGCTTTGCGGGAGGGGGAGGAGGGCGGAGGGATCCGCGTGGGCGCGGGGGCCGCGGGGGCCGCCGCTTCAGCACCTCGGAGAGCGCCGGGGCGGGGCCGGGGCGGGGCCGGGGCGGGGCCGGGGCGGGGCCGGGGCGGGGCGCACGAGACCCCGGCGAGGGCCCGGGGACGCGCGGCGGCGCTCGCGCCAGTCCCGGGAGCGGCGCGCGGTCCGGAGCCGCGCCCTGCCCTGCGCAGGTGCGCCCGCCGCGCCCGCCCCAGCCCGAGCCCCGCGGCGGCGGCGGCCTCTCCGCGCGCCCGCCTCCGTCCCCTCCGCCGCCGCCGCCTTCGCCGCCGCCGCCTCTGCGCCGCGCTCCGCCCGGATGGCCAGGGCTGTGCCGGGGAATGGCGGAGCGAGAGAGCGGCGGCCTGGGCGGGGGGGCCGCGTCCCCGCCTGCCGCCTCCCCGTTCCTGGGGCTGCACATCGCGTCGCCGCCCAATTTCAGGTGAGAGTCCCCGGCCGCCGCGCCCCGCCCTTCGGCCCGGGTAATCTGCGCCGGCCCCCGCCGCCCGCCGCCCCCCGCCCCCAACACGCACACACCGACCTGGGGAACGCAGGGGCTGCGCGGGGAGGGGGTCTCCTCCCTGGGCAGGGTCCCCAGAAACCCCCTCAGCCCCCCGTCCCGCCGGATAGCCGCTGCAGAGCCAACGGTGCGGCTCCCTCCGCCATTCCATGCCCCAGGCTAGGAGATTCTAGAGGGAACTGGAGGGGGGGGCGCAGAGGCCGCCTTCTCCCCCACTTTGGGACTGCGGCAGGGCCTGGGGTCCGGATTGAGACAGCGGAGGAGGCAGGCAGGCTAATGCTCTGCTTCTGCCCAGTCCACAGGATTCTGAATAGACATGGGTGCGGGGATGGGGTGCCTCGTGGCTCCCAGTTTCTTGGGGCAACTGACAACCTTGGTGCCGGAAGGAGGAAGTCGTGGGCCCCTCCCCCAGCCCTGTCTGGTCAGAGGGGCCTAACTCCCAGGACTGGCATGGTCAGGACCCCTGTGGACTTGGGTGGGCAAGCACTGACCTGGTCAGGTGTGTGCAGGCACGGAAGGCTCCGACCCATTCAGGAGACACTACGCCCAGCTTTGGTTGAGGGAGTCTGGTTTGGACAGCCCAGGAGTAGCCAAGGACACTGGGTGGAAGGTTTCCCTGCTGGAGCAGGTCCCCAGGACCGTGGTCTGAGCTCCCTTTCTCCCCCCTCTCTGCCGGTTATCTGCTATTAGGCAATTGGGAGGTGGATTTTAGGGAAGTGGGCAGTGGGTGTTGTGGGCAAGGGATGGATATCCCTCCACCATAATCCTGGCCCCATTTGGAGAGGAGGAAGAAGACAGTGTAACTGCTCCAGAGCCTAGGAGGAGGCCTAGACGTACCCCATTGTTTCTCCATCTAATGAGCCGGCGCCTTCCCCTCTCCTGGGCCCCCCACCCCAGCCGGGCCCCAGCTGGGCTCTGGCGCCAGCCCCTCTCTGACCAAGGGGTTGCTGGCTCCCTGGCCCTCAGGTGGGTAGGAACCCCTGAGGATCTCTAATGGCATCAGCAGCAGTAGAAACTTCCCTTGAGGCCCTGAGCTGAGAAGCTGGGAAGACCAGAGGGAGGGGACCAGATGGAGGAGGCCAAGTGTGAGGGCTCCAGGGCCGGGGCCTTTGTGATTGGTGCCTCTTGAATAATGAGGCTGAGGTCTGAGACCAGTTTCCCCTGGCCAAGCTGCCAAGAGGCAAATATTGCCTTCCTGCTGGGAGGCCCCTCTGCAGTGGAACAGCTGAGAGGGACCTGGGTTCAAATTCGAGCTCCACCACTTGCTAGCTGAGCGACCTGACAGTCCCATCTGACAGGTGAGCTAATATTGATTCCTTCGTGTGCATCAAGTCGGTGCTCAACAAGTGTCTGCCCTCCATGCTGGTGAGCATTTATATAGCTCATCACTGCTCGGAGCTTTCCCAGGGGCAGGCTCGTTTACCCTCATGGCCGTGGGGGTCGGTCTGCCCATTTTATAGATGACAAGATCGAGGTTCAGCAGGCAGTGGTTTGCCTGAGGACCCCGCAGAAGTCAGAGCCTCGGGCCGTCTCTGGGTGTTCAGTCCACTCGGTCGCCAGGCCCTGTCTGTGGCCCGGAGGACAGCTTTGCCTCCCTCCACCTGCTTCCAGACCCCCAGGTGACAGTGCCCTCCCCTGGCAGGCAGGTTATCCTGGATGCTTTAGTGAGAGGGACTGATGAGGTGGACGCCAGCCAGTGAGTATGCACTCTGGGCCAGGTGGGTGAGAACAGCAGTGCGCCACGGCCAAGGCGTGGGCCAGCCCTCCAGGACACCATGGCCTGGCCGTGGGGACAAGGGCAGCTTCTGGAAATAATAAGGGCAGTGTCTCCGGCCCCACGTGGCCTGCCCTGCCTGCTCCAGCAGCCCCCGCTGACCTTTCCCTTGTCCTGCCTCGCCTGGCCCCTCACCCAGCTCGGGATAACCCTGGGTGTTGCCGCTCTCTCGTGGTCATGGATCCGACTGGCCTGGGTGTGCAGGCTGGCTCAGCCTCCTTAGCTGTGTGCCCCAAGACTGTTGGCTCCTGCTCAGGACGGTCCTGGGACTTGGATGGGACACGTGTTGAGTGTTTCAAGGGCTGCGGAGAGCTGCGTTCACGCAGGGCTGTGGTTGTTACTGTGTGTGTGCCCCCAGCACTGCTGTCAGCTTCCAGAAGGCATAGGAGGCAGTCCCTAGACTTCGGCCTGCCCAGTGCCCGGCACAGAGTAGGCGCTCAGTAATGCTGTACTGGGTTATTATGAAGGATCAGTTGTGCGCTGTCCTCCTGGAGCTCAGAGCATAACAGTGCGTGTTGTCAGAGGATAAGGGGGTGGGGGGGACGCTGGCCCCGGGGAGGCGCTCACTTTGCCCAGCACCCTCCCAAGGGCTTTCTACGCAAGAGCATCCTCACCAGGGCTGTATAAACAGAGCGTTACTATTATCCCCACTTTGCAGATGAAGAAACGGAGGCAGACAGAGGCTAGGGTGGCAGAGGTGGGGTCTGAATGCAGGCAGTCTGGCTTCAGGGCCACCCTGAAAAGGGGGAGCTCTGGAATAGCGGGGGGTGGTGTGCAGGGAGTAAGCACGGGGTGGACGTGGAAGCCGGAGAGGGAGCATTTGTTTGCTGCTGGTTGGTTTAAATAGACAGGTGTTCCTTCTTTGCTCCCCCTTCTGATTGTAGAAATGCTCCATCCAGTTACCTGCAGTTACCTCCAGATGTGGTATCGGGGGAGGGATTTCACTTATTTTACGCACTTCTATGATCATTTGACATCTTACTTCTGCAAGGAGCATAGGTCACTTCTGTAACTTCCAAAATTAGACAAGCGAATTTAAAACTCAAGTGATACCTGTTCATTGTAAGGAAAACTCCAGAAAAGAGACTTTAGAAACGTACCCAACGCATACACTGAGCTGGGTAGGTGGGATAAAGGGGAGGGACAGTGGGACGGTGCCTGTGGGGCGACGCCGGGTGCCCATGGGCAGTCCAGCGGGCAGCCCGCCCTGGACACGTGGGAGGAGAGCCGTGGATGAGGGGACCTCAGAAACCTCCTCCTCCCCGCCACCCCTCCCCGTTTACTGAGGGGGGCGCAGGAGATGGCGAGTGGCAGACCCTGGGCCTCCTGGCTGCCGGATGGTGTGGCTTTTACGTCGCCCTGCTGCCTTGCGGATGGAGCTGTGGCCACCGAGGGGGGCGCAGAGAGCTCCTCATTCTCCCCCCAGGACGGTACACACGTGGCTGTTCCTTTGCTCACTTGACTTTGCACTTTGGCGGCCTCCCTGGTCAGCTGCTCCGCAGGCGCAGGCACTGCCCGACCATCATGCAGGTGGCCGTGTAGAGGGGACATGGACAGACAGACGAGGGCTGGCCAGAGCGGCCAGCAGGGGCGGTCAGAGGCCCAGGGCCCCGCCCCGTCGGAGGCGGCAGGGCTTCAGCAGGAAGGGCAGCCCTGGATGGCTGTCTCAGGAGGGTCGCTGGGCCCTCCTGCCTGGGACCTGGCGGGGGGGGGGGGCAGGAGGGGACAGGAGGAAGACTGGGGGGCTGGCTTCACCCACTTGCTGAGGTATGTGCCCTGAGGGGTTGGGGCGCCAGGGGTCCGGGTGCTGGGCCCCTTGGGGATGGGACACCCTGTGGGCCATGAGAGGCTTGGTGGGCACGGAGGCAAAATTAGGAGGAGACCTCCTGAGTTTGCAGAGGGTGACCCTTCCCTGGGGACCCACTGGAGCGTTCGGGGCAGGGCATTGGGGGAGGCGCCTGGGGCGCCTGGAGAGGGTGGGGCCAGACCACAGATGCGGGGCGGCCCAGCTTAGAGAGCCCCACTGGGGCCTCAGAACATTCCTACCCAGGGGGCAGCAGAGAGCAGGGAGCCGGCCGCAGGTTCCAGCAGCCCCGTTTCCGCCGGGTGACTGCAAAGCTATTGCTGCTGGAGCTGCCCTCCCCCACCCTAGGCTCTGGGCAGCCCCCCAACCCAGCGAACCCCCAGTGTGGGGGCGCGGCGTTGACCTGCCTCACTTGCTGGGACAGGGCCACGGCAGGGTGCCCCCCCACCACCACCACCTCTTTGATGTCTGAGCCTTGAAGTCGGTCTCAGGGTTCTTGGCTTGGGCTCCCCGCACCATGGATCCTACAAAATGGGGTCACCGCCACCAGCCCTGCTTAGGGGCTCTTACCCATTCTAGGATGTGATCTCTGTCCCCGGCCCCCCTCTTGTATTTTCATTGACAAAGTCTCCAGCAGCCCCGACGTGGGCCTGCCCACTGTGGCCCAGGGAGCTGCCAGCACAGTGCTTCACTCCTGCGCCTTCCGCCCTCCTTCCTGCCTTGGGTATCTGGGGGTGGTGGTTCCCGGGGGGTCCCCCGGCTCGGGCCCTGTGCATGATCAGAACCAGGGTTGGGAGTCGTTGCCCAGGGGACAGCGAGGGCCCGGCCCTCAGGAGAGCCCACGCCAGGCCAGCAGCCCGGGCCCAGTGGCAGCCTTGCGCCAGGCTGGTACGACCTGTCCTGCCAGGTTCTCGGGCAGCAGAGGAGGCAGATCTCCCCAGAGCCCACGGCGTCCTGCACGCGATTCCACCCACGGGCCCGCGATTGCTCCATCGGCGAGTTGCCCCCTCACGTGTTCGCGCCCAGGCCGCATCCTGTCGCCAGAGAGACCCTGTAACCTTCCGTCCCTGCACAGCCCGGCCGGCCAGCCCCACGCTGAGCTGTTTGGTTGTTCTGTGTCGTCTGTGGTTACGTGGAAGACGCGACGTTGTGCATAAAGGTTCCCCACGTGGGATTGTTTTCTCAGGGCAGCTTTTCAAAAACCAAAATCACTGGATCCCACAGCTCCGAGCGCTTTCAACACACCAGACCCATTATAACCCCAAGTAGGGATGGGCCCTCAGGACTTGTTTCCGGGCTTGGACTCCGTTTTTCACCAGCAAGGACTCCAGTGTGGACACGGCCAGGGAAGGAGAGGTAGAGACTGGAGGGATCGCCCTGGCCTGACCCAGCGTCCACTCAGAGCTGAGGGCTGGATGCAGAGGGAGGTCTGAGGGCTCCCCCAACCCCGGCGACCCTGGTCCCCACCGGCACCAGCTTCCCAGGCCTCTGTACGTTCTACCCCAGGTTCTGACACGGGTGGGGCTGGAAGGGCAGCTGACCTAGAGAATTCCACGGGGAAAATCTAGAAAGACCAGTGGTTCATTCTGTCAGCATTTATGAAGTACCTACCAGGCACCACGTTGATCAAGACAGACATGGCCCCACGGCCTCTACTGGGAGCCCTCACTGGTCGCAGAACCCAGAGGTACAATCACAGTGATCCAGAAACACCAGCAGGTGGGCCGAAGAGAGCCCGTAGCAGGGCTGTCTGGCCTGGGCAGGGAAGTCATGGAAGGCTTTGGGAGAGCCGTGGGGCTGGAGCCGAGAGAGCTGGAGGGGGGTAGGCAGGGCAGGGGGGCGATGACACCCCAGGGTAGCGGAGGGCCTACTGAGCCTTCAGGCCACAGGGAATTTCCCTCAGGGCCAGGGGGAGCTACTCTTAGGATTCTGAGCTGGGCGGGGGTGACCAAACCAGATTTGCGTGTTAGGTGTTGCTGTTGGCTGCCCAAGGGAGGACGTCCTGTAGTGGGGCCAGAGGGAAATGGGGAGCCTGGCCTAGCGGAGAACCCATGGGAGCCACCTCTTTGCTCGGCACTCTCAGGGTGGCAGAGGGACAAGCTGGACACTTGAACCCCAGATGCTCTCTGTCATGAGAGGGGCCCGTGGGGCACCACGGCCAGGACCCAAGGTCACTCAGCTGGCCTCCTTACCTCCCTCCCAGAGAGCCGGGAACGGGAAGGCCAGAGCGGCCTCTGGACAGCCAAATGCCTGGCTCAGGTTTGGCCTTGCTCAGCTAAAGCCTCAGCACTTCGCCACTTAACCCTTACTTTGCACACACTCCTAACTCAGCCCGCTCCGGGGCTGAAACGGCAGATTGGAGAGGGCTGGGCTGCCGTCGGTGGCCCGGGGACAGCAGGGAGACGTGACAGCATGTGGAAGGGAAGAGGACACGTAATAAGCATGAGAGCATGAAGGCGTATTTATTTTGGAGAGCTCGTGGCAGGAAGAGGTGGGGAGCACGGGGCGGTGGGCGGGGGCAGCGTGTTCAGAGCGCCGGGAGGAGCCAGCCTGGCCAGAAGGAAGGACTGGGGCTCCCGAAGGTTCATGCAGGGAGAGGGGGTCTCAAATAGACCCCAAAGGTGAGGGAGGTCTCAGGAGAGTAGACACACGACACAGAGCCACCAAATGTTAACACGGATGAGACCCGAGCGGGCAGGCAGGTCTGACGGACGGACAGGCTGCCTCTGAAGGCGAAGCCGCTGAGGCCTCCCGATCTGGAGGTCAGGGATGCCGACCTGCACAGGCGGCGTGACTCAGCTTGAGGTGGCCTCCCGGTGCTCAGGGCTCCAGTCTCGGGGCACAGGTGGGCCTGTGGGATCAGAAGAGGACCTCTCTCCCTCCTCCCCTCCAGCTTTTCCTCCCTCCTCCCTTCCTACCTGCACTTGCCTTCCTTGAGCCTAGAGGGCCCCATGGTCTATGAAACTTTCCCCCCAACAAGCCTCCCTCCCGCTCCACCCCCCCCCCCCAGACCCAGAACATCCAGTGCCTAGAGAAACAGGAGCTCAGGGCAGAGCCAGGGCGGGTTGGGGGGTGACTTGCAAAGGGGACCGCTTGACCAGTCCATCCCCTTGTTCCTTGGCCGTGACCCCCTCACAGCACTCTGCAGTTCACAACCGGCCCACCCTGTTAATCCCCGAGGCGCCCTCGAGGTGGGTGGGCAGGTGTAGGTCGCCTCATGTTATATATAGGGGAGCCACAGACCCATGGCAGCTGCCGTCTGAGCCTTAGGGTTCCTCATCTGGAAAATGGGCAAAACAAGACCGTCTCGCCAGATTGTAGTGAGGATTGAAGGAGATGCAGAGCATGGAGAGGTTGGCGGCCGGGGCGAGGCAGCTGCTTAGGAGATGGAGAGGCCGCTCCTCCTCAGTGAAGGAGTCAGGATTTGAACCCGCAACTCGTGCCATCCTGCCTCACTTATGAGAAAAAAAGTCAGTTAAAAGAAAGTGCCTTCACCCACCCCGCTGGATCTGGAAACCAGTGCAGGCTTTGCAGCCCAGCTCCGCGCTTTCCCCCCACTGCCCGGTTAACCTCGATGCCCTTAGCTGCGAAGAGGCTACAGCTGTCCCCACCTGCCCCCACCCCTGCCATCCTGGGACGTGGGATGCGGGGCACTGCGGAGCGCGTAGAGATGAGCGGAGAAAGCTCCCCTGCATGCAGGCCTGCCCTGAACACCTCGGTTTGAGAGGAGCAGGTCGACACGCTAAGGATGTCCCCTGACAAACGTCTAGCAGGCGTGTACCGCGTGCCTCGTGTGTGCAAGACGATCTCACCAGCTCTAGCCTCCAGGAGCATACAGTCCACGTGGAGCTGGGAGGGTGGGGACATGCACGCATCACCCGCTGGGTACAAGGGCGGGTGACGGGAGCCCCATCCACCTTTGGAGCGGCTTGGTATCTTGATGGGGTGTCTGATGGAGGCCCGGGCCTGTCTGTCCCACCGCACTGCCTTGCATCCATGCAGATGGTGACACCCAAGGCCGGAATGATGGGGACCGGGGAGTGTTGCCAGGGCTGTAAGGCACTGGCACAGGGAAGCCAGGAGGGCTTTCTGGAGGAGTGGGCTTAACCAGGCCTTCTTCCAGCAAGCCTGGGTTGAGCAGCCTGCCAGGTGCCCCAACGGAACACTGGACAGCCGGGGAGGCGGGTGCAGGAGGGGCAGGCCGTCACACACAGCTGGAGGCCTTGAATGCCAGGCCAAGGAGTCTGCCACTAGCAGGGAACCTTAGGGAGTTTGGAGTGGGAGGCAGAAGGGTGTTGTTTCTGGCAGCTTTGCCTGATGGTGGATGGGTGGGGTGCTTCCGGCGTGGGGACACGGAGCTGAGCGGGCCATCGGGGAGGCCTGGGGCTGCGGAGGCAGGAGCTGGGCTGGACCGGCAGAGGAAGAGGAGGAAGAGGAGGTGTGCAAGGACTAGTGGCAGAGTAGGGGGCACCAGAGGGCACCTCCGGGTGGGATGCCAGTGGCCCTGCGGCTCTCTGGTGCCGGCGGAGACCCTGTCCAGGCAGCCGGGGTGTAGTGACCACTTCCGTGGGGCCCGATTCTCCTCCCCGGGCCCGAGATGCTGTGCGGCACTGGTCAGGCAGCTGGGCCGCTCTGGCTTCTGGGCCGGCCCAGCGCCACCACCCGCCCCCCGCCCCCCGCCTGCCCCCGCTTCCACACCGCACCTTCCCCAGCCGGAGGCTGCCAGGCCCCGGGCTCCAGGTCAGAAGCGGCCTCAAGGAGCACCTGGTCTGTGCAGCTCCCTGGTCCTGGTCGGATCCCGCTGGCGCTGAGCTTCTGTGGCTGGCACTCGGCGGGGACAAAAGCCTTGGCCTTCCAGCCCTGGCCTGAGGGGTCCGCACCTGGGCCACCCACCCCTCGCCCTGGCTGTGCCGGCTCTGGGGAGGGGAGGGTCCTGCATCCCGCTACCCCTGGCGTGGTCACCCACCACTGCTCTTCCGCCGCCGCCTGGGCCCACAGAAGCCTCCCCAGGAGGTGTGAGGGCAGAGCGCGCGCGGCCGTGTGGGTGGGGGCGTCCAGCCCTGGAGAATTTCCGAAGCCCCCCCACCTTCCCACCAGGCACCCTGAATGTGGCGCTGGCCCTTTAAAGCAGATCAGGGCTGGCTTTTGGGGGGAGACATCCCAGATTTCTGCCATCTGCTTACAAGCCTGGGCCAGGGAGGGGGGCCACCGCAGCCCCCACAGGGGCATTGGAAGGGCAGGTGGAGCCAGTGGCATCGATTGCAGTAACCCGATCCCGAGGGGGAGGTGGCAACGACACGGTGGCTTCAGCGCCACAGCCACAGCCGGGCTGGGAGGGAAGCGGCCTGCAGCCGAGGGCTGGGCTGGGAAGTGCTGGGGCTGGGGCCCGGGTCGCGGTCGCGGCGGCCCTGCCTCTCCTCCCGGCCCATCTATTTTTAATGAGCTCCCGGGGCTTCTGCAGCGGGCAGGACGCGGAAAGGCAGGCCCAGGCGGTGGAGGCCCGAGGCCCCAGCCCTGCCCTGAGCCCTGGCCTCCCAACCCTTCTGGGCATGAGAGGGTGGCCCTGGGGCCCTGCAGCCCCCCAGCCGGGCAGGGCTCTCCATGAAGCTGGTGCTGAAGATGGATTCCAGCCCAGACAATGACAGCTGGTTGGAGGATCAGTGGGAGCGCTGGTAGGGGGCATAGGGGTCGGTGGGGGAGGGGGGTCACTTGGGGGGCAGCTCCATGGAGCTCTGGGGCTCTGTTTGGTCTGACTGAGGCAAGAGGCCGTGAGTGTGGGCCTCCTAAGCTCCCCGGGGGTTGGGCCACCACCTATCCTGGGTGACCTTGGACTCCTGGGTCTCCGTTGTTCTGTGCCTCAGTCTCCTATTCATGTTTGGGAAAAGGCTCAGAATTTGCCCCAACTTCCCCAACAGAATTCTCCTAAATGTCCCACCCACACCAAACCAGGTGGAGTGCCCAGGGCTGGGGGTGAGCCAGGTATAGGGGACAAGCAGACAGTTGCTGCAGTAGGGTGGGGGCACAGGGCTGGCCCAGGGGCTGGGGCAGAGAGGGTTCTAGCACAGCCAGTTAGAGTTGTGTTGATGTGCTTTGGTCTGTCTCCTGAACTCATGACACCCCTAGCCCCAACCCCGGGTCTTCTTCAACCCCTCCGCAACCTTCTGTTCAGGGTCCGTGCGCTGGGCAAGTGATTTTGTGGTTGAAGAGGTGAAACAGAGAACACAGAATGGAGGTGTAGTCTGGTGGAACAGGCTGAAACTCGCCACATTGACACCAGATTTCCCTTCACTTGCTCCCAGGGCTTATGAGGCATTGGCCTTCCTGGGCTGGGGGCATGGAGCACTCTCCTGAGGCTGGGGAGGGGCCTCTGCCAGCATCTCAGGGTTTTGTCGCTGCAGGGATTGCATGAGGGAACCCCCTGCTCCAGGCATCCCTTGGAGTCCCTTCTCAACTCTGCATTCTCCGTGGGTGAACTGGCCTCAGCACCTGCCTTGACCCTGGGAGGCACTTCTCTGGCAAAGCCGAGGCTCTGACCAGCTGGGCCTTCTAGGCACTGCCTCCTGGTTGGCAACAGAATGGAGAGCTCCCAGCCGGGAGGAGCTGAAGTAACCTGGAACCTCCCCCTTTCCCTCCCTCTGGGGGCTGTGACCTGCCTTCAAGGGGCCTTCCCCTTGGAAGAAGTACTAGGAGACTTCAGTGGGCTAAATAGTCCTCCTGGGTTGGTAACTTTGGCTTCCTGTCCTCACCAGGCTCACCCATGACATCAGCTTGGAGGAGTTTGAGGATGAAGACCTCTCAGAGATCACCGAGGAGTGTGGCATCAGTCTGCAGTGCAAAGATACTCTGTCCTTGCGGGTAAGAGCGGGCTCTCAGGAGCCCTGGGGGGTGCGGGGGGCAGGGTGGCTCGGGACACGAGTGAAGGCATCCCCAGATCTACAAAAGGGCTTTCAGAGTCTGTATGGCGTCCTCATTAAATGAAATGACATCCAGGAAACACATCCCAGTATAACGCTTGACACATCTTGGGTGCTCGACCAGGATGTTTTGGTATTTTTTGCCAGGCGCTAAGGCAAGAGGCAGTTCCCTCAACTGCTCACAAGAAGGGAGAGGGCAGGAGGTCTTCAGATGTAGGGCGGTAGCCATTAGGGCCAGGGTTAAAGGATCCAGGACTACCCTCAACCCTTCCCAGAGGGCCTTGGCAGAGGGCCTGAGGCAGAGCAGGGTGGAGGCGGGTGGAATCTGCAGTGCTTTGGGATGGCAATAAAGAGCCAAGGCACTCCCTCAGCTGCCATTGCACCAAACCACACCACGTCGCCCCGCAGACCGCCCCGCAGACCCTCCCTGGGCCTCCGTTCTAAAGGCTCCTCTGGAGGGTTAACGCGGTGTTGCCACTGCTTTCGGCCTCTGGCTTTGTCATAGGACAAATGGCTCTCTGTTCCCTAAGTTGTGAGTCCTGCCAGGAGGTCCTCAGCATCTAGGTAGCTCGGGTCGGATAGGGATCCCCCTGTGTCTTCTTGGAAGAAGGGGCCACTGGCCAGGAAATGGGAGGCAAAGCACCAGGCCAGATTGCAGAGCCCGGAGCTCCTGGGAGCCCCCTGGAGGGAGTGTGGCCACCGCAGACATGGTATCAGTCCGCAAAGGAGAGCTGCAGTGTGAGGTGGGGTGGGGTGCCTGTCTCTGGGTGACCCCCTGCTGCCTGTTACAGAGATCCTATAAGCCCTGCCAGGCAAGAGGAAACCAAGGGGTGGGGATAACGCTGCAATCCCCCCCCCCCCCGCCCCCAATCCTCCCTGCTCTGGCCCAGCCAGCAAGGGTGGGGAATGGTCCCAGGGCGCTGACTAGCTTCTGTAAGGCCGCACACCTGTTTGGGAATCCCGCACCCTTTCATCCCACGTGCACCAGCAGAGTTTGGGAAGGGCTGGTCCCTGCAACCAGCGGGGTCCCGGCGGCAGTACTAGCCAGAGGGGTACCCTGTGGGCCTCAGACAAGCTCGGGGGGCGGGGGGGGGCTTTCACACGCTCCTGCCGGCGAGCGCTCACCGCCCCGGGAAGCGGGGAGGCAGGGAGCTGGGAGGGAATTGGAGGCCCGGGATCTGTCCAGGGTGCCGGGGAGTCAGAGGCAGAGCGGAAACTAGACGGGAATTACGGAGGTTTGGGACGGCCCGAGGGCGCACCTCAGGTCGGAGGACCCTCCGCGGGGCGGGTGCCCCTCCCCCCAGCACCCCTCTTCCGGCCGCGCTTCGCTGCTCCTGTTCGCCCCGCCGCCCTCCCTCCATCCCTTGTGGGGCCCGAACTCCTAGGCGACCCTGCGTCCCCATGGCAACAGCGGTGACCTCACTCTGGGCTCGGCTTACAACCCCGGTGAGGTCACCGGCCGTTGCCAAGGGAACCGGAGGGTGCCGAGAGTCGGAGGGGGGCACCGCGGGAGGGGGCGCTGCGGCCTACCGAAGGCGCCCGCGGATTGGTCCCGCGCGTCCTCGCGCCCCCCCCCGCCGGGCCCCCCGCGCCCTCCCGGCCCCCCCGGCGGCGGCGGAATGGACTCGCCCGCGCGGGGGGCGGTGCGCGGCGGCCTCGGCCCCGCCCCCGCCCCGCCCCGCCCCCGGCGCGGCCCCGCCCCCTGACGCCCCTCCGCCCGCGCCGCGCAGCCCCCGCGCGCCGGGCTGCTGTCTGGGGGCGGCGGCGGCGCGGGGAGCCGGCTGCAGGCCGAGATGCTGCAGATGGACCTGATCGACGCGGCGGGCGACACTCCCGGCGCCGAGGACGACGACGACGAGGAGGAGGAGCGCGCGGCGCGGCGGCCGGGAGCGGGGCCGCCCGAGGCCGAGCCCCGCCAGGAGCCGGCGCCCCGCGGCCAGGGCCAGGGCCAGGGCCAGGGCCAGGGCCAGGGCCAGGGCGGCGGGGACACGTACCGGCCCAAGCGGCCCACCACGCTCAACCTCTTCCCGCAGGTGCCGCGGTCTCAGGTGAGGCGAGCGGCGCGGGGCGGGGCTGGAGGGGCGGCGCCCCGGGGCGGCGCGGGGGCGGGGAGCACGTCGGGGAGGCGCGAGGGGCCGCGGGAGAGGGGCCTGCCGGGCGCGCGGGACCCCAGGCGGGCGGGTGGGATCTGCCCTGCGAGCGGCCGGGGCGGGCCGACGGGCTTTGGAGCCTCGGGGAGGCTGAAGGGGTGAAGGGACGGGACGGACAGTGGGGGGACCTGGGTAGTAGGCGAGCAGGGGGCTCGGGAGCACAGGGCAGGCCTTTGAGGGCTAGTTGCAGGAGTTTGGAGCTCGGGCCTCAGGCTGGGGCGCGGTTTCCCCCAGGGGTGTGGGGCCCCAAGAGGAGAGCACCTGAAGTGGTCCTTGCGGGCGGGGGGAGGTCATGGAGGGTTGGTAAGAGGAGGAGATGGGGACCTCGGAGGCCGCCGCCAGAGTGAGATGTGGGCAGCTGGGAGTTCCCGGAGGCAGGGGAGAGACAAGGGAGGTGGAGCTGCCTGGCCGAGTTGGGGGCCCAGGGCCCCTGGGCTGGGTGGCTGGATGCCAAGGAGGGTTGAATAGGGTGGGGGAGAGCCGGCTGTGGCCCTTTGTCTTCCAGGCCCAGTCAAGAGAGGTACAGACGAGGGGCTCGGGAGGTGGGGCTGCGGGTGAAGGGTGCAGGGGCTGCAGGGAGAGGATTGGCCCCTTTCCCACAAGTCTCTGGGGTGGATTCTGGCAGCCAAACTCCTGCATGTGAGAGCCTATGAGTGTTCCCAGGGGAGGGGGCCTAAATAGTGTGTGTGGGAGCCTTGCCTGGAGGCATGGTGGAGAGGGGACCCAGGACACCAACCGCGTGGGGTGGGCAGCCCGAGAGATCCAGGAAGGCAGGCCGCTGACAACTACATCTGTCATTTCTCAGTCATGTGCTCCTGGAGGGGTGGGGGAACCATGTTATTGATTCATCATGTGGATGATTCATCCCGGTCCCCCAGGCCACCTGCTAGGAGACCCTTCCTTGCCCTTTTTTCAACTTTTCCTAGAATGTCCCTGCCCCTTCCCTAGATCATAGCTTCCTGAGTTCCAGGACTTGGCTGGAAGTGAGCATCTACCACGGAAAGCCTCCATGTCTGGGACTGGGGGTCTGGCTCTGTCCCCAGATGGCTCTTGCTTCTCCCTCACTCCTCCCCCCTCCCCAGCACACATATTGGCCATCAGCACCTTTGCTGAGGCTGATAAGAGCATCTCCCCAAGGGTTGGCCAGCTTCCCAGAGCCAGCAGGTCTGGCCAGGAGGGCCATGACTTGCCACCCCTCCTGCCTGTTTGAAGAGGGTTGGGGGTGAGGCCCTTGGCCAGTGTGTATGTGTGTGTGTGGCGGGGGGTGCAGCAAACGCCCTAGGGATGGCCTGATGGGGGCAGGGCCAGGGCCTCCCTGTGCCGGGCACTGTTGACTGCTTCTGTCACAAGGGCCTTTTGTTTTCTGCACAGGACACACTGAATAATAATTCTCTGGGCAAGAAGCACAGTTGGCAGGATCGGGTGTCTCGGTCATCATCACCCCTGAAGACCGGTAAGTCTTCCTTCCCTTACCCGGACCTCTACCTGCCCTGACTCAGTTTCCCCTGCAGAGAGCAAACCTGGGCAATCTCTCCATCTTGCCGAGTTGAGGTAAACTGCCCGTCCCATAGCCTGGAGCAGGCCCATCTGAAGTCAGCTGGGGTGGGAGTGAGAGCACTGGCCCCGGAGCCTTCCCCTGGTTTCTGTGTCCCACATGCTGAGTGGAGGGGGCAGGTGGCCTGGGAGTCAGGGACGAGTCCACCTGCCTTTAGCACTGACCTGCCTGCTCTCCAGGGGAGCAGACGCCTCCACATGAGCACATCTGCCTGAGCGATGAGCTGCCGCCCCTGAGCAGCCCCACCACCACCAAGGACCGAGGCACCTCCACCGACAGCCCTTGCCGCCGCAGCACCGCCACGCAGATGGCCCCTCCCGGCGGCCCCCCCGCCGCCCCGCCGAGTAGCCGCGGCCACTCGCATCGAGATCGCATCCACTATCAGGCGGACGTGCGGCTAGAGGCCACCGAGGAGATCTACCTGACACCGGTGCAGAGGCCCCCGGACCCTGCGGAGCCCACCTCCGCCTTCCTGCCACCGGCCGAGAGCCGTATGTCCGTCAGCTCCGATCCAGACCCTGCCACCTACCCCTCCACCGCGGGGCGGCCGCACCCCTCCATCAGCGAGGAGGACGAGGGCTTCGACTGCTTGTCGTCCCCGGAGCGGGCCGAGCCGCCGGGCGGAGGGTGGCGGGGGAGCCTTGGGGAGCCGCCGCCACCTCCACGGGCCTCGCTGAGCTCGGACACCAGCGCCCTGTCCTACGACTCGGTCAAGTACACGCTGGTGGTGGATGAGCACGCACAGCTGGAGCTGGTGAGCCTGCGGCCGTGCTTCGGGGACTACAGCGACGAGAGCGACTCGGCCACCGTCTATGACAACTGCGCCTCTGCCTCGTCACCCTATGAGTCGGCCATTGGGGAGGAATACGAGGAGGCCCCCCGGCCACGGCCCTCAGCCTGCCTCTCCGAGGACTCCACGCCCGACGAGCCCGACGTCCACTTCTCCAAGAAGTTCCTGAACGTCTTCATGAGTGGCCGCTCTCGCTCCTCCAGTGAGTCTGCAGCAGGCGCGGTAGGGGACCTGGGATGAGGGAGAGCCAGACCGAGGGTGTCCCTGGAAGGTGGCCTGGCCCGCCTACCTCAGGGCATTGGGACTGAGCACTTGCTACTGCCCCCCACCGCAACCTCAGCCGGAAGTGGGACGGTTCTTCTCCAGCTCACCCCCCTCGTACAGGTGCGGAGTCCTTCGGGCTCTTCTCCTGTGTCATCAACGGGGAGGAGCAGGAGCAGACACACCGGGCCATATTCAGGTAAGAGCAGCAGGGTTGGGGTGCCCAGGCAACACTGGGGCCACCTGCCCCCACCCCCATGCCCCTGCCATCTCTGCGTGGCCTGGACGCAGCCCCCAGCACTGGCATTCCTCCCTCCACTTGGTTCCAGGGGGATGGCATCCATCGTGGTGGAACTCAGAGCAGGGTGATGGGAGGGGATGGGTCAGTGCAGTGTGGCCTTTCCTGCGTTGCCAGGGTCTGGGATGGAGCACGTAGTGTGGCTGGGGGCCGGAGCCCCAGAGGGCACCCAGCAGAGATGTTGCCCGACCACACCAAGGCACACTCCTCACCTCCCTCCCGGGGAAGTGCTCCCTCCCGGTTACCTCTGGTTCCCCTGAGTGGCTGTGGGCACTTCCTCCCTTAGCCCGCCAGCTCAGTGGCAGGTGCACGTCTGTGTGATCTTACTCTCGCCCAGGAACTAACGTTATCACAGGCTCGGGAGACTTCGAGGGGGTTTATTGAACTAGTGCTGCTGTTGTGGCCACCTGACCTCAGAGTAGCGTGGCGAGCAGATGGCTCGGGAGGCCCTGGTGCTGAATTCCTCACGTGCCCTTGGTGGGGGACAGGTTTGTGCCTCGACACGAAGACGAACTTGAGCTGGAGGTGGACGACCCCCTGCTGGTGGAGCTCCAGGCCGAGGACTACTGGTACGAAGCCTACAACATGCGCACGGGCGCCCGGGGCGTCTTTCCTGCCTACTATGCCATCGAGGTCACCAAGGAGCCTGAACATATGGCAGGTAGTGTCCTTCCCCTCCTCGCCATTGGGCCCCCGTCTGCCCTTCCCTGACTCGCTGCCAGGAGACTTCACACCGTCAGGAAGGGCCCTCGCAGAGATGACATTAGGCCCAGCCAAGTTGGGACATCTGGGGTTGGTGGCCCCTCCGCTGGCACTTCCACTCCTCACTTCGCGCTTGCCTTCCAGCCCTGACCAAAAACAGTGACTGGGTGGACCAGTTCCGGGTGAAGTTCTTGGGCTCGGTCCAGGTCCCCTACCACAAGGGCAACGACGTGCTCTGTGCCGCTATGCAAAAGGTGCCTGTTCCCTGTCCCCTTGGAGGGGCGCCCACCCCCAGCCCAGTCCCCCTCCTCTTCCGGGGAGAGGGTCGCCCAGCGCCTGATTCCTGTCCCTCCCCCCCAGATCGCCACCACCCGCCGGCTCACCGTGCACTTTAACCCGCCATCCAGCTGCGTCCTGGAGATCAGCGTGCGGGGCGTGAAGATCGGCGTCAAGGCTGATGATTCCCAGGAGGCCAAGGTGACCGCCCTGGCCCCGGCCCCCAGCCCCGCCACCAGATCTCCCACCCGTGGCCCCTGCGGGCTGATGATGCCCTGCCTCTCTTCTCCCTCCCGTAGGGGAATAAATGTAGCCACTTTTTCCAGTTGAAAAACATCTCTTTCTGTGGATACCATCCAAAGAACAACAAGTAAGAGGGAGGGGACAGAGAGTGAGGCCTAGGGGGGCGGCCCGGAGCCATTACGGTAGGGTGCGGGTCTGCGGGTATGCCTGGAGGGGTCTGGACCCTCGTCCCGCCCTCACACAGACGGCTGCCCTCCCGCAGGTACTTTGGGTTCATCACCAAGCACCCCGCTGACCACCGGTTTGCCTGCCATGTCTTTGTGTCCGAGGAATCCACCAAAGCCCTCGCAGAATCCGTGGGGTATGTCCGTGTGTGTGTCCTGCCGAGCACCCAGCCCTGGAGTGCACCCTAGTCCTCCTCACAGCTCTCCACGCCTCGTGGCCTGGTGTCAGGGCTGCGGGGTCTGGAGGAGCCCCCAAACGTTTTGGTGGTTGGGCCCTTCCTTCGACTGAAGTCTTCCCCGGGAGGCACAGTGTGTAGAGAACAGAGCCAAGCAGCTCGGTTGGGGGGACCCTGAGCCCTACCCAGGGACCCCGAGGCTCCAGTTTAAAAGCCTTGGGTGGAGAGCCCGTTCTTCCCGTCACGTGTGTCTGCCTGCTTCCTAGGAGAGCTTTCCAGCAGTTCTACAAGCAGTTCGTGGAGTACACGTGCCCCACGGAAGACATCTACCTGGAGTAGCAGCGCTGCCCGGCCCTCTACATCCCCCGGGCCCTCGGGCCCGCGGCCAGGACAGCTGGCTGCTGACAGGACACAGCACCGCTTGAGGAGGGGCACCCGTCACCACCAGAGGATGGGGAAGTGGGGGCCTCTGGCCGAGGGTGGGGGAGGGCGGGGTTTATGGGGAGAGGCAAATGCAGTTTATTGTAATATATGGGACTAGATTCATCTATGGAAGACAGAGCAGGCTGCCTGGGGATTGGGGGGTTGCTGGGCTGAGGGGTGTCAGGCCTCTGGCCAGGAAGGATGTCCACTGCAGGAGCAGAGGGCCCTGTTGTCGCATCCTGGGCCTCACTTCCCCTGCTGGGCCTCCGGCTTTCTGGCAAAGGCTCCTACTTTGACGAAGCCCGTGCCGCCCGCCAGTGCCCACCCCACCCCCAGCTCCCAACCCCAGCCGGAGGCCCTGAGCTCAGGCTGAGCCCAGCCACCTCCCCAGGACTTCGCAGCAGGTGGGGGTGCGGTCCCTGTTCCCAGCTCTGTCACTTGTGTGGCCTCCGGGTGGCCGTCACGCTGGCCCCTGGCACGGGTGGGACCTCGCCAGGGAAGAAGAAAGCTGCGGCAGGGCCCCGTCCCGGCAGGAAAAGGAGGCTTCTCGACTGGCCCGGGCCAGCCAGGGCCTCTTGGCTGCTTTGGCCGTAGCCCCAGCTTGGTCCTGCCACCCTGGCCACAACTATTAAAGTGCCATTTCCTGTCTGGACCGCAGTGGGTGTGTCTCGTGCCCCCTGGCCCCCGCCCCCCGCCCCCCGCTGGTGTCTGTGCCAGGAAAGCCCAAGCCTTTGCTGCACAGAATAGCTTTATAAGGGGCTCCCGTCACAGGTGTGCGTCGTAGTAATACTCAGCCATGTCTGGCCCGTCCCGCTTGCGCTGCTGGGCCCGGGAGAGGAGGGGGCGAGGGCCTCGTGGCCAGGGGTGCTTGGGTCGAACCCCATAGTCTAGGGAGAGAAGAGGGTGTGGGTGGCTGGGGGAATCGGCCGAGGTCACCCCAGAACGGTGCCGTTTGGGATGACAAGACCCCGGGGCTGGTCGTGGGCGCCCTCCCCTAGGGCACGTGTCCCCATCAGGGCCCCGGGCAGGGCTGAGATCCTACCATCCACCAGGCCGGAAAGTGGCTGCGAGAGTTCCAGAGGGGCTGAGAATTCTTCAGGAACAGATTGCTGAGGCCTGTGGGAGATGTTGGGGTGCTCAGCCCTGGCTCTGGAGGCCACTACCACCTCCCTGTGAAGGCTCAGGGTGGGGGACTGGTGAGCCTCGACACCCAGGATCGTGGTGCCAGCCAGCCCCCCTCTGCGGGGAGGGGAGCGGGAGGCAGCACAACAGAGCCCCCCACCTGCCAGGCCCCAGCCCCTGGGGGCCCCTGACCCTCGGCCCCCCCCCTCCCTCCCGCCCTCCCGGAGTTACCTCAGTGGCTGGGGGTGGAGGAGTGCAGCTGCCAGGATGAGGTAGAGGAGGAAGAGGCTCAGCCCGGCCCTGGGGTACAGAGCCCCCAGCATGGTGAGAACCATCTCCTACCCGGGTCCCTGTCCCGGGCTTCTGCAGCCCCTCCCCCCCCAAGGATGGAACTGCTGCCAACCCCCAGGGCCACCTCACAAAGGCCGCTGGTTCCAGGGCTCGGTGGCAGCGCCAGCCCCGCGGCTAGGCCCGAAACCTCCAGGCGGGGTTTGGTTTGGTTTGATTTTATTGACCCCGTCGGCCAACAGGTGCCAAACCACATCTGGCTCTAGTGTCCTTGCCCAAGGACTAAGGGCACAGACCTTTGGAGTCTGATCTCAGTTCTCATCCCAACCTTGCCTCTTGCGAGGTGGACGTGTCACAGTTGTGCGCCCCCGTTTTCTCGTCTATGTGAGGTAAGGTACACACGTGCGGGCCCGAGGTGTGGCCCACAGGGGAGGTCACACGGAGAGCCCCAACCATTCCCACTCTGCCGCTCGCCCCTGCCCATCCTGCTGCCACCACCGTCTCTCCTGGGTGACGCCGGGGGCGTCCTGCCAGCCGAAGGGCCCAGAGCAGGCCATGGGCCCACTCGGAGATGCCGCTGTGGGGGGAGCCTAAGAGACTTCCCCACTGTTCCCCGACCTTCCAGCAGCCTGGCCCCGGGGCTCCACAGGCCCTGCCACCACCCCCGAGGCTGGACAGAGCGATCTGGAATTAGGTGGCAAAGCCTGCAACTTGCTGCCTGGAGTGGAAGCTTCCCGAGGTTGGGACTGGTTTTGTTCACCGCGGGAGCCCCAGCCACTCCTGGTGGATGCTCAATATTTGTCGAATGAATAAACGATAGCATGGAGACAGTCTCGTCTCAGGCTGAGGCAAAGCTGTGGGGCCCTGCCTTTGATTCCTGCCCAGCCGGGTTCGGGCCACATGGGCCAGCTCACGTCAGGAGCCGGGGCCTTCACACACCCCCCAGGCCCCATCCACACACACCTATGGAATCCGAGCCTGAGGGCCGAGCAGGGCTCTGCTTCGGAAACCCCGTGGCTCCGAAGACCGCAGACCTCCCGGGTCCGGCCCAGTCCTGTCACCGCCAAGGTGCCCGAGGCCCAGAGGGGCCTCCCTGGCTCCTGTCCTCAGGAACCCCGAGGCTCACGAGCGCTGGCATCTCTTTCACTGCAGACTGTGCCTCTGAGATGCCACCGTCTCCCTCCCTCTCTCCACGACCAGTCCCGGGACCTGCCAGGGTTCCACCTCCACCCTGTCACACTCCCCCTGCCATGGCCTTCAGCAGGCTCCATCCTCTGTTAGGGCCCCTGCCCGCCCGCCGCTGCTCAGCTTCTGGCAAGGTCCGCCACAGCCCCGGCACCAGGCCGCTGGGAGGAGGTTGAAAGGGCCCCTTCTCCCTGCCCTCTGGAGGCAGGTCTGTTTCTCGCCAGGCCTGCGATGCCCCCGTCATGCCCCCGTCGGATTTGGCCCATGGCCTCCCGCCTCACCCCTCCTGCCCCTGCCGCGGCCCCCACTGCTGTGACATCACGTGCCCGCTGTGCTGCACACAACCTCCCCTCCCCGCCCAACGCGGATGCAGGGTGGACGCAGGGTCACCCGTTGGAAAGCCTCTTGACCGGAGGCCTCCCGGCCGGCGCGCCCTCCGCGGGTGTCAGCTAGGCAGCCAGCACCCCTGCTGGCCCACCTCTGCCCGGACTCCCGCAGGTACACGCTTCAAGCTATTGCCCACACCCCGGCGCTTATGTGTCCCCCGATCTGGGCGAGAGCCCGACAGCAAGGAGGCCTGCTTCCTCCTCGCCGCATGCGCAGCACCAGGCCCAGCGCCCGCTACAGGGCAGGTGCCCAGCGAGTCACTGCGCTCAATGGAAGGTCAGGCCTCAAGCTGTGAGCACTGGAAGGCTTGTCCCTTCACCTTCCGGCCCAGGAGCTGGGTGAGCCTTCCCCAGAGGTACCTGAGGGGAGCAGAGGGAGGTGGCACCCCCTCCCAGGGCTCCCTGCAGGGTGTCAGAGGACGTGAGGCAGGGCAGAGGCTGGTGCAGATGGAGCCCTCAGAACTGAAGGGCCGCTCACCGGGCTAGAGACTCTAGCAGGAGAGTAGGGTCTGTCCAGAGGGCAAAGGGGACGGGGCGGAGGCTGAGGAAGGTGATAGTCCGGGCGGAAGGGCTGGGCTGCAGCTGCTCTGCCTGGGCCCTTGCACCCTCCCCAGCAGCGTGTGTGGCTCCAGGAGATGTGGCCACCGGGAAGCTGGCCGAGACCCCAGCTCATAAGCCCTGAACCTGCACCCGCTTCTCCCCAGAGCCTCTTGGGCTCCCGGACCCTCCAAGCCCACCCCCAGCATTGGCCCCAGGGCTGGCTGGTGCCTGATCTCCTCTGCTCAGGGAGAAGACCTCTTGCTGTCAAGTGAGGGCTCAGGGCTTGCCGTGTCCCCGAGCCACACCGGGCCCACCTTTCACCAGGCTCCACCCAGAGAGGCTGGCCTGCAGCCACCACCTAGGGCGGCGGGATCCACAGGGTCCTGGAGAAAGGGGCAGAGGCTCTGGCCAGAGGACAACAGGCAGCTGTCGCCCACTGCCCATTCGGCCTTGTCTTTTGTCACCAGGGACCGGTGAGAGGAGCTGAGTTTACGTCTGTAGCTTCCCACGTTTGATGAGGCTAAATCCCACGTTTCTGTGGCCAGAGGAGTCCAGGTCCCAGTCTTGATAGAGGCTTCTCGGCCCAGGGACAAGTGCGAGCAGTAGCGGCTCCATCACCCGAGGGTGAAAAGTCGAGGTTGTCAGGGGGGTGCTCTGCTGGCCAGGCGGGGTGCTGGGAGCCCTGGGCGGCGGGCATGGAGAGGCCACATGCTCGGGCGCTGCCAGTCAGTTTTATTAGGGCAAAGGGGCCCCGGGGAACTGAACGGCCCAGGCACCCCCTGCCCACAGCAGCAGAACGTGCCGCCCTGCCCCTCCCTGCACCCACTCCCGGGATGTGTCAGCCCCAACTGTAGAAATAAATCTTCTGCCAGGTGGGCAAGTAATCCATGAGCGGCCCTGCAATGAAAGAGTTCGGGGCTGAGGGCCAGACTCCAATCTGACTCTGCTCTACCAAAGGCCCTTCTGAGCCACAGCTGCCCAGTACAGCTGCTCACATCTGCCCAGCCAGAAGCCCAAGTGACTGCCCCGCCTGGCCGCCCCTAGGGAGGCGCCATGGGTAGCAACCTCGGTCTCCCTTTGCAAAGACCTCCTCTGCTGAGGTAAGAGCTCCAAACGCCTGGTGGGCTCCAGCTCTGCCAGAGAATCCCCAGAGAAGCCAGGAGTGTACAGCTCCAGGATCCCGGCGCAGGGCAAAGGCTGACAGCCCAGGGTGTCCCAAGACAGGACACCCTCTTCCAGCCACCCCTGAGGCTCTATGGCTCAGGCCTGGGGCCTGCCCAGAAGCTGTCACCCACCCAACCTGACATCTGGGCTCCCTCTCCTGATGGTGTTAAGAATCAAGTTTCAAGGAGATAAAACAGAAGACCCGGGGCCACTCAAAAGATTCATGATTTTCGGTAACCGTCACACCCTATCCCATACTCACTTGCGACCACGCCAATGCCCGGGACGTGGTCTGTCAGCAGCTGGAGCAGGAAGAGGATCCTTGCCCTGCAGAGAGAAGATAAACAGGGAGCAGGCTGAGTAGGGTGGCCTGGGTGCCTGCAGACCTTGGTACAAGAGGAGGAGAGCTCTGGGCCACAGGCCCGGGCCGCCCACAGCTCAGCTTTGGGCAGGTGGCTTACTCACGGCACCCCAGACCCTCCTCCCACTGCTCTCCCCCTGAGTCAACATGCTCCACGTGCGGGACAATCCCAGCACAGGGTCGATGAGGGCCCCGAGGGAAGGACAGTCAGAAGAGCCGAGCCACCCTGAAAGCTCACAAGTCAATGTTGAGTGACCAGGTCGCAGGGGAGCAGTCTGAGGGGGGCACCCTCAGCGGAAGGGGCAGGCCCAAGGCCCTATTTGTTTCAGAGACAGGGCTTTCCCCCGGGAGAACGTGGGTAAGACAATGGCGTTCGGGATCGTAACGAGAGAAGCAATGGTTAGATTGAGCATTTGTTAAGTGTTTCTGCATTAAGTGCTACTGTAGGATGAGGTCAGTTAAGACCTCCAAAAACCCAATGAGGTGGGCACTCTCATGTCCTCATTTTACAGATGAGGGACAGTATGGTTCAACCACTTGCCCAAGGTCACACGACAGGCGGGCAGCCCAGCTCCAGAGACATACTCGGTCTCCAACAGTAAGGAAAGGGGGCTTCCTGTCCTCTGGGGGGGACCAGGAATTTCTCTTGACAGGTTTCTAGAACTTTCTCAGTCTGGGTCACTGCTGTAAGGGTGCTAGGCTGCTCAGGTCGGCAGGTGCGCATGCCCCACTAGAGGCCTGCTGCCTGCAGAGCCATCTCTGCATGTACTGTTGCCTCAAAATGCCTCAGTTCCAAGATCCTGGGGCTACACTTCCTCTGCAAAATGCAGGCTGTCTGTGGGGAGAGGTCATATGGTCCCTGTATGTCTCTGGAATATTCCTTTAGCGCTAGGAATAGGATTTGGCTTCAGTACCTTGTGAGCTTGCACTTATCTGAAAAATAAGAATTGCTAGGCCAGGCTTATTTTCACCAATGTGGTGTAAACCTATTTCCTACTGCCTCAAAAACAAAGCAAATCAAACCAAAGCAAAACAGAGGTCATGTGGTCTTAATATTAAATTGTAATTCTAGGAACGCCTGGGTGGCTCAGTGGTTGAGGATCTGCCTTTGGCTCAGGTCGTGATCCTGCAGTCTCGGGATTGAGTCCCACATCGGGCTCCCCGCAGGGAGCCTGCTTCTCCCACTGCCTATGTCTCTGCCTCTCTCTCTGTGGCTCTCATGAATAAATCAATAAAATGTTTTTTAAAAAATCTTCAAAAATAAAGTATAAATAAATAAATGTATGTATGTATGTAATTCCAGTTACTATTCTTCTAGCAGAGGACTAGTTAAGACAGAGATGGAGGGGGTTCCAGGAGCCCCCAGTCTATCTCATGGCCCCTGGCATTGTCCAGAGGGACCCCTCCTCAGATCTGTCTGCCCTCAGGCAGTCACCTGGCAGGCCTTGGGGAACTTGCCCCCAAGTCCCCCTTACTTGCTACCAGTAGGCCCTCTGTGTCTGGCTGAAGCTGGAAGCTCTGGACCCTCGAAGGTGACAGAGCAGGTGCTGGGCATGGTAGGGACAGGCCAAGGGAGAGCACAGACGTGGCACCTGGCTCTGCCACTGGCTGGCTGGGTGGCTCTGTTTAAACTTCCCTGAACCTCGAGGGCCTCCTCTGTGAAGTGGGGATCCGGACTACCTCACAGGAAGAAAGTCCGCACCCGCCACCATCCTGGTAGCCCTGCCCTCTGTGAGCTGATGCTGCTTAACTCCTGCATGTATGTGCCCACGGCCTGCCAGCTCTGGGGCAGGGCTGGGCCAGGCCAGGGAAATGGTTACACCCAGGACAGCACACAGTGGGTGCTCAGTGCCCAAGGATGGAGGAAGTTGGGAGGAAGGGAAGGCATGCACAGGGGCTGGAGCCGAGAGTGGGCCTCGCCACTTGTAGGGGCCTGTCCTCACTCGGAGAAGCGGTCGTAGAATGGGGAGCGCAGCAGGTAGTAGAGTAGCAGGATGGTCCGGCGCCGTAGCTCCAGCCGCTCCCTCCGGGTCAAGCCCTTCCTGTCGCTCAGAAGGCTCAGGCTGGAGGCCGGAAGGGGCACCAGTCAGGGCTAGCAATGGGGGCCCGGTCTGCTCAGGTGCCCCCCTTGCACAGGCCTGCAGCACGAAGCCCGGCAGAAGGAGTGCACTCCCCGGGCAGACCCAGGCTCACCTGGTCACATCCACGACGCCGGACAGGAGCCAGGGTGTCCACGACCGCTGACCCCACAGGCCCAGACTGAGCACTGACGGCCAAGGTGTCAAGGATGTCTCCAGCACGTGGCCCACCCGCCCGCCCCACTCCTGGCCCGCCCTGTAGTGCCAGGCAGCCGCAGGCAGAGGATACGGTGCAGCAGGGGCCGGGCAATATACAAGGACTCGGCGATGGTCTCCTGCAGCCCCAGTGGGGTGGGGGGAACATTCAGCTCCTCACGCTGTTGCTGCTGTCGTCCCTCCCGCTGCTGGGGGGCTCCCCAGTGCCTCGTGTGCAGGGAGGGAGCTAGAACACAAAGGCAGCTGATGAGCAGTCAGGCCGCGGCTGACCTCAGCACTGAGGTGCCCAGGCCACTACATCCTACACTTACTATTCTGGAGGGTTCGTACCACTCGATTTGACCGCTTCCCCACGTATGACTGCTCCTGGCTGCCACTGCTCTGGTCACCATCTAAGAGCAAGGACAGAGATTCTGTCAAAGGGACATATTTCCAGCAGAACCTGCAGAGAACCTGCATGCAGAGAATGCTCACAGGCTAAGGGGAGAATGGAAGGACATGGAAAAGCCTGCACTAAGGTGGCAGCTGAGGTGCTCTGGTCAGCACTCCCCCTGGCCTGGGCAAAGCCCAGCATCACCCAAGGCAGGGGAGCTGCCCCAAACCCAGGCTTCCCAGGGACTGGAGTGAGGCCAGGAAGGCCCAGCCCAACCATAACTGTGTGGACCACAGCACCAGAAGGGCCAGGTCTTCTCAGTCCCCTGCTTGCAATATGACCAGGTAGAGAAACAAAGAACGGTCCCCACTGAAGGCCAGAAGCGCCAGGCCCGGTGGCCAATTGGTGAGGAGTCCAAAGCCCTGAAGGGACAGATATGTCAAGTACCCTGCCTCATGCAACTCTTGAAATACAGAACGAGTCCCAAAGACATGGTTGGCAAGACCTCTGTGTCCTATTCATGCTTTGCCCCCTATTCCTGCCACCCACAAAAAGGAATGAGGACTCTGGTGCCAGTAGTTCTGAGTCCAAGTTCTGATTTTGCCCCTCGCCTAATTTTTCTTTTTTTTTCTCTGTACGTTACAGGGTGATGAGAGCAAACTGAGCTGATAGGGACAGATGTGCTCCATAAACAGACAATACGCCACTCCTGCTGGCCCGCTCTGAACCCACAAATTAGTTCCATGTCCCAGGCCACCCCAGAGTATAGAAGCAGCTTACCTGGGGACTGTGCCTGGGTCTCCCTGTCCAGCGGAACGATGGGGGGTGAGGTCTGGAGGCCAGCCTTGAACCAGATCAGCAGGAACATCCGCAGGACAGCCCTGGGTGGGGAGTGCAGGGGAGGCAGCTAGCCCCAGGGGGTCAGGGGTGCTCTTGTGAACCCCATATGAACTGCTGGTCCCGAGACACCCCCACCCAGGACCTGCCCTCCTCGGTCCCGACATACTTGGCCAGCTGGATGAGGGCGATGACGAGCCAGCGGCCCACTTCACCCCACACCTTGGCGGCCCCCATCTCCATGAACACCTCCACGCACTCCAGCACACTCAGCCATGTCAGCAGCTTCTGCTGGGACAGAGGCTGCAAGGACCCCAGGCCCAGAGGTCAGGGTTCGGGGGTGGGGGGCTGCCCCAGGCCCTCCCCCCTAGGAAGCCTGACAGGAGGAGTGGATTTTCCCCTACAACTATAAGTGCAGGCCTGAGTTCTCCAGGTGGGACCTGCTACTCCAGGTCTCTGAAACTCAGTCTCTTCATCTGAGGGGCACTGACAACTCGCTCCTTCACCTAACGAGATGGCTTGAAACTCAGACGGACGGAGGCACGTCTCACGCTCTGAGACCACAGCCCATGCTACATACGTGGGCTGCTGGTTACTCCTTCACTCTTAGTCCCTGTGCTTCCCGCCCGCAGCTCCCGATGGAATTCTCACCACAGGTAACTTTTTCCGAAGCTCTTTCCGCAGGATGCCATCGTTGAGCAGCACGAGCAGGTTAGAGGCAGAGTACACTGAGGGGGACGGTGTGGCCTTGAAGGGCTGGTTCTGCAGCCTCGACACCCTCCCCCTCTCCCCAGGGCCGCAGGGATCGCCTGTCACTTGCTTTACTCCGCCCGCCGCAGACTGTGTGGAAACCAACCTGCCTCCCCACCCACCCCCTCCGAGCTCCACACTCCCCAGGAGGATCTCGTGTGGGTGGCTGGAACAAGAAAGGATGGTTTGATCTCGGTGACAAAGCAGCTGCCGCCCTGCTGTTGGGCACCGGTCACCTGGCGGCTCCATCTCTCCCTTCACTACCTCCAGGGCTCCCTGGGCAAACACTCCTGAGGCAGTTACAGTGTGGGGCTCCTTGAATGTGAGAAATCCGAGTTGGAATCCTGGCTCCGGGATCATCAGTAGCTGTCCCCTAACCTCACCGAACTTCTGTCCCCTCAACCGGACACTGAAGACAGTAACAGAACCTACCTCATAGGACTATAGGGAGGATTAACCGGGCAAAGGCAGGAGAGGTACTTGGCCAGCTGCCCGACCAGTCAAGGCCCCCAGATTGGTCTCCCGACCATGGGGACACGGAGGGCCCAAGACAGTGGCCGCTGGGCCTTGTCCGATTCAGTCACAGCACAGGACGATCGAACGGAAAACCTAGGACTGCGACCCCGGCGGTCGCCCCCCGCCCAGCCCAGGGCCCCGCTCACCCAGCTCCGACAGCTCGTGCGAATCGGCGAAGCGACCTGGGGGAAGGCACACGAGGGGGCGGTGAGCATTTGCCTCAGCCTGCGGCTTCGGGCCCCGACGGCCCCTCCCTATGCCCTACGGGAACCTGCAAGGTAGTTCTCAAGCACAGCGGTCACTACCCCGACTCTGAAGGGAAGGGGCCGGCGGGGTCAGGGGTCAGAGCCCCGAAGGGGTGGGGCAAAGGTCGGGCTAGCACCTGCCAGCAGGTAACTGAGGCCCCGCACTGCCGTCTCCAGCTGGGCCGTGGCGGCCGGGTGACGAGTCACGTACTCCTGGTAGCGGAGGCTCAGAAGCCGCAGTTTCTCCATCCTGCCCTCGGGACCGACAGACACACGGACCGACTGTACGACGGGCTGCAGCACCCTGCTTCCTGCGCCCTCCTTCCTGCTTCCGGTCCTAGGCCCGCCTCACCGTTGCTCAACTTCCGAGGGCCAGAAGGGTGGTGACGTGAAGGGCCATTGAGCCACCCTTCACCCCACATCTTAGATCACCTCCCACCGGGGTAGCGCTTAGCAACTGCGGGCCTGATCCCGCCCTCCTTGCTCCTTCAGGTCATTGGCTGACACGCTCTCCGCCCCCCACCCTCCCGGCGCTGCTGGAACCGGGCTTTTCCGCCTTCCGGGTGGGCTGCTCTTGCGCCTGCGCAGTTAGCAGTTCCAGGCCGCTCCCGCGGTAGTCTGAGCAGTTCATGCCAGAGCAGGGACCAGGACCCTGGAGTCTCTCCAATGGAACGCCGAGAGGCTCGAACGGGAGGGCCGGATTTTAAAGGGCCGGGAGGCAGCTCGCTAAAGGAACCTCGATCAGACTTGGGGAGGCGCGAGGAGGGTCTTGGCAGGAGCCCGTTTGGCCAGTTGCCTCGTCTCCCGTCCCCCACCAGAGGGAGTGCTGGGGAAACTGAGGCAAGGAAGAGTCCAGGCTTCCACGCAGTCTCGATCCCCTGGTCAGCACTGTTAGTGCAGGGCTTCGGCCACAGCTCCCGCATGGACTGTGCGGACGTGCACTCCCATCTTCCCGGAATAAACTCCGTTTCGGGCTTCCGCTCTTAGCCGAGGGGTGACCTGGTCGAGTGTTTCCCTTCTCTGGGTCTCGAGTTTTCCCATCTGTAAAATGGTTTGAGGGGAGGCTTGGTCCTCGAAGTCGGCCTCAATCTCAAAGCGCTTTTCGGCCCACGGGTGCACCTCCCGGTCCTCAGCTGCTCCCCAAGGGACGGGGGGGAGACTCCTGGGAATCTTCCCAAACCGGGCGGCCTCCCTAGAAGGGGCTGTGGCGGGAGAGGAGCGGCGGGAGGTAGGGAGCTGACGCTCCGGTGAGGCCGCCCCTGATTGGCTGTGCGCAAAGGGGCGGGGCCTGGGTGGGGTCGCGGGGCTGAGCCCGCGGGGACGTGGCCCTCGGGGCCTTGGTACCCTGAAAGTAGTAGTACATTATTTTGCCCAATTCTCTCTACGGGTCATCATCTGCAGGTGAAGGGGAAAGAGCTGCTTACGAACGAATCTTGGTCTAGCCTGACCACAGAATCTAGGCGGTTTTAAGCAACGCACCTTGCTAGAAAGCCACAGCCCCTCCTTGCACTCCCCCTCCCTCCCCCTCCTCTCCAGCTTAGTTTTCTTCTATATTGGGAGGGGAATCCTAGCTGCCCTCCTCACTCATGCCAAGCACTATGACCCAGGGGGTTGTGTCCCGGGGCCTCAGGAGAGGCTAAAGGTCTTGGAGAACACAGGAGGTGGTGGCGGGCAACATCGTTTCTCACCACCTCGTGGGTGCCAGGCCCACTCCTACACCACTCCTGGCAACGTTGCCAGCTAGGTATGCACTCTTTCTCACAGATGGGGAATAAGAGGCCCAAGTAGTTGAAAGGACTTGTCCCAGGTCACATAGCATGGCACTGGCCAAGTGGACCACAATGTGTGTCTCCCACAGCAGTGCCCTCTCTCCTACTGCCCACAGCCCAGCAAGGGCAGTGACACATTGAGGCTACTTGGTCCTGAGTCGAGTTAGCAGCTGGGGTTAAAGACCAGGACTCAGCACATTCCATGTGAGGCTTTCTCCTTTCCTCCTTATACCCCCACCATCTTTTTTTTTTTTTAAAGATTTTATTTATTTATTCATGAGAGACACAAGGCGAGAGAGAGGCGGAGACACAGGCAGAGGGAGAAGTAGGCTCCATGCAGGGAGCCCGACGTGGGACTCGATTCCGGGTCTCCAGGATCAGGCCTTGGGCTGAAGGCGGCGCTAAACAGCCGAGCCACCCGGGCTGCCCTGTACCCCATCTTAATGAACATGTTCCCAAACCTCACCAGGGGGCACTCCTCCAGTCCTTCATTCTGCAGCCTCTGCAGCAATGGAGAGAGTGAGGACTGGGAGTATGAGGTTTCTTTGACATTCCCAGGGCTGATGGTCCCATGGTTCTGGGGAGAAAATGTGTGTAGGACAGAGCAGCAGCACCCCCCCCCCCACACACACACAGAATGAGGAGCACTAGCATCTGTTTCTCCTCTTCCCTTCAGGACTGGGAGGGGAGCACGGGCCCAGCCAGTTTGGCAGCAGCACAGCTGCCTGAATTTCCTCCCCAGATCTCAGGCCTGATTAGGTCCCAGAAACAAAGAGTGGCCGTGTGTGCAGGAGGCACCCAGGGCAGCCCCTCCCTGCCGGGTCCCTGCCTGGAATTGATCACCTGGCTGGGCTAGAACGGCCTCTGGGCAAGTTGGGCCAGAACTTCCCTCCTTCAGTCCGCCCTGAGCCACAGAAGAAGAGAGCTAGACCAGCCGGGATGAGGGAACTGAGACCCAGAGACCCAGAGAGGGGGCCTGACTGGGCTCAAGTCACACAGCAAAGTCCTGGACAAAGCTGGGTCAAACCAGGTCTCCGTCCTAGAAGACCAGCACCCTTTCATGTGCCCACACCTGTCTCCCACTCCCCCTGCTCCAGAATAACCTCTGGAGGACCTACACCAAGCATCTCAGCAGGGAACTGCCCCTGAGTGGTAAGGTTAAGCCAGGGGTGGGGCCGGCATTGTGAGTAGCTACAGCAAGTTCTGTGGCCCGCCCCCCCCCCCCAGCTCCTGTCTCTATTCCTTTTTTTTTTTAATATTTTTTATTTATTTATTTATGATAGTCACACAGAGAGAGAGAGAGAGAGAGAGAGAGAGGCAGAGGGAGAAGCAGGCTCCATGCACCGGGAGCCTGACGTGGGATTCGATCCCGGGTCTCCAGGATCGCGCCCTGGGCCAAAGGCAGGCGCCAAACCGCTGCGCCACCCAGGGATCCCCCGGCTCCTGTCTCTACCCTCTTCCTCACCTTCCTTACACCACCCCCGTCCCCCGTCTCTGTTGAGAGTCTTGGGGAGGTAATCATTCCCACCCCCCACTCCAGCTCCAGGCTAGAGGTGAGGGTCAAGGGGGCTGGAAGCTCAAAGCTCCAGAGGCCAGGAGGGCCCCTGCATCCCCTCATCTCCTCTTAATTCCCAGATGTTCAGGGAGCCACCATTGGTCTCCATGGCAACCACTACCCCTGGCCTCCAAAACTGGACCTTCCTGGAAACCCCCATCTCCCTGAGAAAGGCATCCCGGCATCTTGGAGGAGGAGGCTTGAGGGGTCTCATGCTGGACTGCTTCCCACAGCTGCTTTGGGGGTTAGGGTCTCTCAGACCCTCGCTTTTTACAAAAAAATTTTTAAAAGATTTTCTTTATTTGAGAGAGAGATTGAGAGCACAAGCAGGGGGAGCAGCAGAGGGAGAGGGAGAAGCAGAGTCCCTGCTGGGCAGGGAGCTGGACGAAGGGCTCCGTCCCCCCATCCCGGGACCCTGAGATCCCGATCTGAGCTGCAAGTAGACACCGACCGAGCCACCCAGGCGCCCCTGGCCCTCACTTTTTATAGGTGAAGTTGGGCTAAAGGGACCCGGGTCACCGAGAGACCTCTTGCGACTCGGCCACTTGCAGCACATACTTCCCGCTTGGTGCTGCTGGACCCTGGGGGGGCTCTGGGGCCTAGGGCAGCGCAAGATGGACAAGGCTCCAGTCCCATGAGCAGCCTTCCCGAGAGGGAGACCTGCTACACACAAGTCCACAAGGTGGACTTCAGAGGACTGCTAGGAATAAAATAAACCAAGAGATATGGAAGGAGGAGCTGGCCTTGTGAGATTCTGGAAGAATCCAGGCAGAAGGAACATCCAGGGCAAGTCCAGGCCCAGGAAGGCTTTCCAGAAGAGCAACTGGACACTTTGCCTTCAGGGAAGGGGCCTGGGGGAAGGGGTGGGTGTTCTAACAGGTCCCTTCTTGGGAGGGGACTGAGACTTGAGGCTTCTCAAAGCTCAGCTCCGGGCCTGGCTCAGTGTGTGCTCGGTCAACCGTGACTGTCGTTGTTCCGGGCCAGAGCGCCCACCTCTCCCTCCAGCGCCGAGGCCAGGCTGCGGCCTGCTGTGGGGTGCGAGGTGGGGCACGGTTAGAAATACAGCCCCGGCACCAGGCACGATGCGCAGGTCCAGGCAAGGGTGGGGGGTTCTGGTTCCCGCGTCGGTGAGGCCCCAGGCCAGCTCGGGGGGGGGCAGGAGACGACCTTCGCAAGGCGGCTTTGTCCCGGCCGCGCCGCCAGGCCCGCCGGCCAGAAACGCACGGGGCGGAGCGGCCGGGAGCTCCAGGTGCCCCGCCTCCAGGGCCCGGAGCAGGTGTCCCTGACCCCCGAGGCCGCGCATTCCACTCCTTCCTCCTTAGCCCGGGCCGTCCCTTTGATCCCGGGCCGGGGTCACGGGCCCCTCCCCCGGTGGGAGGTTGAGGGGAGGAGATGGGGCCTCAGAGCTGGGAAGAGGGGGATGGGCTCGGGGCAGGTGGCGGGGACTGGGCCTTCCCGGGTGGCTGCCCCCGCTCCCTCCAGGCATCCGGGGGGGTTCTCCGGGTACCTCCCGGGATTGCGGGAGTTCAGGGGTGGACCTTCGGATGCCGGAGCAGGGGCTGGACCCCCGGGGGGGTCCCCGCCCCTTTGGGCTCAGCCGAGCGGAGGTGAAACCTGAACCCAGGTTGGGGGCGGGGCTGGCTCCTGCTCGGACGGGGCTGGCCTGCGCCTCCACCCGGGCCCTGCACCCCGGCCGGCTTCTGGAAGCGGGTCGTCGGCGTCCCCGAGCCCCTGGAGCAGGTGCGGCGGCGACTCAGGGCGAGAGGGAGGACGGGGCGGCCGTCGGGCCCGCCGCCCCAGGCTGAGCCTCCAACCTCCGCCCGCGATCCACAGGGACAGCGATGGAGCCCCCGGCCCGGGGTCGCGCCCCGCCCTGAGCCCCCGCCCGCGACCATGCTGCCCCGAGGGCGCGCCCGGGCGCTGGGGGCCGCCGCGCTGCTGCTGCTGCTGCTGCTGCTCCTGCTGCTCCTGGTCGGATTCTTCCAGTTTGGCCGAGACGGGAAGTGCGAGTGCGGCGGCCCAGGCGGCGCGCGGAGGGACCCGGGCTCCGTCCCCTGCGCGCCGACGCCGTGTGTCTCCCCGGGCGGGCGGCCGCGGGGCGCCGCTGCCGTCGACGGGGACCCGCCTGCGCACCGCGGGGGGCACAGCCGCTCCGACTGCGTCCCGCCGCGGCCGCCGCTGCCCAAGTGCGAGGTGGGTGCGCGCGGCCCCTGGCGGCGGGAATCTCGGGGGCGCCCCCCCGCCGGGCCCCCGGGCCCCCGTGGGAATCCCTGCACCTGGCGACGCTCCGCCAGGTGGCTCCGGACTGACCGCTGGTGGGGGACGCCTCCCCCGCTCCCGGCCTCAGTTTCTCCATCTGTGAAATAGGGCTGGACCCCTGCTCCGCACGCCCCCGCCTCTTCCTTAGCTCTGTTGCGGGGCGGGGCTTCGCTGCCCGCGGCCCGGCCTGCCCAGTCCTAGGTCTTAGCGGCTGGCGGGGGAGGGGCCGCTGCCCACCTGCACGTCCCCTCCCCAGCTCTTGCACGTGGCCGTCGTGTGTGCGGGACATAACTCCAGCCGAGACCTCGTCACCCTGGTGAAATCTGTGCTCTTCTACAGGTATAACCAGGTGTCAGGGAGAGGGCGGGGAGTCAGGAGTGGGGAAGGGAACAAAGCCTCGGGGAACATATGGGAGCTCCAGTTACCCCATCTGCCCCACAGGGACAGTGTCCCTTCCTCCCTTGAAGGTCCCGGTACAGAAAAGCTCTTTGTCAAAGTTGGTGCTTCGACTTCTGAGTCCCTCCAGAGGGTCTTGTCCCCTGTTTCTCCTTCTTGGGCCTAGCGGCTTTCCTCACCTGTCCTTCCCAAAGGAAAAATCCACTGCACTTCCATCTGGTGACTGATGCCACGGCCAGGAACATTCTGGAGATGCTCTTCCACACGTGGATGGTGCCCGCAGTCCGGGTCAGCTTCTATGACGCGGAGGAGCTCAAGGCAGGAGCCCTGGCCCTTTTGCACCTCTTTCTGGCGGTGCCCAGCTCTTTCCTTCCTCGCAGGGCATGGGGTGGGGGCGTGGCAGAGAGGCTAGAGCTGCCTGGGACCCCCAGTCTCATCACACCTACAGAAGCACCAATCCCTCAGCCTCCCTGGGCCTATGCCTTCTTCCCCGTGTCACCCTGAGCAGGTTCTGGCACTCATGGGCCCTTCTCTGCCAGGTTCATGCCCTGTCCTCCCCACCCTACAGCCCCAGATCTCCTGGATTCCCAACAAGCACTACTCTGGCCTGTACGGGCTAATGAAGCTAGTGCTGCCTGGTGTCCTGCCCCCTGACCTGGCCCGTGTCATTGTCCTGGACACCGACGTTACCTTCGCCTCTGATATTGCAGAGCTCTGGGCACTCTTTGCTCACTTTTCTGGTGAGAGACGACCTGGGACCCAGCCCCAGCCAGTCCCCCTCCCTGGCCTGTCCAGGCCCCGCTGTGGCCTAGTGCTGATCCGAGGTCCAGTGGGGGCCTCAGGCAGCTCCCTCGTGCCCTCCCTCCCCAGACGAGCAGGTGATCGGTCTTGTGGAGAACCAGAGCGACTGGTACCTGGGCAACCTCTGGAGGAACCACAGGCCCTGGCCTGCCTTGGGCCGGGGATTTAACACAGGTGGGCCAGTGGTTGGGGGAGGCAGGAGGGGTGGCCACTGGTCCTCAGGCCCCAGGGACTGGGCAGGGCACAGAATGCTAGGAGCCCCCACCCCACCCCCAGAAGAATAGTGCTGTCGAAAGAACACCAGGAGAAGAGCCAGAAACAGTTCCAGCCTTGGCTATTTGTGCTGAATGACTTTGGCCAAGCCACTTGGTCCACCTGGGCCTCTGTTTTCTCATCCATTAAATGGGGATGACGTTGCCAGTCCCGGGGTCACTGAGTGTGAGAAGATGCCTGTGGAGGTGCTCTGTAAGCTGTGCAGTGTCCTCCTTCACCCCCAAGAGGAGTGATCATTGGCCAAACTGGTCCACGCTCCTGTCTGAACAGTCAGAAAATGCCACTAAGTCAAAGAGTAAACATTCAAAAGACAGCTTCATGACCCCTGACCCCAGGAGCAGGGTTAGCCCAGGTGAGTATGACGCCCCTTCCCCTGGGTAGGTGTGATCCTCCTGTGGCTGGACCGGCTCCGGCAGGCTGGCTGGGAGCAGATGTGGAAGCTGACAGCCGGGCAGGAGCTCCTCACCCTGCCCTCCACCTCGCTGGCGGACCAGGTCAGGGGCAGCCTTTGCCCCGGGTTGGGGGGGGGGGCGGGCAGGGAGCAGGCTCTGGGCCGAGGCACGACAGCTGTCTCTGCCCAGGATATCTTCAATGCCGTTATCAAGGAGCACCCGGGGTTGGTGCAGCCCCTGCCCTGCGTCTGGAACGTTCAGCTGTCAGACCACACGCTGGCCGAGCGCTGCTACTCGGAGGCAGCTGATCTCAAGGTGAGTGGGGTGGGGGCTGCTGAGTGGGGGGCTCTTGTTCCCTGCTCCCATCCCCTGAACAACACCCTCCTGGGTCCCAGGTGATCCACTGGAACTCACCAAAGAAGCTGCGTGTGAAGAACAAGCACGTGGCCTACTTCCGCAACCTCTACCTGACTTTCCTGGAGTATGATGGGAACCTGCTGCGGAGGGAGCTCTTCGGGTGCCCCAGCCCGCCGCCGTCTGGGGCCAAGCAGGTGGGAGGGAGCCGCCTACCCTTGGCTCCGGGGACGCTCCCCCCACTGCTTTGGTGGGCCCGGGCCTTGTCTGGGGACTCATGTCCCTGGGACACCCCCCCTTCCCCCCAGTTGCAGCAGGCCCTGGCACACCTGGACGAGGAAGATGCCTGCTTCGAGTTCCGGCAGCAGCAGCTCATGGTACACCGCGTGCACGTCACCTTCCTGCCCCACGTGCCGCCGCCCGGCCGGCCTCACGACGTCACCCTGGTGGCCCAGCTCTCTATGGACCGGTGAGAGGGCCGAGGACGGCGGCAGGGAGTGAGGCAGGGCTGGGACCGGGAATCTCCAAGAGGATGGTTTCAGTGGGCGGAAGGAAGAGCTCACGCTGCCTCATGCTTGAGGACTTCCAGAATGTGGAGACACTGGCTGCGGTTAAGGGCTTGGGTTTGGGGAATCTCGCAGGTGCCTGGAACTGCCCGTCCGTAGCCCTGGGACCACGGGCAAGTCTTGAGGTCTCTGGCCTTTGGTGTTCTTATTTGTTCCATGAGAAAGGGCCCACCCGGGGGGGTACGTGGGAGGATTCAGTAAGACCCTATAAAAAGCCTGTGGCAGGTGCGCAGGAAGTCACCGGAAGGGTGTCTATGGCAGGACCCCGGGGAGGTATTCCAGCTGGCCTTGGGCTGACCACCCCCCTCGCCCCAGGCTGCAGATGCTAGAAGCCCTGTGCAGGCACTGGCCGGGCCCCATGAGCCTGGCCTTGTACCTCACAGACGCAGAGGCCCAGCAGTTCCTGCGGTTCGTCGAGGCCTCGGCAGTGCTCTCCGCCCGGCAGGACGTGGCCTACCACGTGGTGTACCGTGAGGGCCCCCTCTACCCCGTCAACCAGCTGCGAAACGTGGCCTTGGCCCAGGCCCTCACGCCTTACGTCTTCCTCAGCGACATCGACTTCCTGCCTGCCTTCTCCCTCTACGACTACCTCAGGTGGGCCTGAGGAGGGCGGGGAGGGACGGCCTCTGGGTGCCTGAGGCCGGGGGTGGGCACCCCAGGACCCTCGCAAGCGTGTGGCTGCGCCTTCCAGGGCCTCGGTTTCCTCTGTAAGATGGGTTTGTATTGGGGCGGGGGGCGCCCATGTCGGTTCTCTGGGCTGCCGCAGGGAGGGAGCCCTGCTCCCCGCAGACGCCCCACTGTGTCTGTGAGGGCCCCTGGCCTGGGGAGTCGACTCCCCTCTTCTCCCCTGTTGATGGGTGCTCCCCGCTCAGGGCCTCCATCGAGCAGCTGCAGCTGGGCAGCGAGCAGAAAGCGGCTCTGGTGGTGCCAGCGTTCGAGACCCTCCACTACCGCTTCAGCTTCCCCAGTTCCAAGGCCGAACTGCTGGCCCTGCTGGACTCCGGCGCTCTCTATACCTTCAGGTAGGGGAGGCCGCTGCTCCGCTCCCCACGCGGCCCCCGCCCGCTCACCGAGCTCCCCGCCTTAGCTGGGCACCCTGCCCCATCCTGTACCACAGGTTCCACGAGTGGCCCCGGGGTCACGCGGCCACAGACTATGTCCGCTGGCGGCAAGCTCGGACCCCATACCGTGTGCAGTGGGCAGCTGACTACGAGCCCTACGTGGTGGTGCCTCGTGATTGTCCCCGCTATGACCCCCGATTCGTGGGCTTCGGTTGGAACAAAGTGGCCCACATCGTGGAGCTGGATGCACAGGTGAGGACATGCCTTGCTACCTCCAGTTTCCATTTGAATACCTCCAGGGCCAGAGAGCTCACTACACCTCAGCATGGCACACTGCTCCGTTAGGCAGGACTGTTAGAAATTTCACCTCTGTGTAGAACTACAATCTGCCCTTGACCCTTACTTTGGCTATTAGGGGCTACCAAATAAACCTGCCCCCACCCCGCCGAGCTGCAATCCTCCCCCCAGCCCAGGCAATGAATGTCCCTCTGCCTCTACCCCTGCAGGAATACGAGCTCCTGGTGCTGCCAGAGGCCTTCACCATCCACCTGCCACATGCCCCAAGCCTTGACATCTCTCGCTTCCGCTCTAGCCCCACCTACCGTGACTGCCTCCAGGCCCTCAAGGATGAGTTCCACCAGGACTTGTCCCGTCGCTACGGGGCTGCTGCTCTCAAATACCTCACTGCCCTGCAGCAGCCCCGAGGCGCCTGAACTCCGGAGGCTGGGCCTGTATGGCTCACCCCTGCCCTCCACCTTGGCTCTCACACACTCCTGAGGACACCGGAGCAACCCTGCCACCCTAACCCCCCTCCCTGCTATCTAAATTATTTAAGGTCTCAGTGGAAAGGGCTTCAGTTGGAGCACCTGTGTGGTGGGGCCTGGGGGCCTCCCCTTGCTGCTATCTATGGCTGGGGTCTAGGCTCCCTCTGCTACCGTTTTGGAGCTGGTTCCCCCCATCTTCCTCTGTACATCTCTTTTTCATAATCAAAGTTCTTCAAGCTCCTTTTCGTGTTCCGTCTGGTTTGGGGCATGAGGGTGTGGGTCAGCGGGGAAGGTGCTCAGTCTCCCAGGAGCTGCAGGAGGGCCCCGGACCCTCCCCTGGAGGCCCGAACCAGAGTGTACCTTGCCCACCCTCCCCTGCCCCAAACCCGACACCATGAGGCTGAGAGACTTTATTTGGCTTTATTTAGTAAAATGTTAAAATAAATAAATACAAATTGATCAGCTGCTCTGGATCCCCCCCCACCCCCTCAAAACAAAAATGAAACAAACAAAAACAAAAACTTTGAAGCACAAAACTCCAAATACAAGTTCTATCAAGACTGAAATCACAGAGGGCGTGGACAAGAGACAGGATTGGGGGCTGGCTGGCTCTTTTCTGCTTGGAGCGTGCTGACCTCTGGCTGCCCGTCCTGTCCTGCCTGACTGCGGCTCACCCTGGGCTGAGGACCCGACGACACAGAGGTGCAGAGGCCACAAGCCACTGTGGGGGATGGTGGAGTCCTCAGGGAGGAAGGGCCTTGTGGGAGGAGGGACAAAGTGGAATTGGGAGCCCTGCCCTTCCTCTCCCAGGGCCATTTTTCAAGAGTTCCACCCTGGCTCTCTCTCTGGAGGGGGCAACCCCCGGCTTCCTCCCCTTCACGATTGCCGATTTGCCGATTGCCGATTGCCGCAGGGCCAGGGGACTCTTCCCAAGGGCCGCCCCCTCCCTTAGAGAGGAGCAGACACTGAGGACGGCTGTAAGTCAGGGTGAGAGTGGGTCTCCTGTTTCCTGCGGAGGGTGCCCAGCTGAGGGGTGGGGGTGAGGCCCACAGTCATCTACACAGAGCAAAGTTGCCCCTATCCAGCAGAAGCCATGGAATCTGGAGAACCCAGGGCCTGGAGAATACCTGAGCCACCATCCATCCTACTACCCAGAGGAGCCTTTTACCTCTGGGGTAAAAGTCTCCTAAATTAAGCCCTTTGGATAAGAAAGACCACACCCTAAAAGGGAGTGAAGGGAGAAAACCGCTTAGAGCGCATGATGTGTGACTTGGGAGTGAGAGCCCAGAGAGGCTCTGCTGGCCCCAAGAGGAAGTATCAGAGATGGCTGGAGGGGCAACTGTACATGCAGACTTCATGAGCTGGAAACAGTCCCCCTCACTCATGTGGAGAGACGTGAGGGCAGCACTTGTGCCCGTTCGCACTGCCTGTTGAGCCTGAGCCAGGAAGAAGGGACGGGCGGGCCCCGCAGGGAACCCGGGCACTCACATGATGCCAGCGGTGCAGCCCCACGCAGGAAAGGCCCCACCAGAGGCTGCCCAGAGCCCGGTTGCCCCAAGGGCCTGATAAGGAAGGGAGGAAGCAGAACTCTGGATGAGCTCAGCAGAGGGGAGACAAGACCCAGCAGGCTCCAGGGAAGAAAAAGGACCTGCAGGCGGCACTGGCACTGGCAAGAACGCGAGGCGGGAAGATGACAGCAACGTGACCTCACCGGCTTCAGGGTGCAGTGCCTGCGCCGCTGGCCTCCTGTTCAAGGGCCCACTGGCAGCCACTCCCTGGACTCTGAAGTGACTGCAAAGCCAGCTGGTCTGAGATGTGTCTGTGAGCAGCTAGGCCTGAGCATGGCGAAAGAGTAGCAGCGGGGGGAGGAGGAAGAGGTGAAGATGGCCCAGGTGAAGCAGTCACGGAAGTGTGTCTCAGGGGGTCACAAGCACCCACAGGTCTAGGGCACAGAGAGAGGGTCTTTTCTTGGCAGGACGGTAAAGGAAAAGGAGACGGGGGTGACCAGGGCCTTTTCTTGGCAGTAAGTAGTTTTGGAATTTGAATCCAGAATGTGGGTTTGGGGCCAGAGTTACATTTTGTACCCCACACCAGCTGACTCACGAAATGGTTCGTATCTGCACTTTAGGAAGATCATATCCCAACCCCAGGCAAGGCCAGAGCGTGCGTACTCACAGCAGCAGGCAAAATACTGGTGGATTCCTAGCTCTACCCGCCCCCCAAGCCTCCCCAGACACCCCGGGAATTCTCAGGCAGCTTTCTGAGCCTCTAGTGATGATCGTTTCCCTAACTTCTTTCAAGAAAAGATTTGTACTATGTGGCAACTCGCAGCCTCTGGGCCCAGACAAGTCAAATGGGAGAGCTCAAGACCGGGCATACAGCCTGATGCTGGGCTCTGAACCTTTGCCAACGATTCCTCCAACTAGTCTAGGCATCTCCACAGCTCCCTGACTAGACGTAGCACCTTGGTTTCTGCAGGAGAAAAGGGAGCTCCTCTGTCCCCCTGCCAGGCAACCTCACACTGCCAGGGCCTGACTCTGAGGCCTGTTTAGCCACTCTTAATCCCCTAACATTCCTGGGAAGATGAAATGGCCAGTAGAGATGAGGCATATCTGACCTAAGAAGTTTTCCTTTCTCTTGCATTTGCTCTCAGGGTTTAATTGGAAAAGGGGGGAAACTAACGGGACCTTTTCTGCCACTCCTAGACTCTGGCCATTAGAGAGAATGGGGTGGGCTTGGGAGAGATGTCCCAGGAGCGCTGGGGTCCCCAGGGCCTGCCTCCCTTCTGGGGGCCAGGCAAGCAATGGGCCATGGTCTCCAATGGGAGAACATGCCTGACAAAATTGACCTCCCATGAGGCAAGATGATAGAAATGGTCCGAGTCTTTCAGAACCCTGGTTTTCTCATGAAGGAGACAGGCCAGGCCAAGGCAAGCACAGCGATTCTAGCCAAAGGTCGCCCAGGAAGCCTGAGGATGGGCAAAGGGCAATAGACAGCCACGTCTGGTACCTGGAGCCAGCAGGCAGAGAAAGCAGCTGGAGAGTCAGACCTCTTCAAAGGCAAGACAGACACAAAGGCCACCCTGGGGCTCTTTGTCTCAGAGACACCATGTACCCTCAAGACATCTCACTCCTGCATTCTTTCTCAGTGCCAAGGGCTGATGCAGCCAGCCTGCCCCCTGCACCCCCCTTCCCCCCCCCCCCCCGCCAAGGCCAGGGTGCATGGGCACCAATGAGTGTTACAGGCCATGTCCTTCAGAGTTGTCCCGCAGGCACTCACAATGCTGGTGGCTGAAAGACGGAGAGCAGCACCAAAGGAAGGGATCTTATTTAGGCACCAGCCTTTTGCTCTAGCAAAATCCGAGGAGACAATGGGTAGGGTAGGGTCCTGATACCATCCACACTCCACTCAGGCTTCAAGAACAGAAGCCCAGATCCCTGCGCCAAGAAGAGAGGACAGTCCTTTCCGAGGAGGGGAGAGTGGTGGGAGGGCTTGGCTGCTGCCCGTCAGGGCTGCAGTCGTCCAGAGGACAGAAATCATGGAGACTAGCCCACCAGTCTTGAGACACAAACACAGCAAAATGTCATCATGATCAGCAGGTTCTGTGCTAAAAAATTATAACTACACAGCATTTTCTCCAGTTCTGACACCTTTTTAATAGAAATCACTGTTTTTAGGAAACAAATAGCACTTTTGTAATTTTTTTTACAATGTTTCTTACCTTGATCTTAATTTAAGTAACACTAGGAAGACCTCAATATCTTTTATTTTCCTTTTTAATTTAAAAAAAAGTTGTTGTTGTTGTTTTCCCCAGATACAAAGATTTTTGCCCTTGCATAAAAAACAGTGCCCCAAACGATGACACAAGGACTCACACAGACTCACTGGACCTCACTGACACTATGATTCCTAGTCTACCATGCACGGCCTCGACTACCCTTAATTGACTGTCAGCCTGAAAAACAGCTTTTCTATTCCTTATTTTAGTTTTTGTTACCAAAAAAGTAAAAGAAACAAAATAAAACTTTTTCTTAAAGAAAAAAACAAAACAAAACAACAAAAATTAAAAAAAAGAGAGAAAAGAAACATCTCCATTCAATTCACACACACCTGGGTCGCGTGCTGCTTCGCTCAGAATCTTCTCTTCTTATAAATATAGAAAAGGGATGGAGCTTGTTTTCAAGTAAAAATCACTGATCCACCTTTTTTTCCTTCCTGGACACACACACACCCTTCTTCCCTGCTCTGGCAACGGCCAGGGGGGGTGGCCTCTGCCTGTTGCCTGAGAGGGAAGGTAACCGGATCATCCGCGGGGATGCGCGCCAATTTGCCAAAGCAGGGAAGGAACTCGGGGGAGTGGTGGGGGCGCCCGCGGCGGGAAGTGGAATGCGCAGAAGGACCTCAGGGCTGTCCTCCTCCGTGCACTGTGCCCCACACCAGACAATAGGAAATACTGCTTATTTGATAGACTTTTCCCACCCCGGCTCCCTCCCCTTCCCTCCCATCCCTCCTCTGGGCACTGGGGTTGGTTAAATCTCGATTTCCTTTTTTTTGGTTTTATAGTAGTGAAAGTTTAGAAACAGGAAAGCCCACACACTCTTTGGACTTGTCTTCTCTACCTAAACAAACGGCTCGGCAAATAAGGATCTGAAACCTGCTCTCCTCCCTCCGCCCGTCCCTGCTCCCCACCCAACAAAACAAAAACAAACCCATGGTGGCTGTGGAGGCTGCTGCAGGCACACACTGGTGTATAATAGAGAGAGTAAATATATTATTTCACTTGGCATGGTGCTGGCAAAGAACCTCCAGCTGGCACTATTTCATGTAACATGGTCCAATCTTTGCATGTACACACAGAATAAGAAGGATCAATTGGCAAACTCTGGTGCCACCTGGCACAAGCATCTTCTCTCTCTCTGGAACCAAAGAACCAAAAGAATTCTGTACTTTCCAGAAGAAATCCGGCTTTGCTTTTCTAGAGTCTTCAGTGTTTTTGCTCTCCTCGCCGCCGGGATCCTGTGGCTTCTCCTCTCGGGGCTCTGTTATTTAGTCTCGTCCCCCTGGGTACAGTTCGCTGTGCAGCTCTGGGAGGAGGGGGAGTGGGCCGGCGTAGAGGTGGCGGCGTTGGCAGGGGGGGTGCAGTCCGGGCCGTTGGAGATGGCCCCCACAGTGGCCTCAGAGTCTACAGGTTTGGAGAGGTCGATGCCGTGGATGAGGCGGATCAGCTGTTTTACCTTCTCCAGGGAGCTGTGCATCTCCTTCTGCCGGGCCAAGATGGTATTCTTCATTTCCATGCATTTCTGCAGCAAATGAGAAGGGCAGTGGCACTGAGCCTCCGTGGCTTTTCTGACAGGCCTGGCAGCTCTCTCCAGGTAAAAGAACCCTGTTGGCTGGTGTGTGCCCCTAAACTTTGTTCAGCTCTGCACTGGAGGTGGCACCACTGCCCAACAGGAGGAGGCAGCCCAACAGGCAGGAGGGAGAGTGCAAGTGAGTGGTTTAAATGCCAACCCTGCTGGATACCAGGACTTAAAACCAAACGTGAATTACCATTCTAATGCTGCAAAATAAAGGTATCTTAAAAACATTCCCAGAGCTGCGCTGAAGCTGGTTTGGGCAGGTTTTGGCATGCTTTTGCCTTGCAAATGGGTGCTAATGTGCTCAGGACCGGACTGAGCTTTGGAGGGCAGAAAAGGAGCCAGTGGTATGTGGATCCAATTTGAGGGCTACCGAGGGCTACCGATCAGTTGGTCGGCAAGAATTTAGAGGCAGGCTGGGGGTAGCAGCACTGTGATATGTGGGAGAATCAAACACTGCAGTTGACAGAAACCCTTCTGCTCGGTCCTGCACTTGTCTTTTGCCCTTTTGCCCAAGGTCTCCCACAGCTGTTGACTTCTGGTCTAAGCAAAAAGAATGTGAAACCTGCATGCCATGGGTACTACGGTGATGAGGAGAAAGGCGCCAAGTGGGACAGCTCAACTGCCACCAAGTCCAGGGTACTGCCCGCTGCCCATGAGGGCTGAGGCCACCTGGCTCCAAAAAGGGGAGGGGTGCCTACCCAGTGAGAAATAAAATTTGCTCTGGCAGGGCCTCAGAATCTCTGCTGCAAATACAACCCTGGAAAGGCCAGGCTGTTGGATTGTATACAACACCTGGACAGGCCAGGCTGGGCAGTATTTACTTCCAATACTTGTCTCCAGAAACCTCTCTTCCTTAAGCTGGTCAGGAAAACCTGGAGATGCAATCAGCAGGGTGTGGAAGAAAGGACGGGAGCAAAGCGCTGTGCAGACAGACCACTAACTGGGATGACTAGAAAGGCTTCTATACAGGGACCTGATCTGTGTCTACCGGGCGTCGGGAGAGGCTCCAGTCTCCTCCTACACCCACTCAGGCACACACAGAGGTGGTGGCTATACTGCTGCAGCTGCTACTTCATCTCTTCAGCCTGGACACTGAAAATCCTCTCTCAGATGAAAGCCAACAGGAGGTTCCAGAGCTTGGAGAGGTACCACGTACCGACTGGCCACCTGTCCTGAGGGCCGAACTGTAACTTGGAGGCACACTGCGTCCGCCCAAATTAACTGTTAATAAGCTGAAGGACTGGCATGGGCCCTTGGGAGCCACATGTACTATTCTACATGTGAGAGTGTCCCTATCCATATCTATCACTGAAGGCATAGGATTTACTTACACTTATAGAATTGCTGAGCTGTTTCACCTTCTGCTCTAGTTGTTCTCGTTCTTGTTTTAAATCTGAACTCCATTTAAGTAATTTCTGTTTCTCTTCTTCTTTTGCTGGGAAAAAAAAAAAAAAGGAACTGTTTTTATCAATGATTTGTTTGAAAACTCCACTGTGTTCAGAATGCTGGCCAAAGAAGATATTTTGCCCAAAGTTCCTCTGACCTCCAGTGTGGGTGGAGAATGTGTCCACCCAGACCTTCCCTTATTACATGTATAGACACCTATGCTAAGAAAGCTGTCAGTGGTGTGGGCCTGACTCTAAGATACCACTTCTCATTTTTCCTCTCCAAGAAAATTCTACACAAACTTTTCATCTTGTTCAATAAAAGCTTTTCATTTTTAACTTTAAATTTCCTTTTGAAAACAAAACAAGTGCTGCCATATAGCACTTTTCTTTTTAAGCAAGGGTAGGATCACACAAAAGGGGGTGTGGATGATTATTTACCTGCTTTGTAGGCGATATAGGAATGAACAATTGCTAAAGTTCCAGGCCATGGAATTGCTTCTTCCTTTTTCAGCATCTGAAACGAGGTTTAGAAGTTTTACCTTGGTATAAACACACCTCCCCTGTGTAGTGACAAGCAACGTGTCTATAGCTATTGGCAGACAAAATCCAGGAAGATTTAAACCCTGGTCTACACTTTTCTAGACTATGAAGTTCCAGAAACTCTTTAACAGAATGAAGTTCGGTAACAAGGAAAGTCAAGCCACTTAAGCCCCAGCTTACAAAGAGGCTAGGACTTGCCGGGGCATTCCTGGCTTCTCATACATGCCACATATGATGCCCAACTACTCTGACAGCCAGACCCACTGGCATACAAGCTACATGCCTGCACGATGGCAGCAGCTGCTGGCAGTTTCATCCCTGACCTGCCTATCTCAATTTTAGTTTTTTACATCCCTCAAAGATAGCCTAACCAAAGAAATTAAGTATCAGTTCCAAATATCAAAGTATAATTTAGACCTTGTGTAGAAAATTACCAGAGTTACAGAGCAGCATCAGGAGAGAATACAGAGAGAATGGTCTCCACTACTTTACGAAGATAGTAGGATAAAAACCAGGATTAAATTTTGGGGAAAACCAGAATTCTCTCAAACAGGATTCCAAAAACTGAGCAGCATCCCAAAGCTTGCTGAACTATTGGACCTATTATTTATACTTTGCCTATTTCCAAAAAAGACTGAAACAGCTTATCATGAAAACATAAAGGTACATAGATAGTTGAGAAAAAGAGACCAGAAACTGCACAATAAGAAGGGAAGAGGCTAGGACAGTTAATGTTTGCCTTTCAAGTCCATGAAATAGTAAGACAGCTACTTTACAGTTAGTTCTCTGATCCCAGTGACAACACAGGTTAAAGGTGATACTGTTGTTATTTGAATTAAACAATCAATTGCGCACTTTCCTTTAAGAGTTTTATTTCTAAAAGAAGAGTCTCAAAACCACATACTGGGTTTGGACCATTCTTAGAGAAAGAGGCAGAAAGTCTTATGGCTTTGAAAGGGCAAGGTCATGAGAAGATAAGTCATTTTAAATAAAGGGAAGCAGTTAGAGCCTTCCCACCTACACATACTCCCCATCTCAGTAAAAGGACAGAGAAGCTCGAGAGGATGGACGCTATGTGGGTGAGTGCAGTGCCATGAACAGATAGGAGAGGGAAGAGACTCCACCATTCCCCCAAGTCTAAGGGGAAAGGAGGTCCTCCTGACCACACTTTTTCTTCCTCAGCCCATCACTGTCTGACCCGCTCCTTAGTACCTGGTCCTGACATCTGGGACAGATCCACATGCCCTTGGGAATCGTTTTCAGAGGAGGGTCTAAGCAGTCCAGATGATACACACGGGAACATGTGTCACACATAAGCAACTGGCCACTTTTCCTGCAAACGCTGCAAAAATCCTCATGGATATCACCCTAGGAAATTGAGAGGAAAGGTAAGAGAAAGGACAAAAAAGGTAAAATGTGAATGTTAACATGCACATTCTGGATATGTATGTTTCAGGACAATCAGCTGTGCCCCCTCCAACATGTTACAGAAGTATTCAAGGAAAGTAGGAATTGCCAATGGCACAGCCCCCACTTGCTCCATACAGCTGAGGTTCCCTGGGCAGGGACAGTATCCTTAGAGTTTAAAGAAAAGCCATGTAATCACCTAGGCCCAAATTAACTTTACAGGTGATAGCTCAGCACTTATGTTTTGGTAGAGTCCAACCCACAAATCATAAAGTTTGAAGATACTGAATTCCATTCATCAAAGTGTTCCACAATATGATACAAACAATTCTCATTACCCACTATTTTTTAGCAGAGTTTAGGATTGGGAAAAGAAGACAGACAAAATATGGAATTTTACTAAATTTTTTCTCAGGGAGAAAAAAATAGAGTGCACATTCAATTGGGAAAAAGATTAAGTCAGGAACAAATGAAACTCCCATCAGCTTTCTAACATGAAGAATTTAAAAAGCCAAAGCAACAGCTGACAAGGTTCTCTTAAAACCACTATTTGGCATTTGCTGTTCAATGGACCATTCTATGCTGGGAGGCTTTATTCCTCCCCATAAAATATACCACCAGATGGAAAGAGATGAACAACCCCAGTGTACTCTGTTTCCGCCCCCATCACTGAAAGTTCTGGTACTCAGGTAAGTCTGCAGGAGCCCTCTGAACAGAAGGCAACAGCAGAAAAAAAAAAAAAAAAAAAAAGCAGATCTACTTAATATGGAGAGGAGAACGCTGAAGAGGAGAAAAAAAAAAAAAGGTATTTTTCAGCAGGTCAATCCCTGGCTTTTTCCAGAAATAGGATTGATAAAGACACATGGGAAAGAAGACCGAAGACACACAAGAGGTTAGCCAGCAAGGCAGCACTGCCACTTAGGCCCCCTCTTCACTTCCAGTGTGTTGTTTTAGATTTCCAGGCTATTTTGCCAGAAGGCCTAATACAGAAACTCTGCACAGGAAGCAATGACATAGACAGCAATGTTCAATTCTTTTCAGCCACCACTGTGGAAGGAATGTATCTTCCCAGACCTGTAATTTCTCTCTAAAGAAAAGGAAAGTCTATAATTCACTAGGGTATCTAGAGCCTAGAAAACTGCTGCAAAATGTTGTTAAGATAATCAGATAATTTCTTACATTTAGTAAGAAAATGTTATCTCTGGACAATAAAGAAGATACTCAGTATACGAGCAAAAATACTGCATAAGTGTGCCGCCTCAAAGTTCAGCTTCGAGGCACCTAAAGAGGTTAAGGTTTCATCCCTTGATTAACTATAACTTTCCCTTTCATTCTTAAAATCAGGCTGAAGGGCACTCTTCCCTAGAGAAACAATCTTTCTTAAACCTGAGTCCTGTGTGAGTCTGCATCTTTAATAAGTTTATAAAAATTTAAAGGTTTCAGAGACTGGTTCACATGAATCCTAGATAAATTACTGGAGATGAGTTCTGCTCACTTTCCTTTGCTCCTGAGTAGGAGCAGATCAAGAAGTGGGGGGCGGACAGTTCTTTCAAGTTTCTAAAGGAAAGATGACTTCCTATCCTATTTCCACGTTCGACAGCAACAGTTCCCAGTCTGCTCGGTGTCAGGACCCCATATTACCAAGGACCTCAAAGAGTTTTCGTTTATGTAAATTACGTTTATTGATATTTACTGTATTAGAAATTTTAGAAGTTTTCAATTTTGAAATAATTACAGAATCATAGGAAGTTACAAAAACAGTGTACTGAAAACCTGTAAAATCCCAGCACACGTGCATATTCCATGTGTCATCAGAGTTATGACATCATTTTATGTCATGTAATATCTGGAAAACTCCACTGGTTACTCTTCAGAAAAAGAGAATGAAAATGGTAAAGAAGGGATGCCTGTGTGGCTCAGCAGTTGAGTGTTTGCCTTCGGCTCAGGGCATGATCCTGGAGTCCTGGGATTGAGTCTCACATCGGGTTCCCTGCATAGAGCCTGCTTCTCCCCCTGCCTGTCTCTGCCTGTCTCTCTCTCTCATGAATGAATAAATATCTTTTTAAAAAATGGCAAATAATATTCTAGTATTATCATGAAGATAGTTTTGATTTTATAGACCCCCAAAAAGAGTCTCAAGGACCAAATTTGGAGAACTGCCCATAGAAATGAATAATAAAATGCCAAGGTATAGATTTTATCTACCCAGAATGGATTCTCTGATTAGCTTAAAGAGAGCAGAGAAAATCCCTTGGAGGTGCTGCTCCGGGTCAAAAGGCTCAGGCTTTGGTGACTGAATTGCTACCATAAGCCAAATGTTAAATTGAAAGATGGTGACCCATGATTCTTCGCTAGGAGCTGACCACATGTGTTTTTTGCAAAAATCCTGGCTATATCAACTGCAATTTCATCATTTGCTAAAAGAATTTTATAAGTATGTCAACATATCTTCCCTTCTCATAAAATGATAATGGCAACAAGGTATATCCTGAGGATTAGTGTCTGGCTGGGTTTTGTATTACCAAGTCCTTCTAGACGGTTACTGATCCCCAGGAAATGCTTGCCTTTCAGCTGTGATTGTTTAATTAATGTTGTTGGGGCTTGTCCTACCCAGCAGCAAACACAGAGAGTCCTGTGTGCTGATTTTAATCACTGCCACTGTTAGGATACTGTAAAAGTAGAAGTCAATTATCTTAAAAAAAAAAAAAATCTATTCCACTAGGTTAAAAACTTAAGTTCTAACATATTTAGTGGTTTTATTTTTTTTTTTATTTTATTTTATTTTATTTATTTATGATAGTTACAGAGAGAGAGAGAGAGGCAGAGACACAGGCAGAGGGAGAAGCAGGCTCCATGCACCAGGAGCCTGATGTGGGATTCGATCCCGGGTCTCCAGGATCGCGCCCTGGGCCAAAGGCAGGCGCCAAACCGCTGCGCCACCCAGGGATCCCTATTTAGTGGTTTTAGAAGAGCCTTCTTTTACCTTTGGATTTCTGAGAAGAGCAGTGTTTACATTTTAAGATGAAATCTGGCAGGATTTTTTACTTTGCGTAGATCCTTTGGGTTCAGTCCCTCAAAGAAACCCATAGACCCCTATCAGCCCAAAAGCACAAAAACCAAAAACAATCTTTAGGAGAAAGAGACTCACACGCAGAAAAGTTGGGACCATCTCTGGTACCAGCAAACAAGGTTTCTGACAAGGACTCCTGGTACTCAGTACTCAGGACAGGTTGAAAACCTTTATCAATTACTAATGCCGGAAGTCAGAAAGGCTGGATGAAATGCTGAATTCCAAGAGCAAGTCTGAGTCTTGCTGTAGTCACCAGTTATGTCCATGGAAGGAAAGGCTGCCAGAGAACAGAACTTCACTGTGACCTGTCCTCCAAAGAGAACACTTCCTTTGCTACTTCTAGAATTTTAACTTAGTGTGTGCATATGGTATTCTTTTGTTCTTTGGAAAAGGGTAGACTATTATAAAGCACTAAGAACCTTCCAGTTCAAGAGATATTTTACCTAAAGATGATCCTAAAGACAAGCTCTGTAATTGACACAAAAAAAGGGACATGTACAAAATCAAACTCTTGGTTTCCCTCCTCAAACCTATCCTTCTTGCCATCTTGAGTAAATGAATTTTATCCTGGTAACTGCTTAGGCTGAAAACTCTGGATTCATCCTTGACTATCATCTCTTTTTCTCATACTCCATATCTAATCCTGTTGGCTCTTAAAAATATATGCAGACTCGGTCACTTTCCTCCATCTCTATGTCTACCACCCTATCAGGCCAAGCTGTCCTCAGCTCTTCCCTCCTAACTGGTCTTCCTGCTCCCATCCTATCCTCTCCACAGTCTCTTATCCAGGTTTCCGATCCTTTTAAAATCCAAGTTGATTTTGGAAACACCTTAAAAATAGTAAACACAGGGAAGAACCATCAAAGGATTCTAAAACCACTGGGTAACAGTTTGTGGGGGAACTGGATATTTATACAGACTCAAAGCTCTCTGCTTTGAGGCACCTTTACAAGTGGAGAGATTTGATGTGTTCTCTTAAGAGATGAAAGCTAACATCACCAACAACAGGACAGACCAGCGGACGACATGTGATGCACAGAAAAGGACTCGCCATCACGTGTTTAGTGTTCCTACAAAAATGCATACCCTGAATCTCCTCCTGAGGAAACAATCAGATTATCCAAATGGAGGGGCACTCTACGCAGCAACTGGCTTATGTTTTAAGAAATGTCCATGCCATGAAAGACAAAGAAAGGCTGAGAAACTGTTTCAGAGTAAGAAGGCAAAAGAGACAGTACCATGACAACGAATATCAAGAGTGATCTTAATCTGGATTCTGGAGCAGAAAAAACAAAGTGCTACTAAGGCAATTATTGAGACAACTGGAGAAACCTGAATATGGAATAACGCTATATAATATTATTTACTCAATATTACATGTCCTCAATTTGATAACTACATTGTGTCTATATCAGAGTATCTGTTCTTAGAAAATATATACTGAAAGGTTTTGGGTGAAGATTAATGATGTCTGCAACTTTTTAACTAGTTCAGCAAAATATGTTTATGTGTGTGTGTGCGTGTGTGCACGCATGTGTGTAGGGGGGAGCACATGTGGCAAAATGGTAACAATCAGTGAATCTAGGTGAAAGGTATATATATTTGTTCTTTGTATTTTCTTGCAACTTCTCTGTTTGAAAATTATCTAAATAAAAAGTTGAAAAATTATGTCACTCCTCTCCTCAGAGCCCTCCAGTGGTCCCCTATCTCCTTCCAAGTAAAAGCCCAAGGCCCTGCACCTTGGGCCCCGCTCTGGGGTGTCCTTTCCCACCATCTCACCACTCCCTATGCCCCCACTGTCCTGGCCTTCTTGCTTTTCCTCCACACCATGTATATGCCCATCTCAGGGCTTCTGCACTGCTCTGCCCTCTGCATGGAATGCTCTCCCCCGACACATTCTCACACATTCCACTTTCTACCACAGATGCTCTCTCTTCCCTCTCTTCACAAAATAAAAGGCTTCGTATCCCCCTTATTCTGTCCCAATTTTCTTTACAGAACTTATTACTACCTTTTACATGTTCATTTGCTTATCACCTGCCTCTGGCCATGTAATAGGAGCTCCTTGAGGGCAAGGAGTTGCTTTTGTTCCCTGTTCTATCCCCAGCCTTAAGAATAGCACTTGTTCAGCAGAGTAGTGCTCAGTAAGTATTTGCTCATTTAAAAATCTTAGGGCACTAGAGAGAACACACTGATTGTGACCAGAGGGGAGGTGGGCTGGGTGAAACGGGTGACAAGCACGGAATCACATATACGACTGCTGCGTTACTGTAGTGTACACCTGAAACTCACATAGCACTGCATCCTAACTCTACTAGAATTAAAATGAAAAATATAAAAATAAGTAAAGTAAAAAACAAAAAATAAAAACCCATAATCTCAGGGTACTAGTTTGTAATCCTGCAGTTTCTACATGCAGGGTTACTAAATATATGACACACTTTTTTAGGAACCTGTTTAATCAATTCTGCTAAATAAAGTTGCTTGAAAGAAACGTTTTCCACTTCCTGAATTCTACCTGAAGCAGGAAACAAGGACTGCCAGGGGAATGTGTGCCTTGTTCCTTTTTCCTAACCCCAAAACAAGGACAGAAACCTGAGCACCTTTCAATTACAGGAGGTGACTTCCTGTCCCTCCCTGTTCCTGAGAATTAACTCATTCACAGCAGATCAAATCCAGATTTTAAACACTCTGACTGAGCCTCCTGATGTGGTACATGATTCTCAAGGACATGGCAGGACCTGGGGCCCCGGTAGAAAGCTGCCTTACATGGTATACTGTGTCTTGTAGGGGTTACTGCTGTTCCAGGGTGAGTCAAGGAGATGCAGCTGGCAAGGAGACAACACATGATAACGGTTTCCCCAATGTAAGCTCTCAGAAAAGAGAGCGCGCTTTTCCCAAGTTACTTACGTCTGTGGAGGTGGGGCTGGGCAGGGACACAGGCTGAACAGGTGCAGGGAAAGTGAATGTGGTCTCTGTCTTTTCATTTTCGGGGGAGTCAGGATGACTGGATGGGGGGGATGTTGGGGTAAGGGCTCCAAACCCCAGCACTGCATTGTATTTTGGAGGACGACCTATATACCAAGAGAAGGGAACAAAAAGGAAAAAAGGGGGAGGGAAAGAAAGGGGGAAAAATGATCTTACATACCTTTGGCCAGTGTTCCTCATTGGCTAGCATGGAAAAGGAAGTGAGGTAGCAGACAGAAGGTTAATACAACAGTCCCAAAGAGAGGAAGAAAAGCAAAGATTTAAATGTCATTAGAAACAACTACACGAGTCTCAAAAGAAAGGAGGATAAGACAGCCTTGGAGAATGACAGGAGGGCTACGTCATGTTAAAGGGCCTTGCCTTGGGTGGATTCTGGTGATGCTCCTGGATTATTACAATTTGAGACTTCTAGCATGAAATTAAGATGTCAAAGCTCAAGGGGGGGCCACAGCTAGGAATAGAGTTTATTTTTCCAAAAAAAAAAAAAAAAAAAAAAAAAGAGTTTATTTTTCCACTTCTACATGTTGTTCTCTAAGGTTTCTCTGTAACCATCATCCTTACAATCAATAATTCCCAGTTCCCACAAATGGATTTATTTAGGATTTCTGTTTTTCCTTTTCTCTATCTATATATTGGTCGTTTCACTGCTTGTGAGCATGGAGAAAGGCAAACCGAGGAGGCAAAATTCAAGTTAACTATTCTTATCCCTTGCCGATAGAGCTGGTGAGAAATATGTTCTGGGACTAGCTGGAACCTAAGAGCTAAAAAGATGTTCTGAGCTTAACAATGATTTTCAGTATGTCTAGAGTCAGAGACCCTCCCCGCTGTTCAAGAACTGTCTCCCCAGGATATCTGGGTGGCTCAGGGGTTGAGTGTCTGCCTTCGGCCCAGGGCGTGATCCCAGAGTCCCGGGATCAAGTCCCGCATCGGGCTCCCTGCATGGAGCCTGCTTCTCCCTCTGTCTGTGTCTCTGCCTCTTTCTCTCCGTGTCTCTCATGAATAAATAAAATCTTTAAAAAAAAAAAAAAAAAAGAACTGTCTCCCCACTTCTGTCACACTCTAGTGAACTACATGTCTAAGGACTAGGGTCTGCTACAAAATCTCCAAAAAGGCCCTGCCATCAGCAACACTGCTGAAGGGCTGATTGGAGCAAGAGCCCTGGGAATCAAGCCTCATGGTACAGAGAATCTATAAATGGACCCTGATGGGCATGGCAAGATTGGTCAACCACTCCTGCCTTATGATACATCCAAGCCAGGGTCCTTGTTAGAAGAGCCAGGATTAAAGCTTCTAAGCTTTCAGTGATCAAAAGTATATATCCAGCATACCAAAGGGAAAAAATAAAAGCCAGAGAGGCACACAACTGCCTACGAGCACTGGTAAATGGTACAGAGATCACAACTTTGCCAACAGTTATAATTTATATCAGGATTATGCACAGAGTCATGATTCTGTCAGACATTACACAAATATTACCTGTGTTAAACTGGCAATGTCTGCGGTACAAAGACAGATCATACAGGTTTGTCTTTTCTGGGGAATTTAGTGCTGCCAAAAGGGGATGTGAAAGATGAATGCTCTTTGTTTACCCGCAGAAGGTACATCCTAGGCATTGTAGATATAGGCTTTCATCCTCTGACCTTGGCACTGATGCCAAGGTCTTTCTGGCTCATTCAACCCCTGTCCTCTTAGCAAATACTCCCCACCAGCAGACAAATTAACTGTGGCTTATGACTGGGGACTCCTTTCTGAGAACTGGGTCAGAAGTTACTAAAAATTACCAAAAATAAAACAAAAAATAACCCATGACACTGGTTACTGTGGCCCAGGAATCAATAGGAAGCAATGACTCAGGGTTTCCCAAGGAAATATTTTTGACTACTTAAAGGACAGGGCTAATGAAACATTAGATGGATCACTGAGGGTGGTTATGCTATCTCTTTCAGGTGAGGAGGTAGTAATGGTACGGGTGCAGCCCTGCCTAAAGTAGACAAAAGAAAAGGGTCAGGATGACCTCCTAGGCTTCCAATAGCTCTGAGACAGTGTGTGCTTATGCAAAAATTATTATGCTACTCCACTCACTCTGCAACCTTTCTAGCCTGGAACTATAATTCAGGGACACATTATCATGTGGAGAAAGGGACCCTGGGATGTATTACTGACATCAAAGAACAATTTCAGAACCTTGTTCATGAGCTCAAATTCAGAGCTATTAAGACCTACTCAGTCCTGCATGGAGGGCTGCTGCCTCTGACCCGCCCACAAGTAAGGTGCACCACCCACCTGGGGAGGCCCAAAATATGGTGATGGTACTCTTCAGAACTTCTATTTCAGGGAGCCTGTTTTGACAATGACCTTCTTCTCTTCCCTAGCTGGAGATACCTTCAACTCCATAGATTCTAAGTTCTCAGTGTGGCTACCTCTCTCATTCCTGGAAAGTCTGCAGCTCACAGAAACTTGAGTCGCGCTCTGGTTTCTCTGGCAGCAGGACGACTCAGACACTACTTAAGAACACCTTGGCAACAGCAGTGCTCTGTTCTGCTCAATGATGCTAAAATGCTTCCTTTCACACAATGTTCTGTTCACTGTGCTATTCACGGACAGCCTGGTGGGCCTGGGGCAGAACTGCTGTAGTAAGCCATTTTCTTGAGTCAGCTTTGCCAGAATCTGAGGCAAAGCAGCTTGTGATTCAGTATACAGGACTCTAATAAGAAATCTCACTCTCTTCTCCCTCTATTTTCACAAAACAGCAACAACAAAACTATTTTCAAGGGATTTAGGAGTTAGGCTCTAGGACAATGGGAGAAAGGAGGGGGGAGAAACACGACATAGAAAGCAGAAGCAACAGCAAGGGAGAGCTACAAAAAAGTACTCACCTCTCTTCCGGGTCCCAGGATGCATGGTACTGTTCAGGTATGTGACTGCACTCTTCTTGCGCTTTGAGGATTGAAGAAGGAAAGGTTAACTAGTTGAATAGCACGGTTACTACGAATATTGGCACAAGCTATAGACCAAGCACAGCATGCCTGTCAACATGCCAATGAGTGAGTGCCAGTCACCTCAAGGTCTCAGTGCTAATGGGATTTATTATATATACTTGGCTCTGAGAGAATATGATATTCCAGAGAGGTCTGCCTCTGCTTCAGATGACAGCTCTGTTGAAGCCAAGAGGACTTAAATTTTTAAGGTAGGTTTGTATTTGCTCAAACTTAGGGAAAAAACTAAGGGGAAAGCAGTGAATAATAAAAATGAAACAGTATGATTAGCCAGACAAAAAAAAACCATCATTTCGCAAAGCTGGCCAAATATAATTAAGGTACTGTTCTTCCATAGGTTTTCAAATGGAAAGAGATGAAAATCATAAATAAACCTAGAATAGTGAGGGAAGGGCCAAGTTCTGACCAGGAATACCTCTGGCTCGAAGACTGCTCCACTGTATACTGGATTTGCTGTTGTTCTTCTTTTGCGCTCTTGCCTCTTGCTTTGGATTTCTTGGGAAAGTAAAAGGTTTGAATTAGAAGGAAGGAACAGAGAACCACAAAAATGGAACTTCATTGTTTATCTTTTGCTTTTCCCATGACAAGGTGGAAATGGGGGCATATCTCTTTTTTCCCCTGCAGCCTCAGCAGAGGCAAGCACACCGCTGGGAGCAAATATGACGGCCCATCTATTCTCACCTCTCAGAAAGCAAGACGATGCTTTTTTCACAGGGTAGCTCTCTGTGACCAAGAGCTGACAATACGTATAAAAGAGCTGTCCCCCTCTCTTTTCAGGTTACTAGAATATAGGTGTGGATGAACTTTATCCACAGACCTAGACTGAGTAACCATAGTTCACAATTCTGGAGTTAAATAACTAGGACAGGTATAGCTTTATAACTGTTCTTAAGATTCTGATAACCCAGAGTGATTGAGAAATACAGACACAGACTTGTTAGAGGGGCATTTGATACTTTGTGCTGTCAGGGGAAAAATAAAAAGAGTTCCTCTAAAGTGAATGGAAATCAGTTTAGTCCAGGCAACTGGGGAGTCTCCCCTGGACAGCAGTGTGGATGACAACAGGAAGGGGAGGAGATGAATGTTAAACAGAGGAAAGACAAGTTTGAGTCCAAAGGAAACAAAGTCCATACTAGCTGGCATTCTGGTGTTCTATGGGCATTCCAGTGTTTTACAGTCTAGCAATAAGTTCAACACCATTTTCAAGAACAAAACTCTGGGCCAGAAGCAAGGTAGCACCATGAATATCTTCTCTTACCTTCTAGATGGTCATGTGTTACCAATCCTAGAGACACCATGAAGGCAAGTTTCTGTGCCAGAGAAACAAGAATGTACTTCAGTTTGTGTTCTCACAAAGCCAATGGGATGATCCTAGTTAGACTCCCTGGCAAAGCAAATCCAACAGGCTGGTTGCTTGAAGGTCAGCTTCAGCTGACCAAAGAAGAGACATCTTTCAGAGCCACTCTGGAGGCTTTCTGGACTTACAGTGATTAAAAGAGAAGGATTGGGGCCTGTATCTTCTACTTTCTCAATGAAAGAAATCAGCATCTTTGAGTGGCCTAGGTTTTTTTTTTTTTTTTTTTCCCCAGAAAAATCCTCTTACAGGAAAAAGAATTTCACACTCAAAAAACATGCAGAGGGTTGCAAAGAGCCTCCCATACAACAAGCTTCAAATTCTAAGTTTTTCATTTGTCATAACGGGTCATGATTTCTTACATTTTTACTACCAATGACTGGACAATGCTAACTCAGAACTAAGTGAGTTTTAAGAATAACAGCAGGACCCTGGGATCATGACCTGAGCTGAAAATAGATGCCTTAACCATCTGAGCCACCCAGGCACCCCTTTTTAGAGGCAAGAACATGGAAGCAGAGAATGCGTAAAATGTTTCAGAATACACTTAGTGGTCCTGAAATGCTATGATATATCTTTTAATATAAGTCTCACCTGAGTACCTGCAGTGTGCCAGACTATGTCTGGCACTGTGGTAGGGACTAGAAATAAAGTATCTTAATTTCAGTAATTTCAGTAAGACACTGGACAGTCTCATGGTACCATGGACAAAATGTAGAAATGTGAATGGCATTCAAGAAGAATTTGACAAATTTGTAATAGATTAAATAATGATACCAAAAAAAAAAAAGAATAACAGCAGATAGTTCTGTTTAATTCTATGATTTTTAAATCAAACATGGACCTAAAAATTATGGAGCAATCTCTCTTTGGAGACCACTCTCAGGGCTCCATCATAAGTTAAACTGATTAGAATACTGAACCCCAAAGTTGGAACATTAGATGCTTAAAGTTGGAGACAGCAACAAACTGATTCCTGTTTTGCTCTGTGGTTGCACGTGGTCTGGAAAGTATGTTCTCATTTGCATGTGGTTGCTAAATATGCCAAATAATGGATCATCAATTTCTCTGATAATAAGGAACATCATCAATTATTAGCAGATGTATTCTTGCAGAATTGTTTATATCACTGTCTGGTCTTTAAAAATCCTGACAGAAAAAAAAAAAAATCTTGACAGCTTACCCTCAACATTCAATACTATGATATATATATATATTTTTTTTTCTTTACTATGATATATTTTTTTTAAAGATTTATTTATTTCTCATGAGAGACACAGAGAGAGAGGGAGGCAGAGACACAGGCAGAGGGAGAAGCAGGCTCCATGCAGGAAGCCCGATGTGGGACTTGATCCCAGGACTCGGGGATCATGCCCTGAGCCAAAGGCAGATGCTCAACTGCTGAGCCACCCAGGTGTCCCCAATACTATGATATTTTGGCCTGAAGTGATAGGGTCACACTATTTAAGATACTGAGTGTTTTGGAAAGAAACAGTCCCTGAACAAGCCACTTGAGAACACAGAAGTGTCCTTTTCTGGTATCCTCAAAGTTCTGAATAAATGTTTTTATTTTATTTCTTATTTCAAAAACTTAGGTAGGAGCCCATCCTCCTGACAGCCAGGGTACTTTAGTAAGAAAAGGCACTCTTACTCTTAGACTTGCTGCCATACTGCACATTGAAATGGCATATATTTTGTGACTGCCAATTAATTATATTCCTACTTTCACTATTCTCTACAACTTTTTTTTTTTTAAGATTTTATTTATTTATTCATGATAGACAGAGAGAGAGAGAGAGAGAGAGAGAGAGAGAGAGAGGCAGAGACACAGGCAGAGGGAGAAACAGGCTCCATGCCAGGAGCCTGACGCGGGACTCGATCCCAGGACTCCAGGATCGTGCCCTGGGCCAAAGGCAGGCGCTAAACCACTGAGCCACCCAGGGATCCCCTATTCTCCACAACTTAATCAAGATTAGAAGGCTGTCTACTAAATCTTTTCTGTTTATAAAGCAGTGTGTGGACTGACATTCAGATGCACCTTCTTTTAATCAAGTGACAGTACTCTTCTTGGCCAGTTACATCCAACACATCTTTGCCAGTCTAGACTGAGCTCACAAAACAATTATTAAATGAAAAAAAAAATCTCCTCTTCTCTGGAATAGTCTTTTAGTGATAAGGAGAATAAAGAGTTGTCAAGAACTTTTGCCTCATCTATGCATCACATATGTACCAAAAACTAATTTATTTTCTTTATGGCAGTGATTTTGCCCAATTAGAAAGTGAAATATACACCACCCTACAGGTAGCAGTACTTGCTTGCCCACACTGGGCCACCAATATAAGATATCCTTTGGTTTCCTCTGGTAATTTTGTGGATGACTTCATTAGTTCCTCAGCGATCTGCAATACTGGTACCTCTTTCTGGTTCAAGTTTTGGTCCCTTCTTTGAAGATAAATTAAAATGAATCCATTTCATATCAGAAAGAATTATAATTTGTATTTGTTTTGGAAAAACATGGGCTAGGGATACCTGGGTGGCTCAGTGGTTGAGCATCTGACTTTGGCTCAGGGAGTGATCCCAGAGTCCCGGGATTGAGTCCCACATCGGGCTCCCTACATGGACTACATGGAGCCTACTTCTCCCTCTGCCTACTCTGCCTCTCTCTCTGTGTCTCTCATGAATAAATAAAAAAAAAGAAAGAAAGAAAGAAAGAAAAAGGAAAAAGAAAAACATGAGCTGGTTTAACTTAACAAGTCACTGCTTTAAAAAAAATGACATGAAGTTTTGATGGCTTCATGCCACTATTTGACATGGTTTCATTAAAAAGAATGCACTGAAGGCAGAAAGAAACAAATTGCTGGTCTAATAAAATCCAACTTTCAGATCTTCATCATCATATTAACTACCTGTCCACATTTTCCTTTTAGAGCTGCTTATGCGAAAGCCAAACTAAAAAATTCTCGTCTAAGGGGGGACACACAAATTCACATTCTGTATTTGTACCAGTCCTGTTTGCTTCATAAGTTTGTAATTCTATCCTAAGTTGTAGTATAGATGTTACTATTTTCATCCCTACTTTTATGCTTCAATGAACAACTTTTGGGCTAATGATTCATTTGGGAATCTGGTGCAATGCAATGGTAGTAACAAAAATGCACATATAATAACAATAACCTATAACATAAATAGCCCTTAGCTGAGTCAACAGGATGGACTTCTTAGAAATGTTGGCTGAAACAAACAAAACATAATTATCATGTGGAATGTAATGGGATATCTGGGAAAATGATCATTAATCTTACATTTCAAATTTGTAACATTTCATGAAATGCCTATATGCCAGCTCATGAATACTCACTCCAGGTCACACTCTTAATCTGCCTTAGGCCAAACTGACTTGGCAATATATTATTGAATAGTGAGGAAGCACAAGAAAAGGAAAATCAAGAAATTCAGAGTTAAGTATCCCCTTCCCCCCGATTTATAAGAATAAGTCACATCTTATAGGCTGACCCATTCCTTTGGAGGTCTAAGCCTACCTGAGGGTTCTCCTCCCGTTTTGGTTTGGGTGCAGCAGGTGGAGTGATGGTACGGCTCTCTGTTTGTTTCTCATCTGTTTCTGTGTGGGATTTAATTGTCTAGGGAAGGAAAATTAAACGAAAATTCAGAATTCACTTTTTATTAAAAAAAAATGAAAACACAGTTTAACTGTACCCAACAAGGAAGAAAAAAACATACTCAAACTGGAAACATTAATAGAGGAGGTAATATGGATTACAATTTGGAAGGGGAAAAATAAAATGTAAGGCCCCAGTTGAAATAACTGTAAAACTAGAGTAGATGTGAATTTATAACTACAAGTCGAAATTATACAAAAAGAAAAGTCCACAGTTTAATTCCTATGTATAAAAATGACTATAGGTTGCTCTGATTTCACTGTATTTTAGGATATAGGGTCAGTTTTCCAGAAGCAAACTCACTCTTGTTACATTTGGGTTAAACTTCAGTCCACAGCAAGCATGCTTAAGATCTGAATAATGTAAACAAAAAATTGGACATACACTTTCTTCTATTTCTAATTCCATTCATAACCTAAGAGAAGATGCAGAACTACCCTCACCTGGGATATTTAACACCTGCCTGTATCATTCGTTAGAGGAGAGATGCATTTGTCCAGGAAAGGTCATCTTACAAGAGGCTGACACTCTGATTACCCCTAACCTTGTCTTCCAGATGCATCCATTCAAACAAAAGAACACCCATAGCATTATCATCTCTAAGCACAAATGGCAGCTAGCAAATTGAGCTTGCATTACTATTCTTATTATGACCTAATGGGTAATTCATTTTATGAAGCCCTCAGTAAATACTGAAATGATATTAGAACAGTGGATATAAAATTGTGAACATGAACCTAATTTACTTTTTCAAATTAAAAAAAATGTGGATGCTAATTGTCTTTCTGTATGGCAGCAAGCAATTAAATAAAGGAGAATGAAACTGTCTGATTATTGATGAAGGAAGCTTCGGTTCTATAAGCAGGACATCAAAAGTTCTCAAAAATTATCATGTTGTGAAATATGCTACCAGATCTGAAAAACAAATACAATCATAAAGATCTTTCACTTTCTTTCCTAGCCACTTCCATATTTTCCTCCTGCCTTATGTCAGCATCTGCCTTATCAGTACTATGGCAGCCACTGTTCTGAGACACAAATGCTGCCTGGTAATCTATTTTTCACCAATGCCTTGTCCTATTTCCTCCTCTATACGATAAGCTACTTGAGAGTACACATTGTTCTACACACATTTGCAGTCCTCTGTGCTACTGCAATGCCTTCTAGAACAAGCATTCACTTCACCTCTCACACACATATGGTTTTTTAACCAAAAAGGACACATTTCTCCATAAAACAAACCACCAAACACACCTACAAGGGGACACAATGGGAAAGTAGTTTCTAGTGTCATCTTTAAGGTCCTGGATGTCCAGAAAGCTTATTTTCACGGCTTTCTGAGTGAGGAAGGGCAGGAGTCTGAGAGAGGGAGGGATAAGAGGTCAACTGGAAGGGTTGCTGCTCCACTCCTAGGCTATATGAAGTTCCTTGAGGTCTCTTGGTTCCATCTCTATGGCTGAGTGACACATGTATGACGTCTCTGAGGAAAGGCAAACCAACTCCTCTCTACTAAGAAATTACTCGGTTCAAAATTTCTCTATCACTCAATAAGAGTACAATTGTCTCAGAGTTGGAAAAAGAGCACCAAAAGCAGCTCCCCTCCCCCAAATAAAACAATTAAAACACTGGAGAGAGGTCTTTCTCTCATGGAGCTGTTGCTCTGGGGAAACCAGGCCATTGTGTGATCAGTACTATGCAGAGGTCCATGTGGTGAGGAACTGAATCTCCTGTGCCAGCAGCCAGTGTGAAGTGAGGTCTTCCAACAACTATGTGACTTGAGTTTAGAAGTGAGTTAATCAGTCCCAGTTGAGCCTTGAGATGACTACAGCCCTGGCTAACTTGTTTGAATGCAAACTTGTGGGGGACCTTGAGCCAGAAGCACCCAGTTAGGATGCAAGCTGATTCCTGACCCTAGCAAGCTATATAGGATAGTAATATTTGTTGTTTTAAGCTGCTTAAACCAAAAACATTAGGGTTGAGGAGTGAGAAATGGCAGAACAGGGAGCTCTAAGAATTAGTCCTTCCACTGAAGCAATCATTAAGCTGGCAAAAACAGAATCAATTTTTCAGAATTCTGGAATCTAATAAAAACCTTACAGCAACCAGGGGGATACTTACTGAAGAAAGAGGCTGCTAAATTTCACTAAGAAAGCATTTTCCTTACCTACCTACAAACCTCTATTCCATAGCTTGGGCAGAGGCTTTGGGGATGGCAACTTGTGTTCCTAGTGTGGATTGTTGGTGCCAAGGGAAGCAACATGGACCTTGTTCTCAACAACCTGTGGTTGTGTATTTTGACCCATTTTGGTCAGAGGCTGACTTTTGTTTTGCCCACCTTAGAAAGTGGCTTTTGGGGTGGCCTCTGATAAAAGCATCTGAAGACATATGTTACCCATAGTCATCTAGTACATAGGATGGTAGATGGAGTATACAGGAGATAGATCCAAACCCCAGAAAGGAGGAGGTTGAGGAAGAAGATTCTTTGAAGGGATGTCACATATACCAGGGAATCGAGAGCGTACTGCACGTTCCCAGGGCTAGATGTATGCCCAGGAAAGATATGAGAGAACTCTAGGCTTACAATTCTGGCTGCTCTTTGAGATCTGTCCAAGAAACAGGTGAAGGCTAAGGCAGAGTGATAGATGGCCTGGCTTACCATTAAGAAGTACCCCTGCTCAGAGCCAATCTACAAAGATTGGGAAAGGTGTTTTTTCCTTTTCTTTCTTTCTTTTTTTTTTTTTTTTGTAATTTAGTTATTATTATTTGGTCTTTTTGGCTCCAGTTGTTTAAGGAAATCTGTTGGTTACTAGCTGATCTGAGACAACAGAACAGAGATCTCAGAGACTGTATGTGACAAGAAATACACTTTTTGCAAAAACAGTTTGGAAAAGGCACTAAAGAGACCTCAACAATCAATAACAGCAAACTCTGGGGTGGGAGGATAATTTAATTTCCAGAGTTATCACACTGTAATTTCAAAATGAACAGTTTAACAAAAAATTGGAAGGCATGCAAAGAAACTGGAAAGTATGGCCCATTTGTAGGAAAAAAGAAATCAAGAGAAACTGGCCTTCATGAAACCCAGACGTTGGACTCTCTAGAGAAAGACTAAATGTCTTAAATATGCTCAAAAAGCTAATGGATACCATGGACAAAGAACTGAAGGAACCCAGGAGAACAATTTCTCACCAAAAAGAGACTATCAATACAGAGACAGAAAGTAGTGAAAGGAACTAAATAGAAACTCTGGAGCTGAAACATATAAAAGCTGAAATGAAAAATTCACTAGATGGGTTCAGACAAAAGAATTAGTGAACTTCAAGACAGGACAATGGAAATTATCCAGTTTGAGGAACAGAAAGGAAAAACATGAAGAAAAATGAACAGAGCCTATGAGACCTGTGGGACGTTATCAACATATGTGTTATGGGCTCCCGGGGGGAGAGAAGAGACAGAGAAAGCAGCATAAATAATACTTGAAGGAATAACAGCTCAAAATGTCCCAATTTGATGAAAGATAAGAATCTACACATCCAAGAAACTCAGTGACATCCATACAGAATAACCTAAAAGAGATTTGCAGTCTGGGGAACAATAGTAGAGTAGAAGGACCCTGAGCTCTCTCTGTCCCTACATTTACAACTAGATACCAACCACATCCAAGTCAATAAACTGGAGAACAATCTGAAGACTGGAAGAACAGAGTCCACAACTAAATAAACAGAAGCAGCTGGATCTGAAAGGTTAGGAGGTTCAGAAGGGTGGAAGTAGGCTGCCTGCAGGAGGGAGGGAGATGGCATGTGGAGATGGCAGGGAAATGGGCCCTCGCATCAGGGAGCTCACATGTGGGAAGGCTGATCCCCACAATGTTTGGATTCAAAAACGGGACTGAATTCCCTAAGTTTTTTAAACCAGTGGGACTTGGGGCCTGGAGCTTTAGAAATTGGCTGGCTTAGCACTGAGAAAGCCAGAAGGGTGAGTGAAAGCTAAGTCAACACCCTTAAAGAGACAGAAGCCTGAGCCAAGAGGCAACATAAAAATGGCAATTTGCACAATACAGGGGACAAACGGGAGACATATCTGTTCATACTGATTGTGGAAGATGTTAGCGGACTTCTCCAAAAACAAAGGAGTTGGCAGGTGTGCCTTTTCCACCTCTCCACACCCGCCCCCCCAAAGCTGCAGGAGGCAGTGCTACACAGATGCTACCTAATCAGCTAGCAAGGCACAATACCCCAAAAGTTCTCCAGGTGACTGGCCCACTTGCAAGCCTGCTAGCCTTGACCCTAGGCTAGAGACAGATTTTGTTAGTGTATATGCCCCACCCAGCCACTGTGTGCAGCATGCTCCACGGTCATGCACCAGGCCCACCCACACCCAGCCTCACTCCACTGGCCACCCCAGCATGCAGGCCCTGCAGCACTTTGGGAGATTCATCACAGAACTAGTGGCCCAGTGAAAATTGCACTACCACCACCATCACCCTCACAAGTTCCCCAGTGGGCACAACCCCTCAGGACTAGCCTGCCTGGATCCCACTGACACCTTAGGGAGCAAGCACAGCCTAGAGAGACAGGGCAGATGACTGCACTGAAAAGAAAAGTGACTTCAGACTCAACAGCAGGGCATAAGCAACACATAGGATACTCTTCTGAAGTGCCGGTTCTGGGAAACAGGGGATACTGCACTGCAGGGCATTCTAGAACCTCTTCTTCATAAAGTCATGACTTTCAAGAACAGAAGGCAGAGCTGACTTTCTTAACACACAGGAACGGACAAAATGAGGAGACAGGCATTTACCCATCCCAAATGAAGGAATAAGACAAGGCCACAGCCAGAGATCTAAGCAAAACAGATGTAAGTAATATGCCTGAGAGAGAATTTAAAGCAACGATCACAAGGATACACACTGGACTGGAGAAAAGAATGGAAGATATGAATGAGACCCTTAACATAGAGATAAGGAACAACATAGCAGAGACAAACAGTTCACTAAATGAAATGAGAAACAGGTTTGATGTAATGAATAGCGGGATGGAAGAAGCAAGGGAACAAATCAGTGACCTATAACATAGAGTAATGGAAAGTAATCAAGCTCAACAAAAGAGAGATAAAAGAATTATGCAAAATGAGAATACACCTAGGGAACTCAGTGACTTCATCAAATATAATACATTTGTATTATAGGGGTCCCAGAAAAAGAGAGAAAAGGAGGCAGAAAATTTATTTGAAGAAAAAATATTTGAAAACATCCCTAATCTAGGGATGGAATGTTCCCAAGAGGCACAGAGAACTCCCATCAAAATAACAAAAGCAGATTCACACTAAGACATATTTAAATTGGCAAGATACAGTGACAATGAAAAAAAATTAAAAGCAGCAAGACAAAAAGGAGTCAGTAACTTACACAGGAAAACCCATAAAGCTAGCCGGAGATTTTCAACAGAAACTTTGCAAGCCAGGGGAGAGTGGCATGATATATTCAAAGTGCTGAATGGGAAAAATCTGCAGCCAAGAATACTCTATCCTGCAAGATTACCATTCAGAATAGAAGGAAGATAAAGAGTTTCCCAGACAAACAAAAACTAAAAGAAAGAGTTCACGATCACTAAACCAGCCCTGCAAGAGGTATTAAAGGAGACTCTTTGAGTGGAAAGGAGAGATAAAAAGTGACAGTATAGAGGTAAGAAATGCAAAAACAGGAACAGTATTTCTGTAAAAGAAGTCAGTCAAGGAACTCATAAAAAAGGATATAAAATATAATAACATGTAACTACAACATGGGGAGAAGAGAAAAAAATGGGTTCAAATTTAAATGCCTGTCAACCTAATATATATACTGCTATATGCAGAAGATGTTGTATGCAAACCTAATGGTAACCATGTATCAAAAACCACTAATAAATATGCTAAGAATAAAGAGAAAGAAATCCAAATATAACACTAAAAGAAATCAGCAGAACATGAAAGAAAGACAAGAGGGCATCAGAGACAATTCTCAGAAACAACCACTAAACAAGGAATAAATGGATAATTAATGTAATCTATTAATAATTACTTTATAAATGGATAAAATCCTCCAATCAAAAGACACAGGGTGACAGAGTGGATTAAAAAAAAAAAGGACCCATCTATATGCTGCCTACCAGAGACTCATTTTAGAACTAAAGATACCACCAGATTGAAAATGAGGGGATGAGGAAATATCTATCATGCAAAAGAAATGGATGTCAAAGAAAGCCAGAGTAGCAATACTTACATCAGATGAAAGACTTTAAAGATTCTTTACTTATTTGAATGACAGAGAGAGAGACTGGGTGCATTGAGTGAGGGGAGGGGCAGAAGGAGAGGGAGAGTGAGAATCTTAAGCAGGCTCCATGCTCAGTACAGAACCCAATGTAGGGCTCAATCTCACAACCCTGAGATCATGACCTGACCCAAAACCAAGAATCAGATGTTTAACTGACTGAGCCACCCAGGAGTCAGATAAAAGACTTTAAAACAAAGCTGTAACAAGAGACAAAGAAGGACACTCTATAATAATAAAGGGGACAATCTAACAAGGACAGGACAACTGTAATTTTTTATGTACCCAACATAGGAGCACTCAAATACCACAAGTTTATAACAAACATAAAGGAACTAATTGATAAAATCCATATAATATAATAGCAGTAGGGAACTTTAATACCCCACTTAACATTGATGGACAGATCATCCAAGCAGAAAATCAACAAGGAAACAGTGGATTTGAGTAACACACTGGAACAGATGGATTTTAACAGACATATTCAGAACATTTCATCCTAAAACAGAAGAATACACATTTTTTTCAAGTGCACACAAAAAATTCTCCAGAATAGATCATATATGAGCCCACAAAACAAGCCTCTACAAATTCAAGACTGTAGTTCTACCATGCATATTTTCTGACTACAACACTATGAAACTAGAAGTCAACCACAATCTGGAAAGACCACAGAATCCTGGGAGGTTAAATAACATGCAACTAAACAAAGAATGAGTCAACCAGGAAATAAAGGAAGAAATGAAAACGTACATAGAAACATATTAAAATGAAAATGTAACAGTCCAAAACCTTTGGGATGCAGCAAAAGCAGTTCTAAGAGGGAAGTATATAGCAATACAGGTCTACCTCAAAGAGTAAGAAAAAACTCAAATAAAAAAACCTAAGCTTACACCTAAAGGAGCTAGAAAAAGAACAGTAAACAAAACCTAGCACCAGCAGAAGGAAAGAAATAATAAAGATCATAGCAGATATAAATGATATAGAAACTAAAAACAAAAAACAAAAAACGATTAGAATAGATCAATGATACCAGGAGCTGGTTCTTTGAAAAAAAATCAATAAAATTGATAAACCCTTAGCCAGACTTATCAAGAAAAAAACATAAAGGACCCAAGTAAATGAAATCACAAATGAAATAGGAGAAATAACCACCAAAACCACAGAAATACAAACAATTAAAGGTAATATTATGAAAAACTATATGTGAAGTAGATAAATTCCTAGAAACTATATTAACTACCAAAATTGAAACAGGAAGAAACAGAAAGTTTGAACAGACCAATAATCAGCAAAGAAACTGAATCAGTAATGAAAAAACTCCCAATAAACAAAAGTCTAGGACCAGATGACTTCACAGGCGAATTCTATCAAACATTTAAAGAAGATTTAATAACTCTTCTTCTCTATTCCAAAAAGTAGAAAAAGAAGGAAAACTTGCAGATTCATTCTATGACATCCACATTATCCTGATACCAAAACTGAATAAGGACATCACTTAAAAAGAGAACTACAGACCACTATCCATGACGAACATGGATGTAAAAATCCTCCACAATATACTAGCAAACCAATTTCAACAATACATTAAAAAAATCATTCATGGGGTGCCTACGTGGCTCAGCTGGTTGAGCATCTGCCTTTGGCTGAATTTGTAATCCCAGCGTCCTGGGATCAAGACCCTCACTGGACTCTGCTCAGCACAGAGCCTGCTTCTCCCTCTCTCTCTCTGCCTACTGCTCCACCTACTTGTGCTCCCTATCAAATAAAGAAATAAAATCTTTAAAAAAATAATTCACCACCATGACCAAGTGGGACTTATTCCTGGGTTGCAAGGGTGGGCCAATATTCACAAATCAATCAACGTGATACATCACATCAATAAAAGAAAGGATAAGAACCATATGATCATTTCAACATATGCAGAAAAAGCTTTTTTTTTTTTTTAAGAATATGCTCAGAAAAAGCATTTGACAAAGTACAACAACATCCATTCACGATAAAAACCCTCAACAAAGTAGGCTTAGAGGGAACATACCTCAACATAATAAAGGCCGTATATGAAAAACCCACAGCTAACATCACCCTCAATGGGGAAAAAAATGAGAGCTTTTTCAAGATAATCAGGAACAAGATAAGGATGTCTACTCTCACCACTTTTATTCAACATAGTATTGGAAGTCCTAGCCACAGCAATCAGACAAGAAAAAGAAATAAGTGTCATTCAAATTGGTAAGGAAAAAGTAAAAATTTCACTATTTGCAAATGACATATCCGATAAAGGGTTAGTATCCAAAATATATAAAGAACTTATAAAACTCAACATCCAAAAAACAAATAATCCAATTTAAAAATGGGCAGAAGATATGAACAGACATTTCACCAAAGAAGACATCTAGATGGCCAACAGACACATGAAAAGATGTTCATCATCACCTATAAATCAAAACTACAATAGGATACACCTCACACCTATTAGAATGGCTAAAATTAAAAACACAAGAGACAACAACAGTTGACGAGGAAGTGGAGAAAAAGGAAACTTCTTGCACCATTGGTGGGAATGCAAACTGGTATGGCCACTCTAGAAAATAGTATAGAGGTTTCTCAGAAAGTTAAAAGCAGAACTACCCTATAATCCAGCAATCTCACTGCTGTGTATTTATCTAAATAACACAAAGACATGAATTCAAAGGGTAACTAACATGCATCCCTACGTTGGATGAATGGATAAAAGGAGTGTGGTGTGTGTGTGTGTGTGTGTGTATTCACAATGGAATATTATTCAGCCATAAAAAGAATCTTGGCATTTTCAATGATATGGATGGAACTAGAGAATATAATGCTACATGAAATAAGTCAGAGAAAGACAAATAACATATGATTTCATTCATATGTGGAATTAAAAAAATAAAACAAATGAACAAAGGAGAGAGAAAGAGAAATGAAGAAATAAATTCTTAATTATAGAGAACAAATTTATGGTTACCAGAGGACAGAGGGTGGCAGATAAGTTAAATAAATGAAGGGGATTAAGGAGTGCACTTGTTGTGATGAGCACCAGGTGATGTACGGAACTGTTGAATCATTATATCGTACTCCTAAAACTAATATAACGCTGTATATTAACAAAATTAAAACAAAAATAATAAAATTTTAAAAATAAAATCTGTTGCCGTAAAAAAGAAATTAAAAATAAATAAAAGATCCACAGTGAGACACTTTGTAGTCATACCGTTGAAAGCCAAAGGCAAAGAGAAAATCTTGAGAGCAGTAAGACATAAGTGATGGATCACATAGAAGAGGTCCTCAAAATCGTTAGCAGCGAACTTTTCCTCAAAATCAGAGACCAGAGACAGTGGGACTGCATATTTAAAATGCTAAAAGAAAATCACTATCAACCAAGAATGCTATATCCTGCAAAAAGCTAAGAAAGTTAACTACTAGTAGATCTGACATAAAGGAAATCCTGAAGGGAGTTCTTTAGGCTGAAGTGAAAAGACACTAGACGGTAACTTAAAGCAAAGAAATAAGAATTACAGTAAAGGAAACTATACAGATAAAAAAATCTGTATAAAAACTATACAGATAAAAATAGAACCCAGTATTATTTTATCTCTGATTTGTAACTTCTCTTTTTTTTCCTATGAGATTTAAAAGAGAAATGCATAGAATAATAATTATAAATCTATATTAGTGGGCATTACAATGTATAAAGATGTAATTTGTGACAATAACATAAGGGGGGGCAGAACTATATAGGAACAGAGTTTTTGTATACTATTAAAGTTGAGGTGGTATCAACTTAATTGTTAAAAATTTATGAATGTTAACTATAATCCCCATGGTAACCACTAAGAAAATAACTAAAATATACACAGAAAAGGCAATGAGGGCATCAAAAGTGTGCATTAGAAAGAAAAACCAAACATAAGAGAAGGCAGAGGAACTGAAGAACAAAGAAGACATAAGACATAAGCCAGGTAGAAAACAAACAGCAAAATGGTGTCCTTTCTTATCAGCAATCACTTTATTTTATTCTTTTTAAAGATTTTATTTATTTATTCATGAGAAACACAGAGAGAGGCAGAGACAGAGGCAGAAAGAGAAGCAGGCTCCCTTTGGGAAGTCCGATGTGGGACTCAATCCCGGGACTCTGGGATCACAACCTGAGCCAAAGGCAGACACTCAACACTGAGCCCCCGAGGTGTCACATCAGCAATCACTTGAAATGTAACTGGGTTAAACCTACTAATTAAAAGACAGAGAGTGGCAGAATGGATAAAAAGACAAAAACCAAATAATCATGATCCGATATACATGCCTTCTCGAATAGACTCATCTTAGAGCCAAATATACAAAAAGGCTGAAAGTCAAAGAATGAAAAAAGATATTCCATGCAAATAGTAACCAAAAGAGTACAGGGATGGCTATGCTAATATAAAACAAAATCCGCTTTAGGTCAAAAATTGTTACAGGAGACAAGGAAAGTCATTATACATTAATAAAAGGGTCAAGTCATGAAGCAGATATGACAATTTTAAATATATATGCACCAAACAACAGTCTCAAATATATGAAGCAAATATTGACAGAACTGAATGAAGAAATAAAAGTTCTATAATAATAATTGGAGACTTTAATACTTTGCTTTTAAAGAATGGAAAGAACATGTATAAAAGATCAGTAAGGAGGGGTACATGGGTGTCTCAGTCGGTTATGCATCTGACTTCCACTCAGGTCATGATCTCAGAGTCCTGGGACTGAGCCCAGCATTGGGCTCTCCACTCAGTGGGGAGTCTGTTTCTCCCTCTTCCTTTGCTCCCTGCCCCCAACTGAGAGCTCCTACTGTTTTTCAAGAAATTAAATAAAATCTTTTAAAAAATAAAGTCAGGAATCCCCGGGTGGCTCAGCGGTTTAGCGCCTGCCTTTGGCCCAGGGTGTGATCCTGGAGACCCAGGATCAAGTCCCATATCCGGCTCCTGGCATGGGGCCTGCTTCTCCCTCTGCCTGTGTCTCTGCCTCTCTCTCTGTGTCTTTCATGAATGAATAAATAAATAAAATCTTTAAAAAAGAAAGTCAGTAAGGAAACAGAGGACTTAAAAAACACTGTAAATCAACTAGATCTAACTGATGTACAAAAAGGCCAGTTCATTCAACAATGTAATGTGTAATACAGAGTACACATTCTCTTCAAGTACACATGAAACATTCTCCAGGACAATGTTTTAGGCCACAAACAAATCCTAATAAAATTTAAAAGACAGAAAGTATCTTCTCTGACCACAACATCAACAAGCTAGAAATCAATGATAAAGGAAAATTATCAAACCTAAAAATATGTGGAAACTAAATAACACACTCCTAAAACAACCAATGGGTCAAAGAAGAAATAGCCAGAGAAATTGGAAAATACTTTGAGAGGAATGAAAATGAAAACTCAATATATCCTAACTGATGTGATGCAGTGAAAGTAGTGCTCAGGAGGAAACTTATAACTCTAACAGTTTATATTAAAAAATAAGAAAGCTCTCAGACCAATAACCTCATTTTAAACCTTAAACAATTAGAAAAACCTTAAGGAACTAGAAAAAGAACTAAGCCCAAAGCTAGAAGAAGAAAGAAAATAATAAAAGTTACAGAGTAAATAAATGAAATGGAGAACACAAAAACAACAGAATTAATGAAACCAAAAGTTGATTCTTTGAAAAGATCAACAAAATTGAGAAACCTTTAGTTGGACAGACTAAGAAAAAAAAAAAGAGAAAGGAGACAAAAATCATAAAAATCATAAATAGAAGTGGGGACGTTACTACCAATCTTATAGAAATAAAAAGGATTAAAAGAGAGTACACTGAGGAATTACCAACAAATTAAATAATGTAGGTGTAATGAGCAAATTCCTATGAACACACAAATTACCAAAACTGATTCAAGAAGAAATGGAAAATCTCAACAAACCTGTAATATCTAAAGAAATTGAAACAGAAAAAAAGAAAAAGAAAAAAAAAAAAGAAATTGAAACAGTAATTAAAATCCCCCCAAAAAGTCCAGAACCAGACAGCTTCACTGGTGAATTCTACCAAACATTTAAAAGTACTAACACTTCCTAACTTGTTCTATGAAGCCAGCATTACATTGATACCAAAACCAACCAAAGACATCACAAAAAAAGAAAATTACAGACCAATGTCTCTTATGAATATAGTGAAAAATTCTTTTTTTTTTTAAAGATTTTATTTATTTATTCATGAGAGACTGAGAGAGAAGCAAAGACATAGGCAGAGGGAGAAGCAGGCTCCTTGCTTCTCCAAGGGAGCCCAATGTGGGATTCGATCCCAGGACGCTGGGATCACGCCCTGAGCTGAAAGCAGACACTCAATTGCGGACTCACTCAGGCATCCCAGAGCCACCCAGGTGTCCCTATAGTGAAAAATTCTTAATAAAATACTAGCAAACTGAATCTAATAGCGTATTAAACGGATGATACAAGGGCGCCTGGGTGGCTCAGTCAGTTGAGTGTCCTACTCTTGGTTTGTCTTCAGTTGTGATCTCAGGATAGTGAGACTGAGCCCCTTGACAGGCTCTGTGTTCAGTGCGGACTCTACTTGGGATTTTTTCCCTCTTCATCTCCTGCCCCCTTTGCCTCTCCCCCCACATCCCCGTGTGTGCATGCCCTCTCTACTAAGTAAATAAAATCTTTTTTTTTAAATTTTTTTAATTTTTATTTATTTATGAGAGTCACAGAGAGAGAGAGAGAGAGAGGCAGAGACACAGGCAGAGGGAGAAGCAGGCTCCATGCACCGCGAGCCTGATGTGGGATTCGATCCCGGGTCTCCAGGATCACGCCCTGGGCCAAAGGCAGGCGCCAAACCGCTGCGCCACCCAGGGATCCCTCTACTAAGTAAATAAAATCTTAAGAAAATAAAAGGATGATACACCATGATAAAGTAGAACTTATCCTAGGAATGAAAGGAATGGAATACACCACATTAATAAATGAGGGCAACCCCCAAACACACAACAATCATCTCAATTAATGAAGAAAAAGCAACTGAACACTCACTCATGATAAAATACTCAGAAATCTAGGAATAGAAGGAAACTTCCTCAACTTTATAAAGGGCATTAATGAGAAGCCGCAGCTAATATCATACTCAATGGCGAAAGACTGAAAGCTTGCCCTCTGAGATAGAGAACAAGAGAAGTATGCCCATTTTCATCAGTGCTACTTAACATTGTAGTGGAAGTTCTAGCCAGAGCAATGAGACAAGAAAAGACATAAGTGGCATCCAAATCAAAGGACAATCTTATATATATAGAAATCCCAAAGAATCCACAAACAACTACTAGAACTAGTAAGAAAACTCAGCAAAGTTGCAAGGTACAAGATGAACAAAGAATCAGCTGATTTCTATATAACAGTAATGAACAACTGTAATTGGAAATTAAGAAAACAATTATATTTATAATAGCATCCAAAAGAATAAAATACCTAGGAATACATTTAAGGAGATAAAAGACTTGTGCACTGCAAACTCTAAAACAATGCTGAAAGAAATAAAGAAAACCTAAATAAATGGAAAGACATCCATGTTCAAGAACTGGAAGATTTAATACTGTGAAAGTAACAATACAATGCAAAGCAATCTACGGATTCAATATAATTCCTATTAAAATTCCAACAGCCTTTTCTTGGCAGAAGAATTGAGAAGGTCAATTCTCAAATTCATGTAAGAATTGCAAGGAACCCTGAATAGCCAAAGCAATATTGAATAATAAAAACGTTGGAGGACTCACCCTTCCCAATTTCAAAACTTACTACAAAATTACAGTAATGAAGAGAGTGTGGTTGGTACTGGCACAAAGATAGATCTACAGACCAACAGAACAGGATTGAGAGTCCAGAAATAAATCCGTACATCAATGGCCAACTGGTTTTCAACAATAGTGCCATGATCATTCAAATGGGCAAAGTCTCTTCAACAAATGGTGCCAGAAGAATCGGATATCCACATGCAAAAGAATGAAGTTGGGCCCTTATCTCACACTCTAGACAAAAATTAAGTCAAAATGAACTACTAACCTAAATATAAGCCAAAACCATACGACTTCTTAGAAGAAAAATTAAGAGTAAATCTTCATTTTCTTAATGTGGCCATGGATTCCTAGATAGGACACAACAACACAACAAAGAAAAAAGAGATACTCTAGACTTCATCAAAATTAAACAGTTTTGTTTATCAAAGGACACTACTCATAAAATTTGGAAAATACAGGCTTCCAGAAAATAAAAAGTGAAAAGACAACCTACAAAATGGGAGAAAATACTTACAAATCATATATCTGATAAGAGTCTAGTATTCAGATTATACAAAGAACTCTTACAACTCAACAACAAAAAGACAAACAATCCAATATAGGAAGTGGCAAAGAACTTGGATATTTCTCTAAAGAAAATATACAAATGGCCAAAGAAGCACAGGAAAGATGTCCAACAATTTTAATCATTAATGAAGTGCAAATCAAAACCACAATACAAAACCACTTCATATTCACTGGGATGGCTGTAATTTTTTAAAAGGGAAAATAATAATAAGTATGAAATAGCTATTATTATTAATAAATAATGATTGTGGGAAAATAAGTAATAAGTATGGAATAAGAATAAGATTCAGCTGCTTTGGAAACAGTTTGGCAGTTCCTCAAAAAGTTAAAAATGGAATTGCTACATGATCCAGCAAGTCCACTCTTAGGTATAAACTCCCAAAGAATGGAAAACAGACATTCGAACAAATATTTGTGCATGAATATTCATAGCAGCACAATTTCCAATAGTTAAAAGGTAGAAATAACCTACATGTCCAACAGTGGATGAATGGATAAATAAGTTGTGATATATAAATACAGTGGACTATTATTATTAAAAGAAATGAAGTACTGATACATGTTACAACGTGGATGAATCTGGAAAATATTATGTTAAGTAAAAGCAGCCAGACACAAAAGGTAACATATTATATGATTCCATTTATATGCAATACCCAGATTGGGTAAATCTATGGATACAGAAAGCAGATTGGTGGCTGCCAAAAGCAGGGAGAGGAGCAAATGGAATAATTATTTAAGAGATATTGGGTTTTATTTTGGGAGTAATGAAAATGTTTGGCAACCAGATTAAGAGGGTGGTTGCAAAACATTGCGAATGTACTAAATGCCACCGAATTGTTCATTTCAACATGGTTAGTTTTATGTGGCATGAATTTCACCCAAGTGAAAAAAAAAAGGGAAACAAAAAAACCCACAGTAAGCTAAAAGTTTGGTCTTTGTTAGAGATTATAAACCATTATCTAGAGGTGAAACTGCCCTGCAGATGTTATTTTTTGCCTACCTGGTGTGTTTAAACAGTTATCAGTATTTTTAAAACTAGGTGATTTCTGAAAATATCTGGGCTTCTGGCCTTTATCTTAAAGGAAAAGTTTCCATACGATAAAAAAATTGGCTACTGTCAAGAAGTAGTTGCTTCCTTGAGATGGCATATTTACTTTCTGGCTTATCATAGTCTCTTCTACCTTCTATGTTCTTCTTTTTTTAAAAAAGATTTTAGTATTTAATCATGAGAGACACAGAGAGAGAGAGAGAGGCAGAGGCAGAGGGAGAAGCAGGCTCCACACAGGGAGCCTGACGTGGGACTCGATCCTGGGTCCACAGGATCATGCCCTGGGCTGAAGGTGGCGCTAAACAGCTAAGTCACCCGGGCTGCCCCTTCTATGTTCTTCTTGACACCAAAACCAAATTGTCGATTTTATGCTTGTCTATTTCAGAGAGAGATTAAGAATAAAAGTGGGATAGCTCTTGTATTCAAGCTTCCATTGAAAATTGAAAAATAAAAAGTGTTTACTTCCAGCCTGCTTTACTCATTTATATTTATTGCTTTGCACCCATGATTATTTGAATTTAGAAATCCTGTTCATCTTGGTAGGATAAAGATAGAAATCAAACACTCTGAACAAGATTAGAAAAACTAAGATAACCACGTATACCTTGAATTCCAAATTCACCTTCTGAAACTTGGCTGCATGAATAATCAAAGTTAGTCACCTGCAAATAAATACATGCCCAAATAGTTTCATCAATCAAGGTTAAATGAATTTGGATTGAAGGTAAAGCAAAATCTATCTCTGGTCACTTAGATCTATTCTCCCTGCTAGTGCACCAGTACTAAAATGAAAGGTGAAGAGTCACCAGCTCATGTTTACTAAGAGAGAAGACTGGGATTTGAAGATAATACTCTTATCTTGGAAGCACTCCTTTTTCAGGAGATGTAGTTTAAGTGCCTATGCAAGATACATATATATATATATATATATAGAAGTAGGGAATGGGTAGCAATCTGGCAGTTTTTCCCAAAGAACCCAGTATTTTTTTTCAGTAGCTTACCTTGGAGACATACATAGAAGTCTTTGTTGCAGGGGGAAGGTGGGGTGGGTAAGATATAAACATTAATTCCTGAGAACTAACTTCATCAGTCTAATAGACTTTAAATTTAAATACCTTAGCTCAGTGCATCATTAACAGGTGTTTGGCCCCATTTCATAGAGCTCTGGAGAGACAGGGGCGTAAAAGGCAATGGTATGGAGAATATAAGTTTGTCTGGTTCTACTTTTCTGCCCAAAACATGTTTCCAACCTCAAAGCTCTTTAAACTCTAGCACTCACTTTCTCAGAGCCACAAGGGAATGTGGCTTCTTATTAGGGTAAGAGAGGGGAGCTTTTTATCTGGGATGGATAAGGAAGTTGGTAATGTCTGACAGGGGAAGAAGTGAGAAACCGTTGTTAGAACTGACACTGCCTCCTTTTCTATGCCAAAGTGGGAGGCCTTTGAAAGCACACAACTTGTCATGCTTCCTCTTCTGGAGGCACAGCCTCCACACCTATTCTACACATTGAAGTCTGTGAGGGTTTAGGCTTTATCTACCCTTATATTCAGGGATCACATTCAGCATAGCAGCTGGCACATAATATTTTTATTAAATAAATGTTATCACCCTAAAGGAAACAGAAGAAAACAGAAAGGAACACATCTAGCCTGGTCACACAGAGAATGTTGGATACAGGTTTTGATAACTATGAGCAGACTGTAAGTAGTACTTCTATGGCCACAATATTTATATTGCTTCACTCTTAGCCCAACTATGAGATCTCCTAATTGCTATTGGAAATAAAATACAGAAAAGATGGATAGCAGAAAGATCTGAAGTCAGAGTATTCTGAGAATGGGGTCTGGTCTAAAGAGCACCCCTGCTGACTCAGCTTAGGAACCTGCAAAGCTGTTATGCCAGGTGGTCTGCTAAACTAAAATAGCAACAACTGGATTCCTCCATTAGATCAACAACAAGAAGCTTTGCGCAGTGGCAGTATCGTAGCCAATGAGGTTTATCCGAGGCATGATTATTGCTAATTGATCAATGACAAGAGAGATTGTGGAGTTTACTGCCAGAAAAGAAATTTTTTTTTAAAAAATTAAGAATTCCTGGGTACCTTTTTATGGTATTATAATTAAAATCAAAAGCTCCATGAACATGTAAGGCCAGAACATGAAAAGATATTCAAGATCTAATATGAAAAAAAGCAAGTTAAAAATATATATTATTTGATTTTGGTTTTGGCTTAAAAATGTTAGTATGTGCATAGAAAGATACAAGGAGGAATATAATCTAAACTGTTTATACTGTTTAAGTGTCAGGGGTTAGAATTATGGAGGAAGTTTATTCTTCCCATAGACTATGGGGTAGATGTACTTTTTACATTATACATTTCTGTAATGTTTGAGTTTTCTTGCATAAGGAATATGTATTATCTTAGATGTAATCAGACAAAATAAGGAATGTAAAAATAAAATGAAACTGAAAAAACTATGTCTCTTTATCCAAAAAGAAGTCAGGGAAAAAAATATTTAGCAATCTAAGAGTGTTTTGAAATCACATTCTTTGGAACTCTTCACCAGTTCTCTGAGAGCCAGCACGGGGCATGAGGGCACCTGATCTCTAAACATGTCCCTACCCAAACTTCTCACTCAGCTTGAGCATTTTACTTTCATATTTTAATAATGAAGTTCTGCTAATACTAAGTTTGAAAACTTAGGACATAAAACATATGTAACTAATTTATTTCTGAATGTTCCTCAAAGCACTTTCTGGGGTTTGAGTGGGCTCCCCAGGAAAAGAGATCTGTTTTCCCTTGTGTTTTCTGAGCATGAGATTTTAGTACTGAGCTTTTTAGTGCAAGGTCTGATGCATTTATGAGCTGTCTGGGTAGAAAGCCGGGTGCTCTATGCATAAGGATCCTCTGTTCAAGAAGGCCAAGGCAGCAGGAAGCCTCTCATTCCCTACCATCTGGCCAGCCTCTCTGAATCATGTTCAGCCATCCAGAAGCAGAAGATTCAGGATCACCAGAGAGAGACTATTTTCAGATGAATGAGAACTCAAGCCTGAGCAATTAGAAATAGGTCAATGACTTTTTAAAGCAACTTTCTTGAAAGAGGATGCTTTTCTTTGCAAAATTCTTTCTCATCACTGGTCTTTAAATAGAATATGGTGACTGCCTATAAATCCTTTTTCTTGTTTTTAAGTCTTCTGTCACAGAACCCTGAAGTATTTTTTTCCTTTAAGTATTTTTGGAGGTACTTGTATTTCTCTAGCCTTGTATTTCTAAGAGAAAACCGGACTTTAGAAATATAAACGAGAGACTTCAGTATTTGAGCTAAAACTGCTCTATTCCCTAGAGTTTAAAAAAAAAATGCTTTTTAGAAATTTTAATGTTTTAATCTGGTTCTTCATTATCTGTAATAACCAGCGGAAATCCTTCAAATGAAATCCCTTTCTCTGTTTTGTTTACTCTTCCTGACTTTCACAGCTATATCCTCATCTGGATTCTTATTGAGCCAAAACTAATATGCCATTTTCTGTGTATTGTATCTCCCTGCTTCCTGAGAGCAGTAGAACCCATCTGTGAATTTCTGCTCAGAACCAGCAGGGGGAGCTCACTTCCACAGGAATCTGAATCCATCCATAAGGGGATGGTGGGAAAGCAACCCAACTTTTTTCAGTAGGAATTGCCCTTTTGCACTATGGATGAATGATCACATGATAAGCAACAGGTTACTGACAATGGTGCTGAGATACAGCATTCCTGCGAGAATGTGGTTAGAGACAGCCGGCCTCAATGGCAAGGCTCCTACCCAAAGCAGATGCATACTCTCTGCCTGTACCTGTTTTTCAAGGCTTGGCTTGCTAAGCTGTACAGTCTGAGGTCCAGCGAGTCTGGTCCCTGGAGTAGCTATCACAATGCTGGTGAGCTGGGCCATGGGGAACGTTTTGGCTATGGTTGCGGTCTGTCCATTGACGACACGGACGGGGTGGATGGAATTCTGGGAGGTAGGGAGGGTTGTGGGGGTGAACTTGGTCAGCATGACGGGCCTCTGGATAAGTTGAGGAGCTGCAAGCATTGGAGGAGGTGCTGGGGCAATAGGAATGTTATTCTGGGCCACAGGCTTGGGTCGAACCTATGGGGAAAGAAAGGATAATTATTATATTACTTAAATGTCTCAAATCTTATAAGTCTAAGACATTGCCAAATCTTTCATACTTTAGATGTGAAATGGTATTTAGTACCAATACTTATTAATACTCATTTTGGAATCATTAACTCTACAGCTATGAGGATATATAACCTTATAAAAGATGCATCAGCTCTTAAGAGGGCCCAAATGTCACCTTACAATGTGGTTCTTCTGAATCCAAACCTTAGCTCCCTCTTCTATACCAAGCAGCCTCTTCAGGGCTGAGGTCAAATGCCTAATCCAGAGACTGGTCCCACTCAGAATTTGTGCCCAGTATGGTAATAATGCTTCTGCTGGTCTTAATTCACATTCTAAATTTCTTGATGTCCAAGGCTTCAAGTCAGCCCTGTTTCTTGTTCTCTAACTTCCTGTTCTTGGCCACCCCTTCTTTAAGTCACCTTTGTGGGCTTTCTTTTCCTCTGCTCAGTCCTAAACATAACTATTTCTTAGAGTTTCGTCCTGGAACCTCTTTTCTTCCCAACCTCCTCAATCTTCCTGGGAGTTCTCAGCCATCCCACGGCTTCAAATACCTGTGTACTAAAGATGTCCATACTTGTATCTCAGAACCACACATTTCCTGAACTTCAGAAGCATACACTTAACTGCCTGTCATGTATCTCTACTTGGATGGCTCACAAGAAATTAAAAACCAACATGTCTAGGAGCTCCTGGCTTAGTCAGTGAAGAGCACGACTCCTGATCTCGGGGTTGTTAAGTTTGAGCCCCATGTTGGGTGTAAAGATTACTTAAAAATAACATCTTAAAATAAATAAATAAATAAAATCTTTAAGAACAACAATAAAAAATCAACATGTCTAAAATTCTTCTATTTCTTCCTCCAACCTTTCCCTTCTTCCTATTATCATCACCTCAGTAAATGGTCTTTTCTTACTACATAAACTTCAGAACCATTCTTGATGCTTCCTACTCCACCTCTGCTTCCTAAATCCTTCTCAAATATGGCTACTTTCTATCAGTGCCATCGTTCTACCTTACGTTTGGCTTACTGGAACAGTGACAAAAAATTATGATTAAAAACATGGGGTCAGCCTTGCCCGGGTTCAAATCCTGGTTCCTACCCCTTACTAGCCAGGTAATCTCAAGTAACATACCTGATTTAAGCCAGCATTTTTCGAACTTTCTGTACTGTGACCCTGTGGGCAAAATCTTTTCCCCTTATGCATGAAAGTTTGACCTGCAGGTAACTCCCCAGCTCTGTTCCCCTGGAAACCTGATTAAGGGTAAGAATGTCAACTATGTTACCAGGCAACATTGTTTATGGTAAAAAATGATCCCTTACTGCTAAACTGAATCTGAATGGGGAGAATTATAAATACCTGATGGGACACCATGCTTTGGGCTTCATGAAGTAAGGTGACTCTTTTAACTGAGTATGTCCACTGGGGGGACCTTGAAAGCCACAGCTATGGAATTGGTACAAGATACACTGGTTCCTGTGAGGCATAAGACTCTGCCAGGATGGCTCTCCCATCGTCCTGATCAAGATCTCATTTCCCTACACCTAAGCTATCACTAGACAGTTGTAGAGACTGCTATACAGGCTGACGAAAAATGTCTGATGCTATCTTGCTAGTAAGCTCTGGTTTCTGTCTTGTGTTGTTCCAAGCAGACTAGTACCAAGTGTGGGCCCTGAGGGTCTTCCGAGTCTGAATATTGAACTGAATTTAAGATGACCCTGTGGTGGCTGCTACAGACACACAGTAGGGAATACATTTCTTACTGTAACCAGTACATGCATATAGACATAGATCTGTATCTCTATAAAACAAAAATTTCACAAAACATTACACAAATGCTATGTACTCTAATGTTTCATATTCTGTTTTGTTCATTTTGTTTAGAAATTCTGGTTATCATCCATTAAATTGATTTCATACAGAGCACTGATATGTCATGACCCATTGTTTGGAAAACATGGACTAAGCCCTAGGTTCCCTATCTAAAAAAAAGTAATACCTACTTTCACAGGGCTGTTTTGAGGATTAAAATAGATACCCACAGAAAGTGCCTAGTGCTGTAAGTGGCACCTTGCAGGAGTTTTTAAACATTAGCTGCTATTGTTGATAATGTCCTAACTATTCTTCTTGCCCACAGTCTTGATCATATCCAATCTATTCTCTTTCTCTACACAATGACAAGAGGAATGTTCTAAAACAAAAACCTCATCATTTCAAGTAGAAATGTTTTCATGGATCCCTGTCATTCCTGGGATAAGGGCTGAATTCCTACATAGTCTAGAAGGCTCCACAGGCTCTGGCACAATGGGCTTCTCCAGCCTCACCGCATTCCCTAGCTTGAGTTAGCCATATGTCTTCTAAGGTCAGCTACACCAAATCGCCTTTGGTTCTTTAGGCTTACGTGCATCTCTCCATACTGGATTGGCATATATGCTCTACCCTCTGCCTGGGATGTTTTTCTTCTTCCCCCTAAACTACCTAACTTTACTAGGATTTTAGGTCTCAGATAGAATGTCAACAATTCCAGGGAACTTTCCAGAATACTATTAAGAATGAGTGTCCCTATGTGTGATCCGACTACCCTGTACTTCCCATAATGGACACTGTAATTGCCTGTACAAAGTTCTGAAGCTCTCTGAGGGCAAAGAACTGTCTATCTTGAAAACTGGTCAATATACAATGCCTTTATTGATACCCAAGGTATTTATTAAGGATCTACTAGACAAATGATTGAAATCACCTTATCTCATGTTATCAATGCCCAATCCTACTGCATAGGCAATTTGGAAATCACCTATGGCCAATGACCACAAAATTCCTTTCTCTTTTAACATAGGGCCTCAGATGGGAACTCCTAGCCTTTCTACTAGGCAAGTCAAGACTCCTCTAAAGCCAGACTGAGGCAATCCTGACATCTTGCAGTAAGAATGGTGAGTTCACTGCAATTGCTAGAAGAATACTGCCAGGACAATACAGGCAAGCAGAGCTGCTTGGGCCTAGGTAGAAAGTTCTATGTATAGACTGCTAGTCTAAGCTTTTACAGGCAAGGCTTTGCATTTAAGTATGATGCTTAATGCCATTACTTTCCAGAATAAAACTAAACTTCTCGGTTTCAACTGGTTAGTTTGGCTATTGTTTCCTTCTCTACTCTCTGGCACATAGAAAAAAGTAGTAATTGCATGCCTTCCCCACTGGCAAGCAGGTTTGGCTAAACTTCAAGTAAGTTAACATCCTAAGGTTTAAAATGGTGCTATCTTAATTTTTTTTTTTTTTTTGTCACATCCCCTTGCTACTGCCTTTGGTCATTGCTAAGAAACCCTGGTGTTCAAATAAGCTTCTTCTTGGTATAAGAATCAGCAACTACAACCTTTAGCTAACTAATAAGATCTGTAGAGAGCTGAGCTGATAAGCATACTTCAGGCTACTTAGAAAGGGCCCCTGAGCACTTCTGTCTCATCTGACCCATTATTGGGCTTGTCACTGGTTTACTCACCTGTGGAAGAAAGTTTGGACGTGGAGTGAGTCGAGGAGGGGGGATAAATTGTGGTACTTTGATGGGCTGAGGAGGTGTTGCTTGAACCTGCTAAAAAACGGGAAAAATAAATAAACCACAGAGGACAGTAACTGTTCGGTATCAAACCTAGGCATTCTTAAAGTATTTTTAGCATCACTATTCTCTGGATCAGACAATATTTTCTAAAAGTTTTCATGGTAGAATTAACCATCTGAATTAACATTTCCTGAAGAAAACTTTTTTACTCTCCCACCTACATGTTTTGCCCTACAAAAGTGAACCAACTGCATTTCTGTGTCCTTACATGCCTAATGTAAAACACAGCAGCAGGCTTGGCAATCTTAGACAATTTCCTTAGACATTCAAGAACTCTTGCATGTACATATTTTAAAAGTCAAGACTGGACCCAAAGTCAAATCAAACTTGCTGCCTGGCCAAATGGGCTTTTTCCTAATATAAGGGCTTTATCTAGCAGTGAATGGCTTTATTCTTGTAGAGAATTTTCTAACTCTCAGCATTTGGCTGAGATAGCTGGTTGCTTCTCTCAAGATTCCTAGTAAGTGCTGAAGCTTCACTTTACTGCTATCTAGTTTTATTTGTCACTGGTTGTCATTCAAAAGCCACCAAGAGCTCTTAGCTGAAATTTTAAGAACTGACTTTAAAACCACAATTTGGCTATATTTCCCCCAAGCTTCAGAGAGCATCAAAGTCTAACTGGTTTTGCCCTAGAATCTCACTAACAGTTTTTGTTCAAGTAATTCTTCAAGGGATCTGTTTTTTTCTGATAGACCTTGGACACAGACACTGCTAATTTGTGAGTTTCTTAAATATTTTTTAAGTGCCTCAGCTTGTCCTAGTACTTTCTGGGTGCAGCCAATTTCAAGGGATAGTGAACTACAGGAGTTCAGTGGGAAGTTTTCCCTAAATAGGTAATACAGAACCAGAGAGTGTAAGCATTCAAGCTTCACAGGAAGGTCTGCAAATAGGATGGAGAGAGCTACATGAAAAAGTGTGCATGCCACTATGAAGGACATTCCTCTCCAAGTCATACTTTGATTGCAGATAATGCACTGAATGGGTTTTGGTCCTTGGTGTCAAGGGACACCTCTATAATTATTTGAGCAGATAGCAGGAATGCCATATTCCCTTGTCAGCCCCGAAGGAAAACTTGGTACAGCTGAATGATGGAGACTAAAAAATCCAGCAGGAGCATAAAATGGATATACTCTACAAATGCATATCCTGAACCCTCTCATGTGGGCACACATGAGTAGCAGCTGCTGGCTTACCAGAGTGACTGTGTTTTTTGCCACAATTTGGACAGCCTCTGCCCCAGGCCCAGTGACCTTACTAGACGTCTGCAGGTTGACTGGTGTGTTCTGCACATCAGTGCTGAGCACAGCCTTCTGACTGTTGATGGCGGTCACCATAGCAATGGTAGGTCTCTGGCCCACAACAGAGGCAGGCATGGTCGCAGTTGCTGCTTTCAAGACGAGAGGTAGTGTCTTTGTGGTAATCATAGAAGCTGTAGTTACAGTCTTCTAGGAGACATGGAGAACAGATATTAGGACACTGAAGTGTGATCCCACTAAACAATATGCTGCTAATCCCCAGAAGAAAACAAAGCAGTGATTCTTATAATCAAGTTTCTCGATATAACAACATTTCTTTTGTGTACATACAGCACACTTCTTACTAAAGGGAAAGATTAGTTTGTGCCAGAGTTTTCAAATTTAGCTTCAAGTTCATAGTAATAACTGCAGACAAATATGGGCACAGGATTTTCAACAATAAATAGGGTGGGTTTACAGATATAGAATATGAGTGTACCTATTTATCTGTGTTTTTTCTTCTCTGCTTGCTCTCAATTAATTTAAACTCTGTAGAAGATGAAATCAATGGAGTATACACCATCTCTATCTTTAATTGCTACAACCTCATCAATATGAAGAAAGCCATCATATAATTCTGGTTATCTGCCTCCAGTGACACAAAAGCTATGATGAAAGGACAGTGTCTTTTCATTCTTTTGAGTGTCACCCTTGAGAGGAAGAAGGGAAACTCACATGAGGATTAGCACAATTGTTGCCTCAAGGCAGTAAATCCCAAACTCTAGATAATAAAACCCATTAACCAACTAGTATAGTAAATACCAGCTCTTGATATCAAAAGGCTGTGAGTCACTAACTAAAATCTTTTCTCTGGAGAACTGCCACAGAAACAATCAAAGATCCAGTGAAACATGACAAGGTGGAAACAAAAACCTGTGTTTCAAAAAGCTTTATAGATCAGAGGCACCTGGCAGCTCAGTTGGTTAAGTGTCCGACTCTTGGTTTTGGCTCAGGTCATGATCTAGGGGTTGTGACAGTCAGGCTCTGGGCTGGGTGTGGGGTCTGCTTGAGATTCTCTCTCCCCCTCCCTCCCCTCCTTACCACCCCCTTATAAAAGGCCTTATAGTTCAGAGGATGAACAGAGGTGATAGGATTTGACTGATCCTCCACAAGTGCTGCTGCTCTGTAGCTGCAGTTTCTAGATTTCTTACTAGAGTAAAGGGGCCAGTTACAAAACAAGAAAAATGCAAACAACCTTCTTACACGGCACACACACCTATCCTGTGCCACTACTCACTCAAGATCCAAACGTTTCAGGAACACAGAGATTTGCTCCAACATGCTGATTCTGATTTTGATACTATTCCATCTTTTTCTTCTTATTTTATACTGGCGCTGTCCGATTTGGTAGCTACCAGCCACACATGGCTATTTAAATTCAAATTAATTAAAACAAAAATATTAAAACATCAGTTCCCCAGTCACACAGTCTACATTTCAAGTGTTCAAAAGCCACCTGTGGCTAGTGGCTACCAAATTGGACAGCAAAGATTTCCAACGCAGAAAGTTCTGCTGGACAGCATTGCTCTAGACCAGTGACAAGGCCTCACTCTCCCTGAAACATATCTGGACAAATCCCCTTGTGTATTGCTATTTTAGTGACAGTGTCGGTACTTATGTACTAAGCTGTATTTTTGTAGGCAATTCTTTATTTCTATCTTCTGCCTTAAACACACACATACATCATCTAATCTTCTAACATCTTTATTTTCTTTCAATGAAAACAATTAATGATCATAACCTAGGAGCAATCCTTATTAACACTTGTAATTAAAATCACCCAAATCTTCGTCTCCTCTTTTCTAATCAACAATGCAGGTGTGGTCTCATTCTCTTTGCCAGTGCCTTTTCAAATGTGAAATGGGAGTATAAAAGTGGAACACTGGTATTTATTCTGGGGGGTGGCAAGTCATCTACTATCTACCCATGATGAAAACTAAATAAAAGCTAAATGCTATTTATCATTAGAAATATTACAGTAGTGTAGCAGGAAGGACTGACTTTGCATTGCCAGCTATTTGTAATAAGTATTTTTAACCCAGTGTGATATTAGCCCTATCTTTCAGTTTAAGACATTAAAATACAAAGACCTTTTCAAGTGGTGAGCAAGTCACACCAGATGGCATTCAATCTTGGTGCCAACACAGGTCATGGAAATAAAAGCTCTAATCAGCAGAATTCACTGACACGGATTTTAAAAACTATTGTGCATGCTATTACTGCTTTGAAAGAGGTTGTGTACTTTTGTTTGAAACATCCTTGGTTCAGGTAAATCACTATCAATATTTTGAATCACCCTAAAGTGATTATTCTAAAAAAGTCAGTGAAACCTCAAACTCACCTGAATATATACTTACCATTACCCGCGACACTTAAAAAAAAAAACCGAAACCTAACAAGTTTGTTGACATCTTAGGTTAGCATTTTATTCTACTTTATAAATATTTCTTTACGGCTAATTTCACAACATGTATTCTAGGATCTATATAATTCTCTGTATATACAGGCATAGGCCTAGTACTGTATTCACTGATGAAAACCTTTTGAAAAATACATTGACTATTTGCAGCAGGTATCAATAGGCATTACTTAAATCTTTACCTCTGGTCTGGTGCTTATTCTATTCTAGGTGCTTGGGAATATAAACCAAACTCTTGGGAGTGTTAGAGTTTAAATGACAAAGAGAATCTAGAATTTTGAAATCCAAACCTAATGAAAATCTCTGACCTGTTTGGCAGGAAGAAGAGAAGACATAGGAGAGGAAAGGTAACCAACAAAAAAGAAAGTTATTTTTCTGGAAGCTATGATTAGTCCCTGGCTGGCTGATGCTGTTCAATTGTCCCTGGCTTCAAGATAAGAGAGCAGTTTCGCCACAATGTCATCAAGAGGTTTTTTAATTTTGACAAAACCTAAACTATACCAACTAGAAGTTAATGCAGAAATATATGGCATAGCAAAATCTTTTTTACTTTTTTGCCAAATTATTATTGTTTACTTGCAGAGCATGAGGTGTTGATTTAAAACAGACTCCGATGAACAAATCAGAACTTAGAGGGATTATTACTTTGGGCTCTAGTGAACTTCCATTATCTATTTTAGACTATTTTTGTTTAATTTTGAATGGCAGGTAACTGTTGCACATTCAGGTGACTACAAATAGAAACACTCTACTCCTCTTTTTGTCCATAAGTTTTTTTTTTTTTTAAGATTTTATTTATTTATTCATGAGAGACACAGAGAGAGAGAGAGAGAGTCAGAGATACAGGCAGAGGGAGAAGCAGGCTCCATGCAGGGAGCCCGATGTGGAACTCAATTCCAGGTCGCCAAGATCAGGCTCTGGGCTGAAGGTGGCGCTAAACCGCTGAGCCACCCAGGCTGCCCCATAAGGATTTATTTTCTATTTGGTCTTATTAACATGCCTCTTTATATTTGTATTACATCATTAAAAAGGGCAAGATTGTGAATATAAGTTGAAAGGTATACTTGCATTCAACTCTTCTAGTCTTTCATTCTTTTATGTAGATTGAAAAATTTCCAAATCTACATATAAGGATGAGTTTTTGAGTTAACTAAGTAAAGGGGACTGGTCCCTCCATTCCCCATGCCTTGGTCCCTACTAGCCATCCAACTTAGAATAAAAAATGTTCTCTTCCTACCACCTTCTCTTTGACCATGCTGATTGCTACTTAATAGTTATTCCTTTCTCAACTTTGATATTTAATAAATGCCATATACAACCTCCCATTTGTCCTTGACCTCATGAACCTTTAATGACTCCTGTTGACTGTCCAAAACCCCAACGGTTCTGTCATGCATTGGGAGGGCTTCTACAAGCTAGCCTCTTTCTACCTCTCTGGCTTTCTCTCCCTCTCCATTATTTCCCAGAATCCACATTACAGCCACATCAGCCTCTTTGCTATCCTAGGGCACACATTTACTTCTGTGACTGCATACTTTTGTTCACATAGTTCTCTACATCTGTGATGCTCTCTCCCTCAGCTCCATCACTGAAATTCCACCGATCTGTCCACATCCTCCTCAAGCGTCACCTCATTCACAAAGCACTTCTGATCCCTCTAGTTAAAATTACTCTGTCCTCTGGTCTTTTCACAGCTCTTCACTGGTACTTTCCTTTTATTCTTTTTTGTTGGCTGTTTACATTTTCCTCTCCTCCTCTAAATTTTTAGAATTCTGTCTTATTCGTGAATCTACCCCCCACGTTGTCTAGCACACAGAGTCTGCATATAATAGAGACCCAATACATATTTACAGAATGAATGAAAACAATGATAATATACCAGCTTCTAGGCAGGGATCACTACCTCTTTGTATACTAGAATCGAGCACACTGAGAACACCCAATAAATACGGACAGTTTATTGAAAGACAGAAACCAAAAACTTGGATGGTCTTTTAGCTTTTAACATTACACATCTGCATTTAACAAAACAAAATAGTATAAAACAAGCTTAGATACAACAATTAAATATATCAGGTGGGCCACCAGGTGGAGAGATGCCATACAACACTGTTTTGGGGACAGCCCTTGGCCCCTTACTGTCATTCACCATCCCAAAGCAGCACAGAACTCAAGATTATTAGGGAAGGGAACAGCTATTATAAGAATTATATAAGCATTTCCTCTGATTTGTGGGACATGTAATGTTACTTGAACAGGAAGCTTCCATGGGTTAAGAGAAAGACTCCTAACAACCAGGAAAGAATGAATTCTTCCATGTAAATACTTTCTAATGAAAGTGTACTTTGCAATGAGAACAAACTAATCAACTCTAACAAAAGTAATCTGATAAGCAATCCTTCAGAAGAAACACAAGTCCTAGTCAGGGGGTTTTAGAAGTCAGTTTGAATGCTTAATTTTCAAATAGCCTTGGAGATTATGGTAAAATTTATGCTCTAGCTATCTGATTTACAACAGGAATTACTCTTTTTCCTACTTTGGCATTTGACATAATGTTGGCATTTTCTTTTTTGGTATTGTATGGCAGTACAAAAGAGCAGTGAATGGACAGACTTTTTCACCAGAACATCTGGGTTCAAATCTTGGCTCTACCACACATACTACCTATATGATTTTAGATAATTACTTAATCTCTCTGTACCTTAGTTTTCTTTTTTATAAAATAGAATAATAATAATAATACCTTCCTTATTAGGGTTGGGGTAAGGACTGTGTATGTTCCATACGTAAAGCACTCAGGAGAGTAGCAGTATATAGCAACCTTTACTAAATGTCAACTACCTTTAGTAATCGTTAGCATTTTTTACAATTAATGTATTCTTAACTTGAACAATTTTATATGTGAACCAGCCCATTGTCCATAAACAGTGAATAACAAGTAAATTATAATATCTCCTCTATGTTATAAAGATATACTGAAGACTTGATATTTGTGGGTGAAAGATGCCTATGCTTGAGTTTTAGAAGATCTCAACATCCTTGAAATCATACACAAAAATGAGTGTTACTAGGTGTGAATGTGTATTACTCTGGGGAGAGGATCCATAGCTCTTACCCAAGTCTTAAAAGGGTTGTGATCCCTAAGGAACAGGAAGCACTGCTCAGTCATCCCATTTAAAAAGGTATGCCCATATTACATGTAGGTGTCTGGAGACCAAGGCTGAACAGTATTCTTAACTGGATGTTATTCCCAAATATGTCCTTATTGTACATCTTGATTGCCTTATGATCCTTAAATGCTAGTTTCAATGGCCCTTTCAGTAAAAACATCCACACAGCTATACCAAGTTAGGATGTCATTAAGTCTTCAGTTCTTAGTTCTAGTTTGGACCTGTAGGTTCCATTTCAGATTTCATTCAGTATATTAGAACAAATTCATCTGCTCATGAATATGGACTTAGAAGCAAATATTCTGTTTCCCTGAATAATGGAAATATATCACCCTTCTTCTGAATGTCTTTCTACCTGGTTCCAAGGGTACTGCTCCTGGAATATCTCCATACCTAATTGCTAATTTCCAGCAAAACAATTCCAGAGGAGGCAGAGTCACACAGACTTTTAGAACAAATGCAAATACTTCCAGAAATTCAAATTAAGACGTTAGTTCTGTTCTAACACAGAGTAGTGATTTTTCTTTGTCACTGACTACCTTTCCCCTCTTTGGACAGGTGGGAAATCATTTAACTTTTGCTCCTTAGTAATATCATTTCCTTTTGCCAATGAATTTCAAGTGATTTTTACCCCAGTGTATAGTATAAAAAAGTAATCAACATAACTTTTGTCTAGTGCTAGTTGAGCTCAGTATGGTCTGAAACAAGCCGTAGTCTACATGACCAATAATAAGTCAACCTAGAGCAGGAAGCCTACAGGGCTCTCTCCATACTTTTACCTGTGAAGCAGTCAGGTTGGGAGAGGGTGCAGCCGACTGGGCGTGGTGGTGGTGGTACTGCTGTTGTTGCTGTAGCTGCTGCAGTGGTTGCTGCTGTGCTGTTTGTAGTTTGTTTTCAGATTGTGGTAATGGCTGTATTTGGAACTTGTCTGGTTGTTCTTGCTTTACTATCAGGTTCTTCCGGAGCTGTTCAACTACTCTTTTCTACCCCATGAAGACAAAAAGAAATAATATCTATTAGAACATTGCTCTATCCACTTTGTGAAATATGCAGCAGAGCTCTGTACCTCTGACATCTTTCTGTAACCAGCTTAATCTAAAACTTGTTATATCTAAAAGGTACAGACTCCACCTCTAAGGAGAAATCAATAGCATTAGAAACATTTTATATATCAAGGGAAACTGAGCCATACAGAGGAAAAGAAAAGATCATGGAGCTCACACAGTCAAGCTCAGATTTCTTAACTATTATTAGCTTGGTGGTGGAAGGGCAAGAAGAGTGTAGCCATGAGAATGACTCTGGAGACACAAATTTCAGTTTTGCTACTTACTAGCTCTCTGATGTTTTTGTCAAGTTACTTAACCTATCTGTGTCTCTATTTCCTGTTCTGTAAAGTGAGGAAATTAACATATCCTTGGGGTTTTTATGAGTACAAAGCTGCTGGATGTTAAGTACTCACAACTGTTACTGGTACATTGTTGGTCATTTAACTTTTTGTATCTGGTTACAGACACTGGCCATACTAATTTTCATCATTTTTTTAAATTTTTATTTATTTATGATAGTCACACACACACAGAGAGAGAGGCAGAGACATAGGCAGAGGGAGAAGCAGGCTCCATGCACCGGGAGCCCGGCGTGGGACTCGATCACGGGTCTCCAGGATTGCGCCCTGGGCCAAAGGCAGGCGCCAAACTGCTGCGCCACCCAGGGATCCCTAATTTTCATTATTTAAACAAACATCATATATCGGTTTCAAACGTTAAACAGACTTTTATATAGATCTGATCTCAGAAATATGCCAAACAATATTTATTCTAAACCACTCAAATATATAACTCAGGAGCAGGACCTCTTTGCTGGGATAGGGTCTGTGGGAATGCACACAGACCCTATCTGTTTAGGCTGAGTAGGGATTTAGTTACATAGGATAAAAATTTAAAAACCAAACTTTCTTGAATTTTCTAGATCTTATTCAAATCTAAGAAAAATGTGTATTTGGATACTTCCATTACTATAATATATTTCAACACAATGTAAGCTCCATGAGGGCAAGGACCTATTTTGTCCACAATTATACTCTGGGCTAGAAATATGCAGCTAAGTAAATGTCTCTTCACAGGACGTATAAAGTGACCGGGACCAGGGACCAGGAAATGACTCAGGGAATATGCTATATAAAATCATCTGAGGCTAGACTTGGGCTGCCTTTCTTGGCCTGATAGCTGAAAGCAAGTATAAGCAACACTCATATACTTTCAAGTGAGTTCACCAGCTGAGGTTTGTTATTTCTGATAAAATAGACGGCCATTTTCTAATATAGATCATGAATGAAGAAAAAGAAGTAAATGAAGATTATTAAAGAGTTAAGTGGAACCATATGGCCAGGTTGATTTTCAAATTCCCCTTTATGATTCTAACCAACTTCATTGCACATATCCTCTAAAGAATCCAAACACGTAAGGTTACTTGCTTAACATATCTGAATATTAAAACATTTATAAAATGGACTTGTCAGTACAAAATATATTATTAAGAGAATTTTTATGCCTTTATTGATTCTTTTTAGGCAATAAAAATTTCATATAAAGGCTAATTTGGGGCAGGGAGAGAAGTCTGCTAAACTTTATACTCTGCTAGCACTGTCTCTTTGAATAGTTAATATTGAATAGTTGAATAGTTAAATATTACAAAGAAAAGAAAAAAGGATGCAGAGTCCAAAGTCTTTGCAGAAACCATCTGCAGAATAATAAAAATGCAAATTAATAAAAATATCACATTTTTATAAAAAATTAACTTTCAAGTCTTCAAAATCCTATTTCTCAAGGATAAAAGATAGAGTAATTGAACTGATACAGTTTAGGAGAAGGGCAAGTAGTGGCAGTGGTGCTACAGATAAAATTTTGAGTATCACAGGCAGGTTTTATTGCTTGGTGACTGCCAGAACATTATGACATTTAACAATTAAATCATTGTTGAGAGTTGCTTTCAGTCCCCCTCCCTAACATGTAACTGCATTAAACAAACATAGTAACAAATCAACTGAAGTGTACCATCAGTAGCCCAAGAAAGGAACTCCTAGAGCCTCTACAAAAAACCCCAGCTCAAATCAGGGAGAGATTATTTGAAATCATGAGGAAATAATAGAATGCCAATGTGACACCTGCCAAAAAATAAACTTTGAACAAAAGCAGCATAGGAAACGAAATAATTACTCTACCAGACACAAAAGGAAGAGATTTTTTTTTTTTTTCCTTTACAGCCATCCCTGGGAAATACAGAGTGCTCTCCTACTTACTGTCTAACCGGGGTAAACTAGAAGCAAGAAACAAAGCCCGGAACCCACTCCCAGCGTTGCGTACAACAGAAGGGAACAGTAGGGGAAAAAACGAGGAAGGGATGCAGGCTAGAGTACTCTGCAGCCATATGGCTAGAACAAGGTGACGACCAATCAGAAACAGGATCAGGAAAGTGGGAGTCAGTGAGTCACACTGCATTCACAACTGTTCCTCCCCCAGGGCCTGAAACAAAGCCTGTAGAACCTGTGGGGAGGCACAGGGATCAAAATACTTACAAACTTATATTAGCCATTGAGAGAAGGGGAGGGTAAGAGAAGAAAGCCATGCATATAGGACACAGGTTAGATCATATGAGCTGGATAAAATTTTCTTTGAAAGAAGGCTTTGGTGTATTTCTGAGCACCACCCAGAAATGCACTGCCCCTGCCCTCCTTGCTACATTCACATTAGAAGAATGCCAAGCGTGTAGCTGTGCATGTCTATGAAATTAAAAAAATCAAGGTCTGAGGGAAGCATTGATACCTTCTGTCACTTAAATATCTATCGCTGTGTTTTTAAAACCAACAATTTGAAGTTAAGTGAGCTCCACAGTGGAAGCCTGCCTTAGGTGTCCAGCAGCCCTCTTTTAAAAAGGGCTGGCTAATACAGGAGCTGCCGTGTGCTTTAGCTGGCTTTTCTAAGTCCCACCACCCAGTCTTGTTCTAGAGCTTTAGTCCTGCAGCTCTGGCAAACATACCAGTTACTTTAACTCCAGCAGGCCATCGGATCAGTACCAGTTAAGTGGCAGTAAGAGAACATAGCTATCAAATTTCATAAATTTTAGCTACGTGCTATCAAGCAAAGTTCTTAAGTATTCTCTCATTTTCACAGGAAGTGAGCCTATATTTTTTATTAGTATGTGTTTTAAACAAAGAAATCATGACTTTGGCTGGTCATTAAAGAAGGTTATACAAAATAAACAATCTGGTATTTTCAATGTTATTCACATATAAAGGAGATCTTGCAATGGAGCTAATTACCTTGGAACATTAACCTTAGCTTTGAGAAAAGGCTAAGTGTCACATACTGGCCATTTGTCACTGACTAATAAGTTAATGAAAGTAAAAAAGTAAAGGAAGCAGGGAGAAAGGAGATGAGAAACGAAAAAGCTGTAGAGAATGAAGGCAGAAGGGAGGGAGAAAAGGTCAGTAACTTATCATCTTTAATATATTTTCTGTAACAATAGGCCACTGGGCCTGGTGTCCCGAATGGCTAGTACCGCCCCCTCCGATCAATTCATCTGTCAAGAACTGTTCCATAAACCCAGCATGTAATTCCAAGCTTCAGATTCCTCTGACATTCACATCACTAGGTTTTATCAGGACTTGTTCAGGCAGAAGAGTTCACAGAGCCTGTAACACTTCAAGTCACAGTTTCTGAGACAGGTAGTCATGGTGATCAATATTGTGACATTCAGCGATACTATCAACATGTTCACACGACAGCAAGATAGATCCCAAGGAAAAATACAGAAGTTTATAGGTTCAACTCAACAGAAAATTGGGTTCGTTTTTCAGCTATATAAGTCGATCATTCCAAGCTCCATGGCACTAGTCAATAAAGAACGGAGATGGGGAGCTGGTGGGACAGCTCCTCCCTCCCTCCAATCAAGCCACCACTTTATTTTCATCAAATTCTCACACAAATTTTAAAAAGCTTCTCTCAAAAGGAGCTCCAGGTACAAGGCCTTGCCCTCTATAATTGCATGTCAGTGATTCAGTCAGTCACTCAACCTATTTGTGTTCCACTCTGCATTATCTGTTTTATATCAATTATGATAAGGCAACACCCACTCAAACATCTTCTTACATGGTACTGCCTTAAAAATTCATCCTTTGTCCCCTCCATGAATCAATCATATAATCTGAAAATAGAATCTGCACCCTTCATACCAGAGACTGAAAACGACTGTAACTTTTCACAAATCCAGCAAGACAAGAACAAATCTTACCTGTCTTCCTCCCTAAAATGCAGTGAAAAAAATTTCCAGGTCTTCAGACTCACCAATTGCTCAAATGAAACAAGTGACACTAAATTTTGTTATGCAGAAAACTAACACAGAGAAATTTATATTTGTTGGGATGCCTGAGTGACTCAGTGGTTGAGCATCTGCCTTTGGCTCAGGGCATGACCCTGGAAACCAGGATCGAGTCCTACATTGGGCTTCCTACATGGAGCCTGCTTCTCCCTCTGCCTATATCTCTGCCTCTCTCTAGGTCTCTCATGAATAAATAAACAAAATCTCAAAAAAAATGTATATTTGTTGTAGTCAAAATTTACTCACAGATTAAAAAAAAACAAACTTTACTGTCTGAGTGAAATTCAACCACTGCATTCATAAGTAAAACCAATATTCATCAACACTGAAGACACTAGAAAGAGATATGATATCAGTGTGCAGAATGCTACTACAAAATTATCCTCTAAAGAACAGGGGATGTGTTACTGACATAAAATTAGTGACAAAATTAAATCTTGGGTAAAAGGTATGTACTATTAAAGGGAAATCAAAAATTGAGTGAAAATTCTATCATTTCATGAACAAGAACACAAGGAAAAGACAATAAATTCAAAATAAGTCCCTTTCTAATGCAGTAAGTAAAATTCAAGGAAAGAACATGCACTGAAGTTATTAGAGAATGAATGTTCTAGGAGAGACAAACAGGACAGAATTTTGACAGAGAAGAAGGAGGAGGAATATTGGCAGCAGCAGATATAAAAATATACTTAGCTAAAAATAACTGCATTTTATTTGTTTTATAAGGCACTAGGAAAGTTTTTCCCAGACTCTCTGATACTTAGTTTCAGGGTTAGTATTAGACAAATACTTTCTAACCTATAAAACCTTTTAAAAAGGAATATACCCTTTAAACATACCACCCATTTGATAGAAGCATTATCTACAACCACCTCATCTTATACAGTGGTGAACTGTTTATGCTGTCTACTAAGGAGGATTTGCTTGATCTTAGAGAGTTGGGAACACTGGTACTTACTTTAGAGTTCTGCAAAGTGTCATGGAATTTCTACAGTACAATATAAACGAATTAAAGACAGCAGCAGTTGGAATTATCATAGTTTTTTAAAAATAAAGTTCAAAATTCTCTACATGGATGCTTAACAGATGGTGGAGAATACACATGTCATGTTACTGATTAGACTTTGGCTTACTTTTTTAATTAAAAAAATATTTGTTGGGGTTTACTCTTCCTTCAACACACACACACACACACACACACACACACACACAATGGTATTTAAATCAATAGGTTTCACATCCTGTCTCCACAGGAAATTAGATGTTTTATTCATAACAATGGGCTTTATATTCCATGTCCATAGAGGATTAAATCCTTTATTTGATAACCTGATTGAAATGTGGTTCTTAGTTCATTCATGCCCTAAAAGATAAACTCCACCCCTATGAAAGACTGTTAAGACTGCCTCAGTTAGACTCTGCCTAAACCTAGGGACCCTTCTAAGAACCTGGGAACTGCCATTTTTTGCATCCAACAAGAAAGGGTGTAGCTGTTGTACTCGGGAGAGATGTGGCCCTTGGAGCACTAAGGTTCTCTGGCATGTAACATACCTGGATGTAAGGGCAAAATAGTATAAACACAAGTCTTAAAAAGAGCAATGTGTGCTGGGAATGATGGTTTTAAGATATTTCTGTACAATAAAAGATGAAGGAAATCAAAATAAGAACCTATTTGGCTTACAATTAAGTTCTCTGTGTTTCTTTGAAGCACTAAGCTACACTGTCCTGCCTGTTTCAGAAAAATATTGAGGGTCACTGCACTAATGGAAGAGTTCTTTAGAAAACTGTTGAGGGCAATGTGAAAATAAGGAATGATAATGAATGAATAATACAATTTGTCTAATAGGAATTTTAACTGAGAGCAACAGCTACTTAAATGTGACTTTTACTTCCAATGTTGGTTATATTTCAATCACTTGATTTTTTTTAAAGATTTATTTATTTATTCATTCAGAGAGAGCAAGAGAGAGGCAGAGACACAGGCAGAGGGAGAAGCAGGCTCCATGCAGGAAGCCCGATGCGGGACTCGATCCCGGGTCTCCAGGATCACTCCCCAGGCTGCAGGCGGCGTTAAATCACGGTGCCACCGGGGCTGCCCAATCACTTGATTTTTAACATCAAATAGTTTTGTGTTAGTTTTTCAAATGGGAATCACCAAAAATAGTACAGGATTAAGAAAGAGAATGCTACGTGTTGACTATCTCAAAAATCAAACACATTAGGGAGTATTTCCCTGTACAGAAATCTAGGTATGGTCCAGATTTCTTATACTGCTATAGTGATTCAGGGCCATATTCTGAATGCATGAAATAGATGTCCAATTTAAATGTAACCTGACCCAGCAAACACAGTAATGAGAACAGCAGAAAAAAAAACATAAGAATCATTTATAATCTGCACAATTTAGCTGCTTGCTAATATTAAAAAGTGCCTGAATCTTTGTGTTTGTACCACAATGAGATATGACACAGAGGCTATTAATTTGTAAATTAAGCTCCAGTTCATCAAAATGCATGCCCCTCTATAACTATGTGTTACAGACCTGCACACACCACCAGGCTGTCATTCATCATTCCATGGCTCTATTCCACAACTTAAAAGGCAGCATTGCCTTGTTAATGTCAGAGTTGTCCCATACACTATAGAAATTCTCTCTTTGCTCTGTACTGAAGCTGCTGTGGTTGGTTTTCTTCACAAAAGAATTATGATTGGAGGTTGCTGTGCAGTAGCTGTCCCTGACAAGTTGGATATGAAAATACAATTTGAGCACAGTAATGATCCTAAAACAGGAGGGAAAAGGTGGAACAAAACCAAAAACCTCTATCATTTTATGGGATACTGTTCAGATAAAAGATGGCTTTGCCTATTCCAAGCTCTAGGTACAATGAAAGAACATAGGATGCCCTCTTTTCACAAAAACACAAGGCAGAGTAAGATGCTGGAAGAGGTAAACATAATAGGTAACTAAATTCCATGCAAAATACATGGACGTGAATCAATCATGTCTAAATCGTGAGGATCTTTTGACCATCCTTAATTCTGCAGTTTTACCTTAAAAGAGAGAAAAAGACAACACTATTAGAATAATATACTACATCAGGCAGACTACATCAAGTAGAAAATATTCTATGATGAAATGTAGTATTTTCCTTGCATGTGAAAAAATAAGTCTTACAAATCACTAAACATTGACATGTTGAATTGGGAAGTATCTTAACAAAAGTACATTCTGAACAACACTCTTGGTGTTTAAAAACATAATTGTAAAAAAAATAAAAATAAAAACATAATTGTTATCATCTCCCATAACATCATAAACACATAGATTTAAAAGAGATTCCAAGGCTACCAAATGAATGTCTCTTAATTTCACAAATATCTGCTATTTCAGTAGTTTATCACCAAATATTTGTTACAATCACTTAAAGAGAAAAATGATCAGTGTTACAAATTTGCTTTCTGACAAGACTCTACATAAAACAACCCAGAGGAAGCAATTCCATCACCTATGTACACTGCCAAGATGAGAGATGGTTAACTTCAAGGGACTGGATCTTCCAAGACACGTGACAAAGGATGATTTGCACTACTCTGTGTTTAGTCTGAGTTTTCTGCATCAGAGACAGAAGAAATTTGAACTCATCTTTCAGAATTTCAGAGCGGGTTTGCTTTTTTGTTTTAACTTGTCAGTACTAGAAATTTTAGTAGAGAGCTAGAGATTCAGCAACATAGAAGAAAAGCATGAATAATCTAATGAATAAAAAGCATTTGGTTAAAAATTTAAGTAATTTATTAAATCTTAAGGGTGAAGAAAAACATTTTTCACAGGCTATGAAAACCACTAAATCCAGCCCATGAATCTCTATGTGAATATTTAGTTTTTACACACACACGTGCACACACACACACACACACACACACCCTCCAAGGCTTAGAAAAGATGGTATGGCTGCGGCTGCAGTAAAAATGATTTGTTGCTTTTATCTCCTTTCAGCATACTTCTTAGAACTAAAGGTGGAGCTCATGCTTTTTACACCTCTATTCTTCAGTTTCCATATCCAACAAAATTACCGAGGTTCAGGGTCAGAAGAGAGTGCACTGTACTGAACATAAGATCAGTCCCTTGATTTTTAAAATTAGACTTTATTTTTTAGAGTAGCTTTAAATTCATAGTAAAGTTGAGTGGAGAGTACAGATAATTCCCATATGTCCTCTGCACTCCCCTCCCTCCCTATCAACATCCCCATCAGAATAGTATATTTATTAAAACTGATAAACCTACACATTGACACCTCATTATCACATAAAATCCAGTTTGTTTTTTATTTTTTTAAAGATAGATTTATTTATTTATTTATTCATTCATTCATTCATTCATTCATTCATTCATTCATGAGAGACACACAGAGAGAGAGGCAGAGACACAGGCAGAGGGAGAAGCAGGCTCCTCACAGGGAGACTGATGCGGAACTCGATCCCAGATCCCAGGATCACACCCTGAACTGAAGGCAGACGTTCAACTGCTGAGCCACTCAGGCGGCCCTAAAATCCAGTTTACACTAGGATTCACTCCCAATGCTGTATATTCTATGCATTTTGACCAACGTATAATGACGTGTATACACTATTACAGTATATGGAATAGTTTTATTGCCCTAAAACCTGTCTGTGCCCTAAAACCTCCCTCCCACCAACCTCTGGGGCAACCAGTGACCATTTTATTATCTCCATAATTTTGCCTTTTCCAGAATGTCCTACAGTTGAAATCATGTAGCAGGTAGCCTTTTCAGACTGGTTTCTTTTAGTAATATGCATCTCAAGTTTCTCCATGTCTTTTCATGGCTTGATAGCTCGTTCTTTTAAGCACTGGGCAATATTCCATTGTCTGGATGTACCACAGCAGTTTCTTGACTTTTAGACACAGTCTAATGTGGCAGTGGTGAATTCTATAATGGTTACAATAGAAACAGCAATTTTATCAGATAGATATTGCCTGCCAGGTAGGACACTGCGGCCCTGGAGTATCTGCATGACTTGACCTAAGTCTCAAACCAGGGGTAGAGTCAGACTGAATTAATACTTCTAGTTCCTCATATCTAATTCCAAATCCACCCCTTTGATCCCCCTTAATTACTTTACTTGCTGGTAAGGGACTATGAGCCCTCACATCTATATACTACATAATATAGCAAGTCACAAAAGCAACTCATAAAAATATATATTTAAGATATATATGATATATATTTAAGATATATAAATTTAAGATATATATGATAAAATTGTTATTTCTATTGTAATATATATATATATATATATATATATATATATATATATATCCTCCACCCTTAGGAAAAATACGTAGAGAGGCAGTATCATGCAGCAAAAATAATATAAAGGCTAAAAAAAAAAAAAAAACCTAGTCTCGTATTTGTCACTAAGCTACATTTGTGACTTTGGGTATATTATCTACCTATTCTTGGGCTCAGCTTTTCTCAGTCTCCAAAATTCTCTTCTGCTTAAAATTCTATGAATCTCTGAATGGCAAGAATACAATCTCTTGATCTATACTTTTTTATAAGTGCTATACACAGAAAACTAATGCTCATAATGATGATCTTGACACACTACAAAGAAGCTAAATCATTAAAAATGTTTCATTCTGGGACTGAAAACTCACAGGCAGGTAATGGACATGAATGAAACAGGCCAGCCATGAGATAATAAGGAGTGATAAGGACTAAGGTCAACTCAAGAGGGAGGGCCCTGTCTAAAGGCACTAATGTAAGAACTGCTTTTAACACTACAAGGCAAACAAAGTATCTCTGCCAGTTAGATTAAGTCCAGGGGCTACCAGTCTTCAATCCCTAGGCAATAATTACATTCAGTGAAGTGTAGTTCCTGGGAGAGAAATCAGCCATTACTTAGAAATATTTTCAACAATAGGAGGTGAGTCAAAAAGGACTTCAGATAACCAGAAAAATAATATGGCTTTCTGGTTAATTAAAATTTACTATTGTAAAAGGGTGGGGATGTGACTTTTGTGGGAAGAAGTGCAGACATACAAAGCAAGTAATCAATGGGTACTGAGAAGAGTATGGTTAGGATAAAATATCCAAAGATAGGAGAGAGACAAACAGCTACATACAAAATATAGAAGAGTGAAAAAATTAATAATGTGTTCCAGAAATGTGCTGACTTTATCAAAATAGCTTAAAATACCTCACAGATAATTTAACCCCCTCCTTGTCACATCATACCAAAGAAGAATGAATTGGAATCAGTTTATCTAAGCACTGAACTGTGGCTGCCTCTAGGGCTGGAGAAAGCAGCTGCTTAAACAGCCGCATTGTAGAGGTCAGAAAAATGAAAACTGCCTTGTTGAAGCTGTCCAGGGAATTACAGTAAGCAAAATGTGATCATCAGACTTGGAACCCAACCAGGACATGAGCAACATCTCCTACATTTAACCGGTTCTCGTTTTTGAGTACTGAGACTTTTCAAAATCATTTAACTTATATGATTAAGAAAAAAAGGAATTCATGTTACAAAAATATGGATTATTTAATAAACTTTCAAGAATTCTACTTTCTGAGTGAACCCTAGATGAAAAATGATGGTACTGCTGTCCACAATTTTCCTAATGGTGTGATATTTTTAGCTTAAGTAATCATTCATACATGTACGTAGCACTTTACACATGTAAATTTTCATACCCTCTTAGAAAATAAGATTTTCACAACTGTGTAGGGTGGATTAGAGCAAGTGTCATTGATTCAGACAGGGAAAGTGAGGCATATTGTGACCAATGGCCAACCAGAAGTTGCATAGTTACCTGACAGTAAAACAGGCACTAGAATATGGAATCCTCATCCTCTAGAAACTAGTCTGAATGAAGCTCTGTTCACTGAACAAAGAGCTGGAGCTCATTTGTCTGAGCCAACACTTCTGGGGCTGACAGGAGGTTGGGTGATATCCAAGTGGACTGACTGAATGTAAAATATACTGGAGTGGGGAGATGAGCCAAGGGGGAGAGATGTCCTTTGCTGGACATCAGTCTCTAGATACAGTAAACTGCCAGGAAACAATGACAGGCTGTTGAAAACCAAGGAAGTAAGCTGTGCAACAAACTGAAGGGACCAAGCAGGAAAGAAGCCAGAGGATGTGGTCAGGGTTGGAAATGTGACAGCCAGAGGTGAGGCATGAACAGCTCAAGAGATCAGTCTGGAGCAAATTGTACTGACTATGTCCACTCTGAGGCACGCTTCCTATAAACAGCTCTCAGCACTTAAAAGGACTGGGAAAGTTCTTTAAGGGATTGGACAGTGCTAGATGACTTGGTCCAAAATGCCAGAGACTATATTTCTGTCACCAAAGATACCCTTTCTAGCAGCCAAACCAACAAGAACGATATGCATCTCCATCTATGGAGTGTGATGGACAACGTTAAGATTCTATTGCTAACCTTCTATCTCAAGCCAAAACTTCATTTCTGGAACAATGACTTCTATTTAATAAATGGAATGGATGTTGGCAACATTTAAACTGGTAAATTATTGGATTCCAGTGGGTTTTTAAAGGTGTATATCACAGCAAATTACGTATCAGCCACTAATACAAAGCTGGATTTAAAATTTTTGTTCATTAACAGATTTATCCTACTGCCATAAAAACCATACAGCTATTCTGCTTTTAAAATAGAGCACAAATGATCAAAAGTCATATGCAAAGGGGCCGGGGAAATAACATTATAAACTACAAAGAGAGGTTTTATTTATTTTATTTATTTTTTTTTTTTTAAAGATTTTATTTATTTATTCATAGACACAGAGGGAGAGAGGCAGAGACACAGGGAGAGGGAGAAGCAGGCTCCATGCAGGGAGCCCAATGTGGGACTCGATCCCGGGTCTCCAGGATCACAACCCAGGCTGCAGGCGGCGCCAAACCGCTGCGCCACCAGGGCTGCCCCAAAGAGAGGTTTTAAATCTGCCTCCTCACTTCCAGAGCTTCTACTAGAAATCCTGGCTGCTCCTCCCTGACCCGTCATGCAAGACCAGGGCTCAGTATCAATAAGACTGCTGTGCAAGTGACACGGCCATCATTTCTGTTTAGTCTCCACAGGCCTCATGGATGTGGTGCTGCATTTACTTATCTCAGTAGGCAGCATGGCCTCACCAAGAGTGGTTGTGTTTCAAACTTAGTAAGAACAAGGTGCCATGGGTTTTGTTGTTGTTGCATGGTTCCACAACACCTTATTTCAACTCTCTGCTGAGCTGGCAAAAGCACTAAATCAACCCAGCTCCGCTTACCCTTCAGCTGTTCCAGTAGCAGGACGACTTTGCAACATTCACTGGCAATGTGACACACGAGTAACACAGATTTGTCTAGTCATCACACCCTTTGAACGTCTCCTTGGTCCTTCTCTGTCCTTGTCTCTCCCAGCTGCAATTTTCACAAATTTCCTTACTAAATATTTCCTGTGATATTTTCAACTGAAGGACGTAAGGATTGAACTTTATCTTGAGCCCGCAGAAATGTGTGTAATCTTTATGCTACATGTAGATCCTAAGAGAAAGACCTGTCAGGTGGTACTTGGGCCTCCTACAGTCGACTGTGTTCAGGTGCTGAGCATGAGGAGAGATGACTGTCTCCATTCCCTTTGAAAGAACCCAGTTGATTTAAGGATGGTTGGGATCTTCCTGGAGAAAGCAAGGATACCTGTCGTCTGATGGATACGTTGGAATAGACCTGCCCCTGTGCAGGCTGTCAGCCTTGCCACTAATCAGAGGGGAGAAAGTATATTTAGGAAGAGAAAATGGAACAAATTGACTAGAAAAGAAGAAGTGGCGCAGAAGTACAATGTTCAACATGCAGCTTTTCTTGGTGGTTGAAGGTGCTCCTTTCCTGTAACAGGAAGGAATCATTCCTACACAGGGGTGCATACCTATACTTCACAGGGTGTTTGTTTGTCTGACAGTTATACTGTCATAATTTTAGATAGTTAAACCTCTGCTCCAGGGTTTATAAAAGATCAGAGCACTTGTCACTCTTGGTGCAGGTAGAGTGAGATAGAGTGGTTGAGCAGTTCATTTTTCTTTATAATTACACTCCATTAACCTTCCACATGAGAGCTCCCCTGTGCTTTCATACCAGCAGCACCAACTGGCTGCATTTGATAAGGCTCTACAGAGGCTGCAAGACCAGCACACGCAACAAAAGGAACACTTTAATACTGCAGACTTAAGCAGAAGCTCAACACAACCCCACAGCCCCTTTACTTACTGGCACACGTCCTCAACTCAATTATACATGTATGGACAAAAACAAACAGAAAACGTAAAGCCTGCAATGAGCAAACAGATGATGGCCACTTACTTAACCCAGAAGTTGATCTGAAAATCTTCTGATAATCTTTACAGTACTAAGACCCCAAATTTATTATTATTTTTCTAACCTTTGATAATGTGGTATCCTGTAAGAAATGTACTCAAGATACTAAAGCTTACAGGGTGACACAATACGGGGTGATCTATATTACAATTAGATCACACTGGTTTCTACAAGCTGCATGGTGTAAAAGTAATTTACATGCTAAAGTATTTCTCCTTACCCATCTCTCAGTAACTCATTTTAAAAAAATGGTTAAGAACTAGCACTGAGTCTATTTCTACCCTTCTTGACAGTGGCCACATAAATGACTTCCTTTATGAGAGAGAAAGAGACCTATTCCATTAATAATGCATTCTCCTGGAGTTTTTAATGTAGCACCCAGAACGCTTTCCATATGCCCAAGAGTAGATTAGTACTTTTCTCTACCCTGAGCAAAGACTAGGTTTTACATGCTTGAGCAGATAAAACGAAAGCCAATTTGGGAAGTAGGTGCTGGCACAATTAATCTTGAATAGGCTCCCAATTATTTGGGAAACAAAAGGTAGCTATATTTATACTTCTGCCTTAACTAATGGCATTCACAGTCTTCACACATCTCAGAATAAGTTTTCGGTCATGCTAATTTGTGCTTCTGGGTACATCTCCTAATGGTGACCTAAGGGAAGGTCAACAGGTATCCTAACAATGATACTCACTACCACCTCACTTTCTTTGTCAAATGTATATACTAAAGATGTTTGTCTATGAAAAATGTAACCTGACAGAGAATTAAAGCATAGGAACTCAAGCGGCACAGTATTTCCTTTATCAAATGTTATATTTAAAACACTGTTCTAGAGCTATAAAACTACAGCAAAATCTTGTTTTTGAAAATTAATGAGATGCTTAGTACTTCTGAAAGCATTTGGCAGAGAAACGACTGTTTACATTTTGAAGATGGATGATTAGATCTGGGAATTCTATATTCTTCCTTTTTTCTATGCCTTATGTATGAAACGGAAGGATTTTTTCCATTAATATTTTTCTTTAGCTTAATACCATTACAAACTTACATTACTGTGTGTTTTTATGATACTTACCACCACAGTATCCTTTTAAAAAATGCTTTTCTTAACCCAAGTATCAGATCTGGGCTTCCAACTAAAATTTTGTAATTCTTTAAAACCCAGTATCAAAAAAAAAAAAAAAAACACCAGTATCAACGATAAAATTTTAATATTTTTTGCTACATATTACATGCTAAAGTATTTAGCATGATGATGTTGAATGACTATATGCCAAAAGATAAAACCAACCTATGCCTAAGGAAGCAGCTCCTGAAAATGTTGGGCCTTTCAATGTCCAGATCTGTGTGACAATCAGATTTCTCCTCTGCCTAATCATGAATATTTTTCATTTCCCAATGAATAGAATTTCATTCACTAAGTACTTGTTTTTTAGTTTTAAGAGTGGCAGACAAATTAAAATTCTACTCTCTATAACCTGGTAAGAATCAGGCAAAAGCCAATCTACCTGTTCAGGATCTGTCGTTCTGACTCATTGTTGGGCCATCTGTTTATGTGTGCTGCTTGTCTCACAGTGCAAATCAACCTGCTGCTGCGCAGACCTGCCTCACGCTGCAAACTCATTCTGCAATTTCAACCTCCCTCACCAGCAATAGGTCCTCTTATCGGAATCTAAAACTACCACTTCAATCAACCAGAGTCAGACCTTATTCTACTGCTCTTGTACAAAAAAATGATACACCACAGGCCCACGTGCAAACAGGTCATCTCTGAATGCTGGGCTTGTGAGGAAGGTGGCAGCATATTTCTGCTCCTATCAAAACATTTTAGTACCATCAGTGGCAATCAGCCTGCTACTCAGGAATATACATGTACTACTGTGGTGAGAGGCTAAAAAGATTACTGAATCCCAGAAGACAAGGGCATGAACTACAAATACAAACCATTCTGGCCTTGTTTTAAAGACTGGCAACTTATTCATAGATGGGTTTCCATCTGTGTGATTAGCACAGAAATTTAAAGCAGGATTAGAAAAGGTTCTCGGGACATCCTTTGAAATTTGCTTGCTGTTTTGCATGTACTTTGCTGATCACTCTCTCATCTTAGATTTTATTTTATTTTTAATATTTTTTTTCTTTATTTATTTATGATAGTCACACACACAGAGAGAGAGAGAGAGGCAGAGACACAGGCAGAGGGAGAAGCAGGCTCCATGCACCGGGAGCCCGACGTGGGATTCGATCCCGGGTCTCCAGGATCGCGCCCTGGGCCAAAGGCAGGCGCCAAACAGCTGCGCCACCCAGGGATCCCTCATCTTAGATTTTAAAGGATACTAGGGCCATGAATAGGATGGAGAGCAGAATAAGGTTTGAAGACAATACTTATTGAACATACCTAGAGAGTATATAGTGTTGTATTAACTGTTGGGGTTATAACATAAAAAGTTAATTTCTTTAAGAGGTGTATATAGCTATTTCAGGAAATAGAAGATGCATATGCAAAAGAACTGTAATATTTCCTGTGGAGTATTAATAAACAAAATTATTGTAAGATTTTTTAAAAATATGTAAACAGACAGCAAGCAAGCAATAGAGAAAGTGGAGCCACATATAGAATATAAGATCAACCCTGGGAGAGTGCACATTTTGAGCAATGCTACATCCAAGGAAATTTTGGGGGGAGAAAACAATTAAAGATAAGCTATCAATAATCATTTTAAATTATTACTTTGGAGAAATGGAATAAGGCAAATTTAGATGTCAGTGACTGATTATAGGTCCCTTAATTCAAATAAATATGTACCCAATGAAAGACATATATATACTTCCAGTGGGGTTTATTTTTTACATTTAAGAAGACTGTTCTTTGAGAACCGAATGCAGAATTAACCTATCTTGCTTCTAACACATATACTTAAAAAAAAATGCATATCTATTTTTAGAAAGGAAATTTTAAAATCTGTAGAGGACGCAAAAAAATATATACTTTAAAAGGAGCTGAACAGCTTCTAGGTTGGTGTTTAGAGGAGGAAGAATTGTGCAGAAATATACCTAAAAACACAGGTCAGAGAAATGCAAATATTATGTTGCTTATTAACAACCAACACAGAAGGAGGAAAGAAAGACTGATAGCTATATGAGAACTTCTTTCTCTTAGTGGGTGAGAAATTGATCATACTGCATTTTGTTGTTCAAGGCCCTACTGTTTCCTCTGTACACAAACATCTTAACTTTTCTCCTGAGGATGCGTCATAGTCGTGGTGAATAGAAATGCTTGTCCTGTTCCTCTGTGCAAAGGCAAAGTCACAACCTTCTGCAAGGCTGGTGGCAATATGACATTTACTAAACCAGCAACATCCCTAGTCTTTTTTTTTTTTTTAAGATTTTATTTATTTATTCATGAGAGACAGAGACATAGACAGACACAAAAGAGACAGAGACATAGACAGACACGGGAAGAGACAGAGACAGAGAGATGTGGGACTCAATCTCAGGACTCTGGGATCACATCCTGAGCTGAAAGCAGGCGTTCAACCACTGAACCACCCAGGCATCCTGTCTTTTTTTTTTTTTAATTTTTATTTTTTTTATTATTTATGATAGTCACACAGAGAGAGAGAGAGAGGCAGAGACACAGGCAGAGGGAGAAGCAGGCTCCATGCACCAGGAGCCCGACGTGGGATTCGATCCCGGGTCTCCAGGATCGCGCCCTGGGCCAAAGGCAGGAGCCAAACCGCTGCGCCACCCAGGGATCCCTTTTTTTTTTTTTTTTTTTTTTTTTTAACAGATACTGATAAATGGAAATAACGATCAAGGGAAGATTCTAATGTTTAAACTGACTGGAGGGTTGAGGCCAGCATGTTAACCCTTTCAACTGCTTGATACTTGCAAAAAAAACCAAAACCAAAAAAAACAAACAGCACCATCAAGTCATGAGCAAAGACAGCATACTTTAAAGAAGAAAGCAACATGTTTAGCGAGAAGAAACTGCTACCTCATTTTCCACACTTTGCTATGAAAACAAATTATTCACTTCTACACTACATGCCAAGGAATATAGTTTTACTTGGGAACTGAATTCTCTTACCTTATCAGATAGGACAGCAGTGAAACCCTACCCTTTGCTTTTACTCTACTAGGAGTTGCTGGGTCTCTCATCAATATATGAGAATACTCATAACAATTCTTTCTTTAAAAGATTTTATTTATTTTAGAGATAGTGGGGGGGGAGAGAGAGAGAGAGAGAGAGAGAGAATGAATAAGGAAGGGCAGACGAAAAGGGACAAGCAGACTCTGCGCTGAGCACTGAGCCTGACATGGGGTTTGGTCCCACAACCCTGAGATCATGACCTGAGGCTGAAATCAAGAGTCGGACGCTCAACCGAGTGAGCCCCCCTGGTGCCAAGAGCACTCATAACACTTCTTTTTTTTTTAAAGTTTTTATTTATTTATTCATGAGAGACACAGAGAGAGGCAGAGACATAGGCAGAGGGAGAAGCAGGCTCCATGCAGGGAGCCCGACATGGGACTCGACCCCGGGTCTCCAGGATCAGGCCCTGGGCTGAAGGCGACACTAAACCACTGAGCCACCAGGGCTGCCCTACTCATAACACTTCTGAGTTCACTGCTAAAAATGACCAAGTTGAGATGTGGGGCTAAAGTGATGAAAGTACACAATTACCAGAAACTAAGCAAACAGTCAAATTATAGATGTTAAAGATTTTAATATTTTCCTTTTGAAAACTAGTAGACTTAAAACTGACCAAAAACTTATCCAGTGCAACTATCTAATCATTTTAATCCAACCCTTCTGAAACAATCCTACTAGGATATACATTTGTATGTCAGTTTTTCATTATTTGTTTCACAAAGGTCACTATTTGTGTCATTTCCTAAATTCAAAACCTATGTTAAAATGAGAATTTGACACTCTAAATTCTGAGTAATGCTACACCAACAGTTCGACATATCTTTAGCCATCAAACCCAGATATTTTGCTAACACAACTGAAATCACATACCAGAACTTATTAATACAGCTGTTTAGGAGCAGAAACATCACAGAAGTCATGTACTGCTCTGATAGAAAACCTGAAGGGAATGTAGAGTTTGAAAACCCATCAAAAGCAAGGATTCTGGCACTACCCAGGTGGTAGAAATGGGCTCTATGATCAGGTCCAATGATAGGCCCTTAGATTTGCCATTTCATCAAATTTCTACTCTAATAAATTATTGCCATGTACTTTACCAATGTGCCTATAAGTTCTAATGAGAGAAAACCCATTTACCTGACCTGAGAAATAAATAACAAGACTAATAATGAAAGCCACAGTTGTGGTGACTAATCCATGCTTCTGCCACGTGTCCCACAGCTTCAACAGACCAGCTAATAACACAGAGAAGAAAACAAAAACACTGCTAGCCAACACCGCATTTTTGTGTAAGAAAAGAGCAGGAAGAGGATTAACTGCATTCTTTTTTCCCCCCTGATGCTTACATTTTAAAAATTCCATTAGTATCTTGCCAGGTTTTCAAGAGAAAAGCTGCGCATCAGAGTTAACTGGTACGATAGGCCATGGGAGAATAAAACCAATAAGAAACCTTTCTGTTCTGCACTTCACAGGGCTGTCACTCGTACTAGAAAAACGTCACTTTGAAGCCCTGTTTGCATTCCATTTTTAACTAGAGGGAAGAGGATGGAGGTCTTTGGTTTCTATGACAACCCAGATGGGCCATAATACACGATACTTACAAATGTTCAATTGCAGGGATGCCAAATCAAATTAAGGCAGAGTTAGCACTACTTCATAAAAACTAGATGGGGGAGAAAACAAAATACTTATGGCAAAATGATGCCATTTCTAGAAGTGGTTCTGAAAGATTTCATGAGCAAATATAAAGAAAAGAGTGACTATTTTTAGTAAAAACAAATAAAACAGTAAAACTAATATATAAAAATAAAGCTCCAATTTACATGAGTAAATGTTTTCATTAAATTTGACTACTGGAAAATTACTACCTCACTTAATGTTAAAAAAAATCCTTCTCAAATAACATGAATTTCATTAGTGATTTAAATCATTACAATCTGGCACACTGGCTGGGTTTTAATGGTGAGTTGAGCTCCTTTGAGCGACTTTTTCCTTTGCTCCATCCTCAAGATTCATTTCTATATTTGGCTTTTATAACTAGAGTGCTTAGTCCTCAAAATAATTGTGAAATGGATAATGTTTCAGAAAGGAACTAATTTGTAATCTGTACTTACTACAACTTGTGAAATTTATTAACTTTCCAATGGAATGCAAGAGTAAACCACCATATCTCTTACCATTTATAAATTATGATTTATTTGAGAACAATCCCCAGCAAACACTCCCGGCTATTAAAGCACTATTTTGAAAAAATGTACTCTATATCTTAGAGGAAAAATAAAATGTTTCATTATTCAAACCTTACAAAAGAATTGATTTAGATCATGGATCTTACTACTGGGGAGAGGGGTATTTTAAGGTTATAATGAAGAACTATGGAGCCTACCCCCCAAAATGCCATATGTGCATGAGCACATACTTATGTTTTGCAAATACTTCAAGGAGTTTACAGCCCTCCTCTGAATGCCCTTAGCAGAGTTCCTACTTCAGAAGAGAGGTCTCTTCTTCCCCAAAAGTCAAATTTCCATACTTATAAACATGGAAGTCCCCAAAACAAAACTCCTTAATACTCTTGACATTAAGTAGATTGATAGTATCTTTTGATTTAAAACACAGGTCAAGGGGACCCCTGGGTGGCGCAGCGGTTTAGCGCCTGCCTTTGGCCCAGGGCGCGATCCTAGAGACCCGGGATCGAATCCCACGTCAGGCTCCTGGTGCATGGAGCCTGTTTCTCCCTCTGCCTGTGTCTCTGTCTCTGTCTCTCTCTCTGTGTGACTATCATAAAAAAATAAAAATAAAATAAAACACAGGTCAAGTTAAATTCATTAAAATGAATTAGTTTAATAAATATGTATCTGCTACAGAAATTTTACTAAAACTTGGATACTATGAGTTTCAACTCTTGGATTTGCACAATTAGGTAAGTTTGTTCCTGTGACTTTTTCTTCTTCCCCCAAATGGCATAAACCCAATTAAAAGTTATTTTGAAAGATTCTGAGATAGGAGAAGGTTGTAAAAACGGCCAGAATAATTTCCTTGGTCGAATGTTTTTATAACTCAGATGTTTTTTGTTTTGAAAAGAAAATCTGTATATAAAGAGTTCCATTTAAACAAGAATAGCCCAGAACACACGGTACCTCCATTGTACTTCCGCCATCATACAATGAAAAAGCTTGCACTAAAAGCAAAAAAATTTACAAACCAGGATGCTGGTTTTCCTTTCACCCCATCTATGTGACTCCAGTCTTCTTCACTCAGCCTCTTTTCAGTATTAGTTTTCTCTGTTACAAAATGAGGATAATATACCTCTCTGCCCCTGACTGTGCTCAAAGAAAAAGGAGAAAATCTTTCATAAAATTAGAGTGATAAAATATTCAGTATTCCTAGTCCTGATAATGACACTAAATAATAAACTGAGGGTCTGAAGATGCTGACGAACTTGATTTTTAAAACACCATAAAGCTGCCCTGCTGCCCTTATTATAATGACATGTTCACGAAGGGCAGAGTGAGGAAAGGCTGCAATTCTCACTAGGATGATGACTAGTACTTATAGAAGATTAAAAATAAGAATGATATATTATGTAGAACAGAAGCAAAGATGGAAGCACAAGCATGGCTCAGCACACTACGGAGTACATGGTTTTCAATTTGAGAGGTACTGGCGAGGGCTGGCATGCAGGCCCACACAAGCCCCTTTAAAAGCTTCATTAGACTCTGGATATTTGCCCTTCATCAATTGCTTCCTATGCCAGGATTTCCTTTTTGAGTGTTGCAACCTAATATTCCTCACCCAGGCAACCACAAGCCTGTTTTGGAAAGGTTCCCTATTTCAGAAGCCTCAGTGCTATTTCCATTTGGAAATACATCTTTATGAAAATATGTATCATCCCCAGAACTAAAATGCTTAGATATATTAAGTTTCAGCTGTAAGTGGTATTTTTAGAAAAGTGGTAATTTCAGAATCTCTGCTTCAAAATTACAGAGTTGGTTTCTTTTTTTAATGGAGTCACAAAGTAGAAAATTAAAAAGACATACCAATGATTAAAGTTCTCCCCTCCCTTTTTCTTACCGTTTCACGTAAATTTTAAAAAATTTATCTTCCTTACATTCTTAATATCACCAAATGACTTATATGGTAAGAAATTTCATCAGATTTTATCTTCATAAAAATCAAATACCTCAATGCAAAAGAAATCTTAACAACAGTCAATGTTCTCAGTCTGACTTTGTAGATGGTGCTGCTGTACAACAGACTGTTTCAAGCTGAGGTGTCTCGGACACAGCAAAAAACCCCTCTATTTTTGACTTAAGAAAAAAGGATTTCACTTTTAATAGGCAAGAAAAAAGAAATTAATTTAGTGCCATTTGTCAACTGTACCTCAATAAACAGAAAAAAGAAAGAAGAGATATTGGGGGTGAGGGACAGAGGAGAAAGAAATCCTTGTTACAAGATTATATTAAAAGCTACTTAAAACACGTAAGTGATGACATTTCATAAACTAAAATATTTGATCCATGGCTACAACAGAAATCTTATTTTTTTTTTTTTTTTTTTTTTTGAAAACAACAGAAATCTTAGATCATTTTCTTCAACACAACAGTTTTAAAGAATTGTGCTCATTTGACCTCTTATCCAACAGAAGCTCATTTTCCTTCATATTGGTTTGCAGGACACAGAAGTATTTATTTTGTTAGAGTACTTAAGTTCTACTGTGGATGAGTGCTATATCCTGCCAGGATTGGAGAGCATTCCATTAAACTCCTCAAGACTATGGGACTTCTCACTCAGAGATCTGTTTGTAAAACAGAATTAATGTCTCCTAAAAAAGACCTCTCCCTCTCTTTCACTATTCTCATACACCTGCATACACTCAAAATTTCTTCTTTTTATGTCTACTTCCAAAAAGAAACACAGGCAAGTAGATGAACTAAAGTGCTATGCAACAATGCCTACTTTGCCCCTTTACAACAGGATATCTCTGTCATCAGAAACTTCTCTGAATATGGAAAATGAGATTATGCAGCTAAATTTTAATACATGCGTGTATGACCTGCCTAAGTACAAATATGTGCATAAGGTATGATTAGAAAGAAATGAGCTTATTTTCGTAAGTCACAAAAAGTTATGTCTTGTTTATACTACATTCCTAAGATAACTTTAAGCTGTTGCTATTTTTTGGTTTAAGCTTTCTCAGATCCTAAAAAAAAAAGCAAAATCCTCACTTGAGATATGTATTTTTTAAATATTTATTTATTCATGAAAGACACACAGAGAGAGAGAGAGGTGCAGAGACACAGGCAGAGAGAAAAGCAGGCTCCACGGGGGGGGGGGGGGGGGGGGGGCGGAACCAGACGCAGGACTCGATCCCTGGTCTCGAGGATCATGCCCCAGACCAAAGAGGGCGCTAAACCTGAACCACCCAGGCTGCCTTCATTTGAGATATTAATTTGATTAATGGGCACCAAATATTCAGACTTCCCTGTTCTGACTTATAAAACTGTCATTCTGGGATCCCTGGGCGGCGCAGCGGTTTGGCGCCTGCCTTTGGCCCAGGGCGCAATCCTGGAGACCCGGGATCGAGTCCCACGTCGGGCTCCGGGTGCATGGAGCTTGCTTCTCCCTCTGCCTATGTCTCTGCCTCTCTCTCTCTCTGTGACTATCATAAATAAATAAAAATTTAAAAAAAAATAAATTAAAAAAAAAACTGGTCATTCTGTCTGTACTGGCAAAAGACCTTGATTGTTCTTGGCTTTTTATTACATCTAGTGAATGAAACTATCGGCAATCTTTTTAACTAAGAAATGTGAACTGTCTCACACTGCAATAGTTAAATAAACATTAAGGGAACCATCAGCACCAACCACTTACTCCCCATGGGCAATGAATAAAATAATAATATTTGTAGCACAATTAAGCCTCTATGGCTCAAGATAGATCATCCCATCAATTTTCAAACAATTTTACTCTAGCTGTATGAATCTGATCATAAAGAAAAAAAATCACTTCTAATGAAATGTGGAACGACTTTTTTGCATGTGAAATATATTCATCATTTCTTTAAAAATTTTCACTTCAGAACTCTTGAGAAAGAAATAAAACATAAAACAGCTTAATAATTTAGAGCCTACAAATGACTGCAGTAGAGCACAATTTTTAAACGTTGAAAATGGACTAATATATAGCATAAAAAGGTCTTTATAGATAATAAATAATTCAAGTTCAGACAAGAAAGAATTAAAGAATTGGGATGTTCATTTTATTTTACATTTATGACTAAAAAACCAGAATGACCTACAATGGATCATTGTTGATCCTTTTCCTATAAATAAGAACCAAATGATTTTAAAATTAAATGTTTAAACTCTGAGCTTTAAGAAGCAGCTGCTTCCCACTTGCAGTTTTCCAACACTGAAGCCCAAATAAGAAGTATGATAACAGGGTAATAAACTATGAGAGAATAGTAAGTTCATAATCTTTCAGCAGGATATATACAATTAGGGCAAAAGCTAAGTCAAAGCTAGAATTAACAAGCACCTAATAAAATACTGTAGATTACAGTTTTTTAGTTTGAATAAATCTGCCCTTAGCCTTCTGTTCTTCCTGATATATGCAAATTACCTCAACAAATCACTCTATATAAATAGCAAGGAGTCTAAGAACGTACCCCTAACACTAAACCTCTAAAGATACTCATGATCAGTTCAACCAGAGGCAACTGTCTGCCTGTTAAGAGGATGGAGTTATCACTTAATGAATTAACGCCATCTAGTGGGATCAGTGAGATTTCAACTGAATCTAGTTGACTACAGGTTACTATAATCTATTCAATTGCTCAAATACCTTGTTTTAAAATATACAGTTAAAAAATAAAATAAATAAAATATACAGTTGTATTAATAAGTGTACTATCTTGAATGCCCATTATAAGAGGTTGTGGTAAACTTGTCTACAATAAAAATGACACAAAAAATATTTTAAGATGAGCGATCCTCACTTAGAAGGGAATAATATTTCTATTCTTTCCTTCAAAGACATAAAATATTAATCAATGTAAACTAATAATTTATTTTCAGATCTCAGAAAAAAGCAGTCAAATTCAAAACAACATCCAGTCAATAACAATTTTTAAAAAATAATACCTATTATTTATTTAATAGGTTTATTTAAAGTTATTTAAAGTTTTAATCTTTAAAGCTATCTTGCAATGATCTACAGATGATTTTCTGTTACAAAAACACTTACATATGGAGTAACTAATCAAGAGTGATTTCTCTCCTTATTACTATGTAATGTGAATGTCTTATCTATCAAGAACATGTCAAGTAACATGATGAGATTCTAAGAGATGAAGGGACCTGGGCTTTCAAGGAGCCCAGGCAGAGCTCTGAATTCAGGAATTGGTGGCACCTTGCAGAAGATACTTACAACTACTTTTTATCATAGTTTACTGTAAATTTTCTTCACATTAAAAATAAACCACTAACATATTAAATCCATCACAATTTTGATTTAGTTAAATAATTTAAACCAAAAATTGATGAGGAAAAAATGTGTACCCTTCCCATAACCTAACAATGGAAATAATCTTTAATTTCCACAAATGTGACTTATTTTTATTATTTGCAAATCTCAGCATAATGGGTTTCTCCACTTTGTTCCTCAGTGGAACATCAGACTCTCTCATAAGGTACAGGTCCTAGCACAGTGATCAGTGTTACTATGTTATTTACCTGCCTAATAGCACATCTGCTTCAACTACTTCTTTTGCACTTAGAATTATCATCCTCTAGGTAAGAGCATACAGGAACTTCCAGTAAAATGTGTTCACTGTTCATCTACTCATTGGTAGGTAGGAATTAACATAAAGTGAAGTTCAGAAAAGTAGCCTGCAAAGTATTCCATCTTCAAAGTGAAAATGTTAATTTTTTAAAGATTTTGGCATCTTCCCTTGCATTGTGTATTTGTTTACACATCTCCTCCTTATACTCTACCATGCCAATATTAGACTAATAATACATAATAATGCTTAGACGATAATCCAATCAAATTTAGCAGGATTTGTGGGATCTTCAAGGACATGGAAATTCTCCTTTGTATGTATGTGTCTGTGTATGCATGTGTGGCCTTAGTAAAGAAAGTATACAGAATTCCATATTGTAAAGCATGCCTGGGTCACTATGAATCTTATTTATATAGCCTGTGTTCTGAAAAGATTAGCTAAATTTAATCTAAACTCCTCTCTTTCTTTCCTGATGGAGTCAGGAATTGGGTGATATATCCTATCTTGACCCAGATTTGCTTCACTAGAAAAATGTCAATGGCCTAAAAGATACTCCATGGGTCAAAAGGTAGAAGATGGGGAAAGATCTTCCCTTGACTGGCAAGGTTGACTGTCAAATCTACCTGTGTATCTAGTAAAGGAAAAGAAACAGTAAGATATGATGAAATGGGGCTGGGTTTGGAGTATGAAAACCTTATGCTGCTGGACAAGTTACACCTCTCTGAGTTCCAGGATACCTATTTGTAAAAGGAAACTATGAATAGTAACAATAATAACATAGTGTTTATTTCTCTTACATAAATATATAAACAAGAGTGAATTTTAAGTGAATAAATGTGAATGCAAAGTGGAAAATGCTACTTTCAGCCTAATAATCTTATCTACCTTATCCACTCTCATTCCATCACTGATTTGACTAATATTTTCCCTCCATCTTAATTAGATCATTCAATAAGATCCATCTCTTCCCAGCTCAGTGAACTTAACAAACTGGCTCCCATTCTGAAGCTTTTGTTGATGATGGTTCCTGGGCCTAAAGTACCCTTCTCTTTCACTCCTCTGTCTCTGTTTATTCCGTTGAGGGTTCTAATTAGTCCCACCTCCTCCATCAAACTTTCCTTCACTTTACCTGCCTAGAATGATCTGTGGAACCAAATGTCTGAATATGAATCTGACAATTTAACATCTAAGCATTTAACAGTAAAAGGAGCTGAAACATTTATAGAGTGCTTACTAGCAGGCACAGTTCTAAGCACATTAGCTATGTATTATATAATTTAATCTGCAAAGCTATTCTTGTAAGATAGTACTGTTAGTATATAATTTTACAGATGGAGTAACTGAAGCACAGAAAAGTTAAGTAACTTTCCCAGGTTCCAAAGGTAGTAAGTGGCAGAGCCAGAAAGCAGTATTCTAACTCCATGCAGTCTGGTTCCAGAGCCCAGGCTTTTTTTTTTTTTTTTAAGAGATTTTTAAATTTTTATTTATTCATGAGAGACACAGAGAGAGAGGCAGAGACGTAGGCAGAGGGTCCTCAATTCCAGGACCCCGGGATCACGACCTGAGTCAAAAGCAGATGCTCAACCACTGAGCTACCCAGTGCCCCCAGAGGCCATGCTCTTATCCACCATACAGTAAGGATTCTCCTTATTAAATGTTTTAAATGCATGTGTTTGTCTTTTGACCCAGAATGTGTGACCCCTGATGATAAGCGTATTTCATCTAGTGTAACTCTTCTACCACCTTGCATTTTTCTGGGCTATACAATTAGCTACTCAGGGTTTCTTTGAAAGTAGAGATGGACCATCAGTCACTATAATCTGGGGAAAGAAGTTCAGTTTTACAATGAGTCATTTTAGACTTCAGCATTCTCACTAAATAAATATCCTAATTTGGTCAGCTTTCAATAAGAGATCATTCCTACTTCTAGTCCAGAATCAAAAAATCTGGAGATGTATGAGGAACATTCATTTAGTCACTTAACAATAAATTACTTACTAACATGGAAAAAATTACATCTGATTTGAGAGTTAGTTCCAGGAATAAGAATAACCTTTTAAAACAAAAACTATGCTTTCTTGAGATTTATACCCATATCCATAAAGCAGACTCTTGAGTATTTGTAAGGAAAATTAATAATGGAGATTTAATAATTCAGTGATTAAGTCATCTGGGAACAGGTATAGTACCAGTCCCAGATATACAGCTATTTAAAAAATGTCAGCATCCTGTAAATATAACTGACATTATAGTTTACAAAACCTTTTCTTTTAAATACATGTTATTTGTACCTCACAAAAATCCTGGGAAGCTATTTATTTTAAAGAAGACTAAAGTGAAGCTCAAGGAGATTTAATGATTTGTCCAAAATTACACTGCTACATGACAGAAACAGGACTCAAATCTTTGTTTTCTACTCTAATATCTACATTCTTTTCTGCTTTACAACAGTGCTGGGAATAGTGGGGTAGATAACTCAAAATTAAATTATATTTGACTTTGGAGTATTTTTTTGGGGGGGTCTCATCTTTCGGTAATTTATAATACTGCAAGTCAGCAATAATCGTAAAACAAAAATAAAAATACTCTTGGCACTGGAAGAACAAATAGCAGATTTCTTAAGCCAGCGTGCAAAGCCTTGGCCCATGGAATTAGAGAACAAGAAATCAAAATAAATGTATGTTTGTATCTCTCTCTTCCCTTTATCTTGGAAGTTTACCATCTCCCTCCCTTAACTAGCTTCCCACCCTAACCCAGGGCAGGGTGGGGGGTGGTTTATAACGATTAGTTGATTTGTAAGGCTGACCTGCTAGTGCTGGAGCAGTGAAAGTAACCAGACAGTGTACAGTATCTCTCTCTTCACTGGCTCCTTTCCCCTCCAACTATAAATAAGCATGTTCAAGTCTTTTCTGTATAAAAAAACTCTCTCCTTCTCTTTTGTGAGAGGTGAAAGTGAAGTGTGCAATAAGTAGAGCACCTAAAAAAATGGGTATCCACTAAATTATTGTTCTCTTTCCCCCTCATTGCTAAATTTTTGTTTTTTAAATATTAATTTCATTAGGAAAGCATGTGATAGCTATATTAGATTATATAATCACTTAATTTGAAAACCATGTGGCCTGAAGAAATCAATTAAAATATGGATCTTTTCATTCATTTAACAAATATTTAAGCAGCTTCACTAAATTTCTTAACGGAGTTACTGGGTGCTTTGAACTTCCCACTGGACTTGGAGCTCCTTGAGGACAAGAATGGACTGTTTTAACTGGTAACTTCACTTTTCAGCCTAGCTAGTGATAGGGTGTTCAAGACACATTCAATGAACCCATTGTTGAAATAAGAAGACTGGAGATTTCTAAGATATCTTCTGGCTCTTAAAGTCTAGTATTTCATGACATCTCTCACTTGGTACTAAACATTGCTTTTCATTTCTAAATTCATGAAAGAGTTTTGGCTGAGAGCCTCTTTCTTTTCTGACTTCTGCAGAATAAAGATGTTATTTCAGGCAATGTCTTTAGCTAACAAAATTTCCCCAAAGCAAAAAATGTGGATGTCCATGAGTTTGGCAGAGGGGAGTTTTAGAGCAGTTTTAGAGCAGTTTTATTTACTGACTTCAAAAATAAAGGAATTACTATTAATTCTTGCCTTCTTTTAATTTTAAAGCAACCCATCAAAACAGGAAGACCAAAAGCTTCTCTAGTATAACATTAATTTTTTAAAAGATTTATTTATTAATTTATTCATTTGAGAAAGCGTGCGCGCGCGCGCGCACACACACACACACACACACACACACGTGCCCATGTGAGCATGCGCACACAAGCAGGGGGAAGGGCAGAGTGAGAAGGAGAATCCTAAACCAACTCCACGCCCAGCACAGAGCCCCAGGTGGGGCTTGATCCCAGCACCCTAAGATCATGACCTGAGCCTAAACCAAGAGTCAGACACTTAACCGACTGAGCCACCCAGGTGCCCGTAGTATAACATTAATTTTTAAACTTTATACACAAAAATTAGAAGAAAGGTGCACAGTCTAGGTCCTTCACTTTGTACAGCCTTCCAGACTATCAGCCAATCATGGCTTCAGCACTTCCTATGCATCTTGGGATCCATTGTAAACTAACTGTATTATGTTCCCTCCCTTGCATTAGACCTCCTCTTCCCTTTAACCCTGACAATCCCTAATCCTGAGCTGCTCATTACACTGGAGCCTGAGTTTATGCTGTGTTTACCTCCACCTTCTATTTACCCTTATGTGATCATCTATCAATTTCCCTCAAATGCTACCTCTGTCTTTCTTGACCTCTGTGCAACTATACAATGAACCATGCTCTTCCTGGAACCCTCTGCTCATCTGTCATTATTGTCTTGATTCTCTTTCCCAAGGCACTTAAAGCTCTTTTAAATTTAGATCTTATATTCAGATGCTTTTTAAGTTCCTAGCCCAGGTCCCCTTCTTTCCTTCTCTATACTTATTCACTGGGTAACTACAGTCCATCTCAATGCTGCAATTATCTCCATGAACAATGGAAGACCACATGGAAAGAATTCTGGCCTGTATGACTAGCTGGCTTCAGGCAAATTAATTAACTTCAGTCTCAGTTTACTCACCTCTTAAATGGGGCTAATAGTATGTGTTTCACAGCTGTTGTGATAATTAAATGATATAACACTATATAAAGTACCTACCACAGTGCCTGGGACATAGAAGGAGTCAAATCTATCTCTAGCTCTGGTCTCTCTTGGAACCCTCTTCTAATTGTATGACAGACATTTCTATCTTAATGCCTCACTGACAGCGCAAGATGAAACATATCATTGTTTTCCCCCTCTTGCAGTTTCCTATCTTAATATAAACCCCCTAAGAGCTCAAGCTGGGAGTCCTAGGCATGTTCACTCCATCCTCCCCCTCAATCTTTACATTTAATTAGTTCTTGCACAGTTTTGTACTTCTGTCCCACTACTGTAATTCAGGCCTCTTACCAGGACAATTTATAACATCTTCCTAAACGGTATCTGTCCCATCTAAAAGCAGATAGATCCCTTTGCTGATAGAACAGTCTTTCTCAAAAAGGAGATCTCACACCATGTCATTTCTCTGCTTAAAATTTCCCATGTCTTCTCCCTAGTAACTATGAAATAAAGCCTAAACTCCTAGGTGAAGCATTAAAGGCCCCTAACAATTGTATTTCATCTCCCACTATATCCATTCCTTCAACTACTCTGAACTATTCATTATTTCTGGAACCTGAATTGCTTTTTCTTGCCTCTGCACTTTTGCTTAAATTATTCCCTCCCTTCCACCCAGCACCTTCTCTACCTGTCCAAACCTTATCCATTCTTGAAGACCCAGAACAAACACCATTTTTAACACAAGCCCTTTCCTAATCCCCTACTCAGGATTACTATCTCCTTTCTCTGTATGTGCAGAACACCCTGCTTATAACTCTACGATGATATGTATCATGATCCTTCAGTTTGTAGTTTAAACATCTGTCTCCTCAATGCTGTCTGTGCCTTGGGAACAAGGAAGTCTAGGTTTTACTTTTGCAGTCCATTGCTTGGAAGCTGGTAGCTCTCACAGATGCTTGTTAAACTGAACAGAGCAATTATATGATTCTATCATCTAGAATGCAGATCTAGAGCACTTAAATAACTAAACAGACACTATTCCAACCAATGATCACGAATGACTAATGGCAAATGGACATGATGTGCCCGCTGTGATGAAGGCACAATGTATTCTAAGCAGTACTCCTACTACTACTACTACTACTACTACTACTACTACTACTACTAATAATAATAATAATAATAAGGATTTAATCATGAAGAAACGACCAGCATTGCAACTGGCCTGGACTCTTCATAAATGTCAACAAATGAAACATTCCCATCTATTGCCCCCACCTCCTGCCCCCCGCAAAAGGCCATGGAACTGTTGTAGGTTAAATATCTAAGAGAAACAGCAATCAAATGCAATGTGTGATTCTTGATTAGATCCTGGATTAAAAGTAAAAAGGCTTTTAGAGAACATAATGGTTGCCTCCTAGGGAAATGTAAATACAGAGATTAGAGCTACCCAAAAGTACAGTCCATGACTCCTGCTCATCTGTAAACTGTTATTGATATGTGGTAAGGTAATTAAGAACAAAAACTGATAGTAAACATTTATAAATGTCTATAAAAATGTGACAAAATAACCTTGTGTCTGTTAACTCTAATAAGATACTTTGTATTATATAAACTATTTTTAAAGTTTCTTTTCTCTAGTGGATTCATTTTATCAAATTTTACAAAAGTATAAACAATGGATTGGAAATTTTTTTAAGTAGGCTCCAGGCCCAATATGGGGCTTGAACTCACAACTAAGCCATCCAGGAGCCCCTGTAGCAATGTTAAATGTCCTAAGTGCAATACTGTGGCCATGTTGGAGATAAGTCCTAAAGTATTTAGAGTTGAAATATCATGTTGCCTACAAAAGTCAGCAAAAATAAAATTAAATAAACATGTAGAGAAAAAGAAACTAAAATTTCAATTCATGAAAATGTATACCTGTTGATTTTTACAGGATACATCTGCTATCTTCTCATACCTCTAGTACAATGAAAAATGAGATTTTAGCAAAACTCAGAATGAGTCAAGATATAGGAGATATCAGAGTATATACTAAAGCTAACAAGAGTGCAGACCACTACTGCTGACAGTAGTTGGACATACTCTTTTCTTGCCTGTGCATATGGACAGAGGATATTCTGTTTACCTGCAGTGGTGGAGGGGCTCCATGAAGCTATTTGGTAAGCTAAAATCCCTGACAATGAAGAACTCTAAATTAATAAGAAACACTTCAGGATTTTCTCTAAAACACACACACACACACACACACACACACACACACACACACACAAACTGAGAAAGAGATCATTATCTTTATTCACTACAATGTTTTCTTTCTAATTTCTATAATATTAACAAAGATTACACAAATCAAAATGCCAATGGTTTTGTCCCTCAAAACTGTTAATTATAAATATGCAGACTGACAGGAAAAACTAATCTTTTCCTTAAAAATAAGGCAGGATTCAATAGAAAAGACTATCAAATAGCAAAGTACAATGCAATCGGCTGTCCAAATTGCATGTTATTATACTTTTCGTTTTCAATTTTGTAATCTCAACTGGTAAAAAAAGGAAAATTCACTACTCTGGTTAGTTAAATTCATAACTCTAAGTGTAGGGATTAAAAAAATGAATCCTATGCTTCAAAAGCTCCCTTATAAGAGAATCAAAATGTACTTTTCCAGAATGCCCTATGACCTGATGGTTGGGCATCCTCAAGATCTGGCTTCAAGTACATCACCACCTTCAGAAGAACACATACTATTACCATTTAGCCTCTGATGTACTGGGACAGCTGGGCAACCTATAGCGGAAAAGAAAGGAACCTTCCTAAAATTGAAAGAAAATTGTTCGAGGACTTCATCTCTTGTCAATTCAGAGAAAACAGCTATCCTGAAATAGCTGTCTGTGCATAATTTAATTTATGTGTCCATTCAAATGCCTTTAAAATCTCACTAACCTATTTGACTCATTTTCTTATGGAAGGGATTCCGTACAATTATAAATATGTATCACATGACTTGGCAATAGACAATTTGGCAAATATGAGTAAAATCCTGAAATGGACACCAAATTATATTAGAAAAAGAAAACAGACAACAATTGATGTTTGTAGGGAAAAAAATGATGATGCTGTACTGAGAATGACTGCAGGTAGGAGCAGATGGTAATAACCCGCTTAATGGCACTGCTTACTGCATACCATGACACGATCTCACAGATGCACATCACCAATTTCTAAAATAACATCTCAGAGCAATGCAACCCAGTGCAAGACTTTATGACAAAATCAATGTATCATCACTGTAAGCAGCAAGAACACACAAATCATGTAAGAAGCTAAAATGGTATTTAAAGACAAACTCAGTTGGTCAAAAATAAGGCAAGAAAAAGAAAGAATAAAATAAGCCCTTCTCATTCTGGAAATTTAATCTACTTGGGTATTTTGTTTTGTTTTTGTTTTTAATTTGGAGCCTTTGAAACTCGCATACTCTATTTTTGAACTTTTGTGGATGCTAACTTCTCAGTTATCGGTTTTTGCTTTATCTTCTTTGAAGAGGAAAAGAGAGATCTGCTTTTTAATGCTTTCCAGGAGACAGGAGAAAAGACTGTCAGCTTTTGAACTTGGCAGTAAAGGCACTTTTTGATGAGTTTGTGCTCTGAGTTTCAAATAAAGTCATACCAAAATTAAGCATCACATCAAATCAATCTTAATTTTTTTTCATTTGAGATCTAAATTAGCCTAGAAGCTTTTATTGGTAAATATGCATGCCATGCCAAAAAAGTAAGATGACCTTTATAAACTAAGTAGAATTAAACCAGGCCCACACAGCACCCATATATAGCCAATCCAGGCAAAGTCTGCCTAAAGTAGGGATCAGAGAAATTTAAAGACACTGTCATACTCCTGAATAAGTTCTGGAGTTGGTATTACAAAGTATCATGCTCTTACTGATGCTATAAATTGTACTCAATCCACTTGAAACAAATTTTTTTCAAGATCTAAATGCTTTGCTTTTGAATTAACTTCTTAGGCAGTTAGACTACATTCCAGTCTTAGCAATGAAATGGAGTCCCGTAAGTCTGGATTTGACTGGCTCCTTTGTTTCTGTATTTCTGCTTGAGAGTTAAACAGCAGCTATGCTCTAAAACAGATAGCACAACACTGAACTATAGAAGCAAGTATACTGTAAGTTACACCTCCAAAGCAGAAAAGGACCCCGTAACCAGCAGCAGTGGGAAACCCAGCACACACTTGACTTCCGGAGTTCCTAATAATCTTAGCTCTCGTCACAGCCTCTTAAATCCTTGTCCTTCAAGGGAAGACCAGCATTTTCAATGTTTTAACTCCCTTTATTTGGTCATCAGTTTGAAGACATGGCTTGACATGAATAATAGGAACTCAGGCCAACTCCAAAAAGCAAAGAGACTCTAGTGAAAGCAGGTTTTCCATGACTCCATTTTATTCATCCTGGCTATTTACTACCAGTAAATAGGCAACTCTGCCCTTCAAAAATACTCTAATTGCCAACAGGATTACTTTTTCTTGGATCTGATCCCTATTCTGTGGCATCAGAGGAGTCATTTCCTAATGTCTCCTTTTGTTCCCTGTTGACATTCCCAGACATGGCATTTCATTCACACATATTGCATCTGCAGAGTAAGATCCTGTGACATGTTTGGGGACAATACTAGAATTCCCTTAAGTGGCTGTTGATATCCTGCAGCAAACCAATTTTTCATTAGAACTGCCACCAAGGAGCAGGAGAGGTGGCTCTGACATTGTTCGATTGGTCTTCATGCAGCAGCAGGAAGGAAGCACCTTGTACATATGCAGTGGGCGAGAGTCTCACGGGGCGTGTGTATTACCGCCATGTCTTTTAAAGCGGGCCCTCAACACAACTGGCTCCACTTTCACTTTTTCTGTTCCCTGTGTTTCTAACACCATTTGATGATCTAGAATATAAAATAATATTCTCTTTGGTCCTATTTATCTCCACAAGTTATGAAATTTCTAATATGAACATGACTCCAAGTTCCCTGTATCTTAAGCTTTTAGGACTTGCATCAAGTGTACAGACTCTAAAACCAAAGGTAACCTGCTTTGAATGCTGATGTACCAAATCCATGATAATCATAATTTAAAAAGATGATCCCTAAACTAAGCATTTCAAATACATGGAAAGAACCATTAGATTTTTGCAATACCTCCACTAAAATTTTAACTATTAGCAAGCATACACCACTACCTCCATCAGTGTTGTTAATCTGTGAATGGTATCATGCTGGGCCACACATCACAGAAGGTGCTACAGAAAATAGTCAAGAGGCAGAGACCTCTATCTTCTTTGAGCTCACATTTCAAGAATTCTTCAGGAGAGGAAAAAAAAGAAAAAAAAAAAAAAAAAAACAGCACAAGAATAGAAAATGCAGGCACCATGCTAACTGGGAATGGAAAAGACCCTCATGTGCATGTGAGGTGTGCTAGTGAAACAGACAATCAGAAGTCAATGTGCTCTTTAAAGAGACACAAATGCTGTAAAGAAGAGGAATAAATGAGAGAATGACATAAAAAGTAAAAATTCATCATACGCAGATGATTCTATAATGTTTCTATTGCACAACAAAACCACATTGTTAGTTTCTACTACAGTTTACACTAAAACCACATTGTTAGTTTCTACTACAGTTTACCTAGGCTGAGTGTAACAAAAATGAGAGAAAAGATGAGAAAATAAACAGAGGAGAAATTAAAAGAATTTGTAGTATTTGGTCTGGGAAAGAAAAAAGTGAGGTAGAAAGGCCCCAGTGTAAGCGTGAGCGTTGCCGGTTTCCTAGCCTTCACGGGGATGGGGGTGGGGGGCAACAGAGGGGCTGATACTCAGATCCTTCCCACTCTGAACAGCGTGTGAGTCTGTCCTGCACAAGGCTATTCTGCACAGAGGCAGAGGACCTAAGCAGAAGGGATTTGGGCAACATGTCAGAAACCAGACTAACATTTGGGAAGTGCCAAAATCCATTTCCAAAAACAGGTGAGGAAATTGAGGAAAACTGTTCTCACTCTCGCTCTCGCTCTTGCTCTCAAGGGTTAGGTCAGCATTCCCAAACGGTGTAATCAGGAACAGTGGTATCCCTTGAGGTATGAGAAGGTGTGTTCCTAGAAAGGAGTTTGCTAAATATCAAGTTAAATGCAGTTAAACAATTTCTTATAGAATTCCAGAATCTTCAATGGATAATGTGCATTAAGAATATCTGAGAGGCAAAGAGTATATAACATTTCTTAAAATTTTCTTATTACAGAATGCCTTTTGCATGGAAAATCTGTTAAACACTGTTACAACACTAATGTTCCAAGGAACACAGTTTGGGAAATGCTGGTTCAGGTGCAACTGAATGTGAAAGCAAGGACAAGGTGGTGTCTGAGGATACCTTCCAATTTCATGATTTTATATATATTGGGCCAACTGGGATACTGACTGCTTTTTTTCTCTTCCTTCCAATTTATGCCTTGATCCAGACATAAACACTTTAAATCTACCTACCACTAAATTATCTTCTCTTGTTTTTCTAATTCTTTCACTTATTCATCTATACTATCAGAATCTTCCCTCCCTTCCTTCCTCTCTCCCTACATCCCTTTCTTCCTTTCTCTTTCTCCTTTTAATTAGTAGACCTCTTTCTCCCATTAAAGTGCTTTCCACTTATCAATAAGCAACATCACTTTTCTTCCATTAAAAAATGTTTGTCATTGTTTTTTTTTTTAATTTATTTATTTATGATAGTCACATAGAGAGAGAGAGAGAGAGAGGGAGGCAGAGACACAGGCAGAGGGAGAAGGAGGCTCCATGCACCAGGAGCCCAACGTGGGATTCAATCCCGGGTCTCCAGGATCGCGCCCTGGGCCAAAGGCAGGCGCTAAGCTGCTGTGCCACCCAGGGATCCCCAGTCATTGTTTTTTTTTAAGAACTTATTTTTATTTATTCATGAGACACACAGAGAGGCAGAGACAGGCAGAGGGAGAAGCAGGCTCCCTGCAGGGAGCTTAATGCGGGACTTGATCCCAGGACCCCAGGATCATGACCTGAGACAAAGGTAGATGCTCAACCACTGAGCCACCCAGGTGCCCTGTCATTGCTTTTCACTTAATATTAAATTTCTCTCTGATGTAACTCTCTCAGTTCTGATTTGCCTCTATTTTTTTACTCTCTGCTTTAATTTACGTGTATAAGACTTGGGGACTTCTCGGAGACTGAACCTGCTGCTCTGATGATTCTTTAATCTCCCTGTTCTCTACCACCATGACTCCCTATACTTTTAGGCTAGTTTATAAAGCCGCCATCTCTTATTATTGAACATCCATCCTTTCCAATAAATAATTCCTCACAGGAAGCTGTTCAAGATGAGTATTAGGCTGTGCTGTTCCATTCTTGCTTTTTTATCCTGTCATTATTAGATAACACTCATCAACTATGTAGTGGTGTTATAAACGTTTTATGGATATAAGCACACCTTGCCTACCCAAAAGGAGTTTTCTCTGAAAGACAGAACACGGATGTGGGTATGCTGAAGGGTAAGAATTTTCTCTCAGGCACACATATAAAGTTTATTTTTTTTTAATTTTTATTTATTTATGATAGTCACACACAGAGAGAGAGAGAGAGAGAGAGAGAAAGAGGCAGAGACATAGGCAGAAGGAGAAGCAGGCTCCATGCACCGGGAGCCCGACGTGGGACTTGATCCCGGGTCTCCAGGATCGCGCCCTGGGCCAAAGGCAGGTGCTAAACCGCTGCGCCACCCAGGGATCCCATAAAGTTTATTTTTTAAAACTTTCTCCATCTCCCAATAGAGTACAATATTATACCATAGATTAAAAATGGGAGGAGTGGGCAGCCCCGGTAGCTCAGCGGTTTAGCGCTGCCTGTAACCTGGGGCATGATCCTGGAGACCCGGGATCGAGTCCCACGTCAGGCTCCCTGCATGGAGCCTGCTTCTCTCTCTGCCTGTGTCTCTGCCTCTCTCTCTCTCTTTCTCTCCCTCTCTCTCTCTCTCTCTCGCTGTGTCTCTCATGAATAAATAAATAAAATCTTAAAAAAAAAATGGGAGGAGTTTTTATGGCTTATCACCACTGAGTTTTTTCTTTGCCCAAACTTACTGTGTCCTCCTCATTCAGACATGACCAACTGGCAGGTGAACATTACAGCTGGTTTTTAGGTAAAAGTCAAATTCTTACTATTGAAATAGATATCCCCTTTATTCCTATTTTAGCACTAACTCCACACCTTCCATAACAGGTTAAGTTAGTAGTGATATCATCCTCCTGGTAAGGCAACAATAAAACTCTAACCATTTATAGTTCTGAGCTACAAAAATCCTTTTATCTGAGGAGTAATCAATTCTTTGGTATCCGAGGACATTTTGATTCAATTAATTATGTTTTTCTTATAATCTAATTTTTCTCTAAAATTTTCATTTTGACATAATTTCTGGCTTATAAAAAAAGTTTAATGGCACAGAGTACCTGTATACCTTTCACCCAGACTTCTCAAATATCAACTCTACCACATTTGTTTTATTCTCTTCTCTCTCCCTAAACACACACACACACACACACACACACACTTTTTCCCTGAGCCATTTTCAAGTAAACTGCAGGTATGATATGTTTTTACTACTGTTTTGTTAATAAGTAAGATAGATTAAAAGACGGATGTGTGATGGAACAAGTATAGGTAATGGGTATACGACTGTTCAGATGTTCATTATAAACTTCTTTCAACTTTATGTTTGGAATCTTTTCATAATAAAATGTTAAGAAAAAAATCAGAAAATCAACGTTGATACAATACTATTATCTACAGACCTTATTCAAAAGTAGATTTTGCCATGGCACCAATAATGTTCTTTAAGCCAAAGAAAATCCCAGATGATGCCTTGTTACTTATTTAAATGTATCCTGTTTTCTCTATTTCTCTGATGGGGCATCAGAGGAAGTCAGCTTTGTGATTATTCATGATTATGTGAGCAAACTGGACTAAGGATAAATCAAAATATCAGAATATTCAAAATTCTTTTATATTTGGCTTTTAAATTGTCAGTGCTGTTGAGGTTCGATATATCTTTATAATTGTGTTTTGACGGAGTTTTAAAATTAAAATTCCATTAGAATGTTCTGAAACACCCAAGGCTCTGTGGCATAGGAAGTGTTTTTGTAGTAAAGTATGCCTCGGGGAAAACTGCCCTGGGTAGAAAATTCAGTTGCAGACAATCTATGATGTACATAGCACAAGGTGCCTGAAAGCTGACAATACGTGTACTTAAGAATGCCATCCCAACGCTTTACGATCCTTTGCAGAAACAATGTCAAGGTTATTTTTATTAATATACCTCATTTTGGCCTTTTAAAATAAAAACTGAGGAAGAGTACTGAGGAGGATTTTTCCCCGTTTCAGAATAAAAATAGGGATAAGCTTTAGTTACCTCTTCTATACCTACCTGCCCCTCAAACAAGTTTGTGTGGTAAACTGTCTCCATACTGAATGGCTGATTGCCTTTTACAATCAGAATTAGAAAATGCAAAAAAAAAAAAAAAAAAGAATCCTTTAAAGTCAAACAGTGGAATTAACATATGAGCAGAGCTCCTGTGGGCATTTAAATCCGTAATTAAAAAACCTGAGATGCGTTGGCTTGGCAATCGTTATTGTCTAACGTGCACAGATAGCCAAAAGGTAGTGAAATGCGACATTCTGTCCCACATGACTCACTCACTCAGCAGAGGCAGCCTCATGAAGAATGCTGAGAAGGCCTTACATCTTTAAATACCTAGCCCACCAAAGGTCTTTCCCCTCAGTACTGATAAGTGCCCAAGAGGTCTTGGGGAGAGACTGTTGAGTATTTGGAACTCAGAAAATCTGCTTTTTGTAGCATGCTCCATTTCTATGCAGGAAAAGGAATCCTTTTCTGAAAAATTAAAAGTCTGAGAGTAGGAACACACGCACATATGCACGCAAATCATCATTCCTATCTGATGTGTGAGAGCACAGCACACAGCACAGCAATCTAGCTACGAGCCTCCCAGATTATAAATAGGCTGCCAATCCAAGCAGCAGCTGCCTCACATCGTTCTGCTTTTTCTCTCTGATTTTATTGTATTTCAAAGATGATGCATAGATTTCTACAAGTTTTCTCTATGTTAACAGGTACAACAGACACAGGCCAAGGAAATTTGTTTTTAAGATTATTCACATCAAATGATATTCCATGCTAATCTGCCATTGTTTACCTTATTTATACATGTATAAGAGGTTTAACAGGTTTGCACTCCTGCATTTTCTGTTATAAATTAGGCCCTCAGTATTACAATTCTGTACTCAATCGCAGTCAACCAAGAAATTGCCTTTATAAAGGCAACTGAGTACCCTGCCCTTTCTAGGCTTGGAAAACAGTACTACCTACACCTGAATGCAGACGCCTGCACAGGAAACACACAAAATACAATGCAATTTGATGAAGTCCTTAATGCATACAACTCTTTCAAGAATGAAGCAAACCAATCAAGTAAATGTACTGCTTAAGATCTTTAAAATACCCAAGTGCTAAAGACATTCCCAATTCATCTTGCATCACATAAGGACTAACAGCCAAAGGTATGAGGAGACATCCTTTGTTCCCAGATGGAAAAGCTACCTTCTCAGAAATCAGTATTCAGGGGACACTTTTTCAAAAATGATTCCTATCTTCTCTCTATCCTGCTTTCAGTATATAATTCACATTGGGAAGATACTTAATAAGCAAAGTGGCCAATATATTACTTTCTTGCTTGTAGTAAGTACATTAAGAAATCTTATTTGGCTACCACAGAAACGTCAATCCCTATTCATGATAGACTCTATATTATGCCAGAGGAAAGGAGCCTACACTACCATTTTATTTGTCAATAAGGAATTCAGTTCACTTCAGCCTAATAACACAAACAGGATAACGTTTACTACAGCTGCAACTATTTAATAGGCTGGTAGTTAATTCTCTAAATACCTGAGTTGAGAATATCAGGGAACAAATTTTTTGAAGGTATACATGTATAAAGGGTAGGTTGTGGGGGTTAACAAAAAAGTATTTGAGGGTAGCCCCGGTGGCTCAGTGGTTTAGCGCCTGCCTTCAGCCCAGGGCGTGATCCTGGAGACCCGGGATCGAGTCCCACGTCAGGCTCCCTGCATGGAGCCTGCTTCTCCCTCTGCCTGTGTCTCTGCCTCTCTCTCTGTGTATGTCTGTCATGAATAAACAAATAAAATCTTAAAAAAAAAAAAGTATTTGAAAAAGTTCTATCTGAAAGCTACACTTGTAATTATCAAGAAAACATACTTTCCAGTATTTGTTTGGCATCAGGATGCAAAATTATTTCTATTTTCAAGTACATGCACATACAATTGTCCCTGACCTTTTAACTGGAAAGTCTTGGTTCTTTTGGAACAATCTCACATTAATTTCTACAAAAATAGTAATACTGCACACAATGAAATATTAACAGCTGAGTGCTGAGCCTGTAGGCAATTTTTGATTTGCTAAATTACTTGAAGGTTTACAATAAAAATACATTGTTTTGGGGGCACCTGGGTGACTTAGTCAGGCATGAGACTCTGGATTTTGGCTCAGGTCATGGTCTTGCAGTTGTGGGATAGAGCCCTGTGTCAGGCTCCATGCTGGGCATGGGGCCTGTTTGAGATTCTATCTTTCCCTCTCTTCCTCTGCTCCTCCCCCACCCCCTATATATAATTTTCATAATTAGAATAGTAATTACATTATTTTTTTTAATTTTTATTTATTTATGATAGTCACAGAGAGGGGGGGGGGGGGCAGAGACACAGGCAGAGGGAGGAGCAGGCTCCATGCATTGGGAGCCCGATGTGGGATTCGATCCCGGGTCTCCAGGATCACGCCCTGGGCCAAAGGCAGGCGCTAAACCGCTGCGCCACCCAGGGATCCCCATTATTTATTTTTGGTAAAAAAAATATTTTTCCCTCCTTACACTTTAAGGCTTCCTGTAATGCTAAAGTCTATATGCTAAAATACTTTATACTTTAAAAGCTTATCTTTTTAAAAGTGTTTTAAATTAGTCACTAGCTTTATTTTTTTTTTTTTTTTTTTTTTTTTTTTATTTTATGATAGTCACAGAGAGAGAGAGAGAGAGGCAGAGACACAGGCAGAGGGAGAAGCAGGCTCCATGCACCGGGAGCCCGATGTGGGATTTGATCCCGGGTCTCCAGGATCGCGCCCTGGGCCAAAGGCAGGCGCCAAACCGCTGCGCCACCCAGGGATCCCTAGTCACTAGCTTTAAGTGTGTATTACTACACCCCTGAAGGACACACGAACACAGGATGACTGAAGACTGTTCAATGCACTTTCAATCCTAAGGGATATCCAAATTGAGTCAAAGTCCATTGTTGATGTGACCATGGTTTATTAATCTGAACCTTATCCTTTCAAAGCAAAATGTAGCTCCTAAAGGAGTGGTGTCTGCCATGACAGACTAAACTTTAGGGAAATTAAGGCATTAACTCAAGAAGTTAACCTCTTGTCCCATAATCTTCAGCAAATTTTTTTGCACTGAGATTCTCTTTCACTGATTAATTCTACTTGATACCGAGTTTCATAAAGTCTAACATTACTTGAGTTGAATTTTTCCTCACATAATAGGTTCCCAAACAATATTCTATTCTGTTTAGATGCCCAACTAAGTAACTTCTGAAAACAGACTGTTCCCTTTGAGCTTAAGGTTCAAAAGGTTTTCACTGTCTTCACTGTTAAACTATATTTCCTTAAGTATAACCTAGAAATCTAGCAATAAATTCCATGTCTTTTCCAATAATGTACCTGAAATAAAAACAACAAATCACTACTGGAATGCTTTTTTTAGTTAAAAGTATTTCAACTTTACTCACTTTACCTATCTTGCAGTTACAGCAAAAATAACAACAAAGGCATATAAGAAAATAGGAATGTGAATCCCCAAATTGGGAGGGAGAGGCAGATAAAATACAAATTTTTAATGAAAGTATAAAAGACTTATCCTTTGGATGGTGTTTTATAACTTGATTTGGTAATCATCCTTCTTGCTGAAATTTGCTCTCAAAACCGAAATTTTAATGCACTACCCCTTCTGCTACAAGAAGAAAGCTCTGACACATATAACTAATACAGTAGGCTGTTACTCATTACAGGCTTTAGAAAAAGAATCAACTACTAAACAATGGAGCAAAGTGCTGACTCTATCTGGAGAACATCTTGCTAATACATTAAAAGCTACTGCAGGTTAAAATCCCAGCCTCTGAAAAGAACTATCCAGAAAATATGACCAAGCTATATTTTGGTTTTCATTCTCTCTTTTTTTTTATTCTCTGACTTGCGTGTCAAACAACCAAAAATTAGTCTTCTCTCTGTAAGCTCTCTTGCTTCAATCAAGAATGCTTCTTTCATTATAAGAGGACAATTGCACAGTCTTTTATTCTAATTATATGATTTGCCCAGATTTTAAACATTTGTCTAACATTACGATCATGAGATGCTTCCTTGAACCAACCAGTGGGGACTAAACTCTGATTTCAATACTAGCACTTAAAAAAAAAATCTGCAAAAAACCAAACAATGGGAAGAGTACTCTTTATTTCATCCCAAAATGTATCAAAAGGCTACTTTTCATTAGTCTACTCTCTGGGTGTCACTAAAATTTAAATTTTAAATGACACTGGACACAAAACCCAGAAAGATCTTTTAACCCTAAGATGCATTCTTTTTAGATCTTTTAAAGAAACAATTGCATCATAAACATAATAAACCACTTTTTCAGCAAATCCCACATTTGCACTCAAGTAATATTTTATGCTCTCATTCAACTATTTTGCTTACATTTTTTATACCTGCAATTTTCAGACTTTTATTATTTTTTTGAATCACATTTTGTGCGTGTGTGTGTGTGTGTGTGTATGCATGTGTGTTTCTGTTAGCAATTTCTATTTTGAGGTGGAATGGGAGGACCAACCAGAAAAAGAACAGCAGCATGTATCCCTATTAGCTCACAAGTAAATAAATGTTTTAAATAGCAAATAATGCAGAACTATAGGGGCTAGAGACTGTACCAGTGAGTGAAGTTCTACAAGAAATTTATATATAAGGGAGCACTTAAACCAAGTGCTCTTGTGCCATACATTTTTAGCTCCCCGAGCTCAAAGTCCCAGAATCATCTCAGTCTTTCTCCCTCTGCCTTGTGGCCCAGTTTCAATCAATTCCTAATCCTGTTGATTCTTGTTCTGTATCTGGAGTACTGTTCATTCCAATCTTTCCTCCTACCTTTTGCCCCTTACTTGACTGTGTCAGAAATAATTTCCTTACCCCCAAACTGCAATAACATGATTCTAACTATACTTTGGGACCCCATTTCTCCCTTTACATACATGGTTGCCAAATTAATTTCAAGAAAGCATAACTCAGATTGATTATATCACATCCTTGGCTAAAAAAAAAAAAACACACAAGAATCATAGGCTGTTACAGTTGGAAAGGGCCCTAGTGGTCCTTGAAACCATCTGCTGAGAGAGAGGGGGAAGGGAAGGTAATGGAGCTGGAGCCTAGAAACAGGAACCCAGAGACAGTCCACAGAACCCAATGAAGATAGAGGCCTGGTTGTATTTAACCTAACTGTTCACACAGACTGCACAGATTCATCATCTTTCTTAAAAAGTTTATAAAAAACATTCATAACAAGGCAGTATACACTTTAAATTGTTTAGTTAGCAGATTCTTTTCTCTTTAGATTAACAAGCCCTCTGAGGCAGGTCAAATCAAAAGGGTTTGGCTGTGATTCTTCCTCTGATTTTGTCTATAAGGCTTAACTGGGATCCCTGGGTGGCACAGCGGTTTAGCGCCTGCCTTTGGCCCAGGGCGCGATCCTGGAGACCGGGATCGAATCCCACATCGGGCTCCAGGTGCATGGAGCCTGCTTCTCCCTCTGCCTATGTCTCTGCCTCTCTCTCTCTGTGTGACTATCATAAATAAATAAAAATTAAAAAAAATATATAAGGCTTAACGGTGTCTGGAAAAGAAAGCAATAATCTTATTTTTTTTTCCCAGAGACTTTATTAACACCATACTCAAAAGCTGAAATTATCCTTAAGTATTAAGGAGTGACACTTGCTCAGAGACTGTGGAAATGGGGTGAGACATAAATGCTTGATTAAAGTTAGGGATACCATTATAGGTCCAAGGTCCTAAACTGGATTGGGTCACAGAATTACCACAATTTCTCCCAATGCACATCTTTTTCTATCCTCTTCCACACCAAAACGAAAATCATAGTTCTAATGGCTGATAGTTTAAATCAAAGACACAACCCAAATGTTAAATGCTGCTTTAAAAAGAAAACTGTCCTCCATCATAAAACTATTAGAACTAAGAAATGAATTCAGCAAAGGTATAGGATACAAAATTAATATACAGAAATCTATTGTATTTCTATTCATTAATAATAGCGAAGTAGCAGAAAATTAAGAAAACAATTCCATTTATAATTGTACTAAAATGAATAAAATAACCTAGGAATAAACTTAACCAACGAAATAAAAGACCTGGACTCTTAAAACTATAAAACACTGATGAAAGAAATCGAAGACAACACAAATGGAAATATATACCATGCTCATGGACTAGAATATTTATTGTCGTTGAAGTGCTCTTCTACCCAAAGCAAAATAAAGATTCAAAACAATCCCTATTCAAAATGCCAGTAGTATTTTTCACAGAACTAGAATAAGCCTAAAATTTATATAGAAAACCACACACAAAAAAAGAAAACCACAAAAGACCCCAAATAGCCAAACCAATCTTGAGAAAGAACAAAGTTGGAGATATGACAATCCCAGATTTCAAGATATACCATAAAAAGTTATAATAATCAAAACAGTGTGGTGCCGGCACAAAATAAAAACATAGATCAATGAACAGAATAGAGAGTGTAGAAATAAACCCATACTTATATGGTCAATTAATCTATAACAAAGGAGGCAAAAATATACAATGGGGAAAGGATAGTCTCTTCAATAAAAGGTCTAGAAAATTGGACAGCTACATGTTAAGAGTAAAACTGAACCACTTTCTTACACCACACACAAAAATAAACTCAAAATGGATTAAAAACCTCAATGTGAGACCTGAAAAACCATAAAACTTCTAGAAGAAAACAGAGGCAGTAATGTCCTTGATATCAGCCTTAGCAACATTTTTCTATCTAAATCTCCTCAGAAGGGAAACAAAAGCAAAGACAAAGTTTTGGGACTACATCAAAAATAAAAGTTTTTGCACAGCGAAAGAAAATATATAAAGAACTTACATTACTCAATATGAAAACAAATCTGATTTAAAAATGGGCAAAGGTGCCTAGGTAGCTCAGTCGGTTAAGCACAGGACTTTTCATTTGGACTCTGGTCACAATCTCAGGCTTGTGAAATGAAGCCCTGCATTGGGCTCCAAGCTGAGCATTGAGCCTGCTTAAGATTCTCTCTCCCCTCCCCCTCTTCCCCTCCCCCACATCTCTCCTCCCTCCTAAAATTTTTTTTTTTAAAGTAAATAAATAAAAAGAAGAAGAAATAGAGTTCTATCTCAATTTTAAAAAGGGGGAGGCAGAAGACCTGAATAGACGTTCTCCCAAAGGAGACATACAGGTACATATGAAAAGATGTTCAACATCACTAATCATCAAGGAAATGCAAATCAAAACCACAGTGAGATATGACCTTACACCTGTCATAATGGCTAAAAACAAAAGGACAAGAGGGACACCTGGGTGGCTCAGTCGTTAAATGTCTGACTCTTGGTTTCTGCTCAGGTCATGATCTCACGGGTCATGAGATCAAACCCCATGGGGGGCTCCATGCTCACGGGAGAGTCTGCTGGAAGATTCTCTCCCTCTGACCCTCCCCCCACACACATGTTCACATCCACACTTGTTCTAATTTTTTTTTTAAAGGACAAGAAACAATAACAAGCATTGGTGAGAATGTGAGAAAAAGGAACCCTCATGTGCTGTTGGTGAGAATATAAATTGGTTCAGTCACTGCGGAAAGGGTATGGATTTTCTTCAAAAAGTTAAAAACAGAAATACCACACAATCCAGTAATTTCAGTAGCGGGTATTTATCCAAAGAAAATGAAAACACTGAGGTGCCTGGGTGGCTCAGTTGGTTAAGCATTTGCCTTTGGCTCAGGTCATGATCCCAGGGCCCTGGACTGAGCTCTGCATCCAGCTCCCTGCTTCTCCCTCTCCCTCTGCTCCTCCTCCTCTGCTCGTGTTCTGTCTCTCACTTTCTCTATCTCAAATAAATAAAATCTTTAAAAAAAATAAGGAAGAAAATGAAAACACTAATTCAGAAAGATATATGTACCCATATGTTTACTGCAGCGTTACCTAGAATAGGCAACATATGGATGTGGTATATATACACAATGGAATATTACTCAGTCACAAAAAAAAAGAAAAACCACATAAGTTCTTGCCATTTGTGAGAACATGGATGGACCTAGAGGATATAATGCTAATTGACGTCAGACAAATGAAGACAAATACCATATGATTTCACTCATGTGGAATTTAAGAAACAAAACAAATGAACAAACAAAGAAAAAAGTGACAAAGAAACAGCTTTAAATACAGAGAACAAACTGACGGTTACCAGAGGAGAAGAGGGTTGGAGGATATGCAATATGGGGAAAGGGAGTAGGAGGTACAGGCTTCTAGTTATGGAATGAGTAAGTCACAGGACTGAAAGGTATAGCATTATAGAATATACAGTCAATGGTATTATAATAGCCTTGTATGGCGATAGATGGTAACCACACTTATGGTGAGCATGGTGTATCCTAAACCTATACAACCATCCAATCTCTATGTTGTACACCTGATACTAATGTAACATCATATATCAACTATACTTCAATTAAAAAATAAAATTTTTTGAAAAGAAAGAAAATTGTCCTAATCTATAAATTTCTTGAAAGGCATCAACGTTTGACTTAAGTAAGTCTAGAGCAATATCCAGTATCCTTAGAATCCTACTACGCCAAATGATGCCAATTTCATAAGACAAGGGGGAAATATCCTTTGACTTCCTATTTGTAAATGTAATAAATTTCACTTGGACTTTTTAAAGAATTCAAAATATTGTGTAATTATTCAACGGCCTCAGAGATAAGCACCGAGGTTTTATTCTTTCTGATGTTTTTCTGATTTTATGTAACAATACTAGGTTTATATATTGAACATTGTTTTGCCCTTATTTTGTTTATTTAACAATGTGTCATGGACATGTTTCTACATCAGTACATGCATCATCCACTTCTTTATCTTAACAACTACACTCATGAATACACCACTCTAACCAATCCTCTACAATGAATGTTTTCAATTTTCCAGTATTATTTTTTTAAAAGATCTTATTTATTTGAAAGAGAGAGAAACAGCATGAGTGGGGAGGAAGGGACAGAGAGAGAAGCAGAATCCCCACTGAGCAGGGAACCTGAAGTGGGGCTCAATCCCAGGACCCCAAGATCATGACCTGAGCCAAAGACAGACCCTTAACCAAATGAGCCATCCAGGTGCCCCTCCAATATTATTTTTAAAAGCTTTAATGAATATTCTTATATCTTTATTCGTTACTGAATCTCTATTAAGAATAAATTTTTAGAAGTTGCTAGGTTAAAAGATAATCCAATTTAGAACTTGTATTCCTATTTCTAAACTGTTTTCCAGAGAAGCTATGTATTATCATCCACAGTGTGTGAACTGCCTACTAGTCTATCCCTCACAAATACATGGACTTGACAACTTTAGAAATTTTTACCAGTTTGATAAGCAAAAAATATTTCATTATTGTACTAACATAATTTTTTTGATCAGTGAAAATATCACTTCATATATACTAGCCAGTAATGGTTTTTTAATATGGCCAATGATTTATATGGGTGTGATTTATATGGGTATTTATACATGTGTCTATGTATGAATATATATATGAATATATACATATGTGTATGTACATACATGTATCTCTAAGAAACAGGCCATTATCCACATCTTTGCATTCCTGTGAGCCCTTCTCTCATTGCATCCCTTTCCTTCTGTGCAAAAGGTAGTTACTGTTCCGAACTATTTTTTGCCACTCTTTTTTTCCCCTTTATACCTTTACCATTTATGTAATTATCTATACACAATGTTTTATTAGTTTTTTTGTATCTTCCATGACTTGTATTTTTTTGCCCAATATTGTGAAATCCTCCACATTGAAACATTTTTCTGTACTTCATTCATTTTTTAAAAAGTAGCAGAGAGTAAAAAAAATAAATAAAAGAAATATAGTATTCCACTGTGGGAATTCACTATAATTCATCTATCTTGTCAAAGGACACTTAAATGGGTTCCTAAATTTATGTTATGATTAACAAGCCTGCTCTGAATATTCTAGTCTAAGAGTGTCTCTACAGATGCACTGTCCAATACAGCGCCTGCTAGCCACATTTGGCTATTGAGTACTTGAAATGTGGCTATTCCAAACTGAGATATGTTCTAAGTGTAAAATATAAACACTAGATTTCAAAGGAATATAAAATATCTCTGGTAAGTTTTAATATTGATTACATGTTGAAATGATAATATTTTAGATATATTTATACCTAAATAAAACATATAGTTAATAAAAATTAGTTAATTAGTTAACATATAGTTAATAAAAACATAATTAAAATTATGAAATAATTAAAATTAATTTCATCTGCTCACTTTTTTGTAATACAGCTACTAGAAATTTTTAAATTACATATACAGCTTCTGTTCTATTTCTATTGGACAGTGTTGCTCTAAAGTATACATTTAGGAGAACTTTTGGGTTATAATGTACATTTATCTTCCAATTTGGTAGAAATACAAAATTGTTTACCAAAGCAGTCAAACCATTTTACATTTCATCCAACAGTTTCTTGCTGCTCTATTCTTGCCAACAGTTGTTGTTGTTGTTGGATATTATGATTTTTGCCAATCTGGCAGAAGCTAAATGGTATCTCTCTAGTTTTTGAATATCATTTCCCTAAATACTAATAGGGTTGATGAAGTTTCATATATTTGTTCATTCATGTTTCCTTCTCTGTGACATACACTAACATTTTTATTTTTGTGAACTGTTAATGCCCACTGCCTACTTTTCTCTTGGGATGCTTGTCCTTTTCTTGGAGATTCCTAAGAACTCTTCATATAAAGACTAAAAACCCTTTGTCAGACACGTGTTGAAAATATTTTTTCTTGGGTTTTTTACTGTTGTTCTTGAAATTTTGTCAATTTTGTTTTACTGCTTTTGCCTTAAAGAAGGTTTTTCTTCTTTTGTTCCTTTATGTTAAGTCTTTCCCCATGTAGTTTCTGGTCTTATCATGCTAAAGAAGGTTTTTTATAGTTTAAGATTTTTTTAAAAAAATAAAACTTGGCTTTCTTCTAATATTTTTGTAATTTTATATTTTATCTCTAATCCACTTTATTTTTATTTAAATTCAATTAATTAACATAGTGTATTATTGATTTCTGTGGCAGAGTTCAGGGATTAATCTACTTTAAATGTATTTTTTTGAGTATCATATGAAATAAGAACAGGCAAAAATTACACTGACTAATCAATTTATCACAAGTCCCTCTGTGGCTAGGCTGTGTTACCCACCTCCTTTTCTTAAGGAAGCCTTCTCACCATTATCCTCCCCACAATGCACGTGTGCGCACACCCACACTCATCCACAGAAACCAAGATGTAGTCAATGCAGGAGCTTATACTACCTTGTCTCCTTTGATGGTGGGCAAACATGCGACTCCAGCCACACCAATCAAAGTACTTCCTGAGGGATTTTCAACATGGAGGTAAAGGTGGAGAACGCTTTTCTTCAAAAAGTGACAGTTCTGAGCCTGAAAACTGCTATAGGTTACATTCTCTGCCACACACAGTCTACAGTAGGAGAAAATGAAGCTGAGACATAAGATGTAATAAGAAGAATATTTTAGCAGCCTTTGAGTCTGTAAGGACTGAAAAAGTTTGCTGCTTATTGCATTCCTGAAGCTTAGTTGCTCAGCCATTCCTCCCATTCACCGATACTTTAAAATTCTTACAATAAATCCTCTTTTTGGCTTAAGCTAGTTTGAGTTGAGTTTGTAATTTGCAATCAAAACAGTTCTGACCAGTTTAAGGATCTCACCTGATATTTTCCTTAAAGTAGAGGGTCAAGTGTTCTAATACCACTTATCAAATAATCCATCTTCCTCTATCTCATTAAATTCCAATTTATATGAAAGTTTCATTTTTGAGTTTGTTTTGTTCTGCTGATCTGTTTGTTCTTGCCAGCATCACACTGTTTCACCTATTAAAACTTTCTAGTATGTTTTGACTCTGGCAACTAATTCATTCACTACACATATTTGCTGAATACATTACATTGTGCTAGACACAGAGAATATCCCCTTGAATAAACAGATGATGTCCTGACTCTCATGGAGTTTAAAACTAGAAGTAAGAAAGGATGAATAGTGACATTAAAATATAATGAATGTTAGGTTAAAAGGAATAGTATGCAGTAGGTGAATATCCAACAGTTGGACCTGACCTGATCTAGAGGTCAGGGAAGGCCTCCAGGATGATATGCTTTTTTCAAAGAGACATGAAAGATACATATGAATTCATCAAGCTGGGAAGAAAAAGTGCCTTAGTAAGTTCAAAGGCGTGGAGATGCCCCAAAATGGCTGCTGTTTGAAATGAAAGAGAGTGAATGAAAAGAGGTTGGAAAAAGTGAGTATCATACAGGTTTTTAAGACATTCTGGGATTTTTGTACTTGGCCCTAAGAGCAAAGACATTGAGGCATCTTAAGCCATGATTCTGATTTGCATTTTTGAAGACCTACCCCTAGCTACAGTAATTGGAAGGGATGAAGACTGGAAGCAAGGATAGCCACACAGAGGCTCTCAATAAGCCAGCCAAGAGATGATGGCATGGACTAAAGCAGTGATTATGGAAAGAGGATACTTAGGATATTAGGTCCTGGCAGGACCTAATGACTAAATTTTGGGAATGAGTGAAAGAGAACAACTAAGGCTGCCTCTCAGAGTCAAAAAGAACTTTCAGGCTTCAGGCTTGATTATTACAGCAGATAGTAGTAACATTTACAATAAGGAACATCATGGAAAACAGGTGAAGAAAATGAGTTCAAGCTTGGGACACACACTGAATTTGACTAGCCTGTAGGACATTCCAGTGAAGTTGTTCAGTAGCAGCTGGATTACAGGTCTGGGCCAGAAATGTAGCATTCCCTATCTTTTCCAAAGTTTCCCTGGCTATATTTGGGTGAACTTTAGAATCAATCTGTCACATTCCCCAAAATATCCATTGGAATTTTGAATGGAAGAATACTAAATTCACAGATTTCAGGAGAATTAGCTTCTTTAAAAAAACTTCGAATCTTTCCATCCAGAAAGAAGGTGTAGATCTTCATTTATTCAAATTCTTTTATATCTCAAAGTAAAAATAAAGGTATGGGTATTATACATTTTCTTATTAAATTTATTTGTTTTGAAAGATTACTTGCTTTTGTGACTAACTTTTCCCATTATTGTTTTCTCAAAGGATACGACTGATATAAACGAAAGTTCTTGATTTTGACTTTACCTTGTATATGGCCACCCTCCTAACTGTTATTACATGTAACAACATTCACTGACTTTCCCTAGTTTCTCTAGGTAGACAATCAAATCCTCTGCAAATAATGACAATAAACCTCTATTGTTCCAATAGGGCTTTTCATTTTCTTTTCCTATGTTGTATTATCTAAAATATCCAGAATAATCTCTTGTTCCTTGGTCAGTATCACTATTAGATTGTTAATTCTGTCTATCTTTTTCAAAGAATCAACTTTTGTTTACTGATTCTTTAATTCTGACTTAATTCAGTTGGAGTGCATCCAACCGAAATTTTTCAAACATACAATTTCTCAGAAAGGGTATGTGAACAGTACACTTTGTGAGACCAAAAGCGTCTTTTACCCTCTCACTCACATTATTCCTTTCCTAAATATAAAGTTCTAGTGTCACAATCCTGTTCCCTCAGAATGCTATTAAGTGCCACTATCTCCTAGCATTCAGAGCTGTTGATAAAAAAATGTCACCCTTATCTGAGTCTCATTCCTTTATAAGTAACTTTTCTGGTTGTTGTTATTAAACACTGAGAAGTTTGGGTTATTTTTCTCCTTATTTAAGAACTTAAAATTTTTAGTGATAAGATGATCTTTTCTCCCCCCAAATAATCTTACCTGATGCTAAGAGCTTGATCCCAAGATCTAGGGCTTTATTTTGCAGCTCAGTAATTTTTTCTTCTGTAATTTAATCTTCGGTTTTCTTTTGAAACTCCTATTATTTATATATTAAATCTCTTCAACCTGATCTCCATGTTTATTTTTTTATATTTTCCATCTCTCTAGCTCTTCACTATGTTATACAATTTCTTCTTCCTCTTCCTCTTCTTCTTGTTCTTCTTTTAAAGATTTTCTTTATTTACTCATGAGAGACAGAGAAGCAGAGACACAGGCAGAGGGAGAAGCAGGCTCCCAGGAAACCCGATGTGGAGCTCGATCCCAGGATCCCAGGATCATGCCCTGAGCCGAAGGCAGACGCTTAACCGCTGAGCCACTCAGGTGTCCCTTGCAGAAATCCATTTTGTTATTCATCTCTCTGCTGAGTTTACTGTAGAATATTCCTATTTAATTCTTTCAAAAACTATTTATTGAGTGCCTACCATGTGCAAGATACCATTCTAGGTTCTTGAAGGAGGTAAAGGAGTTAGCTTTGTGACTATATAAAGAATTTACCACAGGGAGAGAATGGCCATTATAAAGCCTGGAGGTTGGGAGCAGCCCCAACACATTCAAAAAACAACAAGGTGGCTGGAGTAGATAGAGTAGAAAATGCAGACAAGCCCTGAGGTTTTACTGGACCACTGCAGACACCTGACTTTTTATTCTGGGGGTAAGAAGGATAGCCTGTTTTTGTTTTACCAATGAAATAATATCTTCTCAAACCTCACTGAGAATTCTAATGAAAAATTTAAAAACTTATCTCCCATTTTCTTGCATTGGCTGTTTAAGTAGGGGTGGGGTGGGGAAATTTGTTTTGTTTTGATTGCTCAGCTTCATTCCCCATTTTCAAGCTGCTGATTTCATATAACTGGTCATTTCTTCTTATCTGCTTATACTTCCAAATCAAGTTTTAGCTAAAACCAACTAATTTTTGGCCATGAAAGTCCAAAGGGCTTTGTCCCAGGCAAAATGAAGGTGTGGGTAAGTCTGAGAACAGATAAGTTACAAGGCCCATCTTGAAGGAAGCAGTTCACTCTAATTTTTATTAGATATTAATTCTTAGGAAGCATGCACGGTTAGCATGGAGAGTTCTAACTTAAACTTAGAGACCTATATGCTAATCATCACACTCATCATCTGAGTCAATATCTTAAAAATCAGGGTAGGTACCAGGCTCAACACAGATCTCAAAGACCGAATTCAGTTCTGTGTTTCATTCCTCAGTAGTAAAGACAAAAGGTCAAGATTATAAAGAGCAAACTAAAATTACAGATCACTATCAAGATCTCAGTCAAAACTGCACAATCTGCAGCTTTCTAGAGTCCTTGACTAAAGTCAGAGAAAATAATTTTAAAATTTTCCTGTGATTAAAAATATCTGCATGAATGAAAAATACCGAGTGCTTATCAATCTGTTTCCTTTTCTGCCGCTTCCCAAGACTTTCAAGCAACACATCTATGGGAAAAAAAAAAAAAGCCCTCAAATAAGTTTACTATTATTTGATATGAACAGCATTTTTTTTTTTTTTGGAAAAGAGATTAGGTCTTTTATAAGCCTAAAGCACATGTAACTGAAAATGTTCCAGTAGGAGAATTTAACCTTCCAAGTCTTTTTGTGCTGGCTTCTGAGTATGAACTCTGCCAGATATAACAGGGTTACTAGACGTGGTTTCTTCTGAACAACCTCTGGCAGTAATCCCAAGTGACTTTTCACTAGACTCTTGTATTTTAGTGGGTAGAACATAATACAAGTCACATAGGAAATGGAATTTCATTAAATACAGTGGTCCCACCTCAGTGGAAGAATGGAGGCAGGGTGAGGTGGTGGTGGAAGGAAAGATCTACACTACAGAGTGATAATACTACTTATAGTTACAAACAAAGAAAAATACTATGTTATGCAGACTATAAAATAAATGTTTTAGGGATTCTTTAATCCCAAAATAATTTAGCAGCCTATAAATAGAAGAGACGATGTCTGAATATTGATTTTTAAAAACTAGGGAGAAGTAAAGGTTTGGAGCTCTGCAGCCTTGTCCAATCTAAGAGGACTTTGAGAGCAAAATAGTTGGATTATTCATTGTGGTATAGAAAATTAGGGTTTAGCAACTAACACGATCTAATATATGAAAAATAAGTATATATGCTGAAGGACTGCATTAAGAGGTCCTGCTGTAAACAAATACTTGCTTACAGTTCAGTCCTGAAGTATCTTATACAAAACTACATACCATGCTGGGGAGTGGAAGGTTTTGTGTATGTTCAAGTTTAAACACCACTGTGGTTTTTCTTTTAGCTGATTCTCTCTCATGAATTGATCATTTAAATAATAAAAACTCAGGAATATCTCCCCCTTTCCTCCTGAGTTAAATTTAATCTATTCACCCTTAGAAGTACACTGACAGAGCTTATAGGACACTACACACACACACACACACACAAAACACACACACGCGCGCACACACACGCCCATTCAAAAGATGAAGGTTTTTGATCTAGCCAGAGTAAGAATTTCCTAGGTTGGTCCCATCTTTTGTCAGTGTACTAGATTTGAACATGACTATACACAGTAAATAGGTCATTCTTGCCGACTTCTCATGCTGAAGATGATACAGTGAGCACTAGACACATGAACTTATCTCTCTCTTTCTCTCTCCTTGAAACATGTACAAAGATCCAACCTCCTACTCTCCCTCTTTTCTCCATCATGTCTTTCTTCACCAACCACCCCGCAAAATAGTCTCATTTTTTTATATAGTCCTTTTTATTTTTTAAGTAGTCCTATTTATTTATTTATTTATTTATTTAAATTTTTTTATTTATGATAGTCACAGGAGGGGGGTGCAGAGACACAGGCAGAGGGAGAAGCAGGCTCCATGCACCGGGAGCCCAACGTGGGATTCGATCCCGGGTATCCAGGATCGCACCCTGGGCCAAAGGCAGGCGCTAAACCACTGCGCCACCCAGGGATCCCGCAAAATAGTTTCAAACACAGAAGCAGAACTGGTCATATGCTTAAAAACTCCATTTTCTCAGGATGCCTGGGTGGCTCAGTGGTTGAACACCTTCTTTTGGCCCAGGCTGTATCCTGGAGTCCTGGGATTGAGACCCACATTGGGCTCCCTGCATGGAGCCTGCTTCTCCCTCTGCCTGTGTCTCTGCCTCTCTCTGTATCTCTCATGAATAAATAAAATCTTAAAAAAAAAAACCCTCAATTTTCTCAACACACACATATGGTTTTTAGAACACACAGTAAAAGTCACTAAGAAAGAAAAAAAGTCAGGAGGATGGAAAGAGAAGTCGGTAATAAATGAGATCTTAGAAACATCTGGCATGTACAGAGAAAGTACTGTTAACAATGATTTGAATGTTGTGGTTACTTCTTTTGAGCAATAACATTTTTGCTGCACACTACTAAACACATATTATTTTTTAGTCATCTGGGTCAAATTTATCTTGGAAACATCAACCAAAGGGTTAATCTGAAAGTTACAAGTCTCTTTTCTTTGGTTCCAATTATAGGCAGGGCCAAGATCACCTGCTTCTTTCAGGGGAAGTGTGATCTACTTAGTGAAGCACGCATGTCAGGATTCCAAAGGTACAGATTCTGCTCAATTTGCTGCTTTATAAGCATATCTAATACATGAAGATCCAGATTTAAAATAAATTGGGAAGAATTTGTTTTTATTTTTATAACCTTTTATTTTGTAAAATTTCAAACATACATATAGTATTATTCAAATAGTACAATGATCCCTTCAAATACCTATATATCCTTCCACCTTCCTCTGAATCATCATGTATCTTTTTTCCTCATGAACAACCTGAAAGTAGTCAAGAGGACTTTAATCCTTAACATATTTCAGTAGCAGGCATCTCTATTACAAAAAGGCTTCTGTGCCTAATAGTAAAGATGTACCCTGGAATTCTTTAAATTTCTGTACTAAGAGATCTCTGATAACAGGATTCATCCAATTTATTTTTTAAATCCTGTAAGTCTATTTATTAAAAATAGCAATTTACCCTACTATATTTAATATGTTTTGAGATTTACAGAACAATCTTCTGGAACATAATTAGTGTCTATGGAGGGTAAACAATAATTCCTCAGAACTGCCAGTTCAATAATATTTTGGTATTTTTCAGGATGCCAGGCAACTAAATGTAGTCCATATCATTATGATAAAAGCAAATACATCTTGGGCCTGTGGGAGAGCCACACAACCGGCCATATCCCTCAACAGGGCATATTCCAGATTTTGAGAGATACCTAAAAAGCTTTCAGGTAATGACCTAAACAAGTCTTTGGACATTTTAAAGCAAGAGTCAGAATTTGACGGTGATCAAGAAGATCCTAGAAGAAGCCACATTAGTCTGTGTGATCAGCACAATCTACAAAAATCCATCACCACCTAGCTGGTCTAGGGTAAGGTACAGAACAGGCCATGGATACATTGTAAGATTAGACTGAAACCATTGATTCAGTTTTGCAAATCCTGAGGAACTGAAGGAGGAAACTAGTGTAATGTATAACATTTCTCCTGACCAAGTAATTTGAACTCTTTCAATCTCACCTATGTCCTATAACTAAGACATGGTAATCAGGATCTCCAGAAATTTCCCCTTCTTCTAGTACCTCCTATTATTCTAATTCTCCCGTTCTCATCCTACCTCCTGCTCTTCCTCCTTTCCATAAAAGATATTTACATTCTTAATTTTGTGAGGAAAAACAGAACACTCAAGTTTAAAATGCTATTTGGGTCCCTTAGACGTAAGTTACCCAAATCAATATAAAGTACACTTTATATAATCATTAAGCTGAAATAAGAGTAAGAGTCAAAACCTACCAATGATCCCATTTTATCCAAAGACTTCTTTTGAAAGTTAGCATATTTAAATCAAGGGAAAAAAACAAATTTATGCAATTGTGGAATTTATTCTGAAATACTGTGCATCTGAAGACAGGCTACTACTGTTTACTTATATTATCACTTTTATCATTCATCTACACATAGAAGATTTTTCTCAAATTAATCCTTTCTGGTTAACATATTATATTCTACATCCATAAAAGCAAATGGAAAGGCAAATAAAGCCCATATCATAGTCTATTAGCTATTAATATCTGCAACGCTCTCTCCTTCCAATGGCCTAGTGAAGCCTTGGCCCCTGAAGTGATAAAGATGAGCTCTGCCAAACTATTCCCCAGCTCTAAAGCAGTATTAACACGTTACAAAGTGCCAAAAGGGCCATTAAAAAAAAAAAAAGTGACCCACTTTTAGAAGTCAGCAGCTTTTTCCTTCTGGTGAAGTATGAATATTTAAATCAGGCAGACAAGTCAAGGAGCAAACATTCCATCCTGAATGCAATGCGTGCAACTCCAGTTCAGAGCTGAAAGAATCCCACTGTCATATACCAACATGGAAATGAATGCTCACTTAGGGCTCCAGAAGGGCAGCTTTCTAATCATTTTACTGCCTTTCAGACTTCAAATTCCAGATTTGGATGTGAGGGCAGAAAACAGTAAAAGATGGATCACAGCAACTCCTTTAAATTATATACTTAATGATTTATATCAGGCATAATATAATTTAATTTGTAGTAAATCAAGCAAACTGATGAAAGGTTAGGTTTGTGGTTATAACAGCTGTAAATCTGTTTTTACCTTCATGATATAGTAACAATACATAAGAGGAGTACTCCATTTGAGACAATGGTAAACCCATCATAATAAAATTGACTAGAATCAAGTTTCAACCTAAGTACTACTGTTTAAATGAGATAAATAATAGCAACTATCAATATAACACAAGATACAGAAAAATGAACTGGAAAATAAATCAAACTGCTATTCAAAAGCCTACCTACATTACAGCTATAGGTTCTCTTTGGTTTTACTGAGAAGACATTATTAAATGAAATATAATTTAAATAGGTGGAAAAATAACTATCAGAAACTCATATTAAGGTAAAAGATATAACTGGAAATTTTAGGGTCATCTGTTCCTACTCAAATCTATAATTATAATTTACAACAGAAACTCCCAATCTTTACACTGCCATGGCCTCCTGGACTACTACCTCCCCAACCCTCACCACTCCCATTTGGATCTCATTTATCTTTCAAACAGAGTTTTTCTAAGTAACAGCCTGTGCAACTTATCCTAAGTAAATGTAGGATTTTTATTCCTTCAGGCAACCCCAGATGAAGAAGCAATGCTATAAATCAATTTTGCTTCTGCAACAGCTATCCAAACTCTTTTAAACATTAAACCTGCCCTTTCACTCACAAACATTTTCATTTGTAAACAAACAGGCCAAGATTTCACAATTAGGAACAAAATTCCTTTTAAGGAAGAAAACCCTGCTCTCTTAACTATAGACATTACTCCTTTCTACGAGATAGAGAATTGATTTAGTTCCCTATGTTGTTTTAGCAACACAAGCAAACAAAAAAAAGCAAACAGGCCAATGAAATCTTATTTTCTCCAAATACAAACACATTCCACCCCTCAAATGCTAAAGCATTTTATAGGTGCTAATCAAAGATCACAAAGGCAGGTACTGATCAAGTCTAGTTGCAGGCAAGGAACACTGTAGTCAATCAAAGCCTCTGAGTACCAGGCTCTAGCATAACAACTGAATCTCAATCTGGTTGGTTTGTTTCCCAACACTTATGAAAAATTTTTAGCATGCAGCAAAGTTCTTATGTTTGCTCTTATGTATCAATCATGTTCATTGCTCTATCCTTGCCCTGGTTCACAGGATTCCTCTGACTGAGAATACTTCCATTCTCTCTGCCTTTCTGGACCCAAGTCCCACCTGGGTTCCCAAGCCTTCCCCTGCCCTCTCTCTTCTCATTATCTATACCACATACTGACTTTTATTATATGGTGTCCTGTTCTGCCATGTGTTTATTCCCTTCTTCCTACTAAAGATCATAAGCATTAGCACACATATTAGACATTAACACAAAGGAAAGGCTGAAAAAACATTTTCTGGTTGATAGATTTTTTATATTAAATATACCCAGTTAAAATTTGTTGAGGGGAGTCAGGACGGGTGGAGAAAAAAACAAGAGAGATTGCCTGGTACGTTTTTAAAAGTCCATTATTACCCTGGCTTGATTACTTGCTATATTGTACCCAACTAAACAAGCCAAGAATTAGACAAAATTTATTCAGAGCTTCTTAAATAACCATTTTAGGTCCTAGTAAACAGAATTACAAGAAAGAGCCAAAGCACTACAAAGCATTTTTAAAAAGAATAGTTGGAAATCAAGATTCTCTCTCTGCACGTTTAATGAAAAAGGGCACAGGCCCAACTTCAAAGGAAATCTCTGTTATTCTCTACAATGTACAGATTACTAGACTTTTAGAAAGCCCTACTCTCACCTTCTGTCACTTGCTTGATCCCTTCATGCTGCAGAGGATATGGCAGCCACATGTCTTGGGAAGAAGACTCTGGTCAAGGTTTACCTTCTTGGAATGTGGTCACCACAGAAATAAGGAGAAATTCCTCTTTGGACTGGACTCAATGATCCATGAGTGCACCACTGACTGTTCTCTTGCTCAGAAAGATAAAACACCATATTAAAACTCAATATATTTGGGGAAGAAAAGATAAAAACACAAAAAGGGTCTGTCTTATCTTCAGAAATGCAATTCTCAGCTTTGTGAGCTCTGGCATTCAGTTTAGCCAGATTACCAAGCTTATTTAAAAGCTGAAGGCTTTGCCCCAACTTCATCTTTTGCTATTTTCAGGGTTTGTTTCCACGAATACGCCTGAGCTTGTGTACATTTGCTTCACCCAATTCACACACTTCAGTGAACAGCGGCAGCAGAAACTAAGGTCCACAGCAGGAGGTTTAATTAACTGTACACAGGGCAGTGCCCACAGTACTGGGGCCAACTCCCCTGAGGTAGCACACCAACAAGGCTAATATGCAAGGAAAATCCACTTCTGCTGGGGTGGGGGGGAGTGTCCCCATCAAGGAGGATACCAATACAACAAAATATGAATAACCAAAAAAAAAACAAAAAACCCCGCAACACACTCAAACTCAAAAACTTTGCCAGGACAGTCTCAACAGGAAAACCAGTTTCTTTGAACACAAAGAGAAAAGCCAGAATTCAGTGTTTTCCAGTGGATGGGTCAGGTTTACTCTGCTTTCTAATGGGTTATTAGAAACCACTCTAAGGCAGTCTCACACAGACCTTTCTAATCATCTTACACGTTCCCTTCATATAATATTCTTTGTCAGGAGGGTTGGTAATGGGATTAAGCCATAAGACCAAAACAATATTAAATTATGATGGCAGTGGTAAAGATCTAGGTTGTAATCCAGATGGTAAATGAGCTTTCTACATGTAGACACACTGTAAAACTCAACGACTTGGAAGGAAGTCTGCCTTCACTCTGTGAAGAGTGTCTGGACAAATGAGAGTAGTTTCCAAAGACTCATCAAAGATTTCTCCTGTCTACACAGCAGGACACACAGTTGGCACTGCTCCCATAGTGAATACTGAAGTCAAAAGTGTATATTCAGGAATGTTGAACTGTTTTCTAGTCTAGATCAAGGATGACATAGATCAAAATAAACAACTTTATCCTCAATAAAGTTTAAGCTGATCTACAGTGATTCAGGAGGGCTATACAAGCATTTTTTCATGTTTAACAAGTGACAAACCCATAGAGAATAAATGTAATTGGCCAAATAAATATCACCAGGGGCAAATAAATGAGCCATCAGTATAGCATAAACCCAGCCTGAGATGAAGGCTTCAGGCAAGTTACTCCACCTCTCTGTGTTCTAGCTCCTCTAATACCAGGTCCCTATGTAACTCATAGGGATGGCAGGAAGTTTAATTTGATAATGTCTGTAAAGTGCTTTGAGCTCCTTAGAGAAAAGTGATACAAGTGGTTATTACATCCCACTCAGGTTGTGAGGTTGTGCAACATTAAAAAAAGAGAAAAACAACTCTTTGATAGTTTAGATAGTTTATGAAGAATTTTTATAGCCTGACAAGACACTTTATAATCGTCTTTTATTAGTCTTTATTACATGCCCAGGAGATAGGAAACATTCCTAGTTCCCTCTTCTACATAAAGAAACCAAGACAGTGACTTTTGAGTTGGGAGGCGTTCTTATCTCCATTTTCTAGATATGGAAAGCAAGTCAGGAAGGTGAGTGGCTTTTCCAGTCACATTCAAAAGGTGAGAGAGTTAAGCATAATTAAGAATCTGGAAAACATCAAGGGTCACTACTGTGTTCTTTGAAACCCTGACATTGTTCTGACAAGAGTGCAGTGACTAGGAAAACTGTGCTCTACCATTTACTCGTATAATCTTAAAAGAAGTTACTTTTCCTTTATGTGTGTCACTTCCATCTGGGGTTCAGTGGGGATTAAATTACATAAAGTATGGGCAAGCAATGACACACAGTGCAAATAAGTTATTACCTTTATTACATCTCAATATTCTGGAGAATATGTGTTCTCCTAACCTCCACAACTTTAGGAAAGACAATTCAGTGCCCTCAGACTAAATGAAATATGTGATAATAATTTTAAAAATAGTTTTATTGAGATATAATTCATACATCATACAATTCACTCATTTAAAGTATACAGTTCAATGGCTTTCAGCATATTCATAGATTTGTGCAACCATCACCATAATCAATTTTAGAACATTTCGTCACCCCAAAAAGAAACTCCAAACACATCAGCAGCCACTACCCATTCCCATTACCCCATCACCCTCTCTCACTCATATGCACATGCACCTCTCCACCCTAGGCAGCCATTAATCTGCTTTCTATCTCTATAGATTTGTATATTCCAGACATTTAATCTAAGTGGAATCATAAAATACGTGGCCTTCTGTGACTAACTTCTTTCACTTAGCAAAATGCTTTTGGGATTCATGCATGTGGTAGCATGTACCGGCACTTCATTCCTTTTACTGCCAAACAATAATCCATTGTATGGGTATATCACATATCATTTAACCATCTATCAGTCAATGGGTTCTTTCCACTTTTTGGCTATCATGAACAGTGCTGCTATGAATATCTGTGTAAAAGTTTGGTTTGGACATATGTCTTTTTTTTAAAAAGATTTATTTATTTTATTCAGAGAGAGAGAGAGAGACTGAGAGGCAGAGACACACACAGGCAGAGGGAGAAGCAGGCTCCATGCAGGGAGCCCGAGATGAGACTCGATCCTGGGTCTCCAGGATCACATCCCAGGCTGCAAGTGGTGCCAAACCGCTGCGCCACCGGGGCTGCCCTGGACATAGGTCTTTGCTGCTCTTGAATATATACCTAGGAGTAAAAACCCTGAGTCACGTGGTAACTCTATGTATATTTAAGATTCTGAAGGACTGCCAGGCTGTTTCCTGAAGTGGCTGCACCATCACACATCCCCCCCCCCAAGAAGTGCTTGAGGAGAAAGAAACTGAAGGGGGACCACAGCAGGGAGACCATGAACTGGTGCCTGCTCAGGGAGCAGTTAAACTAGCCCTACATGGTGACAATTTGTATTCCTGACAACAGGAATGAAAATGCTTCATATCAAGTTTCAGAAGGAAGAAATTAGCTGTTGGGATATCGTCCTCCTTTTTTCCCCTCTTTGCGTAAGCCCAGGCTAAGGCCAAGAGTACATAAACAGCTTTTTACATGCAGACTAATGCTGCTCCTATCTCTACTAGAAAGTAATAGAAAGTAGTACAGAACTTGCAGAACAAGGCTTTAAAAAACCCTCTATCATCTCTCAGATCCAGGTGGTAAGATAATGTTGCCCTTTTGAGTCTCTAGGATCGGTATGCAAAATTTATGAAATTTGGTATGCCAGGCCCTCACCATTCCCTTCAGTGCACCAGGCTAAGCCCAGCCCAAATACATACGTTCAACACAGGTCAAGCATACGCTAGCTCCAGCACAGTGTATTCCTGTACAGTGGCATCTGCAAGCCAAACAGAACTGGTAGAGGGAAACAGATGGCTTCTAAAAGGGGAAGAGAAGAAAAACAGAAGGTCAGGTAGGAAAGGGTGGGGGAAAGAAGGGACTGGAAAGAGGATAAGAGAAAGGAGAAGCATATTTTCTGGTTTTGCTCTTCCCACCTGTCACAGCACTCTCCTTGCTGGTTGCCAGCATGCTCCCTTGCAAACACAGCTGCAAGTGACAAAGAGCAGCCACTGTCCTACTCAGGGGGTCCCTTCCATGTTCCATACTGTAAACTGTACTGAAATGCCAACAGCTTACAAGAAAGGGAATTACACACCCATTAAAGCCACGAGCAGCAAACTGCTGCCTATAGCCAAAAAATTAGCATTGAGACCCACAGGTTCCCTACAAAATAACATAAGACTACCCAGAAAACATTAAAAAGCAACAGAATCAAAAGATTAAGCGCTTAAAGATGCAGCTTATTTTAATTTTGTAGATTTGTCAGACCTTATGATTAACTCAATCAGCATAAGATGGCATTGTGTCATATATTTCACATAGACACCACATGTTCAGTATGCTATGGGGCTCCACTCTTTTACAATTAAAGGAAAATTAGCAAATCTTTCCCCAGCAGAGTTAGGGATTGCCACTAAAGATTGCCAGTGGAGGGAAATGCTTCACACCAAATTTTAGAAAGGAGAGACACTGGCTCTTGGGGGCATTTTTTTCTCTTTCTCCCCAACTTTCCAAGGCCTAAGCCAAAGCTGAGGCAAAGGGAATATAAGCAGCTTTTTACACACAGACTAATGTTGCCAGCAGAGTTCCAGTGGCCTTGCTCACTGCAGGAGAAGGCGTAGTGACTAATACCGCTGGGTCTTGTTGAAGAAAAGTAGCTGGCTTCCTTTGATCAACTGAGTGGTGTGCTGATCAGTGTGATTTCCCTGTTCTGCTGACTGTGAGCGTGTTGGGGAGAGCAGGAGAGCTGGCTTCTGAGAGGCCCATGCAGGGAAGCAAATTCCATAGCTGCCGAATCACAGAAAGCAACAAAAAATAAAAGAGGGCTGAACTGGAAGCAGACACCTTAATTCTGCCAGCATGTTACTTACGGATATAAGGATCTCTAGGAGGGCAATGAAGTAGGTGCTTCTAAATCTCTAATTCTGACTCTAATTCATCAGTTGTAGTACTATACATAACTGTTCAACACCATATTCAAGACCAGATTCCAAGCTCCTGAAACCATCATTCTGAAACATTTTAATCATTTTGTCTTGATTGGGGGCAGGGGGAGGAAAAAAAGGAATTAAGTTTTTTTAAATTAAATTTGAAAAAAAAAACAAAAAAAACAAAAACCCCCACAAAACCAGGAACTCATCAGCGTAGTTTTTGAGACAAAGGAAGTATGTCCAGCACCTGAGTGTGTGTGTGTGTGTGTCTGTGCAGGACTACAGAAGCATATCTCTCCTATCTGCCAAAGAAACAGCTGTTAGAGTAACAGAAATTAATCTGCTTATATGCTATTTAGATTTTTTTCCCTAGTAAACTGCAAATTTTACCTAAAAATAAATACAGCAGTCTCCTAGTTCTCTGTTCCATTCAGTTACTACTGAGAACCACTTCTGTAAGTTTCATTATCGGATTGTACTTCTTCCTAGGGAACAACAGCAAAACGTAGTTTTCTAAAAGCAAATGACTTCTTCCAAAAAAAGGTAACTTTCCATCTTTAAAGTTTTAATTCTTGACAAATGGAGTCTGTGATTTCTTACACTAGATTCTAATCGTTGCTGCTTTAAGAGTAAATAGTCAATTGCAAATTGAGCAAATTGCTTTGGCTATCCTAGCACCAGAAATGAAATGGATTAGGTCAGCAGGTGGCATGTCATTTCAGGGCTGCCTGGGGGCCCAAAATACAGTTAGGTCATTTTTATTCTGGTGACAGCAGGAATGAAAACCAGAGCATTTAACATTACCTCCCGCCTCTACTCTCATAGAAGAGTTGACAGAAGCCCCTAAGCCTACATATCCAGCATCTAGGCTGCTTCTAGGGCCTTCGAAGACACCCAGGTTGAAGCTGCCCAAGATAGCTGGGACAGGATACTGGGACTTTGGTCCTAAGAGACACAAAGCTTCTTTTCCACACAAAGTGAACTCTCTTTAATCATTTTTAAGCACATCAATGTGCATTCTATAGCACTTTCCCTGAAAGAAGAGAAGAGCCATATGCCTCTACTCAAGGGGGTGAGGAAACCTTCCAGTCTTTGTTCTGGGAGTAGGGAGGATTGGAGGAAGGAGTGGACACAAGCCAAGAAACAAACACAAAAAAAGAATGATGGGAATGGAGAGACAGGCAGAAGACAGGGTGAACTGGGAGAAAAATCCTTCTATCCAGAAAGGTGAGCCTCTTGCAATGCTAGAACATTCAAACAATCCAACAGCTCTTCTATCCAGCCTCCTTTCCCCCTATATATTCATAGTAGTAGTAGAATTAAAGAACTGAGTCTCTGAAAGTTTCTTCCTATGATATAGTCAAATGAGATCAGATTATTTAATAGTATCTGAACTCTAAGATGTTATAAGGTGATAATACTCAACTTGCCAGGAAGAAGGAAAACGGATTTTGATATTAAAAAATTTACAAATTTCAAGATTATATGTTCCATCTTTAGACAACTATATTTTTGTGATTGTAATTTTCTTACCATTTTTTAAAATATTATTTATTTATTTATTCATGAGAGACACAGAGACAGAGAGAGAGAGAAAGAGAGAGGCAGAGACACAGGCAGAGATGGGGAGAAGCAGGCTCCATGCAGGGAGCCTGATGCGGGACTCGATCCCCGGTCTCCAGGATCACGCCCTGGACTGAAGGTGGCGCTAAACCGCTGAGCCACCAGGGCTGTCCTCTTACCATTTTTAATAGTAGAAAATAGAAAGTAACATCAGCTTTAGTTAGAATCAGAAGTCCAAACTCAATAACGTACCAGTTATTTTTTGCCTCCCTGTACCTTTTTAGAGAACTACTCTTTCCCTGCTCTCAGTAAATGTAGCTCGTAGAGGGATGATCTCAATCCTGCTTCAGAGGTGGCATGGTTGTTTGGTCAATGAGGTTTGGTTTGGCCAATGAGACAACTCTGGCTCCCTGGTCACATGAAGGATGACTGGTTCATGGACTGAAAATCATACCCATATCTGTGCTGGTACTTCCAGAGAAAAAGAAAACTTTCCCTCTTCATTGATGTTGACAAAATGGTAGGCTATAGTCAAAAGCTGCTAGAGGGAACCACTGCTGGTACTAAACAGCCTATATGCAAATGAAGCCAAAAGAAGGAGAAACTAAAACATAGTTGATGCCCCTAAATCCAGCCATGTCTGAAACCAGCTACATACCTAAACTTACTAGTTATACAAGCCAATAAAGTATCTTTTTTGCATCAATAACTTTGAGTTTAATTTCCATCATTTGAAACTAAAAGTCCTCACATTACTAAACCAGCCAAATAACCTTGGACAAATTGTTCAATCTCATTGTATATCAGTTTTCTGAACTCAAAAGAGGAGGCAAAAAACCATGTTTACCTTATAGAATTGAAAACTGCTAAGTACTACACAGGAGGCATTGATATTTTAACTAAAACAGAAGGGAGAGATAGAAGAAATAAGATATTCATGGGGCTAAATTGCTCCTAGCTGCTAGTGCTGATAAGATAACATTCTACTTCTATTAGTTTTCTCATCATTTGCCCTAGTGGGACCCGTGGAATCTTTATCAAACCTGTTAATCACCTAGTAAATCTTTAAGTATTTTCTCTTTGACTTTCAGTTGACAAGACTTTTCCACCTTCCTGGACCTCTCTGACCAAACTACCTAAATAGTTTACCATTACGGATAGGCAAAGGGATCATAGTAAAGGAAAATAACAGTATCATGGGTGTGTGTGTGAGAGAGAGAGAGAGAGAGAGAGAGAGAAAGTGTGTGAGTGAGAGAGAAAGAGAGAGAGTAGTGTCAATGGGAGAAGAGGTAAAGTAATAATTCTCACATGAAGATAATTAAGGATGAAAAGGAGCTACCCCTACACAAGATGAAAATCTAAGTGCCTCAACTAATATGTTAAATGATCCCCTTCCCCAAGGCATAGGTATTCTAAGAGCAGAACTGAACTATTTAAGATTACATTTTCAAGTCAAAATTCGTAATTTAATGTGTATTTGGAATTTGTTATAGTGTTCTGATAAACATTTGGTTTCACAGAAAACTAGATCACATCTCCCATGAATAACAGAATTAAAAACTTTCTGTAAAAATGTACCTGGTGTATAAAACATCTATAGGAAAAGAACGATTATTAGTGAAACAAACACTTAAATGTAAAAGTACTAACTAACATCTAGTCCTCTTTTGAGTGATGTAAGTGGGAAGATAAACCAAAAGAGCACAACTATATTTTTCAACTATACTTCCAAGAACTAGGAAGAAAAATAATGAAAGCACTACACTTTCAACTTTCAAAGTTTCTGGGCCTAAAGATTAGGCATGAATGAATTCATTCTTAAAAGGAGGTTTTATTTCAAGATATTTTCAGTACCTTTGACATCAATTAGCTTTTTCATTACACATGAAATTATAACTACATGCTATGCCTGGCAAAAAAAGAACCCCATGGCTCAGCATTTCCTAACCTTAATCAGTGTTTCATGTAAGCTAAACATTAATATTTTAAAGCAAATAAAAGATACGACGCTTTTCTTCAGGTTTCTAATTCACCAAAATGTTTCTGAAAGCTAAAATATATTGGTAAATGTTGTACACTTCCAACTATAGAGAAGAGTCAAAAGATAATTTCAGTCAACTCATCTTCCTTAAAAATTTTTTTCCAAAAGGAAAAGCTGAAAGCCCGGGTATTAATATAATAGTTATTCTTATGAACTAAATTATATAAAGTTCCTTCTCTAGCAAGATTCAAACAAATCATTAACTCTGACAAACCAACACCATATACATTTGTTCCTAGATGATTCAGGAATAAAAATGCTATGTCAAATTGGCCTGAGGTTATCAGATTTAGTTAGGACAATATCAAACAGCTTTTAACTAAACTCGACTTGCTTTTTCCTATATGTCTTTGTACGTATGGGCTCCACTCACAGAGATTCTAACTTAATTGGTCTAAGATGGGGCCCCAGATGTAGCACTTTTCAAATTATCCTAGCATTTTTCAGGTTATCCTAGGGTACAAGCTAGGGTTGAGAATCACTAGTCAATAGGTAGATGTGGGTCTGGCCTTCAATACAAAAACTAGATTTTATTTTAATATCTATTCTATAACTCCTGAGAAAATCATTACTATTTAAATCACTATACTTTCACTAATATGCCAGAAGATAAGATCCTTAAAAAGAGAAATCCCTATCAGCCTTGTTCAGCACTGAAGCCAAGTGGAATGCCTGGCACATGAATAGTTACTCCATAAATATCTGTGAATGAATTAAAAGCTAAAAAGTACACTTCAGTTTTAGTAGCTTGAAGAAATACAGTAGAGGCTCTCTTAAATCAATAATGATCAGGTCAGGATCAATAAAAAAAAAAAAGAGGGTCTCTAAATCAGTAAACCATAAAAATTTATAAACATATCTAAGTATTTTAACTTAAATGAACATTCATTTGCTAATGTTGTAAGATAAGACTAGGTCTTTGTTTGTATGGATCTACACCTTAAAGAATGTCAAAACGTCTTTCCTAAATTTTTTTTTAATTTTTATTTATTTATGATAGGCACACAGTGAGAGAGAGAGAGCCCGAGACACAGGCAGAGGGGGAAGCAGGCTCATGCAGGAGCCCGACGTGGGATTCGATCCCGGGTCTCCAGGATCGTGCCCTGGGCCAAAGGGAGGCGCCAAACAGCTGCGCCACCCAGGGATCCCTCTTTCCTAAATTATAATCATAATGCATCCTCTACCATTTCCACTTGTGACTTTTTTTTTGTAGTTTCAAGTTTTTATTTAAATTCCAGTTAGTTAACATACAATGTAATATTAGTTTCAGGAGTAGAATTTAGTGATTCATCATTTATATACAACACCCAGTGCTCATAACAAGTGCCCTCCTTAATACCCATTACCTATTTTACCCATCCCTCCAGCAACCCTCAGTGTGTTCTCTACAGTTAAGAGTCTCTGTTATGGTTTGCCTTTCTTTTTTTACCCCCCTATGTTCATCTGTTTTGTTTTTTATTTCCACATGAGTGAAATCATATTTGTCTCTGATTTTTTTCAAATAGCATGATACTCCCTAGCTCCACCCACACATCACTGCGAATAGCAAGATTCATTCTTTTGATGGCTGAGTAATATTCCATTGTGTATGTATGTATATGTATGTGTATATGTGTATGTATATGCATATGTATGTATATATGTATATATGTGTGTGTGTATACATACACCCAAACTTCTTTATCCATTCATCAACTGATAGACATTTTGGGCTCTTTTCATAATTTGGCTATTGTGGATAATACTTCTATAAACATTGGGGTATATGTACCCCTTCGAGTCAGTATTTTTGTATCCTTTAGGTAAATACTCAGTAGTGCAATTGCTGGGTCGTAAGATAGCTCTATTTTTAATTTTTAGAGGAATCTCCAATACTGTTTTCCAGAGTGGCTGCACCAGCTTGCATTGCCACCAACTCCACTTGGACTTTTATTTATTTATTTTTTTTGTGACTTTTAAATTATGGTGAGGATTTAAGATGCTTTGAAGTAATCTAAATGTAGAATCCTTCTAAAATTAATAATTTACCCCATTCTTTTACAGTTGTCTTACCCAAATATATTGGGCAGAAATTTTTTTACTAACTCTTTATCAGCTCTTTCCAAAGCATTTAACTTGGTTTTCATGGGAACAACTTGCTTTTTCGTAAGTCACTGGTTTATGTAACAGTTCAATTACATAATTACAGTAACAAGAACAAGTAGCATAAACAGGCTTGGGAACAAACACCACTCATTCTTGATAAGCATTCTACAACTGATGGGAGATGTATGTGAGCACCTCAGACAGCAACCTATTGGCCACAGGCATTCAGAGGGAGTGACAAGAGACAGTTAAGCCAATGAGTCAGTTAAGACCTTTCTCTGCATAGAGCTTTTATTGTTATACAAATGATAGCCACAAGTTTCTTCCCATTGACCTTTCCAATTCCCTAGAGCAGTGAGTTCATCTCTTCACTAGCAGATCATCTGAACTGAAATGCAATGAAAAAGTATCACCAGGTCTATATATTGCACCATCAGAGGATCCTCAAGTATAGAGGCAGCAGTAGTCATGGAATCTCTTAATACAAAACCCCTTAATGTATATCCAGACTCTCTAATTCAGATGTAAGGCATTTATAAGTTAACTATTGGGGGATCCATTTAAAATGTAATGGAAAATGAGCCTAAAATCAGAATTTTTTAAATGCTCAACACATTATTTTACTTAGAGTCTTTGGAGTAAAAGCCTCAAAAGGATATAGACAAGTATAATAGGTCTGTTTTGCTAATTCACAATCAGCTCCCATTCGGCAGGTGTCTCAAATGAGGACATTCTGGCAACAAAGAACTGCTGCCACCAGGAGGCTCTACAATGTACCTTTTATTGAAAGTCTTAAAATTTAAAATAGTCTTGCTTCTCTATAGCTAATGTGATACCTTTTCAAATACACAAGTTTTCCATGGAAAGTTGTTTTTAGTAGTTACAGCATTTCTGCTCCCTACTCCTAAGTGATAAAGCCTCAGATTTTGAATTTTATCTTATAAGAAGAAAACAGAACTATTAGAAATGTTTTTAGAGTAGGCAGCAATTTTGTTTTTATTTCAGCCTTTTCCAACAAAGCCGACAACTCTAACCTTATTCCATGGGACATCTGGCAGAAGACTCCAAAAGCAAAATAAACTGCATTTACACCGGCTGGGGCTGTGTGGGCCAGCATTCGCAAAAAATTAATTTAAATTATTTCTAGGTTAATATGGAAGTGATGACAATGGCAAAAGGAGGACTTTAAGGGTTTGTAAACCTTGACTGTTTTCAAATTACTCTCAGCTAGTATCACAGTCTAAACTTCAAAAAAAAGAAAAAAAAAAGACAATAATTAAAAAAAAATAGGTCCCTGTTTACATACTTTTAAAAAAGATAATGGATAGGGGTGCCTGGGTGGCTCAGGGGTTGGGGATCTGCCTTCGGCCCAGGGCGTAATCCTTGGGTCCAGGATCGAGTCCCACATTGGGCTCCCCACAGGAAGCCTGCTTCTCCCTCTGCCTATGTCTCTGCCTCTCTCTGTGTCTCTCATGATTAAATAAATAAAAGTCTTAAAAAAAAAAAAAAGATAATGGCTACATGTCACAACTGTCAATTTCGAGGAATCTAAACTTGTTCAAGATGGACATGTCACTTCCATTGTCCATGAAACATTTTTTAGCGTGTCTGTTTATTTCGCCACAACAGCTCTCCCAATCAATGAATCAGGAATCGGCTGTAAACATGTAGCATAGATTTCATAGATGCTCCTGTTTAAAAGACCTTTAGACACGGAAATTTTAAGATTAGCTATAGAATCTTTGTGCTTTGTGTTAGTAAGCAAATCCTGTGCTGTCCCTAACCCTCAGGGCTTAGTTCCATAAAGCAGTTACATTACTTACAAGCACAAATAGTTTAGTCTTTCTGCTAAGCTGATGGGCTTTTTACTTATCTATTTTTAAAAATCTAATCAAGTGCCACATCTTATAAAGAGAACTGATTTTATTTGCTTTAAACAGAGTAAAAAAAATCAAGATGGATAAAGTGTTAGGAAAAAAAAAACCTCCAAAGGTTAGCACCAAAAATAAATAAAAATATTATGGGTATTAATCTGTTTTGGTTTACATAAAAAACATAACTAAGGATTTTTCCTGAGTTCATATTGTGCTTGTTTAAGGAAAAGAATAGTTCTTTTCACTAGATCATGTCCAGAGGGCTATTAATGCTTCAGACCTTTTTGTTTCCCTTCTTAGAACAATATAAGCAGTTACCGTATCACTGTACAATTCACACAGGTATAATCTTTTGAGGGTCTCCGAGTTTTACAGGCCAGGGTTTCCTTATCGTTTTTAGAATAGCCTTTCTCAACCAAGATTCCTCATTTGAACCATAGAACACAAAAACTTGTTTCAGTGACTATTTTCTCAATTACCACAAGTATAGTATGTAACTAGTATCATTCTAAACCCATTGAAATATAATTCAATACACATAACAGATGCCGACAGCATTAGGGCTTACTTCTCCCACCAAACCTAGTCTTATTTAGAAACTGTAGAAAAGAATGAAATTTCTCAAATTACACAGGAAAATTTAACACTTCTCTCCATATTTTGCTTTCTAAATAGAGAAAAAAAGAAAAATTGGTGTGTCCTTAAAAATGTCAAATATAATATGGCTCAAGGTGAAATAAGGAAAACCAACTAACACTAACTCCAACAGCAGCAAGGGGGTCTCACAAGTGCCGTCAGTCAGTAGGTTGTTCTAGAACTTGCCCCAGCCAAAATGAAATCAGGTCTCAGAGAAGGCAGCACCCACTAACTCTGGTGAAACCCAACTCACAGCACAAAAAATATAAAAATATGATTCTTAAGGGGCTTTTCCTCTAAAACTCCAGACTTAAACTGCACATTTTCAAGTTTGTCACTGGATGACTTAACTGCTAACCTGACTGATAGGTACAAAGCACTATCTTTCAAAAAGTCTAATCTGTTTTTGATGGAAATTCCAAACATACCACTTTTCCTACTTTGCAGAGGTTTTATTCTGTCAGTTATTTTTCCAACACAAAGAACTCTAGTCCTCTAATAACTCACCTATAAGAAAGTCTAGTTAAACATAAAGATCTCACTAAAATCTGCAGAGAACAGAAACTGAAGAGGCTGAAAGCCACCCTGCACTCCATCTCTATCCTCTCACAGGGGTAAGGAAAGGAGGAAGGTTAACTGTTAAAATTCTAAGATGTCAAGTAGCAGAACCTCACAACTTCCACTTACTTAGAAAAAAAGTTAGGGATATCTCCAAGAAATGAAACATCAGGGATCCCTGGGTGGCGCAGTGGTTTAGCGCCTGCCTTTGGCCCAGGGCGCGATCCTGGAGACCTGGGATCGAGTCCCACATCGGGCTCCCGGTGCATGGAGCCTGCTTCTCTCTCTGCCTATGTCTCTGCCTCTCTCTCTCTCTCTCTCTCTCTCTCTCTCTCTCTCTCTCTCTGTGACTATCATGAATAAATAAATAAAATCTTAAAAAAAAAAAAAAGAAAGAAATGAAACATCATGGGTGATTCCTTTGTAAAGTATGCTTAATTATACTATACTCTTGGTAAAATGAAATCTGACTTAAAAGGCTATTTTGAAGGTCAGTTCAAAGCATGTCAAACTTGGGACACCTGAGTGGCTCAGTGGTTGAGCATCTGCCTTCCGCTCAGGTCGTGATCCTGGGGTCCTGGGATCGAGTCCTGCATTGGGCTCCCTGCAGGGAGCCTGCTTCTCCCTCTGCCTGTGTCTCTCATGAATAAATTAAAACATATATATATATATTTTTTTTTTAAAGAGATATCAAACTTGTCATACATGACTAAAAGAAAGGCTTTGACTTGGTCTTGCTGGGCTGCTATATTCTCAGCATCTAAAAGGATACCTGGTATATAGAAACATAATAAATATTTGCCAAATCAATTAATTGTTAAAGCTTTTCATTACATTCAAGGTAGAAGTCCATCTGGCATGTGAAATAGCTTATCCTTTAAGAAAATGATCCTAAAAATGGGCACAATCTTTCCACAGAGCACGGAGGCAATATACAAGGCTTCAGAAACTTGGGGATGTTGGCCTGATACAACTCCCTTTCTCTGAGAGGTGGCTCCCTCATCTAACCACGTCTGTACTAGTGACAGGGTCCCCCTGGCCAAAGCTGACTGGACAAGGACTAGATATCTGGTCTAGTCTTTGTAAATATCTGGAATGAGAACATGTCAGCAAGCTTAGGATGGTCTCTTCAAGGCTGTATGGTGCCCAGAAGACTTCTGTCTGCTAAGTGTACAGAGAAGCTGAGAAATCTGGTCTATGGAGGGGGGAAATGAAGCAGATGCACAGAAAGAGACAAGAGACAAAAACTCTCCAGTTCTAGTCCCAAAAGGTGCTCCTGGGTTCCTGAGTTATTCTAACATGGTTCCAACAAGTTTTCCTTTATGTGTAAGCTTTTGAGGTAGATTCCTTTATGCAGATCAAAATCTTCACAAAAACATGTTAAAAACATTTATTTTCTCCCGATCTTGTCATTTTTTTTACTTCCAAGAAATAATCAAATTATGTGCAAAAATTGATGTTCAAGGATAAATACTGTCAGAGCTAGATATGAAACAGTAAAGAACTGAAAACCCAAATGTCTAAAAATAGTGACTGGACTAAATTAACCCTATACAGGTATCTCCTATGCTCCGAAAGTCTGAGTTATGCCACTTTGCTGTCACAAAAGACCTACATTATTATCTGTTTTCACTAACTGAAACAAATCCAAAGAAAAAAGCCATTACCATATTAATGTGGTCTTTCATAAAAGCAAGATGGTAAATTGCAAACTTTCACGAAGCGGGGGATATGCTACAAGCGGGGGATATGCTTCACTTTATGCCATCATTTTGGCTTATGAAAGGTTTCACAGGAATGCTTTATTTTCAATTAGCAGAGAAAACCTGTCCCATATGATAGGATACCATCAAGTCACTAAAAGTTAATATTCTAAAACGTAAGAATATTTTAAAATGTAAAAGAATGTGCCAGACACATTACAAAACAGGTATTTCCAAAATAATAAGCATAATACCACTCTGAATTTTATTTTTAATACAAATATACAGCATAGAAAAAAAGAAGAAAAGGATCTAAAACATGCAAGTGAGATCACAGCAAAATTTGACTTTTTGCCCCTGAATTTTCCAAATGAACATTCATGACTTTTCTAAAAATGAAAAAAAAAAAATGTTTACAGAAATGCTAGACTGCAACTGCCCAGTGCCAATATTCTAGTCTCCTTTTACATTTTTTTTGTTTTTGTTTTTCATTTATTTATGATAGTCACACAGAGAGAGAGAGGCAGAGACATAGGCAGAGGGAGAAGCAGGCTCCATGCACCAGGAGCCCGATGTGGGATTCGATCCCCGGTCTCCAGGATCGCGCCCTGGGCCAAAGGCAGGCGCCAAACCGCTGCGCCACCCAGGGTTCCCTGCTAGTCTCCTTTTAAAGCTAAGGTGTAGGAATATACACATACATACACAAAGTTATGCTGTAGTAACAAATTTTATTTAAAAATGAACTCATTGATATTAAACAAAAGAGACTATTTTTAAGTAGATGGAGTTGAGGAGGAAGGTCCTCATTCCCCTGAGGTGAAAAGATGACGTCTCAGCCATTATTTAGAATTTAGTAAAAATTCAGGGAGATAGAGCCTCAGATATGAAGCTGTCCTGAAACCAAAGCAGAAAGAGCAAACAAAAGTCAAAGAAATGGGTACACAAGGCCCCCCTGCGATTTAGCTTTTTTTTTTTTAATTTTAGTTTTTGTAAGATTTTATTTATTTATTCATGAGAATACACAGAGAGGAGAGAGAGAGGCAGAGACACAGGCAGAGGGAGAAGCAGGCTCCATGCAGGGAGCCTGACGTGGGACTCGATCCTGGGTCTCCAGGATCACGCCCTGAGCTGTAGGCGGCGCTAAACCACTGAGCCACCAGGGCTGCCCTTAGCTTTGTCTTACTTATATACTTTCCAATGCTTTCCCTCTCTCTTGACAATCTAATAGTGTTCTCAACTAGTATGATCCATCTACCCCTTTAAATAAATGTAAATCTCGTATTTTTCCTTGATGTTATTTGAAATTCAAAACAGTTTGAGCCACATGGCCTGGATTCATACAGAGCTCTACCACTTACTGGCTCTGTGACCTTGGGCAAGTGACGTAACCTCTCCTTCTTAAAATGAGGATAACAGTACTTATCTCCTAGGGTTACTGTGATGATTAAATAATTAAATTAGTATGCTTCAAGCACAGAGAGAAGTATCTGGCAAATAGGAAGTGCTATATAACAGTACTAATACTATATTATTGAGCATTAAAAGGAAAAATAATAGTCCAAACTGCTTTGTTTTCAAATCATACAAGCTTACCTTCTAATCTTCACCCGACAGAACCTCTGCTCTAGCAATCCTAACTACCTGTAGTCCCTGAATATCTTTGTTGTATCTTATTCCTATACCTTTGTACACACTGTTCTTTCTGCCTGGAAAGCCTCTGTCTACCTACCAAACTGTTATGCATCCTTCCATACTCAACTCCAGTATCAGCTCATTTGTGAAGGTTTCCATTAAGTTATTCTCACCGAGAGAATCTCTTCTCTGGGTACCATGTATATTGACTTCAAATTTTTTGTAATTGGTTTCATGTTCATATTCCCTATAAAAGCCTAAGCTCAGCAACTGTCCAGATATACATTTGTTGGAACTTAAATAATTCAGGGAGTACTTATTTATTCAACAAACGTTTACAGACAGAAACAAGTAAAAAATTCCTGGCCTCATAGAGTGTAGAGTTTCTGAGCTGAGTGTGGTACCAGAAAGTATCAGTTTAAGGGGAGAAGAGACATAATATCCCATGGGACTAAACTCATTAGTAATAGGCATTTATCATATTTTATATTATAATTATCAGGGCCTACATCTTTTTTCCACCCAGAAAAGAAGTGCAACCAAAGAATATGTTCACCTCTCTGGTAGACTCCTAAAGAATGTCTTAACCAAACTGTAGAGAGCTGCATGTGGCTTGTACTAAGAAAAATAACAAGGGAGAATTAGAGAGGCCCAAAAAAGAGTTCCTAGCACAGTCTGGGGATGGCTGGAAGTCCAAAGACTTAGTCAGCCGGTGACATGTCTCAGGAGTCCAGGATACTACACAAAGACTAAAGATCCTATCTAATGCTAAGTCCCGACTTTCATTTTTCTAATTTTTAAGCTGAAGTAATATACACACATAGCTTTAAAAGACAGTAGTAATACAAGGCTTACAATACAAATAGCAGTTCCTTGTACCAACTCTTTCCAAATCTCTAGTTCTGTTCCTCTCAGGAAACCACTTGCAAGTCTGTTAGAGATTTCTTCTCTGAGGAAGGTATTTTTGTATCTTATTTTAAAATATATGCTCATTGTGATTTCCCAACTTTTCACCTTAATCATTACCTACTAAATTCTTACTAAAGATAACTGAAATTTAGTTCTTATACTACTTTCTCTCATCCCATCCCTACTACCATTACGTCATCCACAATTTTTAGTTAAATCTGTATTTAAGGTTTGTATTATTAGAGCCATGTAAATAACATTAATTTTTTTGTTTTTTTTTAATAAATTTATTTTTTATTGGTGTTCAATTTACCAACATACAGAATAACACCCAGTGCTCATCCCGTCAAGTGCCCCCCTCAGTGCCCGTCACCCATTCACCCCCACTCCCCACCCTCCTCCCCTTCCACCACCCCTAGTTCATTTCCCAGAGTTAGGAGTCCTTATGTTCCGTCTCCCTTTCTGATATTTCCCACACATTTCTTCTCCCTTCCCTTATATTCCCTTTCACTATTATTTATATTCCCCAAATGAATGAGAACATATAATGTTTGTCCTTCGATTGACTTACTTCACTCAGCTAAAAAACATTAATTGGCAGCCCCAGTGGCGCAGTGGTTTAGCACCGCCTGCAGCCCAGGGTGTGATCCTGGAGACCTGGGATCGAGTCCCACATCAGGCTCCCTGCATGGTGCCTGCTTCTCCCTCTGCCTGTGTCTCTGCCTCTCTCTCTCTAGCTGTGTCTCTATGAATAAATAAATAAAATCTTAAAAAAAAAAGAAATAGATTTAAAAAAAAATAAAAAACATTAATTGATGAAACAATTAATATACAGCAATTATACTTCTTTTGTACATTTTGTTGTTCCTGGAACTAAAAATGCCTTGCTTTGTTATTTGCTTGGTTTTCTATATTCCCATCATTAATTCTTCCTCATACTTTCCAAAGAAGCTACACAATCCCTCTAAATGGCTCAAAACACATCACAGAATATATTTTTTTCCCCTTGGCTACATCTTTCTTAGTGTCCTCCACACTCTTGTCCAAACTAAACTGGTTGGTCTCTAAATCTGTTGTACAACAGTCATCTGGGTTTTTTCTTTATCAAATGGGATTTTCTTCATCTCTCTTTTGTTTTGGATTCCCTATCTTCTGGATTCATATCTTAATCTTTACTGGAACATCCTCCAGTAGCTTCCTCAAAAACGGTGTATGGGAGGTTAAGTCTTACAACTTTGCAGGTCTACAATGTCTCTGTTCTGTCCTCAGACTTGATCAAGAGTTGGATCAAGAGTTGGATTGGGAACAGAATTCCACATTGCAAATTACTGTTTTCCAGAATTTCAAAGGCATCATTCTCCATTCTAGCTTCCCGTGCTGCTGATGACAAGTTTGATGCCATCTGATTCCCAAACCTTGTTTGCAATTGCTTTTCCTCTGAGGAAGCTTTTAACATCTCTTACTCCTATTGTTCCGAAGTTTAGCAATAATGTGGCTCCCAGTATGGGGATGTTATGTCTTTTTTCATTTGCAGTGTTTGGTACTCAATAAATTCTATTAATCTGTAATGTATGGTCTTCAGTTCTGAGAAACGTCCTTATATTAGTTACTGGATGATTTTCTCCTCTCCATTTTTAGTTCTCTTGTCTCAGAATTTCTATTGTCAGGCAGTAGACCTTCTGGTGTGATCCCCTAAAATTTTTCTCTCTTCCACCATTGATCCCTTCATTCTTCCCTTTATTAAGAGAGTATTCCAATTTTATCTTCAAAACCTTTTTATTATCAAGAATTCTTTTTTGTTTTCTAATTGTTCTCTTATTCCTAGCATCCTGTTCTTGTTCCACAGATGCAATGCCTTCTCTTACTGATCTGAGGACCTAAAGTTGTAGTTATTTTGAATTGTCCCTTCCAATTTTCTGGGTCTGTTTTGATTTTCATTTTAGTGCCTTCCCTTATATATCTGAGATTCTTGGCTGTTATGTTCATATTTAAGAACAAAGGACTAAGGATGTGGAACAACTAAAACTCTCAGATGCTGTTGGTGGGAATGTAAACGGTACATATTTTGGTAGTTCCATTAAAGTTAAAAATATACATATCATACCACCCACCCACATGTAGGTATTTACCTAAGAGAAATGAAAACAATATCTCCACACAAAGGCTTACATATGAATGTTCATATTAGCTTTACTAAAATTTGGAAACTAGAAACAATCCAAAGAGTAGATCCTGTACAAGCCTGTTTTTTAAAAATTCTAAAATACATAAACTTAATCTATAGTGACAAAAAGCAGACCAATGTCTGCCTGGGGACAGGGTTAGGGGGTGGAGGAAGGAAGGAACACAAGGAAACTTTTAGAGGAGATGGATAGTTCATTATCTTGATTTGATGGTGTTGCCCCCAAAATAAAACCCTTTTAAAAATGAGTTTCATATTAATTATACCTCAAAAAATCTAGAAGAGAGAAGAACAGAAATGAGCAGAGAAAAAGTATCCAAAATAAAAGAGGCTTTTAGAAAATGAGGTACTGAAAATGAACTGAAAACCACAGGGCTGATGTGTATACAAGAAGGTCTTCTCATTATTCAGTATATACCCTATTTTCAGCGTGGTGCTTCCTTCTGCCCTAGACTGCTATACTGTGCCTAACATATCTGAGTCAAGCGTCAACCTGGGTAAATTTCTCTAGAGTAATGGCTGGCATATTTTTTCTATAAACAGCCAGGTCTTTGCCACAACCACTCAATTCTGCCATTGTAGCAGGAAAACGGCAATAGACAATATGTAAATGAAAGACGTGGTTGTGTTCCAATAACTTTATTTATAAAAATAGGCAGCAGGCCAGATTTGGCCCAGGTGCAGGCCATAGTTTGCCAATCCCTGCTCTAGAGAATCATACTAGTCTTTCCATTTTGGGAGAACTAATCAATTTCTCTTCAAAAGTGATGGCTATAAAATGCTTTATACCTAAAGAAGATAAATAAGCAAATAAAAAGGGAAAGGGAAGTCATGAAAAAGGATACTGAAAATCTAAAAAGAGTTCTATATAATCTTATCAGCTATTAGCAGCAGGGGCAATACTTCGGATAGCTTGCAAAAACTGTTTCCATCTGACGAACTCATATGCAGGACAAACAGATATCATCAGAGCAGGAAAAGTATGTCTTCAGAACTTTCTGTGACAGGTGTTTATAAATGGCTTCCAACTGTTATTTTGCCTACCTTGACTTTAGTTGGAGGTTTTAAGATGTGAATAATACTCTGGGAGATTTTGCTTCAGATTTTTTTTTTCAATTGAAGTATAACTGACATACAATGTAACATTGAGTTCCAGGTATTCTAAACAGTGAGTTAATAAGTCTATATGTTACACTATGCTCACTACCAGTGTAGCTACCATCTGTCACCATACAACACTATTACAATACTGTTGACTATATTCCCTATGTTCTATGTTTTATTACTGGGACTTTTTTCTATATCTGGAAACCTATACCTCCTACTCCCCTTCACCAATTTTGACCAGCCTCCCACCTCTCTCCCCTCTAGCAACCATCAGTTTGTTCTCTGTATTTATGGCTCTGTTTCTGCTTGTTTGTTCATGTGGCATTTTAGATGTCACATATAAGTGAAATCACATGTATTTGTCTTTCAGTGTGGTGCTTCCTTCTGCCCTAGACTGCTATACTGTCTGATTTCTTTTCCAATTATGATATGAGATGACAAAAGCACTAGATAAAATGAGATCAGCACTTAGCATTATACCCTCTAGGTCTAGCCACACTGTCACAAATGGCAAGATCTCACCTTTTTATGGCCAAGTAATATTCCTGTGTGTGTGTGTGTTCCATTCCTCAGTCAATAGACACTTGGGGGTGCTTCCATATTTTGCCTATTGTAAATAATGCTGCAATAATCAAAGAGGTGCACATATCTTTTTGAATTACTGTTTTTGTTTTATTTTTTTAAATGATTTTATTTATTTATTCATGGGAGACACACAGAAAGAGACAGAGACACAGGCAGAGGGAGAAGCATGCTCCTTGCCAGCGGCCTGATTCAGGACTCAATCCCAGGACCCCAGAATCATGATATGAGTCAAAGGCAGATGCTCAACCACTGAGCCACCTAAGCATCCTGTGTTTTTGTTTTCTTTGGGTAAATATCCAGTAGTGGAATTACGGGAGCATATTTTTGTTTTTTGAGGAACCTCCATACTATTTTCCACAGTGGCTGCACCAATTTACATTCCCACCAACAGTAGACAAAAGTTCTTTTTCACTCTACATGTTCTCTAAGACTTATTTCTTGTCTTTCTGATTCTAGCCATTTTGACAGATATCAGGTGGTATCTCATTGTGGTTCTGATTTGCATTTCCCTGATGGTTAGTGATATTGAACCTCCTTTCATTTGTCTGATGGACATCTGCATATCTTTGAGAAAATGTCTATCCAGGTTCGTTGCCAATTTTTTAATGGGATTTTTGGTTTTGGGTTTTTTTGTGTGTTTTTTTTTTTTTTTTTTTTTTTTTTTTTTGGTGATGAGTTGTATAAATTCTTTACATACTTTGGATATTAGCTCCTTATTAGATATATAATTTGCAAGTATCTTCTCCCATTCACTAGGTTGCCTTTTCGTTTTGTTGATGGTTTCTTTTGCTGTGCAGAAGCTTTTTATTTCAGTGTAGTCCCAATAGCTTACTTTTGCTTTTGTTTCGGTTGCCTGAAGTCACTCCAGATTATTTTAAAAGTCAAATAAACATTCCATGAAAAAGGTGAACTGTAAAGTAATATACTTTTTTAAAAATAAAGGCTGCAATCTCCTTCATAATTAAAAGGTGAATTAACTTACACTTCTATTGTCTCACATTCACAATCTACAATGAGATACACACTCAAGAAAATAAAACTCAAGTTATATCAATGAACACATTCCCCCAATTTCACTAAATTCTTTTCCTTCAGGCACTGTAACTTTTCAGGATAAGTTTATCTGTGCCTCCTGACTCCACAGGAACAGGAGTCCTGATTTCTTTTCCAATTATGATATGAGATGACAGAAGCACTAGATAAAATGAGATCAGCAATAATCATTGACTGTTCATAAAAAGAACTAAGTTTGGAATTGATTATCTTTCGTTTTCTTCTTGGTCAAAATGATACAAATTTTTTTGACAAAAGGTGGAAAGGTTTTTTTAAAAGGTGATTGAGGTGGGAGTGGGAGAAAAGGTGACAAATTAAACATATTAGTTGAAGATTTCTAGGGCCTCATTTTTCAGAGCAAAGGAATGTCTGGTGTACCTGACAGAAACTAATAATCACTCTTGTCATTTTCAGACAGAGCTAGTCAGAGAGAGGTTCGCCAATCCCTGCTGATTCACACAAACATTTGCTTCCTGAACTCAGAGTAAATCAATTTTGGGGAACATGTCTTCTGTGAAGATAATTTTATAGGGCAACCTCTCTAACCAGCTACCATGTGAAGACAGCAGCCCAACAGTCAACTTCTTTTTCCTGTCTGGTTCTCTCACCCTCATCTGTTGGGAGAAAGAAATGCAGGAATCTGTGATTTGGCCTGTCACGGTGTTCAACATTTTAAAAAATTGAAATCCTTAAATACCACTGGGTTTTGGTAAACTTGGTTTTCCTGAATGATGTAGGTATGAAAGTATTATAACAAAGGGACATCAAGGCTGCTATGCTTCAAAGGCATGGAATATTAATAACAATGGTGACAATATAGTTTATAAACAAAGATTTTAAATATCAATTTTAAAAACAATTTATAGTTCACATTTGAAATAAATTACATAATCTTCTATAATAGATTTATCTTCTTATAATAAATTGCTTTGGCAAATAGTAAAATTATTTTTGCATTCCTTGCCCTAAAGAAGGTTGCTAGCTGAGGTGGCAAAGGGAAACTTTTCTAAAACTAGTAATAAGTACTAATGGATATTTTAACTTTATAATATTTTAGGATTCACACATCTTCAGATATACATTATAATTAACTTACATTAGTAGAAAAAACTTATAGTTATACATGGAGACAGACACTGTTGATTGCTTCTATAACATCCATTATTCTCTATCCCTTCTGCTTCCCATGCTAACAAAAACCAATTTTGTTTGGGTAACTAGCCTCCAAATGTTTGCGAGGCAAATCCTCAGCTCCTGAACCTCAATCAGTCTTGGATCCATTCTTCTTGCTGGTGACTACTTTAAGCATTGGCATGTGACAAAAATGGTCGGTCAATGAGATGCAGTCTGTTGAAAGGCCTCTAAGGTTTCCCCTGCTCTTAAAAAGAGACATTTAAGAATAACTGGTCCTTTTTTTTTTTTTTTTTTTTTTTTGCCCCAGAATGTTCATAGGTGAGGATATAAAGCCTCGAGTTACAGCAATGACCATGAGCAACGTTTGCTGACACGTGGAGGGCAGCAGAGCAGGAAGAGGACTAGAACATGGTTTCTGATGGTGTTGCTGAGCTGAACTTGACGACTCTAGGAACTCATTAGGTGAATAAAGCTATTTATTGTTTTAGCTACTTTTAGTTAGCCTTTCAGTTACATACAGTCAAAAGCATCTGAACTGGCAATTACAATGCCCATATTACAGATGAGGAAACCAGTTCAGAGAAATTCAACAGACACAAGGCCAGTCAGTAAATGGCAGTCACGATTAGAACTTCTTGCTTTTCTTTAACAAATCTCTAAATAACACTGTGCATGAAGCACTAGGTATACAATGGGTTTTAAGTGTGAAGGGAACACAGATCTTAGAGACTCACAATCTAGAAGGGATATAAACATACAAAAAAGTAGTTAAAGAAATGTGATAAAGAGGGATCCCTGGGTGGCTCAGCGGTTTAGCGCCTGCCTTCGGCCCAGGGCATGATCCTAGAGTCCCGGGATCGAGTTCCACATCAGGCTCCCTGCATGGAGCCTGCTTCTCCCTCTGCCTGTGTCTCTGCCTGTCTCTCTCTGTGTCTCTCATGAATAAATAAATAAAATCTTAAAAAAAAAGGAAAGAAATGTGATAAAGAGAAACAGAGCAAGAAGCTATCAATTCACAAGAGAAAACATTTAACTATCCCAAAAGATGTTAGGGATAAGTATATCTGAGAGATAGCAAATTCTTTTCTTTAGTGACTTAAAATTTCAAAAGACAACTTCCTATGACTGTTACATTTCAAAATAAATTTTTAAAAACTTCCAAAGAAACAGATGTAATCTTCTAAACATAATGTTGAATAAATTAAGACAAAAAAAATACATCTTATGTGAATTCATTTATAGGCAAAATTAATTTATGTTATTAGAAGTCACAATAGTGGTTTCTCTGGTAGAAGAGAATCATAATGAAATGAAGAAAGCACAAAAAAGTTTCTGTAGTTTCTATAGTAAAATCTGATACTGACATGGGTGCTAGTTATCCAGGTGTTTCAGCTTGCAAAAATGTATCTGAGCCATATATACATACACATAAATATATACACATGTGTAATTTTCTGTATTTATACTACACTTCAGTAGTTTAAAAAAACTATGTTCTTATAAAAAATATAGATAGAAAGAGTACAAAAAAATTAAAAGTGCCAAATTCCTTGGTCATCTCTCAGGAATCCCACATTTCTGAGAGGAAATCACTATTAACAGTTCCATGTAAATAATTCTAAATAATCTACAACTTTCCCCACATATTTTCTCTCTCACTCTAAGATTCTATTCATTTATCTGAGAGAGAGAGATGAAGAGAGAGAGACAGCATGGGGGGAGCAGGAGAAGCAGAGGGAGAAGCAGACGCCCCACTGAGCAGCAAGTCAGTCACTGGGCTCAACCCCAGGACCCTGAGATCATGACCTGAGCAGAAGGCTGCCACTTAACCAACTAAGCCACCCAGTAACCCCTCCATGTATTTTCGAGTATAAATGGCCATGGATGCATATACACATTTTTTTAAAACATTTTATTTTAAATAATAAATCATATTTTATATCTGTTTTACAATTTGATTTTTTACCTTACATTCATCTTTCTACTCAGTTAACTACTTCATAATATGCATGTATTGTTAACTCTTATGTATTACTTGCCAATGCACGCTGATATATTTGTAGTTATTTTCAACTTTTCATGTGTGGCTATTTCAGTACTGTAGTGTCCTGTAAATGAGCCTGTGGGTCAAAGGGCAGACGATTAAGTCAGGTTTGATACTAAAAAGAGAAGATAGGAAAGAATATTTCTGGTCGAAGAAATGATAGAGCATAACCAAGAAAACTTAAGTATGTGTCAAATCTGAAGGACAAGGTGTGTATGAGTTCAACGGAGAGGCTCATGGTTAAAGATAATAAGGGGTTTTCTGAGCCACTGTAAGGAATTTGGATTTTTTCCTAGAATCCAAAGCAAAAGGAGCTACTGAAGAGTCACAACCAGGAAAGCCAACATATAAGGGGGGTCTTTTATATCTTCCTGTTAATAGTGAAAGGCTGGATGATAAAGACAGAACTGCATCCAAGGGAGCAGGTGAGCATGAGCCATGTTAAGGAGCTTGAATAAACAGGACTGGATAAGAGACTCAGAGTGAGACTAAAGGTTCATGATGACTTCCATGTCTCACTTGGTCACTGGATAAATGCGAGTGTCATTAACCAAAAAGGGATAGAAGAAGTAGGATTTGAAGGGGGGTGGATTTGGTGTTCTATCTGGAGAATATGGAGCTCTGGAACATCCAACAGGCAAAAGCTGAAAATGCACATCTGTCTAGAACTCAGGAGAGAGGGGAGGAGGAAATAAAGATTTGGAGGTCACTGACATTTAGGGATGATTTGAGGCTGTATGCCACTCCCGGGGGAAAAAAACAAAGCAAGATGAGAAGGAAGACAAACATAAAACACCACAGAATATTAATTTTTAAAGGGTAGGCTGAGGAAGAGAAGTGAGTAGGTGCATTCAAAAAGGTCAAAGAACAAAGAAAGGAAGGTTCTTGGTTCTCTGAAGAAGAAAACCTTAAGGAAATGGTCATTAATCTGAAATGCTAGAGTTAGTTCAAGTAAAATGAAGTTGAAAATTTACTTTAGATTTGGCAATTATATTACTAAAACTTTCAGTGAGCTCACTAGAGTAGAACGTAGATGGAAAATGACTGCACTTGGTTGATAAAGGGATATAAGTAAGGAAAAATAACATCAAATAGAGACTAACCAAAGATTAAGCTTTTTAAGAAGTTTAATGATGAAGAGACAAAGAGGGCAATGGCAGAAAGAAATTAAGAAACAAAGAAATTCTTATTATTTAAAAGGATAAGGGGCACCTGGGTGCCAGTTAAGTTCAGTGGCTGCCTTTAGCTCAGGTCATGATCCCCAAAGCCCCAAATCGGGCTTTCCTGCTCAGCTAGGAGTCTGCTTCTCCCTCTCCCTCTGCCCCTTTCCAGCCCTGCTTGTGCGTGCACACAGTCTCTCTCTCTCAAATAAATACAATCTTTATAAAAATATTTTTAAAGCATAAAAGAAATGTAAGCCTGTTTTATGAGGTCAGAATAAGTTTAAAGAGAACCCAAAGAAGATAAAACAGACAGAAATAAGTGATGTAGAAACATCACAAAGGAGATTGTTTCTAGATATACCAGGTTTCCAGACTGCTGGCTCAACTCATTTACTGGTTTATACTACTTCACTTCATAAAAGTTTTCCTTTTCTGAAATTAAGATAAAGCTGCTCTGAACTGAAACAGTTAAAAATGTTATTGAACTTTCTTAAAATATTCAAGTAGGAAACAATATTGAGAATATTTTTTCCCTATCTGAATGGGAAATCTTTTAGTGGTAAAATGCCTTAGCGTGGACATCATAGGCCACCTTACCAGACTACTAGCTCCTTGAAAGCATAATGAATTTATATATTCAAAAACACTTGCTACATAACTACTATACTAGGCTCGAGGGGTACAAATACAAGCAAGACACATTCTCTATTCTCAAGGAGCTTACAAATAATTACAACACAGTGCAATGAAAACAAGTAAGAGAGGTGGGCACAAACACCATGAGTACACAGAAGAGGGCTATATAGCTTTGCCTGGAGAGTGGAAAGAAGTCAAGGATCTCTGCTTACCCTGGGTCTTCAAAGAGTAAGTAGGAATTTACCAAGTAAAGGGAAAGAAAACTCCTGCTGTAGAGAACAGCATATGTAAAGGCACAGAGAAATGAGAGAGCCTAGTATAAAGAAGCGACACCAGGGAACTTCTGGGGTATGTAAGGCAGGAAAGGACACAAGAGAGCAATCAAGAGTGAGCTGCTAAAACCATCAGTGCTAATGAGCTTGAACATCTTGAAGGTGATGACCAGTCACAGGGAAGTAACACTGCAAGATTCTCTCTCTTTTTTTTTTTAAGATTTTATTTATTTCAGAGAGAGAGAGAGAGAGAGAGCGCGAGCGAGCACAGGAGCGGGAGGGAGAGGGAGAGGGAGAAGCAGACTCCCTGCTGAGTAGGGACCCCCCCCATCCCCACCTCCACCCCCCCACACACACACACGGGGCTCGGCCCCAGGACCTTGGGATCATGACCTGAGCTAAAGGTAGACACTTAAATGACTGAGCCACTCAAGCGCCCTAAATATATGGATTGCTTCATGAATTTGCATGTCATCCTTGTGCATGACATGCCATGCTACTTTTTTTTTAAATTTCATTCCTAGTGTAGTTAACATTCAAGTGTTATATTAGTTTCAGATATACAATACAGTGATTCAATGCTTCCATATATTACCCCATGCTCATCAAGGTAAGTGTACTCTTAATCCCTTTCACCTATTTCACCAGTCACCCTACCCATGTCACCTCTGGTAACCATCTGTTCTCTATAGTTAAGAGTCTGTTTCTTGGTTTGTCTCTTTTTTTTCCCCTTTGTTTATCTGTTTCCTTTCTTAAATTCCATATATGAGGGAAATCACATGATATTTGTCTTTCTCTGACTGGCTTATTTCGCTTAGCGTAATGCTTTCTAGATCCATCCATGTTACTGCAAATGGCAAGATTTTGTTCTTTTTAATGGCTGAATAATATTCCATTGTATATGAATACCATACCTTTATCTATTCATCTACTGATGAACACTTGGGCTGCTTCCATAATTTGGCTAAATAACGCTGCAATAAACACAGGGGCACATATATCCCTTCAAATTACTGTTTTCATATTTTTGGGAAAATAGCCAGTAGTGAGATTACTGGGTCACAGGGTAGTTCCATTTTTAATTTTTTGAGGAATCTCCATACTGTCTTCCACAGTGGCTGTGCCAGCCTCTATCCCCATCAACAGTGCATGAGGGTTCCTTTCTCTTCATATTGCCACCAACACTTGTTTCTTGAGTTTAATCGATTTTAGACATTCTGACAGATGTGAAGTGCTATCTCATTGTGATTCTGATTTGCATTTCCCTGATGATGAGTGATGTCAAGCATCTTTTCATGTGTCTGTTGGTATCTTAGAAAAAAAAGTCTGTCCACGTTTTCTGCCCATTTCTTAATTGAATTATTTGGGTTTTGGTGTTGAGTCTTATAAGTTTTTTATACATTTTGGATACCAACCCTTTATCGGATACATCATTTGCAAGATTTTCATTCTTTGCACCTTCCATGGACCTAGTACCAGGCAGGCCTTTCACTATAGAAAACTCACAATAAATATATGTGGAATAAACAGAAGAGTCAGAATCTTAGAATGATAAAAATATTTGAAAAAACACAGATCCTAAGGAGAAGGGAATTGAAGGGAACGGAGTATTTAAAGCACAAACTAATTTACTAATGAAGTCACAGTTATACTGGCTAAGGCCCTGTTTAAAAAAGTGTTTGTTGTATGCATCATCTACCCGTCAAAAGTTAAGATTAACGTTCTCCAAAGTGTCAAAGTGAAGAGTCCCTACATGCTTGAAAAAAGTTCCAAAAACTTAGACTTTGACTAGATTTTCATTGCTTGAGGCAAATTCTCTTTGATAAGTAGAGATGAGCATAGAAAGAAAAAATACAGTAGATTCTAATAGTTCAGTGTCAAGACATGTAACATCTGATAATGAGCATTAAGAATTTCAAATTGAATTTAAAGTCATTCCATGGGGTGCCTGGGTGACTCAGTAAGTTAAGTGTCCAACTCTTGATTTTTGGCTGAGCTCATGATCTCAGGGTTGTGGGATCGAGCCCTGTGTTGTGGGCTGTGCTGGGCATGGAGCCTGCTTAAGATCCTCTCTGCAACCTTCCTGCTTCCCCTCCCCCACCATCTCTCTCTGCCTCTCAGAAAGAGTAAAAATAAAATAAAAAGTCATCCCATGTGCTAGCATCAAAAATAAATGATTAGAATGAACTAAGAAGACTGCCCAAACCTACTAAGAGAAGTAGATTGCTGCGTTTGGCAGAAATCACCAACTTATTTGATTTCCTCCACCACACTCGTTAAAACATCCTACAATAACATGGTACCCATTATTAAAATATGAGTTCCTTTATCAATCTTCTTTTTTTTTTCTAAAGATTTATTTATTCATTCATGATAGACATAGAGAGAGAGAGGCAGAGATACAGGCAGAGGGAGAAGCAGGCCCCACGCCGGGAGCCCGATGTGGGACTCGATCCCGAGATTCCAGGATCACGCCCTGGGCCAAAGGCAGGTGCCAAACCACTGAGCCACCCAGGGATCTCCCTTTATCAAGCTTCTTTATCAATCTTTGATTAGTTAGGTACAACTACTGGCAATAGTGACAACTGTACTCTGAGAATAAAGGTTAAAAAAAAGGGAGAAGAAACTGATGCCCTATGTACACAAGAGGTAGTAAACTCAAGAAACAACTAGACCAAAGGTTTCCCATAAATATTGTGCAGTAGGGATGAACTTGACTAAATCCTAGGGAACTACTAAACTCTGGACAAAGATGAGGTCAGATTCCCACCATAATTTAGGAATCTCTACTCTAAGAAAATAACAATTCTAAATTCTAATGTGATGAGCCAATCACACTAGTTTGATTATGAATGGAAAAGGGTAACATTCTCTGGTCACTGGCATCAGAGACTGGAGATAGTCATGTATCAGGTTACCATTATTAGACTACAAGAACTAATTTACTTATTTGACTCCAAAGCAATGAAGCCTAAAGGCAATGTAATTATTGTGCCTAATGTCCTATTTCAAAAAATATTTGATAAAGGTCCACAGAATAGAATTTATTAAATAAAACTGAATGAAGAATACAGTGATCTGGATTCTAGTCTTAAATCAGATACCGATTCATTATATATATAATCATGGCTAAATCACAAACAGTCCACATCCCAATTTATGTATCACAATAATGTACTTACTCATGACTGTGTTAAATGTTCTAAGTCCTTCAAAAAAGTAGCACTTGACATGTAAGATGAAGGTGTTCCAAATGAGATGTTAATCACTGTGACTAAAGTTAACCATTTCCACTTAAATAGAACTTACCTCCAAAATACTCAGTGCACTCAATAGATACATGTTCATTAACTCCTAAAAGGCATTGTCCAAACATTCCATAAATAAGGAAATAGACATATTAAATTAATTCAGAATCTATCAAAAATTCTGTTACAGAATCAGGAATAGACCCAAACTCTGAGTTTCCCCTCCCCCATCCACAGTCCATTGTTTAAGTCACTTTCCTAGCTTAAATTACGTTGTTCTATGGATCAGAAACATAATTAGTTATGATAGGAACAGAAACTTCTCTTCCAAAGGCTTCAAATCCATTTTAGTAAAATATGTTCAAACTTAAAATGAGAATGGTTTTATAAATGGCAACTATTTATTAAACCCAGTAAAGTATTTCATCTTAATATTAGGTTAAGCAATCTGTAAAGAATAGAGACTGTAATTTTTAAACACAGAGTTGGAAAAGCAAACCAGTAGCAAAGACCAAAGACTATGAAGGTATCTACCTCTCTAAAAAAGATTAAGAAAAATAGGAGAAAGGGTAAAAGAAAATAAAACCTAAAACTGATATGTTTCTAAGGAATTCTAAGGAATACTATGGATTATCTGTATATTATAAGGATTATCTATGGATTATCTGAAAACTATACCTCCAGAAAAGCATTAGATACTTATTAATCCATCTTCCACATTAGTAAAATGCTTCCCCCGCCCCGCCCCCCCCACAGGGTATCTCCTGGGAAAAACTAAGTACTGTCATATACGCTGTTAATCTGATAACAGCATTTTCTGGAGGCTTTTTGGAAATAAGTAGTAAAAGTTTAAAAAATATATATATATATATATATACACATACTAAATTTCCTTTATATAACCTTAACCAAGTAAGGTAGACAGATTATTGTTCTCAATTCTTTATATTCTGTTATAAAATTATACATCCACACTCTCTGTCATGTAACATTGCAGGGCTTGGCCACATGATTTGTTTTTGCCGATGAGATATTAAAAGACTCGGTGCCAGCAGAGGCTTAAAATGTATTTTGGTAGTTTTGCCTGTTTCTGGTATTCTGGTGATAAACCATGAAATGGGTATGCCCTAGGTAGCTGCTGCCCCTTCATGGTAGGCCTCAGGGTAAACAGGTTCAGAGCAGATCTAACGCAACATGTAGCCTGAAGGCAGGACCAGTCACCACAGACTGAAGTAGATGTGTGTGGGCCTAAGTCATGAAAGTAGATGTGTCCGGCCTAGATTCAGGAAAACCCCAGGTGATGTACAGACCCAATATGAAAATGAACACCATAAGCCACTCAATAAAACACTGGTTTGTTATGCAGAACTATTACAGCAATATCTGACCAGTACACCCAGGATTCTTACACCTAAAAATGTATCCTAAAGTAATCAGAGAGAAACAGATTCATATGTGCATTTTATCATAGCAATATTTCTAACAGCAAAAAACTGGAAACATCCTATTGTCAAATATTAGAGGAATAATTAATTATAACCTAGCTAGGCCACTAAATATTTGAACCTATGTACATATTTTTAAAAAACACTCAAAAGGGCAGCCTGGGGCAGCCCTGGTGGCGCAGCGGTTTAGCGCCGCCTGCGGCCTGGGGTGTGATCCTGGCCACCTGGGATTGAGTCCCACGTCGGGCTTCCTGCGTGGAGCCTGCTTCTCCCTCTGCCTGTGTCTCTGCCTCTCTCTTCGCTCTCTCTGAATGAATGAATAAATAAATCTTTAAAAAAAAAAAAAAAAAAGGCAGCTTGGGTGGCTCAGCAGTTTAGCACCGCCTTCAGCTCAGGGCCTGATCCTGGAGACCTGGAATCAAGTCCCACGTCAGGCTCCCTGAATGGAGCCTGCTTCTCCCTCTGCCTGTGTCTCTGCCTCTCTCTCTGTGTCTCTCATGAATAAATGAATAGAATCTTTAAAAAAAAAAAAAAAAAAAAAAAAAAACTGGGATCCCTGGGTGGCGCAGCGGTTTGGCACCTGCCTTTGGCCCAGGGCACGATCCCGGAGACCCGGGATCGAATCCCACGTTGGGCTCCCGGTGCATGGAGCCTGCTTCTCCCTCTGCCTGTGTCTCTGCCTCTCTCTGTGTGTGTGTGTGTGTGTGACTATCATAAATAATTAAAGAAAAAAAAATTAAAAAAAAACACTCAAAAATGTAAGATGTTCATAGTACTCTCAGTTTAAAAAGCATCAAAAGAAAGATGACTAGACTATTTTTAAAAAAATTATTTACAAACAGAGAAAAAGATCAGGTGAATAAAATAATTCCCTGAAGAAACACAAATGCTTTTCTGTACCAAATATTATTTTATGCTAAATATTATACCAAATACTATACTCAGAATAAAGAAGTAAATTAAGACAAGCATCTTCCCTAAAACTTCCTGAAACTAACGATCTATTCAGGAAGATATATATTAAAAATCAGTTATCACATATGTGTAATTACAAATTGCAATAAGCTATTGAGGCAGAAATTGCTAATTATCCTCAGCATTTATTTCCCCCTTCTTACATGGAACCAGAGTCTCCGAATTTTATCTGCCCATGGCCACCTGAAATGGACTACACTTCCAGCCTTCCTTGCTGTTAGGAGGGGCCACATAACTAAGTTCTGACCAATGGGATCTAATTAGAAGTGGTACATACAACTTCTAGTAAGCATCCTTAAAAATAAAGGACTTGCTTTTTGTTGCTTTTCCCCCTTCTTACCAGATGGAGCAGGTATTTTGGACTATAATGTGAAAGCTTCATGCTGAGAGTGGCAGAGCAACAGAACAGGAGGAGCCTGAGTTCCCTAACACTGTGGAACTACTAACTGTATACCTACAGGCCTTTCACATGAGAGAGAAACAAAATTCTACTTTATTTAAGTCATTTTCATTTTTAGTTTTCAGTCATTCACAGCTGAACCTAATCATAACTGGCACAGCTATAAAAGAAAAATGAAGGATTCAATAAGAGATCATAACAGAAACTGTTCCATTTTGACAGGAGAAAGGTCCCCTGAAGAAGTAACATTTATTCTGTGACCTGACACACCTGGCCAGGAGAGTACCAGGTGAAGAAAGGTGAGGTGGCAAACTCTTCACAGAGGGGAAATCAAAGAAGCAACTGCTGTAACTTAAGCGTAAATCATCACAGGAACAGGTAACAAATTTGGAGATGTTAAGACTGATTGTTTATACAGTGAATTAGAATAAAAGCAGAGCAGTAAAGCAAATAGGTGGGTTGGCTCCAATATCGTAATATCTATTCCAACAAGCAAAAATTATGCCAAAATGAGGAGGGAGGGGTGCAGAACGAGAATGAATCCCGTTAAAGAAATTAATAGCTGCTTCCAAACTTCGGTATTACTAGTGTTTAAAATAGATGGATTCTCTGATTGGAGTGTTTCATATACCATGAGAACGTCACTGGATATTTAAATGCTAATTCTCCCTGGAACAAACAAAAGTTTGTTAAAAATTTTTGAAATAATGTTTCTTGTCTATTTCTTATTATAAAAGGGAAACAAATTTATTGTAGGGATTAAAGCAAATATGTACATAAGACATTAAAAAATAAATCATATGTAAATTCATCCCCTTCCAACATTTCATAATGAAACTGTTTCTATACGTATTTACATGCCCACATACATAGATACATAAGACACACTCAAAAATGGGACTATAATGCATAAAAGCTGCATGTGCTTTTTCAATTGCTTTATCATGAACACATTCCATATCATTAAAATATTTTTAAAACTATGATTTTTAATGGCTCCATAACATATAATTTGTTTAGCCAATCAAATCTGGGGATTCCTGAGTTAAAACTGTCAACCACAAATTAAAGCCCTTTGAGTCAGGAAGCTAACTTCAAAATCTGCAATGGAGAGTTTATTCAAAAATCTCAAGTTACAGTTTGAAAACATTGGAACCGGGCAGCCCCGGTGGCGCAGCGGTTTGGCGCTGCCTGCAGCCTGGGGTGTGATCCTGGAGACCCAGGATCGAGTCTCACATCGGGCTCCCTGCATGGAGCCTGCTTCTCCCTCTGCCTCTCTCTCTCTGTGTCTATGAATAAATAAAATCTTTAATAAAAAATAAAATTAAAAAAAAAGAGAGAAAACATTGGAACCTTCTAACCAAGAATTCAATGAAATTCACTGAGTTTTAGCCATAAAAGATGCTCACTAAAGACTGTATTTTCCCAAATGGAGCATAACATTTCATAGTCTTGAGGAAGAAACTGATTAAGTATCAAAGACTGAGGTAGTAATAAAAAATAAGAACTACTGAGTGCCCACTGTAAGAATTAATGACTATCTACAATGTTCTTTTTTTAATAAAGCAAAAAAAGAGAATGTATGCATTTATTACTGGTGTAAGTTTTCAAGTAGATATAGAAAAAAGTAACAACAGAAAAGTACACATAATATAAAAAGAATAGAAACAAATAACAAAGGATTAGAAGTTGTTAATTGTGGAATATGATATTCTTTGAACTTTGCTATATTTAGCATTTTTCTCACAACCAAAAAAATTAATGTTAAATTAAAATATTTGTCATGTGAGTAAAGTAATTCAGATTTCAGCTATCAAAATAGAAGGAAATCAGTGTTTTGCCAGAGGCTAAGAAAATCTTTTGAGAAAGAAAAACAAAATTCTAGGCATTTAGCATTAGGCATTTGTTGTAAAATAAAACTATTTTAAACTGAATATCAATGTTTTATGTTGGAAATAAGCCTGAGGAAGGCCTAGCTTTTGAACTTTACCGCTGAGCTTTCTTCAAGTACTAGACTACCTAAAAATGATATATTTTCTGTTCTATCAAAAAGGTTGTTTTAAGCAGTTAGCAAGTATTTTAAAAATTGCAAGACTGCATTTCAGTTTCTGACTATTCTGTTAACTTTGTATACCTAAGGTTTTCCTGATGCCAAGCCCATTTTTTAATATTCTGGTTTCTTTTTTTTTTTTTAAAGATTTTATTTATTTATTCATGAGACACACACAGAGAGAGAAGCAGAGACACAGACAGAGGGAGAAGCAGGCTCCATGCAGGGAGCTCGATGCAGGACTCGATCCTGGGACTCCAGGATCATGCCCTGAGCCAAAGGCAGACACTTAAGCGCTGAGCCACCCAGGCACCCCAAAATTCTGGTTTCTAAAATCCAAACTTAGTTCAGATGACAGAGTTTACCATTTGATGAAATGTCTTACTACTAAACATAAATGGATGCAATTTTCTATTAAGTGAGGTCCCTAGCAGAAAAACTAAATTAAAGAATAAAAAATTATAGAAATAAATGAATCTTTACATCAGTTCTCACAAACAAAATTTTCAAATAAATGTAAATTTTTTCAATTGCCCCATTTTCCCCAAATGTAGCTTTAGGTTGTCGTCACTTTGTGACAGCATCCCCCACCCCCTAACTCCACTAATCAGTTCTCACCTTCTTTCCCTGCTGGAACACGTGAATTTTTCAGCAAAAGTGACTCATTCATTGGCATCTTGTCAAACTAACCCTGAAACTATAAGGAAGCTTGGCGCTAACAGAATTCTAAAGCTAGAATACTTTCACTAACACACATCATTTTGACTTTAGAGAACTGAATCACTTTCAGATCCAAATACATACTAATGAACTCTGTTTATATTTTTCCTTACTAATTGTTCTCCACCATGCTACCTCCTCCCAATTTTAGTTTGGCAATTCCCTAATCTAAAGTATCTCCTGTCTCTAGAGAAGACAAGATGGGGAACACAGAAACAAAAGAACAGGAGTGGGGAGAAAAAAAAAGCAGTTGTTCACTCAGCCTGGAAAAAGATCCTATTCTGAACAATTAGCAACTCGTATCCATTCCATACAGTTCTCAAAATTTATTTCTCCCCCTAGTTAAATGAAAACACAATAGAATACACAATACAAACACAATCAGAAATCTCCAGAAACAAATTACTCGTTATTATTATTTCACTAAATAAAAGTTTTTAAAAAGCACACAATAAAAAAAAATTTTTAAACCACACGAAAATCAATTATTAAGAACTATTTAGTCAAAAATCTTCAATAATACGTCACCAGCAGGAACTATCAATTGTAAATCACCTTATGCTTTTGGTTCAAACATTCATCTACGCCAAGATAGAAAGCTGCTCCTTTTAACCAGAGGGAGAGTGGTAGGGAAGGAACAAGAAAACAAATGCTTTGTCAGATTACCATAGACATTTACTTAGAGCTCTGTCAATTGTCACACTCCACCTGGTGGCAGGAGCTGCCTGAATTGGGGAAGTAGCGGTCATTATACAAGAAATTCCAAAGAATACTTTCCAGATGTCTTTGGGGAAAAAGCAAGATGCTTTTCTCTTGCTCTATACAAATAAATCTAACAAGGTTTCACCAAAGTTTTTTCACATAATAGGTCACTATGTAATAAAGAATAACATACAGGTTTGACAGTAATCAGAATGGGAGACCTACATTTACAGCAATTTATTTACAACCAATCTCCACGATAAATTAAATGTCATCTCAAGTCCTTAAAACAGGTTAACAAGACACATCCAGCAACTACAAGATTCTCTATCACATACTCCCACTAACTTTCTTTACCTCTTTCCCCTATGGGTAAACTACAGAGTTTAATTAACACAGTTAACAGCAGCCCGCCACATTGCTTTTAGATATTTGCCAGTAACATATACCCATGGGATACTCTAGACACTGATTTCAACCAAAAATAAAAATAGATAAACAGAGCTCCAACAAAATTAAAACTGAGTCTGGCTGCCCACACTTATTTTCACACATAAGGAAAAATAGCAGTTCTCCTAGAAGCCTCAAGCAGACATATCTTTAGAACACAATGTTAAAAATATGCCCCCCCCCCTTTTGCCCCTACCTGTTTCTCACTCAAAGCTGTGATTTTGGCTTGGAGTTCATGAAGCTGTTTCTTTAAATCAGCATTCTGATTGGAAAGAAAAAATATCTGTGAGAAAGATATTTCATTTGTTAACAGAATAGTAGCAAGAAGACTTTATGCATACTGTATTACAAATGATGAAGCAATCTTAAGCATTTAGCCAATCAAATTTGTCATGCATTAAACTATAGTTATATTATCATCACCTAATACACAGGTCCTAAATGTAGCTCCTACCACTAGAATAGGGGCAGTTCCTTTGCAATTGTTTCAAATTACAAGTTTTATATTTTAGCATCTTATACTGTAGTAGTATTCCTTCTTATTGAAATATTGTTATTCTTTATAGAAAGTATCAATTGACAGAAAACCTAAAGCTCCACTAATCAGACAAAAGCAAGAAAATGGAAGTTATAAGTATGCATACACTGCTTAATGGCATTATCAATAAAGATAAGAGTTTTTTCTCCACTTGCCCTCTCCCTTATTTAGTAGAGTACATTTGTTATTTTAGCCTAGATTTGAAAAGCTGTCAGTGCTGCAACTGCCTTAACACTACATCATTCAAATTAACACACTGACTACCAGGGTATTTTCTCAGTTCTAAAATTCTAGGAATCAAAAAAGAATACTATTTTAGATGAGATACACTGAGCGTGCTTGCTTTATACTCAAGTGGGGAAAAAAATCCAAAATTAAAATTTTCAAATGCTTAATGTAGCAGGACAGCCTACTAACAGACTGAGCACCATTCCAATAAAAGACTACTTTTTCTTCATTGTTTCACATGCATTTCTTTCGATTCACCCTGTTTGGTCTTCTGCCAGGATTGGGACACACATCCTCCCCTTCATGTTTACTCTACATTGTCTTTCTTATATTTGATATAAAGCTTCCGTAATGAGATCACTCACAAGATTGTCCAACAACCTACTGCCCCTTCAGATTCTTTTGAGTTAAGATGCTCTGTTACATGACTACCAGCTCTATCAGAAATGCTAAAATTTTCTAATAATATTTCAGTTGCTGACAATGTAGGTTACCAAATTAAATATAAGAGTCTACTAATCTAAGGTCTACTGCCTCTTGGTTCCCTAAATATAATTTAAATTTTAATACACTTTAAAAAATAAAAATAGAGAAGCTTCTCAAAGAAATAGGACTGTCAAACAGGAGTTCAATGTGGGCCATCAATGCCAACCCTCAGAATCCATGGACTGTGTTAAAACCCAACAGGTCGCTGGGTACTAAGTTTTTGAAGAAATGAATATGCTTCCCACTTCCAAAAAATCAATCTGCTTCAGTACCATTCTTTAATCCAAGAATTAATTTTCTTAACTTTACAATGAGGTGTATATGGTATGTTTAACAAAGTTAAATATATATATATATGTATTAAACATATATATATATATATATATATATTTCCACATATATAATAAGTCTAAGTGTTCTGTGAACAGATTTGTGGGCACACAGATCCTGAAAGTCTGATAAACACTCTTCAAACTTAGGACCCACTGTCTAATGGCTACAAAAGAGACACCACCTGAACAATAAATGTAATCATCAAAGACAAGATAACTTTTTAGGAAGATTCCTCTTCAGGGATAGAGATGAACCTAAGTCAAAAACTCCTATGAGAATTTGAACAGAAGGTAGCATCTGTTGGATTATTATATAAGGTAGTTTTAAACCCTCTTTAAGAGTTCTTTCAAAGATAATTTTTTAAAAGTTCTTTGAAAATTATTCTGAAATTATTTAATCATAGTGGAATTAAGTATTTAAGTGTTCTGTACTATATCTGTACTGTGTAAGCTATGAGAAGAATCATTTGGGGCCATATACATTAATTTGGAGACTACAGGAAGCCTCAAAAACTCTGATTCTGGATAAGCAGGCTTACAGAAATGAAATTTAAGCTATATGAAGAGTAATAACTCAATTTGTTCCCCAAAATACTCAAAAAAATTAACATAAAATAACAGAAACAAAGATGAAATAGTAACTACACTATAACAGAGTTACTGGATTTTTCTAAACCTTTGTAACATGAAAATCAATATGCTAAAAATAATTGCTGTTAGAAATAACATAGTTTTCAAAACTTAAGTTCCTGGTTTGTATTTTAGTATCTAACAGGTATTTTATTTTAAATTATTTTAATTTAAAAATTAAATAAGTAAAAGTAGTATTTTACCTGTGGATCCTGCTTCATTTGAGCAACCAGTTTCTGGTAATAAAGAGAGAAAAAGAGCCATCAGTCTTACATATTAATCCACTATGGCTAATCAGACTTGTCCCCCAAAATCTAAAGTTTTAAGTCCACCCTAAAAAAAGGACCACCACACAATGAGAAGAGATCAAAAGCTTCTGTGATCCATATAATATATATGGATTACTTATTTGGTCCATATAATATATGTGTGTGTGTGTGTGTGTGTGTGTGTGTGTGTATATATATAAATCAAACTAGCACTTTGTGTTTGAAATTAATAACTCCTGCTTTTTAACAAATCTGGAGATGGGATGGGGATGGGAGCTTTTAAAAAAGCAATTTAAACAAGCTGGATGCTCTAAAAGCCAAACATCCCTCTAAAATGTTATCATCGTTTATAGAGTCCCAAAAGGCCTTGAAAGAAGCTGCTCCCATAACAAAACAGGCCTGTTTGTATACAGCAAAGTACAGATTTGGTAAGTCTGTTGGTTTGGTTCTTACCACAAAAGGAAGCTAGTATCAGCTACTGACTCTGCCACTGCCTTCTCTGCAGGAGGGTGTACTCAGTGGGACAGTGATGCTTAGTATTTGAAAGTAAGGAAATGAAGAAACAACAACACAAACTCTACCTACCTGGGTTCCTCTGGGAAAGAGAGTGCTACCAGAATACTTAATAAATCCTTTACCAGGGAAAAGAGAAGTCCAAATAAATGAAAAAGAAAGAAAAATGGACATATTCTAACTTAGCTCAACTTCTAAAAGCATCACTGCCCAAAGATGATAATAACTAGGACAGAAAAATTTGAAGGATAAAAAATATCAGAAGGCTGATTCCTAAAAGCATCTGGGAATAAGCTGTTCCCCAAAAGAATTTTTCATATAACTAAAAAATCTGTCCCTCTCTTTGAATGTTGAAGTACTTTAAAAATTTTTAGTCATAAAATACTTCTTATATACTTACCTGCCTTCTTAAACAAACAAAAAAAAAATCAGCTTTGATTGATACTCAGAGGTACGATTACATCAATTAATATACTATTCTATAAACAGCACAATAGGTCCTTACAATAAAGGCCCCAAACTGCTTTGATTTAAAGAGTTCTCATGTCTGCATTTTAGTTTTTCTTTTTTTTTTTTAAAGACTTTATTTATTTGACACAGAGAGAGAGAGAGCACACACGCACAAGCAGGGGAAGCAGGAGACTCTCCTGAGCAGGGAGCCTGATGCAGGGCTCAGATCCCAGAACCCTGGGATCATGACCTGAGCTGTAGGCAGATGCTTAACCAACTGACCACCCAGGTCCCCTTGCATTTTAATTTTTCAATCTACTTCTTAATGCCAAGGAATCAGCTAGCAAATTTTGTTACTATTATTATGTCTCCTCCAACAGCCCCTGAACCCCAACTCAAATTTGCAGCTTCTGATCTACTGTGTGATATGCACAGTGAACTAATTCTAAGATGAACAAATAGGTTATAATAGCTTAAGAAATGTCCCTTGAGTAAAATGTACACTCTTTGGTGAAAGATTTCTGATATTTATTGTAGTTGGTCAAGAGTCTTACTTCAGGTGCTTAGATACATTATGCACCGCTGAGGTTGCCAACCATGTAACTTCCATCTACACAAGGTATATATGAACTATATTCTACTTCATATGTGACAGTAGTAACTCTTCTGTATCCTGGCCTTAATCTACAAAACAGTAATAAGACATTCCAAGAGCTCAGTGAAACTGAAACGCGACTTTATACATAGACATTCTTACAAGTGCAGCCTAAAGGTTAGCCTCATTCTTCAATGAAAAAAGTCCTTCTTTTTTAATTTAGTTACTAGAGAGTTGGCTACAACACTAAAGTTGCCTTTAAAATTTTATTTATTTATTTATTTATTTATTTATTTATTTATTTATTTATTTATTTATTTATTTATTTGGTGGGGGGGGGGAGCGAGAGAGTGCGAGCACAAGCACAGAGAAAGGGCAAAGGGTAAGGGAGAAGCAGAGTCCCCACTGAGCAGGGAGCCTGACTCAGGGTTCAATTTAGCGACCGCGAAGATCATGACCTGAGCTGAAGACAGATGTTCAACAAATGGAGCCACCCAGGTGCCTTTTTAAAGCCAAAAAAAAAGGTTTTCTTCCATGATACTGGAACTTAAAAACTGACTGATAACCACATTAAGCCTCCACTCCTGGAGGAAATAAACCACCTTTCCTATCTATAAGTAGTCAAGCTGCATTTTAGACAAGCAGAGGCAGAATAGGAGAAGCTGGACAACCTAACTAGACCATCCATATCCCTAATGACTTTAAGCTAACACTGTGTTATCAAAATTAAACTACTTTCTTTTGCAAGAATAGAGCCATTTTTTATAAAGATATACTTTATGCCAAGTGTTGGCATAAACTATAGCCTATTGGCAAATCCAGCCTACCACCTGTTTTTATAAAGTTTTATTGGGACACAGCCACACCCATTCATTTATATATTATCTCTGGCTGCTTTGTCTATATGGCAGCAACGTACTAGTGACAAAGACCATAAATGACTCAAAAGGTGCAAAACATTTTACTATCTGGCTCTTTACAGAAAAAGTTTGCTAACCTCTGCTTTATACTATCCTCTGTTCCATGTAAATACTCCTAAAGTTTAAATATGGCTTCCATCAAATCTGTATAAAAATAATAAAAAAGGCAATTTCTCAAAAAGGGGGAGATACTCATCACAGGCCATTATTATTTAACATTTACTCAACATCAACCATGTGTACATCGCAACTTTCTTAGCCATCTCTCTGTCCATAAAGAACAGAAATATACTTCCACCACAGCATACTTTCTTAACACGCTTCTATCCAGCAAGCTCAATTTTAGCCGTAATTCCATCCCTAACAAAATGCAAAAGGGAGGCTTTTGATCCAATATTTAGTCAAATGTACGGTCTGGCTTTGGCTTCAACCTAACACCCAGTGCCTACTTTGATATCATTTCTGGCATTCCTGAACTTGTCACAATCAATGATCATGTAGATTACCACACATCCAACCAGAATAACATCAGATTTATAAACAAGGTTTATCATTTGTATTTACTGTTAATATTTAACATTCTTCCCCAAATAGGAAAGTATTCTAAATGTAATTACAGTGAAAATTCTTACATGTGTTTTATAAGTTGAAATATTATAAATCAACATATAAATGATATTGCACAAATGAAATATGTAATAATCCAGGATGAATATAAAAGCTCTTTATCCTAAAAAAATAGTTAAATATATAGGGAAATAAACAACGTAAATATTAAGAGACTGGGATAACTTTCAGAAGAACATTATATCCCTTTTGAGTCAAAAAATGTAATTTAAAAAATTAAATTAGATTTTAAAACAGAATAAACATTAAATTTTTTCATAATTATAATTTCCATAAAATTGGTATGCTTGAATTAAAAATATAAAGCAAATTAATATTTAAGAATTCTCATTTTTAGGGGTGCCTAGATGGCTCAGTTGGTTAGGTGTCCAACTCTTAATTTTGGCTCAGGTCATGATCTCAGGGTTTTGAGATACAGCCCCATGTCGGGCTCCACACTAGGTGTGGAGTCTGCTTGTGATTCTCTTTATCTCCCTCTCCTCTTCTACCCTGAATCTACCTTTCTGAAAAAAAAAAAAAAAAAAATTATCATTTTTAGTAATTTAGTTCAATTTAGGAGATGAGTCTTCCAGTAAGTCTTATTTGGGACTTGTTCATATCTTGTGAGGATGAACTAAAAGCAGAATGTCAATGCTGCCATCTCCAAATTTCTTGAGAGAAGGAATATCTCCTAAAATCACATACAACTTCATTAAATATCTTCGATCCATACAAATTTCAGATGGATTATTGTTTTCCAGAAATTCCTTTTATGATGATGTCAACTTCGAACAAATTATGAATTTAACTGTTGTCATTTGCCATTCAGCCAAATTAAGTATTCAACACAACTCTAGGTTAAAATACTTACATCTGGGAAAAAGACTGCTTGATTTTATAAACAGATTTTTACTCTCTTCAATTAGTAACAGAAGCAAGGCCAAATAAAATAAAATGTGCATAACTTATTATATACTAAATTTCTTAAAATTACCATAAAACAAAACACTTCACATAGAGAAGTCCACCTGTACACAGCAAACTATAAGACTACTGCTGAGCAAGAGTTTAACAGATCCAAAGCAGAAGCAGGGATTTCTGAATACAGAGATTTGAAAAATTAAAACTATGTGTGTATGTCTTTGAAGCTTTCTTGTTAGCTGTCATCCACCCTAATTCTAAGCAACTTGCAAATTTAGTAGTTATCAAAAGCCCACAGGGTGCTTCCAACAATTTCAGAAATTAACCTTAAACTATTCAGATAAAACAAGAGAAACTTGTTCCCTTCTCCTTTCTACTTCCACACCCCAAACATTCAAAAGCAGTCAATTCATCATCATTTATCACTTTTGATTGTATGTATGTGTTTATCTTGAACCTGGGACCACATTCCGGCTAATGTCTAGGAAAGGGATAGAAACAGTGATACTCTGTTTATGAAATATATGTTAATGATCCAGTTATTTAAGAATAGCTTTATTTCTGGGTAAATTATATTAAATAAGATGTATTATACATATAAAATATACTACATATTTAATATTTTATCGATATTATATAAATTGTTAACATATTTTTATTTATATATATTTTTTTAAATTTTTATTTATTTATGATAGTCACACACAGAGAGAGAGAGTGGCAGAGACATAGGCAGAGGGAGAAGCAGGCTCCATGCACCGGGAGCCCGACGTGGGATTCGATCCCGGGTCTCCAGGATCACGCCCTGGGCCAAAGGCAGGCACTAAACCACTGCGCCACCCAGGGATCCCTTTTATTTATATTTTTTAAGGTTTGTTAGCCTATACACCTGAGGTAAATATTAAAAATTGTGAAATTTGGGCAGCCCGGGTGGCTCAGCGGTTTAGCGCCACCTTCAGTCCAGGGTGTGATCCTGGAGACCTGGGATCGAGTTCCACGGCAGGCTCCCTGCATGGAGCCTGCTTCTCCCTCTGCCTGTATCTCTCTGTCTCTCATGAATAAATAAATAAAATCTTTAAAAAAAAATTGTGAAATTTTAAATGTAAACATCTGTGAAGGTAGTAACATTTTCTTTTCTTTTTTTTAGATTTACTTATTGAAGACAGAGAGAGAACAGGGGGAGGGGCAGAAGGAGAGAGAGAGAGAGAATCCCAAGCATGCTGCCTGCTGAGACTGAAGAGCCCAATTCGAGGCTACATCTCATGATCCTGAGACCATGACCTGAGAGGAAATCAAGAATCATAGGTTTAACTGACTGAGCCACCAGGCACTCTAGCAGTGATGTTTTCTTTACTAAAGATTATAATCAAGGCATAAAGCTGAGTTACATGTAAAAACTTCAGTATAAATGGTAGTCAACTAAAACATGGCTCATTACTTAAAATACACAAGTTACGTCACATGAACAAAGTTTTTCAGATGAACCAAAAAAAGAAAAAAAGAGTGTGGGTTATTTTTTTTTAACACCTTTAGTATTTGAAAAAAATATTTTCCATTCTTTTCTCTGGAAAGAAAGTCAGGAATATGCTATTAAGGTTCTTAAAAGTACTGTCAGTGAATTTGTTACTTATCAATAAAAGGCAAAAGATATGATTCTTGGACAACTGTCTGAAAGACAATTAAAAAGTGTACTGAAATTCAGAGATAGGCGAGTTTACTAATCTTAGCCATTACTTAATAATACAACATAGGAGAAACCAATAATGGAACGTACCTGGTGAACCTGAATTTCCACTTTAAGAGCCTCCTGTAGAGTCTGCAACTCCATCCTCCACCTTCTCCACTTTCTGTCTGCTAATTCTACAGTTTCTTCAGCCTCCGTTTAAAATAACAAACTCCTCTTCTCACTGCAGCTGTGGAGATCATAAAATGTTTTGGATCATAAAGGAAATATTCTTGTTAAATAAAAGAAATTACATTAGTTGAAAATTATTTGATGCTCTAACACAGAGCATGAAATGTCCCAAACAGATTTCTTTCCAAAATGAGTATTTTTCACTGAATTAGTACCAAAATTTTCTGGGTTTTATTCTCTGAACATTCATTCCTCCACAGAACACTTCAAATAAGTAAGAAATGGGAGAAGGGAGGTGTTTAATCTGGTCATGAAAACATATAAGCACACTTAGATGCTCAGCACTATAGTACATACTACATTCTGAGGATACAGAGCTGAACAAGACCACTTCCTTCCTAAATGAGCTGGGAATCTAGAGGCCGAGACTACAACCATCCAGGACACACTGTCCTTAGAGACACATAACAACAGAGTCATACATTTTTAAACATCACACAGAGTGAACTGGAAAGTTCAGGGTCTCTCAGAGGTTAAAGAAGGCCAGAGTACTTTCATTTGGATGGACTCTTACTCTATTTTAAAAATAAACCTCGAAACAGGAAAATTCTGGTATTATTTAAAGGTTTACATTTAACAAATTAATACTTTATATAGATACAATGCAATGTAACTTTCATAAAGTTACGACAGGAATGTTAAATAATAATCCTATCCTGTATAATAGAGGTGGCAGTCTAGCAATGGAAATCTATCAATTTCCAGCTTGATAATGAACACCATCTTCTTCAAGCCTGCCAGCCCATCTCTTTTGGCTATATGTATAACTGCAAGTGGCAATAATGTCAAAAGTCTAGATTTGTGAATGTGAGCCTTCCTATTCTGATCTGCTTAACACTAATATTTAGATGAACTCAATGGCTAATTTCTCTTTTAATTTTTTTTTTCTCGAGTGTGGCCTCAGACATGATTTGAGGTACCCTCCCAAAGCAAAAGTTTGCTTTTGCCAAAATAAATCTAAACTTTACTTCTGTTCTTTTTCCTCTTTGTACCTATAAAACTTGTAGCTAGAGCAGCTTTTCAATATTCGTAACAACTGAGGAAGGGAGCCATCATGAATCTAAAAGAACCAGTAAAAAAAAATTAAAAAATAAATAAATAAATAAATAAATAAATAAATAAATAAATAAAAGAACCAGTACTCCTTAAACCAAATGAAATTCATAATCTTTACATTTCCAAAAATTATTTATCCATGGATCAAGTCCATAATCAACCTAAGTTTCTTAAAAATGTCTTTAAAACCATATTTAACAGTTATAATGGAATCATTAACTATAGAATATATTCCTATGAATTTATTTTTCATTATATTTGCTTAATCTCACTAGACTTAAAACATCACTGGCAATCTCTCCCCTAGGATTTATATACTATGAAATATTATATAAAAATACTCAAAAAACATCAAACTTCAAAAATGTAAAATTCATTCAAAGTTAACATTTATGGAGGTTAGGAAAGGATTACTATATAATGATACTATCAACAAAAAAGGCAGTATGTTTAAGGGAGACAATTTTGAAAAGGAACCATATTTTGAGGAACAAACTACAAAAGCAGTTTTTCAGCTACTTATTATCTCAGAAAATCTATGGACTGTAATAAATATCAGAATCATGAAATTAGCAAGACTAAGGTTTTTGTTGTCACATAAGTTTACTCTATATACAAAAGCAAATGTTAAAACTATAGCATTGGGGATCCCTGGGTGGCGCAGCGGTTTAGCGCCTGCCTTTGGCCCAGGGCGCGATCCTGGAGACCCAGGATCGAATCCCACGTCGGGCTCCCGGTGCATGGAGCCTGCTTCTCCCTCTGCCTGTGTCTCTGCCTCTCTCTCCCTCTCTGTGTGTGACTATCATAAAAAAAAAAAAAAAAAAAAAAAAAAAAAAACTATAGCATTGCTTTCATTTTTATTTTATTTTCTTTTTTAGGTTTCATTTTTAAGTAATCCCTATATCCAATGGGCAGTTGGATCTTACAACCCTGAGATCAAGAGCTGCATGCTCCACCAGCTGAGCCAGCCAGGCGCTCCTCCCTTAATTTTAAGAACTAAAATAATCCTACTCAAATTTGTAACTTACATATATTAGAGTTATTCCTGAAAACAGTACTTGACTCAGTTGAATTAGTTTTCATTTTTGAAAGATTCTATCAGAAAACATGTCCAAAAATGATTCCTTATCATTTTTGTCAAATTAAGAATCATCTTGAAGTTAAACAAGCATTTTTAACAACAGAAAGGCCATATTTGATTTTACTGGTAGCAACATAGCACATCATAGTTCAACTCAACATATAAACTCTGGAAATAAAGAGCAAGTTAAAAACAGAGAACTTAGAATATAGAACTTACAACATATACAACAAAGGGTTAACAATTTATACATTGGAGTGCTCACAAATTAATTTTAAAAATATGAAAAAGCAACTCACAGAAGAATAAGCATGACCAACAAACACGGAAAACATCCATCTTCAATAGTCATAGAACTGTAAATTTTAAGAAGGTAAGTTTGGTCTATCAATCTGACAAAGATTTGTAGAAATAAGAATACTCTGAGAGCTGTCAAAAGTTTGGGGCAGGTGGCACTTTCATAATTTGCTACTGGTTATCTCTGGGTGGTAGCAATAAGGATTATTTACTTTCAATTTTTCAGAGTATTGATGTTTTGACATTTTTCCACAGAAAATATGTACTTATTTTTAAATGTAAAAAAATTAACTGAGGATTGCTAAAGCCTCAGAAAATTCGATACTGATGAAACAAAATGTTCAGGAAAAGAAAAAGTAAAACCAGAACTTAACCTGGAGGCTCTAAATGTCAAAGAGTGCCTTGCACGATAAGAAGCCTGTAACTCAACTTAATGAGGAGCTGACAGCTTTTATTCCTTCATCAGATTGTTGTCTTATTAGAGACACAGAGAGACACAAAATTTTATTTGGCGATGACTAAATGCCAATTATTCATTTTATTTCAAAATAAAACTAAAGGGTTAAAAAAGTTAGTGACTTGTTATAAAAAAAACTTATGAAGGATTAGAAGATTCATTTTATATCCTACTTCTTCCAAAAGTTCTCTTTCTGGATAGCAGTTTTAAGAGATTGATCTCTACCTAAAGGAACACATTATATATGTATATTTACAGCTTATAAAAACAAGGCAAGCACATGTTGAATCCTTTTAAGAAATATTTTGGGGGTTTAGACAGCTTATGCAGCTATCATACAATGACTATTTGGGGGCAGTTTACAGCATCATAAAAAAGGTTTTATTTGCTAAATTTGTAGAAGGATGATTTATCATATTTTGACCAATTCCAGTAAGTTATAACTAACAAATCAGTTGCTACAAGGTAAATATAAACAGACTCACGAAGCAATAATGGACACACTTTACTGAGGTACAATGCCTTTTACTACCCAACAGCTCTAAATGCTACCATCAGAGAGGACAATGGCCTAGTACAAAATACCAACATTTGTTATCTTCAGAACTGTACATGCCAAACTACTAGGACACCTAATGGCTTCTCACCTTCAAATAACATAAAACCAAAAACATGAACAAATAAAAATTCCACAAACCAACAAAACAAAAATAATAATCAAATCCCACTAAAAAAAACAGCTGTGATGTCTGGAAAGCACACTCACTATCCCCCTAAAACACGAAAAAAATGGATTCCATTTACTTGCTATGCAACCACTCTTAGCCTCAGGGTTTTTAATTTGTTGTTTGCTTATAAATCAGAAAAATGGGAACAGTATCATCTACTCATAAAACTGTTATGAGGTTTAAAAGAGATGAAGTTACACAAAAAGCTCTTTGTAAACTACAAAGTTCTATGCTATTGTTAACATACTTAACTCTTTTATTCATACAAACAAACTTTTTAATAAACTTCTCACCACAGTATATTGCTGAGAAGACTCCTACTTTCAAATTCTCTAAACAAGGGGCTTTTAACTATTTTGGTGGGTAGGTTCTGCTTAGAGATATGTAACCTCCAGGTCTTTCATTATGATTCTAATAATGTAGTAACGCTGTACCTCCGAATTTACTGCTAAGAAACACTGCTCTGTTCCTGAATTGGCATAAACATTTTTTCCCATCAAAACTCAAGTTATCTACCAAGTTTCTTTAACTAACAGTAAGTCCATAAAACACTGTGCCCTCAGACTGAATTCTCTAAAAATGGACAGCTCAGTATTCTCTATACCAAACATTTATTTGGTGTAAGACTCCAGTTGTTGTTTTCTATTAATTAAGTAAACTCCACACCCAATGTGGGGCTTGAACTCATGGCCCTGAGATCCAGTCTCATGCTCTACTGACTGAACCAGCCAGGTGCTTCAAGACTCTACTTTTGACTTACATGTTATACAGAATACGTTTAGAGTATGTTCAATTAAAAAAAAAAAAAATAGAGGGGTGCCTGGCTGGCTCAGTCAATGGAATGTGCAATTCTTGGTCTTGGGGATGTAAGTTCAAGCCCCACAATGGTATAGAGATCACTTTAAAATTAAAAAAAAAAAAAAAAAAAAAAAAAAAGTAGAGAGACGCCTGGGTGGCTCAGCGGTTGAGCATCTACCTTCAGCTCAGGGCATGACCCCTGGGTCTGGGATCGAGTCCCTTATCAGGCTCCTGTGGGGAGCCTGGTTCTCCCTCTACCTGTGTCTCTGCCTCTCTCTCTCTGTGAATAAAAAAAATAAAATCCTTAAAAAAAAAAAGTAGAAAGTCTTGCTAGATCCATGTGTCCTTACTTGTCACATGTCAAGTACTAAAATATCAGGTTTCAATTTGTACAAAAATGCTAAGAGATATAACAATATCTTTAAATTTTAACTTAACTAGCTATTAAGTGCTAAAAAACAATCATAGATGCTAAAAATAATAAAGCTCTTTAGTAGCGTTTATTGAAAACTAATATTTACTAACATGAATAAAAATGACATTAAAAAATATATAATGTTTGTTTTCATAGTGGTATCTCTTTGGTGACACTCCACATGTCAACAGAAAATGCTACTACACAAAGAACTTACCAATCCTGATTTCAGACGACTACCTTCTGACACTGGGAAGGCTACTATGCTCACATCTTGGTACTAACAGCTGTTGACAAATATCACCCGAGCTAGTGAGACTGATGTTTCTCAGCCATTAGATTAGATTTAAACATACACACACACACACACACACAATTAGATTTATGATAATGTCTGAATGTGTTTGAATATAAAATATGTATCTCTCCTCTGTGTTTTGTTTTTGGAGGGAGGGGCCAGATCCTTATTTAGAAAAAGAAAAGGAATACCAATAGAAGTTATACCATTGCCACACAATGTCAAGTCAGGGTCTCCCTGACAGCACCCTCTTCCTTCATGGTCTGCTGCACTGTCTTGCATCTCACCCTACTACCAATGTTCATTCTGATAATGTAGTTTCTACCTCAGCTTCCCGGGACAGGCCTAGCTGACATACACATTTTTCTGTTTCCTACCTGTTTTTACAGAAATCAAGCACGTCTACTAAAATCAGCCTAACTATATCCAACAAGAACATTGAGAGTAAATTTAAAAACTTACAGAAATTCGGAATGGAGTCTGGAGAGTAGTGTATAAGAGCACAGTGACAATGAGAAGATTTTAGAGTTGATTGCCACATTTCCTATAGAATGCTATTTAATGATTAAAAAAAAAAACTGTCCAGATAAGCCTGGGCAGAATCATATAAATATTTACTACACAAAGGGTAACACAAGAAGGTGTGGTGGTCTTGGCATAACCAAAATAAGTACTTTAATAGAAGTGGAAGTTATGGGAAGATAGATTTCAGATCAATTTAAGGAAAAACTAAGGATTAGAGCTGTACAAAAAAGGAATGGGTTACCTTATGAGGTAGTGGGCTCCCTGTCATTAGAAGTATTCAAGAATGCTGCATATCATATCCCCCTCTTGGAGATTCACAATGCACATTAGCATATTAAAGGTTCTGAGAAGTCCTGCAGTAAAGAAACCTGTTTAACTTTAACGCAGCATTTCCCAAATTATTTGACCACAGAACATTTTTCCCACCCCCACCCCACCTCAATAATATTTACTCACTTCTGTGGAACTAGAATTCCTCAGAAAACATTACAGAAAATAATGAGCTACATTTTTTTTAATGTAGTATTCAATATGTACCTGAATAACAATCTGTCTGGGATATAGGAGAAGAAATTGCCATACCGGTAAAAGACTGGAAGAGAAAAAGCCCTTAAGGTCTCTTCTCTAAAATTCTGTGATTCTATCACATCTCAAAGAAAAGGGCTATAGGGTCTTGATTATTTATTTAAAAAGGTTCCATGAGAGACAAGCAAGTAGAATAAAAAGGTAGTAAAATGCAAGGTTAACTGGTTCAAATGCCTCCCTTTCATGTTCAAAGCCCAATCCCTAAAAGATAAGAGAGACACCTCAAGGACAGTAAATTATCAAAAAGAAGCCCTAACCAAATATCTACTCCAGCCACTAAATTAATTAAAAATTGAGAGAGAGAATTTAAAAAACAAAAACAAAAAGAAGTAGCCTTGTATTAGGGAATGATACTATTCCAGCTCTGGTTTCATTTTTTTTTTTTTCATAATACATGCTCTCCAAATAAGGTTAATATTTGTTTGATCCTTAGTCACTAGACTGCCCTGTGCAATCTGTGATCTTGAATTAGACATTCAAAAAAATGATTAAAGTGTGACAATTTATAAGCTGTTAGAGTAGATACTAAAGTAGATAATAGGAAAAAAAATATGTTTGCCTATATGCCCCCACACTGCTACATTTCACTGTCTCTCTTATTTTTTCCTCTTTTAGAATTATACAAACACACACTAAAAATGTAGTATCAGAAATGAAGCCAATCCAGCATTACATTTAAGGATATAAATGCTTAAGAGTCCCAAATTTCAAAGTCAAGGTTCCCATAGTTACATTAACCTAGCCATTTTGCACATATACTAAGGCCATCAAATTTAACAGCATATTAAGTAATACAAAACACAATAGGAACCTGAACTTTTGAAATTCCTGACTTTAGAATTTTCAGCTCTAACCACTGCATTAAGGGCATTTTTGGCAAAGGGGACCTTTACATTTTAACAGGTTATCAAATGTAGGAACATGCAAGCCTAGCAGTATTATTAGAAACACAAATGCATTTGAGATACGGTTACGTGAAATTAGACAAAAATTCACTTTCACTCAATGCAAACAGTAAAGCTTCATTTCTGGGAGAGAGTTTTTTTGAAAAAAAAAAAAATCACTGAACATTTGAATTATTACCCAACTAGCATCAGGCACACTACGCCTGCCTCATGAAAGTACTTACCAATTTTGGGGAAACAGGCTCTCCTTCAGCTCTCTTGCTCCCTACAGCAGAAGAAGGGGAAAATAGAATTAGACTACAAACACAGATTTACGACATGTCATCAAAAGCTGAAGACTTAAAGATTTCTGACTTTATGAAAAAACAAAACACAAAAATCTCCAAAGCTTTAACCGCCACCCCACCCTCTCAAAAAAGGAAAGAGAGGTAGTTTTCACAGCAAGGAAAAAATTCAAAGGCAGTTAAATCTCTAATTTTCCATTTTTCACTATTCCAGTTTTTCCAAGACAAGGAAAGTAAGATGATGGTTTCCCTTTCCTAAGAGACACACAAAAATAAAATGCACCTTATCTAAGTAACACACAAATACAGGCTCATCCCCAACAAATGGGTCTCATTGTTCATTGCTTTATAGTAACAAGGTAACGTCACTGACACTTAGTTCTGTCTATTTAAAGTGTCTTTTTTCGATTAATCTTGAAATGGACTTCTACAAGGCTTTAAAATTCACAGCATTTTATATGTATCACTGTAATTTCAATTAAACTTTTCATTCACATTCTTCAAGTCTCACCACTTCAGACTGTAATACATACACAAGGGTGCCTTTCTCTCTGCCACATATTTAATCAGTGATAGAGCCAGAAAGAAAATTAAGATTTTGGGATCTCGATCTAATGCTCAATGATGCTTTTATCAATTGCATTTTTTAAGATTAACTAAACTCCATTAAGTTGACTTCAAAGTTAGAAAAGTCAAGTCAGGCTATGCTGGTTTTGTTTTTTGTTTTTGTTTTTGTTTTGTTTTTTAATTTTATTTTTAAGTAATCTCTACACTCAAAGTGTGGCTTGAACTCATGACTCTGAGATCAAGAGTTACATGCTCTACTGATGAAGCCAGCCAGACATCCCAATATCGTTTAACTCTGCCTCACCCCAAACTTCTTTTTCAGTTAAAAAACATTAGGAAACAAGGCTTTTCTCTTAATATTTTAGTATTAAGTATTTAAACTCTACATTCAATGCTCTAAACTTATGTTTTAAACATAGTATATTTGTTGAGTGATGTTACTTCAGTAGTGTTCTCATTTCAAGGGATTATTTCAAAAAATCATGTCATCCAGATTATAAATTTTTATTTAATCAAGTACAGTCATAACAAACATGAAGTAAAATAATTTAAAAGGGCCTCAATTCATGCAGTTAACATTTCAAAAGAAATTAAATTTGCTGTTTTATCCTGTCTTTTCTTTAGCAGCAGTACTTCTGAAAGTTCTCAAGTCCATATAAATGGCTATTTTAGTCACCAAGATTAGAATGACTTCCAACCAAAAGAAAAAAAATCATGCAAAGGTCTATAAAGTGATGTGATTATTTAAAAGTGGATCCTCACAAGGAAAAAATTTATAACTGTGTGGTGATGTATGCTTACTGAACCTACTGTGATAATCATTTTGCAATATATGCAGATAGTGAATCATCATGCTGCACACCCAAAACTAATATAATGTCATAGGTCAGTAATATCTCAATTTTTAAAAAGTGAATTCTTAACATTATAGATAGCACCTACAGGATTCTGTACCACTCAGAACAGTATCAGGCACAGATTAAATGTTCAGTAAATATTTGTTAAATGAATGAATTGACTGAGTGGACCCTTAACTCTGCTGATGACTTACTTTCCCTATGAGACATTTCTTGTTAGCTTTTTCATGCTGGTGATAATGTCTTTTTTTTTTAAAGATTTATTTATTTATGATAGACACAGAGAGAGAGAGAGGCAGAGACACACACAGGAGGAGGGAGAAGCAGGCTCCATGCCGGGAGCCCGACGCGGGACTCAATCCCAGGACTCCAGGATCGTGCCCTGGGCCAAAGGGAGGCGCTAAACCGCTGAGCCACTCAGGGATCCCTCGTGATAATGTCTTATGCATCAATCCCCCACAGCATTATTTGTTAAACGAATCACTTTGGATAAAAAACAGTAGTTTTTTATCCAAAGAAAGAAAGATACTGCCATTTTAAAATGTAATGAAAAGAAAAAGACTGATATATTGTACTAAATTAAGAACCTCTATTCACCTAAAAACACCATTGAGAGAATGAAAAAACAAGCCACAGAATTGGAGATGACAATTCCAACACATACAACAATGGTTTATAACCATAACATATGAAATATGTTGAAACTCAAAGTGATCGGGACAGAATTGGGATTTTTACTTCCACATATATGGCATCTGACAAAGTGAAGTCACATTAACTCTTCTGAAAAGTCATATTCAGTAAGGAGATACAATGGATGTGTATCTTAACTCTAGGGCATTTTCTCCAAAACTCAATAGCAGAGTTAATCCCAAATTGATAAAGAATTTTACCATGAAATCATGATATTATAAAACTATTCATAAAACTGCTTGCAGGGACTGTAGATATTACATAGGAAATCAAAGCCTGAGAGGTTAAATTACTTCCCCAAAGGTCACACACCAATTGGTTGTAAAGCTGGAGAAAGCTTACGGACCGGACCCTGAGATTCCTTTGACCAAGCTGGCCTTTCCACTAATCTCACCTCCTCTCAACCAGGCACACTAGTAACATTTCTAAAAAAACAAACTACAATAAATACTGGCAAAGTATTTTTGGAAAAAGTCCCCATACAAAGTTTTAAAGAAAAATCAAAAAAAAAAAAAAAAAAGAAAAATCATTATAAGTAAGCTATATAGGGCAAGTTTTAAAACTTGAGATCCTTTTATGCCTAAGGGAGCCTCATGAATGGACTTCAGAGGGATTTGCCAACCCTACAATACTACTGGCTAAATTCTATATGTATAAGAATTCTGGGAAGAGGACCCATACCTTTAATAAGATTTGCAAAGAAGTTCAGATACCAAAAAAAGAGTCAATTATTTTTAGACTAATGATTTTTAAACACTGTGTGTCACAACTACCAAAGATTATTAATTAGATGATGACTATTTGACTACCATTTGGAAACTGATAAAAAATATTTTATTTATATAATTTAGTAAGAATTAGCAATAAAATGTATATATAAATGTGTATTTTAACACTATCTACATGTAAAATGTATTTAAGTCTGAAATGCAAGTTTGATTTCTTCATGTTAAGCTGATTAAAGTCCACTTGTTTCTCACATACTCTTCACGCTCAGAGCTAAGGTGGTTAAAAATTTTAACCGTATTTGCTTAAATGTTTCAAATACAGACTTATTCTTTTTTTTAAGATTTTATTTATCTATTCATGAGAGACAGAGAGAGAGAGGTAGAGACACAGGCAGAGGGAGAAGTAGGCTCCATACAGGGAGCCCAGGTCTCCAAGGATCACAACCTGGGCTGAAGGCGGCGCTAAACTGCTGAGCCACCGACGCTGCCCTCTACAGATTTATTCTTTAAAAATACACTCAAAACACATATGGTGAACTAAATAAAATTATTTTTGCTTTTAGAAATGAATATTATCTTGCTAACATAATTTCCCATGATTTTTTGCCAACCGAAGATGGTTCACCTCTCCAGAACTTCACAGGTAGTTGCTTTAATTAGAATTGGTAAAGAAATGAATCATTCAGATTTCTAATATGGTTGTAAAATTGAAAATACCATCAATAAATCAAAGGTGATTAATAACAACTTAAGTACCCTTTGTAAAATACCTAAAACCTTTGTATATGAAGAACATATATTAAATAATAAACAAATTTTGCAGAGAAAAGGTTTAACATTAGATCATGTTTTAAATTAAGCTAAAATTCATCCCACTACAAATTCGAACAATTAAGTTTATAGTCTGTGCTCAATCATAAATTTTGATAAGGGACTAGAATAGCACAGATAATTGTCATTCAAAGACACTTTAAAATGTCACCTTACACAGAAGATTCAATCTCTGCTCTTCTACTACACCAAGCTGATACACTAATTTGATACACAATAAGTTTTACTGTTTTTTATCTGCCCTTCCTAACTTCTAAGAGAAAGCATAATAAGTTTGAAATAAATTTAAATGCAAATAACTGTTCAGAAGAAAAGAGTTAGTCCTTTAGGCCCCAATATCATAATCATTCCTGTGTCCCCCATCTGTCTTCTTACCCTCTCATGGACATCCCTCTAGCATTTCTCCCCTCAGTTTCAAGAAGCATCAATTTTTCCCCTCATTACTGGATCATTTTGTTTGTTTCTTCCATCTTTTTTTTTTTAAGATTTTACTACACCCAACATGAGGCTCGAACTCACAACCCTAAGATCAAGAGTTGTACATTCCACTGACTGGAGCCAGCCAAGCACCGCTGTTTCTTTCACCTTAAAAAAAAAAAAAAAAAAAAAAAAGCCTCCCTTAACTCCATATCCTTCTCTAGTTACTACCCCACATCTATGCTCCTGTTTATAGGAAAACTCCATTATCACTGTCCCTAGTTCCTTCTCATTCTCTACTGGATTCACTCCATTAGGGCTTTGGTCTTCTATTCTTAGGATCACCAATGACCTCCCTGTTGCTAAAGCCAATAGAAAAGTCTCAGCCCTCACTTCCATCTTTGATCAGTAGTATTTGACCCAGATGATCATTCCTTCCTTCTTGAAATCCTTTCTCCCCCAGGACACCACTCGATCTTGATTTTCCTCCTAATCTCTCTGGCCACTGTTCTGGATTTCTTATGCTGGTTTCTTCTCATCTCTCAAGACCTCAAAAAGCTGAACTGCCCCAGGGCTCAGTTCTTGGAACTCTTCCCATTAGGTAATCTCACCCACTCTCATGGCTATAAAAGGATCCGTACACTGGTGACTCCCAAACTTTTATCTCCAGCTCAGACTTTTCCCCTGAATTCCAAACTCATATAGCCAACTGCCCACTCAACACTTGTCAAATAGGTTTGATTACTCTTGATCACCTATCCCCCAACTTCCTCCTCAGAGTCATCCCTACCTCAGTAAGTAGCAGCTTTATCCCTTTGGACCAAAACCTTAGTCATGGCTCTTTTCCTCTTTTTTCCACACCTTATATCCAATCTAATAGCCAACCACCCTGCCTCCACCATTAAAATACAGACTTGGACCACTTGCATCAACTCCACTACAACCTCCTTGGTCCAAGCCACCCTCATCTTTCACTTAGATTATTACAATAGCCTCCTAATTGCCCTCCCTCCTTTCCATCTTTGTCTTGCTACAGTCTATTCTCTCAGCAGCCAGAGTGCCTTTTCAAATTTCAAGACAGATCCAGTTACTCCTCTATTCAAAATCTCCTCCAATGGTATCCCACCATACTCAGAAAAAAAGCCGTCCTTTAAAACAGCTCAAGAGATTCTAAGTGATTTGGGCCTCTGTTAGTCTCAGATCTCCTCTCCTCCCCTCTCCCCACTGCTTAATCTGCTCCAGCCATACTCACCTCTTTTTTGTACTTCAAAAACTCAAAACAAGTTCCCCTCTCAGGGCTCTTCTATTTGCTTTTCCCTCTGACTGGAATAGTCTTTTCCATAAAATATCTTCACAGTTCACTCCCTCAAAATGTTTAGGAAATCTACATACAGCAGTTGCGAGAGAAGAATACTGAAATAAAGACTACAACTGTCCTCAGAATTGTTTCTCTTCCCAAACTTACTGTGAGGATCTTCTTTCTTATGCCAACAATACCCTTTTTACCTTCTCCCCACCTAGCCAAATCTCAGCCAGTCATTCAGGTCCAGATAAAGATTCAGTGATAAATGGAGACCTTCCCTAACCATTGCAACTCCCAGATCTTCCCTTCTTTGAATTCTCAGATAGTTTATCATCTCTCACATTCATCTTAAAATTTAACCACACTGTCTCACATTGTAACTTATATGTCTTATCTCCCTATGTGTGCACACGCGCGCAAACACACATGTAGAATACAAATAATGCCTTGCACAAGTAGTTCTCAAACCTGTAAAACTTCAAAAAATACATAAATTCACAGCCTACCCTTAATGATTCTGCACTCATGATGTTTGATTTAGAGCTCAGATATCTCTATTTTTTTTTAATTCCCCCCAGAAGATTCTGAAGGATAGGGACTGGGAATCATTGCCTTACAGTCCTCTACGTCCTTCAGTACCTATGAAAGTAAGCCCTCAAAGAGCCTACAGCTAGAATGGACACCCCAGAGAACCAAATCCATTCCTTCATTCCACAGGGGAACAGCAATCCAAGAAGTCTACATGACTAGCCAAATTCTACAAAGGTTAGTAAGAGGTAAAGCCCAACCTAAAACCCAGATTTACTGCTCTCAATCTAGGAATTCTTCCATTAGGCTGTGCATAAATAAATGAAAGTAATAAAAATCCACAATTCACAGACAGGCACAGTAAACAGTGATTTTTTTTTATACTTGACCAGTTATTACAATGTCCAAGTTCTTTTTTTTTTTAATTTTTATTTATTTATGATAGTCACACAGAGAGAGAGAGAGAGAGAGAGAGAGAGAGGCAGAGACATAGGCAGAGGGAGAAGCAGGCTCCATGCACCGGGAGCCCGACGTGGGATTCGATCCTGGGTCTCCAGGATCGCGCCCTGGGCCAAAGGCAGGCGCCAAACCGCTGCGCCACCCAGGGATCCCCTACAATGTCCAAGTTCTAAGACAGTGTGCATTATTAGCTTCTATATGTTTGAAAATGTGAGCAACATTAGCTGACAAAAGACTTAAAAGGCCAGAGAGTAATTGTGAGAAGGCTAACAATTAAAAAATAATTTTTACCACGTCCTCTTGCAATATGTATAAAAACTTATAAAATCATTTATTTTATAAATGAGAAGTATTAGGAGAAATAGACAGAAAGAAGAAATCTTCCTTCATCATGCTATAAAGTACAAAAATCCTTTATTCAAAAGCTTCCACAGCTCACAAAGCTGTAAATGTTTTCTGAGTCTAATCATAACATAAACTTAATTACAGATCAGACTTAGTAAATCACCCCATATCCCAAGATAACTCAAATTCTTATCTTAATAATCAGTTAACCCAGGTCCATCTTGTCTTGCCATCAATAACAAAAAAACAACTCAGTACCTATAAGGCATTACAAAAGAGTTTGGGTTTATCCTGGTGTATAGGGATTTAAGCAAGTGTCTCCTATTAACACTAATGGGAGTTCTGGGTGTAAACCATAAGCACCAAGGAGGAGGATCAATGCCCAGCACTGCATCAGTGAAAACCCTTTCTATTGCACTAACTGCAACTACTGGGACTTGTTCTCTCAGAAATGGGATTATAGACCCAAATTCCTATGTCTCTAAAGCACAAAGATAATTCAAGTAAAAGTCACTAAGGAAGGTCACTAGTAAACAGCTGATTTTAAAAATATACAAGAAAAAGCTAAACTAAAACACCTGACACACTGAAGAAATTTTATAAAATAGCACCAACCAACATGCACAGAAGAAACTAGTGAATTGCTGGAGATAAAAATTCACACAAAAATTCAACAAGACTAAGTTAATCAAATTTTTAAAAATTAGAGCACAGTAAACCCAAGTATAGCCAGAAGCTTGTCCAAAGAAACACACACAAACAAAACAAAACAAAAACTCCTCCCCTGATGGAGCCCTAAGTACACTACAACCCTTGCTTTTAAAACACAGAAGAAAACTCCTGCTGCATTGATAGCCAGAATAATCACAGAGTACTTCCAGAAAAACGGATAACAATCACAAGCTGTTAAGGACGACCAAACTAACTAAATAAAAATTATAGCACCTTATTGTCTTCCCATACCGCCTCACTTCTCAATATAGCACTGCTGTACTCACCAGGCTAGAAAATGAGCAGGTGCCTTTCAGGCTATAGAGAAATTACTGAGACACACACACAGCCCAGTCACAAACACAAACACAAAGGGAATGATATTCTTTCACTTGAAGGGGCTTAAGAAATGCAAGGCTTTGCTGTAGGCCTAGAAAACTAAGAGTAGGCCTTACCGAAGAAATGAGGAAAGAGCCAAGATTTACTCCAAATCCACATTCAAAGACTAAAAGAATTAACATTTATCTCAATTAAAATGCTTTGACAACAATCCTTAAAAAAAAAAAAAAAAGGAGAAATTAAGATTTTCCCCGTTCCTAACCCCAAGAGAAAATCAGAATCTTTTCTCTCTACACAGGTTTAGCAAAAGAGAATCCTGACTTAAGGCCTGAAAACTAAACATGGTTCCATAATACTCACATTAAAAACAAAACATAAAGCTATGTAGTTCAACATATTGATTCTTTATCATTGCTGCTATCATTAATGAACATTTAGCATTTTATCTGTACTTTCAAATGTCAATGAGAAATTGAAAAAGCTACAATATGCTGGGGATTTTAACTTTTGAAACAAAAACCACAAAGAAACACGAGTCTGAAGCATAAAGCCTCAAACATGCTGATAAGTAAGTGGTCCTAAAAGTTGAAAGTGAAAGCAATATACACCAAAAAAAAAAAAAAAAAAAGAAGTTTGTTTGATATTAATGCTAGCCTTTAAAACCAAAAATATGTTCTGTTACAGAAGACTGAAATCAGGGCTTCCATTAACCTTGTTAAAAAAAAAAAAATCCCATGAGCATGGATTTTTTTTCCTAAGTCTCTTCATCAGAGCAGCATGGGGTCCCATTAGGCACCCTATTTTACTTCCACCTTATAAATAACGTTAGCTATTCGCTATTTCCATGGAAACCAAGTACAGAGAAACCCACTTAAATGAATACCGGTTAAAGGAATAAGTTTTATTTTAGAAAGACTTTGCTGCTCTAGATGAACTCTACTGGGGAATACTACAAAGTTGTCTTAAGTATAATTTTTAAAAATATATCTTTGGTGTAGAGGAAGCTTATTAGCGGTCCTGTTAAGTAAGTACACTCCTTGCACTAAACTAAATATGCCAAACAGCATCATAACATTAAAGATACCTTTTCAATGCATTGCACAGGGGTTTAGATGCACAACACCCAATGACCATGCTTCCTCATGCATTGGGGTGGAATAATTACCCCTATGGGTCTAATTTAAACTAATAAAAGCAAGGAAATTCAGAAATAAGGTTACCATCACCTTGTAGTGATTAGTAATGAAAAGCCCCACAACCGTAGGCACATATACAACTTACTACTCCTCCAAAGAGGAGTGAACAAGGGAGCAAATAACTTAAGTTCCTAATCACTATTACCAGGTCCAGGGATAGCAGATAGTCAAAATTCCCTCCTCGACAAACTATCTTACAAGTTATAACATGTGTTATTAGTCAATTGTTATATACACATATGTGACATAGACACAGAACATTCAAAGGAGAAAATGCAGAACAAGATTTAAGAAGTTGCTCTACATACTACTCTAGAAAAGACCATACAAAAGTTGCCAATAGACAAGTGTACATAAAATAAGATGCAAGTAAGAAGGATAGTAAATTCAAAAAACTAATAATCGTGAGTTTCCAAAGACAGAAAGGGGTAAGAAAACTAAAAAAAACCAGCGGATGTGGTTCTCCATTAAGTTACTGATGGCTCAGATATCTTCAATAAGTTAAAAGACAAATGAAAGCAGTATTCTCCTAAAGGGTGATTACCAGTATTAAATTTACAATGTATGAAAAGAGTTAACATTCTCACACACATTTTTTCCTTTGAGTATATTAACAGATCTCTTTGTACTGCATGTTTTAAAAACATAAAAGTACTTTCCTTGTATGTTTCACACACTGTAAACATTGGCAAAATGATAACATGAAGTTGGGTTAAGAGGTATGTGGCTTTTGCTAATATTACTCACTCTGCTTTTGCATATGTTTTTAAATTTCTATAAAAAGTTTTTTAAAATCTTATAAAGTTAAAATTCTCATCTCAAATGTTTTTCAATATGTATAACTATATAATAGATGAAATGTATTACATATAGATCTTAGAAGCTACTGAATTTAAATCCAATATAGCCATTAACTTAACATTTAACCACAGCTAATTTCCAAGTTTCACTTTTCTTACCAAAACAATTCAGTTAACAGTTCAAAACCACTAGGAGAAATCTGGAAAGGAAAAGATCTGCTATTTTGCAACTACCAATTAATGAAATGCAATCAATGCCTAAAAACAAAGCATTATAGCCGTATTTTACATTTTACAAATTAAAGAAATTCTACTAGCCTTCTCTATTATTCAGTCAAAATACTTTTAGAATCAGCAACACCAGAATTTCCAATTCCTTCTCCAGTTAGGTCCACAGGACTACAGAGAACAATCGAATTAATTAATGCTTCCTATTTCCCTTACCTTAGTTTAAGTAACAAAGCTCCCCCTTTCCCCACTATGCCCCCACCTCACCCCCTACCAGAAAATATAGCAACTTCTGAGGTAAACAGGTCTTTTTCTATTCCCTTCCTTAGTCCAAATAAAAAAATGTTTCACAAATACTCAGTTACTTCACAAGTGATTTTAAGCTATCTATTATCCAACTTCTGGCTGACAGCCCAAAATAAGGAGGTCCACAAACTGTTAAAGCCTTAAGGTCTTGATAACAGCTCTGTTTAAAAACTAATGATTACAATGGTGTTGTGTTTTGTTTTTAAAAGACAGAGAATAAGATGGTGGTGGCCTTGGAGGGAGTGATGCACAGCAGACAGGACAGCATATATACAGAAGAGATGGCAAAGGGATAGTAAAGGAGAGGGGAAAGGAAAGGCCATGGAGGGAGTATGTGCAATCAATGTGCATCTCTCTACGAAGCAGCTAATGTACCACTGAACCAGACAGGTTCCCGCATAAGTATGATAGGAGTGCAGCCCTGACATGAATGGCCCAACTTTTACAAACTGGGCAGAGACAGACTGATTTTCAAAATCGTACAATTCTTTAAATCAACCCCAAAGACCTCATAGGGTCTAACTCCTATATTTATTAAAATGAAGTATACTTTTAACATTCTTTAATTCCATTCACCCAAAAGAAGCAATTTTTTGTAAGCCCTACATAAAGAAAACGTAATACTGTACATACATGGGCAGCCCTGGTGGCTCAGTGGTTTAGCGCCGCCTGCAGCCCAGGGTGTGATCCTGGAGACCCTGGATCCAGTCCCACGTCGGGCTCCCTGCATGAAGCCTGCTTCTCCCTCTGCCTGTGTCTCTGCCTCTCTCTCTCTCCTCTCTGTGCATTCTCATGAATAAATAAATAAAATCTTAAAAAAAAATACTGTACATACACTATGCTAATTCTAAAACTACAAAGCTTCACTTACTGATCACTTTAGCAATTGTAAAGTAACCTTAAATTTTTTTTAACTGGAACTATACAGGGGTGCCTGCATGGCTCAGTCAGTTAAGCATCCAACTCTTGGGTCACAGCTCAGGTCTTGATCTCAGGGTCTTGAGTTCAAGCCCCACTATATGGTCTACTACAAAACTCCTTAATTTTTTAAATATTTGTTGAGCTAAAGTACAGCACTTTATCAACACAAACTTCCTAGAATTTCTGCTCAGAAAGCAGAAAGGTTTTAGGAACACTGACAAAATAAAATCTAGCAAATGCTTCTATCTACCTTCTAGGCCTTTATGAACTGGTACAGTTGGGTAAGTAAGAACAAAAAGTTAATGGAAGCTATTATTCTACTTTAACTCAAATGCTCATCAGTGGTTACACATGCCATATTCATGTGTAAGCTATTACAAATACATTTGACGAATCCTAGGGAAAAAAAAAAAAAACTATACAGATGAAAGACCAAAAAAGTTTCAAATCCAAATTGGTAGTGAATGAATAAAATTAACTCTATTTCACACTAAATGATCATTCCCCCTCCCTCAATTACTGATTTCACTTACAGAAAGATACATACACACAAACATACACACTCATGCACACTAATGGACATATTAAAAACTCAGATATTTTACAAAAAAATCTTAAGTCTGAGGTCATTGTAAGGCAGAAACTTAAAGAGTGGCTTTTTGGGGCAGCCCAGGTGGCTCAGCGGTTTAGTGCCGCCTTCAGTCCAGGATGTGATCCTGGAGACTCAGGATTGAGTCCCATGTCAGGCTCCTTGCAGGGAGCCTGCTTCTCCCTCTCCCTGTGTCTGTGCGCCTCTCTCTCTCTCTCTCTGTCTCTCATGAATAAATAAATAAAATCTTTAAAAAAAAAAAAAAAGAGTGGCTTTTCTCATAACCAACTTGTTCTCAGGCCTTTCTAGGCTCAATATAGGTAACATACAACAGTTAAATATAGAAAGAAAATTAAAATTACCATAAGAAAAGACCAAGCACCAGATGAGAGGAAATTTCACAAAGGCAAAATGCCCAAAATCAGAAGGCAAATAAATAATGTCCATTGTTACTAGAAAGCATTTGTGTGCCTCTACAATTGTTTCCACTAGTTATTCTACTCAAGCATGTGTTCTCAGGGGTTAAGCACACACTTTGTCCTGAGCAGCTGACCCAAGTGACTGACCAGCTGATAAGGATTTTAGACTTTTTTTTTTTTTTTTTTTTTTTTTGGATTTTAGACTTTTGAGTTATAATGCCTGGTCTACTACTGACTCCATGCTAGGTGACCTACTGTAAACCACATCACCATGTTGGTAATAAGAAGAGACTTCTATCACCAAGAGCTTTTTTTTTAAAGTGCCTTATAATATTTTAAAAAGTCTGTTAAAACTGGCATATTCCCACATATTTTCTATTTCTCCCAGAACTTTCACAAACAAGAACTCATTAGATACACTTTTCCCATCCATACCTTTTCTCACCATGACATTTCAGGAAAAAACCCTCCTTTCCAGCTAAGCTGTTCCATATTTACTCTTTTCCCATATTTACTCTTTTACCGTAACAATGGTAACAGCAGTTATTGCTTATCAAGTGTCTTAAGATTTCCTCATTTTATCATTACATCAATCCCAGAAGGTTGGTGTTATCAGCCCTACATCACAGATGAAGAAATTGAAATCCAAATGAACAGCGCAGGGCTTGGTATACAGCACATATAAGAGACATCTTCGCTGAAGGGAACTTAAATAATTAGTCTAAGATCACACACTCAACTTTAAGTGGCTGTACAGAGATTTCAACCCAGGGGTCAGACCACAAAGCTCAGGCTCTTTTCCCACTATGCAACATTTGTCTCAAGCCTTAAAAGAAGAAAGGATTTGAGAATTAAGGTTAAGTAGTGATACCTAACAACAGTTTCCATTTATTTAGTGCATACTATGTGTCAAGAACTCACTGAAGTTTATACCTTAAATTATTAATTCCTCCTAACAATCTGAGGCTATGGGTACCATTATTTATTCATATTTCACATATGAAGAAACAGAGGCAAAAGCACAGAGGGGTGAAGTGATTTGACCATTATTACAGAGCTAATATGTGGCAAAGCAGGATTTGAGCCCATGCAAACTGGCACCAGCTCCAGTCCTGATACTCAACCATTGAGCTTTTATTTACTCCCTTGCTAAAAACTTCCCTTCATCTGAACTGCATGAAAACAAAACTTTTAACCTTTTCAACAAAATTACTAGATTGTAAGCCTTCGTGCTTTGACTAATAGAAAAACTAGTAGTACTCTTCTAAGCATGCATACCAGACTTCTTTGCAGGCACAAAGGGTATGCCCTCGGTGATTAGATCATTGCACTGTTCAGGAAGTGGCACACTGTAAATCTGGTTAAGAGCCCCCAGCCCATATCTCTCCACACTCAGAATCACACTAACCATGCACTGCAAGAAGCAGGCAATTCAGAGATGTCCCAGTGCAATCTTCTATAAAATGAACGTCAGTCTGGAAGTATCCAAGTGTGTATGGTAGTACCCTTCCAACACCCTTTCTTCTTCTTCCCAAACACCATAAAGAACACCGCAAAAGGAATGAATGAATCTAAGCTACTTAAAAACCATAACAAATGTCCAATGATAACTACAAATTTAAATGAGAAAAAAATGCAAAATTCTCATAGTTTTGTAACTTGTCCAAATTCTACATTCAAAAAAGGATGGGCCTCAAAAAAAAAAAAAAAAAAAAAAAGGCACAGACCTCTTTGAAAGTCTCAATCCTTATACTACCTTATTATTATAAATGTCCCTTGAAAGGTGAGAGAAAAATAAATTTTTACCTCAGATCCTGAATATTTTGATATACATATTTAAAACAAAAATCATTAGTTACAAGTCATTGGGCTTTCCACCCTAATATCTATTAGTATGACAATATATTTAATTACATAAATAAAAATAAAGAGCATAGATTTAATATTCCTATGCTAACATGTAATATACACAGAAAAATAAATACAGAAGAACAGAACTGGACCTGGAGGTACTAAGAACTTGACACAATGAGAAAAGGAACTATTGCAGCTCCCTCCATTGACATCGTAAAGTTGCCACATTTTCTGGGCTCTCTTTTGAATTAATGTGGCATCTGTTCCAAGTACAGCATGCTAACATTTTACTAAAAGATATTTTCATTCTACATTTGTATGTGGTTTGCTTTTTATTTGAACTCCTGTTTTATTTCAGTGGTCATTATTTCTTTATACCAAGTTGTCCATTTGGCATTCCTAATCTATCTCCCCTGTGCACAAAAAGGGTGGGGAACCATCAGTTTAAAACCTTCTAACAGCAATAATTACAATATGCTTTGCATATAGATTAAATAAAGAAAATAAGCAGCACAAAGACTTTTGTAGGCTTTTTAGTATCAGGTCCTGATAAGTTAACAGCATCTGTTCCTTTCAGAAAAAGAATTCAGCTCTGAAGTACTGGGGGGGGGGGGGGGGGGGGGGGAGGAGAAGGAGAGGAGAGAAATAAACAAATACTAAATAGAGTAATCTGAGTTACAAAGTTTGGTCTTCATGAAATGATGATTTCAATTATTTGTACATATCCAACTCTATCGAATGAGAACTGCTTTTTAAGACATCCTCAAAAATGCTGCAGCAACAAGCCAAATACAACCACTTGTACTTAACATGCATGCTGCATACTCCACACTGTTACGTCATATCAGGCACAGAGAAGACGCTTACCAAGCTATCCTGCGTTCTATAAACTGCCTAACAACAACAGAAAAAGGCACTGCCATCTCTATGGTGGGAGTAAGAGCTGTTGGGGTAGGCAGCCTTTTGCCTTTGGTCAACTCTGAAGAAAACAAATAAGGCTTATATTTCTGTCTTTTAAGCTCACCTCTCTCAAGGCCTTTACTCTCAATCTTTCAGCCTTTCACAGAAAGAAAGCCTGTTTCTTTAAAACTAAAAAGCTACAAAAGACCACTCCAACCTAAAAGGCCCACACCTAGTGCCAACTGTCCTCCAGGTGTCCTCACGACTGCCTCTTCTGCAGAAGAATGGCCTATCTAAAGTTGTCAGCTCCAAGTGGGTGCACCCACCCTGGAGAAGGAAGGGGGCCATGGAAAGAATTATTGCAATTTATATTTTTAAATATCACCCTTTTAAAAATTTCAGCTTCCCTGTATATTTTGTAACATGCATAAAACACTAATTCAGAAAATTACATATAAACATATTTATTGGTAGCAGTACTTTTTTAAAGTTTGGAGACAAGAAGCTAAGGCCAAAAGTAGAATAGAGGAAAATTAGGCTCTACCATTCACTTTTTGAATTCTTGTCTCTGCCTCAGTTTGACCATCCATGACATGAACTGAGCCCTCTACACACTTTTAGGACTATTTCGAGAAATAAGAAAATATGTCCTAGGGCATGGTCTGAGCCACCAAGATGAAAAGCACATATGAATGCTGCCAATGAGAAATCCCTTGAATTGGCTTGTTAAAACTGATTATACTGGGGGTGCCTAGGTGGCTCAGTTGGTTAAGCATCCAACTCCTGATTTCATGATCTCGAGGTTCTGAAAAGGGGCTCCACTCTGAGTATGATGTCAGCCTGGGATTCTCTCTCCCTCTCCCTCTGCCATCCCTACCACTTACCCCCTACTCCCACTCCTGTGTGCCCTCCCTCTCTCGCTCTCAAATAAATAAATAAACTGACTATACTGTAATTCAAATAAACTGCTATGCCCCGTCAGACCCAGTTCTTAGAATTTTAAGGCCAGGCTTCAGCACTTCACTAAATATGAGTCTAAAGAAACATTAAGGCACCTTAGACACAAGGAGTGCGTTCTAGGACCAGGAAGACTTTTTAAACAAATAAAACTTCTTGTGTAATGAAAAATTTATTACCTATGAAATAAAATTTTTTAATTTAAAAATTACAAAGGTGAATTATGACCAACAACCTTAGCAACAAGATAACACTTTCAAAGCCAGAATAAAAAGATTATATTTAACGTAGATTATAAGGCCTTTAGGATGTCTTATTTTACACAATGCCAGAAAAACAAATGGCACTCAAATAATTTTCCTTTCTTTTTTCATTGCTTTAAAAAACAATGGGCTATCAGTATAGCATTTAGTACTGATTGAGTGAGTAGGGATAGGGATGGGAGTGTGAGGTCAGCCAACACTACTGACATAAAGATGTGAATACCAGGACTAATTCCTATGCAGGGTATCTATCTGTATGCTGATTAAGCAGTACTTGGTTTGCATTTCCATTAAAATATTACAATTATTTTCTCAGCTTTAAAATGTATTTTAATTTGTAAGTGTTGAATGAATGCCTCCTAACAAGAGAGCCCACCAGTTTAAAAAAAAGTTATGTGAAGCCATAATTGATCTCTTTATAAATAGTAGCTACCAGAATAAACTAGTAGAACTTAATTCTGAAATGATGCCTCCTAAATCACTTGCACAGGACAGAAAATGGTATAGCCATTGTATACTGGTTAACATTTTTTAAAGTTTTAAAAATAACAATGATCATCTCTAAGCCATTAGGCGCAAGTAAAAGAACTTAAAAATGCTTTTTGCCCCATACGTAATAACCAGTAAAGAGTACATGTTTATAATCTTAATGTATAAAATCTTACCTCTCTCCTTCCAACCTCACTCCCACTTCTCACCTGAGCCTTATTTTCAAAAATAAGGCTTTTTTAAATAGCCACTTGAAAAAAGTAAACTTCAAGACAGTATTATGGTATAATTCTATTTATTTTTGAAATGGATATAGTATATATTTAATGCACAGGAAAATTTAAAAGTAGAATGGAACGACTTTCATTTTCTACTTTATACATATCTATATGCCTAGAATTATTCAGATGAACTGCCTCTGTAATGTTTCTTTTTTAAAAAAAGGACATTTCTCATCAAACCCTCTAAAATGTTGATCGTTACATAATAATTAAAACAGCAAATGTAAAATATTTGCACTTACTAAGAAAATGTATAAAATAACCTACCATGCTAAAGTGCCCAAATTCCAACCTTAAGAAAGTTATCAGTCCCCACTCCATGCTAGGCACTATGCTTCACAACTAACATACAATAATGAACAAGATAGGCACTATCCCAAATACCTTCGTTTCCGTTCCATTTCAATGCTCACTATTTCCAAAATATTCAATCTAACCCAACCAAAACCAACATGAAACATTCTCAAAATGATACATTATAGCTGTGGCCATTTTAGTAAATTGAAAATTTTTTTAGTAATTCATTTTCTAGGTTTCTAGAGGAATTACATAGTTTTTAGTACAATACTATGGACACGAGAGGCTCTGGAATCAAACGTGGGCTTAAATTCAGGTTGTAGCATTTGCTACACCTATGTGATACCAGGGAGGCCTACATTTCCTCATCTATAAAATGGGGGTAGGATATTAATAGTAAATCCTCAGAATATTGCTGGGAGGATTACATTTAAATGAGATCCTACATGTAAAAAAGCTTAGCACTATATATAGTAAGTACTCAGTAAATGTTAAATTACTTTTATTGTTATTGTTATTAAAATAACAACCCGAGTACAAGAACTGTTCATAATTTGCCAAACCTTTCTTATATCAATGCCACTTCTCCAAGAACAAATATATATATTTGTGGAAGTTTGTATATTAACACATAAAAGTAGTTTTCAACATAAAAGCCCGTAATTCAAAGTTTTTATTACCATAACAACACCCTAGTACATTTATGATATTTATATATACTACATATATACACACACACACACAAATGCATCAGTGTATATTGTCACTGACTATGCTGTAAACATGTTAAGAACTTGTCTGTTATCCATGGGCAGGGGGTATTCAGATCACCAAGTATGATTCTAACTCATATTATTTAAATTTTTTAGATATCAACATTGTTAACACAATATAGACAAATATCTTAAAGTTCAGGCATTTACTAGTGATTACAAACTCAATTTATATATACTACTTTAGTCTATGAAGTATATTCATCAGTATTATCTCTCCCAGTCCTTTAAAACAGCATTGTGAAGCAGGCTTTTACCATTATCCCCATCTTTTTTTTTTTTTTTTTCTTCATTATCCCCATCTTAATGCTGCAAAAACTAAAGTCCAGCAAGGCTGAATTTCCCAAGAGCATACAGGTAGTGACAGGACTGGTCTTAAGGCCAAGTCCTCTGACACCATCACAATTGTTTCATTTCCATTGTCCTGGGATATTTCATTAAAAAAAAAAAAAAAAAAAAAGACAGAAAACTGTGCTCGATACTTTAGGTGTATTAGAGGATTCTATAGGGATTACTATGGCTGCCCAGTTTTACTCTCCTTATTTCCAACTTTAGTGTTTCAAGAATTACACATGTGTAATTATATAACGCCTATAAGGAGAATTCCTCCAAATCTGATCTTTCCAGCATTGGCCAATTAACACTAGAGACGATTTTACCCCTTCTACTTAGCCCTCTGTATTTAACTTCTTTGTAACCACTGAATTTATTTTATTTTAATGTTAAGTCTTAAAAAGTCAAGTTAATATAAGATAAATAAAGCCACTCATAATGTGGCAGCATTATCAGATCACATCTCACAAATTTCTGACACATCTAAAGAATCTATTTAATGCCTAATACACAAATATTAACAAATTTCAATTCATATATATAAGAGAAAAAAAGGTTAGTATTATTACAGTGGGTTGGTTTGTTGTGTGAACAAATACTTAAATAATCACTACTAAAGGCAGGATTCTCTTAAATAAACACAGCAGCCATCAGCAATATTATTCTAGGAACTCTACACAAGGAAAAAAGCTGGAATAAGATACAGGCAAGCAGGTAAGAAAGACACTGTCTTGATTCTGTATACCCTCAAACTAAGGCACATACATCACAACTTATGCTTACATTTTTCAATATTCCCAGATGTCCCTTTTCCTTCTCAAAAAGCTAAAAGAGACCAGCCATGAGATAAAAATATCCTATAAGTTCAAGAGCCTAAAAGAAGTTAAGAGTGTCCTAAAAGAGAAAAATAATGTAAAGACTTAAGATTTTTTTGAAGCTAACATTTTAAGTACAACCCACAGACCTGAAACTATTTTCTTTCTGGGGCTGCTCACTGGCCTCCAATACATCAATTCTCTTAACACCGTGAACTGTAGTGATAGACTGGTTCATGCTTCTAAACAAAATAGAATCTTTCCAAGGTTACATACACTGTGACATGAGGAACATTTTTGCAGCATCTCATTTTCCTTAATCAACTAGTTTGCATACTTTACCAGTGCAAATATTATGAACAAAGAAATTTTCACATTTTGAACTTTCCAAAGTCAACCAAGGGCCGTGGTATAGCGACAGAGAGTACTGAATAGAGAGGGCTGAATTCTGGTCAAAATTCTGCTGTTGGTGGGTAGTATCTAACTTCAGGCATATATCATTCAGGGAGAAACTGAGGTGCAAAGACATCTTATATACAGCAAAAAATTCTAAGGAACTGCCACATCATGATCTTAAGCCAAAAATTTCAAGGTCTTGTCAGAACAGGCTGGGCTTCTGATCAAATAATAATGCAAAAAGAGAGGAAAAATGTGAAGCACGCTATTTATTTAATGACAGGAACCACTATTACTACTGCTGCTGCTAATTCTAAACATTTACTGAGGCTTTATTATGTGCCAGGCACCGTGCTAAGTACTTTCACAGATTTCGACATTTAATCCCTGCAACAACATTCTGACATTCATTAATAAAGTATCAGAACTTTAAAGAATAGAAACAGAAATTTAAATTTTACAAAGGAAAATATAAACAAATTATTAAAGAAACCTTACCTCTCCCTCTACCTTTCATTTTTTTCCCCCTCTACCTTTCAGATGACATCTTTGAGTATTAAATTTACACTGAAACTACATCTACTTTCAGGAATCTGTCTTCCATTTAAAAAATACTAAGATTCAAGATTTTGACAATTATTACAAAATAATTTTTTAAAAACCTTTAAATTTAAATATGGGCACTGAGTAACTGGCCCCATTCAAAGAAAAGAGAATAGCACATATATCAGGCCCTACCATAATAAGCTCCTAATGCCCATATTGGCAATCTATATGCTATAATTATAAAGTGATCTATAGCAGCACAGACAAAAAAAACTTACAATTGCCAAGTTTTAAATATATAAACACAAACATATATACACATGTATCAGTTACTTTACATATAAATCTTATAGTAGCTGATTAAAAAAAAAAAAACTATTCCAAGGTAAACTAAAACACTAGGGTGTTTCTGAAGACTCACTTTAGAATACCAGCACCATGATAATCATAATATTAGCAATCAAATTTTACTTAGCAGAAAGTTCTTAAGAGGCTTGGGAAGCTGTTTGTATAAAATGGAGTAGACAAGAGGAAAGGGTTCTCTGTGCTGTTTAAATCAACTACAGGTCCCAGCATGCAACGCTCTAATCCGGAGTTAAGCAAAAGCCCGAAATGCATCCTGGGAATTGTAGTAAGTAAACCACTTCACCCTATCACAGCAAGTTTTAAGAAAGTCTGAACTATCTAAGCACAATTTGACTAGATCTTATTATCAGGGCCTAGTAAAATTCAGATCGAATCTGTTTGCTTTCTGCTCTGGCAATTTCCTTAGCACATATTGGAAAAAGTATCAATGAATATTTACATCAACATTTTCACGTCAGAAAAACCTGACACAGGATAAGTATATAAAAGAAATGCTTAAAAAGCAAAAAGTTTTATAAAATTTTAAAATTATTTTTTAAAACATCATTTCTAGAGCCATATATTTAAAGTTTGGTTGGATCAATTTCAAAGCTCCCTATTCCCTTCCCCAAGAAAGTTTTAATTGTTTTACCAGATTTTCTCTTGACAGTCTTTCAAGTTATATTTTATAAATAATTTTTCTTCCTGGAAATTCTCATACAAAAACATTTCCCATACTCTAATAATGTCTACTAGGAAAAATATTCTTGTATTTTTACACACATAACACCATCACACACACAAAAACAGTAATACTTAAGTTTCTCTTTTGTCAAGTCCTTACTCAATATTTATGCCCTCTACTCCTAACCCCTCATTTCTCTCTCTCTCTCTCTCTCTCTCTCTCACACACACACACACACACACACACGTTGCCAGAAAGAAGACTTACAAAAAAATAGAAATGAGATCCATTTCTCTCATCCATTGACCTCCTCTAAAAACAAAGAAATTTTTTAAACTATCAATAACATGTCCAAATAGATAACTTTGAGCTGTTATTTATGTATATACAGTTTCTACACACACCCCTACTTCTGCAAGACTAAGGAAGGAGGCTGGGAAAGAACTAAGTGCAATCTGCATCAGGAGGCCTAACACAGGTGGTGGGTTATTTTCAGGCAACAGCACCTTCACAAACATGCTGTGGAATACAGTCCAAGAAATTCCTAACAAGGAAAGATAAGCTGGCACACAAATTTAACACAATCCAGCTAAAAATCACCTGCAACACATGTTACTACATTTCACCATAAAAGTGACAGGCTACTACAGGATCTGAAGCTTCATCAATACAACATACTGTCCATAAGGCCAGATAGCAGTTGCCATGGTTACTATCACCCACTTTTATCAGGAAATTATTGTCATTACTCTGAAGTTTTTGGTACTTATTTAAAATCTGGAAAAAAACAATCTAGGGTCTGACTGTTAATTGAGTGAAAGAATCAACTACTATTTCATTTGTAAGCATGCTGCTTTAGAGATGCACATGGTTAACAATACTTGGATCTGCAGCAGAAAAAAATCAATTCCTTTCTGCTGCTCCTTCTCCTCAAGTACTGACAGTTTGTATTCTCAATGCAGCCAAAACAATAAAACAAAACCCATCTTTTTGGCTTCTGTGTTTAAGTTATTTTTTGTCCCCTAGGCCTACAAACAGAGTCAAAATAAAGCCTAGATCACCAACCTGTTAGGCCCCATCCCCTTCCTATCTCCGTATTACTGGTTCACTTTTTTGTCTATTTAAAAAAGCAGAAAACATTTCTATACATGATTCCAAAATATAGATAGGAATAGTTTCCTTCAACAGAGACCTGCACGCTATTTTTTTTTTTAAACGGGGGAGGCCTTGCAATGTATTGGAAGGAGAGAAGTGGAGGGGTATTCAAACTGCCACACAAGTTTCCAGTGTGAGAAAGTTGCTATAGAAAACCCAAAGGTTGACTGAATCTCACATATTATCTCTAAATGTGGTGGAAGAGTTCACCACCACCCCAGTTTAACACTGAGCCAATAGACAAGTAATATAAAAGTTATTCTTAAAAGTCTACGTCAACATTCTCACAAAAGATAACTCCAGAAATTTAATGCACAAAAATTTTACGAAAGCCTACAAAATAACACAGCCACATACACATACAAACAAGAAAACATATGCTATTTAAAAAGTAATTATATACAATAAACTTAAAGCAGTGTTAGCATATTACTGTCTTAAAAAAAAATCTTAAAGCAGCAAAAATACACACCTGGTAAAGTTAAACTGATCAAAATATATTGCTGTGCTCTTAAAGAATACTTAGGGCCTACAAAAAAGCCATGTACAAAAGTTCCTGAGAAGTCAACAAAAATTGTGAATATTTCCCAGCACAAAGTAACATGAAGATTCAAACATATTTCAAGAAATCAGGTCCAAATACAGAAATAAAGGAATTCTGTCAAAGGTTAGAGCCCTAAAACTTTAATCCCTTCCTTTTCTCCCTTGGAATAGCAATTAAATACAAAAGCTTTCAGCAATAAAATACCAAGAATACAAAACTTAAAGGCACATTACTATAACCTTAACTTCCGTATTTCCTCAAAAAACAAAACAATACAAAACAAAAAACCTTAGTATTCAATATCTGAAGGATGAAAAAGTTAATACTACCCTAAGAGGTTTCATTTTTATTTAAACAGTTAAATGTTTTTCTCACTTCACACAGAAATAAGTTTCTATATTTAATTTCTAATTAAAGGGGCTATTTCATAAAGAGCATTAGCTTCTAAAATATTAAGATACTAAACCTTTTGATATGCTCATAAACACAGGGACTCCCAATTAACTCTATTTTATTTTGTTTTAGTCCAAATTTGTGAGCAGAGTCTATCAGAAAAGCCCCAAATCAAGGCTCTGAGTTTTAAACTTTTGCGTTATTTTTACACAAAAATGTTTCAGTGCACTCCTCTAGATTTGAGTAGTCATTTCCTCATGCATCCCTCTAAAAAAAAATAAAATAAAATGACATACACGTGTACCTAATACTAATACAGTTATACATCTTTTTCACTTTGAAACAAGCTTGAAAGCTTTAGTTTGTAAGAATTTTTCAGAAAGTTAACAGAATCACTCAAAACAATCAAAACCTTAACTGTGACATCTGTTACTCTGTGTGTTAATGAGAGTCTATAGAAGAATCCTGAAACTTAAGTATTCACTAAAATCAGCTACTATCACATCAATGAAGAAATGAAAAAAAATTTTAATGGGGGATACACATTTCATAGGATCTACACACACACACAAAAAAAATTTTTTTTGAATTATGAGAAACTGCCTCCACAGCATTTTTTAAACAAAGCTTCAACACTGTAACAAAGAGCTTTTTGGTAACCACAGTAGCATTTAAAAAAAAAAATTCATCACTTGTTGGGGGTACACTTGTAAGGTGCTCACTTCCAAAACGATGTGGAGAAAGTTAGTATTTTAAAGATAGAAATTTCTGTCCATGTATTTAGTTACCTATCTCAACATCTGCACGGCTTCTAACAATTTACAAAGAACCTTCACATGTATTATCTCAGTCGATCTTACTGAGAAAAAAGTATAGTATTATGCCTAGAAAACCGACAAAATTCAAAGCAGCTTCTTCAAATTTTCTACACATTCCTAAGTTCCTAAAACTTTGATATAAAACTTTACAAGCCACCACAGTAGCATGATATTCCCAGGGATGAATCAATTCACCTAACACTAATAGAGCTTCAAAGGGGCATGTGCTGCAAATGCTATGAAACTTTCATCTTTATGCAGTTATTGTTAAGTGTTACTAACAGACATATCAACAATGACCTGTACTCACAGATACAACTTTACTTACAGTTCAAGAATCTCAGTCTTTGGAGACCAACTCAAATATATCAACCATACGTATTTATAAAGCTAAGTGCATAAGAATTTATCTATTAGGGTCACTGACCATAATTGTGAGGGAAAAAAACCCAAGAAATTAAATTTTTTCCCATACAGTATCTTCCTTTCCAAAGTCTCGTATCTCCATATCCTATCTGTCTTAATATTATAGGGATGACACAAAATCTAAAGCCCCAAATCATACCAACTTCTTTTGTTTATAGCCATTACGCATAATCTGTTCAACACCCCACTCACCAATACAAGACTAACTCTTCATCAAAATAAAATAATTCTAACAGCACTCTGTGCCTAAGCGTAGCATTCTTAAACTATCCACAATAACAAATCTACTTCAGGTAAATACGGTAAGCAGGTAAAAAGCAATCAAAGATTTCAGTTTCAAATAGCAAATGTAATTTATTAATGGACTTTTAAATGGACTTACTCAAAATCTTTCTGGAACTTTAAGGCGTTAATCCTGTTGCTTAGTCGAAGCTAATAGAGCTGTAATAAGTAGCAAGACCCTCAAAATTCAGAGATTTGCTTTATCTTGCTGTAGCACCTCCTGCTGGATAGCATTTAGAGTTCTTCATGTAAGCAGAAGAAGAGTATTTCTGAGGCAGCTCCTTCTGGATGATTGAATGGGAAAAAGGATGGACCCTTCAAAGCTAAAAGAAATAGGGCCCCATCCATCACTTATACCTCTTAAAAATAAAATCTGGCGTAGGTAGGAATCTTTTTAATCTATTACTATTCTGGTTCCATAAGACCTGCCTGAGTCCAAAGTACAACATGCTTAAATAAAGCTTGCAAAATTATCTAAAAACTACTTTAAAAAGCCTTCAAAAGCACTCGAGCAAAAGACTTTATTACGGCCAGCCAAGCAATGCCAGTCATATTGCAAATACCATTATGTTAACAAAAGCAAAAGTCTAACATAAAGAAAAGCACCTGGAATATTTTTAACATATTAGTCAGAAGTTTGTGTTAGAGAATTTTCTGCACTATTACTATGCTCCTTTTAAGGATAGTTGTCTATCTACAGAAGTTTTAAGTATAGAAATTTTTTGATAAACAAGAGCAAACTGCACACAAAAATTTCCTCTTTGCCATCAAATATGTCCTGATATATTAAAATGTATTCTTCAGACATTTTAAATAGCCCCTAATTAGCTAGTTTTAATCCCACAATGTAGATTCCATATACAAGTGAAGATAGAAAAAAATAGAAAGGAACTTACCAAAATCAAAATGAAAAATAGTATTTCCAGTAAAAATGTAGTAACAGTTTCCTACAATGCTGTGAAACCAAGTAAATCAAGAAACTTAAAAAAAAAAGGGGGGGGGGGGCTACTCTTCAAAAACCAAAAGAAAAATTGACCTATTTATTTCTAGTGACCAAATGTGAGAAACACCAGATGTAAACAAACAACATAAACAGTGAAAAGTACACTTGGATGTCTTAGCCCCAATTTCAGGCCCTTTACCAGGCCTTCAATGAAGCCAGAGATGTTGATGAGTATCCTCTCTCAAAGGAGATATTCCAGCACCCTGCCCTAAAGAACCCCTATAAAGTATGCCTATGTAAAGGCTTCCTTCCTAGAGTGCACAGCTGCTTTAAAAAAAAAAAAGAAACAACTTTCATCAACCCAAATTAATCTGATTCTAATATTCAGCTATCAATTATTAATACAGGAATGTTCTCTCTTTAACGTCCCCAGCTTAAGCATCTACATTCCTGACACTTACTATTAACAAAAAATGCACAGCTCACACCCCAGCTATGGGGCAAATCTCTGAAATCCAAAAACACAGCCACAAAGTTCACTGTCAAGGCCAATGCTGAGGCCCACACACGCCCGGACCTTAACTCCCATTTGAAATTCTAGAAAGCCACACTTGCAGACATCATTTAAAAACAACACAATGTGGACGTGCGGAGTGAGATCCTCTACTTCAAGACCTAAACAAAGAATATTTCAACATATGCCCCGAATATGATGACACCAGATTCACCAATGAAAACAAAACCTGCCTGCCATTAGCAGTCATACCCTCATCTCAACAACTCAACTACTTAGAAATCACTCTCAGCACATCTGCACCCTACAACCGGCGTGTGGCCTTCTCCGGGGGTGCAAGCCACAGACAAAGTTGAAACGAGACATTCCTCCCCCCGGTGCCCAATCTCGATATCAACCCCTCCCCTACCGGGGCCACCTTGCTGCTACCCACCATCGCGAACGTGGTCAGGGGAAAAAAAAGAAATCCTAACAGCACCGCTCAGCAGAATAAAGAGACCAAAGAGAGAGGATGACGAGAAGTGTTGGGAACTGCGTGCACGACGGGGCTGGACCAAACGGAAAGAGTCCCACTCCGCGCGCCCCTCCCCCCGGCGGGGGCGCGGGCGGGGGAGGGGCGGCCGCGGCCCCTCTCGGAGCGGCCTGCCGGCCTCGGCCCGCGCGGGGTCCCGGGGGCGCCCCGGCGGCCGCGGGCGGCGGGGGCGAGTGCGGGAGGGCCGGCCCCGGGGTGAGGGGTGCAGGCAGACTCTCCGGAATAACAAGTTGCAGAAGAAGAAGAATAAGCGGAATTTCCCCAACGCTGCTCCGGCCACCCAAGACAAATGCACCAACACACACACACACACACACACACACACACACACTCGGGCCCGGCAGCGTCAGCAGCCGCAGCTTTTTTTTTTTTTTTTTTAAACCAGATCCCTCAGTCACCAAACAAGATGGTTTTCCAAAAAAAAAAAAAAAAAAAAAAAAAAAAAATTAATTAAATAATCATAATAAAAACTTCCCCCCGACAGCATCTCGGGGGGGGGGGGGGCGGGGGCAGGGTGGTGAGGGAGCCGAGGCGACCATCCCCGGGCTGAGGGACAGCCGAGGGGGCGGACGAGGCTCCGCGCCCCCCGCCCCCGCCGGCGGCCCCCCTCCCCGGCCCCCCGCCGGGACAATGTGACGCCCCCTCCCCGCCACCCCCGGCGCGCCGCCTCTGTCACCCGCTCCGGCCCTGCACTCAGCGCCCAGGCTCCCGAGGCTGCTCATAAACTTACTTCCAATTTATCCTGGGGAGGGGTGGAGGGCAGAGGGAAGGAAGGGGGAGACAAGGTTTTTCCATTGTCTTTTTTTTAGGGGGGGAGGAATAGGAAGGGCACGCAGGGGGGCGCCCCGAAGGGGAAGTTATTGCTCAAATCTCAAGTTGACTGAGGGGTCCTGACGAGAACACCCCCCTTTCCCTCCTCCCTCCCACACACCCCTCCCCTCCCCCTCCCTCCCCCCCCCCACAACAAACTCCAAGCAGGCAGCCCCAGTTCCTCCCAGAGACAAACACCAGAGACAAGACAGGGAGACAGGGAGAGGGGGAGAGGGGGAAGGGGGGAGGGAGGGGAAATAGAGCTACTCAAGAAAAAAAGAGGAGAGTGAGGAGAAGAGAGAATGGAAAAGCTGGGATACTGCACCCTCCTGCTGCTGGCTGGTTGTCCCCCCTGGCAGCTGGAGGCAGGAACTCTGAGCAGGAGAAGCAGGAGGAGGAGGAGGAGGGAACTCTTCTTCATGGGGAGGGAGGGAAGAAGCTGGAGCTGCTGCTGCTGCTTCTGCTGCTGCTCTGGGCCTCTCGCACTTTTTAGATATTAGTGTGTTAAGATGGTAGGTTGTTCCCTTCTCCCTCCTCCTCCTCCTCCTCTCCTCTCCTCTCCTCTCCTCTCTCTCACTCACTCACTCACTCTCCCTCTCTCTCTCTCTCTCTCTCTCTCTCTCTCTCTCTCTCTCTCTGGGCTGTTTCTTTCCTCCTCTTCCCCAGGCAAGGGGGGGTGGGGAGGAGGGGGTGGGGGGAGGAACTGGATCCTCCTCCTCCTCCAGGAGAGACACACACAGGCCCCGGGCCGGAATCGGGGTGGGGGGGAATCAGAGCAGCAGGAGAGAAACTGTGGGAGACAAACAAGCCCAACTCTTCATCCTCCTCCTCCTCCTCTCAGCAGCAGCAGCGAGCACCACCAGCCCATTCACCACCCGGCCCCGGGCCGCAGCACCTCCGCCGCCTCAGCCCGGGGATCCCTCCGCCCAGGCCCAGACACACTCGCCCGCGCGGGAGCCCGCCGCGCGGCCCCGCCGGCCCGCCGCCGCCGCCGCCGTGCGCGCCCCCGCCGCTCCCGAGAGCCGGGCGAAAGGGACTGGGGCTGGGAAAGCGGGGACGAGGGCGGGGGGGAGAGGAGGCGCCGGGGTAGAGGGGCACGGCGGGGAGGGAGGGGGCGGCCGGGCGGAGTTGTACGGCGGCCGGCCCGGGCCCCCTCGCCTCCGCCGGCGGCTCCCGGGCCGCGCGGGCCCCCCCGGGGGCGGCGGGGCGGCGGCGGGGGGGGCGGCGGGGGCCCGCGGCGGCGCTCGGGCGGGCGGACTACTTGACGTGTCGGTGCGGCGAATTTATTTCACTTTGCCTAAGGAACGGGGTGTGCTGCGGCCCCCATTGCCTAGGGAAAAAACCCGGATGTAAAGTGAGTGAAACTAAACTAGAGTGAAGTAGGGCAGCAGCAGCCAAACTCCAGTGCAGCGGCGGCGGCGGCGGCGGCGGCGGTGATGGGGCTGAGCTCGGAGCGGCGGCGGCCAAACTCCGGGGCCGCCGCAATGATGGGCCCGAGCCGCGCCGCAGCTCGGCTCCCGTGTAGCTGCAGCCGAGGCGAGGCCGGAGCCCGCTGCGGCCCCCCCAACTCCGCGGCCCGAGCCCAACTCCCCCCTCCCGCCGGCAGGAGCTGCAAAGGGGCTCCGGAGCGGCCCCAACTCCCTCCAGTGCAACAGCAGTTTTAAGGGGGGAAAAAAAAGAAAAAGCCGCGAGGGCAGGAGCGGAGAGAAGCAACGGGGAAGCACTGCAATGGGGGAGCGTGGTCCAGGCAACAGGAGAAAGATGCAACCTCAAGTCGAATGCAACATGCAATCCCCGGCCGCCGCTCGCCCGCTCCCTCCCCTCGCCACCCCGCCCCCTTTCCAAATAACTACCCTTGAACCACTTTATTAGCCACACTTAGTCCCACACTCGCGTCGGGGAGGGGCGGGGGACGGGGTCCTTCCCTCACCTTTATTTATTGCTGCTTTCTCCCCCCCTCTCCATGTTTTTTATTCCTAAGTTCTTTTGTTCTAAGGGGGATGATGGCATTTACTTTTCTGCTTTGTGTAGCAGGGCAATCACTGGGAATCGGCCACGTATAATCCGGCGGTTTGTCATATTTTATTAGTGAAAGTATTTTATGCCTATTCTACCTCCAAGGACTGTAACATGGAGAACTGCAGGGAGAGGGGGAAAAAAAAAAAAAACACATCAGAGGAATTCTTGTTTTGAGAGATTTCTTGGCGGGGAGGGGAGGGCCCTTTTTTTTTTTTTTTTTTTTTTTTTTGGAGGAGGAGGTTTATTTAGATTTTCAAATCGATAGTTTTCAACTTAAAGCTTAATGTCTTTGTATGGACATACTACTAGATTCTAAAATAACCCCCAACCACAATAAAGAAAAAAAGTCCAAAATCCTAGATTAAAGAAAAAAAACAATCCCTACTGGACAGTGTGATATTATCTGGTCTGTGCAGCACGCTGGACTTAACATAGTGTTGGCCTTCGAATGTTAAATAACAATAAACCCCAACCTCAACTGAATACAAATGGGGGGTGGGGGTGGTTTTGTTTTTAAGGCTCAGCACTTTTGTAGCATCTGCCACTACGCATTTTCCAGGCATTGATTAGCCATGCAACTCCCATAGGCATGAAGTCCAGTTTTTGCAGATAAAGAGCAACAGTGGTGAGATGATTTGCCCAAAGTCAAAGTGAGTCATTGACAAAACCAGAAATAGTCTTAGAGTCGCATTTGTTACTAGTCACCTCTTTCCCATTAAATAGTATTTCCTCCAAGAAATAAACAATGTTTAAAAATAAATAGACGTTCTTTACCTTGTTATGCATTTCCACCAGGGGTGCTTTGAGATCCTTGGATATGAAGGTGTTTTATTACTTCTGTGACCTGCAAAATTAAGTTTAGTTTCTCAAGAAAAAGAAATTTTTAAAAATTCTGATTTCTTAAAGCTAAAAAAACAATAAATAAAAAGTATGGGCTTTATTTTACATGTGTAGGCCATTTAGTACTCTGAACTTTATATTTAAAAAATTTCACAGCGGAGAAAGTAAGAGTTTGAGAGCAAAAATGAAAATCCCTATAAATGATTCAAGAAGCCTGGATGAACTCATAATGTTGTGAAACTGAACCCATAACACAGTCAAGATGAGTAACGGAAGGACAGGTTGGGTAGTAAGACCCAGCTTTGCCACCTAGAGATAACACTAATGTATTTAAGAGATGAATTAAGGCAGGGCCTCAAACTGGACCACTAGGCACTGGAACGGCAACCTAATAGGGTCATTTCAGATCAGCCCGGGCTGTCAAAATTTTTTCAGAGCAAGACTGCTCTAGTGTACATTCTGGAAAACAAACAAACGAACTTAAAAATGTTTCAGAATGTCATGGGAAAAAAAATCCAGAAACTTAAATTGTGCCTGAGTGTGTAAATGCTATAGAAGAGGAGTAAGTAAACTTTTTTCTATAGAAGCCCAGATAGTAAATATTTAGACTTTGTAGATCATAGAATCTCCACAGAAGTCACAACTTCTCAACTCTATGTAGTTGTAGCACAAAAGCAGCCATAGAAAATATGTAAACCTATGAGCCCGGCTGTGTTCTTTTTAATAAAGCTTTTATTTATGGGCCTTGACATTCATCTACTTCTCGTGTATCACAAAATATTCTTTTAATTTTTTTCAACCACTACAGAAAAATGTTGAAGCATTTTTAGCTTATGGGCTAAACCAGGGGAGTGAGCAGGACTGGGCCCAGGGGCTATGGCTTACCAACCCTGGCTTTAAGAAGACTCAAGCTGACAAACGTTAAGATATTTGGGTATCAATCAAACATCAATGTCATGAAAAATTGCATTTTAGATATTTACATTTAATTAAAATATTTTGACTAATTTTCTTGACGTTCCTATAACTACCTATGGAAAAGAATGGCTGTGATTCACTGATAGATGATGTTTCCATTTACATACTCTTTCCCACTCTAAGATGATAAGGAGGAGTGGACCCAAACTGACCCAGATTTCCGGCACCTGGGTAGTACCACTCCTTCTCAACTAAGACCCCTTGGGCAAGTTACTTAACCTCTCAATGCCTCAGTTTTCATATCCTGTAAAATGTAGCTATTAATATTTATTTGTAGGGCTATCAAGAAGATTGAATAAAATAATCCATATCAAGTGCTAACTACAATGCCTGGTACCTGGGACTGTATAATACACTTTTTTCCCTTTGCCCTCAAATTCATTTACTGAGTTAACATAACTCTGGAGAGGATGAACAAGTAGAGTCCCAATATCTTGTCTACACTACCACTGATGTGGCATATGAAGTCCAAGGATTCTTGTTTCAGTCAAGGTGGTGGGGTTGGTATTTTTATATTTTGGTGGGTGTTTCTCAATTTCTAAGCATGCCGGTTATAGGCACTTGGTAGACCCACACTAGCTGTATGGCCTTAGGCAGACACTTAAGCCTTCTGAATCCTGTGTTTCTCATGCACAAATTAAAGATAATCTTTATTGGATTTTTTAAAAGGTTATATAGCATAAATACTAAAGAAAAAAGCTGGGACGCCTAGGTGGCTCAGCAGTTAAGCGTCTGCCTTCAGCCCAGGGCGTGATCCTGGAGTCCCAGGATCCAGTCCCACAGAGGGTTCCCTGCATGGAGCCTGCTGTGTCTCTCATGAATAAATAAATAAAATCTAAAAGGAAAAAAGCTAAAAGTTTGTATAAGTTAGTGAAAATCACAGAAATAAGTTGTAACTGAAAGTTTACATCAGAAGCTCCTTTGAAGTAAATTGTTCAACTTTTAGACATGAATGACAACAATAAAAGCAGGTGCATAGTAACTTAGAATTTGCTCTCCCACAACCTGTTTACTCCTCCAAAGCTATTTAATAGCCATCAAAACACTGTTGAACAAAAGTAAACTCAAATTTTGAATGTTATTGTATACTGGAGTACAGTTTTTCATTTTTATAAAAGTAGTCAAATTTATCTGTGGTTTCCTATATATTCTTGCCTTCTGTCCATGCTTCAAGAGGTCATCCAAAGTTCAAGATTAGAAAAATATAATTTTTTTCTTGTATTTTTATAGTTTCTATTTTTTTACATTTACGTTGTTATTACATATAATTTTTGTGCTTGTGTGTGTGTGTGTGTGTGTGTGTGTGTGTAAGAAAGGAGGTAGGAGGGACACCTGGGTGGCTAGTCAGTTAAATGTCCGACTCTTGGTTTCAGCTCAGGTGCTGACCTCAGGGTCTTAGGATCTAGCTCCTCGTCAGGCTTTGCATTCAGTGGAGAGTCTGCTTAAGATTCTCTCCCTCTGCCCTTCCCTGCACTCTCACTCTCTCTTTCTCTCTCTCATAGTAAATAAAATATTTTAAAAAAATAAAGGAGGTAGGAATCTAAATAACTTCTGTTTGACAGAAAATATTTGCTATTGGGATTCTATTGGATAATATAAAATGTCTTTCAAAATGATAAAAACAGCTAGTCCCCCATAAGCATTATCAGTCTAATGTAGAGATACTGTAAATATAGCAAAAATATAACAGAAGCTTATATATTACAGTATTATATGGAGTATTATGTGTTATAATAGAAAACAGTCTCTTCTAAACTTTCTTATTTACAGTTTTGTAGTAGTTTGGTACACACTGCACCCATGGATAGTAAGATGTTTTGTACTTGTACCTGATAGTTTCTGATGTTCTGACAGTATTTGAGAGTATTTCAAACAAGGTAATAAACTCCCCACCACCACCACCACAAAGGACTAAGTGAACAAGCTTTCTCATCCAACTCCCCTTGCCTGTCCTTCGCTCGCTCAACTATCATCCTTTTTTTTCTTAGGCTGAAAAGTAACCCCATTGTCTCTTAAAAGGTCAGCCTAAAGGAAATTTAAACTGTCTGAAAACCTGAGGGTCCTCCTTCACTGAAGCAGGGAGGTAACTACTGAAGTTCGCCAGGTCTTTTCTAATTCCTCTTGGACTGGAATAAATGAAAACCTGGGTTGTACCAACAAGGTGCTTAAATAAGTAGAGGAAATCTATCAATGTGATTTTTAAATAATTATGACAGAAAATCCCTGGTGACTAGCAGAAGTTGAATGTATGTTCTTTTCTCCCCACTGTCTCAATGGTTTCTGATCTTTTAAAATCTCTTTAACTATCTTGTGTGTGCATTTACAGAAAGCCAAAATCATAATTATAAATGGATGAGGTATAACTTGTAAATAAATAAATATTGGTGGATAAGCAGTTGACTCTCTAGAGAATGCCTTCAATTTCATTACTTTGCCATAATCGCCAAGGTCAATTTAATCCTAAGCAATATCAGGTGTGTGCGCGCTTAATAGAATTAACTAGACCAGAGCTCCTGAACTTTGGCACTATTGACATTTGGGGGCCAGATAATTTTTTGTTATGGGTGGCATTGTAGGATGTTTAACAGCATCCCTAGCCTCTACCCACTAGATGCAGATAGCGTCTCCCTGACAGTGATGACAACCAAATATATCTCCAGACATTTCCAGATGTCCCCTGCGTGTGAGTATGGGGCAGGGGAAAGGAGGGTAAAATCACACCGGGAGTTGCAGAGGATATGGGGGGCGGGGGAAGGTAAAAACGACTAAACTAGACCAAACACCGTGCACAAATTTAGGTGTGTATGTGTGTGCATGTGACTCTGACTTCCACACAGAAGCAGATCCCAATTCCTTTTCCAGAAGTAACTGATATAGATCAGGGGGCCTATGCTGGACCTGTTGTTAAAAACAAAAATGGTTGCAATTAGAACTGTAGAAATGTCTGCCTTAAAGCTGCTGAGCTGCTAAAAATATCACAGGGGAGATCCTCTAAGACTGGGGATGTTAAAAGAATTTTATCACCTTATTATTCCCACCTTTAGATTATCCATTATCAACATAAGTAAATTGTATTGTGGGCCTGAGCAATGACATTATCTAGTAGAAGGTATCCCAGATTTGGAGTCAGAGAACCTGAGTTTGGGTCTGAGCTCTGCAAATGTCTAGTTAATCACTTTATTCCTCCGGGCCTATTTCCTTGTCCAAAATGGGGAAAACAATAATACTTAATCTACTGGATTGTTGTGAGGGTCCAAGCTGTTAGTGAGAAGTAGCAGGGCTTATTCTTGAGGAATTAGGAACGCTAGAATCATAGAGTCCTGGGTTGACCTTGAGCAAATGATGCACTGTTGCAAGCAAAATGCAGAAATAATCATATGATTTCGTAGGGTTGTTATGGAGTTTAAATGAGATAATGTGTCATATGTGCTGAATAAATATTATTACTGGCCTTGGTAAATTGCATCAAATTGTACAAATAAGGCAAATTGTACAAAAGTTACATATCGTTTTATTGTAACTTCTTTTTTTTTTTTGTAACTTCTTTTCTATGAGCATTGAAACCTTGAAATCTAAAGAACCAATTAATATTCCTATACGAGTGAGACCCTGTTAGAAGTAAGTAGCATCCCCAATTCCAACCAGGTGAAAGCAGCATTAAACTAGCGTGCAACCTTCCATCTTTCATGTTAAATCAGTTAGGGCATGGGTTTGTTGCAATAACATAAGGTTCTCTTCCCCTTATTGAAGTAACGTTCTAATAAGTTTTTTACAACCTATCACATAAAACACATGGGATCAGGCAAGCATATCCACCTTGCACAATGTATGTCCAGTGCTGAACATAAAATCTGACTGTTGTACCTTCCCCAAAAATGTTGACAAACTGCATTGCAGTTCCAAAATGGGGAGCAGGGGAGGTGTTTCCTAAGTTCAAATATAAATAAAGAGATTTGGGAATGTCTTTTATGTACACTTTTTTAAAAAGACTTAATTAATTAATTTATTTGACAGAGAGAGAGCTTGCATGAGCAGGGGGAGGAGCATAGGCAAAGGGAGAAGCAGGCTCCCTCCCTCTCCGGGCTCCATCCCAGGACCCTGCAATCATGACCTGAGCCAAAGGCAGACGCTTAACTGACTGAACCACCTAGGCACCCCTCCTTTATATAAACTTTTTAAATTAAGGTATAACATTCATACAGAGAAGTGCACAAATCACAAGTTGTACGTATCAGTAAATTTTTACAAGCAAACACACTTAGGTAATTGTTGGGTGTTTTTAAAGGTTAGAGAATCCTGTAATAAACATTAGTTTTATCATTAAGGGATTTAAAAAAGGTTCCTATGAATTATTTTTTATAAATATTTATTTATTTATTAGGGAGAAAGAGGGAGAGAGGGGAAGGGCAGAGGGAGAGCATCTTCAAGCAGACTCCCCCTGAGCATGGAACCAGGATACAGGGGTGGATCTCATGACCCATGAGATCATGACCTGAGCTGAAACCAAGAGTCAGATGCTTAACTGAGCCACCCAGGTGCCCCCAAAAAGATCACTATGAATCTGAAAGAAAATATCTAAGATTTCCCAGACTAGACAGCAACTGACTTTGCCTTGCAAATGTGATTCTGAATTGTCAAATGGCAATATTGCAAAATAACACACTGGAATCAGATTGCCAAAGTTCTTTGATATCATCTATCACTTGATGTATGATTCTAGACAATTAACTTCAAGGGCATCAGTCTTTTTATGTGTTAAATGGGAATAGTAACAGAATTATTTTTAGGAATAGATGAAATAATGCTTGTAAAACTTTGGGGGAATGCTGGAACACATGCTCTTCCTACATGTAAATGATTCTCCATTCAGGATGATTTCCCAAGGGACAATATGAAGGAAGTTAAGGAGATTACAAGAATTCTTTTAGAAAAAGGGGTGATTTTGCTCAGAAGGGGAACTGGATCAGAACAGCTAAGGGTTGCTATCACTGAACCCTGGCACCAGCAAATGCTAGAACACGAAACCTGAGAAGAGAGTAGCCAGAGGCAGCAGGCAGGGTGATGAACCAAGGGGCTGTAAAGATAGTGCAGTTATGAACAGAAAGCCACAGGGGTGTGCCTGGCATCCAAACAGGACATGACCTGATTTTTCAGAGACCAGAGTAAGGTCTAGGAGTGATTGTTTGTTTGATGTGGGTCTAGAGAGAGAAAGGAGAGAAGCAGCAGCCATAGGAACCCTAATCCCAGGGGTCAGAGCCTTGAAAGGCCAGTGCACTGAAGGAAGGGACTCGTTTAGGGCTTTATCCAAGACTAAGGGACTGGAGCTACTTATAGCTTAGGAATGACCTCAAGTGGATACTGTCAGGCCTGGCATTCCTTCACACTGAAATAAGTTGTAATTGTGCACTTGAATCGACTTGGATCCTGAATGAGAGAAAGAGGTGCTACTAAAGTAGAATGGAGTCTCAGACACTAGACATGGCAGGAGAATCTCCCCTCTAGATGATGACAACAAGGAGTTGCCCCAAATCCAGCCAGAAACCTAACTGGTCACAGCCAGACCTTAGAGTGTCCTTATTTCTTCTTCCTTATCTCAATCTTGAAAATAGCTTATAAGGGTCTACAAGTCTTTAAGAGGAAGCAATTTGCTTTCTTTTTCCTTGACTGGTTGCAGGGGATGCATCAATAAATAAAATTTAGCAGGACCATTCTGGTGAGCAAACGTGACCCAGTGTCCTCACGCTCATGAAACATCTGTCACAAATGACTAAAGGGTATGAAATGACCAAGCTCGGGATAACCAATGTGGCCTGTGGGTTTCCCAGAGGCTGATCTTGGCCTCAGAATCCTTCTCAACCCAGGGCATCAGGCAGGCATTACCAAATGTTTGGGGCTTGCTTAAGATAGAAATCTACTCTGTCATACCTGGACTTACCCCTCATTTCTTGTTATAAGTAATGCACCTATTCTATTCGCTTCTCCCAAATCCCAATTTAAAGGGTATTGGATTTGAAATTTGCCTGGTTTCAACACTGCATATTTAAATTAAGCCCTGGATAGGTAGGTAACAATTGCCTATTTAGGGACCTGTTCTCATATTTCTGAGTTTATTACTGATTTATGACCTATAAATAGTCACATCAACCTCATTGCTGAATAATTTACATACTGAGGTCATGCTCTCTGGATGAACCTGACACCCATTAGTGTTAAACTCATCAACTGTGTGCATCCAAGCTAGAACACATGGAGAACCACACCCCAAAGTGGTGGGAATAGAAAGAAGGCTTAAATAGTATTCCCTCCTTTTAAGTCCAGCCAATTTCCTTTCCTTTTAGCTTCGTCTCTAACATGAGATATTATTTTCCCATAGGTAGAAATGTTAAGGGATCTATTAAAATAAAAAAAATGTTTTGAAGGCTCTCAGAATTCAAAAACTTTAGAGTTTTTTTTAAGCATTATTTCTGTAGATGTAGCCCTCTCTGAGGGCTAAACAGAGGCTGATTATTTGTGTTTTACACTTTATTACATCAATAAGCCAGAACCCTTCTACACTATGAGATGGGAGAAAAGTTGCCTACAGCTTTTGGGTATAGTCTGTATTCCCATCTGTGAAATAGACACACCACACTGCTCATTTCCCTCTTTGCCTACAGAGAACCAATTAGATAGAAGTTGCAAAAGAGGGGCTCCTCGGTAGCTCAGTCAGTTAAGCATCTGCCTACAGTTCAGGACATGATCTCAGGATCCTGGCATGGAGCCCCAAGTTGAGCCCAGAGTCGGGCTCCTTGCTCAGGGGGGAGTCTACTTCTCCCTCTCTCTCTGCCCCTCTCCCCTGCTGGTGCTCTTGCTCACACTCACTCTTTCACTCTCAAATGAATAAACTTAAATTTTTTTTTCTTTAAAAAAAAAGAAATTGCAAAAGATTTGAATTTGCTGAAAACTGGTACTGTAAGTGAAAGAAAGAGGAATTAATTAAATTTAAAAGAACTTCACTTCTACCATCCCAGAATCTGGGTTAAGGAAAACAAGTAGGGGAAGCAGTGGGTTAGGGGCTTTGGGCTACGAATTGCCTTGGTAAATATGGAGCTAACACAGAGAAGTAGGGACCTAAAACATTACGTTCTCCTAATATGTTGAGAGTGAGAATTAAAAAAACAAGAAGCGGGATGCCTGGGTGGCTCAGTGGTTGAGCGTCTGTCTGCCTTTGGCTCAGGGCGTGATCCTGGAGTTCTGGGATCGAGTCCCACTTTGGGCTCCCTGCATGGAGCCTTCCTCTCCCTCTGCCTATGTCTCTGCCTCTCTCTCTCTCTCTCTCTGTGTCTCTCATGAATAAATAAATAAAATCTTTAAAAAACAAAACAAAACAAAACAAAACAAGAAGCATTTTCCAGTAGTCACTTGGGGACTTTTGACTCCCCAAAAGTGCAGGGCGTGAGTCTCAGAACCACAAACAATTTATTTTAATACTACTTCCTCAATTAGCATAAGCTCAAACTTATTATTTTTCCAAGTACATTGTGTTGTCGCTGTTCATCTAATAGAAAAGAAAAACTCATTCCAATTCCAATCTGGATGAATATTACATTTCCTTTGATAAACGTCAGTGGGTTGATGGGAACAGACCCATTCCGAGCTGAAATGCTCCAACTTAAGCTTTGTGACTAACTGTGCCTAAAGACAGCTCATTTCATCCTAGAGTGTCCTCGCCTCAGCAGCCTAGACAAAACCAAGAAGATCACAGAGCAAAGCAACTGAGAGTATGACAACATTAACACGGAGCTCTTGTGTTCATCTGTTATCCAAACCTCAGTCAATTTACAAAAATGTTGTTTTAAAGAAAAAAAATGGTTTGGCCAGAGTAATTGTATGTAACCAGAAAAAAAAAAAAAAAAAAAAAAAAAGATGATAGTAGGTAAGACAAGTGGGCTCTCCTTCCCATCTAATTTTGGATCAAATTTTTAAAATTAAAGTTTCTCATATTTAATTTTATCAAACTTCACAATTTCAGAGACATTTCATACTCATTGCTGATTGGACTTCAGTTGGAAATAGCTCCCAAAGCTTTAAATCTAAATGTCTCTGCCTTTTAAGGTGCATTTAGCTGTTCGATACATCGGGGTGTCTTAAATTTCTGTGAACTGGGAGCCCAGGTCCCAGTTCTGCTATTCGCTACCTGTACACTGGAAAAAGTTTCAGTTTTTTCATCTTCAACACAAAAATGTCTGTATCTTACCACACCAGGATACTTGGGGGATCTAAAATAGGGATTCCTAAAATTTTCCTAATGAGCCTTCCCCCCGCCCCCCACGAAGACTTGCTGTTGATTATTAACAGTAAACTTAACAGCCGCCATTTATTAAGCATTCCGGGCCAGATGTTCTGCGCATACTTAAAATTTTATAGATAAGAAAACTGAGGTATAGAGGGGTTAGGTAAATTGCCTAAAGTCACATAAATAGTAAATGGCAAAACTGGGACTCCTGCCCATGGCTACTTAGATTTGGGTTCTGCTTTCTAATGGGAATTCCCATGAGCCACAAGGAAGGAGATATGGGCTAGTGCCAGGCTGAAAGATGAATCAGGCAAGGCTTGAAGAAGAATGAATGGATTCTGAGACAAGGGTCTCCAAAGAAGAGCAACTTATCTTCGCTTTGGCAAAAAGAGAAGTCTCTATTCCATGTAGAGAGGCATGTGGCATATTGGAAAATGTGGAGTTGGGAATCAGAATAGCCTGCATGATGAGACTCTTGGCTGAGCCACTACTTAACCCAGGGGCCTTGGACAGGTTATTTACCCACTCTTATCCTCGTTGTTCTCATCTGTGAAATAGGGATAATAACATTTGCCAAGTTGTTTTGGTGGTTAGAAATAATTCATGTCAAGTGCTTTGCACCTGGTAGGCATACAATACACGGCAGGCAATATATCACATCCTTTCTTAAGTACCTTGGCAGCATTTTCCCAAAATGTGTCGTTAGTAGGCATTAGGTAATAAAAGGAAAGAGGAAAGAAATTTTAAGTGAGAGGACAGCTTGGCAGTCAAGTAAATCTGGGAGATGCTGTTAAAGCAAAATCAAAATGTTCCTTTACCACAGGACTTTTCAGAGCCTTTAAATGACAAAGATGCAATAGGAATCTCCAAGAGGAAGCATTTTCCCAATCCTTGATCAGATAGCCCCATTTTAAAAAATATTTTATTTATTTGACAGAGAGAGAGAGAGAGAAAGCACAAGCAGGGGGAGGGATATAGGAAGAGGGAGAAGTAGGCTCCCCGCTGAGCAAGGAGCCCAATGAGGGGCTCAAACCTAGGACCCTGGGATTATGACCTGAGCCGAAGGCAGATGCTTAACCTACTAAGCCACCCAGGTGTCCCAGATAGCTGGATTTTTTATGGAGCTTCTTCTAGGACTGACATTCCTGTGGAACACATGTTAGGAAGCACCAGTCTGGTGAGTTTTGGAAGAAAAAGCTGGATTCCTCAGTTTTATTCATCATGATGTGCTTACTGTTTTGTAGTACCTCCAGAGCCTTCTTCCCTCTCCATTTATTTCTCCCCAAAATAGGACTTCTTTTTACAAATGTCACAGAATGAAGTTCTAAAGAGCGATTCCTAGCATCCATTCAAGTGAAAAGTTCAGCTCCCAACAGGACCAGGCAACATCCACAAAGCTGACCAAGGAAGACCCGTGGGGCCAAGGCATGACTGGGTCCCTCAGGATGGCAGGACATAGCTGCTTCTTCCCTCCTGCCAGGGAAGCTTTAAAAAGTGCGGGTACTCCCCACACCAGAAGGCATCAGCAAGGAGAAAAGAGATCTCTGTCACTTGTCACTCACCCAGGGAGCAAGAGGCTGGCCCATCCAGAGTGGCCCGGCTTAGCTCCTGTCCATGCACTTGGCCACCCTGGCCCAAGGAGGGGGAAAGAATTAAACAGAGGATCAGCTTTTTATTTTCATGTAAAAAGCACTTGCCCTGGGGTTATAAATGTTATTGCATTTGTGTAGCACTTTACTGCTGCCCTCAGCTTGCAAGCATCACGGGATCCCAGTGGCAGTACTTTTATAACCCTTGATCAATAGCTTATTTCTATCGCCTTCAGTCCCAGCTGCCAATCCGTTCTGTATAATGTGGGAGGCAGACTTCACTGCTCTCCAGCTGTACATGGCATGAATGTCAACTGTGTGGGGAACATATGTATGTGTGTGTGTGCATTGAGTGGGGGACATGGGATTTTTGAACAAGGAATGACAAAAATGGGCCCCTTGTTCTGGGAGACTACCACAAAACTGAGAGTTTTCTCTCTAGTAACTAGGAGAGCCTTCTCTCCCTTTCTCTCTCTCTCTCTCTCTCTCTTTCTCTCTCTCTGAAAGGACATGGTTGGTATACTTTGGTGGGTCAAGAGAAATAAGACATGATTCGCTCTTGCTTGATTTTCTGTTATGTATATGCAGGAGTGGGAGGGGTGTTGGTAAAAAGGTGGAATGAAAAGATGTGTGTTCTAGGAGAGAAAGGGCCATGGCTCTCTTATCACCACCCTTGTGTTCCCGGCACCAAGACAGAGCCTAGCATGAAGTAGGTGCTCAGGAAATATTGCTTGGCTAAACTAATGAATTCCCATTTGCAGTAGGAGGGGAGGAGGAGAGTCCTAGAACATTCTCCCAGAACTGCCTGAGCTAAGAGCAAAGGACAAAGGCTTTACGTTGCCTGCAGCACTGGAGACCACAAACAGCTATGGCGTGTCTGCTTTATTTAAGGCTCACAGTTAGGCAGCATAGGAACCATGGAGAAATAAGATGGGTAAGGGCAACCAGCTTCCACTGCCCTATCTTTCCATTGAGCAGAAGCAGCCAAGCAGCCCCTCAGAGGACAGATAGACCTCACCTGGCTGTCTTCTCCCCAAGAAGCCAATTTTAGGACCAACCCCCACGAGGAGAGGCCTTGAAGCAGGACCCCAAGACTCCTCAACATTCTCCAGCACCAGGAAAACGACTCTGGCTCTCACTAAGGCAGCCAGGCCTGCCCTTGTCTGAACCTGTGTCCTTGAGACTCAGCCAAACCTCTCCCGGCTTGGCGGAGGGATGTTGAGGTGACATTCTTCTCTCCCTGCCACTCAGCATCTTTTAAACAATCCTCCTCCACCTTGGGAGAAGACGCATGAACTCGCTGCAGACCAGGGCCACGGAAGCTGAGAATTCCCTTTCTCCCTGGGAGGGGATTTTGGTGCAAGTGGAAAAACACACCTCCCATGAAAAATAAGAATCTGGGATCTCTGCAAGTTGTTTCCAGCAAAGTTTTTTCGGTTGCCAGTGGCAGAAATCCACGTCAAACATAGTTAGGTGAAGGAGGGACAGGGACCTCGTTGGAAGGATATGGAGGTGTCTCATGGGGCCAGGTCAGTGGGCCTCAGAAGGACCTGGAACTGAGCCCTGGAAGGGGTGGAGAAGCAGGAGTAGCAACTCCCCACGTCTCCCTGCTGCCAGCTGCACTTGAGTTTCCTCCTGCTTCCAGCTCATCCCAGAGTTCACAGACTCAGGGGCATGTGGCAGGAGGGGAGCAGGAGGTTGGCACAGGCTCTTTTGGCTCTGGACCACACCGCCTGTAGTGCACCATGAATTAATATTTTTAATAAATCCTGTAATTATCTTGTGAACAGAGCATTTTCGTGGCACTCTTTTTTTTGGGTGAAAAGCATTAATTTGTTCAATATAAACATTAAAAAAATATACCATCATTTTTTCTAACCTTGTTTCTTTATTTCTTGAGGCACCAGGAGCCTTACAAACCAGAAGTGAGCTCTAAGGCCCCAGCTAAGAGGTGCGCTGTGCTCTGTGTAGGCACCCCCACCCACCAACCACCCCGTGGCGAGCTCCCCAGGCCCCGTTGCAAATGTCTGGGAGAGAGATTCTGCTAGGCTCCACCTGTGCCAGAGGTTCACCCAAGCACTGTCGGTTGTAATACTGCAACTTCCTTTACCAACGCACAAGAAAAGGGGTTGCTATGGGTGGCACAGACAGATGACCCCACAGTGTAATCTACTGAACAGTCCTCTTCGTGGGCTTGCTCTGTGCAGATGCCCAGCTCTTGCAAGTCTCCATCGGGGCTAACGGAGGACCCCCAGGACCGTGGAACGAGGAGGGAGCTTACCTTTCATCATACCCAAAGTATGATATCCCTCAATCTTGCTGTTCTAGTGTGCCTCTATTTGCCTAGAGCCTCATACTCTTCCTTTGTAATTTTCTGACTTATCCTATCTTTTGAGTTCCCTTAAATTCTTTGTGGCACCAAAAAAAAATTTTTTTTTAAATAAGTGTCAGGGTTTATATTTAATGGTATCAAATCAACATGCATCTTGTAGGCTTCTCAGGATCCTAGCTGTCCTCCAAGAGGGTTTGGTCCAAGTTAGCCCTGGCTTGTCCATCCCTCCTTCCCTCTCTCCTTCCTTTTTTTCTCTTGTTGTCCAAGAGTAATGTTTTTCTGTAGAAGCAATACAGACACCTCAAACTATTTTTTAAATGGGAAGTATGACCAATAAGATAAAAATCATTCATATTTCCACAGCACATCCAAAAGATAATCATTGTGAACATTGTGGTGTATAACTTTCCAGATAATTGTCGATTAAATTAGCCCTACTCTTAAAATAACCCTGCTATAACATTAACATCTATCCTCCTTTTCCACCTAGCAATATATCATATGTGTCTTTGCACATTGCTGCATGTTATTCTGGAAACATTTTACTTCCTAAACTGGAATCCAATTTGTTTTTCTGATGTGTAAAATATTCAACCCATACAGAAAAATAAAGTTTCCCTCCTAATTCCACTTCCTAAAGATAACCGCTGTTACTAAAAAATAAATCCTTCAAGTTTTCATATATATATAAACACACATTTACATAAACAGAATCATAACACACAGTGTTTTGTAACCTGCTTTTTGCTATATATCACTAGATCATGAGTATCTTTCATGTCAACACATATAACGCACCATCTTTCTTCATGTTTACGTAGAATTCCATTCCGTTGAATGAGTAAGTTATTTAATCACCTATTGTTAGAAACATGTGAGCTATTTCTAATGTTTTAAACTATTATCTTACTATTATTCACTGTTATTACTAAACATTATTGTGTACACATCTTTGTCACATGGCTGATTATTCCGTTTGAAAAAATTCCTAAAAGGAAAATTGCTGTGAAAAATAGGATATATCTTTCTAAATTTGATTCATATTAAAATGTCACTCTGTACAAAGTTTTACCAATTTATATTTCGCAAACATGTATGAGTTAAGATGATTCTTCATACTGTCTCCTGGATAGGCCATTCTCACTCCTTTTTATCTTTGCCAGTATGATGGCCAAAAATGACATTTTATTGTGGTTTCCATCTGCAAGTCTTTAATTATTGGTGAGGTTTTTATATCTTTGTCATCAAATTAATTTATGAATTATCTGTTTATGTTCTTTGCCCATTTTATTCTATTGAAGTATTCTTTTTTTTCTTATTGGTTAGTGAAAATCCTTAACATATTAAGGCTATTAACCTGAACACCTATGTTGAAATTATTTTTCCTCATTTAGTTCATTGTGTCTTTTGCCATGGAGAGTTTTTTTATATATACATATTTGTACTAGCCCTAGGTAACAGAAAGTCAAGTAACAAGGGCTTAAACTAGAAAATATTAACTATTTAATTAACCTGAAATCCAGAGGTACATGGTCCCAGAATCCGTGTGGTGGTTCAGAGGTATGATCTGTCTCTATGTACATCTCTCAGATTTGCCATCTCCAATGTGCTGACAAGGTCTCCCCTCATAATATGAGATGGCTGTGACACCTCCAAATCTTACATCCTCATAGTCCAATTAGGAAGGCAGAGGATGAGGACAAAACAGGTTTTTTTCATCTCACAGATCTGTTATCTCATTAGGAAGGAAAATCTTTCCCAGTAGTCCCCAGCAGATTTTTATTTACATCTCACTGGTAACCAGTAGTGTCTGCCAAAATAGTCAAACCTGTCAGTCATTTCCTCCATGACTTGTGGCTCACTACCATATTACCAAAGGCCCTTCCCACCCCCTAAATTATTTTAAAATGAACTCCAGTATTATCTTCTTGAACTTCTGAGGGTTTTGTTTTTTTTTTTTTTTTTTTTTTTGTCAATTTCGTTTTGCTAATTTCCAAATCTTTGAACTATCTGGAATTCATTTTTGGGTGTGGTTGAGATTATCAGTGATACCAATAGCTTTTATTAAATAATCAATACCTTTCCCCCACCGCATTGAAATACTATCTTTATTATATGCCACACTTTCCTACATTCATGGATCTGTCTCCATTACCTGTCTCTTCCTGCATTCTCTCACAAGGTTTTATTCACTATTGTTTTATAGGTCATTTTTACATCAGGCAGAACAAGTTAACCTATTTTCATTATTTTTTGGCTATTTTCCATTTGTTTATTCGTCTAGATAAACTTCAGAATAAGTTTAACTAGTCATCTCCCCCCACCCCAACAAATGTTATCTCGGTATTTTGGTTGCAATTACATCAGAATTACAGATAAATAAATAAATAAAAATTACATATTAATTTTGGGAGACTTCAGATCTTTTTTTAAAAAATACTTTATTTATTTGAGAGAGAGAGCGAAAAAGAACACAAGCCAGGAGGAGAGGGAGAAGCAGGCTCCTCACTGAGCAGGGAGTCCAACACAGGGCTGGGTCCCAGAATCCTGGGATCATGGCCTAAGCCAAAAGCAGATGCTTAACCGACTGAGCCACCAGGTGCCCCTAAGTTTTATACTTTCTTCAGAAATATCCATTTTTGTTAAAGTTACTGGTATTTTATTTTTATTTTTTAAAAAGATTTTATTTATTTATTCACAAGAGACACACAGAGAGAGAGAGAGAGAGAAGCAGAGACACAGGCAGAGGGAGAAGCAGGCTCTATGCAGGGAGCCCGAAGCGGGACTCAATCCCCACTCTCCAGGATCAGGCCCTGGGCTGAAGGCGGCGCCAAACCACTGAACCACCCGGGCTGCCCAGTATTTTATTTTTTACACGAATTGTGAATGGATCTTTTGTGCTAAAAGAAAGGGAAAGGAGGAACCATTCTTGCCTTCCTTAAATATACCCTATTTGGTTATGATTTTTTAAAAATATTGCTTGACTCAATTTGCTAATATTTTATTTAGCATTTATTCCCAAGAGAGGTTGGGCTATTGTATTTTGTATCTTTTGAAGGATTTTTATGATGAAATTTGCAAAGCTTATAAATGAATTAGAGAACTTGTGATCTCTAGCTTACTCTAAAGCCTGTTCTCCAATACAGTAGCCACCGACTATGTGTGGCAACTGAGCATTAGAAATGTGGTTACTGAGGAACTACATTTCTAATTTAATTTTATTTAGATTAACTTACATTTATATTTTTTAAAAGATTTATTTAATTATTAGAGATGGGGGAGCACACAGAGGGAGAGGGAGAAGCAGATTCCCCGCGGAGTAGGGAGCTCAATTTGGAGCTCAATCCAAAGACACTGAGATCATGACCTGAGCCAAAGGCAGACACTTAACTTATTGAGCCACCCAGGAGCCCCATCTTACATTTATATTTTAAAACTGATCCTCGATTCAATTATTGGAAAACTTTTGACTATGTTTGGAATAATGTGGGTATGTGACTCTCCAACTGAAAATTTCATGAAATCTAAAATCTTTAGAGATCGATATTTCTGATGAAAATTTAGCGTCTGAATTGAGATGTGCTTTGAACACTGGAGTTCAAAGAGTGTGAAAAAATCATGTAAAATGTCCCATTAATAATTTTTTTATTAATTACATGCTAAAATGATAATATTTTCACGTATTGGATTAAATAAAATGTATTATTAAAATTAACTTCACCTGTTTCTTCTTACTTTTTTATGTGGTTACTAGAAAAATTTAAATTTTGTATGAGTCTCACATTATACTTCTTTCTATTGGACTACACTGCTCTAGATTTTAAATAACAGCAATTACCTGATACTTAACATTTGCTAGAGCTACACTTGTTTTTTTTTAACAACTGCATATTGTCCCATCAAATGGATGAACTAAATGTGGTTAACCAACTGTTATTGTTGAATATTTTAGGTTATTTTTTCCTTTCTTTTTTCTACCTTTCTTCCTTTCAACAATCACAAACAATTTTGTGTTTAACACGTTTGTGGCCGTATCTTTGTAAAAGAGAATGACATGATCAGATGTACCTTTCGGAAATCACTTTGGTCATATTGTAGAGCACAGGGTGGCCAAGGCCAAGCATGGATTCAGCCAGTTAGGAAGCCATCGCAAAACTTCTAGGGAGATGGAGCAGTGGAGATGGAAAGAAATGGACACTTTCCAGAGATATTTAGGACAATTGGATTTGGAACGGATTAGATGCCAGAACCATGGCAAGGAAATCATCAAGGAGGTCTCTTCCAGTTCTTATGGGGCAACCAGAAGTTGGTAGACAGTCATTAAGTTAGGAATCCTAAAGAAGGATGAGTTTGGGGGGATAAAATCTAGAGTTCAGTTTTGGAATAGTGATTTCACATGCTCTTGAGACATCCAAAAAGAGATGTGGAATAGACAAGTCAGAGCAAGAGGAGAGGAGAGGAGAGGAGAGGATGGGGCAAAATTTAGGAGTCATTAGAGTATAAGCAATATTTGAAGTCTGGGGGGGGGTGCCTGGGTGGCTCAGTCAGTTAAGCATCTGTCTCCAGCTTGGGTCATGATCCCACGGTCCTGGGATAGAGCCTCATGTGGGGCTCCCTGCTCAGCTGGGAACCTGCTTCTCCCTCTGTCTCTGTCCCTCCCCTCTGCTCATGCTCATGCTCTATCTCATAAATAAATAAATAAATAAATAAATAAATAAATAAATAAATAAATAAATAAATATTAAAAATCTTTAAAAAGCCTGAATAGGCCTGAATTATACCTTCTGGGGAAAGAATGTAGATTGAGAGATCTGTGTGCTGGGAGGAGGGGTGGGAGAGAAACTAAGCCTTAAGGAACACCAATATTGAAAGCCAGGTGGAGAAGGAGGAGTTAAGGATGGAGACTGAGAGTGACTAGAGGTATGAAGCAACGCCAGGGTCTGTGGGCTGTCACAGAAGCCAAGGAAAGAGACAACTTTAGGGAGAGATTATCAACTATTACTGAGAGTTTTATTGAGATGAACCAAAAAAACCAAAATCTATTGCTCAATCTCACTAATAATCAGGAAATACAAATTAAAACAATAAGATACCACCGTTTACCCACCGGATGGCTAAGATCTTCAAGATTGATAATATTCAGGGTGGGCAAGGGGAAGGGGAAGGTTTAATCTCACATCCCATCCGTAGAAATGTAAAGGTACCAACTTTTGGGGTTGTCTTGGCAGCATCTATCAAAATATAAGCGATATACACTCTTTAACCCAGCTATTTCAATTCTAGGTATCTATCCCAGGGAGATACTCACTCATGTGCAAGAGGCTGTGATTACAATACTGTTCACTGCAGCACTGTGTGTAAAACTGAAAAACTGTTAATAACATAAATGTTCTTTGGTGGAAAGAAAACAGTGCCACGTACTATTGAATACCGGGTAGTGGTTTAAAAGAATAATGTAGGTTTATATACACTTAAATGGAAAGCTCTCTAAGACACTGTGCAATGAAAAAATAAGTCATATAACAATATAGATAACAAAATACAATTAGTATATGTTTAAATACCTGTATATTGCGCATTTAGATTTACATGTGTATAAATGCATAGTGAAATCTCTACGAGGATATCTGGCAAACTGTTAACAATGATGAACCTAGAAAGTGTTTTAGGGTTAGTAAGTATGGGTAAAGGAAGACTTAGTTTTACTTTGGAATGGTTTGCATTTTTAAAAAAGATTTTATTTATTTATTCATGAGAGAGAGAGAGACAGAGACATAGGCAGAGGGAGAAGCAGGCTCCCTGCAGGAAGCCTGATGTGGGGCTTGATTCGGGATCCCAGGATCATGCCCTGAGCCGAAGGCAGATGCTCAACCATTGAGCCACCCAGGCATCCCAAGAATGGTTTGCATTTTTAAAATGAAAATGTATTCATGAAGTGTTGAAATTTCTGTGCTCATGGCATTCAGAAACATGAGGATTATTGATGATGAGTTTTATCTAGGTTGTATCCATGGATGAGCTGATGGGAGTGAAGCCATATTGGGGAGGTTTTCTGTTTACGTATGTACTGTTATTCCACCATGACCCCCATTAGATCTGTGACAGCTATGTTTGAGCCAGGCTCTTGGGGTGGGGTGGGAAGGGGTGGAAAGAATAAGAGCTTGAGATGTGAAAAGATTCAGGTGGTGATCCCAGTACCACCATGTACCAGCTGAAGCCTTTTCTTGTCTGTTTAATGGGAGCATTCACTGAGTTTTGTAAGGATTCAATAGGATGATATTGGTTGGATTTTTTTTTCAAGATTTATTGATTTATTTGAGAGAGTGAGCGTGAGCAGGGAGAGGAGCAGAGGGAGAGAGAGAATCTCAAGCAGGCTCTCTGCTGAGCTTGGAGCCTGACAAGGGGGCTCAATCCCATAACCCCAAGGTCATGACCTGAGCCAAATTAAGAGTCCACCACTCAATGGACTAAACCACCCAGGTGCCCCGAATGAGATGATATTGTATCACCAACACCATTCAGGTGGTCTCTAATGTTATCTTAACACTAGATCCTGGGGCCCAAAGCCTGTCCTGGGTCTTGAGATGACCTCTCCAAGTGCTCACCCCAAGCAGCCATGGCTTGCCCAGGACCTGGTTTCACGACAGGGAGGCTTCCCCTCAGCTAACTGGTAATGGCACCTTGAGTAGCTCTGTTAGAAAGGATGCTTAAGGCCAGCAGGCAAGTGCATCACAAACCATTAGCAGTGTCTGAAGCGGATATAGGAGTGCGGCACAACCACATGTGTGCCTCCTATATATACCAAACAGGACCAGAGGCTGCCTCTCTACCACCTTTTCTGGGAATTGGGTCACTTATTTCTCTTTCTCTTCACCTTTCCACCTTTCTCTTGCTACCTACTGCTTCTATCTAATCTATTCTGAAGTGTTCTCCCCCTATTACGTCTTGCAAGTGTATTTGTGTGTAGGGACGGCTTCTTGAAGAGAAAGGCCCTCAAAAATCCCGCAAAGATGAATATTTAATGATGAAATAGAGCACAGTGATAGTTGGTCATTGAAATAATTTGGGGGCCAGAGCTTTACCCTAGATTTTTCTTTTAAAGATTTGTTTATTTATTCATGAGCGACACAGAGAGGCAGAGACATAGGCAGAGGGAGAAGCAGGCTCCTTGTGAGGAGCCCAATGCGGGACTCAATCCCAGGACCTTGGGTTCACAGCCTGAGCTAAAGGCAGACGGTCAACCGCTGAGCCACCCAGGTGCCCCCATCCCTAACTTCCTTTTCGGCTCCTTCTACAGTCAAAGGGACACTCGAGCAGTTGATGACACCTATAATGGCATTCTTCAAGCCTGGATGGGCCCCACAGCCTGCTTATGACCACAGGACAATCCAACTCTGAATGTGGGGAAACCCAGATGGATGTCGACCCTGGTGAGAGGAGCCTTCCAGGCCCAACAGCTTCCCACTTCACTTTTCTCAAACTTCCATCTCTCCCCTACTTAACAAACTAGGCAGCATCTGGGACGTAAAAGTGGTTGGGTGGAGGCACCTGGGTGGCTCAGTCAGTTAAGCCTCGCAACTCTTGATCTCAGCTCAAGTCTTGATCTCAGGATTGTGGCTTCAAGCCCAGCACCCACGAAGGAGTGGAGCTATTTCTCCCACCTCACATACATAAACTAATGCTCCTTGCACACTGTCCTTTTCTCAATGATGTCTTAATCTTAAAACTGAATTTTCTGGGAAGATGACCTTCCATTTTGTCTGTATTGTTAGTTTTTTTTTTTTTTTTTTTTAAGTAATGATTATGTTTTGTTTTGTTTTAATAGAGGGTTTTGGGTTCTGTTTTTTTTTATTTTTTTTTTTTTTCATTTTGTGGGAGGTGAGGGAAGGAGCAGACTTTCAAGTAGCTTTCTCTACCTTCATCTTTTAGTGTGGAGTTACTACCTGTTCGCTTGAGTTTACTGGGTGCCAGCTAGATATGGTTTAAGAGTATTTTTCCTCTTATCCATTGATTTGATACAATTAATACATTGGCATAAAATACAAACAACTTTGCCTATATCATTTGAAAGACTCTGGAGTTAGGGGCCATGAAAGCTGAGTGGCAAGAGCCCAATAATGGGTCAAAGAGCTGAATTAGAATGGCATTTTTTGTTTGTATGGAAACAAAACTCTCTCATTCTATTTGTCCTAAGTTGTCATTTCCTTCATGTTTTGCTGTTCGATAGCATCTCTATTGGCTTTCATTGCTGCATTACAAATTATCACAAACAACACCCATTTATGATTCGAAGTTTCTGTGGATCAGGAGTCTGGGCAGGGCTTCAGGGGGTCCTTTGCTCAGGGGGCTTAATAGGGTGCAATGCACCCAGGGCTGGGGTCTTATCTGAAGCCCAGGGTCTTCTTCCAAGCTTGTGTGGTCATTGGAAGAATTTGGTTCCTTGCAGCTGCTGCTTCAAGACCAGCAAGAGCTTCTCTGATCTCAGGGATGGTAAAAGATGCTTTAAAAGCTTCTCCTGCTTAGGTCAGGCCCACCCAAGAGGAGCTTCCATTTGATTAACTCAAAGTCCATGGATTCAGGATTTGAGCTACAACTGCAAAAACCTCCTCACCTTTGCTTTATAATGTAACCTCTCAAAGGAGTGGTGGCCATCTTATTCACAAGTCCCACCCACACTCAAGGGGAAGAAATTATACAAGGGTCATTGAAGTCCTCTTAGAACTCTGCCTATCACATCATATTTTTGCACTGAGCCATCATAGGCAAATAAGAAAATATAATAAAAAAATTAAACAATTGGAAACACTACGATATGAAAACGTCCTTTAATGTGTTGATTTAGCCCTCTACACTGTTCCCATATGAACATGTATTTTTTGAATGGGATTATGCCATACATACATAGCATCTCTATTTATTGGTTTTCTATTGCTGCATGACAAATTATCACAAACAACACCCATTTATGATTCGAAATTTCTGTGGGTTTGAAAGACTCTGGAGTTAGGGGCCATGAAAACTGAGTGGCAAGAGCCCAATAATGGGTCCAAAGAGCTGAATAAGAATGGTACTTTTTGTTTGTGTGGAAACAAAACTCTCTCATTCTATTTGTTCCTGACTTTTTTCCACTCCAACATGTTTTGAAAATATCTTTCTACATCCACACATAGCTATCTATTGCATCTATGTTAAAGGCTGTATGTAGTATGCTCCAATTTATGAAGCTACTATAATTTATTTAAGCAGTCTGCTATTTTGGGCAGGGTAGGTTAAATAAACTTTTTATTTTTGAGCAGTTTTAGATTTATGAGACAACTGCGAATATACAGAGCATACAGTTTATAGGACAGAGAGTTCCCATATTCCTCACACCCAACAAAATAACAGTTTCCACTCTCATCAACATCTTACCTTAATATGGTACCTTTTTTTTTACAATTAATGAATGTCTATTGATAACATCATTATTAACTGAAGCCCATACTTTATTCAAATTTCCTTGGTTTTTACATAATATCCTTTTTCTATTCCAGGATCCTGTTCAGGACACCGTATTACATTTCTCATCATGTCTCCTTAGGTTCCTCTTGACTGTGAAGTTTCTCAGACTTTCCTTGCTTTGATGATCTTGACAGTTTTGAGGAGTACTAATCGGGTTCTTTGTAGAAAGCCTCTCAATTGGGATTTATATGATGTTTTTCTTACGATTCTACTGGGGTCATATTTTGAGGAGGAAGATCACAGAAGTAAACTCCCATTTTCATCCCATCCTACCAAGCGTATACACTATCCATATGACTCATCACTATTGATGTTGACCTTGATCAACTGGCTGGGGTGTGTTTGTCCTGTTTTTCCACTGTCAGATTACTCCATCTTTTCTCCCTTTCCCCCCTCCTTTTCCACCCTTTTCCTTCACTATGTGAAGCCCACACTTCTGGAATGAGGAGTTTGCTCCCCCACCTTGAGGACAAACTACATGAATTATTTGAAATTCTTCTGCATGGCAGATATGGCTCTTCTCCTCCAGTTATTTATTCAATCATTAACATCAGAATGGACTTGTGGATGTTTATTTGGGTTATAATCCAATATTACTTTATTTTTCTTCTCACATTGTTCCACTTTTAGCCATCGACAGCTCTTTCATTTGGCTCCTGTGACTCTCTGATAGACTGCTACCATTGTGGATGGTAGTCTTCCTTACTTTTTGATCCTACAAGATGCTCCCAGCTTATCTTACAAATATATTTTTTTAAGATTTTATTTATTTACGAGAGAGAGAGAGAGAGAGACAGGGAGAGGCAGAGACAGAAGCAGGTTCCATACAGGTAGCCCGACGCAGGACTCAATCCTGGGCCTCCAGGATCACGCCCTGGGATGAAGGTGGTGCTAAACCACGAGCCATCAGGGCTGCCCTCCCAGCTTATCTTAATGTGTTTCCTGCCCCCGTCCTAGAATCAGGGGTCTACTAGTTTGTCTTTTAAAAAATATTTTATTTATTAATGAGAGACAGAGAGAAATGCAGGTACACAGGCAGAAGCAGGCTCTCTGTGGGGAGCCCGATGCAGGACTTGATGCTGGACCCCAGGATCATGACCTGAGCCAAAGGCAGATGCTCAACCACTGAGCCCACTGAGGCATCCCAAGGGGTCTACTAGTCTTTGATACTTAAATCATTTCCATGATTTTTAAAAACAATTTCTAAACAAGACTGTAATGAACATTCTTGAAAATATATAAATGAGTATATATGTCTGATGATTTAATTTGAATTCTAAAAATGCAGAACTGGAACTTATATAAAGCCAATGAAAGGATTTTGAGCAAACCTCTCTCTGTGTAGCCACTTTGGAAAATGGGCAGTTTCTATAAAGTTAAATGCACACTTTCTATATGACTGGCAATTCCATTTGCAGATATTTACCCAAGAGATATAAAAATATGTCCACTAAAAACACTAGTACCAAATATTCATAACAGCTTTATTTATATAAGCCAAAAACTGGGACAGTCACAATGTCCATCAACAGGTAAATGTAAAGACAAAGTGTGGTAAATCCAGATCATGAAATATCACTGAGCAATGGAAAGAAATAAACTATTGATGGGTGTGACAATATAAAAGCATCTCAAAAATATGCTAAGTAAGGGGTACCTGGGTGGCTCAGTCAGTTAAGCACCTGCCTTAGGCTCAGGTACTGATCCCAGGATCCTGGGATTAAGCCCTGCTCAGCAAGAAGGCCACTTCTCCCTCTGCCGCTCCCCCTGCTTGTTTTTTTGTCTCTCTCTCTTTCTAATAATAAAAAAATGAAAATCTTTAAAAAATAAAAAATATGCTAAGTAAAAGAAGCCAGACACAAAAGAGTATATCCAATATGGTTCCATTTATATGAAATTCTATAACAGGTATAACTTACAAATAGGGATAGAAAACTAACTCGTACCTGGGGTGGGGTGAGCTGGGTGGGGGAGATTGGCTGCAATCTATAGGGAATCTTTTAGGGCGATGGAAATGTTCTATATCCTGAATATAGTAGTGGTTTTGCAGGTTTACACATTTGTCAGAACTCTTTGAGTTGTGCACTTAAAATGGGTGCATTTTACTGTATGTAAATTATACCTCAATAAAACTGACTTAAAGAAAACAACAGAAACGCCTGGGTGGCTCAGTGGGTTAAGTGTATGCCTTTGGCTCAGGTCATGATCCTGGAATCCAAGGATCAAGCCTTGGTCAGGCTCCCTGCTCAGCGGGGAGCTTCTCCCTCTCCCCCTACCCTGCTCATGCTCTCTTTCTCTCTCTCTCTCAAATAAATGAAGTCTTTTAAAAAGAGAAAGAAAGTTTTCAACAAGAAAACTGAGTCCAAAAAAAAAAGAAAAGAAAACTGAGTCCAGATGGCAGGAAAAAACCCTGTGTTGAAGGGAGTAGGCAAGGAGGGATGCACCTGCCCTGGATGGGTCTTCTCAGGGAAGAGGCTGGGGCCTCTGTAGCCTTCTCACCCCCTTCGCCATCTACAGACTCTAATCTGATTCTGCTGTGTGCCCTCCCTACTCCTCGGCTGACTGCTGGGGAACAGAAGGGATTCTCTCAGGGACTGAGTCCAGCTGCTGGGCCTGGGCTTGGAGAGACCGAAGCCAAAGACACCAAGGTTACCCCCGTACCCAGCAAGCCCCAAAGCTGGAGATGCCTTGTGACATGTCTGTGTGTTGGGGTGCAGAGAAAGGGCTGTCAGGCATCGGGGCCCCAGGAAACTTTGCCGCAGAGTACTCCCCGACGGAACATGACCAAAGTGTGGGTGCCTCAGTGTGGGTGCAAAAGTGGGTGCAAAAAGTGGGTTCATACATGGCCACTTAGGGTGGGCTGCTGGCCAAGGAGTGAGCCTCAAGTCCTGGCCCAACCAGCAGCAATGTGATACTTCAAAGAGGGGGTAGCACGGGGGGCCTGGGAGGACAGCAGGCACAGGTCACTCAGCAGGAGCGGCTTCTGGAGGCTGTTGGAGAGACCAGGACTTGAGACTCTGGTCTGAGGGACATGACTAAGTGTCCCCCTCCACCTAAAGGCAGTGGCAGTCAGCGATGACCCGGACCAGCCTATAGAACCTTCGAGGGGAGCCTTAGTGGTGTGGGAGAGTGGGACATTTGTAAAATACCAGACCTGCTGCCAGTCAAGCAGAATTTTGAGATCTGAGGTATTTATGCAACCGAGCTCACTCACTCCTGCGTGAACCTTTGTCGAGGGCCTTTGATGAGTCAGATGCTGTATTAGTCATCAGGGATTAAGCAGGGGCAAAACAGAAGAATTCCTGCTATCGTGGGACTCCTGGTCTATGACAGACCCACGCTGTCATTTCACCTGGAGGTGGGTGCTTTGGAGGAAGACAAGGAAGGGTGGGTGCAGGGAACAGGAGAGCTACTTCGGTGGGGCTGGTTCGGGCCTCGGGGAGATGACACTTGAGCACGGCAACTTTGTGCCCACGGGCTGGAGAAATCTGGAGAAGCCTGGAGCACACTGGTTACTGGACAAGTTCCTAGCAGGGCAATTTCAGGGTCAAAGAGAATAATCATTTTAAGGCTTTTTATAATACTGGTAACTCTCCAGAGAGTTCCCTAGATTGCCTTTTCAAAGAAACAGGAGACACACTATGCATTTAAGGAGTGCTCCAGAGACTTTAAAAAGTGTGTGTGCAAATGTGGTGGGGCAAGGTCTTCTTCCTCAAATGCCATCTCTGAAGGGACAGTTCAAGCCCACTTTCCACTCACGTCAGACCAAAGATTTTAGGAGCTAAACCTCCTAGGAGGTGAAACACCAGTCAGAAAGGCCTGCATTAAAAAAAAAAAAAAAAGAAAGAAAGAAAGACCTGCATTTCTACCCCAGCCCTGCCACTCAAGAGCTCTGGTGCAACTTTGAACAACTTGGTCTATAGCTCTGTTAAGTCTCACTTTCTCATCTGTAAAATGGGCCTTCCACAATGCTTTGCTCAGAGGTTTGTGTGACAATTAAGTGAGATGATCCAAATGAGGTGCTTTGCAGAGCACCCAGCACAAGGTGAGTGGCCATGATTTTCACTCTGTGAGGTCAGCAGTACTTGGTGGTCAAGAGCAGCCCCCTAGCACAGGGCAGCATGTTCCCTCGTGGACACAGAGATGGTGTGGGCTTGCCCTGCGCCTGCTTCTGGACGTCATCAGATCAATCACTGAAGTTCAAACGTTGCCTGCTAAGGTTTTCTATCTGCCTAGGATTTCTTACCCAGGTTTGAGCTAGCCCAACTTTAAAAGACCCCCAAATGACATGCACATATCTGTATGTGTTTGTGTGTGGTGTATCTTTTTTTTTTTCCTCCTAGAAAGAAACTGGATTTTTCCACTCTCCCTTAAGCAAAACCAGCTGAGCAGAGTTAACTCAAACTTCTCAAAAACAATTCACCTCTGCACTTAGACCAGATTTGGAATGTTTCAACCCTAACGTATACTTGTGGGGGGGGGGGGGGTAGGGGGTGTCCGAAAATCCACAAGTGATTTGAATGAAACGGGGTCTGAGTGAAATCATCATAAGCCTGAGCACATTTCAGCCACCAGATGTGGCAAGTTTTCATTGTTTACTTGCAACCGTTTGTATTTTTTTAAACCCCAAACTCAGATACAGCCATTATTTTACTTGGAACTCAGACACGAAATGTTCTGTCTCTGCTCCCCTTGCACACTTTGTATTATAACATCAACTTCTCACACCCGCTCGCTCAGCAATCACACCGTAGCAGTTCCTTAAACTTAACTCTGAAAAATATGCTGCACCCTCAGACTCCCTCCCCAGACCCCTCCCCACCTCAGGGTGAGGTGTCCACGGCAGGAAACCCCAATCTGGAAAACCCTTCTGAGCTGTCAAATGCATCAGCTTCCCAATGCCGGTCTGTGAACCAAGCGTTCACTCCTCCCTAGTGAGGGAAGATCAACAAGAACGATTCAGGGAGGTTTTTGTAACGCTAAATATGTGCCATGTCTAACCCTCACATAACATCCTTGTTAACTTTTTGTTTTCAAATATGCTTTTATGAAATTGAGCACAAATAGATGGAGGTTAGTTATTTTTCTATACTGTTATGCTTGGCAAAATAAAAAGCTGGCCAACTGAGGCTCATCAAAATATATTTTGAGATTTTCCTAGCTAACGAGCTACAAAAATCTGGGAATCACCTGGAAAAGGAGCCAGCCTAGGGCATGAATTGAAGGACATGTGTGTGAACCAGACACCTGCTCTGTGCTGGGCTCATACAAGCCATTTCATCCCACCCTCAAGACCACGCTGGGGCGAGGATGACCGTATTTTCACGTAACGATTCAGCAAAGTGAGGTTTCCTGTCTGTTAAGTGACCTGCCCACGGCCACTCAGCTGGGAAGGGGGAGGAGGAAAGCCAGGATTTGAACCCAGGCTGCCTGAAAGCCCATCCAGCGTGGCCCCCTCCACCACCCCACATCTGTTCCTGCATCCCCTCACACAACGGTAGATTCAGAAAAGGATCTAAAATCCACTTGGAGTGGAGTCTTATTCAAGAGCCTCTGTAAATAAATACATTCATAGATCAAAACAAACCCATCCACAAACAGAGAGAGAGAGAGAGAGAGAGATGAACTACGGTATTTCGTGGTCGATGCACTTTCAATAAACACACGGGCTGAAATTAGGAAAGTGTTAAGTGCTGACAGTCAGGGAGAAGCTGATTCATAATGCAAGGGGGCAGGGGTGGGTCCCGAGCACATTAACTGCCCTCTTCGGACGCCCAGTCCTCAGAACAGGAAGTGGACACGGCAGCGGCTGCCTCATTACCAGACAAATGTAAAGAAAGTGACAGTCTAGGGAAAAACAAGAGTGATTAAGGGATGGAAGAAGCCATGAGTAAAGATGAAGAAATAATTATACAGCTTAGCTAACTCATAAATCAAGGACAATCATTCCGTCTATAAACACCAGCAAGGTGAAAAGAACCAAAGCGAAAGATGGGCTATTTAATGTACATTTAGAGATGAAACAATGGCTGGAATTAAGAGAGTGTTAAAAGCCCAAAGTCAGGGACAAGAGGACTCACTGTGAAAAATCACCTCCCAAGGGGAAAAAAATGGCCAGAACTGCAGGGGGTGGGGGAGTTGAGATATAAGAGGTTGGACAAAAGTTCAGAAGAGGCAGGTGGGGAGCAGCCCCCACTCTGGGCCCTGCAGGACAATCATCTCTGACCCGAGTCTTTCCCTGCTTCTTTCACACCTTCTCTCCCTCCTCCTTCACCTCAGGAAGATAGGATGACAATTCGAGGAGGAAAAGAGAGTCAACAAATATTGCAAGGTGTCATAACACAAGCCTGGCTGGGTTTGATTTGGGGCTGTGACAGAGGAGCACTAATGATCTCCGAGAAACCAGTCCCACTGCAGAATGATCCTGGGGACAGGGCAGGCCCTCACAGCCTTTCCCCTGGAGCTCTGCGGGGGATCCGGTGACCCAGGCTTGTTTATCCAAAACCAGCTGTCACAGGATTACCTGCCAGCTCAAGAGGGGCTCCCCATCACTACCACCAGAGGAAGGTGAGAATCAGGCAGAGTTTTGGCCTCAGCCAGCCTCTGGAATCTTCTGCCAGTGGGTGGTTTTTTTAGAAACCCCGAAAAATGCCTTAGAAATGCCTGGGCCCTGATACCCAGAAGAGGATAGAAGACCGAGGTTTTTGTCTGCTTCCCACTGTGATCAAACCATTTGGGCCAACCTGTGAAGAATAAGTCCTTGTCCTGAAAAGCCTCACTGAGGAAAACGCTGGTCCAGGAGGTCAAAGGTTGAAATGTGGATTCAGGGGAGAGTGGAGAAGTTGGAGATGTGAAGAGAGAAGGTGAAGGGTAGCTCCTTCTGGTAAACACACAAAACCCAGGGCAGGAGGGGAGACAGACAAAAGGCAACAGAGGTGGAAAACCCTAGAAACCTGGCTTGTGTTACAAGCCTCCTGGGGCCTAATTTCAAGTTTCTTGCATTGTCATGCATATCACTGGCGGTCCACAAAGGTTTACCATCACAGCACAAAGAAAGAAACCTAAAAACAATGGGTGATAGAAAGGCCCAGAGAATCATGGGACGCCTAGGGCAGCAAGCTAGGAGTTAACTAAATAGGGCACATGGTAGAAATGATAAGCATACTGAGGGCAAGGAATCTGACTACAGGTTCTAGAGAATTTTCTCCCAGTGCAGCAATAAGCCTTTAGCGGATAAATGAGGTCAGCTAAAAAGTCACTATTTTAAAATAGTGACAACCCTCATGAGGAGCGGTTCTTCTTTTCAATTTCTCTCCTTGGTCTCTTTGTGATTTTTTTTTTTCCCTCATAAAATGGGCAGTCCAAATTTTTAGTCTGACCTGCTTCTCAGAATGGCCCATCGGCTTTAAATGAGCAAAAGGAAAGAAACAGAATACCCTGGTTTGGAACATCACATCCAGCCATTGATTACATGGCCAGCCGGCCTAACAGGAGGGTGGCTGTGCCCTGGGCTCTTGGTCTCAGGGACAACCTTTATACTCTTGCATTCATTCACCAAACCAGGAGCCACCAAGCACAGATGGCAGGCAAGGCACAGAGCTGGTCTCTGCAGGAGAAACAAAAACACACCGGACCCAAGAAACAGAGGTCCTTGAGGACAGGAGGGGTGGTGTTTCTTTGAGGACTTTTTTCTATCCCTCAGTTTCTACCCCGTAGGAAGAGGGACACTGCAAGCCACCATGAATCATTTACTAGTTAGTATAAATGAAAGCTCAGAAATGAGGTTAGTATAAGGGTTGAGAGAGAAAGAAGACATGGATCTGTAGGAGGGAGTACCAACCAGGGTACAGAGGGGAGGGCCAACCCGTGAAGATCAGAGGAACTGAAGACAAGCCCATATAACTCTGTTAACTAATTAAATATGTACACACATGCGTGTGTGTGCATGTGCACAGACACATACACATACACATACACATACACATACACAAACACACAGAAGATAAAACTTATAAGGCAGCTCATTGGAGCCAAGGATAAAAGATATAAGCCCGAACTCATAGGGTTACTGTATGCATGCAAGAGTGTAAGAAGCAGACAAAAGTGAACAAGGATCTGTAAAACTATGTGACAATTGTTACCATTAGTTATAGAGAAGGATAATGGATGGGATTTTTTAATGAACCGTGTATTAGATAATGTATTTGTATCCGAGTTAAAAATCCTGACTTTGACAATTATACTGCAGCCCTGTAAGAGAATGTCCTGATCTTAGGAAATACACACTGAAGTGCTTCGGGGTTAGGTCAGTTTTTTTTTAATGGTGCATATACAACATCTGAAAAGCACAAAGGATGGAAGACTGATGGCAAAGGGGTGAGGAAGAGAAGGCAGAGAGCGGAATGAAGCTTCACTAAGGATTTGATGACTGAGGACGGCGTGAAAAACAGGGAAGGGGTTCATGAGAAGAGCGGTTGCAGAGAGGGCATACCAGACAAGGGTCATGGCATGAGCAAAGGTATGGCTCAAGCATGGAGCTTAGCCCACCTAGACAACTTAAAGAGTGAGGCCTACTTAGAGTTTCCAACATGTGAGGAGGAATGTGGATGGACAGACAGATGGGACAAGACTCTGAAGGGACTTGGCGCTAGTGCAGGGTAGGTAGGCTCTGAAATTGGAAGAAATTTCTTATAGACACAATTCTTATCTGCAAATCAACCACTATCTGTCTTGTGAGACAGAGAATATGCATGTAATGTGTGCAATAACAGGCTCAAGACCATTTTGAAGAAACGGTTTTTAAAATCAGGTCAACTGAGCCAAGAAGCGCTCGGAATTGAGTTGAGTGAACTCTGTTTCATAGATGTCTATGAGCAAAGACTCCATAGGCATGGTGCCAGACTCTGGGGATAGAGAGATGAAATGATGTGGTCCCCACCCTCAAGGTAGATCACAGGCTGGCAACAGGAAGAGCTTCGTAGACAAAGTGAGTTTTGAGTGGGAGAAAGGGGATGCAGATTGATAACCAGCCAGGCCTTTCTTCCAGCTTACCACTGACCTCCAGAGTGTTTGGCCTCTACTATGGTTGGTACTTAGGCATCAGTGCACTGATGTTAGGGATGGAAAGGCCATTTGGTGGCCTTCTAAATTGGATGTAATTGACCTCTACTTAGCCACAGTGATGATCTGTTGGAGGAAGGAAAAAAAAAATTAAACTGGTCAAGAAAATTAAAGACTAATTTCATTCATTCACATAGATGCAAAAGTCCTAGAAATTGAGTTCAGCAATGTATAAAAAATATAATATGTCATGATCAAGCTGGGTTGATCCTAAGAAAGCAAAAGTGATTTAACATTGGAAAAGCTATTAATGTAATTCATCCCATCAAAGGATAAAGAAGGAAAACTGTATGGTTATCTAAACAATTGTAGAAAAAAAAATCATTTGCTAAAATCCAGCACCAATTCATAATGAAACTTCCTGCCTGATAGAATTTTGTTTTTGTTTTTGTTTTTTTACCAAATAATTAGAGTAAACGTCATTCTTCAAACATCATTCTTCAAGGTGAAATGTTAGAAGCATCCCTTTAAAAGTCAGGAACAAGACAAAAATGTCTGCATCAATTCTTCTTTCCAGCATTGTACTTGAGGTCCTATCCAGTACAATAAGAAAAGAAAAAAAATTAAAATGTATAAGTTTTGGAAAAGAAAAAAAAAAGACTGACATTATTATAGATAATATAGTTGTTTACTGGAAAACACAAAAGACTTTATAGATAAATTACTAGAGTTAATTTTTAAAAGCTTAACAAGGTGAGTGGATAATATAAATCAATTGCATTTCTAAACTCCAGCAATAAACAATTATAAAACATAATTTCAAAAGATGCTAATTATAATAGCAACCAAAACTAAGGTACTTAGGAATAAACATGATGTAAGGTGTGGAAGACCTTTATAGAAAAAATCAACTTTATGGAAAGACTTTAGATAAGTTTTAAGTAAATGGAGAGATGAGCTGTATTCATGGATAAAAAGTCATAACATGAAAATGATGCCAATTCTCTTTCAATTGATCTATTGAGTCCACTCAAGTCTTTATCCCAAGAGGGGTTTTCAAGTAACTTGACAAGCTATTTCTAAAACTTCTATGGAAGGACAGAGTCCTAATAGTAGTCAAGATATTCTTGAGTAAAGAATAAGGTGTAGGGACCTTTTCTACTATATATAAAAACATAATATAAAGCCATAGTAATATAGTGTGGTATAGGAACAGGGACAGACAAATTTTCCAAAGAAATTGAACAAAGTACTCCAAAGAAGACCTACTTGAAATCTTGGAAGACCTTATGGAAACTTGATTTATGACAGAGACAGCACAGCAGATCACCAGAGAAAGAATAAATTATCCATTTAATGATGCCCACAATTTATTGTTCACGTGGGGAGAGGGGAAATAAGACGGATCCCTATTTCACACCACATCCAAAAATGAATATGTAAATTAAAAGCAAAACATACAAGACAACACTTAAATTTTTAGATGAAAATATAGAATTTCTTTATGAAGGATACCTGGGTAACTCAGTGATTGTCTGCCTTCAGCTCAGGGCATGATGCAGATCCAGGGATCATGTCCTGCATTGGGCTCCCTGCGAGGAGGCTGGTTCTCTCTCTGTCTATGTCTCTGCCTCTCTCTGTGTCTCTCATGAATAAATAAATAAAATCTTTAGAAAAAAAATAATTTCTTTATGAGATCAAGACATAGACGGATTTCTTTTTTTTTTTTTTAAGGATTTCTTATACAAGGTACAAAATGTGCTAACCATAAAACAAAAGGCTGCTATATTAGACTATATTAAAAACTTCTTTCATCAAAATATATCTTAAATGAGGCACCTGGGTAGCTCAGTCAGTCAAGGGTCCAAGTCTTGACTTCAGCTCAGGTCATGATTTCAGGGTCATGAGATCAAGCCCCAGGTCAGGCTCTGAGTTGGGCATGGAGCCTGCTTAAGATTCTTTCTCTCCCTCTCCCTCTGCTCCTTCCCCCCTAAAAAAAGAAAAAATATATATTATATATATATATATAGATTAGACTTTAGATATAGATAGACTTTAGACTTATATATCTTTAAGAAAATGAGAAGCCAAGCCACAAAATGGGAGAGGATGTCTGTAATGCTTTAACTGACCAATGAATATATAAGAAACTTCTCCTATAGCGGTCTGCATGCTCATTTCCTTGTCTCTTTCAGAACCTTTACTCAAATGTCATGTTTTTAATAAAACCTTCCCTGATCACTGTTTAAAAAACTGCAAGTTCACCACCACTCCTGGCCCTGCCTATTGTCCTTTCCTGCTTTATTTTTAGCTGTAACACTTATCATTACCATACATACTATATATGTGACTAAATATGTGTCTCTCCTTCTCCCCAACAGACTGTAAACTCTGAAATGAGACCAGGAATTTTCATCTATTTTGTTCACTACTGTGTTCCCAGCATACAGAAGAGAGCACATAGCAGGTGCTCAATAAATATGTGTTGACTAAACAAACACTTACAAATCAATAATAAAAATAACAACAACCCAAAAGAAAAACCAGCAAAAGGCTTAAACAAGGCATTTCAGAAAAAAAAGGAAAAAAACACAACTTGTCAATAAACATATAAAAAGATGCTTGAATTTATGAATAATCAGGAAAATGCAAATTAAGACCAAAATGAGATACTCTTTTGCATTTACCAGATTGGCAAACATTAAGAATTCTGATAATACTAAGTATCAGCAAGGATGAGGAGCATAGGAAACTCTTAATACATCTACTGGTGGGAGCGTAAATGATTTCCCTCTTTAGAAAATAATTTGGGATTATCTTGTAAAGGTGAACATGTGCTTAGTCTACATGTTGGTTTCTCTGTTCTTGGGTTTATACCCTGGACCAACGCCACTTGAGATGCAGTCCACAGACTGGTGTCAGTATATAAATGATCTGTGATAAGCCATCATGAGACAAGTACAAAAATTGAAAGTAAGCATTAAGAAATGTAATAGCAACCTGATGCTGCCAACTTATATTTATTTTTCAGATAAAGATTTTATTTATTTAGTCATGAGAGACACACAGAGAGAGGCAGAGACACAGGCAGCGGGAGGAGGAAGCTCCTCGCAGGGAGCCTCAAGTGGGACTCCATCCCTGGACCGGGATCACACCCTGAGCTGAAGGCAGACACTCAACTGCTGAGCCACCCAGGTGTCCCCAGACATTTTTTTTTATCATGGTGAAATATACCTAACATAAAAATTGACCATTTAGAGGTGCCTGGGTGGCTCAATTGGTTAAGTGGCCAACTCTTGACTTCAGCTCAGGTCATGATCTCAAGGTCCTGGGATGGAGCCCCATGTCAGGCTCCACACTCAGCAGGGAGTCTGCTTGAGGATCCTCTCACTCCCTTTCCCTCCCCTTGCTTGAGCTTTTTTCTCTCTCTTTCAAATAAATAAATAAATATTTTTTAAAATTTGACCGTTTAAGTAAATCATTTTTAAGTGTATAGTTCAGTGGCATTAAGTACATTTACACTGTTGTGCAACCATCACCACCATCAATCTCCAGAACATTTTTGATTTTCCTCAACTGAAATCCCGTACCCATTAAACAATAACTCCTCATTCTCTCTGTCCCCTCAGCTCCTAACAGCCATTCTACTTTCTGCCTCCATGATGCACATGGAATCATAGAGTATTTGCCCTTTTGTGACTGGATTATTTCACTTAAGATAATGTCCTCAAGTTTTGTCCTTGACATAAGGACAGGATTTCCTTCCTTTTAAAGGCTGAATAATAGTCCATTGAATGTATACACATTTCATTTATATATCCATCTATCAATGAACACTTGGGTTGCTTCCACCTTTTGTCTATTGTGAATAACTGCCATGCCATATTTAGTGAAATATATGTCTGTTGCATATAATAACATTTCATTTTCCAAGTAATCATGTTTATGGTGTTTTATATAAATATCAGTCTGGAACAGATTGGAAAAAAATTTCAATTGACCCACAGATAGTTCAAGAAGCACCACCCTGGGGGTAGTGGAAGGGGAGGTGGGTGGGGAGATGGGGTGACTGGGTGATGGGCACTGAGGGGTGCACTTGATGGGATGAGCACTAGGTGTTATACTATATGTTAGCAAATCAAACTCCCATAAAAAAAATTAAAAAAAAAAAAAGCACCACCCTGGAGTAAAGGCTTCCAAGCTTTCCTAAAAACCATAGTAAGAAAACTCTTCACACAACAGCCTGGGACACATAAACCTAACTGAAGAGGAAGCTTCATGAAGCAATACTTCACATGAAATGCACTAACATAGTTATAGCTGTCTTTCATTAAAAAAAAAAATCCTGGTTGAATCTATTAAATTGATTTCATAGCCCACTAAAGATCATGAATCTCACTTAGAAAACCAGTGCTCTTGAGAAATCCTTGTACATGTATGTCAGGAGCCATGTGAAAGAATATACCCAGTAGCGTTCTTCATAGAAGCCAAAAAAAAAAAAAACAAAAAAACAAAAAAAAAAACAACCCAAACATCCATCAATAGGAAGCTAAACAAATAAACTGTGATATATTCACCTAATAGAATATTACAGGGGTCCAATCAATGTTTATTGAATGAATTAATAAACAGCTGTGAAAATGAGCTATTTGGATGAATCTTAGAAGTACAATGCAGAATGGACAAAGCAAATCACAGCCAACTCTATACTGAATTAAACCATTTTTTAAAAGCGAAATAAATCAAGCAATACTAAACACTACATGGCTAAGAGGTGCATACATGTGATGAAACTCTCCTACAAAGCAAGGGAATGATAAACACAAAATTCCAGACAGTGGGTACCTCTGAGGGCAGGGGCAGAGGGTGGAACCGAGGAGGAGTTCACAGATTTGGAAATATGTTACAAATGTTCATTTTAGGGACACCTGGGGGGCTCAGTAGTTGAGCGTCTGCCTTCAGCTTGGGGTGTGATCCCGGGGTCCAGAGATCAAGTCCTGCGTCAGGCTCCTCACGGGGAGTCTGGTTCTCTCTCTACCTGTGTTTCTGCCTCTCTCTATGTGTCTCTCATGAATAAATAAAAAAATAAAATCTTCTTAAAATGTTTGTTTTATTAATTATATTTTATATAATGATATGATATAGTATAATGTATACTAATGCTATATAAAATATATAAATCTAATATAAATATTATCTATTTATACAAATGTTCATTTTATTGTTACGCTTTGTATCCAGATATATACTATACATATTCTTCTAGCAATCAGAACATCTTTTATAGAAATGAAATAGATGGAACTGGAGGACAGAGAATTCTCCCCACCCTAAGCAAGTCACCTCTTCCATTGGTAGCAAAATATCAATAAAATGAGCCCCCTGAGCTTCTTCCAAGACCGTGGGAAAATCGCCGATAAGCATCTGAGGATCAAGTTGGAAAGAAGGGTATCAAGACAAGCACTGGCACACATCATGTCCCCTGACAGAGGAACTGCTCCAAGTCTCTTAAACTCATTCCGCAAACCTCCATCTCTCACCACTTCCAACAGCCATGGAATGTTGTTCTGCATCCCTAACTATTGGTTGCTCTTAGAGTTCTGCTTTGGGGAGCTCAGGGAGGCGATAGAAGACTACCGGGCTCCTAGGCTCCTAAGGGGTCAGGGGCCATACCTTATTCACATCTGTATTTCTAACTTTCAATCCAGTGCGTGTGTGGAATAGGTATTGGGTAATTGTTTCCTGTATAAATGGATGAAGCACTTGGTGAAAGAAAAAATAACCATTGCAATTAAACTAAACTGCTTCTGTCATTGCCAGTGAGTGAGATCACAGCAGGTGGCCCTGACTCATTGGCTACCTATGACATAGTTATGGGCAAGGCTTCCCAAAACGTATTTATGAATTGAAGATCTACTAGAGAAGGTAAGATGAGTTCACAGGATAGAAGTGGGGAAGTAGTTGGCTCTAAAATAAGAATGAGAAACCTTGGGGATTTTAAGTCTCATCACACATATCAGTAAATTGGGGATTATCTCTTTTATCCCCACGTTAATTGTTATGGTTCTTGACGAAGTGTCATGACCATATAGAATCACAGTAAGTGGCATGTGGAGGCACTGTCTGGGATTGAATCCCGGTTCCTCCATGTATTGGGCAAGCTTGGACAAATGACTTAACCTCTCTGTCCCTCAGTTTTCTCCTCTGTAGAATGGAAACAGTGGTAGCGCCTAACTCACGGAGCGGTAATGACCACAAGTGACCAAGTGAGCTGCTATCCATGAAGTGAACAGTGCCTGGCACATAGTGACTACCCTATTTATCATTAAAAAAAAAAAATCTTTACCTAGATTGACACTCTCCCGTCTGCCCACATGCCCCCAGTCCCTGTTTCTGCCAGTTAATCTCTGGCCCCGGGGACACATCAAATCTTCCTCAAACAACCCTTTGCATAGCATTCTCACCCACCCACCTCTATTCAAGCCCTCCCCTCCCTTGTCACTTTGCAAAGTAATATTCAAATTCCTCAACTTGACCTATCAAGACCTCTGTGGTAGCCGTAAGCCCTTTATCTCTCCCTACTTGCCTGCACAAATTTTTTTTCTAATAACCAAACCAGTCTTCATTGTGTCCATACTGATCATACCGACGCCCACCCAGACAACACCATTTCTTCCACTCCCAAGCCTGGAATGCTCTTCCCATGACTTCAAGGTCTGGGAAAGACACTCTGAGAAGTGAGAGAAAGGCACCAAAATGGAGACTGGGGAATATCCAAAGCAGATTTTGCATTTCTAACTTGACTTGGCTATGATCCCAGGAATGGGGGAAGGATTTTTCTCCCTCTTCCTCCTCCTTCTTCTCCTAGAAGGGTATAGAACATAGTGGTTAAGACCATGGGCTCTTGGGATCCCTGGGTGGCGCAGCGGTTTAGCGCCTGCCTTTGGCCCAGGGCGCGATCCTGGAGACCCGGGATCGAATCCCATATCGGGCTCCTGGTGCATGGAGCCTGCTTCTCCCTCTGCCTATGTCTCTGCCTCTCTCTCTCTCTCTCTCTCTGTGACTATCAAAAATAAATAAAAATTAAAAAAAAAAAAAAAGACCATGGGCTCTGGCTCTATTAGTTCCCAGTTGGGCAAGTTACTTAATTGCTCTGTGCCTCAGTTCTACTCATCTGTAAAAGGGAGGTGGCAACCCTTTCCCTTTTACCTAGTACCTTCTGGAATGGATGTGGTGGTGTGCCACAAGGATCCCCCTTCGAGACTGAGACACTTATTCCCCAGCTGCAGGAGTGATGGCCACCGACTGCTCACACTGAGTCCCTCCCAGGAACTGACCTCAACCAAAGGAAGCTGTACTGCTCAAGATTACGTCCCCTCCCTGGGGAAGCCTGCTTCCAGTACTGAGGCAATAGAGGGTACAAAAGCCTGGCACCCTGGCCTTTTTTAGACAACTCCAAAGGGGCACGGCAGCTTCTAATCTCCCCCATAAAATCTCTTGAGGTCCCTGTTGTGACCACATCAGAGGCCAAATTCTCTCTCTGCCCACTGCAGCTCCCGTTCCCTTCCCTCACAGGTGTTGTTCCCAAAACTACCCTCAATAAAACTGCCTGCATGCAAATCTCTGCTTCAGAGTCTGTTTCCCAGGAAACCTGACCTACAACAGGTGGTTGGTCTAGGAAAGCAGTCTCAAAACTGGGATTTGGGAGCAGAACTGCTTGTTAGCTGACTGGCTCTGAAGACCCCATTACTGATGGAGGTGGACCACTGAGAGCTCTGACACGTGGCTAGAGTGCAATTGCTAAAACTTTCACGGCTGGTGGCCTGGGATGGGACACAGGTGGACACTGTGCCCTGGGGTGCAGCATATCAAGTGTTACAGAGGTTCTGGTAAGTACTATTTATAAAGACTATAGAATGAGATGGCTGTTGCTGGGGGTGGCAGGGGATTGATTCACTGGAGAAAGACACTGAAAGGCCCAGAATGATTAATCACCAATATAAGGCGGAGTGTAAGAGCTTGAGGCCATCTTTGGCAGCATATAGAGAGACTCATCTCCTGCGCTAGAGGGCAGAGAAAATGAAGGATCAGGCCCAGCACTTAATTATAGGAGGAACAGGACTCCAAAGAAGATTGAATTCTCAACTCCAACAGATCTGCTATGCCAAGGTCGGAGGCCTGATTAGAAAGAATGGGACCCTGAGATTCTTGTGAGGCTGCAAGCAAGACTGGTCAGGACTACAGTCATCTCAAGGTTTAACTAAAACTGGAGCATCTGTCCAAGCTCATTCTCATGGCTTTTGCAGGTATTAGAAGATCCTTTCCCAAGCTCATCCCTGCAATTGCTGGTAGGCCTTTGTACCTCTTCCTGAGTCCTGATTGTTCTCTTCACATAGCAGCTGGTAACAGGAGGGAGGGAGGCAAAGAGGGAGGTAGAGAGAGTGAGAGGGCACCAGGAAGTCTCCCAAGCCATAGCCTTTTTGTGTCCTAATCTTAGATGTGCCATCCCATCCCGTCTGCCATTTTCTATGCATTAGCACCAAACCACTGGGTCCAGTCCACACTCAGGGAGAGAATACATGAGGGAGGGAGTGCCAGGAGGCAGGGGCCATTTAGGGACCACCTTAGAGGCTGCCTACCACAACCTGGCAGACCTTTTCAGGTTCTGGAGATAGCGCGTCCCATACTTGAAGATACCGAGGCAACCCATTTACTTAGTGACAAAGAAGAATGTCAGCTTTCAGTGAAGCCCAGAGCAAGAAAGGACTCTTCAGCAGGTGCAGGCTGTGGTGTGAATGACCCATCAAAGGGACTATGATGGGAAAGGCACTGTATGAAGTTTATGGCAAACCCCAGGAAGAGTCACAAAGCAGATCCCTAATATTTTGGACCAAAGCCATGCCGTCTAGAACAGGGGACTGTATATCCCATTCAAAAAATAAACAGCAACCTGTGTTCTCCTGAGCCCCAGTAGACACAGAGGACTTGGTTATGGGACATTAAGTGACTGTGAAGCCAGAACTCTCCATAACAAGCTGGATCTGTCAGACTCACCAAGTCATAAAATCATTTGGGCTCAGAGCTCTCCATCATAAGATGGAGGCATATATCCAGGCTTGATGAAGCCTGCACAGAGCATGATGGCATAAGTAAGCCACATGAGTAGGTGACTCAGACTCCCATGTACCTCTTTCTCAGTTCATACCAATGGCCACATGGGGAATCATTTATGGCCAGCAGATGAGAAAGGGAAAAGGCTGAGCGTGGGTCACAGATGAGCCCCTCAGTATGTGGGTGCAAAATGAAAATGTACCATGGCTGCATACAGCCCTTCTCAGTAAGGGGTGGGGAAAGGTGGCAGTTCTGAAGGATAACAGTGGGGAAATCCTTCAGTGCAAAGCTTTAGATGGTCATTCATTGCATACAAAGAAAAATGGCCTGAGATTAGACTATAAAGACTCAAAAGCAGGTGTGATTGGCTTGATTACTTGGTCAAGGGTCTGGAAGGAGAAAGGTGATCTGGGAAAGAGGTAGATAGATGAACCTATGGGATTGTGCATGAAGATCTTTTTTCTTTAAGATTTTATTTATTTATTCATGAGAGACACAGACACAGAAAGAGAGGCAGGCAGAGACACAGGCAGAGGGAGAAGCAGGGTCCCTGCGGGGAGCCCGATGTAGGACTCGATCCGGGGACCATGGGATCATGCCCTGAGCCAAAGGCAGATGCTCAACCACTGAGCCACACCCAGGCATCCCAAGCGTGAAGATCTTACTGCATGTCAACAGCCATTAAAGGTCATCCACCACGTAAAGGACACCAAACAATCAAGTAGGCAGAATTTCACAGGTAGTTGATGTCCGCCAGCCTCTACCACCAGCCATCCCAATACTAGCATGAACAGAGCAGCCATAATGGCAGGAATGGAAGCTGAGCATGAGCCCAACAGTATAAGCTCCCACTCAGCAAGCTGCTCTAGCTACTGTGGCTGCCAAATATCAATGTACCAGCAACAGCGACCAATGCTGGGCACCTTCATGGCCCGATCCTTCCAGGAAAGCAACCAGAACTTGATGGGAAACTGATTACATTGTAACCCTTCCACTCTGATTGGGGCAGCAGGCTAGAATGAACACATATCCCATGCATGAACTTGTCTGACTACAGACAGAATGTTTGACACACTGGAACAGAATCTCGCATAATGTTGTCTGAGACCAAAGAGCTCCTGAAGGAGGTATAGCTATGGATATATGATCACAGGATCCACTGGTTCATGGTGTACTGCACCACTCAGAAGCTCCTAGCCTCTCAGGGTGATGGAATGACCTTCTGAAAGTACAACTGAGCTACAACATGGAGATAATGCCCAGTGAAGATGGAACACCATCCTCCAGGACATAATTTAGAGCCTACATCAATGGCCATTATATGGTGCTGTGTCCCAGTCAGGTGGAATAGATGGGTCTGGGGATGGAGAGGTGGAAGTAGGAGTGGTTCTGCTTATCACTACTCCCAGCGACCTCAGCTCAAGGAGCCTAAAGGTCTTTGTTCCTAGAAGGTTCTAGGAAGATTCCATTCTATCAGGGATGCAGTAATCCAATTAAACTTTAGGTTGCGTGATCAATTCAAGTTTCTTGTGCCAAGAGACCAGTGGACAAGGAAAGGGTTCATCGTGCTAGCAGGGGAACTGATACTTACCATTAAGAGGAGGTGAGACTGCTGTTGTAGAATGAGAGCAAATGAGATCACTAGATGATCACCGGGACACACTCTACATCTCTTCAAACTCTGTGTCTACTATCAACCTTAAGTTACAAATGCAGCAACCACAGCCTGAGGCCAAGCAAGCTGCCTAAACCAGCAGATGTTAACTGAGAGTGAGGGGAATCTGGAATGCAGAGAGAGGTGGTAGCAAGGAATATTTAGTAGCCTGAAGAGTCAGAACAGTTGTTGTCCTACTACCTTCCTTGCCTATGTTTCCCAGAAAGAGACTTCTGGAGAAGCTTCTGAGGAGGCAAACAGTATATTAAGCAAGTGGATCTGAGCACAAGGGACAGACTGTAGTGGATCCTCTGGTGTTCTGCACATATTACCTTCCCTCGTTCAGGGCTGAGTATTGGTTGCTAACAACTCACAGTTCAGTTCCTCTCCAGGCATCGCCCTCTGTCAAAGGAAGCTGCTTTGTTCAAATTGCCTCCTCTCCCTAGCAGCTTACATCCAGTGGTTTGCTAACAGGAGGTAAAATAATTCAGCTCCTTTGTTTTAATTGGGACAACTCTGCAGGGCCCTCCCAGTCCCAGCACCTCCTAGAATCTGCTGAGACCTCTGTTGTAACAGTTCCACTCCCTCTGTTAAAGGGCATCCACCACCCTTCACAGGTGTTTCTGAGAGTATTCCCACTTCCTGCATGCAAATCTCGGCTTCACTATCTGTCTCCCATGGAACCTAATGCTTTTACCCTGAGTCATTATAAGAATTAAATGACTTAGTTTCTGGAAAGAGTTTGGAATAGTGCCTGACACAGAGTAAGCCCTGTATAAGTGCTTACTGTTACTACTCTCTCCAATATTATGAAGTGTCCTGCCCTCATTCCTTAAACCTAGGTTAGTTCTATTACTTCCCCCACTCAGAATCTTCTACTGTGGAAGATCCATGTGCTACCGGTGATATTTGAAGTGATTTTAGGTAGTATACTGACAAACATCTTTTAACTATTGTGAATTTTTATTTTACTTTTCATTTTGAAATAATTTTAGATTCACAGGAGGTTACAAGGAAATGGACGGGAAAGTCCCAGGCACCCTACTCCAGTCTTCACCAACATTAACATCTTACATCACGATAGTACCATGGCAAGACCAAGAAATTGGTTTTGATATAATCCATAGAGCTTATTCAGATTTTGTCAATGTCATATGCACTCGTGTGTATGTGTGTGTGTGCAGTTCAAAGCAATTTTATCTGTATGGGGTCTTGCATAACAACCACCATAAAGGAGATTCTCAACTGTACCATCACCTCATGAATCCTTTGTTACCCCTTTATAGCCACAAACCTGCTCTTTTCCCCATCCCTAAATCTCTGTTCTTCATTTCTATATTTTTGTCTTTTTAAAAAATGTTATATCAATGGATTCATACATTGAATAGCTACATAAAGCTATTACCAATAAAGCTACTATGAATGTTCATGTACAAATTCCTGATAAAAATAAGTCTTCCTTTGTCCCAGAATACATGCCCAGAAATATAATGGCTGAGTTATACACTAAGTTTTCAGTTTCGAAAGGAACTGGCAAACTATCTTCCAGAATGGCTCTACCATTTTACGTTTGCACCAGCAATGTATGACTGATATAGTTTCTCTACACCCTCAAAGGCATTTGGTATTATCACTATTTTTCATTTTAGTTGAGTTTACTTGTATTTTTATTAACATTTTATTTATTTATATTATTGTTTTTTAAAGATTTTATTTATTTATGAAAGACACAGAGAGAGAGAGGCAGAGACACAGGCAGAGGGAGAAGCAGGCTCCCTGCAGGGAGCCCAATGCAGAACTTGATCCCAGGACCCTGGGATCACGACCTAAGCCAAAGGCAGATGCTCAACCACTGAGCCACTCTGGTGTCCCTATTTATATCATTCTTATATTTATGGCAAATAATACTGGTTTTGCTTTTATAGCAGTGATATAAATTTTTATTTAAGAATAAAATTAGGTCTTAAAAAGTAAGTTGTATCAAAGGAAAATATTAAGTAACACTTCCAGTGTACATGTTGATGGCAAAAATCATGAACTTGGTGCACAAATGTGTGAAGTTTAGAAAGCCCCACCACAATTTATCTGTATTATGAGTTAAATAGGTTTTTGTGGCCCAACCATTTTGTTTATGTAAAAAATATTCCAATTAATTGATCCACAGTAAAATTTTAGAACATACAACTCTATATTGAAATCCACTCCCACTAACTTGTATTGCTTCATTCCTTCAGACTATGTTCTATGTTATCTACCCAATAGGAAACTCCATAAAGATAAGGATTCTTACACTTCTTATGACTTAGCACTTAACACATCAATAAGTGCTTTGTGATTACTTAAATGCATAGTAAGAATTCCTGGGAATATTGAAATTGCTTATTATGACAGACTGTTATACTGGCAGCCCCCAATGAACCATGCCTCCTGGCAGTTAAGTGCTTGAGTAATACCTTCACTGTAATACCAAACTGACTCTATACTTATGCAGAGCCTTGGACATTAGCAAATGTGACACAAGCGGAGGCTTGATAAGCACTTGCACGTCAGAGCTTGCTTGTCCTCTTGGAATGTTCCCTCCTGGAACGCAGCTGCCACATGGGAAGAAAGTCCAGGCTTTCCTTCTGGAGAGAGACCACATGGAGATGCACAAGGCCACATATGGAGGACTGAAGTGCCCAGTCAAGTTCTCAACAAAACCAAGCGCATGAGTGACCCTAGCTAACAACATATGGGACAGAGCTACCCAGCTGGGCCATGAATCATGAGAAATATATCACTTCTGTTTAAAGCCATTATACTTTGGCATGGTTGGTTATATAGCAATAGACAACAGATACACTTAATGCTGCCTAGGCTGGGGAAAAGAGATGCTTTAGCAATTGGATCAATGAACCCACAATGATGGGTTCTGGACAGCTGTAGAACCCTGAGAAGACACAAGCAAAGGGAAGACAGAAAGAGGACAGGAAAGAACATAGGACAGGCTTATTTATTGATGAAGCTCAGGATGTTTAAAGAAAGGAATCATAACGTTTAACAGCCTAAATTTCCTTGTGATCACTTAGGCCAGGAAGGGCTACCAAGCGACCTAAGTACCAAATCTCTCAACTGCCAGGCCCACCACCAAGGGATCACAGAATTCTTTCCTGATGAACTTAGCATACCTTCTGGATCTTTCTCAGCATACTCTCTGGACAGCCACTAACCAATTAACCAAGTTGGCACAGGGTGTAAGATCAATATCCATCTCCAACCTCTACCATTATTTTTACTAATAAATGATTCTGGGACCTAAGGGATTTCTCTGCAGAGCTTGTCACAGATCTGAAAAGTAGCTACTTTAAGTAGGATTAAAACTCCATATTCTTGAAGAGCCTTGAAATTGGTCAAATCTGGGTTTAAGGTCAGGATATGTCACTTTTTAGTCATGAGATCTAGCTCGGACAAGTTATTTAATCTCTCATTGGCTCGATTTCCTCATCTATAAATAGGGATAATATTTTTTTAAACGTTGAGCACTGGAGAGCTCCTTATTTTTTAAAATTTATTTATTTAAATAATCTCTATATCCAACGTGGGGCTTGAACTCACAAACCTGAGGTCAAAAGCTGCATGCTCTACTGACTGGACTGAGCCAGCCAGGGGCCCCAGCAGAGATAATGTTTTTACCTCAAAAAGTTGCTGTTAGAATTAAATACATTCATATATTTTATATAAAAACACTGACCACCATGCCTGGCATGTAGTAGACTGTCTGATTACACTGACTTCCCAGCAAATAGCAAGGAGTGCTTGAAATCTGACCCATGAAAATGAGCAAAGGGAAATTTAACATACTTTGTCCACAGCAGAGATGTGTGGTGGGCATCAGAACCAGTGGGGAGGGCCATAAAAGGGAGAAGCAGCAAGTGGGAAGGAGACATCTGAGAGAACTCTCTCTCTATCCTCTGGGTGTTGGGGCTGTCAGCAATGAATCCTACTACCAGTGCCACTCTCCGTTCTGTGATAATTGTCTCATAATTTTGCCATTTACCTACAATATGCAAATTGGGACCTGCGGACATGACACTGAAACTCTGGCCATCACAAAAGTTTCTCAGCAAAGCAAAAGCCATTCTCCAAGCTTAGTCTCATTCCTCCTGTCTGGACAACTCCTGCAGCTCCAATAAAGACATCCTGAGCCTCCTTGCTCTCTCCCCGCAAGTCCTTGAGGAATGCCCCCAAAGTCCCATTCCACTCACACCCTTCCTAATCTGATCTTTCATTTGCTTAAGAGCCTTGCCAGGTCCACATCCTTGCCAGGCTGTGAGGTCCCAGGTAAGAAGGCACTTGCTTGGGGCACCTCGGTGGCTCAGTCAGTTAGGCAGCCAATTCTTGACTTCAGCTCAGGTCATGATCTCAGGGTCCTGGGATCAAGACCCATGTTAGGCTCCATGCTCTGCAGGAAATCTACTTGAGGATTCTCTCCCTCTCTCCCTGTCCCTCCCCCACTTAAATAAATAAATAAATCTTAAAAAAAAAAAAAGGCAGCACTCACTAATCCATTGACCAAGAAGAGCATCACAGTGTTCTCACCCAATCATCCCAGCTCATCTTGACAAAGAGGATCCCATCTTGCTGGAGGAAGCCAGCCTTCCCATAATTCCTCCCTACTCCAGGTAGGATCCTTTGGTTGCAAGCAACAGAAACAAATTTGGCTAAGTCAAGCAAGGGGATATATTAGGAGGATGGGCCAGTTCACAGAAGCAAGAGACAGCTGAGGATGAGGCTGGTGGAGCTAGGAACAATGACAGCCATGACATCCTGGAATAGGAGCAATTAACCATCTTGTTAGAACTCTGCCTCTGACTCAGTCTTATTTTATATTTTGCAATTCTGTTGAACATCCCAAGTCCTTGAATCTGACTGGCTTGGCTTGAGCAAAATGCCCTTTTCTTTGCCACCTTGATTGACAGCCCAACTGAGACTACAACCAATGTGGCACGAGTAATTGTCCAAAACTGAAAATGGGTTTGTTGCCAAAAGAAGGAAGCAGAATGGTGGACCAAAAATTGGATAATGAAGCCAAAACTTACATGTGTCCAAAACACCCCCATTCTCTCTCCACTTACACAATTCACCTAGCCACCAGGATTCCAGGTGCTGTATATGAACAAAAGTTGGCAGAACTGTAAACCAACTCTGGTGATAAACCAGCTGAAGAAAACTCAGAGGAGAAATTGTTTTTTTTTGGGGGGGGGGTCAGAAGACCCGAGTTCTAGGTCCAGCACTGCTACCAGTTGTGACCTCTGTTTCCTCATCTAAGTAATGAGATAAGCAGTGATCTATCCAGCAGATCATTATACACATCAAATAGGTAATACACTTGAAGGCTTTTGAAGGCTGTTGAACATGCAGACTTGAGGGGCTGTTATTGGTCTGCCTGGGTTTTTATAATTTATTTTACAGATTGCATCATATCAACTACTTAACCTGAGATTGTGTTCAGCCAGGAGCAATGCAGTTTTGCCCTTAGCTGGCAGACAGGCTGCAGTGAAGTGAGATGAAGGAGAGACAGCCCTACAGGTAATGCAGTGGGCAGTCTTATTTCAACCTATTTTGCAATGCAATGATCTTGAGGAAATATTAGGATGCAGTTCATAGAGAGTTCTTACTAACTCAGAAAAATCAACTCCAGTGAGAGCCAAGAAATAGAAAACCGCCAGTGTGTAGGAAATAGCCATTTGGAAGAACGCATCAGATATTCCAATATTCAACACAGAATTGAATGGCAATGTAGCATAGTCGTTCAGAACATGAGCTTTGAGTCATGAAGACCTGAGTTTGAACTCCAGCCACATCCCTTGCTTCATATTTACAAGTATGACAATAATCCATTCAACAAATATTTAGTAAGGACTTATCAAATGCCAGGTATTATTTTAGGCACTGGTGATACAATAGTGAACCATATAGATTAAAAACCCCTGCCCTCATGGACTTTACATTCTATAAACAACAACAACAAAGTAAAATATACAGTATATGAGATAGTGATAAATGCTATGAAGAAAATAAAGCTAGAAAGGAAGCCAGTGGGGTGATTGTGGAAGAGCCATTATAATCTGTCAGGTGATCAGGAAAAGCCTCACTCTGATAATTACAGTTAAACCAAGAGATAAAGGAAGGGATAGACTGGACTATGCGGATGTCTGAGAGAAGACTATTCCAGGCAAAGGGGATAGCAAGTGTGAAGGCCTGGTCATAAGAACACACCTAGAAAGTCCAAGGAACCACAAGGTAGCCAGGAAAGAAGAGGAGAGCTTATAGTTAGAGAGAAGTTGGACATCAGAACAGAGTATTGGAAATGGGGCCAACACATAGGGCCTCATACTTTGGCTTTTACTCTGAGTGAGATGGGAAGCCATTAGAAGGTTCAGAGCAGGAGAGTAACAATCTAATTTTTTTTTAATTTACTTTTTTTTAAAGATTTTATTTATTTATTCATGAGAGACACAGAGAGAAGGCAGAGACATAGGGAGAGGGAGAAACAGGCTCCTCACAGGAAGCCTGATGCGGGACTCGATCCCGGAACTCTGGGCTCACACGTGAGCCGAAGGCAGATGCTCAACCAGTGAGCCACACAGGTGTCTCTTTTTTACTTTTTTTAATTTAAATTTTGTTAGCTAACATACAGTGCAATGTTGGTTTCTGGAGTAGAACTCACTTACATACAACACCCAGTGCTCATCATAACCAGTGCCCTCCTTAATACCCATCATCACCCATCTAGTAGGACATTCCCCACCCACATCCCTCTATCAACCCTCGATTTGTTCTCTATCATTAAAAGTTACTTATGGCTTGTTTTCCTCTCTTTTTTTTCTTTTCCCCTTCCCTTACGTTCATCTGTTTTCTTTCTCAAATTCCACATATGACTGTGATCATAGGTGTCTTTCTCTGACTTATTTCACTTAGCATAATATACTCTAGCTCTATCCATGTCATTGCAAATGGCAAGATTTCATTATTTTTGATGGCTGAATAATATTCCATTGTGTATATATACACATCTTCTTTATCCATTCATCAGTCAATGGACATGTGCTCTCTCCATAGTCTAGCTACTTTAACAGTGCTGCTATAAATACTGGGGTGCATGTACCCCTTCAAATCTGTATTTTTGTATCCTTTGGGTAAATACCAAGTTGTGCAATTGTTAGATCATAGGCTAGTTCTATTTTTGGCTTTTTGAGGAACCTCTAAACTGTTCTACAGAGAGGGAGAGATCACAACTGACACCACAGAAATATAAACATCTGTAAGATAATACTATGAAAAATTATGTGCCAACAAACTAGGCAACCTGGAAGAAATGGACAAATTCCTAACAACCTACAAACTACCAAAACTGGAACAGGAAGGTAGAGGAAATTTGAACAGACCTAGAACCAGCAAAGAAATTGAATCAGTAATCAAAAGTCTCCCAAAAACAAAAGTCCAGGGCCAGGCAGGTTCCCAGGGCAAATCTACCAAACCTGTGAAGAAGAGTTGATACCTATTCTCCTCAAACTGTTCCAAAAAATTAAAACATGGAAGGAAAATCTCCAAAGTCATTCTATGAGGCCATCATTACCTTGATTGCAAGACCAAAGACCCCACTAAAAAGAATTATAGGCCATCATCCCTGATGAACATGGATACACAAATTCTCAATAAAATACTAGCCAATTGAATTCAACAGTACATTAAAAGAATTATTCACCATGATCAAATGGGATTTATTCCTGGGCTGCAAGGGTGGTTCAACATTTGCAAATTAATCAATGTGATACACTGCATTAATAAACGACAGGAAAAGAACTATATGATCATTTTAATAGGTGCAGAAAAAGCACTTGACAAAATACAGCAGCTTTTCTTGGTAAAAATCCTCAATGAAGTAGGATTTTTAGATGGAACATACCTCGATATCATAAAGACCATATACAAAAGACCCATGACTAATGTCATCATCAATGGGGAAAAACTGAGAGCCTTTCCCCTATGACTAGGAACAAGATAGGATTTTTACTACTCTCACTATTACTATTTAACATGCATTGGAAGTCTTAGTCTCGGCAATCAAACAAAAAGAAATAAAAGGCATCCAAATTGGCAAGGAGGACTTCAAATTTTCACTATTTGCAGACGATATAATACTCTATCTAGAAAACCTGAAAGACCACCAAAAAATTGCCAGAAGTGATACATGAATTCAGCACAGTTGCAGGATATAAAATCAATGTGCAGAAATCTGTGCATTTCTATAAACCAATAACGAAGTAGCAGAAAAAGAAATCAAGGGGCAGCCCGGGTGGCTCAGCGGTTTAGCGCCGCCTTCGGCCCAGGGCATGATCCCAGAGACCCACCATCGAGTCCCACGTCAGGCTCCCTGCATGGAACCTGCTTCTCCCTCTGCCTGTGTCTCTGCCTCTCTCTCTCTCTCTCTGTATGTCTCATGAATAAGTAAATAAAATCTTAAAAAAAAAAGAAAAAGAAATCAAGGAATTGATCCCCTTTGCAACTGCACCAAAAACAGTAAGATACCTACAAATAACCTAACTAAAGAGATAAAAGATCTGTACTCTGAAAACTACAGAACACTTATGAAAGAAATTGAAGAGGACACAAAGAAATAGAAAAGCATCCCATGCTCATGAATTGGAAGAACATTGTTAAAATGTCTATGCTACCCAAAGCAATCTACACATTTAATGCAATCCCCTATCAGAATACCAACAGCATTTTTTCACGGAGCTAGAACAAACAATCCTAAATTTGTATGGAACCACAAAAGACCCCAAATAGCCAAAGCAATTCTGAAGAAGAATAACAAAACTGTAGGCAGCACGGTTCCAGATTTCAAGCTACATTACAAAGCTGTAGCCATCAAGACAGAATGGTATTGGCACAAAAACAGACATGTAGATCAATGGAACAGAATAGAGAACCCAGAAATGGACCCACAACTATATGGTCAACTAATCTTTGACAGAGCAGAAAAGAATATCCAATGGGGAAAAAGTAATTTAAAAGTAAAAGGCTAATTTGAGCTGTTCTGTTATGGGCAAGGGCAGAAGAAGGAAACCAGTTAGGAAGCTAGAATATAAACGCACGTGAGTCTTCTAGTTTCTGGCCCAGCATGTAAAGTGGTTGGAAGTTGCCACAAGAAGCAAAAAGCTGAACAAATTGAAAAAACAATGACCCTTCTTAGATCTGTCAGAGAAGTAAGGTCTCAGGGCAAACCACTGCTGCCATAATTTGGAGATACAGACAGGTGAATAAATATAATCACAACTCATCAGAGCAGAGATCACAAGCAGAAACCTTTGTGAGAAGCAGTGCTGGGTTAGGAAAACTTAAACTTTAAATGACAAACTGCTGGTGGCTCAGTGCAGACAAGTCTAAAAGTTAAAAACTGCAGGGGGACCCAGTTTTTGAGGGGCACCCACGCTTTTGTGAGTTTTACCCCCAGGAACGCAACTAGGTTCTCACAGCAAATGTTGGAGAAAGAACCCCTCCTGGTTCTGGCATGGGTAAAGGAAAAGGAACCCTCTGAACTAGACCAGAATATTGTGTTCTTCTTAGTAAGGCTTGCCCTCAAGAGAAACTATTTTACTGGAGCCTAAACCATGGGAGATTTTCCAGAGCCTAACCAACATGAAGGAAGGGAAATACTCAACTCCAGCCCCTCTCTGACCATCCTGTCCTACTTAAGGCAGGGCGGGGTTGAGAAGCATCTGTGAAATTCACAGTCTAGAGGGACAGGCTCCCTAAAAGACTAAGACCTACCCAATCATAGAACTATGTAACACTTTCTTCCTCCCACAGTTACATACTACAATTCCTTTTACCTAGTACATTATGTCCAACCATCAAGAAAAAATTACAAGGCATAGTAAAAGGCAAAACATACAGCTAGAAGAAGTAGAACATGAACTAGACTGAGAGATGGTAGGGATGCTGGAATTATCAGACTTGGAATTTAAAACGACCATGATTAATATGCTAAGGGCTCTAGTGGATGAAGCAGACAGCATGCAAGAACAGATGGGAAATGGAAGTTCTAAGGATGAATCAAAAAGAAATGCTCTAGAGATTTAAAAAAAAACCTGTAACAGAAATGAAGTATGTCTTCAATGAGCCCACCAGTAGACTGGACACAGTTCAGGAAAGAATCACTGAGCTTGAGCATATCTCCACAGAAACTTCTGAGATAGAAAAGTAAAAAATAAGCAAAAAAAAAAAAAAAAAAAAAAAAAAAAAACCCGGGGGAAAAAACAGGACAGAATATCCAAGAACTGTGGGACAACTACAAAAAATATAACATACATATAATGGGGATAGCAGAAAAAGAAAAAAAAGAGGAAGGAACAAGAATATATATTTGAAGCAATAATGACTGAAAATTTCTCCAAAATTTTAAAAAGATTTTATTTATTCATGAGAGACTGAGAGAGAGAGAGAGAGAGAGAGAGAGGCAGAGACACAGGCAGAGGGAGAAGCAGGCTCCATGCAGGGAGTCTGACGTGAGACTCAATCCCAGGCCTTCAGGATCACACCCTGGGCTGAAGGCGGCGCTAAACCGCTGAGCCACCCGGGCTGCCCAACTTTCCCCAAATTAATGCAGAAACCAAACCACAGATCCAGGAAGCTCAGAAGACATCAAGCTGGATAAATACCCCCCCCCAAAACCACCCCAAAACAAAAGCAAAAGGAAAAAAACTATACCTAGGCACGTTATATTCAAAATGCAGAAAATCAAAGGCAAAAGAAAGAAAAGAAGCCAGAGGTGAAAAACATCTTACCTTATAAAGAAGCAAAGGTCAGAAACACATCAAACTTCTCCTCAGAATCATGTAAGTAAGAAGACAGTAGAATGAAATATTTAAAGTGCTGAAAGAAAAAAAAAAACCCACCAACCTAGAATTCTGTATGCTGTGAAAATGTGCTTCAAAAGTAAAGGAGTTTAGGGATACCTGAGTGGCTCAGTAGGTTGATCAGCTGACTCTTGGTTTCAGTTCAGGTCATGATCTCATGGGTCATGGGATGGAGCCTCACGTTGGGTTCCATGCTCAATGGAGAGTCTGCTTGAAGATTTTCTCTCTTTGCCCCTCCCCCTACTTGTGCACCTGCTCTCTCTCTCCAAAATAAATAAATCTATTTTTTTTCAAAGTAAAATAGTTTATTTCTCAGACACAAAAAATGAAGTTTGTTGCTAGTAGACTTGCCTTGCAAGAAATGTTAAAAGAAGTTCCTAGAGAAAAGGAAAATGATATGGGTCAAAAAACTTACATCTGCATAAATGAGAGAAGGAACAAATGAAGGTTAAAAATAAAAATGTTTATTTTTCTTAATTGATCTAACACAACAGTCTGTTCAAAATAATAATAGCAACAATGTTTTCAATGGTGTGTGTGGGTCTGTGCATGCAGGCTGGTATGCTTATGTGTAAGTAAAAGGAATGACAGCAATGATACAAGGGATGAGAGGAGAGAATTTGAACTATTCTGTTATTATAAGACACCTGCACTACCCATAAAGTGGTTTAGTGTTATTTGAAAGGGGAATTGGATTTGTTGTAAATGTATGTTGCAACTCTAGGCCACTAAAAAGTCTTTTTTAAAAAAGCATAACTGATATACAAGAAAGGAGAGAAAATGGAATCATATAAATGCTCAATTAAAACCACAAAAGGAAGAAAAGAAATAAAAGATAAAAATAGGAACAAAGAAAAAAGACAGTGAATAACAAATTAACAAACATGGTAGAGACTAATCCAGCTATATCAATAATCACCTTAAACATCAAGGGTTTAAATAAACTAATTAAAAGGCAGGGATTGTCAAAGTAGATCAAAAAACAAGACTCAACAATATGTTGTCTACAAGATCCACTTTAATATAAATACATATATAAAGCAAAATTAATGGATGAGAAAAGATATACCATTTTAACACTAATCAAAATAAAGCAGGAGTAGCTATATCTATTTCGGACAGAATAGACTTCAGAGCAAAGAAAGCTATCAAGGATAGAGAGGTGTATTATATAAGGATAAAAGGGTCAATTTTCTAGGAAGACATATCAGTCCTTAGTGTGTATATGCTTACCAACAGAGTGTCAAAATATGTGAGGCAACAAATGATAGAACTGCAAAAAGAAATAGATGATCCACTATTATAGTTGGAGACTTCAACACCCCTTTCTTAGAAATGGACAGATCCAACAGACTGAAGATCAGTAAGGACGTAGTTGAACTCAACAGCACCAGCAATCAATTGGACATAATTGATATCTATAGACTACTTCATTCAACAACAGCAGAATGCACATTCTTCTCAAGTTCACATGGAACATTCACCAAGATACACCACATTCTGGATCATAAAACATACATTAACAAATTTAAAAGAACAGGAATCATATGGTAAAATTAAACTAGAAATCAGTTACAGAAAGATAACTGGAAAATCCCCAAATACTTGGAGATTAAACAACACATTTCTAAATAACACATAGGTTAGAGAAGAACTCTTGAGAGAAATTTAAAAATATTTTTAACTAAATAAAAATTAGGGGGCACCGGGGTGGCTCAGTGGTTGAGCATCTGCCTTTGGCTCAGGTTGTGATCCTGGGGTCCCGGGATCGAGTCCTGCATCAGGATCACCTCAGAGAGCCTGCTTCTCTCTCTGCCTCTATCTCTGCCTCTCTCTGTGTCTCTCATGAATAAATAAATAAAATCTTTAAGGCATAAAAAATAAAAGTTAAAATACAACTTATTAAAATGTGTGGCATGCAGCAAAATCAGAGTTAGAGGGAAATTTCTAGCATTGAACGCATATATTAGAAAAAAAAGAAAGAAAAGATCTAAAATTGATCATCTAGGCTTCCACCTTGGGCACCTAGAAAAAGAAAAGCAAATGAAATCCAAAAGCAAGATGAAAGAAAATAAAAAATTAAAGGAGAAATTAATGTAGTTGGAAATAGAAAATCAATAGAGAAATTGACAAATGCTGGTTCTTTGAGAAGATAAATAAAACTGATAAGCCTCTAGCCAGGCTAACTATGTAAAAAAGAGAGAGGGCACAAATCAGAAATGATAGAGAGGACATTATTACAGATCTCATGGACATTAAGAGGATAATCAAAGAATATTATGAGCAACTTTTTGCCCACAGATTTGATAACCTAGGTGAAACGGACCAATTATTTGAAAGAATCTGCTAAAACTCACGCAAGAAAAAGTAGACAATCTGAATAGGCCTATGAATATTAAAGAAACCAAATCCATAAGTGACAATCCTCCAAAACAGAAAGCACAGCTCAGATGGGTTCACTGGTAAATTCTACCGAGAATTTAAGGAAGAAATTGTATTAATTTTGTGAAATCTCTTACAGAAAACAGAAGCAGAGGGACTACTTCCTAACTCATTCTATGAGGCTAGCCTTACCTAAAGACCAAAACCAGACAAAGACATTACAGAAAGGGAAACTACAGATCAGTATCTCTCATGAACACAGATGCAAAAAACCCTCAACAAAACATTAGCAAGTCTAATCCAACAATGTATAAAAAGAATTACACACCATGGCCAAGTGGGATTTATCCCAGGCATGCAAGGCTGGTTCAACATTTAAAAATCAATTAATATAACCCATGACATCTACAGGCTAAAGAAGAAAAATCACATGATCAAATCGATAGATGAAGGAAAAGTATTTGACAAAATCAAGCACTTACCCATGATAAAAACTCTTAGCAAACTAGCAATAGAAGGAAATCACAACTTGATTAAAACATCTTCAAAAAAACCTACAGCTAATGCCATACTTAATGGTAAGAAGCTGGAAGGTTTCCCAGTAAGATAACGAACGAAGCAAGGATGTTCCCTCTTAACATTCATTTTCAGTGTTGTGCTAAAAGTTCTAATATAATAAGACAAGAAAAGGAAATAAAAGCATACTGATTGGGAAGGAAGAAATAACAGACTCTTTGTTCACACATGACATGACTGTCTATGTAGAGAATCTGAAATATTCAACAAAAATAAAAAATCTTGGAACTTATAATCAATTACAGCAAGTTTGTTTGATACAATATCAGTATATGAAGTTAATCACTTTCCTATATATCAGCAATGAACAAGTAGAATTTGAAATTATAAACAAAATACTGGGACGCCTGGGTGACTCAATGGTTGAGTGTCTGCCTTCGGCCTAGGTCGTGATCTCAGGGTCCTGGGATCAAGTCCCGCATTGAGCTCTCTAGAGGGAGCCTACTTCTCCCTCTGCCTGTGTCCCTGCCTCTCTCTGTGTGTCCCCCATGAATAAAGAAATAAAAATCTTTTTAAAAATTCTATATTAGCACTTTTCAAAAATGAAATACTTAGGTATAAATTTTTTTATTTAAACTCAATTAGCTAACATAGTACATCATTTGTTTCAGATGTGGTGTTCAACAATTTATCAGTTGCATATAACACCCAGTGCTCATCACATCATGTGCCCTCCTTAATGCCCATCACCCACTTATCCCATCCCACCACACACCTCTCCTCTAGCAACCCTCAGTTTGTTTCCTATAGTTAAGAGTCTCTCATGGTTTGTCTCTCTCTCTAATGAATCTCCATTCAGTTTTCCCTCCCTTCCCCTATGTTCCTCTGCCCTGTTTCTTATACTCCAAGCATGAGTGAAACCGGATGATAATAGTCTTTCTCTGATTGACTTATCTCATTCAGCATAATACCCTCCAGTTCTATCCACATAGATATAAATGGAAGTATTCATCCTTTCTGATGGCTGAGTAATATTCCATTGTATATATATACACCACATCTTTATCCATTCATCTGTCGATGGACATCTCGGCTCTTTCCACAGTTTGGCTATTGTGGACATTGCTGCTATGAACACTGGGGTGCAGGTGCCCCTTCAGATCACTACACTTGTATCTTTGGGGTAAATACCTAGTAGTGCAATTACTGGGTATAAATCTTAACAAAATGTGTACAAGGTTTCTATAAAGTACTTAAATGAGGAACAGAAGAGAGAACCAAGTAGTGGACCCACATAAATATAGTCAACCGATCTTTGACAAATGAGAAAAGGAAATACGATGAAGAAAAGATAGTCTTTTCAACAAATGGTGCCAGAAAAACTGAACATCCACATGCAAAAAAAAAAAAAATTGAATCTAGACACAGACTTTATACCCCTTGCAAAAAGTAACCCAAAGTGGGTCATAAAGGGGCTGAAGTCACATTTAAAAAAAAAAAAATAGATCGTAGACCTAAATATAAAACATAAAAGTATAAAACTCCCAGAGGATAACATAGGAGAAATTCTAAATAATCCTGGATTGTTTGGTGATGACTTTTTAGATACAACACCAAAGGCACAGTCCATGAAATAAAGAGCTGACAAGCTGGACTTCATGAAGATTAAATATTTCTGCTCTGTGAAAGACGCTGTGAAGAGAATGAGAAGAGAAGCCACAGTCTGGAAGAAAATATTTGTAAAACATCTCTGGATTATGTTTTCAAAGAAGACCTAGCAGAGTTACCAGTGGAGTGGTTGGAGCATGAGGGCAAGAGAAGAAGAATCAGCGTGCAGCCTAAGCAAGATAAAATGTGACGAAAATGCCGTAGGGTGCCGGGCACATACTAATTCAGCAAACACCAAAATCTCCTAAAATCACAGAAGAGATGATGGTCCTCCCCAAGGTAATATCTTAATTAAGTAACTTGTGGGGATGGGGTTCAGGACACACAAAAAACTTGAAAGTAGAGGATGGCTAAGTTCTAGTCAACTCTCCCCCCTCATTTTTAAAGATTTTATTTATTTATTCATTTGAGGGAGAGAGAGCATGAGTGAGGGGAGGGGCAAAGGGAGAAATAGACTCCCCGCTGAGCATGGAGCCCCATGAGGGGCTTGATCCCAGGACCCCAAGATCATGACCTGAGCCAAAGTCAGATGCTTAACCTACTGAGCCACCCAGGCAACCCAACTCTCCTCTTTTATAGGCAATATTTTCTTGTGATCAGCAGCTCTGTTCTGGAAAGAGAGGATAAATGAAGTAGGGGCAGATAAATAGATGATTCATCCAGAGCCAGTACATAGTAATAACTCCACAAGTAACACCTATTAGTGATCACAGTGGCAATACTAAGCCAGAATGGTGGCGTGTTATATTTTTTGAGGCCATGTGCTAGACCAGCATCTTCACTGTAGTCATGTAGCCTGTAGCATGAGGTTAAGAGGAGATTTGCGTTAAGGTATGGAAAAAAGCCAAAGGATTAGTTCTCTAAACATTGTCAATTCCCAAAGAATACAATTCTACTTCAGTTGGAACTTTCCTATCATCTTTCAAGCACCTACTCTGAATTAGGCACATATATTTCTCTAGTGCTAAAATTAGCCCAGCAAGGTAGGTATTACTGTGTCCATTTTACAGACGGGAAAAGTAAGGCTTACACTAGGGGATCCCTCACTAGGAGTTTCAAACCTGAGTTCAAACCCAAGCCTGTGTGTCTCCGAAGCTCATGCCCCACCTCACTTGGGTTTTGTTAACAATAGCAAACCTTCACTGAGCACTTACTCTGTGCCAGGCCTGGTGTTTTACAGCTATTAATATAAACTATGATCATCCCCATCTTACAGATGAGGATATTAAGGCCTAGAGAAGCTAAGAAACTCACGTAGACCCCCTTGGCTGGTCATTTGGGACCCAGGCAGTGTGGTTCGAGGCTGCAAGGTTCATACTCATATGTTAAAAAAAAATGTTTTAATATCATAGTAATATATGCTCATGGTAACAATTTTAGAAAATATAGCAAAGAAAAAAGAAAGTATCCCCTATAATCTTACCATTCAGAGATAACCATGATTACCATTTTGGTGGACAACCTTTTCATCTTTTTCCTACACACACATGCACATATTCACACACATGTATACACATATTTTACAAAAAATAGGATTATATGTGCTTTTACCTTATTTTTCACTCCCTAACTATAGTAGTATGTTGTCAACACCTCCCTGCTTTAAGTGTTTTCTTCAGAGGTGATTTGTTACTCTCTTGGGCCAGGCACCTATTTGAGGATCCATAAGAATCCTCCCTTCCACCAAAACGCGCCCACATACACACAAACAAACGCGCAAACACACACGTGCATGATTTGGCATATAATTCCAGAGATTCCCTGAACCATGGACTGTAACTGAGAACCCCAGTTTTACAACATTATTTCTAATGCCTGAATAATATTCCAACATGAAAGGATTCCCTATAAGTTACTGAAACCTAAGTCTGTCCCCTACGGCTGGACATTTAGATTATTTCCAATTTCCTGCTAGTGTAAACCATGTTGCAATGACTACTCCTATGGAGAGATCTTTGAGTATGGCCTTATCTATTTCCTTGGGATCAATGCCAAGAGCAGGATCATTTTTAGCACTTTCGATAGTATTTTCAAATCACCCTCCAGAAAGGTTGTATCTATTTGCGCTCCCGCCAAAAGAGTCGAAGAGGGCCCATTTCCCCACATCATTGCTCACAGCCGGTCTTCTAAAACACTATATTTTGTACCTTTTTAACTCTGCCTTCCAACTTCTCTTTTTCTTTTCTGCTGTCTTGGAGACAGTGATTTCTGACTCAAGGAACTGGAAACACTAGCCGTCTTTGGGGACGACTCCAGGATGAGAATTGTTGTCTTTCCCTGCTTCAAAAAAGCCCCAAAGGCTGTGGTTCCCTGGATATTTCAGAAGACACTCCTTTGCAAATCTTTTTGCCCTTGTCTCTCATAGGAAAAGTGTCACTTAGGCGCGAAGAAACAAACAGGCTACCCTTAAAAAAAAAAAAAAAAACTTGGTTGATTTTTAAACATTTCTATTATGAAATGTTTGTCCCCAGAGGAACTAGGAGGGTTCCTTTTAGTAGATCTTAAAATTCATAGATAAGTAATTCTGTAGTGTGACTGCTCCTTCTCTCCCACTTTAGACAGCCAAATCTGTCCTGATGTATAAAATTTACTGGGGGGGAAGAAAAGCCAAGTTTGGCTCGAGAACCCCACGAGGCTGGTTATAAGAAGAAATCTCTTGCATATAGTAGGCACTCAATAAATGTTTGTTGAACCGCGCTGGAAGATTTGGACACGCACCCTGGAGTAATAGGGGATTTCGTGTACGTGTTTAACTACGAAAGCTTTCATTAACTGTGGCAGTGTTAAATACAGTCGGTACTAATGAGGAGGAGTGGTGACCTGAATACACCAAAACAGAGGGAAATCCCAGATCAACTCTATTTAGTCTTGAAATACAGTCCATGATTTTTTTTTCCCCTGTAACAGATGTACCTTTCCAATTCTGTTTGGCTTAGGCGAATATTACAACAAGCTTATCCTCCCTGAGCCCGCAGAGAGAGACTGTACCAGGCAGCCATCGGGCCAGATTTAACAGTCACCAAAGAAATCCCAATATGGACACATTAGGTGATATAAAAGAATCCGCATTAATTGCGTTCGCTGTGATATGGACATTAGTTTAGCTATGTCGGGATCTGTCCTTTCTTTTCTAAAGTTGCACGCTGGAATTAACAAATAAATAAATGCCTAAAAGTTGCCACGGGCCATCTGCAAAAGGGGTGATAAAGATTTGACTCTGTGATAGCAAGAACTACAGCTTCCTGGAAGTCGTTTGTGCAAACCAGTTTAGATGTATTAACTCGAAATCCTCACACCAAACCTCTTCGGGGCAGGTCATGTTTCTGCCCTGATTCTGCTCCAGAGAACTGTCCTCCCTCGTTGGGGAGTGTAATGTTAGAGCCCGCAGTCAAAACTTCCTGCCCTCCTGCCCTCCTGCCCTCCTGCCCTCCTGCCCTCCTGCCCTCCTGCCCAAAGGGTGGTGGGGCACCAGACCTCTCCTGCAATCCTCAGCCTGCATGGAGGAATCTTCAGACCGATGAGGAACAGCCCTGAACACCACTCTGAAGAGCTCATCCATCAGCCCTTCCTGAGGTCAGAGGCTGGGGCTTTTCTGCCCATTCCACACCCCTGCCCTGCTAGGGCAGCCCCACATGGTCTCTATCGCATGCAATCCAAGGATGCGGGTCAACAGAGAAAGGCGGGCTGACTCACCCCCGACGGCCCAGCTAGTAAGTGGCTAAGTGAGAATTTTGAACCCAAGGCGGTCTGATGTCACAGCCCCATGCCACCTCTCAAAGGATCTGCATAAAGGATACGTCCCTGTCCTTCCAAGTCCTGACGTTTGCTTTCTCTGCCACCTGCTTCTTCCCTCTAGGATCCTTACACACTTAACTTCCATATCCGTCTACCCACAGGGCTGGAAATACATCACTGGACTAATGCAACTTAGCCCTCCACGCTGCGCATCCGGTGTTAATTCAGTGAGTGCTTTCAGCCGCCCTCCTACCACCTCTCTATAAGGAAAACACCACTGAAGGGGAGGCATGAACAGGTCTTCTGGTCCAGCCTCCTCCCTCAAAGAAATCCTGCCTTAAAATCAATAGACTTCAGTCACATGACAGGAGTCACGTTGGCCCCCACCATTATCAGCCTCCCGTCAGCCTCAGGGCGCACTGTGTGCTAACCGAATACAGGAGGCCTGGTTCCTAAAAAGACAGACTGGAAGAGAGGGTGCCAGGGCCTCGTGGGAGTGGGAAGACCACAGGTCAGCGAGCCACATCTTGTACCTGGTGGACGAGTTTCCCCGAGCCTTGGTTTCCTCATCTGTAGGATGGAGACAATAGTGCCAACCTCACAGGTTCCTGAGAGGCTTGTATGAGATGAGAAAGTTAAACTGCCTCATACACTGTAGGAGCCAACAATGCTAGTGCTTCCCTTCCTAAAGAATTTAGGACAGTTGATTGCTTATTCCTATTTTTAAAGATCTCCAAGGAAGGAGAAACCATAGCATCCCTTGGTAGCTAGTGCCAGTGTTTCACAACCCACTTAGATGATGTGTGAATATAGCACAGAGGCCCACATCCAAGGAGCCTGGCAGAGGCTGGGAGGTGTGCCAAGCAGCTTGCTGGACCGCTACCCAATCCTATCCCTTCCCCCGCCATTGCCTCCTAAATATATATATTAGCTTAGCCATCCTTCACAGGCCAACCTCCTTTTGGAAACCCTGTCTGATAATCTGGTTTGAAATGTTTTCGGTCTTCTAACCACTCTATCACCTGTTGGCTGTAAGATGCTCCAGACATTTATCAAAAACCGCCTGGTACTATATAATTATGTTATTGGTTCATTCAATAAATATATATCAAATGCCCTTCTGCATTGCCAGGCAGCATCCTAGGCACTGGGCATATAGCAATGAATAAATCAGATGAGGTCCCTGCCCTCATGAAGGGCACATTCAAGCAAGCAAGCAGGGGATTTTTTTTTTTTTTACTAGAAAATCAGCACAGAGGATGTCAGTGGATCAAAAAAGCAGTAGAGGAAATTAGGACAGGGTTGGGGGTGGGTGACCCTTCTTCATAAGAGGAATGACCGGGCCTTGCTCCTGCCCACCTCGTACGAGCTTGCTCTCATTCCCTGTGCCCCCAGGCAGGCTTTTTTTAGCTTCCTCAATTGGCCACACTCCTTCCAACCCCAGGGCCTTTGCATACTCCTCTTGTCTGGAATACTTGTCCCTCCCTACCTCACCTGGTTAACGCCCTCTTTTTGATGAGGTAAGAGTTGAGCAGATACTAGAAGGAAGGTAGGAGACTACTTAAATGTGCTTGGTTTCTCTAGGAATATATGTTCCTGGAGGGTAAGAGAAGGCAGTGGGGAATAGTGGTTAGAAAGGCTAGTTCCGGGGCACATGGGTGGCTCAGTGGTTGAGTGTCTGCCTTTCTTTGGGGTCCTGATACCCAGGTCCTGGGATTGAGTCCCGCATCAGGCTCCTCACAGCGAGCCTGCTTCTCCCTCTGCCTGTGTCTCTCTGCCTCTCTCTCTCTCTCTCTCTCTGTCTCTCATGAATAAATAAATAAAATCTTTAAAAGAAAGAAAGAAAGAAAGGCTAGTTCCTAAGTTGGATTCTCAGCATCCCTACCTTATCACACCCTAGTTGTATGACAAGTTCGTAATTTCCCCAAGTCTCAATCTCCTGGAAAATGGAGAAAGAATGTATTTATCTCATAGGAATATTGTAAAGATTAAATAAAGTCACGGAGGTACAGTGGTGGGCATCAGAGACCGATTTATCCTGAAACTTTACTAATGAAACTTCAGGAATTTACCCCCATGCACAATACACACACACACACACACACACACACACACACACACTTGCATAAGCCTCTTACAATGAATGCCTTCAGAGGGGCCTAGCAATGGGTTTACATGGTCACACGTTTTTGTAAAATATATTAACAACAATCAGTTAAGACTACTATCTCTTCCCATCCTGACCCTCTTCTGTTATATTTCTCACATGAGATGGCACTGGAAAGGACAGGGGCCTTTTGCATTCATAACTCAGACAATGAACCCAACCATTCTACCCTTAAGAGGAGAGGAGACTGGCCTTCCCAGAATGTGGTCGGTTCACCATCCGAGGATCCTTCTAGAGTGTGGTGGGCTGTGAGCAGGGGCTGGGGTAGCCCACCCACCACTGCCCCCACACCTGGAGGAGGAGGCTTTGGGGGAGCAGGACAACACATCTCCCCTGGGACCTAACTCCAAAGCCTCACGCTGAGACCTCAGGACACTCTGGGGCCTTCCTGAACCATTATCAAGAGCCAGCCCCAGGGCCTGGCAGTTCTCATACTTAAGCTGAAAAGCTCTCGAAATCTCTACCAGCATAGGAATGAGCTGTTTTCTCCTCCTAAGGGCGGAAAACAGCTCATGACCATCTTCCGAAGGAAAACCTTCTCCCTACTTGAAAGCAGTTATAAAATCATGTCTCAGCCTTTTATTTCCCGGCCAAATGATGCCAATTACTAATAGTGAAAGGAAAGAACGTGACTCATTGACGTTCCAGTTCTGACGGCTGATTGCCATAAATTCCCTGGTCCCTAGAGCTCACTCCGCCTCTCCTTTGTGACCATTCTCATAGTCAGTGCCCAGAAAGTCACCCTTTCCTCTTGCTCTCCTCCAGGAAACTTCTAGGAAGATTTCTTAAGGCCTACCAACCCATGTGCAAGGTCACACTAAGTCCCTTTGCTCACCTGCCAGCCAGACTTGGGGGGAGGCCTTGATTTTAGTATCTTCCTGTGTATTGGTGTGTGTGCAAGCAAGTTTATTTCTAGGACCGATTAAACAGAGAATCTTTGTCCACCCCACCCCGCCCCCAGTTCTACCTGCCATCCTCTCCTGCTTTCCCTGAGGTTGTGTTTCCCATTCATAAACTCAGCAGGTTCACCATTACTCAAACTACCCAGCAGCAACGGTGGCGGCAGTGGCAGCAGCAGCAGCAGCAGCAGCAGCGCATGTTCGCCCTGAAGGGACATTGTGCTCATGACCCCCTGAGCCCCAGGTTCCCAAAAGGTCAAGACCTCAGCCTTCTCTCTGCCTTCCTGCCCACCCCCCAAAATCAGAGTAAGAACTTCAGGCTCACAGGAGCGACTGCCTTTTTAGGCAGGAGGGAGAAGAACTTGGGTTGACTTTTAAATCATTGTCATAATACATTGAATTTATGGCCCAACCATGTTAGGACACATATTGCCCTGAAAGTGTGAACTGTGTCTTGGTGAAGACTGGAGGCAGGGAGGGGAGGGGAGGGCCACATAGAGTAATAATTTCTTCCTAACTTTCTGGAACAGTCTCAATCTCTGGGCATTTTTAAAAAATTGAAGTGGTTTGTTAAATGTGTGATTAAATGTGATTAGAATGTATAGCTTTCAAATACTTAGAAAAGGGGGCGGGGGGAATGTCCTTTCTTAGACCATGTGCCCTGGTTTGGATTCAGAGAATCTGATCCCTGTAATGGGAGAACACTGTATCCTCAGGTCCAATAGCTTTTGCTGACAGATTCAAGAGGCTGAGGCTGGAGTGGCGAGTGTGAAAACACTTTGAAAAGACCTTCCACTATCGATGCAAGCATTTATCATCATCATCATATCATCATTATTAGCAATAATAAGTGCATCAGGGGGAGCTTTTCAAATGCAAATCTAATCACATTGTGTCTTTCGTCCAAGGCCTCCCACTGCTGTTAGGACAGAAGCCCTAGCGTGGCATTCTTTGCAGGAGGAATTGGAGGTCCTGGTTCCTGCCCACCTTGCACCAGCTCCTTCTCACTCCCTGTGCCCCATGCAGGCCTTCTCTCAGCTTGAATTCACTGTTCTCCTTCCAACCCCAGGACCTTTGCATGCTCCTTTTTGTCTGGAATATTTGTCCCTCCCCAGATCACTTGTTTAACCCCCTCTTTTTGTCCTAATATCATACTTTCTCAAGGAAGCTTTCTCCACCTTTCCGGACTGGGTAAATCCTTCCCTTCTATGTCCCCATAGAATCATGTTCAGCCATCCAGCTACTTATTAATTCATAGTTACCGAGTGTCTACTCTGTGCCAGACAGCATTTTGGAGATGAGGAATATAGTAGTGAACAATAGAAGTCCCCAGGGAGCATCTACTCTAACAGAAGAAGAGGTAATAAGCAAATAGGCACATACATGTACTAGCACGTCAGGCAGTGGTAAGTGCTGTGAGGGGAAAAAAGTTGGGTAAGGATTAGTGTGGTAGCAGGAGCAGGAGTGATCATTTCAGATTAAGGGCAGCAGAGAAAGCCTTCCTGAGCAGATGATACTTAACCTGAGGCCTCAATGAAATGAGGGAGCAAGCCATGAAGAAGTGTATGGGAAGACGCCTTTGGACAAAAGGAATAGCAAGGGCCAGTGTCCTGGGGCAGGAATGAACTTAAATATAAGTCCAAAGGACAGCAGAAGACCGATGTGCCTGGAGTCGAGAGAGCAAATTGGGAAGGTACAACACAAGGTTGAAGGACATGTAGACAAGTCTTTTGAGGAATTTTGCTACAACCAGGAGCAGAGGAATAGGGCTCCCACCAGGGGAGCATATGAATTGTACAGAGGGGTGTTTCTGTTTTGGCTTCTACTTTGTTTTAAGATGGGAAGCATGGGGATCCCTGGGTGGCTCAGTGGTTTAACACCTGCCTTCGGCCCAAGGCATGGTCCTGGAGTCCCAGGATCGAGTCCCACATCAGGCTCCCTGCACGGAGCCTGCTTCTCCCTCTGCCTGTGTCTCTGCCTCTCTCTCTCTCTCTCTCTCTCTCTCATGAATAAATAAATTAAATCTTAAAAAAAAAAAAAAAAAAAGACGGGAAGCATTACAGTATAGTTGTGTGCCAAAAGGAATGTTCCAGGCGGGAGGGTGATACCGGTGATTCATGAGAGAGAGATCACTGCAGTCCTCCAGTAAGTGAGAAGAATGGGATCCAGGGCCCAGGTGGAGAGTTTGGCACGACACAGGCACGGGGACGATTTGTAGTCTGTGACAGGAGAGGGCACAGCACATACATATTGATGCTGGAGGCTGGTCAGCTTAGTGGTGGATAATGAGCATTCTGATGGCCTCAGTGAATGGAAAGATGAGCTCTCATCAGCTGAGAACCAGGCAGGAGAAGGGCACTGGGGCTGGAGAGAAGAGGAGAAGCTACAAATACCGTCTTGGAAATTAGCAGACTGGCTGGGGGCTGTAGTAGGAGCGCTGGGCATCGCTGAGGCAGGCCAGTCATTCGAGGACTTAAATTAAGACCGGTCTGTGCCGTTGCGAGTGTTTTCTCCAGGCCTGTTCCTGGGTATAGATGCAGGTGCAAAGGAAGTGCTCCCATTGAGTTTAACCAGGATTGGGTTTCGGTAGGTGGATACAGCGAGCATGGAGGTTATGAGTGATCACAATCCTAGACCATAGAGCCTAGGTTGGGTGAGGAGGAAGCCTAGGTGAGAGGCGGTGAAAAACAGGAAAATACGATAGTCAGTAGATCAAAGACCTCCAAAGGGTCAGAGAACTGTTGGAATGGTAGTCCTAGGATCACTGAGCTGGGAAGATAACATGGTGATGGTCTGAATGGGATGCTTCGAATGGAAACTTTAGAGCTGCTGTAGTGATGGCAAGGTCTGCGTGTGACTATGGCTGAGGCAGAGAGGAGGAGGGGACCATGGTATTGAAGCATTTGAGAAACAAGAGGCAAGATTGACAGAACATTGTCAACGTGGGTCTCACAGTCACCATGGACGATGGCAGGAGTGGAGGTAAAGAGAGAGTCAGTGAGCCAGGTGGTCAAACTATCGATGAACATGTGAGCAGGAGGTAGGTACAGAGCACAGAGATGGTCCGATGACAGGTGCTCATATTTTTCGGGTTTATATGATTTTTTTATTAATGTTGATTTTACCCAGGACACTGTATGCACCATTAAGAGTAGGGACCATGTCTGCTTATATTCACCACATGTACCTACAGCTTCTAGCTCAATGCCTAGCGCATAATAGGTACTTAATAAAAACTTCTTGAACAAATGAATGAATGAGCAAATACTATTCTCTGGAATTGGAGAAAGAGAGAGGGTGAGAGGCATTGATCCAATAATTTGCTCCTTTTTATTCCCGTTAAAGTCCTCAGCACAGTGCTTATTTTCAGAAATTTCAGTCAATGGTCACTCCACTAACATTTATGAAATACCTGTTAAATGCCAGGTGCTGTGCTGCATGCTTCAAAGAGCAGTAAGACATGGTTGCAGCTCTCAGAGATCTCAAAGGATATCCAGATGAACTCAGGAATAAATAACTTTAGTATGATGTGAATAGAGCAATGATAGAGGTATGTGCAAAATGCTCTGAGGAGGGATGCCTGGGTGGCTCAGTCGATTAAGTGTCTGCCTTCAGCTCAGGTCATGGTCTCCGGGTCCTGAGATCGAGCTGCGAGTTCGGCTTTCTGCTCAGGAGGGAGTCTGCTTCTCCCTCTGCCTCTGTGCATTCACACACACGTGCTCTCTCTCCCTTTCTCTCAAATAAATAAAATCTTTTTAAAAAATGCTCTAAGGATACTGAATCTGACTGCTGGGGGGAGACGGGAAGGTTGCGGGTTCAGATAATATCTAGAGGATGAAGATGGGCAGCTACCAAGACAAGTAGAAGGTAGGTGAAGGACCAACCTATCCAAAGGTATCAAGGATAGGAAAAGCTTACCAAATTGAGAGGTCTGATGAAGACTGGCAGTTAAACTAAAATGTCTTTGGCCCTTCTATTTATGGTCAGTCGGTTTTTGCAACCAGCATGTTAAATAACACAATGGAGAAAGAATAGTCTTTTTAACAAATGGTACAGGGACAACTGGACATCCACATGGAAATGAATGAAGCTAGACTCCCACTTCATACCACATTCAAAAAGTAATTCCAAATGGATCAAAGACCTAAGTATAAGCATTAAAACTACAAAACTCAGGGCACCTGGGTGACTCAGTGGTTGAGCGTCTGCCTTTGGCTCAGGTCGTGATCCCGGGGTTCTGGGATTGAGTCCTACATCAAGCTCCCCATAGGGAGCCTGCTTCTCCCTCTGCCTATGTCTCTGCCTCTCTCTCTGTTTCTCTCATGAATAAATAAATAAAATCTTTTTTAAAAAACTGCAAAACTTTTAGGAGAAAATCTACGTGCAAATCTTCATGATCTTGGATTAGGCAATGGTTCATTAGCTATGACACCAAAAGCACAAAAAAAAAAAAAAAAAGGTAAATTGAACTTCAACAAATTTAAACTTTTGTGTCTTATTTTTTTTAGCATTTTATTTATTTATTTATTTGTTTGTTTGTTTATTTATTTATTTATTTAGAGGGTGGAGAGAGAAAGCTCAAGAGAGCACAAACGGGGAGGGAAAGATGGAGAAGGAGAAGCAGACTCCCCACTGAGCAGGGAGCCTGATGTGGGGCTTGATCCCAGGACCCTGAGATCATGACCTGAGCTGAAGGCAGACGCTTAACAAACTGAGCCACCCAGGCACCCCTAAACTTGTGTTTTAAAAGAGACCATCAGGGATCCCTGGGTGGCTCAGTGGTTTGGCGCCTGCCTTAGGACCAGGGTGTGATCCTGGAGTCCCAGGATCAAGTCCCACATCAGGATCCCTGCATGGAGCCTACTTCTCCCTCTGCCTTTGTCTCTGACTCTCTCTCTCTCTCTCTGTCTCTCATGAATAAATAGATAAAATCTTTTTTAAAAAACAAATAGATCATCAAAGTAAAAAAACAACCCACAAAATGGGAGAAAATATTTGCAAATTATATACCTGATAAGGAACTACTGTCCAGAATACTTACAGAACACCTACAAGTCAACAATGAGAAGACAAATAACCTAGTCTTAAAATGGGCATAAGATCTTCACCAAAGAAGATAGGAAAATGTCCAATAAGTACACAAAAATCATCCTGTCATTACTCATTGTGGAAATAGAAATCAAAACCATGAGATACCACTTTATAGCCACTAAATGGCTCTAATGACAAAGACAGACATTAACAAGTATCAGTGGGGCTGTGGAGAAATTGAAACCCTCATATAGGGCTGGTAGGAATGTAAAACAGGGTAGCTGCTTTGGAAAATAGTCCCTCAAAAATTAAACATAGAGTTACTATATGACCCAGCAATTCCATTCATGGGTTTGTGTGTGTGTGTGTGTATACAAATATATATATCTTGGATATACTTTTCAATTTTTTTGGAGATATATATGTATATATATATATCTCTCCAAGAAAATTGAAAACATATGCCCACACAAACAGTTGTACATGAATTTTCACAGCAGCATGAATCATAATAGCCAAAAAGTGAAAACAATTCAAATGCCCATCAATTGATAAATGAATAAACAAAATGTGGTATATCCATACAACATATAACTATTATATAGCAATTAAAAGGAATGAAGTACTGATATATGCTACCACATGGATGAACTTTGAAGCATTATGCTAAACAGAATAACCAGTTGCAAAAGACCACATATTATATGCTTTTATTTGTATGAAATGTCCAGAATAGGTAAATTAATAGAAACTAAAAGTAGATTAGTGATTACAGAGGCTGGGGAAAGCAGGAAATGGGGAGTGACTGCTAACACAGGGTTTCTTTTGGAATTGATAAAAATGTTCTGAAATTAGATAGTGGTGATGGTTGTACAACTTTGTGAATATACTAAAAACCATTGAGTTGTACACGTTAAAATGTAAATTTTATGGTATGTGAATTATAGCTCAATTTTTTAAAATGTCACCTGGGGTCTCTATGGCATGCAGGCCATGTTAAAGTATGTGGATTAAATCCTACAGGCAAGGGAGAGTTTCTTAGTGCTGTGTGTGTGTGTGTATGTGTGCTCTTCTTCCACTACAGTTGGAAAATCAGGAAGGTGGTATCAACAAAAACCCCCCAGGGTGCTATCACCTCAGGGCAATCAGTGTGAATGGTTTGTTGTATTTCCTTACACTCTCGTTTGTGTTTACACTGAGATTATGTTTTATGTACAATTTGATATGCTGCTCTTTTTTTCAGTTACCATAAACTTATCCTAAGCATTATTTAAAAGTAAATTTTCCTACCTAATTATAATAGTTATTTATAGTAGAAACTTTGGAAAATATAGAAAATTATAAAGAAGAAAATTAAAGTCATTCATAATCCCACCAGTTAGAAATAATCATTACAGACATTTTAGTGTATTTTATTTTGTCTTTTTTCTATGAGTAAATGTCATTTTTAATAGCTGTATAATAGGCCATCCAGTATCATAGATTACTTTTATTGTAATACAGTTAGGCTATTTCCAATTTCTCTCCATATAAATAATGATGTAATAAATATCTTTGTTCATGAAGCTTTTTCATAGATGGGGTTATTTCCCTAGCTTCTCAGAAATGGAATTTCTAGTCAAAGACTGAATATGCTTCAACTTTTATGATGTATCCTTCAACTGCATTCTAAAATGGTTCAAAAAATTGCATTTCTATTAGCAATAAATGAGACTGCCAGTTTCACAGCATCCTCATCAGCATTGTGGATTATACTTTTTAAAATTCTCTTTTTTTTAAAACAAATTTTCATTCTAATAGAGATTTCACAAGAAATAGAACAGCAGCAGCTCAGGTCTGTATTTTAGATGATAAAGCAGCTGGACTAAAGAGAGGCAGGAGAGTGCTCGCGTGGGAGCCAATTAGGGAATTGCTGTGCTGGTTGCAGTAGTAAAGGAAAGAAATGACACCGCCAGGCAGTGCAGATGGGCTTAACGACATTCAAGATTAGAAAGGCATTTCTAAGAAAGAATGGGTTGGATTTGTGACTTATCCAAAACTAGCAGGAAGTGAGAGGTGTCAAGTTTGACTCCAAAATGTCTAGCTTTGAAGGTAAAGTGGAGGGTGATTGCTGCAGCCTGAGGCAAGGAAAAAAGGAAGCAGGAACAGGAAAAGAAAGCTTCCTGATTGCCCCTTGTTACTTTGGGTGCCTTCCAGCAGTTCCAGGTGGAGACATCAATGTATCCATTAACGACATGAGCCTGAAGCTTGGAAGAGATGGGATAAAAGTCTGGAACCATCTGTATGTAAATAGTAATGAATGAGATCCCTGTGGGGCCAAGGAGTAAATACCAGGGGAAAACCTACCTTCATAAGGCAGAAAAGAGGAATGAGCGAAGGAGAAAGAGTTGCTTAGGGAGCAGGAGGGCAACCAAGAGACACTGGCAGCAAGCACCAGGGGGAGGGAGAGGGTCAAGAAGGGAGAATAGTCAACAGCATCAGATGCTTTGGATCCTACAAGAGTCATGAGTCAAAGAGGAGGACCCAGGAAGGTCTCTGGAAAGCCGGCAGCCTGGGGGTGTCGGGAGGGTGTAGCCTCATTGGGAAGCCATTCTCCTCAAGGTTTTGCCTCTCCTTTCATCGGGGCAGGAGCTGGTCAGTGATCCCACTCTTTCCTGCCCACCAGAGTGGACAGTGTAGTACCAATGGAAGCCGAGGAAGAGGCTGGGAGGCCCGGCTCTCAATCCCAGCTCTGCTGTAATCCCAGGCACCTTTGATCTCTTTACCCATAATACGAAAGGGTTGGTGAATAAAAGGGTGCCTGAAGTTGGCCTTGGTTCAGTGTCGTTCTGCACCCAAAGTTTCCTATGATTGCAGCAAAATGAGAAAAACAAGGCCAACGCCGGGTGTTCTCATGAAGGAAGTTAATTTCATGCCATGTAAAAGTCTGTCCTTTATTCCGAGATGATGTCTTTCCTGCTGCTTATAGGAAGCTGTCTTTTCTTTGGTGAAATGGTGGTAGATGGCAGTGGGGTTTTTTTTTCCTGGTGTTTCTTCCTCGTGCCTTCATTTCACAAATAGGTTGGTAACTCTCTGTTAGCCCACCAAATCTTCTTGGAATGTGACTGATGTATGATTTTTTGGAGCGGGGGGGGGGGGGGGGGCAGAGAGCGAGAATCTTAAGCAGGCCCCATGCCTAGCAGGGAGCCCAATGTAGCGCTTGATCCCATGATCCTGAAATCATGATCTGAACCAAAAATCAAGTTGGATACACTTAATTAACTGGGCACCCCCAGTGGCCTAGATATTTTTTAAGGCTCTCACCTCTACAACCCAGAAATCTCAGCGCTCTGAAGATAGTCCTAAGAAGGAAAATACGATAGTACAGTGTGGGGTGGAGCTAGCATCAGTACCGTTAACCCCACATTTCAGCCTAAGGGCTTTGAGTCTGAGTCTGTGCCCTGAGATGCTGCGTTTTGGCCCCTCTTTATCCTGCTGTCTTCTGTATGCTCTGCAGGTCTGGCCTCCCAGAACTCCGCCTCGGCCACTGCCACTCCTCCCAGCAACTGAGGCTCTCCTGGCATTTTATCCCAGCTCAGTGCCAGGCTCCTGCACACAGTAGATACTCAGTGAGTAGTTGTTGAACAAGTGAATAAATGACTTCCCGTTTTATCCATGAGGAAACTTTTTTTTTTAAGTCAACTCCACACTCAACGTGGGGCTTGAACTCACAACCCTGAGATTAAGAGTCACATGCTCTGCCCACTGAGCCAGCCAGGTACCCCTATCTATGAGGAAACTAACTCACCTCCTCCTTTAATCCCCCCAAAGACAGGGATGTGCATCTCCACACAATATCTAACAGCTATCCTGTGGGTGCTCAGGGAATATTTGAGATGAGGGCTATATTTTTGTTTTTGTTTTTTGTTTTTTTCAAAACACCACTTGGCTAATCTTCAGGCCTCCCCAGATCAAACTCAGGCAACAATAGAAGCATGAGCTAGATCTTAACCCTGAGAGGCGATTTTATTCTGTTTACACTGGTGGATGAAAAAGGAGTCCATACGTGAGACGCAAAGCTTTTGAACTTCACCTTTATTTTTCTCAAAGTATAATTGCTCTTAGTTTAAGAAGTTAAATTGTGCTAAATACACCTTTAACGAAAAACATCTCCTCTCTACCCCAGAGGCCACCACGATCACTCTTCTGCACTTTTTTTTTTTCTGGTATTTACCTCCATAAATCTAAAGAACAAACTTAGATGCTATGTCTCCATCAGTTGAGTTCCTCATCAACAATTGGCCAGCCAATGAATGAGGAGTTCTCTTCTCTAAAGCACTACTGTTCCCCTCTTCCACTCAATGTAAGTATAATCCCTGCTCATGTTCACACTTAATATTGACCTTATTTTGATTATATAGTTTGTATTTACTTGAGCTAGTGCACCAAGATTTGCTTCTCTTCTTGGACAACTTTTTGTTTATCCCAAAGTTAATACCTGCCTTTTTTTTTTCTTTCTTCATTTGCTTATTATTCTGGATGCCTCACAATGCTTTTCCTTAGGCCTTCTAACAGCCTTTTGAGATTTCCACAAACCAAGCAATTCAGATCATCTCCACCCATTCCGTTTTTTTTTTCTCACAGACCTCCCTAACCATCTTTCTCTTTTCATCTGGACTGATTGCTTCCATTGTCATCCTAGAATCCTGGAAGCTTCCTTTGCCATTCTCCTGATTTAGATCTTCTGAATCCCACGTCACCTTCTAGCTTGGTTTATTCCACACAAAAAAAATAACCCTGTGTATCTAAAAATGTCTTTACTTCCCTTCAACACTTAATTGATAATTGAACTGAATACAGACTATAGGTTGAAATCATTCTCCCTCAGGATTTTGATACCTTGCTCTATTTTCTTCCAGCTTCTGATGTTTTTCTTGAGCAGTATGAGGCAATTCTAATTGCTGATCCTTTTTAAAAATCTACTCGTGTCTTGGGAAGCTTTGAGGATTTTTTTTCTTTATCTCTAGGGTTCTAAAATTTCACAGTGATATGCCTCAGTGGGGTCTCTTGTCCATCTCTGTGCTTGACACCCAATGGACACTGTCAAACCAGAAACTCATATCCTTCAGCTCTGGGAAAACTTTTCCTATTCCTTGCTTTAATAGTGTTCTCCCTTACCTTTCTCTGTTCTCTCTTTCTGAAATTTGGCAGAGTGAGGGTAGAGGGTTTTGTTTTAGACAGAGTGGCCTGAGAAAGTCTCTCTGATGAAGTGACATTTGAGCAGAAATCTGAATGAGCATCTTTTCGTTTAACTGAGGAGATGTCACCATTCATTCATCCATTCATGATGAATTTAATTCATAATGAAATTTTATTTAATTCTCCTCAGTCTGCCTTCAGTGACCCCCTGAAATGCCTGGGCCTTTCTGAGAATCTGGAGGGCAAGCTTTTAGACCTCTTGTGGGCATTTCCCCCTATAGGGCTTGAGTAGATGCTCTTTCCATCCCTTCTCTTGTCCACGGATGTCCCTTTGCCCATTCTTCTTGTCCTTTTCATTTAAATGGGACTTTAAGAGAACATGCCAGTAAACATGTATTTGACCCACTATGTTTAACCAGAGGATAGGCTACCCTGTGAAACAAATTCTAGCAAACAGACAAGGCTAAGAATTCTTTTTTTTTTTTTTTCTAAGGAAAAGAAAACCCTTGCAGAATCTCCCTCCTGTAGTGAGAGCACTGCACTTGACAATCACGGAATTTTATGGGTGAAGTGACCTCAGACATTATGTACTCTCACCACCTCATTTTACAGATGTAGAAAACGAAACCCAGACAGCATAAGTAACGCGCCCAAAGTCACAGAGCAGAGAAATATAAGGAGTCCCTGTATTTTCCACTTGTAATCCTATGCAGTTCCCACTACCATTCAGCCTTCCCAGAAAAGCCCCTCAGGCAATAGAAAGATTTTCCTCTTGACAGGGCTTCCAAAGCAAATGCCTTTTTGCTCTCTGGGCCAGTCTGACCCTGATCAGTCCCATCTGGAGAAGAGCCATGACAATGACCTAGACCGTTGTTTCTCAGTAAGACTGGGAGTGTTGGTGGGATAGTAAACAGAGATGATTTCTTAAAGGACAGAGTCAGGATAACAAATCCACCTTAAAATAAACATCAAGTCAAATTACCAATTAACACCTAAATGTATTTAAACAGAAATAAGTTTAATCGCCTAATTAATTTTTCACCAATTAAGTCCATTTTTACATGTTGCATTTTACACTGTCTTGGCAATGAACGTGATCAGATCCCTTCATAACCATTTTCCCACTTCCTTGTTTGCCAAGGAGTTCAATACGATTGTCTGTCCACAGAAAATATAAATCGCCCCAAACTGGTCATGTTGCAACTTTATGACGTTTATAAAGTAATTCTGTGGGCCGGCCCGGGGGATGGGGAGCTGGGTGGAGCTGCAAAGATGAAGATGACAAGATAGGGTATAATGGAGTAGAAAAGGTACCTGTGGTAGGCAGCCTCTAATGCGGTCCCTAAGCATCCCTACTTCTTGGCATTCACAGTCATGTGAAGTCTCCTACCCTGGAGTGGAGGCTGGCCTAGTGACTAGCTCCTAAGGAGGAGAATTGATGGGATGTTACTACTGAGATGAGGTTATGACTTCCAATGTGGTTGCTCCCCTTCCCCGACCCCTCCCCAACCCCCTGCCCCTTCTGCTCTGTCCTCCTGCCCACTCATCCTTCACCCTTTCTTTTTCTGTCTGGAGTCACTGAGTCTGGGTAAAGTTATGTCATGAGTACCCCCACAGAAAGGTCCACACGCCAAGGAGCTGAAGCCTCCTGCCAAAAGCCCCACAAGGGAGCTTAGAGATGGCACCTCCAACCCCATTCCAGCCTCTAGAGACTGCAGTCCCAGGCAATGGCTTCAGATCAACCTCCTGAGAGACTCTGAGCTGGAAAGACCACGGGGCTTAAGCCACTTCCAGATTCCTGACATTGAGCACCTTTGTGAGATAGTAAATATTTACTGTTTTCAGCTGCTACATTTGGGGATAATGTATTAGACAGCAACAGTGGAGGAGACCTAGGTTTGAGTTCTGACTCTTCTAGTTCCATATCAAGGCTTCTTGCATGTGTCCCTTCACCTCTCTTAATAATGCCTGTTTTCTCATCTGTAAAATGGGGATAAAGACCATAACTACCCCACAGAGTTGCTGAGGGGGTCAAGGAAAAGAAAATAGATTTTAAATGATCGTGAGGCAGTAGGCACTTTTATCTACACTGCCTCATTTAATGTCCTTCAAATGGGAAAAAAACAACACATGTGAAACATATCCAGTAAATTGGAAAAGCATACTAGCATCATTAGAGCCAACTCGTTTTATGATTTATTAAAACGTTGTTTAACCAAACATCAAGCTTGGATCAACCTTAAATAAACCATATGCCTTTTAGAACTGATGGGTTTTAATTAGTTTTTTAATTAGCATGTGAGAAGTTTGTAAACCTGTTAGTTTTGCTATCCAAATCAGAAGAACAAGCTTTATAGGATTCTCACAAGAGGAGCTCTTCAGGGGCCAGGGTTAAGGCCCATGGGCCCCTTGAATGAATATGGCCCAAGCATAACTCTCAAACACAACCCCCCAAGCCAAGCCTGATTAATGACCTCGCTCTCTTCCTGTCTCCAACTTGGAAACCGAGTCATCTACCCAGAATCCTCCCCTTCCACTCTTCACCCCACATCCTGTCACCAAACCCTGCAATTCTAATTCAGAAGCATTTCTTCCTTCCCACTCCTGTGCTGCTGTTTTAGTCTATAGTCATCACTTCCACATTTACTCATTAATATTATTAATATATGTAATTCTAATAATATACATAAATATATATAACTATACTATCACAATAAATATTAATAAATCCTATTTATTGACAGTGCCTTGGTTTCACAGGTTCAAACTCTGCACTGTTGGTGAAACGCATAGGACCCTGTCTTCGCAGAGCTAATAGCTTGCTTCATTCAGCTCCACAAGAACTACCTTAGATGGAAGGTTAAGAATAGGCTGCTTGGGATCCCTGGGTGGTGCAGCGGTTTGGCGCCTGCCTTTGGCCCAAGGTGCGATCCTGGAGACCCGGGATCGAATCCCACATCAGGCTCCCGGTGCATGGAGCCTGCTTCTCCCTCTGCCTATGTCTCTGCCTCTCTCTCTCTCTGTGACTATCATAAAAAAAAAAAAGAATAGGCTGCTTTGGTCAAATCTTGGCTTTTCCGCATACTGTGTGCCTTTGGGCAAGTTACTTAACCTCTCTGTGTTTCAATTTTCTCACTTGGAAAACAAGGATAATAATAACACCTACCCCATAAAGATTAAGAATATTTCAAATGCACAGAACAGTGCCTGGCAATCAAAAAATGTTAGGTATTATTATTCTGGGGTCCATTTCACATTTTCTCCAACACCTGTGTATCTCTCTAGGACAAACCATCCTTCCAGAGCAGTCCGATTCTTCTTCCTAAGGAGCCATTTGACCATGTTGGTCCCCTAGAAAATGTCAGTAACATAGGCCTTAGCATGGCCCACCTGTCTAGCTCATCACTCTGGCCCTCATCTTCCACTTCTCCCCATCCCATCCCCCACGCTCCTTCTCCACTGAGTGTCTCACCATTCCTAAAACAGACCACTCTGAGCCTAACTTTGTGTCCTCGTGCCTGGATAAATGAGGTCCTGTGGAGAGACAGGCTTGCTCAAAGCGTGGCAAAGGACAGCGCCCAAGATGGCGGCTGGATGCTCCCACCTCTCTTTCAAGCTCTGTAAGGAAGAGATGGAAGAGGGCTGGGACTTAAGCCCTTCTTTGTGGCAGGGAATAGCACAGGCCTTAAAATAGCTGGGATGTTTGCTACCAAGAAAAAGCACATGAAAAGAAAACGAATTAGACCTTTTCCTACCTTCCCTGGGAGCAAAGAACTGCCTCTGCTATCATCAGGGGAAAGAGAAAAAGAAAGGAAGAAAGAAAGAGCATGGACTTTAAAGTGAGACCCACGTCTAAATTCTGGCTCTACCTCTAGAAACAAACACGTGCCCTCAGTTTCTTTGGCTGGGAAGTAGGAATGATAATGGTTCCTTTGCAGAGTTGATGTGAGTGTTCCACGGGAAAACTTATGCAAAAGTACCCAGCACAACCTGCAGAGCTCTAAATGAAAGGCTACCTTCTGGTGTTGCCCTGTTCTTTGCCCTGTGCCCTGCTCGACCCACCCTATCTGCCCAATGAACTACTCCAACCTCAAGTCCCAGGCTCAGCAGCCACCCAGAAAATTCTTTCCTGGTTTTCTCAGGCAGAGTTCATGGCTCCTGCCACTGCCTACCCCCTCCAGGCTGGGAACTCCTCCAGAGCACGAATCACTACTTAAACACCTCTGGATCCTCAGCCTGGCATCATTCAAAAACAAATGTCTGTTGGGTAGTGAGTGTTCTATGATTTCCTTATGAAAATAAAGACTTCTTAGATGCCTTAAAATATTTTCATTACAGTACTCTTTGCAACAGAGAAAATTTGGAAGCAATATACACATCTAATAATTAGAGGTTACGCAAATTATGGTTAATCCTCAAAATGTGTGCTGCCATTAAAATCATCTTGCAGAAATGTGCTGTTGACATTAAAAAAAATGTTCTCAATATACATTGTGAGGGAAAGAAGCAGGTTTCAAAACAGTACTATGTACAGAATGATCCCATTTTGTGACAAAAATATAAATGTTTATGTATGCATAAAAAAGGTCTGGAAGGACCCAGTGGTTGTCTCTGGGTGGGTGGAATTTGCATGTTTCTTTTCCTTCCTTATGCTTATATGTATTTTGTGATTTTTCTATAATGAGCATAAATTACTTTTGTAGTAAGAAAAAAATTTTTTAACTACCAAAATTGTTTTTCTGATTGTAATGCATTTTCATTGTAGAAAATTTGGAAAGTCTGAAAACTATAAAAAAGAAAAGATAATTATGCACGTTGTTCTACCAAGAGAGTCTATTAACATTCTAGTATATTTCTTTCTAGTCTTTTTTTATGCATGTATGAATTTTTTTAAACTACTTGAGATCAAACTGATCTATAGTTTAATGTCCTGCAATTTTTTATTACATTGTGAATATTTTCAAAAATTATTACCAATTCTAAATGCTAGATGTTTCACAAAGGGCTAGAAAAATCAGCTATCCTGGGAGGGAAAGAAACTAAAAAGAAGGTTAACAGCCTCCCAAGCATAGCATAAGCATTTTAAAGACTTTCTTAGGCCCTAGAGAGGGCTTATATTGTTTAAAATACTTTAAAATATTCCATAATAACAATTTTAACTACAAAATTTTTGAAGGGGACTTTTATACTTTTGCTATTGAATTTGGCTAAACATACTCATTTAATTTACAACTGGTGAACAACTCCCTTAATTTATAATTGGCTATAATTTCTCAGTAATAACTATTGTACATATTTGGGAACTCTTGCAAAGTGAGAAAAATCCAACCTACAAATTGTTTTCAAACATAAAGAAACCATAAATTTCAACAATTCATGATGTTAACATGCTGTTACATTTAATAGGTTTTTAATTAAACATTTCTTGATTTTACAATTTCCTTTTCATGTTTTAAAGCCAATAACTTTTTTTGGATTTCGAACTTTCCCATAGGCCCTTGAAAAGAATGTAAGCCTTGGGCTGTGTGTCTACTCTGCCTCACTGAGGAAAATGCCCTTGTTTGAGTCACTCAGGCTACTGGGCCTGCAGCAGACAGACATTAAAAACTTCCAGAAGAAAAAAAAAAAAAAAAAAAAAAACTTCCAGCAAGGTTGGGAGCCACTGCAAAGAGCAGCAATGGGAGAAGCCAATTTATTCGCCAGAGTTGGTTTTTCTGTGCCAATCTCCAAATAGAAAGTAGGAAGTTTTGGACAAGGGATTCCTGCACCAATAGGCTTTTGCTTCTCGAGTACAGAAAGTAAACCGGGGAGAAGGAGGAGAAAAAGAGGGAGAGGTAGAAAAGGAAGAAGGAGGGAGGGAGGGAGAGGGCCACCACTCATTAGTCGTTTATTACTACCCCTTGCTGAGCTGAGTTGATTTACATAACCTATTTCATGCAATACTCACAACAATCCTATGAGACAAACTATTGTCACTGTCCTTTTACAGATAAGCGTCCTGAGGCTCAGACTGGTTAAGTCATTGCCCCAAGGTCACACAGCTAGAAAGTACTGACCCAAGACCTTCTGACCCCAAAGCCTGTGCATTAACCCCTATACCATAAGGCCTCTCCAAACATACCTGCTCTATCTGGATGGCCCTCCTACTTCCAGAAGAGCAGAATTTAAAGCTGCTAGAGCCCTGTGAGATCAGCTCACCCTTCCTTTGTCATAGCACTGCTCACAAGGAAAATCTTGTTCCCTGTCGGAATCCTGCTGAGCCAGGTGCTCCCATGGCCCAGGGGCACTGTGCCCGGCCCAGAAAATGTGCTCAGGAGATGTTGGCTGAATTAACAAATTAAATAAATCTCTCATTTTGCTGAGAAGGAAGACCAGAGAAGGAAATGTGGTGGACCGTGCAATGCAGGTAACCTGCCTATGGCCACCAGCAAGGTAGTGATGACCGACTGCATTAGAGTGTCAGCCCAGGCTTATTGCACTATTTAACCTAAATATATACAGAGCTTTCCTCTTTCTTTTATGGCACTTCATTCTCACAACAACCATGTGATTGTTCTCATATGTCATCAAATCTCAGACCATCCATAGGACACACCACTATTTTATGACACAGTGAGAAGAAACAACACTGTCAAGTATCCTTGAGAGACACCCATCAACTAGAAGACGTAGGCCTACCACATGAAAAATGTGTGAGATGTTATCCACAGTTTATAGATGTAGAAACGGAGGCTCAGAGGAATGAAATGGCAAGTCCCGATCACAGAGCTATTAAGGGGCAGACCTGTGTGATTCAAAGCAATCCTGGGCTCTCTCTACAATTTTACCTCAAGGCGTTATAATTTGATGACTAAGGGTTTTCTTTGGGGGGGGGGGAGTGCTGCTATTTAAATGAGCATCATTAGGTGGTGACACAGCTCCTTCCCTACTGGATTATAAACATGATGTCTGAGAGCCATTGTCTCAGCACCTAGCACTGTGCTAGCACAGAGCAAGCCCTCAAAAATGATCTAAGAGATGGAAAGGGGTCATTCTATGAGATATGTCAGAAGTACAGAAAACGGGGGCTGCCTGGGTGGCTCAGATGGTTAAGCACCTGACTCTTGATTTCGGCTCAGGTCATGAGCTCAGGGTCCTGGGATTGAGCCCCAGGTTGGGCTCCATGCTCAGCAGAGTCTGCTTGAGATTCTCTCACCCCTTCTCCCTCTGCCCTTCCCCCCACTCATGTGTGTGTGTGCTCTCTCTCTAAAATAAATAAATAAATATTAAAAGAAGAAGAAGAAGGCAAAGAAGACGAAGACAAAGATGAAGAAGAAGAAGAACAGAAAACATGGACATGATGTAGAAGTCAGCCACCTTGGGCCAGGTGAGGTGACAGGTAAGTACAGAATGGGGGTGGGGTGGGACAGAAGGCCAGTACTTTGAATGGGTCCTGATACAGATGGACCTGGTCAGAATCCCAGCTTTGCCAGCTACTGGCTGTGGGACCTTGGGTGAGTCACTTAATCTCCCCGAGTCTCTGTTTCCTCATTGGTAAAATGGGAATAATACAGTTCTGTGTATCTCATAAGATGGTGTGAGAATTCCATGAGAAAACAAAAGGAAAAAGCTTAGCACAGTGTCTGACACTTGGCAAATAAGCCATCAAGGCTAAAGCCAGGTAAAGGAAGAAATATCTGTCTTAACACCATCTTGAACAGAATCGAACCAGCTGGGTGGCAGGGGATTTCATAATTGGGAACCCTCAGCCTCAAACTGGCCATATAAACAGACAGTCCTTCCATGGAAGACCTCCCACCAGCTTTTGCAAGATCAAATACACAAAATAAGAAATGAGAGCTGAGAAATCACCTTAGCATAGATACTGAGCTAATTAACAGAATCCTACGCACTTATCTTGGTCAACCAAAAAGCAGAAATGTCTAAACCCTGGGTAGAAGGGATGATTTTCTAGGAAAATAGGAAATATTGCAGCTAATTCCAGAAGAGTTTTAAAAAATACACTCCCAAAACCTGAAGCCTATTAAATACTGCAGAATAAATTGAGAGTGTTTTCAAAAAGCTATACCCCAAAAAAGTGTCAGGTCCAGATGGTTTCATGGGTGAATTTTACCTGCTATTTAAATTGTTCCAGAGCAAAGAGAAAGCAGGAAAACTTCCAAATTCTTTTTATGAAGCCAACAGAACCGCGTATGAAACCTGACAAAAAGAACACAATAAAAGAAAAGAGATACTGGAAGCTGCCTCTCTGCAAAGTCTGTAAACACTGGAAGCATTTCCCTTAGAGTCAAGAGCAAAATAAAGATCTCCACTAACACCATCATTATTTAACATTGTTCTAGAAGCGCTGGCCTATACAATTATACAACAGAGGGGAAGAAAAAGAAAAGAAAAACCAGGAAGTATGAAAACAGGAAAGAAGAGAGCAAAATTATCATTATTTTTAGACGATGGGACTGGAAGCCTACAAAATGCAAGATAGCTAATTCAGGAATTATCAATAAAATCATTCAATATTGATATAATAAGATGACTGATGATATGACTGATAAAAGTGGGTAGCTTTCTTATATGCAGTCATCAACCAGTTAGACAATATTAAAAGAAAGATTGCATTCAGAGGGGCCACAACAAAAACACAACTATTACAAATGTGCTAAATCTGTAAGAATGCTGTAGAATGCTACTAGGCTTAATACATACCCTGTTTTTGAATAGGAAGATGCACTATTGTAAAGATGTCAGTGCTCACAAATCATCATAGTTACAGTGATTCGAACTTTTTTTAAAAAGATTTTATTTATTTATTTATTCATGAAGAGACACACAGAGAGAGGCAGAGAAGCAGGCAGAGGGAGAAGCGGGCTCCCTGCAGGGAGCCCGATGTGGGACTTGATCCCAGGACCCTGGGATCACATCCTGAGCCAAAGGCAGATGCTCAACCACTGAGCCACCCAAGCATCCCCCAATTTTTAAAATATACAAAAAGAATTGCTTTTGGAACAAGATGGGCTGATTCTAAAGTTCATGTGGAAACATAAGAATGCAAGAATAGCCTGACTAGCATGGGAAATGTGTGGGGGAAGGCAGTGAGGATAGACTCCTTACCAGACACTAAAAAATAATGTAGTTTCTTAGATAAGACATGGAAACCACAGAAAAAAAGGAAAAAAATAAGTTGAGACTTCATCAAAATTAAAAACGTAAGGAAAAAAAAACCCCAAATTAAAAATGTTTGTGCTTCATAGGACACCATTAAAGAAGTGAAAACACAACCCACAGAATGGAAGAAAATATTTGCAAATCATATATCTGATGAGGGACTAGTGTCCAGAATATATAAAGAGCTCTTACTACTCAATAAAAAAGGATAAATGATCTCATCTTAAATGCATGAAGTATTTCTCTTTTTTTTTTGGTATATTTTTTTATTGGAGTTCAATTTGTCAACACATAGCACAACACCCAGTGCTCATCCCATCAAGTGCCCCCCACAGTGCCCATGGGTGAAGTATTTCAATAAACATTTATCCAAATAAGATATGCAAATAGTCAATAGCACAGGAAAAGATGCCCTACATCACTGGTCATTAGAGCAATGAAAATCAAAACCACAATTGGATACCAATTTACACCCACAAGGAGGGCTATAATCAAAAAGGTAACTATATTAACCAGTGTTGAAGGATGTGAAGAACTCAGAATCCGTACACACTGCTGTTAGGGAAGAATATAAAATGCTGCAACTCTTTGGGAAACAGTCTGGGATTCTTCAAAAAGTTAAACATAGAGTAATCATAGGACCTAGCAATTCTGCTCCTAGACAGATACATAGATATACCCAAGATAACTGAAAACATATATCTATACAAAAACCTCCACATAAATGTTTATTGCAGCATTATTGATGATAACCAAAAAGTGGAAACAACCCAAATGTACATCAATAAATGAATCAATAAATAAAATGTGGTATAGACATACAGTGGAATATTATACAGCAATAAAATGGAATGAAGTACTGATCTGTGCTACAATGTGGATGAGCCTTGAGAATATTATGGCAAACGAAAGAAGTCAGCCATAAAATGTCACATACTGTATAATTCTATTTATATGAAATGTCCCAAGTAGGCAAAACCATAGAAATAAAAAATACATCAGTGATTGCCAGGAGCCAGGGGCAGGAGAGAGTAGAACATGACTACTAACAGGTATAGGGCTTCTTTGTGCGGTAATGAAAATGTGGTGGAATTAGGTAGCAGTGATAATTACACAACTCTGTGAAGCTAGCAAAAAACTGAATTGTACACTTAAAAGGCTGAAGTGTATGGTATGTGAATTATATCTCAATAAAGCTGTTATTTAAAAAAACATGAAAAAAAATAAAAAATAAAAATAAAAAATAAAAAAAATAAAAAAATAAAAAAACATGATGTAAAACTTTGGTAAGCAAAATAGTTACCTCAAAAGACTAGAATAAAATACAGTTACCCACCAGACTTTAGTATATAACCAAAGTGGCATTTCCAAAAAGAGGAAAGATGGATTATCTGGAAAATGATACTGGACCAACATCCCTTGATGGGTTAACAATGAGGGGGAGGGCACTTGGAACCCTACCTTGCTCCTTTCACCTAAATATATCCAGATGTATCAAAGACTTAAATGTCAAAAAGAAAGCTGGAAAAACACAAGAAGTAAACAGGGTTTGTTTGTTTGTTTTAAATCTCAGAGTAAGAAAGGCAAGACACACACACAAAGGCTCCCAAGAAAGAAAATGTATAAATTTGACTTAATAAAGGTTTGAAATTTCTAACATGGAAAAAAATCAAAAGACAAATAATAAACTGGACAAAATATGTGTAAAAATATAACACATTTTCAATTTTCCTTTTTATATAAAAAGTGTGTTTGTGTCACTAAGATAGAAAAACAAACATGAACAGATCATTTCCAGAAATAAAAATGTAAATATGAAAAGATGTCAACTTTGCTCTCAATTAAAAGAATGTACATTAAAACAACTAGATACATTTTTCATCTATCAGATTAGCCAAGGTGAAAAAGTTTTCCAAAATACTGTGTGTTCAAAGATGTGTAAAAAGTAGTACAATTGGAAACTTATGATCCACATAAAAATCTGCACACAGATGTTTACAGTTGACCACTGATACAAGTTTGAACTGTGTGGGTCTACTTATATGCAGATTTTTTTTTGGATAAATATAGTAAAGTACTGTAAATGTATTTTCTCTTCCACATAATTTTTTTGTTTTTTAAGATTTTTATTTTTAAGTCATCTCCACACTCAATGTGGGGCTCAAACTCACAAACCCAAGGTCAAGAGATGCACACTCCTATGACTAAGCCAGCCAGGTGCCCCCCATATGATTTTCTTAATAACATTTTCTTTTCTCTAGCTTACTTTACTGTAAAAATATGCATATCATACATATAACATATAAAATATGTGTTAATTGTGTTTTGGTAAGGTCAATAGTAGGCTATTAGTAGTTAAGTCTGGAGTGGGGGGAGTCAAAAGTTATACTCGGATTTTCAACTGTGCAGGGGTCAGCTCACCTAACCCCCTCGTTGCTCAAGTGTCAACTGTATAGCAATTTCATTCATGATTGCCAAATCTCAGAAGCAACCAAGGATGTCCTTCAATATGTGAATGGATAAACCACCTGTGGTACATCCATACCATGGAATATTATTTAGCAGTAAAAATAAATGAGCCATCAAGCCACAAAAAGACATGAAGGAATATGAAATGCATCTTGTTAGGTGATAGAAGCCCATCTAAAAAGGTTAAAAAGAGTCTATAATTGCAATATGACATTTGGGAAAAGGCAAAGCTATGGAGACAGTAAAAATATCAGTGTTTGTTAGGGGTTTGGGACAAGAAAGGGAGGGATGAACAGACGGACTACAGAGCATTTTTAGGTTCAGTGAAACTACCCTGTATGACACCACGGTGGTGGATACATGTCCCTAGACGTTTGTCAACCCATAGAATGTACAACACAAAGAGTGAACCCTAATATAAAGTATGGACCTTGTGTGATGATAATGTATCATCAATAGTAATAAATATGCCACATTAATAGGGCATGTAAACAACAAACTATGAAGGGGGGAGGGAAGGATGTGGGAACACTGTACTTTCTAATCAATTTCTCTGTAAACCTAAAACTGCACTTAAAAAAATAAAAGCTGGGGATCCCTGGGTGGCTTAGCGGTTTAGCGCCTGCCTTTGGCCCAGGGCGCGATCCTGGAGTCCCGGAATCGAGTCCCACATTGGGCTCCCTGCATGGAGCCTGCTTCTCCCTCTACCTGTGTCCCTGCCTCTCTCTCTCTCTCTCTCTATGTCTATCATAAATAAATAAATCTTTAAAAAAATTAAATAAAATTTTTAAAAAGCTACCAATTTTTTTAAGCTTGCACAAATACAGTGGTGGTAGGTGTGTAAAATAGTACGATCCCCTTGGAACGAGATTTGACAATACCTTCCAAAAATTTTAAAACACATATCATTTCTCATAGGCAGTCCACTTCTCAGACTTTTCTAACACACACAGTCATGGGTAGGAAATGGCATTTATACAAGACATTTATCAGTTCTGTAATAGCAAAAAAAAAGAAAAAGAAAGAAAAAAAAAAAAAACAAGAAATAACGTGGTGGCAAGCAGAATAATGCCCCCCCAAATGTCCACATCCCAATTCCCAGAACCTGTGAATATGCGTGGCAAAAGAGAATTAAAGTTGCAGATGGAATTAAGGTGACTACACAAAATAAGGAGATTCTCCAAGTTGACACAATGTAATCACAAGTGTCCTTAGAAGTGAAGGCAGGAAAGTAGAAAAGAAGAGTGAGAATAGGGTGATTTGAGAAAAACTCCATCTACGGTTGCTGGTTTTGAATATGAAGGAAGGGGACACAAGCCAACGAATGCAGGTGGTCTCTAGTAGCTAGAAAGAGCAAGGAAACGGATTCTCCCCTTAAGCCTCCTCCAGAGGGAAGGCAATGCTACCGACATCCTGATCTTAGCCAGCAAGACCCGTTTTGGGCTTCTGATTTACAGAATTGTTGGATAATAGGTTTTTGTTGTTTTAAGCCACTGAATGTGTGGTAATTTGTTACAGCAGCAATAGGAAACTTTACAGACCTAAACGTCTATCTGCAGAGAACTGGCTGAGCAAATGCAGTACAATACTGTGCAGCCTTCTCAGAAAGGTGCCTCTATAAATACTGATATGCAAGTCATTTCAAGGAACATTGTTCAGTGAGGGGGAAAAAATGCAGAGTGTAAGAAGAACGTATATTGCATGTTATCTATGTCAAAAGGAGGCACAGTTTAAAATTCACATACATCCTCATACATGCATTGGCTATCTCTGGAAAAAGACACTAAAGCCTGGTAATATTATTTAATATTTATTGCCACCAGGGGAAGAGAAAGGGTCACAAGAAGTTCCAACAGCAGAGATGCTCATTTTTCACTATATCCTCTCTCAGGCTGTTGTGCTTTTTGTTTTCTGGTGTGGGTTTGTTGTTGTTGTTGTTGTTGTTGTTGTTTTTAATCATGTACAAGTATTACCTTAAGAATAGAGAGAAAGAAAACAGTTTCAAAAGGGAGGGAGCTCTGCTCAGACTTAAATGAGTTCTTAGTGTTTTCATCTTCTCAAGGAGTACTGACTTAACCCCTTCCACAGTGGCGTACTGTCGCATGCCTTTTCTCTTGTAATCTTCCTTAACGACCCCGACAGGTTATCATCATCCCCAACCCACAGGGGTGGCAAAGAGGCTCAGAGAGGTTTAGTGGCCAAACTGTACAGCTGCTAAGTTTTGCAGTTGGGTTGTAGAGCCTGGTCCTCTGCTTCTCCTCAAAGCCCACTCCAGGATGTGGCTGGAATATGGACCATTCCAATAGCCATGGTAGCGGCCCTTGGAGCCCTCAGCTGCTACCACGCAGAATTGTCAGCCCTCCCTGGGCCTTAGGGTCCCTCTCCCAGACCTCAGAGGAGGCCCTGTCTACACTGCCTCCTGGATGCCGCCCACCTTCTCCAGTTACATCCCTCAGCAAAGTTCCTTTTGGGCCTTCTGGGGAGAGGCCGCTACCAGCAGGTCATTGTGGCTCTAATTGTTCTCTGTGGTGAGCTCACGTTGCACTGGACTCAGTGCAGACACCTGCTTTCCTCAGGCAGAGATGAAACCCTAGAGATGACGGGCCTCTGTGGAGCATGACATCTTGATCAAATAAGGCTGCCCTGAGATTTCTCATTCCTCCGAGCTTGGGGCCAGAGATGAAGGGGGTTCCCTCCTGTCTGTCAGCAGCTTACAACTTTAGGCGCTCAAATCTACCTTCCTGGACCTCACTTTCTGGTAAAATAGAGATCATATTCCTGTGTAGCACGGACAGATGTTGCTGGGCCGTTTACCTATCAGGAGCCCTGATTAAATAGAGCCAAACTGCCTTTTATGTTGAGGATCTCAAAGCATTTTAAAATGAGTAATTAGTGAAGTTCAACCTCCCAGAAAAAGCCAGAATTATTGTCTTCGTTTTATAAATAGATCAAAGGTCACACAATCAATGGCAGATGTAGGAAACAGATGTAAGAATTCTGCTTTTGTCCCTGGCTGCAGCCACTAAATCCCACCCCTGGTATCACTGACAGACCTCCTTTCTGCTCTCTGACTTCTGGCCAAAGACGTGGAATTGGCCTTTATATGTTTCCACTTAAAGGTTTGAATTCTATGTATGGTTCGTATGCCTTTGATATGTCTGGAATTTATAAAAGAGAAGGAGAAGAATGATATTTGATGCTTTTCAGAGATCGTGTTGGGACTGAGGCTTATATAATGGGTCAAATGCCAATAAAGGAAAAAAAAAAAAACCCCGCTCACCAGATCTTCAGGAAGTTCACTTTTATTCTCTCTCTGAAAGAATTTTGTCTGTTAAAATTAAACAGAGTATATCTTTAGTCACCCAAATGATTATTGTGGGAACAACAGAAGTCACCACTTATTGAGCACCAACTGTGTGCTAAGTACTGTTCTTCTTACTGGCATGTTATACATTGTGATTTTCACAGACTTGCAAGGAGGTCTTTATTGTTTGTTCATTTTACAGATAATATATAACTAGGCTTAGAGATAAAATATAAAGTGGGGAGAAAGGAAAGAGAAGGCTCAAATAAAATTAATTAAGCAAAAATGATTGGCTATATACTCCATGCCAGAGGTGTTGCGTTGTGATAGAGACAAAGATGAAAATACAAAGATGAGGAGAATAGCACCAGATTCCTGCTCTCGAGGAATTTATAGCCTTGTGAGTGTGTGGTTGAGGCTGACGGCTGAGCAGAAGCATATAAAAAGACAAATAATGTCAATACAATTCAGTCCAGGGATCCCTGGGTGGCACAGCGGTTTGGCGCCTGCCTTTGGCCCAGGGCGCAATCCTGGAGACCCGGGATCGAATCCCACATCGGGCTCCCGGTGCATGGAGCCTGCTTCTCCCTCTGCCTATGTCTCTGCCTCTCTCTCTCTCTCTCTCTCTGTGACTATCATAAATAAATTAAAAAATTAAAAAAATACAATTCAGTCCAGAAGTATTTATTGGTTTGCTGGTAGGTGTTAGACAATGCATTGGTCACAGGGGATGGTCCCACTTCTCATGGAGCTTATAGTCTAGTGGGCAAGTCAGACATTGATCAAATAATTACACAGATTTAAACTGCAATTGAGTGGAGTAAAAGACACCAGATGGGCTACCACCTGACAAAGGATTAGTATCTAGAACATATAAAGAGCTCCTACACATAATAAAAGATAATCCAATAGAAACACTGTCAAACCAAGGGCAACTTTTAAAAGATGAACGGCAAACGGCCCATAAACAAATGAAAGTATGCTTAGTCTCTCTTGTAAACAGGGACTTGCAAATTAAAACATCGAAATACCATTTCACACCCATCAGCTTGGCAAAAATTTTAAAGGCTGACATTACCAAGTGTTGTTGAGGATGCCAAGCATGGGAACTCTTACTTACATATTGCTATCAAAGTGTAAATTGGTACGACCACTTTGAAAAACTGTTCAGCCATGCTGAGTAAAGCTGCCAATTCACATGACCCGAGTCCAGCAATTTCACACACAAGTATCTGCTCAATGGCTCACTTTCACACAAGGGGATGGGTTAAAAAACATTAATTGTAGCATTGTTTCTAACAACACCAAATGTGAAAATCAGCTAAACAAACTTCAGAAAGAGATGGGTAAATAGAATGTGGTGAAACTCATACAATGGGTCCCGAATTAGCAGTGAAAATGTATGATTTAGAACTACATGTATCAATGTGACATTTTCAAATCATAATGCTGAGTAAAAAAAAGCGAGTTGCACAATGATATATTCAGTATAATGCCACTTCTCCAAAGTTTACAAACATGTCAAACAATTCTATAAAGTGTTTATAGACACAAACATATGTAGTAAAAATACAAAAGCATGTATAGCAATGATATGCCCCAAATGCAGGAGAGTGGTTGGTTACCTTAAGAGAGGGACAGACATGGGTTCAAAGGGCTCTGTCTAGATCTAAAGATGTTTTATGTTCTTGAAAAAAATGATTTGAAGAAATTATGACAAATGTTAAGCTTTGGCAAAGGTTGGAGGGCAGGGGAGGGGTGCAGAACAAACAGGTTTGATGATACTACTCTCTGTAGTTTTTTTATAGGCTTTGATCTATCCAAGAAGGATTGGATTGAATTGGAGGTGGAATGAGGGGAGGGGTCAGGGAAGCTGTCTCTGAGGACATGATGCTCACTTAGAAAGAGAGCCAAAAATTGAGTAGGTGAGGAAGGGCAGAAAAGTGCACCAGGTAGAGAGAAAGAACAAGCTGTGCAAAGACCCTGGGGTCCTAGGGTGTGCATAGACACTGGGAACTGAGACCCCAGTGTGGCCAGAGCAGGGGGAAAAGGGGCTGGAGTTGGAGGTGATGGGGGAGGGGCAGTGCAGAGACCATGCAGGGCCTCCTAGGCCATCTTGAAGGGCAAGTCTTTACCCTATGAGGAATGCAGCAGAGACGGGAAGCTTTGGGGCCCAGACAGACTTCTCTTCGATAGACAGCAGACCAGAGAAGGCATTCCTGTCTCGAGTGACTCATATCTTGAGTTGTGTAGAATGAGTAAGAGGAAGCCAATTGGGGAAGGAGAAAGAGGGAATGAGGTGCCAGTTCCCGGGAGAAGGCTCAACAGCAGTAAAGACACCACGGACCTTCCTTCCATAGGGTGGTCCCACCTGGGTCCTACACCCAGGACTAGCTCCGAAGGTGCTCGAAAATGGCAGACCAGAGTGTCTATGAAGACAGAGAGCCTGAGGTCCCAGGCCGGGCAGCCAGTCTCAAGCAGAGAGAGAGGCACGGCCCGGGCCCACATGGGTTGTAGGTGGCTTGTAGGTGGCTTGTAGGTGGCTTGCTCCAGCAGTGGTGGGGGATGGATCTGAAGGAGGCTGGAGTGCAGACAAGATCTTTGCGAGGAATATGTTAATAGCCCAAACCAGGATGGCTGGACCTAGGAAGCCAACCCAGAAGTGGAGAGCGCCCAAGAGGTATTTCGGAAGGAGGGCGAGACCGCTAGGGCGTCGGTTGGGTGGTAGCGCCCTGGCCCGCAGGGCAACAGTAGGGGCGCGCCGGAGGGGCGCGCAGGGCAAGCCAAGTGGAACCGTCCTGCGAGCAGCGGGGTGGGCGCCCCGGGGCCCAAGACGGCAAGCTGGGACCGGGGGCGCCTCCTGGGGGCGGCTGCTGACCACTCACAGCAAATGAGTTGGTCCAGAAGGGGGGCAGAGGAAGAGGAAAGTGAGCAGGTGTCTGCGGGACGACGAGGAGCAGGACCGCGGCGGACTGGGGGGCGGGGAGGGGGCGGACCACGCAGACGCTGCGCGGCCGCGGGGAGACCCGCCGGGAGTGGGGGGGCGGGGGGGGGCGGGGGTGCAGGCGGAGCCCGGCGGCGCACGGCGCGGGCAGGCGGGGTGGAGCGGGCGCGGCCGACCCCCGCCGCGGACTCCCCGCGGCTCCCCGGGCCCCCCCCCCCCCCCCCCCGGGCTGGAGCGGCCGAGGCCGGCTGGGCGCGCCTCCTGCAGCCCGGGGCCGCCCGGGTCCCCCCGCCCCCCGCGGCGCCCCGGGGTCCCCGCGTGCCCGGGCCGCGCCTCCCCGCGCCTCCCCGCGCCTCCCCGCGCCTCCCCACCGCCGGGCCCGGCGACGTCACTGCGGCTCTGACGCGCGCTAATGGAGGCCCGGGCGCAGGCGGCGTGGCGCGGGTGTCCCCCGGGGAGGTCCCGGTCCTTGCAGCCCGCGGCCGCGTCCTTGGCCCTCCTCCAGGGGAACCTCGATTTTCCCATCTCGGGAAGGCCGGCTGTCCTTCGGCTACTGACAAGGACGCGACCGCTTGGTAAAAGATCTGAACAATGCCCGGAAAGAAAGAGCCGGACCCGAGACAGAGCCTAATAATAGCCGCCCGCTCGAGTTCTGCTCGCGTGCTCAGCGCTCTTAAGAACAATAATAACGACAACAGCCATAAGAGCCACCATTTATTGAGCGCTTACTCTGTGCCAGGCACTGTGTTAAGCGTTTTGCGGGCAACCCTCGGAGGTAAGTACCGTTATTCTCCCTATTTTAAGGAAGCCGGGGCACGGAGAGGTTAAGGAATTTGCCCCAGGCACACAGCTAGCTGATGTCAGTGCCACAATTGCAACCCAGGCTGTTCTGATCCCGTGTCATCCTCATGTCAACCCATAAGGTCGGGATCCATCTTAAAGATGAGGAAACTAAGGCACATGGAAATTCAAGTACCTTGCCCAAGGTCACCTAGCTGGAAAATGGATGAGGCAGAAAGCGAACCCCGGGCTCCTCTCTGTCCGCAGAACCCGCGGTCTTGGCCATAGGCGATGCCACTTCCAAACCACCTCCGACAGCCCCGCAGGCTTTGGCCCCGGGTCGCAAGAGGCGCAGCCCCTGCAGGGTTTAAGTGGGTTCCCGCGGCCTCCGATCCCCGGGTGAATCGGACGTTTCGGAGCATCGTCTCTGCTCAGCCCGCAGGCGTCTGGTGGGGACGCGTCTCCGGGAATCCGGTCGGGACCCGGCCGCGCGGTCCTCGGAAGGGAAGGAGCGGGGGCGGCGGCGGCGGGAGGGGTCCCTGGTCCCACCTGCAGAGCGGCGGGGCCGGCGGCTTGCTCTGCGCGGCCGGCAGAGGGCGCCGTAGCACGCGCCTCGGGTCCCGTGGTCACCAGACCCCGGGGCCCGCAGCCTGGGCCTGCGGACGTTGGGACTCGGAACCGCCCAACTAGGGACCCCTCCGGCCTGGCGACTGGCACCTCTCCGGCCCCTCCTCTCAGCCCAGGGGGCCGCTTGTCCTGACGACTCTCGCCCATTTTCTGTGGTCCTGCCATCCCACCGTAGGCCTTGCAGTCTTCCCCAGTCCCTGCAGCACTGATCTGGTCCATTCCATTCCATTAGGCTCAGGTGTTTTCAAAGTCAGCCTTCGCTCTGTCTCCCCTTCTCATGGGCGCCTTGGTGATGTAAAATGGGGATAAATCATTGACTTGGAATAGATAACTAATTTTCTTCTCCAAAACAGGAGGAGGGGCTTGTGTAAGGAAGGAGCAGCCGATTGGGGAAAGGATCTATTTTTAATAGCTACAGTGTCTTAAGAGCTTGTTTCGTGCTGAGCCCTTTCTGTGTCTTGACTCCTTAATCCTCACTACAGCTCTGAGAGGAGTGCATCACTATTTCGACAGAGGAGACAAGACTGGTAAATGGCAATGCGGGCATCCACCAGGAGGATCTATCTGTAAAGCCACGTTCCCATCACCCGAATGCACAAGCTGATCCAACTGAACAGAAGAGGTAAGATACAAACCGAGCAAAAAGAAACCAAAATCTATTCTAAGACTGCTTAGAAATACCACACGTGAATCAGGGGCTTCCCGTTGCTCTCTGAGCCCAGTTTGGGACTCAAATGTCTGAAAAAGAAACACAAAACCTAAAGGTGCAATGAGAGGAGAATAGGAATAAGGCTTTTAGCTTTTGTTTGAAGAGCATCCAGAGAGGCCCACTCACTTTCTATGACTGGGCTCTGAGGAAATAAAGGTGGTTCTAGGAAAATCTGAAAAATATGAGAGGGGAAAAAAAAATGCCTTCTGTGGTTTTTACTTTAACCAAGCCGCATTTTGCTATTTGTGTTTTATTTTTAAATTAACATAGCTCTCCCCACCCTTTAAATTGGCACATAAATAGCAAAAACAGAAGGAAGGCCAGCTACAAACTTCAAACTTGGTGGGTTTCTCAGGAAGGAGGCGCATGACTTGAAGTGGAAATGAGGATTGAATGAGGTGCTTTAAACATTTGAAAGACAGACTTTCCACAAGGAATTTAGATCATAAGCCCTTAGAACGGGAGCTTTGTCTGGATTTGGGCTCAGTATAGTGCCTAGAATCGGTGAGTGCCCAAGAAATGTGGAAAACGAATCACACTTTTAATGTATGTCTGCATCATCTAACCATCTGGGCCACCACTTTGCTTATGGTTTTAGAGGATTTTCCTGTCCCCTGAGTCTTAGTCACACACCCTCCCACAGACCCCTTAGTTTCCCAGAATTTTGCTCTGGGAATTCAGTCAAGTTGAGGCAATTGTTATTGATGATGATGTCACTAGGCTTGGTTAAATAGAATGACTGCTCAGCTCTGGAATCACCAACTGGAGGAGTTTCCAAACAGGGAAACCGAGGCAGAAGGGACCTCGGGAGACTTGTCACTTCACAATTCTGATTCTCTTGTCCTGTCTTTGAACTAGAGGAACTCTCCTCTTGCCCAACGCAAATGAGCCCTGGGCATCCCAGCTGCCTCTTGCAAAATTGTTGGACTTTTCTGACCTCACCTCTCTCTGCTCCTTCCCTCATTTTTTCAGGACATTCATTCTACAAACATGCATGGACAGCCCACTATATGTAAGTGCAGCTAGGAACCTAACATGAGCTCATGAGCTCACTTTCTCCCACCTGGCTTCTGACTTCATGGCCCATGACCTTATGGCTCCAACTTTCATGCCTGGAGAGGTGCCACAATGGTCAATGGCTTGTTCTCCAGGTGGTGACTGTTGCTCAGACATATCTGACATTTTTTTAAATTTTTTATTTATTTTTGATAGTCACAGAGAGAGAGAGAGAGGCAGAGACACAGGCAGAGGGAGAAGCAGGCTCCATGCACCGGGAGCCCGACGTGGGATTCGATCCCGGGTCTCCAGGATCGCGCCCTGGGCCAAAGGCAGGCGCTAAACCGCTGCGCCACCCAGAGATCCCCCAATATCCGACATTTTGGATGTGTCTCCCCTGGCAGGGCATGGTCTCCCCTGGCAGCTAGGGGAGACCATGCCCTGGGACCCCAGGATACCACCTTGGTGACATCCATTTGGTAGAGACTTGGGCCCTGATATATATTCTCAGAAGCAGGGCCTGGAAATGCTCTTGCACTTGCCTATACTCCTTCCTACCCTTTCCTAGTTGTCATATCTTCAGTTCATATGATCATTGTTGACAACCTTATTAATAGCTTGGGCCGTATTTATGAAGCATTGGTTACAACAACAACAAAATCCCACTAGTGCCACAATACCCCACTGTTCAAAGGAAAATGTTGGCTCAAAAAAAACAGCAGTGACTGGCTGGGATAATGCTATGAGTCTTTCGGGTCATTTTGTTATTGAGCCTTGGGATCAAGTGATTCAAAATAATGAGAAGGAAAAACACTAGCCCTGTTTTAGCCTTCCAGATTATTCAGATGGAATAGATTTTCAACATCAACACACTGGTAAAGAAAGAATGCTTAAGGTATACATCGTCAGTTTTTGTCTTTTTGGAAAATCCATTAATACTCAATGACTCGGTCTTCACCCATTTCCCCCTCCCCCCCAAAAAAGAGTATTGAACCACACAGGATTCAGATGATGTCCCTGGAAATCCCTTTAGAGAGTAGATTCCAAATCATAATCATTCTTCTTGAATATCTCACCCCCTCCCCAAGACTGTCCCATCCCTGCTAGCTAACCACAGCATCATTTTCTCTCCCCATGGGGAAGGCAGATGCCCAGAGACCAGAAGAATGAGGGAGAGTAGTGAGTAGAGCTCTTCCCTTACCTGAGCTGCAGAGCCACTTGAATCTAGAGAACTGTTACATTTGGGCTGTGTCTGTGTGAGTTCGTGGTTGTGCTTTTTCTGGCTGATCTCCCAGATCTCCATAACACCGGGACCTGAGATACTCTTAAAAAAAAAAAAAAGCCTATCTGTGACCTATCTGTGAAGGACGTGTGTCCGTCCACCCACCAAGAAGTTCTTGGTGGTCAGTGTCTGCATGTCCAGCAGCTGGGGTGAAGAGCTTTGGAACCACTGAACATTCCTGCTGGGATCTTTCCAAGCCCTTTTGGGAACCGGCAACAGCGCTTGTCTGGGGAAATTAGTTTTGCACTTTCACAGAGTGAGAAATTCCTCAGGGGCATTCTTGTACTTGGGAAGAGAAATCAAACCCGGCTCATTCCTTTAGAGCCCATGCCGTTAATAAAGCAGACCGGCTCCAATTCAGTGGGTCCCAGCCTGGGGCCCGAGGGGCGGGGGCGGACGCAGGGGAGTCCGGCGAATGTCACCTGCGGCTGCGGCCCTCCCCCGGCTGGCGCAAGCCTGAGGTTTCGGGGGATCGTGTTGCCAGCGTGTAAACACCGTGAGTGACAGCCAACGCTCCCATTCGACCACAGAAGATCTCAAACCCTTCCTATCTTCCTAGAAACCCTGGCGGCCCGGCCCGGCTGCTTGCTGTCTGATGCAACAGTTTGCAACGCTCGGTTCTGGGAGCAGAGCCTGCCGCGGGGCGCTGGGCGCCCTGCTGACGCGCATGCGCGGGCTGCGGCCCCGCCGGGCCGGGCGGGGGAGAAGCTTTTCACCAGATGTGCCGGGGCCGGGGCCGGGGTGGGAGGGGGCGGGCGGGCGGGCGGGGGCGGGGCGCGGGCGGGCGGGGAGACCTTTGGCAGCGCGCACCGGCGATCTGAGCTTAATTAAACTTCTCCCGAGGCATTGGCTGACTGATTGACCCAGTGATCCAAAAAAAATCAGAGAGGCCTGAATCGCCCTAAACGCGACCGGAGAGAGAAGTTGGGGAGTTGGCTTTCGGTTTCCAGGGCTGGGCCTTTGGAGTCGGCCGGCCTTCCCGGAGCCCCGCAAGCCACGAAGCTATCGAGACCTCTTGGGGCATCGGGGCCTCCCTTATCTGGGCCCTCCTACCGATTTCTCATAAAGGGAAGCACAGTGGGTACAGGGAGGGGGGGACCAGGGCAACGTTCGGATGGTGTCTTGATCCGTATCTTCCTGCCTCACTTCTGCACCCATGTGCTTTAGAAGGTTTTACCAGCAGAAAGCATCACGGCTTATTTAACCAGTTTTTTCCAGCCATTCTGGTACTGGCTGCATGGTTTTCCTCCATATCCACATTCCATCTATATTGCATATTTTTAATTGACTTCTTTTATGAACTTTCCTTATTCTCTAAATTAACTTTAAATCGATTCTCTTTTTTTCTACATAGCCTCGCCCTGAGGAATAACATTAGCGAAACCACAGTTTGATGTGTCAGTCATCTATTTTAATACCCTTGAAAATAAATTCATAGCTGTTCAAAATTTTTTTAAAACATGTGTACGTTAGCTAAGAATTTCTTGCCTACTGCATTTGGAGGAAAACTCCAGGGGTAATAGAAAATAATGTGGGTTGAGTGATTGCCAATGTCCCAGGCACTGAACTAAGCACTTGAAGTCTGCATCCTTATGACACCTTATTAGGTGGGTGTTCTTTCCATTTTACAAAGGGAAAGTGGGAGGCACAGAGAGGTGAAATAACTTGCCAGAGATCACAGAGCCAGGATGCAAATTCTTACTCGCCTCACTCTAGAGCCTGTACCGCTGGCCTATCCAAGAAAGCTCCGTTACTGCTGGAGATCACCCAGGTGGTTAGTATAGGCTGGATTTGAACCTAAGTCAGTCTGACTCCAGAACTGAACTGTTAACTGCTGTGTGGAACTCTTCCCTATTTCCTCAAATCTCACCTCATACAGCCTTTTTAAATGTCTGCCTCCTTTGGAATTTAAAAGGGGCTTCCAAGTTCTTTTTTCCTCACCCCCCTACATCTCCACACTCCTCCCCCTGGGTGGGACAGAGGTTCTGTTTCCACGGTTTCCTTCTCTCCTCTGAACTAAAGCAACCCGCAAAATTTCTCATGATATCCATGAGAACCCCCACCTTAAAGATCCTATCCACTCTTCTCCACTGACCATAGAACTTCCACCCACCAGCATCATGAAACTACATTTCCCAGACTGCCATTCTCACCTGGAAAGAGAGCAAAAATCCTATGTCAAACCATGTGGCTCCTATTTTGGGGTTGGAAAATCTGGTCACTAGCTTGGATAAAGATTGGTATGCCCATAGACTAATTCTTCTGGCCCCAGGCAGACATGAATTTCCCAGGCCTCAGTGATGGGGGGAGGGGGGCAAGTTATTTCAGAAACAAAACCTTCAATTAGAGGCATAAATGAAGACTTGGAATAAGACTTCTAAAAGATGGCTGACCCCAGCCCAGGAGGTATATTTTCTTTCTTCAACTGCCCTTACCACCACCACCCCTTCCCTCTCTTCACTTCCTCTTCCTTCCCCTTCTTCCAGATTCTTCTTTTAATTGTACCATTGTGCCACTCCCTTCCCCCCTCCTCAACCCCCCGTGCCCACACCCACTCTTTAACTGTTTAGTATAAAATCCAGCCCACCAGACTGAGGTTTTCTTCGACCCAAATGTTATTTTCAGAAGGAGCCATTGAGGTTGGGGTGTAATTGCAGCGTTGGGCCTCTGCAAGCCAAGCTGAAAATAATCAGTGAGGCAGATGGGGTGGGAAGAGAGTGTGGTGGCCGCTTCCACCAAAGAGCGGGAGAAACCCAACGGAGTGAGTCAGAGAGGGGCGAGTGCCAGGCTGGTCTGCTGGGCTTACTGCTGGGAGTTCAGTTAAGGGGAAACTACCTAAGGTTTTGGGACCTTTGACTAAGGCCCGATCCAAGGTGGTTCCTGGCTGCACATCACAAGTCCATATTTCTTATGAAGCCGCTAAGCTGCTCTTGCTCTCATTCAGTTGGGCCATAGCAACCAGCAGGCCAGATGGGAACTTAACCATCCAGTTGGCTCACCAGTCTTTAGAGCAGGATTTCTCAGCATCAGCACTATTGGCATGTTGGGCTTCAGAAGTCTTAGTTGTGGGGGGTGGCTGCTGCATTATAGGATGTTGAGCAAGATCCCTGGTCTCTACCCTCTAGATGCCAGTAACACACACACACACACACACACACACACACACACACACACAGCCATGACCATCAAAAATGTCTCTAGACATGCCAAATGTCCTTGGGAGGCAAAAAATGCCCCTGGTTGAGAACCATTGGTCTAGAGTGATCCAGGTCTATAACAGGATCACATTACCTGTCCCATGGTAGCCTCATTGCCTTACATCACATCTGAATGGGCCCTGATAAAATCTATTGGCCAACTCCTATTTCCAATGATAGCTGTTGAATACTTCAAACCCAGCATGAGTGCCTCTGTAGTGCCAGGCACTAAACAAGGTGCTGAGAAGAAAGGGGCCAACAGACAGACATGGCCCTTGTCTTCATGGATATGACAGACTGAGGGAAGACAGACACATGAAGCAACCCTGAGCCAGAAGCATATAAAGAGAAGAAACTGGTACTATAAGAACATCAAAAAGGGTTTGTCACCTAGGTTGGAGATTCAAGAAGGGCTTTTGGAAGGAATAAGGAATTGGCCAGTTGGAGATTTGAGGGTGAGGGAATTTTTTGCAGAGTAGGAACAGTGTCCCCAAGGATCTCAAAGAAGCCTGTCATGAACCAGGTTTCAGACAGTGGGAAGTCATTCTCTCCTCTAACCCCCAAATTTGCTTCTCCTGTACTCCTCCAGATTTCTAGTACAAGCATTTAAACTTAGGATCATGTTTAACTATCTTGACCACCCCCGCCTTGTTCCTGCCCAACCCCCTTGATCACCCAGCTACCAAGTCCTGTCGGTTCTATTACCAGAATCCCTGCAAACTGCTCCTCGTCTCCATTCCCAGCACCACAACCCCAATGCAGGCTCTCTTCATTACTCAGCCAAATTTGTGAAATAGCTTCCTAAGGAGTCATCCTCCAGTCTCTACCTCAGAGAAAGACGGAGACAAAGCCCACATCTCTGCTGGGTTAAAAAAAAAAAAAAAAAAAAAGCCCTGCATGGCTTCCAGAGGCCTGTCAGGCCTCTGCCTCCCGTGACTTTCATGACTTTTGGGTACTCTTCATTCACTGCAGCCAGCATACCTCCCGCCCTCCCACTCTCCAGCCACACCAGACCCTTAGCCACATCCCATGCACCCCCACAGCTCTGCAATTTTGCTGTTCTCTTTGTCTGAATTATCCTTCTCCAACCAAATTCAGTTGGGGAATTCCCACCTATCCTTCGAGACCCAGACAAAATGAACTCATTATACTCTCCTATCCCTTCTCAGAAGTCTTCTCTTAATTCTTCCTTTTGTTTTCACTGGGATTTATATATAGCTGCTGGTTTACCATTTGTCTCGTTGATCCATAGTTAATCTGTTTAAAGACGTCCCCTCCGCCAGAGTCAGAGGGCCTCAAAGGCAGGTCACATAGTGTTCACTACCAGTTGATTACCCAACACTCATTCCCTTCCTAAAAGAAGCCAAAGAAATGCAAGGCTTTGGGCAGCCCCAGTGGCTCAGCAGTTTAGTGCTACCTTCAGCCCAGGGCCTGATCCTGGAGACCCTGGATCGAGTCCCACATCAGGCTCCCTGCATGGAGCCTGCTTCTCTCTCTGCCTGTCTCTCTCTCTCTCTGTCTCTCATGAATAAATAAAATCTTTAAAAAATAAAAAGAAATGCAAAGCATGGTGTATTATTTGGCTTATAAGCTAAGCTGCTATAACAAACAGACCCAAGGTACAGAGGCTTACGTAAGCCCATGTGCCTCAGTGGAAGCTGACCCCATGCCCAGCTCCAGGGGTTGGCCCACCACCCTTCTCAAGAATTGGTTCAAGAATTGGCTCAAGAACTCAGGCCTAAACTCATCAATGTGCAGTAGAGAATTTTCTGGTTCCCCAATATCAACAGTCCCCTTCTTTCATAACAGAACAGAAGATTTGGGGAGATGGCTGCCTTATAAGAGCTACATTTCCCAGACCCCCTTGTAGCTTGATGTGACCTCGAGTTTAAGTGGGCAGAAATGATCTTACCGCTTCTAAGCCGTGTCCTCAAAAGGATTGTGCATGTGCTTCCCTGGCCCTTCCCCAGCCCTTCCCCCTGACTAAGAGATCAGAAAAATTAAAGCAGTCTCCCTGGACCTAGGGAGGGAAGCCACATTTGGAGGACGGCAGAGCCCTTCTATCAGTCTTGGATGACTTTTCTCTGAACTCTTATAGGATGTGGAAGTGACATAAATTTCTCTTTTGCTTACTCTTCTGTATTTAGAGTCTCTTTGTTAAAGCAGCTGTTCCCTGCTCTGGAAAACACACAGTGCCTGGCTTCCCTGGGGCCTTGGGGCCTGGTTCAGGACTGGGCCTATGACCTAGTTAGGGCCAATGAGACACGAGGCAAAGTTTGACTGGGGGTTCTGGGAAAGAAGTCTCTTGTTATGAAAGAGCATCATGGAGCGACCCTCTCTCTCTTCCTCTGGCATTGCTGGGCCCGGGACCGTGGCAGTCCTCTTGCTCACACCCTAAGTATGGGGCTTAACCTGAGGGGATTGCTGAGATGGTGGCAGGAGAATGAAGTCAGAGTTTCTGGACCGAGTACCTCCGAGCCCACCATAAGGTAAGATGTGATGGAAAACCAACCCAAGCTGCCTTAGACCACAGGACACTTTTCTATCACATCTCACCTTACGGCCACCCTCCTCTCACTCCTCTTCCTGCCCCTGCTGGGTCTCACACAGGAGTCAATAAATACTTGTTGCATGAAGGCCCAGTTGTTCTTTTGCCCTCTTACCTATAATGATGACCTCACGGATAAGCTCTAAGCATTTATCTTTCTCTCTGCCCCAACCTAAACATCTAAAGTAGTCACATGGACTTCATCTCTAGCAAATTCTTCTCAGAACACCGCCCCCCTCCCCCCAACTACTTATACAGGGAGCTGAGGGTTCAGCTATAAAATGAGAGGGTTGGATTAGATACATCCAGCACATTTTCCACCTCTAATGTCCCATGGCTCTGCCTGAGGCTTGTTCTGAAGAAGCCATCCAGTGCTCAGACCAAAGACCCGTCTAGCACTAACCGCGGACAGTCGACTGAGAGGTCCCTCAGGCCCCCGCCCCAATTCCAGATGATTCCACAGGAGCCCCCTTCCAGCACTAACAGTCTAGAGTTCTGTTCAACATCTTTGCAAGCTCTGAAGGCCCACGGTACTATCATACTATGCTAAGCCCAGGAAGTTTTTGACTGGCTGCCAGACCTCCTGCCCCAAGCACAAAAGATAAAGGCCTAGGGAGGGCCTGGGCCATCACAACGTTGTCCTTCCAGATGAGGCCAGAAAAACTGGCAGGCAGCAGGAAAGGGGGCCTTGCAATGCTCAGGCGTTCAGGAGGTCCTGCAGCAAGGACACTCAGGTTCCTGTGCCCATTGCCCAACCCTCCAGACTGCCATTATTAGTGCTGCTCCAAATGGGAGTATAGGCCAGTTCCGGGCAAAACATTTCCTCTTTCCAGCCATGAGACCTCCATGAGACCAGGGAAAGAACTGCTCCGTGACTCAGCCCCCTGGAATGTAGGAGAATTCCATCTCAAGGAAAATGACCAGTAATGGACCCTGGCAGCCAGGGTCCAGAGGTGCTTCCTCCGGAGTCTGCAGTGACTCCAAGCTTTCCTCCCCATGCTTTTTGAGGTTGCCGTTTATAGGATGCTCACTAAGAGCTAAGCCCTGTGCCCAGCACTCTACCTGCATTGGCTTATTTTACCTTCACAGCAGCTCTGCAGGTAGGCATCGTTGCTGGTCCCATTTCATAGATAAGCAGATTGAGGCTTAGGGAGGTGAAATCATTGCTTGGCATTCATAAGCCACAGAGCTAGATCTGACCTCAGGTTCTTAACCAGAGTGTTTGGTAGGAGGCTTTTGGCAGCGTCTTCTCTGGTCTTCTAAGTTGGGCAGGCAAGGGGGAAGGGCACAGTGAGACCTCAGCCCTGTGAGGTCAGTGCTGTTGAGGAAGAAGTCGGGACCAGCGAGAAGGGCAGGCAGTCAGTCACTGGAGTGAAGGGCAAGGCAGGCAGAGACCACCAGGCAGTCCCGGTCACATATAAGGAAGGTGGCCGGCTCCACTGAACCCAGCCAGTCATGAGCTGTGGGGGAGTCAAAGCCTATCCTGTAGCCAAGGCACCAGGGCATCCCTTGGGTGCCAGGTTAGCTGACCATGAGCAGAACTGAGCAGCCCCCCACAGGACCCCATGGATCCCAAACTGGGAGCCCTGGCACCCAATGGGTCTGAGTCTGTAGAATGTCTTCCTGCCCAGCAGGATCCACTCTGCCACTCACATCTTCCCAGCCTTCATACAGTCTCAGGTGGGCCACTTCCTCCCTGATGACCAGGTCACTTGACCCCTTTGGAGTTCGGTGTCCTCATCTGCATTGTGGGGACCTTGCACAACACAGTGCAGTGCCTGGCACAGGGCCAGAGGTCAGTAACCGGGAGCCGAGTTCATTGTCATGAAGAACAGCCTGGGCAGCACTAGAAGAATCAGTGACCTGTCTGTGAAGATCTTTGGAGAGCAGGGGCAGAAAAGATAAGGTCACACGGGGTGGGGGAGGGGGGGAGTCACATGGTCGTCAAATGGGGAAGCAGCAGGATTTGGGGTAGGGCATCCAGGGACACCTGCTGCTCTCCCTGCCTGAAGGACTGGCACCCATTTCCCTGGCACCTCAGACTCAACCACAACCGCAATGCCTAAGAAGGGGATGGAGGAGGTTTGGGGCCTCCCCTGCCGCTCCAGAGGGAAGACTAGATGCCTAAATGGGTCTGGGGCGGGGAGGGGAGGCAAAGGGCCACCAAGTATCAGATGTTGCCACTGGGTGTTTGCCATATGCCAGGCTCTATGCAAAACATCCAGACACTAACTGTGGACTCTCCAGCTCACCCCTCCAGCCGCTAGACAGGAGGCATGTGTCTGTTATCACCACCAACAAAAACATCCCCGTTTGATGAAGGTATTGAGCCTCAGAAAGGTTAAGAAAGCTGCCAAAGGTCACAGAGCCAGAATGTGGCAGAGCTAGAATTTCAATCAACTTTATCTGATAGAAGCCTCCAGCCTTCCCAGGATGATTGAATGTGTCTCACTGCCCATGGCTCTGGCATCGAAAGGGCACTGGTCCTGGCATTTGAATCAAGGAAAGAGGAACCCCATGGAAATGGACCGTGTGCAGACCTGCCATGACCCAGCATGGGCCTCTGGGCCTGTTCCACCTTGGGGATGTGCGCCAGATGTTGGAGACAGGGGCAAGCCTGAAAAGGATGGTTCACTAGGAGGTTGCCTCTTCTGATGCTTGTATGAATGCGGGCACACGTGTGTGTCTGTGTGTGTGTGTACATGCACCTACATGTACACAGGCACGTGTGGGCACACCAGCTAACCCCCATCTTGGCCCAGGAGAGAATGAGGAAGGACAGGTGAGGTGGGAAGGGTTGGATGGCTCCACAGTCATCTCCATCTCAGTTCCCCGGGCGGAGGCTCTAATATTTTCCTGGAAAGCTGGCCATGAGCCTGGAGGCCGTGGGTCTCCACAGAGTCAAAAAAGGACACTGGCAAAATCTTCTCCAAAATCAGTTCAGACTTTATCACCCTCTCTGAGCCTCCAAGCCAGAGGGTGGAGTCCTGCCAAGTGAGGACAGGCTGTCTCAGAGCACTTCCTCGCCAGATCCGGCCTTCTGAAAATCAACCTCCAAATGACCCCACGACTTGCTCCAGACTCCGAGCGATGCAGAATGGTTCCCTCATAATCGCCCCATGGGACACAGCGTGGTGTGGTGTGAGGAGCATGAATCTTGGGCTCATCTGAATTTCAGCCTGGACATCAGTCCAGGAGCTGTGAGTCCTGGGGCAGGTGACCCAGTCCTTCTGAGCCTCTCTTTCTTCTTCCGTAAGATGGTGGTAATAATTACCCATGGTAGATGCAGCCAGAGTGTGAGTGCTCCTGCCACTTCCCTTTTCTCCTTCTTCCTTCTGGACCTCCCTAACCTCCACTGACCACTTGACCACCTCGCTTCGGGCCCTCAGTTCCCAGAATCCTCCCAGCTGTGGCCCAGCTTCTGAGCTTCGCAGGAGACAGTGGTTTTGCCACCCTTTGCTTGTGGCCTGCCATGGGCCCGCTCCCCTGAGAGCAAAGGCCTCAGAGCACTGCCACCGGGACCCCACCCTCTTCGTAAACACCAGTTGGGCACCAACTGACCTCAGGAGGGAAGTGCTCAACTGGGACCCTCCTCTTCCAGCCCTGCCTGCTGCTAGATGTTCCAGGGGAAGTGCCAGGCCAATCTGGCACCCATGCACCCAGGGCGCCTCCATCCTGGAAATAGGCACTTGGAGCCAAACCCTGGGCTGAAGGTGGAGGAAGTTAAGGTGCTTGAGTGTTGCTTCTCTCCTGCCCTCCCACAGCACCAACCTGGGCCATCCCAGACAGGGCAAGTGCTTCCCAATTTAAATGTGTTTTAATAATGATCCTAATAGACATCCATAAGAAGGGCTTTACCATCCCTCTTGGTTTCTTAAAAAGAAATTAAATATAATGAAATATTCATTTTAATTCCAGGCAGTGGGGATGTAACTGTGTATTTTATTATTCTTTGTAACAGCTTTTTCTGTATTGTTAAGATTGCTCTAAAAAAAACATTTTGGGGGGCACCTGGGTGGCTCAGTTGGTTAAGCATATGCCTTCAGCTCAGGTCATGATCTCCCTCTCTCTCTCTCTGCTGTTCTCCCTGCTTGTGCGCGCGCTCTCTCTCTCTCTCTCTCTCCAATAAATAAATAAATAAAATGTTTTTAAAATAAATAAATAAAAATAAAATAAAAACTTTTTTTAAGATTTTATTTTTAAGTAATCTCTACACCCAGCATGGGGCTCAAACTCACAACCCCAAGATCTATTGACTGAGCCAGCCAGGCACCCCTAACGAAAAATATTTTGAAGTTGATAAGATTCATAGGATTTTTTAAAAGATTTTATTTATTTATCCATATGGATCCCCTTGGGATCCCACCATTTATACCATTGATTATTCTTTTCTTACCTGAAAAAGTACACTTTGTCATGGGAAAGTTAGAAAATACAGACAAGCAAACAAATGAACACATAAAATCCTTGCAGCCTCACCCTGCTGAAATAACCCTTGCTGACATTTTCATGTTTAACCATCCTGTCCACGTTTTTATGTACGTAGGTAAACGTATATAAACACACATTTTACAATAAAATCGGAATCCTATGATTCATGTTATTTTTAACTTACTTTGTGTTGTTGACTTACCAATACATCTGACATTGATTAGGATTGTTTCAGCTACAAATGACAGAAAATCCAAAGGAACAGTGGTTTAAACATGTTAATTTCTCTCTTTAGGAAAGGATGTCCTAAAGTAAGCAGCCCTGGCTGGTACAGCAGCCCTGTGACCATCAGGGACCCCAGGCCCCTTCTACCCGGGGCTCCCCATCATCAGTGCATGCCTTCCACTAGTGACCCAAGACGCCAATGGAAGAAGCAGCAGGAAAGAAGAGAGTCCTGCCTCCTCAAAGGACGCTTCCTGGAATTCACATGCATCACATCTGCTTGTACCGTACTAGCCAGAACAAAGTCCCACGGCCCCCAGAAGATAAGATTTATCTAAGTAGAGCTTTTATTACTATAGAGAAAGAACAGATATTGGGGGGATAACTGGCTTCTCTGCTGCATTTTACAAACGTCTTTCCAGAGCACATAGTTTTATATCCCTTTTGTTTTTCTCTTATTTTTTAGTGAATGTGTGACCACATCATTAAATATTCTTCAACTTTTAATGGCTGCTCAATATTCCATGATAGCAGGTAGCATCACTGATAGATCCAATACCTTATTTGATATGTGGGTGTTTTGCTCTGATAAATAAGACTCTTCAATGGCTAAAACTTGTCAGAGGAAGAGATCCCAACCTTTCCTCTCTACTTGGGGGCTGCCCTCCAAAGACATTTTGCTGAGGAGTCAGATTAGTATCTGCCTTGAAAGCTGGCTTAAGGTTCTGTGTTTGTTTCTGAAAAAAAAAAAAAAAAAAAAAAAAAAGAAGCTTTTTGGCAACAGGAATACTCCTCCATTCCCCTTGCAGAGGAAGTCACAAGGGTAGGCACTTCTCCCTTGGGTGGGAGGAAGATGGGGTGAGGATGTGGGAGCTGCAGGTGCAGAGTCAGTGGGAGGAGACCATGGACTCTACAGAGCTAGGAGAGGACCTGCTCCTGTAGAGGCTTAGGAGACTGGATGGGGCCCAATTCATTCTCCACTCAAGTTCAACCAGCACTTTCTGTGCCTCTTCTCAGGGTCATGCCCTGGACCAGTCCCTGGGGTTGTCTCAGAGTAGACATCGTCCCTGCTCTCCAGGAACCCAGTCAAGTATAAACTCACCGATGTAGGAGTTCAGCCTGCCGTGTCGCCTCAAATAAGAATCCTCAGGCCCACACCCAAATACCTGATGCCATGTAGGTGGGCCTAGAACCTGCATTTCTTTCCGTCTCCTGGAGTGACTGATGGGCATGCTCAGGAACCATTTTAGTGGAGGAACATCAGTCAAGGTGTTTAGAGGAATCCTTTTAAACCAGGCAGACCAGGAGCCTCCGTCTGCTCAGTATGTGGCTTGAACCTTGACTGAGAGTTAAGCTATAAGAGGACACCTGTCAGACACACCTGAACCCAAATAGCAGGTCCATCCTTCTGTAGCTGAGTGATCTCAAGCAAATTATTTAACCTCCCTAAGACTCAGTTTTCCCATTTGTAAAATGGGAAGAATTGAAGTCCTTCCCACGTGAAAAAATAAACATCAGTGCTTAGCAGAGTGTCTGGCACCCTATAAATGGTAGCTGTTACTATTAAATCATTAAAATTATTGTTAAAATTAAAATAATTGTTATTATTAAATTAATTAAAACTGGTGGCCCAGCAGTTTAGCGCTGCCTTCAGCCTAGAGCATCATTCTGGAGATCTGGGATCGAGTCCCACGTCAGGTTCCCTGCATGGAGCCTGCTTCTGTCTCCACCTCTGTGTGTGTGTGTGTGTCTCATGAAAAAATAAAATCTTTAAAAATTTTAATTAAAACTGCTTCTATGTAACTACAGTGAGGAACTAGAGACAAGATATAGAAAGCATCTTATACGCTGCCTGACTCATGGCGGTAGACATTCAATACATTGGTATTATGATTACTATCATCCTTACATTCATTTTAATTCTAGGCTTAGCACCTCTGCAAGCTGTACCCGCCACACAATATTATCCTCCCAATAGAAATCATGGATAAAGCCTCGGACTCGTGGCTCGGAACTGTGGGCTTACTGTCCACCCCTAGTGCCTGCCCCAGCATGAAAGAGATTTTCTCAGAGCCTTCCAGAAGGATGTGCAAGCTGCAAGCAGGTCAGCGTGAGTGGGAACCTCAAGTCCCTACTTTCAACCTCCGGCTTTCTTGGGGAGCCAGGCAGAGCCCTGGGCCATTCGCCCAGCCCCAAGGATCAGGAAACCGTGCAGGCCCCGCGCTGCTGGGACGCCAGGAGGAAGAGGCGGTGTCGCTGTTGATAACTGCATTTTCGAGTGTTCCGTGGATGGCGCGGTTACCATGGTGATGCTGATGGCTGTGAGCGAAGCTGCAGCCTCTCTCGAGTTGTGAGTCAGGTTCAGCTTTATTTATTTAAAAAGAAAACCAACGCCCTGACCTGGGAAGGACAAAGCAACACGCAGGTAGAGGCCGGGGCGTCCACTGTGGGTGGGGGGTGTGATGCAGGGCACCCCTCGCAGGCCACCCGGCTTCTGACGTCAGTTGGCCCAGGCGGCTACCAAGGCCTGGAAAAGTCCACAGAGGTAAGTGGGGAGGCCGGCATTTCAAACTGGCCCAGGAGAGGAAGCACAAAGCGAAGCTGCACTGCCAGTCGGAAACCTCTTAATAGGAAGCAGATCGCATTTTGTCAGCTCTGGGCCAGACTCCTTCAGGGGACGCTGCCCCGCCCCGCTGTGACAGTCTTCAGGGCCCAAGATGATAGGCAAGTGAGGGCCGGGTCGGGCCCTGAGATGACTGGTGCTGGCTGGCCCACACCCGGTGTGTATACACCAGCAGTGCCCTCTGGGGGGTGAGGGGGGCAGGGTCCTGGAAAGGACAGCAAAAATCTTCTCCCTGGGGCAATGGGGCCCCTTTAACCAGAATTCCTGCAGGGGAAGAGGTAATCATAATAGCACCTACTCCCAGGGTGGCTCTGAGGATGAAATGCGATAATATTTGCAAATGTTTAACACAGAGCCGAGCTGGCACATAGTAAGCGCTGGATAACTGGGCTATTGTTAACTTTTGTTCAGGCCCTTATCTGAGCCCGGCTTGGGTAGAACAGCAACAGCCTCCTAACGCGCCACCAGCTGGTTCTAGTCTTACCCCCAATCTATGGTCCATACCACAGCAGAATGGTTTATTGAGAATACATCCCAACCGTGCTATTTTTCTCCCCAAAAACCTGCCAGTGGCTCCATTTACCTTCAGGATGACTCTTAGAATTCCTTGGAGGGGGCCAAGGCCTTAAATGATCTAGCCCTTGGCTGCCCTCTCCAGCCCTGTAGCTCACCACGCCCTGCCTGCCTTGATAAGTTTTGGCCATTACCCCAGTGTCAGCACTCTCCCCAGGGTGCCAGGCTGTCATTCCTCCAGGATCTTTGGCATGCTGTTCCCCTTGCCCAGAAAGTCCACACTAGCAAATGCCTGCTTACCCTCCAAGACCCACATCAAGAACCCCGTGTACCATGAAATCTTCCTGTCTTCCCCTCAAACACGGAGCAGGCCACTTCCTCCTCGGCGCCACCTCAGTACCCTCCATAAAGACATTTCTCACTTTACATTGCAATCCTTGTGACCCGTGCCCGTGACCTTTTCAGCTTCTTGAGGGCAGCACTGATTCTAAATAATGTCTGGGTGCCCAGAACATACCACAGTATCCTAACATTCACAAGGGAGGACTGTGAATGGATGAATGAATGAATGAATGAATGAAGACAAAAATCCCATTTATAGAAAAGGAAACAGGCCCAGATAGGAGGAGTGACTTGGTTTAAGTAGAATCCTGAAGCTCTATAATTCAGGCCCTTCTGATTCCAGAGACCAGGGACGGACCATCCATCCATCCATCCATCCATCCATCCATCCATCCATCCATTGCTTACTGAGCACCAATCATCCAGCAGGTACCGTGTTGCCCCCTACAAGGAGTAACCCTGGCCCTCAGGAGTCTGCAGACAGGTGGGATAGAATGACAGGTATTCAGACAATTCCCACACTTTTCGCTATGAGCTGGGACAGAGGATGTAGAAGGAGCTATGGGAATTCCAGGAACCATTATATGGATGGACAGAGGGAAAGCCTCTCTGTCTGTGTCTTCCACTCCCCTCTCCCCAAACTCTAGAGCCCAGGTTCCCTTGGACAGCAAGACCAAGGCAGCTGCCCTCCAAGTGCTGTTAAAACAGGTAAGCAGACATATACATAGGCACAGATGTACCTAAGACAGGTGACATGGAAGTGCCTGACCCCATGAGGCAGGACATGCAGTCACAAGGACACGCTTGCACTCCTAAACAATCATGTCAAGAGCCATCAAGGAGCAAGGATAGAGGAAATCAGACCCGCAGAGCATTTTCGGACCTTTGACAACATACCTCGCCCTTTTGCACACCAGGTCTCATTGGATCCCCACCAGGGGCGATCCTCCAAACAGATCTATTGTTTTCTCCCATTCCATTTCCAATGGACAAACTGAAACTCAGATGACTTGCCCCCCATACCACCACCACCTGGTCAGTGGAAGTTCCAGAACTGACTCATCATTCCCCAAGCATTTGCTAGCATTTAGCCTGTGCCAGGTCTCCTGTGGGTCACAAGGGATGCCAAGGTGAATGAGCCACAGCCCCTGCCCCTTGTGGGAGACAACAGCCTTGGCTCTCCTCCAGGTTTGAATCTCAGGGTCACCACTGACTAGCCATGTGAGCCTGAGCTAGTTGTTAGCCTCGGCAATTCTAGTTTGAGTCTCTGATTCAAAACATAAATCGGATCAAGCCTGTCTTGTGCTCAAACTCTCTGGTGGCTCAAAATAAAATCCAAACTCTTCAACATGACCCAGCTCCTGCCCCCTGACCCAGCTCTCTTCCTGTCACTGTCCACCTCTTGTCCCATTGGCCTCAGGTCTCTGTGTCTTCACATGAGAGGACACCACTGGGTTCAAAATGATGGCCCTATACTTTCCTTCAAGGTAATATCTTCATATTATATGACATGATACTATGTATATTTGACCGTTTGTTTATGAGTTACTAGTACAAAAGGGTAGGAATGTGCCCACTGTATTTATTAGTACACCCCCCAGTGCCTAGAACAGTACCTGGCACACAGTAGGAACACAGTAAATTTTTATGAACAGGAATGTATCAATAGGGGCATCTGGGTGGCTCAGTGGCTGAGCATCTGCCTTTGGCTCAGGTCGTGATCCTGGGGTCCTGGGATGGAGTCCTGCATCAGCCTCCCCACAGGGACCCTGCTTCTCCCTCTCCCTGTCTCTGCCTCTCTCTCTGTGTCTCTCATGAATACATAAATAAAATCTTCAAAAAAAAGGGATGTATCAATAATCCTGTTTCCTCCCCTTTAAAATGATACCTGCTGCACATAGCTATAAGGATTAATTATGTTATAAATGGAAGATGCTTAGCCTGGTGCCTGGCACTTCCCTGGCACACAATAATGCTGTTATTTTTTGCTATTGCTGTTATCATTGGGGAGTCAAGGGGGAGACAGGTGTAAAAATAAATTGCACAGTATGGTAACAAAGCTCTTACTTCTGAGGCCTCTCCTCCACTCTGGGGCTCAGGTAGCAGCCTCTCCATGGTCTGAAGATCAAGGGCCAAAGCTCTTGCCCTCCTGTCTGTGGGGGTCACCCTCAGGGTCTCACCCTGATGGCCAGGAGACCTCTGGGCCCCGCCTGGCCTGGGGGCAGTGGGCAGAGTCCAGACCAGGCCTCGGAAACCCTTGACTTCTCCCCTGGGAGCAGGCCCCACATCAAAGCCAATCTGAGAGGGGCGAGGCCTGGAGATAAATGGAAGATTAAAGAAGGCGAGGTCTCCACAGGCCGCAGGGAGAGGCAGCAGGCAGGCGACCACAGAGGGGAGGCCCTGACACAGCCCTGGCAGCAGCCATCTTGGGGGGCAAGAGGTGAGAGGGGGGCCCAAGCCTAGGCCAGTGGAGCCGGGAAGAGTAGCTTAGCCTGGGCCTGCTCCCCCAGCATTACCCTTCCTCTGGTTCCTCTAGTGCATGCCTACTTCTTAACCCTTTCACAGCCGGGCTGCATTAGGGAGGTACATCAGAGGAACCCCGGGCCTCTCTTCAGGAGAGTTTGTTTGGTCATTGGGTTCGGTCATTGGGGTTTGCTCCCTCCAGCAAAGGAGCCTGTAATGAAGACCTCCTGGCCCCAGTCTTCCTCCCCAGGAAGGTCTGTAATTAGTGCAGGAGGCGAGGCTGGGGAAGCTCAGACAATGTCATTTGAACCAGGATGAGACAGGGCTCAATTGCTAGTCTGCACATTTTTTTTCTGGTGCCATTTCATATACAAAACTCCAGCAAGCTTAACCCTTTCCTAGCTGGGCCCTGATGCTGGGGTTTCAGCTTGGCATATCACCCATTCCTGCGTGCAACGTGTGCCCATCTCACCTGCCCCCCATGCACACCCCGATGCAGGTGATCCAACGTCCATAACAGCCAACAAGCCATCTGACAATTCATCATCCAACAAGCCCTCGCTGAGCGTCACCAGATGCTAAGCACCCGGAGAGGGGACCCAGAGGAAAGTCTGCCATCTTGCCATCAACGAGATTACAACCCTCTGAGCAGTGGTGGAATGCACACTATAAGCAGCTGGTGAGCAATGCAAGACAGGATAGAGGCAGACGGTGAGGACCAGCAAGGGGCAGGGAAGGAAGTCTCCAGGAGTCAGGGATGGGCTCATGGGAGGTTCACATGTGGTAAGCATTCTGTAAATATGTACTGAGAGAGCCGTCTTCCTGGAGCAGAGCATTTCGGCAACTAGGGTGTGAGGGCTGAACCCACAAGGAGAAGCAAGAGTAGCTCTGAGCCAGCCAGATGGATACAGATGTCAGAGTCTACTGGGAGGCAGAGGCTATCGCTTCCTCTCCCTTGCCCTGAAGCCCTCATTCTGAACCCCTGACCTATGGTCTGTCTCACACTGATGTACAACCTGTTTGGTTACAGATCTGAGACCCCCCCTGGACTTTGAGCAACCTAAGGGCTTTGTCTATTCTCCTCTGGTCTCTGATGCCTAAGCACCGAGCCTAGCACTCAAGAGGTACTCAGCAAATACTCATTGAATAAATGCCTGAGTTTGGATGGGAGGGTGGAGGTGAGGGGAAGAATCAGCCTCTATAGCCTTTCCCAGAGGGGATGCCAATTGTGGCCTCACTGCCCCTATAAATCATATCACAATCTCCCCAACATATAAAGAGCTTCTAAAAATCAATAAGACAAGACTGACCACTAATTTTTAAAAGGTCAAAGAATATGAACAGAGTCTACAGAAAAGGAAACAATGTTCTAAGGCATCTATAAAGACTCTCAACCTCACTAATATAAGAGAAATGCAAGCCAGAAACCATTCAAAAGTTTACTCATATCCTTTATTTGAAAGACTGTAGAGAAACCAGCACTGCTGTATATTGCTGCTGGGGGTGTAAATTGATATGAACTAGTTGACAATATCTATTGACATCACAAATGCACATTCTCTTTGACCCAGTAATCCCGTTCCTGAGAATTTACCCTACAGATATACAGTGCTGGAACAAGGCTATCATTATAGTATTGTCTGTGATAGTGAAAACTTGGAAACAATCCAAATGTCCATCATTTGGGGACAGGTAAGTAAATTATGGTACACTCATACAATGGATAGCTATGCAGCTATTTAAAAAAAATAAAGAATGAGGACGTTCTCTATGTACTAATATAGGCAGATCTCCAAAACAGATAAAATGGGGGGGGGATGTAGAACAATGTGTATAATATGCCTCTTTTCAGTTAAAAAAGAGAAAAGAGACAAGGCACCTGGGTGGCTCAATCGGTTAAGTGTCCAATTCTTGATTTTGACACAGGTCATGATCTCAGGGCCATGAGATTGAGCCACGAGTTGAGCTCTGCACTGAACATGGAGCTGCCTAGGATCCTCTCTCTCTCTCTCTCTCTCTCTCTCTCTCTGCCCCTTCCCACATCTGTCTCTCTCTCTCGCTAAAAAGAGAGAGGAAAAAAATATATATGTATATATACGTATATGCAAATACACGCACAAACATACACACCCCAAAGAAGATACCCAAGGAAGTAATCAAATTGATTATATGTTGGTTGAAGGGTGGGAACATAGTGGTGAGGATATGGGATATAAGAATGGGAGGATTACCTCTCATTGTCTTCCTTTTTTTAATTTTTTGAGTCACATGACATATTTATCTATTCAACAAATTCAAAAAGACTAAAAAAAAAAAAAAAAAAAAGCCCTCAAAAGCCATCTACCTAGATATCAGGGGTTCTAGGCTTTTCCCCAAGTTGCTAGGTGAGAGGATCCCACGTCAGCTGGCAGCCCCTCCCTCACATTTCCTCCCCAGGCCCTGCCCGTATTTCCCTGAGGCCTTGGGTCCCAGTCTGTGGTGGCTGTCATCCCAACCCATACTTTATAAGCATGGACTATGACATCAGACCAAGTCACTGTGTGAGCCTCAGGAAAATAGGATAATCCTGGTCTCTGCTTCCAAGGGTTATGAGAAGGCTTAGATGAGGCTTAAATAACAAAAGGCATAGGAAATGCTTAGCCTAGATCCCAAGACATAAATGTTATTGTGATAAATGTTATTGTATAAATGTACCAGACCCATTGTTCAGGTTTTTTGCCAATATATTTATTGGATTGTGGTCGTTGTCTTATTGATTTATAGGAGCAATCTATAGATTCAGAAGATTGAGATATTCACTGCAAATTGGCATGGTGCAGAGCACGGTGCATTGAAGGACAACAGGACCATAATAAATGGCAGTTTGTGAGAATCATTATTTCTGTGATTATTTCTCCTCTGGGCCATGCACGCTAGTGTCTGCAGGCATCCCCTATTAGCGGCCCCAGGGCTCATCCGGACAGGACAGGCCCGAGGAACTGAGTCTTTATTCATTGGCTCTATGTCACCATGTGTCTCTGCCAGTGTCCCCTGGGTTGCCAAAGACTGTCATTCTCCACTTCAGCTCTCAGAACAACAACATCCCCTTCCACTCTCGATTAGACTCATTCTTGGTACCTTCCCCAGAGGTCCCCAGGTTTGTGGAGCACAAGTGTGGTGTCAGCCCCTATAAGGAATGAATTCACTAATGAGTAAGTATCAGGCCTACCCTGGGAAACCCTAAGTCTTCATGCAGGGGCTCCCCTAGGGGAGACAGAGTCCAGGTGGACAGGCCTGCAGGGGTCCAGCAAGGGATCAGGGCCCAGAACACACACCATTGGAGCCCCTCACCCTGATCCTTGGATCCTCGCTGCTTCCTTGCCATAGAACTAAGAAAAAATGTGGCTCCCTTTGGGCCCACATCCATTCATTTTCTCCAGGGACTTAGTCCGCCCTTCAATTCTGGAGGCTCCAGAAATGTTTCTCAGAGCATCTGGAATATATATTTGCTTTAACTGGTGATTGCCAAGGCCAGCTCTGCTGGTTTTCTGTTTGTTCTGCTCCACCATGGGAGCTGGGGCTGGTCCCTGAGGATGGGGGACGCCCATGGCCCCCAAAATCCTCTCTCTGTGCATGACATGGGACAGGAACCCTGACAGGGACCTGCTCTTCAATGAGAGGAGCCTGGATGAGGGCCACCAAGAGGTAAAGTTTGAGTCTAGGGGCACCTGGGTGGTTCAGTGGTTGAGCGTCTGCCTTTGGCTCAGGTTGTGATCCCAGGATCCTGGGATCGAGTCCCACATCGAGTTCCCTGGAGGGAGCCTGCTTCTCCCTCTCCCTGTGTCTCTGTCTTTCTCTGTGTGTCTCTCATGAATAAATAAATAAAATCTTTTAAAAAATAAATAAAGTTTGAGTCTACAAAGCCCCCAGGCTCCTCCCAACTTCCCAGAGAGCCTTCAATTACTGTGCAACTTGTCCAGTACTAGAGACTGGCACAGTGGAAAGATTAGGTCAAACAGACCCAAGGTCGAATTCCCACCTCTTGCTTAATGGCTGTGTGACCTTGGACCAATAACCTCTCTGAGCCTCATTTCTTCATCTATAAAAGTAAAAATACTTTTGTATTTATACCTTATCTCACTTCAGGATCTAATAAAGGTGTTTGAGAAACCCTGCAGACAATCGAATTAGACAGCTTTTACCAGAGGAAAAGGGTTTTGGAGAAAGGGGGACAAAGACCTAAGATAAAACCAGGGCTGCAGTCAGCTTGTGAAATATACTCCCATGAGCTCCAGGTGCAAGAGGTATGCCCCAGCAAATTCATCTCTGAGCTTCCTGACAGTTCAAGTAAAGAAGGCAATCCAATGAGACACAAAATCCAAAGTGTCCATTACTGGGCAGCCCGGGTGGCTCAGCGGTTTAGCGCTGCCTTCAGCCCAGGGCCTAATCCTGGAGTCCTGGGATCGAATCCCACGTCAGGCTCCCTGCATGGAGCCTGCTTCTCCCTTTGCCTATGTCTCTGCCGCTCCCTCTCTCTCTGTGTCTCTCATAAATAAATAAGTAAATGAATGAATAAATAAATAAATATTTTTTAAAAAAAACAAAGTGTCCATTAGATTCAAAATGCCTGAGGGTGTGGCCCTCTGAGTGGCCAGCACATGGCAGGTGCTTAATATGTGCTCACTTCCCAACTTCCTCTTCCTCAGCCCTCTGTCGTCTCCCAGCTAAGGAATATCTGTGGGATCTTTCGTGCAGGCAGCAGGCAGCTCTTCAATCGTTCAGTACAGACTAAATACTTACTGTTTACTGGGCTCTGAGTAAGGCAAATGTGGATCTAGCTGCCCTAAACCCAGCTAGATCCTTTCCTGCTGTCCCCAGATCCTTGGTCCCAGAAATTATCTCCTTCCTTCCCCCCACCCACCACCCACCCTTTAGGGTCTCAGGGCTCTGCCTCCCCTCAATATGCCTATAAACCCCAGGGAACCCCGCTCTTGTGGCTTGCCCCTCATTCCCCACATAGCTTCAGGCTGCTCCCTCCTACCACCACATTCATGGAGCTCAGCCACGTGCAAAAGCACAATTAATATTCCACTCAGTCTCCCCCAGCCTGCTGCCTATTGGAAGAAGATGGAAACCAGATTTGTGGCCGCACGCGCTGGCGTGGATGCGCACAGGGGAGGGGGGGGGCGCTCTTAGGTGTGAGCTGGAGCTTTCTCCCCAGAGGCTTACACATGGGCACAAATGGCAGGAGTCCCCCCTTTGCCAGTGCAGATCTGCACCTCCAGACCCAGGAACGTCCACCTGAGCAGGGTGTGCACACACGGCCACCCCGCCGCACACTGCACTCAGCTCCTGGCCAATCAATGCCCAGAGAACACATGAGCTCCTCACACACAAAGGCCACATTTGCTTTCGGGCCAGAGGGAGACAGAATCACAGCAGTTTAGAGCTGGTAGGATGGAATCTGAGAGAGCATCCTGTCCAAAACCCTCATTTCACAGAAAAGAATCTGAAGCCCTGGCTTAACCTTGAATGTTATGGGTTGCATTTTAGCAAAGCTCCAGATTTAAATGCCTAATGCTGCCTCTGTGCCTCCTGGTGATGGACCACTTCGGCCTTGTGGGACTTGGAGGTTGGGGAAACTGAGGCATAGGGGCAGGCAAGGGGTGAACGTGGCAAGTGTGGCAGGTAATGGGCAAGGTCCAGCCTCTGACTTTCCATAGCCCTGGCCTCCCTCTCAGCCTCATACTTCCAGCTCTGCCAGGCCTAGGTGGGGCAGGATTTGTAGGGGAGTGTCCCCGACAGCAGGAGGGCTCACAGAAGCAAGAGGGAGCCTGGCATTGTTGATTTTTTCTCCTCTGACTTCAGACTGAGAAGGCAAAGGGGCTGGAACCTGTATCCCTGCGTGTACGTATGTCTCTGGGGCTGGAGCCAGTGGCCTGAGTTACTCAGGCATCTAGAAGCAGGGCTGGTACAGGTGATTCGAGGTAGAAGAAAGAAGGGTGAGTTCAGAGCAGGACTGAGCAAAGCAGGAAGCGGGTGGGGCTGTTCCCCAGGCGGCAGGCAGACAGAGGGCCAAGGGGCGGGCCTGCCTCCCGTCCAAAGATGGGACAGTAGAACAGAAATTCAGGGAAAGCGAAGCTAAAATAATTACCAGGAAAAGTCGCTGGAAGAGAGGCAAGTGTTTTCTTAGTCCTTAAGGAACTTCAGTCTTCAGAGAATTTGGAGAGGGAAAAAATCTATCTTCAAGGTCCTTTTCCAAGGCAGGGTGGCTGTGATTCACTAGCTGCTGAGGAAGGGCCCTGGCAGGCCCTCCCCTCAGCTCCTGCCTCTCCCTAGTGAGCAAACCCAGGTCATCTGGGGTGAGTGGAAAGGGCCCTGGGTAAGAAGCCTGAAGGCCCAGATTTCAGCCCTATCTCTGCCCCCATTGAAGCTGGTGACCTAAGGCAAGCCTCCGGTGCCCCAGGCCTTGGTTTCCTGTGAAATAAAGGAGTGGTAAGTCATCAACTCTCTGAGCCTCAGTTTTCTCATCTGAGGATTGGGGATGATAATGAATCATGTTTCATCAAATCTAGGAATCGATAGCATCGACTGTGTGATGCACCACTATTTTATGTTCATTAAGAAGGAAAAAAACAACCATCGATGGTAAGACATATTCTGATTTCAGTGATGCTAAAACGTGCATCTCAGAATCAGTGAATATGATACTTATTTCACAAGCTTCTTCCAAGTATTAAATGCAATAATATAAGTATTCAGTGCCTGGCACAAAGCAAGCACTCAATACATTTCAGGTATTTTTATTGTTCAGGGTGGAGCAGGGAAGGAACCACAGGCCAAGGGGATGGGGAAAAAGGAGAACCTGGGTCTGAAGCCCACCCCCACCCACCTGGCAGGGTGCCACCCCAGGGACTCCACATCTAGCCCCAGCAGGGGGCACAGGGAGAGCAGCCATGCAGCCCATTTTAGGGAGCTCCAGGAGAACAAAGGGCCCCATCTGTGCCCCGGAAGTCAGACTAATCTCCAGGATGAATGCATTTTCATTTCTCAGAAGTTCCTGTTAGAGTATGCCAAAGTGTTTTTCCCTTTACAATCTGGGCAAACAAGGCAAGTTTACTTTGGGTGACCTTCTCACCACCACCCAGGGCCTGCCTGCTGAATGTAAATACCCAGCCTTGCACCCTTCTGGAGGCTCCGGGTGGGAGCCTGGAAAATCGGAGTGCCAGGCTTCCTAAGGAGGCAGGTGCTTCGCCCCTTCCCACCTTCCCTCTCCAACAAGACCTGTCCTGCTATTCGCACATTTAGAAGGTCCTTGGAGAGGACAGGACCCTATGCGTCATTAACACATCTCCCATTTTATAGATGTGAAAACTGAGACCCAGAGGACAATGACTCTCCAGGGGTATCAAGGTGTGGCAGTCCGCATCCACGCTCCCCCACCCTCAGATACACACACACAGACACCGTCCCTGCTCACAGCTCAGCTGGACAAGGATTCCCTCTCTGCACCTGACCTTCAGTGTCTGGGACAGCCAGGAAGCTTATCTCTGTCCTTTCTCTCTCCTGTGCGTCACTGCCTGGGTTGGGATGTCTTTATGCATTTCACTTCACATCTGAAGCAGCTGCTGGAGAGCAACAACCAGATGTTCCTAAGCCCATAATACAAGGGACTACAGTCTGTGCTCTTCTTGACCTGGATTGCAGGTGTTTGCAGTACCGATGTTTAGCCTCCTTCCCCTGACCCTTCATACATAGAGAAGGGGCCTAAGGGGCTGGGTTTTGGGACCAGGTCCAGGGACTGGCCGGGAGGGAGCAGACCCACCCTATTAGGAGAGAACCCAAACTTCAGACCCCATGATCAGTCTAATTTCCTCTCCCAGAATATCGGTAAGAGAAGATATAGAAGGGATGAGCTGCTACAGAAGGCTTCAGGTGGGCTCTCTAACCTGAAATAGCATGATTCTTTTCAGTACATGAATAGAGCCTCTGTATGATTGTAGGCATCAGGTTTGTGTAGGGCACTGGGGTTTCACGTTTATCATCTCACTCCCACATCAAGGCCTGCCCTTCCCACTCTTTCTCTTCTACGTACTGTTGCCTTTGTCTGGAATGCTTTTCCCTCCATTTTGCCCCCCTTATACCATTCAGCTCAGACTTCCATGCCCAGCTCACACATTGCCTCTTCAGAGAGGGCTTCCTTCCCCACCCCATTGTATTATCCTCTTTATTTCCTTCATGGTCCTCCCACTATCTGAAATCACCTTCTTAAATTTTTTCTTCCTGTTCTTTCCTCATTCACTGTGTAAAAGTTCTTAATCACCGCTGTATTGCCAGTGCCTGGTCTAGGGACTTGTCATCATGCTCAATAATACTTGCAGAATACGTGACTAAATCCCCCACCATTCTTGTCTTTGTTGGACTTGGCCATGCCCTTCATCCCAGAAAAAAAAAAAAAAAAGGTTCTTATTCCTACTATGTGCCAGGCTCTGCATTGCCCATTCCCTCTCTTCTCTCCACCAGCCCCCCCACCCCCACCCTTCCAGGATTTCTCCTGGGAGATCCTGCCTCTCAGACTCCACAGGAGGTGCCGGAACCAGAATGTCTCCCCAGGATTATTTTCAATGGTTTCCTGGGGTGTTCACCTGGGTAAGAATCAGGAAAGAGAGGACACTCTAATCCTATTTATCTAAAACTATATAATCTTCCCCAATCACTTAAATGGTGCCTCTGTCTCTAATTACAGAGCCGGCTGGGAGGAACACAGGCACAATTTCCAGCCAACCTCAGGCAGAGGGACACTTTTGTTCGTCCTGGGGACCTGCAGGGACTCTGGCCTGGGAACCAGGACCCCCAGACACCTGCTACCTCAAGCTCACCCACCACAGACTTGGCGTGTTGGTCCAGCCAGAGACTGTGCCCCCCTCCTGGAAAAGGATCAGCCATATTCTGAGTGTTGGAATGCTCCCCAGTTGGCCAGATGTGATGCATATGGGGAACACACTCACAGCCTCAGCACCCTAATTCTCCCTGTCACTGTTCTGGAGAGTCAATTGATTGCTTTACTTTGGCCCACCTAAACTGCTCACAGTTGCATTGCCAGGTGAACCAAGTCCCTGGAGCATGGGCTGTGTGCTCAGCTTCTTGGGAGCACACTCTCCGGGAGGCCTGGGAGCTAATACTCATGTGACAGCCTGGAGAGTCAGGACCTTATTCTCCAGAACTATGTCAACTGGGTCATGAGATGGAGGAAAAGCCACGTGCCTGCCTACCTGCCCCAGGCAAGCAAACAGCCTCTATCTCTGACTCACTGTGTGTGCCCACCTTGGCACCAAGAGAGCAATTTCAGTGACATTCTGGCTTAACGGCAATGACATCTCTGCTTCTTAAGGGCTTTTTGGTTCCTGAGTTAATTAAAAGCCCCAGACGGAGAGGACACACTTAATCCTATTAATGACTTCTGGGCAGGAACTGGTGTGCTCAGCCCTCTGAGGGAGTGCCTTTCTCACTCCACTCCATTTGTTCAGGTGCCTGGTGATTGTTTATCAGCCCTTTTCAAGAGATTAAGCTGTACTCCTGAGCAGGCCACTTAGGTAATGGATCCGGGGGGCCTGGGAGTGTTCAGTGACCACGGAGTGTGCAGCCAGCCGCACTTGGCAAGCTCCATGGCCACTGTTCTTCAACTTCTTGTTCTTCAGAGCCATTAGAGGGACTGGATGATTGATGAGAAGAGGGGTCCTCGCCTCATTTCTTCTGTTCACTGGGCTCTTTCACACACAAGAAGGCTGGACACAGTCTTTGCCCTGAGGGATCTCAAGAGTCCAGTGGGGTCATAGACACGTGAGCAAACAATAACACTTTAGACTCACCACAATGGAGGTAAGCACATTGCTTGCCTCGCGTGTATAGGATGCTAACTGCTCCAGCCTGCGGACCAGGGAAGTCTCCCTGGAGGAGGAGACATGTGAAAATCTTCCCACTGAGAGATCTGTTGAGGGGCCCAGAAGGTGGAATTCATTCCCCAGCTTCAGATTTGGTTTGGGTTCTAGCATAAGGCTGGAAGAATGGAAACAACTCAGCGTCCTCATGAACTTATGGGAGAGTTGGTTGGCAAAGCCTCAACAAGATGCCAAGGTTCCAGGAACGAGGAATTGGCTCCAGGATAATTTTGCTTCAAGCCCCTACCTTGATCTTCCAGGGAGCAGAGACCTTGGCAAGGCAGCTCAGCTTGCAGAGGTCTCTTTAAAAGGGGAGGGACCGTTCCTCAGGCCGCGCCCTCCTCTCATTAATATGAAATCTATCGTGAATATTGATGTGGGGGCGTGGCGCCCGGGCCAGCTGGGCTAACCAGCCAGGGGTTCCCGGTTTCACAGAGAGGAAAGTGACAGAAGCCGTGCAGAGGGAGACGCCGAGAGAGCGGAGCGCCGGGCAGCCACCCAGTCTCGGGGGAGCGCTCAGCTCCCCCACCCCCGGCTCCCACCCTGTCCGGGGGGCTCCTCCAGCCCTCACCCCCACTCCCAGGCTCTCCATGGAAGCCAGCTGTGCCCCGGGAGGAGCCGGAGGAGGAGTCGGCTAAATGCTCGCGGTGCGCCCGGGGCCCCTGAGCCCAGCCAGCTCCGCGCCGCTGCCCTAAGGCCCCCGCGCCCCCCGCGCCCCCTGCCCGGGGCCGCGCCGCCTCCGCCCGCCCCTCCCCGGGGCTTCGCCCCGGACCTGCCCCCGCCCGCTAGCCGGCGCTCAGGCCGGAGCTCTGGGCCGGGCGCGCCGCCGCCCTGGAGTGAGGGAAGCCCAGGCGAGGGGGTCTCCGGGGCCGGCCGCGATGGACGCCGTCTTGGAGCCCTTCCCGGCCGACAGGCTGTTCCCCGGATCCAGCTTCCTGGACTTGGGGGATCTGAACGAGTCGGATTTCCTCAACAATGCGGTAAGACCGAGGGTCCGCGTCCCCCTTCCAGCGCTCCGCACCCCTCGCCGCGGCGGCGCCCGGGCCCCCCGGAGGGACGGGACTACCCACCCGCGGGCAGACGCGGGGGCAGACGCGGGGGAGGGGGCTCGCTGCAGGGTCCCCGGGAGACACGTGTGTAGAGCTCTGAGATTTGGAGGCTAGGTGCCTCGACACCTCCCTGGACCCCGGACCTAGACCCGAGCTCCGAGCTTGCGCCAGTGCGCACCCCTCCCGGGGGCTCGGTCCGCGGGGACGCCGACCGCCGCCTTCTTGGGGAAGGGGACGTCGAGGCGTCGCAGCCAGCCGATGCTCGGATACTAGCCCGACACGCACCAATGCTGCCCCCTCCCACGTCTTCTAACCGTCCTCCACCCACCCCTGGGTTCCCGGACCAGATTGGGCGCAAAGTGGCGGCGCCCCTGCCTGCGCCCCCTTTAGGACCTCCTCGTCTGCGCGGCTGGTTCTCCGCTGGGGGGCGCACAGGCAAGCGTTCGGGAGGCCGGGGACCCAACGCCCCTCGGGGGGCCAGAGTCGTACCCGGGTTCTGAGCCCGTCCTGGAAGCTTAGGGGCGCTGCGGCGGCCGCCCCGGGGAGTCAGACCCGAGGTTCCCCAGGGAGCGGCCTGGGCAGCACAGGGTGATCGTTCAGGGGGAGCGAGGTCTTTGGAGATCTTTCTCCCCATCTCTGTGTCTCTAGGTCTGTTCCTCTGTCCCTCGGGTCTCCCCGGCTTTCCCTGCCCTCCCCCCGGTCTTCGTGACTGTCTCGGTCTCTGAGCTTGTCCTTCTCTCTCTTCCCCTCCCTCCCTAAGGAAACGTGGCTTCTCTGTCTTCTTCCCTCCCTTCCTCCCTCTCTCAAGCTCAGCCCTAAAGCCCTGCTGGGGGGAGGGGCATGGGCTCGGAAACGCAAGAAAATATTTGGGTTCAGAAGGGCCTGCTGGGTGGAAATGAGAATCTGATGGGATCCCCTCCGTGAGTGAACTGGCCATCTCTCTCCCTGTCTACTCTCTCTCTCTCTCTCTCTCTCTGTCTCTCTGTCTCTCTCTCTCTCTAACGGGTCTCTGCTGCCCGGCCTCTACCTCCTGGGACCACCATAAACTTGGCCAGACAAGAGCCAAATGCACAGAGACTTCAAGGATTGGGGCATCTTCCACTTAAATTGTCCCAGGAAACAAGCTGACGGCCAGGAACCTGAGTGAGGGAGGCATGGGGTGTGAGGTCTCCCAGCCCTCCTTAGGGAGATCTGGGTCACCCTGCTCTCTGAGGATGGCCTCTGGTCCCAGTCAAGTGGAAGAAGGGAGAGGCCTGGAGCTGGTAGTGGGAAGAACAAGGCTCTAGTCCTGCCCTGCTTCAGCTCACCCCTGGGAGCCTGGGCCCCGCTACCAGCATTCCTCCCTGGGCCTCTGCTTCTTTGTCTATAAAATGGGGAGAGGTTGGATCAAGTGTTTCTGAGGATGGTCTGGCACGGATCCTAGGAATAAAGTGGCAGGGATTTGGGGTTCCGTTATACCCCCACCCCTGGAGTTGGTAACAGACACTAATCAGGGGGAGAGAGGTTTGTTGGAGTCTATACCCTTGCAGCCAGGGGCTGACAGAGCCCTCCCCACCGCCACCCGCCACCATGAGGTGCCCTCTGCAGCTCTGAGTGGGGCTTTCTTCTGAATGAACTCTGCCGCCTACAGCCTCTTCCTGCTGCTCCATTCAGCCTTGTGTCCCCAGCTGCTTGGCTGGGCCTTGGTCCAGCGCAGGAAAGGAGGCAGGATCAGACAGTGGTATCCAGCACTGGGACTGGGGAGGGAAAGCCCTGCTGGGGAAACTCCTGACCTTGAACCCAGGCAAGGCCAGGCCAGGCAGGGAGAAAGGAAAGGATTCCTAAGAGGAGACACCAAGAACTCCCAGGCTGGGAAGCAGGAGATTTGGTTCTCACTGTTCTGTCACCAGCCAGCTGGCAGTTCAGACAAGTGACTTTTCTTCCTCTGAGACTGGGTCCCCTCATCTGAAACACGGAGGTATAGATCCTTCCCCAGAGTGTTATTATAGAGACCCAGTGAGAAAATTAAAAATTGGGAGGAAAAAGCCTGGCAGGTAAGTTTCCACAGTTAACTTGTTTCAGAAATTAGATGGGGTGGTGTTAAGAACTACTCAGCAACGAGTTGCTGTGTGGCCTTGAGCGAGTCACTTTCCCTCTCTGGTGCCTCCACTTTAATGTCTAAGATTCCTTACGACTGGGACCACATACCAACCCTACGCCCAACTCCCTCTTCATTCTGCATGAGGGTAGGAAAATGTTTTCAAGGTAAGGATGGGAAGGGAAGGAGCCTGTGTTGAGTTTCTCAGTCTGGAAGATGGAGAACAGGGCATTCGCTATCCTTTTTAAAAATCCAGATAAAAGCCATAGAGTCATGTGGAAAATGTGTGTGCTCTGTTGCTCCGTGTAAAAAGAAGAATCAAAAATGATGATGCTCACCCCGAATACAACTCTGTAAGAAATACACATTGGCTTGGACAGAGACAGAATGAGTATGCAATTCAGGTCAGCAGGCATGCTCAGAGGTGGTCGGGGGTGCTTTCTTTTTTCCTTCTAGAAAGAGACCTTCATGCTCTTCCCAGCTTCCCTCAGTGATTCTCTGATTCTCGGAAATACCCCTCAAAAGGGGCTGCCCTTCCTGCCAGATGTGGGGGTCTCCTCCTCCCTTCCCCACTCTCCCCCAGCTCCTGATGTGACCCCAGGAGAGCTTTGTCCCCTGGATCCGGTGATCCTCCTCCAGGCCCCCGGGGAAGGTATGAGAGGCTCTGGTGCTCAGAAAACTGGAATAAAGGACCAGAGGGAGAACAGGTTGTGTCTCCAGATAGAGATACTAGGTCTGTACGGTGTCTCTTGTCTTCTTTTTCTGGCTCAGGAGAAAGGATGAACTCTGGTTTCTCTAGGGAGAAATAGCTTTGGATCCCAGAGATGCCCCAACTGGGAGGGTGTGGGGAGGAGGAAGAGAAGGAGGAAGAGGAGTACTGTTTTCTCAGAGGGGAGCAGCAGGAAGCTGCAAGGATGTTTGCCCAGTACATTCATTTACCTCCCAGCAGTTGGGGAGGCCAGGTGTGGGAATGACTAGGACCCAGGGACCAGCCCAGGGGAAGGGAGGTGTGGGGGCTAAGCCGAGCACAGAGCTAAATAGGGAAACAGAGAACCACCACCACCACCACCCCAGCCTTGGGGGATTAGGGAGATTAGAGAAGTATGTGCATTTGGGTGTTCCTGTGTCTGTGTGTGGGCCTTTAACAGCCCCTAAAAGGGGAGGTGTGTGTGTATATGTGTGTGTGTGTGTGTTTCTTTAAATTCTCACCAACAGGAAGAGGACCTAAAGGCCAAGACACTCTGGTCTCAGAGTAGAATCCCCTAGGAAAGGACTAATGGAGGAGCCAAAATCTGAAGGCTCCAACTCAGGAAGGGAGATCTCCCCAGACACCAAGTCCTCCTCCAAAACACTGAGTTCGATGGGGGTTGGGGTCTTTTGTTTTGTTTTTGCTTCCCCCACTGGGCTACAAGCTCCTTGAGGGCAGGGGTTTGTCTTGTTCACGTGATATCCTCAGTGCCTGGCACAGCACCGAGCCTCAAGGGAGCATGGCTAAATGAAGGAAAGGGGGCCCAGCCCAGAGCCCACATTTTTTTTAGGGAGGAGGGGAAAGGGTGCCTAAGCCCCCAGCCATCAGGATCCTGCAACCCATATTGTCTCTGAGATTCAGGAAGTGATCTCCACGATTTCCAATGAGTTGTCATTACCTTGAACCATCCCCATCCTATGGCACAGACCCCTGGAGCCCCTGAACTAGGTAATGTATAATTCGTTGACCCACAGCAGATCTGAACTTGTGGCTTAGGCCTCACCTTTGAACATTGGCTCTAGGGCTTCCATCTTCCCCAGTTTTCTCTAGTTTAGGTTGCTGTGGGACTCCTGGATCCACATTCACCCAGCTTCAAGCAAAGTCTCTTCTAGTCCTGCCTCAGGGCCTTTGCACATGCTGTTCCTGACATCTAGAATGCTTTCCCTCCAGTTCTCTCCATCCCATTCTCCTTAATTCAAATGCCACCTCTTTAGAGAAACTTCCCAACCACCTCAAGTGGGATGCCTTCTGATTTGCTGTTTCAGCCCTTTGATTTCTTCATAGCCCTCATCCCAGATTACAGCTATTTTATTGGCTTATTGTCCATCTCCTCCATTGAGAAAGCAAGTTCCATGAGAACAGACAACCTGTCAATTCTGTTCATTGCCATAAACCTAGCCCAGCGCTGTGGCACAAAATAGGTGCTTAATATAGTAAAACTCCATTGTAAGACAAGAAGCCAAGTCCAAAACTTTCAATCATGTAAAATGTAAAGTTGTGTTATTTCAGGATCAATGAAGAGCAACATTTTTCTGTTGGTCCGTACTATCACGAAAAAAAGCACAAAAGTAGACTGTGGCACCTTACCACATGCAGCAGACCAAATGAGAAAGCTCCAGAGGAGCACCAGGCAGTCATATCTTTTACCAACCGCTCTGCCTCGAGATAAGAGCTTTGCCCACCTTTATTTGAGGTGGGCCCCAGGCATAGGACAGAGCCAAGTTTTGGTTGCATTATAGTGGACTTTGCTCCATTTCAAGGACTTACTGTATTTGTAGAGAAAATTACTTCAGACCAGAACTTCCCTTGTAAGGGAAGGGGAGAATGTTTTTTAAAAGACAGGCCTGAGGGACACCTGGGTGGCTCAGTGGTTGAGCGTCTGCCTTTGGCTCAGGTCGTGATCCTGGGGTCCTGGGATCGAGTCCCGCATCAGGCTCCCTGCAGGGAGCCTGCTTCTCCCTCTGCCTATGTCTCTGCCTCTCTCTCTCTGTGCCTCTCATGAATAAATAAATATTTTTTAAAATAAAAGAGAGGCCTGAGTGTTCAAGAAGTGTATTGCTAATTCCAGAGGGGGCCCGGGGTTCTCAGGGTCCTGGCCTGGCCAGGCCTGAGGCTGATGGGGATGCTGGATCCCACAAAATGCTGCCTGTCCCCAATCTACTATGAGGGTCCCTCCGGCTTCCCTGGACCAGCTGGGGCTTTGCTTGCTTGTTCTTCAACATCCAGTCCTTTAACAAATGGGCACTGAAGGAGCCCCTTGCTGGTCACTATGCATAGTGACCTCCAGCCACTGAGAGCAAATTGAGAGGGAGGGGGAGCCTTGGTAGCAGCACCACAGAGCACTGTGAAAGAATGGAGCAGGGCAGGTGCCGGAGGAGGAGCATCCAGCTGAGATGGAGGTCATGGAAGGCTTCTTAGAGGAGGTAACTTGGCAGCCTCCCCCCCTAATAGCTCCATCCCTGTTGGCAAAGGAGCTGCTGGAAGTCACTATCCCTCTTATGGAGCCTGTAGAGGTATCATTGTCGCCTGTGCAGATAAGAAAACAGAGTTTGGAAAGGAGGCAGGGGTCCCATGGAGTCTATCAAGTTGGGGAGAGAACCATCTTCTCTCTCTCTCTCTCTCTCTCTCTCTTTCTCTCGTTCTGGTTTGCACTTTGCTCTCTAGGGCAAGGAAAGTTTGGGCTCCTGATATCAGAGGGGACCCACATTCATTCTCACCCACTGTCATCCTCAGGGCACCATCGATGCCTAGAGCATTAGAGGCAGAGCCAGCAGGTTGCCTGGCCTGTGAGCTCAGAGGCCCTGCATTCCATCCCAAGCCCTGTCTTCAGACTCCCTTCAGGATGCTGCTCCCTGGCCCACCTGGGAATTCGGACATTTGCTCCCAGGACTCCCCAGGAGGGTCTATCTATGTTGGGCCTGGCCTGGCTACTGTGCCAGGAGAGGAGAGGGTGAACAACATCCCCACTTTGTGTCTTCCCCTCCCCATACCATTTGCCTCCTGCAAGTCCTGGTACGGAGGCCCTCCCAGAACATCCTTCTCTGGGACCTAGCTTGCCCCTGGATCTCCCTCAAGAAACCAGCTCCAGATGCTGGAGAACAAGCTGTTCTTCTGGAAGTCTCTGCGCTCCAGGGGGGCAGGATAGAAGAGGAAGATTAGGGTGGAGTTAAGTCAAGACCATGAGCATGCTCTGGCTGGAACACTGTGTAACCCCCTCAAGCAGAGGGGAAGTCAGAATAAGTGGCAGGACCCTTGATCAAGGTGGGGGAAAAGGTAAGGGTGGGGTACCCAGTTCAGGAGAAGTGGGGAGGTGCAGGATATGGTCCAGAACTCTGGCCATCCTAGAAAATATGTCAAAGGGATCGATTTCCTTGGAATGTCAGAGATTCTGATCCCCATGACCTGGATGTACCATGTTACCAAAGAGGTCAACTTGACAACCGGGGCAGTAATGGGCTTCTCTGCCGCTGGTTTCCCTGTGCCTCCTCTCCCACCTCCTCTCCCAGAGCCCTCACCGCAGCTTCCTTGGCCCTTGGCTCCTGACTCTTGGCTCTTGGCTCTTGGCCCAGGAGCCATTTCACCCATCCCAGAGAGGCTGACACATCTGGGCTGGGCTGTGTGGTCCAGCATAACAGCTGGACAGCAGCAGCTGTCCCCCTTTCCCCCTTCCAAAAGAAAAACAAAAATGAAAGCAGCAGAGGAGCAAAGCAGGCTCTTCGGGCCCTCATGGAGAGCCAGGAGGCAGTTTTAAAGCAGCAATTGAGAGGGCCTGCTTCAGAGGCAGGCAGGCCCAAGCCTTTGCCCACATGTGCCCCTCTGCCCGGACTGTCCTCGCCTCTCCTCACCCCATTTCCCAACTACTGTGTGACCTTGGGCAAATCACTTCCCCTCTCTGGGCCCTGGCTTCCCCCTTGCTGAACTAGACTGAGAATTCTTTGAGAGCAGGGACATCAATTATTTTCATCTGTTGCCTAGTTATAGCTAGAGCGACTGAGTGCTGAGTAAATGCTTATTTATTGGATGGATGGATGGATGGATGGATGGATGGATGGAAGGAAGGGAAGGAGGAAGGAGGGGTGATGGATGGATAAGGTGGGTAGATGAACAGGTAGTAGAAGAAACGACAGTTCCATACTTGTAGCTTCAATGGTACTTTTTTTAAAGTGGATTTTAGGGCAGCCCCAGTGGCGCAGCAGTTTGGCGCTGCCTGCAGCCTGGGGTGTGATCCTGGGGACCTGGGATCGAGTCCCATGTCAGGCTCCCTGAATGGAGTCTACTTCTCCCTCTGCCTGTGTCTCTGCCTCTCAGTCTCTCTCTCTTGCTGAATAAAATAAATAAATCTTTAAAAAAAAAAGTGGATTTTATTTTTTATTGAAATAGTGAATTTTTTTAAAGATTTTATTTATTTATGAGAGACACATAGAGAGAGAGGCTGAGACACAGGCAGAGGGAGAAGCAGGCCCCATGCAGGGAACCTGATGTGGGTCTCGATCCCAGGGCTGCCCTGAAATATTTTAACCTAAATTCTACATCTTCCTTTTATTTTACCATAATAGCCTTTTCTATCATAAAAGAATAATAGGTTGCCTGCTTATGAATTACAAACTATAATAAAAGCGATACATGTGTACTCACTACGTCACTGAACAACTAGACCCAGTCCTGAATATTTGGGTCTCTCAAAGCCACATGAGTCTGGGGGAGAGGTGTCCAATAGACACTGAATCCACTCCAGTCTGGGCAGATTCTGAACAGGAGTGTCCTGAGACCTGGTGCCTACTCCCAGACCCAAGTCCACAGGTCAGATAGCCAATACCTCAAAAATAGGGGAAGGGGAGCAGGGAGGTGGTGCTGAACCATACCTGAGGTGAGGTGGGGTGGCCATTAATGGTTTCCTTTAACTGGTCAGACCCGGGAGCAAATCTTGGCTCTCACCATTTGTCATCTGTGTGAACTTAGACAGGTACCTGAACTTTTCCCAGCTTACTTTCCTCTCCATTGAAGTATGGCCATAGAACAAAGGGTTCTATGAGGATTCAGTCAGATAAGGCCTACCACAGAGCCCAGCACATAGTAAACCCTCCATAAGTAATAGTTATTGCCACTGATTTTATTCTGATTGTAATTGTCATGGCCTGAAAGGAAGGACCCCCAGCATTGGCCAGGCTTGGAGGAATGGCCCACCTTCTCCATCCCTGTGATGAGCTCTGGTGGTAGGGATTTTATTTCCCTGTTGGGAGCTGGAAGGCTCTTTTGGGGTAAAGACAAAAGATACCAGACCCCTTCTCAAGGCTCTTTCTGGGCTTCAGGAGAGGAATGACCTGGGGTGAGCTACACTGGGGCCCCAAGTGAGGACCCAGTGCATGGAAGTCGGGGCCAGAGTTTGTACCTGGCTCTGTACTGGGTGTTGGGATGAGGCAGCAGAAAATCAACCATTCCCTCCACCAACCAGTGTTGTCCTGTGTGCACAAGCTCTACAGTCAGGGCTTGGATTCAAATCCTGATTCAGCCTCTTGCTAAATGAATGAACCTGGGAGAAGCTACTTAATTCTCTGTGCCTCAGTTTCCTCAACCTTAAATAGAAGTACTACCTTCTGAAAATTAAATGAGATACTCCATAGGAGGAACTATAACAGTGCCTGGGACAGAAATATTAGCTATTATTATTATTATTATTATCATTATTATTATTATATTATTTTCATTCTTAGGCATACTCTATATTAGGCCCTGTGTGAGGCCTAGCAGAGGGTTCAAGGACTCTTGAACCTAGCAGAGGGTTCAGGAACTCCATCCTGGCTCCTGCTCTCAAGGAGGCAAAGATCAGAAGGGGAGATATAGGTCACATTGTACCCACTTAGAGTTCAAGGCATGACACTAACCAGTGATCCAACAGTCTGTAAGTGCTCTAGTGGTTCAAGAGGGACCTCGGGTGGTACAGGTGGACGATCAAGGAAGACTTCCTAGTGCAAGTGGCATTTTAATTGGCCCTTAAGGGATGATAGGAGTTGGAATGATAAGGGCAAAGGTGTTCCAGACCCAAGGAATGATATAAGCAAAGGCCCTGGGGCATTGGAGCTCACAGCAGTTTTCAGGAGCCTGGAGTAGTCATCCAATTAGAATGGAGGGAAGAAAAAGATGAACGTCTCCAACTACAGTGCTAGTATGTATGAGACGCATGTACAACAGACCTTGAATGTCATGCTTGGGAGCTGGGAGTTTTTTCAGCAGGCAGGAGGGGGCCAGTGATAGTTCTGAGCTGGACAAAGCGGTGGTCCCAGCAATTCTGAACTCTTAGTGCTAGGAGGTCTAGGGTCCGTTGGGAATTGGCTGCCAGCCTGTCTGGATGATGAGGGACCCTCCCCAAAGGGGGACAGAATTGTGGGCCCTCCAGGAGTCCAGAGCAGCCTGAGGTCCCTTCTCTTCTCTGACTTCCACCCTATGCCCTGATATGACTCTCACACTGGGCCAGGAGTACCAGTTCCCATCAGGCTCTTTCATCCCCAGTCCTCGGGCCAGGCTGACCTGGAGAGGCCCAAGGCAACTCCACCCTTGCAAAGGAACAGGCTTCCCTCTTCAGGGCTGAGAGCTCCAATCTAAACTATGTTCTTCTCCTGGCCCAACCCCAGGGCCTTAACGGGGTTCCCCAAACCCCTCCTACGGCTCAAGACCCTCCATTCTCAGGCAAAGCATGTCCCCGCAGGGCCTGGAAGTCTAGAAGGTTCCAAGCCCTCCTTCTGAGGCCAGGCCCGCCTGGCACCCTCACCTCCTTGGCCCTCCTACCCATCAGTTGGGACAAGATGCCCAGAGCCCCTTTCATCATCCTCCCAGAGAAGAGGCCCAGCCCTGCCCTCTGCTGCCCCAAGGCCTTCACCCCTTCCTCTCCTAAAGCTGCAAATCAGTTCCACATTTGGGATCTGGCATGTACTATCTGCTCAGAACTTCCCCTCCCAGTTAGCTCAGGCTCACATCTCCCCCCCCAACCCCACATGGTCAGCCCATGGGGTCTGCAGAAGGGGAAGGGCTCCTGCCTTCACTAACCCCTCCAGAGGTCTGAGAGGGAGCTGGACTGTGGCTAGATACCAGAGAGACCATGGACAGGAGGTCCTCCAACCCCCCCCCACCCCCAGGAGAGATGAAAGGGAAAGGGTAGAGGGGGTGGGGCAGAGGCAGAGCTTGAGCAAGCACATGAGGGGATGAGGGGTTGGGGGTGGTGAGGGAAGGAGCGAGGTAGTTCCGAGCTCAGCACATTCCTGAGACATCTGGCCGTGCTGGAAGGGCCCCAGCTGGCCCGCATGGCTGTCGTTCCAGCTTCTCTGCTCTGTGATGTCAGGACCCAGCACTCCCCCTCCTCTCACAGCCACACTGGCCTGAGGTCCACCTTGGGGCGGAGTGTCGGGGTCTCCTCCCCAGCCCCCTCATCCTCAGTGAGCAAGCATGGGGCCACCGAGGACTGGAGGAAATGCCTGCCCCAGAGAAGGGCCTGGGTATGGCAGCAGGAGGCCCACACCAAAGACTCAGGGGTTTGCCCATGCAACTGACTCAAGGAGATTCCTCTTTGGGGTTGATGCCAGTCCCTCCCTTCTCCTTGGAAGGGAGATAGAGACAGAAGAGGGACTCTGGGAATGGCTGCTTACCTCAAGCTGTGTGATCCTGAGCAAGTCCACTCCCTTCTTGGCTTTCTGTTTTTCTCTCTGTAATAATAACAATAATAACAACAACAACAACAACAGCTCCACTTCAGTGAGACCCTTTCATGCCTCCTGCATTGTGTCAAGCACTTTACAAATGTCATCATTTATTTAAACCTCACTGCAACCGAGGAGCTGGAGATAGGTACCTCCTATTTTAGAACCGAAACTGAGGCTCAGAGAGGTTAAGAAAGTTGCCCAAGGCTGCACAGTAGGTAGCGGAGCCAGGGTTAGGGCTGGATCTGTCTGCCTCCCTTGCTCTTAACCATCAAGCAACATTGCCTCTGTCAATAAGAGGGGACGGACCTAATGATGCCAGAATTCTTTTCAGCTCAAAAATGGTGATGATTTTTTTTGGCTATTGTGGGGCTCTTCAAGAAGGGCAGGGGCAGGCATTAGTCACACACTGGGTGGGGGAAGAACAGAGGCAGCTGGCTTTGAAGCAGCTGATGGGCCAGGAGTCTTTGGAGGTCCCCTCCCTTGGAGTCCCAGAGAGGCCCAAACCCCCAAGGCGAGAGCCACAGCCTGATCCCCAGTCGTACCCAGGGGTCCCACACCTCTCCTGCTGGAAAGGAGTAAATAAGGAGAGAGGATGCAGCTTCTTCCAAAAATAAAACCTGAGGACAACTCAGACAGGCCGGGACAGCAGAGGAAGCCAGAGGCCGAACGCTGAGTGCACTGGAGAGAGAAAAGGGGCCAAGGGAATTCCAGCCAGAGCCCAGCGGCAGGCTCCAGCTGAGGGCCTTCCAGCTGGCCAGGGGCCGGGAGAGCAGCTTGGCTGGGTGGCCACGGGGCTCTGTTGATACTCCTGGGCCTAGCCAAACCCTGGGGGCAGCTCCTGTGGTGCTGAGTGGGGGACCATGGTCCCCGTGAACTGGTCTGTCTGGGGCTTAAGAACAGAAAGGCCTTGGGAAAGGACAACCTGAGTGCAATAGGCTCCACCAGGGAGGAGCTGAGGGGAGGAGGCCAGGAGCATGGAAACTCTGCCTGGAGCAGGAGCAAGCTGGCACTGCAGCGGCATTCAGGGCAGTCATTCCTGGAGGCTCAGCTGCAGAAAAAAAAGGCCTCAGTCCATTAATTTGCTGGCACATCCCTTCATTCACCCACTCATTCAGTCCATCAAGCAGTCACTCGGCAAACATCTGAGCACCTACCATGTGCTGGGACCAATGTTGGGCTTTGGAGAGACACATGAGACTTGGACAGAGCAAGACATAGAGGTAATATGGCTGGATCGTTTCAAGCTATGGGAAGGCACTTGGCAACTATCCTAAGGGCAGTAGGGAGTTATCGATAGATACTGAGGAGGAGAGTCACATGGTCATATTGTGTTAGAGGAGTCCTCTTAATGGAAGTTAGAGAATGCTCTGGAGACAGATCTGAGTTCGAGCCTTAGACCTACCTTCATCCTTCATGTGGGGTGTTCATGCTGCTAGTCGGAAAGCCTTTTCTGAGCAGGAATTGGGCTTTGTTCATCTCTATATCCACAGGGCCGAGCACACAGTAGGTGCTTAGTAAATACTGAACAAATGCATAAGGGATGAATAAATGGATGCCATTAGATGCCCTTATTCTTCAGAGGTCCCCTGTGCCAGCTCTGGCACTTAGTCTCCAGTGTCCTGAGCTGTCCCACAGGGATCCTCTGGCCACCATCTATGGACCAACATCTCCAGCAGCCAGACCGTGGGCTGCTGTGCCCTCACTGGTGCCAGTCACAGCTAATCCCAGCCCTGGGCGGCGGCATTCACTGCCACCGCTTCCTCCGGCCCAGACAGTACTTGGCACTGACCCCAGGGCTGGGCCACGGTACATGGGCCGCCTGGTCAGAAGATGCCAGGGGCTGGCCAGGAACCTGCAGGCCAGTTCTCCATTTTCTGAGGCATCTGCAGCCTGGCCAGGGAAGGGTTACCAGTGTCAGGAGAAGGAACCGGGGAGCCAGACCAGCAGGGCTGGGGGGTCGACAAAGAACACGCACCTTCCCTGGGCCCTGCAGTGTACAGAAAGCAGCCTGTGGTGGGTGGCAGCCTGCGCTTTCCTCTCCCTTCCTTTCTCCAGCGCAAGCACAGAAAAGCTCAATCCCCATGTCATCCCTTCTTCTAGTCCCAGCCCTCAGTGTCCCAGCCCCAGGCGAGCCTGGGACTCCCAAAGCTCCCTTGCTGGGGGTCATATGACTCAGGCCTGTGGGTTGGCGCAGTCAGCATCTAGTTCTGTGGTGGTGTGAGATGTTGTGCATGTTCAAGTGAGAGCGTGCATGACCGTGTCTGACCATCTCTGGGGTGGCTGCACATATGTGTGGGTGTGTAAGAGACTGTCCATCTGATCACACCTGGAGTGTGTCCTTGTCGGGGCTGTCTTAGGTGCCTGCCTGTGAGAGCCTAGGTGAGCCCCTGAGGGTGTGTGTATGCCAGGCTGTATGTGGAGTGTGTCTGTGGGTGTGGATCTTACACTTAGTGTGGTATCAGAGCAGTGGTGTTTCCCTATGTAAGAAGGAGTCTCACAGAGCACGTCTGTGTAGCACATGCACACGTATGCACACACATACACACACAGAGAAGCATTTCTGCTTATTTGGACTTGGGCTCTGTGGTGAATAGTTTGGGAGGGGGAAAATATGAAACCTCAGCACCCGCCTTCCCTGGGCTTGTGGGGATTGGGGGATAAGAGTGAGGTTGGAGAGTGGAACAATGTGCCCCCCTTAACCCCCATGCCCTTGCCAGGAAGGCTCAGGGCCTGGCTCCAGGGACGGGAGAACTGGCTTCATCCCTTCCCAGTCCCCAGGGAGGCCAGACAGAGCAAAAGAGCCCACTCTGCACACTAGTTCACCTCCCTCTGTCCCTGCCTACCATTTCCGTCTCAGTAGGAACGCAGTCTATACCACATGGGGAAACAGGCCTGGAGAGGAGACACCACCTGTCCCTGCCCAGGTCTGCCCCAGAGCACGGCTGGATCTTGAACTGGAGCCTCCCAGTCTGAATCCAGGCCCTTTTCCCCTTCACAGGACCACTTTTGATTCTGGCCCTGAAAAGGGGACCCCCAAATGCCTGGATGGTGATGCTTAAGGACAAGGAGGGCCTGACAACTAGATACCCAGGGGCCCACTTCCCCTCCCCTAAGTCCCTCCCTGATCTCTTTTGAGTCTACCCCCCACCACACATGCACACTCTCTCAGGGCAGGCACTGACTCAGACTGGTGGCCCATCAGCTTGAAATGGGGTCGATTTTCTAGTGACCACGAGGCAAGTAACCGTCCCGGAATGTATGGGTCAGTGGAGGGGGGGCGTGGGGGCCCAGCCTTCGGGGGAAGGAAGGGGGAAATGTGAGAGGACTCTCCTCCCATCTCTCCCCAGAGCTCACTCTCGGAAGGAATGTCCGGGCTCGGGGTTCCCCCCCACTCCTTATCCCACAGCTCAGCCTGGACCCACTCTGCTCTCCTCCCCCCCTTTCCCCAAGCACAGACTGAATCAGCGCGGGCGAAGGGAGAGGCAGAAGGCAGGGACCGGGGTGCACGCGCCCTGGGGCTGGGAGCCGAGGGACGCAGGCGCTCTGAGGCCGCCCCAGGTCCGGGCAGAACCGTCCCCTACACACCCTGTCAGCAGACAGCGCCCCCCCCCCCCAGCGCTGTCCCCCACTCTCTGCATGGACCCCAGTGGAGAAATTGCTGCAGAGGAACTGAGAGGAGCTTCAGGTGGTCCTACGACCGCCCCCGGGAGCGTCCCCACTCCCCGCACGACCGAGGACCCGATGCCCGGTCCATGCGCCCTGTGGGGGGGACGGAAGAGGGACGGAAGGAGCGGAGCTGGAAGAACCTGAAGGGGCTTCGGGATGGCGGGCCGGGGGCGTCCGAGGAGACCTCGCTCACCGCTGGCGCTGCGGGGTCGTGGGCCGTGCAACTCGGACGGGCCTGCGCCTGCGTGGCGCTGTCGGCCCTCCTGGGAGCCCCAAGGGGGATCCCTGCCTCTGCCCCGAGCGCAGAAGAGGCCGCACAGCCGGACCTGGCGCTCCCGGCCCTTCCCACGGCCCCGCGGTCAGCGCGGCGCACGGCCCCCCTCGGCTCGCGCCCCGCCGCCGGCCGCCCGCAGCCGCCTCCCATTGGCCGGGAGCTCCGCGGGCCCCACCAATGAGCGGGCCGGACTCCGGCGCGGGGCCGCCCCCCAGCGCGCAGGCGGTCACCTCCCGCGGGCCGCGGGCGGCCGCTGGGGCTCCGGCCGGGCTTGCGCTCCGGGCGGGGGGGCCGAGGCCCGGCCCGCGGTGGGGGCGCCCGCGGGAGACCAGGGCGCGGGGCCGCGGGACCTCTCCTCCGAGAGACAGGAGCCGGGGCCGACTGCGCGTGGCCTCCGAGAAGGAGCTTATATTGGCATGGCTGTAGGAAAAAGTCTTTAACGAGGAGGGAAACAAATCATAATATTTCCTTCTCTGGCTCCCCATCCCGGTTGCCTGGCAAGGCACCCCAGAACGCTCACCACCCCCGTAGAACCCTATCCCCCCTCTGAATGATGACCCACGACCCCCTGCCGTTTGTAGATTAACACCCCTCCTTTTTCACCCCCCACCCCGCCCCGGGCAATAATTTTCTGCGGGCAGTCTTAAATCCTCAGCTTCTAGTGTGTGCCCTGGAGGTAGTGCTGGCTGTGGTTGGAGGGGCGGGGGGAGGGGGGGACCGCGGGCATGCTGGAGTTGAGGAGGCCTGAGATCCCCAGGGTGGGCTTTCCAAGGTTGGGGGAGGGTGGGTACAGTGGGAGAAGTGAGAGAACAACGCGGAGAAGGTGACCCCCATTCCTGTGCAGCCTCAGAGCTGCAGAGAATCCCACCCCGTCTCAACATCACCAGCTCATGGTGTGACCCTGGGTAGGTGGCTTTCCCTTTCTGGACCTCAGTTTCGTCGTTGGCAAATGGGGTGGGGGGAGGATCATGGGCTTTCTCAGGTCCCCTGCCTCTAATATGATGATATAAATCAACCATAACGGAGCTGCTTTGAGAGGCCAGGCTCCAGATAGAAATAAGGCTACAAAGCTCTCTGAAGGGAGTCCTTTCTGGCATGGTCCCATGAGCAGGAGGCTGGCCTGGAGGTAATGAGACATGCCCACCATTGCCACCAGTGGCCTCACCAGCACACGAGGAAACCTTGAGCAAAGAGGACTGGGTTTTCTGAGTGTCCTCCACCCCCACCCTGCCTGCCCCTTGGCCGCCCTCCCCTTCCACTTGGCTCCCACCCTCTGGAAGCTCCATCCTGCTGGGCCTCAGCTGCTGTTTCCAGCAGGTGGGGTGGGAGCTGCTCACAAAAGGGGGCCAGGTTTCTGTGGGCACCCCAAAAGGGCTTTCTGAGAAGGACCTGGCTCATCTGCCTGGAGCTGAGGCCTTCAGGGACCCCAGCCCAGACTGGAGGAAGCATGTCTCCTCTCCCAGGCCCCAGGAAAGGCCTTGGCAAACCCTTATCGCCTGAGAAGCAGCTGCTGGAGGAATACCTTAGCGGCTGACTCACTGCCCTCCCTTCCTCACCACCCCCTCCCACTGGGCCCCACACCAGGCCTCTGAAAAACCCTGAAGGAGAGGGCAGGGACAACGCGCCCCCAGCTGGGCTGGCCCAGGCCCTACAGAGGGTGTAGCTAGCACAGTCCTGCCTGTGGCTGGCTGGGTGTTTTTTTTTTTGGGGGGGTGTACCCTGTAAATGGCCTTAATGTGGGACCACAGTTATTCTTAGAGACATGTTTAAACCTAGGACTTCCTGGTACTGCCTCACCCCAGGCACTGATGAACACTTGACATACCAATGGCATTGCCTTCTGGGGTACAAGGCCCTGTCCCTCCACCAATAGGTACCATGGGCCAGGTGCTAGGATCCAGCAGGTGAACAAGCTACAGACCCTGCTTTGGGGAATTTTCAGTCTGGCAAACAGGCAATTATTGAATAGAGGAATGTCTGCCACAGTTGGGGAAGGACTAGGTGGTGAGGGGTTGTGGACACTTCCCTGCTGTCCTTGGCTTCCCGGGCTTCAGTTTCCTTGTCGGTCAAATGCAGCTATGCAACCTATTTCATGGGGTAATCATGAGAAGTAAATAAAATTGTGCATATGATTTTAATCGTGCACTTTGGAAGGTTAAAATCGCAATAAAAATGTATGGTGATAAGTTCTGGCAAACTGGGAAAATGGGAGAGTACCTGAGTCAGTGGGTTTCTGCATTTATTTTGCCCTAGATTCTCTGATCATTCTTCAGCTCACCTCAGCTCAGGCCCAGAGTTTGGCTTTTAGGAGCTGCAGTTTTCATACTAATAACAGCTAACAACTATTGAGTACTCACTACATACTAGGCACCATTCTGCTACATACATTTCTTGTGTGTGTGTGTGTGTGTGTGTGTGTTCTATGTATGAGGAATATGTACTTAACTCATTTTACCCTCATAATCCTATGAGTGTTAAGCACCTAACAAATATTTGATCTTCATGACAACACTATAAAGTAGGAACTATTATTTCCCCTTTACAGATAGGGAAACTAAGACACATGGCAGTGAAATAACTTAGCAAGTCATGGGGCGAGGAATCAAACGCAAGTCTATCAGACCCCACAGATGTTCACATGGCTCTGAACCTTATTCTCAGAGGGTTTTTCTGTTCACCCCTTTGGGACTGGGGCAGGCTTTGAGTATTCCATGCCAGAAAGGCTCAACAGCTCCATATCTCAAACCAGTCCCTGAGAAGCCACTTGTTAACAACTCCCCAGGTTGGACGCCAGGGCCTAATGCAACCCCCCTCACACAATCTCTTCCAATCCAACCCACTAGCAAATTCGTGCAGTCAGTAAATAATGAACAGCAGTAGCATTTCCTTACATGTATATAATTATTTAGAGAGAGAAAAAATAAGCACCTACTATGTACCAGCCACCAGGTGCTTTATTAATAAGAGGCAATGTTTGTTGAGTAATTATTATGTACCCGGGGCTATTAGAAGTACTTTACATGTATGAATTTGTTTTGTCCTCACAACAATCCTGACAGAAATGATTATCATCCTCACTGTACAAAGAAAGAAATGAAGCAGAGAGAGGTTAATTATCTTTCCCAAGATCTCAGAGACAAATATTTTTCAGATTATTTTGTTTCTAATGTATTTTACTTCATTACCAAGCACGTATGCACAGGCGCGTGCACACACACCCCTGAGATGAAAATTTCACCAGGTATTTAACTTCACTATGAAGTGCACTCTAGTATTTTCTACTCTTATTTTTTTTCTGTTTTATTTTTTCTTAAATCCTGGTTGTGACCTACTAAATTGATTTCACAACCCATTAATGAGTCACCACCCACAGTTTCATCGGCACTGAGTCATAGCTAGAAGGATCAAGGCCAGGATTCGAACCCAAGTGACATGGCTTCAGAGCCTAATCTCTTGGCATAAAGAACATCTTGGAAAAAGGAGAGTCAGAGGCATGAGGACAGTTGGGGACCGTGCTAAGGAGGGGAGTAGAAGCCTTGATAATCCCACCACCTTGCACTCCAGCAAGAAACACAAAAGTCACTAATATTGCCTTTGGGATGCAAACTCCCTGGCATAGACACGCACTCCTTACTTGTCTTCCCACGAAGTAGGGTGGACGAAGAAACAGACTCAGGCAGTCTGTGCGATTAAACCAAGGTTACAGGAGCCAGAACTAGAGCCCAGTTTTGTCATCTGGGATGCTGTTGTGCCCTCCACAGTTCACCCTTGCAGATAATGACAGTGAGGCTGGAGGTGGCAGGGAAGGTAGAGGGAGTGGTGGTGGCAAAGGTAACACAGTGACAGTGATGATGGTCATGATAGAAATGAGAGTAGTTGGTCCTGGGGCTATGGGCGGTGGGGAGGTCGGTGGTGATGGTGGTGGTGTTAACGATGGCGCACAAATGATGGGGAGGTTGCAGCAGCAGTGGCGGTGGTGGCAGGCCCAGGAGCCCCACCACAGCAGTATCGGTGCCCCCTTGCCACACGAAGCTGACTGTCCCCACCCTCCTCCTCCTTCCCTAGCACTTCCCTGAGCACCTGGACCACTTTGCGGAGAACATGGAGGACTTCTCCAATGATCTGTTCAGCAGCTTCTTTGATGATCCCGTGCTGGACGAGAAGAGCCCTCTACTGGACATGGAACTGGACTCCCCCACACCAGGCATCCAGGCTGAGCACAGCTACTCCCTGAGCGGTGACTCGGCACCTCAGAGCCCCCTTCTGCCCATCAAGATGGAGGACACCACCCAAGGTAAGAAAGGGTACAAGGATCCAGGGACAGCACAGGCCCAGAAGGCCCAGGAGGGGAGGAAGCTCTTGAGGGATCAGAGGGGGACACTGCAGGCTGACACTCCCAGGGGCTCCCTGGGGGAGTCCTCCACCAACCCCTGTCAGAGGAGTGCTCCCTGGTGCCTTTTTGCTGTCTCTCCTGTCAAACCCATATAGACACTGCTCAACAGGGTTCTTTTGCTGACTTAGATCAATGGTGTGCAGAGGGCGGTTCCTGACCGGCAGCACCACCCGGGAACTGGACATTTCTGTAGTACTGTCCGGTTCACAAAGTACCTTCATGTTAATTCTCTCATTTACCTCCCACAAGTCACAGGTGGGATAGGAATCTATCATTTTTTTCACAATCCCCATTTGATCAAAAAAATGAGGCTTCGGGAAAGCTGAGTTGTGTAGGTCACAAACACAGTAACATGCACAGTAGGGACTTGGGAGAAAGCAAAGCCCCGCGAGCGAAACCTCACACCTTTGCCACCATCACGTGTACCAGCCTCGAGGGCCAGCAGGAGGTCCTGGGTGTGGGCCCCGGGCAGATGCAGCTGGGCATTTTGATGCCTCTACTAGCTGCTGGTGTAGATCTTGAGCAAGGTGCTTGACCTCTTTGGGCCTCTGTTTCTTCAACTATAAAATGAAGATAATATATGTGCCATAAGAATTCTGGCCAGGATTTTTAAATCTCTCCATAAAGTACCCAGTTCAGTGCCAGCACCTAATATATAAAAAAGAATTAGTGGCTATTTTCATTGCGCATATAAAAGTCCTCTTAATACTAGAGTGGCTGGAACAATGAACAGCATTTTTAATTCCTCTTTCTCTTCAGAGGACAGTGGTCTTGAATGAGTTTCTCAATATTCTCAGCTATTCAATGGGGAGAATAAGAGTGCCTGCCCCTTAGGATTGCTGGGATAAAAGAATTCCTAGATAGTGAGGACTGAGAGCCCCACTCAGCTAAAGAAGTGTGTGCTGCTTCCGGGGGGCTTCAAGATGCCCCAGGGCCAGAGATGGGACTCTTTACCCCACCCTGCTCACCCTTGTGAGGGCAGGGACGTCCTCTGGGGTTTCAGTGGCTTCAGGGCTTGTGGCTGCAGAGGTCTTAGCTTCCTTGCTTACTCTGACCTCTCAGCCAAGCGTCTGGAAGTCACGTCAGCTCGTCCTCAGGCACACGCCCACCCAGGGAGGGGCAGCATGTGGGGTGGACCCCCCTCTGTGGCAGGTTCTACATCCACCCCTGCTGGGTCAGCCCAGCAACTCCTTGGCCACCCCAAGTCTATTTTTAGAGCAATTTGTCTGTGGGCCCTTTGCAGGGGCAGCTTCCCGGAGGCCGGACAATTGGCCCTGTAATTTGGGAAGATTGTGGGTGTTCCTGGAGCCCTGGAGCAGCCTGTGGCCCAGAGCTGGGGCGCTCAGGCTCCCAGCAGGGTGGGGCCTAGTCTCTGAGGTGGGACCAGGCACCACTGACCCCCTCTCTCTACCCTCAGCAGGCCCCAGAGGCCAGAGCCCCCAGTCCTTCCCTTGCATATTGGCTCCCCAGACCCCCACTTCACCTCACCACTGCCTGGGGCTTGCTGGGGCCCCCGTGAGCAGGGCTGACTTGGGGTGTAGGACTGGAGGCACCCATCCGGAAAAGAGGTGATGCCTGCCAGCCCTGTGGCCCGGGTGAAGCCAGGAGCCCCACTAAGTAGGCAGGAAGTGGACACTTCCCTGGGAAACCTGAACATCACACCTCACCACCCACATGCCCTCCCCACCCTCATCTCCTCACTCCCCACCTCACACCCCATCACCAAGTCCTCTGAACTCTACCTTCTAAATATGTCTCCAGTATGCCCTTCCTCTTCATCCCCACTGTCACTTCCTTTGCTTCAGCTTCAGCTTCTCTCATTAGACTGTCACCAGCCTCCTGCAAGCCTCCCTGCCTCCATCTTGCCTGTAGGCTGACCTGTCTCCACATGCAAGCAAAATGATTTTTTTCAATATTACAAATCTGAGCGTGCTTAAAACCCTTCAGCGCTTCCCCATTACCTTTAGGACAAAGTCACAGCTGTGAGCCCAGCCTCTAAGGCCACACTACGCCTACTGACTCTCTGAGCCCATCTTCCCCTTCCCTTTCCATTCCAGCTGCATTAAACTGCTTGGGACTCTCACTAGGTCCCCAACGCCTAGCACAGTGCTCAGCCAATGTTCACCAAGCAGCAGTCATTGCATTAATAATTGAACATTTACATCTTGTCAGGCACTTTCACAGATGAAGCAGCAAAGGCTCAGAGAGGTTAAGCAACTTACCTAAGGTCACACAGCCAGTCAGGAAGGGGTCCAGATCTACTGTCCACGCCTGCTCTGTGAGCTGCTGAGTAAAGAAGGTGCCCCACCTCTTCTGGCCCCAGCCTACCCCACAAGCGCCCCTCTCTGCCCTTGCTCGCCTGTACCCTAGCATCTCTCCTCAGCCCAGTGTCGAGCAGCTCCCAGGGGGAGAAGGGCAGCAGAGCCCTCTGCTCCAGGCTCAGGAGTCCTCAATCAGTCCCCTGAGCCTGGTCCTGCCCCCTTCCCCAGACGTGGAACATGGAGCATGGGTGCTGGGACACACACTGTGCTCCGTCATGGTGAAGCAGGAGCAGAGCCCGGAGCTGCCCGTGGACCCTCTGGCCGCCTCCTCGGCCATGGCCGCCGCTGCCGCCATGGCCACCACCCCGCTGCTGGGCCTCAACCCCCTGTCCAGGCTGCCCGTCCCCCACCAGGTGAGCCTGGGGACTGTTCATGGGGCCTGAGGGAGGGAGGCAGGGGGGTGCATCTCTGTGGGAGGAGACCTCCAACCCTGCAAAGCCCAGGGTTATGTGAACCGGGAGCAACGTGGCCCTCGGGCCCTGAGGGTCAGAACTCCCAGACCAGGCCTCTGCCTACCCCTCGGGCTGCCCTTCACCTTCCTAGAGTGGGGACAACCCGCTCTAGGGGTGCTTGTGGGGTAGGCTGGGGCCACAGCACCCTCACTGTGTGCAGGAGGCTTACGGGGCCCCGGGCAGGGCTTGGCATCAGAGGCCTGGTCCAGGCTCTCGAGATGAAGATAGCACAGGTCAGAATGCTCTCCCAGAGTGTCAGGATTTTTTAAAAAGAAAGACCAAAATGAGAATATAAAAGGTGCGTGAAATTTCAATTGTATATATTTGTGAGATCAATATTTTTTACCTCGTAAATTCATGCCACCTCCCATGATATATAGATCCAAACTTGACATCTGAAGAGCCTCCTGAGAATGCAAGGCCCAGACTCCCCAAGCCTGCCTGGGTCCTAGCTCGGGTCTCACCTGTGCTCTGGACATGTTGCCTTCTCTTTCTTCCTCAACTTTCTTATCTGTAAAATGGGGGCATGAATTGCCTCTAAGGGGCTTCTAGCCTGGAGTCTACAATATAAGGGCGGTCTTAAAATCCCTAGATTCAGGGTTTGACTGCCTCTGCCCCCTGCTGGCCACACGTCTCACCTGATCCAAGTGTATGTGGCCAAAGGCCAAGATCAGCCCCTCTCAACTCCCAGCTGCAAAAGGGGAAGATCTTTTCTTCCAAGACCATCTCCCAGACTGGCTCAGTGACTCCTCAGGCCTTGTCAAAGCAGGAAGGGAAGGCACAGCAGCAGCAGTAACAGCAGCAGCCAGAGTCTTGGGAGGTTGGGTGTGTGCCCCAGAGAAGGAACCTGAGGCCCAAAGAGTTAAGCCACTTGCCCAGAATCAATCACACAGTCAGAAATAATGAATTTCAGGGCACCTGGATGGCTCAGTTGGTTAAGCGTCCGACTCTCGATTTCAGCTTAGATCATGATCTCAGGGTCGTGAGATGGAGCCTGCTTAAGATTCTCTCTCTCCCCTTGCTCTCTGCCCCTCCCCCACCTCTCTCCCCTTCTCCCTAAACACACACACACACACACACACACACACACACAGAAATAACAAACTTCATTCCAAACTCAGCCTACAAAACCTGGGAGCCCACACTTCCCACTCCAGCGAGATCACAACGCCCTTGTGGAAAGCACAGGAACCAGAAGTTGGCATTGTCAGTAATGGGCGGTGTGACCCACCCTTCTGCATCACAGTGCCTCCTCTGTCACTTGAGGGCTGAACTGGGATGTAGACCAGGGAGTCTCCAAGGGCCCTGCCAACTTGAACCTTCTGTGATTCTTACTCATCCACCTAAATTGGAGATTCTGTGTCTCACCCACAATATCATGACCTCTCTCTTCTGGCTGTGGACCCAAAGCGGGGAGACTTGGTCCTGAAATCTAGCACCCAACGACACAGTGCCTTCCTCAAAGAAAACACCACTTAGATGCATGTTGATGATCATGTCTAAGAAATCATGCATGTACTTTTTTAAAATTCAATTAACAGCGTATTATTAATTTCAGAGGTAGAGGTCACTGATTCATCAGCCGCATATAACACCGAGTGCTCATCACATCACGTGCCCTCGGTAATGCCCATCACCCAGTTATCCCATCCCCTTACCCCCCTGCCCTCCAGCAACCTCAGTGTTTCCTATGATTCAGAGTTTATCTTTGTCTCCCTCTCCGATTTCATCTTGTTTTATTTTGTACTCCTCTGTTTTGTTTCTTAAATTCCACTTATAAGTGAAATCATATGATTGTCTTTCTCTGATTGACTTATTTCTCTAAGCATAATACCCTCTAGTTCCATCCAAATCATTGCAAATGGCAAGACTTCACTCTTTTGATGGCTAAGTAATATTCCTCTGTGTGTGTGTGTGGTGTGTGTGTACACGTGTGTGTACACATCTTCTGTATCCATTCTTCTCTCAGTGGACATCTGGGCTCTGTCCATAGTCTGGCTATTGTAGACATTGCTGCTATAAACATTGGGGTGCAGGTGTCCCTTTGGATCACTACATTTGTATTTTGGGGGTAAATCCCTACTAGGCCATGCATGTTCTTGATGTTCTTTCTGGAACAGCAAATTGGAATATAAATAAACAGGAATGCACGTTTGCTTAAAACATAAATCTATTTCTGCCAGTCCCTTGCAAAAAAACCATCAGGGACTCCTTATGGTTTCAAACTTCTTTGTCTGGTCCCTTCCTATCTTCTGGGAATCTTACCACCACCCCCACGGCACCCCCTCGCCAGGCCTTCTGGCCTTGTTTCCTACTGCTCCACCCCTGACACATACCCCTCCCTACACCCTGGACACCCTGAATACTTGCAGTTTCCAGATCCGGCCGTGCTCTCTGGCCTCTGTGCCTTTGCACATGTTTTTCCCTCTGCTTGGAATTCCTTTCTTTTCACTTATCACCTGCTCTGTCCTTTATCTGGAACACTCCTACTTATACTTCAAGACTCCTGTCAAAGTTCAGCTGTTTAGAGAGCTCACCCTGAGCCCCCAGCCAATTAAGGCCTTCTTCGTCTGCACTGCTGTTAACTATTCACGGAACAGCTACAATGTGCCAGACATTACTTCTCATCCCCTTGGCAGCCCACATACCCAGGCCCATGTGGCCTTCACAGTCAGCACAGTGGCAGCCTCCACCAAAACGATGGGCTTGGGCTTGGCGGCCACAGGAAGCCTCCTTCGCTAAGCTAAAGATCTAAACTATACTAACTACTTAATCATCATTCCTTTCTTTTAGATCTGACTTGGCTTCTCCAAACCTGAGAACTTGCCTCTCCTCCCCCTGGGCTGTGCCCAGAACCTTGTGTCCAGCCATCTCCTTAATTGTGCAGAGCAAACTGTCAGACTCAAGAAGGGTGGTGGGTTGAATGGCATGGTGGGGACAGCCCCAAGGGCAGCTGATGAGCTGGACCTGTCTCTTCCTCAGGCCCCAGGAGAGATGACTCAGCTGCCAGTGATCAAAGCAGAGCCCCAGGAGGTGAATCAGTTCCTCAAAGTGACACCAGGTAAGTGTGTCCAGAGAGGGACCTTCCTCTCCAGTCTTGGGCAGACAGCATCCCTACTCCCTTGGCCCAGCCCACCCATCTCCCTCAACACCCACCATCTCTCCCCAGAATATGCTTTCCTCCCTGCCCTGCACATTTTCCATCCCTCCAGCCCCCTTCTTACCCAATCGATAACTGTTATCTCTGTTATTGACACCCTCACCTTGTTTTCTAATCCCCCCCATCATTCACTAATGGAAGCCCACTCTGTAGCCACCCATGCACCCATTCATCCATCCATCTATCCATCTGTCCACCCATCCATCCATCCATCCATCCATCCATCCATCCATCCAGTAAGTGTTCACTGGGCATGTCTGGGGAAGCAAAGAGAGAAGACAGTTCCTATGCCCAAGTAGATCACAAAATAGCAAGGGCCAATTTCATAGCAGCCATCTGAGTTAAAGATGGCAGATTCCCCAGGAGGCCTTGGAAGCACATCCCCAGACCTGACAGGGGAAAAGGCAACAGAGGAAGCTTCTTGGATTGGCCAGAAGGAGAATAGGCTAATTGAATCTTTCCAATCCTACCTCACTAATTCACCAAACATTTGGGGTTTTGGGTTTTTTTAAGATTTTATTTATTTATTCATGAAAGACAGAGAGAGAGAGAGAGAGAGAGAGAGAGAGAGGCAGAGACTTAGGCAGAGAGAGAAGCAGGCTCCATGGAGGAAGCCCAACGTGGGACTCGATCCTGGGACTCCTGGATCACACCCTGAGCCAAAGGCAGACGCTAAACCGCTGAGCCACCCAGGTGTCCCAGCCAAACATTTGTTAAGCATCTACTATGTATCAGGCCCCGGGCTGAGTAGCATAAAGTTTAGAAAGATGAGTAACACCCAAGTTTCACCCTCACATTGCTCACTCCCTCACAGAGAAGATTCACAGAAGGTGGAAAGGGGCCATTGTGAAAACACATCACCTTGTAGAGTACCCTTCAATTTGTAAGGCATTTTCACATGCATGAGCTCATTGGGTTCTCACAGCTCCCTGCAGCCAATGTACCCCCTTTCGACAGGGAAGTGAGGCTTGGAGAGGTTAACAAATAGGACTATAGGTCACACACTTGGGGCGCGTGGCAGCAGAACTTGAACTCAAGCCCTCTGACTCCAGGTCCCAGGCTCTTTACATTATGACATCCTTGAGAGGCAACTCCAAGTCCAGGAAGGGAGAGAGGACTCGTGCAGGGGGCAGCCTGGGGTGGAGTCTAGGAGGATGCAGCTGTTCCTCTTGAGCCTCAGCCTGCTGTCCTGCTACGCTCAAGTTGCAAGTGGAAATCCTGGGATTGATAATGGCTAAATGTTTTGCAGTGGGGGAGAAAGGAAGTGACTAAGGCTGTTTCTTGCCCAGCCTAATCCCCATGGGTCTGGCTGTGGGCAAACTCCAGTCACCTCTGGGATTACCAAGCTGGAGGCTCAAAGGGCCCAGGCCCTGTGAAGTCAAGGATGAGGGGGGACTTCAAGAATCCGGCCTCCATGGTATCTACACCAAGGACCAGGCTTAAAGGAGCCAGGTCTCTGTGGCGTCAGACATGGGATGGCATTCAAGAATCAACTTCTGAGCTCAGAGGGGCTCCTGCTGTTACAAGGCCCAGTATTCTTTCCCCACAATGTCAGGGCTGGCTGACCTCTGATGTCCAAGCAGAGGTGGGATGCAACCTTGCTAACCTGGATTCCACCCCCCTTCCCACTCTCCCCAGAGGACCTGGTGCAGATGCCTCTGACGCCCCCCAGCAGCCACGGCAGCGACAGTGACGGCTCCCAGAGTCCCCGCTCTCTGCCCCCCTCCAGCCCTGTCCGGCCCATGGCCCGCTCCTCCACGGCCATCTCCACCTCCCCACTTCTCACCGCCCCTCACGTAAGCAGCTGGCAGTGGGCTAACCATAGAGGCAAGGGATTGAGTAAGTCCACTCTACATGAAACCAGTGGAAAAGGGTCTGGGGAGCCCCAAGCCTGATCCCCCATCCCCATTAAAATTCATAGAGAAGTGCCTGCCTGGCAGATGGGAGTGAGAATCTCTAAATCCTGCTTTGGGGTAAAGAGGACACAGGTAGAGAGGTCCAAGAGGCCTGTCAAACCCCCACTGTTGCAAAGTCAGGTCTAGAACTTGACATTCCTGACCTCCAGGGGGGATGGCCCAGGCTGCCTCCAAAGGAGTGCTGCTTGGAGACCCCAAAATCGCTCAAGAAACATGGAGCTAGGCCCTGAGTCCTGTGTGGAGCCTCCCAAGTGAAGACTGTTAGGGTATGAGGGGGTTGCTCTTTAGGGGCTTTGGAAAAGTAAGCTTTGAGGTTGTAGATTCCAGGATGGGATCTAGGGACACCCCCACCCCCACCCTGCAAAAGTATACTGAGTGCCCAACATGCTGGACTCCCAGCACAGTCGATACATGTTATTGGATTTAATTCAGACCCACCCTTCTTCAAATTAGGAAACTGAGGCTAGAAGAGTTGAATGCCTTCCCCAAGTCACACAAAGAGTAGTAAATGGCAGAGCTTGAATTTGAACTGGTGGCTCTCTGGTTCCTAACCATCACATCCTACTTCCCACAGAAATTACAGGGGACATCAGGGCCACTGCTCCTGACAGAGGAGGAGAAACGCACCCTGATTGCTGAGGGCTACCCCATCCCCACGAAACTCCCCCTCACCAAAGCTGAAGAAAAGGCCTTAAAGAGGGTGCGGAGAAAAATCAAGAATAAGGTAAAGCATGAGCTGGACCCTGGCCCTGCCCCTAGGACTCCCTTGGTGGATGGAAGCCTCTGCTCCCCTGCTGATGCCAGCCCTAAAATTGAGGGGGCCCTGGAAATGGCTGTGTGACTGTGGTAACCCCTGTTTTGGGGCCTCCCCCTCTAGATCTCGGCCCAGGAGAGCCGCCGTAAGAAGAAGGAGTACGTGGAATGTCTAGAAAAGAAGTAAGCATCCTGGGCAGGGGGGCAGGCCTGGGACCCACTCCCCAGGCTGCACTGCTCTCCCCAGTGCTCCCTCAAAGGGCACTGGAGTAGGGGGCTCAGGGAATAGGATGCCACAGGGTGTGGCGGACAAGACAGAAGGGGCCCTGGAAGAGTCTGGGGCCTGCCCCTGAGCCTGTGTCTGCTTGGCCCCCTCAGGGTGGAGACATTTACATCAGAGAACAACGAACTGTGGAAGAAGGTAGAGACCCTGGAGAATGCCAACAGGTGAGTGGCACCTCCTGCACACTCCCTGGCCCCCTGTCCTTCGGCCGCCAGCACCTGGGTCTGGCATAGCTTGGGAGGCAGGAGACAGGAAAGGTAACTGAGTTCAGGATGACAGGAACCCCAGAAACAGGAACCCTGGCTTCCCATCCTTCTTCCTCCGCACATAGCTCTAAACACCTGACAGGGCAGGTGAGCCACTTAAATCCGTTGATGTAGAACAGTGGCTTTCAAAGCAGGATTCCCCAGACCACCACCAGCAGCAGCCCCTGGGAACTTTTAGAAATGCTTATTTTCAGACCTCAAGCCAGGCCTACTAAATCAGGAATTCCCAGGGGGGGCCCAGCAATCTGCCTTTTAACAAGCCCTCCAGGTGATTTCAACGTACCCTAACATTAGAACTGCTGGGGTAGGTGCTTGCCACTCAGAGCTCTTCTCACCAACAAACAGCATCAGCAACCCCTGGGGGCTTGTTAGAACTGCAGAATCTTGGGCCCCTCCCCCGATTTACAGAATCAGAATCTGCATTTCAACAAGATCCTTCAGTGATTCGCAGGCACGATTCCCTTTGAGAAACCTCAGTATGGAGCCAGCTAGCAGCAGCCTGGGCTTTTTAATCCCACTCTGCTGTTTTTTTCGATTGGGGAAAATTGTGAAACCTCTCTGGGCCCCAGTTGCTTTGTCCAAATGGGGATGATAGAAGCCCTACCTCACAGGATTTGGGGCCCAGCTCTGTGCTTGGCATTTAAGGATACTCAATTCATGTTAGCTTTTCTTCTTTTTTTTTTTTTATGGTTATTCTGAATTCTTGATAGTGCCTAGCGATGAGCCCACAGTAGGTCTCTAATAATTATTTGCTGGGGTAATTTAAAATGACAGGCGACAGCTGGTATGTAGCAGGTGCTCAACAGAAGGCTTTTTCCTTCTTTCCTTCCTTCTCCCCCAGCCTCTCCAGCAGGATCCAGCCACTCCCCCGATTGACCTGGAGAATGCCCCCCACTCAGGGAAGGGGGGCGGGAGCCCGCACCCCTCACCCCTCTACCTCTGGCCCAGATTCCACTCTGGCCCAAAATAGGGCCAGGCCCTTGGAGCTATTTCGCCACCTGCTGTACATTCTGGTAACTGCAACCCCACTGCCCGGCTAGGTGGAGGAAAGAGACCATTAAACTGTTGTTTGCCAAGCGTGGGCTGAGTACCCCCCTGTGTATGCCCCCAGAGAATTCCACCTTGGGTGGGACCCGGTCCTCGCCCTCAGGGAGCCCACAGTTAGTGAAGGAGACTGACGTGGAAATGCATGGATATAAACGAAGTGAGGCTACAGATGCTGTGATAAAAGCAACAGCAACAAGATTAACAAAAATGGTAGCTACCATTTACCGGACCCTCACTATACACCAGACAGCTGCCAGGCATAGCCTTCCTATCAGCTCTGGGAGATATGGGGTACAAAGAAAGGAAAGTCTATGTAGCCCTGGCTAGTGTAAGTGAAGAAAAAGGTGACCTCGGCCCAGGTGGGGCAGACACTCCTCCCCAGCCCACTTTGGCCAGGAGCCTCACAGGCACACCTGAGCTCCCACAGACTGACCCAGCGATTCACCACGAGACAGGCCCCAGTTCCCCAAGCCACACCACAGAGAAGCCAAGAGGGAGGTAATCTTTTCTGTCTTGACTGAAACGAGCTCCTGGTGTGGAAGTGAAGTCTGAAGCCAGCCCAGGTGCTCCCTGGGAGAGCTCCAGGAGGCAGAGATGCCTGCTGGGGCAGAGCCTGCTGGGTGACCACTGTGCCCTCCTCAGGACCCTGCTCCAGCAGCTGCAGAAACTCCAGACTCTGGTCACCAACAAGATCTCAAGACCTTACAAGATGGCCGCCACCCAGACTGGGACCTGCCTCATGGTAAGTGCTGCACAACTACGAGTCTTCCCTAGGCTGGCTTTCTAGGAAGGCAGGCAGAGCTTTGAGGGATTGGCAACATCACCAGGGCACACCATCCTAGTGCCTGGCGAGCTGGCTCCTGCAGACCCCAGCTTCTCTCCCCAAGCCCATGGAGCCTTCTAGAACATGCCCATCCCTGACCAATTCTAACACAATGTGGATGTGTAGTGACTTACATGAACCCAGCTAGGGGATAGCAAGGCAAGTTCCTTCAGGAGGCAGCTTCTACACCCTGCGGGGGGAAGGGGCTTAGGGAGACACAAGGAAGTACGGACTTGGTTCTTGCTTTCTGGAACAAATAGTGAGAAGGAGGCTGAGTAAATCTCTAGAAACCCAAAAGAATGTGCAGGGTGTGGCTCAGGCATCCACAGGTCCCTCTTCCACTCTGTCCTGGAAATGTGCAGCCTGCTGCCTCCCGGCTAATGGCTCCTCAGGCCCTCTGAGATCCTAGTGCTGTCAGGCAGTTACAATGTGGGCAGGGCTTAGTTCCAGCTGTGTGACCCTTAGCTCCTCCTGCTGAGAATCTGGTGTGATGCTCTGTCCCCCATCCTTGTCTCCTCCTAAAAGCCCCCACCTACTCCTTTCTTCCTATCCTGATTCCTCTACCTTATAGGTAATAACTGTGTTACCACTTCCCTCCTTTTCTAATGCTGACTGTGGTGGCCCCCCACCCTACGATGGGCTGAGATGGCCTGAGCAGCCTCCTCCACCTTCTCCCTAAAGGGTGGAAGACCCCACATCTAGGAGGTGGTTGGCTCTGGGTGCTACTTTCTTGGAAAAATATGGGCCTTTTATACCTATTGATTTTGGGGGAGAAGGATTGGGGATGGCCAGGGTTGCACACCCCCCACATCTGCTCTGACCCCCACCCCCTCTACTACCAGGTGGCAGCCTTGTGCTTCGTTCTGGTGCTGGGCTCACTTGTGCCCTGCCTCCCTGAGTTCTCCTCCAGCTCCCAGACTGTGAAGGAAGACCCCATGGCCACTGACAGCGTCTACACAGCCAGTCAGAGTGAGTGCCTCCTGAGCCAGGCTACCTTCCCTCAGTCTCAACTTCGGGGCAAAAGCCAGATAAAAGAGAGGAGGCCGGCTTCCAGGTTGGCAACATCTCATTCGACCTCTTCATTTTGCAAATGGAGAAACAGGCCCTAAAGGGTCTGTGATTTATTCAATGTTCATTGTGGAATTGGGACCACAATGCAGGCTTCCCGATCCCAGCCCACCCAAGAGTGGCCTGCGGGGGTGGGGGTGGTTTAGGGGATAGTGGGAATGTTCCCACCCTGCCCTTTCCCACCGCCCCACCCCCAGGAATTACAGTAGCTGTGGTTATGGGCATCTGCTAGAAACGATTAGTATTTCACACCTGGGACAACAAATGAGTTGAGGTTCCAGCGCCCTACCCAATAAGCTGGTGGTGACTGTCCGAAGCACCGTGTAAGGAGAGCCAGGATCCACTGGTAGTGTCAGGCGTGTGCAGAGGAGGGGCAGTTGTGGTTGCAGGCTCAGACCTTTACCATCCCCTGGGTGACTGTGAGGTACGGTGCTTAAAGAGCATTGGGCCTCAGAGTTGGTCATGCCTGCCATCACCACTTGCTGACTGCGGGACCTTGGGCACATGTCTTGAGCTCCCTATGCTTTAAATGTCTTCATCCAAAAAACAGGAGTTACAGTTCTGCACTCACTGAGCGTGGTTGTCATCACAACTAAATGGCATGATGCACATACACTCTTAGCACAGGGTTCAGTACACAGCAGGCGCTTACTAAAGGAGCACATTCCCTCCCTTTTTGAAGACCTCACAAGAGGAGAGAAGAGAGAGACAATATGTGGGCGGCAAGGAGAGAACTGGTAGAGGGTGCGGCAAAGAATAGTATGGATTTCCAGAGGCAGAAGGGACTTCAGGTAGACCTACAGAGGAACTTCCTCCCTGGGAAGGAATTGTCTGGCAGGGCAGGAGGAGGAAAAGGAAACGGATGGGAGGTCAAAGAGGGAGGAGACAGCAGGAATAGGACTCAGGAGGGATAGGCAGGGAGAATGAGCTAGACCAGCAGGGCCTTCAGAGGTGGAAGGGGTGGGGAGGGTTAGAGGAAAAGGAAGTGGAGGCGTTGAGTGGTTGACTGAAAGCCACTCCCAGGACATGTGTGGCCAGAGACTCTTCTTCAGGACAGTTGCTGAGGGAGGTGGGGTGCAGGGGGTGTGAGGCCTTGAGAGTCATGAATTCATTCTCCAAAGCCAGAGAGGCCCTCTTCCGGTGAATTTGGAGGAAGAGAGGGATGTGGAAGGTGGAGGCCATGTTGATGGATGAAGCCAGAGTCTGAGGAAGTGAGGGGATGAATGAGCTCCTTGGAGTGAGTGCAGTGGGTTGCAGACTCCCAGTGTGCACCTGTGGTAGGACTTGGCTTCTAGAGCTGGCTGGCTTTCAGAGCAGGTACATTGCTCAGTTGCAGGGAGTGCCCTTTACACAGACTCTTAGGTCATGGCCTGAGGGCAGGAAGGTGGTGGTAGATCCTGGAGCCAGACGGACCTGGGTTTGCCTCTGGCTTCCAGCGTAAGCCCAAGTATCTGATAAGCTGGAAACTCAGTTACCTGTTCTATAAAACAGAGCTAAAAATATCTCCTTCCCAGGACTTTCAGTGAGATATGAGTGATTTGATATGCAGGTCAAAGGGCTTTGCACAATGCCACGCACAAAGGAGATATCCAACAGATGTGTTTTCTTTTCCTTCATTTTCCAGAAGGACACACTAGGGCCTAGAATGGGAAAGGGGGTGGGCAAACTCCTGGGTGGCTCAGTGGTTAAGCGTCTGCCTTCGGCTCAGGGCGTGATTCTGGAGTTCTGAGATAGAGTCCCACATTGGGCTCCCCACATGGAGCCTGCTTCTCCCTCTGCCTATGTCTTTGCCTCCCTATCTTTCTGTGTCTCTCATGAATAAATAAATAAAATCTTAAAAAAAAAAAAAAGAATGGGAAAGGGGGTGCCTGGGTGGCTCAGGGGGGTTAAGCCTCTGCCTAGCTGTTCCCTCCCACCCCCCCTTTACTCCCCCAAGACTCCTTGCTCACCGGGAAATCTGCTTCTCCACCCCCCCCCCTTGTGCTCTCTCTTTCAAAGAAATAAAATCTTCACCAAAAAAATTTAAAAATAAAAGGGAAGAGATTGATTCAAGTTCTCACAGAAAGTGAGTTAGTAGAAGCAGGATCAGAACCCAACTCTCAGATGCCCACCCTGGTACCCAGTGCTTAGGAAGAACTACTTTCTCCAAGTTCTTCCCTAAACAATTTTCAATCACTTTCCCCAGATTGTCTCATTAAACCACATTTCTATGAGGTTGGCCCTAGTATCCCTATTTTACAGATGAGCAAACTAAGGCTCAGAAAGGTTAAAGCAAAGGCCTGACTCACCTGAGGTCATACCAATTGGAAATGTTAGAACTGGGGCTCAACAAACTCAGGCCTGTAAAGTTGCAGGGCCCTCATCCCTCACTGTTGGGCTGGGAATGTGGCTGGGAGCAGGGAGCCTCTGCACTGAAGCTCACCATGAGTTCTCTGTCCAGTGCCCTCCCGGAGCCTCCTGTTCTATGACGAGGGGGCAGGCTCGTGGGAGGATGGCCGCGGTGCCCTGCTGCCTGTGGAGCCCCCAGATGGCTGGGAAATCAACCCCGGGGGGCCGGCGGAGCAGCGGCCCCAGGACCACCTGCAGCATGACCACCTGGACAGCACCCACGAGACCACCAAGTACCTGAGTGAGGCCTGGCCAAAAGACATCGGTGGAAACGGCACCAGCCCCGACTTCTCTCACCCCAAGGAGTGGTTCCGTGAGAGGTAAGTGGTTGGCCCTTTGCCATCCCAGGGTCCCAGGCTCCACCCACATTCTGCTCCAGCATGCAGAGAGGTGAGAAGCTCCTCACTGGACAGACTCACCCCAGACTTCTGTTCTCTTTCCAGGGATCTGGGCCCCAATACCACCATCAAACTCTCCTAGGCCGCGCCAAGACCCAGGACACAGGACCTACCCTCTGGCACCCAGAAGAGGGATTGTCTTGCTCTCTAACCCGGATCCAGCTTGTACCCCTGTCCCCTGGGCTCCCACCCCAGGAGAAAGGGTTCCACTTCTCCCCAGCCCTATCTTTGCCCCAATCTTTACCAGGGCCCCTCCTTTCCCCACCACATTTGGACTGTTCCCTTGGGCCGACCACTCTGTTCTCACCCCTCCCTCCCACAGTCATCCGTCCTTCTCAGATAAACCACTCACTGGGCTAACCCCCTCCTTTCTCATCATGACCAACACGACCACTGCCTGCCCGCCCCCTCCCCGCAAACACACCCACCAACATACCGACACACCCCCCCACCCCCGCCCCACTGTACAGAGACCAAGAACAGAAATTGTTTGTAAATAATGAACCTTATTTTTTATTATTGCCAATCCCCTAAGATATTGTATTTTACAAGTCTCCATCCTCCCTTCACCCCTCCCTTGTTTTATATTTTATAAAGTTAGTGCGGGCTTTGCTGTTCCCGGGCCCTCATCTGGCCTCCCCCTGCCGCCGCCCAAGCCGCCAGGCCTTTTTAATTGCCAGACTGCTTCATCCATCAGCTCAGCACATGCTTTAAGAAGGCAAAAGTAAAAAAAAAAAAAAAAGATGCAGCATCAATTCCTGACTTTGTGCCTTTCTTCATGGAGGGGGGTGACCAGGACCTGGGGATAGGCAGTGAAAAGGGGAAGTTGATTTTATGTCCTGCCAGGGGTTCATTGGAGAGGGCAGGGGTGAAAGGCATTTCTCCCAGGCTCCCTCTTCCCTCTGGGCGCAGGATTCAAACTAGACAAAGGATTCTGCTGTAATGTCCCCACCCCGCGGCCCCTCCTCCTGCGCTGCCTATGGAGGTAGAGAGGCCTGGCAGCCAGTCTTGGCCTTTGGGGATGCCACCTGCAAGCATCAAGCACCTGCTATGGACCAGACCCTGGGCCAGACACCTTCCGGGCAGTACCCAGCTTGGTCCTCCTGAGACCCACCGCATTTCAGCTCTTGTATCCTCGGCCTCAGCTGGGTCAAAAGTACAGACTTCACGGCAGGAAGAGCTGTGCTCGACTGCTGGGACTGCCACTTACTAGCTGTGTGTGGTAGGCATCCAAGCTTCCTGCCCCCCAGGCTCCCCCCATTGCCTCCACCACACACATCTATTTAATCCCCCCCCCACTAGGGTATGCAGAGGACTTGTAAATATAAGGGGATGTCACTCCCATAACTAGGTGACCTTTTATTGCAAAAGAGACTTAGCAGATGTCATTAAGGTCCCAAATCAATTGATTTTGAGTTAATCAAAAGGGAGGTGATCCTTGGTGGGTCTGGCTTAATCAGGTGAGAGCCATTTTAAAAAGGGATTGGGCTTTTCCTGAAGAAAACAGGCTTCTGCTGCCTTGAAGCAAACAGCCATGTGTGAACCGCAGGGAGGGGGCCGCCTCCAAGAGAGCTGAGGGCCTTGGGGCTAGAGTGGCAAGGCCCTGAATTCCACCAATGACCTCCACATGCCTCATCCCCGCTCCAGAAGAGACCCCACAGGGCCAACGAGGCTGTGCTGACTGCGAGCCACAGAAACCAAGATCATACATATGCTGTCACAAGCTGCCACGTTTGTGGTAATTTGTTACACAGCATAAGAAAGTAAAATGCTTTTGTGAGCTGAGCCTCCATTTCTCCATTTGTAAAGCAAGGACGTAACACCCAAGGCATGAGGTGGTTGTGGGGATTTAATAAATTATGTCAGGTGCTTAGAATAGGGCCTGGCCTGTGGTGACTCCAAGAAAGATGAGCTGTGCAATCAGAAACAGTATCAATCAGCGTGCTAAGGGCCAAGCGAGGGGTGCTGTCATAGCACAGAGGAGGGTACCTCACCCAGACTTGAGGGCTTCCTGGAGAAGGTGACATGGACTGTTGGAAGCAGGCAGGAGGCAGAAAGGGGTATTCCAGAAAGAAGGTGAGCAGCTCGAGCAAAGGCCTTCAAGATGAGAGAGAGCAGGAAAACTTCAAGAAAATGCAAATAGTTTAGAAGAGCCAGATGGTAAACAGCAAGGATGCAGAGAGCTGAGGCCAGAGGGTGATCAGGGGCCAGATCCCAAGGGGCCTAGAATGCCTTCCTAAGGCATCTGGACTTTATCAGGCAGGCATGATACTTTCCTATTCAGAAGTGGTAGGACAGTGCCTACACCAGTTGCCCACCAGAGGAAAGGCTGGACAAGACCAGACAGTATCATGGAACCTCAGAACTGCCATCAGGCCCCATCCTCTATCCCTTCTATCCCTCTTCCTTCACCACCTCATCTTAACCACTTGATAAGGACTTCATTGCCTGATGCGGTGCATCACTTTTATTTTATTTTAAAGATTTTATTTATTTATTCATGACAGAGAAAGAGAGAGAGAGAGAAACAGGCTCAGGCAGAGGGAGAGGGAGAGAAGCAGGCTCCATGCAGGGAGCCTGATGTGGGACTTGATCCCAGGTCTCCAGGATCACACCCCAGGCCAAAGGCAGCGCCAAACTGCTGGGCCACTGGGGCTGCCCAGGTACATCTGTTTTAACTGCTGGAACACGCAGGTCTCTCCGCCAAGGCCATGAAAGGCTGGGATCTTGGCCCTAAACTTTTATCATCATTATCCATAACTTCTAATTTTTTAAAAATATCTTATGTAGGGCAGCCCTGGTGGCTCAGGAGTTTGGCACCACCTTCAGCCTAAGGTGTGATCCTGGAGACCAGGGATCAAGTCCCACATCAGGCTCCCTGCATGGAGCCTGCTTCTCACTCTGCCTGTGTCTCTGCCTCTCTCTCTCTCTCTCTCTCTCTCTCTCTGTATCTCTCATGAATAAATAAATAAAAATTTTTAAAAAGATCTTATGTATTTATTTGACAGAGAGAGAGCACAGCATGGGGAGAAGCAGAAGGAGAGGGAGAAGCAGGCTCCCCACTGAGCAGGGAGTCCCATGCAGGGCTCGATCCCAGGACCCTGAGCCCGTGACCCAAGCCAAAGGCAGACGCTTATCCAATTGAGCCACCCAGGTGCTCCTTCACAATAACTTTCAGCAGACCTTTCCTGAGATCCATCCATTCCCTCTAAATCACCCAACAAATTGTCCTCAGAGGCAATAGGCTGGTGGTTGAGGCTAGGGAGTAAAGCAGCATCAGGGCTGGTGTGATGGAGGGCTGAACAGAAAAGTGTCACGTATTTCAGATTGGATGGGCCAGGGAGGGCAACTCAGAAGAGGTGGCCCTTGAACTGAGTCTTATAGGATGGGTAGGAGTTGATAAAGTAGAGAGAGGTAAGGGTGTTGGGGGTGGAGTGAATGGCCAACTGCTAAGGAGTAGAATCTTGAGAAACAGAGTCAGGACCGAAGGGAGGCAAGGGGGCGGTTAGGGGGCCAGATGTACAGAGGGGCTTGTACAAACAAGCCTGAGAATGAGCCCTCTCTTAAAGGCACTCAGCTAGCCTCATCTTAGTCGTGGTCCTGATGAAATAGATGGCCCTTTCAGGGATCTAAACAATGAACACGGGCGCCCTGGGTGGCTCAGCGGTTTAGCGCCGCCTTTAGCCCAGGGCCTGATCCTGGAGACCCAGGATCGAGTCCCATGTCGGGCTTCCTGCATGGAGCCTGCCCTCCCTCTGCCTGTGTCTCTGCCTCTGTGTGTGTGTGTGTGTGTGTCGTGAATAAATAAATAAAATCTTTAAAAAAAATAAACAGGGATCCCTGGGTGGCGCAGCAGTTTGGCGCCTGCCTTTGGCCCAGGGCGCGATCCTGGAGACCCGGGATCGAATCCCACGTCGGGCTCCCGGTGCATGGAGCCTGCTTCTCCCTCTGCCTGTGTCTCTGCCTCTCTCTCTCTCTGTGACTATCATGAATAAATAAATAAATAAAATCTTTAAATAAAATAAATAAACAATGAACATTTCATCCTGAAGGTGATGGATGGGGAGCTACTGAATATTTTTAAGCCAGAGACTCAGATAATCAGATTTGCCTGTCCCAGGGCTCTGCAGGGGGTATACAAGAATGAGACAGAGTCCAGAGCTAATTAGAAAGAATTACCAACAGCTTTGATAGCAAATTAGCTCTGGGGTACAGGGTGAGGGCAGAGCGTGGGATGACACTGAGGCAGCTGACATGGAGGCTATGGTGGATGATGGGATCACTGGCCAAGACAGGGAGTACAGGAGGAAGATCAGGTTTGGAGAGAAAAAGAATTCATTTTAGCACATCTCGAAGTGAAGTTGCCTGTAGAATGTTCACATTAACGCGGAAGTCTAGGGCTAGGGAGAAAGGGATCTCAGGCGAAGATTAGGACATTGTCAGCATCGGGATGGTATGTTGAAGTCTTGAGTCTCCATAAAGGGAAGAGAGATGAGGGCAGAACTCCAGAATACAGACATTAAGAGACAGTAGGAGGTGAGGAGCGAACAAGGAGGCTGAGAAGGAATGACTGGAGAGGAGAGAAAACGGAGAAGAGAGTGGCCCAGAAACTGGCAGAGGAAAGCCTCCAGGACTGGATGGAGCTCAGTGGTGTCAGATGGCATCTGAGAGGCTGGGAAAGATGAGAAGGAGACAAAGTCTCTGCTAGCTTGAACAATGAGGAGGTCACCAGTGATCTTGGTCACAACTGTGTTGGGGTGGAATGGGATGGAAGTGAGAACAGGAGGGACACATGGGAAGGAGGGGTCAGAGGGACCTGGGGATGTAGTGAATTCTTTCAAGGAACTCCATCCACTATGAAGGGAAAGAGGGTGGCACCTAGAGGGTGGAGGTAGGTGAGATCGAGAGCAACTTGGAGGAACGCTTGGGTGGCTCAGTGGTTAAGCGTCTGACTTTGGCTCATGGCATGATCCTGGAGTCCGGGGATCAAGTCCTGTATGGGGCTCCCTGCATGGAGCCTGTTTCTCCTCCCTCTGCCTGGGTCTCTGCTTCTCTGTCTGTGTCGTCTCTCATGAATAAATAAATATATAAATCTTTTTTAAAAAGAGAGTGAGCAATTTGGGGCTGTTCTTTTTTTTAAGATTTTATTTATTTATTCATGAGAGACAGAGAGAGAGAGAGGCAGAGGGAAAAGCAGGCTCCATGCAGGGAGCCCGACATGGGACTTGATGCCATGTCTCCAGGATCACACCCTGGGTTGAAGGCGGCGCTAAATCGCTGAGCCACCTAGGCTGCCCCTCTTTTTTTTTTTTTTTTTAATTCTATTAGTTAACATACAGTATAATTTTAGTTTCAAATATACAATATAGTGATTCCTTTAGATGGGAGAGAATTGACCATGGTTATTTCCAGAGGACAAAGAGCCCACGGAGAGGGAAGAGGATGGATGAGGCAGGTGGGGCAAGGATCCATGGTGTGGATGGAGAGGTCCACTCCAGACCAGAGAAGCCCAGACAAAGGGAGGGCATTCTACAGGTGCAGAATGTGAGGAGACTGGAAACTGAGGCAGCCCCCACCCATAACTGTGAAGTTGGGTCATTGTAGAAGGTTGGCTGGGGAGTTGAATTGGGGGAAAGAGGAAGTTTGAAATAACCACTCAGAGGAAATGGGAGACCAAGATGACTTTTGGTGGGACCCCTCATCATTTGTTCATTCATTCACTTAACAACTATTTACAGGGTATCCCTTATGTTCAAGGCACCATACTAACATTGGAGCACAAACAAGATCTGGCTCCTGATACCAAAGGGCTTGAAATCTAGGGCCACACAGTTGGTTGGGTGTCTGACTCTTGGTTTCAGCTCAGGTCTGATTTCAGGGTCATGAGATCAAGCTCCCATCCAGGCTCAGCATGGAGTCTGCTGGAGCTTCTCTCTCACTCTCCCTCTGCCTCTCTACCCCCCCTCAAATAAATACATAAATCTTATTAAAAAGGGAGGGGGCTTAAAGTCTAGCATTTTCCCATTATTGACTAGTGACCATCTGCCAGGCATTGAACTGATAATTTTATATGTCCCCAGTTAGGAATCAAAATAATCCTAAAGGTTGACTATCTTTACAGATTAATAAAGTCAGGTTCAGAGAGGGAAAATGACTTGACCAGGGTCATGGCTAGCAAGAGGCAAAGTTGGTATTTGAGCACAGGCCTATTTGGTTTCATGCTGCCCCTGTAACTTTCTGTCATTCTAATACCCCTTTCTCTCTCTTCTAGATGCCCTTTCTCCCAGCCCAGCTTTTTATTCTTGCACTAGATCCAAGGACACCAGGGCTTCCTAGAGCAACTAACCCAGAGAGCTCAGGGATTGGTGAGCTGGTCTAAGTGAGGTCATCTATGATCACCACCCTATGCCTGTCCATCCAAGACAGTCTTTCCTACCTCTGTAAGGATGCAGGGCTAATCCCCTTGCACAAGCCACCTATCAACATACCACCTCCTCAGAGCCATGTATCACCACCCCTACGGGGGTGACACCCCCCACAGGTCCCTGGTGATGGAGCTGCAGCCTCCACACTCTGCTGGCAGCCAGCTTTGACACACACACACACACACACACACAAACACAAACGGGCAGCCCAGGTGGCTCAGTGGTTTAGTGCCGCCTTCGGCCCGGGGTGCGATCCTGGAGTCCAGGGATCGAGTCCCACGTCAGGCTCCCTGCATGGAGCCTGTGTGTGTGTGTGTGTGTGTGTCTCATGAATAAATAAAATCTTTAAAAAAAAGACACACACAAACATCTGATGGCTTTCACGGTGCCAGTCATCCTGTGCAGATTGCCACAACAAACCCTTTGTTACACCTGGAAACCAAAGCTCTAGAAGCAGGGAGAACACTGTGGACAATGCTTGGAGCTGGAGAAGGCCAGAGCAAGGTTCCAATTCCAGAGGGCTAGATGGTCCCAGGAGCCATCTGGCCAAATTGGGGTGTAAGTCACAGGTGCTCCCTGGGTCACTGGGGGAGATAGGCTAGGAACTCACCCCCCAAAGGAGGCTCAGTTGCTTTGTCATCAGAGTAGCAGTTAAGGGTAGAGGTGCTGAGGTCTGTGCTGCACTTCAATGGGCCATCTTGGCAAAGCACTTAGCTCTCAGAGCTTCAGTGTCCTCATCTGTTAAAGCACTCACCTTCATAAAGAGGCTATTGGGGGTAAGTGAAAACTTGCATACGAAGCTCCCAGCACAGGTCAGCTGTGCAGTAAACACTCTAAAAGGCATTAGCTATTATTTTCTGAGCACAGTGGCAATGGGCTAGAGATGATCAGAACAGTTAGCTGCAGCTGGGAGAGGCTGCAGAAGGTGGCCAAACTGGTAAGAGGAGAGGGCCTTCATTTTTCCCTTGGATTCTTGGAAAGTGAGCAGAGCCATTGACTAACTGATAACACAGTCAGCAGCTGGTCCTAAGGGAAGGGGGGTGAGGACAGGGGGGAGATGCTTCAATTTAAAAAGGATTGAGTGGGGAGAGCTCTGCGGGGAAGAGCTGAATGAAAAACCACCCTGGAAACCCAGCAGCTAGGCAGCTGGTGAGGAAATGTCAAATCCAGCCAGAACTACCATAATTCATGGTATAGGAGGTTACCTTGGGCCAGGCTGCTTGGAAAATTAGAGATCCCAAGGGCAAACTGGGGGGGGGGGGGCTCCCAAGTACCTGCCCCAGCAGGCTTCTTTAGAACTTGGATTTAGAAGGGAAGCTCCCCCGTGGCCAAGATGTTTAAATGCAATTCCATTTATTCTGTTCATCCAACACAGGAGGGCTGGACCAAGAGAGAGGTGGGACACAGATCTGAGGCAAGCCAGGTCCTGCCCTTTGGGAGTCATATTTATTAAATAAGTGATTTATTTGCTTGAATCATTCAAATGACATCTCACTGTCTTCATCTGTAACACGGAGGAAGTGATAATATCTACCACCCAGGGTTGCGGTGAGAATCAAATGAGATGTTAGTTATTGTTAGAATGTGAAGGGGAGTGCCCTAACAGAGGCCCAGGAAATACAGGGCTGAAGAAGGAAGATGGCATCTGCAGCAGGGTATCAGAGAGGGGCATGTGGGGGCTGAGACTCTTGAGAACAGCCTTGACTAAGGATGGTGGACAGGATTTTAGAGAAGGGGACACACCCCAGACAATGGGAACAACCTGCACAAAGTCACAGAGGAGGACAGCCCTTGTAGGGCCAGTGAGGGTCGGAGGAACCCTGAGCAGCCGTCTCCTTTTGCAGCCCATTCTCTACCTCTGGGAGTCTGGTCCTTCCCACCTCCCTGGGCTGAGTCAGTGGCAGAAAGATAAGCCACAGACTAGATTAGATACAGACTAGACACCGGATGCCGAGGACAATGGGGTCTCAGAGGAAGGAGAGGGCCTTTCAGCTGGAACCCTCCAGGGAGACTTCCTGGAAGAGGGGGCATTTGAGTGGAGCCCCAGATTTTGAAGTATACTAAGGAGGAGATTTCGAATGGACAGTGCTATACAGAATCAGGAGTGCAGGGCAGCCCTGGTGACTCAGCGGTTTAGCGCTGCCTTCAGCCCAGGGCGGGATCCTGGGGACCCAGGATTGAGTCCCACGTCAGGCTCCCTGCATGGAGCCTGCTTCTTGCCCTGTCTGTGTCTCTGCCTCTCTCTGTCTTTCATGAATAAACAAATAAAATCTTAAATAAATTTTTAAAAAAGAATAAGGAGTGCAGATGAGTGGAAGGAAAGAGATGGAACCAAAGCATAGGATGTGGGAAGATAGATTCAGGCCTTGAATGCCAGGCTAAAAGTGTAGGCAAAGGGAGACCTTAAACTCCACAGGGGGGAGTAAGTGCGATGGTCAAAGGCCAGTTTCAGAGAGATGAGTCTGGGGTAGTGAATAGGAGGTGTTAGATCTGAGAAGTTAACCAGGGTCCCATCAGCATCCAGATGTAAGGTTCAGCTAATGAACATCCCAAGGTTAAGAGGAGAGGATGCAAGCGGGAACCATGGTATTTGGAAGCGGAGAAAGAGGGAAGAGTCCAAAATGGACTCCAAGGAGACCTGTAGTCCTTCCTTTCTGAATGGTTCCCTCCTCTCCCATCAGCTTTTCCTAACGCAGGAGGATGATTCAATCTTCTGGAAGACCCTGGCTCAGGAGCCTTAGGGAGTTAGGTCCTAGGAGGCAGCTAAGCTGAGCCTTGAGGCCTCTGGGCTCCAGTGACAGGAAGCTCTCTGTTCCACCCCCACCCCCAGCTGGGGGTCCCTGTCCCGGCACGGTGGGTGCGGAAGAGCTCTAGGCCTAGAGACGGGGTTACGGGCAGTCAGGCCCATCCCCAAATTTAATGCACGCGAGAGTATCACCCTTTACGGTGCCCTTCCCCAAGTCTAAGTGGGTCTCTAAATTCCCGTGGCGCCGACAGGGTTAAAGCCAGCTCAAGTCACCGCCCCCGCCCCCCCCGCGCACCTGCCCGCGGCAACGGCGAACGCCGGAGCCGGCAAGCGCGGGACTAGGGCTGCGAGGGGTGCGCGGGGGCGGGGGGCAGCGGAGCAGCTGATTGACGGGCGGGGCGGTGATTGGCAGCTGCCGAGCGGCGGGGTGCGGGGAGGGCGGGGCGGCGGGGCGCTGGGTGGGCGTCCCACGCCCCCGGTGTCGCGGGCCGCGGCGTTGGCGCCCACCGCCGGCGGGCCCGGGACCGCTCCTGCCGTGCGCGAGCCGTGCCTGCGCCGGGCGGCGCCCTCCTCCCCGGACCCCGCGGCTGGCGGTGTCTCTCGGGCGACGCTCGGGTGCGCGGCGGTGGCGGCGGCTGCCGGAGCGCGCTCGCCGCGCGGGCTCGGGCTCGGGCTCGGGCTCGGGCTCGGGCTCGGGCTGGGGCTCCGGCTCCCGCCGTCCGGGGAGCGCCCGGCGCGCACACGCAGCGCCCCGACCCCGCCGAGGGCCCCCGGGGCGCGGGAGGGTCCCCGCCAGCAGGTCGCCGCGCCCGTCGGCTGCGCCCGGCGTCGGGAGGGACCGCGGGCCCCGGGGCGTCCCTCGCTCCCTCCCCGCCTCGCGTCCGCCGGCCCAGGAGGCGGGGAGACTGAACTTCAGCGGCGACGCCCGCCGGGCCGGGAGCCGCGCGATGGCCGAGGGGCCGGGCGGCGGAGGGCCCCGCGGGGACGGGGCCGGCGGCCGGGCGGCCGAGGAGGAGGTGGTGCGGCGGCGCTGCCGGCGGGGGGAGGAGGCCGAGGTCTCGCAGCCTCGGCCCGAGGGACCCCGCGGCCTGGCCGCCGTGCCCCCAGTGGAGGAGCGGTTCCGCCAGATGCACCTACACAAGCAGGTGTCCTACAGGTAAGGAGAACGGGGGCGAGGGGAGCGAATGGCTCGGGACCCCCACCCCCACCCCCACCCCCACCCCCACCCCCTTTCAGTCAACATTCTCTGGCGCTGCTCTAGGCCCCCGCGATTCAGAAAGGACCACCACGGGGTCCCTGCCCTCCGCGTGCCAGGGTAAGGGGGCGCTTCGGGAGCCCCTCTCTCTAGGAACCACCCTATTCATTCAACATGGAATTACTGACGCCAGCTGAGAGTACCAGACGCTGTACTAGGCACCGAAGAGAGAAATAACCGAGACATGATCCCCACGAACCTCTCTCTGCTGAGGAGAGCCAGGAGATGCCCCCCATGACCCTTCTTCTGGGGCAAAGGGGGACCCCCCTATTCAGTCTCTAGGCCTTACCTGGACTTCCCTGTGGGCTGACCAGGTGCTTGGCACTGGCTTGAGGAAGTGACTAGGGTGCTCCCTGCCACCATGGCTGAGACCCTGCTGCCCAGAGGTGAAGAAGGAACCCCCTCCTGGACCTCTTTGCCCTGACAGGCCCTCGCTGGCATCCCCAGTAACAGAGTGAACCTCTCACTACCCTGGAATCTCCTTAACCATCTTCTGTGAATGATTCCCAGCCTCCCTGGTCCTACCATCTCTACCCAGGGGAATCAGCTGCCACGGGCCCCAGAGACCACATTTACAACTTAGAATAGGGTGTGGGAGAGCTGCCCCTCAAGTAAGAGTGGGTAGGGGGTCTGAGGAGTAGGTGGAGGTAGGGCAGGGGCAGCCCTTCCTGGGAGAGGTCTTCCTCTCCCAGACCACAGCCTCCACATGGACTTGCTGCCCCTCTAAAGCCCCTAGGCCAGAGTGACCTCCTCTGGATGGTCTAGTAGGGACACTGAGGCATCTGCAGTCCCTAAAGCTGTCGGCCTGGTTAGAGAGGACAGGTTTCCTGTCTGTTTGCAACCTGGGGACTTGAGGTGTGTCTCAGGCTGCCCTGCTTCTCCTTGGGGCTTCTGGGAAGGCATTTCATAAAACTGGCCCAGCCTTGGGAGCTTGACAGGCTTGAATGGACCATGAGGCCTCCATCACTTGGGGGAGGATGGGAGAGAAGGGGAGGAAACTTCACTATCATGAACTGGGATGCTCAGAATAAATAGGGAGTAGGATGGGTCCACATCGGCTCTGCCTTCATTTTCTGGGGTTTGTAAGGAATCAGGGCCCCCCGGCTCCATATCCAGTTCTCAAACACCAAGTTGAGAGGAGGGCATCATCTGTCCCCTGCCTTGTGTTTGCAGATAAAAGTGTCCCCCTGAAGTCCTCTGGGGGAGGAGAGAGGACCAGGGACTGATGGGGAATGGAGCATAGAATGTAGAATCCTGGAAGAAATATTAGTCTGGGAGTCCAGAGACCTGGCTTGTGTCTTACTTCTGCCAGGGACTTGCTATAGGTCCTTGAGCTAGACAGTCCCTGTCTCTGAGCCTCAGTTCTTCATCTGTAACGTAAGGGGATGCCTCCCCACAAACCTTCCTTGGCTGTGGAGCAAGGACAAATAGCATCTGAAGCTGGAAAGGAGGCCAGAATGGGATTGAGATTAGAGGATTGTAAACAGAGAATAATGAAAGGGCTGAGATGGGAAGTGTGTGCATGGTGTGTGTGCACGCGCGTGTGTGTGTGTGACCGTGCATGTGCACGTGCGCACCCCCCCATCCAACCTCCCCACAGGAACAGCAGCAAGGACTGGGATTCCCCCAGGGTGGTTCCTGAATGGAGACCCCTTCACAGCCCCAACTTGAGGCCTCTAGTCACCTCAACGATGCAGGGTGACCCAGCTGTGGCTTCTCTCAGGTTGTAAAGGGATCAGGAGACCTTCAGGTCCCCTGTGTGAGGGCCACAGGACACAGCAGTGAGGTGGGTTCCAGCTGGCACCCCTGGACAGATCACACAAGGCACCTCCTTGCACCCCGCAGTCAGGCCAGGAGCCCAATCTTAGAGCAGCACATGGCATCGAGGCAAAAAGTCTCGTGGGTAGAGGGCAGCCCTGGAAAAGCACAGCCCTGGGCCTCTCGGGGGGGGGGGGGGGGGGAGACCCTGGCTGGAATGAGCTGTGTTTCTAGCTGTGTTTCTAGCTAAGCCCTCCCGTGTGGCTGCTGTCCTGCATGGCCTGATGACGATCCCACTCCTCCCTTGTACAGGTCACTGGGGGCTGGCAAGACTCCAGCCCACAGTGGCCTTTTGCACATCCTCCGCCTGCCACAGTTGTGCACAGCTCTGGCTCGCAGATAAACCTCCCACCCCGCTGTGACGAGTTGCTAAGAAAAGCAATTGAAAGCCCTTCACAGAAAGAAAAGGCTTTTAGACAGAAATGCGGGGGCAAAAAAATCTGAGGGCGAGGGGTGGAAGCGGAAGCAGGATTGAGGCCTGGCTGCCTCTGACGTAAGTGAGGACGGGGGCTTTCAGCAGGACACTAGAAGCTTTTAGGGACGTTATGGTTTCTGGGAAATAGGTTCCCGCAGGCCCTTTTGTGGGCTGGATGCGGCCCTGGCAACTGCTTTAGGTGGTTGGAAAGATGGCACAACTGCCAATAGTAACTCTTGATGGGTAAGAGGAGTGGGGGTACATCTCGTATCTTTTTTTTTAATTTATTTATGATAGTCACACACAGAGAGAGAGAGAGAGAGAGAGGCAGAGACACAAGCAGGCTCCATGCACCGGGAGCCTGATGTGGGACTCGATCCCGGGTCTCCAGGATCACGCCCTGGGCCAAAGGCAGGCGCTAAACCACTGCGCCACCCAGGGATCCCCTACATCTCGTATCTTTGTGTGGGCTCGAGGAAAAGTATCTCCCATATAGTTGAGAAAGTCCTGAACACTCAAGATTGGGCTCAGGAGACCATTTCTCCAGCCTGGGAAAAGCCAGAGGGGGTACAAGCGACATTGGGTTTGGTCTGAAAGGGTCAAAAGATGATGAGCTGAGTAGCTAAGCCCAGTGGTTCCCACACCAGATCACCTGGGGATATTTTTAAGAAATCCTTTCTAAAACCTTATCTGTGGAGACCCTGCCATAGGTCACCCAGGGTTGGGACGTGAGCATCTCAACTTTAAAAACCCTTCCCAGGTGATTTTGGTGGTGAAGCACGTTTAGAAACTTGTGAAGAAGCTGAAGGAGAGAGAAAAGGTAACATGTGAGTGTGGCTGGCAGGGGGCTCCCCTGTGCTGGGCACTCCTGTGGCCCCAGTAGGGCCCTGAAGGAGGACCAGCACCTCTGTCTACAGTTCTGGCCCTGGGCCAGGTACTGTATGAGACAGAAGTGTGGGACACGGTCCCTTCCCCTGCCAAAAGCATGATTGTGTCCCAGGCCAAGCTTTGCATGTCACACAGTCTCTGTCACTCTGCTCTGCCATTGTAGCACAAAAGTGGCCACAGACAATACGCAAACGAATGAGCGTGGCTGGATTCCAGTAGAGCTTTATTTATAGATGCTGAACTTTAAATTTCATATCATTTCCACTGTCACAAATATTATTCTTTTGCTTTTTTTCCCAACCATTTAAAATTGTAAAAACCATTCTTAGCTCACAGTCATCCAAAAAGAGGCAGCAGGTCGGATATGGCCCACCGGCCCTGGTTTGCCAGTCCCTGATCCAGGAGATGGGACAGACGTACCACAGGGAAGACAGTGATGGTTGGCATTGAGAATCAACCCCGGGTGTTGGGCGAAGCAGCCCAGGCCTTCCCACTGAGAGAGGCATTGCACATGCATGCAGCCTTTGGGGTCAGATAGACCTGGGTTCTAACTCCAGCCAGGGCCCTTCCAACTGGTTAGGTCACTTTCCCCTCTGACCCTGTTTCCTCATAGAGAAAACAGGAACAATAATACCCACACAGGAGAATGGCTGGGAAGATTAAAGAAGATAAGACGTGTAAAATTCCTGATTCCTGTAGCAAGGATGAGACCCAAGTTAGAAGATCTTTGGCTCTCTCTAGCTGGGCCTCCGGGGGTGGGGGGTACGGCAAGTGTCCAGGAGGGCCCCCAAGGAGGCTGGCCCTGAGTGATGGATGGGTAATAAGACCTGGGAGTGGTAGAGTTTTACGGAGACTAAGCAAAGGCTGAGCATGAGTGCACGTCCCACAGTGCAGCTCTCCCTCTTCTCCCCCTCCCCCGCCAGAGGGGGGCTGAGGGGAAACGACTGGGGGAGCCAACTGGCAGGGAAGGGTGCCCCTCCTGTGGGCACAGGGGGCTGTGGGCACACAGCTCCTCAAGGGAGGGGCACCTGATCCAACTCTCCCTGCTGCTATTTACCAGAAGCTAAAAATAACCCAAGAGTGACAGGGAGATGGGGCCGATTTGTAATTTAAATAGCAACAGGATAAAGCAAGGAGCTGCAAGAGATCACATTCTGTCCTGAATTAAAAATGCAAAAACCGGGGGCAGAGAGCTGAGCTGGAGCCAGAGGAGGGGTCTGCTGCCAGAGGAAGCTGGGGAGGGGTGGGGGCTGGAGATCCTTCCTCCCCTCAGGCACCTGAGGTTCTTGCTGACCAGTGACTCTAAGGCCAAGGAGGGCAGTGCCCAAAGGTAGAGCTGAGAGCAGTGCCCGGATTGGGATCCCAAAGAGATGGTTTTCTCCAACCCTATTTTGGCACAGGGTGCTTAGGACATACTCCCCAGCAGCTCGTGCTCCCACCCCTGCGTCAGGGGAGCACAAGCTATTTGGGCATTTTGGAAGGAAGCTGGCAGCGTGCTGCTGAAAACGTAGCTCGGGGCCAGGCATCAGGACGCCTGGCTTAGGGTCTCATTTTTGCTTCGATTGGTACAATTTCAGAGCAGAGCATTCTGAGAGGCCCCTCGAGGGTCCAGGTCCCACGGACAAAGGTTAGCACAGGCTTCAAGGATGTACAAAGTGGGTAAGGAAGGCATTAGGAAGAGATTTGGCTTCTGCTGAGCTCTACTGTGCTTGGCCGGGGTCCTCAGCCTACAGATGTCCGCAGAAGGAAGACTAAGCCATGTTCATAGAGTAGGTGGGGATTTGAGGACTCCTGGGCAGTTCACTCCAAAGCCCTTTTTACTCTGCCAGGCTTCCAAGGGCTAGACTTTCATCTTTAAGGATCTTTTCTTTTGGGTCTAAATGTACCTATCTCTAGGAAGGGTGGTAGGTCAAGAGGCATGAGGTTGAAAGGTGCTTCTGCAGCCCTGTCTTATGACCTGATAGATGGGGGTTGGAGGCTTGAAAGACAGGAAGTCTGCTGATCCTGCCCTGGGGGCTTGGCTACAGTGGGGGTGGGAGGGAGCTCCTTCCTGAAGATCCAGCTGACCCACAGTAAGGAAAGAACCACCCAGGCTCCTCTCACCTCCAGCCTGGGAACCTAGGAGGTGCCAAAGGACAGTTTCAGAGAGAGATCATGGTTTGAGGGCTGCCCTTGACTGCAGAGCTGCTGATGCTATACCTCTAGCTCTCTTGCCCCCGCAGAGGAGGATCCCAGCACCCCCTCCAGATTTCTTCCTGCACATGACTTTAATGAGGCTGCCCAGAGGAGTCTAATCAAATTTCCATCTGTCACTAGCCAGTGGCACATGCAGCCCTACTCAGGTACATGTCTCCTCTGTGGGGGCAGAGGCTCTGTACTTTGGCAGAGATCAGTGATCAGCAGGTGCTGTGGGACTTTGGGTTGCTCAAGGGCTTCAGCAGGTACCTGGATGACAGGCTTAGCTGCTCAGGAGGGATTTAGATTCAAAAAATTCCCCATGTCTCACCACAGCCACTAGTGCAAACAGGACAGTCTCCCTCCTTCTGTTCAGCTTGTTGGTAACCTTTACTCAGCATATCTCCACTTCCATGGGAAGTTACTGAACATGTACTGTGCACTCAACATGGAGCTAAAAGCAGCACAGGGTTCGAGAATCTTGTAAGGAGACAAGATTAATGTGTACAAAAGGTCTCATGATATAGGAATATTCTTGGGAACAGAAGCGAGTGTCAGAGATAAATTGTGGGGTGAGAATGCTGGTTCTAGGGCACCATTCGAGACTTAGGTGTTTAAAAAATATTTGTTATACAAATGAATAAGTAAAAACCTGGAGGTTGGGAAGGAGATGCAAATGAATCAGCACAGAGAGATTTTAGAAATCATCTGGTCCAACCCAGAGATGTTAAGTGACTTGCCCAAGAGTCGCACAGCAAGGGCTGGGGTTTGAACCAGAGGATTCTGTGCCTGGAACTCTTTTCACCTTCCCACTTTTGCTTCTTGGGCTTCGGTTTTAAAGGATGGAGATTTTGATTGGGCAAGCATTATGGGCAGACAGGACAAGGAAAGCACCATAGGCAGAATGGATTGGCACGGGTGAGGGTGGCATGTTAATAGAAGTGTGAAAAAGCAATGTTTATTGAGCACCTACTGTGAGGCAAGCACCAGCACGGTGTGAGCTGAGAGAAAATCTCCACGGGGAAAGCCTGGACAAAGAGGCAAAAAAGAAAGGAACCAGGAACCAGAGCATAAGGAGCCTCGAAGGTCAGGCCAAGGAGGCCAGCTTGGCTGGTTTTGAGAGCAGAGGCTGTCCAGATTGTGGGTTGAGCATTTTGTGCCCTGGTACATTTCTTTTCCCCAGCTCCCATTTGCTCATCCAGGCCACTGAAAGTAGAACATCTCACCCTCTGGGGCCTCAACAAAGCCCAGAATAATTTTCTTACCCAGATTCCTCTTCCTGTGCGTATCTGAATGGATTCTGAGGGGTCCCCAGCTCCCCAATGCTGGCACAGGTTGTACTAGGAACTGTCAAGGGCATCCTTCCCAGCACTGCGCACCTGTCCTTTCCAGCCTTGTCCTCCCAACTCCACCTGGAAAGTACTGACAGTTCGGAGGAGCACAAGCCCAAGGGGATCCTGGTCCTACAGTCAGGAATGCTCTGCCTCTCAGAGCCTCCAGCCTGTCCGGCTTCCCCTTCAGGAGTCACATTTCCTGCTCTCTGCTGCTCCAGGGCCAACCTCAGACTGAAAACAAGCCCAGCCTCATTTCCTCTGTTTAACTGCTCCAGCGACTTGCAGAATCCCTGGGAGAGGAGGACATGGCTCTGCAACATTCTCCTTCTAGAATAAGCCTTGGCCTGGCTGGCAGAGTCTCTGATGGGCCACAGCATACAGAACCTGCCTTGAAAAATTCAGATGATGGGCTGCAAAGGGGGGTGCCAAGCCTCAGAGTCATCACCATGCTATGTCTCAACCTCAGAGAGGCAATGCAATGTCTTATTTAAGGATACAGATCCTGGGATGAGGTTCTTAATTCTACCACTTACCAGCTGGGTGACCTTGGACAAATGAGCTTAGTGGCTCTGTGCCTCAGTTTCCCCATCTGTAAAAGGAAGGAAGAAACAGGATAGGGTCGCTATAAGGATTCAAAGGTCTCTGGGACAGACATGTCCAAGAAATATTCACTGTTGTTTTATCATTATTGAATGTGAATTATTCAGACAGAGCATAATTTATTAAACAAATATGCATTGAGAAATATTATGTTCCAGCCATGAGGGACACAAAGGTGACTATAGCACCCGATGGAGGTTTCCAAGGCTGGGATAGCATCGTGTGCATTCCTGTGTCTGCAAGTTCTGCAGTGTAAATGTTTATTGAACTGAACTGAACTGACACCATTTCTGTCCTCGAGAAATTTACAGCCTTTCTGGGGTAACAAACACATATAAAGCTCAAGCACTAATTACAGGGTGGTGTGATTAAAGAATGCTTGAGGAAGGGATGATTTCCATCTCAGAACCAACCCTAACCATAAAGAGTAAGCGTATGCTTTACTATTTATTTACTAAATCTTCACGATGGCCTCAGAGTCCAGCAGGCAGTTTTGTTATTTTTCAGACACATCAAGTATGTCCCTTACTCAGGGCCTTTGCTATTTCTGTTCCTTCCACCTAGAATGCTTTTCTCCCAAATAGTCGTGTCATTTGTGCTCCTGATTCATCTAGGCTCAGAGAGGCCTTCCCTGATATCCCACCTAAGTGGGAAATCAAACTGTTTCCTCCTCATCAAACTCTTTCCCCTTCACTTTGGCTTCTTTTTTTCTCTATAGCACTCCTGGCATTACTTCGTAGAATATCTGCTTTCTAGGTGTCTTCCCCACTAGAATCTGAGCTCTGTGAGCTTAGAGCCCTGGTTCCTTGCTCACTGCCTAATACAGCGTTTGATGCACAGAAGGCGCTCAATAAATATTTATTGAATGAATTCATCTATAAACCCTTTTACGTCTTATTTAATCCGCACTAAACTCCATGTGCCTAATTATTACTATTGCCCTTCCTTCCATTTTACAGATAAGAAAAGTGAGGCTCAGGAAAGCTCCCTGACATATATTCATCAGCCTGTTTATCTCCTACATTATTCCAGAAAGGATTTAAGGTGACTCAGAGAAGTAGCCCTCTCTGACCTGATCCAGTAAGTGGCAGAGTCAGGACAGGAGCCCCCATCTTCTGGCTCTGTTCTGTTTACTTTTTCCTCTCCACCGCTGTCCCGTGTGCCCAGCCCTGGGTTGGATGGTGTGATGCTCACAGAGGCGTTAAGGAGAGAGAGGTGTGTGGGGGCTGGCCACTGCCCACCGATGTACCCTCAGAGTTGTGATGAAGTGGGAGATCCTAGCAGGTGCAAGAGGTGAAGATGGGAGAGTCCGCATGGAGAGGATGGCCAGACGGAAGGCGAGCTTCGGATTCCAGCCCGGGCAAGCCTAAGCCTAAGGCTGGCTGGCAGCCTCTGACTCGGGCTGTCTCTGGCTGCTGGGCTGGGCTTGTCCTCACCTGCCTCTGGCCCTCCCATGCCGCTCCTCTTCCCAAGCAGCCTCCTGCCCAGCCGGCGGAAGGCGCCTACGAGGCCTGTGGTCCTCTTCTGGGGCGGCCGGCCGGCCTCTCGCGGGGCCCCCCGGTCAGGAAGTGCCGAAAGAGGAAGAGAGTCGCCGCCGGGCAGGATGAGCGTACTGGGGGCTGGCCACAGTACCGGGGCAGGCTGCGATGAGGCCACAGCCCTGGGCCCCGCGGAGGCGCTGGGGACAGAAGAAGGGGAACGGCCGGGGGCACTGAGGCAGATGTGGCGCTACCGCTCCTGGGACGTGCCACAGATCCCAGCCGAGGCCCCCCAGACACAGTAGGTACTCGAGGAGGCCCGGGAATGGGCTCGTGGGCTCGGGGACCTCTGGGCCTCTGTGAGTCCTTTATCTGGGGTGGGGTGGGGGTGGTGGCATACGTGAGCTTATCTACCAGTTGTCCAGCGGCTCTGCAGAGGCTCAGGGAAGGGCAGAGGGGTCCTCGACAGGGCAAGGGAAGTTCTGGTGTTTGAATTGTTGGGGGGCAGTGTGGCAGGAGGCTGGGCTGAGGGAGCTAACAGCAGAGGGATCTGGGAAGAAGAGCCCCTTCCCCCGCCAGGAGTGTGGTAGTGGGTGTTGTGAGACTGTGTGCAAACTCCAGCTGCCTCTGGTCTCCTCCCTCAGAGCTTAGTGTCAGAACCATTGTGAAACTTCCTCAGAGGGACCCATGCACCCCAGAAGGACAGTGTCAGGGCGACTTGGGGATTTCACTGCCCTCTTCCTGGTTCCCCCGGCACCTGTGCTGGCTGGAGGGCTGGCGCCCCACCTCCCTGGGTCAGACCTTCTCTGGAGAACCTTTAAGGATGCTGGGAGAAAGTTCTGACCTCCTGGGTGCTGGCTATTTCTCAGAACCACAGGCCTGCCCTCAGGTCACGGCCCCGAGCGTTGGTGATATGCCGCTGGCTACGGCTGGAAAATGGGCTGCCAGAACCCCAGAGGAGAGGGTGAAAGTGAAGGTGACACAGGATGTGGCTTCGCAGAGAGGAGTGCTAACAGAAACAGCGGGCAACTGATGTGGGCATTGGGGTGGCAGACTTTGGGAGGAAGGGGATCCTGTTTTCCAGGTTCCTGGTGTCTGCTGCTCATTCCCAAGCATGCATGCTGGCTGGGCCAGCCCAGGGGATCGCTCTCTGATTCCAAATGCTTTCCTCATCTCTTGAGGGGGACCACCTCTGCTGCCTTTGGGGGTGTGTTTGTGCTTGTGCTTGCGAGGTATACTTCTGGGCGGGTGATGAGTGCATAAGAGCGACGTGGCAACTTGCAACTGCTGTGGGCGGGGGGGGCAGGCGGAGGTGGCTATCTGTGAGTAGGAGAGAGATGTGTATGTTCCCTGTAGGTGTATGTGTTGGTGGATGAGAATATGGTTCTTATGTGTCTATACGTGTGCATGTGTACGAGGCATGCAGGTGACTCCTGTAGTGTAAGAGATCTACAGGCTCCATTGGATATTGCATTGGGAAAACACTACATGTTAGGAGTGTGCCAAGGGGTGGGAAACGACTGTGAAGAGCTGAGGAGAGAGGAATTTGTATGAGAAACGTGTATGTTCTTTGTTGGTGTGTGCCAGGGTCACTACATGACCTTGGTCCTAGCATGTATATCGGAGTGTGAGGCTGGGGTGGGAAGTGTGAGTCTAGGTAAGGAGTGAGCCTAAGTGTGTGTGAGAGGCGTGTTTGTTCTGTGTCTGTGGGGAGCACTGTGTGACTTCTGCGCCTGTGGGTGTGATTTGGGAGAGCAAGAGGGTAAGAGTGGAGACTGAGCGGTTGGGAGTGGGTACAGGGTGAGCAAGAGAGGCGTCTGTACCCGAGCGGCTGCGGGAGAGAGGGGGTGACAGCTGCCCTCGCGGGTGTTCACTCGTGAGCGGTGAGCGTGTAGGTTGTTCGGGGAGGGGCTAAGGGGAGGAAAGGCTTTGTGCGCCGGGGCGTGCCCAGGGCAGGTGTGTCGGCCCGGCCCGAGGAGATACTGCGGGATCCGCGAGGACCAGCGTGGGGGGGAGGCGCGACCTCGAGGCCCCGCCCCTCCCGGGCCCCGCCCCTCCCGGCCCCGACCACTCCGGCCGCCGGGGCGGGTTGCGGCGCGGCCCACGGCCGGCAGAGGGCGCCGCGAGCCGGAGCCGCCGCGCAGCCGAGGGGGCGTGCTCGGCGGCGGGCAGGCAGCGGCCCGGCCAGCTATGCGGGGTCCTGCGGCCGCGGCCGGCGGCACTTCCTGGAGCGGCGGCGGCCCCTTCCCGGGCACCTGGGCGTGGGGCGCGGGGGCGCGCGGCGCGGGGCGGGCGGAGCGAGGGCGCGCCATGGCCGCGGCAGGCGGCGCGGAGCCGGCGTGCTGAGCCCCGGCCGCCCGCCCGGCATGGGCGTCTCCCGCGGGCCCGCCGCCGGCCGGGGCTAGGGCCGGATGGAGCCGCGGGACGGCAGCCCCGAGGCCCGGAGCAGCGACTCGGAGTCGGCCTCCGCCTCGTCCAGCGGCTCCGAGCGCGACGCGGGTCCCGAGCCGGACAAGGCGCCGCGGCGCCTCAACAAGCGGCGCTTCCCCGGGCTGCGGCTCTTCGGGCACAGGTGAGCGCGCGGCGGCGGGCGGGCGGGCGGGGCGGGCACCGCGGCCGTCTCGGGACGGACCTGGACGGGACGTGTCCGCCGGGCGCGGGCGCCGCGGGCTGTGTGCGGTCGGCCCCGCTCGGCTCGTCCTGCCGCTCGGCGCGCCTCCTCTGTGGTACCCAGGCCGGGGCAGCCTCCAGCTGCGTGCAGGGGCAGCACCGGCAGGGGGGTCCCCGTGGCCACTCACGCGCCCCTTCTTGGCACGGAGAGACCAGGGTCCCCTCGAGCCTCCTGGCCGCAGTGAGGTGTGTGCAGGGGGTGAGGGGTCATGCCGCCCCCACCCCCGGGCCTCGCCGGGGCGCTTGCCTACCACCCCTGCATGGCATCTGCAGAACATGGCCTCTGCTGATCCTGGCACAACACATGGCTGTCCCAGAGTTCTGGCCACTGAGCTGATCGCTCATCACTTTAAGCCTCTCGCGGAGGCTGGGGGTGCCTGGCCACCTGTTCTGTATTGCTCTGCTCTGCGTTAGCGGAGAGACCCCAGCCTCTACCTTGTTAGGCAGTAGGCACTTTTCCCCTCTACCCCGCATCCAGCTCTTGCTGGGTAAGGGGTGGGGTGGGCTGCAGCCTGGAATCTTTGCTGCCTGCTCAAGCTCCGTCCGTCCTGCCCCCTCCTCTTGCACACCAAATGTCACCGTCTTATGCCTGGGACGGGGTTGACCAGGACTCTGGTGAGGACCTGGGGGAGGGTGTGGAAAGACTGAGTGCAAGCCGCTCATGGCATGTGTGCCAGCGTTGGCTGGGAGCCGCTTCCTGCCATGCAGCCCTGGTGTAAGGTGAGTGAAGGTGGAGCCCCGTGAGTACCCCACCTGGCTCCCTGGGCTTTTTCCTGACTGACCACTGCCCTCCTGCAGTGGTCAGGGAGCTTGCAGCCAATCAGCTAAGGACCCCAGAGGCTTGGACTCTGATCACTTGGAGCCTGCCCAGGTCCTCCCTCTCACTTTTCTTCAGTTGCCCTGGCTTCGGGGCATTCGGCACACCCCCTACCCGAGCTTTGCCCTGACCCTTCCCAGGGTAGACTTTACCCACCAATAACCCCGGGCAGTTTTTTCTCCTGTCGCACGGGTTGGCAAACCTGTAATGCTGACCTATGCCCTCTGCCAGCCTTACCCTGGCCAGGGCCCTGTTCTTTGTATCTGTGTCACCAAGCACACGCAGAGAGCAGGATTCTCACACTGCCAGATGGAGCTCCGTGGGCTCTTGTGAAGCCACGCAAGCTTCAATGTCATATAAAACAGGCAGAGAGAGCGAGGCTTCCAGTACCTCTGTTTTGTCACCCACAGCCCTGCAAGATGGAGCAGTTTACACCTAGCTCTGCAGGATGTAGCCTCCGGTGTTCACAGGCTCCGGAGGGAGAGGGAGGGGCTCCACCAGAGGCTTCCTGTCCCTGCCCACAGGGTACCAAGTGTTGGGTTCTTGTGGCCTGTGGCTGTGGCCCCTTCTGAAGGGTACAGGTTTGTGCGTGTAGGGATGACCCTCAGGCACGTCCAAAGGCAAGAACAAGAAGCAAGAGAATCAGCAAATACCTTCATGGAATTCTCTAAGCAGGATACGTGTTGTATAGATGAGAAAAAACTCAAGCTCAAAGAAATGAATAGTTTGTCCAGAGTCACCCAGCAAGCAAGAGAGGAGAGGGAGAGTTTGAACTCTAGTCCAAAACCCTTTCTGTCTACCAGGCTCCCAAACAGAACATCACAATGACCTAGGGAGCTTTAGGAAATTCAGATTCCTAGATCTTATCCTCAGCATGCCTGACTCATCAGGTCTGGAGATTGGGTCTGGGTGTGTGTGTGTGTGTGTGTGTGTGTGTTTTAAAGCTTCACAAGTGTTTCTAATATGCTACCAGGTTTGAGGACCAAAGTATTACATCACTCTGGGGATGGTACGTGATCTGATAGGCTGTTTAATAAGAAAATCAAACAGCACCTCTGGAAGCATGTGAGGAGCGTCTCTGCGTAGTAGCACTGTGCTGGGGCAGTGGGTTATTCAGAAATGAATATATTTGGAAAAGCCAGTAGAGTCAGGGAGAGGGCAGTTGGGAAAAAGACTTTCCTGAATGGCCTGGGAACTCAGAGAATCAGATGCCCCCTGGGGCTGACCCCCTACCCCTTGCGTTGGTTGGAGAGAGGGGGCAGACATTTGGGATAGTACACTTGCTCTGGGCATTGTCCTTTAATGTTTTTTCTTTGGTTGAATCGCCTTTGCTAGTTGCATTTTCAGGTGAAAGTCCCCAGTGCCGTGGCTGGAGCCAGCCCCTCCCCTCCATCTTTTCCTCGGTCTCCATGTTCATCCTTAACCAGGCTCTTGCTTCTTGTTGGGCTTCCATCCTCTGCGTTTAGCCCATCCTCAGACCTTGGGACTGAGGGACCTGAGAAGTGAATTGACAGTGGCCAGAAGGAAGGACCGACGATAACAAGTAGATTGGTGGTGGCCGCTGAGGCTGCATTCAGATCTTGGCTTGGTGCTTGAGTTCTATAATCAGTGCTCTGCTGCGGGCTTGGGAGGGGTAGTGGTGGTACATGGGCCTCGCGTTTGCCATCCCCAATCTGGGCAGGTTGAACAGTCTGTGAATGGCAGCCTCTTTGGCATCTTCCTTAAAGAGGCTTTTCCTTAAAGCCCATCTCAGACCCCGGCAACTGGCTTCACTCTCTTGGAACCTGGGGAGCAGTAACAACTGCTTCTCTTTTAGCACAGCAAGACAAAAAGCTAGGCCCTGATCCTCCCAGTTCCATTCCACCTCATGGATCCTTGCGGGGAGCCATCAGCCCCTCCCGGAAGAATAGGTATAGGCCCTGCCCTAATTCCAGGACATATGGGGTTTCCTCTGTCCTTATCCTTCAGATGCTATTGGCCTAGGGGGTGGTCAGTCAGAAGCGGGAGGGCAATTGATTCCACCTTCTTCTGCTCTTCCAGGGCCCACATGGAGAGAGGACTCACTTATCCTCTGGCATGGTCCCAGCAGCCTGACCCTGGGCAGGTCACACAGCTTGTGGATTAACTGGTTTTGCACCTCAGGGGCATCAGAAATTACTTGGCACTTCACACGCCTAGACATAAGGAGCCTGGCCCTGCAGAGCCCCTGGGAGCCTGAGCATTGGCTCTGTACCCCCTGTCCCTTCATTAGTGCTCAAAGTCGTCAGTTCCCAGAGGGCAGGAAATGCAACTGTGGAACAAGTTTGAGACAGTAGGTCCCATTTAGAGGTGATGCCACATGGCCCCAAGTGAGCGTAGTCTAGACTGGTAGAGGGTGCCCGCTGGGCAGCCTGAGCTGAACTTTGGGTTGGATTTTGCAGTGCTCGGGAAGGTACGTGGTGAGGGATGCCTCTTGTAGAGGTGAGAACCCCTGTCTGTGGTGCCGGGATGTCTGGGAGCAAAGAAGCCTCTTTAAGTGGCTTGTCTTACTCAGGCTAATACTGGGAGTGGCCCGGGTGTCCAGAGGACCAGGTGCAGCCAGAGTCCCTGGATTCCTGCCAGTTGGAGAAGAAAAAGGGACTCCAGTAGCTGAGGTGTGGCGCCAGTTTACCCCATTCTGCCTAGCCCCTGCAACATCGTGTACCAACGTGGAGCAAGCCGAGGTTGGGAACTAGGAGAGGTGTCTGTCTATCTGTCTCTCTCTCTCATCTTCCTCTCGTCTTCCTCCACTGCCACACACCGGCCAGAGTCTCTGCTTACAGGTCACGGGAGGGGATGGGCAACTCTTGTCATTTTCTCTCCGTGCTGTCCTCCAAAAAGGTCACATCTCAGGATGCAGAGCCACCCAGCTGGCAGAAGAGAGCAGGAGGGAGAGAGGATGTCCTCCCAGGCAGGGACTGAGTGACCCTAGTCAGAGAAATCCTAGGCGCTGGGCAGCTGCAGGTAGAGGAAAGAGAATCAGACTTGCTGTCCCTGACGTCCTAGAGCCCTCTCCAGAATTCACCTGTCATCCCCCCAGGCAGAGGAGGAAGTGAGTGAGCACATGGCCCTGAGGCTTGGCCTGTACTGGGCTCTAGGAGGAGCAGAGATTGGGTCCCTGTATCCCTGCAAAGGCTCAAGAGAATTTCAAGGTCCAGAAGCAGATGGGCAACTTGTCCTTGCAGTATTGCTAGAGCGACACAGGGGGGCGACAGCTACCGTCGTGGAGAGGGTGCTGGGAAGGGAGATTCTCCTTCCATCCAGTGCACTAGTCCTAAACACCTGCTGTGGGTGGACCCACAGACACCTCCCCCTGCCAAGTAAGTACCTGATGCTCTGGTTGCCAGGGCAGAGCCAGTCAGAATGAGGCAGAAGGCAGGCGGGGCGGGAGCTTCCCCAGCACCTGGCCCAACCCCTCCCCCTCCCTAAAGATTAAGGCACAGTGATGCAGCCCTGACTGGGCCACGGTCTCACAGCTAGCTAGGGGTTATCTAGGACCCAACACTGGTCCCCTGACTCCAGTTTCATGTCAATTTGTACCGCATCTCAGGACCCCATGGCCTTCCTTGTTTTCTCAGGAATCCTCATCTGGCAGCTTTCACCCTACCCTCCACCTGTCCTCCTCCCTGCCCTCTCTGCATCTCCTTCTGGAGACTGCCACCTGAGTGGCTCTGTAGGTCATCGTGGGAGACGGTGTGGGTAAGAAGGGGGAATTGCCACACCTGCATCCAGGCTCACCAGCTCCCCTTGTCCCTGGGCCAGATTAGTGGGTACACCTGTGGGTGGTGCTTCCTGTTTCCTTGGTGGAAACCCTGCTACCCTTAGGGCACCCCCATAGTTCTCAGCATGGGACCTTCGTGGCACTTTAGTCAGGGGTGGGAGCCTTGAAAGGTAGTTTTGGGTGGGAAAAGAATAGGCCAGAGCAGTGACCAAGCGCTCTCGACGAGCTGCCTATCATTCTGCCATCTTTCCTTTGTGTCCCCTTCCTGATCTGAGACACCAGGTACAGTTAGGTGGTGGAGAGCAGGTTTGGGTGAGACCAGGGACCCGTGGCCCAGGGAGAGGAGGGGGAAGCTGAGGCCATGAGCACTCCCAACCGCCCCCACACTCGTCTGTATCCAGGTTTGTGATGTACAAACTCATCTTTCTCTGCCAATTAACAGTTGCCAGAAATCTGTGAATCTATACATTTTGTGTAATCCTTACAACAGTATTGTAGTTGGTTTTATTCCCATTTTACGGATGAGAAACAAAGGCTCAAAGAGGGGACACCTGGGTGGCTCAGCAGTTGAGCCTCTGCCTTGGCTCAGGGGTGATCCCGGGGTCCTGGGATCGAGTCCCACATTGGGCTCCTTGCATGGAGCCTGCTTCTCCCTCTGCCTGTGTCTCTGCCTCTCTCTCTCTCTCCCTCTTTGTGTCTCTCATGAATAAATAAATAAAACCTTTAAAAACACAAAAAGGCTCAAAGAGGATAGAGGCCTGGCCTGGAATCACGCTGCTCGCACTGGATCTTTTCACGACACAGGCTGCTCCACTTCTAGCATCCTTTTCTCTTGTTCCCTAGCCCCAAACTGGTAGTGCCTAAAACAGGTTTGAGTGTTCTGTGACTTGAAGAGACTTTTGTCTTGTATGCAAGTGGAGTGGGACCCGGGAGATGTTCTGTTCCTTGACCTCAAGGGAGAATTGGCACCAGAATCCCAGCTTCAGGGGCAGCAAGGCTGGGCTGGGGGAACCCTTGGGACTGGGACGAGGAGAGTTTGAGGGAGAATGGGCTGTGAGCAGGTTGTCATGTGCTCCCTGGCTGGGTGTGGCGTGGAGGGTCAAGTCTGTGATCTTTTATCTTGCTTTCAAAGTGTGGGTTGCAGAAGACTCAAGAGACGTGTTCAGAGGAACCCTTGATATCACCCTGAGGTCATGGGTGGCCTGTGGCCTGTGGCCTGGGGAGAGGTGATTGGAAGACAGCACGATGCACTGGGCCTCATTTGTACTCAGCACCTCACGAGCAAGAAAGAGCCCCAGAGCCCTCTCCCTCCCTTTCAGAGACCTCCTCCCCCTGCTCCTGGCAGAGTGCCAGTCCAGAGCTCCCACATAGAGGCCTCTCCCCTGCCAGGGCTGAGCCCGATCACAGCACATGCCAAAATAGCTGTCTGGGAGCCTGGGCCTGCACCACCCACGCCCCAGCATCAGCATCTCGCGGGTTAACAGCTTGCCTGGCTCTCCGCCCCCCCTTCCCCAGCTTGCTGACATTTTACTAAGGCGGGGGCGGTTGTGAAAGGGAGCAAGCTGGTTCCTGCTCCCCAGCCCACACAGACACCCCACTGACACAACCTGCCACCCGCTCACCCTCCTCTGGAAGGCATCCTTTGGGGGGAGACCTTCCAGGCCCCACAGACATGGAGTTCCTACTATGAGACAGTGTAAAGAACACAGTTCGGCTTCCCTGCCACTGCTGAATCCATCTGTGGAAGACCCAGAGCAACCCCAGGGAGCTGTTCTCCCTCTTGGGGGTGGGAGGGGGGGTGGTTCTTAAAAATTATCTTATAAATCTTTTAAAAAGCACAAAATATTTTACAGTTAGAAGAGCTAACAGAATCCTGTAACACTCGCCACTTAGTTCGGTCAAATCTTAACCATCATGCCATCTTTATCTTAGATAGAGGTAGAGGCCCTGTGTCTCCCTCCCCAGAGGAAACCACAATCCTGTTTTTTTTTTTTTTTTTTTGGTGTTTGTATTCTCATGCCTTTTAAAAACATTTCCTACATAGGTGTCCATCCGTAACAGCATATAGTATTGTTTTGTATGGTTTTGCACTTGACTAAATGGTGTACCATACATATTCTGAGTTCGGGTTTTTTTCTCCATATCATTTTGGAGATTTAACCAGCTAGAGGCATGAGCCCTGGTGTTCCATTTTGGGTGCTCTATACTAATCCTTTCTATAACTGTATGGCAGCTTATTTGTGCAGTACCCTGTTGATGGTCATTTAGGTTGTCGGTGGTATGTTTGCCATGGGAAGCAGCCCTTCAGAGACTGTTCCAGTACAAGGCTCCTTGTGTGCTTGGTTACAGGGTGGTGTATCTTCCACTTAGTTGTTGCCAAGCACTGCTCTAGAGCAGTTGTCCTCATTTTTAGGTCTCTGGAGTTATTTCCTTTAAAGTTCTGCTCAACTGAAGAGTCGGTTACCATGAACAAACTTCTAGGCTCCCATGAGGAAGACAGGGTGGGTGTTACCCTCATGTATTAGATAAGGAAATTGAGGCTCAGACAGGGTAAGAAACCTGACTTGAGGCCCTGTAGCTGAACTGCTCTGGACCTTTGAGTCTAAGTCCTCGACAAAGCTCTCTGTCTCCGGCAATTTCTTGGAGACGTTTTAGGCACAGACTCAAAGGCAGGAAAAGGCCCTGTGTGTGGTGTGTGGAAGCAGGGCGGTGGCGGTGGCATTTGGGGGGGGGGGGTTGACAGCTGATTCTGAGAAGCTCTTCTAGGGGATGGAGGAGGGAGCAGCACAGATAGAAAGCTCAGAGAGGGAGTTAAATTTTGAATGAGGGATGAGGGGGCATGCTGCTCTGGGCAGATGGGGAATGGGAGCCTGCTGCAAATACAGGAGAAGGCAATGAGAGGACCGGCCACGAGGGAAGACTGTTCCGGGGGCCAGCAGGGGTGTGGGAGACTCGGAGACATATGGACAGCTCCGTCAGGGATCGGTTTCAGCATGTGCCTCTGAGCCACCAGAGCTCAGCCCTCACCAGGAACTTGTCCTCCTAGTGCTGGCCAGACGGCCTCAGGAACCAGCCAGCCCCTGGGTCGGTGTGCCTGAAGCTCTTTGCTCTCAGCTTAATCAGGCAGCTGAACCTGGACCATTCACTTTTTCCTCCATTCACTCTTTCTTCCACGTCCCACACTTCTAAACCCTGGGGATGCAATTACGGGCACTTCGTGGTCCCGGGGGCTCACAGTCTGGTAGGGGATACCAAACTAGCGCTGGTGGCCAAGAATAACCAAGAGAGAAGGCCTGAGCGTGGGAGCAGCTAACCTCCCGGGAGAGGGGGCTGGGAGGAACTTTCCAGCAGAGCCAGTGTCTGAGCCAGCTCCGAGAAGACAAGAGCAAAAAGATGAGAGGTCACTGAGCAGAAGAGGGGAATGGTATTCCGGACAGACTGCCCAGTGCCAAAAGCACAAGCACAGAGAGAACCCGGAAGTAGAGAGGGAGGGGTTTCAAGCATAGACCTAGAGCAGACTCCTGGGTTCAAATCCCAGCTCTGCCATCTACCAGCTGGATGACCACAGGCAAGTTATTTCATCTCTTTGTCCCTCAGTTTCCTTACCTCTAAAATGGGGGTAATAATACTAATAATTTTTACAAAGTTTCATGAGTTGAAATTTGTAAAATGCTTATTAGAACAGTGCCTGGCACAGGCTGTGTCATCTGTCAAAATGTAAAGAAGTACAGAAGAGATGGCACAGGAGGCCGAGAGGCCAGTTGAGTCCAGGCGCAGGGCTTTGCGTTTTGCTCAGCTGACAGTGGAAGGCTACTCGGGGGTCAGTGGGCACCCTGGGATGATGTGTGGTGCTGGTGGGAGGATGGCTTGGAGAGGAGGCTCTAGAGGAATGAGTCAGTCAGTCATTCCACAGACGTTTCTCCAGGGCTTTGCAGGAGCCTCACCCTGAGACGAGCTGGAAGACTGGGGATGCTTCAGCAAGGAGCTCAGAGCGGGGGCCTGGGCCGACCCCCCAAGCCCCTGAGCCGCCCTTCCTCTCCCTCCTTGCCCACCACCCTCATGTTGCCAAGTCCTCCTGTCCAGGTTTCATAAGGAAAGCCATGGAAGCATGGAGTGGACCATGGCACCTAGCCCTGAAAGGGGGCTCCCTCATCACTCTTTGGGCTCTAGAGAGGAGAGGAGAAGAAGGTAGCTGCTAAAACAAAGGCTGTTGCCATCCCCTTGTGCCTGACAAAGAAAAGTGGCCTGGGCCGGCCTGGGCCCTGTGGTCAGTCCTTGGGTGCGGTGCCTGAGGTGGAGGAAGCCCATCTCTTCCCTTATGGCCCTCGCCCCTCCCCCACGGAATTCCCTTTTCCTTCCTTCTGAGCTGATCGGTGGTAAACACTGGACTCACTGCCAGGCACTGTGCTGGGCATGCCCAGATATACTGGACCTGGCCCCTGGTCCCCGGGAGCTTGTGGCCTGGTGGGTGGGTGGATGGGAGGAACAAGATATGTGCATTTGAAAGAATTAGGACTTCCAGGGGTCCAGCGGCAGAGAAACCAAAATGAGTGATGTGACCAAATGAGTGATGTGAGGTTACTAGTGAGAATGGTGAATTCTTGGTTGGGGCAGCTGTGAGCAGGTGGGGTTTTGATACGAGCTGGGAAGCAGCCAGTATTCCGGGCAGAAGGGATGCTGTGTGCAGGGACACAGTAGTGGGCTTGGGCAAGGCCACATTGGGGCACAGAGAATAGGATGGCTTGGTTAGAGCTCAGGGGTTTGTGTCTGGGCTGAGGAGGCTGGGTTAGTGCCACACTGCAGAAGCCACATTTGCCAGGCTGGAGGTTTTGGAATTCATTCTGAGCTAGTGGTTCCCAAAGTGGTCCTGGAGGTGCCCTAGACCCTTTCAGAGAATTAGTGTGGTCAGAACTATTGGCATAATAATACTTTCAGAGCCGCCCTGGTTCACGCCCTTTTCACCGTGTTAGTAGTGTTTGTAGTGACCGTGCAGAGGCAATGGTGGTGTGGAGCAGCTGGCCCTCTGACACAAACCAAGGCAGCGGCTCCAACACGAACTAGAAGCCGTGGTATTCTTCACACTCACCACAACAAAATGCAGTAAAATGTATTAATTTTATAAAGCCCAGACCCTCGAGTATACATCTTTTTAAATATTCTGTATGAAGAAATGTGAAATCTAAGTCAAGGCAGTTTTGCAGACTGTGATGGTTGTCTTGAAAAGCAGTCTTGGGCAGCCCTGGTGGCTCAGCGGTTTAGCGCCGCCTCCAGCCTGGGGCGTGATCTTGGAGACCCAGGATCGAGTCCCACGTTGGGCTCCCTGCGTGGAGCCTGCTTCTCTCTCTGCCTGTGTCTCTGCCTCTCTTTCTCTCTCTGTGTCTCTCATGAATAAATAAATTAACTCTTTAAAAAAAAAAAAAAGAAAGAAAGAAAAGCAGTCTTGCTGCTGGGTTGCAAGCTGTACTAGTTACTTTTTTTAAGGAACACCTTTTTAACTCGAAAGAACACCTGGCAGACAAAACTCTTCAGAGTTGGGTATTTGGCAGACATTTTCTCAAAAATGAATGAAGTGAGCTTGTCACTTCAAAACCAGTATCAGTATTTGTTGCTGATGATAAAATTTGAGCCTTTGAAAGGCAAGAATTAGAATTTTGAAAACCTCATATGCACTGTCTAGAGCCTGACAGCTTCCCAGGACTGGAAGACTTTTCTGGTGAGACCAATAGCGACGTTAGCAAGTATGACTTCTTGATTTTGTATAAGGAAATGTGTCAAGTTTGGAAGATCTGCATAACTCAGTAAAATATATTTTCCAATGCTTGATATTACAAAATTCACAATGCAAGATAGATGAGTGAAAAGTTCATTAATATGGTTTCAGATTCCATATAGCCACTAACCTTTAAGAAACTACCACTTGTCACATTTTGATGAAGTAGCAAAGAAGAACATCCATAATTGCCTAAAAAGGCTATTAAAATACTCTTCTTCTAACTACATGTCAATGTGAGGCAGAATTTTCTTCACATACTCAACCAAAACAACATATCACAACAGATTGACTGCAGAGGCAGATAGGAGAATCCAGCTGTCTTCTATTAAACCAGAAATTAAAGAGATTTGCAAAAATTAAAACAATGCTACTCTTCTACCTAATTTTTTTTTTTTTTAGGAAATACAGCTTTTTAATTTTATTTTTATTTTTTTTTATTTTTTATTTTTTTGGAAATACAACTTTTTAAAAAAATAAAAGTATGTCTGTATGTTAACATAAATGAGTTTATTGTTTTTAGATAAGTTAATATTTTTTAAATCTCTCAGTTTTAATTTGTAATATGGTAAATATTACTAGTTCTGACCCCCGTAAACAAAACCTTTTGGGATCTTCAGTAGTTTTTAAGAGTGTAAAGGGGCCCTGGGAGTTTGAGAGCTACCACACTTGACCCTGGAGAGCCAGGAGTGTAAGCTGGAGGAAGGGGGTGGCATTCTGGACAGGATGGGTGTGACATGAGCTGACCTCTCCGGGACACAAGCCAGGGCAGCTCTGACAGACCTCTCTTGGCAGGGTGGGGAGACCCAGGCTGGATAGTCCCAGCTCAGCCACTTCTGGGCTCCGGCAGTCACAAGCCTCCATGAGCCTCAGCTGCTTGTGGTTTAGCTGGGACGGTAATGCCACCCGTGCAGGAGAATTATAAGCCTTCCGTGTGATAATGCTTGTGAAAAAGTGCTTTGTAAGTTGTGAAAGACTCAACAGATATTTGTTTTTGTGGTTACTTTGATGGGAGCCAGTGCTTAGCTGTCTCAGACGCTTTCCCCCAACCCCAGAACACCTGTCCAGTGGGTAGGAGAGGACATTCGATGGCCAGAAAGGGTGCGATCCACCCCCCACTTCTACCTCCCCAGACCTTCTCTGGGAGCCAAGGCAGGGGCCGAGTGGCTCTACCGGGTGCCAGGTGGAGGGGAGGCTACTGGGCTATTGCTCAGGCTGGCTCTGGGGACTTTGGGAAGAGAAGCCAGGAGGCAGGACTGGTGCGCGTGTGCCCGCCCGCCCACCGGCCGCCTGCTTGCTGCAGGGCCTGGAGCTGCCGCTGGGAGAGGAAGTGCAGTTGGTTACCAATCGGGTTATTTTCATAACGGCTGTCTCAGGCTGGGGGGAGGAGGGTGACGAGGGGGAGGGGGCAGGGGAGCAGCCACAGCGGCTCTGCTCACTCTCCAAACTAGGACTTGCTCCGCCAGAGGCCGGCAGCCTGGAGCTGGAGGCAGAACCGGGGCTACCTGCCCACAGGGACCCCAGGCCCCACCCGTTCGCCCACCTCCTGCCCGCCACCCTGCCTTCCAGATCAGGTCAAAGGGGACTACCCCCCAACCCTTCCTTGCCTTCTGCTTCCTCCTTCCTGTATCTGTCTGGGTGGGTCTGGGGAGGAACGGATCATGGTGGGCCCAGGCACCACCATTCCTGGATGAGGCTCTGAAGCTGATGGAAAAGGGAAGGGAAGGGGTAGGCTAGGCTCCTGCCCCAGCCAGACCCTGTTGAGGTCAACATTACTGGCCTGCGGCCGCCTTTCCTATGCAACCCTGGCTCACCTGCTCCCTGCTGCGCGTTTGTTTTGTTTTGTTTGGGGCAGGCTTCTCTTAGCAAGTAAAGACCTCGGGAGAGCCTGGACCCTGTCTCACCAGCACCCTCCCCCCCCCACAGGCCTGCCTCCACACTGTCTCCACCTCCTTCCCTCTGACCTTCGGGCTGTGGGAGCAGAGCACCCAGAGGTGGCTTCTGACCAGTAGCCCCTGGGGAGGCCTCTCCAGACCCTCACTCTGGGGCCACTATGCACCATTCCCAGCCTCCCTGAGGAGATGGGCACATGGGGCCCTGCTCACAAGGGGGGATGAGAACCCTGGCCAGATCCCATGGGGTGTCCTGTGCAGGCACCTCTGGGGGCCAGGCCTGCTATGAGGGGCAGAGGGCATTTCTTACTGTATGAGCAGATACCCAGGTGGCTCTCGCTGCCAGACTCTGTTCTTCATGTGGTGGGTGGTGGCTACCCCAGGGACTCCTGCTTCCCTTTCTAGGTTCCCACTCCCACCACAGGCAGAGACAAAAACCCCAGGCACGATCCACACACCCTTGTGTCTGCTGTGGGTGTAGGCTCTGCCATGCCCCTACCCTCTGCCAGGTATCATCAAGTACTTTATACCATCATCTCATCAGAACCTCCCTTATGCCAACCTTCTCAACTGGGTAGTATCACCCCATTTTGCCGATGAGAAAGTTGAGGATCAGAAAGGTTAGTTGATCCAACCGGGAAAGCAATGGGAGGATTCCAAAGCCCTAGGGCTTTTCCACTTGAAACTAACATAGGGAGGGAGATAGTCTAGGCTGGGCGGCTGGGAGTCTGGTTCTCTCGAGCCGGTAGCCAACGAAGCTGGGTCGTTGACACCCGCTCACCCACTGGCAGCTGCCCGTAGCCACACTCGCTGCTGTTCATCAAAGGCACATGGCCGGATGTGTGTCCCTCCTATAGCATCCTTTGTCTTCCCCAGGCTCTCAACAGCCAGCTGGAACCCTTGAATCCTTTCCCATCCTGTTCCCTTTGGGTGTGACAAGCTTCCCTCGGGTTCCCCGCAGAAGGCTCAGAGGCAGCCATTTTGCTGTGCTATTGGTGTCAGAACCCTGCGGGGTCTCCTCCAGTGACCTTTACATGTAGTGTGTGGTATGCTGAAGATAGATGGCAGAGCACGAATCGAGAAGACACTGCTGCTTAGAGCTGTGCTGCGGGGAAAGGCTGGGACACGCCTGAGGCCAAGTGGGGCTTCTCAGAGGACCCAGGAGAAGCCTCAGCAGAGATAGGAAGTCTGGAATCAGGCTATTGCTGACCAGAGGACAGAGGTTTCTATGGAGACCAGAGGAGCAGGAAGCATGGGGCCTGGGGGGAGGAGGCATTGGGAACATAGAGGCATGGGTGCTGTGCAGGACAACTTGTCATAAAATATCAGCTCAGCCAGTCTCGTAGTCTCCTTGGACAAACAAGATGACAGGCCCATGTGGGGACGGCTTTGTACATGGTCGCACGACAGTGGCCTGGCTAGCCTGCTTTGCTCCCCACTCAAAGTGACTGCACCGCCAGGCAGCTGATGAGACTCCTGGACGGTTGGACTTGGGGCTCCCCGGCAGCATGTGGGCTGGAGCCCTATGGAAGCACCCGTAAGCTGCCACCCTGTTGTGAGGCGGCCCCTGCCTCCTGGCCCCACTCATCAGTGTGGGTCTGGGCCCTGGCCACTGCCCCAGACCTCATCGCCGCTCACAGAGTGCCTGCAGCACCTCCCCCCTACTTACTGTGGCCTTTTGTTTTCTGGGTGACACTAGCATCAGGCGGTGTGTGTCCGGGTGACTAATCTCCTCCAGGCTGGGCAGCTGTCACAGGGCAGCCTGACCAGACGGGCGGGGAAAGCTGACACCCTGGGGGAGTGCTGGCAAGCCAGTGCCCAGGCAGCAGTGGGCAGCTGGGCCTTCAGGCTTCTTTTCCTGGGTACAGAGCAGACCAGAGTCAGGCAGGCCTGGGTTCAGGTCCCAGTCCTGCCACCGAGCGGCCTTGTGACGTGGGGCATGTACTGCACCTATTCAAGCCTCGTCTCTGTAGTGGAGCCACTGATCCTGCGTGCCTCACAGACTTGTGGTGGGGATCAAGTGAGATGATAAATGAAAGTACTTGCTTAGGGCCTTGTCCATTGTAGGTATTCAAGCAGTTCAGCGGCCATTGTTGCTCTTATCAAGGCTCCCCTTCCTGCCCCGGCCCACCTGAGTCTCAGCCCCATTGCCCAAAAAGAAAGATCCTACTCTCCGCTGAGCTTCTAGAGTACAAACTTTGCCTTCACGCAGACTTGGGTTCCGTCATCGGCTCCCCATTGGCTAGCTGTGGACTTCAGGCAGCTTACCTCCTTGTGTCCCAGCTTCCCATCAGGAACATGGCATGATGCAGGGCCTATTTTTTCATGTTGCTCTGGTTTATAAAATGATAACGTGTGTTTATAAAGGGCTTAGCAGAGTGCCTGGCCCATGGAGGGCACTCCGTAAACGTTAGCTCTGGCGATAGTGATTTTTGTAGCTAGCCAAGAGCTCTCTGCCCACGCCCGTTCACTTGCCCTCAGAGCTTAACTCCTGCCCTTCTTCCTGTCGGAGGAGGGACTGTAACAGGCAGAGACCAAGAAGAGCCAGGCAGTCTCGAACACTGGTTCCCCAGGCACACTGCCTCCGTTGTTCCCTGGTCACAGGAGCTCAGACACCTTGGCCCTATGTGCCTCTCCCTAAATACCTCTGTACCCATCCAGGGCTTCAGCCTGGCATTGCTTGCCTGGACTCACAGGGTAGTAGCAGATTAAAGAGTGGGTGAGTGGGTGATGGGAGAAACAGGCAGTCGGCACGTAGCTGTGGGCCTGGGTCCTCGAGCCCTGCATCCACCACCGTTTGTCCAAGGCTCCCACCCACCATGCCTGACTTCCTCTAGGCCCTTAGCAGGTGGCCGTATGTCTCTTGCTGGCCCCAGGCAGATGTCCCATGGCTGTGACTTGGACCTCTCTGTGGCTGCCAGGGCCCAAGAGATCACTTGGTGGTGGGATACAGGCCCTGGGCATTCTGGAGGCATCCTCCCTACCCCTGCCCCAAGTATACCTGGCTTCCTGCCCTTCCCCCACTGTTTGGAAGAAGTGAGGGTACAGTAATCCCAGCAGCCTGTAAGAAGGGGCAGCCAGGAGTAGATGAGCTGGCGAAGGAGGCTAAGAATGGGTCAAGGGAGGGTGGTTTGAGTAAGGATAGTCCCCCACAGGAGGGAACTCTGGGTATAGAGTTGGAGCTTCTAGCATTGGTCCCCAGGACACAGTGCAGTTCACAGGCTCCCTTGGCAGCAGGGCTGGAAGGGTTTTCAGACCTCACCCGTCACCTGGTACTTGCACACATGGGAGATCCGTCCTCGGCGTCTCCAGAAAGGTGAGACAGAGCAGTCTAACATCAGGAAAGGGCCTGCTTTTAGCCCCTCAGAGATAGAGATGCACACCCAGAACACACCTGAAGGCTTTCCTCTTGGCTCAGGCCTCTCATAGCTTCCCATGTAGAGTCCCCATGGTTGAGGACTGGGGTGGCTCTCTCCCTGTATAACTCCCCCAGTCTGAGGGCGTTGGTCACCAGAGCCCTTTGATCCCTAAGTCAGATCTTCCCCTTGTCTGGTGCCCAATCTCTGCCTGACCCCACGGTTTGGGGCTGAGTCTAGGGGTCTTATCTGGACTGAATTTCCTTTCAGAGAGCCTCCTTTTATTACCATAGCTTACTTTGTGCCATGTCCCAGGAGGGGACACCTAAACCTAACCTGCTCTCAGTTGGTAGCTAAAAAAAGGCCCAATGAGAGGGCGGGGAAAAAGGCTTCTCCTTGGCCCCTCAGTCTGTAGAAGCCAACTGTACACTGGAACCCAGGACGGTGGGCTTCCAGTTTCCTTTTTTTCTTTTCCATCAGCTTCAGGCAAGGGAGTCAAAGGCCAGGGCTTTGTGGTTTATGATGCCTGGACAGGGGAGCCACATGGGTGGCTGGAAGCCCCTTGTACTCGTTACTCTTGGGGCAGCAGAGGGTATAACTGGGGAGAGCGGTAGTGCTTCCAACAGTGGTGCCTGTGGGCTCCCCTGAGGATTCCGTGGTACCCTCACACGACCTATTTATGGAGGTCAGAGGCCGTGGACCCCTCCTTCTTCCTCCCTGTGTCCCTTCTCTGTTCAAAGGGTAGAGGCCATGACTGGGCTCCAGAGCGTAGGATGGGCCAGAGCCTGGCCCAGCTCCTGATGCTCCCGGTCTCTGCCCAACAGCCCTCCACCTGCCCCTGGCATGGAGACCTTCTTTAGGAGACGCTTCCAGCGGAAGGAGCCAGGCCCCGGGGAGGGGCAGCGGCGGCCCAGCAGCGTGGGGCTGCCCACAGGCAAGGCCCGGCGCCGCTCCCCTGCTGGACAGGCCTCCTCCTTGCTGGCACAGCGGCGCCGCTCCAGTGCACAGCTCCAGGGCTGCCTCCTGAGCTGCGGGGTGGGGGCCCGGGGTGCCAGCCGCCGGCGCTCCAGCACCGCACCTCCTGCCTGCAACCCCCGCTTCGTCGTGAATGAGGTGCCCACCGCACAGCCTGCCACTGTTGGGGCGCAGCTTCTCAGCACACCCTTGCTGTTGGCTGGGCTCATAGGCATGAATGAGGAGGAGGAGGCGTCTCGGGAGGAGGACGTGACAGTTGCGGCATTGAGTGCCACCCAGCTGGGCGCCAGGAGACTGGGCCCCTCCTTGCACCGGGGCACCCTCCTGCCTGTGCCTGGCTGTCTGCGCCGGCGGCGCCGAGCCTCCTCCCACCTGCTCCCTGCTGACGTGGTGTATGACTGTGCCCTCTGGGGCCTGCACGGTTACTATCGACGCCTCAGCCAGCAGCGGGCCCCAGGCCCACACCCCGGCCCTGGGGGCCGAAGAGCCTCAGGCACCGCAGCTGGCGCTCTGCTGCCTGCCCGAGTGCGCCCGCTGTCCCGCAGGCGACAGGTAGCCCTACGGCGCAAGTCGGCGGGACCCCAGACCTGGAGTGCCCTGCTTGCGTAGGTATAGCTGCGGCCGGCAGGGCAGGTGTGCAGACCCCGAGGAGGCTGGCCTGGAGGAGGGACCTCGAGGCTCTACCTGGCCTGAGGGCCCCCTTCTTGGGAATAGCTCTGGATAGTGCCTGGAGGCCAGCCCACCCTCCAAGGGCAATGAGGAGGGCTGAGTCTCCTGCTGGGAACTGCTTAGGTTCCTAGGCTGCTATGGCACGGGTGTTGTAGTCCCTGCCTTGGCCAGGGGTTGAGGTCACGGTGAGGGCAGAGATCGCAGGTAACACGAGGGGAAGGAAGTAGAGTTACCAGGTGCTCAGCTGGCCTCAGCGATCTCCTTTTCTGTAGGAAAGCCATCACCAAGTCGGGCCTCCAGCACCTGGCACCCCCTCCTCCCACTCCCGGGGCCCTGTGCAGTGAGCCAGAGCGGCAGATCCGGAGCACTGTGGACTGGAGTGTGAGTGGCAGGGTGCTGGGAGGGAGGGACAGGTGGGTACCAGCCCCTGCTGGGCTTGGGGGGCTGCTGCGGGAGGAGCCCATGGGCCTTTGGGGTCAGGGCAGACCTCCTGGGGTAGCCCGGTTTGAGCCAAGCCCTCAAGAGCGGGGAGAGTGGGAGGAGCCCCTGGCTGGCTCAGTTGGTAGAGCTTGCAGCTCTTGATCTTAGGGATTGTAAGTTCAAACCCCACGTTGGGTGTAGAGATTACTTAAAATTTTTTTAAATCTTCAAAAAAAAGAAAAATGGGGACAGTGGGGAAACAGGATGGAGCAAAGTAGATTGTGGTGGCTGGTTTATCTTGGGGGAGAGGTGAGTTGGCAGGGCAGGGACTGACGTGCTGGGTAGCAGGTTGCTCTGAGCATGCTCATCTCATGGTCTAGGAATCCGCGACGTATGGGGAACACATCTGGTTCGAGACCAACGTGTCGGGGGACTTCTGCTATGTTGGGGAGCAGTACTGTGTAGCTAAGATGCTGGTGAGTGAGCTCTGGGTGGCATGCTGCCCCCTGCTGGTGGAGCGAGTCTAGAAGCCTATGGACAGACCTGCAGGCCTGACAAGGGAAGATGGGAAGACTCTCACTTGACACCCCTGCTGTGGGCTGCCTGAGGATGGCAGAGGGAATGGGGGCTGTGTTCTTTCTGACGCCAGGACTGGGAATTCCCAGTGAACACAGAATTCCCGGCTGTGCTGGGGCAGATGTAAGGATTTCTCTTTCTGCCTGGGGCAGCATCCTGGAGGGAGTTACCTGGTGCCTCAGGGCCCTCTCTTTGTTTTCTGTAGCAGAAGTCAGTGTCCCGGAGAAAGTGTGCAGCCTGCAAGATCGTGGTGCACACCCCCTGCATCGAGCAGCTAGAGAAGGTGAGTATGGGTCCTCAGCCTTTCCTGCTCCTCCCTATTGAGTGCTGAAGTCATTTTAGTACACGCACGCGTGTATCTCTGCACGCATATTCACGTTACAAGCATTGTGTGGTGAAGAGCCAAAGACCTTGGGGCTGAAATGTCTGCCTTTGAATCCTGTCTCCCCCCATAAGCTCCTCTGTCCCCACTGCCCAGAACAATCCTGGCACAGAGTGGTGCTCACTGACTGTTATTCGGTGGGATGAATAAATAAGTGACGGCCAAAACACCATTTTATCCGCACCTAAGTTAGCATTTAGAAGGGGCCATTGTCTTGCCGAAGCTTGGCTCTGTCCCCTATATGCTGCTGCTCTAGAGACCTTTCCCTAGGGACTGTTGTCCACAGTGTGTCTACAGCTGGTGCCACGTCTGGGCCCTGTGCTTCTAGAGGGAAGTTGGGGGAACCCTGGGTAGGCAGGTCCAGGCAGAGGGTGGGAGGGCTCCCCAGGCAGCAGAAACCCATCAGCACATGGGAAAGCCTGTAAGACTAGGACCAGCGTGAGCAAGGGTAACGTGGGCCACTTGCCCCAGCCCTTAACTCAGAGAGTGAGGCTTCCCTTGGCAACTTGGGTGCTCCAGCTAAGGCTGGAGCAAAGACAGTTGGGAAAAGAGAAACAAACGTAGCCCCAGGCATTATAGAGCCCAAGGTGGAAATCGGACCAGTTTCCACAAATGAGCTCATGGTCTCCAGGGATCAGCCCGCGCGAGTCTGCAAGCAAGGATCAGGGTGCCTTCCCGTGCCTAGGTTGGGAGCACTGGAGGGCAAGGGGAAGTATGGGAAGAGGCAGGGAGGTGGACGCAAAACTCCCAGTGTCCCCCATCCCAGGATACTAACAGAGGAAGGAAGAGCCCTTCTGGATAGTGGAGAGGAGGCGGAGAAACAGGAGGGCTTCTGAGAAGAGGTGTCTCATATTCTGATGGTTCCCAGGAGGCTTTGGGGCTATCACTACCTTGTGAAGATGACTCCGAATGACACTTTCTTAGAGAAGGTGGATAGATGCCTGACTGCCTGAAAGGAGGTTCTAACAGTTGGGTGGTCATTGCAATGTTTCACAGATAAATTTCCGCTGTAAACCATCCTTCCGTGAATCAGGCTCCAGGAACATCCGTGAGGTAAGTGCCTAGGGTAGTTATGGGTAAGGAGGCATTGAGTTTCCCGAGTGGGCTTCTCCACGGTGTCTGTAGAGTGCCACCAGGGGACCCAGCCGCTCTGGGGCTCAGGGACGTGCAGGGCTGAGGCTCTGAGAGGGTCTCAGTGGGGGAAGGCCTGGCCTTGCCTGCAGAACGGGTGAGGCACAATGCCTGCCTCTTGGGCCTCCTCGCTCTCCAGCCCTCTCACCTCACACACACTTCTGTGGAGAACTTGCTGCGGCCCCACGCCTCCCATTAATATATGGAGCGGTGCAGGCCATGCTTCAGGCTTGTGCCTCTCCCACTCCTCACTCCAGTGATACTCTCCTCCTCCAGCCAACCTTCGTGCGGCACCACTGGGTACACAGACGACGTCAGGATGGCAAGTGTCGGCACTGTGGGAAGGTGAGGCTCTGCCCAGGCTGGTTGGCCAGCCTGCTGCCCCTGGGCCTGGACCCCGCAGCCCCCAAGCCTCAGGCCGAGCATCCGGTCTGCCCATCACTGACACTGTCTCCTGAGTGCAGAGTCCTGGGGCTCACTCCCACCCTGGCTGAGGTGCCCAGTCAGCTCCAAACGCTCAGGTCTCTACACAGAGCAGGAGAGCAGGGAAGAAAGTTACCTTTGGTTCAGTGTATCTGGACTGCCTCAAAGTCGTGGTTGAGCCCTCTGAGAATTTCATAGACTTACTTGTTTGGTCACTGAGGACATTTGTTGAGCACCTGTTGGGTGCTGTACTCAGGGCTAGGTAGTGAGGCCTCTGCCCTTCCTGCAGGAGACTGTGGCCTGAAGACACACTGTGGGCGGTCTTCCCCGAGTGCAGTGCACGGTGTGGTGGTCACTTGTTCCTTGTGTGCTTCTGGTTTGTATCCCTCAGGAAGCATAGGTTCTAGAAGGTCTTGGGGCCCTGTCTCTTTCCTCTGTTCATTCTCAGTCCCGAGCACAGTGTCCGGCACACGGCAGGCCCTTGATCAATGTTGTGGGATGAACAAGGGAATGAATGTGATAGATGCCTCGAAGCATATACCAGGGGGCCTTGGGGTATGGGCTCAGGAAGGAGGGCATCTGAGCTGGCAGGAGTCAGTTGTGGACCCTTCGCAACAGATTGGGTATGTGCACCCAGCGCCTCGCGGGTAACTTCAGGTTAACCTTGTAGAGTGGCAGGCCGCCCGGCTCCAGGGGCTTATCTTACAGATTTTTTTTTTAATGTGAAAAAAAAAAAAATGTGCTCAGTTTCCCTGGGGCCCCAACCACCCACTGCCTGCTTCCTACCCTAGGGCTTCCAGCAGAAGTTCACCTTCCACAGCAAGGAGATTGTGGCCATCAGTTGCTCCTGGTGCAAGCAAGCGGTGAGTGGTGCTCGCCCCTCCCTTCCCTGGCTGCTCTGGGTGTGTCCCCCCCCCCCCAAACAGCTGAGGCCTCAGCTCACCTGCGCCCCCTATTCTCTAGTACCACAGCAAGGTGTCCTGCTTCATGCTGCAGCAGATAGAGGAGCCGTGCTCCCTGGGTGTCCACGCTGCTGTGGTCATCCCGCCCACCTGGATCCTCCGTGCCCGCAGGCCCCAGGTGAGTCCTGCCCGCGGCTGTGATACCACCCCCATGCTCGGGCTCTGCCAGCCGTCCCAGCCCACCTTCCTTGTCACCAACACCCCGGCTTTCCTTGCAGAATACCCTCAAGGCAAGCAAGAAGAAAAAGAGAGCATCCTTCAAGAGGAAATCGAGCAAGAAAGGGCCAGAGGTTAGTCCTGGGGCCCGACAGACAGCGGGAGGGGAACAGGAAAGAGGGGCCTGTTCCTCCAAGTGCCGGGCTCTGGGCCCTTGAGGAAAGTAGGAGACTGTGGCCAGGCCCACCTTGAGGTCTGCCCTGGAGGTGGTTATGGGAGGGGCCACCGCCGAGAACAGGGGCGAGGTCTGCCAAGACAGGCTGGAGCCTCATAGTCTCTCCATCTCCAAGGAGGGCCGCTGGAGACCCTTCATCATCAGGCCCACCCCGTCACCCCTCATGAAGCCCCTGCTGGTGTTTGTGAACCCCAAGAGTGGAGGCAACCAGGTACTCACAGCCTGCCCTCTCTGCTGAGAGCCTTGGGGGTTAGGAGGGGGTGGTTCAGGCTCCGCACCCCTCCCTGCTCCTCCCCAACTACTGCTCCCAGGTCCATTGCAGGCTCCTGCCCCATCCCTCTTGCCCAGAGATTCTGAGGAAGTCGGAGTTGGTCTCCACCCCTCGCCCCCTGCTGGGCCTGGTTCCCACAGCCCCATCCTTCGGTCCTTGTGGACGTCTCCCCACCTCAGTCCACCGGCCTCAACTGACCCCTGCCCTGTCCCCCACAGGGCGCTAAGATCATCCAGTCCTTCCTGTGGTATCTCAACCCCCGCCAAGTCTTTGACCTGAGCCAGGGCGGGCCCAAGGAGGCGTAAGTACTTGCTAGGGCTCTGCAGGGTCAGTGGCGAGGGCTTGCCGTGCACAGAGGGTGGGGCACACGGACCCTGACGCCCTTCCTGTCCTCTGACTCCAGGCTGGAGATGTACCGCAAAGTGCACAACCTGCGGATCCTGGCGTGTGGAGGTGATGGCACGGTGAGTCCTGCTGCCTCTCCGGGGCCCAAGTCTGGGCCCCGCTCAGCTGACCCAGCCTCTCCTGCTCTGCCCCCTCCAGGTTGGCTGGATCCTCTCCACTCTGGACCAGCTGCGCCTAAAGCCACCACCACCCGTCGCCATCCTGCCCCTGGGCACTGGCAATGACTTGGCCCGTACCCTCAACTGGGGTGGGGTAAGAGCCCACCGGCGGGGAGGGGGCTAGAGCAGGGGCTGTGCAGCTAGGGAGGCCTCTCCTCCCCTCCTTGCCCTCGCCTCCACCCCCCCCCCCCAGGCTCAGTTCCCGCCTGTCTCACCAGGGTTACACGGATGAGCCCGTGTCCAAGATCCTGTCGCATGTGGAGGAGGGGAATGTGGTGCAGCTAGACCGCTGGGACCTCCGTGCTGAGCCCAATCCTGATGCGGGGCCTGAGGAGCGGGACGAGGGCGCCACTGACCGGGTAGGTCGCCAGGGCAGGGGGTGAGGGAGTGGGGGGGAGGGCAGTGGGGCAACGGGGCAACCCCCAGAGCCCTGGTCTGAAGCCTTCCTTCCCACTTGCCGGTTTTGGGGCTTTGGACAAATCTCTTCATTTCTCCTGACTTTGAGCTTATCCTATATGATGGCAATAATGGTCCCCCGTAAGCTAGCTGTTATCAGCCGCTTGGCAAATATTTACTGAATATCTACCGCATGCCAGGTACCATTTTAAGCAGCAATGAAACAAAGTTCCCTGTCCTCACTACAGAATATGGCACTTCGGGAAGAGCCTACAGAATATGGCACTTCGGGAAGAAGTGTCGGCGGGGCTGGAAAGCCAGGGAAGAGAGTGCCAGCAGGGCCCAGGTTGTTTTACATCTGGGGTGCTTGGAAGAGCCCCCAAGGGAGCTGGGAGCCTGAGGGCAGAGCCTGAGGCAGGCTGCGGGCTAGCGGAAGAGCTTTCTGGTGGATCCTGTTAACCATGGAAAAGGCTTTCAAAAATGAATGGGCTGAGCCAGCCTGGTGACCTCTGGCCTGCAGGAGGCCAGAGCAGGGTGGTGGCTGTGAGGCCCAGCCCTCACGCTGGGCCCTTGACCTTTTTGCAGCTGCCCCTGGATGTCTTCAACAACTACTTCAGCCTGGGCTTTGATGCCCACGTCACCCTGGAGTTTCATGAGTCTCGAGGTTGGCAACTACTTGCTGAGAAAGCATTGGGAGTCTTGGGAGGGAAGGACACGGGAGGGTCTCCGAGAGGGTCAGAACTTGCCCCCAGCAGTGCCCAGCCCTCGCTCCCCGCCCTATCCCAGAAGAGCCCCAGCGGGATCAGAATGACTGACTGTCCCGTTTCTTGTCGCCACCCAGAGGCCAACCCGGAGAAATTCAACAGCCGCTTTCGGAATAAGATGTTCTATGCCGGGGTGAGTCTGGGGTGTGCCAGCAACAGCCCCCCCACCCCGCTCCACATCCACTAGTCTACCGCCCATGCCGCCTGCGCACCTGTGTCTGCCAGGCCACAAGGCCCCTGCCGGGCAACGGTGAGAGAAAGTCCCTGTCACCAGATGGTGACGCCCTCTCTCTCCCACAGACAGCCTTCTCCGACTTCCTGATGGGCAGCTCCAAGGACTTGGCCAAGCACATCCGAGTGGTGGTAAGTGGGCCAAGCTGGCAGGCAGAGTGGGTGGGCCCAGTGGGGAGGGAGGCCCAGTGGGAAGGGAGGCCGCCTTGGCGCGGGTATATACCCTCCACTCACCTCTGTTCCTGCCTCCAGTGTGACGGAACTGACCTGACCCCCAAGATTCAGGACCTGAAACCCCAGTGCATTGTTTTCCTGAATATCCCCAGGTGAGCAGGGGAGGGCTCTGTGTGCCCGGAGGCCTCCATCCTGTGAGATGGTCCTCTGAAGGCCCTTGTGTTGCCTTCTCCTCCAGGTACTGCGCAGGCACCATGCCCTGGGGCCACCCTGGGGAGCACCATGACTTTGAGCCCCAGCGGCATGATGATGGCTACCTCGAGGTCATTGGCTTTACCATGACGTCCCTGGTGAGTGGGCCAGCATGGAAACTGCCTGGACTCTGGCTCTGTCCCCACAGTGACCAGAAGGAAGGATTGGGTGGGGGGTGGGAAATCACCAAACTTCCCCTCACTGGCCAAGATGGGAGAATTCATGCTCCTCTCCCTGCCTGGGGTCTTGCCCTCCCTCCCTCCTCTGATCAGGCTCTCACTATCCCCCCCCCCCAACTGGGATCTTGTCCTCCTTCTGCTCTCTGTCCGGGGGGGGGAGGTTACTGTCCCTGTGTTCCCTGGCCACCAGAGCATCCTTGGGGGGAACAGAGCTTGGGGCCCCACTACTCCCTGCCCGGGCTCCTGACCTGAGCCTTCCCGGCCCACAGGCAGCACTGCAGGTGGGTGGGCACGGCGAGCGGTTGACGCAGTGCCGCGAGGTGGTGCTCACTACGTCCAAGGCCATCCCGGTGCAGGTGGATGGCGAGCCCTGCAAGCTCGCAGCCTCGCGCATCCGCATCGCCCTGCGCAACCAGGCCACCATGGTGCAGAAGGCCAAGCGGCGGAGTGCCGCCCCCCTGCATAGCGAGTATGTTCCCCTCCCAGCCACCACGTGCCCTGGGGCCCAAGGCCAGACTCTGCCCCTCCCTCGAGCCTTGGTTTCCCCAGCTGGAAAGAGGGCCAACAGCCTCTCTGCCTCGGGGAGGCTGGGCAGGTCCCCTCGGTCTGGTGCCTGGCCGAGGACCCTTCCCGAGTGCTCTCTCACCGCCTGCGCCTCAGCCAGCAGCCCGTGCCTGAGCAGCTGCGGATCCAGGTGAGCCGAGTCAGCATGCACGACTACGAGGCCCTGCATTACGACAAGGAGCAGCTCAAGGAGGCCTGTGAGTGGCAGGCAGGGTGGGGGTGGCAAGGAGCTGCTAGGTGCCCCGAGGACAGGCCAGGGGGGCACGGCCAGCTGCTGACGGCCTGCTCTGTCCTCCAGCTGTGCCACTGGGCACCGTGGTGGTCCCGGGAGACAGCGACCTAGAGCTCTGCCGTGCCCACATCGAGAGGCTCCAGCAGGTGAGGGGGCCGGGAGCCTCCCCTGCGTGCGCCTGCCTGCTCTGGTCTTTTCTCTGCCAACTCCCGGCCTTGACTTCTCTCAGCAGGAGCCCGAAGGTGCTGGAGCCAAGTCCCCCACCTGCCAGAAACTGTCCCCCAAGTGGTGCTTCCTAGATGGTGAGTGGCCCTGAAGGGCCAGCTCCTGGCAGTCCTAGGCTGTGTCCTGCTCTCTCGCACAGGGCTCCTGGTTGGGCAGCAGGGTACCCGGGCCTGGGTAAGGCCCCCTGCACCCTCCGACAGCTTTCTGCCTCCCCCACAGCCACCACTGCCAGCCGCTTCTACAGGATCGACCGGGCCCAGGTAAGCACTCGCCATTGTCCATCCACCGCTAGTTGCAGGCCACCCGGGGACCCCATACCTTCGGCCTGCACTTCCACACATGGGCTTACCCGTTGTCACACTGTGTAGTGCCTGCACACCCGCTCCTACTCACGGACAGGGTGGAAGCACGCTGCTCACGGGAGAAGGGAACTGACATGCCCAGGAGAGACTGGCTGGGTGGGTGCAAGGGCTGTGGAGCATGGCTACCACCCAGGAAGACACAGGTGCCAGGTGACCTGGGTAAAGGCTTAGCTGCAGGAAGGAGCTAGGAAGGCAAGGAGGAGACTGGCCAGGCCCCCTCCCCTGGCTTCCGGTGTTCATGCTCCCTGCAGAGGCTTTTTTGGGTCTGCTGGCCTTGCTGCATCCGCTCCCCTACCGTCGTCGGCTAACCTGGGGGGTCCTGACTCTCGGCCCCTGACCTCCCCACCCACAGGAACACCTCAACTACGTGACCGAGATTGCACAGGACGAGATTTATATCTTGGACCCAGAGCTGCTGGGGGCATCTGCCCGGCCTGACCTCCCAACCCCCACTTCCCCTCTCCCCACCTCCCCCTGCTCACCCACGCTCCGGTGAGTCCCGGCTCTCCTCTGGCCCCCTGGCTCGAAACCCCACCTACAAGCCAGTAGCTCCTGAAGTCCTGCCTGCGGCGCCAGACACAGACACCAGACGCACATCCAATGTCCAGCTAGCTGCCAGTTCCCCACGGCCCCTCCCTGGCCGGGTCACTGGCAGAGAACCAAACCTGGCCAAAGCCCAGCTGACCACCCCCGGGGAAGTGGCGTCACCGTACACCCCGCTGCGCTGGCCAAAGCCCTGGGCTCCCCGTCTCACGTGTCCACTGCACACGCCCCCAGCCCCCCACATCTGAGCACCGCAGCCCAAGCCTTGGCCCCCAGCCTCCCCTCCATCCCCACTGCCCACCACCCGTGGCCTTCGGGCCTCAGGGCCTCAAGTGTGCCCACCTCTGCACTTTCCTTGCCTCAGACACAACCCCCTCCCTGTACCTCACTGAGCTCCCCGCTCCACTCAGACCTCAGCTTAGGGGTTTCCTCCCCAGAGAAGTCTTCCCAGGAACCCTGGCTGCGGTTGTGAGATCCCACTACCCCGTCTGGTGTTCTTCTTGACCCTTCCCACCTGGAGAAGGCCTTATTTATTTGTTGACTTGTCTGTCTCTCTGACTAGAATGTAAGCTCCGTGAGAGCAAGCTCTCCGTGTCTTGTCCCTGCTGTATCGCCAGCACCTAGCACGGCACCTGCTAGGCACCTGCTACGTAGGAGGCACTCAATAAACTGTTGAAAGAACACAGGGCGCCCCCTGCTTGGGGCAGGGTGGGTGACAGGCTGGGCCTGTGCTGTCACTGGGTCCCATCTCATCCTGCTCTGCTTGCAGGTCACTGCCAGGGGACGCGGTGCCCCCCAAAGGTGAGGCCTCTCCCATCTCCCTGGTCCTGGGCAGGGCGGGGAGGGGGACCCACACACACCCTCCCACAATCACAGCCCCGAGGTTGGCATGGTCACGCCACCTAGCCCTCAGCAGGCGCACCTCGGCAGGCCCACATCCCCGCCCAGGGCGGCTGTGTGCCGCCCGGGCCGGGCCTCAGCCCCAGAGCGTAATGGGCGGGTGTTCCGTGCAGGTGAAGAGCTGATTGAGGCGGCCAAGAGGAACAACTTCTGTAAGGTACTAGCGCAGGGCCGGTCTTCTCCCCACGGCGACCCTGAGACGCGTGCCCTGTGGGGCAGGGCCTCCAGGTGGGGCTGAATCAGCCTGTTCCAAGCTGTCATCATCTGTCATTGTCCAGCCCTCTGTAGGGTCTCCATGGTGACTGTCCCTGTCCCACCCCCAGTGGCCTTTCACAGTGGCTTCCTAGCACGGTCTGTCCCTAGTGCTCAGAAAGGAGCGAGTCCTAGAGGAACCATGGGCTCAAGGCCTTGGTGGCCAGTGCTCCCCAGGAACCCATGGGTGCCTGGGATGGGAGAAGCCCAGCGTGTCTCCCCTGCACCCCAGAAAGTCCCCCAGAGGGATGATGTGTGCGAGCGTGCGGCCTCTGTGAGGTGGGGACATTTCTGTGGCTGGCGGGAGGGTGGTCCTGAGGAGCCCCAGCCCTGCTCTGCCTCCTGCCCTCAGCTCCAGGAGCTGCACCGAGCGGGGGGTGACCTCATGCACCGGGACGAGCAGAGCCGCACGCTCCTGCACCACGCGGTCAGCACAGGCAGCAAGGAAGTGGTCCGCTACCTGCTGGACCACGGTGAGCTTGCCACTAGGGTCCCCGCGGCCAGGGGCCAGGCGGGAGGGCACCAGGCGTCTCTGACCTCCCCCTCCCCTCTCCTCCAGCCCCCCCAGAGATCCTTGATGCTGTGGAGGAGAAGTGAGTATCTGGGCAGGGCCAGACCCTGGTTGCCCTGGAAACTGCCCTGTCCCCATCTAGCCCCTCCCACTTGGCCGGTCAGAGCCTGTAAACCCTTCCAGGCCACATCCGCCCTGCCCTTGCCCCCAACGGCCCCGAGCTTCCTCTTCTGTCTGACCGCCCTCTGGGGACAGACCAGAGGGCCCCAGGACAGGATGGGGGTCCACGGCCAGCCCCTCTTTCCACAGTGGGGAGACGTGTCTGCACCAGGCGGCAGCCCTGGGCCAGCGCACCATCTGCCACTACATCGTGGAGGCTGGGGCCTCTCTCATGAAGACAGACCAGCAGGTGAGCAGACCAGCAGGGAGTCCACGCAGCACAAAGCAGCCCTTTCCCGACGGAGGACTGGAAGCTTCCAGGCTGTCCTTCAGTCACTGCTGTCCAGACCCTGAGAAGCCTCAGCCTGCGGTGGGGGGAGGGGGGGCGAGGGGGGGTAGCCTGCGACTGGCTGTCGTTTGAAGCTTTTCCTTTCCTCACTGGCGACCTGGAGGGAAGGTCCCCTGCCCTCTCCTAAGCATGTTGGGGCCAACAGGTCCCTGAACTGATGGCAGCTCCCCCCCTCATCCAGGGCGACACTCCCCGGCAGCGGGCCGAGAAGGCTCAGGACACGGAGCTGGCCGCCTACCTGGAGAACCGGCAGCACTACCAGATGATCCAGCGGGAGGACCAAGAGACGGCCGTGTAGCTGTGAGGCCAGCGCCGGGCAGCAGGAGGGACAGGGCCAGCCGGAGGAGGAGCCCCCTCATCGCCCACTGCACTGCCACATTCCAGTCGGACTGCCACGGGGGGACCCAGGCCCCAGGGAAGGAGCCCCGTGCTGCCCCCTGAGGAGCCGCCCGGGCCCAGGGCTGGGCTCTGAGGAGCTGGGGGACCTCACCTGCCCCCCTGAGGCCCCAGCCTGACCCAGGGCTGACAGGGGAACAGGAAACTGGACTGGGCCGGGCAGGCCTTTGGGGGCCTGGGGCTGGACAGCCCTCCCCCTCCTGCAGCGGGTGCCCTCCCTGGGGTTTAGGGGTGGGGGGGCGCAGCAGGGTTTGGGGCCCTAGTGGGGAGCCTTCGGGAAGAGGCTTCCTAAGCCATCTGGTCCCTTAGGGCCCTGGCTCTGAGCGTGCTGGCAGCTTGGGCCCTCTCTCCTGCCCTGTCCCCACTCTTCCCGGGGCTTCCTCCCGGAACCACAGAGCCTGCTGCATTTGCCTGCCCGCTGCCCTGCTTGGCGCCTACCCCGGTGACCCACCCCCTGCACCCCAGTCATTTCATCCCCGCTGACTGTGTGGCCTGGGGATTGGAGTGGGGCTCTCATGGTGACATGTTTACAGCTGGGTGTGACTCAGTAAAGTGGATTTTTTTCCTTTCTGCTCTTCTTTTCTTGCGGAGGAGGTCTTCCAGGAGCAGTGGGGTCTGGTTGGGGGGTGGGGGGCCCGGGACTGGCCACCCTGGACCCAGACCCTTACCTGGGGGAGACCTGGCTCTTGCTTGGGGGAGGGGTCTCTGGCCTGCCCGGGGCCTGACCTCGGCCTGGCGGCCCAGCTCGGCGGGGCCCCGGGGAGGAGCTGATTTCCTCTCGCTTCCCGCTTCCCGCAGGGACGATAACAATGAAAGTGAAAGAGAGGTGGGCGGGGGGCGAGGCCCAGATTCTTCGGCCCCTTGGCCCCGCGGCCTAGGGCAAGCCCCCTCCCCCAGGCCTCAGCGGCTCTCGCTGTTTAGGGCTCGGGTGAGGCGACCCCGGAGGCCCCGGGTCGGAAGGGGGGGCGCTTGCTGCGGCCGAGGCGGCCGGTCTGGAACTTCTCAGACGGCTCTTGTCAGCTCCGAGCCTCACCGGCTCCAGGCCCGGGTCCCCTCCCGCCCCCGAGCCCGAGCGCCCTCTCGGGGCGGCGCCCCTTCCCCGGCGGCGGCGGGGTCGCGGCGGGCCGGCCCTCGACGGGGTTACACAGGCCTCGGGGCCGGGCGCACCGAGGCTGGGACGCTGCTGGCGGGCCGAGCGCCGGACCCGGACCGCGGGGCTCCGGGCCCCCTCCAAGCCGCGCAGCGGGCAGGGGCGGCGGCGGCCAGCTGGGGCCGGGGCGGCCGGGGCGGACGGGGGCCTGGGGCCGGGCGACCCCGGGCTCGGAAGCGGGGCGCCGGCGGGGCCCGTCGTCGGAGCGCGGACGGCCCGGGCGGGGCGGGCGGGGTGCGGGACCCGCGGCGGGAAGCGGGGCTGGAAGCCCGGGGGCGCGGGGCGGGAGCGGAGGCGGGCACGCCGGGGTCGGGGGGCGGCGCGGGTTTGAGGGGAGGGGGCGGGGCGGGTCCTCCGTCGGGGGGGTGCGGGGGGCGGGGAGGGGGCGGGGGCCCATGTGACCGGCTCAGACCGGTTCTGGAGACAAAAGGGGCCGCGGCGGCCGGAGCGGGACGGGCCCGGCGCGGGAGGGAGCGCAGCACCGCGGGCAGCGAGCGAGTGAGCGGCGGGGCCCCTCGCCCCCGGGCCCCAGCCGAGCCGCCGCCCCGAGGCGGGCTGGGGGTCCGGGCCGTGCGCCCCGGCTGGCGGCGAGGGGCCGACCCCACAGCCCTCCCGCCGCCGCCGCCGCGGCCCGTGGGCCTGGGGAGTGGGGCGGGGGCGGGAGGGGCGCGCGGCCCCCCGTGGGGAAGGGGGCGGGCGGGGGCCCTGACCCGACCTGTCCCCGCAGGATGCAGCTCCGAGGCTTCCTCCTCCTCGCCCTCCTCACCCTGCTGGCGCTCCCCGCCGCGGTGGCCAAAAAGAAAGGTGATCTGGGGTGTGGGGGCTTGCCGGAGGGCTGGAGACGCGCGGCGCGGCCGGGACCCCGGGAAGCCGCCCCCGAGCGAGTCTGAGCTCCGTTCCCCGTGCGTCCTAGACAAAGTGAAAAAGGGCGGCCCGGGGAGCGAGTGCGCGGAGTGGACCTGGGGGCCCTGCACCCCCAGCAGCAAGGACTGCGGCGTGGGTTTCCGCGAGGGTACCTGCGGGGCCCAGACCCAGCGCATCCGGTGCCGGGTGCCTTGCAACTGGAAGAAGGAGTTCGGAGGTGAGCTGGGGCGCCCGCGGAGGGCAGGAGAGGGGCGCGCGGCCTCAGCGAAGCCGGGGCGGCCCGTGGCCTCCAGCCGCGGGCTGCGCAGGTCTGACCCCGGGCGCTCTCCCCCAGCGGACTGCAAGTACAAGTTTGAGAACTGGGGGGCGTGTGACGGGGGCTCGGGCACCAAAGCCCGCCAAGGCACCCTCAAGAAGGCGCGGTACAATGCCCAGTGCCAGGAGACCATCCGCGTGACCAAGCCCTGCACCCCCAAGACCAAAGCCAAGGCCAAAGGTCAGAGAAGCGGGGAGGGTGTGAGGTCATTGCGGGAGGGGCGGGGGGGGGGGGAGGCGCGGGGGCGCTGCCACCGCCCGGGAAGGGGAAAGGTTAAGGCTGAGGTTTTGGACGGTGGCGAGTGGCTTGACAGCCTTGCCCCGGGTGTCCCCTCTGTAGAGATCCCTTATGTGAGCCCGGGCGGAGTGCGCGGGGCCCACAGAAGGTGCTCGGGACTTAGAAGACCCTCTGGCCCAAGTGGAAGTACAGACAAGCTCTGCTCTGCGGGAGCATCTTGCTTAGGATTCGGGGAAGCTGTCCTGGAAGGGCTTGGCTTTGTCGTCTGTGCAGCCCGAGGGAACCCGGGGTCAGCGTGGGTCCCTTTCTGGTGTTAGAGGGACTTCCCGGCCACACTTGCCCCCGGCCCTCGGCTCATTCCTGACTCACGGCAGCGCAGAGAGGCCACCGGGCAGGGGCGAGTCCGCCCACCGCGCCGGGCAGGAGGTGGGGGCCGGGGCTGCGGGGCCCACAGCCGGGAGGGTTGGGGGCCCAGCCAAAGCGGAGGTCGGCGCGGGGCAGCTCCTGCCCCAACATGGCTGCGCTCCCCACCGGCGGCCGCTGAGCAAGAGCCACTAGGGGGCAGAGTCTTCCCCCCATGTAGCTACCCGGGTCCCTGCCAGGTCACCCCAACTCGGCTAACACCTTATTTCTTGCTTGTTTTACAGCCAAGAAAGGGAAGGGAAAGGACTAGCAGCCAGGTCTGGATGCCCAGGAGCCCGGGGCCGGTGCCCTCCCTCCCGCAGGCCCAGGATCTAACTACCAGTGCCTTTTGTCTCCTCGTTAGCTTTATCAATCATACCCTGCTTCTTCCCTTCATTCCTCCACCAGCACCCCCAAGTGTCCCCGGCGGGGAGGGACAGGGGATTGTGGACAGCTTGAGCCTCCTGCCCCAGAGGGATGTGATTCCCGGGACCCCCTTTTGTTCTTCCCCACAAAGATGCCATTACTAAGAAATAAATAAACCATCGTTTTTTGTTTTTCCCAATAAAAGCTTTTCCTTTAATATATAAAAGCCCCAACCCAGGGAGTTTGCTGTGGTAATTTGTAGGGGCAGGAACTTGTGAAGGAAAGGCAAGGCTGGAGGAGCTGTGGCTTTCAGGGGGGTTGGGGGCTTGGCGGTGAGTGCTCCCCAGAGCTCATGGATAAAGCAGAATGGTTATGAAAATTGCTTCCAGGGCCCCTCCTCACTCCTGAAAGGGTGCCCCCATCAGGTCCCCTGAGCCCTTCCGTGTGGTCTTTCCAGGGGGCCATACCAGGGGCTGGGAGAGAACCCAGAAGGCTCGTGAGAACTGACACTCCTCATCTCAGCCAAAGGTCCTTTGGTACAGCCCAACTACCACTAGAAGGTTCTGTCCACTGGGAGGGAAGAAATGGGGGCTGCTTGCCTGTGCCCACTGCCACTGAGGCCTGTGTGGGTCAAGTCGGCCCCATTCTCCCCTGAGCCCCCGGGCCTCCCTCACACTCTGCAGAAGCCTGCTGGGAGGGCTCTTCAGAATCAAGTGGGCCTCTGCTCAGCATGGGACCGCAGGAAGCCAGGCCTCAGTTCCTGAGTGTTGAGACCCTGATCCCCCGGCTGCCCCATCCTGACCGTGACCAGGGCCGTGCTGTGGGAGGGTGAGGGAGGGCGGGGTGCCCAAGAGCCCACTCCACCTGGCCTCCAGCTAACCCACCTGCCCACCCAACCAGGGCCTGGCTGAGTACTGCAGCAAGGGGAGATCTCTGCCCCTGGGATGGGACCTGGGAGGAGGGGCTGGGCCTACATGCGGGGTGCAGCAGGGAGAAAGCACCAACTACAGCAGAATGGGGGGGCCCCACCCTTCCACCCCCTTCCCAAGCCTCCTCTCCCAGGCACTGGCTCCTCTGCTCCTCCCGAGGGGATCCTGGGCTTTTGCTCCCCCTCCAGACGTCCATTCTTCCAGCCATGCTGGATAGGTCACAGTGGGGCAGGCGCCCCAGAAGGCCGGTGCCCCCCCCAGCTCCCTGAGGCAGGGCGACGGAGGCGGGCCAGGCAGTTTTGGCTTCGGACGCTTCTGGGGCTGACCCTCCTCAGCCTGAGCGGAGATCTGGTCTCTCTGAATCCAGCCAGAGCTTCTTCCTGAGACTCACGGGGTCTTGGGGACCTCAGTTCTCCTCCTCGGTGAACATGGACGCGGAGAGATGCTTCCAAATCTCTCCCTGAACGGCCACGTGAGCGACCACGCAGCCCAGCACACACTCGTGACCACCAGCACCTTCTGTGGCCCCCCTGCCACCTACCTGGCAGTGCCGATGTTCCGATACTGGCACAGCAGCAGGTGCCGGAAGGTCTTTTTAAAGGTGGCATTGCAGAGAGCGTAGCAGGCCGGGTTGATGGTGCTGTTGACGTAGCAGAGCCAGTAGCCGATGGACCACACCGTGTCAGGAATGCAGCTCTGGCAAAAGGTGTTCACCAGGACCATGACGTTGTAGGGCGTCCAGGTGAGGATGAAGGCCAGCAGGATGGCAAAGATGGTCCGCGTCACCTTGCGCTCCCGGGCCGCCATCTGCCGCTTCTTGCGCACCTGGTTGCGGGCAATGCTGGCGAACTTGCGGGCCACGTTGGCCGCCGGACGCATGCCGGCCGGCGTGGCAGGAACGATCTCGATGGCTGTCACGCACTCGTTGCCTGTCTGCTTCGTCACAATCTGGATCTTGGACCATTTGGACGCGGGGTTGAGGGCCCGCGGCTGTAGGGGCGGGGCGGGCATGGCAGGCGTGGTGGCCTCCGTGGTGGACAGCTCCGTGGCTGGTCGTTCCTTGGTGTTGTGCGTGGCGCTGCCGGAGCTGGACTCGTTGGAAGTGTCCTTGTCGGCCACGGGGCGCGGCGGGGGGGGCAGCACGGGGGGCGGCGCCTCCTCCAGCTTCCCGTTGCGCAGCTCCTCTTGAGCCGCCTCCCCCGGCGGGGGTTTCTTGATGCTCTGCTTCATCAGGGGGCTCTTGAGGAAGGCCAGGGTCTTGGCCTTCTTCTCCTTCGGGCCCTCGGGCCGGTGCTTGTGCACTCGGCTGCGACTGGCCAGGGAGATGTGGATGTAGAGCACCGTCATGATGACCACGGGCAGGTAGAAGGCAGCGATGGCTGTGCCGAAGGTCACCGCTGGGTTGGACAGGAACTGGATGAAGCACTGGTTGTCTGGCACCGTCCGCTTGCCCACCACAAACTGCCAGAACAAGATGGCAGGTGCCCAGAGCACGAAGGACAGGACCCAGGCAGCGGCGATCATGAGGCCCGCCATCTTGGTGGTGCGCCGGGCGGGGTAGGTGAGGGGCTTGGTGACGCAGAAGTACCGGTCAAAGCTGATGATGAGAAGGTTCATGACAGAAGCATTGCTCACCACGTAGTCCAGGGCCAGCCACAGGTCGCAGACCACGGCGCCCAGGGGCCAGTAGCCCTTGATGATGTACACGGTGTAGAGGTTCATGGAGAAAGCGCCGATGATGAGGTCGGCGCAAGCCAGGCTGAACAGGAAGTAGTTGTTGACCGTCTGCAGCTGCCTGTTGACCTTGATAGACAGCATCACCAGGATGTTGCCCACGACAGTCACCAGGCTCAAAGAGCCCGTCACCGTGGCGATGAATATCATCTCCACCGTCTCGTAGCGGTTATGGGCCGACGTGACCAGGCGGACGGACTGGTTGCCCGAGCTGCCGTTGACTGGCGTGAAGTTGGCCATCCTGCTCGGCGGAAGTGGGCGGCCGGTGTCTGGAGGAGGAAGGAGAGAGAGGAGAGGGTGAGCCGTGTCCGAGCGCTTTACAGAGGTAACTCGAGGCCACCGAGGGACACCGTCCTGCCGGGCCGCAGAGGATCTGTCCCCTCGCTCGCCCCGTCGTGTCTTCAGCCAGTCACCGCGGTCTGAGCGCCTGCTGCGCACAAGCACCGTCCCGGGTGCCCGAGTCACAGGAGAGAATGAGACACGCGCGGCCCCCGCTCTCGGGGAGCTCACAATCTGGCCAGGGCAGACAGATGAACACGCGAGCAACCCAACAAGTGCTAGAAGGAAAACAAGGCAGGGCCACCGCAGAGTGGGTGAATCAGAGGACAGACCGGGACGCTTCCTTGCTGGGAGATCAGTGAAGGCCTCTCCAAGGAGGTGATCTGGACGATGGCAAGGAGGCGGCCATGCGAAGAGCTGCAGAGGCGGCTTAGTCAGGGCCAATGGCCAGAGCAAAGGCCCTGGGGCACATGCGGGGCACAGACAGAAGGCCGGTGTGTGCGGGGCCCAGAGAAGCAATGGGGAGGGCTCCAGGCAGCACGTGGCTCTGGGCAGAAGTGTTCATTCATTCACATCCTCCGTCATTTTGTAACCAAACATTATCAGGGGACCTGTCCTCCATCCTTCCAGGAGGCACTGAGGACACAGGCGAGAATACATATTAGCAGCTGACACTTACTGTCTGCTACGGGGCCGACACTTCCTGTAACTTTCTATAAATATTAACCGATTTCTTCCCCCCAACAAGTCTGTGAGGTAGAAACCTTTATTTCTCACTACTTCCAGATGAGGAAATCGAGGCACAGAGATGTTCAGTAACCCGCCCAAGTCTCCAGGAGTCCTTGACATTGTGTTGCTGTCCCAGAGCTAAGGGTTCCGTCAGAGGGAGGCCCAAAGAGCCGCAAGAGCCGGTGATCCCACCTTGGTGGGGAAGGCTCCTGGGGTGACCAGGGGTGCCCTGGAGTGGGGAACTTCAAGGATGAGGAGGAGAGTGCCATGTGAGGGGGCAGGGGGGTGCCCACCACTGCAGCATCCCCTCCCTGAGCTCCCTCTGCCGGCCCCAGGACGGGGAGCTCAGTGCTGGGCAGTAGGGCCTGTCCACAGCCAGGGGCTGAGGACCCCGAGTCATCAGAGGCCGAAAGGAGGGCCTGTCAGCCGTGGAAAGACGTGCATGGCTTCCAAGGGGCCAGAGCCAGGCCTCCGTCCAACTGGGAACCCAAAGGAACCCAGCGTGTCCCAGAGGGAAGAGGGGGGGGAACGCTGCAGGGGAGCCTGGAGCCAGCTCAGGGGCACCTCCTGGCCCACCAGCACACATGGGGGTCCCCCAGCTAACCCCCCCCCAGCCTGCATCCCCTTCCCACCCAGGTTCTTCATCTCTCCCCCGCCTTCCTCTCCATACACGTGAGAGAGGCCCACGCCCAGCGCGCTGTGCCAGGGCAGCCGTTCAGCCCTGCCTCCTTCACACCCGCCAACACGCGCACCATTACACACACGCACACGGGCCCCAGCCCAGCCCCGCCAGCCCCGCGCACTGCCGTATACACAGCGTCTGTGTGTGAGAGAGAGGCAGAGGCAGAGGCAGCCAGTGTGGAGGAAGGAGCACTCACCCTGCAGCCCAGGCTCCAAGGCCAGCAGGGTTGTGGCTGTAGAGCAGCCACTTCACCTTCAGGCCCCTCTCTCGTTTGCAAAATAGAGAGGACTGGGTCCTGGGGCCCCTCCCAAGCAGCTATGGGGATCAGGAACTAAACTTTCCATCTGCAGCATGACAAAAATGCACCAGAGGCTGGAGGCGAGTGCCAGGGTGACCCTCGTGGCCTGGCAGTTCACGTTCCAGGGTGACCCTCCTGGCCTGGCAGTTCACGTTCGCCTGTCCAAATCCCTGGTTCTCAGGAGGAGAGGCTCAAAGAGTGGTGTTGCCACCTCCAAGGTCACAAAGGAGTCAAGGGCAAAGACTAAATGCCACCCTCTCCGGGGGCTCGGACAGCCCACTTTTGGGCTTTGAGAGCTTCAGGTGCCACCTCTGAGCTGGGAGGCAGAAGCAGCAGCTGCAGAGGCTGCCCTCCCCTGGCAGGTGCAAGCAGGTGCAGAGAGCGGGAGGCCTCCGTCCCCCGGCTCCAAGGAAGCTCGCTTTAGCCTCCCCGGGGCCAAGACGCAGGCCAGCGAGATGGAAACGGGACTGGAGGGGCCAAATATGAAAAACATAATAGCCCTTGTTCATTGAGTGTTAACTATGAGTCGGGAATCCCTCTGAGCTTTTTATGTAGATTATCTGGGTTAATCCTTACAGGAGCCTGAGAAGGCAGGTACTGTTAGCATCCCCATCTCACTGATTACGGATCTTCTGACAGATGAGGATAATGTTAATTAACTTGCCCAAAGCCATCCAGTGTGTAAGCGGGGCTGGGCGGGGGGGGGGGGGGGGGGATTAGAATCCAGGAGTCCCCTTCTCAACCTCAACCTGTCTCAGGCTGATTTCCTGCCTCTGCCGTCCACTGCTCCAAACGGAAGGACTAAGGGTCCCCCCACCCCCGCCGGCTCCCCCACTTAGCTTTCTCAGAAGAGAAGAGACCTCTCATCTCCATCTTGGGGCATCTTGTCTCCAAGGAGGCGGCAGGTGGTTTAGTCCTGCTCTGGATCCGCTTGGGGAAGCTGCCAGCCGCAGAAAGGGCGAGGCCTGGTGTTTCCCAGCCTACCCCCCCCCCCCCCCGCCATCCTTCTGGACCCCTTGGGTTTCCCGCAGACATTCTGACAGCAACCCTCTCTGGGGCGTTTCTCTGCCATCCAGGCCCGCCCGAGATCTGGGGAGGCAAGCAGCCGCTGCCCAGGGCTGTGCACACCGCTAGATGGCGATGTCGAGCCCCGGGTGCCAGCTCCGGACAGCAGCTCTCCGCCACCGCCCCCAACTCCAACGCGACCGAAAGCGCAGAGGCTCCAGGGCAGGGCCGCCCCGGGGAAGGACGTGGATCCCCCCCCCCTTCTTGCCAGCCCCTGCCCGGGGGCTGCCCTAGGCTCCGCGCGGGTTCGCCGGTGGCAAAGTTAGGGGCGCGCGGCTTCCACTCGGCCCCGCGGAGGGACGTGTGGGCGGGAAGGCGAGTGCGAGTTCTGTTTGTGTGTGATCACCGGGGAGCGCGAGTACAAGCGAGTAGCTGTCTGCATGTGCGTGTGTGCGCGCTCGGCCACGCCTGGATACCGGTGTGCCCGTGTGCGCGTGAGCAGGCCCGTGCCATGTGGACACGTGCTTGTGCATGCGTGTGCGGGCCGGGGGGATGCGCACGAGTCCGGTTAAGCGCGCACCTGTGAGTTGGGGCGCAGGAGCCAATGCAAGGCCCACGATCGGCGACCTGCCCGGGTGTGGACGGCCCTGCCGGGAGGCTCGGCTCAGACTTTCGCAGAGAAGATCGAGTCTAGAGCCAGTGTCTGGATTGTGCCCCGCTCGTGGGAGGGGAAGGGTCGTGGCCAGACTACAACCCGAGCTGCAAGGGGCCCCCTGACCTTGGGGCATCGTATTAGCCAGCGCCCAGTTGGTGTCTGCGCCCCAACGCGGCGATGTGGCGACCCAGCCTGAGCCTGACTTCTGTCGAAGGGCCGCTGCTTGAGTCGCCCCGCTGGCCTTACAGGACACCGGGCCCAGGGCCCAGCTCGGTGTGCCCGCGGAGCGTTCTGGCCAAAGGGTGCCCAGTCTGCCGGGGGTGCGGGTGGGGGTGGGGGTGGGGCGGGATTGTACCGCAGCACCCCCAAACCGCGGAGGCCCAGCCAGGGCTTAGGTCAGTTGAGTGTTGAGTGTGAGATTCTTGCCCTCCCACACTTCTAACCCTGCACCCCGCCAGAGAGGCACCGTCTGGACCCAGCGGCTAGGGTGGGCTCCCGGTTTCTCAAGCCCTGGACCTGGGCGGACCTCGAGGGCCGGGTTGGGGGTTATTTCGGGCTCATCTGCAGGCTCCTCCAGGCCCCCGGCCCGGTGGATGGGGCCCTGGCTCCCCGGTGCCCCGCCCTCCCCCCAACCCCCTAGCACGCAGTTCCTGCAGCCTCTGGGCGTGGGCACCGTGCTTTCCCGGGTTCTGGAGCCCCCCCTTTTCCGGACGAGAAGGAGCGCGTGCTCTGGACGCCGTGGGGAGGGGGTTGGGGTGTGGGTTCTTAGGCATTCACTCCAGGGCTCCGGGAGGGCTGTGGCCCCGGATCCGTCCCTGGGGCGGGGAGAAGAGACTCCGGAGTTCACAGGAGGGAGAAGGGGCTCGGGGGATCTGGCATGGACACTGCACCTGACACTTCCGCCACTGGGCTCGGGGCTGGGCTCCGGCTCTCCCGGGCTCGCAGCCTGGGCAACAGCAGGGGGTGGTCCTGGAGTGGGGGAGGGGCGCCAGGCCGGTAGGGGCTTTCCGTCGGGGTTCAAGGTCGCGGATGGAGGACTTCAGGTACCGGGGTGGGCCGGCGGCGCCGGGGGCGGGGGGCGGGGAGACGGGCGGGAAAAAGGCTCCTGAGGCTCCAGCGCCTGGCGCCCTCCTGAGCTGCCGGTGGGAAGGCTGGAACGCGGGGTCCCGCCCCCGACGGCTGCCGGGGCGCCCTGAGGGCTGTGGGCCAGCACCCCTCCCCCGACCTCCCGAACGTCCATTCCTTCCCAGGGGCGCACCTGGAGCCGCTTCCGAGACTCCGGGTCTTCCCTCCCGCGGGGCCCCTCACCCCCGGGCCCTGTGCAGCTCCCAGCACCGCGCTCGCGCCCAGAGGAGCCTGGGGCCCCGTCCCGGGGGGACCCGCCTCCGGGGAGCCTCGGAGGGTCCGGGAGCCCCGGGTCCTTCTCCCGCAACCGAGTCCCGCCGCCCCCGCGCCGCCGCGGAGTCACTTACCAGACACCTCCGCCCCGGTCCCCTCGCACCTGACAGACGGCGGGACCAGCGGGCGGCCCGCGGGCCGGGGGCGGGGACCGGGTGCCGAGGGGCGGCCCCTGCTCCGCCCGCAGCTCCCGGCGCTGTGGCTTCGACTCGCGCTCACGCTCGCACTTTTCCCCGAGCCGCGTGATGTCACGGGGAGGCAGCCAATCCTGGTGGGGCCGCGCCGCCCGCCCCGGGCCGGCCACCCAACTGCGACGCGCGGGGGGCACCACCCGGGGCGTCGGGGACCCCGACTACGGCGCCCCCCCGGGAGCCGGCCGGCAGCTCCGCGCTCGGCCACGGCGGGGGCACCGCCCACGGTGGGCAGTGCGGCTTAGCGGGGGGCGCTGCCCTCCCGGGAGGCTGGGCTGGGGGTGGGGTGGGGTGTCCGCGTTGTCATGGGGACGCGGCGCCCCCTCGCGGGCTGGGGAGGGAGCTGGCAGTCCCGTCTGGCTGCGCTCTCCGCCTCCGCTCTGACCGAGCACCAGGACCTGGAGGTGGCGTCGCGCCTCGCCCGGGCCGCACTCTCCGCAGGGTCCCGCTCACACGGGGACCTCGGAGGCGCGAACGCTTGACCCCAACGAGAGGTCACGGGCGGGTGGGATGGGCTCGGCCGCTGCGGTCCCGTCGGGGCAGGGAGCCGAGCGCTGGCAGTTTGCAGCCCCAGGGCCGCCAGCGTCCGGCCGCCGGGCTGCGGGAGAAGAGGGGCGCCGTCGGGGCCGGGGAAGGAGCTGGAGAGAGGAGGCAGGCAACAGTCCGCCGGCGAGAGAGGAGCCCGCCCATCGCACACAACCCTGGCCCGGCCCCCCACCCCCGCCGCCCGGCTCCCCGCTCCCCGCTCCCGCCCTCCAGGCGGGGAGAGGGTGCGCGTCCTCCCTCCAGCCGCGGTGGGACGCGCCGCCCATCCAGCCGCGGCCTAGAGGGCGAGTTCGCCGATGCCTTGAGGGGAAGCCGAGTGCCCAAGGTCACCCGGGGCGGAGCCGGGAACGGGACCTCAGGGCGAGCAGCCGGTCTCTTGAGGTGTCCGGGAACCGCACGGGTCGGGGCCTGGGGACTTGGGGCCTTGCCTGTGCGGAGCGGGAGGGCCCGGGAGTCCGCGGCGGGGGCGCCCGCGGGGCCGAGGCGGTGGCTTCAGCACCTCGGAGAGCTCCGCCTCGTCCCTGACCTTGCCCGCTCGCTCCGCACCACCAGGCACCCGCGATTCGGCCTCCATCCGAGACGGCCCTTCCAGGGGTCCGCCAGGGGCCTGAGGCGGCCTGTCACCCCAAACTCTTTGAGCGCAAGCATCCGGTTAACCTTAAGACCGCCGGTTCCTTTTCTCGGAAAAACAACCCGGTCCCGCCCCTCCACCCTCCCCCAGGAACCGGGCGAGGGGCTGTGGGGGGGCGGCAGAGGCGGGTAGGGCAGTGGAGGAGAGGCTGACGGGGGGGGGGGGGGGCAGGAGGAAACTGGGGCAGGAGCCAGGCTGCGGGGCTTTGGGTGTGGAGTTCTCCACGCTGAGGGAGGAGGTCGGCCCTGGTGCTCCCGAAGGCGGCTGCGATTGGCTGTCTAGGCTTAGTGTGAGAAGCCATGTCCTTTGTGCGAATGATCTGATCTCCCCGGAGCCTAACCAAGGACGAAAGAAGCTATTGTTCTTGCCCCCACTTCACAGATGTGGAAACTGGGCTCAGTTGGTTCATAAGACAATAGGTGACAGTCCTGCCCTTGTTCCACTTTGCCATCTCTCTCATAGGGTCCAGGAGAGGGTGGTGCTGCCAAAGGGGGAACTGTGGTGTGCCTGTGAATGGGGAGGGGGGGTGGTGGCCAGATGCTTATAAAGTCAAACAGAGGAAACAAGCCAGGCCAAGGACAGGAGGCCACAGAAACCAGAGATGTCTCAAACTACTGCCTTGAGTTCTTCCAGAAACTTTCAGGCAAAGCTGCTCCAGTTTCCCTGAAATCCTTACCATGGGGTAGGTAGGGTTGACCCCTCCAATCCCAGACCCCAAAGTGGAACTGAGTTGGGAACCGGGGCACAGTTTTGTCTTTACTCCTCGCCTTCCACCAAAGGTGAGAGGGGCGGGGCAAGTACGTGGGTGGAGGGCTTGCAGTGGGGCAATCCTTCCGCCCACCTCTTCAAAGAAGGCTGGCTCTAACCATTCTGCTGCTCTCTGACCTAGAATGACTCGAAACTACAGTTCCAAGTAACTTTAAGAAGTTACATAACACAAGCCCTATATCCTACTACAAGGGAAGAAAGCGAAGCAAAGGCAAGTGGCTTGCCCAAGGTCATACAGCTGGCTGAGGTCTTTTAGTCCAGAATCCACTCAAAATTTTCTAGAAAATCCTAGGGTTCATAACTATGTAATTGCTCTTCACACTGTTTTTTTTCCCCCCACACTGTTTTGTATTACTTGCTTGCCCATTTAATCTTTTGGTTATATCTCTGTTGGGACTGTAATTCTACATGCTCCATAGCATCTGCGACAGAGCTGACTGACACAAGAGACAGTTAAGAAATAGCTGCTGCTGGGGCACCTGGGTGGCTCAGTCGGCTGAGTGTCTGCTTTTGGCTCAGGTGGTGATCTCAGGGTTCTGGATGGAGTCCTGCCTGGGGCTCCCAGCTCGGCAGGTCCCTCTAACCCCCAACTCATGCTCATTTGCTCTTAAATAAATCGTAAAAAGAGAAATGGCTGTTGCTGGCGAAAATGCCTGGGTTGGCCCTGTCTTCCCTGTATACTTCTCTAAGAGTTGGGGCAAATATCCTCCTCCCACTTTCTAACTGGCTTGAAACTCAACGTGGCAAAGGCCCACGACTACGGCAGGCCCTTCAGCCAGTGTACTAAGGATACAAGGTAAAGGGGAACTCAAACAGCCAGCAAGTGGCTTCTCTGAAGAATACCTGTAGTCAAGACCAAGCTCTCTGCCTGGCCAGCCCAGACACCCATCATGGGTGGTTTCCAGAGACTAAGGAGGATCCAGCCTTTTGGCCAGTTACATTTTCATTCCAGACCCCCCAGTCCTGGTAAGAAGCAGTCAGGATGAGTGATTTCCCATCATCTCTACCTACCTGTCACTGTTAAAGCTGCCCCAATCCTTAGTGGGGGCCTGGGGGGAAGCAGGAAGTGGTGGTATGTAGAGACATGGTATGCAGACACCTGGTATGACGCACACGTGGCCGCCCTCACCTGACTGGCAGCTTCTGCTGAGGTGACAGACAGGGCTCCCCACATAGGACAGCAGCACCAAAGACAGAGCCTGACTGACAGAACCTGGGCCCAGCTTAGTTCAGTGACCCTCCTCTCCCCCCGCAGCGCCACCCCCTCCACCTTCCACAGAAACAAACAGAGAGGAGCCTGGTGAGGGGCATGTCATCATTTTAATGATGTAGATCTTTGGTGTTTCCCTCATTAGCAGTCAGACTATCCCCTCTCCTCCCACCACAATGTTTCTATGATGAGTTACAAACAGAAAAGAAATCACATTTTCATACTAAAAACAAAATAATCAGAGCCTTGATTTCTCCACTAGAAACTACACGTACAGTTCAAGATTCCACATGCAACACCTTAAGTCACAGACCGAGACCTCACACTCTGACCTGGAGTCTCATCCCCTCCCCCAGCCTGGGGCTGGCTTTGGCCTGGGCTCATGGAATACTGCCACCCACAGGTGCTGCGCAGAGGGCCGGAGGGTGGGGTGGGGCAGGGGGAGAGCTTGGTGGACAAGCCCTGGGGGCTGGCCAGCCTACACCCCCCACTCCTGAGTGAGGACCTGCCCACCATCCCTTGACCCCATCCTGTATCAGACAAGCAGGCTGCCCCCTTCACTCCGTGGCTGTCCCCTATTAGTAAGTGCAGGAAGTTCCTGTCCTCAGGAATCTGGGAGCCTGGCCTGACCCCTGACTGTGGTCTCTGTGGGGTAAGATGATAGAGACAGGGTGAAGTTCTGGAAGGCTCAGAGATGGAGGTGGTTCCTGGGGGCCAGGCTGCTCCTCCTGCTCTTGGGCTCCTGGTGGCTCTGCCCATGCAACAGGTAGACAGGGCAAAGCTGCCCCACTGGCCACTGTCCAGAACGGTTTGGCCCAGATCTGGAAGACAGTTCACCCTTCTGGGGCTCTCTGCCCAGGGGTGAGTCTCTTAAGCCATGTTTCTAGGAGAAAGGGGAGGTTCATGGCAGGGATACCCACTTCCTCCTCCATTCACACGGAGCACAGCAGTATGGCTCTCCTGGGCTCCAGATCCTGGAAGGTTCTAGCCCCCTGAGGCAAGCCTTGCCCATTCGACTGCCTCATGCCCACTGCCTCTGACTTCCTCTCGACCCCCCAACCCTCTTGCTCCTGTTCCCTGATGCAGCCCGCAGCTCTTCCGCGTGTACAGTTCCCAGTCAGCTGTGAGGTCCGGTTTCTGCTCAGCGGTTCGAGGGGGAAGCACCAGTGCACACATGTGTCTCTACCTGTTCCGTGGCTCCCTGCTGGGGCCTGCAGCTTCCTCCCTGCCGCTGCCACCGCCATCAGCAAGGTGGTTGTTGCTGGTCAGGTCGCAGTGCAGCGTTGGTCCTTCGGTGCCAGGAAGGGGGAGAGGGGCAGGGACAGGGGAGGAAGAGGGCAGAGGGTGGCAGGGGGGGCTGGGGCGGCTCTCGCCCGGGGGCACCAGGCTGGTCCCAGGAGGCTGTCCGGGGGCTCAGGCCCCGCTCCGCCAGCTGCCCAGGCTCCGGGAGCAGTCCCCGAGAGGCGGAGGGCCGGGGCGAGGAGGCGCGGGCGGCCGTTGGCTCAGCGCCCGTCTGGGAGCCGCGGTGGATGCGGTGGCTGACGATGATGCTGTTGCCGAAGCCGCCCATGGAGGCCATGGTGGTGCTCTGCTCCCGCTGCACCACGGCCGTCATGCCCCCTTCCGCCATCAGCCGCTGGATCCTGCTGAGGGCGTCCTCCCCGCTCGCACCGGACTCTGAGCCTTCGCCTGGAAGGTAGGGAGCACAAGACAGGGGGAGTTGGGCGCTGATGGGGGCCACTGAGGCAGGCAGGCAGACCACCGTGAGGAGGAGCTGGGGGATTCTCTGCTAAAAGCAGAAACAAGAAGGGTCCAACTCCCTCCTTCTGAGACTGATTCAGAGACCTGAAAGCCAGATAAGACTCCTCAAAAATGGTCATAATTCCCATTTCTGTTTTACTGGTGGGGAAACTGAGGCTGAGGATGGAAGGAGGTGGCTGAGGCCACCCAGCCAGTTAAGAAGCAGAGCTGGACCAGAAGGCAGGCGTCTGGCTTCGACCCTTCTGGCAGTAGTCACCACACGGGTGAAGGTGGCTGGGGTGGACACACATGGCTTGCTCGGCCTGCCCTCTCCCTGTCCTGGGGAACGGGGGGCCCGGGCCCGGGGAGCGGAGTGCTGCCTGGTACGCGGAAAGAGAGGGCAACCCACAGGCGTGGCCCAAAGGCAGAGTCTGCTCTGCTTCATTTCAAAGCTGTGCTATCTTCCCTCAGTGTTGTTCTGTTTACTTCCTAAAAGCCCACGAGGAAGACAGGATTTTGAACTGTTCCCTAGAAGGCATTCGGTCTCCTCTTTCCCCACCAGCTTTCCCAGGCTGTTTCCCATTTACTGTTCTCCTTGGGCTGGGCTGGATGCCTGATACTCTCATCTTTCCCCAGAGACAGCCAACTGCCCAGGCCTGAGGATTCAGCCCACATCTCCAGGGAAGGAGAGAAGGTTCTGGCCCAGATCTGTTCCACTCACTAGCTGTGTGACCTTGGACAAGTCCCTTAACATCCACCTCCCTCAGTTTCCAGACTTTGGAAGAGGGATGAAAAGATCCAGCAGGCACAGTGCTGGGCTGAGGAAATGAGGTAATGGGCAGAGCAGGCACTTCACAGCGGCTGCAGTGATCCACCTGGGGGCTGGGAGTGGGGCTACATCCTGAGGGACCCTCCCCTCCGCCTGTGCGCAGCTCTCGGACTGACCCAAGCCTGTGGGCAGCTATGATCAAGGCCCCCGGGGCTGCCGGGGCTGGCGCTACCTATCAACTTATTTCCTTTGGCTACTTGCTGGACAGTTTGGGATTTTGCAGATTTGGGGGCGCTGATGGTAAGGGTTTTTCTTTTTTGGGTACTTATTGTCAACAGCTATTTTTGTAAGATTTTTTTTTTTTTTTTTTTTTTGCTCCCTCCCTGTCCAGTTCCTTTTCGCTGCTTGCCTTGTTAGAGCTGGATTTCCAGCCAGCCAGTTTCACAGCTTCGCGGTGTCTAAGGCCCCATTAGATCTTTCCCTCCTTGTTAGTGCTTGGCAGCCTCACGCCATGGCTCTTCGTCAGACGGTTCTCCTCAGCACTAAGCAGTGGGGACTCCGGCTGGGCTTTCTCCCTGTCAATTCTACCCATCCACCCCCCGCCCCCTAAGGCAGCTGCCCTTCCCCACTTCCCCCTCAGACAGCTCAGTGCCAATTCTCAGGGCAGAAGAATCTGAAGGGCTCTCAGCACTTCTCTTGGGGGCCAAGAGTGAGAGGAAAAGTCAACCTAGGGCCCGGGTGCCAGCACAGCTACTACCCTGTGAGCCAAAGGGCTGCCTGGCAAGGCCCCCCTGGGGACCTTCTTGTGCTCGCCGCCACCCCCATCGCTTTCCAAGAACTCTGTGCACCAAGGGCCTCCCAAACTGGGTCTGGGATGTGTCGGGGGCTGGCCCGAGGCCTGCTGGCATTGGAGCTCACTGTGCTGGGCTCTGTGCCTAGTGAACTATCAGCTCTTTTCATGTAGCTCACTTCCAGGGGGAGGACAGGGCTGCCCCTGGGGCTCTGAGGGAGGTGCCAGAGCCAGGTCCTCAGAGAGACCCTCCTGCCCTTTCCCACTGGGCCTGTGGCTTTGGCCCTGGCCACCTCTCACCAGGACTGCAGCTGTATTTCCTGGTCTTCTTGCTTATCTCTTCCCCTTCCACCCAGCCTCCATGCTGCTGCTAGTAATTACCATTCTAATTAAGCTCAGATTCACTGAGTTCTAGTTAAGTCCATAATCTGTTTAAAACCCAGCAGCTCCAAGAGCCCTCACAGTTGTCAAGACGCCTTAGCATGACATTTAAGGGCCCTCTGGTCAGGTCCGAGCCTCTTCCCTGACCGTCCTCCCTTCCTGCACCAGTGACCTTAGCAAAGCCAACTGGGCACTGCTGTGTGCCTGCCTGCCCCTGCTCACACACACTGTGAATGTCAAAGTCAATGTACATACCACCCTTCTCACCTGGCCTTCTGTGGACCCCAGCTGGAAGTGCCTGCTCCCCCCAGAGCCCTCACAATGCCCCATTCCTCCATGCATGTGTGCATGTGTGTGTGTATGTGTGTGTATGCGCACGCGTGTGTGTTTTATCAGTGGCTATGGTATCTCCCTCCAGGGCTGCAAGTCCCTGACGGTCTCAGAGTAAGTTTTATTTATCTTCAGGTCCAGTGTCTAATGCATGGTCTTGGACTTGGTGTCTATTCCACCACATGTGGCTGAATAAAAGGGCTCCCAGAGGCTGAAGACAGGTGCTCCAGACTTAAGGTAGCTTCTAAAACCTGGTCACATGTCACCCCTCTGCTGTGTGAGAAGTACTTAAACATTTGTTTCCTTTTTGGACTTCTTCTTCTTCTTCTTTTTCTTTTTTTTTTTTTAAGATTTTATTTATTTACTCATGAGAGACAGAGAGAGAGAGAGAGAGAGAGAGAGAGAGAGGCAGAGACACAGGCAGAGGGAGAAGCAGGCTCCTTGCAGGGAGTCCGACGTGGGACTCGATCCCGGTTCTCCAGGATCGCACCCTGGGCTAAAGGCGGCGCTAAACCGCTGAGCCACCCAGGCTGCCCACCTTTCTGGACTTCCTATTGAAGGAAGAGACAGTGGCTTCACCTCTGAACCTGATTCTCTCTGCAGTATCTTTGGATTCATGGTGCCTAACACAGTATTAGCCATAAACTAAGTGCTCAAAGGAGACGAGACAGAAGAAGTTAAACCATGCCCACGGACGGCTTCTTCATGGCTGTGAACTGTGCTTCTCTTTCAGGGAATTCCAAGCCAAGGCTAAGAGCCACTGGAGGCAGCTGGCACATCCTTCAAGAAGAAAACATGCTGGAGCTTGAGGAAAAAAGGCAGCTGTGGCTGGGGATCCAAGCTATTAGCTCTAGGAGCAGTGGTGGCCACAGAGGTTAATTCTGCTGTCTCTTTCCCCAGCAAAAGCATTTCTTTTTGTCTTTGAAAAATGGGAAATGGAGTTAGTGTTGACAGGACAGCTTTTCCTTGGCAAGTTCTAAGGTACTTTCTGGATGCGGAGGCCAGGATGGGATCAGCAAGTTCCCATAATGCCCTGTAACTACATTTAATTCTGGGACTTTCACTGCCCAGAAGAGGGAAGCCAGGCTGAGTGGAAGGAGGAGCTGCCCCTTCCTGCCCTCAGGGGACATGCTGGCCTTCTAGCTCCTCGCTTTCCACATCTGCTTTTCCCTGGCCCCGGGCCCAGGCTATTGCAGCGAGGCTAACTAACATCTTCACCAGACAAGAGGAGGCCCTGGCAACCTTTCTCCAGCAGTCAGAGACAGGGGAGTGCAGTGCAGCCAAGCTCAGGGACAGGCCTTTGCCTTCACTCCATTCACTCATTCCACAACTTCCTGAGTGCCTACTGTATGCCGGGCAGGCACTGTATTAGTATGGGGAGCAAACAGCGAGCCCAGGGGATGCTCCCCTTCGTTTCTGAGTGATGGGGTTGGGAAGCTTTGAAAGTCGATAACCCAAAAAGCTGAGACTTGCCGACTCTCCCTGTGGACAGCTCTTCCTAGAAGTCTTAGAGCTGAAGAGATTTTAATCAAATTTTTATAGAGCAAAAAAAATGAGGAGTAGCCTGGAAAACTTTTGGTGCTGACTGACAGGGAAAGGGCTAAGGAAGGAGCAGCCCCAGAACGTGAATTACTCAGGCAGAGCTGTTGCCCTCATTAATCCATCTGGGAACTCTAATGTGTAGGGGTGTGTGTGCAGTGGTATCCCCCCGGCCCCACCTTCTAGCTAAGTCCAGAAGGGTCAGCTGACTTCACTAAGGGTTTCTTCTCCATGTTCCTGCAGGTGGCCCCCAGTTTGCCAACATGAAGAGAGAGGAGGCAGGGCTGGGAGTAGAGGTGGTGGTGTGTGGAGCCACTAGGCCTGCCTGCTAGATGGGAAAGTGGGCCCAAAGAGACTCTTGCTTCCTGGTCCCCTGTGTCTTGCTACCAGAGTGGCAGGAGTGGTTGGTGGCTGATGGGGTAAGCACCTCAGAACAAAGCTCCTGGCCCCAGGAGAGACAAAGCTGGCAGTGACATACCTCTCTCTTATTTCTATCTACGTGAGGGGGTGCTTTCTGAAAAGGACTGGGATGCTGAGAAGACCTGGGATCCAGAGCTCTAGGCAAAGGTCACAGGGTACCAGACAGAGCGAGCTATCTGAGCCCACTCTGCCTGCACTCCAACATTAGACGGCTATACATGCCAAAGAGTGCCTCTGGCCTCTGAACAGTTCACCCTCCACCACCTGCTCTCCTCTGTGGGGTGGAGGCCGGAAGGGAATCAGGTTCTGGCCTCTGAAACTGGCCAGAACCCAACAATGAGTCATGGGCCTCAAAGGGAGAGGGCCCAACTTTTAAAAATCTCAGTTCATGGCGGTGAGAAGGACAGTGCCCTGTAGGGAGCTACAGTATGGAAAGTTGCTCCCTGGGGGGAAGACAGGCAAATTTGTTACCCTGCCTCATGCACACCATGGCTTTTCCTTCTATGATCATTTTTTGAGCACACAGCTCAACACAGACTGAAAGCATGTGTGTCTGCTGGTGGCTGCCTTGTTTGATGCTCCGACTGACAAGGGGGCTCGGGTGAGGGTAAGGAGAGGGACCGAGTGAGAACAGCCTGCTTAACACAGCTGCCAACAGGCTCCAAAGTGGCTCAAGCTCTACTGCTGGGAAGTGCTAATTGGTTCTCAGAAGTGTGAGGCCAGCACAGAGCCAGCCAGGGCTGAGGCTGGCTGAGCTACACCTGACGTAGGTGAAGGAAGGGGCCGGTGGTGTGTTGGCACAGCCAGAGTGGCAGGGAGCCACGAGCGTAATAGCAGCTGGCCTAGAAGCCCAAGGCCGGCGTGCTTGTCCCCAGAACAAGAGCTTGCAGCAGTGAGTCTCTCTGGTAGTCTTTTCCATCTAGGCCACCCTGTGTACTTTCTCTGGAAGAACAGCCTGGGTCCTCTGAGTTTTACAGAAGACGGAGGTCAGGGGACTTGGTAAGAGCAGCTCAGCTTGTTGGAAACAGTGACCCAGATCAAGGACGTACTGCTCCTGCCTGAGGAGGCTCCTCACACCACCAAGGGAATGTTCCCCAGGCAGATAAGAGGGTACTCCTTTGGAGAGGGGAGGGTCCTTTCTCAGCACTACCAGTCTGTACGGAGGGACCAAGTGATAGGACCCGCAGTCCTATTTCCCCCGTAGAATGCCAGGACTCTTACCTTCACCAGGACCCGAAGCTGCTGTCCCGGGCTCCTGGATTTCCCTCTCCGTCTGTGTTTCGGCATTCTGCAGCTGAAGGGCCAGGGTCTGGGTGCCCTGAGATGTCACAGAGGTGGTGGGGTTCCGGGGCTGCAGCCCAATTGCATTCATCAGACCCATGTCTCTGTCTGTCCTCCACGTGGCTCTGCTGGTTCTAGGAGAAAGAAAGGCAGACTGAAGCCAGGCAGGGCTCGGGACAGCATGCCTCACAGAGTTCCGCTTGTTCCCTGCCAATCCTCAGGGCACACAGTCCCCTGCACCAGGGCCTGCAGGCTCAGAGGACAAGCCCTGAGCTCGGCAGCTCCCCCCTCTCCACCATGGCAGATAACGCCCCCCGGATCAGGTCAGGCTCTGGAACAATGAAAGGCTGCAGAACCATCCAATTTTGCAGACCAGCTAACTGAGTCACTCATTAAGCAGTGAGTGTCTTTCTGGGGAGGCAGAGATGGCTGATCTTAGGACTCTTATCTACATACATTCAGGAAGCCATCAGCTGACATCGTTGGACAAAGGGTGAGCAGGAGAAGAGGGATCTTTTCTCTCTTAACTTTTCCTTCCTTCTAACTACATGCTGACAAGATTCCAGTTTAAATTCTTGGAATTTCCACTGTATCTCCATTTTGGAGGAAAAGCCCTTCTGGGCTCCTTCAGGGCCTTCCCACAAGAGAGCCGTGAAGGTAGGCAGCACAAGCTGACCTACGAGTAAGGGCCAGGCCCCCCCACCCCAGGATAGCTACAGCTGGCAGCAGAGGGAGCCCAGGACTTCCATGGCAGGCACCAGCCCCTCATTTCTAGCTGCTTCTGGGGACTCCTCCAGCTGTGCCCTGTAGGAAGCAGTGGTTGCCTCGGGTGTATTATTGACCCAGCACTTTTTCTCAAAATTTTCAGTCCTCATTAATAAATTAAGTGATAAGAGGATCAGTACCAGGTTCCTACTTTCTAACTGGCCCCTGGGGAGGGTCTGTCTCTGGGCTACAGCTCTGAGCAGCATGGTCCCTCAGGCACTGTCCACAGATTCTCCTTGGACCACGAGCACACTTCTTGGGGACAGCATCCCCCCTCTAGTGCTCCCTCTTCTCTCCTCACCCCGCTGTGTCCAGACACCATGGCCAGGATGGGAAAAAGCCACAGGATGTCCTAGTTTGTTCTCAATCAAGACTAAGAGCAGATGTTTTGTTCTCTTCCTTAGCCATAGAATATTTTCCTCAAATGAATTTGTGCAAAAGCTCAATGCATAAAGCAGATCAAAGAGGAGATGCTGTGGCTGAGGAGAGGCACCCAGAGAGCCCCAGAGCAGTCTGAGGGCACCGCTTGAGAGTCCATCTGAAGCAGGTGGAAGGGACAGGCCTCTAGCAGCTGTGCCCTTCCCCCTTCCCAAACTCACCCAGGCCTTTCACTGCTCCTGCTGCTGGAGTGGACAGTGAAGACAGTCTCATTTAGCTGGTCCCAGTAGTACTCAACACCAGAGTTTAAGGCCCTGAAAATCAGTTGGGAAGGGTGGAGGGGGAAAGGTGGAGAACATTAGAGAGAGAATGGCCAGAACTCCTTACACTTCCTGAGCTTTGGCCCAGCAGTCCTCTTTTGTCTCTCCTAGGGCTGAGCTGAGACCAGGACTAGAGATTCCCACCAGGATGCTCAGTGCTGGAGCAATGTGGATGACTCTCCAGCAGCCCAAATGCCTGTAGTGGTGGGGTTTTAGCCTCTTCCTTCCTCTGAACAATGCCTAACCAGCTCCTTCTTGGGACTAAGAGATAGCTAAAAAACAGCCACACTTTACATAGGCAGTGGGTTGAGTGGTTTTCAGACATAAAGAAAGGAGCTAAGATGGCAAATGAGAGGCTGGGGAGGCCCTGGAGAGACAGGGTGCCATGGACAGCCCTGCCTAAAGTGTGGGCTTAGTGCTTTGAAAGGGAGAAAGCATGGGTTCTTGTTACTGGGTCTTCTCTGATGCCAGGGGTGGGTGGGTTGGGGGGAAGGCCAAGAGGAAGGAAAATGAGACACCTTACCATTATTAATTGGCCTTGAGCTCAGAAATCTAAGCAGGGGAAAGCCACCACTGAGCCAGAATGGCCCACATGGCTTTCTGTTCTAGAGCTTGAGCCTCCTTTGCCAGGGCAGGCTGAGAAGCAGCTGGGAAAGGTGCTCCTAGAACCAAAAATGGCCCATGAGTGCCCCAGAGCCTCCTACTAGGGTAGGAGACAGAGAGCCTTGAGTGGCCACTGGCCGCACCGCTGGCAGCAGAGAGGAGTTTCTATCTGTCCAGTTCTCTAGTTGCCAACCTTGCCCTGCTTCCTCCTTTCCCTGTAATGGACCATCAAGCAGTTTCTCCCAATCTCACATGGGAACTGCCACCAGAAGGGATGCAGTAGCTTCTCAAGTTTCTACAATGACCTGCCACCCAGGCAGGAATTCTGTTACACAGACTGCTCTGCTTTTAAGGATTCCTTCCTGGAAGAGGTGTTACCGAGCAGTTGCTGTGGTTGAGGGTGGGGTATGGGTGGTGAAGGTGGAGACAGGAGATGGGGAAGAGGTGTCTGAGCTCATCAGAACTCTGGTGTCCCAGGGACATCCGGCTGGCTCCGTCGGGAGAGCATGCAACTCTTCACCTTGGGGTAGTGAGTTTGAGACCAATGTTGGGCATAGAGCTCATTTCACAAAAAAACAGGGCAGCCCCGGTGGTGCAGTGGTTTAGTGCCTCCTGCAGCCTGAGGTGTGTGATCCTGGAGACCCGGGATCGAGTCCCACGTCGGGCTTCCTGCATGGAGCCTGCTTCTCCCTCTGCCAGTGTCTCTGCCTCTCTCTCTCTCTCTGAATAAATAAATAAATCTTTAAAAACAAAAACAAAAACAAAACCCTGGTGGCCCTGTGGAGACTGTAAGAGACCCAGCCCTGCTCCTAAATGGGACACAGCATGCACATGTGCTTGAAGAACTGTGCCCCCCTCATCCATATACTGGAGCCTTACCCCACAGGGTGACTGTAGCTGGAGGGTCTTTAGGAGGTAATTCAGGTTACATGAGGCTGTAAGGGTGGGACTACAATCCAATAGGACTGTGGCTTTATAAGAAGAGTGAGAAAGTGGGATGCCTGGCTGGCTCAGTCAGTGGAGTGTGAGACTCTTGATCTCGGGGTTGTAAAGTTCAAGCCTCACGTTGGGTGTAGACATTACTTAAAAATAAACTCTTAAAAAACAAGAAGAGTCGGGGATCCCTGGGTGGCGCAGCGGTTTAGCGCCTGCCTTTGGCCCAGGGCGCGATCCTGGAGACCTGGGATTGAGTCCCACGTCGGGCTCCCAGTGCATGGAGCCTGCTTCTCCCTCTGCCTATGTCTCTGCCTCTCTCTCTCTCTCTCTCTCTCTGTGACTATCATAAATAAGTAAAAATTAAAAAAAAAATAAAGTAAAAATAATATTCTTAAAACAAAAAAACAAAAACAAAAACAAAAAAAAAACAAGAAGAGTAAGAAAGACCCCCCGCCCTTCCTTCCTTCCTTCCCTCCTTCTCTCCCTCCCTCCCTCCCTTCCTCCCTCCTTCTCCCTACCATGTGAGGACACAGTGAGAAGACAGCCTTTATCAGAACCCAACCCTGCTGGCCCCTGATTTCAGACTTCCAGCCTCCAGAACTGTGAGGAAATAAATTTCTGTTAAGGCCCCTGGTCTATGGTGTTCTGCTATGGCTACCCAAGCTAAGACAAGCTCCAACAAAAGCCAACTTTTCAACCTAGAGGCGTTGGTCACCTTCCTTTAATGGCAGCACTTCTTCAGTCAAGAGCAGAGAAACCAAAGCCCGTGGGTCATAAGGAAAAGGCCAGCCGTAGGGGAGTGATGTCAGGATTAGCCAGGGTAGAAACCTGATAGGACCAGGATGACAAGGTATTGTGTGTCAGGTGGCTGTGTTATTGCAGGTGAAAGGGAACAAGCCTAGCTCAGAGCCCCTCATCGTGAGGGTCATGAAGATTCTGGAGACTGGGCTTCACCTGAGGGCAAACAAGCGTCTCCGGAGGGAAACAAAAACAAAAACAAAAACAAAAACAGAGCCAGACACAGTGCTCTTCCTTTTCTGCTCTCAGCTACCCCCTGGGGGCCTTCGGGGCTGCAGATTTGGTGTGATCTTCAGACCATCCCTTTAAAAAGCTCCTTTCTTTTCAAAACATTCAGCTATTTCTATGGGTGTTGTCTGAGGCAGCAGGGGCACTGCAGCGCAGAGGTGACAGGAAAGGACCTTCCACGAGGGAAGAGGCAAATGGCCAGAGGTCAAAAGCAGAGGCCTCCAAAAACAGTCATTACTGAAGCTTTTGATGAGCAAATCCTGGCTGCATGAGGCCCTGTGTAAAGCCAGCTGCCAGGGAGCCTCTGATTTATAAACCTGTCAAGATTTATTGACAGGTGGCAGTACCATCTGGGGCCCTGCCAAATACTTCCTCTGTAATTCCTGCTAGCCAGGGCTGGTTAGTGACAACAAACTGTCCACATTAGACCTACACTGAGCCATGTGCTGTGTGACCAGGAACCTTCCTTCCGGTCTTAGAAGACAGGCCACCGGAAGGCCCACTCTCTGGGCTGGGACTGTTAGTGTGATGCTGATGGTCAAAGGGTCTCCTAAAACACTTTCCATCTGGCAGTATGCACTGTCAGCTCAGAGCTGCGGATTCGGGACATTCAGTGATAGGGTCAATGGTCAAAGAGAACGAGACAACGGAGACTGGCAGATGTGCTGCTCTGTGCCACCCATCTTTTCTGCCCCCACCAACAGGTCTACTATAGCCCTGACTTGTTCTACTTTCTGTGGTCAGAGCAACATGTTTTGGAAAGTTTGGTTAAAATTCCAGGTACTGGACCAAGGATAAGAGCTAAAGACACCCTCTCTGGCTACTGAAACTCAGCCTTTAATACTCAGTATTACTGATTTCCTTCTATAAGCTAAAGAACACTTCAACCACCTCCTTTCTCCTTGGGTTTTAGCAAGGATCAATGAGTCACTGTTTGCTCTGCATTCTTCCTGGAAGCCAGGAAAACACACGAAGGGATAAGGAAGCATGGGAAGGCTGATCAGGTGAGTCTTTTCAAATGGACTTCTACTTCACACCTGGCTTCCTTCTGCAGCATCTGTAAGCTGTGCTTTCTGGGCTTGGCTAAGTGACTCCCTCACAGCTGGGACCTCCTGGGCTCCCTGAACACAGCTAGGAGCCAGCCTGGATTCCTTGGTGGTAACCACACTCTCAAGCAGAATATGGCTCTGGACTTCTCACCTTTTTTTTTTTCCCCCAAGATTTTATTTTTAAGTAATCTCTACACCCAATGTGGGGCTTAAATTCACAACTCCTAGATCAAGAGCTGCACACTCCACCAACTGAGCCAGCCAGGTGCCCCTGAACTTCTCCACTTCTAGGGAATATTCCCTTTGAGAACATTCTTCTTTCATCTATCACTTACATGGCTGTCTCTTTGGAAAGAAGGACAGGCATTTATCCCTGCTCTCCATAACGTAGGAAAAAGTTGGCACCTGGATCTTGTGGAACAGCCTGAAAGATGAAGTGTCTATGGCTCCCCTTTTGATTTAGGGGTGTGCCTTTCCCTTCTCTGGTCAGTGAGGCTTGACTACAGTCGCTGTTTATAGCAGTAGCTTTGTCTTCAGGGATAGAGTGGGGGCCTTGTCAGGGGTCCCACACCTAGCCAGGGGGCCAGACGCCCCACAGGCCCGGCCTAGTTTCTTCTGGCATGAGTCCCTCAATTCTGTCTTCAGAGCTGACTCTGAGAAGCAGTGGTCTTCCCAGCAACACCTCCCCCCCATTTGTAGGGCTGATCTATGAAGCCGGAAGTGAGCAAGCTCCCCCTCACATCAATCTGGTACTTCACACCCACTATGGTTATCGGTGGGGGTGTTGGCTGGGCTGGCAGTCAGCCAGAGGCACAGCAGCAGCTTGGGAGGAGTGGCAGGAGGGGGAGCAAAGCAACGGAGAAAGGAGTGCCTCACAGCTAGGAAGGGTGAGGTGACCGGGCTATCAGCCACCCTAACGGCTTTGTATAGGGGCTACAAGGCCAGCTATTCGTCTCCTCACCTGTCATCAAAATTTCTTTCCCTGGAACGATAGGAGTATTTCCTACAGCCTTGTTCTACTGTCAGTGGGGTTTTAGTGCCACCAAGAGATGCCCAAGGGGCTGGTGAACTCTGTCTTTGGGCTTGGAGCGAGTGTGGAGGCTAAGACAATGGAGGAGAAAAGAAGAGCAGGACTGAGAGCACAAAACGAGGTGCGGCTGCCTGTGTCCACGGACAAAGGTAGACAAGCACCTGTTCTGGAGGAAGGGCTTTAACCCTGGCCCGGCTGGCTATGCCCTCGGGAACAGGTGTGCCAGAGCCGTGTCAAAGGGGGAAGGGCGGTGAGTATCAGGCAGCTGCCTCCTGGAGAAACAACAACCCTGAGCTCCTACTGCCATATTCGTTTGTTCTCCTTGTTCTCGGCCAGATACCAACCACAGACTGTTCGAAAGATGTGAATGTTCTCGCCTCTCCACTCATTTCCCACCGTGTCGATCACCTGACTTGCTTAAATGCCTCAACGTGATCAAGAGCTGCATTCTTTACCTGAGGTCTTAAGAGAGTTATGAAATTATATGGGTGCTCTTATGGTATATTTTCCTGTATAAGAGTGCACAATGTTTCCATCACAATTTTAAAGACATTTGTGATAGAAAAAAGGTTAAGAAATCAGCTGTAGGAAAGAGCTCTGCCTTGGAAAGTCAGGAAGCCTAATTCTATCACTGATCTGCTGGAAGGCCTGGGGTGAGTCTTCCCTTCTTTACCTGAATACTGTGGTCTTCCCTACCTGAAGCCAAATCCCACAGATACAAAGGGGACTGAGAAGTGGAGAGACTCTGAACAACTTAGGACAAAGTCATGTCTGTCTTAATTTACTTGGTTCCCTCAGATATGCAGCCCTAAGGTTTGGGACATTTGCCAGAATGACCCAGAATTCAAGAGAAACAGCAACCCCAAATGGGCAGGCCAAGCTAGCTCTCTCTTGAGCCAACACAAGTTGGCCTGCGATAGGCCACTGTCCATGGTGTCAAATGCTAGTGTCCCCTTGCTCCTGGAAAAGGCCTGAGTTCCTGAGGCTACATATCCCAGGCAGTCCAGGATGGCTCCAGCCTGCTGACGCTGGATGTTGAAGACGACATATGGGGAGAAAAGAGAGAAGAGAGGCCAAAGCCAGCTTCATGTTTGGCTGAGGTGTCTGTGACTCACACCAAGTGCGGAGGCCGGGGTTTCAGACATAAAAGCCTTTGTGGGACCACGATGAACCGGAGGTAGAGATTCTGCAGGTCACTCTTGCAAGGGAAGGGGCTGGGAGTTTGGCTGGGACAAAGGTTTAGTGGCTAGAACTACAGACAAGACAATAATGTTGAGGAAGGAGGTCTTGGAGAAACAGGGAAAGAAAGACCTATAACTAGTGTTGGTAAGAATAAAATGATGGTCCAGAATTCTGTGCCAGTTTTGGAGAGGATGCCTATCAGAGTCCTCTTATGAACTCCTAAGAGGGTGAGATAAAATAATCAGTCTCATGTGCTTTGGGGAGAAAGAACAAGCTCAGAGCAGACTAATCCCAGAACTACGGTCAGGCCAAGGGGAGGGCAGAGACGGAAAGACCCAGCGCCGGGACTAACAGCGGCACAGTCGTCAGAGAGACAGGCTCAGTTCTGGAAAGGCATACGGACCTGCTAAGAGAGGCCCTCTGGACAGAGAGCCTGAGAAGAGTGCGGCTTGGCGGAACCACAGTCTCAGACAACAGCCTCTCTTTGGGAAGGACTCCGAAAATGCAGGATGGTATCAAAGAGCTGCCCTTAGACCTGGGTTTCCTTTCCCCTGAGCCACTGACCTAGCTCAGCTGACAAGGGCTCAGTCACCAGTCACCTACCAGGCACAGAACTGACCCAAATACACACCCCAGGAAAAAAATCACCAAAGGCCCTATCAAAAGGCAATGCGGACATTTCCAATAGCCAGAGACCCTACCAGACCAGTCACGCCATGCTCTGTGATCTGCAGAACGCCCTGGGAGAAGACTCTGCACCAAGTGAAGGACAGCATGAGGACGGCCTGGAGGCAAAAGTGCCATTTAGTCGGTCGGAACCCTGTGGTGGCCCACGCAGCAATCAGCCTGATCTGCACGGAAGCACAGAGCTTCACGCGCCCCACCTGGCTGGGTCTGGAGACTGATGACAGACCTGGCGGACGCCCAGGGTCTGGAGTGAACGAACAGACCTCTAGCCTCCAAACCACCAGGGGAAGGGGTGTCATCAGGACCTACGACAGAAGTGCTTTGGCCCCCTGTCCCCTCGTAGCCCTTACTTCAAGACCAGACAACAATCATTTTGATTTTAAATGGAGATTTTCAATTTGCCTTCACTTTATGAAGCGCAAGCAGAAAGGAAAACAGGCAGGACACAGACCCAGGCTGCTAGAGATCAGTGGCCTGACAAATTAGGGCTTTACCAATACTCTATTTCCAATTTTATTTCTTAAGTTATGTCTATGGCATTTACACAAACCCAAGACCACCTGTTGAATTTTTCAAAAAGCATTTAGAAAAGAATCTTTGATATCTATGCTTTTGCCTGCAGGGAGACTTTACTATCACTAGGGAACCAGAGAACAAGAGAAAAACAAAGGAAAAGAATACTGCCTTAGATTTAAGAAGACATAACAACTAAACCAGTCTTTTGAAGATTTCTGGGACAGACAGCTAACCCTAACAGCCCTAAGGTAAAAGGACCTTCTATGGAGTGATGCACAGACTGAGGCAGGCTCTAGCAGAACTTTGATTTCCCATCAACAAGACCCCCACCTCATGGCCAGACCCTCAGATGATACCAATTACTACCGTCCTTAGCCTGAATGACCCCCCTCCCCACCCCCACCCCCCACTGCTGCCCACCCTGGGCCACTCACTCTGGTCGGCAGATCACCAGGTCTCCTTTGTTGGTACCATAGGCCAGGCCAAGCCCTGGCTCGGGCAGCCAACGGGCAGAGTTGATGCTGACATGTCTCCGCTGGTCAGCAGGCATGGGGTAAAGGACGTTGAAAACTCTCTGGGTTGGGGAGAAAAGAAGGAAGAAAAGAGAATTCAAGGAGAAATAATTTGTTACCAAGAATAACAAAGTCCCTTCTATGGCCAGAAGCAAGCTAACCACAGGGAGGAAAGGAGCCGGTCAACCTGGGAATGGAAGGCCTCTTACACATACAGGAGAACCTGCGGTAGCAGGGGAAGGCTGGGGCCCTCTTACTTTAGGAGGAAAGCTACAATTCTCTTGAGCAAGACTAGGGGCACACTTTGGCTTTTCCGCAGGAAGCTTCCTTGTGCTCTCCTTATAGCCTTTTAGCTCCTTTTAGCTCTCTCACTTCATGGCTTTAAGGCAGCCTCCTGGAAAGGCAGGCAGAGCTCTGCTGACCAGCAAGGCCTGTCCCTAACTTTCCCCTGACCAGACAAACCAGTGAGAGCCAAGCTCAACTGGGAGTCCCGTTACCATGGAAATCACAGCTCTCACAGCAATGGGGAATTGAAGGTGACAGGGGGGCGGGAGGGGGTGATAACACCAGAGAACATTCTTAATTCATCTAATTAAAAGCAATGTTAAAAATGCTATTGTTAAGGAAACCTAAAAGGTGCTCTACGATTGTAGGAAGCAGAGGAGAGGGGAATCTTGAACACACAGGTACATGATTTCTTTCTAGCTTATATAAATCACCAAGAAATAGATTGTTTCCATTTCTCCAAGGGAGAGAGTCCCCTTCAGTAGTTGGCTTGCTTCCAAAGCTCCTATTTTCTCAGGAGGCAGCTTAGCTGTGGCTAGGGTTTGGACGGGAGGTGAAAGAGAGTCTCCAATCTCTCTGGCCACTGCACTGCAAGATATTCCACAGGGCAGTGGGAGAATGAAGGATGGGGACTTTCTTTCGAGTTTAAAAACCCTGGGCTGGAGTCCTGACACTACTTCCCTAGAATAGCAACTTCTCCAGATCTCAGCTTAAAAAGAGATAGCACTTGGGGTGCCTGGGTGGTTCAGTCAGTCAAGCATCTGACTCCTGTTCTCAGCTCAGGTCTTGTTCTCAGGGTAGTGAGTTCAAGTCCCACCCCTAACCCCCCACCTCCCTCCAAAAAAGAGAGGACCAACATCCAAATAATTGGAGACATGAAAACATAAGATGTGTAGAAAATGCCTGGTACAGTGCAAGCTCATAAATGGTAAATGCTGCTATCATTATCTGCATCTGGGGCTTCAAAAAAGGTCATTAGGGTCTAGGAAAAGGAGGAAGCCAAGTATCTATCTTTTTTTTATTTTTATTTTTATTTTTTTTAATTTTATTTATGATAGTCACAGAGAGAGAGAGAGAGAGAGAGAGAGAGGCAGAGACACAGGCAGAGGGAGAAGCAGGCTCCATGCACCGGGAGCCCGACGTGGGATTCGATCCCGGGTCGATCCTGGGCCAAAGGCAGGCGCCAATCCGCTGTGCCACCCAGGGATCCCCCAAGTATCTATCTTGAGTTTTAGTCAACGTTTTCCCTTTTAGCCCCTTCAGGTTTTAATCTATAAAACAGGGATGAACTACGTCTGCCTTTCCCTGCCCCCTGATGGAAGAAAAAAAAATGGAAGACCAAATGAGATATGGTTTAAAAAGTAATATTCAAAATTGAATTTAGGGTGGTACAATAATTATTACTTTTCATATTATCTTGAGAGACTTAAAATTAAAAAAAAAAAAAGGAAAGAAGTAAATATTGAGCTAAGGGTCTGCTGCACATACACAAATTAAGTGATAAGAAGCTCTGGATGTGGGCATCCCGAGTGGCTCAGTGGTTTAGCGCCGCCTTCGGCCCAGGGCCTGATCCTGGAGACCTGGGATCAAGTCCCACGTCGGGCTTCCTGCATGGAGCCTGCTTCTCCCTCTGCCTGTGTCTCTGCCTCTTTCTCTCTGTGTCTCTCATGAATAGATAAATTTAAAAAAAAATCTTAAAAAAAAAAAAAAGAAGCTCTGGATGTGGGGCTTGTTCATGTGTCTTGGGTGTCTACCTGAAAGGCCTTCACCAGGATGGGCTCTATAATAGAGAGGAGAGCAAGCAGCACAAGTTCTCAACATACTGACACAGAGAATAATGTTGTGAATAATTTTCCAGATTTTGTAGTGCCAAGAAATGTGCCTGGGTGGCCAGTGGCACACCTCCAGAATGGCCCTGCTAAGGTCCTAAGGTTGAATGGGTCTCTTACAGAGATGGAATTGATTCTGTTTTGAGGCATAAGACTGATAGCCCCACAGCTGCTGCTTTAAGGACCTTCTATGCCCTCCCTTTCTGAATCAACTCCAAATGTAAGAAATAGCAAGAATCTTTGGTCTAACTGAGGAGACTACCAAAAAAGAGGCCAATGGAGTTTATGAATTTCTAAACTAGTCATGTAGAATATGGCTGCTTGACCTTCAGATTGTCTCTTCCTTGCACATATATATCTGGCAGGCGCCTTGAACAAGCCTATGGCTACTACTCTCCATGAAGATGGCAATACCTAGCTTTTCCCTATGTACGTAATCAACTCTTTTCCTTCAAATCAGGGGATGAAGTATGGTACCTTTACCCTTTCTCATAGAGGTTTTCCTTCCCAGAAGATAAACCAATGGTTTCTGTCCTCCTCATAAGTCCATATGGTTAAATATGAGTTGGTGTATACACTCAGAGGACAAAGTGGCTGTGATCTAACCACTGTGGTAGGATCACTGTTTAATTTTCCTTCACCCCAAGGGCAGGTGGCATGAATGAGCAGACACCCAGGGTTAAGGAGGGATAGGTGTTAATTTCAGGGGATTAAATGAGGGGAGCTTTGGTCTTGGCCTGTGGCAGCCCTACAAAGCTTCACAAGGGATTCTCACCTAAAGTCACAATGATTCATAACTGCAGGGAGCTGGGCAGAGAAAGTAGCCTTGCAAGAAGAGGGATTATGTTAGTAAAATAGACGCTTTAAGGTTGTGCCGAATTTTTTGATGGAGGTCTCAAAGAAGAGAGTAGGCGAACTCTTCCAGAAATGTTCCAGACCAAGAAAGAAGCAAACATTGTCTCACATGTCACAAATTTACCTTTTATAGTTGTTGCAAAGGAATTAACAAATACTATCAATTTGCTTCTAAGTACAGGAACCTACTTTGGAGACAAAACCCTCAAGAGACCAGTATGAATGGATGACCCAGCTGAGACAAGGTCAGATGGACTGGGAAGAAGTAATAAAGGGTGAGACCCCCAGACCTTGCTGCACAGACGTTCACAACCTCTATGGCTACAGAAGTCATGGGGCATGGATTTGTCCTCTGACTACGGTAGTCCCCCCGGTCTTCCACCCCTGTCAAGTCCTTAAACATCATCCAAAGGGCAGCTCCCACGTGCCCATCTCTTCCAGTGTTTGGGTATTAGACTAAATCCTGCTTTGTGGCAGGAAGCCAGAAAATGCCACGTGAGGATCAGCAGCCACCAGGACTCCTAATAAGCACTCGCTTGCTTATCACACTCTAATGTGGGGGGTGGGAAGGAGGGCGATGAGAGCAAAACATACGGGGGTGGGTGGGAAATAAGAACACAGAAGGTGAAGGATGGGTAGGACTCAGACTTACAGTCCTGAGAGGCCATCCGGTCCAACACTCCCCATTTCACACATGCCTGAAACTAAAGGAGCCCGGAGAGAAACTGGCCCATTTTCAGAACCACTCAGAGATGTAGTTTTCCCTCCACATTCTCTGGCCAGAGCTCTCAAAGCACCTCGCCGAGAAGGGTATACTCCTCACAATTAGCCCTAGTGATGAGAATATCTCTTTGACGAGTTTCATTTTTTTTTATTTTTTATTTATTTATGATAATCACACACACACAGAGAGAGAGAGAGAGAGAGAGGGAAGGAGGGAGAGAGGCAGAGACACAGGCAGAGGGAGAAGCAGGCTCCATGCAGGGAGCCCGACGTGGGATTCGATCCCGGGGTCTCCAGGATCGCACCTTGGGCCAAAGGCAGGCGCTAAGCCGCTGCGCCACCCCGGGATCCCCTCGACAAGTTTCCTAATGCTGAGAGGGGCTTTGGTAGCTCTGGCTACTCCCACAACATTGGTGGTGTAGGCTAGCAGTCTTTCCAACCTAGTGACTGGGGGAATGGTCTCCTCTCAGATTCCAGTGGGGACCAGCTCTGGCTCCATAAACTCAAGGTTCATCAGCCCTCACCAGAAAGTCTGAGACAGTGTTAAGGGACAGCTCTGGCCTTCCCTTAAAATCACCCCAAATATATCTCAAGTAAAGGTTTCCTTAACACTCCTCAAGGACAAAGCTAGGTGGCCTGCCAAAAAAATCTCTTTTCCCTTCCTCTTCATGAAGCTGTACCACCAAATTCCATGACACTGGAGGAGGATTATCAGAACCTGGGGACCCTTTGTGGGGCTAAATGTAAAACCCAGCTGCTGATTCATGTTGGCAGAGTTCTGGTTTCACCTGTCTCAGCTACAGCTGCTTCCTGATAGATGACAAACACTGACAGCAACCCCTCTCCCCAAGCAGACTGTTCTCATTTCTGTCTAACATCTATGAAGGGAATTGGAATCAATAAGCTGGAAGGAGAGTCAGTGGAATCTCAGCACGTCACCAGATCTTCACAGTTCCAAGGGAGTGGGAGAAGATAATGATTCTTCCGCTTCTGGGGTCCAAGACAGTCTCTTGTACTTCTTGCTCTGCCATCCCTCAAACTTTTGACTAATAGTAAGTAGGAACAAAAGAAAAACAGTTCCTAGATCAAAACTAAAGGGGTCTTGTTTCTTGTTCAGAGATGGACAGAAAAAGAATGAGAGGCGACCAGTTGCTCAGTGGGAAACCTTCCTCTCTACCTTTTTAAAATTAAGAGGAAAAATGTATTGTTGCCCTCAACAAGATGTTTTCTTTTTGGCTGCATATCAATAAAGCTTAGACCATTAGTTCAAGCAGCAAAAGGCACTGTTCAAATCAGCACAGATAAGAAGCTAAAAGAAAAAACTTTGTGGTTATCTTGTTTGGGTTTGGGAATCTCATCATCTATAAAACTGAAATGGCTCCACGGTATCAAGACGATGTGTGTACTCCGCAGATCTTCCCTGTTTTAACGAGGACTGTGGAAGCTGATTGAAAACTGAGGCTGGAAGGGCCATGAGAGAAGGCACAAGCCAAGGAGTCCATGAAGAAGAAAGGAAATGTGAAGAGGAAAAAAATGCCTTTTTGGTAAATCAGAGGTCTTAAGCTTTTAGAGAGGGTTACTAGAGAAAAATTAACTCTCTGGGAAGAGGGAGAAATCAATGGAAAGCAGATGCTAAGGGACACCTGACCTTTCCATTGGAAATGAATGGCTACACATCTTGTTAGAGGCTGAGAAATGCACACTTCCCAGAGCAGACCAGGGGAGAGGCTCTGCTCATCTTTCTTTTGAGCTGCTGATTTGCTTAGATTCATGAATTACTGAAGTTTCTTCATCCCTAGGAAAATCCGTTTTTCAGAAATTTTAATTTCTCTTACTGTCTCTGAGCCTTGTTTATATTCTACTTTGGAGTTTAGAACTTGTAAAGAGGCTGATTTTAAAGTGACCATTTAAAAACAAGAATTAGAATACCAGTTCACCTACCTCTCCCCTTTATTCAGCTTTAGTAGGAACAAATCTGCCTAGATCACTCTTGTCCAAACCAAAGTTCTCCCAACAGAAAAGAAGAGCAACAGTCCCTTAACTTTTTTTTTTTTTTTTTTTTAAAGTAAGCTCTAGGCCCAACGCAGGGCTTAAACTCACAACCCCAAGATCAAGAGTCACGTGTCCTACTGACTGAGCTGTCCAGGCACCCCCTTTTCCTAACTTTTGGAATGTGTCAGCCTTTGCTGCCATTGATAATAATGCTTTGAAGTCATTTCTAGCCAACCTCTTGTGATTTACTGAGACCTGTAAACTCTCTTATTCATTTATTCCTCTCAAACAGAACCCATAGAAATAGTCAAAGAACATGAATTTTCTTTTTCAATTGGCCTGATGTTTTCCAAAGGCCATCTCAGGCCATTAGGATCAAAACAGAGAGGTTACTTCAGCTGAGGGACCTACTTTAGTGCTAAATAAAATACCAAGGCACTTAATACTCCTAGAACTCCCAGAAACTAAAATAATTACTTCCTCCTCTTCCCACAAGTCTGTGCAGAGAACAAGTTCTTGAACTTCCTTAGTTTCATAATCTCAAAAGAAATGGCCAAATGAGTAGTTGTTCTAGATATTCACCTTGGATAAGAGAGTCTTTCAGTATATTCCAACACATTCACTATGTTTTAGTTGATATGTATTTTTGGAAGAGGAGTGTTGAGGATGATTAAACATTAAAATACTTTGTATTTTATACTTAAAAATATATTAAAATACTTTCAGCTTCTACAAATTCCAGAATTGGTTCCCTTACCAATCCTTGAAAAAACAAAATGTTTTGCCTTTTGCTTTTGCAACTATAACTATCTACTGGGAATCTCTCAACATGTCTCAGTGCTGGGACTAGCACAACAAGAAACCAATGTTGGACAAATTGTGAAATGAGTGGACACTCCCTGTTTTCATAAGAATTATCTCCTGGATATTTTCATTTAATTACCATTACCAAGACATGTGCTAGACACACTTATAGTGCTGGTGACCAGAGGTGTGTGTTCATGTATGTGTAGGAAATACACACCATGCAAAATATCAAAGGGACACACATTCCTGGAAATGCTGAGTGTCTCCTGTGTGCAGGAGAGAGTGAAGGCTGGGAATCCAGCAATGTAAAGACCAGTCAAGAAGCCAGTTGTGGGAGCACCTGGGTGGTTCAGTCAGCTAAGCATCTGCCTTCAGCTCAGGTCATGACCCGGGGTCCTGGGATCGTGCCCTGCACTGGGTGCCCTATTCAGCAGGGGTCTGCTTCTCCCTCTCCCTCTGCCCCTCCCCCTGCTTGTGCTCTCTTTCAAATAAATAGATATAATCTTAAAAAAAAAAAAAAAAAAAAGGAAGCCAGTTGTGTGGAAAGAGAACAGGGACCAGGTCCATTTTATGCATGGCATTCCCAGACCTCACAAAATACTTGGCATAGTAGGGGCACAATAAAATTTTGTTGAGTGTAAAGAATAACACACAGAATAGATTGCACTCTACTAAGAGGCCATAGGGGAAAGAAATCATGAGTTACCCTAGAGGTATCTGTCATGGAAAAATTCACCTAAACTAATTGTAGCTCTGTTTTTTTTTTTGTTTTTGTTTTTTAAGAGAGAGAGAGAGAGAGAGAGAGAGAGAGAGAGAGAGAGAAGCAGGCTCTATGCAGGGAGCCCGATGTGGGACTCGATCCTGGGACCCCAGGATCACACCCTGGACCAAAGGCAGACACTTAACCGCGGAGCCACCGAGGTATCCCTCTACTTGTTATTTTTAATGTTTTATCTTGCCCCCTCCCTTCTCTGACAAACTGCATCAGAAACACCCCTGAATTCTCCCCTACTCCCTCCCCCTTTCCTGCAGTGTACTGAAGAAAGGCACTTTCTGAGGATAGATGCTTTGTACCACATCTCAGAAGTCAACTTTAAGATAATTGCAGCGGAAGCAGCTTTTAATCAACTGACAGGCAGCTTTAAGAAAATTAATGAGGACAAAATCTTAGGAAGGAGTAAATCATTTCTGACAACAAAGCAGTCTCTCTTTTATCTCAATCTCCCCTTGAAGAAATAGTACCCACCCTTCCAGGATACAAAAATAAAATATCTTTATTTTTGGTTTTTGCGACTCCCAAGGCCAGACAAGATTAAGAAAGGCTCATTCCCTTAGATTTCTGTAGAATACCCCGGACTGAACTAGAGTTCTCGGGCACTTTTGAAAAATTAAACTTTCAGAATCTTGGGAAGTATAGATGAGTGGATTATGTCACAGGCTAAATACGGGGCAAGGAGGCTACAGTGAAGCCTACATACTGAAGAATTGAGCTAGGACAGGCCCAAAGAGCCTGCACATGTTGGTTACATAAACGCTGGTCAGTGCTGACAGCACTAGACACTCAAACTGCCCCAGGATCTAAGTTATAATTTAGTTGTGACTAATTTTGAGCACTCTGGATACCAAGGCTTTTCTGTGGTTCATTTTAATGAACTTAAAATAATAATCAGTCATCACTAGGCTCTGTGAAGATGGCTATAAAAATGACAGAAAATGGTTATAAAGAGAAAGACAACTGATGTTTCTTTATAATTAAGATGACTCTAAGATATCCATTAATGGGCATCATAGTGATGTATCCCATCAAATAATAACAGTGAATGGAATGTTGGAAAAGGGAACTCAAGAAGTCCTCCTTCAGATGGGGAAGGGCCAAGTGAAAGATAAAGATACTGCTTCTCACTTTTTAAGCTGAAGCATCTCTGTATTCTACAGCACACAGGCAAGCAGGCATGAGCTCACAGTTAAGAGCTCAAGTAAAGTCAGCTGTGGGCAGGTAAGAATTTTAATCAGAAATGGAAAAAGGCAGGACACCTGGGGGATTCAGCGGTTGAGTGTCTGCCTTTTGGCTCCAGGTGTTCAGGATTCAGGATTCCAGGGTTCAGGATTGAGTCCCATATCGGGCTCCCTACAGGGAGCCTGCTTCTCCCTCTGCCTGTGTCTCTCATGAATAAATAAATAGATCTTTTTAAAAAAAGAAAAAGAAATGGAAAAAGGTAGGGTGCACCTGGGTGGCTCAGTCAGTTAAGTATCTGCCTTAGGCGCAGGTCATGATCTCAGGGTCCTGGACTCGGACCCTCACCTTTGGCTCTCTCCTCAGAGGGGAGTCTGCTTCTCCCTCTCCCTCTTTGTGCACACATTCTTTCTCTCTCTCTCAAATAAATGGGTGGAAGGAAGGAAGGAAGGAAGGAAGGAAGGAAGGAAGGAAGGAAGGAAGGAAAACAAGAAATGGAAAAAGGCCTCATGTCATTAGTACTATCACTAGGATGCTGGCATGATCCAGAATGCTTTGGGCTGGAGGTACTCATCAATTTCTCAAATTCCTGTAAGTATCCGAAAGATCTGGTTAATTGGATCCATAGAAGTAAATCAGATGAGGTTCCTGAGACAGAGTGAGAACACAAAGGGAAAGGTCAAAGTTATACTGACATGTGAAGTCTAATAAGAATCCCCATGCAGTCAGAGATTGGTTCTCCATCTAGACTGAGTGTGCAGAGTCATCAGGAGGGCCCCACCTCTACATCCTCTAATTCTGCAGGTCTCATGTGAGGCTAAGAATCTGAATTTCTCTGAAGTTCTCTAATGATGCTGATGTGCTCTCAGGGGAGTACACATTGAGAACTACAGCCCTGTTACTTATGAGTAGATTGTAGTTCTATAAAAAAATGTTAACAAATCTCCCTTCCTTTCCCTGTTGCCTTGGATCACTTGAAGATGAGGGGGATGCATATCTCTAGAACCAGAGCTCCAGAGAAAAAAAGGTGTACATGGGGACAGTTCACCACTGTAGGACTCTCAAGGTGAAGAAGTAGGGGAGGTCAGGGGCGAAGAGGAAGAGAAAGAGGGGGATGAGAGGAAGATGAGGGAGAGAAGGGGAAAGAGAAGGGATAAATAAAAGAAGGGGGGGAAGAAGGGAGGGAAAAAGGGGATGGCTCTCTTCCCAACACCCCCTCCAAACTAACAACCTACCTAGGTAACAGTTGCTCAACACTTGAATGCAGTTTTACCACATAGCCACAAAGAAAAAGCTTTCAATAAAATTGACCCTTGCATATTTGAAGCTTGGCCTTAAAGAGCACTGTGCTGTTCCACAGAGAAAGGAGAGCCAAATTGCTTCCTGTCCTAGAGCTTCTCCCATCCAAGTCAAATGACAATGTCCTCATCCATCACTTCTGCCAATAAAATGACCAGAGAGAAAAAGCAAACTAGCACTGGTAAGATTCAAGCAACCAGTGCCTCTAGGACTTGCAGGGATTATGCAATGAGGATCTTCTTCAGTTCTTACTGAAGCACTTATGTGCACATATCCCCTACCTGTTGGGGGAATAGTCTATGTATCTGGGAAAAACAGCAGACAACACTTTAATTCCTGTGTTGAAAGCACTAATCCTTATTCTTGCTTTCCAGCTCAACATGCCCCAGAACCACTTATACCCTTTCCCCCCACCCCCCAACCCCAGTTGCTAATTTTTGCCCTAGGTAAAATAGCACTTATTAGTTACACAAAAGTGGAAGAGCAGTCTGGTCTATGACTATTTCTGGTATCATTAGTAATTTTATATTTTTGTTATGCTTTCACTTGGTTACAACCAAAGTTATAACGTGCAATTGCGACTATTTTGGAAAATTAATTGCAGTTTTCTGTTACAATATTATGCCTTTGTTCCAATTAGAAAATGAAAGCAGAGAGGGCACACATGCAGCTTAGTGTTTGAGTATTCAGCAAAACTTTAGCTCAGCAATCTCCAAATGCCTAACTTAAAAAAACCAGACAAGTGAACAAAAAAGCCCTCCCTGGCTCCAGAGCAAGGGAGTCAGACAGAAAATAAGGCCCTAATGCAGAATAGCATCCCTAGCCTGGAAGAGCCTGGAATGGATTGGGGTGGGGGGAAGGGAATTAAATATGTGCTCAGTCTTATTTTTCCAGATTTGCCAATCAATACTGAAGTTGGGAAGACTGAGCCTAGCCTCAGAAGGAGAGAAGGGAAATATCAAAAGGACCCTGATCCTAGAAACACGGATAAAAATGAAATTGCTCAACGTGGAGGGGAGCGGGGGGTAAGGCAGCAACAGCGAGAAAAGATGGGAGGTGAAACGCAGACAACCAAAAAACTTAGTAAGAGTCTGGTGGGAAATGGAGCACAAAGGCCATGGTGCCTGCAACAAGATTAGCCAAGGATCAAAGCACCATGCATGAAACCACAAGTAAGCTTGAGACTGTGTCTCTGCCTTGCTGAAGAGGCTGAGGGCAGAAACCTAAAATGAAGAAAGCAGTCATTAAGAACAGCAGTTCTCAAACTCAAGTGCGTATCAGAATCACCTGGAAAGCCCGTTTTACAAATACAAACACCTGCGCCCCTCCTGCCCCATTCTTAGGTGGCTCTTTAGGTCTGAAGTGCTGTCTGTTTCTGATAAGGACCCCATGTATTCTAATGCAGGTCGTCCGAGGAGCACAGTTTGAGAAGCACTAATCCAGAGACTTGAAGAACTGCTTAGAATAATTGTACCCAGACAAAACAGCAATTAGCAATTCATTTTCAGAAGAGTTTTCATATGGTATTGGGTAAGAGATCATCTCTTGGGGAGAGATGTCACTTAGTGGGAATTAAAATAAGGTAAGTCAATGCTCTGGAATTGACTCCTGGGAATGTCTATTGGCCCGACAAGCTCACCTCTCTGAATATTATCACAGTGAATTCCAAGAGGTAACACCAAAATGAAGGGGAATTCCAGGCAGAAAAGCTTGAGGACAGGCCAATTACCCACAAAAACATTCCTTGGCAGACAGAGCTTGACATTACAGATGGAGACACCCACCTATACTTACCTGTGCAAAGAGGGAGATGCTCTATTGTCCCATTAAACCCTTGCTCCCTGTTCTCAGACAAAATGGCACTTCTTGCCTTAAACGGCGGTACAGCACAGCTATCCAAAAAAGCTGGTGTCTTCCCTTCCACCAATGACTGAATTCAGGGACAATTGCTGAATGCTTTGGTGCCTCTGGAGGTAAGGGGCAACCAAGACCTGGAAAACCAGAAACCTTTCTGTAGCGCAGGGGTTTAAAGTCAGACTCGGTGGACACAGGGTAAGCAAAACCTTGTTCAGAAGCCTGGATCCTGTCTCCTGGGTGAGAGGAACACTTCCCAAATGGGAGCTTTCTAGTTACTTCAGCTCCCTAAGTGGCAGATGGTGCCTACTGAGAATCAAAAAAGCCTCACTAGGAGGCCTGAGAAATAGCTCTTGTCACGAGGCATGCAGCAGCTGGCTAGCCGCCCTGAGCCCCTTAGCAGGACAGCAATGGATTACCACATCTCCTCAGCAGACTCCTCCAACTGCATTCCCTGAGCTGCCAGCCCCATATGTGACATCTTGGCTTCCGCCCTGTAGCTGTTTGCCCTCAGCCAGATGTTTCTAGCTACTTATGGGAAAGAGGAACCTTGCTAGGATGGAGGACTGGCAGGCTGTGCCCAGGAGTTGGGCAGGAGCCCTGGCTTCCGGAAGAGGCTAGAGATGTCCATTAGTGTTGCCAAAATCAGATCCTGTCTCTTAATGATTATAAACAATTATTCCACAATTAGGCAGGAAGGGTTTAGAAGAACAGCTGTTGGGACCAGGATTTTAGGTAGTGAAAGGCAGGTACTTTTACCATCCAAATCTGCTAAAGAGAAACAAAAGAATATTTAAACCTCTGTGTCCATCCTCAAATATCTAGATAAGAAAACAGGCCTGTGAACTTCCCATGACATCCTCTTCCAAGCAACTAATACCAGATATTTCCAAAGTCATCTGGAATTCAAGAATCGGGAGTTTCCTGTCAGTATGATGTCAAGAGCACAGATTGCCTGTTTCTTCCCTTTCAGAGGCTTGGTGGAACATGCTGTCCCCTATCACTGGTTCTGCTTGTTATCTATCACCTAGAAATGCTAAGGAGGATGCTTTTCTTGAGATTCTCTTCCATTCATTCAGCTTTTCCTAAATGTCAGGTTCCTTATTAGGTACTCGGACTTCATAAACATGACACAGATATGGTCTTCATTTCTGGGAGCTCACAGGTCCATAGATGGAGAATGACATGGAAACAAATAAGTGAAGTCTGGTGTGATGAGTGTTAACATGAGCGCGAGTAACAAAGCATGGTGGTGGCACAAGAAGGGAGTGATTAAGAAAGGTTTTGCAGAAGGGAAAGAGCTGCCAAAGTCAGGTTTGAGAGAGAGAAGAGCAGGCCAGGTAAGAGGCACACTGGCAAGAAAGAGCCTTCTGAAATTCAGGATGCTTGGAAAATGACTCAGTAGAGTCAGATAGAGCGTCCTTGTAGGAGATGGGAGGAAGAGGCTGGCATCGACCACGCTAGGCCACCCACTCTCTGTCAATTTCTACATAATGGATCCTATCTCTACCTTTTTCTTTAAAACAAATGCTTCATCCCAGGCATTAAACATCTATATGCATAGCACTAAATGAAGGACCCTGGGGGATACGCCCCTAAGGAGCTTACACTGAACCTAATTGGGCAGATTAAACATACACACCACTCAGATAAAGAAAACACAAAACAACACATAAACATGCACATAAAACTATAAATGGCACCGAGAGAGAGTGCTAAGGGAATTCACAGGTTCTTAGCTTGAGATGGAGCTTAAATACCATCTAATTAGAGAACCATTCAAATGCTCAATTCCCCTTGGCAAAAGCAAATGAGTCCCCATGGGAACTCAGTCAGAAACCAGTAGAGTTGAGTCCAGAAGGCCACTAACCCCATGATGCCCATAAGGCTTTTTATGGCAATACAAGAGACATCCACCTTGGACAAAAGAGGGTCTCAATAGGACCTTTCTCTGCTAATGAAATGGATGAGACTGTTAAGAGCATAGCAGCTACCCAAAGGCCTCATCTTCTAACATGATTACAACCCATAGAAAAGAACACTTCATAGTATACCATGTATCACTTTTTATAACTTACTTCCTCAAAAAAATTTTTTTAATAAGCATAAATATTTCATTGGGTCCTTTATGTATCTCCAGACTAAAGGTCTCACACTGAGGTAAGGAGGTATTCAGTTTGGGCTTCATCCGAAATACTTTCAGGCCTCTGGGGAGTTCAGCTCAGGAACTAGGGTATGAGAAAGCTCCTGCCTTTTAATAGTCCAAAGCTTCTAAAAGTGAAGCCTCCTGGTCAAAGATGGGCTGGACTGCGGTCTTTCTCACTCCTTACAGACATGCTATTTCTAGTCCGTGCTGGGAGGTCACACCATTGTCCTTCACTATCCTACCAAGTCTGGAGAACTGCCCTATGATGGAGGCACAAGCCATGGCACTCACCCTCATGGAGGTCTCGCCACCATGGGCCTGTTGCAGCCTGAAGACTTGGGCCACCATGTGCTCTGTGGAGGGATGCAGCAGGATCCTCCTCGAGGCCAAGCCCACCATTACGTATCGGCCCATTGGCGATAGGCTCACCGAAATGGCATTGGGACCTGAGAGCCAACAGAACAGAGAGACGTTTCCCAGAGTTCTTGCCATTACAAGGAAATAACACTCCCTCTCAGTCTTTTCTCTTTACTTCCAATTTGCACTGTTGGTTTCCCAGGGGCTCTCTCATAGGAGTGCAATGAGGAGGACAATGGGAAGGCATGTCAAGTGTTGGATACAATGTATGACATATAGAAAGTACTTAAACGCTAACCACTGTCATCACAGAATCACATCTTAAAAAAAAATTGGTACCAGTCTGCAAACACTACTTTGAAATCTATTTTCACTTCACATATTATGATCATTTTTTCCACCATTAAATATTCTTCTACAAGAGCATTTTAAGGGCCAAGTGGTATTCTGCCTTATTGGTGCACCACTGCTGATTTAAGCAATTCTTCACCATTGGGCATTTTTCTCTATGATAAGCCACACTGCTGTGAACACCCCTATATATAAATCTTTGTACAGTTTTCCGATTATTTCCTTAGAAGTGGGATTGTTGGATCAAAGAGACCATATTATTTAAGGGGCTTCTGATACACAATGCCAAACTGCCTCGCGGTGCATGAGTGTACGTGCTTCCCCAAGCCGTGAGCAAAGCTCCTCCTTTATCTGGAGCCATCAAAACAGGAGCACGTTGGTGATGCTAGCATGGCAGGAAGGACTCTGATAGTCTTCTGCAATGCTACCAGCCAGGACTCCTGCAAAGTAATCTTCCTCTGGCCTGTGCCCCAGAGAAGCAGGTACAGGATATGACCATTACTCCAACCTAAGCTGTGCCTCACCTAGGAATGCCCATGCCAAGGCACCAGCATCCCTCTGTCACTAGGTTGGGCTTCCTATCCCTTACCAAATCGCTTGGTGTAGAGCATTTCACCCAGGTTATGGGGGGCCAACGAGTACACTGCCAGGATGCCTTCATCAGGAAAGCCCCTTTGGCTGCTAGGGATGAAAGCTGCTAGGAGCTGGCCATCTGCAGAAATGTCACAGCTGGCATCATTGTAGATCTTGCAGTTCTGCACCAGCACATTCACGGAAGCTGCATCAGACAAAGAAAGAAAAGAGGGTAAGAAAGTTTGAGTTGATGGTGTGAAAAATTCTGGGCCAAGAAATTTCAGGGCCTTTCTAAGGGCCTGAACCCTCTTCAGAAATGCTAAAGGCCACTTCATCAATCAAACTAAAATATGATGGGACAAGCAACAGAAGAGATAGAAAAGATATGTGTCTTTTACCACGTTAATAGGAAATGACAGATCGTCAACACAATCACAACCACCTGCTGAGTCTTAGCTCACACTTAGGAAACATCATTTGAGAGAGATTAGATAAGGAAAAAGTTATTAAAAATTGTTCCTAAAGAGCCACTCAACAGGTGTTATTGTCCAAAAGATCAAAACTAGGATGAATGAAAATGCAAAACCACTGATTCCAAGAGAAAGGTGATGCAGGGAAGCTTCCTTGGGGTGAAGGTCCTACTGCACAGCTGCTATGTGCCCTCAGAGAAGTAAGTCATTTCATAAGTTTGGGTCTTACTTTCCGATTTCAGAGAAATGGAACAGTTACAGATTTCAATCTTCCAGACAGCCCCTAACACCACAAGAGAGGACAAAGAAAAACACAGCCCAGTCATGGCTGAAGGGCTAGAACCCTTCCTTTCTCACTAGGCTCTAGGCCTTATCCATACCATAAGCAACATCCAGGGGCAGCCTCAGCCTGTACTTAGCAGCTACTAAGAATTAAGCCCAGGGTCAGCCAGGCAGCAGGCTCAGCACAAGGGAGCAGGGTAAGGGTGAGGGTGGGGTGGAGGAATGTATCAGTGGGGAAGTGGAGATCCCACTCCACACAAAAGGACTAAGGAGATGTTGGCCAGCACTGGGCCTGTTCCTGCACGCTTGTGGTTTGGTTTTCATTTGAAATCTCCGAAGCTCACTGTGTAATTCCCTGCCAGGAGGAAACTGCTTACCCTTGATGTGAACCGGGGAATAGAGTGCCCAAACCATGGGAACAGCACAACACATCCAAAGGGACCATGCTCCTCTAGGCTGTCTCACTACTTCAAATTCACACGCAAAGAAACTTTTTGGTCTCTTTTTTAAAAAGACTTTATTTATTTATTTATGAGAGACTGTATATACAGAGAGATGCAGAGACATAGGCAGAGGGAGAAGCAGGCTCCCTGTGGAGAGCTTGATGTGGAACTCAATCCCCAAACCCTGGGATTACAAACTGAGTCAAAGGCAGACACTCAACCGCTGAGCCACCCAGGCATCCCACTTTTTGGTCTCTTATTTGGAGATTACCTGGATGTTCACTGTCAAATGCATTATATGGTTTAAAAAAAAAAAAACCAAAAAAAAAAAAAAAAACAAGAAGAAGAGGCGAAGCTCAGTTGCCTTCACAAGATTCCAGGTGATCTATTCCAGGAAGCCCAAAGGCAGGAAATTAAGGAAAACAAAACAAAGAACTGCTTTTCAGGGGTCTTGAGGCTTAGGGTCTCAGGAACACAGAGTGATTTCTAACACCCTATATTCATCCTCCTTTCCCTGTGTGCTGCTAATGAAGCCACAGAGATGACAACGTAGATCCCAAAAGACATCAGAACACATTGATTGGGCTATTGTGCCAACTATCGGGGGCTGACACCTACAGCACCATTACACATAAAACCGAAAGGGACCACAAGGGTGGCTCTGTTTGCTAACTAATAAAATAATGACATCCAAATATTCACTGCTATCACCATTAGGGCTCTGTACTGCTCAACTTCCAACCCACCATCTGCTCTACCCTGTGTGGCTAGATTTATCTAGTTAGCACTGCAACCGTATGCTCCTTACTCAGGGTCCCAAGCCTGGTGCCAAAAAGATGACAATCTTTCCTTACTTCTCTGGACTGACACATGATTCCAGCTGGGAATATATGAAAAAGGGAAGGGGAAGAAATAAAGGAACAGGGGAAGCTTCAGGAATGAGTCCATTTTGATTTTCTAATGTTGAGGCTGACACAACCATCAGAAAGATAAAAAGAAACTGTGACCACCAAATTTTAAGATGGTTTTGCACAATTACCATTTATTCCACATTAAAGGTCTTAAAAATGCATGGTGTGTATTTTATGAAAGGCTTTTCTATCTTACTGTTACATAGATCTTACTCGTGTGTTAACATGTAACTCCGTTAAACATATAGAAGCCTACAGTAACTCTCAAAACTCACCACCAAAGTAAAAAAAGCATTGAACTGCTTACTGCCAGATTAATTCCTAAGTGGGGCCAGGGTGGGAAGGAAAGTACAAGTAGGGTTTTCCTTCTTCTGGAAAGCTTGGCTCTAAGCCCCTGAAAAACTGGGCATATAGACAAAAAACATTTTGTCAGCCTCCAATCCAAACCACTGTGTTTGTGTTTACTACATTATAATTCCAAATCAGTGGCCACCTCACAAATTTTGTCCCCTCTCCACCAACTCCACCCAGTTTCGAAAGCACTCCCAGTCATTGCAGTGAGCACACAGACAGACATGCAAATGACAAATGAAAAGAGAATGCTGAAAATTCAAGCAGAGCTTCTCCAGCAGCAGGTTTAATTGCAGAAACTGTGCAGCTAGTGATCTAGGGTTTCGCTCCTGCCCTAATGAAAGGGATGTGGCAGGCACACAGTGATTTGGTAGCTTCGTTTCTGCAAGCACTGGGTGGTGTGTTTATAATTTCATTTTTATTTCAAAGTTCCAATTAGCAGCTTTTATTTGCTGTTCATTGTCTATTAATTTCCCACGTGGAAATGGAAATGTTCAGTTACATGGTGAGTGGTCACTGCTTCAACTCACTTGTGCTGCTTCTCCTCCTAAGGTTGAAATTTTGATGAGTTATTTTACACAGGTAGAGACTTCTTAGATCTGTTACTTGTTTTCTTGGGCCCCAGGAAAGTAATGCACTAATGACAAAGACAACTCACTCTTTGGACTTAACAATAATGTAAGCAGATAGAGAAAAACGTGAAGTGTAATAAAGCCTAAGATACTGGTAACCCACACACCACAAGAAATCTTTGTTCTGCTCCCTGCCTGGCCTTTTGACACTGCTTCTCAAGTGTTAGCATGCAACAGAATCACCTGGAGGGTTTACTAAAACACTGAATGTTGGGATGAGGCCTGAGAATTTGCATTTCTAACAAGTTTCCACGTGTCTCTGATGCTGCTGGTCTGGGACCACATGGGAAAACTGCTGCCTTACTAAACAGTCCTTGATCCTTGAGCTATGGCTCCAGCAACCTGCCCTGCACTTAAAGGCAAAAACACATGTGGGGAAGACTGAGGGGGCAGCTCAGAATGGAAATAAAGGTTAGGAAAGAAAGGATTTTTCAAATCAAAGCTGCTTAAGAGCTTCAGGGGGCAGCTCCAGGGGGAAAAAAAATGATGCAGAAGACAGCAGGAAGCCATGTTCCAGACTCTGCAATGTAATCTCCTCCTAATTATAAATGATTTCCAAGTGAAAATGCCCTAGCAGGGAATGGGAGGGGTTAGAAATACTGATGCCTGGAGGAGCAGATGGCTCTGCCTTCCTATCAGCTCCATAAATTATAAACAAACACCTTGTACAAAGATCGATTTGTAGCCTGTTGCTGGCTGGGAAGATGAGGCCATGGGAGCGATTAGCAGTTGCAGTACTTTTGCAAATGCATTAGATACTGATTTGGAAAGCTCAAAGGGGTTTAAATCAGCAGGAAAATTTCCTTTTGGCTATCTCTGAGGCCCTCAGGTTGCAGAATAAGACCTCCTACACAGTATTCCACATGACACTACAAGCCCTCCCCTAAGGCACCAATCACTATATTTCCTATGTCTGCCTTACAGAACATAGCTGTTGGATTTCTGAAGGCTGGTTCTGGCAAGGTACCCAAGTGACCAATCCTCTTTACCCAATAAAAGCTCACTCTTAAAAACCAAAGTGAACCCACTGAGCTATTTTTTCATGAAAGTGGTCTCAAAATTATGTCTGTGAGGCCTTTACATAAACTTCTAAACTTTACAGAGAGTAATTCATTAATACTGCATCCCAACTGAAAGAAACATGTGGCAAGAAGCTTTAACCTAACTCCAGAAAAAAGTTAAATGCCATTCAGGTAAGTCAGGTGGCCAGCAACATAGTGGCTTTTGAACACATGTAAAACTCAAGACCAGTGGCTCCCAGGCACAGGCTGTGCCAAAGCCAAAGGCTACCCTTCATTGAGACGTATGTATTTTTCAGAAATGAATCCTACAGCAAAAGAGATTCCCTACTTACTTTTTCTCATAGCTAAATCTATCAAGAGTGAAGATGTAAACTGTAACTAGACTTTATTAGGACCAACCAGCAAACAGTTAAGAGATAATGATGGGAAACTAAGATAAAAGTGACTGTTATTCTAGAGGGTAATACTATTGAAAGGAACACTAGCTATCATCAGACATAGATGCCCTTAACTCCCAGGATTCAGTTTTTCTTCTAAGGTCAAAACTCTTAAAAAAAAAAACTAGGTACTATTAAAAAGTAGGATTCTAACACGATGTATGAGCCAACCTAGTCAATCTCGTTGCATATGATGCTGCTTTCTCATAACTAAGGTTTTAAAGTTTCATGATCAAAAGAGGTAAGAAGAAACACAGAAGGAGAATTATAGAAAGTTGTAGCTGGAACAAGTTGAGGCTTATTTAAAGATTTTATTTATTTATTTGTTTATTTATTTATTTGAGAGAGAGAGAGAGAGAGAGAGAGAGAGAGAGAGAGAGAGGCAGAGACACAGGCAGAGGGAGAAGCAGGCTCCACACAGGGAGCCCGATGTGGGACTCGATCCTGGGACTCCAGGATCACACCCTGTGCCGAAGGCAGTTGCTAAACCGCTGAGTCACCAAGGAATCCCCAAAGTTGAGGCTTATACAAAACATCTTAGGGACGATCAGAAAGGCCAATCAAAGCTATGCCAGCAGCATATTCAATGCCTATATTTTGAATACTTTGCTTTTCTGTCAAGGCAAATGATCTGTCACTGGGTGGAAATGACATGCTTGAGAAGGGTGAGAAGCCTATTACAGATAAGGCAACAGGGTGAGAGCAACATCTTATTCATATGGACATCACTCTCCAGAGATGATGACTATATGTACCTCAGAATTCTAAAGACGAGAGCACGTGGGAATTTTTAGAGTTATGGCCATCACTCAAAGACTCATGGTGCAATTTTCTAGAAAAAGATATGATGAAAATAGCTAGCATTCACTGACCATTTAGTATATGACAGGCACTGTTCAGAATGCCTAACACTATAAACTAACTTAATTCTCATAACTACACTATGAGGTTTGCACTATTACAATTCTCATTTTATAGATCAGGAAATGAAAGTGGAGTGATTAAATAACTAACTAACCAAGGTCATACTGCTAGAAGGCAGCTGCCCAGGGATTTGAATTTAGACACTGTAGCTTAAGAGTTCATGTGTTTGGGGTACCTGGGTGGCTCAGTCAGTTAAGCATCTGCCTTTAGCTCAGGTCATGATTACAGGGACTGGGATAGAGCCCTGAGGCGGGCTCCATGCTCAGCAGGGGCCTACTTCTCCATCTCCCTCTGCACTCTGTCCCACTCACACACACATGTACTTGCTCACGCCCTCTCTTCACTCTCTCACATAAATAAATAACATCTTAAAGAAAAAGAGTTCAGGTGTTTAACCATCATAGGAAGTTGATAGAGAAATTTATCAAAGAACTACCTACCCCTATGCATGCAAAAACAACCAAGCAAAAAAGCAAGTAGGCATGCATGCATCAGGACCAGACCTTTAAAGTATAAAAAGTATAATTACAATTTTATTTAAACCATTCCAAAGAAAAACTTCCAAATTATATTTATAACACAAGCATAATAACATTGATACCAAAAATCACAGATTTCATAAAAAAGAAGACTGGACAGAGCCATCTCACTTACAAATATTAGTGAAAAAATCTATCAGCAAGCCACATGGAAGGAATTTTACATTAAAGAATACTCCACATCCCATATAAGGATGGGTTTAATATTACAGAATCTATTAACATAATGATTATACTAGTAGATCAAAGGAGAGGAAAAAAATATGATCATCTTCAATAGATACTGAAAAGTCATGACTAAATTCAATATCCATTCTTGATAAAAACTCTTAATAAAATAGGAATAGATGACTTCCTTAAAATGACAAACTAGTTCTAGTTCAACCTAAAAGCCAGGAATATGCTTACTGGGAAAAAGCTAGGAATGCCTGGCTGGCTCAGTCAGAGGCTCGAGCATGTGACTCTTGATCTTGGGGTCATGAGTTCGAGTCCCATGTTGGGTATAGTTTACTTAAATAAAACTAAAAAAAAAAAAAGTACTGAGAAAAAGTTAGAAGTTTTCCCACTAAAATCAGGAGCAATATGAGGATGACTATTATTTAACATTGTTTTGATGGTAGCCAAAGCAAACAAGAGAAAGAAATCACAAATATAAAACTTAAAATATAGAAGGTAAAATTATCATTACTTAACAGATAACAAACCTAGAACACCCAGGAGATTACTCTGGGTAACAATCATAATTAGTAAACGATTCAGTAAGATAGTACGATTTAAAAAATAAGCTTCTAACAGTAAACTTAAGAGCTGTATAAGATCTAGGGGCCCCTGGGTGGCTCAGTCAATTAAGCATCTGACTCTTGATTTCAGCTCAGGTCACGATCTCAGCAAAGAGTTTGTTTGGGATTCTCTTCCTCTCCTTCTGCTCCTCCTCCTGCTCGCATGCATGCACACCTGTGTTCTCTCTCTCTCTCTCTCTCAAATAAATAAATCTTTGGAAAAAAATGTATAGGATCTACATGAAAACTTTAAAACATTCCTAAGAACACAAGAGAAATTTGAAGAAATGGAAAATCATACCATGTTCTTAAATCTAACCATAAAGATATTGAATCTGGGGCAGCCCAGGAAGCTCAGCGGTTTAGCGCTGCCTTTAGCCCAGGGCGTGATCCTGGAGACCCAGGATCGAGTCCCACGTCAGGCTCCCTGCATGGAGCCTGCTTCTCCCTCTGCCTGTGTCTCTGCCTCTCTCTCTCTCTGTCTCTCATGAATAAAATCTTTTAAAGAAATAAAAAAAATAAAGATACTGAATCTCCTTAAGTTAACTTACAAATTTATTTATTTAATTTAAATATTATTTATTTATTTATTTATTTATTGTAGACACACACACACACAGACACAGAGAGAGAGAGAGAGAGAGAGAGGGGCAGAGACACAGGAGGAGGGAGAAGCAGGCTCCATGCCGGGAGCCTGACGTGGGACTTGATCCTGGGACTCCAGGATCACTCCCTGGGCCAAAGGCAGGTGCTAAACCGCTGAGCCACCCAGGGATCCCCTTAATTTACAAATTTAATGTGATTGCAATAATTACAGTAACAGAATTTTTTCAGGGAGGGTGAAGGGAAGAAGCAAAATAGTTTTAAAGCCCATACTGGAAAACAGAACTGCTTGAGCAGACAGGAAAATCTGGATTAAAAAAAAAAATAACAAGAGATGGGTCCTACCAAATTCTAAACACAAAACTTGAAAACTTAAACCTCTGTGGCAGGTATTCTCACATGAATAATCAGAAAGGTAACGAAGACAGAATGGATAATCTAGAAATACACCCAAACATACAAAGAAAAGTAAAAATAGGATCAAAGTGACATCCCAAATCAATGGGGAAAATGGTCTATAAACTGGTTGGGACTAAAGAGCAACCACATGGGGTAAAAGCTGGATCATATTCTGCTCATTTGGGACCATGTTAAACTTCTAGTGAATCAAAGCTTAAAGGTAAAAAAACTAAAATATAAAAGTACTAACTGATCTTCCTAATGATGACACAAAATCTGGGAACCATAAATGGAAAGTTGGATAATGTGACTACTTAAAATAAGTTCTATGACAAAAATAACCTTCAGCAAAGTCAAAAGAAATATGACAACTAGGAAACTCCTATTGTAAGTTAATTTTATGATTTAGAAAGAGCTCCTGTAGAACTGATAAGGAAAAGATCAGCAAAACAGTAAAAAATAGGTAAAGCACATGGACAGGTCAAGAAAAGGCAATATACACTACACGAACTAAGCATATGAAGAGGCACATGACCTGGTTTGTAGTATGAGAAATACAAATTTAAAATACCTGCATACTATTTTTTACCTATCAGATTTGCAAATATCCAAAAATACGGTAACACATTCTGTAAGCAAGAGTTTAGGGGGAACAGGCATTCTTATCAACGCAGGCAAGTGTATAAACTGACATAACCCCTACAGAAGGTGACTTAACAAGCATCTACCCAAATCACAGATGTACATACTCTTCCTAACTACAATTCCATTTCTAGGGATTTATCCTAATGGCTATTCTTACACAGGTGCAAAATGACAAACCGAAACATGTTTTCTATAGAAAAGACAAAAAAAAATTTTTAAGTTGCTCAGAAGAAGACTGGTTGAAAAATGGAACCTAGAGACTCCATTTGGATAATGGAATACTAGGCAGTCATTAACAAAGAAAGAGTAAACTCTTTATATACAAGTATGTAAGGATCACCAAGATATATTGTAAAGTACAGAAAGTGTACTTCACAGAAAATGAAGTGCGGAAAGAAGTGTGTGTAACATGTTACCATCTGGATTAAAGAGAAGATGGAAAAATATACATTTGCATTTGTTGGTATATACACACATACCATATCCTTGAAAAGATATATAAGAAACTGCTAATTGTTGTTGCCTAGGGGGATAAATAGCGGGTGGCTGGGAGCAGGGCTGGGAAACTTTTCACTGTCAATTATTTTAAATTTTAAAAGTTTTTTTTTTTTTTAAGATTTTATATATTTTTTTATGAGAGACACAGAAGGAGAGAGGCAGAGGCAGAGTGAGAAGCAAGCTCCATGCAGGGAGCCTGATGTGGGACTCGATCCCAGGATTCCAGGATCATCCCTGAGTAGAAGGCAGACGCTTAACCACTGAGCCACCTAGGCATCCCTAAAAGTTTTTTTTTTTTTTTTTTAAGATTTTATTTATTTATTCATGAGAGACACACAGAGAGAAGCAGAGACATAGGCAGAGGGAGAAGCAGACTCCTTGAGGGGAGCCCAATGCAGGACTTGATCCTATGACTCCGGGGCCATGCCCTGAGCTGAAGGCAGACGCTCAACCACTGAGCCACCCAGGCATCCCTAGTTTAAAAATTTTTGAATGGTGAATGTATTTCAGATTATAATAATAAAAAAAAAAACAAGTAAACAATATAAACAAAATAACTGGAAATAAATTATGGCAAAGAAGATTTGGACCAGAACGTGGAGATGAACAAGCAAACGTAGTATTCAACAAAGGAAAACGTAGATTGCAGTTGATTCCCAGCAGAGTTAAAGAAAAGATTATTGAACATGTGGCTTATAAGCACTTAGAAGGAAAGAAATGATTGCTACTGTGGTTACACTAAGATCAGGACATGAAAAATTAACCTCATTTTCATGGTGTGATAAGGATACCAAGACTGGCATATCGGGAAATGCCACAGAGAATATCTTAATTATTTTAAGGCATCTGACAAACTCTTACAACACTTTATAGACAAGATTACAAAAATAATATGGGTTTCAGGGGGTTTTGTTCCTTCTTTTTTTTTTTTTTTTTTTTTAAGATTTATTTATTCATGAGAGACACAAAGAGAGAGAGAGAGAGGCAGAGACACAGGCAGAGGGAGAAGCAGGCTCCATGCAAGGAGCCTGATATGGGACTCAATCCTGGAACTCCAGGATCAGGCCCTGAACCAAAGGCAGTCGCCCCACTGCTGAGCCACCCAGGTGTTCCAGTGTGGGTTTCAATTGTGAACACCATGCCCAGGGTGCTAATTCAGGAACCAAAAATGTCAAAGAGGGAAGTCCACAGCAACATCACACAAGGCCCAGTACAATGTCCTGACTGATCCACCATTTGTGATAGTAATCCAAAGGAAGATAGAAAAAGTGTATTTATCAAATTAGTAAGTGATGTAAGATTGAAAGAGAGGGACTGAATCCAAAAGACAGTGAGAGGGAGGAGCCAGGAAGGGCAACTGACACTATTAAGATAAAATTTAATTGAGGCAAATACAAACTTGTTTTGGTTTTTAAAAGATTCAAAATGCACAAATAAACACAGAATGGTAGAGCCTTGGTTTCTTTTTTTTTTTTAAAGATTTATTTATTTATTTATTTATTTATTTATTCATTCATTCATTCATTCATGATAGACACACAGAGAGAGAGAGAGAGGCAGAGACACAGGCAGAGGGAGAAGCAGGCTCCAAGCCGGGAGCCCGACGCGGGACTCAATCCCGGGACCCCAGGATCGCGCCCCGAGCCAAAGGCAGGCGCCAAACCGCCGAGCCACCCAGGGATCCCCAGAGCCTTGGTTTCTTAATAATTATCCAGAAATTTGAAGTGACCATAAACTGAACAGTGGCTTCAGAAAAAACTGTTGAAATCTCAGGCTGAATTAACATTGTCCAAACCACCATTATGCTATGTACTGGACAGCTCCCATCTGGAGTTTTCTACTGTTTTGTTCTGGCCCCCTAAAGTCAAAAGGTAAGGTGAACAGAACCATCAAGGATTTGGAAACCAGGTCAGTAAAAGGAATCTCAGGAAGGAAGTCTGGCTGGAGAAGAAAGATTTAAAGGAAAATGGCAATTTATTTTCAAACAGCTGGAGGACCATCAGAAGAGACATCATTAGACGTATTCTGTGGAGATTCAGAGGTTGAACCAGGACTGATGGGAGGAAATAAGAGAAGGGAACAATAACAGGAGTTTATCAGTGATGGATCAGGCCATTTCATCAGATAGTGTGGCCTATCACCTGAAGTATTCAAGTAGAAGTTGAACTGCCACTTCTTAGGAATGTGCAAGTCCTTCTACATAAAAAGTGAAGCGAGCTGTCTAAAATGCTGTGATGAACAGCTGGAACATGGGATTGCAGACTCCCCTGGAAGCTGGGAAAATGGACTATGAGACAGACATGTTTGTAAATCACATATGAACCATGTCATCTACTTTGTTCCACCGAGCTCTGGATTAATAAATGAGTTTAACATCACCATAAGCTTTCCTCAAGGGGCATAAGCACTAGCTCTCAGTTCCTACACTCCCTTCCCTTTCTCTGCTTTTCAGTTTCACTTAAACATTGAGGCTTAGGACAATGAGCTAACAGTTGGTAAACTCCCCAGAAGAGAGACACCTTCATCTTTGTATCCATCTATCTTGGCATTGCTCCTAGCACTGCAGCTACCATGGTTCACTCCTCACGGTGGGTGCTCAAAACACATCTGCTGAATGACTGCCTGAGAGCTGCAGAAATGGCAGGTGGCAATCAGCTGATCAACAAGATGATGAAAATGCTGGTGCTCCATGGGTTTCTGAGTTCTGGCTCACCAATAAGAAATACCCCTTCTACCAGTACCAGCTCTACTTTGGCTTACCATTACTGATTTCCGGGAGGTCAAACTTAGTGAAGTCCCACCACTGGAGCCGGTAGGTAGTATTGGCAATGTTACTGGCCACAGCTGACTGTCCATCACCAATCACTGCCCCTGGTGGGGGAGAAGACAAAGAGAACACATTATAGTCTTTATCCATGTTTCCTCTGTACACGTAAAACGACATGTACTGGGATAAGCAGGAGAGGGGGAAGAGGAAAAACCATCTGCCAAGTCCCCATCTCAAAGAGAAACCAGACACGTCTCAGAAACAATCCTACCGGAAACATAATCCCATTCATCAGCCCCTCCCATGATTACTTAACATTTCCTTAGTGCCAACAATGTGGCAGGTACTGTGTACGTCTTGTCTGCCAGACTCTTATTCTAAAGAGACAGAGTTTTCATAAACATGTGGGGTTGGGGGGGTAAGTAAAAAAATGGGAGGACAACATTAACACAGAAAAGCATTTCATTCCTGGATGTCTTTGTTGTAAGCAGTGCTCTTTGGGAGAAAATGTCTCCTTTGTACATGACCTTCTTCCTAATAAAACATCTCAAAAGGAGGCGTCTTTCAGGGAAGAGAAGAGACAGCCAGTATGCAGCTGACTGGATAGACAGAGACAGTAAAGAACAAATGAAGTCATCGTTGTTAATTTCTTCTGGACCCCTGGCATGTAACACAGCAGAAATTTATGAGTCTGGCTTTTCAGTATCAGAGTATTTTTATTAAGGCAATATTTTACAAACCCCTCCCCTCCCCGCCCCATGAGAACTTCCCTGAATCCAGGTTCACTTGAAACATCTCACGGTTTAACTTTCCCTGAGATATACACTTCTGGATGACATTCTTTTCCTTGGTAACCAATTAAATAAAAAATGGATTTTTTTTTAACAGGGTGACACTTTAATTTGCAGTTGTATTTCATTTACATGAACATGTCATTTCTTCCTCCTCCTTCCGAGGTGCATTTCATACACAACCACCCTTTTGATCAGACAGAGCCAAACCCTCTCGGGAGAACAGAACACTGTTGTATGCTAGACAACCTAAATGGTATTCTCTGCTGCAAATCACCTCTTACTTTAAGAAACTGAACTTGTTAGAGCGCACTAGCCTTGGAACAACGGACAATTTTATACCTAGATTCCTCGGTTATTACCATCTTCCTCCTCTGCATATCACTGTAAAAGGGTCTCGGCATCTGTATTTTTCCCCCCATTTGATGAGCTGCATTTACTGCTCTGCCATTCCTGGTCTTTCTCTATTCTGAGCTGCATTTATTGCTCTGCCATTCCTGGTCTTTCTCTATTCTGTCCTCAAATGGTCAAGAGGTTGTTCAGAGAGAAAATGTTCTCTATACAAGCCAGGAAAGTACTCCTCTCATTCTTTTCCTGTTGCAGCAAGCCACTACATGGGAAGACTCTTCAACATTAGTTTATTGATAGTGTCCTTGTCCCAGTTTTGATTTGTTTTGTTTTTAAAAGATTTTACTTATTTATTCATGAGAGACACACAGAGAGAGGCAGAGACATAGGAAGAGGGGAGGACACTCCTTGTGGGAAGCCCGATGGGGGACTCGATTCCCAGGTCCCCAGGATCATGACCTGAGCTGAAGGCAGATGCTCAACCACTGAGCCACCCAAGCATCCCTGCAGTTTCAATTTGTAAAGAAAGGTATAAATAACAGTTCATTTCCAAGATGATAATACTGCTAGATTATGTATTCTCGATATGGGTAATATTGCCCCTATGGGGGCAAAAACTGGTTCATGGGGAAGTCTTAGTGCAATCACTAGCTTGCCTCCTATATACTGTAGTATATGACAGAAATACAGCCCATCTGTGATATTAAAATTTCATGGGAGGGGGGGTCATTAGGTGGAAAATGTCTACAGTCTCCTTCAGAGAGTAATAATCAAGTAAAGGTTGAAATACTGTTCTAGATACACTACCTACACCACAATATTCTTTTAAAATCTCACAGATTCAAAGACATAGACCCAGATGGTCATGATCACCCTGAAGGCCTGAGAAAGTCAGCATTTGGGGGTGTTGTCAATGAGCCCACTGACCTCAAACTCCTACTGAGGGCCCTGTGGCATATCACCCAGATGAGGTAAATAAATAAATCTTCTTAAAAATGTTAACCTTTATAGAATATTCTATAATAATTACACCTGACTTGAGAACTTTTGCTGAACTTCTTCTGGGTCATGAGGAGGATAAGCTACATATAGGACTTTCTTTTTCTTTCCTTTTTTTTTTTTTTAAAATGACTTTAAAAAAAATTTATTCATGAGAGACACACACACAGAGAGGAAGGCAGAGACACAGGCAGAGGGAGAAGCAGGCTCCATGCAGGGAGCCTGATGTGGGACTTGATCCCACGTCTCCAGGATCAGGCCCTGGGCTGAAGGCGGTGCTAAACTGCTGAGCCACCCAGGCTGCCCCATATAGGACTTTCTTAATAAAACTTTTTAATTTTTTTATGCCCCTTTGATAATGAAAATCATTTATTAGTTCTAAGGAATACCACTTCCTTGGAAAGAATTACTCAGTTTCACTCTAATCCAGGCTCAACATCACTAAGCTTATGAACTGTTGTCCTGGCTTGCTTATCTAGGTGGTTGACATATCTCTCTGACCACCAGTCTCCCTTACACCACTATAGTTTCCTTATCATGTCATCCAACTTTTAACAGAAGATCATAAAACACCAAATGATAGAAGGTTAGTTTGATTTCTCAGTAGATGATGAACAAAATGCTAGCTGCTAAAAGAGTAAGAAATAAACTGAAGAAACAAAATCCATACTCCAAAAACTTAAAATCTGGAGGAGAGGATGGGAGCTACAATCAGGAAAACAGTTAAGGAAAATACCACATGCTTTAAGAGTGCTGTGGATCTGCAACTGGGAACACAATGATTAAGACTCCAACCCCCAGCTCCAGTAGCTCCTGTACCGTCCATGCCTCCAGAAATGTCTTCTGGAGAACAGCTGTGCAATGTAATAAACATGGATGACAGCACTGTATGGAAGAGACTAGGGAGGTGTTCTCTGCCAATGGTGCCAGAGCGCTGAGGAGAAATGGAGCCTGGCACCAGAGAGTCGATTTTCAGTGCCGTGTAAACATAGATTAGGAAGCAAAAGATGCCAGCAACAGATTAGCGTATTGTCACCAGGTTCTCTTCTATAAGAGCTGCAAGCCAGCTGAGCCTGTCTCTCGGAAACATCAGGAAGAAAAAGTATCACCCTATTAAAAAGCCCCAACCATTTAGTAGGCCTCTGGCCACTAAGCTGAAGGTATAGGAAATGTGCCAGAATGAGTTAATGGACTAAGCTACAAAATATTTACATAGGAGGCACTTAGCCTCAGAAGCCAAATCCTGAGAGACTGTTGAGAGATTTCTGAGGCCTCAACGTTTTCTCAGTAATAATGGGATGGAACAAGCTAGACTCAGGGTCTCTCAACCTCCGCTATTGATATTTTGGGCCAGATAATTCTTTGTTTAGGGCACAGAGTAAGTCTTGGGCTTTATAGGATGTTTAGCAATATCCCTGGCCTCGGCCCAATAGATGCCAGAGGCATACTACACCCAGTCACCCAGTTGAGACAACCAAAATTGTATCCAAACTTTGCCAAATGTTCCCCAGGGACCAAACTCATCCCTTGGAGAAAACTCCAGCTAAATAAATATAGCCTACAGTTTTGTTTTTTTTAAAAGATTTTATTCATTCATTCATTCATTCATTCATTCATTCATTCAAGACAGACATAGGGAGAGAGAGGCAGAGACACAGGCAGAGGGAGAAGCAGGCTCCATGCAGGGAGCCTGATGTGGGACTTGATTCCAGGTCTCCAGGATCATGCCCTGGGCGGAAGGCAGATGCTTAACCACGGAGCCACCCAGGTGTCCCTATAGCCTACATTTTAACTCCAAGACAGGCACTCTTAGTAAGTACCACAACTACTAGAATGCCTACTGCTAATAGCATGCAAACTCTTAGTGATACTGATTTTGGAAAGAAACTAATCAAAGGCATAGCATCATACAAATATTCTCTTAGCAAGCTTAGTTTTCCATTTCTGTATGGATTAGAGGTTAACTTGAACTGGGATATTATGGCTTGCAGTTTCGTTTTTGTATGACATTTGATAATACAGGCTTCAGAATCAGATGGACCTGATTTTGACACTTTCTGCTAGTACCTACTATAGTGTGATTTTGTGTAAATTAACATCTCTGAAACTCTGTTTTCTTATCTGTTAAAAGGGTATTATAATAATAATACCTACAGGGCACCTGAATGGCTCAGTCGGTTGAGTATCTGACTCTTGATTTCAGCTTGGGTCATGATCTGAGGGTCGTGAGATCGAGCCCCACGTCGGGCTTTGTACTCAGCATGGAGTCTGCCTGAGTCTCTCTCTCCTTCCCCCAACCCTCCCCGTGTTTGCATTCTCTAACAAAACGTCTAAAAAATAATAACAATGCTTACAGTTTATAGGGTTATTGGGAGAACTTATTCAAACAGTAAATGTAAAGTGATGGCAAATAATAAGTGTCTAATAAATGACTACTATTAAAATTAATCATTTATTCCAATCTCTGTATGCTTTTCCTTTATAGGTATACCTCTGTAATCAACAAGTCATAGATAGAGGTCCTTTTATAAAAGACTGGCCCAAATTATGTGCGAGGGCCAAGAGAGAGAAGCATTTAATTTTAGAATTAAGGTCAAATGTCAAGGCCCTAGACTCATTAGTAACTTTGTACTTGAAAAACAGCTAAGGTTAAAATCGATCACATTCTGGGCCACAAAACCCACTGAAACACATTTAAAAGAATGGAAATCATACAAAGTATGCTGTCAGATGATAGGGAATTAAACTAGAAATTAGTAGCAAAAAAATAACTGGAAAATCCCCAAATACTTGGAGATTAAGCAACACACTTTAAATAACACATGGCTCAAAGAAGACATCTCAAGAGAAATTTTTAAATATTTTGAATTAAATGAAGATGAAAATACAACTTATTAAAATTTGTTGAATGCAACAAAAGCGGTTTTAGAGGGAAATGTACTGTACCAAGTGTATATATTAGAAAAGAAGAAAGATCTAAAATCAATAATTTAAGCTTCCATCTTAGGAAAGAAGAAAAAAAATAAAAATTGGAGAAGAAATCAATGAAATGAAAAACAAGAAATCAATAGAAAAAATAATAAAACCAAAAGCTAGTTCTTTAGAAAGATCAATGTAATTGATAACCTCTAGCCTAGCTAACTGAAGAAAAAAGACACAAATTATCAATATCAGAAATAAAAGAGGGACCATCACTACTGACGTGTGGACACCAAGAGGATAATAAAAGACTACTATGAACAATCTGATGATAATATAGAAGAAATGGACCAATTCCTTGAAAGACACAGTCTACACCAAATTTACACAAGAAGAAATTGATAATCTGAACAAGCCTATTATCTATTAAGTTGAATTAATCATTAATCTCCTCAAACAGAGGGTGCCTGGGTGGTCCATTTGGTTACGACTGACTTTTTTTTTTTTTTTAAGATTTTATTTATTCATGAGGGACACAGAGTGAGAGAGGGGAACAGAGATATAGGCAGAGGGAAAAGCAGGCTCCCCGTGGGTATGGATCCCAGGACCCTGGGATCATGACCTGAGCCCAAGGCAGATGCTCAACCACTGAGCCACCCAGCCATCCCATGCCTCTGACTCTTGATTTTGGTTTAGGTGATGATCTCAGGGTCATAAGATGGAGCACGACATCAGGCTCTGTCAGGCTCCCTCTCCCTCTGCCTCCCCTGCCCCTGATTCACTCTCAGACTCTCTCTCAAAATAAATAAATAAATCTTAAAAAAAAAACAAAAAAAACCACACAAACCAACCCAAATCTCCCAAAGAGAAAGTGCCAGGTCCAAAGGGGTTCACTGGTAAATTCTATCAAACATCTAAGGAAGAAATTACATTAAAAAAAAAAAAAAGAAATTACATTAAATCTCTACAATTTCTTTTTTTTTTAAGGTTTTATTTATTTATTCATGAGAGACAGCGGGGGGGGGGGGGGCGGGCGGGCTGCGGGCTGCGGGGGCAGAGACACAGGCAGAGGGAGAAGCAGGCTCCATGCAGGGAGCCCAATGTGGGACTCAATTCTCGGTCTCCAGGATCACTCCCTGGGCCAAAGGTGGCGTTAAACCACTGAGCAACCCAGGCTGCCCCAAATCTCTACAATTTCTTACAGAAAGCACAAGTGGGACTACGTCCTAACCCACTTTATAAGGCCAGTATTGCCCCGATACTAAGACCAGACCAAGACAGTGAAGAAAGGAAAACTACAGACTAATATTTCAGAAGCCAAAATCCTCAACCAAATATTAGCAAGTCAAATCCAGTAATATATTTAAAAAATTATACGCTGTGACCAATGGGATTTATCCCAAGTAAGCAAGGCTAGTTCAACATTTGAAAATCAATATAATCCAGTACATCAACAGGATAAAGAAGAAAAATCATATAGTCATATCAATACATGCAGAAAAAGCATATGACAAAATTCAATACCTACTCACAGTAAAAACTGTCAGGAAACTAGGAAGAGAGGAGAACTATCTCAACTAGATAGAAAATGTCTACCAAAACCCTACAGCTAACATTTTACTTAATGATCAGAAACTATATGATTTTCCCCTAAGACTGAGAACAAGCAAGGATGTCTCCTCTCACTACTGCTCTTCAACATTGTACTGGAAGTCCTACCTAATGCAGTTAGAAAAGTAAATAAGAGGAAGAAATAAAACTTGGAGAAGAAGAAACATTGGAGAGGAAGAAATAAAACTGTTCACAGATGACACGACTGTCTATGTAGAAAATCCAAAGAATAATAAAAGTAACTCCTAAAACTATTAAGCAATTAAGTCAAGACTGCAGATACAAATTATACAATTGCAGATACAATTATATCAAGATATAAAGAGTTAACAGCTTTTTTATATATCAGCAATGAACAAATTGGAATTGGAAGTTAAAAATACAATACCAATACATTAGACCAAAAAAAAAAAAAAAGGAAATATTTAGGTATAAATCTATCAAAATATGTACAAGAGTTCTATGATGAAAACTACAAAACGCGAATGAAAGCAATCGCAAAAGATCTCCAATATTTATTGGAGAGATACTCCATGTTCCTGGATAGAAAGACTCAATACTGCTAAGATGTCAATTGTCCCCAACTAGCTCTATAGATTCAATGCAATCCCAATCAAAATCCCAGAACATTACTTTATGAATACTGATAAATTTTAACGTTCATCTGGAAAGGCAAGATTCAGAATAGCCAGTACAATATGCAAGAAAAGAACAAAGTTGGAAGACTGACACTACCTGACTTCAAGACTTATGATAAAACTATAGTAATGAAGATGGTGTGGCACTGCTGAAACAATAGACAAATAGATCAATGAAGCAGAACAAAAAGCCCAGAAATAAACCCAAGCAAAGAGAGTCAATTGATCTTTGACAAAGGTGCAACAGAAATTCAACAGAGAAAGACAATCTTTACAACAAATGGAGCTGAAACAACTGGACATTCACATGCAAAAATATGAATCTAGACACAAATCTTGTACTTTTCACAAAATTAACTCAAACTGGATCAGATCTGGATGTAGAACACAAAACTCTAACATTCCTAGGAGATAATACAAGAGAAAATCTAGGTGACCTTGAGTTTGTCAATTACTTTTCTACCAAAAGTACAATCTGTGAAAGAAAAAACTGACAAAGTTGACTTCATTAAAATTAAAAGCTTCTGCTTGGAGAAAGACACTATGAAAAGACAATGAAAAGCCAAGCCACAGACCAGTAGAAAATTTCTGCATAACATTTAACTAATAAAAGACTGGTTTCTAAAATATACAAAGAACTCTTAAAATTCAACAATAACGAAACAACCTGATTTTAAAACTGGCAAAAAATCTGAACAAACATCTCACCATGAAGATATACAGATGTAAATAAGTATATGAAAAGATGCTCAACATTATTTCTCATTAGGGAACTGTAAAATAAAATAACAATGAGAAGCTACTACACACTAATCAGAATGGCTAAGATAAAAACCACTGATCATATCAAACGGTGAAGAGGATGCAAAACAGCAGGAACTCTCATTCCTTGCTGGTGGGAATACAATGGTAAAACTAACTTTAGAAGACAGATTGGCAGTTTCTTTGCACTAAACATACTCTTAACCAAATGATCCAGCAATGTTCCTTGGTATTTAACTTAAATCAGTTGAAAGCGTATGTCACACAAAAACCTACACACAGATGTTTATAACAGCTTTATTCATAACTGCCAAAACTTTGAAGCAACCGAGGTATACTTTAATAGGAGAATAGATAAACTGTGGTACAACCATACAGTGGAATATTATTCAGCTCTGAAAAGAAACAAGCTATAGAGCCATGAAAAGACAATGAGGAAATTTAAGTAAAAGCAGCAAAAACCTTAAGTAGTGTGATGCTAACTATGTCATTCTGGAAAAACCAGAACCATGGACATAGTAAAAAGATCAGTGGTTGCCAGAGGTTTGGGGGTGAGAAGGAGGTATAGTTGTAGCACCAAAAAGATGTTTTGGGGCAGTGAAATTACTTTGTAGGATACTATGATGATGGATACATGTCATCATATATTTGCCAAAATCCATGAACTTAACAACATTAAGAGTGAAACTTAATGTGAACTATGGACTCTGGGTGATAATGGTATGTCGTCTGTGTTGGTTTGTGGATTACATTAAGTTTCACTATTATATATATATTATACATGTCTCCACAATATACACACACACACACACACACACACACACACACACACACTCTCCATTTTGGAGAAGGATGGTGATGGTGATGGGGGAGGTCTATGGGTATAGTACAGGAGGAAATATATGGAACTCTGAGCTTTCTACTTGATTTTTTTGTAAACCTAAGACTGTTTTTAAAAAAAAAAAATCTATTAATTAAAAAAACAAAAACAGAGAGAAAGACAGAAAGAACCCCAGACTCTCACTCATGTTCTAGGAGACAGTGGAAACAGTAGCTATTTATAAGGATATTGGCAGTCACAGCAGTTCACTTTCAATCATATAACCACAGAGTTCATCCCTGGAGCCTCAGAGCAAAAAAATAAATAAGGATGATTCTAACATGAGACAAAACAAGGGCAGAAAAGGAACTTAAGTCCAGTGATCCTGGCCAACCATCAGAGAACAACAACAGCAAAACCAAGCTACCAAGTTTCATTCTCTCAAGTCAAGACTTCAACTTGTAGGCTGAAAGCCTTGGAAATGTGTCTAGGGATAAAATCTTAACGTCATGACAGGCACATGGTAGGTGAGCTCTACCCATACCTGATAGCCTGCATGCCTCTCTCTGCCTTTGCTTCTCTCAGACTCTGTTCTGTTGCTTGGAAAGGAAAATTAGAAACCTTTTTTCAAAAACAGCTTTTAGTCTCTCTCCAAGATCTGTTCTAGGAGCAGGAAAGTGAAGAGCATGATTCAACAGTGAAAATACGGAACAATGGGAATCATTAGCAAATGTATCAGAAAAGCTAATTTGGGAGGGTAAAAAAGGGCAAGTTACAAAGAAGAAAACGATTAAATTATATTTCAGTCCTATAAAATTGTTCCATTTGAGGCCTAATTCAGAATGGCCATCTCTGACTGTGCTGCTGGGAAGACAGAGTAAGAATGGGGCTGGGGGCCAAAGACTCATCAGCCTGGAAACACAATTACTATCCTTCTGCTTGGTTGTGATATGAAGTCAAGAACCAGTTTGCTAATTGGTCAACAGAACAGAGACCAGAAACTCCAGGGCAAGTCCAACTGAACAGTTTATCAACTTAAAAAAAATTCTCTTTAGAAAGGCAGTCACAAAAGACCACATATTGTATGATTCTATTTACATGAAATGTCTAGAATAGGTAAAGCTATAGAGACAAAAAGTAGACAAGCGTTTGCCTAGGGCTGGAGGAGGAAGGGGAGGGCTGGGGAAAGGGAGAAGTGACTGCTAATGGGTACAGGAATGTGATAAAAATGTTCTGAAATATACAGATAGTGGCAACAGTTGCAGAACTCTGAATATATTAAAAAACCACTGAACTTTAAATAGGTGAACTATATAGTATGTGAGTTATATCTCAAGGCTATTATTAAAAAATACTAATTATGTTTCCCAAATTTCTAAGAAGTATTTTGTGTAGTCATCAATAAATTATGCATGGATTATTCATGCATAATTCATGCAATTTACCCCGTTGTAAAAACTATATAAACTACTCAATATAAATTTTGGTTAACTTGGAAAGTAAAATATGGCAATCCCATTTTCGGAATCTCTTTGCATTTCTTTAATAATTTCAAGTACTGGGGAGTCTCTTTTGTTTACTGGCTCACTGTTTTTTGTTTTTTGGTTTTGGTGTGTACTGCACGTACCCATATCTTATGTGCATTTCTATGTTTGGTTATTTTAAGTTTTTTCTTGCAGACTGTTTAAAGCTCTTTGTAAATTAATAAACTGGTTTCTATGAAAAATAATTATTCTTAGAGCAATACAACATGGGATTATTTGGACATAAAAAGCATTTTCCTCCCTAAGTATATACTGAATGGCATTCCAGGAAGAACACTTACTCTTCTTTCCAAAAAGCTGCATTCGAATGTAGTCTTTAAATCTGCTTTAAGAAGGAAATATAAGGGATCCCTGGGTGGCGCAGCGGTTTGGCATCTGCCTTTGGCCTGGGGCGCAATCCTCAAGACCCGGGATTGAATCCCATGTCGGGCTCCCAGTGCATGGAGCCTGCTTCTTCTCCCTCTGCCTATGTCTCTGCCTCTCTCTCTCTCTCTCTCTGTGTGTGACTATCATAAATAAAAAAATAAAAAAAAAAGAAGGAAATATAACTAAGTACTTTGTCATACTCACTTTGTTGCCTTATCACCATTTAAAAAATCTCATCTAAAACCACAGTCAATTATTCTATAGCCTGGGGACCTAGAAAGAGGCCCTGGTAGCAGATAACACGGCTTCCTCCAAGAGTAGAAGTCTCTCATTTATAGTTTTGACATTGAAGAAACTGACCAAACTATATATAGTTTGTTTAAAAGCTTTATGAGATGTAATCCACATATCAGACAATTCACCTACTTAAAGCATGTGCAACGCAAAGGGTTTTAGTATATTCACACCAATGTGTAACCATTATCAAAACCAATTTTTTACAATGACCATCACTACTATATAATTTCAGGATATTTGCCTCCTCTTTCTCCTCCCTCGGTACCTTCACTGTTAGCAGTCACCCTCCTCTACTCTGGCCTACTCTCTCCCTCCTAGCTGGAGGCAACCACTAATCTATTTTCTTTTTCTATCATTTTGCCTTCCCTGCACATTTCATCTAAATAGAAACACATGACAGGTGACTATGTCTGGATTCTTTCATTTAGCACCACATTTACAAAGTTCATCCATGTTGTAGCATGTATCAGTACTTCATTCCTTTTATGGCCAAAGAATGTTCCACTGTATGTTTATAAACGAACCACAGGTTCACATGAGAGTAAGGTAATAGTTTTTATTTATAGAAAACACACTGCATGGAACTTAGCAATCATAAAACTGTCTGAGGGAAACAGAACTATTTCCTGTGGAAGGAAAAAGTAGATTTTTAAAGAGGTTTTCAGGTTTTCAATTCTGAGTATATTGCCTATAGCTGAAACTGAGTCTTCACTTTTTCCTGAGGCTAAAATAAAAGATAAGAGGAGTATTAGGGGACATTGTTTTCTGTAAAAACAAAAATAAAACCACAAACAGGTATCACGTAGATATCTATAATTCTGACACAGGAAACGTTCTCACTAAGTTTTGTAGTATATCAGAATTAAGCTGTTTAATAACTGCTCTAGGGGTTCCTGGGTGGCTCAGTTGGTTGAGCATCTGCCTTTGGCTAGGGTCATGATCTCAGGGTCCTGGGATTGAGCCCCACATTGGGCTCCCTGCTCAGCAGGGAATGTGCTTCTCCCTCTCTCCCTACCCCTTCCCCTGCTTGTGCCCTCTTCCCCACTCAAATACATGAATAAAATCTTTTTAAAAAAAGAACTGCTCTAACTGGTCACTTAAACTGATCAAGATAAATCATACAATATAAATTTGAAATGTATTTATCATAAACCAAAGGGTAAACATTTTACAGATACAGGTATCAATGACTATACATGCTCTTAGCAGGAACTGGGTCCCTAAATCAACAAAATTTTATTGTTCAATAAACTCCTAAAGGCTCCAAAACCTCCTACCCCTAAGAATAAGGGTAGCATTAGTCCACACACAAATCAGGAACTTTAGGGGCAGATTCCAGAAAGATAAGGAAATGCCTTATTGTGGAGGTCAAAGGCATTGGATAAGGCCAACAAAACAAATCATAGTCTGAAAACTCAGCAAGGAAATTAGAAAGGCCTGGAATACAGAACATGTGCACAGAAGGGAAAAGAAATAGTTATGAACTATTTCTACATATTATAACAGCTTCATCAAAATTTTTCTCAAAACAACAATTCTATCCAGGATTATGTGACCACAGTAGAATAAGTTTTATAACACACCAAGAGAGGAAGAGATAACCGTGTATTCATTAGGGCCAGAGCAGTGGATATAGTCTTCCTTTCAGAGTAAGTAGCACAAAGAACCTGGTATTAATTTCTTTAAAAACTGTAACAAAGGGTGCCTAGGTGGCTCAGCTGGTTAAGCATCTGCCTTTGGCTCAAGTCATGATCCCAGGGTCCTGGGATCAAACCCTGCATTGGGCTTCCTGCTCAGCAAAGTCTGCTTTACTCTCTCTCTCACCCTCTGCTCCTTCCCTCTGTTTGTTCTTTCTCTCTAATAAACAAATAAAATCTTTAAAATATTTAAAATTAAAAATTGACAAAAAGGACCCAACATAAATTTACCATCTTAACTATTTTTAAGTGGTTTAGGAGTGTTTAGCAGTTAAACCAGTTCAGCAGTGTTAAGTATATTCACACTATTGTGAAACAAATCTCTGAAACCTTTTCATCTTGCAAATATGAAACTCTAAACCCATTAAATAACTCCCCTTCCCTCCTCCCTCCAGCCCCTAGTCACCAAAATTCTTTGTTTCTATGAATTTGACCACTTTAGAAACATGTATGAGTGGAAGCATGCAATAACAGTATTAGTTTTTAACATGTCCTTGAAAGTAGAGAAGCAGAAATAGATAGCATGCACCCAAAGCCATTCACAGACAAGGTGTGAAATCAGGATCATACTCAAATCTACAGGAAGCAGCTAGTTCTGATGGGAGAAGGTAACCTCTAGGCTGGGCATGGCCATTTTCCCTTAAAAAGCCATTCAGAGGCGTCAAACAGAGCATAGGGCTCATGCCACTAGACTTAGTGACTTCAGAAAAGCCCAAAGGTGGTGGAGTTGCCATAAGGATACTTCACTTTCTAATTCAGGGATCACCAATGATTCAAACACGTTGCCTTGAATGTATCTGCGTCATTTGGAGTTCAGCAATGTATTTGACCCTAAAGCAAAGACAGTAAGCTGCTCTTCACCAGGTCCTCCCTCCTTTCTCCCATCATTTTTTTTTTCTCCCATCATATTAAAACCCAGGATTAACCTTGACTGTTGGGAGGGTGACTGGTACCTCCTAGCTCTCTGAAGTCAAACTAAGATGCTCCTGTGTGGGTAGATGAAGAGGCTGAGGCCCACCATTTTCATCACCATTCTGGAGATCTGCCCTTCTTCAATATATATGTCCTAATGAAGCAATTATCTAACACTTACACTAATGATGTAATTGGAACAAGTAATTATGAAAGCAGAACATCCATTTTTAAAGAAATGAATATCATTACCTTTCTTCCACCCACAAACATTATTTAAGACAAAAACAAATAAGCTCACAAGAACACATGCTACTGAAAGATTATCAGGAACAACATTCCAAAACCCACAGCATTCAAGAGAAATACAGAAAAAAAGCCCAACAACCTCCAAATGAAAACAAGTTAAAAACCTAGCATTCATTCCCACCAGGCAGGATTTCCTCAAAGCCTCTACCTCTGACAGAAGACACGCAGGTGGATAAAAGCATTAAGAACTACTCTACCTCCACTTCCACACCCCCCACAACCTGGCATTCCAGGACCCCACCACCTCTGTTGTTGGGAGGATACTGGCTTAGGCAGGTCCCTGAGAGAAGCCAGGAAAGAAGTTGGAGAGGCTGTCATCCTCTCAACTGTTGCACAGTGGAGCTGCTCAAGGGGGTGCCTCAGCAGCAAGAGGATGGGCAGAGAGACGGGGGAGGGCAGGAGGAGGACTGAGGGAGAAAGAGGTGAGAGAGAAAGATGAACAGAGCATATGACCGACTCAAACACTGAATGGCTCTCACCAATCACTTGTCTTAAATTGCTGAGATTCCTGCAGCTTTTATTGTTTGGTGGAAGCACAAGTGAGCTGAATTGGACCAGAGGGTCCTGGGCTTGTCAGCAGCAGGAGGGAAACGACCTTTATTGCTGCAAAGAGGATGCAGATTTCAAAAGCCTAAAATCTGCAATGAAGGGAAATGGAAATGTGCTGAACGTGGGTTTGACTGGCAGCTTTCCTCATCTGTCGATCACAGGGTAATAAACACTGGGAGATGGCAGAAATGAAGATAAATGCTTTCAGCAGCACCATTCCCCACCCTCCCCTCCTCTTCCGCCCCCACTCAGCACATGACAAGAGTTAAAGCAAGAAAATAAATCAGCTTCTTAACCAACTCTTTTGTTAAAACTTTCCTTACAGGCCACCTACACGTGAATTATTGCTCTATGAGCCTACATTCTCATTAGGGAGCCCAGTTTGTAAAGGGTGAAAAGCTCCTGTCAAATCACACCTGTATATTTCAGGGTACAGCATTACCCAGCTGAGTCAGTCAGGGCCAACATGTGAGAAAGAGGCCAGGGCCACTCCCAGAGAGGAACACAACACCCTCCCACCTCCACCTCCACCCCACAGGGTGAAGGTCTCTAATCCAAAGCCTGGCACACTCAGTTTAGAGGAGACTTTGGAGTGCCAAGGGCAGCATGTTGTCACTTCACTGCAACAACTGCCACATTACTATTGAGTCAGGGACAGAAAAGCTAAGCTCTGAGGGCTAACAAAAAGCTCCCGGGGCTTGGCAGTCGAAAGTAAAGTCGATCAGAAAGTGGACTACAGAGGAGAATTCAGTCTTGAGCATCAGCTTCACATTCACTTTGGAATGAGAGAAACCTTTAAAAGGTGAATGATCTTACAGGTTTCCCACGAGTAGGTCTAAGGGAAGTATCGTGTATTCTGTGACTGACATTGAAATAAAGCATCTAGCCAACCTGGTTTTTGTAACGAGACTAGGATTTTTTAAGTCAGATGAAAAGGTCAGCAATTCTTAATGCTTGTGGCAGTTGCTTATAAGAAGGTGGTTGGAATTTTGTTAAACCGCCCCCCCCCCCAAAAAAAAAAACCAAAAAACACTACATCCTGATTCTGTCAAAAATCTTAGTAACTAGATCATTTAAGACATTTGAAAAGATACTCTACTCTACTGGCCCAGCCAGGCTATTTCCCTCTAGATCCTGAAATGGAAAAAGATTCCAGACCTTTGTTTTAAAGAGCAGGCACCAACTAGTAGAAAGTCTGGAGCAAAAATAAATGGGAGAAAGCGTGGTGACTGGGTCTGTTTCAAACCACAAACTACTCAAGAAGCTTGAGTAGTCCCCAGAGTCATGCATATGCTGTGGGATCCTAGGAGATCAACACTTGTCACATGAAGATAGCGAATTTGAAATAGTTTCTAATTAAAATCCACTGTTCAGACAATAATACCAGGCACAAAGTGGAAAAGCATTATTAATGAACCCCATATTGAGACACAGCTAAAAGAATGTACCTGGAATCTAAACAACAATCCAGATCAGCCTTTCTAATCTGTAAACCTCAATAAAATCTTATCTCCTCCTGAAAGCTTTTCTGAATTATAAAGAAATCTCTGCCCACACAACATTAACCATTTCTTTTTTTTTTTTTTAAGATTTTATTTATTTATTCATGAGAGAAAGAGAGATAGAGAGAAAGACACACACACACAGGCAGAGGGAGAAGCAGGCCCCACAAAGGAAGCCTGACGTGGGACTTGATCCTGGGTCTCCGGGATCATGCCCTAGGCCGAAGGTGGCACCAAACCACTGAGCCACCCGGGCTGCCCGTCATTTTCATAACACAAAACATTTGTCACCTTTTATATTATCTGGCTATAAGTACATAAAGTTTGCTTTGAATTCAAGTGTTTATATAACTCTGTGTATACTTAGCCATCAATTTTCAGTTGGTACTACATGGTCTTTCCCCCTCTTTCTCTTTTTGTCTTTTTAGGGATGTGCAGAGGGAGAGGGAGAGAGAGAATCTTAAGCAAGCTGTATGCCCAGCACAGAGTCCGACACATGACCCTGAGATCATGACCTGAGATGAAACTAAGAGTCAGATGCTTAACCAACTGAGCCACTCAGGTGCCCTTGCTTCCTTTTTAAGATGACAGAAGGGGTCAATCTTTTTGACTTACATTTTTTTAAAGATCTTATTTATTTATTCATGAGAGAGACAGAGAGAGAGAGAGAGAGAGAGAGAGATAGGCAGAGGGAGTAGGCTCCCTGAGGGGAGCCTGATGCAGAACTCGATCCCAGGACCCCCGGATCATGACCTGAGCCAAAGGTAGACGCTTAACCGCTGAGCCACCCAGGTGCTCCCTGAGTTACATTTTAAATACCGTACAGTCTTGGGACTTAGAATATCATATAGCAGACACAAAATATACAAGGGTAAGGAATACTGATGGGAACTGCAAGGAATGCCATTGCCAGACTTATAAGCTGTTCCTTCTAAACGTGAGAAAATGTCACTTGTAAAGACTAGTCAGTCTTTACTGCTTATAATTATTATGGAGACAGACTGAATTATAAAGAACCAAACCATATGTGAAGGGAATTTGTAGTCCAGTATATACATCCATGGGACTAAGCAACCGCAATTTGCAAAAGGAGCTTATCTCTAATTGTAAATAAACCTAACCATCCATCAAGAAGAGAACTGTTAGGGGCATCTAGGTGGCTAAGATGGTTAAGCATCTGCCTTCTGCTAAGGTCATGGTCTTGGGATCCTGGGATTAAGCCTCGAGTCGGAGCTCCCTGCTTAGCGGGGAGTTTGCTTTTCCTTCTTTCCCTCCCCCCTGCTCATGCGCTCTTTCTCTCAAATAAATAAATGAAGAAGAAAAGAAGAAAAGAAGAAGAGGAGGAGGAAGAGGAGAACAGTTAGATTTTTAATCACACTATGGAACACTATAGAGTCATTAAAAAGAACTTACACATACTGACACAGAAAGCTGTCCTTGATCTATTGTTCTATATAATATCACCTCCATTAAAAAATAAAATGGAGAAAACTATATAGATGAGTAAGTACACATATGTATTGATTGTGCATGGAAAAAAATTTAGAAAGACACATTCCAAACCAACCAGGAATAAGATGAAGAGACGTTTATTTACCGTGCATATTTTGATAGTATCTGAATTATTTACAATGAACCTGTATTATTTTATGGATTGTAAAAGGGCAGGTAGAGTGATGAGTTACCCTTTATAATGATCTACTAAAAAGTTACACATTTTGCTATTTAATAACTCCAGTATTTATTTAATACATACATTTATTTGTTCCATGAAGCTAACTAGTTGAAGGACTTAAGAAAATATTCCTTGGTCCTGGGTTTGCAATAAAATTCACAAACTCCAAGTTTTCCATTTTCACTGAGAGCCCATCAGAATGGTGCCCTGAGATGCTCTTCATACATCTGAGAAGTGATGTCTTGTTAGCCAAATAATCTGTGCTATGTGACTAAAAAAGGAGCCAGCACAATTCCATCCCTGGAGTAAATATCTTAGAGAAAATGCTACATATATACACAAGGAGATATGTCAAAAAAAGAAGTCTGAGGCATGCCATAATAGTAAAAATCTAGAAAACTTAATGTTTGTCAGTAAGGGAATAGACAGAAAATGTGTGTATGTGAATATTAGAATACTATGTAACAATTAAAAGGAATAAATCAAATTAAACTGTGTCAATGTGGATTGATTAAAAACATGACAAATTTCAAAAGTTGTAAAATGATACACGTGGTATGATACCCTTTATATAAATACAACTCTTCAAACACAAAACAGGGGTGCCTAGGTGGCTCAGTGGTTAAACCTTGGACTCTTGATTTCAGCTTGGGTCACTAACTCACGGTCCTTGGACTGAGCCCTGTGTCAGGCTCCTAGCTTGGCCTGGAGTCTGCTCCAAGTGCTTTCCCTCCCCCTCTGTCCCTTCCCTATCCCCCTGCTTGCACCCTCTCACTCTAAATAAAAAACATCTTTTAAAAACCTCACAAAACAATGATATTTTATGAATATATTAAATTATAGGGGTGCCTGGGTGGCGCATTGGGTCTCTAACTTTTGGTTTCAGTCCAGGTCATGATCTCAGAGTGGTGAGGTCAAGCCCTGAGCTACACTCCATGTTCAGTGCAGAGTCCACTTGAGACTCTCCTCTCCCTCTGCCCCTCCCCACCCCTGTATTCACTCTCTCAAATAAATAAATCAAATCTTAAAAAAAAAATTATAAAAGATGGACTGCAATTATATAAACCAAATTCATGATAGGAGCTGACTCTGTAGAACAGGAAATATAATTAGGGAAGTCAAAGGGAACTTCAACTGCAATGATTTTATTTTGAAAAACTGCGGCAAATAGGGCAAACTGGTTAACAACGCTTAAATCTCGGCTGGGGGTAGACAAATGCTTGATGTGTATGTGTGTGTGTGTGTATATATATATATATATATATATACATGCCTGTATATTTTATGCCTTTCTGTATTGTTAAAATGTCTCAGGATTGAAGGGAGGGATAAAGGGGATAGGAAGGGAGGAAGTAAACAAGCAAGCAAGCAACTGGGATGGGGACACAAAAGAAAGACCTCTAAATGCTTTCCCACATTCTTAAACCTTATCCAACAAGGTATGGGCAAGGCAGTAATTGGCTAAAGTGAAATAGTTTGGGATATGGAGCCCACAAAATTCCAAAGGTGGGTAGAGATGGCCACATTTCATTTACTTAGAATTCCTGATTTAAGTAAAGATTTAGTAAAGATTTTTGCCCATAGAAACTTGTACTGAGTCTTGATGAATCAGGTTTCTAACATGTACAGCCTGAACTACTGCACTGGTGAAACAATCTAACAGGTGGCTATGAATGGCAGATGGTCACACAAACTTTGTACCCCACCAAAGCAGAGACTCTAAAGCCACAGGCATACTAGGAACAGTCTGCTTGCATCAATGAAAAGTACAAACAGATGCCCAGCCCCAAGCTTTTCTCTTAGATACTATCTTGATGCCTTCTAACATCTTACCTTGAAGACAAGAAATGTATACTTTAATGCCAGGTTAGATAAATTTCTGAAAGGTGCCTGTGGCAAATTTTTAGTTTTAAAAAGAGATATTACACAAAGGAAAGCAGAAGAAGATTAAGATATGTTTTAGTCTTGTCTTTTCTGCCAGAACTGCTTATATGGATTTCTCAGGGGACAGTGGACCTGCCGTAACACTTCAGGGATGCCTGCAAACCAGTGAGCATGGTAGTACACACGGTTTTTCAAGACTGTTGCTGGTCATCATAAAGAATGCATAATAAGCTGCCAACTTCTCTATAAGCCCCTTAGGGTAAGAGTAACATCGTGAAATAATTTTGTAGTTAACACCAAGTGATGGGCCCTTGTCCCTTACAAAATCATCTATCTTCCCTTCTACTCTTCTTGCCCCAATCCATCTTTCTTTTTTTTTTTTTTTTTTTTTAAATATTTTATTTATTTATTTAGGATAGTCACAGAGAGAGAGAGAGAGAGAGAGAGAGAGAGAGAGAGAGAGAGGGGCAGAGACACAGGCAGAGGGAGAAGCAGGCTCCATGCACCGGGAGCCTGACGTGGGATTCGATCCCGGGTCTCCAGGATCGCGCCCTGGGCCAAAGGCAGGCGCCAAACCACTGCGCCACCCAGGGATCCCTCAATCCATCTTTCAATGCCAGATTATTCTTAAAAGCAGAGTTGTGATTGTGTCACTCATCTATTCAAAAAACTTTAATGGCTCCTCGTTGCCTAAACAGAGCAAGATGCCTTGGTTTTCTATTCAAGACTCACATTGTTCCTACTAAGCAGAATTCCTTCCCCTCTCTTCTAATAAATGTGTACTAAAATCCCCTGATCCCCTAGCCCTACTCAAGTACTCTCTTAATTCTTTTTTTCTGAAGTCTTTTCTGATCTCACTAACCTGATATGATTGTCTCTTTGGAAGCCCTAAGCAGTCTGCTTATCTTTCTTACTCCACCTATTCCTTCTGCTTACCCCATGTCCTCCTGCCCAAGCTGGACTCCCTGCCATTATTCATTCTATTTGAGGATATGTATAAAATTCAGTCCACCAGAGGTTCAACTCAAAATCTATACACCAACCATAGTTGTTCTGTATCTACTCTAAACTTTCCCTGAACCTGAATCCCCACAGTACACTGTAAATGGATTCTTCTGACGGAAGGACACATAAAATTTTCTCATCCTTGGATGAGGTATCTTGATGCTCTGCCACAGAAGATATACAGTAACTCCACATTAAATACAGATGCTGATGACCACTTGAACAAGTGTGACTCTCACTACTAGGTTGTTAGTCCCTTAGCAGTAAGGCTTATTGTAAATCCCTCTGAGAGATGTAAGCACCTCTCTGTCCTCGTGTCCTACAGAGCATCTTGCACAAAGGACGTAGGTGCAACCCAATTTGTTCACTTAGAGCCAAAGTACCTTTGCCTTGAGAAATATCCACTCAACCATTAGGACACTTCCTGAAACCCCTTTTTTGTTTGCTAAAACTCTAGGAAAGCACCCAACCTCTGAAAACCTACGTAGTACAGTAGTCAGGGCACAAAGAAATTGATGGTTACATGCAGAGGAAACACTCCCAAGAATTTACTTCCTTCATAACTGCAGCCAAAACAAAGCAGGGGTGGGCATATTTTTGACTGCAAGTCAGTATAATATAAAAAAGTTTCTGCATCCGGACTCTGGCAGATCCAAGCTGGGAGCAGGCAGTCCTCTTTGTCTGACTCTGCAAGGCTCTTGCCTTAAGGCCAACAGGATTAGCACAACCATTTCATGCTCTGAAAAGTCAGAAAAGGCGAGATGGGGAGCTTTTCACTCGAGGAAATGCCTGGTAGTCAGAGATGGTTCTGTTTTTGTTCAAAAGATAAGCAGGGATGCTGAGGTTAAAAAGCAAAATTTCCAACAATGCTTAATGAAAGGTTTGGAGACAATGTACAGAATTAGGCAATGAGATAAATTCCAAGAAGAGAGGAGCAGGTGCCAGAGCAAAAATGCAGCAGAGAATCAGCACTAGATGTTTTCATGCATTCAAAAATTTCCATGTATTTAAAATGTCATCAGGACGCCCTGTGAGCACAGACTTGATGCAGCAATTAGGGATGCAGGCTTATCCCTCTTGGCACAAAATACCCACAAATAAGCTCCCAGTATAAAAGTCAAAAGAAAGCAGAAGGACTCTCGGTCGTCTCTGCACTGGGAGCAGCTCTCCTGCTACAGCTCCTCATCCCCTGAAAATGTACGCCTGTGCAAAGTTCATCTCCACCCCCTTCTTGGTCTGGAGCACCTCTCAGCTGTTGAGCCGATCCTTGTCTGCAGTGGTGCTAAAACCACCGGAGACACTGACAGATAAGAGCATCCGCAGCTTGGCAGCCCCACATCCCCTGACCTCACTTATTCCTAGCTGCAGCTTCCAAACCAGCGCCATTTCAAGGGACATTGACATAGCAGCCAAGTTCATTGGGGCAGGGGCTGCCACTCTAGGGGTGGCTGGCTCTGGGGCTGGAATTGGGACTGTGTTTGGGAGCCTCATCATTGGTTATGCCAGGAATCCCTCTCTGAAGCAATAGCTCTTCTCCTACACCATTCTGGGCTTTGCCCTCTCGGAGGCCATGGGGCTCTTTTGCCTGATGGTGGCCTTTCTCATCCTCTTTGCCATGTGAAGGAGTCATCTCCACCTCCCATAGGTTCTTTCTCCCATGTCTTGTCTGCTCTGTATGTTCCTTTTCCTGTACCTCCCCAGGTAGCCTGGGGAAAATGATTGGCTAGGGTTTGACGGAGGGAAGACAAATAAATACTGTATCAATAAGAAAAAAAAAGCAGAAAGAAACACTTTACCATAAAAAAATTGAACAGTTGCTACATTCTCTCTGGATAATTAACTATGGACCTTCCTATGAAGAGGAAAACTAACCTCAAATACTGTATTCAAAGACGCGGAGCCCGTAGAGCCCGAGGTGAAGTTTAAACCTGGGGTCTACAGATGGGGCTTCAGGAGGTCAAAAACCCACTGAAATAGCAAATAAAACTGTGTGTGTACAATATTATATTAGTTGTGTATTCTATTTTCTGTATTTTATGGTGTTCTGACATCCTGGTTGCTTTGCCTGCTGAGGGACTGCCCCTCCCTGGGCCAGCTAATTCCTAGAGATAGCAAACAACTTGCCTGCAAGCATGCAAACCAACAGAGTCCATACAGACAACCACTTTCTTTATCAAACTCACACAGCAAACGGCTATTTCCTCTGCCCTAAATCACCCCAGGGCTAGGTATGGACAACCAGGGACAACCTCACAGCCCAGAGCCCGACAAAATTATTCAGGCTATCTAATCCTAAATTTACTCAGCATATCAACTCTGCCTCACCCATTCCTTCTGAAAACCCCAAGAAGGGCTCTAGCTCACGCTTTCCCTGCACCTCCTTCTGCCTGACCGCAATACTTCCCCACATGGCCCTGCAGAGTATGGTGTGTTCCTTTACTCTGGGAATTTTAGGTAACAGACTATCTTTTTTTTTAATGGCAATGTTCTCATCATATGTTGGCTTTATCATACCTGAATAAAACCAAAATCCTGGGTACACTTTAATACAGCTACATGTATACCTTTTAGTCTGAGAGGAGAGTCCAAGCGTTTTAACATACATTCTTACAGAGTTCACCGACCTCTGCAGGGTTAAAAAATAGTGACTTAAATGTTTCAGGTCACACTGGAGCTCCAGTTCAGTGGAAGAGAACATATCACCGATGAAGTCTTTCTAGGGCACAGGTAAAGCCAGGTGGTTGTTCTTCAAGTGCCAAGAGAATGCAGAAATTGCAGAGGGCTTTATTTTCTGTTTTTCTCAGTTCTTTGCAGTGCAGGGGATCATAAGGCAAGGGAGTATAAAGGGAGAAGGTTCATAAATCCCTGAAGTGGTGATGGTAGTAATAAATTAGCATTTCTCTCAAATAATACAAAACTTCTGAAATGCTTAAAAATCCACAGGGTTTGGGAGATTAGGGATTGTCTATGTAATGTTCTATAAAACGACTAGCACACTGCCTATCAACGACAGTATCACTGGCAAAGAGATAAAGCCTTGGCCTTCAACCTCACTAAGGCTGACAAAGATAGAGAGATTTTTTAGACCAAAGTACAGAGTCTTGAGACATGCCCAGAATAAAGAACAGTGATCTCAAAACAGAAAGTTTTTGATGGCTAAGTGAGGACTGAATATTAAACAGATATCTATCACACATAGCACTGTGGAAGAGGTATATAAAATGGTAATAAGATGTCCTTTTTCCTTGCTTGGAGCCTATAATCTATTTGGAGAGATAAGACAGCCGTATAGGAGGGGTCAGTGGGCTTGGGGAGGGGAGATTTGGAAAATTTACAGTGGAAATAGGAGCTGGGCTTAAAGGAAAGAGTAATAGGATCTGGAAATTAGGAGAGGAGAAGAAGAAGGGCTCAGGGTAGAAAGAGGCTACTGCTCAAGGCAAGTCAGGATTCAAGGGCTATTATCAGTTCAGTGGAAGCAAAGGCTCATAGAAAGAATATAAAACTCAGGCTGAAAAAAGACAATGAATTTGTCATCTGTGCAGCAGGAAATAGAAATCCTTTGAAATTTCTGTGTAAAGGAATTACAAAGTAGATAGCTTTTAAATTTTAATTTTTATCAAAGCACTACATACACATAATTTTAACAGTTAAAGAGTATTACAAGACTAATAAAGTCATATAAGCAGCCTCTTGCCCCATCCTCTCCCTGATTTCTGCTCTCTAGAAGCAATTACTTCTCAAATCTTTTAGCTGATTTTCTTCTGATAATTAACTGTCATATTTCTACTGTCACTAAATTTTCCATTTTGGCTATTATCTACTGGCTTCCTATGATGGGAGATGATTTCTTCCACCCTCTTTCCTCCCCCATCCTTCCAAAATAGCTTTAACACATTTTTAGGTTAAATAACATTAATTATTTACAGTACTAAGACTATATAAATATTCACAGCATGCAGGAATAGTATAGTAAGCTTGTATTTCTTTCACATACAGTTTTGTTTCTTCTGCGGGAGAAAGGCTCTTTCTTGTCACTCACAACTCATCTCTTTCCCTTTCTCTCTACAATGAGCATGTATTTTTAATTCCTTCACTGTCATTTTAGAGGGGATTTAGGAGAGGGTGGGGATAAACACAGGTGTTCATTCCTTAATGTTTACCAGAAGTCTGATCACATTTTATGAAGTGTACTCTGGCGAAGTATTTCAGAGGTGGGACAACAAGAGGCAGGGCACCACCAGTTAACAGAAACAGGGTTAGAACAGTGAGAGGAGAAAGAAAGGAACAGTGAGAGATTCTATCAGGGATGAACCATCTGAACACAGCAGGAGAACAGAAGATGGCAGAGCTGGAGAGAAGTAAGAATCCATAAAAACTCAGGGTCAAGAAGAATGTTGGTGGCATTAGCAAAAACAGGGAGGGGAAAAACATTATAAAAAAGAAAGTTTGGTTTTTGAAACATTAAACAGAGGATGGCTGGGGGCCATCCAAAGTGAAAAGAATTTATTAAAATGTCTGAGTTATTGCAGTGCCTGGGTAGCTCAGTTGGTTAAGCATCTGCCTTGGGCTCAGGTCATGATCCCAGGATCCTGGGATCCTTTGTCTCGTTGCCCTGTCCCTCCATCCTCAGTGAGGAGCCTGCTTCTCTCTCTGCCCCCCCACTCCTGCTCGCTGTCTCTCAAATAGATAAAAATCTTTAAAAAAAAATGTCTGAGTTATTTTCTTTAAAGTGACAAGTAGGAAAACTGAAGAAGACGAAAGCAAACAGGAAAGATGGGATGAAGCTGGTGGACAGGAGGAAAGGGAACCTGGGAAAGGAAAGCTTTTCAAAGAGAAGTGATCAAAGAATACTGTTTAAGAGAGAGTAGTTCTTAAACAAGTTGAATACAGAGTTACCATTTGAACCAGCAATTCCACTCCCAGGTATATACTCAAGACAACTGATAACATATGTCTGCACAAAAACTTGTACATCAATGTTCATAGCAGCATTATTCATAACAAGTCAAAAAGTGGAAACTGTTCAAATGCCCATCAACTGATAAATGGGTAAATGTGGCTTATCCATGCAATGGAATATTATTTAGCTACAAAAAGAAATGAAGTACTGATACACACTACCACATGGATGAACACAGAAAACAGGATGCTAAGTGAAAGAAGCCATACACAAAAGACCACATATTGTATGATGCCATCTATCTGAAATATTCAGGAGAGGCAAATCCAAAGAGTCAGAAAGTAGCTGCCAGGTACTGGGTGGGGAGAGAGGAATAAGAAGCAACTGTTCATAAGTATGGGGCTTCTATTTGGTGTGATGAAAATACTGTAGAATTACTCAGTGATGATGGTCACACAACTTCGTGAATATACTAAAAACTACTGAAGTGTACACATTGAAAGGGTGAATTTTATATGTGAATTGTATCTCAGTTAATAAAAAAGAGAGAAGTAAAAATGAATGAGGACTAGGAGAAAGTCACTAATTTAGGAGCTAAATCACTGTGATGGAACAAAAAAAGGTAAGAGATCACCGTATTCTTATAGATGAAGTTGAGAGATCAGTAGAACCAAAGTAAAGAGGAAATCTTAAAAAACTGTGTCACTCAGCCTAACTATATGTTCAAATTTCTCTCCCAAGAATTTGAAGCAGCTCTAAAATCACCTTAGAACGGAAGAGAGAAAGGGTTTTGTGAGCTTTTAGTTAATTTAATAATATCCATTGAGGGATTTCAACGTATAAGAACTTAACTAAAATGCAAATTCTTACAACCTAAATTGCATCAATTAATTAGGGAACCAAAATTTTACTCCAAACCTTGAATGATCTGTTCACTTGGGAAAAACATGAATCTATACCCCCAGGACACATGATAGTGAGAAGTACATAGCAAGTCCTCAGACATTTGTTGAATGAAAGAATGTTGGCTGAGAAACAGTGCTGCCTTCTGGGAATGGTGTGTGAACTGTAAAAGCAATGGGTGGCAAAGGTGAAAAGACTGCAGTAAGCAGTGTATGCTCGTAGTCATAAAAACCAAGAAGGCCCCTGCATCACTCATAAGGAAAAGGAAGATGTAATCGAATGTTAGATTTAGTTGGTTTAGGCTTTGTACTTCTCTACATATAGCTGTAATATATTTTAATTTAAAGTGCCCTAGGTAATAGGTTTGGTTGTATGTTAAACTTTAGCTTCTACCCCCTTCCTCCCCACGATGAAACCATTGTTTTTGTAAAAGGATTTTTTTTATTACTTTGAATGTCTTAGGAATATAACCCTTGCATTACAGCAAAATAGGTTATGGCAGAAGCACTAGGGACTTGAAATATGAAAAACAAAAAACAAATTAGACTGGAGGGAACTAATAACCTAGCAGGAGAAAGAAAATATGTACACAAATATGAGAAGACAGGAAAAATATTGTAAATACACTATACATCCTAAGTACAATTTGAAGCTAAGTTCCCTTGACAGTAAAATAAATCTAAGAGTAAGACATAGCAACATATATTTCACTTTTTAAAGTTATAATCATCTTGGGCACCTGGGTGGCTCAGTTGGTTAAGGTGCTGCCTTCAGCTCAGATCATGATCCCAGGGTCCTAGAGCCCTCCCTGCATTGGGACACCCTGTTCAGCAGGGAGTTTGCTTCTCCCTTTCCCTTTGCCTCTCTTCCTGGCTTGCACTCTCTTTCCTGCTCATTCTCTTAAATAAATAAAAATAAAGTTACAGTCATCTAATACCCATACCTTGTATTCTGTTATAATTGATCACTGTGATTTATGTTTTTCTTCTTCTTTTTTTGAAGATTTTATTTATTTATTTGAGACAGAGAGAGCACAAGGGGGGAGGAAGAGGAGTGGCAGAGGGAGATGCAGAAGCAGACACCCCACAGATCAGGGAGCCCAATATGGGGCTTGATCCCAGGACCCTGAGTTCATGATCTGAGCCAAAGGGAGATGCTTAACCAACTGACTGAACCATCCAGGCGCCCCTTATGTTCATTTTTCAAAAACATATAGCAAAATACTTTTACATTAATCAAGTAAGTAAGTTAAGACCTACACTATCTTCTGAGGAAAACTTCATAATTGCTACCATTTTCTGAATGCTTATTATGTGCCAAGGGTTACAATAAGTTCTCATTCAAGAAAAGAGTCTCATTAAATCTTTATAATTACCTTAAAGGAAGTTTGGTTATTCATTAGACAAATATTTATTGAGTGCCTACTTCCTGCCAGACAATAAACGAAGCAGACAAAAATTCCTGCCTTCATGGAAATTACATTCTGGGAGGAGTAGGGAAGAGGAGGAGAAACATAACAGTAATGAGTTCACCACAGAGCATGTGAAATTATGTCAAGTACCATAGAGAACTACACAACAGGGAAAAGCAATGGCAAATGCAAGGAGTGTTGAGTTGGCAAGTTAAATAAACAGGGTAGTTACTGAAAGGTGTTACTGAATCCTTCCCTATTCTACGGATGAGGAAAACTAAGCTCTGATAAGTTCAACAACTTTCTCTTGGTCACCCAGTTAGTTAAGAGGTGAAAGGGAATTTGAATTCAGCTGCCCTTATTATTAAGCTATATGGCCTCTCCCCAAGCTAGTAATAAATTCAGTTATAAAAGTTTACTTTATCAGCTATTTCCTTAAGATTATGTTGGCATTTTTAATCTCTCAAAGGGGTTAAGGAATAACTTTTTATTTCAATATTTGAGGTTTCATTTCACAACCATATTAACTTTTACAAAGGAGTGGCAAATAGCCTAAGATCTTTGATGTTAAATTCTTAGAAAAGAGGTCAAAATAATAATTAGCCAGGCAGTCAGGACATGTCACGAACTACATTCAGCCTGAGAAGATGATGTGCAAACCGCGGACAGGCCCAACCTCCCTCCTTACAGCAGCTGCCATCATCTCTGTTATGCTCCGAAAGTATTTATGTCCCAAGGACTCCTAGCACAAGCCAAATGTTCTTTAGCAACAACTTTTATTAAGCTGAGATGGATCCTTTTCAGCCACCTGAGCCTGCCTCTTAGCATTAGAGGTGTTCCTGTCACCAAAACATCCAAAGTTGGCAGTCCCAGTGTATTTTACGTAGTTTAGGTATTGCAAATAATCTGGGTGCTAAGGCATAGATCTACTTTTATTCCTCTTGACTTCAAATAATATCTTTTCCAAAGGAAGTCTGAGTGCTTTGCCATTTTTTCCTACTTAATCCCTGGAAGGAACATGGAGGTAAGCACCACATCCTCTCCTTTCAAGTGGACAGAGACTAAATGACTCACTTAAATTATATAGCAAAGAAGCCAGAATGACAATGGCACCCAGGCTGCCAACTTCTAGTTCAGGTTCCAACATGCAAGATCAGTAGTTCCCAAGTCTTTTTGTGTTTACAACACACACCTGGGTACTACAGTTTGGGGCAGAAATTAAAAGACTCAAAACAACACTCAAATCAGCAATCATAAAAACACAGTAATAATAAGACAATGTTTTATGGTGCTTATCTAGTGGACTTCGGTACTGCATCAATGAGCAGGCTATTGTCCCAAGCCCAGATTGTTCACTCACCCACTCACCAGACTAACTTTTCACATGTTCTGGGAAACACCAGCCTCTTACCTCTCACTCCTACCAACTTGTATCCTACCCTACAATACTCATGTGACTTCCTCACAGTCCCTAATCAACAATTTAAAAAAATTTTAGGGGATCCCTGGGTGGCTCAGCGGTTTAGCGCCTGCCTTTGGCCCAGGGCATGATCCTGGAGTCCCGGGATCGAGTCCCACATCGGGCTCCCTGCATGGAGCCTGCTTCTCCCTCTGCCTGTGTCGCTGCTTCTCTCTCTGTGTGTCTCTCATGCATAAGTAAATAAAAATCTTTTTTAAAAATTAAAAACATTTTTTTTAGCAAATGTGCATTTTATACACTGATCTAAACTTGGTGGCCTGCCAGTGTGCTAGGCTATGCAACAAAAGTCAGCCTGCCTTCAAGAAAACTTCCTCAACTAAGAAGTCAACTCAAATTAAGTGGTTAATTAAAACTTTAATGTAACATCACAGGGAAGCAAGCAATTGACAAACAGTGCCAAAGGCACTCTCAGTAAGGACTATATCCTCCTGTATCACATCAGAATGACAGCTTCTATGATAGCCAGAAAGAGACAACCGACTTGATCTAAGGAAGCCAGAGCTGGAAAGACACTATGCCTCTCAAAAAAAAAGAAAAAGAAAAAGAAAAAAAAAAAAAAAAAAAAAAACTTGTTGAGAAAAAGGAGACTAATGAAGTCTGGTTTGATGATAAGAACTTCAGATATGGTGAAGAGACATAAGGAAAACTAGAGAAGTGATAGCTTGCATTTTTGCAACACATTTCTTTGATAGGATAAATATTCTATCTTTTGAGTAAAGCTTTGTAACAGAACAAAGTTAATTATTTTCCTGTTACTTGTGGGGGAAACTGTGACAGTGATGGACATGGTCTCTAGAGCAGAAAGATGAGAAGAAAGCAAAAGTCAAGAAAGCCAGACGAGAAGCAATAAAGTATATAGTTGAGAAATAGAAATTTTAAAGCTCAACTTGAGATGTTCCACAGATCTATAATATAAGGAGAGGACTGCGCTATGTTCTCACAGGATCAACCTGAGTGCTTGGACAAGAGGAGAGGAGAAAATGAGTGGGGGTGGACTGAATATATTGTTAAATGAAAAAAAAAGTCTTATCAACAGCATAAATAAATAAATAATAAAGTACATTAGATCCTTCTGAGAGTGGAATAGTGGTAACCCAATTAACTATAAATCCTAGTCAACCAAAAACAAAAACAAAAATCCTAGTCAACCTAGATGGCAGGCAGCCTCCAGGGTTCAATACTGGATATGATCTGGAATACAAAGGATTAATCATGATTAAAAGAATTCAAATCTTTGGTTTCTCAAAAGCAAGCAGTACAGGTAACTCCTTGAGATTTCCTAGTGTTCAACATTTAAAAAGATCAAAGTCAAAGGAGACCAAAAGTGAAAGAATCAAGAGTTCGAGGACCTTCAACCAGGTCCTATTTTGAAGAAGGAGCAAAGAGGCATGCATTTCTTTGGAAGGTAGTCTGAACCTTAATCTCACCTGTATTCATTTATAATATTCTTTGAGTTTATTAATCACACAAAAAAGCTCCCCCACCCTCGCACTGCAAACTGTCCAATGAAGGAAAGACAAGATATAAGAGGAGATATAAGAGGAGCTCTGAGGATAATTCAATTTGCCACAATGAAAAGGCCTAAGGATTCATTTTTCACATTTTCCTTCAGAGACAAGGCCCTTAGGCCATTCCCAGTTTGATACTTGGTTTCCCCTTATACTCCCCACACAAAAATTATGAGTCATGTAAAGTTGTAAAATGTAAAACAGTCAAATTGTGACCAACATTGCTTAGCTTAGGGAAATTAAGAATCCCGTAATTCTTACCAGTTACTTTTTACTTTTACACTAAGGTCCCAGATGAAGAAGGTGGAATAGCAGACTATGACATTTGAAATAAGGAGGGCAAAGAAAGCAGGCATCTTTTTTTTTTTTAAAGCAAGCTCTGTCTGTGCCCAATGTGGGATTTGAACCCACAACCCCAAGATCAAAAGTCACATGCTCTACTGACTAAGCCAGACAGGCACTCCAAAAGCAGGCATCTTTAAATAAAGGATACCCCCCTCCCCGAAACCAGGACTAAGTTATTTTTTTCAGAATTTCTAAACTCTAACAGCGTTTCTTTAAATGTCAGAAAAGAACACAGTCTCTCTCCAGAAGTTGCATTAGCCTTTTTGATAAAAGCCCCTCTCCCACTTGGGAGAGACACTAATAACATAAAGGAAAAGGTAGATAACTCTACTTGTGCTTAAAAACAAAGACTAATAAATCTATGATAACTAACTTAAAACACAGAGTATCTGGAAATAATAGTAGAAAGGGACAAAAAGTATACATGAAGTCTGAGGCAAATGAACATACAGTCGGTCTTTCTTTCACCACTACAATCTCCAAATTCTATGGCCAATTCCTGTTACTTGTACCAATTGGCAGACTGAGAAAATCTATAAATGAGTCTTAGGAACCACAGTTTAATGGGTGGGGTGGGGACAGGTGTAGTCTGGAAGCTGCCAGCAGAGCAAGCTCACTGTTTTCATTTAGATGGCATATTTTTAGGGATGGCTTGGGTTGGATAATAGTGGTAGAGAGGTAATCCAAAGATTTCCAAGCTAACCCATGGTGTTGGCTGCTTCTATCCCCCTAAGACCTTAAAATTCTTCCGAGGTAAGACAAAGATCAGAATAGCTGGAAAATTCTTTAGAGCAGGTGTTCCTAAGCTATCCCTGTAGTCTCTTCAACTAGAACATAAGGGTGGAGAAACTGGGCACTTGAAAAAACTTATTTCAGCTTTGCACTGATATTTTCAGTTTTAATTCGTTTACCTAATAAGCAATAGAACATTTCAACACTTTTCCCCTGTCACATCACTTTAGCAGAATCAATAAAAATAGTCAGACCAAGAAACACTCTGTGGCTTTATAAACTCTCAGTTACCACCTCTTATGTTAGTTGCATTCATTTTACCTGAAAGAAAATGGAGTTCAAATTCTGTGACCCATGAGAGATAAACATAAAGGTAAGAGAGGAAAGGGACCCAAAGAGCAAAGCAGAAGCCAAGAAGGACACTGGCTGTCTTATCACCACATACTCAAGCCTCTTATCAGACAGTAAGAGATAAGCTCTTTAAACAGTCTGTACATTTCCATTCCTAGTGTTGTTCTTCTTTTCCAAGGAACACCACTGCTCCACCTCCTTTTGGGAATGGAATCTGCATTTTCCCCAGCCCAGGCTCAGCTGAACACATCACTTCTCTCCACTTTCTAGTAACAAACATGGTCACACATGTACATTTCAAGTTGCAGTAGCAGCTCCCTTTCTGCCTCATGGTCCTTTCTTGAATCTTGGCTAAGCTTTAAGGCAAGGCAAAGAGATGTTTAATAAGCATACCGGGTACCCTGTTGAGCTGGATGATGAACTTCTCATCCAAGCTAGCTAAAATTCCCAACGGTAAGTATATACCTCTCTCGTACATAAGCTATCCTATTTTTACAAAATTGCCCAACACAAAATCCAGGGCTCACCTGCAGCAGAGTCTGCATCCTACCAGTCATTGAGATGGCTCTGAAAGAACATCAAGGAAGTTCTAAAAGAATCATGGATAAATATGAAATTTGCCTCTATGTGCCTGAGGTCCAATCTATGCATTCACATTTGGAGCCCGTAACACAGTTTTATTTTGTTTACCAATCTCATCAATAAAGTCAAAAACTAAATCCTATGCTTGAGAACTATTCTAGTTTCTCCCAACAGTTGGTATAAAATAGTACAACATATCACAGTGACTGGGCACACAAAGATCCCTTGCCTTAGTTTTCAGGAACTTTTCTTCCAAGTTGCTTCTGTTAAAGGATTATAAACGATGCCACAGGTACAGGTTCACTGACAGCCAATTTAGTAAGTGCTCATACTGTTAATCCTGCCAGTCTTACTCCTACACAGAAATACATGTGGCCCCAAGGGGCCCAACCACCCACAGAGCTCTTCTGCACATCTTTTCACCCTCTAGCACACAAAAATAGAGGGCTACATCCCAGAAAACAGAGAAAGAGAAAAAGTAGTTTTTTTGAAACATTATGTCTAGAAAACCAGGATCTAGCATTCTATTTTTTTTAAAGATTTTATTTATTTATTCATGAGACAGTGAGAGAGGGGGGAGGGGCAGAGGGAGAAGCAGGCTCCATGCAAGAAGCCCAACGTGGGGCTCGATCCTGGGTCTCCAGGATCATGCCCTGGGCCGAAGGTGATGCTAAACCACTGAGCCACCTGGGCTGCCCTAGCATTCTATTTGGATGTAATTTCTAAATTCATGTCTCTGAATAATCCAAATAATGATCTAAGCCAAGATGTTTCTTTAAAATTCCAAATCGATACACCTCTATCCCTTGGTATGCTGAAACTTTCAAGTATATGTAAGGACACTTAAAAAAAAAAAAAAAAGGCAATTTGTTTAGAGTGAGCTGCCAGGCTACCACAGATCTCAAAAATCTGCTTAGTTGTGCTACAATGTTACAGTAATTGCCCTTAATGAGTTAATCCTCCCTGTATTCAGGCCCTTGGAGAGTGACCTCTCGGACTCCAGGCTTGGTGACCGGACTTGCTTTTAGCTCATGGAACAACAGAAGTGACATAACTGGAGACTTGAAACGTGCTTGTACATTGAGGCCTGACCTCTCTTACTTCTCTTTGGAATCCCGAGACTCTACGTGAAGAAGCATTAGTTAACTTACCCACGAAGAGAACAGAGATAAATCATCCCAGCTGAGGCTAACCAGCCTGCCAACTGCCAGACAATGTCCACAAAGCCATCTGTATATTAGTTTTCTATGGCTTCCATTAGAAATTACCACAAACTTAATGGCTTAACATAAATTTACTAGCTTTCAGTTCTGCAGGTCAGAAATCCAATACAGGTCTCATGGGGCTAAAACCAAGGTGTTGGCAGAGTTCTGTTCCTTTCTGGAAGCTCTACAGGATAATCTATTTCCTTGCCCATTTGAGTTGCTGGCAGAATTCAGTTCCTTGCAATTGCAGGACTGAAGTCCTCATTTCCTTGTTGATGGGCAGCTGAAGGCCATTCCCATCTTCTATCATTGTATATCTCTGACTACCCTTTCTCTTCTGCTTTTAAGGGTTCATGTGATTAGAATGGGTCCATACAGATAATTCCTCCCCTACCTCAGAATCTGTAACTTTAATCAGATCTGCACAGTTCCTTTTGTCACAGAAAGTAACACGTTCACAGGCTCTAGGAACTAGGATTTGGAGATCTTTGGCAAGTCATTATTCTGCCTATATATCATGACCATATACATCCAGCCAAGCCATCAACTGACCACAAACAGCAGCTAAGTTGGCCCATATCAGAAAAACTGCACACTTAACCCACAGAATTTTGAGGAAAATAATATGCTGGTTTAAGCCAAAAAAAATCTTAGGGTGGTTTGTGAGGCAGGAAGAGCTAACTGATGCAAGCCTACACCACTTCTTAAATTTTTTAAAGATTTAAAGTAATCTCTACAGCCAATGTGGGGCTCGAACTCACAAGCCCTGAGCTCAAGAGTCGCAGACTCACCTGACTTAGCAAGTCAGACGCCCCAACACTACACCACTTCTGAAGGGTCTGTGCAACCCACAGTCCATTAACATCCATCTTTCCCACTTCTCTGCTCTATTTCAACAAGCATGCCTAAGAGGCCACCGGCCATTTTCTGCTCTCTGAATCATAACACAAAACAATTAAATTACTGGTGTTTCTTCTTCCAGGACAGATCTAGAGATTACTGCTGAAATTTAACAAAAGTCAGTCTTATTATCTCAACAGAACAACAGAGCAGCTTTCCGATCCATGACGAAAAAACATATATGCTAGAAGTCTTAGAGAAAGATTTGAAGGAGGGACCATCTTTTGACAGAGCAAAAGCTACTGATGGAAGAGGGAAATTTCACTGTTACCCAACCATCTCTCCTTTGCATAAAGGCCAATGGGAGCTTTGAGGCACGGCCTCTAAACTGGGGTCTCCAACCCTAGCAGCAAGCACATTTTCTCAAATGGGCTCTCCCTCAAATCTGCTGATACTGTAAGGTCTGCAAAACTTAAGTAGAAGGAAAATGCAATAGCAAGTTAATGTCCTTTTGGCTCTTTTGGCTGACTTCCCTGTGCCTGGGTCTTGCCTATTAATTGAATGCTATTCGGATTTCATCTCAAAAACAAATGAGGATGGAGACCAGAGGCCTGCCTTCCCCAGACTGATAAGAGCAGCACAGTGCAATTATACCCGAACAGCTTTGTTTTGGAATGTAATCACCGCCCCAGCCTTCTTCCCAATGGGATGGCAACAGTGTAATTACCTCTTCAGGATTCATTGTTTGGGAATGCAATTCTACAGGGCCCCCTTTCTAGGGGAAAGGAGCTGCAACAAGAATATAACAGAATTCGGAGCCCCCTACCCAGCAGCAGTCTTGGGAGCCAAACAAATTATTTTTGTTCTCTTTAAGTGAGGCCAGAGTTTAAATTTCAGTCTGTTTTTCTACCAACAGGGAGTCACCCACATCCCATGATGGTTCTGTTTGAAAAGTCCCCATCTAAAGCCAGACTGCTTGCATTCTAATTCTCACTTTGTCAAGTACTAGCTGTGGTCTTGGGCAAATTACTTAATCCCTCTATGCCTCAGTTTCCTCATCTGCAAAAATGAGTAGTAACAAGGCATCACTAGAATGTTGTGAAGATTAAGTGAATATATGAGAAGTGCTTAGAACAGTACTTGGTCTATAGTAATTGCCCTTGGTTTTTCTGGTTTGTTTTTATTTTTTATTTTTTTTATTTTTTATTTTTTTTGTTTTTAAACCACATTTGAAGCACCATATTCTACAACCATTACATTTTGCAAATGTGATCTAATATTAGCTCATGGTCAAATCTAAGCTTGACTTACCACGTTCTTTCTTTTCACCACTCCTTTTGCCAGTTCAGCGCGCAGGGTAATGTTAGATAACTTTAAGTGCTGCTACAGAACCAGCACAGCCTCTGACATATTTGCCCAGGTAAAACTTTAATAGGCAGGAGTGACTGTGGTATTTCCATGTCATTCCTTTTATTTATGTTACCAGTCCAAGGGATATTATAATAAAAAAACTGGTGGAATCTTGCTGTTGAAAAAACTAGTAAGTTTTTTTTTTACCAAAAGCAGCCATTGGCAATATGGCAGATTCTCACGAAAATTTACCTTTCTAGCCAGATTTATGAAAATAAATGATATATCTTCCTCACATGCGTAAAGAACACCTCACCTTCCTGAACAATACCCTTGTTCCTACTGGGAACTTTGATCTTTTACCTTCTGTTCACCTTTCCTTCTGCTCCTTTGTAGCCTAGTTAAATTTTCTGCATATGAAGAAATACTCCTGATATGTGCTTCACCAGCCATAAGCCTCAAGAGTAAAAATCAGGACTATATTCTTTAGGAATTCCAGGCAGGCATTCCCAAAGAATATTGTTCCACTGCTAAAGACAAGAGGAATGAAGCTGGGCCCCTTCTGCATGGTGCATACAGCTGCAGTGAACTGGGCTTAGGACAAACCAAGGGACTGATTTCAGTTGCCCTGTAATAATGAAAAGCTGTGGTTACAGGATAACTATTTGGCTCTGGGGTAAAAACTCCAAAAGAAACACCTCCAGGGAGTCTCTACACTCCAAAAGGTCCCTGGTCACCCACCTACAAGTGCCTCTTTCCACATCATGGCTTATACCAAGATATCTGTGCTTGCTTTTGGCTTCTAGTTGAGTGGCACAAGGACCCTGGGGAAGAGTTGGCCTTGCAGATCAGAAGTTGTTAAAGTAAGGAAATTAACACCCACAGGTTGGCTCTACTTTGGTAAAGAGGGTGAGAGGTGCTGTCTGCCAGCTTCCATGGCATTTCCAGCCAGTTTGGAATAAATGAGGCTGCTTGAGTTCATAAAAAGAGAAAGAAAAAGAAAAGCATATGTGAGCTCAGAGTTTTAAAAAGAAGGAGGTGGAAGGTTAGCATGGTTTATTAGCTTCCAGTATTTATCCTGATCATGTGGGTAAAACTGATGGAGTAGATGGGCCAGCAAAAGGATTGTTCCAAGTCTTTTTTTGGTGTTAGAACTCTAATCTTCAATAAAGTAGAGACTGTCTGTCTACTGCTTCTACTAGAAAATATGGGCTCTCACCTTACATTTAGCTTTTTCTTTCTTTACATCTCCTCTTTAGATTTCTATCTATTTCTATATATATTTTTTAAAGATTTTATTTACTTATTCATGAGAGACCACCAGAGAAAGGCAGAGACATAGCCAGAGGGAGAGGCAGGCTGGGGAGCCTGATTGGGACCCCATCCCAGGGGCCCTGAGATCATAACCTGAGCCAAAGGGAGATGCTCAACCACTGAGCCACCCAGATGTCCCTAGATTTCTATACTGTATCATTTGTTTTGAGGGTTGCAAACCAGTCATAACCTAAGAAGACAGAAGTAAAAGTTCTGACATTACAAAGTACATAAGATTAGAGGCCACCTTCAGTTAACACCGTCATAATAACTAGTATTTCTAAGAACTTAATAAACTTTGAGATCACTCTATGTCTAGGGAAGCCCCAGAATACAGAGAATTTAAAGTACAAGTAAACAATGTGGTCTCAATCCAGATATGCTGACATTAACATTTCTCTTTTTGGAAGAAGGAAGAGGAATAGGTGGAAACTTGGTTAAGAAGTCGGGGAAGAGGGATGCCGGGGTGGCTCAGTGGTTGAGTGTCTGCCTTTAGCTCAGGGTGTGATCCTGGAGTCCTGGGATCAAGTCCCACATCGGGCTCCCTGCATGGAGCCTGCTTCTCCCTCTGCCTGTGTCTCTGCCTCTCTCTTTCTGTATCTCTCATGAATAAATAAATAAAATCTTTAAAAAGAAAAAAAGAAGTTGGGAAAGAGGTTATAGGTCAATTCCTCCTACTTTCTGCTACAGAAATACTTTAAGGTACTGAACTCCCACAGCCAGCTTTCTGTTTATACTTCCAGTCTGGTGTTTAGCATGATACCAATTTAGTAGGTGGTAAGCTTTGGAGGGCAGAGATCATGTCTTTTCACCTGGATACCTAATACTGTACCATATAAACAATAAAAGTTCAATAAATGCTCATTGAATCAAAATAGCTGATATGCCAGCTGAGTACTCTGTATGTAATTAAGAATTCATTCTTCCCCATTATTAACAGCTCCAGATGAAGAAGAGTTATAGAGCAGGGCCTCACCAGCACTGATTATCTTGGGTTCCTGGTATTACCACCTCATCTCTTCCCATGCCTCTGGCTCCGCATCTGTTCCTAGCTCAGTGAGTTCTTAAATTTTAAGTATATCATGATCATCTAGACTCTTTTAAAACACAAATTCCTGGAGCCTACAACCAGAGTTTCTGATTCAGTGGTCTGGGGTAGGGCCCAAGAATTTACATTTATTACACGTTCCAAGGTAATGATGCTACTGGCCCAGAAACTACATTTTGAGAATTCAATGTTGCCAAGGTTACACAAAAGCAAACACCTGGTCTGCTGAGCAGATATGCATTTTATCAACACAAGTCCTGATGGAGGACAGAAAATAGTTCGTCACATGCCAGCTTTGTGATTCCTTTATTACTCTTCCCCACTTGAGGGACATGACTACAAGCAACAGACGACACATTAGACCATCAAATTATCAACACAAGGACTCTCAGGTTACCATCTGTTGGTGCTACAGAACAAAAGGTCCACAGTATTTTCAATTCACTGACCACAGCAAAAAGGGAAAAAGTCCTGCTTGGGACGCAGGAAGAGCACCATTTGGGAAGAACACAGAAGAGCAGTGAGAGATCAGTAAGGTTATAATCAGTGAGGAGATTGTCATAGCTCTAACTCATACTGGTCTCCAAAATTTATAATGAAAATCATAATAATGATTATAGCAATATCTACTGAATACTTGTGTTAAAAATACTATTCTAAGTGTTTCATTCATTTAATTTCACTCACTTAACTCATTTAATCCTTAAAACAATCCTATAAGCTAGGACCTTTTTTTTTTTTTTAACCATGAGAGAAACAAAAAGAGAGGCAGAGACACCGGCAGAGGGAGAAGCAGGCTCCATGCAGGGAGCCTGACACCAGACTCAATCCCCATACCCCAGGGTCATGCCCTGGGCCAAAGGCAGGCACTAAACCGCTGAGCCACACAGGGATCCCCACTAGAACCTATTCTTATGCCCATTTTACAGATGAAGAAATTGAGGCTCCCAAAAGGTAAAATAACTAAGATCACACTGTTAGGAAGTAGCAGAATGAATATGTGAACCTAGATAGTCCTGGAGCCCAAACTCAAACATTTTGCTATACTGCCTCCCAAGCAGACTATATACTATAAATGGCAGCTATCCTTCCCAAACTCCCACTTACTCATCCTCACAGACCCATTCAAAAAAAAAAAAAAAAAAAAAAAAAAGCAAAAAAAAAAAGACAGAATTTCTTCAAACTGTACCAAAAGACACAAATCCTTAGTCCACATCGTGTTTGAGCTACATTCTCCTTAGCTACACTCTATCAGGATTGTCAGTTAAAGTCCCAGGGGAATTATTAAACTTTTAGTAGCAGGGCCAAAACAAAATAGAAAATCAGGCCACTCCCTGGCTAGACTGTCAACTCCCTAGGGGCAGAACCACTTAATTCTTTCATAAGACCCAAAGTGCTCTGGAAAATGCTAAGCATTTAAAAAAGTGCTACATACACTTCAAAATGACAGTACAGAAAGGGCACAGGTGGGGAAGCATCAGTGGGGAAAGATCAAGAGGAAATTTCCTGGGGGAGAGATGGAGGCACAGAAGAACTTAATCACATAATATAAAAGGGACAGAAAAGTTTATTGACAAAGCCTAGTATTTTCCTCTAGGAAAGCTTTAAAGAGCACAGGCAATTCAGCTTAGAAACTAAGACCCCAGTTCTCAATAAGAACACTTCTCACTAGTAGTGTAAGGAGATGCAGTAAAAGAGTAGGGTAGAGAGGACTCCAATGCTCCAGTGACTGGTAGACACCAAGTAAGTAAAAGTTCTGGGTGCTGTAAGGCATTTGGGAAGGCTGGGTTCTCTGGAAGGAGTGTTGAATTTACTTCTGTTTCCCAGGCAACCAAGCCAGCCCCTTATCGCCTTCACTTTCATCACTGGAGCAGAATGAAAGGTAATTGGGTTAATTATTAAAGAAACACTAGCTAGTACTGCTACTACTAATTGTCCATTTATCTGAGGTTTATAAACAGCCATCTTAATTGATGTTGAGTTGGAATGTGTCACTCACTTTATTTGCCTGGCTACTAGGTACCAGACACAGAGATAAAGGGTCCAGCCACGGAGATCAAGGGTCCAGCGATGGAGATAAAGGGTCTAGCCATGGAGATAAAGGGTCCAACACCAGAACTATTATTCATTTATGTTCATACTCATTTAAGTATACCATGATGGCCCTCAACTGTACTCGCTACTGTTCATCTCTCCCAGATTTGCCAATTCAAGCAAAGGTCTAGTATATTAGGTAATTTGTTGTATCACAGAGCTACGATATCAAGTTGAAAAATCAGGCTAATTCCTAAAAGTCAGCAAGCCTAGGGCCCCAGATGCCCATTTACATGGCCAAGCTAGACCAGGCAGGCCTCCTAAAAGTAATTCTCTAAGGTACCAGGGAAATGGGGAACATCTAAGAGATACAAAAGACAACCAAATATAAAGTTGACAAGGAAAAGAAAAGTCAAGTCTTACAAAAGAGGTAGCTCTGTCTTATCCACAACAAGCAATAAACAGAAGGATGCTTAGGACATGAGATTATATAAAACAATTATTCTAACACTGCATCGTTGGGTTTATAATATATATAGATGTAATATACATGACAATAATAGCACAGAGGAAAGAGAAGGGAATAAAGTCACAATGCAGCAAAGTTTCTGTATCTTACCAAAATTAGGTTTGTATAAGTCTGAGGTAGCTCAGACTTTAAAAATCAATAAAGATATTAAAATGGTACATTAGAAAATATCCACTTACTATAAAAGAAGTCAGCAAAGGAGAAACAGGAACAAAAAAGACATTAGAAATACAGAACAGAAATAGCAAAATGGCACACAAAAATCCAACTATAACAACAACATTAGAGGTGAATAAATAATCCAATCAGAGATTGTCAGAGTGGATAAAAACAAAAATCAGCAACACAGATATGAACTGAACAGGTCAACTTAGATGTGGATTTTTTTTTTTAATAAATACAATACAGTAGTATAAATGTATTTTCTCTTACGATTTTCTAAATACCATTTTCTTTTCTCAGGATTATTAAGAATACAGCATATAACACAATATGCAAAATAATGTGCTCATCGACTATGTTATTGGTAAGACTTCTGGTCAACAGTAGGGTATTAGTAGCTATGTTTTTGGGTCGTCAAAAGTTATACATAGATTTTCAACTACATGGGGGTCAGATTCAAAGAAATAAATAGTTTGAAGTTTAAAAAGATGGAAAAATATATATCACACAATCAACAACCATTAAAGAGCTGGAGTAGCTATATTAATATAAGAAAAAATAGATTTAAAGACAATATTGCTAGAGAGAAGAACATTTTATAATGATAAAAGAATTAATCAGGAAAGCATAACAATTATAAAAATATATGTAGCTAATAACAAGGTCTCAAAATATATAAGGCAAAACCTAACAAAACTAAAAGGAGAAATACACAATTAATCAATAATAACTGGAAGTTTCAATACCTTGCTCTTACCAAAGGATGGGACAACTAGACCAAAAATCAGCAAGGATATACAAAACTTGAACAAGTGTATTAACCAAGCAGATCTCCCCAATACCACACTCCATGCAACAACAGAATATACAGTCTTCTCAAGCACACAGGTAATATTTACTAGGACAGACCATGTGCTAAGCCATAAAACAAGTTTCCATAAATTTAAGATATTTAAATCACACACCACAGTGATATTAAATAAGAAATCAACAGAAGGAAATTTGGGAAATTCACAAATACATGGGGAACCCTGGGTGGTGCAGCGGTTTAGCGCCTGCCTTTGGCCCAGGGCGCGATCCTGGAGACCCGGGATCGAATCCCACGTCGGGCTCCCGGTGCATGGAGCCTGCTTCTCCCTCTGCCTATGTCTCTGCCTGTCTCTCTCTCTGTCTCTATCATAAATAAATAAAAAATAAAAATAAATAAAAAATTTTTCACAAATACATGAAAATTTAAGAACATCCTCCTAAATGTCTAGTGGGTCAAAGAAATCATAAGAGAAAAATTAGGATGACTGGGCACAAAGCCATCTATAGCTCAGGACACTTGACCAGGCCCCAGTGACCTGTGTCAAGGAGGAAGAAAATCCTAACACTCCCCATTGATTTTAATCAAAACACTAAATTAAGTACATCAGGCCCACATCTGTTGGGAACAGATGCTCATTAGGATGAAAGTCAAAAGGATTAGGCAGGACATCTAATACTCTATTTTACAGGTCTCTATCTTACCCAGGTCTCCTTCCCTCAGAAGTTTTTTGTTCTTCCAGTAATTACTAGGAAGATGTCAAATGCCAGGACTTCTCATTTTACTTGTATGAGGCCTCAAACATGCAGAAAAATATTTTAAGCTTATGAACCTTTTGGCAGATACCCCCTACTTGAACTCAGGCAAAACATGGCACAGAAGATTATGAGTCAGGCAGACAGACCTGGTTTAAAGTTCTAGGTCTGCCTCTCACTGTGTTATATTGGGCAAGTGACCTGACTTCTCTGAATGTCAGTTTTCTTCCCCGTAGAACAGAAACGCACCATCTATTCCACAAGGTTGCTATAATGATTATAGGAGGTAATATATGGGAAAGCACTTAGGACAGCATGTGGCTCATAGTAGGCAGTCATTAACTTTATGTCCTTTATTATCAGTGGCTGTTACTGCACAGAGCCAGACCTGTCTACCAAAAAGTCAGCAGAGGGAGCTCCCCAGACTTCTGTGTTTCCCCAAAAATACACCTGGTAGAGTTGCAATAGCTTTAAATTTACTTATACATCTTTAAGTATAGGTTTAGAATTTGTGTTGCTAAAGAAGGGGCATGATGTGCATTGATGGGTGACTAGAGGCCATCAGGAACCTAAAGAATTGTGGGGAAGGCACCAGATAAAGAAAGAGAGATGAGAATTAATAATCAAAACACTTCCTTGTAGTAGCTTCTGCTTTCTATTATCATTCTAAGGCTCATGTGGGAGGAAGTGGGCAGAATGGATCATTTTTGTTGATGACTCTAAATGGCTTTGGCTATGGTTCACTGGAGACTCATTTGCCACCATAGTACTGGTCATGCTTCCTATAACTGCAGGTGTGTGTATGCTTCATACCTGCAAAAAGGCATTCACCTTTCAAAGGGTTTGGCTTTATGTTTGAAGCTAAGAACCAAACAGCAAGATTGAGGTATGGTCAACCATGTAAACTTTGAGCTAAGCTATAGAGGATAGGAATCATGCCTCTTATTCATTTTGGTAGCCTAGAACAGCACCTGGTACATAGCTACAGAACAAATACCTGTTGAATATAATTGTTTTGAGACCATCACAACCTCATTCCAATCATACAAGTGAAATTGCCTTTCCAGGAAAACTGGGTGCTTACTGCTAACAGGCCAATTTGTCCTTCACTCCAAAAGCCGTTATTACAGGAGCTCTATTACACGATTGCAGTAAGTTTAATAAAAAGCAAAAATCTGCGTCAATGAAGGCTAGAAGGCTCAGAGAAAGGGCTACTACATAATGATTTTCTTCAGCATACAGCACTGGGTCATAAAAGGCTATGTCTAGAAACCACTCAAAACAGAGGAATTAAGTAAGAAAAACCCTGAAAATCAAACAAGTTTCCTGGGAGCTCTTTTCCCTCTTCCTTAGATTAAGGTCCTAGAAGAAGCATGCCATTTTGATGCTTTATCCTTTAAAATAACTGTAGGGAGGTAGACTAGGAAGCTTTGGAGTCCCACTGCCTAGTTCAGTTCTGGCTTCTCAACTTCTAGCTGTACCACTCTGGGCAAGTCAGCCTTCTGGGCTTTAGTTTCCTCTACTGTTAATTAGCTAATAGCACCTATCTCAGTATAACTGCAAGAAAGAAATTAAATATAAGTGGAAAAGTATTTAAAATACTCCCTAATATACAGCAAGTGCCCAATAAATGTTAGGCTTTTTCTTTTTTGGTTGTTGTTATTATTCTTGGAATTTTCTCAAGAGACAAATAATACGGCTGTCGACAGAAACTGGAGGGACACCCAAACACAAGTCCCCCCCACTTCCTGAAAGTCTGCTTTACACCACTTCAGTTTTACAAAAGACCTGCATTAGTACTTTGTTCTTGCTAACTGAAGGAAATCCAAAGAGGATTTTCACTTTCACGAAAAAAGGCAATAAGTGAAAATAGCATTTAGCATTTGCTTTACAGTGAGCTGTTACAGAGGCAGCATGCACCCTGAGCATCAAGCTGTCATAGCTTTGAACTGTATCTGTCAGCACATCTGTGCTTTATCTCAATTTATTTCGTGCATCCATTAGCAAGATGTGTCCTAAGGTATCAGAGAAGCCTAAGAGAGGTCTTTTTTTGGGGGGGGTTTGGGTACACTAAAAATTTTTTCCATATAAATTAACGGTAACTGCTTCTTCCCTTTGCACCATTTTGGCTTGCAAAAGCTTTTCTAGGAACACTCTACTTTTGGACAGTAGAGGAAACCTGAATCTACAAATGATGAGGGCCTTTAAGAAAAGACCAATAGGTTCTCTGTAACACATATCTTAAGAAAACAGAAGAAACTAGTTTAATTGTGAATGGAAACCATCTGCTAATCTAACTCAAGAGTGAGGTTCTTGAGAGTCTAGATTTCCTCCCCCTTGAGATACTGCACATTCTTTGTTAGAGAACTTTTCTCAGTAGATTTCATATCTGTTAACAACTACCTGCTGGACCATAACCTCTGTATTCAAAAGTATCCCTAAGTGAAAGGGGGCCTCTTGGGGGTCAGATCTCTCCTCATCAAGGAGGAAACAGGAAATGGTGGTATAGTTCTTAAATCTAAGGAGAAATAAATATACAGCCATTCCCAAGCAAAGCTAAATGCCAAGGAAACACAGATTTTCCAGCAGTAGAGGAACAGGAGGTGCTGTGTGGGGTGATGGAGGCAGATGTCTAGAACAAAGGGTGGAGTAGGGCTCTGTAGTATTGCCTGGCAGCAAGCGATTATCTGTCAGTGAGGAGCTTCCACATGCCATCAGCCAAGCCACACAGAAACATGAAGCATGGAGACACACAGAGACATGGGGTCTGTTAACCCCCTAGGGCCAGACATCCTTAGACAAGGTTGTCAGGAGACCAGATGTAGTCTGCTTCCTCACCAAGGCTGGACCTACAAAGAGTCCTGGTGGCTAGCAGAGAATCCCACTGAGGTTTCTGGGACTTCTAAGCCTTGATATTGGGTCAAGGATAGTCCTACCTAGGGGAGGCCAGATCCTGTGGCCTCCAGCTGTCACAGTAGCTTGTTTAGAAATCACATTCTAGGGGATCCCTGGGTGGCTCAGTGGTTTAGCGCCTGCCTTTGGCCCAGAACATGATCCTGGAGTTCTGGGATCGAGTCCCATATTGGGCTCCCTGCATGGAGCCTGCTTCTCCCTCTGCCTGTGTCTCTGCCTCTCTCTCTCTCTGTCTCTCTCATGCATAAATAAATAAATAAATAAATAAATAAATAAAATCTTTTTAAAAAAAGAAAAAAGAAATCACATTCTCCCAGGCTGACAGTATTACTGCCTCACACAGATCCCTTCCTACCTTTAACCACCACATGGCCCAGATTTTCCAAAACATAATGTCTTTATGAAATTTTTAATAGACGCTTTACACACCTAAATGTGGTTTTTTATACCTCTCATGCCTTCACATACATAAATTTAGAGGTTCACAGTGGAAGTGAGGGGAAAGTGAAGTAAAGAGTGTGATGGGGAAATACTCTGTCAGGAAAAAACAGGATTCTGCTTTGTTTCCTCCTCTAGACACTGCCCAGAAGCAGCAGCACATACTATGTCTGAGAGCCTGCTAACATTATGTATCTTAGCCCAAAAACACTGGTCACTGAGCGATTCAGCCACCATAAAACTGTCTCAGATGGGCTTGTCCAGCCCATTTTTTGTCTCTGAGATTTCTGAGCCAGCTCTATGGGTCTCTTCTCCTCCTCCTTCCCTGGAAGATTCCACAGTGCCTGGAAACTCCATCTGCTGGCAGATGAGTGAAGGGTTGAAGAGGTGTGCATTAAGCTCCTAATTAAATCACAGGATCTGGTTTATGAGTATCTCACCAACCAAAACATGAACAAGACACCTTTATCATTCAATTAAAAGCATAGCCAGAAACGAATTGCTAGATTAAGAAACAAACAGTTTAAACAATTTTTTTAAAAAAAGAAAGATGTTTGAAGAAAGTGGGAATGGGCAAGATAAACAGCTTTGCTCCATTCTAGTTTCCTGCTTTTAAGTAAGGAACTGAGTACAAGACCTCAAACAGTTTTCAGCCAGATGCCAAGATGCCATCACATCAACATAGGTAAAGAAGGGGAAAGCTTTACCTGGCTCCATGCCCCTTCAAATTTTCAAAATCCAAAGAAATACTTCCTTACCTGCCAGGACCCTGTTAACAGAGGAGTGAGTAGCCAAGCCAGGCTGTCCACGTTCGTGAAAAATCCCCGCATAAGGCAAGTACTCAGGCAGCAAGAAACGCCTACAAGAAGGAATCACATGTTAAAAGCCTATAAAAGACCATCATAAAACAAAGGAGATATACTATCCACCTACCCCCAACAATCAAGTCTAAGGGATCCACTAAACCTAGGAATCCACAAAAGCTCAGCACAGAGTAAAAATGCCTGGGATTTGTCCTTCTGCAAACTATATCTCCTTCCTGATTTTTTTCTTCTGCAGTTTTGCAGGGCTTCTAACCTGGAATAGGATACTCCCAAGGCCACTTTTATATCTTTTTGTTGTGGCCAATCATCTCCTGTCAAGTCTTTAGACGGCAGGGCTGGATTATAGGCTCACTAGGAAATAACTCCAGATATGAAATCCAAAGTCCAGAAAGAGGTTTAAAAGTGAAATCCCGCTCTCATAAAGTCTCCTTCATAAAGGCTGACTACTCAGTTCTTACCTTGGAACGAAGCGTCCAAGCGAAGGCGCAGACATCCGGGCATTGCGTGGAGCTCGGTGCCTAGATCTGTCACCATTGTCCCTGGAGAAAACAAAGACTACATATAAAAGAGTCACTAAAGCAGAACCAGCCACCGGCCCAAAAGGCAAATATTTCCCAAACAAAATTCCTACACTCAGGTGAAGATCCCAGAGAAATTAATCATCCGGTTGCTTACTAACTTGGAATGGCGCATTAATATACTACATTTCTAGGGTACCTCAACTAAAAGATTTATAAGCATTTTCTGACAGTTTGGTAAAAAGGAGGAACATTTTCATGAGTTAATGTGATCTTTGAACCCTGTATCACCTGAAACTAAAGCCAAGTTTAGATCTTCCAAGGGACCTGGAATGGAAATATATAAACTTCTTTTTCTAGATTGAAAGATACAGAGAAACTTTAGCTTTGGGCTAGCTTGAAGGAAGAAAAATTCCCCCCATCCATTTCATTCAGCAAATGCTTATCTCTAAATGAATATGTTTAGGTCTTTGGTGTGGAAAAAAAAATCACTCATGAAAAGTGAAAGAAAAACAACACAAGAGAAAGACTAGGCAGTCCATTTTTTTAGAGCCTGTAAAATTGGCAATGATGAAGAGTATCAGAAAATGCAATCCCAAGCATTTGAGTAAAAAGAAAAAAGTCTAGGTGTTTTCTTTATGGTCTGTTAGAGCAATAGTAATAACCACCACTTATTAAATATCTACTAAGTTCTAATATAAAGGTTATTAACATGTTATTCTACTTAATCCTTCTAACTATCCCATTCGCTTTTAGATATGGAAATTAAAGGGCAGCCCCCAGTGGCCCAGCGGTTTAGCGCCGCTGGGGTGTGATCCTGGAGACCGGGGATGGAGTCCCACTCCCTGCACGGAGCCTGCTTCTCCCTCTGCCTGTCTCTCTCTCTCTGTGTCATGAATAAATAAATTAAAAATCTTAAAAAAAAAAAAAGTACACAGATATGGAAATTAAGGACCAGAAAGGCAAATGCCCAAGGTCACACAACTGGTAAGTGGCTGAGGCAGTATTCAAAGAGCATCTATTTAAAAAAAAAAAAAAAAAAAAAAAAAAGAGCATCTATTTGATTCTGAAGCCCTTTCCACTATACTTCACTGCCTCCTACAAGAAAACAAGGACTTCACATGGCTTAGTTTCTAATGCATCAAAGGAACAATAAGCCAAAGGGCATTGGCTGGACAGTGCAGTTAATTAGCTGCTTAACCAACTCCATGAAATAAATAAACCTCTAAAAGCTTGATTTGATATTTTTTTCCTAAATTCTCCCTTTGGATTATCTTCAACTTAATGAGATCATCTTCGAACTGGCCCTCAAATCAAAGTTAAGACAATACTTTAGCTTTCAAATGGACCACTGGGAGCTTTACAAGCCAGAAATGAAAGCCTAGGAAGGTTTTTATATCTTGGTGGGATTGGATGCTGTGCATTAACAAAGGAATCAATATCAGGGATATTGGAAGCTGATCCATTAAAAGTCAGTACTGCTCTTTATTTTCCCAAAAGAGAAGGTATACTATTGTTTTCCTTAATATATCATATCCCTTTGACTTGAAACTCTACAGATGAAGGGAGAGGCAAGGGGCTGGGGGAGGGAGACAAACAGACACTACATGGAAAGTAAAAAGGTTATTAAAAAGAACAGTTAAATTGTGGATTTAACTGTGGATTTAACAGTGGACTGCAGCTCTCAGGAGCCCACAAATCATTTTAAGATCTCAGTAGCCACAGGCACACAGGAAAAGAAAAATATTAAGATAGTTCTCAAATTAAGCATATTATTATTTTCATATATATATTTTAATATATGAAGCTTCAAATTTTGATGAAAGTACCAATTCACTTAAAAGTACAAATGAGGGGATCCCTGGGTGGCTCAGCAGTTTAGCGCTTGCCTTTGGCCCGGGGCATGATCCTGGAGCCCCAGGATCGAGTCCCATGTCGGGCTCCCGGCATGGAGCCTGCTTCTCCTTCCGCCTGTGTCTCTGCCGCCCCCGCCCCTCTTTCTATGTCTATCATAAATGAATAAATAAAATCTTAAAAAAAAAAAGTACAAATGAGGGGCACCTGGGTAGCTCAACTGATTGAGCATCCGACTCTTGATTTCGGCTCAGGTCGTGATCTCAGGGTTGTGAGATCAAGCCCCAAGTCACGCTTCCAGCTGAGTGGGGAGTCTGCCTGAGATTCTCTCCCTCCTCTCCCTCTGGCCCTCCTCAGGCTCACTCATGTTCTCTCTCTCTCTCAAATAAATAGATCTTTAAAAAAAAGTACAAATGAATTGATGACAGCTTTCCATATCAGCATATTTTACTTATCAACGGGCACTAAAAGAACAGTTAACTATCATGAGAAAGTTAGAAAACATTTTGAAATTAAAAAGGGCCCTAAGCCTCAAAAAGGTTAAAAACTAAGCCAGAGAAAGGAGCACCATGGGATAAATGCAAGTACTATTCCATAGTTCTGAGAGCAAGAGCTGGCCTTCCCAGAATCAGTCACACTGTGGAGCTGACAACTGGTTTCTCCAAGGTCCAAAGACCCCTTTTCTCCTGGACAATAAACAGTACTCCATCTGGTGTCAGCAGGGCTGAAGAGCAGGGAAGGAGAAGCCAGTGCACTAGATCAAACTGATCAGCAGTTGCCAGTGCTCAAAGAGGGCACAGAGCTTGGTGAAATGACATAAGGAGACAATTTAGAAAAACGAACAAAGACATTAGGGCTGGGGGAAAATCTGGGCTCCTTCGACATAATTCACAAGCCTCTTTTCATTATTATTATTTTAAAAAATATTTTATTTATTTATTCATGAGAGACACAGACTGAGAGAGAGAGAGAGAGAGAGAGAGAGAGAGGCAGAGACACAGGCAGAGAGAGAAGCAGGCCCCATGCAGAGAGCCCAACATGGGACTCGATCCTGGGATCCTAGGATCACGCCCCGGGTCCAAGGCAGGCACCAAACCGCTGAGCCACCCAGGGATCCCCCCTCTTTTCATTATTATTAAAACTGACAATCAACTCCTTCCTTCCTTTCTTTCTTTCTTTCTTTCTTTCTTTCTTTCTTTAAAGAGAGTGCACAAGCAGGGGTGCGGTGGGGGAGGGAGAGAAGGAGAGAGAGACAGAGAGAGAGAGAGAGAATCTTTAGCACAGAGCCCAACTCAGGGCTTGATCTCACGACCCTGAGATCATGATCTGAGCTGAAATCAAGAGTTGTACACTTAATTGACGAAGCCACCCAGGCTCCCCTAACCAACTCCTTTCTGATTCAGTTTCTCCTTCCATTTGAAAAAGGGAGGTAGGACAAAAAACATGGGCAGAGATAACGGCTTTACAGTACTTAGAGATTAATGGGGGATATACAGGAAAATACAAATGAGATCAGCTGGCTCAAACACAAAGTCTCAGACTGATGGTCACATTCAGCACCATGAAAGACATATACACTAAGTGAATAGACATGCACCTGCTGGTCCTCACCTTAACATCTTGACTAAAGATGGAGAAGTAGGAACTAAATGGCATCTCAATAAAATGTAGAAAAGACTTCAAATTAAAAGCATTGAGAACTCTAGCATAGAAAGAGAAGAATAAGAGCACGGGCCTCAAAACAATTAGAAAACTGTGGAATGCGGTGAACACACAGTGAGATGCTGCCTAGGAGAGACAACAAAGAACAGCTAGGAGAAAAGAGCTCAAATGCTGTTCCAGGAAAAACCCTGTAAACAGGAATGGGAAAGGTGGCAAAGGCCAGAACGTTTGACTGAGGACAAGTGAGCAAGAAGATGGATAAAGGCTCTGTGCATTAGTACTGACCACAAAAATCCCTAACTAAAGCGTGTCTCTAAGTAGACTAGAGGCAAAAAGAGCAACTCATGACCCTAGATTCTGTGGTCTTGAAAGAAGGGAGGATTCAGAAGTAAGGAGTTGGGCCATGGAAACCAAATTCAGGTCACAGAATATCTGCAGTAGTGATAGGAAACGGAAGAAGGGGAGAGGGAAACTGCTAAGAGTTCCAAGAAAAGGGCAAAGGACTTAAAAATACTTAAAACAATGCCATATTTACAAAGCCATACAGACTCTGTCACTCACTTTGGTGCAGATATAAGATCAATGTGACTCGAGGCTGCCTAAGCCAAAGTGAGTGAGGCAAAGACTGAAATCTGAGTGACCAGAGGCTGTCTGCCAGATGAAGAGAGGGTAAAGGCAGCCCTAGGCAGACCATTTACCTTAGGGTTGGTGGAGGGAGCTATGCACGCATGCACGCATGCACGCACGCACGCACAGGGGCCTAAATGTAACACAGCCTTATGCCCTCTCCCAAGGGGACCTGGAAAAAAACAAACCAACCAACCAAGCCAGTAAAGAACAGAATATGCAAATATACTGGTACTGCTCCTCCCTCACAGGAGGACTCTTTGTCCCCAGAATGCTTTTCAGGGAAACACCAGAGAAATCCTCATCAATTTCATCAGCTAGAAGCTGCCTTTAAGCCAGCAGGACAGAAGCTGGTGGAGTTATTAATGGCTTTTCCAGTTGTTGAATTCTGTGCATCTCTGATTAACTCTCAGAGGGGTATTTGGGAAGGAGAGGGAGGAAAAATAAGATTTTCTTATACTAGATTTTATATGGAAAAAAACACCCTTCAAACAATAAGGCACCCAAAACAAATGTTAAATACAAGAAAATGCATCTCTGGAACAAGGGAGAGACACACAGCAGCAACTCTTGCTAAATGCCTGGGATTAATTGCCTCAAAGAGAGGCCGTAATTTAAAGGAATGAAAAACACACCTAGAGACTGCTGTCTGAAGTCCTGACCAGACAGTCAGGTTGTCATTACTCCTCATGACAAACAGCTCTGCCTCAGGTCTTTATAAATGAAGCTCTTGCAGCAAAAAGCTCAAAAGGCCATTGTCCTCTTGACAATACACAGTTGACTCTGCTGAAAATTAGACTATTAAAAAAATAAGTGTTTCCCTTTGCTCTTCTGTTTTTACTCAATCTCCAGACAATAGAAGGCCTAGCTGGTATTCCTCTCCCTGGATGGCACAAGTCCTTTCCTTAACCCTAGTACTCATAGTAAGAAACCGAGGCCCCTGTCTTTACTGTCAAGGATCATGCACACGTGTAAGGGCTTAGATTTCTGGGAGGAAGGGAGAGGGCCCTCAGGTGTCATTCACAGGGGATACATAGGAGCACAAACTTTTGGAACCGTGGAGCCTTAACTTTCCCTAAAGGAGCAGTAATATAACAGATAATTACTGTTTACAAATTCCTCTCCACTTTTAGTCTAATTTCTAGCCTAATTTCATCTGCATATACTCCATATTCCTATTGGACATTTTATGTTAAAAAAAAAAATCTCTAAGTGGTTATGTCTTACTCCCCCTACCTCCTGAGCCGCTTAATTCTTTCATTCTGTGTTTTCCCATACTATACCCAAGGACGATCCACATATATTCCGTTTTCTTTCTCTTCTAGTATTCCCCATAATAAATATTCATATGTATTTTACTGGCCCAGAAAGAATGCTAATTCAGAAGTTACCAAGCAATAGGCTCAAAACCTTCAGGTAAGAACTAGAATTCAGGTAGGCATATATTTAGAAATAGGTTGGGGCTCTTCTGGTGCCAGATATCCTGTTCCTAATCCTCAGGAAGGCTCTCCCCTTTTCTGAGACTTTTCATTATTCTGCCTCTGCTGAACAGGAGGGAAGTTCATCTAAGGTAGTCAGCTCCCACAAAGATCTGAGTGCTTCAGGGTTAAACTGCAGAGATTATCCCCTCTGATTTTACAGATCAGACGCTGAGGCCTAGGGTGGATAAGGGACTTGCCCAAAATCAAAGGACAAATTTTGACTCAGCCAAAACCAGAACCCAGGGCCATCCTCTAGTCAAGAGTTGTCAAGCTATAGGGACAGTGGTCACTGACAAGTGATCCCAGTTCCCACCTGCTCCCACAGCTGCTCTAGGAGTCACTTACTCTTTTACCTACTTAGTTCAAAACTGGCTCAAGTAGGAATCAAAAAGGACTCGGGCAATATTTTGTTTGGGAAGCAGGAAGTCAGACAGCTGAGCTATTGCAGCTAATTTCTCAGGAACGTCCACAAATGTTCAGGCCCCATTCTTAGAAAACACCAGGCCTCATACACACCCAACATGTAAGGTCCAGTCCTCAATTGTTCTCTCCTGTATTTCATCCACTGTTTCCTAACTGGTTTTCCTAAACCAGGCTGTACAGTTGCCACTTTAGGTCACCCTAGCCAATGCTGTCAGAAGTAGCCGCCTCAAACAGGTCTTCAGTAATGGCTGCCCCCAGATAAAAATAAAGTCCAAACTTCTTGGTCAAGCATTCCAGGCCCTCAGTTCAGGCCTTTTCCATCTTCTTTTTCGTATTACAAATACTCTATAACTCTAGCCACAGATTTATTCAGGGTCCTTTGAATAAACCCTGTAAATCTTCTGTCTCTGGGCTTTTGCTTAGCTAGTCCCTTTGAATCTCCTAGAATCTCCTTCCCTACCCTCATCCTCCACATCAATTCATCAAAGTCCTACATAGTCTGTCCACCCAGCTGAAACGCTGGGAGCCTCCTCACATCTCCCCAAATACCCTCTTCCCTTCATAGAATGCTGCTCTGTATTTTAGTGTTACCTTATTATAGTCTGTCTAATAAGTTACTATGTAAAAATCTGCTCATGTTATTTCATTGCCTAAAACTCTTCAATGACTTCCTTTTACCTAAAGGATAAAGTTCACCTCCTTTGTAAGATACACAAGACTCTCCAAAGATGTGGTGTTACCCTAACTCTTGGGGCTCATCTCTTGCCACATAACTTGGACTTTAGAATCTAGACAAACTTATCAACAAGGGAATTCTGAAATATTTCATGTTTCTATGACTGTACATTTATTTGCCTTTCTCCCAAGAATATCTAGAAGTGACAGTCCTATTTTAAGACATATAACTTTCTCTTTTATAAACCCAACTTGTAAAAAAAAACAATCAACCACTATGAAAATCAAGTAAGTGAAATTATTTAAAACTCTCTGGTAAAAAGAAAGAGAACAGTTTCTCATCTCGTCCCACTGTAGGAACTACTTCTATTCCTCTATGCCTGATTCCTGACTGTTCTAGCAAGTTCCAATCTATAAAGAGAAAAACTTTAAAGTGTGTTTCCTTAGAATTTCTCTTGTATTTCTAGTATCAAAGAGTCTATGGTTTGTAAGTTAAAGGAAGGAACAAAGGCAACTCCTCTTCAAAATGAAGTAGACAGAACACTCTCTAAAGATTTACCCTTCCCTTTCTTGGCTACAGTTACGTATCTGTTATTAGTAGTCACCAACTCCCACAGGAGTCCTGGAAATTCTGGGCACAGAAAAGAGGGCAGGACCAGGTACTACCAAGGACACGTAGCTTCACTCTATTGGAATTTCTAGCCACGAGAACTTAAAGTATATGAATCTCACAAAGTTGCTAGGATTTCACCTTTACACAGATGATAATATTAATATTATTTGGTTTTTAATGTATTTTCTTTGCCATAGCTCAATTAAATTTCAGTTATAGCAAAAGGACAGGCAAAGAATATTAAATTCTGAACTAAAGGCAAGCAACTTCTCTTATGCCAACCCAATCAGATGGCAGAGTTGAGTGACAGCCTTCAGAACTCTCAGCTACATCACATATCAAAAAGACCTTTAACAACTTCCTTGCCAGAAGATGTCTGGGGACAGGGACCATAAAAGGAGAAGCTCTTTCTGCATTAGGCTGTATATGTGTATGTGGTACTGCCAGAACAATTCATGCCAAACTAAGGAACTAGAATCCATTTCTGGCACCTAGAAATGATTGTCATACCGCGAAACATTTTTGCTTATTTGGTCACAATACACATTTCTGGGTAAAAATTCAAATACAACCCGATAAATTAGAAGAATGAAGAGAACAAATGTAATAGACCTAAAGTGACTTCATCGTAAGGCTGAAGGACTAGAATCCTCACTGTGATGTTCTTCCAAAGGAAGCCCAGTGTCACAACGGTAAATGAAGACTTGCTCTCTTCTGTCCTGGCAACAATTTTAAGAAGTGAATATAATTCCCCTGCAGCTGGTATGTATGGTGTCGATATTTGTGACTGATCCAATCTGAAGCTTCTAGTTCTGTCATTGGCTCAGGGTATTCTTTGCCTTAGAAGGTAAAGCAGTTACAAAAAGACACAAGAAGGGCAAGAATAAGCTGGGGATGATTCTGGGATTCTAATTACGTTTAGAATAAGAGATAACGTGAGGAAGGAGCTGAGGATAACAGAAACAATAGACATATGCCACTTCTTATGCAGGCCTTAACAATTAGTAGGACAGGGCACTTCACCACAGTGCTTCATAAAAGCCACCCTCTTTCCAAAGTGATGGTGAAAATTAAAATGGCAATTTTCCTTATGCTTATTTGCTTTCTACATTGTAGCAGGTGGTCTGGGCTCAAAAGCAGGCAGACAGCAATGTCAGGGGCAGCCACACCTTTAGTCTGCTTGTGAATATCTTTATGCAAAGACAGATGCTGAAGGCTTCAGGACAGACCTTCTGACAGCAGGTTTCTGGATGTCCTGCTTGTGCATTTTGATAAACACAGGGACCCTGCAGTCTCAATCCTGGCTGCAGACAGAGATGAATGGCAGAAGAAGATGCCTGCCTGGGTAGATGGTCATTAATCCAGACCACAAAAGAATCCTAGCCTATTCTAGAATAGAATATTAAATCCTAGAAAATTTAACCTGATGCTGACCAACATTCAAAGCTATCCTCCATATAGATAAATCTAGAGTGTTCTTCCACAGCAAATTCAGGGAGCAAGAGCTCAAATGTGGTTCTACATCATTTATAGGGTTTTTATTTACTTATTTTTATTTTTTTAAGATTTTATTTATTTATTAATAGAGAGAGAGAGCGCGCATGCGAGAGAGAGAGCGCGGCAGAGACATAAGCAGAGGGAGAAGCAGGCTCCATACAAGGAGCCCCACAAGGGACTCGATCCTGGGTCTCCAGGATCAGGCCCTGGGCTGAAGGTGGCACTAAATCACTGAGCCACTGGGGCTGCCCTGTTTACTTATTTTTAAAGATCTATTTATTTGAGAGAGAGAGAGAGAGAGCATGCTGTGGGGGAGGTATGGGGGGGGGTTGAGGGAGGAGAATCTCAAGTAGACTCCCAGCTGAGCACAGAGCCTGAGGCAGGGCTCCATCTCCTGAGATCATGACCTGAGCCAAAATCAAGAGTCAGATGCTGAGGTGCCTGGGTGGTTCAGTCAGTTAAGCATCTGGCTTCAGCTCAGGTCATCTCAGTATCCTGGGATTGAGTCCTGCATCAGGCTCTCTGCTTGTGGGGAGGCTGCTTCTCCCCCTCCTCCCCACTCATGCTCTATCTCACTATCTCATTCTCTTTCTTTCTCTCTCAAATAATTAAATAAAATCTTTTTTTTCTTTTTTTGAAGAGTCAGATGCTTAACCAACTGAGCCATCCAGGCACCCCCAATTTTAAGGTTTTAAATCTACAGGACAAAAAAGTGAGACACTAAGTATGTTTGTTCCTGTTCTCAAATCTCAGACATGTCCAATCTTAGTTGTCTCTGTATCCTCATTAAAAAAATACTACAATGGAGTAAATATCTCATTGGGTTATTGTAAGGACTGAACAAGATTTTAAAATATATATATAAAGTATATTAATATATTTATACATACTACAAATGTTTTATATGTTATAAATTAGTATACACATGAAAAATATTATTATAGCTGATATTTTTCATTCAGATGGATGATGGGAAAGAACCAAAAAAAGATGGGATCTGGGGGCTCTGCACACCTGGTTGCGATAAGGTAGAGAATGGCAAAATGACCCCTAGTTTAGTAAATGGGAAGAGCTGAAGATGTCAAAGTGGGATGGCAAAGGCAGGAGGAGCACGGTGCACTGTGAAGGTGAGGATACCAGTAGAACAGTCTCTCTTAATGGCACGCTAAATGTTAGGAGAGTTCAGGCCCTATCTAACTTACCTGCTTCTCTGTACTTGAAAGAACTGTAAATTATGACTATACAAGCTTCTGACTTTCCTTCTAGTTATCAAAGCTAAGGAAAAGGACTGGGGCAGAGAAATTAAAATGGGCTGGTACATTCCCTCATTTCTCACTCACTCCCTCCTCAGAGAACCTAGAAATTAAAAGGAGCAACCAGAAACAATGCTCAGTTTACAACAGCAGGGAGGAGGGCAGGGAAAGAGACAGGAAAAAAACGAACAGACAGATAGTAACTCAGCACCAACCAGCGAGCAACTTCCTTCACTAGGAGACCCCGACTACTAACACTGAAGTGACTAATCCATAGCTATTAAAAAAAGATTACAATCTGCATCAGCCCAAAAAGAAGGGCAAACACCCTGTGAGAGACTTTTGGAGAGGCATGAGAGAAATCAGCCTCATTCCTAACCAGGGAACAACAGAAGACCCCCAGGGAGTAACAATGGTAAGTCAGCACAGGAAAGGTGAAGAAGGCAATGCAAATTCAGGTCGTGCTGAAGCCATGAGGGAGGTGAGAGCACAGGTGGGCTGTGGGGAGCACAAAGAGGAGGCAGTCTGACACAGGAAAATCGAGGGGGAAGGAAGGGGAGAGGGAGGAGGTGGTAGCAGAAGAAAGAGAAGGTAAGATGAGAACAGAACATTTTAAACTAACCCAGAACTCCATTGTGAAGGACAAGTCACGAGGCAAGATACAGCTCAAAGGCATCAGCCCCACGTTTCACCACTGCAAAGAGATAACACAGCCTTCCAAACCCGCATGGAGGGAGGCTATGCAATTTGCACTGACTCCCAGATCTCCCTTGGATTACTGAGGCTTTTCAGCGGTACTAAGTCCCAGGCTTTTCAGTGGTACTAAGTCCCCCATGTACTTGAAACTGCTTCTCTGAATAGACCCCGGTGCTGGAAAAATCATCGTAACCCACAGGGGAATATATTTCACTACTGGTGTCTGTCCAGCTAAGAGAGTGGTGACTCTGCCCTCATGGCCATTATAGGCATCCACCATCCCCTAGAATGGACTGAAGGGAGAATGACATGTGCTGGGAGCCAGAGGGCAGCCAATGAGAGAGGACCGGCACCCCTGCTTCCCAGGCCACCACAGCTGCTTCAGGGAATCCCTGCATTTCTTTCACATTTACATCCTCCCCACACAAATGAACTGTCCGTTCAGTCTGCCTTCTGCTTCCAAATACACAATTGCTAGTGTGTTTAAGAATCGTATCAGGAAGGCAAATTGGTATAAAGCTTGTTTCCACCTTCTTAGCCATCTTTGGCAGAGAGATTTCTCCAAAGCATCTTAAAGCTCTTTTGCAAGGTGGCTCTTGGGGAACTATCCATTCAGCTCACGGAAGAGGAAGGTAGACAGGAGGCAAGAACTCTTAACATCTCAGACCTGACCAGGCTATGTCTAGATGGAGCAGGGGGAAAAAAGGAAAATGACTGACAAGCTGTCCTATTCTAATACAAAAGGAGGAAAAAATAATATTTAACCACCTCCTTCCCTTCCTCCCTCCCTCTCTCTCTCTCCCTCTCTCATTCGTTTTGCATGTTTGAGAATATCAAAATATAGGAATCAAAACAAGAGCCAAATGTCCAATTTCATGCAAGCCAGGAAAGCTTTCAGAATGGAAAGAAACACAATGAACTGCTAGAAAGGTCAGGAGCAACAGGTCAGAGAGTTCAAACACAGCAGTAAGACGGAGGTGTTTGACCCTATGCGTGGGGCTGACCCTGCTCCTTTAGCTCACCCCTGCCCTTTAATCAAACCACTCAACAACACCAGAAGAGCAAGGAATTACCTCTTAAGCCACCACATTAACTTGACAGGCAATTCTCAAAGGATCTTTATTGGAGAGATGGGGAGAAGGAGAAAGTTTAGGCAATGGTGTAGGACCTCAAAGAATTCATGTGATTCAAGGGTACTAAGAGGAACTGTCTTCAGGGAAATCGGAGTATTCTTATGATGTCTAATCTTGCTACCTACTCTGCTTCAGAGAAAAAATACCAACAGTCCTGTCTCCCTGATGTTATGAAGAAAGATCACAAGAAGCACTTCCACAGCCACTGTTCACGCAAAGGGGAAATAAAAGTGCTGCCTATGGAGCAGCAGTCATCTTCTCCAGCCTGGCCTGGGGCCAACGGGCTGTCTCCCCACAGGCTCTGGTGAATCAGCAGCACAACTGCCAGAAGGGGGTGGGGGTGGGGGTAGGGGGATGGGGTAGGGCTGTGCATCTTAACCCCCTTTCCCTCAACCCATCCTATTACTCATAAATAGTAACTTAGGGGGTTGGAGCAAAAATGTCAACCACTGCTGCTTGGACAGTGGTCAACTTGGAGGCACACACAGCTCGGAAGGACAGGGAAGAAAGCAAGCTGAGGAGGTACTTACTCAAAGTCCTCAAACTCCAAGTCGGTTCCCTCTACTGATGGGCCCTGGTTGTCTGAGGAAGAGGAGGTGGAAGAACGGAGACGGTTCTGCTGATAGCGCATGGAGCGCTGGCGAATACTGTCTCTCCGTGAGAGATACTGGATCATCCTCTGGGCGTAGTATGCAGCAGGAGATAATCTGAGAGAGACAGAGATGGACAAACACAAACTAGCACTAATGTGGGGAATACTTTGGAAGACAGTAAATCCAGCTCTCCCATGGCATCTCCCTGCTGAGGCGAACTCCGGAGACATGAAAAATAAAGGGCGTTTAACTCACCAGGAGGTCTGTACTGCACAATACGTTTATCAGACTACCACCAGTGTTTCTGTTCGGAGAGAAGGCAAAGAGGCTGTTTCATCAGTCATCATCTGCTCAACAGCTGCCCCCTCCCAAGGGGATAACACTGGACCTCCCTTTTTTGTTTCTTAAGGGACCCTCCATAGCTTCTCAGGGTACCCTTCACACAGATTCACACTCTTCTTCAATCATTCATACTCAAAATATAATAAAAAGGGACCACAGCAATCATCTATAGGCCAACCTTTCTTTCATTTTATAGAGAACAGAGGCCAGGAGAGGGCAAACCAGACATGACTAAAGAAGGTACCATCTTCACCAGGATATCCTCCTTCTCCAACAAATCCACACAGCTCCAGATTTGTCCTCACTCCCTAAAATGAGCTCTTGGAACCTCTCAGCTCTATGGATTATTCATAGGTATTTGTAACAGAAAATATTCAGCATCGAGAAAGAGTAAAATATATGCAGGAAAACAAAACCTAAAAGGGAAAAAAAGATTTTCTATTTCTTACAATAGAGCATCAGAGGCTACATGGGCACTAAGCAATGTACAAGACAACAATTATTCTTCTTTCTTCTCCCTTACCATGGCTACTCTCAGTGGATAATTAGTCTAGACCTCTATTCTTCCAGCTGGGGCTTAGTGTCTTCATACTCCATGAAAACATCTAGTGTCTCATACAATTCACCACATCCCCTTCTTTCTCAAGTTTTTCCTCCATCTTTCACAACACTGCTACATAATAAGAAAGAGAAGAATAATAGAAAAACGTTTTACATGATCATATTAAGTGAATTCCTAAGAAATTTCCAGACTTAAAACTTGCCTGAGGCACACACTTTAACTCAACAATTCCACTAGGAATTTTATCATACAGAAAAACACAAGGATACAAAGATATATATATATATATCTGTATATGTTGTTAGCATTAGTGAAAAACTGGGAAATGTCCCAAATGCCCAGCAACAGATTAAATAAACTATATATGTACAAAGAAACACTATGTTGCTATTAAAAAGAGTAAGTCATCCCTATAAACACACAAGAAAAACTCTCAAACAAAAATTTAAGTGGGAGAAAAACTGAAGAATGGTATGCATATGCTAATACATATATAAACATATATATTTCTGCAATTAGAACAAAAAACTAAAAGGAAACACAATAATCCTGTTGAGGATTCCTGAGAATCCTAACTTCTATATAACGTCTGAATACAAAAGGGAAAAAGCATATAAATATACATTTTTTAATGGAAATCTGGAAAAACTGATTGAGAATGGAAATAGTAGTTATATCCAGTGATTGGAAAAGCATTTACAAAATCTTGCTGCCTGACCTTTCATTACCCCTGGATAGTTTCTGGGAAAATCCTCAGTAAATCTACTGACTCAGGCCAAAGAGATTCTGCAGTCATTTACTATACGAAACTAAGACTACCTCTGAAATGCCAGTCATCAGAGGTGGTATCCTTCTGGCCAATCATCAAATGGAATTCCTAAGCAGGTCAAATGACAATCTTTGGAATTCAAAAGTCCTTGTTATAGAATAATATACTGTGTCTGGCATTCCTGAATCCAAATTATACAGCAGGCGGGCATGGGATAAACAAATGCCTTGGCCAAGATGATCGGAGTACAGGGCTATTTCTTAAAAGTCTCAATGTGTGGAGCTTCCATTATCCATTTGGCTCCCTGTTGCCATGTATTTTGCAAGGATGAATCAAGAATCCTAAATTTTCAAGAGACAAAAGTCAGCAGTTTTGAGTTATTCCTAAATCACTAAATACACAGAAATCTTTTAGAAGTCAACCATTGATGGTTAAATTCTCAAGTCAATCAGACTAGAAAAGAATATAAAAAACATTTCAAGAGCAGAATGAAGATTCTTTTTTTGGAACTGATTCTGAAAAGTGACCATAAGTACACTCATTCCTCAGTTGATAGCCCACGCTAACTAATGGGAAAATTATATTATTGGTGAGAGAAGTAGGAAGAATGTTGATGCAGACAATAATAAAGACTGCCCTTTTATGTAAGGGCACAATTTCAGCACTAGGTAATCCCAACTGTTTAATTTCACCATAGGATAGGAATTCCCTAAGCTACAAAACTATGCATCAATGGTAATGAAAAAAGGATTCCTGCACAATTATTAAACATAAGTACATCCCGGCCTCATCTTTTTAGGTATCCACAGGGAAGCTAAGGTTCTGAATGCTGAAAGGTCCCACAAAGACTCTGACCTAATAAGTATCGTACAGGGTGAAATCTAAGAGGAAAAAGAAATTAAACAGCCAGTAATGAGGTAGCAACCAGTCTCCTACTAAAGAGCTGGATAATCACCAAACTCTAAGGTGTCCCAAGTAAAAATTTTAAATGTTTAAATAAATCCACAAGTTTTCTTCAAGGAAGAATATGTTCTCCTCCAAAGAAAACGTATTCTGTGTTCAGAGGGGAAATATAAAAATAGCAACACCACAAAGTATGACACTTTCTATGATAAAGAAATCTGAGTAGGAGTAAATAAAAGATTTATTACATGAAAGGAGGACAAATAATGGTCTTAAAGAATCACTGTTAAACTCTGTCAGGTTAAAAATTCTGGGGATGAGATTCCTATTGCTGTCCTAAAAGAAACTCTTTAATATTAAGCAAAAAATTTCCTATCTCAGTGTTTCAGAGTAATCTGATTGATGCATAAAATCTCCCTCTGTTATTTAGGGCTTACTACTTTCAATGTGATCAGGGACTAACATAAACTTCCTTGGTTCGGTCATCATCATCTCAGCTGCTTCCCCATTCCCCTGATCCTTGGATTTACCATTTGTAGGGCATGGAAAAGGAAGTAAGAGTACCCTCTTAAGGAATCTTTCCATTAGTCTCTCAGAAAGAATGTTCAACATCATGACATAACTGTGGCCAACAACAAAATCACTCAATATCCCTAGAATCAACTTTGTCTATGGGTCTTTCCAGACTTGAAATTCTTAACCTAAAGCAAAGCTCATTTAGCTCTATCTAACCCAATCTGTTAACTTGCCTACCTCACCATTACAAATTGCTCTTTCTTTTGGTAAAGCCTCACAATATGCTCTGGTATTGCTTAAATAATGTGAAGGTTATCCCCTATTTAGGTCATTGACAGAATCAGCAAGTCTGGCTGTGACAACACCAAAGACTCACTATAATAAATGACATACATCAACTCAACACCCAACGCTGGTCCTCAGTCACCAGTATGAGGTAATGGTGGGCCGGCCTTGAACTCATCTAAGTGTTTTTTTTTAATCTCTCTGAGAACTCTTCAAATATCTTCTAATCGGTGTGAGGTAAACACTTTAATAAAAGATTGACTTGTTTTAGTTACCCTTTTGTCAGTCATCTCTTCCTTTAGGTTGCATAAAAAAATTGAACATCTGAATGAACTTGACTTCTGCCTTTTAACAGTCTAAATTCTCTCTCAAATGAGAGTGAGTAGAATTTCTTGTTAGTTGGATAGTTTTAATTTGTAAGTAATTTCCCTACTAATAAAAACTTGTTTCCCTTTTGGTTGTCCATCTGAATGGCAACAGCCTCCTGATCAGCAAAAAGGAATATCCTGTGACTCTGTCAGTGGCTTCCTCAGGTCCCTCCTCTAAGTGCCCCACTTATAGAAATGAGCCCCAAGAGACAGGAGCTCAGTCACAACCCTCTGCCACCAGAGGTTCTGTTCACTTACCTGCAACATTTCCCAATCACCTGAATCACCTGTCTCAAAACTGTAACTGAAGAGTAAAGAGCACCAGGACCAGAGAGGCACAGAGGGGCTTCCAACAGCTTGGCAACCCAAGGGCAGCCCCTCCCCCCCACCTAGTGCCATTTCTCACTTTGGCCTTACCTCGCTGGGTCTGGGTAAATTGGGTGCTCTCTGGATCCTGCTCCATCATAACGGGATAATGAAATGAGGGAAGACTCCAGCAGCCTCCTAGCAGAGATTAAAAAAATGGCAATAATCCCTGTCAATTACCAACTCAGAGGTCATTCATAAGGAAAAATAGGGGGAGAGATAAAATAACATCCCCCTTTGCAGCTAGCTAACACTTGCTTTCTGGGATCACACCCTTCCTACAAACTAAGTACCTAGAGACATAAATAAATGAGCTACAAAGCTCCCACACTGGACACGACCACTGTATTTGCTGAATACTACTCTTCTGTGAGAAATGAACAAGTGCTTGAGAGACATGATCTTATTTCTATCTGCAGTATCTCTAGCAGACAAATAGGAGGTTGGGATCAACACAGGAGGGGAAAATTAGGCATACCCACAGATATTCACGTAGTGCCAACATTTATCTTGGTGTTTGGTTTCTCCATGGTATCCTAATCCACATCCCCTTATCTTCTACTCATTCTGCTCTGCCCACACCCTTTTTGTGAGGAGTACACCTCAGCCTTCCTTAACAACTGACAAAAATCTTTAATTATATAATCTAGCCCAATCACAAGTTCAACTGATCACATGTCAATACACCCACATTTTATTGAGCACTTTTTCAGGGCCAGGCAAATACTAAGCACTTCATATATATTTCCTTATTTAAACCTCACCACAACGAAAGGTAGGCATTACTATCCAAACATGAGAACACTGGGCCTAAAAGTTAAGTATATAGCATGTGCACAGGACTATTAAGTTATAGCACCAGGACTCCAGAGAAGGTCAACTTCAAAATGTTTCAAACCACAATGCTATACTGTAGGACCTTCCAGGCTCCCGATAGGTAAAAAGTGCCTATGCTTCCACCGTGAGTTCAGGCTAGAATGTGGGCTTGGTATTGCTGGCTCTTCCTGTTTTTTAAGGGAAGCCAGAAATCTGGACTTATCCATGACATCTCCTAACTGTTAAATTTTAGCTAAAACATTTTTCCCCCTCTTTGTACAAGGGCCAATTAAAACACGTCTGATAAATGTGTCCCAGGAATCCCCCAGTTTGCCATGTCTGCCACACTGCTTTCCAACTCAAATGTGCCTTGGCAGCCAGTCAAGCTCCTGCCATAGAACACGTTTCAAAGGAAATGGTCTCAGAAAGAAATGCATATTGTTCCTCTCCAGCAGCATCTTGCCTGGTTCTCCCGGGAACAGGTCTCCGGCTCCCTGCCAGACTCTTCTTTAAAGCAGATCTGCAGGATAAGGACAGCAGCTACCAATCTTTTCCAATTGAGTTAATTCAATTCACTGTTATTAAAACCAGCTGGCTTTAGGTATAGTCATGTGCAGTCACTTTATCTCAGCAACTGGCTCACCAAAGCATTTCCCCTAACAGCCTGGAGAAGAGATACAGCAGAAACCCTGTCAGGCTGGCTCACTGATGCTCAGGACAACCAACTGTTAAATGATGCTTCTTATCTAGACAAGGCCTTAATACCTCCCCACACAGTCACTTTCTAAACAGTCCTACCACTGAAGGAGAGAATATTACAATGCAACCAATGAGGAAGAGAAGAAAGCAATAAAATAGCATTCTCCAATCTGGGATCTTCAATGATATCACTGTTGACAGCAGCAGAAATGCTGTATCTCATCAATTCTAAGAGACACCCTCCCATTTTAACAGTCTGAAATTGGGACGCATCTGATAATTGTGTGACACGTTTATTTTTTTAGATTGATTTTATTTATTTATATTTTTTAAAGATTTTATTTATTTATTTCTGAGAATACACAGAGAGGAGAGAGAGAAGCAGAGACACAGGCAGAGGGAGAAGCAGGCGCCATGCAAGGAGCCTGACGTAGGACTCGATCCCGGGTCTCCAGGATCAGGCCCTGGGCCGAAGGCGGCGCTAAACCGCTTGAGCGGGCTGCCCTAGATCTTATTTATTGAGTGGAAGGGAGGTGCAGAGGGAGAGGCAGACTCCCCATTGAGTAGGGAGCTAAAGTAGGGCTAGATCCCATAACTCTGAGCCAAAGGCAGACACTTAACCGACTGGGCCACCCAGGTACACCTGACATAGCTTAATTGGCAGGATTTTTTTCTTTCATTAGGGGCGCACAAAATAATGGCATGTCTTTGAGTTCTGAACTACAGAATATTTGTGAGAAAAAAGGGTAGTGAGAGGAGGTACCTAGACTGGGAAAAAAAGAAAAGTGAAATTCTGAGAAGAGTATCTATTCAGGACTTTTATGCCACCTTAGATAAATACTTGTTCACTACTAATGAATTAGTTCTATAGGAATTAGGAAGGAGTTGAATGGAAGCAAGATCTGGGAGCAGCTGACTTCCCTGAACACCAGTAAGTTTGTTCCATCCCAAAAGGGCTCTAGAGTTAGTCCTGAGTATAACTGAGCCCCATCAGGTTATCCTCCAAATGGCTGCTTAGTAAGCAGAAGCCGTTTGACAAGGAGCATCCTGCAGAGTGACCAACATATATCTTTCTTATGTACTTCTGCCTGGAAAATGATGCTGCTGAGTTAGGAAGCCAGGATTACCCCCTACTACTATGCTAAGGCAGTGTCAGTATTCAGAGAGATGAGATGACTTTTTAAGGATCCTGTAAAGGAGATTCCTGAACTAGAAGAGTCTGGATTAGATAATTTCAATTTTAATGATTGCATTTTTTAATCCTGCAAAGTCTAATTCCCATCCTAACTTCCTATTTAATTAGAAAGACTTCTTTAAATCAGAGTAAAACCAAAATGTTAATAAGCTTTGTCTCTGGGGTGTCCCTTTGAGGTTCTTTTGGAACATGCATCCCCTGTGCCTACTTACTACAAAATCTGCTGGCATCATTTATGTTCCCCAGACAATAGAGTGGACTGGCAAGCCATATATATGCAGCATTTTAACTGCTAATACACAAAATAAGGAGAGCCAATTATGAATAGCACCCCCACACACTTATCACTGATTAAACATTGAGTTCTCTTCAGTTACAATACAAGTACTATCTGAAGAAATAAAAAGGACCCCTCCAATTGGTATTAACAGAGAAAGAACTAGAGCTACCAGATCAGTAAATGTCACCACCACTCCTAGGAACCTTAAAGAAAGACCTTTCTCTTCTACGGTCCGCTTCCTATAAAGAGCCATCACTGGAGAAATGACATTAGAAAATGGGACAAGATGGCAGCTGTGAGCCTTCTTCTCTGGCCACCACAAATGTGACTTAACCATCATGTAACTCAATACAAAATCAGGTTGGACTTAGGAGGGGCTTAGACAAGCTTGTTCAAGCTTGAAGCTACCATTTCATTTTGACCTGTAATCACAATTCAGAAATATTTAAAGAGTCACTGAAGCCCTTCACAGGAAGAAAACACAAAAAACTCTTTACAAGTTTGCCTCGTTCATTCATTCTCTGTACCAGTGGTGTCCAAGTGAGTTACACGGAGGTTGTGCTATTCTGACCCACTGGAAAACAGAAAGAAAATATCAGAACTTTTTATTTATAATACAAAACCATAATGTATAATACATACACACACACACGGATTGCTCAAAAGCCTTTTACTAATAGAAGTACTTTTATTAAAAAGTCTTAAGACAAAAAAAAAAGTCTTAAGACCATTGTTCTATCAAACCATATCCTACTTTTAAGAAAATTCAACATATGAAATAAACACAATATATATAAATATAAAAACCATACATTCAAAAGAAGCACAAATACATAAATATAAAAACCATAAATATATAAAAGGATAACCATACTCATACATAGAGCAAAAGAGAGAGATTGGTAAAGCAAATGTAGTAAAATGCTATTTAGGGAATGTGGGTGAAGAGTATATGGGAATTCTCTGCACTATTTTTGCAACTTTTCTGCCAGTCTGAAATTATTTCAAATTAAAAACATTCAATATACAAAACTGAAAAGTAAACCACTGAAAACTAAAAAGAAAACTCATTCTCAAAAGAATGACTCACTCCTTAAAAAGGATTTCTCAAAACAGCAAATTGCCCTAATGCCCTAAAGGCAGGTTTGATAAACTACAGGCCCCAAGCCAGCTGACTGTTTTCATAAATAAAGTTTTATTCAAACATAGCCACATCCATTCATTTATATATTGTTTATGGCTGTTTTGAAGCTAGCAAGGCTGGGTAGCCTGGGTGGTGCAGCGGTTTAGCGCCACCTTCAGCCCAGGGCATGATCCTGGCGACAGGGGATCAAGTCCCACATCGGGCTCCCTGTGAGGAGCCTACTTCTCCCTATGCCTGTGTCTCTGCCTCTCTCTCTCTCTCTCTGTCTTTCATGAATAAATAAATAAAATCTAAAAAAAAAAAAAAAAAAACTAGCAAGGCAGAGCTGAGTAAACCTGACAGGCTTAAAATACTCACTACCTGGTCCTTTACAGAAAAAAATCTGCCCACCCCTGCTCTAATATATTTAATTTACATAAAACCCCTTGAAAGACAAAAAGGAGGGACGCCAGGGTGGCTCAGTGGTTAAGCGTCTGCCCTGGGTTCAGGTCATGATCCCAGGATCCTTGAATGGAGCTTCCCATCAGCAGGGAGCCTACTTCTCTTAGTCAAAAATAAATAAATAAATAAAATCTTGAAAGAAAAGAAAAAGAAAAAGAAAGAAAAGAAAAGAAAGAAAAAGAGAAAGAAAGAAAGAAAGAAAGAAAGAAAGAAAGAAAGAAAGAGAGATGGAGTCAAAGGAAATAGAACAGAAAAATCTGAAATCAAAGTATTATATACTAGAGTAAGTTATCAAAAGTTAATATTAAGCCCTTATAGTATCATTGGTCAACAGAAATACAATTCAAGCTGTTAAATTCTTAACATTTTAAATGACTACAACTATTTCTTCCTTTCCTGATTAATACTCTGAATATGTGCAAGTGGGTTCCCTAGATCCACTATATCCTTTGATGAGTAGAAAATTAAAAAAAAAAATAGTGGGAGAAAGCTCTGGAAAAGAACAAAGTTGTCAGAGCAGATGAGATGGGTCATCTAAAAGAAAAGAACTTTCATTTCAAATCCAGCAGATATCAGAATTGAGAAGCAGAAAGTCTGGGTACCTTTAGACACGTCTAGACAGAATGAGTAAGCCGGTGACAACTTCCTTACTAAACAATTATATCCTGAAGATATCCTTTTAACTAGTTGTCAGATCAAAGAAAAAAAAATCGATATCCTAAAGCAAATAAACATGTTCAAACCTCTAATCACTGGGAATAATCAATTGCCAGAACCGTGTGACCTAGGTGATATGTAAAGCCTGCTCCAAGAACCTAAGATGCCACTGATGTCCCATGCCTAAAGAGTAATTTCCCAGCCTGGCTTTGATGTCTAGGTGATATCTGCTATTTCAGTTCAGGGAAGCCAAACCCAAAACTGATACCTCACTTATGCCTAGACAATAAAATCTAAATTCCTCAGCTTAGCCCCAAAGCTCTGCAGCTGAATTTCCCATTTCTTCTGGATATATGATACACTCTAGCCTGGTGGGTTTCAACCTTTTTGGTTTCAGAACTCCTTTAACATTCTTAAAATTTAGTGAGGACCTCAAAGAGCTTTTGTTTATATGTGTTTTATCAATATTTATATTTGAAATTAAAACTAAGAGGGTTTTTTTTTAGATTTTTAAAATTTATTTGAGAGAGCAAGCGAGAAAGAGAGAGAGAACATATACACACACACACAGAGGGAGAAGCAGACTCCTCACTAAGCAGGGAGCCTGATGGAGGGCTTGATCCCAGGACCCTAGGATCATGACCTGAGCCAAAGGCGGATGCCCAATCAACTGAGCCACCTGGGTGTCCCTAAAATTGAGAAATTCTTAACACAAGCACATATTCCATTAGCCATCAGAATGATAACCTTGTTACATGTCACAGCGAAAACTCCAATGGAACACCTGTGGAAGAATGAGCATGAAAAAGACAAAGAAGGACTCGGCTCAGCAATATTACAAAAACAGTTTTGACTGCAGGGATCCCGGGCCACTTTGAGAACCATTGCTCTAGCTAAACTAAGCACACCCTCATTATCTCATCTATGTATTTAGGCTGGGCATTGCTTCTTTCTGGGAAGTTCTTCTTCCCATTTCTGCCTTAAAAAATCCTTCAAAACTCAAACATCTGACTCCTCCAACCAAAAGATCACACTCTCTTCCCAAAGACCCCACTACATTTTGAAACCTCTCTTAAAAGGCCTCTGCCAAGTCACCAGGTACTATCATTACCTATAAGGGTTTCTCTCTGCTACCAGACTACAAAAAGCAAGTACTGGGTCCAAGTAATCTTTCTGTCCCCATTAAAACTCCTATCCTAATTAACATGTGATAAGAGACTAATAAAAACCTGTGAATAGATCAGTAGTCCAAAGCAGATTTGGAAGAATAAGCAAGAAGACATATCTGATTGCCCCTCACCGACCCCATGACTTTCAGACAAGGTTGCTAAATGTCTAAAAATTCACACTAAAATTCCTGAAGGAAGAAGGTCTTCAGAAACTGCTTACATCATGCTTTATCCCTCTGGTCACTTAAGCTGCTCAGGTTAAAGTGCTGACATAGTTGTCCTGATAAAAGCAGTGCAGCCTGGTCCCTGGGAGGCTTATTAAATCACAAAGTCAGAGAGGCTGGCTACTTGCCTAGGAAACTACCACAGATGCTCTTGGGTTGTATATTGCTAAAACAGACCTCACAGGGGAAAGAGGGCAATGTTTTCAGGGGGATGGAGGGGCAGGAGGCCAAAGAAACTTGGATGCACCATTGCCTTCTTCATTTTTGAATCCTGCTCTGCAAGCCCCAATCTTTGCCTTGGCGCATGCCTAGGCTAGGAGATGACAAGCCCTTATTCTTTGTAAAAAATAATTGTGTGTTCTGAAATGACACCTCTATTATGATTTCCAAATTGACATCTCTGCTTTAAAGCGGAGGCACCCAAGCCTCCCCATTTCACACACTGGCAATTATCGTTTAAGCTATCCAACGATAGGCACTCATCTGATCTCTGCAGGGCCCCCTAGTTCTAGGGGTGCACTTACAGCACGATGTTGTTGCCAGTGGAGCCTGGCAGGCAATTTCTGCCCCTGCTGTGGCGTAGACCAAGGTAAGGTGGCACTGCTAAGAGGATGACATCAAGGAAAAAACAGACATACTCTAGAAAGAGCTCACAATGCCTGTCCTATGGATTGGCCTTATTTTACTATCATCAAGCATAAACAATTCATGGAGCTCAAAACAATGCCTTTCACCAGAAGGTCTTTACAAAACATTAACGTATTCTTCAATGCCTCTGTGCAGCAAGAGACAGATGGTAAAGCACCAGAGCACAACATAATCACATATACCAAAAGGAAAGAAGCTGGAAACAGAATTCATATTCAGTACACAACTAGTTATACAAAAGTCTTAACTGAAAAGTCAGCCAGACCCCTCTGGGAAAATCTGACCCTCTGCTGTCTGCCTGGTGGTTTTTTGTTTGTTTTAATTAGGCTCCACACTAAGTGTGGAGCCCAACACAGAGCTTGAACTCACTACCATGAGATCAAGAGTTAGATACTTAATCAACTGAGCCACCAAGGTCCCCCAGGTGGTTATTTTTAATAAAATTATAAAATGATTGGTTGGCACTACGCTTAGCTTTTGTATATCCTTAACACATTACACTATAATTATAAAATTTCAATGTATAATACTTTTGTCAACATTTGAACTCAAAGACTCAGGATAATCTACATGGACATGTTTACTCTCTCTCAAAATTCAATTTCTCTAGGAAACTTGGAAGGTCTGCTTAGAGACCACAGACTTTTTTTCTTTTTTTAATTAGAAATTTAGATCAGGGACTTTTCACCAAAGGATGAGTAAGAATATATCAATGATGACAAGTTCCACAGCTAGTTCTGATACTCACGCATACCCCAACAAGCAACAGCTGTGATATACAGGTTTAGATTTTAATTAAGAGGCAGTACATCCTAATTGACTGGTTTCCTCCAAAATCAAGAGATTTACAAAATCTAATAATCCTAATTTCTCAGCTAATTTTATTCAGCATAATAGATAATTCCAAAAAAGGCTCTCTTTAGACCAACTAATTCTACAAAGACTATATATTGGGTAGAATCATTTACTGCAAATCAGTACACTTCTTTCTAGGTGATTTTTCACATTCATATTCCTAACCTGAAATTTATAAAACCCTTGACCAAGGCCATTTGTTCTTAAACGACAGGCCACTGACCTTGGTATACTGCAAACACTATATATTATAGTATGACGTAAAACCTTAGGGCGAACATCAGGAGGGCAAGAAGTAAATGAAGCCTCACACAAGAATGAGGAAAAAGGAATACACAGTGGGCTGGAGCATTTACTAACCAGAGGCAAAGAGGTAGCCTTCCTGGCTTACGATTGTTCAAATAATGAGGTTTCTGGAGTCTACAGAAATAGACAAGGGGCAGAGACTCCAGCTGGGCCCCCAAACAATCCACTGTTAGCCCTTGAGCAAACACAAAGTTCAGAGTACAATCACTTTCTTACATCCTGGGTTCATTCTGAATGGCTTCTCTTAGTGACATCTGATTTTCACTGATTTGCCTCTGGGGGTATACTACTTGCCCTTCCACCCTGATTCTGTCTTAAGCAGCCTTCTTGATTCCTTTTGGACTCCACATTTGACTCCACTAGAATAATTTCTCCACCGTTTCCCTCTGTCTAGACAACATGAAATTTTCATAAATGACACCTAAAGTACAATTAGTAGAGAAACTGCAATTTCCACTCTCCTCCCCCGTTCCCCAAAAGAATTGCACATTAACGTCCTCCAGTATGTCAATCAAACACTACCGTGAAGATTAACTCTGTGGAGCCTGGAAGCCATTTAATTCCCAGCTTATTAAATATCATGCCTTTCCTCCTCTACCATAATTAGAAGATTCTTTTCACTAATGCTTGTAGTCTCAGAGATCTAAATGCCTGCTATATCAATACCTGTGTAAAAAAAAAAAAAATCCTTACAAACACCACTTTGTCCAGCTGCATCTAATATAGGGAAATCACAGAAAAAAGCAAAAAGACAAGACAAAAGAGGAGAGAGGCAATGAGAGGCAATAAGAAAAAGGCATGACTCAAGACCATCAGAACCAGGCAGGGATACCTGGGTGGCTCGGTTAAGCATCCAACTCCTGATCTGAGCTCAAATCTTGATCTCAGGGTCATGAATTCAAGCCCTAATAGTTCAAGCCCTGCTTTGGGCTCCACGCTGGGCATGGAGCCAACTTGGGGAGTTGAGGGGAGAACCAGGCAGTACTAGTACTATTATAACTATAACAAGAATGAGGTGGTTTGAAGACACTGCCAGTTCCTTTAAAAAAAAAAAACAAAACTGAAGGAAAGCAAATCATGAAATAACTTTTTGATGGGAGGGGATTCCCCCCAGGGAACATATGGCAATGTATGGAGAAATAGTTGTTGCAAATGGGTAGGGAGAGTACACTGGAGTCTAGTGGATAAAGGTCAGGGATACTGCTAAACACCCTACAAGGCATAGCACAGACTTCCACAATAAAGAATTATCCAGCCCCAAATGTTAATACTATTAGCTGCTGTGGAAAAACCCTGGTATATCTTAATGGTCTGAGACTAACCAAGAGAAACTCTGAATAACTAATAAATGACACAAGTCAGTGCTTTAGCTTTGAATAAGAATAAAGTTTTTTTTTTAAAGATTTTATTTATTTATTCATCATAGACAGAGAGAGAGAGAGAGGGAGGGAAAGGCAGAGACACAGGCAGAGGGAGAAGCAGGCTCCATGCCGGGAGCCTGATGTGGGACTCGATCCCGGGACTCCAGGATCATGCCCTGGGCCAAAGGAAGGCACTGAACTGCTGAGCCACCCAGGGATCCTGTTTTGTTTTTGTTTTGTTTTTTAAGTAATCTCTACTTAAGTAATTTGGGGCTCGAACTTATGACCCTGAGGTCAGGAGTCACATGCTCTTCCCAATAAACCAGTTAGGCGCCCCAAGGATACAGTTTAAATTCATAATTTTGTGTCACTTACTACTTATGTGACCTTAGGAAAGTCCATTATCTTCAATGTCCAAATTTAAAGGGAAAACCCGAGATGCCTAGGTGGCTCAGGGGTTGAGCATCTGCCTTTGGCTCAGGGTATGATCCCAGAGTCCTAGGATCAAGTCCCTTATCGGGCTTCCTGCATGGAGCCTGCTTCTCCCTCTGCCTGTGTCTCTGCCTCTCTCTCTGTGTCTTTCATGAATAAATAAATAAAATCTTTAAAAATAAATAAATAAAAAATAAAGGGAAATCCCTATTCCACAGGGTTGCTATAAAGAAGAACATACGTATAATAGCACCACACAGTCCAATGAATACCGATTATCCCTTTCTTCCTTGGATTACAACTCCCAAAGTGTTTGCAGGAAATATGACACATTCTGGTTACCCATGTCACTATGCCTAAAAAGGTGGTTTCCCAGAAAGAAAACATGTATCAAGAAGGATGAGTACTATAGAGGCATATAATATATATGGGTATCTATCTGAACCCTAAGAGTCACATGAACATCACTCAAACTGCTAAGAGCAGTCAGCCATTCATCCATCAATCTGTTAGTCTATCCAACCACTGATTCAAATCTCAAGTATTTATTGTCAACCACTGGGTATGTATTAATATATAAAATAGATATGGTCCCTGTAGTAGTCTCCAAAAATGGACCCCAGAGAACCATACTGCTTAGTATTCTTGCCCTTGTATGGTCTCCTCCCACACTGAATCTAGACCAGTCTGTTAGCTACTTTAACCATGAGAATGTGGCAATCTGTGCCAGTTCTGGTCCTAGCCTTTAAGTGAACTGACAGCTTCCATTTCCTTGGAACTGTCACTGTGGAAAGCCTTAAGCTACCAAGTAAAAAGTCTGGCTAGATGGCTGGAAAGGGTACATGGTGAGAGGAGTTCCTGAGATTACATGAAGAGGGAGAAGCCTAGCCATCCCAACGGAGCCTCCAGGTGACTCTAGAGAGACACCAAACAAGACCAACAGAAGAACTTCCCATATGAGCCCAGTCTACCCAAAGAACAAAGGAAGATAATAAAATTGTTGTTTTAAGTCACTAAGTTTTGTTGTGTGGTTTTTTTATACATTAAACAAATGAATGAAATAGTTCCTGATCTTGTAGAACTTTCAAGCTAGTCATAACAGCAGCATTAGAACTAAGTCCATGAGAGATTAGTTCTAATGGCTCAGTTGGTTAAGCATCTGCCTTTGGCTCAGGTCATGATCCCAGGGTCTTGGGATTGAGCCCTGCATCGGGCTCCCTGCTCAGCGGAGGGTGGCCTGCTTCTCCCTCTCCCTCTGCCTGCTGTTCCTCCTGCTTGTGCTTGCTTGCTCTCTCACTCTCTGTGAAATCAATAAAATCTTAAAAAAAATTTTTTTTTGAGATGAGCACTGGGTGTTATGCTATATGTTGGCAAATTGAATTTAAATAAAATATTTTTTAAAAAGAACTAAGTCCATAAAATTAATTATAAGCCTGAAGTAATCACATCTCTACTCAAAGAAACCTTGGCTATCAAAACAGACCACCAAACAAGACATCTGGAAACAGATCTTAAACAATAAAACTCAGTACAAACTCACTCACAGTGTCCAAAGCACAAGTTCTCAGTATTGGTCAGAAATGTCAATGTCAATTTAGAAAGAATTGCTACTATTTCCTCTCTATCCCAATCAGGCTCTCTCCCCCACCCCCACCCCCTTTTTTTTTAAGCTTTACTTATTCATTCATGAGAGACACAGACTGAGAGACAGAGGCAGAGACACAGGCAGAGGAAGAAGCAGGCTCCCTGCGTGGAGCCCAATGTAGGACTCGATCCCGGATTCCAGGATCACGACCACAGCCCAAGGCAGGTGCCTAACCACTGAGCCACCCGGTCGTCCCAACACTCTCCCTTTCTGGAACACACTTCCATCCTGGATGGCTCCCTCAATGTAGAAGGTGGCCCTAGAATTTGGGAAATTAAGGCTATTTATGCTCCCTCCTTTATCATGGGGCAGGACCAGTTCCTTTTATGTAAATCACTATAAAAGAGTGCAGGAAAGAGGTGCCTAAGTGGTTCAGTTGGTTAAGCAGTCTGACTCTTGATTTCAGCTCAGGTATTGGGCTCCACGTTAGGCAGAACCTACTTAAAAAAAAAGTGTCCAGAAAAAAATAATATAATATCTCATTCTCTTGCTGTGGGCCAAAATACTTTCTGTATTACTTAACTATCTAACATAGAACTTCACCATGTCCACTGCAAGTGACTAATGGAATTACCTAGCACCAGCTCTATCGCAATAACCATTCTTTATTCACCCTTTATAGGCACCTCACTTTTTTTTTTAAGATTTTATTTATTCACTCACGACAGAGAGCGAGAGCGAGAGCAAGAGCGAGAGAGAGGCAGAGACACAGGCAGAGGGAGAAGCAGGCTCCATGCAGGGAGCCTGATGTGGGACTCAATCCCGGGACACCAGGATCATGTTCTGGGCTGAAGGCAGGTGCCAACCGCTGAGCCACCCGGGGATCCCAGACCTCACTTTTTTATGAACTGTTTTTTTCCAATTTTATATGGTGAGATTTCACAGATATTCCATAAAGCCTGAAGCCCCAAAAATAATACTAAAAAAAAAAAAAAAATCTATAGGCAATATGCCATAGCAAAGGTTTTTGTTTTGTATTTTGAGCAGGGTAATAGGACAAAGGGAAAAAAGAACAGATATTTCTTGAGCATCTAAACTTTGCAAAAGCAACTGGTGCTTAAATCACTTAGCCTTCAAATAATTTTCCAATTGAGAAAATGGATGTTCAGAAAGGCTACTTAAATGCCCACGGTCACACAACAGAGCCAGAAATTGAATCCAGTGTTGCTCAACTCCACTTTCTATTAGAACATGCTATAAGAACAGAGGAGGAGACTGAGAGTTAAAACAATGTTGCATCACACAGGACAAGAGCAAAAGCAAAAATAAAAGGTGACAATGCAAAGGATTTTAGTACACTACAGAGATTTGGGGGAGTGGTGGTAATGGCATTAAAAGAACTCCTAGGTGGTCTAAAATAGTGTTCTCTACCTTAGTGTGTATCAAAACCACCTGGAGAGCTTGTTAAAAATGCAGATTACCTGCCCTCCCTGCCCCCAATGCCCCAAGTTTCTGATTCAATAAACCTGGGGTGAGCCCAGGAACTTGTATTTCTAACAAGTTCCCAGAAGATGCTGATGTTCCTGGTCTGGGGATCACACTTTAAGGACCACCAGCCAAAGAGCTCACAATAAACATATTCCAATATACCTACCCCAACTCTCTGACTTCATCATATCCAGGATAGTACCATGTAACACAACTGCCAAATTTAGTGGGTCTATGAGGGACTAAAAAGTCAGTAACTCTGTTAGGATGAATATTACAGCAACACTACTTTGCTTTCAAGGAGCTAACAGAAAAAGATCAGCCCAGCTTCTGCCTTAATTCTTTTTGAAAACTCCTAAGAAGACAGTGTGAAAAAGAATCAGTACAGCATGCAGGAAAGACTGCTAGACTTCTGGGAAGACACTAGATTGGAGAAACTTAAAGAAAAAAAGAGTTCCAGAACACCTGGGTGGCTCAGTGGTTGAGCATCTGCCTTTGGCTCAGGTCGTGATCCTGGAGTTCTGGGCTCAAATCCCACATCGGGCTCCCACAGGGAGCCTACTGCTCCCTCTGCCTATGTCTCTGCCTCTGTCTCTCTGTCCCTCAAGAATAAATAAACATATAACTCTTTTTTTAAAAAAGGGGACACCTGGGGATCTCTGGGTGGCTCAGTGGTTTGGCGCCTGCCTTCGGCCCAGGGCGTGATCCTGGAGACAAAGGATCAGGCTCCCTGCGAGGAGCCTGCTTCTCCCTCTGCCTCTGTCTCTGCCTCTCTTTCTCTCTGTGTCTCTCATGAATAAATAAATAAAATCTTAAAAAAAAAAAAAAAGTCCATATTACCCAAAGCAATCTATAGATTCAGTGCAATCTCTATCAAAATCCCATTTGCATTTTTTACGGAAAGAAAAAGCTCCCAAAATTCATATGGAATCTCAAATGACCAATAGCCAAAACAATTATTTTTAAGCTTTTACTCAAATTCCAGTTAGTTAGCCAAAACAACTCTGAGAAAGCAAAACAAAGCTGGAGACCTCACACATTCTGATTTCAAAATATATTACAAGCTACAGTAATCGAAACAGTATGGTACTGGTAAAAGGCAGGCACACAGAACAGAATAGAGAGCCTAGATATAAATCGTTGTGTATATGGTCAAAGGATCTTTGACAAAGGTGTCAAGACTCCATGGACAATGGTGGAGCATATGGCTGGCTCAGTCAGTAGAGCATGCTACTCTACTTGATTTCAGGGTCATGAGTTCAAAGCCCAGGTTGGGCATGGAGCCTACAAAAAAAAAAAAAAAAAAGAAAAGACTACATAGATATTGGAGCATCAATAGTTTCTTCAACAAACAGAGCTGGAAAAACTGGCTATCCACATGCAAAAGAATGAAGATGGGCCCTTACCTTACACCATACATAAAAATTAACCCAAAATGGATTAAAGACCTAAACACAAGACCTGAAACTATAAAAACTCCTAGGAGAAAACATGGGAAAAACAAAAAGAAAAAAGAAGACATAGGGGAAAAGCTTTATGATACTGGAAAAACTATGATTTCTTAGATATGACATCAAAAGCACAGGCAACAAAAATAAAGATAGACAAACGTGGCTATGTAAAACCTTAAAAACTTATACACAGAAAAGGAAACAATAAAGAGAGTAAAAATGTAATCTACTGAACAGGAGAAAATATTTGCAAACTATTCATTAGATAATGGGTTAATAACCAGAATATATAAAGAACTCCAAAAAAAAAAAAAAGAACTCCATGGGCAGCCGGGGTGGCTCAGCGGTTTAGCGCCACCTTCAGCCCAGGGTATGATCCTGGAGACCGGGGATGGAGTCCCACATCGGGCTCCCTGCATGGAGCCTGCTTCTCTGCCTGTGTCTCTGCCTCTCTCTCTCTGTCTCTCATGAATTAAAAAAAAAAAAAAAGAACTACAATTTAACAACAAAAAAACCAAATAACCCAATTAAAAAATGAGCACAGCACTTGAAAAGACATTTATCCAAAGAAGATATACAAATGGCAGCTAGGTGTTTCAGTCAGTTGAGCAATGGACTCTTGATTTCAGCTCAGGTCATGAGTGATCTCAAGCCCCACACTGGGCTCCATCCTCAGCAGGGAGTCTACTTGGGATATTCTTTCCCTCCCCCTTTATCCATTCCCCTCTCCCCCATGCGCGCTTTCTCTCTAAAATTAATAAATCTTAAAAAAAAATCTACAAATGGCCAACAAGCATATGAAAAGATCCTTAACATCACTTATCATCAGGAAATGCAAATCAAAGCACAATGAGACACCCACTTTGTACCCATTAGGATGGGCACTGCAAGAAAAAAACAAAACAAAACAAAACAGGAAATCACAATGTTGGTGAAGATGCAAAGAAACTGGAACTTTGGTGCATTGTTGGTGGGACTGAAAAATGATGCAGCCACTGTAAAAAACAGTATAGAAGGTCCTCAGGAAAGTCAAAAATAGAACTAGCGTATGATCCAGCAATCTTCCTTCTGAGTGTATATGCAAAAGAACTTTGAAAGAGTTATTTGTCCTCTGCAGAATTATTCACAATAGACAAGACGTGGAAGCAACCTAAATGTCCAACAGACAAATGGATAAAAAAAAATGTATATACATGGAAAATTATTCAGCCTTTAAAAAGAAGGAAATTTTGTCATATGCTACAACATGGATGAAACTCGAGGACAATTTATGAAGTGAAATAAGCCAATTTCAAAAAGACAAATACTGCATGACTCCTCTTACATGAGGTATCTAAAGTAATCAAACTCATAGAAAAAGAAAACAGAATGGCAGTTGCCAGGGATGGGGGAGTGGTGGAAAAAACAGAAAACTGTTCAAGGAGTATAGTGTTCCACTCACACAAAAAGAAAAATTTTAGAGATCTGTTGTCCAACTCTATGTATACACTTAACCATACTGTACATTTAAAAATTAAGAGGGTAAATTGATATTTTTTATCACAATAAGACCAAAAAAAGGGGGGGGGGGTCACATTTGCCACCAGAACAGAGAAAAGATAAAAAGACCACTTTGCTAAGGTGAAGTGATCCAAGGAAACAGCAGGAAGAGAGAGGAAAACTGAGAAATGTATAGGAACATGTGTAAGGGTGGAAAAAAAATAAAAGAGGTATAAAGTTTCATACTTGTACCCTCTGACGCAGCAAAGGAAAAGGGCGCAGTGTTAACAAACTGCGATTGATTCTCTCTTTATGACAAGGTCATGCTTTCAGCTTTTGCTTCCTTTATTATTCCAATTTTCTGCTCTAACTTGATTCTAATTTCCTGGCAGGTGGCACCCAAGCAGCTTTTCACTGGAACCCACCCCTCTATCCAAAGTGCTCGGCTCACAGGGAGAGGTGCAGACATTCTTCACTAAGATTTCATAGTCCATCATCAAAGGAAGGTTACTTTCATACTACATAACCTGACATAACCGAAAGCTGTTCACTAAAGTGTGACCCAGCCAGCAAATAAGCTTGGCACTCCACTTTCCCTCTTTGGAAACAGAGGAGGAGTTTATTAATTGTTGCTATTAAAGAAAGTCAGGCAGCTTCTCAGGTGAGAGGGCTGTCAGCACGTCAGCCCACAGCCAGCAGGGGACCCCTTGCGGGTGAATTAGGCAGGAATTGAGTAGAGAGGATAGTGCAAGGCCAAGTGCCTCCCTCCAGGTGGAGCTGAGTGGTAGGGCACTTGCCTACCCAGGCACTAGGAGGGCCCAATGGACAGAGCATCTGACCCTTAACCTCAGGGCTGAGAGTTCAAGCGCCACGTTGGGGATGGAACCTACTTTAAAAACAAAAATACTGTCTTCACAAAACCATCCACACATTTTGCTTGAGCTAATGCAGAGGTAACCAACATGAAACTGAAATTAAGAAACCAGCCCAGTGCAGATTAAGGTACAAAGAAAGTTCCATGCCTTTACTAAAGGGGCAATTACTACTCAATTCCTGCTGATAATTATGTAGGAATACAAGCCAGATCTAATTTTTTTTTTCAAAAGTATCCAGAAATCTGGACTTATGTGGGAAAAAACTGAAATTTTCAGAAACACTGTAAAGGTCAAACAAACACATCTGAAAGTTATTTTTCAATCTCTGGGTTAATGGTACAGGCCCACCTACTAAAGCCAAATTTGCTCACATGAATACATTGTCTGGAATGCTCCCAAAAAAAGTAAAAGATGCACTGGATCCTCCCCTCCCTATAAATTAATAAGAAATCCAAGAGGAGGAGAAGCTACCTGCATAGTTCTAATGAGCTGGGACCGATTACAATAAGCAAAATATATTATGCAAACAGAACCCCATACACCTGGTGTTATTGTCTTAGCAAAACCTCCAACGCACCCTTTAGAGCACTACTGTGCGCAGATACAGTAAAGAAGGGGATCTGAAGGGGGAAGAATGAGTACATGGGAAATTGCTCCCAGTGTATCTGCAGCACACACATAGATCCCACTGTAGTCCCTGTAACACTCCAACACTCTGAGCTGACAGAAGCGATTACATCTTTTCAAGTTCTCAGTGTGTATACAAAGCACACAGCCTGCTCTACACCATTCAGCCCCAGAGAGAGGGATGATGGGGGATAATTTAGATCAGTCTTAACAGGTGCTAATTTGACCTGCAGTGGGAAAAGGGCTGCCTTTTGAGCAAACAGCCTGCAGGGCCTAGAGGCTCACACCCTCCCCCACACCAGGGCAAGCCTCCTCACTTGCAAACAATTCCCAAGACGGATACTGAGCAAGGTTGGAAAACCCTGCTTCAGGGCAGATAGGAGAGGAAACTAGGAAATCTTTATGCACTTACACCTGCTTTTAACCAGCAAAGAATCTTTTAAGAGCCAATACTTAGGACATCTAGTCCAAAGTAGAGAGAGGAGAGAACCAATGCAGGAGTCCCTTACCTGCCTCTTCAGAGCCTTTATTATCATAATGCCTTCTATTACTATAGCACCTGACTCTATTCCAAATCACGTATCATAAAGCAGGGATTGGCAAACCAGGGCCTGTCGGCCAAATCTGGCCTGCTGCCTATTTCTGTACAGCCCATGAGCTAAAAATGGTATTTATATTTTTAAAGAGCTGAAAAACATCAAAAGAAGACTATTTCATGACACGTGAAAATTATATGAAAGTCGCATTTGTGTCTATAAATATAATTTTATTGGAACAGAGCCACACTCATTCACTTACATGTTGTCTCTGGCTGCTTTCATGCTACAATGGCAGAGTTCAATATTTGCAACAGAGACCGTATGGCCTACAAAGCCTGAAATTTTCACTATCTTGCCCTTCACAGAAAAAGTTTGCCAATCTTTGATATAGAGGATATAACCAGGGATCATGCTCAGAATTCAAAAAGGCTCAACTACAGTGACCCAGTTGAGCAGGTGAGCAGTGAAGGAGGGGATCCCTGGATGGCTCAGCAGTTTAGCGCCTGCCTTTGGCCCAGGGCGCAATCCTGGAGTCCTGGGATTGAGTTCCGCGTCAGGCTCCCGGCATGGAGCCTGCTTCTCCCTCTGCTGGCTTCTCTGCCTCTCTCTCTTTCTATGTCTATCATGAATAAATAAATAAAATATTAAAAAAAAAAAAGGTGAGCAGTGAAGGTGAAAATGATTAATACTAGTACCTCTCTTCCACCCTCCCCTCACCCTATTGCCAAAAAAAAATGGGTTTTCTAATTACCCCTAAAGACAAGTCAAAAATCTAAGTGTTACTGCCTTAGAATAAGGCAAGAGATGCCCGGTTTCTCTCATTTAACAAGACCCAGAAGACTAGGTGGCCTAAAGCAGTAAATGAATGTCAAAGATGGAACCAAGGTTATGTCTCCCTCATACAAGATTGATGGAAAAGAAAAGCATGTGAACATCTCCAGGTGGCAGATATTTAGAATTAAGAAAACAAAAATCCTTTTCAACCCTGAGTAACAGGTTCCTGAGAAACCCAGTGGTAAGAGAATTTACCACTGAAAAACTTACAACCTTATGGGACCAAAAAAAAAAAACCAAACCAGGAACAGGAGTCCCAATCTATGAAATTATATTCACTGAACTAAAACAGGAAACAGAAAATATCTTAAATTAGTAACAATGAATACTGTACAATTAATTTTCATTTACCATTAGCAATGTTCCTACTTTTCGGCCCCAGCAATTTCACTTCTAAAAATTCATCCTCCTCTAGAACACATGCACAAGTACACAAAGATGACACAGCAACTGTCTGTGAAAAGCAAAAAACAGAAACAATCCAGATTCTATCGACAAGGCACTGATTAATTATAGTCCATCCGATTGCTGGAATACTATGCCACTGTCAAAAGGAATACAACAGATCTATATATTTACCAACATGGAAAAATGTCCATGACATATTAAGTAAAATATGTAAATGGTAGAACAATAGATTTAGTATGATCCTGTTTTTACAAATAAAGAAAAAAATGTGTTTTTACTTACATAGAAAAAAAACTCTGGAGTTAACACATAAATTGTTAACTGATTAGCACTGCAGAGAACATTTTTTTTTATATCACACATTTCTGTAATGTTTGAATTTTTACAAATGAATTTGTATTTGTTTTATAAGCAGAAAACAACAGACGTTTCAAAATTTCCACTGATTATCTCTCACTAGAGCTTTTTGAGGCTTTCTCTGTTTCAATAACATGCCATTATGGGTTGGGGGGGGGTGTCAAGGCTTTGTTGCAGATAAGACTGCCTGCTAAGAGGCTTGCTTGCTTTATTTATTTAGCAACTCTTCATCCAAACATTTATGGCCTTTCTAATTCTGACATAATCATTGACTCCCGCCTTCTGGTTTTACCAGTCTCAAGACACAAATTAATCTAAAAGCGTGTGATGTTGCCTAACTTTAATTTACCCTATTTAGCAGAGCTCTTCAGTCTATTCTCAATCAGCAGCCACAGTGATCCTTTAAAAATATAAGATCATGCTACTCTGCTTCCGATGGCTTTCCAAACCACTCTGAGTAAGAGGTAAAATCCTTTAAATGGTTTAGAAGGCCCTGCATAATCCACTCCCCATCACCTCTCTACCTTCATCTTCTATCACTCTACCCTTTGCTGTGCTCCAGCCAAGGGTCTCAGGGATTTTGCATTTGCCCTTCTTTCTTCTAGAATGCCCTTGCCCTCAATGTTTAGAGTTTACTCCCTTACTTCTTTGAGGTCTCTGCTCCAATATCACCTTCCCAGACTTCCTTTGATCCCCTATTTAACACTGCAAACTTCCACCCCAGTACCTCCTACGTTTTAAAATATTCTCCATAGAACTTACCACCACTTGGCATACTGGCTAAATATTATATCTATTTGTTTGTCGTCTTCCTCTCATTAGAACGAGAGATTTACTGTAGGTGCTTAGTAAACATTTGTTAACTAAATGTATAAATGAATGAATCAATCAGAGTAATTATTTCACTAGCCCAATGCCCAGAGTTATAATAAGAGCCTCACTCACCTGTGACAGCCCTTGCCATAGTCCCAGGTGACTACAGGACTCAGTCCCACCTCTAAGGCCTGGTTTTAACTTCCCCCAGCTTCCCCTACATCTTTCTAAATACTAATCTTCTTATTCCACCATCAGTTTTGTCTTCTTTTTGATTCCTCAATACCTGCTTCTCTCTATTCCCAGAACAAATCATGATTTGGTCATATCACAAATTAATTCCTCTTGGTTGAGAATTCTTCCCTATTTGTCCTCAAATGCCAAAACTTCTGAGTAAGAAGAACTCAAAAGTTAGGAAGGATTTATTGTAACTTGAATACCAAAGACAACAATTTCACCAACCTTTTAGGGGCATAATTAGAGGTAAAGCAAAACTCTATCTTAATTATAAGAATTATGGCCCCCCACAAAAAAGAACATAGTATCTCAAAACTAAAAAAAATGTAATAATTTTAGTAATGCTCAGATACCAAAACGAAAAAAATTAGAGCACCTGTTTTCTCAAATTCAGAACACCCTACTCTAAGCAGATTCAGTGAAAGCCTTTCACAGAAACAAAGGACCAATGGGAAACAGAACCTTCACATTTAATTTGGCTTACCTGCATCTAATTTGGACTCTATCAAGACCAACTATTTCATCATTGAGACTGCGAAGACTTTTTCCTGTGGCTTTTAAGTTTTTTTAAAAGTAATCTCTATAGCCAATGTAGGACTTGAATTCAAGATCCTGAAATCAAAAGTCACATGCTCTGCCAACTGAGCTCAGTCAGGCAATCTGAGACTGCAGAGTCTTTAAGGAGAAACAACAACACTGACTGGCAGAGGTATTGATATCAATGAAAGGCCAAGCCACAGACCAACAAAATGGTATCAAGAAGCAGCTGTACAGCCAATATCTCTGATGAATATCGATGCAAAAATCTTCCACAAATACTTGCAAACTGGATCCAATAATACATTTAAAAAAATGATTCAGCGGGGGGTGGGGGTGACGGGCACTGAGGGGGGCACTTGATGGGATGAGCACTGGGTGTTATTCTGTATGTTGGCAAATTGAACACCAATAAAAAATAAATTTATTAAAAAAAAAAAAAGATTCACTGAGCGCCTGGGTGGCTCAGTGGTTGAGCATCTGCCTTCAGTTCAGGTTGTGATCCTGGGATCAAGCCCACATCAGGCTCCTCACAGGGAGCCTGCTTCTCCCTCTACCTGTGTCTCTGCCTCTCTCTCTCTCTCTCTCTCTGTGCCTCTCATGAATAAATAAACAAAATCTTAAAAAAAAAAAAAGATTCACTACAATCAAGTGGGATTTGTTCCTGGGTTGCAAGGGTGGTTCAATATTTTCCAATCAACCAACCAAAGTGGTACAACACATTGAATGAGAAAGGAATCATATGATCATTTCACCAGACGCAGAAAGAGCATATGACGAAGTACAGGATCATTCATGATAAAAACCCTCAACAAAGTAAGTTTAGAGGGAACATACCTCAACATAATAAAGGCCATATAGCAAACATCATCCTCAATGGAGAAAAACTGAGAACTCATCCCCTAAGGTCAGGAACAAGATAGGGATGTCCATTCTCACCACTTTCATTCAACATGGTACTGGAAGTCCTAGCCACAGCAATCAGATAACAAAAAGAAATAAAAGGAATCCAAATTGGTAAAGAAAAAGTTAAACTGTCACTATTTGCGAATGATATGACACTATATATAGAAAACTCAAGATTCCACAAAAAAACTGCTAGAACTAATAAACAAGTCGCAAGATACAAAATCAATGTGCAGAAATCTGTTGCATTTCTATACACCAGTAATGAAGCAGTAGAAAGAGAAATTAAGAAAACAATCCGATTTATAATCACATCACAAATAATAAGATACCTAGGAATAAACCTAACCAAAGAGGTGAAAGACTTGTCTGTCCTCTGAAACCTATAAAACACTGATGAAAGAAACTGAGGATAACACAAAGAAATGGAAAGACATTCCATGCTCATGGATTAGAAAGACAAATATTGTTAAAATGTCTATACTAACTCAAAGCACTCTACATATTTAACTCAATCGCTATCAAAATACCAACATCATTTTTCACAGAACTAGGAGAAACAATCCTAAAATCTGTATGGAACCACAAAAGATCTCATATAGCCAAAACAATCTTAAAAAAGAAAAGCAAACTGGAGGCATCACAATTCCAGACATCGAGTTATCTTACAAAGCTATAGTGATCAAAACAGTATGGTAAGTGGCACAAAACCAGACACATAGATCAATAGAACAGAATAGAAAATCCAGAAATAAACCCACAATTATGTGGTTAATTCATCTTTGACAAAGTAGGAAAAAATATCCAATGGGAAAGACAGTCTTTTCAACAAATGGTATTAGGAAAACTGGAAAACTACATGCAAATGAATGAAACTGGACTTTCTGGGCAGCCCAGGTGGCTCAGCGGTTTAGCACCGCCTTCAGTCCATGGCATGATCCTGAGGACCCAGAATGAGTGCCACGTCGGGCTCCCTGCATACAGCCTGCTTCTCCCTCTGCCTGTGTCTCAGCCTCTGTGTGTGTGTGTGTGTGTGTGTGTCTCATTAATAAATAAAATCTCAAAAAAAAATAAAAGAAACTGGGCTTTCTTACACCATACACAAAAATAAATTCAAAATGAATTAAAGACTTAAATGTAAGGGACACCTGGGTGGTTCAGTGGTTGAACATCTGCCGTTGGCTCAGGGCGTGGTCATGGGTTAAGTCCTGCATAGGGCTCCTGGTGAAAAGCCTGCTTCTCCCCCTGCCTCTCTATGTCTCTCATGAAGAAATAAATAAAATCTTAACAAAAAAAAAAAAAACAAAAAAAAAAAGACTTCAATATGAGACCTAAAACCATAAAAATCCTAGAAGAAAGCAAGACAGTAATTTCTCTGACACTGGCTGGAGCAACTTTTTTCTAGACAGGTCCCCTGAGCAAGAGAAACAAAACCAAAAATAAAGTTTTGGACTACATCAAAATAAAAAAGGTGTCTTCTGTGTACAATTCTAGGTAATGCTACTTCATTTATTCAACAAGAAATTATTAAGGCAACAACTCTCTGAAGGCTAAAGGATGTAATACAGTAATGCGTTTTTTCTTTTTTTACTAAGCCAAAAAGAATTTATACTGCATAATGAATCATAGAGGATATAATTTCAATTCCATTTGTTGAATTCAACTAATATTTGTTGAGCACCTATGATGTGCCAGGTAGTATTTTAGGGACAGCAGGAATACAGACATAATCGCTGCCTCAAGGGGCCTCATTGATAGAAAGGGAAACAAATACTTTTCTGTCATGTGTACAATATTGCAAGTTAAGTATCTACATCTAGTACAAACAACAAAGAGAAAGTGATTATTTGGGACATTCAGGGAGGTTTTCTCAAAGGAAAAGGTGACAGCTGTGTTAGGTTTTGAATAATAAATCAAGTATACACTCATCCAAAAGAGTGCAGCAAAGCTACTAAAGATGGACCCCTCTCTGTATTATGATCAAGCTGCAAAGACTTGTGCTTTCCTAATTTCTAGGTTACCTTCTCCCTCTTATGGATCTATGACTAGCCCTGCAAGAGCTCCCCGGAAAATCCCCATGTGACTAGAGCTAAGGCATCAAACAAGTTTGTTGGACCACAAAGCCTCAAGAGGCTTCAGACTGCTCCAAACTCCAAAGCAATTCCCTCACAAACGTCTAAAAAAAAACCAAGAAATCATATGAGGGCTTCCAACTCTAACCTTTAATGTTCTGGGCCAAATTTCCCCAATCTTCTTTTATCATAAGGGAAAAGTACAGATCAAGATATCAGTTCTCAGAACACATTCAATCTTATTAAATACTTCAGAAGAAAAGCCTTGTCACCTTTCTGGAGAAGGAATGCAGACAGAATTTAGCTGAGGAAGATTTGGCCCAGATTTTGATCTTCCATTTGTTGGAATTTTTACAGTGAACTTCCCTAACTGGGATCACTCCCAAACAGTGCAGTTCTATGGGCAAATAACTAAAACAGTGTTTCTCCTGTATCCTTAAAAACATTGTATTGGTTACACTTCTCTCAAGAAACAATATTTACAAATGATTTATCAAACCTCCAATTTCTTACAAAGAGAACTGACTGAAGAGCCACCACCCTCATCCCACCTCTGCACCCCCCCCCCCCCCCCCCCCCGTGCGCCCCGCACCCAGGGAATGAATGATCTACAGGAGCAATAGAGGTTCTGATGGAAAAAACTCAATGCATGAAAGCACTAATTTCAATGAAAAAGAGGAAAGAGTGCCCTTCCTAGGATCTAGGGGTTTGAAACCCACTGTTGTTATAAGTACATCTTATTTTTTTTTAAAGATTTATTTATTTATTCATTCATTCAGAGAAAGCGAGAGAGAGGCAGAGACACAGGCAGAGGGAGAAGCAGGCTCCATGCAGGAAGCCCGATGTGGGTCGATCCGGGTCTCCTGGATCACACTCCGGGCTGCAGGCGGGGCTGCAGGCGGAGCTAAACCGCTGCGCCACCAGGGCTACCCTATAAGTACATCTTAAACAGTCATTTCCGCCCTGTGTATCTAAGTTTTCTCAGTAAAAAAAAAAAAAAGGGAGGACTTAAATACACTCTAGGTTTTCTCCAGTTTTTTTGTTTTGTTTTCTCCAGTTTTAAGACACCATTTAAATAATTTTCTCTTTTCCTTTTTTTTAAATTTTATTTTCTCTTTTCCTAATATCAGCCTTTCAAAGCCACAAGGACTCCTGCTGCAAGCTGCAGGGAGCCACAATACCTTGATCTTCTGCTAGATCCTGGGCTATCAAGACCTAAAAAGAAGTTTCTGGTGGTAAGGAAAGGGTCTGCCACCCAAGTTATAACTTGTAAGCTGGAGTCAAGACTACACAGGAATCTTCCCCTCTTCTGCCCACAGACAAAAGGAGACAAATGTGAACTGGGGATCACAGGTCAAACGACATAGAGTTATAATGAAATACACATTTGTGCTCAATATTCTCACTAATTTGCAAACACTATTAATTAAACCAGCGGCAGCAAAGATCAAAATATGCCTCTTTAGTCTATCACCTACTTCAAGGCCAAAGAATAAACCTCCCTTCAAGTAGACTAGGCACCTAATAAGGACACCTTTTCCTCCTGGCCAGTCTAGTGGCAGCAGCAGCTCAACAGTGACACCTGCTGGGGAAATCCAAGGAAGGGCTGGCTTATCAGCTAGAGAACATCAAGTCCCTTTTGAAGGTGGTAGAAGATGCTGATTAGCACCAGTGTATGGATTAGTAATTGACACTAGAATACAGCCACTCAAATTAAGAGGAAGTGATGGCCCTTCTGTAAAGGTTGTACACTTGGAATATTTTACAATGTTCCTCAATTTTGAGCAGGCTGTCAGCCTTTACAGTATATCTATCTCATCCTAGTTCATCTTAAGTGATTCCACAAATCATGTAAATACTGTATTTTACAATGAAACCATGCATTATTTGTATTTTTAAAAGAAAAAAATACATATGCACAATTGTTTATACCAAGATGGGAAGGGATTTCATCTACTACAGCCTACACTTTTAAATGTTTAAGCTTTTTATATTTAAACCACAGTTTCTGGGTTTTCACGGTCTACTTCATTAAGAAATGATTAATATCTTAGTCATATGTGGCTTTTTACATTTAATTAAAATTTAAAAATTTATGTGTAGTTTCTCAGTTCACACTAGCCACATTTCAAATGCTTAATAGCCACGTGTGGCTAGTGCCTACCACACCGGACACCACAGATACAGAACACTTTTATCACTGTAGAAGGTTTTACTGGATGGCATTGCTCTAGAGAAACATTACAGTATCTTCAGATGAAATTACATGATGTCTGGGTTGGGGGAGTGAACAGGGGATATAGATGAATGAAAGCTGGCTAAGTGCTAATAATTTTTAAAGTCAGGTGATAGATATGTGAAAATTCACTTATACTTTTCTCTTTATTTTTATATGTTTGAAGATTATGATAATAAAAAGTTAAAAGACAATAAAAATAAATAAAAATGATGAACCTTTCTATGAGGTATCAATACCATGGTGGGCAGCTTAGAAAAATCTTCAGTGACACACACCAGAACTCAAATCCCCACTCAGGAACCTACTTACGGATCATTAACAAGAAACTTGATTCCTCTGAGCCTCACTTTCCTCAACTGTAAGATGAGACATTTAATACCTGCCTTACACAGAATTATGGTGGAAATTAAAAATATAAAGACACAGTATCTAACACATAGTGGGCCCTTAGTAATTGATATCCTTAGTTATTATCAAACAGAGTTTATTTTAAACCACTCAGGTATTTCTCAGGACACCACCACCACCAGGAGAGGTACTGCTACAATACAATAGAATGGACAAAGGCTGACCAGAAGCCCACTGGTACTATGGAAACAAGTACTGGGAGGCTTTTAGAACAGTAACTGAAGACAGTTCTTTTACAGCTACCTTTCATAAACTCTTTGCATGCCTACTCTATGTCACGCAATGTGCTTGCTACCTTCCCACCTCTCTTGACAAAGAAGAGTGACAGTCTCAGGTTCCTATTATGGGCCACTATGCAAGGCAAAATATTCCAAAGCCGGGAATTTGGTAGGTGTTAATCCAGAACTGGTCTCAATTATATGCACATAGTAACAACCTCTATTATTCTATCTCTCATATCCAACCAAGTGTCCTATCTTCCCCTTAGCAACTGCCCCTAGTAGCCACCCACTATCTTGCATTCAACATGTTCTTTCCTGTCTTAGAATGTGCTGGTCCCCTAAAATAAAAAGGTCTTTCCTTTTCCAAAATCCTACCCATTTTTCAAGACTTGATTTTGCACGGCCTTCTTTGATGGCACTTCCCTCTCTGAAATGAGACTGCATTTAATCACAGTACCACACAATGAAGCATTTGGGTCATCTATGTTTTTTATGTAATTGCATGTAAATAAGTCTTGCCTCTATAATAACACTCCCAGTGGGTAAAGACCAGGTATTATACTTCTTTTTAATTCCCTACAGTGCCTAGCACAGTGCTGGAAAAATTGTAACCATTCAACAAATACTTATTAACTGGGTAATTCTCTATAAAGCATTCTCTCAAAATAACAAGTACATTATGTGCACAATCCATATTCCCACCCTTGTTAGAAGCTTATGTCAGAAATTTCAGTTGCTTCAACAGAGGATGTAATGCAGAGCAATATGCTGTTTGGATCCAACAGGCATATTCTGGGAGTTGCTGATTACGCTAAATGTGACCTTTACAGAATTACAGAAAGAAGTCCCTAATAAATCAAGATAGATGCGCACATAGCCATACATGGAACATGTGGTGGGCGGTCAACTACACCCACTCTGTTTCTTCCATGGAAGAGTTGCCTGGGATGCTGATCTGAGTATGGAGAGGCCTTCCTTCTATAAAGAACAATTATTCTTCTTCCCCACCTTGAGGTGAATGCCCATCTGGAAAATCTCCTCAAAGAATCTTAACTAAGCAACTAATTTGCTATCCAAAAAGTATCTCTAAAAAATGGACTTTCCTTGACATGTATAAGATATATATATAATTTTCTTTTCCCTATGTCAAGTTGCAACGTTTCAAAAGATAGGGTTTAACAGGTGAACAGTTGTCCAAAGAGGCACGACTGAAAAAGAACTAACAATGTTCATCTGTACCAAGCAGAGTTCTCTTTTACTACTTATTCCTAAGCACTCTGGGAAATTTTTTTTCACAATAACTAGTGCTGCACATACAGTCCTCTAAGAAGTTCACAAAGTAGGGCAGAACAAGTCAATGGCTCTACCTCCTCTTGCATCTCTAACCTGATCTACATTCTCTTTCAAGGCTAAAGGTCTCGTGACAGTTAGCCAGAAAAGGAGCTAGCAGAACCAACTGACTTATACCGTTAGGACCCATCCTATCTCTGCCACCAGAGCAAGATTTTTCAAGAAGATGCAATGGACATCAGGGAGACCAGAACCAGATGCCATGGGTCCCAGACACTCCAGATCCAGTCACAACATCTACAGGACTGAAGGAAGAGACGTTAGGAGAAAAGTAAGGGATGTAGGAGAAGATAAGAAAGCACCTGCTTACCTCCTGAGCGAATCTTCCTCAGAGCTCTCCTCAGGCATATCCTGATGTAAGGCCTCCTGTGATACAGTTCCAGATCTGCTAGACTGGGTGTAAATTCTTTCCCAGTGGCCTGTCTCCTGGTTGAAGGCCACCCCCACAGTCCTCTCCTCCTGCGGACTAGCAGAGCTGCTCAACTCCAGCCTGCTGGAGCTGGGTGTTTGGCCCTCAGTCCGCTCAAGGGGTGGCAACTGGCTGCCACTTGACGGCATGCCCTCGAAGGTGCTGGGGACCTGCCAGGAGGAGCTGGCCTCGCTAGAGGAGTAGTTAGGTGTGGTTCTTTCCCAGCGCAGGGTGTCGTTGTTGAAGGTCAGGAGATTGTGGCAAGCGCGACAGCGGTTCAGGTGGCCACGGGACAGGTTGGAGTTGTTCTCACTACTGTGTGGGGTGGGCTGGTGGGAGGGGCCTGGCCTCTCAGACTCAATGTTGTTATTGAGCATTTCCTGGGCCTGTTGGGTCTGGGGGGCTTCTCCGCTCAGGCTATGGTCTAGCTCCTGAAGCCGGTCATACTCCAGAAAGAAGCGTCTCAGGTCACACTGAAGCTCATGGCGAATGCTGCCTGAGTTGTTTTGGCTGGAGCCACTTCCTCCATCTGACTCAGCTGCCAACCCTGAAGTTGGAAAACCCCTCCCTTCTGTGGCTGAAGTGTACACAGACGCTTGAGAGCCACCTTCCTGCTGTCTCAGCACAGATAGCAAACTCACCGAAGAGGCACTGGTCCTGGGCGGAGGCATGGATTCTGCCTCAGAGCGGGAGTTCAGACTGAGCACTGTCCGGGTCCACTCAGACCCTGTCAGCCCAGGAGCTATTTCTCGGTGATACCTAGAAGGGTGGCTGGACAGAGGGCCTCCCAAAGAGCGACGGGTGGGACCCAGACTGAGGTTGCGGAGCGTGTTGCCGGCAGTGCTGCTCTGGACTGTACTGAAGGCAGACGGCCGGTTCAGGAGGCCCTGGTCCTGCTGCGTTGATGAGGCCTGCTCCGGGGGATGGAAGGGCTCGGTCTGTACAAAAGAAAAGGAAGGGGTAGTAGCCCTGGCAGAAGCAGGGGGGACACTGTCCTGGTGTGGCAAGAGGGAAGGAACTCGAGTGCCAGAGCAGCGGCTGCAAAGGCACAGGATCCCAAGGTGCTGGCAGCACTCAGCTGTGGGGTAACTGACCCGCTGTCGGAGCCTGATGTAAGCGGAAGTCCTGGGGCGCTCCGTGGAGGGCTGAGGGGGAGGCGGTGGGGGTGAGGGGGTAGCAGAATCTTGCACTGTGCTTTGCTCTCCCACCTGGATGCCAGAGGAGCGGGAGGACAGCATGTGCAGGAAATTGTGGAGGAGAGGCGTCCGGCGAACTGGCTGTGATTGCAGCAGAGCACGCTGACGGTAGTGGGATAACTCTGTTCCGTCGATGGGGATCTCTGGTTCATCATCACCCTGCAATGTGGAGCCAGGTGGGGCAGGGGTAGAGCAAAGCAGTTAGGTAGAACCTCCAGGTCAATTAAGGAAAACTAACTACTAATAACCATCCAAGCAAACCAACCTTAATGGATTGACAACAACTCTATCCTGAAGCACTGAGGATTAACTAACTGATTTCAGATTCTGGATCATCATATGGAATTAAATTATTCATTCCAATCAGTGACATTTCTGAAGGAGTACAGGGGCAAACCAATTCTTTATAAAACATATCTCTATGACATGGAGGCAGTGAAGGAAGCAAAATGTCAACCAGCCAGTGGCACAGAAATGACAAGCTATCCAACACAGCCTAGTTACTTCTAATAAGGTGATCACTTGGTGGGCTTCAGAATTGACTCCCCATCAAGATTATGGCTAGCTAGCACATGGAATATGCAGTATGAAGCTAGTTTTGAATCTCAGCTGGAAAAGAAATACTTGGGCATTACAAATTATAAGTCCAATATAGTAGAAACCAGAGCACTAGTTTAGAAAACAATTCTCAGTTTAGATGGAGCTGGAACTGCTGACTAACTTACCTGCTGATTGGAAGGGTTAACAATGGCTGTGAGTAAGTAGTGTCCAAGAGGATCAAATCTCACCAGACTGAAAACACAGAAGAGAAAGACAGACACAGATAGATGTTAATGGTGAAAAGGAAGCCTGTTTTCAAATGTATAGCAATCATTACTGATAACTGTGGGATTACCCAGGTATTCACTTCATGCTAGAAACTTTCAAAATTTTTGAAGATTACAATAACAGGGCTCAATACTTCCTGTTAACCTCCTTGCACTTGCGAGAATAAGGGAATATGTATCACAAAAATAATTTAAAAAAGCAGCTAGGCTCCCATCCCAAGAAACAGCTACATTAAACACACTCTTGCTAATATCTAAGAGCCTATCATAAAAGTAAAGCATAGCACGCTCCCATACCCTGCCACAGGGTTAGTTTTTCCCTCACAAAGCAGTTACAATGGCAAGAAGCAGGAGTTCTGGTGACAATGAACAGTTTTAGCATCAAGTGACATAGCTGAGACTAGAAAATTTTCTTATATCCAACTGCAATACCAAGAGAAGCAAAGAAAACTAATGCATTAACTTTATTCAGGCAGTATGTGTTTTGATCTTGAGGGCTAAATATCAATTAGCAGATCTGACATATACTTACATCTCCATTTTTCAGTTTGATAAATACAAATAACTGGGCTTAGCAACTACCCACCAAGTTAACCTCTACCAGAACACCTTTCAGGTTTCCACCCCACCCCCCAAAAAAAGGGCTACCCCAAACCTAGACAGCTTTGAACCTAAAAGACATTCTAACAACTCTGGCCTACAGAGGCCAGAAGATAAGATCAATCAGGAATAGCTAAAAAGAACTGCTGATTGGCCAGCAGTTTAGAAAGTAGGAGGAGCTGAAAAGATAACCACTTGCTCTGAGTAAGTATAACAAACTGCTTCCTGAGGTGACAGCAAGTGCAAATGTTCTCTGCCAATGTTCTCTGCCAGACATTGCTGGTGGACAGAAAGCACTCACCGGACCCGCTCCATCTCGCTAGCTGTCTTCACCACAGCAAAGGGCTCCCGCCGACTCCAATCCCAGAAGTGGATCTCATTGGCAGTGGCAATCAGCAGGAGCTGAGCCGTAGGGTGGAAAGCCAGAGAAGCAATGGCATTGTTGCTGTCTGTGAACCAGCTTTCACTGCCACCCTATAAATGAACCAATCCTAATTATTCTCAGGTTACAAACTGGCAGCAGACTAGGATGTCAATTTTAAGAAAGGATCATTTAGGGGTGCCTGGGTGGCTCAGTGGTTGAGCGTCTGCCTTTGGCTCAGGGCGTGATCTCGGGTCTGGGGATCGAGTCCCACATCGGGCTCCTGCAGGGAGCCTGCTTCTCCTTCTGCCTGTGTCTCTTCCTCTCTCTCTGTTTCTCATGAATAAATAAATAAAATCTTTTTTAAAAATAAATAAATATGTCCTCTATAAAATGTAAGAATTCAGTGATCTGGTAGTGTCACCAATTTATCAGAAAATTATTACTGTCTATCAGTTCTCCAAGTCATCTACAATCCAAAGCAATGAGCATCCACATAGTTCCTATTTCTGAAGCCTGTGAAAATGCAAGCTTGGTGCATGACATGGTACACAACAACCCACTAGCAAGTCTCCAGGACAAGAAGCATATTGCTTTGGCAGTCATGATCAGAATACAGTACATTCTTGCTCTAAAACAAAACGCATCTATCCTGAACATATTTTAAGAACTTCCAGAACTATGTCACAATGGGCAAAAGGAAGAATAGCTAAATAAATGGAGGAATATTGACTAGACTTTCCACTATTTAAGTGGGTAAATCACTTACTCAGATGTAGTTCTGAGAACCTGGCTAGTCTCTCCTCCAGTTAAGAACTCAATGGTAAACAACTCTCTGCATTTAGAGTATCAAAGAAATGGAAATACTTACATGCAAATCCCAAATCCTGACCTCCCCATCTAGGCAGCCAGAAGCAATAAGGCCTGAGATGGTGGGATGAAAAGTGACACACCACGGAGTACGGCGGTGTCCAATCAGAGAATGAACACATTTACCAGTCTTCACTTCCGTAATATAGATATTATGGTTCACGTGGGTGGAGGCCAATAGAGTCCTAGGGAATCAAAGGGTGGGAAGTGAATGTAAAGTGTGTAGGAGGGTAACAAATTTTATCAGTTCTGGATAGTCAGCTTTGGAGTATTCCCCACCCCAGTGCGGAAAAGCTACACCTTAGGCATTACAAAAAAAATAGAAATATTATATCTTTAAAAGCTTTGGCTTCTCCACACTGTCCCCAAATAACACACATCTCCTTCAGAGACTATTTTTTTCTAGCTGGAAAAATTATCATGCCATCAGTGGCCTATTATCACACAGGCAAAGGGCTGTAATTGAGAAACTTCCCAAGTTTGATTCTCAAGGTCCACTGTTTCCTTTGCTTATCCCCATTATTTCTATGGTTAGTACTGTTCATCTACTTTCACCTTCTGATACACTGGAAAAGCTCTGTTCATGCAAAGCTTCAAAGAGCCCTTAGGGATGTTACCAAGCTAGGCCAAAGATATAAAAAGCAATGCTATTGCCAAGTCTTAGATTAAGTTACAGATAAGTACTAGGTACCTGTCTGGGCTGAAGGCCAGTAAAAAGGTAGAGCGTGGACTATCTGGCAGTTCTACTCTCTGAAAAACAAACCAAAAAAAGTCAAAATACATTATTTATAAACTATGGCTTACTCTATCTCAAAAGCACACAAGCCACTATAGACTAGTGTTCAGTATAAGCTGAGAAACTGGAGACAATGATCAAGACTCAAGTTGAGAGAAATCCAAATTACCTTAAAGAAAAATGTCTAGCTCTAAAGGGAAAAGATATTTCTAGCCCATAAATTCTTCCAAATTTATTTTTAAGACTCCATTAAGTTAGATACATCAATTCTCTTGCACAAAATAAATCATATCCCAATTCCATTAGCCCATTCTAAAACCCCATTCTACTGTCACCCCTCCAAATCCTATGTCAAAAATATCCGTTTTTCCTACCTTGCCTTCCCATTTCATCCACCGAGTTTTATCTTCCACTAGCTCCTGAAGAAGCCGCTGAGCTCCAAAGGCCCGAGTGCCCCGTTCTCGCCCCCATAGTATCCGGACAGCATTCTTCTCTGGAACAACCTTCATAGTGCTCAGTAGCCACTGTCACACCAGGCACAGGAAGAGAAGGAGCAAGCAATAGCTCCACAAGCTGAAGCAGCTAAAATGAGGCCATTCAGGTCCTTGTAAGTTGTCTTCATGGAAATCTAAAGGATGGACATTAAAGTCAAAGAACATCTATTCTACAATCAGAGAAGCTTCCCACTGCAAATACAATTCTAGCTCAAAGAGGAAAGTATGTTTTTCATATTTAATGACACTCTCTCAGGAAAGACCCTTCTCCCAGAACTTTTCTTCCAAAAATATTTCATCCTTTTTTTCAAGTTTTTATTTAAATTCTAGTTAGTTAACATATGTAACAAAAATATTTCATCCTTAAATTCCTCTCCTATCCTCAGTAGCTCAGCCTCATAGCTAAAGAATAGATCATTCTCTAAAGCAGTTACTCTTATTATTTTATCAGGTAGGAAGAACTTTTGTTACTAATAAAAAGGTCTAAAAACCTGCCAAAAACAAAACAAAACACAGCACATGCCCTCCCTTCTGTGCCACACTGCCTCCCTAGCCACCAGCCCCCACTCCTTATCACTTGGGCAGCCTCCAAGCCAAAAAACACAGGCAACCGATTTTAAAAGGCTACTTGAGTTCTGTTTTTTTGTTTTGGGGGGGCTTTTTGTTTTTGTTTTTGTTTTTCAGAGGGGGAGAGGAGCAGAGGGAATGTAGAAGAGGGAGAAGGAGACAGAAAATCTTAAGCAGCCTCCATGCCTAGCACAGAGCCCAACACAGGGCTCAATCTCACTACCCTGAAATCATGACCCAAGCCAAAACCAAGAGTTGGATGTTTAACCAACTGAGCTACCCAGGCACCCTGAAATCTTTTTGTTTGTTTTTAATTTTTTTATTTATTTATGAAAGACACAGAGAGGGGGCAAAGACATAGGCAGCGAGAGAAGCAGGCTCCCTGCAGGAAGCCCAATGCAAGACTCAATTCCAGGACCCAGGGATCATGCCCTGAGCCAAAGGCAGATGCTCAACCACTGAGCCACTCAGGTGTCCCATGGAGTCTGGTTCTTACGCAGTAGCTTAAACTCTATCTTCTACCTAAAATCATGTGCATAAGGAGAACTTTGGGGTATCTTTCTCATGTTCTTTTTCTCTTCTCCACTAAGGTTCCAGAGTAGCAGAGACAGAGGATGAAAGAGAAGGAAAAAAAAAAAAAAAAAAACTCAGTTCCTTCTTCTCATCTACCACAAGCCATAGAGCCTAAAACTATCACAAGATAAAGAAAAATTCAACTAAAACATCAACTTGCAGCAAAATATACACATATGTAACAATTAAAGAACTGTGGCTCCTCTATACAATGGAATATGAAACCCAATAAAATGGCATCTCAGAAAAATACATATAGAATGTTATTCACTATAGCACTGTTAATTCAACTGTTGTGAAAAAGTTTCAAATGTGCAGAAAATTGAAAAAAACAGTACAATAAAGATACTATTCACCATTTAGACTCAATATTTGTTAATATTTTATCATATTTGCTTTATCTATCTCTATGAACACACAATGAGTTATTTTTTTCTGAACCATTTCATCAGGCTTCAAGATGCTTTACCCCTCCCTATATACCTCACTGTGCATCTACTAGGTATAAAGACATTTAACTTCATAACCACAACACCATTAAGTACACTGATTATCATCTAATGCTCAAGTCCTCATTCAAACGTCCCCCAACTGTCTAAAAACTGTCCTTAATAATTGGCTTTAAAAAAACCCATAATCCAACCAAAACTCAAGCAATGAATATGGAGGTCATGTCTCTTTAGTCTCTTTTATCCTAGAATGGCCTCCAACTTTTGTTTCTTATTTACAACACAAGCTACACAAGCTTTTTTTCTTTTTAGAGATGGGGAGAGGCAGAGAGAGAATCCACCCTCGGCAAGGAGCCCAACACTCAAGGCTTGATCTCATGACTCTGAGATCGTGATATGAGTGGAAATCAAGAGTCAGATGCTAAACCGACTGAACTACACAGGCACCCCAACACAAGCTTTTTTTAAAGCCCAGGACAGGTGACTTGGAGAATGTCTTATACCCTAGTTTTGTCTGACTGTTGCTTCACAGTGCCATTTAGCTTACCTCTCTATCCCTTACATTTCCTATAAACAGAAGGTTTGGTCTAAAACACTGATTGGATTTAGGCTGAGTGTTTTGGCAAGAATGCCTCACAGGTGATGCTATCTATGTGCTTCACAATGCAGCACAGCAGGTGGCATATATTCTCAGGCTGTCCCAGTTAGCAGGACTTGGTAAATTATGTGATCACTCAGCAAAATATGACTACTTGGTTGAGTTTGTAATTGCCAAACTTTATAAAGATATATTCCCCCCTTAATGATGAGCAATCTGTGGCTAATATTTTGCATCAAGTGAATATCCTGCTCCTTCTCAACTTTTTGCTTAATAGTTTAGCAATCACTGATGATTCCTTCTTGAATTATTTCATTTAGAGGCTGAAAAAATGTTCATTTTCCAATTCCATCGTTACTTCTACATTTATTAGCTGGCATTCCTTTGGAAAGAACTTTCCGTTAATAACTGAAGCAGAGTAAATGCTTTTTTCCCCCTTTAATTACTACTTCCGTCTTATTGTTTATAATAGCAAAAACTGAGGACACTCAAGTGTCCATGTAAAAAGGAGACTAGATGACTAATCTATGGTAAGGCAGATTCTATGGGTACTGGTAACAAGAGATCTCCAGGATAAAACATTGTGAAGAGAGGAGAAAAGCAAGGCACAGAACAGTATGTATAGTAATGCTACCTTTGTGGGGTTTTTTAAAAGATTTTATTTATTTACTTATTTATTTATTCATGAGAGATAGAGACAGAAACACAAGCAGAGGGAGAAGCAGGCTCCCTCTGGGGAGCCTGATGGGGAACTCAATCCCAGGACCCCAGGATCATGCCCTGAGCCAAAGGCAGACGCTCAACTGCTGAGCATCCCAGTAATGCTACCTTTGAATGAGAGACAAAATTAAATGGTCACTCATTATGGAAAGGACAAGATGAAGGGAGACAAAGATGGAAGCAAGACTTCTCAAATGTTTTCGTTTTGTGGAATTTTTATTTTGGAATGTATTACCTACTCAAAACTTATTTAAAAAAAAAGCATAATACAAAATCACATATACATTATGATCCCAATTTTGTAAAAAAAAAAAAATCTTGGAAAATTATACAAAAGGAGTATAAATACTAACAATGGTTGTCTTTAATAATTAGAAAAGGCAGTGTTCTTTTCACCTTTTCACTTTTTAAACTTAGGAAGTAGTAAATGCTTATTGTAAAAAGTGAAACAACAACGGGCTCTTTACATTTCACAAATGGCTGCAATCTGAAAAGTACACAACTAGATGTATCCAAATACAGACAGAAGGAAAAATATTTATAGCCTGTGCTGAAAGGAGTTTTCTCCCTGGCATATTAAAATGTAGAAAGCCAGGAAGATTTTACAGAAAGATGCAACTCCAAGTTCCTAGACACATACAACAAAGTTCCCTAAGGAATGACACAGAAACAAACTCTAGCCAGTATCCTCACGGTACAGCTCTCATCACTCATTAGTGCACGATATAAATATATCCACACTGAAAATGTCAACATGCTGCAGGCCAACCTCCTGAATAAACTAAGGATGAAATAACTGAAAGGAAATAATCTACTTGGTGACCCTGACAACTCATGGTTTAGCACTGAAAGTCTGGAAGTGACACTGCCACACAGCTGAATAATTACTAACCAGGAAGGTGCCAAAAATACAGTTCCCATTAGTTCACCTTAACCCTTTATTAAGTCTAATTTTTTTGAGCCTATCATTCTTTTATCTAATACAGAGATGTCCAGAAGAAACGAGTTTTGAGGGTCACTTGTCTTAAGAATGTGACAAAGTACTTTCACAGAAATACATTTAAACCATTTATAATCTTACAACATGTGGTGAAAATAGCAGCAGTCCAATTTGTACCCAAAAAAAGTCTGACCTGACCTGTTGTAACTCAAGAGGAAGAATATATAGGTCACAAACACCATAGAATTCAAAAAACTGTGATACAACCTAAAGTTTCTAAAGGAACTGGAAAAAAAAGAAAGAAAAAAAAAAGAAAAAGAAAAAAAAAGGAAGAAAAAAAAGAAAAAAAAAGAGAAAAAAAGAAAAGAAAAAAAAGAAAAAAAAAGGAAAAAAAAATTAAAGGAACTGGAAGAGGAACGAGCTGCTACAAGCACCAGTTATCAAGAAAAACTGAAAACCTCTAGCTCAGGCTTACCAAAGAGCTTGTCTATCAATTCCCAAGGACCTAAACACACTAAAAGTTCAAACAAGAAAAAACTGGAGTGATGCCAAGAAGTCAGAGGGCCTAGAACAATCGCACAGTCTCTCTTTTGTCTGACGAAAAATATTTGTTCTGTTTCTTTAAAAGGATAAGGGCCTTACACTCCTCACAGCTACCTGTGAAGAGATTTTACTTTGTTCTCTATAAGGAACAAAAGGAGCTAAATCAGACTGAAGTCAGACAGGCCCGTTGCTGAGGAGGAAGTGCCAGTCAAGTGTGTTTTTCATTCCTCTTTTTAAAAAGGAGGAAGAAACAAGTTTCCCAATCTGTCCCTTAAAGCAGACTGAGACAAAGGGTGCCAAGAATAGTCTCTGTGAAGCCATTACACAGTCCCCAGAATCAATTCTCGGTCACCAAAAGCCTTATGCAAGGAGAACCAACCCAAAGGACACAACTGCGATGTGTACACAAATGCCCCTTTCAACACCACCCCCCTCATAACATGACTGATCACTCTCAAAAGATGGGAAGATAGGGGTGCCTGGGTTGCTCAGTCGGCTAAGTGTCTGCCTTCAGCTCAGGTCCTGATCCCTGAGTCCTGGGATCAAGTCCCCCATCAGGCCCCCTGTTCCATTGGGAGCCTGCTTCTCCCTCTCCCGTTCCCCGTTTGTGCTCTCTCTGTATCAAATAATCTTAAAAAGAAAAGTTAAGATAAATCACCTTTAAAGACTGTCTTAATTCTAGGACATAATTGTATTTAACAACTACTAATAAAAATCACCTAGAGAGCATGCCACAACCAAGTGGGAACTAAAAGTTAGATTTACAGGTTCCCTCAGCAATTCAACTTTACTCCACCTCCTCCCCAGAGGACTTCAGGCAAGTTGCTTAACCTATTTGAGACTTAATTTCCTTCTTCTTAAAACAGGAATGGCAATATCTGCTTATCAGGTTGCTGTGAAGTTCCAAGAGGAAAAGAGTAGAGTGTCAACATCATTGCTGTTACTGTTGTCATTAGTACTGAATTCTCTTTGGGATTTCCTATGGTCTCCCTCATCAAATAATACAGCTAATTAAAACCCCAGAGACACAAGATGCTGTAATTCCCAAAAGTAGCATATTTTTCTAAGAAACATTTCAAAGACTATTACCAGACATCAAAGTAAAAAGTATTCAGGAAAATAAAGTATATCTCCGTGGCAAAAATAGTTAAATGAGGGTGCCTGGATGGCTCAGTCAGTTAAGCATCTGACTCTTGATTTTGGCTCAGATCATGATCTCATGGGTTGTGAGATCAAGCCCTGCATCCGGCTCTGCGCTGGCTGTAGAGCCTGCTTAAGATTCTCTCTCTCTCTCCCTGTCCCTCTGCCCCTCTCCACCTCTTTCTCTCCCTCTCTAATTATAATAATAATAATAATTAAAGAGACCTGAGCTACCTCTCCATAAGTAAGGTGAAGTAAAAAAAAGAACCAACAACTCAGAACTGTACCTACAACCTGGCTAATAATTCAGACTCCAAATCCTCCCTTCCAATAGCATTCCAGGAGTGTGAATCAGAAAACTATTAGATCTGGAAGTAATTGTTAAAATGAAGTCCAATCATCTAATTTCTTTGAGTAATTACATCTCTCTCCACTGCACTAACCATAAAGGACTCCTAAGAGTCAGGTCAGCTATGTAAAATCAACACCTACTCCATAACATAGGATTCATCCCACGGTTAACTCTTTAAAAGAAAATAAAAAAGTTCTTTAAATACTAAATCTAAGATTACTTGCATAAGTAAAGCTCTCCAAACAACTGGAAAATTAGTGACAATGTCAAGCCTTTAATTAGAGGCCTAAAAGTAGCCCAGGACTCTTTAGAAACTCCTGTGGGTGGAAATACACACAGTTTTCTACAATTGGCAGCTTTGTTTACATTAATAGAACTTTTAACAAGACATTTTAGGATACTTCAAACGACACGATATAGGATCTAAGTCCAAAATGTGAGGAACCCAGCGAGCCACAGACCTGCCTGTATACATACAGCTCTTGCCTAACTCCTACACAAGACCGAGTTTAGAGGTGATCAAGAAACTTGGGACAAAGCATCACAAATCTATAACAGCTGTAGACACAGGTAACATTCTGAAGGCAAACACACTTGGAAGTAGGAAAATATCAACTATTACCTGAATTCTGTACGTACCATGTATGGACTTATAAAAGATATCCTAAAATATGCCAAAGTGATAACTGTCATTGAATCTAGATAGAGGAGCACCTGCATGGCTCAGTGGTTGAGCATCTGCCTTTGGCTCAGGTTGTGATCCTGGGGTCCTGGGATCAAGTCCCATATCAGGCTTCCCTCAGGGAGCCTGCTTCTCTCTCTGCCTCTCTCTCTGTGTCTTTTATGAACAAATAAATAATCCTTAAAAATTAAAGGAAGAAAAAAATCTAGATAGAGAAATTTTTTTAAAACCATAATTTCTAGGGGATCCCTGGGTGGTGCAGCGGTTTAGCGCCTGCCTTTGGCCCAGGGCGCGATCCTGGAGACCCGGGATCGAATCCCACGTCGGGCTCCCGGTGCATGGAGCCTGCTTCTCCCTCTGCCTCTCTCTCTCTCACTGTGTGCCTATCATAAATAAACAAAATAAAATAAAAAATTAAAAAAAACAACAAACCATAATTTCTAGATAAGAGACAGCATAGTATAGTGGTATATGGGCCCTGTATTCAGACTGGCCAAATGAATCCCAGCTCTGTCATTTTCTTGGTAAAAGGAGGTTTCTTGGTTTCTTGGAAGAGTTACCTAACCTCCCTACACTTCAGTTTCCTCATCTATAAAGTGTGACCACTAATGGTAACCATATGATAGGGTTACTGTGAGGATTAAAAGATTTACCAAATGAAAAGTACTCACTATTCTAGAATTCCAGTGCTTATACTAATTTCATTCTGTAATGAAGAATTAAAATTAAAATAACAGTAAGAAAAATTTAAAAAAAATTAGGCCAGCAAGTCCTGCAAACAAGTTAAATACAAATTCTTCTAGGCAAAATGAAATTGACCACTGCAGCAGTCTCTAAACCATTTCATATAAAAGATCTGAGTATTGATATCTTTAAAAAAATAAAATAAAACCACAAGGTAATGGTTAAAATAATAAGCCCTAACACTTTCATAGTGCTTTTCATATCATAGGCACTGTTCTTAGCACTTTACGTAAAGTAAATTTACAATCCTTGGAGCTGCTCCATCCAGGGTTCATGAGGTCCTCAGGGAACAAGTCACACAGTCAGTGGTGCATTCAGGATTCAAACCCAGGCAGTCTGCTCCAGAATCTGGATACTTAATTACTACAGAAAATTCCATAGTGCCTGAGATACCACTTTCTATTCAGTCTCTCTTCTATGTCACTTACTAGCCTAGCCTCACATGTATTCGGCCCTAAATAAATGTTTCATTGCCTTACACTATCAATTGGATATCTGCTTGCTTTATTTTTGTAATGTTCATTTCTTCAAAGGAGAAGAAATTAATGAATGACGTTAAGAAAAAATAGTTTTTGAAAGAAAAAAGGACTCTAAACCCTTTGACCAGAAATAACTCTGAATTTGATAAAGTACCATATGAGACAATATCACAAAATTCAGCTATGTATTTACCCTACAAAACTACCAACTCCATGGAAATAAGAAAAATTACTTCTCAATAAGAAATAGATGCCACCATACACTGACTTCTGTCTGGTTGCCAGGAGAGAACATAGATCTTGAAACATTTAATCAACAGAAGATGTGATTGTGCCCTACTCTGTCAAGCCCGTGAATACTCTTTTTGTCAAACATGAACTACAACATAAACACATCTCAGAAAAGAAGGGGACTCTTGCATGTAGTCTCATGCCAACCACCTCTCATCCATGTGACAGGCACAAGTGTTAGTGACCTCCCTGCACTGCCAGAATTAGTTCCAAGAGGTTCCATCACTAACGTAGTTTACCATCCTGTGCTAGATTCTCTCTGAAGACAGTTGCCATCAATTTCTTCCTACCCTACTCCCATATTGCCCCACCTATCAAAAGATAACATGTTACATACTTCTCACTCCAGTATGGGCTGACCTTGTTTGTGACTTGTTTTGACCACAGAATGTGGCTGAAGGGATGAGTGTCAGTTCCACGCAGCAGCTTCATATTTGAAAGACAGCTTATTTATTTATTTATTTATTTATTTATTTGTTTGTTTGTTTGTTTGTTTTTAAAGATTTTATTTATTTATTCGTGAGAGACACAGAGAGAGGCAGAGACACAGGCAGAGGGAGAAGCAGGCTCCTCACAGGGAGCCCGATGCGGGACCCAATCCCTGGACCCGGGATCATGCCCTGAGCCGAAGGCAGACGCTCAACCGCTGAGCCACCCAGGCGTCCCAAAACAGCATATTTAGAATAAAGTACAGAAGCAGTGAATATTCTGAGAGCAGGGAAGGGAATATGAGATATTAGTTAGATCTTTCAGGCTTGAAAGTGCCAGATATAAAAGTGATGTGATTTAATGGGTAAAGATAAGACGAAGAAGAAGCTCCAGTGACTGATTTTTACCACTGAGTTGTTACATAATCTTTTACAAATCACACTGGTGCTAAATTTCATTTGTCTCCATGTACAAACTGAAATTAATAAGATTTTTTTCGTACCTTAAAGGAATAATGTCCTTAGAGTATATTAGAAGAAATGGGTTACAAAAAATTCAAGTCAGTTACTATTTTTTTTTTTATGATAGTCACAGAGAGAGAGAGAGAGAGAGAGAGGCGGAGACACAGGCAGAGGGAGAAGCAGGCTCCATGTACCAGGAGCCCGACGTGGGATTCGATCCCGGGTCTCCAGGATCGCGCCCTGGGCCAAAAGCAGGCGCTAAACCGCTGCGCCACCCAGTGATCCCGAGTTACTATTTTTGAAAGTAAAAGCCAAGTTAAGAACCAACAATAAGGACAGTAGACAATAAATGGGAGTTCACACAAAGAAGTCCAGCACCCACAGTTCTGAGAGTGCAAAGGAAATCACAGGGGCCATGAAGCAGAATCAGAGTACCTTTAATTAATCACCTGACAAGCAGGTGTCAGGTAGAAGCAAATAATTTGAAAGAATCAAAATCAATACAACCAAAATTATACACAGACCGTTTATAAGACAAAAGCCCAGAAACAAAATGCTAATAATTAGAACCTGCATTCCTACTGCAGATATGCACAACATTTATGTTCAGAACTACAAATACTCAAAAATACAATTGTCTCCACCTAGAGAGTCAGGCTAAGAGGTAATAATGATGCAAGTACCTGGTACAAAGGTAGCCAGCTGCAATTTATCAAGAGATAAGCAAACAAGATGACCTCTTTTTTGTTCTTATATCCACCATCACCCCCAATATTTTTCATGTAACTCAAAATAAGGCACACCTCCACAGGGTATATTTCACAAATAGGCTAACAGCTTTACAAAACACTCTAAAGAAACAAAACTAAATAAACTCTAATTACTGTTACTACAATAAAGAGAGGAAAGAACAGTGGCTTTTCTGCTACAGAGTTTGCTTACTAGGGCTTCCTAAAGTAGCTCACAACCATGTAACCTAATGTCTGAAACACAGCAGAGTTTTAACTCAAACACAAAGTATGATCAAAACTGGAGATAGAAAGTTATAAGTCCCAAATTTGAGACTGACAATCTTCTATATTGCCATTTACCTCAGAAAGATAACCAAAAAAGAAATGAAGTTTTTATCTGCAAACTATTCTGGGGAAGATGCGTGCTGAGAATACGAGAAGCCCTGGAAATGCAACAAAGGGCAAAGAGGAAAGCACTACCAAGAAGAAAATGAAGCCCAATTTTGAGTCCCAAGCTATCAAAAGCATCAAGAAATCAGGAAGGCTACCCTTAAAGGCGCAAAAATGGCAAGAGATCTTCTATTACTAAGCAAAGAAAAAAAAGGAGCTTTTGATGGAAGAAATTTCACAGAAGCAAAAACAGCCTAACCCCAGAACTGGGAATTGACCCCAGCTGCCTCAGGCAAACAGGCCCAATGACTTTGGCAAAAACATACCTTTCATCCACCAATATTAGGAGGTTGAAGTAGAGCCGGTTTCAAATCATGAAGGATGGCATCTTTCTATTTTCTGCACAGTCTTTGGGAAAAAGAAGACTGTAACTCTCCTACCAGGAGTAACACACTGCCCCCAGTATTCCTGGAAACCCCTGGAGACACAGCAACAGTACCGTAAGATGCTTTGAGAACCTTAACCCAAGAATCTTCACAAGCCCCAAAACAGATGATATTACTAAGATTATTGAGATGAGATTATTTAAGAAAAATAAAACCTGGAAGAAGTTAAGAAACACATCTAGGTTTGCAAGATGAGTCGGTAGCCAAAGCAGGATTTGAATTCAGGCTTTCCCTTCAGATAGTATCAGAAGAGAGCTTGACTCCCAGTCCCTGGCTCAGCAGATACTGTGTTCAGTGTTCTCCAATGTTAGAGTCAGCCCAGGTCAGGTTCTTGGCTGACTAGAATAGGGAAAGAAAAAATTTCCCTCAAGGCTTCAGGAAAAGAAGTCAAATTATTAAATGTAGAGCTCTTATGCTAAAAGGTCTGCCTCCCTCGTCCATCTTGCCAATCACATTTCTCAGCCAATTAAAATAAGCTACTGGATTTAAGAACCTAGCCACTTCAAGCTCTGACTAGAATCTGCATTCCATTTCCCCAACTTTCCAAACGAAAAACATTTAAGGGGAAGGATACAAAAACAATGATAGCCAAGAAACATTTATTGAACTATGTACTCAGCACTATTTTAGGCACTGGGGATACTATACTGAACAAGAACATTCCTGCCCTCAAGAAACTTATGTGATTATGTAATTAAAAAGTGAGGATACTTTCAGGGTACCTGGGTGGCTCAGTCAGTTGGGCAACCAGCTCTTGATCTCAGGCTCCAGGAATCAAGCCCCACATCAGGCTCCATGCTCAGTGAGGAGCCTGCTTAAGGATTCTCTCTCTCCCTCTCTCTCTCAAATAAATTACAAATCTTAAAAAAAATAATAATAATAATTGAGGATACTTTCAAGTATTCATATGCTAGGAAGAAAATATGGAAAGTAATGTTGTTGGGGGAGCAGATTAAAGGGAGGAAATCAATGGTGGCAAATCACTTCCTATTTTTCTATGAATGAACCTGAGAAAATATGAATAAGTCAGGAGAAATTTTAAAATATTTTCACATAAATTAATACTATAGGTGTGCCTAGGTGCCTCAGGTTAAGCGTTTGCCTGTGGCTCAGGTAATAACCCCAGGGTTCTGGAATGGAGCCCACATCAGACTCCCTGCTCAGTGGGGAGAGTCTGTTTCTCCCTCTCCCTCTGCCTCTCCCCTAGATCATGCTTTCTCTCATATAAATAAAATCTTAAAAAAAATTTTTTAAATACTATAATGAATATAATCTAACATCACTTCTTATTTTAAGTAATTATATGTAAGACTAAATTTGAAAGCATCCTTACCTCAGAAGTAGAGATTTTTTTTTTTTTTAAGATTTTATCTATTTATTTGAGAGAGCAAGCACACAAGTAGGGATAAGAGGCAGGAGAGAGAGAAGCAGACTCCCTGCTAAACAGGGACACCCCCCCGCCCCCCGCAACGTTGGATTTGATCCCAGGATCCTGGGATCATGACATGAGCTGAAGGCAGACGCCCCAAAAGTAAACAGTGATCTTAAAGCCTTGTAAGTACGTAGCAGAAAAATCTCACTATTTATACAATTATCTCCAACACGAGTGACAGAATATAACACATATTTAAAGCAATACTTTTATGTAACACTCATTGAACATTTGCCATACACCTTGAAGTGCTATCTCCTTTTCCATACAGTATCTCATTTATTTCTCACAATGACACTATGAAGATATGTACAATCATTATCCCCATTTCACAAATCACAAAACTGAGGCTTACAGAGGTTAAATTAAGGAAAGATTCAAAATCATATCAGTTGCCAAACTCCATGCTCTAGCTACAATATACACTGCGTCTATAGAACAGGCATTAAACCTCAGATGTGGAAAAAAATCCTTTTTGTGTCTTCCCATTTGGAAGAGCATAATTATAAACAGTTGATTCAGAAGAGAGAATGAATAAATTCAAGTGAATGTGAGTCAGAACACAGTGACTCATGCTAAACCCTTAGGCAAATTCCATGACATCCATGCCTCAACCTACCTCTTCATAAAAGGGGCTAACCTCACCAGAGCTAACCATTACTTGCCTCCTAGAGCAGTGCGTTAATTAATATTTATAATTTTAAGTTAAACTTTTTATTTTGAGGTAATTGTGGATCTACATTCAACTTTAAGAAATAATAGTGAGAGAAGATCATCAGATGAGAGACAAGGAAAACTATAGTGTTATTATTATTGCTCTGATTCTAGAGCAAAGCACCAGAAATCAAGGTAACTAAGTTATGTGCACCATGTGATATGGGGTGTGGGCATGACTATAAAAGGGCATCAGGAGAGATCCTTGTAGTGAAGGAAATGTTCTACTATCTTGACTGTATCAATGGCAATATCCTTGTTGTGGCAGTGTATTATGGTTTTGTAAGATGTTGCCATTGAAGGAAGCCAGGATAAAGGATACACACATGCTATCTCACTTTCTTTCTTTCCCTCTATTATTTCTTACAACTGCCTATAAATCTATGATTATGTCAAAATAAAAAGTTTAACTTAAAAAAAAAAAGGTAACACAACACATGCTCATTGCAACAAGTAAAACAATAGTCTGGTCAATTTCCTATATCCACCCTCCTAAGGTAACCATGCAAACTCACTGCTCATATAAACATATAGGTATCTAGCAGGGTTTTTTTTTTTTCCTGTATAAAAATGGGATTATATATACTACATATTACTCTGCAACCTACCTATTTCACCTATTATCATGTATCATAGAGAGCTTTAAAAAAAATCTTTAAGTGCCAAGGAGAATGGCAGGTATAGAATATTCTTTTTTTAAAAAAAAAGATTTATTCTTGTGTCTCTGCCTCTCTCCCTCTCTCTCACTGTCTTTCATTAATAAATAAAATATTAAAAAAAAAAAAGGGGGGGGATCCCTGGGTGGCTCAGCGGTTTGGCACCTGCCTTCAGCCCGGGGCGTGATCCTGGAGTCCTGGGATCGAGTCCCGCGTCGGGCTCCCTGTGTGGAGCCTGCTTCTCCCTCTGCCCGTGTCTCTGCCTCTCTGCCTCTCTCTCTCTCTCTCTCTCTCTCTCTGTCTTTCATTAATAAATAAATAAAATATTTAAAAAATAAAGATTTATTTATTCATGAGATACACAGACAGAGAGGCAGAGACACAGGCAGAGGGAGTAGGCTCCCTGCAGGGAGCCTGATGCAAGACTCGATTCCAGGACCACGGGACTGTGACCTGAGCCAAAAGCAGACGCTCAACCACTGAGCCACCCAGGCGTCCTTAGAATATTTTCTGACTGGGACAAATCTGACAAATGTTTACCATGCTAATGTACAGTAGCTGAGTCAGCCACATTTAGTGAGAGTGAACAAGAAAGTTACAATATAGAAGTAGCATTCTAAAGAGATCACACAAATGCAAGGTCTTCAGCAGCTATTCTAGGATCCCAACCCCCTCTCTGCCTCCTCCATGGAACTCTTCATAGGCCCAGAAAAGAAGAAATGCTAAAAGATTTCTTTTCAGCAGAAAATTGCTACAGGGGATAATTCTCCCACATACTCAAGACACAGCAAACAAACTTCCTGAAAACATATTCCTGCTTCAAGCAGAAGTGTAAAATGTATTGTTGACAATTTTTAAAACATCCATTTTTGTAATAACTACTACACTATTATGTAGTAATGTTTTATATATTCTCTCTTTAAGCCCCCTTCTATTCCTCTTCCATTTTACAAAAATCTGACTCAATATAAAATTGCTTACCCATAATCAAATAGTGAGTACATGATAAAGTTGGTGTTGAAAGCTATAAAACTACTGTTTTTCCCACTTTATCAGGTTTTTCTTTATCACATGCCAACAGATGAGAGTCAATAAATTCAACACGTGTATTTAGACAGAAGCCATTTTCCACATATGTCGCTGACTCTGATCCAATTTTTTTTCCATTTAGCATATTTTGGGGAAGCTATACTATATTCCCAGCCCTACAGTAGATGACAGGGAGAGAGAGGTAAAATAAAACAAAAACCAGGATAGGCCTCCAACCTCAATGAGCTTTCAGTCTAGTAAGGAGTCTACAACCATATTATACTGTGACTATACAGCTACCATACTGAAATGTGGCAAGTACTCCTCACAAGCAAGTACAAAGTGCTATGGGTTTGAAGAATCCAGCTATCTACCCAAAAGCAAATGATAATTTCACACATGAGTTTCCTTTACGATTGTTACTAGTTTCAATTCTGCTCTGATATACAACTTCCGTACAAAATACTGCCCTGAGCACACTCAATAAGTATGAACAAAAGCTTGCCAGCTCACATCAGCATGAAGTTCCTTTTCCAAAAATAATGCTGTAATTTTTTTAAATTTTGGCAATGAGAGGCACCTGGGTGGCTCAGACAGCTAAGAGACTCAATCTCAGTTCAGGTCTTCATCTCAGGGTCATGAGTTCAAGCCCTGCATTGAGCTCTAAGCTGGGGACAAGCCTACTTTTAAAAAGAAAAATAATTAATTTGGCAATGAAAATAAAGTATCTCTAAACTTTTTGGTCAAGTCATGGATGTACAGAGTTAAAAGTGACTCAGATGTCATTTTGAACATAACATATTAGAAAGTTAAATTCACCTGTCTATTGTTATAAGACTTACTAAGAGTAGCTCTGAGACAAAAGCCCAGGTTTCTCAATTCATTATATGAGCTTCCCTTCTACAATTGCTTTTAAGTCCAATGAAAATGAATTTAATGAGGTAAAGGTTTTTTTTCTCTCTCTCTTTTTAAAGATTTTATTTGAGAGAGAAAGCACAAGTGGGGAAGGAGTGGGAGAGGGAGACGCAGACTCCTCACTGAGCAGGGAGCCCAACAACCCAAGGCTCTATCCCAGGACCCCCGGGGACACAACCTGAACCCAAGGCAGACACTTAACCAACTGAGCTACTCAGGAGCCCCTGGGTTTTCTTTACTCATCTACAGATATATTCATAACTACATCAACATGCACAGTTTAAAGACTATCAAAAACAAACATGCTAAACACATGATGTGGTACATATAGAGGTAAAGGACTGCCTATCCTTGATATGGAAGACGTTCTTCAGGCATTTGGTGGGGGGGATGTCAATACACTCTAAAAAAAAAATTAAAAGCCATCAACAGTATCATCATCATCTTACCAACAGCTAGTATTTTAGGGGTATCCACTATGAGCCAGGTATCTTGCATGTTATTTCTGATCCACTCATGAAAGATAGGTGCTATCACCCCACTGTATATTTATGTGTGCCAGGTTTATAGAAGTATCCCCAAACTCCATGGCCCGAGCCAGATTTCCAACTCTAGAGTGCATGCTCCTATCCCACTATCTGACACTCCCCAAGGACAGAATAACTGCACTGCACATGTGGCTGGGACATCAAGTTACTTCAAATTTTGACATAATTTCCTGACTGGCAGGTATGTAATTTAGTTGTCTTTTCAATCTTCAGGTTATTTTCACTAATTTTCTTTCATGATTCCTCAGTGGTCTTCCAGGTTTTCTTTCTTTTAAGAAGGAGATACCCTGGGGGATCCCTGGGTGGCTCAGCGGGTTAGTGCCTGTCTTCAGCCCAGGGCGTGATCCTGGAGACCCAGGATCAAGTCCCACATCGGGCTCCCTGCATGGAGCCTCCTTCTCCCTCTGCCTGTGTCTCTGCCTCTCTCTGTGTGTCTCTCATGAATAAATAAATAAAATTAAAAAAAAAAAAGAAGCAGATACCCTTTTTCTAAATACAATCTTATGTGAAAACACTAAAATACAAGAGAGATCAAAGTTGAGCTGCTCTGGTTTAAGCACAGTGGGAGAACCAAAGCTCTTCCTGACTCACAGCCAGCCACCCCTTCAGCACATCCAAAGAACACAGCTTGAAAAACTAACTTGGGTCTGGCTCACTCAGTAGAGCATGGGACTCTTGGTCTTGGGCCTGTGAGTTCAAGGCCCACATTGGGCATGGAGACTACTATATATATAGTAGTTTCATATATATATAATATATATATAATACATATAAAGATTTGTTTATTTTAGAGAGAGAGAAAGAGGTGGTATACATGCACAATCAGGGGGTAGGGAAGAGGGAGAAAATCTTCAAGCAGACTCCCAGCTGAGCTTGGAGCCTGACAAGGGGCTTGATCCCACAACCCATGAGATCATGACCTGAGCTGAACCAAGAATCAAACACTCAACTGATAGAGCCACCCAGTTGCCGCAAGTCTACTTAAAAAAAAAAAAAAAAAAAAAAAAAAGGGATGCCTGGGTGGCTTAGCGGTTGAGCATCTGCCTTCAGCTCAGGGCATGATCCCAGGATTGGGGATCAAGTCTCACATCGGGCTCCTTGCAGGAAGCCTGCTTCTCCCTCTGCCTCTCTCTCTCATGAATAAATAAACAAAATCTTTTTTAAAAAATTAATTAAATTTTAAAAACAAATGATAGTATACAAAAAGAAAAACACTAATTTAAAACAGAAGACTCTAACTTCTCCATCTCAGCTTTGCTATTCACCATGTGTATAACCTTTGGCAAGAAAAAGTTTCACCTTTTCCTGTCCTTTACAATAGAGGTATCACCACCCACTTTATAGGTTATGAGTACTATATGGAGAAGGAAATACAAAATTCCCAGTACATGTTAAGTATTCAAAAGTTGGCTCCCCTCTCTTTTATCCTGCAGAGGTAACAGTTGTTGCCAATTTAAGAAAACTCAATAAATATATTTGACGATATTTTTGGTAGCAGAGAAGTGAACAAGTAAGTGCTCCCACAGCTCAACTAAAATAAACATAATAAATGCATTAAAACTACCTACCAAGGTAATACCCCCTCCCAGGTTAGCTTCCCAGTCAATGACCCATGGATCTCAAAATGTGATTTTGATAATAGCAAGAGATCCTTTATGAGATTGACTTTAATACTTTAATATTGACTCTAAGTGTCAGGTGAATGTGTTAATATTCTCAGTACCTTAACTTTGGCATTTCCTGAGCTGAGCACTTAAACTGGCAACTTAATACTACATTCAATGAGTGTTTTTATGTTAATGTTCTACAATAGAATTTAATCTTCATTTGCCCATCTTCTGGGCTTCTTTTTCTCCAAGCACTACAAAACAAAAATACATTTATGTCCTGTGCACCTTTACCTGCAATTTTAACTTGGCCCTTCCTAAATAGTCATTAAGAATCTATTACTGTAGTCTGTTACTGATAATGTGTTCCCATTTCTACATATCTAAAGACCAAACCAATTTTTACAGGAAAAAATTCTCAGTCCTAATCTAAACCCAGCCAACAACTCTCAAATCATACACTCTATGGAAGCTGCAGATGTTGGCTTCGAGCCCTACGGTTTAGGAAGAATCACAATAATACATCACACAGCCATGAAAAGACATTTATATATATATAATACACACACACACACACACACACACACACACAATCTCTGAGCATTCAACTCAGGAGCCAAAAAGATTCAAAATGCTAATGTTCCATTTTATCAGGAGACCTTGAGCAATTTACCTACTCTCTACTGATTATTTCTTCATAAAGAAAATGAAAACATACTCATTACAATGCCAGAGATACTGTTTTGATTAATCATAAAACCTATGTCCTGGGGTTAACCAGGGACCTCAGCAAGTCGTCTTTCTCATCTCCCTCATTCCTTAACAAGCCCACACCTAAATCATCCTAGAAAGATAGTTACTAAGTCTTTGAAGAAGATATTTCACAATGTTCTTTGGTAATATTCCAGTATCTTGTTGTCAGGAAGTACTTCTAATTTGTAATCTATATCCCGTCTGCTGCAATTAAAACACATTCCCTCTTGTCGTCTATGGAAAAAGAACATCTGCTTAATACCACCTGAACAATATCCCTTCAAGAGATTAAAAAATATAGGAAGTCCATTTTAAAAAGCTTCATGAAATCGCAACATTGTTTAGATGGGTCATCTTAGACAAAGAACATGTCTTAAATTTTCAGTTCCATCACTGATTTGCTCTGAAGATAGGAAGTTTAAAACCATGCAGATGCTGTACCTCAATTACCCCATCAGTAAAATGCAGATAACAAAACCAGTATGTTAGGAGAATTCAGTTCCTCAAGAAGTTAAAATAAAGGAAAGAGATTCTCAATCCCAACTTAAGCCCAGCCAATAGCTTCAAATCACACACTCTGTGGAAGCTGCAGATGTTGGCTTGATCCCTATGGTCTGGGAAGAATCACAACAAAAATACATTACGAGACAGCTCTGCAATTACACTCCTATGTAGATACCCAAAACAACTGGAAACAAGTACTCACACATATATGTTTACGGTAGCTCTAATCATGATACCCAAAAGGTGGAAACAGTCCAAATGTTCACCAGTGGATAAATGGACAGATTATTGGTGTGTGTGTGTACACACACACACACACACACGAAAGGTTACATAATGTTATGATCTCATTTATATAAGATAGCCAGAATAAATCAATCTATAGATACAGAATGCAGATTGCTGGTTTCCAGGGCTGGTGGAAGGAGGAAAATGAAAAGAAACTGCATAACTAGAAAAAGGATAATTAAAACATTCTAGAACTAGATAGAGGTGGTGGTTGCACAATACTATGAATGTACTAAACACCACTGAATTGTTCACTTTAAAATGGTTAATTTTGAAAAAAATAAATAAAATAAAATGGTTAATTTTGAATAAATAAAAAGGTTAATTTTGGTGGGATGCCTCGGTGGTTCAGTTGATTAATAAGCATCTGCCTTTGATTGAGGTCATCATCCCAGGGCCTGGGATCAAGCTCTGCATGCTCAGGCTTCCTGCTCACTGGGGAGCCAGCTTCTCCCTCTTCCTTGGCATCCCTTCACTAGTGCTCTTTCCTGTGCACATGCTCTATCAAATAAATACAATATTTTTTTAAATAAAATAAAATGGTTAATTTGGGGAGTGCCTGGGTGGCTCGTCTGTTAATCGTCCAAATCTTGGTTTCACCTCAGGTCAACATCTCAGGGTGGTGAAATTAAGCCCGCATCCTCCCGCTCCACCAGGGAGTCTGCTTGAGATTCTCTGCCTCTCCCCCTTCCTCGGCCTCTCCTCCCCGACTCACACTTATGAGCGCACTCTCTCTAAAATAAAATAAATAAATAAAATATTTTAAAAATAATAAAATGTAACAGAATAAAATGCTTAAATTTGTGCTATGTGAATTTTACCTCAATAAACTAAAAAAGAATGCTAGAAGACTAACGGGGACAATATCCATAAAATGCTTAGCCCTTCCCTGAAAGTCATTATATAAAATTCCAGGTAGAGGGACATCTGGATGGCTCAGCAGTTGAGCTCTGCCTTCAGCTCAGGACTTGATCCCAGAGTTCAGGGATCAAGTCTCACATCGGGCTCCCTGCATGGAGTCTGCTTCTCTTCCCTCTGCCTATGTCTCTGCCTCTCTCTGTGTCTTTCATGAATAAATTAATAAAATCTTAAAAAAAAAATTCCAGGTAGACTGGTAGCAAAAATGTCTCAGTATAACCTATTAGACTCTAAGCAAAGACTATGTAAATAAGAAACAAAACAGAAACCAAAATAAAATCTAGAGCCCCAGTTATATAGTATTCTATATGACAATAAGAACCAATAAATGAGTGAATAGAGATAAATAACCAAGCACATCAGCTATAAGACTATAGCAACAATGACCATAGGAAAGCAACAAGAAAAAAAAAAAATGTAAGGAATGAACTTTTTAAAAGCCAGTAACACCAAAATACAAAGATGCTTTAGGTAGGTGGGTAAAAAAAAGAGAAGCTAATGATAGCAAAGATAAAAAGGACATACACTCTTAAATTCCAAGGCCACATATAAAGACCATGAGAATCTCTACTCCTGCCATTTTGCAGTTATCCTCATTCCTTAACCTCTTTCTCCTTTAATCCAACTTCCTGGCAAGACACCAAGCCTAGGCAGCCAAGAAGAAAATAAAAAGGTATTGTTCCTACTGTCACAGACCTTATTATATTACTTCTTCTTAAAGTATTACTTCTTATGGGTAGATAGGCATGTTAATTACCAAAATATAGAAATCATCTCTACTTCCTCCCTTCCCACTTTTTAAATCCACTTCAGTGTGGCTTCTGGCCCTACAATCCTCCAACACTGTTGTTATGATCATCAATGATCTTTGTGTTGCTAAATCCAAAAAATACAGGCAAATGACTTTCTTCTCAAAACATGTTCCCCCCGCCCAAAAACAAAAAACAAAAAACAAAAAACAAAAAACATGTTCCCTTCTCAGTTTCCTAGATTTCCTATTAAATTCCTTGGAGCTTGGTCAGGAACACTCTCCTCCTCTAGTCTATACATGTATTCCCTCTGAATAATCTTGGCCATTTTCCTTGACTGTAAATACCACCTATCTACCAAGAGCATCCAGATTTACTGCCAGCGCCCCTTCCAGCAGCACTGAAAGGCTCCTTGCTTGATGTCTCCACTTGCATGTTTTCAGAGAGCTCACATTCAGCATGACTAGAGTTAAGATCTTCATTCTATTCCCCAACTCTACTCAAAATCTGCTCCTTCTCAAATATTTCCATCTCAGAAATGGTTAACTTCATCTACCTAGGTGCACATGCCAGAAATTCAGGAATCATACTAGACTCTTCCCTCCTCCCACATATCCAGTCCATTATTAAATCTTGCCTGTCCTAACTCTAAAATATCTATTGAATTTTAACAAAAACAAAAATAAAAATAAGGGATCCCTGGGTGGCGCAGGGGTTTAGCGCCTGCCTTTGGCCCAGGGCGCAATCCTGGAGACCCGGGATTGAATCCCACGTCGGGCTCCCGGTGCATGGAGCCTGCTTCTCCCTCTGCCTGTGTCTCTGCCTCTCTCTCTGTGTGTGTGTGTGTGTGTGACTATCATAAATTAAAAAAAAAAAAAAAAAAAAAAAAAAAAAGTTTAAAAAAAAAAAAATAAAAATAAAATGTCTACTGACTCTAATTCCTTCCATCTCCATGGCTTAGAGCCTAATCCAAGCCATGATCATCTTTTGCCTGGACCACAATAAGACATCTTAACTATCATACTTCTCCCACTTCCAAATTTTCCATAATTTCCAAAATTTTTTCCACAAATTTCTAAAATTTCCCACAACATAACCAGAGTGATTAACCTCTCTGAGCCACAATCTCCACATCTGTGAAATGCGGAGCATAAAAGTACCTACACCATAAAACTGTTGCAAGAATAAAAAGAAACGGGACAACTGGGTGGCTCAGCCGTGGAGCCCCTGCCTTTGGCCCAGGGCGTGATCCTGGAGTCCCGGGATCAAGTTCCACATTGGGCTCCCTTTGCCTGTGTCTCTGCCTCTCTCTCTCTGTGTCTCTCACGAATAAATAAATAAAATCTTAAAAAAAAAAAAAAAAAGAATAAAAAGAATCAATGACACAAAGCTCTTGGTACAGTACCTGGAACAAAGCACTTCAATAAACACTGGTTCTGATCAGCTCTTATTATGGTATTCACAACACTTAGCACAGTGGTGGACATTCAATAAACATTTACTGAATGAATGAATGAATGAATGAATGAAAGAAAAAAAAAACAAGACTCCATTTCAACATTAAACAGATTTTTAAAATGACAGAGTAGAAATATTGCAGAGACGAAAACAAAGATAGTTAATGCAAAGACTGAAGCCACCCACAATTTATAATGGCACAAGGGATGAGAGTAATAAAAAACGGACTCTACTAGATTCCCAGTTTTTACCACTATACAAAAAGTATGTTCACTCTTCCAGAAGTTTACTCAAGGTGATTTGGTAACTTAGACTTTTCCCTAAATATCATTCTTTTCCATGCCTTAAGTCAACTTTTTCCAAATCCTTCAAGCACTAATCACAGTTCAAATAGATAATAAAATTCAGACGCTAAAAATTTTCTACCTGTTTTGCAAAGAAATGTTCTGTTCCTAAAATAGCTCTGGCCTGTTTTACCAACATATTACAGAATCCTCAAAATTTTGCCATTTCTCTTCTATTTGGAATTCTTTCAGACACTGTTGCTTTCTAGGTTTCTCTTTCCCAGTAAAGATGCATCCTATTACTTTAATTTGAAGCACATTGAGGGAAAGGAAGAACAAATACGCTGCTTTAAATTCCCATTCCCTCTTCAACTTTTCTCAAAAGACACTAAACTTCAATCTAAGCATCACTATTATTTGTTCTTCTTTTGGGGAATATACAATCTTTATCGTGCTATAGTAATAATATTAAAAATTATAACTGGCATATATAGCACTATCTGTTCTAAATGCTTTACATATATTAACTTATTCAATTCTCACAATTGAATGCTATTCTACGCATGAAGAAAGGCACAGAGAGGTTAAGTAACTTGTTCAAGGTGCAGAGCTAGTAAATAGTGGCCCCGAGATTTGGACTCAGACTGCCTGGCTCCAAGAATCAGTGCCATTAGACTGTTATTCTAGAGTCTGGGAAGACATGTTTTTCTACCCTGTTTTCACTGGTCAGCTAGACTGAAATACTCCAATTCTCTTCCCAAATTAAACAAGCATATTAATCCTCTGCAACTCAGCAAAATTTCAAATGTGTCATTAGATCATAAACATTTACACCTAAAGCAAAGTAATTTTGATTCATGGAAGAATGAATATATGTTGTAACCTGGGGAGCAGAAATAAATAAATGATGAAATCATGAAATGTGAAATTTGCCTCAGTTAATTCTACAGAGAGAAATACGATTTCAATAACCAACAGCAAAAAAATACTACAAAATACTTGTAATATCTTGGAAGAAAGGCACCAAACAAGATCGTATTATTACACTGTATATAGTGTATACAATATACATATAGTACATTGTATGTATTACTGTATAAACATACTCACCAATAGCTTATATATTCCCTCTCTCAATTTCACGACAATCCTTATACATAAGTCTTTCCCCTTATACAAGGCTAAGTACTTCAGCTCAGTCCCTGCTACAAATAAACCTGAAGGCATGTATCCAGTGTTCAAATTCATTGAACTCAACCTCCAAAGAACAGCTATTTGGGGAAAAATTAATAAATGAGAACTAATTAAATTCAGGTCACATTAGAAGTAAAAAATTAAACTCACTAGCCAAGCATGTTGAATTTTTCAAGTCATAGTCATCCTTTATTATGCCAAATCCAGTATCACCACACAAGAAGTAACAAATATTACATGTAGTAATTTTAAATGAAGACTTCCTTTGTGATAGTAGCAAGAGAACCTTAATATGTTGTGACTGTAACTTTTTAAGGGGATTAAGGATGCCATAACTGATGACTCTACCCCCCGCCCCCCCAGAACACCCAGTGCCCTCCTCTCCTCGCTCCTTCACCTCTCTGTTATCCAGTTTGTTTCTTTCAATATTTATCAGATACGTGTTCAATCAACTCTGCTCCCCACTGGAATAAACTCGGGAAGAACAAGAACACGCATGTCTACCTTTGTATCCCAGCATCTAATAAGCATTCAATAAATATTTGCTAGATGAACAAGTCTGAAAAGGTAAGAGTTGAAAAAGAGTCACAATAAAAAAATAGTTCCAAAAGGTCTGCAAGGAATGTATTGTACCTTAGGAAACCACACAGTACAAGAACAGTACTCAATGATGAAAGAAAAAAGTTTAGGTGGAGAAGTGGAGATTATCAACTCTAAGAGACAGAGAACAAGATAGAAAAGATACTAACCTACAGATCTGCAGGCAAGACTAACTGGAAGAGAGGGGATAAATATTTTCAGTCTCACCTCATAAACATGCAGCACCTAAAACTTGTCTTTTCACTAGCACTTCCAGGCACTCACTCCTTTCCACCTACATATTAGTAAGCTCCTCCAATGCTGGTCTAATGTTTGTCACCTCTATTCTCCATGACTGTCAGGCATAATGCTGCCCTAAAAGAAGCAAGGTGTCCAAGAACCTAGATGACATTTACTCACTGTTGCTGTAAGATAACATAGCAGTTAACATCTGAAGAGCACCTTATCTTCTTAAAGCAGCTTCATGTGCTTTTTCTCAACAGAAGTATTAGAAGTATTCTCTTTCCCATTCTTTAAATACAGATTCATAAAAGTATTCAAAGCATCGAATTTAAATCCCACCTCTGCTACATATTTGCTGTGTGATCTTGGCCAAATTATTTACTCTTTCTGAGTTCAGGATCTACTGGGAAAATAATATCTGCCTTAAAGGACTGTTACGAGTATTGAATGAGATAATACATGTAAAGAACATGACACGGTAAATGCCCAATAAAGGGCAGTAGCCTTCCCTACGGCCTCCTTAAATAATTTGTACAGGATTTCCCAGCTAGGAAGCTCATAAGCCTAGGACTTAAACGCAGGTCTCCTGATTCCTTAATCTGTTTTCTTCTTACCACATCACTTTGGCAGACTGCCACATACTACTAGGCACATAAATACATTCTGACAATAACTGATCACAAATTTTTTATCTATCAGAAACTAATTTTAGCTTTGAAAAAAGGGAAAAAGAAACAGATCTAATTAATTTCAGAGGGAGAAAGGGCTTGAAAATAAAATATAAATTACCCCCAAACCAGAGGACAGGTTGTACCATAGTACTTCTGTACAAACAGAAATTATGACAAGAAACAGAAAGTTCTCTCTGGGTTTATTAGAAACAATTGGAGAAAGAAACAAGAATGACTATGACCAAAGGAACTTAAGGGTGTTTTTTTTTGTTTTTTTGTTTTGTTTTTTTTTGGTAAACCAAATCACTGGGTAAAAAGATCTGCATCCTATTCCAAAATAATTCTATCAAAGCTGAGACACATCCTTTAAAAAGAGACCTGGGTGCCTGGGTGGCTAAGATGGTTTGAGCTTCCGACTCTGGGTTTTGGCTCAGGTCGTGATCTCAGGGTTGTGAGTTCAAGCCTCCTGTGGTAGGGCTCCATGCTCAGGAGGGAGTCTGCTTGAGATTCTCTCCCTTTCTCTCTCTCTAAAATAAATACATAAATCTTTAAAAATAAATTTTAAAAAATAAAAGATCGCAGTGTGTTAACAACAAAACTTTTTATCCAATTCCTTTCAGAGCAGGATAAATGGAAATAGTGAGATAAGTTGTCAACATAAGCTGTCAACATTCATGAAAATCCTTTAAGATCACAAATGTCTGGATTCAGTGTTAATAAGGAGCTTTGAATGATGATCAAAAAAATAGGTTTTGGGAACACCTGGGTGGCTTAGGGCTTGAGTGTCTGCCTTTGTTTCAGGGCGTGATCCTGGGGTCCAGGATCAAGGGTCCCGCATCGGGCTCCTTGCAGGAGGCCTACTTCTCCCTCTGCCTCTCTTCCTCTCTGTGTCTCTCATAAATAAATAAAATCTTTAAAAAATAATAATATAGGGATCCCTGGGTGGCGCAGCGGTTTGGCACCTGCCTTTGGCCCAGGGCACGATCCTGGAGACCCGGGATCAAATCCCACGTCGGGCTCCCGGTGCATGGAGCCTGCTTCTCCCTCTGCCTGTGTCTCTGCCTCTCTCTCTCTGTGTGTGACTATCATAAATAATAAATAAAAATTAAAAAAATAATAATAATAATATAAAAGTTTTGGGGCACCTGGCTAGCTTAGCTGGTAGAGCATGCAAATTGTTGATCTCAGGATCATGAATTCAAGCCCCACACTGGATGTGGAGCTTACTTTAAAAAAAAAAAAAAAAAAAAAGAATAAAAGTTTCCTAAGTTTCCTATCATGTGTTGAAAATATTTTGAAAAAAAAAAAAAAAAGAAAATATTTTGAAAATTATACTGTATAAAACTACATTATTATGGCTAACAAAAATAACTAATTGTTTTTAAATGACATACACAACTAATCTTTTCCAAGTGATAAACATAACTCCTTCCAGAAGTTCTACAATACATTCAAAGAAGTTTACATCTTTAATAATCCCCAAGAACTTGCTCACTAAAAAAGAAGACAGAACAATTAAGTCATATTCTGAACCCATAAATTTCTGAAAGGAAATGCCAGAAGAGAGCCTGACATGATACTGACAGAACAGCGTAAGATTTAACTAAGACAAGTAAACAGTGGAGTCAATTTCTATCATAAAGCAAGATAGAAGCTGTTAAGAAGCTTTATCCCTATAACCCCACTACCAGCAGCACAGCCAAATTTCTTGTCCTCTTCAATCCAACTTAAATCTCTGTTAATTATTGCTTACAGAAACATAACAAAATGTTCCTAACATTTTTTGTGACACTCATAGCAAACTCTTATCTATTATTTAGCATTCACTAAAAGTCACTGAGATACTACACTAACTATAAATTCTATGCAGAATCAATCCTCTGGAGGCAATGTCACTTCCTTGTCTAAATTCTTTCCTCTGTTATAAATTCTCTTCTACCATAAAAACTTTTCCAGAAAGCATACATTCTTAGTCTAATTTCCCAATGTAGATTCTCCAGTCTGGTGACTCTTCATTAATCCCTTTCTGGAAGTACCGAGGTCCTGATAACTAGGAAATCACTCATGACCGAGGGCCTACATTTAAATATTTTTGACATAAAAAATAATTAGAGGAACAATAATGTTTCCAAAACTCATGAGAATTCCAAAACTGTTTAAAAAGAACATAAGCTTGTATACTTTCATCTCACAACTAGAAATTTAGTCTGTTCTCTTTTAAAACCACTGTCCCACTGATTCGACATCCTATGGAAATACTTATTCAACCCAGAATGACCTCTGGCCTGAATTTTTTTTTTTCAACAAAGAAGCTACACAAATTAGGATCGTGACATTGAATCCAACGAAAATAAAATGAGTAAGAACACTTAGTCCCCAAAGTTTCCAAGTTGGGAGAGAAATGGAAAACACAATGGAGTTGCCAGAATTTTAACTTTGTATTTAAATATCTCAATATCTGAATGGTTCTTACACACAACCTGTTTAACTTTAATATATGCATAACTAAACCACTAATCGAATATAATAAAGCTGTTCCGAAGGCTACTCCTTGGGTTTCCTTTGGATTCTCCCTAGAAAGCAAACTCTCAGGACAAATATCTGATTTCAAAATCTTAACCATTTTCCGTTGGATATTAATCACTTAACACCACAGTTGGAGGGTTCCACTGAGAACAAGCTAAGGGGAAGGGGAAAAAAATAAGTATCAACCAGAAAGTAAACTGGACAGCAAACGAAATTTTCTACCAAGAAACAGAATTGTCATTGTTATTCTCACAAAAATGATACAGACTCTGGCAAGCAAAACCAGCATGGTCTCTTCACTTCTGAAGTAACAGTGACAGAATCTGAATTCCTAGGTAGGAGACATCGCAAACGACAAGTCACTGTGTGCATAAAGTGACAAATAAATAGGAAAAAAAAGCGAACTTATAAATGACAAAAAAAAAAAAAAAAAAAGACTTAAGGTGCATTTAAAGATCTGTTGGAGACATGGGGAAAAGTCAAGTATCAGAACTCAGTCTCAGTTTCCCTACCCCCAAAAAGCAAACACATGACACTTCGCTCAGAGTAGCCAGGGGGCCATGTTCCACTTGCCTCCACCTACTCAAAGGTCCTTTCAAAAGCCAGACTCAGAGAGGGGTCTCCAGCGCAATTGAGTCGTGACACCCGGAGCTTTGGAGGGTGGGGAGGCGGGAGGAGAAACGGAGGGTCAAGCGCGCAAAGCTCTATCCGTTCTTGGAGAGCGACCCCCCCCACCCCACCCCCACTCTAGAGGTGTCAACACCCGCCCTAGACCCAACATCCCCTCCCTACCGAACCGCGCAGAGTAGCCCCGGCATCTCCCTCCTTCCGGCCTCTCCCTCAGTCGCCCGCCGCCTCTCCGACCGCGCCCCCGAACGCAGCCGGGTAGCTCCTCCTCCGGCCGTGTCTCCGCGGCCGGCCCGCCCGCCCACCCGCCGGCGCCAAGGTCTTCTCAACCCGCCGGCGTAAGGATGCCGGACCGGGCCTCCCAGGCTCCTCCCGGGCCTACCTGCAAGACGGGCGGGGGCTCCGTCTGCAGCGCAGCGCGAGGACTCAGCCACCGACGGGAGGAAGAGGCAGGAAGGAAGCAAGGGGTCCGCTCTGCCGACCAGCGGGAGAAAGCAGCCTGAGCGCGGGGCCTCGCGAACAAGTCAGCCTTCGACCCGGCGCCGCCGCCGCTCAGAAGACATCAAGCAAGAAGACGGCGCAAGAGATCACCGAATACACAAACGCCCCAGACACCAGAGGAAGAGCGCCCGAGCAATCGTTCAAGGAAGTGCAATCGAGCGCCGAAAAACAGCTCAGCTCCAACCTTAGGGCCGACTCGTGTCCAAGGCATGAATAAACAAACCCAGATCATAAGCCGTGGAGTAAAGTAGCCGGTGTTTCTGCCATTTTCTGTGTTGGTTGCCAGCTAAGTTGTTCAGAGCGCTGGAGTTTTTCGTGATTGTTGAAGATCAAGTCATGGCACAATAATAACACTTGGCAGTTCAGCGACTACCTTACGGACTCCCAACGCTATTTATCCCAACTGATCAAGTGTGACTCTTAGTTTCCTTACAGGCAATGAGGTAAATAAAAGTAAATATACGTATAAATGACAGAGGCACAGAGAGACGATGAGAGGGAATCCAGACTGAAAAACAAAGTTAGTAATCGTTGTTGAAGCTCCACAGTAGCTCCTGTAAAGCACAGCAAAGAGAAGCTGGGAAAACTCGGTTTTGTAGGCTGACCTAAGGCAGGACAAAAAGCAAAAAAAAAAAAAAAAACATGCTTTTTAATTTTATTCCAAAAGCCTGAGACCTCAAGTATGCTTCTTATATACTGATCAAAATTCTCCTTGGGTTCAGAACCTGACAAAGTTGGCATTTTCATTCTTAGAACAATAGCCCCTTGCTGAAGTCTCTTAGTAGACAAATTAATATGTTCAGCATAAATGTGAATTAATACATACATCCTAGGTCAATTCAACAATTCACATACATTATTCCAAATAAGGATTACCAAATGTAGGCAATAACAGCCTACCTTATCACCTCCAAAGGAGGAAGGAGAGATGGAGAGTAAAGGTGTAAAAAATAAAGTCCTAGCCCTTAAAGAGTGTATAATCAAAGTGAAAGACGCATCCTCACATTAGCTTCATTTACAATTTATTATATATATATATATATATTTAAATCTCCTTTGAGACATCTGGGTGGCTCAGTGGTTGAGCATCTGCCGTCCGCACAGGGTGTAATTCCTGTCCAGAAATCCAGTCCTGCTGGGGCTTGCTGCGAGGAGCCTGCTTCTCCCTCAGTGTCTCTGCCTCTCTATGTCTCTCATGAATTAATAAATAAAATCTTTTTAAAATTTTCTTAAAAAACTAAAAATCTCCTCCTTTAATTATGTGACAACATTTTTATAATAGAGGATAAAACCAGTGTTCATAATATGAGGACAAAACACTGGGCTTTTGTCATCTACTACTGTTTTAGGGGACTTAAAAATGAGTAAACATAGCAACATTTGCAAAAGTCTAAAGAGAAGAATTTAACAATGTTTCCAAAATACAAAGCTTTTAATTTGTTCATATTCCCATACAGTCCTTGGAAATATCCTATGTAATGTTTTAAAGCTTAAGCAGAAAGTGTTAATTGTTTTGCATTATATCATTTCCCTATTAAATCTTGAATAGTTGCTATGCTTAACAGTTGTACAATATTCCATTAAGAGGATATACTGACCTTGCTCCCCATTGTTGGATCTAAACATTTTCTGTGTAATAAATATTGCTGCTTTTGGAAAGAGGCAGTTGTAACCTTTTTATTTATGATTCGGGCCTATTACACATAAAAAGAGTAAGGAAGCAAAGAAGAGATTTATTTCTCTGTCATATAAAAGAAATCCAAAGATGCACAGTGTAGGGTAAGGAGTGGCCATTTGGTGACATGCACCAGGCTTCCATTCTGTTGCTTTAACATCTTCAGTAAGTGGTTTTCATCCCAGGTCTAAGACAGCTGTTCAAGCTCTAGCCATCATGTCTACATTCCAACCAGCAGGAAGCTGAAAGGGGAAAGGCATGTCGCCTGCCATAAGGACATATCTTGAAAATAGCACAGGACATTTCCACTTATATTCCACTGACCAGAAGTTAGTCACACAGCCACACCTAACTGGAAATTAGTCTTTACCCTGGGCAGTTCTAAAAGTCAGGGGCAAAAGAATACTAAGTGGCAGCTAAATAAGCAGTCTCTGCCACATTCCTGAAGCCAGATGAGGAGCAGCAAATAGACTTCCTTTTGCTGCCATCCAGGGCTGAGTTTCTATTCCCAGAATACATGTTTTAGAGAAGCTTCCTTCTTGGAAAGGCTTGTGGGACATAAGCATCTAAAGCTACAGCCCTCATTGAAACTTGACCCAAATAACAACATTATTTTGAACTTTTTTTTAAATTTTTATTTATTTATGATCGTCACAGAGAGAGAGAGAGAGAGAGAGAGAGAGAGAGAGAGAGAGGCAGAGACACAGGCAGAGGGAGAAGCAGGCTCCATGCACCGGGAGCCCGACGTGGGATTCAATCCCGGGTCTCCAGGATCGCGCCCTGGGCCAAAGGCAGGCGCCAAACCGCTGCGCCACCCAGGGATCCCAACAACATTATTTTGAAAGCTTGATTTCGGTGAGAAAAACTAAAGAAACTAATTTTAAGGCTACAAGAAATTTTCAGTCTTTCAAAAATTAGGGACTCTTCTTTTGGGAAAAACACCTGAAGTTTATACAAATATAAATCTAAAATCATCACCTAAAAATGGAGATATTTGAGAAGCTTGAGGCTAAACTGCTCAGTGAAACCATGGAAAAGATGGCTTATTCTGGAGACAGAGATGCATCTCTACAGATAAAATTTCTCTAGAGAACCATTTCTTTTCAGGTGTGGATTTAAGCTTTACTGTGACAATAAAGTACTGCTTGTTTTTATGGGAGTCAATTTGGACAGAAGAGTAGATCACAAGAGATTAGTTTGAAATCCTCAACACACTTCAGTGTGTGAAGTTGAATCTCCACACACTGAAGGAAGACTTTAAAGAAAAAAAACCAGGGGGGTAAATATCATTCTGGGGTATATCACTGATGCTTACATCTCAGAGTTATGATTCAATAATTCCTTTTTATGTTGATTACTGATTATGGTATTGGTTGAGTTCTCCAATGGGGAGCCATCTCCTTAAAGGTAGGATGATGCTTCCCCTGAAGTGGGGTGACCATCTGCCCCAGTTTGATGAGGACTAGGGGTTTCCCAGGACAAAGAACTTTTAATGCTAACACTGCAATGGCTCTGGGCAAACCAGGACAGTTGGCAAACCCTAAGAAGCGACCTAGCCACTGCCAATCACACAGAAGGAACTTGTAAAGACTAAGCCAGGAAAAGAGGATTGGGATATGTAGACATGAGGAAATTGCCTGGGATGGAGAGTGAAGAGAGAGAAAAGAAGAGAAGCGGAGAAAATCTTTCCTTACATTGGCTCTGGGCTGTAAGAAACATCTACTACATTCTGCATGGTAGAAATCGGGCTGAATGAAGGATGAAAGAACTCTGTAGCAGTACCATGTGTCATCTTATTAGGAATTCCGGGAAGAGGAATTGGGCCTTGAGCAGCCAAAATGATGAGCCAACTGTAGGTTTTGCTGTTGCAATTCTGTTCTGTTATTTGGTAGCCTCGTCTCATGGCACTGTTGGTTAATGTGCTAGATGGTAAAGTAGAAGCAAGGTAATGATGCAGGAGCAGCACAGGGAAGAGATCCCAGAACACAACTTAATCATTCACAGTAGGAGGTGCTTTCTTCTTTGGAATTATTTATATAGGATATATTTTCATTGGTGCAATTTATCAATGGATTTTATTTTATTTTATTTTATTTTTTTATATCAATGGATTTTAATGTATGAACATCTTAAGACTCTAGAATGACAAAGAAATCAGCCTTTTCATAGAAAGCTATGTATATAAGGGTTAACGTCTCAACAAAATGTTAGATCCTTAATATTTTGTTGAGCAAACATATTCCTTTCAAATGGACTTTTTAAAAAATGTACTAACTTATGATTTCAAGGTCTAATTTCCTTGCTCCTCTTTAGTATATCATGAGATCTCATGACTCCTATTTGATTATCACAAAAGTGGTTTAGAGCATAGTCATTAAAAAAAAAAAAAAAAAAAAAAAAGCCTGTGAATTTAACGTGTTAGGGAACTGAGGTGTTCCCAGCATTCAGCTAGGACTTTCCTTCTATCCTGCATTGCCATTCTTACAATGAACGAGCTCTTACTTAATTCGGTTATCTCTTGTTCTCACCATTTCGTAAAATCTGGGCTGGATCTAGAGAGTGATATGGGTCCTGAGGACATGTGCATATACAATGACTAAGTTTTCTTGATTTCTTATTTTCTTGTCCTCCTCCTAGCTTCCCTCCATTGCCAGGGACACTGACTGCTGAGCTTGGTCCTTGAGTTGTTTTCAATTTATCATTTCAAGTCAGGACACAATCACAGTATATGTTATCTGTCTAGCTTCTATTTTACTTCTCTCCCCACCACCTTTTCTATGGCTTCACTAAGAAGACCCCATTAGTCTGGACTTAGATTAATTTGCTATATATCCTTTATAGCCCAAGGGTCAAGAAAGGAGCTTCATCTCTATTCAGTTCATTTTAAACTAAGTTTGAGGTCTCTATTTTGTATAGTTTGAAATTAGTAAACCAGTGATGACCCAATATTGTGGTTTTCTCTTTATATATCCTGGGACTTTGCTGTCTTGAAACATCTAAGGGCAAATCTGGAAAACTCCTATGCTGACCAGATGGCATTATCTATGGGAAGATGAAGCTTACATAATCCTTGACTCTTTCCCAAAACTGTACCAGGAAGATACCTAAAATCCACAATAAAGACCTCAAGAGAAGACTTCGCAGGCACCTATAAAAAAGCTCCTAGGAACAAATTTTGGCAATTTGGAAGTACAGACCCTGATCCTACCCCAAGATCATTTTGGTGAAACTGTAACTAAGAAATGAAAAAATCCTGGTCTGTGAAAATTCAGGGTGAAAGGAGATTAAAGAGATAGATTTCAACAGTTACTCTGTGGAATTATTAGGAAATAAAATGCTCCCAGGAAAAAACACTGTCAGCCAGTATTCAGTCAGTTCAGCACTTAGAAATTATCTTTGGTGTGCAAGTAATAGACTTGAAATTGCTTTTGAAATCTCTCCAAGACTGTCCCTCCCACTCAGGCTTTATGTTACCATCTAGTGAGTTAAGTTGTGAAAAACCCCAATTTTCCTTAAATGCAGTTTTTTAAAGCTAAAATGCCAGGTATTTTCAAGGCTCACACTCTACCTTGCCACTTAGGATACACGGATGGCAGTCACCCTTTCCTCATGCAATATGCACAATAGAACCAAAACCTTGTAGGGAAAATTATCCATCTCAGGAAACCTGGAAAGACCATGAGAGTTAAAATAGTGCATCATGAGGGAGACAAAGCAAGCTTGGTCACAGGTTAGATTTTACAAAGGAAAAGTATGTAACAGGGCACCTCTGTTGTACAATGAGTAGAATTAATGTTTGCAGGCACCTCTTTGTTGTCCATTCTCATCTCCATGATATCATTGTACATATTAAGCTCAACCTCCTGCCAAATGGACCCAATCTTCATGGAGTAGAATGATGATGGGAAATAGCATTTGGAGTAGAAATAAACAACAGATAATAATCCATGATTGTTTTTAATCGTGGCGATGAGTCACCCTCAATTTATTTCCAAATTTCTTCTGTCATCAGCTGTTCATTTCTTTACTTTGAAAATCATCAGATTAACACTGCCAAAAGCAGGTAGGAAATGATCCAAGAGGACAATTCTGAGGTATCACATGGTAAGTTGATGAGAAACTGAGAACAAGACAATCCTCAAGAAAATCTCTTTTTTGTCCCAGCAAAGGCACCAAAGCGTGAACCTAATTCACACTTTCATTATTCCAATCAGGCTATTTTTATATCAGTACAATTTTAGAATAAGACTTGGTGGGAGATTATTTATTGCCTGGGAAATTCTGTCCATCACTTTGCACACAAGATATCCAACTAGGTCTAACACCAAAATTCATTTCACATCAAGAAATTTTCTTACCTTTTTTTTTTTTAACTACTTTCACAATGCCTTTATTCCTTAAATCTTCCTTCTATACAAGGAATTTCAAAGCATAATAGCCAAAAAGACATTCTAAAATCATGAGCGTAAGAAATGTGATCTATTTAGATGTGAGCTATCAAAACCTGGGTAAAATCTCCTCTGTCCATCAATCTATCAGGGTCTTTAGATATGTCAAGTATAATCTTGCTATTTTATCTATATTTGACTTGTCTTCTTTAAGCTGATTGGGTTCTTAGCCTCTAACTTCTACTCTGGGTTGTAAAGAGGAGATTGTGGAGTCCAGATGTTCTCCTTAGAAACCAGGTCCAAGTCACAGTCCAACTACTGCAGAAAGACTAAAGATGGAAGCTTCAGGCCATCCCTAACATCTTAAAAACACAAAGCTGCAAACTCAGATTAGTAGCCACTTAACTTATGTCAGACCATTCCCTACCTTACATGTGTTCTTTACACTTGCCTCAGATTATGCCTATATAGGCAGCAAAGTAGAAAAGCTAAAATCCCACCCAATAATTCAGGACAAATGCTGTTTTCATTTGAAAACTCTAGAAAATTAAACAAGCAAAAAACATTCTGGCTGAATGTCGTTTTTCCCTTTGTTCTGATTTTGTAGGCACAATCATACATGTCTGCTACTAGGGAGTTTTCAAGTCAGTGGTGCTCAACCTGGAGTTCTGTGGAACTTTTGCAGGGAACTATCGTTTTGGTTTGGGTTTAGCTAATGTATTTGAAAATTAATCAAGATATTCTAGCATAGCCACAACCCTTCTAAAACACACATATTAAATGTCAATTTGTGACAAGTGTCCACATAGTCATGCTAGATGATGGAACTCTCTAGAGGATGGTCAGAGAGAAGGTATGTCACAACTCCTTCTGGAAAGTTCCTCCCCACACCTTTCACATTAGCTAAAATGAGTGAGCATCAGCTCCTGACGGATTCGGTCAGCCTCTAGGTCCAAAGACTCCATGTGCTCAAACTCTTCTTCAGGGGGCTGTTCCATGGGTCCTGTCATTGGAGAGGACCAAACATCCATCCCATGCTCCAGGGAGATGTTGTGGAGGACACAACAAGCCAAGATAATGTGGCTAGACTTCTCTGGTGAGTATTGCAGTGCTCCCTTAGATCCATCCAGGCAGCGGAATCGGGAGCAGAGAGTTCGGAAAGTCTTCTCAATCACACTGTGAGTTGCAGAATGGGCCATATTATAACGATATTCGGCTGGAGTTTCAGGAATGTGAAGGGGGGTCATGAGCCAAGTACGCAGAAAGAAGGAACTGTCACCTGTGGGGAAGGTCCAAAGAAATCATAAATTATTCTAATTGGAATAAAAACAGAAAGAAAAATCCAGGAACACATAGAGAATGGATAAGAAAATGCAACAGACTCTGGAGCCACTGTGCCCCAGAAAAACCAAAAGGGAAATGTTGTGGTAAAAAGAAGGCATGCCAGGATCATAAGCAGGAAGAGATGGGTCTTGGCTACAAATATCCTTGTTAAAACCAACAGAGAAAAAGGGTGATAGCTTATAAAAAATAAAAAAAAGAGGGAGGCAAAAGCATAAGACTCTTAACTATAAAGAACAATCTGAAGGTTGCTGAAAGGGAGGTGGGCGAAGGAGGAGCTAAATGGGTGACAGGGATTAAGGAGGGCACTTGTGATGAGCACTGGGTGTTGTATGTAAGCAATGAATCACTAAATTCGGTTCCTGAAACCAATATTACACTATATGTTAACTCACTAGAATTTAAATAAGAACTTTGAAATAAAAAATAAAATGAGTAGGCATAATCACGATAACTTGTGAAATAATTCAGATTCTCAAAATATAGGCAAAATTTTAAAAATGTGCATATACATTTTTGAACATTTTCCAATTAAAAACAAACAAAGAAAAAACAGCCAAGTCTGAAAAAACTGTGGGAAGGAGATAAAGGCACTAAAGGAAATAAAATTTCTATATTTTCCAAACTCAGAGATATTGTTCTTTAATGAAAGGTTAGTAAAAAACTATCATACAGCAAGCCAATCTTCAAACTCTCCAAAGAGAAAAAGTGCAAGAGAGAAAAAAGATAATTCCGTCAGGAGAGCTCAAAACATTTGGGAGGAAAATTTCTAACTTTACCATTAAAGTGTCAGGTCTGAAAACACTACCTAGGGATTTCAGAGTATTTCACGGACAACAATCATTCATTCTCCCAGTCCTAAGAACAATAAGATAAAAGTCCCAGCACCTGTGGTGGAGATCAGAACTCGGGTGTTCCTAGATAATACATTCACTGGAACCTGCCTTTGTAACATAGGAACTAGTAGAATTTCACATTAACAAGAATATAAATATGACACAAATAGTAATAGTGATAAGGAAACCAAAATTAAAATAATATACATGAGGCATTTTCCTAAGGTGACTTCCTTATCAAATGATTTCAGGCAGTGCTCAGAACAAAATAAAATACAAGGCTGGGATGCAATGTCCTGTTACAACAGCACAATGTTTCTATAACGCTTAATTGTCCTGACTCACTACAGCTGGCAGATGAAATGTCTCATGCAGAGGCACAACCCCCTAGAAATCTGAAACAAATAGGCTCTAGGAGTACCAACTTGCACAATAATGTGTTTCTGATCCACTATCAGTTTTGGTAAATAATTATGGACTGTTCAGAGAGTCTAGGCACTGTTCCAAAAACATACAGGACTCCTCTCTTTCAGGAGCTTACATTTTTAAGAACTGGATTAAATTTTTTTTAAAGTTTTTTTTAATGTTTTTACTTATACATAATACATAACACATAATATTGTATTAATTGTAGGTGCTGGATTAGCTTTAATTATCTAAGAAATGTCATAATGGGGGGACGCCTGGGTGGTTCTGCGGTTTAGCGCCTGCCTTCCGCCCAGGGTGTGATATTGGAGTCCTGGGATCCAGTCCCATATCAGGCTCCCTGCATGGAACCTGCTTGTCTCTCTGCTTGTATCTCTGACCCCCTCTCTCTCTGTGTCTCTCATGAATAAATAAAATCTTAAATAATAATAATAATAATAAAGTCTTAAAAAAAAAAAAAAAAAAAGAAATGTCATAATGGGGCACCTGGCTGGCTCAGTGGTTGAGCGTCTGCCTTCAGCTCAGTTTGTGATCCCAGGGTCCTGGGATCAGATGCTGCATCAGGGTCCCCGCAGGGAGCCAGCTTCTCCCTCTGCCTATGTCTCTGCTTCTCTATGTGTCTCTCATGAATAAATAAAATCTTTAAAAGAGTGTCATAATATTTTCAAATTTTACATTTACTTGGCTTTTCCCTCCCAAAGTACAAAGTATTTTATTTTAGTTGAACTCACATCTACTAAGTACTGAACTTAAGAAACTGATCCTTTAAATAATAATGAAAATACTATCAGTGACTTATTGAACACCAACTATGTAGCAGGCACTGTGCTAGGCACTTTAAAAATATTATCTCTTATTATCCAATCCCAGCTCTGCCTGGTAAGATATTATTAAACTGATTTTATGAATGAGAAGATCAAAATATCCGTCAGCGATCCTGTGATATGCCAGGCAAAGGAAGAGGGAGCTAGTCACAAAATGCTAACGTCAGACTCAGTCATGAAAACAATGGGATAATGCCAGAGAATAAGATAAACATTTATGATGAATGCCAAAGCACAGAGATACTAAATGGTATTTGTTAAACATTTCTCTAAGAAACAGTGTGAGCCTTCCTTAAATGGGGAGACATAAAGGATAAACTAGTTAATGTAGACTTTTTATAAAATGCCCCATGGTCATTAACTGGTTATAATCCAAGCACCACTGGAAAACAGACACTCAGGAGGGGATTAGGATCAGAATTGCTAACCAGATTACAATTGCTTACATGATCAGTCAGCCACAAGACATTCTGGCAGATCTTACCCAAAGCTGCTTAACCAGACTAGGCCAGGAGCTGAGGAAATAAGAACTCAGGTGGAATCCTTTGTAGGACCAGGTACATTTAGAGAAGAGGAATAAGGTAATGCAATTTTGAAGGGACAGATGAGAACGAGGATATGAAGGGGCGACATTCATGGTAAAAATATACTACAAAACCACAGATGTTCGCATTTACCCCTCTTTTGATGGAAACACTATTCTAATTTTTTTGTTTGTCATTTCTCTGCATTTGTTTATATTGTATCTAAGCAATATAATGTTGTTCTTGGTTTTAAATTTTACAAAAGTGATTTCATACTAAAAACAAAACAATAGCGCAGCCCGGGTGGCTCAGCGGTTTAGTACCACCTTTAGCCCAGGGCATGATCCTGGAGACGCGGGATTGAGTCCCACGTCAGGCTCCCTGCATGGAGCCTGCTTCTCCCTCTGCCTGTGTCTCTGCCTCTCTGCCTCTCTCTCTGTGTTTGTCTCTCATGAATAAATAAATAAAATAATAAAAATAAAAATAAAATAAATTTTAAAAAATAAAGTATTTTTTAAAAATTAAAAAAAATAAAAAGAAAACAATAACAAAAACAAAGAGGAATCACAGTCCATTCTACATTTGGCAAATTTAGAACTATTCCACAGATCTGATGCTGTTAAGATATGATCAGCCATCTCATCTTTTTTAACATCTTGTCATCCTCATAATCCTGCCATCTTTCCCCATTATCCAACACATTTTTTAGATACCAGTGTCTTCCAAAGTTATCTATTTGTACAAATCATTTGAGCACCTGCTAAAAATGGATATCCATTCTTTCCTTGATGATTCTATTCCCATAGTTTGAAGTGGGGCCCAGTGATGTATATTTTTAATAAATTCCCCAGATGACTCTCTCGATCTGGAAAATTTGTGAAACACTATACTAGTTCAGAGGTCTTCAAACTAGTTTTCCTGTTAGAGCTCATGGAGGTTTTGCAAGGGTATGTGCTAGAGAACTGCTAGTAGTACTAAGGGAATCAATTTCCACATGGGTATATTTTTCCCATCCCTAGTACCTAGTATGTAGCCTGGTACCAAAAGTGGCCTTAATAAACATTTGTTAAATGTTGTTACCACATCCATCTCTCCCACTTTCAACTCTCTGAAAAGAGGAGAATCAGAAAAGTACATAAAAATTTGTCAGAGTTGGGGCGCCTGGCTGGCTCACTCAGTAGGGCATGCGACTCTTAATATCAGGGTCTTAAATTCAAGCCCCACATTGAGTGTAGAGCCTACATTTTAAAAAAAAAAAATGTCAGTTTTTCCTTATTTTTTTTTAAAGATTTATTTATTTATTTATTTATTTGAGACAGAGAAAGAGAGGCAGAGACACAGGCAAAAGGAGAAGCAGGCTCCATGCAGGGAGCCCGAAGTGGGACTCCATCCTGGGTCTCCAAGATCACGCCCTGGACTGAAGGTGGCGCTAAACCGCTGAGCCACCAGGGCTGCCCAAGTTTTCCCTTATTTCCAACTACATCCTGTCAATACCATAAAACAATAAAGTCATGTTTCCAACCGAATCTGGGGTCCCAAGGTGTGAGGAAAAGAGAAAAAAAGTAATTCCTACATGACCCTGAAATCCTTAATGAAGGGACTATTTGCCAAATAGAGTTAATTCCTCATGTGACCTAGTTTTAAAAGTTAACCACAAGTGGCTTAGATATTGTATCTTAATTTACTCCTACATAAAAATGTTAATATTTAAAAAAAAGTTAATATCAGTGTTAAACTCAATAGTTTTTATAGCAATTAAGTGAGATAATCCAATGCAAAGTGCTTACAACATTGCCTGACAAGTTCTAAGCACTCACCATGTTTTAACTGGCTTTACAATTAGGTACCAAAGTGATTTCATAAGAAATGAGCTTGGGGGTGCCTGGGTAGCTCAGTCAGTTAAGCATCTGACTCTCGGTTTTGGCTCCAGTCACAATCTCTGGGTCCTGAGATCCAGCCCCACTATAGGGCTCCACATTCAGCACAAGGCCTGCTGGAGATTCTCTCCCTCTCTCTCCTCCTGTGCCCCTCCCACCTACTTGCGCGCGCGCGCACACACACACACACACACTCTAAATAAATAAATAAATAAATACTTTTAAAAAATGAACTTGGAACCCAAGTACTCTCACAGCTGCAGAAGTAACTACATGAGACACTTACAAAACAGACTTTCCTTTGTTTCATGGTATAACTTGTTTGAAAATGAAATTTGAGGGGCACCTCAGTAGCTCAGCTAAGTGTCTGCCTTCAGCTCAGGTCATGATCCTGGGGCCCCGGAATCAAGCCTTGCTTATTAGCAGGGAGTCTGCTTCTCCCTTTTTTCTGACCCTCTCCCTGCTCATGCTCTCTCTCTCAAATAAATACATAAAACCTTTTATTTTTTATTTTTTTAAATTTATTTATGATAGTCATACAGAGAGAGAGGGAGAGAGAGGCAGAGACACAGGCAGAGGGAGAAGCAGGCTCCATGCACCGGGAGCCTGACGTGGGATTCGATCCCGGGTCTCCAGGATCGTGCCCTGGGCCAAAGGCCAAACCGCTGCGCCACCCAGGGATCCCTAAAACCTTTTTTAAAAAATGAAATTTGAAAGTTCAAAACAAGCACAAGGTAGGATTTTTTTTTTTTAAGATCCTGGGATCATGACCCGAGTTGAAGATAGACCCTAACTGCCTGAGCCACCAGGCACCCTGGCACAAGGTAGGATTAAGGAAAAAGTCTAGTAGGATAAAGAAAAAGGGAGCACATTGAAGACAGAATGCAGAAGCAACAACTCAAGTAAATCACTGAGTTCCAATACATTACACGGAGTAAGTATCCTGGCAGCTCTAAACCAGTGTGACAGCAGTCTCTTCCCACTTGGAACAAGGGAGAAATAAAGAATATTAAAGAAAAATAATTTCTTTTTTTAATGATTTTATTTATTTATTTATTTATTAGAGACAGAGAGAGAGACAGGCAGAGGGAGAAGCAGGCTCCATGCAGGGAGCCCGACGTGGGACTCGATCCTGGGTCTCCAGGATCATGCCCTGGGCTGAAAGTGGCACTAAACCGCTATGCCACCGGGGCTGCCCAGAAAAATAATTTCTGAGCATCTACTGCATGTTAAACACTGTTACGAATACATGCAGTGCAGAGATATGATCAGTGGTTTTGTTTTTGTTTTTACAGATTTTATTTACTTATTCATGACAGACACACAGAGAGAGAGAGGCAGAGACATAGGCAGAGAGAGAAGCAGACTCCACGCAGGGGAGCCTGATGTGGCCCGGGACTCCAGGACCATGCCCTGGGCGGAAGGCAGACGCTAAACTGCTGAGCCATCGAGGGATCCCCACGATCAGTGTTTTTTGGTTTTTTTTTTAAGATTTTATTTATTTTTGAGAGACACAGAGAGAGAGTGAGGCAGAGGGAGGGAGGGAAGGAGGGAGGGAGAGGGAGACGGAGAGGGAGAAGCAGGCTCCATGCAGGGAGCCCGAGGTGGGACTCAATCCCGAGTCTCCAGGAGAACGCCCCGGGCTGAAGGCGGCGCTAAACCGCTGAGCCAACCGGGCTGCCCATGATTAGTGGTTTTAAAAGAGAGGTCTTCCAATCATTTTCATCTCACATAATATGTCGTCGTGTATTTGTCCTGTTGCTTATATAAGAGTAGTGCTTTAACACAAACAAATAAACAGAATAAGCTGCCAAGCTCAAGGGTATTATCAGTGTTACCCAAATATTCTTCCCAGCTGTGCAGTAACCTCAGTTTGCACTGCTCATTTTTGAATGGGTTCTTGTCCTACTTGAATCACTAAGTCAGGCTTCCCAATGGCATTTGCGGAGGGGGGCACAGAGAGAGGGAAAAGCAGACTTCCCATGGAGCGCAGAGTCCCTCGCAAGGCTCCATACCAGGATCCCGGGATCATGACCTTAGCCCAAGGCAACCTTAACTGACTAGGCCATGCAGGCACCCGTATCATTTTCATATAGATATCACAGTGACAATAACCAAGAACAAAAATCTGTACAACACTTTATAGTGAATTCTCATATATACTACCTAATCCTAACAATAGGTATTACTACTATTGGCATTATTTTTTTAAACATTATATACATGATAAAAAAAATTAAGGCTCACTTGTATAGATGTATTATATTTAACCATATCCATACAGATTGAGAATTTCAGTTGTAGGGGCATCCCTGGGTGGCTCAGCAGTTTAGCACCTGCCTTTGGCCCAGGGTGCGATCCTGGAGTCCCGGGATCGAATCCCGCGTCGGGCTCCCGGCATGGACCTGCTTCTCCCTCCTCCTGTGTCTCTGCCTCTCTCTCTTTCTTTCTTTCTCTCTCTCATAAATAAATAAATCTTTAAAAAAAAAAAAGAATTTCAGCTGTATTCAAGGGGAACATTTTTGTAGGACTGTTGTTGCTTTGTTTCCAACTACAAAACACTGCTGGCAGTGTAATTTTATTTCACACCACCAATGTTCATATTTATGAACATATGCCTCAAGATAAATTCTTAGAAGTGAGACTCTGGGTTAAGTACTATGTTTTTAAGCTTAAATAAATGTCTTTTAAGTGTCAATTTTTTTTTAAAGGATGGCTTAGAGTTATTACCTGATGTCTCATTAAAAAAAGATAACAGGACTGAGACTCAGGTCTATAGATTCTCAAATTTCATTCTGCTCTGCTACATCATTTTTCTATGGCTACAAAATGAAGCATGTGCGCCTGCAAACTTACCGAGCAGCCAGCTATCTTTGTGCATTCCAGCTTCAAAATGACTATTGAGGGAAGACTGCTGTAGCACAGCATAGTCCTGTAGGCTGCCTGGCCAGTTGGTCTCCACAGTCATTAGTGCCCCTCTGATGTCACACACCATCAGGCAGTTCAAAGAATGCAGACCTTTGCGATTCACATAGGAGAGGTCTTCAGCATTTGGTGCCTTGATTGCCACATGGATACAGTCAACCACCCCTATTACCCCTGGCATCCCTGCCAAGCCATAGAATTCATCCTTTAGAGCCTGCATGGAGGCTTCATCAGCTGGAAAGCGAATGAACTGTGTGGCTCTTTCCACAAGTGCTTCGGTGACATTGGCAACACATCGACTCATAGATGCCTGACTGATTCCAATAGCATCTCCCATCCGAGTCTGGAAGGAACCTGAAGTATAGAAGCCCAGTGCTGCAAGGATCTGTGTCTCTGGGCTAATAGCTCTGGATCTCTGAGTAGGTCTAGAAAGACTTGCCCCCAAGAGCTCCACCAAGTAATAAATGAACTGTCGAGGAAACCCATACATGGACATCAAGTATTCATCAGTCACGTCATCCAGCTTAAAGCGGTCCAGTGTGCGGTGACCTCGGCCATACAGCAAGAGATCACAGTCAAGCACTGTTATTGGTATAGCCATGGTACACAGAAATGTGATCTCTCCTTCCCTCTGCTACTTTTCCTGAATTCCTCCCAGTGAAGATGTTGGTTCAAGAAGGTATTTAAGGAAGTGTCAGAATTCAGCAGCTACCCATCAGTTAAATGGCTCTGGCATTTATACTCTTCTCTCTGTAAAGGTTAAAAAAAAAAAAAAAAAGCATTAGAAACCTACCAAAGACTTTAAAGTGATTCAAAGGCTACAACAGCTCCTTTTCTCGAACTTTCATTCTGTCCAAGCAAAAGGTGCTATACCTGTAACTTTGGGTTTTTCTCCACTAACTCATAGCTGTACAATAGGCTTGCTTTGGTTTGAAAGATAATGGGAGTTGTTTTGTATTGTAGCAGAGCAGCTCCCTGGACACAGGAGTAGGAAGGAAGGAAGGAAGGAAGGAAGGAAGGAAGGAAGGAAGGAAGGAAGCAAGGAAGGAAGGGAGGGAGGGAGGGAGGAAGGAAGGAAAGGAGGGAGGGAGGATGGGAGATGATTTTGGTGGCTCACTTAATCCTTGGGATTTGAACTGGAAAGAGAAAAGGATTAATGGAGGAGGGGCACCTGGCTGGCTCAGTCCCTAGAGGGAGGGTCTCTTGATCTCTGGGTTTTAAGTTCCAGCCTTATGCTGGATGTAGAGATTACTTAAAAATAAAATCCTTGGGGCAGCCTGGGTGGCTCAGCGGTTTAGCGCCCGCCTTCCGCCCAGGGCGTGATCCTGGAGACCCAGAATCGAGTCCCACGTCGTGCTCCCTGCATGGAGCCTGCTTCTCCTTCTGCCTGTGTCTGTCTCTGCCTCTCTCTCTCTCTCACGAATAAATAAAATCCTTTACAAAAAAGATTAATGGAGGCGATAGCATAATTACCCAAAAGGAAAAAGAGGTCTGCTCCTAACTACACAGGCCAAGAACTGGCTGACTTAAGTCTTAACTACTCCGGGCAGGGATTAGTCACGGCGCATTACTCAAGCCCTCTGGCTCCACCTGGTAAGTACGAGAGGAACGTGAGGGGCGCTAAAACCAGTCTAGCAAGAGAGGTGGGGGCAAAAAACTGCCCACGGTCCAGCCCGGCGGACTCAGATCGTGTGCTCTAACGACAGGCTCTTAAAAAGTGCCTTAGAAATGATACTTATGCGCCGGCCACTCAAAGTCAGCCAAGGCCCGTCACCCACCTCTCCGCGGCTGCCGGGTTACCAGCAGCACTCCCCACCCACCCAGTGGGTCCGGCCCTCCAGTGGAACCCGCCGCCGCGCACTAGCCGCCACGGCGCTCACCATAGGTACCGCCCCCTTGCGTCAGCATCCTCCCCACGCCGCGTCCTCACTGCCGCTGCCGCGGCGACGTGCGGTTCGGCGGCGCACATTCCACACTCGGCCCAAACATTCTCACTCTTTCAAAGAACCTCCGTCTTTGCGACTTTCTTTCCTTCTGAGACACTTGGAAAAATTGGTGAGAAAGATTTACATGGAAAGGAAATCAACTTTTATGGGAATAAAGAGGAAAGAGATGAAACAGGGCGTCCACGCTGTAGCGAAAGTGCGGATGAGGTTTGGCAGCTGTATTTCCTCCTAGCCATCTTCCTACCCCCCCCCCCCCCCCCCCCCCCGCCTTCATCCGAGCGGATGAAAACAAACACTAACGATGGCGGTGCCGGGAGGCCACCGGCTGCTGGGCTTAAGGCAGGAGTGATCGCTTGAGCTGTGAGGGCACTCTTGAAGAGCGCCGGTCAATGTGAGTGCGACAACTCGCGCAGTCCTAGGAGTGAAACACCCGGGCCCACGAGCCACGAGCCTCCTGAAGCGTGAGGTATCTATCTGCGACCCCTGCTGTCACTGCAGCTCCGGAGCGCAGAGCCCTCAGCCAGGAGGCGCAGCTGGCCGGCCCCAGGCCTCGGCCTCCGTAATGAGAGCCCCGAGCCACTCTCTATGTCGCAGCTTCGCAGGTACTAACTTTAGTGGGGATACCCCCAGGTCACTCAGCGCCCCCGGGTGGGAGGCTATGGATCTGCGGCCTATCGGGTACCTCCTTGTGAGAACGAAGCTGAATAGCTGCAGTACAGTCCCCAGAGCTTTGGGAAGTCGGGCTGGTGTAGGCCCCATTGGCTCTCTGGCTCCTAGTGTTTACAGAAATCCCCAAAGCTTTCACCTACTTTCTCAGTTTTTTGGGTTATCATGTAAGTCTTTTTGGAGGTAATTTGTGAGACCGTAAGTCCGGTGTTGGTATCAATATGAGTGAAGTAGGTTTTCATTCAGTCAAGATTTGTTGGCGGGGGAGGGGAGCTTGCTGACTGCGAAATATGCACTCCGCGTGTAGGTGAGGGTAGCTGTTGACTAGTGAAAAAAAGGGACCCAAAGTTCACCACTATCTTCTTACCGGCAGTGGAACGACCTGTGGAAAGCTGCGATCCATTCTCATTTAATAAATCTCTGGGTAAGTGGCTAAGCACCATTTTGGGTTCATTATTAACTCACCTCCGTTTTCACTTTCCAAGTCAGTTCTCAGTTTGCCTTGTCAATCGATCGAAGCATTTCGCTTTCAGTATTTTCTCTTAGAGAGCTGGATCATTATACTTAATTTAAAACTCGTCTTCTAAGATGGTAGAATTTATTACACACTTAGAGTGAGACGTATCCAATAATAAGAAACAACAGACCTTTCCTTTACACTAATTTCTAGGTTTTCATGTGTTAGTCCTTTTCTGTGCTGCTGTGGTGGCTCCAACTAAATTACACTTTTTTGTTTTGTTTTCAACTCCATTTTTCAGCTAAGCAGACGTAAATGCTTGTGAAATGGAATCCTGAGTTAATATTTTTAATGCACAGTGGATGATCAATAAGTGCTGAAGCAAGTGTCAAATATACTGATCTGTATAATAAGATAAGTGTACTTAATTTATGCACTTTTCAAATTGTACCCCTTTGGGTATAAAGTTAAGAATATGGCAACTTTTGAGATTCACATTTCATAAAAATTGCAAACCATTGGGCTTTCCATTACTGTACTTAAACTTAACAGTTCTTATTGTGTATTTGTATTTTAGGAGTGGTTATTAAAATTGAGTTTAAAAAGTTGAATCTAGGGATCCCTGGATGGCTCAGCAGTTTAGCACCTCCCTTCGACCCAGGGCGTGATCCTGGAGACCCAGGATCAGGTCCCGCATCAGGCTCCCTGCATGGAGCCTGCTTCTCCCTCTGCCTGTGTCTCTGCCTCTCTCTCTGTGCCTCTCATGAATAAATAAATATTTTTAAGAAGATAAAAATAAAAAGTTGAATCTGGGGCAACTGGATGGCTCAATCAATTAAGCATCTACCTGTGGCTCAGGTCATGATCCTGCGGTTCTGGGATGGAACCTCGAGTCAGGCTCCGTGGTCAGTGGGAAGTCTGCTTCTCTCTCTCCCTCTTCCCTTTGTGCTCTCTCTCTCTCAAATAAATAAATAAAATCTTGAATAAAATAATTGGAAAAACTGCAGATCTTGAGCTACTAAACACTCCTTATATTATTTTATTTAAGGATTAAGAATCAGCTGGACACAGTGAAGTCCTACCATATATGCACAATGGAATTATACTGTATGAATGTGGAGGCAAGAGATTTTTATTATCCTGCCCCCATCCACCCTGAATTAGCTGTATTAGCTTATGCTCAGAGCAGGGTGCCCATAGCCTAAATGCAAAAAGAAGACATTAACCTTTGAATTTTCAGACACCCAAGTCCTACCCAAAAATATCCAAAGATAATTTTGCCTACTGAGAAAAAGTACCCACTGTAGAAATTATTGTACCCACTTGATAAGGTGCATTCCCATACTCTGCATTATATTTTGCTTAAATGGGAGTGGAAAGTGTTTTGGAATCTTTATCTGTAGAGAAGTTATTAACCTTAGTAATACCTGAAAACCGCTGAAACTTCATTTTTAAAGATTTGTTTATTTATTTTAGAGAGAGAGTGCTGAGCATGGGTTGATTGGGGGCTTGATCTCATGAACCTGAGACCAGACCTGAGCCAAAACCAAGAGCTGGGCGCTTAACCGACTGCACTACCCAGGTGCCCCTGAAACTTCATTTAAAATTCTTTTTTCCTTTTTTTTTAATCTTTTTTATTTTTTTTTAAAGATTTATTTATTTATTTATTTATGATAGAGAGAGAGAGAGAGAGAGGCAGAGACACAGGAGGAGGGAGAAGCAGGCTCCATTCAGGGAGCCTGACGTGGGACTCAATCCCGGGACTCCAGGATCGCGCCCTGGGCCAAGGGCAGGCGCCAAACCGCTGAGCCACCCAGGGATCCCCTCCTTTTTTTTTTCTTTTTTTTTTTTTTAAAGATTTTATTTATTTACTTATGAGAGACACAGAGGCAGAGACACAGAGGGAGAAGCAAGCTTCCATACAGGGAGCCCGACGTGGGACTCAATCCTGGGTCTCCAGGATCACACCCTAGGCTGAAGGCAGCGCTAAGCCTCTGAGCCACCTGGACTGCCTGAATAATTCCATTCTTAACACTGGGTTAGAGTGCTGTTTAGATTAGAGGATGAGCACACCTAAATTCCTCATTATGACTCTATTATTCAACTTTGTTTTCATTTTTATTTTTTAATGCAAAAAAGGCATAGAGGCTCATTAAGAAATGCAGGCTATTTACCTCATACTGCCTAAGACTTTTGGCGTGTTATGTTCACTTGAGAGTCTTCAAATACTATAGTTAATTTTTTTTCACTAAAAGTTAACTATTGAACAAAGGTTACCTAGATTTTGTGTGCGGATAATTTAGAAGTAATTTCCAGTTTGGGATGTTCAGCTGAGTAAGGCACCATTTTTTCATTAATGGGTTTAATATAGGAGAGGGCTCATGGGCTGCTGGTCCTTACTTCCTCTCAGTCAAATTGTGGAAACCAATAAAAACTGTAAGTAGTCCCTGATAGGATAAGGGCAGTACAGCCAGGAAGAATGCAAAGGAGGCTATCTAGGCCTCTCTGCCCAAGGACTGTCAACAAACTTTTCTTATAGTTTGGTTTTAAATCTTAAAAGGATTTAAAATCCTTACAGGAATGTAAAATTAGTTTTAGGGGCACCTGAGTGGCTTAGTGGTTGAGCACTGGCCTTTGGCTCAGGTCGTGATCTCGGATTCCTGGGATTGAGTCCCATGTCAGGCTCCCTGCAGGGAGCCTGCTTCTTCCTCTGCCTATGTCTCTGCCTCTCTATGTATCTCTCATGAATAAATAAAATCTTCAAAAAAAATTAGTTTTCGATGTTTTAAGTAGGTTTCTTAAAGGGATTTACAGTTAATTTAAAATAGTTGTTTAAAAAAAAAGTTTTTAACTATAAACGGTGGGTCAGTTTATTAGAGAAATCCTCTCAGTGCCAGTGTAGGTGGCACAGGAAATTTGTTTTGTCCTCGTGGTTTCCCCCATATGTCCTTGGTTACAAGAGAAGGGCACACCACTACTTAGGAAAACAACTCCATTAACATGCAGAGTTGACTGCCAGCCAGTACAGTAGTATCTTCTTAGTAAAATAAAGGTAACTAAAGAATTTATAGCAGTGCTAACTGAATAGTGTTATTTTGGAAAATGCTGCTTTCACTTTTGACTTTTGATTCATACAAATGTGAAAGAGACGCAGTTAAAAATCCTCTCATATTCTCTCCAGTCGTAAGGCTTGTTTGTTCCCCACCCTCTCCAATTCTTTCTATATTGCCCACAACTATTAGGTCATTAGGAGAGATTATACTGCGAAATACTGAGATTGGGATGTCCTGCTTTAAATATAAGTTTAAGGATGTTTTTACCCCAAATCTATTTCAGTTGGAATTTTCAAGAAACCAGATATTTGGCCTTATTTATTCTTTGAAATAAGTAGTTAATAAGAATGGCTTTATCTTTATTCCCACCTGCCATTTTTTTTTCGGTTTATTTGATTTCTGGTTTCTTAAATTGAATACTTATTTAAGTCTTTTAAAGTAATTTAAGGCTATACATTTTCTTCTGAATTCTTTTACTGTATCTCTTTTTTATTGTCAGATAGTCTCCATTTTGTTAATTTCTAGATAATTGTAACTTTGGTTTTTATTTCAGTGTTTATTATAAGAAGCTTCTTAATTTATACATGGTTAACTTTTTGTTGTATATTTCTAGTTTATTGGATTATGGGCAAAGGCATCTTGGAAAAAATTTTTTTAATTTTAATTTTAATTTTTTTTAAAGATTTTATTTATTTATTCATGAGACACACACAGAGAGAGAAGCAGAGACACAGGTAGAGGGAGAAGCAGGCTCCACGCAAGGAGCCCGACATGGAACTCGATCTCGGGACCCCAGGATCACGCCCTGGGCTGAAGGCAGGCACAAACTGCTGAGCCACCCAGGAATCCCCGGAAAATTTTTTTTAACGGTCAAGAGCATGATTAATTAATTACATTTCCTGAACCTGAGAGAAGAATATGAAAGGTCAAGTTAGATAACAAGATAATTATTGAGGGTCTCATGTAGCAAGTACTCATTATCTCATTCAATTCTCACCACAACCCAATGAGCTAGGTATTTATTTATTTATTTATTTTTATTTATTTTTTAAGATTTTATTTATTTATTCAGAGAGAGAGAGAGGCAGAGACACAGGCAGAGGGAGAAGCAGGCTCCATGCAGGGAGCCCGACGTGGGACTCGATCCCGGGTCTCCAGGATCACACCCCGGGCTGCAGGCGGCGCTAAACCGCTGCGCCACCGGGGCTGCCCTAGGTATTTATTTACCAACATTTTGTAAGAAAGGAATCTGAGGGGCAGCCCAGGTGGCTCAGTGGTTTAGTGCTGCTTTCAGCCCGGGGTGTGATCCTGGAGACCTGGGATCGAGTCCCACGTCGGGCTCCCTGCATGGAGCCTGCTTCTCCCTTTTCCTGTGTCTGTGCTTCTCTCTCTGTGTGTGTCTCTCATGAATAAATAAATAAAATCTTAAAAAAAAAAAGGAATCTGAGGTACAGAAAGATTGAGTGACAGGGCACCTGGGTGGTTCAGTGTTTGAGTGTCTGCCTTTGGTTGTGATCTCGGGATCCATACAGGGAGCCTGCCTCTCCCTCTGCCTAGGTCTCTGCCTCTGTCTCTGTCTCTCATGAATAAATAAATAGAATCTTAAAAAAAAAAAAAAGAGAGATTGAGTGACTTGCCCTGTCAGTACTATTACATAGAGACTTGGTATTATTATTCAAGTCCTCTGTATTTTTGTTTGTACTGTCAGAGAAGTATATTGAATCTTCAGGTATAGTTTTGGTTTGATCAAGCTCTCCTAGTATCTCTAGGAATTTTTGCTTTATGTATTTTATTGCTGTATTGCTTATGTATAAAGGTTTACAGTAATTATATTTTCTGAGAGTATTTTGTCATTACTCAGTATCCCTTTTAATCTCATTTTTGTCACTTTCGGCCTAGAATTTTGTAAATATTGCTACTTCTGCTTTCTTTTCTTTCTTTCCTCATTCTCTCTCTCTTTTTTTAAAGCTGAGTATATCTGCTTATTTCTTTATTTTCAAACTTCCTTTGTAACTCTTTAGGTAGGAAGCCTGTTTCAGTTGTTTAAACCTTTCTGTTCTATTCCTCAGTTGTCTACAAAGAACTTTCTAAATGGAAAAGAAGATCTCTACAGTTTAATAATAATTCTAATACTTAGAAAGTGGGGAAATTACTGTTTTGTTCTGTTTGTACTTGAACTTTTTTTCTTAGTTATTCCTGATTTGCCATACTGAGCTTTTCAGTCTGAATCTAAAACATTAAAAAATTCTATGTTAAAAACCAGAGGGGTGCCTGGTAGAGCAGTCAGTTAAGCTTCCGACTCTTGGTTTTGGGTCAGGTCATGATCTCAGGAACCTGGGATCGAGCCCTGTGTCAGGCTCTGCTCTGGGCATAGAGTCTACCTGAGGATTCTCTCTCTCCCTCTCCTTCTACCCCTCCCCATTCACATGCTCTCTCTCTCTCTCTCTCTCAAACAACAAAACAAAACTGGAAAACAGACTTTTTTTAGTAAACTTTAGTTAACTTTTTTCAAGGTTTTTTTTTTTTTTTTTTTTTTTTAAAGTAAACTCCATGCCCAGCATGGAGCCCAATGAGTGGCTTGAACTCACAATCCTGAGATTAAGACCTGAGCTGAAATCAAGACTCACTTAACTAACTGAGCCACCCAGACACCCATAACTTTTCCCAGTTTGAAGGACTGGAAATACTATCTGGAGTCATTTTTATATAATCTCTTGCCAAATTATCCAGTTGTTTCATTGGAATTATTTGTCCTTTTCTTCTTTGTTGTTTGTGTCACCTTAAATCCAGTGTTATCACCAGCTCTTGTCTGGATTGCTGAAGAAACTTCTTAGCTGGTCTCTCTGCTTCTTGTCTCTTTTCTTTATCTTCCCCTCTGTATTCAGATTAATGTCCCTAAATCTTTATCCAAAGAAAAATCTACATTGACTCCCTACTTTTAGAGTCTCTTTTGCTCACTTTGATGACTCCTTAGTAATCTGGCCAGAACATAGTTACCCCCTTTATTTTTCTTTACCCCTTTACATGAAAATTCTCAGCTGAGTATTTCCTAATTTTGCTTCTCCCTTATTGTTTCTCCTCTTCCTTTGTGACTCCACTTACACATATGTTAGACCTATTCCTGTGTCCTTTGTGTCTCAGGTAACCACATGTCTCATTTTGTACCTGTTTTCATGGTATGATTAAATACCTTAAATCATGCCCTTTCACTCTCAAAAGTATCCTATAAGCATGTGGTCATTTTGTGTCTCTCATACACTTTTCTTTTTAAAGATTTTATTTATTTATTCATGAAAGACACAGAAAGAGAGAGAGAGTCAGAGACACAGAGCGAGAAACAGGCTCCCCACAAGGAGCCCGATGTGAGACTTGATCCTGGATCCTGGGATCACACCCTGAGCCAAAGGCAGGCGCTCAGCTGCTGAGCCACCCAGGGGTCCCTCTCATACGCTTTTCTTTATCTTCCATCCTTTTGCCCTTCTTTGCTTCATTCCTGATATTTTCTTTTGGCCTATATTCATGTTCACTCTAACTTCTGCTGGTCTAATCTGCTGTTAGACTCAACCATTGGGTTCTTAATTTAATGTTTTGTTTTTTAGTTCTATAATTTCTACTTGGTTCATTTTGCAGTGTTTAGTTCTCAGAATCCTCAATTTTGTGCTCTATTTAATTGAGCATATTAAGCATAGTAATTTTTAAGAATGTGTCTTATAATTATTTATTTCTAATGTCTATTGTAGCTATTAGATTTTGGTCATTTGGGTTTATCTCCATGAATGCTCAGTTTATTGTAATAGTGCAAAATATTATATATGAAAAATCATAATTTGCAGGCTAAGGTGACATTATTTTCTTCCAGAGAGAAATTACATGTGTTTTTGGCAAAGGCTAAGGATAGACCTTATCCCACATTGTTGAAGATGAGTGATGCTTAAAATTTTTCATAATAAAAACTTTTTAAAACGTTCTCTGGAAGTCATACAAAATATAACTACATTTAATTGCTTCCTAAGAGAAGAATATCCACTGTTTTGGTAAATTAAAAAAAAATAATAGTGTATTTGTCCTGGGTTGTGTATTACGGATAAAAACGGAAAGAGGAATAGAGATGGACTGTGAAGAACAAGGAAGTACTTGGAGAAAAAGGAAAAGAAGACCTATACGTAATATCTGTCATCTCTGTCCCTTTTGTCCTCATTTTGTGTGCTAATCTTAAAATTCAACCCATTACCTAATGTAAAATGGTATGGCTGCTTTGGAAAACAGTTTGGCAGTTTCTCAAAAAGTTAAATGTTGAATTACCATATGACCCAGTAATTCCCTTTGTAGGTGTATATAAAGAGTTGAGAACATATGTTAACACAAAAACTTGTACATGAATGTTCTTAGCAGTATTATTTATAATAGCCAAAAAAATGGAGACAGCTCAGATGTTCATCAGCTGATGAATTAGTAAACAGAATGTGGTGTAGCCATACAATGGAATATTATTTGGCCATAAAAAGGAATGAAGTACTGAGACCTTATATAATATAGATTGAACCTTGAAAACCTTTTGCTAAGTGAAAGAAACAAGTGACAAAGACCACATATTACATAACTTCCTTTATATGAAATGTCCAGGATAAGCAAGTCTGTAGCTACAAAGTGAATTAGTGGTAGCACTAGGTCCTAGAAGGAGAGAGAAATGAGTAGTGACTCATGACAGATGTGAGATTCCATTGGACTGTAGTGAAAATGTGGTGATTGTGCATCTTTGTGAATATATTAAAAAGCACCAATCTGTACACTTTAAAATGGCGAACTTTATGATACATGAATTATATCTCAGTTTTTAAGAAAAGCTATATAAAATGATTTAAAAAAAAAAAAAACCTCTTAGCTTTCTCAACATCCTGAGTCACCCTGCCTGCCCCATTCAAAAGCTCTAGATCTGTGTGCCCTTCCTTCCAGGCTACTCTTGTCTCTTAATATGGTACACTCTATAGTTTTCAAAACTACCTTTCCTTGTTACCTTATGCTCAGATCTTTACAACTATGATTCTGTCAAAAAAAAAAAAAAAAAAACACCAACTATGATTCTGTCTTGCCCAAACTGACTTCTGATGATTTGAGACTTAGCATTCTTTAGCTGCCATAAGCTTTTTCTTTTATATGTTTGCCATGTTTACAAATAAGCATGTTTTCTTTCAACTTGCCCACTCTTTTATCTCAGTTGTGTAGTCTCTCATATGTCATGTTCTTTTGCATTTTTGATGTTTTATTTCCATGTGTAGCCTGTTTTATTTTTTAAATTTTTTAAAGTTTAATTTTTTTTTTTTAGTAATCTCTACCCCCAACATAAAGTTTTATTTTTTAAATTTTTATTTATTTATGATAGTCACAGAGAGAGAGAGAGAGAGGCAGAGACACAGGCAGAGGGAGAAGCAGGCTCCATGCTCCGGGAGCCCGACGTGGGATTCGATCCCGGGTCTCCAGGATCGCGCCCTGGGCCAAAGGCAGGCGCCAAACCGCTGCGCCACCCAGGGATCCCCAACATAAAGTTTTAATTCATGACTCCAACATCAAGAGTTGCATGCTCTGCCAACCGAGCCACCCAGGTGCCCCCAATCTGTAAATTTTAAAATTATGAATTCATCTAGCTAAAAGTTGAGAGGAAGAGTTGTGAGTGTGGCCTGGCAGCAGGCTCTTGGTAATCCAGAGTTGTTGAAAGCTTCTCCCAGGGCTCTTTCAGGCTTGCTTCTGCCTGTTTCTAGGGGTTACAATAGTTCAGAGATGAGTTTTTAGATTAACTTCTTAGCTTTTTATTTCCTTACCATGCTTATAGGTAATGTAATTTTGGATCTTGACTAGGCACTTTACTGACTTATGCTTATGAAGTTTGAGAGTGATTTTCCCATCTCCAAACCTTGCCATTATAGGATGACAAACCTCTTTATTGCTTTTCTAGGATTCTTCTGGCCTCTGTGATCAAGCAGCACTTGGCTCTGCAGTTTTGAGCAGAGCACTGGGTTTCTACCAGCCTGTAAGAGTGAGGTACAACCTCCCCTTCTCCCGATGCTTGTGCTCATATATTTATTAGAAGAACCTGACTTTGGGGTGCCTGACCGGCTCAGTAAGTAGAGCGTGTGACTCTTGATCTCAGGGTTGTGAGTTCAAGCCCTACATTGGGTGTGGAGCCTATTTGGAAAGAAAAAAAAAAAAAAAAAAAAAGAACCTGACCTTGCTTCTCATAAGCCTCAGTTCCCTGGCATCAATTTTTCTTTACATCTATGGCATTGACTTACCTTTTCTGGAGCCTGGGATTTCTCAATTTTTCTTGTTCAGTTATATGTAAAAAACTTTAATTGCCATATGTTATCTGCATTTTTAAGTGCTTTAGCAGGGGGGAGGACTAACATCATTCAGTCCACCTTGTTGGGTATCCCCCTCAGAGATTTTAAACTCCTATGTATCATGACCCAGTGCATTAAACTCTTTGCCTACTTTATTCTAAGGCAAGGATTTTCTATGACAGAATTTGGAAGTACAGCCAGAGCAGCCATTCAGATGTTTGAAAAACTATTTGAAATGTGTCTAGGGACACCTGGGTGGCTCAGCGGTTGAGTGTCTGCCTTTGGCTCAGGGTGTGATCCCATGGTCCCGGGATCAAGTCTGCATTGGGCTCCCTGTATGGAACCTGCTTTTCCCTCTGCCTCTGAGAGTCTGCCCCTCTCTCTGTGTCTTTCATAAATAAATAAAATCTTTGAAAAAAAAATGAAATGAGTCTACAAGGAGATAGACCTAATTTTAGAAAGTTTTATACTGGGTAAAAGTTAGTTTTCTACCCGTTATAAGCCATTTGATGAGAATTTATTTTATTTGTTGTTCATTTAAAAAAATTTGAAATCCATCAGATCTACAGAGAAATTATAAGAATTTTACAGTGAACTCTCATATACTCTTCACCTAGATTCTTCGTTCATGATGAATCGTTGACATCTTCATCATTCATGCTTTGCCACATGCTCTACTTGTCAGAAAGCATATGTCTCTAGATGTCATAAGCTATATAATATAGGATTTCTCTCCCCCCCCCCCCTTCTTTTTTTTGGCTGGGCCCTTGAGAAAAGTTACTTGTATTTTTTCAGGAGGAGCATTGACCAAAGTGTAATTGTATCAAATTCAGGAAATTTAACTGTTACCTAGTATACAATCAGTACCAAATGTTACCAATTGTTTCAATACTGTTCTTTAAAGCAACTTTTTAAAAAAAATTTTATTTATTTATGATAGTCACACAGAGAGAGAGAGAGAGAGAGATAGGCAGAGACACAGGCAGAGAGAGAAGCAGGCTCCATGCTGGGAGCCTGATGTGGGACTCGATCCCGGGGCTCCAGGATCGCGCCCTGGGCCAAAGGCAGGCGCTAAACCACTGAGCTACCCAGGGATCCCCATAAAGCAACTTTTTAAAGATTTTCTTTCTTTCTTTTAGATTGTATTTTTAAGTAATCCCTACACCCGGTGTGGGGCTTGAACTTAAAACCCTAAGATCAAGCATCACATGCTCTACTGACAAAGCCGGGCAAGCTCTCCCTATAGAAACTTTTTTAGAAGTCCATGATTGGGGCACCTGGGTGGCTCAGTCAATTAAGCATCCCATTCTTGGCTTTGGTTCAGGTCATGATACTTGGGTCTTGGGATCAAGCCCTGATTCAGGCTTCATGCTCAGTGGGGGAGTCTGCTTGAGATTCTCTCCCTCCCTCCGCCCTTCTCCCTGCTCCTGCATGGTCACTTGCACACTCTCTCTCAAATAAATAAATAAGATCTTTAAAAGTCCATGATCAAGCATTGCACTTAGTTGTTTGTTTGTTTTTTTTTTAAAGATTTTATTTATTCATGAGAGACACGCAGAGGGAGGCAGAAACATAGGCAGAAGGAGAAGTAGACTCCATGCTGGGAGCTCCATGCGGGACTAGATCCCAGGATGAGCCAGAGGCAGACACTTAACTGCTGAGCCACCAGCATCCCGAGCATTTAGTTGTCATACCTCTTTAATTGCCTTTATTCTAATAGTTTTCAACCTTTTTTTTTTTTTTTTTTTTTTTTTTGGTCTTTCAAAAGATTGACATTTTTTAAGACTACAAGCCAATTCCTTTGTAAAATGCATTGTCTTTTTAAGTTCATCTGATTGCTTCTTCGTGGTTGGATTCGGGTTATACAATTTTGGCAGGAAAGCTATATAAGTGATATGTCCTTTTTACTATATCACATCAAGAGAAATGTAATGTCAGTTTTTCAATTGTTGGTATGTTTCTTTCATTACTTTAAGACTGTGTTTACTAGACTTCTCTGTAAGTAATAGGTAATCTGTGGGAAGATTGTGTAAATATCTCATTTGCCAACAAACTGTCACTTAGTGGTTTTTATCATCTACTGGTGAGCCCCACCACCCCCACTGCCACAATGATTTTCTTGAGTCAGTTATTCCATAATAGTTGCAAAATGGTGATTTTTGTAATTTTGTTACTCCTTATTCACTTATTACTTGACAGTCTACTCTGAAGAAGTATTAACCTTCCCCCATTTATTGCACATCTGCCTCTGAAACCAATGTTGGGGAAAATATGAAAATCCTTGCTGTAGAAAAAAAATAGCAAGAAAAGATTGTCTCTGCTCTCCCATTGTTAGTTGGAGAAGTAAATATAAAATTGTGAGTTTTAATATCAGGGCTCCCCAGACTTACAGATTCTTACATGATAAATGTGAGTTTAAAAGTGCTTTATGAGGGGCACCTAGATGGCTCAGTCGGTTGTGTGACTATTTTTTTTAAGATTTTATTTATTTATTTATTCATGAGAGTCACAGAGAGAGGGGCAGAGACACAGGCAGAGGGAGAAGCAGGCTCTATGCAGAGAGCCAGACATGGGACTCGATCCCGGGTCTCCAGGATCACGCCCTGGGCAGAAGGCGGCGCTAAACTGCTGAGCCACCCAGGCTGCCCTGAGTGTGTGACTATTGATTTCAGTTCAGGTCATGACCTCAGGGCCATGAGACTGAGCTCCATATCAGCTCTACACTGGGCATGGAGCCTGCTTAAGATTCTCTTCCTCTCCCTCTGCCCCTACCCCCTTTCTCTCGTGTGCATGTGTGCTTTCTCTCTGAAAAAAATCTAAAAGCGGTTTGTGGGTACAGCGTTATTTAAATTCTAATCAATTTTGAAAATAATATTTGTGCTGACACAACCCAATAAAAAAATGGATCAAAGACCTTAACAGAAACCTTATCAAAGATACACAGATGGCAAAGAACCATATGAAAAGATACTTAGCATCACATGTCATCAGTGAAATGAGATATACATACAAAATATTGTTGACAGGATTTCCTATGCTGTACTTTCCATCTCTGTGACTTATTTTATAGCTGGGAGTTTGTACCTCTGAATCTCCTTTACCTATCTTACCCATCCCCCTACACAAAACTGAACATACTCTTAACCATATGATCCAGCAATTGCACTCCTTGGTATTTACCTAAGGGAATTGAAAGCTTGTCTCCAGCAAGATAAGGGTTCTTGGAGGCTTCTTTGGGGGAAATGTAGTGTCCTCAGAGGACAAAACCTCTATATACTGACACTAAGGGTCTTTCAATTGAAAAAGTTTGGAGGGAGGGGCAGCTTGTTCTCCATGACCCCCTGAGCCCCGCCAGTTTACCAGCCTCATATACCCTGATTTTCTGCTGTCTTTTTGGTACTATATGCTCAGTGTAAAAAAGGACAGCCAAGGGATCACCAGGCATTTGATGAAACCTTCCAACATGGCTGCCAGCGTTTTTCAAGCCAAGTGAAGGAAGGGGTCTCCAGAGACTGAGAATGTATATTGTATGGTAGAGATTTCTGTGATTTGTTCTGCGTAACTGACCACCCCGACCTGCACATACGAAGACAGGCTAAAGAATGTTGTTTGCGAGACTTGTGCTGGATAAGTGGCCTTGGGAGCCTGATTAGTTGACATTAGCTGGCCTCCAGGTTAGAATTAGCCCTTCTAGTCTGGATGCTAAGAGCTGTAAATTTTGTCTTATATCCCATCCTGCTCTCAACTGGGCTGACCCCCCCAGAATGGAATCTGGGAGGGGAGGCAAGCACATATGGCACAGGCTCCTTGAAGATGTCAAGGCATGATAACATAGGAATGCAGCTTGCTCCAAACTGCACGTAGGTGAACACAAGTGTTTAACTTCAGACCCCATCATTTGCCCTATAAATACAGCCCTTAAAAGGATTTTCAGTTGGAAGTCTCACCTGAGGGGAGAACACTCTACCCAGGCCTCTCAGTTGGGACTCCAGCCTGGCTGTCTCCACTAGGCTTCCCCAGCTAATGAAGTCAGATGTTGTAAGTACCCGATTTGATGTAACTCTGTCTTATTCTCCTTTACTGCTTACTATTGTGCTCGCCTTTGCATATTTCCTTTTTTTCCTTTCTGTTTCTATTAGATTTTTATAATATCAGTAAAGTGGGTTTTTCCCCCTTTCAAAACCCAAGAATACAGCTGTTGTAAATCTTCATAACAGAGTGCCTGTTATAGACCTGATCATTGAAGTCCAGTATGTTTTTTAATTTATTGTTTCCAAAAAGTTAATGTCCAGTCTTCTAATATTAGGGAGGAAGGGCAGTTTTACACTCAGTGGAGTTATAAAAAGGGTGTAGGGCTCAGGGTGGGGTCTAACTGCTTCTTTGTGGACTTTTATAAAATAATCTTCCTATATTCAGCCCCATCTGGCATTCTACTTTAGGAGATATCTGGTAACTCATTTCTTGGCCTTTCTTGGGTTCTTTGGCTTATATGAGCTTGCTTTGTTTAGGGTTTCCCCCAACAGCTGGCTGGGGTATCAGCTCTGCTCTGCTTAATCAAGTATCTGTTCCTTCTGTTTTCTTCTTCCAGAACTGTGGTGCTGTTATCTCCATGCTTGTTCTTTTGGTCTGTGTGTATATGTTTTTTAAGCCTCCTGCCCCTGCCATTTCTTGTTTTAATGATGTTTTAGGGGTGAACAGAAATAAACATAAGCATGGAAAGCTTTATACTTAACCAGTCTGTTCACTACCCCCCCCCCCATATTTTGTTGATATCTTTTATTTGTTACTTCCTTTTCTGCCACTATTTTCAGCCTTTATATTTCTGTGCTTTTAATGAGATTGGAAAGATAGTTGAGTTAAATGTTTATCTGGTTATTTAAGTAGAATTCTTTTTTTTTTTAAGTTAAAATTAGCATTTCAGTATGAAAGTGAGCCAAAGATCTAGAGTACCTACTTATTTGGTCAGGTGTGCTTTTCCCTTAGTTGATTATATATTTTGAACTGGAGTAGTGCTATAGAATCTTCTACCTAGTATTTGGATATTGATGATTATCTACATCCATTACATAACAATAGGAGAATTTATTTATGTATTTATTTATTTTGGGGGGAGAATTTATTTAATGGCATAGTCTCCTTTTGTTGTGTTAAAATATAAATAACATAAAATTTACCACCTTACCATTTTAAAGTGTGTAGTTTAGCAATATTAAATACATTCACGTTGTTATGCAGCCATCCCCACCATCCATCCCAAAACTTTTTCATCTTATAAAACTGAATCTCTGTACTGTTAAACACTAACTCCCCATTCTCTCCTCCCCAACTCCTGCAATCACTATTATACTTCCTGGCGATAATTTTGACCACTCTTAAGTACCTCATATAAGTGTTACCATACAGCTATGTGACTGGCTTATTTCACTTAGCTGATTTCTTCAAAGTTCATGTTGTAGCATGTATCAGAATTTCTTTCCTTTTTAAGGCTGAATAATATTCCATTTTTGTGTGTATACCACATTTTGCTTATTTATTATACTTTTGATACTTGGTTAAAAACATTTTAGTATGGTATAAATCTACATGTTCTCAATACTTTGGGAACCTCAAAAAGTTATTTGTTATGAATTTCTATTAATGTAAATGATGGTGGCACCTGGGTGGCTCAGTCAGTTAAGTGTCTGACCCTTCATTTTGGCTCAGGTCATGATCTCAGGATCAGGAGATAAAGCCCCATGGCAGGCTCTGAGGTCAGCTAGGAGCCTGCTTAAGATTCTCTCCCTCTACTTCTCCCCCACTCTCATGAGTGTGTTCTCTAGATCTCTAAAAAAAGAAAAAAAAAGGAGGGATCCCTGGGTGGCGCAGCGATTTGGCGCCTGCCTTTGGCCCAGGGCGCGATCCTGGAGACCCAGGATCGAATCCCACGTCGGGCTCCCGGTGCATGGGGCCGGCTTCTCCCTCTGCCTGTGTCTCTGCCTCTCTCTCTCTGTGTGTGTGACTATAATAAATAAAAATTAAAAAAAAGAAAAAAAAGGAAAATAATGTTCAGAGATTGTTACTAAATTGAAATTGTTATTCAGGGCCCACTAAAAAAATTGTGTTGTTAAATGTTTCAAGTCTTGAAGAAAAGCCTTAATTTGAGGTTATTTTTCAAGCGGAAAATCTGTAAGTGGTGAGTCTGGGGAAAATAGGTGTTGATGAGGGAACAGCAGTATTTGTGGGAAGATTATGATGTGTAAATATATTTTTGATGTAATTAAGCCATTTTATAAAAGTAACACTTGATAAATATAATCAAATATATGTTGGTGGGAACCACATAGAAATTTTTGTAAATATCTGAAATTATACATGGTAATTAGGTTCTGTCCCTAGAGCAAAAAATTTAATAAAGAAGGTGGTGAGTAGCTCTGATTAACTTACATTTCAGCACATTATCAGGAAAGGGATAAGAAATTTAAAAGTTAGCAGAAGAGTTTGCAATATAATTGAAACACTGGAATGCTAAAAGGTAAGATGGCCTTGACTTGAACTAAGTGATAACCTAAAAGCCCTACTTTGGCTCAATCCTCTAGCAGCTGATGCACTGTCTGAAAACCCACCCTGTCAGGGCATCTGCACGTTTAATGTAAACAGTTTTCTAGGCAATTATGTGTGCCTAGACAATGACTAATGTCTGCAATGTCTAAAGAAAAGAAAGTTGAAGACATATACTATCAAGTAAGTCTCTCAAGACTCTTCCTTTAAAAATTTTTTTGAGAGGGGGCACCTGGGTGGCTTAGCGGCCTTTGGCTCAGGTCATGATCCCAGGGTCCTGGGATTGAGTCTTGCATCGGGCTCCACTCAGGGAGCCAGCTTCTCCCTCTGCCTGTGTCTCTGCCTCTGTCTGTGTGTTTCTCGTGAATAAATAAATCGTTTAAAAAAATTTTTTTTGAAAGCGAGAGTGAGTACATAGGGGACAGTGGGGGGCAGACAAGATGGGGGAAGGGCAGAGTGGGAGCAGAATCCCAAGCAGGCTCCATGCCCAGTGCAGACCCTGATGTGGAGCTAGATCCCAGGACCCAGAGATCATAACCTGAGCCAAAATAAAGGGCCGGACACTTGACCAACTAAGTCATCTAGGCTCCCTTCTCTAGAGTCTTGTTGGAATTTCAATTTGCTTGCCTCTGAAGTGGAGGAAGATAAATGAACCTCATAGTGGGATGATAACCAGTTAACCATCTGAAATGATTTTAGTTTCACAAAATAGTCTCCTTTTAGGAAAGGCAATATGTTGATCACTTGAAGCTTCTCTTTTGGTCTACTTAGCAATTTTATTTTTCAAATAATAAATTGATTTATGGTATATAAACTATCTCTGGTGACTGAAGTTGTCCTCAAAACCTTGACTGAACTGATAAAATTCATTTTTTTTTAGCATATACATCCAAGGACTAGACACTGGTTCTGGATCACCATTTACTTGGTAATTTCAGTGACCAGGATCTTTCTTAAAAGTGCCAGCAGGCTTCTGATTACCTTTTCAAAATCATTTCACCTATTTTCCCTGCTGACTTTGCATGGGAAATCTTGAAGGTCAGACTAGGGAGTTTGTAGAAATTTCTGGAGCATGGGAGCACTATAATGATATAATGCTTTACTCACATCAGTTTTCCTGAGGTTTACAATGTAACCCAGAAGAAGGTGTTGGGGAGGAAAACTTTTCCTATACATTCTTAGGTTTAGTATCTGAGGGCCTGCAACTTAAACTGACTGAAACTAGCAACCGTAGGAGACTAGCAACTGTAGGAGTGCTCAGTGATGAATAATCCAGGTGGTTAGAATTTGGGACTTAGATGCCTAATTTAGTAAGAGAAAGGGGCCTAGGAGAAAAGGCTTAAAAAAAAAAAACTACATTTATTTATTTATTTTTAGTAATCTCTCTACCCAACATGGGGCTCGAACTCATAACCCCAAGACCAAGAGTCTCACAGTGCTCCCACTGAGCTAGCCAGCACCCTGGAGAAAAGGCTTTTATAGGAAGAACAAATAAGTTTCTTTAGAAAAGACAAACAAGTCTGTAGAAGAACAAATCGGAAATAATAAAGTTTGTGATAATATTTGTTTAGGTAGGTGCAAATGGTATTTCCATCCTCTTCATGACCTTGAAATTCCCCCAGAGTGAGGACTTGTGATCTCTCCTCGGAGTAGATGCCAACCTGAAATGGGAATTTATGGCTGTCCTCATTTTTCAGAAGTTTCTGCTTTTAGTCAGATAAGGGAAGCCCAAGAAGGTTTCTTTCTACATCTGTTGAATCTCAAATGTCTTCAGCTTAAAATAATCTTTATGCCAAAGTGGCTTATTTTGGAATGGCATATCCTGATCTCCTTCAAATGTAGAGTAACTAACCAAATGAGTCTCTTCCAGATAAGAAATGAGACCTGGATTAAGATGGTTCTTTGGAAATGAAAATGTCGCACATATAAAGGATTTTGTATAAGCAAGAACTTGAAGGCTTTAGTAACTGGCTAGTATTGGTAAAGGGCGGAAAAAAAGGAAAGAATTCAATTGTAGATCTCTTTTTAATGTTTGTTCCAAATTTCCCTTTAAATTACTTGAAACACTCAGAAAGGATTTTGCTAAAAGCAAGGCATAGGGTAAACTTTATATAACATTTATATTGTAAAGAATGAATTAACTGCTTGATTGGCTAAGCCTAAGGGAACAGTAAGCTCTGATGCCCGTAGATAACTTTTTACCCAATGGAGATTGCACCCCTTTTGGCCAATAACTCTAGTTACATAATCTTTTTAGTGCTTACCAGATACAGAAAATCACAAGAATCATTGTGCTATTATGTTTGCATTGGTAGATGTTCTGGTGGTGGGAACACAATTCCCCACTTCAGTACAAAGTAAGGGCAGTACAATCCTCCAGCACTATTCTTATCTTAGATCTGTTGCTGTGGTTGCTTCAAAGCCTTGTGTGGTTTAACCCTTGAAAAGGCATTTTGTTTTTACCATAACATTTGCATTCTTTTTAACCAAAATTAGGAAGGTTTGAAGGTGGGTGTATGTTTCAAATGCCGTCAAACATCCAAATGGTAGGCTCCAAAAGAGAAGTCCGTTATAATTTAGATCACTTAGGCTCTAACCTGTCCTTGATCACAGTGAACTCTACTGTGGCATCTGAGTCTGCAGTCATTTCTTCTCAGGTGTTTTGTTTCTCCTTCATTGGTTTCTCCCCCTTGCCCCATAAATTTGCTCGATAGCCCTGTGCAATAGAGAAAATCCTTTTCTTTAATTTTTATTTATTTATGATAGTCACACAGAGAGAGAGAGAGGCAGAGACACAGGCAGAGGGAGAAGTAGGCTCCATGCACCGGGAGCCCGATGTGGGATTCGATCTGGGGTCTCCAGGATCGCTCCCTGGGCCAAAGGCAGGCGCCAAACCGCTGCGCTACCCAGGGATCCCAATCACAGCAGCATGAGATCTCTTCCTGTCTAACTTCTCAGAATCCAGCTGAAGTACCATCACTCTAAGAAATCCTCTCAAAGGTCATTAGCAACATGATGCCAAGTCCAGTGGCCTTTTTCTCTCCTTGAGAATGAAGGAAACCAGAATGTGTCACACCAAATTATTCCTCTTTGACATAAAAATTATTTTGATCTGAAGGCAATTAAGCAGCAAATGCAGGAGAACCTTTCTATACCTTCCACTTTTCTGCCTGAAGGGGAGATATAAATTCTCCTTTTCCTAGAGGCAGACTCTTACCAGCCCAGAGAGGACACCTGTGGAATTTGCAAACAAACCTTACTCTGTTAATTTCTTCCCATATATTTTCCTTCCCACAGTTTGCTGTCCTTAGAAGCCTAGAACTGCTTTTCTTTTCTTGTCATTTCTCTACACTTTCATCATTCTTAGTTGAAGATACCATATAAGCTGCCCTGTTGAATTATTTTCTATTGAGGTTTCTCTTGTGAGATGTGCACTGCAGGTGTTGATAAACTGGTTTTCTCTTATTAATCTGTATTTGTTAAAGAGGCCCAGCTGAAAACCTGAGGGGGTAGAGGTAAAGTTTTGCCTCCTCCACAAGAACTTTTATATTATTTGACCATCCCTTCAATCTTGAAACTTATTTTCCCTCAATTTCAGTGATAACTGCTCAGAAATCTTTTGCTTCCTATTTCTCTGGTAAGTTCTGACAGTTCTCCTTATGGTTCTTTTATGTCAGTGTCTTCCTGAGGCCTTTGTTATTTTCTTGGTATCTTCCATGGTGATTTCATCTACTGCTATAGTTTTTAAACTGTTTCTTCTTTTGGAGAATATCTACGTCTTTCTCCAACTTTAACCTCAGTCTTAACATTGCCATTACTTATAAATTGGACATTTTCAGATGGATCTTCTGGTGTTTCTAATTCAACTTATTAAATAACCTGAACTGATTTTCAAAAAATAATAAGTGTCTGGCTTTGGCTCATGTCAGGATCCTGGAGTCCCAGGATCCTGAGCCCTGCTCAGTGGGGAGTTACTTCTCCTTCTGCCCCTCTCCCCACTCGGGCTCTCACTCTCAATCACTCACTCTTTCTCAAATAAATAAATAAAATCTTTAAAAAAAATAACCTCGATCTCAAACTTCTACCACAAGAAAAATTAATTTACAATGGATTATGGATGTAAACATGAAAGGTAAACAATAACATTTTTAGAAGAAAATGTGGAAGATCTTCATGACTTTGAGATCAGCAAAAAATTTTTTCAACAGAGCACAAATAAATGCTAAAAAAAAAATGTTGAGAAATTGGACTTAGTAAAATTAAGAACCTCTGTTAGTCAAAACACTCCTTAAGAGGATAATACTTAACAATGGAAAGAAATGAACTATGAACATAGAGCACAACATGGATGAATCTCAAAATAATTATACTAAGCAAAAGAAGCCAAAGAGTACATACTGTATGATTTAATTTATATAAAACTCTAGACAATGCAGTTAGGAATCTGTAGTGATAGAAAGCATAGTAGCAGTTACACAGGGATGGGGCATTGAGGAGGTGCTAGAAGGAGGGATTACAAAGGAATATGAGGAAATTCAGTGGAGGTATGTTCACTATTTTGTGGTAATGGTTTTACAGAACATGAGAGACTCCTAACTCTGGGAAACGAACAAAGGGTGGTGGAAGGGGACTGGTGGTGGTGGGCGGGGGGTGGGGGTGACTGGGTGACGGGCACTGAGGGGGGCACTTGATGGGATGAGCACTGGGTGTTATGCTATATGTTGGCAAATTGAACTCCAATTAAAAATAAAAGAAAAAAGAAAACAGGTGAAATTGAAAAAAAAAAAAACCAATGTCAAAACTTACTGCATCTTGGGGTGACTGGATGGCTCAGTCAGTTTAGCATCTGACTCTTGATTTTGGCTCAGGTTGTGATCCCAGGGTTATGAGTATCAGACTCTGCACCCAGCTTGGGAGTATGCTTGTCCCTCTCCCTCTGCTCCTCCACCTGGCTCATTGTTTCTTTCTCTCTCTCAAATACATACATACATACATACAGTCATAAAAAAAAAAGCTTACCCATGTCTTACACTTCCCATATATTGTTGATACCTCAGTAATACCTCAGTAAGGCTGTTTTTAATGTGGAATAAACATCACAAAATGAGAATAGGTGAAGGCCATTTAATCAGAGCTTGTCATAGCAGGAGAGTTAGCTGCCATCACTTGCATTAGCAAAGACTCAAAAGCAGGTAGAACAGTGGGAAGCTTTATAGTGGAAGAAAGGGAAAGCTTCAGATATGTCCTGATTTGGGGTTATTGGCACGGGAAAGCTGTAGGCAGCCTAACTACAAGTGAGGGCATCCCATGTGGTTGTTTATGGATACATATTTGGTTTTCTTTGGCTGCAAAGTTGGAAACAAGGACAAAAATTAGGGAAACTGTCAGTTATTAATCAAATCTTGACTGTTTGAGGTCAGTTTTTATAGGGGTTTTTGTTTGGCATCCTGGACTAGTTAGTCTAGAGATAGGCTGACTTTCTTGACTGGCTACAGTAGATAGTAGGTTGGCTTCTTAGGCTAGAGAGTAGAGATATTAGTTTGGCCTCCTTCCTGGGCTGCTTCCTGCAGGTTAGGGGTCAGAGCTCCATTTTTATATATGTAGTCTGGCCTTTATCTTTTAGTGTATTCAGACTCTCATGAAAAGAAACAGATGCCATATGAAAGGCAAGACACAACTGGGAGGAGATATTTATAGTGCATATCCAACAAAGTTACTTATATCCACTATATATATTTTAGAAACTTCTACAATTCAGTAAAAAAAGATAACCTAATTTTTTAAATGGGCAAAAGGCTTGAACTAGTATTTCATTAAAGAGGATTTCCAAATAGCTAGTAAACATATGAAAAGGGGCTAGTAGGAGAGATTCACTGATCATTTAATCACTAATTTAAACATTGTTTAATACAGATTAAATGAGATGCTACCACACCCCTACCAGGATGGCTAAAATTAAAGTATTAGTAGTATCAAGTAGTGGTAGAGCTGTGGAGCAACTGGAACTCTCATACACTGCTGATGATAGTGTACATTGGTAGAGATTCTGGAAGACTGTACATGTCTTAAGAAAATTAAATATGTGTACCTTGTGACCCAGCATTAACACTTCTGGGTGTACATCTGACAGGAATGAGTGTTTATATCCACCAAAAGACTTGTGTAAAAATATAATAGTTAAAAACAGGAAACAACCCAAATGTTTATCGTTTATAGTTAATTTATAGTTTGTGGCATATTCATAAAGTGGAGTGCTACATTGCAATGAAAAAATAATAAAGTGCTACATGCAGCATTATAAATGAATTTTGCAGGCATCTTGAATAAGGGAGAAACTACCCACAAAAGAGCTAATATTGTTTGATTCCATTTAAATAAATGGAATGATTTGTCAAGATAGATAAGACTGATCTATGATGATAGAGGTCAGAATAATGGTTACTTGATCTGAATTGTGGTTATATGGATGTATACATACAAAATTATCTGTTGAAATAGAAATGAAAACAAGATATTTCTTGAGCTGTACATCCAAGATTTGTGCATTTCACTACATGTAAGTTACACCTCATTTTAATTTTTTTATTTTTAATTTTTTTGTACTTTCAAGTTTTTATTTAAATTCCAGTTAACATATAGTGTAATATTAGCTTCAGGAGTAGAATTTAGTGATTCATCATATATATATAACACCCAGTGCTCATCACAAGTACCCTCCCTTAAACTCATCACCCATTTAGCCCATCCTCTACGCACCTCTCCTCCAGCAACCCTCAGTTTGTTCTGTATAGTTTAGAGTCTGTTTTAGGTTTGCCTTTGTCCTTTTTCCCCCTATGTTCATCTGTTTCATTTCTTAAATTCTGCATGAGTAAAGTCATATGCTATTTGTCTTTCTCTGACTTATTTCACTTAGCATAATACATTCTGGCTCCATCCACATCATTGGAAATGGCAAGATTTCATTCTTTTTGATGGCTGAGTAATATTCCATTGTGCATATATATGTGTTTATGTATATATATATAGTGTATATATATATAGTATATTTTTTGTATATCTTTTATGTACACATCCCACAACTTCTTCTCACATTCACCAGTTGATGGACATTTGGGTTCTTTCCATAATTTGGCTGTTGTTGATAGTCCTGCTATAAACATTGACCCCTTTGAATCAGTATTTTTGTATCTTTGGGTAAATACCTACTAGTTAAATTGCTGGATCGTAGGGTAGATCTATTTTTTACTTTTTGAAGAACCTCCATAGTGTGTTCCAGAGTGGCTGTACCATTTTGCATTCCTACCAACAGCGTAGAAGGTTCTGCCTTCTCCACATTCTCACCTGTTGTTTTTTGTGTTGTTGATTTTAGCCATTCTGATAAGTGTGAGGTAATACGTCATGGTAGTTTTGGTTTGTATTTCCCTAATGAGACTAAAGTTGAGTGGCTTTTCATGTGTCTGTTGGCTATCTGTATGTCTTTGGAAAAATGTGTCTTCTGCCCATTTCTTAACTGGATTATTTGTTTTTTGGGGGTTGAGTTTTATAAGTTCTTTATAGATTTTGGATACTAACCTTTTTATCATATGTCATTTGCAAATATCTTTTTGCATTCCATAGGTTGCCTTTTAGTTTTGATCGTTTCCTTTGTTGTGGAGAAGCTTTTTATCTTGATGAAGTCCCAGTAGTTCATTTTTGCTTTTGTTTCCCTTGCCTTGGGAGATGTTCTCTGGTAATAGGTTGCTATGTCTGATGTCAAAGAGCTTGCTGCCTGTGTTATCTAGGATTTTGATGGTTTCCTGTTTCACGTTTAGGTCTCTCATCCGTTTGAATTTATTTTTGTGTATGGTATATTTCTCAATTTTTAAAATTTCCTGTTTCAACTCTTCTTTTGTTTATCCCTTTACTTAAAACTAGCTCTGCCTCTGGCTTCCCTGTTTATTGTTAACTGAAACCATGTTAAACTTTTTGTAGTCAATCCTTAAATCCCGTCAGCTCTTCCTTTAAAATATCTCCCATCCGTGCTATTTCCAAACTGTGTCTGTACTAGAGTTTTAGCCTTGACCACAAGCCTGCATTTATTGCCAAGGATTTAACTGGTCTCTCTGCTTTTCCTACTGAAAACTATTCTACAGTATGCCAGCAAAGCTATCTTTCTAAAGCACCATTCAGATGATGCTAGTTCTCTGTACTAATTCTTTTCCTCAAAAGTCTTAAAGGAGTTCTCGTATCTGTTGTATTAGGTACAGATGAGGCTTGCATTGCATTTAAGATTCTCATGCTGTGGCCCCAACCAGCCATACTATTTCCCTATCCATACACAGTCCTTTGGAAAACTGGAATACCTAATAATTCCAAATCCATTTTGCTCTCTATTGCTGATACTCTTTGTTCATTTCTTCTCTCCCTAAATGCTTTCTTCCTCATACCAGCCCTATCTCAAACCATCTCAACCTGAGGGATCTATCGTGTGCCCCATAAAATCCATGAACTCCCTGAAGTTATATCCAGACTTTTCTATGTATGTGCAGTTTTCTAGAGAAAGGGCTTGTCTTGTTATCAGACTCTCAAAAGGGGTCCATAAACCCCCAAAAGTTAAATTGGTTTAGTGCCCTTTTGAAGGAGTACAAATGATCTCATTTTGTGTTTGGTTTTGGGGGTTCGTTCTTTCTTTCTTTCTTTCTTTCTTTCTTTCTTTCTTTCTTTCTTTCTTTCTTTCTTTCTTTCTTTCTTCTTTTTGTTTTAATTTATTTATTTTACAGAAAGCGTGTGTAAGAAGGGGGAGGGGCAGAGGGAGAGAGAGAAAATCCCAAGCAGATTCAAAGCTTGTGTGGAGCCTGACACAGGGCTCAGTCTCACCACTCTGAGATCATGACCTGAGCTGAAATCAAGAGTCAGACGCTTAACCAGCTGAGCTACTCAGGTGCCCCTCATTTTATGTTTTAACAAAGTTTTTATCTTGTTAAAATTTAGTCCTCAGTATGGTGGGTAGTAGAACTTTTTAAAATAGATATATTAAAAGCTTAAAGTTTCAGATGCAGGTACAATGGCTTGTCCTTATATTGTTTAGGTCCTTAGATTTTAGTTCTTTGTGTGGAATTTATTTTCCTCAAAAGGCAGTATCTTAATATTTTTCACTTTGGTATCTTAGGGGGAAATTTTTTTCCTCCCACATGACTGTTTGCACAGCTAGACAATACCATCTCTGTATTCTTTGAATTTTAAAAGATATTAGTCACATTTTTCAACACTTTTTTTTTTTCTATTTTAGATTCCTATAGGCAATGGAAACTGATCTCAATTCCCAGGACAGAAAGGACCTGGACAAGTTTATTAAATTTTTTGCCCTCAAGGTAATATATCTATTCTCTTGAGCTCAGAACTGTTAGAAATAACTTCCGTGCTTCTCCCTTTTTGGAAATACAGAATAACAGCTTGCAGCTTGCCCATTTTAAGGGATACTTCTGTCTGTTGTAAACCAAACTGTGAAGTTTGGGGGCGGTACTGGGGGTGTAACTAAAAAGTAGCTTCCAATTTTCCACAGCTACTTTTTCAAAAAAAATTTTCTTTTTGCAAGGCTGTTTGCAGAAATGTCAAACTATTATGCCAGGTTATTGGCACAGTATGTTCCCTCGGGGTGGGAACAAAGACTGTGGCCTGGAATGGACAGCATTTTGGGCATCTTTCCCAAAGCTTCAACTAACTCTGAAATGTCTGACTTCCATTTATTGTTCCCTTCTGGGTAAATGTGGAATTAAAACTGAATTTTGAATGCTTTAGAAGTTATATTTTCCTAAATCTAAAAATCATTTCCACCTCTATCATTCCTTCTTCTCACGATTGCCATGTAAAAAACAATCTATGCAGTAGATTCTGGTTGTAAAATTAGTTGGGAGACTTTTGCCATATGGGCCAAATGATATGAATAATTGTGGAATCCTTGGTTTAAATCTACTATGATTACATAAGTGTACGCCAGTGAATATTTAAACCTACGGTTGGACTTGTTTCTTTATGAAAGTCAGAGCCGCCATGTGCAAATTTCCTTCTGCCATGTGAGACTATTACATATTACAGATCCCAAGCCTTGAACTAAAATTCCTCCAACTGATTGACATTTTGCCCTCAGAAATATTTACAGTATTATTTTTGTGTCATTTTTTTACTATGTTCTTGAATTTTAAAATCTTAGCCTTTCCAAAAGTATAGTTATGGTCATTGGCGTCTTTTTAACCCTGCATTCAGAGTGTTTTTTTTTTTTTTTTTTTTTTTTTTTTTTTTTTTTTTTTTTTAAAATGCTGCCCTCTTGTTTGTTTTTTTTTTTTTTTTTTTTTTTTTTAATTTTTATTTACTTATGACAGTCAGAGAGAGAGAGAGAGAGGCACAGAGACACAGGTAGAGGGAGAAGCAGGCTCCATGCACCAGGAGCCCGATGTGGGATTCGATCCCAGGTCTCCAGGATCGTGCCCTGGGCCAAAGGCAGGCGCCAAACCGCTGCGCCACCCAGGGATCCCCATTCAGAGTGTTAACTCTGATTGCAAGTCAAATCAATTTAAGACTCATCTTTGATTTGTTTATTTTTTTTAGACTGTCCAAGTGATTGTCCAGGCTCGACTTGGCGAGAAGATTTGTACTCGTTCGTCTTCATCCCCAACGGGTTCAGATTGGGTAAAATTCATGTTTTTTGTTAAGGCGTGTTTGTCATAAGGAATCATAGTGCAGTAGTAAAGAATACTATTTATAGTATTACTAAACCATAACATTAAAATATCTAATTCCATTTGATCCATTCACTTGGAAAGTATGTTCTTCATCAAATGTTAGTCCTAGGTTTATTTAGTTCTCATCTTTCTTCTGCAGTAGGTGAAAAACTTTGTCTTTAGAGGACAAAAATACCTTGTTAACTTATCTTTGAAATAAGTCATTTGCTCTTTCAACCTGAGTTTTGGGGCTCTGATGCAGGATATCTCTTCTGGGCAAGGGAGAAATGAATGAGTGTCCTTAATCTACCCAAAGCAATGCCTATATTACCCAACATAACCATCTTACTGTTTTATGTTTCCGTGATGTTCCTTGTGAGTATTTGACGCAAAGTGCCATTTGTTTTCTAGTTCAATTTAGCAATCAAAGACATCCCAGAGGTTACACATGAAGCAAAAAAGGCACTGGCCGGGCAGTTGCCTGCAGTCGGGAGATCGATGTGTGTGGAGATCTCTCTCAAGACATCTGAGGTAAGGTTATGGCCAGGTTGGTGTCTTCATTTGATACTCAAGGCTCTTCATACTTCATTTCCAACTCAGCCTCATTCCTGCCTCTTCCCTTTCTGAATTTATCATTCTCTGAGGAAGTCATGCTTTTTGTACTTATTCTCTCAAATACTTGGAATAGGCTCTTTATCCTTCTTATGTGTCAACTATATATGAAATGTTTCTATTCATCCTTCAGGACTAATGTGCTCTTGAAAATTCGCCCCCTCTTTCTAGTGGGAGAGGTGACTACTTTCCTTAGACTTAACCATGTACTTTGTTTCCTTTGTTTCTAAAGTATAATTCATGTATTGTGATTTTTTTTAGATATATCTTTACTTGCCTTATTTCACATCAAGATCAAGACAGATACTGTTACTTGCATGTTTATTAATCTGTTTCCATGACAAGATTATGAAGCTGCATGGTATAATATAAGGCAGTTGGATTTTGGAGCTACACAGACCCGAGTTCAGATTCCAGCGAGTGACTTTGGCCAAATTACTTAACTATCCCCAACCCCATAACCAGCACCAAACTAACATGACACTTCATAGTCTTGAAGGGTTATTATATTTTCTCATTTAACCCTAATTTGTAAAGTACCTAACATGACTTATAGTAGGAAATCATTACATGTTCCTGTTTGTTTTTTACACTTTTATTCTTGAGGTCAGCAATTATGTCACATCTTATTTATTTGTGGTTCTTCAAATTTGTTTTCAAATGAGGCAGGATATAAATAAATAATCATCTCTTCTGCCTAGCGCAGTGTCTGGGATAGCCCATTGTGTGCTGTCAATGAATTTTGTTGAATGAATGATGTCAGCACTTCCATGGAAACCTTAGCACCCCAGAAAACAAAATTTCCTATTCTTCTTTATTGAATTGCCAATTTATACTATGAATTATTTTCCTTAGTGATCCATAGGGAGTCCTAAAGGAATCCCTAGAACTCTTTTCTTTCCCAGGTGAAATCTGAGTATAAAATGTTCCACTTGTCCTAGACAAACTACATCAACTTGTCTTGGATACTTCCTACTATTCATCCTCCCTTGATTTTGGGAAGCAGGGGGAATTAAAATTTTATGATGTGATTTAAAAATGACAGTGTGATGAAAATGCTATATATTTAGGATATATATTTAAATTTGATCTAGAACAAGTAAGTTCTCTATTCCACAAACTAACCCAAGACTAATCCCGAACCTAAAAGAATAGCCTATTTCCAGTTGATTGGTAATAAGGTTACTTATGTTCAAAAGTATGACTGTCTTTTTTAATAAGTAGGCACACAGGAGTGTTATAGGGTTGAGGGATTCTGGCTTTAGTTATCTGTTTTTCTTCCCCACTCACTAGACTAAGTCTGTTCAGAGTACTGGAGAAAGACTGAACAGTTTGGCTAAAGACCATTACACAGCTAAAAAGATTTTTAAGTGAAGAACTTGTTAAGGTATTCCTTAATAGTGGGTGTCACCTAAAAATATCCCCTATAAGATTGGAAGGAAAGGCTCTCTCCATCATCAGAAGTATTGGCCTTTCTGAAGAACAATTTTAATATACATGGCAAAAGTCTTAGAAGCATGAATACTCTTTAACAGTGCTAATTCTGGAAATTTGTCTTAAATTAATTTAGGGCAAGGACGAAGTTTTAATCTCAAGGCTATTTATTACAATGTTGTTTGTAGTAGTGAAAAATTAAAAATGACCTATATGTCCATGTATGGGGAGACTGATTGGATGAAATGACAGTCATATGATGGAATAATATGCAACCATTAAAAATGGTGTAGAATTTTTAATTATAAGGAAAATTTCATGTTTTTATTAATGAAAATGTAAAAATAACATATATACTATAATCTCACATTTGATATTTTTTTAAGTTTATTTAAGTAATGTCTACACCCAATGTGGAGCTTGAACTCATTACCCTGAGATCCAGAGCTGTATGCTCTTTTGACTGAACCAGCCAGGCGCCCCTGACATTATTTAAGTGGCTAATTGGATTATAAATTGATTTTTTCCCTTTATCTTTTGTAATATTTTATAGTGATTGTATAGTGCTTTATAATTTAAAAAGTAATTAAAAATGAAACTGAAATATCTTTCAATTGTCCCATCTACAGGGAGATTCTATGGAACTAGAAATTTGGTGTCTCGAAATGAATGAAAAGTAAGTGCTCTGTCTTAGGGTCTGTGGTTTTTGTAGCTGAGGATAAAGCAGATGACATCATGTGAAAAACAGGGCTTTGTTATCAGTCATGGAGGGTGTTCTTCCACTTGACAAAGCCAATAGGTCTTTGCTACAGTTTGCTTCATGCTTGGCTTCCAGCCCAGTCACAGAGATGACCTTCAGCAGGAGGGTCAATCCAGCGAGACTTAGACACCACAGGGAAAGGAGCAGAGAAAAGACTGAAAACGATTTGTTGTTTTCCCAGAGTACAGATAGTTCTCTGATTAAATCCCTTGCGAGCTCTTGTAACATGACTGCTCTGTGTTGTCTGTTTTCTGTGTGGCAGACATCCAATACGATTTCCCCTCACTACTCCTTTTTAAACTCTGTGTTGGTCATGGATTGGAAATGCATGTTATTTTTCTTCTCCATTTTCTTCCTTCAAGACAGATTAGGTTACTTCCTGTCTTAAGCTTCAGTTTTCAAGAACAGTATGTAGGAAAATAAAGGAAATAGCAACACATCAAAAGAAATATATTAATAAGTCTGTAGGGTGTGGGCATTATTTTTCTTTCCCAAATAGAAAGTAATTGCCAGATTATAGTCTAAAATTTTAGTACCAAACACTTTTCTCCAGATTTCCTATTAAATGTTTAGAGGTAGACAGCTCCCAAGATAGTATATTGAAACTGTTTGCACCTTCAGTAATATAATTGCAGTGTTGAATTACTGTTTTTAAGTGTGTATCTTTATTTCTTAGAAAACTGTTTCAAATCTAAAAAAAAAAAAATAGGATGTGCCTTTTGTCTATCTGCCTGAATCTAGTGCACAGAAAAGTGAAACTTTAGCTTTCCTCAATAATCTGTTAAACTGACAAAGAACTCGGATTACGCTTTTAGTTCAGAACATGTTTTCATGATAAATTTAATCTTAATACAGTTCCCACACTTAATTTGCAGTCATCTCTGTTAACTGTAATACTCTGTGGAAGGTGTTATGTGGACTGCAAAGCAGGTTACATTCTATCAGAATTTATGAATAAGGCTAACAGATGACTCTCAGTCACTAGACAGAGCATAACTAACACCTCTATATCCGTTGCATTTCTGTTCTTGGTTTTATGTGAGTTGAGTAGGCGAATGCTGATAGTGTCTGTGTGCTCCTCAGGTGTGATAAAGAGATTAAAGTGTCCTACACGGTGTACAACAGACTGTCGCTGCTGCTGAAGTCCCTCCTTGCCATAACTAGGGTGACACCAGCTTATAGACTCTCCAGAAAACAGGGGCATGAATATGTCATATTGTACAGGTAAACGATAGCATTCACCTTCTCAGTTCACTCATTAGCCTTGTCACTTTGCATACTGCTACTTTGCATACAGTCACTTCGACTGGCATGGCATATGGGTATTCTGTGGTTAATTTTGGACAGATGGTTGGTTGGGTAGTTGATGCTATAGCTTTACTATGATGGCCTGTCCCTCCTCCTTTGTGAACCTCACCTTTTTAAAGCTACCAGGTCCCTTGTCCTTTTGTCTGTGCACAGTCATAGTTTCTGTGGAATAGATTTTGAGGCTGTACTGATCTACATCTCAAAGCTGAAGAAGAAGCTTAAGGGTTTAAAAAACAGGCTGTCCTGGGAGGATTCCACAGCCTTCTATATTTCAGAATTAAATTAAAACTTGTCTAACAGGGATGCCTGGGTGGCTCAGGAGTCGAGCATCTATCTGCCTATGGCTCGGTGTGATCCCGGGTCTGTGGATCGAGTCCCACGTTGGGTTCCTGCATGGAGCCTGCTTCTCCCTCTGCCTATGTCTCTGCCTCTCTCTGTCTCTCGTGAATAAATAAATAAAATCTTAAAAAAAAAAAAAAAAAACTTGTCTAACAGTCTGCTAATTCAGTTTGGTTTTGATTAGTTGTCTGTGGATATAAAGAACTTTTCAGTGGTTCTTTGACTATTTTCTTGGAGCAGTTCACCTCAATATATATTTATTGTGTGCCATTATATATATATATATTTTTTAAGATGTTATTATTTATTCATGAGAGAGAAAGAGGCAGAGACATAGGCAGTGGGAGGAGAAGCAGGCTCTATGCAAGGAGCCTGATGTGGGACTCGATCCTAGGATACCAGAATCCCTGAGCCAAAGGCAGACACTCAACCTCTGAGCCACCCAGGCATCCCTAATGAGTGCCATTTTAATGCAAACATTGTGTGAGGCCCAAGGAAGAACTATATACAAAGGTCCTCTCCTACAGATGTTTCTTATCTATTGGGGGACACAGTTTGGCACATGCATAGTTATAATAAAAAGCAGGATTGGAAAACTATATAGCAGTATCAGGAGAAAAGTACTGGGAGAATACAGAGAGGGAAAGTTTGTTCTGGGTGGGAGAAACCAGACAGGCTTCCTGGAGAAAGTGGCATTCAAGCTAGACCTTGAGGCAGAGAGAATTTCAGCTGGTAGAAGTAAGGGAGAATGATCATTTCAGGTGGGGAATGCAACAGATGACAAGGCATAGAAGTGGGGGGAACAGGATGTGAGCTGTGCTCAGTTTGTCAGATGGGCCCTAGTGGTGGTATAGAGGATGAGTAAGGAAATGTGAGAGCAGACTGTGGAAAGCCAGGAGTTCCCAAATCACCCAAGACTCTTTTTTCATTTTAGTGATGAGCTACTTGTTTTAGCCTTTGGCTTACCTGTATGGTGCTGATTATGAGGAGAAATTAGTATAGCTGACTATACTAATAGAGGACTAAGGATCAGAGACTTAACTAGTTACGGTGAAACAATCTACAACCTGAAAATAGTTATCAAGTCTGTCTTTAATTTTCTTAGCAGTAATCTAGCAATCTTACCATGTTTATTTTTCAAAGTCTTTAAAATATTTTTGTTGTCTTCTCTGTAGTCCTTAGGTTTTAAATTGAGTATTCCATTTGAAAATTACTAGACTTTTATTTATTTATTTATTTATTTATTTATTTATTTATTTATTTATTTTTAATTTATTTTATTTATTTATGATAGGCACACAGTGAGAGAGAGAGGCAGAGACATAGGCAGAGGGAGAAGCAGGCTCCATGCACCAGGAGCCGGATGTGGGATTCAATCCCGGGTCTCCAGGATCACGCCCTGGGCCAAAGGCAGGCGCCAAACCACTGCGCCACCCAGGGATCCCCAGACTTTTATTTAAATATAACAAAAGATGATGCTCTCTTACTTCTCACTTACCTATGCTAAGCCCCCTTCATTTTGACTCTTTTGTAAGTAGCCATACTACACTACTAGTCATCAGCTTAGTTAACTGGGACTCTTAGTCCTTTTCATTACCAGTGTTTAAAGTCTTCCTTTATTCTCTATCTCTGGAGTAATATGGTATTTATGGCTCACTGTTTATCATTTAGGAGTGCTTTGGGATACAAATAATATGGTTTAAACCATAGAGAAGTGGATGATCTCAGAGGTAGATTTGGCTCTTTTTTCCCCCCTTTTTCATACTATTGTTAACAGCTGCCTCTTTTTTTTTTTTAAGTTGTATTATCATTTTCCCCCTGGCCTTGTGGATTTAATCAAATCACTGTAGAATTACATCATTATAAAAATTCATTCTGAATTTGTTGTTCATCAAGACTGAATTAAAGTTAATTATTATCTGCTATCTGTGAAGAAAACTTTGGCTTAACACCTGAATGACATAAAGAACCTATATGGCCAAGAAAAAGGTTAATTAGGTTATTTTAAGCACTGTACCCGTTACCAGTATTCAAATGAATATTGAGCTTTTTTCCTTTTTTTTAAAGATTTATTTATTTATTTATTTGAGAGAGAGAGAATGAGCAGAGGAAGAGGGAGACAAGAAGACTCCCCCTGAGCTGGGAGCCCCACATTGGGGCTCACAACCTGAGCCACTAAAGGTTGCTAGCAGAATCTCTTTTGGTAATCTTTTATTGACATCATTCTTGTGGTGGTGTTTTTTTAATAAGCCTTTATTTATTTATTTATTTATTTATTTATTTATTTGAGAGAGAGCAAGAGATAGCACGAGCAGGGGGAAGGGGTAGAAGGAGAGGAAGAAGCAGACTCCCTGTTGAGCAAGGAGCCTGATGTGGGACTTGAGGATCATGACCTGAGCTGAAGGCAGACATTTAACTGACTGAGCCACCTATGCACCCCAGTGTTATTCCTGTGTTATTTTATGGCAAGAGTCAGCAAACTGTGGCCAGCAAACCATGTGCTTGTTTTTATAAATAAAGTTGTTTTATTGTTTTTTTTTAAGTTTATTTATTTATTTATTTATTTTTAGTAATCTCTACACTCAACATGTGGCTCAAACTCATGACCCTGATATCAAGAATTTCACTCTCTTCCAACTGATCCAGCCAGGCACCCCTAAATGAAGTTATTTTAGAACACAGCTACCCCCTTCATTTGTGTGCCATCAGTGGCTACTTTTGCAGGACAACAGCAAAGCTGAGTAGTCTGCCTCAGACTATATTGCCTGCAAGCCTTAAATATCTGATCCTTTTAACAAAAGTTTGCGGATCCCTGCTTTATGATGTATGTCACTTTTGTGCATGTATTTCAGAAATTTATATACCTTTCTTTTCTCTCATATCAGATTATAATTTATGAGACCTATCCTGAATCTCCTCCCTGGCTTTTCCTTATCTCATGCCTACCACCTAACCATAGGGCTTTGTATGTTGTTGGAACTTAGTTTTTAAATTGAACAAAGCCATGTATGTGTTTAATTTTTAACCATATTACTAGAGAAGTATAATAAAGTTTGTAGTATAGGTGGTAATGTTTTATAGTTCAGACTTTTAGCTAATATAGACTGGTCTTCCCAGAGAAATTCAGAAAAAGGTTCTGCTGTGCTTATATTTCTGTATTTTCAGAATAGTCTTATGTAATTCTTCTATAGTAGAAAAAAATTTTCTAATTTCTTAACCAACTTACTTTGGAATGACTTGTGATGAGCATGGAGACCTGCCCTTAATTGAAGACCGTTCTCAACATATAGTATCTTCTATTGTATATTTGAAAGTTGCTAAGAAAGGAGGTTTTTTTTCCCTTTTACTTCCAAAACTTTTTTTTTTTTTTAAGATTTTATTTATTCATGAGAGACACAGAGAGAGGCAGAGACGTAGGCAGAGGGAGGAGAAGCAGACTCCATGCAAGGAGCCCGATGCGGGACTCAATCCCAAGACCCCGGGATTATGCCCTGAGCCAAAGGCAGACACTCAACTGCTGAGCCACCCAGGCATCCCCCAAAATTTTATTTAAATTCAAATTAGTTAACATATAGTGTAGTATTAGTTTCAGGAGTAGAATTTAGTGATTCATCACTTACATATAATGCCCAATGCTCATCATAACAAGTGCCCTCCTTAATACTCATCACCCATTTAACCCATCCCCCCCACCCATCTCCACTCCATTAACCCTCAGTGTGTTCTCTATAGTTAAGTGTCTCTTATGGTTTGCCTCCCTCTCTGTTTTTCTTTTTTTTCCCCCTCTCTGTTTTTAATCTTTTCTTCCCTTCTCCTATGTTCATCTGGTTTCTTACATTCCACATATGAGTGAAATCATATGGTGTTTATCTTTTCTTTGACTGAACATACTATACTCTAGTTCCATTCATGTTACTGTAAATGGATGGCAAGGTTTTATTCTTTTTGATAGCTGAGTAATATTCCATTAAATATATCACATTTTCTTTCTTTATTTTCTTTATCCATGTCCAGTTGATGAACATGTGGGCTTTTTTTATAATTTGGCTATTGTTGATAGTGTTGCTATAAACATGGGGATGCATGTGCCCCTTCTAATCAGTATTTTTGTATCCTTTGAATAAATACCTAGAGTGCAATTACTGGGTCATAGAGTAGTTCTATTTTTAACTTTTTGAGAAACCTCCATAGTGTGTTCCAGGGTGGCTACACCAGTTTGCATTCCCACCAACAGTGTAAGAGGGATCCCCTTAAGAAAGGAGACCTTAAATGTTCTAAGCCCAAGAAAAAAAAATTCTATATGTATGGTGATGGCTGTTAATTGGACATACTGTGATGTTCAATTTGTAATATAAACAAGAATTGAATCATGTTTTACCTCTGAAACTAATATAATCTTGTGTGTTGAACATACATCCAAAAAAATCTAGTACTTTCTACTAGATTTACTTGCCAATCTTCTTTCTATATTCTTTATTCCCCAGGAGATATACTTTTTTTTTTTTTTTTTTTTTTTTTAGATTTTATTCATTCACGAGAGACACAGAGAGAGAGGCAGAGACATAGGCAGAGAGAGAAGCAGGCTCCCTTTTGGGAGCCAGATGCGAGACTTAATTCCAGGTCCCCAGAATCACGACCTGAGCCAAAGGCAAATGCTCAACTGCTGAGGCGTCCAGGTGCTCCTGGGAGGCATACTTTAAAAATATATTGCAGGAGGGCAGCCCCGGTGGCCCAGCAGTTTGGCGCCGCCTTCAGCCTGGGGTGTGATCCTGAAGACCCGGATCGAGTCCCATGTTGGGCTCCCTGCAGGGAGCCTGCTTCTCCCTCTGCCTGTGTCTCTGCCTCTCGTTCTCTCTCTCTCTCTCTCTGTGTCTGTCATGAATAAATAAAATCTTTAAAAATATATATATATATGTATATTGCAGGAGTGGGAAAAACAACTAAAATCGCAGACTCCACTTAATTATTATTTTTCTTTTTTCTTAACCAGTTCTTTCCATATACATCCATATGCCTGCAGCTTAATTGAAGTAGTAACATCATTGCTCCATTAGGAGAGGTGTTCATGCAGATAAGAAAAGAAGGGTTTGTTTTGTTTAGGTATTCTGACCATAAAGACCTTTAGAATAAAGAATCATTTGTTTCTTTTTCTTTCTTTCCTAAGGATATATTTTGGGGAAGTTCAGCTGAATGGCTTAGGAGAAGGTATGTATCAAGGTTGAAAAGCATTTGTAGTGTTAAGAGCCCTCTTGACTTCAGAGATGGGCTTAGATGCTGCCTGTAATAATAAGTAGCTTGTGACTTTAATATATGTGATACAAGTAAGAAAAAGACAGGTAGGTAGGTGGTCCAAAGAGCTGCCAAGGAATGACTGAATTATTTTCCCCAGAGTTCTAGTAACTCATCATTCTTTCTTATTCTTTATATCATTGTCTGTTTTCCTAATTTTCTATAATGAGCTTGTTAAATGTTTCTGATGAGCATTAGCAGTTTTGACAAATTGAAAATGAAACCCAGAAAACTGGGAAAGCGTTATTAGAAATATCGCCTGCAAGGCCCTTGCTCTTTTCTATACTTAGTTCTGAGTGGCAGCATAAATAGAAGTGCAGTCACTTCCGCACCTATGTAAACTGTGGGGTTTGTGTGATAAAGCCCCAGGGTCCCCTTCCTGTGTCACTGGGCGTGTGACACATTTGGGCTGGGTTGGTTAGGATTTGCTCAGACTTTAGGACTAACAGTTGTTTTTTCTCTTGGTAAGTTTATCTGGAAATAGAATGCTGTTTTCCCTTCCAATATTAGGTCAATATAAAATAAATCAAAAGAAAAACACATACACACATAAACATATATGAAATTGAGGCCATTGCACCCATGGGACTAAGTAGATAATGCCACAAATTGTGATAAGCTGAATGATTCAGGGAAAGCCAGATTGGGGACAGTGTCAGTATTCTCTGGGGAAAAGCTAATTATGTATTTCTTCTAGGTTTCCAGACAGTTCGTGTTGGGACAGTAGGCACCCCTGTGGGCACCATCACTCTTTCTTGCGCTTACAGAATTAACTTGGCATTTATGTCTACCAGGTGAGGAAAGAGCCTTGGAATCCAAAAGAGCTCCTCCAAAGATATTAAAGATAATAAAGTTTGTTTTTCCCTCAAACTCTGTGGCTAAACCTACAGTTCAGCTTTGCCATTGCTGAAATCAGTCCCCTTTTGAAAAATGACCTTGAGAGAGAGCCCAGTTTCCAGATTGGAGAATCTGAGTGTCCTAGAGCCATCAATGTAGAGTTGTGGTTTATATTTAGGGATACAGTAGTTAAGACCCTAGTGGTTCTTGCCAAAGGTATAAGGTGAGGGGTCCTCTAAAAACTTCGGGGGGGCTGACAAGGTATTCTAATAAATATTGCAATCTGCTTATTGCATTACAGGCAATTTGAGAGGACCCCACCTATCATGGGGATTATCATTGATCACTTTGTGGACCGTCCCTACCCCAGCTCCTCACCCATGCACCCCTGCAATTACAGGTGAGGATGTGTAGGGGTTTTCCCAAACTGCAGCTAGGGAGAAGCATTCATCCTATACATAGAGGACCTTTATCAGCACTCATCAGTGGGCAGGGGGCAGTGATGGAGACCCACATGGAGAGAAATGGAGTGATTAGCTTCCCTTCCTGCTGCTACCTGTAAGGTATATCAAGACTTGGAATGCATAAACTGTCTCAGAAAATTCTTGGACGTTTTGGATCTAGATGGTAGTGATTTAACTTTCAATATGATACTACTTAGAGACTATCAGAGTAGCAGTAGTTAACAATGTCCTTCACAAATTAAATGGTTTTCTGGTCACCAGTGGCACAGTTTAATTATGCCCAGAAAACAATTCTGTAGAGGTTGAAAAAGATGTGTATCAGGAAGGATCCTGCCTTTATATGAAGGACTTTTGAAGTTGAATAGTTCATCTTTGGAGTCAAGACTTGTTTCACTGCATCTCTATTGCTGACAGTTCTTTGGTCCCAAAACTGGCCAGGCTTAAGAAAATTTTCTCAAATGATGTGTCAGGTAGGATGTTTGGGTTAAAAATAAAAACTTTGGCCAACCTCTAGATGTTGTCTGGATATTTGACATTATCAAAGACTCAACACGCCTCTTGCCATAGTGAGCTCTGCCTGAAACAGCTCTTGTCACGACTTGCATCCTTATCTAACCTCCCTTTGTATCCTCTCCGTAATTGACTGCCGTCACCATAAAATTCTTGATTTATTCCCCACCCACCCCCTCCCACCCCCGCCATAGAACTGCTGGTGAGGACACTGGAGTAACATATCCTTCTGTGGAAGATTCTCAAGAAGTGTGTACCACCTCTTTTTCCACCTCCCCTCCATCTCAGGTAGGGGGAAACATGTTCTGGGGTGGCTGTAGTTATTTGGTACCTATATGGGCATGAAATGGTGTCAGAATTTAGATACAATCTCTTGTGGTGGTGGTGGTGGTGGTGATGATTGTTTCCAGGGAGTTATTTTGAGGGGTGAAGGAGAGCCTTCTTATCCAGCAGGTAATATTGCAATGTTTCTAGTCTATAAACATGCTTTTTTTTTAATTTGAGAGAGAGAGTGTGTGTGTGTGTGCGCACGCACGCATGTGCAGGTGGGGGGCGGTGGGAGGGGAGGAGGGAGAGGGAGAGAGAATCTGAAGCAGACTCTGCTCTAAGTGCAAAGAAAGCCCAGTGTGGGACTTGATCTCACCATCCTGAGATCATGACCTGAGCTGAGCCAAGAGTCAGGCTGAGCCACCCAGGTGCCCCTCTAGTCTGTAACCATTCTTAACCTACAAGATTACATGTAACCTTTACGTTCCTGGAGACATCTTAAAATTCCCTAGAAAATAAGTCACAAAATTCCAAATGCATTCTGATACCAGAGAGGTGTTCTATCCTACTCATGTTAATTTGGTAGCTACTTCGCTTTTGAAGTGGTAAATATGGCTTCTAATAATGGAAGGAGCACATAAAAAAACAAAAATTATTTGACATAGAATACCAGTAAGAAACCAGCAGTGCAGTTTTTCTTAATAGTTGACACAGATTTCTGGCTATCTGCATTCTTTATCTGAACATTTTTAACCATTAACTTTTCCACTTGAGTCCATCTCCAGTGTCAAACCCAGTTTCAGTGAAACAGACTCCAGACGAGGTTCCCAGCTTCCCAAGCGGACATGCCTGTGAGACCATGTTGTATAATGTGCGTGGTACCAAGTCTGCTTCATCTAAGGAGTTGTTTGTTGCCAGATGACTGAATTTCAGGGCGCGTTTCTTCCTTTTTTTTTTTTTTTTTTTTTTTTCATTTCTTCCCTTCCACCCTGAGTCATTCATCTCCCACGTCATGGCCTGCAGCTCCCTGCTCTGGGTGTTCATCTTTATCACTCCCCTCCTCTTCAACTTTCACATTAGACGGTTTCTTCTAGACCTGATCCAGTTTTTTGTTCCCTCAACTAGTCCCAGATTATCCCCTTTCACCATCTTATTTTTGGAGCCCAACAAATTAATTTACTACCCATAAATTTTTGTTTTCTGTGTTTTTTAATTAAGAAAATATTTAAATTTATTTCATTCTGAGTTGTTAGGAGATATTGAATTAAAATTATGGTTCTAATCTGTTTAAAAAACAGAAGTTAGGCCCAAAAGTTAGCTTAAAAAAAAAGAAAGCTAAAACAAACAAACAAACCTATTCAATGTGTGTGAAGGAAATTACAAAATCCATGGGTCACTATTATTTCTATTGTCCCAGTTTAGAGTTAGAGGTTGCCCAGATGGTTTGGATGAGTAGGGGGTGGGAATTGCTACTCCCCTCCTTCCATGAATGTATATAGGCATGAATGTCACCATTGCTCTGGGAGGGGGCAACTTTTGGCACTCTTACTAACTAACATAGGGCAATACTGATCCAAAAAGAGGGGCAAGCCCATCAGAGCACTTTGGTGAAAGTAGATTATTTTTTAGATAATTAAAATGTGAATATGTTAAGTTTGATGTTCATCGAAGTTTTATTTTTAAATTTTTTAAAAGATTTTTTTATTCATTTGAGAGAGAGGGAGAGCATGCAAGAACATGAGCAGTGGGGAGGGCTAGAGGGGAAAAGAGAAGCAGGGAGTCTGACAAGGGGCTCTCTTCCAGGATCCTGAGAGATCCCAGGACCCCGGGATCATGACCTGAGCCAAAGGCAGGTGCTTAATTGACTAAGCCACTCAGGTGCCCCTATGTTGTTTTATAAGTGATAAATTCATAAATAGTAAATGACGTTGTGACTTGGGAGATATGAGGATGGTGAGGCTGGGCCTTAACAAATCAGTTTGTCTCTTAGGTACAGTGGAAATTTGACACAACCCCAACAGTAAGGGAAAGTTAAGTAGTTCCTACATCTCCTGTTTGCACAAAATTTATGACCTGTGTAAGGGGAGCCTATCTTTCTCATGGTGTCAGTTACCTTCTGTGTCTTGTCACAGTTTGAAAATCGACCCTATCAAGATCATATCAACATTGAGCATCCCATGGGGTGAGCCCTGTCACTACCCTCTGAGTACCTCCAGTCGAGGCTTATTACAGTTTGGTGCAGTAGTCTTCATTTTCAACCTTAATGGTAGAACAGAGAGAGAAAATGATTTGCCAGCAGGTCTCCTCAGCATTCCTATAAATATTGAACTACTTTCTTCCTTGGTTTAACCTAGGGAATTGCATAATTGTTCAACTTCTGTTTGAGCTTTTTCCTAGAGTCCAGTAAATGCATGTTAATGTGGTGTTTGTTTTCCCAACAAAAAAGGGACCGCTGTGTCATGTGGACACAGAGTCAAATCAAGAAATAATTGTGACCCTGTACCTACTACTGTGATTTCAGGTCCAACCTCCAGTTCTAAGCATTAACTAGCTAACTGGTAAGACTTAAAGGTGGAACAGCAAGATTCAAAATAATCATAATTAGCTTTGAAATCTAAGAGTGCCCCAGCTTTTACTGCATCAAGTTCTCCTTCACCATGTGGGGCTATAAGACATACACACACACACACACGCCTACACCTATACACAACCATTCATCCTGCCTCAGATAGTGTAGTCAAGTGTTACAGCTGGGAACCTGAGCATTTTTTTTTTTTTAAGATTTTATTTATTTATTTGAGAGAAGGGGGACCTGGCTGGCTCAGTCAGTAGATCAAGTCAGTAGATCAAGTAGTGATGTTTGATCTCCGGGTCGTAAGTTCAAGTCCTATATTGGACATAGAGCTTACATTTAAAAACAAACGAAGAAAATCCACCATATCTTTATTTGAGAGAGAACAGGGGGAGGGCAGAGGCAGAGAGCGAGAGACGCAGATTCCCCGCTGAGCACAGAGCCTAATGTGGGGCTTAGTCCCAGGACCCTGAGATCTTGAGTCTAAGTCAGATGCTTAACTGACTGAGCTTCCCAGGCACCCTGGACCTGAGCATTTAAAGTTCCAGTCAACAGACGTCAGTTGTTTACATCTGTCCTTGCAGATTCTGGGTCCCCAGGAAAAGGTCTCTGTTCTAGCATTGTAACTTGAGCATCTTTATCCTCAGCATGTCTTGCACCTGCTCTCAAGTCCTTGCTGCTGGGGGCCATTCCCTAACACCTTTCCACCCTCCTTTGACTAAAAACACACTAATGCTTGGTTTGGGCTTCCCTCTTTTGCCAAGTCATAACAGCTTGACTCAGCTTTGTTTTCCACCTGCTCATCAGGGCAACAAGCATGCAGTGGAGCCCCCTGGGACAAACGTATCTTCTTCACACCCTTCTAAGTTGTCCTTCTAGGAAGGCAGCCATGCTGCTCTCTCCCTGCTGCACTCCCGATTTCCATCGTGCAGTTTGGCCTCCATGGCTACCACCCCTTCCGGAGTTGTTTTCACTTCTTTCTCAAGTCCCTTTTCTGTTTTCTTCTCTTGTTTTTCCTGTCTCTGTGTGTATCTGTGCACAGTGTGTGTTTACTGTCACAAAGGCACATTTTCAGACCCCTACTCCTGTGGTGACGGACACTCTGAGGGTCCCCATGGCAGGACTGGCCTTTTCCCATCAAGTGAGTCCATACTGGGAAGAAGGGGATATAATAGGATGGCATCTTTTTATTTAAAAATTATACATAAAGTACAGGGTATAGCTATTTAAATGTCCCCAAGTGTTCCTGGGAGTTATTTGAGGCTTGGTAATTGATTTTTAACAGGATGCAGCCATAGCACAGCAGCCCAAAATAGGATGTTTCGCTTGCCCCTCCTCCTACCATTGATGTAAAAAACACATGGAGTTATTTATATCTTGTTTCCAAATAAACAATCCAAGAGTGGTATTCTTTCTTTTTCAATATAAATAGGAACCCTCCCATACCCAGGGGTGATGGAGGGTGTGATTAGGGAAGACGCCTTCTGTTTCAAAGGGACCTCAAGGACAAAGGAGAAAATAGAATGACCTGGGAAAAACCAATGACTTTGGCTGCAAGTTCTGCTCGGGCTTGTGCTTTGCCAGTCGGCTGGGCTGGAAACCTCAACAGTTAGCCGAGCCCCTGGGGAAAGGGGGAGCAGGGAACTCATTTGAGGCCTTTGGAAGGCTGCAGAGCTGAGAATGTCAGTCCCACTACAAACAAGTCTCTGCTTTCTTAGCCACAGAGTAATGGCCTGGTCTGTCTTTAACATCAGGCCCCCGCCCCCACCCAGCACTGTGAGGATGTGGGCTGGGATCCATTCTTTACCTCTCCATGACCTTGATCATTAGTCGTACTTTAGGATTGCCTACTTTTTCCTCCTCCTTTCCTCTGCCCCTCTTTGTTTTTCTCTTGCTTAGCTCTCAAGCTCTCGCCTTTCCTATCAGCCTGCTGCCCTGGGCGTTGGATCAGCTGACCTGGCTTACCCAGTAGTGTTTGCTGCTGGCCTAAACACCACACACCCTCACCAGGTATCTTTAGAGATGGGGACGACCCCGGGGTTCCTGTGCTGCCTCCCCTGCCCCAAGGCAGTTGAGGGGCCTCTTCACACACCACTATTTTGCTAAGTGTTCTGAAACAAAGTTCTTGTGTAGCTTTACGGACCTAGGTGACTCCAGGAGAAAGGGCCTCCTAGAGTTCAGAAAGGAAAGAAGAGCTTCCAAGTGTTTTCTCCCTCTCTTTCCTTTCCTTCTGTAGTCCTTAACCACGCATGACTCCTGTTAGCTGAGTCCCAGAGAAGACGTAGATCCGAGGTTTCCCGCCCACTTGGGGGCAGCACTGGTAGTGGAAAAGCTCCAAGGCACCTACCACCGCCCTAGACCAAGTTCCCCTCTTGCCTGACACTGCCATTATTCACTGTATTCCTCCCTTTTCCCCCAAAGCTCATGGTTCCCGGGAAGGAAGGTGGGGTACCCCTTGCTCCCAACCAACCTGCTCACGGTGCCCAGGCTGACCAGGAGAGACTGGCAACCTACACCCCTTCTGACGGGGCCCACTGCGCTGTCACACCTTCCAGCAGGTGAGTTCACAGCATGGCTGCTTGGGCACCCAGGGACCCATCCTCCCTGACATATATGCTTATTGGGCGTCAGTAAAGAATTGCTTTCAGCATTGCTTCAGGCCTGGCACTTAGACCCCAAATTTGGAATTCTTAAAGTCCTCCATAACAACCTTATATTGTGTCAGGTATGTAAGGAAGCAGCCCCTGGCTTGCTGTTAATAGCCAACAGCAGGGGCCTAGTTCTTATCACCCTCATCCGGTGAAGGAGCCTTTTGGATGTGTGTGTGTGTGTGTGTGTGTGTGTGTGTGTGTGTGTGTGTGTGTGTTTCTCCCACCTCAAGATTTCTTCCCTTGGAGTCAGTCCTCAGTGTTTCCTGAGGACCCATGCAGGGGGTTTGCTATGACCCTAAAGTTGGGGGCTGCTGTGTACCTGTGCTGGTAGTTAGGATTTTTTTCCCCCCTGTTATGTTAGTCCCTCATGGAGATTCTTTAGAAACAACTGTTTGTCTTCATTAAAGATTTGTAAAAATCTTTGTCTTTTCTGATTACAGAAGTGATATATTCTGTAAATTTCAGATTAATGAAGACAGTGATGAGGTAGAGCATGAAGGTTCTCACACTCCTGCCCTGCGCAAGTCCCCACTGTTACTACTTTTTCAAAGATGAGAAGACCTCAGAGGGTTAAATAAATTTGCCAAAGAGCACGTAGCTCACAAAATGGCCAGGCGCAAGCTGAGCTCCTCTTGCCCTTATATCGGAGTTCTGCCCGGGGACAATGCGGCTGTCCCGACCTGCCCTGCCCTCCCTTGACTGCAAGGCCCCGGAGATCAGACGTTGACTGCCCCATCACATCCTAAATGAATTTGTGGATAATAGAAATTTTTGGTATTTTTTTACATTCCCACAGTGGAGTGGTAGGAGGGAAATTATTTAGGAAGATCTTTTTGTGGCATCCATCAGAAAAAAATAACGACTTTCATTCCTGGCTTCCCAAATTTCCATCCTTTTATCCCCCCCCCTCCCCCCCCCCCATATAACCAAAGGAAGATCCTGTTAGTCGTTTACACTCTAGTTTTCTGAGCCTTGACTCCAAGGGCATGTCTGGGAGCAGCTAGAGATAGAGGACCCTATCTCTTTGCGGTAGGGGGTTCTTAAATGGGCAGCCAAATGAAATGTGTCATTAAAAGACTTTGCTGAACAGACGGTTGATTGGGGGTGATGAGAAGAAATGTGGTATGGAGCATAGGACCTCAGCCCGTGCGTCATGGGCGGAGAAAGCTCTGGCTATCTAAAGAGCCAAATTTGGGACTCTCAAGTTAGAATAATGACACTGCCTCTTGTGAGGTAAGGCTTAAATTTAACATGGTGCTATAAACTCTAAACACTGTAAATGATTCCTTCTTACGGTAATTTTAGATAACAAAACAAGAAGGCAGAGAAAGGCTTAAAGCTTGAGTCTGCTTATGTCGTAGATTAATGTTAAAATCACAGTTGTTTATGAGCACTGCTTACCTGTATGCATGATTGCTATATGCTTGGTAACTGATGTTTATCAATGGTATTTTAGATTAAATTTAATGTAAGCTTTACACAGCTTACTGAGTTTCATTCACATGTGCCTCATTTTTAGTTGCTTCCAGTAGTGCAGTCCTCTGCTCTCAACTCAGAAGAGAGGGTGGCAGTGGCAGCAGCCAGACCCCATGTTGCCATTTCCCATGTGGGTAGGTTGGTGGGGGGGACATTCCTGCCCTGGACTGCAGCCTTACCAACAGGTTTATGGGAACCAAGCAGGCTCTGCTGTGGTTTGAGAGTGAGTACCAACACTGTCTTTCTTCTCCAGCGAGGATACTGAAACTGTATCAAACAGCAGTGAGGGCCGGGCATCCCCCCACGATGTCTTGGAGACCATCTTTGTCCGAAAAGTGGGGGCTTTTGTCAACAAGCCCATCAACCAGGTGATTTTTCTGGCACTACCACCTGTGAGAATATCTGAGCCCTTAGAATGAGGCCTGAGGGACAGGGCTCCTAACCTAGGGTCTGTGGGACCCCTGAAACTACATGCAAAATTGTGTGTGTGTGTGTGTGTTTGCACGCGCACGTGCGTACCTGCGTGCACATTTTTTTGGAGGAGGGTTAATAACCTGTGACACCCCCGCCAGAAGAAGTTCACAGCTTTTGTTCTGTGATCGTATAAGCCTCCCATAGGAGAGGGTGACTGAGCCCCATTTGGTACAGACACCTTGCACTGAAGTGTCAGTATCTCAGCCTTCCTCAAAATAAGTAATTCCCCCTCAGCTCTGCAATGCAGAATAGTTACCAAATCGCTGTGGGTCAGGCTTCCAAAGCTAATTCCCAGGGTCATGGGTAGCGCTACCCCTGTTTATGCTGTGGGTATATGATGGGAGATGGGAGATTCAGGGTTCTCTGACAGGATAGGACCCAGAGGATGGTGTGATCAGCCTGGCTGTGTGAATCTGCTGGGCCACGGAGGAAGCCTGTAAGCTGAGCCAGGGGTGGGCACTAAAATTTTCATGTCCTTTCAGGTGACCCTGACCAGTCTGGACATACCCTTTGCCATGTTTGCTCCCAAGAATTTGGAGCTGGAGGATGCTGATCCCATGGTGAGTCCCCCTTTGACTAAAGTTAACAGTCAGATGGTGCTGTGCTTGTCGTCTTACTGGACAAAGCACTGTTCCTTCAGAGACCACTGGCTGTGCTCCTGGGCTTATAGATTTTCAGCCAGTGTTGGTTCCCTTACAAAACCTTTGACTGTTAACAGCAGCTTGCACCCAGTGCATGAACCAGCCCATACCTCCACCTTATTCTGAAACAGGTGAATCCTCCAGATTCCCCAGAGACTGAATCTCCTCTCCAGGGCAGCCTGCACTCTGATGGCTCCAGTGGGGGCAGCAGTGGCAATACCCATGATGACTTTGTTATGATCGACTTCGTAAGTTGCCATCACTTTCCTTGACCTTTGCTGCCATGGGGGAAATAAACCTAGACGCGTCCAGGGTTCTTGGACAGGACTTCCTTCACAAGGATCAAATGGGCTGGTCTAGACAGAGGGGATGGGACAGGTGGGCATCTCGCTGTGCAGTTCATGTGGGGAACCTGCCCTCATACCCTGCTTGGGGACACACTTGGAGGCCCATGAGCAAGAAGGCATTTTGTGCCATATCTTGGGTTGAAATTCAACTCTAAATGAGGATTGCTGGTGGTATCCATGTAGGTCCTATTCCTGCCTGAGTGGATGACTCTTTGCTAAGGAAAAGAATTTGAGGGAAGGGAATATTAACCTTACCATGGGAGAGGAGTATAGCACCAGGACTAGAGCTCAGCTGCCCAGAAGAGAAAGGCATAGCAATTCCTTTCCCTAAGATGAACCTGGAGAAACCATTTCTCTGATAATTACTGGAAGGAAAGAGGATTGTTCATAGCTTCTTTCCCCTGATTTTCTTCTGTTACATAAGGCAAACTAAACTGAGTCTGTCTTGTTTTTGAAGAAACCGGCTTTTTCTAAAGACGACATTCTTCCGATGGACTTGGGGACCTTCTATCGTGAATTTCAGAATCCTCCTCAGCTGAGCAGCCTCTCCATAGATATCGGGGCACAGTCCATGGCTGAGGACTTGGTATGGAAACCCCTTTCCCTGGGTTACCTCATCCTGTGACCTCCTATCCTCTTTTGATGGTCATTCCTGTTCCAAAGGCCTAGAAATTTCTTCCTGTTACTCCCCCAACTCCCACACCTCCCTGTAACAGGAAAGAGATACTTTAGATCCTTATCGTCTGTTGATCACACTTGAGGTTTGCATTGTGCCTGGCAATCGTTATCATTGAAATTGCTTGCATTGACTTCCTCCTCTTCTGTCCACGCTCACCATTACTTCCCATCCCTGCTGTTCAGTGTCTGAGGTCTTCTGCTGCCTCTGGCCACTAAACCAAGCTGCTCCAGTAGCTCTTGCATTCAGCTGTTCAGTTTCTCAGGCAGACACCAGGGGCACAGGGCAGAAGAAACATGAGGTCCTGAGTATTGCTGTACTTGCCCTTTCCTCGAAGGGCTCATTCTCGATTCAGCTAGCAGTTTTCAAGCTTAGCCAGATGTCCTGAGACTGACTCTAATCCCTGCATCTATGTTTAATGTATTTCCCATGTCCAAAGGGCAGTGGAGCACCCTGCACAGCTACAAACTCCAGGTGTCCTATGGCTCCACCCAGCCCATCCCCAGGATGTTGCCAGACCAGACACAGTGGTTGGGTGGTGCAAGTGAAGAGTTTATTATAGTGAGAGTACACTCGAGAAGTGAGAGCTGGCAAGCTCGGGAGAGTTGTGCACCCAGGATTTGGGTCTCTGTCTTTTATTGACAGTTATTAACTGGGTGGGGGGGGGATATTTATTATTTGGAAAGAAGATTTCTTGGGGAGTAGGTTTTCACACCTTTTCTCCCTCACTAGATCAGGGTCTCCAGTCTTCTTTGTCTTTGGCCTGTCTGGTTTGATCTGGCTTCTTGTGGCTTTGTTTTTGGAGTGCTGCTGGCCAGAATAGACCTCTGACTTTCCCCAATAGCTTTCCCCCTTTTCCCTCTTTGCTGGCCTCCATGCATCCTATTAAAACCTAACTAGCTACCTACTCTAACACCACAAGATATCAGAGACCTTCTACCTGAGGTGGGAATGTCACCTTCCATAGCAACATTAGAGGAATAGCTCTAGTAGGAATAGGAATATTGGAATATCTGCTCTTGATTTGCTTGAAACAGAAAAGCATGCTCAGTAATAACAATACTATAACAATATCGTTATTGTTAACATTTAGTGAGGCTTTCTAGGTACCAGGTATTTTTCTAAGTGCTTTACACGAATCTTCAATAATCCTAAGAGGTAGCTTTTCTTATCCCAATTTACAGATGAGAAAACCGACCCTGTAAACAAATAACTTGCCCGTGGTCACACTGAGCTGGCAACACACAGCTTTGATCCTAGAGTCTGGCTTCTGATTTTAGGCTTTTAATCACTGACTCCCTGGCTTCTCATTGGAAACCTGCTTGGAAGAAACCAGCTCGTGAAGGCTCTGAGGGTGATTCTGCAGGCAGGAGTGGTCCGTCGCCCCTGCCTCCCGAAGCGGCCCTGGTGCTTCCAATGTGCCTGCCACCTGCCAGTTCAGGGGCGGGACAGTGCCCACCTCTCCCCAGTACCTTGTGCCAGTTAGGAGCTCTCCCGTCTGTGGTGGTCAAACTCTTCAGATACACATTCATCAGACAGCACCTGATTAGGGTTAAATTTTTATACATAGTTGATACTTGAGGGCAGTTAAACTTAACTCCTCAGATTCTGTTTTCTTGTTTATTGATTTCTCTCGACTCTCTAACGCACCCCTGCCTCAGCTGATATTCCTAGGCCTCACCACAGACCTACTGAGTCAGACTCTCTTGGGAGCATGGTGGGGACGGCCTTGTTCACGTGCCCCCAAGGCATTCTGCTGCCCAGCACAGGTCATGAATAACTCTCGTAAACTTTTCTTAATCTATAGCATGCTGAGCCTACTGTTTCATTCTAGTGTCAGCCTGATCTGTGCCAAAGGTAATTTCTCTGTGTCATCCTGTTGTTGGCATGGCCCTTTTCTAGCTCGTGCAGTATGTGGCCCACTTGGATCCCCTTGGCTGTTCCGCCAAGTCCCTGAGCCCCCCTCAGGCCCTGCTGGACACAAGCCCCCTTCCCGGTGGCTGCCCCACTGCCCTGCATCTCCTGCTGTCCCGGCCAGCAGTGCTGAGCTGAACTGTGTCCTGTGATCCCTTCTTCAGCCCAGGGGCCTGGGCCAGCTGTCTCTGCAGGACCCTACCTGAATAAGCAGCTCTTCTCTCCCCTCCTGGTACAGGACTCACTACCAGAGAAGCTGGCTGTGCACGAGAAGAATGTCCGAGAGTTTGATGCCTTTGTAGAAACCCTGCAGTAAAAGTTGGTGTCCTCGAGTACCAGCAGCATCCCCTTTCTGTGGTCCCACTCATCAGCTGCTCCCCTCCCTCATCTTGCTCCAGGTGGAGGAGAGGCTGGTGTCCCCCATGGGGACCCGGAAGTCCCTGCTCTCACACCTCCTGGAGACTCTATGGCAGCAGGCAAGCCCGGTGATAGCATTTGAGAGGACTCACCCCCTGGCCTTGGGGATCAGAAGACCCTTTAGGAATAAAAGGGCCCTCGGCAGGGCCATCTGCTCACACCGCCCATCAGCACCTGCTTCACAAAGGCTGTCATCCTGTTCCTCCTGCCGGCCCCCTGCCCTGGGTCCGCCCTGCAGCTGGCCCTTTGCCGGCCTGCCGTTTACCACTTGACATTCCAGCTGGTGGCCCGGACCTAGTGTGGAGGCAGAAAGAGGAAGGAGACAGTGCTGGGAGGAAGAAGGAGGGGCTCCTTCAGGCTCTTTTTTTTGTCCCTTTTGGTTTGCTGTCTTCTTCCCTCCCTCCCTCTCTCTGCCCCTGTGCCTGCACTTTTGGCAGTATGACAGGCCTCTTGCCCAAGGTGGTGAGAACTGCAAAGTCAGCCATTCCCACCATCTCCACAGAGACCCTGAGCAGCCCTGGCTGCTGGCTGTGCTCAGCAGCTCAGCTCCATTGAAAGAAACAGAAGCCTAGGTCTCCAGGGTTCTGTCATTGGGAATTGCGGCAAAGTTTCTTTTTCTCTCCTTCCTCCCCCTGTTGCTCTCCTTGGTTATAAGACATGATAAATATTTATTACTTTCAGAGAAATCAGATATTTTATAGAGAAAATATGTTTGAGGTTAGATGTTTTCACTTAGGGAAGGTGGAGGGCCTCTTCCTGGGGTATGGCCTCCTCTGTGGAGGCTCCTCAGAATCTGGGTTGCTGCTCTGAGGATCTTCCTTCCCATATACATAAGGTGGGATCCAAGAATAGGGCTGGCTGAGGGTGATGGAACCTCCCAGAATCGCTGCACTTGAACTGACGACAGGCTTTACCTTAGTCTTCTGCGTATTCCTGGTGAGAGCCTTGAATCTCTCCCAGCTTCTGCAGAGTAACTGACTCCATTCTGGCAGCGCAGGAAGTCTTGGGTGCTAAATGCATATAACTCTGTGAGTACAGTTCTCCAGAGTTGTGTGCAGTGCACATATGATGCATTGTATGTGCCCCACTGTGGCCCCAAGGAAGGCCAGATGGGCCCCTCTTTCTGGAGGGACTTGTTCCTGTTTCTCAGGGCTAGGTTATGGGCCTTTTCCTCTTTCTACCTGGGCCTGGCCACCACCTTTCTTTAATCCCAGGGTCTGCACCCCGCCCTGAGGTTTACTAGCTGGATTGGTTCCTTGTTGAGAAACCAAAGCTAGGCGGATGATTGACTTAACCATTTAGGTATTGTTACTTAAGTCAGTCAAGCACCTAGCCTCATGTACCTGCCACCTGTCCCTCTCCCAGCCTGACTGGCAGTCCTGGCTGAGGCAAAACTCCTCCTGGCCCACCTGGGCTATTCACTGGCAGCAGCTGTTCTGCAGTGGAGCAGGTGGTCCTCAATGGCTTGTTAATAAATGCATGTGACATTGTTCCCACCTACAAGGCTGAATGCTGGAGGGGGCTCTGATACTGTTTCAGGTGGGCTGAGCCCCGCCCCTGTTGCATGCGTTCTGCTGCCACAAAGAAATGTTCCCAGCAGCGGTATCCAACTGGCCCTCATATCTGGGCCAGAGTATACCCATGGCCTGCTAAACCAATCCAGATTTACCCCCGAGGCCCCAGTGCTGAGAAGGGTGAAGCCGTGGTAAAGCTGTTGATTGCCCCTGCCCCCATGTCTTACCACAGTATCTCAGCCACTGGCCTCCTCCTGAGGAGGCCACGGGAAGGCCTGTTAGCCATTGTCCTCTTTGACTCCTGATTGTTGGCCTTTACAGGCAGCAGCCTTTCCTTTAGAACCCCATCAGTGAGAGGCCAGGGAGGCTGAGCCCTGAGCTGAGCCTGGGAGGAGCAGAGCAACTGTCAAGGCTGGCCCTTGCCCCTCAGCCCCGTACACTGACAGGGATGAGCCCTAGACTGACTCCAGTAGCACCCCGGGGACAGGATTGGGGCCTGTCACCCGTCTTCAGGTGGCAGGGTCCCTCCCCCTCCTCCAGCCCACCTTGTTTGGAAATACCGAGCTATACTTTAAAATGTATTCAAGAGATTTCCAATAAATTTTTTCTGTACTTTACAGCCTCCTGTCCTGCAAGTTGTTTAAAATGCTAACCCCGCACTTCCACTTCTCTGCAGGTCCTGCCTGCCTGGTAACTGTTCGGCCCCTCCGTGGAAGGGGAAGGAATGGTGGAATGGCTTCCCTGTCAGGCAGGTCTTGGCTACCTAGCAGCTGTAGAGCCTCACTTCCCTTGGCTGTACGTTCCCGTTTGGGGGGCTTCTTTGTGAGTAGTCCGTGAGATAATGTGCGTGAAGTCGACATGCACCACAGTGTCCACCTTAGAGGCCATCAGCATCAGCTCTTTGTGGCCCCCCCGGGCAGCACAGCCCACCACTCAGCCTGGAGCTCTAGCTTTTGGCTCAGGCCTCTGCTGTGTTTCCAGCAGGGCTAGACAGGGAATGTGGGCTCTGTAAACTGCCCTCTATCTGTTTGCTAATCTAGGATGAGGAGTCGTGGCCGAGCAAACCGGACAGAGGGGAGGGGATTGAGTGAAGTATCAGTAAGTCAAGGGCCTGTCAAGGGCAGTTTGTTCAGCTGCCCCGATCTGACAGGCCGAGCCAGACACCAAGGTGGTCCCCGAGGAGTCACAAGTAGAAGAGCCTTGTGGGAATTATTCCTGCCTGGCCTCTTGGGAGCTTCTATGGCAGGCATCTCGGCCCTGGTAGAGCTAGCTCCTGACTCCTACCTTGTGCCTGTGCTGAACGACGGGAGTGCGAGGGAGGTGGAGCTAGTGTCCCAGAGGCAGAGATGGTTCTAGAGGCAAGGGACTAACTGCCTGACAGACCAGGGCAACTATTGTGTGGGTTGCCTCCCTGCCCCCTTCAGGCTGAAGCTAGGGCAGAAAATGGTTCGAAAATTCTAAATTCAGGGATCCCTGGGTGGCGCAGCGGTTTGGCGCCTGCCTTTGGCCCAGGGCGTGATCCTGGAGACCCAGGATCGAATCCCACATCGGGCTCCCGGTGCATGGAGCCTGCTTCTCCCTCTGCCTATGTCTCTGCCTCTCTCTCTTTCTCTCTCTGTGACTATCATAAATAAATAAAAATTAAAAAAAAAAAAAAGAAAATTCTAAATTCAGCCAAAACCTAGGGCTGAAAAGAATGAGGTGGCCCACTGCTGCTGTTGCAGGCCCTGGGAGCCCTACCTTGTTAGCTAACTGCCCCTGACATTGGCCGTGATAACTGTGCAGCCAGTTGGGACAGTCACCCAACCCTGAGTCAGAAACAGTGAAGAGACTGTCTATTGTGTCTTCGCCTCCAGTTGGGATTCCCCCACAAAAGCAAAGTGTTCACTTGCCCCGTGTCTCATGATGGTGTCCTATCCCTTTAAAGCATCTCCCGACACTGCCCCCAGAGACCTGCTGTTGCCAAGGCAGGGGGAAACTGGCTCTTGAGTCACTCAGCAGAGGCCCTGCCAGGAGCCCAACCAGTGTAAACAGCTCTCCTGGTGTCCTGCTCCCCTCTGTTTCCCTGGGATACTGCTGCTCTGTTGTAAGCAGTCACCCAGTGTAGAGCTGAGCAGAACTGGTGAGAGGCTGCCCATGCCTTCTGCTGGAGCTGCCTGGGCGAGGGCCGGTTGTACAATGAAACTAGTTTCCTGCAGCTCCGTGCCTGTGTTTAACCGCGGTCTTAGCACCACTGCTTGATCCTGCAGCTCTGGCTGGGCTCCCCTGAGGCCACCATTACCTGATTGCAACCAACAGGCAGGCAGCAGACAGGTGGAACTTGACCGCCGTGCCAAGTGAAATTCTGGCCTGCCCTCCCAGTAACAAACCATTATCTTTAAAAATTGTGGTAAAATACACAGAACTTAAAGTTTACCATCTTAATTTTTAAAGCACAGCAAAACCTGCTCAAGAAAGGAAAGGAAAACTGGCTATCTCCTAGCCGGTATGGGCCTGGGTGGCAGGTGGAAATAGCCAACGCTCTCAGGCTGGATGGAGGGTGGGGAGAAGCGGATGGTCACACAAGGCTTCTAATCCTAGCAGCTACATGAGGTTGGGACCATCTCCCCATTCCTCTGTGAAACAATGGTCCTTCTGGTCACCACTGGGCACTTGCTCTGTTGTGCCCTGTGTGCATTTCTGATCCTCAGAGAAATGAAGAGACAGTCTCAGGTGGGCTGGTAATATGGCTGTTACTGTTTGGAGCTGGTGGAGGGTGATGGCACTGGGACTCAAGCCCAAGTCTGACTCTAAAGCCTACACTGCTGTCACCACAGTGCCCTCTGTTCAGGGACAGAAGAGCCGCTGGTCATGGGACACAGCACTTGGTGGCCATTTGGAATGCTGCACATGTACAACACGGAGGGTCACCGTTCACATGTCCGAGGCTGGAAGATGCTAGAAAGTTGGCTTCACACCCACTCAAGGGAACAAGACAAAGAAGGAAGGGGTCAGACGGACTAGGGAGGGGACTTCCTGAGGCCCCACCTGTTCATCTTCCACAACCACACACTTCCCACCCTCTCTGAGCCTCCAGGCGTACTTCCTAACACCCAGGTGGGCAATTTTCCATCTCCTTTTTTTATTGAAATACAAAAAGTGCAAAGGTGAAATACATGATTGGTGCCAAGGAAGTCATTAAGTGTGAATGTGAACACTTGATTCACAGTACTCTCCCCTCCCCCCGGGTACAAGTCCAGTGGGACAGGGTACAGGAGAAAGATCAAATAGATCCACGAGGCTCCCCAGTAAATGGGGCTGTGCGCAACACCTGGTATACAAAGGAGGGCAGAAAGCAGAGGCCCAGGCTCGGGCTACAGAGGCGGGGACCGACAGGGAACCAGCAGCCACTCCAGGCCCCCGGGATCCTGAAAAGCTAATGTCCTGGGGAGACAGCTCAGGAGTCAGGACCCAGGCTGCACCCATCTCGCAGATGGGGCTGGTCTGGTCAATAAGGGCTGCACAGTACAGGCTCTGGCCAAGGCTGTGAGGGCAAGGCCACTGAGCAGGTCCTTCCCTCTGCTGCCAGGGACAAGGCTGCAGGAAGTGGGGTTCCCAGGGTTCACCAGGAAGGCATGTAATTCTAAGAGACACAGTTGGAATGAGAAGTACCAGTCATCAGGGTCTGGGTTTTCTGAGAGACGATACGGCCCTGGGGCCCATAGTCCCCTGCCCCAGCGGGTTGATTGAATTAGCAAGGTCTCCATTCGGCCCCTCCAGGAGTCCCTAGCTGGCAGAAGAAGCCACAGATCCTGAGGCACTGAGTCGCTTCTGGCCAGAGCAGAGACCAGTGTGACCCAACAGACCTGTCCACAAGAGTTTAAGCTGAGAATCTGTGCAAGTGGGAAGGGAAGGACGGCAAAGCAGGGGAAGCTGAGACTGCTGGTCACTGGCCCAACCAGACACGGGCTTCTGGGTAGGAATGGGGTATCTAATACCAAATGGATGCTGGGACTCAGCCGTATCACCCTGGCTGCCAGTTCTGGCAGAGCCAGGGGGCTGGAACACCCTGGGGGCTGTATCACTTGAGAAGGGCTGACCCAGGATGTGTGGAAGAGAAGGAGGCAGATGTAGGAAGCAGACCCCGGCCTTGCCAGTCCCTAGCTGTGTCAACACCCAAGGCTAAACCATTAGAGGGGAGGACAGCTGCAGGTGCACGAACACAGGCCTTCACCCAAGCAAGGGGGTGCTTCTGCAGGGCCAGCCCTGGCCAGCTCAGCTCAGCTGCTTATTCCCCAGCAGCCGGGAAGGGGAGGACCAGCCCCAGCTACCAGCCCAGCTGGCAGTGATTTAGGCATCTGTAGTTGCCAGGAAAGAGAGGCAGGAGAAAGTGGGTAAGCAGTTGCTGGGGCCAGTCTTTTTCCCGCTGGAAGAGCCAAGGCCAGCTCTGCAGAGCCTGACAAGGAGCCAGGGATCCAAGGAGGCAGTGAGAAATATAAGGCCAAGAAAAACGTCCCGTGGTTATAGCGAGGCCTCCAGGGCTGGCGAGGTGGGCTGGACAGAAGGGGAGGAAGAGCTGCCCGGTCGGCTGGCCCCAGCTTCCAGCTCCCAGGGCCTCATGGCCCCTTCCTGGGCGGGAGCCCCAGGCTCCTGTAAGGCTGAGGCCAGGAGGAAGAGTCCCAGTCGGGGCTCTCAGAGAAGGGGCAGCAGGGCAGGACTCAGAGCCCCCTGGAGTCAGGGCTGCGGAATAATTCCCCTTGGTGATCCAGAAGGAACTTGGTGAACGTGTTGATGGGATTAATGGCCTTGAGGGTGATGGCAGCATCCTTGGCCCACAGCAGGTTAGGGCCAAAGACAACAGCCAGGTTAGTGTTGGTCATCTTGTTCAGCTCAGACTGGGCAGAAATCTGTGGAGAGAATCGGGGGGCCTTAGCAGGGCCCACAGACCCGCCTCCCAGACCCGGGAGCAGCAGGGGTGGCAGCTCCTCCCCTGGCCCTCTCCAGGTGAACAGCAGAGGCTGAGGCCAAGGTCTCACCTGCACCAGGAAGGCAGTGAGGAAACGGAGCACCTGGTAGTTCTCCTCAGGCAGCGTCCGGAGCACCTGCAGTGTTGCTTCCACTCTCTGGCTCTCATCAATGTCTGCAAGGGACCGGGGCCCAGGTTATGGCAGCCCACAGCTGAGCCGACAGAGGGGAGGGGAGGCCAGAGGGGAGACCCCAACCAGACTTTCCTTGGAGGACAGGCCAAACCTGCCTGCTCTGAGTCCAGCTCTGACCCCAATTCAGCAGAAAAAGCACAGAGCTGGGGAGGGAAGCAAGGGGCACTCACTGAGGAAGCCCACCACATGGGGGTAGAGGTCAAAGGTGAGCAAGGGCTCAGGAAGCTCCCGGAGGAAGGTCTTGAGGATGACTGCTGGCAGGTGCAAATCGTTGTACTGGTCGAAGTCCACCGGCAGCCCTGGGGGGGGAGAGGGGAGAGAGGAGCTGGGCCTAGCCTGGAGGCTAGCAGCCCATCTAGAGGCCAAGCAGCCCCACTTCCCAATTGCCTGCAGCCATGGCATGAGCCTCTCCTCCCTCGGAGCCTCTTCTTACACAGGCCTTCCCTCTTCCTGTGTAACGAGGGGACTGGGTAGAATGGGGCCCCCCAGCACACACCACAGTTATCCCTCATCTCTGAATGAACCTGAACCACCTGGGACCCAGAAGCCTAACAGAGGAGGCAGCAAGCCTGGGATAGCCAGGCAGGAGGGGGACCCATGTAATCCTACCAAATGCCACAGAACCTCTGACAGGAACAGAACAGGGGACCCTTGTTTATAGGGGAGCAGAAGACAAGCCCCTCCCAGTCCCATACGTGCCCCTATCCCCCACACACACACACGATCTATACTGGCCCTGCCAGGCACACCCCCCAGACCACTCACCCATGTTGTACTTCTGCTGGACTTCTCGTACAACTTGAGTGTTGGCCGACCTCCGGAAAATCCCCTCAGTGGTAAGAGCTGGGAAACAGTGGGGCCTGGTGAGTCTTAGCTCTAGGGCAGTGTATAGACTCCCTGACCTGCTCTGTCTCAGGGTGCCAGGCAGGGTCGATGTGGGCGCTGATGCACGTGAAGCCTCTCAGCCCTGCCCGGCAGGTTCCAAAGGGGAGTCAGGGTCAGGGCTGAAGGGGAAGGGGCAGGTCCTTGAGGTCCTGTGGCCAGCGGCCTTGGCACTCACCATGGGCCTGCAGGTAGGCAATGGTCTCCCGGAGCACGAGTGGGATCGGATCCTGCTCTGGGTTCTTCTCCTGGAGGCTGTTGGGAACGAGGGCAGTGAGCTGGGTCTGCAGCCCTCTGCGGTGCCCACATGCCGGGCTCACCCACCTCTCCCATACTCACTGCTGCAGCGAGACCCCGAACTGCTGGTTGGGCAGAGGGGGCCGTGGTGGCATGGGCTTGGGGGCCGTGGCAGGGCTCTTCTGTGTGGACTTGAGGAAGTCATCATACCTTGGGGGAGCAGATGGGAGGATCAGGAGCCCAACCTGACTTTGGAGTTGCCTTGTCTGTCAAGCACTGACTGTGCTGTTGCACATGGTCACTTCACTCGACCCTCCTAGTGTCCCCGCCTTATACCCGACAAAGGGCTGAAGAGCTGCAGTCATAGAGCTCTTTAAGTGACAGAAACAGGATCTGAACCCACTCTCTCTGACCGTGTCCGCTGTCTCTTCATCATTACCTCCACTTCCTCTGCTTACCCCGGGGTTCTCAAGGCTCCCTCTCCCCCTGGTTGGCACATTCTACCCACACCCCCCAGCTTGACACATATGTACACTGTGCCCAGCGGGCACATGCAGTCCCTGCCATGCAGTCCCTGCCCCCGCCTCACTTGAGCACTTGGCGAGGGATCCCCAGTTGCTCCAGCTTCACATGCTCACTCAGCTCACTCAGGTAATTCACATAGAAGATCTTCTGCCCAAACTTGAAGCTGCCGGCAGAATAAAGGGCACAGGTCAGTGGTAGGCCCATTTCAGCAGGCTTCCACCGTGCCCTTAGTAGCTCCCCGAGATCAGGAGAGCCCCCAAATGGCCTGTCCCTGGGATGATTGGCCTCCTCAGGTATCTGGTTCAGAGTTCCAAGGGAAGCACGGGGAGACCACTGCCCTCCCCCATCAGCCCGCTCACCTGATGATGGGCTTAAAGAGGATGAGCAGGGTCTTGATGAACATGGTGGGGTGCACGATGTACAGGGCCTTAATATTCTTCTTGTACCTGCAGAGAGGGAACAGGAACCCAGCAGTGGGTGTGGTGGGAGTGGCACAGAGCGAGGTTCTTAGTGTCTTTCCTTTTTTTTTTTTTTTTCTTAGTGTCTTTCTGATCTGTGTCCTTGGGGAAGTGCCGTGGTTGTCCCATTTTACAGATGAGGAAACAGAGGTTTAGAAAGGTTAAGTAACATGAAAGGTCACCGAGTGAGTAAGTACAGACATTGGGATTTAAGCCCAGGATGTTCCAACTTCAGATTCTTTGCTTCTACCCAGGTGGGGGCAACTGGCTCCCCCTGGCATGGAGCGAGCTCCCAAGCCAGCAGAGGGCAGCCCCGGCCCTGGCAGAGCTGCTGGTTCCTGGGCCACCTGCCCCCAGGCCCCAACCCTCTTGGGCCCCAACCCACTTGCGGTCAAACTCGCGGTAGGCGTCCCGGAGCCAGCTGAGGGAGGGCTTGTTGTCGCTGGTCAGGCCATGGTGCAGGTAGAGCAGCGTGTAGTCACTCTCTACATACTGGTCCAGGGTGTGCTTCAGGTACCTACAAGAGAAAAGCCCCGCTCAGCTCTCCCTCGAGTCAGGAGGGGCCCCCTGCCTCGATCCTGTGCCTGCCCACCAGCCCCTCCCCTGTGCTGCCTATTGTGGCTAGGCTGTATGGAGGAGGTTCGGGGTAGTGGCTGCGCTGGGCAGAGGAAGAAGCATGGTAACAAACAGCCCTGGCTAGAAACCAGGACACCAGGACTGGAACTGGAGCCCTCTCTCATACCTGTAGGAAAAATGAGAGTAAGACTCCCTGCAGGACTGCCCTGAGTTAACCATGATGACGACAATCACCGTTCATCGATATTTAGCTTTTCGTGTCTGTCTGCCAAGCAGTCTGTGTACAAAGATGAGCCCTTCCCCATAACATTTGGGGCTGAGATTGTCCCCTCTTTACAAATGAGGGCAGTACAGTGAGGCTCAGAGAGATTAATAAGTGCTTGTCCAAAGTCACAGAGCTTGTGGTGAAGCCTGGAGATGAACTAACCCCAAAGTTCACCCTTGACTAAAGGGTGAACCTCAACCTCAACCTCCCAACACAAGCCATAAAGAGAAGATCGTGGTGACCAGAGGATCCCCATCCCTGCTCTAGTCACTGGACCTTTCATGGACAAAAGAGCCACATCTCAAGTTCCCTATGTTCACAACGCAGTACCTGCCACCTGAACACACATATACAGAAGTGTTGAGCCCGCCTGAGGTGGGAAAGTATGAAGGGAACAGACAAGAACTCCAGGACAGGAAAGGAGTCCAGGGGAAGTTCTTTCTGGTTGGCCAACCACTCCCAGGCCCCAGCACAACACTTCTCTAGGCTGGGAGGCTGGGCATCCAAGAATGCTAAGGACCTCTGAGGGGAGGTAGGGAAGGAGGGAAAGTGGGAAGGTATCCAAGGATTTGAGTAAGTGCTCAGATACTGCCTGACCTAACCCAGAGAGGGTATCCTCAATCATGGTCCGTGGATGCTGATCTCGGCCCACACAGGCAGCCATGTGAAGTGTCAAATGCTGGACTATTACTGTGGTTCCAGTCCTTACTGCTACACGGTAATCTAGCCCTTGTACCTACTGAGTACTTTGCAGCTTGCAAAGAGCTGTCACATAGAAAGATGGGCTTTTGCAACTATAAAATAGCAAAAATTGTAGTGAAAACACACTCCTCCTTTGCTAGATGTTATGGCCTTTTGGAAGGCAATAAAGTGATGTTTATCAGAAGCTAAAAAAATGTTCATACTCTTTGACCCTGTACAAATATATCCAGGAAGTTACCCTAACAGAACAATCAGAAATGAACAGAAGCATTTTTTGTAGAAGGCTGTTCACTGCAGCCTGTTTTATAATGTAAAAAAGATTTTTTTGAGCAGTAAGCTAATAACTGTCCAAAAGTAGAGAATTGGTTAAATAAATTACAGGCCATCTATAAATAGAATAACTCACAGGATGTTTCCGCAGACAGAACCCATCCGTGAAGTTAGGTGTCAGGAGAGCAGTTACCCCTTGGGGTAGTGGCTGTATGAACAAAGGGAGGCTTATGGGTGTGGCTGACATGGGTATATGCAGTTTCTGAAAAATTCATCAAGTAGTATGACAATTCACTTTTCCGGACACATGTCTGCCAATAATATGTTTTTAAAAAGATGTCTTTTGAAGAATGTTTAGTGCTCAGAAGGTAACGTTATGTAAGATACAGAAGTGACTATACAAAGATCTCTTTAAGTTATAGAAAAAAAAATAGGTAAATACACGAAAATAGTGGTTTTCTCTCTGGGTGGTAGGTTTAGGGAGATTTTTATCATTGTCTATATTTTTTCTTTATAACTACTTATAAATCGTTTTTCTAAATCTTTGAAATCTGTAATACTTCACTAGTGTATACGATGGCATTTCAGGTATATTCTCTTACCTAAGGCTCACAACAACCCCGGGAGGTGAACACAATTCTTATTTTTATAGGGCTCAGAAGAAACCTGTCCCCAAACACATAGCTAGTAGAGGCACCATGAAGTTTAACTGGGCTTCTGAATCCAAGCTTTTTCTTTCAGCCCCCCAGATGTGGCTGGACAGTCAGGAAAGGCCAAGGCTGTGATCATGGGGCTGATCCACACTGAAAGCGCTGACCTGCAGGCTGGGTGGGGGCAGGGAGACCCAACCCAGGAAGGAATGGAGGACAGACAGGATGGATGGTAGAGGGCTTCCAGAAGTTGGAGGAAGTCCCCAAATGGTACAGCCTCACTCAGCAAGCTCTCTCCTGAAAACTGGGTGCTTTCCCATCTTCTTCCTCTGACTTCCTCCCACTCGCACTATTATCTGGCCAGGAGTCTGTCACCTGCCAACTCAGACGCTGTGTTAAACCAGAGGGTAGGGTGTGTGACTCAGCTACCCTCAGGCTGAGCTGCCTGGCCTGTTTCTGGCTGGGCCACGTGATGCGCCTGAACAAGGCTCTGCCTGCCTGGCCAAGGGGCGGCAGGAGATGGGCTCCTAAAGCCTGAGAGAGAAGTCACACAAGGCTGGAAAGCCTCAGGCCTGGCTCACCAGGACTGCAGACTCTGTACTCAGGCCCTTCCCCCTGACCTGTCCCTGACCTCTCACCAGCCCCTACACACACACAATCATTCTGGATCCCAAAGAGCTGGTATGGGCAGTGCAGACACTTTCAGTTTCAGGAAACGCTTTAAAGAGACAAGGAAATAATTGCAAGATGGTAACTGGACACACATCAAGACACCTCAGAAGTTCGTTACGACTCTGCCTCCATGGAGGTCCTGTACCTCCGTGCCGGGGGCCCACCGGGGGCTCAATAATGAGTGCTTATCAGAACAGGATCTGTCAGGGGCACAAGGGGGCTCAGTCGGTTATGTGGCCAACTCTCGGTTTCAGCTCAGGTTATGATCTCAGGGTCATGAGATGGAGCCCCATATCAGGCTCCACATTCAGCATATAGTCTGCTTTTCCCTCTCCTTCTGCTCCTCCCCCTGCTCTTGGCTCTTGCTCTCTCTCTGAAATAAATAAAATCTTTAAAAAAAGAACAAGGTCTGTCAAAGTCTTGCTTTCAATCAGCTTTCGGACCGGCATCAGATTTCTAGACCAACCAGGGAAACCTGGGTGGCTCAGCGGTTGAACATCTGCCTTCGGCTCAGGGCATGATCCCAGAGTTCCGGAATCAAGTCCCGCATCAGGCTCCCTGCGGGGATCCTGCTTCTCCCTCTACCTTCTCTCTGTGTCTCATGAATAAATAAATAAAATCTTAAAAAAAAAAAAAAAAAAGGATTTCCAGACCAACCAGAGCTGTTGTATATTTGCTAACAGAACCCAGATAGATACAAAAGCCAGTGGTACCAAATTTGGCACACTATCCATGTAAATGATGAACAATTGCAACCACAGCAGAAGCACCACATCATCATAATCAGTCCTCACACATGGACAGTATCTTACTGTGTTCAGTAGCGTGTTCATGTGCAGGGTGTCACCCCTAGGAAGAAGGGCTGTGTTTTGCAGGAAAAGTGGCTTAAAGAGATGAAGCCGCCTGCCAAGGTTACAGTTTCTCGGATTAGAAATCAGGACTGACTCCTGGCTCGGTGTTCTCCCCAAGATGTAAAATATCTCCCCCCGGAAGAAGAGGGGAGGCACCGAGGGAGGTAGTTTGATACCTCTGGGCTGGAAGTGATGGTAAAGAGAATGGCATGAGGAGGTACTGGGGATCTGGGCACAGGTCTCACCACCTTCCCTGTGGGTACTCACCCCAGGAGCTTGCTATGGTCCAGCTGGTGGCTCGGGGGCATTCGGCAGGCACTAAACACAATGATCTTCCGCCCGTACTTGTCATCTCCTAGGTGTGGAGAAAGATGGAGCACAGTGAGTGGAAGATCCATCGAGAGAAGTGGGGTGAGGAACTGAAGGGTGCCAGGCTGAGAGACCTGTACCATGCAGTGCAGGGGCCAGAGTGGCCGAAGCAGATATACCTCTGGGCAGCTGTCTGCACTCAAGGCTGCGCCACTGAAGAAAGAGGGACAGGTTGCTCTCAGGGCTACTGAGTTGGGGTCTAAAAAAAATAACATAATTTTTTAAAAAGTCACACCTGGTGGAAACACCCACATGCCCATCAGTGCGTGAATGGATAAAGAAAACATGGTATATCCATGCAGTGGAACATTGTGTGGCCATAACAAGGGATGAAGTACCTACGGATCCATGGCTACGTTGTGAATGAACCTTGAGAACATTATGTAACTGAAAAAAGCCAGACCCAAAAGACTGCCTATTTTATGACTCCATTTATGTGACTTATCTAGAAAAGGTAGACCCACAGAGGCAGAAAGCTAATTAGTGGTTGCCAGCTGCTGGGAAGAGGGGAGATTATGGATGGCTGCTTATGGTTATGGGATCTGGCAAGGGTATGGATGAAATCGTGGGACTAGACAGAGGTGCTGGCTGCACAACATTGTGAATATACTAAATACCACCGATTGTACATTTTAAAATGGTTAACTAAAAAAACTGAGTCACACCCACCAAAGCAAGACCATGCTTGGGACACCTGGGTGGCTTAGCAGGTTGAGCACCTGCCTTCAGCCCCGGAGTCCCAGGATCGAGTCCCACATGGGGCTCCCTGAATGGAGCCTGCTTCTCCCTCTGCTTGTGTCTCCGCCTCTCTCTCTCTGTATCTCTCATGAATAAATAAATAATAACTTAAAAAAATTTTTAAAAGCCCATGCTTATTCCAGAAGTGCCCCCTCTGAGCAGCGTGTATTTGGAAAACTTATTGATGCTACCTTCTCAGCAAGTCCAAGGCCACGGAGGACATGGGTGTGACTACTTAATGGTCAGGTCTCATTTTTCTTTCCTAAAGAACATGGAGTTCAGAGGAGTTTGTAATGCTCTGGGGAAATGCTCATTTGGCTGTAATCACTCAGGGGTGTTCATCCAAAACTGGTCACTATCTGATGGTCTGATCATTTGGCTTTGTCAAGAAGGCAGGGAGCTCTTGACACATACGCTACTGCTCTCCAAGATAAGATGCTCTTCCAGGGTCACCACAGATCAGGGACCCCCAAACAAAGCTTGGTGAGGACAAGGCCTGGTCCCCACTCACCCATGTCCCAGGAATCTTCCCTACATCTTTATCTCCACGCCTCTCCAGAGACACCAAACCACACTTGCCTAATCCCCACTGCTTCAGAGGCAAATGAAAATACTTACACAACCCATGAAATGCATAGAGTCTGTCCTCCATCTACCTCTGAGGACTAAGGACTCTCCCCCCCAGTGGCTTGCTGAGTGTCCTTCTCCATATTTAGTAAACCACGATCTTGATGCTTCTCGGTCATTGACCTAACCGAGGAGTCAGTACTTTTCCAAAGTGGTTGCCAAGGCTCTGACTGACCCTTTTCTGCAGAGCTGGGGCAAGACTCATCAGAGGAGCTGAAGGAGGTTTCTGGAACGAGGGCAGCATGGCCCCAGGCCCTGGTGGCTGCACGGCTCAATGCTTTGGCCTGATTTAGCACCTCAATTCCAGCAGTCTGACTACCATGTCCAACCTCCAACCATCTTTAGAGAACTATGAACACCTACCTGCACCCAATTCTCCTGCCTTGAATCCTCCTTTCTTCCTGAACTTCACCCCAGATAAACAATCTGGGCCCCCTGCCCTGTAGATGTTCTTTGGAATGACTCACAGGACTCTCCAGGATCATACCATGCACACTTCCAACACACATAGGCTTGCAACCCAGTCCACATCAGGCAGCTTTAGGGCCTCTGGTATTTCTCTCGCCAGAGTCTCAAGACAATTCTGCAATCCTCCTCCAGGCTAACTCCTTAGAATCCTTAAGACTCATTCCAGGCATAATCTCCTCCCAAAAGCCTGTGTCCTCTCCTCCTCCCCCCAGAGAGGTTAGCTGTCCCTTTCCAGGGTTCCCTGTTTGAACCATCACCCAGCTCTGTTGTGATATTTTGACTCTTCTGTAGAACTGGTTATGTGCCTGTCTCCTCAACTGGCTTGTAAGCAGGAATTGTGTCTCATCCATCTTGGAAACTCTCATGCTGGTCCAGAGCCCAGCATGTGGCAGATATTCAAGAAACGTTGGTACCCTGCACAAAGTCACAGGTCAGCATTACATGGTATGCATGGTTCTATTCCAGAGTTTGTTCACAATGATATCTAGGTTATGAGACTGTTCTAGACAGTTTCCCAAACGGCTGGGACAGAGTTTCTCCAGACTTAGGAGCAGAGAAGCCTCTGCAAGCACATCTGAGAAGGTGCAGCTTCATCCAGCAGCAGGTCCATTTTGAAGGAACAGATGTCACCTGCTTTCTTTCATACCCTTGTCTAGACCCCAAGGTGCCTGGGTTCCCTCCAGTCCAGGAGGGTAGCTCTCAGGCCTGTTCTGATCTCTTCCCATAGGCTCTGAAAGCAGAAGGAAGACTGGCGGGGCAGGAACAGAGGGTCAGTCTGGCCAATCCAGCCTCATGCACAATCTGGAACCTCAGAAACCTCTGGGCCTTCTGCCATGAGTCTATGAGGGGAGGAACATCTGGCTACTCCCCTCTAAGCAGAGGGAAGGCCTGGAACTAGGGGAAAATGCAGGGAGGAGGATTGGGCATTCCAAACTATTCTTTTCTTTTCATCTTACCCTCCAATAGAGGCAGCCCTCATTGGCTGGCAGATTTGAGGACTTGGGCAGGACAGGAAGTCTGAGCTCACAGGGCTCTGGAATTTAAAGAGCTAGTAACTGGTTAAGTAAGCAATTGAAGGGAGGGGCCAGGGGCCCGTGGCTCCATTGCTCAGCTGGCCTCAACACCCCATAAACGGGAAACTTTGAGTTCTCAACCAGGGCTCCACCGAGGAAGGCCATGATGATAAATGAAAAATATTACAAACAAAAATGCACATTTACATTACAAAATGCACATTTACCCTAGGAGAAGAGGTCCACTTGCTCATATTCTCAGAGAGGACTCTGACCAGTTCTTTTTTTTTTTTGACCAGTTCTAAGAACCACTTTACTGGACTGTGTGCTCCCTGAAGGAGGTAATGTGTTCTTCCTCACTGAAGAACCATGGGACTTGCTCCTGAGTAGGTCTTCTAAAAATGCACGTTAAGTCAGAACCGGGGATGGGGGCAAAAGGAGGGTTGGTGAGGGGATGGATGGCAAGACTCTCAGACAAGGAACAAGATGAGGGTCAACCCCTGACCTCCCCTCCCTGGAGTGGAGTCCCATTGCTCAAGTTCTTGGGTGGCTTGGCATTTGCCAGCAGATGCAGCCTGGGGGAGGAGGGCTCGATGAGAAGATGTGACATTTGTGGAAAGCACCAGGAAAAGAACAGCTGCCTGAGAAGGGAGCCTCTGCATTCCCCAGATACCAATCAGGAACGCTCCCAGGGTGGCCTGGGTGTTAATCAGCAACAGTGCAGTCCTCCAGCAGGCATTCTGGGAACTGCCAGACCAGCCACCACCCGCCCACAACCTGCAGAGCAGGCCAAGGAGATGGGAGGTGGGGGCTGGGGCACCATGCTGGAGCCGGCTTACACGTTTGTTAAATTGTTAAATGGTCAGGAATACCGCAGCCAGTTGACATCATGGTGGTGCTTGAAATCTGCTGTGGTAGAAATTACAAATGCTACAAATAAATAATAGCCTTTTTTTTTTTTTCCTTTCCAGAGAGCCAACTGTTAAACGTTTACCAGCACACCACTGGAAAGAACTCCTTTGGACTGAGTCAAATCTGACTGTGAAGCATGACAGACAGCTTCCACCAGCATGGAGAACACAGGCTACGGAGGAGTTAGGGACATAACCCATCCTCCATTCCAACATGGGCTCTTTCTCAAGTTTCAATACCGGGAAACTGGCCTCCTAGGACATCACCATGGTCTCATCAAACGACTCCTGCTCTGGTGGCACCAATGCAAACTCTTCTCAGCAGTCAGAGAGGCAAAGCCATGGGGCCACCACCATCAGAGGGGCCCCAAGCCAGAACTGAGGACAGGCCATGGCTCACAGCCAGCGCCCCCACCCCTACCCCCAGACATGAGCTCCATCCCCAAGAGCCCCTTTCCCTTTGGGATCTAGATGTGTCCCCACACAGCACCACCCCGTCAAACCTCTTATAAACCCTTTGCTACTTCCGGCTCCCAGATACCACCAGCTCCCAGCTCCCTGGAGTGGGGCTGCAATTAAGCTGGCCCCACGTGGCCTCCACCAAGAGCCCTTCTTGATCCACAGCCCAGAGGCCAAGCACAGAGAGCCAGGAACACACCTACCTGGCTGGGCCCCCTCAGGCTCATCACACCCTGGGGAAACAGAAACATATTGCAGCTCTGCTTGCATTGGGGAAAGGGCTCACCCAGTGCGGGATAGGGATGGGTTCCCCCTGCTCTGCCTTGTATCTTGGCCACATAGGCCAGGAGGATAGAGACTACATTACATCACATCAGATAACCCCCCAATGCCCCCATCAGGCCCATTTCTGGAAGTGAGGATAGAAAGTTCTGAATCTTTGGGTGACTCTCCTATGCCCAGGTGAGGATCAGACCACGAAGGAAGTCTCAACCTTGCTTCTGCAGGGGTGAAAGAAATCATAGCCAAGGCCCCTGACTCAGATGAGGGGCAGGCACCAGGAACACAAATGCCATGGAAACATCTCTGACATTACAGGCAACTCTTTCAATTGCCCCATCCCTCTCTGAGCCCAGAATTCAGGAGAGAGAGAGAGTTCCCTGTGGCTTCCCTATGGCCAGAAGTCTCCAGGGTCCCTTTAGCCAGCACCACTGTGCTCCAGGGCCAAGTGCTGCCCAGCCGCCTTTGCCCACCCCATTCCTCAGAGCACAGCCATGCTGTCACCCTAGCTTACAGTTGTCTGTCCTCAGAAGTGGGGACAGACAACCATTAGGGAAAAGACAAAGCATCCTACCACTCTAATTTCCTCTTTCAGCAGTATTGGACCTTAAGGGCAGAAATCAGTCACCAATATCCTTGCTTCCTCCCCTGCACTAGGTCTCGCATTATGAGCAAGAGTGGAAGCTCACTGAGGCCAAGACCCAAGGGGGGCTCCCTACCCACTCTCAGCAGGGTAGCACATCTGCCAGGAAGGTGATCCTCCAGGGGGCCATGGGGCCCCTAACTTCTGGAAGGAAGCTCTGTTATTCCAGACTTCCTTGGAGGTAGGGTTTCTTCCAAAAGGAACTGGTACCTCCCTGGTCCCCAGTAAGTCATGGGGTAGAAAAGCTGATATCAGGCAAAGTCCACTTATTCAAGGCCAGCTATGTTCTTGCTCTCAGCTAGGCCCTGACAGACATTCACTATTGTAATCCTTTCAGTGACCTCGTGAGGAAGAAATGAGTTCAGAGAGCAGAGCTGGAAATCAAGCCACTTTCTAACTTCAAAGTCACTAAGTCACACTGCCTCCCACACACCGTCGGCCAACAGAGACAACAGAGTCATAGGTCAGGATGTGGTTGCAGATGAAGAGACCAAGCAGTCATCACAATCAAGTCTGTGATTTTTAAAAATGGTGCTCAAGAGCCCCAGGATCAGGGGTGAGACTACAGAGTCCATACCCACCCCTCTCCGCTCCTGCCCCCTCTCCCTTCCGCTTCTTCCCCTATGGCAAGAGGGGCTGGCTTCTGGAAGCCATGAGTGCAGACCAGGAGGTAAAAGATGCAATGTTGGGTGTGCTCACCTGCCACCTCCACAATCTGGTGCCGGGCGATGTCGTAGTAAGGGTCATCCCACTTCAGGTGTGTAACAGGTTCTGGGGAGCTGCTTTTGGAGTCATCTGAGGAACACCGAAAAGTCAGGGGATAATCTGGGGGGCTGGCAGTGGTCTCCCTGAGACTCATGCTCTTTGATCCACAACCCCCCGCCCCCCCCGCAGTAGGACTTGTGCTCCCAGCCCCATCGTGGGGCTGGTCTGCTTGCCCTGCTTGTTCTCCTGGGGTCTCCCTTCAAGAGGAAGGGAATCTTCCCTTCTAAGGCACATATGGCTGCCTGAGATCCAGAAGTGCCCACCTGACTTGGGAAAGTCGGGCATTTCGTCTGAGGGCCAGTTCTTCTCATCAATGGAGGCTAGCTTCAGCTGGTTCAGAGCCTGGCTTGTGTCATCCAAGTTCAGGTCATCCTGCAGCTCTGAAAGCGGGTCCATGACCAAGCCTGTCCCCCACAGCGTCACTCCACGGAACCTGAGGAGAAACCTGGGGTAGGTGAAGCAAGTCAGGGATGCCCTCTTTCCCCTTGTAACTGCTACAGCAAGCCCCCATGCTTTCACTCTTTCCTCTCCTGTTTCTGTTCCTCAACACCTCTCATCCTTGCCAAGAGCTCCATGTAGCCCTGGGTTCTCCACAGTGTAGGCATGTTGCCAGAAAAGACAGCTGGGGCAGAGGATGGCACAGCTCAGTGCCTGCCCTCAGGTCCTCCAGCTGGATAGGGACAAGCCGTGCCAGGCCCTGTGCTGCCCACTGCCCATGTGGTACAGGCTCTGTGCAGGCCCAGCTGCAAGGGAAGAAGTCCATGCCCCTCTCCTCAGGAGTCATAGAGCACAGAAGCTTCCCAGGACCCAACAGTTACAGAGTAGAGATGTCCAAACCCCATTTGTGAAAAAGGTTAATTGTAGCTCTGGCTATTCCACCCCTCACTTTTGGCCAGGGGAGTAGGAGGTGGCGAGAGACTACAGGGTCCCAGGAAAAAAAGGCCATGGTCAAGGTGCCAGCTGGGTTTGCCCCAGGATGGGAACATGAAAGGATGGAATCTGCAGGCTCTTGGGGGCTCCCGAGCCCACTCTAATCCCCAGGGAGCTCCTGATGCAAGAAGTTTCAAGGTGGGAAAGGTCAAGAGACTGCCTCAAGGATTGGCGAGCACAAATGGGAAAGGGAGAAGCCCATGGCATCCAGGACAGGGCTGGATGGACAGGAGCCTGCAGCTAGGGCAGACAGAGGGAGAAGAGCCGACTCTAGAGCTGGGTTTGTCCAGGTCTGGGGCTGACAGTAAGGATGGGGCTGCATGAAGCCTGAGGGCAGTACCTTTTGCCTTGGGCCTAAGCAGAAGCCCATCCCCCTCCCATCCCAAACTCACCATGTGGGTCAGGGAGGGGATTCAATCCACTCAGTCCAACCCCAGAGGAGAGGCTGCTGTCAGCCCACTACATTCCTGGAGCCCAAAAATGACATATATGGTAAGAGAATTAGCAGGACAGATAAAGAGTGAAGACAGGACTGGGCACGAGGGGGGGGAGGGGGGGGGGACTGTCAGCTAGGATCCAGACCCCAACACCTCTGGGCTCTGAGGCCACGTGACAACCTCCAGCACACATCACCTCACAGCCATAGGCTCTGGATGGTAAGCCGGCTCCCTATGCCTAGCAACGGCCACCCTGTTACCAGGGTAACCACGCTGATTCAGTGGCAAAAGCCATTCCAAGCTCCTGAGCCAAAGCCAAGCAGCCAAGTAGCCAAACACCCATAAAACAAAAACCAAAACCCCTTTCTCTTCCTCTCCTCTGGCCTCTGATCTGCTATCCTTACTCACTCCTGCTGCATACCACCAAAGTATAAGTCCCTTCCATGAGTACAGAGAAAGATGACCCTCTTATTCGGGAATGCACTTCTCTCAGTGAGGGCTGCTGTGCTCCACACCCCTTTCAAGCCTCTAATGCAGGCAACTCTAATTCTTGAAGAATCCACTTCTGATTCATCCACAGGCTCCTTCCCCCATTCAGACAGATGGCTGTGAGTATTTCCCAAAAGAGGACTCCACTGGGTAACAGGGACCAAATTCAGCTCACAGTAACCCTTGTTAGGCCTGAGCCTTCTCCCCATGCCTTCTCTTCTGTCACTGCCCAGGCTCTTGGTGCCCATTAGCCCTGCCCACAGCTCTCCCAGAGAAGCCTTTCTACACACCGCGGATGCCTGACGCAATGAAAAAGGCATGGAATGAGGCATACGGAGAACTGCTTGAGTTCTCCTGCTTGAGCCAATAAGTTGCAAAGATGCTGAGCAAGTCTTTTTCCTAACTAGATTTAAATGTCCTTATCTACAGAAACACAGGCTCCTCCCAGAAACATAATTCTTCAGTATTCTAAAACACTTGCACTAAAGGGAACAAAAGGATTAGGAGGAACAGCTGCGAGCGGAACTATGGGTGAGGGAAGGAGAGGGACACATCCTTCTAAAGGGGAGCTGAACTTGAACTCCACCTCTTTTCCAGTAATTCCTGCACAATTTGTCTCTTCTTCCAGAACTGACCCCTCCCCTATCCCATCACACCCCCAACCTTTTCCAGCAAAACTAATCAGTTGTTTTCAACCCCCAACCCACAGCTGCTGCTCTGTGAGCCCTGAAGTTTAGGTCCTGCTCAGTGTGAGGGGGAGGGAAGCTGGCTCAGGGAAACTCTAATATCAAGTGATGGAAATGAAGTATCCCGGCCACCTAAGACTCCAGTCACCTATGAGCTCTGTTCCACTCTGTGCAAAATATTCTTTACTCTGAGATTAGTATTTCTTTTCTCCATAGGTAAGACACCTACTTACACAAAAATCTCTGAGAGTCATTTCAGGCAGAGGTTCTAACCTCTGGGCTTCTCTGAAATTCTGATGGAATTTGTGGACTTTTTCCCTAAGAAAAACCAGCAGGTGCATGAAATCTTCTATGCAACTTTAAGGAGTTCACAGGTCCTCTGAGAATCCATTTAAGAATCCCTGACCATTTCAGCCCCTGGAAGCTGTCATTTGTTGAATGAATGAATGAATGAATGAAGTGATCTCCTAAATGGAGAAGGGAACCAGTATTTGTTGAGGGGCTATATGGCACCATAAAGTAGACAAATTACCTTTTAACTTCCCAACAGCACCAGTGAGGTTTATACTACTAAGCCCATTTTACTGCTTGAGGAAAGTGAGGACCAGAAAAAATAAGCAAATAGTTTAGGTGGGTCAAGAAGAGCTTGAGAAGAGTCAAGCTTTTAATCTATGTCTGCATAAGGTGGTCTCTCGATGCTGGTCAATCCCTCAACACTTCTCTAAATGACTGTGATCCCGAAAGTGCAGAGAAGGGCCATAAAAACACAAAGTAAAGCCTCTCCCCCAATCTTCACGAAGACCTGAGATAACAACTTGAAATCGTATTCTCTGGCATTCGGATCGCCTTCCTGGTTGCGGCTCCAGAATTGCGAAAATGCAAATCCCATGATACAATAGCAAGGCTTTGAGCTACAAGCGCTTTGGTACGGAGCTTCATGGTTTACAAAACCCGTACTGGGTGTAATTATCCCATTTCAAAGACTAAGAAATAGAGACGAAAGCGTGGCCTAGTTAGTGGCAGGCGGGAATACTTCCCCCAAATTTCTTGTACTTAGAGCTTCCCCAGATCGGACCAAAGAGACTTCCCCTTCCCACGGACTTGCTGGAAGACTGCGATGGGACCTGGACTCTACCCTAGGATTTTCTCCTAGTGCAGGAGGAAAGCAGCGAAGGAGCCGAGGTCTCGTCAGTGCTGACCCGGGAATGGGGCTGAAACCCCGCAAGGGGAAAGCCAGGCTCCTAGGCCCCATCCCATTCCTGCTCCCATCCTCGGATCCCCTCGGACCATCCCCCTCCGGACCCTGTCCCTTCCGGTGACCTGTCTGGTCCCTTCCTTTTTCCCCCCCACCACCCAGGAAGACCCCGCGCCCTGGAGCTCACCGTGGTCAGGCACTGCTCCCTCTGCCACGCCTGTCAAAGCTCGGCTAACATCCGGCTCCGCGGTAGAACGGGAACCGCCCCCTCCCGGGCTCCTCACTCCCCAACCACTTCCGCCACACCTCCAACCCACTTCCGGCTCGCTGCCCGGTCCAAATATGGCTTTCCAGGATCCCCGCCCACTTCCTGCGCTTGCCGGTCTAAGGGCGGAGGGACGGGGGGAAACGGAGGGTGACAGCATAATTATCCGGCCCGTCCCTCCCAAAAGGAGGCATTTGGAACCATTAGTTCCGCTTTCTCTGATGCTGGAATCCCTGGTGGTCCTCTGGAATCCTGCGGTTCTCTTTGTTCTCGGACAGAGTTCTGCCTCGCCTGTATTCCCCAACTCGCGGTTCCGTACACCAATGAGTCTGACTCTCAGGATTCTTTCCTGACAGGAAATTTGGAAGCCAATGGCTGTTTCCGGGAGGAGCGGAATAGAAGACGCTCACTTCCGGCGGAAGGAGGCTTTTCTGGAGGGGATGGAGGAGGCGGAGGAGTTGCTTTCCAAGGGCGAGAGACTGCGGTTGGGTTAGTCACCTGAGGTGTTTCTGACCCCGGGCCCTGGCCTTAGATAGACCTGACGTTCCCTGCCTGGGGAACTCTCTGCCTCAGGCCCCTTTCCTCCCTAGCCCGGGATCCTCCTCCGGTGCCCTCAGAAGTCTCTGGGGGCTCCAGAGTCCTCGAACCCCCTCGAACCTCTGATGGGCCCACGTAGAGCCCTTTCAGGTCCCTCAGACTGCCAGAGCCTAGCGGGATCTGCGGTGTCTCCCCGCACCTGTCCTCACCCTCACGGCCTCTTGGGCCGCCCCCTCACTGCCTTCCCATCTCCCTGCAGCCCCCGACCCACGCCTGGGCCTGGACTTGGGATGGATCCCCTCTGGACAAGGCTGTGCTCAGGGCCTCAAAGACTTCCCGCCCGAGCCGACCCGGGCCGTCCTCGCTCTGCAGAGCCTCCCCCGGGGCTTGGCCCTTGGCCCTTCATTCGCCGAGGAGCAGCGCTTGGGAGTCTGGTGTGTCGGGGAGCCCCTGCAGCCGGGACTGCTCTGGGGGCCGCTGGAAGAGGAGTCCGTCCCCGAGCAGAAGGACGAAGGAGTGAAGCCACGGCGGAAGGAGGTATTGAAGGATAGGACTTGTCTTCTCCGTGACTGAAATTCTGGAAGAGGTTCAGCCATTCCTGGACAGCTCTTCGGTTTGTTAGAAGAAGCAGGGTATTTCAAGAGACAGGCGACGACAGTTTTGCCCCTTCTCTCCAGGACTGCCTCTTCCCCTCACTTGCAGTAGTTAAGGAATCAAGGTGCAAAAGGTTGCTGAAAGCTAGACTATAGAATATATTACATGTGATACGTATATAATAGGACATAGTGTCATATTTCATAGTGATGAAAGCCAAGAGCAAAGGTATTTGGAATAAAAAAAAAGCCATGAAGTCAAATCCCAGCTTTGTCACCTAGCCAGTTAAATGACATGTCTCATTTAGCCCATTTGTAAGATAAAGGGATGGCGGTGTCTTTTATTTTAAGCTTTCAGGGTTATGTGGTGCAATAGACGAAATAGTGCAGGTAAAGGGTTTCATTGCATAGTAAGTCTTAAAAAAGAAAAGTTGTTGTACCTCTTACTACTTTTTTGGTTTGGTGCTCACTAGAGTGCAGTAATGTGTTCAATTTAGTAGTTCTCCACACAGTGGGAGGGTGAGGAGGGGTATAGTCTTTTGATCCCTACTGAGTGAAAAATCAGACAACACAGTCCTGTAGAGGCAGAACCAGAGACCATTAGCCTTCCAGGGGCTTCATATTAGATCTGTCTCAGGAGAGGTTACATCCCTTTTCTCCCCCACCCTGGTCCCCCCCCCCCCCAAACACATGGGAGAAGGACTCTTATTGGTTTATTTCAGGACGTGTCACTAGGCCCATGGGGAGACGTGTGTGCTTGTGAGCAGAGTTCAGGCTGGATCAGGTAAGTTACAGGAGAGTATGTAGTGAAGATGGTCCTTTGAGGCTTTTTGTCATGGCATGAGATGGAACCAGAAGCACCCTGTAATTCCCCACCCGGTGACTTTCTGCAATGAGGGTTCCAAAGGCATGGGGTCTTTAGGACTCAGACGGCCCAGAAGCTGGGGCTTCAGGGAGGGACACTTGAAGAAGGTCTCCTGAGCTAGTTCTCCTCTGCTTTGCAGTTTGGTGCAGCGGAGCAGGCTGGAAAGTGAGGGAAATGTGGCGCCGGTGCGGATCAGCGAGAAACTTCATCTGCAGGTGTACCGGATCATACTGCCAGGCTTTGAGTTGCTCCTGTGGCCCCAGCCTCCCTCTGATGGCCTGAGCCACACCCAGCCCAGGCTAGAAGAAGAGGCAGCCATGGCTGTGCTGACAGAAGTGGACTCTGTGGTACAGCAGGAGGTGGACTCCCCAGGGGAAGATGCAACAGAACCTTGGACAGGTACATGGGAAATAAATACTGGCTTCCCAAATTATCACCCAAACAACCTATTGATAAGACAAAGCAAAGCTATGGTCCAAGGAGATACAGGAGAACATTATAGAGTCTTAGTAGGTTTTCTGAGTGGCAAGGGTAAAGCTTGAATATTTATTGAAATTTTGAAGTCTGGTATAAGCCGTGTCTTTCAGTGTGTAATGGGGGCGGGGCTTGATCAGGGTTGAATAAGAATCATGAAATAATAGTTTAGGATCCATGGACACAAGGCTAGAATTTCCAGGCAGGGGGCTCAAAAAAAAAAAAGAGTCTTGGGGTATAACCTGTCATTTGATGCTTTCTATTGCAGAGTGATGGGTCTTTTCCTTAGAATGAACACTTAGAATGAACTTGAGTAAGTTTTCTGGAATAGTAAGGTCATGTTGATGAAGACAGCAAATTGTGTAGAAGGTTTCCAATTTCTTACATTTCTTCTACCTGGGATGGGGGTGGAGGTTCTTTTATTTTCAGATAAGCTAAGGTGAGAACGTGGTAGTCTAATTCATCCTAAGTGTGTGTCTCCAGAGGCATAATTAGGGGCCTCTGGGATAGCCCTCTCTCAGACTATCCAGAGGTTTGGAGGACCATGGTTCCCAAGAATGCTTCCTCAGGAGGCACCTGAGACTGGGCATGAAGATAAACAGAGCATGTGGTTCATGTTCCAAGGGAGGGATTGGCATCATTGCCACTCCTGAAGTTCAGGGGCTGAGTAGGAGGAGACAGGTATTCATATAATTTCCTGGTGACACCATTGCTACCACCTGTTACAGTTTCTACTAACCCCAGCACCCCATTCTTGCCTTGCAGATCCTGGTCACCAGTCACCACCCAGCATCCAGGCAGAGAGTATGGTAGGCCCTGGACTCAAGCCCCAAACCCAGGATCAGCTTTCCAAGGAGACCCAACTGCTTGGCCCGCTCCCTCAGGATGGCAGCATGGATGAGGAGGACCCAGCCCAGACACAGATGCCACCTGAATCTCAGAGCAGCTCTGCTACCCAGCAGGGCACAGAGAGCAGTGAGGCCAGTTCCTCATTCTCTGCCAGGGACAATCAGCTACGTGCTTATGTGGTCAAGAAGTTACGTGGTCCCAGTGGTCAGTGCCCACCCAGAGAAATGACCTCGGAGCCCAGGGCCCAGCAGGCTGGAGAACAGCAACAACCGGGCTTCCCAGCATGCTTGAGGAGCCCTCCTGGCCCAGCAGGAAGCTCCCCAAAACAGAGGCGACGGTACCGGTGTGGGGAATGTGGTAAGGCCTTTCTACAACTGTGCCACCTGAAGAAGCACGCATTTGTGCACACGGGCCACAAACCCTTCCTTTGCACTGAGTGTGGCAAGAGCTATAGCTCAGAGGAGAGCTTCAAAGCCCATATGCTGGGCCACCGTGGGGTGCGACCCTTTCCTTGCCCACAATGTGACAAGGCCTATGGCACCCGGCGAGACCTCAAAGAGCACCAGGTGGTACATTCAGGTGCCAGGCCCTTTGCTTGTGACCAGTGTGGCAAGGCCTTCGCCCGCCGGCCTTCCCTGCGGTTGCATCGCAAGACCCACCAGGTGCCAGCGCCCCCTGCCCCGTGCCCATGCCCTGTGTGTGGCCGGCCCCTTGCCAACCAGGGCTCCCTGCGAAACCACATGCGGCTCCACACCGGGGAAAAGCCTTTCCTGTGCCCACACTGTGGCCGTGCATTCCGCCAGCGGGGCAACCTGCGTGGGCACTTGCGGCTGCACACGGGGGAGCGTCCTTACCACTGCCCTCACTGTGCTGATGCCTTTCCTCAGCTCCCTGAGCTTCGACGCCATCTTATCTCTCACACTGGGGAGGCCTACTTGTGCCCTGTGTGCGGGAAAGCCCTTCGAGACCCACACACACTGCGTGCTCATGAGCGCCTGCACTCAGGGGAGAGGCCCTTCCCATGCCCACAGTGTGGCCGTGCTTACACACTGGCTACCAAGCTGAGGCGCCACCTCAAATCCCACCTAGCTGACAAGCCCTACCGCTGTCCCACCTGTGGCATGGGCTATACCCTCCCCCAAAGCCTCAAGCGCCACCAGCTCAGTCACCAGCCTGGGGTACCCACCAGCCCACCCTCCAGCCCACCCTCTGTGCCACCCGCTGTTTCTGAGCCCACTGTAGTATTACTGCAGACTGAACCAGAACTGCTAGACGCATGCAGGGAGCAGGACGTCTCCCCAACCCAGGACGTCTTTGAGGTCACCATTTCGGAGAGCCAGGATAAGTGCTTTGTGGTGCCTGAAGAACCAGGCCCCACGTCCAGCCTGGTGTTCATCCATAAGGACGTGGGTTTTAGTGCCTGGGCAGAAGTGGTGGAGGTGGAGACGGGCACCTAACCCCCTGCCCCCCCCCCCCCCCCGTGGAGTACTATATAAAGCTAGTGTTTTCTAGCTGCTGGATGTCTGCGTCTGTCCTTGGGTTGCATGTTGGAGTCTAGTCTATTCTGAGAAGCAGATCAGGGATTTCCCTTCCTGTTTATGGACTGCCACATTGTTTCCCAAGACTATAAGGTAATCCTGTTCTAGGTTTAAGAACTTTTTATTGACTTCAGTAGAGTTTGTTCTGCTTCCCTCACCAGGAACTCCTCAAGGCGCTTGTTCTTTAAACATGGCGGAAGTGACCGCACCCAGTGAGGTAGTCAGGTACCTGGCAGCACTATTGCCCTACTGTGTGCTTAGTGCTGGGATCATCACTCCCACTGAGCTCCCTGAGGAGCAAGCACTTCCATTTAGAAACCAAATGGAATGACTTGAAGGTTAAAAGGCCAGAGGCTTAAAAAAACTAGATGCTGAGTTCAGGTTATAGCTCACTGTTGTCTCTAACTTGAGCTATTGGTGGTTTAGGTGGCCACCATCCCAGGGCTGTGAAATTGTTTTTTTTTTTTTCTTTGTTGATAGACACCAGGCCAACTGGAGGCAGCTAGGGCCAGATCTGGACCCTTCTGAAGACCTGGACAAAGGCAACCCTATTGAGGGAAGGAATGGACACAGGTCTTACATCAGCTGCAGACCTGCACCACACTGGGTGCCAGGATACAGCTGGGAGCTAGACTGGGGTGACATTCTCTACAGAGCTCAGGATCTGCTAAGGCCGGAAGCACTGGACAAGAGTTTGCAGAGGATCCCTAGCTAGTGCTATATGGACGTGTTAGATGGGATGGTTTAACTTGGTCTGGGGCATCAAGGACATGTCCCAAAGGAATAATAATGGTAATAAATACTCAGCCCTTACTGTGGGCCAGTTGTTCATGTTTATATAATCTTCATAGCAACGCTGTGAGGTTGGTGGTAGTAGTATTCAGGTTTTACAGATGAGGAAGCAGCTTTGAGTGTCATGCTCAAGGTGGCACAGCTACTAGGAGCAGAGCCGAGACAAACTCTCAACGACACTGCAGCCCTGCATCTTACTCATGATCTGATGGATGAGAAGGTGGAGGTGGTGGGAGCTGCACGTGCAGCAACCCTGTGGTGAGGGCCCGGGGGATGTGAGCAACAGACGAATGTGGCTGGGGCAGATCACACAGGCCTTGCTTCAGGAGTTGGGACTTTATTCTCAGAACATTGAAGAGTTTTGAGAAGGGGAATGACATGACTAGATTTGTGTTTGAAGAGGCCTCAAGGATGGATTGGCTGGTGAGATATGGTTGTGGGGAAATCAGTTAAGGCTGCTGAGGTGATGGGGAATTGGGTGGTGGCAGTAGAATTGTAGAGAAATGGAATCATTCATCAAACGTGAGCACTTTCTGCATGCTAGTTAGGGATATGGCATGGGAACAGCCTCTGCTCTCAGAGTTACATCCTGGTGTGCATGGACGAAACGTCAGATGATTATAAATGTAGTGAAAAAAAGTCATGCTGGGGGAGAGGATAAAACTAGTGTAATTTTACAGAGGGAGGTCAGGGAAGGCCTCTGATAACGAACAGGAGCAGAGATCTGAACTGTGGAGGAGAGGAGCCACATTGATGTCTGTAGGACCTGTATTCCAGGGAAAGAGAACAGTATAGTATAGCAAAGCCCAGCGGGTTCAAACAAGAGCAAGGAGCAGAGATGCCTGGGTGGCTCAGCAGTTGAGTATCTGCCTTCGACTCAGGGTGTGATCCCAAGGTGCCAGGATCAAGTCCCACATTGGGCTTCCTGCATGGAGCCTGCTTCTCCCTCTGCCTCTCTCTCTCTCTCTCTCTCTCTCTCTTTCTCTCTCTGTCTTTCATGAATAAACAAATAAAATCTTAAAACACACACACACAAACGAGCAGAGTGGCCAAGGCAGAGGATGGATGGAGGTAAGGGCAGGTTGGGGACTATGGGCCATGGTGAGGATTTTGGGCAGATAGATTCTCTGAGAGAAGTGACAATTCATGGACTGAGGGAAGGAGGGAGAGCTGACTACTGGTTCCTGACTTAGCACGTTAAGTGGCACTGGGGTGAGAGTAAGGATTCTGGTTGGAGGTGGGCCGAGTTTGAAGTGCCTACGGTAGAAACCACAAGCTGTCAGAAGTCTGCAGGATATGGGGAGAAAAGGCTGCTGTAGAGGGGGAGTCAAGACACTAGTGACCAGGTCCTGATCATCAAAGCTGGGGTTTTAAGAGGTGAACAGAGAGGGGGGCCAGGTTCACTTACAGGAGGGAGGCTTTGCAGGGGACACGGAAATTGCATCCAACAAAATAGAAAACCTGTCAAGCATGTGTCACAGAAGCAGAAGAGCGTTTGACCAAAGAAGTGGGCAAGAACGTTCGCTGTTGTCGAGAGGGTTGAAGTTTGTGAAGTCACTGAGCTGAGTAAGGACAGGTGGAAGCCAGATTGGATTTGCTTTGAGGAGTAGGCGGCAAGAGAGGAAGAACTTAGATTCTTGTCCCATCCTCTGTCCTGCGGAATTAGACGTGGCCCCTGTTTCACAGACTCCAGGCTGGAGCTGGCCAAGATCACATAACCAGTAAATGGCAGAGCCAGGACTGAAACGTGGAGTGTTCTCTGGCTTCCCAGCACTCGATCACAGTGTCACAGGCAGTCCTGTGTCTCGTGCTTTGCCACTGACATTTACCCAGCACCTTCCCAATTTGCATAGCTTGTTGACAAAGCATCATTCTGAAACTGTCCACAGGGAGGGAGGACAGCAGGAAATCGTGGTGATCTATGGAGAGAAAGGTCATACCATCCAAAGCACAAAAAATAGCTGCTGCTATTAGTTTTGAGTAAGCCAGCCCTAGCTCTTGGAGCCTGTGTGAGGCTTGATAGGTCCTATTCTTTTCTAGCTCCTGCTTTGGGCAGGGTCGTGCCAGCTCAGCTGACAGCTTAGCAGTCAGCGTCCGCCAAGTGTGTTTAGGTGTCCTGGGACATTCCCACCACTCGATCCCCAGCTGTGCAGGAAGGACATACTCCTCCTTCACTACCCATTTGGTGGTGAGCTGTGTGGGCAAGTTGGGCATGCTTTGGGTCTGGGGATGCCTGTCCACACCTCACAACCTTACCTCACCTTCACAACCTTCCTTACACCCAAACCTGGAATGCTTACATCCTTGCTACATCCCCCACATAAACGGAGAACTTTTCTCTCCATTAAAGCTGTCCCTAGTGATGCAGAGTGGGGTCAGATCAAAACCACCAAACCCAAAGGCACGTGTTTTGGGAGCCTCTGTTCTGCCAGGACTTACGGTTAGAGTGTGAGCAGGTGTCAGCACTGTGCAAGCTCCCCATATTACAGAGGAAGACATGGATGCCCTGAGAGGAGTCCTTTCCAAGGCTTGAGTAGCAGAACCAAGACAGGGGCCAGGTCTTCTGACCCCTAATTTAGAAGTCTTCCAGTTAAAATGCAGTGGCTGTTCTTGAAAAGATTGATCACCGGAGTAATTTTTTTCATTGAGGAAATAATCTTCAGATGTCAGAATAATTCTTGTTTATCTGAACAGTAGAGTCCCTTTATTCTCTACTTCTTTCCTTCATCCCCAGATTAAGTCACTTTTAACAGTTTAGTGGATATGGCATTCATTTGAATGCTGCTGCCTGCTGTAGGGCAAAGATGCTATGAAGTGGTGCTGGAGGACACCTTAACCTGGAGGCAGGTTTGACTGCATGGTGTCTGCAGCTGCTAAACCAAACATCAGACGGTGTAGGAAAAAAAAAAAAAAAAAGGCCGGTGTAGGAGATAAGAGATCTTTTATCCCCATTTGCAACTTCAACAAAATGAGAAAATCTTACAATCATCTGAATTACATTTAAGCACCTCTAAACAAGGCAAAGCATCATGGACTGTAAAAAGCCCCATCTCTAGACAGGTTCAGGTGTGGTTTGTGGCTCTACCCTTCCTTGACTGACTGCATAAATTCAGGCAAGTTACTTGGCTTCTCTTTGTCCTGTTTCCTCATCTTTTAAAAGGGGTAACTATGGTACCTACCTCATCAGTACTAGGTACCCGGCACATGGTGAGCAGTTAATAAATTGTAGCTTGTTACTAGTAGTATTGTTATCAGCCCTCTTAATTTGGAAGAGAATATTAAGGTGCTTTGCCAAGCACCAAGTTTCCTCTAGGTATTGCTTGTTTCGGGCAGGTCTACATCACTCACAATAGTTTTGTACTTGGGGTGCATGTCTACTGGGTTTGCTTCATGGAACAGTGAGGCTGTACTCTAGCAGAATGTCAGGGGATGAAGGTAATGCAAGGTGAAGAGCAGTGGTCTGAGAGGCATGAGTCTAAGTCCCGGTCCTAGCTTTATAGCACCAACACTACAGCCTTGGTCAATTAGCTCCCCACCTCGAGACTCCCTTTCCAAACAGTGACATAGGGAATTTAGACCAGATCATTGCTTTGCAATCTCAGCTCCACCATTGGGCCCTTTTGCTAACTTTTTTTCTTCTATGGATCTGATATATTTTTTAAGATTTTATTTATTAGAGCACAAGCAGGGTGTGGGGGAGAGGGATAAGCAGACTCCCCACTGAGGAGGGACCCCCCAACTCGGGGCTCAATCCCAGGATCCTGAGATCATGACCTGAACCGAAGGCAGATGCTTAACCAACTGAGCTACGCAGTTGCCCCTGAATCCTAAATTTTAAGAGCTTTTGATTAAATAGAAATTCACTCATTTTAAAATGCTGATCAGATTGAGGGGGAAAAAGTAAGGTGTTTAACCACCTCAAAAGATATAATGTCAGCCACAAAAGAAAAAAATTATCCTTGTCTTAAGGTAAACTTACAATTTTTGAGGGTTTAAAAAAATATCCAAAAGGACAAGACCATCCTGTAGTATATGCATGGAGCCCTAGGCTGCAAAATGTCTGGACTTAATGATACCTGACCTTCTTTCCAGCTCTGAAATTCTCTGTCTTGGAACATAATTTTACTGTTTTCAGTGATTACAGAGCTTCGTTTTACAACATAGCATTGGCCTTACCCATGATTTTGTTTGACGCCAACTTGTTGGGAGTAATGCAACCCTTCATTATCGCCTTGTGCTTAGTGGGTAATATGATCCGCTTTAAGTTTGCAGGCATGTTTTTGGGGTGAGAAACAAGAGGATGTGTTCACACAAGGTGATAAAGGCCTTCACTGCTTCTGTATCTTTGGGGTAAATCCCCAGCAGTGCAATTGCTGGGTTGTAGCGTAGCTCTATTTTTAACCCTTTGAGGAACCTCCACAGTTTTCCAGAGTGGCTGTACCAGTTCACATTCCCACCAGCAGTGCAAGAGGGTTCCCCTTTCTCCACATCCTCTCCAACATTTGTTGTTTCCTGTCTTGTTAATTTTCATCATCCTCACTGGTGTGAGGTGGTATCTCATTGTGGTTTTGATTATAGGGTAAAGGAGAGAAATTGAGTGGGAAATATCAGAGAGGGAGACAGAACATGAGAGATTCCTAACTCTGGAAAACGAACAAGGGGTAGTGGAAGGGGAGGTGGGCCGGGGGATGGGGTGACTGGGTGACAGGCACTGAGGGGGGCACTTGACGGGATGAGCACTGGGTATTATACTATATGTTGGCAAATCGAATTTCAATAAAAAATTAAAACAAAAAACAAAAGTCTAAACCAATCATAGTACTTCTATTCCTCTTGTGCATTTGGGTGTTAGTTCTCTCCTTGGTTTCTATTATCCTGAACAGTCTCTCCAACCCACCTCATTTATTTCCATGTCATGAATTTGCCAGAGAGACTGGACCCATTTGTTCTGTTGAATGTCTGTCGTTCCTTGTGGTGGTGGCTAACTTATTCCTTTATCATCTGTATTTCCTATAAACTAGTAATTAAATCTAGAGGCTCATTTAATTCAGCTTCACTATTTTAGGAAGAGCCCTTCACAGGCAGCATTGAGTATTTCCAGTTTCATACATAATAGTGGGGTTTACTGGATACTTCGTATGTGGCAGGCATTTTGATACTTTATAAACATAATATGCTTTGAAGGGGTAGCTTAGTATTTACCTCAAAATGATAAATTTAACTCTGAATCCATCTAGATCGGAGGGAGACCGGGATATATGGAATCCAAAGAATTGCAGCAAGTGAGAACCCAAAGATTACAAATTCTGAGAGCTGGGGGTGCTTCTGCAGGGACAAAAGGAATGGTATAGATCAAATAAAACACAAAACCAAATTTATCAGAGTAACCTGGAGTTTTCTTTAAAAAAAATTTTTTATTTTTTCATGAGAGACACAGAGAGGCAGAGGCACAGGCAGAGGGAGGAGAAGCAGGAGCCCAATGCGGGACTTGATCCTGGAACCCCAGGACCACATCCTGAGCTGAAGGCAGATGCTCAAGCACTGAGCCACCCAGGCATCCCTGGTCTAGAGTCTTCTTGTTGGTCTTGTCATTCCTGGACCCAAAACCATGACTTTCAGAATTTTCATGCTCTCTCTCTCCTCGCCAAAGAGCCCACGCTGGCCATCTAAACCATCTATCGTAACTATGCAAATGATAGACTGGGAGCTGTTTTGTTTGGGTCCAGCATTTGCCATTGACAAGATGTTAGGACCCATAGTCTTCAGAATGAAATTCTCCCTGCTAATTGAATAGCACCATGATACGTGAGTGAATTCATCACCCAACACATAAATCCAGGCATAAATCTGTGGAAGCAGGAGCCAAATCTAAGCAGAAAGCTTCAATTATCTTCCCAGGGCCTAGAGAACCAAAGTTTTCTGCTTTGGAATATTGTCTGCAAATAGCTTGAGGAAGACACAGCCCAAGACTTGCCTGTTAATGGTGATGTCTGCACGTGAGCATGCCATGAGCTCAGCAAGTCTGCAAAGAGATCAGTATGAGTTTTTCAGCAACAGCCTTGTGAGACAAATATTGTTCTAATTTTACAGATGGTGAAACCCAGGCCTGGCCTCCCAAACCAGTGCTCTATTTTCTGCTATGATGCTTGTATATAGGGATGTTCTGACAGCAAGAGCAGACCCTTAGCCCTGAATCCCTAGCCCCCCCTAGAAGAGGGGCCATGTATTATGTGTTTTGTCCTCCTGGTCAACACCCTCTGCTCTTTCCTTTTCTCCCTCTCCTGGTCGACTCAGCACTGGCCCCAGCTGGTCCTCAGAAAAAAAAGAGGATCACCTGTTTTGAAGCGGCAAGGATGAAGCCACACTTCTCAGGAGCCCTTCCCTTAATATGTAATTTTTAAAGAAACTAGTGAAGTAAGATCTTTTCACTATTCTCAAAAAAAAAGTAGGCTCTACATCTTTAGTGAACAGGGACTCCAAATTAAAACCACAATGAGATACCTGCACATCCATCAGGGTGGATAATGTGAAACAGATGGACAATATAGAGGGTTGGTGAGGATCTGAACAACTGGAACTCTCAAGTATTGCTGGTGAGAGTGTAAACAAGTGCTGATCATTTGTCAGTGACTTAGGCAAAGCATATGTCTTTTGACCCAGCAAATCTACTCTCATGCACGAGTATTTGTAGCGATGTTCATTATAGCCAAAACAGGAAACTAACCCAAATGCCCATCAATAGGTATCAAATGGGTAAATATTTACACAATGAGATACTACACAGTTTTTCAAGGATTGGACCACTGATCTGAGAAGCCAGACACAAACAGGTATATGCTGTAGGCTTCCATTCCTATGAAGTTCAAAGATAGGCAAAACTGGTCTAGGGTGATGGTGGTTAGAATAGTGGTGATCTTAGGGACAATACTCTGGAGAAGGCTAAAAATGTTGATCTGGTGGTGGTTACATAAAAATGTGAGTCAAAGGGCGCCTGGGTGGCTCAGATGTTGAGCCTCTGCCTTTGGCTCAGGTCATAATCCCAGGGTCCTGGGATCAAGTCCCACATGGGGCTCCCTGCATGGAGCCTGCTTCTCCCTCTGCCTATGTCTCTGACTCTCTCTCTGTATCTCTCATGAATAAATAAATAAAATCTTTTAAAAAAATTAAACACTTAGGATTTGTTTAAACATTGCTGAGTATAAGTTAATCCTTGGTTTAAAAAATATATAGAAAAATAGGAATCTATGTATCTATGTACTATACTATATCTAGGAACTGGGCCACCCAGGAATTAAGCTAATTCATGGGAGTCCTGACCCCCAGGTCTGTGCGAACCCTCTTTGCTTTGCTCGGCACCAGGCCCCGCCCTGCTATCTTCTCAGACCCTACGTGATGGCAGTCTAAACCTGTATGGCCAGGCCTGGAGGATGGCAAGACAGGAACGGGTGTTTCCTGTGTTCGTGCTCTTTGTCCTCTGTCCTAATTAGACACAGGACTAATATTTACCTTGCAGAATGCAAACAGAAAATGGGGGAGGGATGGGAGCAGGGCTCGGTGAGGGGCAGGGTAGGAGCAGCAGCCACTCTAGGCCTGGCCCCAGCCGGACAGGCAGGAGGAGAGGGAGGGGCCCTGTGGAGAAGACCTGAGGACTTGGCCTGGTCCCCATTCTGGGGCGGCAGCAGGTCCTAGGAGCTGAGAGAAAATAGACCAGAGGCTCAATGGCCCTGGACCTGACTCCTCCTCCTGAGCAGCCACGACACATGGACACACCTCCACAGCTTCCAGATGGGAAAGTGGTTGAGAGGCAGCTCTCTTTTGGCTGCACCCTTGTCTCTGCTTTCTTACACCCATGTGCTATGATTACATAAACCTCCCCATTGGTTTATATCCATATACCTGCTGTTTATTGAACATGTACTACATTTTATGGGTGTCACACTCATAATCTCGTCTGAGTCCTCACAACAAAGTACCGTTCCCATTGTACAGATGGAGAAACTGAGGCTCACAGAGATTAAAGCAACCATCACCATGTGTTGGATTGGAAGGACCCTTGGGAAGATCTTGTGGCCCTGCTTGCCCAAGTTGGCCCACATCTCAGAAGGGAGGGGCTGGACGATGGTGGAAACTTACACTGGCCTTTCCTTTGTGACTTCCTCCCAGACCATCTGTCTCTAGTCCCAAGAGGATCTGTCTTCCTGGGTGGCGGGGGTGGACTATCTATACGCTAGTACCATGGCCCTGACCTGCTGACCTCTCCCTCTTGGCTAATTTCTTCATGTTAGTTCAACATTAACCCAGAGTGGTCAGGACAAGACCTCAGAGTCCCGGGAGCTGATACACTATGGCGCACATCCGAGGCCTGTGGTTACCTGGCTGCCTCGTCATCCTCTTTAGCCTTGCGCACAGCCAGCATGGTAAGAGGGGGTCGGAGGCTGGGACAGGCTGGCAGGCTGGGATATAGGCCCATGGGCTAGGGGCTCCTGGCTTGACTGAGAACAACAGGGCCAATGCCCAGGTGGGTCTCAGCCTACACCATGGCTTAGGGAAGGAGCCGGGTGCTCAGGTCTGGATGCACAGTGACTGCGTCTCTCCTGTAATGTGGAGAGCTAGTGGGCCACCACTGGCAGCCTTTTGGGTCCTGCCACCATCCCAGGTGTCCCCTTTTGGAAGCCAGGAGGGCAGGCTAGCTCGCTTCCTGCCCCCACAATGGCCAAGACAGCCTGGCTGACCGAGGCCACTGTCCCATGCCCCTCCTGCCACAGTGTTCCTGGACCCTCAGCAAGCACTATCACTGCTCCACCGGGTCCGACGTGCCAACAGTGGCTTCCTGGAGGAGCTGCGCAAGGGGAACCTGGAGCGAGAGTGTGTGGAGGAGCAGTGCAACTACGAGGAGGCCTTTGAGGCCCTGGAGTCTTCTACTGCCACGGTGAGGGCCAGGCTGAAGGGCAGGTGTGGTCCCTCCTGGTGGGCCCAGCTCCAGAACCACAAATGAGGCAGCGAGGGATGTCCCAGCTCTTCGGCTATTGGCAATGCAGTGTCCACGGGGACTTCATTTCACTGGGATGCCAAGATGAGTGACCTCAGCCTTTCTTGGAGGTCCTGACGCCTGGGCTATGTCAGGGTCTGGCAGCCTAGTGAGGCTCCAGGTCATCGGGGGCTCCTCTGTCTTCAGATGGCTGTCTGCTCTGGGGTCTCCGGAGGCCCTGGTGCTGGCCCACACGGCCTTCAGCTTTAGCTATCTGCTACTATGGGGTGTGGGACTCTGGCGAGGCCTCAGGGCTCCAGAAGCTCTGCGCAGCCTTTCCCCTCCTGGGCCCCATGCCCCCACCTTCCAATCTAGCCCACCTATGGGAACCCTTTACGATAGTCTTGTTGGCAGGGGGCTCCCCTCTCCTCAAATATTCCTCTCCCCAAGGGCTTGGGCTCTGGAAACAAAAGTAAGAAACTACCACAAACCTCCCCAGAGCCTGCCCCATGTGTGACCAGGGTAAGGGAAAGATGAAAGTATGAAGAAGAAAAAACACAAAGTCTACTGAAAAACAAAATGAAATGAAACAGGATATGCCACAGCCTCATGCCAGCTCTTATTTTTCAGGATGTGTTCTGGTCCAAATACACAGGTAAGGACTGGGAAGGGTTTGCTCCTGGAAGGGAGTCCTAGGGACCCCAGTGAAAGAATGTCCTATTCTGGAGAATCTTCTGGTCCATCCAACCATCTATCCCTCCACCCATATCTTCCTTCCTTCCTTCCTTCCTTCCTTCCTTCCTTCCTTCCTTCCTTCCTTCCTTCCTTCCTTCCTTCCTTCCTTCCTTCCCTCTGTCTCTGCACATTGTCCCCCCGCCCATCCTCTGCTTGAGCCCATCCTGTCTCCTACCCCAATCCCAAAAATGTTTCTGGGTCTTTTCCAGCTTGTGAGCCGGTGAGGAAACCTCGAGAAAAGCTCGTTGAATGTCTGGAAGGTGAGGAGCCAATGTGGGGGTGGCAGCAGGATGTGAGCAAGCAGCCTGGGAGAAGAGCAGAGTAGAGTGGATTAGGAGTGGTGGCCCAGCACCTGACCTTGCCTTTCTCTTCCTGCGGTCAAGGACGCATCTTTGCACCTGGCTCTGTGCCTGGCAGTGAGGAAGATGATTAACATTGGAGAAATGAATGAATGGATGATGAATTCATGTTTTTTAAAAGATTTTATTTATTTATATGACAGAGAGGGAGAGAGAGCACAAGTAAGGGTGGCGCAGAGAGAGAAGCAGATTCCCTGATGAGCAGGGAGCCCAACATGGGGCTCGATTTTAGGGCCCTGGGATCATGACCTGAGTTGAAGGCAGACAACTAACTGAGCCACCCAGATGCCCCTGAATACACCTTTAATATAAATATTGACTCCCAGGGCAGCCTCAGGGTTTAGCGCCACCTTCAGCCCAGGGCGTGATCCTGGAGACCCAGGATCAAGTCCCACATTAGGCTCCCTGCATGGAGGCTGATTGTCCCTCCACCTATGTCTCTGCCTCTCTCTCTCTCTGTGCCTCTCATGAATAAATAAATAAAATCTTAAAAAAATATATTGACCCCAGCTCTTAACAATAACTCTTCAACTACTGACCATACTTTTTGTTTTTCTTTTTCATATTTTTGTTAAATAACTTACTTAACAGGCATTCTACTAAACCTCTGCTATATACCAGGCACTGTGTCATGTGCTGGGGATTTTAAGAGAATCAAGGAGCTCACAGTCTCATAGGGAAACAAAAATAAAAAATATCAGTATGATTGTTGGAAAAGCTCTGTTCCAGGTGCCAAGACGATGCCAGGAGTAGGAGCATTTAGTTTGCTGGCAGCATCAGGGACAATCCCCCAGAAAAAACAGTTTTCCACCTGGATTTGTGGGCACACTGATAAGCAAACAGAAGAGCATTCCTAGGCAAAGGAGACAGTTTTGCAAAGGCTCTGACACATGAGGAGCTCTGATAACAGGATGGGTAGACCAGGGCCAAATTAGAAGTACTTTATTCACTTTGTCATCCTACTGGCCATGAGGAGCCACTGACTTTAAGCTCCATGAGGGCAGGGGCATACCTTGACTATGCCTTATTCGTCACTTAGTACTGGGTACAGTGTCTGACACATGGTTTTCACATGGATGGTGGGCACTCAGTGAATTTTTGGTGAGTGCTGTTAGATTGGTGAACTGCTGGGTACAGAGGAGGTGGTTGAGGAAACATGGGTTAAGGGTCATGAAGCAGAGGTAGCTTGTATGAGGTGGACAGACAGAGCTTTGTTAAGTGAGAGAGGCGACAGATGGTAAGAGACCGGGGCTGGGGTCTCTGCAGGTAGCTGTGCTGAAGGTCTGGGTATGAATTACCGAGGGAACGTGAGCTTCACCCGGTCAGGCATCGAGTGCCAGTTATGGAGGAGTCGCTACCCACATAAGCCTGAGTGAGTGATGGGCTGGCCTGTTGGCCAGTGGGCTGAGAATATGGGGCTGGGACACACTGGATGGGGGGTACAGCTTCTGCTGAGCAATTTCCTATTCCAGAATCAACTCTACCACCCACCCTGGGGCCGACCTGCAGGAGAATTTCTGCCGTAACCCGGATGGCAGCACCACTGGGCCCTGGTGCTATACTATAGACCCCACCGTGCGGCGAGAGGAGTGTAGCATCTCCCTCTGCGGTGAGCTGGGGAAGGCTGGGCAGTCCATGGCCAGGGCTCAGGGGTCTCTCCATAGGGCCTGGTAGCCTGGGACAGGAAGCTAGACCCTGGCTACCTTCAAACATGGCTTAGTCACTTACAACAAACACATTTGGGCCCGTGGGTCAGTGAAGTCAAGCAGAGACAGCTGGCCTCCCCTGCCTCCCCAGTCTTTGCCTCTAGTCCTGGTGACCCAGACTATAGCTCATTCCAAATATGCTTTCTTTCCTGCTTGAGGCCTTCTTCCCTCCAGGAAGCCTTCCCTAACCATTTCAGCCTGTGTGCCCTTTTCTGAGCACCACAGAGCAAGCCTCACATGGTCCAGCCCAGCATGATTCTGTCATTATCCTTTTGCCTGATGTGTCAGTTAGCTTTAGCCACAATAATGCTGCAGATCCCACAAAATCACAAACAACTGCAAAAGCTCAGAGGCATATACCAATAAGCATTTATTTCTTATGTGTCTGAGGGTTGGCTTGGGTGGCTGTGCTTATGTCAGCTGTGCCTGCCTATGTCTGTGCTGGCCACAATGTAGGCTGGGCTTGGCTGCTGGTCCTGCTTCAAACAATGGGTCCAGCTGAGCTTGGATCCTTGTGTGGGTTGGGTCCCGGTTTGCTCCACATTACTCATTCCAGGGCTGAGGCTGAAAGGCACCATCTCCCAAAGTTATGGCAGAGGTAAAATAATAAAAATAAAAAAAATATTCAGAAACACATGATGTGTGTCAAGGCAGTTCTGCCCATGTTCCATTGGGCATGATCAAGGCCAACGTCAGCTGCAGATGTGTACCTTTACCTATAAAATCACAGGGCAGAGGATGTGGATCTGGGCAAGGGTAAAGAATTAGTGCCAGCAATCAAACTACCAAATATAGGTTGGTGTATCTTTGTCCTTCATGCATCCCTCTTGGACCTAAGGCTTGGTCCTGGGACTATATTACAGCAAGTTACCAGTCATGGTAACAAAAGCAGCTACCATATACCAAGCCTGCCCACCCCCAATACTTCGCAGGGCTGCTGAAATTGCCCTACTGCCCATGAAGCCATCCTTCGTCATCCCAGCTACTTTTCCTGCTGTCCACTATAAAAATAGACTCTTTCTTTAAAAACTCCAGGCAGTCACTACCAATATATCACAGATAGCCCAGGAGATGAAACCGAGTTGCCATCTGTCTCATAATGCACCAGACACAGCATGTATTTTGTTTAAGTCTCTCAACAACCCTACAAAAGTGGTATCAGTCACCCCTTTTATAGGCAAGCAAAGCGAGGTTCAGAGAGGTCAAGTTACCTGAGGCCACATAGGAAGAAGGTGGCAGGGCAGGAAGTCAAACCCTGACCCCCTGGCCGCGTGTTGTCCCACCCCACCCACTCTGCTCCCCTGCCTCCCCACCCACCAGGCCAGCAGGGAGGCGTCACTGTGCCGCTGACCCCACGCTCCGGAGGCCCCACGGTGAATCTGTCACCTCCATCAGAGCACTGCATCCCTGAGCGTGGCCGGTACTACCAGGGTCGCCTGGCGGTGACCACACATGGGTCCCCCTGCCTGGCCTGGGCCAGCAGACAGGCCAAGGCCCTGAGCAAGGACCAGGACTTCAACCCTGCGGTGCCGCTGGTGGAGAACTTCTGCCGCAACCCGGACGGGGACGAGGAGGGCGCGTGGTGTTACGTGTCGGAGGAGCCAGGTGGCTTTGAGTACTGCGACCTGGACTACTGCGGTGAGGCGGGGCGGGGGCGGGGCGGGGGCGGGGCAGGGGGCGGGGCCGAGCAGCGCCTCCCGGGTGCAGGACTGCCCCGCCGCTGGGGGGCGCGGTCCGCCGTAGCTCCGTCTCCCCGCGGCCCGGTGCGCTTGGCCCCACGCGCAGCTGAACTCGCTCAGGCCCCAGGCCGAGGTCCCCAGGACGCCGTGCGCTGCGCTCCGGGCCTCGCCCAAGGCCCTCCAAGGCCGCGCGGAGGCTTGGGCGGGGGGTGCCCGAGGGCCGCGCGCAGGCTGGCCTGGCCCCAGTGGTGCCTGCTCCCCGCAGAGGAGCCCGTGGAGGAGGTGGGCGACGGGCTGGCCGAGGACCAGGACACGGCCATCGAGGGACGCACCACCGCAGAGGAGTTCCAGCCCTTCTTCAACGAAAAGACCTTCGGCGCCGGGGAGGCAGGTGAGGCAGCGGCGGCAGCGGGGGCTGCAGGGGCGCAGAGCCCAGCTCGGCTCCTCACGCCCGGTTTGCTGTGCAGACTGTGGGCTGCGACCTTTGTTCGAGAAGAGGTCGGTGAAGGACAAAACGGAAGGGGAGCTTCTGGAGTCCTACATCGACGGGCGCATCGTGGAGGGTTGGGACGCGGAGATTGGCCTCGCGCCCTGGTGCGTAGTCCGGGCGGGCCGGAGGGGCCCCTCTGGGGCTGCCCCTTCCCTCACAGGCCTGGGCTTCCCAGGTGATGCCAGCTGGCACCCCTCTGAGATTGGGGGTATTGCTTCTCACATGCAGAGAGCGAGGCTGAGGCCCAGAGAGCTTAAGGGGTCTGCCTACTTGAGTTACTTTCTCTGGCCCCAGAGCTATGCCGGGCTGTGCAAATTCTGGACCTGCAGAAGCTGGGGAGGGGTGCAGAAAGCAGGAGGCAGCCCCTTGGTGTGGTGTGAAGGTCCCAGTCCGCAAGGGCAACCAGGCCAAGCTGGGGTCTGGGCCCAGTAGGCACCTCTGTCCAGTTCTGAAAACTGGGACTTTCTACTTTAGGACAGGTAGAGGGGCAGCTCCCCAGCTCCTAAGGCTTCCCCTTCCCTCCCTCCCCCGTCGCAGGCAGGTGATGCTTTTCCGGAAGAGTCCCCAGGAGCTGCTGTGTGGGGCCAGCCTCATAAGTGACCGCTGGGTTCTCACTGCTGCCCACTGTCTCCTGTACCCACCTTGGGACAAAAACTTCACAGAGAATGACCTTCTGGTGCGCATTGGCAAGCACTCCCGTACCAGGTACAGGATGGGAGGCCACTGGATGTCTGGCAGGGGTCAGAGTCCTCCAGCGTGACCGTGGGGGCCTCTGGTGGTTCCTGGGAATGTGGGATATGTCTGTTTATTTCCCACAGTGGAAAACTCAGCAGTCTCTGCTGTCAAGGCCATTTGGCCATGTCCCAACTGAGGCTTGGGGCTTGGGACAGAGAAACTCAGACTCTGCAGAGAGTGAAATCCTGGCCCACCCCCAGCTTCTCTCCAGCTCCCAGGACGTGGTACAGGTGGGACCTGTGAAGAGAGGCTGTGTGGGCCAGGGCTACAGCCTGCCGCCCTCCCCCACCTGCCTGGGCTCTTTGATTCCAAAGTCCTGAGCAGCTACAGGCCGGGAGATGCTGCCAAGCAGGAGCCAGCCCTCTCCTGTCACTGGTGGCCCAAGGCTCACTCCAATTCCTGGACTCTGAGGGCAGGCCATTTCTCTCCTTAGGCACCAGCTGCCCCTCACCAAGTGGCTTACAGCTTCTCCATGTCCCTGTTCACACAGGTATGAGCGAAGCATTGAGAAGATCTCCATGCTGGAAAAGATCTACATCCACCCCAGGTACAACTGGAGGGAAAACTTGGACCGTGACATAGCCTTGCTGAAGCTCAAGAAGCCTGTCAACTTCAGCAACTACATCCACCCCGTGTGCCTGCCTGACAGGGATACAGCAACCAGGTGGGGCACAGCGGGGCTGGGGCGGGGTGGTGCACAGGGCAACGGTAGGGGGAGCCCTGGGCTGGGGTCTGGGCCTGATGGTCCCAGCAGCCTTGCAGAAGTTCTTCCCCTTTCCAGACCTTGGGGTGAGAGGGGGTGGTTTTGAGTCAACCAGATGTCCTTTCTGCACCAGTGTTTTAGATTCAGGCCTCCAAGGGGGCAGTGCTGGGGCCAGGGACCCCCAGGAGGGGTTGGTTCTCACGAGCTCCTTTCCCTTCCCCCAAAGACTGCTCCAGGCTGGGTACAAAGGGCGGGTGACCGGCTGGGGCAACCTGAGGGAGACGTGGACATCCAGCATTGGTGAAGTACAGCCCAGAGTCCTGCAGGTGGTGAACCTGCCCATTGTGGATCGGCAGGTCTGCAAGGCCTCCACCCGGATCCGCATCACTGACAACATGTTCTGTGCTGGCAAGTCTCTTGCGTGTGGCCAGGCCTCAGGGTGGGGGGCGGAGACCTATTCAAGGCCTGGATCTGGTCCCTTATAAGCCCCATGGCTTTGGGCAAAGTTGCTTCACCTCTTGGAGCTATTTCTTCCTCTGAAAAATGGAGATAAAAGTCTCTGCCCTATAGGGGTGTGTTAAGGGGCTAGGCATGGTGCTAGTCACTGGTTGCCCATATGTGTGAATCCAGATAGCAGCATGAGGCCTCAGGTGGAGAACAAGCCATTTGTTCACTCAGTCATTCGGCAAATATTTTTTGAATGCCTGTTGTGATCAGTATTCTACTGTAAACCACAAAGACCCAAACACAATGCCTGTGTCCTCACAGAGCTCCCTTAGTAGGAGGGAGTGTCCATCAGCAGATGTAGGACAGTATTCCCCGCTGGGAAACAACATGAAGCAGAGTAAGGGAGAGAGAGAGATGGGGACAGAGTAGTTGGACAAGGCTGGGGAAGTGCCCTCTGGGGTGGGAGAGAGGGGGAGAGCTGATGTAAAGGTCCTGGGGTAGGAGCCTGCTTAGTGTGTCTGAGGAACAGCGGGGAGGCTGGTGTGGCAGGCAGGCAGCAGTGGATGAGGGGAGGGAGGTGGGCAGACAGAGGATGGGCAGTTCTTTCAGGGCCTTCAAGGACTTTGGCTTTTATTGAAATAGGAAATCTGGGAGGCTTTGGGGTGAATAGTCTAACCTAATTAAAAATTTTTTGTATAGGAGTGCCTGGCTGACTCAGTTGGTGGAGCAGGGGTCTTTTGATCACGGGGTCGTGAATTCAAGCCCCACATGGGTGTAGAGCTTACTTTAAAATTTTTTTTCTGGGCAGCCCGGGTGGCTCAGCGGTTTAACGCCGCTTTCAGCCCAGGGTGTGATCCTGGGTGTGATCTCTCTCTCTCTGTATCTCTCATGAATAAATAAAGAAAAAATCTTAAAAAAAATAAAAAATAATTTTTTTTCTAAGATTTTATTTATTTATTCATGAGAGAGAGAGAGAGAGAGAGAGAGAGAGGCAGAAACACAGGCAGAGGGAGAAGCAGGCTCCATGCAGGGAGCCCGATGTGGGACTCGATCCCGGGATTCCAGGATCACGTCCTGGGCCGAAGGCAGGTGCTAAGCCACTGAGCCACCCAGGGATCCCCTAAACATTTTTTTCTCACTATAATCTCTGACTCACAGGAAAGTTGCAAAAATAATACAAAGAATGTATATATACTGTCACCCGGGTCCTGCCCCCACACTGTGTGCATGTGTGTGTGTGTGTGTGTGTGTGTGTGTGTGTGTGTACAGATATACACACATAGACACACGCTGTTTGAGAGTCAGTCGTACATAAGCCTCTTTACCCGTATCCTTGAGTACACATGGATGTTCTCTTATGTAACAAGTACAGTTGTTGAAATCAGAAAATTAATGAGATGATAGTGTTTTGTAATCTGTAGACCTTATTCTGGGGTTTTCAGTTGTCCCACTTACTGATGTTTTTTGTAGCAAAGGGGGAAAAATGTTCTTCTCATTGGGATTCAGTCCAGGGTCACACATTGTCCGTGGCTGACCCCAAGTTGTCTTCTACAACTTGGACGTATTTCCCAGGTGCAGCCCCAGAAACCTGTAGCAGGGCCCTCGGTTTGGTTTCTTTGAGGTTTTGGTTTCCTTGTGATCACATTCAGGTGAAGCCAGGGTGTGTCCTTCTAAGTGGGCTCCACGGGCAGGCCTGTGATGTCCGTTTGTCTCACCATACCAGGGAAGACTGACACTTGGGTAAGGTGGTGTCTGCCTCTGGCGAGGCCCTCACTGTGAGGTTCTGTTACAAGCATCCTGTGGGGAGAAGCTTTGATCCCCTGCATCCTGTTTCTCATCAAACCGTCCTCCCAGCTCTGGGGGCTGCCAGGTGGCCATCTACTAATTCTTTCATTCCTTCTGTGTTTATTATCCTTTTGTTGGAAGGAAGACCTCTCCTTTCATTCGTTTTATCAGTGTGGACTCCCAGGTCTTCATTCTCAGAGTGACAATTTGCTAGTGTCATCATTTATTTTGATTTTCAAATTATCCAGGTTTGGCCAGTGGGAGTCCCTTGAGCCTGGCTTCTGTGACTTTTAATGTCCCTGCCATTCCCTGAGAACTTTCTTGCCCTGGCACAGCAAGGGGTTCTTCACTTTCCTGCTGGTGGAGAATGGTGTTTAGAGACCAGGATCTAGGTGCCAGGTACGCGCATCACTTCTAGGATGTCACTGCTTCTACACCCTCTCAGCAGACAGATCTAGAAATTATGTGTATTATGCATATGCCAACATCTAGATTTTTCTGTCATCTACAGTCTCTCTGAAACCTCCCACTGCAATCCAGCCAGATTAATTTTAGCTTCTCCCTTTCCATATTTGTAACTCTCTGATGACAGTGAGAAACTCGACTCCTGTTATTCATCATATAGTAACTTATTTGATCAATATTAGAATACATAGGGGCACTTGGTGGCTCAGTGGTTGAGCATCTGCCTTCAGTGCAGGATGTGATCCCAGAGTCCCTATTCTTTTTTTTTTTTTAATTTTTATTTATTTATGATAGTTACAGAGAGAGAGAGAGAGAGAGGCAGAGACACAGGCAGAGGGAGAAGCAGGCTCCATGCGCCGGGAGCCCGATGTGGGACTCGATCCCGGGTCTCCAGGATCGCGCCCTGGGCCAAAGGCAGGCGCCAAACTGCTGCGCCACCCAGGGATCCCCAGAGTCCCTATTCTTAAAAAAAAATTGATAGCCACATTATGTGGATGTACTATAGTTTATTCGGCTGTTTCCTGTGGAGAGCATTTAAGATAGTTGCCAATATTTGCAATTGAACATCTTTTCAGTTGCTTGATAATCATTTTTATTGAATTTTCCATGTTTTTCTTGCCCATTTTTTGTCTCCTTCCCATCAATTATTAAGAGTTCTTCATATAGGGATCCCTGGGTGGCGCAGCGGTTTGGCGCCTGCCTTTGGCCCAGGGCGTGATCCTGGAGACCCGGGATCGAATCCCACGTCGGGCTCCCGGTGCATGGAGCCTGCTTCTCCCTCTGCCTGTGTCTCTGCCTCTCTCTCTTTCTCTCTGTGTGACTATCATAAATAAATAAAAATTAAAAAAAAAATTAAAAAAAAAAAAAAAAGTTCTTCATATATTAGTGATATTAGGCCTTTTTAAAAAAAGATTTTATGAGAGAGAGCAAGAGAGAGAAGCAGGCTCCGCGCAGGGAGCCTGATATGGGACTCGATCCCGGGACTCCAGGATCATGTCCTGGGTCGAAGGCAGGCGCTAAACTGCTAAGCCATCCAGGGATCCCCTGTATTAGGCCTTTATTTGTGATATATGTTGCAAATATTTTCTCCAGTTTGTTCATTTCTTAACTTTTATAACCTTTTACTGTTTCTTCTTTCTTTCTTTCTTTCTTTCTTTCTTTCTTTCTTTCTTTCTTTCTTTCTTTCTTTCTTTCTTTCTTCTTTCCTTCTTTCTTCTTTTTTTTTTTTTTTTTGAGATAGAGCATCAACAGGGTGGGGCAGAGAGGGAGAAGCAGATTCCCTACTGAGCAGGGAGCCTGATGTGGGGCTTGATCAGGAACTCTTGAGATTGTGACCTGAGGCAGATGCTTAACCAACTGAACTACCCAGGTGCCCCCATTTTATCATTTCTAAATTAAAAAAACTTTAAGTAGTCAACTTATATTTTATTTTATTGCATCTGGATTTTTGCAGAGTTAGAAAAACTTTCCTTATATCCAGGTCATAGAGAAATTCACTTGTTTTCTTCTAGTACTTGGTTTCATTTTTCTATACTTAGACCTCTGAGTCATTTGGAGTTTATTCCTCAGTATAATGTGAGGTATGGATTTAACTTATCTTTGTCCAAATAGCTAACCAGCTGTCTCTACACCACTTATTAAAAATTGTATCTTTGCCCCAAGTGATTAGATTTTTTAAAAAATATTTTATTTATTTAGGGAAGCCTGAGGGGCTCAGTCGTTGAGCGTCTGCCAGCCAGGTGTCCCATGATTTGATTTTATTAAATATATTTTATTTATTCTTTACTTTTGAAAAAGATTTACTAATTTATTTTAGAGGGAGAGAGCAGGAGCAGGGGGGAGGGAGAGAGGGCCCCAAGCAAACTCCATGCTGAGCGCACAGCTCAGTGTGGGGCTCCATCCCACAACCCAGAGATCATGACCTGAGCCAAAATGAAGAGTTGGATGCTTAACTGAATGAGCCACCCAGGCATCCCAAGTTTTTATTTGTATTTTTATTTTTTTGGTGCCTAATGTGGGGCTTGCACTTATAACCCTAAGATTAAGACCTGAGCTGAGATCAAGAGTCAGATGCTTAACTGACTAAGCCACCCAGGCACCCTTTTAAGATTTTATTTTTAAGTAATCTCTACACCCCAGGTGGGGCTTGAACACACAATATTAAGAATTGGGTACTCTACTGACTGCCCCAGTGATTTGAGATGTCACATTTTTCACATACTAGGCTTCTACTGTAGTTAAATCTATTTGAAGATATTCTATTTGGTTCTCCTGGTCTCTTTTCTTTTCTTTTCTTTTTTCTTTTCTTTTTTTTTTTTTTAGAGATTTTAAGATTTTATCTATTTATGAGAGACAAAGAGAGAGGGAGAGACACAGGCAGACGGAGAAGCAGGCTCTCTGTGGGGAGCCTGATGCAGAACTCGATCCCAGGACCCTGGGATCATGACCCAAGCCAAAGGCAGACGCCCAGCTACTGAGCCACCCAGGCGTCCCTCTTGGTCTGTTTCTATTCTATTAAAGCACTGTCTTGTTTTAATTACAGAGCTTTAGAGTAGGTTTTAATGGCTGATAACGTTTGTTGTTTCTTGAAGTTTTTCTTTCCAGTGTTTTCCTGGCAATTCTTGCATGTTTGTTTTTCCATATGAACTTTGGTATCAACTGTCTAGCTCTATAAAAGAAGCCTATGGATATTTTTGCTGGGATTGTGTTGACTATAAATTTAGAGAGAACTGACATCTTTTTTTTTTTTTCTGACATCTTTTTGATGTTGAGTCATTCAAGAACAAGAAATATCTGCCCATTTGTTCAAGTCTGTATTGTATCTTTTTAGCATACTACAATATATTATGATTTTTTTCCTCCTTAGCACTTTTTTTTATATATTCATGTTCCTTGAGTAATTAGTTTGTGGTTCCAAAACCAATCAAGATACCTAGGAATTTGACTTTTTAGCTAGGCCTGTTGCTTTTCATTTCTGTACTTCATTAAATTTCTGCTTTTATCTTAAAAAGTTTTTTCTTCTTTATGCTTTCTTTTATTTTACTTTGCTGTTCTCTTTCTAGCTTTATGAGCTGAGAGTTTGGTTGTTTTTGTTCTTTAATTTTTGAGTAGGGCTATGCATTTTCCTCTGTTCAGAGAGAACAATATGCAGTGTTTTCATTATCATTATTTTTTAGAAATTCTGTAATTTCAGTTTGAATCTGTTCACCCAACAGTTGCTTAATAGGTTTTTAAATTTCTAGATGGGAGGGTCTTATATTTTGATTTTGGTAGTAATTTTGAGTTTTGCTGCACTATGCTCCAAGAGTATGGTTTGTAATATTTCTACTTTATGGAACTGATTTTTTTTTTTTTTGAAAGAGAGCTGGTCAGGGCACTGGGGGGTTCAGTTGGTTAAGTGTCTGCCTTCGGCTCAGGTCATGATCTCAGGGTGCTGGGATCAGGTCCCTGCTCAGCAGGGAGTCTGCTGCTCCCTCTCCCTCTGCCCCTCTCGTGCTCTCAGTCTTTCTCACTCTATTAAATTTAAAAATCTTTAAAAAAAAAAGAGAGCTGTTCGATCATTTTTTGTGACTGTTACCTATGTACTAGAGGTGTGTAGGTATGGTCTCTATTATCCATGTGTGAAGTTTGATATATATCCATAAAGTACAAAAAGAAAAAAGAACCTTATCACTTGTTATTTAGGTCATTTATTTTTATTTATCTATTTTTAAATGTTTTAAGTAATTTTTTAAAAGATTTTATTTATTTATTCATGAGAGACACACACACAGAGAGAGGCAGAGACACAAGCAGGCTCCATACAGGGAGCCTGATGTGGGACTTGATCTTGGGTCTCCAGGATCACACCCTGGGCCAAAGGTGGCACTAAACCACTGAGCCACCAGGACTGCCCTATTTTAAGTAGTTTCTATATCCAACATGGGGCTTGAGCTCACAACTCCAAGATCAAGAATCGCAGGTTCCACTGACTGAAACAGCCAGGTGTCCACCCCCCCCACCCCCCCACTCCCACCGCACCGTTTAGGTCATTTATATCCTCATTTATTTTCAGTTCACTTGATCTTATACTGAGTTTGTGTTAAATTCTACTAATGTATTTGTCTCCTTGATTTATAAATGTGGTTGCTGTGCTGTTTAGTGCAGATATTCATGACTCTTATTTATTCATTGTGAACTGCGGCTTTTAGCATTAGAAGTGTACTTTAAATTCTTTTCAGTTTCAGGATCACTGTCTCTGCTGTTTTTTGTTTCCATTAACCTAATATACCTTCGTCCATCCCTTTAACTTTAGCCTCTAGACATCACTTTGTTTTGTCTCTTCTATGCAGCATAGTTGGGTATTGCTTTTTGAGAGTCAAACTAAAAATCTTTTTCTCTTTTAATAGGTGAGTTAAACCCATTTATATTTATTGATGTGACTGAATTAATATTGGTTCATATGATTTTGTTATTATTACATGTATTATGTTTCATTTGCTCTTTTTCCCTATGTGATCTTTTCTTTGTGTTTTTGAATGTATATATTTGGGACATTTTGCATTTTTGTTCTAATGATTTTCTTTGAGCTTCTCTCTCTTTGAAATGCCTTTAGTTCCTTCTTTTCTTACATGACCTTTTATTTAACTCCCAGCTATTGGCTATACATCAGTCAGGAAGTTTACTTTCCTCTTTCAAGATCTTCTTTGATATTTTTAGATGCATTTTTTCCTACTTGTCAGCACAATCAGTCCCTTTGCTGCAGCATTCATCTCTTGGTTGGATGAAGCTTGTCATTTAGTAGATGCTTCAACAAAGCATTCTATGGGTGTAGAATTTCATGAGTTTTCATGTGTTTACAATTGTTGTTCTGTAGTCTTGAAACCTTAAGCTGTGCTTGGCTGCATATAGAATCCGTGGCTTAAATTTTCCTTCCTTAAAAAAAAAAAAAAAAAAAAAAAAAAGCTTTGTTGTTGCTTACTTTGTATGTTCTTTTTGAAAAATCAGATGCTGAGAGGTGCCTGGGTGGCTCAGTTGGTTAAGCGTCTGTCTTCTGCTCAGGTCATGAACCCAGGGTCCTGGGATCCAGCCCATCAGGTTCCCTGCTCAGTGGGGAGCCTACTTCTCCCTCTCGGGCTCCCTCTGTCCTTCTGCCTACTTGTGCTCTCTCTCTGCTGGATAAGATCTTTTTTTAAAAAATCAGATGCTTGTGTAATTCTTTGGAACTTGTATTTGGTCTTTTTTGCTTGGAGGCCTTGAGAGGGTTTTCCTTCATCTTTGAAGTTTTATTAGGATATGTCTCAGAATGGGGTGTTTCAGGTGTTTTGTCAGCTACCCAGTGTGGCTCCTTTCAACATATACCTTCAACCTTATTTTATTTCTGTGAAATTTTCTTGGATTATATTAGTTTTGTTCCATGGTTTTTTCTTTTTGAGAGATTCAGAGTTCTTTGGTCTGAATTCCATTTCAATCCCTTTCTACTTTGCATTTCTTCCTATTGTCCATTTATTTTTAATTTTTGGATTTCTGATTCAAGGTGTTTTTGTTACATCCTACAAGTTGGCTTGGGGAAATTTAATGCAGTTAGAGTTTTCTTCTGTTTCACAGTGGTATTTTGGGGGAGAATTTTTATTAGCTGAAGTGTTTTTTAGTCTTGTTTTTTGGTTTCCTATAGTATTTTGGTATAGATCTATTTAGTTGTCATTTATTTTACAGATCTGGGGTTATTTAAAAGATTCCAATTCAATTGCACTCACTTCTTTTGTCTAGTAGGTATTTTTAATTAATTAATTAATTTATTTTTAAATATTTTATTTATTCATCACACACACACACACACACACACACACAGAGGCAGAAACACAGGCAGATGGAGAAGCAGGCTCCATGCAAGGAGCCTGATGTGGGACTCGATCCCGGGTCTCCAGGATCACACCCTGAGCTGTAGGCGGCACTAAACCGCTGCGCCACCCAGGCTGCCCTAGTAGGTATTTTTATTGCCTCATTTCCACATCTATGTTAATATTAGATGCACAATTAAATATACTGATTTGCAGTTTGGGTGTTCTCTGTATTCCAGTGATGATTGTGTGTGTGTAGCTTCTGTTGTTCATGTTTTCCTATATTTATGGAGGGTATGTGGGGATAAAGGCAACTGCCTTTATCCTCAGCCAACTGCCTGGATTTTGGATAAAGGCAACTGCCATTATCCTCAGCCACCTGTAGATCTAATGTATTTTTTTAAAAAGTCCTTCTGCCTGTTGGGCAGCCAATGGATTGTAGGTGGGCAAAAGTAGAATTTGGGAAGCTAGTTCAGGGGAGAGGTACGTGTGACGTGACTAGGGGTGGAAGAGGTGAGAAGTGGGTGAGTTGGGAGGTCTGTTGAAAACAGAGTTGAGGTTGTGCTAAAGGACTGGCTGTGTGGGGTAAAGAAATGAGAGCCAAGGAGGGTCAAATGGACACTCTCCAGCTAGGTCTCTTCACGGGGAGTGGCGGGAGCATGAGCTCTGCACCTAAGCACACTGTTCTCTCTCAAGGTTATAAACCCAATGAAGGGAAACGAGGGGATGCTTGTGAAGGCGACAGTGGGGGACCATTTGTCATGAAGGTAAGTGCTGCTAAAGGCCAGGAACTGGTGGGAAGATCTTCCGGGGGTGGGGCTGAGTAAGGAGGAAGTGTTCTCAGAAACGGTTGCCCAACAGGGTACTGGACTTAAGTTCATGCCTTGGACTCACCCTCTTGGAAACCCCATGTTTCTTCCTCAGAGCCCCTTTAACAACCGCTGGTATCAAATGGGCATCGTCTCCTGGGGTGAAGGCTGTGACAGGGATGGAAAATATGGCTTCTACACACATGTGTTCCGCCTGAAGAAATGGATACAGAAGGTCATTGAGAAGTCTGGAGGTTAGGAGGCTGCTCACATTCTAGGCTCCTCACTGCAAAAATCACAGAAACCAATCCAGTGGAAGATTTATTTTTGTGGTGTGTTCCTAAAACGATATAGTTCTCAATAAAAGTGTCTGTCAACAAGCCTCCATGCTCCCAGTGCTATTCGTGGGCAGCTCAGAGCGAGCCAGCATGACCGAATAAACAGGACGTAGGGAGGCCACCACTCCTAGAATGGGGTGGGGTGGGGTGGGGATGTGGGTGGTGGGGGGTTGGAGGGGCAGGTGGCAGGGAGGTGGTGGCCTGAGGGGCTCAGCACTGAAAATGCTCCAGACTCAGGGCCTTAGTAGGATACCTCATTTAATGCCCATAAGAGGTAGGTGAGGAAATAGACTAGAAGCATCCTGTCCAAGTTCACATAGCTGAGAAGGGTTAAAGTTGGACTTGAAACACAGAAGACACTGAAGCCTGTGCTTTCACTTGCTCTGCTGTGGGGGCGATACGGCACTCGTCCCAGGACCAGAGAAGAGGTAGGGGAAGGCCAGAGCAACAAAGGAGAAGTAAGTACGTTTCTTTAGTGCCTACATCCTTCTGCATGTCATTAAAATGACATCAGACTTAATGCCTCCAAAAAGGAGCAGTACTTTAAGTGCCTTCATCTGGGAGTATGTGGGATATGGTGGTTAGGCGTGTGGCCCGGTGTCAGACTGCCTAGGTTCGTATCCTGGCTACAACTGTAAAAGGGACAAGTCAGCTGACCACCTCGAGCCTGTTTCCTTACATATAAGATGTACAGAAGGACATTCTTTATCTAATAAGGTCTTGAGGATTAAATTAGGTAATTCACAGAATGTACTTGGCAAAATGCCCAATACCTGGTAAGCTGCCCATAAATCACCGCTGCTTTTATTCTCACTACTGCCTGGCATGGCAGCATTCCTACTTCCCTCCTCTGGCGCCTACAGATGGCATGCTGGTGCAGCTGTTGCTTCCTGGAATTTCTACTTCCATTGAGAAGCCAGTTGCTCAGGTCTGTAACTGCTAAGAAATGGGACCTAGAGGGTGTGCATAAGTGGATTCATAAAGGGTAGGGACAAATGTAAAAGTCCTAAGAGTCACAGAACCTAAAGCTGCCCCGTCAGCACATCCTTCGAGGTTGCTACTGGCTGAGGGGGTGCGGCTCTGACACACTGCTGCCCTTCCAGGGCTCCCCCGTTTCCAGCTGCACCTCGGCCTCCTGCCATTTCTGTTAGGTACCTTCATGACTTGGGAGCAAGGCACCACAGTGCTACAGGTGCCACACTGTTTCAGCTGGCATGAAATGCTGATCACTGGATAATTCTCTGGAGGACTGTGTTGAAGGTACCCTCATCCCTGAGCTTGGGGTGAGGTGGGGGAAGAGCATGGATGCCGCCATGATTACCTCTTGGCCTTGAATCTTCGACCAAGATCTTTAAACTTCATGGGAGTAACATGGGAAGGGATGGAAGTAGACACTTTTACCCACTTCCCTCCCCCTTTGTTTTCCTTTCCCATTTTTCAATACATCAAGGAACAGAGACCAGACCTCTGAGTTCTCTGCCCTTGTTACTTGGTTCTGGCCAAGAATCAGGGTAAAAACTGGGGATTCAGTGCGTCTGCAGGACCTCGGCAGCCCAGAGCTTTAACCACAGTGGGGGGTGGGGAGGTGGGGGGGTGGGGAAGCACAGGGATTAAGAATTAGAATATTCTGGCCCCACTTTTGAAACAAGGGCACAGGCTCTCAAGGTGGCTTCCCTCCAACACAGCTGTAAGCACTGCAAGTTCCGGACCCAGGCACTCTCTCCACACGTGTTGTCCTAGCATAGCAGCGAAATGAACTCCTCCATCTTCTTTCCAGAATGCCTACTCCCACGTTCCTGCTTCAAGGAAAGGCAGGGGGGCGGGGGGGTGTGATTTCAGGCAGCACAAGGGCCACCTGAGAAACATGACTAGAATCAACAGGGGATTCACTTTCTGTCAACTTTTTGTTTCTTGAGCGCCAGCTGAGTAAGACAGTCTAGAAGAATTTCTTGACCCTTGTGGTTGCCCATCTTTATCCAGAGCCTCTTGGTCCTGAGTTTTTCTGACTATGGAGGGAGATCCTGGCGGATTTATCCTGGATGTGACTCCTCTGTTCACTTTCTGGTCCTCACTCAGCCTGAGCGGGAAGCAACAATGGGTCTCAACTCAGGCCCCAAAACCAGGCGGGGAGCTCCTGAGCACCCCCATCCTCCTTCAGTCAGAGCCCCCAAGTCCAGTGTCTGTGTGGAAGGCACTGCTGCCTGGCCCGGGCCCCAAGTCACAGCAGGAAGCCCAGGAGCCCCTGGAGCCATGGGGCTGATGGGAGGAAGCCATGACCATAACCCCCCGGAAGCTGCAAGCGGAAGGCAGGAACAGGGCGTCGCTCCTACTCAGGGTAGAAGCACAAGTCTGTGCGCCCATACAAGGTGGTGCTCCTTAAGCAGGACTTACTCATGTTTGGCTGCTGGCTGGCCAGTCCCAAGGACAGATGACAGAGCTGCCCAGGCAGGAGCATCTTGGGAGACTGTTCTAGTTAATGCAAACTTTATTTATAAAAGACTCTTAAATTAGTTGTATCATGCCATGCATTCATACAGAATACAGTGACCCTTCGGGGCTACAGGGAGAAGAGCTCACGGACTCAAAAGGAAAACTAGTCAAGAGTTTCTAATAGTTAAAAGCTAGGAAAGATCAGGACAACTTTACAAATGAGCAGTTAGAAATAAAAGACCAAGGCTACGGAGACTAGTCGGAGCTGAGCGGAGGGCAGCTGTTTACAAGTCTGTACACTAAACTACGACACAGACAGTCTTCCGGAGGCAGGACGCTGGCGGAGCAGCGGAGCGCGTGGGAGGCCCGCGGCGGGCACATCCAGGCAGTCTGTGTGCCAGGCCCGCCGAGCCCCGGTGACCAGGAGGACCCCGAGTTGAGTGAGCTGGAGCTGCGGGGCACGGGGCCGGGGCCACTTCACTTGCGGCTGCTCTTTATTCTCTCCAGTCTCTTTTTCAAGTCGTCAATGTTGGCTGTGGAGGATGAGGACGTGGTCACGCTTCCTGAAGAGTGAGTCTGGTTAGAATCCAGGTCTGAGTGCTGGTGCTGCTCCCGGGACTCCCGGAGCTGAGAGAGTTTGCTGTGCAGCATGTCCGTGGAAGAGGCGACGGGGGGGACTGCTGGTTTGGAGAGCAGAGAGGTCAGCGGGGGCCGCTCGTCCTGCTGTGGAGAGAAGGACACAGTTGGCAAAGCGGGTCGGTCTGAAGCTCGGGAGCAGTAGGGGTCGGCCTGGCCTTGACCCACCCAAAGGACCGAGGCCTACCTTCGTATTGTCCAGACCACATCGCTGTCGGAGGATTTTGAGCCTCTCCAGGTAGACGGACGGTCCCACCTCCTCTCCATTGGTGTTACCTATGGAGGACACTGTGCTTGTGGGAGCGGGCATACATGAGACCTCCGTCTGAGGGGAGATGCCTAGAGGTGAAATGTGGAAAGGACACTCAAATGTACACATGTCCCCTTCTAGACTGCCCAGTTAACCTGCCGCCACAGGGAAAGATCTGGGGGCTTGGATATCACCACTGTAAGGACTAAAGAAGCCACAGGAGTTCCTCTGGAGTTGGTGGTAAAAGGGGCTCTGAAAAACCCAAGACAAGCTGAGCGAGAACTTGAAGAGACAACAGAGAAGAGCAGAATATAGGCTGGGCCGCCTGTCTACACCCTGGATATGTGCGGCGTGGGGGAGGGGGAGTTGTACTCTGTCATCCTGCCACTGACCTGGGGAATCCAAAAGCCTATGCTACGGTGTCCAGCTGAAGAACCTCAGGACTTTACAAGTTGGCAACAATTAGACTAGGCTTGGACCAGGTGATACACAGAGGGAAGTGCTTATTCAAAACCAGGGAAGACAGCAAGGAGCTCAAGGCCACAGTGTGTTCATGGGGAAGAGGCAGAAATGCAGGTGTCCAACAAACATAAAAGAGAGGGACAGGAACTGGCTCACAGGTCACTCCCAGCATGGAGAACAAGATTCTGGCAGCAGAGGGGAAGAACCAGAAAAATCCACCCGCCAGTTCTTGACATTTTGAGAATGAACAATCACAAAACATAGGCATTTTAAACACCCAAATTAGTATCAAAATGCATTATATAAGCCAAAAAGGTAAGATCTTGGGAAGAAAAACTGCCTTATGGTAAACCGAAGAGCAGCAGGTTACTCTACAGGAAAAAAGAAATCCCTAATGTAAACATGTGGAGGATACTCTGACCAGGTGCCCATGAACGAGAAAGGGAGTGAGAGATAGTAGTGATGGGTGTCTGAATACTCTCCACACGCAACCACTCCACAATCAGTGGGGTCACACGCTTGTGCTGCAAATGTCCTATTTAGGCCCAAAGTATCAGTCAGATGTCAGATGTCACCAGAAAGGGCTGCAGAAGTGAGAAAAGGGGCCCCTACACCTCGATCAAGCAAACCATGGTATGTCCGCTTACCTCCTCTAACATGCCATGCAGTACAGCAATTGTTAGGTGAACTGTTCGTGTCTGTCTCTGCCCTTGTGGACTTTAAATTCTAGCAGGGTTTTTTGTTTGCTTTTTAAAGATTTTACTTATTTGAGAGAGAGCACAAAAGAGAACAGTGAGCACGAGTGGGGACAGAGGCAGAGGGAGCAGCAGACTCCCTACTGAACAGGGAGCCAGATACGGCCTCGATCCCAGGACCCTGAGATCATGATCTGAGCCAAAGGCAGAGGCTTAACTGACTGAGCTACCCAGGAGCCCCACTTTTTAAAAAAGATTTATTTATTTATTTATTCGTGATAGACACAGAGAGAGAGGCAGAGACACAGGCAGAGGGAGAAGCAGGCCCCATGTAGGGAGCCTGACACGGGACTCGATCCCAAGACCCCAGGATCGTGCCCTGGACCAAAGGCAGACACTAAACCACTGAGCCACCCAGGGATCCCTTTTTAAGATTTTATTTACCAGCAGAGGTTTTTGTCTGTTTGCTGCCTGGCACACAGCAGGCATTCAACAGGTACTCCTGAATGACAGGAATGAAAGCTCATCCTTTTTTTTTTTTTTTAAGATTTATTTTATTTATTCATGAAAGACACACACAGGGAGAGGCAGAGACAGAGGCAGAGGGAGAAGCAGGCTCCATGAAGGGAGCCTGATGTGGGACTCTATCCTGGGTCTCCAGGATCACGCCCTGGGCCTAAGGCAGGTGCTAAACCGCTGAGCCACCCAGGGATCCCGCTCATCCTAATGTTAAAGTGAAACATTACTCCCCTATAGTGAAAAAGTCAGTGTCTGCAAATTACTGCTCACAGGAGCTAGAGACAAACAGCAGACCCTGGAAATGTCAATTTTAGAAAACAGCTATTGGGGTACTTGGGTGGCTCAATTGGTTAAATGTCTGCCTTCGGCTCAGGTCATGATCCCGGAGTTCTGGGATCAAGCCCCACATTGGGCTCCCTGCTCAGGGGGGAGCTTAGTTTTCTGTCTCCCACCCTGCTCATGCTGTATCTCGCTCAAATAAATTAAAAAAAAAAGAAAGAAATAAAGAAAAGAGCTGTCAAGAGCCTTAAACCAAAAGAAAGACCTCTGGGATGCCTGAGTGGCTCAGCGGTTGAGCATCTGCCTTCAGCTCAGGGTGTGATCTCAGGGTCCGGGATCCAGTCTCGCATCAAGCTCCTTGTGGGGAGCCTGTTTTCCCTCTGCCCGTGTCTCTGCCTCTCATGAGTATATTAAAAACAAAACAAAACAAAAAAACTTTAAAACCAAAAAGAAAGACCCCTGTCACCATCCAGAGTAGAGCTCTCACGTCCCACATTTAGTTCTTTTGGGAGTCCCTGAAATTCCCACTCTTACCGTCTTGAATTTGTTTGCCTATAAAACTGTGCTCCTTTGTTGTTTTCAGATTCTAATCAGGTTCCCTCTCACCATGTATCTTGCTAGGCTGAAACTTCAGTTGTGTTCTTATTTTTCTTTTGTTTTTAACACCTGAAATTATGCTTCTTCAAGATTTAAGAGTCTTTTCTTTGAGGTGTAATGAGCAGAATGTCTACATATGGATGGCATGCTACATATGGATATACCATATGTTTGATCAAGGGATTGGGGGGTAGGATGCAAATTTTAAGAAAGGTCTGAGACTGATGTTTGAACAAAGATCTGAAGGAAGAAAGGACTAGTTACAAGGCTATCTTGGGTAAGAGCATTCTACATGTAAGAAACAGCTGTTGCAAAGGCCCCAAGCAGGTGCATGCCTGGTATGTTCCAAAACAGCAAGGAGGGCAGTGGGGGCTGGAGTGGAACAGGAGTCGGAGCGAGTGGCAGGAGATGTAGCTCTAGAGGGGTCAAGGGGCCTTATAATGTAGGCCCTTGTAGGCCTCTGGTAAGGCCTTTTGCTTTTGCTGAGATACAGCCTTTGGAAAATGTTGGAGGAGCATTGTTTTGATGCTATGAATGGAAAGAATTATGGGAAGTCACAGTAGAAGCAGGAGAACAGTGCCACAAACCAGGTGAGAGATGATGATACTCATGTCAAGGAAGTGGCAGTGAAGATCATGAGAAGTGTGTGAGGATTCTGCACATGGTTTGCAGGCAGAGCCAAAAGATTTCCTGACTGAGGGGAAGACATGACTGAAAGAAAGGTCTAAGCAACGGAGGTGCCATCATCTGAGATGGAGAAGAACGCTGACGGAGCAGGTTTTGGAGGAATGGTTGCAGACTGAAGCCTGTGGAACGCCAACAGTAAGAGTTCAGGGAGAGGAAGAATCAGAGAGGCCAAGTAGGAAGAGGCCAGGAAGGCCAGGTAGGAAGAAACCAAGAGAACAGGGACAACCGGCAGCACAGGGCAGAAGTGGTTTCAAGGACAAGGAGCACTGCCCTTGTCAAACACTGGCGATGGGTCAAGTCAGGTGACAGAGTTGGCCACTGTTGTAGCAACGTAAACACCACTGGTGACCAGCAAGTACCGAGAAGCATAGGTATAAATTTAAACCAATCAAAACCTCTAGTTCCGGAGCTGGGAGCTATTTTGAGCTCCTTCCTGCAGCCACTGGAGGAAGCCATACCTGTAGACGCGGGAATGCGGCCTTTGCCCTCCCTCTCCATCTCAATCACCCGAAGGCCTCTCTCAACATAACTCTGGAAGAACTGGGAGGAATTTTTCAGAAATGGTTCAATGTCAGCATCTGAATATTTCTTCTTATATTCGTACAACTCTGCTAGGCCCTGGTTACCAAGAAAAAGGAAGAGGGGGGAGATATTAGTCGGTGACCCTTCTCCCTTAAGCAGATGCCTGCTTGGCTCGCCCCTTCCCCTCTCACCTCTTTAGTGTTTTCCTTAGAGCCAATCTTCTTAAAAATCTCAGCTAAGAAATCATTCACTTTGGCCTTTGATGATTTTTCATCCTGTAGTTGAAAGACACAAAGGACTGGCTAGACTTGAGTTATTAATCAGGAACCCACAACTGGATAAGAACTGAAGAGGTCTCAAAATCCAGACTTACTGGAATGTTCCTGTGGTAACAGCACCGGTGTCTGCAGCAAAAAACCCTAACATTCTGGTCACTAAATGCCTCCAGTCGAAGGTTTTCAACTAAATTGGCGAGAAAGGACCTGGCCCCTCTCTTCTTAAGTAGAGCTCACAGTGGATTTACCTGACAACCTTTGGTTGTGTGGTAACCACACCATTATAACTAGTTCATATTTGAAAACTTCAAGGTGGAAATGGTCACAGCACAGCAGCAGGAGAGCGACTGGCCCCATCCCCTTAGACCCTGAGAGGGTGGGCTTTAGTGCTTATGCCTCTGACAAGATCACCACCCTCAGTCAGGACACTTACTATTCGAGATGCTCCCTTTTCTGTTTCCTTATCAGACTTGCTCCCTGTCTGGTCCATGCTGTGCTTCATCATCCGGCAGAGGTGGGCCTCCAGCTCAGACTCGTTCTTGTTGTCAATCATTGTTAGGTGGTCTAGGATCTGAGGGAGACACATGCAGATTCAGATGATGGTGATGCCATATCCATGAAGTTCTCCTCAAGCTCTCTCAGGGACCAGCTGCTGTTCTTACTTACCTTGGGCCCTTTTAATTTGCATAATGTGTGCAGCAGTGTCTTTAGGGTCCTTATGGGAAATTCACTTTTGCATTGCTTCAGTTTCTCTTTGGGGAAGACTTTCATGAAAATGTGTATGTCCAGAAGAATTCTGTCCAGATTAATGCTGTTGATGGTATCAGGCAAGAGTCGAACCATTCTCCAGAGACACTATTGAAAAAAGAAACGAAAGTTAGCAAGAGTGGCTAAAGAATAAAGATAATTCCTGTCACCATTCACCTGCCCTAGGCTCTGGGGTCATTTCTGAAAGGCAGTCAGAGAAATAAGTGTGGAACATCACCATGTCTTTTGAGTTCAGCTGCTAAAACATGAACAATTTCACTCCAAGCATGTCACTGGTTAGTGTGTGACAAGCCATCCATGTAATCATCCCCACACCTCCCTCCCACTGTCTGGAGATGGGCCTTAAATGGTGAGAAGATATGGAGAACTGGGTGTGGGACCTGAAAGTAGAGTAGTTCATACAGCTTAACCAAATCTACTCCAAGGAGACAAACTCTATTACAGTGTAATAACAATATTATAGCGGTACTGAAATGTTCATCCGGGGTCTTCTATCGAAGAGGGCTATACATATCTATTTCCCAAAAAAAGGAATAAAATTTGTCTCATGAAAGTAATTGTATTTTGCTTTTAAGGACAGTTGTCTTTCCCTTTTATTTTTTTAATTTTTATTTTTTTATTTATTTATGATAGTCACAGAGAGAGAGAGGAGAGAGAGAGAGAGAGGCAGAGACACAGGCAGAGGGAGAAGCAGTCTCCATGCACCGGGAGCCCGATGTGGGATGTGGGATTCGATCCCGGGTCTCCAGGATCGCGCCCTGGGCCAAAGGCAGGCGCCAAACCGCTGCGCCACCCAGGGATCCTGTCTTTCCCTTTTAACTGTTTGAGGCCAAGAACTGTTCAGGCTTGAGCTTGGGGTGTAAACTGGAGACCAAGTATTTTTTTCAGTTGTGCCTTGGTTGATTTAACTCTACGTCTTACTTTCAATTCCTCTTTCCCCATACTTTAACAAAGTATTGCATCTTTGACAGAAAAGAGATCAAATTATTTGCACTTTACCTTCATAACAAGCTCTGAGAATTTGGGAGAACTGGCTGTTGCTAGCAGGCTGTCTTGGAGCAAAACAAGTAGGGCACTAGAAAAAACATCCCAATACAACAGCATTAGTAAGTTTCAAACATGCATTCCAATTAAAATCAGTAATTGAAAGGCCAAGTGTAAATATTCTGTATCCACCTAACAAACTGAGAGCACATGGATCAGGACCATCTCTGATTGCCTGATACTCAGCTGTGAAGAAAATAAACCAGGCTTTTAAGCTTCCTGTTACCACATGGCAAATGGGAAAGCTCCTTACTCTACTTTTCACGGTCACTGGTCGCTAAGAAAGAAATGCACCTGAAGTGTACATGAAAGGGCAAGGTAACCAACAAACGCTACAGTCCTATTCTAGAAAACTCACTATGCTGGCTGGCTTACTGAGTTGTTACTAGTTTTAACTGCTATCTCAGGTTGGAACACTTTTTTGGTTCATGAGGAAGGGAAGAATAATAAATCAACTTAACTAGGCAAACCTAAAGTTCTAATTGGTCTAGTGACTTTGGTTTCCATGGGTAGACAAAAGAGGTTGTTCCAAGCTCTAATGGTGAGATTATAGTTATACCTCAGGATATTGGTCTGGTCTGACTTCTCCAGCACCTTCACCACCAAGAGGTTCACAGAGCGGATCACCTGTTGTCCTTCCTCTAGATCTTCAATCCGAGAGTCCAGCATTAAGGTGATGAGGCCATGCATCAGGTCTTTCAGTACCCCTGTGGAGGCCTCCCGAGCGAGGCTCTCTATCTGAAACAGCTATCCAATCATACTTGTGTTAAAGCGGTATGGAACCCAGTGTACAGAGCAAGGAAGATATGTTCACTAACAGGTGGGTGGCACATTCTAGCAAAAAATTATGTATTTTAAAAACTTCAGGGGCACCTGGGTGGCTCAGATGGTTAAGCGTCTGACTTTGGCTCAGGTCATGATCCTGGGGTCCTGGTATTGAGGTCCTGCATCAGGCTTCTTGCTCAGTGGGAAACATGCTTCTTCTTCTCCCTCTGCCCCTGCCCGCCCTCCCCCTTGTGCTCTTCTCTCTCAAATAAATAAAATCTTAAAAAAAAAATTTTCAGAGTATTTGGAGAAAAAAAAATCATCAGACTCCCTTAAACCTCCAGAAATAGCCAAAATTAACTGGAGTGCTTCCTTCCTTCCTGTTATAAAAGTACTTTTAGTGTGAGCAGTTATCTGTGACAATGCAGCCAGGGCCTACCATGCCTGATGAATTCTAGGCAGGAAGCAGAATTCTAGGCAGTATATAAGTAAGCATTCTATTTTGTACCCGAACAATAAGGCAAGCTGGGGTGTCCCCCAACATCCAGTGAAAGTAGTAAATTACATGTAAAACCCTGTAAGTGACATGGGACTTGCTGGAACTACACTGACTCAGGCTTTAGAACCCAGACAGGATGAGACTGAAGGGAAGCTCATGTTCTGCAGATGTGGCCTTACCGAAATCATGTTGCCAATGATACAGCTATACAGCTTGATGATCTCATCTTTCTCCAATTTCTCATCGGCCATATGTGTATTGTAGATGAGTCTTAGTTGCATGAACGTGGCTATCAGAAATTGATCAATATGGCCAGACATCGCTTCAGCTTTGTCTTCCTGTCTCAGGACCTCATCAATCTGGTAACAAAAACCCAAGATATAGTCTCCAAGCGTCATATTTTTAAGTAGTAGGAAAATACTTACAAGGATGTCTCTGTAATATTTATTTGCAAAGCACTTATATCTTACCTTGAAAAAAATCTAGTCACTTTACATATAAATAGTCCTTAGGGAGTCTAACATTTAGCACATGTTTATTGAGCAAGAGACTGTTAGGTCAATTAGTCACAGAGCCTATTCTAAAAGGTTCACTATCTAGATCAGGGAATATAATCCCAATGTTTAAATGTCTCATCTATTAAAGTGTTTTAATTCCCATTATATCTCATTTGATCATCCAACAGCTCTGAGAAGGAGTAAGGTAAGTAAGATCTCCATTTATCAGATAAGTAAAATAAAGCTCAGAAAGATCAGACTACTTAGTCCAAACTCAAAACTCAGGTTTCCAACATCCTGATCTGGTGTTCTTTTTGCTTTGGACCATTGGCTGTCTCTAATCATAAAATGTACTGCTATGGGAAAAAATGTATTTCCTATTCACTACTGTAAAAATATCTTTATGATTACATAAATAATTCCTGGAGACAAGCATGCTAATTTTCAACGACCATCCTTTCATGCAGGGGTGTCCTACTGTGCAATTCCAGGGAGCAGCATGGAGACAGACTGCAGTGTGAACAGTGCCCCCTGGTGGTGTGGAAGCCAGTGGTCCTACTTCATTGATAACTATGCATGTTTAGACACTGTAAGAACACACAGTTTTATACAACGAGTTGTTTAACAATGCTGCTTCAACACCGACACCATAAAAAATACTTTTTTTCCCCCCAGGGGGGGAGCTTACTTTTTTTTCTAAGATAATTAACATTAATGCCTGGTCAACATCTTTCATGTTCACAGAATCATATACAAGCATACTTGCACACATAAACGAGGTCAAGGTTTAGGGCATTGTTTATTCTACCAGAGGATTATAGTACATACACGTCTCTGCATCTAGCTTTCCTAGCTCAACAGAATATTATGAAAATCCCCAAAGGCCACAAGAATAGCTCTATTTAAAATAAAATAAAAAGCTCTATTTTTAAAGCCTTCTTAACAGTCCACATAGGCATGTACCAAAATTTACTCAATCATTCCCTTACCAAACTTTCAATGTGTTTCCAGTTTGGTTATTTTATTTACTATAAATAATGTTACAATAAACATCTCTGTATATGTATCCTAACATACTTGTGTTTATCTATCTAAAAGAAAGAGTCCCAGGAGTATAGTTTTTTAGTCTGAAGAAGACAACAATTATGGTATAATAGATATTACCATGTTGTTCTCGTTAAAATACACATTTAATTCACATTTCTATGTTTGTTTGTTTTTTTAAAGATTTTATTTATTCATAGAGACACACACACACAGAGAGGCAGAGACACAGGCAGAGAGAGAAACAGGCTCCATGCAGGGAGTCGCACGTGGGACTCGATCCCAGGTCCCCAGGATCACACCCCAGGCTGCAGGTGGCACTACACCGCTGCGCCACTGGGGCTGTCCTACATTTCTATGTTTAATGTATGAGTACTATTATTACAGAATCCCTATCAACTGTGTGTTATTACTTTTTGTCACTCTGAGGGAAAAGTGCTTATTATTACATTAATTTGTACTTTGTGGCAGAGGAGGGCCCGGACCCCTTTTTATGTTTTTACTGGCTTGGCTGTTTGGAGATATTCCATGATTTGCCTATTCACATCCTTTGGTCATTTTTCTGTTGGGTTCTCCATTTCTCATAAAAATTCATAAGAGCTCTGTTTCCTGTAATTATTAGTCCTTTGTTGGTCATATGGGATGCAAATATATATCACAATATACCACCTGTTCATTGACAGTATATGGTAGAGTTCTCCAGATTAAAATCTTAAAAATTTTGTATGATCAAATGTCTTATTCTGTTCTGGGTTTCCTTGTTTTTTAATGGTCTCCCCAAATTCTCTGGTTATTTAAAAAAAATTTGGGCAGGGGGAATCAATTGTTTTAAATTTCCACATGGTTACAAGGGTCTTATTTTTTTTCAATCTCTTCCTCCTCTGTAGTTGGTTCCTTCCTCACTCCTGACACTTAGATTTTTGTTCTCTCATCAGGCTAGTAAAGAATTTATTTTGTTTTACGAGGAACAAATTTAGATTTATTATTTTAAAAATCCATTTCATGAATTATAGTTTACCTCCTACTTTTAAATTTCTTTGGATTTATTTTTTATTTTTCTAATTTCTCGTTATGTACTGAGTTCCTTTATTTTAGCCTCTCTTCAATAATAAATTCATTTCAGGCAATATATTTTTCTGAGGTCAGTAGTTTCAGTAGAGTTTTAGAGAGAAATGCTTTCCTATTCACTATTAAGATTTTTTGGGGACGGCTCCTGTGTGGTTCAGTCTAGCCTCAGACTCGATTTTGGCTCAGGTCATGATCTCAGGGTTGTAAGATCAAGCCCTGAACTGGGCTTCACGCTCAGCAGAGAGCCTGCTTGGGATTCTCTCCCTCTGCCAGCCCCGCCATCTCCACTCCTGTCATTCTCTCAATCAAATTAACAATCTAAATTGTTAAAAATAAAGAGTTGTGGGTTTTTTTATTTTGGATCAAAGGGTTAGTCAGGAGCATGTTTCATACTTTTCCAAGTATTTTTTGTGACATTATTTATTAAACAAATTTGTTGGTCAGTATATCTTTATCATAGCATTTGTTAAGATATGAAAAAGTATAGACATTTTCAGAGACTATAAAATTCTCTTCACAGATATATATATCAAATCTGGTATATATGTTTACTAATATTTTTTTAAAGAAGATTTCTTTCAGACGGAGATGAGTTGGAGGGGGATTGGGGCAGAGGGAGAGGGAGACAAGCGGACTCCTTGCTCAGCAGGGAATCTGATGTGGGGTTTCATCCCAGGACCCTAGGATCATGACCTGAACCGAAATCCAGAGTCAAACGCTTAAATAACTGAGTCACTCAGATGTCCCACTAATATTCTTTATTAAGCTTTAACTTTAATATAACATACAAATCCTAAGAATACAATTGTTTTTAAAAAAATTACTTATTTATTCATGAGAGACTCGGGGAGAGAGGGAGAGAGAGAGAGAGAGAGAGAGAGAGAGAGAGACAGACACAGGCAGAGGGAGAAGCAGGCTCCATGTAGGAAGCCCGATGTGGAACTTGATCCCAGGACTCCAGGATCACGCCCCAGGCCAAAGGCAGGCTCAAATACCGCTGAGCCACCCAGTTGTCCCCTAAGAATACAACTTAACGAAATTCTATGCCTATGCATCCGGACATCTGCCATTGAGGACAAGCTATAGGACACCCAAAGCATCCTAAAGCTCTCTTCCTGCCCCCCCCCATGCTGGTACCTTGCCTTCCACCAGGGGTTACTATTCTTTCTGGGTTTTCCTTTTATTTATTTATTTTAATTTTTATTTATTTATGATAGTCACACAGAGATAGAGAGAGAGAGAGGCAGAGACATAGGTAGAAGGAGAAGCAGGCTCCATGCACCGGGAGCCCGACGTGGGATTCGATCCTGGGTCTCCAGGATCGCGCCCTGGGCCAAAGGCAGGCGCTAAACCACTGCGCCACCCAGGGATCCCCTTTTATTTATTTATTAAAAAACAAAACAAAACCCACTATTCTGACCTCTAAACTGGTAAGAATTATTTAATTCCTATGTCCCTATTTTTCATCTACTACATCTGTCCCAATTGTCTTAATCTGTAACTTGTCTTTTCATTTTTTCTTTTTTTAAAGTATACTTCACAACCAATGCGGGGCTTGAACTCATGACCCTTAGATTAAGAGTCACATACTCAACCGAGAGCCAGCCAACCAGCCAGGCACTCCACTTGTCTTTTCATTTTGTTATAGACAAGAGTATCTTGGGATAAGAGGAAGTTTTTAGAAATTTTAATGTAGTAAAAGATTTCTATTTTTTCCTTATGTTTTTTGTGTCTAGTTTAAAAAGAAATCCTTACATAATGTGAAGTAAAAAATGTTCTCCTATTAAGTTTTCCTTTTCACATCTAGGTCTTTAATTCATCTGAAATATACTTTGGTGCAGGAAATAGCAATCTAATTATACTGTTGTTCCCATGGAAAATAACTAGTCCTAGCACCATTTACTTATTAATCTAGGTTTTACCAAGTGATTTTTAATGTCTTTCTGTGTTAAGTTTCCTATAGATATGAGTCTATTTCTGGACTCTGTTCCATCTCAGTGGTTGAGCTGCTTGTCTGGGCCAATACTACACACTATCTTAGTTACAGTGGCTCTGTAGCCAAAGGTGATGCTGGTGATAGAAGCCCTCCACTATGTCCTCATTTTGAAAAAGTCTTGACTTCGCAATTTTTTTTTAAAGATTTCATTTATTTATTCATGAGAGAGAGTGAGAGAGAGAGAGAGAGAGAGAGGCAGAGCACAGGCAGAGGAAGCCTGATGTGGGACTTGATCCTGGGACTTCAGGATCACGCCCTGGGCCAAAGGCAGGCGCTAAACCACTGAGCCATCCAGGGATCCCAACTTTGCTATTTGTAAGCCCTTTTATCTCCCATATAAATTTAAGAATCTGCTTCACAACTGCAGAAAACTGTTGAGATTTTGATTAGAATGGCTTTGATTTGATAGGTTAATTTGAGAACTGGTAATTGACAACCCCGAATCCTGTGAACATAGTATACTTCCATTTATTTGGAAATTCTCTAATATCATTCAATTTTCCCTGTAAAGGTCTTATATAGAAAATGCCTGATTTATTCCTAGCCACTTAAACATTTTTGTTACTGAGAGTTTTATTTTTATCTCTTAATTTTCTTATGACAGTAAAAATTATATAATATAAAATTACCATTTTAGCCATTTTTAAGTATATAATACAACAGTATTAAGTACCTTCACAGTGTTATGTAAGCATCACCACTATTTCCAAAACTTTGCTATCATCCTAAACAGACTCCATACTCCTTAAATAACTCTCCATTCCTGTCTCCCTGGCCCTGGTATCCTCTATTCTACTTTCTATCTTCATGGATTTGCTTATTCTAGATACCTCAAATATGTGGAATCCTACAGTATTTGTCCCTTTGTGCTTGATTTATTGCACACAGCATAATGTCTCCAAGGTTCATCCATCTTATAGCATACATCAGAATTTCATTCATCTTTATGGCTGAATAATATTCCATTGTATGTACATTCCACATTTTGTTCATTCACCTGTTGATGGACTCTTGTTTTCCACCTTTTGTCTGCTGTGAATAATGCTCCTATAAACACTGGTGCACAACTATCTGTTTGAGTCCCTGCTTTCTGGGAGTGGAATTGCTGGATCTTATTGTAAGTCTATGTTTAACTTTGTGAAGAGCCACCAGACTGTTTTCCATAGTGGTTGCACCATTTTATGTCCTCACCAGCAATGCAACACAGGTTCTCATTTCTCTACATCCTTGCCAACATGATTCCCATTTGTAGAAAAAAAATCCTAATGGGTGTGAAGTGGTATCTCATTGTGGTTTTGATCTGCATTTCCCTAATGACTAGAATGGCAAACAACTTTTCATGTGTGTTTACTAGCCATCTGTGTATCTTCTTTGGAGAAATGTCAGTTTAAGTTCTTTGCCCCCCCCCCCCAATCTTTTTGTGGTTGGTTGTAGTTCTTTCTGTGTTCTGGATATTAATCTTATATCAGATATATAATTTGAAAATCTTTTCTCCCATTCTGTGGGATGTCTTTTTACTCTCTTGATAGGGACCTTTGATGCATTAAACTTTTAAATTTTGATGAAAGTTCAATTTAATTATTTTTTCTTTGTTGTCATTGCTTTTGGTGTCATACCCAAGAAATCACTGCCAAATCCAGTAACATGAAGATTTTCCCCTAATTTTTTTTAAGGTTATTATAAGAGGCATGATGAAAGATTTCACAACTTCACTGGAATGGGCAGCTTCACACAATGCCATCTCAATAATGATTTATTTCAGTCTACATACTTTCTGAGAATGTTACCATCTCTAAATAAGAAATAATCCTTGGAACACTTGGGTGGCTCAGTTAGTTAAACTTCTGACTCTTGATTTTGGCTCAGGTCATCTCAGGGTCATGGGACTGAGTTCCGTGTTGGGCTCTGTGCTCAGCAGGAAGTGTGCTTCAGATTCTCTCCCTCTGCTTGCTCTCTTTCTCAAATAAATAAATCAACCAAGAAAGAAAAGAAAGAAAAAGAAAAAGAAAAGAAAGAAAGAAAGGGGGGAGGAGGGAGGGAGGGAGAGAATAGTTTTCCTTCAGGTTTTTCTGGAAGCAAAATGCCTCCTTCGGTTGCAGTTGGCTGTACTCCTTTCAACCAACACTTGGTCAAAGAGGGAAAGAAACTTTCTTAATGCCTGTCCTGCCATGACTCTGGCCACCAGAGTTCATACTCTGCTCTTGAGCTGCCACTGCCACAAGACCCTTCCCCCCATATTTTCTTCTAAGAGTTTATAGCTTTAGCTATTATATTTGTCTTTGATCCATTTTGAGTTAATTTTTTTATATAGCATAAGAGTCCAACTTCATTCTTTTACATGTGGATATCCATTTTTCTGGCATCATTTGTTGAAAAGACTGTTCTTTCCCCACTGAATGATCTTGTCACCCTTGTCATTCAGACCACTAATATGGTTTCTGCAGTGATCATCCTCTCCCTTTAGTCCATCTACTCAATTTTAAAATTCTGAAACCATGTTTTATTTTATTTTTTTGCCAGAGAGAATCTTGATATGTAATAATAAGTCCTCTTTTTATTTTATTTTTCTTTATTATTTTATTTTTTTTTAGTAAGTCCTCTTTAAATACTCTTTCCACACCTTATTCCCTTCCCCTGTGGTCATCTTGTCCCCTCTAGCAATTCCATTGTGCTAAGAGATTACCATTCTGTTTTTTTTTTTTTTTCTTCCCCGTTACTGAGTCTCTTATGGTGTGGTTCATTATTATTCTAACCTAGTCAGGATTCACTCTTGGGTCTGCCTTCGGAAAGCCTCAATTTTGGCAATCTGAGAATGGGAAACATGGTAGTTTCTCCCCTTCTAAGTTTGTGGTATGCCAGCTTGCAATCTATCAGTCATACAGCACAGCATTAAGAGCAGGTACTTCTGCTCTTCTGTCTCTGAAGGTACAAAACCTAGAGACTTCCCAGCCTCAGCCAGTGAATTCAGCCTTTTTGTTTAGCAACCTATAGTTCCCTGGGGGCCAGGGAGAACACTGGGTCCTCCTATTAACACTCATATAAACCACTGCTGTCCTTTATTTAGGGGATCTTCTGGTCTTCATGGATGAAAAGAGACTTCTTTCCAGGATTTTTGGTGTTTCCATCTTCTTCCCTGGGCTCTGCACTATTGAACTTCAGGTTTTCCTGAAGGCCTATATGTGGAAAAGGCTTTTACTTGTACCAGATGGAGCTTGAAACTTGTACATACTTCAGATACCAACTACCTGACCCAGCAGCTCCTCTGCTCAGATGGGTTTGAAGTCGATGGAGAAAGGCAACAGGAATGCATGTATTAAAGTCACTATTTTGGGGATCCCTGGGTGGCGCAGCGGTTTGGCGCCTGCCTTTGGCCCAGGGCGCAATCCTGGAGACCCGGGATCGAATCCCACGTCGGGCTCCTGGTGCATGGAGCCTGCTTCTCCCTCTGCCTGTGTCTCTGCCTCTCTCTCTCTCTCTCTATCATAAATAAATAAAAATTTAAAAAATTAAAAAAAAAAAATAAAGTCACTATTTTCTAGAATGCCCTCCAATGTCGAAACTTAATAGGAGACGATTTGTCAAACAATAGCAAAAATCTTTTGCTGAGATCCCCAGTTCTTCCATTTCTAGCCTCTGCCTTCACAGAGATATCAAACAGACTACTCAAACTTAACACAGCAAAGACATAGCTCTTCATTTCCAACCTCAAGATTGCTCTTTCTTCAGTTTTCCCTATTCTCAAGAAACACCACCATCCATCCACCCAGGTGCTCAAGCCAAAAATCAAGGAGTTACTGTTCTTTTCTTACCTTACTTTTCACATCCCATCTGTCTCCAAGTCTTGTGGATGATACTTATCTAAAGATACTCTGGAACCATCCACTTTTCTTCTTCCCCACTATGATAATCCTGGTGGATGTGATATTATCTTTTATATAAATTTCAGTCATAACTTTGTAACAGATCTGGTCTTAAGAGAATGGCCAGAGAGACATTTTCCCCAATAAAAATAAAGTACAAACATTATAGAAATGTTGAAATATAATAAAGGAATTTATAAAATCCTAAATCAGTTGAGAATGAATTGTCAATCTGATGCTCCACGCCCATCTCATACTTCGCTATGTATTTCTTTGTCACAAGGACATTCTCCTTCATACTCCCTGAGGCACACTCAAAATCAGAAGATTAGTATTGACATTGTTACCATTTAATCCTCAGGCCCTATTCTATTTTCTCTAATTGCCCTGATCACATTCTTCACAGCTAAAGGCCAGTCTAGAATCATGTACTACATTTAGTCATGTCTCTCAGTCTCTTTTTGGTCTAGACTAGTCCTTAGTCTTCCCTTGACTTTCTTGACCTTGACATTTGTAAAATATCCCTTTGTTTGCATTTGTTTGAGGTTTCTTCATGATTAGATGACATTAGGAATGTCGGCAAAGTGATGCAGAATTTCCACTGGATCCTACAATGTGACACAGAATTTCATCTTGTCTTATTACTTATGTTCACTTTGATCACTTCAAGGTGATGTCTGCTAAGCTTCTGTACTGTCGACTTAAAGTATTTTGTATTTTTTGGTTACTTTTTGTATATTAGTCATTTGCATTTTGTGGGGTGGTACTATGAATCTGTAAATATCCATTTCTCTTCAAAATTTTAATTTATATGGGTATGGACTTGTTTCCTATTTGGTTACATTTTATTGAATGTATTTCCTAAATTTTATTCAGTTCATTGGGTTAAACCCTATCATTATCATTATTGGTTTTGATGTTGGGTCCTTCTGACCTGTCCCTATCATTCTTTGAGCCTTTTCCTACTATCTGGTACAATACGATGTTCCAGGATTATCCTATATTTTTCTAATTCAGCCCTAGAATCTACCCCTTCTCCAAGGAGCTCTCATTCCCCTTTAGTGGAAAATGGTATTTAGAAGCCAAGATCTGGAGGTGCTGGTTACTGTTGGGGCATTGCTATTCTTAGGTCCTCTCAATTAAAAGAACTAGGGAATATATGTATATTACATACATACATATATATCTATAGCATATACTTATACCACATATATACATATATACACATTTACATCGATATTTATTTCTACTTTTGAAAATCATGAGTTCATACTGACACATCGAATCTAATTCTGGTCCAATACCAGAGTTTATTCTATTTTGCTTTCCTTTCATATTTTAGTGGTTTTATTTTCTGGCTGTAAGAAATGTGACTTCTATTTTCCTTATATTTCTATGGCCAATCTCTTGGTATGTAACAAATCTCCCATCTCTGCCCCCAGTCCTTCCCCATGCAGATGCCTATTTCTCCAGCTTCATTGCTGACTCCCCATTCTGAGCCACCTGCATGCTGCCTCGTGCCCAACACACGTGGATATCCTCCTCATCTTGCCTGGGAATCTATCATGCCAGAGTGGCTGTCTACACAACATCCTCTTTATCTTGCTTGGGCTCTGACTCCTGACTCTGCATCACCCCTCCTGTAAGACACCATCCTCACTCTTGCATTAGGCCATGATGGCTCCCCACCCCCACCACCTGCCACAAGGTGGATGCCTACCTTGCTCTACCAACTTACTGGCTTTCCAACTAGATTGTTAGGAAAGGGAAGCAGAAGAAGAGAATGATTTTTAAAAATTACATAGCTTCTTTACTCAAAATTCTCTAATGGTATCCCATCACACTTAAAATAAAATCCAAACAACCTACCAAGGAGCTTTAAAGATCTACATCGATGAGATGATCTCTTTTTTTTTTTTAAGATTTTATTTATTTATTCATAGAGACAGAGAGAGAGAGAGGCAGAGACACAGGCAGAGGGAGAAGCAGGCATCATACAGAGAGCCTGACATGGGACTCGATCCAGGGTCTCCAGGATCACACCCTGGGCTGCAGGTGGTGCTAAACCGCTGTGCCACCGGGGCTGCCCGATGAGATGATCTCTGTCCACCTCTCGAATCTCATTCTGTACCATTCTCCCACTTGCCCACTCTGCTCTGGGTACATGGGCCTTGTGTTGTTTCCTTGAATATTCCAAACTCATTCTTCCCTATAGCTTTTGTATTAGCTGTTCCCTCTGCTTGCATCCCTGACCACCAATCTAAGTAACTACTCAGCTCCTCTCTTTGATCACCCCATTTGAGTTATATTTACACAGTAAATGCTATTATCTGGTATTTTCTTATTTACTTATCTTTCCCTGTCCACTAAAATGTAAGTAAGTTCCATGAGATTTGGTGTCTACTTATTCAGTGCAATATCTCCAGCCTCTGGTGAATGAATGCAAAGTGTAAAGAGCAAGTGTCTATGAGAGCCATATCCAGGGAGGCAGGTGATGACACTGAGTGGTCCCTGTGCAAAACTTTTTCATCACGGCAGTGCTGAATGCGGCCTACACCTCCTTTAATTCTGTAACCAGTACGCAGCCACCACTTGTACAGCCTCCAATGCCAATGGAATTACTGCCATGGGTAATACCCCCATTACCTGTGTCAGAGCTTGGATGCTCGTGTTGATGTCACCACTGGCAACTTGGGAGATAATGAAATTGATTGTGGATGCTGTATTACTGTGCATGTCATCGAAGTGTGGAGAAACAGCCCGGATTCTAGAGAGCAAAGGGAAAAAATTCAATCTTTGTTACAAGACATCCCAGTGGCATCTCCAGGTCTTTGTAAAGAACTGTTACCAGCCATACAGTAATCAGTTCTAAAAAGTTCTGACTGCACAGAAATCTCTTTTCATCTGTGCATTCTCATGATCAGACACTGCTGACACTTAAATGAGAGAGATTAACTTACTTGGGTTCAGGAATAAGGACTGGTTCAAAAATGTCATCCAATTTGTGCTGAACAAGCTCTGGCATTTCACATCGGACTGTACCATTGTCATTCTCAATCTCATCTAGATCCAGCTGGAATTCTCGGCGCACTATCTGGGCTGCCTCAGGATGTCCACTCATACTTCGGGCTTGGCTAAGGGAAGCAAAAGGAGGCTCCTGAACTAAAGGAGATTTCTGAACCAAAGAGCAAGAGTAGCACTGCCAGTTGTCCCAAAGCTTCAAGACAGATGTTCAACTTCTGGTTTCAGCCCCCCTGAATGATGTAAGTCCTTGAGTCTAAGCAAGTGCCTTCAATGGGCAACAACACTGGTTCATGAATACCCTTGGAGGAGATCATTCTAGCTTGTATTTAGAATACCTTTCAAATGATAAGTATTCTCTCTAGTTCACTAAAGCCAACAAACCTTGTACTGCTATTTCAGATGGGGCAGAAAATGATTAATAAAATATACAGACTAAAAGCTCTCTACTTGGGCAAAAATTTAAGAAAAATCTTGATTGGCTGGCTCTTTTCTGCCAAATTAACTGGTGTTTAAGTTTTTCTAATCATAAGCATTCTTCCATGCAGTGTTTGGAACATTTTATACGTTGAGGGACAGTCACCTTCACTCTTGACAGGTCAGGGACAGCATTACATCCAAGCGATAGGTATTTAAGGCTTTCAAATTCAAATTGGTTAACATTAGATATTGCATATAGCCCAAAATAGAGCTGTCTTGCTTAGGAGGCTATATTTTGAGTCTCTATGCCAATTCTGTGTTGCATGCATTTTACTTATCAGCCATATCTGAAGAATAGGAACCTGAGCATGGCCAGGTATAACACAAGGAAAAAGGTGAATTTAGCTACTTGACATTGAGTTGACACCTCTGCTAGCCAGTTGACTTCTAGGGAAGGACTGATTCATGGGATACTTATGGATACCTTCTAACCTGTTTAGAGTTATAAACTCTAAACCAATTGCCCTCCAGAGGGGATGAATCCAAGTCAGAAGTTAGAAAGATATAAGAGCCCTGCTAATGAGAAATTAGCAGGCAGTACTTACATCCTATAAGTGCGATACATAATTCTGTCCACGGAAAAGCAGTGAAAGAAGGCACAAGACTATTTAGAAGTGGTTTTGAGACAAAGACAAAGACAATGAAGACTGAAGGATTAAACATTTGGCTACAAGACATTTCCCCAGACATTCTGTCATGCATGGTAATGGCTACAGAAACTCAAGATTATGTTACAGGATAAGCTCTAAGCACACAAGGCAAAGGCCACTGAGATGTTCTTAGACAAGTGTCTCCATCTACATACTTGAGTTTGGAGGACATGTCTTCTGCTGGTCCCTTGCGCAACATGTTGGCGTTGGAGTTTATGCTCTGCGTGCGCGGAGGTTTCTCCTCCACCTGTTTTACTGGGGCAGCTGAAGGCCTCTTTGCTGACCGCTTAATCCTCTCCTCAAGCATGCTCATATCTTTTTCAGAGAGCTGTAAGAAGAGCCCAAATTTAATTTATTCTCTCCAGAATATGAAGAGAATTAAAAACCTAATTGGAAGATTCAAGAGTCAATATCCATTCATATATTGAAGCAAGCAGAACCTACTATGTTGGTGTAAGTTTATTTTCAAAACACTAGCTACATTTTCAATCAACTATTGTTAAAACTTTCTATATTAGAAGACTCTATGAAAGAAAGAATACAAAAGGAAAGGATATTAATAACTACAAAAGAAAAGACCAAAGAGTAAATGACGCTTCCTCATGTCTCTTGTGTCACCACTACGTCAACTAAAGGCAAGAAGCTTCACTTTTGATCATCTGTAAAATTCCCATTTGCTTTATCTCCTTCACTGACCTGTAGTGAGGATGTAAACAGTTAACACAGGTAAAAATATATAAAAACCGTGCAAATATATATAATACTAGGATATAAGTGGAGCAAAGGACTGAGATACAACCACAAGTGACTGGCTCAAACAAGTAATAAGCAATGAGAGCACCTGACATGTCTGCATAGTGTGGCTTGTAGCTGTAGCTAAAGACTCTTCTGATCTGACAGGTACCAGAATTATACCTATGAATACTTGTTCACTAAAAACTAATTGCACTAACAATTCTAGAGCAGATTTCTTAGGCAGAATATAAACCCAGACTAGCTCAGGATTTCATTCAAAAACAGTTCTCAGGACACTTGGGTGGCTCAGTAGTTTAGCGCCTGCCTTAGGCCCAGGGCGTGATCCTAGAGTCCGAGCATCGAACACATCGGGCTCCCTGCATGGAGCCTGCTTTTCCCTCTGCCTCTCTGTGTCTCTCATGAATAAATAAAATCTTAAAAAAAAAACCAAAAAAACAAAAAAACAGTTCTTGTTTTTAAAGCAACTGTATAACTTTTCTTTCTCAGAAAAGAAAATCTGATTTCCAGTAAGACATAGCATAAATTGCCCTACAACAATCAGAGACACCCTCAAGGTGTTTATGCTCTGCGTGCTATGCTCAAGGGTTTATTTGGACTCTAGGACACACTGGGTTAAGCTTAATAAAACGTGAGAAACACTTAGCTCGAGTTGCAATGACATGAAAGCTGACCCCTAAGTGATTCTGCAATTCACATGTTGAAAATGTTCAGAGAAAAGTCACTCACAGTTCCAATGAGTTTGAACACCTGATCTCCATGTACATTGTACACAGTGACGATGGTGTTGAGGGCAGCATTGCGCACAGCGTTGTCACGGTCTCCTATGTGAATCGCTATCTCTTTTAAGGCTTTCCCTGGGGTTGGTTGGCAAACATTCATGCCATAGGACTCAACCAGACACCCCAGTTCTTCCAGGCACTCTGATGGGGGAGAAAGGTTAAATTAATGAGACCCAACACACATTCGGCTTAGAGACTTATCTTTACTAGATAAATTTGCCTTAGATACATGAAGGACTAAAATCTTATTCTGTCTCTACTTAGAATTTTTCCTTGTTTACTGCTTTCTGATAAAACACATAATAAAATAATAGTGTTACAGCAAGTGCTCCTGGAAGAAAGGGATGCCTGTGAGTCAGATGGCCCCTGTGCACTTGATTTTGTCACCAGGGTGGTACTGAGTGGTGCCTGTATCACCTGATACTCTGGCTCCACCAGTGTGCAACTCATCACTCTCACAGTCCAAATCGGAAGATTGGAATCAACTAGATGGACACTGAAGAAATGTCCTTGTTCATCTACAAACTATTTCTTTTAGAGGTCACTGCTGTACAGACTCATGCCTCAATTTAAATTGTTGCTTCACCTGCTCTTTGCTTAGAGTTTTTGGATTTGGTTCCTTCCATGATGAAGGGGAACATCTTGCTGGCTGGGTAGACAAGGCACATCCGGTTCAGGATGGCACGGACATCTTTACGAATGACATCCTTTGGTTCTCCAACCTAGTTGACAAGGAGAACAATGAATGAGGCATTTCCTGAGGGGCAAAGGGTCCTCCCATGTGTCACTACATCTTGGAAGAACAGGGGCACATGAATGAACAGTGGAATAAATGAAAAAGGGAGAGGGAATCAAGGGTGGGAACTGAGGTCAGCTGGGAACTTGGGCAGTCTTTCAGAGTGAGAACAATGTATTACCTTGAGGATGAGATAGGGGATGAAGGAAGATGCTTCATTCTCAGTAAGATGATACTCCTCCTCACTTAGCAGGGTGAAGAGTAATTTTAAATATTCTAGGGCTTTCATCAGGACGCTGGTATTGGTGTCAAAAAATCGCAGGGTAAGCCACTTTAAGATAAGATCCAGGCAACCAATAACACCCTCTTTTTCACTCTCCAAGTGCTTAAAACAAAAGACAAATAAAATTGTATAAAAATTTAAGTTCCATTAGGTAAGGACCTTATAGATTTTACTAGAGTCCAAGAAGAAAACTAGATTCTTATGATTCTATTTAAGACCTAAAGTTTTGATTAAATAAATAATACACTCATGTAAAAAAAAAAAATCTAAAAATTTGAGAGTCATTTATTCTATCAAATAATTAAAAAGCCCCCAAAACAGAGAACATGGTGTATTCTAGTTTCTTCTCAAGTCATGTTAACTTCTGGTTATTTCACAAGGCTCAGTATTCTCATGGATCTGATATACATGTGTATTTATCTACAGCAAACCTACATCAACCATGACAGCAAGGGCTTTATTATGATGCTGAAAGTCTGAGTGAAACATCTCATCTTGTAACCACTTAGCCACACAGCTAGACATCTGAGTCTTTAGTTGCTCAATGTATTCATCCCGTGGAGTAGTAAAATTCCACTTCAGCACCTAAAAAACAGTCAAAAGGGATTATAAGATGTTCAACTGAAATGAGGTAGAGAACATTATTTAAAGCATCTGCAGAAATCAATTTAATAGAATATTTTAAAATTTGACAAGATTAATTTGTTATTAAATATGAATGCAAAATGTATTATCAAGCAGTCATACTTCTGGAAGCTTAACTCAACATCTTCTAGGAATAGAATATTCAGCAATTCTCACTAGAAAAAAAATCAATGCTCTATTAATGTACAGCATGGTGGATGTTATTAGCACAATTTTAATAAAGGAAAAATTTGAAATATCAAAATTAAAAATATACATCCATTCTAGTAGGAGTTTAATAAAGATATATTCACATATGTGCACAAGTACCCACATTCAAAGATGCTTACGGCAGAATAGTTTATAATAGTGAAAGACTAGAAGCAACCTAAATGTTTATATTGTGGGTTGGGGACAAAGAAAGGTACATACATATGACGTACCAAAGAATGAATGGATATATGCATAAGTTAATGTAATGACCTTTAAGATATTACAATCATTAAAAGAAAAAAGTAAAATACAGAACAAAGAGTATAGAGCATGTTCCCCGTGTGTAAAAAGCAGGCTATATATTTATACATATATGATCATATAGTATGAAATACTCATACTTCTGAATACACAAACACACTGGTAATATCTTCTCTGTGGAGGGAGACTAGAGGAAGACTTGCTTCTCATACTACATACACTCTGGACTTTTCATACTGCTTGACTTTTTTTTTTTTTTTTTAAGATTTTATTTATTTATTCATGACAGACATAGAGAGAGAGGCAGAGACACAGGCAGAAGGAGAAGCAGGCTCCATGCAGGGAGCCCGATGTGGGACTCGACCCCAGGTCTCCAAGGATCACACCCTAGGCTGAAGGCGGTACTAAACCGCTGGGCCACCGGGACTGCCCCTGCTTGACTTTTTTAAAAACAATGTACATATTTTGACAAAACATCTAACTGCCTAGTAACACCAAAACAACATAAAAAGAGAAATGATTGAAGCAGAAAGATAAGTCACCAAATCTGTCTTTTGAGGTGTCAGGTACATGAAGGATTAAACAAGCAACCTACTACAGATGTGTAATTCATAAAAATCAAGGAGCATTTTCCATTCTTTGATTATAAAAATTAAAACAATTAATGTTTCTTTCCATTTGGAGGAAGAATAGGTAATAATAACTCCATTCTATGATCCTTGGAGCTAATGCTCCCAAAGCTGTCCTAGAGAAGAAACAAGCTATAATTTATAAGCAAAAGGTTCAGTTCATTATTAGGTATTTCATAATGAAATGAATTTCATACAGTAAAGTTATTTTTGATTAGAAAAACAAAAAAGCAAAAAAACTCTTGAAAAAGTTCTTGTCCCTTCCTTACCTTTAATCCTTTTTCATCCTTCATTCTTTGCTCTTTTCCATTTGGAACAACAATGAATATAGGACCAGATTTGTCTTCATCCTCCTTTAAGCTGGTTTTGCTAGGTACTTTCTTCCCTTGTGCACTCTACAGCCAAAGTTCAGGGAACACTGGTTAGCTAGGCTACTAGTCTTTGGGAACATGATGTTATTACCCAGTAAGTGGTCATTCTATAAACCATGTACTCTCTATATTATATTCTCCATGAAAGAAACAGATGAGCAACAGAATCTTACATATACTATGTTTCTGTATAGGTTTTCCAGAAATGTTTCTCTCTTTTTTTTAAGTAGTCTCTATGCCCAACATGGACTCCAACATGGGACTTGAACTGATAACCAAGAAATCACAACCTGAGCCAAAATCAAGAGTTGGATGTCCAACTGAATGAACCATTCAGGTGCTCTCAGAATTTCTTTTTTTAAAAAGATATTCTTTATTCACGAGAGACACAGTCGGGGGGGGGGGGGGGCAGAGACGCAGGCAGAGGGAGAAGCAGGCTCCCTGCAAGGAATCCGATGTGGGACTTGATCCTGGAATCATGCCCTGAGCCAAAGGCAGACAGACGCTCAACCAGTGAGCCACCCAGGAGTCCCTCAAAAATGTTTTTAGTACATTCTCAAGTAACTGTGGGTTACCAAGGCATGTAATGTAGTTGGAAAAACTCTAAAAAAAAGTCTATGACCCAGACCAATGACAGATGATAAAGATTTCATCCATCCATTCACGCAAGACACACACACAGAGAGAGAGAGAGAGAGAGAGAGAGAGAGAGAGAGAGAGGGGCAGAGACACAGGCAGAGGGAGAAGCAGGGTCCATGCAGGAAGCCCGACATGGGACTCGATCCGGGACTCCAGGACCACGCCCTGGACTGAAGGCGGCGCTAAACCACTGAGCCACCCAGGCTGCCCGGGTCATAGACTCTTTATTGGACAGCTCTTTTCTAATTTTTTTTTTTAATTTTTATTTATTTATGATAGTCACAGAGAGAGAGAGAAAGAGGCAGAGAGACAGGCAGAGGGAGAAGCAGGCTCCATGCACTGGGAGCCCGATGTGGGACTCGATCCCGGGTGTCCAGGATCGCGCCCTGGGCCAAAGGCAGGTGCCAAACCGCTGCGCCACCCAGGGATCCCTGGACAGCTCTTTTCTTTCTTGAAATCTTTGATACCATTTACAGCTTTCCACATTAATGACATTTTAAATGGCATTTACACATCTTAGTCAAGAAAGCTTTTCTGTTTCTCTTCATATGAAATGTATCTCTGTCACATCAATATAACTGGATATTCTCTGAACCTGTTTCTAGAGAAACTTGCTAGGAACATTTTAAATCATTATTAAAGTGGTTTTGAAAAATAACCTAAGATTCTGAATCTTTGTATCAGATAGAAGAAAATAGGGAGCATTCAGAATATGTTTTTTTTTTTTTAAAAGATTTTATTTATTTATTCATGAGAGACAGAGAGAGAGAGAGAGAGAGAGAGAAGCAGAGGGAGAGGCAGAGGCTCTGTGTAAGGATCCCAATGTGGGATTCAATCCTGGGACTCCAAGATCATGCCCTGGGCGGAAGGCAGGCGCTAAACCACTGAGCCACCCAGGGATCCCCAGAATATGTCTTTAAAATAATATTTGATTTTCAAAACTGGCACCATTATTAATTATTAATGTAAATGTAGCAAAAGTCCATTATTTCTAGTAGGCCAGAATTTCTTTCTAGTTCAAACACTGAAGTCATTCAGTTAAAACAAGTATGAGATCATTTATGTGAAACTGCTTCATAAACTGTAAAAGACTGGGGGAAAAAAGTATAGCATTAAGAACAGAGTCAAAAATACTTCAAAGCACTTGTGATCAAAATACTAAAATAAGCACTTGTTAAATTTGGGATGAGGACAGTGGGAAGGACAGGAAAAGAACAGCTTCACTGGACAGTTTAGAAGATAATTACCTATTTAAATTAACTCACTGAGTTAAAGGACCATGCATAGGGAAGGAAACAAATAACTGCAATATTCAAAGGAATGGCCAGAGTGCTCATTCTATATAAACATATAATAATAAATGTACTGGGGGCACCTGGGTGGCTCAGTTGGTTCAGTGTCCAACTCTCAGTTTTGGGTCAGGTCATAACCTAATGGGTCATGAGATGGAGCTCAGAGTCAGGCTCTGCGCTCAGCAGGGAGTCTGCTTGAGGCTTCTCTCCCTTTGTCCCTCCCCGGGCTTGGGCTTGCTCATACTCTCTAATAAGTAAATAAATCTTAAAGAAAAATAAATAAATAAGAGTAGTAATGATCATAATTTGATCTTTTCTAATAGAATGACTCAGTGTACAAAACACACTTAAAAGCAATTCTATATCTAACTATGCAGAGTTAACATACCTTTGCTTTAGAGGAAACTCCTAGAGCTTTGGCCTTTTTCGGATCAGGCTTGGGTTCTACAGTGCTGGAAACAGAATCTTCAACAGGTGCTTTGAGAAAAAAAAAGGCATCTACTATAAATATAAACTCTAATATCACTTTATTCTGAGTAGGTTAAATATATAATGATGAAAAAGCCTACAGTTTTAAATGTGTCAGTTTAGAAAGTATTTTCTTTTTTTTTTTTTGAAAGTATTTTCAATTAGATTTTTTTCCTCATCTTTTTTTCTGCCTCAATTACCTTTTTTTTTATTTTAAAGATTTTATTTATTTATTTATTCATGAGAGACAGAGAGAGAGAGAGAGAGAGAGGGAGAGAGAGAGAGGCAGAGACACAGGCAGAGGAAGAAGCAGGCTCCATGCAGGGAGCCCGATGTGGGACTCGATCCCGGGTCTCCAAGGATCACTCCCTGGGCTGAAGGCAGGCGCTAAACCGCTGAGCCACTCGGGAGTCCCATGCCTCAATTACTTTTTAAGCATAACCCTAAGAAATTAACTTAATAAATTTCCATCTACTTTGCCAACAGTTAAGTTGAAGTTTTAAAACTATTTTCTAAATAACAGTTAAAAACCCCTCTTTCCTAGATGGATACTTCCTTAAGGATAGGGTCTGTCATTGCTGATAGTATTTATTTACCATATAGCAAGATTCCAACAAATGTTGTAATTGAATACATACTTTGATACCAACAGTTGTACACTGTAAAATTTCTAACCCTATAGTATCAATAGTTTCTACACCACCAAATGAATAACATTTCATTTAAGCAGGAAGTCTAGAGAAGTGGTTACAGATTAGAGTTTTATTTATACATGATGGAATTTTAACATTAGGATGAAGAAATCAAGAATTTTCTCTAAGAGATTAGTAAATACTAGAATGAATCAGCAAACGGGCAATTCAGTGGAAGAACTCATTTGGGAATGAGGAAGAGGAATTACATGCTGGTTCAGGCACTGATTGGTTGTCCTTGTGCCAATCACTTAATCTTTTGGGTTTACTCATCTCTTAATAAAGGGGATTAAACTACATGGTCTCAATTCACCCTCTAACATTTAATAGCAGAAAATGTATGGAAACCTTAAAAATAGTACAGAACACTCATTTTCTGGAGTATTTCAATGTGCTATTCCAAAACCCCTTTTTGGACTTTGAAACCAAATTAATAATATTCATACCTTTAGCAACAATTTCTAGCATAAACTTAACAAAATGTTTGTGGTAGAAGGATAAGGAGGGAAGGTGGGAGGGCAGGAAAGAGGACCTAGGATCTAAGCTGTTAGGAAATACAGTAAGAAATGAAGGCTCAATTTCTTTTTAGATTGCCCTATGCTACTTCCTTCCCCCTTAACCCTCTCAAAATAGTTACCTGAAGATGGCTGGAATTTGGCTGGAGCTGACCCTCCCATTGGTTTGGAACTTGCTTTAGCAGATGCAGCAGGCTTGGCTGGCATGTTAGCTTTGGCTTTCTCTAGCATGGCCAATACTTGATCTTTAGAAGTTGGCTAGGGAGGCAACATAACAGGAGAAGTGAGAGGCCACATACATGATACTCATACTATGCTTACTAACAGAGCTGCTGTCAAACACATCATTGAACTCCTAGTTTTGAAATACCTATGAAGTAAGGGAGGTGGCACACAGTGCAAGAGAAGTAACACATTATGAAGTCATACTAAATTAGCTACCATTCTAGAAGGTTGTAATTTTTGCCCCTGCAGAGTCAGGTTCTTTGAGTTCTGCGTACTGTTCGATATTGTAGATTTGCTCTCATTGGGATTTCAAGTGCAACTCCTAGGAGGTAATATGATCTCTTGCCTATATAAACTCATGTTCAATATTTTTCTAATGGCTTTTAACAGCAGCAAACCACAAGAAGTAATACCTTTAGTTTCCCGGTAGCCTTGGCCATTTTCTCATATCCCAGATGCATCATGAAAAACGGCAAGGCATCTTGGGCCTTCTTCCGCACATCTCCATTGCGATCCTCCAGGCATGAATAGAGATGGGGAACACAAAGGATAAGGTCTGTGGGGGTGGAACGAAGAGTTGGTAGTTTCTCAGCCAGCCAGCCCAGAAGCTGCCAAAAGAAATAAAGACCAGTTATACACTTCAAGTGGAAAATTATTACTTACATCTTATGCTTTATGACTGCATCAGTACCAAACACTGAATTAGTTCTTACGCTACAACTTCCCATTATAAAATCAGTAATTTTCATTGTTCAAGAACTACGCTGTATTTAAATAATATACACAAAGATGACAATCTTCTTTAAGATAAGGACATGGTGGGCAGCCTGGGTGGCTCAGCAATTTAGCACCACCTTCAGCCCAGGGTGTGACCCTGGAGACCCAGGATCCAGTCCCCATCAGGCTCCCTGCTAAGAGCCTGCTTCTCCCTCTGCCTGTGTCTCTGCCTCTTTTTCTCTGAGTCTCTCATGAATAAATAAAATCTTTTTTAAAAAAAAAGAAAGATAAGGACATGGTTCTTTGGACCATACTTAAGCATTAAACTCTAAAGTTCTGGGGCACCTGAGTGGCTCAGCGGTTAAGTGTCTCTGCCTTTGGCTCAGGTCGTGATCCTGGGGTTCTGGGATCGAGTCCCACACTGGGCTCCCTGTAGGGAGCCTGTTTCTCTCTCTGCCTATGTCGCTGTCTCTGTCTCTCGTGAATAAATAAATAAAATCTTAAAAAAAAAAAAACTCTAAAGCTTTACTTTTTTTTTTTTTAACTCTAAAAGCTTTAATAGTTCTTAATGTATTTTAAAGATGAACAACTTTTCACTTATCTTTTTAAAAAAATTCTAAGAATTTACCTAGCCAGAGAAAATGCAGAACACTTATCTGATCAGGGGAGGACAAGTTCTACCAGGACTTGTTTTCAGCCTTATATCAACAGTTTTTCTCTATTCCTTCAAAATAATTCATATCTCTATTTTTTAGTTGAAGTTTGTATTGATAATTGTAGTCATATGGAGTTATATAAGAAATAACACAGATCCCATGCACTCAGTTTCCTCCAACAGTAGCACTTTATAAAATTATACATAGGGACACCTGGGTGGCTCAGTGGTTGAGAGTCTGCCTTTGGCTCAGGGTGTGATCCAGGCGTCCTGGGATTGAGTTCTCCACAGGGAGCCTGCTTTTCTCTTTGCCTGTGTCTATGTCTCTGCCTCTCTCTCTCATGAATAAATAAATAAAATCTTAAAAAAAAAAATTATACTGTAGTATCACAACCAGGATATTGACAGATACAATCCACTGATCTTGTTCATAATGCCCAGCTTTGCTGTTGTCATTTTTGTCTGTGTGTATACTTACTTAGTGCTAGGATTTTAAGGATTTTATCACATATATTTTACTACATCTGACATCACAGTCAGAATTTTAAGCAGTTCCATTGTAAGGATCCCTCATGTTGCCTCCTTTATAACCACAAGCATCTCACTTCTCCCATTCCAATCCCTGGTAACTACTGATCTGTTCTCCCTTTCTAAAATTTGTAATTTCAAATATATTCAACAAATGGAATCATATGGTATGTAACTGGAGCTCAGTTTCACCACTCAACATAATCCCTTGGAGATTAATCTCAATTGTTGCACATATCTGATTCGTATATTGCTAAATAGTATTACTGTATGGACATAAAACAGTTGGTTTAACCTTGCACCTGTTGAAGGATATCTGGGCTGTTTCTAGTTTTTTTTGTATCATGAATGAAGCTATGATTATCTGTGAATAAATGTTTATGCAGACTCAGATTTTCATTTTTATGGAATAAAAAGATCACAATTGCTGGGTCATATAGTAACTATACATTCGGTTTTGGGGTTTTTAAAAAAGACTTGAGAGAGAGACAGCGTTTGTGTGAGGGATGGGGCAGAGGGAGAGGGAGAGTCAGAATCTCAGGCAGATTCCCCACTGGGCCTGGAGCCCAACGTGGAGCTCAAACTCATGACCCTGAGATCATGACCTGTGCTGAGATCAAGAGTTGGACCCTTACTGACTGAGCCACTCAGGTGCCCCTTATATGTTAAGTTTTTGTTCTTTTTTTTAAAAGAGACTTTATTTATTTATGAGAGACACAGAGAGGCAGAGGGAGCCTGATGTAAGACTCAATCCCAGGACCCCGGGATCACGACCTGAGCCAAAGGCAGACACTCGACCACTGAACTACCCAGGCATCCCACATATAAGAAACTGCCAAACCCTTTCTCAGAGTGGCTATACCATTTTACATTTCCTCCAGCAGAGTGTTCAAATTTCTTTGCATCCTTGCCAGCATCTGGTGTTATCACATTTCAGTAATTCTGATAGTTGTATTGATATGTCAATATAGTTTTAACTTACATTTCCTCATGGCTAATAATACTGAACAACTTTCATGGGCTTATATGCAAATATCCTCTTCAGAGAAACATCTATTCATGTATTTTGACCATTTTCTTGTCTTTTCTTTTTTTTTTTTTTTTTTTTTTAGTAGACTCTATGCCCAATGTAGGACTCAAACTCATGACACTGAGATCAAGAGTCGTATGCTTCACCAACTGAACCAGTCAGGTGCCCCATCTTTTGGCCATTTTCTAATTTTTTTTTTTTTTTTTTACTGTTATGCGAATTCTTTACATATTTTAAATAATGGTTATCAGGTATTGAGTTTGCAAATATTTTCTCCAGCAGCGTACCTGCCTTTTCATCATCTTCACATGGTTGCAGAGTGTAAAAGTTCATAATTTTTATGAGGTACACCTTTATCAATTCTTTTTATTGATAGGACTGTGGTTTTGGTGTCAAATCTAAGAATTCCTTGCCTGAAGAATTTCTATATCCTGAAGTTTTTCATTGATGTTATCTTTAAAAGTTCTAAAGACTTGGGGTGCCTGTGTGGCTCAGTTGGTTAAGCATCCGATTCTTGATTTCAGCTCAGGTCTTCATCTCAGGGTCAGAAGTTCAAACCCCATGCTGGACTCCATGCTAGGTGTGGAGCTTACTTAAATAAATAAATTAAAGTTTTATAGATTTATGTTCTACATTTCAGTCCATGATCCAGTCTGAGTTAATATTTCTACAGGATGGAAGGTTTAGATTGAGGTTCAGTGTTTTCTCTACAAGTGTCAAAGGCTCTAGAGTCATTTGTTGAAAAGGCTAGCTCCTACACTAAATTACTTTGGTAACTTTGTCAAAAACTAGTTGATCACATTTGGTGGGTCTATTTCTGGGTTTTCTCTTCAGTTCTACTGACCTGGATCTGTCCTCTGTCTCCCAACCTCTAGGTCAGTTTCTTGATTATGTTAGCAATATGTAAGCCTTAATATATGGTAGAGTGATTATTTCCATGCTTTTCTTCTTTGTCAAGATTGTTTTACCTAGAATATAGATCTTAGAATAAACTTCTATTTGTCTATAAAAAAAAAAAAAAAACTTGCTGCAATTTTGATGGAAATTACATTAAACCTATAGGTCAATTTGGGGAGAATGGACATCTCTACATTGAGCCTTCCTATCTATGATCATGGCGTATCTCTCTATCTATTTAGGTCTTCCTTGAATTCTTTCATCAGCATTCTGTAACTTCCAGTATACACATTCTGTATTTGCTTTGTTAAGTGTACATCTAAGGATTTCATTTTCTTTGGAGTAATTGTACATGGTATTATTTTTTTATTTCAATTTCCATATGTTCACTATATTATAAAGAGATGTGACTGATTTTTGGGTGTTAATTTTGTATCCTACAATGTTACTGAACTCGTTTATTAGTTTACTTGTAGATTCCTTAGCATTTTCTGTGTAGATAGCCATGTTATCTGCCATTAAGGATAGTTTTACTTTTTTTCCAATCTTTCGTTTCTTTTTCTTGCCTCATTGCAGTGACTAGAACTTCCCATACTATGCTAATTAATAATGGTGAAAATGGACATTGTTTACAATCTTATGAGGAAAGCATTCAGTCTTTCACCACTCTTTAGATAAGAATGATATTATCTATAGAGGTTTTCTGTAGGTGGTCTTCATCAAGCTGAGGTAATTCTTTTCTCTTCTATTACTAATATGCTCAGAGTTTTTGTCTTGAACAGATGTTGGATTTTCTCAAATCCTTTTTTGTGCGTCAACTGATACAATTATACGACACAATTATACTTTTTCTTCTTTAGCCTGCTGGTATGATGAATTATACTGATGGATTTTTGAATGCTGAATTTATTTTTATGTTCTGATTAAAACCTTTTATTTTACCATTTCAGAGTTCAAGAAAAGAGAAAATTTCACAAAAAGTCTAGTCCTTTAAAAAATTTTATTGTTAAGGGGCACCTGGGTGGCTCAGTTGGTTGAGCGTCTGACTCTTGACTTTGGCTTAGGTCATGATCTGAGGGTTCTGGGATGGAGCCCCAAGTTGGGCTCCCCACTCAGCTGGGAATCTGCTTGAGGATTCTCTCCCCCCCCCCCGCCTCTTCCCCCACTTAAGTGTGTGCATGCTCTTTCTTTCAAATAAATCTTTAAGAAAATTTATTGTTAAAAAAAAGTATATGAAGAAAGGGAAAAAAAGAGGTACATGAGCATAAAAGTTTCGGGAATTTGGTTTCATTTTATTAACTGTTTCGTAATGAAACTCATTCTATCCATATAAGTATATTTATTAGGTAGGTCATACCTCTAAGAAGGTAAAATTCATGAGTAAAGCACATCATAATTGTAGTACTTACCTCTTGCCTCAAGAAAGGATTTTCCTTTTTGAGCTCTTCAGAAAGATCTTCGCCCTCTAGCCATTCCTTCATGCCTGTCTGTTCTGCCCAAGCATTCACAGTTGCTAGTGCAGCAGCCCGAACATTGTTCTAAATGGAAAGAATTAGTAAATATAATATCAGTTACGGTTTGAAGGTAGGGAGTGAAAAAGTTTGTTGCTTTGGCAACATGAACAATGGAGGTTTCTCTAAGGTCCACATGAATATACTTGGAATCAACTTCTCTGACACAGAATTGAGTTCTACAGTTGTACTGAAAATCCAAAAGGAGAAACAAAATTCCAATTGTAAGATCCCATACTCCATTAAACGAGGCAAAAACAGTGACCTGGGCATAACATATCATGTAAAGGGAATAAATTCAGAGGTTTTGTTTTCTGAAGTTATGTCCATAGTTCTCTACTAAAGAATGTAACTCTACAGGGAAGAGAACTCATAATAGTTAGACTGAAATTACTAACAATTTACAGGGTAGAAAACTCATAATAGACTGAAATTACTAAATTTGCCTGAACACTTAAAATTTTCATATTTATGTGTTCATAGAATGAGGTCTTACTGACAGGAAAATATTAAAACACTCCAACTCCTTACATTAAATGAATTGCACAAAATAAAGACACATTCAAATATTCAATCTAGGGCTAAATATAAGAGGCTTACAACTTTTGAGAAGACCAATTCTAGAACTGTGAAACTAAAGTGACAGAAGATTTTGCTCCAGCAGTTCAGGAGAACAAGGAAGAAAATAAATACATGACCTCAAAATTCATAAATGTATTCACTCTTCATAACAGTACTTATAACAATGATGTCATAATCATAATAGCCAACATTTCTCAAGTCCATACTATATGAGATAGTAACAGGTACCTGATGTACAGATCGTTATTTAGCTCTGAAGAATGAAATTTCACAGATAAAGGAACTGAACCTCAAAGAAGATAAATAACTTATCTAAGAGTCGTAAAGCTAGTGACATAATTGCTCACTTTATGAAGGTGAGCCTGGGAGGTAAAGATGTTTATTACTATTTTCCTCCTAATGTTCTTTTGCCTACAAAGTTTATAGATTGTTTATGTATACTCTTACACGCAGATGTAAGAACTGCTCTTAGCCCAAGAATGTGACTGGCCTATTCCAGAAGGGAGCTGTGGTCAGCAGTCAGGTTTACCTTGCTGTCTCCAAGAACTGTGATGATAGGGATGCCTAAGTTCTTCACATGCTGCTTGATGTTTGGGCCCATGGCTACTGCCAGTTGCTGGAGGATATTCAATGTCTGTTGCACCTGAGTGGGAAAAGAGCCAACACTTGATGTTGAAACCAAGAGCAAACTGTATTTAAAGTTCTCTAAGTCAGCTGGTAAGCAGTCAATGCAGTAGAAAGTTTCAGGCCTACTTAAAAGACAGGATAGTCAGTTTGTTATGATGCCATTCTAATTAGCTTATGAGTAATTTACAGGCAGTGGCCTCTCCTTTTATCATTAGTTCTAACACTGGAGTATTAGGATTTTAGACCAGAAAGGATAGTGCTTTATAATTTTAAAGGTAAAACCTAGCTTAAGAAAATCCTGTCATAAAAACCCAAATCAAAAAATTAGAAATTAAGCATGTTTACACAAATAACAAGCTAGTTTTATATAAGGATATTTAATATTAGAGTCCTATAAAAAGCAAGTCTGAGATTCATGAGAATTTGATTAATAAACCTGCCATCTACCAACCTATCTTGAGGCACACTTAAGAAATTAAAGGAGATTATTTTTAGTTCAAAGTAAAGTGACCATTCATTTCTTTTGTAGGTGAAGATTATTAAAAAGGAACTTCCTACAGGGAAGAGGGAAGGAAAGAAAAGAATAGGCATATGTTTTACGTACCAATATTTTATTCGAATCATTGAGTCGACCTTTCAAGGCAGTTGGCAGTTCACCTATATTCGGCTGGATAAATTTTGCTTCATTGATAATACCCGCAACTTCATCAAGGCCTTCTTTCCTAATCTTCCAATTCTTGTCACTAATCTTAGACACCAACTCTGAAGTGATTTTATCACTGAAAAAGCAGAAGACAGAATCCTTAATTCCAGACTCTTAAAGAAATGATGTCAAAGAAGTATTCTTGACTGAGAAAAAGAAGATTAACACTAAGAATTCACTACAAACCGCCCCCTCCTTCTCCCCCATTACATAAATCCAATAAACCATTTGCAACAAACCTACCTGATTTCTGTCCTCGGCAAAAGATCTACAACATCAGTGCCCACCTCATCTGGTTCATCTCCATCTTCTCCTTCATCTGTACCACTAATGCTGTGTTTGGAAATTCCTCTGGTTGGAGCAGGTGGGCTCTGCCCCTGCATCTACACACAAACAAATCAGTGAGGCTAATGAACTTGATGAACGGTACAAGAGCAAACAAGTTAGAGAATGGGCCTATGTTAAACTTTCCTATTCCTTCATACCACTTAAAATTTACGCAGTTTAAGAAAGGGGGGAGGGGAGAACCTTAAGCAGGCTCTATACCCAGCACAGAACCTGACACAGAACTCGATCTCACAACCCTAAGATTATGACTTTAGCTGAAATTAAGAGTCAGATGGTTAACCAAGCAACCCAAAGAGTCCTCCCCAACATATATTTTAATTCCTACACAGATCCCAAATTTGAGATTATATGGCAAAAGTTTTTGTTTTTTTGCAAAAGGTTTTTTTATACAAACCTACTAGAATCTGACTTTCCAATCATGAAGCTGTCTTTTGACTTGGATGCCCAAGAAGTATAGAGCAAGTCTGCCCAAACTCAGCAACTTTGGTTAGAAAGTTTATTCCAGGAAGACCAAGTTTCTGTTTTTATTTAAAGCAATTTTAAATGTTGATATACTTTCTGAATAGGCAATATATTCAAATGTTTGATATTCCAAAGGTACAAAAGACATAAAGAGAAAAATTTCCCCTCCTTTACCACAGCTATCTAGTTGTCCTCCTCATAAACAAAGCCATCAATTTCTTATGAATTCTTCCCAGGGATACTTTATGCATATAAAAGCAAATACATATATAGTCTTAATTCCAAAGGGTTAAAAGCTTAAACTCAACTAACATGAGCATTCTCAAGTCTACTAATGGACTGTATCATTTTTGGAATCTTTACCTTCTCAAATTCTGCATCTATTTGGGATAGGAGGGCAGGCTTCTCATCCTCAAAGAACATTCGCAAAGAGGGACCAACATACAGATACATCACACCAAGCAGGGTGATGGCTGAAGTCCTCACAGCCTGGCAGACAAAACAAAAAGAACTTTCCAAATGAAAACAGAACCACAAAGATGGCTGCAATGTTCCTACATATGTGGTATGTACTCACTGGGTTTGTTGCAGCAAGAGCTGTCTTCACATTGCTAATGAAAGCTTTCACATTCAATCTAAAAGAAATAACATTTAAAATTAGAAACAAAAAAATGAAATCCTCAAAGTACTCAAGAGTTTTATAAAACCAGACTCTAGGACTGGTTCCCTTTGGCTCTGTCCTCAACTCTCACCTATTCTCTCTCCCCATTCATTTACAGGGAACATTATATACTGTCTACATGCTCATTACTCCTAAATCCCAGTGTTAACCTATCCTCTGAATTCTAGATTCATACACACACACACACACACACACACACACACACAGCCTTTGTAATACTTCCATTCGAATGTATAGTAGATGTCCCACATCTGTCAGGTCCAAAATTCTTGACTCTTGACTCAAATGCTGCTCTTCCCACAATCTTCCCTACCTCAGTAAAGAGCCACATCATTCCATCAGTCACTAAGGCCATCCTTCACTCTTCTCTCTCCTATACCCAGTAACCTGTTCAGATCTTTCAAATATATTCTGAGTCCTAATACTTCATCTCTACAAACTATGTCCAAGCCACTATATTTTGACAGGATTATTCCAATAGCTTACTAACTAGTCTCTTTGATCCATACTATCTGTTCTCTCCGACTACAGTCCAAATGATCCTATTACTTTTCTGCTTAAAATCATCTAATGGGGGATGCCTGGGTAGCTCAGTGGTTGACCGGCTGCCTTCGGCCCAGGGCATGATCCTGGAGTTCCGGGATCAAGTTCCACATCCAGCTCCCTGCATGCAGCCTGCTTCTCCCTCTGCCTATGTCTCTGCCTCTCTCTCTCTCTCTCTCTGTTGCTCATGAATAAATAAAAATATTTTTAAAAAATCATCTAATGGTTTCCAACTTATTCAAAACCTGAGGCCCAATGTGACCTGGCCCCATTCTTTCTCATATATTATCTCTTCCTACTCCCGACCCACCCCCCCAACTCATTCCCCTCTATTACCTACTGAAGAACAATCACTCCTTGCTATTTTCATTTTTAAAAATTTTTACGATTTTTTAGTTGAGAGAGTGTGTGCATGTGTGTGAGTGGAGGGAGGGGCAGAAAGGGAGAGAGAGAGATAATCTTTTTTTTTTTTTTTAAAGATTTTATTTATTTATTCATGAGAGAGAGAAAGAGAGAGAGAGAGAGAGAGAGAGAGAGAGAGAGAGGTAGAGACAGGCAGAGGAAGAAGCAGGCTCCATGCAGGGAACCCAATGCAGGACTCGATCCGGGACTCCAGGACCACGCTCTGAGCTGAAGGCAGGCGCTAAACCACTAAGCCACCCAGGGATCCCCGGAGAGAGAGAATCTTAATCAGACTCCCCAGTGAACCCAGAGCCCGATATAGGGCTTGATCTCAAAACCCTGAGATCATGAGCTGAGACCAAGAGTCAGACACTTAACTGACTGAACCATTCAGGCACCCCCAAATAATTGTGTCTTTGCTTGAATGTCATTTGAGAACCTCTAGGGTAGTATTTCTTTATTTGGTAGAATGTAAAAAACTATTTTGTTGGTTTTTTTTTTTTTTTTTTTTTAAGATTTTATTTATTTATTTGAGAAAGACAGAGAGAGTGCGGACACAAGCAAAGTCAGGGGCAGAGGAATAAGTAGACTCTTTGATAAGAGAGAAGCCCAATGTGAGGCTCAATTCCAGGACCCCGAAATCATGACCTGAGCTGAAGTCACACACTTAACTGTTTGAGCCACCCAAGAGCCCCTAGAAAACTACTCTGTAAGACATTAAGAGGTATATAGTAAAAAACAAGCATGGCACAGAGAAAGGTAACATGGTATAGCAGTTACGGTATTCTTTCTTAGAATCTGAATGCCTAGATTCAAATCTTGGCTTTGCCACTTCAGAACTGTGACTTGGACAGATGACTCAAGCTTCCTGTGCCCCAGTTTCCACATGTTTAAAATGGGAATGACAATACCTCACATAGTTTTTATAAGAATTAAATGAAATGAATTATTATTTAGAAAGTGCCTGGCAAAAAAGAAAAAAAAAAAAGGAAAAGGAAAAGGAAAGAAAAAGAAAAAGAAAAAGAAAAAAAGAAAAAAAAAAGAAAAAAAGAAAAAAAGAAAAAAGAAAAAAAGAAAAAAGAAAAAAGAAAAAAGAAAAAAAAGAAAAAGAAAAAGAAAAAGAAAAAGAAAAAGAAAAAGAAAAAGAAAGTGCCTGGCATAGGGGCGCCTGGGTGGCTCAGTCAGTTAAGCATCTGCCTTTGGCTCAGGGCATGATCCCAGGGTCCTGGGACTGAGCCTAAAGTCAGGCTCCTTGCTTAGCGGGGAGCCTGCTTCTCCCTCTCCTCCCTGTTCCCACTCTCTTGCTATCTCTGTGTCTCTCTCAAATACATAAAATCTTAAAAAAAAAAAAAAAGTGCCTGGCATAAAGTAAGCTCTGTAAAATTTTGTTAAATAAACAAATGTGTTCAATATGCAAACAAGTTTGGGAAACAGTGGGTTAATAAATAAAGTTAGGTAAGCTTCTCTGTTGTTTAGGTAAACTTCTTTAATTCACCAACATGCATGACAGATCTCTAAACGAATGTGATGATATGTAGTAATTTCCAAATGTGTTTGACTAAAAATCCTTGGAACTGGCTTTTCTAAGGGATAGTTATTAACACTTATGGAAAGATAACTTAGAGAGCTCTAATGTTAGTGGACATAAAAATGCAGGAGCATGAACCAACATCAACTTTTGAGGAACAAAGGTAGTTTTGTTTTATATAGATATTAGATGACCCAGCTCTGGCTTCTCATAAATGGCAGAGATAGCTACAGCAAACAGAATAACAAGTCAGAGGTAGGCACAATATTTAATTATTCTGTACCTCATTTCTTTCTGACTTACCCAGAAAAACCAAATTCTTTTATTGCATTTGATAGCCAATTCAGAGTTTCCGATTGATTCTTGGGATTCTTCTGTGAGAAAGCCATTGACATAACCTGAAGCGAAGAAGGAAGAAAACACAAATAAGCATGTATTCCCTCTTATATATCTCACAGAAATATAGTATGGCATAAAGGTAGAAGTGGTTTTTCCAATGCTGATAGAATTGCCTTAGGAATGAAATATTTAACTAACACAAGAAAATGAGGTATGTGACAGTAGTATTAAAAGCATTCTGGACTTTACAACTCTTCATTAGTGATCACTCTGAATTATAATGTCTTAAGAGAAAAATCACTCTCATCTTTTAATAGAATATTCTTGGCCAAGATAAATTCTTATCAGGCAACTGTATACTATTAGAGGTAAAGATAAAAATGCACAATATAAAAATGTTTTGACTTGAGAAGAAAAGAACTACAGTTTAATCAGTAACCTTAAATTAAAATTCAGGAAAAAGCCAGAAAAAGTTGGGAAAAGAAAGCTCTGTCACTAACCTGTTCAGCTGTCCATGGCAACATGCAAGCTTCTGCTATTGCTGTCATAGCTTCTTTTGCATTGTTCCCACATTTCACATCTCCAATCTTGTCCACAAGGCCATCCAAGACAATCTGAGCTGAAGTTTTGGAAAAATTCCCCTTCTGGGCAATCAGAGCAACTATGTGAAGCTTCATCTGCATCACCTGAACAAGGATAAGCATCATAAATTTATGAGTAAGCCAAAAACACTGATTTACTTATTTTTATGGCAGCCTAAAGATGTAACACAGGGATACCTGAGAACATGACCAAACTAAAAATTACAAGTTTATTTATTTATTTATTTTTAAAGTAAGCTCTACATTCAACATGGGGTGCAAACTCATGACCCTGAGATCCAGAGCTCCATGCTCTATCGGCTGAGCCAGCCAGATGCCTTTAAAAATGACAATTTTTTTTTTTAAGATTTTATTTATTCATGAGAGACAGAGAGAGGGAGAGGCAGAGGCACAGGCAGAGGGAGAAGCAGGCTCCATGCAGGGAGCCTGACATGGGACTCGATCCTGGGTCTCCAGGATCATGCCCTGGGCTGAAGGCGACGCTAAACCACTGAGCCACACGGGCTGCCCAAAAATGACAATTTTGAACAAAGATGCAAAATAATTTTTATCCTTGCTATGAATTAAAATAGCTAATTGACAGCAAGAGAGAAAAAACCAAACTCAATGTTTTAAAATATTAACAGGCAAAGTTAGTACATGAAAAGTTTATGAACTGATAAAATTAGTTTCTCTATTCTCCTCTTAGGGTTATTTGCATATAGTACTGAATACACATCCTGAAATACATAATAAATGACCAAACTAACCGCATAACTCAGAGTTCCTACTAGTCTTGCTTACAAAAAACTACAATCCTCATGCAGATGTGTGTGCATGTGCGCGTGCACGCGCACACACACACACACACATACACAGAACTTGAGAGATTTCAAGAACTTGTAGATTTTTAAGTGGAAGAATGAAGAAGATGTGAAAATAATTTAAAGACATTAATGTGATGATGGCAGATGTATGACTCTTGGGACCCCTTTGCTCATCAATATTTCCCTCTGTCTTGTTTGAATATTTAAATAACAGGAATTTAAAAAACAAATAAGGGGCAGCCCCGGTGGCGCAGCGGTTTAGCTCTGCCTGCAGCTCAGGGCGTGATCCTGGAGACCCTGGGTAGAGTCCCACGTCAGGCTCTCTGCATGGAGCCTGCTTCTCCCTCTGCCTGTGTCTCTGCCTCTCTCTCTGTGTGTGTCTCTATGAATAAATAAAATAAAAAATATTAAAAAAAAAAACAAATAAATAAATAACAGGAATTGGTGAGGATGTACAGAAATTAGAATTCTCTTGCACCACTGGTGCAAATGTAAAATGGTGAAGCCACATTGGAAAACAGTTTGGCAGTTCTTCAAAAAGTTAAACACAGTTACCATATGACCCAGTAATTCTAATTCTAGGTATATATCGACGAGAATTAAAAATGTGCTCACATAGGGGCACCTGGGTGGCTCAGTCAGTGAGGCGTCTAACTCTTGATCTTGACTCAGGTCATAATCTCAGGGTCATGAGATGGAGCCCTGCATTGAGCTCCATACTCAGTGGGGCATCTACTCGGGATTCTCTCTCTCTCTCTCTCACCCTCCCCTTCTGCCTCTGCCTCTGCCCCTCCCCCTACTAAAAGATAAATAAATCTTTTAAAAAAATGTGCTCACAAAAAAACTTGTACGTGAACGTTCAGAGACAGTCACAAAGTGGAAACGCCACCAATGCCCTTCAACTTATAAATGGTTAAAGAAAATGTTCTACATCCATGTAATGGAATACTATTTAGTGATAAAAAAGAATGTAGAGTTATAAGTGCTACCATCTGGGTGAACCCTGAAAATATTATGCTAAGTAAAAGACATTTCATTATACGAATTGTCCAGGAGAAGTAATCCATAGAGACAGAAAGTAGAGTTCATAGTTGCCAGGGACAGGGGGAATCTGGGGAGGAAGAGTGACTGCTGATGGGTATGGGGTTTCTTTCTGGAGTGATGAAAATATTCTAAAATTATAGAGTGGTAGGAGTTGCAGAACTCTGAATATACTAAGAACTGCTGCATTGTACACTTCAAAATGGTGAGTTTTACACTCTCAATAAAGTTGTTATAAAGAAAAATACACATATAAAATTATCCTCTGTTATGGATCTAACACATAGGAGGGTATTAGCTCAAATCAGGTATGCTTTTTCACTTAAGAAGCTGCATAAAGAGGGGTTTTAAAAGTGGTGTGTAGGGGAGGAGGGCAGCACGAAAACCTCTTGGCAGAGGAAGACTTTCTGGAGCTGGATGGTATGGCTGAAGTGCTGGAACAGTGCTAAGGGAACACAGTGTGCAAGGAAGCCAATGATCCTAAAGAGAGAACAAGAAGTGGCAGAAGAGAAGCAAAAAAGGGACTAGCAGGATGCCCAAAATAAACCTGATACATTTCAAACTTTTGTTTCCCACAAGGTCTATGAATATCTAGAGAAGGAAACTTTTCTTTCCTGTATCACTTTTTTTAAATAAATATTTTATTTATTTATTCATGAGAGAGACAGAGAGAGAGGGAGGGACATAGGCAGAGGGAGAAGCAGGCTCCCCGTGGGGGAGCCCACTGTATCTTTCTTATACCTCCCTTTATACCTACTTTTTAGGCTAAATAATGGCACTGTTAAATTTTATCTCTATTATCAGTTAATACTTTCAACTATGTGGTAATTTTTCACTGGCAATCTAAAGACCTTTTATCTTTTATACAAACAAGTAAGAAACTTGTCTCCCTGTCCATCCCTTTCTTGACATGTGAAGATTAAGGGGCTTCTAGCCCTAACTAATGAGAAGAAAAATGCATATACATAAATTATACAATATATAGATATATACTTCCATATAAACTATCAATTACACAAAGGTATGGTTATGTGTTGAATCAAAATGTACACACTCCATTGTTTACATTTAAAGTTAGATGACACGTTGGTTGAGTGATTTTTTTTAAAAAGGCTAGAAATCATTAGCAAACTACATCTTTCTCAATTTATAGAGTATGATGGAAATTACTTTAATGAAAGATATTAAAATCTCCAATTAAAAATTACCTGAAAATTGGTTTCCTTCCACCCAGGTTTCTTGGCTAGCATCCTCACTAATGCCTGGCATGGCATTTCAGTTCGATCCATTAGTTCAACAGCCTTGAAGTAAAACAAAAGAATGATATTTAAGGGGTTAATGGTTACCTAGGGAAAGGGTAGATACCAAAGTCAAGTAGGTGACTTAAAAGAGGAAGGTTACAGACGGAGCTCAAATAGATTTGTTTCTTGATTTGGATATTTGATGTACAGTTATATTAATACCATTGAAATTCCGCCCCCCCCCACCCCATTTCAGGATTTAACGAAGAATTTGGTCCAAGGAATATAACAGTAAAAGTTTTCCTTTGCCTAATGTATGGCAGAAACTGCTTATACATATTTTGACTTATCTGATTTTCCTAAAAACACATCACAAAGTAGGATAGGTTAGAAGTGGTTAAGTACTAAACTTCAAAGATGCACAACTCAGGTCTAAACCTGATGCATGGCACAGGCAGGACTGAAAGCCAGGTCTTCTGCCTCAAGTCCCAGTGCCCTTGTGGTTTCTACACACCTTCCTCATGAGAATCAGAGTAAATGTCAAAAAGGAACTTTCATGCTCCTTTTCAACAAGGATTTCTGAAAGGTGCTTCTCATACCAAGTAACAATGTCTGTTCTCCTTCTCATCATGACAACAAAGAGAGAAATAGAAATGGATGAGGGGTGGTTTAACTGGAGTGATCTGTTTGCCCATGAAAAGTTTAATGAACAAATACTGTGATATTAAAATTCATCTAAATCTTATAATTCAAAATAAACCTACTTTTGTTGAATATTAAGTTATGAGCTTACACAAGCCATAGATAGAAAGCAGATATTGAAAGATTAACACTACAGAGCTAAAACCGCACCCCCTCCCCCCCACTCATCTTTAGTTAACAACCTAAAACATGTTCACTGGATACAAAACACAGTAAGTAGGGCAAGCACTTTGTCAATTTCATCGCTTCTATATAATGCAATGTTCTTTTGCATTCAACTCATCTATGTGCACCTACCTTTTGGAACTCTTCCATACAGGCCAGCCTTTCCTTCCAGTTACTGCTGTCTAGAAGTTGTATACAGGTAGCAGGAAGGACAGCTGAAGCTTTTTCTTCACATACTTCTATCTGTAAAATACAAAAACATTAAAATTAAGAATTGCTTGTGGCGGGGAATGCCTGGGTGGTACAGTTAGTTGAAGTGTCCAACTCTCAGTTTTGGCTCAGGCTGTGATCTCAGGGTCATGAAATTGAGCCTTATGTCTGGCTCGCACTCAGTGCAGAGTCTGCTTAAGATTCTCTCTGGGACACCTGGGTGGCTCAGTGGTTGAGCGTCATGCTCAGGGCTTGATCTCGGGTCTGGGGTTTGAGTCCCACTTCAGGTTCCTGCAGGGAGCCTGCTTCTTCCTCTGCCTATGTCTCTGCCTCTCTCTCTCTGTCTCTCATGAATAAATAAAATCTTAAAAAATATATATTTCTCTCTCTCTGCCCCTACCCCGGCCCGCTGCGCATGCTCTCTCTCAAATAAATATATGCATCTTAAAAAAAATAAAGAATTGCTTTAGGAAACAGATGACGAGGATGTAAAAATACCGCAGGCCAAACTACATGGACACTCCACGTGTATGTTGTGGCACCATTTCAATAAGCTAAAAAATATCAATCAACTATATATGTTGTACAGCTCAGGAAACAAAGAACTCAAATATTCTCATAGGAACCGATTTTCCATGCTTTTCTGAGTTTGAGGCACCTCGTATGATACTGACCGAGAGCTCGGGCTCCACTATCTCTTTGGTCTCTGGTCCTTTCTTGTTCTTGGTTCCAGCGCTCCCTGTGCTGCCTGGTGCAGCCGGCTTCCCCTTCTTAGGTGGACCTCCAGCCTAAAAGCAATTACAAAAAATAAATAAATAAATAAATAAATAATAAAAAAATAAAATAAAATAAACCACGTAGGACTCAGAACAGTGGTTTTTCAACTTTTTTTTGGCCAGCGACTCCCTGAAAATTTGATTAAAAATGAGGGACCGTTCAACCAACCAAATACAAGGTATTTTTGGTGCCCATAGAACTTAGCACTTTCAAGGACAGACAGACCTCCTGAAGACCATTTGTGGGGAAATCTACAGACCCCATTATTAAAGAACCTCTAAATCAGAATGAGCTAAAGAGATAAATGAAATGAAAATGAACTGAAATTATACTACATTTACAGATTAAGAATTAACATTTGATGCCTTAAATGCCTCTAAATCTTTTCTACATTAGTAAAGGGCAGTTTCTAACTGCCAGCAGCTACCCAATACTTCATCACAAGATACCCCAATAACAGGAAAATATCTTACTAACTCATCGTAGAGCTACCCAGTTTTGAATAGAGTGGTTGCTATGACGATGCCAGTGAATGGTCTAGTTATGTTGAAGAAGGCCACAGAACTCAATCTTTTTATTGCTGTAATCAACTAGTCTACTTGTATTTTCCAAGTATATGACCGACCAAATAATCTACAAAAGTGATGACTCTGCCTTTTCCTTCCTCATATCAACACAGGTTTTACTTTATTCTTTTATCTAATTGTAGATTATTATTAAATAACAACAGTACCAGCAGGCATTTTTTGTTTTACTCCTCACTTTAATAGGAGTGCTCCTAGTATTTCATCACTATGAAGCATGATGCTGACCTGTAGTTTTTAAGATCTACTGCTGTCTAAAGATCTATCTCTATATATTTAGTCATGTCAAAGTATCCATCCATTTCTATGTGTTTAAGAATTCTTATCAGGAAGACATGCTGAAATCTATTACATTCCTTTTCAGTGCCTGAAATTAGATTTCTTTGCATCTCTACATTTAGTAAGTTTTCGAATATTACTATTGAATTGTCTGTGCGATCCTGGAATAAACTTCAGTTGGTCATACTTTTTATTATACTCACTGGCTTCTATCTGCTAAGACTTTATTTAAGTAGCTTGATTTAAATGTACTTCACTTCAGTTTTGAAAGGTCATAAGAAAATCATAGTTTATCACAAAGCAAACAGCCAATAGCAGTAAAGTTAATATGGTAACATGCATCACTATTCACATCATTCCACCCATTTTGGATATTTGTTAAACTATGCCCCAAACCTGAAAAAGAAAAGATAAAATAACAGAGGGCCCAATTAGTCTTCAACATTCAGACCTCCTCTGAAACCAATGTTATCTTGAACATAATCTGAGCTTTTAAAAAGGTATAGTTAGTAAAACTAAAATGCTCTTTTTCATCAAAGAAAAACCTCCAATACTTGCCAGTTCATATCAGCAGTATGATTTTGCTGGTTTGTAACAACGACCCTATAGAGATTTCATTGTTTTCTGACCCTAAAAATAGAAAACTCTATACTCTTTGACTAACCAGAACACCTCTTCTAGATCCTTTTCTATAGTAAATAGCACTCTCTGTATAGAGAGGGACTTCAATTAACGAATCTCCTAATCTTTTTTTGTTTGTTTTACAGATATATATGTTTATTAGCTTAGTAGGTATATTGATAATGTATTTTCAAAAGAAGAATGAAGTAGATTGTTCCCCCCTGCCCTTTTTAAAAGGATTCTTTGTAAGAGAAAGTTGGCCAGCGTGGTAGGGTTCAGCAAGATAAGAAAAGGCCTTAAGGTACTGTTCCCAGGTCATTGTCCAGAGAGGCAACAGCTGGTGACAGAAGAGAATGGCTGCCAACTTCCCATTAGAATGCTGAAGAACACTGCATAATACAAGCAAAAGTACACATACTGTATTAGATATGTCTGGGTCCAAATCCCAGCTCAGCAACTCTAGCCATTCACCAAATGTGTCCCCGGTTCCTTCTGTCTGCCAGAAGCTCATCTATGCATGGGGAATTGAGCAGTGATAAGATCTTTATCCCTTAAAGTTTATAATATGGTGTGGTGATGAGTAGTAAACGAACAAGCAGACAATAAAAACACCAGAGTGAGCTGCAACAGCAGAATACTTAACCTTGCTGAGCCTCACTTTCCCTTTCTGGAAAAATGGGAATCACAAAACACTTATTTTAAGGGTTGTTTGATGATTAAATGAGATTATTAGGTAAAATATTTCCCAAAGTGATGCTTTATTAAATACCAGTTCTCTCCCCTAATTCATGGTGGGGTTCAGAGTGGAGAAAGGAATAAACTTTCTGTATCTACAGTAGATAATTTCATGCTTCACAGAGTCCACGGAACAAGTGTTCTCTAAAAGAATGCCATATTCACCTTTAGACATTTTCCTCTTTTCCACTTCTACAAAGATACAAGACCTTAATTGGTATGTAGACTTGGTGATATGATTTAACAGCATTATTAGCAAAATGACCAAGGTGATATTATTGTTAAGTGCTTTGCCACATTTTCTTTACTTAATGAATACTTTACGATCCCTCAAAATGCACTCCTGTATCTTGATTACCATTTTTAGCTCTATTAAAGTTTACTTAGCCAAATATATTGTTGGAATACTCTTTGTTGATGGATGTTCTGCTCTATTTTCAATGTGGTAACGAATTCATTTCTCAAATGAAATCATACTGGAAGGACAACCAGGAACCTGAGAATCAGATCCCGCCTTACCAAATTCTAACTTTTAAACCGTATTTCCCAAGTCATCTATTAACCTTAGTAGTAGGTGCCTTTTTTAAGGGTCCTGGTTTGGGTGCTGAAATGTCCTTTGTGTCCTTATCTCCTGCAGCCCCTGAAGTGGCAGTCCTTCCAGGAACAGGCTTGGATTCCTTCTTGTCAGCTGCTAGTCCAGCTTTCTTGCCATGTACCAGCTCTACTTTTTCTGAACATTCTTTGATCTAGAGAATGAAATTGAGATGAACATCATTAAGCCCAACTCTGAAATATAATCACTGTTAGTACTTAACAAGTCATCTAAATCATAACTATATGAGAAACCAGAAAGCTTCCTTTTCAGCAAAAATAAATTATCTACTTTCTTACATTTTATTTCTACACAAATTAAAATTATAATAAACATACAATAACATTTTTAATCAAAATTCATATTTAGAAGGGTAATTTTCCAGACAGTCGAAATAAATTTATCTTATAACATTCTTTTCACCTCCTCTAGGGACTGATCAATCAGCTTTATTTTTTTGTTTCTTTTTTTTACAATTTGGAAGTTATTTCTACTCATATCACCGCTATCGCTTCAGAGGAAATTTAAATGGTCAAAAGCTGTTTTCACAGTCCAGGCTTAAACTACCAGTGGCAAATGAAATAACCTTCACAAACTGATCAGCATTTTTGTCTTCATGAAACAGAATAGACAAAATCAAAACAAAATCTAATACACAGAGATAGAATTGTTGTCCAATTTCATTATAATCTATCACTAACCTACCTTATCAAGCTTGAGTTTATCCACATCAGCTAAGAATGGATTTACTGCTTTCTCACCCACCACTTTCAAAGCAGTACCCAATGCTTCAAATGCAGCATCTCTGACTTCAGGAGCAGAATCATTGATGTGCTATGGTCCGGAAGAAGCAAAATGATCTCAATACAAGATACTTTGGGTATTACTGATTTTAATTCAGACTAGTCATTGTTGGATAAAGAATTTGCTTTTTACAGTTTACTGAAGCTAATTAAGTGTAGCTTTCCTTTTGCTACCTGTTATTCTTTTACATATTCTTTTTTGGATAAGGAAACCTCTGGTAATCCATTCAGCAAATAAGTGCTTCCTTTTCCTTCTACCCTCTATTTAAAATGCCTCATATGCAAACAATCTTCAAAGACTCCAAATTGTATGCCTGTGCTTGGCCAGATCCAGCTGAATACCATTATATGGGCCAAATAAGAAATAAAATGTTTAACAGTGGAATCATAAAGCTAACTTGTGCTTTCCTTTGGGAATAGGAACACAGGGTACAAGAATTTGGATTCAGTTTCCAGAGCCCTCAGAGGTCTGCTTCTCAAAAGATCATAATCTATAGTCTAAAAGTCAAGTAGTCATGGTTCATAATTAATATGGAAAAAAATCTCCCCTAGGTATAAAAAAATTCCCCCAATTCCAAAGAGAAGTCTATACCTTAAGTAGAGCAGCACAAAAGGGCTTTAGCAAGCTCTTTGGCAGGGTAGAAGCAGTACAGTGGCGGAAGCTTCTTGCAATAAAAAGAGATGTCTGCTGCTTGATGGTTGGATTTTTATTATCCATTACTGCTAAAACATCCTCACTGATGTTCTGTAGTGTGGTCTTTAGAAAAGAAAACATGGTCAGTGAGATTTTCTCAACTGTAAGCATAATCAAAATATTACACTGACAAAATTTATTTTAAACAGAAGTGCAAATTCATGTTGTCAACTTACAGTAAGGAAGATTGCATCGATTGCCTCCTGCAGGGCTTGTACCACTTGAGGTTTCTTTTCTTTGAATTTTTCCAAAATGGTTGGCACAACCTATAATAGCGAACCACTGGAATATTAATTTGCTGGCAACAAAAATGCATGAGGTACTGACATGCCACATGAATGAACCTTGAAAATATGCTAAATCAAAGAAGCCAGTCATAAAGGACCACATATGTATGATCCATTTAAATAATTCCACAAAATATCAATTCTACACAGACAGAAGTAGATTAGTGGCTGCCAGTAGGCAGTGACTGCTAATGAGTATAGGAGTTTTTTGGGGGTAATGAAAATGTTCTGGATTTAGATGGTCATGACAGTTATACAATCTTGTGAATATATTAAAACCACTTACTTATAAACTTTAAGAGGGTGAATTTTATAGTATGCAAGTTATATATCTTGTAACAAGCTGTTATTAAATAATTTTGGTGCCACCAAAACAAAATGAACACCTAAGTTGGATAAAAAGTAATTTCCTTCTTGAAGGGCACAAAGATCTTACGCCAGAACAATTAAGGGATCCCATTCTGCAGTGCTTCTCAATCCTTTTTCTGCATCTCCACCTTAATACAACCATATAACCATTCCTATCAGTAACATCTTTCATTAGACAAAAAGATTCCCAACTAGATGGATTTAGGATAGGGGAACAGGTACAGTATGTAATTTTTCTTCCTCACCTAAGATTCTGATCTACTTCACTGAACTGAAATGTCTCCCACTCCTTTACTATACTAAGAAAAAGAAATAGTACTAAAAATAACAGCAATTTTGATCAGAAGGATATCCTCTTACTCATGTACTGAGTTTAGATCAATAAAGTTGGAATTTTTATAATTTTTATCTTATAAACTATCACTAATTCATTAAATATTTGTTGAATACCTATTACATCTATTGAGTGCCCGGTACTGTGCTAGCAGGCAAATTAAAGTTTATCTTTTAAGGTCCCAAAGATATAGCAAAGGTCAAAGGCATCCAAAAAAATATTTAAGATTTCACCACATAAGTGATAGAGACCAGAAGAAATATAGTTTCTGTGGAGAAATATAAAAGATTTTTCAATACTAGGAGTTAGTTATAAACTTGAAAATCAAGATGTTTTAATGGTTATAAAGCTAAAGTTCACCTTTATTTGTATTTTATGAAAAAGATAGCTTATAAATAGCTAAAGAAAATAAACCTGAACCATTAATATGCTTGACCTCAAATACTGTATATGACAGTTTTAAGGGGGTGGGGGGTGATACGCCAAACTATAAGCTTTATAACTTTAAGCTGCATAATAAAATGTCACAAAGCCAGAACCAGAACTAAAACTGGGCCAGGTAATCATCCAACTAGGATTTAGCAAATTAAAATGTAACTTAAAAATTGTTTTTCTAGATTAAATGTTACTAAGACAAAAATACATTCTTTTAAAAAAATGCTAATAAGTAACACAAAACTTACCAAAAGCTGATTAACATACTGATTACATGCATACACATAAGTATTGTATAATAATTACTGCTATAAAATATGGTTTATAATTTTATTTCAATTCATAATTTATATGTCTAAGGGTTTTAAGGACTCATTTTTATTTCCCTGGTAACCAGTTAGTCATGATTTATTTTTATTTGGTAGTGTCTTTTTTTTCTCAGTTGTCTGAAATTATTTTTAATGCTATGAGTAAGCAAGCTCCAAATACCATAACTGAGCTTACACATTAACTTCACAACATAAAACTGACACATGACTACAAACTATGAGGAGCCTCTAAAGTCAATCTAGGTAATCAAATGATCAAGTGGCAAGTTCAACTCTACAGTTTAGTATGGTCAATTTTCAGGATGCTATACCTTCTAAGTAGTTCAGACCAGATTTAGAGGCCAATTATAAATGCCACAATTAAAGAAAACATCCCAATTTATTAAAACGGTTACCAAATTTGAGTGCTTCTAAATTTATACAGAAAAGAGGGTATAGTCAACAAATGTCTCCAATTGCATTTCTTAGAACAAATCAAACTGATATACTACCAAGAGTGTAATCTATACAAAATGTCTCAAGTTTATAAGTATATTATTTTTTGAATAGGAAAACACTATGAAATACATTTTATATATTCATCTCACTTCTCGTTTTATACTGCCTTTCCTACTTCCATTTTACTTTGCCCTGGTGGTTATCATAAGTTTCATTTCATCCTGTTATACTGCATATCTTCTAAGAACAAAGCAAAATATTAATAAGTAAGCAAATCAACTCAATGAAGTATTTAGGCCATGTACCCAATTTTCTATGTAAAGCTAATAAATTTAGCTACAACACCATCTTTACTAAAATGTTGTGAGGGATTAGGCTCAATATTACTAAAATTTAGTGAAAAATTCACTTTGTCCAATCAATGTATAAAGATTTATTCCAAAGAGCTGCTTTAATCATAAAGCTAGCCTGGCAAACTTGGTAACGTTGATTTGTATCTAAAAAGGAGTGTTACTCACGTGTCCTGCATATTGTCCAAATTTCTTCCTCAGTCCAACAGCCAGGCCAGTAAGACATTTCGCTGCCAAAGCCACCAACATGACATTGGTGTCCTTTCCAACAACCTACAAAGAGGAGGAGGAAGAAAGGAAAACAAAACAGTCAGAACCCTGTAGAAGGGAACTGAAAAAAAAAAATTTTTTTTAAGATTTTATTTATTTAAGATGGAGAGAAAGAGAGTGTACACAAGCAGGGGGAGGGGCAGAGGGGGAAGCAGGCAACTAGTTGAGCAGGCAGCAGGATACAGGGCCCTGGGTTCATGACCTGAGCCAAAGGCAGACACTTAACTGACTGAGCCACCCAGGAGCCCCTAAAAATGTATTCTTAAAAGAACTCTGCAAGCTGTAATGCTAAAGGATAGCCCATTTTGTTTCCAATAAAAGAGGAAAAATTCTTCCCTGACAGTACCAAATTTGAGGGCTCCCCTTTATTCTGTTTAGTCTCCTATATTAAAGTTCAACCAATAACATATATATAAAACCACAACTTTAAATAGCTAACTCTCCATTAATAGTAGTCTGGGCTGTCTGAGTGGCACAACTGTGCAGGTGGGACTCTGACAATGGCAGACAAGCTACAGGCCTGTTGATTTTGCTCTGGAGCAGGAAAAGCCAAAAAACAGCGTACGTCAGAGGAAAGATACCTAAGGGCAACAGCTCCAATGTTTATACTCAAGGAGCACCAGTAGAAACTGGTATAGGTACCGTCAAGAAGTCCATGGGGACTTTCATAGGGGAAGAGAGGAAAAAATAAAACAAGATGAAATCAGAGAAGGAGGCAAACCCTAAGAGACTCTAAATCAAAGAAAACAAACAGGGTTGCTGGAGGGGATGGCGGCTGGGGGAAGTGGCGGGGGGGGGGGGATGAGGTAACCCAGTGATAGACATTAAGGAAGGCACGTGATGGGGATGCCTGGGTGGCTCAGTGGTTTAGCACCTGCCTTTGGCCCAGGGCATGATCTTGTTCTGGGATCGAGTCCCACATCGGGCTCCCTACACGGAGCCAACTTCTCCTTCTGCCTGTGTCTCTGCCTTTCTTTCTCTCTGTGTCTCTCATGAATAAATAAAATCTTTTTTTTTTTTTTTTAAAAAGGAGGGTACGTGATGTAATGAGCACTGGGTGTTATATAAGATTGATGAATCACTGGCCTCTACCTCTGCAACTAATAATACATCATACGTTAATTAATTGAATTAAAAAAAAGAAGTCCATGGGGACTCTAAATTACAAATGCCATTACACAACCATTCTTCTGAGGGAGCTTCTGGCCTTTCAGCTGCCATTTTAGATACCTAATGATTATTAAGTGTGTATTTAGAGTATCTTAGTGTCTAGCATTTTTTTAAAATCTATTTTTATTTATTTTTTTTATTTATGATAGTCGCACAGAGAGAAAGAGAGAGGCAGAGACACAGGCAGAGGGAGAAGCAGGCTCCATACACCGGGAGCCTGACGTGGGATTCGATCCCGGGTCTCCAGGATCGCACCCCAGGCCAAAGGCAGGCGCCAAACCGCTGCGCCACCCAGGGATCCCAGGAGTAATGATTAAGAGGCAAGATTAACATTTTTTTATAAAGATTTTATTTATTCATGAGACAGAGACAGAGAGAGAACGAGAGAGAGGCAGAGGGAAAAGCAGGCTCCATGCAGGGAGCCCCACAGGGGACCTGATCCCCAGTCTCCAGGATCAGGCCCTGGGCTGAAGGTGGCACTAAACCCCTGAGCCACCCGGGCTGCCCCACAAGATTAACATTTATTAAAAACAAATTAGATGCTATAATTTCATAGGTGTTTTATAGTTCTTATTTTATTTTTCAACCAAAATCCTATAAAGTAGAAAACATTATTATCAAATTTTACAGATTTCAAAAACTAGGTACAGATTAACTTGCTCAAGGTCAGAGCTAGCCAATGTGATGTGATGTGATTTAAACCCAGTTCTGTTTTGACTCCAAAGCTTTTGCTTTCTTTACTAAAGCATATTCACACTGTAAACTCATGTTATGATAAATTCATTTTTTCTTATGAGTAGATGAAATCAGGGTCCTAATAAACATTTTGTTAAGTCCCTAACTACTATATATCCATAAAGAAAAAACTTCCATTCATTTCTGTATTAAACTCACTATCAGGGGATGTCTGGGTGGCTCAGTGGTTAAGCGTCTGCCTTTGGCTCAGGTCATGATCCTGGGGTCCTGAGTAGTCCCACATCAGGCTCCCCGCTCAGCAGAGAGCCTGCTTCTCCCTCTGCCTATGTCTCTGACTCTCTCTCATGAATAAATAAAATAAAATCTTTAAAAAATAAAAATAGGGCAGCCCAGGTGGCTCAGCGGTATAGCGCTGCCTTCAGCCCAGGGTGTGATCCTAGAGACCTGGGATCAAGTCCCACGTCAGGCTCCCTGCATGGAGCCTGCTTCTCCCTCCGCCTGTGTCTCTGCCTCTCTTTCTCTCTCTCCCTCTCTCTCTGTCCCCCATGAATAATAAATAAAATCTTAAAAAAAAATAAAATAAATTAAAAAAATCAACTATCAGCATTTATTACATATTTAGTATTAGATGCTAGACTTCATATTTAGATATAAATGTATATTGTAGGGATAGTCATCAAAAATATGCCAGGTATCCCTGGGTGGCTCACTGATTTAGCGCCTGCCTTCGGCCCAGGGCGTGATCCTAGAGTCCCGGGATCGAGTCCCGCATCGGGATCCCTGCATGGAGCCTGCTCTCCCTCTGCCTCTCTCTCTCTGTCTCTCTGTGTCCCATTAATAAATAAAATCTTTAAAAAAAAATGCCAGGGATCCCTGGGTGGCGCAGCGGTTTGGCGCCTGCCTTTGGCCCAGGGCGCGATCCTGGAGACCCAGGATCGAATCCCACATCGGGCTCCCGGTGCATGGAGCCTGCTTTTCCCTCTGCCTGTGTCTCTGCCTCTCTCTGTCTGTGGCTATCATAAATAAATAAAAACTAAAAAAAAAAAAAAAAGTAAAAATGCCAGACTCCATTCCAAGAAATCTTAGTTCAATGAATCTGAGATGAGATTTGGAACCAGTATTTTAATATAGCTCAAAAGAAAAAGGCCATCAATCAATCCCATTCTCGGGAGAATAGCTCTCCCTATCCACCATTAGAGCAATAACCAGTGGGAGCTGAACCCTAGATACTGATGGTCCTGATGGAAAGAAAGTTGTGAAGAGGATCTTGTGAACCTATTAGAGTTCAAGATGGTAAAGGACTGAATGAACTTCTAGGTGAGAGATGGACCAGGCCTATCTGACTTCAACACTCTTTGTCAAACATTGTGGTTTGATTAAACAAGTGTTCTAAATTGGGTAATGGGAGTGAGGAAGGTGAAGAAATGTTTATGCTTAAGAAAAATAGCATACGTATCCAGGAGGACTGCATTCCAGATTTGAAAATCTCCATGACTGTTCTAGACTAGGGAAAGGAAGCTTTAGCTCACAATGTTAATTTAACCTAAATAATGGGAAATATTCTATCATTAAAAGTGCTGTCACTCCTCCCATAAATCTAGGCTTACAATATGATTATTAGTTGATCCTTGAACAATGAGGGTTAGGGGCACTATCCCCCCATGCAGTCAAAAATCCACATATGACTTCTGACCCCTCCAAACTTAAGTACTACTACAGAAGCTTTTCTGAGTTACAGTTGATTAACACATATTTTATATGTTATATGTATTATATTCTCTATTCTTATGATAAAGTAAGCTGGAGAAAAGAAAATGTTATTAAAAAAAATCACAAGGAAAATACATTTATAGTACTGTTATGTATTTACTGAAAAACATTTATGTGTAAGTTGATCCATGCAGTTCAAACTTATGGTGTTCAAGGGTCAGCTGTAATTACCAATTAGTATTTATTTTAACTACTAATGTAAGCCACTAGTTAATAGTAAGCAAAACAAAAACACTCTGTCAACAAAGTCAAAAAGTCAATGAAATCCACCATGATTATTGTGTTTAAAAAACTATGATGAATATAAATAGAAAGGGGTGAAATATAGAAAGACCAAGTGGAAAAAAGAAAACAGTTAATAACACATAAAAAGCTAATACCCTGAAGACCCAAATCTTAATCTAAAGATTAAAAAAAATCATATCTATCTATGTATCTATCTATCATCTCAGCATCCATAGGTAATTAGCCAAGTCAAAGAAGCTATTGAGGGGAGGTGGAGTAAGGGGTGGGGAGAAATGGAAGAACTATAACCTATGAAAACAGGAAAGCCCATAAAATATGCTAAGTTACGTGACAACCTAAAAGAAATTTCAGTTTAAGAAATAATTTCAGAAATACCAACAGGAATTTCAAAATGAATAGTTCTGCATTACTTGTATTAAAGGCAAAAAAAAAATTGGTAGATTAGTGGGATTACTTGATATAGACAACAAACATAAGAGACCATTTATAGAGGGATGAGGCATTGATCTGTGGACTATTCAGTCTCATTCTCTTCCACTTTTCCATTTCCCCATTTCTGGTGTATGTCTCTGTCAAGTCATCACAATAGGGAGATGAAGTCTGTGTTTACATGCAAGTAAAATCACATAAAAGTTTTTAAAATGCCTTGTTCCTGGTTAGTTTATACAACTGAAGTTAACTTTTCATTGTTTTAAATATGTTAGCCACAAAATTAAATTTCCTTCTACTCATGTGTAGCCAGCCTTTAATGGGCCCCACTCCATCATGTGAAGAGGGAGAAGTTTCTTACAGAAATCTACTGTCTCTGTCTACCCAATTACAAAATCCATGATCCTCTCTGTAAAGAATACAGTGAGAGATTATATTTATATTCATAATGCCAATGGAAATCACAGAACAGTATTTATTTCAACAGCTAATATCCTAAGAAATTGCATGTGGAGAACATCAATATTTCTATCATTAGATAAAAAATAAAAGCTTTTATCTGAGGCACTGAGAATTCTGGGACAAGTAATAAGATTACAGATAAAAATTATATGCTGGAATTTAGAGAGACTCTGAAGTTCTCAATGCCACTAGAATCTCATTTCCCTCTCTTAGTGCTTTTTCTACCTGTTCTCTTTCCGCCCATGCTCCAGGTTGGTGAAATCTTTTCCCTGTGGGCAATTCCCATCTAATTAATCTTGCCTGGGTCTGGGGCTCTTCAAGATTGTAAGACTAAGAACTAAATAAGATTGGGACAAATCATATCTCTGCCTCCAAATCTCACTTGGAGGAAAACACTGTCCATCCTCATTACTCACAGATTTCATATTTGTGAATTCACCTACTTGTTAATATTTATGACCCCCCAATCAATCCTCATAGCAGTCTCCCAGTCATTCATAGCCAAGCAGAGAGCTGTGAAAAATCTGAGTTGCCTGGTGTGCACATTCCCAGCTAAGAATGAACAAAGCAACACTCTGCCTTCTTCTTTCAGCTCTTATACTGTAAACAAGTATCTTTTTCATGGTCTGTTTAGTGCCGCATTTCTATTTCTTTTCTTTCATTTTTGTGATTTTTGTTGGTGCTTTCGCTGTTTAAAATGGCCCCCAAGTGTAGTGCTGAAGCGCTATTGTTCCTAAGGGTAAAAAGGCCTTAACATAGAAATTATGTGTGTTAGATGAGCTTTATTCAGGCATGAGTTATAGTGCTGTTGGCCATGGTTTCAATGTTAATGCATCAATAATATATATTAAATGAGACCTCTTCAAATGATAAAACAAGTTATATATTGACTGGTTGATGAAAATGTTGAGACCAAAGAGTTGCGAATCCTAGCCCTGTGTTTCCTTAGGAGCAATGGTTCAATATTTGCTAATTCAGTGCTGTGATGACTTTCTAGAACATAACTACCACGAATAATGAGAATTACATGTGTATATAATGAAAGATTAACTGCCCCCCACAGCCACCATTCTAATCCTCTGTAATTTCAGGCTGAAGAAGCAAATGAAACAAAGTTTTCTATATTCAAGAACATGTCTTTAGAATTTGTTCTTAAACTCTGTAACTATATCCACAGTATTTGATCTATACTCTCAGATTTTATGAAAAGCCATTACATATAAATTTATCAACCAGCAGCAAGACCAAAGGAGTGTTTTCTAAAAACATTTCTTTCTTATTTAGCACTTGCCTGCTTTATAATGACCACATATTCCCCACATCTTTCACTTTACATGCAGATATACAAACAGAAAAATATTCTTATATTTAACATTTATCCCATTAAATAGAGCCAATTTAAACAGTTCATCCTATAAAACTATATAAAGCCAGTAATATTTGGTTCTACATCAGCAAGATCCTCTTTTTCTTGAGGTTTGTAGATGCTATCAGAAAGCATAAAAGCAAAATGATAAACAAAGGTTGAAAACCAATCCCTCCAAACTAACCTACGACAATTGTTTTAAACAACCCTTTAAAAGGGTATGCCTATAATTAGAAAATCACCAATAGTGTTCCTTAAATGGCAATGTGGTTGTGATAAAAAAGATGACTGATGGCGAGAAATTCAAAGGCCTGGTCTGTTGTTAGGTTACCAGTGTTGACGCACTGCCCATTTACCTTCTTTAATGCTTTTACTAAATCTGCATAATCGCCTGCTTCCAGTTTGGGGTTTTTCACTAGTACTTCTACAGCCTCCAGAGCTTCTTTCCTCTCTTGCCATTTTTTTGCCTCCTGCAAGACATGGTATGAGTCACTTGTAGAACAGAAAATAAGAAGTCAAAATAAACAAATAAAAGTCTATTTCTCACATGTTCCTAATTCAAAGATACATAATTATTTTTTGTTTTCAGAAACTTTTTTTCTAAAGCTGGTCAAAAAACAAAACTGCAAAACTATGCAGCCAATCAGAATGTTTTGTTCATATATACAAAATTTTGTTCATACATAATAAATATTTTCAGAACATTTCACAACCCTAAAGTTCTATAAGTAAAAGAATGGGATGCCAGAGACTTCTTTTTCATTTTCCAGGCAAATGTTAGTAAGCAAGTTATTAAACAGGAAACCTGCTATAAAGTGTTTCTAGCATATCTTATAGTGGGACAACTATAAGAGAAAAGAATTTCCATATTGGCAACATTAAAAAGATCAGAAAAAGACTGAGATGCCTGGTGGCTCAGTGGTTGAGCATCTGCCTTTGGGTCAGGGCGTGGTCCCAGGGTCCTGGGATCAAGTCCCACATTGGGCTTCCTGCATGGAGCCTGCTTCTCCCTCGGCCTATAGAGAGAGGCAGAGGCCTCTCTCTCTGTCTCTCATGAATAAATAAATAAAATCTTAAAAAAAAAAAAAAAGATCAGAAAAAGACAATCACTTAACCGACAACCAAAATTGCTTTAATCTTGGAGATCAGTTTTATACACTGGTGGTACAATGCTACTTGTTTTGTTTTATGGCCATAAAGTAGAAAATACTTCACCAGAGATCAAGGAATCATTCAATAATTTTGCATACCCACTATCTGAAAGAATTGGGGATTCAACGAAGATGACACACTTGCCACCCTGGAGAAGATTACAATGCAATTTAATTTATCAAGTATCTATTAATCAGAAGTTAATGAGGGACTGAAGGAGGTGACAGCAGAGCTAGAAAGATCTGCAATAAATAACTACTAGGTCATGACCACTATGAAAAGAGAAGTACAAGTTGCTCTGGTATTACAGCAAGAGGATTTAACCTACTTTAGGCTGACAGGTAGGATCTCCCCTAAAAAGTGACCCTTAAGGTAAGATCTAGAGGATGAAGAAGTATTATGGGGTGAATGGGGGAGAATGATATAGGCAGAAAGAACAGCATATATTAAGGTCCAGAGTTTGGGGAGGTGGGGGGAGAGTGTGGCACATGTGATACTTGGAGAAGTTAAAGATGATATAGGAGCAGAGTGAGAGCAATTAGAGAAGGTAAGGCTGGAAGGTAAGCAGGGACCTCAAAGGTGCCCTAGGTGGCCTTGACAGCCATAGAATGATTTCAGATATCATATTAAACTCATGGAAGCCACTGAGGATTTTTATTTTCAAAAATGACAGCTTTGATTACATGGGGAAATGTGATGGGAGGAGATAAGAGCAAAGATAGGGAGTTTTACAAGAAAGCTTGTTCCAGCAGCACAAGGGGACAAGAGATGATGGTGGTAATTGGGATAAGACTGTTTCTCATTTGGGGATAATTGCGTCTCTTGGAGTACATTTTAGCAAAGTCTGGAGACATTTTTGACTGTCTGACTGGAGGAATGGTATTAGTGATATCTGGTGGGTAAATGCCAGAGATGCTGCTAACCATCCTACAATGCATAGGACAGCCCCCCAAAACCCAGAATTATTTGGCAAAAAATGTCAACAGTGTCAAGGTCAGGGAAACCTGGGGTAAAGTAGTGGCAACGGGATGGAAATAAGGGGATGCACTGGAGAAATAGTCAAAAGTAAAACGACAAGGAAAAAGAAGTCAAGAATAACGTTCTGGTTTTTGGCAAGACATGTTAAAAGAAAATACTACAGTAGGTATATATACACAGCAGCATGGGAACATAGAAGCAACTGATTCACTCTACTAGGGAAGATATGGGGTGTAAGGGGACACCAGGAAAGGGCTCAGCAGAACAATCTAATTATAATCAAGTAATTATTTAAAATGAAATAATGGAAGAAAGTTACCATTACTTACAATTTTGTCATAAAAGTCTTTGGGAAGTTTGGAAAGAATTTCTACTGCTTCCAAAAGCTCGTAAGCATCTATCTGTGGCACCTCATCACCATCATCACCACCTTCCAGGAGAAAAAAAAAAACAAACCTTAAAAATGGATGGATCATTTTTACTTATCAAAATAGTTTTCACATTTTTTACAACCTGATGAACTCTTGATATAGAAGGAATCAGTTATTAATGCTATCAACAACTGATATTGTATTAAATGCAAGTTCTACAAAACTTGAGGTTGGGCCCGTTCTTGCTAATTTTCATAGAAACCAGTGTTTAAAACTGGCTTACCTCCCTCAGCATCACCACCAGCAGACTGTTGCTGCTCCAACTTAGCTTCTAATTCTTGCTGGGAACGCAGAAATCGACTTGGTTTAGGAGCACCTGTTGGCAATTTGACCCATTCTTCTTCTAGTTCTTTCAACTACAAATACCATAAAATATTTTTAAAACATACCTATATCCTCTCGATTAGAGAACATACTTAACATTTATATTTACTAACATCAGAACCCAATTTCTTATTTATGTGGTTCTAACAGGGCAAGAAGAAAAGATGTTTAAAGTGTATACATTTGGTAACATAAATCAAACTGACATATTTATTATTGAAGATGTATGACTAAGCACTTAGAAAAAAGAATAAAATCCACTTTTTAGGACATTCATTAGTTCATGAATTCAGATATATTTGTATTAGATAAAGTCTCTAAAAACATTTGTAATAAACAGATAAAATGCATTTTATCCAAACAGATATTAGGTCCTGCCACCCAATAGCATTATAAAGGAATCTTTTAAATTGCACTGACAAACTAGAATCACTGAATGCACAGTATTTAACTTGAGAGGACAGAGACAGCTATACGCAGAAAAAAAACAAAACAAGAACTGATTTCAAAATTAAGAATGAGAAATAATTATTTGTAAGGATAGAATATCAACAACCAAAGGAAGGAAATATCTTCATATGAGCCTTATGCAAAGACAACCAAAACTTTGTGCCTCACCTGGACCGAGTTTATATTTTGTAATGGGGGTCTCAGAGCATCCCGAATCCATCTGTAAATCTCCACAGCAATTAGTTTTGCTTCATCTCGAACAGCCTTTTCTCGAGACTCAAAGAGTTTTGGCAACACTTTGATAATTGGCTTCAGCAAGATGATTTTGGAACCAAATTCACTAGAAGTAAAACATTGGGGAAAAAAGAAAAAACAAACTTCTCAACATGCAATATATTTGGGTAGTGTTAGCTTTCGTTCACTCAAATATAGTTCTGTACTTATTAATAGTTGAGATTTTTTTAAGGCAAGAAAAAAAAAAAAGCTCATAACATCTATGTTTAGATAGCACTCTTCGAAGAATGTTATTTAATGTCGAGGGTCCAAATATAAAAATCTTAAAACTAACCTTCTAGGTAACCAGATTAGGGATAATTCAAATCCATAAAGGACCAAACTTGTGTAATGTATTAAATATGTTTATACATATAAAAGCTTAAAAATATAAACAAATCAGTTTATACAGATTTAGATGAGTGAAATCTACTTTCAATAAATTTTTAATAGTTCTTACAATTAAGTTGTTCACTCAACTTGACAGATCACTAATCCTGGCAGTATGTTTGTAACTCTAGGCAACCTGAATCTCTCTTTGCTTCAGTTTTTCATGGGGAAAACAGTTGCATTCTGACTTCTTTTAAAAAGGTAGCACATTTAACCTTATCTATTTGACACATTTTGTATTTTTAAGTTCCTAATTGGCCAAATTTAGCTTTCTGAGTCACTGCTAACATTTCTGCATAACAAATTCTAGAGCAAGAGGGATTTAGTTATGAAACAACACTAACATTCTGTAGTAGACTCATATATAGTTGACCCTTGAAATTCTATAGGTTCAAATTTTGTGGGACCACTCATACATGGATTTTTACAGTACAGTACTGTAAATGCATTTGTTATGATTTTCTTCATAACATTTTCTTTTCCTCAGCTTAATTTATTGTAAGAATACAATATATAATACAGATAATATACAAAATATGTTAATCGACTATTTATGCTATCAGTAAGGCTTCTAGTCAACAGTCAGCTATGAGTATTTAGGTTTTGGAGAAGTCAAAATTTATACACAGATTTTTGACTATATGGGAGTTGGCACTCTTAACCCCTGTGTTGTTCAAAAGTCAACTTTATTATTATGTATTTATCTAATGTGTATAAATTTATCTCCTGTACACAAATCCAACAAAAATTTGTGTAATAACTCCTGACATAACTCCAACAGGTTAGAGGAGACAGAAAATACTCTTCTTCAGAAGTGATATTTAAAAAGTTTAAATTTATTTATCAAATAGTTTTCACTTCTGGTTATGGAGATAGTTTAATGTAAATAGTTTATTTTTTATTTTTATTTTTATTTTTTTAAAGATTTTATTTATTTATTCATGATAGACATAGAAAGAGAGAGAGAGAGAGAGAGAAAGAGAGAGAGAGAGAGAGAGAGCGGCAGAGACACAGGCAGAGGGAGAAGCAGGCTCCATGCCAGGAGTCCGATGCGGGACTCAATCCTGGGACTCCAGGACGGCGCCCTGGGCCAAAGGTAGGCACTAAACCACTGAGCCACCCACGGATGCCCAATGTAAATAGTTTAAATACAGATATCATCACATGAAAATATAAAGATGATCTCCAAGATTTCCTTTAAAATCTTCTTTGTTTTAATAGAAAAATCTCAGTTGACCTTTAAGGCTAAAGGGAAAATAAGAACTTAGGGTTACCAGGACCCCAAGCCATGACCTGAGCAGAAAGAAGGTAGATGCTTAACCTACTGAGCCGATGAGGTGTCCCCTTTTTAGATTTTGTTTTTAAGTAATCTCTACACCCAACATGTGGCTTGGACTCACAACCTCAAGATCAAGAGCAGTATCCTCCACCAACTGAGTCAGCCAGGCATCCCAAGATATGCACAGACTTGATAACTAAGTCAATTCAATAAATTTCTAAGATGATAGAGTGAAAACACTATCTACTACTCATAAAAACACACCTACTATACTAGGCATGAAATGAGGAAAAATATATTACACAAAAATCTAAGTGAAAGTCAAATTTTATGATTACTTTATAAACCAAGTGAAAGATAATAAAAAAAGTTTGACTTATAAGCTAAGGATCATTTTTTAATTTTTTTCAAGATTTTTAAAAAATTCATTTATTACAGAAACAGAGAGAGAGAGAGAGAGAGAGAGAGGCAGAAACACAGGCAGAGGGAGAAGCAGGCTCCATGCAGGGAGCCTGACATGGGACTCGATCCTGGGGTCTCCAGGATCACACCCTGGGCTGAAGGCAGCACTAAACCACTGAGCCACCAGGGCTGCCCAGGATCATTTTTTAAAAAAAATATTTTATTTATTTATTCATGAGAGACACACAGAGAAAGACACAGACATAGGCAGAGGGAGAAGCAGGCTCCATTCCATGCAGGGAGCCCAACGCGGGACTCGATCCCGAGCCTCCAGGACCACACCTGGGCCGAAGGCGGTGCTAAACCACTGAGCCACCCGGGCTGCCCTAAACTAAGGACCATTTAACAAAATTTAGGAATTTTGATATTTCCATGGAAGATAAACACCAAAGGAAGCACTTTCTCCAAAAAGCAGGTCATACACAAAATCTCAAGTGAGCTGAGTTGGGATGATCTTCACTCTCATAGGTCACACATTTAGGACTTCACTAGAGCTGCTTTCTAAAGTTTCTCATACAGATAGTAATGGGGACAGGATATCAGATTAGAAGGACTGCCAAATCAGAACAAACTAGTGGTTTGTCTAATTCAGATTTCCATAGCAAATTATAGCCACTTGTTCCTGAAAGAGATCTCATTCATGAAAAACTTCACTGCCAAACTGCAAGAAATTCTAGCATTGAAAATAACTTATTGCATAAGAGTAAAAGTTATTTTTTATTTGCTATTACTGTGCTTCTGTTTAAAAGGCACATAGCATTTTCTTCTATTTTACTTAAAAGGCAGCTAAAGAAAGGCTTGCTTTAGCAAATAGTCTTTGGCCAACATTTCAAAGTACATAAATATGCTTGAGGATAGTAAGAGAAGAACTGCTTAAATATCCTGAGGAGTGCTTTTCCATGAAAAGGTCAATTCATACTTTGAGAACAGGTCAGAAATATTTACCCTGCTCATCTTCATTAGAAGGAGATTTAGATAAAATAATTATGCAACACCACTTGAAGACTAAAATTACTGAATAGAAAGCACCACACTTGAGGAATGACTTTAGCTTTCCCAGGTCACTTATTCTGGTTGGTGTGGCATGCCAAGTCAAGTCCAGCAGTTTTCGTTTCTGTTTAAGCCAGGAACTCAAACTCAATTGAGATATTCTAGTTCACAGAACTAAAGCAAAAAGTCTTACCTTAAGGCTTTCCTCAGTGTCTCTATGCAGGCCACTACGATCTTGGGGTTTTTGTTGTCTAGGCCTTTTAGGAGCTCTTCTTGCACAGCCTCTCCTTTCTCAATCTCTATGTACATTAGACAAATTTCAATGCCTAGCTCCTTGGCTTTGGCTTTGGGTTGGTTGAACACTTTACTTACGACACCCGACACAACTTCTCCTGTGGTTCTGTAATATAGAGTACAAAGAACCACCACCACACACAAAAACACACTTTAGTAATTTCACTGCTTTGAGTCTCTTTTAAATTAAATAAAACCCATACCATTGGAAATCAGAGGAATTGAGTGGTTTGGGACCACATGCATTTGTCATAAAAGTTTTGGTATCAGAAGAAAAGTGAAATGAAAAAAAGCAATGGTCTCACTAATGGCAAGGGAAACTGGTAACAAAACTATCAGATTAATGACTGTCATTATTGGTATAATCTCCGAAGTAGGTCAAGTATAGATTTCTTGTGCAATGAAGGGTTTCCCCCACGTTTTTGGTATGAAGGGCTCCTTTCAATGACATCAAGACTAGTTTTAGAAAACAAGGTCTCTGAGGTATGGGAGGAGTGGGTGATTAGAAACCTGGATTATCTGCAGCTCAAGTTAAATTAGTCAGAGTCACAGAGGTTGGTTAGCAACACCTCTCCTAAGAGAAAAATGCTTAATTACCATAGAAGGAAAGATGTGTTTCTCAGATCACCTCACTGGGAAGCTTTGTAGAAAGAGATTTTTGTAATACCCAAATGCTTTCCAGTGAAATTCTGATAATTCCTTTGCTAACACTTACCTCGAGTTTCTTCTAAAAGTTACTAGCGATTTTCCCTCTAGTTTAAGGTTAATTCCCATATAAAAGGCTCAAAAGGAAACTCACTAGCTCATCAAATCTTAAGATAAGGTTTTCAAGATTAACTTCTAATTTGCTCTTTAAATAATCTCATATAACATTGATTTCTGAGAGCAGATAAGAACCAAATGAAAAACAAGTATCAAGGAACTATGAAAGTAAGAAAATTAATATCTTCTAAAAGTTCTAATAACTAAGGACAGAGATCCACAAATCTACATAAATTAATTGGTGCAGCACCAGACAAGGGTTTTTACCAGAATAGTTGGAAAGAAACAACTTACTTTCCTGCTACGTGGGCATTTTCAACATAAACAAGTGCAGCTTCTAATCCTTTCAACTGAACCACTGCATTGGAATCAGTCACAAGTTTTTTGATCAGTCCTAAAAATTTGGACCATTCTGGGCTCTTTTCATCCTTTATTTTCTGGAAGATCTTCAGGGCCTCTTCATACCCACTTAACCTTGCTTTCCAGAGCTAAAAGAAAAGTATTTTGAAACAAAACACAATTTAGTTATATTATTATCTACTGTTAATTGAGGGGGGTGAATGATTACCCCATACCAGTAATCTGAATAAAGGACCCTCTGATTAGTAACAAAAAAGGAATTTAAGAAATGCAGAGTTTTCAAAGAACATTAATTAATCAACTTTTTCTTCTAAGTGTTTAATATTTGCAATATTCTTCCAAGGTCATCTAGAATTCCTAACAGGCCACTATAAACCTATCTCACATTGTATCCAAGTATTAGGTTTGCCTTTTTTATAATATGTAACTTACAATTAAAGATGTAACTTATAATTAAAAATGTAACAATTCAAAAGTGATATATGGGGCTGCCTAGGTGGCTCAGTCTGTTAAGCAGCCGACCAACTCCTGATTTGGGCTCAGGTTATGATCTCAGGGTAATGAGATTGAGCCCTTAGACAGGCTCTGCTCTCAGCATGGAATCTGCTTGAGATTCTCCTCTCTCTCTCCACTCCTCCTTTCACTCACTTGAGCACAAGCTCTTTCTCTCTCAAATAAATAAAAAAAATCTTTTTAAAAAAATAAGAAATCATCCTACTGAAATTGTCTAATCTCCAAAGCATGTTGTTTCTCAGTTGTACTGTGTAATCATTAGGCATCTCTATACTGTGCCACAGATTGTAAAGTGCTGACCAAACAAGCTAATGACACTGAAATCTGAGTTCCAGGAAAGTCTTACCTTGTGTTCACATTTCTGATCAACCGGCAGTTTCATCCACTCACTGTCATCTCCCATTGTGCTTCCAGTTTCTCCTCAGAATTGAGTTATTTCTGGTCAGAGAAAAAACAGTACCTAGTTAAGTCTAGCAATCAAGCAGTCTTTTTTTTTTTTTTTTAATTTTTATTTATTTATGATAGTCACAGAGAGAGAGAGAGGCAGAGACATAGGCAGAGGGAGAAGCAGGCTCCATGCACCGGGAGCCCGACGTGGGATTTGATCCCGGGTCTCCAGGATCGCGCCCTGGGCCAAAGGCAGGCGCCAAACCGCTGCGCCACCCAGGGATCCCCAATCAAGCAGTCTTATAAGACAAAATGACTTTTCTGGGATTATTATTTTATCATGCATGAACCCATAAGAGTAAAAAAGCTCATTCTTTGGTCAAATGCCCATTTAATCCCATTAATCAAACATTTAAAATCTAAATGAAGGGTGCCTGGCTGACTCAGGTGGTAGAGCACGTGCCTATTAATTTTAGGGTTCTGAGTTCAAGCCCCATGTTGGGTGTAGAGCTTCCTTACACTGCATCAAAATTGAAAAAAAAATCTAAATGAATCTAGAAGGGACAGTTATTTGTTTTTAAAAAGCATGGGGCATCTTGCTGGCTAAGTCAGAAGAGTGTATGACTCTTGATCTTGGGGTTGTGAATACAAGAATACATGGAAATACATGGGAATACACCTACATTAGGTATAGAGATTACTCAAAAAAAAAAAAAAAAGACGCTTATATATTTTCCCAAGTGGGAACTTCCCAGATATATAACAAAGCCAGAATAAAACTGAAGAGCTGACTACCTGGCCTTTAAAAGGCTTCATATTGTAGCATTCCATTTATATGAAATGTCCAGAACAGATCAATCCTCAGAGACAGAATGCAGACTGGGGGTTACCAGGGGTTGGAGAGAACATTTGGAAACAGGAAGTTACTGCTTCGTAGGTAAGGAGTTCTATTGTGGTGTGATGGAAATGTTGTGAAACTACATAGAGGTGGGGCTGGCACAACATTGTGACTGTACAAAATGTGGCTGAATCGTTCACTTTAAAAGAGTTAATTTTATGTGAATTTCATCTCAATAGAATCTCTCTCTTTTTTTTTTTTAAAGTTCTCAAGTGATTCTAATATGTAGCTTGGGTTGAAAACCTCCAAAGTTACTTACTTGGCACAAATTTAAGCTGCAAAGGCAATTTTTCCTATCTGGCTGTTGTTGTCGTTGTTTTTAAAAGACAAACACCCAATGAAAGCTTTCAAATCATTTTCCAACTAAGAGAATGTGAACTGTCACTATTTGTCAGTATTAAGTTCATTGAAATACTTTTTCTTTTTCTTTTTTTTTTTTTTAAGATTTTATTTATTTATTCATGAGAGACACAGAGAGAGAGAGGCAGAGACACAGGCAGAGGGAGAAGCAGGTGCCATGCAGAGAGCCTGATGTAAGACTCGATCCCAAGGACTCCAGGATCACACGCCCTGAGCTGAAGGCAGACGCTCAACTGCTGAGCCACCCAGGTATCCCTGCAATACTTTTTCTTTTTCATTGCTTTTAAAAACATGAAGAAAAAGGTTATCCAACCTAATTGCCTCATATAAAATTTAGATGCCGTTGTGTTTCTGAAATGGCTTCTGCTACTTTATAGCCTGAGTTTTTAAAAAGTGGTGTTTATGGCTTTGCTTCTTTCTAGTCAAAGGAAAGGCCTGTTTCATATAAAAACTTCTCCAGCCCCTGAAATAATGAATACAGTGCTTGTTTATATATGAGGCACTGAGGACTCTTGCTGTCTCTCTGTTTGTCTTCTCCTAGGATTCATAGATTAAGAAAAAAAAAGGACTTATCCACTAATTTTCTCCCAGAATTGCTTTAATTCTATTTATTTATTTATTTACTTACTTATTTACTTATTTATTTATTTATTTTAAAGATTTTATTTATTTCTTCATGAGAATACACAGAGAGGAGAGGAGAGAGAGAGAGAGAGAGGCAGAGGGAGAAGCAGGCTCCATGCAGGGAGCCCGACACGGGACTCGATTCCAGGTCTCCAGGATCACGCCCCGGGCCCAAGGCGGCGCTAAACCGCTGACCCACCCAGGCTACCCTAGAATTGTTTTAATTTTAAAATTAACTTTAGAATTTAGGGTTTTGTTTTGTTTTGTTACATATACAAGAAAATATATACAATGTGAGTTATGAAGCATTACAATAAAATTGACCTGGTGACCTAACACCCAATCTAAAATTAAAACACTACCATTAATATTACTACACTTGCGTATTTCTTTCCTACCCCATCCCTCTTCTACAGTAGCACTTTCCTGAAGTTTGTTTAGTTCTATGCCATAGTCACATACCCCTAAACAACAAAATTAACTGTGCTTATTTGTGAGCTTTAGAAAAATATTATCTGGGGGCATCTGGGTGGCTCAGTGGTTGAGCGTCTGCCTTTGGCTCAAGTCGTGATCCCGGGGTCCTGGGATCGAGTTCCTCACACCAGGCTCCCTGCGGGGAGCCTGCTTCTCCTTCTGCCTATACCTCTGCCTCTCTCTCTCATGGATAAATAAATAAAACCTTTAAAAAAAGAATATATATATATAAAATCTGGGAGTCATCTTTCATAACTTCCTTTTTTCATTCAATATTTCATTTGTATAATTCATCCATATGTGTACTATAGTTCAAAGCCACTCAAAATGTGATCCAAAGAATTATGCTGGTTCACAAACGTATCAGAGACAAGTACAGAAATGGAGATAAGAGTTTAGAAACTGCCATGGCCTATTCTAACTTCTTTTACTATAGTGGTTTGAGGAACTGAAAAAAGTTCAGCAAGGCTAAAGTATAAAATGCAACACAAACAGTAAGACAGTAAGGTCTTGTGAGCAGTGTTAAGGAATTTGGACTTTATCCCAAATATAGAATAAAACTCTGAAGGACTGTAAATAAGAAAAATTATGTATGTTATCAAACTTGCATTTTTTGAAGATTGTATGGTGTACATGTAAAAAACAATGTAAAGAGTGGTTTGGGGCAGTCCGGATGGCTCAGCGGTTTAGCGCCGCCTTCAGGCCAGGGCGTGATCCTGAGAACCTGGGATGGAGTCCCACATTGGGCTTCCTGCAGGGAGACTGCTTCTCCCTCTATCTGTGTCTCTGCCTCTCTCTCTGTGTCTCTCATGAATAAATAAAATCTTTAAAAAAAAAAAAAAAAAAAAAGAATGGTTTGGAAGGCAGTAACAATGGAAGGAATTCAGAATACATCAGTCTAAATAAAAGATGATGGTGGTTTGGACCTACGGACAGTAGCAATGCAGATAGAGGAAAACAGATGGATTTTAGAGATAAAAGGAGTGTGAAAGAATGTTCTTACAGAGTGAATATGAAAGGAGTATAAAAGAGGGAGGGAAATGAAGTTTTGGACAAGCTGTTTGAGATACACACCAGACAAGTATAGACAAGTGCAGCATTTAGAGATTTAAGCATGGAGTTCGAGAGTAATCTGGCCTGGGGATAAAAATTTAGAAGTTACGGGATGCCTGGGTGGCTCAGCAACTGAGCATCTGCCTTCGGCTCAGAGCATGACCCTGGAGTCCCGGGATCAAGTTCCACGTCAGGCTCCCTGCATGGAGCCTACTTCTCCCTCTGCTTGTGTCGCTGCCTCTCTCCATGTCTCTCACAAATTAAAAAAAAAAAAAAAAAAAAAAAAAATAGAAGTTATCTGTAGATAAATGCAAGTAAAACCAAGGGGAAAGATGATAGCTCTGAGGAAGAGTACATAGTGAGAAGAGGGCCCAGGACAGAGTTCAGAGGACACCAGCATTTACAGGACAGGTAGATGAACCCCTCAATTCACCATGCACACTGCCTGGAACATATAAAATGATCAATAAATGTCTGCTGAGGAAGGGGGGAAAAACACAATAATCCAAAAAGCACTAATAGTTTTATCAAACTTGAGAAAATTTTATCACCTTCTATTTCTGTCTGCAAATCTAAATTAAAAAGAAAAAGAATTCTGTATCTTCAAAACCACCACTGGAGAGGAGACCTTGTGTAAGTTACTTAAGCAAATGTATACTGTCTCAGCATGGTTGTGTGTAAAGTGGGGATATTAGTAGGGGAGAGTCCTACTTCATTGGGTTGTGGGGATTAAAGGAGTTAGTCTATCTAGAACTCTTACACTAGGTACTTGGCTCAATAAATGTTAGCAATTTACTATATTATCAGTATTCGGTCTTTCTAATTTGAAAATACTTCATTTCTAAATTACGATTGACTTTATTTTGTAATTTTCTAGGATTAAAAGAGCAAACGAAAATACCTCAAACTGAATTTAGTTAACATAAATGATATATTCTTTAGTACAAGTCATGAATTGAATGTTTGAAAGAAAATAAAATATATTACACAAAATGTATAGGCCTTTTTTTAAGTAGGTTCTACACCTAGCGTGGAGTCCAACACAGGGCTCAACCTCACGACCGTGAGACCAAGACCTGAGTCACGATCAAGAGTCAGACACTTAACTGACTGAGCCACCTACGCATCCCTACATAATATATAGACCTTTTATAATTTTAGTATAGTGACTTTACCTTCTTTACTTTTATGTATGCATTGACCAAATAAATAACTGAAACTAAGGCTTTTTTTTAAAAATCCTTTCTTGGTCTAATTAATATTTAGGGGCGAGACCATGCATCTCTTGATTCTTTGAATGTAAAATGGAATTAATACATTTACATCCCAAAAAAACAAAAATAAATAAATAAATAAATAAATAAATAAATAAATAAATAAATAAAAAATGCATTTACACCCTACTTTGTCTTAAGGGTCTACAAAAGGGGTTCTTTTTGTGCCATAGGCCCCTGGTGCACTCATAGGCACTTTCTTTGTTGTTTTGTTGTTGTTAGGATTTATTTATTTATTTATTTATTTATTTATTTAAAGATTTTATTTATTTATTCATGATAGTCACACAGAGACAGAGAGGCAGAGACACAGGCAGAGGGAGAAGCAGGCTCCATGCAGGGAGCCCGACGTGGGATTTGATCCCGGGTCTCCAGGATCGCGTCCCGGGCCAAAGACAGGCGCCAAACCGCTGCGCCACCCAGGGATCCCTAGGATTTATTTAAGAGAGAGAAAGAGAGAGCATTTGCTCACATATGAGTGGGAGGAGGGGCAGAAGGAGAGGAAGACAATCTTAAGCAGGCTGCACACTAAGCACAGAGCCCCATGATGAGCTCAATCTCACAACCTTGAGATCATGACCTGAGCTGAAATCAAGGGTCAATCACTTAACCAACTGAGCCACTCAGGCACCCCCAGAATATTTCATAATGCATAAAATATATAACATTATGCCAAATTATTTTAAAATATATTAAATTATCAAAATATTTATTTTAAAATGTGAATATACGAACTTCTCCATTAATACATTAAGTAAAAACTAACAAACTATAATTCTAAAGTTATTAAGTAAAAACTAACAAACTATAATTCTAAAGTTATAATGAACAAAAATATTTTGATATGTTGTATCACATCATATGATTATGAAAATTATCTCTAGGGACATCTAGGTGGCCAGAGGTTGAGTGTCTGCCTTTGGCCCAGGGCGTGATCCCAGGATCCGGGATCAAGTCCCACAGCAGTCTCCTTGCAGGGAGCCTGCTTCTCCCTCAGGCTGTGTCTCTACCTCTCTTTGTGTCTCTCATGAATAAGTAAAAATCTTAAAAAAAAAAATTATTTCTATTGGTGATAAATACACAGGTCTTCTAACATTATTGTTTCTTATGGCCTATATTCTTAACTGAAAAAAGAGCTAAAGTTTCAGTTACATGGTTAGTAAAAATTAAGACACAAATAGTTTTCCTTCTAAGTTCATAGAATCCCTGAATTTTAATCCCAGGTTAAAATCTCTTGGTCTATAACCTTTCAAAATTCTACAAGCACCTGAAGACTCCTTACTTTCAAAGACTTTAGGGCACTGTTTACAACAGTCCCAAACTTTTTACTTAAAACAGTTAATACCAAACTTAAAACAATGAATATCAATCATATATTTCAATAGTACTTTATATTTTACAAGTATTTTTACAATAATATTCCTATTTGAAAATCTAGTGAGGAAGACATTTAATCACTTCTATGTATTTCACAATGTAAATGCAAGCACACTGTTTTATTATACCATTGGGTTTTCTTTGTTTTTTATAGTACTCTTAGTTATGCAGCTCTTTCTTACTAAATTGCAAGATTCCCTTGAGCAAGAGCTTTTGTCTTACTAATCTCTATCCTTACAAAGCTCAAAAAAATATAAAAAACAACATGAGAGAAAGCAAATATAATTATTCTCTATTTACATATAGGGAAATAGAGGTTCAGTGTCTTACCCAAAGTCACCTAAGTAGGAGAGACTGGTCTAGAAGAGATTTCTTGAATCCTAGTTTGGTGAAATTCTTACAATAATTTATCTACCTATGGTTTCTAGATTATCTATAGTGAAAACTAATCAAACTTTATAAATAATAAGATTTATTTTGATAATTACCTAATTCAATTAAAATATAAAGAGAAAAAGAAAGGAAGAAAATACAAAAAGTAAATGTTTTCCATAATACGAAAAACAAGTTTATTTGACTCCAAAAGGATTTAGGTAATTTAGAGATAGTTAAATTTAAAATTTAAGGGGGAAATACAATAAAATAAAAAATTAAAAAATTAAATAAAAAATAAAATAAAATTTAAGGGAGAATCATCTCTAATCAGCAGTTGCTTAATAATCAAGTCTACCCAATTGGGTGTTAAAACACTGTTAACCTGCTTTTGGATAAGAAAGGAAGGACTAGGAATCCCTGGGTGGCGCAGCGGTTTGGCACCTGCCTTTGGCCCAGGGCGCGATCCTGGAGACCCGGGATCGAATCCCACATCAGGCTTCCGGTGCATGGAGCCTGCTTCTCCCTCTGCCTCTCTCTCTTTCTCTCTCTGTGACTATCATAAATAAATAAAAATTAAAAAAAAAAAAAAAGAAAGGAAGGACTACAGTTTTAACTGTAATTGTAATTTGGAATTATCCATGAAATTCAACTCCCCCACCCAGCCTCAAAGCCTTCATTCTACTGAGATGGCTCTACCAATTGATAAGATCTTTTCTTGAGATTAAGAAAAAAACAAAAGGATGGCAGGCTATGATGGCTATAATTCATATTAGTTCTAATTTTTTTACGAAGATTTTATTTATTTATTCATGAGAGACCCAGAGAGGCAGAGACATAAGCAAGGGGGAGAAGCAGATGCCTCTCTGGGAGCCCGATGCAGGACTCAATCCCAGAACCCTGGGATGCCCTGCACCAAAAGACAGACGCTCAAACTAACTGCTGAGCTACCCAGGCATCCCTTAGTTCTATATTTCTGACTATAATTCTAGAACATTTGGGGAAGAGGTCACTAAAGTGACCACTTGTTTGAAAACCCAGCTTTGCCTCTATCTGCAAATTTTATATTTTTAAAAATAAATTTTATTTTTTCATGAGAGGCAGAGAGAGAGAGAGAGAGGCAGCAACATAGGCAGAGGGAGAAGCAGGCTGCCTGCAAGGAGCCCGATGTGGGACTTGATCCCGGGATCATGCCCTGAGCTGAAGGCAGTCGCTCAATCTCTGAGCCACTCAACCGCTGAGTCACCCAGGCATTCCTCTATCTGCAAATTTTAACTAGTCATTATCACAAGGAAAGTAAAGGCCTTGAGAACATTGGGAACATATACAGGAAATAATGAAGAGGAACCTCAGAATCAGTACAAAATGGAATACATATAGAATAAAACTTAACAATTTCATGAAAAGTCACATAAGTTAAAGGCCGGAATGGTTTCTTTAGAGGAATGTAGTACTGTTTTCAGTACTCACAGCAAACTGAAACTAAACTAACATTTGCAATAGCCACAGAATGGGAATCACCCAAATGTCCATCCACTGAGGAACACATAAATAAAATATGGTAAGTCCATACCAAAGAAATATTATTCAATAATAAAAAGAATTGAAGTACTATAAAGAAATCCAAAGGTGTGGTGGGTAGTTCAGCTGGTTAAGCACCTGACTCTTGATTTCTGCTCAGGTCATGAGCTAGGAATCATGGGATCGAGCCCTCTCTTAAAAAAAAAAAAAAAAAAAAGCAACTCCTAAAACTCAACAAAAACCCAATTAAAAAATGAGCAAAGGACTGGACTAGATATTTCTCCAAAGATCTACAAATGTTCAATAAGCACATGCTCAACATTATTAATCATTATGGAAATCCATATTGAACTGTAAGATACTATCTCACACCTGTTAGGATGGCTACTATTGAAACAATAACGAAACAAACAAACAAACAAACAAAAAACCAAGTGTTGAGGGGCACCTAGGTGGCTCAGTGGGTTAAGCATCTGCCTTCAGCTCTGGCCCTGGCCGTAGTGATCCCGGGGTCCTGGAATCCAGCCCCACGTGGGGCTCCCTGCTCAGTGGGGAGTCTGCTTTTCCCTCTCTCTCTGCCTGCCACTCCTTTCTCATGCTCTCTCCCTCTCTCTCAAATAAATAAAACGTGAAAAAACAAAAACAAGTGTTGATAAGGATGTGGGGAAACTGGAACTCTTGTATACTGTTGTTAAGAATGTAAAATGGTGGGCAGCCCCGGTGGCGCAGCGGTTTAGCGCTGCCTGCAGCCTGGGGTGTGATCCTGGGGACCCGGGATTGAGTCCCACGTCGGGCTCCCCGCATGGAGCCTGCTTCTCCCTCTGCCTGTGTCTCTATGAATAAATAAATAAAATCTTTAAGAAAAAAAAAAAAGAATGTAAAATGGTACAGTTGCTGTGGAAAACAATGTCAGTTTCTCAAAAAATTAAAAATAGAATTATCATATGATCCAGCAATTCTACTTCTAGGTATATGTCCAAAAGAATTGAAAGCAGGGTCTCAAAGACATATTTGTACACCTACATTTATTTCATAGCAGAATTATTGATGATAACTAAAATGTGGAAGCAACCCAAGTGTTCATCAGTGGATGAGTGGACAAGCAAAATGTGGTATACACATAAAATAGAATATTATTTAGCCTTAAAAAGAAATTCTGACATTTGCTATAACCTGGATGACCCTGAGGCCCTTATGCTAACATGAAATAAGACAGCCAAAGAGAGACAAATACTGTATGATTCCACCTGAATGAAGTAGTCAAAATCAGAGACACAAAACAGAATGGTTGTTGCCAGTGCATGGATGGATTGAGGGATGGGGTATAAAACTTCATTTTTCAAAATGAAAAAAAAAAAAAATATGGAGATAGATGGTGGTGATGGTTCCACAACATAATGAATGTATCTGATACCAGTGACCTGCACAGTTAAAAATAGTTAAGATGGTAAATTTTATGTTGTATGTATTTTAGCATACACACACACAAAAGAAATGAAGTACTGATAAGTTCTATAACATGGATGAACTAAAAGAAAACAGTCATAAAGAACCACATATTAGTGTGATTCCATTTATACAAAATGTCCAGAGTAGACAAGTCTATAGAGACAGAAAGCAGATCAGTGGTTGCCCAGGACTGAAGTGTCTGGGGATATTAAAAGGGTGAAAGCAAAGGAGTATGGGATTTCTTTTTGGGGTAATGAAAATGTTTTAAAACTGACTGTAGTGATGATTGTACAAATCTAGGAATATACTAAAAGCTATTGAATTGTATAAATGGTAAGTGGTATGTAAATTATATTGCATTAAAATTGCTTTTAAAAAAATCAAACTAACAAAGTTTACTAATAAAAGTCTTGAGAGAAGATAAGAATGATTTGTTCAAGCTATTGATCATTTTACATGTGCATGGATTGGCTGCACAGGCTAGAGTTCTTTCTAATAACAAGATCTGATAATAAGGAATTATTGTATTATAATTTTACCTACAGCATTCACATTTACTCAATTTCCCTATGGGCAAACTATGATGTGCCTAAGTTTACAGGAGTACAAGTAAGAAGTCTAAACAAATAATCATAATACAAAATACATTATGTGTGGAAAGTGCTTTACACAAGGGATTAGTAAGGGTTATGGTAGTTCAATATAGGATTAACCTCCAGTGAGTGAGGGATGGTCAGTGAAAATCTCACAGAAAGGATGGTATCAAAAAAAAAAAAAAAAAAAAAAAAAAGGATGGTATCCGAACTCACATTGATGAATGACAGATGGGATTTTCAAAAAACAGACAAACTCAAGTAGAAGAGGAGACATTCTAGGCTGGAAAAAAAAAAGGGCAAAGTCTTGGAGACAGGAAAGTACAGAGCATATTCAGAGAACAACGTCGGCTCCATTTACTACAGTCTAAGACGAGGTAGATTAGGGTCTCATCATGTAGAATCTTGAATATTAAGCTAAACAGAAGATGCTGATGACTGGAGCAGGGCAATGACAGTATCCTATCTACTTCAGAAAGATAAATCTATGTAGAATGGATTGCAAGGGAGAGGAAAATAGAATCTTGATAGGAAATTATTACAGTACTCCAGGACAAAGATAAGTATGAGTCAGAACTAGGGGATGGAAATGGAAAGGATGGGCAGGGGAGACTGAAAGGAGTTACATTAAAGAAGTGAATCAGTAAACCTTAGCAAGTTAAGGATGTGGGAGTAGGAAAAGTCTAGTAGGGGACTCCAGTCTCGGTGACTGGGAGAACAGTAGTGCTTATGACATAAAAATGTCAGAAGTAGTTCTGGGTTGTTTAGTGTTAGGGAGTGGAGAAAAACTGAGGAATATGATAAGTTTGATTTTAGACTTGAGAAATATGATCTTCAAGTGATTGGAAATATGGCCCCAGAGGATTCTGGATTTTATAAACACAGATGTGGTAAACTGAGTTGTCATTACATAGCAAGATTTGATGCTTCAAGAGTGAATAAAGTTGCCAACAAAGAGAAGCATTAATAAAATTAATCTAAACTATATATATATTGTCATATATATAATATGATATAATACATATATAAGATGCTTGCTATGGTTCATTCAATCTTAGTCCAGACGACAAATGTTCATATTTTCAAGTTATTCAGAGCTCTCAAGAGCCTTTACCCTAGGCTGAAACAGAGGCAAAGACAAGGAAGCCAGCTAAAATAAATCTGTTCCACAGAAATATTATAATCCATTTCCATTGTTGTATCTAAAATGTCTTCCAAAGAGCTCAAATACCATACAGTCTACACTACTGCTGAAAAAGGTTTAGATGTAATTGTTTATTTTTAGACCAGGGGTTAAGAAACATTTTCAAGGTCATACATAAAGGCAGAAATTAGGATAAATTTCAAACTGATTTTTCAGTTTAGTATTCAATTGAACAAATCACCTATTAAGTATGCATTATGTATTATTATAATATATAGACACAAGCAATCGATGCATGTTCTCAATCATCAACCAGCTAAAAATAAGGCACCAAGAGACTAGTCATGAGTGATGTTAGAGCTGGGCCTACAATCTTTATCTCCTTTCTCAGTCCACCAACTCTGCCGCACCACTCGTAAGTCCAAGTATAGTGTTTTTTAAGTTCCTATAACTTGACAGTCTATAAGAATTATACAGCTGCTAAACAGTCTGTTTTAGCTTTCTACTTGGGAAGTAGAAGTGGCAGTGAAACTATTATATGGCTAATTCCCAAGCTCTTGACCTACAAAAGCTCTTCACTATCACAATACAAGAGATCTGGATCTGATTACCATTCCTGGACTCTCACTTCTGGCTAAGGAAATGCTACTGCAGAAGTATAGAATAAGTGTGAGGGAAGTGTGAGGAAAATTTCTGCCCACTGAAAAAGCAACCCTTTTGAATAACCAATATAGTATGATAATAGACTCACTCAAAAAATGATAATTATAAAACAGGGATAAAACAGAATACACATACAGGCCCAGAAAGCTTTCTCAAACCTTTATCGAAAGGACAAACGGATTAAAGAAGCATAACAATTATGTAACTGTCATAGAAAATTTAAGACTTTTATCAATTGGTCAAGCCAGACAAAAAGCTCATTTCTAAGTAACCAGTAACAAAATGACAAATCCTTCCCTCTAATTTAAACAACTTCACTGCTTCCAGGTAATTCCGATTAACAAGGACAAGTGTTAACCTCTTGTTGGGAGTATTCTGTATTATCAAGAAGCCAGAGAAATCTGAACTGCTTCTCTTGGCAGGTTATCTCAGCAAACTTGGGTGTGCTTTGCTGTCCTAGTCCTGGGATGATGGCCTCTCACAAATTCCTTCTGAAGGGAAGGGTAAAGAGCTGTCCCTTACATATCCTGATATTCATATTAGCAGGACAGAAGATTAACTAGACTCTCCCTAGGAGATGACCACTGTTAATGTCTCCAAAAGGGGGGCCCGCACCAACACAGGCCTCTGGGGAGATGGAAAGCTAAACCGGCTGTGAATTAGGTCAACTTCCACAGTTACTGCTCAATTGTACCAAGGCAGCTGAAAATCTAATGCTTACTCATCCCTAAACTACCCAGGTCTTCAAATCCCAGGCAAAGGACTCAAGGCCCAGGACACTAGATCCAGCTCCACCCATCCAGCTCAATAGAGCTATATATATATATATTCGGGTAAAAGCAATCCTCTCCTCACCCCAAGTAGGAACCAGTCTGGGGCAAAGCCTGGTCGGTCGTGGACACCGCTCAACCACTGCATATCCAAACAAGCACCCTAGGGCTGCTGTCACCACCCAGAAGTAGAGCAGATGCCCCAGGCTTTAGCTCACTGCAGCCGGCATTGTTTACGCTCTTTCGCCGCCTAAGCCTCTGATAGGCCAGGAAAGTCCCCTGCACTGTCCACCAGGACTTCCGGCATGGGCACAGGATGCTTGACCCTCGCCCGCAGTTTGACACTTACGCTCCCTGGGCAGGGAGAGGTCTGGGGGCCCTACGGTCCGAGCAGAATCAGCAGGAATACCCGGCGGGCCCTGGCGGCATTGGTGCGGAGGGCCGCTGGGAAACGCCTCCTCCGGGGGCGGGGCCCGGAGCTCGCTGTCAGTGCCCGCCCCACCTCGGCCCCCTCCCGGCACACTCTGAAGGCTTAAAGGGGCCGCACCTTCACCCAGAGGTCTGCAGGACTCAGGGTGCTGCTTCCAGCCCATAGGGTTTCCAAGGCATGAGGCAAATGAAGCACCAACAGGAGGACTCTAACCGGGTTGGGTGTACCTCTTTCTTGGTGGCAACACAGGCAACGTTCCAGAAACAAAGGAGATGACCAGGTCCTACTATCACAATCCTAATCTCGGCTCCAGGGATGAAAAAAATTGCTGCAGGCAATAGCCAAAGCATCAGGGTAAATATATAGCACCTATTATGTAAGCTGCTTATTCCATTAATTTGAGCAGTTAGTGTTCTTCAAATGGTAACTGAAAGGCCCAGAAAATAATTTGGGCAGGCTTCATTGCTTCACCTCACCCTTTCACTGCCTTCCTTCTCTACACCATGAGAAATCACCGACAATGATAAAAGATAAGGTAAGAAGATAACAGGAAGTGAAATGGAAAACATTCTCATTCTTGTGAGCAAAATGTGCTAAGAATTGGCACAAGAATTCAAAAACTGACCAGGAATTCACTACAGGTCTATGCAGATAAAGAAATCTTGTATGCAAATACAATTGTGATATGCAGTCATCGAATTCAATATAAAGAGTTCTTGAGAAAACTATATAGAAACTGGATTATTATCTCAGGGAGTAAAGTAATGGTCCCTGAGGCTGTCAGAGAGTTTTAATTCTCTTTTCATAGGAGGAATTTTTCCTCAATCTCAGTTTACAAGGTTTGATGGCATTTTGTGTCTCACACCATCGGGAAAGAGATTTATGTCTTTACCAAGCCTATATTGCTCCATCTAATCTAGATGAATAAACACATCTTATTAAAGCCTTAAACTACCACCATACAAGGGTGGGAATCAATTTAGTGAAGCAAAAGACCGTTTATAAATATCCAAACATCCTCCATCTCAAACATGAGTTCAAGTGGAAATATAAATTCCAACGGACAGGCATGGAAACTGCCCTTCTTACTAGGGAACAGACGGAAGTTACAAGATCTTAGAGAATTCTAGGATCAGGCTGCTGGGAAGAGAAATGGATTCATATTAGAAATAATGTGATTTTGAACTGCAAAGAAAATCTCATTTTAAAGGGCATTTAACTGTGAATGATACTTTTGAATTAGGTAATTAAGACCTTTCATTCTATCCCCATGAAGCATATCACACCATTCTAAGGGTAATGGTTTGCAGATCAGTCTCCTCATTAGATTGTGAGCACCTCAAGGGCAAGTGCTAGAATGTATCCTAATCCTTTTCTCCCAGGGTGATACAAAATGAATACTTAATATTTATCACAAAAATTAGGACCAACACTTTCTTTACACAAGAGTCCAGACAACAGTCAATAAGCACAGTGAATATATGTATGCATGCACACACACAAATGGATAATACCCAGTGCTGTGCTTTAGTGAATCAAAAATTTAAAGAGAAAAAAATCCACTGATTTTACAGTTCAGTCTATCAGAACTCAAAATTATTTTTATAGGGATTTATAGCTTTTGTCCCAAATGCACATTTTATATAAATACTCCTGAAAAATTCTCAGATATTTTACCAAATATCACAGTCTAAACATAACCCATCTTATTTTGGTTATTATTATCTTTACTATATACCATGAGGAGACTAAACTGGACAAGTAAAACTTCATAATTCAACAAATTACCAATTAGTAGTAGTCTCCTTAACATGGCAACATGGACTCTGTTTAGGAAATGATTTAGTAAATATTATATATAGAAGAGAACATAATAAAATAACAATTCATGTATTAGCAAAGTGGGATTTCTTTTTTCTAACGTTTTTCTCTGTAACACATCAACACAGAAAAATATTTAATGTGCATATAACCAGCAAGGGAAAAGGAAGTTTTAAGCATTAACTAGAATTCTTTATTAGATCATATTCAATGAAAGAAAGAGGCCAAGTTAATTATTAAGAGTATGGACTCAAGATAGAATGTTAGTTCAAATCCTGGTTGCAACCATTTATTAGCTGTGTGGCTTTGGACAAATTCCTACCCTCTGTGCTTCTGTTTTCTATATGTAAAATGGGAAAAATAATAGTATTTACCTTGTTGGGTTATTAGGAAAATTAAACCACTTAAGTTTATTATATTTGTAAAGCACCTAGAAGAGTACCCAGAAGAAAGTGCTATACATTAGGTATTTGAGAAATAAAATATACAATGTTCAACAAAGGCTGCCTACCTTTTCCATCACATTCCTTTTAAAACTAAAAAGCTAGGGCACCTGGGTAGCTCAGTTGGTTAATCATCTGACTCTTGATTTCGGCTCAGGTAATGATCTCTGGGCCCTGGGATTGAACCTGTGCTGGACATGAAGCCTGCTCAGGATTCTCTCTCTCCCTCTCCTCCTCCTTTTCCTGGGCTTGCTTGCACACATGCACAAACTCTCCCTCTCTGTAAAACAAAATAAAAAATAAAACTAAGAAGCAAGGGCACCTTGGTGGCTTGAGTCAGTTGAGCATCTGCCTTTGGCTCAAGTCATGATCCCAGGGATCAAGCCCTGTATCGGGCTCCCTGCTTCTCCCTCTGCCCCTCCTCCCTACTTGTGTGTCTGCTTGCTCTCTCTCAATAAATAAAATCTTTAAAAGAAAAAAACTAAAAAGCAAATGTATACCATTGACCGCTCCTAGCTCCTTGTGTTCCCAGCTGTCAGCAGTCATTAACGGAGTATTAGAGAGAGGAGAGATTCCCCAAGATGAGAGCTTTTAAGATGAGGTTTATTAAGGTATAACTTACATATAGTAAAATTCACTCTTTCTGGCACATATTTCTATTAGTTTTGGCAGACACAGAGAATCCAACACCACGATCAAGAACATTTTCCTCAGCCCAAAATATTCCTGGTGCTTCTTTGTGTCAATCATGGGGCAATCACGGATCAGTATGCTGTTCCTACAGTTTTGCCTTTTGCACAATGTCATATTAAAAAAACAAAAAAACAAAAAACAACCATACAGTGAGTCTTCTGAGCCTGGCTTTTTTCACTTATAATACAATTGAGATCATCCATGTTGCTGCACACGTTAGTAATCTATTCCTTTTTACTGGTGAGTAATAGTCCATTGTATCATCAAACACATTTTGTTTATCCATGTTACCATTTAAAGGACATGTGGGAGGGTATGGTTGAGACTTTGGTTCAGGGCTGATCCTTGGTGTGGGGATAGAGTCCCATATCAGGCTCTCTGTAGGGAGCCTGCCTCTCTCTCTGCCCCCCGCCCCGTCTCTCATGAATAAATAAATAAAATCTTTAAAAATAAAATAAAATAAAATAAAGGACATGTGGGTTGTTTCTAGATTTTAGCAATTATGAAAAAAACCATTACAGATTTTTGTATGAACATAAGTTTTCATTTCTGTTGGGCAAATACCCAGGAATGGGAATGCTGGGTGGTATGGTAAGTATATGTTTAATTTTAGAAGTCACTGCCAAACTGTTTTCCAAAGTGGCTCTATGAACCATTTTGCATTCCTCTTCCATCAGCAAGGTCTGAGACTTTAAGTGCAATTAGTTTATGTCTTAGTACTAATTTCTAATATAGCTCTATATTTTTATACCTATGAATTAAAGCCAGATCTTTCTTCAACTTGGTATTAATGGTTTGTAACTTACTCTTCCACTTACAAACCAGTTATTGATCATTTGGTATGAATCTTAAATGCTACTTCGTAACACTTTCATAGGGAAATATCAATGAAAATTACTCTTTCAAATCTGGATCAACAACAGAACAAACCAAAGCATATATTATATACCTATCAATGGAACTGTTTTCTAACATTCAGATGAATTTATCCATAGCCTTAATATCTCTTTATATAACAAGTCATATTAAACATCTTTATCAAAAGTATAATTCTCTTTTTAGTTTTTTTTTTTTAATTTTTATTTATTTATGATAGTCACAGAGAGAGAGAGAGGCAGAGACATAGGCAGAGGGAGAAGCAGGCTCCATGCACCAGGAGCCTGATGTGGGATTCGATCCCGGGTCTCCAGGATCGCGCCCTGGGCCAAAGGCAGGCGCCAAACCGCTGTGCCACCCAGGGATCCCCAAAAGTATAATTCTCTTGATTTGAAAGCAAAAGAAGCTTTAAGAAAATATTTTAAAACTTATCATTTGTCCACTATTACAAAAAAAAAAAAAAAGAAAAAAAATGCTTTAAAAAGGGGGTCTGGAATTTTTGTACATTGTAGGTTAGCATGGAGAAACTGATACATCCATTTTGGAAAATGTTTGTTATTAACCCACTCCCGAGAAAATTGAGAACATGTCCACACAACAACTGGTATATAAATGTTAATTAATAACAGCATTAGTCCTAATAGCCCCAAAGTAAAAACAACCCAAAAATCTATCAACTGATCAAAGAGTAAACAAAATGTAATATATTCATACAATGGACTATCACTAAGCCATAAAAAAGGACTGAAATAGCATATATGCTACAACATGGGTTAACCTTGAACACAATATGCTGAGTGAAAGAAGCCAGATGCAAAAAGCCACAGTTGGGGGATGCTTGGGTGGCTCAGTGGTTAAAGCGCTGCCTTCAGCTCAGGGCGTGATCCTGGAGTTCCAGGATCAGGTCCCACATCAGGCTCTCTGCATGGAGCCTTCTTCTCCCCCTGCCTGTGTCTCTGCCTCTCTCTCTCTTTCTCATGAATAAATAAATAAAATCTTAAAGAAAAAAGCCATGTTGGAGGATTCTGATCATATGATATGCCCAAGTCAGGCAAATAAACAGGACAGAAAGTAGAATAGTGGTTACCAGGGGCTGCGGCGGGTAGAAAGAGAAAGGGGGAATGAGGAATGATAGCTAATGGGTATGAAGTCTCTTTTTTGGGGTGATGAAAATCTTCTGGAATTAGATAGTGGTGATGGTTGCAAAACTATGTGATGTGCTAAAAAGCTATTGAATTTATGTATTGAATTTAAAGGATAAATTTTATGGTATGTGAATTATATTTCAATTAAAATACCCATTGACAGGAGAATAGATAAACAAGCTGTGGTATATTCACAGAAAACATAGCAGTAAAAACAAATGAAGACAACTATTAGCAAAAACAGATGAATTTCACAAACCATGCTGAGAGAAAAATAGCTAGTACTAAAGAACATAGAGTATGATTATATAAACCCAAACAATATACTGCTTAGGAATATATACACTTGTGGTTAAATTTAAAACAAAAGTACAAGGGACACCTGAGTGGCTCAGTTGGTTAAGCATCTGACTCTTGGTCTCAGGTCATAATCTCAAATTTGTGAGATTGAGCCCTATGTGCTGGGTGTGAAGCCTGCTTATGATTCTCTCTCTCCTTCTCCCTCTGCCTCTAAAAAAAAAAAAGAGAGAGAGAGAGAGAGAGAGAGAGAGAAGTACAAAGAGGATAATGTTGAAAACTCAGCATAGTAAAAAAAGAAAAAAAGGCAGGGAAAAAAAATCCAGGATACAATCCAGGAAGGTTGCAATGGATATTGTTTATGATCTATTTTCTTAAACTGGGGGTGGTAGGACCATGGGTGTTTCTTTTTTAAATTTATAACATAAATAATTTATTCTATTTAAAATATATTAAGTATTCCATGAATTTAAAAGTGAAAGGAAAAAAAAGCTCTGCCTCTTGCTAGTAGGAGTTTATAATTTAAAAAGTTACATACTAAAATAATAATAATAAAAAGTTACATACTACAGTGTTCAGGTAGAAGTGTAGGAAGGCAATTTTTTTCCCCCTATCTGGGAGGAGCACTGGGCTGGAAAGAAGAAAATTTACATCCCCAAATCCCTGTTTTACCATTAACTAGTTGTGAAACCTCGGAGAATTCATTGAATCTTTGGTAACTTTAGTGCGGTCATGCATAAAACAAGTTTGTATCAACAGCTCTCCCACCTCTAAACTTTTATGAGACAGTGCTTCACAACCACTATTTATACATGATAAACAGCATGTTTGCAATTCCAAGTTCTCCAGTACTACATTTGTAGCTAATGTTAAATGTTTGGAAAATGCTTCTACTTCAGTGGTAAAATCTCATAGCCCATTGTAGTGATAATCTGAAACCAGTTTGCATACATGTAGGTTCTACCACCATTTGCCTTTTCCAGGTACTCTCTTCTTAATTTTTTTTAAGGGGGGGAGGTTTAAGAGAGAAGAGAGCTTTCAGTCACTCTCACCCTGGCAGAATAGATTTTCTCCCCAGGCCAAAAAGAAGGGATTCACAAAAGCCACTCAAAAAGCACAATCAGGCTCTTCTGCCTGTCAAAGAAAGTAATGTGGTAAAAGGTGAAAACACTGATTCAAGAAGTCAGAAATATGAATTGTGTTTCCTTCTCCAAATACATAGTACAGGGACGCCTGGGTGGCTCAGCGGTTGGGCGTCTGCCTTCAGCTCAGGACATGATCCTGGAGTCCCGGGCTCCCTGCAGGGAGCCAGCTTCTCCCTCTGCAGGTGTCTCTGCCTCTCTCTCTGTGTCTCTCATTAATAAATAAATAAAATCTTAAAAACAAAAAACAAATACACAGTACAGGGAAAGAAAAGTTTCTGAGTCCTCTAGTCACATCTAGGCACCATTTGTGGCACCAAGAAGACAGTATCACATTCAGAGCAGGTCTTCTCATGGCCTCTACTCAGGGCACCACACCCAGCTGAACACTCTATTATCCACTATCACTCAAAAGGGATTTAAAAGTTATATATTAAAAGCCCAGGAGAAATGGCTTCACTGGGGAATTCTACCAAACATTTAAAGAAGAATTAACACCAATCCTCCTGAAACTCTTCCAAAAAATTGAAGAGAACATTTCCAAACTCATTCTATGAGGCCAGAATTACCCTGATATGAAAGCCAGACAAAGCCACTGTAAGAAAACTATAGGCCAATATTGCTGATAAATACTGATGCAAAAATCTTCAAAATACTAGCAAAATGAATCCAACAGCACATTAAAAATATTATACCCCATATCCAAGTAAAATTTATTCCTGGAATGCAAGAATGGTTCAACATACCAAAATCAGTCAATATAGTACACCATAACTCATTACAAGAACAAAGGACAAAAACCACATGATCATCTCAGTTGATGCAATAAAAAGCATTTGACAAGATTTAACACCCTCAATGATAAAAACACTCAAACTAGAAATATAAGGAAACTGCCTCAACATGATAAAGGCCATTTATGAGAAGCCCACAGCTAACATCATGGTGAATGGCTGAAACATTTCCTCTAAGATCAGGAACAAAGGGGAACATGGGTGGCTCAGTGGCTCAGTGGATAAACATCTGTCTTTGGCTCAGGTGGTGATCCCAGGATCCTGGGATCAAGTCCCACATCAGGCTCTCCAAAGGGAGCCTGCTTCTCCCTCTGCCTATGTCTCTGCCTCTCTGTGTCTCTCAAGAATAAATAAAATCTTAAAAAAAAAAAAAAAAATCAGGAACAAAGTAAAGGATGGCTGTTCTAGCCATTCCTATTCAATATCGTATTGAAAGTTTTAGACAAAGGAATTAGGCAAGAAAAAGAAAAGGCATCTAAATTATAAAGGAAGATGTAAACCTATCTGTTTGCAGATGACATATTTTTTATGTAGAAAACCCTAGAGACTCCACAAAGGAAAATTGTGAGAATAAATATATTCATCAAACTTGAAGAATACAAAATCAACATGCAAAAAATCAGTTGTGTTTCTATAAGCTAATCACAACAATTTGAAATTAAGAAAACAACTTCACTTACAATAGCATCAAAAAGAAAGAATCCTTAAAAAAAAAAAAAAAAACAAAAAAAAAAGACAAAAGGAAGGAAGGAAGGAAGGAAGGAAGGAAGGAAGGAAGGAGGAAGGAAGGAAGGAAGGAAGGAAAAAGAAAGAAAAGAAAAGAAAAGAAAAGAAAAGAAAAGAAAAGAAAAGAAAAGAAAAGAAAAGAAAGAAAGAAAGAAAGAAAGAAAGAAAGAAAAAAGAAAAGAAAGAAAGAATCCTTTTGGTTAGGAATAAACCAAATCCAGGAGGTGAAACTGATTGCTTCTCAGCCTTTTGGCTAAGATCAAATGCAGGAGGTAAAACTGAAAATTACAAAACAATGCTAAAAGAAATTAAAGAAAACAAATAAATGGAAAGACAACCCATGTCCATGGACTGAAGAATTTAATAACATGTCCAAACCCCCAACAGCATTTTCTTGCAGAAATAGAAAAGTTCATCTTAAAATTCATATGGAATCTCAAGAGAGCCTGAATAGCCAAAACAACTTAGAAAAACGCTGGAGGACTCACATGACCTGATTTCAAAACATATTACAAAGCTACAGTAATCAAAACAGTATGGTACTGGCATGCAGACAAATATACCAATAGAATAAAACAGAAAACCCAAAGATAAACCCTTATATTTAGTATCAAATGATCTTTGACACTAAAAGGGGCCAAGACCACTCAATGGGGGAAAAAAATCTTCTTATATAATGGTATTGGGAAAACTGAATATCCACATGCAAAAAAACAAAGTTGGATTCTTATACCATATACAAAAATTAACTCAAAATTACTAAACACCTAAAGAGATAAAACTGTAACATTCCTAGAAGAAAAACGTAAGGGAAAAGCTTCAGGACATTGAAATGGTCAATAATTTCTCAGATATGATGTGCACTCTAAAAAAAAAAAGAAAGAAAAGAAAAATACAAATCAAAACTACAATGAGATGATCAACTCACACCCATTAGGATTATTACTATATATATAAAAAAATCCTAAAATAAATATTGGCAAGAATGTACAGAAATAGGAACCCTTGTACACCATTGGTAGGACTATAAAATGCTTTAACTGCTATGGAAAATATGTTGCTCAAAAAATTAAAAACAGAATACCACATTACTATGTGTCCATCAATCCCACTTCTGAGTGTGTGTATACATCTATGCATATACCTATCCAAAATAATTAAAAGTTGGGTCTTTTTTTTTTTTTTTTTAATTTTTTTATTTATGATAGTCACACACACAGAGAGAGAGAGAGAGAGAAGCAGAGACATAGGCAGAGGGAGAAGCAGGCTCCATGCACCGGGAGCCCGATGTGGGATTCGATCCCAGGCCTCCAGGATCGCGCCCTGGGCCAAAGGCAGGCGCTAAACCACTGCGCCACCCAGGGATCCCTAAAAGTTGGGTCCTAAGAAGATTTGCACACCCATGTTCAAAGCAGCACTATTCACAATATTCAGAAGCAGCAGCAACACAAATGTCCACTGAAGAATGAATGAATAAACAAAATGTAGTATATACATATAATGGAATATAAGCTTTAAAAAGGAAGGAAATCCTGTTACATGCTACAGTATGTATAAACTTTGAGAACATTAAGTGAAATAAACCAGTCACAAAAAGACAAATACTGTATGAGCCACTTACATGCGGCATCTGCACTAGTAAAATTCGTAGAAACAGAAAGTAGAATGATGGTTATCAGAGGCTAGGGGAAAGAGGAAAGAATATACAGATTCAGATTTGCAAAATGAGAAAAGTTCTGGAGATCTGTTTCACAACAACGGGAATATACTTAATTTAAAATGACTTAATTGGGATCCCTGGGTGGCGCAGCGGTTTGGCGCCTGCCTTTGGCCCAGGGCGCGATCCTGGAGACCCGGGATCGAATCCCACGTCGGGCTCCCGGTGCATGGAGCCTGCTTCTCCTTCTGCCTATGTCTCTGCCTCTCTCTCTCTCTCTCTCTCTCTGACTATCATAAATAAATAAAAATTAAAAAAATAAAAAATAAAAAAATAAAATGACTTAATTAAAAGTGGTAAATTTTGCGTGTTGTATATTTTTACCACAGGTTTTAAGAAGTGAAACATTCATCCATTCAACAAAGTGCTCTGTAGCTATTTAAAAAAAAAAAAAGGATGATGAAGCCTAAAGTAAACATTTAAATTTTAATGTGGAAGAAATACATTACTAAGTTTTATTTTTTTTAAGATTTATTTATTTATTCATAGAGACACAGAGAGAGAGAGAGAGAGAGAGAGAGAGAGAGGCAGGCAGAGACACAGGCAGAGGGAGAAGCAGGCTCCATGCAGAGGGCCCGACGTGGGACTCATCCAGGGTCTCCAGGATCACGCCCTTGGCTACAGGCGGCGCTAAACCGCTGCGCCACCAGGGCTGCCCCATTACTAAGCTTTAAAAAGAAAATTGGAAGACAGTATATGAAGTCTAGTTCATTTTTGTGTTTGGTAAAACTATATACAGGGATGTATATATACATCGGTAGTAGGCTGATAACAACCCCCGAAGACACTAGATTTTAATCCCTAGAACCTGTAAATGTCACTTTATTTGGAAAAAGTATCTTTACAGATGTGATTAAATTAAGGATCTTGTGGGGCAGCCCGGGTGGCTTGCTTCAGCCAGGGTGTGATCCTGGAGACCCGGGATCGAGTTCCACGTCGGGCTCCCTGCATGGAGCCTGCTTCTGTCTCTGCCTGTGTCTCTGCCTCTCTCTCTCTCTGTCTCTCATGAATAAATGAAAAAATCTTTGAAAAAAAAATTAAGGATCTTGAGATGAGATTATCCTGGATTATATATGAATGGGCCCTAAATGCAATCACATATATCCTTCTAACAGAAAGAGAGGGAAATTTAACACACACAGAGGAAAGCCACATAAAGGCAGAAAAGAGTAAGATTAGAGGAGGCTTAAGTGATGTGACATAAACTAAAGAATGCCAACAGATACCAGAAGAGGTGAGCAAGGGATTCTCCCCAGAGCCTCTGGAGGAATATGGCTCTGCCTTGGTTTTAACCTTCATAAGACTGATCTAAATTGTGTTGGACTTCTGGCCTCCAGAGCTGAGAGCGAGCAAATTTACGTGGTTTTAAGCCACCAAGTTTATGGTAATTTGTTACAGAAGCCATAGAAAACAAAAATACATTGTATATGTTTGAAATCACATACAAATTTTCTGGAAGGATCCACTGTTTACAACGGCTACTTCTAAGTATGTCTAAGGGGCTGGCTAAAGAACTTTTACTTTTTACTTTTTTTTTTTTTTTTTTTTTTATGATAGTCACACAGAGAGAGAGAGGCAGACACAGGCAGAGGGAGAAGCAGGCTCCATGCACCGGGAGCCCGACGTGGGACTCGATCCCGGGTCCCCAGGATCGCGCCCTGGGCCAAAGGCAGGCGCCAAACCGCTGCGCCACCCAGGGATCCCACTTTTTACTTTAATATCTAGCCATTCTTTTGTTTGTTTAAGAGTTTATTTATTTGGGATGCCTGGGTGGCTCAGCGGTTAAGCATCTGCCTTCAGCCCAGGGCGTGATCCTGAAGACCTGGGATCGAGTCCCACGTCGGGCTCCCTACATGGAGCCTGCTTCTCCCTCTGCCTGTGTCTCTGCCTCTCTCTGTGTGTCTCTTATGAATAAATAAATTTTTAAAATCTTAAAAAAAAAAAAGTTTATTTGAGAGAGAAAGAGCAGGAGTCAGAGCAGAGAGGTAGGGAGACAGACAAGCAGACTCCATGCTGAGGGCAGGGCCTGATCTCATGACCCCAAGATGATGACCTGGGCTGAAGCAAAACCGAGAGTCAGATACTTAACCAACTGAGCCAACCAGGTGCCCTCTTAGCCATTCCTTTATAAAACAAAAAACAAACTTCAATTTTTTTTTAACTTTAAAATTCCAGCTTGGAAACTTAAAGCTGGTTTTGTCTATACTTATCCCATAAGCTAAGCCTCACTTCTCTCCCTTAACATTTTTTAGGTACCGTATCTCCTTTGAAAGAAGGAACAGATCTTCTTTATTACCCCAGCATCTAGCACAGTGCTTCACACTCTAACATAATTCCTAAAATGACACCATTTCATCAGACTATAGAAGTCTTAAATATATAATAAATGTGTTCCTTGAGTTATTTATAAATAAAATTTTGTATGTTGAATGTGTATTCAAATAGGTCAGAAAAATATACATAATAGAATTCTGAAGCAAACCCTTTTTTAAAGTGAGAAATCACTCAGCAACAGATTTTGAAATTTTATGAGTTTTGCCACTGTTTTCTTAGGTACCCATTCATTATTATAAAATCCATTAAAAGACGGTAATTTTAATTTTAGAATCTTTGATTTTGGCAAAGCCATACAGTAGAATAGTTGTTTGCAATAAATCTGATTGTAAGAAAGCTCTAGTCAAGATTTAATTCAATCTAAACCTGTCATCTTGGGCTCTGGAGTTAGATCTAAGTTCTAAAACATGTTCTGTCACACACTAGCTGAGCCTCAGTTTCATCATCTGTCCAAACAGCACGATCTTCATGTGATTCCTTATTTAATACACACTTCTAGAACATTCACTATGTGCCAGGCACTATTCTAAGCACTTTACATTTATGGACTCATTTAAATTCTTATTACTCTGAAGTGATATAATCATCTTCATTTTACAGACAAGGAAACTGAGGCATAGAGATTAAGCAACTTGCCTAATGTAATTCAACAAATGTAAAAATTAAATGAGATTTTGCCTTATACATGTTACGAATCCCCCTAACATCCACACATTACTCCCCTGCCTCACAAGGACATTTGCTTGTCCAATCATGTGAAGTTTCTCTGTTAGGCACTCAGCTATGGGCTGAGTATAGGTTGTACAATATATTAGCCTAAGGCCAGCTCCCAGAGAAACTGATACAGGCATATCTCACTTTTTTGCACTTTCCAGATACTGTGGTTTTTATAAATTGAAGGTCTGTGGCAACCCTGCATCAAGCAAGTCTATGGGCACCATTTTTCCAATAGCATTTACTCTTTTAATATTTTACTTATTTATTTTTTAAGTAGCTCTATGCCCAGTGTGGGGCTCGAACTCACAACCCTGAGATCAAGAGTTGCATGCTCTGGAGTGCCTCACTGGCTCAGTCATTTAAACATCTGCCTTCAGCTCAGGTCATGATCCTGGGTCCTAGGATCAAGTCCCAAGTCAGGCTTCCTGCTGAGTGGGGAAGCATGCTTCTCCCTCTCCCCTTTAGTCATGCTCTCTCTCACTCTCACTCTCTCTCAAATAAAGAAAATCTTAAAAAAAAAAAAAAAAAAAAAGTTTTATGCTCTACTGATTGAGCCAGCCAGGTACCCCATGCTTCTCACTTTAAGTCAAAAGCTGGAAATGATTGAGCTTAGTGTGGAAGGCATGTCCAAAGCCAAGATAAGCTAAAAACTAGACCTCTTACACCAGGTAGCCAAGTTGTGAATGCAAAGGAAAAATTCTTGAAAAAAAATTAAGAGTGCTACTCTAGTGAATGCACAAATGGTAAGAAAGTGGAAAAGCAGCCTTACTGCTGATATGGAGAAAGTTTTAGTTGTCTGGATAGAAGATCAAACCAGCTACAATATTCTCTTAAGCCAAAGCCTACTTGAGAGAAAGACCCAAAGCCTAATTGAGAGCAAGACCCTAAGTCTCTTCAATTCTATGAAGGCTGAGAGAGGTAAAGCTGCAGAAGAAAATTCTGAAGCTAGCAGAGGTTGGTTTCGTGCTTAAGGAGAATAATCTCCATAACATCAAAGAGCAAAGAGTAGTTGCAAGTGCTGATAGAGAAGCTGCAGCAAGTTATCCATAAGATCTAGCTAAGAAATCAATGAAGGTGGCCTCACTAAACAACAGATTTCCAGATGAAGTCTTCTATTCAAAGAAGATGCCATCCAGGATTTTATAGCTAGAGAGGAGAAATCAATGCCTGGCTTCAAAGTACAAGCTAACTCCTGTTGGGGGCTAATGTAGTAAGTGACTTTAAGTTAAAGCCAATGTATATTTACGATTCTGAAAATACTAGGACGCTAAAGAATCATATGCTAAATCTACTCTGCCTGTGCTTTATAAATCGAACAAAGCCTGGATGACAGCACATATGTTTACAACACATTTTACTGAATATTTTAAGCCCATTGTTGAGACCTACTGCTCAGAAAAAAAGGATTCGTTTTAAAATATTACTGCTTACTGACAATGCACTTAGTCACCCAAGAGCTTTGATGGAGATGTACAAGATTAATGTTGTTTTCATGCCTGCTAACACAACATCCATTTTGCAGCCCATGGATCAAGGAATAACTTTGACTTTTAAATCTTATTATTTATAAAATACATTCCGTAAGACTGTAGCTGCCATAGAGAATCCTCTGATGGACCTGGGCAAAGTAAACTGAAAACCATCTGGAAAGGATTCACTATTCTAAATGCCATTAAGAACATTCATAAAAAAAATAAAAAATAAATAAATAAAAATTTAAAAAAAAATTCATGATTCATAGGAAGAAGCCAAAATATCAATATTAACAAAGTTGATTCCAACTCTCATGGAGGACTGTGAGGGGTTCAAGACATCAGTGGAGTTGGGACACCTGGGTGGCTCAGCGGTTTAGCGCCTACCTTTGGCATGATCCTGAAGTTCCCAGGATCGAGTCCCACATCATGCTCCCTGCATGGAGCCTACTTCTCCCTCTGCCTTATGTCTCTGCCTCTCTCTCTCTCTCTCTCTCTCTCTGTGTGTCTCATGAATAAATAAATAAATAAATAAAGACTTCAGTGGGGTAAGTAATTGCAGATGTGGTAGAAATAGCACAAGAGCCAGAATCCAAAGTGGAGCCTGAGATGTGGCTGAATTACTGCAATCTCATGATAAAACTCTAAGGAATGAGGAATTACTTCTTATAGATGGACAAAGAAAGTGGTTTCTTGATATAGAATCAACTCCTTTTTTTATTTTTAAAGATTTTATTTATTCATGAGAGACACAGAGAAAGAGAGAGGCAGAGATACAGGCAGAGGGAGAAGCAGGCTCCACGCAGGGAGCCCAATGTGGGACTCGATCCCAGGTCTCCAGGATCATGCCCTGGGCTGAAGGCGGCGCTAAACCACTGAGCCACCTGGGCTGCCCCAGAATCAACTCCTAATGAAGATGCTGTGAAGACTATTGAAATGACAATGCGGGATTCGAAATATCACATAAACTTAGCTAATAAAGCAGCAAGGTTTGAAAGGCTGACTCCAATTTTGAAAGAAGTTCTACTGTGGGTAAATGTTATCAAACAACATCACATGCTACAGAGAAAGCATCTGTGAAAGGAAGAATCCATTGATGCAGCAAACTTCACTGGTGTCTTATTTTAACAAATTGTACCAGCCACTCCCATCTTCAGTAACCACCACCCTGATCAGTCAGCAGCCATCAACATCAAGGCAAGACCTACCAGGAAAAAGATTACAGACTGCTGAAAACTCAGGTGATGGTTAGCATTATTTTAGCTATATATACAGATTTTTTTTTCTTTTTTTCTTTTTTTTTTTTTAGATTTAAAAAAATTTTTTTTTCATTTTAAAGGGAGACAGCACATGCACAAGTAGTAGGGGGGTGGGGGAGGGCGGGGGGGGAAGAAAGGCGGGGGGGGGGGGGGCGGGGAAGAGAATATCAAGCAGGCTCCATGTCTAAGAGCCTGATGTGGGTCTCGATCTCATGACACTGAGACCTGAGCCAAAATCAAGTCAGATGCTTAACTGACTGAGCCACCCAGGCACTTCACAATATATTGTCATTAAGGTGTACGGATTGTCATAATGTTATTGCACATTTAACAGACTACAGTGTAGCGTAAACATAACTTTTATATGTGCTAGGAAACCAAAAAATTCATCTGACTCACTTTATTGTGATACTCACTTTATTGCAGTGGTCTGGAACTGAACCTCCAGTATCTCTGAGTTATGCCTGTAATTAGGGCTGAGAACTAAAGGAAATAGGGATTAGCCAGGCAAAGGCATAATGAGTGGAGATAATAGAGAATGTTACAGGCTTGTGTGTGAAAGCCCAAAAGAGCTAAGCAAAAGTAAAGAACAGAACTATAACTCAAGTGGCCAAGCAGGGGCTAAAAAGGGCCATATTATACAAACCCAGTGACTTTATTCAAGGAAGGAGTACTACAGATTGCCTGGCAACTACCAACTACCACTCAAGAAATGGTAACTATCATTATTGTGTTGTTAATAAGCATCATCCCAGCCATTCAGGGATTTTTTAAAGGATTTTATTTATTTATTTATTCATGAGAAACACACAGAGAGAGGCAGAGACATAGGCAGAAGGAGAAGCAGGCTCCCTGAAGGGAAGCCCAAAGGGGGTCTCAATCCCAGGACACCGGGATCACACCCTCAGCTAATGGCAGATACTCAACCACCGAGCCACCCAGATGTCCCCATTCAGGAATTTTAGAATCAGTTCAGACTTAAACCCATATTTGAGTCCTCTGGTCCAAGAAAGACCTAAATTAGGGTAAAGCTCTTAGGATCAAGAAAGATCAGTCTTTTCTGGTTTAAAACAAGACTTAAAAGTGTTTAAAACAAACACTTTGGGTATACAGGTAATCTATTCCTTGTTATCCTATAGAAAGTAGTTTTACTATTAATTAAAAAGTAAATGTCGGGATCCCTGGGTGGCGCAGCGGTTTGGCGCCTGCCTTTGGCCCAGGGCGCGATCCTGGAGACCCAGGATCGAATCCCACATCGGGCTCCCAGTGCATGGAGCCTGCTTCTCCCTCTGTCTGTGTCTCTGCCTCTCTCTCTCTCTGTGACTATGATAAATAAATAAAAATTAAAAAAAAAAAAAGTAAATGTCATTTATAATACTCAAAGGGATTGTCCATATTTTGTTTGGAATAATCTCCCTTATTAAACATTGTTCAAAATAAGCAGGTAGTCCTCAGAAGCTGCCTCATGGGCTGCCTCATGAGCCTTTTTAAAAAAAAAAGAATGTACTGGGCAGCCCGGGTGGCTCAGCAGTTTGGCCCCGCCTTCAGCCCAGGGTGTGATCCTGGAGACCCTGGATTGTCGAGTCCCATGTCAGGCTCCCTGTGTGGAGCCTGCTTCTCCCTCTGCCTGTGTCTCTGCCTCTCTCTCTCTCTCTGAGTCTCTCGTGAACAAATAAATAAAATCTTAAAAAAATAAATAAAAAAGAATGTATCACATTTAATACAAAAAGTGTGGAATAACAGCACTGAAAAAATTCTTAAAATCTACAAATGAGAGACTTCATGCTACAAGTGGATATGGACATCAAAATGATTTAGAAAATAAACAACTGTGAATAAATAGAAAAATAAAAAATAAAACAAAACTAATTAGGAAGGAAATAAGATGTTCTAGACAGCCAAAGTGGTCAGATAGGAGAGGTCTATACTTGAAACAAACTTATATAACTTTTTCATATAAATCTAAGAAAATACCTAAGCCTCCCAGTGTTCTTAAACAAAGTATACTAATAATCATTTAAACCTTTCAGGATAGGGATGCCTGGGTGGCTTAGTGGTTGAGCGTCTGTCTGCCTTTGGCTCAGGACATGATCCTGGAGTCCTGGGATGGAGTCCCACATAGGGCTCCCTGCAGGGAGCCTGCTCCTCATTTTGCCTATGTCTCTGCCTCCCTATCCCTCATGAATAAATATAATCTTTAAAATAAAGAAGTAAATAAAACTTTTCAGAATAATTCACTACTGCCACAAAGATATGAGTGACTCTTGCACCAGATCTAAATGGTTCCAACATGGCTTTTTTGAATTTTAATGTTGTACATTTTGTAGCCTTCCTTCCTCAAACCTTTTGATCAAGCTAACACTTTTTAGTTAGCTTGTCACAGCACTTTTTTTAAGTTTTAGCTCTTGAGGGGCACCTGGGTGGCTCAGAGGTTGAACATCTGCTTTTGGCTCAGGTCATGATGCCAGTCCTGGGATACAGTCCTGCATCGAGCTCCCCACAGCAAGCCTGCGCCTCCCTCTGCCTATGTCTCTGCCTCTCTCTGTGTGTCTCTCACAAATATATAAATAAAATCTTTAAAAAAAAAAGTTTTAGCTCTTGATTTAAGGAAGCAAGAAGGTTAAACTGTGCCTAAGAGGGAGTAGGATCCACTTGAGAGAAGCCAATAAAATTTGTGATAACTACTGAACTGGTAGCTTTTTGCCTTTTTTGGTTTACTTTCTGGTAGTTGACTTTCAGATACATAAAAAACTATTTTAAGTCTTATGACTAAAAAAAAAATGGAAGAAAAAAAAGCATTCATATTAAACAAATGAATTTCAAGAAATTCTATAAATGATTCAATTTTTTCTCACCCTTACAAAAAAGGATCTAAAAATCACTTTAATAACAAATCTCTAAAAAATATAATTAAGAGATTTAAAAAAAAGAGATTAAAGAAGTAGGTTTCCTTTTTTTTTTTTTTTAAGATTTTATTTATTTATTCATGAGACACACAGAGAAAGAAAGAGGCAGAGACATAGGCAGAGGGAGACGCAGGCTCCATACAGGAAGCCCCATGCAGGACCCGGACCTGGGCTGTGGGATCACACCCTAAGCCATAGACAGCCGCTCAACCGCTGAGCCACCCAGGCATCCCAGGAGTCCCAGGTCTCTTAACTCTTAATAAAATATCAAAAATCATGTTTGAAGAGACAAGGTCTAGAGACACAAGGTTACCATGGCTTATCTGACACCATATCGATGCCAAAAACATATGACCATTCCAGCTGAGTCAGAATTTATGCTTTCAATGCATCTCTAAACAAAGATCTTATCTCAAGTCAAACAACTTTACCAGGTCATGGAAAACAATGTTTTCTGTGGCACTTAAAAAGTGTTCATTGAGGGGAAAAGTTAGATCTCAGTAAAAAGCAAGTTACAAAGAGGACATTTGTTTGGGACATAAGCTTCCTCTGAAAGTTGGAAGAGAAATGTATGTATTCATGTTTAGCTTAATATACAAGCAAAAAGATACAGAAACAATTTTATGTATGTGCATATACATGAGTTAGCATACACACATATATTACTTTGCTATGTCCACTGAGAGGGCATAGAAATAATGACATCCCCAGCAATGAGCACATGGGCACCCAGATCTCAGTTTCTATAAATCACTATCCAATAAAAGAAACCAAGGATCCTTGGAGAAATGGCTGATTCTAGGGTTGGGGCAGGGAAAACATAAGATGTGTCTGGAGCATCTTGTAGTACTAGAAAGTAAGGAAATGCTGAAAAAGAAAAAAAGGATGGAGACATGTCAAAGGGACACAGGAGCCAACATGAAGTCCTCCCAATGGTCAAAGCTAGAACAATTGAGGAAAAAAATAAATAATACAGAATCAGATTATAACTAAGAGTACAAAATAGATACACTGATATTGATAAATGATTGAATAAAGAAATGAATGGGGGAGACAAATATTCCTTCCAAAATTCCAAATAATAAAAGTAGATACTCTTCCCTCCAAGTAGTGGTACTTAAGCACCCCATCCACTTTGAGGGTAGGCTAGAGGTAGGTAGGTAGTGATTCACTTCCAAAAAATTCAATATAGAAAAGTAAAAATAGTAACCTAACATATTAACATGGCAAATACTACCTTAACCAAGTGATAAAGGTCAACATCCATCAGTGATATCATGTCAATGTCACATATCCCGATTATGAAATAATGGTATTCTGTGGCGTTCTTTCCTAAAACATCTAACTCTTCTCATTTTTAAATGAGAAAAATATTCGATAAACTCAAAAGGAGGGACATTACACAAAATAACTGCTTAGTGCTCCTCAAAACTGTAAAAGTCATGAAAACAGGAGACTGAGGAGCACTCAAAAGACCAGAAAAGGCTAAGAGAGACCAAAACTACATACAGTGGGTTACCCTGGATTAGATCAGAACAGAAAGGAGATATAAATAGAAAAACTATAGAAATTCAAACAAAATCTGGAGTTTAGCAAAAAGTAATGTATCAGTTACTGGTTTTTCAGTTTTAGATGTTAACAATAGGGGAAACTACGTGAGAGGTATATAGGAATCTGCATACTTCATTTGCAACTTTTCTGAATATCTAGAAGTATTGGGGTCCCTGGGTGGCTCAGTGGTTTAACGCCTGCCTTTGGCCTGGGGCATGGTCCTGGAGTCCCAGGATCAAGTCCCGCATCAGGCTCCCTGCATGGAGCCTGCTTCTCCCTCTGCCTGTGTCTCTGCCTGTCTCTCTCTCATGAATAAATAAAATCTTAAAAAAAAAAAAAGAAGTATTATAAAATAAAAGGTTTATTTAAAAAATTACTTTGAGGGACGCCTGGGTGGGTCAGAGGTTGAGTATCTGCCTTTGGCTCAGAGCGGGATCCTGGAGTCCCTGGATGGAGTCCCACATTGGGCTTCCTGCATGGAGCCTGCTTCTCTCTCTGCCTATGTCTCTGCCTCTCTCTCTCTGTGTCATAAACAAACAAACAAATAATAAGTACTTAAAGAAAATAAAAAATTCCTCTGAGGGGCACCTGAGTCGCTCAATCGGTTAAGCATCTGCCTTTGGCTCAGGTCATGATATCAGGGTCCTGGGACGGAGCCCCATGAGCCCCACATCGGGCTCCCTGCTCGTGCTCTCTCTCTCAAACAAATAAATAAAATCTTATAAAAAAAAAAAAAAAAAAAAAGAGCTCCCAATGGACAAAGCTGGTACAATCTGAGCAATAAAAGAGTATTGGAATATGACGCAAAGTATAAAATAGATACCCTTTATTCCATACTGATTAAGTAAATACTTGACTAAATTAACAAATGAGGAAAGAGAGACAAATTTCCCACACAGAAGAATTCCAAATAAATTATGTAGATACTCTTCCCCAAAGAACAGGGAGCATAACTCTTCATTCCTTAAATGTAGGCAGCACAGTTACTCGTTTCCAAAGAGGACTGTATGGAATGGGGCGGGGGGGGGGGGGGGGGGGGGGGGGGGCGGATAACTATAGTAGAGTACCTGACAAACATTACCTCAGCCAGATGATCAAAGTCAGTATTAACAGTCAAAAATCATGTTGATAGGATGTATCCTTGATATGTTACGATGAAAATGGCACTTTCTCCTTGCCATCATCCTCCCCAAAACCCATAACCCCAGTCTAACCATGAGAAAAACATCAGATAAATTCCAGTAAAGGGACAACCTAAAATATAGTTGACCAACACCCCTAAAAACTTCCATTGAAAGTTTTTAATTAAAAAAAAATAACAACACAGTCGCTGTGGTGGCTCAGTTGGTTAGCACCTGACTCTTGACTTCACTCAGCTCAAGATCTCAGGGTCATGATACGGAGTCCCTGGCAGGCTCCAACAGACTCTGCACTGAGCATGGAACCTGCTTAGGATCCTCTCTCCCTCTCTCTCTCTCTGCTCCCTGCCCACTCACTTGTGTGTGAGCATGCTTGTTTGCACTTGAGCTCTCCTTCTCCCCCCAAAAACAAAATAAAATAAATAACAATGGGGGGGGGGGCAGGGCGCCGGGCTGGCTCAGTCAGTAGAACATGAAATCTTGATCTCAAGGTTGGGAGTTCAATCCCCACATTGGGTGTGAAGCCTACTTAAAAAATACAATAAAATAAAATCTTAAAAAATAAATAATAACAACAAAGGCAGGAGTGAGGAAGCCAAATCTACCTTCCCTCCCACTTGACACAACATAAGACTGCCATTTTTCCAGTTTTCTTTAGTTGAAGACTTTCCAAATTAGATTGTTGAGATACTGCTCACATCCAAAGACATAGCAACACAGCCAGCTTTAGTTATATACTGTCTTTATCACTTTATCATATAGAGAAGACTACAACAGTTTTGGCCAATTTTGTTCAACAAATATTTTTTGACTATCTATTTGTTCCAAGTATTGTTTGAAGCATTGAGGTAATCTCAAAGACAGAAGAAGAAAAAAAATCTGTGCTCTGCTTTCATTTCTCTGAGGACAACAGATAACGCACAACCAAACAATAAATGACCTATCAGATAGTGATAAATGCTATGAAGTGAAAAAAAAAAAAAAAAAAGGAAAGTGAGGCAAAAGTGACCAAGAGGGCTACTCTAATTGGGAGCTTAGAAAATGCCTCTTTAAGGAGATGACATTTGAGTTGAGACCTGAGTGGAGCCTGTATACAAAATGAACAGCAAATGTAAAGGCCAAAAAGAATAAGCTTAATGTGCTTGAGGTGTCTCACATAAACAGGCCAGCTGCCCTGATAGGAATGAGATAAGTAACGTATTCTGAACTCCAGAAGTAAAAATACAAAAGTCATTTAAGGATCTCAAACAACTCTAACACTGCCCATCAGGAGTCCATCAATGGTAAGTAGATTAAGATCTCAATTTTAGGCTCCCCCAGAGTCTCCCCCAAAGTCACAGCAGTCCAGTAACTACTGTATTTTGAACCACTCCATCTTCCTTCCAAATACCACCATGTCCTATCATTCATATTTTTTCATGGCTCTGCTAAAAGTATTAAAAAAGCTGGTGTGCGGGGGAGGCGCCTGGGATGGCTCAATTGGTTAAGTCTCCAACTCTTGGTTTCGGGTTCTGAGATCAAGCCCGGCAACAGGCTCTGCATTCATTGTGGAGTCTGCTTGAGATTCTTTGGGGCCCCTACATGGCTCAGTCAGTTAAGAGTCTGCTTTCAGCTCAAGGTCATGATCCTGGGATCAAGCCCCACATCAGGAGAGCAGGGAGCCTGCCTCTCCCTTTCCCTCTGCCTGCCATTCTGCCTACCTGTGCCCTCTGTGTATAAATACACAAAATCTTTTATAAAGAGTAAATAAATAAGTAAATAAATAAATAAATAAAATAAAATATTTTAAAAAGGAGAGGGGAGGGTATTCTACCCAGAAATTGCTCCTGAATTCTCCCTAATGTATCTCATTACTTCATGTAGTACAACCATAGGTCAAAAGCAAAGGCCCTGGAGAAAGACTAACTTGGGTTCAAATTCAGATTCTATCAGTTGCATGATCTTGAACAAGTTGCATAACCTTTCTGAGTTTCCTCATCTATAAAAAACTGTGAGGATTAAAAGAGATAAAATGTGGCACCCAGTAACAATTCAATAAATGTTAGCTACTGCTAATAAAAGTATTTGAGTATTTTGTTCAAGGACCAGAGCTGGGCCAGAGGGATTATAGAAAATACAATTTGCTACAGCAAATTGTTTGAGAGATAAAACTGTCAAACTCCCTTAGGTCAGAAGCTTTGTCTTTTTCTGGTTCACTGGTGTATTCCCAGAATCCAGAACAGTGTTTAACACACAGTAGGCATCAATCTCAGTATGTGTTGAATGAATCAATGAATGAGATGAATGAGACTCCATTAAGTCAAAGGAGCATAAGAGAGCCTGGCTTTACTTCAAAATAAAGTTTTCATTCCACATCAAGATTTTAAACAATATCCTAAGGCCTCGTTAGAGATGTATTTATTATTTCTAATTGCCTCTTCGAAATCTAGAACACTGTTCGTAATATTAAGGTACTCAAATTTATTGCAATTAAAAAGCTCTGCTGCTAAAATTGAGCTGTCAGTTGTAGGCCACACTACTGTTCATAATTCAAAGCTGATGATCAAAACGTTAAAAGTAATAAAGAAGGTATATGAATTGTTATGGAATACCCTGCTTACCTCTGACTGCTCTCCAGTGAACAGACTTGGAAAACTTGTGTAAAATTTTCTTCTCACAAGTTGACTAAGTTTAATTTATGCCATTATTTATGGCAAAATAAATTGATCTCACCTCCTCTGTATCATTAAATTTTATGAAAACAACATGAGAGTCTGTTCAGTCACTTATGAAAGGCCCAAATCTTTTTTAGACTTAATAAATTTCCAAAGATTGTTAGCTTAATATATCGGCTCTTTAGGTCAAAGAAGGACTTTTCAGGGTGATGAAAATGGAGACAGAAGTTCACCTCTCTAAAAATGAGTTTTCAATTACTATAATTATGCATAAAATAAGACAGGCAGCATTTCTGGGCCAAGATCTGATGCCTTAGTTCCCCGTGAGATTTAGAGCCAAGCATAAAATTTGGGGCAAGTTCTGCAAAAAAAAAAAAAAAAAAAAGAACAACCCACTTTACCCTCTATTGATGCTGAATGAAACACTCATTGTTAGGATTCATCAAAACGAATATGTTTTCTAACACACAGTAAGCCACTCGGGCAACATCGCTTTCAGCATTTTTCTATCCCAGCAACAGAACGGGATGCGTTTAAATCCCGACAGTTACCAGGACTGCAGGGTAGCTAACTCAACCGCCTAATAGTGGTAAGGGCTGAAAAAGTAAAAACCGAGTTTACCGAATCATAAAGTAGCAGGGCCTACTTAGTTAAGATAACCTACGCTGGTGGCTATTGTATAGGTCCTCCAAACCTCCAGAGCTGGAAAGACACCTGAACTACTGACACCTTCTGAGAGAGGAAGCCAGGCGCGAGGGCGGCGCGGTCTGATCGGAATTGTTAAAACCGCAGCCGGCCGGCGGGGACACAGGTGCGCGGGCAGGCCCCGGCACCGCAGTCCTTGTCACGCTCCGAGACGACCCGGCCCTTCACCGCCGCGACAGCCCTCCTGGGTTCTTATTCACTCATTCATTCATTTGACAATTACGCGAGGGGCACCGTAGCAGGGCCGGCTCGCAGGGCCCCCGCCCGCCCCAGCCCCGGAACACCCACAGCCGCCAGGCGCGGCCCTGCACCGCCCGCATTCCCCCGCCGCCGCCGCCGCCGCCGCCGCCGCCACCCCGCCGCGGCGCGCTCGGGTCCCCGGATGCCGGCCTCGGCTGCACGCGAGCGCCCACGCCCCCGCCCTCCCAGCCGCGGGTCCGCCGGCCTCCGCCCCGCTTCGCCGCCTCAGATCCGCCGGGTTCGTGCGGCGAGGGAGGGGCGCGTCCGCGGAGGCTCCCCCGCCCGGGGCTCAACACCCCTCGGCGCGCGCGACGCCCGGACCCGAGGGCCTGGGTGGGTGGGTCGGGCCCACCGGCCACTCACCTCCGCCGGGTCAGAACCGAGGGGCCTGCTCTAAGCCGTTTGAAACCGCTTGGGCCGCCGCACACCCCGCAGTGTCCTCGTCGTTTATTGGTTCCCGACGGACCGCCCATCGCCCGCTTATTGGTCCGTTTGAAAGGCCTGTGGGCACGCGCCGCCCGCAGCTTTAAAGGGGCCGCGCGCAGCCGTGTTTCCTTCGGAACCGGCGCTGCCTGGTGGGGTGGGGATGTGGGGTCGCTAGAGCGAAAGCTGCCGACGACCCTGCACCCCCCTACCCCCCCCTCCCCGAGAGAAGGGCGAAAGCTGTGTGGAGAGCTGTGCATCCCCGGCCATCAGCATGCTTGCTTTTTTTAAATTTTGGCCATTCGAGCTACTGTCAACACCTGGCAATTTTTTAAAAAGTCATTTCATTCACCAAATACCGATTGTGTAGCTAAGTACGCGAGGGGAACGAGAGGCAGCTGGGATATCGTGGAAGGAGCAGTGAATGGAGCCAGGATGCTGGATTCTGGTCTTGGACCCGCTCTAAGCAGACCACTTTCCCAGTAAATTATTTGTAGCTCAGTTTCCTCAAAATAGGATGACAATGTTTCTCTTACAAGCCTAGGGTGAGGATTTAATATAACCAATTGGCTGTCTAGGAAAGGCCTTTGAACAGTAAGTGTTCTGCAAAAGCCTAACTAATATTCCTGTTTCTCTTAGAAATGATAGGCTTGGTTAATGTGATTTCTGAAAGTCTTGTTTAGCTCTAAAAATAAAATCTTTAAGAAAGGGTGGTGGTGCTGGCGCCTGGTAGACTCAGAAGATGGAACTTGCAACTCTTGATCTCAGGGTTGTATGTTCCAGCCCCAGGTTGGGTGTAGAGATTACATAAAAATAAAATCTTAAAAAAAAAAAGAAGTAAAATGTGATAATCTCTAGCCCAATAATGCCACTGTTAAGAACCTGTCCTACAGATCTATGCACGTATGCAAAGAAAAATGTCGAAAGATATTCACTCAGCAATTCTTAAGATATGGGAGAAAAAACACCCCACAAACAAAAAAACCCAAACCCTAGAAATTACAATGTCCATTCATAGAGAACTTGTTACATAAATTACAGTATATCCACTCAATAGAACACTATGTAACTGTTAAAAAGAATCTGTTTATTCTGTACGTGCTGGTGTAGAAAAATGCACAAATTTTATTTAATTGAAAAAAGGCAAGTTGCAGAAAAGCATATATGGAATGATTTTATTGTATATGGTTATAAATGCATATGTATTTTGTGTGCATGCCTGAAAATGGTTAGAACATTGCTGGAATTTCAAGAAATTATTTAGCAAGGAGAGTAGATAGGGAAATGAATTTTTTTGCCTTTGACATGTTAATTTAAATATATATATATATATATATATATATATATATATATATATATATGTAGCAGGGAGAATATCTAGCAGTGGGAAAAGTAAGAGTAAGGGCACAGAAACAAAGTACAATTATATGTAGGGAATTGAACATGTGAGTTTGATTTTTAAAAGGGGTTCATGTTGGGAAGTAGTAGGATACAAAACTGACAGAGAAAGGCAGATTCTAGGAGGGTCTTGAATACTAAGGTAAGGAATTTGTACTTTAAATAGGTGATAGGAAGCTATGAAAGGTTTCTGAGCCAGAGAGTGACAAAATCAGAATTGCACTTTAGGAAAACTAATTAGCTTGATTGTCTAAAATGGGTTACAGTTGGAAGCCCCATTAGGAGTCTGATAGGAGGTGATAGCAGTGGAAATGCTGAGAACAGATTCAAGAAAGGGTGAAGGATTTAGCAACCAACTTGGTACAAAGGTGAGGGTGGGGCCCATTTAGGGAGATGAGTCAAAGAGCATGCTAGGATTTGAGCCTAGGCAGTGATTGATCAAATGGAAGTAGAAAGTCAGGAGAAGCCAGTCTCAAGAGGAAGGCAAGGAATTTAGTCTTAGACCTGTTTACTTTTAGGTACCAATGAGACATTGAAGCATAATTTCTAAGTAGATCTAGGAAACACAGGATGAGGACTGTGAGAAAAGATTAGGACTCAAGTGATACAGGCTTAGGAAGCACCTCCAGAGAGTAGAAAAGATGAAATTGTAGCAGTGGATGAGACCACAAAGTGGGAGAGTGGAGAGTGAAAAGGTGGGGCATGAGGACAGATCCATAGGTTAGGGGAAGGAGAAAAGAACCAAGCAGAGCAAAAAGGTCAGCGTAACCTTTGAGAAATGGGTTAGGTACATACAGAAATAGTCTTCTTCAGTCATTGGTCATTGGCATGTTTATTTTATTTAAATATTATGGAAAATAAATTGAAGATTACATTTATAAGGAGAGTGTGATGGTAAACTGGAATTTGCTCTATAAAGGATGTATGGAGTCTGGATCCTGGAGAGCTTTAGAACAAAATGGCAAATCCCTTTTTGTCTTATATGGTTTATGTAGCCCTACTAGAAGGTGGGCATTAGATGTCTGATTTCATTCTTTTATTCATTCATTCAACAAATATTTATTGAGCACCTAATATGTGCAGGGACTGTTCTAGGCACTTGGGATAACCAGTGCAACACACACACACACACACACACACACAAATCCCTCTCTTATGGCACTCACATTATACTGAAAAAAGCATAGACAATCAACACATAAATAAATTATATAGTTTGTAATTAGACAATGTGTGCAATGTGAAAAGAAAAAACTCAGTAAAAGGGATTGGAAGTAGAGTTAGACATTAATTTTATAAAGGATGATCAGAGTAGGTTTCATTAAGAAGTTTACCTTTAAGCAAATACTAGGTGAAGGAGTTAGCCATGAGTTTATCTACAGGAAGTGCCAGCCAGGGGGACCCGCTATGCAGAGACTCTAAATTGGGAGCATGCCTCTCAGGTTAGAGAAACAGGGAGGCCAGTATAGCTGAAGCAGAGTAGTTGGCAGTAGGAGGATAGTAGGAGATGAGGTCCGATAGATAATGGAGGGCAAGGAGTGGCAGATCCTGTAGGGCCTTGTAGAAACCTAACATAATACCTTGATCCATAATAAGTGTTCAATAAATGTTCGGCCAGTCATCTTTTGCAGTCCATGATTATCACCAAATAGCTTTTATCTATGTATTATCAGAGTGACATGTGCTTACTTTAATCCAAGGACCTTTCAGTAGTTCTACATAAGGAAAGTATTAATGGGACAATGAAACCCTTCTATGCATTAGAGATCAAGGTGAACACACTATTATTGCAAGTGGAAGCAGTAAACAAATGTCAAACATTGTGTTTGCTGAATAATTGTGCTGAGCATTTCTGAAAAGCATGCTAGGGTGGGGACAGTGCTCATTCCATCATAATCACAAATGGCATTCTGGGAGAGAAAGCTCTGCAATGGGACATGGATCCATATTTCCAGTCTAAGAGGAGCAGCTTCAGTGATTAGCTTCCTCTCAACACTCGGTCCAGGTACCTCATGCATTATTCCCTGGAGAAAGCAGTGGTGACATTAACACAGGCCTCAAATGGCTGTGGGTTTTTGTGCCTTTACTGGCCTCCCAGCTTCTTCCATATTGTATTGGTTGCATTTAATAGGTGATTGAAAGAATGAATAACCCTTTTCTCATAATCCATTCTCCCACAGCCCCCCAAATGCAGGCTGTTCAAGAACTCTGACCACAGAAGCATCAGCTCCACCAAAGAGGAAGGAGGCAGAGGGAGAGATAGGGGCCTCATTAGCAGGCTGTCAACAGGCTTTTAGGGGCAGGAGGGAGGGAAAACCACTGAGAAGAAGATAAGTGAGAGTTCTTGGCTCTTTGTGTCTTGTAAAACGAAATAGGCAGATTGCGTAGCTTGGGGCTAACTCTAGCCTTGGGTTTAAACTCAGACCCCTAATTAGGCTGTCTGGATCTGTTTTAACACCATGTCAAGGAGTCCAAAATTGTGAGTTGGAACCTTGACTGGAAATAAAACTCTGTTCCCTATGTGGAGCTCTGCTTAGCCTCTGCCAGCTGCTTAATGGGAGAATGATCTAGAGAGAAAATAAATGGGCGAGTGAGGGAATGTTACAAAACAAAGGCAGCCTGAAACATCCCCAGATACACATCCTATTAAATGGATCAGTTGAGTCACCTTCACATATGAAGAAAAGAATACAATTTCTTAGCTATAAAAAGGGTTCAACGACATTTTTCATTATGTCCATAAGTAGAAATAACTGAAGTTTATGTTCTTGAAGTTCAGTGCATTACACTTAGAATCTTGTGTACCCTCAACTCTCATAGATGCTTTTTCTAAGTTCCTCTGCAGCACTTTGTTTTCTGTAGGTCTAAGTTTGGTGAAAGCTTCAATTCATGCCTTGGAGACCTCTCTATGGGCCACAGAGACGTTTTTTTTTACCTTAGGTTCCCTTATTTGTTCATGCAATTTAGAAAGAAGGACAGGGACTACATTTTGAATGTAATTGCTTGTAAAAATATGTCCAGTTTGTTAGAATTTGACCAACCATCTCCCTACTCATCGGTTTCAGGTTTTATATACAGAGAAACAGACAAGGAATTCTTGACTCTTGTTTTATCCCCAGGATTTCTTTGAAGGAACATAAAAACAAGTTTCAGGCTAGAAATTACCTTAGCAATCATTTGCCTTAACCTTTTCATTTTACTAATCAGGGAAGTATAAGCCAGCTCATAACCTGAAAACAGGGTGTTAAATCCTTGACACTTTTGCTTAAGTCCCATCGGCTCCACTCCAGATTCTTATCAACACCTGGGCCATCAGGCCCAGCCTCCTTTTCCTCTCCCATTTCCTGCTAACATGGCAGGACAGTTGCAGGTTAGCAAGACCTTTATGGTTCAGGCAGTGTTGAATACCTGATTATACTGGCTCCTGTGGTCACAAGGTGTCAAAATACATTCACCAAACTGTTCTCCCAGAAACATTTCCCAGTCTTTAGAGCAAATGGTGTGTGCTTAATATATTCATTTTTTCTTCTCATTTGAAAAGTTATTCCTGAGTTTGCAACTTTGGTAGTCATTGTTCATGGGGTGGCCAGTAACCTTGAGCCTTTGGGAGGGGGTACTTTCTATAGGTATATAGGCTTATGCTTTAGTCTGGATTTCATTGCTTCAAATGTCCTTTTTTGTCTCTGGTGTGAGTTTTTTCAAAAAAGAATGGTGGAGTAAGGGGATGGTTGTCCTTGAGCTATTCCATTTGTTCCTGTTCTAGCACACATATTTCCCACCAAAATTGGAAGAATTATACACTATAAATTACCCTCAGCTTTCCTGTTATTTAAATACAAGAGGCTTCAGTCTTTCTTGCTTTTCCTTTCTTTTTTTGGAGGTTGGGGGCATAGGGTGGGCATGGAGGCTGTTGCTAGATTCTAAGATCTGTGCTCAGGCATGGAGCAGGACTTGGCCCCCAGCAAGAGATGAGGGAATTCATGGAAGCATTATTCTATAAAAGGCTTGTGGTTTAGAAAATCAGCTACTGATCTTTGACATAGTATTCTCCATCTGGCACTGAGATTTCCATGATTCCCAATCATCATTGAGAGGTGTTACATCCAGAGAACCTGAGAAGGGATCCCCAACTCACTGTCCTAGCCTTGAGATGTAGTGTATAAAGTATCAGAAGGCAGCTTTTTTAAAATAAAAGGAAAACAAACAAAAGGAATCATAATATTGATTAGATCTGTTGTCAGAATCACTGTAAACCCTAAGATCAAAAATAGCTAGGAGCAGATTGGGGCCTGTGATGAACCCTCCTTGTCCCTAGTACTTTTCCTGCTATATCAGACAGTCTTGCCAGTGATTATCATGGCAAGGCAAAGTCAAGTTCTGTGACAATGAGGTCCTTATAAACCTAGAACAGAGATAAAAGATGTAGGTATATATGCCATGACACTTTCTTCCAGTGCCTGAAGGAGATGTCACTAACAATCTTGACACTTTCCCCATTGAGTCTCAACAGGACCTCAGGCAGCCACTACCAACCAACCGGAGTTGGCCCTTGAGATGAAACCTATCTGATATCCCTGTTCTAGAGGAAATAAGGATTTCACAAGCCAATGAACTCTGGTCTTGACCGGTCTTCTCAAGATGAGCTGAACCTCACACCTTTTATTGCTCTTCATCATCCTCACATCCCCGAAGGACACAGAGGTGATGTGTCTCAAGAAGGTTTTCAAAAGCATGGGTCTGCCGGACAGAGCAGGTGCAGTTATTAGTCATGACTCCAAGCCAGGCACGGTGATTAAGAAAAGCTAAATTTATATTAAATTATCATAAAGTCCTAAAATACTGAACATAGTGGTTAAATAACTCCAGAAAGTCCAATGTCTCCAGTGAGTAACGTTAAAACCATTACACATGAGCGCGGGAGAATCACTTCCATTAGTTTAGGACAGAGAGGTTTTGCTTTTTTACATAGTGAATCAGTGCTCAAATAGATATTTCTTCAAATATGTCTTTTCTACATTCTGAACAGCCCAAGTGCAATAAGATCCTTCCCCCTTTCCAATCAAGAAAATGCCACTTTTCTATTTTCTCCCCATCCTCAACCTGAGTCTGAGGACCCAAAGTGCTCCTTTTTTTACTGCCCCGTTAAGTGTGAAATGTCTCCCTTTCTTCCCCTAAATGGCACCTCGCCTCTCCCATTGTGTGTACTGGAAAAGACTTGCTGGCCTGGCCAGGCTGTCCTGTGTGGGTGCAGACCTGGGTTAGCTACTACCAGCAGGGCTAAGGGCTTGGCACCTGTCTCTAGCAGCCTTAGAACTGACCAGAAAAGCTTTGCTTTTGTTTTCACTGACATGTGTGGCAGTGGATTTCTCAATACTGACAACCACAGGAAAGTTTTCAAGTCAGGAAACTTCCCCCAGAAGCCCCTGCCTCTATTCTCAGCCCATTGTCTTCCCCCTTGCTGCTTCTAATTCCTGGGGAGAAGGGTCTGGATCTGCCCTAGGCTGAGAGGGCTTCATGAATGGTCCTACCTTTCTATTCCTTCTCCCTACTTTGCGTCTTAATGTGGTCCTCCTCACCACCCCAAGCCTACGTCAGAAAAAGCAAACTAGGCAGTGTGTGTGTGTGTGGGGGGGGGGGGGATAAAGGAAGGGGCTATATAGAAGGTTTAGGGCAGAAAAAAAAAGCCTCCACTCCCCTGATACTAGCATGAGACATGCTCTTTCTGTGAACGAGCATGAACCAAGTAATGGCATCACAGCCTGGAAAGTCAGTCACTTAGCTGGGAAGAGGGTTGGAATGGGAAGATCACCACCCCTAGAGCCACAGGTTCTCTGTCCCTTAACTTAGATCCCTGAGCACTTGAGAGAGAACACAGGAGGTTCAACCTCATGGACACTTCCCTTGAGGCCCTGTGCACCCCAAATCTACAACCCAATCTCTCTTCCTGACTATTTATGAAAACTTCTGGCCCTTCTTTGAAAAGTTGTTTCAGGACCTCTATGCTTAGAATCCCCGACAATGAGCGGGGAGAGAGGGGCAGAACGTTAAGGTTCAGGTGATGTGCTTCTTTTGGTCTAAGTGGCGCTGGTTAGACCCTGTAGGGGCTCAGCGCTTGGGGCCCCACATTCCTCAGGCCCCTGTTCACAACCTGGTTATACTTAGAATCAAAGACATAAGGGTACTGGCCAGTGGTGGCACCCACGGGGGAATTCATATTAGCCAGCTGCCATGCGATAAGGGCTCTGTCATCGGAAGGTAGAAAAGCTTCTAGATACTCTAGTAGGAGGAAGAACAGCTTGAGCCACACCCAGATCTCACCAATACTGGCAGCTGAAAAAAAAAAACAGTAGCTCTTAGGCAAGAATAATATCCATTGCCAGCAATGGACAGGACATGCAGCCCAACAACCCTTAAAAGCTTTCTCATATTACCAATGCACTTGAGGCTGGAGGCTTCTGAGACGCCCATACCAGCTGGGCTTACTTCTCCTTCCTTTCTCAGCCTCTATCCTTCATCGCTCTCTCTACCCCTGACCCCTGCCCCAGCCCCTTGATGGGCAAGTTCTCTCAGAGAAGCGGCCAGGCCAGCTCTGATGGGGGAGAGTGAAGTCTTGGGGATCATCAGTTCTCGTGGGGCAGGGTACCAGGGAAAGGGGAGGTGGAGCTCTGTACTGATGAGGAATCATTACCAAGCCTAGTTTCAGAGGCTCAGGATGGAGTGCAAGAGGTGAGGTTCGTGGTAAAATCCAGGTCTACGTTTTCAGGATGCACCATCACTTCTTGTGCACAGGTAGTTATGGACTCAGGTGGAAACAGCTCCCGTGGAGGTCTCAGGAGCAGTTTTTTGGGGGAGGGAGAAGGACGAGCACATAGGTTGGGGGGCCTGTTGTATAAGTGAGCACAAGGACTGGAAGTCCATAAAGGAGAAGGAACAGGCAGGGAGGGAAGAGAACATGGGCATTTAGACCTGGCTCTCTGAGGAGAGCTTGCGTTCATGTTTCCAGCCTGTGTCTGGCAGAGAGCCCCGTCTTTCTGGAGTAGCTGCGGTATGGACGCTGCTACACTCAGACTGCTCTTCCTGCAACAGCTGCTCCGTCTCCGTATCATCCAGGGAGCCCGAGCTGGCCTGGATAGACACTGTGTCTGTCTTCATGCATACATGATCCCGCAGAAGGCCCCCCCGTGAGCTGCGCAGTTGCTTGAGGTCATCCCACTCAGCATCATCCCCAGACAGAAGGCAGATTCCCTCTACGATCTTGATCTTCTCCTTGGTGTAGTTATGGTCAGGCCCGCCCTAGGGTGGAGAGTGGGGAGACACGGTCAGTCGGTTGGCTCTCTATAAAGGATCTCATGGTGAACTGAAAAAGGAAGTGGATGGGGTGAGAGGAGGTGTGAGGAGTACAAAGATCCCACAAATGAATGGGGAGACGTGGTCAGAGCAAACAGATGAGTCAGCCTAAAAGGAGAGTAGCAGCTAGGATGATTATTACCATCCTCAGACAGGGAGGAGGGAGAACCATGGCTTCCAGTCCTGCATCATCCACTCACTGGCTAGGTCACCTTGGGCAAATTACTTAGCATCTCTAAGGTCAGTCTCCACATCTGTAGTGTAGGGAGAATAACAGTATCCACCTCATAACCAAGTGCTGTGAGGGATCAATGAGGCGACACATGGAACACAGTTAGTAGGTGCTTGACACATAAGAAACACGAAATCATGTAAGCGATTGTTACATTGTTATTATGGTTTATTAATGGGACATCATGCTGATGTACGTGATCAAAGGTAACTGATAAAGGCAATTCAATGTGTACTTATTCAGAATTTTAAACTACTTCTGTGATCTTTTATTCTTACTTCTCTTCTTTCTAATTTTGTTTAGGAGAAAATTTTTGGGAAGTAAGACAGAAGGAATCTAGAAAATCTTATTTGGGTTCTGAGTGTCAGTCAATCCATTGGGGTCCCATAACCTATAGTGTTTTTTGGGGGGTTACCCTGGCTCTGCTCCCACAAGCCTTGAGGCCATTCCCAAGTGACCTGGGATTGTTCTAAGGACAGTGACAGTTCTAGTCAAGCTTCTCCTTTTATGGGTTTCTCAAAGGGTAGGCTTACTCCTGGTTTCTGAGGGATACCAACCAACATGCCTACCAGTACCAGGGAAAAAATGGGCATGGCTTAGGTTCTGTCCTGGGATGGTGTTCCTGCCAAGAGCTCTGAAGTGCTCCTCTATTTTAGTAGCAATTCAACTCCTTGGATATTTAACTGAGCCCCTACATTTTTTTTTAAAGATTTTATTTTTGAGTGATCTCTATATCCAATGTGGGGCTCGAACTCATAACTCTGAGATCAAGAGTTGTATATTCTATTGACTAGCCTGGCTAAGCACCTTTACTAAGCCCCTACATTAAACCATATATTCTGATGACTGTACTCTAAGAGTGACAGCTCCCTCCAGAGCAGAGACAGACATAGCACACAAGCACACAGGTGCATGCCTGCAGACCCACACCAATTCACCCAGCACACCCTCCGAGAGCTGAAATTAGCTTAAGATTAGATGGAGACATGCAGTGTCTTCATTGCAGAGACACACTGCTGAGTAGGTTAGGAATTAGGAAGAGGTGGGAGTAATGGCACTGGCAGTTTGGGGGGGGGGGGACGCACCCTTTTCCTCTACAAACACACCACAACAGGTACCTGAAATCAAGAGGAAATCAGAAGAGAAAGGGTGAAAGACTGTCTGAGGGGTGAAAGAGCTGCTGAGGAAAAGCATACAACAGAAGAAAGAGGTCACACACTTTTCAGTTATAACCCATGACCCTTATGACAGTTCTTCTCTGGGGCATCAAACACTCTAGGAATCGAAGACTCAGGAGTCTCTCAAAGATACTAATCGAGGAGGGGTCTACCAACCCTCAAACTGCAAACTATCCCTGCAGGTTGTGTTTTGGCTTACAGTAGAAGCTTTTTTTATATGGAAATTCATGGATCCAGAAAGCATGTGATTATTACATAAAACGTACTCATTGTGCATAGGAGCCCTGTATATGTGAGGGCAAGTGTTGACTGTGCTAGATAGGCCAAGAGAGTAGACCAATTAGGTTTCATAAGGGATATAACTCCTGATGAAGGGTTACAGGATTTTGGAAAAAGCAGGGATCATATTAGACTAGGAAAATCTGAAATTGCAGGGTACTGATCCCTTGTGGAACTGGGACTATTTTTCAGGCCTAAACATTCAGCATATAATTTTTCACTGAAGCAACAAAGGAGTTAAGAGAGCAAAAGCATGTAAATCTTTAGAATTCTAGAGAAATCTCTTAAGACTCTGTGATAAGAGAAAGAATAGCAAAAAACCCAGCCATTCCCAGCCATAGATGCCAATAGCTTGGATCAGAGGTTAGAAAAGGGACAGTCCAGGAGCTCGTGGGTTTTTGGGGTATTGTCTAGGAGTCTAGGGCATCTCAAAGGGGTGCAGCCTGCAGGGGAATGATGACTACGAGAGGGAAAACCTATGAGCCTGGGAAGTTATCTCCTGGCAGGGAGGTGCATACTCACATGCTTTCAGACCTAGACCTCCTGGAATCTGCTTACTAACCTTGCTCTCACTAAGGTCCCTCAAGCTGGTCCCTCAGAGAATCTAGATCTCTCCAGAAACCCAAATCAGATTTAGTTCTTCTGTTCACTATAACTGCCAAAATGGTAGATGGGACTACCAGTATCCCTCTCGGATCCATTCAGGCAACTGGAACATATCCTTCCCCCCCTCCCCCTAAAAACAAAAACCAAAACACAAAAAAACCCCACCTTAAATGTAAATTGTAATTTTTACCTCTTTCTTATAGCACAGTTGATTGTACATGGCTGGTTTGGGGATTGCTTCAATTTTCACTTCCTGAGTGGAAGTTCGGTAGGAGGGGTTGCTGTAGGTCAGGTTCCCCATTCCAGGATCAGTTAACTTGGATTTTTTGTGTCTTTAGGAGGAAAAGTGATGAGAAATTAGTTCAGATCTTTATGGCGGTGGTATCTGGGGAAGTTGCACCCCGAATGTAGCAGGCAGCTTCTAAGATGGCCCCAGTGACCCCTGCCTCCTGGTCCTCACACCTTCTGAATCCTTGTCCCTTAAGTGTGGGCTACATTTGGTAACTCACTTCTTTCTATTTTATTTTTAATTTATTTTTAATTTTTAAGTCTCTACACCCAGTGTGGGGCTCGAATCCACAATCCCAAATCAAAAGTCACACACTCCACCAACCCCGGGCGACTCACTTCTGACAGAAACAGAATATACAAAACTGATGGATGCTAGATTAGGTTCCAAAGAAATCTGGGGCTTCCATCCTTGGTTGCCTTTCTTCCCTAATTCTCTCTTATGCTTCCTCCGAAGGAAGCAAGCTACCTTGTTGTCGGTTGTCCTTTGGGAAGGCCCCTCAAGGCAGATAAGGGAGGAAGACCTCTAGCCAACAGCCAGCAAGGAACTGAGACCCTTAGTCCAACAGCCTATGAGGAACGGAATCCTGCCAACAGCTACATAAGTGGGGAATCCCTCCCCAGTCAAGCCTTGAGAAAAGACCACAACCCTAGCTGATACCTGAACTGCAGCCTGTAAGAGAACCTTGAGGCAGAGGCACACAGCTAAGCTGAATCCAGATTTCTGACCCACAAAAACTGTGAGATAATAAAATGGCTGTCATTTTAAGTTGTTGAGTTTTGGAATAATTTACTATACAGCAATAGCTAGCTAATAGACTGAGTCAAGCCAGATCTGCATCAATCCCACATCTATTATTTACTAGCTGGGATCTTGGTGGACATAATCTAAACTCTATGAGCCTCAGATACTCATCTGTAAAGTGAGGAATAACAATACCTGTACTACAACATTGTTGTGGCATTGATACATAGTCACTGACTAGTAACTGTTACTATTATTATTAGCATTGTTGTCCTTAGCAGGAACCACAGCAGCATAGCAAAATCCTGGTATTTCTGCTGCAAGCTGTGTTTAAAGCATTTGGGGAAAATAAATAGAGGGCCACAAAAAGAGGATTCTAAATTGAAAATGACATACTCCACCTTCCCGGGATGATCCCTATGGGGCAATGACATATCAAACAATATTGTAATAAAGGCCATGATTATGTGAAGAGAAAAGCCTTTCGAACTTCCATCATTTGAGGTGAGGTAGAGTAGTGGAAAAGCAGAGGTGCCAGCATCAGTCCCCGCTTTGCCTCTTACTGTTTGACCTTGGGTAATACCCTCTGTGCCTTCGGCATCTCAGTCTACAAAGTCCCAACGGCTGCTTGGTCATAACATGTGGAACCTGCTTGAGTTGTGAATGGTGAAAAAGAATAAGGATTCAGGTTCTACCCTTCCTTTCTGTGGCTCTGACCAGAGACCCATCTTGACGTGAGGCTGGTCAGAGGTTGGATCAGCAAGACATGGAGTTCGGGAGATCACAGACGTGTTAATGAGGACCAATGGACACATGGCCCCCGCAATGAGGCTGAGGTTACCTGTATAGCATCAAAGCTGCGATCACCACCAAAATCAGCAGAATACTGAGGAGTCCACCAATGACGTAGCTGACATGAAGTCCTTCCCCTAGGAGGAACAGAGATGCTAGGTGGGGACCAATGACAATCCTCCAGTTGGTGTGAGGGATGGAAGACAGAGGGCTCCTTTAGTAGGGGTTGGATGCCACACCATCTGAGGACAGCCAGGGAAAAGGCCACAGGGTAGAGGGCTGAGACAAAACCTAACAGCCTGCCAGCTCTAATGCCAATTCCACTACTTACTGGCCAATGTGACTTATGGCAAGACACTTAACTTGAACCCTATGTTTTCTCATCAGTTAAATGTAAATAATAAAATGCTCATAGCCTGGTGGCAGTGAAACATGAGCATTTACATACATATATATGCACACATGTATATGTGCAGACACATACATACAGCTTAGCAAAATGGCTGGCATATGGAAAGCACTCCATAAATGGTAGCTAGCTAATATTAGTTTTTCTATTTATTTACTCTGAGACATGGGTTCAACAACCCCAGAGCATCCCCATGGAGGTTCTGGAAGCTATCAGTGGAGACTTGGATCCCTTACATCCTTTTCCAAAATAGTTGGGCACTCAGGGCTCACCTGGAGCAGCAGGTACAGCCTCATTGGAATGTGCACAGAGGCCCAGCTGGGCATCCTTTTCAGAGCATCTGTGGGGCAGAGAAAACAGAATGTGAGGGCTACTTGTATTTGATAAAGATCTTGCCTTCCTCCAGGTAAGAGAGAAAGTCCTGGGGGGGGGGGCCTGGGGGGCTCAGTTGGTTCAGTATCTGACTCCTGATTTTTAGGCTAGGTCATGATCTTGGGGTTGTGAGATCGAGCTCCAAGTAAGTCTCTGGGCAGGGTGTGGAGCCTGCTTAAGATTCTCTCTCTCTCTCTCTCCCTCTCTTAAATAAAAAAAGAAAAAGAAAAGGAAAGTCCTAAGAAGGACAGGGGGAAAGGGCTATGAGTGGAACTTTTAGATATCTGATTGTACTTGATGGGAGACATCAGAAGCATAGACTAGGAAATATAGAGAAATCATTGTGAGTCACTGTCTTCAAGATGCTACATCATATTTAAATGGTCTTTCTTTCTTTCTTTCTTTCTTTCTTTTCTTAAAAGATTTTATTTATTTATTTGACAGAGAGAGAGAGAGAGAGGAGGAGCAGCAGACAGAGGCAGAGGGAGAAGCAGCCTCCCCACTAAGCAGAGAGCCCAATGCTGGGCTCAATCCCAGAGTCCTGGGATCATGACCTGAGTCGAAGGCAGAAACTTAATCGACTGAGCCACCTAAGTGCCCCTTAAATGTTTTTTTTAAAAAAAGATTTATTTATTTATTTGGGGGAGAGAGAGAGAGAGAGAGAGAAAGAATGAGAGAGAATACGAGTGGGGGCAGGGGAGCCCAGGGAGAGAGAGTCTCAAGCAGACTCCCAGCTGAGCACGGAACCTGATGCAGGACTGAGATCATGAATGACCTGAGCCAATCAAAAGTCAGCTGTTCAACTTACTGAACAATCCAGGAGCCCCATGCTTAAATGGGTTTTAGGGATGCCTGGGTGGCTCAGTGGTTGAGCGTCTGCCTTTGGTTCAGAGCATGATCCCGGGGTCCTGGGATCAAGTCTTGAACTGGGCTCCCCACAAGGAGCCTGCTTCTCCCTCTGCCTGTGTCTCTGCCTCTCTCTCTGTGTCTCTCATTAATAAATAAATAAAATCTTTAAACAAAATTTTTAAATAAATATATAAATAGGCTTTAAAAAAGATTCCTCCAAAAAGGAGAAGTAGGTTTGGAAGTGAGCTGGAAGTCTGCTGACAGAATGCTAAGGTACCAATGGGAGGATTTATTAAACTACCAGGATGAGCTGGAAGAAACTACCAGCCAACCAAACCTCTGATTGGATACAGATTATCACAAGGTCTAAATAGACCTTGAAAAAAATTGTTTTTCTTCTCTTCATTCTTTCACCAGGGAATATGCAAGACATCCAGAGGGAGGGCTCAGAGAACCAGCTTGAAATGCTAAGAAGGTAACTTCTTTGTGGCACATTATGAACAGGCAATTAAAGGCATATCCTAAAAGGCTAGAGAAAAGCTATTTAAAAGAGCATTTGAAACCAAGATGCATGAAGTCTTCAAATAGACTCTGAATTTAAGAAAATATCTTAGTAGGGTTCAGAAGTTTTCTAAATTATCCTAAAGAAAATCAGATTAATCATGATTGATAGTACTTAAAAGTTAGTAAAAAAGCTACATGTTTATATCTGGATGTTTGCCTTTTTTTTTTTTTTTTTTTTTTAAGATTTCATTTATTTATTCATGAGAGACACAGAGAGAGAGGCTGGGACATAGGCAGAGGGAGAAGCAGGCTCCCCACTGAGCAGGGAGCCTGATTCAGGACTCGATCCCAGGACTCCGGGATCACGACCCGAGACAAAGGCAGACACTCAACCACTGAGCCACTCAGGGGTTCCGGATGTTTGCCTTTCTGTATAAACTAAAAAGAGAAAATGGGGCAAATAGAATTAATTCGATCATGTGCAAATTTTATTTTATTCATTTATTAATACCCTAATTCTAGTTCTCAGACTTTATTTTTTAAAGATTTTATTCATTTGAGAGAGAGAGAGAGAGAGAGCATGTGTAGGAGTTGGGGTCAAGGGATGGACAGAGGGAGAGAGAAGCAGGCTCCCAGATGAGCAGGGAGCCTGACACGGGGCTCAATCTCAGGACCCTGGGATTATGACCTGAGCTAAAGGGAGATGCTTAACTGACTGAGCACCTAGGTGCCCTTCTTTTTTATTTTTTAAGTAAACTCTACACCCAGTGTGGGGCTTGAACTCATGACCTTGAGCTAACGAGTCACATGCTCTACCAACTGAGCCATCCAGGCACCACGCAAATTTTATAACTGTAAAGACATGAGTCTAAAATAATAATAATAATGATAATAATAATAATAATAATAATAATAAAATAAAGACATGAGTCTAGAGCTCTCATTTGGGATTATTATTATATTTCTGCTTCCAGAATTGAAATTAATTATCTTTTAAGCTGAAGTTGATACTGAAAATAAGGAGACCAGTATATCACAATGGAAAGAAAATGTCTTAATAGAAAAATGTCTAGAAAGATAGATATCAAAATAGTAATAATAGGAAAGTAAATCACTATCTTGAAAAGGTATCTACATCCTCATTCACTGTAGCATTATTTACAATAGGCACAACATGGAAACAACCTATCCACTGATGGATGAGTGTATCCACTGATGGATGAGTGTATAAAGAAAATGTGGCATATATATATAAGGTGGAATTTTTTTCTTTCTTTTTTCTTTTAAAGATTTTATTTACTTATTTATTTGAGAGAAAGAGAGAGCACAAGTAGTGGGGAGGAGCAGAGGGAGAGGGACAAGCCAACTCTGAGCTCAGAGTGGAGCCCAATGCAGGGCTTGATCTCATAACCCTGAGACTATGACCTGAACTGAAATCAAGAGCTGGATGCTCAACAGACTGAGCCACCCAGTTACCCCAATATATAATGGAATATTATTCAGAAAAAAAAAAAAAAGACATTCTGCCATTTGTGACTATATAGGTGGACCTTGAGTACATTATGCTAAATGAAATAGATGGAGAAAGACAAATACCATGCAACCTCATTTATACTGGAATATGAAAAAAAACAAACAACCCAAACTCATAGATTGGTGTTTGCCAGAGGTGGGAGGTAGCAGGGATGGATAAAATGAATGAAGGTGTTCAAAACATGCAAATTTCTAGTTATAAGATAACTAAGTCCTGGGGAAATAATGTACAGCATAGTGAATATCATCAACAATACTATATTCTACATTTGGAAGTTGATAAAAGAGTAAATCTAAAAAGTTCTCATCATAAGAAAAATAATTTGCGGCTATGTGTGGTGATGGATGTTAACTAAACTCACTGTGCAAATCATTTTGCAATTTATACATATATCAAATAAAAAATATTAAGAGTAACTATATATCAGGCTTCTTTCTTCTTTTTTTTTTTTTTAAGATTTTATTTATTTATTCATGAGAGACATAGAAAGAGAGGCAGAAACACAGGCAGAGGGAGAAAAAGCAGGCCCCATGCAAGAAGCCTGATGCGGCACTCCATCCCAGGACCCTGGTATCACGCCCTGAGCCAAAGGCAGAGGGTCTCAACCACCGAGCCACCCAGGCTTCCCTATATTGGGCCTATTTCTTAATTTCTATCCATACTTCCACATTATTTTTCTTGCAAAGTATAAATAAAAAAAACATGAGAATTTCTCTAAATTAAATGTAATATCATATTCAATCAAATTTAAGATGTGTCTTATTTTATATTTATATTGTTAGAATATAAAACCAACACCTCTGGAACAGGAATGTGTCTTACAATCAGTGGCATCTCAAAAAACAAACAAACAAATAAACAATCAGTGGCATCTCACAATTGATGTTGGTCATTTTTTCAGTTGACATTCTCAATTAGAATGCATCTTAAACTGATAGTACCATCAATTTAATTAAATACATATTTTATACTTGATCTGAGAACTGTTCATGGTTATGCTTGCTTATTTAATAATAGGATGTGTGTGTGTACATCTGTACACACATGTGCACATACATGCATGTGTGTCTGAAGTCATTATAAGCTAAGGCTATCACAACCCTGAGGATGTTCCAAGTCCTAAAGCCACACCCCAGAGATCACTATGACTTGGTGGCTTCTAAGTAAACTGTAGAAGACCATCTACTAAACAGGTTGTATGAAAATGTCACAGAAAAGGAGGAATGCCATAAAGGAAATGACTGAGCTATGAACGCGGTCTTCTGCTGGTGAGAGATGGTGATTTGGAAAAAAGAGCCCTGAATCCCATACTGAATACACTTACCTTCCTTCAACCTCCTCCAGAGATGTGCGGGTCCGGGTGGTAGAGGAATGCAAGGTGGTAGGCAGTGTGTTGGGTAGCACTGGGCTCCTTTCACTTATGCTGGTAGCCTTGGGAGCTGGGGGCACTACACCAGGTACTGGAGAGAAAAAGAGGACTGGAGTGAGTCCCTGGAACCCTCAGTCTCTACATATGACCCAAGAATAGCACCCTGGGACAGCTGATGAAGCAATCTTATAGCTACCCTAATCCTAGGCATCCTTATTAGAGGCTCTTAATTCTGTAAAAAAAATGGATTTGGGCTCCAATATTCTCTTAATTCTGTATAAAATGGACTTGGGCTCCAATATTTTCTGTAAAAGATTTTATTTGTTTCTTTGACAGAGAGGCAGGGGGGTGGGTGAGGGCACGCACAAGCAGGCGGAGTGGCAGGCAGTGGGAGAGGGAGAAGCAGGTTCCATGCTGAGCAAGTAGCCTGATGTGGGGCTTGATTTGAGGACCCTGGGATCATGACCCAAGTCAAAGGCAGACACTTAACCAACTGAACCACCCAGGCACCCCTGGGTTCCAATATTATTAGCTCTGGATGGCTCGCTGGTCCACAAAGGTCAGGAAAAGATAGCAGTTTACAGGCCACAGCAGGGATCAGGGAACTAGGAGACCTGAATTCCATTCTAGTAAATGCCAGAAGCCTGACACACCCAGATTTGTACTATTCCAAAGCTCAAATTAATTGTTCTCAGTCACTTTGCGTTACCCCCTGAAGCAGATCCCATCTGAAATGACAAAGCTGAGGCTGATGATCTCCTGCCACTCTTAGGGCTCTGCTGTTCCAGGGGGCAATTCAATCCAACTCACCAAGGGAGCAGGGCCGGCCATCTGGCTCATCAGGACATGCACATACAAAGTCTGAGGCTCTGGCAAAGCAGAGGTGGGTGCAGCCTCCATTGTTCACACCACAGGCATTGGTCCCTAGAGGCAAAGTGGGTGAGTATCTGGTTTGGGATAGAATCAGGTCTCCCAATTTGACACTTCTCAGAAAGGAGGAGCCCCAGGGCCACCTCACCTTAGGGCAGTAGGGCAGAAGGGGTACAGCCACATGGGGCTGAAAAAGGTCTAAGAGCTTAAAATGGGAACCAAAAGGCTCCCTGTGAGTCTCATTGTCTTGGTCATTAAGAGCCCTTGGGAAGACAAACCACCCCACTAATGGTAAGGAAGCAGGCTCAGGACCCGGGAGCCCACCTGTCTGTCGTTGGGGAGAAACCACAATGATATCCATGAGCCCTTCTACATTCGCCAACACTGTCTCCTTGTTGCGGCCTGAGTACTTGTCAACACGCTGGATTGACTTGGTCTGCCAGTCTGTCCAGTAGATCCACCTGTCCTGCTACTCAACAGGAAAACCCAATAAAGGGTAAATTTTATTCAACAGTCTGACCCCAGTAGATCTCCTGTGCTTCAGGATATACATTCCCTCTGCTGAAATGCCCTCTATGTCTCTTATCCAGCACACACTTGCAGGTGTCCCCAATATGGCACCATCCAGGAAAGCTCCCCATAATCCATACAGAATTCACCCTTCATGCTGTTCCATGCCTACTACCTTTTATGCTCCATGGTCATTCGTTTACATGTCTGTCATGGAAGATTAAATTCTTCAAGAACAAAAAATGTATTTATCTCTCAATTTTTAGCACTCACACCCAATCCTCAGTTAACTGAGTGGCTCAATGAATAATGAGTTCTTGTACCTAGCAAATAGGAGTAACCTGGGGGCAGGGGGTTCTTCTAAGGTCCCTACTCTTCTGGGCCCTTCACTTAGAGCCCTGGCCCAAATCTTCTGGTTACTTCTGGGGAAAGCTGCCATCTAATGCAGTGATCCTGAGATTCTCAAGCAGGGGTGGGGAGGGAAGAGAAGGTGGTTCCCTCCTGCTTCTGGGTATATATGAGAAATCAAAGGGGACACTTAAATATTGAGAAATCATATTCAATATCATCTTGTAGTTTGATATTGCAGTATGGCATGGGAGAGGCTTATCGTTAAGTATAGCCAAAATCTTAATGGCTGGCAGGATATCATGTACAACGCAGGTTTAAGTGGAAATTTGTCAAAAAGACCAAAGATTTTTAAATGATTGAGAATCCCTGTTTTGGCCTCAGGCTTGGTAGATCTCCTTTTTCTCTTCCCTGAATTGTCGTACAGGGTTAGAACTCAAAAATGACAGCCAGCAATAATTAAAATGATTAAAAATAACATGCACTGAGTACTAGATAGTGTGCTAATGCTTTGTGTATATTTCAGTTGGACACCATTATTAAATGGTAATGGTAAGTGAAGCTTAGAGAAGTTCAGTATCTTGTCCAAAGTTGCACTTATTCAATGATACAGGCGGAGCTTGAACCCACAGAGCTGGCAGATTCGAGGCACTTAGTAAACACATGCCAACTGGCTGGTTGCCTCAAAACTCTGGCTCATAGCCACTCCACCCTACTGCCACTAAGCAAGCTGCCTGGGCTCAGATGTTGGAAACACAGCATTACAATCAACTAGGGAATCTGTTAAAATACACATTCCTGAGCCCAACACTCACAATGCAGATTCTTTATATCCCAGGGCCCAGGAACCTACATTTGAGAGCCCCTCCCTCAAATGCTAGAACATGGAGTGGTGGGATAGGAGTAGCAGGCACACCATGGCAAGGTGTCAGTGTATGGGAAATGCCCCTAAAATGGGTTTCCATGGCATGCCTGTGGAGAAGCAACTAGGATAGAGGCTGTCAACTTGGAACCCTGAGGAAACACCCCTCATCAAGGAGGTTTAGTTGTCTCTCCTGAGCCAATACCTGGGTGAGAGCAAAGGGGTGGGAGACATGGCTGAGTAACACCTGCCGTAGCTTCCCATTGAGGTCAGCGCTCTCAATGCGGTCCAGATGTGCATCTACCCAATAGATCCTATGAAGGAAAAGAGAGAAGGTGGCTGCTCAAAATGATTGCCAAGAAGCCGAGTCCTTCCCCCCAAAGAAGCTATCTGTCCCCCTCCTGAGCTGAACCAGTAGTTGCTGTGAGCAGTCAAAAAGCACCCTTGATAATCAGAGGTCATTGAGAGTCCCAAAGCTGAAGAAGAAAAGCTGGTGACTCAAGTAGGGGGCGAGGGGGCAGAGCTGTCTGGGTATGGAGTAGAGAGTCTAGTGACCAGGCTCATCTTCAGTAACCTGATCACTCTTTGACTCCTTCCCAAGAATTGAAGCCCACATTCTTGAGAATACTCTTTAAGAAGAGATCTCAGTCTAAAAGGACATCACTGAAGTTAAAGGATGAAAGCATTCCTCTTCGCTAGCCCAGCTCTACAGGTGCCTTTGATTGTTTTCTCCTGTTCTGGGGGCAGAAAGGGAAACAGACTGCCTCAAAGCCTCTGTCACCCTCTTCTCCCACCCTCTAGCATTTTTGATCTAGACAAGGAGTTGTGAATTCCAATGAGTGGAGGGATCAGAAAAGTAACACGCAAAAAATCAGCCTTCAACAGGTAGGGAGGGAGTCATGGGACTGGTGGTCCAGCCAGAGGATGTGTTCTGCTAAAGACACTCAAATCAAAAACATGTAAACCATACAAATAAAATCCATCTGAGGACTGAGGGCCAGGTTCAGAGTATATCTTCTCATCCTTCTCACTGCTTTTTCCTCCTTACCTAACAAAGAGCTTTCCATCTTTTCATTTTCACTGTCTGAATCTCAACCATCCTTTCATCTGCCCACCCAATTTCAGGAAGCTACCAGGACAAGGTTCCCACCTGCGGGTATCATAGTCCAGGGTAAGGCCATTGGGCCAACCCAGGTCTGTGTTGATGAGGACCTTCCGCTCAGAGCCGTCCAAATTTGCCCGCTCAATCTTGGCAATGTGGCCCCAATCCGTCCAGAAGAGGTACCTGAGATACAACACTGCCATCATCACCAAGGCATGGGAAGATAACACCCAGGGGCTGAGAGAATACAGGGGACACTTGGATACCATTAATATATAGGCATCTTCCAAGAAACTCTTCATTGGGGGCTTTTTTCCTGGGTCTCTCTTCTGTTGGCCATTAACTTACCCCTTTCGGGGAAAAACAGCAATGGCCCGAGGCTCATCCAGGCTGTTGTTGATCAGCACCTTGCGGCAGGAACCATCTAGCCTTGATGCTTCAATGGTATTTCGACCTGTATCTGTCCAGTACAGATTCCTGGCCACCCAGTCTACTGCCAGCCCATCGGTGGTCTTCAGCCCACGCCCGATCACTGTTTCCATGTTGCTGCCATTCAGATCCGCTCGCCTAGGGAACAGCCCAGTATTGGATAACTGACCTGACTGACCAGAAATAGACTGAAACATCCCCCTCCTTTTTAAAGTTATATTTATTTAAGTAATTGCTACACCAAGATCATGAGTCACATGTTCCTTCAACTAAGCTAGACAGTCACCCCTAGACTGGAACCCCTTTAATCCATGTTCCTTTAAGTAGATCCTTACTAGACTGCAAGCTCCACAGAGGCAGAGACCACATATCTACCAGTACATTCCTCAGCACCTAGCACAGTAGATACTCAAAATATTAGCAGAATTAACAAACAAGACAGCCCAGGTGGCTCAACGGTTTAGCACTGCCTTCAGTCCAGGGTCTGATCCTGGGGACCCGGGATCGAGTCCCACGTCGGGCTCCCTGGATAGAGTCTGCTTCTCCCTCTGCCTGTGTCTCTGCCTCTCTCTCTGTGTCTCTCATGAATAAATAAATAAAAAATCTTAAAAAAAAAAAAAAAGAATTAACGAACAAATTCTCGGGAGGACAGAATATTTCCTGCTATAAATAGGAGGTGTTTGGGCCCATGTCTTACAGAAGACAGGTTAGTAATTCCCCATATAACTTAAGGAAGTGATAAGGATTGCTAGGTGGTAATGATAAGAAAAGTAAATTTGTCAAAATCTACCGATGTATTTTTACATTAGTCCTATACCAGGTACTTCAACCACAGGATGGGAGTATGTCACAAACACTTAAGGAACTTCTCTAAACTACATATTCCTACCTGTTACCAGCATGAGATTCTTTTTTTTTTTTCTTTTAAGATTTTGTTTATTTATTTGAGAGAGAGAGCACAAGCAAGGGTGAGGAAGAGAGGGAGAAACGGGCTCCCCACTGAGTAGGGAGCCTGATGTGGGGCTCCATCCTAGGACCCTGGGATCGTGACCTGAGCCAAAGGCAGATGCTTAATCAGCTGAGGCACCCAGGCATCCCTCAGCATGAGATTCTAATACACCCAGTAGGGAGAACAAAGGTGAATGAAAGGTGAATGCCCCTATATTTTCACATGAGAATCTCTGCCACGGTAAACCTCTCATACTAGTGGCAGGGCATCACATTCCTCAACTACGATGGGATAAAAAAATTGGGCAGCCCGGGTAGCTCAGCAGTTTAGTGCCACCTTTGGCCCAAGGCGTGATCCTGGAGACCCGGGATCGAGTCCCATGTCAGGCTCCCTGCATGGAGCCTTCTTCTCCCTCTGCCTGTGTCTCTGCCTCTCTCTCTCTCTCTCTCTCTCTCTGTCTCTGATGAATAAATAAAAAAAATCTTTTTAAAAACTGACAGAATAATAAAAAGTGAAATAAAACAAAAATATTTTTAAAACAGCAAAGTGCAACCCTGTGAACAACCACAAGCCTCAGCATTTGGGCAGGACTCCTGTATTGTAATACAGATACATGGCCTACTCATCACTGAGTCTTAGGGGATCTTTGGAACTCCCGCAGGGCCCAATAGTAGGGTAAAGGCTCCAGATCCCCAGCCTGACTGTTTTACATAATGGGCTTCTATTCATCTGGAAATAAATAACAACAACAACAAAAACAACCAAAATTTGAACTGTATTATAACTGATAAGCAAACAAATCAGGATCAGAACTCATGACCCAAGCTATCAAATCATTCAGTCTATTTAGAGGTCAACACGGACCTCCATCAGGGATCAGAAATGGGTCTGTGTCCTCTGGAGATTTCAGGGACACTCATACCTGATAACATCCAGGAACACATCCGTATAATAGACCTTTCCATCCACACTGTCATAGTCCAGGGAGATGACATTGTTTAGCTCAGGAACAGGGATGTGCACATCTGTGTGGTCGCTAGTGTCCAGCGAGATACGCCGGATGGAGCCACGGCTGGAGAAGAGCAAGTAGGTCTCGGGAGAGGGATCGCAGGTCTTCCCATCTCCCTTCAGCTGGATGCCAGTGGGGCAGGCGCAGGAAAAGCCCAAGGGCCGAGGCAAGCAGAGGTGGGAGCAGCCGCCATTTCTAGAGCCACACTTGTTAAAACCTGGTGAGGCGAGAGGCACGAGCTTTGACCAGCCTGGCTTAGTGTGTGAAACTTACAAAGGCCCTAGTTTCTTGTGCCTGATTGTCTGCTGTTCTAAGTGACAGAATTTAGTGACTGGCACAGATGAGGGAGAAGGAGCAGGTGTGTCTCCCTTCAGGAGTCTTTTAAAGGTGACAGCATCATGCAGTTGTAGTACGAGCCATACCCAGATGGAACACAGCCTGATTTAGGAAGGGGTTCCAGTAGGTCCTTGTCTCTGACATTGTAAAAGAATCTCTCTGTACTCTGGACCTGTCTCTGGCACTAAAATACGCCCCAAAAGCCAGCTCTGATGCACAGCCCCATGGGTCCTCTTACCCAGTGGCTGTGCCCGGTCCACAGCCTGGATGTCCATGAGGCCCGGCAGGTTGGACCTCACCAGGATGACATTGCTGCCAGTTCCCTTGTCAGCACGGTGGATGCTACGGGTCTGCCAGTCAGTCCAGTAGATATAGGAGTCAAGCAGGGTGAGGCCATATGGGTGCTGCACAGGTGACACCAGTGTGTGCCGACTGCCACCATTCAGGTCGGCAGCTTCAATTCGCTATAGTGAAAGGAGAGGGTGGGGGATGGCTATGAGTAGACCAGGAACCCAGACTGGAGATCCTCAACAGTCCTCTTCTGTCTTCCCAGGTTTCTGGGAAGCAACAGGAGCAGGACTCTCACCTCTGTATGGGCATCAGCCCAGAGCAATTGGGAACTGGCCTTGTCCACGGTCAGCCCATTGGGCCATCCGAGGTTGTTGCTGATGAGCACAGTCCGGTCTGAGCCATCCATTCCAGACCGCTCTAGCTTTGCGTTCTCCCCCCAGTCTGTCCAGTACATGAACCTAGGCAAGGAAAAATACATGCTGCCATGTCCATAGCTCCTTAATTTTTTTTTTTTTTTAATTTATGATAGGCACACAGTGAGAGAGAGAGAGGCAGAGACACAGGCAGAGGGAGAAGCAGGCTCCATGCACTGGGAGCCCGACGTGGGACTCGATCCCGGATCTCCAAGATCGCGCCCTGGGCCAAAGGCAGGCGCCAAACCACTGCGCCACCCAGGGATCCCTCCATAGCTCCTATATACCATAAGTACTGACCATAGGCCAAATGCTGTGAAAAGTATTTTATAAAAAATAGAATTATCTATGGGTATAGAGTTTCAGATTTGCACTTTTTCTCCAGAAAAAGTTCTGAAGATCTGTTTCACCATAATATGAATATACTTTACCGAGCTGTACACTTAAAAAAATGGTTAAGATGGGGGCACCTGGGTGGCTCAGTGGTTGAGTGTCTGCTTTTGGTTCAGATAGTGATCCCAGGGTCCTGGGATCGAGTTCTGCATCGGACTCCTCCCAGGGAGCCTGCTTCTCCCTCTGCCTATGTCTCTGCCTCTCTCTGTGTCTCTCATGAAATAACTAAAAATCTTGGATCCCTGGGTGGCTCAATGGTTTGGCCCCTGACTTCAGCCCAGGGTGTGATCCTGGAGTCCTGGGATCGAGTCCCACATTGGACTCCCTGCATGGAGCCTGCTTCTCCCTCTGCCTGTCTCTGCCTCTCTCTATGTCTCTCATGGATAAATAAATAAAATCTTAAAAAAAAAATAAAATAAAATAAACAAGAAAAACCAAAAATTAAAAAAAAATGGTTAGGATGGTAAATTTCATTTTTTAAAACTTAAAAAAAATATTTTAGGGCAGCCCCGGTGGCGCAGCGGTTTAGCGCCGCCTGCGGCCCAAGGTGTGATCCTAGAGACCCGGGATCGAGTCCCATGTCAGGCTCCCTGCATGGAGCCTGCTTCTCCCTCTGCCTCTGTCTCTGCATCTCTCTCTCTCTCTCTGTGTCTCTCATGAATAAATAAAATCTTTTAAAAAATATTTTATTTATTTACTTGACAAAAAGAGAGAAAGAGAGAATGCACGCACAAGCATAAGCAGGGGGAACAACAGGCATAGGAGAGGGAAAAGCAGGCTCCCTGCTCAGCAGGGAGCCCAACTCGGGGCTCTATCTCAGGCCCTTGGGATCGTGACTTGAGCCAAAGGCACTTAACCAACTGAGCCACCCCAGCCCCCTATATATTGCTTTTTATCACAATTTTTATGTATTTTTTTTTAAGATTTAATTTATTTTAGAGAGAGAGCAAGAGCATGAGCAGGAGGGGCAAAGGGAGACAAAGAAACAATCTCAACATTTCAGTCTCCACATTGAGCGCAGAGCCTGAAACAGCTCCATCTCATGACCCTGAGATCACAGCCTGAACCAGAACCAAGAGTCAGATCCTCCAACTGACTGAGCCACCTGGGATCCCCTACCAAAATTATTTTATTTTATTTTATTTTTTTATTTTAAAATATTTTATTTATTTATTCATGAGAGACACAGAGAGAAAGAGGCAGAGAGAGAAGCATGGCTCCATGCAGGGAGCCTGATGCGGGACTCAATCCCAGGACTCCAGGACCACACCCCGGGCCAAAGGCAGGTGCTAAACCACCGAGTCACCTGGGCTGCCCTCCCAATTTTTTTTTTAAAAGAATTTTCCACATATTCTCTCAATCCTCCCAAGAGCATGAGGTATACATTTTCACTATCACTTCCACTTACTGTGAGGAAGTTGTGGATCAGAGGTTAAAAATGGGACCCAAAGGGACAAACGCAGCTAATAAATAGTAAAGGAAGTTGAATCCTGGATTTCTGACTCCAGGGCTCATGCTCTTTACCTCTACATTAGCCCTCTGCCCTGAAAGAAGTCACAAGGAGCAGAAGGGCCCGACGGTGGCCAGGCTCCATGTTCCTATGAGGCACGCTGCTTCCTTCCGTCTACGCCCACGCCCGCCAGAGCCACAGAGCCGGCTCTCACCCCATCTCATGGTACAGCACGATGGCCCGTGGGCTGTCAAGGTTCTCCCACACCAACACCTTCCTCATGGACCCATCCAAGTTGCCCACTTCAATCCGGTTGGTTCCCGTGTCTGTCCAGTACACTTTCCGGCCGATGGCATCCACCGCGAGCCCATCTGTGGTTTGCAGCCCTGCAGGAAGTCAAGAGCGCACACTGGCTCCTGCCTTAAAACAGATGGGCTACTTCCCGAGTTCTGTAGCCAGACAGGTGGTCCCCGGGCTGGGAGCAAGGCCCACCTGTGGTGATGATGTCCTCGTGCTGTGAGCCATCCAGATTGGCACGGCTGATGCTGTGCAGTGTACTGTCTGACCAGTACACCTTTCCTGGAAAGGGAAGGCTTGGCTCAGCCTGGACCCTCGTCTCTTCCAAAGGGATACGCAGAGCTGACTCACGCCCTGAGCCACCCGGCGTGTCAGAGAGCCCTATACCTCTGAGCAGAGGAAGTCAAGAGAAGTCTAGAAACAGCGTTAACAGGAAAGTTCTTGGCAGAGAGGACAAGGAAGGCTCTAAACCATGCCCTCGTTACGATAGAGAAAGCACTACAGGGATGAGGGCAGGGCTGTGCCAGAGGGAACAGGAAGCCTTAGGGCCTCAGCAGGAAGCAAAGGTGGTGGGAGAGGAAGAAGAGCAGTTACAGTAGGTTAGGCACAGAAGAGGGCTGGGGGGGTGGGGAGGGAGGAGGGCAGGAAAGGAGGGCCGCACGGACCTTCTTGAGGATCTACTCCAATGGCAATAGTGTTCTTCATGGTAATGTTGATAGGTACCACCACATCGGCAAAATAAGGGATGTCCAAGGAGACCATGCGAATGTCTATTCTCCTGGCGAAGATGAGGAAACTGTTCATGCCTGCCCAGGTGGGGAAGAAAGCAAAGAGGACAGTCACCCTAGTGTAGTCAGTAAGAGGGCCTAGAGTAAGGCAAACTGGAGTTCATGTCCCGTCTTTGTTAATTTCTAGTAGTGTGATCCTGGGCAAGTTCTTTAAATTGTTCGAGATGTTTCAACATCTGTAGAATGGGGATCATAGCAGGGATTAGAAGAGGATTAGAAGAGATCATGTATGGAAAGTACTTAGCACTGGGCCTAACACACAGTCATAAATGAGAGCTCTGTTAATATCTTAGAAGTGACTCATTATGAAAGTTTTACGGTGAGGTTTAAAAACCTTCATGTTAAGTTTTTCCTGTAACCAGGAAGTCCCAATTAACAGATCCCTTCTCATTCAAATTCCCAAGGAAGTTAGGGTTCAAATGTGTCCTGCCAGGCAGCCCGCATGGTGCGGCGGTTTAGCGCTGCCTGCAGCCCAGAGCGTGATCCTGGAGACCCAGGATTGAGTCCCACGTTGGGCTCCCTGCATGGAGCTGGCTTCTTCCTCTGCCTGTGTCTCTGCCTCTCTCTCTACCTGTGTCTCTCATGAATAAATAAATAAAATCTTCAAAAAAAAAAAATGTGTCCTGCCACGTAGCATCCCCTAGGGAGAAACATCAACTCCTAACATCTGGGCAGCCAGGCTCTGCTTCTGGGACCCTCCAGTTGAGGTTGTCACATACCTTGTGCACTCACAAAGTGCTACACCCAACGAAGGTATCTTAACGCTGGAGAGATCATATGTCTTAATATTTATTATACCAGCTTCGGACAGATGGAATTAAAGTAACTTGTCCTAACTGAATCGGTATATTATGACAGTTTTCCAACAATGAAAGTAAAGCATCTGAGAAATGAGCATCTTTTTCTGACATGCATAGAGATACCATAAGAACCAGTTAGACTCTGCCTATGATCCTGTCTACCTGGTCTCTTGGGCCTCTTCCTAGACTTCTCTTTTTTTCTAAAACTTCTTGGTCTCCCTAAGCCTCTCAGAGTACCAGGACCCATGGTTTCTCAGCCCACAGTAGAGTCCACCCACAGGGAAGAAAGAGAGCCACTGCCCCTCCTGGAGAGGCTCTATCCTAGTCTGTGATGCTCAAACTTACCTGGTGAGCAGGTTTTGCCATCAGACATCAGGTTGATACCCGTGGGGCAGGTACAGCTGAAGCCACTAGGATTTGGGGACCGAAGACACAAATGGCTGCAGCCTCCATTCTCCCTGGCACATGGTGTGGACACTGGGAAGGGATGGGGAGGGGGTGGTCATTGGGGAGGTCTACAGCAAAGGAAGGCCAATGAGAAGCCACTTCGGGTCCAGGGCTGCTCACCTGGGGGCCGCCGGCGGTGGAAGACGTGGATGTCCATAAGGTTCTCCAAGTTCTCCTGCAGGGTCTCCCGGTCTAGCCCCGTCAATCGGTCAGCGCTCTGTATACTCTTGGTCTGCCAGTCAGTCCAATAGATGCGCTCTCCATACAGGGTCAGCCCAAAAGGGTGGGGAAGCTGGCTTCCGATCAGCACCTGCCAGGGCCCCAGCACTTGTGTCATCCCCCAGCAAGGTCCAAGAGTACAGAACAGTGGTCAAAATGGAGCCACACCTACATGTGGAGTCAGGATACAGTTCTCCCACTACCACCTGCTGTGCAACCCTGAGCAAGAACTAGTTATAAAATCTCTCTGAACTTCAGTTTGCCAATCTGTGATGTGACCATGACATCTATTATATGATACAACCTGGCTCCAAGGGTTGTGTGATGACAGTAAAAGATCATGTATGAGTTGCATAATCTCAAAGTACCTCTGCACCAGTTACTTTTTAATTACAAAAGGAAAAACAGCAACTTCACACTAGATACCACCTTAACCAATCACCTTACTCACACCAAGTTAGTATCACAGTAGAGGGAACAAGCTGACATTTATCTGTGCCTGCTGATGAGACGTGCTGGCAGGACATGACTTTTATTTAATATAGCACCTTTGCCTCAAAAACAATCTGAATCCAATCATAAGGAAACAGTGGATAGATTTAGGGACATTCTACAAAATAATTGGCATTTACGTTTTGAAAATACAAAGGTCAAGAAAGACATAGAAAGGATTTATTTCCTTGACTGCATAGGTTAAATAATTATTAGGAAGTGTTCCAGATTAGAGGTTAAAGAGACATGACTACTAAACACAACTGTGATCTGGGATTGGATCCTGGCCTAAGAAAGAAAAAAGGAAAAGAAAAAGACTATAAAGGACATTATTGGGACAGTTGGTAGTGAAATTGAATATGGATCATGAATTAGACAGCAATATTGTATCAATGTTAAATTTCCTGATTTTGATCCCTGCACTGTGGTTACTTAGGACAATGTCCTTGTTCTTAGGAAATTGAAATATTTTGGGGTCAAGGACAGGATGTCTTCAATTTAATCTCCAATGGTTCAGAAAAATTATGATAATGCACATGTATGTGTAGATAGAGAATGATACAACAATTTGACAGTTCTTACAACTTTAAGTTTGAAATTATACCAATAAACAATAACAAAAACAAAGAGCGATCACGTGTCCAGCAGACAACTGGTGCTTAAACAGCGTTAGTTGTGATGGTTAGTAGGAAGATCTGTGCATCACAATCTAAAAGTCCCAAGTTTCCTTTCATCATCAGGCAACAATCCCCCACCCACCCTCCTTGGCTCTGGAGGGTAGCCACAGTCTCAAAGGAACAGCACACACCTCACACTCGTCCCATCACACCTGAGTCCTCCTAGCTGCCAGCCAGGGAGTGCTGCCCTGGAGGCTGTCAGGGTTGTGGTAAGATGTCTTCACACCACCCTTACCTTCCTCTTGCTGCCATCCAGACCAGCAAATTCAATCGTCTTCATGCCAGCATCTGCCCAGTAAAGCCTCTGAGACCCATAGTCAATGGCTAATCCATTAGGCCAGGTCAGATTGGAAGAGATGATGACCTGGCGACTTGAGGCATCCATGCCAGCTCGTTCAATTTTGGGGCTTGCACCCCAGTCAGTCCAATACATGTACCTGGGCACAGGAAAGGAAGGTCTTAGAACCCTTCTGATTAACACTCCTTTGGGACTCAGGGTGCCTAAAGTATCACTAGGTGCCCCAGCCTCCTGCCTCAGCTCCCAGCCTCATCCTGGGCTCAAAGCTGTCTCCAAAACTCTTGTATATTCTATCACTATTCAAAGGTTCCTCAGGGTTTTAATAAAGGCAGAGCTCAATGGCTCAAGGAGTGTTCAGCAAATGAGGCCTATTTAGGGATAAAGAAAAAGAGGAAGTAAGAATGGGGTACAAGAAATGTTTCCTTGACTGGATGGGATAAATAATTATGGTACACAAATTTAATGGAATTCTATGTAACCATGAAGAACAAGATAGCTCTGTATTATCAAATGGAAAGATATCCAAGATATATAGTTAAGTGAAAAAAAAAAAAAAAGAATAACAAGTTATAAAACAGTATGCCATTGCTGTAGAACCAAAACCACCACCACCAACAACAAATATACATATGCATGTAAAAGAAAACCTAGAAAAATATTCTAAACTGTTAACTGTTAGCAATAGTTATTGCTGGAGACTATAAGGAATCTTCATTTCTACAGATTTATTTACTTATTTGTTTGTTGGTTTATTTATGAGTTCCTTTGTAAGCAGGCCAAAAAAAAAAAGATGAAAAACTTAAAAGGGAAACAGTTTGTCACTGCCTTCTGTGGTTTCTGTAGCTGCCTTTGCTGCCTTGGTGTTGCCCGTAAGATCTGGCCACTCTCGCTAACCTCTAGACTTCCCTTTATTTATTTTTATTTTTATTTTTTTTTAGGATTTTTATTTATTTATTCATAGAGAAAGAGAGAGAGGGGCAGAGACACAGGCAGAGAGAGAAGCAGCTCCACACAGGGAGCCCAATGCGGGACTCGATCCCGTGTCTCCAGGATCACACCCTGGGCTGCAGGCAGCGCTAAACCGCTGTGCCACCGAGGCTGCCCTAGACTTCCCATTAAAGCTCAAATCTGTGGGATGGGTGGAGCTGGTCCGAAAGGAATAGGTGCTCACCCGCCCATGGGTTCCACCACGATATCCCGGGGACGATCAAGGTTCTCCCAGATGAGAACTGTCCTCATGCTGCCATCTGTGTTAGCTACTTCAATCCGGTCTGTACCTACCAAGAAGTAAGGGGCAAAGATATTAACTCTATACTTGGTCATTCACCCTACTACCTTCCACTCCCAGTACAGAGCCTGACATGCAGTAGATGATTAAGAAATATTTTACGACAGATGCATAACAAGTATGAGTTAACTGAATTTGGAAAAGATGATGCTGCAAGTCCAAGGACCACACTTTGAGTAGCTCTGGTGTAAGGCATTCCTCTTGCCTCCCATACTCACCTGGCTCATAGAAAATGCCTGTTTTATTAAGACAGTGATGGAAAGACAAGGCATAGTTTCCTTCTCTGAAATACCTCAAAACATTCTTGAGCACCAGCTACACAGCAGCAATAGCTGCCATTTGATTGGCGAATGCCAAACCCTCAGATATGAGCGTATAGCTCCAGCTCTGCAGCAGCCCCACCACTTCTGACCTACCAAGAACTTCCACCAGACAAGTAGTCTAGAGAGGCATTGGGCCCCTTCTCCCTGAGGCTAGAATTTTAATAAGAGGAATCCCACAAAGCTGGCCATATCAGCCTTGTACGTACCTGCATCTGTCCAGTATAACTTGTTGGTGACCCAATCAATGGCTAGGCCTGCCGGACTCTCCAAACTGGTATCTACTACCACCTAGACAGAAAGCAAAGCTGTTGTCACCAACTGGACCTGTGCCTCAGCTCTGGGGTGCAACTGTACCAATTTTCAAGGTTGCCAAAGGTATGGGAAGTCTTTACCCAGGAAACGGTGGATTCCTCCCCTTACTCTCTGCCCTCCCTTGATGGCCCCTACCTCCTGTCCTGTTCCATCCCACTTGGCCCTGCTGATGGTGTCACTGCTGACATCTGTCCAGTACACGTGGTCATCCCGGGAGTCCCAGTCAAGGGCCACAGCACTGCGCACGTCAGCCAGTGGGATGACATCGTCGGACAGGTCCTCTGTGTCGAAGCTGATTCGACGGATGTCCATCCTTCGGGCAAAAAGCAGGAACTTGTCAAGACCTGATCAAAGGCCGAAAGGGGTCTTCTTTTAATGCTCTAAATCCAATCACAGTGACAGACACAGACGCTCACCTGTGTGACATCTGGTTCAATCACACTTCCTGGGATCACGTGCCCTATGTCCCCCTACTCTTCACACCTCAGGCCCCCTGTGAGCAATGGGCGGCCCCCATGCTGACAGACACAAACTTTAGGATCAATAGACTCTCCCCAGGGCCCAGAAGCACATCGTGTATAAGCAACTGTCAGCTTCATCTCCTTTTCTCTCCTCTTTGCTTAGCCTCTTTGGGTGCGCTGGCTGGATGGCCATCAACCCCTACCCGAGCCTGCTCACTTCTGCATCTGCTTCAGGGCTGCTGCTGCTCCACTCAGTCACCTATATCCCCTTCTCTTGCTCTTCCATTTACAGCTTTAGCCAACAGTGATGGTTTATTGAACACTTACTCCTTGCCCAGCACTGAGCTCTGGGCTCTTCTCACCTGGTCTCCTTTCCTCTCATAGCAACTCTTTGTGAGTCACATTATTCTTATTCTCATTATCTAGATTAGCCACCCAAGGCTACCAGAGATGGGATAACTTGCCCTAGCTACAGAGCACCAGACCTGGGACTTGAACTCAGGTCTGGGAGCTCCAGAGAAGGAGTTCTGGCCACCACCTACACACTTCTCCCTGCTGGCTCTTCTCTGTCTCTTGGCCCATTCTGGTCTATTTCCCAGTATGTATTTCTGCCTGGAAAAGCACTTCCTGCCTCACTTCACCAAGTGTCTTCTTTTAAGATCTGGGAAATTCTTAAGGGGGAGTTCCTGGGGAAACATCTTGTACCTCACTGAGACAAGATGGACAAGGCTGGGTACTTATGAGAATGCAAGGAAGGTAGGCTCTCAATCAACATGTGTTGAATGAATAGCCCTTGTTCATCTGAATAGCTTTCCTAAACTCACTCTTTTTGGAAGGGACCCAGATCCGAAGAGAAATTTGGTTTTAACAGGGATAAGAGGGGCAGTGGGGACACAGCAATAAATAAGACCAGCTGCTGATGTGTGAGGAATTACCCTAGCCCCTTGCTGGTCATGTCATACTCCTGGATCACTCCTCTCTGGACTATTCTTAGAAAAAGTCACCTGCGACTCTGAGCTAGACAGGGCCATTCTCTCAAGGCAATGACCCTGCAGGAGCTCAAAGGAAGCCAAAATAGCAGTTCAGGAGCGACCAGGGAACCCCATTATCTCCCACTCACTAGACACATATTCATCCAGAGTCACCATAAATACAGAGCATCACCAGAGGTCCTAATCTTGGCTCTCTGATTTAAGAGGTGAAAGGAAGTCTTTAAAAAGGTGAGGCTAAAGGTAAAGAGATAGAAACCCCTGCTTTCTAGAAGGGCCTGGCACCCTCTAGCTGCCTATAGATCCTACCTGGCGAAATGGTACACCAGCCTGGTTGTAGGTATTTACACTCGACTGGGTGGTACCCCTGAGCCCTCAGGCCTCAGCTTTGATGTAGGAGCCACCAGCCTCTTAAGTTCTTCCTCTTGAGGGGCTGAGGAGTCTGGCTCTTTCCCCATGACAGACAATCCCTTGAATTCCTATCTCTTGTTCCTTCCACCCACCATCACAAGGCACGTCCATTGAGGCAGGTGCCCCAGACCCACTTACTCTGAGCACAGGCGTGGCTGCTGATCTTGCGGAAGCCAGTGGGGCAGGCACAGGTATAGTTCTGGCCACTGGGCAGACACAGGTGGGTACAGCCTCCATTGTTGTTCCCACAGCGGTTCTTCCCTGTTCAAAGAGCCCAGGGCAAAAGGGTCAGGAAAGACCAAATGTTGGCAGAGTCCATCCCAAGGCAAGTGAGTAGGGGATTAGATAGGGTGCGAGCTCTCTGGAACTGAGGAGCTATGTCTGATTGTTTTTTTATATCTGCCCCAGCTGCAAACAGTGAACACCTGACAGAAGAGATGAATGAGATGGGGACAGTGAAGCACGTTTTCCTGAGTCTCAATGTTGTACCCTAAATGTCCAGCAGAGGGAGAAATTGGACCGTTAACAGTGCCAACCACAAATTTCCCTGCCAGAAACTATGGCAGCTGTGACAGGTGCAGGGAAGGTTCTCAGAGGCACCAAAAGTTTACCAGGTGGGTAGTTTCTCACCTGCAGGCTGGCGCTGGGGGTGCAAGGTGTGGATGTCCATAGGGAAATGGAGTTTGTTGCGAATGATCTCCTGGTTCTTGCCGGTAAATTTGTTAGCACTATTGATGCTCTTGGTGTGCCAGTCTGTCCAGTATAGGCTGTCTTCAAACACAGTGATGGCAAAGGGATGAGGGAGGCCTAGGGAAAGTCCAGAAGGACTTAAGTCCAGACACAATCTGCCATGGGCTCTGGGCCCAGGCCGGGCAACTGCACAAATCTCACCCTCTGCCAAGGCTCCTAGGGGCTGGGATTGGGAAAGAAGGATGAGAGATGAAGAAGAGTAGAGAAAGGGCCTCACCCTGGCTAATGACAGCCTTGCGGTGACTTCCGTCCAGATTGGCCCTCTCGATGACATGGTGCTTAGCATCTACCCAGTACATACGATGCCCAGCATAGTCAATGGTGAGGCCATTGGGCCAGAAGAGATGAGTGTCAGCGATGATACGGCGTCCAGAGCCATCCATGCTGGAGGCCTCAATGCGGGGGGTATTGCCCCAGTCTGTCCAGTAAATGGTACTAGAAAGGGACAAGAGGAAATTTAGAGACAGGCAGCAGAAGCCAGATAGTAACAGGGATAATAATCAGACTGGGGTCTTTCATTCATTTAACCCAGGGGATTCCAACTTATAGAAGACACATTCTGTGTAGTCCACAGAGTATCTTCTAAATGTTTGAATTTAAACGTCTCTAGCAGGGCATTTATTTTTTGAACAATTTTTTTTTTTAAAGAGTACCTGCAGGGCTCTCTCTTAGGGATTAGGAGTATAGCAGTGAATGAAATAGACAAAAATCCCAACCCTTGTGGCAGACTTTATTTTCTAATAGTAAAAATTATTATTAATTTTTATTCATTAGTTCAACCCTACAAACTAATAATAAAAATACTAAGCATCTGCACTGATTTAATGTGTATTATGCCATTTATTTATTTATTTAAAATGGATTATTTATCTGTTTGTTTGTTTGAGATAAAGAGATAGTGAAAGAGAGAGAGATATAAGCAGGAGGCAGAGGGAAAGGGAGAAGCAGACTCCCTGCCGAGCAAGGAGCCCGATATGGGGCTCAATCTCAGGACCCTGGAATCATGACCTGAGCCAAAGGCAGATGCTTAACTGACTGAGCCACCCAAGCACCTTTTATTATGCCATTTAAAATGCATCTCATTGGGCAGCCCCAGTGGCACAGTGATTTAGTGCTGCCTGCAGCCCGGGGTGTGATCCTGGAAACCCAGGATTGAGTCCCACATCGGGCTTCCTGCATGGAGCCTGCTTCTCCCTCTGCCTGTGTCTCTGCCTCTCTCTTCGCTCTCTCTGAATGAATACATAAATAAATCTTTAAAAAAATAATAAAATAAAGTAAAATGCATCTCATTTTGGGTGGGTGAAATGTGGGAAGGAGGTCAAAAGGTACAAACTTCTACATATATGAGTCATAGAGATGTAATGTATGGCATGGTGACAACAGTTAATCACACTGTATTGCATTATTTGAAAGTTCCTAAGAGAGTAGATTTTAAAAGTTCTCATCACAAGAAAAATTATTGTAATAATTGTATGCTGATGGATGTTAATAAGACTTATTGTAATCATTTTGCAATATACATAAATATTGAATCATGTTGTACATCTGTAACTAAATAAGGTTATATGTCAATTATACCTCCATTTTCAAAAATGAGTCTCATCTTCACATGGCTATGAGGTAGGTATTTATTTTTTATCACCAATTATATGTGAGTAAACAGAGGCAGATACAGACTGACCCAAGGCCACACAGCCAATTACTGCAGAGCCAGGACTTAAATCCAGGTGTGTCTGAGTGCAAAGCCCATACTATTAATGCCACACTGTGAAGAGGCCCCCCAAGAAGGTCTGGCCTGGGAACTGTACTTAGAGGTTGCAAGAGGGGTTTGGGAGCTTGAGATCCAACTCACTTACCCCTCCATGGGGTGCAAAGCAATAGCCCGGGGCTTCTCAAGGTTTTGCCATAGCAGCACCTTCCGATGGGCCCCATCCAGGTTGGCCACCTCAATTCTTGATGTCCCTGAGTCGGTCCAATAGAGTTTGTCATGGACCCAATCCACAGCCAGGCCCCCTGATAGAAAGATGCAACAGGAAAGTTTCAGGGATTCACCCAGGGCTCCTCTGTGCTAATTTAACAAGAGCAAAATCTTACACAAACATTTGGGTCAGGTGCCATTCTAACCATGTTAGGTATACTAACTCAATCATCACAACAACTCTGTGAGCTAGATACTAGGATCTCCATGAAGATAAAGACATTGAAGCACAGAGAAGCTGAGTAACTGTCCAAGGTCAAGGCTTCACTCAGCCAACGATATTCCACTTCCTGAAACCTGACTTCATGACTCACACTAGGGTTCCCTGCCACACTGGCTCGGGTTTGCAAACTGTAGCTTAGAGTTTTGTAAAGGTACTTCAGAAGTTCCATTAGCATGTGAGTCAAACGTGCTTGATACCAAATCCCAAACCACTTCACTGGTTTGTAGAATGGCCTGAGATTACAGAATGAGCTCTTGTTTTTTTTTTTCAATCTGTAAATATTTGGATGTATCTATCTGGGTAGAGGAGAATATTCTTTTTTTTTTTTAATGTATTTATGATAGTCACACAGAGAGAGAGAGAGAGAGAGAGGCAGAGACATAGGCAGAGGGAGAAGCAGGCTCCATGCACCTGGAGCCCGACGTGGGATTTGATCCCGGGTCTCCAGGATCGTGCCCTGGGCCAAAGGCAGGCGCCAAACTGCTGCGCCACCCAGGGATCCCGAGGAGAATATTCTTAATACTGAGCAATCAAAACAAAGTTCTGAACTGAACCAAATGCTAAGACTTGCAGCAAATTGTAACTGTTGTCCATACATCTCTGATTTCAAATGATCACGTTCATTAAAATATCTCATTATTATTGAGCCTAATAATGACCAGATGTCATAAACCTGAACCCATCAAATTAATGTTTTCTCTATTAGAATTCCAACCATGATTTCACTGAAGAAAAAGATGTTCTGCTGCCCAAGGTTGGCAAGTCACTATCCTGTTCCTTCCATGGTTGCTTTGCACATGATGTGGGTCTACCCTTCCCGCAACCAGGGCCTCATTCCCTACCTGGGCTCTCGAGCCCTGTAGACACAACCTCCTCCACATTGCTGCCATTGAGGTTGGCACGGAGGATCCGGTCCAGGGTGACATCTGACCAGAAGACAAGCTCGCGCCGGTGGTGGAAATCCAGGGCAATGGCGTTCTCCAGGTTGTTGAGCAACAACGTGTACTCAGAGCGGTGCGGCAGCACCTGCCGGATGTCGATGCGATTGGCGAATAGTAGCACAGGCTCCGGCCCTGGGATGTGGCACAGAAATGGGGCCCCCACTGGGCTCCAGAGCTGCCCCTGACATCCATCAGCATGCACCCCAAGCTCCTCAGCTGACAAATGGGGCCCCTTGCCCATTAGGGCATGTCCAGAGCTGCTGGCATCAGTATTGGAAAAGTGGCAGCCTCCAAAGTATACTCTCCCACCCACCCCACCCCAGCAGTTTTTCTTGGGGCCCAGAATGCAACTCACAGCTCTATTTTACTGAGATGAAAACTCTCCCTACCTCTCAGCAAATCCACAAGTACTTTCCATTCTCAGCCCTCTGCCCACCCAGCCGAACACGAACGGCCCTTACCCAGAGCCTTGCAGCTGCGCCGGTCAGGCCGGAGCTCGTAGCCTGCTTCACACCAGCACTGGAAGGCCCCTTCGCTGTTGGTGCAGCCCTGGCTGCAATACCCCTCTTCTGCACATTCATTCACATCTGGGAGGACCGGGCAGGGTCAGGAGATCTTGGTTCTGCCATCCTCCCCGCCCCCACTTCCAGGCTGACTAGTTGTATCCCGGCCAACACACCCATCTTTTCTCTAGGCCTAGTGGGAAAACTATGTAACAAGTGGTTAAGAGCTTCAAGGTCACGGAGACCCAGCTAGAATCCCAACTCTGCTCTCACCAGCTCTGTGGCCATCAGTAAGTTACTAAACCTCTCTGGGCTTCGGTTTCCCCCTCTGTGAAACAGTAGGGACAATCCCCACCTCCTATGGTGATGATGACATGAGGTCAATGTCCGACCCAGAGGAAACATAGCTAGCTGCCTGTCTGCTGCCCCTGCCCAATTCCAAAGCAGGCCCGAGCTCACCTTGGCACATGTGCCCATCCTCAGTGAGCCGATAGCCTGTGTGGCAGGTACACTGCACCGCCCCCCGCACCATCTGGCACTTCTGGGCGCAGCCACCGTTGTTAACATTGCAGTTCTCCTCACCCGTCCGGGGCCCTGTGCCAGCCAAGCCAGAGATGGGAGTTGAGCCCAGAATCCTCCCCCAGACAGCCAAGTTGGCATTCCACCTGGACCCCGAAGAACAGCTCTGGAGGCTGTGAGAATCCCCAGGGAGGCTTCTCTTTGAACCACATGGGTGGGGTTCAGCCACAGACCATGGGTCAGGCCCACCCACTGGGGACACTCACGGCAGTTCTGCTGTGGGCTTTCATCACTGTTGTCTCCACAGTCGTTAACTCCATTGCACAGCTTCCTCTGCCCAATGCAGCGCCCGTTCCAGCACAGGAACTGATCCGAGGCACACTGGGGGCTTCCTGGACAGGGTGGGAGGCAAGCAAGGAGGGAGGGAGAGGCAGGTCACAGCAGAGTAGGTCAACAAAAGGATGGGAGCCTGTCATTTTCTAGGGTGAGCTGGAGACAGATGAGACTCAAGGTGGGAGGGTCAGGGTCCTGGGCAGGAAGCAGCTCAGACAGGGCTGGCTGAATGTCTGCACTCGTTTGCTCCCCAGGACACCACAGTGGGATAGTGAGGGACAGCGGGACAGAATGAGAGAGTGCATCTGTGTGTCCTGTGCCCAGCGGCATGGCTAGGGCAGTGAGGGCTGTCAGCCACAGAGAACAGTCCTCGCTCATTAGGCCAGAGCAACAGGCGGGCTGTCTGCGTAGGAGTCAGAACGTGAGAGGCTGCTGATGTTGTGTTCCAGGCTGTAAGGCTGTGCAGGTTAACAGATGCACCTGGATTTGACACTGGTAACTGAGAAGGGCAGGAATAATCCAGGCCGTGGGCAAGATCTGGCTAAGCATCCCTGTAGCCCAGCTGGAATGGCAGCAGTGACATCCTCTTTCCATTCCTGTCCTCCAACCCAACCACGGGCTCAGGGGCCTGGGGTACCCCCGGGAGGCTCTACCTGTGTTCTCACAGTTCTCTTCATCACTGTTGTCTGCACAGTCATCCTCCCCATCACAGCGCCAGGAGAGGCGGACGCAGCGACCTGACCGACAGCGGAACTGTTCTGCTGTACACATGGAGGTGGCTGGGCAAAGCAAAGGCCTAATGAAAGGCTGGCCCTGTTTTGGCCCGAGGTTCCACCCTGCTGCCCCAAACTGCATTTCATGCCAGTATCTGTGCCACTCTCCTGGTCGCAGTTGTTCCAAATGGCATCATTGTGAAAATCAGAAAAAGGCAACCTTTCCTCAAGACGCCTTCCTGCCATCATTGAGAAAACTGCCACGACAAATATACAAATCTGTATGATTATAGAATATGTAGATCCGCTATATGACTGGAATCCCTTTAGACGTACCACCTCTATGTCCTGCCCAACCTACACCACTGTCCACAATAGTCCTGTCCCATCTGTCTTTATCAACGGTGGCCTTTTTTGGCTCTACGAGCCCTTTCCCTATTTCTGGCCCAGCCCTTTGGCATTGTCTCCACTCACTGCAATTGCGCTCATCAGATTGGTCATCACAGTCCGCGTCGCCATCACAGCGCCAGCCTGCATTGATGCACAGGCCACTGTCACACATGAACTCCCCCGAGCGGCAGGGCTGGTGGGACGCTGGGGAAACAGGCAGGCTCCTGTCTTGAGCCAGTCCCTGGACACAGTGTCCAGGGCAGACCCGAAAGTCCAGTCCCAGCACCCGGTTCCTCCATCTCTGCCTAACAGGGAGCAGGGAATCTGGAAACTCCTCCCCTGAGCTCCTGCCCCAGCTGGCACCTGTGCCTTACCACCCTAGGAGTTCCTTGGGGCCTGGCCTCCCTCCCTCCTCCTCCACCCTGCTGGCCAGACCACTCACAGCAGTCGGACTCGTCTGACCAGTCTCCACAGTCATCATCACCATCACAGTGGTAGATATCGAGGATGCAGCGGCCGTAGGCACACTGGAACTCCTCCAGGTTGCAGGGAGGCGCTGGCACTGCTGAGGCTGGAAGGCAGACAGGGGTAGGGAGGGGCATATACTCAGGCTTGGACAGAGAAGAGAGGCCCTGACTCCTCCAAGGGGTAGGATGTTCAGGCAAGGAAAGCAGGTTTCATCGGGGTCGACCCTGATGGACTGGTGCTGGTGGACCAAAATGAGCCACCCCTCCGCACCTGGGGAACAGCCCTCTGCACCTGGGGAACGTGCTTGCACCCTAGCTCAACCTTAGAGGTGCGGTTTCCCACCCTCCTGGCCCACTGTGTATGCACCCTGCAGCCTGGCCCTTGGCCCCTGGGATGCAGCCCTCTGCCCCAGCCCAGCCCACCAGCCTGGGTTCTGGGGCCACTCACGACAGCTCTCCTCATCAGAGCCATCTTTGCAGTCGGTGTCGCCGTCACAGTACCAGTGCTCGGCGATGCAGCTTCCGTCACTGCAGCGGAATTCCTTGTCAGAGCACTTGCGCATGTCTGGGGGACGCAATGGGACAGCGATCCTGCAGGAGCCCCACAGGCCGCCCTCCTTTCATCGTTCCCAACGCCCACCCTCCCTGCCCCTGTGGGTCTGACCCAGTCCCTGCCAGACATCACAGACCTGGTGCAGACTGTGGAGGGGGATCACTGGAGCCCTGGAAAGACTGGGTCTGGGGCTCCTGTCCCGTGGTTCCCTGAGGTCTGCACTGCCCTGCCCCTCGGCCTTCCTCCAGCTGCTCTCTATCCAGGCAGTTCACAATGCAGCTGTGCTAGAGCTGCTGCTGCTCATTCTCCCTGAGGCCCAGGGCACCAGTAGCCATTCCGCCCCCCCACCTCCAGAGCTCCACTCACCACACTGCTCATCACTGTTGTCACCGCAGTCATTGTCCCCGTCGCAGTGCCACAGGCTCCGGATGCAGTAGCCGTTCTGGCAGGGGAACTCATCCTCCTCACACTCCCGGGGGGCTGTGGGCACAGAGCAGTCAGGCTGCTGCAGGCCCAACAGAAAGCCCCATGGAACAGGGAAGTCGGGCTACTCCAACACTGCCCGGAGGAATCTGAAGCAGGGGGCCATCTCTTGGGTTCATCTAACCAAGAGGGGAGGTGAAAGGAGGGACAAAGAGCTGAAGACCCTAGAGTTGACGTGGGCCTGGGGCATCATTTTCTGATTGAAAATCCCTTCCCAGCAGAGCCTGATGGAGCCCGCCTGGCGCCACCAGCACTCACGACAGTCCTGCTCATCTGAGTCATCCTCACAGTCGTTGTCGCCATCACACACCCAGGAGCGGCGGATGCACTTGCCATTGTCACAGTGAAAGTCAAGAGGAGAACAGGTGGGCAGCACTGGGTCCCGGAAGAAGAAGGCAACGGGGAATCAGTCTGGTACACTTACTGAGACAGCCTTACCTGGGCTGGAAACCCTTTGCCAACACCTTTTATCCCACGTCTCCCCATGTGAACTATAGTCCTCTCTCGCAGGCTCCCATGCCTGCCCACAGGGCAGCACAGTCTAAGGAACCCAAAACTACTAAAGAAAGCAGAGATAGAAACATGAGCAAGAAAAAGAGGTGTACTATTTTTTTCTTTTTCTCCTGTTAAATGATGATGAACACATCTGGGCTCCATTTCCAGTTCTAGAATTCATTACTTATCACACCATCTCTGAGCCATAGGTTCTCTGACTGTACAATGGGAGTAATTATACTTGGCTCACAGTGGTCTTTAGAGATAATGCACATGAAAGTGAGCCATTTATCATCACGATTAGCTGAACCGGTCAGGGTTAACAAGGTCCAGGTTGTAGCTTCATCTTATTAGACTAATTAGCCACCCTCAGACATAGGTGCTATGCAGGTTGCATCCCTAAACCCAGACAACTGGCTCAGCAGTGACTGGTCTATAGATCTGAGGCAGGGTGCCCTGGCCTGTTGTGCATATATTACGGGAAAGCAAGATTTAAAGAGAATATAAGATTTCTTACAGAGTTTATATTATTAAAAAAAGATATGATTACACAGAATACCAGCATTAAAAACACAGAAATAATCTGCATCTACATATAGTATGCACATTAAAAAATGCACAAATATGCAGGACAAATATACAAACATATATTCACATAAATACAGAGAGATCTATGTAAAGAGAATGCCTATAGTTTTCTTTTTTTTTTTTTTTCTATAGTTTTCAAGGGTGTTTTCCTCCATACTTGTCACAGTTTGTTTTAATTGGTCATATCTGCATGAAAATAAAGGAAATACAGGAGGATTGGAGCCTTATATATTGTGAAGAAACCACCCATCAGTCAGCATCTATCACCCTCACAGGAGTCCAATGCGCTGAGTCTGGCTCAGCCAGTGCACAGGACACCCTCAGACCCTCATCCCCGGGTTCCACTGCCGGAAGTGTGTAGGAGGGGAGGAGGGGACTTACTACATCCATCCTCATCGCTGTGGTCCCCGCAGTCATTGTCCCCATCACACTGCCACTGTGCAGGGATACAGGTACACTCGCCGAGGGCGCTCACCGCACACGTGAAGTGGCTCCGACCACAAGCACACTCAGGGCTGCTGGCGAGGCCTGGGCAGATGGGAAAGGAAGCAGTGAGGGCCCAGCTCCCGCCCAACCAAAGCCCATTCCAGACAGTAAAGTAGAGGAGCCTAGTCTAGGGGCACATTGTCACCCAGGAGACCATGCAATCATGCCTTCCCCTTCTCCCAAGGCACAAATGGTCAAGAAGATAATCTGTGACTCTGGATTCATAAGCAGTAGGTACTTGCTCTAGGACTGGGCTTTTTGGTCCATACTCCCAAGAGACCAGGGATAAGTGATGCTACTCAAAGAGTTGATGCTCTTGGGGAAAAGGAGTAATGGGACAGAAAGGGTGATGCAGAGAGAAACTCAATACCCTTCCCTCCAAAGCAGCTTGAGATATGGATGCTTTTGCCTCTAGCCACAATGAGGCCCTTGGTTGTTAGGTAGGGAGGGCAAGAAATAGTGGAATTAAAATGCTGGAGCCCCTTTTGGGATAAGGAATCCAGACAGGAGAGCGGGAAGCAGCACAGGCTGTTGTGAGTCTCCCGGTCAGAACCCACCTTTGAGGAGGGTGACCAGGAGAAGCAGGGCCCCAGGCTGAGGGGACTAGGCTGCCTCAGGGCAGAGTGACTGGGAGCAGTCAGAAGCTTCCCGCCTGAGGGACAGACTACAGCCCAGAGAAGGATGGCAGGAGCAGCCCCTCCCCCAGCCTCAGCAGCAAGCAGCTGGGCTTCCCTATTGAGCAAGGAGCTATCTGCCTGGCCAAGTCCCATGACCGGCTGCTGTACCCCCTCCCCAGCGTGCCCAGCAGGATGCCCTGGGATGGCGTGTGAATGGCTCAGTGCCCCTGCTCCAGCCTCAGCTGGAACAAAGGGTCAGTCTCTCCCCCTCCTTGCAGTCATCTAACCCGCTGGGCTGCTGCAGCTGGGAAAGAAGGGGACCACCACTCATTGCTCATCTCTACCCCTTGTTTTCTTCTCCCCTTCCTCCCCTTAGCTGGGCCCTGCCCTCAGGCTGGGCTGGAACAGGGAAGGAATTAGGGCCCAGAATGAAAGGGTGTACTGCTCTCTGCTCCAAAAACCAGGAGAGAGGGCTGGAGCCTGTCCCTCTCCACTTGAACCCCCAAAGATAAGTGTGAGCATAGGGCATGGATGGATGGATGGATGGATGGCCAGCATTTAAGATCAGTGAACTACTAAAACTATGGGCAAAATGTACATTTCTGGAGTAAAGGACCACAGATGTCACCAGATCCTCAACAGGGACCTGTCATTCCCCATTCCACAAGCTAAGGGAATCAGCTGCCCTAGAAAAGATGCTGGATCTCCTGTGGACACCAAAGGAATCCTTTTGAGAGGTGCAGTATCTCTATACTTTAAGAGGAAGGCTTTACTCCAAGCCCAGGGCTCCTGTCTGTCCAGGTCTCTCTGCAAGTGCAGGACAGAGTATTCTCCACCAGGGAAGCACTGAAGACCCGGCTGCCGCTGCTGCTGCCCCAGCCCCAGCCCCAGCCCCAGCCCCAGCCCCAGACTCTTGGGTCAATTCTGAGAGCACTGAGGAGGGAAGGGGCTTTTTTCACACAGACCCTGAGCAACTTTTGTATTGTGACCGGCTCATCACAGCTCTAGGCACTACTTTAAGGAACTCTGGCTGGATGAAACAGCAAAGACTAAGGATTCCAAAGGACTCCATTCGGTGGGCTTCCCAAAATGCAGATCCCCTTCACAGGGAGGAATGGTGAAGAGGAAAGATAAGACTAACGCAGTGATTCCCAAAGAGAGATGGTTTCTCCCCCAGGACAGTATTTGGCAAATGTGTGGAGACCTTTCTGGTTATGGAGACTGGCGGTACTTCTGGCGTCTAATGGGTAGAAGCCAGGGACACTGCCAGATATCCTACACTGGACAGGGCAGGCCGCCCCCCAACAAAGAAATGCTCCAGCCCCAGATGTCCATGGTTGAGAAAACAGCAGGGAGCAGGAGCTACACCAGCGTGAAACGTATGGTAAGGGGAGTGACAGCACCAGAGAGGAAGAATTGGGGGCTTGGGGGAGCAGGAGAGGAAAAAGCACCGGACCTGGAGCAGACAGACTGAGTGCCACCGACCAGCGGCGTGACCCTGTACAAGTCGCTTAGCTCCCTGAGCCTCCGCTTCCTCATTTGTGAAAAGCCACAAGGACTGGACGAGAAGATAAATGTGGACGAAGCTAACCTCGGGCCCTGGCACAACAAAGATGCTCAATCAATGCAGGCTGGGGGTGTGGATGGCTGCAGATGCAGGGGTTAAATTTTCCCCAAACGCCTTGATTTTAAGAACCCGAGCACCAGGATTAGGAGAGTAAGAATAGCAGTATTGTGGTGCTGCGTGCAAGTTAAAAAGAATACTGAAGGTGGAAGGAGCCTTCAGTTTTAGGTTGATTTTTTTCTTGTAGGGCCCCACCCCCGCCCTTGGCTGCATGATAAAAGAAGTCCTGATTTCCCCTAGCAGACCTCAGGAACAAAGCATTCCATCGGGTGGGCATGAGTTAGTTGCAGGCGGCTGAAGAGTCCCGACTTCCTGCGTGTCAGAGAAACACATGAAGGTCAGGCAGCCACATCAGGCAAACCCTGGGCCTGGGCCTTCTTATGGTAAACAGACACGTAATGCCCTGAAAAGCCAGATCTCGGTACAACTGCTGCCTCCTCTGGGATTCCCAGTGGTGAAATTCTGCGTTTTCACGCAAGTCCTGGCTGTGATCAGAAAGGACAGCTTTTAACCCTTTTGAATAAAAAGAGTAAAGAAAGGAACTGGATGAGTGCAGGTGGCATGCACAGTCTTCACTTTGGAAAGCGTTAAGTTAGAGTATTCAGCTATGCTCTTGGCCTTGAAAGCTATTTCTCAGTCATGCTCGCTCTTCAGCCTCCATGGACTCGGGCCTTTTGACCTAAAGCAATTCAATGAAGAGATCTCCCCCCAAAGTGTTCCCTACCCTTGGTAGGCAAGTCATCCGGTTTTGGGGATACATGTGAATGGGCTCATAGGGTATTCCTGAGAGGTTAACCAAAATCCCACTACTTAATACCTCACTTCCCTTGCCTCGGCCACCTTACCAATTCTTCATGGCTTTCTTTTGAAGAAAAGAAGAGAAACATCCATTTGGTATACCAGATATAGTGGAACACTATAGTAAAGAGCATAGATTCTGGAGTCGGAGAGACTGGACTTCAAGTCCTAGTTCTACCACCAACTCCACAACTTTGAGCAAGTTGATTAAGGTCTCTGAACCTCAGTTTCCTCATCCATAAAATGGGACTCCATGTAAACAGCTTAGCACAGGACTGGTATATGGCAAAAGTTTTATAACAACACAACCATCATTTACTGAGTATGTACTTACCAGGTGCCCTTCAAATACTTTTCTAAGTGCTTTTCTGATGCTACATCCTTGAAAGCTCTCAACAACCCTGGGAGGTGACATTGCTATTACTGTCGCCACTTTACACTTAAAGAGATTGAGGCACAGAGAGGTGAAGTCTGTTGACAGGTCACACAGGTACTAAGGATTGAAGCCAGCATTCACACCCAGGCAGATTGATCCCAGAGCCTCTTCCCTTAATCACTTCATTACACTGCCTCCCAATAAGCTGCATTGCTTTTATGAGAATTTCCAAAACTCTGAGATCAAAAAAGGGAATTTACCACACTGAGACTTCTGGATCCCTCTCCTTTATGCATTCTCGATTAGCAAATACACACTGTGTTTATAGATCTCAAGTAGTGACCTCTCCTGCTTACTGCTCAAACTAAAGACCAATGTCTCTTGCCCTAAGGTAAAGAAAGTAATGAAGCAGGGACAGTCTGTAGCCCCAGCCTTTTGAACCAGGGCCTCCATGTTTTGTTGATCCAGAAGGGAACAGGGCTTCTGACAACAAATAGTAATATTTTGCAGTTACTCTTTAGAGGTTTTTTTTTTTTTTTAAGATTTTATTTATTTATTTATTTATTTATTTATTTATTTATTTATTTATTTATTTATGAGAGAAAGAGCACAGAGGGAAAGTGAGAAAAAGAAGCAGACTCCCTGCTGAGTAGAGAGCCCCATGAGGGGCTCAATCTCAAGACCTTGAGATCATGACCTGAGCCAAACAAAGGCAGACACCCAACTGACTGAGCACTCAGGCACCCCTACTCTTTTTAGAGTTCACAGGCTACTTTTACATGCATATTTGCATTCACCTTTAATCATTACAATAACCTAAGTAGTTACTGCAGTCCCCACTCCATGGGTAAGGTCATCCGCTTTGGCCAAGGTCATGGGGTAAATAGGAAGAGCCAGGATGACAGCCCCATTCTGACCCTTACACCAGTATTCTCCTAATGTGATCTCACAATCTGGACCTGCAACAAGCTTCTCAGATGACACTGATGCACACTTAAGGTTAGAGAGGCACTGCTCTCCACCATCCCATAGAACACTCTGCTGGAGGGAGGGGATACACCAGTCACTTAGAGGCCCAAGGTGGACAGGGACTGTACACAGCTACAGAGCAGCTTTTTCAGGTTGAACCAGAAATGAGAAGGCTAAGGAGTGTCCTGTGAATGCTGGGATAGGACGGCTACCAGTGGGGAAAGGATTACAATGGAAAGGGAGGAACCATCACTCACTCATATCAGGCAAGAGTTCTTGCAACATACCAAAGCTCTCCTCTCTCCTCCTGCCCACTGGTGGCCATGGTGAGGATATAAACCTTATTTCATGAGGATAAATTATGTGAAATGAAATCAACTTAATCCAGGCCAATCAAGAGACCAATCTACTGATTTCAGCTGCTTGGGCAGCCTATGCAGTCAGTGTCTCTCACTGAAAGGGATGCCCATGGAGCAAGACAAAACTGACATAACTAAAAGGAGTGGCAGCAAGGAGCCACTTGGAAATGGATTTCACCTTACCCACAAGATATCTGGAATTAGGGGAACCCTGGGCACCTATAAACAGCCCTGTTTCAAAGGACAGAGCTTGGGGATCTCTGGGTGGTTCAGCGGTTTGGAGCCTGCTTTCGGCCCAGGGCGTGACCCTGGAGTCTGGGGATCGAGTCCCACGTCGGGCTCCTTGCATGGAGCCTGCTTCTCCCTCTGCCTGTGTCTCTGTGTCTCTCATGAATAAATGAATGAAATTTATTTTTTAAAAAAATCAAAGGACAGAGCTTGCTTAGAAAACATCAGAACCAACACCAAAAAAGTAAATGGTTGGCAGAGGAAGGCCAGGAAGTGCACCCTTTCCTGAGGCTGCCCCATCTGGGCCTACGTGGTCCCAGATGAATTGAAAGCCCCTGGACCATGCTCCAGAGGCCCCCTTGTGCCTCCTCTTGTGGTAGCATTTAGCCTGCTATGGGATCACTGTTCACTTAACAGACTATAAGCCTCCTGGCAGCTGGAACTATATGACACAGAGTTTTGTCTTTGTATTCACAGTGCACAGTTCAATGCTTGGTGTGTAGTAGTTGATCAATACGAGTTTATAAAATGAGTGAGTGATACATTCAGCTAGAGTCTTGTGCGAGTTGGAATCAAAGGAAAAATGAAGCCCAGAATATCAGAAATAAAAGTAATTATTTCCAGGGATCCCTGGGTGGCGCAGCGGTTCGGCGCCTGCCTTTGGCCCAGGGCGCGATCCTGGAGATCCGGGATCGAATCCCACGTCGGGCTCCCGGTGCATGGAGCCCGCTTCTCCCTCTGCCTGTGTCTCTGCCTCTCTCTCTCTCTGTGGTGTGACTATCATAAATAAATAAAAATTAAAAAAAAAAAAAAAAAAGTAATTATTTCCTACCTAATCTGTATCAAAGAAAAGAGGAATCTTCTTTGTAAGGTGGTGTCCTAGTCCTATCCAGTTCAAGATCACCCCCTTCTCCTACAAGAGTTCCTTTCTATCACTGTATGGTCAGGCTGTAGTACTGGCATGCTATGATTCTACTTATTTCTATCCCTTAATACCTAGAGGCCAGCTTACCTGGTTTGAAAATCTACCTGGTGAAATATTCTAGTGGGCTGCCTCAGTAATGGGCAGCTTCAGACACATGATTACTGGTCCCATCAAGTTCAGCCCTCTCTTACCACTCATTTTTTATTTTTTAAAGATTTTATTTATTTATTAGAGGGAGAAAAAGAGAGAGTGCATGAGTAAAGGGGAGAGGAAGAAGCAGGCTCCCCACTAAGCAGAGAGCTCTACATGGGGCTCAGTCCCAGGACCCTGGGATCATGACCTAAGCCAAAGGGATATTCTTAACCAACTGGGTCACCCAGGTGCCTCATCTTTTGCCACTCTTAACCACAGAAAAGAAGTTCATAAAGGTCAGCCTCCAAAGTTATGAGGCAGGAGAGCATATATGAGCATGGGAACAAAACTAAGCTAGTTCCTAGGCATGTTGCTTAAATCTCTTTATACCTTAGTTTCTCATCAGAAAATCAAGATAAGCATAGCCCCTACCTCACACAGACACTACAAGAGTTAAATTAGTTAATTCATAGAAAGCACTTAGCATAATGCCTTACACATACTATGCTCTCAGTAAATGACAGGTCTTGCTATGACTATGATAGAACTTGACTCACCCAGAATTGTCTTATCTAGCCACCTCATGATTAAGCCCCACTATTTCAGGGCTTGAAATGTCTAAAACCCCTACTGTGGGCCAAGCTGCAAGGCCCCTCCACGGGTTAAGCTGGAGGCATGAATGACCTCAAGAACGGGTAGACAAAGGTACTGTGGCAAGAGTCCTGTATCAGTGCCTTTCTCTGGAGAAGCTCGAGGCACCAAGTATCCTTTACTCTTGTCTCATTTATGATCAACCCATTCCTAGGAGGCAAGTATAGAAAAGAGCATTCAGAACCTAAATCACAGAGCAATTCAGAAATGGATTAGCTTCCTCTATTGCAAAATGGGGATAATAATAGTACCTCTTTCACAGGATTGCTGGGATGTTTAAATGAAATAATACATATGAAATACACAGTAAGGAGCTTTACTGTTGCTATTAATCCCATCATCTTCACTTGGATGTGTCCTCTCAACCCAGTAATGTAGCTATGATGGAGTTAGGCTGTCTCCAGCCCGGTCCTCAAAAGTCTACTCACCCTCCCCAGCAGTTCAGTCTATAGATTTCACAAATCCAACATGGCTTGAATGTGGCTGTGCTCAAAATATTGCTTTCCTCTCCCCCCCAACCTCTCAAAACACAAGGTCCATATGGTAATACATGGTTTCACAAGAGCAACAAACCCCACGTCTCTTCCTGGGAGCTTTTTATTTATTTTATTTATTTTTTTAAAAGATTTTATTTATTTGTTCATGAGAGACACACACACACACACACAGAGAGAGAGAGAGAGAGAGGCAGAGACACAGGCAGAGGGAGAAGCGGGGTCCCAGTAGGGAGCCCGATGTGGGACTCCATCCCGGATCCCAGGGTCATGACCTGAGCCGAAGGCAGGAGCCCAACTGCTGAGCCACCCAGGCGTCCCCTGGGAGCTTTTTTTTTTTTTTTCCCCTGGGAGCTTTTTAAAGCCTCCTCCTGGGGCTCCTGGGTGGCTTAGTTGGTTAAGCATCCAACTCTTGATTTTGGCTCAGGTCATGATCTCAGGGTAGTGAGATCAAGCCCCATTTTAAACTCCATGCTGGGCATGGAACCTACTTGAGGTTCTCTAGCTCCGTCTCCTGCCCCTACCCCTAAATTAATAAATAAGTAAAGCCCTCCTCCATCAAAAGCACTGAAAAGTTACTCTTTATGCATTGAGATTCCATGAGAAGATGAAAACAGGGAGGGGAAGTCAATCCAAAATAAAATATAGATAATCCCAATCTAGATCCTTTGTTACAGCTTGGATGTAAAATATTCCATACTAAGGGGTAGTATGGGTAAAAGGCTTAACAGTTATGGCTCTAGGTTCAAATCCTGAGTCACTCACTAGCTGTGTGACATAAACTGCTCTGAGCCTTAGTTTCCCATCTGTAAGACAGGAACCTAACAGTACCTACCTTATCAGGACACTGAAAGGGGTAAATGTGATAATATACCATAACTACCACAGTGCCAGGGATATAGCAAAATATTTGAAAATGTTAACTGCCCCAGAAGTACTTTTGTATTAGTTAAACCACATGTCCCAGTTTGTGACACAAGAATGGTTAGCAGCGATTCTTCCCAAAGAGCAGAAATTCTTATTTGGGGGAGATACATTTTAGAACCAATCACTTTTGGGACCCCTGGGTGGCTCAGAAGTTGAGTGTCTGTCTTTGGCTCAGGGTGTGATCCTGGGATTGGGGTCCCTAGCCCCCCATAGGGCTCCCTGCAGGAGGCCTGCTTCTCCCTCTGTGTCTCTGCCTCTCTGTGTCTCTCGTGAATAAATAAATAAAATCTTAAAAAAAAAAAAAAAAAAAACAACCATTCCCTTGTACCACCTCTCTGAACCTGTAGTTGAAACTTCTTTAAACTGCCTGAGGTGTGGGAGGGTTGGGGTGTGTGTGGAAAGAAGTGGAGAGAATTTCCCTTGCTTATCTGCTAGGCTTATGGATATTATAATCTGGTGTCTGTATTTGGTCTCCAGAAACCTGTAGTCAACCCAACAGAGAAACTATCTCTTGTCCTCATCCATGTCCAAAAAGTGGTGGCAGTCAGGCTCCTAAGGCTGAGGCCAACCGAGGGAGCACTTAGAGCCGCCTCCCCCCCCCCCGCCCCCCCCCCCCTACCGCCTCCCCGGGGGGAGACCTGGCAGGAAATGAAGCTGGTGAGCTTAGAGAGGCACTTAGGATTTCCAAGCTTTATTTCACGTGCTGATCAGGTGTCTTTCTCAGTATCCTACTCAGTACCTGCCTGAGCCTACAGAGGGACAGTCCCTCTCCTCCAAAAAAGTTCTGCCTTGAGCCTAGAGCTTCTCCGCCCCAGAAAACCTCTGCTGATAAATTATGCAGCAGCACCTTTGTGTCACTGCCTCCCAGCCAGATGGGAGGTTTGCTCCCAGTCTTTTGTTTCCGGCTTTGCTCGCAGCTCAGATCCTTGGCTCTGCGCAGAGGTGAGGGGGGAGCTCCTGTAGGCCAAGTCAGGGCTTGCAGTAAGTCCCAGGGAGGCTTTCCCCAGCTGGGTCTCAGGCAGAGCCCTGCCTTGCCTCACTCTGACCTGAATGAGCAGGGAAATGAGTGTTAGGGACGCTTATTGTCAATCCACTCAGCTATGAGAATGCCTAAGTGCAGTGAAAGAATGAAGTTTGCTCCGAAAGGCATAAGAGGTGCCCAAGGGCACCTAAGATGTTTGCTTCTTGCTAAATCAAAAATGCAGAACAGAAAATGGAGTCAACCGACCGCCAGGAAGGCCAGAGAATCAGCTCTTCTGACCGGCTGCTCTTGGTTACGGTCAACTTTCCGGCCCCCAAAAACATCACATCACTGGCACCAACTTAAAAGGAAGAAACAAAGAGACAACAGGGGTCAAACTTTGGGGTGGAGGAGATGGGGGCTGGGGGTGGGGGCGAGTCATGGGCTTGAGACCCACATCAATTATCCCTGCACACTGACAGGATTCCTGATTGAAGACGGTAGTCATGAAGGAAGGCGGCACTACAATGGCCCAGCCCCCAAATTGGGGCAATTACTACCTTATGAGCTCTGAGGCCTGACTCCTTTCCCAGGCCAGTGGGAGGGAGAGCTTGGAATTCTAAACTGTTCCAGCTACAAGAGACCTCAGCCAGCACCTCTCACCCTAGGTCACAGCAACCTTGGAGTGAGATGCCTGGCCGCATCCCTGACCACAGAGGTTTTAACAAGGAAGCTCCCAGAGGAAAACCCCATCTTCCAGGACCTCTCCTGGGAGAACTAGGGTGGCATGAGCTCCCTAGACTCATGGTATAACTTAACAGATTTATTTTCTGTTAGTGTGGACAGAAGGGAACTATACTTAGGTTTCATTAGGTTTTCAAGGTGAGGTGGGAAGAAGAGGCAAGATCTGTAAAAGAGAAAAGCAAAAATAAACAGTTGAAATGAATGAAGGGCTGACCTTCCATTTTAGCACATGACACTATATAGTATAATGATTTGTTTACCTGGCTCCCATAGTCCAAAGGTAAGAATCATCTCTAATCTACTTATGCAAACTTGCTAACAAACAGCTAACATTTTTCTAAACCTGTAGTAACACAGTAGTCTGTGCTAAATGGTTTCAATATACATAAATATTATCTCATTTAATTTTTAAAAAGATTTTATTTATTTATTCATGAGAGACACAGAGAGAGAAAGAGGCAGAGACACAGGCGGAGGGAGAAGCAGGCTGCATGCAGGAAGCCCAATGCAAGACTTGATCCTGGGACCCCAGGATCATGCCCTGGGCTGAAGGCAGGCGCTAAACCACTGAGCAACCCAGGGATCCCCTCATTTAATTTTTATAATATTCTCACATGATAATTTATTACTACTCCAGCTCTCCCCTCATTTACAGGTAAGAACCTTGAAGTTCAAGGAGATTAAGTGTTTTGCACAGGGACACCAAGAAATGCTGAAGCCAAGATTCAAACCCCAGTACGCTGGTGCTTCTTAATCACTGCACTATGTACATGCTGATTAAGATTAGTGCTTGGCAAATGTGTGTTTGCTGAATGAATGAACAAATGAGTGGGTATAAAACCCAATTTAGGGATTGCTCCTGAGTGTATCTAGGAGAAAGAACCTGACCCTGTCAGCTCTAAGCTGGATGGAGAGTGGCAAGCACAGGCAGTCATCAGAGCTATTTATAGGGCCAAACCTGGGCTCTGTCAGCCAACCAGTCAGCAAGAAGTCTTTAGGTAGATATTTCTGAAGGGACACAGAATCCCACCATGCTGAGAAGGGGAGAAGGACTTCCTATGCTGAAAATGAGGTAAGACACAGTTTGGGGCCCAGATGCCCCATGCCTAAGCAACTGTGGCAAAACTTGCAGCTAGGCTTCACCAAGGAATGTAGAGATTGTGGCTAGAACAGGCTTTAACAGACTAACTCGACCAAGGACATGGAGCTGTCTCATAATTATGAGATGTGCCCGATTATTAAAAAAGACAAGACTTCTTAAAGTAGTCCCTGAAATTCCCTATTTAGGAAGCCCCTAGCATTGATCTTCACTTCAAAGGAGAAGCAACAGAAGCCAATCTTTCCTATTTTTCTTCTTCTTAGGGATCAAGATTAGCAGCCAATCAGTAGAAAGAGTGAGCAAAGACCTATAAAATACCCTGTCCTCTGTGACCTTCTGTGTTCTTTGCAGGCCCAGAAGATGGACATGCCCAACGTGTTCTGTATCCAACATAGCCAGACTGGTTCCCTTGCACCTGTCATTCTTAATACCATGTGCCAGTCCCAAAGATGTTATCTGATATTCAACAGGGGACAGAAGAGGAAATCCAAAATCAGTGACAAGCCAAGCATCTTTCACAAGTCCAACAAGATCAGGGACAAGGTCAACCAAACACCATGACAACAGCCAGATGGAAAGGAGACCAGTCTCAGTTCTAACTCAACTTCAGAAACAGCCTTCAGAAATATCTACCTAAGCACCTCGGCAGAGTTTTCAACTTTTTTGCTTACCTGGAAGAGATCTCCAGGACAAACATGGTTTCTACTCTCCCAGTGGTGGTAGGCTGTCGGAGGCCTCAAGAGAAGGATACCCTCAACCCTCAGGAGAGAGATACCCAGGACTATTGCCAGCAATCAAGTTTCCTAACAAAACCTTTAGGTTGGAGTGTTATGTAGGCTCAGGCCAAACACATAGGTTCTAGAAAAAGCCCATAGGACTAGCAGCATCCAAATAAGCACTTTAAACAATTGCATTAATACCATAAAACACTGTCTTCTCCATGAGCCCCTGGAACACAGCGTTAGGGACCCTGTTGGTCATATTTCTGGTTGGGCAACTGCTCGATCTCATTGGTGAACCATGACTCTGTCCTCTCCTCTCCTCTCCTCCCCCAGACCTCCAAGGATGATCCAGTATCAGGCTAGGGGAAGTTTAGATCTCCGTGCCACTGAGTGTCCTTACACATGCTCACAGAAAGTCCCCACGCTCCGAAGTTTCTATTAAACTCTGTCCTTGGGCAGCCCAGGTGGCTGAGCGGTTTAGTGCCGCCTTCAGCCCAGGGCCTGATCCTGGAGACCCGGGATCGAGTCCCATGTCAGGCTCCCTGCATGAAGACTGCTTCTCCCTCTGCCTGTGTCTCTGCCTCTCTCTCTCTCTCTCTCTCTCATGAATCAATAAATAAAATCTTTAAAAAAAAAAAAAAAAAAAAACTCTGTCCTTCAAAAGAACCCAACAGAGTTATCAAGAACCCTCCCATCCTTTTTCTGTGAAGCATTCAATAGACACAATCTTCTACCTCCATTCTCAGTGCAGATGAGTGTACGCAGTTTTGACAGCTCTGGAGCAATAAAATCCTCTTGGCCAGTCTCAGCCCAGAACCTTCCAGCTCCACTTTCCCTAGGGCAGAAGGCGACAATCTCCTCTCTGGTTTTGTTGGTATCCGTTTTAGCCTTTTTTTTTTTTTTTTTTTTCTTTTTTTCCCAGTGCCGTGCCATTTCCCTTGATCTTTTTCAAAACTTCCTCCAGGGGGCCGAGAGGAAAGTTCCATCCCCTTCTCTTGCAGCCCGAAGGGGGAAACCCCCCAAAAAGCATAGCTGTCCCTTTAAGGGGCCCATGTGGTGGGAAGAGCAGCTACATTCCTACCCCAGTAGGGCCGCTGTCCCGACACGCCAAAGAGGCTACAAATAACCTTCTAGGAGAGAGCCGGGGAGGGGGAGAGCACAGTGCGCGGAGGAACGTGGCTCCGCCAGGCTACTACGCGGGAGGAAGAGCGGAGAGAAAGGGCTCAGTCGGCGTTAGAGAGGGCATGGAGAAAGTCGTTTAAAACCCTCGGGTAGTTTAAGTAACAGACACCAGAACCCTGTTTTGGATTTGGGAGGTAAACCAATCTTTAAAACGAGTGCCCAGGCGTCTCCACGCCCTGCCAGGCAAGTTCCGAGATCCGCACGATTTCCACACGAGCTCCCGCACGCTGAAGAAAGGACTGGTGCAGGCAAGGCCGGGGTCTGGAGACCCCTCCATATTCTGAACCCCACCTCCCCCGCTCCGGGTTGCAAGAATGAGAAGATTCGGATCTCCACCCCCTCCCCGGTTGAATAGGGTTGGGGTTCAAAGATCAAAGTTCTTTGATCTCTGGGCACAAACTAGAGGCAGCTGCTAAATCACGGGGTACACCCACTGTGCTAGGCGGCTGCGGAGAAGCAGATTCCACTGGAGCCCTAATCACACACAACAGTTGCGTACGGGCACCAAACAAGTTATTAATAAGGAGCAGATGAAGCAGCAGTTCTGCTGCCATCCGTCCAGCTCCCCCGAGGGTCACAGCGCGGACCGGGAGGCTGCCTTCTCTGATGTTCGGCGATACCCGCCCCCCGCCCCACTACTCCGGCCAGGACGGATCTGCGGGAGCCTTCCAGCAGTTTCTTCCCAGTGTCCCTCCTCTGCCCCTTTTCCAACCCGGTTCCCCCCCCCCCCCCCGCATCCCCCCCCCCCCCCCCACCGGGAAGGATCCAGGGCAGGAAGCTGATTGGTCGCAGCCAGAAGAGGGAACCCAAAACACCACTAAGGGGAGATGCTGCGAGCAGGCAGGCAGTACCCAGAGACCCTCGGTGGCAGCAAGGTCTGGAGTCCGAGGAACTGTTCCCCGAGTAGAGGAATCCCCAGTGCCCAAGCATTCCGATTCCACCGGGGCCCCGCTCCGCAATCCGCCCGCGACCCCCGCCCCTGCAAAGAGGGCTTTTAACAATTTATGGTTTAGCGACCATCGTCCCCCGCCTCCCTTTCTTCGCACACATCCATTCGCATCAAGGACACAGAGACCCCGTCTTAACCTGAAAGGGAAGCAGCCCCCAGCTCTTCAAAGAGCGGCGAGGGCAGGCGAGCGGGAGCCCCGGATCTTCCCTGAGCCCGGCCCGAGCCGAGCCGGGGAGCTCCTCCGCGGCCGCCCCGCTCGGGCTGGAGCAGCCGGGGGCGCTCCCGCTCCTCTCCCCAGCACGCACGCTCGCGGTGAGCGCTTGCAGCGAGGGCGCAGGGTCCCAGGCCCCAGCCCGCGCCGCCCGGCTTTCGGGAGCGGAGTCCTGCGGCGGCCGGACCCACGGACAAAGTTTCCCGGCGCGGACGCCGCGGCGCCGCTTACCGTGTGCGCAGAGCAGGGCGCCAAGCAGCAGCGCGCCCCACGGCCGCCTCATGGTGCCGCGGCCGCCGCCGGCGCTCCCTGTCGGCTGGGGGGTCCCGCCGGCTCCCGCGGGACGGCGCGGCGGAGGGAGTCGGCGCAGGGTCCCGGCGGGGAAGCGTCCGGGTCCGCGGCGGCCGGCGCGCCCCGCGAGTCGCCCTCCGGCCGCGGCTGCCTCCAGTGCTGCGGGAGCCGAAGCCGAAGCCGAAGCCGCCCCTCCAGGGGACCGGGAGGGGTGTCCCGGGCCAGGCCGCCCCGCCCCCCGCGCCGCAGCCCCCGCCACCGCCACCGCGCCTGGGCCCGCCCCCAGCGCCGGCCCGGCCCCTTCCCGCCCTCGGCCCCCGCCCCCCGGTCCCCGGCCCCCACCCGCCAGCGCCTCCTGCGCTGGCCCCGCCGTCCTCGGGCCGCCCCCACATTCCTAGTCCTCGAGAGAGCCCCCCTCCGTGTCCCCATTACTGCTGCTCAAATGTCCCTAACTTAAAAGATCATCCCGACTGCAACTCTCGATCCCTCTCACTCTACACTGTGCCCGAGAGGAGCACCCGGGCTGACCCGCGTCCCCTGGACGTGACCCCGGCCCCCCCTACCAGCCCCAAGTCCGGACTTTATTGATGTCTCGGAATACGCAAGGCTTGCTAATGCATAATCCTCTAGGTCTTTATTAACATCAAACAAGGGACATCAGGGGGCCTCGAGTGCCATATCTTAACTAGCATTCTCACTGTCAAAATTCCATTTCCGAGTTTTTCTTCTTGCTCCACCCCCACCCTGGTCTAGGCAGCATCTTTCTAGGGCTAAATAATTCCACGACCCCCCCCCTTTCACGCATTTCCTGGGGTGGTTGTCTGGGTCCTGTCGCCCCAGCTCAGACGTCCAGAAGTGACCCAGACATAGTTCCTCCTCGCTGTCTTTGTAAATCAGCGTTGTTAGCCTCTTCACCTTCTTTGACTTTCTGATCCTGGCAAGGAAAGGAAGGGGGTAAGGAAGTAAGTCTTTTCTTGAAGTTGCCCTTTCCCCAAAGAAGACCTGAGCCTGCCCTGGGCTTTTCTGTAGGGCCTTACAGCAGTATTTAACTTTCCGGTTACTATACAAAGTTACAAACTCCTCTCCTGTTGCAGCTTCATGGCCTAGACTCTCCCCAGAGCATATTAGTAATGGGAGTTAATTTTGGTTTTGGTTGAATCTTGTCTTGTTTCTTTTGTCCAAGCCCTCAACTTCCTTAGGGTCCTATATATCAGTTTTCCCTTGGAGCTGGTATGCCAACATTCCCTGACTTTTCCATCTTCTGCGATCTCATTAAACCACTTTCCTCTTACTAGGAAGTACATAGAGTCAGGAAGACCCAAATGCCCCGTGTCAGCTGAGGGGAAAGCAATTTGGTATAGTGCCAAGTGGATATTAGGAGATTTCTCCAATGGTTAAGGTTTGACGTTTGCTTGTTTTCAATTTTGCAAAGGCTTTCACTTCAAATGATCATCTTTGACCAAGTTTAATGTGAACTTTGCAGCAGCAGAAACGGCATCAAAAAATGAAGTGTTAACTCCTTTAGCCAGTACTTCTTTACACTGTTCTGCCTGAAATTTTTACACAGATGAAATGTGGTTGAACCAGCATCACCATGGTAACTAATACGGAGGCATTTTTCTCTGTGTGTAGTTCTTCTTGCGGACTGAAGACGGCAGTCGAGTCAGGTCAGGTTTACTGGATCATCCTGATAGGAAAGGCTGTCGACCTTTATGACCTACGTCAGTTTAGCCTAACATTCCAGGGAAAAAAAGTGAAAAGTAGAGGCTGATTCTAACACCCAGTCCCCACCCCCACCGCCACAATGTTTGTGATGCGGCCTTGGTTGGTCTCAGGGTTTCAATATACGCTGTTTATGCGTTTGGACCTGTTGAGAAGGATCTTACGATTCTGGAGACCATATTTTTTTCCACATGAAAACTAAGGACATGTGGTATAATGAATACATTTGTCCCAAAAAATCCAGGACATGCAGTCACCATACTTTCAATGTCAGGGGATTAAGCATTTATAAACATCTGTATGCGAAGGATAGGTTTCTTTCCAGAAGGCATGATTTATGTTGTTTTTCTGGGATTGAGGAGGAAAGGGGAAGCTGGCTGTCCCTGTCTGACTCAGGCTCGAGAGACTGCATTTTGTGTGTGCATCTCAAGTCCTCCGTGGTTCAGCACAGTTCTGGTGCACGGAGCCATCCCTGGCTGCTGTGAGTCATTGGGAATATCAATGGATAGAACGAACTTCGTGCATAGTCCCTGCCTGGGTCACCCCCTAGGGTGAGTTAAGTCTTGGCTGTCAGAAACTGCTCTTATGCCAGGAGTGCTAAGCCATATTTATTTTTACCAGGCCTCTCAGACTTTCTTGTTTGGAGTGAGAGATCCTGAAAAGCATGCCAGAATGGGTTGTTTGTCTCTCTTTTATTGTCCTTTGGGACATGCCCCTAGAAAAGTTGTAGGGGACTGCCAATTCCAGAGGGGTCTCAGAGGCATTAGTTTCCTCAGAAACACCACCCCTTCCTTCATCCTTCTAGGACAGACCAGGGGACTGAGTTTCCAAGATCAGAATGTGGCCCTGAATCAGACCATCACTAATGCCCTTTTCAAAGGAAACACAGGGAGTGCTACAGAAACCAGAGAGAAATGGGCATATTTTGATCCAGACCTCTTATAACCTAGGCATCATTCAACAACCTGAATTTCTAGACATAATTCATCTGAAACAGTAAAAGGCCTGATGTTTTACACTTTAAAACAGTGGTTCTCAATCAGGAGTGACTTTGCAGATATGGAGCAATCCCAGGAGACAGTTTTGGGAGTGAGTGCTATTGGCAAGTAATGGGTAGATTCCAAGGATGCTGCTAAACTTCTCCTGTGAGCCGGACATGCCTCCCCACAAAGAATTATATAACAAAGAATTATCCAGCTCCCAATTTTAATAGTGCTGAGGTTGAGAGATTCTGCTTTAAAAGATTAAGAACATGAAGGACACCTGTGTGACTCAATCAGTTGAGCATCTGACTCTCAATTTTAGCTCAGGTTGTGATCTCAAGGTCATGAGATCAAGCCCACATTGGGCTCTGTGCTGAGCAGGAAGCCTGCTTAAGATTCTCTCTCTCGGGACACCTGGGTGGCTCAGCGGTTTGGCGCCTGCCTTCAGCCCAGGGCGTGATCCTGGAGTCCTGAGATTGAGTCCCACATTGGGCTCCCTGCATGGAGCCTGCTTCTCTCTCTCTCTCTTTTCTCTCTCTCTCTCTGTCTCTTGTGAATGGATAAATGAAATTAAAAAAAAGATTCTCTCTTCCCTCTCTCTTTTCCCCTCCTCTCTCTCTTTCTCTCTCAGGTACCTGGGTGGCGCAGTTAAGCATGGGACTCTTGGTCTTGCTCAGGTTGTCATCCCAGGGTCGAGAGATGGAGCTCTGTGACAGGTTCCAAGCTCAGCACAGAGCCTGCTTGAGATTCCCTCTACCTCTCCCACTCATGCTCTTTCTCTCTCTCTCAAATGAATAAATAAATCTGCATTTTTAAAAAGATTCTATTTATTTATTTGAGTGAGACAAAGAACACGAGTGTGGAGAGGGGTAGGGAGAGAGGCAGAGGGAAAAAGCAGACTCCCCACTGAGTAGGGAGCCTCACGTGGGGTTTGATCCCAGGACTCCAGGATCATGACCTGAGCTGAAGGCAGATGCTTAAGCAACTGAGGCACCCAGGTGCCCCTAAATAAATCAATCTTTTATTAAGAGAGATTAACACAAATCTGAAAGAATTGCTCTATCTTCTCTCCAGAATCACCTTGTTAATGCAGTGTGAATGGAGGGAAAGAGTTCTTAAAGCTGTAGAAGGAAAAACAAGAAAAAGCATAGCTAAAGGAATTAAAAGGAGTCCTACACCTGCCACTTCTGCCTAGGGAGACCTATTTCCAGTATTTGTTCACTTAGTAAGTATTTATTAAGGGCATATTATATTCCAGGCAATTGTAGAGGTAGTGGTAAACAGATATATGGGTTCCTGGAACTTATAGTCTGATAGTTGGGGAGCGGACACAGGTATGCAGAGGCGTTGAAAGAATGATCCCACAAATGAATTTAAAACTATAAATAATAGGGACATTCAAGGAAGAGTACTGAGTTCTATGAAAGGAGAGACTTGATTTAGATTTGGGGATTCAAGGAAGGCTTGTCAAAGCAATGACACTTAAGCTGAGTAAGCATCATCAGGCTGGGAGTGGATGGCAGAAGGAACAGCATTTGCAAAGGCCTTGAGCCAGGAAAGAGTCCAGAAGATTTATGGGAAAATATCATTAACTTTTAGCAGGGGTTCCTTTACCTAAGTCCAGGGGTCTACAACTGGAGAATGGGGGGGAGGGGATGAAAGTGTAAGGAAAGAGTCTGATTGGCATTTCTGTACTTTCTTTAATCATAAAGACTTCACACCACCATTTCTACTGCCAATACTTTTTGTGTTTCAGTTCAACAGTGGTACTCACATCAGGGTTTGGGGTACATGGCTGATTCAGTTACCTGGGCTAACTTGGACACACCCTGAAAGGTAAGACTTTCTAAGCACATTTTTATCTCCTGAAAGCTTGATATTCACACATCTGGCATATATAAGTAGAGCCTTTGCGGCAAATATTTCAGTAAATCTTATTTATTTCAGCAGCAAAGATAAATTTAGAATGGTGGATAAACAGATGGATCAATGAATAAACACTCATGTAATAACAAACATGAGTCAAAAGTCTATGCAAATGGTCTTTCTGTTTTTATACTTGCCCTTTTATAATTCATTCTCTACATATACAGCAACCAGAGTGACTTCTTAAAAAGCATAAATCAGGTCATGTGATTACTGGACTTAAAACCTTCTGATGGTTTCCTATTGTACTTGGAATAATATCCATACTTCTTTCTCAGCCTTCAAGGTCCTTCATGACCTGGCCTCTGCCTATTACTTTGACCACTTCTCCCCTTATTCGTTCTGCTCTGGCCACACTCGCTTTCTTTCTGCTCTGCAACATGCTAGCATTTCTTCCGATTTTTGCATGAGCTGCCTTCTTTACCTAGAATACTGTTTCCCCAGACCCTTCCATGGCTGGTCTCAGCTCAGCATCCGAGCCTCAGAGAAACCTCATCTTATCACTCTAAAGTAGCCTTGTTCTCCCTCACTGCCCTTTCCCTATTTTATTTAGGAGGTTAGATAAGATTCCCTGAGCTCATGGCATTTGGCCTAGGTCTTATAGGATGTGTAAGAGTTTACTAGACAGAAAACATGGGAGAGGTACATACTAGGCATGTATGAGGAACGTATACCAAAGCAAGGGGGGTGGGAAAGAGCTCCCTATGTTTGAAAATAATGAATAGGAAAGCATGGCTGGAGTGTTAAATATGTAGCGAAGAGTGAATGGCAAGGTGGCTGAAAAAGTAGGTTGGGATCAGATTGTGAAGGGATGTACATTGTCTGCATGTTTAGGAATTTTTCTTCATCCTAGTTATGGTGAGTCAGCAACGCTTTTAAAGTAAGGAAGTAATGTGGTCAGATTTGAGTTTTAGAACAATAAACTCTTGTAACAATCGAGGGATAGCTTGGGGGAAAAAATAGACGCAGAGACTGCAGCTTTTTTATCCTAAGATTCTAAAGTTTGGAAACTTCCAATTCATATCCTAAGTTTATTTAGTGATTCCTAGTATATCCCCTCTTGTCTTCCTGAAATAATCTCAAGCTTGTCCACATGCAGCATTATCTGTATGCCTTTTGTTGAGCACGTTGCTTTTTTTTTTTCTGGGCATTTCTTAACATGTGGTGATCTCACACACACAATATTTAGGTGTAGGAAGGATATGCCAATGCTTTCTGTTTGATTTTTTTTTTTAAGTTTATTTATTTAAGTAATCTCCACCCAACATGGGACTCAAACTCATGACCCCAAGATTAAGAGTCACACGCTCTTCCAAGTGAGCCAGCTAGGCACCCCTCTATTTGATTTTTTTTTATTAAAGATTTTATTTATTTATTCATGAGGGACAGAGAGAGAGAGAGAGGCACAGACACAGGCAGAGGGAGAAGCAGGTTCCATGCAGGGAGCCCGACATGGGACTCGATCCTGGGACTCCAGGACCACACCCCGGGCTGAAGGCGGCGCTAAACCACTAAGCCAACCCGGGCTGCCCGGTACTAGAAATTTAAAGACAATGAACACTGTCTCTGCCTTCAAGGAACTCACAATCTAATAGGAGAGTTCAAAGAATTTTTTTTTTAATTTTAATTTTTTTTCAAAGAATTTTTTTAATGACATAAATGCTTATCAGGGTGCATACGTGAGGACAGAGGAAGACAGAGCTAATTTCTGTGGGCTACCAAGAAGCATCAGAAAATATTTTTCCCTTTCAAACTATATGAAAGTATAATTCCCAACTCTTTTTATAGCATTTGAAAATATAATACAACAAGAAGGTACAAGTCTGTAATCACTTCAGAGCTCTGTTTCAATTTAAGCCATGTCCTCTTAACCACTTTCTTGTAATGCATTAGTTATTTTTTAACTGTCTAAGAGTTTGTGAACATTTCTTTTTTCTTTGCAAATTCTCCCAAATCTCTGAGTTGTTGGCCTCTAGCAGCAGTTTGGAATGACTCGTCTGTAAATAGCATTTTTCACTTTAAACATGTTAATCTCATACACTGGCATCACACTTAGTTTCTGCTTTGCTTTCATGGAAGATAAGTCTTTTAAGAAGAGCCCAGGAGCTCAGCATGAATTTCATGACCTGCATTTCTTAGTAGCTATTTTGCCTTTAGCATCTTTTCTGCTTGATGAGTCGATAAAAGCTTGTCCTAGTTTCTTGAACCTATTTTGTAGCAATAATTCAGCCTGCATTTTTTCTTTCCTTATTGTTTCCTTGAAGTTTAAAACTATTTAATACCTTCATGTTTGTTTTCCTGTAGTTTTCAATTCCAGGGAGAAATTTCTTCCCTATTAATCTCTTCATAGGTCCTCTGCAGAACCAGAGATGTCTATTAATTTTCTCCTTATAATTAGGAATTTGATAAACTGACGTCTCCACATATCCTCTCTTGTGGGTGTTTTTCTGATTGCTTTGAGCTTAATGTTTCTGTTCCTTATGTTGTAGTAATGACTTTAATATCTTATGACTTCCCTATGCTTTGATCAATTTCATATCGCTTGCTTATATTCAGGATTGTGTCATTGTCTTCTGACTTAGTTGTTTACCTAGATGATTATTTTAGGTAACATTTTTCAGAAATATGTTACAGTAATTTAAGAATCTGAAAACCATGGGACGCCTGGGTGGCTCAGCAGTTGAGCATCTGCCTTTGGCTCAGGGCGTGATCCCAGAGTGGGATCAAGTCCCACATCGGGCTCCCTGCATGGAACCTGTTTCTCCCTGGCCTATGTCTCTGCCTCTCTCTGTGAGTGTCTCTTATGAATAAATAAATAAAATCTTTAAAAAATATATTTTAAGGAGGGGTGTCTGGGTGGCTCAGGTCTTGAGCTCAAGGTTGTGAGTTTCAGTCCCATGTTGGGCTCTATGCTGGCTGGGCATGGAGCCTACTTAAAAAGAATTTTTTTTTTAAGACTTCAAGTCATTTATTGTTTGTTTTCAAGTTATAATACATGCCTATTATAGAAAATTTTGAGAATGCATAAAAGTATAAAGAAGAAAAATGTAAACAGTCAGTAATTCCAACGCCAGTAAGGCTACCTGTTATTTCTGTGCAACCTCAAATTTTCTTGAAGCCTTAGTCTAGCAACCTCCTACCCTTTTCTTCCTCAATAGACTGTTGAAGACATTAAGAGTGGAAGACTTACTTTAAATATAAGGGTCCTTAGGATTTTTATGGAAGGGATAGAGCTGTAGGAAAAAGCTACAAATTGCTCCAGAGATGACATCTTGTTCCTATTTAGCTTTCTTTGAGTCATTAACAGTCGGGCGCCACTGGTGCTGAAACTTATCATTATTATAACCGCAAATGGGTTAATGCCCAAACAAAGCTATATTCTTGGGGCTGGTTCCCAGCTCCACCACACAGATCCCAGCAGCAGCACCCTCCAAGTCCCAGGATAATGCTCCACAAATAAGAGGATGTCAAATGTTCAGCCTGAACTTGAAATTCTCTTCTTTTATCTGGGAGCTTCCCGTTGCTGGCAGGGCAGAGCAAAAGGAAAAATAAATAAATAAAAACCAAGCCAACAAACCCTAAAAAAGGAGGCTGTGTGGTTTAGTGGTCAGACCACTAGCCTGGAGGTTGGGATAGCTGAAATCCAGTTCTAGCTCTCCCACCGATTGGCTGGATGATACTAGACAAGTCATCTTCCTGACCTGTTCCTCAGTTTCCCTGCTTAAAGAAGGAATTACTTTAGAAAGTTTTTATGAGGACAAATAAAATGATCTGCAAATAGCTCCGGGTTGCTTGGAAAGAAAATGAAATTGTAGTCCTTAATAATTACTATCTTATTACTTTATTAATAATATAGTAATAAGCCACAAGTGTGAAAGTTATGAAACTTCCATACCCTTAAGCTGCACTGGGGGGGGAGGGGCAGCGGCGATGGGATGGGGTGGGAGACAAAGGTGGAGGAAGAAAGCAAATATATTTTTTAAAGATTTTATTTATTATTTATTCATGAGAGACACACACAGAGAGGCAGAGACATAGGCAGAGGGAGAAGCAGGCTCCCTGCCAGGAACCCGATGCGGACTGGATTCCAGGACCCCGGGATCACGACCTGAGCCAAAGGCAGACACTCAACCGCTGACCCACCTAGGTACCCGAAAAGCAAATATTTTTAAATCAAATCTTCAGGACTTGACGTTAAATACCAAATTAGTAAATTCATTAGTAAATTCATAAATGCTGCTCCTAGTTTGGCTCTGTCCCTTTATCCTTACCACATCCAAACTCAGAGTGACTCACGGGAGCCTAGAAATAAGACACATATACAATTTTAAGGGAAAGGGAGAATTAGGAGGTTTGAAGCTGCTGCCGGAGAAGGCTAAGAATAGACCACGGACACAAAGAGAAGCTCCTCTTTCCCTTTGCTCCCAGTGTAGGTGGTCCCCTGGTTTCACAGTCATTCCTCTGATGGCATGATTCTTCTTTTCTTCCTTCCTTCTCTCCTTCCTTCATTTCCTTGTTTTTTTTTTTTTTTTCCTTCCTGCCTTTCCTCCTTCTTTTGTTTCCTTCTCACCTTGTGGGAAGAAGTTAGCTTTTTAAAGTAAGGGTTAGAGTGGGCTTCTCTACTAGGTTTCAGCTGTGACTACACATCACTACAGATCACTAACCTGATGTCGGGAGTGGGGAGAAACAAAAAGAAATAACTATAGATCTGGGAAGTGAAAAACCAATGAACTCTCCCTTCTTGGGGCTCCTGGGTGGCTCTGTGAGTAGGGCCTCTGCTTTCAGCTCAGGTCATGATCCCAGATCCTGGGATGGAGCCCCCACTTCAGGCTCCTTCTCCCTCTGCCCCTTCGCTCACGCACTTGCTCTTTCTCTTTCTCTCTCAAATAAATAAATACATCTTAAAAAAGCAAAAACAAAAACAAAAAACCCCTCTCCCTTCTTAAAAAGAGAAGTGAGAAATTAGACATATGAAGAAAAAAAAAATGCAATAGTGTCCTCCTCGGTTGTGGACCCCATCCCCTTAAGAAGTGAAGTGTCTCGGTAGGAGAAAGGAAAGACACCCGAGAAGGGGATCACATGGTAAGTAAGGGATGGGGGGCGGGGGGGTAGAAGGGAGGATCAAAGATAAAGAGGAATTTGAGAGGAAATGTCAAAGAACTCTTGCAGAGGATGTAACAACCACCTTTCTGCGTGTCCAGCCCGGACCTCAAGGAGCAGCTAAAACCTACGCCTGTGGAAGCACTTGGTAGCAATTTAAGACAGTAAATAGTAAAGAGAGCTACAGGTAGGTATTGGGGCACTAAATGTTGGTGGGAATTTAGGGGTGGGAGCTGTTACTGTGAGGACGACAGCTGTATAGAACAGGAAGAGTAGTTATGAAATTCAGAAACTGCGGTTGCACGGGGCTGACAGTTTTTCGACCCCGAGACACGCGAGCGCGAGAGAGGCTCCAAGAGAACCCTCGACTCAGCTTCCTCTAAAACCTGACTCGCCCAGAACGGCGGTCCTGGCAAACCTCGACCGCCGCGAAGCGACTGCGCCCGGAACCCGTGTGGCGAGCTTAGGGGTTGCGAGACGGACACTGTTTGCGTGACACCCTCCTCCGCCTCCCGCCCCCCTCCCGCCGCGTGGTTGCCACGGCAACGGAGAGAGCCGGCGACCTGGGTTCCGGAAGCCGGAGAGCTGGAGCCTGGAAGCTCCCACTGGTCAAAGGATGCTGAGTCCGGAGCGCCTAGCCCTACCGGACTACGAGTATCTGGGTAGGAGCTTCCTTCAGCCTCGCAGGAGAGGAGTGCAGACAGTTAGGCCAGGGTCTGGGGAGGAGGCGAAGAGGGGGCTGAGTGGGAACGGGTCGGGGTGGGATGCGGAGGGGCCGTTTCCCGGGCCTGGACGAGGGAGGCCGAGCCAGGGGGGAAAACAGCATCTGGGATGGGGGGTGGGGGGTGGTGGTGTGTGTCAGAGAACGTCTGAAGTGGTGTACGGGCTCAGGCTATGTGGATCGTGTCCAAACTGGAGTTGAAATTTGGGGGCCTTGTGGGGGACGTTACAGATCATGCTGGTGGTGGAGTAACCTTGGAACCTGAAGTGCCAAACCAAGCCATTTTGTGGACAATTATGTCACCCTTATAGCGGCCACTTATATTTTTTGAGCATTTCTTATTCCCGTAGGCACAATGCTAACCAAGCCTTTTACGTGCATTTTTTGATTTGGTCTTCCCAACAGCCCTAGGAAAGAAATACTGAGTTTTCCTTCCATTTTGCAGACGGAGAAACTGAGGCTGAAGAGGTGACCTGGATAAGTAAAGGCCACAACAGCTAGAAAATGGTAGAGCTAAAATCAGAAGCTGATTTGCCCGCTCCAGAGCTTGAGCTCTGGACCACTAAGGCAGTAGCTGTAGTCCTTTATTGAGCACCTTCAATGTGTAAGGCCTTTGCTGGGAGAAAAGAGGATGTATGTACATTAAAAAAAAAAAAAAAGGAGGCCTTATTTTATAGAAGAATTTTAAGTTTGCGGAAAATTGAGCAGCAAATGTTGTAGAGCCGTTCCCATCTACTCTCTCCCGTTCACTCAGTTTCCCCTGTGATTAACATCTGACATTAATGTAGTACATTTGTTAAAATTGATGAATCAGTATTCATATGTTATTATTAATGATGTCCTTGCTTTACACGAGGGATCACTCTTTGTGTTGTACAGTTCTCTGGGTTTTGACTAATACGCGTCATGTATCTGCCATTATAGTATCATACAGAGTAGTTTCACTGCCCTAGATATCTGTGCTCTGTCTGTTCATCCTTCCTTCTGCCCCTCAACCCTTGGCACTGACCTTTTTACTGTCTCTGAAGTTTTACTTTTACAAAATAGCATGCAGTTGCAGTCATGCCGTATGTAACCTTTTCAGATGGGCATCTTTCACTTAGCAGTATGAACTTAAGGCCCTCCATGTGTTTTCCTGGCTTGATAGCTCATTTCTTTTTATCACAGTAATACTCAATAGTATGGATATACTATAAAAAATTTTTTTAAAGATTTATTTATTTATTTTTATTTATGATAGACGCACACAGAGAGAGAGAGAGAGAAAGAGGCAGAGATACAGGAGGAGGAGAAGCAGGCTCCATGCCAGGAGCCCAACGTGGGACTTGATCCCAGGACTCCTGGATCACGCCCTGGGCCAAAGGCAGGCACCAAACTGCTGAGCCACCCAGGGAGCCCCACTATAAAAAAAATTTTAATGCAAAACAATTCTAGTTTAAATTTTTAGAGACATAGGCAGAGGGGAGAAGTAGGCTCTCTGGGGAGCCTGATGTGGGACTCGATCCCAGGACCCTGGGATCATGCCCTGAGCCAAAGGAGCCAAAGGCAAACGCTCAACCACTGAGCCACCCGGGTGTCCCTAGTTTAAATGTTTTTTTTTTTTTTTAGTTTTTTTTTTAGTTTTTTTTTTTTTTTTTTTAGTTTAAATGTTTTAATTGGTACTATGGAAATTGCATTAAAAATATGAAGAAGTTTATAGTGAAGTCTCCTCCCACTCCCCCTTCCACCATCTACCAGTTTTCCTCCACCCTTAGCACCACAGCAGTAACCATTATGACTAGTTTCCTATATATCCTTCCAAATTAGTTTATTATGTACATAAGGGACAGTATAATGCACACTTTTCTCATTTAATAGATCTTAGAATAAAATGTCAGTCTTGGAAAGCTTCCTTCTTTTAAAAAATTTTTTTAGTTACATAGTATTTAAATAATTTAGCCAATTCTCTATTGGCAGACAAGTTATTTTTAGCCTTTTGCTATCACTAAAAATACTCCACTGAATAACCTGCAATTTTGTTCCTTTACTAGTATACCTGCAAAGACAAATTTTGCAAAGTAGAATTGGTCAGTCAGGTAAATATGTATTTTAAATATTGGTGGATGTACCAAATTGCCCTTCATAGAAGTTGTACTATTTTACATTGCCACTAGCAATGTAAGAATATCTGTTTCCCTATAGTCTTTCCACCAAAATATATCAAATTTTTGAATGCTTTCAACCTATTAAGTGGCAGTTAGTTCCAGGGTAGATTTAATGTACATTTCTTTTGTGCAATTGAGCATCTTTTTACCAAGTTTAAGGGCTATTAGGTTTCTGAAAGGTATACATATATATAGAAAGAGGTATATATGTGTGCATATATATACATATATGAGTATATATGTATACATATGTACATGTATATTTGTGTGTTTATATATATATGTGTGTGTGTATATATGTATATATAGAGAGATTAATTGACCACATCTGTTAGTCAAAATGGCATAGTTATATCACAGATAATTTTGTATCAAATGAATAATAATAGCAATGTCTAGGGCAGCCCTGGTGGCGCAGCGGTTTAGCGCTGCCTGCAGCCTAGGGCGTGATCCTGGAGACCCCGGATCGAGTTCCACGTCAGGCTCTCTGTATGGTGCCTGCTTCTCCCTCTGCCTGTGTCTCTGCCTCTCTCTCTCTCTCTGTCTCTATGAATAAATAAATAAAATCTTAAAAAAAATAGCAATGTCTAGACTTTTGCAAAGGATTATGTATTTTATCTTATTTACCCCATATTCAATGAATCTATAAAATATTTGAAAAACCTAGTCCATTGTTCAGTCCCTTGGGTGTTTGCTATTTATTTTTATTATTTTCTTTTTAAAGATTGTATTTATTCATGAGAGACACAGAGAGTGGCAGAGACATAGGAGAAGCAGGCTCCCTATGGGGAGCCCGATGTGGGACTGTATCCTAGGACCCCGGATCACGCCATGAACCGAAGGCAGATGCTCAATCATTGAGCCACCCAGGTGTCCCATGCTGTCGAAATAATATACCTCAAAGTCTTGGCATATTTAACACACTAAGTGCTTTGCTGAATAGAAGTTGGTGGTCCCTCCATAGTGGGTTTTTCAGGAAGACTAATTCAGTGGCAATGCTGATAATGAATCTACAAACAAAATCAGAGTCTCAACTTGATTCAGAAAGCTCCAGTGTCCACCCTTCCACCTAATATCTAAACCCTGGACAAGTGCTTCTTCAGGCTCTGTTGCATATTTAAGTGTCTTATTTCCCTGTGCCATTCAGCATCCGGACAGTCATACTGCCCTGAGCAGGGTGATAGTACTTACTGGCTTCTTCATGGTTCATCAGACCATACAATTCTGTGAAATGCATTTGTCTTTAGTTGAGAACAACCCCTATCCATTACAGTTGGTCTCTTTTACGGGGACGCTGTTTTGAAGTATTCACACTCAATTAAATGACCATTGAAAACCATTCTTTATAGATTAATAAAATATTTCCTGGTTTTTAAAATTTAAATACCTGTAGAGGGTTTGTCTTTTCTTTTCTTTCTTTTATAAATTATGAAGTCAGTTACACGTGTAGGTCTAGAGAAGGAAATACATATAGAGAAAAGAAAATTGCAGGAACAGGAAAGCTCTGCACATTCAGTGAAACAGAAAGCCAAAGCTGAGTACCCCTTGGCACATGGGTCAGAGGGCTTCGTTTTAGTATTATGGTAGAAACTATAGGACTATCTATTCAATGAATATCTATAGATTTCCCTTTCTGCCTGCTAGCCAGGCCTTAATATTTGCCTTTTTGACTATTAGTGAAGAAAAGAATCTTTCATCAGTTGGGCAAACTGATCCATTCCCCTGCTGACTTTGTGGATTAGGAACCTGCAGTCATCCCCTAGAATGGCTTAGGATCTTCAGATCATCATTACAGAATCAGCTCAGGGATGTTCATGCCTGCAGTCATCAGAATGTAATGATAGAAATTGTGTTAATGCCGAGGGCTGGTAAGGAGATGAAATAAGAATAGAACCCTTGAAAGATTTCCAGCCTTATGAAATCTACTTATTGGAAGCTTCTGCCAGAGGCTGAGGTGTGTTTGTGTATCTGGTTGGGTGTGGAGAGCTCTCTAGAGCCGAAGGGCAGCCTGTTCTGGTCCCAGGTTTGCAAAACACACCACCTACGTGCTGACCTGAGTATAAGCATGAGGGTGTGAGGTTTATTTTTTACCCCACCTAATTTAGTGAGGTGTATGCTTTCACTCATGCTCCAAGTTACCTCTTCTGTTTCCATGAAAACTGCTTATTCTCACTAAATTTAGTGTTTGGTTGGCATAACAGATAACTCTAGGAAATTAGAGATGATCTTTCTCCTTTGGAGGGTATTCTTTTGGAGGAATCTTAAATTGAATAGAGGAATTTTAAATTGAACAGTTTTTTTTTTTTTTTAAGTTGTAGTTTTTAAGCACTTCGTATATACTTAGCAGTGTGCCTTATCTGATTTATTTTTCACAACCACTACACAAAGTAGGTATCGTTAATCTCATTTGGTAGTTATTAATATCACCTCATTTTACAAATAAGGAAAAGCTTGGAAAGGGTAATTAATTTGTACAAAGTCACATAGGCGATGATGCATAACAAAGCCAGGATTAAGACCCAAGTTTGCTGATTCCATAGCCTGTTTTGCCCTCTCCACCAAGAAGATACATATAAACAAACCCGAATACTTATTTGGCTGCAAAGGCAGTGATCCTTGCTCCCTGTTAGAAGTGGAGCTCTTAAACAGTTCATTAGTTGCAAATGAGTTTCCTGAGATCAGGAATTGTATTTTACTCATCTTTATATACCAGCCTTTCACAATGACACACTTAATACAAACATATATGTGTGGGTTTGTTTTTTTTTTTAAGATTTTATTTATTTATTTGAGAGAGAGCGAGTGAGCAAGCATGAGCAGGGAGAGAGGCAGAGGGAGAAGCAGACTCCTTGCTGAGTGGGGAGTCTGATGCAGGGCTCGATCCCAGGACCTGGCTGAAGGCAGATGCTTAAGCAACTGAGCCACCCAGGTGCTTCCAAACAGGTTAAATTGAATGTGAATAATCTCATTTATAGGGTACCCCAAATATAAGCATCTAACAACAATTAAGACTTAATTAGGGACAAAAAAAAAAAAAGAAGAATTAAGCTCTTACTATGTACCAGGTAACATTTTAAGTGCTTTACATATATTAACACACATGAAATATTTTATTTATTAAAAAGTATTTTATTTATTTGAGAGAGAGAGACAACAACCCAGGAGGAGGAAGAACAGAGGGAGAGAGACAAGTGGACTCCACGCTGAGCATCCTAATGCGGGGCTTGATCCCACGATCTGGGGCCCAATCGCACAACCTGGGGCTAGATCCCATGACCCGGTGATCAGGACCAGAGTCAGATGCTTAACTGACTAAGCCACCCAGGTGCCTTGATAATTTTAATTGTTATCTCCATTTGACAGATGAGGAAACTGCAGCATAAAAATACTTAACAACTAGTTAGTAAGTCAGGGAGGCAGAATTCTAATCCATCAGTCTGACTCCATAGAGTCCATATTGTTAAACTCTATGTTAACTTTGAGTAAATACCTTGGGCGACTTCAAAACTGAGGCTCCAACTATTGCATAGACCGATGCATAAATGTTGAAGTCCAGGTGACTCCAAGGGCTTACTTTAGCATTTCTGCCAGGAGGGGGCATCCTAGGAATCAGGATGGATCAGGGAATAGTAAAATTTCAGTTCCCTCTTGCCACTGGATTCATCACTCAGTCAGGCAATGAGGAACATAACTTCTAAAAATAAACCATTTGGGAGTGTTTTATTGACAATCTGTGTGGTTTGGATAGCTGTGTGATTTTGAAGAAGTTACTTAACCTCTCTGTGCCTTAGTTTCCCTTTGGGCAAAATGTAGATAATAATAGTACTTATCTCATTCATACATGTAAACCTTTAGAGCAGTGCTTGGCTGCTACATTGTGAAAAGAGTGTACAAAGATGAGTTAGATATCTTTTAGAGCACCTGGGTAGGTGCTCAATAAATACTAACTATTATAACTACTTTTTAAAAAAAGTATATAATGCATCTGTGGCAGCCATAAAAAATATGTCTCTCAGATGTCCTGCTGTGGGGAGGGAAGGGTAATTAATGTTCAACTCCAGCTCTGAATCCAACACCCTGTTCATACTGAGATTACACTCCCACAAGCTGCTTCCAGTCAATGGCTGGGTGGGATAAACCCACTTCTATGAGGTATGTGACTGCTTCTTTAGGTGGTGAATTTGGCTTGAGGATTCTCATTGCATTGCTATCTAAATTCTCTTTCTCTCTCTCTCTCTCTTTCTCTCTCTCTTTAAAAGGTCAGCTCTGCATTGTGGTCTGTCAGCAATCCCAGCCTCCTGCGGCTCCCCTGCATTTGCTCCATGAGTTTCCCCCCCAGTATATCTCTTGCATGTCTCTGATCCTGTCTTGGTATCTGCTTCTCAGAGTATCTGGACTAAGACAACATCCAAAAATCACTGATATAGTCCCTTCCAGCCTCAAAGTTAATATAATTTCTTCAAGCCTTGGTAGAGGTTCTGACAGACTTTCTATGTAGAAGACTCTTAAGTGTTATCCTATTTTTTTGTATTTGCTGATATCATAGCACATGGTATTTACTTGTCTTACTGCCAGACACTTATTATTTATCTGTTTGCCTTTGGATGAATCCTGATGAGAAAACTTATTTTTGTTTTAGTATAATTAGTGAATCTTCCAAACCCAACCATATGCTAGGAGACATTGCTATTTACCATAAGTTAGCAGAAATACTCTTAGGACTTTAAAGTGGTTGGGTAGCTGCAGAAAAGAAATGAAATAAAATATTATAGATGTTACACTGACTTCCTGAATCTTTGGAAACTAGATTTATAATATATAACACTGGTCACTTTAAAATAATAATGAACGTATTTTACAGATCATTTCTTCTTCCCCCAATTCTCCTTCTTTCCCTTTCTTCCTAATTGTTCCTTCTTTCCTAAATACCCTCTCTCTGTATAGCCAGACATGAATGTAAAGTGTTCCTCCTGGGAAACTTAATGCCATATATAGGTGATGGGACATATTCGTGAAAGACAATAACACAAAGTGACAGTGTAGTAAGTGATGTTTTAGAGTGGGGGAATCAGATGTGTGCAGCTGTGTTGGTGGTTTCCCAGTTTGGTTGGCATCTTCTCAGTCATGGCAGGGCAGCAGTTCCCTAGGCGGCCCAGTTCTGGGAGTTGTTCCTGGAAGTTCAGCCTAGACTCTGTAAGCTATTTAATAAATATAATAAATATATTTTTTTGGGGGGGGGAAAAGAGCAAATGATATTTGCACTGGGGGGAAAAAAAAAAGCAAGTGAATTCTAAGGCATGTTGTTCCCAATCCCCATCCACCCCCATTTCTCCAAGGTAACTAAGTTGCAGGTGATTTCTGTGTTATTCTAGGGTTTTTATTTTTTTATTTTTTATTTTTATTTTTATTTTTATTTTTTAATTAATTTATTTATTTATGATAGTCACAGAGAGAGAGAGAGAGGCAGAGACACAGGCAGAGGGAGAAGCAGGCTCCATGCACCGGGAGCCTGATGTGGGATTCGATCCCGGGTCTCCAGGATCGCGCCCTGGGCCAAAGGCAGGCGCCAAACCGCTGCGCCACCCAGGGATCCCTATTCTAGGGTTTTTAAATGGTTCTGTAAATTTGTGACCTCATCATTTATGTATTTAAGTAATATTAAAATCTTTCCTCCAGCTGCTGTCCAAAAGTTGGGCATCACTTTTATTTAAACAAATACCATGTTTGCTTAATGAGTAATATTAGGAGACTGAGTCAGTAAAGTTTTAATAAGTAATAATAGTAGATCAGAAGAGATAAATGATCCATTAGCTTATCTCTAGTTCATCATCCTGTTCATATCCTTCTTAGCACTTATCACAGTTACCTATTTGTGTACTTGGTTATTGTCTGTTTCTTACTAGAATGTAAGCCGTGAGGGCAGGCCTATTCTCTCAGCATTTCCAAAATCTAGCATAGTGCTCAAATTAGGTGCTTAATTGTTAAATGAATGGTTTGCTTTAAATTGCAGAATAATTTTTTTCTTAAGAAGGGAGTGAAAAATCCAGTTCAACAAATAGTTATTGAATTCCTACTATGGAGAGACACTAGACCTTTTTTTCCCTCCTTCCATGAATGAAAAAAAAAGGATGACTAATTAAAATTTGCCCCGGATCATTCTAGTTTTAAACTCTATACTGAAGGATAATTTCCTGGTTGATGCCATAGTTTATCTGCTTTTTTGGTTATATAACAGTAAGATTTAACCCATTTTGAAAAAATGGTATTTTAAGAAGGAAAGACATTTTATATACTTTGGGGGCATCTCCAGGAGATCCCATCCTATAGTTGAGTAGAGAATATGCTTTGATTAAGACTGGAATTACCCTTGCAAACTAATCTCAGGGTTCTCTGCATTGGGATTGCCCTTGCACCACTTCCCCAGGGGCCTTAGGAAATAGCTCATTCTATGATTGGAATTTCAAGTCAAAACACATTTATCTGAGTAGAATTTTAATGATTTATCAAAGAGAGGAGGGATTTTCCCAAACACATCTGAACTTACCAAATTACTGATCCCATTAGCTATGTTTTCTCTTAAGCACCTTTCTTTGAACAAAGCAATTACTGCTGAAATCATCAAATGTATTTTTCATAAAAGCTTTTGACTAAGTTTTGTTTGATTAGCAGGAACCCGGTAAAAGTAAATATTGTTTGAGAAGGCACTTTCAGAGCCCTTTCTTTTTCTTCATTGAATTAGCTTTTTAAAAGCGCTATTCTTTGGAGAGTAAGAGCCTTTTTCCAGCTGTCCTATTGTGTAGCTCAAGGTCTTGTTAATACTATTATCTGGCCCTGAGATTACAGGTAATTGTGATAAAACACAAGCTTCAGTTTCTGTAATCTCAGACAGAAATCTGTTTGTGCCCAGACCTTCACATCAGGTGTTTGCTAAATTCAGACTTCTCTCACCTGGGATAGCCCCACTGGCCCCCCCCGTAAACAGAGGTATCTGGCAGGGACAGGGCTGCCTTAGGGCCATTGCCTTTTTTTTTTTTTTTTTTTTTTAATTGTGGTAGAACACCTCCTGTGGCCAACTTATATACAACATGTGCTGAATAGGAAAATTACATATTTTAAAATAGTCATGTTTGAAACAAGAACACTTTTGAATGTGAAATGTACTAAAGGCCACATGTCTTTGGCTTTGCTTGTCAAATGGAGAGGCTGCCAGAACCACTCAGCTCCATGGTTCTCATGCCCCAAAGTCCTGCAAATTGACACGTAAGTAGACAACACACAAAGAAGCTCAGCCCATGAGAAAGTGAATTTGGGCGCTTGGGCTGGCCTCCTTTCTCTCTATGTGGAGTTTTTTCCAGCTTCACTTCTTCTGTCCCATCGTAGTTTCTCAGAAAGGAGAGATTAAATGTGTCTGGAATTTCAGCATGTTAACTGCACAGGCAACATGAGGCTAGCACTCAGGCCACTGTTCAGCCTGTCATATGGAAGGAATTGCCTTTCAGGGGAGATTATAATTGTGTATGTAGCCACACAAATGCACATTCTGCCTGGAGGAAAATGCACAGAAGAGGAGGCCTCATGCTGCCACTCAGGTCTCTTTGTAGAGGGCTGCATAAGAAGCCCTCACATGGTGGAGTCAACTCTTTTGGGCTTAATGAGTCATCTTTTTGTGTAATGCCTACTTCAAAAAAAAGAAGAAGAAGAATAAAAAAAAGAAGAAGAAGAAGAAGAAGAAGAAATGCACTTTTCCCAAAGCAAGTTGCTTTTATTGACCCTGCAGCTCTGTTGAAGAGTTTTGTACATTCCTGATGACATCATTTACAATGCTAGTGCACAGACAGTAAACAAAAAATAATTTAGCTTTCGGGCATTTAGACAAACCTTAAATAGTTCAATTTAGAGAAATGATAATAAGCTTTATAAACAGTGCACACATGAGCTTAAACAATAAGCATGACCCCAATCCTTTTTGGAATGTGATGTGCTGAAAGATGGCTATAGAGAAAACTAGAAGCTTGACACTTTTGAATTATGTGCAGTTCAAACCTGAGTCGTGGTCTAGTGTCAATCTGAAGCCGTATGTCTAGTTAGTGGATAAAATGCAGGCTACCATGTGGGTAAGTCATCAAACTCCTTGAGCCATAGCATTTTACCTATAAGAAAGGAAAAGGTAATATTACCACCTACCTCACAGGAATGTTAGAAGATTGAGAAGATAAACATGTGGGGCTCTTTATAAGGAAGGTATTTTGTAAATCGAAAATATTTTTGTAAATCGCTATTATTATTCTCCTTGATCAAATTTCCCCAACAAATGGAGTTGATAAAACCTACCTCACAAGGGGCTGAGAGGATAAATTAATTAATATGTATCAAGTATCTTAAACTTTTAAGAAGACCTAAAATCATCTTTTTTGATAGTCTCTAAGCCATCAAACCTGATATTTAGATGCATGGTTAACTTACAGAAGTCTTATGTGTGCAATCTTCTGCCTTTTCTTCAAGGGTTGGCATGATACAGAATCGTAAATATGTAGGTAGAAGAAAATAGGTTAGGTCTTCAGGGAGAATGGTCCTGCCGTTTTTCTCGTCAAGGTTATGCCTATGAATAGCCTATGGAGTCTTGCTAATCTTTGCTGCCATGTCTGGACATAGGGACTGTTTTGACCTTTGCTTTTCCAGTAAATATTTGGTTTTGATTTTATATTTCTAAAGGAGAAACATACTTACAAGGAAAAGAAGTGGTTGATTTGTCTCACATTGTGAACTTTTTCTTATCATATTTCCTAGTAGTTAAGGGAAAATAATTACTGTTGAAGGACCTGACATCAAGCTCCCCAAGTGGAAAGTTTTTAAATTTAAACTCAGCCAAGTAATAAAAACAGCTTTGATTGTTAGGTTTAGAAAAGGGACACCAAAAAAGAATTTATATATTTTTTTAAAGATTTATTTCTTTATTTGAGAGAGAGAGTGAGAGAGAGAGCGTGCACAAGCAAGAACGGGGTGGGGGGCAGAGGGAGAGAGAAAGCGACTATCCTGAGTGTGGCTCCTGATGTGGGGCTTGACCCCATGACCCTGAGATCAGACCTGAGCTGAAACCAAGAGTTAGATGCTTAACCAGCTGTGTCACTCAGGCACCCCAAGAATTTTTATTTTTATTTTTTATTTTATTATTATTTTTTTAATTTTTATTTATTTATGATAGTCACAGAGAGAGAAAGAGAGAGAGGCAGAGACATAGGCAGAGGGAGAAGCAGGCTCCATGCACCGGGAGCCCGATGTGGGATTCGATCCCGGATCTCCAGGATCAAGCCCTGGGCCAAAGGCAGGCGCCAAACTGCTGCGCCACCCAGGGATCCCGAATTTTTATTTTTTAATGACAAAGTTATCATTGACATCTCTTCTTCTGTTGTTGGTATTTTCATAAGATTTGAGACCCATGGTTTCCTAGGATGCCTCGGTTGTGGCCATTTCCAGCCAATGAAAAGGCTAAGGGGAAGGAAGGACTCCAGGGTAAACACCTCTTATGCAAGTAAGGCAGAAGTTACAAACACACCTTGTGCTCACATTTCATAGGTGAGAAATTAATATAAGGCTCCTGCTAATTGCAAAGGACCCTGGGAATTGAAGTTCAGCCAGACAATCATGTGCAAAAAGAATGGGAGCACACATTTTGGGGGATGCAAACAATAAACTGGCATACCGTGTTTATAGTGGAGATATCTCTCCCACTGAAAGTGAGGTGTATTGTTGATAGCTAATTACCCTTATTTATAGGTGAAGCATGGATGTACTGGAGAGTGTTTAACTTCTTCTCCCCTGTCTACCTTTCAAAATCAAAGTACAGAGGTGTTTTATCCCTATCTCTGTTGTCTACTCATTTTTTTCTTTCTTAACTCTGTGTCTCCCGTCATTTCTCTTAGATCACCTCTCTTTCCTTTGTAAACATTTCTAAGTAATCAGAATAGCCCCTTTCTACCCTTTAGTGAGCTCATGTAATGTTAGGGTTTTAGTTCTTTATAATTGTGTTGGTTGCTGGGTGTTGATGGTTACTTTGCTGTGAATGGTTTTGTTTTGTTTGGGAGTTAGAGACTCATTGTAGGAACCTAAATGTAGTCTCCAGAGAGCTAGTTTTACAATAAATAAAGATATTGATCTTCCTAAACTTAGAGTAATTGGTAAAAGATTTAGGAGAATGAGGAAAAGGTGGTGCCGCAGAAACTGGAGGTGGAGTGAGTTTCAATATGGAGGGAGTGTTCAGTCATATCAGTTGCTTCAGAGAGGTCAAACAAGATAAGAGCTGCAAAGAAGGTTGTTAGTGGCATTAGGTGAGAAGTTTCATTGGAGTGGTATGGCAGGATGCCAAGATTTTCCTGTATGGAGGAGTAAATGGGAAGGGTGAAGGAGTTGAAACTATAGGTGGGCTTATTTATTTTTCCCCAGAAGTTTGTTTGATTGGTGAAGGAAAAAGTAGAGGGAGTGATAGCAAGAGTAGAGAGAATTTGTTTTTAACTTTTTAGATGAGAGAGACTTGAGTATGAGGGAAAGGGAGGAAAAGGGAGCCATTGTAGAAGGAGAGATGGAAGATCCAGGAGAAGGAAAGGATGATTAACTGAATTATGATTATTAACTGAATATGTTTTCAGAAGAGGTAGAAAGGAATTCTGGGGTTAAGGGCAGAGGTGTAAGGTTATTTTGGAGGTGGGAACAGGGCCACATTTATCCATTAGACATTATTGGTATTGTGTCTAATCTATAAACTGTTTTGAGATCTTTGAAAATATTTGAGTCCTAAAAAAGTTTATTGATCTTCAAATGGATAAATATTTAATTATGTATTTATAAAACATGATGTCATTACTATAATTAGTATAGACAAACATTTTATTATATTTGAAACCAATTTATAGGTAACATTTTTCTCAATTAGCAGATATTACCAGTTGAGGCAGGGAATGGTCTTGAGACCATTGAGATGGTCTTAAAATGACTCTCCAAAGATTATTCAGCAATTAAAAAAAAGGAAATTCTGTCATTTGCAACAATATGGATGGATCTTGAGGGCATTATGCTAAAATATGGCAGACAGAGAAAGGCAAATACCATTATGATCTCACTAATATGTGGTATCTAAAAATAAACTAGACTCAGTTTATTTTTAACTGAGGAGGGTGGTGAGTGAAATGATGAAGTTGGGAGAAAAGTACAAACTTCCAGTTACATAGTAAGTACTCCTGGGGCTATAATGCACAACATGGTGACTATAGTTAATAATACTGTATTGTATATCTAAAAGTTGCTGAGAGAGCTTAAAAGTTGTCATCACAAGAAAAAATTGTCATGGGATGTCTGGGTGGCTCAGGGGTTTGCCACTTGCCTTTGGCTCAGGGTATGATCCTGGAGTGCCGGGATTGAATCCTGTGTCGGGCTCCCTGAGGTAAGCCTGCTTCTCCCTCTGCCTGTGTATCTGCCTCTCTCTCTCTTTAGGTCTCTCATGAATAAATAAATAAAATCTAAAAAAAAGAAAAAATTGTCATTATGTGTGGTGATGTGTGTTAACTAGATTTATTGTGGTGATTATTTCATAATGTATACAAATGTCGAATGATTATGCTGTACACCTAAAACTAATATGTTACGTGTTACTTATTATCTCAAAAAAAAAAAAAAGGAAGAAAACTCTGACTCTACAAAGAATAAATATATTTGACCAACAGAGATGAAAAGTAAGGAAGGTGAAGAATTAAGCTTAGAAATACAGCTGAAAGTTGATATTTTTTGCCTCACCACCTCCTCTTTGTCTTTGAAGTCAGATTTTCAGGGTTTTGTTCTTAGAGTTAGAGAAACAGAAGTAAGATGTAGGAGAGCAAAGACAGTTTGTATTTTTTTTGCTGTGGGAAAAAAGAAAGGCACAAATACAAGAAATCTGACAGCATTAAGACATTTGAAGTAAGGACACATAAATTGATCTATTGGGGAAAAAAGAAGCAACAAAGAACATTAACAGGAATAAAGTTGGCTTTGTAAATTGGTGGAAGAAAAAATACAAAAGTATTACAAAGTAATAATTAGATGAAACAAATGAAAAACTATTTTAGGAAAAAACTGTTAAGGAAACAATATGTTACAAATAATGGGCAAGGAGAGGGCAGATCCGAGGAGTACATATTTTTTAAAATTTAATGTGTTTTTGGGATCCCTGGGTGGCGCAGTGGTTTAGCGCCTGCCTTTGGCCCAGGGTGCGATCCTGGAGACCCGGGATCGAATCCCACATTGGGCTCCCAGTGCATGGAGCTTGCTTCTCCCTCTGCCTATGTCTCTGCCTCTCTCTCTCTCTCTCACTGTGTGACTATCATAAATAAATAAAAATTTAGAAAAAAAAATTTAATGTGTTTTTTTATTAGCTACAGAATTTTATTGGTAAAATAGATCTAAAGAGTTTTAACAAAACACAGTACCAAAACTTCTCACCTCTAAGCCCCACTCCTTGGAAGAGACTACTTCGAATTTTTTTCACCATTTCTTTTGCCTTTTTTTTTTCTGTATATTTTAATTTTTATTTATTTTTAAATTTTTATTATTTTAAAAATATTTTATTTATTCATGAGAGACTCCCAGAGAGAGAGAGAGGCAGAGACACAGGCAGAGGGAGAAGCAGGTTCCATGCAGGAAGCCCGATGTGGGACTTGATCTCAGGACTCCGGGATCAAACCCAGAGCCAAAGGCAGACGCTCAACTGCTGAGCTATCCAGGCATCCCTTTCCTGTATATTTTTAAATAGCAGGCTTAAGCTGTTCTTGATTTTTCAGTTTTAGATATGATCTAATGACTTCCTGTGATGGATTCAGTGCTTTTATATCCCCTAAAATTCCCTTTTCTCCTAGCCTTCTAATAAAGTTATGATTTTTTGGTCAAGCCAATATTCAGTGTCTATAATGACTATGGAAATGGTATGTATGCATATATATATATATATAGAGAGAGAGAGAGAGAGAGAATGAGAGAGAAAGATTGGAAGAGTTTGTGGGTTTTTTTGTGTAGCCTTTTTTTCTTTTTTCCTGGAGTCAATAATTGCTTTGTCTTTTATTTAGTTGGTTTTCTATAAATTTGTCTCTAATTTATCCCTAAACTCCAACCAAAAGATCAGTCTTCTCCCTGCTTATGTAGACAATCAGGTGTTTTCTACGTTTCAATTTATTTTCTTTTTTTTTTTTTTTTTCAATTTATTTTCTTCAAGAGAACTCTCCTGGGGCACTCATTCACCTAAGTAGCCTCCTACTCCAATCTGGCCTGGTTGCTTTCTAAATCCTCTATCCTTATCATGTATATTACTTGTCTCTTTCAAGTCATATTCCATATTTCCTGAAGCCTGTGTTTTCCTTTTTCCTTATGTACTCCTTTGGTTAGGTAGCATCCTCCAGTATCTTTCTGAGAAGGGTGCATACAAAATAAGATTTGAGGGATCTTTGTCTATGAAACTGTCTTTATATTACCCTTGCATTTGGTGGATAGTTTGTGTGGGTATAAGATTCTGTGTTGGAGATAATTTTTCCTTAGAATTTTCAAAGCATTTCTACCTTTATAGCTTTTTATAATGCCATTTTGATTTGTGATATTTCATAAAGATGTCTATTGGTATAGAGCTTTTCTCACTCATTGTCTTGAGACCCTTTTATTTTTTTATTTTCTTGAGACCCTTTTAATGTGGAAATTCATAGCTTTCAGTTCTAAGAAGTTTTATTGAATTATGTATTTGATATTTTCTCATGTCTGTCTCTGGAACTATTGTTCCTCAGGCATTAGACTCATGCTCTAATTTTCCTATTGTTCTCTCTTCTTTTCCATATTCTTTTGGTTGTACCTTCTGTGAATATTTTTGACTTTTCCAATCCTGTTGAATTCTAAAAATATCTACAATTATATTTTACATTTCTTTACTTATTTTTTGTTTTCTGAATTCATGCATATAACATTTTATCTTGTCTTCCTATTAATTGTAGGTTTTTAAATTTTTTGTTTTGTTTTGTTTTGCTTGCATCTATGTCCCCTGAATTTTTCTTTTCTTTCTGAGTTTATTTTTTTATTTGTTATTATTTTTTAAAGATTTATTTATTATTATTATTTTTTAAAGATTTTATTTATTCATGAGAGATAGAGAGGCAGAGACACAGGCAGAGGGAGAAGCAGGCTCCAAGCAGGGAACCTGACGTGGGACTTGATCCCGGGTCTCCAGGATTGCACCCTGGGCTGAAGGCAGGCACTGAACCGCTGAGCCACCCAGGGATCCCCCGAGTTTTTTTTTTAAGAGGGAGAGGTTGGTGGGTGCAGAGGAAGAGAGAGAATCTTAAGCAGGCCCCACACCTATTGTGGAGCCCAACATGAGGCTTGATCTCACAACCCTGGCTCCACCAACTGAGCCAGCCAGGTGCCTCTAACCACAAGGATATTTAAAAATTAAATTCCTCTACAACTGAGTCAGATGATACATTTGGAATATAACAAGATATTTTTTTAAACCTTAGCACAGTTAAAAGCTATAGACATATATAAAGCAATGCTTAGAAGAATTATTGTTGCTATAAAAAAAGAAAAGTCAACACTTAAAGAATTTAGAAAGGGAACAAAGTAACAAACTGAAGAAAAGAAAAATTAGAACTAAATAATAAAAATAGAAATAAGCAAACAAATTTACTGGTGATTTTGAACTTTCAGAAACAATATTTATAAGTTACAAGGTTTGTTATTTGTTTTTTAAGATTTTATTTATTTATTCATGAGAGACACACACAGAGAGAGAGAGGCAGAGACACAGGCAGAAGGAGAAGCAGGCTCCATGCAGGGATCCTGATGTGGGACTCGATCCCGGGTCTCCAGGGCCCTGGGCGGAAGGCGGCGCTAAACCACTGAGCCACCCAAGTTGCCCACAAGGTTTGTTATTAACCGAGAAAAAATAACTATGATCTTTCTGTCAGTTTATTTTTTTAAAAATATTTTACTTATTTATTCATGAGAGACACAGAGAGGCAGAGACATAGGCAGAGGGAGAAGCAGGCTTCCCGTGGAAACCCCAGGATCACGCCTGGCCCGAAAGCAGATACTCAACTGTTAAGCCACCCAGGCATCCCTGTGAAGACACTGTTAAAGGCAGTTCTGTTGAAGATCCAGAAGAGAGACCTGGAGAGATAGCCCCCATCTTCTTAGAGAATGCATAGTCATGAAGAGAATGTTGGATAGTAAATAGGAAATATTGACAAATATGAATGGTAAAAGGCAATTCTGATAAAGTCTCAGATGAAAATGAGAAATACATTTTGAAAACTAGAGGCAGGGGGATCCTTGTTTAAAGTGGCCAAGAATCGCGGTGCCTGGGTGGCTGTTGGTTAAATGTCTGGCTTTTGATTTCAGCTCAGGTCTTGATTTCAGGGTCATGAGTCCAAGCCCCATACTGGATGTGGGCCCTACTTAAAAAAAAAAAAAAGAAGATATGGTGCACACACACACACACACACACATGCACACAAACACACACACATGGAATATTATTCAGCCATAAAAAAGGATGAAATATTGCCATTTGTGATGACATGGATGGAGCTAGAGAGTATAATGCTAACCAGAATAAGCAGAAAAAGACAAATACCATATGATTGCACTGATATGTGGAATTTAAGAAACAAAACAAACAAGCAGAGGGAAAAATAAGTGAGAGGGAGAGAAAGAAATCAAGAAACAGGTTCTTAATTATAGAGAACAAATGGATTGTACCAGAGGAGAGGAGAGTAGGTGGTTGTGTTAAATAGGTGATGGGATTAAGGAATGCATTTGTCTTGATGAGCACAGAGTGATGTATGGAGTGTTGAATTACCATATTGTACACCTGAAACTAAAATAACACTGTAGTTAACTAAGTGGAATTAAAATAAAAACTTTTAAAAAGCCCTCCAAGTAAAAAATTAAAAAACAACAGAATTTCCCTAATGACTAATGATGTTGAGCATTTTTTCATGTATTTTTGTTATCTGTGTATGATGATGTATCTATTAAAATCTTTTGCCCTTTTTTGTTAGTAGCTTGTATTGTTGATATTAACATTTCATTTTATATTCTGAATATGTTTTTTGTTATATATATGATTTCCAGTTATTTTCTCTCAGACTGCCTTGTATTTGTGTCTTTTGAAAGCACATATTTTTAATTTTGATAAAGTCAGATTTATAATTTTTTTCTTTAATAGTTTTAAGCTTTTTATGCCTATTTGGGCCATTTTTTTGTCTAACTAAAGGTCACTAAGATTATTTCCTATGTTGTCTCTTACAAGTTAGTTTTAACTCTTATATTTAGGTCTCTGGCTTTTGAGTTGATTTTTTTTTTTTTTTTTTTTTTTTAATGGTGTGAAGTAAGGGTTCTTCTTTTTGTTTTGTTTTGTTTTGTTTTGCCTATAAATATCTAGTTGTTCCAGTACTGTTTATTGAAAAGACTATGTTTTGTCTATTGAATTACCTTGTCTTTGTTGAAAATGAATTGGCCATATTTGTGTGTGTGTATGTATTTCTAGATGCTCTCTTCTATTTCATCACTATATATATTTATCTTTATGTTAATACCGTACTGTCTTAGTTACTGTCTTTATCTTTTTTTTTTTTTTTAAGATTCTATTTATTTATTCATGAGAGACACACACAGTGAGAGAGAGAAAGGCAGAGACACAGGCAGAAGGAGAAGCAGGCTCCATGCAGGATCACACCCTGGGCCGGGGGCAGGAGCTAAACTGCTGAGCCACCTAGGGATCCCCAATTACTGTCTGTATCACTAGTCTTGAGAAATCAGATAGAAGTCCTCCAGTTTTGCTGTTCTTGTTCAAAATTGTTTTAATGCTTTGATATTTCTTTTTTAAAAAAATATTTTATTAATTTATTCATGAGAGACACAGAGAGCAAAGCAGAGACATAGGCAGAGGGAGAAGAAGGCTCCTTGCAGGGAGCCTGATTGGGGACTCGATCCTAGGACCCCAGGATCACAACCTGAGCCAAAGGCAGATGCTCAACCAGTGAGCCACCCAGTTGCCCCTGCTTTGATATTTCTTAATGGCTATATCAGCTTGGGCAAATTACTTGTCCTCTCTATGCTCAGCTTCCCAATTTGTTTTTGTTTTTATTTTTTATAAGCTTCCCAATTTGTAAACTGAATAGTAATAAGACTATTATTAGCTTTCCACACTACCCAGGGAAGGGTCCATACAGCATTGTTCTGTGTTTCCATTGTAACTTAAAGGGAAATTTTAACAATGTCCGGAGCCCTTGATGTTCTGCAAATGAAGGAGGAGGATGTCCTCAAATTCCTTGCAGCAGGAACCCACTTAGGTGGCACCAACCTTGATTTCCAAATGGAACAGTACATCTATAAAAGGAAAAGTGATGGTATCTGCATCATAAATCTGAAGAGAACCTGGGAGAAGCTTCTGTTGGCAGCTCGTGCCATTGTTGCCATTGAAAACCCAGCTGATGTCAGTGTCATATCCAGGAATACTAGCCACTGAGCTGTGCTGAAATTTGCTGCTGCTACTGGAGCCACTCCTATTGCTGGCCACTTCACTCCTGGAACCTTCACTAACCAGATCTAGGCAGCCTTCTGAGACCCAAGGCTTCTGGTGGTTACTGATCCCAGGGCTGACCACCAGCCTCTCACAGAGGCATCTTATGTTAACCTGCCTACCATTGCTCTGTGTAACACAGACTCTCCTCTGTGCTACGTGGACACTGTCATCCCTTAGCAACGACAAGGAAGCTCACTCAGTGGGTCTGATGTGGTGGATGCTAGCCCGGGAAGTCCTGTGCATGTGTGGCTCACCGTTTCCCGTGAGCACCCATCGGAAGTCATGCCAGATCTCTACTTCTACAGAGATCCTGAAGAGATTGAAAAGGAAGAACAGGTTGCTGCTGAAAAGGTTGTGACTAAGGAGGAATTTCAGGGTGAATGGATGACTCCAGCTCCTGAGTTCACTATTCAGGAACTACTACTCAGGCTACTCAGCCTGAAGTTGCAGACTGGTCTGAAGGCATGCAGGTGCCCTCTGTGCCTATTTAGCAGTTCCCTATTGAAGACTGGAACGCTCAGCCAGCCACTGAAGATTGGTCTGCCGCTCCCACTGCTCAGGCCACTGAATGGGTAGGAACAACCACTGAGTGGTCTTAAGCTGCTCTTCCACAGAAAACAGAACAAAACAAAAAGACTATTATGAAGGTTTTTTGTTTTGTTTTGTTTTTGTTTTTGTTTTTAGAGAGAGAGTTGGGGAGGGGGGAGAAGGAGAGGGAAAGAGAGAATCTTAAGTAGACTTCATGCCCAGGCAGAGCCTGATACAGGGCTCAATGTCATGACCCTGAGATCATGACCTGAGCCAGAATCAAGAGTTGGAAACTTAACAGACTGAGCCACCCAGGTACCCCAAGACTGTTATGAAGATTAAATGAATAAAACTCATAGCATTGTTCCTGGCACATAGAAAGAGCTCCAAAAATATTAGCTAATATTATTTTTTTATTTCAGTTAAAGGGGCAATAGTGTGTTGATTGATCATAAAACCTGGCAAAAATAATCCTAAAAGAGGAAACTATAAACTATTTAAAGATATGAACAAAAGTGTGAAAGATCCTTAATAGATTTCTAGCAAATAATGTGACATATGTCTACCCCAGAAATGCAATATTAGTCTAATTTCTAAAATATTTATTAAATATAATAACTGGATATACCCTTAACAGCATATTAATAGATACTAAGACTCAAAATAATCTAGCTTTTTGAAGTTTCTAATCTTGATAAACTCCAAAAAAACCCTAAAAATAGAGTATTTCTAACTTCTGTTATTTATTTGAAACTATGAGAAAAATTAAATTCATTTTTCTTGAAAATAAGAACAAAACAAAGATGCCTCCTAGAACCACTGATATTTATTTATTTAGTAAGCTCTATGCCCAATGTGGGACCTGAACTCACGACCCTGAGATCAAGAGTTGCATGCTCTACCGACTGAGCTAACCCGGCACACCAAACCACTATTACTTTACAGTATTGGATATTAAGACTTGAACATTTTTTTTAAAGATGAATATAGGACCACAAATTATATATGGTCAAAGTTTTTTCTTACGCTTGTGGGAGTGTAAATGGGTATATTTTGGAAAACTGTTTGGCAGTCTGTGCTAAAACTGAACATACTCATACCCTATGACTCGGTCATTTATTCCTAGGCACAGAACCAACTGAAATGCAGACATATGTTTACTAAATACTCATACTAGAATACTCATAGTGACGCCATTCATAATAGGCCCAAACTGGAAACTTAAAAAATACTGTCAACAAGGAAATTAATAAATAAATCATAGTATATTCAACAGTGGGCTATTATGCTGCAATGAGAATTAATGAACAACTACTCACAGCTCCCTGTCCCTCTGCCTGCCACTGCACCTGCTTCTGTGCACATGCTCTCTCCCTCAAATAAATAAAATCAGGAGAAGGAAAGGAAAGGAAAGGAAAGGAAGGAAGGAAGGAAGGAAGGAAGGAAGGAAGGAAGGAAGGAAGGAAGGAAGGAAGGAAAGAAAGAAAGAAAGAAAGAAAGAAAGAAAGAAAGAAAGAAAGAAAGAAAGAGAAAGAAAGAAAGAAGAAAGAAAAGAGAAAAGACAGGTGCAAAAGACTGCATACTGTGTGATTTTATATATATCTCAAAAATAGATATCAAAGCACATTTTCTTGTAATTTGTGACAAACTAAGTTTAGCAAATAATGTGAAAAATTTATTAGTTGACAGTTGGAAGGACCGTGGAGGGAATTCATTTAGATTCACACCTCCTACCTTATGGGGTACAATAAATTCTAGTTGAATTAAAATGTTAAAATACTTTTATATCCAGGAGAAAATAATCAAGTATGCTTACCCCTGAGATAATTTTATGACATAAACCAACAATAGATATTTGAGAGCAGATGGATGTGTAGATAAAATATTTTTTTAACTTTTCATAGGATAAATAGCAAGGATAAAAGAGGAGTGACAAGATAGGGAAATTACAATGAATATGGTGACTAAAAGTTAATATACGACATGGAAAGGAAATAAATGGTACAAATTTGTGTTATAGTAACTAAGTCCTTCAGGACAAGTGACCAGAGGAAGTTAACAATTTGTTCACGTGTAAAAGTGAAAAATTAGGGTCAATCTACATACCCATCAATAAGGAAATTGATAGATATCAATTTATTAACCATTAGTAGACATTCCTATGCAGCCATTAAAAAATGAGTTACATTCATTAACAGGGAAAGATATAAGTAAAATTTTAAGTGAAAATATAAGTTATAGAGTACAGTGTGATTACATTTCTGTAAACATGTTATGAACATTTATAAATATATGTACGATCACAGATAGAAAAAGTTCTAGGAGGAAGTATAACAATCTGTTAACAGTGAATACTCTGGGAAATTGAATTCAGAGAGTGCTTACAAGTAAGGATGCCTTACTGTTTTGTGTTCTATTACAGAAGAATGTGTTGCTTTTATAATTAAAAGTCTGTGTAAGAGAAAAGATAACCTAACTAAATATTCAGGTTCACCGATAATTTAAGCTTTGCAAATGACACTGTTGGGTTAATTTAAAATTAAAGCTTTATACTGAGATGTCTGCAAAGAAATTGGTCTCCGTTTCTTGAAGGTAGTACAGTCTTTTTGGAGAGCACTTTGACAGTACATAACAAGAGCTATAAAAATAAGCGTATCTTTTGATGCTAAAGCCCTACTTCTGGAAATATATCCTAAGGAAGTAACTCAAAAAGAAATTGTTCACATAAACATGTTTATAATCACATTATCATTAAGAAAAAACTTGAAATAGGAATCCCTGGGTGGCTCAGCGGTTTGGCGCCTGCCTTTGGCCCAGGGCGCGATCCTGGAGACCCGGAATCGAGTCCTACATTGGGCTCCCAGCATGGAGCCTGCTTCTCCCTCTGCCTGTGTCTCTGCCTCTCTCTCTCTCTCTCTCTCTATGTGTGTGTGTTTATTATAAATAAATAAATCTTAAAAGAAAAAAGAAAAAACTTGAAATAATCTAGAAGCAAACTGAAGTAGATTAAAAATAGAATATTATATCACTAAATAATTCCCAAGAAGACTTTATATATATGTGAAAAAGCGCATGAAATAAAATATTTTGGAAAAATGGAACTCCAGTACAAACTGGTGTATACACTAATGAGAAGGGACCACAGAGATATGTAAATCTTTGCTATTTTAAGATAAAGGATTCTGTATTTAACATTTTAAAAAAATATTTATTTATTCATGTGAGACATACAGAGAGAGGCAGAGACACGGGAAGAGGGAGAAGCAGGCTCCATTCAGGGAGCCCGATGTAGGACTTGATCCCAGGACCCCAGGATCATGTCCTGGGCCGAAGGCAGATGCTCAACCACTGAGCCACCCAGGCGCCCTTTAAGTAACATTTTAAAATGCAATAACAGGGGATCCCTGGGTGGCTCAACGGTTTAGCGCCTGCCTTTGGCCCGTGGCGTGGTCCTGGAGTCCTGGGATCGAGTCCCACATCAGGCTCCCTGCATGGGGCCTGCTTTGCCTTCTGCCTGTGTCTCTGCCTCTCTCTCTATCTCTCTCTCTGTCTCTCATGAATAAATAAATCTTTAAAAAATAAAATAAAGTGCAGTAACATATTGGTCTTCTAATTTAAAAAAGGATTAAACTAGATGTGCTAATAAGATTGCTATCAGCTCCATGCTTTTTGTAATCTCAAGAAAATGAAATTGAAAGTAAAGTTTTACTTCTTTTCCTTCTCCCTCTAGTACCATTCAGCTTCTTATCCTCAGCTTAACATTTCCCTTAAACTAGATCCATTAATGAGAAATCATCCATTTCTAGTGGGTCATTTTGTTTTGGAAAGACAAAGTAAAAATTAGGGAAATAGAAGAGAATGCAGCAATTTCATTCTCCATATCCATTTATATTAAAATTGTATACACAAAATGTTTACTTATGCTTAATCAGGCTTTCAGATAGTTCTGGGGAATAAAGTATCATTCTTTCCCATAATCTAATGAAGACATTAATTTGAAGGTCAAATAACTTGCATAAGGCCCCAAGGAGTCATCTGTAGGACAAGGATTAGGAACTAGTTCTTGGGGCACCTGGGTGGCTCAGTTGTTAAGCATCAGATTCTTGGTTTCATCTCAGGTCATGATCTCATGGGTTATGAGATGGAGCCCCACATCAGGCTCCGTGCTCAGCAGGGAATCTGAAGATTCTTTTCCTCTGCCTCTACCCCCACTCATGTGCTTGCTCTCTCTCTCTCTCTCTCTCTCTCTCTCTCAATCCTCCCCTGGCCTGTCTAAAATAAATAAATCTGAAAAAAAATTTAAAAAAACAAACTAGGTCTTGTATAATGAGACCCCCTTGCTTGGGCTGTTGAGCCTGGATGCCTTTGTGGCACGGCAATGCAGGTCTGTGATCAATTCACTGCTTAAGAGCTGGACTGAAGGTCAATTCACTTCTCCTTCATGAGCTTGATTATTTGAGCCATTTAATTTTCTGAAATGAGATTTCTCTTTTTTGTTTTATTTTTCCCCCAGGTTTTTAAAACATTTTATTTAAATTCAATTAATTAACATATAATGTATTATTGGTTTCAGAGGCAGAGGTCAGTGATTCATCAGTCTTATATAATACCTAGTGCTCATTACATCACTTGCCCTCCTTAGTGTCCATCATCCAGTTACCTCATGAAAAGAGATTTCTGGAAGCAATTGTAGAAGCATCTTAACACTACCACCAGGTGGAACTGAATAGGATCTGACCTATTTTGTCCAAAGAGAAGTGGTCATTAAAGAGAAGTTCTGCTTCCCCTTTGCTACCTCTTCACGCATTGCCCCTCATTTGTTCACTCTTCTCTCTAATGCAAAATACAGGATCTTAGAAGGAAATGGTGCTGTCATCAGTTCTAAAATTGAACAGAATGTTGTCTCAGTAAGCAGAAAAATTAATTTTAAGAAGTCTTTATATAAATTCTGTGAAATACCAATACATCGATTTGTGGTCTGTTTTACCATCATGTTTGTATCACTTATTTTTAAGATAATGGTGATCTTTTAAACTTTCTAAATTTCTCCAAAAATTATCCTAATTCTGTGATTCAGTGGAAAATATTTACACTCATGAGATTAAAGTTCAAATCTTTGCCCTACTATTTATAAGCTGTGTGACCTTGGGCAATTTCCTCATTTGTAAAATGGCGATAATAATCCCAGCCTTATCTGACTCTTGGGCTGGTTGTAAGGCTCAGTGAGATAATGTATGTGAAAATATTTAGTAAATTTTCAGGGGTGTTACAAATGTTATTGTTCAAGTTATGAAAGTCATTAAGACCTTACCTGTTCACAACAATGATAATAAGCACTGAGATAGCATTACATCGCTTCAATTGCTAGAATAGTGTCTGAAACACTCTGCCATTGTATCATGCACTAACCTAGACCCATGAATAGGCCAGTGAACATTCTGATTGGTATGTTAATTTGATCCCTTCATTCATACTTTTGGGAAAACATATAGATACTTTATGTTAATAGTAGGTTTGTCTGGATACAGCAGAAAAAAACTAAAATAACTTGAACAAGTTAGAAGATTATTTCTTGGAATCCCTGGGTGGCTCAGTGGTTTAGCACCTGCCTTTGGCCCAGGGTGTGATCCTGGAGTCCTGGGATCAAGTTCCACATTGGGCTCCCTTCATGGGGCCTGCTTCTCCCTCTCTGCCTGTGTCTCTACCTCTCTCTCTGTGTCTATCATGAATAGATAAATAAAATCTTAAAAAAAAAAAAGATTATTTCTCTTTTTGTGGAAAACAAGGCTGAAGATAGGCAGTCTCTGGTTGGTATGGTGTGCTCCAAAGTATAATCAGCAACTCAGGTTTCCATACGTTTGCTCCAACATCTTAACCAGAGATTCCATCTTTTACCTCACGATCCATGAGGACTGAAGGAGCTCTCTATTATCCTCTAGGGTAAATAAGGGACATCTTTCAGCTGAATCAGTTCCATTTTAGTACTTTCTAGAAGACCCACACCATACTGGGCTTATATTTTATAGCTTAATCACATGACTAAAGTCTAGCTACAAAGAAAGATAATGAGAAAATATGATATTTATTCCAGTGGCCAGGAGCCCAGGTAAAAATTGGAGTATGTTTCTAAAGAGGAAGAGATTGCTGGGGTAGGCAACTAGCAGTCTTTGTCACAGCATTATATAAATATATGGATGTCTTCTGTTATGCACTCCCCTCCTCCTTTCTCCCTGACACATGCATACACACGTGTGTACACACATACACACTACTCACATTCACATAGGCACCGCCTATTTAATTTTATTTCCTAGATAAGTTAGTCCACTCTAGTGATCTTGTGCCCAAAAGTTCTTTTCTGGTGCTAATGCATGGTGATTGTACCAACTTTAGAAAATGGTCAATTGAGATCATTAAACAGAAGGATCTTGGTCTTTTTTCAAAACAGCCAGTTGGTCAACAGAATAAATTGACTGTATGTACTCCGCACTATGGTTGATACTGCAAAAGATGTATAAGGCATATAACATGGACCCTTTTTCCTATATTTGATCATAGTGAATGGGGCCATTATATTCCCAAATTCCCAAGAAAGGAACCCAGAAATCATCCTAAATTTCCTCTCATCTTTTACTTCTCATATCCAATCGATTATCAACTTCTACTGGTTATTCCTCTTTTGTTTTGATCTATCATTCTTGTTGTTACTTTCCTAATTCAGGTCTTTGTTATTTCTGGCCTGGATGTTTGAAGAACTGCTTGATTTATATCTGTGCATTCTCCCTCCACTTCTTTCACAGTACTGTCACAGTAATTTTTCAGAAGTAGTAGTCTTTTACTTTCTTTTTTTGTTGCTGTTTTTGTTTTAGTCTTTTACTTTCTTGCTCGAAATTCAGTGATTTCCCAAAATCTGTGCTCCTTATAGAGTCCTTTAGAATGATGATGCTGTCTAAACTTATCTTTTAGCAATACTGAACTGTATTGATCATAGTGAATGGGGCCATTATATTCCCAAATTCCCAAGAAAGGAACCCAGAAATCATCCTATTCAAATTCTATTTCTTTTCTTTTTTTTTTTAAATTTTACTGCAATTTCAGTATAGTTAACGTACAGTGCTACATTAGTTTCAGGTATACAAAATGGTGATTCAACATTCCCATTCATCACCCTGTGCCCATCACAAGTGCCCTCCATAATCCCCATCACCTATTTAATACATCCTCCCATCCCCCTCCCCTCTGGTAACCATGTTTGTTCTCTATAGTTAAGAGTCTGTTTCTTGGTTTGTGTCTCTCTCGCTCTTTTTCCCTTTGCTTTTTTTGTTTCTTAATTTCCACACATAAATCAAATAACATGGTATTTGTCTTTCTCTGACTTATTTTGCTTAGAATTATACTCCATCCATGTTGTTTCAAAAGGCAAGATTTCATTCATTTTTATGGCTGAATAATAGTCCAGAGACAATGCAAAGCTAATTTAGCTTTTCAGATCCACTATGCAAATATGAAAAATATCTTCATCCTTCTGCCTGTTCTGATGTGTCTTTATTGAATATCCTCTCTCCACTTGTTCACGTGGCAAATTCTTTCACAGGCTTTCTCAGCATAAGTGTTCCTCTTTTGAAACTCTTTCTCTGAGTCAACAAAACCACTCTTTTCTGTTTACACTTTTTACATACCTCCTTTATAACAATTATCATACTATATTATATTGTTAATTTGTATATCTACTTCTCTAATAGATGGTAAGCTTCTCAAGGACAAAGACCATACTTAAGTATTAAATAATTATTAAAAAATAAAATAATGTCTTCAATTGTGTGGTAATGTAGTTGAGGACACTAACCGATGAAATAACACTGAGTCAGTGTGCAATCAAGTGCTATGTGATAAGTAATAGTTCAGGGGAAAAAAGGAGATACAGGAGATTGGAGGAATTAGGGAAGGAATCAAAGAGAACATAATCACCAGTAGGGATATTGCATAATGATTTGGGCCAAGAAAACTGAAAATTCTAGGGACATATTTGTATGTTCAGCAATGTTTGTATAAAGAAATATTTATAGGGATGCCTAGCTAGTTTAGTTGGTAGAGCACGCAACTCTTAGTCTCAGGGTTATGAGTTCAGGCCCCACATTGGGCGTGGAGCCGACTTCAAACAAACAAACAAATAAGATCAAAACAAAGTACTCCATTAAATTTTGAAAAAATATAATAAGTCTACAAGAAAAGAAAAATGAGAAAGGATAAAACCATATGGGGCACCTGGGTGGCTCAGTCAGTTAAGTGTCAGACTCTTGGTTTCTGCTCAAGTCTTGATCTCAGGGTCATGAGATTGAGCCCCATGTGAAGCTCTGTGCTCAGCACAGAGTCTGCTTGTCTTTCTTCCTCCCTCTCAGCCCATCTCCCACTCAAATAAATAAATATGTAAACAAAAGGAAAAAAACCTAGAAAATACAAAGGGGTATATTGGTTTAATTTGGAACCCTCTTATCTATAAGTGTTTTTAGTTCCTTTTAACTTTAGTTTTTTTCCATCTCTAAAGAAATTAAAGTCCCATTGTATAAATACTTTATTAGTACTACTGTATCACATAAGCATCTGCATTGTCTCTGGACTATTATTCAGCCATAAAAATGAATGAAATCTTGCCTTTTGAAACAACATGGATGGAGTATAATTCTAAGCAAAATAAGTCAGAGAAAGACAAATACCATGTTATTTGATTTATGTGTGGAAATTAAGAAACAAAAAAAGCAAAGGGAAAAAGAGCGAGAGAGACACAAACCAAGAAACAGACTCTTAACTATAGAGAACAAACATGGTTACCAGAGGGGAGGGGGATGGGAGGATGTATTAAATAGGTGATGGGGATTAAGGAGGGCACTTGTGATGGGCACAGGGTGATGAATGGGAATGTTGAATCACCATTTTGTATACCTGAAACTAATGTAGCACTGTATGTTAACTATACTGAAATTGCAGTAAAATTAAAAAAAAAAGAAAAGAAATAGAATTTGAATAGGTTTTTCTCAGTAGAAGGCATACATATGGCTAAAAAACACATAAAAAAAGTGCTCAATATTATTAATCACCATAGAAATGCAGATCAAAGCCATGAGATACCATTTCAAACTCACTAAGATGGCTAAAATAAAAAAATACGGGCAATGACAAGTATTAGTAAGGATGTAGAAAAATTATACCCTCGTATGTGTCTGTTAGGGTTATAGAATGATGCAGCCACTTTTGAAAACAATTTGGCAATAAAACATACAGTTACTATATAATTAGCACTTGCACCCTTAAACATATGCCCATGAGAGTGAAAAATAGCTCCACAAAAATCTGTACACAAATATCCACAGTGACATTGTTCTTAATAGCCAACAAGATGAATACAACTGATGGATGGATAAACAAAAGGTGGTAAACTCAGAATGAAATGTATTCAGTAAGAAAAAAAGAATGAAGTATTGACACAAGCTATAATAGGGAGGAACCTCAAAAACTTGATGCTAAGTGAAAGAAGCCAGTGAGAAAAGCCCATATTGTATGATTTCATTTATAGAAAATGTCCAGACTAGGGAAATCAGTAGAGACAAAAAATAGATGAATAGTTTCTGGGGGCTAGGAGAAGAGGGCATGGGAACTGACTGCTAATGGGTACTTGCTTTGGACGATTGAAGAGATGAAGAAATGAGGTAGTGGGGATGGTTGCACGACTCTTTGAGTATACTAAAAACTTGAATTGTACATGTTAAAAGGGTGGATTTTATGGTAAGTGAATTATATTTCATTAAAGCTATTATTAAAAGAATCCTCTGGGATGTCTGGCTGGCTCAGCCAGTGGGGCATGGGACTCTTGATCTCCCGTCATGAGTTGAAGCCCCATGTTAGGGGTAGATTTTACTAATGGGAAAAAAAAAAAAAAAGAAAAGGATCTGCATTGTCTCAACCTCTAATCTTTTTAACTGTGCACATACACAGTATTAATATATGCTTATATATACATAGTTAATGTGCAATATATATAGTACAAATATGCATATACTCTGACAGGATAACACATTCCAAGGTTCAAAAAATATATATTAAGGCATACATTGAGAGGCATTGTTTCCACCCTGTCTCAATTTCTTCCTCTCCTGTGTTCTGTAGATAACTGCTTTTATGCAACTAGCTCTTTTATTTTATATTTTTTAAAGATTTTATTTTTAAGTAATCTCTACATCCAATGTGGGGTTTTGAACTCACAAGTCCAAGATCAAGAGTCGCAGGCTCTACTGACTGAGCCAGCCTGGCTCAACCATCTCTTTTAAATCTATAGGATATGATTATACTGCTGAGCTTTGCCTTTTTTTTTTTTAACTGAAATGACCTTTTTCTTTACTTTTTCTAAAATACATTCTTTTTCTGCCTTTATTATAAGGGGATGTAATAATTTGCCTGCTTTGGTTTTCTCCAAATTAAGGTTTCAGCATAATTTAGTAGTCTGATTATCAATACTTAGATTATCTTCTAGCCAATCATTGTGTTAAATACAAGTAACTCTTTATAATAACTATTATCATGTATCATAGGTCAAAGAAAAGTTTATTTATAATTTTTCCTGAATTATAATTGATACCAGAGACCTGAATAGGTTATCAGTAGGATAAAAGAAGAAGCCTGGATAATATAATTTGATCATTCCATTTAGAAGGTTGGATCCATTCAGGGAGAGTATGAAAATATATTTGAAAATAATTTCGTTTTACCATGACTTATTTTGCTTGCTATGTACAAAGAAAAACTTCAGCAATGTGATTACAGATGGATATATGGAGAACTTCAGAACTACATATGAGGGATGCCTGAGTGGCTCAGCGGTTGGGCATCTGCCTTTGGCCCAGGGCATGATCCCGGGGTCCTGGGATTGAGTCCTGCATTGGGATCCTTGCATACAGCCTGCTTCTTCTTCTCCCTCTGTCTGTGTCTCTGCCTCTCTCTGTGTGTCTCTCATGAATAAATAAATAAGAATCTAAAAAAAAAAAAAAAAGCTGCATTTGAGCAAGCCCAGATACTTTCCATCGTTGAGTCAGGAGTGAAAAAAATGAGGAAAGGCTTCAATTTCATTTTTTTAAAGTTTTATTTATTTAAGTAATCTCTACACCCCATGTGGGGCTCATACTCATGACCCTAAGATCAAGTCACATATTCTTCCAACTGAGCCAGCCAGGTGCCCCAGTGAGTCAGCCAGGCACCCCTTCAATTTTGTTATCTATAAAATGATGGTAGTTAAATGATATGATCTTAAAATCCTTCCACTCCTTAAGCTTGTGCAATTTAGGAGCAGTGGTGAGAATAGTAATGAAGTGATTGACTACTGATTCTAAGTTTAGTACAACCAAGAGGCTGGTAGAACAATCTGTGGGAGGACCTACGAGATTTCAAGTCCTGGTAAAGAGGAATAGTGTGTTCAGTGGAAATGGAGGAGAAAATGGAATTTTGGGGTCAGGGGATTTGATGGGCCATCATTGTGAAAGAAAGCCCACCATGTGCTCCTGGGAAGAAAAATGTGGGTTCTGGGTTTTTGGTTTTCTTTTTTTTTAACATGTGGGTCATAAATTCTCAGGGGAGCTATAGATAAACCATAGGAGGTTCTCAAATCCTCTAAATTATGCACAACATATTAAATTATATCCATTTTTCTGTGAGAAAATATTTTCAGCTTTAAATAGATTCTTATCATGACCTAACAAAAAAGTCATTCACTCTTAAAAATTAATGATAAAGACTCCTGATGATTAAAATGGAGAAAGAGGGATACCTCCGTAGCCTTGCAGTGGGTGAATATGGTTATTGTGATACTTTCAGAGTCCGTTAGGTTTTAGTCACCCGACCTTGAAGTAAGAGAGAAAAATGAATAGAAAGAAACAGAATTTGGGGATCCCTGCGTGACTCAGTGGTTTAGCGCCTGCCTTTGGCCCAGCCGCGATTCTGGAGTCCCGGGATCGAGTCCTGCGTCAGGCTCCCGGCATGGAGCCTGCTTCTCCCTCTGCCCCCCACCCCCTCTCTCTCTCTCTCTCTATGTCTATCATGAATAAATAAAAATCTTGAAAGAAAGAAAGAAAGAAATAGAATTTGCCATTAGGCAGTTTTGAGTCTTGGCTTGCCATTATTAGCTGTGTGACCTTAGGTTTATAACCCCTGTTAAGCTTCAGTTTTCTCAGCTATAAAATGAAAATAGTAAGTAGCTACCTTAGATGGTGGTTGTCAGGGTAAAATGAGATAACACAGGTTGAACACATAATATGGTGCTTGACACATAGTGGGTATTTGGTCAACCTCTCCCCTCAGATTTTAGATTTTGTATATCTGGTCCTCAGTAAGTCCATCTTCAGAGAACTACTCAGTGATGCTCATACTCAAGAAGATCATATCTTATTAAGAGGTCAGTTTAGAGGTCAGTTTAGAGGTTCTTTCCCATGCAGATTTGCAAGCCGGGTGTGCAAAAAACCCACATTGGACTTGTTGCCTGGCAGCACGTGTCCCTGAGTGGTAGTACATGGCTTGCATTGTAATGTCATCAGTGCAGGGGCCAGCTGGCTGAACATGTACTGCCACATGGGCTAGGGACTCCATTCCTCAACAAAACAGCAGCCAGCACTAGGGTTAACAGAAAATGACAAACCAGGCATGGATGAGGGAGGCGCCAGCAGAGCAGCGGGATGTCCTTTGATTTGCTTCTGTTATTTGCATGTCTTTCTTGTGATGTCTGTGAAATGTTCAGAATGACAAAGTTTTTAAAAGACCTGCTGACTCCGCCTGAAAAATGTGAAAAACCTCCCGTTTAGAGACCTATTATGTCCAGCTAGCCTGCATTTTCTATATCTTTTTCTTCATTTTTTATTAATGCAAACATTTGCATGAAGACAGAACCTTTGTTTCGTAAAGAGTTCATCTGCCCCTGCTGCTTACTGGCCCTGCCATGCAAGAGCACAACAGAACCTTTGTTACGCTTTCAGCAAAGCTGTTTATGAACGGTGGCTTACTGAGGACTGCTTCCTGTGCTGTGTGCTTCCATTTTGTCTAAAAAGAAAAAAAAGAAAATAGTTCTTAGGAGTGAAAAGAATTTGGACTTTCTTTTATTCAAGTCTTGGATGTTGAAATGACAAGTAGCCTCCAAATTTGTGAGGAACTGGTAATTGCATCGAATGCATTTTTTCACTTTACCTTGAACATAATGAGGCCCTTAGTAACAATGGAAGGAGCAAGTGCTTTCTCATTGGATGAGAGGGAGGGGACAGTAAAAAGGCAACAGAAAGAGGGGTTGAGAACAGGACAAAAGTGGCGTCCTGTAAGAACCCTAATATTGTAACAGAATGTGTTTTGGTACTTAGCGTTTCCCACCTGGGAGGCGCAATCCTGAAGTGGTTTCGTTGAATAAAGAATAGCACCACAGTGTATAAATAGTGATACAGTTTATGTATTCAATCAGTAAATATTTGAATGACTGGTATGTGGAAGACACTGAATGGTCCTAAGAGTTAAAGGGGATAAAAGATAAATGAGTCATGGTCACTAGCAGCCTATAAGGAGTTGGAAGTCTAACAAAGAAGATAACACATGTATAACAGAAATCACTGTCTCAAGGTATAAAGTGACATTGGAAATATTTTAAATAGATGGTTAGGGAATTCAGGAAAAGGGAGATTGCTTCTGGGTCAGAGAGAATCAGGAAAAGCTTCGTGAAGAAAGCGGCATTTGACTTGAGCCTGGCAGGAAAGGTAGGCTTGGACATTGCAACAGAGCTATGAGTGAGGAGTCAAAAATTATGTTGGTCTGGTAAAATAGATCCCAGAGTATATTTTTATAGGGTAATTTGGTGTTTGACACTATTAATTTAGATGCTATGGTAAGTGTTGGCATGAGTTTTCTGTGTAATCTAAATTAGGGCCAGTCTAGGCTATGCTGTTCCATTCATTCACCCCATGACCTTGTGCACTTTGGCCTAGGCCTCTGGAGTATCTATAAATATCTACAATAGCATGTTTACTTTCATAACAAAAATAGACAAAGGGATTATTGGGCATTATTACAACCATATCCCATAAACAGGGTGTAGACACAGTTCTGAGTGGGGATTTGACATGTGAGACTCATATTTGAAAGAGAATCCCCACCTTCATATAGAAGCAGTATCAAACAGAAGGGAGAAGATCAGGAATTCTAAACCCATGAGTTTTCAGCTACCTTAAATTAGAAATCATTTCTGTATCTTTCTATTAGACTGAGGTCCTGTTACTGTTATATGAGTTGTTGTGAATGCCAGCTAATTTTTGTGAAATAGTTTGAATGTAAAATGACAAGTAATTGATAAGTTACCTTATTGTACTAATACCGTTAATCCTTATATTCATAGTTAATTGCATATTACTAAATATAATTCCTAATAGTCTGTAAAGGCATGGTTTTCCCCAAAGGCTACAACCTTTGATGACTATATAGCACAATTGATTTTCACAGTGTAACTTAAAAAAAATTTTTTTTAAAGATTTATTTATTTATTTTTAAAGATTTTATTTATCCATTTGAGAGAGAGAAACAAAGATAGCAAGAAAGAGCATAGGGAGGCAGAGGGAGAAGCAGGCTCCCCACTGAGCAGGGAGTCCAATGTGGGACTCAATCCCAGAACCCTGGGATTGTGACATAAGCCAAAGGCAGATGCCCAACCAACTGAGCCATCCAGGTACCCAAAATTCATTTATTTATCTTAGAGAGAGAGAGAGAGCATGAGTGGGAGGGGTAGAGGCAGAGGAAGAGAAACCTCAAGCAGATTCTGCCTGAGCTTGGAGCCCAACATGCAGCTTAGTCTTACAACCCTGAAATCACAACCTGAGGTGAAGCCGAGAGTCAGACATTTAACCAACTGTGCCACCCAGGTGCCCCTTGCCTTGTAACTTTAATACTTCCCTGCCTGACATGACATTATGAGTGGCACTTGATTTACTCCATGTTTGTCAGTTTATAGGGTTTTATTTAACCTATGATGCCTTCGGAAAATAGTGTTATGACTTTATGGAGTTGATTTCATAACAATACTGTTCTATGAGTAACTATTTTTGCAAAGCTACTGTCATGACGGTTATTACTTGTGTTCTTCACATGTCCCATAGATTGTAACTGTGGAAAACTGCCACTTCAGATTTCTTGGATATTCAGGCAGTACATTTTGTTATGGTCAGCTAGCTGAGTACTTTTAAGTTTGGATCTCGGTAAAAGCCTCCTTAAAAAATTGTTTTTTCCTGTAGCTTCTGGCACTTGAAATTACAGGACTCCAACCTACTAATTCTGTATTATGAGATTTAGGCTAGAAATACTGAGGCAATAGGATTTAAGTACATGACCTTTACTGACATCCTCAAAATATCAAAAATCACCAGTTTTAGGAAGAAAGAAAAAGGAAGGATTAATGACTGGCTAGAGACTGTTTGAATGTCAAAGCACTCAGCTTTGCACAGCTGTTAACTTGTACAATACCTCTATTGGTTGAGGGAAGTGGACTTCAGTTTTTCGTCCTCCACTTTACATAAAGATCTTTAGTGAACTCTTGTTTTCTGGTTGTCACAGGTGATGTTAACATACGTGTAATGCTTTGTTTGCCCTCAGTGTGTCTTTTGGTATTTGAGTTTGACTAGCTGAATAGCAGCAATGTGGTGGTTTGGATGTATTAGTTTTGTCTGTTTTATATTTATTAATGTAAGAAATCTTTCCTTAATTTGTAACTTGTCCTTAGAATATTCCACTTGGGGGCTACCTGGGTGTCTCAGTTGGTTAAGCATCTGCCTTCTGCTCAGGTCATGATTTCAGGGTCCTGGGATTGACCTCTGAGTCAGACTCCCTGCTCATTGGAGAGCCTGCTTCTCTCTCTTCCTCTGTCACCCCCCTGCTTATTCTCTTTCTCTCTCTCTCTCAAGTATTTTTTTTTTTTTTTTAAAGAAAATTCCACTTGGCATAGCTCGTTAAGGGCTGCAATATAGTGCAGTCCTGACCATAGACCTAGATTCAAATCCTGTCTCTGCTACTCACCAGGCTGTTAACATTTAGGTAAATTATATATCTGAATCTTCCTTTTTTTCATCTATAAAATGGAAATAAAGGAGGCACCCATTTCATAAGTTTGTTGTGAGAATTAAATTAATTAATGCCCATAGAATGGTTAGAAGGCTCTCTTGCAGAGACCTGAATAAATGTTAGCTGTTGCTATTATTATATTTATAGGTTTAACTACCTTTAAGCAAACCCTGTAATGATTAAGAGCTATTAAAAGAGGGAAGCCTCCTGCATTTATATCAAGGATGTTTATTAGGATATTCATATGCAATGTGTGATCCACTTACAGTGTTTTCTGGGCACCCAAAGTTAAACTTGACACACAGCTGTTTTATATTTAGAGCTAGTTAATATCTGAAGGGGCCTGATTTGGAGTTAATGCGTTTATTTTTCTCTACTCTAAGTTTTAAATTTCTTTTTATATTATGCTTACTGTGCTAATTGTGAATTCATGATTTGGTAAGGGACCCAATTATTTAAAGTAAAGATCATATTAGAAAAAAATATATAAGATAATAGGTTTATTTACTTGGAGTAGAGAGGGTCTGTCTGAACAATACAAAAGCACAAAAGTTAAAATGTCTATACAATGAAAGATACCATAAACAAATTAAAGTAAAAGTCATAAGGTAGATGTATATATTTGCAACATATATAGAATTAGGAAAAAAAACTATAAATCAAGGAGACGAAAAAAGAACCAGAGAGGAAAATGGCAAAGGATACTAGCAGATTATTCACAGAAAAAATACAAATAAACATGAAAATATGCTTAACTTTATTTGTACTTAAGAAGACCAAAATTAAAACAACAATGAAAAGCTATTTTATAGCTGTTAAATTGGCAAAATTACAAAGTCTTAGACCAAGGATAGTGAAAAGATAGTCTAATGGCTAAGAAGAGTGTAAATTGGAATAAATTTTTGTAAAATTTATTGCTTTGTAAAACAATTGTGTATGTCTAAGTAAACATGAAGATGTAGAGTAAAGGGAAACCTTATGAATGCTGGTGGGATTGTAAACTGGAAGAGCCACTATGGAAAACAGTATGGAGGATCTTCAAAAAATTAAAAATAGAACTACTGTATGATGCATCAATTCCACTACTGGGAATATATCCAAAGGAAATGAAAACACTAAGTGGAAAAGATATCTGTACGTTCACTGCAGCATCATTTACAATAGTCAAGACATGAGAACAACCTGAGTGTCCATCGATGAATAAATGGATGAAGTTGTAGTGTGTATATATAACGGAACATTATCCAGCCACAAAAAATGAGGAAATTCTACCATTTGTAACATGGATGGATCTTGAAGGCATTATGCTAAGTGAAAATGTCAGAGAAAGACAGATATTGGGGGTGCCTGGGTGGCTCAGTTGGTGCAGCATCTGCCTTTGGCTCAGGTCATGATCCAAGGGTCCTGGAATTGAGCCTCACCTCAGGCTGTCTGCTCAGTGAGGAGCCTGCTTCTCTAACTCTGCTTGCCACTCTGCTTATTTGTGCTCTCTCTGTCAAATAAATAAATAAAATCTTAGAAAAGGCAGGTACTGTATGATTTCACTTATATATGGAATCTAAAAACAAACAACAAACAAAACCCCAAACTCATTAAAGAAGAAATCAGACATGTGGTTGCCAGAGGCAGATTAGGGAGAGGGAATTAGAGGAAGGTGGTGGGGAGGCAGGGTAAAGATTTCCAGTTATAAGATGAGTACTGGGGAGGTAATGTATAGCATAATGACTGTGGTTACCACTGCTGTATGATACATAGGAAAGTGGTTAAGAGAATAAATCCTAAGAGTTCTCAGCACAAAGAGAAAAATGTTTTTTCTTTTCTTCTTTCTCTTCTTTTTAATGTATCTATATGGTGAATGTTAGCCAAACCTATTGTGATAATCATTTCACAATATATGGAAATCAAACTGTCATGATATATGTCTTAAACTTACACAATGATATTTGTCAATTATTTCTTAATAAAACCGGAAAAAAACCCCACAAAGATATGTGCATCCTGTGGCATGCCAATTCCATAGGAAAACTCTTCCACATATGCACAGGGAAACATGTATAAGAATGTTCAACACAGGGAAACATGTATAAGAATGTTCAACACAGGGACGCTGGGTGGCTCAGCGGTTGAGTGTCTGCCTTCAGCCCCAAAGCATGATCCTGGAGTCCCAGGATCGAGTCCCACATCGGGCTCCCTGCATGGAGCCTGCTTCTCCCTCTGCCTGTGTCTCCGCCTCTCTCTCTGTATCTCTTATGAATAAATAAAATCTTAAAAAAAAAAAAAAGAATGTTCAACACAGCAAAGTTTTCTATAGTAAAAATATGGAAACAGCTTAAATATTTACTAATAGGGAAATATTTGCTATTGAGAAATACTGCAAGGCTAAGTTGGTTCCATATTGTTTCATAAAAGATCCCCAGACATAACTGAGTAAAAAAAAACAAGATTCAGAAAAAAATATATGTCATTTATTTAAAACAGAACTAAACCAAGCTCACAAATTATGTATTTTTATTTTTTTAAAAGTATGCATACCAAACTGACAACAACTGTTACCAATGGGAACTGGGATTAGTTTTTAACTTTTTCTAAACTGTTGGAATTTTTAAAAATAATTTTAAAAAGTAATTTTAGAAATAATTTTAAAAAATAATAATTACATGTGTAATTAGAAAGAAACAGTTTTGGGGATCCCTGGGTGGTGCAGCGGTTTAGCGCCTGCCTTTGGCCCAGGGCGTGATCCTGGAGACCTGGGATCGAATCCCACGTCAGGCTCCCGATGCATGGAGCCTGCTTCTCCCTCTGCCTGTGTCTCTGCCTCTCTCTCTCTCTCTCTCTGTGTGACTATCATAAATAAATAAAAATAAAAAAATAAAAAAGAAACAGTTTTTTATTTACAATTTAAAGATTATATAAATAATTTTAACTTAGTTACCAATTTAAGCTTCTTTTCTAGTATTTACATAAATAGCCAGCAATTTCTAGATAATACAGTATAAAATGGGATGACACATTGGGGTTTTGGATTTTTCTTAATTATGATTTGCTTTTGTTTTTGTTTAGAGAGGTCATAGGTCATAGTGGAAGGACATAGGCTTTGGAGTCAAATCTAAGTTTAAATCCTAGATGAGCCATTTATTAAGATTTTTAGCATGTTCCTTAACCTCTCCGAGCGTCAGAAAAGTCTATTACTTACCTCATTGAGTTGTATAAGGATTATATGTACTGATTTTCCTCATTTCCCATGTCCTTTGGTCAGAGGAAATTGGTCTAGTGTGGTCTCAGATCAAAGATGGTCTTCAATGGGTGATAAAATATTTTACCAGAACATACCATGTTCCTGGATCAGGACATACGAGCAAAGATGGAGGATGTAAATAATTAATTTTAGAGTTCTATTAACTTTTTAAACCAGTAAGCTATCTATTTGTACTTCACAAGACCAAATCAAATCAAACCATGTTAGTGATTTATAAATGATCTTGAACTTGAAACTTCTAAACAATTTACCTGACAAGTTGTTTGGTTAACAGGGTTACTTTTCTTATCTCAGAGAACAGTCTTAATTTAATTCAACATTTGTGCCAGCCGGCATCTGAATCTCAAGAGGCTTCAAAGACTAAAATGTGTCTCAGAAGGACTTTGGCAAAGGAGGACAAAGCCAGATTTAAAGTTGGATATATGTATATACTGTACTTTTCACTTACACTGCTGTTGCTCTTGTATGTGTCTATTAATATCACATGTAGTAATTTATGTGAATATTTTTCTAGTGAGACTTGTTTATTCTAGTATAGGGACTCTGTATAAAATAATAATAAAAAAATGAGTGGTCTAATTAATGTAGGTGGAAATTCTAGGCCCCTCAAGCAATCATTTCCAAATGAGACCCTTTATTTGATTGCAAAACAAACAAGCTAATACTTTGATGGTATTTATCCTTGGGAAGAGAGTTAAAAAGAAATAGTTCTGGACTTTCCCCATGTAAATTAGAGTCTCCTGAGTAATTAGCAGTTAATACGTGAACGCTTCCTATAAGTTTAAAGCGTATAGCTGAAATGGGCATATGATTATGTATATTATTGTATGTGTAAGGTTTATATAGCCCAGGAATCCTTGAAGATAATCTGTAAACATCCTTGGTTGGATGAGCAAAAGTTTAAATAAATGAATGGGGGCTATACTATATTGGTCAGATGGTAGTTTGTTAGTGTTGAAAACCACTGTCTTGTAAGTTTTGCCATGTCTGGAAGTGGTACATAGTAACAACTGTAGTAATAACAACAACAAGAAAAATAATTGCTAATATTTATTGCATACTTACTATGTGCCAAACACTATGCCAAGATTATTACATACATTACTTTATTTAATTCTCACTACCAGCTTACGTGGTAGGTACTATTCCCCAATTTTATAGAAAAGGGCGGAGAGATTAGGTAACTTGCTTAAAGTCACACTGTTAATAAGTGCCAGAGCTAGAAATCAAATCCAGGTCAACCTGATTTCAGAGCCCATATTCTTAAGTATTGCAAAAAATTGCTGTGTCATTTTAATCTGTAGAATCAGTATGTAGCAGTAAAAATATAATCATTAATGTCTTACTTTTCATATATACCAAATATTTTCCAAAGAAGTAGTTTATTATTAGACACATCATTCTTAGCATTATACCCATTTTATAGCAAGAGTGACTATGGTATAAAGAGATTAAGCAATCAGCAGGAGGCCGTTAAACAGAACCAAGAATTATCTGATCCACATTGCCTTTATTTGAGAGGTTCATATAACGATCATACAGTGTTACTTCTATTTCACTTAGATTTTTCAGTGTAGCATGTTGAAGTTTTAAGTGTTAAGAACGATACTATCTGAGCAAGACATGGACCTTGGGCCTTCATGTGGATTTCAGAAAAATAGAGTCTTATTGGTAGATGTTAGAAAAGTTAATCCTGGGCTTGTTGTAGGAATCCCAGCAAAGCAAAAGAGGAAAAGTCAATCTGAAATGTTTTTCCTTTTCCAAGGAGGGCAGCTAAGATGCCCAGATATCTTTGCCCTCTGGGGGTGCAGGTGTGCAATTTTTATTCTTTAATCATTCACATAAATTAAAGCCTATTCCTTTGCATTTAAAAAATAATATAAAACGACACTCTCCGTGTTTTATTGCCAGGCAAGAGCTTTGAACTTCTGTCTCATTGAAGTTTGATAAACTGCAAGGATTTTCCAGGGTTGGGTGGTACACTTAACCACAGAGGGAACATTGGACTGATAAGAGCTGCAGGTGAAAGAAACCACCAGAGAGTAGCAGTTAGAGAGAGCTCCTTGCACTTGGCTTGTGAGAAATTCTCTGCAGGGAGAAACTTTTCCTTGCCCTTTCTGGCTCTTCAGCTGCTTCCCTCCACCCACACATAAAAAGGGCACCAGGACTTTCTGTTTCCGCATTGTGAATGAGGAATACGTGGGGGGTGAATACTTTGTGGTGGAGTGATTCTTTATAAAAAAAACTTTGAAATTTGATGACAAATTCTAACTTCACACAAATGCTGATTGGCATGCACACCTATGCATTTGGGGACAGAATGTGCCCGCACACGCACACCTGTACACACACGTTCACACAGACACAATGGACATTTCTCAGATGATTTTATATCAACATACGTCCCTGCCTTTGTGCTGTATATAAAATAAAGGTCATATTTATGGGAAAACTCACTATACAAAGTGTTAACGATAAGGCAGTGTGGTATTGTGGTAAGAGCATGGGTTCTTGGTTTGAGTCTTGGCTTTTCTTCTCACTAGGTTAGCTGTGTGATCTTGAGCAAGCTACTTTAATTCTATAAATCTTAGTTCTCTCATTTGTAAAGTGGAAAATGATATCTCATATGCAAAATACATATGTATCATAGGATTGTGGCAAATACATAATATAATTCATGTTAAGACAATGAGTACACTCAGTGCACCATGTTTCAAATTGGCATCATTTATTGTTACCATTATTATGTGTAATATTAAACTCTATAAACATCAGATTGGTAGATGAATGTTAAATGGGAATAAACCTTTTTCTTCCTTCCTTCCTTTCTTCCCCCTTGCCCCTGACCTTTTTTGGTGCATTTTCCAGAGAATTTCTCTTTCCCAACCCCAGGAGGACAAAAGTACTTTGATTCTAATTGCTCTGAAAATGTTTCATCCTTAAAGGGCTTTCACATTGACATTTAGTCCCTGAAGTCAGGAAGGGGAAGCATCAGGATTAGCAACTAAGGAGAGCTCTTTCACTTCTACCATCAAATCAAAAAACCCAAAACACCCCCATCCTATACTAGTAGGCTTAGGTAGATCTAAGTCAAAGAAAGTCCATCTAGTCCAAGGAAGGAATGTAAGACCAGGAGATAAGTGGGTGGAAAATGGTAGGAGAATACAGAGATGGCAGTGTTCTGATTTTAATGTGACTTTGGCCATTTTTTCCCAATTTAATATATATTAAGGTGTAAAACGGTTAATGCCAGAAATTGGCATGTGTGATCTCTCAACTTCTCTCTCAATTGCAGAGTAATAGTTTTGGCCATTTCTTAGAGAAATAGTTCTCCAGTTGGAAGAACTGTTGCTGAAGCACTAATTTTATTTTCACCTCTTTTTGGGGGTAGAGGCTAGAGAATGTTTGCAGTACACTGATAGTTGTTTGATAGTGCACTTTGGGAAGCACTCATATTGACAGAATAAGTCACAGAATATAAACATGTCAGTCATCTGAATTTTTGGCCCATGCAAATGTGGTGAAACCTTAGGTTACCATTGTCAAATGAAGACTGTCCTGAGTACAGCGTGGGCAGATAAAGTTATTTGGTTTTTAAGACTGCCAAGACTTCAGGAATGGTTTTTTGAAGTATCTGGGGGTTTTTTAGGGTGGGGGAGGGGTTTAGGGAGAGGGAGAAGGAGAATCCAAAGCATGCTCCACGCCCAGCACAAAGCCTGACACAGGGCTCGATCTCAACCCTGACACAGGGCTCGATCATGACCTGAGCCAACATCAAGAGTTGGATGCTTAACCAACTGAGCCACTCAGGTGCCCCTTGAAGTGCCTGTTTTTATAAATTTTAGGTAATTCCTCCATATTTTCCTGAGGGACAAAACTATAAAAGAGACAAATAGTAACAACTTAGTAACAACTTCGTGGAATTGCTTTTTGACAAGGTATTCATTACTTTGAGGATTTTTTTTTGTTCTCGCTGCTCCAGAAGAAAGGGTTTGTAGATTTTTTTTATTTTTTTAATATTTTTTTTATTTGAGAGAGTGAGCAAGGGAGAGAGACAAGAGACAGAGAGAGAGAACAAGCTGGGGGATAGGCAGAGGGAGAGAGAGAGAAGCAGACTCTCCGCTGAGCAGGAACCCAATGCAGGGCTTGATCCCAGGACCCTAGGATCATGACCTGAGCCGAAAGCAGATGCTTAACCAACTGAACCACCCAGGTGCCCCCAGAAGGAAGGGGCTTTTAAAAATTTGTTTATTTTTAATTTTTTTGGATGGTAAGTGGAAATACTGAATTGGAAGTTTCTATGTAAACTGTGGCAGGATACCCTTGTTGTACCTAAAGATAAAATTCAGGGAATAGGAACAAGCATTTGTTGAGCACCTGTTGTAATGGAAGCTCTAACTTATGTTGTTTACTAAAGTAAATCCCCCCAGTAGACCTTGAGATAGGCTCTTAAGAATTTATATTATCAAGCAAACCAGGGACTTTACATGTGTTATATTATTCAATTGTCATAACCCTATGATGTAGAACTACTAATATTATTATTATGAATAGTAATAGTATTATTAACCACATTTTACAGTGAGGAAATAGGCTTAGAGAGTCATTTGCTCAAAGTCACACAGCTAGGAATTGTTAGGGCTGAGAATGGAACTATGGTCTATCTGAACTCCAAAGCCCAAGGTCTAAACCAGTGATTCTTAAACATTCAGGTACATAAGAAGCATCAAGGGTACTTGTTTAAAACTACTGGACTCCATGAAAAGTACAGTATAGGAAATATAGTCAATAATATTGCAGTAACATTGTATGGTGACAAATGGTGACTATACTTATTGTGGTGAACATTGAATAGTAGGTAGAATTGTCAAAGCACTGATCTGAAACAAATATAACTGTATACTGGCGTACAATGTTATATTTAAAAGTTTATTTATTGGACACCGAGGCTCCTTCCACAGTTTGGCTATCGTGGCCATTGCTGCTATAAACATCGGGGTGCAGGTGTCCCGGCGTTTCATTGCATTTGTATCTTTGGGGTAAATCCCCAACAGTGCAATTGCTGGGTCGTAGGGCAGGTATATTTTTAACTGTTTGAGGAACCTCCACACAGTTTTCCAGAGTGGCTGCACCAGTTCACATTCCCACCAACAGTGTAAGAGGGTTCCCTTTTCTCCGCATCCTCTCCAACATTTGTTGTTTCCTGCCTTGTTAATTTTCCCCATTCTTTAAAAAGCCTTTTTTTTTTTTTTTTTTAAGAATGGGCTCCAGGTAGAAATTTTTTTTTTAATTTTTATTTATTTACTTATGATAGTCACAGAGAGAGAGAGAGGCAGAGACACAGGCAGAGGGAGAAGCAGGCTCCATGCATCGGGAGCCTGATATGGGATTCGATCCCGGGTCTCCAGGATCGCGCCCTGGGCCAAAGGCAGGCGCCAAACCGCTGCGCCACCCAGGGATCCCTCCAGGTAGAAATTTAAGGTCACTAAATCTGGGATATTGTCAGATTACAAATCTGTATTTTAACAGGGTACACTGGGTGAGTTAAACCAAGAAGTTGATTGACCATATTTTGAGAAAGAGCTAAATAGTATTTCTTTCCATACCTGATAAAGAAGAAAACAGGTGTAGTTTAAACAACTAAGATTAAGCTACCAAAGACAGAGCCATGAATCAAACCCAAGCCTGTCTTTTTTTTTTAAGATAGATTTATTTATTTATTTATTTATTTATTTATTTATTTATTTATTTAGTCATTCATTCATTCATTCATGAAAGACAGAGAGGCAGGCTCCATGCAGGGAGCCTGATGTGGGACTTGATCCTGGGACTCCAGGATCATGCACTGGGCTGAAGGCAGGTGTTCAACCACTGAGCCACCCAGGCATCCCTTAGTCTATCTAATTCTAATACACCCTTTATTACAAACCCATGATTAATTCACACATTTTCCAGTCACAACAAATGCAGAAAACATGCTTTCTGGTAAATTGAGCCACACAGATTTCACAGTCCTACGGCTAATAACGTATAGCACCATTGGTGACATTTTCATTAAATTCCCTTTAATTTTTTCAGGGACTTTTTGTATAAGGAATTGGGTTTTCCTTGGAAGCAGATCATCCACACTTCAGGCATGGCACCACTACTCACTGGATTAAGTTTCTGAGACATGGATAAGTGGAAGAGGGTAAAAGAAGGTAGAAAGAAAAGAATTCCCAGGTATATCTAAATGGTGCTAAATGTAGCTAAATGGTGCCAAAGCTCCTCATCCTCATTAACGTCACCCTCATCACTGAAATGAAGAGTGAGGGGTTGATAGTAGTACTAATAGCCACTCATATGGTGATAGGTCATGTTCTACATTGTCTCCTACTCCATCCTTTGAGACCATAGCTCAATTAGGGCCAGCACGTTTACTCTGCCTGTTCTAGTCCACATCCTAGGGCAGAACCAACATTTTGATTGATCTTCATGGCTTCCTACTGGGACTGGGAAGACTTTTATCTTCTTTGTTTCTCACTTTCTGTTTCTGTCTTGATTTTTTCTTTTCAGCCCAGCGACATGTCCTCACATACATGGAGGATGCAGTGTGTCAGCTGCTAGAGAATAAGGAAGATATTAGCCAATATGGCATTGCCAGGTTCTTCACTGAATAGTAAGTACCTGAGTGTTTTGCCAATAGGGCGAGCCCAGAGGAGGCGCTTGGAAGCAGGCAAGGTACATGAAGAATAGAGCAGAGTATTGCTGATTATGTCGTGGCAGTGAATGCTCAGTTTTGGTAGGTTGGTTGAGGGCTGCCCAAACATGTTTTGGGACATGCCTTTAGTGCAGCTTGTTTTGTCCAGTGATAAGTCTCATGAGTGGCCATGATAATAATAGCTCAAGAACTAATTGATCTGTTAGATTTATTTCTTTAGATTCCTCCTATAATTTTTAACTTCCTCCATTATTCAGAATACTTACTCTGCCTGTAGTCAGTGTTCCTTTAGTCTGTGTGTTTCACAGCTGGCTTTTCTTATGGAAATGCTTAGGATGATTTCCTTCTACAGTTTTCTTTCTACAGGATGCTATGTCAATTGGCTAATGATTTTAGAGTATTACAGAGGCAGAATAGGTTTCACATTGTGTTTTTTTGTAAAGCTTGCTTGGAATGTGTATAAGTCAAAATAATGACAACTTTTTTAATATCACAGAATTGTTCTTAGGTTGAAAGAGAATCTGTTTTAAACACCTTGGTCTTCATGAAAGGGTTTGCTAAAGAAATACAGAATGTTATTTGTATTTCCAAAATGCCATCACTATTTGTATAATCATTTGGATTCTCCTTTTTTTATGGTTTATTGGGAGCATTCTATGGAAGGAAGAATAGCTTCTAACAGGTTTCTTTAAAAAAATATTTTATTTATTTGAAAGAGAGACAGCATGTAAGAGAGCAGAGGAAGAGGGAGAGACAGACTCCCCTCTGAGCAGGGAGCCCAACATGGGGCTCCATCCCAGGACTCTGGACTCATGACCTGAGCCAAAGGCAGACACTTCACCAACTGAGCTACCCAGGTGCCCTATTAGTTTTATATTTAAGGGGAATCATGAGCTCAGGTCTGTCTTTAAAACATATTTATTTTTTCCTTTCCTCCACAGCTTCCTTGAAGATCAGACAGCTGTTCTAATGGCCTAAACTTGGGTTGCTGTTAGGGGAATTCTTTTTTTTTTTTTTTAATTTTTATTTATTTATGATAGTCACAGAGAGAGAGAGAGAGAGAGAGGCAGAGACACAGGCAGAGGGAGAAGCAGGCTCCATGCACCGGGAGCCCGACGTGGGATTCGATCCAGGGTCTCCAGGATCACGCCCTGGGCCAAAGGCAGATGCCAAACCGCTGCGCCACCCAGGGATCCCTGTTAGGGGGATTCTTGACTCTCCCTAGCTTTATTTGTCAAGCTATGGGTCTTGCAAATAAAAGCTAGATTTTTATGGATTGGAATTTCAGGTCCCTGGGAAAAACAGGCTCTCCAGTAGTAGAGCCTGTCCCTTTCCCCAGTCCTTTAAAGGAAGATCAGGAAAGGAATCTTACTTGTTCTCATGGTGTGGGCTGAAGCAAATGAGGTGGGCAGGGAATAAAGACCGAGATTGAATAGCCTTGCTTGCTCTTACAGAACTGACAAGCCTAAGGGTCAAGTTTCTAGGCCATTTAATCTGTACCAGCACTCTTGAGGCTCCTTGCCAAGTGAAATATGATTCTTCTGGGGGCAATACTTCTTCCTGTTTTTTTTTTTTTTTTCATTTTAGTCTGCTTCCTCCACCCTTCATCTACTTTATAAGTCTTTCCTATCACAGTGGTTCCTTGTGGGCAGGTATCATTGCCTCTTCATCTTTGTGTTCTAGTGCCTGGCACAATGTTTTGCACATAATGGGTGTTAAATGAATGTTTGTTGAATATAAAGCTTTATATTTTAAGTTATTGTACACAATTTACTCTTATTTTTGAAGAAGCTGTATGTTATGTATGTAGCACCTCAAAAGTGAACCCAACTGGTCTAAATAACTGATACTGAACTCTATAGAGCCAATAGTAAATCTTATAACTGTTCCCAAATGCTATTGAATGCTATTAACTGTAGCTTTTATCCACCAATACACTATTGAAAAAAAATCTTAAGATTTTTTCCATAGTGCTGATAGAAATCTAGTTGCCAAGTGAGCTGTTTCTTATCCTCAGGAAACTAAAAATTACACAATGTCTGTGAGTGGCACATACCTGACACTATTCAGAAACCATATTGGCCCAAGGCAAGTTATTTTGAGAAGTGAACTAGCATCAAATCTCCAAAATCTTAAAACGAACAACAACAAAAGACTCAAAAGGTGTGGATATATGATGAAATTAAAAGTAGTATTTGGTAGACAAGGAGACCTGAGTGGTAGAAGCTCCTGATTTTCTTTGATTATGAATTCTGTTTATCTAGTGAAAATACTTCCTTCTCAGGCCTCAGTTTTGTGTTGATTCATAGCAGCATAATGACACTGCCCTAGGAAGAAGAGTTCCTTATTTATAAAAGTTCTGGCTCTATAATCTTGGGCAATTTCTAAAATTTTCTGGGCTTCAGTTACCCAGTTATGACACAGATATAAAGTCTTAAATTCTAATAATAATAACAATGTAACAGTTATACATCATAATGAGCAATTTTCTTTTTAAAAATATTTTATTTATTCATGAGAGCCACAGAGAGAGGCAAAGACATAGGCAGAAGGAGAAGCAAGCTCGCTGCAAGGAGCCTGATACGGGACTTGATCCCCAGACCCTGGGATCACTCCCTGAGCCAAAGCAGACGCCTAACCTCTGAGCCACTCAGGCACCCCATATAATGAGCAGTTTTCAATTAAACTCATAGTATGTCTCAGCCACTATAATTCTTTGAAGTAGGTAGTGTTATTATCTCTATTTTATAGATGAAGAAACTGAGACTCAGAGAGATTAAAATAGCTTCTTTAGATTCACAGGCTAATAAGTGATAGAATTGGGAATCAAGTCTGCTCTGCAATATTTCTTTTTTTTTTTTTTTAATTTTTATTTATTTATGATAGTCACAGAGAGAGAGAGGCGCAGAGACACAGGCAGAGGGAGAAGCAGGCTCCATGCACCGGGAGCCCGACGTGGGACTCGATCCCAGGTCTCCAGGATCGCGCCCTGGGCCAAAGGCAGGCACCAAACCGCTGCGCCACCCAGGGATCCCTGCTCTGCAATATTTCAAAACCATTATTCTCTCTTGCCCATAAGGCTCTATACTGACTAACATCATTGGAGACCTAACCAGATCATATTTTGAGATCTCTTCTAGTTATAATTTCTAAATTCTTTGAAATTTCCTTTATGAACTCTACTCCACAAAGTTTACCACTTAACCTTCTCTGGTGACTTATTAGTTCATTGCCATTTAAATGTTTAGTATTGGCCTTTTTAGGGGATACAATTGGAACTATCTCTAAACAATAGGAAACATGATATTTTAGAAAATATGTTAATGGGGGACATGGGTGACTCAGTTGGTTGTGTTGGACTCTTGGTTTTGGCTTAGGTCATGATCTCAGGGTCGTAGGATCAAGCCCTGCATCAGGCTCTGTGCTTAGGATGGAGTCGGTTTGAGATCCTCTCTTTCCCTCTCTTTCTCCCTCTGTCCCTCCCCCCTCAATAAATAAATGAAATCTTAAAAATATATATGTTAACGGTATACTTCCATCTCTCAGTTTCAAGTTCATACCTTGGGATTTTCAAACATTTAATGGTGGACAATTTACCTATAAATAGTGACGAAAGTACTCTTTCAAATTGTTTTTGGAAGACTTTCTTGCTGAGTTTTTCCTCTGGGTCTGCTTGTCCTCTCACCTGTGCTGTCACTTCTTGGTTGTTGGTGTTTTCCAACAAATCCATAATTGTTCCAGTAAATCTGGGTACGCTGCAAAACATGAGTAGCTAAGCTGTACTGTGTGTGTATGTCTGCAAGACTGTGAGCTCTTTAGATCATATTCCTCTGGACACCCTTGAAAGAAGGATACTAAATCCCAGAGGATTTTCTTTTATGTTGTATGCAACCTCTACCTCTGAATGTTGTCTTTCAACCAGTAGAAGGTAAAAGGAATTAATATTTAGAGGTGCCACTCTATGAATAGACCAAGTGTCAGCATGGGGTCAGGACCTCTGAAGAAGTACATCCAAGAAAATGAGGCTAGAGTAGCTGCTGTAACTTAGAAACCACAGCAGAGTGTGACCAGGTTCTTGTGGTAAAGATAAAATGAGAAATGCGGTTTTTTAAGACATTGGAAAGTAATAATGAGAGAAAAACAGACTGAAATCTGAGAATTCCTATCAGGATTGGGAATCATTCTTCACAGGCTAAATTGATAGTTACAACACTGTGGCATTAGGAAGCTTGATCTCCACATACTAATATAGAAATGAATGATACTCTGTGGTCTTGGTTGGTGGGCCCAGGAGGGCTCTTTCTTAAGACCAAGTGTCTTGTTTTTGTTTTGTTTTTAAATGATGATTTTGGCTTCTTGGGGCTGCTTTCGTGATGTCTGTTTTGGTTGCAAGTACACAGATTACCTTCATTGAAAGAGGTTCATTTTAAGGATATGTGAGAATATAAGATAGCACTCACTCATGAATTCATTCAGCAATTAATTTTGAGCACTTACTATGTGCCCATGTTTAGTAGGCAGTGGAAATAGAGTAGTGAACAAGACAAACACGGTAATTATGCTTAATGGACGTTAGGGTTTAGTGAGGGAGATAGTCAATAAAGAAGTAAACTGATGGTGAAGACAATAGCTAATAGCTAATAAATATCTGCTATGTGCTAGGCACTGTTCTAAGCATATAACATGTATTCTATCATTTAATTCTCACAATACTGGGGCACCTCGGTGACACAGTCAGTTAATCATCTGACTCTTGATTTCGGCTCAGGTCATGATCTCAGGGTTGTGAGATCAAGCCCCATGTCAGGCTCCATGCTGGGCATGGAACCTGCTTGAAGATCCTCTCTCTCCTTCTCCTTCTGCCACCCCCCCACCATGTGTACGTGTTCTTTCTCTCTCAAAAAAATTAAGAAGTAAATAAAATCTTTAATTTTCACAATACCATGAGGTGGGTTTTATATTCTCTTCATTTTATGCGTTATGAAATTCAGACACACAAAAGTAACATTACCAAGGTTACACAGCTGATGACCATAACAAAATAAATAACAAGGAAATAACTAAGGTAATGTGATATACAGGATAGTCAGGAAGGCCTCTTGGAAATGGCATTTGAGGGCTTATCTCATGGTATGACTGGTTCATCCCATCAAAGAGCCAATAAGTTATCTCTGTTTACATGATTCACCCTTTTGTCCACCTTTGCTACCTAAGCTTTCTGTATCCAAAAAAGATAATATGATTGATTTTATTTGCTGCTACCGAGAATGGAATAACTTTAATAGGCAGTGATCAGGGAAAGCCACCTACAAGTAGTTGGTTTCCCTATGCATTGTTCATATATAATAAGTGAAAGTAATAAAATAATTAGACATAAAAATTACTTGTGTTATTTAATTATAATATTAATATGAAGATTGAAATCTTCGTTTCTAGAAAAAGAGCATTGATTATTATATCTTGATATAAATATTAATCACCAGAATTCAGTTGGGAATTTGCATACTTTTTAAAATATACTCTTGTAGTAAAAGGTACCAGCATCAAATTCCATTTTTTTTTGTTTTGATTAGAATACATACATTAAACGTGAACTTCATTAATTCACTCTCGGAGATGAAAAGGAAGTTCCAATGGTGCATATTCCTAAATCACTTAAAATGTAATTCTAATGAAAACAAACTATGATGATAAAATATGTATTATTTCTTCTTTTTTAAACAGGTGCTCTAAGCCCTATGAAAGATGACCCACTTCTCTCCTAAGTAATCTAGAACAATCAGGGTATAAACTTTCAGTTCTAAAGTTGGCAGATTTTTTTAGGATTATCCATCATCCAGCCTTTAAGTAATGTTGTTTTGGGTTCTTCTCGTGCCCATGGTAACAGAGGAGCAGTTTTGGAGCAACAAGAAACACATCAGAACAAACCAGGACTTCACTGATTTCCAGGCTGACAGCTTTGAATGAGGGATAGACTTGACACTTCTCTGGGCCATTTCTGCTCTGTGTTTTCCCTACTTATTGTTGTTAAATTGAGCCAAAATGTGCTCTGGTGAAGTAATGGTGACTAATCCTATTATAGACTTCTTCAAAAGGGTAATGCTTCTCTCTGCCCCGCCCCCATCTTTTTTCCATAGTTCACTTCTTAGCTGGAATTGACACATTATAACAGAAAATTACCCATTTCTCATTGTCAGCATCTGGATTCTCACAGACTCAGATAATTGCCAGGAATAGATTTTGCCTTCAGCTAGAACAATCCTATCCTCACTGTTACTGGCCCAGGCACTTCTGTCATTTGTAAAATCTATAGAGGATTCTGGTCTTTTCTCTGTCACTAGGTGTATCCTATAGCAGGGAGACATAGTAGTGAGTTGAGAGTCTTCAAAATCTGTTTTGAAACTTAAAAATCCAGATTCATCAAGGAAAGAAGAAGCTGCTGACTTGCTTAGAATCCATCTCTCCTCTTCAGTCTCTTCATGTTTTGATTACAGGAAACCATCCAGCAGCACTTGACCTGGTAACTGAGGAAGCCATTTCACAGCCCACTGGTCCCCTGACTCATTTAGAAGTCAGAGTCAGAGGTTGTGGAAGTAATAATTGGGCCCAGATTCTGCCTGTCAGGAGAGACCTCACTTCCCCACCCCTCCTTTCTACAAGTTAAGAGAAACTTAACTGTTGTGAAACCATTCAATAAGAGGAAATGAAGGAACTCCATCCTTGGCTGACGTATTCTCAAGAACCAGTGATATTATTTCTGTTTTCATGGATGCTGCTTTTTCAGCTAGCTAGTATAAAACTTAGGTATAATTTTTTTATGTGAAAATATTTCCCTTAGAGAAATTGCTTGATTTATTTTAATTTATAAATAATATAAAGACTCTTTACTTGGTGCTGATATTTCTTCTCATTCCACTGCTCTGATAATTCTGAGTACCCCTCTAGCAATCAGGTAAACACACACAAATCTGAATGAACAGATCAGTAGTGCTATTAAAAATGTGAAGTAGCTCATCAGAAGTTAAGAAATTTTATCTCATCAAGGATGGAACAGTTTAAATTCATCAATGTTTTTAATTTCTTCCATAATTTGCTCAGAACTCTAGAAGATCTGTGGTGCTGGCAGCCCAAGCCTGGCACAAGGGCAGGAAAGAATGACACATTCTGGCACCTTTAACCAGAATGTCTTTAATGAACTGGGATGGGGGTGGAGGGGAAAGAGGGAAAGGAGGAGGGACAGTTAGGATTTTGGCACCCACACAAAGATTCTTCTTCCCTGAGAAAAGTGAAATGAAAGTCAAATGAAGCTTCTTTCTGTTGTTATGATTTGCTAAGATGTTTGTCTGTCTCTCAGCTTCCAGCCCCATGGCAGGTGCATCTTTACAGTCAATGACTTCCCCACAAAACAAATTGTTTCTCAGGATCCCTCAAGAGGGGTCACGTCCAACCAATTTCCTGTCTGAGGCCATAGCTGTGATTCCTTTCTTCAACTATCAGATGCAATTCTGACCAGCACAGTGGAAACTATCTTACTAGAAAATGTCATGAGCATGTAAATTTATTTTAGGATACGTTGGCCCAGGATTGCTGAGTTCTGGGGCTGCCATAGTCGGTAATGCTGTTTCCAAGGTGGCCATAGAGCAGCCTCGAATCCATCCCTTTGTCAGTAAATAACATCAACTACAAGTGCCTTTGTTAATGTCCTTATGTTATATTTTCCAGATCAAGATCATTGCTAGGGATGATGATACCTATCTCATAGGGTTGTTGTATAAATGAGGTAAAATGACATGTATAAAATGCCTGGCTACATAGAATTCTTTCTCATTCCCCTTTAGTTCCAGGTTTCTGGTATTTTTGCTTCTCTCCTACTTTGTGAATCTCTTGGAAAGTGTTAGTTTCTTGGAAAGTGACAGTTTTGCTCTTCTTTCTCTTTAAATGGTGTTAGAGCTAAAGATTTTGAGGACTTTTTAGTCTCTCTTGTTTTCTGTAACATGTTTTGCTTACTCTGCATTTTGTGTACTTTTTTGGAGATTAAGAACATTTGATGATTTCCTGCATGACTATTAGCCATTTAGCGTTAGCCACTTGACTCATCATTTAGTTCATTTAGAGAACAGCCTAAGAAAGCTTTTTTGTCTTTCCTTCTCCCACCAATTAGCCATTTCCTTACTTCTTGGCTCTACACTCTTTTTTCTGCCTGCCAGGATTAAAAAAATTCAAGGTGTAATGGGAGACCTGAGCAGGTCAAGTCTACCCAACTTGTATTGTTCCTTCTCTTAGCTAGCAGTACTGCGATGTGCTCAGGGTAATGAAAAGCAGACATTCTCTGCTGAGGTCATTGCTCCTCACACTGGCAGCCTGATGCAGGAAGCTGTTTATCTGTGCTTGCTGAGCCAAGCTCCAGCCTCCCAACAGTTGGAATGTATTGAGAAACCACAGAGCCCAAAGAGACAGTGTTACACAGGCAGTTCCAGGCAGGGAGAGTATATTTACACCACACAGGCTGCAGTTTACATGTGTGGGGATAATTGTTCATCTGCACACTCTCAAACTTCACCTTCTATGCAATATATATGCCCTCTCAAGGGGGTTTAGCCAAGAGAATTGTACTGCAATGTCCAAAATGCCCTGAACACCTACTAACTTGACATAAGGAAAAAGATATATTATAGAAAATTTGATGTAAAAACCACCTTTTGGGGCACCTGGATGGCTCAGTTAATTAAATGTCAGACTTAAGATTTCAGCTTCGGTCATGATCTCAGGGTCCTGGGATCGAGCCCCGCATCAGGCTCCGTGCTCAGAGTGGAGTCTCCTTGGGATTCTCTCTCTCTCTCCCTCCTCTGCCCCTCTCCACCTCTTTCTCCCACTACCCCTTCTGAATAAAACAATAAGCAAAATCTATTTTAAAAAACTCTACCTTTTTAAGGTAGCTTTTTTTCTTAGCCAAATTTGATGCTTAAAATCTTAAACCATACAGGCCTGCTCTCTAAGGCATCCCAAAATATTGTTCTTTGCATGGTTTTCCCGACTACATATTTTTCTTATCTCTTTACCAAAATATCAAGTATCCTTATAGAGTTTCAAATGTGACTCTAAGATATGGTCACTTGCCTATAAGGGGATGTAGTCTGGTTGAGGAGATAATGCTTATTACAAACAATTAGAGAATAATTGTTAATTATTTGTTAATAATTCAAGACCTTATGTAATGGCATTAAGTTGTGCTCTCAGATCTGGGCATAAGGAGAAATAATGGGTACTAGAGAAGTTAAATAAGGCATCATAGAGGAGTGTGTCTTGACTTGTGTGATGGTTAATTTTATGTGTAATCTTGACCAGGTGAGGCTATGCCCAGATATCTGGTAAAACATTATTTCTGAGTATGTCTGTGAGGGTGTTTTCAGGAGAGATTAGCGTTTGAATTGATAGGCTTTAAAGAAGATCCACCTTCACTAATGTGGGTAGTAGGCATGATCCAATTCCTTGAGGACCTGACTAAAACAAAAAAGGTGGAAGAAGAGTGAATTTAGTGTTTTTGTTTTTATTTTTGTTTTTTTGCTTTAGCTGGGACGTCTATTACCTCTCACCCTCAGACATCACAGCCTTTGAATTTGGACTAGAACTTACATCATTTGGCCCTCTGATTCATGGGCCTTCGGACTCAGACTAGGACTTATACCAATGACTCCCTTGATTCTTAGGCTTCCAGACTTGGATTGAATTATATACTACCAACTATCCTCATTCTCCACATTGCAAATGGCAGATCATGGGACTTCTTGGTGTCCATAATCACATGAGCCAATTCCATAATCACATAAGCTAAATCTCTTCTTGTATATACAGTTTGCCTTTGAACAACACATGGTTGGGACATCAATCACCAACACAGTCAAAAATCCATGTATAACTTTCGGCTTCTCCAAAAACTAAACTGCTAACAGCCTACTGTTGACTGGAAGCCTACACAGTTGATAACATAAACAGATGATTAACATGTATCTTGTATATTATATGTATTATATTCTTATACTAAAGTAAGCCTGCGAAAAGAAAATGTTTCAAGAAAATCATAAGGAAGAGAAAATACATTCATAGAACTGTACTGTAAAAAGTCTGTATATGTATAAGTGGCCTTGCATAGTTCATACCTGTGTTGTTCAAGGGTCAACTGTATGTACATATTTACTAGTGACTCTGTTTTACTGGAGAATACTGACTAATACAACCTAGAAAGGTGAATAGAATTTGGATAAGCAAACAAGAAAGAAATATTTTTATGTGACACAAAAGTATTGTAGCATAGTGATTAACAACACAGACTTTGGAGTCAAATCTGTTTGAGAGCTGCCACTTACTAAATGTGATCTTAGGCAGGTTGCTTAGCCTCATCTATAAAATAGGGAGACTTATATATAAAATGTAAAATTCCATGTTACATGATTGTTGGGGGGATAATGAATGTAAAGTACTTGATATTTTATTTAAGATATACTAAGTGATAGCTACTGCTACTGTTGTTTGTACATTCAGCAAATATTTACTGAATGCCTTTGTGTTAGTGTTCTAGACACTAGGGGATACAGCGGTAAAAAACAGACAAATCACAACTTTTGTGGAACTTCTGTTTTGATCCTAGCTTTCATTCTGAAACTATATTTACCTTTATTTCCTCTTGTAATAATTTCAGACTTACAGAAAAGGTGTAAAAATAGCATAGGGGTGCCTGGGTAGCTCAGTTATTTAAGCGTCTGACTCTTGACCTCAGCTCAGGTCTTGATTTTGGGGTTGTGAGTTCAAGCCCTGCATTGGGCTCCGTGCTCGGTGTGAGCCTACTTAAAAAACAATAACAACAACAACAAAAACACATAGAGTCTCCATATGCCTTTCACCCAACTTCCACTGATGTTAGTATCTTCTGTAACCTAATAAAATTATGAAAATTAGTTCATTGAAAGCTATTAACTATCTATAGACATTATTAGAATTTTTACTTTCATTTTTCAAGGGTAGTTTTTTCTGGTATAAATTCTAGGTTGGCAATTGTTGTCTTTTAGTGCTTTGAAGATGGTATTCGATTTCCTTCTGGTTTCCACTGTTTCTGTCAAGAAGTCAGCTACCAGTCATTCTTATACCTTTGGAAAATAATCTGTCCTTTATCTATGGCTACTTTTTGGATGTTTCTCCTTGGTCTTTGGTTTTTGGTAGTATTACTATAATGTGCCTAGGTTTGCTTTTCTTTATATTAAACCACTTAGTGTGCTTAGTGTTTCTCAAACCTATAATTTGATGTCTTTTATCAGTTTTGGAAAATTCTCAATTTTTAGCTTTTCAGATTTGCTTCTGTTCCATTGTCTTTACTCCTTCTGGGATTCCAGTTACACAAACTTTAGACACTTTTATGGTATCCTCTCTTATGTACTTTTCTGCATTTTTCATCATTTTGTCTTATATGCTTTCTTTTAAATATTTTTTTCTGACCTGTTTTGGAGTGCATTAATTCTCTTTTCACTTTTGTGTGACTTGTTGTTAAGCCCAGGTAATGAGTTCTTAATTCCAATTATTGTTTTATTTTTCTTTTTGTGTTTTTTGTATCTTACCATGACACTTTTAGCCTGTCTGTTTTAAATACAAAGGAGAGAAAAAAAGAAATTGCAAGCTGGGGAAACCATAAATGTTGAAAGTGAATTTGAAAAACCTGAAGATTTGTTTACTAGTGTTTCTCATACTTCTCTTAGTCTTGCTTCCCATAGGGCATCTTCATTTTCCTTTTTTATTTCCAGTAGCAAAGAAGATTTTAATTTACTTTCTGTGGCTTGCCTCTATAGTTTATTGTGAAATTTTTATATAGTTTAAATATCCCTTTTTGGTTTGTTTCTTAAGGGCTTTTTTTTTTTTTAGAGTAGTTTTAGGTTGACATTAAAATTGAGAGGAAGGTAGAGATTTCCTATGTATTCCCTGCTGCCAAAATGAAAAGGCAACACTTATTTTTATTTAATTATCATTATCAACATCCCTTATATTTGGTACATTTGGTTACAATTGATGAAGCTATGTTGACACATCATCATCACCCAAAGTTCACAGTTTAGTATTCACTTGGTATTATATATTTTATGGATTTGGACAGATGTATAATGACATATAACCATCATTATGGTATCATATGGAGTATTTTCACTGCTCTAAAAATTATCTGTGTTCTTCCTGGTTATCCCTTCTTTCCACCCAATTTCCAGCAACCACTGATATTTATTTTTACTGTCTTCATAGTTTTGCATTCTCCAGATGTTATGTAGTTGGAATTATACAGCATGTAGCCTTTTCCAGTTATTGTACTTTTAGAAAGATTTATTTATTTATTTTAGAGAAAGAGCATGCATGCACAAGCAGGAGAGGGGGAAGGAGAGAGAGAGATAACCTCAAGCAGACTCCACACTGAGCATGGAGTCCAACACAGGGCTTGATCTCATGACCCTAAAATCAGAACCCACACTGAAACCAAAAGTCAGACATTTAACCAACTGTGCCACCGAGGCACCTCATCTAATTATTGTAATTTTAAAAAATATTTTATTTTTAAATAATCTCTCCACCCAATGGGGTCTCAAAATCACAACTCTGAGATCAAGAGTTGCATGCTCTACTGACTGAGCTACCCCAGTGCCCTGCAATTTTTGTACTTTTTTAGTTTAAGAATTATCATTCAGGTTTTTTAATGGTTTCTTTACTAATTCTTATTCTTTTATGGTTTCTTTACTAATTTCTTCATTTTCTTCAAATTCTTTACTAATTTCTTCATTTTCTTGAGCATGGTAAAATATGGTTATAAAAGTCCATAGTTCAAAATCTAGATTCCTTGTGGGTCTGTGTTTATTATCTTTTCTGTCTCTTGGCTCTTTATTCCATTGTCTTAAATTGTAGTATACTTTTTTCCATCAGTTGAGTGTTATACATTGTATGTGAAAAATTATAGAGATAATGTAAAGCCTAGAATGCTATAATCTTTCTTTAGAGAGGATTTACATTTGCTTCTGGCAGATGGCCTGAGCACTGGCAATCCTGGATTACCTCAATCCACTTAGGGGTTGAAATCATTTGAAGCTAGGCATAAGTATCAGGGAGGGCTGATCTATTTCCAGATATAGTCTTTCAGGGTGTCAACTAGACCCTTAGGGATATACCACAGTCCCTCTATCCAGCCCGGGTGGGTCCTAGCTCTAGTTTTTAGACCACCAAGCCTCAAGAGTCCTTTGAAAATTCAGGAACTTAACATTAATTCAAAACTATTACCTGTTTAGTCTACCCGCTATTTCTTTCAGGACTGGCATAAGCTCCTGACACTGTGAAATAATATCTTCTTTTTAATATCTTATTTTTAAAGTGATGAGTATAGATGATAGTGTGAGATATTTGTGACAACTTTAACATGATATGAAAATATTTGAGGTTTCTAACTGACAAAATCACACATACTACTAATTCTGCTATGTTTATATTCTTAACTAAAGGAAATGTAAATTCCAGTTAATGGTTTATAAAACTAAAGATGTAATTTTTTTTCCTATCCAAGTCTGTGCATCCCTTGAATTCAATTTATGGACTCTTACATTTAGAATTCCTGTTTATGGGGAAAAGTGGCACCAAATGCTAGGCTGACCTTTTTGGGTTTTATTCTCCTTTCATAACTTGGCCTTGTCATTCCTCATTTGCCTCAGTGGCTCTCTGATACTTCAACCAGATGCTTTTAATAATTCATCTAGTTTTTTTCAGCCAGAAAGTTTAGTCTAAATTACCTACTCTACCTTTATTGTAAGAGGAAGTATTTTGGAACTTTTGTTCTAGAGTAGAGGAATGTAATTAGATTAGCAGAAGTAGAAAATATCATACACAGGAAGAGGCTATAAAGGAGTCTAACTGGACTGTGGAGGACTAGTACATGTTGAATAGCAACAAACAGGAAATGTATAATTAGGATAGGGCCAGTTTGTGGAAGGCCCAATTATGTCGAAATAAGAAAAAAGACAAAATAAAAGATAGCACTTTGTAAAGGCTAAGAAATAAACTCATTGCCTGGTCTTCCTTTAATTTTTAAAATGTGTTAACTATGGGCAGCCCCCGTGGCACAGCGGTTTAGCCCTGCCTGCGGCCTGGGGTGTGATCCTGGAGACCCAGGATCAGGTCCCATGTCGGGCTCCCTGCATGAAGCCTGCTTCTCCCTCTGCCTGTGTCTCTGCCTCTCTCTCTCTCTCTCTGTGTCTCTATGAATAAATAAAAATAAAATAAAATAAAATGTGTTAACTATTTAGTAAATACCTTCTATGTGACAATCTCTGTGCCAGACATGATCCTCTGTCATTCTCACAGAAGGCAAGAATAATGGCAGTTTCATACCAGAAAAATACAGTTATTCTACAGTGTGGACCTACTATATGTTGGATACCATGCTAGTGAAGAATAAAAGATGAGTAAGCTAGTTGAACTCAAGGAACTTATGAACTCAAGGGGAAAATCGGACATAAGCATAACTATTAGGATGCTATTAAATACACACCAAGTAAAATTTCAGGCAACGTGTTTTGGGATAAGTGAAAGGAGATATTTATTCTATGAATTTTAAGGAAAGCTTCATGGAAGAAGTAGCACTTTAAGTGGTCCTTAGAAGATGAAGAATAGAGAATGGGAACTGAGTAGGTAGGGCATTGCTAGCTGAGGAAACAGCATGAGCAAGGGCACAGAGGCTTTCTGTTTTCAGAGAATGACAAAAGGTCTGTGGTCTATGCTTTAGTCCATTCGAGCTGCTGTAACAAACTATCATGGACTAGATGATAACAGAAATAAATAACAGAAATTTATTTCTCATAGTTTTGGAGGCTGGAAGTCCAAGATCAAGGCTCTGGCAGATTCCTTGTTTGTTGAGAGCCTACTTCCTGATTCACAGATGGCCTCCCTTTCGCTGCATACTCACGTAACAGAAGGGCCAAGGGACCTCTTCTGGGCCTCTTTCATAATGGCAAGAATCCCATTCATGAGGGCTCCAACCTTATGACCTAATCACCTCCCAAAGGCTCCACCTCCAAATACCATCACATTTGGGGATTAAGTTTCAATATATGACTCGAAAGAGACACAAACGTTCAGTCTATAGCAATGAGGTAATAGAGTTCAGGACAATATGTAAGTGAGAGGTTACAAAGAGAGTTTGTCATGGAAATTTTCTACTCTGTACACTTGGTATGGTATTGGTGCCATTGACTAAGATCATTCAATTCAGGAAATGTTTCTTACATACCCTGTATGCCTAGATTTATGACAGGTGCTGGGGAAACTGATTAATAAAGCATGATCTCTATCTTGAGTGTACTTAGAGTCGAGTAAGTCAATAATTAAATAACTTGCGATTTGAGCTAACTAGAGGTTTAAGGTGATAAGAATGTCCAGAGGAAGAATATCTTAATAAGCTTGAGGGGTCAGGAAGGGTGTCACAGAACAGGTGGTCCTCTAAGTTGAATATTCTTTTTTTTTTTAATTTTTATTTATTTATGATAGTCACACACACAGAGAGAGAGAGGCAGAGACATAGGCAGAGGGAGAAGCAGGCTCCATGCACCGGGAGCCCAATGTGGGATTCGATCCCGGGTCTCCAGGATCACGCCCTGGGCCAAAGGCAGGCGCTAAACCACTGTGCCACCCAGGGATCCCTGAATATTCTTTATCTAACTTATTTATTTATTGAAATTGAAGTTATACATGCATACAGTTTAAAGAGTAAAATGGTTCTATAAGAATTGTCCAATAAGAATTGTTAAAAAAAAAAAAAAAAAGAAAGAAAAAGGTGGGACACCTGGGTGGCTCAGCGGTTGAGCGCCTGCCTTTGGCTCAGGGCATGATCCTGGAGTCCTGGGATCAAGTCCCACATCAGGCTTCCTGCATGGAGCCTGCTTCTCCCTCTACCTATGTCTCTGCTTCTCTTTCTCTCTCTTGTTCTGTGCCTCTCATGAATAAATAAAATCTTTAAAAAAAAGAAAAAGAAAAAGGCATTACCTCAACTCTTAGCTTAGTTTCCCATTCCTCAGAGATAACCACTTTCAACTTCTTAGAGTGATTTGTTTGGCATTTATTACTGTATCTCTAAATTACTTGCTTATGTTACTACTTCATTAAAAAAAAAAATTCAGGCATTATCTATTGACTTCCCACTGTGTGAAATGTAAATCTATTTCTCTTTAACATCCTTTACCACACATTTGTGACTTTATTTACTCCCCAACCTCTCTCTCTCTTCTCTGTCTCTCTGTCTCTCTGTCTGTCTCTCTCTCTCTCTCTCTATATATATATATCAAGATTTTGGTTATATCAGTACTCATTATTTATATTTTATAACTATATAAATGCTATTGACACTTGAGCTAAGTTGCATAATCTTCTCACCCCTGAGACTGACACCCCCCCCTTTTTTTTGTATATTTTTTTATTGGAGTTCGATTTGCCAACATATAACATAAACCCAGTGCTCATCGCGTCAAGTGCCCTGCTCAGTGCCCAGTCACCCAATCATCCCATCCCCCTGCCCACGTCCCTTTCCACCACCCCTTGTTTGTTTCCCAGAGTTAGCAGTCTCTCATGTCTTGTTTGGTTAATTTTTATAAACTTATCACCAATTTATCTCCAAACTCTACCCAACTAAATAAATTGCCTTTCAGTACTTGCTATTTATTTTCCATTTGCCCCTGTAGATCCACTCTCCACATTACCCTGGAGGGCTGATCTGTACAGACTTTAATCCATGGACTCCTTTGCTCTATGATTACCCAAGAGATTGAAGGGCAGGAGGAGACAGGGTGAGTTTGGGGTATGTATTCTCTCCCTACCAGTTTGCTGTGGGTTGGAGGTTGGCTCTGTTCCTCTACTGAAGGTCACAGCTTATGTTAGATGGTCCCTGCTCTTCCTAGATTTAAGAAGCCACTCCCTCCAGGTGTCTCTTCAGGCCTGGAGTCATAACACAATTTAACTGTTGCTAGCTATGGGGTAATCCACTTTCCCTTAACCCTTTCCACACCTTTGTGAATATTCTCTTTTTACAACTTTCCTCAGCTACCCTTCTTAAATGTATTATTTGTTAACTGCCAGGACTCTGACTGAAGCAAAGACATTGATATTTGTATGTATTAATTCTCTCTCAGTTTTATCTTCTTAAAGAAGTCTCTCCGAGAATTTTCTTACCTGCTTTATCTATATTATTTTACCCCTATGCCTGCTTTATAGTAGCATTCTCTGGACTTTCAATATTATTGTTGGGGTTTCCTGTCTTTTTTCATCCTTGTTTTTGGTGTAGTCATTTTTTTTTTTTATTATTCATGAGAGACACAGAGAGAGAGACAGGTAGAGGGAGAAGCAGGCTCCATGCAAGGAGCCCAACACGGGACTCGACGCCGGGTCTCCAGGATCAGGCCCTGGGCCAAAGGCAGGCGCTCAACCACTGAGCCACCCAGGGATCCCCAGTATAGTCATTTTAAAACAGGACCTCACATTTCTTTGACACTCTTGCCTTTGAGAAGTAGAGTCTATGTTTTCTCTGCTTGAATATGAATGTGATAGAAGTAACACTATGTGACTTTTTTTTTTTTAAAGAGGGAGAGCGAGAGGTAGGGGAGAGAAAGGTAGAGAGAGGGGCAGAGGGAGAGAGAATCTCAAGCAGGCTCCACGCCCAGTGTGAAGCCTGATGTGGGGTTCAGTCTCACAACCCAGAGATCAAGAGTCAAACGCTTAACCAACTAAGCCACCCAGGCTCCCCAACACTATATGACTTCTAAGGCTAAGTCACAAAAGGCCATGTAGATTGTGTTTTAGTCTCTGGAAACTCACTTTTCAGACATTCTGTTTCAGGAGGCTCCTTTTTACTAACCAGTTGCCAAGCTGTAAGAAGCCCAGCCACAAGTTTGGTCTTTAAGCCTGGGTGACTGACATGTGAGGGAAGAAGTTCCAGAGAATCCTATCCCCAACTATTTAAGTCAGCCCCAGCCATTTAAGTCTTCCCAATTCAGGTCCAGAAATCATGGAATAGAGACAAGCCATCTCTACTGTACTCTGTATAATTCCTGACATACTGAATCCATGAGCATAATAAAATTGTTATTTTTTTTATGCCACTAAGTTTAGTATGGTTTGTTATGCAGTAACAGATAATTGGAACAAAATTTTTTACTAGGAGTGAAGGATTGCAATAACAAAAACCTAAAACATATGTCATTGGCTTTGAGACCAGGCAACAGGCAGAAACCAGAAGGACCTTGAGAACACTGACAGTGAAAGTCCAATGGACCTCAAGCAGACCATCAATGAAGGCTTAAAAGAGAGTGGGGAAAATGTTAGCTGGAGATAAGAGGACCCTTGTTATGTAATGACAGAAAGTTTAGCAATACTGTCATTTTTGGTAATGTGAAAAATAGGAAATATACACAGTGAGCAGGACGATCCTACCTGTGAAGATTCTGGGCTACCTATTTTTTTCTGGCTACCTAGAGTAAAATGTGAGAGAGATGAACTAAAAAATGAACTGTTTTGTTTTCAAGTAGAGTTTAGAGAAAATATAGAGAGCTAAGGACAATCTTACCAACCAGCAGAAAGTATTCAAAGTAAGAAAGTGCCTTAGGACAAAGATCAAATCCAGAGTGCTGGCAGAGAAATGTGGTCCAAGGGTAAGATGAACCCTTTGTTTAAACCTCAGCAAGATATCTGGGTGGAGCCTCATAGACTTTTTTTTTTCTTTCTCATAGATTCTTTCAGATAGACAAGAGACCTAAGGATTTAAAGAATGTTGTCCCATAGCAGCCTCATAGGGAACCCAAATAGGGAAGGACCAGTCTCAAAGAGGTTTGTGGGTATAGCTTTTGTCCAATGGAGTAAACCCCAATAAAGTTAATAGAAAAACCATCACCATCATTTTTAAGACAATTGTATTTGTGGAAGCCCCACTAACTTGGGCTAAAGAAGACATAAGTAATATAAAATAAAAAGTGGTCCCCAGACTTCTATGGGCAGGAAGCAAGCTGAGAAAGCTATTCAGTGGAGACTGTGATTTATGGAAACAAAAGTATTACTCAGAAGATGAAACCAGAAGCCCAGAGTACAGTCAAAAGCCATGGAAAGTCATTACCAGGGAGAGGTGCTAGGCTCGAATCAAAGAGTAAGACATGTGGGTGGATGGATTTCAGAATTGCAATGAACCAATGATTGCGATATTTGCTTCCCATTCTCTAGTTTTGGATGGAAGTTTACTGTGGTTATCCTTTTTTTTTTTTCTTAAGGTTTTATTTATTTATTTGACAGAAAGAGAGAGCACAAGTAGGAGGAGCAGCAGGCAGCGGGAGAGGGAGAATCAGGTTCCCTCATGAGCAAGGAGCCTGATGCAGAGCTCAATTCCAGGACTCTGGGATCATGATCCGAGCCAAAGGCAGATGCTTAACTGACTGAGCCACCCAGGCGCCCCATACCATAGTTATCCTTCATTGTATTACCATTGTACATACTGGGCATGCAAGACGATATAACTTGTCTCTTTAGTTTATAGGTGTTGAGAATGAGGAATTATACAAGGAACTATACCCAAGAAATTGCACTTGAGAAACTTCATCTATACCTGGACTTGATTTATATGTCAAGATCCTCGAGTTTATGTTGATGCTAAAATTGATTTAGACTTTGAGGGTTTCAATGGGGAGTGTATTTTGCATTTGGGAGGAACATAAATTGTTTTGGCCAGAGGGCAACTGTGGATGATTATATTTTCCAAAGATAACTGCACCAATATCTCCTATCCTACATGATTTTCTACAAAGTGATCTTGCCATGCCCCCAATGAAAGATAAAATCTGATTTTTTACAGTGTGTGCTTTGGGTGTACACACATATTCATTCATTGTGGTAGGCTTATAAAGATCCTTTTAATCTGGGAACTCATGCCTTTCCTTTCCAAGAAATTTTCTTCAATGTTTTTTCCTCCATTTTCTGTTTTTTCAAACATCTTGTCTACTTACATATACACCCTCAGATATGTAGTTTTATATAAATGCTATCATACTACACATGCTGTTCTGTATGATTTTTATTTTTCAGATTATATAGGCTGTATATCCTTTAAGACTTCTCAAATAACAGACATTTAATATTTATCAATTAATATGACATTAAAACATACTTACCCAATCATTATACTGATATATATAAAATCTTTAAGCTATTTTTCACACCTATAAGTGGCCCACACACCAAATAAAAACTTTTTAGACTCTGTGTCCCAATTCGAACTTCTGAAAATATGGTTACCATATGCTAAGTCATGAATTGGGGAATTAGCATAGTGTTTGATGCTCTCCATTGCTCATCCTTTCCTGTATGATGACCCCATCTTAAACGAAGGAGTCTACATACTATAGGGTCGTTTAAAATTGTAATATTTTATGGAAACAATTATCTCTAATGACTTGTAAAAATAACATGTTTTCTTTTGGAGTCTGAAGCCGAGCTGCAAGAATTTTTCTTAGGAATCCAGACCTTCTCTTTAATCAGCAAAACCCTTTAATTTGCTAAAGATCAGCTTAGTGCCCCGTTGACCACTCAGTGGAACAAGCAAGTGTTAGAGAGAGATCCCTTGTGTTTTTCCTTTAGTTGTAAATTCCATCAAGCTAGACCATTAGTTGCAGTGGATGGGAACAGTTCATTTGGTGGTTCCAAATGGTAGTAAAGGAAAGAAAAATATCTCTCTGATATTTTTGCTTAGGGATTTGGGAATTCAGAATTTAGTCATAGATAACTAGATTAATGTGTTTAAATACCTTAAATCACTTTAAATCATTCCTTGTTTTGTAACATGATCTTAGAGGTAGCTAAAACTGATTGGGAAATTTTGTTGTGAACTTAGTATCCTCCAAAAGCAGGTTCTGCTAATGAGCAGACTATTTAGGTAATAGATAAGCAAACATGGATTAGCTAATAGAGTAAGAAGTCTTGTGTCCTGTGGTTATCTCTCTCTATATTTGAGAAGGGGTATCATTTGTAGGCAAGAGGCAGTTTCCTTGGGATACACTATTTCTATTTTACAGGGCTTTTTTTTTTTTTTAATCCCATCCTAAAGATAACAAGAACATATAGTGGCACTAGATGGTATTAAACAGTTTAGGATGTTGACATGTTAGATTGTATAAAACGAGGCAGAAAGGATTACATTTTGGCAGCTGCATCATTCCTGGCAAGAGCTTATTATATTCCAACTTGTTTTGCTGTCATTGTTAACCCATTAGAGAAACTAACCACTATATTGGTTCCAGCCAAATCTTTGTCATCACTGGCCCTAAAAACCTCTTGGGGACCAAAGAGCACCTGGCTATTCTGAAAGCGTCTATCCTCAGGGATTGATGCTCATCTCTGCAGGCTCCCCAAAGCCCTCTTCCCTTTTTCCTGAAGCACCTTCAAGCATTTCTGCATGGCTACCCACTCACTCTCTTCTATTATACCTCCTCCTCCTGCCTTACTGAATGCTGGATTTCCCAGCTCACAACTCTTAAGAAGGAGCTTTATTTCAGAGTAGAAAGGGGCCCCCATATGTGGCCTATTATATCCATATCAACTTGCTTACCCTTTTCAAACAGCTATTGTCTTTTAATAGGGTCCTGCCTGGCAGGGGGAGTCCTTAATTCTTGCCATATAAGAATGGGCAGCTTGAGTTACAGCGAACTGCAGTTTGGTGCTCTGATCAAAAGGCCTCTGTTGTTTTTAGGTTTTTTCTTCCCCCCTCCCTCTCTCTCTCTTTCTATATCCTGGGCTAATAATTCAGCACAGCAAGGTCATTACAGGCTTTGAATTGAGAGTTGAGAGTGTTAAATTACTGACCTAGAATAAAAGAGATCTGGGGGGCTCTCAAGAAAGATAAAGGGATTCTGGTTAGTAAAGTGCAAGCCCAGCAACCTCCCTTCTTAACAATATTATTTTTTTTAATCCTCTCTGTCTCCAAAAGTCTTTTCTGGGACAAGGAAAGATCTCCTGCCAGAGAAATTAGGTTAGGAACTCCACAACATCTTCTGAGAGCTGTGGCCCAATGCTAGCAATTCACGGGTGCCTGAGTAGCTGGCCTTCTATCTCCCCACCTTGTCAGTATTTCACACTCTGCCGCCTTCCTCCCCCGGCCTAGCTGGTCCTTCATTATGTAAGTCAAATATAGGTGATACTTCAGCCAAAAGATTATATCTCACACAGGATTTCAGACATGTGAGAAACAGACCACTTAGGCTTCAAAATATCTTTAAAAAGATGGTGTCGCCTCATTAAAAGCCACTTCCATTCCATTTATGTTTTGTAAAGAACATTTGCCTGGTCCTACCATACTTCAACAAGAAGAACATTGCCCCACTGTGAATGTACACCTCCACTCTACCGTATTAGATCTTCTTCATACTTGGCCAAAAGCATTATCTCCCATGTATCCTCTTCCCCAATTATCTCTTAAAGCCAAGCACCATCTCTGGAAAATATCGGCTTCCTCAGTTTTTTATTTTAGAAAAGTCCCTGAAACCAACTTTCACAGATTTCTACTGAGCAAAGTAATAATAATAGCTGATAGTCCTTGAATGTGCCAGGCATTATACAACATGCATTATTATCACATTTAATCATCTTTGGCAACTTTCACAATTTTATAGATAATAAATAACTGAGGCCCAGAGCGGTTAAGTACCTGAGCCAAAGTCACAAAAAAAAAACGTAGGAAGTGGCGGGATCTGCCCCAGATGAGTGCTTCTTGAACTTTAATGTGCATGTGAAGCATGTGAACCACCTGGAGTTTTATTAAAATGCAGAATCAGGTTTAGTAGGTCTGAAATGCGGTCTGAGATTCTGGTTTCTCCCTGGCTTCTAAGTGATACCAATGCTGCTATTTTTGGCCCACTCTTTCAGTAGCAAAGCCATAGTCATTCTAACTTCAGAGCCATTCTAAAGAAATATTTTAGTTATAGTTTCCAATTACTCATTCTACCAGACAGTCCTATAAATATAGGTATTGGGTATTTGACACCAATATTTTATTTCTTATTATGGTAAAATATACATAACAAAATAACCATTTTTTAAGTGTACAGTTCTGTGGCATCAGGTACACTCACATTGTTCTGCAATATCACCACCATCCATTTCCAGAACTTCTTCATCTTCCCAAACTGAAACTGTACTCATTAAACACCCCCCCCCAATGGCACTAACTAGGGAATTGGGAAGTTTCAGATGTGAAAAAGGGAAAGGCTAGAATGTACCCTGTAGCACTGGAATTTAATCAATGTATTCATGGGTTTTAATATATGTAGATAGCTAGATACATAGAAATGAATCTAGGAGAGTGTATGTGTGTGTGTATGTGTGCACACGCACTCATGTGCACACACCCACATGCAGAGCGTATGTATATAAATCTCCATCTGTCTTTCCCCTGACTCTGGGAGAGCCTAGAAGCAATGATACATTTGGAACACATCCAGCACCTACCTAGATCTTAGTTTTTAAACAGTCCTCTAATAAAAGCAAGTTGGGCTTCTTGAAGAAATGGCTGGCTCTAAGATTGGGTAGGAAAGAATAAGATAAGCCTGAAACATCTTCTTCAATCAAAAAGTAAGGAAGTGACCAAAGAATTGTGTGGACATGTCAAAAGGACCTAGACGTCAGCTTGGGACACCTGGCTAGCTCAGTAGATAGGACATAGGACTCTTGATCCCAGGGTTGTGAGCTCAGGCTTCGCATTGAACATAGAGCCTATTTACTTGCTAAATAAATAACAGTGGTTCTAGGAGGCATCTTCATTTTGTTCTTGTTTTTCAAGAAACATAATTTTTCTCATAGTTTTTTTTCTTTTTTTCAAAGATTTTATTAATTTACTCACGAGAGACACAGAGACAGAGAGAGGCAGAGACACATGCAGAGGGAGAAGCAGGCTCCATGCAGGGAGCCTGAAGTGGGACTCGATCCCGGGTCTCCAGGATCACACCCTGGGCCGAAGGTGGCGCTAAACCGCTGAACCACCCAAGCTGCCCTTCTCATAGTTTTAAATAAATACTTTAGCAAGGGTTAGAAATACTCTTCACAAGGCTTATAGATTAGGGGCACCTCGGTGACTCAGATAATTAAGTAATGGACTCTTGCTTTGGCTCCTGTCATGATATCAGGATCCTGGGATTGGCTGCGTGCGCTGCCCTTCCCCATTTGCGTGTGCACTCTCTCTCAAAAAAAATTTTTTTAAATAAGGCCTGTAGATTAGATAAGAATATTGTATCAATTTTAATTTTCTGATTTTGATCATTATACTATGATCATGTAAGAGAATTCTTTATTTTTTAGGAAATATATGCTGTATTTAGGGGGTAAAGGAGAATCATGTCTAGAACTTATTCTTAAGCAGTTCTGAAAAATAATAATATATGTGTGTGTGTGAGAGAGAGATTGAGAAAGAGTGAGTGAAAGTAAATGTAATAAAATATTCATATTTGTGTAATCTAGGTGAAGGGTATCCAGGAATTCTTTGTGCTGTTCTTGCAACTTTTCTATAAATTTGAAATTATGTAAAAATTAAAAAATTGAAATCTCAAGAGAAAAAACCTGACAACTTAAAGAATGAAAGAATTTACTCAATAAAATTTGAATACTGGTTTTGGAGAAATCTGTTTGACGTAGACATTATAGTATACTTCTGTGTGGCCTTTAAAATATTTTTAGGAACAATTTTGTTTGATTTTAGAGGTAAGACTGATGTCTATTAAAAAAACTTTTTTAGTTCAGTAAAATACAATGAAAAAGTAGCAAGAATGTACATTTTTATGCAGATAGAAAATTTGTTTTGGATTTCTGGTCATAATAGGTTGCAGTGCTTATGATTTGGCCCTCTTATCCATTATAAACACATGGTAATGATACATAAAATTTTCTGAGAAGAAAATTTAAAGGACATAGCCATGTGTAGAATCAATATAAATTCATCTATAGACAAGGAATTAAACAAACCACAATGCGAATGGGGCTAAAACCAAAGGCCTCTTGTGTTCTGGGTTCAGAAGCAAGCATAGGAAACTGGGAGCTCATTTCTTATGGAATAGTAGAGACTGAATGTGTCACACACAGAGCAGGAGATTTTTTTTTTTAATTACGATTGCTACCTGGAGGATGACTTATATAAAACCTGGGTCTATAAAAGGAAGCAGACAACCTTGCAACCAGGACTGAGTGGTCTGAACTACTCAAGGGTTCAGTGACAGTCTCTGTGATCCCCAGTATCATTGGGAATGGAGCCTTTATTCACTCAATATACGATCTAGTTCTAGACTAGGATCTATCCTTGGGAATAAGTGAGGGAGTGAGCAGCCCACTTAAGGTAAGTCTACATGCTGAAATTCCAAAATATATGAAAACAACTAATGCTAGTAAAGAGCCAATAAATTCAACAATTGAAATATGAAGATTCATATTCATTTCTCCAGAGAAGATAAGACTAATTAATTATTTTAAATTGCATTTGAAATAAAGTTTAGGATCCCCAGGGACATCATAAGAGGAATGGTCATCATTTAAAAAAGAGAACAATGGGGATCCCTGAGTGGCGCAGCGGTTTGGCGCCTGCCTTTGGCCCAGGGCGCGATCCTGGAGACCCGGGATCGAATCCCACATCGGGCTCCTGGTGCATGGAGCCTGCTTCTCCCTCTGCCTGTGTCTCTGCCTCTCTCTCTCTCTCTGTAACTATCATAAATAAATAAAAAAATTTAAAAAAAATAAAAAATAAAAAATAAAAAATAAATAAAAAAGAGAACAATGGATTATTTATGTTTTAGATATTGAGTTTGATAAGTTCCTTATATATTTTGAATATTAACCCATTATCAGATATGTTATTTGCAAATATCTTCTCCTGTTCTATGGGTTGCCTTTAGTTTTGTTGATTGTTTCCTTTGCTGTGCAGAAGCATTTTATTTTGATCAAGTCCCAGTTGTTTATTTTTGCTTTTGTTACCCTTGCCTCAGGTAACATAACTAGAAAGAAGTTGCTACGGCTGATGTCAGACGTTACTGCCTGTGTTCTCCGCTAGGATTTTAATGGTTTCCTGTCTCACATTTAGGTCTTTAATCCATTTTTAATTTATTTTTGTGTATAGTGTAAGAAAGGAGTCCAGTTTCATTCTTCTGCATGTTGCTCTCCACTTTTCCCAACACCATTTGTTGGAGAGACTGTCTTTTTTCCATTGGATATTCTTTGCTGCTTTGTCAAAGATTAATTGAACATAGAGTTATGGGTTCATTTCTGGGTTTTTTGTTGTGTTCCATTGATGTATCTGTCTATTTTTGTGTCAATACCATACTCTCTTGATCACTACAGCTTTGTAATATAACTTGTTGAAGTCTGGAGTTGTGATGCCTTCAGCTTTGCTTTGCTTTTTCAAAGTTGATTTGCCTATGCAGGATCTTTTGTGGTTCCATTCAAATTTTAGGATTGTTTGTTTTAGCTCTGTGAAAAATGCTGTTGGTATTTTGATAGGGTTTACATTAAATGTATAGATTGCTTTGGGTAATATAGACATTTTAACAATATTTGTTCTTCCAGGGGCACGTAGGTGGCTCAGTCAGTTAAGCACTCAACTCTTGGTTTCGGCTCAGGTCATGATCTCAGGGTTGTGAGGTCTGCCTCTGTGTTGGGTTCTGTGCTGGGATTGGGATTCTTTTCCTGCTCCTCCCCTTACCCCTCTGCTTCTCTCCCTGGTCACTCACTTTCTCTCTCTAAAATAAACAAAACCTTTTTAAAAAACCCCAATATTTGTTCTTCCAATCCATGAACATGGAACATGTTTTTCCATTTCTTTGAGTCCTCTTCAATTTCTTTCATCAGTATTTTATACTTTTCAGAATACAGATCTTTTGCTTCTTTGGTTTAGTTTGTTCCTAGGTATCTTACAGGTTTTAGTGCAATTGTAAATGGGATTGATTCCTTGATTTCTCTGTCTGTTGCTTCATTATTTGTGTGTAGAAATGCAACAGATTTCCATACATTTATTTTGTATCCTGCAACTTTACTGAATTCGTGTATCAGTTCTAGCAATTTTTTTGGTGGAGTTTTTCAGGTTTTCTATATAGAGTATCATGTCATCTGCAAATAGTGATAGTTTGATTTCTTCCTTGCCAATTTGGGTGCCTTTTATTTCTTTGTGTTATCTGATTGCTGAGGCTAGGACTTCCAGTACTATGTTAAGTAACAGTGGTGAGAGTGGATATCCCTGTCTTGTTCCTCACCTTAGGGGAAAAGCTCTCAGTTTTCCCCCATTGAGGATGATATTAACTGTGATTTTTTTGTATATAGCCTTTATTATGTTGAGGTATATTCCCTCTAACCCTACTTTGTTGAGGGTTTTTATCATGAATGGATGTTGTACTTTGTGAGATTTTTTTTTGCATCTATTGGAAGTATTCTATGGTTCTTACCCTTTCTTTTATTAATATGGTATATAACATTGACTGATTTGCAAATACTGAACAATCCTTGAAGCCCAGAATAAATCCCACTTGATCGTGGTGAATGATTCTTTTAATGTACTGTTGGATTTGATTTGCTAGTATTTTATTGAGAATATTAACTCTTCTTTAAATGTTTGGTAGAATTCACCTGTGAAGCTATCTAGCCCTGGACTTCTGTTTCTTGGGAGATTTTTGATGACTGATTCAATTTATTAGCTTGTTATCAGTGTGTTCAAGTTTTCTACTTTTTCTTGTTTCAGTTTTGGTAATTTATATGTTTTAGGAATTTATCCTTTTTTTTTCCATATTATCCAATTTGTTGGCATGTAGTTTTTCATAATATTCTCTTAAAATTGTATTTCTGTGGTGTTGGTTGTGATTTCTCCTCTCTCACTTGTGATTTTATTTATTTGGCTCCTTTCTCTTTTCTTTTTTTTAGGATTTTATTTATTCATGAGAGACACAGAGAGAGAGAGAGGCAGAGACACAGGCAGAGGGAAAAGCAAGCTCCATGCAGGGAACCCGATGTGGGACTCGATCCCGGGTCTCCAGGACCACACCCTGGGCTGAAGGGCGGTGCTAAACTGCTGAGCCACTCGGGCTGCCCTCCTTTCTCTTTTCTTTTTGATAAGTCTAGCTAGGAGTTTATCAATTGTATTAATTTTTTAGGATACAAAAATACTAATTTAAAGGGATATGTGTACTTCAATGTTTATAGCAGCATTATTAATAATAACCAAATCATGGAAAGAGTCCAAATGTTCATTAACTTATGAATGGATAAATAAGTTGTAGTGTATATATAACATATATACATATATATTTATATACACATAAATAAGTTAAACTGCATATAAAATCTTTTTTAAAACTTTTATATGCAAAAATTTTTTTAAAAGATTTTATTTATTTATTCATGAGAGACACAGAGAGAGGCAGAGACACAGGCAGAGGGAGAAGCAAGCTCCCCACAGGCAGACCAATGCGGACTCGATCTTGGAACCCCGTGATCCCGCCCTGAGCCAAAGGCAGACTCTCAACCACTGAGCCACCCAGGCGTCCTGAGTTGTAGTGCATATATAATGTATATACACAACAGAGTATCAGTCATAAAAAAAAGAATGAAATTTTGTCATTTGCAATGACAGGGATGGCGCTAGAGTGCACTATGCTAAGCAAAATAAATCAATCCGAGAAAGACAAATACCATGTGATTTCACTCATATGTGGAATTTAGAAAACAAAACAAATGAACATGGGAGAGAAGACACAGGCAAACTGTAAAACAAACTTTTACTATAGATAACAAATTGCTAGTTACCAGGGTGGGTGGAGGTTGGGGGATGGGTATAAAGGAGGGTACTTGTGATGAGCACCAGATTTTGTATATAGGTGTTGAATTACTAAATTCTAAGCCTGAAACTAATATTACAATGTATGAACTAACTGGAATTGAAATAAAAACTTGAGGGGAAAAAATAGAGAACAAAAGTTGGGAAACAAACAAAACCATGTAAATTCTTTAAAATACCAATTAAACATTCTAGAAATAAAGTTACCGGCATTTTAAAAAATTCAACAGGGGTGTCTGGTTGGCACAGTTGGTTAACCATCCAGTTCTTGGTTTTGACCCAGGTTGTAATCTCAGGGTTGTGAGATGAAGCCCTGTGTTGGGCTCCACACTCAGTGCAGAGTCTACTTTAGTTTCTTTCTCCCTCTCCCTCTGCCCGTCCCACTTATGCTCTTGTTCTCTCTCTCTCTTTCAATGTTTAAATTAAATAAATCTTTAAAAAACCATTAAAAACAAAGCCATTAAAAAATTTAAAAATGGGCAGCCTGGGTGGTTCAGTGATTTAGCGCTGCCTTCAGCCCAGCGCGTGATCCTGGGGACCTGGGATCGAGTCCCTCATCGGGCTCCCTGCATGGAGCCTGCTTCTTCCTCTGCCTATGTCTCTGCCTCTCCCTCTCCTGAATAAATAATTTTTTTATTTATAAATAATTTTTCTCTCATGAATAAATAATTAAAATCTTTTAAATAAATAAATAAAATAAAATAAAATAAAAAAATTCAACAGATAGAATAAACTTTAGGCCAGACATAAAAGAATAAATAATTCATAATTTGGAAGATAATACTAAGTATAATACAAAGATAAAAGATGAGGGACACTTGGGTAGCTCGGTGGTTGAGCATCTGCCTTTGGCTCAGGGCACGATCCTGGTCCGGGGATTGAGTCCTGGCATCAGGCTCCCTGCGAGGAGCCTGTTTCTCCCTCTGTCTGTGTCTCTGCCTCTCTGTCTCTTTGAATAAATAAATAAAATCTTAAAAAAAAAAGATGAAAATTATGAAGGACACAAGAGAGACCCTGAGAGGCTAAAATATACATCTAATAGGAGAAGAAAAGGATAGAGAGGATGGCAGTGAAGCAGTATTTAAAAAGATATCTCTGAGACAAAAGACATAAATCAGATTAAAGTGTTGAGCAAGATAACTAAAAATATACCTACATGATAGACACATTGCAGAATCCACAGAACATTAATGATAAATAAAATAGCTTAAATGAATGGTAAGAATGATTAACTCCATGAGGAATGGCAGGAGTTTGACAGATGGCCTCTTGACAACAGTGATAGATGCCAGGTGACAATGGAGTAGTACTTTGAAGGGCTGAGAGAAGATAAATGACAACCCAGAATTCTCCACCTGGTTAAACCATTACTCCAGAGGGTAAAATGAAGATATTTTCAAGAAAATGAAAACTGAGCGCATTTACCACCCACAGGCTTTTGTGAAAACAACAGGTCTATGAATATTTAGAAATTTACAATTTGAAATCAAAAAAGCATAGGAAAAAAAAAAAGCATAGAAAACCTGAAGTTTTTGCAGAGTTTTCCACAAACTCATTTGGGAGCAAACATGACCTGGACTAGTTTATGAGGCTATCTTTGGTCTTTATTTATTCTTCTTAATATAAATATATGTTTCACTGTGGAAATTTTAACATACTTGACCATGGGCTGCTACGCCAGCCCCACTGGAGGTACAATATCACATCTGGTTTGTGCAACATATTGCCTTTATAAAATCCAAAAGTTTGCCAATTCCAAAATAGAGAGGTCCAAAAGGATAAATGATTGTGGACCTATCTTAAAGAATGATATACTTTAGTAAGAAAATAATTGAACCAAGAAGGAAGGAACAGAATGAAGAACAGTAGTGAGCATAAAAGTTGATATATGTTGATAAACTTAATTAATTATTGATCTTTAAAAGTAATGAGTAGTTTTTTACATTTAAAAAAGTAGAAGTCAAAAGGAATAAGGCACATTCAAATTGGAAAGGAAAATGTAAAACTATTTGCAGATGACATGATCCTATGTGTAGAAAATCCTAAAGGATTCCCCAAAAAGCTACTAGCCCTAATAAATTCAGCAAAGATGCAGGATACCAGATCAACACACAAAAATCAGTTGTGTTTTTATACACTGTAATCAACAGTCAAAAGAAAATTAAGAAAGCAATTATAATAGCATCTTTTTTTAAAAAAAGATTTTATTTATTTATTCATGAAAGAGAGAGAGAGGCGCAGAGACACAGGCAGAGAGAGAAGCAGGCTCCATGCAGGGAGCCCAATGTGGGACTCAATCCCGGGTCTCCAGGATCATGCCCTGGGTCAAAGGCGGCATTAAACCACTGAGCCACCTGGGCTGCCCTATAATAGCATCTAAAAGAATTAAACACTTAGGGATACATTTTTTTGAAGAGTTTATTGATTTATTAGAGAGAGAAGGAGCACACATGTGATTGGTGAGAGGGGCAGAGGGAAAGGGAGAGATTCTTTTTTGTTCTTTTCTTTTTTTAATAAAATAATTTTTTATTGGTGTTCAATTTACCAACATACAGAATAACACCCAGTGCTCATCCCGTCAAGTGTCCCCCTCAGTGCCCGTCACCCACTCACCCCCACCCCCCGCCCTCCTCCCCTTCCACCACCCCTAGTTGGTTTCCCAGAGTTAGGAGTCTTTATGTTCTGTCTCCCTTTCTGATATTTCCCACACATTTCTTCTCCCTTCCCTTATATTCCCTTTCACTATTATTTATATTCGAAAGGGAGAGATTCTTAAGCAGACTCTATATTGAGCATGGAGCTTGATGTGGTGCTTGATCCCATGACCCTGATATCATGACCTGAGCCAAAACCAAGAGTTGGATGCTTAACCCACTGAGCCATCCAGGCACCCCAGGCATAAATTTAACCAAGAAAGCAAAAGATTTGCACACTGAAAACTACAAAACACTCCTGAATGAAATCTAAAAATCAGATTAAATGGATAGACATCCTGTGTTTATGAGGAGGAAGACTTTCAACATTGTTTAAGATGTCAGTACTATCCAAAGAAATCTGCAGATTCAACACAATTTCTACCAAAATTCCAACAGACTTTTCACAGAAATGGAATAGCTGATCCTCAAATTCATATGGAATTGCAAGGGGGTTCAGAAAGCCAGAACAATCTTAAAAAAGAAGAATGGAGTTGGAAGACTCAAACTTCCTAACTTTGAAACTTAATACAAAACTACAGTACTGTAAACAGTATGCATTGGCATAAAGACAGACATATAGACCACTGGAATAGTATAGAGAGCCCAGAAACAAACCCTTGTATGTATGGTTGGTTGATTTTCAACAAGGGTGCTGTTCACTGGGGAAATGACTATTTAGTGAAATGACTATTCAACAAATCTTTCCAGCTGAGGGGTGGTGCTGGGGAAATTAGATATTCACATACAAAGGAAGGGAGTTGACTCCTACCTTTTACATTATATAAAAATTAACTCAATGTGCTTATGTGACTCAGTCGGTTAAGGAGCTGGCTCTTGATTTCAGCACCAGTCATGATCTCAGGGTCCTGGGATTGAGCCCTGCATCAGGCTCCACACTCAGCAGGGAGTCTGCTTAAAAATTCCTTTTCTCCTTCTCTCTTTGCTCCTCCCTCTCGCTCTCTCTCTCGCTCTAAAATAAATAAATCTTTTAAAATAATAATAATTAATTCAAAATGGATCAAAGACCTAAATTTAAGAGCTAAAACTATGAAACAATGAGAAGAAAACAAATGTTTTTATAGCATTGTAATTGGTTATCACACCAAAAGCATGGGGAACAAAAGAAAAAAATCAGTAAAATGGACTTCATCAAAATTAGGAACTTTTTTTTTAAGATTTATTTATTTATTTGTGATAGAGAGAGAGAGAGAGAGAGAGAGAGGCAGAGACACAGGCAGAGGGAGAAGCGGATCGCGTCCTGGGCCAATGGCAGGCGCCAAACCGCTGAGCCACCCAGGGATCCCCAAAATTAGGAACTTTTTTGCATCAAAATGTACTATCAGGAAGGCAAGAAGCCAATCTGCAGAATAAGAGGAAATATTTTCAAATTATATATCCGAAAAGGGATTCATACCCAGAATATATAATGAACTCCTACAACTCAACAACAAAAAGTTATTAAAAAATGGGCAATGAACTTAGACATTTCTCCAAAGAAGATATACATATGTGCAATAAGTACATGAAAAGATGATCAGCACATCTTACTCATTGAAGAAATACAAATCAAAACCAGAATGAGATTCTACTTCACACCTACTACCATGATTATTAAAAAAAATAGGAAAAGAATTTGGTGAGGATTAGAACCCTTTTGCATTGATGTGAGAATATAAAATGGTGCAGCTACTGGGGAATACAGTTTGGTGGTTCCTCAAAAGATTAAATATATAATTCCTCTTCTGGGTATATACACAGAAGAAAGCAGGATATCTGAAGAAGAGATATTTGTATACCAATGTTTATAGAAGCATTATTCATAATAGCCAAAGGTAGAAAAAAATCCATGTGTTCATCAGCAGATGAATGAATAAACAAATGTGGCATATACATACAACGGAATATTATTTTTCCTTAAAAAAGAATGAAATTTGGGGATCCCTGGGTGGCGCAGCGGTTTAGCGCCTGCCTTTGGCCCAGGGCGCGATCCTGGAGACCCGAGATCGAATCCCACATCAGGCTCCTGGTGCATGGAGCCTGCTTCTCCCTCTGCCTGTGTCTCTGCCTCTCTCTCTCTCTCTCTCTCTCTCTCTCTGTGACTATCATAAATAAATAAAAATTTAAAAAAAAAGGAATGAAATTTTATTAATCCCAACATGGGTGGACCTTAAAAACTTGGTGAAATAAGCCAGGGGCACCTGGTGGCTCAGGTGGTTGGGTGGTCACTTTTAGTTTCCGCTCAGGTTATGGTTTTGAGGTTATAGGATCAAGTCCCACATCAGGCTCAGCAGTCAGTATAGAGTCTGCTTGAGATTCTCTTCCTCTCCCTCTTCCTCCCTGTCTGCCCCTCCCTCTGCTTGTGGGCATGTGTGTGTGCTCTCTCTTTAAAATAAATGAATGAATGAATCAATGAATAAATAAGTCAGTCAGTCACTTTTAAAGTGAGGGCAAAATACCGTACAGCTCCACTTATAAGAGGTACCTAGAATAGACAAATGCATCGAGAGGGAGGGTAGAGTAGAGGTTACCAACATCTAGGAGGTAGAAGGAGGAATTACTGTTTAGTGTATATAGGATTTTTGTTGAGGATAATGATAAAGTTCTCTGAATGGGTAATGGTAATGGTTAACAGCATTGTGAATGTATTTAAGCCACTGAATTGCACACTTACAGTAGTTAAAATGATAAATATCATGATTAAAATAATAAGTATTACAAGCATTTTACCATATTAAAATTTTTTCAATTTAATAAGACAGAAGTCAAATTCTAGAAAATAGTATCAGAAGATAAGAAAAGTGCTCATAAGTTAATTAGAGTGTGCTTTGGTTCTTGTCTTGCTTTGGAGAGGAATAAAAATAACGAGCGACTTGATATTTTTAAAAATGTGTACCTACTAATTTGAAAAGATATATGCATCCATGTTTATTTAGCATTATTTAGAATAGCCAAGATATGGAAGCAACCTAAGTGTCCATCAGTACATGAAAGGATAAAGAAGGTATGGTTTATATATACAATGGAATATTATACTCAGCCATTAAAAATAGAAATTTTATTATTTTTATTATTAAAAAATAGAAATAAATAAAAATAAAAAAATTATTTTTATTATTAAAAAATAGAAATAAATCTTGTCATTTCTGACAACAGGGATGAACCTACAGGGTATTACGCTAAGTGAAATAATTCAGAGAAAAAGAAATACCATATGATTTCAATTATATTTGGAATCTAAAAAACAAAACAAATGAACAAACACACATACACTATAGAGAGTAAGATGGAGTCTCTCATGTCAAGCAGAGGCCCATGTCCAGCAATGATGCAAGAAGCTAAGGGTTCTAAAGCTATCAGATATCACCAAGACCACACCAGCTGACAACACCCCAGAACTGGTAACAAGCAAATGCAGAGGAGGTCTCCAGGGGCTCAAGACTGATTAAATCCGGGGCGCCTGGGTGGCTCAGTGGTTGAGCGTCTGCCTTCGGCTCAGGGCGTGATCCTGGAGTCCGGAATTGAGTCCCACATCGGGCTCCCTGAATGGAGCCTGCTTCTCCCCATCCCCCTGCTCTGCCTCTCTCTCTCTCTCTCTCTCTCTGTCTCATGAATAAAACAAAAACAAAAACTTTTAAGCTCATTAAATCCCTCTAAAAAGGAGGGGTTTTGCAGCAAACTGTAGACTCTCCAGACACTGACCCCTCAACGTATGACCACTTAAAAAAGGCAGCCACTGCCAAAGGCTCTTCCTGATTCATCTCTGAACAGAACTGAGATCCTCCACTGCTTGAACAGAATAAGCAGAAAGTGCCTAGAGCAGATCTGGACCTGACTGAGGCCTTATTTCAACTGTGCACCCACAGACTGACTTTGCGTTTGGTTCGTTAACTTCCTACCCTTTGTGTTATCTTGTTTGTTGTGTGACTTAGGTCTTGTGTTTTGCTTTGTGTGCCATGTAAGAAGCCAAGTTAATCAGATGGTGAAATGTCATTGAGTTTGGAATCCTGAACCTGCTTTATAATTATGTTAACCTTGCTTTATGACTACTACATAAAGTTGACAGTGCGGAAAGACATAACTTGTGTGTGTACCTTCATAGTATGCTCATGACATACACAAACAGAAACAGTTTCATAAATACAGAGAACAGACTGATAGTTGCCAGAGAGGAGAGGGTGGAGGATGGGCAAAATAGGTGAAGGGGATTAAGAGGTACCATCTTACAGTTATAAAATAAATGAGTTGCAGGGATGAAAAGTATAGTGTAGGGAATATAGTCAATAATACTGTAGTAACTTTGATGGTGGCAGATGGTGACTATACTTATCATGGTAAGCACTGTATTATATATAGAATTGTCAAAATCACTGTGCTATACATATGAAACTAATATAACATTGTATGTCAACCATACTTCAGTTAAAAAAATGAAAAGTGTGTGGCTAAATATGCATATTGAATTTTTAAAAGAAATTTTAAGAAGTTATAGATTCTTTTGTAACTTCCAATCTAGTAGAGGGGGGCGGAAATAATTTAAAAAAGAAAGAAAAGGGGATCACTGGGTGGCTCAGTGGTTTAGCGCCTGCCTTCGGCCCAGGGCGTCACCTGGAGTCCTGGATTGAGTCCTGCATCGGATTCCCTGTATGGAGCCTGCTTCTCCCTCTGCCTGTGTCTCTGCCTCTCTCTCTCTGTCTCTCATGGATAAATAAATAAAATATTTTTTAAAAAAGAAAGAAAAAGGAGTACCTGGGTGGCTCAGTTGGTTTAGCATCCAACTCTTGATTTCAGCTCAGGTCGTGATCTCAGAGTCATGAGATCAAGCCCCACCTCAGGCTCCATTCTCTGTGGAGTTGTTTGAGATTCTCTCTCTCCATTTCCCTCTGCCCTTGCCCCTTGCTCTCTCTCTCTCTCTCTCAAAATAAATAAAAACTTAAAAAAAGAAAAGAAAAGAGGGATACCTGGTGGCTCAGTGGTTGAGCATCTCTTTGGCTCAGGGCATGATCCCAGGTCCAGGGATCAAGTCCTGCATCAGGCTCCCTTCATGGAGCCTGCTTCTCCCTCTGCCTATGTCTCTGCCTCTCTCTGTGTGTCTCTCACAAATAAATAAATAAAATCTTAGAAAAAAGAAAAGAAAAAAAAAACTTTCCTTTTTTTTAAGATTTTATTTATTTATTCGTGAGAGACACAGAGAGAGAGAGAGAGAGAGAAAGAGAGGCAGAGACACAGGCAGAGGGAGAAGCAGGCTCCATGCAGGGAGCCCAATGTGGGACTTGATCCTGGGTCTCCAGGATCACACCCCCAGCCGTAGGCAGCGCTAAACCACCGAGCCACCCGGGCTGCCCCGAAAAAAAACTTTCCTAATACAATAGAAAGCAGGAAAAGAAAAACAAGTCAAAGAAAAATAATTCACAGAAATGACATAAGAAGATGGCAAAAATTAAATATATATTTTTAAAACTCATACAGAGACTGTAAGATTGGGTAAAAAAAAGAAATCTAACTATATACTACTCACAAGAGAAATATCTAAACCAAAATGACCCAGGAGGATCGAAATTAAAAACATAGGAAAAGATATACCAGGCAAATACTAATCAAAGTTGGTATTGCCATATTACAATACTAATATCAGATCAAAGTCTTGGACTTCTAAAAAGTTTATAAAATGTTAACCTTCACTATTTCTAGTGTGGCTGACTACAAATATAAATCTGATACTTTCTACCTGGAATTACTTATCTATTCTTTCTAATGTTTCTAAATCAACTACCAAAGGGATTTATGGAGTCATATATACTATGTGTTAGTTGATGTGATGGAGACCAAGATGAGTACAGCCTAATTACAACATAGAACTGATAGTTCTGTAGAGGATAAAAGTCCAGTAACTTTTTTTCAAAGGCAGCAGATTGTGAGTACCTTTAGAGAGTTATACATGAGGCATGATGGGAATTGGGCATGAGTGTAGAATCAGGAAGAAACTTCATGCAAAATGTGGCATTTAAGATGGTCCTGAAAAACTGGATAGAATTTTAACAGATGGAGTAGGGAAAAGTTATTTCAGGTTGAGAAGTAGTAAAGCTTTGAGCAATATGTTGTATTTTCTGCTTTTTCATTACAGCCATCTTATCTAAAAGAATTTTCACTGATTATATTATCTGTAAACTCTTTAAGTGGTTATGATCTCCATACTGACCAGCTAAATTTTTTTGGTAGGGATTATTTTAAGGGAGTAGTGGAAATACAACTATAAATCTTTTTGTATTCAATATTGTATATATTGTATGTCCTTGGCCAATCAGTTTGTTTTTTAACATTCATATTTTATAACTTCTTATGTAAATTCTAATCTGTATAATGAGTCTCAACCAAATTCTTCAATGCATAAATTATTCCCTAGTTTTATTTTTTTTTTTAAGACTTATTTATTTATTCAGAGAGAGAGAGAGAGGCAGAGACACAGGCAGAGGGAGAAGCAGGCTCCATGAAGGGAGCCCGACGTGGGACTCAATCGGGGTCTCCAGGATCACACCCCGGGCTGCAGGCGGCGCTAAACCGCTGCGCCACCGGGGCTGCCCTATTCCCTAGTTTTAAAAAAGATGCGTATGTGGGGATCCCTGGGTGGCGCAGCGGTTTAGCGCCTGCCTTTGGCCCAGGGCGCAATCCTGGAGACCCGGGATCAAATCCCACTTCAGGCTCCTGGTGCATGGAGCCTGCTTCTCCCTCTGCCTATGTCTCTGCCTCTGTCTCTGTGTGTGTGACTATCATTAAAAAAAAAAAAAAAGATGTGTATATATATTTTTTAAAGATTTATTTGTTTCTATTTAGAGAGAGAGAGAGAGAGTACGTTCGTGGGTGCGGGCAAGCAAAGGGGTGGGGCAGAGGGAGAAGGAGGGAGAGAATTTCAAGTAGGCTCTCCGCTGAGCATGGAGCCCAATGCTGGGTCAATCAAACAACTCTGAGATCATGACCCTAAGATCATGACCTGAGCTGAAACCACAAGTTGGGATGCTCAACCCACTGAGCTACCCAGGTGCCCCTAAAAAATATATTTTTAGAAACCTACACTAAGGATATAATTTCACTAGTATAGTTTCTCTACAGCCCAGACTATGACCTAGACACCAGCTTTTTTCCCATGGGGGTATGAAGCATACTTTGGGACTAATTCTTTCCTGGATAGTTTCATAAATTTAAACTAGATTACTATCATTTTAGACTTCATTTGCTAGAAATGTGACCTACTCCATTTACCTTTAACAGCTCATTTGCTTTATTTTTCATTTTCCTTTGCTCAAGACAACAGCTTGCAAACTGCATGGCTAGGTTAACGCTTTCTTTGCTTTTTAAAAATTTCTCTTCCAACCTAATTCTTTACCAGATGTTTTCCTCATGCTTCCTCATAGTGTCTCAGAAGTAGATTTCTACACTAGTTTTCCATGGGGAGAAGAAGAGTATGTAATTTGCTTTTTCATACAGTGTTGTTAATATTAACAGGAAGAGGCTAACTTTATCTTAAGTGATAACATGCTGTATGTTAAAGACAGGTTAGATACTTCCCTCAGAATTTGGTCAGGGAAAAGGAAAATGGAACAGATGACTCCTAAAATTTTTTCCTGTTCAGTTCAGAGATTCGGCTTTTCCCTCACTTTAAAGGTCAGTAAGTAAAAAGTGGCATTTGGAATTTCCACTGTCTTTATTGCTTTGCCATCTTCAGTTTAATGCCTGCTTCTCTACAAAGATTAACATATTTTCCACTCGTGATTTACTTGTTCAGGGAATTTAGGAGTTTTCTGGAACCTGAACTCTGCCTTTAGTTGTGATGATTACTGGATAATTGCCTACTCTTTGGTGGAATTTCCATTTTTAGGTTACGCCAGGCCCTACAGCCTTTATTTCTTTGGCAGAAGAACCCAAAGGCAATGGAGTATATTTTTTCCCCTTCTCCAGCCCAGCTTGAACAATGACTCACTAGGGCCCTGGGACTTTGCTTCATACTCTCATTCAGGGGCTACTTTCTACCCTTGTTCTTCTTATTTGCCTTAATGTTCTATTTTAAGCCTTTCATATCCTTTGGCACATGGATTTGCCTCTGAGGTTATTGTTAAAAAGGTATCCATCACCTCCAAACTGGAACAGACAATCCAGTTATGTCCTCATGGGCCATGTTGTTCTTATGGCAGTTGATGTAGGTCAGAGAGAGTACAGAAATAATATCATTAAGGAAACATAATTCCAAATGTGGTAGGAGAAATGTTCTCCAAAAAGATACAAGTGCCAATGTCATCCAGTTAAAAACTGAAAGATTTCCCTCTATTTGAGATGCTCCCTTGACTGATTAAAAGTCCCTCAGTGTGTATATGAGGGAGGTAACAACCACTCAGAGGAATTGGACTCCTGGAGTTTTCAGAAGGATATGCTTATATGAAGGAATTTCTTCATTGAAAGACCTGGTCTATTCTATAGTTCAGAGTCCTGTTGGAGAAAAAAGATTTTCCTCCTTTTTGGCAAGGTTCTATGTGGTTTTTTATTTTTCATTCTGACTCTAGCCTTCCATAACTTATCATCTAATGATGATTCCTTGATTTTTCTCTTTGCAGTTTTAACAGTGTATGTCAGGGAACTCACATTCTCTTTCGGGAATTCAGCTTCATCCAAGCCACCCCTCACAATAGGGCATCATTCTTACGGGCCTTCTGGAGATGCTTCCGAACTGTGGGCAAAAATGGCGGTAAGTCTTCCCAAATTCTTTTCTGGCCTTCCTTTCTTCCTTCCAACCCTCTGTCTTTCTTTTGTTCCTATAAATCTTGTTGGAGTAAGTAATGTTTGAGGCTCTGTGAACACCTTACTTTTGAGGAGCTATCATCTTGTGTCACAGATACTGTCACCATTACTAGAGCATCACATCACTAATGATGTCTGTTAGAAGCCAAGTGCAGTTCTGAGCACTTTATGTGTGGTAATTCATTTACTCTTCACAACAGTTCTCCATGGTAGGTACACCATAAGCCCCATCTTATAACTAATGAAACTATAGATCACAAGAGTTGAGTTACTTGACAAGGTTATACAGCAAATGCTGGGGTGGGATTCATACACAGGCAGTCTGGTTCCAGAGCCTTTGCTCTTGGCAAATATTAAAATACCATGCAGCAAATTGAAGAAATGATGTGAATACAAAGAAGGAAACTCCTGAGGGAGTGTGGAGGTAGGATGGGACACTAATGTTAGAGAAAGGGGAGCAAGTAGATTAGAGAAGGCTCTCCTGAGAACTGGTTGTTTGGTCTAATTTGGGAAGGAAGAGTAGGAGTTTTCTACATGGATAAAGGAAAGAAGGAGGTAGAGCATGTGCTGTGGTGTAGAAGCATAAAAAACTTGGAATATTTAAGACCATGAGAAAATTAGAATGACTAGAGTTTGTGAAGGGGGTTAGGGGTTAGGGTTTGTGAGATAAGCTTGTGAAGGAATAGGAGAGTCAGGTCCTGAAAAACCATTTTGCCATAAAAAAAGAAATTGGATTTTGTTCTATGGGTTAAAGGATTTTATTCTGAAGAATGGTGTGATGATATGAGTTCCAGTCATTTGAAAGACAGTAGAGAAATGGCTTTAGAGGGTGGGTAACTGACTGGCTCAGTCAGTTAAGTGTCTGCCTTCAGCTCAGGTCATGATCCCAGGGTCCTGGGATCAAGCCCTGTGTTGGGCTCCTTGCTCTGTGGGGATCCTGCTTCTTCATTTCCCTCTGCAGCTCCCCCTGTTTGTGCTCTCTCACTCTCTGTCAGATAAATAAATAAAATCTCTAAAAGAAAAAAAAAAAAAGATATTACTTAGAGGGTGAGTCTGGAAGCAGGGAGCATAGTTAGGAGACTTGCAGGAGTGAGAGATAATAAGAGCCAGACCTAAGGCAGCATCCATGGAAGGGGCACTTTCAGAGATAGAATCTACAGGATTTGGTGATAGGGCTTGGTATGTAAGGTAAGCGAGAAGACTTGTGATAAATTTCCAGGTAAGTGTATGGTCCTGAAGCATTAAGTACACTCACAGTCTTCTTCTTTTTTTTTTTTTTTTTTTAAGATTTTATTTATTTATTCATAGAGACACAGCTAGAGAGAGAGGCAGAGACACAGGCAGAGGGAGAAGCAGGCACCATGCAGGGAGCCTGATGTGGGACTCGATTCCGGGTCTCCAGAATCACGCCCTGGGCTGCAGGCAGCGCTAAACCGCTGCGCCACCGGGGCTGCCCCACTCACAGTCTTCTTAAGTCATTGCTACCATTTGTCTCCAGAACTTTTTCATCTTCTCAAACTGAAACTTTGTACCCATTAAACAATAACTCTCCATTCCTCCCTTCCTCCAGCCCCTACCAAGCACCATTCTATTTTCTGTCTCTATGAATTGGACTATTCTAGGTACCTCATATTAGTGGAATCATACAATATTTATCTTTTTTGTGAGTGATTTATTTCATTTAATGTAATGTCCTCCAAATTCATGCATGTTGTGACATGTGTCAGAATTTCTGCCCTTTTTAAGCCCGATTACTCCACTGTATGTATACATTTTATTTCTCTGTTCATCTGCTGATGGACACTTGGGTTGCTTCTGCCTTTTGACTAATGTGAATTATTTCACATGTTAAGTTTTTGAAAAGTTGAAATTTCTTGGGTACACAATTAAAAAGCTTTATCAAGAAGCAGGCAATACAGGTTAGTACAGGCTAGTTCCTAGAAATACAGATTTGGGGAAGTAGAATAAAGTTTATTAAAGTAAGATTTTCATTTCACCTTAAAATCTTTGAGAGAAGAGCTATATGCACTAGAGAATGCAAGTCATCTTTTATTTGCTTACAGTTGATTTGGCATCTTTGATTATATTCCAAGGAAAATACTTTTTAAAAACACTGATTGAAATAAGTATTTTTAAAGGCAGTTTCTGTAGTGATCATAACTTAAAGTAGAGGAAGACCTAGACTATTTCCTCATTCATGTAACAGGTATTTCTGGTAGACTTCTGTGTTCCTGGTGCCGAGGGTATAGTACATAAACAGGTACACTCCCTCTATATAAAGTAGCAGTAGCTGCCAAGACTTTTTTTCTAAAACTCTTTCCACTGTGTGTCTTATTAGATCATTTCCACTATCCTAAGAAATAAGTAAGGTATGTCCATTTTATAAATAAGTTGTGTAACTCATAGAAGGGTTGCAGACTACATTAGAAAGAAAGTTGGAAATGGAACTCAGACTTGCTAATATGTTAATATGATATTTCAGTTATTTTTATTACACCAATAATGGCTTCTGTGACACGTAACTCAAAAGATTTTCCATCTCAATTACACTACTGAACATAAATACTTAGTGTACTGAGAATAGCATCATCTTTTTAGACTGTATGCACTAGTTCACTCAATTTTAAGTGAACTACCTCAGAGAAACTAACCCATCAGTCTCTACGTAAACAAAACTGGGAGCTCTAAGTATACAGGTAAAGTTTGTAGTATTTCATCAGAACCTATTTTTCCCAATCCTTTCCCAGGTCAGCAAATATTTATTGAATGCTCACTATATTGAATAATGGTACTTACAGCTAGAGCTGTTTTTTTGTGGAATAGGCACATGGAGATAGCTATAGACAGTCTTTAGATCTCTTTAATCCTTTTCCTGATTTGGAAGTAGGCCCTCTTCCAGAATTTATTTACTATCACAAGGGATCCATATAGCATTTGGACTCTGAGCAGATATAGGTTTCTTTTTTTTTTTTTTTTTTTTTTGGTTTCTTTACCTTTCTTACAGCAGCTGCCAGTGATTCATCCAGCTGCTAAGAGGAAGCAGCTCCAAGTTCTCCCTGTTTTTCCTGTGCCATAAACAAGATCTGGATTTTATCCTGGATATTTATTGTTATACTTCTTAATCAGACAGCCTCTGGTTTCTTAAAAGACTAAATACAACATTTGCATCTAGATGACCCTAAAATCTTTAGTTAAATCATTTTAATATATTCTCAATTTCTTCTGGGAAAATTTAGAACATCTTTCAGTCCCGGAGCATGTCAGTCCCCAATTTTAATCTAGAATAAGCAAAAATACTCAGAGGCAGAGTTCCAAAAGAAAGTATTAAGCTCCATTTTTTCAATTAGAATGTCACGTACCTGACTCCTACTCAGTGGACCTGATTCTATATTGCTATTCTGCAGATGACTTCCTTAGAACATCTTGTACATATTTTAGAATTATCAAGAAGAAACTAGGTCTTCTGGGAAACAGCAAAAGAAGAGCAGAGTTCCAGCATAACATATCTAAAAATGAAGCCACCTGTAGATAACTAAGGACCTGATCCCTTCTGGCAAGGAATCATTTATCCCAGTTTTTAGCAAGTTTAGGGATGCAGTGTCATTTCTGCATGACTGAGTACTGAATGATGCTAATTTTCCTGTGTCTGAAATTCAAATAACCTCATGAAGATTGTAGTAAACCTCTTGCTCTCTAGGCAACTTTAGAATCTTGGAAGCAAAAAGATCTATCTATTCATATGTAACAAGCTTTAAAAATTCAACTTCTCACTTGGTATTTCTTTCAGTGTGCAAGTTTAATCTGAATTTCCCGAGTCTGGCAAAGATTAAAATTCCCTGAAGTAAATCTTTACTTCTGCTTAGGGATATTGGCTTAAAGAGCTATTGTCCACAGTTTATTTTTACGGTTTGTTGGAATTTAATTTTGAGCTTTGTGCTTTTACAAATTATATATATATACACATAATATATACATATATATGTATAATATGTATATGTATAATATGTATAATATATATGTATAATATGTATTATATAATATATATACATATATGTGTAATTTATATATATGTATGTAATTTTTTCCCCATTTAATAAAAGAATGAGAGTTACTTCCTCTTCTGCCCATGAAGAAGTGCTTACTAGGGAATTGTCCTCCTGCCATAAATAACTAAAAAATCAGACAACGTATCTAAAACAACTCTTCCAGACATTGAACAGTTAATCTGGAACTGTGGACTTTAAGAGGCAACTGCCAAGCAACAGTACGGGAGAGGAGATCCAAAGAGCCTAGCAGTCTTACCGAGTTGAGGAGGCAGAGATTGGGATTTGGAGAGGCCAAGGTGGCCAGAATTTGCAGGGCAGAGTACCAAAGAGGAAGGAGTTGCTTAGTAAGCTCCAGAGAGCATCAAGTGGGTATTTGAATCTCTGGCCACAAACTCTGCACATGTGTGGGTTGGAAAAAGAAGCACCAGAAAACAGTAGGCCAAACAATTCCTGGACTATACACAGGGCTAGGAATAGTTCATACTGCTACCAGCCAAAGCGGAGAAACCTCAAAGTACAAAAGGCATTGACACTGGATAGAGCCCTTGGCAGCTTAAAAACAAAAGATTAAACTGGTCTATCTGCAACTAACTTAGCTGAATACCAGAACAAAATTCAGTATTCCTTAAAGGAACTCAATAAAATCTAACACTCAATAACATAAAATCCACAAGGTCTGACATCAGATTAAAAATTACCAGACATTAGAAGAAACAGGAATGTATGACCCATAACCAGGAGAAAAAAATCAATCAGTAGAAACACAGACCCAAAAGAGACAGAGATAATAGAAGTAGCTAACAAGGACCTCTAGTTATTTTAAATTGTATAAATAAAAATAAAATAAAATAAATAAATTGTATAAATATGCTCAAGTGTGTGAAGGAAAACATAGCTATGATTAGGAGATAAATGGAAGATGTTAAAAAGATCCAAATGGGATTTCTAGACATAAAAAATACAATATCAAAAATGAAAATGATAGCAGTGAACATTTATGAAGTTGTCTCATATGCGGAATATCTAATTTTTCTCCACAACAATCGTGTGTGTTAGGTAGATACTTTTATTATCACTTCTGCACAGAATATGAAACTGAGATTCAGAAAGTTAAAGAAGATCTAGTAAGTGAAAACACCGTTGCTGAAGAAGCCAGAAAGCTGACAAGAGGAAGTATTATTTTTTTAATGTGTTCTCCATCAGACAATGTGTAATGTGCTTGAAATACAACTGAGTAAGTGACAATATGTGCCTTTAAGGAGCTCACATTCCAGTAAAGTAGTCTAGAAATAGTTTCCCCAGAGTGTAAGTGATCATTAAAGCTGTGTATAAGATTCAGTGATGGTACAAGGAAGGAAATAGTTCTGCAGGGTTGGGAAAGGCTATAAAATAGACAGTTGGGATAGATCTTGGAGTAGTAGAAAGCTGTTCAACAAATAAGGAGTACATTCTAACAAGAAAAAAAACAAGGTTTTTGAAAGTATGATGATATGAAACAACATGGTTCCTGTAGGACACCGTAAGAAGTTAATTGTGGCTGGTGCTTAGTACATAAGAAAAAAACATCATCCCAGCCAGTCCGTAGAATCTTAGCAATTTGTATGGTATTTTTACATATGAGATTGGCAAAAGCATGGAAAAATCCAAAGGAAGGCAGCTGACAAGATCAGTTAGAAGCCAATACAATAGAACAGGAAGTGGCAGGGAGATAAAGAGCTATTTAAGATTGATTTGACTAGATTTGGGATTGATTGGGTGTAGGAGAGAAGAGTCAAGAATGAATGCCAGAATCTAAAATATTGCCAATTTCTTTCCTCCCTTTCTTTTTCCTTTCCCCTTTTTCCCCCAATGCTTTCACTTTTTATGTTTTGTTCTGAATTCACTGTGATTGTCTTCATAGTCTAGGTATATTCATTCATTCAACAAACATATATGTATTAGTTGCTAGTGATAAAGCAGTAAGTGGAACTAAAATCCTGCTTTCATGGAGTTTGTGGTCTGTAATCAGAGATTTGGGGGAAAAAAAATCCTTGCGTTTTTTTTTGAAAGGCAGAAGATCACACTCTCGGAATCAGAGATTTGCGGTCAGTCTCTATAATCATATGATAAAAATGATTTTTCCTAAAATAGCTAATGTTATGGTGGTTAAAATGATCTCAAGGGAAAATGCAGACAATTAAGGTTGAAATAAAGCTTCTGGTCTGATTTCTGTATATAACTGCCTCAAACTTCCACCTGATTTTCTGTTACTAATCCTCATCCTCACCACTAAAAACCATTCTGTGAGGATTATCAGTGTTTACTTCAAGAGTGAGTGACTGTCTTGTTTGAAATATTAAAGAACTTTTGTTACTTTTGTCATTTTTTAAACAAATAAACAAAAATCCTTCCATGTAATCTCTTCAGTCCTGTGGTTTTCCCTGGCCTGTCCTCTGTACCTGCTCCCACCAGAGCTCCATGGCTCTGTATGTGTTCCAGAAACCTGCCGTGGCCAATAAACAACTTCTTGAATCCTCAGTTCCTGGTGCCTATCTCTCGTTTTACTTATATCTTCTCAATTCTAAGTTTCTTTTTCCATTTTTACTTCCTTCTTCAAAACCTTTTCTCCAGGGAGAACGTTGACCTGTGATGTCACCTCCAGTCATTCACCTCACTACCTCCAGTAACTTTAATTTTTCCCTCTTTTTAATGTTCCTTTATTTTTTTCTATTTCAGTTATTTGGGACTATCACACATGTCACACAAGGATTCCCGGAATGCTTTTGTCACCACCTTGTTTCCCACCCAACCCTCTTCACCCTCCATGCATAATACCCTTAGGTTGCTAACCTCTCTTTATCCTTGTATCGCTCAGTTTAAAGGTCAGCTCCTTAAAGCATCTTTTTTGCCCCTCTCTTCCTTATCTGAATTAGATCCTTCATTATTCTTTTGAAAATCATCCCGTATTTTTTTTTCATATTTTATTTTATTTTTTTATTTTTTTTTAATTTATTTTTTATTGGTGTTCAATTTACTAACATACAGAATAACACCCAGTGCCCGTCACCCATTCACTCCCACCCCCCGCCCTCCTCCCCTTCTACCACCCCTAGTTCGTTTCCCAGAGTTAGCAGTCTTTACGTTCTGTCTCCCTTTCTGATATTTCCCACACATTTCTTCTCCCTTCCCTTATATTCCCTTTCACTATTATTTATATTCCCCAAATGAATGAGAACATATAATGTTTGTCTTTCTCCGACTGACTTACTTCACTCAGCATAATACCCTCCAGTTCCATCCACGTTGAAGCAAATGGTGGGTATTTGTCATTTCTAATAGCTGAGTAATATTCCATTGTATACATAAACCACATCTTCTTTATCCATTCATCTTTCGTTGGACACCGAGGCTCCTTCCACAGTTTGGCTATCGTGGCCATTGCTGCTATAAACATCGGGGTGCAGGTGTCCCGGCGTTTCATTGCATTTGTATCTTTGGGGTAAATCCCCAACAGTGCAATTGCTGGGTCGTAGGGCAGGTATATTTTTAACTGTTTGAGGAACCTCCACACAGTTTTCCAGAGTGGCTGCACCAGTTCACATTCCCACCAACAGTGTAAGAGGGTTCCCTTTTCTCCGCATCCTCTCCAACATTTGTTGTTTCCTGCCTTGTTAATTTTCCCCATTCTCACTGGTGTGAGGTGGTATCTCATTGTAGTTTTGATTTGTATTTCCCTGATGGCAAGTGATGCAGAACATTTTCTCATATGCATGTTGGCCATGTCTATGTCTTCCTCTGTGAGATTTCTGTTCATGTCTTTTGCCCATTTCATGATTGGATTGTTTGTTTCTTTGGTGTTGAGTTTAATAAGTTCTTTATAGATCTTGGAAACTAGCCCTTTATCTGATATGTCATTTGCAAATATCTTCTCCCATTCTGTAGGTTGTCTTTGAGTTTTGTTGACTGTATCCTTTGCTGTGCAAAAGCTTCTTATCTTGATGAAGTCCCAATAGTTCATTTTTGCTTTTGTTTCTTTTGCCTTCGTGGATGTATCTTGCAAGAAGTTACTATGGCCGAGTTCAAAAAGGGTGTTGCCTGTGTTCTTCTCTAGGATTTTGATGGAATCTTGTCTCACATTTAGATCTTTCATCCATTTTGAGTTTATCTTTGTGTATGGTGAAAGAGAGTGGTCTAGTTTCATTCTTCTGCATGTGGATGTCCAATTTTCCCAGCACCATTTATTGAAGAGACTGTCTTTCTTCCAATGGATAGTCTTTCCTCCTTTATCGAATATTAGTTGCCCATAAAGTTCAGGGTCCACTTCTGGATTCTCTATTCTGTTCCACTGATCTATGTGTCTGTTTTTGTGCCAGTACCACACTGTCTTGATGACCACAGCTTTGTAGTACAACCTGAAATCTGGCATTGTGATGCCCCCAGATATGGTTTTCTTTTTTAAAATTCCCCTGGCTATTCGGGGTCTTTTCTGATTCCACACAAATCTTAAAATAATTTGTTCTAACTCTCTGAAGAAAGTCCATGGTATTTTGATAGGGATTGCATTAAACGTGTATATTGCCCTGGGTAACATTGACATTTTCACAATATTAATTCTGCCAATCCATGAGCATGGAATATTTTTCCATCTCTTTGTGTCTTCCTCAATTTCTTTCAGAAGTGTTCTATAGTTTTGAGGGTATAGATCCTTTACATCTTTGGTTAGGTTTATTCCTAGGTATCTTATGCTTTTGGGTGCAATTGTAAATGGGATTGACTCCTTAATTTCTCTTTCTTCAGTCTCATTGTTAGTGTATAGAAATGCCACTGACTTCTGGGCATTGATTTTGTATCCTGCCACGCTACCAAATTGCTGTATGAGTTCTAGCAATCTTGGGGTGGAGACTTTTGGGTTTTCTATGTAGAGTATCATGTCATCGGCGAAGAAATCATCCCGTATTTTTTAGTCATACCGTTTGTTACAGTTTCTAAGTGTTTTTTGGATGACTCTTTACTTAATGTCCATCTCCCTTATTAAACTGTAAGCTTGATGAGAGCAAGAACCTTGTTTGTTTTGCCAATAACTATATTCTTAGCACCTAACATATATAAACAGTTTCTTTTTTGTTATTTAATATGAAGGCTCACCACTTCCCAGTCACTATTCAATAATCTGTGAATAATAAATAAATTATATTATCTTCTCTTATATTAGAGGGTAAGGGTGGTTTTTTTTTTAATTTTTATTTATTTATGATAGTCACAGAGAGAGAGAGAGAGAGAGAGAGGCAGAGACATAGGCAGAGGGAGAGGCAGGCTCCATGTACCGGGAGCCCGACGTGGGATTCGATCCCGGGTCTCCAGGATCGTGCCCTGGGCCAAAGGCAGGCGCTAAACCCAGGGATCCCATAAGGTTGGTTTTGAAAAGAGCTTTATACTCTTTTCAGTTTTGTGTAGGAGCCTTGATTTAAAATGGTAACAATTACTCCTTATTTTTTTTTAAATTTATTTATTCATGAGAAACACAGAGAGAGAGGCAGAGGCATAGGCAGAGGGAGAAGCAGGCTCCCTGTATGGAGCCTGATATGGAACTTGATCCCAGGACCCCGGGATTGTGCCCTGAGCCAAAGGCAGATGCTCAACCACTGAGCCACTCAGGCATCCCAATAGCTAGCTACTCCTTATTGATCACCTACTATAGGCAAGGCACTAAACTTCACATTCAAAGTGCCCCACTAAAAACTGACCCCTTCAAACTATACAATAACAGTTGACACCTGATTAAAATAATATTTAGTACCCTCTGGTGCTTCCAAATAAAGATTAAAAGATTTAGATCTTGATTTGTATGCAAACTTTATTTTTATTTTTCATTTTTGAGAGAGAGAGAGAATGTGAGGGAGGAGGGGAAGACAAAGAGGGAGACAGAATCTTAAGCAGGTTCTACATCCAGTACTGAGCCAAAGTCAAGAGTTAGATACTTAACCAACTGAACCACCCATGCATCCCAGGATCTGCATGCAAACTTTAAACATTGGTGAGGATCTGGGGATCCCTGGGTGGCTCAGCGGTTTGGCACCTGCCTTCGGCCCAGGTCGTGATCCTGTGGTCCCAGGATCGAACCCCGCATCAGGCTCCCTGCATGGATCCTGCTTCTCCCTCTGCCTGTCTCTCTCTCTCTCTCTCTCTCTCTCTCTCTCTCTGTGTGTCTCATGAATAAATAAATAAAATCTTTTAAAAAAATAAAAAAATAAACATTAGTGAGGATCTAACTAGTACTACCTCCTTTTCTTTTGTATTCCGAATTGTGCCTTTATGCTCTGAAAGAAATCACAAACTAGCAGTCAGCTGACTACACGTGCCTTGGCCTGCAGTTATGTTTTCTTTGGCTAGCAATGTTAAAAATAATTTTGGGGGGCTCCTGGGTGGCTCCGTTGGTTAACTGTACAACTCTTGATCTCAGCTCACATCTTCATCTCAGGATAGTGAGTTCAAGCTCTGCATTGGGTTCTGCACTGGGTGTGGAGTCTACTTAGAAATAATTAGATGCCAACATTTAACATAAAAATCTCAATTCAGGGCAACCCGGGTGCTTCAGTGGTTTAGTGCTGACTTTGGCCCAGGGCATGATCCTGGAGACCCAGGATCAAGTCTCGCATCGGGCTCCCTGCATGGAGCCTGCTTCTCCCTCTGCCTGTCTCTGCCTCTCTCTTTCTCTCTCTCTCTGTCTCTCATGAATAAATAAATAAATAAAATCTTTATTAAAAAATCTCAATTCAATTTCACTTAAAGAATAGAAAATTATCCCAATACCATGTCCACATTCCAATAGAAAGGCAATTTGCCAGGCTGAAGGTACAGCTGCTCCCTTTAGACAGGGCATGTGGTAGCCTCAGATTTACCACCATCCCCAGCTGCCTTGCTTCATCTGCTTACATTTCCTGCCTGGCCTCTGTAGGCATTTGAGTTTGCTACCATTGCTAGAACTTCTTGGTTCATTTATAATCATTTGAAAGGTAGAGTTACACTATTAATTCAGAATGAGGAGTCAGGAACTTATTCCTCTACTAGATTCTCTTTCTCTTTTCTCTTTGTTATCTTGATGTCTCAAAAAATTTTGGAATTGAAAGGGACTTTAGAAGTCATCTTGTCTTGAAACTCTGACTAAGGGTTTTAAAATATACTTATCCCTTGATTGTGGTAAAATATACATAACATAAAATTTACCATTCTAACCACTTTTTAAATGCAGAAATCTTTTTTTTTTGTGATAAACTACAAATAACATAAAATTTAACATTTTTGCCTATTTTTAAAGATTTTATTTATTTGAGAGAGAGAGCATGACCAGGGGATTGGGAGAGACAGAGGGAGAACCCAACACTGGCTCCATACCAGGAACCTGAGATCATGACCTGGGCCGAAGGCAGACACTTAACTGACTGAATGAACCATCCAAGCACCGCCATTTTAATCATGTTTAAATGCACAGTTCAGTGGCATTAACTACATTCACACTGTTGTGCAACTATTGCAGCCAACTTTTTTTTTTCTTTTTTCATCTTCCCAAACTGAAACATTTTTACCCATTAAAAAATTACTCTCCATTTCCCCTTCCTCTAGCCCCAAATAATCAGTATTTTATTTTCTGTCTCAATGTCTTTGACTATTCTAAGTATCCCATATAGGTGGAGTTATACAATATTTGTCCCTTTGTATCTGGCTTATTTCACTAAGCGTGATGTTTTCACAGTTCATCCATGTAGCATGTGTCAGAATTTTTCTTTTCTATCCATTGTATGTATAGATCATATTTTGTTTATCCGTTCATCTGTCAACAGACATTTGGGTTGCTTCTACCTTTTGGTTATTGTGAATAACACTGCTATGAACATGGGTGTATGAGTATCTGTATAAGTCCCTGTCTTTGATTCTTGGCCATATACTTAGGAGTAGAATTGCTAGATCATATGATCATAATTATATGTTTAACTTTTTTAGGGAATTGCCATACTGTTTTTCACAGTGGCTTCACCATTTTACATTTTTACAAGAAATTGACAAGGGTTCCAATTTCTCCAGATCCTCAACAACACTTGCTATCACTTGCTATTTCCTGTAATTTTGATAAAAGGCATCCAAATGGGTATAAAGTAGTATCTCATTGTTTTGTTTTGCATGTCCCCAATGAGTAATGAGGTTGAACATCTTTTCATATTGGCTATTGGGTTTTTGGTGTTTTTTTTTTCTTACAAGTTATGTTTTAAAAAATTTCTTTTAATTCCGGTGTAGTTAACATAGAGTGTAATTTTAGTTTCAGGTATACAATATAGTGATTCATGGGACGCCTGGGTGGCTCAGTCAGGCATCTGCCTTTGGCTCAGGTCATGATCCTGGGGTCGTGGGATAGAGTCCCCACATCAGGCTCTCTGCTCAGCAGAGTCTGCTGCTCTCTCTGCCTGCTGCTCCCCTTGCTTGTGCGCTCTCTCTCTCTCTCTCTCTAATAAGTAAATAAAATCTTAAAAAAATATATAGTGATTCAGCAGTTCCATATATTACTCAGCTCTCATCAAGATAAGTATACTCTTAATCTGGTTCACTTATTTCCTCCAGTTAAGAGTCTGTGTCCTGATTTGTCTCTCTTTTTTCCTCCTTTGCTCCTTTGTTTTGTTTCTTAAATTATACATGTAAGTGAAATATAGTATTTGTCTTTAACTTATTGCCTTTAGCATAATTCTTTCTAGTTTGAAAATGGCAAGATTTCATTTTTTATGGCTGAATAATATTCTATTTTGTGTATGTGTATGTGTGTGTACATATATAGGTATATACATCATTTTTGTTCACTCATCTTTGGATGGACATTTAGGTTGCTTCCATAATTTGGCTATTGTAAATAATTCTGCAATAAACATAGGAATATATATATATATATATATATATATATATATATATATATATCCCTTTGAATTAGTGTTTTTGTATTCTTGGGGTAAATGCCCAGTAGTGTGATAACTGGATTGTAGGGCAGTTCTATTTTTAATTTTTTGAGGATCATCCATATTGTCTTCCACAGTGGATACAACAATTTGCATTCCCAACAACAGTGTGCAAGGGTTCCTTTTAATCCATATCTTCATCAACTTGTTTCTTGAGTTTTCGATTTTAGCCATTCTGACAGGTGTGAGGTGTAAGGTGATATCTCATTGTGATTTTTATTTGCATTTCCCTGATGATGAATGATGTTAAACATCTTTTCACATATCTGTTGGCTATCTCTATGTCTTCTTTGGACAAATGTGTAAGTCTTTGCCATTGAATAACATTGTTTTTTTGTTGTTGAGCTGTGGGAGTTCTTTATATATTCTGGATATGAATCCCTTATCAGATAAATGATTTGAAAATATTTTCTCATTCTGCAGATTGTCTTCTTGCCCTCTTAATGGCATCCTTTGATGCACAAGGTCTTAATTTTGATGAAGCCCAATTTATCTACTTTTTCTTTTGTTCTCAACACTTTTGGTGTTATATTTATGAAATCATTGTCAAATCCAGTGTCATGAAGATGTTGGGTTGTTTCCTTCTAAGAGTTTTATAGTTTTAGCTCTTAAGGTCTTTGATGCATTTTGAATTAATTTTTATATAAAGACAAATTATAGGTCAACTTCCTAGTTTCCCCAGCACCACTTGCTGGAAAGACTTGTTGAGTAGTCCTTTCCCCAGTGAATGATACCTTTGTGGAGAGTCAATTGACCATACCATGTGAAGGCTTTTTTAGGGCTCTCTATTCTATTCCAGTGGTTTATATGTCTATCTTTATGCCATACCATACTGTTTTAAGTACTGTAGCTTTATACTAAGTTTCAAAGGTAGGAAGTTTGAGTTTTTGACTTAATTCTTTTTCAAGAGTGTTCTGACTACTCAGGGCCCCTTGCGACTCCATATAAATTCAAGGATCACCTATTCCATTTCTGGTAAAAAGTCTGTTGGGATTTTGTTAGGGATTGTGTTGAATTTGTAGATTTCTTTGGATACTATTGACATCTTTTTTTTTTTTTTTTAGTTTTTTTTTTAAGATTTTATTTATTTATTCATGATAGACATAGAGAGAGAGAGAGAGAGAGAGAGAGAGAGGCAGAGACACAGGCAGAGGGAGAAGCAGGCTCCATGCAGGAACCTGATGTGGGACTGGATCCCGGGTCTCCAGGATCACGCCCTGGGCCAAAGGCCAGCACCAAACCGCTGAACCACCCAGGGATCCCTACTATTGACATCTTAACAATGTTAATTTTTCTATTAAATAACAAAAACTCAACCAAGTGAATTTTATTTTTTATTTTTTATTTATTTATTTATTTTAACCAAGTGAATTTTAAAGATCTAATTGGCTCTATTAATAGATTCATAGAAGTGCTGGGTGGCTCAATTGGTTGAGCATCCATCTCTTGGTTTTGGTTCAGTTCTTGATCTTAGGGTCATGGGATTGAGCCCTGAGTCAGGCTCCATGCTCAGTGTAGGGTCTGCTTTTCCCTCTCCCTCCCCCTTTACCCTGCCTCCCTCATTTGCATGTACTTTCTTGAAAATAAATAAATAAAATTTAAGAATAGATTCATGAATGAGGCAGCATCCCATCTAGCAAGTAGAGGAGAGTTTCATCAAACGACTGAAAAAGAAAAGTTTTTAAAGCTAAAGAGGGAGCAGAAAAAAAAGAAATTATAAGTGAAGATTCCACTGTTTAGGCAAGGGTCACCCTCCTAAGGGGAATAGAAGATGCCTATCAGTAAATTTTCTCATACTGGCCAGATAATTTTCATATTGACTGGTTATAAGTTACATTCCTGGGGGGGGGGTGTTGAAACTGCAGTTAGGTTAGGTATTCCAGTTTTGGTTTACTGACGTAGGACCTTAACCTAAGTGACACCATTTTATTTTAAGGCTTCTTTAATTTCATTCAGCAGTGTTTTATAGTTTTCAATATGCAAGTCTTTCATCTTCCTGGTTAGATTTATTCCTAAGTATTTTAGTCTTTTCACACGGTTGTAAGTGGAACTGTTATTCCTGGTTTCCTTCTCAGACTTTTCATTGCTACTTTATGGAAATGTAGTTGGTTTTTGTATGTTGATTTTTTATCCTCCATCTTTGCAAAATTCATTTATTAGTTGTAATAATGTGTATGTTTTTGGGTGACAGAGATTTTTAAGGTTTGCTACACAGAAGATGATGTCATCTTCAAATAAAGACAGTTTTACCATTTCCTTTCTAGTTTGGATGTCTTTTATTTCTTTTTCATACCTTATTGCTCTGGTTAGAACTTTCTGTTCTGTGTTGAGTGGAAGTGGCAAAAACAGGCATCCTTGTCTTGTTCCTGATGTTGGGGGAAAGCTTTCCAAAATTTAGTTTTGATATAAAAGCTTGTCAAGAAAATTGTGATTCACACAGATAATTAGCTGCAGATACTTAGAGCTTTGTTTTTTAGCATCTTGACATCTAATCAGGTTTTGGTTTTTTTGTTTGTTTGTATTTTGGTTAAACTGAATTAGTTTAGTTATATGTCTAAATATTCAAAAAAGGAGCGATAGTAAATTATTTTTGTTAAAGCTGAGCAAATAATGTGTCTGACAATTGCTCACATTCCTAATTGATGAATAATCACTTTGGAGAAATCAATTAACAATTGTCAAAAAAATAAAAAATAAAAAACAATTGTCCCAGCGAGGGACACCTGTGTGGCTCAGTGGTTGAGCATCTGCCTTTGGCTCAGGTCGTGATTCTGGGGTCCTGGGATCAAGTCCCACATCGGGCTCCCTGCAGAGAGCCTGCTTCTTCCTCTGCCTGTGTCTCTGCTTCTCTCTATGTCTCCATGAATAAATGAATAAAATATTTTTTAAAAATTGTCCCAGCTAGTTTAAAACCTTTTTATGTGGGGAAAAATAAATATGTCTTAAAACATTATATATGAGTTGATTAGTGATGTTATTTCTTAAAAGGAGATATCTCAGAAGCTTCTATGGATTGAATTGTATGCCCCAAAATTCGTATGTTGAAGCCCTAACCCAGGGTGACTACATTTGGACGTAGGGCCTATAAGGATATAATTTAGGTTATATGAGGTCATTAAGGTAGGGCCCTGATCTGAAAGGATTAGTGTCCTTATAAGAAGAGACATCAGAGAGCCTGTGTCCTCTCTTTGCCGTGTAGGGACACTGCCCCTGCTAGCTCCTTTATCTTGGACTTCTAGTCTTCAGAACTGGGAGAAAATACCTTTCTGTTGTTTAAACAATCCAGTCTGCAGTAATGTTATGGCAGCTCAAGCAGATTAATATCAAGGACATCTTTTTACTCACAGTTTCAGCACAGAAAAATTAATTTTGTTTTGCATGCTGAGTCCAAATTCTGTTTTGATTTATCACTAACATTTTATTTGAGGCTATAAGTATGGCAATGTTGTAAGTCATTGAACTATTTGATTTATCTAACATATTGGCAAGATTTCCAAGTTCATAAACCTGTATTTAATAAATTTATTTAAGGTAGAAGTAATAGCAATTGATTTTATTTGACTATTGTTCTGACAGTTCCCTTATGTCGGTTAGAAAACTTTAGTATGAAAGAATAAATTCTGGTATCATTACTGACATCTCTGCAAATAACTCTGAAAAGTCTACAATCTAAAAGTCTTATCCTAATAAAATTGACAGTCCATATTAATTTGTATAATATTTATCCTATAGTGTTTTGAAAAAATGCTTGCCTGATTTTAACTGCTAGTGCTTATCTAACACAACATCTGAGGACATTTTAGTGCCTTGCCTTTGTATGATCCACTACTCCATAAATTTTTTCTACCATTACTTTTCTAGTCCCAGTTCAAACATGACTACATTTTTACCATTTTAGTATCTTAACACTTGAAGACTTTTATTTTGTAATTATCAAACATTTTATAAAATAATCTACTTTGTTTGGTTCCATAACCACATCGTATAGAAGCAAGTAAGAGGAGGACTTGTTAACATCTGTACTCTCACCCAGAAGAATTTAAAGATTTTATGTAACCTCAGCCTTTATGTCAATATAGTCTTGAATTAAAAAGAAATGAAAACAAGCAGGGCAGATAAAAAGGTTTCTAATCAGTGGCATATTTACAGGTTTAAATATATATATATTGTGGAGCAGGAAAAGCTCCACAGTGAGTTAACCTGAAAGCATAGGTTGGTTGTATCTATATAATAAAATTTACTATGTGAAAGATTTAGTGTGCATTTATTTTGTGTTTTTCATAGGTTTTAAATAAAGATATAGTTTTAGTAATAAAAATATTAAAATTAAACATTTGTAGAACCTTATAAATGCCTCTGAAGAATTCTAGTCTTCTGGTTTGAAAACTATTGAAGTACTTCCAACACTTCCCCCATCATATTGATAAAAAATAAGCCCCTTAAATTGGGGTCAAATGTCTCCAACCCAACTGATAAATTCAGGCATTCTCTCAGTCACATACTCTGCCATTAGCATCAAGTGCTCTTGCTCTGATGCTAAATGAATACATATGACGTTTCAGTTTCTGAGACAATGAGTGATTTCCTGAAAGCCTAAAATGTGATCAGAAGAGTTAAGGCATAAGAATGTATTACATTTGTCTGTGATCTTTCATTGCTTTACAGATGGAAGAAAGGCAACTACAAATTTAAATTCCATTTTACCTGTCTTCAAGAGAAAAAAATATAGTTATTGCATCTTTTATTTAAAATTTAAAAATCATGATTCTTATTGTTGGGGAAGTATAGTACTTGCTTTACTATGTATTTCATGCTTTGAAGGACAATAACTGGAATTTGGAAGTTCTTTGAAAATATAGCCAAGGATTTTTTTTAAAAGTTAAGCTGAAGTGAGACTATACTATGAGATGTTATTAAACCCATTCTCTAAAGTAGATGTACCAGAAAACAGAATGGTGTTCCTTAGGCTTCTGAAATCTCTTGATTTCATGGTTCTGTTAGAAACAAAAGTAAATGACTAATTTAAACTTACACACTATGAATCAAAATGAAACCACCTTAGGTTAAAGATGTCAATTTAATAAACCGTACTCAAATTTGGTTGTTTTGGTGGATTTTAAGCTGGCAGTATATAAAAGCAAGTATAAGTAGTGTTGAAAATTTAATCTTTTCCAGTTTTATGTTGCTTGGCATAACCTGCTCGTCATTCACACTGCTGCCACCTGACCCTAAATTAGAACCCTAATTAATTCGAGAGGTTGTCCTAATTAACCCAACACTGGAGAGGTTGTCAAAAAGACAGATTCCTTGATCCCATGTCCAACCTGCTAAATCAGTCAGCAAGAGAGGGATCTGGGACTTTTTCTTTCTTTTCTTTTCTTTTCTTTTCTTTTCTTTTCTTTTCTTTTCTTTTCTTTTCTTTTCTTTTCTTTTCTTTTCTTTTCTTTTCTCTTTTCTTTTCTCTTTTCTTTTCTTTTCTTTTTTCTTTTCTTTTCTTCTTTTCTTTTCTTTTCTTTTCTTTTCTTTTCTTTTCTTTTCTTTTCTTCTCTTTCCAAGCATTTCAGGTGATTCTTATTATCTCTTAAGTGTGGGAAATACTGAATAACTTTTGAAGTTTTTTTTCTCTGCTCCAGTCCTTGCTCTACAGCAGTGGTTTTCAATCCTAGTTGCATATCAAATTCACTTAGGGAACTTTAAAAAAAGTAGTGATGCCGAGGCCCCATCTCAGACTGATTTAATTGGAATCTTTTGGATTGGGCCCTATGCTATTTTTTTTAATGTTTTAAGTTAAAAAAAAAAAGTTTTGCAATGTAACATATGTAGAGAAAGCAAAATGATAAATGTACAGCTCATTAGATTTCTATAAAATAAACATATTATATTCATCCAAATAAAGATAAAGAATATTACCAGTACGGCAGACGATTGCTTCTAGTCATTAATCCCCTCTAACATATCATTATCACCATAATGTTTTGTGCCTGGTTTTGAACTTTATGTAGCTAGAATCATAGAGCATGTAGTCTTCTGTATCTGGCTTCTTTTGCTCAATTTTATATTTCTCATTTGTTGTTGGGCTTAGCTACAATTCTTTCTCATTGTTATACAGAATTCCATTTTGTATATAAACCACAGTTCATCCATCCTACAGTAAGTAGCATTTGGGTTGTTTTCAGTTTGGGGCTGGTACAATGTGCTGTAACCCTACTTTTATACATCTCTTGGTATATAGATTTCTGTTAGGTATGTACTTAGGAGTGAGATTGCTGGGAATGTGTATGTTCAGCTTTAGCGTATATTCCCAGATTTTCCAAAGTGATTTTATCATTCTCCACACTTAAGAGCAGTTTCTGAGAGTTCCTGTGGCTCTGGAACTTTTTGTGGGGCCCATGCATTTTAAAAGCTTTGCAGGTGATCCTGATAACCATTAAAGCTTGAGAATTACTTACTGCAAAACCTTTTATAAATATAATTCTCTAAAGCACAGCTCTGGGCTTGTTCATCCCTGCTTAGAATGTCCATAGTTCTGTATTGCCTCCTAAGGAAATATGAATCCCATTACCTTACATTGTAGGCCACTCATGTTCTAACCTCAGCCTTTCCAACTGCAACTCTCCTACTCATAACCTAGCCTCTAACAACACAAAAACACTTGCTTTCCCCCCAAACACTCCTATGCTTTTCCCCTTGCACACTTTTGTTTTGCTTTTCTGCGTAGAATTTTCTTGCATGTCTGTCACATTTCTGCCCATTCTCAGGTAGACCCAGCTCAAGTAACATGTCTAAAAGTCCTTGTGATTATCACATCCCTCTCTTCCTTGCCTTCCCTTACCTCCATTCAAAAGTGAGCTCTCTAATGGCACTTCTTCTATCACATCTTATATATAGTTATTGGCAAATATAGAATCTCTTTCCTAAGATATCACCTGGATTTGTAGTGTCAAGCTTCACATAAAACCCTAAAGAGAAAACCTTTTTAGAGTTAAGTGGCCTTGGGTTCAGGTGAACTTTTTATTAGGTGTGACCTTGGTCGAGTTACTTTTTCCAGGCCTTAGTTTTCTCATCTATAAAATGGAGAGTATACCACTTCAAAGTTGTGACAACTCAGTGAGATAACAGATTAAGGCAGTTAGTAATCTTGGCACATAATAACTGCTCCATCAATGCCAGCTGCTTGTGTCATTGTGATAAGTATCATCGTTAACTCCCTTGATGGCAGAGACCACATATTTTCTCTCTGAATCCTCATTCACTGCCTTTGCTTGGTTTTGGTGCTCTAAATGCTGGGTGAATAAATTCATGAATGCCTGCTGGATGACTGGATGTGCCATGCTCATTTACAGTGCATTTCCAATAAGATCACGTCTTGGAAGGAACAGTTCAAATTTCAATTTAACCATCAGATAGGGACAGAAAGGAGTGTTTCTACTACAGACTTTTATTTTATTTTTCTACTACAAACTTTTAAAACTATATTTAAAAGGCCAAATCCCCAGTTTAACCATACAACAGCTGCTGTCCTTCTGCTGCCAGGAAATAGGGAAAACCCTCCCAAGAGCTATTTGCTATTTGTTTGTTCATCTGATAAACATGCCCTGACTTGGGGAGAGCACACACTTCCCCTGCAGGCAAGCGCGGGTCTGGGAAGTTGCATGTAGCAGCAATAAGGAAGAAATCCCCACTCTGTGGGAGAGGTTTCTGCACAGACTCTGCTAAGCCCATTTGCAGTTTTGTTGAGTTATTTACCAAGATGAAGGGACTGGGTGTGGCTGGTCTGAGATTCCTCCTGGGAAGTCACTTCAAGAATCTCCTTCATTTCCTCACCCTTCATCTTTGTTCTCTGGCTTTGGTGCAAGGGTGCAGATAGTCGCGCCCAGTTGGCTGCTGCTCCCAGCACACTGAATTCTTTGAAGCTGGCTCTTGCAGCCAAGGATTCCCTGCCCTGTTCTTTTCTCCTTGCCCTGATTTAAAAAACAGTTCTGGAAATTCTCATCTGGCATGGAGATTGATGAGAAGGAACTTCATGGGTTGCATGCTGGTTTTTTAGATACATAGGAACCAAAAAGGACATTTAGAGCTTTAAATTATTATTTTTCAAAAACCCAATATTAATAGATTTTACATGAACAAATTATAAAGTAGGTTCTGCCATCACCACTATCACTAAAAGTATTTTAGTGCTAAGAGGCCATACGAGTGGGACAAAACTGATACCGGAAAGTATTTATCACCACCTCTATCACTTGCAGAAGGAATGTAAGAATGTACTAGATAACTGAAACCTCAGGAAAGATGTGTAACAAAACATACAAAGATTAATGGGTACTCACGAAGGCATTTACCAGGCAACCAATTTTATTTATTTATTTATTTATTTATTTATTTATTTATTTATTTATTTATTGTTTCAATAAAGCTTTATCTGATAGAACATGGCACACCAAAAAAGTAAATAATGTTGATAAGAAATTAATAAGGTTTGAAGAACATGATTTGCAAACTTAACCTTATTACCTTGTATAAAATATCATATCCAACAGTTGCTGAGTACATATTCTTTTTAAGGACACATGGAACATTTATCAAAAGTGACCATAGATAGGGCCATGAAAGCAAGTCTCAATAGTTTACAAAAAATTAAAATCAAATATGTTCTCTGACTAGTAAACAATTACTTCTAAATAATGCTGAGTCAAAGAAGAAATCACAATAGGCACTAGAAAACAATTTTACCTAAATGACAATAAAAATATAACAAATCAAAATCCATGAGATGCAGTTAAAGTCATACTTAGAAGACAATGTATAGCTTTAAAAAAACAGATTAGAAATGAAGGCTAAAAATAAATTATTTACATATCTTTCACAAGATATTTACAAAGGAACTGTAAGTTGAAACTAAAGAAAGTACAACAATATCTAAGAGAATTAAGAATCTAGGTCAGTAAGGACAACAGTTTAAATTCAAAACCAAACCTTAGGACTCCAAATATAATGTTCACTTATTATACCATCTTGATTCTCCACCCCTTTCTCCAAAAAATATCAAAGAAACTAATTTGTAACAAACTAATTTGTAAGTCTGCTGCTCTTAAAACCCACTGTTTTGTTATTATTATGGCCTTTTCCTCATAAAGATCCTAGTTAACATTTCTCTTAGAAATATCAATTTTCTCCCTCTGAGCAAGAGTTTATCTCCTAGGTCAAAGAAAACTATTAAATACTAAAAAGAGGATGAGTTTGGAAGTGGATTTTTATTTTTATTTTTATTTTTTTAAAGATTTATTTACTTATTCATGATAGACAGAGAGAGAGAGAGAGAGAGGCAGAGACACAGGAGGAGGGAGAAGCAGGCTCCATGCCAGGAGCCCGATGTGGGACTTGATCCTGAGACTCCAGGATCGCGCCCTGGGCCAAAGGCAGGCGCTAAACCGCTGCGCCACCCAGGGATCCCTGGAAGTGGATTTTTAAAAGGATATTTCTCTTATGTAAAATATGAACAAATATGTGAATTTAGTCACATTATAATCACAGTAGGTCTGATGACAAAAGAATTAATAGTCTGAAAAATATATAATTCCAGTGTTCACAACCTTATGTGTTATGCTAATTGGCCAATAATTCTTGGAAGTACATTTCTACTTTTAAAATAAAACTAAATTCAGGAGGCAATGATGGGCAAGGAAGTAATAGTGAAAAAATCTACATTTATTGTCTCAAGTTGCAGAATAGCAGAATGGTATAATACCATTTATATAAAATTATACATATCTTATGTCTGTGCATGTTTATGTGCATACCAAAATGTTTGGAAAGAGGTTTACCAAAATGTTATTAGTGGTTTTCTCTCAGTACTGGCATTTTACTTTTTCTTCACACTTTTCTATGTTGTTTGAGGTTTTTTTTATAATGATCACGCAGCATTTTCATAATCACAATAAAAATAAAGCTATTTTTATTTTGAAAAAAAGAAAATGTTGTTTAAGCATCTGCTATGTGTCCAAAGTGGTACTAGGAGTTATGCGATATAGAAAAGAAGGCTGTGGCCTTGAGGCCAATGATGCATACAGTCTAGTTGGGAAGATGGCTAAAGAGTGGTATAGAGTATAATCAGGTGTCAGGGTATGTGGTTCAAAGAAGTGCCACAGGTCATAAGAAAGAAGTGGCCACATGGAAGCTTTTATTGAAGAGAGGAAGCTCAGGTTGGACCTTGAAAGATGGCAAATTTGACTAGGAAGAGGGAAGAGGGTATTTTAGGCAGTGTGAGCACTGAAGCGATAATGGTATTTGAAAAGACAGTGAGAAACCAGCTTATCTAGCATAATAAGAGATTATGATTTGTGGTGGAGAAATTTACTCTCTTACTAAGCTTATTCCATAAACTGTCTTATTTTTTTAAGATTTTATTTATTCATAAGAGATGCAGAGAGAGGCGGAGAGAGAAGCAGGCTCCATGCAGGGAGCCTGATATGGGACTCTATTCCAGGTCTCCAGGATCATGCCCTGGGCTAAAGGCAGATGTTCAACCACTGACCAGGTGTCCCTATAAGCTCTCTTTATTTGGATCTATTGCAGACTATATTTTGGTATTCTTGAACATTTTATTTTATTTTTATTTTTGTTTTTTTTAATTATTTTTTAAAGATTTTATTTATTTATTCATGAGAGACACACAGAGAGAGAAAGAGAGGCAGAGACACAGGCAGAGGGAGAAGCAGGCTCCATGCAGAGAGCTTGACATGGGACTCGATCCCGGGTCTCCAGGATCAGGCCCTGGACTAAAGGCGGTGCTAAACCGCTGAGCCACCCAGGCTGCCCATTTTATTTTATTTTTAAAGATTTATTTATTCATTTGAGAGAGACTGAACACGAGTAGAGGGGGAGGGGCAGAGGGAGAGGGAGAATCCCAAGCAGACTCCTCGTTGAGCATGAAACCCTACACAGGGCTCCCATCTCATGACCCTGAGACCATGACCTGAGCCTAAATCAAAAGTCAGACACTCAACCGACTGAGCCACCCAGGTGCCCTATACTTGAGCATTTTATTTTATTTTTTAAGTTAAAATTTTTTTAAAGATTTTATTTATTCATTCATGAGAGACAGCGAGAGGCAGAGACATAGGCAGAGGGAGAAGCAGGCTCCATGCAGGAAGCCCGATGCGGGACTCGAGCCCGGGACCCCAGGATCACACCACCGCTGAGCCACCCACATGTCCCTACTTGAGCATTTAAAAAGCAGACCCTAGAAAAGTAAATATAATTATTCTGAATATTGACCTAAAGTGACATAAAAACTATGACTGCATTTCATTATGTTAGTGTATTGAAGATGGAAGACTTTAATACACGTATTCTGTAATCCTCTCATCTCCGTCCAGAAGCTTGTTCTCAATTCAGCAGTGGCTTTTGTATGGTCTTTTAATTTGTGATTAATATATTCCTACCCCTTTCTTCTTCTATTAAAAAAATCAAAAAGTAGGACACAAAGGATGGGGCCAAAACAAAAACAAAAGTTTGTTTTTGAAAAGGACATTAAGATTGAGACTTTTCCGAACAATGAAGTCAGGATTCACTTTCAGTAGTTACTTGGTTAGCAAGATTACATTAAATTTGTAGTATACAGTCTAAATACTGTAGCTATGTAAATTATACTTATGCAAACAAGTGTTTCTGAGAACCATATATTTGAAATTTTAAATACAAAATGTCAATCATAAGACTTTCCTTTTTGAATTCATTATTAAATGCTTTCAGTGTTCAAAGCATTGTGCTAGATGATGAAAGGTATGCAGAGAACTCACTCATTCAACTGTTCATTCACTCAACAGTATTTGTTGAATGTGTCCTCTGTGCCAGGTTATTACTCTAGGTGCTGGAACTAAAAAGGGTAAGGAGGATATCATTTTCTTTTTAAGTTCATAGTCTAGTTGGAGAGAAAATGGACATGTAAGTAAACAGTTATATATAGATCACTAGTAGAAAGTGTCAGGCCAAATATGCATGTTTATTTACTCTCTCTGTAGAACACACTAAAATTATGATAAAGGGGGGGAAAGGATAGAAAGCCAAAAGAACAAACAAAATAAGAGAAGAGCTTATGATGAGAGACAGGTGTCAACTAAATTTTAGAAGCTGAACAGCAGATGGTTAAGTAGGAACTGATTTAGCAGAGAAAGCTGATGACTAACTACTTACAAAAGGGAAAGGTGTCAGTTCCACAGAGGTCTGGGGGGTCAGGGACTGGAATTGACGGTACTCTGAAATTGGGGATGTACAGAAAACTGAAAACAGGAAGAGTTGTTGAAAGTCTTTATAAGGAACAGTAAGATCCCCAGATCCTCTCTCCTTCATCAAGCATCAAGGTCAGTGCCCTTCTGAATCCAGTAGAAGATTGGAGAAACTAAACTGGAGGAATTTTCAATTTAGGAATGAGAGACACAGAGCAGAGGTGAGATGGCTAATGAAAACAAGGAGATTAAGACAGCGTCTATATGCCAAATGTTGATATCCTGTTCCCTTCTTTGCTTAGCTCTCAGAATGCTGTCTGCTAAATGGATGCCCTCCAGACAAAGCCTGGAATATTTTCTGGAGAAACTAAAGTAGCCCTAGAAAAAGTCCCTACAAATCTGATGTTTAGGGAAATGACCAGGTCTCAACCTATTCATTGTATATAAAGATCAATGTTAACAAGCTCTACCCATTCAGATAACCCAGCTTTTTAATATCTTACTCTAAATATGGATGGACATACTCAAGGATCACCAGATATGAGGAAGAAATCTTGAACATAATAGAAATCAAGGCAAAACTGACAGGGCACAGGAGGAGGAAACTCAGGAAAAGCTGTGACAATACAAGGAAAAGAAAGCTAGAATTAATACCCTCAGGGGAGAAAAAAAGAGAAAATACTAGATTCATTAAATAAGACTAGCCTACTATAAAAAAAAAAACAAAAAAGTCCTTAGAAATTAGAATATCAGAAATAAAAAATTCAGGGACACGTGAGTGGCTTAGTCAGTTAAGCATCTAACTCTTGGTTTTGGCTCAGGTCATGATCTTGGGGTTGTGAGATTGAGCTTCAAGTTGGGCTCTGTGCTGAGTGTGGAGCCTGCTTGGAATTCTCTCTCCCCCTTTGCCCCTCCCCCCATTAAAAAGTAAAGAAAAAGAAAAAAAATTCAATAAAAGGACTGAAAGGTAGAGTTGAGGAAATTGCCCAGAAGAGGCAAAAAAAAAAAAAAAAAAAAAAAAAGGAAAGTAAGAGAAATAATACAAGAAACTTCGAGGCCCAGTCCAGGAGTAAAACATAAAAAAAAAAAAAAAAAAAAAGGAATACAGAGGAATTAGAATGCTATCAGGCTTCTCAATAGCAACACTGGAAGCTAAAAAACAATAGAGCACAATACTTTCAGAATTCTAAGGGAAGTTTATTTCTGACTTAGAATTCTGTACCATAAGTCAAATTATCAATCAACTATGAAATAAAGTATAGATTTTTAGATAGGCAAGAGCTTATAAATTTTAACTACCATAAGCATTTCTCATGAAACCCTGGAAGGACGTGTTTCATCAAAAATTGGGATAAATCTAAAAAAGATGAAATTATGGGATCTAGAAACAAGGGATCCAACAACACAGGAGAGAGGTTAAGAGAAGTCTTAGGATGATAACGAAGGATAATCCCAGACAACCATTTGTGTGGAAGAGCTAAAAACAACCAAACTGGAGCAGCAGAAAACTCCTAGATTGAATGTGTACAAGAAAATAAAAAATAGAACTGATTAAACTGTTGTGTTAGGGGCCCCTGGGTGGCCCAGTCAGTTAAGCATCCAACTCTTGGTTTCAGCTCAAGTCATGATCTCGGGGTTGTGAGATTGAGCCCCATGTAGGGCTCTACACTAAGCACACAGTCTGCTTAAGATTCTTTTCTTCCTCTCCCCCTCCCCATTGCTCTTTCACTCTCTCTTTCTCTCTCAAGTAAATCTTAAAAAACAAAACAAAACTGTTGTGTTAGATTACATTCAGTTGGAGAGTTAGAGATGAATTCTTCAGTTAAAGATACAATGATTACGGGTACCTAGCTGGCTCAGTTGGTGGAGCCTGTGACTCTTCATCTCAGAGTTGTGAATGCAGGCCCTGTGTTGGGTGTAGAGATTACTTGAAAATAAATCTTTAATAAAAAAAAAATAAAAGAAATAGCGATTAATACTTAGAAACTCCAAGCAAACCAAGAAAGTGACAGTTATTCCAAGAAAAACAAAAAGCTGTATGAGAAGGAAAAATGAACTAGTAATATACCTTGCAGCTTGGCTATGAATAATATTCATATAACATAAAAATATAAGTACTAAATATTTTAAGATAAAATTGGTACTATATATTAGAGAGATTGGAAAATGGAAAGTATGTGTCAGTGGTAAAAAAGATATCTTTATCTAAGAGTTCAAAGATAATGTCTAAAATTTAAAAATCAAGAAAGAGCAGCATATGCATATTATTAAAAAATGAAAACCAAACACTTGGTGAATTTGTTAAGTGGAGTTAAAAAGAGTTGCTGCTATAGTTTGATTTAGAGTCAACTGAGTTTGAAAAGCCAGCACACCTTTCAAATGAACCTGTCAGCAGGAATTCAAGAATGTTACAGAGATTGGAAGAGGAAATATGGTCAGTAGTTAAATCGTGTGAATGGATGAAATCACTGAGGAATGAAAGTGTAGTGAGAGAGGGGGATAAGGGCAGAACGTTGGGGGATCCTTATATTTAAAGGATGAGAGAAGGAAGAAGAATCAGGGAGAAACAATCAGAACATATGAAAAGAAATGGCATAATATAACATTGCAGAAGCCAAGGAGGAGAGTTCTAAGATGGGCAACAGTATCAGTTGTCACAGGTGGAGAGCTAAGAAAAGATCCTTCAAATCTACTATAGTGACTTAGTGATTATCCGTAACTTTTAAGAGAACAGTTTAGTTGAATGATGGGAGCAACACTGAAAGGATTAATGAGTGAATGAATGGGTGGTGAGAAAGAAGGGGATAATGAATATAGCACACCATTCTGAGAAATTTGTCTTTGAAAAACAAAAGAAGAAAGCTTTAGTGAGTAGTCTTTGAAAGATTTTTTAGATTAAGAGATCACTTAAACATGTGCAGGTAGCTAGCAAGGAGTTAATGGAAAAAGCAAGGTTAAAGATGCAAGTGTAAGGGGATAATTGATAGAGCAAGGTCCTAGAGAAACTGAAAGAACTGACTTTTAAGAGCACAGATGGAAGGATTAATCTTAGTAAGAAATGGGAAAGATTCTCTAAGAGAGGGAAAGAAGAAGTGAGGATTAACTGAAGACAAAAAAGAAATATTAAAGTATAGGGAAAGGAAATTGAAGGACTGAAAAATCAGGTGACTTCAGTCTTCTCAGCAAAATAGTTTATCTGCTTAGAGTTGTGAGTCGGGGCAAAGGGTTAGTTTGGAAATTTGAGAATGGAAAATGTCTGGGGCAGCTGTTGTAAGGAATGTAATACAAAGTCAGAAGGAGATGACTAAAAGGATTACCCAGTAGCCATGAGCATCCAGTTGAGGTTAGATAGTATGAATTTGTAATAAAGCCAATCAATATGGTTTCTGGACTTCCTCCAAGAATGCTGTATCTCCAAAAGTTGTATTAGTCATCATCTTGGCTGGAGAAGGGTTTCCTTGGAGTGTCTTAGGAGACATCCCAGGGTTCAAAAACTTGAGAACAATCCTTGCTCAAGGAGAGTTAATGCCCAGAAGTACCAAAGTGCAGATTTGCCTGTAGGATACTTCCATCTGTGGGTCATTCAGAAGTCTTTTGGGAAGAATCATAGGCAACGAAAAAGAAATATATTTAGGAGACTTAAGAGAAGCAAAGCAGTCTGATATCAAAAAGATCTATAGCTGTATGTGTATCTAGTCACAAATCTGAGGGTGGGAGCATGTTGGAGAACATCTGGATTCAGATAAAAGAAGAGCAGAAGAGAAGTGACATCATCATGGGATTAGACTGTAGACTACCTAGCCAAATGGAGATATAGATAAAGCATTTTTGATGCAGATCACAAAACTGGACTGAGATAGGAGAACATGGTGATAGGGATTTCAAATGTCAAGGCATAAGTCAAAGTCAGATTCAGCCAAAAAGCAGTATACTTGATTAATTCTTTGTTTCTGTTTCTGTTTTTCTGATCATTAAAGAAATACTTGATTATTGTAGAAATGTAGTAGTACAGAGAGGTGTAATGAAGGAGAAAAATAATCACCTCCAAACCCACTACTGACAGCATTCACCATTTATATACTTGCTGTTATTCCTAGTGGGTTTTTTGTTTGGTTTGTTTGTTTTTGTTTTGTTTTGTTTTGTTTTTGTTTTTGTTTCTTTTTGGTGGGGTTTTTTAGCCTAAACAACAGAAATTTATTTTCTCACGGTCTCTAGGCTAGAAGTCTAAGTCAAGATGTCAGCAAGTTTGATTTCTCCTGAGGCCTCTCTCCTTGGTCTAATATTTTTTTATAAATGGGTGTTTTTACACATAGTCTAATATATACTATGCTGAATATACATTTGCATAACTTTTTTTAGCATAGAAGCTTTTTCTCCCGTATATTTCTCATATATCTCATGTATATCTTCAAATATATCTAAAGTCCTTTTTTAAATTTCATCTTTTTCTTCTTTAAAGTTTTAAATATTGTATTTGCTTTCATGTTATCTTCATCTAAGAAGGAAGAAATATGAGGTAGGAGTTCTACATATAATTATAAAAAGTTTCACTCTTTATGGTTTCCTACCATTATTTATATTTTTCTGAAGATTTCAGTCAATATTATTAGGAAAAAGACATAAGAGATATACACATTTTAAAGAAAAAGGAAAATCACATTATTTGCAGGTGATACAAATGCTTACCTGGAAAGCCCCAAGATAAACTGAAATCTATTATAAACAGCATGAAACTTCAGCAAGAGAATTAAATAAAATATACTAAAACCAATAATTTATTTAAAAATAATAGCCTTTATATATTCAGATAAAAAGAAAACTCCCTTTTTACAATAACAAGAGAAGATAAAGTACCTGGCAATAAACCTAACAAGAATATGCAAGACTATATGAAGACTTTAAAATGCTACTGAAGAACCTGAAAGAAGCCTTTGGCATATGGAAAGACATACTGCATTCTTGGAAAGGGAGACTTAAAAATCATAAAGTTGTCAGTGCTCCTAATTTTATCTATAATTAACATGATCTCAGTAAAAACAGTATTTAATTTTGCTTATTTGCTTATTTTGTTGAGACAAGCTGATTGTAAAGATTATACAGAAAGACTAAATAGAATAACCAGGAATATCCTGAGAAAGAGAAGAAATAATGGGGCACTAGATCTACCAGATTTAGAATCTATTACAAAGCTATAAAATTTTATTAATAAAATAGCTAACACAAATCACTATGTTCCAGGTACTGTTCTAAGCACTTTAGATAAAATAATTCATTAATTCTCACAACAGCTCATTATGGTGAACTTGCTCAAACTCACAGAGCCAGTAAGTTGCATAGGTTGAATTTAAACTCAGAAAGTTGGCTCCAGGGATCCCTGGGTGGCTCAGCGGTTTAGCGCCTGCCTTTGGCCCAGGGCGCAATCCTGGAGACCCGGGATCGAGTCCCACATCAGGCTCCCGGTGCATGGAGCCTGCTTCTCCCTCTGCCTGTGTCTCTGCCTCTCTCTCTCTCTCTCTGTGTGACTATCATAAATAAATAAAAATTAAAAAAAAAAGAAAGTTGGCTCCAGTGGTACATCGCTTCATCACTATGCTATACTATACAAACATTCATTATTGGCACATGAATAGGTAAGTAAAAATCAATGGACCAGAATGGAGAAGCCTCAAAACTGACCCCAATATGGAAATAGTATTAACCTATGTCGGGGGAGGGGGAGCATTTTAAATCAATGAGCACAACTAGTAGCCATCTTAAAAAAAATTAAGTTGGATTCCTTCCTCACACCTTATATGAAAATAAATTCCAGATGGATCAAATATTTCAATGTAAAAATTGAAACCATAAATACCCTCAAAGAAACCGCAGGAAAATGTTTTTATAATCTCACAGAGAGAAAAGCCTTTCTAAATATGAATGACAGAAAGCTTGGAATCATAAATGAAGCTCCTGATGTATTTCAATAGGTAAAAAAGGATGAAAAATCTGCTTGATGGAAAAAACCCTATAATGAGGACAAAAGATTAACAACAAATAGGGAGAGATATTTGTAACTTAGAGAGATGAAGGGCTAATTTCCTTATGTACAGATTCCTTAAAAATCAGCTATAAAAATACTACATATTCCGTAGAAAATTTAATGAAGTGAACAGAAAACTCACAAAAAAGAATTGTATAAATGGTTCTTTAAAAAATTTTAAAATAATACAATGAGATATAATTGAGTGCCACAAAATTCACCTAGTTATTTATTTAAGATTTATGTCTTTATTTTAGAGAGAGAGAGAGCAAGAGAGCATGAGTTTCAGAAGGGGCAGAGGGAGAGAGAGAGAGAATCTGAAGCAGACTCTATGCTAAGCATGGAGCCTGACATGGGGCTTGGTCTCAGGACCCTGAGATCACAACCTGAGCCAAAACCAAGAGTCAGATGCTCAATCAACTGTGCCATCCAAGTGGCCCTATTTTTAAAATTTTTTAAAGTAGGCCCCATGCCCAACATGAGTCTTGAGTTCACAACTTTGGGATTAAGAATTGAATGCTTTACTGACTGAGCCAACCAGATGCCCCCCTAATTCACCTATTTAAAGTGTACAATTCAGTTGTTTTTAATATATGCGTACACAGTTGGGCAACCATCACCACAATCAATTTTAGAATATTTTCTTCATTAACTCCCCCTGCCACCGCAAAAAACCCATACTTATTAGCAGTAACTCTAGTTAATAATTACCCACTACTTTTCCCCCCACTCACCTACTCCTAGCCCCAGACAACCACTAATTTACTTTCTATCTCTTTGGATTTGCCTATTCTGGACATTTCATATAGATGGAATTACACAATATGTGGGCTTCTATGTCTGGTTTCTTACACTTAAAATAACAGTTTCAAGATTCATCCATGCATAGTATGTATCAGATGCATACCTCATTCCTTTTCTGTGGCTAGATAATATTCCATTGTATGGGTATACCACATTTGTTTATCCACTCATCCATAGATAGACATCTGGGTTGTTTCTTCTTTTTGGCTATTATGAATGCTGCTATGAGCATCTGCATTCAAGTTTTTGCATGAGCATATGTTTTCATTTCTCTTGAGTATATATACCTAATTCTATATAACTTTGTGAGGAGCTGCCTTTTTCCAAAGTAGCAGCATCGTTTTATATTCCCACTAGCAATGTATGGGTTACAGTTTTTCCAGGTTCTTGCCAACACTTGGTATTATCTGTCTTTTTTAATATGCATCCCAGTGGGTAGAAAGTGGTATCTCATTATGCTTTTGATTTCCATTTATCTGATGACTAATGATGTTAAGCATCTTTTCCTATGCATATTGGTCATTTGTATATCTTCTTTGGAGAAATGTTCATCTACATCATGGTATGTATCATCACATTTGTTCCTTTTTTTTTTTTTTTTTTTTTTTGCTGAGTAGTGTTCCATTATATGAATATAGCACAATTTGTTTTTGTTCACCTGTTAATGGACATGTGAATTATGTGGTTTTTGGCTACTATGAATAAAGTATCAAAAATATTTGTCTATAAGACTTTGTGCACATATTTTCTCCTAGCTTTATTGTGATATAATTGACAGGTAGCATTATGTAACTTTAAGGTGTACAAAGTGATGATTTGATATATATGTATATTGCAAAATGATTACCACAATAAAGTTAGTTAACACCTCCATTACCTCACATAATTACCGGTTTTTGTAATTTGGGGGATTTGTTATTGTTGTTGTTGTTGTTTTGTAATTTTGAGGGTTCGTTTTTATTTTTTATTTTTTTTTTGAGGGTTCGTTATTATTGTTTTTAGTAGTGAAAACATTTACGATTTGCCCTCTTAGCAACTCTCAAGTATATAGTACAGTATTGTTAAGTATAGTCATCTAGTCATCATGCTGTATGTTATGTCCCCAGAACTTATTCATCTTATAACTAGAAGTTTGTATTCTCTGATGAACATCTCCTCATTTCTACCACCTCCCATTCTCGGCAACCACCATTCCACTCTCTATTTCAATGAATTTGGCTTTTTTAGATTTGATATATAATTTGAAATCATACAGCATTTGTCTTTCTCTGACTTATCTCACTTCAAGATCCATCCATGTTGTTGTAGAAGGCAGGATTTCCTTCTCTTTTATAGCTGAATTGTATTCCACTATATACATATATTGTATTTTCTTTATCCATTCATAAACCAACACTTAGGTTGTTCCATGTCTTGACCTGAGCCAAAGGCAGACACTTATCCGAATGAGCCACCCAGGTGCCTCTTCAATTTTTTTTATGAAAGTCTTAGTTTTCAATGTACAGATTTTTTTGCTGAGATAAAAAAAATTCTTTGGTTAAATTTATTCCTAAGTATTTTATTGTGTTTGATACTATTGTAAATGGAATGGTTTTCTTTCTTTTTCAGATAACTCGCTGTTAGTATATAAAAATGCAGCTGATTTTTATATATTGATTTTGTGTCCTGCAACTTAGCTAAATTTATTTATTAGTTCTGACAGGTTTTTTGTTGTTTTTTTTTTTTTTAGATTTTTTTAGGGGCGCCTGGAGGGCTCAGTTTGTCAAGCATCTGCCATCAGCTCAGATTATAGTCCCAGGGTCCTGGGATCAAACCCTAAACCCGGCTTCCTGCTCAGTGGGGAGCCTGCTTCTCTCTTTCCCTCTGCTGCTGCCGCTCCCCCTACTGTGCTTTCTTTCTCTCAAATAAATACATAAATTCTTTTAAAAAAAGGAGAGATTTTCTATATAAGGTGATATCATCTACAGAGACAATTTTACTTCCTCGTTTCCAATTTGGATGGCTTTTCCATTTCTTTTTCTTGCTTAATTTCTCTGAGTAGGACTCCTAGCACTATGTTGAAAAGGTATGATCTTGTCCCTGCTCTTGGAGGAAGAGCCTTCAGTCTTTCACTGTTGAGTATGTTAGCTGTGGGCCATAAATGACCTTTATTTTGTTGAAGTACATTCACTTCTATACCCAATTTATTTTGAGTTTTTTCATAAAAGGATGCTGAACTTCATGGACATATGTTTTTATTTCTCTTGGGTAAATATCTAAGAGTGGAATTGCTGGCCGACTTTTCCCAAAGTAGTTGTACTGTTTTATACTCCTACCAAAAATGTCTGAAAAACCCTGGTTGTGAATACATCCTTGCTAACATTTGATGTTTTCAGTCTTCCTTTCTCCCTTAGCTTTATTGAGATATAATTGACATGTAACATTGTTTAAATTTAAGATGTGATGATTTAATATATGTATATATCGTGAAATGATTATCACTATAAGGTTGTTTTTAGAAATATGGAACACTTCACAAATTTGCATGTCATCCTTGCATAGAGACAATGCTAATCTCTGTATCATACCAGTTTTAACATATGTGTTGCTGAAGTGAGCACAGACTTTTTAATTTTAGCCTTTCTAGTGAGTATGAAGTGGTATCTCATTGTGGTTTTAATTTGCATTTCTCTGATGATTAATGATATTGAATACTTTTTTATTGTTTATTAGCCCTTTTCTTTGTGAAATGCCTTTTGAAATCTTTTTTTTTTTGTATATGTTTTATTGGAGTTCAATTTGCCAACATATAGTATAACACCCAGTGCTCATCCCATCAAGTGCCCCCCTCAATGCCTTTTGAAATCTTTTACTCAGTTTAGGATGGGTTGTTTTAATTACCGAGTGGTAGGAGTTCTTTATGTATTCTGGTTGCAAGTCAGATTGCATATTGCAAATATCTGTACTATTCTTTGGCTTGTTTTTTCCCTTTATGGTGTTTTCCATTAAGCAGAAGTTTTTAAATTCCATTTGATAAATTTTTTCTTTTATGGTTAGTGCTTCTGGGCCCAGTTTTTAAAAATCTTTGCCTATCCTAAGTTTGTGATAGTATTACCCTACATTTTCTTCTAAAAGTGTTGGAAATCTAGCTTTTATGTTTAGGTAAATAATCCATCTTGAATCAATTTTTGTGGGTGGTTTGAGGTTGAGGTCAAGGTCCTCTTTTGTACCATCTGGATAACTAGTTGTTTGTTCCAGCACCATTTGTTGAAAAGACTACTTTTCCCACTTAACTGTTTTGGTTCCTTTGTTTAAAAAAAAAAAAAAAAAAAAGTCGATTATATATGTATGGGTTCATTGCTAGATTTTCTGTTCTATTCTATTGATCTATTTATTAAACCTTAGACTTGATTACTTTAGCTTTATAGTAAGGTAGTGTATGCGCTTCAGCTTTTGCTTTTTCATAATTGTTTAGGTCATTAGAAGTCCCTTGCATTTCTATATAACTTCTAGAACAAACTTGTCAATTTTTACAAGAAAGGAAGAAAGAAAGCCTGCGAAGAATTTGATTGAGATTTGAAGATTCTGTAGATCAATCTGGGGAGAATTGTCAACTTTATATTATTGAATCTTCCAATCCATGGACATAGTACATTTTTCCTTAGGTCTTCTTATATTTCTCTCAGCTTTCTCTCAGCAATGTGCTATCGTGTTTAATATATAGATCTTATACATTTATTTATTTATTTTTGATCTTATACATTTTATTGAATATCCCTAAATAGTTCGTGTTTTGTGCAAGTATTATAAATAGTATTATTTTTTGAAGTTATTTTCTTTACCAGTTTTTCACTGCAAGATTATAGACATCTCATTGCTTTTTGTATGTTCCTCATGTATTCTGTGACTTTGATAAATTCTCTTATTAGTTCTCATAGATTCTTTATAGATTCCTTAGAATTTTCTGCATGCAAAATCATGTCATATGCAAATAGAGGCAGTTTTACTTCTTCCTATCCAATCTTCGTGGGGGTCTTTCTTTTTTCTTGATTGCACAGAGTAGGACCTCATTACAATATAAATAGAAGTAATAAGAGCAAGTAACCTTTTTGGCCTATATCTCCCACTCCCTTTCACCCATTTTTTCCATCTCCCTTCCTCCCTCCCCTCTGGCAACCATCAGTTTGTTCTCTGTATTTATAGATCTGATTCTTTTGTTTATTTATTAATTGTTTTTTTAAATTCCACATAGGGGCAAAATTATATGGCATTTGTCTTTCTCAGTCTGACTTATTTCACTTAGTATAATACTGTCTAGGTCCATCCATGTTGTTGCAAATGGCAAAAATCCCATCCTTTTTTATGGCTGTGTAATATTCTATTATACACACATATGATACATATACACATGTGTATGACATCTTTATCTGTGCATTTATCAATAGACACTTCTTAAACATTTTATTTCAATTCAATTAATTAATGTTATTTTATAATGTATTATTGGTTTCAGAGGTAGAGGTCAGTGATTCATTAGTCTTATATAATACCCAGTGCTCGCTATATCATGTGCCCTCCTAATGTCCATCACCCAGTTACTCTGTTCCCCCACACCCCTTCCTCCAGCAACCCTCAGTTTGTTTCCTCTGATTAAGAGTCTCTTATGGTTTGTCTACCTCTCTGATTTTGTCTTGTTTTATTTTTTTCCTCTCTTCCCCTATGATCCTCTGTTTTGTTTCTTAATTCCACATAAGGGTGAGATCATATGATAATTGTCTTTCTCTGATTGACTTATTTCACATAGCATGATATCTTCTAGTTCCATCCATATTATTGCAAATGGCAGATTTCATTTTTTTGATGGTTGAGTAGTATTACATTATATGTATATATCACATCTTCTTCATCCATCCCTTGATGGACATCTGAGCTTTTTCTATGGAAAAAAAGAAAGTTTTACTATTGTGGACGTTGCTGCTATAAACATTGGGGTACAGGTGCCCCTTCAGATCACTACATTTGTATCTTTGGGGTAAATACCCAGTGGTGCAATTGCTGGGTCATAGGTTAGCCCTATTCTCAACTTTTTAAGGAACCTCCAAACTGTTTTCCATGGTGGTTGCACCAGCTTACAATCAACACCAACAGTATAAGAGGGTTCCCCTTTCTCTGTATCCATGCCAACATCTGTCATTTCCTGACTTGTTCATTTTAGCCATTCTGACTGGTATGAGGTAGTATCTCATTGTGGTTTTGATTTGTATTTCTCTGATGCTGAATGACTGAGCATTTTTTCATATGTCTGTTGGCCATTTTTATATCTTCTTTGGAGAAATGACTATTCGTGTCTTCTGCCCATTTCTTGGCTGGATTATTTGTTCTTTGAGTGTTGAGTTTATCAATAGACACTTAAGTTGCTTCCACATCTTGGCCATTATAAATAATGTTGCAATAAACATAAGAATGCATATATAGGGCATCCCGGGTGGCTTAGTGTTTCAGCGCCTGCCTTCAGCCCAGGGCCTGATCCTGGAGACCTGGGATCGAGTCCCATGTCAGGCTCCCTGCATGGAGCCTGCTTCTCCCTCTGCCTGTGTCTCTGCCTCTCTCTCTCTGTCTCTCATGAATGAATAAATAAACAAAATTTAAAAATGCATATATAAAAGTCTTCCTTATTAAAAAATTACATTGCAGCAGGGTGCTGGGCTGGCCCACTCAGAAGAGCATGCAACTCTTGATCGTAGGGTCTTGAGCTCGAGTCCCACATTGCGGGTGTAGAGATTACTTAAATAAATAAAACTTAAAAAAATTACATTGTAGCTAAAGGAACAATTAGGTCTAGGTAGATGGTATACCATTATGAATGAAAGAAAAAAAAAACCAGAGCATTCACCTCCTGTTTTGATTTAGTTTTCTCAAAGAGGATGCTATTTGGACTGAAAAAGATAAAATTAAGAGTAGTTTCAGGGAATGAAATCAAACATGACTGGGATTTTAAGAGATCACCTAACTCCTTTAAGTGAACTCAGATTTCTGGATCTAATTTACATTCCAGGGTACAGACATCTAGTAGGTAAACTGGCTGTACCATTGCTGCAGTCTGTAGAAAATGGAAATTGTGTTCATTATGGGGAGGGGTGAGGGTGGAGAGAAGTTCCAGATTGGAGTCAGAGAACCAATATTCAGAAAGTCATTTAAGGAGACTGAGGTTGGTGACCCTGATACCTGTCTTGAGTGATATTCTTCAACTATTTATTAAAAAGAATAAATATCTGTAGGTATTCAGGAAAGGAAGCTATGGTAACTATAAGCCTATGAGAGTTGATTGAAGAAGAAGCAAGGGGAGAGGACCAGGGGAGAGGATGAGGGGAGAGGAAGGGAGGGGAGAAGTGAAGAGGGTCAAGGGAAAGAGAACCCACACTTTGTGGGTAAGGAAGGCCTGCTTTCAATCCCAGCTCTTTTACCTCTTAGTAAAGTGATATCCTTGTGAATAAGCAAAAGTAATATAGGATGGATGATAAATAATTGGTTGAACAATCATACCAAAAATGTGCTAATTAATGGGTTCATATCATCCTAAAGGGACATCTCCAGAAGTATGATTCTGGACTATGTCCTTAGCCATTTTTCTTTTTTTCCCTAATCCATTGTTTGAGTGAGAGCATTGATGGCAAGCTAATCAAAGTTGGGAGAGATAGCTAATAAGCTGCCTAAAAGAAACAAGACCTGAAAAAAGATAGTATAATATAGTGGAACAAATATGGGTGTGGTATCATTGGGTCTGCAACCAGTAGCTGTATGGCCTTGAGTAAGTTAAGTAACCACCTAAGTCTTTGTTTCCTCAGAATACCACTTATCCCGTGGTGGTTGTAAGAATAAAATATATGTGTTTCTGTGTGTGTGTGTGTGTGTGTGTGTGTGTGTGTGTGTGTGTTTATTATCTATTGCTATGTAATAAATTATTCCAAACTTGGAGGTTTAAAACAATAAACACTATTTCACACAGTTTCTAAGCATCAGGAATGTAGGAGCAAATTACTTGGATGGTTCTGACTCAATATCCCTCATAAGTTGAAATCAAGACTTAGATTCAGCTGCAGTCATCTGAAGGCTTGAAAAGGACTCCTAAGCTCACTTATCACTGTTGGCAGGAGGCCTAGGAAGTTCACATATTCCTCATGACTATGGCAGTGGCTTCCCCAGAAAAAGTGATCTCAGAGAGAGAGAGAGAACAAGCAAGCAGGAAGCCAAAGTGCCTTTTATGACTGAGTTTCTGAAGTCACATACTGTCACTTTTGTTTTATTCTGTGTATTAAAAGTGGATTACTAAGTTTAGCTCATACTGAAGGGGAAGGGACTTAGGGTCCATCTTTTGAAGAAGGGAGTATCGAGATTTTTGTGGACATGTCCTAAAACCACCACAATATAAAAAGTACCCTATATAGCACTTAACACTTAGTAAGTACCCCATAAATGGCACTTATTATATTGTTCTTAGTATACACTTAATACTTGTGCTTTTTACTATAGAGCCATCGTGGACAGAACAAGAAAACCTCTTGATTTTTCAGATTCTTGGAAAATATAGAGAAAGAAGCACTCTCTACCACTATAATTCATTACATGTTTTGTAAATTAAAATGAATGGACTATGTCTCATTAAGAGCAGTACTAATAAACATGCATTTTAATAACACTTAATGGGTGTACCTAAAATGCATAGTAAACCTGCAAAATACCAGTGACATGGATAATTTCAATGACAGTTAATCCAAAAATTGATTTTGTTTGTTTTTTTTGTTTTTGTTTCTTTAAAGATATTATTTATTCATGAGAGACACAGAGAGAGAGGCAGAGACATAGGCAGAGGGAGAAGCAGGATCCCTGCAGGGAGCCTGATGCGGGACTCAGTCCCAGGACCCGGGGATCATCACCTGAGCCAAAGGCACACGTTCAACCACTGAGCCACCCAGGCGCCTCTTGTTTGGTTTTATTAAGGATTTTATACTTAAATGTAGATATGGCTCATCTGAGAATTCATTGAATCTTAATTGTGTAATATACCAGCTTGTCTTTCTGGGTATCCTGTTATCCTTTCCATTTAAGAATGGGCCACAGCTAAAACAAAGAGGCCACAGTTTACAGCAAAGATAAGATTTGCTCTTCACATGCCTTCCCTGAGGCCAAGGAGCAATTATGGGGAGAAATAAACCAACAAACAAAAAAGTATTTTATCAACAAAGGGCTCAATTAAGGAGGAGAGTTAATGTTGTGAGTAAAAATGTAGAAACAAGAATTAATAAGGCTAAATCACTGGGTAATCTGGATTTCCTTTGTTTATGTATACATTTGTGTACATACGGGTATAGAATGTCCATCATTAGCCTCATGGATTGTCTGATGTTCATTGTAAACAAAAACATAAAAACTCCAAATCCAAATGGACAGAGTAATTTAATGGGGCACTTTGATAAGATCATTAAATAGAAGATATTGTCATACCTTAAACTTATTAATTTTCTAGTGTTTTGATTTGCATTGAACATTAGATCCTCAGGGTAGTGTCAGACATGGTTGAACTCTCTTTAATATCTTACCAACATAGCAGTCAAATTTCTAAGGTGTTCAAAACAAAGCCACTAATTTGAAAGTAAGTAAAAAACAGTCCCTGAAGAGCCAGTGTGTACAGAATTTATATGTGTCTTTGTAGGCAAGGCAGGAAGTCTCCTAAGAGTTTCACAGGGAGCCTCTTATAAATGCATAAACTTCAAATACAGATCAGGTTATCAATTGCAGATTTAAAAAAGTAGTGAGAGTGGTCTAAAGTATTGTTAGCCTTAGCCCACATAGCAGCATGGCTTCCCACAGAACACCAAGCAATTCTTAGACACCAGCAGGGTGTCTAAGAATTCAACTTAATTCAGCTCAATTCTGATACCATCAACCTGGAGACAGCATCTGATTCCACAGAATAAGGGTTCTGGCCTAAAAGCTTGCCCCACATCCTCCCAACCTGGCCCCGCCACTGCCCTACTTTACCAGTAGCAAGCCCTGGTTGTTGCCTGTACTTCTGACCAATTAACTATAAATCCAAAGTTCTCAGTACTTTCTCCCCAGGTTTGAGTAATTTGCTAGGGCAGCTCACAGAACTCAGAGAAGCATTTTATTTAATAGACTACCAGTTTATTATAAAAGGATATAATTCAGGAATAGCCTGATGGAAGAGATACAGAAGGCAAGGTATGGGTAAAGGGCACAGGGCTTCCATGCTCTATCCAGCTGCATCACTCTTCCCAAATCTCCATGTGTTCACCAACCCAGAAGCTCTCAGAACCCCATTCTTTTGGGTTTCTATGAAGGCTTCATCAACATAGGCATGGTTGATTAAATTGTTGGCTTTTAGTAATTAAACTCCATCTCCAGGCCCTTTTCCTGCCCTGGCAGTAAGGAGATGGGGCTGAAAGTTCCACCCTCTAATCACAAGATTGGTTCTGGCAGCCACATCCTTATGTGCTTCCAGAAGTCACCTCGTTCACAAACAAAAGACAATTTTACCAGTCTCAACACTTAGGAAATTCCAGGGGCTTGGGGAGCTGTGAGGTAGGAACTGTGCCTAAATAAATGAGAAATATATTTTGGTCATCCCCAAAATATATTTTTTATAAATCACAATATCACAGACACACACCCACAGTCATGATAAATGTTATCAGAAAAGAGAATCACTAGAAAGCCAAATAGTGAAGAGAAAATCTATATTAAAAACAGTATTTTAAGGTCATTTACCATGTAGGAGACAAATAAATCATTTTATTAATCTTTTTGCTTTTTTGAGGATATCTTTCTATTATGCTCCAGAACAATAAGCCATATTCATAAGGTTAGAATGATTAAGCAAATGGTAACTCTGTTCACTATTATCTTATTGGTAAGACAAGGAAGTTTGTGATTCAGTTTAGAGATACTTCCAACAAATATGCATAAAGTTGGAAAAAAATGACAATTGAGTAAGCTTTACTTATTATCTTATATAGAATGCACATAGAAGAAGTGAATCACTAGAGCCCTCTGGAAATGCTGTGTACTGGGAACCCTGGGTGGCGCAGCGGTTTAGCGCCTGCCTTTGGCCCAGGGCACCATCCTGGAGACCCAGGATCGAATCCCACATTGGGCTCCCGGTGCATGGAGCCTGCTTCTCCCTCTGCCTGTGTCTCTGCCTCTCTGTGTGTGTGTATGACTATCATGAATAAATAAAAATTAAAAAAATTTTTTTAAAAATGCTGTGTACTGATTTAGCATCACAATGGTGGTACATCCTGTGAATAATAAAATAATTTATAATAACAACCATCATTTAAATGTATCAGGAACTGTGTTAAATCTTTTCATCCATTATAGTATTGAATCTTCTTGACCACCATTTGAGTAAATATTATCTCCGGTTTAAAGACAAGGAAATTGAAGCATAGCAGATAAATAATTTGCCTGACATTGTTTAAATAGTAAGTAGTAGAGCCCAAAAGGAAAATGAGGTCTGAGAACCTTCATCCAGCTTTATTATCTTAGTCTAAGTGTTTATGGTGATGGGAATACCCTTTCTAAGGAGGAATCATAGTGTACCTTCTAATATATTTTCAAAGAATAAGTGAGGATCCTCTCCTTTATATCTTATTGTTTATATGACCCTTTGTTTTTCTCTCACCCTGTGGTAAGCCGAATAATGTCCCCCAAAGATATTCAGGTCCTAATCCCTGGAACCTGTGAATGTCATTTTATATGACAAGAAGAACTTTGCAGATAAGGCTAAGTTAAGAATCTTAAGATGGGAGACATTATCCTGGATAATATAATCACAAGGGTCCTTGTAGGAGGCAGAGAAGGTTTGATGACAGAAGAGGAAAAAAGCAGTCTGAAAGCCAAAAGCGTGGGAAGAAAGGACCATGAGCTGAGAAATTAAGATGGTCTCTAGAAAATGAAAAAAAAAAAAAAAACAAAGAAACAATCTCCCCTGGAACCTCCAGAAAGAACCAGCCCTGCTGACACCTTGGTTAGCCCTGTAAGACACATGTTAGATTTATGGCCTCCAGAACTGTTAGGAGAATAAGCCACTAAGTTTGTGGTAATTTGTTACAGCAACCATAGGAATCTAATATATACCCCATATTACTGGCTTCATGGATAATTTGCTAAATACTTTGTTCTTGTATCTTTCCTGCACTGTAATTATTTGTTATTTTCCTGAAGTCAAGTATAAAGTGTGAGAATAACATATATGTAAAAGCACTATTTCAGATCAAATTGAAAGAAGAGTGTAGAGAATTGAGCTAAGTTACCACATGCTATTGCTGCCTCAGCATCCATTTTATTTGGTCTGCAGGGACTTTAAACTGACACTAGTCCCCTCATGCAAGTGAATGCTCTAGATAACAGTTGGCAGGGTCACAAGCTTGCAATTGAGTTCCTAATAAGACTTCCCTAACAACCCTTGTGATCAGCAGTCTCCCCTACCACCCAGGGCCTACCCCTTGTGCACCTCTTAAAAAGACCCCTGTGGAGCTCACTAAAGCCTTACTCTTTATTATTTTTTTTAAAACATTTTATTTATTTATTCATGAGAGACACAGAGAGAGAGAGAGAGGCAGAGACACAGGCAGAGGGAGAAGCAGGCTCCATGCAGGGAGCCCGATTTGGGACTTGATCCCCCAGGACTCCAGGACCACACCCTGAGCCAAAGGCAGACGCTAAACCGCTGAGCCACCCAGGGATCCCAAGCCTTACTCTTTAAAAAAAAAAAAAAAATTATTTATTTGAGAGAGAGAGCACAAGTAGGGGGAGTGGCAGGGAGAGGGAGAAGCAGGGCTCAATCCCAGGACTCCGAGACACTTAATTGACTAAGCCACCCAGGTGCCCCTAAAGCCTCACTCTTTTGGTTTGAATTGACCAATCCAGCCTTAGCCTGGAAACCTGAAAGCACTCCACACACAGACCCTGATAAAGGCATGTTGTCCCAGGCCCGGTCACTCTCTCTCTCTCTGCACCCTGCCTTGACCTCCCCACGTGGCCCCTAGTGCTTTGTGCTTCTTCCAGGATCTGTTGGAAATAAATAAACATATCTATTTCAGTTTCTCTTGTGGTCTGCTGTTGAACCAAGACTCACCATCTGGCATCCTGTGCTCCACTTAATAAATGTTAATTTAACAAAGTCATAGCAAAGAGATATTGTGAGAGAATATCCTGTGGCTATTCCATATCCCAGCCTTTCCTATGGCTGCAAAGGAAAAGGGAAAGTATTACTAGGTATAATAATGAAAGGAAATCTTTCAAGATGAGGGATCAACACACTTTCAGAAAAATGTCGAAGAATAAGAGTCAAATCAGTTAATCATTTTTTTAAATAAATTTATTTTTTATTGGTGTTCAATTTGCCAATATACAGAATAACACCCAGTGCTCATCCCGTCAAGTGTCCACCTCAGTGCCCACCACCCAGTCATCCCACCCCCCGCCCACCTCCCCTTCTACCACCCCTAGTTCGTTTCCCAGAGTTAGGAGTCTTTCATGTTCTGTCTCCCTTTCTGATATTTCCCACTTACTTTTTCTCCTTTCCCCTTTATTCCCTTTCACTATTCTTTATATTCCCCAAATGAATGAGACCATATAATGTTTGTCCTTCTCCGATTGACTTATTTCACTCAGCATATAAATCAGTTAATCATGATTCACATCTCTGAATAGAAATGCTGTAGGTTTCCCCTACTCCCACCAGTCCTCATTATAAAAAATTTCAAACCTACAAGAAAGTTATGAGAGTATTATAAAGGCACCCATTTGCCCTTTACCTGGATTCACCAAATGCTAACATTTTGTTGTTTGTGCATGATAGATAATTGATAGATTGATCATTTGAAACTAAGTTACAGGAACCCTGACACCTTACCTTGACATACTTCTAGGAGTAAGGGCAATCTCTTAGTATCCTGCACAACCCCGATGTTATCACATTTAGGAAAATGAATGACAGAGACGCCTGGGTGGCTCAAGTCAGTTAAGCGTCTGACTCTTGATTTTGGCTCAGGTCATGATATCAACCTGGATGTGGAGCCTGCTTAAGATTCTCTCTCCATCTCCCTCTGCCCCTCCCCACCTCTAAAAAAAAAAGAAAAGAAAAACAATTCCATAACATCATCTGACATCCAGTGCAAATTATAATTTCCCCAACTGTTCTCAAATATATTTAGCTGTTTGTTTTCTGATCCAGGATAGAATCAAAGTTTACACATTGTACTTGGTAACATCTCTTTAGTTTCTTGTAATCTAGAATAAGTCCTCTACTATTTTGTTTGTCGTGACATGTTTTTCTTGTTTTGCCTGACCTTCCCTGCACATGTAAACACCACAGGGGCAGGGATTTGGGTCCCTTTTGTTCGTTGCTATGTCCTCAGCATTGAGAATGGTGCCTGACACATATTAAGACTTAGTAAATATTTGTTGAATAAATAAATGAGTGAATGAATAAGTGACACAAGTATAATGAATGTCATGCAAGATGATTTAGAGGATGCCAAGGGGACTGAGAAGCTAATCTGTTGTTGTTTGTGTGTAACTCTTACCTCTGTGTTCCAGTTAGACATGTTCTGGGCTTGAGCAACAGGCTCATTTTTACAACTAAAATGGGAAAATATAAAATAATAAGTATTTAAAAATTTTTTTAAACACCCAGTTGAAAAAATTGGCCAAGCAAAAGAGCCATGATAACATGCACCTTAATAATAAGACTACAAGAGACTTGAATTGAGTCCTTTTTTTAAGATTTTATTTATTTATTTGAGAGACAGTGTGCACAAGCAGGGGGAGGGGCAGAGGGAAAAGAAGAAGCAGACTCCCCGCTGAGCAGGGCTGGGGGGCTGGGGCTCCATCCCAGGACCCTGAGATCATGACCTGAACCAAAGGCAGATGCTTAACTGACTGAGCCACCCAGGCACCACTGAATTGAGTCTTTAGCAACAGGATGATGTGACTCTCAAGAAGCTAAATTAGCCTTACATTAATACAAAAAGAACAGAGGCCATAAAGAGAAGATGTATGTTCTGCTCTATGTATTCATTCTTTCATTCAGCAAGTATTTATTGAGTGCCTACTCTATGTCGGTCACTATTTTATAGATTCCTGAAGGTTATATTTTTTAGCCGTACACTAATAGTAGAAAGATAGTTTCACTTTGGAATGAAGGAAGGTAATTGTCACAGAAATAAAACTATTGTGTTATTTGGAAATATTTTAATTGCATTATTGACTTAAAAACTGCTTGTTTGGTCAGCCCGGGTGGCTCAGCAGTTTAGCGCCACCTTCAGTCCAGGGCCTGATCCTGGAGACCTGGAATCGAGTCCCACCTCAGGCTCCTGCATGGAGCCTGCTTCTTCCCCTGCCTCTGCCTCTGTCTCTGCCTCTCTCTCTCTCTCTCTCTCTCTCTCTCTTTTCCTCTGCCTCTGTCTCTGCCTCTCTCTCTCTCTCTCTCTCTCTCTTTGTGTCTCTCATTAATAAACAAATAAAATCTTAAAAAAAAAAACTGCTTGTTTTTGGGACGCCTGGGTGGCTCAGCGGTTGAGCATCTGCCTTAGGCTCAGGGTGTGATCCCAGGATTCAGGATCAAGTCCCACATCAGGCTCCTTGTGGGGAGCCTGCTTCTGCCTCTGCCTGTGTCTCTGCCTCTCTCTCTCTGTGTCTTTCATGAATAAATACAATCTTAAAAAATAAAAATAAATAAAAATTGCTTGTTTTCAGCTCCTCACTCTAATTAGAGAAATACATCTCTGAGGGGAAGTGGCCCACCAATGGGCATGACCATGACAAAGTACAGTAATCATTGTATCTTTTTCCTGAAAGAACTTTCCCATGATTGTTTAGATCAGCCCAAAGAGCCTTTTGTGACACTAAAAGATCACTAAAGGGGAACAAAAGGGACTACGGTGGATCATTTTTTTAAAGGCTGTAAGGGCTGAGTCCTTTTTTTATCTATGAACTTTGTTCTCTTGTCCAACTCCAATTTCCACAGGTTTCTGTTTTCCTTTGCTCTCCAGTCAAAAGGAAAAATACTCACATGATTATTAGAAATACTGGAGCAGTAAATTGTTTGAGGGACTTGAAACACCCTTTTCTCTCTCCCTTCAAAGCCTTAAATGATACTTGCTTCATTGAGGCTTACAGATCATTAAAAACAGGCCTTCCAGGGTGATGTAATACATGATTTAGCTTCCAATAAAAATTTTTAAAAAAGAATAAACAAATAAACTCTACTAATCTTTGAATCTGAAGAATTTTTTCTTTTCTAATTTTAGTGTTTTGGAACATTCTAACACCTTTTTACCACCTGCCAAATACAAAACTCCTGTATCTTCCTTGAGCCAAAAGTAAACCTGGTGTCACCTCTAACAATTATGAATTCCTAACCTGTTTCAGATGTTATTTGTTCACTTTTTTCATTGCAGAGCAGCTCCTGAGTGTCCTGGAAAAACAGAAATAACACAGAAGAACAGTAGTTATATGGACATCAAGAGTACTATTACAAACCTGAATTTTTGGCATCTTTGTGGCTTCAGTTTAGAGTAACTGTAGATTGGCAGAGACCAAGCTGTCTCCAATTTGACCCTTGGTTAAGCTAAAAACTGCATAACAACTAAGGATACCCTACTTCCTGTTACTTACAGGAAAAGAAACATAAAAGGGCCAGACTAACAAAAAAAGGAAATAACATTTATTGTGCGCCTTCAGTGAGGTAGTCATTGTGAAAGGCACTTTTTAAAGTTATAGTTCATACAGTATCACACTTAATCCTCATCATAATCTGCGAGGTGTTACAGTAGTGCCTTGTTAGGTGTGGTTTTGCTTTCCACAGTTTCAGTAACCCACAATCAACAGGGATCCAAAAACAGAGGATCCTCCATCTAACAGATAGTCAGAAGGTCAATAGTAGCCTGACGCTATATCACAATGTCTTTGTTGTTTACCTCACTTCATCGCATTTTCTTATCTTACCATATAGGCATTTTATCATCTCGCATCATGACAAAAAGAAGAGTGAATACAGTACAAGAAGATATTTTGAGAAAGATACCACTTTTACCTAACTTTTGTTACAGTTTATTGTCATAATTGTTCTATTTTATTATTAATTGTTGATCTCTTACTGTCCTAATTTATAAACTTTACCATAGATATGTATATATAGGAAAAGCCATATATAGAAGTTCAATAGTATCCCTGGTTTCAGGCATCCACTGGGGGTCCTGCAGTGTATCCCATGTAGATAAGAGGGGGGCTACTATATTATTCCTGTATAATAGACAGGAAAACTGAGGCTTACAACTAATTTGTTCAAGAACATAGAATAAGTAGTGGAGAAGAAATTCTAAAACTGGTACTATTTAGCTTCAAAGTTATACCCTTTCCACTACCACTTCCTTCCTCCTTCTCTGACCAATCCTTCCCATTGTTCCTTGTTCCTCAGCTTAAATGTTGGAATTTCCCAGATTCCATACTTGGCTAATTACTTTCTCACTACATATAGTTACTGAGCAGTCTTACCTCTTTTTACTTTTCCCACTACATTAGGCAAATGACTTCCAAGTCTATATTTCTAGCCCTAAATACATACATCCAAGGTCCTATCAGGCTTCTACATCTCTACTTATGTGTCTGACAATTACCTCATTTCAACACGTCAGAAAGAGAACTCCTCATCCTCACCCTTGAATCTGCCTCTCCTCCAGGGTTCCCCATATCAGTTCCCAGAGCTATACTCTTTTCATTCTAGTCTCCTTTTCTCTCCCCCTTCCCATGCAGTCAGCTGACAAGTCCCACTGATCGTACCTTCAAAATAGTTCTTGGATCCCTGACCTTTCCCTTTGATTCCCATTATCATTACCCCAGGTCTTACTTGAACATTTACAATCTCACCTATCCATTTTGTTGCTTTGGAGTCAAGTGATTTCTATACAAAGAAAATCTAACTGTGCTGCTGTTCTTCTTTTACTTAAAACCATCTATAGAATGAAGCACATAAGGCTTTTCATGACCTGATCTCTGCCTCCCTCTTCAACCTCATTTCTAGCAACCCCTTGCCTTGAAATTTACTCTTCAGTTTTACTGCACTCAACTGGTAGTTCCCCTCATCTCACATGTTATTTCCCATCAGGATGCCTTTGTTTAGCCTCTGTCTGTAGCACTACTATGCCATCTTTTCACTTGGATAAACCCCCACTCCAGTACTCGTTTCAGGTAGCACCTTCTCTAGAACACCTTCCCTCAGCATCCCTCTATCTCAGCCTACCAAGTGGGCTAAACTTTGTCCTGTGTGTTCTAAACTCCCTGTCATTACGTTTATCAACATGTTTTGAAATCAGTTGTTTGTCTTCTCAGTTAGACTTTAAGTTATTTTGGCACAGAAACCATGCCTTACTGAATTTTGTAATCCTAATGTCTAGCCCAATGTTTGGTACTCTTAATAACTATTGAACTGTAATTGAACAATAACATGCTATCTCTCAAAAATGCCTTCTATACTGGAGATTCAAACCAGACCCTTTTCTAGGTGAATTAAATCTGAAAACAATTAAATCAGTTAAAAAATGAGCAAAGAACTTGAACAGACATTTCTCCTAAGAAAATGTACAAATCACCAGTCAGTCATGAATGAAATGAAAGGATGCAATGAAAAAATGCTTAACATCACTAATTGTTAGGGAAATGCAAACCCAAACTACAATGAGATACCACTTCAAACCCATTCTGATGACTACCATTAACAACAACTATTTTTTTAAGATTTTATTTATTTATTCATGAGAGAGAGAGAGAGAGAGAGAGAGGCAGAGACACAGGCAGAGGGAGAAGCAGGCTCCACGCAGGGAGCCTGACGCAGGACTGATCCCAGGTCTCCAGGACCATGCCCTGGGCTGAAGGTGGCGCTAAACCGCTGAGCCACCAGGGCCGCCCAACAACTATTAACAACAACAACAACAACAGAAAATAATAAGTGTCACCAAGGATGTGGATAAACTGGAACCGAGGATCCCTGGGTGGCTCAATGGTTTAGCACCTGCCTTTGACCCAGGGCATGATCCTGGAGTCCTGGGATCGAGTCCCACGTCAGGCTTCCTGCGTGGAGCCTGCTTCTCCCTCTGCCTGTGTCTCTGCCTCTCTCTCTCTCTCTCTCTCTCTCATGAATAAATAAATAAAATCTTTAAAAAAATAAAAATAAATAAACTAGAACCCTATGTACATTGGAGAATTGTAAAATCATACAGATATTATGGAAGAGAGTATGGTTGTTCCTCAAAAAACTAAAAATAGAATTACCAAGTGATAAGCCAGCAATTCCACTTCTGGGTATATATTCAAAAGAACTAAAAGCAGAGTCTCAGAGAGATACTTGTATATCCATGTTCATAGCAGCTAAAACATGGAAGCAACCAAGTATCTATCAGGGCATCAGTGGATAAGCAAACTGTGGTATATACATACAATGGGATTTTATTCAGCATTAAAACAAAGGAAATTATGACATGCTACAACATGGATGAACCCTGAGGACATCATACTAAGTGAAATAAGCCAATAAACAGAGAAATACTATATAATTCCAATTGTACAAGGTACTTAGAGTAGCCATAATCATGAAGACAGAAAGGAGAATGGTGTTACCAGGATCAAAGTGGGAATGGGAGGTTATTGTTTAATGGGTAAAGAGTTTCAGTTTGGCAAGATGAAAAGAGTTCTGGAGATGGAGGTGGTGAAGGTTGCATGACAATGAGAATGTACCTAATACCACTGAACTGTATGCCTAAAAATGGTTAAGATGGTTAAATTTTTTGTTTTATGTATTTTACTAAAATTAAAAAAACTTGAAAAAAAAGCAAAAACAAGAAAACATAGGGAAAAAATCTAAGGGTTAGTAAGCTTCTTGAAATGGCACCACTCTATCCCAGTACAGACAGTGTCCAACCATGCCTTCATGAGCCTATCTTAGGATCCAGTAATTCCCAAATAGCCAGTCTGGGGTGTGGCAAAGGAATCTATAACTTTAATAAGTACCTCAAGTGATTCTGATGAACAGATAAACTTGGGGAAATTTCTAGACCACATTATTATAAAGGAATGATTGGAGAGCCTTTATTTGGATATTTTTTAAAACAAGACAGATCTTTTTTAAAATTGTGGTAAAACATACATAATAAATTTACCTTTTTAATCACTGATAAATGGATGATTCAGTGACATTAAGTACATTCATAATATTGTGCAACCCTCACCACTATCCATTTCCAGAACATCTTCATCATCCCAAAGTGAAACTCTATATCTATTAAACAATAACCTCTATTTCTCCCTACCACACCCCTAGCCCCTGGTAACTTCTATTCTATTTTCTCTTTATATGAATTGACCTATTCTAGGTACCTCATAAAATTGGAAAGATAATTGATTTTTTTAAATATTTTATTTATTTATTCATGAGAAACACAGAGAGAGAGGCAGAGACACAGGCAGAGGAAGAAGTAGGCTCCATGCAGGGAGCCCGACTTGGGACTCCATCCCAGGTCTCCAGGACCCTGGGCCAAAGGTGGTGCTAAACCACTGAGCCACCCAGGCTGTCCGATAATTGATTTTTAATGAAAGTTTAATTGTTTTCTTGCCTGGAGGCATGAATTTGGGTGAAGGGAGGCAAACATTAATTGGGTACCTTGATATGATGAGCCAAGGTCACATTCAGATTTACTAGATTTATCTCATAAAAATTAATAAGCATCTTTTTGAAAAAAATAAAAAATTTTAAAAAGCATCTTTTTGAAAATCCCTTCTCAATTATATCATTCTGAGCTTGATATTCTGGAGTACCAAGGCCCAGCAGAAAAAAAATAAGGAGATTACTATTAAAAATAGTTCCAAAGTTAAAGAAGAATTAGGACTTTCTAGTGTCTTTTTTTTTTTTCTAGTGTCTTTTTATTAAAGGCTCTACCTCAAGCCATTGCAAATTTGAAATTTCTTTTTTTTTTAAATTTGAAATTTCAAATCATCTTATCAACAAGATTTAATACTTGACTGAGTCCCTTTCGGCTTCTTCTAGATGTCCAATGAAGCAAGGAACTTCTTTAGTGCCCAGCATATTACTCTGGGGAAAATGTCTCTGCATCTTGTCTACTGTGGGACTTCAGATATCTGTGCCCAGGAAAGACTTGCCACTTGGAATATGGAGCAAAGGAAATGATTGTTTTCTCTATATTTCTGAAACTTTTAAGGGCAACTATCTGTAACCTACTCACCACTTTCACTGACTGACAGTATGTCTGACCCATCAGTAATATAGTATGTCAGCACCTAATTATATGTGTTGTGCAAAACTTTGGAACAAATAGTACTACCTGTTGTTTACTTAAACCTTGCATTATAATACTGGTTTTTTTTATCTATTATTCCCCTGAGGTTGGACTACTGTGTTGTGTATATATATATATTTTAAAGATTTTATTTATTTATTCATAAGAGACAGAGAGAGAGAGAGAGGCAGAAACACAGGCAGAGGGAGAAGCAGGCTCCATGCAGGGAGCCTGATGTGGGACTCAATCCCAGGTCTCTAGGATCATGCCCTGGGCCAAAGACAGCACTAAACTGCTGAGCCACCCAGGCTGCCCTGTGCTGTATATATTTATCTAGGATATCTTTCTACTCATTACTATTCTCCATTAAAAGAAAAAAGTCTTCTCACTTCTATTTTTCAAACCTCTGAGGGCTCTTCTGATAACTTAAATCTATCATTGTTTGAAGCTGACTCCTGGAGTCTATGCCATTCTGTGTCACAGATCTACTTTGTAACTTTGAGCAAATTATCTTAAACAGCTCTTCACACTATTGTTCATTAAGCATTAAAACCAGGATAATAATACCATCTCTAGAAAAAAGAATTAGTGAATCAGTGGGTCTGTTTCCTTACTTATATCTGGATGGGAAAATGCCTTCTTACTTTTCCTTCTGAATTCTCCCTTTTGGGCCCTGGCCCAAATGAAGAATTGCTCTTCCTGGCAGCATCTATTGTTGCCAAGAGGAACTTTACCACACTGCCTTTGAAGTGGTGGAGCAAAGCTTTTACCGGGGTGCTTGGAGGATCTGGCTCCCTGGAGAATCCCCACCCACACCCTCTTTGGGAGGTTCTTTTCCTAAAGTTGTATTCAGACTTACATCAATGTGCAAAGGAGACATCCTTCCTATGAAAAGCTTGCTTTTCCTTCCACAGCTGGGGGGAAAGTGGTGAAGGGGAAGTGGGAACTGGGTATAATATTGGCAAATGTTTTGAACACTTCAGATAAAAATGTCTGATAAGTACAGTCTTGTTTTTATTGCTTTATACTGCTCATTGGAGAATGTGTTTTCTTTGGTCACCTGCCAATGAAAAAGATTAGCCTTTTCCTGAATCTAGGATTGTTTCTTTAACTAGTTATGTTGGTAGAACAAGAGAGACAAATGCTGCTGACATTAACAAATCAAGATCGGAGCATGGTCATGCTCATTTCTGCTCACTGCCCTTTCCAGTTCATTGACAGCTGCTGCAACCAATGTGAACAGTGGTTTGGGTGGAGCTCTCTCTCTGCTCACCTCTCCCAAGCTGGAGTATTTATTTTCTTTCTTTCTTTCTTTCTTTCTTTCTTTCTTTCTTTCTTTCTTTCTTTCTTTCTTTCTTTCTTTCTTTCTTTCTTTCTTTCTTCTTTCTTCTTTCTTCTTTCTTCTTTCTTCTTCTTTCAGCTGGAGTATTTTCAGTTTAGTTCCTTTGCTGTGATGTCCAAGGTTCTAAAGGAGTTGCCCCACTCCCCCATTTGTTCCTGATTTATGGCATCCAGTAGGAAATGGTTTTCATTTAAATGCCTCTTCTGTAACACAAGAGTCGATCTTTAGATTTCACACCTTGTAACTTCTAGTTTCTATTTTAGTCCAAGCTTCATTTTCTTTGAGACAAACTGAAGTGTTGTATGTTTGCTTCTTTTGCCATCTCTCAAGTAAATTTGTTCTCAATTTTGTTCCTGGCTTACAGCAAAAAAACACTAGCATAACATTGCTGTATCAGAAGCCAGTTGAGCTAAATGCATATACTTTGATCTTTGCCTTGATGTGTTTGTGTTGATCTAGGGTGTATCTTTTGGCTCTGTGCATTCTGAATTAAAGTTAAAGCCCTTAACCCTTAATTAGGTCATTTCCATCTCTTCAAACAAAAAGGAAACTAACTTCTATCACAGGGTGAAGGACTGAGGTCACACATGAGGGCGAATTTATTAGAGATGATGTTACTTAATGTCAGACTGGGTTCCTAAGCACTATAACAGAATACCCTTCTCTGAAGTTCTTTGTCTCGGTTTTAGTAGAATAGAGTCTGGTTATGAGGAATGGATTATGTACAGATCTATTGAAGGCATGATAGACAAGTTATCTCTTAAAGTCTCTTACTCCTTAGAACAAATACATTTATTTTGTTCTGAGGTAATTTTAACACTGATTTAATTGGGAGAATTAAATGAGCCTGAAGCCAGTTTACAGAGGAGAGCCCTGTAGATAGTATTTTTTATTTGGTTTGCCAGCCGCTAATTCCAACTCACTTATGGTGAGTTTTAAGTATAGATAGTTCTAAGATGTGGTCAGTTTCCATGACTGCTAAATAAAATGTGAACTTCTCATGTTCCTTGAAGACTACTTGTGGGAGGTCTTGATTTGGGTCTTTGCAGCTTGTGAGGAGTGCATCATGGTTTAATACATCTCATTTGAACCCTGCAAAGATGGTGGTATTCATCTTAGAAAAGATAAAAATGTGTGTACCTACCTATGCGGTGTTCTATGCCACCTTAAGCCATTTACTTGTGAAACAGTAACCTTTAGGACAATAGTCTAAGGTCACTTCAGTTCTCCCCATTAGTCAATTCTTATCTCTTTACACCTTCTTTTGCTTTTTTGCTGTTAGAAGGAGTAAAGTGGCTGGCAGAGGTAGAACAACCTTTATGAACATTTCTCTAGCAGAGCACCATGATCCTAGAAAGTAGGAACCAGAAGACATACATAGGGTCTAGGAATCCTCAGAGTAATATTACTTGACAACTAAGATGTTTACATGAAGAAACTGCAATCCCTGTGACCTAAATTAAGCTACTTAATTGCTTATGTCATCATTTCTCTGCTTGTAAAAGGGAAATAGCAATACCAGTCACTATCTTCCTCTGGAGTTTGGGAGAAACTTAATGAGATAATGAACTTAATTCTACTCTTACAAGGGAATATATTGTTGACTTTTAGAAGAGTGAACTATTTGGGGGTCCCTAAGGGACCTGACAATCTATTGCCTCTTCCCACACTCAAATAGAACTATTGTAAAAAGCTAATACGCTGCCAAAAAGTAAGCCATTTATTCTGTGGATAGATCAAGTCCAGTGTGAAGGGGGAAAAAAGGGATTTTGATCTCTTCTTTGGAAGAACTATCACTGTTAGGCACAAAAATGTCCTTTTTTTCTTTCTTTCTTTTTGTAAAATCAGAACAGAGGTGTAATTGTGTTTGATAGTTCACTTCGGGAGAATGTTAGGTTCAAACTCAGACACATTAAGTCAGATGATATACTTTTAAAAAGTCTCTAGAACATGCATTCTCAATGGTAGCAATATTGCCCCCAGAGGGGGCAATTTACTCTCTTTGAGAGTAAAATTCATGAGGGGTAGACAGTTGGAAAAAATGCCTATGAAAGCTAAAAGAGGGGGAGTGGGAGCAGGGGGAAGGCAAAATGTAGGGGAAAAAAAGGTTGAGAAATACTGCTATAGTCAATTATTCTTCCAGACATGTTTGTCCCTAAACATAGGTGAACCAGAGATTGTCAGGTTGAATGCAGATTGCTATTGATTCCTTCAGTCCAACAGCAATGGAATTCATACAAAACTTGAAAGAGATGAAATTTATACCCTAAGGGATAATGATCTCAGACAAACAACTCAAACATAAAATCTACCTGTTAGAACCAATACTTTGTACTTAAATAAATGTGGTTAAATCTTTAGGGTAAGATATTCCTTTTTTCTCCTGCTTCTTTAGCCTTACAGAAAGGCACATCAAGGGTAGGAATGATCTTCAAAGTACTTCACTGAAAAAGCCAGATTGGGAGAAAGGAGAGGGTGTGGACCCCACAGGCAGGAGGAAATAATTATCTAAACAGTAATATAAAGTGCAAAGCAGTGAAGATAAGCAATGCAATGGGAATTGGCATTTAAGTATTTAAGAAATTTTAAGTTTGATGTTGCTGTATTTATATAACTGAAATATTTTTCCCTCCATCCCCTCATATGTCATATATTTCTTTCATACCTTTTGAATGGATGGGACAACCCAAAATTGACTTGATATGTGCTATGTAATTTGAAAGAGGTCCTGTGTTCCATTAGGCTTAGCAGTCCTGAAACAATAGAATGGCCATTTAAAAATATATATATTCTCTTGCATCCTCTGACTCCTCTTTGCTTAATCATCCTATTCTTTAATAGATATAACCATGACTTAGGGGGAAAAGAAACAGTGATTCTTCCTCCCTGCTTACCCATTTCCCAGTAACACTCTGGACAACAAGCAAGTAGTCTTTGTCTAAGCCAAGCATTGCTAAGCATTAGTTGCTCTGGCATTTAATTGCCTTACAGAAATCTACCCCAATCCCCTGTTTGTTGATTTCTTAAGATCACAGAAGAAAATGAAATGAGCTAGAGAGAAGCCTTCAAGCCCCCTGACACACATGGGGCCCAATCATCTCCACTCCCACCCCAATTCCAAAATCTAACATATTGCTCCTTTCATGGTTCCTCGGATCCCTGCCCTTCAACTTCTCTTTGTTACCCTCTGGGTGGGTGTAACCAAACCTCAGTCATACATACGGTGGCCCCAGCAGCTGGGCTTCTCTCTACACCATCACATTGCAGACATTCTTTTCACATCATTTTGTCCTCTCTGCTGCATTCCCTCTATTTGGCATCATTCCCTCTGTGCAAACTTCTGTTTCAAGGGACAGGAGTTTGCCAGGGAGATGCTGGCAGAGAGGGTCCAGTTCTCTCCTTTCTATCTGAAGAGCCCAGTGTCACTCATTAGCATATGAGAAGAATGGTTGTAAATAAACATCAAATGAGGTTAACGAGCTGCAGCTCATCAATATTAATGAAGTCCACCTCACAGCCTCGGAGGGAGGTACTGATGGCTCTAATCACAAGAGGGGTTTCCTAAGGCCCTCCATTACAGGGCAAGAAGGGTTAGATTCAGTCTGTTGGAATGTTTGTCATTTTATAACCCTAGGAATGCCACAGAGAAAGGCTGTCTGATACCAGATCTGTGCTTGCAAGGCCCCTCTTATGTTCAGATTACATCTGTTTGTCTCAACAGGTGGAAGCCTAGAGGAAGGAGGCTGTATCTGCTAAGCCAGACTCGGGTAGGAAAGCCCCAGGCCAATCTTCAGTTCCCAAGTCCAAAGTGAGGGCCCCAGAGTACTTGGACTTGATGTCTCATTGCCCTTTCATCAGTAACCCCTAGAACTCAAACTCTTGTTGCCAGTGCATGAGGAAAGGTCTGGAGACCTTCTAAGCCCAGCCTCATAAAGAGATGAAAAACTCCCATTTTGTATAGCTCATGTGCCAACTGCCAGTCAGGTCCCTCCACAGAGCCATGTTGAGTGCCTATTTTTAGAAGATTCAAAGAGTATAAGTACAGCTGTCATCCATTGAGCACTTACTGTGTCCCAGGCTGCACTAAACATTTCTGATACGTTGTATAATCTTCGAACTAATCCCATGAGTGTGAATCCATTTCATAGGTGAAGAAGTTGAAACTCCTTGATTTTATGTAACATGTCTTAGATCATAATGGTAGCAAGTGACAGGCCTCAATCTGACAGCAGGGCCTATGCTCTTCATCATTGCATTCTGTGCCATCTCAGACTCATGCAAAATGTGTGAGCTTTTGTGCTCTTCCTTCTTTTTTGTAAGATGTGTGCCCTTTCTTCTCCAGTTCAAGAGACCAAACACAAAGTGGTTCTCTGAAAGTAGAATCAGAGAATTTTAGAATTAATTTTTCAAAAATCAAAGTACCTCTTTGAAATTATTTTTCGAAAGGAAACTTTCACTAGATGTGTTTTCCTTTGTATATAAATTTGGGGTCAGTGGGATATGTGCTTTGAAAAGTGTGTGTGTGTGTGTGTGTGTGCGCGTGCGTTTGTGTGTGGTGGGGGGGGTGTTCGTTGGTTGGTTGGTTGGTTGGTTAGCAGTGATACCAATTATCCACCTCATCAGGCCAGTTCCTTTTATGATTAAGCACACACCTTGCATGAGGTCAGTGACTGTAACACAAAGAAGCGCCTGGCTCTTATGGTTGACTTGAGCCTGTGATCCTAGCCTCAATCAGTTTCAGCAACTGAACTGTGGCTTACTACTTAAAGTTCATTCTATCCACTTCTTTATCTATGATTTCACTGGAGGCAGAAGGAGAACCTGATGGTTCACCCAAATTGTTGTTGTCACAGAAGTTACACTTGATTGTTTATTTAAAGAACAACTCCTAGTGAAAGGATCAGAGAGTGAAACAGCCACTATCTTTCTTCTCCTTTCCTCCCTGAAAACTCAGGGACCATACTTGGTAATTTTTACATAGGCTAAACGCCCAGGAATGTTTCCACAGAATGGCACCCAAAGGCCACCCATGCAGGAGCCCTTCCTGCCACCAAGGTAACCAAGACTGGGAAGCAATTGAAACTGGGCCTTCCTTTCCCAGGCCTGTGGCTGTCAACTTGGCTCAGAAAAAGGCAGACTGATGACTTTGTCTCCTCACCCAGTCACACCACTACACAGTTCTCGCTTGAGCCTGAAGTCACATGGGTATGCTGCTATGGCCAAACAAGGATGCGCTGTTTCCAGTTCTTTGCACCCTGGGTTTGGCCTGGGCATCCTTAGTTGAAACCACCCGGGCCCCCAAACCCTGAAGTTTTTCCAGGGACAAATTGCATGCAGTGGTGGAGAGGAGGAGCTGAGCTGTGCAGTGGAGCAGCGGATGGTGTGCAGTTGGGATGTTTGCGAGAGCCAAGGGGTTAGTTCATTGCTGCTTTGTATACTCAGGCACACCAGAAAACTCAGATTAATAGGCTGTTTATTCTTCAGCATGTTCCTTGAATCAAAGGCTCTGGATGGTATTATTAAAGAGTGTTTGTGAGAGCGCCCTGGAACACTCCTTCTGGGCTCCGCTCACTGAAGAGGAACGATTGAGTCCTTTCATTTCCTGGGCAGCATCCCTCACGCTCATTGCTCACTGTAGTATAAAGGTCTGCAGAACCTTTGTTAGAAACAGGATCTTTTGTTCTGTCTTTTTGAGGTCCCATTACCTACAGCACCTTGGTCTGTTAGAGTCTAATTATTAAATGTTCTCATCTTTTGAGCTACCTGAACCTAATGAACATAGTCCACTGTATCTCAGGGAGGTTTTTTTGTTTGGGGTTTGGGAGAATTTGTTTTTGTTTTTGTTTTTGTTTTTGTTGGCTCTGTTTGGCACCAATTCTCTGTTTGGGCAGTACTGTCGTCTTTTTTTTTTTTTTTCCATGGCTGTTTAAAGGAATTTTGCCAGGAGGGAAGAAAACATCCACCTGAACCCTATTCTGTGAAGCAAAGGATGATGTTTTTGGCCCTTCGAAGATTCCCCTGAAATGTAATGAAAAGTTTCTTCAAACCTTGGAATTGAAATTTATTGAATTATGAAAAATGGGCTTCTTCCACTACTACTCCCTGCAGTAGAGATTTATATTGGAATAGGTTAAAAAAATTAGGAGGGAAACTGCTTCTCTACCACCCCGCCCAGCCCCCTTTCAGCAGCAGCATGCTGTCACGTGAGTGATGTCTGTCCCCTGTTCCCTCTGGCAGTTATAGTTTTCCTGTGGCCTGGAAATTATTGTACTTCAGGCCTTCCACAACTTCTGTGTGTGCACGCGCACACACACACACACACACACACACCCCACAGCCACACCCCTTGTGGGCATGCCTTCAATACAGAGGCAGCCAGCCTATTGCAAAGGTGCTCAAAGCTCACTAATCACTGTAGACAGTGCAACACTCGGCATGTTACGGGCGCCCATGTCTATCTCATACAAATCCAGTACACATCATAAACAATAGCTTTGAATCTGGCAAACCTCTTAATTACCGCAGCCAAAGGCCAGAAAATGAAATTGGGGTCATATATCTGGTGTTAGAACTGTAGAAACCATCTGGCATCCCACAGCCCAGAGTTTCCCCAAGGAGGTACACCTTGGAGCAACAGGAGTCCTCTCATCCAGAAAATACTGTCCCCTCACTTCCCTCCACAACCAGCACAGCTGTGTGGTGAGGCCTATTTGCCATATATACACTGAGACCAAGATCTATATACACACCCTGGCGTTCCGCCTGAATCCTTCCACAGAGTCCATCTGTTTATCCAGTTCCAAATCCCAGAAGGCAGTCACCAAAAAGTAAATAGTGAGAAGGGACAGGTTTTTTTTCTTTCTTTCTAGATAAACATGTTCCAATGAACAAAACAGATTTTGCAAACACATTCCATCTAGTAAATCTTACCTAACAGCTGTGTGAGAAGGGCTTGGAAGAGAGAAGGATGAGGCGTGGGGGGTCTCGGGACTTGGGTAGGAGACTTAGAGAAAGTTCAGAAATCCATAAGGCAGAGACAGTTGAGTACTATCCACTTCTTGTTAAATGGAAATACACTTCTTTCCTGCATCCTATCCCATCATGGCAAACCTAGGATCTGTGGTGGGCTTGCCAGAGATCGAGATCTGGCTGCAAATATCAGCTTCTTCAGCTGAAAACCAACCCATCAAAACTTTATGTACCGAAGACGTGGCCTGTGTTTTTGACAGCACCCTCTCCCTCTCCCACTGGCGCTGCTGTCCTCTACCCCAGCTGTAATGCTCCTCTGGAATCAGACATGAGGTATTAGCCTCGAGCAGCCCATACAGCCCACCTCTACTTCACATCTACCCCTTTGGCTGGAAACATGAAGAACTGAGCATAGATCAAGAACTTGGATTCTGAAGAGCAGAAGACAAGGACAAGCTCAAGAAATTGACCTTTTGCCTCAGAGGTGGCTGGATATTTGTGTGTCTCTGTTCAATGTCGAATTGGCTCACCGTACCATTCAGGAGTTGTTTTTTAAAAATGTTCTCCTCGCTCCTCATTTGCGGGTCAGATGCTTTGGATAATCCAGTGGAATTCTCTCTGCTTCACTGCTGGTTGCTGCCAAACACAGAGTGCTAAATCCTGTCGATTGGTGACTTAAAATGATGTTGTGTGAAACAGCACTGTGATTTGGACATCCTGCGCCCAGTCACACGGACTGCTCTGCCAATTAACCATAGTAGTGAGATGCAGTAACTCATGGGGTGGGGAAAGCAGTTTCTGCAGCCCCTGCCTTATCTTGACTCTGGGATCAATGTCCCTGCATCTGTTCCCACCCTCCCCCAGTGCCAGAACATGTGTCCAGTAATCAGTGCGCCTTGGAATTCCATTTCGCTCAATATTATTCCTTTCCCTGGCCTCAGCAATTTCTTTAGCAGATTGTAACATGTCAGTGACAAAGAAACAGCATTTGTGTGCAGAATATGCAAGTGGCAAGCAAAACACTCCCGCTGCCGGGTCCCACCTCCTGATCTGCATTTCCCGGATTGCATGCGTGCGTGACTCCTCCTCCAGTGAGGTCTCAGCTCAAATGGCAGCTTTTGAAAGAGATTATCCTTGACCACCCCATCTAACGTCCATTTGCAGTCACTCCATGTCACACCACTCTCTGTTATGCATGTCATTGCTCTTATCGCTTTCTACATTTTTTATTTGTTCCTATTCACTGTCTACCTCTCTACCCACACACACATACTAGAATGTAAGCCCATGAAAATAGGGATTTTTGTCTGTCTTATCCATTGCTGTTCCCATAGAACCTAGAATTGCCTTTGGAATACAGTTGGCACTTAATATTTATTGACTGAGGGATCCCTGGGTGGCTCAGCAGGTTTGGCACCTGCCTTTGGCCCGGCGTATGATCCTGGAGTCCTGGGATTGAGTCCCACATCGGGCTCCCTGCATGGAGCCTGCTTCTCCCTCTGCCTGTGTTTCTGCCTCTCTCTGTGTGTCTCTCATGAATAAATAAATAAAATCTTAAAAAATATATATTTGTTGACTGAGTAAATAGATAAGAATGGAGCCATTAAGAGCTCCCCAAATATGTGGTTGCTCTCCGGAGATGGTAGAGGCAGACAGACATATAGTTTGACAGGACGCCTGGGTGGCTCAGCAGTTGAGCATCGTCTGCCTTTGGCTCAGGGCATGATCCCAGGGTTCTGGGATCAAGTCCCGCATTGGACTCCCTGCATGGAGCCTGCTTCTCCCTCTGCCTATATCTCTGCCTCTTTCTCTCTGTGTGTCTCATGAATAAATAAATAAATCTTTAAAAAAAAAAAAAAAAGACATATTGGGCAGCCCAGGTGACTCAGTGGTTTAGTGCCGCCTTCTGGCCAGGGCCTGATCCTGGAGACCCGGGATCGAGTCCCACGTCAGGCTCCCTGCATGGAGCCTGCTTCTCCCTCTCCCTGTGTCTCCACCTCTCTCTCTCTCTCTCTCTCTCTCTCTCTCTCTCTCTCTCTCTCTCTCTGTCTTTCATGAATAAATAAATAAAATCTTTTTAAAAAGAAATATAGTTTGAGGAATGGAATAAAAAATACAAGGTTTCTCCTGGTTTTCATATTTTTAATTGTAAATTGAAATACTGAGTCAAAGATCACATAAATTGAGTCGCTTTTCATTCTTCTGTCTCAGAGGAAACTGTTTCCTATTGAGTCGGTTAAGTTAGGGTCACAGAGACCAAGTAACACACTCTTCCTTGCCAAGCTGGCATAATCGAGGCCACAAAGGATGCCCACTTCCAGATTTCCACTGGACAGTGCCTGGCGTTGCTTTCCGTAGGGCAGGTGCCAGAAGAAACTGGCACAACAATTTAAAGCAATTTAAAGCCCAGTCTGGCTATCTTCGTCCAGCCTTCCTTACATTCTTGCCTGGTTCCAGTTCCCAAAGAGACCACATTCCTCTACACAGCTCTGGTGCTCTGCAGTTCTTTTTGTTAGGAGGGCCATGGAGGGTGGGTAGATATGTCTTAGCTTTGACCTGTCCAGCTATGAGACAAGATGACTGAGAGAACTTGTCCTTTTAGCCTGACAGACATATGGCACTCATCTCCTCAGAGGTCCTTTGCCCAAACAAGAAGTATTAGCTCCTCAGAAGTTATCCTTTGTCTTGTTGGGGCAAGATCAGTGCCTAGTGTCAAGAGAGGGAGATTAAAGATTAAAGAACCTCCACCAGGAAAGGGGATAGTTTTGCTTGAATCTCTTAATTTGTCTTCTCCCCCCATACAAGTGCATTCATGTTGCTGGACTCCCAGGCTTACTCCCTGGTGGTTTGTAGTCATTATTCTCATGACTTTGTGGTCTCATTGATATTAACATGTGTTTCAACTGCTGTAGGTGACGCTTCCATGCTCCACTACTTTTTGTCTTACGTTGCTAATGACTCCTCTGTTGGTTTCAGCCTTTAGCCAAACCCACCCCATCCACACCCTACTCTTTCCATCTTTTATTGATGCCGTGTTGACTTTGTGTGTCTCTGTTAGTTCAGTTTTCTAAGCACCTGCAGAGAATTAACCAACTTTACTTGCTGCTGGGGATCACCTTTGATTTATTTGATTTCTGTGCTTTGGGAAATGTTGAAGGACTCGCTCTAAAACCCCACCAAAGTACATAAAAAGTGCTATAGTCCCTGTAGCCTGACCTTCCAGACTAGCTCTGCATAGGGACCAGAAGTTATTCATGTAAATACAGATGTGGATACCATCCGTTAAATGTTTACTATGTGCTAGGGATGCCTGGGTGGCTCAGTCAGTTGAGCACCCAACTCTTCATTTTGGCTCAAGTCATGATCTCATGGATCATAATATCATGGGTTGTGAGAATGAGCCCTGCATTGGGCTCCCTGTTCAGCAGGGAGTTTGCTTAAAGATTCTCTCCCTCTGCCCCTCCTGCCCACTCATGCACGTGTGCTCTCTCTCCCTCTCTCTCTAAAATAAATAAATAAATATTTTACAAAATAAATGTTTGGGATCCCTGGGTGGCTTAGTGGTTTAGTGCCTGCCTTCAGGTCCAGGGCGTGATCCTGGAGTCCTGGGATCAAGTCCCACGTTGGGCTCCCTGCATGGAGCCTGTTTCTCCCTCTGCCTATGTCTCTCTCTCTCTGTGTCTCTCTCTCTGTGTCCCTCATGAATAAATAAATAAAATATTTAAAAAATAAATAAATAAATAAAAATAAAAATAAAAAATAAATGTTTACTATGTGCTATATACTGTTCTAAATGTTTAACATGGCTGTCTTGTTTAATCCTTACTTGTAGGCCTGAAAGGCCAGTATATGAACTGGCCTCAGGTATTTCTCTAATCTCATTTCTTACTCCTCATTCTCTTGACTTCGGCTACACTGGCTTCTGTGCTATTCCCCTTACCCAACAGACATGCACCCTCCTTAAGGCTTCTGCAGTGGCTATTTCCTCTGCTTGAAATGTTCTCCCTTCATCCCTTAGATGTCTACCTAGGTTACTTATTAACCTTCTCCAAATCTTGGCTTAGGTGTTACCTTCTCCATGAAACCTACCTAGATCACTTCATGTAAAATTGAAGGTGTACCTGGCTGCCTCAGTCAATAGAGCATGTGACTCTTGATCTTGAGGTTGTGAGTTCAAGCCCCACATTGGATGTAGAAATTATTAAAAAAAAAAAAAAACTGTTAAAACTGATAAAATTGTTCTACCACTGCCACCTCACACCTATTTGATCCTGCTGTGTTTTCTACCTTTTTCCATTATAGGTGTCACTAATGTAATATATAGTATATTTGTTGTGTTTATCATTTATTATCTGCCTTCTCAAACATAGGTAGGCTTCATGAGGGCAAAGAGCTTGTCTGTTTGGTCTCTATGAATCCTAAGCACCTGAAAAACAATATCTGGCACTCAGCAGATGCTCCATAATTCCTGGTCAATGAATGAATTTTGTCCCTTCAAAAACCCTCTGAAGTAGATGTTTATATTATCCCCTTTTAAAGATGATGGAGGGCACCCCAGGTAGCTCAGCGGTTTGGTGCCGCCTTCAGCCTAGGGTGTGATCCTGGAGACCCAGGATCAAGTCCCGCATCGGGCTCCCTGCATGGAGCCTGCTTCTCCCTCTGCCTGTGTCTCTGCCTCTTTCTCTGTCTCTGTCTCTCTCTCTCTGTCTCTCATAAATAAATAAATAAATAAATAGTAAAGTAAATAAATAAATAATCTTTTTATAAAAATAAATAAAATAAAGATGATGGAATTGAAGCTCAAAGAATTGAAATGACTAACTTGCCCCAGATCATTCAGCTAGGAAGTGGTAGAGCTGGGATCGACTAACTCCAGAGAATGTACTTTCAACCAGTGGGTCAATAGTTCTCAAACTTTAAGAGTCACCCAAGGTGTTTGTTTAAATTCAGGTTCATATACCCTGACCCCGAGGATTCTGATTCTGATTCTGTAGGCCTGGGACACAGATGATCCATGAATCATACTTGGAGAAACATGGGGATATACTACATTGCCTTTAAGGTTTGGAATCTGCATAGGGAGGCATAAAGATAAAATCCATTGAACATTTTTGGAGTGCTGCTATGTAACCAGTCCCTGTGGCATAGAAAAACAAGTAAAATGAAGTCTTTACCCTCAAGACTCAATGTGTTGATGCTGATGTGACAAACAGATACATATATCAAAATCAGACCATTGATAGGGACACCTGGATGGCTCAGTGGTTGAGTGTCTGCCTTCTGGTCAAGTCGTGATCCCAGGGTCCTGGGATCGGGTCCCGCATTGAGTTCCTCACAGGAAGCCTGCTTTTCTCCCTGTTTGTGTCTCTGCCTCTCTCTGTGTCTCTCATGAATAAATAAAATAAAAACTTTTTTGAAAAAATAAATAAATAAATCAGACCACTGATAAATCGTGAGATGCTTAAAAGCACATACTTTGGAGTCAGGCCAACTGACTGAACGTGCTCCCACTACTTACGTAACTGGGTAGATGACTTAACCTCCCTGTGGTCTGCAAGTAAAAAGAACAACAATATTTATCCAGTAGGACTGTTATGAGGACTTAGATGAGATGAAGGGTGTACAGGAAGGCAGCTTAAAAACACAAAACAGACAGCAGGAGGCAGTGCACAGTGTATAAGAAATGATAAACAAATGGCTGAGAGACAGTAAATATAGAAAATCTCAGAAGAGTTCTACAATTTCACAACCTACTATTTTATAATTAAAGTTTGGGTACCAATTTTTTGTTGTTTTGAATATAACTTACATTGAAATATTTTCAAAATATATTTAAATATACATGTAATACCCCTCCCTGAATTCTTGAATATAATTTACCTTGGCATCCAAGTATCATCTTAAACATAAAGTATTGTACTATGGTGGGAAACACGATTGCCTCCAGAGTTTGTTGAAGTGTACCCTAAGTGCATCCAGATTGCACTTAAAATATTTTTCCTGCTTCTATGTTCATATCATACTGTGAATGCCTAATTTCTAACTGTTGTCCTTGCCCCTGCCTTTTGTAGTTCCTTTTTCATTCCCAGTTTAGTGTCTGGTCTGTGTTGCAAATTGATGGCCTAGTGTATTAATATGGTGAGTCTAATCAGAGCTTATCTTAGAGGCCTGTAAGTTAACCACATGAGCTGTGTGAACTCTGTGACATCTGTTTGCCTACTTAGAGACTTATTGGCATTGAGATATTTGAGATTGCCTATTAATTCAGTTTTAAACACATTAGGTATTATTCTGCAGACTACAGATGCCTGCAGAAACCATTTTCCTTGTTCTCAGCGTTGCAAGTTAGTTCATTCTGTGGCTCTACAACTTAAAAGAGCCTTGGGAATCATAGATCTGGCCTTTTTGCTCCCAAGTAGACAACTGATGGTTATTTCCATTCTACAGATAGAAACTTCTACTGATGAAGAAACTAAGGCCTAAAGAGTAAGTAGCTTGCTCCAGTGAGATAATCCAGTGAGCCAAGACGGGGTTCTGAGTCTCCCCGGCCTCTGCTCAGCCACACTGTCCCCAGAAAGAAACAGAGAATCATCTTGGGCTGTGGAAAGGAAGGAAAGCCATCCACAAATATCACTAAAAATCAGAAAAATAAGATCTTATTAATATTGCAACTAATCGATTTTAGCCTTGACTTCGATAAGTGTTTTTACTCTCCCCCCTGTCCTCATTTGAAGGATGTATAACTTTATTGTGCCCCCAGTGAGCCTGAGCTGTGAACATATATAAGGAAGAGCAAGGGCATTATAATAACATCCAGAAGTGTACAAAGGATTATAAAATACAATCATCAGCTTTGTACCCTCTTTTCACTGTAGACAAAACAAGGTGATTTATTTTATTTTATTTATTTTTTATTTTAAAGATTTTATTTATTTATTCATGAGAAACACAGAGAGGAGAGAGAGAGAGAGAGAGAGAGAGAGAGAGAGAGAGAGAGAGGCAAAGACACAGACAGAGGGAGAAGCAGGCTCTATGCAGGGAGCCTGACATGGGACTCGATCCCGGGTCTCCAGGATTACGCCCTGGGCTGAAGGCAGCACTAAACCACTGAGCCACCTGGGCTGCCCCAAAACAAGGTGATTTAGAGGGGGAACATAGAACCACTGAAAATGAGGACATGGAAATCAATTTCTTTTTTTCTATAAGATTTTATTTATTTATTTATTTATTTATTTATTTATTTATTTATGAGTGAGGAGTACACAAGCAAACAGAGGAAGAAGCAGAATCCCCACTGAGCAGAGAGCCTAATGCAGGGCTCAATCCCAGGACCCTGGGATCCTGGGACCATGACCTGAGCCAAAAGCAGGTGCTTAATGGACTGAGCCACCCAGGCACCCCATCAGTTTCTAAAGGAAGGCTCCATTTCTCCAGGAAACTTCCGTCCTTTCTTCCTTCCTACCTACCTACCTACCTACCTACTATTTTTCCTTCCTTCCTTCTGCCACTTTATTGAGATACAATTTTCATACCATAAATCTGGGTACTATTTATTCATTCATTCTTCCTACTGTAAGAAAACACAATGCACCCATAATCCCCAAATGCAGAGTCAACCACCATTATTAACACTTTGGTATATACCATTCTTTTTCCTATGCAAGTTTATTTCCTTTTGTTTTCTTTTAAAGCAAAGGTGTAATCATACTGTACCCAAGAATTTTTATTTTGCTCTTTCCCCTTAATGTTATGAGGACATCTAAGTTTATATATTTTAATGTTAAACTTATTTACCTATGAATTAAATCCTTATTTTAAATACTTCTCCAGAGAAATTCTACATCTGGGGTTGAAAATTAAGGTGCCAGCAACAACCAGATAGGTAATGGAAGAAGCCTAACTGTCATTCAGTGCACCACAGTGGGGGCCAGGGAAGACTTACAGGGATAGCTTCTGCCTCAGCCCCAACTCCTTGAGGCCCTGCAGGAATGTTGGCCCACTATTGCAAGTCCTCTGATTTGTTAGAAAGAGATATCTGGAATTTAGATTTTATCGTAGGAAATGTCTTGACTTTTCCAATGTTTTAGCTCCGAATTTTAAAAAAAGATTCAGTTCAGGCGTACCTGGGTGGCTCAGTCAGTTAAGTGTCTGACTCTTGATTTCTGCTCAGGTCATGATCTCGGGGTTGTGAGATTGAGCCCCACATTGGGCTCTATGCTCAATGCAGAGTTTGCTTATTCCCCTCCCACCTCTCCTTCTGCTTTTCCTCCCCACCCCTCGCACTCTCTCCATGTTTCTAAATAAATAAATATGAATCTGTAAAAAAAAAATACAGTTTAAGCTAGACAAAATCTGTCAGCTGATTTCTGTCTTGGACAGGGAGTGTGAAGAGCTTCATAAGCAGTAGCTCACTTAATTATCACAGTCAGTCCTGTTCCTCTAACAGTTATTTACTGAGAACCAGCAGTGAACAAAGGAGGCAAAATCTTTGCCCTCTTGGAGCTTACATTCTAGTAGGAAGACAGATAATGTAGTTTTAAAATATTCAGTAGATCATACAGCAATAAGTACTATGGAGAAAAACCAAGCAGGAAAATGAGGGAGTAAGGGAAGCACTGTTGTTTTAAATATTACAGCCAGAAGTGGCCTTATGTATCATGGCATTTGAGCAGAGACCTGAGGAGGAAAGAGCTATATGGGGATTGGGGGCGAAGGGAGAGATCTAAAAGCCTGAGATAAGAGCATACTTGACACAGTCAAAGAATACAAAGCCAGTGTGGCCAGAATGGTCTGAGCAGGGAATGAGCAGAAGGAGAGGCAGTTAGGGCAATAGCAGAGGTCCCCGTTGTAGAGAGTCTGAGAAAGAAGTATTATCCAATTTTATAGATGAGGAAACTGGAGCTCAGAAAAGTTTGCCCATGCCACATAGCTGGGAAATAACAAAGGCATTTTTTTTCCCTAGCCTCAATAATATATTTTTTTTCTTGTGTCTCTGACTTTATTTTTTTTTTGGTACTTTTTTTATTAGAGTTCGATTTGCCAACATATAGCATAACATCCAGTGCTCATCCCGTCAAGTGCCCCCTCAGTGCCAGTCACTCAGTCTCCCCGTCCCCCCACCCACCTCACCTTCCACCACCCCTTGTTCATTTCCCAGAGTTAGGAGTCTCTCATGTTCTGTCTCCCTTTCTGATATTTCCCACTCATTTTCTCTCCTTTCCCCTATGATCCCTTTCACTATTTTTTATATTCCCCAAATGAATGAGACCATATAATGTTTGTCCTTCTCCGATTGACTTACTTCACTCAGCATAATACCCCCCAGTTCCATCCACGTCGAAGCAAATGGTGGGTATTTGTCGTTTCTAATGGCTGAGGAATATTCCACTGTATACATATCCACATCTTCTTTATCCATTCATCTTTTGATGGACACTGAGGCTCCTTCCACAGTTTGGCTATTGTGGACATTGCTGCTATAAACATTAAGGTGCACGTGTCCTGCTGTTTCACTGCATCTGTATCTTTGGGGTAAATCCCCAGCAGTGCAATTACTGGGTCATAGGGTAGATCTATTTTTACCTCTTTAGGAACCTCCACACAGTTTTCCAGAGTGGCTGTACCAGTTCACATTCCCACCAACAGTGCAAGAGGGTTCCCCTTTCTCCACATCCTCTCCAACATTTGTTGTTTCCTGTCTTGTTAATTTTCACCATTCTCATTGGTGTGTGGTAGTATCTCATTGTGGTTTTGATATGTATTTCCCTGATGGCCATGATGCGAAGCATTTTCTCATGTGCTTTTTGGCCATGTCTATGTCTTCCTTTGTGAGATTTCTCTTCATGTTTTTTGCCCATTTCATGATTGGATTGTTTGTTTCTTTGCTGTTGAGTTTAATAAGTTCTTTATAGATCTTGGATACTAGCCCTTTATCTGATACGTCATTTGCAAATATCTTGTCCCATTCTGTAGGTTGTCTTTTAGTTTTGTCGACTGTTTCTTTTGCTGTGCAGAAGCTTCTTATCTTGATGAAGTCCCAATAATTCATTTTTGCTTTTGTTTCCCTTGCCTTCATAGATGTATCTTGCAAGAAGTTGCTGTGGCCAAGTTCAAAAAGGGTGTTGCCTGTGTTCTCCTCTAGGACTTTGATGGATTCTTGTCTCACATTTAGATCTTTCATCCATTTTGAGTTTATCTTTGTGTATGGTATAAGAGAATGGGTCTAGTTTCATTCTTCTGCACGTGGCTGTCCAATTTTCTCAGCACAATTTATTGAAGAGACTGTCCTTTTTCCAGTGGATGGTCTTTCCTGCTTTGCTGAATATTACTTGACCATAGAGTTGAGGGCCCATTTCTGGGTTCTGTATTCTGTTCCATTGATCTCTGTGTCTGTTTTTGTGTCAGTATCATACTGTCTTGATGATCACAGCTTTGTAGTACAACTTGAAATCCGGCATTGTGATGCCCCCGGCTCTGGTTTTCTTTTTTAATATTCCCCTGGCTATTCGGGGTCTTTTCTGATTCCACACATATCTTAAGACTGTTTTTTCCGACTCTGAAGTCATGGTATTTTTATAGGGATTGCATTAAATGTGTAAATTTCCCTGGGTAGCATTGACATTTTCACAATATTAATTCTTCAACAGAGGCATTTTAAACCCAGGCCCACCTTAATTCCAGATCTCCTGTTCTTAGCTACTACATGTGCTACCCTAGAATGTAGTCACATGGATTTGTAACATTCCCATTCCTCTAGCAAGTTCTGTGCTACCTGTATTCAAATCATGTCCTACCTGTCCTTTGTGCTCTTGCCTCAACCACAGAGAATCACAATGAAAGAATCCTAGAATCTTAGACTCAAATAGAACCCTGAGGATTCTTGAGACAAAAAATTGACACTTTCGTTTATAATTCTAAACGGTTATTTTTTTTTTTAAGACTCATGGATGTCTTCCCAGTGCTTATTATACTTTTGCTCTTTTCATTTTTTCAAGTGGGTTATACATGAAGGTGACAAAATTCAAATATTTATTTTTTTAAAGATTTTATTTATTCATTTGAGACAGAGAAAGAGAGTGCATGATTGTTGAGGGGTGGGTGTGGGCAGAGGGAGAAGGAGAAGGATTCTCTGCTGAGCAGGGAGCCCTACCTGGGGCACAATCCTCGTATCCTGAGATGATGACCTGAGCCCAAGGCAGACCCTTAACCATCACAAACCACGCAGACGCCCCTATTTATTTATTTTAGGGAGAGAGGAAGAGAGTGCCCACATACAAGCGGGGGAGGGGTAGAGGGAAAAGAAAGAATCCACAAGCAGAATTTTATTTATCCATTTGAGATGGAGAGAGTGTGTGCATGATTGGGGCGAGGGGGTAGAGGGAGTGGTAAAAGGGTTCCCCACTGAGCACAGAGCCCAACAAAGGATTTGATCTCAGAACCCTGAGATCATGACCTGAGCCAAAATCAAGAGCCAGCCACTCAAACCGACTGAGCCACCCAGGCGCAGTGAAAGTGACAAAATTCAAAAGGCTAAAAGGGTATACAATCTTAAATACTTTAAAGTATATTTAACTTAGTCTAGTCGACCCTGACCATTTACATGTGAGGTGTGACAGAAGAGGAAACTGAGACATAAGGAGCTGGTGTCCAATTGAAAGCCACCGATCAATGAAGAAACCAGGCACTTTATCCAGACCCCAGTGAGTAAGACCAAACTTTGTCTTTTAGAATCCTCGTGCATGAAAGAAATCTGGTGGGCTCATCCTTTGATACTGCTGGGATATTTTTCATCTTTTTCCTTTCTTTCTTTTGTATGCCTGCCAGTCCCACTAAAAGATAAGGATCAGGGTTCAGAAAGCCTCACCATTGTGTCATTTCCCAGGATGCAGAGCCACTGTCATTTGGTTCACATTTTTATTAAAATAAGATGAGTGATTCACTCACATTACAGGCAAAGAATCTTTTACCAGGAAAACCATACTTTGAAAAACAAAGCTGATGGCTTTAAGGAACAGTAACTGCTAATGTCAATTTCCTTTCCCATCCCAGTGCCATTTCCAGTCCCAAAAAAAGTCAGGCACTCTTCTGTCTTTAGCTGCCTCTTTCTCTTAGCCACACATATACATATAATTATAGATAGGGTACATTATATATGCCCACAAAAGACAACAGCAGGAAAGACAAAGGTGGATTCATTTGAAGAGATGTATGTGTTTATCTATATCCAACCCTCTCTCTGGTTCCTGCTGTTTTTGTTTCTTAAGTCTATTTTTTTAGTTGATGGGTAGCCATAAATCCATCATCATTGGTGGATGTTAGTGGATTCTGACGAGGGAACAGGCTGTGGTCTTTGTAAATACGCCTACATACTGGCAACAGCCTTCCCCAACTCACACAATCATCGAGAACCAGGAACCTAGATTGTTTTTTTTTATTTTTAGTCTGTCTTGGTTCAACTCACTCTTAGTGAGTAACTCTGTTAGCCACTGCTTCCTTTTATATTTATTTAGAAGAGAAGGAAAATGCATTTTAAGCAAATCAAATGCATAATCTGTTCCACTTCCTATTTATTCTATGGCGACGTTGGACAGTGGAAAGCCCAGAGAAATACTTTTGTTGGTTTTTGTTTCCTGTGGCTTGCTTTCTCAGACAAGTCATCAGTTTTGCTGATAGCTTTTTAAAATTCCATCCCAGGGGCACCTGGCTGGCTCAGTCAGAAAGTGTGACTCTCGATCTCAGAGTCAAGAATCCAAGATCCATGTTGGCCATAGAGATTACTTAAAAATAATAAAAATATTAATTAATAATAATAAAATCCCATCCCAACTGTCAGCCTGGTTTTTTTTTTAAGATTTTATTTATTTGAGGAGAGGGGGAGCATGAGTGGTGGGGAGGGGCAGGGAGAGAGGGAGAAGCAGACTCCCCGCTGAGCAGGGAGGCCGACTCAGGGCTCCATCCCAGGACCCTGGGATCATGACCTGAGCCAAAGGCAGACACTTAACCGACTGGGCCACCCAGGCACCCCCATCAACCTCATTTTAAACTGGAAAGGAAAAAGGTAGTTGGAAGCATTTTTGTGTGTACATTAAATATACTTTTCTCTTGCGAATCTGTGTTCAGTCCTGTTAAAATTACAGATAGAGGCCTATTATAGCTTCAAATGTTTATTATTTACATTGCTTCTTCTCTATTTTCTTATAGAGATTAGCAGCTAGTCACCTAAAATAGAAAGGGTCTGTCAGTTTGTTTTGGGGACAGCAAGAAAGTCAAGAGCCAGGGAGACCTACATCTGACCCTGGAGCCAGCCCAGGAGAAGGATGAGAGAAAGAATTGAACTAGCTGGTAGCAGATTTAAATATTAACAGTAATACTAACAACAACAGCAGTTACAGCTAACATATACTACATTCTCATTATGGAATTCACTATGCTGGCTGTTTTTCATCCATAGAAGACATAAAAGGCTGAGGGCCCAGGCACCATATAGCAAGAAAGAAAGAAAGGCTCATGTAGTGGAAAGAGGCCTTGACCTAGAAGGAGAAGGCTTGGTTAGATCCTGTCCTCTACCATTTACTTATCCCTTATTGAGCCTCATTTTTCCTTGTTATAAAAATGGGAGCAATGCCATTTCCCTCTCCCCACCTCTCAAGGTTCTTACCAGAATCAAAAGTGATAATGCACCTGAAAATCGTTTTCATGATTGTACAGTCTCTCTATAAATATGACTCATCAGTACTTTCAGTATGAGATGATAGAGGATTGGCAGTGCATTGACTCTCAAGGAAAGTGGTGTGCACCACCTGCCTTCAGGCAAGAATTCTGTTATTCTCTCATCAATAAGAACAAAGGCAAGATAAAACAAACACGAGATAAGGAATAAGATTGTTTTAGCCACCCACTGGCTTGAGCTGGAGGACTTGGATGAATTGTGCCTTTTGTTACACAGGTGCCATCCCACCTGTGTGCCTCAAAAGCAGAAGCATGATAAGAGCAGGTACTATTTATTGAATACTTACCCTGGGTCATATACTTGCACTTTAAATTTACTATCTCCTTTTTTATTGGCTTTTTTTACATATAGTTGACACACAATGTGACATTAGTTGCAGGTATACAACCTAGTGATTCGACATTGCTATACATTATGCTATGCTCAACCCCAGTGTAGCTACCAGTCTGTCACTTTTTTAAAACCAACTATTTTAATCTTAAAAACTCCTCATAGAGCAGCCCAGGTGGTGCAATGGTTTAGCGCCGCCTTCAGCCCAGGGCCTGATCCTGGAGACCTGGGATCGAGCCCCATGTCAGGTTCCCTGCATGGAGCCTGCTTCTCCCTCTGCCTGTGTCTCTGCCTCTCTCTCTCGCTCTCTCTGTGTCTCTCATGAATAAATAAAATCTTTAAAAAAAAATTAAAAAAAAAAAAATAATAAAATAAAATCTTTAAAAAAAAAAAACCTCTTCACAGAGTCTTACTATCAGTCTTACTATCATATCAGTATTGTACATAGTCTTACTATCAGTATTGTACATACGGTTATTATCATTGGTACTAGTATTAATATTTACTCTCATTTCTTTTTTTTAATATTTTATTTATTTATTCATGACAGACACAAACAGAGGGAGAAGCAGGCTCCATGCAGGAAGACTGATGTGGGACTCAATCCTGAGACTCCCAGATCACGCCCTGAACCAAAGGCAGACACTCAACCGCTGAGCCACCCAGCAGCCCTTTACTCTAATTTCTAATTGGCTTACTCAGTGTCACATGGCTAGTTAGCTGAAGAACCAGGATTTGGATCCTGGTTGGCTGATCCAGGAGGCTGTACTACTAAAGTAGGCACTTAGGGGTTTGTGGGTCAGACCCATGTTGAGTTAGAGCCAGGACTTTTTTTTTTTTTTTTTTTTTTTTTTTTTTTATGATAGTCACACACACAGAGAGAGAGAGGCAGAGGCAGATGGAGAAGCAGGCTCCATGCACTGGGAGCCCGACATGGGATTCGATCCCGGGTCTCCAGGATCGCGCCCTGGGCCAAAGGCAGGCGCTAAACCCCTGCGCCACCCAGGGATCCCGAGCCAGGGCTTTTTAAACCATCCTCAAGTGAGCCCTAGAGTTTTAAAGCAGCCTCAGGTCCCTCCCAGCCACTTCATCCCTTGCATCTCTAGCCTAGATGAAAAGAAGGTTGGGTAAGAAAGGCTTTGTTTGTTTGGGGTATCTGGGTAGCTGGGTTGGTTAAGTGTCTGCCTTCAGTTTAGGTCATGATCTCAGGATCCTGGGATTAAGCCCCGAGTCAGGCTCCCTGCTCAGTGGGAAGTGTGCTTCAACCTCTCCCTCTGCTTCTGTGCTACTCCCCCACTTGTGATCATGCTCTCTCTCTCTCAAATAAATAAAATCTTTTTTTTAAAGGCTTTGTTTTTATCTGCATCATACATTGAGTTTCCTTATAAGATTTCCATTGAAAAAAAGTATATGTTTTAATTTTTTTCAACCCTCACATAGCACATCTTTCTTATTTAAGGTGAGATAATGGAGGCCCACAAGAGTTGTACCCAGAATAACGTGGTTAGTTCTTTGCAGAATTCAGGTTTGTTCTTTTCTCTACGTCATATCATGTCAGTGAGAGAACAGACTTTCCCCCCTCCAAAACAATGTGAAAACCCTCATTCTGGTCAGAACCGTGTAAGGAAATTTAAAATACTGCCTCTTTTCAAAGATTGAGTGAGGTTTTCCAGATACACCACCATTGCAAGGCAGGATGTTTCCTCTCACTGGCAGTTACCATGAACATGGACTGATGTTCTGTCTCCACCTTACCTCATGTGACTGTTTAACCATTTCTGTTCAGTTCAGAACAGGTTTGAGTCACAGGCACTTGAGACAGCACTTGCTTCTTCCTGGACAAGAATTACACCTTGGCTCTGACGTCTCTGTTTCAAAGAACACTTCCTAACTTCTATTTCTAACAAAAATGTAAAGTAACAACACCTAGTAGAGCTGGACTTATTGATATCTAATTAAAATGTGAACGAGTACAGATATTATGCTTGAAATAGCTTCTATGATAAGCTACTAGGCCCTCCAAGAGGTTATAGTGCCAAGGTCCTGCTGCACATTTTGCTGTTCAAAGCTGCCTCCCGTTTCCTCAATAAATTGTCAGAAGACTGTGCTTGTCCCAGAGTGACTAGTCCTGTTGCTACTGGAGAGAGGCCTTTATTTCTCCTGGCACCAGTGCCTCCTTCCACAATGCCGTATGGCTGCCCACCCTGGGCCTGTGCAGCCTGTTGTGGTTCATGTCATCAAAGCTGTCTAAGACAGTGTCCTCCCCAGAACCAACCATTGCCTTGGTCCTCAAACTCCCAACAGCTCCATCATGACGGACCCAAGAGAGGGTCTAACATGGTATGCAGGAATCTTATCATACCAGACCTCTGGTTCAGTCCCACAGTAGGAGCTCAGGATGGCCATGGTTAGCCTAAAAACCAGATCAGATTGCCATGATGTGCCATACACAATCCCTTATGGAAGAATTTTCAGATCCTGATTAGAAATGTTCCCATTTCTTTAAATCTCTGATAATATAAACAATTCCTGAGGAGTCTCTTTTGTTCTTTCTAAAAATTGCCATATAATTGTTACTATGTTTGATTTAATTCTTTGCCTAGAATGCATACACTGGTCAAACAGAAATAGTCTCTTGATGTTGGGCTTAGTCATAATAAAGAAAGAAGGAATCTGGCTTTCTGCCCCTGTTTAAACACACTAAACATGCTCTGGGGAGTAATGGGTTGGCAAAGGATAGCATTAATAATGGCCCAACTACTTTACCCAACAGGTGTCGATGGAAGCGGTTGTTTCTCATTCCTTTTGTAAAATCATTTCCTTTTCAATGAACTAATTATCATTTCCCCTCCATTTATAATATAAAACAACAGTGCTGTCAAAAAAGACAGAATTCAAGAAAACAGCCTGCTGTTGTTCTGGGGCTCTAGATGTTAACTATCTTCCTGTGACTTGTAGGACCACACACTACATGGAGATTGAAACTGTCAGATATCTTACCACCTTTCCCTCTTCTCCTCCCCACTCTCCCTCACTCCCTTCCCCCACCTTGCAGAGTAGCACTGAGAAGTATTTACTCAGCTGCGGATTGGTACCAAAGCCTCAGGGCACTGGGGGTAGGAAAGGGCGGTGTGGTCATGCCCCAAACTATCCATGTCCTTCCGAGCATCTCTTGGCAGAGCAGGCTGGCTGAGGGTGAGTGCCATTTAGAATGAGCATTCACAAACCCTGCATAAAAAGAACATAAAAACAATTGCAGCTGAAAATTGGAGAGTCCACTCATGGGCTGTGGTGTTCTCTGGCCTCTGTGGCCTCCCACTGAGGTTATGCAGCCAACCAACTAGAGGTTGTTCAGTCCACTGGGATTCCCCATGGCTTGGGAGCATTTCATTATCTCCAGCTCTTGTCCTGACACAAGCTCACCCAACCATCATCTCATCCTCCATCCTTTTGGAGCTAAAAACACTTGATTTCAGCTTTGGGGAAGGCTCTCTCTGAGTAAGGGACAAAGATATGGCCTTAGTTCCTTCTGTCTGGCACTCCTCACTGGTCTCCTTTAATGACACCACTCTGACCCTTGGAAAATGCATCATTTCCCAGGAAGAACAGAGGCGTCTGAGTCTATAAGCACACACTACCACAGTTCTGAGCAAATGTGTGGGCACACATGGTGGTCTCCAAGGAGGATGTAGAGATGACTAAGCTGCCCCCACAGAGCTTCAGAGACAGGAATTTCCACAGCAAGAAAGCAGACCAAATGTAGAAAAAAGAGATCTTCAGCCTTCTTTTCCAAGAAAGAAGAAGGTGAGAACAAGTTAACTTAACCCTGATTATTTCTTTGCCAAAATAACCTCACCTGTCTCCCTCTAGGATTAGAGTGGAGATAACCAACAAAAGAATATTCTGAGCCAGGGCTGGTTATCCTGAAAACTACAGTATTCATGCTCAACTTGTAATAGTGGTAAAGTGAATTAATAAGAAGTAACCACTAGGCTTCTTCTAATTTTCATGATAAAATTGGCGATGTATTCCTTTTTAAAAAAATATTTTATTTATTCATGAGAGACACAGAGAGAGAGAGGCAGAGACATAGGCAGAGGGAGAAGCAGGCTCCATGCAGGGAGCCCAATGTGGGACTGATCCAGGGACTCCGGGATCACGACCTGAGCCTAAGGCACTCAACCACTGAGCCACCCAGGCATCCCGTGGTGATGTATTCCTATGAAAACAAATACTCAAGCCGATTGGATTGAGCACCTAATAAGAAGGTGCTAGGAGAAGGTGCTAGGAGTCAGTAAGCACATGAAAAGTAGTCCACTTGCCAGGATATATTGTGCTTGCTGAGAGTTTTGGTACCTAGGACGTTTTCCGTTTCCAGCACTTTACAGCTCCTAGCATCTCACATCCCTCTAAATTTGTAAACATGCCTCCTGTGCCTGGTGAGTCCTTATCTCTGTGTTCACACAGTGACCAGAAATTTGTCCCTCTGGATTTTCCTCTGGGTCACAATGTAATGCATGTTTTTATTCATTCATTCCTCCAACAACTATTTACTACTATGTGCCAGGCATTGCGCTTAAGGGCTTTAAGTTATGTCTAAAGATTCATTAATTTCAGGACTTCCAAGTTTTAATCAGGTAATAATTATAAAAGAATCCTACCATTATTGAGCACTTTGATCTTTTTTTTTTTTCAAAAAAAGTGCTTTTTTATTTTTTAAAGATTTTATTTATTCATGAGAGACAGAGAGGCAGAAAGCTTTTTCTTGGGGAAAAGTGCTTTATATTTAAATTGCCTCGGGGTGCCTGGCTGGCTCAGTCCCGTAGAGAATGTGACTCTTTAACTTAAAGTTGTGCATTTGAGCCCCATATTGGGGGTAGAGGTTAATTTTTAAAGTGATCTCTATTATTTAAATATTATTTAACCTCTATTATTTTTAACATTTTTTAAAAAATAATAAATTGTCTTAATTTATTTTTACAACAATTGCATTAGGTAGGTACTGTGGTTATTCACATTTCTAAGAAGAGGAGATCAAGATTCAGAGAAATTGTGTAACTTATCCAAATCATACTAGTGGTACATAAGTATGGTACAAATCATACTTACTAGTACATAAGTAGTAGAGAAATTGTGTAACTTATCCAAATCATACTAGTGGTACATAAGTATGGTACAAATCATACTTACTAGTACATAAGTAGTAGAGCTAGGCTTTAAAGCCAGGTGTCTGATTACAAAGTCTAGGCTCGGGGATCCCTGGGTGGCTCAGTGGTTTAGCGCCTGCCTTCGGCCCAGGGCGTGGTCCTGGGGTCCTGGGATTGAGTCCCGTGTCGGGCTCTTGCATGGAGCCTGCTTCTTCCTCTGCGTCTTAGTGTCTCTCTCTCTCTCTCTCTTTCTCTGCCTTTCTCATGAATAAAAAAAAAAAAAAAAGTCTGGGCTCTGCACTAATACAACTGCCCTGGGCCATTTAATGTGGCCCACCTGGAGGGTATCTATATGTTTAACTTCAATAGAAAGTCTGTCAGTCACCTGGAGTGAAAAGTCCTACCTACCATCAGAGGTCAAGTCCTCCACAAAACATGGATCCCACTTGCTGGAGTGGAACTTGCAGGACCTTTGGAGTTAGACAGGCTTAGGTCTGAATCATCATTCTCCCTCCTCTGACTCGCTCTGTTTCCTTGAGAAGGCAGTTAACCTTAGTTAAAGAAACTCTAGTTTCTCCATTTCCAAAATAATATTAGCAAATACTAACAGCACTTTTGATGGACCAGACATTGTTCTAAGTACTTTACATTAACTCACAACAACTGCATGATGGCAGTACTATCATTATCCTCATTTTATAGATGGGTAAATGGGTAAACTGAGGCACAAAGAGCTTAAAGGTCAGTATCAAAGCTGGGATGTGGACTCAGGCAGGATAACTGAAGTCTATGCCATAAGCCACAGTGCTATGCTGTGCTGCCTCTGGAAAGGAGAGAATCAGGGCATAAAAACTCTGGTCCAGAGCCAGGCCCACAGTCAATGGGACTATTACAAGGTGGAGAATAAGAACGTTTAACGGCCCTGACCACCCACAGAAAGAAAGGCACCAATTTGTGGAGAGTATTCTAATTTTGATCTTACACCAAAGCCTTCTTGTGCCTTTGCCTTTGAACTTTTAGGACCTGCTGGCTGAAGCTTTCCTAGCTGGGGATGTGGTATTCCTTTGGAGAAGGCATTTCTTGGTACATACCACTTACCCTCCCTGCACCTGCCAGGATGAACAGTGGCTGGCAGGTGGGTGGGGATGGGAAATGGCGGCCTGGCCAGGAGCACAGGTGTACTCATCCCCCGCCCTCCCGTGGCCTCTGGCCCATCACAGGCTGTGCTGCCGGTGCTTACTGTCTTTCCTGTTGACAGTAATTAGAACCTTTCAGACTAAATTTCTTACAGGAAAAAAAATCCCAATTCACTTGAATTGTCTCCTTGATCCAGTTCACCTGGAGCTATTTAGTTCCTGCAGTTTGTTTGGAGGGAAAAACAAGCTCTTAAGCCTTCACACATTATGGCTGATAAGATCAAGGTGCTGAAAATGTTAGGTAAATGTTGGAACCTGACTGAGTTTGAATTCCAGTTCTACTTCTTAAGCGTACACGATCTGAGTTTTTATATCTGTGAAATGGGGATAACCATAATGAAGATTAAATTAGACAACATAGGAAAACCCTTGCAAGAGTAGTACCTGGGGGGCACCTGAGGGAGGGAGTTCAGTTAGTTAAGTGTCTGCTTTCGGCTCAGGTCATGATCCCAGGGTCCTGGAATCAAACCCCATATCATGCTCCCTGCTCAGTATAGTCTGCTTCTCCCTCACCCTCTGCCCCTCTTCCCCACTCGTGTTCTGTCTCTCTCTCAAAGATTGGCTATCAATATTATTAAGCCCAGCCAGCCCTCACCCCTCCTTCCCTCCCTGCCTAAGATTTTGCTCTGGGAAGCCATGTTCCCTTCCTGTCCCCCAGGCTTCAGACCCCTCTTTTCTCACTCACCAGATAGATGTCAATTGACCCTTGAACAACATGGGTTGGAACTGCCCAGGTCTCTTTGTATGTGGATTTTTTTTTCAACACAGTATTGTAATGTATTTTCTCTTCCTGATGATTTTCTTAATATCATTTTCTTTTCTCTAGCTCACTTTATTGTGAGAATACATATACACAATATAAGTTAATTACATTAACTGTTACAGATAACAGTTATCTGTAAGGCTTCTGGTCAACAGTAGGCTATTAGTTGTTAAGTTTTGGGGGGATCAAAAGTTATACATAGATTTTTGACTGCACAGGGGGTTGGTGCCCCTAACTCCACATTGTTCGAGTGCCAGCTGTATTTCATCTCTCTAAGCTTTATCTGTGAAGTGGGACTGGAAATAATGGAGGCTCCTTCATAAGGCTGTTGTTGAGGTTAAGTGAGCTAATTCAAGGCTCGGTAACTATTCAGTCTCATTACCGTTGTTCCTGAAGCTTAAAGGGCTGCCTGAAAAGGCCTTTGAGATCTTGGAGAGCTCTTAGAGGACCCAGAGTAGGCATTTTGGGTTAACTAGGGTCTGAGTGTAAACCTCAGGAGCTGGGGAAACTGCTAGCTTGTTCGTTGCTGTGATACAGTGCCTGAAGCTGAGGAGGCCCATGGTAATAGTAAACACATGAATACTGCAAAAGAGTATTTAAAAAGAGATTTGGCTCAGGGGCACCTGTGTGGCTCAGTCAGTTGGGTCCTTGAATGGAACTGTGTATCAGGCTCCCTGCTCGGTGGGAAGTCTGCTTCTCCATCTCCCTATGACCCTCCCCTGCTCGTTCTCTCGCTCACTCACTCTGTCAAATGAATAAATAAAAAATCTTTAATAAAATAAAAATAGGGGATCCCTGGGTGGCTCAGTGGTTTAGTGCCTGCCTTCGGCCCAGGGCGTGATCCTGGAGTCCCAGGATCAAATCCCACATCAGGCTCCCTGCATGGAGCCTGCTTCTTCCTCTGCCTGTGTCTCTCCTCTCTCTCTCTTTCTCTCTGTCTCTGTCTCTGTCTCTCTCTCTGTCTCTCTCTCTCTCTCTCTATGTGTGTGTGTCTCATGAAAAATAATAAAATATTTTTAAAAAATAAAAATAAAAACAGATTTGGCTCAGGCAACCTGACAGAGAATTCTAAAGGCATACCACTCCTGGGTGTTTAAGCATTTAAACTCAGCAAGGAACACTTTCCTCTTCTCTATCTTTGCCCCCAGAATTTAAATACAAAACTACAGTATCCCCTTTGTTTGATGTTACTGTGTTCTAGACATTCTGCTACCTACTTTACAGACATCATCTCTTTTAATCTTGATTTCAACCCTGAAAAGTAAGTATCATCATTCCCATTTTACAGATAAGAAACTGAGAGTTAGAGAGATTGAGCAATTTGTCCAAGGTTGCATAACTGGTAAATTGCAGAGCTGAAATATGAACCCTTGCCTGAGGGACAGGATGGGGACAGCTCCTGTTTGCTCATCAATGTTCAGATTTTGGGACAAGTCTTATCACCCACCATTCCCCCAAATACCCACTTTACAACTGAGGAGTGTCTCCAAGTAGCAGATGCCTCCCCCTCAAAATCAGGTGGCCTTGGTATTATCCAGCCACTGCATTAATAAAAGTGGAACTGCTGTCTTTGAGGCACCTGGGTGGCTCAGTCAGTTAAGCATCTGCCTTCAGCTCAGGTCATGATCTTGAGGTCCAGGGATTCAGCACTGTGTCCTTAGGCTCTGTGCTAGGCAGAGAGTCTGCTTCTCCCTCTCCCTCTGCCCTTCCCCCTGCTTGTGCTCCTCCTCTCTCTCAAATAAATAAAATCTTAAAACAAAACAAAACAAAACAAAACAAAAAAAACACCCTGCTGTCTTCCACAATTAAGGTGGCAAAAATTCTCTATTTGCCTGGACTTTCTTTTTTTTTTTTTTTTAAGATTTTATCTATCTATCTATTTGAGAGAGGAAGACAGAGCACAAGCAAGGGGAGCAGCAGGCTCCCCACTGAACAAGGAGCTTGACATGGGGCTCAATCCCAAGACCCTGGGATCATGACCCAAGCCAAAGGCAGATGCTTAACCGACTGAGCCACCCAGGTGCCCCTGCCTGAACTGTCTTCTCTTTATCTGACTATCTTCCTCATTTTACATTTGGGAAAGTCAGTTCCAGAAGTGGTGAACAAGGTGTATTCTGTTATTCTGATGTATTTAGTATTTCCAAGAGCTGTTGTTGCATTAGAGAAATGTAGAATGATTTTTGTAAATCATTCTTCTGCCTTGGAAGCAAGTATTTCAGGCATGTGAGTTATAATATCATCAAGAACCTAAAGAGAGCTGAGGGTCTGGAAACCGGGAGGCTGAGATTGATACCCGACCTTGTCTTTCTTGATTAAATATGGTAGTTACACAGTTCTCTAGGCTTCTTATTTTCCTTTATCTGGTTTATCTTCCCAAGGATATCTTGTAGGTAATTTGGGGGGGCAAATGTGGATTTCTGTGAAACACTTCAACCCCCAAGAATGGTATCAGATACATCCACCAAAGCTTAGCCTAGGAAAGCAACGATGATTCAAAGATAGAACTTTCCTTTGCAGGCACGTTTGTGCTTCCCCAGTGTTGCATTTTTGTGCATATTTTGTGCATGTTTGTGGCAACCCTGGGTTAAGCAAGTCAATCGGTGCCATTTTTCCAACAGCATTTGCTCACTTTGTGTCTCTGTGGCATGTTTTGGTAATTTTCACAATATTTCAAACCTTTTCATTACCATTATGGTGATCTGTCATCAGTGATTACAACTTGCTGAAAGCACAGAATGATGATTAGCATTTTTTAGCAATAAAGTATTTTTAAGTTAAGGTGTGTGCTTTTTCTTACACATAATGCTATTGCACACTTAATAGATTACAGTTTAATGTAACCATAACTTTCACATGCACTGGAAAAGCAAAAACTTAGTTTGATTCACTTTATTGATATGTTTGCCTTATTGTGGAGTTCCAACCAAATCAATAGTATCTTCAAGGTACACCTGTATTTACTTCCTGCCAGAAATTATTCCTCTTTATACAGGGAGTTCTAGAGTGAGAATAATGTGGGAACTCATTAGACTCAATAGCTTTTCTCCCCTCTGTTCACCTTTCCTGCCCCTTACCTAAAATCTGCAAAACCACGAGTGGCTATTCCTCCGTCCCTTGAGGAACAAAACCTCCTACCAGGCTATGCCCGAGGTCAGGCAAGTGAGGAGAGGAAAGTGCACACCCCATTGTGGCCAAGACGAAGGCCACAAAAGCCATCTTGATCCTTTGACCTACATTGACGCTGAGTCTGTTGCTTTGGTGTCCCTGACTTTAGCAGTGTGGTTAGTCTAACTCTCTGCCTCCACCTTGAATTAAGCTTTGATGAAAAAGTAGTAGGAGCCCAGACCTGTCCCTGGAGATTTGGGGTTTTTATCTTGGAAAAACATCAACCAAACTAGCAGGGCAGGAGATCTGGATTCCTGTGGCTTGGGCTAACTTAGGTCCAAAGAAACCAAGTGCCTATGATCATCATCTTCATTCCCCAAATGTGGCCATGCCCTCTGGATTCCCTTCTCTCACTCGTCTCCCAGTTAGGATGGCTTCCAGGATGCCTGCTCTTGCTTTACCATTAGCTTGCCTTTCCATATTTGAAATGCTTCAGTATACAAAATACTCGTGGATGGCTACTGCCTGGCTGATCTAAAATCTTTTGGCTTTGGTTCATGCAGTAACAAAAAAACCTTTACACATCAGTGTATTTTCTCTCCCTTGGGATCCTATAGACCTCCCCGAGATTTGCCTCTCTGGGTTTTCTGATGGGCTAGAGAGCCTCATCCTGGCTCACCTCTCCCAGAGCACTACTTCTATATATCAGGAATCATTTGGTTGCCTTGATTGTATATCTTGAACATTTGTCTTGGCTTTTTATAACAGGATGACCAGATTTGTGTGCAGGCATCTAAACGAAGCCTACCCATGCAATCCTGGATGACAGAGTAATAAGATCTGTGGGTTGCTATGATGTATTCTTCTCCATATATTGCAAGACTGAGTTTGCCTTAGTAGTGCTTCCAGATATTCTGTGGATGGTCTTTGGGCATGTTGTGGTGGATGTTACCATGCCAGAGAATTTCAGCAGATTTAACCAGCTTTGAAACGACTCATTCTTGTGGATTTTCATGCACAAGGAAAACCAAACTAAGAAGGCTGCTCAAGGTACCCCTCTTGTTCCCTTCTCACCCGACCATTTTTCAAACCATTGGATGTGGCTTGTGGCAAAATATTGTAGCAGGATAGCTTCCACCCAGGAAAAACTTTGTAGAAACAGTGATCTTAAAATCTCACCTCCAGAGGTTAGTGGCTAGCACACCCATAACACTGACTCACCTTTATAAGAGCAGCTCTACTGAGACTATGTCTGAAGCCCAGAAAATGGCCAAGAAGAGAGCAATCAATGCTTTCCCACACAGAGACTTAATGTGTTCCTCTCTATTTCAACTTCAGATTTGCTGACCATGAGAGAATATCACTGTCTGCTGCAATTGCTGTGCCCAGATTTCCCGCTGGAGCTTACTCAGAAAGCAGCCAGGTATGTCCCCTGGGCTCTAGAAGCCAGTTCAGCCCTCCATGTACCAGGGCTTCTTAGAGAAACCTGAAATGTATACAAACTAACAAACCATTAGGAAGACTAAAAAAACCATTAGAAAGAAACTGGCATTTGGAGAGGGGTCTATTTGGGATTTGCCCCAAAACATAATACTTTCTGCCATTTCCAAAGGGAAGGCAAATGATCCTTTGTGGTTTCTGTGGGGAGTCTTAGGGTCTGCAGATAGAGTTGAGGGGTGGTGAGATGAAGAGGCAAACACACACACACACACACACACACACACACACACACAGAAACTTCTAGAGGATGTTCTGAGAAGAGAAGGGACAAGAGTTGGCAGCAACCAGTGAAGGAGCAGATTGAGATTGGAGACTGGAAAGGCATGAAGGTGATAAAGCCCAAATGAGGGAAGAATAAATCGTATTACTTATGCTAAAAGATTTTCAAGACCAGTCCAGAACCAGGAAGACTTGGCAAAAGTGGTTTAGAACCCCCTAATTTCTGAGTTTGGTTTCATAGTCATTCACATTTTTAACCAAATGAGGTAGTTGGACTATGCCTCAGTTAACTTTTCTTTAAGGCAGAATTTGAGCTAAGGTGGCAAGTGGAAGTATTTCAAAAAATTGTGTTGTCTGGGGGATCCCTGGGTGGCGCAGCGGTTTGGCGCCTGCCTTTGGCCCAGGGCGCGATCCTGGAGACCCGGGATCGAATCCCACGTCGGGCTCCCGGTGCATGGAGCCTGCTTCTCCCTCTGCCTGTGTCTCTGCCTCTCTCTCTCTCTCTCTCTCTGTGACTATCATAAATGAATAAAAAAATTAAAAAAAAAATTGTGTTGTCTGAAATTGCCAAAAAAGAGGATTTTTAGGAAAATACCCTGTATTGTAGTATATGTGATAGATACATTTCCTTATACATTTGTCTAAAGCTATGGAATATACAACACCAGGAGTGAAGGGTAATATAAAGTATGGACTTGGTGATAACTCTGTCAGTGTAGGTTCATCAGTTGTAACAAACATTCCACTCTGGTGCACCGTGGGATGTTGACAATGGAGGAGGCTGTGCATGAGTGGGAGTAGGGAGTATGTAGGAAATCTCTGTACCTTCCCCTCCATTTTGCTGTGAACCTAAAACTGCTCAAAGTAAAGTCTCAGTAATATTTTTTAAATGCCCATCTTACCTAAATCATAATGTATGCATATTTATCTTCATTGTTTCATTTAAATTCATTTACTTTAATGATCTCAATCTTTATAAAAACTGTTACCTTCCTATTTTACTGAAGAGGAAATTCATATAACTCAATTTAAAAAAAAGAAGAAGTGGAGGCTCAAAGAGGTCAAGGATTTTGTCTGAATTTACTGATAGCTTTTAAGTAGCAGAGGCTTGACTTGAACCCAGAGGCTGCAGAAGGCTGCCTGAATTCAGAGACTTTGCTCTTAACCTCCTTACACTCCGACTTGCTCATATTGTGAAGTTATTTCTGCGTGGTGGTCTGACCCACTGAAACCATGACTGCACTAATTACACTATACCAAAAACCATTGGGTCTTTCTGAAATGAGCCAACCAGCTCCCCCATCAACTAAAAAGATGGGAAGTCCTCTGCTGCCAGCAACAGGCACCGGCCTCATATTGGAGCAGGCTGTTTTGCAGCTCACAGCTCATGCACTGATTTTGCTGATCATGTGCAAAACTTGCTTACTGACCACGCACCCAAATCCTTTTTCCCCACATTGTTCAGTGGATACTTACCTCCTCCAGGGGCAACTGGCCACTGGTGAAAGCTACAGTTCAGGTTTTATCATTTTAACTTACCTGCTATCCAAAGAAGATTTAGATTTGTTTTTCTTCCATAGTTGAAAATAAAATGTGGGAGATTATTTTAAAAGGTGTTACCTGAGCAGCCCTGGTGGCACAGTGGTTTAGCGCTGCTGCAGCCAGGTGTGATCCTGGAGACCTGGGATCGAGTCCCACATCAGGCTTCCTGTATGGAGCCTGCTTCTCCCTCCGCCTGTGTCTCTGCCCCTCTCTCCCTCTGTCTCTATGAATAAATAAAATCTTAAAAAATAATAATAAATTAAAAAAAATAAAAGGTGTTACCTTCAGATTTCCAGTGATAATTCCCCTTGGGGTCAGTTCATTTTAAGGAAGCTTCCACCCCAAAATTTTGAGGGGAAAACTCCATACTCTTAAAGACTGTACTATGATTTCTACATAGCTGAATAATAAAAATCAACTGTGAACTCTAACTAAAGAATTCTTAGAGAAAAGGAACAGTAAGTGTGAGTATGTGTGTGTGATCTATACCAGCCTTGTTTGCAGCTGGATCACTGTCACTCAGCACAGTACCCAGATGCATGCTACACACTCCAGAAGTGTCTCCTGACTGGGTGAACATATGAATGATATCCCTTGTCAGGCATTTTACATGGTTCTAATAGGCCATGGTTCTAAGTAACGCTACAAACAAAAATCAGCAACTATATCCTATATTCATTTGTTCATTCCTTTATATATTCATCAAAAATTTTCAGTGTTTTGGGATACAATTCACATACCATGTAATTACCTACTTAGAGTATAAAATTCAGTGACTTTTAGTCCAATCACAGAGTATATTCATATCGATCACCATGATCCATTTTAGCACATTTTAACTACCCCCCCAAAAAAATCCTGCACTCCTTAGCCGCTACTCCCGAATCTCTCTTCCTCCTCAGCCCTGGGCAAGCACTGAGCTGCTTTCTATCTCTATAAATTTGCCTCTTCTAGATCTTTCAAATAAATTCAGACCAATAATATGTGGTCCTTTGTGACTAGTTTCTTTCACTTAGCATCATGTTTTTGAGGTTCACGCATGTCTTACCAGGTGTCAGTAGTTCATTTCATCAAGTATTTCTTGAGTGCTGATTTTGTGCCAGGAGCTCTTATGCACACTGGGGATACAGTGATGAACAGATAGAGTTCTGCCTCTCAAGGAGCTTAACACTGGGCTTAGGAGAGGATCACCTAGGCTCCAGTCACTGCCTGCTACCACTCTGTGACATCTCCCCTTCATTTCTCTCACTCCAGAACAGCCACTTCCTTTTCTGAAAGGTAGGAGGCAAGTTAAGGAGGGTGACCTTCTGTATGATTTTTCAACCCCAGAAGCCACTGCACTTGCCCCATCAATCTCCCATGCCCTTCTGAAAAATATGATATGCCTAAGCACTGAAGATTAGACTAGAAGTAACATAGTCATATAAAATTCACTGATTCTGGGGCATCTGGGTGGCTCAGTCGGTTAAGCATCTGTCTTCAGCTTGGGTCAAGATCCTGGCATCCTCAGATCAAGCCCCAAGTCAAGCTCCCTCCTCAGTGAAAAACCTGCTTTTCCCAGTCCCTCTGCTGCTCCTCCTACTTGTGCTCTCTCTCTCTCTCTCTCTCAATCTCTCTCTCTCTCTCTCTCTCTCTCTCTCTCCTAGAAGAAAAAGTAAAATTCACAGATTCTTACAATTATTGTTACTAACAGACTTCTAGAATGTTATTCCTGTAGCTGTGGCCAGAAGTGAAGCTTATCCACTCCTTACCAAAACACCTACTATTTGATAGAAAAGTCAAACCTTTCCATTTGAGGACTATAGCCAGTCCTTGTCAGTAGACATCTATGTGAAGGGATGATGGGAATGCAAGTATAAACAACAGAAGGGCCTAGGGCAATCCTCAGGATACTGGCTATAAAATTAGAGGTGAATTCAAAACTGGGGCAAGTTTGTTTGCTCCCTGTGTATCAGGCTTCTGTGTCAGCCCTACCTCCCCAGTGCCATTCTTTCCCCACTCTACTCCAGCTGGTGTGTGTATAGAAAAATTATATATATCCCATAAAGTATTCTCTAATTGTTTAAGCTATTCCTATTTTGTCCTGAAGGCCAAGATCCCAGCTTCCTCACACACAAGACCAGACTTCTGATCAAAATTACCCTGGAGGTAGTTAGGCCTCCAAGGCAATCACTATTGCTAGAAGAGGCTTTGCACTCTCCCATCTCATGACTGGGCTTGCTTTATGCAGGGCCCTGAGGTCTGAGGACAGGCTGCAGGAGGAGGCTCCAGTCTGTGATGATGTGTGCAGAGAAGAATGTAACCCACAGGCAGCTGTACACCAGAGCCAGTTCAGGGGCATGGCGTCTCCACATGTGCCTGACTTATGGACTGAAAGCACTGTGGCCAGGCCCTGGGGCAACAGGTGTGAACTGGAAACACAGGAGAGGAAAGAGAGCAAATGGGCTGAATGGCAGGCCTAGCCACAGATGCCCTCCACTTCATGTATTTCCACAGCAGTAGGCATCATTAAGTAGTCTTATCCTAAATGATTACCGCCTCCCTCCTCTGTGGACTGGGAGGCTTTCCTGAAGGTGAAGAGCATGTAATCAGAGCCAGGTTTCTTGAGTTCAAATCCCAGATTCAGTTTCCCAGCTTGTGCCCTTGGAAAAGTTATTTTTTGAGCCTCAGTCTCCTCATCTGTCAAATGGAAATAGTAATAGTTGTAATAATTGAAGAAGTATGTAATGTGCCCGAAGTAATGCCTGGCACAGAGCAAACTTTGAGTGTTAGAAGTAGTAGTATTAACCCTGACCTGTAAAAGCATGGGCATCATGGCCTTGGAAACACCCTGAGGGTCCATGCCACCGGTGCACTATTCACTGGATGACCTTGAGGATTTCTCATAACTTCTCTAAGCCTTATTTCCATATCTGTACAATGAGGAATAATAGTAACTAACTCATAGGGTGGTGTCAGTCTCAACAACCACAACAAAATACGTATATATTGCTTAACACATTGTAGACATTCAGTATATAATAGTTTCTTGCTGTTAAAATAATATTGGCATTATTATTACCAGATTTTAAAAATATAAACGAGAAGTTCCTCAGCTCCCTAAGGCAGTTATTTCTGGCCTTTTTCACTTCAGAACACTCAGAAAATAACTGGCCTTTTTTCACTTCAGAACACTCAGAAAATAATAAACATATAACAAAAAGTCAGTAAAGATAGAACTGCCTGTGATTAGCCTCAGGCTCTGGCTTCTTCCCTGCTGGGCCAAGAGGATCATCCACCTGTAACACATTCAGGGCACAAGTGACACAAGGTCCCCTGCAGAGCTTATTAAATCCCAGGTGGCGCATTCCATCCCCAGAGTTAGGTGGATCCAAGGTAGCGTTCCAAAATTCATATTTTCAAAATTTTCCCATGTGAGGATGGTCTGGAACAACAGTTGGAGAAGTACTGATTAAGGGCATCGCAGGCAGTCTCATCCTGGCATTTTAGAGTTGATTGCATCAAAAGGAATTACATTTCCTTCTCTCTCTCTCTTTCTCTTTCTCTCTCTTTCTCTTTCTCTCTTTCTCTCTCTCATCATCTAGAACACCATTTAACTCATTTCTAACTCACTGAAGGCCAGATTCTCCAGTGAGTAATACATGTTTACTAGGGAAAGCTCTTCATGGTTATGTGCTAAATACAGATAGTGACTGGAAAACACAAGGAATCTGGTTGTAGATGTAGCAATTCACCCCCATTTAAGAGAGTCACTTTTCAGCTAGCCCCTGTGTCACAAAGGCCGGATACCTAATAGTGAAGGGACTCAGGTGCTGGAGCCAGACAGCCCTGGATGGAAATCCCAATTCCTTCACTTACTGGCCTGCGACACTGAGCAATTTCTCTAAGCCTCGATTTTTTTAATCTGTAAAATAGAAATAATGATAATACCTGCCTCATAAAATTTTTAGGATTTAATGAAATAATGCATGTAAAATGCTTGTCACATGGCCCTCAAAAAATTACCAATTTTTAAGAATTATAATGAGCAAATGGGGAGTGATTCCCATATTCATTTTTTCAGATATTTCCTGAGTATCTAGTATCTGCCAGACTTCATGCCATGCACTCAGGATACAGTTATATGCTTTCTTGGTATTTGTCTCTTGTTATGCCTCTCCCTGGCAATATCATTCTGCCTCAATATCTTTCCTAGCTCTGACTTGTGTCCAACAGCACCACTCTTGCCCCAAATGGTCTTTTGCCAAAACAGACCATCCCTTCCTTCTCTATTCTGTCATTCACCAAATATTTATCAAGTGCCTTTTATGTGCTGCTGGTCATTATGCTTGTGGAGAGGCTAACAGTAAGCAAATTAGATGTCATTCTACCCCTCAAGGAACTTACAAACTGATAGAGCCACAGACATTAAATAAATGAAGTACCAAGTGCTATAGGAACATATAAACAGGAAACTAGACCTAACATGGGGAATCATGAAACGCTTTTCCATGAGGAAGAGATGTTGAGTTTGGAACCTAAAGGATTAGTAAGAGATGAACACACCCTTTACAGCTCACAAGACTTAGTTACCAGGCCCTTGTAACTAAAATAGTATGGTCCTTGAGTAAGGCTAGACAAACACATCATAGCAGACAGACCAGAAGAGACACACACATTTATAAAAACATGATATGCAGAGCAGTAGGGAAAAGGATGCTTCAATAAGTATTGATGGGGCAATTGGTTATTTACATAGGAAAAAATAAAGTTAGATTCCTACTTCATATCATATTCCGAAGTCAATTTCATATAGATGACAGACCTAAGTGTGAAAGGCAAAAAACTGTAATATTCTAGAAGAGGAGAAAATATATTTATGGCTAACAGTAAAAGAATCCTTAAGATACAAAAAGCCCAAGGGGTACCTGGGTGGCTCAGTCAGTAATATTGTGACTCTTGGTTTTGGCTCAGGTCATGATCTCATGCCTCCTGAGATTGAGCCCCATGGGGGACTCTGTGCTCAGTGGGGAGTCTGCTTGGATAGCTTTCCCTCTGCCCCTCCCCCCCTTTCTCTGTCTTTCTGAAATAAATATATCTTTTTTAAAAAAAGAATTAAAAATTTCTGTTCAACCAAAGATAGATAAAGTTGAAAGATAAGCCAGAGACTAGAAGAGGATACTTATGTGTATAGCTAACAATAGATTGGTCTGCAGAATTTTAGTCTAAAAAATTTGTTATAAAGAACTCCTACAAATCAATAAGGAAAAGATGAAGAACCTTAGTAGAAAAATAGTCTAAGGATGTGAGCAAGCAATACACAGAAAACCCTAACAGCTCATAAACATATGGGCATATTTTCATGCCCACACTAACTAGTAATCAGGGAAATGCCAATTAAATTGAGATGCCACTTCACATCAAATGACAAAAATTTTAAAGTCTGATAACACAAGCATTGGTGAGGATGTGAACTCTCATAAAGTGCTGGTGGGAGTATAAATTGGTACCATCACTTTGAGGCAATTCAGGCAAATCTAAAAAGTTCACAGGTATACCTGGTTATAAGGAAATACACAGCACTGTTTGTAATAGCTACCATTGGAGTGCTCTGCATGCCCCCACTGTAGAAGAAAGGACAAAGTGTGGTATCTTCATACCACTCAATGCTATACAGAACGAAAATGGGTATAGGTAGAAATATGTGCATCAACACTCATATCTCAGAATATACATAAAGTTTGAAAACAAAACAAGCTGATAATGTTTTACAAATACAGGCATTTGTGTGAGTTATTATAGCATAAAAAATGTGCAGAAGGGTGATAACTGCCAATTTTCCATGATGCTCCAGAGGAAGAAGGGTTGAGGGATGGAATGAGGGAGAGGTAAGCACAGGTGGCTTGAATGATATATATAATATTTTACAAAGCCTTTACAAATTGAAGCAAGGATGGCAAAATGTCAAGGTTTGATGAAGTTGGCTAGGGGTACACAGGTGTTTGTCATGTTGTTCTGCATAATTTTCTGAAGTCTTAAATATTTCATTTAAAACAAAAAGGATGGGTAGGATCAAAGTAGAGAGTGATGGGCAGGAAAAGCGGTGTAAGGGAAATAAGCAGTCTGGAAAAGAAGCCAGGCTGTCACCAATAATGACCTAAAGGAGCTTCAAGAAGCCAGTGGTTCTGGAGTTTGAGGAGTTTGGGGAGCAGAAGGGAAAATGAGGGTCTCAGGAGGCCATGAATTGGGGTTAATATTTATCCTAAGAGCAAGAAATAGTTGGCCCCTGGTTGTAAGGCTTCTTAGGAGGGGTGAGGGTAATGGGGTTTAAATGGCTGTGCAAGAGCCTTCAAGCTCTCTGCAGGGAGAAGCAGCATGGAGCCTCAGCTCCTGAGCCCTCCTGGGGGTGGGTGCTCTACATTGCTAACAAATTCCAAGATTGGGAGAAGGGAGAGTGCCACCAGGAAGGTGTTACTGTCCCACTAGAAAGCACAGGGCCTCCCTTTTCTTTCAGGTGCAGCTGTGATTAGAGTCAGAGAGACCTGTGTTTGAATTACAGCTCTTGCAATCTCCCTATAACCTTGGCCATGTTTCTTTTTTATTCTTTTTTTAAGATTTATTTATTTATTTATTCATGAGAGGCAGAGACACAGGCAGAGGGAGAAGCAGACTCCATGCAGGGAGCCCAATGTGGGACTAGATCCCAGGTTTCCAGGATCAGGCCCTGGGCTGAAGGCGGCGCTAAACCGCTGAACCATCTGGGCTGCCCCTTTGGCCATATTTCTGAATCTTTCTGAACTTGTGTGTTCTCAGTGAAGATATCCACTGAGCTTACCTCATAGGATTAATATGAGAAGAAAATGAAATGATGAATGTATGTTACTTGTCAACTCAGTAAGCCCCCAATGAATATTAACCATTTTTGTTTGATTTTCTGCACTCTCTGGATCAGGCTGCTTAGGCACCACGGGGCAAGTGGGGTTTGGGGTACACTAGAGGTGCAGGCTGAAGCCAGGGGAGAACGATGACCCGGACATCCCAAGCTGCTCTGCGGGCCTGGACTTGTGGCAGCTCGTGCAGCATGAGGGTGCATCTCACACAGTCCAGAAGAGGGGTTACCCTAAGGAAGCATCCCAGGAAACCTCAGAAGCAGCCTCTGCCCCCACCTACAGAAGGGGGCCAGCACCTGGTTTTATCCTCACTCATGGCCTGATATAAAAGCACAGCCCACGGAGGCACATGGTGAGTCCACACACTTGGGGATTCACTTTGCCCATGAAGGACCCCGGTTCTGTGACCTCCCAGAAGAGGCGCAGTCAGGGAAGGTGCCTCTTCCTTCTGGCCCTGGCTAAGGGCTGGCTTCTCCCCAGAGTGGGCTCGAAACCAGATAGCTGGCTTCCGCCTGAGAGCCTCTGCGTGGTTGGATGCTGGTAGCACTCACTTCCTCTGAGTTTTATTTTTACTTGCTATTTTGAGCTCCTCTAGCACCTTAAGCCAACTAGAATACACTCACTGATAGTAACTAACGCTTATTTTGAGTGCTCATTGTACACTAAACACAGTACATCATCATATGGACTTCTCACAAGAATCCAATGAAATAGGAACTATGATCATCTCCTCTTTTCAGACGAGGACACTGAAGCTCAGAGAGAAAAAGACACCGTGGCCAATGAGTGGTGCAGCTGGAATTCGATCCCAGGGCTTGCTAACGCAGAACTGCAGGCAGTTGGATGCAGCTCATGCCATTTGCCCAGGGACACTGACCCATGGGATGAATAGAAAGTTGGCGTGTCAGTAGGTTCAGACTGGAAGCTATCGCTTCCTTGGCACCCAGCTAACTCCCAGCCAGCCAGCCTATCCCAGCTGTTGGAAGTGGGCAAGAGAGGGAGAGAAGGGCCAACCCCCTTGGGATTAGCTCTGACCCTGCCAAGTGTTCTTTCTTCATTCCAGTTGCCTGCCCTGGACTCCACCCTCCACATGGTTCTACTCAGAGCCGACCTGAACTGCACTGCCTTGACTCCTCTCCCACAGTCCTTCTCTCTAGTCCTGAGGCATGGCCTGCAAGGATCCTCCCATGATCCAATAGATTTTTACAGACTCTTGTTGGCAACAGCTCCTTGTTGGCTTTACCTCAAAGCAGTGGCCGCCAGGCTCCTCCAGGTGTCAGAAGCAGCTGGCATGTAAGCAGGAGGCCTCTGGCAGCACGGGGTGCTGAGCCAACTGCCATCAATGGAAACAGCACATGTGGATGACCTCGTTTCCAAGAGATTCCTTCGTGAGCCCTCTGGGAGTGGTGACAGGTTTGAGTTCAAGATGAAGGAGCTGCCTGGGGAATCAGGGCCTACAACCTAGGGTTGTCCCTGCCACCAAAGGCAAAGACAGACCTGTAGCCTCCTGTCTGCCTTTTTTGCAGTTCTGCCAAGATTCCAGTGCCAGTTACCTAGAACTTTCATGGGCCCAAGTGTTCTTTTAGAGATGGACAGTGCAACATATGATGTTTCTGAAAGCATTTTCCTGTTAAGTCTTTCAGACTTTTCTGCATCCACTGTCCTCCAAACAGCAAACTTCAGAAGCAGCACTAACAGAAAAGCTGTCAGTTCTGTCCCACCCTTGGGACAACACATGCTGTCAGAGCTGAAAGATGCTCTTTCATACTTTTGGGAAGTATGAGCCTTCTGCTTAAATATCTCTAGCAACAGGCAGCTCACCCCTTCACAAAGTAGCTATAATCCCAGGGCTAAGCAGTTTGAAGGTCTTCTAGAGCCAAGCTTTAGATCCCTGTTACATAGCCCTCAGAGGCAGATCTTTAAGAGTCAAGTCTCAGGGAGACTGGGTGTCCAACTCTTGATTTCAGCTCAGGTCATTGTATCAGGATCGTGGAGACCTACTTGGGATTCTCTCTCTCCCTCTTCCTCTCCCTCTGCCCCTCTGCCCCAACCCTGACCCGGCAAAAGAAGAGTCAGGTCTCGGCCCACACTTCCTCCTTAGTTTTTTCCTCTAAGCTAAAGGATCTAAGTGCAGCCATTTGTATGATATCATGGTTTGCAGACTCACCACCACTCTGACTCCCTATTCCATGACTCTAGTTTATTCCTCTTAAATGGACTGTCCAGACCTAAATGTAGTATCTTAGTGTCACCTGGCCAGGGGAAAAGAAAAGAGTACTGTGGCCCCTCTTATCCATCTATTCATGCTTGTCCTCATGCAACAAATAATTACTGAGCACCTACTATGGGCCTGCATGGGCCAGACCCTGGAGTCAAGCCACAGGCTGAGAGACAGAGGCCTCACCTGGTGGGTCCTGGAATCCTGGGGCAAAGACAGACATGAACAGTATGAAGAGGTCACAGAGAAGTATGGAAGCTGGTAGGAGGGAGCCCATGTCTGCTTTGTCTTGGAGGGAAAGGCTTCCCTAAGAGCTGCTCTTTGGGCTATGATGCAAAGAATGAATAGGTGAGGAGGGTGGCATGAAGGGTGGGGAGCATTACAGGTAGGGGGACTGGGTGGTCTGAAGGCCATGAGGAAGGAGGGAGCATTGGGAATATTGTTAAGGGTCAGTGTGACTGGAACACAGCGGAGGAGGCTGCCTGTGGCCTCCAGTGCATCTACAGGGATGAGGGGAGGCAGGGAGCAGATTGTGTGGGCTCATAAGCCAGGATAAGAATGGCGGATCCTGTTCTAAGGTCAATGGGAAGCCCATGAAGGGCTTTAAACAGATTGTAAAATGGTCAAATTCACATTAAAAAAAAAAAAAAAGTTTTTGTGACCACAGTGTGGATACTCAATTAGAAGGAGGCAAGAGTAGTTGCAGGAAGCTGGCCAAGAGGTCATCCAGTAGCCCACAAGAAGGACGCGGAGGTGGGCATCATAGGTGGCTGTGGGAGTGGCAAGCAGTCAGCAGATTCAAGAGGCACAGTTAGGGTGGCATTGCTAGGACCTGGTGATTGATTACTGAGGGGCAGGCAAGAGAGGTAGTTTCCAGGAAGTCCAGAGGACATAATAAGGCCTCTGGGTGAGAAGAGTAGGGGGTGGTGTTGCTGTTCATGAGAGCTGAGGTCCACCTGGCTCTTTTCGCAGCCAATCACACTGCCTACAGTCAAGAAAACCCCTCCATCCTTTGCACGCATGCAGCTGGGATCCAGCCACATATCCCTCAGAAAGAGAAAGAGATCCCCTGGCATGGTCTGCGTCCCTAACCACCCTGCTGATCCCCCCTGACCAGTACCAGTTTCAGCTCACCAAAGAGCCCGAGTGGAGACCAGAGCGCACACTGGGCCACCTAGCTCCCGTAGAGCCTGCCACGTTCACATGGTGGGTCTCCTGCCCTCTGTCAGGCTGTGCTCTCCCCTTTCCCCAGCTGCCCATCGTGAAAGAAGCTGCTAATGTTCACAGTTAAGAATGGCCCCAACAGAAAGCTGCAGGCCAGTTCTGAAGCTGGAAGGGCAGGCCCTGTTTCAGCTTCTAGTCCTCTCTGTGGCTGAGAGAGGAAGATGCTTATGGCAATTGGCTTCAAAGGCCTGGTGTGGCAGGGCCTGTCTCGGGAGCATGCTGATTAGCAAGAATTACAACTTCTGGAATTAGACAGTGGTGAGGGTTGCACAACTTTGTAAATACACTTAAAAACACTACACTTTTAAAGGGGAATTTTATGGTGTTTGAATTGTATCACAAAATAAATGAAGAAATAGATAACGAAAGAAAGAAATAGTCCATGGAGGTAATTACTATAAACAGGAGCGCTGGGTCCAGGTTGATGATAAAGGAGAGAAGCCAAGTAACATCTTCAAAGGCTTTGGCTCCCCTTCGTGGTTTCCTGCTTGGGGACATTCTCAGCCCAGTGCTCTTCCATAGTAATTAACTTCAGGCCATTTGGGTTCTTAACTGTCCTGGGAGTAGGGCAGGAAGGAAAGGTCACTGGCTTCCCTCCACAGGGACCTTTTTCTTCTCTACTTGAGCCTGGGCTGGAAAAGCGTTGTGGTGGCTCTACCCACCCTGAGTGCTCTGGGAGCACTCACTCATCTGGAGTTTGGGTGTCTTTGCTAACCAAAGTATGCCCTACCTGCCCCTTCTCTCTGCCCTCTGTCGCCTCTTCCTCCCCATCCAGATATCAGAATCTGGGCTTTGTGCCCTCTCTCTTCCTTTTTGCCTGTCTGGGTTCTCCTAGGGTTAGGAGAAATGGGGGCAACTACCTGGCCTCTGGCTCAGCATTTAGTCCAGGAGCTGCTGATGGAGGGACCAGGGCGCCCTCCTGTGGCCATAAGCAGCACTGCTTCTTCCCGCCATCGGGCCTTGAAATTTTTTCCAACTGGAATTTTAATGTTCAGCTCTGGTAGTTGGGGCACAAAGAAGATAGATTAGCCACATAGATTAAGAAATAAAATGTTGGTGTTTGTATACTGTATCTTTATTTTAAAAGAGGCAGTGTGGGGCAGCCTGGGTGGCTCAGCAGTTTAGCACCTGCCTTTGGCCCAGGGCTTGGTCCTGGAAACCTAGGATGGAGTCCCATGTCGGGCTCCCTGCAGGGAGCCTGCTTCTCCCTCTGCCTGTGTCTCTACCTCTCTGTCTGTCTCTCTGTTTCTCATGAATAAATAAATAAAATCTTAAAAAAAAAAAAAAAGAGGCAGTGTGAGGGGCACCTGGGGGCTTAGTCAGTTAAACGTCTGCCTTCCGCTCAGGTCTTGATCCCAGAGTCCAGGGATCCAGCCCCATGTTGGGCTCCCTGCACAGCAGGTAGTTAGCTTCTCCCTCCCCCTCTGCCCCTCCCCCCTGCTCATGTGCACTCTCTCTCAAATAAATCTTTAAAAAATTAATAATAAAAAATAAGCAAAGAGGCAGTGTGACCTAATGGAAAGCAGTGTGACCTAATGGAAAGTACCATGGCCTATGGAATTGAGCAAACTCCCCAGCTATGTGGTCTCAGCAAGCCAACTTCTCTGAGACTTATTCCTTCACATGTAAAATGTACATCCGTGTAAGTAAGACCTACCCCCTAGGAATGTTGTAGAATAAAATTCAATATAGTTAAATACCTTGCACAGTACCTACCATGAAGTAGGTACTCAGTACACGTTCCCTGCTTCTATTGTTGTCATGATTACAACTGAAGACTAGCTAGGGGAGCACTTTCTCTCTTCGGGGAGATCAGAGAGCAGGGCCAGCTGCCTCACACAACTGTGGGGGCCCCTTACATTATATTCTCTCCAAAGCCGCTTTCCCCGAGGTGTGCAGTTCCGGCTGTCTTTGGAGCTGATCCAGGTGCCAGTTCGGGGATCTTCTGACACAAGGAGGTAGAGATTTAGAAAAATACACGAGCGAACAGAATAAAACAATTTTGTAATAAATGAAAGATAAAGCCAGAAGAGCCAGTCAGAAACAGATTGGGGACCCTGCTCCCCTCCAGTAGATAAGTTTGGCACCCTGCCTGGCACCTGGATAGAGCCCAGCAAGTGCTGATTTCCTTCCCTTCCTGTGCCCTCCTGCATGAGGCCCTGAGCAGAGTATGAACATGGCCTTGGTCTGTTCATTTAGTAGTCAGATGGTTTTCTTCCTATGAGGTGGGAGGGCCTAGAGAGGAACACCCAGGGGGTGGTCCACTTGTGGGAGCAGACAGCAAGTAGGGGCACGGCCACCATGGCGTCACAAGACGGGGTGTGTTCTCTGACCCTCTCAAGTGCCGAGTCCCCAGTAGCTCTGGACCCTCTTCCCTTGTCTGCCATCTGTGTCTCAGGACGGAGGTGCCTACAGTTGCTGGGGCCTTTGGTAGCTTATTAAATCTCAGTGCCACTTGCCAAGACCTCTTTAAGCTTCCTGGCTGTTCTTTTTTGCCTTTTCTGCTCAGCTGTATTTATTCTGAACTAAATGGTCCTCACTGCAGGATGAAAGGATTTACTGCTTAAGTATATGAAAAGAAATCTTGGCTGCATTACAGTTGCGCCCTCTCCTTGCTGCCCTCCCTCCTCCCTCCTCAAGCTCTGTCCACTAGCTGGTGCCACAGAGACTGAACTGGGAGCCTGTCCTTGGTCGTATGGTCAGCACCGTTTGGTGCCAGAGCCCCACTGATGGGGAAGCGAGGTGACTGGGAGGAGTTGGCTTTGGGGATCCTTCTCCTGAATGTCTTGCTGTCCCAGGAAAGACTGGAGCCCCAGAAACAGCTCACTTACATGCTCCCCACCCACACCCATATATACATTCTCTCACATTTACTCCCTCTTTCCCCCTCAGGATTGTGCTCATGGATGACGCCATGGATTGCTTGATGTCTTTTTCAGATTTCCTTTTCGCCTTCCAGATCCAATTTTACTACTCAGGTGAGAGTCTCCTGGGTCCCATGTGACTCCTGTCAGAGCCATGTCTGCCTTTGCTACCCTGGTGCCCTTTCCATCTGGTGCCTGGCACACCCATCTCTCTCCCCAACTTCCTTTGGTGGTGTGCTCCCCCATGGGTCACTGACAGGATGTCTAGTTCCCACTGGCGGTCACAGATTCAGTGTGCGCAGCCTGGTCCCTTAGCCTCCTCAAGACATCGAAAGCCACAGGGCTTTCAGTCAGCGGTGCAGGAAATCCATCTAAGTGCCGGTGACCATACCTAGAACAGTGCACGCCGCTGTGACAGCACACGACACGTTCACAGGGTATCAGTGTGCCAGGCCTAGCACTGACTTCCATGCTTACAACAGCCTGAGGAGACAGGGCCTCTGAGACAGAGCCTCAGCTTAGAGGGAAGGAGCCAAACCCACAGAGCTAGTAAGTTGTAGAGCCCAGACCTGCACTGAAGGCTCACTCCAAAGCCAGTGCTCTTAGCCCTGTGCCGTGCAGGGCTCCCCGTTGGCCCTGACTCCTGTGTGTAGGCACACATTTTCCTGCCCACACAGCTTTGAAGAAGCAGACAGCTATCTCACACGCCTGTCCTACTCCCCATCCACACCAGATGGATCCTCAAATCCCTTCTCGAATCAGGTGTAATAGAAACAGACGAATAAATACAAATGCACACTGGCTCACACAGTGCACACAGCAACGTCAAATGGAATGTTGGGCTCAGAAATTGCTGACTATGTCCATAGACAAACTCACTTAAAATGGGCTCTTCCGGTAAACAGGAGGCTGTCCTTGGAACCTGGACATGGCTCCCCTGCCAACCGGTGACCCCAGCCAGCCTTAGCCTCTCGCAGGCGCCACATTCTGTTTTCGTGATAGCAGCCCAAGGGCCTGGTCCGGCGGGGGCTGGAGCCTGGGGTCTTGCCACCTGCTCTGAGCAGCTGCAGGCATCTACTTTCCATTTCTCTGAAGCTCCTGGGCCCTGGAGAAGGAGCAGCTAGGTCTGAGAAAACCTTCTCCTCCTGCCTTTCAAATGTGTCATAAATTAGCAACTTGAGGCCTTCTTCCACCGTGCTTTCTTGAGTCAGAGAGGCCGGTGGCCTCACAAGTGAGAAGGGGTTTACCAGCGCATGTGTGCACACGTTCACTCTTTAAAAAATATTTTTAGCACATAACATGTGCCCAGCACTGTGCTAGATACTAAAACAGAAAGGTTGACAAGGCACAATCCCTGCCTTTGTTCAAGAATCTTCCACTCCAGCAGGACGGAGAGCAAACCAATACTTACCCGGAAAACTTATCCTTGGAAAAGCACTACAAAGAATTCTGGGGTGCTCCGAGTATGTGCAATAGGGCACCTGCCCAGTCCAGAAACAGCTGCTCTGAGGAGGGGACACTGGAGCTAAAACACACGTTAGGGACATTGCTCACAAGCACGCTGGTCCCACGCAGTTGAGGGCCTGGAGCACGCCGGTGGGTGTGCTGAGGAGGTGGTGAGCTGAGCTAGCAGAGAAGGGCAGACCCAGTGAACGGACGAGGTGTGTCCCCCTCGCCGACCTATGCTCCCCACCCCCCATGGTCCACAGAATTCCTGGAGAGTGTGGCTGCCATCTATCAGGACCTGCTGGCAGGCAAGAATCCCAATACGGTGATCGTGCCGACGTCCTCCAGTGGCCAGCACCGCCAGCGGCCTGCGTTGGGTGAGGCTAGCACGCTGGAGGGCGTGGAGGCGTCCCTGTTCTACCAGTGTCTGGAGAACTTGTGTGACCGGCACAAATACAGGTGAGCAAGGAGCATGGAGGCCTCGCCTCGGCCCCGGGGAGCCGGGCTGCTGGCTCGGGAACACCGCTAGCAGGTGTTCTGACTGGCACGGGGCTTCCGGGGCCCTCGAGGGGTATAGTGTCGGTTAGACCAGCGCCAGGAGATGGATCAGCTCTAGCTTTTTGGAGAGAAGGGGTTAACGTTCACTGTACAAAGCATGCACCCTACAGAAAGGGAGAACGAAGCTGTCCACAGGCCACAAACTCTCCTTAGAGACAGAGCAGCCAGCTTTGGTCTCTTCCAGGAAGAGACTGTCACCCCTTGCCTTTTGGCCATTCTCTTCCTCTGCTGCCCTAGTGAGAGCACTGGGTAGGGAACGTGCCAGCCCATCCTGTCCCCAGTCAAGGCCTTGCTTCTGGAGATGTGCTGTGTTCCCCCAGTGCAGACGAGGCCCCTCAGTCCTGGCTTTGGGCACCCTCCCGAGCCTGAAGGTCTGGAGGAAAAGAAGGCACTAAGTTTTGCTGGCCTTTGAATCTGGCATCTGTATCCTCCCTTCTAGCTGTCCACCCCCCGCACTTGTCAAAGAGGTACTAAGCAACGTTCAGAGACTGACCTTCTACGGATTCCTTGTGGCTCTTTCAAAGCATCATGGGATCAACCAAGCCCTAGGTAAGCCAAAGCTCGCTCTGGCTAGCCTCTCCTGCTCCACCACAGAACCATGCGGGGACTCGCTGCTCTTGGCAGACATGGTCACAGCAAGGAAGGGGCATCACCATCTCCACCTTGACTTCTCAGGGTCCGTCTCGGATGCCTCAGGAGCCAGAACAGGCACAACAAAGACTGTGCCCTCTTAGGCCTCCTGCACTCGGGTGGTAAGGGACAGCCTTCCCCACCCAAGGCCCTGCCCCAACATGAAGCGGCCTCTCAGGGGCAAAGGTGTGCCCAGCCCCTCCCCGGAGAATGCCCCGTTCTGCTCTGGGGAGTGGCCTGCAGGTTGGGCAGACACAGGGCTATTTACTAAGTGGCTTTGGAGATTATATATCAAAGGGACTTGAATCCCATTTGTAAGCAGGGCAAAGGTGTGTCTGAGGAGGCCTTTTTTCCCAGCTGGGAAAAAAAAAAAGAAAAAGAAAAAGAAAACTGATTAATATGAACAGGAGCAAAAAATGGGGAGAGAGGCCTGCACTGGCCCAGTTTTTCACGCCCGGCGCTTCTTCTCACTGGCCGGCCTCCTCCTCTCACTGGCTCGTGCGTGTCCCGTTCACACCTGCTGCTCCCCCAAGGGAAGAGCCCCCAGACCCCTGCCCACCAGAGCTGCAGGAGTTGTATTATCTCCCTCTTCAAGAGTATCCAGGTGTGTTTGAGGCCTCAGATCTCACACGATATAAAGCCTGCTGGGGATGCATGCAGGAATGCAAGCCCCACAGGACTCACTGAGGCCCACTGAGGCATGATGCTGCCCAGCAGCCGACTTCCTCCAAAGTGATGCCTGGGGGTGCACAGGGCCAGGAGTGATTCTGGTTGCCAAGGTCACTGGCCAGACCGGAGTCAAAAGGCAAAGAGGAGAAGTCAGGAGTAAGGGGGCAGTGGGTGGGACTTGCGTAGGGTTTCTCTCTCACCTCGGTAACTGACCGCCCTCCCTTCCTTTCCACTAGTCAGGCCACAGGAAGGAAAAGGAAAAAGTGGGCCTCATGCCCTTACTTTAAAAAGGGCAATCACTCCGTCAACCACTTTTACCAGGCACTACCGCAGAGTGGAGAGGGAGATGGACAGAAGCACCTGCCCTCCGCCGCATCTCCAGTGTAGGAAACAGGGATCAGGAGATACTCGGGGTGCAGCCAGCTGTGGAGAGGGGCTGTCCTGCTCCCTTAGTCCTCAAGGCGGTCACAGAAGCACACTCACACACACACACACACACACACACACGCTCACACAAAACGAGAGGGCCCTGTGGAACATAGTTGGAAACCATTAAGAGCAAAAGGGGCCAGGAGGCCTCAACTGGAAAAGCTTTGGGAAAGGAAGGAACTGAACTGGAGCCAGATGGGTGGGCTTAAGATCGGGGCTTTCCAGAGACCAGCGCTGTTAGCAGCCAGTTCTCCGTGCTGAACACCAGTGAGCTTTTCCCTCCAGTTGGCAGGTGAGACCCTTTCTATCTGCGCACTTCAGCCCCACCGTCCCTCCACTGTGAACAGCTCCAGGGAGCATCCGAGAGGTGCTCCTCTCCCCTTTCCCAGTATCCAAGCACTACTGCCGTTGGTTTGTAGCTAAGGACACCGGCTCAGAAAGAGTTGTGGCCAAGCAGAGAGGAGCCAGATCCCCTCGGGCGCTCCTGGCCATGCAGAAGAGTTTGATCCGATTCTGACCCAGCCTTCTCCTCTCGCCTCTCAAGAGTCTCTGAGGAGCTGAGACAGCATTTTTTACCATTCTGTCTCCAAAGTGGGCTCACTCTGACTAGGGTGGTGGGCACACAACCGTATAATTTCTGATTTGGGGGGGCATTAGCTGGACTGTACGTCTCTGGCTCCTTGTCAGCCCAGTACGTGGGGCCTCAAGGAAGGAACTGACCACCCCTCCACCAGCTCACACCCACCACCTAGTCTCGGTTCTGTGTGTGCAGTGACCTTGGGGTGTGGGGTGTCTCCCGGCCGCAGGGCCTGCCCCAAGTTGAAGAGGGTAGGCACAGGTTCACTAAATTTATCTAACAGGAGCCAGGACTTCCTGCTCCCGTAACAGACCTCTTAAAACTGCTCTTTAGAGCCCTTCCCCACGAACAAGTCATGGGAATAGAAGGTACAGCGTAGTGATTGTGGTCAATGATACCGAACTAGCGTTCATGGTGACAGACAGTAGCCACCCTCGTGGTGAGCTCAGCATGCTGAGGTGGTGAGCCACTGTGTTGTACACCTGGAACTAATATAGCATCGTGTGTCAACTGTACTCAAGTTTTTAAAAAATTCTTTTTTAGAAAGAGCACTTCCTCAGATCTTTTAGATGAGCCTTCCCAGGGTCCGCAGTGGAGGTAGACACCAAGGTGAGGGGCGTGGAGGCACCTGCCGGGCATGCGGCTTTCTGACCAGAGCCCGCCTGAAAGACGCTCAGGTTAAGTTTTGTGCCCTCCAATTATCTCCTAGGAGCTTTGCCTGACAAAGGGGACCTGATGCACGACCCAGCCATGGATGAGGAGCTGGAACGGCTGTAAGTGTCGGGTGGGAAGATGCTGCCCCCTTGTGGGAGAGGCCATACCTCTGTTGGACCAGGCAGTGCCCTACTGTGGGTCACACGTTGACTGTCCGCAGCACCCGCGTCAGTCGGAGAAGGGTTTAGGCTCCAGCAGAGGCCTGAGGCAGCCACTCTTGGAGTCCTTTGGGAATACAGCCCATGGTTTCATCCAAATACAAGAGTGACCATGGAGGTCCTGGTCCCTAGACAGGAGGCACCTAGCTGCCCTCTGGGTTTCTTCCCTCCTCCAGGCTGGCCCAGGTCCCAGGCCTGGTCAACTCGGCCACTGCCAATCCAGAGGCTGGCTGCCTGCCTTCCCGGACCCCTCCCCGGGTTGGCTCTCCCTGGAGACCCCTCCATCACGCCCGCAAGGTGGACGCAGAGAGCGATGGTTCCACTGAAGAGACGGATGAGTCCGAGACTTGAGGAGTCTAAAGGGTCCTGTCCACAACTCCCTCATGCCCAGCTCCCCCCACCCCTGCCCTTTGGGACTCCCGCCGAGCCCCCTCTCCAACTCCTGCGCCCTGCTGCCCTCTGCTGGTGACAAGCCTTGAATAACAGCCCAAGCCCAAAGACCGGCCAGAGGGGTCTGGTATCTGTCAGCCAAGTCTAGCAGTGACCCTGACAAGTAACAGCCTACCCTTCTTGGCCCTGTCTGCCTCTGCACTTTAGTCAGGACCCAAGCTGACAGCAGACTGAGCAGAGGCCGTGAGGAAGATGATGTTTGCTGACAGTCCCCACACAGCACCTCTAGGGAGACCATGAATAACGGTGCAGGGCTTTGCATGGTCAGGGGTGACACCTGTGGCACACATACAGGGTGGCCATAAACACAGTGGCCTTCTCCTGGAGGGAGAGCCATTACTGTGACAGGACAAAGGGTAGGCAAGACCAGTCCACTTTCAAAACCTGCTCCAAGTCTCCTCTGTGTCTAACGGTTTAATGTTAAACGAATAAAGTCCCTTGCATCTGGTAAGTGGTGAGTCTAAAGCCACTAGACTGAGGATGGGGTGAAGGGAAGGGGCGAATTGGGGGTTTTGGTGCTGAGTCCCAGCTCTTCTGGCAGGAGTGGAAGGTGGGGGCCAGAGGACCACTCATCTGGAGACCAGCCTCAGATAATGAGCCAAGAGGGACTCCCTTCCTGCACAACAACCTTTCAAAGGTGCTCACAGCTGGAATGGGCCTTCAGAAAACAAGCTCAGAGGGTTCAAGGCCAGGTTTCCATAACTCTAACGACCCTGGCCTGAAAGGGTTAGCACTGTAGTCTTCTCTAGCCAAGGTTTCATTAAATATTTGCTAAGCACCTGCTCAGGGTTGGGGCAATGGGGATGCAGCTGTGAATGACAGGCCAGAGGACAAGCTTCCAGCCAAGACTGGAGGAAGGTAAGGACAGGTGGTCTTCAACCTCCTTTAATTGGCCAGAGGTAATCCAGAAAATACAAGCCACCCAGGGACCCAAGCAGAGCAGACGGGTGTCACCACACTGGGCACACATTTTCCTGGACTCATCTCTGTCCAAACCAGCCACCCTGGAGTTTCAGGGACCGGCTCTGGAAGCCCTGCAGTATCAGACCAGGGCTGGAAGTTCTAGTTCTACTGAGGCTCCAAGCTACATGGACTCTCCAGGTCCACCACTGTCTCCAGCCTCTGGCTGACAGCAGCTTGGAAATCCTGGGAGGCATCTGAATCCCCTCCAGCTGGTTTACGACACAGGTGATGGTCTGGGCTTGGGGTGGGATACAGAAATCTGGACTATGAACATTCCAGATGATTCCAGAGCTGGAAGGCCCAGGCCCACACTTTGTAAGTCAATAGCTTAGAGCCCCACGGCCCCCTTGCCCATCTTATCTAATGGTCCATCTCCCTGCCCAGTGGTTTACAACTGTACCCTGAGGACCTGGAGTGGCAGCTACATTCCAGGAGCCCCTACCGGGGGAAAAGATTACCAAGCTAAGGAGTCCTACACACACCTACATCCTTTCATCCTGGTTTTAAAAGGGTTCCGTGAAGGGTGTAGACTTCATTTGTCTTGAAAACTCCGAGAAACAAACCACAGTCGAGCCTGCGGCTGGGATGAGGTGCAGGGCTGCTAGGCTGCGTGCCTACCCATGGCCATAGGGCTCACGGGATGAGTTCAAGGGCCAACTAATACCAGCTCTTTCCTCCGCGTGCAACAGGGTGGTGAGGTCGAGGCTGCACCGGACCTCGCGGCAGCACAGGGCCGAGAAGCCAGGGGCCTTTGGCTTTCAGAGAAGAGACAAGCTGGAGGCCCCGGAGAGCATGCCCTCAGCTTCAGCACCAGACACCCTGCCCATATCGGTGGGAGCCCAGGGAGTGAGGCCAGGGACCTGCACTGGGCAGGGAGGCAGGATCCAGAAAGGACACCACTTCACTCAGACCAACAGTGGCCCAGGGCCCTGTCGAGGCTTTATTTGACACCACTCTGTTTCAATACAAACAGTCCAGAAAGAAAGTCACGTCCCTTTGGGGGAGGGGGCGAGGGAAGAAGGGTCCGTGTTGCTTGAGAGCCCAACCCCTACCCCACAGTGGGCAGCACAGCAGGGGTAAGATGGCACCGAGGAGGCCACAGCGCACGGCCAAGGGACAAGGCCTGCAGCCCAGTGGGTGCCTCAAGCACTCACTGGTGGTGCTGTCCAGGCCCAAGACCAGGATGATAGAGAAGGAGAAAGTTGAGCCCCAAGAGCCTGTTTCTGTCCCTTATGTCCTCTGCTTCCTTGGCCAGCATTACGCTCACAGCATCCAGAGCAGGGCACAGGGCAGATGAGACCCACCATGGCCACCAAGCAAGGGAAGAAGGGACAGAGGGTCCTGTGCGCCACAATGGATGGTATGGAAGGACTCCGAGACACTCAGGAGAAGTATCCCTCAAGTGATCACTGTAAAAAGGGGTGGTGAGACAGGAGAAGATCACTCGGGCCTCCAGTCTGATCCCAAATGAAACCTTTAGGTAGCAGGTCAAGTTCCCAGCCCTTAGTAAGGCCCAGACGAAGGTCCTCCCTCCCCATCCCACCCCCACCCCGGGCGCCCACAAGAGCCTGCTGGAGCAGCAGTAGCAGCAAGTCCAGAGCCTCCCTCCCTCGGGGGCTGATCCACAGCAGAACTCTTTCTGGACCTGCCCACTGGTTCCAGAGGATGGGGGCCAAACCCCAGACAACCTGGAAGGATCCTAGAGCTAGCAGAAAGCCTTATACTTCTCACTTTCCCTACTTAGGGAAGGGCTGGACCCAGAATCGGCCCGCCTGAGGGAACTCCTCCCCTTGCTCCCAGTGTGGCAGGACAAGTGAGCAGCAGCTTGCGGGGCAGGACCAGAGGACAGTTATCAGCACGCAGGGGAGGGCGTGCGAGGGGAGGACAATAAAGGGCTCAGTGTACAGGCAGAGATCAAGGCTGGAACCGCCCATCCCCCTCACCCGAGATCCTCAAAGGCCACCCCACTCACACACAACACATATAAAGTAACAATTCCTCCCCAGCTTCCACAAGGCAAGCGCCCCTGGCCTTGGAATCATGGGGGTTTTGCTGCCGTTGCCACCATTCACTTGCGCCGTGGCGCCTGGATCAGTAGGAACCATAGCGATCCTGGACGTGGGGGAAGAAAAAAAACAAGTCCCAAGTCTCTCACCTGCAGCAGCATCCCCCACATGCCCCTGCAGGACTCTGGGGAGTCGGGCACCTATCTGAGCATGGCAGAGATTGTTTTATATTTTACTGCGATGCGGGAGAGGGGTTGTGGCGGGATCCCAAGGGGGGGTAGCCCTGCTTGATCCTGAGGCTGGGGAGGGGGAGGAGGAGCTAAGGTTACAGACAAGGCTGGAGAAATCAGTGCGGACACGGCATCATCTTAGGGAGTGGCCCAGCCCTGGTACCGAGCTCAAAAGCTGCCCCTCCAGGAAAAGAAAAAGCTCTCAGGCCCGGGTCCACCCAGCAGCAGTGTCCGGGTGTGGTGAAGGCCAAGCTCCAAGGACTCTATCACTTTCCCCTCCTGCCCCAGGCCAAGCAGCCCCAGCCTCACCTGCAAAGAATTCATCACACCATTGGCCAGCACAGCCATCTTCCCGGCCACAGACTTGACGCCCTGCTTAAACTGGGCAATGTCAGCTGTGGGGAGCACGTTGCCCAGGGATACACTACCTGTAAAAGCAAGGGAAAGGGTGGCTCAGAGCCCTGCGGCAAGCCCTGCCCAGGCCCCGCTCTGCTCAGGTTCCACCGGGTGTGCACCTTACCAATGGCGCCCTACCTACTCCATGAGCCCCATCCACGTCCCCGAAGAGGTCAGACGAGCTGATGGCACTACTGCCCGAGAGCTGCTGCAGTCGAGACCTGGCTTCATGCTGCGGTGAAGAAAGGGAAAGGCCTGGGGATCTTTTGGCCCGGCCGAGATACCCTGGTGCTGAAGCCTAAAGCAATGGGAAGGAGGAAGCTCTTCCCCGACCTGCCGCCTCCAGGCTCAGGCTGGACGACGCTACTTACCTCAGCATCCACCTCCCGCCCAAAGAACATGTCCGATGAGATGGCTTTGGCTCCTGCAAATTTCTGACGTGCTTCACTGGACTCAAGGCCTGAGTTCCGGCTTTCCACTTCCCTTCTGTTTGTGACTCTGAGGGGTGGATGTGGGATACCTCTGATCCTTCTATCGCTATCAGAGCCTCGTATTACTAAACCCATCACTAACAGAAGCTGAGAAAAGTGCTAGTGGCCTTCTGGAGAGACTCACTATGGCCCCATCTGGCTGTGGCTCTGGGACTCCTCAACCCTCTCCCCTAGACAAGGCCCCTCTCTTCTCCACACCAAAGCCAAAGCACAAAAGAGCGTACACTGCCTCCACCAGGCAGCGTGGACACAGTCTAGAGGGCACCAGTCCTCTACCCTGAACCACAAGAGCTTCACCCAGGATGTTATGACATCTGGCTCCTTCTCCATCACTACTGCCAGTCTACTCCAAGTTACAATTGGCCTAACACTAGAGTGACCCTATGTCTCTGTTTGCCTGAGTTTATACCTATTCTCTTGGCATTCTAACTGGCAAAGGCATCCCAGTGTAGACATAACGGCATACGGTCGCTCCTACCGATTGCTGACATGCATACACCCTGGGCTGGCTGCTTTATAAGTTCTGTTACATTTAATCCTTCCAGCAACCATGTGAAGGGACTACTCATATCCCCGTTTTACAAATGATTTGCAGGTAATTCATCAGTCAAACATTACCCAGGTTAACATAAACTTAAATAACATAACATGGTGGCCAGAAACACACAATCCCTGGGTGGCCAGGACTGAAGCATGACTGGGCCCCTCTTGCCAGAGGAACTGATACTGAACAAAAGAAGCTACTAATAAGCCTTCTGTGATGATTAAGCACAGCTCAAACCAGAGTGTGATTCCTGCACGACCCAATCTGGTAGCTGCCAGCCACAGTGACTATATAAAATTATTAAAATTAAATAGTTCCTCAGCTGCACTAGCCACATCTGAAGAGCTCAGTAGGCACATACTTGGTGGCCACCACAGGACAGTGCAGGTATCCAGAATGTTCCCATCACAGAAAAATCCTACCAGACAGTGCTACCCTAGCCCACTCCACCTTTCTGAAATAGGCCGGATGCTTGAGATGGTCACTTCTGGCTCCTTCTCCTCCATCCTGTCCACACCCCAGGCGGCATCTGTATCCCAGCGGGAACTGAAACTTTCTCCCAAGGAGAAGGGGTTGTCCTTGTACCTAGTGAGACAGTAGAGTAGCTTAGAAGAACTGAATGAGGAACTGGTGGCCAAGTCTGCACCCCAACGACAGCCTTACTTTGGGGGTCCAGAGGCGAAAGTACCAACATCATCAAACAAGTCCAGTTGCGCACGGGAGGATTTTGCACTCACTGGGGTTTCCTGCTCAATCACCTGCATCTCCGACAGCACCGAGTGAGAGATAGAGCTGTGAAGACAAGTGGGGCCGGCCCGAGAGCAGGGGTGAGCAGCGCCATCACCACACAAGACAAGATGCCCAGCTGCTGGAAATGTGGGTTCTCTTCCACTGGGCGCCCCCTCCCCACCCAGAGCCTTCCCCTCATGCCGTACACACAGGGCAGGGCCAGACCCAGCAGGCAGCACCATGGGCCTGGCTGGGCCGGAGGACACCCTCAACTGTCCGCACATCAGCTTCGTTTTCTCAAAGTAGGGCTTCCCTGGCCAAGGACTGTTTGCTTGTCTGCTGGCATGTTAACAATGACGTGCGCCAAATGGTAGTGCGCTCTGTCCTTAAAAACAACTCAACAGACTATGAGCCACATCCTTCACCAAGAGCGACAGGTTGAAAAGATGCAAAATGCCCCAGAACCAGGAAGAGTCTAATGGCATCAAAGGAAGAGGTCTTAAGTTTCCTAACCCCCAACTCAGCCTACCTTTGTCAAAGTACAGAGCCTGGCTGTCTGCACTAAGCCCTGGGGCTGCTGTCTGGTCTCCCAGGGAGAAGAGACAGAGCTGGGCAGGTGCTACTAACTCCTGAGGCCTCGACATCCTCCCGTGTCACGCTCCACAGAGGCATCTTAACAGTTAACACCGCTTCAATAAACTCATTACAAAATATCTACAGCGCTTAGCGGGCAGAAGCCCAAGGAGTAAATGTCTTACAATAGGGTTTTAGGAAGGGTAGGCTGGGTTTAAGTCAAAGATTCTATTGCACTGCAAAAAAGAACCAACCAGCTGAAAAAATTGTTCAGACCCTTTAACCCAGTAATTTCTGTGACTGAAACAGGGAAAGGGAGGAGACCTAGAGTCCTTTCCGGGATTAAGATTTTAGGTTTCCCTGATTAGCAGTGGGGAAATAAATAGCGTAACTTAAATCCAACTGGCACATGTTCTGAAAAGATGAAGCAGGACCAGCCAGCCGTGTCCTCTTTCAGAGAAGTAGAGTATAAAGACCCAAAATACTGAATTTGGAATCAATGATTCTACACTCAAAATCTAGTTGTGCCAATAACGAGATCTGTGGCCTTCAGGCAAGTTGCTGAATTGCTAAGTCCATTTTCTCACCTATAAAAAGGACACAGTAATACCCCCTGCCCAGGACTGCTGTATTTCAGCAGGTAAGGCCAGTGGTGGAGCTCACAAGCCCACCGCAGCCAGGATGGCTGGCCCTGGTGCTGTCCAATACTCCGATTTTTAAGAGATCGAAAGTCTAGTGTTACCGAAATCTCTAGGTATCAACTCTTAGTGTAGAGCAAACAAAATGGTTCAGAGAACTGGTTTGCAGTCCTTGTTTTGTTTTTAAAAAAACCACAGCAACACAAACCCAGTGGTCATGAAACAGGAAGGGCATTGTCAATGCCAAAGGGCATGGTCTAGGAGCATTTCTGCGTGTTAGCATGCCTGGCAGCATTGGCATTTAGTGGACTGGGGATGCTAAGATCTTTGCAATTCTCAGGGAGCTCTTAAAAAATAAACAGTTGTCCCACCGAAACGCTGTTAGCACCCCCATTAAGCAACACCACCATACCCTCTTGGGTTTATTGAAAAAGCACCCAATCCTGTGTTTGTTTCATTTAACAAACACGGTGAGCACACACCTACTCTGTGACCAGCACTACACTAGGCACTTCAAGACAATAAGCAAAGCCATCTATCTGTTCCACCTCAAAGACTGAGCCTCAAAACCCAAACTGCTGGGAAGAATCTGCAGTGGCTCCCAGAACAGTGGCACTTCCCTGCCACACCCCAGAGCCAAGCCTCACCTGCGGGACACCAAGCCCATGCCCAACCTCTCTGCCTGTTCTCGCTTCTTCCCTTCTAGATTCTGGAGCTTCTTCTCCTCCTTCTTACGGTCAATCTGGAGCTCCTGGTAGGCAAGGCGCATAGAGGCAACCCTAGGAAGGAATAAATGTGTCAGAGGCCAGCATGCATCCTCACCCGTCCTCCCTGCCCACCCAACGCCACGTAAGCCAGGGTCCCATGGGCAAATGCTCACATGGACTCCTCAGCCTGCTTCTTGGCATCAGCCGCCTGCTGCTCACGGAGCTTCTCTGCCACCTGGGCCTGCCGCTCAATCTCACTGAAGCTCTGGCTGCTCACCTTCTGGGCCCCTAGGCCTTTCTTGGCACCCAGCTGAGAGGAGAATGATGGGATGGAGGCCTTGCCAACAACCACGAAGTCTTCTGTTCCCTCCCAAGCGTGGGTCCTCTAGCCACACCCACAAAGGAAGCATTTCTTCTTAAAGTTTAGGGTAAAAAATAGGAGCCCAGCCAGCATGGTCATGAGGGAGAACAGTGGTTCTGCTGGAGCTGGGCAGGAGGTGGCTCACACAATGCCAGCGGATGCCTCAGGCCTGAAAACAGCAGGTAATGCTGACTAGGCCCAGTATGCACTGGGCACCTGACGTGCACAATCACATGGACTCTTCCCAGGAGCCCCTTAACAACAGTCGTCTTAACAACCCTTTCACAGATAGGGTTTAGAGAAGTACCTTTGCCAAAGTCACACAGCCAGCAAGTGGCAGGTCAAGCTGACGCCAGCTCCTAACCACCACCATACTGCCTCTCTCCACCTACCCCTTTCTTAGCTGCTGCTGGCTTCTTCTTGCCAATGAGGGAGGTTCTCGGTTCTGTGTGAGAAAGAAGATGGGGCAAGAGTGAAAACAAAGGGAGGTCAGAGGCAGCAGCTCAGTCTGTACCATGCAACTTCTTGGCAAGAACTTCTACAAAAAACAGCTCCAGGCAGAGGAAGGTAAGGCTGCCACCCACCAGTTCCAACCAATGGCATCGGCATAGCCCAAGCCAAGGACAGACAGACAAAGTTAGGCAAGGCTCCTGACTCCCAGCTGACTGAGACAAGAACTAAACCCAAAGCACCAGAGACCGTCACAGTCCCTGAACCAACACGAAGCAGGAGGCAGATGTTAAATATCAGCCTCAGCTCCTTCAGCAGGGAACTGGCATGCAAGGGGCTGGGTTCCCCGAGCAGCTGTTGGTTACCTCTGGCAGGAAGGGCCCCTTTAGGTGACAGATACATGGACTCTAGAGAGAAAAACTTGTGGCTAACAAGGGGCCCACCCCAGGGCCTCCTTATAGCTCCCAAGTCCAGAGACCAAAATCATTCTGAGAGGCCTCATTTTAGACTAAGCCATGCTAGCCTTCCCATGGGCTCAGTTTCATAATCATTCTGCTAGCTTCCTGCCCCAACCCCCAAGGGTCAACAGAACCACCGAGGCCAGCAAACAGACTGTTCTAACATTGAACCAAGACTTAAGAACACTAAGGAGAATTTAAAAACAACTGAAGGGCCACAGACAGGCTGAGAAAGGACAGTGTTGCCTTCAGCTGTGAGAGCTGCACCCTAATCTGATGAAATGGACCACAGAGGCCAATCTTGCCTCAGACTCCAGGGTTAGGTGTCCTGTCTCATACTGGCCTCCCCACACTTTGGCTAGATCCAGCTCCACATACAGAGGCAGACCTCAGGCCTCGTATACCAGCTACCAGGTTTATCAATTCAAAAGGGCTGGTTCTAAAGTCCTTGCAGTTGATGCTACAGCCACAAACCCAATCCCAGTCCCCACTCCAGAAAGGTCAGATGCTTCACTCCTGAGGCCTTAGTCCACATAACCAGGCAGCAGAAGATCTGAAAAGAGCCCTGGAGGCCCACCCTCTCCCAGTCACCCCCCACCTGTCAGGTGGCATACTGACCCAGAGAGGCTTTGGGTGAGGTGCCAAGCAGGTCCATGTTGGGGCTGTGCTCTGGCTCTGTGGATGCAATAGTGGAATTTAGATATAAGGTACAAAGCTTGCAGTGACTTCCCCTTAAGGGGAATGATAGGATAAGAGTAGGAAGGACTGGCTTTCTTCAGCTTGCTGATGCCACCAAAAGATAAAAGAAACGCCCACCACTTCCTCCAAGGGATTAAAATGAATCACAGCTCACCAAGAAATATAGGAACATATACACACACCCACTCACTCACTCCAATCCCCTTGGCCAGGTGTCCCCTTCCTAGACCAAGTCCTTTGCCAACACCAGGGCCCTTGGTTGAAATCTGGACTGAACTCACGTGCCAGACTACTGATCTCTGTAGAAGGGGTTAGCTGCTGGGTCTCTGCTGGGTCGGGGGCTTGTACTTTCCAGGCAGGGGGCTGAAAAAGAAGCCAGATCATAGAAGCTTTGATGAGCCACTCCTACGGGCAAGGAGCACCAAGAACCTATAGGTACCTAGTGGGTATGAGGCCTTCCTCCAAGCCCATGAGAAAAAAAACTGGAGGCTAGTGAGTAAAAGTATAGCTGCTATTACTGACTATGGAAAAAAGAAATAGGAAATTAGCAGCCACCTCCACCCCTCCACTATGTACTTATAGCCAGAGCTCATCCCCCTAATTTCATGACAACTACTATTGGGCACTTACCACCTGCCAAGCACAAGTCTAAAGGCTTTTCACGCATAAATACATTTAATGATCTTGACAACCCTACAAGGTAGATATAGCCTCTTTTAGCAACTCGGATTTTGACAGGTTAAGTGCCTTGGCCACCATCCTAGAAATGCTAAGAAGAGAAGCAAGAATTCAAATTAAGAGAGTCTGACTTTAGCACCCAGTGCCAGTCGACAGGAAACCTCCTCCTAGGGGTGGGCTGCTGGGGAGGGACTCCTTTCCTTGTCCCAACCACAGTACCTTTCTTATGGGGAAAGAATCCAGGAAAAGTTGTCTGGAGCTCCTGACACCTCTTGAGCTCTCAAGAAGCTTCTCCTCCTGCCTACTATCCCAGTTTATAGAAGTCCATTCCTAAGGAGGACCACACTGCACATCTACTCCGGGGAGGAGGAAACCTCTGGGCCTACTCAGCAGTGGGCTGTAGACGTTCCCTGTCCAAGGAGCCATACCAAGGTGAATGGACTCCATGCCACATGACCACAGAAGGCCTTGACCTTGGTAAATAAGCCACCTGCCAGCAACAATCATGTGAAGCGTTCCTTGCGGGCACTCACTTGAGTGTGTTCTGTGAAGAAATCAGAGTCCTTCTTCTCTGGGGAGTGACTGGGAGCACTACTCATATTGTCTATCCAAAGCTAGAAGGAAGAAGACACCTTTGAAACATGGGCCTCTGAATATTCCTACTCACCCCACTACCTCAGCCCCGGGGAACACACACTTACATCAGTGCCATGCCTGGCCAGGGCTGCACTCCCCAGCTGCCGGATCTTCTCCCGGTACATCTGGGCAGCTCGGCTATTATATTTGGTGTTGGCGTCACTGGCTGTACATCCATGTTGGCGGAAGAAAGCTGTCTGGAGAGCAAGGGAGGAGAGCATGCTACAGGTGACTCCCCAGAGCAAAAGAGGTACCCCCTTGTAAAAGCCCAGTTATCGTTTATATCTGACAATACACTCTACTGACACCAGCAGTTTTTCAGAGGTAAAGATCCTCAGAAATCCCTGCAAAAAAAATGGCCTCCCATCCTCTGAGATAACTGACTGAACCTCAGCTATCTCTCAATGCTGCCTGAGGACAGCCTGCCGTCCACTATGCCCATCCTTCATCCAGGCTCACAAGATCTGGATGACTGTGGAGGCCCCAAATCCCTTGGCCTTTCCCGAAGAACATGCGTCTGGTTTAGTATGAATCCAAACCCACTTGAGAAGAATCAATTTCCAAGTTTAGAGAAAAGTGTACCGTGTTGCTATAGACCAAAAAAAAAAAAAAAAAGAAAAGAAAAGAAAAGAAAAAAACAAAACAAAACACCTCTGAAAACAGATACTAACAGGGCCTCCTAGGAAGACATTGCTAGAACCCAAGAAGAAGAATGGGGGTGGGGAGGATGGTAAGGAGCTTTACCGCATTGGCATTTCCGCCGACCTGCATACACCTCAGCTGGAACCAGTTCCAATTGGAATCCAACTCTGTGGACCTGTGTGCAAGGGCTGCGTGTCACCCACAGGCAGACACCAGGAAGACGCTTCCCTGGCAGACCCACACCTGTCATTTGGCCTCGGGCTGCAGTAGGTGCCCAGGAAACAGTAATCAGCCACCACCCTATTTCCTGCACTCTCCCTTGTCGAAAGAGTACTAATTATTGTCCAGATCGGAAAGGAGGTCGAATTCTCAAGCACTCAAGCTTGGCATTGCCTCTCCCCTTACCGACGGTCAGTCTCACGCCAGACATGTGCTCCATCAGCAACAAGGTCAATGCAGCTAACTTTTCCCCGCAACTAACAAGAGTGTTAAGTTTAACCAACAGGAAAAGAGGAAATGTTGCGCTAGACGCGGACGCAGGCCGCCTACACGGCAAGGGGCGCACACAGGCGGCTCCCTCCCTGGCCGGGAGTCCCGGCGAGGCGGCCGCTCTCCGTCGCTGAGCACACAGCCCCGGCCGGCCGGGTGGAAGCACAGCAGCCGCGGACCCCACCTGATGAAGCTGAGATGGACGCCCAGGGAGCGGTGCACGCCAGAGCAGTCAATGCACAAGAAGACACCGTACGTGATGCTGGCCCAACTCGGATTCTTGGCGCCACAGTCGAAGCAGGCCTGGGGGAGGAGGCGGTGGGCCAACGGTCAGGAGCCCCGAGTCGAGGCCGGGCGAAGCCACGCCAGGGAGACGGCCCCGCCCGCCCCTCTCCCTCCCTCAGGCCCCAGGGCCGACGGGGGGGTCCCTCTCCGCCGGCGCCGGACCCCCCGCGCCTCCGCCCGCGCACCTTGTTGGTCGGAATCCCGCGAAGCCGCTTGAAAAGCGTCTGGATTTCGGTCTTGCTCGGTTCCGCCGCCATTTTCTCTCCTTCCCAGACACCAGCGCGACCGACGGGTCCCGTCGCGGGCCAATCCGCGGCCGCGAAGGCGGGGCGCCGGGCCGGCGAGCCCCCGCCAGCCGGGGGCGGGGCTTGTCCGGGTCCGGACCAATGAGCGGCCGGCGCGGCCGAGTCGGGGCGGCCACCGCCCCCGCGTGTGCGGAGGGCGCGGGCCCCGCGCGGCGCCGGGCGGAGCGACCGCTCACCGGCCGGCCCGAGGCTCGCGGGCGCCCCCACGCCCGCAGGTGGCGAGGGCTGCGAGGCTGCGGGGCTGCGGGCAGTTCCCGGTGGCCGAGGAATGATTAACCGTTCTACCGGCGCTCTCGGCCCCGCCGGCCGGGACGGGAAGACCAGGTGCTGGGCTCCCGGCCAGCCCAGAACTCAGTCCCCAGCCTCCGTCGAGGGCGGGCTCGCGCTAAGCCCCACCTGGAGTACCCCCGCCCCAGCTTAAGGCCCCCACGTTCCAGAGCCGAGCCACGCGGGCGGACCTTCACCCACCGAGCTCCCCACTCAGGGCCTCTCTCCAGATGCTCTCTGCAGCCCGGCAAGGGTGGAGGACCAGAAAAGATGCACACAGGCCTCACAGGGCTTTTTTTTTTTTCCTCCAAGTTTAATACACACTAGAACAAGCCACAATAGAGTGCTGCTAGCCCAGGACTACACTCACCCCAAGACCACCCCACTGAGACCAGGAACCGGGTCCACAGCTTCTGGGGAAACCCACCCATTCCTGGAGAGGCCCAGGTTCCCCTGAGCCCTTCTGTCACCTTCTGACCTCCTCATCTTCCCCTCAGCCTAGACTCAGTAGATGCAGGCGGCTCCCCTCCCTGGGTCCCAGGACTTCCTCCCTCCTCAGTGGTCAGAGGGGCAGCAGGGGCACCATGGTCCAGGGCCCTTGGGTCCGGCTGTGCAAAAGAAGCTGGGCTCTGATGCAGGGTGGAGAAACACTGCAGGGGGGCTGTCAGGGGAGGTCAGGCCCCCACACACTCCACGTAATTGGCAGGGTACAGACCAATGCGGCCACTCTGCAACTGGCCCTGGCACCAGCCCTGCTCATCCTCCTCGCTCATCTTCAGCAGCTCCTCCCCTGGGGGAAGAGGGATTAGTCACTGCCAGTTGCCCTGGCCCAGCCCCGAACCTGCAATTGGGTCAAGGACCGAGGGGGGGGCGGGTTGTAGGAAAACCAGTGAGAAGAAGAGACATGCTTCAGGCAAAGAGAGGTCAAAGTCAGCAAGTCACCCCCCCCAACCCTGAATGCATTAAGCAGGCCCCCACCACTGGTGACTTTGAGAGGGAGGTGAGGGCTCAGAGCAGACACTCTGGGGCTGAACCCAGAGCATCCTTAAGAATCCGACAACTGGCCCTTGGGAAGTAGGCAGCAGGCTTCCCTTTTGCACACCCTTGCTCCGGTTGTAAAGGAGGGGAGAGAGTGGCTGAAGCCTGGGAAGGAACAGGAGAGGGCTCCCCAGGTGGGTACCCCAGGGTAGGTACCTGCTCGGAAGCTCAGCTCATCAGCTTCCTGGCCGGCGTAGTCGTAGAGCGCCCGTACCCGCACCCCCATGGCAGCCTTCCGAGGATTCTCCTCATCTGACCACTCCTCATCCTGCCCACCGCTAGATGGGGGAGACAGAAGGCGGCCTGCTCAGGGCACGAGGACCACCTCGAGCAGGAGCGCCCGGGACCCAGGGCCAAGGGCTCGCCCTCCAGAAGCAGCCTGGGAGAGGCAGGTGGGAAAGCACTGAAAGATCCCAGTCTGACCTCTGCCACACATGCCCATGAGCTGGGCACGTTTCCAGCCACACAGGGCTGACGTGAGCAGTAGGTGAGCGCGAGTGCGGGAACCACTGCAAACACTGGCATCATTACAAGCACTAAGTAGGTTCCTAAGGTTCCTGGCACCAATTTTCAACCCACTTCAGGTGTGAGGGGAATGAAGGGAGGGAGACAGAGGGAAAGAAGGCAGGGCAGAGGACGAGCTATTTCCTTCCCACAGCCAAGTTTCTGGCTCTCACCCTGGGGACCCCGGGGACTGGGGTGGGGGTGCAGCGCCATCTCTTGTGGGCACGATGCTGGTCAGAGTAACCTCATCAGAGCTCCGGCCACCCTTCTCCTTCCTGCTAATTGTCCTCTGTGTATCCAAGGACCACTCCTGTGGGGATAGTGCTTAGGGTCAGGCTGGGCTACAGGCTGTGGTGGCAGCCAGAGCCATTCAGACCTTCACCTACTTCATCACAAGCCCTAGCCTCCCTCCTGAGGTCCAGGCTGAGCCCACCACACCTCCCAGCCCCCCAGCCAGCCTGGAACACGGACCTCGAACTGCGGCCAGTTCATGGCCATGCCTGGCCCGTGGGTGCTGCGCCACCAGTGCAGATCCTCTTCATCACTGGCTGCCTCGATGCCCTGATGCAAGTCTCGGTGGAGTTCATGGAACCTGTGGCCCCAGGCACAGCCTCAGCTTGGGGAGCCCTGGGCCGCACCCCAGGACCTCCCCTCACCAAATTCATTCCACCTGGCCCAAGCCTGGGAGAGATGGAGCAGACCCAGCGTTAGCCCAGACCTCCACGCCCACCTCGCAGGCCATACCTCTCACTGCTGGAGAGGTCGAGGTGCTGGTGCAGGGTAAGCAGCATTTCCTTAAAGAACAGCAGCCGCTGGCGCTCCGCGGCCTGGCAGGTCTCAAAGGCCTGCTCCATGTCCTCCATGTAGCGTGGGGTGTAGCGATGCAGCTCTGCCAGCGTCTGCTCATAGTGGCTTTTCATCTGGGTGGGAGAGGAGGGGCCTGGTGAGCACAAGACCGTCTTCCACTCGGGACTCCACAAGTATTCACTGAGTGAGACCCCCGGCCAGACACTAGCGGCAACCAGGCTGCAGACCCAGCTCCTGCCCTCCAATACCCCAGCATCCAAACAGGGCAGGCGATGCTTGGGGACAGTAGCTTTAAGAGTCTGGTGAGTGAGGATCCCCGGGTGGCTCAGCGGTTTAGCGCCTGCCTTTGGCCCAGGGCGCGATCCTGGAGTCCCGGGATCAAGTCCCATGTCAGGCTCCCAGCATGGAGCCTGCTTCTCCCTCTGCCTGTGTCTCTGCCTCTCTCTCTCTCTCTCTCTCTCTCTCTCTTTACGTCTATCATGAATAAATAAATATAATCTAAAAAAAAAAAAAGTCTGGTGAGTGAAGGTAGAGATTGAGGTAAGGTCGACCCCCCGGGGGAGGGGGGGGGCCAGGTAGAGAGAAATCAAAAAAGGCTTCATGGAGGAGGTAGAAACTGAGCAGCAGAGCGGCACCGGGGTGGCTCAGTTGGTTAAGCATCTGCCTCGGACTCAGGTCATGATCTCAGGGTCCTGGATGGAGCCTCGTCCAGCTCCCCTGCTCCGCGGGGAGCCTGCTTCTCCCCCTCCCTCTGCCTGCCACTCCCCCTGCTTGTGCTCTCTTGCTCTCTCTCAAATAAATAAATAAAGTCTTAACAAAGAAACTGAGCAGCAGATGAGCAGAGCTGGAGGAGAGGGCGCTCGCTCCAGCAGAGCAAGCAACGCGACAGCTTGCCCCAGGGGGGACACAGCGGAAGGAAGGGAGCTGGAAGGTGTCCTCAGCCGCTAAGAACCGCTAAGATCCTCCCAATGCCTGAAACTGAACCGCTTTCCCTGGGTACAGGCTCCTCTTTTAAATGATGATCTGGAGAGTGGGTGGCCCATGAGGACTGAGGACTGGCGGCCTGGGCCCTGGGGCCGGGGAAAGCACCCCCGCCCACCCGCCTGCTCGCTCCGCACCTTCTCGGCCTCCCTGGCGCAGCGCTCCACCCGCTCCTGCAGCTTGCGCAGCTGCTCCTGCGACACGGCGCTGTCGGCCTTTGCATGGCTCTCCCGGGTCTGGGCCGTCTTCTCCTCCTTCCGTGCCGCGTGGTAGCTCTTCTTGGAAGCCTCAACCTGGCACACGTGGGGACAAATGTGGACCCCGCACGCCGAGCCCCGGGCCCCCCAAACCCACTCCAGCCCCAGGGCCAGTTCAGGAAGGGGCCCATGCCTGGTCCCTCCCAAACTCACCTCCTTCAGCCTCTTCAGCCAGGGCTTCTGGGCCTTTCGGAAGCCGTCCTCGGCAGCCCGGCTCTCACGGAAGCCGCCCAGCACGGGCCGGTGGAAGGCGCCCCGCTGCCACGAGCGCACCCGCTCGCTGTCCTGCCCCTGCAGCTTCTCCCGCACCTCTAGGTGCAGCGCGCTCAGCCTCTCAGCCGCCGTGAAGAAGGCGTGCCAGGCCTTCTCCAGGGTGCCGTACTGGGGGCCTGCGGGGAGGCATGGGCTTGGGCCGGGCCTGGGATGCCACCAGAAACGAGCCCACCCACCCCCTCTCACTAGGTGCTGCTCTGGGTGCCGGGCGCGGAGGGGGTGGCTATGAAGACGAACCACAAAGAGGTCTGCTGCTACTTATGGATATACGAGATCTCACCGAATCCTCATCCCCCACCATGAAACCAATGTCACGATCAATAACAGGCGCAAAGCAGTGACCCAGAAAAGTGAAGTGCCCAAAGCCAAAAGAGCTACAAGTGGAGCTGAGATTCAACCCAAATCTGTGGCATCAACCACCACACTCTTTATCGCCTCAGAGGGAAGAACAAACATCCACCCTCAAGGAAGGCAGCTTGTTAGGATGGAAAGATCCCAAGCTCCTGAGTCAGAAGGCTGGGTTCAAGCTTCAGCTCTTCCCAGCCGTGTAACTTCAAGAAAGTCACTTAGCTTCTCTGAACTTCTGGATTCTCCTCTATAAAATGGGTGGAACAGGACCATCTCCAACATAGGGCTGCTACAAATATCCAAATAACTCATGAACATACTTTGGAAACTCTAAACAGCACAACTGTCAAGAAGAACCAGGGAAGCTCTTCGCTCTTCAAGGGGAAGGCATACATGGAATCATGGAACTTTCCATAAGAGGTGCAAAAAAGGAGCTGCCTTGCCTGATCTCACCCGCAGTGGCCCTCTGCTCCTGGCTAGGCCCGGGCACTGGCTCACCCTTTTCCACGGTGCCTCTCCACTTGCGGGCCCAATCAGCCAGCTGCTGGGCATAGGCCTTCTCGATGCGGGCCCGTTCCTGGAAGCAGCTGACCAGGTCCCCACATAGCCGATGCCCATCCTCCACCCGCTGCACGGTCCGCCTATAGTTGCCAGCCTGGGGTGGACAGGAGGAAGGTGGGGTCGCTGGGGAGAAGCCCCCTCCCAGGCTGGGGCTGACAGTGAGGCACCTCCCTCGACAGGTGGCTGGGCCCAGAGGGGGGTGGGCATTTCAGTGCCACCCCCCAAACCTAGGACCCAGCTGCTCACCTCCCAGAAACTGCCCTCTAGGGCCTCCCCTCCAGCGTCTTCCTCTGGAGCCATGGTGTCCCCGCAGCACGGAATGGTGGCGGATTGGGGCTGTGGAGGGCAGAAGGGTAAGCAGGGAAGTCGGACATACTGTTTTGGGGGGAGAAGAAGATCCTCTCCTTTTCCTGGACTTCATCCCCACTGCTATCCCCACCATCCAAGGAACCATCAGAGCTAGGACTTCACAGAGAGGGGCGTCTGGCAGGTTCCCAGGACGGACTGGGATAGGGGAAAGGAGGGCCACTTCAAAGCTTCTCCTTGTGCCCTGAGTCTGCCCACCTGCCCCAGCCCCAGCCTCACCTACCTGGGACCTAGAGATCACTGCAGAGACCTGGATGTCCTACTCTCAAAGCTGCCACTGTGATTCTGCCTCGAAGCTGACAAAAGCAAAGCGGGGGGGTGAGCGCAGGGGCCTAGATCGTCCAGGGCGGTGCCCAGCTCCCCCGATATAGCAACTGCTGTCAGAAGCGCCAGATTCCAGCCAGGAGAATGCCAGGCGGGTCACACGATCCAGCTGGGGATTAGGTGGCGGGCGGGGGTGGCTGGTGGGCAGAGGGCCCCACTGCCCCACCCCCCCACTACAGATGAGAGGGGAGGGTACCTGCCCACGCCGGGCCCTGATACCTTTCCTTGAACAACATGGCAACCCTTTACCAGACCAGGCCGAGGCAGAGGGTGCCCGGCCACACTCCAGTGACTCCCTTTGCAGGAAAGAGAAGACTGGGAGCAGGAGGCCCAAGTCCGATCTTGGCCAAGAAGCTTGAACAAGTGCATTTTACTTGCCTCGGCTCCCTGGTAAGATGGAAACTCTGCCTCCAGGTCTTCTGTGCCAGGGCTGGTTTAAGATTCAAAGCAGGCAATGAGCAAGAAATGTGAGGGGCCCGACAGTCATCAGGGACATCCATCCTGTCCCACAGCAAGCAATGAGGCCCACACGCCTCCATGGGTCATGAGTAACTTAGCCCCACCCTCAAAAAGCGCAGAGTCTGGGGCAGCACCGGGGAGTCAGACAGGCAACCAGCCAATTGTAAGAGCATGCTCCAGAATTGTAGACGAGGGCAAGGAGATTCCAACCCCAGAGCCACCACCCCAGAAGCTAGAGGACACAGTGGCACGCAGCCACTCCCCTCCTGCTTCTTGGCAGCAGCTTCGCTGTCCCTAGCACTGACTCAAGCCCCTAGAAGGAAACCACTTCCTCCCCTGAGTAAGCCCAAGGGACACCGCCAGGCCCATGAGGACAGAGTTTGTGCCCGCTGCCTCCAAAGCAGTGCTCAATCACACTGCTCCCCTCCAAACTGACAAACCACCATCCATCCTTCAAAACTCAAACTGAGGGCGGCCCCGGTGGCTCAGCAGTTTAGTGCCGCCTACAGCCGGGGACATGATCCTGGAGACCCAGGATCGAGTCCCGCGTTGGGCTCCCTGCAAGGAGCCTGCTTCTCCCTCTGCCTGTGTCTCTACCTCTCTCTCTCTCTCTCTCTCTCTCCTCTCTGTGTATTCTCATGAATAAATAAATAAAATCTTTAAAAAAAAACCTCAAACTGAGGCATCGTCTCTAGAGTCTCCCTGACCCCACTCCCCCATCCCCATTCGCACAGCCCCTGTGACCCCTCAGTCAGGTTATATGTTATGTATCCCATCAAAGAGAATCTGTCCCCAGTCATTGGCAGAGGGGTCCATTTGGGTTTCTTCGGGCACTGGAGTTAATATTTGAATACAGAAACAAATGACATGCACCTCAGGGCCGGGAAACCTGCTGGCTGTACCAGCTGGGAGAAAGCTTGGCCCCAGTGGGATCCAGCCCTAAACTAACAGGAGGGAGAGCTGAGGCCTGCAGCAGAGGGGCCTGGGACCAGAGCAGCTGGCCCACCTCGGCCCTCGGCACTTCACCTTGCTTCCTTTGCGTCTGCCCCATTTACCCAGAAAGGACTTGCCAACCAGATGGAGAGAAACAGAGCTGCAGCTGTAAATCACAGGGCCTTCCGAGCTGTCCCAGTCAGACAGCCAGGGGCCTGGGCCCCCTGCCTGCTCCAGCCTCCGGCTCCCTCCCGGGAGAACTGCCCCCCACCCGTTCCCTCTCTCTGGCCCCAGAACAGAGCGAGCTGTGTGTGCAGGGCTGGCACTGCTCCCTCCGGCCTCCCAGAGCAAACACAAGCCCGAGTCCCAGGCACAGCCAGGCCCCACAGCTATGGGGGTGGGCCCTGCATGCCATGGCCCCTGTTGGGGTCCCCAGAACAGGCTTTGCCACAGGCGAGAGCTCAGAAGGCAAATGAGTGCTTCCCAGCCCAGGCGGCCAGCACCTACTGGGCCTGCAGAAGTCTGCTGGGGCTTGGCAGGGACTCCTCACAGCCAGCCCAGGCCAAGGTAGGAAGAACCCCCTCTCCTGCCTAAGGTAGGTAGGTACCCCAGGCGGCCTCCGGCGGCGGGGACCAGCCCCCACCTTCCCAGAAGCCGGGAGCATGCCACTGCCAGGCTGCCCTGCCCGTCCTCCTGAGTCACAGGCTGCGCCCAAAGGGCTTCTGCCAGCAGCCCCTCCCGGCCTCCCCGGCCCCGAGGTGTGGAGGCACAGATGTGGGCGGCCCCCTGGTCCGGAGAGGGGTGCCTAGGCTGGCGCGGCTGGAACCCGGCTGGAACCAGCAGCCAGAGCCGCCCCGAGGGTGGGGGAAGGGGTGGCGCGGGGAAAGGGGAGGAGGCAGGGCTAGGGAGGGGCATAACAAAGGGGCACTTTTGGAAACCCGACCGGCCGCCTGAGGTGCCTGCTCCCTGATGACGCACTCCCAACCCGGAGCCTCCACGCCGGACCTCGGAGCCCGGGGGCTGCCCGTCTCTGGCCTCAGCCGTACGGACGGCGCCCACCCACCGGGCCCCCTCGCCGGCCCGGAGCTGCACAACTCGGAGCCGGTGGAGCCCACGCGGAGCGGCCGGGCCAGGCCTGGCCATGGAGGCTCTAGGGCTTTCTTGGCCAAACTTGTTGAACTTGGTCTCGGCGGGGGTGGGGCCGGCCGATCGCCGCCCAGGGGAGGGGGCGCACCCTGTCTGGCCAGCCCGGCCGCGAACTCCAGAAGGTGACTGGGGGCAGCCGCCCGGGAACTAGGCGTCTCTGCAGAGAGCGAGGGGTCCGGGCAGCGGGGCCCCTTTGGGGGCCCCAGGGCGTCTGGGGGCCTTTGGGGAGCCCCAGGAGGCGGCACGGCCCTCCAGCCGCGACGCCCCCGTCCTCGGCCGGCCTGGGAAGCTGCGGGGGGCGCGGCGTCGACTGGGCGGCACTCTTCCCGTCCCAGCGCGGAGTGGGGTAGCCGGGGGCTCCCGGGGCGGGAGTCGGTCCCTTTGCAAACTTCAGGCGCGGGAGGAGGGCGGGCTCGCCTCGCGGCTCCCGCCGCCGCCTCCCCGCGGCTCCCGCCCAGGCAGCACTCACCGCGTCCTTCCCGGGCGTCTCGGCGGGTGGGGGTCCGGCCACGCTCCGGCCGGAGTCCTGCCGCTCCCGGGCCGGGGCCGCCGCCTCCCGGAGCGCGCCTGGCCCTCCCCCGGGAAGCCCGGCCCCCGGCCCCGCCCTCTCCTCGCCGCTGCGCCCCAACCCCACCCGCCTGAGGCTGGGGCGCCGGGGCTGCGGGCATCGCGGCGACCCGCGGCTCCCGGAGCGCCGGCCGTGGGGTATCGGCTCCAGCAGGAGAAGCGCCAGGGCCGGCCCCCCAGGTGGCGCCGCGCGGGTGAAGGGAGTCAGATTTCGGCTTTGCCCCTCCCGGCCTTTGCAGAGCCTGGGCGACCCGTGGAAGCGGGAAGGGACCGGGGCTCCCCGCGCACCCGTGGACGGAGGCCTGGGGGCTACGCTGCGTTGCATTTTTTTTTTTTTTTTTTTTTTTTTTTTTTGCTGAGCGTAGCTTTCTTACAAATTCCCTCCGGCGAGGCTCACAAACCACCTCCTTTTAAGCATTAGGATTCCCATCGTACAGATGCCGAAACTGAGGCTCAGAGACCTTCAGCCGCTTGCAAAGGATCTGTAGTCGGGCACGACCCGGATTCCAAAGCCCGTGCCCTTTCCACGCACAGCCCTGGGCGCCGATCTGGAGGCGCATTCGGAGCACAGGGTGGGAGACGCGGTGGGGTGGGGCAAAGGGCACGAGCTCCTCCCCTCCGTGCTCTTATTCCCAGATTTTGTACCACGAACCTTTCTTTCTTAAATCTCTTCGCCCCTCCACCCACTGTGTCAGTCACCAGCTTTGGTAGATTTTTCCAGGTCGCCACGCTGCCACCCCACCCTTAAGAAGTCCCTTCTGCCCCACCCCCGGTGCCCCCACCCCGGGATTTTTCGCAGCCTGCCTGCCTGTTATTTATATCCACTGGAGCGGCCCAAGAATGTTCCCAGGCTGACCTAATCGCCACCTGCTTGGCTTCTCCGTCCCTCCCGATCCCTCCTGGGCCGGGGGACCCGGCGGCCGAGCCCTCCTCCGGGCGGGGGCGAGGGGGCGCGGGTTGGCAGGTCCGACGCCGCCCGGGCGCTGCGAGTCCCGAGCGCGCCAATTCGCTGGGGACCGGGGAGCCCCAGGGTGCTCGGAGGAGCGCGCCCCCAGGGGGCCGGCGCTGGCGCTCGGGGAAGCGGGAGGCCAGGCTGTTCCCTCCCCAGCACGTAGTCTCGGTCCTCGCTCCCCGCCCACCACCGCTCCGGGAGGAGCCCGGGTCCCTGCGCGCCGACTTCTGCGCTGCGGCTTTAAAAATAGCGAACGTATGTTTTTGACTCCGAGACGCATCGCTGGGTGCTGCGTTGTTTATGCCGAGAAATCCGCTCATGAAATGCAAAAGGGCCCTGAAGAGAATGGACGAGGGTAACTTCAGGGGGTAGAATTCGCTGCCGAGGACGGAGTTGCTCTCCCGTCCTCGTGGGTGCGTGTGCGTGTGTGAAGTCGTGTGCATCCAGGACGCCGCGCGTTTGGCAAATCCTGAGTAGTGGATCCTGGCCTTGGCGCTCGCAGGGTGTGCACCCGGCAGGATATGACTTCTGAAACCAGTTTCAACACCCAGTCTCTGTCGGGGCATGAAAAAGTCACTTTTCTCCATATTTCTAACTCAATGAAACATGACAGCCGACCCGGCTGACCTTCCAAATGGACCACGTGCCCCAGCTAATTAATGACTGTAAAAGCTGTAAATGAGAGGAGCTGGGGTAATATATAATGACAGCTATACTGTTCTGTATTATTTTAAATCAGTTAACATCCCACCTAGTGCCTGGGGGCCTTTAGGCACCAGACAGAAAGTGTGAAAACACAAGAATGAAATTAATTGCAGGAACCGCCTATTAAAACCCCATTAAAAATAAAGGCTGCAAGCCAGACTGGCAAATGGGAAAGCCAGGCCAGAGAGAGATTCAAAAAACAGGGCTCTTCCTCAGATCACAAGGAGAAGGGGATATGGAGTGGAAAGCATCTGGCTTCCCTTAGATTCCAATCTGGAGAAAGCAGAAATATTGCAGCTGATTTTAATTGCCCCTAAGGTACTGTAGGGGAAAAAATAAACCAAAACCCAGAGAGCATGCTGAGCTGCTTCAAAGGTGAAAGAAGACAGAGCTGCCTTTGGAAAGCCAACCCCCTGCTGGTGCTGTCCCTGGGGCTCAGATTTCTATGCTCTGTGGCCAGAGAGCCCCTGCATACTCGAACGAAGCTCGACCTTGGCTCTATCAGCGCAATAACCGAACTTGAACAGAGTTCAAGAGGAGATACCCGAGGTCAGAGGGCTGGATAGACAGCAACCTAGAGAGGCAGCCTGGTCCAAAGCCCAAGCTCACGACACACAGACTCACTCACCTTGAGTTTCTGGAATGTCCTAACCACTGTACCTTTATTTGTTTATTTATTCAGTCATCCAGTTGAGAAATCATTTGAATTTTTGTTCTATGCTAAACCCTATGCTAGGTACTGAGAATACAAGATAAATAAGGCACAGTCTTAAGTGTAGGATAATGATACAGTGTAGATAAGAAGTACTTTGGGAAAACAGAGCCAGAAGGGACCACCTTTCACCAGGTGATGACACTCGGTTGATCTAAATGAGCTGGAATTAGTCATGTGAGGAGGCATTGGAGGCAGGAGCACCAGGGTGTGCCAAGCCTCTGAGGTGTTAGCCTAGGACTTGGTGATCCAGCCATTTCACTTTTTGGAATTGACCCTAGACAAACATGTGTAGAAGTGCAGAAAAAGGTACAAGGATGTTTGCATGTAGTATTGTGTGCCGTAAGAGAAAGCTGCAAACCAATGTCCACCAGGAGACTGCTGCCTGGCAGGTCACCAAGGTGCATAGGCCATACAGTGCCTAGAGGTCCCAGCCCAGGGATTCCATTCAGGAACAGGGTGGTGGGGCCCAGGCCCTGCCACTCAGAGTGGCCCACTGGCCATGTTGACCATTTAAAAATTCCTGTATAAGGATTCCTGGATGGCTCGGTCAGTTAAGTAAGCATCCACCTTCGGCTCAGGTCATGATCTCAGGGCCCTGAGATCAAGCCCTAGGACTACAACAGGCTCCCCACTCAGCGGGGAGTCTGCTTCTCCCCCTGCCCCTCCCCCTGCTTGTGTACTTGCTCTCTCTCAAATAAATAAATAAAATCTTTAAAAATAAATAAATAGGGATCCCTGGGTGGCTCAGCGGTTTAGCGCCTGCCTTCGGCCCAGGACGTGATCCTGGAGACCCAGGATCGAGTCCCACATCGGACTCCCTGCATGGAGCCTGCTTCTCTGTGTCTCTGCCTCTCTCTCTCTCTCATGAATAAATAAATAAAATCTTTTAAAAATAAATAAATAAATAAATAAATAAATAAATAATCAATCCTATATATACACCAGAGATTTGGAAATAACAATAAACACCAATGTGCAGGAGAGGAAAAAATAAATGATTGAGTAACCTAGAGTTCATTCATAGAGTTAGCTATGGCTAACTCTGCAGCAACTAAAGTACAAGGTAGATAAAGGTTTTTTTTTTTTTTTTTAAGATCTCTTTATTTGAGAGAGAGAGAGTGCAGGGGGGAAAGGCAGAGGGAGAAAGAAACTCAAGCAGATTCTGTGGAATGTGGAGCCCAATGCAGGGCTTGATCTCACGATCCTTTGATAATGATCTGACCCGAAACCAAGAGTGGGACACTTATCCTACTGTGCCACCCAGGCCCCCCCGACCTGTGTTCTTATATGAAGAGCTCTAAGACACTGTTGAATGAAAAAAACAAAAGGCAGAACGTACAAAATATTCAGAGGATATATACAAAACTCATTTTGGTGGCTATCTCTATGTAGAGGGCTGGAATTGGTAAAAGAGATTTTTGTCGTGTTAGAAAATTAGCAATGAACACGTACTTATGTGTAAATTGTATAATCAAGGAGTTTTTAGGAAATCACGAGTGGGTCTTATTGTCTGAAACAGAGCTGTCAAATAGAATTTTTGCAATGATGGAAATGATCTATAGCTGCACCACACTAGCCACCCGAAGCTATTTCATTTCACACTTGTAATTTAGGAACTGAATTTTTAAGTCAGTTTAATTGTAATTAATTAAAAATTTGACAGGATATGTGGCTCGTGGCACCTGTATTGGGCAGTTCTTTTTTTTTTTTTTGTATTGGACATTTCTAATTAAGATTTGCAAGGTGGGCTTTGTAGTTCAGACTTTATCTTAGAGGCAGTGGGACATGTGCATGGGAGAGGCTATCGATTTATCCAAAAAACTCTAGCAGGCAGCCCAGAGAGCAAGCAGGCTTTGTCTGTTTGGAAGGCTGCTGTGTTCCTCTTCATGGCCTCTGGACATTGCCCCAGCATTCCTGACGGGCAGCTGAGTAAAGTATTCTGCTCAACAGCTATTTTTTTTTTAAGATCTCAGGCAACCCCAGGTAGAGAAACTGGTCTGAGTTTTGAGAGGGGTTAACCTCAGTGGGGGAAGCAGATCTGGGCAGGACGAACAGCAGATGGATAGCATTAGAGTACAAATGCATAGCAGGCTTCCGTGGGGCCTGTAGAGAAAGCTTCTCCAGGGTCAGGAATTTGCCCAGGGCGGATTCTTTGGAAGGTGCCACGAGCTGCCAGTGCACAGCCCAGGTATCCGCTCAGTTGGCAGAGGGTTCTGCTCAGGAAGGCTGCCCTGCCCTGGTTCATTCAGGCCCTTCCCTGAAGTCTGCTGGGGCCCTCCTTATTGGCCAAAGAGGAGTTTTGGTGGAGGATCCATTTATTTCAAGGAACACCCTCTCTGCCAGACACGAGGCTAGGTGCTTAGTCCACAACGCAAAGCAGACACACTCTTTGACTTCATAGGACTTTTCCACTAAAACAAAATAAAGGTCTGCATACATATTTACAAATCATGGTAAGTGTCCTAAAGGAAAAATATTTAAGATAGAGTGCTAGGAGAGAAGAGGGAGAGCATAATTTCAACGAGGGGAGCATCAGAGAAGATTTCATTCAGGAGGTTTCAGCTTCTCTACCCCAAAATGGCCCAAAGACCCCCAAAGACAAACAGAAGTTAGCTAGGTAAAGAGGGAACCCAGGAAGGGTTGGATGTCAGGAGAGGGCATTCTATACTAAAGGACTAATGTGTGCAAAGGCCCTGAAATGGGAACTTGACCTTCTGAGAAAGAAGGTAGAGTGGGTAGGGCGTGGTGAATGAGAGAGTGAGAGGTCGAGGGTGAGGTAAGAGGCGGGCAGCACCCGAACACTGCAGGCTTTGTTTTATTCTGAGTGCAGAATTTAAGCAGAAGAGTGACAGAGTGTCTTTCTGGATGTGGTGCGAGTAGATTAGAACAGGGCACCAGCAAACAGTAGGCTGGATCGCCCACAAGCGAAGAATGGTTTTCACATTTTTAAACAGTTGAAAGGAATCCAAAGAATATTTTTGTGATATGTGAAGGTTTTAAGGACAAATTTCAGTATCCATAAAGTTTTACTGGCACACAGTCATGCTCACTCGTTTACATATTGTCTACGGCTGCTTCTGCGTTGCATTGACAGAGCTGACTGGTTGCGGTGGGACTGCATGCCCAGAAAAGCCTTAAATGTTTGCTATCAAGCCCTTTACACAAAAACTCTGTGGCTCTCTGAGGGAGACAAAAAGAAGGAGACCATTTAGGAGATGGCTTCAGTCATTCAGGTACCAGGGATAGGGGCTTGTTGTAGGGTGGTGGTTGTACAGCTCCCCAATACAGGGATTGAAGACGCGGCCATGGGAAGGAATCAAGAGAACTTGCTGATGGGTTAAATGTAGATGGGAAGGAAGAGGTACATTTCAAAATGAATCCCAACCTGTGATCTTGGATTGGATTCTGGACCAGAGTAGGACATGACTGGGGCACTTGGCCAAATTTGGATAAGATTTGTAGATTAGACATTAGTGTTATTAGTACTAAATTTCTCATCTTTTTTTTTTTTTTTTTAAAGTAAACTCTATGTGCACCGTGGGGCTTGAACTCATGACCCTGAGATCAAGAGTAGCATGTTCTACCAAGTGAGCTAGCCAGGCGCCCCCAAATTTTCTCATCTTGATCATTGTATTTTTATCTGATGTCACATCCAGGAAATTAGGGAAGAGCATATGGAAATTCTTTGTAACCTTTTCGCAATTCTATGCAAGTCTGAAATTCTGTCAAAGTGAAAAGTTTAAACATAAAACAAAAACGATTCACCGGTGTTTACCTTGAGTCTCGACTCAAAAGTGCCATTTACTGAGACAGTAGAAATGTGAAAGAGGCAGGAGGAGAGTGGAAAATCAAGACTTCTCTTTTGGATACAGTAGGTTGAAATGCTGAGATGTCCAAGGGGGTGTGTCAAGAAGGCAGGGCTAGGCATTATTTTGGACATCACCCAAGAGCTAAAGGAAGGTATCGGCACCATGTAACTCAACCTCAGACTGGGGGCTCTGTGAGGTTAGGCAGGCTAAGGTGGCAAAGGGGGACCTGAGAGGACTAGGTGTGGAGTGTCCAAGGCATAGCAGGCATTGTGTTCAGCCCTTTGGCACCCAAGGCTTGCAACAGCCCGATCCAGTAGTCCTAATTCTTCCCAGTTTGCAAAGGAGGGAACAGAATCAGAGAGGTGCTAAGATTTGCTCTAAAACGAGGATGCCTGGGTGGCCCAGCGGTTTAGCGCCTGCCTTCGGCCCAGGGTGTGATCCTGGAGTCCCGAGATCGAGTCCCACATCGGGCTCCCTGCATGGAGCCTTCTGTCTCTGCCTATGTCTCTGCCTCTCTCTCTCTCTCTTTCTCTCTCTCTCTGTGTGTCTGTGTGTGTGTGTCTGAATAAATAAATAAAATCTTAAAAAAAAAAAAAAAGATTTGCTCTAAGACACAGCAAGGACATGGGAATGTGGGAGATGTCTGGCCCCAACATCAGGGAACGATTCTCCCACTGGGTGATACTGAGCACCCACAGCAGAGACTGGGTGTCTTAGTGTTCAAGGGCTAATAAGGTGGCTCAAAACAACAGAAATTTCTTATATATATATATATATAGTTCTGGAGGCCAGAAATCCCAAATCAAAGTAAGGGCAGGGCCATGCTCCCTCCCCTGGTGCTGGGAGATAATCTTTCCTTGCCCTTCTAGTTTCTGGTGGCTGCTGATAATCAGGCAATCTTTGGCATAGAGGGCATAGAGTTTTATCACCCCAACCTCTGTCTCTATCCTCACGCTGTCTTCTCTTTGTAGCTCTCTCTCTGTTTCTCATTCCCCCTCTGCCTCCCTGTTTTGATTTTTTTATTTTTTATTTCTTAAGTATAGCTGACACACGATGTCACATGAGTTTCAAGTGTACAACAGCACCAGGTGATTTCACAACTCAACACATGATGCTATGGTTTGTTGTCGCTGCTGTCTTTAATCAAAGTATAGTTGGCATGTGATGTCATATTACCTCTGCCTCACTCTATTATAAAGATCCTGGGATCCCTGGGTGGCGCAGCGGTTTGGCGCCTGCCTTTGGCCCAGGGCGCGATCCTGGAGACCCTGGATCGAATCCCACGTCAGGCTCCCGGTGCATGGAGCCTGCTTCTCCCTCTGCCTGTGTCTCTGCCTCTCTCTCTCTCTCTCTATCATAAATAAATAAAAATTAAAAAAAAAAAAATAAAGATCCTTACCAGTGGAGGTAAGAACTACTGGGACAATCCAGGATGATCTCCTCTTCGTAAGACCTTAACTACATCTACAGAGATCCTTTTTCTAGATAACACTCCCAGGTTCTGGGAATTAGGATATGGATGTATCTTTTCAGGGACCACGACTCAAGCCACCACAGCAGGCTAGAGGAGGCCACAGCTATTAGCCTTGGAAATCTAGTAAAATATGACATAAACTTAAAAAAGCAGGCTGCCTTTCTGAGTTGTTCTTCATCCAGTTTTGCTAATGTGCCTCTTTGCAGAATGGATCAGCGGCCTCCATGCTGCCAACACAAATGTGGCTTGGTCTTCTAGGCAGCCTGTAATTATGACAAAACTCTCAGACTCCGGGGCCTGATGACACAGGGAAAGCCAAGCACGAAGAGGAATGTACAGTAAGTGTGTCTGAGAGGATGCACGCTGAAAATCTGAAGTGTTGGGGAGGGTGTGAGTGGATTTGTACCAAGATACCCTCCTCCAGGCTCTTGGCTTCACCAGTAAGAACCACAGCCATACAGGCGGCCCACTGCCTTCCTCTAGAGACAGTAACTTAGCTGCAGTTCCTTGGACCAGTTTTTTGTCACATGCTCCTGGAGTTTTGATGTCATAGTAGGGACGGGAGCCAAAGCAGGGCAGTGGAGACTGGAGTGGGAAGATGGGAATGCACGGGAATATAGATGTAGCTCCTCCGGTCCCGCTAGCATGTGATTCATCCACCCATAGGCAACTGGCTTGGCTCTAACACAGAGAATCATTTTTATTTCTGCTACTTGGGATTTTTACAGTCTTTGGAAGAGAGTGAGTGTGAGGCACCACCAGAATTCAAACCCCTGGTCTCTGAATCTCTGGTCCCTGCTCTTTCCACGATGGCTGGTGAGAACTCTTGAGAATGCCAAAGAGCTCCTTCACCACCTTTATCAGATCTTATCAGTATATAACATACTGCCAGGAGATTATATAACAACTTCTATTTGTAGAACACTTTACAGTTTGCAAAGCACTTTCAAATAGACTATTTCAGCACTCTGGCAGTTGCCCTGCAAATCTGGCTGCCTAGAGAATTTTCCTGGCATCCTGTACCTATGGTTTTCCATGGCAGGATATTGATTTAGAGTGTGGATGGTGCCTCATGCCCCACAGAGAAGACAGAAGGTGGGGTGGGGTTTTTTTGGTATTTACACAGCTGTCTGACACTTCCAAAGCTACCCTAAATTGTATTTTTGAAAATGGATGCTATTCACAAAGGATGGAAGCCATGCTTTCATTTAGCACTCTTACAGCATTTATTCATATTTGGGCATTGAAGTATGTATAGGAGATGCCAGGGAACAAGAACTCGATGCTATATTCAGTCTGTTTCCAATGCTTTAGGAGGAATTTAAACTCCAATTCCCTGCAAGCTCTGCAGAACCCTTGAGGCTGTCATTTGCAAACCACTGGATGCAGTAACTGTGTGTGGGAAGCCTGCATGCACCGTCCCCATGGATTATGGATTATTTTGTAGACTCAGCAGAGCTTTTGGATCCATAGATGGCTTGATCAGAATCAGAGTCATGTACCGGCCTGCACCAGAAAAATGATTCCTACTAGATGGAAATTTCCCACAGGGAGGCCAGAGTTGAAAGCAGTGACCGAAGGAAAAAAAAAAAAAAGAGCAGTCACCAGTTTCTGCTGCTTTAACAAAACAGCACATCACAAGATTCCAGGTTTTAATACTAGAAGGGATCTGAAGTGAAAGGAGGAACCCAAGCTATACCACCTAAGTACAATGTCCTTCCTACTACGCTATACTTTTTGTTCCAGAAAACACGTAAGCCACATATTGTTTTGCAGATCAGAGAAACTGGCTTTTATTTAGGGTGATGCTCATGGTCTCGGTCTGCCCTGCTTCCAGTGTGAACGCAAGACCTTAATTTGCTATCACCAGCAGCTTTTGAATGAATTGCCTTGTGATGTCTTATGTCAAAGGTAGTGTCACAGATAAGACCAAAACATCTATAAACAAGGCTTTATAGCACAGCCTGTCTGAGGCATGAAACCAGAGCAATGCTGCCCCATTCACCTCATCATCAGATTAGCAGCATCACAAAATATGTATGGAATACTTCTGTCCACCCTGCATCTGTTGTTCCATCAGATGGGAATGGATGACAGTAAGTCCCTAGACAGTTGTTTGTGGTGAAACACAAGATAAGAAAGCCCCAAAGCACAACCTGAAACAAAACACTTTACCAGCATGTTCAAGGCAGGTTTCTACTACTCACGCATGGCTGGGTTTTTGTTTGTTTTTGTTTTGTTTTGTTTTGTTTTGTTTTGTTTTAATTCACCATGGAAAACCTCCCCAATCCTAAAAACAGATTCTGGGAAATCCTGGCTTTAAGCAGGACATTTCCTCTGCTCATGAATCCCTCATGGCTAATTACTGCCTCCCTGCCTTCCCATTTCCTACTCTCTCTGGGGAATATCCTCCCCCATCCCTCCCAGCTCTCAAATTCAGCTTAAGTGGGCCCCTTCCCTGGGAAAACTTCTCTGACACTGTTCCTTCTTCACTCCACGCAGAATTGGCATCCCCTTTCTGTGCCCATCCCCAGCCCTGCTCGAATGCAATGCTTCCTCTCTCAATAAACTCATTACACCCAATTTTAGCTGTAGGATTACCTGTCTTTCCCACCCTAAAAAAGCACACTCCATGGGGGCAAAGAGCATTTTTCATTTCAGCATTGTCTTTCATTGGAATAATATCAGGAGCACAGTAGGTTTTGATGTCAATAGAAATAATGAAATTTGAATTCTGCCTGCCATTCAGCCTCCCCCTCCATCTGGCCTCTCTTACTTTGAACAGATCCTCAATATTACCAACTTTCTCCTCTTTAAGCTGCCTCCTACCCGACTCATAAATGTCAATGCCTCCAACTCAAACACCATCAAGGACACCCCTGTAGTTGAACTTGGGGTTTATTGCTCAATGCAAAGGGGAATGCATATGGTGGAACGCCATTGCAAGGTGTTAGGAAGGACTTTTAGGACTTGGTTTGCCTTGGATGACTTGGATAAGGGTTCGGGGAAGTGGGGCATTGCTCTGAATTGGAGTTTGTCTGGAAGTGGGGGGTTATTCTATGATTGGGTATCAATAATCTTATCCACAAGGTGAGAGGAATGAAGCAAATGCAACGCTAAAGCTGTGATTGGCAAAGAAGCTGCTTTCATATTAGCCAAAGCAATATGGGGATGTTTGGCTATTTTTGTGGTTTGGACAATGTTCTTATTTCTGCCTGTGTTCAGACATGAGTGATCATGTTTTTGTCTTGTTCTATCATGGTCACAGAGTGGCCTTGTCCATTGTTGTTTTGTGCAATTGTTTATTTCAATAGAACACCAAGGTCTAACTGATATAGGCCAGTTCCCAGATGCCAGGGGCTGCTTCTCTCTTTCTCGTAACTCATACCCATGCCTAACTTTTACCAAGCCGTTCACCTGCCCAGGATGCTATTCTCTCTCCTCCAGCCAAACTCCTCTTAAATTCAAATCAAACTCCACAAAATCCCATCTTCCCCGTGAGGCTTTCCTAAATATTTTTTTCTCCACTGAATTCTCTTTTCTTGAATGCATCTAAAAGCCTTGGCCAGCATACCATGAATTAGTATTCAGCTGTCTTCCCCCTGGAATGGTTTGACTTGTTTAACAGATAGTTTTCTTCTCTGCTCGGTAGGTTCTAAACCTTTCTAGGGGCAGGGTCATTCCTTACATTTCAGTATCCCCCTAAAACGGAGAAACTTGCTGAGGTGAAATTCCTGACTGGTCTGAGTAAAGGAGGTGAGTCGGCTTCTGTGACACAGCTCTGAAAACACTGCTACAAGCCCCCCCAGGAAAGAAACCACCTGCTTGCCTTGCCCTTCTCTAACACTCTGGCTTTGTCTTTCCATCTTCCCATGGAGAACCATGTTTGGGGGTGCCTGGGTGGCTCTGTAGGTTCAGCATCTGCCTTCGGTTCTGGTAGTGATCCCAGGGCCCTAGGATGGAGCCTGCCATCAGGCTCCCTGTTCAGTGGGAGAGTCAGCTTCTCCGCCTCCTCTGCCTCTCCCCTCACTTGTCCTCTTTCTCTCTCAAATAAATGGACTTTTTTTCTTTTTCTTAAAGATTTTATTTATTTATTCATGAGAGACAGAGAGAGAGAGGCAGAGACATAGGCTAAGGGAGAAGCAGCGCCAAGCAGGGAGCCCGATGTGGGACTCGATCTCTGGACTCAGGGATCACACCCTGAGCAGAAGGCAGACACGCTCAATCGCTGAGCCACCCAGGTCTATGGAATGGAAGGGAAGGGAAGGGAAAGGAAAGGGAAGGGAAAGGGAAGGGAAGGGGAAGGGAAGGGGAAGGGAAGGGGAAGGGAATGGAAAAGGAATGGAAAGGGAAGGGAAGGGGAAGGGAAGGGAAGGGGAAACTATAGTTGAATTTTTATTTTAGATCATTCATTTCTTCCCAAGACTTATTCAATGTCTCCTATCCCTACCTGTTCGGGAGTGCAGGACCCACCGTGAATGCATTGGTGTCTCCTCTCACCCTTCCATAGAGCCTGGGTCCGAGCGTGGCGGATAGAATGAAAGTGGGCGCCCAGCAGTACTCCACTGATCGTAGCTCCTGTCTGGCTCGTCGCAGAAAATAGGATACACCCGAACTGTGTCCCCGGGGGGCCGCACAGAGTCACCTCTGAGGGTCAATGCCTCGGCCTCTTGCTTAAGTCAGAGCACAAGATTCTAAGCCTGGTTAGCCTGCACGTCCTCCAGCTCATCATTACTCTCTAGGCCGACACTCGGCAGGTTTGGGAAACCTCAGTTAAAAGCCGCAAGTTTCAGCCACTCTGCACAGAGAAGCTGAGATTCGGCGGAGCCGGGGAAACAAGTAGCGCACACCTACCGCGAAGCTGGCCGGCGGGAAGAGTTTGATTTCCACCGCCGGGAGGTGGCTAGCTCCCTACAGAGCTGCCTATCCCCAGAACCAGCCAATCCTAAAGCCCGAGGGCGTGTGATCACCAATTAAAAGTCAGAGGAGGCGGCGCCTAAGCCTTGATTGGCACCTGGTCTCCTGTGGACGCGCCGAGGCCGGGCAGCGCCGATTCCGAGGTGGCTTCAAGTTGGGTGGTCTAGCGGTGGCGGCCATCTTTATTTCTGGCAGATCAGCTGACTGGCACTAGCTGGCCCAACACGTCGGCGCCATCCCGTCTCTCCAGGGAGCCCCTGAGCTCCTCCCCTCGCGTGCCCCAGTCTTCGCAGGAGGGGCGGGGCGGGAGCGAGAAGCCAGATTGAAAGCGGTGAGGCTGTTTGGCGGGAAGTTGGCGTAGTTCCCCGGTCCCCGCCTTGTTTCTCCCCAGAGGCTTCACAATCTTCCCTCCACGGTCTCGGCATAGGGCATAGTACCCTTTCGCACGGAGGACGCGATGGCTCCCAGGAAACGCCCAGAAACCCAGAAGACCCCCGAGGTGGCTGTGCGCCCCAAGAGCAAGAGGAGCAGAAGCCCCCGGGAGCTGGAGCCCGAGGCCAAGAAGCTCTGTGTGAAGGGCCCCGGTACTGCCTGCGCCTGCTGCTTTAATAATTCCGCCTTTTGGGGTTCTCACGCAGGAGGCTGGAGTGGGGGATGGGTGCTGCTGGTTTCCCGAGGCTCTCCCAAACTTCGGATGCCTCGAGCTGTACATTTTTCTGCAGGTCCTTTCACATCATAGAGCTTGGGCTTAACCCCCCTCAGGTGCCGGGAAGAGGCAGATGAGCTCCATTACATAAGACACAACGGACCTTCAAATTCCTTGTTTGTACCAGGATTTCTATACACTGAGAACTGCTTAAAATAATCCTACTTTGCCTAGTGGTGTGTGTGCTGAATTTCGATAGTCATGGTTGCTAGCTGTGTGTCCTTGGTTTCCGCTGTAAGAACCCGCAATTTCCTTAGGAAACTCATTCTCTGAGGTTTATTGGGGCTTGAACCTGGGGCTAAAGGAGTGTGAGGCAACACCGAAGACCAGCGGGGGGTTGTTGGTGAAGTGGGTTTTGTCCATAAGAAGAAGGAGTTGGTTGTCAAGAGGCCAGATTCCTAGAGACTAGGTCCTCAAATACATCTTTATTACTATTCTAAGTGAATTTACCTCCCCAACAGTAGCTTAGTTAACTTCAAGCCATGCCAGACCCTCTGGATCTGCTGGTTTCCAAAACTGATTGGACTTGGGGCCAATAATGGGTCACCTCTACATTATTTTAGTATAGGATTTAATGTTACTTCTTCCCCCCCCCCCCCCCCCCCCCCCCCCCCCCCGGTCGCTTCTGTGCTATCCTAAAATCCTTTCATTGTGCCTTATATGGGATTTTAAAATTGTCACTCAACCCTAGTATGAGTTTTCCGACCCACTGGGAAGAGTTCTTCATAAACTTTATTCTTGTGTGTTTCTTTAGCTCAATGCGCAGCAACCCTGCAAGGGTTTGGTTTCATATCGTTTTTTATTTAGTTTCGCTTCAGAATTACTATTTTGGGGAGTGTTTGGGGCAAGGGGCTGAATCCCTACTCCTTATTTATTTCTTGTGCCGGATGAGACTGAGCAGACCACAGAAAGGCCTTAGGTGATGGGAGAGATTGGCTGTGCCGAATGAAAAAACAAGGCTTTCTTTCTGAGATTTCAGCAGGAAACTCTTCCGTGCGTGAGAATGGAGAGGAAAATATGTGTCTGTTCTGCTTGGCAGGTTCTAGCAGAAGATTTGACTCAGGCTGCCTTTGGGCGGGGTTGGCTAGCCTGCAGGTCCCGCCATCATGCAGCAGCATCGTCAGGGCGCTCCACCACCATAAGCTGGGCAAAGCTGCCTGGCCGTCACTGCAGCAGGTGAGGCGTTTCCAGGCTGAAGTGCTCAAGGGTTTGCCTGGAACACTACTGGGATGTTCTAAAATTAGAGGCTGGGTTGGTTCAGTGGGTTGTCAGAGTGGTCAGATCACCTCTACCTTGGTGACTGACCTACTGGGCATTCAGCCAGGTAGAAGTCTTATGCTGTAAAGGTCTCATCTGGAATGCACTCTGCCCCCTTGCTTTCCAAGATTAGTTTGTGCACGTTGCAAATATTTTCATGCGCAGAGCCAGGCAGTTAGTTTTCCTCTGGTGGGAGGACTTGGCCCTAGAGCTCATCTGTGGAGGAGGCAGAGATTGGCAGTGTACCCAGGACTTGGGTTTTAATTCAACTTAATTCTTTTTTTCTCCATGTCAGGGTCTCCAGCAGTCCTTTTTGCATTCTCTGGCTTCTTACCGGATATTCCAAAAGGCTGCCCCTTTTGACAGGAGGGCCACATCCTTGGCATGGCATCCAACTCACCCCAGCACCCTGGCTGTGGGTTCCAAAGGGGGAGATATCATGCTCTGGAACTTTGGCATGAAGGACAAACCTACCTTCATTAAAGGGGTGAGCAGTCCCTGTGCCAGTCAATAGTGTGAAGAAGTGTTTGTTGAAGGAGTGGAAAGTTATCCAGTAACGAGGAGATGATTGGGATCAGAAGTAACTGGGTATTTTCAAACAAGTAAATGGTAACAATACTCAAATCTTCATTGAGGGCCAGCCCTTAAAACATTAGAAGGTGTGAAATATTGATCACCCTCTTGTACGTTATCACAGAGAACAGAATCTGAGCCCCTTCTTTATTCTTGGCCTCGTCTTCTACTACGGTCTTCCTCACTTCTGATGCTTTAGCCACACTAGCTATTTCTTTCTCTTCCTAAAACTGGGGCTTTGGACTTGCTATTCTCTTTGACTGGGGTACTTTTTCCCATGGTTTTCTCATGGCTGGCTCCCTCTTTTCATTCCAGTCTTGGCTTAGTATACTTTGTCAGACAGCTTTCACTGACCACTCTGTCTAAAGTAGCCTCTGCTTCATTCATTCACTCCCTATCCCATTACCCTGCTTCACTCCCACCCCACCCTGACACACACACACACACACACACACACACACACACACCCCACCCCCTGAGACAGCATTTATCAGTACCTGAAATGTTTTGCTTATTTGTATGTCTTTGCCCATATAAACCTCTTTGGAAAGTAAGGTCCATGATAAGAGGGACCTTATCTTTCTGGTTCACCACCATATCCTCAGTGCCTAGAACAATGTTTGGGCTAGAGTAGCTGCTTTGTATTTGATGAATGAATGAGAGCCTTCAAGTGTAACTGGGATGTATACATAGAAGATAACTGGCAACACGGATGCTAAATGCCACAGAACATGAGAGAAGGAAGAACCTCTTTGTGAGTTAAGAGTAGAGAAGGCTCATGATGAGTGGAGAGGGAGGAAGAGCAATAATTAGGGAAATGGAGAGAAAAAGGAAAGGGGGAGTGTGTTTGGGGCAAAGTTGGCATAGCGTTTTTTAGAGATGATTAGTATTTATCATCAGTTGCTGAGGGGCATGGTGTTGGTCCTTCCACGAAAGATAAGACTCTTAGTTTGCACAGCCGGGGGTGTTGACTATGGAGGGCTATTCTGGAAAAAACAGCCCTCTGGCTTTAGAGCAGAAGCCACAAACTCACGTGCTTAAGAAGCCAAACAGGAAAAAGAATGCTTGGGGTGGGGTCAGTGGTAAACTGGAGATGGTTGACATGCAGGAATCTAGGTCCCATGATGGTATCAGATCCGGATTTGTTCAAATGAAGCCTGAAATCCTGATTTTTTTTTTATATGAAATGTTCTGATTTTTAAAGATTATGATGAAATACACCTAAAATGTATCATCTTAACCATTTTTAAGTGTGCAGTTCAGCAGCATTAAGAACATTGGAATTCTTGTGTAGCTAGTCTCCAGAATTTCATCTTGCAGAAGGGAAACTCTATACCCACTAAACACTAACCCCTGTTCCTCCCTCTCCCCATCCGTGGCCACCACCATTCTACTCTATGTCTTTATGATTTGGACACTCTGATGAGTATCTTATGTAAGTAGAATCATACGATATTTAACCTTTGGCTTATTCCACTTTGCATAATGTCCTCTAGCTTCAACTGTATTCTAGCAGGTGTCAGAATTTCCTTTTTAAGGCTGAATAATACCCCACTCGATGTAGATACCACATTTTGCTTATCCACTCATCTGCTGATGGACTCTTGGGTTGCTTCCACCTTTTGGCTCTTGTGACCAATGCTGCTGTGGGCATAGATGTACAAATATCTCTTCAAGTCCCCGCTTTCAGTTCTTTGGGGCATATACCCAGAAATGGAACAAAGGAGATAGATGAGTCCATGGGTGAACCCAGGAAGAGTTTTCTACAGTGTCTCTCTCTCTCTCTCTCTTTTTTTTTTTTTTTATGATAGTCACACACACAGAGAGAGAGAAAGAGAGAGGCAGAGACATAGGCAGAGGGAGAAGCAGGCTCCATGCACCGGGAGCCCGACATGGGATTCAATCCTGGGTCTCCAGGATCGTGCCCTGGGCCAAAGGCAGGCACTAAACCACTGCGCCACCCAGGGATCCCTCTACAGTGTCTCTTTAAAGCAGCCCATCAGAAAAAGCCAGGTTAAACAGGCTTGGGATGACATGGGTATTCAAGAAAAAGGTCCCTGAAGCCAGAAGAAAGGCAGCCAGAGAAATGCTGTGGACAGAGCTCGGCTTCCTGCCCAGCTGGTGAAACAGGTGACCAGCAGAAGGGGTAGTTTTAAATTGAAGTCAAAACCCAGAGCTCAGACAGGAAGAGATTTGTTTTTTTGTTTTTTGGAATTTTTTTTCCTCTGGGAATCTAGGACATGGGAATAGAAAAATTTAAGAAATAGCCTAAGGGTGTCCTAGGGGAAGAGCCTCCTGACCAAAAGAGGAGTGACATCTGCTTTAAACTTGTGCCAGGCTGAGGCTGCTTTTGTTCTACATCACTCTTTATTATAATGTGCACTTAAGTGACATTTCCTCATAGCATCATGGAGATCAGTCTGGGCATCTGAACTTGGTGGCTAGCAAGAGGCTAGACTGGAGTAGAAGAAGGGTATGGTGGCCTGGAGAGCTGTCTGTTTTTACTCCCAGATACTGACAAAAAGTCTATTCGAGAACAGGAACTGAAAAAACAGCAGTGCTTCATTTTGTTACATCTTTTTTTTTTTTTTTTTAATTAAAAAAGGTGGAGGTTTTTTTGTTTTTTGTTTTGTTTTGTTTTGTTTTTTTGTTTTGTTTTTTTATTTTAAGTAGGCTCCACACCCAGTTTGGGGCCTGAACTCACAGCCCCCAAATCAAGAGTTGCATCCTCCACTGACTAAGCCAGCCAGGCATCCCTCATTTTGTTACTTCTTTAGCCCTCCAACGTTGGCTATGATCTTTACATCTTTCAGGCCCTTGGCAAGGAAACACATATGACATTTTCAATGTGAAGATAACTTGATTTTACTCTTACTATTAAATAATCCGTGCTTGTAAGAATTTCAAATAATGCAGAGAAAAACATAAGGAATAAATACTATTTGAAATCTCTGCTTGGGGCATCTTTTTCTGTGGGTATACACTATTGTTCACACCCATACTTCTACTTAATTATTACATAAATATTCTACCCTAGAATGTGTCATATTTTACTTATTATATCAGATAGTCTAGTTTAAATCATATATCAGAGGGACGCCTGGGTGGCTCAGTGGTTGGGTGTCTGCCTTTGGCTCCGGATGTGGTCCCGGAGTTCTAGGATCGAGTCCCAAGTCAGGCTCCTGCATGGACCCCGCTTCTCCTCCCTCTGCCTATGTCTCTGCCTCTCTCTGTGTCTCTCATGAATAAATGAATAAAATCTTTAAAAATCAATCAAATCAATCAATCAATCATATACCGATAACCACTAAGAATATCCTGTAGTTCCCTTTTGTTTTCTGTAATGCCTTTGGTATCAGAGTAATGCAGACTTCACTAAAAGAGTTAGGAAGTGTTCCTGCCTCTTGTAGTTTCTGGAATTGTTTGTGTAGAATTGATACTATCTCTTCCTGAAAAGTTTTGTAGTATTTTTAGAACTGAGTTTTCTTCATTGGGAAGTTGTTAACTATATATTCAATATCTTTCATAGCTATGAGACAGTTTAGAATCTCTTTTTCTTTTGAACAAGCTTGGTTTGTCTTGCAAGGAATTTGTTCATTTTACCTGTTGAATTTAGTGACATGAATTTGTTAGTGGTAATTCCTTACTATCCTCTTAATGTCTACACGATCTTTACTGATACCTCCCTTCACATTCTTGATATGGGTAATTTGAGTCTTTTTTTTTCTGCTTATTAATCTTGCTAGAGGTTTATCAATTTTATTGAAATTTTCAAAAAAACTGCTTTTAGTTTCAATGTGTTTCTCTGTTTTTCTGTTTCCTTTTCACGTTTTTATGATACTTTTCCTTGGTGTGTTTAACCTTTATTTTGTTCTTTTTCTAGTTTCTTCAGATGGAAGTTTACATTATTTGAGATCTTTCTTCCTTTTCCTAATATAATCATTTAATACTCTAAATTCCCCTCTAAGTATTTCTTCTTCTTCTTCTAATTATGATTATGATTATGATTTTAAAGAGTCTATTTATTTGAGAGAGAGTAGGGGTGGGGGAAGAGCAAAGGGAGAAGGACAAACAGACTCTGTGCTGAGTGCAGAGCCATACACAGGGCTCGATCTCACAACCCTGAGATCATGACCTGAGCCACAACCAAGAGTCAGACACTTTAACAGACTGTGCCACCCAGGTGCCCCTATTTTTTTTTTTAAGTAAGCTCTGTGCCCAGTGTGGGGCTTGAACTCACAACCCTGAGATCAAGAGGCACATGTTATACAGAACCAGCCAGTCACCATCCCCCATCCTTTTATTTTTAATTTATTTGCACATTTGTATATAAAATGGGTTTCCTATAGACCATGTTAAAAAAAATATATCCAGCCTGACAATCTCTGCCTTGTAATTGGAGCATTTTACCATTTACATTAATATGATTATAAATATGATCGGGTTTAAATCTACCACCTTGCCATTTCTATTTGTCCTGTCTCTTTGTTCCATTTCTCTTTTCTTTCCTGCCGCCTTTTTTTTTTCCTGCCGCCTTTTTCATTGAGTACTTTATATGATTCCATTTTATCTTCACTATTGGATTAATAGTTATACTTCCCTTTCCTTTTCTCTTTTTTAGTGTTTGGTCTTGGGTCTATGATATACTTTTCTAACTCATCAGAGTGAACCTTCAAATAACATTATACCGCATCACATATATTGTAAGAATTTTACAACTATATATTTACTTCCATTTTCTCTATTCTCTTCTTGTCCTACATTTTACTTCTACATATATTAGAAACCCAATACATTAATATTTTTGTTTATATAGTCTGTTATCTTTTTGGTTTTGTTTTTTCTTAGATATTTATTGAGATATAATTGATATATGATAAACTACACATATTTAAAGTGTACAATTTGGTGACCTTTGACATATATATACAACTGTGAAACATCACCACAATTAAAATAATGAACATATCCTTCATCCCCAGAGTTTCCTCATACCTCTTTGTAATCCACCCCTCCCTACCTCTGAAAACCATTGATCTACTTTCTATCCCTATTGGTTAATTTGCATTTTCTAGACTTTTATATAAATAATATAATACATAATTTTTTCTAGCTTTCAGTCAGTATAATTATTTGAGATTCTTCTACATTTTTACATGTATCAGTAGGATTTTTTTTCTTTCTTAGTAGTGTTCCATTATATCAATGTACCACAATTTATCTGTTCATCTACTGAAGGATATTTGGATTTTTTTCCAAATAAAAATAAAACTGTTATAAACATTTATGTACAAGGCTTTGTGCAGATGTATGTTTTCATTTTTCTTTTTTTAATTAATTAATTGATTTTTGTTTTGTTTTCATTTTTCTTGACTAAGAACTTAATTGTGGAATGACTGGGGTACAGGGTAGGTATCTTTTAAGGATTTCTTTAAATGAGAAGAAAACTTTAATACTTACGTATTTGCCATTTCCAGTGATATTTTTTATAATGTAGGTTGGTTGGTGATAAATTTTTTTTTCCTTTTGTTTGTCTTTTTTGGAGAAGATATTTTTGCTGGGTATAGAATTCTAGGTTCACAAGCTTTTTTTTTTTTCTTGTTTTTACTACTTTAGAGATGATTTCTGATGCAAAGTCTAATCTCATCCATTTTTTTAAAGATTTTTTTTTTATTTGAGAGAGTGAGAGAGCATGAGCAGGGGGAGGGGCAAAGGGAGAGGAAAAGCAGTAGACTCCCTTGCGAGCAGGGAGCCCAATATAGGGCTTGATCCCAGGACCCTGGGATCATGACCTGAGCCAAAGGCAGATGTTTAACTGACTGAACCACCCAGGCACCCCTCTTCTTTCATTTTTATGTTCCTCTTAACATGATTTTCCTTTTTTCTTCTTCTTTCTGCTTTCTTTCTTTTTCTTCTGGCTGCTTTAAAAATGATTGTGATTTGTCTGGTGTGTTTCTCTATATGTTTCTCCCCTTTGGGGTTCATTGTACCTCTTGGATCTGTGGGTTTGTCATAAAATTTGGAAAATCTTAGGCATCATTTACTCAAATAGTTCCCCTCCTCTTTTCTTTTCCAGGACTGCAATTATATATATGTTAGGCTACTAGATATTGTCGTACAGGTCATTGGTAAACTGTTCATTTTTTAATCCCCCCATTTTATTTTGCATAGCTTCTATTGCTATGTCTCATATTCACTGATCTTCTGCATTACCTAATATGTATTAGATGTATTTTTCTTTTCAGATACCATATATAGTCTCTAGAAGTTTGATTTTGGGCCTTTTTCAAGATCTTCCATTTATTTTTTCATGTTCACCACTTCCTCTACTTTCTTGACCATACACAGAGTATGTGCATAATAGTTGTTTTAATGTTTTTGCTAATTCTATCATCTATGACACCTTTTTAAAAGATTTTATTTATTAGAAAGACTGTGTACCAGCAGGGGGAGGGGCAGATAGCGAGAGGGAGGAGCAGGGAGTTGATTCAGGGCTCAATCCCAGGACCCTGAGATCATGATCTGAGCCAAAGCCAGACACCCAACCAACTGAGCCACCCAGGTGCCCCTCATCTATGTCTCTCCTTTTTTTTTTTTTTTTTAAGATTTTATTTCTTTATTCATGAGAGACAGAAAGAGAGAGAGAGGCAGAGACACAGGCAGAGGGAGAAGCAGGCTCCATGCAGGGAACACAACATGGGACTCGATCCCGGGTCCCCAGGATCACGCCCTGGGCTGAAGGCAGTGCTAAACCACTGAGCCACACAGGCTGCCCTCTATGTCACTCCTGAGGGTGTTTCTATCCATTTAGTTTTCTTCTGGTTATGAGTTCTATTTTTCTGCTTCTTTGCATGCCTGGTAATTTCTCCTTGGATGCCAGACATTGTGAATTTTATGTTTTTGGATGTTGGATTATGTTATATTCTTTTAAATATTGTTGGTCTTTGTTCTGGGACACAGTTAACTTATAATCAGTTTGATACTTTCTGGCTTGCTTTTAAGCTTCATTAATATAGTTACTATATTAGCTTCCTATTGCCTCTATAACAAATTACTACAGACTTGGTGTCTTAAAACAACACAATTTTATTCTCTTATAGTTCTGGAGATCTGGAGGTCAGAAGTCTGAAATCATTTTTTCTGGACTCAGGACTAAGTGTTGGCAGGTCTGGTTCTTTCTCAAGTTTCTGAAGGGAGAATTACTTTTTTCAGCTTCTTATGGCCATCTAAATTCCTGGGCTATGGCTGCTTTTTCTATCTTCAAAGTGCATCACTCCAATTTCTACTTCTGTCATCACATTGCCTTCCTTTCTGACTCTGACTCCTCCTGTGTTCCTCTTATAAAGACCATTTTGATTTTGATTATATCGGTCCCACCCAGGTAATCCAAGATAATCTTCCCATCTCAAGATCCTTAACTACATATGCAAAGTCCCTTTTGTCATCTAGCATATTATTCACAGGATCCAAGGACTAGGGCATGGATATTTTGGGGACCATTATTCAATCTATCCCAGTTAGCATGGGTTTAAGGCAGCCAATAGATATTAAATTGTTCTCACCCTGAGGCAATACCCTTCTGAAGACTTGATGTTTTGCATATAAAATATTTTCTTTCTGGATGGTCAGAATACAGATTGTTCTGAGGATTTCTCCCCTACTTATTTATGGGTGTTTCTCCTTGCCCCCTCTCCCAGTCTTGGGTAGTTTCCTCAGACATGTTTATACATTAATGCTTCCCAAAAACTTGAGGGGACCCTTGTGAAACTCTCCAGGATGTTCCTTCTGTGTGAGCCTTTTGCCCACAAATTCTTATTATGTTGGTTTTCCTAAAACTGTGTCTCCTCAGCTCAGTGAGATTGCTAGGCCGTGTGGTTCCTCCCTGTCTTGCAGCCTGAGTACTCTCTCCAAGCAGTTAAGCTGGGGCAATTGCAGGGCTACCTCCCTTCTTTCCCTCATGTTTTGTGCTGCCTGTTGTCCAATGTCTGAGAACTTATTTCATGTATCTGGTCCATTTTTTGTAGTTGTCTAAGGCAGGACGATATATTTGTTTTCTGATGCTCCATCTTGGTTGAAAGCAGAAATCCACACCTATTAATTTTGATAGTTTATCTGAGGATTTAAATTTTTTTCCTACACAATCTTGCCATCTACAAATAATGAGTGTTTGATTTCTCTCTTTACTATTCTGATACTTCTTTTTTTACCTTATTCCATTGGCAAAGACCTCTAGTGCATTGTTGAATACTGACGACAGCAGACATGTTTGTCTTGTTCTTGATCATAGTAGGCTTATATTTTACCACTAAGTATGATTTTGTCTACTTTTTATTGTGGTAAAATGCATATAACATATAATTTACCATTTTAACCAATTTTAAGGGTTTTTTATGTTGTTTTAGTAATCTCTACACACAACTGAACCCACAACCCCAAGATCAATAATCACATGCTCTAAAAAAAAAAGAAAAATCACATGCTCTTCCAACTCAGCCAGCCAGCCAGCCAGCCTCCCATCATAGCCATTTTAAGTGTACAATTAAGAACATTCACATTGTTCTGCTACTATCACCACCAACCATCTGCAAAACTTTTTCATCACCCCAAAATAAAACTCTGTATCCATTAATCAGTAACTTTCTATTACCTTCCCCTAGAGCCACTAACCTGCTTTCTGTCTCTATGAATTTGATTATTTCTAAGTATGTTCTCTAAATGGAATCACACAATATTTGTCCTTTTGGGTTTGACTCCTTTCGTTTAGCATAATGTCTTCAAGTTTCATCCTTGTAGCATGTAACAGTTCTTCATTCCTTTTTATGGCTTAATGACAATCCATCATATGGCTATGCCATATTTTCTTTATCCATTCATTTGTTGATGGGTGTTTGGGTTGTTTTCACCTTTTGCTGTTATGAATACAGCTGCTGTGAATGTTCATGCACAAGTTTTTGTTTGAAACTTCTTTTGGGTATATACATGGGAGCTTGTTTATATTTTAAACCTTGTCTGTTTTTGAATATCCTTTATCAGACTCTGGAAGTTCTCCTTTTACTTCTAAATAAAATAAATTACCAAAAGTTCTTATCATGAATGATAATGGAATTTCATCAAATACTTTTTTGTATCTCTTGAGATCAGTATATGATGTTTCCCCTTTATTCTGCTAATGTGATAAGCTACACTGATTTTTTTTTTTTAAGATTTTATTCATTGAGAGAGAGCATGAGCAGTCAGGAGGGGCTAAGGGAGAGGGAAAAGCTGATTCCCCACCGAGCAGGGAGCCTGCCACAAGGCTTGATCCCATGACCCTGAGATCATGACCTGAGCTGAAAGCTGCTTAACCAACTGAGCCACCCAGGCACCTACATTGATTGATTTTGTATGTTTGTTTTAACTTATTATATTCACATTTTTCATTTAAATTTCCCCCCACACACACACCCTTTTTTTAACCTTTCCAGTTATATCTCTAGCAAGTAATATTGCTTCGCCTTCAGCCCAGGGCCTGATCCTGAAGACCCAGGATCGAGTCCCACATCAAGCTCCCTGCATGGAGCCTGCTTCTCCCTCTGCCTATGTCTCTGCCTCTCTCTCTCTCTCTCATGAATAAATAAATAAAATCTTAGAAAAAAAAACTTGTAAAAGCACAACACTGAACCATTATTAAGTATACAGTAGTGTTAACCATATTCATATTATTGTATAGCAGAACTGTAGAACTTTTTCTTCATGTAAAGCTGAAACTGTATACCCACTGAATAAGTTCCTTTTTTTCCCCTACCCTCAGCGCTTGGCAACCACAATTACACTTTCTGTTTCTATGAATTTGAACTACTTTAGATACCCCTAAGTTTTGATGGTCTTACTGTGGTTACATAGGAGAATGTTCTTGTAGGAAATACACAGTAGAGTATTTGAGGGTGATGGGATATTATGTAGGCAATTTATTATCAAATGATTTTAGAAAAGCAGTTTTTCTTTTTTTCAGAAATGCAGTTCTTTGTGCAATTTTTGCAACTTTTCTAAGAATTTGAAATAGTTGGAAAACAAAATTTAAAAAAAAGACTGATAATATTTCTTCCTTAAATGTTTAGTATATTCAGCAATGGATCTACCAGGATCTGGAATTTACTTTGCAAGAAAGTCTTTAGTTGTGAATACAATGTTGTTATAGATGTCAGACTATCCCAAATTTTCTCTTTCATCTTCTGTCAGTTTGGCAAGTTTGTATTTATCTAAGAAATTTTTTTTTTTTTTTAATTTATGATAGTCACAGAGAGAGAGAGAGAGAGAGAGGCAGAGACATAGGCAGAGGGAGAAGCAGGCTCCATTCCCCGGGAGCCCGACATGGGATTCGATCCTGGGTCTCCAGGATCGCACCCTGGGCCAAAGGCAGGCACCAAACCACTGCGCCACCCAGGGTTCCCTTATCTAAGAAATTTGCCCATTTCATCTAAGTTTTCAAACTTATTGGTGTAAGATTGCTTATTATAACCTTTTATAACTGTTAAAATGTTTAGGATTTATATTGATGTCCTTTTTTTTTATCTATTACATTAGTAATTCGTGACTTCCGTTTGGTCAGTCTCACCAGGGATTTATCAATCTTATTAGTCTTCTTATTGAACCAACAATTATTTTTAAAGTAGGCTCCATGCCCAATGTAGAGCTTGAACCCTGACCCTGAGATCAAGAGTCATGTACTCTACTGATAGAGCCAGCCAAGCACCCCCCAATTTTTGTTTGTTAATTCTCTCACAGTATATTTGTTTTGTTTCATTAATTTCTTTTTTCTCCTACTTTCTGTTTTTAAGATTTTATTTATTCATTTTAGAGGAAAGAGAGTGGGAGGAAGAGCAGAGGGAGAGGGACAAGCAGACTCTACACTGAGTTCAGAGCCTTTCATGGGGCTCCATCCCACAACCCTGGGATCCTGACCCCAGAGGAAATCAAGAGTCAGATGCTCAACTGACTGAGCCACCCAGGCACCCCCTCCTACTTTCTTTTCCTCTTACTTTCACAACTTCTTGAGATGGATGTTTTGAGGCATTGATTTTAGCCTTTTATTATGGATGCTTCTGTGAATATTTGTATACCAGTTTTCATGTGAACAGACATATTCATTTCTCTTGGGTGTATGTCTAGGAGTGGAATTGCTGGGACATATTTTAAGTTTTTGAGGAACTGCCAAACCATTTTCCAGAATGACGACTCCATTTCACATTCCCGCCAACAACATAGGAGGGCTTCAAATTCTCCATATCCTTAACCATGCATATGTTCTTTTCCAGCTTTATTGAGATATAATTGACAAATAAAAATTGTACATATTTAAAGCATACAGTGTGAATTTTAACATGTGTGCATTGCAAATGATGACCACAGTCAAGCTAATTATATTCATCACTTTACATATGACCTTGTGTATATGTTCTGGGACACTTAAGATCAACTCTTTTAGTAAATTTCAAATAGACAATACAGTCTTATTAACTATAAGTCACCATGCTGTACATTAGATCTCTGGAGCTTATTTATCTTGCATAATTGACACTTTGTCCCTTTGACCAACATCTCCTCATTTCCTCCATCCCCAAGCCCCTGGAAACCACCATTCTACTCTCAGCTTTTATGAGTTACACATCTGTAGAGTCCATGTATAAGTGAGATCATGCAGTATTTGTCTTTCTGTGTCTGACTTATTTCACTTAGCGTAACATCCTCCTGGTTCATCCTGGTTGTCACAAATGGCAGGATTTGCTTCTTTCTAAAGGTTCAGTATATTCTATTATATATACATACTACATTATCTTTATCCCTTCATCTGTCTACAAACACTGAGGTTGTTTTCCTATCTTGGCTATTGTGAATAGCTACAGTGAACACAGGAGGGAAGATAACATGTTAAGAAGCTCATTTCATTTCCTTTGGCTATATACCCAGAAGTGGGATTAATGAATCAAATGGTATTTCTAAATTTTCCAAGGAACTTCCATACTGTTTTCCACAGTGCCTCTGCCAATTTACATTTCCATCAACAGAATACAAGAGTACCTTTTTCTCCGCACCCTTGCTAATACCTGTTATCTTTTGTTGTTTTGATAATAGCCATCCTAACAAATGTAAGGTGATGGCTCATTGTGGTTTTGATTTGCATTTCCCTGATGTCAGGATTAGTGACGTTGAGCACCTTTTCATATGCCTGTTGGCCATTAGTATATCTTCTTTGGAGAAATCCCAATTTAGGGCCCTTTGACCAGTTTTTAATTAGGTTATTTGGGGGTTGTTTTTTGCCATTGAACTCCTTATATATTTTTGATATTAACTTCTTTTCAGATATCATTTGCAAATTTTTTTTCCCATTTTAGGGGTTGTCTTCTCACCACTTGTTATTGTCCATCTTTTTTATTATAGCCATCCAAGTGGGTACGAAATAGTATCTTAAGATGACTAATGATGTTGAGCATCTTCTGTGCTCCTGACCATTTGCGTATCTTTGGAAAACTGTGTGTTCAAACCTTTTGTCCACTTTTAAGTTAGATCTATTTTTATTTTAAAGATTTTATTTATTTGAAAGAGAGCATATGCACACGCATGGGGGCGGGGGCGGGGGGGGGGGGACAGAGGCAGAAGGAGAAGCAGGCTCCCAGCTGAGAGGGAGCTTGATGTAGGGCTCAATCCCAGGACCCTGGGATCATGACCTGAGCCAAAGGCAGATAGATGCTTAACCAACTGAACCACCCAGGCAACCCAGGTCTTTTTTTTTTTTCAATGTATAGTAATAATATGTTTTTAAGATTGTATTTATTTATTCAACAGAGAGAGAGAGAGAGTACAAGGGGAGCAGAAAGCAGAGGTAGAGGGAGAAGTAGGCTCCCTGCTGAGCAGGGAGCACAATGTGGGGCTTGATCCTAGGACCCTGGGATCAGATCATGACCGAAGCTGAAGGCAGATGCTTTCCCAACTGAGCTACCCAGGCACCCCTAATCACAATATTTTATTTTATTTTATTTTATTTTATTTTATTTTATTTTATTTTATTTATTCATTCATTCATTCATTTACTTAAGATTTTAATTTATTTATTCATGACAGATACAGAGAGAGAAAGAGAGGCAGAGGGAGTAGCAGGCTCCATGCAGGGAGCCTGACGGGAGACTTGATCCTGGGTCTCCAGGATCACACCCCGGGCTGAAGGTGGCGCTAAACCGCTGAGCCACTGGGGCTGCTCTAATCACAATATTTTATTTTTTTTTTTTTTTTTTTTAAAACTTTGCCCTGAAGCATTTTCTTTTTCTTTTCTTTTTTTTTTTTTTTTAAAGATTTTATTTATTTATTCATGATAGTCACACAGAGGGAGACAGAGAGGCAGAGACACAGGCAGAGGGAGAAGCAGGCTCCATGCATCGGGAGCCCGATGTGGGATTCGATCCCGGGTCTCCAGGATCATGCCCCGGGCCAAAGGCAGGCGCCAAACCGCTGCGCCACCCAGGGATCCCTAATCACAATATTTTAAAGCCTGTATTTAATAGCTCTAACATCTGAATTTCCTGTGTCTTTCAAATATTGTTTCTTTCTCTTAGTTTCTGGTTATTTGGCCTTATATTCTGGTATGTTGGGTGATTTTAGATTTAGTACCAGGTATTGCATATGAAAACTTTCAGAGATAATTTGGAGTTTTGAGTGGTGGTATTTTCCTCCAGAGACCATTATTTTTTTTTTCCCCTTTGACAGGCGGGTAGGACGGAATCAGATCATCTTAATCCAATGAGATTGAAATGATTTGAATCTGGACATCAGCCTTTGTGAGGGTCAGGCTATTTCCAGTGCCGTCTTCTATAGTGTGTTAAGGATCCTAACTAAAAGCTAGATTTCTTCCAAGACCTCTGCCCCACAGAACTCCATTTCTGCCCCTCTTGCCCTATGAGACTTGGTGAAACATCAGCCCAGCTTCTCAGCCATGAGCACCCCTCCTCCCCTTCCCATTCAGCTTCTCTGCAGTGTGGTTCCTTGGCTTCAGAGCCGCAGCTTTCTGCCCCGCATGGGCCTCAAAGGGAAATGCAACATCGAAAGGTCAGGCCTGCTTTTCTGCTCCCTGCTCTCTAGGACGTTGGTTTTCAAATCCCTGATGCCTTTGTAGCTCTCTGTTGACTTTAGAAACTTTTCTTTAAAGACATAGATTTTGTTTCCCTTTTCTAGTTCTCAGCAGAAAGCTGGCCCAACATGAGCTAAACACCATCCTGGTGTTAGAAGTCTCCAATATATTTATCAGACTTTGTCCATGTTTTAATCTTCCTACTCAGTACACAAGTTGATCGTAACATCTTGTCTACCCTTACTATAAGAACACAAATGCATTTTATTATTTTTAAGGTTTTATTCATTTATTCATGAGAGACAGAGAGGCAGAGACACAGGTAGAGGGAGAAGCAGGCTCCCTCTGGGGAGCCCAATGTGGGACTCAATTCCAGGACCCCAGGATCACATCCTGAGCCAAAGGCAGATGCTCAACCGCTGAGCCACCCAGGTGTCCCCACAAATGCATTTTAATCCAAAACGTTTATGTGTTTATTACTGATGCTCTGACATAGGACTAGGCCTTTTCGGGGAGTAAGGCTCACCTGGTCTTACATAAACCACACCTATAACATATATATATATTTTTTTAATGTATTCTTTATGGGGTCTAGTTTCCCTTTCTCTAAAATGGAGACATAATTTTTTTTAAAGATTTATTTATTGGGGCGTCTGGGTGGCTCAGATGGTTAAGTGTCTGCCTTTAGCTCAGGTCGTGATCCCAGGGTCTTAGGATCAAGTCCCATGGCAGGCTCCCTGCTCATTGGGAATCTGCTTCTCCCTCTCCCTCTGCCTCTCCCCCTGCTCATGCTCTCTCTACAATGAATACAATCTTTGAGAGAGAGACAGAATATGTGAGTAGGGCAAAGGGAGAGAATCTCTAAGCCGACTCCCCACTAAGCACAGAGCCCAACACAGAGCTTGATGCCACGACCCATGAGATCCTGACCTGAGCTGAAACCAGTCAGATGCCTAACTGACTGAGCCACCCAGGTGCCCCGTGGAGACAATTTAAAGGCAGTTATGAAGCAATCTGATTGCAGATTCTTCAAGTTTTATTTCCCACCATAAGTGTTTATAAGTATCTCACCCATGCGTAATTTGACAACTATTATCTTTAGCAACTCACTTTTATCTAGTTTTTCCCAAGTATTCAACGTGGCTTTCATAGAAATAACAGTGGTCTTTTTTGCACATATTTCCTCAGTTTAATTAAACTACATGTTTAAGTAAATGCTTAAATGTTTCATTGAAATGTTTTTTTTTTATTTTTATTTATTTATGATAGTCACACAGAGAGAGAGAGAGAGGCAGAGACATAGGCAGAGGGAGAAGCAGGCTCCATGCACCGGGAGCCCGACGTGGGATTCGATCCCGGGTCTCCAGGATCGCACCCTGGGCCAAAGGCAGGCGCTAAACCGCTGTGCCACCCAGGGATCCCTCATTGAAATGTTTAAATCTTTAAGAAACGGTTAATAAATGACATGTAATAAAGTTACATATTTAATTAAATTACATAATTACAAAAAAAAGTTCAATGGGCATATACAGGTTTAAGAACAGACACAATGAAACCTGGGTGAGCACAGGACTAAAATGTTGGGAGCAGACGGTGATCAATCACAGCAGCAAGGGTTCGGTGGACCACGGGCACAGATTAGAATGCTTTGTAGAGGGGATGGAACTTGCCAGTGAGCATGCTGAGTGAGATAAGTGGATGTTGCATCAGAGGCCTCATAATCTATGAGGCTAGGATAGCATCAGCATAAGAAGTGAAGAGGAGCTCTTGAGGTTGTAAAGTTCTTAAAACTGTGCCTGATGTATAAGCATTTAATGAGAGTATGTTATTGATGTTATCTCATGACCGTTTACATCATCCTTGTCTGGGACATCTGGAAAAAATAGGAAGGAGCTCAGATCTGACTCCTGCCCTCCTAATCCAGGCACTGTTTGGAGCTGAAGCTCTTCTGGTTTTTGTTTGAGATTTTTATTTTTGAGCCAGAGAGAGCAAGCACATGTGCACGAGCAGGGAGAGTGGCAGAGGGAGAAGCAGACTCCCCGCTGAGCAGGGAGCCCAACATGGGGCCTAATCCTAGGACCCTGGGATCATGACCCGAGCCAAAGGCAGATGCTTAACCAACTGAGCCACCCAGGTATCCCAGAAGCTCTCCTAAAGAGCACTGGGCAATAAACAAACTGTGGTGCATCCACATAATGCAGTGTTGAGCAGTAAAATGAAATAAGCGATGAGTGCACACGGCCATGTGGCTGCATCTCCGGGGGCTTGATGCTGAGTGAGATGAAAGATGCCGGTTACAAAAGGATGCCTACTGTAGGTATTCATTTCTATGACAGTCTATTAAAGGCAAAACCACAGCATGATGGAGAACAGATCCTTGGTAGCCAGGGGTTACAGGTGAGAGTGGGACTATGACCAGAGAGCACAAGGGAGATTCTTGAGCGATGGAATGGTTCTGCATCCCAGTTTGGGGAGTGGGGATTCAAATCTCTACTGTGTGTTCAAATTCATAGAACTATATTCTAAAAACCATATGTTAATTCGTTAAGAATCCAATTAAAACGAAGATCTTAAGTAATAAAGAGCCATCACGGAACGCATCCCCCTGTACAGGCCTCTCAGCTGGCCTGGCCCCACGTGCTGCCTAACCTCCTGGGCCATGGTCACTCACTGGCTTTTCTCTTCCTTGTGTTAGATTGGAGCTGGAGGCAGCATCACTGGGCTGAAGTTTAACCCTCTTGATACCAACCAGTTTTTCACCTCCTCAATGGAGGGAACAACTAGGCTGCAAGACTTTAAAGGCAACACTCTGCGAGTTTTTACCAGCTCAGGCACCTGCAAGTGAGTAGCCTCACAAGGAGGGAAAGGGCTTCTAGGCGCTCAGCGTAGTTCTGCTGAGAGCATGTGTATCTCATGTGTGTTCCTCAGACCTGGCATAGGGAAGAACTGCCAGGTAGTGGAGCCACTTTCCGCCCACCCCTCTCTGAGAGTTTCCTTGGCTGCTCCTCCCCGTCCCAGGTGCCTTGCTGCTTCAGTGAGGTGGTCTTGAGCCTCCGCTCTTCTCAGCGAGGGAAGGGCTTCGGCTCTTCTGCAAGGCGTTCTTGTATTAGACTAGACCTTGATTCTCACTAGTCAACGTGACATTGGCCCAGAGAGCCACTTAGCAGTTGGAGCAGGGACTAAGAATTTAAGATTTCATTCCCTACATCACTGGGGTGCAATGAGGCAACCAGTTGCTGGATGGAAGCTTAATGGGATAGGATTGCGTCCACAGAGCATGTTGGACACCCGAAGGGCAAGTGGCTGGAGAATATACAAAATGCTCGTCACTTGGATTTCTAGACAGAGACAGGACTCTTACTGTTCTCTAAAGAATCTGGGGGGTTGGTGGGGGGGTGTCTAACTAGCACTGGACATTATCCTGGGCAGCCCCACAGAGGTCAGAATAACACAATCAGGACAGGTGATGATCCCATCAGACTCAGCTCCATGTTATTCTTCCATAAGAAACCCTCCCTCTGAAAGATATTTGTAAGGGATACAAAAAGCACTGTGGCAAGGATTTGAATGTTTGAGAGAAAAAAAAAAAAAATGAATCTGAGCTCTCCCGGCTGGGTTTTAGGATCCCAGCCCAATCCCTTCGACCTCAGGTAGTCTGAGACACAAAAGAGCAAGACAGAGCTCTGAAACTTGTGTATGCTTTTTCCCCTAAATGCTCAGAAGGGGGCAGAAGTTCCTTTCTCACCAACCAGCGGAACCGAGCTGGGCAGTCCCTGTTTGGTTTGTCATCTCCTGTGGCCCAGAGTAGAGAGTGAAGGGAGAGAGCAATAAACAAATGTTCCTCAGAACCCAGGGCTATAGGGGGCAGGCTAGCCTGGGGATTTGCTTTATGGCTCTGAGCTGCGGCTGCTTGGAGGACTCTTACTAGCTGAGTAACTGGACACATTTCTGAGCCCCGTCACACCCATCCCCTCTGCATGGTAGACAACTCTGAGTGTTCCTCACTGGGAATCTGTGGCAAGACAGTTATTCGTTCAGCAAATACTGATCAGACATCCACTGTACATTAAGACACTGGAGCGGCAAAAGAATGAGTGGACCTTGCCTCTGTCCCCAAGAATCTTACAGCACAGTTTCTCCCTCCAGCTTCTGGTTTTGCAGCCTGGATGTGTCTGCCAGAAGCCGAATGGTGGTCACAGGAGACAATGTGGGGCACGTGATCCTACTCAACATGGATGGCAGGGAGGTGCGTTCTCTGGAGCCCAGTTCCCCCCTTTCTGTCCCTTGCCCCTGGCCTCCCTGCGCCCCACCTGAACCGAGCCCTTCTCTGCAGCTCTGGAATCTGAGAATGCACAAAAAGAAAGTGACCCACGTGGCCCTGAACCCATGCTGTGATTGGTTCCTGGCCACAGCCTCCGTAGACCAAACAGTGAAAATCTGGGACCTGCGCCAGGTTAGAGGGAAATCCAGCTTCCTCCACTCGCTGCCGCATAGCCATCCTGTCAATGCAGGTGTGATATACCAGACCTCATCATTCCTGTAGAACCTGCCTATCCTACCACTTCTGGGGTTTCTCCCCTCAATATTTAGAAGCTGCTAGGTCAAACCTTTACCCTGAGATCATCAGCCAAGTTGGTGTCTTGGAAAATTCCTGATTCTAGCTGCCTCAAACAGCTGCTAGGCTTTTAGAATGGTTGTTGTTTTTCTAAGATTTATTTTATTTGGAGAGTGCGAGTGGGAGGAGGGGCAGGGGGAAAGAGACAAGCAGATTCCCTGCTGAGCAAGGAGCCCCAATGTGGGGCTCAGTCCCAGGATGCTGAGATCATGACCTGAGCTGAATATCAAGAGTCAGCTACTTAACCAACTGAGCCACCCTGGCGCCCCAAGTTTCTAGAATGTTTTTGTTCACAGCCCAGATTCACCTCTTCCCTTCCACCCCTGTCCAGACAGGAGTGGGAGAGAGGGCACCCCTGTGGGGAAAGGCCTGTGTTCTCTTCAGCTCTGGGGCTTTTCACTTGCCAGCCTGTTTCAGTCCTGATGGAGCCCAGCTCTTGACCACTGACCAGAAGAGTGAGCTCCGGGTTTACTCAGCCTCCCAGTGGGACTATCCCCCAAGCCTGATCCCACACCCTCACCGCCACTTCCAGCACCTGACACCCATCAAGGTAAGTGATGGAGGCAGGGAGCTGTGATTGTGGGGATGGACCGGGTCTGCCCGAGGTAGGGAAAGGCCAGATCTCATCCTGCACCCACACGAAACAGTCTCTTCTCCCCTGGCCTTTCTGCAATTTCTGTCCCCATTCTGAGATCCCGCTTTGCTGGGTTGCGTCTCCCGGAAGCTCTTTCCGTTTTTTTTTTTTTTTTTCTGCTCAACCTACTTGTCCCCCTGTTCTGCCCTCCCTTCCAGTTACCTGCATGTGGTGCTGGCCCACTGGCTGACCTCGGCCCCCAACACTGATGGTCTTTAAGTCTTCGGATCCCTTCCCGCCCATGCCCCAGACCCACTCTTCTGCTCTCCTGGTTTCTGTTCTTTTCGAACACTACAGTCCCTCTTCAGAACTCCAGGGGTCACGCCTGTACTTCTCTGTCAAGGCAGGCCAACACCCCTGGTTGGAGTCCTTCGGTAAGCTGCTTGGGTTTTGGATCTCGGTTTCCTCATCTCTAAAAATGCAGTAATAGTACCTGGCTGACAGGGTTATTGGAAGAATCGGTATACTTAAAACACATGGCTAGTGCCTGGGAAGCACTATGTCAACGGTGATCGTTTAATCTTAGAGCGGCTCTCACATACCTCAAGTCAAATCCAAGCTCTTAACAAGGGTTCTTCACTGGCTGGTTCCCACTGATCCATGTGTCATTTCCCACTTCATGTCTGGCGAGGACAATCTCCAGCTTCCCAGGCGGGACTTGTACCAACTTTCTCCTTCCCGCTAACCATGTCTTTCCTCCTTCAAAACTTCCTTACGATTTCTTAGGAAAGCCCCCGTCTGATTCTGTCATTCCGAATCACTGCCAGATTTGTTTTGAGTGGGATCATCTGGGGAACATAGGTTTCCTTCTTTTTCTTGGCCACTAGCCATTTTCTGCTCAACTCTTTCATTCACATTGATCGAGGAGGGACAATAGTGGGATTACTTCAGAATTTATGTCCTACTTTTGGTTTTGGTTACCAGAGACTTTTTGCTTGGTTGGAGGCCTACCTCTTTGGTTAATGGTCAAGCTGATGTTCAAACGTCTATCGATTGGTATGATCTCAGGAAATACAAGAGAGAAGGCCTGAAGGTGTCCCAAGGTCCAGAGAGGCCAATTTGGGATTAAAAATGTGGAATGGTAGATGCACATGCACTTGAAAGCTGTTCTTGTAGTTTCATGTGGGTCTTACTTCCATTATTAAATTGCTGGCACTTGTATCAACAATTGTGAGTGGCAAAGAATACTTCGGAGGTCCCTCTTGACAGTACTCTGCATTTGCTCTCATGACAACTCTCCATCTCCTAGGCAACCTGGCATCCTCGGTACAACCTCATTGTCGTGGGCCGATACCCAGATCCCAATTTCAAAAGCTGTACCCCTCACGAATTAAGGACGATCGATGTGTTTGACGGAAGCTCAGGGAAGATGATGTATCAGCTCTATGACCCAGAATCTTCTGGTATCATTTCGGTGAGGTCTGGGCCCTCAAATGATGGGCGGGAAGCAGGGATTCAACCTACCTTAGCTGGCCAAAAATGACCAGAAATTAGCCATCATGTCCTCTTCTCCCAATATCTCACCTCCTCATGCTTACACCCTTGTCTCTGCAGCTCAATGAGTTCAATCCTATGGGGGACACACTGGCCTCTGTGATGGGTGAGTGAAGCAGGTTGTATCTCAGACTGGCCAAGCCCTACCCTACTCCCCAATGTTGAGTGCAGGCTCTCCTCAGCTTAGCCCTGCCAGTCACCCCAGGGTAGGAGGCAGGAAAGAAGATTTCCAGGAGACAGTGGACACTTTGGCCTAGGCCCTCCATGCCTCTTGTTTTGTCTTGGTTGTGACAGTGCCTGGCTGCTGTCCAGTGTCCTGGTTTCCTTACCAAGCCCTAGGTTCCCTGGGCCAGCCCCAAGTTCTCAGAGTCTGATAACAGAAGGTGAGAGTCAGACTGGTCTCACTCCTCCTAGGTTATCACATTCTCATTTGGAGCCAGGAGGAAGCCAGGATGCGGCCATGAGAGACACTAATGAAGGTGTGGGCCAAGCAAGAGCTTGGAGCCGCCTGAGGACAAATCCTGTAAGAAGAGGCGGCTGTGTATTAAAAGGGCCAAAGGTATCCAAGTCTTAGGGTTGGAGCAGGGACACTGTGGCATGGGACACTATGGGACTGGGACACTGGCACGTTACTGCTCTGGACTCAGCTCCAGAAACTTCTCCAGAGTTGGTGCCCCAGGTGCCCCAAGGGCCCCTGCTGTATCTAGCCTGGAGCCAGGCTTCTCTTGGAGCGAAGGTACTCTTATATGTTTGATGTGCAGTGATGGAGTGATAAGGTAATGGTTTTCAGTTTGTGCTCACTATTGACATGGCTAATAAAACCATACCCAACTGAGCCTGTGAGTGGATCTTCTAGCACTGACCTAATTAGAGGGCTCCTTGCGTCCCCCAAACCAAAAAAAGGCACAGAAACAGAGTCTAGAACTTTCATTCTCTGGAAGCTGCCTTAGACCTATTCTGGGCCACAGTCACAAGCTGTCCAGCTCACAACCTGCATTCACCTCTGGTCCCCAAAGACCCCGACGTAGCCAAAAGGGATCGGTAGTGTCATAACTATACTGCAACTCATGCCCCCCTTCCCCCGACAAACACCCTTCTGACCTGCTCCAGCTGCAGGGTGACAAAGATGCCTGAAGCATTATGTCTAATGGTGCCTTCAGGGAGACAAAGGAAAACTTGGCCAGCGGGCCTCTGCATGATCCCATTCCCTGGCAGCCAGTGTTTATACTCCCAGAATTGTGCAGTACTTTCCACTAAAATAAACACTGGGGTGCAGAACTGTGTCCTCTGAACCATTTGCTGAAGACTCCAGGCTAGAAGAGAGAGCACGGCTTGATTGGTGGGGGCGAGGCAGATCAAGTGCTAACTCCTTCAGTTTGTCAATCCCAGGTCCTGAGTGAAACTTGCTTGTTTACACTTCTGGTCCTTAGTAAGCATGGTGGAGGCAAATCTTGTCTGGAGAGAGCCAAAGTCCAACACAGTACTTGGTAAACGTGAGGCACACGAATGCTAAGTGACGGGTGCCATGGGCCAAGCCAAGTCTCACTTGTTTGTCTAGGCTGGGGTAATCCGAGGAAGGCCAACCCAGGGTCTCCTGTCCATGGGCTGGGGAGCAGCAAGAGTCAGGAGCAAGGGCCCAGCCCACCTCCCCTAGGAGGCAGAGGGAAGGGGGCTGAGTGGTTGTCAGGCATGATCTTCTCCATCTGCGACATGGCGGTAGCCGGGAGGCTGGGCCTGCATCCGGAAAAGGACGGTGAGGAGTAGCACTATGAGAAGGAAGAGGATGGAGCCACACACAGCCAAGGCCACGATCACCTCTGGGCATGGGATGGGGTAAGGGAGAGAAAGGTCGTATCAGTGTTCATCCGACAAATACTGGATCATCTACCATATGCCAGGTGCTCTTCTTACAGTGGAGACATGCATAGGTTAGTGACAAATGATATAAAGGAAAACAAACTAAAGAGAAAAGGATAGAAAGGTACATCAGTCAGAGAAGGCATCACTGAGGAAGTGACAATTTAACCAGACATGTGCAGTCACTGAGATACTTGAACCTGAGAGAAACGGGTCTTGGGGCAAGGGCAGAGGGGATGGGCAGACAAAAGCCAGTACAGAATTTCCCTGATGTGGAAATAAGTTGGGCAAATTCTAGGATCAGCTACAAAATCAGTTATCACTATAGCAGGGTAAGTGAGGAGCAAGCAGATCAGAGCAGAAGATCAGACAACAAGCGCCTGAAGGCCACAGGGAAGAACTTGTATTTTGTCCTAAACATCATGGAAAGCCACTGCAAGATTCTGAGAAGGGTAGTGATGTGAATTGATTTATTATTTTTATTTTTTATTATTTTAAAATATTTTATTTATTAATTTGTGAGAGACACAGAGAGAGAGGCAGAGACGCAGGCAGAGGGAGAAGCAGGCTCCCTCTGGGGAGCCCGACGTGGGACTTGATTCTGGGACTCCAGGATCACACCCTGGGCTGAAGGCGGCGCTAAACCACTGAGCCACCCAGGGAGCCCCTATTTTTATTTTTATTTTTATTTTTATTTTATTTTTATTTTTAATTAACTCTGCAGTGCTGAGACTGGTAGGGACAAGAAAATCAGAAGGAACACTAGGAAGATTTTCTGTAGTTCAGGCAAGAAGTGATGGAGGATCATACCAGGGAGGCAAGAGGATGCATTTTATTTATTTATTTTTTAATTTTTATTTATTTATTCAAGAGAGACACAGAGAGGCAGAGACATAGGCAGAGGGAGAAGCAGGATTCCTATGGGGAGCCCTATGCAGAACTCGATCCCAGGACCCCAGGATCATGACCTGAGCCGAAAACAGACGCTCAACCACTGAGCCGCCCAGGCATCCCAGGAGGATGTATTTTAAAGATCAAGCTGATAGGATCTGCTAGTGGACTGGATGTGGGATCTGGGAAAGATGGTATTCAAGATGACTCATAGGGTTACACTATGCAACTGGGTGACTCATGTGGCATCTGCTAAGATGGACAAGTCTGAAGTAAGGGTGGATTTGGGGGTTAAGAGTATTTGGTTTCAGACATATCAATTTTGAGATGTTCTAGTTGACCTCCATGGAGAGACCTCAAGTTAGCAGCTAGATGTGTGAATCCGTAGCTCAGAGAAAAGGTTATGAAACTGAGTCATCAAAGCATGAACTCTGCATGGAAGTGCTATGTAAAGCCATGAGGTTCGATGGGATCACCTTGGGAGTGGGCACAGAGGGAGAAGGGCCAAGATGAGACCTGGGCCCTCCATTGTTTGGTGGGGAGAAAAAGCCAGTCAGGAAGCTACCTAGAAGTCAGAAGAAAAACCAAAGAAAGCCAAGACAGAAGAGTCGATTATATCATGCTCCTGAGAGAGGAGAGAAGCTAAGAATCGGTCACTGGCTTTGATAAGAGGGTCATTGATCCTTTACGAAAGGCTTCACTGGAGGTGACACAAGCCTATCTACTGTGAGTCTGACAGAACGGGCACTGAAAAAGCGAAACCAGAGTCTAGGCAAATCTGCAGGATTCCACTTTCACAGGAAACCGACAGAGCGGTGGCTGGAGGAAGATGGGGCCCTGAGAGATCTTCGTTAGACTTTTAGATGTAACTGACCTAGCAGACAGGAAACGCGGAGGCCCCACAAGTCCCTATGGAAGTGAGAAAAGATAGATCCAGAGCATAAATGGAGAGGCTGTTGGCCTTAGGTAGTGGGTTACACCAGCAAGTAAGCTAGAAGATCTGCTGGTGGGAGGATGAGCCCAGGCTTTCCTGAACACCATTATTTTCTCAGTGATATGAGAAGAGAGGGCATTGCCTGAGAAAGAGGGATAGGGAGAAGGTGAGGAATGGTCTCAGGGTGGGGAAGTAAACTGTCTAGGGAAGTGAGTCAGATGGCTAGAGGTGCAGCAGCTCTCCAGAGACTTGCGGGTAGGAACTGAAAGTCGTTCTGGGACATCAGCAGCAGAGTCAGGCAGCAGCTCACCTGTGTCCGCAGGACCACTTGCCAGCTGGCACTCCTGCTGCCAATCCTTGGGCACAACAGGCTCTGTGAGGTGAAGGAAGTCCTGCAGTGGGCAGCGGTGAAGGCAGCCAGGCAGGATCAGTGGCCAGGGAGCCTTGTTACTCTCATTCCGAAAGTACATCTCCACTGAGAAATTCCTGAGGATCGATGGGAGACAAGACGGAAGGTACTCAGAGGGCCTGTCACCGAGTCCTTGGGCTGCCCACAGCCACCACATTGGTGCCCCTCCCCAAGGCAGACCGTCCGGTAGCTCCACTCACCCATTATCTTCCTGGTACAGTTCGAATATGTGGCAGGAGGCATAGGGGGCTTGTTCCCCATTGTAGACATCCAGTGCCATTTGCAGAGCGACCAGGGTGGTGTCATGCTGTGAGAGGGGAGCCCCCTGTCAGCACTACTCTCCCCTCAACCCTCATGCCCAGGCACTGAAGAGAGAAGAAATCTAGCTCCTTGCTGGACATAGCAGCTGGGGACTATGGGAGCTTACCGCAGAGTAAACCAGCAGCTTAGGGAGCTGGGACGAGGTTGCCATCAGGGTCAGGTTCTTCCGTATCTGAGCCAGCAGAACTCCTGAAGGAGAACAGTCCTCCGTGACAGAGGCTCCAGCTACCCCTGTCTTCTGGTCAGACCTGTCTGTGGCCCTTTACCCTCTGCCAGTCCTGAGTCTGATCACCTGCGCACTCTGAGGGGGGATGGGAACCACGCAGCCAACTCTCCAGCACCCCTCTTCTCTCAGAACTTTCACATTTACAAATGGAAATGAGATAAAACAAGGTATTGGTATTTCAACACCAATAATAAAGACCTGCCCGTTTATAAATGAGCTACCCAGGCCCTGCTCACATCTGAACAATCACTCCAGTCTGGCACAAATATGAACTTTTTTTTTTTTTTTTTTTTTTTTTACAAATATAAACTTAAGGTTGTTTCAGAACATGCGAGACAGTGGCGTGTACGGGAGCTCGGCCACATGCAGGCTCGCAAAGGTTTAATGGCCAGCCCTCCCTTGGGTGCTCCCATCAGGAAACTGGCACGTATGTGACTCTCAGCCTTCTTGCCAAGTGGCCCTCAGTGGTTCTCTGGAGGGAGGAATTCGTTTAAGGGGAGACAGAGGGTCTTCTGACAGGTGACACTTAAGAATATGAACGGTAGGGGAAAAAAGCACACAAACTTGACAGTCGCTCTACAGCGACAGACGCGCTAAGCATTTGGAGGGCTGGAGACTTCATTGGCTAATGGGAGGTCTGGTTTTGAAGGGGCAGAGAGCACTATAGGTAGAAAAGTTAAGTGTGTGAGAAACCCTCCAGAGCAGATTTTTAATGCTGTGGAGTCCTGATGGGGAATGACACGCTGCTCTTATCACTCACCCCCCTGAAGCCGTGCCTTCTCTGCCTGCTCGTAGATCCCGAAGAGGAAGCGGAAGCTGAAGTCCTTTAGACGGCTCAGACGCTGCATGGTTTGGGGTGAGGCCCAGGGTGGCAGGACCAGCCCGTGTGTTTGCTGTGTATCGCAGCGGGCAGGTTAGCTCCCCAGGCCTAGGCCAGAGCCTCTCCGGGGACAGCTCTCTTCCCCAGCGGGAAGGTGCCTGTGTGTGTGAGGGAGGGAGGGAGGGAGGGAGGGAGGGAAGGAGAGGAGAGGAGAGGTGAGGCTGAGGGCCTAGAACCAGGACACATGGTGGACAGGACACAGGGAAGGCAGCTCAGGCATGAAAAGCGTGACTCAGCAGGATAGAGTCGGATACCACGAGAGTTCTGGGTGGAGAGAGACAAGAACTGCTGACAAGTCATGAACCATTTCCCACTCTGAGGTTTTCACCCGTGAGGGAAATTCCTTTGTTTCACAAGAAGCAGCCTGTCTGGACCTCCCCGGTGGAAATGGTATCCAGACACTGTACGCTACTTGTCCTGGTCACCTGGGCCTGCTGAGGTGTGAGGAAAGAGAGCTCATACCGGGGACACTAAGTGGGCTCACCTCACAGAAGAGTGTGTCATAGACATTCCAGACGGTCTCCAGTGTCACGTCGGTAAGCCCTGTCTCGTTGGCCACCATATCCAGAAATTGCTAGGAGAAACGGACCTGGGGATCAGTACTGCCCTGAGGGAAAGGACCAGGGTGGTGATCCCCACTTCAGCCCCACTCACTGCATTCTGAACACTCTCATTCTGATACTCTGGTGTCTGTCGGGTCTCGTTTTGCAGCTGCTCATATCGGGGACACGGGCCCAATGGGAACTTCAGCAGCTGCAGACCAAAGCAGGAGAAAGAGAGGCAGAGAAGGAGTTGGGGATCAGCAGGCCCATGGCCAGCGTTGTCCCTCTCACCGCCTCCAAGGAGGGGGGCCGGCCAGTCTTACCCTATCCTCAGTAATGGGCACAGTGTGGACGGGGATAGGCTGCCAAGAGATATTTGGGTTGAAACGCTGCATGCCGTTGGGAGGGAAGAGTCCAGCCAGGTTGGCCTCAGCACTCATGAGAGTACGGTCAAAGTCTGTGCTTCGCACGTAAACCTGCAGAGATGACACCAGTTTCACTTGAGTGGGGAGGGGAGCTTTGGCCCTGTCGTGGGGCTGGAAGGGAGAACCTGTACTTGACGGCTACCAGCAAACTGTGGCCCTCTCCCTCTCTGGCTCTCTGGCCTTCCTTGGCCCAAGCACTCAGCTAGGGGCTATAGCTGCCACCCCGCTGTGAAGAACTCCTGAGGGGATGGCTCTAGTTCAAATGCTCTCCCAGTCCCAAATGCTTAGTCAGTCGGGCTGTCACGTCTGTCTGGTTTTCTAACAACGCCCATCTCCCTATCTCTACCAGGGGTCCTGGAGGGCAGAAACTGCCTCAACCACACACACCCCTTTATAAAGTGGCTTAGAGAGCAGGGAGGGAACGGAGATAACTGCTTGTGCAAAGGGAGGAGGAAGCAGTGGGGAAGGGCAAGAGCAGGAGAGAGCTGGCCCCCAAGGGAACAAGAGCATCAAGAGACTCTTTAAGATGTCTGTAGCCAACAGCAGTAACCAGAGGAACAGCTCTCCCCATCCCTGGGGTAGGAAGAGGGCCTCAAGGAAGCCAGCACACTTGCCAATCTTCCCTGACACGCCTCCTCTACATGTGATCCCTGCTATCTTTATCTCCTGGCCCTGTGTGGTTTATTGTGTGTCACCCCCGCTACATTCCAAGCTCCACGAAGACAGAGATCATATCCGTGTGGTGCACCATTTCATGCAAAGTGGTAACACAGCGCTTTGCCCTTAGTAGGTACTTAATAAGCATCTTGGACGAAGAATCCAGGTTGACAGTATCAGAAAAGACTTTGCCAGGCCCTCAAGCCTCAGTTTGGATGCTTGATCAATTTTGCCCTTTCCAAGTCAAGGAGGGGCAACTTGGCATCTGTGACTATGTTCTACGCAGCTCTTGGATGCCTTGTCCTGTAGCTGTAATCAAAAATGCATGGAAGGAGGCCAGAGTGCCCCAGGCTCCCTGAGGGCAGAGGGTGAGAAGGGCAGATTCTATTCCTCTTGCCTCTCGAGCTCCCAGCCTTACCTCTTGCCGGTGGTAGGAAGTGTTGAGGAAGCCGTGGTAGCGCTGCCGCAGAGCCTGGCCCAGCTCCCAGTGCTGTAGCATCCCTTCCTGTGGGCACAACCCAAGGGTTAAGAGGGAAGGGACCACTCGCAAGTCCCACAGGGCTTAGGCACTGTTGCTTTCCAAATTTCCCCTGGCTGGAAGTAGGAGTGGGTGAATCTGATCACAGATGTCATTTACTAAGTGGCCTGTGTATGGCACCTGTCCTGGGTACAGAGGACAGTAAGGTTAAGAAATCCAGTCAAAGTCAGCACCCACGTGGGAAATGACAATGTGGTGAGGCCCCAAGATCTGTAGCACGCTCCAGAGGTCACTCATCCTACAGCCCCACCTTGGGGGTGGGGGTGGGGGGAGGGAGGTGTGTGTCTGGCTTCTGACCCACCTTGGTTAGCTGCCCAAACCCCTGAGGCCACTCGTCTTCCTGATAGGGGTCCTTGGGGTATGTCTTCACTGGCGAACGGTCTCCATGTCGGTACAGCTGAGGAAAGAAAAGGGTTTGCCTACAGGTCAGAAGGTTCCTAGATGGGGACACAGCGCCCACCTCTGCCCGCTGTTGGGGAGGGAAGCCCTACTCCCTCTGGGAAGCCTTAAGTCTATGCACAGCAAAAGACCCCGGACTTAGAAGTCAGTAACTTTGAGCGGGTTCCAGAGATTCTAATTTGGCCAACGCCACTAGAGACCATAGGCGAAGCCAAAGATACAGGTGGAAATGGAAGAGAGAAACGAAAGCGATGCAAGTGGCGGGGTGCGGGTGGGGGTGGGGTGCTGGAAATCACCAAAGGCTTGATTAAGGGAGGGTCTCTTTACGGTTCTGCAGCATGCCTGCCCCAGGACAGGCTCACCTGACCTATGCCCTGCGAGACAACTCCGGACCCCCGGCCTGCCCCCGAAAATAACCCGGCCCCCACCCTCCAGGCCGGGCGTCTCCCCCTGCACCCGCTGCAGCTCCGCGGGGGACCCCGACCCAGCGCAAGCCCCGCCCCTCCCTCCCACCGCGGGCCTGTGCCCTTCCAGCTCGGGCAAGCCCTCCGGCCACCCCGGCTCCCGGTACCAAGGTGACGAAGCGCAGACTCCGGGCCTGGGTGGGTGGCACCACGAGCAGGTTCGCGCCAAGAAGGAGCTGGAGCAGAGCCGCCCCGCTCCACGCAAACGGCCCGCCCGCCATCGCCGCTAGAGACTCAGCGGCACAGAGGCCGGAACCCGCTGCGTGGCACCTCCAGCTGCCGCCCGGACGCACCCGTCAGGACACACGCCGGAAGTGCCTTCGCCGCCATCTTGCTGAAGGAGGGGCAGAGATGGTGGGAGCAGGAGGGACCTGGGAGGGGATGCGTGTGGGAGGCCCGCGAGGCGGCCGCGGCGGAGGAGCGTGGGAGTGTGGCGCGGGCTCGCGGGGCGGAAGGCGCTGGAGACCTCGTCTTGGTAAAGAGAGCCCCGAACTCGGGTGGGCCTCGGCCACGGAGACCCTGTAACGAGGTGGCGCCTGCTGCGGGCCGGACAGTGGCTGGGAGCGCGAGCGCCCCCTCGGGCCGGGGTGCCGCCGGGCCTCAGCCCAGAGCCAGAACGGCTGCCGAATTGGGGCGAGGGTTGGGAAGTGCAGGGCGCCCTTCTCCACGCCCCTGCCTTCTGGTGGAATTTGAGCCTTGGCCCCTGGCTCCGTTCCCCGGAGAAGCCCTGTTTGGTGCAGGGCACAGCGTGTCAACAGTTCTTTGGACTCCCTGTGCCCTTTGGGGTTGGTCCCAGTGCAGCCTGCCGCTCGTGCATTTGAGCAGAGCTCCAGGACACCTCTCACCTCTCTCCCAGTCCTTTCCCTTCCCTTCCATCCGTCCACTTGCGACTTTGGGGTGTCCTGGAAACGTATCACGCCTCCTCCGAAAGGAAAGTGTTGCACAGTACATTCAGACTTTGCAAAACCAAAGCAGTGAATCCGTGGGGGAGGAATTTCAGACCGGTGGGGGGATATATACAGGGATAAGGGGAAGGTGCATAGCTTAAAAGTGGGAGAAGATGGAGTTTCCATAGAATCAGAGACGCCCTGGGCCTTGGCTGTTAGGATCCAAATGCAGCCAATTTGGCCTCATGGCTTTGTGACTGAGCTCGGAGTGCCTCGCAGCTCCAGAGTCACGGGCCTTTGGGATGCTTTGATGCAGATCTGCCCACTGGAAGCAAAACTACCTCGGATGGTTGGAGAAATGAAAACCTGATCAGAACGATATGGGAGAAAACCGGGTCAGTATTTTGCCCTACAACACCAGATGCGATTATTTACATACACATTCCAAGGTTGTTAGGAAAAGAACGAATAGAAATTGAGAGCTGAAGGATGGGTAGGCAAATAGTTTCTTAATCTTACTTACTCACAAGCACCTTTAATGAATCAAATGAAAATTTGCCCCCGTGTCCCAGAAAACTGTCCACACACACACAAATGGAATTTTGCATGTAATCTCAAGAGGCTGGTGAAGAACGTCAGTAGTTTTCATAAGTCAGCATCTCTGAATCCCGGATCTAACCTAGTCCCCTTACTTTAAAGGATTAGGAAACAAGCCCAGAACGAGGAACTTGTCCAGGGTCACAGAGTTTAGGATAAGGGATTAAAACTCAATATTTTCTGATTCCCAGTCAAGTAGTCTTCATAATGGACTATTTCTTGCTGGCTCCTCAAACTGCATTGCTAAACCATGTATCTGGTGGCCCCCAGATACCTTCAATAAAAGAGATTATTTAAAAAGGAAACCTTTTCACGTTGGTGGGGTTGATTGGAGCATGGCTTATTGGCAAAATTCTGCGTCTTAGTGGGAGTTCTTGAATGTTTGTTTTAATATATCCCTTACTCTTCTTGCAATGTAGCCAGACCTTTCTGATTTCAGAATAAATCTTGGGCTCACTAAATTTTGGCAAGTAGAACAAATTCATCTCTTGCTTTTCTTCCCACTTGCTAAAGTATGTTTGAATCCTTTGTGCCTGCAAGTATCCTGTGTAGGAGGGATTGATGGAGCAGATATTTCATTTCTGTAGTGAAAAACAAATCCAGGAAGCGTGAAGATTATACCACAAGTATGTGGTAGAACCAAGAGGTAAGCCATGGCTTCTTGGCTCCCAGTTTCTGCATATTTTTCTACCAGGTGATTCTGTGGTCTCCATACCTTGGTTCCTAACTACAGACACAAAAAACTAGGCATGTAAATGGATAGGTAGATAGATACAGGGGCCTACCCCAGGCTGAATAAATCAGAATCTCTGAAAATGAGGCCAGGTTTGGAAACCACTGTTGCACTCTGTGTTGTCAGAAGCAAACCTAAATCCAGGTGAGTTAACCTTTTTTTTTGTTTGTTTTTTGTTTTTCCTTTTGGGGAGGCAATTTTTTGTAATGGAGTGAAGTGTTTTTTTTGTTCGTGTGATTTTGAGTTTGAGCTTTTGAGTGAGTCAGCTCTACCTGTATTCAAACTTGATATTTGCCCACTTGCTAGTAATTATCTCCTGGAGTTACTATATATGAGGATAAATAACACATGCAAAGATAAACATATGTGGAGGTAAATGTTACTTTTCTCCTTTCTGCTTTGTATATCATCTCTGAACTCAAGCCTGGGAAGCAGAAATTCCTGAGTTCTCTATTTTGTGATTGGGAGGTTGGGCACAAGTTGTTTGAGTGCCCTGCAAGATGACCCCCACACTCTGCATCTTTCCAGAATGGTGAAGGAGGGAGCAAAAATCCATTTCCCTAGTCTGTCCCTCCTTGTAGCCTGCTTCATCGGAATTTGAGTACTTTCAGGGGAATTATCGAGTAGTACATATGACTGTGAACTGGTGAATGCTCCTGTATTTTTGCTTCAAGTTTCCCTTTGCTGCAAGGAAAGCTTCTGGAGGTTCTAGGGATCCCAAATACGACCTGGAAGATCCCTGAAGGTGCTAAGATCCCCGAGGGGCCAAAGAAACATAGGAAAGGCCCTGTAGCACTAGGGGGCTTTGCACCTAACACCTGTGGGCTAATGGAACCATTCTGTGGGGGTGGATCTGGCAAAGCGAGACATGTGACCCCAGCTGCTGATCATCTGACTACTTGCTCGGGTTTGGGGGAGAAGTCCCAGTGGTTGGTCTGCAGAAACTGTGGAGATGGTGCCAGCAGGTTTTAGGCTTCTGTTTTCCTCTCCCTTTCCCTTTTCACAGTGGGGGAGGCTCCTGAACCCTGTAACCTGAAAGGGTAGCTCTGGCAGTAAGGCACTGGTCATGCTTCCTCCTGTACTTGAGATAAAGCAAGCTAACCCCCTGGCCTGGAGGAGATGGCGCCCTGACCTGCTTATTGAGCAGCTGGCACTAGCCTGGGTCAAGAGGGCTCCAGATGGGCTGGTGTGTGTGGTCTCGGGTCCTGGGCTGCAGAGAGGCTAAGATATCAGGAGAGGGAGCTACAGATCAGGAGTAGATGAAACAGGCGTTTCCCAGCTCCTAGAAGGTAGGTCATCAAGCCCCAGACTAACATTCCATCCCACATTCCTTATAACCAAATGTTGCAGTGACATCTCTGACTATACTTCTATGCTGATGCTTCTGGGGGTGGAGAAAGGTGGAGGAGGGAACTGGATGGATGATGTGAGTGCTGGGACAGAGTGGTTGCAGTTTCCCAGAGGTTGGAGTCCCTGATGTCTACTTTCCCAGGACAGCTGGGACCTTGTGAAAATCAGGAAAGGGACACATGGAGGAAGAATGAAGAGCCTTGTGCTCATGACTCAGAGATGCTCAGACAAGGGTGGTGGCCTTATGAGGGGATGACCTTGTGATAAGAGGGAACAAGAGCTAAAGCTGGAGGCAGAACTTTGAGATGGGGGGTGTCAGAGGGGCTTTTCTGAAATGTGAAAGTGAATACATGGGCAGATTTTGCAATATCATGCAGCCTGCTGTCTTCTCCAGTCTCTGCTCTCCAACCCCCACCCCACCCCATGCTTCCTCCCCATCTTTCACCACGTTCGTTTTCTGTTTCTGCTTTCCCCGTCCTTCTCCATCCTGTTCCTCCACAGCCTCTGTCCACTCCTTTTCCCTCTCTTCCCTGGTGCCCTGTTCATCTGTTTCAATCCCTCTGGCTGCCTGCCCTGGCCTTCTGTCCTTCTGTCCTCTGATGTGGGGCCCATGGGAACTGGAGTTCACAGCAAAACAGGAAGAGCCTGTGAGCAGGAAACTGGGAGCAGGGCAGGGGGTGAACAACCAGCAGTAACCTCAGCTCCTCGCCTCCCACATCTGGACTGAAGCATCCCCAGGGCTCTCTGTCCCTCCCACTGCAGCCCTGGCTTCTTCCATCTTGGTGCTTCACTGGTCCAGCAGACCTGAGAGGCAACCGGACAAGAGTATTCCTGGACTCTGATACAGGAGAAAGAGCACAGGGACTAGAGTGAGGACATCTGGATTCTGACCCCAGTTTGGTCACTAGCTCTGTGTGGTCTTGGAAAAGGCTATCCCATGAGCTCAGTGCACTCTGTAAAATGGTGCTCCTGTTACTTACCCTCCCTCCCTCTTGGGGCTGCTTTAAGGACCAAAGGAGATAGCGAGGGATTTGCATGTGGAAACAAGCCCTGGAAGGTTAATAGTGTACAGATTCAAGATGATGGGAAGACCTATAGTTGAAAATATTGGAGGTGAAAACAGCTACCCTCGAACACTTACTATGTGCCACACCTTGTGCTATGTGCATTTACTTGTGACAACCTTATGTGGCAAAAATAATTATCATCCCTTATTTTAAAGATAGGGAATCAGATTCAGAGACATTATGTAACTTATCAGGATCACACAGCTACTAAGAGAAGCAAAGGGAGGATTTGAATCCAAAATCTGAGCGCAGAGCTCAGGTGCTAAATCAACAAGATGAGATGGATCTGACTAGAGTTAACAAGTGTGGAAGAGGATCATTCTTTTTCTTGTTTACCTATTCATTTAACAAACAGGAACATAGTACCCACTCTGTTGCCTGCTCTGTGCTAGGCCCTGTTCTGTGAGCTACAGGGGAGATAAAATCAATAAAACATGGTATCTACCTTCGGGGATGGATCTCCCATTCTAGGTAGCAAGGCAGGATAGCTATGGCTCTAGTCTCAGCAGATGCTGGATAGAACCTACCATCACTGCCGATGGAACCATTCCCAGTTGTGAGAACCTGCATACATGTTCCCGGGTCCACCGTGGACTGGCATCTGGGTCACCTGCCATCTCTGCCCCTACCCCCATCACAGGCCTGCCACTGCTCTTCACCTGGCTACTTCACATCTCGGTGGCCCCCTGCAGGGTACCAACACTCAGACACCCTGGGAGGATAAGCACCTGCTTCTCCACCCCTGGAGTTCTACCAGTGTGGCCGAGGCCTGGGGTGAGTGGGGAGAGCCTTTTGGCCTCATCCCAGAAGCAGAGGAGGAGGAGGGAGGCTGGGAAAGCAGGCTGGGGCTCGGTGTCGCAATTCTGGGCAGTGCCGGGACCTTTTGCTCTAAGAGGTGTCTATGGAGGGGAGGGAACACCGACTCTGAATGCTGCCGGGATTGGGGTAGGGGTGCCTGGTAGGTAGTCCTTCTGTAAGAGCAGCTAAGAGCCACCGGGGTGAGGAGAGGAAGGGGAGAGACGTGGAACTGGGCTGGTCTACAGGGAAATGTGACTGTCATGGTTGGGGGCAGGGGGGCAGGGGTGAGGCTGGGCTGAGGGGGCGGGCAGGCTGGGGAGGAGTCACCATGGTGGGGAAGCTGCCTCCTGGGTGTGGGGGACGGCGGCCAGGGCTCTGGTCAGTTGTCTCCGGTCTGCCTAGCAGGAAGGAGAAGTGGCCCGACCCCTTGGCAGTCCCTCCCCTCAGCCTTTCCCCACAGTACTTCCCTGGGGCTCCCGTCCCTCACTTGCTCAGCTCCGACTCTGCCAGCGTGAGGCCTCCAGACCAGGGATTGCACCATCCTCCCCTCCCAGCAAGGGGGCTCCAGAGACTGCACCAGCCAGGAAGTCTGGTGGCTTGGGGATTCGGTGGGTCCACTCCTCAGCACTGGCCTGGGGCTCTGTGTGAGTCTGGAGTGGGAGGGGGTCACCCTGTAGAACTTAGGGGTCTCTGGGGAGAAGCGAAGGACGATGATGGTGATGGCAGCCCAGGCAGCAATAGGATAATAATTCCCGAGGGGTTCTGGGGGAAGGGGTCCTGGCTGTGGGATGGAGTGACTCCTAGAGGCAGGAGGTTTGTGCTGGGGCCCTGGAAAGTGACAGCACTGAGGGCGTCTGACAAGCAGTGAGTTTCACTGGGCGAGTGAGCCTCAATCCCATGCCCTAGTCCTGGCCAATTTTGGCTGTCCCCCGTCCTGGAGTGAGGGGAAGGGCTCTGAGAGAAGCTGGGCAGACATGCCCAAACCCTCTGTGATAGCCTGGAAGGGCCCCTGGGGAGAAAAGGCAGCAAGGTGGCCAACAGCTAAGACTTTGATGTCAGAGACCAGAATTGGAATCTTGGCTCTACCATTGCCTAACTGTGTGGCAATAGGCAATTTACTTAATCTCTCTCTTTTTTTTAAGATTTCATTTATTTATTTATGAAAGACACAGAGAGAGAGAGGCAGAGACACAGGCAGAGAGAGAAGCAGGTTCCATGCAGGAGTCTGATGTGGGACTAGATCCCAGGACTCCAGGATTGTGCCCTGGGCGGAAGGCAGACGCTCAACCGTTGAGCCACCCAGGTGTCCCTACTTAATCTCTTTAAACCTCAGTTTCCTCATCTATAAAATGGGCATAAGAATAGCCATGACATCCTAGGCATATCTAGGGGAAGGCATAGAAAGCTTTAGCACAGGCTGCTGGATACATACACAGCAAGTGAATGTTAGCGGGTGTATTAGTACTCATAGGATTGGGTAGAGAAGGTTGCTGAGGCGAGAAAGGAGCCCAGTTCTGAAGACTGTAACGTGGGTCATTCCTGCAGGACAGCCTCCTTGGTAATGTCCAGGGCTCCAGGAAGAGATGTCTTTGTGGCTGGAGGCCCCTGTGCCTGACGCTTCTCCTGGTAAGCCACTTCACTCCAGCCCTCTCTGCATTCAGGGCCCAGGTCCTCTCCTCCCTCAGGAATCAGCCTCCTGCCATCCCCTGGAGGGCAGCCCAGAGTTGATTTTGGTATTGCTTGCCTCCTGCCCGGACTGCCTGTCCGTGGGTCTGGTGCCGGTCCTTCTCAGCGTGGGCTTGCTGCTGGGGAGAGTTGGCATGTCTAGTGCTTACCAGCACTGGCTTTGAAGAGCGCTGAGCTCTGCAGTGGACGCACGCCAGCCCCTCAAGGGGACGAGAGTTAACATCCTGAGATGCAGGGGGACTACAAGTGACCAGCCCAAGAGCCCTACAAACCCCAGGGTCCTGAAGCCTGCGCCAGCATTTTGCTGCCCTCTAGGGGTAGAGATAAGTTTCCAGTTTCCCAGAAGAACGTGGAGGAAGGGGATGGGAGGGACCTGAGACCCCCTTGTGCCTCTCTTTTGGGGGGCCCAGACTCGGCAGCGGAGCTGTGGGAGCCCGACACACAGGATGCCAGCAGCCAGGCGCTGGGAGGCAACGACTGCATCCTTGGGGAGGAAGCCGGCACTCCCCAATCTGCTGGGGGCTCTCTGGGGGCAGGGCTGCAGGCAGCAGAGCCCACTGTCCTGCTCCCCGGAGTGGATACCCCTCCAGAATCTGCAGGTGAGGAGCTGTTGGATTCGGAGGCGGTAGGGGCCCCCTGGATCTGCGAGGGGTACCTTGGGGCTATTTACCCCTATAAGATCATGGTTAAGTCCAAAGGCTTCGGGTTCTATTAGACCCGACTGATCCAAGTGTGAATTTTGTCTCCACTTTGGGCCTTTCTGAGCCCGTTTCCTTTTTTTTTTTTTTTTTTTTTTTTTTTTTTTTTTTTTTTTTTTTTTTTTTTTTTTTTTTAAACTGTTTTATTTATTTTTTATTTTTATTTATTTATTTATTTATTTATTTATTTATTTATTTTATGATAGTCACAGAGAGAGAGAGAGGCAGAGACACAGGCAGAGGGAGAAGCAGGCTCCATGCACCGGGAGCCTGACGTGGGATTCGATCCCGGGTCTCCAGGATCGCACCCTGGGCCAAAGGCAGGCGCCAAACCACTGCGCCACCCAGGGATCCCTGAGCCCGTTTCCTTATTTGTGAAATGGAAATAGTAAATAGTACGTGTCTGCTAACGGTTGTGAGGTCGATGCACATAAAGGGCTTGAGCAGGACCTAGGATGTATAGCACTTGGCACCTGAGACCTACTTTCTCATAACGGACAAGACAGCCTACTGTGAAGGGAACAAAGGTCACTGGGTGCTCCGGGCCATGGCCATCTGGGCACCGAGCTTTTTCCTTGGAGAAGAACATTAATAGGCTCTCCCCTGTACCCAGAGCTCCGTCCACAGAAGCGGAAAAAGGGGCCAGCCCCCAAAATGCTGGGGAACGAGCTGTGCAGTGTGTGTGGGGACAAGGCCTCTGGCTTCCACTACAATGTGCTGAGCTGCGAGGGCTGCAAGGGATTCTTCCGCCGCAGCGTCATCAAAGGGGCGCACTACGTCTGCCACAGTGGGGGCCACTGCCCCATGGACACCTACATGCGTCGCAAGTGCCAGGAGTGCCGCCTTCGAAAATGCCGCCAGGCTGGCATGCGGGAGGAGTGTGAGTGTCTGGGGATGGGAGTGGGGGGAAGAGGCTGATGGGCAAGGGGTGCCAGGGTGTGAGGCCAGAGAGGCAGCTGAGCCTGCAGGGCCTAAGTATGGATTAGTATCTCTTCCTTGCCTTTACCCAATGCTCTCGGCTTTTCTGGAGCCTCAGACCACCCCTCTGCCCCATCCTGGCTGCTCATTTCCCCTCCTCATGTCACACGACCGTGTCCTTAGGCGTCTTGTCAGAAGAGCAGATCCGCCTGAAGAAACTGAAGCGGCAAGAAGAGGAACAGGCTCAGGCCACATCCATGCCCCCCAGGGTGTCCTCACCTCCCCAAGTCCTGCCCCAGCTCAGCCCAGAGCAACGGGGCATGATTGAGAAGCTGGTGGCTGCCCAGCAACAGTGTAACAGGCGCTCTTTTTCTGACCGGCTTCGGGTCACGGTAACCAGGGGAACTGGGGAAAGGGGGCTGTGCCCAGAGCACTGGTTGGCTCCTTGATATCTGACTCAGTGTAGTTCATTTTTTCCATCCTTGCCCTTCTGGGTAGCCTTGGCCCATGGCACCAGATCCCCAGAGCCGGGAGGCCCGTCAGCAGCGCTTTGCCCACTTCACCGAGCTGGCCATCGTCTCTGTGCAGGAGATCGTTGATTTTGCCAAACAGCTGCCTGGCTTCCTGCAGCTCAGCCGGGAGGACCAAATCGCCCTGCTGAAGACTTCTGCGATCGAGGTGGCTGGCGAGGCCGAGGGGTGAAGGGAGAACCAAAGCGGGACTGTCTCTGGCAGGGGCTTCCAGACAGCTGGGTGGGGAGCGCAGGTGCCCCATGCCAAGACCGGCCTTCCGAGCCCCTGTTTGAGGTCTGCTGCTTGTGTGCAGGTAATGCTTCTGGAGACATCTCGGAGGTACAACCCTGGGAGTGAGAGTATCACGTTCCTCAAGGATTTCAGTTATAACCGGGAAGACTTTGCCAAAGCAGGTAAGGACCAAGATCAAAAATGGCTTGGGCGGGGTGGAAAGACACTTCTTGTCATCGGGCTCATAGTGACTACAGAGACACAGGCCCAGGCTTTGGGTGGCTGTACGGGAAGGCTCCACTTGTTTTTCCAAGATAGAAAGTCAGAGTGGTGTTAGGCCTCTCTCAGCTGATCCAAATAGACTTCTGTTCTCTGTTGCATTTGCCCAGTGGTCTTCACACACAGTGTTTCAAGGAGCCTGGCCTGTGGGTGGGGGCTTCCATAGAAGTGTCACCTTAGAGGAGGATCAGTGACACAGGAATGTCCTTCATGCTCTCTAGCCAAACGAGAAACCATTTCTTTTTTAAGATTTCATTTATTTATTCATGAGAGACACAGAAAGGCAGAGACATAGGCAGAGGGAGAAGCAGGCTCCTCTCAGGGAACTTGATGTGGGATTTGATCCTAAGACCCTGGGATCACGACCTGAGCCAAAGACAGATGCTCAACCTCTGAGCCACCCAGGTGTCCCAAGAAACTCCATTTAATATTGTGCTTCTGCATAATGTTTTGCTTGAAGAAAAGATTTCACAGCTAGGAAAAAAAAGAGCTTGAAAAGCACTGCACTGAGCCTTTTAGTATCTACTGATGGACTTGGTTGTGCTTTTTGAGGATCTTGGGGACTGATTTTCCCCCCTACTCTTTTTCAGTTGCTTTTTCTGATAAGTTGTGGAACAGAAGCTGAAACATGGCAATTGTAGGGCAGTTTTCGGATAAGAGTGAACACTCCCATCCCCGTGCTGCACCTGGAGTGTTTTCTCCAAGAATTAGTTCCCAGGACTTCTCTTTGCTCCTTGCTTGCAGGCTAAGCAGTGTTGGTTTCCTCATATTCAGTTGCTGGTAATGTTTGTGTTATAGGGGGGCAGTGGTGGGAAAGAATGGAATGCTCACAGGGTTTTGGAGGGACTAGAACTTCAGCTCAGCAGGAGACTGAGTAGTTTATTTATTTATTTTTTTAAAGAGCTTGTCACTTTTTTTTTTAAATCTTTTTTTTTAACATTTTTATTTATTTATGATAGTCACAGAGAGAGAGAGAGGCAGAGACACAGGCAGAGGGAGAAGCAAGCTCCATGCACCGAGAGCCCGACGTGGGATTCGATCCCGGGTCTCCAGGATCGCGCCCTGGGCCAAAGGCAGGCGCCAAACCGCTGCGCCACCCAGGGATCCCGAGACTGAGTAGTTTAACACATGAGTGAGTGGGTCTGTAAAATAGGGCTTATGCTGTGTCTCCATTCTCAGGGCTTGGCAGGTCCTGGTTTCCAGGGCAGAACTTATAAAGTCCTCTCTTTTTTCTGGCGACACAGACCAGCTCATGTGCCTCTTGTTCCCACACAGGCCATCCAGTGAGCTTTCTAGAAAGGCCTCCTTAAACAACAGGGCATGGCCGAGGTCTATTGGCATCTCTTGCCTTCTGTAGTGCCAGGTGTGCCCCTGAATTGTGTAGGCACCTAATGGGGCAACTTGAGGACTTTTTCCAGCTTTAAAACCCAGCCTTGCTTCCTTTATCTGCCTGTTCCCCAAATGCTGCTTCCCCAGCCCTTCCAAAGCATGGTCTCCTCCTCATCCTTCCTAACATCCTCCTTTCTAAACCCTTTGCCATTCTCATGTGAAGAGTGTTCCTTCAGCACTTGCAGAATTGTGCCATCTGAATCTGCACCTATTTATAGATTCATTTATATAAGCAGTTTCGAACCATCATGTTTGGCTTTTTTAAAAAAAGATTTTATTTATTTGACAGCAAGAGAGCACAAGCAGGGGGAGCAGCAGGCTCCCCACTGAACAAGGAGCCCAAGGTGGGGCTCCATCCCAGGACCCTGGGATCATGACCCGAGCGGAAGGCAGACACTTGACTGAGCCACCCAGGTGCCCCTCATGTTTGCCTTTCATTTCTTTTTTGTCAGTGAGGTCTTGGGTAGGAGGAGCAGGGGCTCTCTTTTGTCAGATCTCCGTCCTTCTGTACATCCACTACCATATGCTGCATGCAGTGGACAGCTAAAGATGTGCACGCACAGTGCTGGAGGTGTCCATTCAGCAAGCGTGAGCAGACCTGGCAGGGTACACAGCACAACTCCAGAACCTACTCATCCTCTCTGTACAAAGGGGCCGTTCACAATTTGAGGTTTAACACCTCACCAAGAAAGGCTTTATAAAATGGCGCTTGTCCATTAAATGTCTCAACACACACTTGATAAACATCAGGGTGAAAGTGCAGGAAGTGACTAATCAAGAAGCCTCAAATGGAAAAGTTAGCAGATGGTTGCTAAAAGAAATCAGAAAGCCTGGGGGACAGGGAGGGGTGGGGAGACTTTGTGATGGCAGAAGTGTGCTCTAGATGTTATGACTTTAGGTCATGGTGTGTTGGACTTCACTCTCAGCAAAAAGACTGGTTCTATTTTTTAAGTTTTATTATTTATTTAACAAACGCTTATATAGGAGTTACCATTCTAAGGACCCATTATGAGGTTGGTGCTGTTATTATCTTCCATTTTACAGATGGAAAAACCAAGGCCCAGAGAGTTTAGATAACTTATGTAAGGTCACGCAGCCTAATAAATGGCCAAGCCAGGGCTCAAACCCAGGCAGTCCGATGCCACAGTCCATGCCCTCAACCACATTGCTGTGTTCCTGCTGGGACGTGAAACATGAGGCATATCTCTAGTATTCAAATAAGGCCAATTGCCAGTGAAAAAGTTTTCTTTGAAAACAAAAACAAGAGTTTTTCTATTTCTAGTAATGTGGGGCCCCGGAGAATTGCAGTAATAGCAGGTATTATCATTTAACTCAGTACCTCCTTGTGTGCCAAACACAGCACTATACATGCTTTGCATGCTTTGTGATTTAACCGTCACAACAGTCTTAGAAGTTCAGATATTCCCATCTCACAGATGAGGCTTAGAAAAGAAACTTGCCTAATGTTACCCAGCAGAGCCCTGGAGACTTCTTAGTTCCTAATAGTTCCCATAAGTTAAGGAGTTGGAGGAGAGAAGGAAGTTCCTGCTGCTGGTGCTGCACGCCCCACTCCCTTCTTCCTCCCCAGGGCTGCAGGTGGAGTTCATCAACCCCATCTTCGAGTTCTCCAGAGCTATGAATGAGCTGCAACTCAATGATGCCGAGTTTGCTTTGCTCATTGCCATCAGCATCTTCTCTGCAGGTGCGATGAGGGGCAGAAGGGAAAAGGAGCAAGAGACTTGCATCAAGTGGGGCTGCAGGCCCCATAGGGCAGGAATTGTGGGAGTGGGAGCCCTCCATTGTTGTGCTACCTGGGAGAGGGTGGGGCATGTCCCTATTTGGGGGGTGTGATTTGGGGTGTGGCACTGAGACCCTGGCCACACCTGCTCCTGACCTCTGTTGGTGACCTATAGATCGGCCCAATGTGCAGGACCAGCTCCAGGTAGAAAGGCTGCAACACACTTATGTGGAGGCCCTGCATGCCTATGTCTCCATCCACCACCCCCACGTGAGTCTCCCCAAGTCGCCTCCTGTTCTCCTCCCCACAGGCTCATCCCCAGACACCCCTACTTCCCCTTCAAGTATCCTTCCCTGACTACATTTTGCACAGCTAGTTCTCTACCCATCCCACAATTCCCCTATCCTTGCCCCCCTTCCCTGGGGAGAGACAGACACTATACTTGTCTCTCTCCTTCCCTCAGGACCGACTGATGTTCCCACGGATGCTAATGAAACTGGTGAGCCTCCGGACACTGAGCAGTGTCCATTCAGAGCAAGTGTTTGCACTGCGCCTGCAGGACAAAAAGCTTCCCCCGCTGCTCTCTGAGATCTGGGATGTGCACGAATGACTGCTCTTCCCCCCCATATCTTCTGTTTTCTGAGGCACCTGCCTGCTTCCTAGAGGTGAAGCAGATGGAGAAGGGCAAACATTCCTGGGAGCTGGGCAAAGGAGATCCTCATTGTGGCATTAAAGGAGAGTCAAAGGGTTGGGAGTCTGTGGCTGCTGGGCTGTGAGGGTCCTGCCAACACTGTGCTCTATTTGAAGACTGTACTGAACCCAACCAAGTGAATGGATCTGGGGGCCACTTTGCACAAGGTTTTCCAGGGCCCTGCCCGTCCTGCCTCCACCGCTTCCTGTTTTCCCCACAGGGCCCCAAGAGAAATTCTCCACTGTCATTCTGCGGCTCAGCCATAAATGCCTCGGGGCTGCCTCACTGATAGGTCTGGCGCCGTGTGTACAGAAAGACCACAAGGAAGACAGAATGAGAGAAACTATTTCTGGACCCTGCGGGTGGGGGCATGGCCATTGGTGTGGAAACCGTCCTTTAGGGTCCACCTCCAGACGCTTAAGAGGGAGACAAACCACAGTAACAGCCTTGGCAGTGAGAGGGGACCTCCTTCAACTAAGCCCGCCCTACTGCGGTTTAGATGCCCCCTTCCCCTTTAATGATCCAGGTGGGATAGGGTTCTCTTTCTCAGGGGGGAAGGGGGGTGAATTTTCAGCACAAACACCCCAGCCATGCATGCACCTGTTTTCGTGCGCGCTCTCGTAATGCCTCGGGTTTTCCGTTGGTACCTTAAAAAAAAAAAAAAAAAAAAGGGAGGGCCAACAGTCAGTCCTGTAGGGCCCCAGGCCCTGAGGACCGCGAAGGAAAGTGCCTTGAGGCCAGGGGAGGGTTGGGGCTGTCAGAGGGACTGGACTCCATTTCCCAGCGGGTACCGCGGCACCGTTCACGCCCCCTGCGCTCTGCGCGCTCCCGTGTAGGTGAGCCGGCGGCCACGCCTTCCGGCCTCGGCTCCCACCCCCCCGCCGTCCGTGAGTTGGTAGGCTCCACCTCCGGGCCCGCAGGCTTTGCAGCCCAGGCTGCCGGGCACTTCCAAGCCGCTAGCGGGGGGGTGGGGAGTGGGGGGGGTTGAGGTGTGGGTGACGCTCAGAAAGTCTCAGGAGCAGTTTTATGTTGAGAAGCCGCTTCCACGTTAGTCCACGGTTCGTCGAAAGGGGCTCTCTCACCACGTCAAATTAAAATCCCTTTGTGCAACCTACACAAAAGGTATCCCTTTGGGTCCTCCCCGTGGCACGCTTGGCGCTGGGCCGGCCCAGCGCTCCCCGTCGCCTTCCCACTCCCCCACGGATAGGTGTGTGCGTAGCCGCCTTTCTCCCGAGATTGGCTCCACCCTTCAGCGGACGGCTTGGTGCAGCCCCGTCCCCCCGTGGTGCGTGGTACGGCCCCCGGCCCCCTCAGCCTCCCCCCTCCCTCACGGGCTCCGAGTGGTACGCGCCCCCCGGTGCAGACGCGGAACTGGCGCGCGCGCTCCGAGCGGGCTGGGGCTGGCGCCGGCGAGCTTCCGACGCTCTGCTGCCGGGGCCGTGTGGCTGGGCCTGGCCGGCGCCCCACGGCTCGGGAGGTAGGAAGGTCCGGGCCCTGGAACGGTCTGGGGACGGGGCTCTCCGGGGGAAACGGGCACCAGGGGAAGCCACTTCTGAGGAGGCCCTCAAGGAGTTGGGGGGGCGGGGGTCGCGGAGGGAGGGGGCGGGGCTAGGACTGAGGGCGCTCGGGGCTGCCGAGGGGGTGCGCGCCGGCGCCCCGGGCTCTGCTCTGCTCGCCGCGGCGGGCCTCGATTCCTGCCGGGGTGGCCGGGGCGCGGGTTCGGGGCGGGGGCGGGGCGAACTGTCCAGCAGGTGAGGGGGCGGGCGGGGCTGTCTTGCCGGAGGACCGAGCCGGGATAAGCACCTGGCGCGCGCTCGTGTGCACGCACACCCTATATTTGATCACGATTCGGAGACCATGTGTGGTCTTTTCGAAAAAGAAAAAAAAATTTTTTTTTTGGTGTTTCAAAACTGGAGTCGAGACACTGTTTAATCTTTCCTGCAGCTGCTTGCCTCCTCATCCTCGTGCATCTTTCAGTTCCACCTCTTCCTGTCCCCCCCCCTTCTCCAACCCTGCCTATTGCCTGCCTGCCTTATTGCTCTCTTTCTCCCCCAATGCTGACTAGTCTGTGCTGATGCGCTTGCAAGGTCACTGCCTGGGTAGGAGAGGCGAGAGCCTCCTGTTGTGCTCACGTCAGCAAAGATGTCATATCGCTCTCCGGTTCCTGTGGTTTTACTATGACATCCTGCCCCACACGAGGGACTAGTCCAAAGCGTTGATTATCGTGGCCATTCGTAGGCTGAAAATTCAGAGAACTTAAAAGAGCTATGGATTCTAAATCAGCGTCTGGATGGTGAAGTAGGACTTCAGCAGATAGGTATGCGTTTTCAGCGTGACGCCTTTGGAATATAGGAGCTGAGAACCAGGGACCCCCCCCACCCCCATTAGTAAAAACATGGTTGAGGCAAAAGGCAGAGTCTGAGGCTGGGTTGATACGAAAACAGGATGTGAGTTATAGGTGATATCAGAGTCTTTATGAAAAAGGGAGAGAATGGGGAGAAAAGCCTTGGTTATCTCTGCAATCTGAATAACCAGAGGCAGTAACTGTTGATGAGAGATGAAGTGTGGCTAAAATTCTTTTCTATCACTAGTGCTGAAATAGTCACAAGATCTCAGGGGCCTTGTGATTCTAGAGGGAGATGAACATGGTAGAGCATGATAATGACTTGAGTTTTATCAACTGATTCTCAGTGGCAGGGCCGTTCTCCCACCAAGGCTAGAGGCCTGATGCCCTAAGATGTTAGTAGAAGATGCTTTAGCTGTGATCTTTGAGATTTTGGCCGGAAAGGGCTCTTGATTTTCAGTGTAAACATAGATTTCAAGGCTTAGCCTTGAGCTGTGGCCTTGTAAATTCAGTTTTACTTTAGGATACATTGGCTCTCACCCTAAGCATTTTCCATATAATTATAGGAAGAATTATGCTTTTTACCCATGTCCCGTTTGATTTCTCTATTTCCCTCCCCTTCTTACTCTGCTTGGGAGGAGCAGAGATCAACTTTATAACAGTGCCCACCTTCTGCAGTTTGCTCATGACTCCGTGGCACTGCAGAGAACCAAAGGACTTTTTGGATGGTGGTGATACCTAGAAATGAGTATATGGCATGCATAGAAACTTGGTTATTGGTTGCATGGAAAGAAGATATTTTCTCTCTCAAAATTCAGAACTAGAACAAAGTACAAACTAAAAATCGTTTGGAGAGAAGATAGCCTCATAGTTAGCAGGCGCTGTCAGTGGAAGAGGTGTCTCTAGATTCAAGGAGAATGAATTGTTATGGGCCCTGGCCGACTCTGGAGTAGCAGCTGCTAGCACTGTGCGGTCACCAAGCAGGGGAGGGGCTGTGCCTATGCTATAAATAGTTCTGGGAGCCAGAGTCGCTATGGAGACAATACCGAATCCTATTACCTGCAGGTCCTCTATTGGGAGCAAGAGAAGGGAGGGAGCAGTATTTTGAGGATTTGAGAGTATTGCAGAGCAGTCTATTTATTATTAAGTAGGGAAGAAAAAAGATAGAACTTCTCATTATCTAAATCAAATAGGACCTTAAGCATACAGGGATTGTGCATGTCTGGGTATGGGAGTACACGCAGCAGCCGAGAAGGGAGTGGCGTGTGTGTGTTTGTGTATGTAGGGTTATGGTAATATTCGTGGTAGTATAGCGAAGGAGGTCTTAGTGTGGCCGTGTGTGGAGCACAGAGGTAGAATCCTTATGCACTGAAGATAGCCTTGTAGTGGAGTGAAACATTTTATTTAGAGAAGTGTATGGAGACCCAACAGGTCATAAATTATAATTAAGACCATGTAAGCTTTTCCTAATTTTTGGACTGTGGTTCAGAAATTCCTGTCAGTGCCTCTCCCTGCCCTTGCAGAAATTCTGTTATTTATGCATCTAATTCTTAATTTGTACAAGACGTACAAGGATCAAGTCTCATTTCTGTGTACTGTATTACTGATTCCAACTGTAGGGCTAGAATAGAGGAGAAAGACTATGATTCAGCACCAAGGGCAGAGCTAGTAGCGCTAGCCAGTGGGCCCCTTTCTTGCTTGAAGAGGGAAGAAAAATGGTTTAGAAGAAGCAGTTGGGGCATAGATATTCTTCATCTGAGAGTGCTCAGGGTAGAGTAGCCTGCTGTTGTTATCATCTGAATGCACAGAGCATACAGTTTTTATGGTAGTTTCACATGAAGCTGAATGCAGAATGTTGGAACAGAAAGTAATTAGGTTTTCATGTAGAGGTAGGAGTACAGATTAGTGCTGATTAGAGTCTGATTTGATCCTGATCCACTCTGGAGCTATCCTAAAAGTGACTTCGTTTTGTTATCATAATGACCGAGTCCAGATTAGACTAACTGGGTGTGTTATTCAGAAAGCACCAGGAGTGAGGCTGGAAGTGGGCTGCTTTGTAGGGATGGGGAGGTGAGCCATTATTTGTTCTAATTCTTGATATTTGACTCTGTGAGTTCATAAGCTTAGACCAAGTGCTAGGCTAGGAAAAGTGTCATGTTCTCCCATCTTTAGCACTAAAATGGAAGAGACCTTCTGACCTATGACCCTGGCTGGAATGAAGCTGAGAGGGATGCATCCCTTAGGCACAGCGGTGGATTTTATCAGTACTTTTTTTCCTATTGGACTTGAATTTTTAGATAACATCAGAATTCCTCCTGGGAACAGTGACTCCTTGTGTGGTGCCTTGAAGTTTCTCTGAGATGAACTGATGAATTGGAGCCATGGTGCAGAAGAAGAAGTTCTGTCCTCGGTTACTTGACTATCTCGTGATCGTAGGGGCCAGGTAACCAAGAAGAGACTGATTTTTATCTTGTCATTTGGGATGACCACAACATGTGTGATTATTTCTCTTCCCGATACCCACATTGTTTTGCATAACTCATTTGTCCCCTGTTATTTTTCCTTGATGGGAACATTGGTGCTAGTAGTGAAAACAGCAGTCAGGTGGATTGAGAGTATTGGCCAGAGGAACAGAGACAGAATGAAATTGGTCTTTTTTTTTTTTTTTGAAATTGGTCTTATATAGCATCTTTGTGTTCTTGGGCAAATGTACTTTGTATACCTCAGTTTCCTTAATTTTTAAAAAAAAGTATGCTGTGCTCTTTCTCTACCTGCATATGCTCTGTTGGTAATTCATTAGCTGATATACCTTTAAAAGTGCTAATCATCTTAAAGTGTTAGTAATAATTCCATTGTTGTAATTTCCCTTGCATTTCAAGATAGGTATCTTCACGACAGCACAGACCTCATTTAGCCTACCAGCTAAATGTGGCAAGCAGCACCCATATTTTCCAAGGTCCTGCAGTTAGGTTACTTTATTCAAAATAGTATTTTAAGCTCTATTTCTGGACTGTGGTTAAAATTTGGAACGGCATCCTATCCCTTCAGGCTGCTGAATTTCTCTTTATGTTCTTCAGGCACCCAAGCAGTGATAGTGTGGCCCAGACTCCTGAATTATTACGGCGCTATCCACTGGAGGACCACGCTGAGTTTCCCCTGCCCCCAGATGTAGTGTTCTTCTGCCAACCAGAGGGCTGTCTGAGTGTGCGGCAGCGGCGCATGAGCCTGCGGGATGATACTTCTTTTGTCTTCACCCTCACTGACAAGGACACTGGAGTCACTCGTTATGGCATCTGTGTTAACTTCTACCGCTCCTTCCAGAAGCGTATGCCTAAGGACAAGGGGGATGGGGGGGCAGGGTCCCGTGGGAAGGAAGGACCCCGTGCTACTTGTGCCCCAGAAGAGATTGGCACTGAGAGCTCAGAGAGTGGCTTGTCCCTGCAGCCTCCCAGTGCTGACTCTGCCCCCCCTAATGTGACTCAGTCTCCTCGGGGCAAACCCCGGGCCAAGACGGGAAGCCGCTCCCGCAATAGTACTCTGACATCCTTGTGCGTGCTCAGCCACTATCCCTTCTTCTCCACCTTCCGAGAATGTCTGTACACCCTCAAACGTCTGGTGGATTGCTGCAGTGAGCGGCTGCTGGGCAAGAAACTAGGCATCCCTCGAGGTATACAAAGGTATGGTTTGCCACTGACACTTAGAAGAGAGGGAAGCAGTGAATGATGAGGTATTAATTGGTCTGTGAAGGGCAGGAAATTTCTTCTAAAGCCCGAGGTCCTTCATCTAGCTAGAATGAAGTGTTGTCTTAGATCTTGATGTATGTTTAAGAATAAACTTTTGTTTTAAAAAAAAAAATCAATCATTAAAAAAATAACCCGAGGTCCTTCATATACCTTTTATTTATTTATTTATTTATTTAAGATTTTATTTATTCATGAGACACAGAGAGAGAGAGAGAGAGAAAGAGAGGCAGAGACAGAGGCAGAGGGAGAAGGAGGCTCCATGCAGGGAGCCCGATGTGGGACTTGATCCCAGGACTCCAGGATCTGCCCTGGGCCAAAGGCAGGCGCTAAACCGCTGAGCTGCCCGGGCTGCCCCATATACCTATTTAAACACAGTATATTAGTGCTTCCTAAGGGAAATACTGGGGAATTAGACTTCCTAACACAGGACTGTTTGGAGCTCGATGTCTTATGCAGGCAGGACAATAAGTACTGCTATGTATACATTTTAACAGTGGTTCTCACTCTTGTACATACCCTCTGATCCTAGCCAAGCCCAGAGAGTGGGCATTTCCAGTTGTCATCATTTTTACTGTAAGGTTACACTGTGTTGCAGCGGGGTGTCAGCTCCTGGTGCTTACGTGTCTGTTTCCTGCTGTGTGCTCCTCAGGGACACTATGTGGCGCATCTTTACTGGATCATTGCTAGTGGAGGAGAAGTCAAGTGCCCTTCTTCATGACCTTCGAGAGATCGAGGCCTGGATCTATCGATTGCTACGCTCCCCAGTGCCTGTCTCTGGGCAGAAGCGAGTGGACATTGAGGTCCTACCCCAGGAGCTCCAACAAGCTCTGACCTTTGCTCTTCCAGACCCTTCTCGATTCACCCTAGTGGATTTCCCACTGCACCTTCCCTTGGAACTTCTGGGTGTGGATGCCTGTCTCCAGGTGCTAACCTGCATCCTGTTAGAGCACAAGGTGAGAGAGCCAGCTCTCTAGACCTTTAAGGACAGGGACTATGTCTTTTTCATATGTTTGTCTCTAGGAGGTAACATACACCAGGTACTCCGTTGGTGTGGGTTGAATTAAGGTACAATCAATGGAATGTATTCAGAGGATTGTCCACTCAGTCGAATTATCCTTAACCAGACTTACTTAATGCTTTGGAAATATCAGTAGTTCTGTTCCAATGAGTGGTCCTGGAACTGGGGGACCAAGGACCAGGAAGGTAAGGCATGGGGCAGAGATAATTGTGGAAACTGTGCTCGTGGAGCCCTAGGCATGGTGAAATGGAAATGAAATTATATAGCATTGGAAAAAGAAAGAAAGAGAGAAAGAGAGAGAGAGAAAGAGAGAGAGAGAGAAAGAAAGAAAGAAAAGAAAGAAAAGAAAAGAAAAGAAAAAAGAAAGAAAAGAAAAGAAAAGAAAGAAAAAAAAAAAAAAAAATAAAAAAAAATAAAAAAAAAGAAAAGAAAGAAATGATAGCATTGGAAACTATTTTCTCATAAACCTTATTTATACTGCTGAATGATCCTTCTATGGCTTGTGGCAGGTGGTGCTACAGTCCCGAGACTACAATGCCCTCTCCATGTCTGTGATGGCGTTTGTGGCAATGATCTACCCACTGGAGTATATGTTTCCTGTAATCCCACTGCTGCCCACCTGCATGGCATCGGCAGAACAGGTGAGTTTCAGGCGTTTTCTGGCTTTGTCACCTCTATCTTCCAACTCTGTCCAGCTCTGAGGAAGAACAAACAATACCAAGAAGTTGTAAATCAGTACTCATCTTCAATCCCTTATTTTAACTTACCTGTCGGCAGAACATGACCTCATGTACTGATTTAATGGCAAAACCTATGCTTTTATGGTTTTTACTTACCGAAAGAAATGTTGGGGCACCTGGGTGGCTCAGTTGGTTAAGCATCTGCCTTCAGCTCAGATCATGATCCCAACGTCCTGGGATGAGACCTGCATCAGGCTCCCTGCTCAGCGAAGAATCTGCTTCTCCCTCTTCCTCTGACCCTCCCCGCTGCTGCTTCTCTCTCTCTCTCTCTTTAAGATTTTATTTATTTATTCATAAGAGACACAGAAAGAGAGAGAAGCAGAGATACAGGCAAAGGGAGAAGCAGGCTCCATGCAGGGAGCCTGACGTGGGACTCAATCCCAGGACTCCAGGATTACACCCTGGGCCGAAGGCAGGCACTAAACTGCTGAGCCACCCAGGGATCCCCCTGCCTCTCTAATCAATAAATGAAAAAAAAAATTTTTTTTTTTAATTTTTTAAAATTTATTTATGATAGTCACACACAGAGAGAGAGAGAGAGAGAGAGAGAGGCAGAGACACAGGCAGAGGGAGAAGCAGGCTCCATGCACCGGGAGCCCGACGTGGGACTCCATCCCGGGTCTCCAGGATCGCGCCCTGGGTCAAAGGCAGGCACCAAACCGCTGCGCCACCCAGGGATCCCGAAAAATATTTTTTTAAAAAAGTAAATGTTAATAATAATAGGCTACTGGCTACACTATTGCAGGTATTACATAATATGCAGAATATACATTGTTACCTTTCTAAAATTTAGAAAATTGTGAATACTGAAACACACCTACCCTCAAGAGTTTTGGAAAAGAGATTGTAGATCTACATTTCCTTATCTAAAAAAAAATCATGATTCATTAAGTGATCAAAATAGGTTTAGTTTTTGTTTCTTACTCTCTTTTTTCTTTCCACAGCTGCTGTTAGCTCCAACTCCGTACATCATCGGGGTCCCTGCCAGCTTCTTCCTCTACAAACTGGACTTCAAAATGCCTGATGATGTATGGCTGGTGGATCTGGACAGCAATAGGGTGAGGTTCTTGACTGAGGTATTAGAGTCTAGGACAGGATTGTGTGTGTGTATGTGTGTTTTCCTAGATTATTTCCAGGAAGGTCCTCAGTTGGGTGATCTCTCTTGTGTGACTCCTTGAAATCATTTTTTTACATGCTTAGCTTTTATATTATTGGCTTATGAGACCCTTGGTTAGGACTCAGAGGATTTAGTTTTGCCAGGATGAAGCTATATCTGGAGCAGCATGTGTTGTAGGACCACTACACCTAGGGTGTAGATCACCTAATGGTTTTCCTGGGGTATGGTTTCTGGTAAGTGGCTTTCAGTGAAGATTTAAAATGTATATTAGTAGTCTGTGATGTGAATACATTCAGACTTCGCCAGGAACCCTTATGTGTGTTCGTTGTAAAACTGTAAGAAAAAACACAGTCCTATTAATATGTAGAGATAGTCACCAGCAACATTGAGGTATATTTCTTTCTATATGTATGTGTGCATATCTTATACGTATGTATATATATATATATGTATAAGTAAAATATATTTTCACATACGTGAAATATTCAGTATATAACTTCCTATTTCTGTTACTTACCCTTATGTAAGAAGAATTCCAGAACAGTTAAGTCTAAGATCATGCCTTTTATCTTTTTCCTGGTACAGGTGATTGCCCCCACCAATGCAGAAGTGCTACCAATCCTGCCAGAACCGGAATCATTGGAGCTGAAAAAGCATTTGAAGCAGGTGGGTGAAGAATGAAGAAAGGGAAGGGAGCAGTAGCCACTCTAGGACAGCTATCCTTTCAGACTCCAAGAGGAATAGAATTTCTTAGCTAAGAAGTATGTCCCATTTCTGGGTGTCAGAATGAATCTCAAAAAGGGCTTTTAGATTTTTTTTTTAAGATTGATTTATTTTGAGAGAGAGTATGTGCAAGGGAGAGGAAGACGGAGAATGCGGAGTCCAACATGGGGCTTGATTCCACCACCCTGAGATCATGACCTGAGCTGAAACCGAGAGTCGGACACTCAACTGACTGAGCCACACAGGCACCCCTCATGTCTACCATTCTTTATGGCTGTATAGCGTTCTCTCGGTCTTATCAGGAAGGAGCTAGTCATTTGGATAATTCCTTTTATATTTCCCTCTTGAATTGATCTTTAGGTCCCTGTAGAATGCTTTCTTTAAAAATTCCTCTCTTTGAGTAATCCTTTAAATACATTTTTCATTGATCAATATTCTTCCTCTTCTGCATGCTGAACACAGTACCTGAAGGTAAAATATGACAAGACTCCATTCATTTGCCCTTTTGTGTATGTTATTTGGGACTCCCAGTAGATGCCTCCGTTTTTCTTTTTAGGAATCCTTGTTCTCACTTGAAGGGTCTTCAGGAATCTCTGTATTGTCTTAGTTGCTCAGCAGTACCTCTAGTTACCTGTTTGGGTTTAAATGGGTCATTCTGTAGCATCCCTCTCCCTCTCACTTGCTTCATCCCTGCTGATGTAATAAGGTGTCTTGTTACTGCAGAGACTTGAGGATTGCAAGTTGAGGAAGTTCTCTGCATTCCTTTGCTGTGTTTTCATTCTTGATGATTGCTTTAGTATGATTAATGAGATGGAAAGGTTGATATGTAGAATTGTACTTTAAATGTTTATAGGAAAAAAAAAATGTTTATAGGAGTTAAGATCCTTGGGCTCATTAATCCTGTATTCTTACCCCTGCTACTTAAAGTGTGGTCCATGGACCAGCAGTATTATTGCCTGCAGTTGTTAAAAGTGCAGAATCACCTCAGATATATTAAACCAGAATCTGCATTTTAATAACATTCCCAGGTGACTCCTGGGCTCATTAATATTTAAGAAGCACTACTGATCTAGACCAGTGGTTTTCAAATTGCCCCATGGAGCCTCTTAGTGGCTGATTTAGGCTGGGAACACGGAGCCTGTGGAGTTCTGGGTTCTTTATGTCCTTCAGAGAAACTTTACTTTTACGTGTTTCAGTTGTTTATATTTTTGTATAGATTTTAACTGAAGAACAACATTTCATGGCTAACATAAATTTGAAAACTATTGCCCTGGGCTCCAGATTTGATCAAGTTGCCTTGAGCCAGGTTGGCTTAAACTGAAGGCTACATAATTCAAATTATCTTCTAAAGGTTAAAGTATTTAGATTCTTATTTCAAACACTCTTTCCTAGGAGATGAGATTGGCTAGCTGCCCAGGAATCTGTGTTCCATAGGGGATTTCTTGTTTTTCCACAGGCCCTTGCCAGCATGAGTCTCAACACCCAGCCCATCCTCAATCTGGAGAAATTCCATGAAGGCCAAGAGATCCCCCTTCTCTTGGGTAGGCCTTCTAATGACTTGCAGTCCACACCTTCCACTGAATTCAACCCACTCATCTATGGCAATGATGTAGATTCTGTGGATGTTGCAACCAGGTATGACCAAGTTGACTAGATAATCACGAGCTCTTAAACTGGGTTCTGCTCTGTTGGTAGTTATATTTGCCAGCTTAGTAAACGCAAAGAGAAGAACTAGTTCCTCATACTCCCAGGCCTTTTAGACCTTGGGTAAAGAAAGAGATTGTTGATTGTTTAAGATCCCTCTCCCTTAGATGTTGGAAGCCTGTGAAGTGATGGCTCGGGGAGGTGATCATAGCAATCCTTACAGTGCGAGGTGTGGGACTCGGATTATCTCACCATCCCCTTCTTCCCCAGAGTGGCCATGGTCCGTTTCTTCAACTCCCCCAACGTGCTGCAGGGCTTTCAGATGCACACACGTACCCTGCGTCTCTTCCCGCGGCCTGTGGTAGCTTTTCAAGCTGGCTCCTTTCTAGCCTCACGTCCCCGGCAGACTCCTTTTGCTGAGAAACTGGCCAGGACACAGGCTGTGGAGTACTTTGGAGAATGGATCCTTAACCCCACCAACTATGCCTTCCAGCGAATTCACAACAGTGAGTCCATCTGCCCTCTGCTCTGCCCCATCTTCTGCCCTTGTCCCCTGATGGCTCTTCCCTTTGCTGTTTCCTTTTCTCATCTGCGACCTGCTCCTTCCATTCCTATTTTGCTCTAGACTTTTTCCTGTCTTTCTTTTATGTTTTGCTTGTTTGTTTGTTTTTTTCTCCTTGTTGGTAACTCCATTCTTTTTTTCTCTTTGGGTAGACATGTTTGATCCAGCCCTGATTGGTGACAAGCCAAAGTGGTATGCTCATCAGCTGCAGCCTATCCATTATCGAGTCTATGATAGCAATTCCCAGCTGGCGGAGGCACTGAGTGTGCCACCAGAGCGTGACTCTGACTCTGACCCTACTGATGACAGGTGAGCAGTAGAACCACTTTTTAAGGTAAAGAGGCTCTCACTGTCCCTTATTGAGCATGATGGCAAAGTCTCATAGGACTTAGATGTTAGTCTTTGAAGCCTTGGTTATATTTTGCTTGATTGTTTTGTGTTAACTTTCTTATTTTATCTTGTTCCCTGGCCTTGAGTTAACAGTGCACCTCTATTTTTTTTAGATATATTTATTTATTTGAGAGAGAGAGCATGTCCACGAGCACAGGGAGAGGCAGAGGGAGAGGGAGACAAACAGATGTAGGACTTGATCCCACGATCCTGAAATCATAACCTGAGCTGAAATCAAGAGTTGGGTGCTTAACCGAGCCATGCAGATGGCTTTTTTTTTAAGCTTCTAATTTTAATTCCAGTGAAGTTAACATACAGCGTTATATTAGTTTCAAGTGTACAATACAGTGATTCAGCAATTCTACACATTAGTGCTTACCGTGCTAAATGTACTCTTTAATCCCCTCACCTATTTCACACACACCCCTCCCCCCACCTCCTCGCTGGTCATCATCAGTTTGTTCTATATTGTTAAGAGTTTCTTTCTTGGTTTCTTGGTTTGTATCTTTTTTTTTTTTCCCTTTGGTTGTTTCATTTTTTAAATTCTGCATATGGGTGAGATTGTATGGTATTTGTCTTTATTTATTTTGCTTAGTATTATACTCTGGCTCCATCCGTGTTGCAGATGGCAAAATTACATTCCTTTTTATGGCTAATATTCCTCTGTATGAATGTGTATGAGAGCCCTTCCTTTTGTATTTTTTCCTAATGCTGATAGCTGATTCTTTTCCCTGCTCCTCCTTTCCATTATGTTTTTATTTTTGTTTTTATCTTTATGCTCTTCACTCTGCAGTGGCAGTGATAGTATGGATTATGATGACTCAAGCTCTTCCTACTCCTCCCTTGGTGACTTTGTCAGTGAAATGATGAAATGTGACATCAATGGTGATACTCCCAGTAAGTGTCCTTGGGGGAGATTGGCTGGCAATGGGCAGGGTTTGGGGCTCTGGGACAGTACAGTCTGTACCTTGGATGTTGGCAGATGTGGATCCATTGACACACGCAGCCCTGGGGGATGCCAGTGAAGTGGAGATTGATGAGCTGCAAAACCAGAAGGAATCAGAGGAACCTGGCCCAGACAGTGAGAACTCTCAGGAAAACCTGCCACTGCGCTCCAGCTCCAGCACCACTGCCAGCAGTAGCCCCAGCACTGTCATCCATGGAGCTAATTCTGTACGTGAGGACTTAGAATGGTACATTCTAAGTGAGACCTGATAGTTGGGATATGGGCCATACCTCTATTAGAGAGATGAGGCTGAAGCTGTTAATTTGCCTCTTTCTTCACAATCTTCCTGTCTTCCTTTCTGTAGATCTCCTAGCTTAGAGCCTGGGAGACACAGTTTGACTCCAGAAGGAACTCATTAGGCTTTTTCAGGACTTAGCTAAGATCTGTCTTGCATAGTTTATAGAGACAGAGAACAGAGGTGTCACAGAGTTCTTTTCTCACATGTTCCCTTAGGATAGGAGATGGGAACCTAATAGGCCTGGCGTGGCCCTGCTAAACTGAGAAATAGGAAGGTGTCGCTGGGCACTAGGTAACCAGGTTTTATTTAATGTGGCCTTTAGGAACCTGCCGACTCAACGGAGGTGGACGATAAGGCAGCAGTAGGTGTCTCCAAGCCCCCCCCCACAGTGCCTCCCAGCATTGGCAAGTCGAACGTGGACAGGCGTCAGACAGAAATTGGAGAGGGGTCAGTGCGCCGGCGAACCTATGACAATCCATACTTCGAGCCCCAATATGGCTTTCCCCCTGAGGAGGAGGATGATGAGCAGGGGGAAAGTTACACTCCCCGATTCAGCCAACATGTCAATGGCAATCGGTGAGAGCTTGGGGATTCCTTCGAGATGGGTGACTGAAGGACCTCACTACAGTGGACCCCGGGTGAGGGTTAATCAGAAAGTTGGAGAAGTCTGGATGCTCTGGTTGCCTGCCATCTCAAGGTGGTGTTTTGATCTAGGCATATAGAAGTTGTGGGAAGGGAGCAGTGGCAGCAGTGTAGCATAAGGCCCACATTCCCAAGACTAGGTACCCCTGCCTGGGGCTCATAGGTGCCACTGTGCATTCAAGGGCTCAAAAGATGCTGCGGCCCAACAGCTTGAAACTGGCAAGCGACTCAGACGCAGAGTCAGACTCTCGAGCGAGCTCTCCCACCTCCACCGTCTCCAACACCAGCACCGAGGGCTTCGGGGGCATCATGTCTTTTGCCAGTAAGTGCCTTCAGCTCTCATGCCTTTGTCACATTTTCTCTATAGTAGGCCCTGGCCATGGTGGATGCTTCTTAGAACTTTAAAGGTAGAGATGGATTGGCATTATTATCAAGTCCCAATTCAGTTTGTTTGGGTGATAGTGAATAAGGAATTTTCATGGGAGTTTAGTAAAGGACAGGGACAAAGTAGTCTTTATCCCCAGAGGTTTCAGTCTATCTCAGGTAAGATAGCTGGTCAACTAAAAGGTAGTCATTGTATTTTTTTCTTTCTTTTTTTTTTTTTGAGAAGTAGTCATTGTACTAAACATCATATATATATTTTTATTTTATTTTATTTATTTATTCATGAGAGACTCCGAGAGAGAGAGGCAGAGACACAGGCAGAGGGAGAAGCAGGCTCCATGCAGGGAGCCTGATGTGGGACTCGATCTCAGGTCTCCAGGATCATGCCCTGGACCGAAGACAGGTGCCAAACCGCTGAGCCACCCAGGCTGCCCCTAAACATCATATATTTTGTAGAAATATTCTGGTCAAGTTTGATTTGGGTCTGTATCTAATAATACCTTCTTTGCCTGGTGAAGGACTTTTTCATGAACTTGCTTTAAAATCTATAGGAGGTTGACTTTTGTGCCTAGAGAATATTTCCAGAAATGAGGGGTGGTATAAATTAAAGATTGGGGACAGACCAGGGATCAGAGAGAGCCAACATCAGGGATAATTATGATTGTGAGTTTTTTCAGAAGCTAGGTAGGGACAGCACTAGCTTCTGATCAAAAGTGCATTAACTGTCAGCTTTCATGTGGAGTTAGCATTGAAGAGAGACTTGGCTGTTACCATGGAAGGTGGAGAGAAAGTTGTTACTGGGTTTTGAGCAGTCCTGGCACTTTGCCCCTTTGTTTGCCATAAATTATAGACTTAGTCCTTTCTAAGTCTATAATTTAGAAAGGTAGACCAGAAGTACTGAGATTATATTTGACAAGGAGGAAGATGGAGATGATGGTGCAGTCATCAGCTTTGATTCCTTATGCTCCTAACCCATCACTCTCACGCCCTTCCCTTGACAGGCAGCCTGTATCGAAACCACAGTACAAGCTTCAGTCTTTCAAACCTCACACTGCCGACCAAAGGTGCCCGAGAGAAGACGACCCCCTTCCCCAGTCTGAAAGGTAACTACAGTCCTCCTTCTGTCAAACCAGGATTCTCTGGGAGATATTTCAGGCCTCTGGGTGCTTGTCAGGAGCCCTGTGTATGACGACTCATTTGATCTGGCTGTTGCCCCTCATACCGCTTCTCATGGCTTTCATTGCACACTGTGGGCTCTGACTGGTTTTCAGATGGAAACAATCTTCATAGCTGAAGAAAAGGCCCTGTTATGTCATTTAGGATAACAGCAACTGTGAGATTACTGTTGTTTCCGAGGGGAGCTTTGTCAGATGTACATAATTAACAGGGATCATCAGCTGCCACCAGTCCTCTGCCAGGTTCCTACTGAACGAGCAGAGTTTGAACCTCATCCCAAGGAGCTAGCCTGCTGGGATGGTTGTGAGAGCCTGGCAGTGTTTATAGAGCCAGGAAGCCTCTTACTTTGGCTTCATGTCAACTTGGGCCCCCTGGGTGCACCAGGTGGTATTGGTTGGCTTCTAAGAGCAGTTAAGACCTTATTTAATTTTATTTTATTTTCTTAAAGATTTTATTTATTTATTCATGAGAGACAGAGAGAAAGAGAGGCAGAAACACAGGCAGAGGGAGAAGCAGGCTCCATGTAGGGAACCCCATGTGGGACTCGATCCTGGGACTCCAGGATCATGCCCTGAGCCAAAGGCACTCAACCACTGAGCCACGCAGGCGTCCCCCTTATTTGATTTTCATTTGTGATCTCTGAGAGTCTGAAGGGCTCTTCTGAATTTACTCTCTGACTTTCGTTTATTTTCTCTAGATATTGTGCTGAGATAATTAATTATAGCAGAAAGCATAATGACAAGCAGCTCTGTATATATTTTAACTAACTCCTCTTCCCAGTGATTAAAAGCTCCGGGAATCTAAGGAGTGTTCTTTGGTGGGCTGGGAATATCAAGTAGATGGGCAAAGGGACAGAACATCTAGTGGTGCAAGGGGTTAACCAGCGCTGTGGCACAAACCCACACATGACTCAGTAGCTTAAGGGTGGAAAAGTGGTAGCGTCACTGGCTTCACTTGATGCACTTGGGGAGGAAAGCAGTTGAAATGCATCCATCGCATGCTGATGCTTCACTTCATTTGTTGCCCTTCTCACTCCCATCCGCCTCCCATCCTCACACCCCCACCTACTTCCCATGACAGCATCTGCAAGATGGGTCTCCTCTCCCTGCATACCAGCAGGCCCTCCTATGCTAGATGTTTCATGAAATCCAGCGGTCCCTCTTTCACGCATGTGCCTGTTGAGTACCTGAAGATCCCTCGTGTCATTTACCCTGCCCCTGGCTTTTAGAGACCGTAGTCTTAAGGATGGTCTTTCCTAGAGCCTTGGTGGTTTCCTGATCTCTTGGCTTCCAGCTCTGAGGTGCCTGAGAACTAAGGTTATGTGCACTAAGCTTTGGGAAAATCCTCAGATTGTCTGACTTACAGCTCCATTGAGGGGAATAGGGGTTGTGGTATCATGGTGCACCTACTAATTGTGTATTTTGTGTCCCAGTATTTGGGCTAAATACTCTAATGGAGATTGTTACTGAAGCCGGCCCCGGGAGTGGTGAAGGTGGGTCTTGCCCGTGAGCTGTGCATGATCTTTCTTTTCCTAGCATCTTCCGTGCCTGCCTGAGGGCCATCCTCCTCATGGAGCAAGCGGTATCACATGAGTGACCTGCCTTGCCCCGTCCCCCGTGACACCCGTGCTTGCCCATGGGGCGTGCTGCTGGTGCATGTGGAGTGGCCTGAGTCTCCATCCCCACTTCCTCCACATTGCCATGGCTGGTTTCTACCTGTGTGTGATGCCCTGGGGCCACCCTCACCCAGCCCTTCTGGGGAATGGGTGTGGAATGTGGCTCCCCACGGCGGTGCTGACACAGGCTACAGACCACAGTAGTGATGTCTCTCATTCCTACCTCCCTGGCTGTAGGAAACAGGAGGGCCTTAGTGGACCAGAAGTCATCTGTTATTAAACACAGCCCAACAGTGAAAAGAGAGCCTCCATCACCTCAGGGTCGATCCAGCAATTCTAGGTAATAAATGACTGAACTGTTTCAAAAGTTCTATGATAGAGGTAGCAATTGCTGTACCACACTTCAGGGTTGCTCAGGAGTAGGAGAGCACCTCCCATTTGGGTAGATGAAATCATTCCTTGTGAGCACTGCCCATTCTGACTGACTCCCCGTGCGACGGTAGTAGCCCACACCGGCGAGGAGAATGAGACTGCTGTGCTGGGTACGCAGGCAAACCAGGCCCTTGGCAGGGGGTGTGGGGCTGGGAGGCAGGGGACTTGGATGTTTGGAGACCTGTTTCCGTGTTGCCCCTGGAGGCAAACATCTAGTCTGGTGAAAGGGGTGGGTGCTCTGCAAAGAAACTGATTACTACAGAAGTGGTGTGTGGACCCCATAGTGAGAACCAGCAGTTCCTGAAGGAAGTGGTACACAGCGTGCTGGATGGCCAGGGTGTTGGCTGGCTCAACATGAAAAAGGTGCGTCGGCTGCTGGAGAGTGAGCAGCTGCGAGTCTTTGTCCTGAGCAAGCTGAACCGAACTGTGCAGTCAGAAGATGATGCCCGGCAGGACGTCATCCCCGATGTGGTCAGTGTCCAGGGTGGGGAGCTGGAATCAACTGGAAGAGGGACCTGGACACCACAGGCAGGTTTGCCAACTCTGGCCCCTGGGTTATTGTTGCAGGAGATCAGCAGAAAGGTTTACAAGGGGATGTTAGACCTGCTCAAGTGCACAGTACTCAGCCTGGAGCAGTCCTATGCCCACGCAGGTCTGGGTGGCATGGCCAGCATCTTTGGGCTTCTGGAGATTGCCCAGACCCACTACTATAGTAAAGGTAGGGATTACAGCAGCTGGGCAAGCGCTGTCCACAACTCTCCCACTGATCTCTGAAGAAAGCAAACTTGTTCTTCTACAGGTTTTCCAGGGCCAAGCTACTTCCCATCAGGCTTCGGGATTTTATTTTTTTAATGCATGTTTATACGCACTGGGTATTTTTCTGTCATGAAAAATAAGATACCTGCTTTACTTTTCTTGTACTTCATTCTGTATCTTCCTGTATCCTTGCTTCTCCCACCTCATTCCCAATAACTTGATTCTCACTGTCTATTTTGACCCCTTCCTATATTCAATCTTTTCCTAGAACCAGACAAGCGGAAGAGAAGTCCAACAGAGAGTGTAAATACACCAGTTGGCAAGGATCCTGGCCTGGCTGGGCGGGGGGACCCAAAAGCTATGGCACAGCTGAGAGTTCCCCAGCTGGGCCCTCGGGCGCCAAGTGCTGCAGGAAAGGGTCCCAAAGAACTAGACACCAGAAGTTTAAAGGAAGAGAATTTTGTAGCATCTGTTGGTATGTATCACTATGTTTGGTGTGGTGGAGGGAGGGTTCTGGCTTCGTAAATACCTCTCCCTCCTTCTTTCAGTTCATCCAGAATCCTGCCTTTCTTTTCCCCATGCTTTACTTTCTAGAGAGGGAGGTAGGTCTGCATCCATTTCTGATGGTATTTCTTTATACTTCTTTATCCCTTATGCTTCCTTTACAGGCTTCCCCACCCTCACCTATATCTTAGAGGAAGAATAGAAGTTTTGCTTAGAAGGCCTAGTGAGGTTTAGTGCAGGGAGTCTGAGCTATATTCCTGGTCCCTCTTTTTACTGACATCTGGATTTCTTCACACAGTGGAGAGCCACGTGAGCTCCTGGAAGCTATAGGAAAGTTTAGGGATGCGTCTTTGGCCTATAAAATTATGATTGTCTGGGCCAGTTTACTCCCATCCAACCATTACACTAACCTCAAATTTGCTTCTCTGGGGTATGTCCAGCAGCGCATTTCCCTGGGTTCTAGACCTCAAGGTATAGGTTTCTGAATCAACTTCTCTTTAAAAGTTTCCTTACTGAACTTGATTAAGAGCTTGTTGACATTTAGTGTTTCTCCATTCCCACTAAGGCAGTGCCTTAGTGAGCCCTCTGGGTGTCACCTCCTTTTGACTCACTCTGTATTTGACCTTGAGTCATCTAGGTTGTGTCTTTTTCTGGTTCCGTTTCCCTGGGCAGTATGCTTGTAACTGTTGCTTCTTCGCCACACCACTGGCAGTTGTCTTATGCTCCCATTAATGGTGGTGAGGAACCAGTTGCCTTCACTGGGGAGCTACCCTTCTCTAGCCAGCACAGTAGTGTCCTAGAGGCAGTCAACTCTGCCTTCCTCCTGCTTGACGGGTCTAGCATAAGTACCCGCCTGCAAATCTGAAGGTCTGGAGTTTTTGTCCTGTTCTGCCACCAGCTAGGAATGAGACTTTGGGCAAAGCACTTTCTCAGGGTCTTTCTGTCTGCTCATCTGGGAAATGAGGAGTTGGATTATGTAGACACAAGTTCTTCCAGGAAAAGAATGCCACCATTAATGTTCTTTCTTCTTTACCCCAGTGAAGATGCTATTCTTGATCATTTCGTGTTCTGTGTCACCTTTACCAGAAGCATTTTTCCAGATGATTAGCTAAGAATGGGTCACTTGGCAGGGCAGACACTGATTCTGAGGATGAATTGGATTTTTAGTAGCAGCAAGGAGGGATGCTAACTGCCTGCGTGAGTGGCAGTTCTATCTGATGTTCTACAGGGTTTTCACCACCACTTTAAGGTTCAGGTTAGGAATTAAGAGTCTTTAGTTCATGAGTGGGGGGTGGAAAGGCATTAGGTCTCTTGATTTGTTTAACCTCCCAAAATGAAGATCCCTTTTTAGCTCTTGATTTGTAATCTTATGCCTGAGACTGAATCAGCTTGGGTGGGTGGGTTTCCATTCTGTGACCAGCCTCTGACTCTGTCTGTCTTTCTCTCCTGCTTACATTGCATCTGGGGTAGAATTGTGGAACAAGCACCAGGAAGTGAAAAAGCAAAAAGCTTTGGAAAAACAGAGTAAGGAACAAATGCCCCTTCCTGTTCCCAAATCTCCCATACCTGCCAACTCCCCAGGCCCAGTTGGGGCAGGCTCCCTTTGTCAGCCCCACCCCAAATTTGCTCTTGGGGGGTATTTGGAATGAAAGCAGGTAGGTGGTATGTGATTCACAGGTATATGGCTTGTAGGCTGCTTCTTTCCCCTTCTCGTCCTAGCAATCAGGCTGTAATCAGGGTGTCTACGAGTAAAGTCCCTTAGAACTTGGTTCTCTATTGCTCCAGAGTTGGTGGGGAGAATGTTTGCCTATTTCAGTGCCCCTCATTGGCTGATCTCTCCCTCACCCATTGGAAGGCCTGTGGGAGCAGTTGGCAGAGATGGTTGCTGTCCCCCCGTGTTGAGTCTGTAGCTTCCTGGCTCTCTCTGGTGGCTTGCCTAGGCACGCTTTCTTGCTTTCTGTCATTCTGTCCTTCTGCCATAACGTGGTGGGTGGGTGGGGAAAAGTGAGGGCAGTTTTTATTTCAAATATAGAAAGTTGTTGAGTTGGGGTAGTCACTGTCCACGGAAACAGTTGGTGTTTCTGTATCTTGTTGGACCTGTCTTTTTCTAGATCCTTTAGATACATTTGTTGGGGGAAGCACTGAGTGACCTGGGGACTCTTAATGGGTTTCACACACCAGTGAAGCTCCAACTCTGAGTGTAGTGGAATGTGGTTTAGACATTTGTTTGTGGAACTTTCTGTTTTAGAATGATTTGCTCAGAATTTTCTCAGGTTGTGAAGATGGCTTCAGAACCCCTTAAGAACAGGTTTAATTTGTCCTACTTGGTTCTTAAGGCATCTGGGGACTTCTTCCAGTGGGGCCTGATATGAAGGCAGTCCCTGGAAAGGTGACTGGGTCACACTGAGCCGGTCGGGGACCAGGCTGTGTGCTGTCCCACTCCCTTCACCAGCCTGCCCCTGGCCTTTGTGTGCTGAGTGACAGAGGTTTTCCCCTACCCAGGGCCTGAAGTCATCAAACCCGTCTTTGACCTTGGTGAGACAGAGGAGAAAAAGTCCCAGATCAGCGCAGACAGTGGTGTGAGCCTGACATCTGGTTCCCAGGTTTGTGACAACCCTGTTGAGAATTGTGAGCACTAAATTTGCTATCTCAGAGTATTTAAGTTAAAAAAAAAGACAACCTAAAAAACAACATGCATGCCCGGTAATAGGAGAATGATGAAATAAGTGTGATATATCCATATGATATGGTATTAGTATCTATTGAAGACAAAAATTTGGTGACGTGGAAAAATGTTTTATAAAGCTACATGCAGTATATACTTCCTGTTTTATTTTTAAAACGTATGTAGAAAAAACTGAAAGGAAATATATACTAAAACCTTAGCAGTGATTAACGTCAGTGGCAGGTTTATCGTTTATTTTTGTTTCCTTATTCTTCCATGTATTTTCTATAGCGAGCGTGTATATCTTTAATGTTTATTATTTTTTGTTATGCAAGTCATGTATATCTTATATTCAGGAAAAAATATATTTTTCATGTCCTACTTAGGGATAATAATAGTAGGTTGGGGTTGAGGAGAAGGAAGAAAATACAATACCTCCTCTAATGTGTTTGAGTCCCCTTATCGTTTCAGAGGACTGATACAGACTCTGTCATTGGTGTGAGTCCAGCTGTTATGATCCGAAGCTCAAGTCAGGACTCTGAAGTTAGCACCGTGGTAGGGGAACACCACACTGGCATCTCGGTGGGTGGGGTGTGAATTCCCCTTTGGAAAAGGGCTGCTTTCTCCCTTGGAGGCTCTTAGTCTTATGTCAGCTTGGTTCTCACGGTGGAGATGCTCACCTATCATAGGTCTGTGTGCGTGGGATCAGACCCTGAGATTTCACCCAGGGCTTCTCATCTTGTAAAGAAGGTACTTCCAGAGGCTATCTGACACACCTTTGAAGTTCAGTGCTTTTGCTTTTTTTTTTTTTAATGGCGGTAGAGACCTCTAACAGCTGGGCATTTCTGGGACCCCTTCACTGGGGAATATTCCTTACTACCTTTCTTTCCTTTCCAGGTGAGTAATAGTTCTGGAGAGACCCTTGGAGCAGATAGTGACCTGAGCAGCAATGCAGGTGATGGACCAGGTGGTGAAGGCAGCGCCCACTTGGCAAGCTCTCGGGGCACTTTGTCTGATAGTGAAATTGAGACCAATTCTGCTACCAGCACCATCTTTGTAAGTTTTGTTTACTAACAAAGGAGATCATTTCTTTCATGGGAGGGGAGTGGGTTAGAAAAGAATGAAAAGTTAGGGGCAATTAGAAAGAAAGACGAAGGAATGGATTATCCTCATAATATTTGGCTTCAAAGAAAAGGTTCCCTAAGGCTTTTTTCGGAGTTATTTGACTCCATGATCTGGGGCTTTTAGGACCCTCTCCTGAATCAGTGATGCATTGGGCTCCCCACCCAGTCAGATAAGGGCTTCAAATCCTATGTAGCAATTATACCCATATTTACAGTAGACAAAGTGATAGATGCCTTTGTGGCAATGACAGCTCTCATTTTTTATCAGTCTGCCTCTTGCTATGGAATAGTTTGGTTTTATTCCAGTCACTGCTTTATTTAGCATTTAAAAATAACATTTTATTTTAGTATGTTTCTAACGCTATTTGGTATTTCTATTCATTAATAAATAGCTATTAAGTGATTTACTAAGAGGTATATCCTGTACTAAAGAAAGAGGGATGAATAAGATGTAATTCTCACTTTCAAGAAGTTTGCAACTCAGTATGTTGCTGTGACTAATCTCCTCTGACAGGTGAGGGGAACAAAGCCTTAGGAGAAAAAGCACTTGCCCTACATCCTACAAAAAGCCAATGATCAGTTGGAATTAAAGTAATTCTGTTTAGTCCTTGCCTTTAAACACCCTGCTTTCTGGTGTATACATGCCTCTGATGGTAGCATTAAGCACTCTGATACGCTTGTCACTTTATTAGACAGAGTTGAGAATGGATATTCTTTACAGGAGCTTGTAGGGAGAATGGAAGATGAAATTTAAATGAAATCAGGTATTTAACACTGGTGATCATCCCCACCCTCAGAGCTTTCTATGTGTTTCTAATAGAGCAAATGACATCCCTGAGCAAAGGTAGAAAATGGGATTGAGAGTCAGGAGAGCTATTTGAGTTAATGGACCTTAACTCTCCTTGAGTCTAAATAGACGATTTTAATGAGAGTATTTTAAATCCTTCTAGTGTGCCTCCATTCTGGAGGTTAAGATAGACATTATAGGCTAGCAATCTTGTAAGAAGCCATTCAGCTGTGTGCTGCTTTCTTGTCCCCTTCCTGAGACAAATTCTAACTTGTTCTATGTCGGTGGGCAAGGGCTGTTTTCGTACAGTTGAGTTGCTGAGAGCAATTACCTAAATTTCTTGGCTCAAAAACAGGCTGTCTTAGCAAGAAAAAAAAAATAACATTAAGTCAGTATGGTCCGTTGAACAAAGAACTGGGTTGTGAACCTGGAGTCTGGTGTGTAGACACACTAATGAGGTGTTGCCTTAATAACCTTTGATCGGGCCCTTCTCTGCCTATGCTGTTGCATGAGTTGTGAAATGGGCATGAAATCTGCCTCTTAATCCATTTGAAATCTTTTTGAATGAATAGAAAGTCTAATATTGCAGAAATGGCAGATATTTCTAAGACATGGTTGGAAAGAGGAAATTAACATTTATCCAATACCAGTCATGAGCCAGACATTGTTAAGTGCTTTACATGTATTTTCTAATTTAATTCCCATAATGGGGGATGCCTGGGTGACTCAGTGGTTGAGCATTTCCCTTTGGCTTAGAGCATGATCCCATGTTCCTGGAATCAAGTCCCACATTGGGCTCCCCACAGAGAGCCTGCATCCCCCCCTACCCCCTGACCCCCGCCTATGTCTCTGCCTTTCTCTCTGGGTCTCTCATGAGTAAATAAATAAAATCTTTTTTTTTTTTTTAAGATTTTATTTATTCATTTATGAGAAGCACAGAGAGGAGAGAGAGAGCGGCAGAGACACAGGCAGAGGGAGAAGTAGGCTCCATGCAGGGAGCCTGACGTGGGACTCGATCCCGGGTCTCCAGGATTATGCCCCGGGCTAAAGGCGATGCCAAACCGCTGAGCCACTGGGGCTGCCCTAAATAAAATCTTTTTTTTTTTTTTAATTCCCTAATGGTCCTATGAGGTAAATACTATTAGTCTTCCTTTTACAGTTGAGGAAAACAAGACTCAGATAAGCTAAGTTTTATATTTCAGATCACACAGCTAGTAAGAGACAGATATCTGAACCTGGGTTAGTCTGACTTCAAAAACCAGTGTTCTTTCTGCTACAGAGAATTTGCCTTATTTATTTATTAATTTTAAGAGCAAAGAGTTCTTTTCTTTAAGATTTTTTTTAAAATTTATTCATGAGAGACACAGAGAGCAAGGCAGGACATAGGCAGAGGGAGAAGTAGGCTCCCTATGGGGAGCCCGATGAGGGACTCAATCGAAGGACCCTGGGATCATGATCTGAGCCAAAGGTAGATGCTCAGCCACTGAACCACCCAGGTGCCCAAGAGCAAAAAGTCTTACAGAGACTAAACGGTAAAGATAAATAAAATGAGAACATGATTGCATGTTTTAGGAGGCAGTAACAGAAGCAGCATTATCAGATTGACTTCTGGTCAAATCCTTGAGGCAGGCAGAGTAGCAAAAAGCAGGACTACTAGAGTATATGTTGCTAATGAAGGGTAACAGGTGTGTGGACCTCTCAATGAACTGCATGGTTTATTTTGGCCTGTCATTACCTTGGGCAGCTGACCTATCATCTCTTCTTTGTAGGGGAAAGCCCATAGCTTGAAGCCAAGTGTAAAGGAGAAGCTGGTGGGCAGCCCAGTTCGCTCTTCCGAAGATGTAAGCCAACGGGTCTATCTGTACGAGGGACTCCTAGGTGAGAAACAGACTGGGAAGACCTTTTGCTCTGGAAGAAAGCTGGATTCGGCTGGGGAAGAGGGTATCACTGAACCCATAGCTGCTTAGCTTTGTGCTGATCTCAGTGCTGATGTTAGAGGGTGTTTTTATATCTGAAGAAGGTGACTTACTGGGTTTGGAAAAAGCAGTAGGTGAGCACTAGAAGAGACTGGATTTTCATATTAATCAACAGCCTCTGTCTTTCTGTCTGTCTGTCTTTCCTTTCTTGCTACCATGGTCCTTCCTGCTCACAAATTGGCAGGAAGGGACAAAGGATCGATGTGGGACCAGTTAGAGGATGCGGCTATGGAGACCTTTTCTATAAGTAACCACCTTTCTTTGTGTGCTGTGATCATCCCTCCTCCTCGGGAGGGGCTGGGCCTCACCTGGAGGAGCCGGGGCTGGTGGCAGGAATGTTAGTTCTGGGGTGGAGAGGCTCATGTTTCCTTTGTCTAAGAATTTGTCCCTTTTACCTAGAGTTTACTCGTGGTTTGGCAGCTGTATTTTTATATGTTAAATATGCCCCTAGAAAAATTCTATTCCACACAGGCAAAGAACGTTCTACTTTGTGGGACCAAATGCAGTTCTGGGAAGATGCATTCTTAGATGCTGTGATGTTGGAGAGAGAAGGGATGGGTATGGACCAGGGTCCCCAGGAAATGATCGACAGGTATGAGACTTAGTAAACACTTGGAAAATGCAAATTCACCCTCTTCTAAGTGAGTTCTGTGGTCTCCCCACTGAGGACCAACTTGTCTCTGATCTCCTACTTAGGTACCTGTCCCTGGGAGAACATGACCGGAAGCGCCTAGAGGATGATGAAGATCGTTTGCTGGCCACACTTTTGCACAACCTCATCTCCTACATGCTGCTGATGAAGGTAATGCCGATTTTACTTGATGCCAGAACGGCAAGGCTTGTTCCTATCACCTAAATTCTGGGGCACTTGGGAAACTGTCAGAATATCTTACTAGGGCTCTCTTGCTGATTGAAAGTGTGAGGTCTCTCTGAAGCTGCCAGGCTTTTGTGCTAAGGAATGTTGTAAAGATGATTGGTGATTCCATACCATTTGTTTTGAATTTTATTTTGTTATTATTTAAAAAAAAATTTTTTTAAAGTAACCTATACACCCAACATGGGGCTCACAGCCCCAAGATTAAGAGTTGCACACTCAGGGTGCCTAGGTGAGACAGTCAGTTGAGCATCTGACTCTTGTTTTCTGCTGGGGTCATGATCTGAGGATCATGGGATCAAGCCCCGTGTCAAGTTCTGCACTCAGTGTGGAGTGCCCCTCCCCGCCCCACTTTCTCTCTGAAATAAACAGGTTCATCTGGGGGATACAGTTGGTTGAGCATCTGACACTTGATTTTGGCTCAGGTTATGATCTCAGGGTTATGAGATCAAGCTCCACATAGCACTCACCACTCAATGAGGAGTCTGCTTCTCTCCCTTTCTCTCTCCCTCTGTCCCCACCCCCCACCCCCACCCCCCACCACTCATGAACACTCACACACTCTCTCTCTGTCTCTCAAAAGTAAATGAATAAATCTTTAAATAAATCAATCGATCTCTTTTTTTTTTTAAGATTTTATTCATTTATTCATGAGAGACACAGAGAGAGAGGCAGAGACACAGACAGAGGAGAAGCAGGCTCCACGCAGGGAGCCCCATGTGGGACTTGATCCTGGGTCTCCAAGATCAGGCCCTGGGCTGAAGGCGGCACTAAACCACTGAGCCACCTGGGCTGCCCCAATCAATCTTTTTAAAAAGGGTTGTACACTCTACCAACTGAACCATCCAGGCACCCTGTTTATTTTGAATTTTATTTTTATTATTTATTAATTTATTTTTAAATATTTTATTTATTTGAAGGGGTGGGAGAGAGACCATGAGCAGGGGCAGAGAGAAAGGGAGACGCAGACTCCCTGCTGAGCAGGGAACCCAATGCGGGGCTCAATCCTAGGACACTAAGATCATGACCTACGCCAAAAGTAGACACTTAACCAGCGGAGCCACCAGGTGCCCCTATTTTTTTTTAAAGATAGGTTTGTTTGTTTGTTTGTTTGTTTTATTTATTTATTTATTTATTTATTTATTTATTTATTTATTTATTTATGATAGACATAGAGAGAGAGAGGCAGAGACACAGGCAGAGGGAGAAGCAGGCTCCATGCAGGAAGCCCAACGTGGGACTCGATCCTGGGACTCTAGGATCGCGCCCTGGGCCAAAGGCAGGCGCCAAACTGCTGAGCCACCCAGGGATCCCGGTGCCCCTATTTTGAATTTTAAATGGACTTCCTTTGCTAAGTAGTTTTAGGATGGCGATAGAACTCCCCAGAGAATACAGTGAATTAAAAAAAAAAATTTATTAGTTTTTAAAACCTTAGGATAGTCAGAATTCATTTTTCAGCGCTAGCCCTTTATCATATAGAATTTTCCATAGATGTAAAAGAACTACTCTTTAAAAATTTAATGGTAGGTTCTAGTTTGACTTGGTTGCACTTGGTTTTATAGCTGTGAAAGACAAAGGTTACCAAATGGAAGTATCCTGCTTTGAAAGGGAAACATAAGTTTGGGGTTGATGGGTAGAAGAGAGTTGTTTTGAGAATGAGCTCCTGGATTTCTCCTCCTCCTGTTCTCCCAGCCTCTCTAAATATGAAGGGATTAGTTGAACAGATGCAGAAAACACCTGATAGGCTGACTTAGTTTGTTTCATTTTCTGTTCTAAAGCTCACTCCTCTCTGTTGAACTCTAGGGGTTTCAGTGAACTCTGGTTGGGAAAGGGTGGTGGTCCTGAACCCTGGGAAGGTGTCTGCTATGGCTGAACCAGAATGTTGCTACTCTAAGGCCTTGTTTCTGAACTATATTCTGAGAGCCCCAGTGGTTCTTAGGGCCTCTTTACGGGTGAATGTTTATGGTATTGGTTTAGAATAGGGAGGAAGTATCTCCTTGAACCCAAATCCATTTGAACCAGACTTGCTCTAAAAGCTATTTCTGGGGATCCCTAGTGGCTCAGCAGTTTGGTGCCTGCCTTCGGCCCAGGGCGTGATGCTGGAGTCTCCGGATCGAGTCCCACATTGGGCTCCTTGCATGGAGCCTACTTCTCCCTCTGCCTGTGTCTGTGTCTCTGCCTCTCTCTCTGTGTGTCTTTCATGAATAAATAAATAAAATCTTTTTTAAAAAAAAAAAAAGCTATTTTTCTACAGAAACCATCCAGAGACAGCCAGAGTTTTCTTTCCTAGCCTGTTAGCAGAATAGGCCATTGAATGTTTTCTCTCACATTCAGTGATGTGGACTCAGAATTGTCTCAAATGGCAGGAAACTTGCTTGTACATTCCCTCTAAGTTGCAAGGAGAGCAGATCCCTCATTAAGATTTCGTTTTGGAAAAAAAAAAAAAAAAAAAAAAGATTTCGTTTTGGCTTTCCAGGTAAATAAGAATGACATCCGGAAGAAGGTGAGGCGCCTAATGGGAAAGTCCCATATTGGGCTTGTGTACAGCCAGCAAATCAATGAAGTGCTTGATCAGCTGGTGAACCTGGTAAGCATATTTGGGCCATCCCCTAGGCTCCCCTCCCACTGCACTTGTCGCCTCCCAGGCTTGGGCCTTATCACCTAATGCAGAGGCTTCCCCACAGGTCATTTCTTGGCCTGTACATTTTCAAGACCCCCAGTTTTAAAAATTGGGCTTTGAGTCTAGATGAGGATTTAGTCCTTCTGTTCTGTGGTAGGATTCTCTATACTAAAACCATCCTGGTACAGCCATTTCAACATATGATCTGTGGCCTCCTTAAAGAGCCACGAGATGAAAACTATTTTCATAATAGTACAAAAATGTTTGCCTTTTTATTACTGGGTTGACATTTGCACTGATGGTACAAAAGCAGTGGTGGATGAAACTGTGGTTACCTTCACACAGAGAAGACAGTGGTGCTAAACCATGCTAGTAGCCATCAGAATGCACCTCCAATTTAAAAAAGGAGAAAGAAATTTAATAGTTTCACTTATGAATGTTCTTGATGAAAGTGTTAAAATCATTAATTTTATTAAATCTGATCATTGATTATATATCTTTTTAATATTTTATGTGACAAAAGGAAAAATATACAGGAAGGATTTGTGCTGCAAACAAACATATGATGATTAATTTCAAGGAAAAGCAATTTGTGACAGTTTGAGTTGCAAGGTGAACTGTCAGCTTTGCTCATGGGACATCATTTTTACTTGGAAGAATAACTGTGGTTATTCAGAGTTGGGTATTTATTTGGCAGATTTTTAAGCTTGAGGCGTCCTGATACTTAAATAAAGATTTTTGTAATGAGACTGATGATATTAATAAGTGTGATTTTTTTGATATTCTATAACGAAATGTGTCAATGTTTGGAATAGCTGCATTACTCCTTAAGCCAGTATTTTCCGGAATACCATTGTGTAGTGTTACAAATTCAAGGATGAGTAAAGAACCACTCAAAATGCAAGGCAGACAAATGGATTTCATGTAACAAAGTATAAAATGTTCGTTGTAGGATTTTCAGATTTCTTATTGCAACTAACTATGAGAAACTATTACTTCTCAAGTATAATTTTGGTATAATTACCAAAGAAGAATATGTATATTTATCTGGAAAAGCTATTAAAATACTCTTCTCTTTTCCAAAGATATATCTTGAAACCAGATTTTCTTTATATACCTCAACCAAAGCAACATAACACAATGGATTGAATGCAGAAGCAGATACAAGAATCCAGCTATTTTTTTAAAGACAAACATGTGCAAAAATATAAAATAGTGCCAGTCTTCTCATTTTTTTTTTGTCTTGGGAAATATTTTAAAAAGTTATTTATATTACCATATAATGGATGTATTAATAATGACTTTAAATGAATTAATATTTAATTTTGTTCAGTTTTAATTTCTAATATAAAGATCTATAAATATAACTCACATAAACATAAACTCTTGGGGGGCCTAAGATCAAAAAGTTTGAAAACATGCCCCTCGTGGCCTATAGCTAAGTAAGCTGATAGGAATTTAATTGCTGAATTGGGGGCTGGGGACGAAATTCTTGGCCTAGAGAGCTCTGTGAGAGAGATACCTGGATGTGCCTAAAAGATTTCTCTTTTCTCAGAATGGACGTGATCTCTCTATCCGGTCCAGTGGCAGCCGGCACATGAAAAAGCAGACATTTGTGGTACATGCAGGGACAGACACAAATGGAGACATCTTCTTCATGGAGGTAAATGCTAATTCATGCTAGTTCAGATGTCTCAAACGAACATTTGAGAGTCACAAGGAACTCCTAGAACTGACGTCAGAATATTTCTCTCACTTGATCTCATTCGTGTTTATAATCCATCTATCATTAAATTGTCAGGCTCTTATGCAAATAATGTAATAGATGATTCCCCAACATTTCCTTTAAATATATATTGAACAGATGATATAGTCACATTGTCCATAAGTCAATGCTTCCAATAAGCATTGGGAAATCTTGCGCTCTTTCTCATCCACTTCCTCTCAATTTTCCATCAACCTCATCCCTTCCTCCTATAGTTGACCACTTAATTGGTTTCCTTTGTACCTTCCAGTGGTATTTTATACAAACACAATAGAATATGAACATAAGTTCTCTTTCTTTTTTCTTACAGAAAGGTAGTACATCTTATCCACTGATCTGTATCTTGCTTTTCTCATTGAACATATCCTGGAGATCTCTATACCAGTACAAAAAGAGGGTTCTCTTTTTTAAGTTGAAGAAGAATTGACATACAATTTTTTTTTTATTTTTATTTATTTATGATAGTCACACACACACACAGAGAGAGAGGCAGAGACACAAGCAGAGGGAAAAGTAGGCTCCATGCACCGGGAGCCTGACATGGGATTCGATCCCGGGTCTCCAGGATCGCGCCCTGGGCCAAAGGCAGGCACCAAACCGCTGCACCACCCAGGGATCCCTGACATACAATTTTATATTAGTTTCAAGCATATAGCGTAGTGGTTCAACAATTCTGTACATTATGCAGTGCTTACATGATAAGCGTGGTCACCGTCTGTCACCATAAGTCATTACGACATTATTCACTGTATTTTCCATGGCTCTTATTCTTTTTTCCATCTGTATGGTATTCCATGGTATGACTGTGCTATAGTTGACTTAACCAGTCAGTGTAGATATGTGCCCTTGGTTTTCTTCCACTTTTGTGCTGTTGCTAATGGTGCTGCTATGCATGATGCTGCACCTGCTTCCCTTCACACATGCGCAGGCTCTGTAAGAGCTCTCAGAGTGTGATCACCAGACCAAAGAAAAGAATGTATTGATAACTTTGGCTGATATAATTATAAAGTATCTCTTAACATATAATAGTTCCCTTCCCACTTTGCCATTTATTTTGTTGAAGAAATTTGCCCTACAGAGTATCTCACATTCTCAGTTTTTTGCAGATTGCATCTGTTTGGTATTAACACATTTCTCCATCACTTGTATTTTTTATTAACTAGTAGTTCAATATAGGGGTTTGGTGAGTTTCAGATTCAGTGTTTTGGCAAGAATACTTCATGGGTGGTGCTGTATATTTCCTGTTGCGCCATATGGTCATCTCTCTCTTGGTAATCAGTGGGTTTAGATGTGGGCAGCCTGATCTGTTCCCTGTGAAGCTCCTCATCAGTCCTTTGAGTTTGCTTGTGGGCAGAATTTATTTATTTATCTATCTATCTATCTATTTATTTATTTATACCTTCCCTCCAACCCTTGCCAGAATTTGTTTTTTTACTTTTATATAGTTGAATTAACTAAGTCTTTTTTTTTTAATTTTTATTTATTTATGATAGTCACAGAGAGATTGAGAGAGAGAGAGAGGCAGAGACATAGGCAGAGGGAGAAGCAGGCTCCATGCACCGGGAGCCCGACGTGGGACTCGATCCCGGGTCTCCAGGATCGCGCTCTGGGCCAAAGGCAGGCGCCAAACCGCTGCGCCACCCAGGGATCCCCCTAAGTCTTTTTTTTAAAATAGCTTCTGGATTTTGAGTCATAGGTAGAAAAATCCTTCCTTATCCCAGTATTGCAAAGGAAATTGACTATTGTTTCTTTATTTCTGTATTTTTAATTCTAAGATGAATGTCTTCTACATAATTGTAGGAACCAAGTACAACTCCTATATTAAGTAGTGAAATTAAATAATTTTACAAGTATTCTGTTTCCTTTTGATTTAGTTGAGTTTGATTTTCACATCCATAGCTTTTTGAATGAGTGGTTTATCAAACATTGGGTGGGGGTTCTGGCCTAAAGCAGAAACATGTGCGTTGGTATAGCTGAGAAAAGAGTCATTTTCATGTCACTGAAGTTTTAGAATTTGGCCAGGTGTTTCCTCGAGCTGAGGGTCAATTTAGGACATCTGTACCACAAAGAGGTGACAGGTGATTCTCACCCTTTTCTTTTCCCTTTAAAAAATAAATCCAGGGCAGCCCCGGTGACGCAGCGGTTTAGTGCCGCCTGTGGCCCAGGACGTGATCCTGGAGACCCAGGATTGAGTCCCGCATCGGGCTCCATGCGTGGTGCCTGCTTCTCCCTCTGCCTGTGTCTCTGCCTCTCTCTCTCTAGCTGTGTCTCTATGAATAAATAAATAAAATCTAAATAAATAAATAAATAAATATCCAGAAGACTCCTTAAAGTATAAGACTGACTCTAGCCACCATGCAGGGGAGCCTCATAGGAAGTCCCTGGAGTATGGGTGGATCTATCATCTTATAGACGCCTCTCCCTTAAAGCACTAAATAAGACTTTACCTTTTTTACTCCATTAGCCACCCACTACACTTAGCCTGACTTTCTCATCTCTGCATAGCTTGCTGGCTGCAGGATCACTGGGAGAGCAATTGCAAAGACTTTAAAAAATCCTCTTTATTACTTTTTTTTTTCAGTTACAGAAATAGACTGGGGCACCTGGTGGCTCAGTCAGTTAAGTATCTGACTCTTGATTTCGGCTTAGGTCATGATCTCAGGGTCAGAAGATCAAGCCACATGTCAGGGTCTGCACACTGGGTATGGAGCCTGCTTAAGATACTACTCCCTCTCCCTCTGCCCTCCCTGCTTGTTCACACATGAGCATGCTCTCGCTCTCGCTCTCTCTCTCTCAAAAAAAATGATAAATTACAGAAGTAGAACAGTATATGTTGCGAAAGTTTCAAACCATAGAGAAGTAAATGAAATAAAAAGTAAAAGTTTCCCTTCATTTCCTTCCATACTGTGTTTCAGAGATAACCAGCATTATAGAGTTTGGTGTGATTTTTAAAATTGTGTGTTGTATAAATACAGTTTACCTGTATGTAATTTCGTTTTGATGTTTAGCAATTGATACCAATATTGGTATCAAACTACGAATATTGTTATATAGTTTTATTTTTTCCACTTAATTTATGACTGACATCTTTCCATGTCTACATATTATCTAAATCTTTTTTTTTGTTGTTTTGTTTTGTTTTGTTTTGTTAAGTAAGCTTTATACCCAATGTAGGGCTCAAACTCACAACCCTGAGATCAAGAGTGGCATGTTTCACCAGCTGAGCCAGCCAGGTGCCCCATATCTGTTTGTTTTTGTTTTTTTAAAGATTTTTATTTATTCATGAGAGACACACAGAGAGAGGCAGAGACATAGGCAGAGGGAGAAGCAGGCTCCAGGCAGGGAGCCCAATGTGGGACTCGATCCCGGGTCTCCAGGATCGCACCTTGAGCTGAAGGCAAATGCTTAACCACTGAGCCACCCAGGTATCCTGTCTCTGTTTTTTTAAGTGGATGCTTAATTTTGTTTTGTTTTGTTTTGTTAGCTATTAGATGTTATATGGATGTATACCATAAGTCATTCAACTAGTCCCTCCCACTTTTAAAAAAAATAATTATTCTTTGAATATACTTGACTGTGTATCTTGATAATGTCTTTTTAAATTTTTTAATTTTTTTTTAAGATTTTACTTATTTATTTATTCATGAGAGACGCAGAGAGGGAGAGTCAGAGAGATAGACAGAGGGAGAAGGCAGACACTCAACCACTGAGCCACCCAGGTTTCCCTAGATTTAAAATTTTTAGATTCTGCCAAATGCCACCCCAAAGACTATACCAGTTTATATCTCCACCAGCAGCATAGGCGAGTATGGTGCATTATTACTGTCCTCTCCCAGCCTAGAAGTCATGTCTAAATACCTGTCCTGCCCCTCTCCTTTACCTGGTGTTCTTAAAGCATTGTGGAAAGTAGGGGCAGTAGTCTTCATTTTTCACCTGGAGAAAACTATAGAGTCAGACTAAGGCTAGAATTCTAATTTTTACTCAGATGCTTTATGACCTTGTTCTTCATGAGGCTTTTAGGACCTTAGTAACTCAGGTAGCAGATTAAACCTGGTAGTCTTGTGTGATCCTTTTTCTTTCATTTAATATTTATGGAGCACATACAAATCCCAGGTGCTCTGGGTATGCAGTTATAGCAGTGAATAAGGGAGACATGGTTTCTGTTGCCCTTACAGGGTTGACAAGCCATTGGAGAAGTCATCTATTGAAACAAAGTGTCATAAAGTATGATGAGCTTTATGAGAGAAGATGCTCAGAGGCAGGTGGTATGGGAATACATAGCAGAGGGTCTAGGAGTTGTGGATGACCCCTCAGAAGTGACCTTTGAGTTTAGACTTGAAAGAAATCGGAATTAACAGCTGGAGTGGGACTTGGTGGGAGTAGTGAGAGGGTGGGACTTGGTGGTGTAGTGAGAGGGAAAAGGAGTCTCACATTACTCCTTCACTTCTGGCTTGGGCAGCTGGGTGAATGGTGACACCATTTACTCAACTAGGGGATGCAGAAGGAGGATCTGCGCAAAAGGAAATGCTGACTTCAGATTTGGACATGATAAGATCCAAGGTGCTCCCTGTGAGCCATCCAGATAGAGAGAGGTTCAGGAACTCAAGAAGATGGGTCTCGTATGGAGAAAAATTTGAGAACCATCAATGGGGTCATAATAATCATTGCTATGTTTTTTATATTGTAATTATAGTGCTGTCACAGTATTCTAGCTCTAGGGCACTTCCTATGTGCCTGGCTTTGTTCTGAGAAGTCTGTGCACATTGACTTATTTAATCTTCACGTGAGGAAATGTAGATGCAGATCAACTTGTTCAGGGTGACACAGCTAAGTAATGGGACAGCCAGAAACCTAACATAGTCTGATCTTAGAGGGAGAATGTTGAACAAGAAGAGAATGTGAAGGGGGCACCTGGGTGGCTCAGTCAGTTGAGCGTCTGACTCTTGATTTTGGCTCGGGTCATGAACTCTCAGGGTTGTGAATCCAGCCTGCATTGGGCTCCACGCTGGATGTGGAATCTGCTTAAGATTCTCCCTCTCCCCCTCCCTGTCCCCGCTCACACTCACTCTCTCGCTCTGAAAATAAGTTAATTAATTAATTAATTTAAAAGGACTGTGGTATTTAAAAAAGAATGTGAAGGAGGAGTTTGCCTTTTAATTTATATCATCTTGTGTCATAGAATATTTTTTGCAATAAGCATTGCCTATGTGTCATTTATGTGATTAATTACTTAAAACACTTATGCAGAACTGAGGCTGAGCCAGTATTAGAAAATGGTTCCATTTTTTTCTCCTGCCATAATCCCCCCTGCTTTGCGCTCATCCACAGAGATGGTTCCTAAGATTGGCCCATGGCGGCATGAGACACCCTCTCAAGTCTAGAGCATGTATGAGGTGACAGACATGGGGTGAGGTGAAAATTGAAACACTGATTGAGCTTTCTTCCTTGCTCACAGGCTCCTCTCAGTGATTCCTTCTTTTTTTTTCAGTAAACCTTTTAGTGGACAGTATGTCCAGCAGTTTGGTGTTTATGTCTCCAGCAAAGGAAGACTATGAGCATAAATCAGAGAACCTGACCATAGCGGTGCCCCCAGGGCCAGTGGTCCCATCCTTTCCCCATGGGAAACAGGGTGGTGTGGCCTGGGATGATGGAGACTCTAAGAGACAAGAACCACTGACGCACTCTGTGCACTTCTCCAGGTGTGTGATGACTGTGTGGTGTTACGTAGTAACATCGGAACGGTGTATGAGCGCTGGTGGTATGAGAAGCTCATCAACATGACCTACTGTCCCAAGACCAAGGTGTTGTGCTTGTGGCGTAGAAATGGCTCTGAGACTCAGCTCAACAAATTCTATACTAAGAAGGTACCCATGAGCTCTGTTTGGGTGGAGGGTGGGTGCTGAGGGCAAAGTATTGAGTTCCCTGCAAGGAAGTTAAAATCCCACAGTCCACATGTTGAGCCCCACTTTGCCTCTGGCTGTGGTGTGGGATACGTAAATAAAGTTGTCTCTGGCACCCGGGCATCGGCCCAGGCCCTTGGCAGCCATTAGAGAGCAGAGCAGGGAGACCCTGGAAGGCTGGGATGACGGGACAGCTCTCTCCCCTGTGTGCCGCAGTGTCGGGAGCTGTACTACTGTGTGAAGGACAGCATGGAGCGGGCTGCTGCCCGGCAGCAAAGCATCAAACCTGGTGAGCAGAGAACGATTCCCCAAGCGAGTGCTTTCTGTTTATTTCTGTCCGTCCTTCTGAGCGTCAGAGGCCTGACAAGGGAGTCGGGCATGGGTGGCCCACCTCCCCAGTGAGCTGATCACCTCCTTCCCCACCACAGGCCCTGAACTGGGTGGCGAGTTCCCTGTGCAGGACATGAAGACTGGTGAGGGTGGCTTGCTGCAGGTCACCCTAGAAGGGATCAATCTCAAGTTCATGCACAACCAGGTAGGTGCAAGTGGCAGCACCGGCTTCCTGGCCCTGTCGTTCCATCTGCAGCAAGGCTCAGTGTCCGGGTCCCATGCTTTCCCAGTGAGCCTGAGGGCCTGTGGGGCTAGTGGGAGGATCGGAGCAGCTGCACCAGAGAGAGGAATCAGAGGGAGGGCACAGTGACCCTGGCGCCACCGTGAAGGTGCGGTGGGGAGCCTCTGCGGGCAGCAGGCTAAGAGAGGGAGCCGTGGTGGCTAGGCTGCCTCCGCCCATTAGACTCAGCACAGTGTGAGTGGGAGCGTCTCACTTGGCCCTTCTTCGCACAGTGTCTGCCTTCCCTTATTCCCAGGGTGTGCTTTTGCTTGGTGGTTTCGCTTCGAGAGTCTAGACCAGCTGATCTCCTCGCGTGTTTCTGGCGTGCGTGAAGCGCGTGTGCACATGCACGTGTGTGTGTGTGTGTGTGTGTGTGTGTGTGTGTGGCTCGTGTCTGTCCTACCTGGAGTATGTATGTTTATTTGCCTATTTCTCCTGCTGATTCTTCTTTCTGCTCTTCTCGTCCTTCTGAGTGTCCCCACTCTGTCCCCTGCTTCACAGGCCCATTCCCCTTCTTTTGACTGGGGAGCACTTCAGAATACATCTTTCTCTCATTGTGATTCCACCATAGGAGCTGACTTTTTTTTTTTCTCTTGGTCTTTTAACACAGTGTTACTTTTTCTCTCAGTGGACATTCCTTAAGCTAATTCCTTTCTGAGGCCAGCGCATCATCCCAGGTCCGTTCCCAGTTCTGACTCTTCACACAAGTGCCTTCCCTCCCCCTTTCCTGATGTACTGGTTCCTCCCCCTGAGGCTCTGAGCCAGGTCCGAATGTGCAAAGCACCACAGCCCCTGGCCAGGCAGCAGATACTCAGGGGAGGTGAACACCTGGGCTCTGTGGCTTTCTTCCTCCCCTTGCCATGTTAGTTTCTTCTTCTAGGAATCTCACTGGGCAGCTTTGGTGTGATGGTATATATCCAGCAATATATTTACTATCTGTGACTTTGACATACTAAATAGTGTACTTGAGACCTTAGGGTCCGCCCAAGGAGAGGTTTACTGGAGTACTTTTCTGGAACACAAAGGTGCCAACACTTCTTGGGGACCAGGCTTCTGACCGCATTTTAGTGCCGTGGCTTCCCCCGATGCCTCACCTTCTGAAGAGGAAATCTTGTTAAACAACACCCAGCCCCCTATGGGGTCTCCTGCTCTGGACCGACCTAATGTCTAACCATTCCACAGATATGTACAAGCTGGTCTGTAGTTTAAGACTTTGCCCTAGAAGAGAGATCCCGCAGAGAGGGGGGGAGTCAGGCCCCTACTGATAACAAGAGAACGGCCTTGGGGTCCATCTTCCACCACGAACAGTCCGTTGGAGTTGAGGAAACGTTGGACCCTCTGGTAGACTACTACAGGGTGGGGTAACAGATAGATCCTTGGAGTCACGATGTGCTTGGATTCAGAGCCCAGCTTTGTTATTCACGGGCAGATAAGCTTTCTGATCCGATGTCCTCCTCTATAAAACGAGACTACTTACACACTGGGCCACATGGATGTAAGGATGCCAATAGGATTTGTAGAACTCCTAGTAGGTGCTCCTAAGCAGTGGCTGTTATTCTATCACCGTGTACTTCTTGGGAGAGCCTGGATTTTGTTCGAGGAAGATATGAACACCTCCCACCCCAAGGACAATCCGAGGGGAGCTTTGCGCCCGTGCCAGCCCTCTGCGCCGGAGGAGGATGCATGGAAGGGTAGAGAGCTGATGGGCTGAGTGGGGAGACCCCTGGGGCACCGTGTCCTCCAAGCGCTGCCCTGGGCAGAGGGTATGGGCGGGCAGCCCAGGACAGCAGAGGGGCCTTCGGGTTGGGTTTGACCATTAAAACTAACGCCTTCATTTCTCTCCCATGCTTTCTCCTCCGGCCAGGAGCGGAAGGTACATGCCCTTTCTGCTGTCTTCGCTTCTTAGCGCTTCTGAGTTGTGTGTGTGTGGATTCCTTCGGTCCTCCCTTGGAGAACTAGGTCTTCTGTGTGGGGGTGGGGCTGTAGCTGGGAGAGCGGGGCGTTGTGGGGCTGGGGGAGAGCCTCCGGGCCTGACCCCACCCTCCCTCCCTCTCTTGCAGGTTTTCATAGAGCTGAATCACATTAAAAAGTGCAATACAGTCCGAGGCGTCTTTGTCCTGGAGGAATTTGGTAATTACACTATTTTGCTCTTAGGTCTGGACTCACATGGCAGTAACTCAAACCTCGGCGCTCCAGAGGAGGGACTTAGAAGAGCCACCTCTGCAGAGAGGTCAGGAGGCTTAGGAGTGTTAGGGAAGAGAAGGGAACCTGCAATGAGCAAGGGGAAGGAGGAGGAAAGAAGAGCGAGACAGTGGCTGCTAGGGAATGGGTCCCAGAGGAGCAAGTGGCCTTAGACGGGGTTAGACTTCAGAGACGCTCCCACGGAGGCTCCGTGAGCTGGCGTCACCTTCCCTTGGCCAGCTGGTGCTCAGAAAGTTCTGGGGCAGAGCCGATGGGCAGTTTCCAAGCTCTGCTGTGTTCATGTTGCCTGCTGAGCTCTTCCTAGTGGCCCAGTGCTCCATCCAGCCGCCCTGGCGCCACCCCAGTGTCTGTGAGCCTCTGTGCCACAGGAGCGGTGCATGGTGGACCAGGCAGCCTCATTCTAGAGGGCAGGGAAGCCCAGTGGGCCTCACAGGCAGGCAGGGCAGTTGTCGCCGAGGCTGGGAGCCAGCCTCCCTGCAGCCCAGCGCTGACGCTGACCAGTGGTGTAGCGGGTTCTCACCCTGGGGCTTTGAGTTCCTGCTGTGTTTGTGCTTCATTCTTTTGTGCCCCTCATCGCTGCTATGAAAACCTTCGTTCTCCAGCAGGTAAAGTGACCTCGGCTCTCGTGCTGCCTCCCCCCAGGCCCCCGCCTGGGCCCTGCAGGGGGTGGGACGGGCTCCCTTCAACCAGACCAGCTGCTCACATTGCCAGTTTGTCTCATCCCTCTTCTCCCCACCCTCTTCCTCCCAGCCTCCCCCACTCCCCCACCCTCGTGCTGGCTCACTGGTTCTGAGTTTTCTCCACCCGAACCCCACCCCCCACCCCGTGCTCCCTTCTCTCTTCTGCCAGAGAGATATTTGGGGGGAATCTTTCAATTCAGGAGAAGGACCTGGGCTTCTTGCTCTACCTATGATGAGTTTTTTCCCTTTCCACCCTGGGTCCCCCTGCATTCTACCTCCCAGGGTCAGAAGAAGATGTGGCCAACTCTCATCCTACCTTTTCTGGCCCCCAGGGGGACGCCACGCCCCTCTGCTCCCATCTCCAGGGGCCATCAGGATGGCTGAGCCCCGGGGGGCCTTCCTCCTTCCTCTGGCCAAGCAGAACCCCTGCATGGCTGGGGCAGGGGTGCCTCTTACTTAGCCTTGCATTCCGGGCTGTGGACATGTGTGTATTTTGCCTGATGCTCCCTGTCACCTCCCTCCCCGGGTGCCGTACTCGCCTGTCTTCTGCTCGATGTGTCTGCTCCAGAGCCCTCTGACGCTCTCCCTCACACAGGCAGGCCTGGGCCTCTCCTGCCACTCAGGGAAGGAAGCTTACAAGTCTGGTGGGTTTAGTACCATGCCACTTCTTCATCCAGCCTAAGGACCCTCTGCATAGGGGCTGGGAGTACAGGGAACCATGCTTAACATGAACAGTTTCGGGCCGGTAACAGGAATGAGTTCTGGGGCATCCCAGCAAGGTGAGGCACAGGCTAGAGACAACTGTCTTCACCCAGCCAAAAGGGGGGAAGGCCCCACCGCAGCTCCTCGGGGCCCTGGCCAGTAGCAGTGAACAGGCTGGTGAAAGGCCAGCCCACTCCCGTGCTGAGGCTCTCGAAGAAGCGGGTAGAGTCGCAGCCGTGGAGCAGGGAGCCACAACAGACCTCACAGGTCTGGCTGAGGAGTCTGGGGCAGTGTCCTCTCGTCCCCCAGCGGCGGGGCAGAAGCTGTCATAGCGTAAGCTGCTGCAGCCACTGGGACAGGCCACAGTGGGGACGGGGACCCTGGTGCCGGGCGCTGCCGCCTGGGGGAGTGTGGCACTATCGCTCTTAGTTTTGAACTTTCTGTTTTGTCTCTTGCCCGTCCGGTTTTAGTTCCTGAAATTAAAGAAGTGGTGAGCCACAAGTACAAGACACCAATGGTGAGTATGGCACCCCGCCCGGCAGGCCAGTCTGCGCAGGGCTCCCTGGGGACCTTCACGCAGGCGTGGGGCGGGCCCTCTGAGAGCATGGGGTAAGGGGGACGAGGAAGGCTTGGAGAGCTGAGTTTGGTCTAGATGCCACAGGTTCAACTGAAGCCGAAACAAATCTTCAGCCCCGGGAGAGAGACACACATGCAGATTCCCTCTCCCTGCGGCCAGCTGTGAAGCCTGAGCCCGGCGTGAGGGCAGAGTTTCCTGCTTGGCAGATCTCCACACATGGAGATGTCAGCATGTCAGGAATTTGATCTGTCTGGTTTTTCTCTCCCCTCTAGGCCCATGAGATCTGCTACTCTGTGTTGTGTCTCTTCTCGTATGTGGCTGCAGTTCGTAGCAGTGAGGAAGATCTCAGGACCCCACCCCGGCCCGTCTCGAGCTGATGGGAGGGGTTAAGAGCCCCCCAGTCCAGGGGTTGCCCTTGCGTCTTCTGTTCGCAAGGGCATGATGCTGCGTGTGTGTTCTCTGCAAGGCCCTAGCCGTGGCTTAGTTGGTTCACAGTTGTGTGTCTGAGCGTGTCTTAGTGTCTGTTACCGAGCTCGGCTGGTTTCCTCCACCTGCTCCCTCTCCACTCCCAGGAGACCAGCCTACTGTCCCCTCAGGGCTCAGGAGTGATGTCTGTCTGTCCTTTGGGCCAGTGGCTTCTAAGAACTCTGAGTACAGTACGAGCCCACCCTTGCGTGTCCCTGAGACATTCGTGTTGTGGTTCCTCGTCCTTGGTGTTACGACCCTCCCATGCAGGACTCTGGCTCTCCATCCTCTGTGACCCGGCGTGACTGGGTGCTGGGCGAAGTCCCCCTTGGTGCGGAGTGGGGGAAGCTTGAGGCCTGCCTCTGGGGCGAGAGGTGGACAGGGAAAGGCAGGGAGAGTCACGGGGCAGCAGAGTGAGTGGCGGCCTCCCTCCTTCCATACACATTTCCCAAGCTGGCAGCTGCTGCCGCTGGGCCTCCACCACTGTGGTGGAGCAGCACCCAGGGGCTCCTTTTCACTGAGCAGCAATCTCCCTAAGGTCTGCCTTGCTTTTGGCATCAGAGAGCAAAGTGGTCAGGCTGGGAGTGCCCCAGAGACCACTGGCTACCTTGCCCAGGGAGCAGGGTGGGGTGGGGAAGGGCTGAGCTCAGTATACACAGCAGGGTCTGCAGGCAGAGTCTCCTGGCACTGGGTGCCAGAGGGAGGGACAGCCTGGGAGTGGGCAAGAGATAATTGTACATAGTTCAGCTCTACGTTATTTATAGAAAATGTACAGATGTGTGAATGTGAAATAAATGTCCTTAACTCTCCTTGGCTCCTGATTGCCTTATATTTCATGATACCTCCTCCTGGCCCAGGCCTGAGGAAGGCTGCCCCTGGACTCGACAGAAGCACCCCAGTTCCAGAAGGAGATGAGATCATGCCCATCCAAGTCTTGGCATGCGGAAGCCCCAGCCTCCCACCCTGCTGCTGACTCAGCGGGGCTCCTCACCTGGCCTCCTGGGGCTCCTCACCTAGCCTCCTGGGCTCCCAGGGAGAGGTTATGGGAGGGGCTTCCTGCCCTCTGCCCCCCAACCCTGCAGGGAGCTGCTGTGCTAGGAATTGGCCATCAGAGGAAGCAGCCAAATCAAGACACCTGAGCAGGGAGTCAAGTAGCAGTGAAGGAAAAACCAAGGCTCCCCTTGCCCCTCACAGGTGTGGTCCAGAGAGGTGGAGCAGCTTGGTCAGGGTGTCATACTGGGCCTGGGGCCCCGTGCTCTGAGCTCTTGGCCAGGAGTGCCTTGGGTTGTGTGGAACTCTGACAGAAGGCACCCTGACAGAAGGCAGCCTTTCTGGAATTTTTTTTTTTTTCTTTTTCATAGAAAAACCTCTGGCACTCCCAAGGCAAGAAAGACCATCCACTTTTTTTTTTTTTTTTTTTGAGAGAAAGACTATACTTTCAGGGATCATTTCTATAGTTTGTTACTAGAGAAGTTTCTCTGAACATATAGAGAAAGAGAGTGCACAGGGAGGGGCCAGCAGAGAGAATCTTAAGCAGGCTCCATGCCCAGCTCGGAGCCCCATGCAGGCCTCGATCTCATGTCCCTGGGATCATGACCTGAGCCAAAATCAAGAGTCAGATGCTTAACTGAGCCACCCAGGCACCCCAAGACCATCCACATTCTTCTAGGGCACCTCTGAGACCCATTGGCTTCTTCCCAAAAATAAACTGATGATTGAATTTAGGTTCCTATGTGGGGAAGGAAGAGCAGAAGAGGGCCCGGATCCCAATATCTTGTGCCGGACAGGACCGCCTTCTACTGGGAAACAGGTGTGAAGAGCTGTAGGCCTGCTGCACACCAGAACCTCGAAGCAGCCTGGTATAGCTTCATTCCAGGCTTTCTAGGCACAGAACCACATGGAAGTTCAGCACCGCCCCTGTCCAGGCTTCTGTGAGCACAGGTCAGCAGGGCAAAGACAGTACAGAGCACACGGGACCAGGCAGGAGAGCCTTGGGTTTCTGCTCTGTTGCTAACACACTCCCCCCCCGTCACTGGCCCAGCTTTCCCCATCGGGGGAACGTACACAGTGGGGGGAAGACTAGGTTTCTTCTCGTGCCTTATGAATTCAGGATTCCACCATCAGCCTCATCTAACGCATCCAGGAGACAATACCTGGTTCAGTTTGCTCTGAAGCTCAAGTATATTTCCCTGGGCTTTTTGTGAAAACACTAGACAGGAAGAGTCAGCTCTCTGTGACCACTCGTCTTTTATTGCCCTCATATATTGAGAAAACATGGCAGGCCAGCAAGGTCTGTCCCCAGCCACCATTTCCTGAGCCCACCAACTTCTTGTCCCAAGGCCAGAGAGCGGCCAGTGGGAGCTCAGACGGTTCAGTCTACACAGAGCCGCCAGGCCTGCTTATCTTAAGGGCACTGCCCTATGGATGCTTCCCCCCCAGCCCCACCCCAAGATACACACTTGTGCACACACACTCAACAGCAGGAAGGTGGCTTGTCCAGCGTCCTTCCAGGTTCCCGGGCCGTGGGCCATCGGCATCCTGTTGCACCTGTAACACAGGTTCCCTTGTGAATGCGCTGGTCTGAAATCTTGCAAAGAGGCGCCTGCACCTCCGTCTCCTGATGGCTGCCCCCCCAGAACCAAGGGCTGGGGCTCAGTCTCTGACTCGGGCCGTGGGTGTGGGGATGGCTTAGAGTACATACCTGGCCATCGCCAGGGAGCCAGCCAGGTCACTGAGGCACTGCAGGGGAGAAGGAGGCCGTGGCACACGTGTGTTTCCCCTCCTGGAACCACCCATGTCCCCCCAGCCTCCTGGAAGGCCAAGGGGGGCAGCTGTGGCAGCAGAGCCCAGAAGCCAGTACCCACGTTAGACATGACAAGATTACTGCTTTCAGCCAGAGCAGCTGCGTGGCTGAACCAGAGTCCCAGCTGGTTCCCTGCCTTCTCCACCACCCCAAGCCCCGGCCCTGCTCCCATGGGCTCCTCACCTCGTACTTCCAGGCGGCACTCACACTGTGCCTCGCCTTGTAAGTTGATAGCCCTACAGACATAGATGCCCCCGTCAAAGGGACAGGGCTTTCTAATCTCCAGGGTCAACACTCCCTGCTTGCTGAACATGCGGAAGCGGGCATCCTTCCCCAGATCCAGGCCATTCTTGAACCAGGAAATCTTGGGCTATACATCAGAAAAGGGAGGGAGGGAGACCATCTCAGGTTGGCAGGAGACTTCGCAGGGACCTGTTGCTCTTCTAGGGGCTCCCACTGGAGTCCAAACTATGCCCAAGCAGGGAATGAACAAGGGCCCATGAGACCGCCAAGACTGTGCAGGGAGCGGAGGCTGGCCCCGAGCCCCTGTGGGATAGGAGCAGGGAATGGCTGGGGAGAGGAGCATGGAGTTGGAAGCCTCCAAAGCCTGCCTCCCGAGTCGTCCTGCACCAGGGCCCCAAGCTCTCTACCTTGGGGCTACCCCGCACAGCACAGCAGAGGGTAGCATTGTAGCCAGCGATGACTGAGCGGTTCACCAGGGGGCGGGTGAAGCTCGGGGCCTCTGAGAAGTCCAGGGCCTTATAGCTGGGTGGCTCGTACGTGATGCCTGTTGGTGATAGGACTTTGTCCGGAGAGTGCCCCCCCACCCCCCCGGCTCCTACCACCTCCCTGCCCCGGCTCCTCCTGGGGGTGGCAGGAAAGGTACAGCACCTGGTCTGGGGATAAAGACAGGCTCCTTGGTGGTGGCGGCTTTGTCACTGGGCCCCACCATGTTGTGGCTGAAGACCCGGAAGTAGTAGCCGTTGCCAATGATGAGCTCTGACACCACGCAGTGAGTGCGGCGGTAATGCTCTAGGACAGTGAACCACTCCTGGGGGTGTGGAGGAAGGGGAGGCTCTGTGGGGCCCTACTTCCTGCCAGGGAGTCTCTTTTGGGGTATGCTTGGTATCTGTACCTTAACTGTGGAGGGAATCAGGTCAGAGAGGGAGGATGAGCAGCAGACCCTTTCTCAGGACAAGAGAGGGGGCTGAGGCCCAGTCTGCCTGGCCCTAGGGAGGGAATATAAGGGGGGCCCAGCACCCCAGGCTCACCATGGTCTTCGTGTCGGCTTTCTGTACTGTGTAACCCCAGATTTCTGTGTTGCCATAATCCTGGGGTGGCTTCCACTCCAGAGCCACATTGAAACCCCAGGCTTCGGCGACCCGAATATCCTGGGGAGGGCTTGGCTTGTCTGCAGGAGAGAGCCCAGCTGGAACACACCCTCCGAGTATGCACAGAGGACCCTGGGAGGCCCCCTCACCCCCGCCAGCCTGGCCCTGGCCTGCCACCTTCTGCAGGGACTCTGGGCATCCCAGAGGAGGAGCCCCTGTGCCACGCACCAACGATCTGCAGGACCAGCGTGGCCTTGTCCTCCATGTTCTCGATCCGCAACATCACCTGGTAGGTGCCAGAGTGGGCACGGTGGGCAGCCCGGATGAACAGGATGGTGTCCGTGGGGCTGTTGCGGATGCTCACCTCCTCGCCTGCCAGGGGCTGCCCCTCTTTGGTCCAGGTCACCTGAGGCCGGGGCTTGCCCTGTGAGGAAGGGACAGCTCACCCCCGAGCCTGGCATGACTGGGTCTAGTCAGCCCTGAGACACATCTCCCAACTAGGCAGAGATGACACGCAGTGGAGGATGGGGAGGATGGCCAGCCCTACCTGGAAAGGAATGAGGAGGTTCACGGGCTCCCCAACCTTTCTCTGGATGGTCTGGCGCAGGTGCCTGGGCAACTGGAGCCGGGGCCGCTCTGTGGGTGCCAAGTGAGCAGCTCAGCAAGGGGAAAGCTCTGTCCCCAAGGAGCGCCACATGCCACAGCTCCTCCCCTCCTGAGGCAGGGCCAGAAGGCCACAGCTAAGGAAATGCCTCTCCCTTAGCTCTCCCTGCCCGCCCCAGCCCCAGACCTCAGCCTCACCACACGGCTGTAAGAGGCAGGGATCAGAGAGGGTGAGCAACTTGTTGGAGGTCACACAGCTAGAAGTCACAGGCCAGGATGCAAACATGGGGTCTGGGTCTCTACTCTACCCCCTGGCTGTTTCCACCCCAGTCTACTGTCTCTTTTCCACTTTGAGAACCAATCTCTACAAGATCCATGCTCTGTCAGGAATAGAGGAGAGGGAAGTGGATCCCAGATGGGCCGATGTGATGCTGAGTCATGAGCACAGGGCAGTACCTGCCCGTAGACCCGAGAGGCCCACAGAGCAGAGCTCAGAGACAACGGTGTAATGACCTACATTTTCCCTGACCCAGAACCGGGGGGTCACACAGAAGATATTCTCCGAATATTTGCCCTGGGCCTGAGGCATGAATAGAGCAGAGCCTCGGACCTTCCCCCATGGAGTATTCAGCCCCTCTTTCCAGTAGGGCCTCCCTGGGCCTCCCCAGTTCCTCGGATCCCAGGGGCCGGGGCGTCAGGGGCGGGCCTGTCCTGTGAGGGCCACTCACGCAGTATCTCCTGCACCGTCACGGGCTCCTGGGTGGTGACGGGGGCTCCGGGCCCTGCCATGTTGTGGGCGCGCACCCGGAACTGCAGCCGGGCCCCCGTGGGCAGGTCCTTCACCAGCACCGCCGTGTGCTCCGTCAGCCCCTGCAGGGCCGTCACCCACTCGGAGCCTGGCGGGGAAGGCCCAGGGGCGTCAGGCGTGCACGGCCCCCCCACCGGCCGCCCTCCCGCGCTGGCGGGCCCCCGGGTCGGGGTCGGGGTGGGGGGTGCAGGGCCACTCACAGTCCTCCCGGCAGTACTCCACGCTGTAGCCGTCCAGGCCGCCCGCGCCCGCGCGCTCCGGGGGCCTCCACTTGAGGGACACGGTGGTGTCCGTCACGTCCTCCACCGCCAGGTGGGTGGGCTCGCTCGGGGGGCCTGGGCACGGGGTCGGGGGGGCACAGAGGGGTCTGAGTGGGCCTGCGCCCCCGGAACACCGAAGGGCCCGCCCCCTCGAGCACACGGGGCGCTCGGCCCCTGCCTGGCCCTCCAGCACCCGCAGAAATGCTCCAGCTCCGTTGAAAGATGTCTCTAGACGGGCTTCCGAACAGACGACGGCAACAGTCCTCGCTAAAGGGGGCCGCACACAGGAAAGCATACCCCAAAGAACGCACGCGCGCCCAGACGGGCCACTCCGGCGGGACAACACAAGAAATGCTATAAACGTAGCATTTAGGGAAAAACTAGCCCAAAGCAGGGAAATTCCTGGCGCCGTAGGGTGAGGTGAGTCGACTGAGAGTTAAGCAAACTACAAGTCAGTCCCTAAAGAGAGAGGCCTGGAGCCTTCTCCCCACAGGCCCCCCACCCCCATGCTGTCATCTCCCCAGGTTGTGTGCCCCCTCCAGGGACCAGAGGGGGGTGCCCGCCCCCCACCCACCCCCGACAGCTGCCCCCCCGCTCCCACGTCCCGGGAGGGACAGCTGTCCTCAGCACTGTTCCGCCCTCTGGACCCCCATGACCCAGAGAGGAAACAGAGGCTTCAGGGGAGGCCGTGACCCCAGATGGCCCCCCTGGAGTGATGGAGCTGACTCTGCAAACTCCGTCTCTGAGTCCAGCCCACGATCCTTTGCACAGACCCAAGCCCCTTGGACCCCCAGGCAGTCAGGACCCTCGCTCTGTCCTATATATGACAAACCCTGGTTGAAGGGAGTGGGGAACAGGGGACAGTTAACATTTATTGAGCACCTGCTGTGTGCCATTCTAACAGCAGTTCCATGAAGTAGATATTGTCATTACCCCCATTTTATAGATGTGGAAACTGAGGCCTAAGAGGCACCCACAGTCAGATTGGTGTGAGTCTCGGCTCCACCCCTACCAGCTAGGTGACCTCAAGCAAGCCCTTCTGGGCACCTCACTTTCTTCATTTGTGAAATGAAGAGGATTATCCCCAACTGAGGCTTACAGGAGACCCTGATGTGTGGTGGCCGCCCACAGAGCAGGGGCTAATCCTGACCGGGGAGGGCGCGGGGCAGTGCCAGGCCAGGCGGGCTCACCGATTGGCATGAAGGGCTGGGAGGCAGGGCTAGGCCTGGACATGCCGATGGCGTTGACCGCGTAGACTCGCATCTCGTACACCACACCCTCAATCATGCGCCGGGCCTCATGGCTCAGCTCCCGCAGCAGGTCGAAGTTGAGCCGCATCCACCGGTAGCTCTTCTTCTTCTTGCGCTCCAGGATGTAGCCTGATGAAAGGGAGGTGGGAGCTCCGGCCTGGGGCCCAGATACCCCCGCCCCCTGGCCCCCGGCTCTGTCCCCATGCCTGCCGCTCACCCAGGACCGGCTGGCCACCGTCGTAGGCTGGGGGCTCCCACTGCACGGTGCAGGAGTCCTCGCCCACGTTGCTGATCTTGGGGGCCGCAGGAGCATCCGGCACATCTGAGGGAAGGGTGGACCCACATCAGCCCTGCCAGGCCCCTGAGCCGACGCTGCTCGTTCCCTTGGCACCCCAACCAACAGCCAGAGCCCACCTCCACTGTACCCCACAGACATTTCTAGAATGCGGCTCTGATCATGTCACCAGCCTGTGATCATTATGGCTCCCCACTGCCTGTATACACCCTGTGTCCTAATCCCAATCCTCTCCGGGGAGCTGAGAGCATGTCTTGGGATGTCTGTCAAAATGACTAACCAAGTGGATGGACAGGCCCCCTGCCGGGTTTCCCTCTATTTTCCCCTCCTGGCCCCGGGACAGCCAGCCTCACCGATGACCTTGACTGTGAGGTTGACCTGGTCCTCGCCCACGGGGTTCTTCACCGTGACGACATAGACACCCTCGTCTTCCTTCTCGGCCCCCTCCACAGTGAAGATGCTGCGGTCCTTGGTGGTCTCCACACGGACCCGGCCCTCGGTCTCACACAGCAGCTGGGGGGGAAGGGGTATCTGGGGACCTAGTCGGACCTCACAGGCTTTGGGAGCCTCTGTGATGGCCCGAGATAGGAAGAGAGCTCAGGGGGCACTTGGGTGGCTCAGTGATTGAGCCTCTGCCTTTGGCTCAGGGCATGATCCCAGAGTCCTGGGATCGAGTCCTGCATCGGGCTCCCTGCATGGAGCCTGCTTCTCCCTCTGCTTGTGTCTCTGCCTCTCTCTCTGGGTCTCTCATGAATAAATAAATAAAATATTTAATTAAAAAAAAAAAGGAAGAGAGCTCAGAGCGGGGTCCGGGGAGCAGATGCAGCCCAAGTGGAAACCACTTGTGTGAGCACCTAGTCCAAACACCTTTATTTAGTGCCCGCCAGGGCAGGGGCGTAGCACTAGGGTGAGGGTCTTGGGCTCTAGCTCTGGCTTTGTCTGGAGCTTTGGGCCTTAGCTGTTCTCTCTGTGCCTCAGTGTTCTTATCTGCCCAATGGAAATAGCACGGCCTTACAGAGCTGAGGATCCCAAAAGACCTCAGGTGGGTGGAGGGGCCAACTGCCCGGAGGAGGAAAAGCTGACCCGAGTGGGGCCCAGGCAGCTGCTCTTTCGGGGAAACCCTCTCCCTCGCTGGGAAGACGGGAGCCAGGGAGCAGCCCTGTCATGAGGGCGCCCCAGCAATGTTAAGGGACCCTGTGCCCGATGGAGGCACGGTGGCGGGGGTGGGCGGGGGGGTCCCACAGAGGCCGTGCCTGGGGCTGGGGCATAGCGGCCAGATGCATAGGCAGAAAATAACAGAAGGCAAAGGAGCCCCATCTCACCGTCAGCCTCACTCACCTTCTTGTCAAACACCCACTCGTCACTGGCAGCGGCATCCCCCGAGGCATCAGGCGCTGGCCCTGCTGGGAACCTTGTTCTTCTGGAAACAGAGCAGGAAGGAAGCAGGGGAACGGGCTGACTCAACCTGGAGGGAATCCCTGCCCAGCCCCCTTCTGCGGCCCACCTTGCCCACCTCCCTGCCAGCTGAGCACCTGCGCTCCCACTCGGTGACCAGCTGTGCACATGTGGGGTGGGGTGGGGAACAGTTTCCCACACCCGCTGGCCCCACGCACCCGTTGTCCGGATGGGGGAGTGGAGGACGGGGGCAGGGTACCTGTGTGATGGTCTTCTGCCAAATTACAGTGGGAGCAGGGTCCCCAGAGATAGGGACATCCAGGCGTAGCTTGTTCCCAGCCACAACCACGATAGTGTCTGGCTTGCGGCCCGGGCAGTCCAGGTGGATCTTGGGAGGTTCTGGGGTGGGGTGGAGAAGGCATAGGTTGGAGAAAGGGGAGGGCCCACGAGAGACGGAGAAACTGGAAGGAGCATGTGCCCCTGCTTGTGTTTAGTCACTTTGAGGTATCATTTTTTTTTAAGATTTTATTTATTCCTGAGAGACACAGAGAGAGGCAGAGACACAAGTAGGCTCCCTGCAGGGAGCCTGATGCGAGACTCGATCTCGGGTCCCCAGGATCATGCCCTGGGCTGAAGGTGGTGCTAAACCGCTGAGCCACCCAGGCTGCCCCACTTTGAGGTATAATTAACATAGAATAAAAGGCCGAGATTTGAGCACACAGCTTGATGAGTTGTGACAAATGCGTACACCTGTGCAACTACCACCCCAATCAAGACCTAGAACATTTCCGTCCCCCCAGGCAGTTCCCAGGGAGGTCTGTAACACCGGGTCGCCTACTGTAGCATTTCTCAAACTGTAATTACGGGGGACATGAAGGTTCTGCCAGAAAAAAGACAAAAGAAGTTTCCGTGACCAAATCAAGTAGGAAACCCTGGATGAAACAAAGTACATTTCTTTACCATGAGATTTAAAAACACTGAACACTTGCTCTCTCTTGCTCCAGAATCAGCAAGAGGTAGAGCAAGTGTTCAGTGGTTCCCAAACTTACCTTACCATGGAACTCTTTGGGGTTTTTTTGTGAAGATTTTATATATTTATTCATGAGAGACCCAGAGAGAGAGGCAGAGACACAGGCAGAGGGAGAAGCAGGCTCCATGCAGGGATCCCGATGTGGGACTCGATCCCGGGACCCTGGGATCATGCCCTGAGCCGAAGGCAGATGCTCAACTGCTGAGCCACCCAGGCGTCCCACCATGGAACCCTTTGAAATGGAGTATCCTGCTCAGTGGACTTGTTTGGAAAGCGCTGACCTAGAGTGTGCCTCAGCCTGGACTATCCTCCTGAAGTTAGAATTCTTAAATATCTGATAGATGTTTAATCTAAAAGCAGAACAGATTTGGGGCACCTTGGGTGACTCAGCCCACTAAGCATTCGGCTCTAGATTTCAGCTCAGGTCACAAGCTCATGGCTGTGAGATGGAGCCCCTCATCGGGCTCTGCGCTGGGCATGGAGCCTGTGAGAGATTCTCTCTCTCCCTCTCTCCCTTTGCCCCTCCCCCTGTTAAAAAATAATTAAAAATAGAAATAAAGACAGAACAGATTTAATGATGGAGTCACATCTTCTTATCTTTCCCGCACCCCATGGAGGAGGCACTATGAGGAGTCCCATTTTATAGATGAGGGAACTGAGGTGCCTAGAGATTACGATTGGCCTATGGTTGAGAGCACTGGAGCTGGAGCTGGGTCTTGGGGTCCCCGCTGCAGGTTCCTTGCTCTTCCCTCTGTCTGGGACTGGAGAGGGACATGGGTGGAGTGGGGTGCAGGGAAGAGGTCCCGAGACTCACCCTGCCTGGGCACGAAGTCGATCTTGACCTCTGCAAGAGAAGGAAGAGCAAGTGGCGTGGAGGTGGGTGGACAAAGGCAGAGACGGCCTCAAGGGCCCCCACTGTGGCCCCGGTGCCGCTCACCCATGAAGTGTAGCTTGGCCGACAGGTTGCAGGCAAAGCCTTCAGGCACAAAGCTGTAGTCAGCCTCGTCCGCAGGCGTGACGTCGTCAATGGTCAGTTTGTGGACTCTGCAGAGAAGTGGTGGCTCAAGGGACCCCCTGGGCCACCCCACCGCGCCCCGCCCAGCCCTCACCACAGTCAGGGCTCCCAGGGCCCTCGCCCCACCCTAGCTCAGGGGTGGTCTGGTAGTTCAAATGCTTGCTCTATTTTTGACCTTCCAGCCCCTCACGTGTTTTCAGAAGTAGACAACGTACAAGTGGCCCTTGGCTGGGCCCTTGGAGACTGAGCAGGGGCTGGTCGCACTAATCTCTGTGACCTTGGGCCCAGCACGGGCCAGCCCAGATGCTCGAGGCATGAGTAAGAGAGTGGGAGAGGGAGAGGCCCCTGGCCAGAGCCAGCTCCGGGTGGCCTCCTGCCCCGTGCTGGTCATGAGCTGGGGGGTACGGGGGGGGGGAGGTATAGGCTGGGGGGTGCTCCAGCCTGTCTGTGTCTCTCACTGCTTCTCTGCAGGACTCCCCTCTGTGTCCTTCTCTCTCTAAATCTCTGTCCTGGGTCTGTGTGTCTGTCTTTCCATCCATCTCTGTTTCTGTCCCTCTCTTTCCATGTCTCTCTCTGTTTTTCCCTGTCTCTCCATGCGTCTCTATCTCAGCCCCTGTGTCTGTCTGTCTGTCTGCTTTCCTGTTTCTCTGTGTCTGTCCCAGGCTCTGTTTCTCCCTCTGTCTCTGTCTCCAGTCTCCGCCCGCCCCGTCCGCCTGCCCCGCTCTGCGTGGGGCCGAGCCCCGCACACTCACCGCCCTATGTGGGACACCTTTATGCGGCTATCAGGCACCAGCTCCTTCCCGTTCTTCAGCCACACGCCCCGCACATTCTCGTCGGACACCTCACACTTGAACACCGCCTGGTCCTTCGCGCCCACCGTCAGGTCCGCAATGCTCTGGTACACCTCTAGCTTCTTCTCTGGGGGGCAGGACAGAGCCAGTGAGCTGGGGAGGGGGTGTGGGGCTGTGGGCGCCAATCCCCATGGAGATCACGTGGGTGTGAAAACACATGTGCATGCACGAGTGTGAGGCACGTGGGCCTGTGATGGTGCAGTGTGCACAAGGAACCTCAAGTGCTTGGGGTTGGGAGTGGGGGTGGGGGACACTAACTGGCCCCTTGGCCCCTCCCAGGACTCTCTGAGGCGGCCACCTCAGCGTCTGTATGTTACAGACGAGAAAAGTGAGGCTCGGTGTGTCAGAGTGACTTGCCCAAGGTCACACGGGCCTCCAGTCTGGGTCAACCTAGCCCCCCTATAAGGCCGGGGGTGGTGCTGGGGCCGAGCCTGCCCAAAGCCATCCCCCTGCTGGGCCTCACCCTGCACGATGAGCTCGGCCAGCGCCTGGCCGCCACTGGTGCGCAGCGCGTAGTGCCCGGCGTCCTCCAGCGTCGCCTCGTTGATGATCAAGTGGTGTCTCTGGCCATCCTTCTTGAACCGGTATTTGAAGGTCTCCTCCCTGGTCAGCTCCACCCCATCCTTCAGCCTGGCCAGTGGGCAGGCTGTAAGTGCTGGGGCCGCGGTCGGGGGTGCCCACAGGCCCCCCCAGCCCTGCCCACGCCCCATGAGCCCAGCACTCACCATTTGACCTGGGCCCCCTCCTCGGACACCTCACACTCAAACTCCACCCGCTGTCCCACCATCACCAGCTGGTCTTCCAGGGGCCGAGTGATCAGCACGGGGGGCTCTGTCAAGGAGGGTGCACGTGAGGTCCTCTGCCCCTGCCCCCAGGCTCGGGGCTCCCAGGGTCCCCGTCCGGGCCCACCTTTGACGAAGAGCTCGGTGCTGCACTTCTCCCCGCCCACCACGCACTGGTAGGCCGCGTCGTCCGCCAGCGAGCACTGGCTGATGGTCAGCGTGCGCTTGGCCCCGACGGACTCAAAGATGTACCTGCGCGGGCGCCGCGGGAGGGTGCAGGGACATTGCTCACCTCCTCAGCCCTGGGGGCCCCGTCCGACCCCCCGAGGGGACCCCGTGCCCCCAGCCCAAGCCTTCCCTCCGGCAGCTGGGCCTTACTTGCTGTGGAGCCGAAGGGGCCGTGGGAGCGTCCGGAGGAGAGGAAGCGAGCCGAAGAGAAAAAGCAAGAACAGAGACAGGCAGAAACGGAAAGATGGGAAACTAGACCCGGAGAGAGGGCAGTGGGGTGGGGGAGACAGGCAGGGACCGGTCGCCGTAGAGAACATGGGGGGCGAGAGGCAGGGAGAGCGGGCTGGGGAGCCTCCAGGCCCCCCTCCCCGGCCCCCCCCGCAGTGCACCTGCCGCTCATCTGGATCTCCTGTCCATTCTTAAGCCACTTGACGTCAGCGTCGGGGTCGGCCAGCTCCACAGTCAGCCGGATCTTGTGGCCCTTGCTCACCTGGTAGGCCGGCTCCAGCTTCTTCTGAAAGGCTGAGCACCACCATCATGGCCCCCCCAACCCCTGCTCCCCCCAAGCCCTTCACACCCACTGTGGTGGCTGGTGGCTGTGCCCCAGAGCCACGTCCTCCCACCACATTCCTCCTGCCACCCCCTTCTCTCTCCGCGTCCACTCTGCCTGTCTCTCTCTCTGTTCTGCATGCCTGTCTGCTTCTATCTCTTTGTCCTTCTGCCTTCCTTGGGGTCCCCTCCACCTGCTCTGCTCGGCTCAGGGTTAGGCTTAGTGGCTCCCAGAGACAAAAGCTTGGCTGGAGACCAGTGACGGCGGGGGGGGGGGGGGGGGGGGGCGTGGAGGGCAAGGGACTTAGTCTTTGCCTTGACTCTATTTCACAGCACCCCCCAGGCTTTTCTTCATTGAGGGCCCCCTCTGTGCTCTGTCATTTCCCTTGTGGTGTCTCTGGGCTAAACTTTGCCCTTATTTTTTGTGCCCTTCTTTTTTGTGGACAGGGGCTAACCTGGGCATTCTTGTTTTTTTCCAACACAAGGTTAATCTGGGCCCTTCTTGCCTGAGTGTCTCTGGGCCAAGCTGGACTCTTCCCTTCCCACCACAACCGTGTGTGCGCCAGCGCCGTCTCCTCTGGCTGGCAGGCGGCCTCACCTGTGCTCTTCTTCTCATCCCGCTTCATGCCCTTGAGCCTCTTGAGCATGCCACGCAGGTCGGTGACGCCGTGCTGGAAGGCGATGCGCTCGTACTCGGACGGCGACGCCTGCCGCAGGATCTCCCACACGTCCTCCTCGGCTGGTGCCTCCAGCCTGGAGTCCCTGGTCCGCAGTCCAGCAGAGAGGCCTCAAGGGATACCCCCGGCGCCCCCTCCCTGCCCTCCCCTGGGGTGGGGCTTCCTGGGGCTCAAGACCAAGGAGGCCACAGCTGCCCCCACCCCTCTGTCCCTTCCCCTCTGGTGCAGCCTGAGCTGGCACTGGACTTAAGGTTCGGTATGGGGAAGTCTCAGTGGAAGTGGGGGCGACAGGGGTGCAGGATTCAGACTCACCTCCGGAAACTGCTGCTCCGGGCAGGGCAGAAAGGCAGTGACCATTAGAGGCGTGGGCCACCTGCCCTCAAGGATGTGGGGTCACAGCCCACAGGCCCTCACCTCCTCCCTCCCCCCTCCCCCATTTACTCTGCACTGGGCATGCACAGGAAGGACCCGAACCTCCCAGACACCCTAGTCAGGGGGGTCCACACACGGGATGGATTCGGAGTCCCACCAGCACCCTGCTGGCCCAAAGCACCCGCCCCCGATGCTTACTCTCTGGGCCGCAGCAGCATCAGCGGTAATGCAGTGTCCAGGAGACAGAGGGAGGGGACATAGAGTCAGCTGGGGGCCAGGGGAGCAGATTCCAGCTTCTTCCAGGTCCCCGGAGCCCCACTGAGTTAAGCTATCATAGACTCAGGGGTCGGGGGTCGGGGTGACCCTGTGAGGATGTTAGTCCCCAGGGTACAATGCCTGCCCTCTGATTCCTCCCAAAAGCAGGACTGTCCCATTCGACAGACCAGGAAACTGGTTCAGAGAGTTCAGTAACTGGCTCAGGGCCACACAGCTCAGGTTCATGAGAACCTCATCGCCAGGGTCTGAACTGGGGCCTCGACATCCACCCCAGGAGCTGCTACCCAGGAGCTCACCTCTTCTTCAGCAGCGAGCTGAAGTCCAGAGTTCCTGCGTCCTCGTGGCTGTCACTATGGAGAGGGACCCCCAGTAAGGCTGCAGTGGGGCCAGCCAAGCGGACTTGGGCAGGGGCAGGGGTGGAGAGAGGTACTGGGACAGGACAGGGCACTGGCTGGATGGGGGCCCCTGTCATCTCAGACCCCCAAGGTTGGCATACTGGGCAGGAAGGGCTGGGAGACGGTACCTGATACGCCGACCACTGCCAGCCAGGCTCCTGGGGCGGGGGGGGGGGGGGGGGGTGTTTAGAACAAGTTTCTCACCTGCTCAGGGGAGCCAGCTGCTCCACCCCTATCAGCTTCATCCCTGCACCCCCACACACAGCACTCCCAGCCCAGGGGAGCCAGCTGCCCTACCTCTATCAGCTTCATCCCCACCCCCACATTCCCCCCCCACATCACTCTTAGCCCTAACCCCAGGGGTCCTCCAGCCCCAGCGTTGGCCTCCCCCACACCCTGAGGATAGACAACCACTCACGTGCGGCGGAAAGCTGATCTGAGGTCCAGGTCTCCCGGGCCAACAGCCTCTGGGTGCAGAGAGGGAGGAGACGGGGAAGGGGCTTCAGAGGAGCCGTCCCAGAAGCCCTGGCCTGGGATCTCTGAGTGTCACACGCCTGCCCTCCATGACCCTTGAGAGTGGGCGTCTACCCCAGAGCTCCACATTCTGGGCCTTTCTGGGGTTGAGGTACCAGGGAGGTGGGGCATTAATGGTCCTCAGTCCCTTAGAGGTGGCTGACCTCACACTCGACTCTCAGCCCACCCTTCACCTGTTCACGGGTGTCAGGAGCCTGGGCCGCCAAGATGACTGAGACCTCAGGTGAGACCCGGGCGCGGCTGTTAGGCCCCACCCCAGCCCTAGAAGCCTCACAGGTCTCTCTCGTGGCCCCGCAGGAGCAGCCCTGGGCATGTGGTCAGCAGTCGTTGGAGCAGGACCAGGCATCCTCCTCCGTGTTGGCAACTGGGGGCAGACGCAGGGGAAGGAGGGGACCCCGAGCCCAGGACAGACACCAGGCTCCCCTCACCGTGGACAGTGAGATTGAAGTTGCAGCTGTCAAACTTGTCCTTGGTGGACACCTCACAGCGGTAGCCGCCCGCAGAGGTAGGCTGGGCATCTGTAATGTGCAACTCAAACAGGTAGACCTGTGGAGGTGAGGGGTCAGGGGAGACCAGGGGCCAGAAGAAGAGGCCCTTCGCTCCTAAAGGAGGCTGGGAGTGGCTGATGGCCTCTCCCTCAGGGTTTAGCTAACCCTTAGGGTTTTGTGTAAAGACACATGACTGCCATCTGCTGGCACAGGGTGGTGATAAGTGATAAATCTGTGATGTCTACAAGGCAAATGACAGTCACTTAAGATGAGGCACTCTTGGGCAGTGCACAATCCACGCAACCGAACATCTTGGCCCTGCCCTGCCAGAGGCTCACTTGCCTGGGCCAAGACTGTGGAAGAGCAAGAGGAGCAGAAGCTGGGAGTCAAAGCACAGGTTCGAGGCCTGGCTCTGAGTGACCTCAGACCAGCAAAAACAACCTCTCAGCTTTGGTATCTTCATCTGTATAACGAAGGGCAGCTTGGGCTCTGATATCCATCTATCCAGAGGCTTTCCATCCTCATTGGCTGAAGAACCCCCCAACTCTCCTGAACTCCCTGTACCCCCCTGAGCTTTATTACGCCCCCTTGAGATTACCATGCCCTGCAAGTCCCCAAGTCCCACAGGTCCCCTGGAATTCCCCATTCTCCCTGTGTACCCGTGGCCACTTGACCTGCTTCCCAGCCTCGCCAGGTATCTTGTTTGCACCTGCCATATGCCCTCAGTCTTAGGGTGATCCTTCAGGGCTCCCCGTGCCTCTGGAGCCTCCCAGGGGCTCCTCATGGCCTCTTTCCCACCCCCCTGCTCCCCGCAGGCCCCACCTTGCTGGTCCTGTCATAGCTGCTGTGCAGCTGCAGGTGCTGGCCGGCTTTGCTGCTCAGATCCACCCACTTGCCTTTGAACCACTTGACCGTGGGTGGCTTCAGGAGGCTGGCTCCGGCCACACGTGCTGAGAAGGTGATACTGCCACCTACAGGAGAGGGGCGCAGGACTGGGCTTGGGAGGGAGGGCGCCCTGCTGCCCCCTTCCCCACCCTAACCTGCTGCAGCCCACACTCACCTGCTGTCACTTCACCGTCCTGTGGCCGCATCACAAAGAGGCCGATGGGGTCATCAGGGGCACCGGAGCCATCAGGGGCTGCCGAGCTCGACCCTGTGGATGGAGGCCTCTGAGACCTGCCCAGGACACCCCATCCGCAGGCCGTGGCTGTCCCTGCACCGCCCCTCTCACCTTCGGGACTTGAGGAGCCTCCTTTCTCCTCAGTGGCTGAGGCTAGGGCTTCTCCGGGGGCTCCGGGAGCCTCAGCAGGAGCAGGGGCAGGGGCAGGGACAGAAGCAGGGCCCGGCACAGTCTCTGCCTTCTCTGGAAGGGCCAGGGGCAGGGGTCGTAGAGCCACTTCTCCCCAGAGAGCCCTCCTCTTGTCCCTGGTCCCCCTTGGGCTCTGCAGGCTGCCCAGATCGGCGTGTGCACATCGTGCAGACCGCGTGCCTGCGTCCTGGTGCGGCGGCCCCAGCAGCGCTGAGCGCCCCCGCCCCCCCAGGCTGGGCTGACGCTCCCTGCACACCCCCAGCCGGCGGGCCTCCCCGCACACACAGCCGCCAAGCGCCCATCCCGTCAGCAAGCGGGTGTCCAGAGGGAGGGCGGCCTTCTGCCTTATTCATCTCTGAATTTCCCCTACTTGCGCGATGGCTGGGACAGGCCAGGGAGGCCCATGGGGACATTCAGAGACGTCTTGCTGCCGAAAAGAGAAGGGCATTCCTGGCAGAGGGCACAGCCAAAGCAAAGGCAACAGGGTGGAGAGGCACTTCCTCCCTGGGTGACGGACGGACGGGTGCAGGGCTGCCCCCAGAAGCTCAAACCTCGGGGAAGGGCTGACCAGGGTCTTACCCGCTTCTATGACCTTGAGGTCAAACTTGACCTTGGAGGAGCCAGCGATGACTGCGTAGGACCCCTGGTCGGCAGGGCCCACGTCCCGCACTGTCAGAGTGTGCCTTGTGCCCTCGGCTGCCAGGCCATACTTGTCACTGGCGCTGATGTCACTGCCCCCCCGCTGCCAGCGCACCTTTACTCCTGATCGCTCGGTCTCGGCCTCAAACACAGCAGGGCTGCCGGCGGCCACCTCCGCCGACCTCGGCTTCTTGCTGAAGGCTGAGACTGAGAGAGAGGCCCGCGGAGGCTGCAGGAGCCCCTGGCTTTCCCATGCACCCCCACCCCTGCAGCCCTCTTCTTGACTCTGGTGATAAGCACTTTAATGCATCACCTCGTTTAATGTTCCAGCGGCTCTATGAGGTGGCTGTGATTATTACACCCATTTCCCAGCTGAGGACACTGAGGCTCAGAGAGGTTAAGTGACTTATCCAAGATCACACGGCCAGTAGGCAAGCAGCCAGGACTGTATTCCTAACCTCCACACAAACTTTGCTAGATGTGTCCTCGGATAGCCCACCCTCCTTGCCTGGGGAAGCCCAGGTCCTTCTTTCCCCCACCATCCAGGGCCCTTAGCAGGGGGCACCTGAATGTGGCTAAATTTGTTCTCCAAGGGCCTCAGGCAGAGAATCAGCAACTGAGATAAAGCTGGCCTGGGGGGAAGGGCTGAAAAGGGGGTGGCCGATCCTTGCCCTGCATGACCTTGGTAAGAGCACAGGCCAGATCCCCGGGCTGTGACTTTCTCTGTCCTTGGCCCAGGATCAGGGGCCTGTTGATCAGTGCCTGTTCCTCTCCCAGAACAGAGGGGCTGCATTACCTCAACGTGGGAGTCACGCCTGGCCTGGTGTGGGGGCCACAGGGGTGCAGGCTCATAAAGCAGAGAATCTCACAGCTGAAGAGAACCAACCCAACTCCTCCTTGTACAGATAGAGAAACTGAGACCCGGGGAGGGCAGGGGCTTGCTCAGGTGCATTCAGTGAGACTGGCTCCAGTCTAGACTCAACCTGGGTTCATGCCTGCAGCGATCTTTTTCCAAAAGCCAAGCTCAGGCTTAATCTTGCTACATAAGTAGATGGGATGGGGACAGGGGAGGGGTCCCCTGGCTGGCCCTCACTCTATCAGAAGGATGGGAAGGAGAAACTGAGAACCACAAAAAAGACCTGGAAGGCAGCCAGCCACCACTCTCGGGAACTCACTCTGAGGCCTGCCCCCCCACTTGTAAATGCCCCAGCCCTTCTTCCCCACACCCAATCCCAACCCCAGGCCCGGAGCTACCTGGCTTCTTCCCTGGCTCAGGCATCTTGAGAGAGGTGACACCAGGGACTGTGCAGTCACAGGCCGCCCAAAGAGGATCTGAGCAGGACCCGTCCCCCCACACTATATAAGGGGCTCTCCCCTCCCCAGGATTTCTTATCTTCCTCCTGCCCAGCCACCTGCTAAATATAGACAAATTCCAGAGAGTGAGGCTCTTCAGGGAGATGGCAGGGCCACATTGTTCCAGGCTCGCTCCTGTCCCTTCTCCCTCCTGTCCAATGTGATGGCTTCTGCCCCCCAACCTTTGGTGAGTCTCAGGGGTACCCCAAACCCTGTCTGTCTGTTCATCTGACAGGGAAAGGGCATGATAAATTGGCACGCTCACAGATCCTGGAGCCGGGCTGCCGTCAGAGGCAAAGCTGACTCTTGCCAAAGTCACAAGGATTCACACAAAAAAAGACCCAGAATATTCTGTCCCACCCCCCATACACTGTTCCTCTATGAACTTTTGCCTTCCCCCCTCCCCCACAGCCCCCTGTCACAGCAGGGTCATCGGTGTCTGCACAGAAAGAAGCAAACTAGGCATGACTGTCTCCAAGCAAGATGCAATATCGGGAATGGTCATTTGTCCCTCGTGGCCTGGAGGGAGTTCTCTACACATCATCACCATGTAGCCCAAACTTAGACATTCCTCTTTTTTTTTTTAATATTTTATTTATTTATTCACGAGGGTCACAGAGAGAGAGAGGCTGAGACATAGGAAGAGGGTGGAAAAGGAAGCTCCTGCAGGGAACCCGAAATGGGACTCGATCCCAGGACCCCAGGATCACGCCCTGACCAAAGACAGATGCTCAACACTGAGCCACCCCCCCTGGCATCCCTCTATTCCTCTTTTTAACTACCTGTGACTGTATCCCCCGCTCCTTAGCCTTCTTCAAAGAGGACTGAGCACCCCTTTCCTTCTTGTGGGGCTTGGAAACCTGAGAAGGGACGTCACAGTTCAAGCCTGGAGGGCGTTTGCCCTGATGCCAATGGCCCCAAGTCTGGGTTCTCTGAGGCCTGCTGGCTGCCCTGGGATGTTTCCTCACTCCCACACTGGCTTCCGCTACATCTTGTCACTTACTGTTGGAAGCAAGATGCTTCTGGGCTTCCAGGTTCATCTTTTTTTTCTGTTTCTCCCTTTTGATGGGGACTAGAAGCCGGACCAGCTGTGCAATTGGGGTCCTGCCGCCATGCATTCTGTGAGGATGCTTTGGGGCTTAATTCCTGGTCCTGGCCCTGCTCGACAGCACCCCATTCCAGACCTGTGAGGGGGCCTAGCAGCCAGCCTGCGGGGGGGATCCGGCCCATCCCTCACCTAAGCTGTGTGACCTTGGATGGACCGGTTTGACCTCTCCATGATTCAGTTTCCCGGTCTATAAAATGGGATGATACTAGACTTTGCTCCTCGAGGTTGACACGTAATAAATGGCCAGAAAATCCAACGTTGCAGCCACGATGATCCTCATCATCCTCACAGGAGCCACAACCTAGATTTTAAGCCTCACTGAGGCATTTTTAAAAAGCCCATATATCAGGCGCAGGGGGCTCTGTAATGATTTATTCCCCCGATAACACCCTAGGACCCCTTCCTCCAGCAGCTCTAACTCGTGGTGTCGTGTGTCCCGATGGCCCCAGCTCCCAGACGGGGCGGGGTCCTCAGTCAACGCCCAATGGACAAATGAGAAAAAGACAGACCAGACAGGGGCGCCCGGACAAGATGCACGAAACAGCATAAAAGAGACTCTGGGCTACAAGAGGACTCACTAGAATAACTTTAATAACTTTCTTGAGGAAGCTAACGGGGACGAGGTGGGGGAAGGAAGAGACGCTGGAGTAGAAGGGTTCCATTTATACAAATATGATGACTTCAAACAACCAAGGTAGCGCCCCGGGTCGCACTAAGCAAGGCCCTGGGGTCAGATGCCCCGGGTTGGAGGGGGGTGTGTGCCCGCTGGAGCCGGGGTTGGAGTCCTGGTGGGGGGCGGGGAGAGGGAGTGGGTGGCGGGCTCGGAGGAGGGCGTGGACGGGTGAGGCGAGGCCCGGCCCTCAGTCCTGTCCCTGGCCCCTGGGAGCTTGCCTCCCTGTGTCCGGGCCGGGCGAGGGGTTAATGCTATGGCCGGCGGGGAGGCCCGGCGGGCCCGGCGGGGTGTGCGGGGCCGGGGCTCAGTGGGGCGGGTGGCGCCGCTCGGCCAGGCTCCCGCGGCCCAGCACCTCCCCGCTGAACTGGTAGGTGAGCTTCTTCTTGACCTTCTTGACCTCCCCCGTCTTGCCGTAGTTGCGCAGGGCGCGGGCCATCTTCTGGTAGGTCATCTTCTTGCGGTTCCCCTTCTGGATGCCCCAGCGGTGTGCGAGCGCCTCCTTGTGCTTGGACGAGAACTGGAAGGTGCCCTTGTCCTTGTCCACCCACCAGATGCTGTCCTTCATGTCTCCGCTGCGAAGCAGGTCGAGCAGGAACTGATACAGACGGATCTTCTTTTTGCTGCCTGTGGGCGGCAGGGGGTCAGCGCCCCAACCCAGGGACCTGGGGACCCAGGGACCCGCCCTCCCCTCCCCCCTGGTGTGGGGCGCCCTGGGGAAGAACCGGGAGGAGAGGGTGGTCTACAGGGGAAGGGCTCCCTCGCCCATGCCTGGCACTCATACCTGCTCACATGCAACCCAGAGAGGTACAGACACACGCCCTCAGTCACATAGATGCCTGTGTGTGTTCACGACACACTTGTGCACACGTGCTCACTGACACACGAATAGGCACGGATGGTCACAGATGCGGTGCACACTTCGGCAAATGTTCACACGCTCAGATAGAGACACACACGCAGCTCTGTGGCATGGCTGCCACGGCCTTGGCTGGGTGCACGGGGCCCGTATATGGCCAGGGTCAGGGCTGGGCCAGACGGCTGGGCCACCCTACCTGTCTCCCCGTGCAAGAGGCCAGGCCCTGGCTCCAGGCCATCAGCCTCCCCATCAGACACCTCCAGCGGGGGACTCTGCCTCTCGCCTTCCTCCTCATCCGAGCTAGGCTGGGCCGGGGACAGAGAGGGGTATGGGAGGCACATCCGGGGTAGATAGGAGACCTAGAAAGGCAGGGAAAGAGGGTTGAGGTCAGTGAGGGCCAGTTCACAGCTCAGGGCCGCCAGGTAGTGGTGATCCGAACAAGAGAAGAGGGGGTAAGGAGAGGGTGGGGAGGCCAGCAAGGTGCAGAAAGACTTGGGAGAAGGCCGGGGAAGCTGGAGGTCCGTCAGGTTACAGGGGTCGGGCAGGGGCAGCTACCCACAGAGCTTGGGTTGTGGAAGCCTGAGGGCTGCAGGAATCCTGTACATCCTGGGCCCCCTGGATTGTGGCTGCGTGGCTGGGGGGACAGGGCACCCTTTCCCCAAACGCACAGAGGTGCCCTATGGCCTGACATTCCTGGGGTCAGAGGTGGCAGAGAGGAGGGGCCCATAGGTAGGGTATGGGAGTGACTGGGGTTTAACCAGGTGGGTGAGAAGTGAGGGAAGGGCCAGTGGAGGTCAGGGAGGGATCATAGAGGTTAACAGAGGTCACTGATTGGGATTAGGGCCCATGGGGCTGAGGAGGGCCAATAAAGGGGGTCAGTGGAGATGGGGAGGCCAGTGGAGGCCAGTGTCCAGTGACTCGAATGCCGGGTCCCCGAGGGGCCGGGAGCTGGGGGTTGTCAGGGGTGGATCCGGGGAGGGAGGAGGTTCTAGGGGCTCTGTCCATCAGCAGGCAGGAGAAGATAAGGGGTGTGGGGTCACGAGGGCAGCCAGAGGGTCAGGAGGCAGCCGTTGGGGCTCCGGCCGCCGTTGGCGCTGTGGGGCAGGAAGCCGAGTTGAGTAAGAGCCCGTGTCAGCTTCCTGCGAAGCGCTGGCCTCACCGCAGGCCCGTCCCAAGGGAGCAAGGGCCGCACGCACCTGGTGGCCGATGCCCGCGTGGCTCGGAGCCATGGGGGTGTCGAGCACGTGCATCTGCTCCAGCTCCATGTGGCGGTAGAGCTGCTGCAGCTGGGGGGGCTGCACGCTCTGCAGCTCCGTGAAGTGGTTCTCGGCGAAGCTCTCGAACTCACTGTGCACGTGGTGTGGGTGGAAGTCCCAGTAATGGTCTGTGGGGACAGCCAGGCAGTGGGGGTGAGCTGGGTGCGGGGCGGGGAGACGCTATAGTAATTCCCGCCCCCCCCCCCCGCCCCACAAATCATGACGCCGGGCCTAGGGGGCTATTATCACAGGCCCGGCTGGGCTCCAAGTGGAGGTGCATCGTCTCACCACCCACCTTGTTAGGCACCATCCCCATTTTACAGATGAGAACACTGAGGCTGACACTGAGGTGACAGAATGGGCCCGCAGCTAGAGGCCCCGACCCAGGCAGAGCCGAGGCCTGAGGGGAAGCCTGCCTTCCCAGCAGCCAGTCTAGCCCGCCTCCCAAGTGGTCACCAGGACACGGTCAGGGTCTGAATCCTGGCTCTGCTATTTGCTTTCTGGGACCTCTCCAGCCTCGGGTGGGTGACTCACTCGTAAAATGGGGATAATCGTTATTGGGAGGCTACAGATGAGTTCCCGTTTGTAAAAACTCTCAGCTCCGGAGTAGGCCCCCAGGGAATACTGGTTACCCCTCCACAGAGTGGTTCCTGAGGCCACAGTCACGCGCACACGGTCTTGTCACATGGCCAAGGTGTGATTGCAAAGTCACACGGCTGACATTCCTCACACCAGAACTTGTCCCGGCCCACAGCGCTGCCCCTTCAAAGCCGTGGCCCTGGGTGGCTGTATCTGTCCTCCGGCAAGGTTGCCAGGACACAGACCCCCCCTGGAAACTCCCCCTAGGTGCTTTCAGAGTCTGCGGTGCGGTGGATTCAAGTTTGGGGAATGGCCACATGCCGGCGGGAGCCCTGTCTTGGAACTAGGACATGGTTTCCCTGGACATCTTTTCCAGGAAAAAAAAAAAAAAAAAAAAAAAGCAAAACTGCCACATGTCTGTGGAGTTCCTGGGTACAATCTCGGATCCAAAAGAAGATGTGGTGAGAAAGTGACAAGAGGGATTTTCTCATGTGACCCAAGAGGGAGTGCACAAGATGCTAGGCCAAGGCAGCATCCCTGGAATGCTCCAGAAGGACCACCACCAGCCCTGTGTGTGTGTGTATATGTGTGTATCTGTCTCCATTTCTTTTCTTTTTTTCCACACAAGTGTATACTCATTCATTCACACATCCCATAAAAATGTGGGTTTTTTGGCTTTGGACCCAGTTATCAGAAGACCTGCTCTCTAATACTGCCCTGTGGTGGCTTTGCTGTGTGACCCTGCACAAGTCATTTTACTACCCTGAGCCGCCAATTCCCCAGTCTAAAAGTCAGGGACCCGACTGGGTAGTTACAGACGTCCTGTCCACACATGAGATCATTTGAACCCACAATCCAGGCAGCCCACACTCCCACCTCTACAAGGCTACATGGCACAGAAGAGAGAAAATGCATGATGTGAGAGTCAGGCAGAACTGGGTTCAAATCCTGCCTCTGCCATTTACTGTTGTGTCCCATGGCAGGTCATCCCCCATCTGTAAGCCTCAGTTTCATCATCTGTAAAGAATAATTACACACACCTTATAGTCTTGTTGTAGGGTTCAATGAGCTAATGCCTGCAAGATGCTTAGAATAGAACCGAGCATAAAATCCCATTCAATAAATATTATCTTCTACTACTACTACTACTATTACTACTACTGTATTATTCTAAAGAACCTAGATTAGCACTTGAGCAAATGGCAGATACTTTCACGTACGTTTATCTCCTCTTCTTCCTCTCGCTCCCTGCCATCTCAGTCAGTGGCCCAGAGAAATAGTTTGGGGGGGCCTGTTGCATTCTCCCAGAGGCTAGAGCTGGGGCCTCAGCATTGCACCATGAGGACAATATTTTGTTCCCCCCTTACTCCCAGGGCGTAAACACAGCAGTCATTCAGCAAACAATATTGGGACAAGTGAACAAATGAATCATTGAATAAATCCTAGCCTCCTGAGAACCGTCTCTGACTCCTCCACACAATTATCTAAATCTGAAGGGAAAACAAAACAACATTTAATTTGTGCCGTCATCTTGCAGCAAGTTAACAGCTGTCCCCCTGCCTGGGAGAGTTGTCTCTGTGCCTTACAGATGGGCTGTTCTGGGGGGTCTCTAAATATATGGTGAGCCAATCTGGGGTCCTCTTTAGGGGTGGATCCACCCTCAGGCCCCACTCCTGGCCCCTCCCATTTTTGCCTTCCCCACCCAGGTTGAACTGTCCAGATCTAACAGTGTGCCTTATCCTGCCAAGCAGCCCCCACACTCAAACCCACTCCAGTTCCATGCTTTAGAGGACCATGCAAGTGTGCAGCTCTCCAGGTGTGGGGCAACGGCCCCCTCACTGCTCTCTTTCTCTCCTGTTCCCCCTCCTTCTGTCCTAGCTCTGCATGAGATCCCTGAGCTCACTCTAGTGGTCCCAACCTGAGGCTAGGATTTCCTGTGGGGTTCTCAGTACACCTTCGTCAGAGTTGGGCCCTACTTGGAGACCCAGTGAATCAGAAGCATCGAGAGGGGAGCTGGAGATTGGAGTTTCACAGGGCCTCCAGGAGGTTCCTTTGTTCACTGAAACTCTGGAACCCTGTCCCAGGGTCCCCTGAAAGCTGCGAAGGGGACTCAAGGTACAATTAAGGTTTCAAAAGCCCCAATAGCAACCACCTTTACCCTTGATTTGGGTGCTCAGGCAATTATGTAATAAACCCAGTCTGGTAGGCAGAAACGTTCCAAACATGGGGCCTTCCGAAAGAACACAATACAAGGAATCCTTCATAGTGCAAAGGTCAGCACTCCTGGGCTCTTTGGACCTCATTTCTAAATGGCTCTTCACAAACACATTGCTTCACCCCTTTTTGTGCTTTCACTGGGTCACTTGGGTCATCCTGTGATATGCCTCTTTAGCACAACTCTGGACCCTCCTTTTCATAGCCCCATACATAGTAAGCCTCAATCAATAGTCAATCAAATGATCAATAAAAATTGGCTTTTAACGTGTATTTTTACGTACCGGGAGCTATGCTGAGTACTCACACCACCTTTCCCATTTAATCTCACCTTAGCTCTGACAAGGTGGTCACCAGTATGATCTTTCTCTTTTTTGTTTTTATTTTTATTGTTTTCAGTATGATCTTTCTTTTGCACATGAGGAAACTATGACTCAAAGAGATTAAGTCCCGTGTCCACAGACAGGCATTGGTAAAGTCACCTGTGCCTGCCTCCAGGAACCGAACTCCTACCTATCACACCAAACAACTTCTGAGAGCCAAGACTGTTAATGAAAGCTTTAATTGAGAGTCATGGTGATACCGACTTTACTGCCTGCTTTTATCCATCTACCCCTCACCCATCATTCATCATCTATCCTCCATCCATCCACCATCCATTCATCTATCCAGCACTGGCCCATCATCCACCCATCCATCATGCATCCATCAGCTAGCTACCCACTCATCATCAATCATTCCCTTCATCCCTCCATCATCCAGCCACCCATCAATAAACCCTTTCATCTTGATCTCTCATTATCTCCCCTTTAAACCAGCTCCCGATCTGGTACCAAAGTCCTTCCCTCTCATCCCTATTCTTACTCAGTGTTTTTGGTGTCCCTAATACCTGTATGTTACCAAGACAAAACCGAAATGATATTTCAAACAACTCCACACATACACAAAACTGAAGCCTTAAGCGTCATTCAGTTGACCTTATCTCCTTAGAGCAGAAATCCCAGTCTTAAGCCCAGGGTTCTCCCCCAGCGGAGCAGAAGTAAGAACAAGACAGAGAAGGAAGATGAGGAATTAAGAAGGCAAGGGCTGAGAAAAAACTTTAGGAAATCACAGACCACTGGACACGGGCTCCTGAAACCCTGCTCTCCTGCACATTGCTCAAAGGAACCAGAGGTCCAGAGAGTCGGGGAGCTCCAGGCTTCATCATACTTGTTACTCTCTACCGTTATCCTAATTATTAAGGTTTTAGTTATTTCCTCTGTTAAATAAATCTGGTGGGATTTGTATTTTATTGATACCATAGCACTTAGCAATGTGCCTGGTGTAGGAGAGACGCTTTGTATACATTTATTAGATGGGCAGGTCTGTGAGAGATGGATGGAGGGTTTGGCAGGTGAAGAGGACAATTGGAAAGATGAATGAGTAAATGATTAGATGGGTGTGTGAACACATTGGTGGACGGGCGGATGGTTGGTGGTATGAAAAGATGAAAGAGTACGTGGAAAGGTAGAAGGATAGAGAGGAGTCATACTTTGGAACTCTAGTTCCTTTACCAATCTTCTCACAAAGAGCAAATCCTATCACACCTATTGCGATGGCTATTATCAATAAAACAAAACAAAACAAAAAAAAACAGCAACAACAACAACAACAAAAAAAAAACCAGAAAGTAACCACTGTTGGTGAGGATGTAGAGAAATTGGAACGCTTCTGCACTGTGGGTGGGAATATAAAATGTTGCAGACACTGTGGAAAACAATACAGAGGTCCTCAAAAATTAGAAATAGAACTACCATTTTATATTATGTGTATTTTACCACAATTTAAAATAATAAGAATAGGGGCACCTGGATGGCTCAGTCAGTTAAGCGTCTACCTTTGGTTCAGGTCATGATCTCAGGCTCCTGGGATGGAGGCTCCTCAGCCCTGCATCAATCTCCTTGCTCAACAGGGAGCCTGCTTCTTCTCCCTACTCTTGCCCTCTGTTGCTATCTCTGTCTCTGTCTCTCTCTCTCTCTCAAATAAATCAAACCTTTAAAAAATAAGATAACATAATAAGAATAAACAGTAAATTTTATGAACCCTGCCTTCAAAATCTATCCTGAATCTGCCTACTTCTTTCTGTCTCTACTACCACCACTTTTGGCCAAGCCACTAGCATCTCTTGCTTGGATAATTCCAGGAGCTTCCTCTCGGTGCTTTCTTCCTGTCCCTACTGTGGCCTCCACTCCATCTATTCTCCCATAGCAGCCAGAGTGACTCTTCAAAAAGCTTATTCAGTGGAACTACTAGATGTTAAGTGAAGGTACTAAATGCCCCACGTTGGGCTCCCTGCTCAGTGAGGGTCTGCTTCTCCCTCTCCCTCTGCTCTCTCTCTCTCTCTCTCTCAAGTAAACAAATAAAATCTTAAAGAGAGAGAGAGAGAAGGTACTAAAAACTTCCAGAGACAAAACAAAACTAATCAAACAGAAAAACAAAAACAAAGAACCGGTTACATTACAGAAAGGGGACATAAAAAGGCATCTGACTTCAAAAGAAAAATTCTAGTAACCAGAAGATAAAGAAATGTTTTCAAATTCCTCAGAGAAAATGTGATTTTCAACTTAGATTTCTGTACACAGCCAAACTGCTAATCATAAAGACATGAGGAAAACAAACAAAACAAAACCCTACACACTCTCACACACTCTCCCTTAGGACACTAGAATCAGAAACAACCCCTATCCATGTCATGAAGCATTCACGGTGTGCCTGGCACTGTTCTAAGGATTTTACGTAGAGTGATTCACTCAATCCTTTTTTTTTTTTTTTTTTTTTTTTTTTTTTTTTTTTTTTTTCACTCAATCCTTATAGCAACCCCGTGAAGTAGTTACTATTATGAAGTTGAGACACAGAGAGGTGAAATATCTTGCCCATGGTCACCCCAGATAGTAATGGGGAAATGGGGTGTGAATCCCCGCAGCCTGGCTCCAGAACAAGGTACTATCTCCTTGCTACATTGCCCCTCGTCCTCTTTTGGGGGGGGCGGTGAGAAAGTACAGATAATCAAAGTACACCATGTGGCTCAGCTGAGTAATCCTCACATGGTCATAATCCTGGAAAATTCAGATACTGATTTAATAAGTTACTATATGGAGAAAGACAAATATTGTATGATCTCACATATAAGTGAGAATCTAGAACAAAAATCCCAAGCTTGTAGACAAGGAGACCAGGTTTGTGGTTGGCAGAGACCGGGGTTGAGGTTGGGGAAATCGGAGGGACGAGTTCAAAGGGGACAAACTCCTAGTTGTAAGTGCTGAGGACACGATGTACAGTGTGGTGACCGGTGCAGTTAGCAATGCCATATGGGGGGACGCCTGGGTGGCTCAGCGGTTGAGCGCCTGCCTTTGGCTCAGGGCATGTTCCCGGAGTCCCAGGATCGAGTCCCACATCGGGCTCCCTGCAAGGAGCCTGCTTCTCCTCTGCCTGTGTCTCTGCCTCTCTGTGTCTCTCAGGAATGAATAAATAAAATCTTAAAAAAACAACAACAACAACAACCAATGCCATATGGTTTATTTGAGAGTTGCTACAGGATTAGATCCTACAACTTCTCTCTACAAGGAGAAAATCTTTTATGTATTTCTATAAGGTGAAGAACGTTAACTGAATTTACTGTGGTGATCATTTCCCACTATCTACGGACGTCAGGTCATGACGCCATGCGCCTTAGACCTACCTGGTGTTGTATATCAGATACACCACTAAAACTGGGGAAAAGTTGCTGTAATCGTTTTGGTATGTGTGAAGTGTGTGTGTGTGACTACAGTCAGAGTCTCATCTCAGAACAAGAGAGCACAGTAGACAATATCGCAAATTAAAAATCCAAGCTAGATTCATCTCCACCTGGCACATGGAAGGCACTCGATAAATGTCTGTGGATGAATAAATGGACAGTGTTCTAAGTCTCCATTTCAAATCTTCATGTATACGTTTACTTAGCATTGTAATAGGAAGACCGGAAAAATAGCTTTTATCCATCTCTGCCATGCCACATGTGTTATGAAGAAATGTCTATGATACAGCTTAAGTAAAAAGCAGCAAGTTGCAGATCGGTGCGATACTACAATTCTGGTCGTTGAGGGAATAGACTATACACATGCGCGTGCATGCATTGACAGACATCCAGGAGTACACAGGGGGGAGAAAATGTTTGCATGGATGGACCAAGAGAGGAAGGAGGCTGGGAAGAGGGAAATATTTTACATGATAAGGATTTTTAAAAATATTTTATTTATTTATTCATGAGAGACACACAGGGAAAGAGAGAGAGGCAGAGACACAGGCAGAGGGAGATGCAGGCTCCATGCAGGGAGCCCGATGTGGGAATCGATCTGGGGTCTCCAGGATCAGGCCCTGGGCCAAAGGCAGGCGCTAAACCACTGAGCTACCCAGGGATCCCCCATGATAAGGATTTTTAAAATTTTGCAATGAGTATTTGTTATTTTTAACAATAAAAAATGCAAGATTTAAAATTTGTTTAGATTTCTCACCACACACACACACACACACACACACGCGCGCGCGCGCAAAATGATTCAGATCATGTCATGTCCCTGCTCAAAACCCTGAAATGGTTTCCCATTGTTTGTAGGCTAAAACCCAAACTCCTGCCATGTCTTTGGGCCTGTGTGATCTGTCCTCGGCAGACACACTGTTCTGGCTTCTCTCTGTTCTCCACTCACACACTGTTCTGGCTTCTCTCTGTTCTCCACTCACGCCCCATGCACTGGCCACCCAGGCCCTCTGTCAGGGTCAGCACTGCTTTGCACTTGCTGCTGTCTCTACCTAGAACATCTTTCCCCTTTTCATGCATGTTCCTTCTCTGCACTGAGACTTCGCCTCCGCTGCCACCTCCTCAGAGGCCTTCCCTGACAACCCAAGTGGAAGTGCCCCCTACGTAGGCGCTCTGCATTACGTTACTTCGCCTTTTATAGGGCTTCTTATTGCGTGTCTACTTATTTGACTGGTTACCACCACCTCTTCCCACACTGGGATGTAAATTCTGTCTGACTCGCTTATCATGGAACCTCCAGTGCCTAGGACAGTGTCTGGCACACAGCTTATAATCAGAAGCTATTTGGCGGATGGACAAGTGAGGGATGAGTGGACATGTGGAGAGACGATAAGTGTTGGAAGGATGAGTGGGTGGCTTTGAGGGTGGGTGGTTGCATGGGTGGGTGGCTGGCTGGTTGACTGTCACCTGTGGATCTGTCACAGAGTCCTCTGTGTTCCTCCCACTCTCCCGACTTCCTCTCCCCTGCCTGGGGCATATAGTAAACCTAATATATTTTGTCCTGAAAGCTCACTCAGGACCTCACACATTTCACGTATTACCTCAGTGAATCGCCACAACTCTACTAGGTAAGTGTTTCCGTGCTCTCATTTCCATATATGAGGGACCAAAGGCTCTGAGAGGTTAAGTCACTTGCTCTAAGGTCACACACTGGTGAGTGATGAAACCAGGACCAGCCCCAGGTCCAGCGCCAGTGCCTTCTTAGTAAGTTTCAACCACCTGGCAATGCAGACCCAGAGGACATGCAGGAACTGGGGCGGGGCGGGGGGGGGGGGATATGGGGTGTGGGGTGAAGACTCTTGAGTCTTCAGACAAGAAGTATTAGGAAATGACAAAAAGAGCACCTGGGTGGCTGCCTTCCACTCAGGTCATGATCTCGGTGTCCTGGGATCCAGCCTCGCATTGGGCTCCCTGCTCAGCAGGGACTCTCCTTCTCCCTCTGCTCCTCCCCTACCCCTCAAATAAATAAATAAAATCTTAAAAAAAAGAAAAGAAAAGAAAAAAGGACAGAACAGATGCACAAATCAGCACCAGTGCCCAGACTGGCAATGATGGGAGCAGGCTGTGGGGAGTAGGGACAGGACACCTGGGTACTCTAGGCAAGTCTCCGAAGGAATTGGGGTGTGACCAGAACAGGGTGCTCAGAGGTCTAATCAGGTGTCATTCCTAGAGCCCCAGCCAGGATACAAGGGACCTGCCTGGGCACTGGGCCAAGAAAGTGCAGGCTTTCTCCAAAGGGCTCACTCCATCAGCCCCAGCCACCAGAAACAACTGGTTTCTAGATGTGCTCACACCCCCTCATATTACAGGAGGGGAAACTGAGGCTGCAACAGACCCAAAGGAAATGCCCTCAAACCCAGTGAAACTGAGAGGAGGTTAGGCCAGAGGGGAAAGAGTCCCTCGGCAGGCTCAGGCGTTGCTGAGTGCGCGGGCAGTGGGCCGTCCTGCTGCCTGGAGCCACCAGGGGGAGCCGGTCTTCAGGGTCAAAGGGACCCTCTCAGGTCCTGAACTGCTAGGTGCCAGGGTCACCAGGGGCTGGTCTTTTAGGTCAGGGAGGCTTGCCCTTGATACCGGCTGGGGGAGCTGGGGAGGGAAGTGGATGGGGGAAGCTTTCTCCTTAAATTGTCCAGCTTTCCCACAGAGAGGATGCATGGCTTGCAGAATCATAAATATGCTTTGAAGGGTGAAAACAAAGATATTTAACACCCCCTGAGCCCTGGGATCCTGAAAGATGTCTGTGTGTCCCCACATGCAGACTTAAGGCTCAGTCACCACCCACTCCCTAGACAAGGCTTCCAGGTCTCTGTCGTAGCTGCCAGGTGTTTGTTCCCAGTGCAGCTGTGCCCTCTGTGGCAGGCTGTCCATGTGCCTGAAGAATGGAGCTACAGGTGTGGCCGGGCCCCAGGTGTGGCCTCGCCGTGAGAAACCTTCTGCTTCCAGCCTGCCTCTCTCTCTGGGGCTGCAGACACCCCAGTGTGTGGCGTGCCCAGATTTCAGCACTCCAGGAGAACCCTCCAAGGAAGGCCTATTACTAGGCCTTCTCACTTGGGCTCAGGGGCGTCCTGTCACTATAGCAAGATCCACTTTGGGTGGCCTGTCAGGGTGCCCTGCCCAGGTTCCAGGCACCCAATGCTTGTCCCTGTCTATCCTGAATTTGCTCCAGGGTGGAGGCTGGGCCTTGGGATGAGCAGTGAGACTCACGGAAGGAACCCCTGGCTCATACTCCATCCTCGCTCCCACCTCAGCTAGATGAGGAGGCCCTCTGAGCCTTTCCCTTAGTGAGCAGTTCTTAGGGCTGATTCTGTCCCCCAGGACACGTTTGGCAATGTGTGGAGACCTTTCTGGTTGTGGAGACTGGCGGTACTTCTGGCGTCTAATGGGTAGAAGCCAGGGACACTGCCAGATATCCTACACTGTACAGGGCAGGCCCCCCAACAAAGAAATGCTCCAGCCCCACATGTCCATGGAGGTTGAGAACACAGCAGGGAGCAGGGGCTACACTAGCGTGAACCGTACAGTAAGGGGGTGACGGCACCAGAGAGGAAGAATTGGGGGCTTGGGGGAGCAGGAGAGGAAAAAGTCGGACCTGGAGCAGACAGACGGAGTGCCACCGACCAGCAGCGTGACCTTATACAAGTCGCTTAGCTCCCTGAGCCTCCGCTTCCTCGTTTGTGAAAAGCCACAAGGACTGGACGAGAAGATAAATGTGGACGGAGCTAACCTCGGGCCCTGGCACAACGAAGATGCTCAATCAGTGCGGGCGGGGGTGTGGGGCGCCGAGGGCCGCGTACTCACCGCTGTGGCTCTCTCCATCACTGCTGAGATAGGGGTAGTATTCGTGCGTTTGGCGCTGGTACAGGTCTGTGTCATAGGGAACCAGGTCTTCCGATGGCTGCTGAGAGACCAGGCTGTCAGGGCTCGGATGGCAGCGGGACAGCTGGGACGGGTGGCAGCCCTGGTGCGCCGCGGCCACCACCACCACCTCCCCCACCCTGCCCCTGGGCACAGCACCAGGCCCCCTTCCCGCCTGGAACCTGGGGAGACCGCGGTGGGGACAGGGGACCTAGGAGGACTGGAGTCTTGCTGCTGCAGAAAGGGGCTGACCGGACTCCAAAGGTCAGAGGTCAAAAGAGGACCTGGGCTGAGAGGAGGCCCCCAGGCCTCCCCCTCCCCCCTGCACAGCTGCTCCTCAAACCACACATGCACACTGGCCCCCACAGGGCCCCACCTTGCACAAGCACTCTCTCATGATCACGCTGACACACCTACACCTCCAAACCACAGACGCTCCCCGTGACACCCACACCCCCACACATGAACTAGCACCCAATGGTCTACCTTCACATGCTCTACAGGCCCCTCGCATTCACACTCACCATCGCACACTCACACCATAGGCACACGCAGCCACTTGAGTTTACACAGGTATCCTCACACTTGCCTTCCGGCACCTTACAGCAGGCTCCAGCTCATGCCCATCGTGGTCACTCACATCCCGCCCGCACACCCATCGTCATTGCGTACATGCTGCTCCTCCCGCCACAGTCCCCACGGCCTGTGCTCGGGCCTAGGTACCCGTGGCCACTCACACTCATGGCTCCTCAGTGTTCACCACGCGGGCCTGACCAGCCAGAGCCCTGGCCCCCTCCCTCTCCCTCCTCCCTCCTCCCTCTGACGCACCCACTGGGATACCCCTTCTCCTCCTCTCCTCCCTCCTGCCCTCACTCCTCATTCTTCCTCCCCACTCCTCCCCATCCCCCTTCTCCCCTCTCCCCATTCCCCCTCCTCTCTCCCCCTCCTCCCCCTCCTCCTCCTCTACCTCCTTTCTCCTCCCTGCTCTCCCCTTTACCGTCCTCCCCCTCACTCCTCCCTGCTCTTCTCTTTCCCTCTCCCCCTCCTCACTCCCTCACTCCTCCCTGTCCTCCTCTCCCTTTCCCCCCCTCCACTCCCTCACTCTTCCCTGTCCTCTTCTCTCCCCCTCCTCTTCCTCCCCCCCCCCCCACTCCTCCTTGTACTAGTGCAGGCACAGGGACACACACACCCATTCTTCACAAGAGTCATCAGGCCTCCTTCCACCCCCACAGTGTGTGCCCAGGGATTGCACAACAATTACTCCAGCCCTTGGGGCTTGGGTGGGAGGCTGAGATGTCTTGGGAGCCCACCTTCCCAGGAGTACGCAGAGTAGCCCCTAAGGGGTTTGGTGTAGCCACCCAAGGAGATGTGCCTCCTGCTCAGGTGTGTTTGGGGAGATTGGGGGATTGAGAGGTCAAGGGTCAGAGACAGTGTGGTCAAGCTTCTGGACCTGTGGTTTTCCTGAGGCAGACCTGGCTCTTCCTGGGACCCTCTCTGTCTCCCCCCTGCCTGCCCTCCACTACCTTCTTGGTGGTGGATGGGGGAGTGGGGTTGGGGCTGGGTGCCAGCTACAGCTGGCTGTCTGTGTCTGGCCAGTAAGAAGGCCGGGAACCCAGCCCCTGGTTTCCAGACAGCGCAGCCCAACAGCAGGATGTCAGGGCTGGGGTGCCTCCCGGGGCTCTGAGGCCTGGCTGGGGTGAGGCGGGGGCAGGGAGCTGCCTCTGGTCCGGGAAAGCTGAGTCAGGTGGGCAGGCCCTGCCAAGCCCTTCCCGGCTCCCCCAGGGCTCCCCGGCCCTGGGCCCTGCTGAGCGGGCACAGGGTGGGAAAGAGAGAGGGGTCCCCCCTGTGGGGCCCAGGTCTGCACCTGCCCAAGGCTGCAACTGTCATGGAGGGCACGAGCAGTGGGGACCGGCCCCCGCCTGCTGCCCTTCCCCTCCAGGGGTCCCCTGGGACTCCTGCCGCCTCACCTCCAGTCCCAGCCCTGTCCCACCCTCAGCCCCTGCCCTCACTGCAGCCTCCGCTCTGCTGGGTCCTACCCCAGACGGCCCGCTCCAGCACCTGCCTGGTCTCCCTGCTCCCTGGCCAGTGCCCCAACCCAACAGCCGTCCCAGTCTCCGCTCCACTCCCCGCTGCCGCCCAGCCCCTGGGGACCTGCCGGCCCGAGGCCCAGACCCCGGGTCAACAGCCATGTCCCCTGGGCCAGGCCCCAGAGCGGGCACTGGAGACCCAGACACAAACCAGCCTCAGTCTCCAGGAGCATCCAGGCCTCGGGCCAGAGACCTCTGGCCTATGGCCTCCTGCCCTCACGCCTCTACTGTTCTGGGGACCGGCTTCCCCTCGCACCAGGCTCCCCATCTCCTCCTCCGCCATCTCTCTGCCACCGCCCTCACCATCCCCAGCCCGGCACCCTGCCCAGGAGCTCCACCAACCCGCCACCCAAGCCCCATCTATAAATAACCGTTCAGGCCCCACCGATCACAGCCCCACCGTGGGCCCACCCTCGGCCGCCAGGGCCTGCTCTGAAGAAGCCAACGGCCCCTGCCGGGTCTCGGGCCAGGAGCTCCAGGGAGGAAACACCAGCTTCCCACAGATAGGGAGCCGGGGGGCAGCCGGCCGGCTGCTGGGCTGCTGGGCTGCTGGGCAGGCGGACGGGCGGCTGCGGGCCGCGGGTCAGGATCGCAGAGGAGCCCCGGTACTCACAGGGGGGACGAGGGGAAACCCTTCCATTTTGCACGCCTGTAACATCCAGCCGAGCTCCGAGCCGGTCAGGTCCCCCGCCTCGGTGGGGGCCAGTGCGGAGCCCCTCAGGATGGGGCGCCCCGTCGGGGGGCTGGACGAACTCGGGGCGGGCGCAGGGCTCGGGCCTGCCCCCTGAGCTACAGGAGCCCTGGGTGAGCCCCCTCCCTTGACATTGCAGGGCCAGCGCAAGTTCCTGATTTTATCGAAGGGCCTGCCACTGGGAGATAGTCCCCTTGGGGTGACATCACCGCCCCAGCCCGTTTGCATAAATCTCTTGCGCTACAGGAAGTCTCAGGCTGGGCTGGGGCAGGTGGTGCTTCAGGGCCTGGCCTGAGAGACCATGGGGGCCAGACCCCCTGCCCAGAGGAAGCTGGAGCTGTGAGGGGCGGTCTTGGAGGCTGGGGTGAGGAGAAAGAGGAGGAGGGAGGAAGGCTAGCTCGACCGCAGGGAGGCCAGTGCTGCCCCCCAGGCCCTGCTGAGGCCCCCTAACTCCTAACCCCACTAATACCCACTGCTTTTGAGATTCCCATGTGGCCAACAGTCTCTTGCTTGGGGCCAAAACTGGTAGGGGTGGCTTCTTGGGGCCTTCACTTTTGGGGGTCAGCCTGAGTGGTGTGATCTACCAGCGTGTCAGGCCTGGCTCTTCTGGAATCTGGGTCTCCAGCTCTTATATTCTATCTGCCTTGGGGCTGGGCTCCAGGACAGGGTCCTCAGCACAGTGCTACTTTCCCCCTCCCTGAGCTCCTTCATACCAGCTTCCCTTCCACCAGAGGAGGCTCCTGGGTTCTTACAACCTTCCCTCCCAGTTTTCTGAGTACCCCCACTTCTTCCAAATCTCTAGGGGCTTTATTCCCAACCCAGATTTCTCAGTTTCCCCACCCCTACCAATACCTGAATATCAATTTAGTCTTCCTAGTTTAAAAACCTTTCTTGTTGGCCCATCCATTCATTTTCCTACCCAAGATCCATCCATCTTTTCACCCATCAAGCCAACCATACATTCGTTTATTAGTTCATTTAGCTGTGCATTTGTCCATCCATTTATCTGCTGGTCCATCCCATACATCCACTTACCTGTTTATTTACTTGTCCATCTAGCCATTGAAATGCTCATATATTAGCCCATCCATCTGTTATTAATCCACTTATATTTTCATCTGTTTATCCACTGTATATGCAGCTCTCAATCTGTTCATCTACCTATTCATCCATCCACCCATCTGTCCACTTATTCATGCATTCACACATCTATCCATTCATCCATTTATCCAACCACCTATCCATTGACCCAACCATCCATCCACCCATCCATCCATGCATCCATCCATCCATCAATCCATCCATTCATCTATCTGCCTATGCATCCTGCCAATATTAACTGACCTCCAGGCTCTATGCCGAGTGATGGGAAAATAGAAGTTTCAGACAAGATCCCTACCTTCAGAGACCTCCTGATCTAGTCTGGAAGACAGAAGGATGAACAGAGACAGTTTTGATCCATTGATCCCCAGTGAGTCCACTGCACTGGAGAAGAATTTTTTGAGCATTCAGTTTCTTCCCATGTGTAGTCCAACTCTTTATTTTCTACCTTCTTCCCACTAAGACTAGCCTGCCTCCTTCTTGTCAGTGGAATCTCAGGCCCCCAAGAGTTTCTTTCCTCACTGGCAGCAGAGACTAGGGATTCACAAGGTCTGGGTTCACTATTAGATCTATTTCACTTCCATCTTCACTGATTTTTTGAATCTGTACTTGGGACTCTCCAAGGGGTCAAGGTCACAAGTCCTCAGGACTCCCTACGAACCTGACCAAGGCCCCTCCCCAAGAGTAAGGGAGAGGCTGCTGACTGGGCATCAGTTTCATCCCTGTTCCTCACTTCCCCATCAAGAAGGCCATGTCCTAGCTGACTGCATGTGTGTGGGGTGGGTTTACTCCATAAGTACAGGTCCTGCATGATGTCTTCATTCATTCATTCATTCATTCATTCATTCCCATCTTGGTTTGGTTTGGTTTGTTTATATGCATATTTATCTATTAATTCATTTTTTAAATCACTAACTTTTTATGTGCGGGGCCTGGTAAGGGGGCACAAATGTGAATATGGCAGTCCTGGGCCCCTGGGAGTTCCCAGACCTGCAAGGGAAACACACATGTAAACAGATAGCATGGTCTTTGAGGAGGTGAGGGAACAAGGGAGAGGTGCTAAGTGCACTGGGGAACAATTAATTCGGTCAGGTCCATAGGTAGGAAAACATGCCAGGAAAAGGGAACATCCAGCTGAGGAACCAGCCTGAGCAAAGGCAAGAAGATGGAAAAGAACAAGGGAACAGTGAGGCCCCATCCTCTGGCAAGAAACAAGACAAGATAAGCAAAGAGCCTTGAGTGTCAGCCCAAGGAAACTGGGGTGCATCCAGGGACAGACGCAGAACCTGTGCTGGTTGGAAGCAGGGAGTGTGGCCCTCAGCTCCACGAGGCAGACAGCATACCCTGTCAGCTATGTGTTCCTCAGGCCTAAGTCTTAAGGCCCCCCAGGAGAAGAAAGATTCCATTATCCCAAGCCCAAGGGGCCCAGATACGGAAGCCCGAAAAGGATCCAGGGCCACCAAGCTTTAAAAATGGGCAAGAATAACTCCACTGTCTGTGCAGTGAACACCAATATGTGTGTCCATTCACACACCAGCAAGCCCTCCCTACCCTTCCTTCCACTTCCTCTCCTCCCAAAATGCACCAGGGGCCTCTTCCCTTCCTCACAACCCCAGAGACCACTGTTATTCAAAACCATTGGATTAGTAGCACCCAGATTCTAAGCAATTCAGAACAGCAAGAAGGGTAATCCAACGCCTGGAGGCTAAGAGTTCCTAAAGGTAAGGGAGGGGGCAATACTTTTCTGAGTGCCCAACACTGTGCTGGGCGCTTCCACCCATGTGATCTCACGTAACCAAGACAACCATCTGTTAAACTGAGGCCCAAGAGGTCAGTGACTTGCCCAGGGTCAAGCGTGTGAGTGGAGGGCTGGGGCATCAGTTCTGCCTTTGGGGTCCTTATGGGGAGGGAAGGAAATGGAAGGAAGAAGGAAAAAGACTGAGAAGCCAAGAAGCCAAGCGCAGAAAGGGCAAGGAGGATGGGGGCGGGAGTGGGAGGAGGATTGGAGAGGAAGAGAAACAGAAAGAGAAAAAAAAATGGGAGAAAGAGTCAAAGAAGGGAGCAGAGGTGAGATAAGAAAGAACAAGCAAGCCTGGGGGAAGAGGAGGGCAAAGGGGAGGGAGAGCCGAGACTGGACAGCCTCCTCCTTCTGCAGTGGAGGAAGGGGGACCGGAGAGGGTCCAGCAGGTACCTCATTCTCTTCAGTAAGAAGTGGATTTGAAACAAAATATCTTGGGGGCTCCAGGGAATGAGAGGCGAAAAACCATTTTTTGAAGTTATTTTATTGTTTTGAAGAAGTAACATATGCACATGGTAGAGAACTCGAAGGTACAGAAAGGGACACGGCTGCCCAGTTCCTCTTCCAAAGGCTACCCTCCCTGTTACCTGATGCTTGTGCATTTTTCTAGATAGTCTGAGCAGACACAAAAATAAAGGCAGCTATATTATTTTTTAAATTTTACACGGAAGGTAGCATACTAAACACATTCCACCTCTCTCTGGTTTTATTTTTCCCTTAAATCCATTCCATGCTCAGACATAGAGAGTTACCTTTGTTCTTTTTAATGACTGTATAGTATTTCACTATTTGAATGGATTGTGATTTTTTTTTTTAAGTAAGCTCTGTGCTGAACATGGGGCTTGAACTCACAACCACGAGATCGAGAGTCACATGCTCCACAGACTAAGCCAGCCAGGTGCCCCTCGACAGTGATATTTATAAATCATGAGAGACCTCATTCATATAAAAGAGTGCTCAAAATATTTCTGTATAGTTTAAGGAGTAATTATAAAGCTAACACTTGGGACGCCTGGGTGTCTCAGTTCGTTAAGCATCTGACACTTGAACTCAGCTCAGGTCTTGATCTTAGCTCAGGTCTTGATCTTAGGGTTGTGAGTTCAAGCCCCGCATCAGGCTCTGAGTGTGGAGCCTATTTTTTAAAAAAGCTAAAGCTTATGTACCCACCATCCAGGTCAAGAAGGAAAACATCTCCAACACTCCAGAAACATCCCTCAAATGTCCTCTTACAGATCTCTCCCTCTGAAGAAATAACATTGTCCTAACTTTTTGGTCATTATTTCCTCACTTTTCTTTATAGTTTTACCACTTTTGTAAACATCTTTATAGTTTAGTTTTTTATTGTAACACATTTTAATCTCAAATAAAAAAAACATAGGTAAATATTCTTTAGGGTCCTACTTCTTTTTCCCATCATCGTTTTACATGTAGCTGTGGTTCATTTCCATTGAGCATAGTTATCCTGTTGTTTAAAAATGTATTTATTTAAACAGTCTCCTGGAAGGACAGTCAGGTTGTTTCCAGTCTTTTGCTATTACAAATCATAACACGATCAATAAAATTTGCTAGTTTACAACACATATGCAAGCTAGATCTAGGATAAATTCACCAAAGATTGAAAAGATGGCTCAAAGGTACTTTTTTTTTTTTTTTTTCCAGAGAAACTAGAGGAGAATACAGGGAAGGTTTGAATTACATGTTTCCTGGGCTGGATGGACTTGTACCACTGGCTCAGGATGTCTGCTCTCATGCTTTTAAGTGTGCTTGTCTCTAAAAAAAGCACCTTTGATGATGAATAACAAAACATATTTTTCTGCCTCAGATGAAAACAATGTAGGAGAAAGACCTACTGTGGAAGTAAATGTTTGAAGGGAAATTAAAATGCTATAAATTCTCCTTTTTCTATATTTAATTCATCAAGGTTAATGTTGACAGTTAAGAGATTGGTACTGGAAAAAAAAAAAAAAAAGAGATTGGTACTGGAGGGGCGCCGGGTGGCTCAGTAGGTTACGTGTATGACTTTGGCACAGGTCATGATCTTGGGGTCCTGGGATAGAGCTCCATGTCAGACTCCCTGCTCAGCAAGGGCCTGCTTCTTCCTCTCCCTCTGCCCCTCCCCTATCATGCTCTCACGTGCCCTCTCTCTCTCTCAAATAAATGGATAGAATCTTTTTTTTTTTTTTTAAGACTTTAGTTTTTATTATTTGAGAGAGAGAGAGCTTGCATGAACAGGGGCTCCAACCCAGGACCCTGAGATCATGACCTAAGCTGAAGGCAGATGCTTAACTGACTGAGCCCCCCAGGTGCCCCAATGGATAGAGTCTTTCTTTCTTTCTTCCTTTCTTCCTTTCTTCCTTTCTTTCTTTCTTTCTTTCTTTCTTTCTTTCTTTCTTTCTTTTTGGATAGAGTCTTTAAAGAAAAAAAACATTTAATAAAAAATTAAGAAAGTCACAACTAAATACAGGCTGAGTCAGAAACCCTTATGACCTCCCTTTAGGCACTAGTAAATCGTGTCAAAAGTTACCTGAAATTGAAATTAAAAGCCCTTCAATTCTAAAATGTCTATGAAAATGACGTAGCTCTCATATCTTAAGTCATTGGGAAAAAGACCACAAGATTTATTTAGATTTCATAACATAGGTGGACAGAGATTCTTGACTCCCTTCTTTTGATGTCAAAAGAAATATATACTTTTCACCGAGTTATAATTGACACAGACTATTATATTCGTTTAGTTGTACTGCATTTTAAATCTTGACGTGGAGACATAGTCATATTGCCCTCAATCAAAGTGGTACCACTTACCCTCCTCCTACCAGCAGCGCATGACAGTGCTTTCTCCCACTCCATTGGACAAGTGGGCAGCCTGTGGAGTGACAGGGAGGCCGGGCAGCCCTTTGCCCTCACAGGACTGGGCTGCTGAGGGGGGTAGGCTGGGTGCTATTGCAATCTCAGTGTAAGCCGGCAACAGGAAACGTGGGTGCTGCGTCCTAGAAGCTGAGTCTCTACAGAGGGGGACATGACCTCTGAACTCGCAGAGCCCTTCACCTCAGCTCAAAAGAACTCTAAAATAAGGGAAAGGCACCCCTCCCTACTTTCCCAGCCACTGGTCCCTACAGGGAGTGACAGAGTATGTGGGAAAGCTCAGGCCTCAGCCCGACACCTGGGAAAGTTAGCCCAAAGGAGCTGAGCCTGTGTATAGAAATGGCCGTCTTGCAACTTCCTCTCATGGTTGAGACACTGGGGGAGGCTCCTTGGGCCCCAGCCTGCGCTGCCGGGGCCCCTAAGAGCTCCCCAGCTCTGGTCAGAGCACTGGGCTGGCTCTTCAGTGCATGAGGACCTCCAACAAATACGTACCCAAGGCCTCTGTGGGCCAGGCACCCCACAGAGGCCGAGACTCCTACCCTCGTGAGGCTTGTTCTTGAGCGAGCAGGGGAGACAGGGACGAGCAGGGAGAACCCTTCCCTGCAGGTTAGAAGGGGGACAAGTGCTATAGGAGAAGAGTGGCCCGCTGGGTAAGGAGCAGTGGGCAGGGCAGGCCTTGAGGGGAAGGGGACATCTGAACCAATTCTGGAAGCAAGTGAGGAGCAAGCTAGCAGACAAGCTCCAGGCGGGACCCCAGCCTGCACAAAATGTGAACCAGGAACAGCAGGGGGCTGGTGTGAGGTCAGAGGAGAGAGGCTGTGGGCTGGGGCAGGTAGGGCCCTAGGGCCAGAGCTCGTGTGTGAAATTTCGCTTTGACTCTGAGTGAAACAGAGGTGACACTGCAGGCGGGGTACATTCTTGTTCACATCTGAAGTTGGTGCCATTGTCATCCCCGTGGTACAGATGAGGACACTGAGGCTCAGAAGTGGCCCATGACCCGCACACACTGGCTCAGCCAATCTGTGGCCCGAGAGAGGCTTAATCCGGCATCTGCCTGAGACCCCGGCCCCGACCCACAGCAGGTGCTCAGAAAGCCCTCGTGGGGCCATGACAGGGGCCAGGGGGAAAGAGCCAGCATTTGTTCTCACCTGAGCGCCTACTGTCTACCTGCATTAACTCCACCCTCGGGTATTTATTACCAGGCCCATCTTATGGACATGGATGAGTGAAATGAGGCTCGGGTGGCTGGGGGGCACATGCAAGGACACACAGCTGGTGACACACAGCTGGGGAGCAGATGGGAGGTATCGACTGTGGCTCTGGGGCCACTGTCCCTTCAAGTTTCTCCCATGGGTATTTCCCGACCTAAAAATCTTCCTTAGTTCTTGCTTGTCCACAGGCTGCAGTCTAAAGCTCCGAGACCTCTGCTAGAGCCCCTGACACCCAGGATCCCAGGGTCAGCCCATCTTGCCCCCCTCCCCAACCCACATGGACCAGCCCCAGCCCCACCTCTAGCCAAAAGAGACTACCCAACATTCCCAGAACCTCTTTCTCAATCTCCCAGGCCTTGCTCACAGGCCCATCCCTCCACACCCAAAGCCTCAGCTCTCACAGGCCTCTCCTCCTCCGGGGTGCCCCCCTAGACACACCCCTCTTGTTTACCTCCATCTCTCCCCAGCTCCCCCCAACCCCATCTCTCCTCTTACTCTGTACCAGCCCTCCCGCCTCCACCATCCTCAGCGCCCCAGCCCCAGAAGCCAAGAGGCACAGCTCTCCAGAGTAGCCCGACTTCTTCTAAAGCCTGAATCTCGGCCACCCCTCCTCACCCCTGTCTCCTGCTGACCAGGCCTGCAGACTGGGAGCTTACCTCCTGGCCACATCACTCAGACTCCGGCACCTCAAACCCACCGCCACCCACAGCGACTTCCTTCTGCTCACCACGGGCAGCACCCCCCCACCACCTCTGCCCTACTCGCTCACTGAGGACAGGATGGCTTCCCCTGCAGGCATAGGCCCAGTCCTCTATGGAGCCCCTGTCACCGACTTCTATCTAGGTACCCCTGGATCCTTCCCCACCGCTGGCTGGGTGGCCTCTGTTCCTCAAGGCCTCAAGTTCCTTCCCCTCAAGGAAGCTCAAACAACTCAGTCCTATAGAGGGACCAACAGGACCCACCTCCCAGAATTGTTCAAAGGACAGAAAGAGATAATCTGTGTAAGTCTTTACCTGACATACAGAAGGGGTTCATTTAGTGCCCATTTCCCTCACTGGCCTCCACACACCTTTACTGAGCCCTGTGGAGGTTAGGAGGGTGGCTCTGGAGACCTTGATATGAATCCTGTCCCTGTTCTTCATCCTCTGTGTGGCTGAGGGCAAGTCACTTCTCAGAGCCTCAGTGTCCCCATCTGTAAAATGGGGGCAATCATAGCCAGCACCTCACAGGGTTGTGAGAATTCAGTGAGATAGGAGGTATGATGTTCCTGTGCAAAGTGCATGCCCGGTGTCCCTCCAGAGGGACGAAGGCTCAGCCCTGGCCCTGAAGGCTCATCATCCCAGCAGAGCTCCCCTCCCTTTCTCCTCTTTGGGAAAACAGAAATGCGGGGAGCAGGGGAGCTGTTGGAGGCGAACCCCAAGATAGCTGCGCCCCTCCCTCCTCTGTCCCACAGCACTTCTCTCTCACCCTCCCTGTGTGGGCAACCAGCTCCCAGGAAGAGAAAGCCAGACCGAAAGGGGGCCCAGGTCGGGAGCAGGGACCCTGTGAAAGAAGAAGGAAAGGTAGTAATCACACAGCCACCATCGTGGCCCAAGCACATTGGACCTCTAGAGCAAGGCTAGAGGACAGGGACGGTCTCCATTTCACAGGGAGGAATGGGGCTCAGCACAGGCATCCTCCAGGTCATGGAGTAGAGGGGGCCGGACTCAGGACCAGACCCAAAGCCTGTGCTCTCAGCCCGGAGCTGCCCAGTGTGTGTGCCGAGTCCTGGGGAAGGGGTGTCAGTGCCCATGATGGGAGGGCCCTGGTGGAGGAGTGGCGGGGGGCAACTTTGACTTCCAAGCTGTGAGCCCCAAGGCCAAGGTGAGGCCACCCGGGGGTTTCACTCAGGTGGGGGTGGGGGCAGCCTGGGCTACGGAGCAGAGGGCAGGGTGCCTGGAAGGAGTTAACTGCATGAGGGGCCTGAGTGAATCAGAGGCTCCGCAGGCTGCATTGGAAATTCCCTGTGCATGGCGTGTGGTCACCCAGAAAAGGGAAATGGTGCTTTTCGGAGCAGGGGACGGCGGGGGCTGGAGACCGGGAGCAGACACCCGCCCGGGTGGGGCTGGCGAGGGTGTCGTGACCAAAGACGCCTGGCCGCAGGCTCCGCTTAGGCCCTGGGTGGGAGAAGGGAGGTGAGGGGCCGCCAGACCAGGCCAGGCCTGGTCATTCTATGCTGTGCCCACGGGCCCTGAGGGATGGGTAGGAGTTTTCCGGGCCCAGAGGAAGGAAGGGCACTCAGGCCGTGGGAACCACTGGCACCAAAGCATAGGGGTGTGACTCAGCATGAGAGTCTGTCCCCATGCTTTTTCTGGGGAACTTGTCCCTGTCCTTCGGGTCCCATCCCCAGTGATACCCCTTCCCACCCTAGGAAGCACCATCCCTCCCTTTCCCTGTCCCAAGGTCTCCATTTCCTTCTGGGAGCTCTCAGAATCCTAGAACTCAACTGTCTTCTCCACAGGACTATGGCCAGGGGCCAAATCCTAGCTTCAGAGACAGCTTGCACCCAGCACAGAGCTGGCACCAAGAAGGGGCTTGGTGGCTCTGAAATGAAAATGACCCTGAAGGCTCAGAGAGGTTGGGAGAAACTCAAGCAGCCAGCTGGCTCTGGCTGAGTAGGGTTCGGGCTTGGGCTTTTGCCTCAGCTGGGACTTGGCAGGAGAGAAGAAACCGGGCAGGCATTCTTCCCTCAGAGCCGGGCAGGGGCACTAGGCCCTGACAACTGTGCCGTCCAAAGCCTGCTTCCCTCTCAAGCACCAGGCCAGCCCTGCTCTTGCCCTTGTCACAGTGCTAGGAGACTTCCGTAGCGTGACCAGGGAGATGGGGTCACAAGAGGCAGTCAGGGAGAGAAGGGGACAGGTCTCGAATCTCAATCCAGACACTTTGGAGCTGCGTGGCCTTGTACGCATGGCTTCGCCTCTGAGCTTTGGCTTCCACTTAGTGACGGAGGTGGTGGCATAGGCTTGTTCTGGGGACAGAAAGAACTGATGGTGTCAACTGTAAACCTCCACACCAACATGACAGGTTCATCTGTTCCTAGTAAGGAGTGTTGATCCTGTTACCGGTTGACTGTCCTCGGAGCAGGACCTTCCGGCCTGCCAGGTCCCAAGCAGGGTGTGCTGTGGCCTCAGGCCTGGTGTCAGCCTGTCCCAGTCAGCTCTGTGCCCCACACCAGCCCAGAGAGTGAGTGGAAACTCGGCTGGAGGAGAGGAGTGGCGGGGTCCTCCGGTCCAGAAACACGCTGTCTGGAGTCCCCAGGAGCCCAGAGTACCCCTGGGCTCGGGGGGAGGTTCAGGGTGCCCGAGGAAGCCTTCCTCAGGAGGGATGGGCATCGCGGTGGCGGCCATTGGCGCTGGAGCTTTTCCAAGCACGAAGGGGAACCGAGAAGTGTGGGAATGGGCCTCGGGCAGGCCCAAGTGGGCTGGGCCCGTGTGGGAGGGGCCGCTCCAGCCAGTCCAGGCTGTTGGGGTCCCGGGGGTGAAGAGGAGAAGGGGACCCGCTGGCCAGGGCCTGTGCGCTTGGGGGTGACCGTGAGGGGTTGGCAGGTTGTCCAGACCAGCGGGCTGGGCAGTGGGAGGTGGGGAGCGGTGTTGGGGAAGGAAAGAGGAAGCCATGGGGAGAGGGGGATGGGGCTGCTGGGGATGGAGTGGGAGTGGGGGCTGGGGGCCTGGAGCCACTTCGCCGCAGCCACTTCGTTTCTCCTGGTTTCGGTTTGTAAATAGCTGCTGGCTCCGTGCAGGCGGGATGGGCCCTGCCCCTTCTGTGGCCTGTGTCCAGGGCGGCCCAGGTCTGAGTAGCCGCAGATGCTCAGACTCTGGATGTGAGGACCCTAGGAGGCCTCGAGGCTGGCCTGGCTTTCCACCCAGGTGGGCAGGTTCGGTGGGCCCAGCCCTGGGCAGCCCGGACCTGTGGTCACTGAGGTAATGCAGCTGGGACAGAACTTGATGACTTGGCCACATTGGGCTTATTTATAACTGGGCCTCCGTGGGCAGAAGCAGCTGCTGAGCCGCCAACTCAGCACTTGGGCTGGCCCAGTAGGCAGGGGACAGGCCAGTAGGGCCCTCAGTCCGGGCCTCGGGCTCTTGGGGTCTCAAGGCCTTTGTGGCTGGAACCAGTCCTTGTGCTTTCTGCATTATCAAAGCCTTGAGATTTAGGGGTTCTACTCGCAAGGTGGGCATCTCAAGACCTCCTAGACCAAGAGGGTATCTGAACTCAGTGGACTGGTCGGTTCCCAGGGGGCTCATGCCTTGGCCTTCCTGCAAAGAAACTCTTCTTCCAGAGGTCAGGCACCGTCAGCAAACTCAACAAGAAGCAAAGTCATCTCCCCTCCCCTTCTCGCAATAGCCGTGCTTAAAAAAAAACAAGATGCATTCGGGAAGAAGGCGATGCCAGCTCCTGTGGCCTGGCCCCAGTGGTGGTACCTGACACAGGAGGAATGATGTGGGTCCCTCCTGGGCCTCCCATTGTCGCACCACATGGTACCCAGCTCCTGTTTGGACAGGAAGCCCTGGCCCTGCCCCCACTCTCCCTCCAAAAGACCACTCATCTTTCTTCTAAGAATAGGAGGGCGGGGGGCGGGGGGCGGTCAGTCTCCTTCGCAAGTTTTGCAGGAATAAAGACATTCCTAAAATCTTCCTCCCACTTTGAATCATCCTGGATCAACTTTGTCACCTTCCACTCTGTCCCATCAACACCTGGTCTCCCAGACCTGGTCCTGGCCTTCCTACCTCTGACCTTTGTTCCAGTGTGGCCCCCTGCGTGGCAGGCCCTCTCCTCCCTTGTCTCTCCAAGTGCCCTCGATGTCAGGGCCTGTGCTAAGCCCTGCTCTGAGGGACCCAGCCTCAGTGCTTGTCTATCCCCCAAAGCAGAGGCTCTTGGAATATAAAATCCGAGGGTGATGTCAGAATTGGAGCAGAAACGGGTGAGAGATTTTAGATCATGGATGCCACAATCACTACACAAAAGAGGAAGCCAAAGCCTGGAGTAGGTCAGGGATGGCCAAAGCCCCTCAGTGAGCAAAGGATAGAGTTCAGACCAAAAACTACACGCCTGGACTCCTGGCCTAGAGCCTGAGCCCCGGACCTCTGACCTCCCAGGCCCCAGGCTGGCCTTGCATGATGGCCCCACCTGGCCCCTTCCACTCGGTGAGAGCTTCTGGGGATGGGAAGGATGGGGACCTGGTGTGGCGGGCACCTCAGGCCACCCACCGCCCAGGTGTGGGGCCTCAGATGGCAGGCCTTCTTAGGCCCCTCTGGGCAGGGTCGGGGTGCCCAGCCCAGAGCCGCCCGGGCCACAGCTGCCCCTGTTTCCACATCGGCAGTAGCAAGTCCGGCGCCTGAGAAAACAGGAAGCGCCCAGTCACCACAGGAAGCGTGTGTGCGCAGCCTCCCCACCCCCGGGCCATTGCAAAACGCCAACAGCCCCATTACCACAGGCACCACACAGTGGCGGGCAGAAACGCTCTGGCCACCAGGCCTGCCCGAAGAACCGGACAGACAGACTCCAGCCCTCACTTGCCTGGACCAGGCCACAGGGTGAATGTCCAGTGGTGGCCTGAGGAGCCCGGAGTCTCCTAGGGTTCAGGCCTCATGCCTTACTCTGGATTCTCAGCCCAACCCCAGGCCAGCCTAGGCTGGGCCTGCTTTGGCCATCCATAAATCAGAATATGGGGTCAGGGGTCAGAGGGAAGCCATTTCTCTGACCGGGTCGTTGGTGCTGGGGAACCCCTTGCCTGACCTTCAGACCTCACAGGGCCTGATCCCCAAGCCTCGCTGAGGCAGTTGGCCTAGATCCCGCCACCCCCACGACCCCAGCGAGCCATCTGCTGTCAAGTCCACACCTGCCACACCCTCTGCCCAGCCCCAGCCCTTCCCAACCCAGACTCTGCTGGCCTCTGGGGTCCTGCCCAGACTGGCCCTTAGGAGACCTGGGCCCTTCCTCATCCCACCCCATCTGCCCCGACTCACCTCCCATTTCTGGCCACCCGGCCTCAACCCTTGGAAGGAGATGGGAGTGCAGCAGTGCTGAGGCCCCGTGCCTGGGGAGGCCTGTGCTCCTCCGGCCCCGGGGACAGCAAGGAAAAGAGAAGAGAGCAGAGCATTTCATGGCTATAATAAATCAAAGGGGGAAGTCAGAGCAGGAGAAATAAGAAACTTCCCTACCCTGGGCACAGGGACCTGCCAGGCAGCAGCCCCCGGCTCCCCACGGCCTTCCCTCCTCCCTCCTGCCTCCCTGGCCAGGGCCCAGATCTGGCACTGGCTCCTCAGGCCTAGGGACCCCACCTGCCCAGAGCCTCCTGGGCACCCAACAACCCTTCTCGCTGAGCACCCTAAGTTAGGTACCGCTAGGGCTGGGGCCTCAGTTTCCTCCTCACGTACACAGAAATCCCCGGGGTGTGTGCTGGTTTAGAGTGAACGGTCAGGCTGTGAAGCAGAGTGGGGCTGAAGACGGCAATGCCCGTCTGGACAGGACAAAGGGATGACGGAGATGAAGGGAGGGGGAGGCATTCTGGGAATTCCTGAGGGACAGCCAGGCTCTGCTGGACAAACATCTGTGAGAGGAGACAGAGGACCCAGCCAAGAGGCAGGAGGACATAGCAGAGGTGGGGAGAGCCCGAGACGGTGAGGGCAGGCAGGGCCCTGGCCTGAACGCAGCTCCTGCACCCTCTCCAACCAGACCCAGGGGCCCAGGGCCTGGGGGCCACTGTTTGCACCCCATCATGTCTTCCTGAAGTGTCCACTCACCATAGAAACGGAGAAGGGAAACGTTTTCTTTTTTTCCTCCCACCCCCGGGACACTTTTTTTAAAAGGCAGGGGGAGAGCTCACATATTAAAAAGGATGCAAATCTGTATGAATTTGTAAGATAAAATAAGGAATTTCGGAAACATTTTAGCTAGTTTCCAGGACGCTATGAGCCAAGCCCCCAGATACCCAGCAGAGCCTCCTCCAGCCCCTCTGCCACTGGGGTGCCTTGTAGACGACACTCAGGATGCCTCCACCTGAAGCCCTCCTGAGACGGTGTGCTCACTCCCTTTCACCAGGGGTCTCTGCTCTCCCTGGAAGCACATTCTCCCCAGCCTTGGTCTCCAGATGATGTCTCCCAGACAGCTGCCAGCCTGTAGCTCAGGTTGAGGGGAGTGTGGCAGGGTCTGGGATCCCTCTGAGCCTCTGAGATCACGCTGCTTCACTCACAACCTTTTCAGGCAGATAAGATAAGAAAGTGGCTGTGACTGTTGGGAGTCTGGGCTGCAGGGCCAGACAGCTCCGACAGCCTGCAGCGCCTGCCCCTGGCCAGGTGATCTCACCTCCCACTCAGGTTCCCTACTTGGAAAATGCCTACCTTGCAAATCTGCAAAGAAAGACAAAGAGGGTCATGGAATGACCTCAGGGTGATGGTGGGGCCTGTCTCACACAGCGGCCACTGCTCCCATCTCCTCCCAGAGGCACCTACTTCCTCCCTCCTTTCCTTTTCACCTGCCTGAGGTGGGGTGAGAACCTCTGCTCCTGCCTCTTCTCTGCACCCACAGGGCCCCTGGCCTAGCTCTGACCTGTCCTGATCTGGGAGAGTGTGAGAGCTGGGGTTCCCAGCCCTACTGCAAGGCACTCCCTCCGTGGGACGAGACCTTGGAGCCCCAAACTCTCGCCCTGCCAGGACTCCCCACTGCTGTTTACACACCCCCTGCTCTCATGCAACACCCCACTTCCATCTGCAGATAGCCGCAACGGTCTGAACAACCAGCGGCATCCCCTAGGCGCCTTACACATGTAACTGCGGGTACTTTTCCCCGCATTTGAAATGTGGAAAAACCGAGGCTCAGAGGGGAGGAAGGTCAGCTGGCCAGAAAAAAGAGCAGCTCTGAGATGAGAACTCATCTGTTCTCATCTGTCTGCTAACCGGGTGGAAATCCTGCACAGACCATGAGGCAAAGCAGTACGTCTTTGTTTGGAAAAAGACTGAGCCTTTTGGGGTGTCACTGCTGCCCACGCCCATGGTCATGGCCTATTCTCAGCGCCCCCTGCTCTGTTTCCATCACAAGTCTCTTGAATCTCCTGATCCAGGTTGTAGGATGTCAGAGTTGGAAAGGTTCCAGCCTCGGGTGCCCCCGAGAGCAGAGACATCGTAAAAGTCAGAAAGGTGAGCAATCTCCTGAATCGAACGCTCCGCTTGGTTCCCTGTCTGGGGCATGCACACCTATAGCAGGGGCCCTTAACTCTCTGGGGAGAAAGTCCCAGGGGAGCAATGTTCCCTGGTAGCAGCAAGGCACTGGTGCCAGACATTGAAGGGTTTTAATGTCAGCTCTACAACAGAGACCACCCCTGAGCAAGGGACTTATCCCTAAAATGGAAAGAAAAATGCCTCTTGGCCTGAAGATTTCACAGAAGGAAAATTTGTTTCTAAAAGCCAACGGCTCAGCCCCTCTTCATGCATGGTCTCATGCAGCCTCGTAACAGCTCTGGCAGCTTGGTACGATTATTATTATTCCCATTTTACAGATGAGGAATCTGAGGTGAACGAGTCTTCCCGAGGTCACACAGCCCTAGTCCTGTGTAACTGCAAGTCAGACACATTTGCACAGCCGCAGAGAGGTCCCTCTTCCTTCTCTCCTCGGAACAGTTGTTCTCAGCCACTGCCAACTCACCGGGCCAGGGGCCCTGACTGACAAATTCAACCATGACTGGATGGCCCTGCCCAGCTGTGGTGCAGTCCCCAAATGCCTGACTGCCCTTGCTCTTGGGTTGGGCTTGCGGATGGCTTCCTGGGCACGCAAGGGGTTGGGACCAGCTGCAGCGGGGACTCCTCCAGGCGGGTCCCCAGCCATTTTGTTTGGGGCCACCGCACCCTGTAACCATGCTGGTGTCTGAGTCTCTCCCAGGGAGGTGCATTAAGTCCTTGCAGGGCACCTGAGGCAAGGAAAGGGGGAGGCAAGGAAAGGGGGAGGCCCCACTCGAGCTTCTCTCTTGTTGTGGCACCTTCCAAGGCCCGGGGAGAGGCCTCAGCAAACCTGTATTGTGATTTTGGAGTCTTTTTCTTAAAGAGGACCTCAAATTTTGCTTTTTTTTGGGGGGGGGGGGTCCAAGTATACCCGACCAGCGGAGCAGGGACTTGGACCGAGGACCTCAAATTGTATAAGCCTCAGGCTCTAGGAAACCTAGCTCCGGCCCCAGGCTGGGGGCAGGGGTCGCCGTCCATCCTCGGCTCCACTTGCAGCGCGCTCCCTGGTCCTGGGACCTGAGGCGAGACCCGCTTCCCCGTGGAGGCAGGAGGCGGACGCCCAGCGGCGGGCGGGCCCAGCGGGGGGGGGGGGGGGCAGCGGGGGCGGGGAGAAGGCCCCGGGGTACTCCTCCTTGACGGAGGCCTCGGCCGCAGGGGGCTTTCGGCAGCTGGCGCCCGGTCCGTCTCCAAGCCCCGCGGAGTAAGTGGATCTCCTCCTGCCCCCACTTTCCAGCTGAGATAAATGAGGCTGGGAGCTGAAGGCGCGGGCCGAGCCCCCCGCCCCACGGCCCGCCGCCCCCGCGCCCCGGGGTCCCCGCCCAGGATGCCGAGCCCGGGCTGGGGGGCGCGGGGAACCGGGGCTGCGGGGCCGGGGCCGGGGCCGGGGCCGGGGGCGGGGGGCGGCGTCCCGCACTGTCTCACCGCAGCGCCGACCTCGGCGCTTATCTGCTCGCGCAGCTTCCGCCCCCGCCCAGCCCCCCGGCCCCCGGCCCCCGGCCCCCGCCTGCGGAGCCCCGCCCCGCCCCCGGGGAGCGCCGCGCGGCCGGCCGAGCGGAGAGGGGCCGGGCCCCCAGGTGAGGCGCCGGAAGTGATCGATGACTCGGGGGGGCGGGGGCTCCCGCGCCGAGGCCGCCTCCCGCCTCCGGGCCGCCGCCCCGGGCCTCGCGGGGCTCCCCGAAGCGGGCCGCCCCTGCCGGAGCTGGGAGGGAGGCGGCGAGGGGAGAGGAGCGGAGGAGCGGGGGGCCCCGGGAGCCCCGGGCGCAGGAGGGGCGGCGGGGCGGTCTGCACCCGGGGCCGAGGGACCCGAGCCCCCCCCCCGCCCCGCGCGCACGAGCGACGCCCATGGGCGCCCCTGGCACAGATGTGAGAGGGAAGAGAGAAGTGGAGGCACCTTGGAGAAAGTGAAAAGCCAGCCACAAAACGGAGGAGACGCCCGCCACGTGCAACCGGCAAAAGTTAAGCATCAAAAGTACCTAAAGAACTCTTGCGAGCGCATAAGGGGACGGGGGGGGGGGGGGGGCAACGAATCCGGCAGAAAAAAATGGGGAAAAGACGTGAACGGGCATTTTTAAGAAGAGGAAGCGCATGGGTGCCCTGAACATCTGAGAGATGCTCAAGCGCACCGAGCCGGGGGACTGCCTCGCCGTCGGGGTGGGATGCTGTTTTACACTCCTCGGAGCCGAAAGTTAGCAGCGCGGCACCAAGTGTGGTGGAAGAGGTGGAGCCGCGCGATCTCCAGAGCCTCGCTAGTCCGCAACCCTGTAACCACCGGAGAAAACAATCTGGCCTTATCTTGTAAAGCGGAGGCCCGGCCGACCCACCCCACCCCACCCCTACGGGCCTAAAATCAGGAGAGGCCTGGCGCGTCCTCCAGGAGACCCCGGGCAAGAACTTTCAAAGCTGCTCTGTCCTTCATAGCAAAAGTCTCCGAGTAACCCACGAGTCCACCAGCAAGAGAGTGGGTAAATCAGTTCCAGCGGATTTATCCACACAGCGGCACACGGTTCAGGGCTTAAGCAAGCAAATGAGCCAATTTCACATAATAACAGGAGTGAATCTTAGTACCATAATGTTCAGTGAAAAAGCCAGTCCCAGAAAACAAATATCCTTCCTCTGAAGCTCCAAATCAAGCCAAACCATATCTCTACAAATAGCAATGTTGGTTCCTTCCTTTTAATACTTTTGTTATTAGGAGATGACAAAAGACTTAAGAGTAAGTCTGAGAAATTATGAGAACTGGTAAAAAAAAAAAAAAAAAAAAGTAGTTGGTTTACCAGGTATCAAAGGAATACATAAAAATAATTTGCCTTCCTGTGGGCTATCAATAAATCGTCCAGAATGTAGTGGGAAATATCCTGTTCAAAATATCTGCAAAGGGGATCCCTGGGTGGCGCAGCGGTTTGGCGCCTGCCTTTGGCCCAGGGCGCGATCCTGGAGACCCCGGGATCGAATCCCACGTCGGGCTCCCGGTGCATGGAGCCTGCTTCTCCCTCTGCCTGTGTCTCTGCCTCTCTCTCTTTCTCTCTGTGTGACTATCATAAATAAATAAAAATTAAAAAAAATATCTGCAAAAATGTAAGATACTTGAAACTTATAGCAATTATGCGGGGCCTATATGAAAACAATTGTAAAAATCACTGAATAATGTAAAAGAAAACCTTATGACAACTTTTTATTTTCCTCAATTTAAAAAAGTGCCACAGGATCCCTGGGTGGCGCAGCGGTTTGGCGCCTGCCTTTGGCCCAGGGTGCGATCCCGGAGACCCGGGATCAAATCCCACATCGGGCTCCCGGTGCATGGAGCCTGCTTCTCCCTCTGCCTGTGTCTCTGCCTCTCTCTCTTCTCTCTGTGACTATCATAAATAAATAAAAATTAAATAATTAAATAAATAAAATAAATAAAAAAGTGCCAAGGGGTGCCTGGCTGGCTCAGTTGGTAGAGCATGCTTGATCTTGTGACTATCTCTCTCTGTGACTATCATAAATAAATAAAAATTAAAAAAAAATAAAAAAAATAAATAAAAAAGTGCCAAGGGGTGCCTGGCTGGCTCAGTTGGTAGAGCATGCTTGATCTTGGGGTTGTAAGTTCAAACTCCACGTTGGATGTAGTGATTACTTAAAAATAAAATCTTCAGGGGATCCCTGGGTGGCTCAGCGGTTTAGAGCCTGCCTTCTGCCCAGGGCATGATCCTGGAAACCTGGGATCGAGTCCCACGTCGGGTTCCCTGTGTGGAGCCTGCTTCTCCCTCTGCCTGTGTCTTTGCATCTCTCTCTCTGTGTCTCTCATGAATAAAAAAATAAAAATCTTCAAAAAAATAAAATCTTCAAAAATAAAAAGCGCCAAATCAGACAATATTGTCCAGGCATACAAGTATATGAGAAAACTCTTCATTAAAAGAAAAAACTGGGATGCCTATAGGTGGCTCAGCAGTTGAGCGTCTGCCTTTGGCCCAGGGCATGATCCTGGAGTCCCGGGATCGAATCCCACATCAGGCTCCCTGCATGGACCTGCTTCCCTCTCTGCCTGTGTCTCTGCCTGTCTCTAGGTCTCTCAAGGATAAATCAATAAATGAAAGAAGAAAAGAAAAGAAAAAGAAAAGAAAAAGAAAAGAAAAAGAAAGAAAAAAAAGAAAGAAGAAAGAAAGAAAGAAGAAAGAAAGAAAGAAGAAAGAAAGAAAGAAAGAAAGAAAGAAAGAAAGAAAGAAAGAAAGAAAGAAAGAAAGAAAGAAAGAAAAGGAAAACTAATCATCACAAAATTCAGGTTCCCCCAAGGAGACAGGAGATGGGATGGGGGAAGGGTGACAAGTAAGCAAATACATCAAACATAAATTAAGTAAAAGAGCCCCCCCCTCCCCATGGGATCCCTGGGTGGCGCAGCGGTTTGGCGCCTGCCTTTGGCCCAGGGCACAATCCTGGAGACCCGGGATCGAGTCCCACGTCGGGCTCCCGGTGCATGGAGCCTGCTTCTCCCTCTGCCTGTGTCTCTGCCTCTCTCTCTCTCTGTGACTATCATAAATAAATTTAAAAAAAAAAGCCCCCCATCCCCCACTCCCTGGCAAAGCTCCAGATGGCCTGCCTACTACAGAAGTATCTGCATTTGCACTCCTGAAGGGGAAAGAAAGACATTAAATTCATGGACAGATTTTTATTCAGGGTATAGGCAAGAGCTTGTCTTTCTTTCCAGAAGCCCACAAGGGATTGGAGGGGGGCCATAGGCAGGACAGGGCTTAACAATCCCAAAGGCACACGACACGGAGGGCCTTTCAGCCTGGACAGATCCAGAAGGCTTCAGGGAGGGGCAGCCTTGCAAACGTGTTGGATTTCAATCAACAGATGGCCGAAGGGGAAGAACAGGCCAGGCCCGCCAGGAGGCGGGAGTGGGGGTTCTAAAGGGCGTTCTAAAGGCAGAGAGACCAGACAGAAAGTAGTGAGCCTTGGCTGCACATAGGCTTCCCAGGAAGGGTTGCTAGGGGAAGGGGGTGGTGCTTTGGGGTTGCTGGGGCATCATCTGGCCAGGGCTCAGTATTCGGGGGAGAAAGCACCCCAGAAACTCACTAGGGAACAAGGCTACTCTAGGAAGAATGGAGAGAGGGTTAAGGTCAGGGGTTCCCCAGCAGCAGGTGTGGTTTGGAGAGAGGGAGCCTGAGTCGGTTTTAAGAGCAGCCTCATTTCAGCTAGGTGATCACTGCCCTGAGCCTCAGATACTTTCCTTTTCTTTTTTAAAGATTTTATTTATTTATTCATGAGAGACAGAGGGAGAGAGGCAGAAACACAGGCAGAGGGAGAAGCAGGCTCCTCGGGGGGAGGCTGACATGGGACTGGATCCCGGGACGGCAGGACCACGCCCTGAGCCAACCGCTGAGCCACGCAGGCGCTCCCTCAGATACCTTTCTCCAAGAGGTTGCTGCCAGCCTATGGACCCCATGGGAAGCCCTGAGGAGAAGGCCACACTTTGGAAGCCGAAAAAGTGTGCATCAACCCTCAGCCTGGAGCGTCTAACACTGAGCTGCCATAGGTGGGGAAGGTTGTCAGAACTTGACAATGCCAGGCCTTGAGGGCTCGCAGCCACCACCTCGTAGACAGGCCCAGGGCCAGTCCTACCTTCTGGAATAGAGGGCTGAGACCTGGTTGCTGAAAAAAGCCCCCACTAAAGATACCAGAGTCGGGAAGAATGTGTTGAAGTCAGATCCAGTGAAGTCAGAGAAATGGGTCTGCAGCCCTGCCCCCACCCCCAGCCAGCCGCCTCCCAGCAGCTTAGATCCAAGCACCGTCTAGGCTTATCCTCCCTTACTAAAGTTTATCTGCCCAGTGCCTCAACCCAGAAAGTCCCTGTGGCCTCCAAACCAATTGATAAATGTGTTGGAAAACACTCATCTGTGTTCAGCAAGGAGAGGAGAGGATGGTCCTCATCTTGCGTCTCTAATTTATCTGTTCATTGCTGTAACATTTTCTTTTTCTTTTCTTCTGTTCTTCTTTTTATTTAGAGGACTGGGAGAAGCAGAGGGAGAGGGAGAGAGAGCATGCTAAGCAGGCTCCATAACCAGTGCAGAGCCCCATGGGGGGGCTCCATCTCCTGACCCTGAGATCATGACCTGACCTGAGCTGGAATCAAGAGTCAAATGCTTAACCAACTGAGCCACCCAGGCGGCCATGTAAACATTTTCTTTATACCCATGTCTCCACACATATAAATAATAATTATAATATCTAACCCTTAAATAGAACTTGTCACATGCCAGGGGATCCCTGGGTGGCTCAGCGGTTTGGCGCCTGCCTTTGGCCCAGGGCGCGATCCCAGGATCGAGTCCCACATCAGGCCCCCAACATGGAGCCTGCTTCTCTCTCCTCCTGTGTCTCTTCCTCTCTCTCTCTCTCTATGACTATCATAAATAAATAAATAAATAAATAAATAAATAAATAAATAAATATCTTAAAAAAAAAAAACTTGTCACATGCCAGGCATAGTTCTAAGTCTTCTGCGTATGTTCATTCATTTACTCCTCACAACAATCTGATACAGTAATCCATTTTACAGGTGAGGAAACTGAGGCATAGGAGATAAGTAATTTTTTTTCAAGTAATTTTTTAAAAAGATCTTTGTTTATTCGAGAGAGCGCGTGCATGTGAGCAGCAGGGGGGAGCAGAGGGGAAGGGAGAAGGAGGGGGAGAGAATCTCAAGCAGATTCTTAGTTGAGCATGGAGTCCCCCGACACAGGGCTCAATCTCACCACCCTGAGATCATGACCTGAGCCTCCCAGGTGCCCCAGGAAGTCAAATAATTTACTCCAGGAAGATATCTGGTACAATAATCTGTCTGTTTTAACAAAAATGCTAGGAGGCCATTACACACACACACACACATGCATAGATGTATAAAAATATATATGTGTGTATGTATATATATGTGAGATTTTATACACACAATGCATATATATGAATTTTTACATAATTACATAAATGTGATCATATACATTTTAATTTGTTTAAAATTTTTCCTTTTATGTTTTTTCCTCCTCCAACCATGGAATCCATGTTATCACCCATTGTATGATCTTCTATATTTATTATTTATTCACAATTATAGATGGACTTCATATACTGATACTTATAATCACGTATACAGGGTTTCTTTTGTCTTTTTTTTCTTTTAGTTGGCTCCATGCCCAGTGTGGAGCCCAACACAGGGATTGAACTCACAACCCTGAGATTAAGACCTGAGCTGATGGGCAGCCTGGGTGGCTCAGCAGTTTAGCACCGCCCTCCACCAAGGGTGTGATCCTGGAGACCCAGGATCGAGTCCCACATTGGGCTCCCTGCATGGAGCCTGCTTCTCCCTCTGCCTATGTCTCTCCCTCTGTGTGTGTGTGTGTCTCTTATGAATAAATAAATAAAATCTTAAAAAAAAAAAATAAGACCTGAGCTTAGATTAAGAGCCTGCTGCCCAACTGACTGAGCCACCCAGGCACCCCCCTTATGTCATTATTTTAAAATAGTAGATCACATTAAATAAATCATTTCTGCATCTTTCTTTTCTCACTCATCTATACCTGGAAACCCCTGGCAGATCTAATTCACTGTTTTTAACAGCCACACTTCAGTCCACCTACCATGTCTTTCCACCTGCTCCTCCTGCTCATGGTCCTCTTCTAGAGCCCCCCTCCCCCCAATGTGCCTGTTCCTTTACTCTATTAGGGAGTCTGAAGGTGGACATTCCAGGCCAGGTTAGAGGAAAGGACAAGGAGAAGGCAGCAAGTGGCATTTCCTGCTGGGTCTTGCCTACCTTCTTGCTGGTGGCCAGCAGCCCTCAGCCCCCAGAGGCGGGAATGCTGACTGTGTTATTGTGAAATCATTTGTATATTGTGAAGTGCTTTGCCTAGGATTGAGTGATTTGCATACAGGGTTTGGGGAGGGGGCGGTTTGCATCACTGAGATCCCAGAGCAGCATTCCCGAGCGTTTCCTCCCTTTGCAAAGAAACCAACCCAGGGGCTTCCACTGCAGAACTCAGGGCCAGGCTCCGGAGGGCGTTCTGACAGGCCTAGGGGCTGGTGTGCTGAGGCAGACAAGAGGCTTTCAGAGGAAAGCTGATCCCACCTGAAGGAGCTGGGGATCTATGAAGGCAGACAGCGGAGTCTGAAGTGCAACAGGGCATCAGGTGCAGTATGTGAGAGCCTAGCGTGCCCTCAGAGCCCCCAGGAGGCGAGAGCAACACAGGACAGTTGAAGGGAGCTACCAGGGTCACAGGCTTGGACGCCCCCCTCCCGTGGCAGTCTCTGCCCCAGTCCCCACATGCCCTATCGGGAATATTGTACCCTCGCCTGATTCCCAATGGCACCTCCGAGCCAGACTCCTACCTCCTAGAAGTGATTAAGTGCTATCACGTAACATGCTCTGGGTTCAAGGACACCCAGGTTCAAACCTGGCTCTGCCATCTGTGCCGTTGTGCGGCCGGGCTAACAGCACGCACCTCAGTGGGATAAAAGGACTCGGGGAGACCGTGCAAATGGCCTGAATGGCGCGTGGCAGGGTTCAGCTGTAGCTGTTCACTGTAGCTATAATAAGGCTACTGTTTGCTGGCCTAGTCTGGGGTCAGGCCTGGCTTCTGGCTTCTTCCTGGGGAGGGAAGCACAGGGAGGAGAGCTCCCCCAGGTTGGGGGTTCCGGGCAGCGGTGTCAGGCCAACATGCATTGGACCCCAAAGGGTTACAAGCCCTGGAGACAAAGGCCTGAGGTTCCCAGTGAAAAACCAAAGCATAAAAATAATTCGATGAGTAAGAATAAAATTCCCTCTTCTGAGGTTCCCGGGGCTAGGCCCCTCCCTGCGGCAGGCACTTCCCCTTTCCCTGGTTCATGGAGGAGCCAGGCCCGTTTGACTCAGAGCAGGAGCAGCCGAGCCAGGAACCCACCCGGCCGGGCCCGGCTCCCGGCAGCGCGGGCCGCCTGGCAGCCGAGCGCGCCCCCGCGCGGCCGCGGGCGGGACTGCGGCCCCGGGAAAGGAAGCGGCGGCCGGACCCGCAAGCCCAGCCACCCCGCCGCTCGCGGTCCCTGCGGGGCCGCCGCCCCCGCCCCCGCCCTGCGCAGCGGGGCTGAGCGCCGGGCCCCTGGGGCTCCCACTTCCGCCCGGCCCTCCCCGCCGCCCCCCTCCAGTGTCCGTCCGGGCGGAAGTGCGCCGGCCTCCCGGGTCCCCCACGGCCGCGAGACGGAAGCGCCCCGCGACCGCCGCTCCCCCCCGACCCCGCGGCGCGCGGCGCGTCGGGTTCCGGACAGGTCCCGTGTGACGTGGCCGCGCGGCGGGGGCGGCTCCGGGCTGGGGGCCGGAGGCCCCGGCGGGCGGGGCAGACCCGGGGCGGGGCGCGGCGCCGCTGCTGGATGGCCGGGGCCGCCCGGAGCGCCGTCGCCGCCGCCGCCGCTCGGTGAGTGACCGCCCGCCGCTCGGGGTCTTCAGCCCCGTCCTGTCGCCCCGCGCGTCGCTGCCCAGCGCTCCTCGCTCGCCCCCCCGCCTCCGCTGTCCCTGGCGCCCCTTGCTTTCCTCCTTTCCCGCTCGTCTCGCTCCGCGGCCCCCCGCAACGCCGCGTGCCCCCTCGGCCTCCAGGTCCCGCCCTGGGGCGCCCCGGGCTTGGTCAGGGTCTCCCGTCGAGACTTCCCACCCCCGCCAGGGCATGAGGAAACTGAGGCAGGGGCGTCGCCGCTCAAGGTCACAGTCACAGGAGGCAGGGCAGACCACATTTCCACCGCATGCCCGAGTTTCCAGATTGAACTTCTCGGTTAGTTGACTCACATCCACGTCCTGTGATCCAGTGGCTGGGAACCTTCCTGCTCCCGCCGGCCCGGGCCTCCTGCAATATAAGGAGGGCTCTTCGCGCATCCTCGCCGCGGGCACTGGCGCCTGCCCTGGGGAGCTCCTCTCATCTTCCCAGCCCGTGAGGGAGGCAGTTGCCTCATCCTGCAGACGAGGAAACAGGCGGGAGAGAGGCTTCGGGACCTGCTGGCACTCGAAGCTGTAGGTGCAGAGCACAGTTCAGGGCAGGTCTCCAAAGCCCGTGTGCGAGGCAGCTCCCCACCGAGGGCTCTGTCTCTGCGCCGGGGGCCGGGGCTCACCGCCTCTGAAGACGCTCCGACGGCTCGGCCCGAGCCCCGCCGCTTGCTTCCCCCACCTGCACCGTCCAGGGATGCCCATCAGGCTAGACAGTGGCAGCCTCAGTCCCCTGGGATGTCAGCCTCCCTGGAGCACGTCCCAGTGGCAGAGCCTCCCCTGGCAGCTAGAGACACCCGGCTGGGCTGGGCCTCCCGGTGGCTGAAGGGAACCCAGCCAGCGCCTCACCCCGTCATTAGGGAAAGTTTAGCCCCAGGCAGACATGCTGACACAGTCTGGAGCAGGCTCAGGAGGAAAAAATGTGTGGTCCTTGGGAGTGGGGTGTGGAAGAGTAGAGCCCCTTTGCTCTGCACCATTCGGAGGCCCTGGGCAAGGCAAGCAGGGGAGTGGGTGCCGTGGCCGCTTGTCTGCGGGGGGAGGATCAAGATGCCACGTTTGCGAAGCAGGTGCGCAGCCAAGGGTGCAGCTCACGTAAGAGGCCTTTGTGTTTTCCAGCACGTGGCATGCCTGGATGTCCCTGCCCTGGCTGTGGCATGGCGGGCCAGAGGCTCCTCTTCTTCGCTGCTCTTGCCCTGGAGCTCCTGGGAGGGGCTGGGGGTTCCCAGCAGGCCCTCCGGAACAGGGGGCCTGCAGCTGCCTGTCGCCTGGACACCAAGGAAAGCGAATCCTGGGGGGCCCTGCTGAGTGGGGAGAGGCTGGACACCTGGATCTGCTCCCTCCTGGGCTCACTCATGGTGGGGCTCAGCGGGGTCTTCCCACTGCTGGTGATTCCCCTGGAGATGGGGACTATGCTGCGCTCAGAAGGTAGGTGACCCTCCTCTGACGCCCAGAGTGGCCAGTGGCATTGGAAAACATGTTGCTGCTCTTCCTGGGAGAGTGGGGTCCCACGCCCCAGGAGACAGCATGTCTGGGGTGGAAGGCAGGGGCAGAGCACGTAACTTCTCATCTTGGTTCTGTGAGACCAGGGTGCCCCACGCTCATTTGTTAGTTCGTTTGTGCGTTTGTTGATTCCAAAAGAATAAAAGTCAGCAAACATTCACCAACAAACAATACAGATTGCGGTTGGAAACTTGGGCACCAGGCTGCTTGGGTTCCACACCTGGCTCCACCACTCACCAGCCTGAGTGGCATCGGGCAAGTTACTTACCCTTAGGCTCCCAACCTTAAAAACGGGGATAATACTAGTGTCTACCTCACAGATACTACCAGGAAGAGGAAAGGAGCTCACACCACTAGAGCACTTAGAAGGCTGCCTGGTGCGGGGGGAGAGGGCAGCGTGTTCACAGGCCCCGTGCTGGCCACCGCCATGTATTGGCGAGCAGAGTGCTGCTTCTGTCCCTTCAGTCTCTGCTGATAATGCAAAAGAGCCCTCCCAGCAAGGGCCCCTGGGTCAGCCTTCCCCGGGAACACATGAGAGGCTGGGGGCAAGCCAGCCCCAGGGGCAGGGACCTGGGAGCACCATCCGTGCACACATGACATGTCGTGATGGAAATAGAAGAAGACTAGATGGGTAGCTGCAAAAAATGCAGGTGCCTGCTTCCCTATGGGAGAGTACAACAAAGTAGGCCTGGACCCCGGCTCTAGGAACCTCTTGGAAATGCATACTCCAGGGGCTTCTGCCGCCTGTTAGGCTCGGGAACTGTTCGTTCAGCAGATGGTTATGACCACATCTGTGCCTCATGCCGGGCTGAGGGCTGATGCCACAGCTGTGAATAGAGCCTCGGGGGCCCTGCTGTCATGGCCTGTGCATTGCCAAAGTCCCTCTGATGGTGTCCCTGTGAGGTCAGCGTAGGGGGGACTTGGATTTTTAGCTCCATTTCAGAAATGGGGAAGCCAAGGGCCAGAGGACTTGTTTGACCAGGTTGAGGTTACACAGCCTGGAAGCTATAGCTTCCCTGGGATCCCACCGACCCCCAAGCAGCCTCTGCCCTCTGGGCCTGTTTCTCTATTAAACCGAGAGCTTGGACATAGCCTCTAGCGGGCACTTCCAACTCTGGATGCTGCAAGTTTGCCAAAGTCCCCAAATCTCTGCCGCTTTTCTGAGTGTCAGTGGGTAAGAAGAGACTCCCACTTAGAGAGCACCTGCCATGTGTATTGTCATTTAATTTGCACAAGGTCCCTGTCAGATACAATCACCCCCAGTTTACAGATGGGGAAACTGAGTCCCAGAAGTAACCTTCCCAGGGTCACCAGCTGGTAGTTTGGGGAGCCTGTCGGGCTCCCAAGCCCTGTCTCCTAAGCATGAAGCAGTGGTGGTCCCACAGTCATCCAGCGGGCGTGACATATTTCCTGCTGAGCACCCAGCTTGTGCTGGGCCTGAGGGGTGGGAGTGGTCCGGGAAGGGCAGCAGGCCGAGTCCAACCTTCTGGAGGCTTGCAGGCTGGTTGGAAAAACACAGCACGCAGTAAGCTGGGCGGGGCAGAGGCTGGCCAGGGGCTCTGATGGGTCAGCCCCCAAACCCTGTGTCTCCATTTTATAGCTGGGGCCCGCCGCCTGAAGCAGCTGCTCAGCTTTGCCCTGGGGGGACTTTTGGGCAACGTGTTTCTCCACCTGCTGCCCGAGGCGTGGGCCTACACATGCAGTGCCAGCCCTGGTGAGTGAGGCCACAGTCAGGGGGCAGGAGGGCAGAGGGAGCCAGTGCCCAGGCCAACCTTGCACCGCCAGAATGACTGGGAGAGGGCTTCTGGGCATCTGGCAGAGAACTTGTCCTGGCCCCAGCAACCTGGCCCCCTGTGGAAGTCCCCCCAGCCAGTCCTGTTTCCCCTATCACTGCCCCTGACTAGGTCCCATTTCAAATGGCCCCCTTCTGTGGCCCTGGCTTGGCCTGGCCTGTCAGTGCTGCCCCCTGCAGGTGGTGAGGGGCAGAGCCTGCAGCAGCAACAACAGCTGGGACTGTGGGTCATTGCTGGCTTCCTGACCTTTCTGGCCTTGGAGAAGATGTTCCTGGACAGCAAGGAGAAGGAGGGGGCCAGCCAGGTGAGCCCCACACCCCGGGGCCTGGATGGGTCAGCCTCTGTTTGGTGGTGGCCAGGGCCTTGAGGCCCAGCTTCGGAGTTGAGCCGTGAAAGAGGGGCTCTGGGAGGCTGGGCAACTGGGAAGATCTGGGGAGTGTCGACATTGGCCCCTGCTGTGGCTTGTCCTCATAGGCTGTTAGTGACAGCAGTGGGGAAGGTGGAGGGCCAGCTGATTCTGGGGGCACCTAGCTGATCGAGCAGCAGAGAAGTCTAGCTAGACAAAAGGCCTGTTCCCTGTCTGTTTCTCATCTCTCGCTCCCCTCCTGTCTACCCTGGCCGAATGGGGGAACATCTAATGTCCCCTCTCCCTCCTTCTCCTGGCCCTAGGCCCCCAGCAAAGATCCCGCTGCTGCCGCCGCACTCAGTGGAGGCCACTCTCTGGCCCAGCCGGCTGCAGAGCCCGGCGTGAGTGCCGTGGTCCGGACCATCAAAGTGAGTGGCCCCCTCAGGGCCCCCTCCTGCCACAGCGGCTCCCTCCCAAGTGGCAGGCCCGACTGAGCCCTGCCCCCTGGGTCAGTCTGGCTTCCTCTCCCCTCACGCAGGTCAGTGGCTATCTCAACCTGCTGGCCAACACCATAGATAACTTCACTCATGGGCTGGCTGTCGCTGCCAGCTTCCTTGTGAGCAAGAAGGTGAGTGGGGGGGGCAGGGACAGGTGGGACCCAAGCATTTCTGGTGGGAGTGATGGTGCCTGTGTTGACCAGTTGGCTCTGCCTCCCAAATACACCTCCAGCCTGTGTACTTCCTACTCCCTCCATCACCAACGCCCTCACCATAGCCCTGAGGGCTCCTACAATGGGGCCTCCTTTGCTCTGAGCCACTGGGCTGTTGTAACTGCGAACATTCCTTGCTGGGATTACGTACCTCTGCCAGACTGCTAGGCTTGGGCCCTGGCTGCTTCTAGATGCTACTCACTGACTTCTTCCCTCTGGCCTCTGACATTAGGGATCTGCCTCCTCTTGAACTGGCTGAGCTCTTTTCCTCCTCATGGCCTCCATCTCACACTGCTCTGCCTGCCTGGAATGTTCTTCCTCCCACTCTTTGCAATCCTGGCTCCTTATTCTTTAGGCCTCAGCTGACATGCACTTCCTCAAAGAGGCCTCTGCTGACCCCTCGTCTAAATTAGACCCCTGTCACTCGTGCTCTTGCCACCTGGCCCACCTTTTCCCCCCGCAGCACCTGGCACTGTGTAGTCATGTGGCTCTTTGCGTGTTCATTCAGTCCTTGCCTCCCCACTCCAGACTGTTAGCTGTGAAGGCAGGTTCCTTGTCTGCTGTATTCACAGTAGCCTGATGGTGTCCAGTCAGAGCACCTAGCCGAATAAATATTTGTAGAATGAGTGGACAAGTGGGTGACTGGCCCTTGGCCCAGAACCCCACACACTCCCTTCCCTGCAGATCGGGCTCCTGACCACCATGGCCATCCTTCTGCATGAGATCCCCCATGAGGTGTGTGCCAGGGGTTTTCCATGTTGGCAGCGTGGGTGTGGGGCTTCGGGAGGGGTGTGGGGTGGGAAGCCCAGCAGTGGTGGCCCTCGGGGCTAGGCTCTGGAGGCCTGGAGCTGCTCAGCCCACCAGGCTGCAGCCACCATCTCAGCCATGCTCCAGCCTCCTGGGGGGAGTGGGGTCCCAGCCTAGGGGATGAGGGCTAGGGGGCCCAGCAGCAGGACTGGTGCAGGGGGCTCGGTGTGCAGGTCCATACCTGACCCTTTGGGGCCCAGAGTGATCATCTGGACCTCCCCTCAGGTGGGCGACTTTGCCATCCTGCTCCGGGCCGGCTTTGACCGATGGAGCGCAGCCAAGTTGCAGCTCTCAACAGCACTGGGGGGCCTGCTGGGCGCCTGCTTCGCCATCTGTACGCAGTCCCCCAAGGGAGTAGGTACGGGCGTGGTGGGTGGTGGCGGCAGGTGGCCGCCAGTGGAGGAGGGGCCCCAGCCAGAGGGCACAGGTGGGCCCACCCCAGTATCCAGGCCAGGATCTGCCCGAAGCCTACCCTGGGGGAGTGGGTGCGATGCACATGGCTCCCCTGGGCTCCCCCGGGCTGCCACCCAGTCGGGAATTCTCCTCCTGCTGCTGCAGAAGAGACTGTGGCCTGGATCCTGCCCTTCACCTCTGGCGGCTTTCTCTATATCGCCCTGGTGAACGTGCTGCCTGACCTCTTGGAGGAAGATGACCCATGGTGAGTGACCCTCACCGTCACTCACAGTGGGGGGGCCTGGGGCGCTCAAGAGGGCAGGGTTTTGGGCACTGCCCCATCCTCAGCACCCCCTGAACCCGGCCCCTCTCCCCACAGGCGCTCCCTGCAGCAGGTGCTGCTGCTCTGCACAGGCATTGTGGTGATGGTGCTGTTCTCGCTCTTCGTGGAGTGACCGTCCCCGAGGCCCCCCCACAGCAATAAGAGACTCAGATTCACTCTGTGACTGTGAGGCAGAGGGCGAGTGCCTGAGAGCACACCTCTGACCAGATGAGAGGATGGCATGTGTGTGTCCGTGTGTGTGTGTGCACATACAGGTGTACGTGTGACCAGAGCTGTGTGTGAGACCGACACTGTGATCATGTGCTGGGCCCAGGGCCCGATGCCCACGTCTGCCCCCAGCCACACTGTGGTTTTCTCGCCTTGCCACCCTGTGATCCTGCATTTCTTCCGTGAACAGAGGAACAGAAGCATCCCAAGTGGAGGCCTCTCCCGATCCAGACCATAGTGGGAGGGAGAACAGCCTGAGGAGCCCAGGGCCCCAGGGAGCCCGAGCTGTCTCCCCCTGAGGCCCAGGGGGGGGTGTCCCTGGCCTCTCCTCAGGCATGGAGCCCCGGGCAGCCTAGGACTCAGGCCAGGGAGCCTTCTCTGCTGTGTCCATTACCTGGCCCAACCTTTGCCAGTTCTAAGGCCAAAGAAAGGAGAGGCGGGTGCTCGCGTAGCCCCTGGCCCCGCTCAGCACTGACAGCCCTACCCTGCCAGGGGTGGAGCTGGGAGAGGCCTTCCAAGACCTTTTCCTCGTGGCGGCCGGCCCTGGGCCAGCGCCTGCTCCCCTGGTGAATGCACCCTGGCAGCACCCGCAGCTTTTGCCACCTCCAGCTGCCAAACAGCAGCCTGCAGGGCAGTGAGCAGCCTTGAGCCAGAGAGACCTCCTGGTCCAGGTCAGGGATGCTCGGGCCAGGACCCCAGGTCCAGGAGAGGTACCCTGGGGGCAGGAAGAGTGGGCCGGGGCTGCCCCTCCCTGCCAAGGCCCCTTTTCCTGTCCCGCTGCGCTGAGGGTAAGTTGGGGGTGGTGAGGGCCCTGCCTTGTCAGCACTCAGGAATGTGCTCTGGGAGAATGCTGAAGCCATAATCCCCAGCTATTTCCCTTGGCTGACGCCCAGGTACTCAGCTGGCCCACGCCACAGCCAGGCTCAGCCCTGCTGCTCAACCGTGGACGTTCTGAGAAGCAGCCATCAAGAGGGTCTGAATGGGTTTACAGCAGTTTTGCTGTGGTTCCGTTTCTATCTGTAAATACCTATTCTATAGATGAGATACAAATAAATGTTATATACAAACGGGCTGCCTCTCTCGTGCACACGAGTGCAGGGTCAGGCAGGGCTTTCCTGGGCGCCCCTTGCTCCAGCCAGGCTGCTGGCTGCGAGGCACCCCCCCACCCTCCACTCAGCTAGCCACCCTGCCCATCTTGTCACCCCCACCGCCCTCCAGCTCTTTCTCTGAACGCTTAGCCTTGCAGTGCTTCTTAGAACAGGGCATAGCCTTTCGTGCCCGACCAGGCTTGTCGCTAGCTTAGTGGTCCACTACTACAAGGCTGGCACTATGCCATCACAGCCGTCACCCCCAAGGTGGCTGTCCTTACTTCACAGACTTAAGAGCTAGGGGCTTTTCCCCAGCCTGTCCCCAGAGTAAACGAAGGAAGGGAGGGCCATTCACAAAGTCATCTCCAGCAGTGCTTCAATGAAATTAAAAAGCTGATGGGAGCCTTACTCCACATATCCTGGCTTCCTCAGAGCGTAAAGGCAGCATCAGGCACCGGGGGGTGCTGCTTCCCCACACTGGTAGCCCAAGAAAGGGAGAAGTTGAGTTCCCTGTGCTCTCCAAGCCAACCAGACAGCTTTCAGTAGCCCCCTGGCTGAGAACTGCCTTATCTGTGCCATCCTGGCGTCAGCCCGGGGCGCTCAGAAGCCATCAGCTGCATTCACAGCTGGGACTGCCTGGCTCTGACCCAGCAGCTTGTCGGCAAAAAGGGAGCCAAGGCAGGGACACGGCTGGTCACCCACCCCCGCTCCCTCGGGGCACTGTTAAGCACCCTACCTGTTAAGCCCGTGCAGGGAGGAAAGTGCACGTGCAATCACAGTACTTGGCCTGCCCAGGGAGGCAGTGGGGCCCCATTTATAAATGAGGAAGCTTGTGGGGCATGGGGGGGGTGGGGGGCTGTGGGTTCACTGTGGTACCAAGAGGTGAATGCCCTGACTGGTCAGGAGAGGGAACAGAGAATGCAGAAGCAATGGCAGCCAGTCTGTCCCTGGCCGAGTCTGTCCCCAGGGAGACAAACTGGAAGCCATCAGAGGCTGTGCTGGGAATGCCTGGGGCAGGGGGTAGAAGTCCATGGATCGCCAAGGGGATCCCCACCGCAAACACTAGCACACTCTGTAAGGTGGCCTGGAGGCGATGGGACTCCAGGGTTAGGAAGCTAGCAATGGAGCCAAGCCCTCCAGATGGGCTGGCTCGGTCAGGAGCTCACCATGGGCATATCCACGCCCACTTGGGGGAGAGGACAAGAAAAGAGGTGTGGAGGGTCTTTTGCTAGAGGGCAGGTAGAGCTGACAGGAGTTTTGAGGGGCTCTTCCCCCAAAAGGCATCCCGGGGCCCAGCAAAGCTGCCACTGAAAGCACAGTAGAAAGCAGACGTGCTTTACTGTCCTGGGTTTAAATCCCAGCTATGTCCTAAGAGCAATCCTGGCCCAGCTGCTTACACACATCTATGAAATGGGACTGACCTGCTGGGGGCCACTGAGACAACCAGATCAAATTATGCATGAGAGCTGTTCAGCATGGGGCCCAGAGCAAGCCCTCAGTGAAGCCACTAGGCCAGCTACGGTGTGCGGGGGCTGGAAGGTAGGCAAGCAGAAAACCAATGAGATCCGCAAGGAAATGGACAGGACATGGGGCCTGACGGGGAGGGGGGGCTGACAGCGGAACGGGGCAGGGGAGAACACTTGTGACCAAAGGTCAGGCCTAGAAGGGCCCTCAGTGTTCTTGCTCAAGGTTCAGTTCTCAGCAAGAAGAAATGAGCCAAGAGGAGCGCCACGGTGGCTCAATTGGTGAAATGTCTGCCTTTGACTGAGGTCATGATCCCAGGGTCCTAGGACTGAGCCCCACATTGGGCTCCCTGCTCAGTGGGGAGCCTGCTTCTCCCTCTCCGTCTGCAGATTCCCCTGCTTGTTCTCGCTGTCTCAAATAAATAAAATAGTTCTTTAAAAAAAAAAAAAAAAAAGAGCCAAGAAAGTTAATGACACAGGGAGGAAGAGGCAGCTCAGGGGCCAAGAAACAGGAGGTTGTCCAAGACCTAGAGCCTGGCTTTCCAGGGAAGCAAGGACAAGGGCACCAAAATGTGAGAGGCGAGAGGCTGACTTCTATTCCAGCCCTTGGTCCTGGAGCTGTAGGGCCCCAAGCTCCGAAGCCAACAGGTGGGGCGGGGAGTGGGAAAGGGGTTGGAAAGGACACGGACATGGTGGGGGGAGGCCGGAAGACCCCAGGCAGCAGCTGTAATCCATACCCATCCTTCCCTGGGGCCTCACCTGACAACTGCTTTGAGGCCCATGGCGGTCTAGGGTTTCCAGGCAGCGGCATCTGGGGAGGACGGGTATGCTCTTCCACCCAGGCCCCAGGGAACGTGCAACAGACAGGTGGCAGGGACCTGAAACCATCTTTTATTTTGAATTTTAACCAGCACCAGACCAGGGAGCAGGTGTGGCGAGCAACCTCCTAGGCGTAGTACTGCAGGTTGGCTTTCTTCTTGGCCTGCACCTCTAGGATGCCTTCCATGTAGTCCTCATGCGTGAGCTCCGTGGCACCCCTGCGCAGCGCGATCATGCCCTGCACCCAGGACAGACAGGCTCTAGGGTGCCTTCCTGCACCCGTGACCCAGCTCTCAAGTGCCTCAGCCTTCTGAGCCTCCCTCACCCAGCAGTCTCCTACAGTCACAAGTCCCATCCTGTTCAGGGAAGGGGGGCAAGAAAGCATGAAGCAATCCCCTCTCCACGTGCTCCCACTCACCGCCTCCACACACACGGCCTTGCACTGGGCCCCATTGAAGTCATCCGTACAGCGGGCCAGCTCCTCATAGTTCACATCAGGACTGGGTGGGAGGAGAAGGAGTAGAGACCGAGACCCCAGGACTCAGTTATTGATGGCTAGAGGGAAGAGAGGGAGATGTCCTCCCACACCCCCCATCAAGCAGCAAGGTCCCCTCGCCCCATGACAATGGCAATCCCTTCCCTGCTGTGCCTTGTTCTCTTCTCAGTACGAGACAGAGGACAAAGGGCAGGGAGGTCAAAGCAGAGACCAGGTTATTCCTGTGTCTCTTGAGCTCTAGCCTTCTAGAAATCTGCACCAAAGATCCCAGGGACTGATTCAGCCTGGGGTGAAGGGGCAAGACGATGGCAGTCTTTCCCTTTTTTGAGTAGTGTAAGCCTTGCATCAGCACAGCGCTGCCCTGCACTTCACTTGACAGTGCCATGGCCCCACATGGTCAGTGACATTATCTCCAAGCACCAGACAAGAAAATTCAGGCTTAGATGGGAAATACCACCTACTAGAGGTCACACAGATCTGAACCCAAGTCCATTTGGCCCCTAGCTGATTCTTCAGAGCCCAGTGGCCCCTAGCTGATTCTTCAGGGCCATGCTGGGTTGTGCTCAGCTGCCAAGACGGGAAGTCAAGGAAACTGAGGACCTCCGCCTATGCAACTTCGGACCATGAGGGAGGAAGGGCAGGGTGATTCTAAGGAGTAGAGCACCCAGAACCAGGGCCCAGACTCCAGTAAGGTTCTATCTCAGGCTTCTGGGGAGATATGGAGGCTGGCATGTAGAACACGTGATCAGGGAAGGGAGACAGGGTGGCAGAGACCTGGGGACACTCAGGACCAAGACAACAAAGATGGCTCTTTGGGGCTCAGCGCCTTGCTCATGTCCTCGCTCACCTGACATTCATCTTGCGGGAGTGGATCTGCATGATTCTGGCCCGGGCCTCCTCGTTGGGCATTGGGAATTCAATCTTCCGGTCCAGACGGCCTGAGCGGAGCAGTGCAGGGTCGAGGATGTCCACCCTGTTGGTGGCTGCAATGACCTGAGCAAGGGCAGAGGCAGCAATGTGAACTGAGGAAGCCGGGGCTCCCAGAGAGCAGGCAGACGGAGGCAGCCCAGGGTCCAGATCAAACAGCAAGACAACCTTAACCCTAATTCTAGCTGCACTAAGCTGGGTGACCGAGGAGGTCCCTGGCCCCATTTCCTTTATCTGTGATGACAATACTCACCTTTACTTGAGTGTTGGGTTGGAACCCATCCAGCTGGTTCAGAAGCTCCAACATTGTCCTCTGCACCTCCCGATCTCCGGCCTTCTCACTGTCAAAGCTGGGACACACAGGAGGCCCGAGACACTGGTGAGGCCACAGCTTGGGAAGAGCCTTCCCCTTCTCCACCCCCTGGAAGCCTAATCCAACTGTCCAGGGAAGGAAAAGGTCTCACTCAGCGTGGGGCCCCCAGCCCAGGACTGGCACCGAACAGGTGTCAGAGACTGGAGAGGCTCCTGGGATCAGCCAGGCTGAGGATACACCAGTGAGCAAAACCAGCCACTGCCTGGGCTATCCCCCAATGAATGTGCCCCTGCCACTGCTGCCCTAAAGCTTAGAAATAGGGGATCCAGACTTGGGAGCGTAAGGGGGAGCCCAGGCAGGTATCCCTGAGGAAGTATTCCTTAGGCTGAGAACAAACAGGCTAGCAACCAACCAATAAAGAATGGGAGGGCAGCCCCAGTGGCTCAGCGGTTTAGCGCCGCCTGCAGCCTGGGGTGTGATCCTGGAGACCCGGGATCAAGTCCCACATCAGGCTTGTTGCATGGAGCCTGCTTCTCCCTCTGCCTGTGTCTCTGCCTCTCTCTCTCTGTGTCTCTCTCTCTCTCTCTCTCTCTCTCTCTCTCTATATATATATATATATATATATATATATAAATAAATAAATAAATAAATCTTAAAAAAATAATAATAAAAAAAAAACTAAAAATTAAAAAAAAAAAAAAAAAAAAAGAACGGGAAAAGTACATTCCAGAAAGGGAACAGGTGCAAAATCTCTCCCACCAGGGCTGGATGGACTTGGATTATGGAGCGGGTCTAAACAGATTTTTTTTTAATTTTTATTTATTTATTTATGATAGTCACAGAGAGAGAGAGAGGGGCAGAGACACAGGCAGAGGGAGAAGCAGGCTCCATGCACCGGGAGCCCGATGTGGGATTCGATCCCGGGTCTCCAGGATCACGCCCTAGGCCAAAGGCAGGCGCTAAACCGCTGCGCCACCCAGGGATCCCCATGGAGCGGGTCTATAAACCGAAAGGATATTTGGGCCCTGGGTGGCTCAGTCAGTTAAGAGTCTGACTCTTGGTTTCGGCTCAAGTTATGATCCCGGGGTCATGTGACTGAGCCCGAGTCGGGCTCCACACTCGGCAGGGAGTCTGTTGGAGATTCTCCTTCTTCCTCTGTCACCACCCCAGGCACACACACTCTCTCAAATATCTTTAAAAAAATAAATAGGGGGGATCCCTGGGTGGCGCAGCGGTTTGGCGCCTGCCTTTGGCCCAGGGCGCGATCCTGGAGACCCGGGATCGAATCCCACGTCGGGCTCCCGGTGCATGGAGCCTGCTTCTCCCTCTGTCTGTGTCTCTGCCTCTCTCTCTCTCTCTCTCTGTAAGACTATCATAAATACATAAAAATTTAAAAATTAAATAAATAAATAAATAAATAAATAGGGGCAGCCCCAGTGGCGCAGTGGTTTAATGCCGCCTGAGGCCTGGGGTGTGATCCTGGTAGACCCCGGATCAAGTCCCACATCAGGCTCCCTGCATAGAGCCTGCTTCTTCCTCTGCCTATGTCTCTGCCTCTCTCCCCTCTGTGTCTTTCATGAATAAATAAAATCTTTAAAAAATAAAAAAAAAATAATAAATAAATAAATAAACCAACCAACCAACCAAAGGGATGCTGTGAAGACATGGGGGCCGGGGCAGGTCCAGGATGCAGTGGAGCGGATCAGGGACAGCCAGAGGGGACCATGCAAGCCATGCTCAGCCCAGCATTTATCCCAAGGAGCAATGGGGAGCCCATGAAAAATTCTGAGTAGGATGTCTGTCTGAGGGAGTATGGGTGCATGGGAGTGAAGCGAGCATGTATGAAAGGAACATGCTGGCAACCATGAGAATGGATAGTCAAGGGAAAAGAAGCAGGGGAGCTAGTCAGAACAGAATTCAGGAAGTAAAACCAGAAGAGTAGAGCTATCACCATTCCAGGGGAAGCAGGGGACAGGGTGGGAAACAGAATTTAGAACAATCTCCTTGGTGGCACTCAGCACCCCCTTACCGCTTAGTGCCAATGGCATCCAGCTCATCAATGAAGATAATGGATGGCGCTTTCTCCTTGGCCAGGGCAAAGGCATCCCGGACCAGCTTGGCACCATCCCCAATAAACATCTGCACCAGCTGGGGGCCAGCCAGCTTCAGGAAGGTAGCCTGTTAGGGGGGCATGGCAATGAGAGTCAGGCCAAAGACACCAAGGGAAGTTCCTCTCAGCCCATTTGGTAGAGCTTTAGCTTCTGCTGCTTTCTTCCTCATTTTCTCCCAAAGCACTCACCTTGGTTTGTGCAGCGCAAGCCCGGGCCAGCAGCGTCTTCCCTGTACCTGGGGGGCCATACATCAACACCCCTTTTGGAGGCTGGATCCCCAAGTTCTCGAACTTCTCCTTGTGGTTCATTGGCAAGACAATAGCCTCCACCAGCTGCCAGGAAGAAGTCCTGGGTGAGGAGAGTGACGCCCCAAGGGCTCCTACAGCCCAACACTTAATGACCTCAACCCTAATAACCCATAACCCTCCTACTCCAATTCAGAGACACTGACTCTCCTTCCCCTGCATCAAAAGGACCCAGGATGCTCACTCCCACCAAGGCTGGTTATGGCTGCTCCAGGGACACCAGAATATAGTAGAAAGGTACCAGGGGAAGAACCAGGAACCTGAGTTCCAGCCACCGCTCTGGCCCTAACCTTCTGTGACCCTCAACAAGTCATTTAAGCTCTCTGGATTTCAGCCTCCTAAACTGTTACACAGCAGCCTCCTTATGTCCCTAGGATGCTATGCTAAGAGGCACATTGGCAGTAAGTGTTCTGGTCAATGAAGCAAAAAAAACACAAATGGCCGGCAAGGCTGCTACTGGCTGCTACTGGCCAGTGCTTCTCACCTCCTGAATCTGCTTATCCAGGCCCCCGATGTCACTATATTGTTCCGTGGGCCTCTCATCCACCTCCATGGCCTTCACCCGTGAGTCATACTCTGTGGGCAGGGTCTCCAGGATCAGATAGGAGTCTTTGTTCACACCCTGGGGACAGAGCACGAAGCCTTCAGATTTGTCCCAGCTCAAGACCTAACTGGCTGGGTGGCAGGTGTCGGTACAGTGAAAGGAAAATACAGGACTAGGAAAGATGAGAACCAAAGAGCAAGCAGACAAGCTCAGACTCTCCAGGATGCTCTGCCAAGATGCAGGGCCAACAGTGACCTGGGCCTGGGGCAGAGGCTCAGTAGTCCATGGGAGAAACCTCATTGGAAAAGCCCTCCCTGGGCTGAGGGACACCGCTCACCACCAAATCTCCTGGCTTTAGCTTTTCAGCATCCACCAACCCAATCACAGGCAAGAAGTATGTCTGTAGGAAAAATTCCAGGTTCAATCTCAGTTACTGTCCTCAATAAAGCTCCCTGGTCCTGTCCCACATCCATCCCTCACCCTCCTCAGTTCTATCCTAGAGCTATCCTCACCTGTCGTGTAGAGGTTTTGATCACTGCACATTTACCCTTCCTCTGAGAATCCAGGTCAATATTGGCACCATCCTCTTCTTGGTCATTGGGATCAACATCTAAAAGCTGGGGGGGAAAAAGCTCAGGTCAAGAGGTCCTGCTCAGCCCCCTCCACTCCCCAGAGTCCAGTGCTTCCCAGGCCAAGACAATCCACCTCACTCCTCAAGAGTATCCCAGGCCCACGGCATTGATAAGATCCATTTAGGTGTTGCTTCTCCGCAGAGAGCTCTCTACCTCCAAGTAAGGAGGAAATGTGTGGCTTCTTAGGCCTCTTCAGGGTATCTACGAGTGTGTATAGTGCCCTAGAAATGCATACTAGGGAGGGGGCAGAGCTCTAAATGCAATTGGGCCTCAAAACTTTCACCCACTCTTTCTCCAATGGCCCTACTGTAGGCTGCCTCCAAGCCCGGCTGACCCTTTCTCTTCCCCTCCACATACACACACACCTCGATGACGTTGGAGACAAGATACGGCAAGGTCTTGTTCACTTTGATTTTCTCACTGTTCTCTTTGATCTTGTCTTTCATGGCCTGAAGTTCATGGGTAACTCGCAACACTTCACTCTTCATGATCTGGGATGAGGGCAAGTGGAAGCAAATGTTCAGCCTTGGCTCACCTTATCCTAGGGAGGGCCCTGTAACTGGTGAGGCCCAGAGGGACCAGGGGGACCTTCCTGCATCCGCTGACTCCGTCTGGAAACCTCCTGAAGCAGTTGCAGCAGAGGGAAAAGAGCAGGGCTCTGAATGAAGCAAATATAGGTTTTAGCTCCTGCTTCTCATTAAGGGCTCGGTACTTCAGCAAAGTAAAAAACCTGTTTCCTCAGCTGTAAAATGCGGGCTCCCTAAAAGAAAGATTCTCAAGAGAAATTATTTAAAGACCTCGCTGGAAAAGGGAGCCTGATGAATCCTCTCAGACCTGCCTTCCCACCACTCGGTCTCTCACAGGTAAGGCTTAGTTTTTTCTTTTTTCCTTTTTTTTTTTTCTTTCCTTTTTTTTTTTTTTTTTTTTAATAATCCGCGGGCCCTATGTCTTCCTGGAAAGGCCGTGAGAAGAACGTAAAAGCCGCTGGGATCTCCAGGGCGGCCCTGTGGGGGCTTCGCTGCCGGCCACCGGGGCTGTGAGCCCACCTTGATCTCACTGTCCAGCAGCCGTGTGCGCTGGATAATCTCTTCTGTGGACATCTTGAGCACCTCCTCCCCGATTCCATCTTGCTGTTAAAAAAAAATTTTTTTTTAACTCAGGGCAAGGATTCCGCCGCCTCCGAACCCCACTAACAGCCTCAGCTTCCCTGCCCATAAAACCGAATTGAAGGAGTCGAGCGCCTTGTCCACATCCCAAGCGGCCCCGACCCCGAGACCAGGCCAGAACTCGACCCCCCAACCTCTTCGAGGCCTCCCACCAAGGGCGTCTTCCCACTGGCCCCGGCTCCGGGATCCCCAATTCCCCCAGCGCGCACCTCAGCCTCATCCCACACGGTCGCCATCTTCTCCTGCCGAGTCACTGGATCCTCGCGTTTTGGCAGCAGATTCACGTCCTGAAGGAGAAGACTGAAGATCGAAACGGACAGAAGCTTCGGCCCGGAGATTAATACTATCTTTCTGAAGGCCTGCTCCTGAGTAGTGGCGGACCTCTCTCTCCAATTCCTCACTTAACCGAATTAGTTCCGGCCGCCACTGCCGTAACGAATCTGCTTCTCCTATTCAAATGACAAAGCCCGGGACACAGGGCCCGCCCCCAGCTCCTCCACCGCTCCTGAAGCGTTACCGCCCTCGTCCTGTTTAAGCCGGAGCGACAGGTGGATGCGCTATTGGTCGCTGCGCGCGATGGGCGGAGCCTGGGTGTGAAGCCGGAAGGGGCGGGAGAAGCGATGGGAGCCTCGAGAGCCTTTGGGAAATGTAGTCTTAAGCTGGCCGGTGATTGAAAGGGCGCTTTGGAAGCGGGGGCTCGACCACAGGATCTGGCGCAGCTAGGAATTAGGATTCTCGAGATGGCTCTGCCTCCCAAACCATAGGCAACAGACGCCAGGCGTGTGCGGAGGGCCAAAAAAAGGGCATGCCCAGGGCTACCAGAGAGAATCATTAACCAATTTTAAAGAGAAATCGCTGCTGCTGCTGCTGCTAACTTTTGAGCAGCGCCACAGAACTGCCCACGTGGGATGAGCTCCATTGACAACAGCCTCTCCAATTAAAAACATTATGACCAACATCTGTACTCGTTTCTTGTCATCTCAGGAAGTAGGGCAGATCTCTGGATCATGAGACCCATTTTTGTTGTATCTGCGTCCCTTGCTCCGGAGGATCCTCTGCATATCACTGTGAGGTGAGACCCAGGGCACCCCTAAAATGAACTTCATGTCAGCCACCAAGCATTTCTTTTAAGCCGAGCCTTCACAAATAATCTGCAAACTTGGTGAGAACCTGCCTCGTGGTTTTCTTGAAGCAGTTGAAGGCAGAGATTTCTTTAAGTAACAGCATTTGCAGCTGCTCAGGTTGGCAAACCAGCTCTGCGAGTAACAGCATTTCTTCCCTCCTCTCAACAGCCCTGCCCAGTGGACAGATTGGATCATAATTCGCAATTTTTTTCATTTATTATTCATTCATTCATTCATTCATTCATTCATTCGTTTATTATTTATAAAGATTTTATTTATTTATTCATGAGACACAGGCAGAGACACAGAGGGAGAAGCAGGCTCCCCGTATGGAGCCTAATGCAGGACTCAATCTCGAGACCCGGATCACACCCTGAGCCAAAGGCAGATGCTCAACTGCTGAGCCACCCAGGCATCCCTATTTATTTATTTTTAAGTAAGCTCTATGCCCAATGTGGGGCTCGAACTCAAGACACCAAGATCAAGAGTTGCACGCTCCACTGACTGAGCCAGTCAAGCACTCCTATCATTCTCCATGTTAGATAAGGGCATGGACGATCAGAAAAGTTAAGTGACTTTGTCCAGGGTTGTTCAGTGAGTCAGTTGTCAGCACAAGAGCTGCTGATTCCAAATTCACACTTGTCAGAGTTGCCTGACAAGAGTCAAGAAGACCAATTGGGGAAGAAGCTGTCCTGTGCTGGCCACAGCACACCCGCAAAAAGAGTCAGAATTGCTGGGGTCAGGTACAAACAGTTTATTTTTCTATAAAGAGCAAAGTACGAAGAGGCAGGGAGGTCAGCTGAGCCTGGAGGAGCAACAGCGGGCAGGCCCTGGGCCCTGGCTGAGTTTGGAGGAGGTCTGGCGGCTACCCCAAGAGTAAACAGGATCCAAGGTATGGCTAGTCAGGTGCCCTGGGCATGATGAAGGGGCAGGGGGAGGGGAAGCAGGAGCCCAGGACTGCTGATGGGACTCACACAAAGCCAGGCTTCATGGATGAGCGGCGGCAGTTGGGGCAGCTCCGCGTCCCGTTGTTCTGCAGGCACCTTTCGAGGCAAAGGAAAGGTTTATTTACTGAACCCATGCTTTCATCCTGGGCCTGGGCTCTCTCCCTACCCCTCCCCTCTACAGGATCTGGGAAGGCGTCAAGGGAGAAGGTAGGGCCTGGTGGCCCTGCTTGCCCCTGGTACTCTGTTCTGGGGCTTCTAAGAGGTCAGGAGGTCAGCATGGAGAATGGTATCTGTCCCAGCCCTGAGGCAGGTCTAGCCCTGGGTGTCTGAATCCCATGGCCTTTGAGGGGCCTCTCTCAATTCTCTTTGGAAGAATAGTGATGGCCACCTCACAGGGCTGCTGGGAGGATTCAAGGAGTTATTTATTACAGGGGAAGCTCTTAGAACGAAGGGAGCGCTACGCTCAACATTACTACTGTGGTTAGGCCAGCTGGGGCCCTAGCGTACCCCACAGAGACCCTGGCCGCCCCCTGCCCACAAGCCAGGAGCCCTCACCTGAGGTGGAAGATGTGCGAGCAGGGCAGGGCCTGCAGCCGGCTGTTCCTCTCACCTATGGACTCGCCACACAGCCCGCAGTAGAGCTCAGTCTCCTCCACACACTCATGGAAGCGCACGACATGGGCACGCAGCTCCCGCTGCAGCCCCTTGCTGCGGTAGATGCTCTCACTCAGGCAGTGCAGCTTGAGCTGGCTTAGCTGGGGCCAGCGGGGAGCAGAGAGCGGGCATAGGGGACAAGACCAAGTCAGTCCCAGTGAGCCTCCCTCCTTGCCCAGCCCGAGAAGTGGCCCCCGAAGGACCATTGAGCCATCAGTACACACAGGGTCTGGTCCTGGCGGTGTTCTTGGCTGGCTGATGGGCCTAGGAGAAACGTCCTGCCCTCTGGGCCTTGGTTTCCCCTCATGCAGAATGAAAGGATGGGTGAGGTAAGCAGTCTTCACCCCTAGAACTACCTAGGAACCCCATGTTTTTGAAGAATTTTATTGACCAGATCTGCTGCACTGATTCCATAAGAATGAATTTGCTCTTCTGTTTTTGTTAATTGAATACACATAACAAACAGCTCATTGGCATCTGTGACCAACCTGAGATACTTGGGTAAAACCGAGCAGCTATCATCTATCCAAAAACAAAGATATTTGGCATTTTAGGGGCACCTGGGTGGCTCAGTCTGTTGGGCATCTGCCTTCGGCTTAGGTCATGATCTCGGGGTCCTGGGATCAAGCCCTGCATCGGGCTCTGCTCAGTGAGGAGCCTACTTCTCCCTCTCCCTCTGCCCTTCCTCCTGGCTTGTGCTCTTTCTCACTCTCTCTCTTTCAAGTAAATAAATAAAAATATTTTTTAAAATTTGGCATTTTAGTTGTGCTGTGCACTGGATCCCAGAGATATTTATATTTCCTAGAAGACCTCAAGTAACACTGAGCTTATTTTCAAAATTTAAAGGTTTGGATACTAAACCTAAAATTGAGAGCCACATACATTATGGGAGGAATGCGGGCTTTAGAGTTAAGACAGACCAGGTACAAAGTGTGAGACCTGGAGCAACCACTGAGCCTCACTTGCCTTAACTCTAAAAATGGGGCTTGCGCTCACCTCGCAGGGAGACGGTGAGGACTGGGACCAATACCTAGAAGCACCTGAGTGTACCCAGCTCTTAGTGACTGGACCCACTGTTAGGAGTTCTAATGACTATCAAGAAGCTCTGAGGAATTCTGACGTCCTCTGAGCTACGGATTTCTTGCCCTGCCCTCCAAAGTGCTTTGTGGGTGGAAGAGAAACAGCCAGGGTCTGGGAATGGGTGGTGGCAGCCCCTGGAGATCTAGAAGAGCTCAGGGCATGTGCAGGCTCAGGGTAGCCCTTCCCACACACCCAAGATCCCACCTTGGCCTCTTGACTCCAGACCCAGAAGACAGAATCAGGTCTGACCTTGTTCCCCACTTCCTCCGCCAGGTCCTGGGCTTTCTCGATGACATCCAGAGCCTAGAAGGCAAGCATAGGCCAGGGCTACGGGCAGAGTTCTCTGGCAGAGGCCTTGACTCACAGGAAGGGAAGGGGAAGGGAAGGGGCAGGGAGGGGCGGGCTTGAGGAGGGCAGCATGGCTGGGCAGCTGCCCTGCCTGAGAAGGTAGCAAAAGGAGGCTGGAGCCCAGTCACAGAGCCACAGTGTGGGCAAGTTACCTGATGCTTCAGTTTACTCAGATACAGAATGGGAAGACTATTCCTGTCTCATTGGGTGTTGTGAAATCAGGAAAGCAGTTAACGCATCCTGAGTTCAAACCCAGCTCTGGCTCTTTAGTAGTTGTGGGTCTGGGCACATCGTGAGTCTTTTCTGAGTCTGGAAAATAACTTGGAATGTACTCACCTTATGGGATTCAGGTGAAGCTGATGTTAGACAAAATGTCTGGAAGAGTCCTGCCCAGGACCAGCCAGCCCCACAGACTTTTGGCTGACCTACTGGCTGCAAATAGGAGCAGTGGGGAGAGCCGGGGGGGTGGGGTATGGGAAAGGGCCCGACCTCACCTTGTCCAGTGCTTTCCTGGCTATCCAGCATTTGGCCACTCCCAGCAGCACCTGCACCTGCCCCAGGCGGTTTCCAATCTCAGTCATGATGCTCATGGCAGAGTCGTACCTGGGGAAGGCTGTCTGCACAGCCAGGTGGGAGGGTGCAATCAGACTGGGTCAGGCCTGCAACCCCTCCCTCTGTACCCCAGTGGCCTCACCTCCAGGTCCCCACGGCTCCGGTGGATGTCAGCAAAGCACAGCAGGCAGAGTGCCTGGAGTGGCCGGTCCCCGTGCTGCAGTGCAATCTTCATAGATTCCTGTGAAGGGAAGCTGGTTGCTCCAGCCTGCCCATCTGCCCCCACCCACCCACCAGGGTGTCATTCCAGTGGGCCCCTCTGACGGGGCAGCCCAGGGATCACCCTATCCAATATACCTAGCATGGCATCGGAGCCCTGCACACGAAACCAGTGAGGTCTCACAACGCCCAGAGAAGTGGACACAGGTTCAGAGAGCAGAAGTGACTTGATCAAGGTCACCTGGCTCGTAAGTGGCAATGCTAGGATTTGAGCCCAAGTCAGTAGAACTCCAGAGACTGGCTCTCTTCCTATTTAAAGCGACCCACAGAGGATGTGTGTGGGGGGAGGCAGAAGGAAGCCCTCTCCCCTGAGAATGGACTGGAAAGGAGCAGAGGGGTGGGCAGAACAAACACATCCTTCGGGGGCTCATGGAGAAGGGGGCTACGGGCAAATCTTGGGACCCTAAGTGGCCTGATGTGGAAGGAGGACCCCTTAGCCCATACCACCACCCTCTACCTGCCCGCCTTCCCTCCTGCCCCACCTCACAACACTCCATGGCACTGCCCAGGTGGCCCAGCAGGCGGTACGCCACAGCCATGTGGTACTGGCTCATGGCCCGGTACTTGAGGCTCCAGCCTTTGCCGTAGTCGCTAACGAGCTCTGCGGCCTTGCAGGGGAAGAACAGGGCTTTCTCGTAGTCCTGCGGGGGACACAGGGAGGAGGTGGGACAAGAAGGGGCACTGTGAATGTCAGGATGCCCAAGTCAGGGGTTCCAGGGCCTGGCATCTCCATCAACCCATAGTGGGTACCCATAGGCCCTGCCAGTGTTCACTCATTCATTCATGTATCCAAGGAAAAGGGATCCAGGCAGAGGGAACAGCCACTGAAAAGGTGTGGGCTCCACAGACATAGGAATTTTCATCCAGTTTGCTGATGTAGCCCAAGAGCCTAGCACAGTTCTTAGCACTTTGTAGATGCACAATGAATATTTGTTGAATGAAGGAATGAATGAGAAGGCAAGAAAATATAGTTGGCTTCTCACTCCCAGTTGGGCCCCTTATCTTCAGAGACACACAGAAGGGGGTACCAGCACCCCCAGTAGTGTCTGCCCCCTAGTACCCAGCAGCAGGTGCTTCCCAAAGGCTCAGTGACTGATTGTCAGCCCCAAAGAACATCGGAACAGACTCACTGGGGCAATGAAATCATTCCTTCATCCCTTCGTTCTCCTCACACCTCCAAATACTCTTTCTACCTGCTGGATCTCAGCTGATGACCTTGCTTCATCACTACACAGGGAAAACAGAAGAAAGTCAGAAAAGGACTCTGTTCTCCACCAAATCCACGAGATGGATCACTCTTCCTCCTTCCTGCCACCATGGAGGACTCCCTGCTCCAACAGGTGTGAGCCCCTCCATGGGGGCTCTGGACACATCCCCCATCTCCTTGGGCTCAATCATTCCCATCATCCTACAAACATATTCTGGCATTTCTTACCTCATTAAAAAATAAAAAAAGAGGGCAGCCCTGGTGGCGCAGCAGTTTGGCACCGCCTGCAGCCTGGGGTGTGATCCTGGAGACCCGGGATTGAGTCCCACATCGGGCTCCCTGCATGGAGCCTGCTTCTCCCTCTACCTGTGTCTCTGCCTCTCTCTCTCTGTGTCTATGAATAAATAAATAAAATCTTTAAAAAAAAATAAAAAGAAAAAAAGAAATCTCAGGAAGTCTGCTTCTCCCTCTCCCTCTGCCTGCCATTCCCCCTGCTTGTGCGTGCTCTCTCTCTCTGTCAAATAAATAAATATATAAAACCTTTAAAAAAAAAATCAAAATCAAACAATCTTCTTCGGACCTCATGTCTCCTTCAGCTAAGCCCCATTGCTCCATTCTTTCTCTTAGAAAATCTATTTGATCTTCTACTTAATATCTTATAGGCATCTCCAAGTTAATATGACCAAAAGAGAACTCCCAATAACGCCAATAAAAATCTGATCTTCACAAATTTTGTTACATAGTTAAAAAAATTTATTTACTTAAGTAATCTTTATGCCCTACATGGGGCTGGACCTCACGACCCCGAGACCAAGAGTCACATGTTCCACCAACTAAGCCAGCCCAGTGCCCCTTGCCAATGTATGTTTTTTTTTTTAAGATTTATTTATTTATTCATGAGACACACACACACGCACACACACACACACACACACACAGAGGCAGAGACACAGGCAGAGGGAGAAGCAGGCTCCATGCAGAGAGCCCAATGTGGGACTCGATCCTGGATCCCAGAATCACAACCTGAGCCGAAGGCAGGCGCCCAACCGCTGAGCCACCCAGGTGTCCCCCAATGTATGTTTTTAATTTGAAGCCATGTAAATGTTCTAAATATTCAAAATATTTTAATTTAATTTTTTAAAAACCCCAAAGATAGAGGCGCCTGAGTGCCTCAGCTGGTTAAGCCTCTGCCTTTGGCTTAGGTCATGATCCCAGTCTCCTGGGATCGAGCCCCACTTTGGCTCCCTGCTTAGTGGATAGTCTGCTTCTCTCTTTTTTTTACTCTTTCTCTCTCTCTCTCTCCCTCTGCCCCTCCCCACTGCTTGTTCTCTCTCTCTCAAATTAAAAAAAAATCTTAAGGGATCCCTGGGTGGCGCAGCAGCTTGGCGCCTGCCTTTGGCCCAGGGCGCGATCCTGGAAACCCGGATGGAATCCCACGTCGGGCTCCTGGTGCATGGAGCCTGCTTCTCCCTCCGCCTGTGTCTCTGCCTCTCTCTCTCTCTCTGTGTGTGTGACTATCATAAATAAATAAAAAAATTTAAAAAAAGAAAAGAAGAACCACTATAAAAAATTTTTAAAATATTTAAAAATCTTAAAAAAAACCCCTAAAGATAGAAAATGGAAATAAATAGCCCTAACTGTATATCATCATATTAACATAATTATAAGTTTAATTATAGTTATTATATAACACAATATAATATTAAAATATAATGCTATAAGATATTATTACATCATGTATTATGTTGCATTATCCTAATATGACCACACAGAAAAAAAAGTATTTTGTGTATTTTTTAGGATAAAATAAATATATAATTATGTTGCTAAAAGCCAACATTTTCAGTCTAGGAGAAAAGAGAATCAAGATTAAAATAAATTAAGGAAAATCCTGAAACATTAGATTTGAATTGCAAATATCAGCATAAACTTCAGTTGTCTTGGCAACTAAAAAGATCTAGAAGCCATGACAACCCAGTAGCAATGAGCACCTTGAGAACCCACATTTGGTCTTTAATACAACTTCCCACCAGAAAAGCCCAAAAAAATGGCTGATTTCAGGTCCAGGGTGGGGACTATACAAAATGAGCCTGGGATAGTTTATTGTTCCAGAAAATAAGAACACTTTCAATGTTTAAAGAAAGTCTCGTCAAAAGGACACAGGATTAAAAAAAAAAAAGGGATCCCTGGGTGGCGCAGCGGTTTGGCGCCTGCCTTTGGCCCAGGGCATGATCCTGGAAACCCGGGATGGAGTCCCACGTCGGGCTCCCGGTGCATGGAGCCTGCTTCTCCCTCTACCTGTGTCTCTGCCTCTCTCTCTGTGATGACTATCATAAATTAAAAAAAATTAAAAATTAAAAAATTTTTAAAAAAAGGACACAGGAGTTATACCGAAGGAATACCATTAGCTAAAGTCAAGATAATTTGAGCATCAGAAAAACAACATTACAATTAACTGAAGAGTACTAGGGGCACTGGGGTGGCTCAGCAATTGTCTGCTTTTGGCTCAGGTTGTGATCCCCAGGGTCCTGGGATCGAGTCCCGCATCAGGCTCCCCTCAAGGAGCCTGCTTCTGCCTATGTCTCTGCCTTTCCCTCTGTGTCTCTCATGAATAAATAAATAAAATCTTAAAACAAAAAACCAAAACTGAAGAATACTGAATATTTTAAAAATCCAGGATTTCATAACGATACTCAAAAAGAAGAAAGTAAAACAAGTAAGTATGATCATTGAAGGCGGGTATTTTTTTTAAAGATTTATTTATTTATGATAGACACAGAGAGAGACAGAGGCAGAGAGAGAAGCAGGCTCCATGCAGGGAGCCCAATGCGGGACTCAATCCCGGGACTCCAGGATCGCACCCTAGGCCAAAGGCAGGCAGCAAACCGCTGAGCCACCCAGGGATCCCCGAAGGTGGGTATAACTTCAACTCCTCATCATCAAAGTGATAATTAAAGGAAGCGAGGAATGCCTGGATGCCTCAGCCAGTTAAGCATCTACCTTCGGCTCAGATTATGATCCCAGGGTCCTAGGATCAAGCCCCACACTGGGCTTCCTGCTTAGGGGAGAGCCTGCTTCTCCTTCTGCCCCCTCCCTCGCTCATCCTCATGCTCTTTCTCTCTCAAATAAAGTAAAATCTTAAAAAAAAAAAAAAAAAGGAAAGGAAGAAATATTTATGCCATTTATGCAGGAACTGCATTTCAGAGGAGCTAACTAGCCCATTTGATGGAGGACAGTTCTTCCTTACAGAAAAATCCAGCCAACAACTGTAGAAGAATGGTAGGACTTGGAAATCGCCATTCCCTTCAGTTGAAATAGAAGAACTGATGCAGGCAAGAAACATCACTGGACACTAAATCTGCCCAGTGGAAACTGTGGCCACAGAACTGAACATTCACAGGAAGCCAGAAGTCACCTCCCTCCAAGTTCACCTCCTGGTCACAAAAGGACAAACACAAACCCTAAAACCAAGGGATCAGGTCATTGTCCCCATATGGGATGTGATGCAACATGAAGCTCCCAGCAGCGCTGACACAGTCTTCTTACCAAAACAGTGTGACCTGAGTCTTCCCTGGTCACTGAGTTCCCGTTCACAGGGAGCAGAGGGGAGGAAAAAAACCCCATAAAACCCCAGTCACATGACTCCTTGCAGAAACAAGGGGACAATGAGATGAAGTACGTTCTAGGGCAATCCATCCCCTTGTTGGATAAATCATGGAAAATAAAGGGGAGGAGAGAAATCTCCTACTGAAAGAGACTTAAGAGACATAATGCCCAATGCACGTGTGCCTCTTGTTTGTGTTCCAATTTCTAGAAGCAGAGGGTAGAGGCGTGTCTTCAGGATAAGCAGAGATATTTAAGAGATAACTGTGATTACATAAGAAAGTATCCTTATATAAGAAAATATCTTTTTTTTTCTTTCAGAGATGCATACTGAACTACTTCGGGGGGTAAAGTATCATGATGTCTATCTATAATTTCATGTCATAACACTTCAGTTAAAAACCCACTCAGTGAACATATATGGGTAATATTAATAATTGTTCAATCTAAATGGTGGGGATAAGGAGATTCATTATATTATTCTTTTTTCCTGTATGGTTAATTGTCTTCATAATAAAATAATATTTGGGGACGCCTGGGTGACTCAGCAGTTAAGCGTCTGCCTTCTGCTCAGGGCGTGATCCTGGAGTCCCAGGATCAAGTCCCGCTCTGGGCTCCCTGCATGGAGCCTGCTTCTCCCTTTGACTGTGTCTCTGCCTCTCTCTCTGTGTCTCTCATGAATAAATAAATAAAATCTTAAAAAAATCTTAAAACACTTCATCCCTCTCCCATTTTTTGAATCTCACTGAGTGGGTTTTTCCTACGTCTGGTTGCTGAAAACAAAATCCTCGGTGGCATCCTGGATGACTCTCATTTGCTCACACCTCACCTTTGATTCATCAGCATTTGCACACCTATCTACCCCCAGATTTATTAAGCATCTGCTGTGTGACAGGCATCAACATCCCCCGTGGGCCGAGGGCAGCCTGGATGCCTAGGGTCCTGGCCAAACAAACACTGGACCAGAAACAAGCCCGTGGTCTCTGGCTCCTCTGTCCATTCCCCATCTGCCTTCTCACCACCTCCCACCTCCTTGTCCCACACCTGTGACAGCCTTGCTGGCCTCCGTCATCCCTAGAATAGGCCAGCTATGCCCCACTCCCCCCACCCAGGGCAGAGTTTTGCTTTTGCTGTTGTCTCTGTTTCAGGCTTTTACCAGTTTTCTGCATGGCTCACCCTCTCATCTGCTTCCAACCATCAGACTGATAACACCTCTCCGAGGCCTTCCAGTCATTCTATTTGAAGTTGTAACACCCCATCCTCGGCACTTCCCACCCCCTTTCCCACTTTCTCCTAAGCACTTTCTAGAGTGCTGTGTGATTGAGTTACTGATTATATTTGACTTTTTCTAGAATGCAAGCTTTACATGGCCAGGGGCTTTGCTGTTGTTTTCACTGCTTGCATCCCAAGCCAACAGAGCAGCACGGCATAGAGTAAACAGTCAATAAATATTTGATGAATAAATCCTTAACAACTGTGCTGGACAGTGGGCCCTGTTCTCCCTCATTGTATAGATGTGCCTACCAAGGCTCCGAGATGAGAGGTGCCATGTCCAAGACTACACAGCAAACACATGGCAGTATAGGTTCATGGCCAGTCCTCACAAGGAGCCTCCTGTTCCCCCAGAAGGCAGACAGACCAAGGTTTGAATGCTGGCTCTGCCCTTCCCGGTAAGTCTGCACCTTCCTGGGTGAGTCTTCCCTTTCAGACTCTCCCCTCTCAGACTCTCCTATGTGGGAGGACTGAGTACGGTCCTGAATGGGGAGTGTGGCTCACAGGAGGGTGTCAGGGGACCCGAGCCCTCCCCCGCCCACCCCCTGGGCCCGAGGCCCACCTTGACCTGGGCATAGAAGCTGCCCAGGCTGCAGCAGACGCGGCACTCGAGCATGGTGTCGTCATTGTTGTGGGCATAGCGCAGGGCCTTCTCGAAGCTCTCCAGCGCCTTCTGGAAGAGGCTGAGGCCCAGGAAGGCATTGCCCATGCTCAGGCTGACCTGGCCTCCGAGCTGGGCGCCCGCCCTGGTGCCGGGCAGGCCGACGCAAGTCTTGCAGTAGGAGATGGTCTTGTGGAACTCACACAGCTTCTCGTTGCTGCGTGCCAGGTTCAGGTAGCTCTCCAGAAGGAAGTCGGCATCCTCCAGCTCCCGAGCCGTGTCGATCTGCACCACAGCGAACTGCCCGGGTGCAAGGGCAGGAGCGGTCAGCCTGGGCTCCAGGCCTCAGACCCGGGCCTCCTCCCTGCCTCGCAGCCAAGGCCTCGGACCCAGAGCTTCCAGCCAAGGCCTCAGATGAGCTCTCTGTTCCCCAGCCACAGGCCAGGAGCATCAGCCCTGGAGCCAGACACAGACCCTTCAGCTTTCGCCCCCGGCCTTCCTGGGCCACCCACCCACCCACCCACCTACCCGCAGCCTCAAACCTGGAGCCCAAACAGGAAGGCTGGAAGCTAGCTTCCCAGACGGGGCCTGGCCATTGCCGAGCCCTGAAGCCCAGAAGCTCCATCTCCGTGTCACACAGAAGTTCAAGGCCCAAGGGCCTACGACGGGTCTGGGAGCCCCCTGCGGGGCTGGGCTGCTAGCCAGGGGGACGCAGGGGAGCGTGAGGAGCCAGGAGGGTGGGCAGCCCTGGCCCACCTTCAGCATCTCCTTGTAGCGGCCCATCTCCGAGTGCGCCGTCACCAGGCAGCCCAGCACGCGGAAGCGCCCCACGAGGTCGGCGCTCTTCTCCAGCACCTTCATCCACACGTGCAGCGCCTTCTCGGTCTGGTTGGACTGGTACAGCTGGAGCCCCTTCTCGATCTGCTGCTTCGTCTGGTCCTGCCCCATCCTCGCAGAGCCCTGCACCGCACGAGGAGGGAGAGACCCCGGGCGCTCCGGCCTTCTAGGTGTTCATGGCGCGGACCGCAGTGCCAGCCGCCCACGGAGCCCCAGGGAGGACAGCGGCGCCAGGCAGGGGCCCAGGAGGGGCCTAGATGGAGAGCGGGCGCCACCCTGGGAACAAGGCTTGTCCGGCCCCAGTCCGCAGCTGTCCCTGCCAGTTGGGGCCACGTGGCCGCTGAGGAATGTCAGCCACAGTGTCACGCGGGCCTCTGCCGCACCCCCCCACCCAGGCTGGGAGGTGGCTTCCCCGGGATGCAGGCACCCTGCTCCCTGCTCCCCCACAACCTTGGGTGTCTCCTCGGGGCCTCTGACACTGGCCCCTGCCTCCCTGGCCCTGCAGGCCCTCCCCGTGGCCTGGCCGAGGAGCTGCCTCCAGGGACAGGCTGAGGGCCTGGAGGAAGCAGGGATGAAGTGAGGCGGGTGGCCAGCCCTGAGCCCTGCATCCCCCCACCCATCACAACCTTCCCCCCGGACCTACTCCTCCCCAGGCTTTGTTTCTGGGATTCACTGGGCACTGGGCACCAGGATCAATCCTCCATATGCACACCCACACCACACCCAACATCTCATCCACACTCACAGTATGACCCAAGCCAGGTCATTCACCTCTCTGTTCCTCAGCTTCTTCATCTGAAATGAAGAGAACAACAGGCTAATAAAGCCTGACCCAGAGGGGTGCTATGAGACAGCACAGGATAGTGGGGACAGCATGCACCCTGGAGCCAGACTGACTCTGCCACTTACTAGCTGTGTGGGCCATGTGACTGTGTGCAAGAGAGTGCTGGTACCCACCTCAGTGGATTAGAATGAATGAACTAGCTGGAGAGGACATAGAACAGCAGGAGGTCACCCCCAAGCTGTGTCCAACTGCTCCATGGCACACCACCCACCAGGGACAGGAGTTGATCCCTGAAGGGTTAAGAAGCATCCCAATTCCCATCTCCATCTCAGCTTGAAAGGGTGCCTAACAGTGACCTTTAATGCCAGACACTGTGGAGAAGTGTCTTATGCAGGGAGCAGACTCTTGAAATATGGGGGCTTCTAGTGTTGAAAGGCCCTAGGTAATAGGGCCCCGCCAACCCCACCAGCTCTATCTCCTCAGTTTTTCTCCTTCCACTCTGTGACAGCAGCCCCCTTTTTTTTTAATTAAAAAATTTTTTTAAAAATTTATTTATGATAGGCACACAGTGAGAGAGAGAGAGAGGCAGAGACACAGGCAGAGGGAGAAGCAGGCTCCATGTCGGGAGCCCAACGCGGGACTTGATCCCGGGTCTCCAGGATCGCACCCTGGGCCAAAGGCAGGCGCTAAACCGCTGCGCCACCCAGGGATCCCAATTTAAAAATTTTTTTAATTTAAATTCAGTTAGGGGATCCCTGAGTGGCTCAGCGGTTTGGCGCCTGCCTTGGGCCCAGGGCGTGATCCTGGAGTCCCGGGATCGAGTCCCGCGTTGGGCTCCCGACATGGAGCCTGCTTCTCCCTACTCCTGTGTTCTCTGCCTCTCTCTCTCTCTCTCTCTCACATAAATAGATAAATCTTTTAAAAAATAAATAAATTCAATTAGTTAACATATAATGTGTTAATTGGTTGCAGAGGTAGAGATCAGTGACTTATCAGTCATCACTATATAATACCCAGTGCTCATTCCATCACATGCCCTCCTAATGTCCATCACCCAGTTACCCTGTCCCCCCACCTTCCTCCCCTCCAACAAACCTGTTTGTTTCCTATGATTAAGAGTGTCTTACAGTTTGTCTCCTTCTCTGATTTGTCTTGTTTCAGTTTTTCCTCTCTTTCCCTATGATCCTGTTTTATTTCTTAAATTCCACATGAGCGAGATCATATGATGATTGTCTTTCTCTGATTGACTTGATTTCATATTTTGATGACTGAGTAATATTCCATTGTATGTATACACCACATTTTCTTTATCCATTCATTTGTTGATGGACATCTGAGCTCTTTCCATAGTTTGGCCACGGTGGACATTGGTGCTATAAACATTGGGATGCAGGTGTCCCATCATTTCACTACATCTGTGTCTTTGGGGTAAATACCCAGTATTGACATACCCTACCCAGAATAGGGTAGCTCTATTTTCAAATTTTTGATGGCCTTCCATACTGTTTTCCAGTTGGCTGTACCAGCTTGCATTCCCACCAACAGTGTACCAAGGTTGCCTTTTCTCCCCATCCTCACCAACATCTGTTGTTTCCTGATTTGTTCATTTGAGCCATTCTGACTGGTGTGAGGTGGTATCTCATTGTAGTTTTGATTTGTATTTCCCTGATGATGAGTGAAGTTGAGCATCTTTTCATATGTCCGTTGGCCATCTGTATGTCTTCTTTGGAGAAATGTCTGTTCGTGTCTTCTGCCCATTTCTTGACTGGATTATTTGTTCTTTGGGTTTGATAAGTTTGTTTTATAAGTTGTTTATAGATTTTGGATACTAGCCCTTTAACTGATATGTCATTTGCAATAATTTTCTCCCATTCTGTCCGTTGTCTTTGGTTTTGTTGATTGTTTCCTTTGCTGAGCAAAAGCTTTTTATCTTGATGAAGTCCCAATAGTTTGTTTTTGCCTTTGTTTCCCTTGCCTTTGGAGATGTGTCTAGCAAGAAGTTGTTGAGGACTAGGCCCCTTCTTTCTCCAGGGGAAAGGTCATCCTTTCAGAGTGGACAGTTTTTAGTATATTCACAAATTTGTACACTGAAGGACGCCTGGGTGGCTCAGCAGTTGAGCGCCTGCCTTTGGCCCGGGGCGTGATCCTGGGGTTCCAGGATCGAGTCCCACATCAGGCTCCCTGCATGGAGCCTGCCTCTCTCTCTGCCTGTGTCTCTGCCTCTCTCTCTCTCTCTCTCTCTCTCCCCCTCTGTGTCTCTCATAAATAGATAAAAATCTTTTAAAAATTTTTGTACACTAATCACCACTAATCCCAGAATATTTACACACATCAGAAAGAAGTCCCATAATCTGGCGCCTGGGTGGCTCAGTTGGTTAATCATCTGTCTTTGGCTCAGGTCATGATCTCAGGATCCAGGGGTGGAGGTCCCTGAGTCAGGCTCTCTGATCAGCAGAAAGTCTGCTTCTCCCTTTCCCTCTGCCTGCCACGTCCCCTGCTTGTGCTGTGACAAATAAATAAAATCTTAGAAAAAAAAGCCCCATATTGGTGAGCACTCTATTCCTCCTGTTATAGTCGAATTGGTGTCCTCCCTGATTCATATGTTGAATTTTTATTTTTTTTAAAGATTTTATTTATTCATGAGAGAGAGAGAGAGAGAGAGAGGCAGAGACACAGGCAGAGGGAGAAGCAGGCCCCAGCAGGGAGCCCGATGCGGGACTCAATCCCGGGACTCCAGGAACATGCCCTGAGTCGGTGGCAGGCGCTAAACCGCTGAGCCACCCAGGGATCCTCGTGTTGAATTTTTAAGAAGATTTTGCTTATTTATTTGAGAGAGAGAGAATGAGTAGAGGAGAGACAGAGGGAGAAGCAGGCCCATGCTGAGCAGGGAGCCCGACGCAAGGCTCGATCACGAGTCTCCAGGATCATGCTCTGAGGCAAAGGCAGGCGCTAAACCACTGAGCCACCCAGGGATCCCCATGTTTTTTATTTTTAAAACAATTATTTGAGAGAGAGAGAGAGAGCAAGAGAGCAAAAAAGCACACACATGAGCCAGGGGTCAGAGGGAGAGGGAGAGGGAGACAGAATCTCAAGCAGATTCCCCGCTGAGCATGGACCCTGATGCAGGGCTTGATCTCATGACCCTGAGAACATGACCTGAGTGGATATCAAGAGTCAGACGCTTAACTGATTGAGCCATCCAGGCTCATATGTTGAATTGTTAACCCCCAGATGGGATGTTGTTGGAGACACTGTCTTGAAGAGGTAAAATGAGGTCATTAGGGTGGGCCTTAATCCACTATGACTAGTGTCCTAAGTTCAGGACACAGACACACAAAGTAAGACCAAGTGAAGACATAGGAAAAAGACAGTCACACACAAGCCAAGGAAAGAGGCCTCAGAAGGAATCCACCCTTGTAACGCCTTGATCTCTGAGTTCTGACCTCTGGAACCGTGAGAAAATAAATTCCCATTGCTTAAGCCACTCAGTGGTATTTTGTTTTGTTTTTAAAGTTTATTTATTTAGACAATCTCTACACCCAATGTGGGGCTCAAACTCACGACCCTGAGATCAAGAGCCTCACACTCCCCTGACTGAGCCAGCCATGTACCCCAGCGGTACTTTGTTATGCAGCCTGAGCAAACTAATACACCCCGCAACCACCACCTACTTTCCAGGGAATTACCTATTTTTTGGACATTTCATATACATACAATCAGACAATATGTGGTCTTCTGTGACTGGCTTCTTTCACTTGGCATCATATTTTCAAGGCTCATCCATACATAAATCAGTACATCATTCCTTTTTGTGGCTAAATAGTATACATTATATGTATGGATCTACCATTTTATTTAGCCATCCCTTGGTGAACCACGTGAGGTTTGGTTCACTTTTTGGCTGTAAAGAATAACAGTGCTAGGAACACGCATGTACAAATCTTCTTATTTTCATTTTTGTTGCGTTCAGCTTCTGAGGAATTGCCAACAATTGCCCCAGGGCCTTTGTACCTCCTGATTTCTTTTCCCCTCCCTCCCACCATCCTGCTTAGTTCCATTCTAGTTAGGGTGAATCCGCTTATTATACTCTCATGGAGAATTACATTCCATTTTGATACGAGACTTCTCTCTATAATTTTATATTCATCAATAAGGTTATTTTCTTGACATCTGTTTCCTCTACTCAAATGTGTGAACAGTGACCATCTCGTCTACCACTGACTGCATCCCCAGAGCAAGGCCAGGCACACCGTGGTCACTCAATAAACGTACTGAATGAATGAATGGGGAAAAGGGGGAGGAACAAAAGTCTAATTTGGAAATTTAAGGCAACTGCTGCAGGCTTCACAGCTGATTTGCCACGCCCTGCCCCAGCCCAGGCAGAGATGACTTCCTGTTCACGGTGAGCAAAGCAGGTCCAGAGAAGGGCAGTCTGGAGCCAGCTCAGGGTCACAGCTCAGCAGAAGTGGAAGGGATTTAGGAGTAAATGGGACTTAGGCAAAGCCACCAGGAACCGCCGAGGGGGACGTGCTCTTGAACCCCCAACACAGGAAGCTGGGAAAGGGGGTGAGAGGGAGAGTTGCAGTAGCCAGTCAGGGAGCCACTGGCAATGGAGAGGTGACTGGGATCTTCCTCTCATCTGGGAGGGTGGGTCTTTGGTGAATGTTAACCTCCAGAGGGGAAGGAAGCTGGGCCCACAGAGAAAATGCTGAAGATCTATCAGATTCTCTCCCACTCCACACTCCAGACCCAAGTCTGACAGGAAGGAAAGGACACGGGCACCTGCATCCGTGCCCCAAAGGAGTCTGGGAGCCTCTTGAGTACCTGGGAACTCAGATGATCTCAAAACTTGAACACCTGACAGGAGAAAGGTTCCCTGCCCTAGAGTCAGCTCTTTGCTGACTACTGCACACACTTAGATCAAGGTCATGCTCCGTTAGGGCAAGGGCTGTGATGGTCGTTATATCTCGAGCACCTGCCCAGTCCCTGGCAAAGTGAGAGACCAACAGATGACCACATCTAACATTTCCCGAGCTAAGCATTTCCTTCAGTTTACAAATAAAGAAACTGAGGCACTGGGCAGTAACATGACCTGTCCAAGACCACACAGCTAGCGAGACAGAACAGGGACTGGAACTGAGTAATGTGACTCTACGGGTCCCACTCTTAACCAAGATACTGTCCCAGAAAGGAGGAAGGAGAGAGGGGGAAAAGTAAAGGGGAATGGGACACAGATTTTCAGAATTCACAGTGATCTTTACCTGACACACAACAAGCTACCTGGGAACCTTAGCCAAAGAGCTGGTCAGAGTGGAGGTGGAAGAAATATATACAGTGAAGGCTAAGCAGAGGCTCAAGAGTCAAGTCTCGATCATGAGTGCCCAACAGTGGAGACAGACAAAGGCCCCCGCAAGGTGGACTGATGAGCCACAAAATGAAATGGCCTTTTCTTGGGCCCTTAATTTCCCAGGGTGGTATGAAGCAAGGGGCCCAGAAGATTCTACTAAATGCCTTCTGTGTGCGGTACCAGCTACATTCCTTATGTTAGACTCCTGTTTTATAATCAAAAGTAGAATATCTAAGTTTGGGCCTGAAGCAGGTGTCTCAGTGTCTCAATCTGGCATGTGAGTGCTGAAGATCTCTATGTCGGTGGGCTACATTTGGAAGATTTCACACAAAACTCTGAATTTCCTGCTTCTCCTGGAGACTAGAGGCTCAAGCAAACTGGGCCCTGGGATTCTGCATGTTACAGAGCCCAACTTGCTCCCATGCTTCTCCTGCCTTGACACTGAGGCCAAGTGTCACTTGTCATCTTAGATTGGCCTCCTTTCCACTCACTTGCATCACCTGCCTGGCCCCTGCTCTGGAAGCATGACAAACAAAACCCCAGGGGAATGTCCCAGGGCCCCTCTTCCACAATTCGTGGGATCCTTGGACAGTTTGTCTCTCTGGACAAATTCATTTTCCTTGTTGTAAATGGGGTTATCACCTCTCCGGTAAGGTTTCTATGAAAACCAAATGAAAAGATAAAAAAGAACTTGCTTTGAAAACAAGTAATTGAACTAATGCCCCTATAATGGGCCTCCTGAACCTTCCTGGAATTGGCATTTACTCTGTGTAATAATGGAAAAGCTAGAAATAATCTATGTCCAGTAGAAAAGTGGTTAAGAAACCAAGAAATGCTATATAGCCTCTAAAAATGAAATTTGTAGATCCTAGTGTATATACCCAGATGGAAGGGTGCCCGTGACATAGTAACTGAAAAAATGCACGTAGCAGAACAATCTGTACGTTGTGGCATGATCTCATTTTTATTAACAAAATTATATATGTACATATTTTTTTGTATATAGAGAGAAAAATTCTGGAAGCATACTTACCCCATCTGTTTAACAGTTATCAATGGGCTGTGGGATGGGGAAACGCTCACTTTTAACTTTTATATACTTAGGGTTGTTAGCAAGTTGAACAAGTGTTTGCCAGGGGTGGCCCTGAGCCAATCTCTCATCTTCCAGCTCTGCTGGGTGGGTGTTTTCGCTTCCATTTGGCAGATGAGGAACTGGAGGCTGGCAGAATCCAGTCACTTGCCCAAGGTCACGGGGACTGGTGGTAGAACCAGATTAAGAAATTTCTGAACAAGGGATGCCTGGGTGGCTCAGCGGTTGAGCATCTGCCTTCAGCTCAGGTCATGATCCTGGAGTCCTGGGATCGGGTCCCACATTAGGCTCCCCACACGGAGCCTGCTTCTCCCTCAGCCTGTGACTCTACCTCTCTCTCTCTCATGAATAAATAAATAAAATCTTAAAAAAAAAAAATTTCTGAACAAGCTTTCCCCACCATACTCTAAAGTCTCTTCTATATAATTATAATGTTTTGCATTTAAAAACCCCTGAAGCCTTAAAATGATTTCTAAAAAAGATTATTTATTTATTTGAGAGAGAGACAGAAATAGCGAGAGAGCACGAGCAGGGAGGAGAGGGTGAAGCGGGCTCCCTGCTGACACGGAGCCCAACATGGAGCTCAACCCCAGGACTCTGAGTTCATGACCCGAGCTGAAGGCAGACGCTTAACCGATGGAGCCACTCAGGGGCTCCCTGCGCCGCAAAATGATTTATTAAAAAAAATATCTTATTTATTCATTCATGAGAGACACAAACACACAGAGAGACAGAGACACAGGCAGAGGGAGAAGCAGGCTCCATGCTGCCCTGCAAAATGATTTTTAAAAACATTCACTTGAGGGGATCCCTGGGTGGCTCAGCGGTTTAGCGCCTGCCTTTGCCCAGGGTGTGATCCTGGGGACCCGGGATCGAGTCCCACGTCGGGCACCCGGCATGGAGCCTGCTTCTCCCTCTGCCTGTGTCTCTGTCTCTCTTTCTGTGTCTCTCGTGAATAAGTAAAAAAAATCTTTAAAAATTTTTTGGAGTGCGAGTGAGCATGAGGGGTGGGGCAGGAGGAGAGGAGACTCCCCGCTGAGCAGGGAGCCCAACGTGGGGCTCCAACCCACAACTATGACCTGAGCCAAGATCAAGAGTCGGGACGCTTAACTGACTGTACCACCCAGATGTCCTAAAATGATTTTTTTTTTTTTAAAGGTTACTGCATCATGTCAGCCTCTGGGCACACTAGACTTTAAGGATGACTGGGTTGGTGGCACTCTCAAGGCTGGGGGACTGCAACCAGGTGCCCCTCCCTTGGGAGTTCCCAGACTGCCAAAGGGAGTCTCCAGCAGCAGAGGGCCAAGCTGGTGCTACCTACTTCCTCATGGGATGGCACCCCTGGGGCTGCCTCGGAAGTTGTATTAGAATTCCTGTAAGGTGGCTCTGGGGACTTGGCTGTCATTTGTTATATGGCCACTGAGGAGGGTCTATGGAGAACTCGGGTAATAGCTGGTAGTTAGCAATCTATAAACAAAGTATGAAATTATTTCCTTTCTTCTGGAGATAGAATTTTTTTTTTAAAAGACTTTATTTATGAGAGACACAGAGAGAGAGAGTGAGAGAGAGAGGGAGAGACACAGGCAAAAGGAGAAGCAGGCTTCATGCAGGGGCCTGATGTGGGACTCAACCCCAGGTCTCCAGGATCATGCCCTGGGCCAAAGGCAGCACTAAACCGCTGAGCCACCCGGGCTGCCCGAGATGCTAATTTCTAAATCAAACTCAGTCTTGGCCACTGTAACTGACTGCCATAATGGAAATTGTTCTAGGCCTTGCACTGTCCAATATGGCAGTCCTCGGTCACATATAGCTTCACTGTGAAAGTGAGGAATGAAATTTGTTTTAAATAGCTACAGTGGTTAGGGGTTAGTCAAACTGGACAGTGTAGACAGGTCCAGAAGACAGCCAGATTCAGGGTGAGGCAGATGGTGAAGTGGGAACACACGGGGCGCTGGAGAAGTAGAAGGGACAGGAGCTGCAGAAACGTGGCTGGATTGCAAGAAAGCAGGCTCAGAAGGACCAGGAATGGCAGGAGCAGGTGGCACAAGCCTAGTGCTGTGAGTTGCTTTCAAGTAGGGGGAGGAAAGAACAAGGCTAAGTGAAAGCCAGACACAAAAGGCACATATTCTATGACTGCATTTATATGACACGTCCAGAATAGGCAAATCTATAGAGCAGAAAGATTACTGGTTGCCAGGGGCTGGGAATGAGGGGGAGGTGAGAGAGAAGGGGAGTGACTGCTAAGGAGTACGGGGTTTCTTCTCAGGGTGATGAAAATGTTCTAAAATTAGGTTGTGGTGGTGGTTGCACAATGCTAAAATCCAAGGACTTGTCCCCTCTAAGTGGGTGAATTATAGCAATTTTAAAACACCAAAACCTCAGGAGGCCTCAGGACAGTGGGACCTCCTTAGGGGGCAGACGGGGTGTTGATGGGGATGCAGGCAGTGCTAAAGTCCTGTGGCCTTGGCTACAGGAGCATCAGGATGCCTCTTCCCAGTTGAAACGTGTTCCATTTCCCCTCCTCTCAAGACTCTTTACAAAAGCAAGAGCCATCCCTAGAGCTGAAGCCTTTACCAGGAAAAGAGAAAGTCAATGTATGCAGAAGAAATTAAACAGCAGATGGTGGGGGTTGGAAAGGACTCCTGAGAGAGAAGGAAAATGCTTGAGAAAGGCAGAAGGTGCAAGAAAAAGCCATCTACAATCCCTCTTGGAAGGGCGTTGTCAGACAGTAGTGTGACATTCCCAGAGGTGAAGTCACAAACCTGGACTTCATTTCCTTCCCGATGCCTTTCTTCATCAGGGACTGAGAGGTTCAAGGGAGCACAGTATGTGGAAGACCTGGGAGCGTTACGGCAGCTGTGTGCTGGCCAAGAGAGCCCAATGCGGGGGCTGCCTCTGTGGTGAGCCAGGAGCCAGGAGCATGGGAACAACTAGGTGCTGAGGAATCTATTCAAAAATAAAAGGTGACTGCATGTGGGTTTTAAAAAGGAATACAGGGACGCCTGGGTGGCTCAGGGGTTGAGCATCTGCCTTCAGCTCAGAGCGTGATCCCAGGTCGTGGGATCAAGTCCCACATCGGGTTCTCTGCATGGAGCCTGCTTCTCCCTCTGTGTCTCTGCCTCTCTCTGTGTCTCTCATGAATAAATAAAATCTTTTTTTAAAAATAAAAAATATATAAAAAGGAATACAAACAGTGTAACTAAGACACAGCTATACGATTCTAAAGGTGCACAAGCCTAAATTTTTAAAAGGTTAAAAACAGTTACTTTTGGCATTTTCTTTTTGGTAAATTTTATTTTTTTATAAAGATTTTGTTTATTCATGAGGGACACAGAGAGAGGCAGAGACATAGGCAGATGGAGAAGCAGGCTCCTTGCAGGGAGCCTGTTGTGGGACTCAATCCTAGGACTCCAGGATCACACCCTGAGTCAAAGGCAGACACTCAACCGCTGAGCCACCCAGGTGTCCCCTTTTTGGTAAATTTTATTTCGTTTTATTTTTATTTTTTTAAAATTTTTTTAATTTATTTATGATAGTCACACAGAGAGAAAGAGAGAGGCAGAGACACAGGCAGAGGGAGAAGCAGGCTCCATGCACCGGGAGCCCGACGTGGGATTCGATCCTGGGTCTCCAGGACCGTGCCCTGGGCCAAAGGCAGGCGCTAAACCGCTGCGCCACCCAGGGATCCCCGTTTTATTTTTTTAAAATTATTCATTCATGAGAGAGAGAGAGGCAGAGACACAGGCAGAGGGAGAAGCAGGCTCCATGCAGGAAGCTCGACGTGGGACTGGATCCCCGGTCTCCAGGATCAGGCCCTGGGCTGAAGGCAGCACTAAACCACTGAGCCACCCGGGCTGCGGTTGGCTTTTTGGTAAATTTTAAAGAGAAACAACAGCCTAAGTACAAGGTTAAGTTGAAAGATAACGAGTTGTACTTCACATTTCATTTTTATATCAAGTTTTACCTCAGGAGAACAAGCGTCCTACAGCAAAGACTAAAAGCTGAGATCTGTCACTTTCATCTTGAGTGACAGAAGAATCTGTGCTGGGAGAGAACTTCATGTTCAACCACCTTGTTGTCACTGAAACAGGTCAAGAAGGGAGTCTTCAAAGCCTCTGACTCCAGCTTGGCCCCATTCCCTGAAGTTTGTGAAACACCCTCTTTGAGAAGGCACCTTAAGGGCATTTCATATATGTTGGTTATGTAGTTTAATGTGTATGTAGACACATATAATAATTAATCTACATTTAAAAACAATTTAAATAGGGACACCTGGGTGGCTCAGTGGTTGAGCATCTGCCTTCAGCTCAAGGTGTGATCCCAGGGTCCCGAGACCGAGTCCCACATCAGGCTCCCTGCAGGGAGCCTGCTTCTCCCTTTGCCTATGTCTTTGCCTCTCTCTTTCTCTATGTCTATTATGAATAAATAAATTTTAAAAATCTTAAAAAAATTAAAATATCAAGCTTGTGATATTTTCACATTTATGAAAAATATTAATGGTCAGAATGAGGTGAAGTTGAAATAGGTGCATTTCAAGTTGATTTAAAAACCATAGGTGGTGATGCTTGTACAAGACTGTAAATGTGGTGAATACCACTTAATTATCTACTTATGAATGGTTTAAAGAAACTTTGTGTTGTTTTAATATTTTATTTATTAGAGAGAGAGTGAGCGAGCAAACGAGTGCATAAAGAGGCAGAGCACCAGGCAGTGGGAGAGGGAGAAGCAGGCTCCCCGCAGAGCAGGAAGCCTGATGAAGGGCTTGATCCCAGGACCCCAGGATCATGACCTGAGCTGAAGGCAGACACTTAACTGAGCCAACCCAGGCACCCTGAAAATTTTGTTATATACATTATATCACAATGGGGGGAGGGGAGAACCCATTAGGCAAAGAATAGTTTAGGTGGCACCAGATTGAGGAGACCTGAGTGGCAGGAATGATACCGGATGCACCTTGTTCCTTACAGGATGGGACACCTCACTGACCACCTATCTGGGAACAGTGAGTTTTCAGCAAATCCCTTCTATACCAAGACAGCTGCTCTATGGAGGGCCAGGCTGCAGTGGTGAAAAACCTAAAGGAGCCACAAGTTGAAGACCCCCAGGTTCACTTCGCTAGTGCCTAGAGGACGGGGTGTAATTGTGTGAAGACACACATTTTCTTTTCTTTAATTTATTATAGTCAGAGAGAGAGAGAGAGAGAGAGAGAGAGAGAGAGAGAGAGAGAGAGAGAGAGGGAGAGGCAGATACACAGGCAGAGGGAGAAGCAGGCTCCATGCACCGGGAGCCCGACGTGGGATTCGATCCCGGGTCTCCAGGATCGCGCCCTGGGCCAAAGGCAGGCGCCAAACCGCTGCGCCACCCAGGGATCCCAAAGACACACATTTTCTGGCATTATTTCTCCTCACTGGTGCTTAAGAGAAAGGGCTTGGGAGGCAGGCAGATCTGGTTTGATTCTCAGTGCCCACCGCTTTCTTGTAGGCAACCCAATTCTTTTTTTTTTTTTTTTTAAGATTTATTTTGAGTGAAAGAGAGCGAGCACACCAATATGTGTGTGGGCAGAGGGAGGAGAATCTCAGGCACTCTGCGCTCAGTGGAGAGCCCAACTGCGCAACCCTGAGATCATAACCTGAGCTGAAACCGAGATTCAGACACTTAGCCAACTGCATCACCCAGGTGCCCCAACCCAATTTCTTTTAACCTCAGTTTGCTCATCTACAAAATGGGGATGGGAACAGCAGCTTCCTCACAGACTAAAACATGTAACATGTAACAGGTGTTTCCCACAGCACTTGGATTGTGGTTAAAGTCAATGAACATTAGGTAGGATAATTACTACAGAGTAGAGTAATACAAAGTTTTCACTTTTAAACTTATTTTTAATGATCACAAATGAGAAAGCACTATTCCCAAATGTATTTGCTTTCAGAACTCCTATTTCATAGAACATTTCATGGGCTAGTATTCAGTGCAACTCCCACTAAGAAATGTCCCTCCAGACATACCCCACAAAGAGGGACTCTGAGGAAGGTGAGGCCTGACCCACCCATAGCCCAATGTGCTGGTGACAAGCCTCTAGACTCCCAGCCTGGTGCTGAGCCTACAGCTCTTGGATGTCTGAGGAGGCCCAGATGTTGGGTCTCACTTGGAGACTGACCTAGAATTCCTAAGTAGTAAACTCAATCTTAGAAATGCACTTCGGTGATCAAGATGGGGGGGGGGGGGAGATGAGGGGGTAAGGAAAGTTGCTGAACCACCCTGGGGTGGAACATGAAAGGCCCAGAGAGGAAGCTCTGGGACCCTGTGCTGGTCAGGCACCTCCCTGGGGTGAACTCCACAGCCCAGAGAGAGGATCTGCACTCACAGTTTTGGCCAATTCTGCAGTGTGGTAGCCACTATCAGAAATGAAAGAAGCACAAAAATCAAGCTTGCCAAAAAGGTTTGAAGGTACTCCTGTGTCAGCAGGGATGTTGTGGAAGAATGGAGGGTGACGGAGAAGGTAGTTTTCCAGGAGAAATTACGTTCTTGCAGGAGACTTTGGTGAGTTCGGTTTCATGAAACTGGCACACCAAAATGAAACCTTACCAGGATCTCCACCCCTTCTTCAGGAATGCCCCGAACGCCCACCAGACCCAAGGACCCCAATGACTACCCCGATAACCAATAATAACTCTGAAGACATCATCAGTTCTTCTCAAACAGTTTAATAGCAAATAAACAAAGGAAGGTACCACACTTGGCAGATACAAAATGACTTTTTGTCCGTGTGTCTGTGCAATTAAAACAGATTTAGGTTCCCCATTGGGACAAAAGGAAAAACACACAAAAAGGAAGGAGATTCCTTTTAAACACATACTCCCTTGCTCCAAACTTGTAACAATTTTTTTTTCTTTTTTAATCCACTACACAAACTCTGTGATCAGGTCAGAAAAGCGACAAAGGCTCTTCTTGCCTTTTTTTTTTTTAAACCATTAAAGTAAAATCCATAATTTTCTACATAGTACAACACAAGTTCACACAAAAAAGACATTTTCTTTTGCAAATCAAAACAGGAAAGAAAGGAAAAGCTCAAACAAGGTAAAGGAAAAGCATTTCTACGGCTGAATCACGACTTTGAGTTGATTGAATCCCGTTGTTGCTGCAGAACAGACTGTGCGTTTGGTCATAGTGGCAATTTTTTTTTCTCTTCACATTGTGAAATCACTTTACATTGTTTTCTAGTAGAAAAGGCAAAAAACTGTACAAAACCCCTAGTGTTAAATACAACGTTTGTACCAATAAAAAACTCACACAGGTTTGTCTCCAAAATGTAAAGTTTCTTTTTTTTTTTTTCTTTTTAAATTATTCACAAAAAGCAGCTGGAAATCAGAAAGGCAGCTGCCGCTCCAGGGTCTCAAATCCATTAAAACCACCACAGAACAATTAAAACAATCAGAGAGAGAAAAAGGAAAAGGAAACAACGTCCAAAACGTTTGGCATTTGGTTTTATCCACAGGTTTTCCCAGAGCTCCTCTTGGAATTGAAAGCAAAATTATTGGCAAACACGGATTCTGAATACACAGGAAGGGGAGCCTCAGCGCCTTCTGCCAACAGAGGCGGCTCTGTGCAGTCAGACTGTGGGGTGCACGGCAGTCTCGCTCAGGCTGGGGTTCCTGGCCTCTTTCCATCCAATCACCCCTTCCAGGAAATTAAGCAGCCTACCATCCACTGGGCCTCCATTTGGCCGCCCCTTCCTCCTAGTGAGAGTGGCCTCAAGCATAATACTAGGCAACTTGCGGGTCCCAGAGCAAAAATTCTGCCAGGATCCCTTCCTTCATCAACCCCTGTATGGATGATGCTAACAGTGCTTCTACCTTCCCCACCCCCCTCCCCCCAGTCCCTCGGCTACCCCTCTTCACCCTTCCCTGGATAATCCTACTTCCCAGCTCTCCCACCCACCAGCAACTTAGGTCTGGGTGGAATCTATCACAAACTCCTCCCTCTGCAACCTCTTACCTCCACAGATCCATCTTGTGACCTCTAGTCTCCTCTGGCCTCTCCCTCAGCCATTTAAATTCTTACTCAAAAGTCCCTAAGACCCTGAGGCTGGATGGTGCCACAAGAGAGGAGAGCAAGTTCCCTTCAGGGAACCAAGGAACTGGCTTGCCTGGCACCCAGGGACAGTAGCTTTTTGGCTCTTCACCCAATTAAAAAAAAAAAAAAAAATCCCTGCCCTCACCCCCACCCCACTAGCTAAGCAAGGGCAGAGCTTCGGTGAAGAGCCAGTGTGGGGTAGTTGGTGCCCAGGGCTGTAAACAGTGTGAAGACTGTAGTATTGTGCTTGTCACCTAGGAAAAGCGCTGGCAGGTATATTGCCACTTAGTGCACAGACGGCCTCCTCGAGTGGTTAAGAGCACCCTCCTTCTTCGGGGCTGAGGGACACTCACTACCCCTAATACTCTAAACCTCTTCCCACCCCCCACCCCCCCCACCCCGCAGCCACCTTCTGGGTTCTATCTCTGCTCCTCATGCCTCTTGGGCGGGGGGGATGCCCCTTCCCACCCATCACTGAGCAGAGCAGCCAGCCTCCTGGACTGCCCCCCTCTCCCTGCCCCGCTGAGGCCTGGAGGCCACATAAGGTGACAGTCTAAGTGCACAGGCAAACGCTCTAAGGGCAATAGAGGAGAAAGTTGTCCACTTCAAAATAAAACAATACAATCTTGAAAAAAATAATCAACCCCACAACAATTTAAAACAGCTTCTTTGAAACCCTTTTAAATCGGTCAGTTTTTGCACAAACTATAGAAAACAGAGAGGTGAAGGTGATATATACGAAGGTGTGAAGAAACAGCAGGAAACATGCAAAACTTGTTTTTTCTGGGCATAATCTTAGTAGGAAAGGAAAAAATTCAAAACAAAAACACAAAAACAATACAAAAACAAAAAACAAAAAAAAAAATCAAAGCATCACATTTTGCTGTGGAGACTGTAGGAACAAGCATGGAGGTGGGCACAGCGGGGCTGAGGGGAAGGGGCCAGAGGGATTTGAAGGCTCCCTGCAGGGTCACTACAGGGAAGAACCACAAAAGAAAAAGAAAAAGGGCTGGCTGGGGCCCAGACTGCAGCCTGCGGTCAAAAAGGAAAGGGGGTTCAGGTGTTTTCTGCAGTTGACAACTCAGAAAAACAAAAGAACACATGCGGTCTCCTCAAGCCCCACAAACTGTATCAGCAAAATGTGCTCAGGAGCCTCAAAGGTTTTAGTGACATCTTTTATTTCATTGTTTACTTCAAAGTTGTCTTTAAAACTAAGCACACAGAGAAACAAAGCCTAGAAACGGACTGGCTGTGTGTTCACAGAAATACAAACACCACGCGGTATGTGCTAGTAGGGCTGCTCTGAAGACAGTTACAAAGAATTGGAATCACAAAATCAAGTGGTTATCTTATGAAGTTCTAGAAAAATAGATTTTTTTATATTCAAATGCAAGTTTAAATATTTCCCCTTCAGCAGTCGTTCTAGCAAAACCAATTTGGCAGCACAAAAGAAAAAAAAAGGAAAAGAAAAAAGAAATAACAAAGAAAGAAACAAACATAATAAAAATACACGTCAGCATCAAAGGTCAACACAAGGTCAAAGGTGAGAGTTCAAGCATCAGAGAAGCTGAAGAGACAGGGATTTGGACGATGTACTTGACGCCACATCGACATGCTTTAGGCACAACGATGAACAAACGGCAGGAATCTAGAAAAAAAAACAAACCAGAAAGAGGGAGACCCACTGAGTTACACAGAGCAATACATCCAAACAGAGAGAGAGAGAGAAGAGAACACTCACTGTGTACAGCCCTGAAATGAGGAGGCGGGCGGGGCGGGGGCTGGGTAATGACAGGGAACTTTTGCACATGCTAACAATGGACACAGGGAAAAAGTCAAAAAGGACATGGAGGACACCAAGAAAACATCCAACTGCCAGAGACAGAAGGGAACCTAAGGCTTGGATTTCCCCTGAGGCACCCAAACACATCTGTAGTGGGAAAAGAAGGGAGGTTTCTGGTGGAACAGAGCTCCAGCCTCTCCCCTCGTCAAACCCAGGAGAAAGCAGAAGACAATGGCTGGAGTGGGGAGAACTCTCTAGAGGAAAGGGCCAGGATTTCTCCTCAATTCTATGGGAACAGCCTTTTGTTTCCAGAAATCCAAGCTCTTAGCTTCCACACAAGGCCCTGGCCACTCATGTGGGACCCAGGAGACAGTGTCTGGTTGCATTCAAGGCAAATCAATTTCATGATGAAACCCAAGTAAGAAACAAAACTATAGGCAGAAAACACATTTATGAAGTGAAACCCCCCACACAACAGAAAAGGATTGCTTAAGACTTGACTGCTAGTCTCCACTCTCCAAGCTGAACCCTTCCACACCATGAGACTTGTAGGGGAGCAGCTTCTTCACAAACCATCTTTGGCCTGGGGAGAGAACTGTGCTCAAGGGCAGTGCTACTATGCTCACTCACTGGGCAGGGGAGAGGAGAACAGAGAGAAGTGCCTGGTCTCACCAGCTGGCCACTATGGCAGCCCAGGGCCCTGCTGTGACGCATACTCCTTTTAGAAAAGAGAACCCACAAGCAGGTATGGAACCTCTGGGTCTGCTACCAAAGGCAGGCTGATTGCACCTTTGCCTTTCATGTTATTTGAAAAGGCATTTCATAAGGTCCCAGAGTCCAGGACAAATAATAGTTGAAATGGGGAGGAGAAAGAGGTAGGGAGAGAAAGTAGGAAGGGAGTGGAATTCTGGGCTTTGGAAAACCCCACATGGCCAAGAAGGAAGACAGAACAGAAGGTCAGCTATCACAGCACCGGCAGCACCCTGGGGAGCACAGCTCTCTCCTCTGCCAATTCACAGCATTAACTCCTTCCCCTCTGGCAGATTATTAGCTGGGCTGCAAACGGGCCACAGAGAGTCAGTAGTTTCAATCATACACAGCACCCTGTGTGTACAACAATCACATTCTGGATTCTACAAAATCCTGGCCTTTTCCAGAGATATAATTTAGGTAATAAATATTCTCCACCCCGGAGCTGTATAAAACTTCTATAAAAATAGAAACGACATTCTTGGTTCCAGCCGGTTGGGATTCAGAACAGCGCCTCCCCAACCTAGCATTTTTTTCTTTTTTTCTTTTTTCTTTTTTATTTTTATTTTTTGCATTTATTTAAAAAATCCCATCATGACCCTGGAAGCCTTTGGAACAGTTTTATCCTTGAAACACAGGACACATTTCTCCCAGTGCGCGGAATTCAAGTTTACGTGGTTCAGCTTAAGAAGTATGTTTCACGTCTCTTAGAGGACAACAGACCCAAGTTATCACTATGAGAAGGGAACAGCTGTCCCTGCTTCAATGGGATAATCGAACACCACCAAACTACCTGTACAACAGCAAGATGGTCAATCCCTGTCTGTGACCCAAATGGCCAGCATGACAAGGAGAGAGCCCCCCATATGACTTAATACCAAATCAACCCCTTTAATCTCATCTCTGTTGCTAGGGGTCAGGGACTGATGTTTGTGAGGTTTAAGATCCCAAGGACCCAGTCCCTGGCCTTGGCTAAGAGTCATATCCCAACAGGGCTACCTCTGCCCAGGTGCACATTCCCAACAGCACGTCCTTTCTGGCTTTCCACCCCCACAGCATTTCTTGGAGCAGAGGCAGGGCCAGAGGCTGTGTGGGTCACAGGCAAGAGCCGGAGTTAAGACCTGTGGGAGGCAGCAGGGAGCTAACTGTAAGCACGAGGACAAAAATGAACATGGTAATACTGAGGTAAATGAACACTAAATCCATATGGAGGCTGTAAACGTCCTGTTATCTCCTCTATCCCCAAGAGCAGAAGGGGCTGGAGTGGTTAGAAGAAGGGCCTGCCTTTGGGGGGAGTACTACATCTGGGACCCCTCAACCAAGGAGCTAAGCATAGATCTCTCATCCTTTTAAGCACTGAGTGCTGGCCACTGACAAATGCAGCACTCTGGCTTAAGACCTTCTGATTCAGGTACACCAAGAAGCAGGCTCCTCCTCCCCTAACTTGATGGCTTTTGATCTCTCTGCTCAGGAGAGGTGCCCCCTTCAACTACATACTGTAAGCCCTGCTTAGATCTACCCTCATGAGAAAACTGTGCCTTGGGATGAATTGACACTCTTTGCTGTGGTCAACTACAAGGAAGGAAACCAGACAATGTCTTCCCTAGAGGCCTTGTTTCAAGGGACCTGTTAGAAATGAGCCATGGTCTAATAATGTGTTGAAATAAACTAAAAACGACCTTTTTGACTGGCTGCTTCTCCCTAAAAGGCAGCTACCAGCCAGGCAGAGCCAATCCAACACCAATCAGTGGCTGGAAAAGCTGGTAATGTGTAATGTCTCCCTGCTTTTTGCATATGTCAGGCTAATTTAACAGGTGCTTTATTCCCAGAGAACTGTCATCTCCTTCTTGGGAAAGAGGAGCAGAAATCTTGCACAAGAATCTGAAAGACAGGTGGCAAGAGCTCCATAGGCGGCTAGGGAGGTGCTTCAGCCTCCAGCTCCAGGGGCCACTGGGTGTGGGTCAACTCTCCTCACCTCCAAAGGCAACCCTGCCTCCGCCCCTCCAAGGCTCTTGGGCACCAGTTTTCATCTCATCCACTCCTGTACTAAGGGAGATTCTAGGGTCAGTTTTTGGTTTCACTCAGTCCTCTCTCTTGGGGTAGTTTGGGGAAAGCTCTGATCTTCTTTTTTAATGTTTCTCCATTCCCCCTCCTCCCCCAGGGCGGTTTGATGTTGGTCCTTCTCAACACACACTGGTTACAAACACAGCAAACTTTAAATAAAGAAAAAAAACTCAGGATATGGCACCTAAACTCCAAAGTAAAACACTGGAAACCAAAGCACAAACTCGTCCTCTGTACGAAGCGAAACTCCCACAGAAGGCAGTAGCCGAGTCTTCAGGGCAAGCTGTGCCTGCGAGAGTGGCAGGGATCAGGGTCCAGGGCTGTCAACACACAGCCTTAGGGCTTCGAATCATTAAGGGTGCTCCTCCCCCACTTACCAGAAGACCCTCTCACTCCAGTCTCAGAGGGGAGCACGCTCAGTAGGGCTTGCTGTCATTCTTCGAACGTTTGAGCTGCACTTTAAGCCGCTTCATGCCAATCTGAAAGCCGTTCATGGACTGGATGGCAGCTTGAGCCGAAACAGGATTGTCGTAACTTACAAAACCTGTGTATCCAAGCAGAACCCTGGGTTAGGGACATGATGAGGCAAGGAGATTCGGAGTCCTCCTTAAACAAGAGATGCCTTGTAGAAATAGTCTCATATCCTAAATTTCTCAGCAGGGACAAGAATTCTAGAAATCCCATCACAGGAGATAAATTAGATTCCTGACTATACCATTAGACATATACATAGCACTTTTACATTTTCTGACCAAGCTATTTCCATGTGTTATTTTGTACCTCTGGAACAACAGTGTGGATAGAAATCTACCATCCCTGCTACAGAAATGAAAAAAACTGAGGCGCGACAAGAGGTCACGTTATCTGCCTAAGGTTGAGTTAAATAGTAACCCAAACTCAAACCCAGCTCTTCCTGCTATCAGCCCCTTCTCATTCTCAGTGGTAACAATACTTAACTCTCCCAAAGCCAGAAGTGAAGCCAACATACCAAAACACTTGCTCAGGTTTGTCTGCTTATCTATGAAAACCTTGGCAGACACGACATTTCCAAAGGGCATAAACATCTGTAGCAGGTCCTGATCTCCAAACTCCTGGGGCAGGTGGTAGATGAACAGGTTGGCTCCCTCTGGACCTTCAAAATACCCATTGATTGAAAAGGCATCAGTGTCAAGCTTACCCCCATTCCACTCCCCCACCCAGCTACCACTGTTTCTCATTTCCACCTGCATTAAAACTGTCTGTAGCCTGGGGTGCCTGGGTGGCTCAGTCGGTTAAGCAGCTGATTCTTGATTTTGGCTCAGGTCATGATCTCAGGATCCTGGGATCGAGCCCCGCACAGGGTTCTGCAGGTAGCCTGCTTGAGGATTCTTTCTCTCCCTCTGCCCCTCCCCTTGCTTTTCCGCTCTCTCAAATAAAGAAATCTTAGAACAAAACTCTCTGTAGTCCAACAGATTCATTTGGAGAACTAAAGATGCTCTAAATACAAAACAGGAAACTGAAGAGCAATCACTGAAACTCAAGACTCCTTCCCATTGAGGGGTATCAGAATTTGACTGTGGGAGGAGTGAGTACTGGGACAATAAAGTCAGCAGACTTGTGTGTGGTGCAATAAAACCAAAGGCTAAAGGCTTATACAGAAATACAGAAAAAGAGGTAGCAAGAGATTACAAACAAAACAGGTTTCAAAACTGTGCTAGAAACTACTGGGACAGGGATCCCTGGGTGGCGCAGCGGTTTGGCGCCTGCCTTTGGCCCAGGGCACGATCCTGGAGACCCGGGATCGAATCCCACGTCGGGCTCCCGGTGCATGGAGCCTGCTTCTCCCTCTGCCTGTGTCTCTGCCTCTCTCTCTCTCTGTGACTATCATGAATAAATAAATAAAATCTTTAAAAAAAAAATAATAAAAAAAAAAACTACTGGGACAAAAAAAAAAAAAAAGAAAGAAAGAAACTACTGGGACAGCAAAGAGATTGGCCGCTGTGAGGCAGAAGGTGGGGCGAGGGATGACTACAAAGGGATATTGAGGGAATTTCTGAGGGTGAAGGAAATGGTCATCTGTGAACATGGTTACATGACTATGCATTCATCAAAGCTCACAAAGCTATATATTCCCCAAAGGGTGAATTTTACAATATGTAAAGTACACCACAATAAAAAGAAATTACATTTTAAAAAGTGCCTATGATTAACACCAAGCTCAAAAATAGAATAGGTTTTCCTCTTCCAACCATTGATACTCAATAACCTTCTAACCAAAGAAGCCTTATTACAATTGCAGTCCAGCCATTCCCTAGCCACCCGGCGTCCCTGCTATTGCAGGGAGTGCTGCCTCAGGGCCTTGGCACTTGGTGTTCCTCTGCCCCCATTACTCTTCTTCCTCTAGATGGATGTATGGTTTGCTTCCTTACTTCCTCCAGACTCGGCTTAAATGTCAAGTTAGAGACCTCTGGCCATTCAACATAAAATGCTATGCCTCTCTCCACCCTTCCTGCCATTCATTAGTCTTCACAGCACCAGGTGGATATCCTCATGCTTTTCCTGGTTTATTATATGTTTCCACAGTTCTTTCAGATCCCTACTAGGGCACATAACCATCTTGACTCAGAGCAGTGAGGATGCACTATACCAGGAATATTTGCTGCCATGGCAAGAGAGGACATATGTCTTTCCCCCATATTAGTACTTAAACATTGCCAGCTTCTGGCTACAGAAATCCAGTCAACTATGAGCACAGAGATGTCAGCAGAACTTTGTATTCATACAAACCACCAGCAGGCCTCTTTTCTGCTTAAAAAGTCTCTCCTGGAGACTCCTGGGTGGCTCAGTGGTGGAGTGCCTGCCTTCAGCTCAGGGTGTGATCTCGGGGTCCTGGGATCTAGTCCTACCTGGAGCCTGCTTCTCCCTCTGCCTATGTCTCTGCCTCTTTCTCTCTCTTTCTCTCAGGAATAAATAAAATCTTAAAAAAAAAAAAAAAAAAAAAGTCTCTCCTGAATTTAAATACCATTTGTCAAAGCACACACTTCCCAATTCATCAACCCATGGGTCGTATCTCTTTTTGTCTCATCATCTTGTGTCCTCAATTAGGAAAAAAAGATGAGAAAATGAGGAAAATGCCCAGTAACAGAGCTTAAAAGGGACTCCTAGACGCCCCCCTCAAAAAAATCCTCTAACAAATTTGTAATCCACAGATAATTTACACACACACACACACACACACACACACACACACACACACACAAAGACTGACAGGCAGCTGGGTGGCTCAGTTAAGTGTCTGCCTTCAGCTCGGGTCATGATCATTGAGTCCTGCAGGAAGCCCGCTTCTCCCTCTGCCTCTGCCCCTCCTCCCGGGCATGTTCTCTCTTGCTCTCAAATAATAATCTTTAAAAAAGAAGAAGGAGGAGGAGGAGGAGGAGGAGGAGGAGGAGGAGAAGGAGAAGGAGGAGAAGAAGGAGAAGCAGAAGGAAAAGCAGAAGCAGGAGAAGGAGAAGCAGAAGCAGAAGCAGAAGAAGAAGAAGAAGAAGAAGAAGAAGAAGAAAAAGACGACAACAACTGCCAAATGCTGTCAACACAGGTCAGTATGCTTCTTTATCTAAAACCTGCAGCCCGATCACAGGAGGGCAAACAGAGGTTCTGATCTGAGCCACATCCAGAGAACATTCCAAAAGCATAGTACAGTTTATATAGCTTCTCAGTCTATCCTTGACAATGCCAAAGAAAAGTGTCAGTCTGACCACCTAAAAGGTCCTCCTGGCCTTTGGCCTGCCTTCAGCCCTGCTGCAGGTAGAAAAACACCACTCCCAGCCCTGGTCCCTAACTCCAGCCTCCCTTCACACTCACCTTCCTTCTGGCTCCCCGCAGCACCAATACTCTGCTGTGTCAACAGGTTCTGGTTGTATAGAGTGGGGAGTGCTGCAGCAGCGTATTGCTGGATTCCCGAGTAGGCCTGCGTGAGTGCCTCCATGGTGCTTCCGGTGCCGTTGGAAAGGCCACTGCTGCCCAGGCCACCATTTAAAGCAGCCATCCCTTGGTTGTGGGGAAGAACAGGATTAACATATTAGGAAGACTCGACTGATACCAAAAATGAACTACAAAATTCTCCCTTATCTCTCTCTCTGTTTCTCCCTGAGGAGGAATACCAATCAGGTCAGCTCTAGGACACTCCCCAGGCCTTGTCATTCATGGACACATTAAAAAATGCCACACCCAGGTGTGGCTCTCCCCATTACCTTTTCCCAACCCATCCAAGGACTAGTATCATTTAAACATGACCTGCTCCGGGCAGCCCGGGTGGCTCAGTGGCTTAGCGTCCCTTGAGTCCCGGGTGTGGTCCTGGAGACCTGGGATCGAGTCCCACATCAGGCTCCCTGCATGGAATGGAGCCTGCTTCTCCCTCTGCCTGTGTCTGTGCCTCTGTGTGTGTGTGTCTCTCATGAATAAATAAATAAAATTTAAAATAAATAGAAAATAAAAATAAACATGACCTGCTCCATTTTCTCTACGGCTTTTCGGCCACTTTCTCACAGAGTTGGAATGTGGTAAAATAAGCGTTTCAGGTTTGGGTACTGAAAGGGGTGAGTGTGTGGTCTAGGACAAGAGGTGGGTAAACCTTATTGTCAAAATAGCAGCTAATATTTACTTAAACACATTACATGCCTGACACTGTACTAAGCCATGTGCTCAGCACTTTACCTATGATTTCATTTACTTAACAACCCTTGAAGTGTTCTATGCCCACTTTGTGGATGAGAAAATGACCTTAGAAAGGTGGTTATCATATGTTACAGCTAGTTAAGGGGCGAAAGTGGGATTTAACTCAGGCCTGACTCGAAATCCCATGATTATTTCTAACTTTATAGGGCCACCATGTTCATTCTAATGGTGACCTACTGTGGTTGTTTAAAATATGCTCCCTACACAAAGAATGGCCTGATGACATCCAGGGGCTGTCCCTCACCTGCCAAAGAGCTGACGTTGAGGCCTGCTGTTGCTCCAGCTAATGTCTGCAGGGCTCCAAGGGAGGCTATGGGGTTGACAGAACTGCTGCTGCTGGAGCTCGGTGAGGACCCTGTGATCAGAAACCTGGGTGTTAAACTCAAGGCAACATTTGCTTCTCGTGTCAAAAGGAACCAAAGCATAAGAGTGATACTACTCAAGCGTTCTCTTCATAAAGAGGTTTTCAGTTACTGATTCCGAGAACTGTCGCTGTATAAAGTCAAATGACAGTTACAACAAACTAAATATTATGAAATTTCTCTTCTCCTAAGAAAGAAATTTCACCTCTTCTAAGAAGAGGACACTGGAACATTAATTGTTCATAATCTGACCCCTTTGGAAATGGATGTTAACCACTCTCCAAAATGAAAGACCTCTTTCTTGAGATTCTGTCCAAGGCACACAAGGGCACGTTGGTTCCAATGACACACTTACCTGAACTGGTGAGTACGCTGAGGGGACTGCTGGATGTAGTGAGAGCATTGGTACCACTTGGTGTGTTCTGAGCTGCACTAGCTGCAGCAGCTAGAGCAGCCAAATTCTGTAACTGCATTGCATTTAACCCTGCAACATCCAAAGCAAGAGATCAGCCAGGACATAAGGGTTCTTTATATCCCTTCCAGCAATGACAGACACATTGGTGAAGGCTGGTCCCAAAGAGGAACTATTCTAGATAAGCCTTACAAGCAACACTACAAGACTCTAAAAAGATTCAGATACCACTCAAACACATTAAGAAACTTGACATCATTTCTTCAAGAGAAGAGATATCTACTCCAATAGCATGTCACCCCAAGTGAATATTTATAACAAGGCCTGGCAATTAGGAAATCAAGAGAGGGTAAGGTCTGTGGTCTACCACAAAGCCAGGTGTCCAAGAGAACAACAAACGACAAAATTTGTCGCACAAAATGGGACTGCATCTTAGCCCCTTCCTCCTATTTTATAGAGGATTTGCTCTTTCCAATGGGGGTACACAGGCAGAAGATGCAGCAGGATCCAGGTGGCCGGGGGGGCGGGGAGGGTAATGAGAGGGGAGGATGCACGCAAGAAAAGCAACAGGAGAAAGACTAAAGAAAAACCACTACTTGAATATCAGATTACTCATCAGAAGGAGGAGAAAAACACTGAGGGGAAAAACCTCCAAGTAGAACCCAAGCAACAGTTAAAAGGAGCAAGAAATCTGAACTGCACTGACAGTGTGTTCCAAATAATTTTCTAGATGATGGAAAAGCAGATGGGTGGTGGTGGTTGGAGGGAGAGTTAGTGAGAATAAAAACTAAACTACAACACAGATTTATAATCTAGCAAATTTTCAAAAACACAGCAAACTCCAAGTCCCTGAGACAAAGTGAACCACTATAAAAATTTTTCAAACAGTAAAATGCAGTTCACCTAAGATGACCCCTTTCTCAGATGCACTTGCTGAGCCTTAATCCACTGCAGAAGAGGTAGGGGCAGGGGCTCTGGAAAAGCTCTACTCCACTAACTTGTCTGATGGCCCCACCATCAAGTTTGCCTATGGAACCCCATTTTGTCATAAACTCAGGCATGTGTCAATTAAGTTTTCCATATTTTTAACCATTGCTGTTAACAGCAACAAAAGGCAAATCACCTAAGAAATAACAGGTATTAAGACAAAGAAGTAAACTGTCTAGGTTCTAGTAGTTTCTGGGTAAGCCATTTGCATGGATGCCTTCTAAGGCTTCTCAAAGTCACTGAAAAGTCACTTTATTGTGGAAACAAAGTTCCTGCAATTTTCTCCTTATAAAAATGGCCTCAGATAAGTCTACTCATGCTAACAGTTCTTTTCCATCTCCCTCCTCAACAGACTTAAGGGGGTGAGGAGCATCAGAAAACCCCAGGGCAATCTTAACATCAGCAACTAAAAGAGCCACCTTCCAGAGAAAAGGAAGTTGAGTCCTGGGATGTTCACCTTACATTAGGTTTATGTAATGAGTGGGTAAACATCTGTTTTCTGTACAAACGGTGCAAAACTCTCAGACTGTTGTTAGCTGGGTCTGGTGGCCTGGTTGCTGCTGCTCCTCCACAGCAGTGAAACACTTACCTCCCATTGGGTGGAGGCTGCTCAGGGTGTTGAGGTTCCCAGAGGAGGCAGTCTGCTGAAGGAGCTGCAAATAAAGCTAGACATTACACCAAAAAACAGAACAAGAGTGAGAGTGAGGGCTGGTTCTGCATCTGGGATAACTCTACAGCACAGCAAAGCGAGAGTGCAGAGGCCCCCAGAGAGAAGAAAGTTGAAGACAAGAACCCAAGCCAACACAATAAAAACATGAGGCTTTATGACAGCACAGGACAATACAACACAGCTAAAGCCCTGGCCCAGACAGATACGTTCACTGAGTATTGAGCCAAGCCCAAGTCCCTGGGCAACAGAAGGCAGCACAGCAGAGGACAGAAGGAGAGCAAAGAACTAAGCTCGACTCAAGCAGCTTTGCAATCCACTGCAATGAGAGTCTGCACATGGATGACTGCCACTGCTAGTTCCTCTCTTCGAAGTTCTCCTTAGTTCAGGCCACATATCTTATTTGGCAGACTGTTTCCATCTAGATATCCAATTTCTACTTCACACAACTATTTTAATTATCAAATCTAACCATTTCAGGGTATTTCTTGAAGTCATTCTTTCCTGGGCACAAAAGACTCATGACTAATCAGCTTCTCCATACTCTCCAACATCCACCCAGCCCCATTTATCTCCTCCCCACCAAATTGGTCTCCAACTATTGCAGATGACCAAATGATTGACAGACTGAGAGATCAGTTCAATGTATATTCTTTCAATGGTTATTCCTTAACAAAATAAGAGGGCCTGTCGATAAGCTTATGGATCTACATGACCTCATTCACTATCTTAGCCAACAGCAAATTTCATCTAACAAACCAGCTGAAAACCTTTGCTCCATTCAAAGCCAATCACTTTTCCTTATGGACAACTGGTATTCTTGTTTCTGGATCTTTTATTCAAACCTGCTTATTCCCATAAACATCTGACCTCCCTCCTCTGTCATCATGCAACCCTTTAGTTCATACAGGTTTCAGAAGGTCCACAAACCTTCAGATACAGAATGAAAAAAAGGGTACACGCAAAATTTTTATCAGATTCTCAGAGGCGTCGACACCCCACAAAGATTAAGAACCACTGCTCTAGTCCAAAAGAGATCAGGTTCAAGTCTACCTATTCCAGAAAGAACCTTACAATTAATGATAACGTATTATCATTTATACATCCACGTCTTTGTCTTAAATACCTCAGGCAATGTGCTCAATTCCAACTGGTGGACCATACATACTATACTTGGCACTTTCATTTCCTCCCTAAATGAGAACAGCTCTGAGGGCAGGGATCATGCCTAACTAAAACAGAGACCACAGTTCTCAACAAATACCATCATGCACTGTTCAATGTGGCAATGGCAATAAAAAGGGGAGTCTTCCCTAAAAAGAGCTCCAAACTCTCTAAGAAGAGCAAATGTATAATCATGGAGACCATTTTCAACATATTATCATTTTGGCAAAAGACTGAATAAAATCTCTCTGAATTTTCTGAACTTATAAGCAATGTGCTATCACTAAGAAGCAATTTAATCTGTTGAGATATACCAACCATCTACACTTTTTGACTTCAGAGAAATACTGGCTGGAAAATTGGGATTTCTTCTAACGTTTTAGAAATATGAAAACCATATTTGGCATCAAATTAGCCAAACTCAGTACTGGGGGATAGAAATCATTGCCTTTCTTTTGTTTCTATAGAAAACAATGTTTTAAAGGATGAAGAGTGAAAGACTATAATTGTGTGTATATATTTTTGGAACTATCCATACAAATCTACTGGTTTCACCACTTATTTTCCCTCAGTGATAGTTTCACAGATGAGATAGTTTTATGTGTCTAGTACTGACTGCTATTCTTTTAAGTGTTAAAGCAGCGATGATCCCCTATAACATACATTATAGATTTAGTAAATCTAAGTAACTGGAGCCTTTGGACTACATGACTCAAATTCAACAAAAGAGAGATCGAATTAAAGGGTATCTATCTATTTACAATGTAGTACACTCAAATATACACCTGTAATACTCATTTAGTAAAGTCCATGTCAATATCTTGACCTCTCAGTCAGTAGAAAGAAACATGTATCATACTCTTAAGGAAGACTCAATAAGGATTTTAAAGATGTCCTCCGTATCTGGGAGAAAGAACTATGGAGAAAGATATTTGGTAGTTAAGATTCCCTCAGGGTTTTCTTTTCAAAAAATGAAGGAAGAGGGACATAGGAAATATTTCTAAATCTTTACATCAGAAAATCAGGATTTCACTTTAGTAGTAGCAGAAGCCTCAAGATACAATCCAGTATGTGTGAAAAGAGTGAAAAGAGAAAGGGGGGGGGGAGAGATATGGTAAGATAGATATACTAACATAACTTAAAAAATATTACAATGCCTGAAGTTTTACAAAAAATTCTGACGTTAAAGTCATAAATGCCATTGTGACTATTAGCTAGGGATAGCACAAGAAGAAACAGCTGGGAGCTTGCACAGTCTGCAGAAAGCAAACCACAAAGACTCACTGCTAAATACTGGGGTCCAAGAGTATTTAGACCAGCAAGGTTTCCCCACACAGATGCTGCGCTGATTTGCTGCATCTGCTGCTGGAGCTGCTGGGCCATTCTCTTCTGTTCTTTGTCCTTCTGCGTATCAGCAAATTTTACCACCATGGGAGATGAGCAACCCTATGAAAACACCAAAGCCAAAGGGTCAAATTCCTCCTTTTACGTGAGGAAAAAAATCCTCCTTTGCAGTGACACACAGGATGAATTTAATTTCATTCACTGCCAAATGACTCTCTTCCTGATAGACACAAGTGGCAAAACACAAATTTAAAAGGGCTATTTCTAATATGTTAATTTCAAAGAGAGCATCATTTTTTAACTTTAAGATCTTTATCCTGCTTAACCTTTAGGGCAATCAGATGCTGTACATGCTGCAGAGCTTTGATGGCCAACTGTCCTAGTACTCTCAGGCTAAGGGAACTTTCCCTTTCATTCAATCTGCTCCCTACCTCCATGGTCTGTGCTTGGTGCATTGCCTTGATAGCCGTCTGTGCCATGGCTCTTGTTGTAAAAGTCACAAATGCACAACCTGGTAAGAGAAGTGTCAATAACTCATTCATTCATTTGCTTATTAATTATCTGATAGACATTTACTGAGCACCTACTATGTGCCAAGTACTATGCCAGCAATACAGTTATTGTTCCTGCCTTCAGGAGTTTAAGATCTAGTGGAGGAGACAGATATATCGTAACAGTGATAAGTGCTTTCATGAAAAACCAGGGAAGCACAATAGAAAAGAAAGTGCTTGATAAAGGGATAAAAGGAGGAATCATAATCCTCTAGTTCCTCTTAAGAAAGTGTTCCATTTTGGCATTAAGGACCTCTCAAGCACAAAAAGAGAAAATTTTAACACATGAAATTGAAGTGCATAGTGCAGACTCCTTAGAGGGTTGGGACAATTTGAAAGGAATCAACTGATAAGAGGAGCCATGATGGGACCTAGATTTACAACACCACGCCCAAACTCTCCATCATGACATGGCCATGTTGGTCAGGGATCTCTGGTTCCACTGGTTCAACTAAAAGAGACTCCAATTTAAGGCAAGAATCTTTAAAAGCTAAAAATGTACCCACCTCGGCTCAGGCCATCAGGTCCCCGTAATATCCGGCATTCTTCAATCTGTCCAAATGAAGAGAACATGACTCGGATGTCATTTTCAGTGCACTTCTTGGAAATCATACCAATAAACAGCTTCCTGTCTTCCACTGCTAAGAAAGTAAAACACAAAAGGCTTGAACAGTATTACTATAAGAGGTGGTGTAGAATAGACTCTGGAGTCAGACTGTCTATATTTGAATCCTGGCTCTATGCCTTTTATACTGTATTGCTTGGATTCTAAGGTAAACATTTTTTCATCATTTATTTTACCACCTTCTTTTATAATAAATTGTATCTTAAAATTAAAACTGGAAGCATTTAGATAAAATACTGTAGTTTTGTGATCTTGGGGAAGTTACTTAACCATTCCGTGACTGTCACTTATGATGAATAAGGGTAACTGTGTTTACCTCAGGGTAGCTTTAGGTATTAAATGCAAAGCACTCAGAAGCTTGCCTAGCACTTGGTTATGTTTGCTCTTACTAGTAGTACTACTGTACCAAAGGAAAAGTTTTCAAGCTTAACTGATAGGACAAGAGAAACACATCTTTCAGTGAGTGTGACTGTCACTTTCCTTTTCTAATTCTTCATCTTTTTTTTTAAGATTCTATTTATTTGAGAGAGAGAAAGAGAGAGAGAGGGGTAAGAGAGCATGAGCAGGGGGAGTGGCAGAGGGAGAGGGAGATGCAGGCTCCCTGCTGAGCAGGAGCCTGACATAGGGCTCGATCCCAGGACCCTGAGTTCATGAACCGAGCCAAAAGCAGACACTCAACCAACCGAGCCACCAAGGCGCCCTCTGATTATTCTCTTGAAGATTAAGTTCTCCTTCCCAACTTGTCCATCTCCCCAACCCCATTTCTGTCCATAAGAAATTATATTGATCAGGCAGCCCGGGTGGCTCAGCGGTTTAGCGCTGCCTTCAGCCCAGGATGAGATCCTGGAGATCCAGGATCTAGTTCCACATCGGGCTCCCTGCATGGAGCTTGCTTCTCCCTCTGCCTGTGTCTCTGCCTCTCTCTCTCTCTGTCTCTCATGAATAAATATATAAAATCTTAAAAAAAAAGACATTCCAGTTTATTCTAAAATGTTCTTATACTGTTTAACTATCAACTCTATTTATCTCATTATTCACCATTTATTTATTTATTCATTCATTTATTTATTATTTATGATAGTCATACAGAGAGAGAGAGAGAGAGAGAGAGAGAGGCAGGCAGAGACACAGGCAGAGACACAGGCAGAGGGAGAAGCAGGCTCCATGCACTGGGAGCCTGACATGGAATTCGATCCCGGGTCTCCAGGATCGCGCCCTGGGCCAAAGGCAGGCGCCAAACCGCTGTGCCACCCAGGGATCCCCACCATATTTATTTTAAATTAAAAAAAAAAACAATTTACATGATAGATTACTTAGTGGACTGGAGTACTATCTTCTATCAAACTCAAAATGGATTATACCTGAAACAATAAAACCTAAAACCATAAAAGACCCCAAACCACAGAACTCCTAGAAGAAAACACAGGTAGTAAAGCTCCTTAATCCTTAACATGGATCTTAGGGAAGAAGTTTTTGGATATGATTCCAAAAACAAAGACAACAAAAAAGCTTCTACACTCTCTCAAATGAATAAATAAAATCTATTAAAGGGGTGGGGGGTGCCTGGGTGACTCAGTCAGTTGAGCGTCTGCCTTTGGCTCAGGTCGTGATCCTGGGGTCCTGGAATCGAGTCCCATGTCAGGCTCCCTACAGATGTGCTCTCTCCCAAATGAATAAATAAATAAAATCTATTAACAAAAAAAAAAAAAGAAAAAAAGAAAAAAAAAAAGCTTCTACAGAGCCAAGAAACCCTCAACAAAATGCAAAGGCAACTTACTGAATTGAAGAAAACATCTGCAAATCATCTATCTGATAAAGGGTTAATATCTAAGATATATATATGAAAAAACTCATACAACTCAATAGCTAGCAAACAAAACAAAACATCTAGTTAAAAAATGAGCAGAGGGATCCCTGGGTGGCGCAGCGGTTTGGCGCCTGCCTTTGGCCCAGGGCGCGATCCTGGAGACCAGGGATCGAGTCCCATGTCGGGCTCCCGGTGCATGGAGCCTGCTTCTCCCTCTGCCTGTGTCTCTGCCTCTCTGCCTCTCTCTCTCTTTCTGTGACTATCATAAATAAATAAAAATTTTTAAAAAAATGAGCAGAGAATCTGAACAGATATTTTTCCAAAGACATAGAGATGGCCATCAGATATATGCAAAGATGATCAACATCACTAATTATCAAGGAAATACAAATCAAAACCAGAATGAGTAACACCTCACACCTGTTAGAATGGCTATAATCAAAAAGACAAGAAATAACAAGAGTTAGTGAGAATGTGAAGAGAGCCTTTGTGTACCACTGGTGGGAATATAAACTGGTTGCAGCCACTATAAAAAAAATAATATGGAGGTTCCTCAAAAAATTAGAGAGAGAGCTACCATATGATCCCACAATTCCACTTCTGTGTATTTAGCTGAAGAAAATGAAAACACTAACTCAAAAAGCTGCCCCCCCCCCAGCCCCCGCCCCAGGGCACCTGGCTGGCTGAGTCAATGGACTGTGCAACTCTTGACCTTGGGGTTGTGAGTCTGAGTCCCACACTGGGTGTAGAGATTACTTTAAAATCTTGAAAAAAAAGAAAAAACTGCATACCCATATCTGCTACAGCATTATTTTCTCTTTATTTATTTTTTCTCTTTTTTAAAATGTTTTACCACATATGTTTTTTCTTTTTTTGAAAGATTTTATTTATTTATTCATGAGAGACACAGACGGGGGGGCAGGGGACAGAGGCACAGGCAGAGGGAGAAGCAGGTTCCATGCAAGGAGCCCAATGTGGAACTCGATCCTGGGACTCTAGGATCATGCTCTGAACTGAAGACAGACGCTCAACTGCTGAGCCACCCAGGTGTCCCTGCAGCATTATTTTCAATAGCCAAGATATGGAAACAACCTAAGTGTCCATCAACAGATAACTGGATAAAGAAAATGTGGAGTACACACATACACACTCCCATATTCAGCCATAAGAAAGAATGGAGGACATTATGCTAAGTGAAGTAAGTTAAGACAAAGATACTCCATGATCTCACTTATATTTAAAATCTTAAAAACAAACAAAAAAGGATGCCTGGGTGGCTCAGTGGTTGAGCATCTGCCTTGGGCTTAGGGTGTGGTCCTGGGGTCCCGGGATGGAGTCCCACATCCAGCTCCCTGCATGGAGCCTACTTCTCCCTCTGCCTATGTCTCTGCCTCTCTCTCTCTGTCTGTCTCTCATGAATAAATAAATAAAATCTTAAAAAACAGGGCAGCCCCGGTGGCACAGCGGTTTAGCGCCGCCTGCAGCCTGGGGTGTGATCCTGGAGACCCGGGATCGAGTCCCACATCGGGCTTCCTGTGTGGAGCCTGCTTCTCCCTCTGCCTGTGTCTCTGCCTCTCTCTCTCTCTGGGCCTCTCATGAATAAATAAAATCTTAAAAAAAAAAAAAAAAAAAAACCCCAGATTCACAAATACACAGAACAGGATTGGTGGTTGCCAAGGGCTGGACATATGGGAGTGGGCAAAAAGGCTGAAAAGAAAAAGATCAAAAGGTACAAACTTCCCATTAGAAAATAATTTAGCGTGGTAACTTTAGTTAATAGTACTATACTGCATATTTGAAAGTTGCCTAGAAAGTAGATCTTAAAAATTCTCATCAAAAGAATAACATTTTTGGAATGTTCACAGATAGTATAACTCACTTATCATGGGTGATCATTTCAAATACATACAAGTACTGAATAGTTATACTGCACACCAGAAACAAACATAATGTTTTATGTTCCTTAGGTGTCAATTAAAAAAACAAAAAACAATTGCTTAAAGCAAATACAATCCAGATGCCAACAGAACGAACAGTAAAGTAGAAGAAATCTTATAAGGGGAGGGGGCTTAACACCATTGCTTACCATTGTTTTTCTCACTGTCAGCAGGTTTCATCTGTATAGGATGATGCATCTAAAAAGGAAAACACACAAATATCACTGTACACATTGAGAGCATTCAGAAATAGGACTCTAAAGGCAAGTATCAAAACTAGAGCCTCAGAGTTTTCTCTGACCTCACATCTGCCTCACAATCATTTCTTCCCAAAATATCAGACAGAATGTGAATCAAGAAGTCGAAATTCTGTTGGCTAAGAGAAAACAAACAACTTTCAGCCTATCTTCTTTTTAATGTTCCCTTCATGTCTTCCTTTATATCAATCTCTGTGGCAGTCACCTTTTTCCCAAAATGGTTTTCAGTGTGTGCCTGACATGTGTAAGTATGTTCCATATGTCAAAACCACCACAGTTCCACTTATTAGTAGGAGCTTTCTTACCCCTGGGAGGACCTTCATGTTGTGAAGAGCATTCTGAGCTTCTAATGCAGCTTTGCGGGTGTAAAATGTAACAAAACAGCACCCTGCAATAAACAAAATTTCACCAAATCAAACCAGTCCTTTGGAAGCAGATAATTCCTACAGCACTGCCTCCACCAGGGACATACCGCAACTTCAAAGAGAAGGCTGGGTTTATTAAAATTAGCACACACCCCCACTCCAAAGGAGGGAGAGAAAGAGAGGAGGGGGAGAGTGAGGCAAAAAAAAACCCCCGTTACTTTCTACACATTTTCCTTATTGTTATAGTCTCTGTATTCTACTAAAATTCCTTAGCTGCTCCTCTAACTTCTCTGGGAAAGAGAACTTCCCTTACAAATGTCACAGTACCATGCCATTCAAGCTCCCCTACTTGGAGCACCAGGTAGTGTGCTGGGCAAGACCCTCAGGAACAGAAAAAGAAATGGGCCCGGCACTCTTGCGGCTTATAGTCTACCAGGAACTAACTTATTCTTTCTAAGAATAAATCATTCCTTACATTGTAGTCAATTTCTACCATATGCCTCAAACATAATGACCACTTATTAAATTATAAAATGACTAAAGAGCAAGAAACTCTTAATATCTTTTTTCTGGACTTTCGGTTCTCATCAAATATAATTAAGCTTCTAACAGCACATGGCCCTGAGGAGATCTGCAGATTTTGTGCTTTTATCTTTATTAGGGATGTGAGGGGAGAAGTGTGTCTTATAAATATGGGCTTCTAGCCCTATGAGATACAATATTGATTCCTTTCAAAATCACTCTGCAATTAAGATTTTAGATTACTGCATGTTATACTGCCAGTCATTTTCAGAAACTATAATGCTTTACATTTTAGGTTAACTATGCCACAAAAAGAAAATACTTTCTCTGCTTCTAGACCCTCTGTTATTAAGCTGGCTTCAAACATAACAATCCGGGCAGCCCTGGTGGCGCAGCGGTTTAGCGCCGCCTGCAGCCCAGGGTCTGATCCTGGAGACCCGGGATCGAGTCCCACGTCGGGCTCCCTGTGTGGAGCCTGCTTCTCCCTCTGCCTCTCTCTCATTTGCTCTGTGTCTCTCATGAGTAAATAAAATGATAAAATCTTAAAAAAAAAAAAAAAAACAAAGAAACAATCCTGCTTGGGATGCCTGGGTGGCTCAGTGGTTAAGTGTCTGCCTTTGTCTCATGGTGTGATCCTGAGGTTCTGGGATCGAGCCCCACCTTGGGCTTCCTGCAGGGAGCCTACTTCTCCCTCTGCCCATGTCTCTGTCTCTCATGAATAAATAAAATCTTAAAAAAAAAAAAAAAAAATCCTGCTGTTCACATTTGCACCATAGAAAAGCTTCCACTGAAAATTATTCTGAAATCCATTATTTGGAAAAGAATATTGTATGTGCATGTACAGGGCAAAGCTAATGACTTTTCTACCATTGCTATGAAGTTTCTACTCTGCTAGGTATTTCTGGAAGTATCTCAGCCTTTCTTCCATTCATTTTGTAGGCTACAACAAACAGGTTACCTACAAACAGGTCCCTCCTGGTTGCTAAGCCATCCTGCCAGGCCTCTGTAACACTAACAGAAAGCCATACATAGGGTGTGGACAGTCTTTTTTTTTTTTTTTTTAAGATTTTGTTTATTTATTCATGAGAGACACACAGACAGAGGCAGATGCTTAACCTCTGAGCCACGAAGGCATCCCTGGACAGTCTTTTTCTTTCAGCTTACTCTAGCCAAAACACCAAAGAAAACCTTATGTGGTTAGTTTATGTCAACTTTGTCACTCAATCTCCAAGATCAAGAGACATTCACATAAAAAGAGAGAAAGACACACACACAACACACACACACTCATGAGTCTGTCTCTTGAATTTAGAGCTCTTGCAAAGGGCCGCCTACAATCCAATTTACAAATTATCCTCATGATGTCACCTTAACTTTTTATTTTTATGCCATTTAATGTGTTTGGGCTGGAAGATAACTACTATAAAAGGACATACTTCTTCCCTTGGAATGTGACCAGAGGAGCATTCTGGCAAGCACATGACAGAAATTACCTATAAAACCCAAAGCCCTTACCTTTGCTCTGAGGAGGATTTTGGCTCCTATCCCTTAGGACATTGATTTCATAGACAGCACCATACTGTTCAAAGAGTTCCCTCAAATCCTTCTCAGACCAGGTTCTCGGAACCTGGCCCACAAACATCTTGATAGCATCAAGATCCGGTTGGTCTGGGTGGTCCAGGGTGCCGTTCATTTTCTTGGAGCTGCATGAAACAAAATATAGTTTCCATTATGTATTCACAGTACTCTCCAAAGGGAGGTGTTTTTCTTTTTTTTCCTTTAAAGATCTCAACTACTTCCTGAAAAAGTAGGGGGAAAGAATTCTACTTCTTTTCACTACTGCCATTCAATATACCAGAGTTCCCTGGTCCTCCCCTTCACCATGGCCATGCCTTCCATTAGATCCCAAAATGAAGTCACAATTCTGATTAGGACATTCTGGGTTTTAACTAAGGAACCAAGTATCACTTATTCCTTATCTACCATGTACATTTTCAGAAGAACTTAAGACGTAAAGTTCCTGAAGTTTTCAGTTTTGAAGCACAGTTAACAAAACTTTAAAAAAACGTGCACAAAAATCACAAAGGACTACTGATTATGGGTAAGATTCAAAACTCCCTATGTATACAATGACAGGTGAAAAGTTTTCTTTTAGTAGATGTTAAAACAGAAGCACTTGATTTCCAAGGCCTGAGCTAAGAAATGAGTTAATGTCAGCCTGGGGCTCCTGGCTGGCTCAGTCATCAGTAGAGCATGTGACAATCTCAGGGTTGTTGAGTCTGAATCCCACTTTGGGGCAGGGGCTGGGGGAAGTGGAGCGGGGAGAGGGAGAAAGTTGGCTTTTGAATGTTGATGTCTCAGGCCTAGTCCCCATGCTCTTGAGTTCTGCCTCTCCCAGATGGAAACAAAGCTTTGCCTTTTAAACAGTCACAGTCCTATCACATCAAACTTGTAATGCTCCTACTTAATACCTTCTTTGTTATCCCCTCCCCACCGACAAGAACCTAAGAGGATTCATTCCTGGACTACAAATGTTTCCACTGAGAAAGAATCAAAGTCCTTTTCCTACCACTGCCTAAGATCTTGCTCAACCATTAACAACTTAAATTCCAAATCGCTAGCATATTCAAATTTGCCGTGTCCTAATATCAACCCTAAGGAAAATGCTAGTTTTCTTTAAAGGAAAAATAATAGTTTTTCCATCACTGCTATCTTCTCAACAATATCTGAAGATCCCTGAGAATGCTGGATCTATGGCAGGTAGCTCAATCTCTGTATTTTAACTCCTAAATTTATTTTCTTTAAAGATTTGATTGATTGAGAGCAAGAGCGCGCACGCGTGCATGCGAGCGAGCACCACACACAAGAGCACGAGGAGGGGCAGAGGGAGTCGGGAGACTCCTGAGCAGACACCCCAGTGAGCATGGTTTCCACGACTCTGAGATCCCAACCTGAGCTGAAATCAAGAGTCAGATGCTTAACAGACTGAGCCATGCAGGCACCCTGTTAATTCCAAATTTCTTATAACTGAACCCCACCGGAGCTATTTACACATTACCTTTCCTGAATCTCACACTAAATATCAAAGGTGTAAGACAAATGGCATATATAGACTGACTCTTGTCACAATGTCTGTGAAGGTTTCCCATACGCTTTCAGGTTAATTCGATCAGTTCCGTCAGGACTTAAACTGTACTAAATTTCCACCTTCATTACAGTATTTATCACTGTTTAGCATAATCTGGCTATATCTACCTCTCCCAACCAGACTGACAGTTCCTTGAAGGCAGAAGCTGTTTTATTTGCTATTCATTCTTACAGCCACACCTAGTACAGCAGCTGGTTCAAAGAAATATTCAGATGTGGGATGGGAGCAATTTCTTGTTCTTAACAATTCTCCCTTTAGTTTAAGCAACTAATCCTGACAAAAATGAACATTGTGCACAAAGAGAGCTCACACATTAAAGAGCAGCTAGGATCTCCTGTGATTATTTGATTCTCAGAAGATCAATATCCTTTTTTTGCCCAAGTGTTTTGAAATGCATTCTTTTATTGGCTTCCTTTACTAATTCAAACCATTTGTGGCAAGTTTGTAAAAATATACTGTAGTTGCTTATAGAAGCTTAATCCCAGTGTTCTAACAGAAATCATGCTACTATGATTTTAAAAAAAGCTCTGTAACTAATGAAACAATGGTTGTCGGTCCCTACAACTTGCCACCAACAGGCTTAATTATCAGCTTTAATATTATTTTATTAAAATGCTGCTAGTCTTTAATCATGTTGCTATTCCAGGGAGGGTTAACAGAGAACCCAAATGGTGTTCAGAATATGTTCTGATGATAAGGATGCTGACACTATTTTTGAGAAGAGGCAGGAGTTTATTAATTCATAATTATACTAGCAACAACAGCTCTCAGTCTAGCCTTTCTGTCTGCATTTGTGTGTCATTTCCAAATTTTCTACATCACAGTTTAGTGCAAAAGGATAAGCATAGTCAATATATATATATGTGATTTAGAGTTTATCTAAACGTGCAGTGGAGACTCGGCATTCTAGACAAATGCCCTCCCTTTCTCTCTTTACAAATCTTTCTCCATTTCTTCGTGTCCACCCACTCTACAAACCATCCTTTCCCCCAGGGTATACCAATTCACTAGCCGGAAGAATCCCCTAGACCAGTGCTATTCAATGCTAAGGACCAGGGAAAATCTTCAAACTTAACCCTTTTGAAACTTTTATAATAACTAGACTAAGTAATTATCAGGCCAGGTTGAAGATGCTGTGGACATCATGTAGCTGGAGTTTTGCATTGACTTATTTCTTCCTCTAATAAATACTGGGCACGGCACTTACTTATACAGACCAGATGCTGTGTGAAATGTGGTATATGTTGGTGAATAAGGAAAATGCGGGTATCAACTGTTATTGTGTTGGAAGAGAATGTTCTTCTAACCTCAACCTTCCACACATACTTCCAGCATGCGTGTTGTCCTTAGTTAAAAGTTACCACTGCACAAAAAAAGTCACATGGGGACAAGACTCTTCGTGTGATATGGCAAGGACCCACATCATCCATGTATGGCATTTACTCTACATTATCACTAAAAACACTCTCAAATGTGTGCCTTACCTCCCCATTGATGGAGAGCCCCTCAGAGTCAGTGATCATAAATTTCTGATATTATAACTACTCAAGACCAGTGAATTTAGCAGCCCCCTGGAGAAGTACCTTTACTGTCCCTTGTCATTCCTAAGAGGCAAATCTATGGAAATTCTTATCCTCTGTGAAAGTATTGACCAGAGAGTAGGATGGAAGAGGGGAAAAGCAGGGCCTGTAGCAGTGAGGGAAGAAGAGAGATGAGGAGGGAGCAAGTGTTTTAGGGGAGAAGTATAGCACCAACTCACATCTCTTTTTATGTTTCTGCTTCTAGCAGAATCATTAAGAATGAGAAATTATGAAAAATCAGGACCAGAGGCTGCCTTGTCCATCATGATTCTTGATGGAACATGGCATAGGAAAATAAACGAAACAATTTGGAAGCGAAACGGGAGAGAGAAAACAAAGAGCTTTATATTGAAAGCACACTTCTGTTCAGAATTCTTGAACCCTCCTTTCTCTTTCTCCTATCTCTCTCAAAACTTCCTGGCCCCAGGCCCAGCTCAGGGAGGCAGTCGATGTTCTGTCCCTCTTTCCTATCCCCTGACCCCCCCTAACTAGACTATGGCGTGGATCTTAATCTAGCAACTAATCTACTGACTAGCCAGAAAGCTGACTTATTCTTAAAACAGAAAGGCAGGCTTGGCTTGTTCCTTAGAGATGCAATGAGCAAGACAATAGCCACTGGCCACATGCGGCTACTGCACAGGACAGGAGAGATACAGAACATTTTTTTTTTTAATTTTTATTTATTTATGATAGTCACAGAGAGAGAGAGAGGCAGAGACACAGGCAGAGGGAGAAGCAGGCTCCATGCACCGGGAGCCCGATGTGGGATTCGATCCCGGGTCTCCAGGATCGCGCCCTGGGCCAAAGGCAGGCGCCAAACCGCTGCGCCACCCAGGGATCCCGAGATACAGAACATTTTTATCATCATAGAAACTTCTATGGTACAGAATACTGCTCTAAAGAATCTGGAACTGGCTAAGAGAAATAGGCAGTGGTGAAGTCAGAAGTGGGAAAGTTTCATCTAGAGATAGCGTAAGTTAACAAGATAAAAGGGCAGTGGCAAGAAGTAACGGAGGTCATGCTATGACACAGATGAAGGCTAAAAACATGATACCAAGTGAAAGAAGACAATTGCCAAAAGCTACACATTGTGTGACTTCATTTATGTGAAATTTCCAGAACAGACCAATCTATAACAGATGCGTAGGAATAGGAACTGGGGGGTAGGGAGATGACTGCTACGAGGCATAGAATTTTTTCTTGGAGGTGATAAAAGTGTTCTGGAATAAGACAGTGGTGACAAGCTGCACAACTTTGTGGATATAGTAAAAGTCACTGAGTTGTGCACTTTTAAAAGGGTAGATTTTGTGTTGTGTGAATTATATCTTAATTTGAGAGAGACAGAGATGGAGAGAGGAGTGAGAGACCAGGCTGGAAGGGCAGTGGCAAGGCAAAGCCATGCTGTCCCCACAGTTATGAGGTGGATGAAAAGTAGAAGTAGCAGCACATGCAGAGAGAGCAGAACATGTGTCCTGGGTCAGAAATTGGCAGTTTCCACACCTTCCAGCTGTGGAGTTCCTTATTAGTCTGGTCCATGTGCATGTACCCTCACAGAAAACCCTTTAATATACGCTAGCTCGCGTGAATAAATACTAAATAACTTCATGTCTGTTTAAAAAAACATTTCCTAGAGAGCCTGTGTGGCTCAATGGTTGAGCGTCTGCCTTTGGCTCAAGGCATAGTCATGCAGTCCCGGGATCGAGTCCCACATGGGGATCCCCTCAAGGAGCCTGCCTCTCTACCTGCCTGTGCCCCCCCCTCTCATGAATACATAAATAAAACCTTAAAAAAATTTTTCCTTGGAAGGGGGGGGAACGAAATGGGTAGAAGGGATTAAAAAGTAGAAGTATAAATTCCTAGTTATAAAATAAGTAAGTCATGGGGATGTGATGTAGACCATGGGAATAAAATAAAACTATTAACTCTGCAAGGTGATAAACAGTAATTAGACTTACTATCATGACCATTTCACAACATCCACAAATGTCAAATCACTGTGTTCCACAACTGAAACTAATATACTGTATTTCAATTATACCTCAATAAATTTTTAAAAATCATTTCCGAAACCTTTCATTACTCGTTTTTTTCACTCACTTCTCACTACCTGTTGACCTCCATTTATTTGTTCATTATATAAATAGAAAAATTTCAGATGCCTACCAATCCTTCCAACTCCTCAAGAGGCATAAACATTTGTTGCCTCCCAATCTCCAGCCAGCCACCCACCCCTATCAGGTCCCTCTCTGTGCTATGGAAACTGGCACAGAAGAACACGAGAATAAAAAGGACCCAGAAACACCAGCCTGAATTACGTACCAGCTGTTCTCTAGTGCAAACAAGACAAAATGCATGTATGCTGGAAGGAAGAATTTCCATTTGGATACAGGGAAATCTTCCTGTTAGTCGGAGTGTTTGGTACTAGAAAAAGCTAGTGATAATGGTTTTTATTTTTTTTATTTTTTTTTTGATAATGGTTTTTAAATCACCTTTCAACAACTGAACAGGCTAACCATCTGCTTGTGAAGGTTTTCAGCCTTCTTCCCTGAGGAAGGGAGATAATGTCTAGAGACTTTATTTCAGTGACCACCTTTAATTAAAAACAAAACAAAACAAAAAACTCACAGGGCTTAACATTCATTCACCTGTATTTCCCAAGTTCCTACTATGTGCAAGATACTATACACTATAGGGGGCTATAAAAGGGAACTGAGCAATACCTGCCCTGAAGGCAATGGCATCGAACAATTGGAAATACACAATTATAATGTCCTATAAATATTTATACAGGTATCTAAAAGTTCCGTGAAAGAAAGTAGCTAGGATAGTGGGGGTGGTTTTGGGATTTTTTTGGGGAGGAGGAGGGTGGGGATTTAAGCTGGATGGACAAAGGGGCTGGAAACAGTGCCGTACAGCATGGAGTGACGAGGACATGGTAAAAACTCCGAAAAAAGAGATGAGAGCATTAGAAAGGTAGAAAGGGACTTGAGAAAGAGGAGAGTATACAAACATTTTAAAAGATTAGAAAAAGGAGAGAAAACATTAGAAAATCAATGAGAATAAACACTGGAAAGACCCAATAAAGGGCTTTTCATGTGATACTGACAGGGTTGGGCTTTATTCCAATCTTTAAACTAGGAAGTGATCAGATTTGTTTTTTAAAAGATACCTGACAATATAGAGGATGAAATAAAATGGGGAAATATGGAGACTTCTGCACAAACTAGCTCCTAAGATTAGGGCCCAGTTTCAAGCAATGCTGAAAATTTTGGGGGCAGGACCCACTAGGGAGATCCCTTGATGAAAAAGATGAGGAAAAAGAAGTTACTGATCACTCCTGGGTGCTAGTATAGACAATCTGGAAACGTGATTCTGCATAGGAAGCTTAGGGGACACTTGGGGGATAAATACATAGATCTGAGAATAGAGAAGTACATCTGTACCCCCTTAAGCCAAAGGAAAGCCAAGAGAAAAGGGCCTGAGCTACAACTCCTGGACAACATCCATCTCCCAGCGTACAAGCAAGTTAAGAGGAACCAGGGAAGCTGAAGAGCAGTCAGAGCAGAATCAAGGACACTTAAAAATAAGGATAGGGGGATCCCTGGGTGGTGCAGCGGTTTGGCGCCTGCCTTTGGCCCAGGGCGCGATCCTGGAGACCCGGGATCGAATCCCACGTTGGGCTCCCTGCATGGAGCTTGCTTCTCCCTCTACCTGTGCCTCTGCCTCTCTCTCTCTCTCTATCATGAATAAATAAATAAAATCTTAAAAAAAAAAAAAAGATTAAAAAAAAAAATAAGGATGAGAACTACAGCTCAGGTCCTCCAACCTTTCCACACCACCACCAGCCATTCTTCTCTGTTGTAAAGAAATTTTGAAATAGATACATTGCTAGATCACATTCCCGGGCAAAATCACTTGAGAGAGAAAACCACTGACGTCAAGTCTCCTGCTAAAGAGTATGAGTTAAAAGAAGGGCTGAGAATCCAATAAAAAAGTGGCAAACACACGATTCTCAAGAACTTTCTTCTTCCCAACTATGGTATTTTGGCATACAGTAGCCACGGGAATGGGCCCAAGGACTTGAAATGAGAGGAGCTGTTAGCTACCAGGCTCAATGACACTTGAGGCAGCCTGGTCTAAGGGGCAAAAATAAAAAGAAGGTATCATTAAGCTTGATTTTAGGTCCAAGGCAGACATCAACTGTCCTCAGGCAAGTCAATAATAGCCTCTCTCAAGTGGGTTTCTCATCTGTAAAACAGGGGCAACAGCCAGTGCCCAATTAACTTCCCGAAGCTTTTGTAGGATGGAGGACTAAAACAAATGCAAACGCACTTGAGGGGGAAAATGATGCAATGCTGTCCTCCTCCATCACCTCTAACCGAATGTGCTGCAGTCAGTCCACTAGCTCTAGGACTTTAGTGTGCATGAATGAAAACTACATGGGAGGGATCCCTGGGTGGCGCAGTGGTTTGGCGCCTGCCTTTGGCCCAGGGCGCGATCCTGGAGACCCAGGATCGAATCCCATGTCAGGCTCCTGGTGCATGGAGCCTGCTTCTCCCTCTGCCTGTGTCTCTGCCCCTCTCTCTCTCTCTCTCTCTGTGTGACTATCATAAATAAATAAAAATTAAAAAAAAAATTAAAAAAAAAAAAAAGAAAACTACATGGGATATTGCTGAAATACAGATTCTGGGGCCCAGTTCTAAGCATAAGAATACCTAGGCATGGGTCCAGGGATCAGCATTTTTACGTTCCAGGTAACTTTCATGCAGTGATCTGTGATCCAGATTTCACAGGATACTGAATTAGTCTAACCTTGTGAAAGATGACAAATCAGGTTGAGGAAAAATGCTGTATCTAAGGACTGAACAAAGGCAGTCCTTTGGCAAAGCATAGACAGAAACTGTTACAATGAAAGATAATCTGAGCCACAAAGTTCTATTTCTAAGGAGACATATCTGGCACATGGGAGTATTTCTACTATGTATTAAGTCTTTATGATGGCCTTCACTGTGATTTCACCTGTTAGTTACAGCTAAAATAAAATTTTAGCAGTAAAAAACTCACATATAAAGACACATCTAAATTACCATTATTTTAGACACTATAGAGAAGGCATAGCATCCATTTCAAATGAGCAAGCCAGCTAACTTTGAGGGCCCCCAAACTATTCCACAGAAAACCATTCAGAATCTGCTATTATCCACACCTGTTACACGTAATCCCAGGGTAAAATGGTTTCCAATGGAGGCCTAATCTCAAGGACTTTTCCTACCACCTGTTATCTAGGGACTCTTCTACCATTTAATATTCTTGGCTTTGAATAACCTAAGGCTCATCTGCTTGAGGTTTCAAGATACTCTGAAGCCTGGTTAAAGTAACTGAAGTCAGGAGTTAGAAATGTGTTCTTCTCCACCAAATACAGAATTCAGGTTCCCCAGAGCTATAGCTTAGGGCCAAGTTAGCGACCTAGCTATAATGGCAGTATCACTTCCTGAACAGTACTGCACACTGATTAGATTTCTCATTCTCATGTTGAAAATTTGGGCAAACTGCCAATCAAAATTGATCCAGTTTTGCTTTTTTTTTGGGGGGGGGGGGAGGAGGGCTTCATCTAACATCACTGAAATCATGTATTCTGCGGCATTTTCAATTAGACTAGGAAAAATCAGGGCCTGGGGTTATAGTTTAGATGCCAATACAGCATCCTGGATACATTACTAAATACATTCTAGCAACCAGTCTCCTCTGTGATAGGAGTCTAAGAATTTGGTATAAATAAATAACTTCCCAAAAGATTGTTTGAAATGGCAAATCCAATGCAAAGCAGTAAAGCTAAGGTTAAAAAAATAAAAATAAAAAACCTTGGAATCTATCATATGGGAAAACACTACAAGTTGAAGGAATGCAGCACACTTGAGTTGATGTTGTTGCTCATGTATCAAATGCACCCTTCTGTAGAGAACTTAGTTACAGCCCCAAGGAAATCAACAGTAATGAGACAGAATCAGACTACAATAAAAAATATTAATAGTGTGGACTCTTGCTTCCTCACCCAATTTTTTTCTTCCCTCTTTCAGGGAGAGCAACCAGTTTCATCAAATAACAAGGAAAACAGCCCAGTTCCTCTGCTTATGATAAAAATTAGACAACAAAAATACTTACACAGGACTGGAATTCAAAGAGCAATGATCCACCATCATTTCTGGAAGGAAATCCAACTTAAACGCAGCCATCACCTCACTCTCCCCTTCAGAAGCCAATGATATTAACTTGCTGCACTTGTCTGATCCACAAATACACACAGCTTTAGCTTCCTGGGCCCCACAAAAAACACAAAGTGGAAACAGGAGCTCAGGGAAACCAGCAATAAGTGCCACAGAAACAGGCAGGACTGGGGAGGGGAAAGGGAGTATTGGATTAAAAGGGGGATGTGAGCATGTGAAGGGAGGCTCAGCCCAGCACACAATGAAAGTGCTGATGCGCCAGGGCTGGGTTTGTGTGATTTTCCCTGGCGAAGCAGTACTAAGTGCACTGTCAGATAAATAGAGTGTCAGATCCATGAAGATAGCAGTGGCTAACAGAGCAGAAGAAACACAAACTTGTTTCACATCCTCCAAACTCCTTTCTGCAAATCAGGTTCTGAGGGGCCCCAAAGCCTTAAACTACCTGAGGGGAAAAAAAAAACACAACAAAAACAACAAAACAACCCCCCCCCCCAAAAAAAACCAAAACCAAAAAATAAAAAAATAAAAACAGAGAACGGGGGGGGGGGGGGGGGGGAGGGGAGCTCACCTCATATGGTCTGAAAATATTTCTGGAAAGGAAAATTGTGTTGTTGTCCTTGGTTTAAACTTCAGTTTCCATGTGCCAAAGACAGCAATGAGCATGGTGCTGGGTCCAAACTGACCTCAGCATAGTCACACAGGAGTGGTTCACACCAGCAGAAGCAGGCCAGAGGAAAGCTGACTAAAGAAGGGGTCACCAAAAACCTAATTGCTCACAGACTTCTTTCTACCTGCACTGGACCAACCTCAACTTCTTGGTGGTGTGCTGAGAGCAAAGTGTGCTCCCTAACGTTCCTCATCAGAGTGAAGGACTTTTTAAAAATTCCTGCTTCGATGACCTTCATTAGGTGGGACAGGCAAAACTTTACTCTGAATCTTATTTACCAGAAAATTTAAAAAGCAAAAATAAAAATGGAATAGTAATATTCTGCCTTCTGATGAAGTACTAGGAAATAATGTCTTTTCTGTTGTTTGACCTTTCTAGAAAAACAAACAAAAACAACCAGGGTGATGATAATGACAAAGAAGCGGGGCCCACTAGGAGCAAACACTCAAACATGTAAGGGAAGAAGAGAGGAATGTAAAGTAAGTCTCTTAATTCTCTGTCTTCCTTTAAACTGATGCTAAAACCAAGATTAATGAATGCCACATAAAAATTCTATTATGGGTGAGCAGTAGAAATGGATATACTTAGCAGTCAAGGCAGATGTGGTGCTCCCATTCTCAATTTAGCTTCCCATCCTCCAAACAACAAATGGTGGCATTTCAATATTTAGGCAGTGACTCTAAAACTCTATCTCTGAAGGCTCCCAAACTGCGCAGGCCTTCTTTCCATTTTTATCATTAGGATTGCCTTACCTCAAAGATTTCACTTCACTCAAGCTCAGTTCTCAACACAGGGAATTTTGAAAAAAGGAAGTTATGTTCAGCCTGTAAAGAGGTAAACAAATGAACTCCTAAACGTATAGCGTTACTTAAAAACAAAAATAATGAAAGGCAACATGTCATTGCATAGGCCTAAGTGTTGCAGCCTGGCTAACAATGCCTGACCCCTGGCCTGCATCTGACCATGGAAGGTAGAAACTGTCTTCTGTCTAATATACAGGCATAACCATCCAAAAGTTAGAATTACAACAGCGGTTATCCGCTCTTCTATTCAGCCAGAGACCCTGGCTCCTTGGATCTACTACTTTAGAGACAGAAGTGGGAGGAGCTCTCTTCCACCTACTAAAGGCAGGGGGGTGGGGAGTGAAGCCAGGCTGCGGTGAGAAGAGACTGCAACTGGCACACAGCACACAGTTCACCAAGTGCTGACTCCCAGATAGGCAGAAGACAGTAACCCTAGCTGGGACTGGTTAAGTTACTGGTTAGGTTTGTCCTAGTTTCTTCATGTACTCTGGAGCTGGTCACATGCCTCTTCCTATAGAAAGCTATCAGGACCAAGGAGTAACTTTGTGAGGTTGGTTAACAACCAAGTTAGTTTTTTGTTTGTTTTGTTTTCTTTAGTTCAAGGGTTCCTTTAAAAAGGAATCAACAAATTTTATGTAATCTCACTGGTTATTGTTCTACTTTTACTATTCACTAGAAATATATCTAATTCATCTTCATTTTCATCAGAATCACATGCATAACAAGAGAGTATGTACTGCAGAAGACTACTGAGCAGCCAGGCACTGTTCAGCATATGAAAGGATATGTACTCCTTATAGTAATTTTTACCAAGCCAAAGGTCGAAAAGCACTCATTTTAGAGTAATGTTTTAAAATCCACTTTATAATTAGAAAACAAGACTGCTTTAAAAACTTAAAGGATGGAAATGTTATTACATGAAGGAGAGTGCTTCTCTTTAGGCAGGTCACAAGAGTCATCTCAGTATAATTAAATTCAACATGCTTGTGGGAAAAGAAAGCACAGAAATTAATCACAAGTCACAATTTTAGAAAAAAGATTAAAAAGTTAAGTGATGATAAAAACAATTATTCAAACACAAAAAAGCAGATGTTAAGGGAAAATTATAAAGTAGAATTAGCAGTTACAGAAAACTGCCCATAAGTTGTTTTTTAAATTTCTGAATCAGAAACACATTCCAGGCTTTTCCCACAAAGGATGCATTAGAAGAAGTAAAGAGATGGCAGGAAAGGTTATAACCAAGGGTCCACTGCAAGAGGTTTTAACTTTTCCTCCATCCCTTTTTACCGTCTGTCCTCTCACTCTGAATTTACATTCATGGTTTCCTCGTCTTTCCCTGATGGTCTTAGCGTTCTTTGCCTTGAATATTTTCTACTCCTTTTCTAAGGGCAACAATTTAAAAGCCCAATGATGTGAGGATAGGGATAATCAGCCTACTGTAACATTAAGAACCAAAATCATTAAAGCTGATCAGTAGATAAGGGAAACCCTCTAAAGCACAGCACACCCTGCATTTAGAACATCAGAATGGAATGAACGGTTTAAAAACTGGATTAGAAGAGAAAAATGCTAGAAATCACAGCAGCTGTTTTGTCAAAGGAGTGAATGAGCAAAGAAAAGCATAGCTGAACAAAAAGGCCCAGGTGGCACATGCAAACATCAGGCTAGAGGTCTATCTTGACTGATACAACCAGGGAGTTCAAGTGACGGGATTTTATACTTCACCTCAATAATCTAAATATGTCTTTAAGGGCAAAAATGTGAAGTCTGGTTATATGAGCATAGAAGAAATTAGAGCTTACTGTCAAATTATAAAAGAGAATGCATGTCATTAAAAATCACCATCACTCTATATAAAGAAAAGTGTAATAATCTAGGACAAAGTTATGACACCTCAAGATAGTTAAATGGAATGGATATCTACTCCCCACCAAGCTTCTGGCATTAGATGACAGAAGGGATGTAGAAAAGAAGTGAGCAATTGATACTACTTGAAAGTAACTAACCAGACTAACAAAATTTTAGCTTAAAACTTTTATAGGCTTGGGTGGCTCAGTGGTGGAGCATCTGCCTTTGGCTCAGGTCATGATCCCAGGGTCCTCGGATCAAGTCTCACATCAGGCTCCCTGAGAGGAGCCTGCTTCTCCTTCTGCCTATGTCTCTGCCTCTCTCTGTGTCTCTCATGAATAAATAAAATCTTTAAAAAACAAAACAAAACAAAACAACACCTTTCTGGTCTTGAATTTCACTTCAAATATTGAGTGCTTCTGGGGTGCCTGGGTGGCTCAGTAAGTTAAGTATCCAAGTCTTGGTTTCTGCTCAGGTCATGATCTCCAGGTCGGAGGATCAGCCACAAAGGGCTCTGCACTCTGCTTGGGATTCTTTCCCTTTCCCTCCACCCACCCCCCCCACCCCCATGAGTGTTCTTTTTCTAAAATTAATAAATCTTAAACAAACACAAAAATTGAGTACTTCTAATATAATCAGTGGGGTCTCCTAAGAGCTCCCAATCCAGTACTTTGCATATGCAAAAATATACTGATCAATTTAGGTATACATCTATTTGGCACCTCACTTTGTGGAAGCTTTTTTGCAAAAATGTGACAGTTAAGTATAATTTAAAACAAGCCAAAAATCTCTGAGTTTCCAATAAGAGTCTAGACAATGAAAAAATTTCTGAATTGGGGGGAGGGGGAGTTTTAAAGTCAAGAAAGAATTGAAATATTGTAAAGAATTTTCTATTTCAGGCACCTGGGTGGCTCAGTGGTGGACTGTCTGCCTTGGTCTCAGGTTGTGTTTCCGGAGTTGGGAGTCCCGGGATCGAGTCCCACATCTGGCTCGCCGCAGGGAGCCTGCTTCTCCCTCTGCCTATGTCTCTACCTTTCTCTGTGTGTCTCTCATGAATAAATAAAATCTCAAAAAAAAAAAAAGAATTTTCTATTTCATGGGGCACCTGGGTGACATAGTTGGTTGAGCATCTAACTTTTGGTTTTGGCTCAGCTTGTGATTTCAAAGTTGTAGGACAGAGCCCTGCATGGAGATCTGCACAGTCTGCTTGAGATTTTCTCTCTCCACCCCTCCTGCTCATGGTCTCTCTCTAAAATAAATCAATCTTTAAAAAAAATTTTTTTTAATTTTTCTATTCCAAATCTACAATCAACGTGAGACAAAAAGGACCAAATTTAGTCACTGTTGTATGCAAATTGGTTTGACTATAAAATTATCATTTATGGTACACTGAGAGGATATGACAAGGTTGAAGAGAACCTACCTACCACTTTTTTGAAGTCTGAAAAGTTTTCTACTTCCTCCTCCCATCCTTAATCACTATTACCTCCTCCGTCAATCAGTGTCAAACATGAAGACTAGCAGAAAGACCCTCTTATGTGCTTAGTGCTGTCAGCAAAAAAATAAAAATAAACTCAGAGCCTCCCTTGGACCTTCTGAAACTAACCCTGACCTAATAAACTGTCAAATGGTGACCACTCTTCAAATCAGGTCATCTTTTCAGATTCCATTGGTTTTGGAACTTAAGTGTAAGTCTTAGATGGTAACAATATACTAAGTAAGTTTAAACTTTATTTAAGCTCCAGTGCTGATTAAAAAATCAGTATGGTGAACAAATTCTGGGTCCAGGAGAGGAATGTTTATATGGAATCCACTAAGTTCTGTCCTCATCCTCGTTCTAGTTTACTCAGGGTCTGTCAGATACAAAGTAGAACAGGGAAAGGAAGTTAGCTGGGTAGCTGCTGCCTGTACAATACTTGCTACACAAGCGTGCGCGCGCTCTATCTCTCTCTCTCTCATTCTCTCTCTCTCTCACCAGGCAACAGCTAGTTCAAGTGGGAGATAAACCTGCCTTGGGAAATGGCTAAGGAGAAAGAGCTGACAAAGAGTAAGAAAGTATTTCTAGCTTCCTAGGAATAGGAAATTACATCCCACAATATAGGAAAAAAGCCATCACCTTTCTGAATGCAATGTTTTCAAATCTGCACAACAGGCCTCATGCAAGAAGGTTAAAGAGATGACCATAGAGCACACTCATCCAGCAGTTAGCCCATACCTGTGGCTTTACACTTCCCTCTCTGGACTATGTCTTCACTCTAAAAAACCAAGGAAAGAAAAATAAGTGGGCCATGCCTGTACTTCCCGTAATTCCAGATATGTACATCCTTTCCTAAGAAAATCCCACTTCTGTTATCATGGCCTAGAATTAAAACAAACCCCCCATCCAAACCTCCTCCTTCTCCCATTTTTAAAGTACACAATACCTTAAAATATAAATTGCATTTAGTAGCTCAAAATTAACTTTAAAAGATCATCAATTTAAAAGATGGCGAAATAAAAATACTAAAATACAGGCTTGTACTCAAATGTCGCAACAAATAGCAAAACAATGATTACAACTTATGAGATTGAATTCCAGTAGATTTAGGTCACCAAAAAAGTCACTTTTAGCATCTGCTTTTGGATGAGAAACTACTACAGAGCTAATAAAGGCCTTATTATTCTTTTAGCAATCAAGGATTATGTTATAAATGTGGAGAGACCATGCTATTTTCCCAAAGCAACCTTCCTGAATAGGTAGGAGCCAGGCCTAAAACTCTTCAAAGGCAACCAAGTTCCTGCCTGTGTAAATGCATCTCAGTGGCCCTAGGGCAGTGGTGAACCACTGAAACCAAAAAAAAATCAAAGATGGGGAAGTTAATTGGAGCTAAAAGCAAACAGAGGAACCACAAAACCAATTTGTTTTATTTTTAAACATTATCGAACAATCTTGCGAGTAAAAAATTGATTCTATAAAGCTGCCCAAATTCCTACAAACTTTCTTCTACATCCTCTGCCTGTTGGACCTCTGTTTGGCCCTGGCTAAAGACAGAGAATTGCCAAAAGTCATCAAGGATGAAGCCTACTTTGGAAAGTAAGAATTCTGAAAGACAAAGCCAGAACCAGAACTATGAGACACTGCACCCTACCTACCCCTCCTGAAGAAAAAGATGTTTCTTACCTAACAAAAAATAGGTGCTTAAGCACTTGACTTTCCATGTGGATCTAATTGGTTTCCAATTTGGCTAATGAAGCAGTGATGCTTCCAATCATTTTAAGACAAAAATCTAGATTAACAAAAAACCTTCCAAAAGCATTTACTTGGAGTTTCCTACATCATCAAAAGTTATTAAAAAGAAAAGAGCTTACATTTACTAAGTTCACAATACCTCACTTAATCCTGTATCACTATCACCCATTTAAAGTGGGGACTACTCTAAGTATTTAGTTGCTAAAATAATCAATATAAGGGATTCTAACCCCAGAATCCATGGTGTGTCTGTCTCTCTTGAGAAATGTGACCATCATCTAGGAGGTACAAACTTCTACTGAGGCAGTGTGTCCAGAGGGTTCTGGAATAGTGGTTACACATTGGAGGGCTGAGAGAAAGTTAAATTTCTACTTACTGGGGGACGTGGGTGACTCGGTCAATGAAGCATCTGCTTCTGGCTCAGGTCACAACCCCAGGCTCCTGGGATTGAGCCCCACATCTGGCTCCCTGCTCGTTAGGGAGCCTGATTCTCCCTCTCCCTGCTACTCCCCCCTACTAGTGTATGCTGTCAAATAAGTAAAAAATCTTTTTATTTTATTTTTTAAAGATTTTATTTATTTATGAGACACACACACACAGAGAGAGAGAGAGAGAGAGAGAGAGAGAGGCAGAGACACAGGCAGAGGGAGAAGCAGGCTCCATGCAGGGAGCCCGATGTGGGACTTGTTCCCGGGTCTCCAGGGTCAGGCCCCCAGCCTGAAGGCAGCGCTAAACCGCTGAGCCACCCGGGCTGCCCAGTAAAAAATCGTTTTAAAAGAAGTTCTATTTGTTCATTTTATTCTGGAAAACATAAAGGGCAAAGAAAAGACCTAAGAGTCTAGGAGTCATGTTTCCCAAAATGTCATATGAAACATGTATGGAACAGTTGAGAAACACTGCTGTTGTGTGAAACTGTGAGACCAGACTCAGACTGCATGCTAGCTGGGAAATCTCCAGGAGCAGAAAGCAGAAGAGAGACCTGGGATTATGAAGAAAGGCCAATGTATAAAAAGAGTGAAGGACACATATCTTGGTCCCAGAGAACACAGCAGCCCTACCCTAAGGGGGCTAAGAAACACCCTTATTGCCTAGCCAAGAGAAAGAGAAAAATCAATTCTTTAAAAAAAACCAAAAACCTCACTCTACTACTAAGTAACCGAACATTTATTTTTTTCTTTTAAGATTTAATGTATTTATTTGAGAGAGTGAGCAAGCAAGAGAGAGCACAAGGCAGGGTGAGGGACAGAGGGAGAAGCAGACTCCCCGCTGAACAGGAAGGCAGATGTGGGGCTTGAGCCCTGGACTCATGACCTGAGCTGAAGGCAGGCACTAAACTGGCTGAGCCACCCAGGCACCCCCACACAAGACTTTTTTTTTTTTTTTTATATATACTTTTTTATTTTTATTTATTTATGGTAGTCACAGAGAGAGAAAGAGAAAGAGGCAGAGACACAGGCAGAGGGAGAAGCAGGCTCCATGCACCGGGAGCCCGACGTGGGATTCGATCCTGGCTCTCTAGGATCGCGCCCTGGGCCAAAGGCAGGCGCCAAACCGCTGCGCCACCCAGGGATCCCCACACAAGACTTTTTAAAGGAAAATTCACACACACACACACAGGATCAGCACTATCTTCCCCTGCACAGACCCTTGCCACTTGAAGGAGGACAGTGGGAAGCTTTATACACAAGAAGGTATTTTCTTTAAAAGCTTTAGGTTTGTTTTTTCACATCTTTCATTTCTGTAGGGAACCAAACAAAATGCCATGTGCTCTCTAAGGAAGCTGAACCGCATTTGTCCTGTACTTCACGGGCTCCACAGAAGTCTGTTTCTGTTAACATTATCTCCACCTTTCTCAGTCACCATAAGGGGAGGTATAAAGGCGGTTCCAAAGACAGCTGAAAAAGAGTTCAGGGGGGAAAGGTGCACCAAAAGTGGGGCTGGGGTTGGGGGCACCACCCAAGGCAACAGAGGAGGAAAGGATGAAGGGCAAGCTAGCTCTGAGGAAAACAGGCAATATTAGTCTACTTGTGAAACATTAACGTGTTCAAACAGGACCTCCTACAGAGTTTAAAAATTGTACTTAGCAAGTCAATGGTACAAGAGACTCTGAAAGGCAGACCACCTATTCTCCAATTTCCTCAAGGAAGGATAAATAATTTGGAAAGAATTTATACTTGGTTTTGGAATTTATATGATCATGACATGTTTCAAAGACACAACAGCTGAGGCACCTGGTCGGCTCAGTCAGTAGAGCAAGTGACTCTTAAGTTCAAGCCCCACAGTGGGTGTAGAGATTACTTTAAAAAAAAAAAAAAAAAAAAGATGTAAGGGTGAATGAATAGCATTACCTCTCTGGACTGATACAAAAGCACTGAGATCTCCTACATGCTTTCCTTAATATAGGCAAAGTAATTAACCTTTTTTATTTCTCAGTTTTCTGTTGGCATAAAGAGCCTGTATGTTGAGTAAATGACAAAACACTATCCTTCCCCAGAAAGACGACCACTGACTCACTCACCAGCAACTCTTACATAGTATGCACTGAATCAAATTCTAGATACAGGGGCTGGTGGCAGACACAGTAATGTCCAATGACCTACATAAGGCCTGAACTCATGACCTTGGCCTCATTAGTCTGACTCACCAACTCTTACTAACTATTGTTAGTAAATGCCCTCAATACCTTGAAAAACTTCTTTCATATAAGGCAAGGAGTTAATGAAGAATTGAACCCTATACAGATTACAGACTTCCAAATCTTTTTAAAGACAGAAGTGAAAAAAATAAAAAATAAAAAAATAAAGACAAAAGTGTTTCTCCCTTAAACAGAGAAGTGAAGCTATTCAGGTTGAAGATAGAGGTGGACAAGCCAGGCCCCATCTTTTGCCTTTCCTGCACTCAGGGTAACCCCATATCTCCTGGGAGATATGAAAATAGGCCTGCATAATTCAAAAATAATAGACAATTCACCAATTTTATATCCAGCTTTGAGATGAAGTTTTTTTTTAACAAATTTTTCTATCTTTTTTTAAAAGATTTTATTGATTTATTTATTCATGAGAGACACAGAGAGAGAGAGGCAGAGACAAAGCAGAGAGAGCAGCAGTCTCCATGCAGGGAGCCCAATGTGGAACTCGATCCCAGGACTCCAGGATCATCCCCTGGGCGAAAGGCAGGCGCTAAACCGCTGAGCCACCCAGGTATCCCTCTATCTTTAGAATCTAACAGGTTTCCAGAAATCAAGGAATTTACGATGCCAACAATGATAATACATAAATGTGTGCATCCTTGAGTTGATAGAATATAGTATTTAAAATCTGTAAGCCCTGTATGCCTGGCTTGGCTCAGTTGGTAGAGCATACAACTCTTGATCTCGGGGTCGTGAGTTAAAAGTCCCATGAGTGGTGTAGAGCTTACTTTAAATAAACAAATCTGTAACCCTTATCACCTGGAAGTAGGGAGAAATATCCAGACATTCACAAAGCATCGGTAATTTTAAGAGCTAACATTTTTTGAGCATTTACCCTATACCATGTGGTGTTGTTTTGGGTGCTTTATATTTAAACCTCATATATAGCCTATCTCCATTTACAGATGAGAAAAGACACAAAGAAATGAAGTTAACTCTCAAGATCACACAAATCCAGGCAATGAAGAAGTTGGAATATATAGTCAGTTCGACCCTTGGGTGAAAGGCTGACGCAGGTTAAAATTGTCCACATTGGGATCCCCGGGTGGCGCAGCGGTTTGGCGCCCGCCTTTGGCCCAGGACGCGATCCTGGAGACCCGGGATCGAATCCCATGTCGGGCTCCCGGTGCATGGAGCCTGCTTCTCCCTCTGCCTGTGTCTCTGCCTCTCTCTCTCTCTGTGACTATCATAAATAAATAAAAATTTAAAAAAATTAAAATTGTCCACATTAAGATCATGCACACAAACCACAGAAAATGTTTAAATATGGAGAGACTAAACCATAATGTTGAGTCTGACCACTTTTTTAAGGCAAATCTTTTAAGTAGGTAAATATCCAAGGTTTCAATCATCACAAAAGAAATATGACTAAGGGTACTGAAAACCACCTGCTGTTAATCAGTATGTGTGACTCTGGGCAAGTTCATCAACATCTCAAAGTGTCAGTTTCTTCACTTGTACAATTAGAGAACTACGTACTTCCAAAGGAACCAAATGGATGCCCAGAATACAACCAAGCTGCTGCTGTACAAACTTCTAACTGGAAGAGGAAAGAAACAATGGAAATTAGGAAAATTGTGCTCTTTTAAAAAAAATGTGTTACCTTTTAGACTGCTTTGCAATACTCTTGCTTCTTTCTTTTTCCTGTTATATGGCTGATTCAATAAAAAGTTTGGGCTTAGTGCATTGGTAAACCACGTCCTCTCACCCGCATATCCTAGAAAGCCAAGTAACCAGATAAAAAGATCAAATGGGAAGCTTTCTTGGGCTGCCGAGCTCATCATGATGCAAAATTTCACCAGGGCCTAGTGTTAAAATCCAGTAGAGCACTACTCCAATCCATCTACCTTCCTTAGGAACCTATAGCAGGGGAACTGCCACTAGATTCTAATCCAGGATCCTGGGAATACATCACAACTAACTGCAGGTAGAATCTAACATTAAATGAAATAAAAATGTGTGAGAGCACTCAGCAGCAAATAGGTGGACCTAAGACTGAATGACCATAGAGAAACTAACCTTTATTTCCCTCATCCGTAACCCTGAGGTGGCTAGGTGGATTAAAGAGACATACTGAAGCACAATGTAAAATTCCCTGTTAGTTCCTCATTCCCAGAGCATCTCCTTCCACTGTAATTTTGCTTGATGTTGAACAGTCCAGGTCCTACACCTACATCAGGCTTAGTTCTGACTTGTCTAGGTTAGTAGGGATAAAAGTTAACACTTTCTTTGTGGAGTCCACAAAAATCTTTTTCCCCCCTTGTGACACTTGTTTTATGGCTACCATTTCCATGATTCAGGCTTAAGTGTGTAGCTTCTAACTCTTTATTGACTATCAATGGTGTTTTTCCTGACCCTGGTAGAGAAATTTATAAACAGATCTCAATCTCATCTCTTTCTCCAATGGCCAGTATGTGCTCTTTAGTGGTAACAATTTTTTTCCAGCTTAAAAAATTGTGGTCAAATGCACATACATAAAAGTTACTGTCTTGGGCAGCCCGGGTGGTTCAGCGGTTTAGCGCCGCCTTCAGCCCAGGGCTTGATCTTGGAGACCCGGGATGGAGTCCCACGTCGGGCTCCCGGCATGAAGCCTGCTTCTCTCTCTGCCTGTGTCTCTGTCTGTGTCTTTGCCTCTCTCTCTCTCTCTCTCTCTGTCTCTAATGAATAAATAAAATCTTTTTAAAAATAAATAAAAGTTACTGTCTTAATTCATTTTTAGGTGTACAGTTCAGTATTAGTATATTGTGTATCACAGCAACAATTTAAAAAAACTTTCCTTTTCCATCAAGATTGTTAAACTGGAGGGCGTCTGGCTGGCTCAGCTGGTAAAGCATGTGACTCTTGATCTCACGGTTGGAAGTTAGTTAGAGCCCCATGTTGGGTGTAGAGATTACTTAAAAAAAAAAAAAGGTTCTTAATCCGGAACTCTCACATCTTTTAAAAGTCCATACTTGAGCTTTGAGGAAGGGGGAATAGGTCTATGAATCCTATGATATTTTCTTCCTAAATTGCAGGAAGATATACATGAGGTTTCCTGAAGAGAGAATCCATAGCATTATCACAATCTCTAAGGGGCTCATAGCTACTGTTAGAATGTTCCCTTCTGACTCTCTTTGCTGCAAGGCAACAAAACAGTATGTTAGATAGACTCGATGCGATGTTATTTGAATGCCCTTGAGTGAGTCACTTTTTTCTGGGCCTCAATTCCCTGATCTATAAGACTATGTAAGACCGTGCTAGACTAATCCAGACTATCACTAAATCATCTAAAAATTTAATTCTATTTTCTCCAAACTGATTTTAAAGTTATCCAAGTTCTAGTTCAGTCCCTACCACATGTGAGATACAGCCAGGAGAAACTAAGTATAAACCTAATTTCTAAATTTTTGTTAATGAAATAATTTCAAATGCTACCAAACTGAGAACAAGTAACAAGTCCTTCCTTTTCTATTTATATATCCTCAAAGTACCTGGAATAAGATGACACATATCAGACCTTTAACTGTTGAAATGAGTTCCCTAGTTTATCTGCTCTAATTTATAAATTTTACACTAATGTTTTCTTAAACAGATATCTACAGATAAGTATTTGTACTTTTTAGTAAAAAGACTTTTTTTCCCTTTAAATTGTGGTATTTGGGTAAAAACATTATGAGTAGTCCTTTTTTACAGAAGTAATATTCTCCCTTTCTACTTCCTCAATTAAAAATTTTTATTTATTAATTTTCACATAAAACATTCCCTACCAGGCTTTTCTCTATCCATACATACTCAAAATACAATTATTATCAAATTACAGATTGTACTGTATATACTACTGCATAACATACTTTTCTCTCTCAACAATTATAAACATTTTCTTGTGAATAACCCATATTTAAGAATCAAGAGTCACAACTGGCCTGAAGACTGACTTTGCCAAAAGCATCCTTTCACAACCAATAAATATAAAACCTTTTTCATAAAGTCAACATAATTATTAAATCCCTTGAAACTTTTTTTTTTTTAAGATTTTACTTATTTATTCATGAGAGACACAAAGAGAGAGACGCAGAGACACAGGCAGAGGGAGAAGCAGGCTCCATGCAGGGAGCCCAATGTGGGACTTGATCCCTGAACTCCAGGACCACACCCTGGGCCAAAGGCAGGCGCTAAATCGCTGAGCCACCCAGGTGTCCCTGAAACTGCTCTTAAAAAAACAAAACAGTAGTACTCTAAAGTTGAATGGGGATGGGTGAGTTGGGCTTTGTTCTTCCTTTCCCTGATTTACCATCTCTGGGTGGCAGGGGGGCACAGCTAATGAAGTGTCCTAGTGTTGATTTCGGCTCAGGTCATGGTCTCAGGGTCATGGGATCAAGCCCCATGTCATCAGGCTTCACACTGGGTGCAGAGTCCGCTTGGGACTGTCTCTCTCTCTGTTCCTCCTCTCCCTCTAAAATAGAGGGGTGCCTGTGTGGCTCAGTCATTTAAGTGTCTTGACCCTTGGTTTCAGCTCAGGTTGTGATCTCCATTTCTTGGGATGGAGCCCCAGAGCACCCCAAGTTGGGCTGTACTCTCAGTAGGGAGAGTCTCTCCCTCTGCCCCTCCCCCCATCATGTCTCACTCACTCCCCCTCTCTCTGAAACAAATCTTTCTAAAAATTAAATTAAATTTAAAAATCTTAAGAAAAAAATCCTGATCTGCCATCTCTTCTCCTGTTTAGTTATCTTTCCATATTACTATATACATACCTAAATAAGAGGCATCCCATTTTTGAGGTGGTTCGGTGAGACATATATGAATGCAAAATACATTTTTAAAAATCTCTCTTCCTGAGGCACCTGGGTGGCTCAGTAAGTTAGGTGTCTGACTCTTGGGTGTCGGCCCAGGTCTTGATCTGAGTCGTGAGTTCAAGCCCTCCATTGGGCTCTGCACTGGGCTTGGAGCCCACTTAAAAAAAAAAAATTATGGGGCACCTGCATGGCTCAGTCAGTTAAATGTCAACCTTCAGCGGGTGGGGTGGGGAGGTCATGATCCTGGGGCCCTGGGCTTGAGCCCCACATCAGGCTCCCTGCTCACCGGGGAGCCTACTTCTCCCTCTACCCCACCTCACTTGTGCACTTACTCTCTCAATAAACAAAATCTTTAAAAAAAAATTTTTTTAAGTCCTTCATCCTGCATCATTCCAAAATGCCTATACTGTCAAATTAATTCTCAATCCCCATTAAGTATTCCCCTCCTCTTCCCCATACAGCTCTCTACTGGGGGGTGGAGTGGGGTGTCGGAATCTCATTCTGTCTTTAGCTCCTCCTGTTTCCTTGGCAGCACTGTCAGTACTGGGCAACAAATTGCTGGATGTAGCAGTAGCAATTTACATATGGTAGCCAAGCTAGCGTGCAGCTTTCTTTGGGCAGAACTGCTAACTCTTCTATGCATCTTTCTAGTTTGAACCCAATGTTCCAGGCATATCAATGTTAAATATTTGCCTAGTGACTTCCACCTTCAAACAACAGGGAACCATGCACAAAGAAGTCAGAAGGAGCAAAAATTCCCCATTGTGTGGAGAAGTAGGGGCTCTACAGACACAGACAGGGCCTAGCTATAAGGACTGAGACCCTGAACAAAAGTACCTAATCCAAACACAAGGGTTCAGTCATTCTACTTTCCCATAACATTCATGTATCACTCGCTCAAATTTGGCATGTTCTAAGACCACCAGTTCCGCCTTAGTTTCCCTGCCCTGCCATAAGGCCAAATCTGTCTCATCTAGTGAGTCACTTACTGCTCCTCTCTCCAAATGCATTTTCATTTCAGCCCACTTGTGCAGCTCATCAGGGCTGCACCATATGTTAGTACCATGTAGGCAGAATGTGACTAATTTTTTTCTAAAACACTGTCAGAGTTACTTTTAAAATTACCTTATAATCTTGATGTCTCTAACGACTCATTTTTATAATGCATAACCTTCTGGAAATGACTTTATAATTATTTTTCTGAGCACTTAAAGGAGATGATTCTTCAGGATTTTCACTCCCATTTTTCAGACAAGGGAACTAAAGTGAAGAGAACAGATTAAGAGACCCATGTTCCACCACTAACTAGTGAGGGTTGTACTTTCTGAAATCACAGCACTCTATTTGGTAAAATAAGTCACTTTGTAAAATGCTTTTGGAGGGGGGTTCAAAATATTAATTTGCTTTTATTTTCTGATGTGATTATTAAACTTCAGATACCACAACTACTTGCAACTAATTCTGATGACTAAATGGCCTCATGATATCCACTAAGTCGTTTTAAGAGAGGACTGAATGAGCCAGAGACCACAAATGTTTTTCTAATTGGTAAAGACCATAAACGGGTGAAACTAACATTTTGAGAGTAAGAGAGATACTGAACTTGCCTACTTTGGGCAATCTGCCTCTTTTCCAAAAATAATGGTTCCTGGATTTGAGAATTAAACTTACCTCAAGAAGGTTTCTTAAATTTTCCATTTCAGATCATATACATTCATTCAAGTAACTGGAGTGGTAGTTTGTCATTGCATTAAGATCTCTATGTCCACTAAAAACATTCTTCAGTGGATAATATCACTCGCAAAAGCTAAAAAAGGATCCCAAGTATCTTATCAATATTGAAAATTGCACATACCCTTTGAATTCAGCTATTCCAATTCTAGAAATACAGCCTTCAAATACACTTGTATCTGATGTACACAAAGTATGCAAACACGCATTAATGAGAACACGGTTTATAATAGAGAAAACTGGAAACATGCATGCCCATCCGTTGGGTGCTGGTTAAATAAATTATAGTATAGCCCTGTCATAGAATGCTGCAGCTATTTTGGGCACCTGGGTGTCTCAGTGGTTGAGCATCTGCATTCGGCTCAAGGAGTGATCCCAGCGTTCTGGGATCAAGTCCTGAATTGGGCTCCATGCAGGGAGCTTGCTTCTCCCTCTGCCTATGTCTCTGTCTCATGAATAAATAAAATATTTAAAAAAAAAAAAAAAAAAAGGAATGCTGCAGCTGTTAAAGAGACTAAGGCAATTTCAATACACTAGACTAAGGACTGATCAAGAAGATAAATTTAGGGATCCCTGGGTGGCGCAGCGGTTTGGCGCCTGCCTTTGGCCCAGGGCACGATCCTGGAGACCCGGGATTGAATCCCATGTCGGGCTTCCGGTGCATGGAGCCTGCTTCTCCCTCTGCCTGTGTCTCTGCCTCTCTCTCTCTTTCTCTCTGTGTGACTATCATAAATAAATTAAAAAATTAAAAAAAAAAAGAAGATAAATTTATATAATACAAAAAGAATTACATAGGGCTTATATATAACAAAGTAGGTCTGGAAGGATAAAGAAGAAAACTGCCAACAAGGTTGCAGAGGTGGAATATTGGCTGAATTGTTTAAATATAAATGTTACCTAGTCTACAAAAAAAAAAAAAAAGTCTACCTACAAAACTAGGTAACAAAATATTACCTAGTCTTTCTTTAAAAAAAAAAGAAAAAAAAAAAAAAACTAGGAAAACTCCTCAAACTATGAGGGGACAAAGTAAAGAAAAAACCCAACCTCGCTCTATTCCAAAACGAGTACTTTGTTTTGCATTTTTTCCTGATTTGCCTGAAACTTTTGTGTGGAAACAGCCATCGTGCAAGTGAAGCAGCAAACACACAACATGTGAGTTGGGTAAGGACATTACAACATCTGAAATTATCCCAGCAACTCAACTGATGTTCACACAGCTTGGACTGTAAACCTTATGGCTGGCCTATTTACAAAGTTTGGAGCTATTTTCAATCACTCAGCTGTATATCTTATATGTACATTTTCTTCAATCAACCTTTCCTGCCAGGCAGAGTGCAACATTAGCTGGCTTCCAGTAAGGAAGGCAAGGGACAGGGTGAGATAATATGTCAAAACAAGTTCTATAAATACAGCTTTTGGCCTAGTATCTCAAAAAGGAATCAAAACAGCTTCAAACTTAAAGAGAAAAATCCTACAGTCCTGCAATATCCTACTTGAAGGCTCCAGAGAACAGAAGAGGCCAAGGATCTAGATCTTGTTTCTCACACAGTATCTTGTCTCTCTCTCCCTAATCTCTGAGGGAGGTTAAGATCAAATTGCAGGTATTATTCCAAGTCAGCCTCTCCGCTTCTCTTACCCCCACAACACCCAACACACCAGTATCATTTCACTGAGCTTACTCCACCTCTTAGGCAGACATCCCCAATACACACAACATACAACAGCCCCTCCACAGCACCTAGCATCTAACTCCTAACATCTCCCAAACCCTTGACCAAGCAGCCAAGACCCCTGCCTGTCCCATCTGCCCCAACCTCACCCCAAACACATGGGCACTCAAGCAGGAGGCTTCCATATGGTCTTGTTGCAGGAAGTTTATCTTGTTTTGTTGAGTAGCAGGAAACTTTAACCTTTCTGCTCTAAATATTGTAACCCTACAAAACAACTTTTCTGTGGAGATGCTTCTTGAGATAGTTCAGTTATATGCCAGAAATTACAAAACTTACATTTTGCTTCAGCCAATCAGGGAGTATGTTTGGCAAAGCTTGATTCATCCCCAAAGGGTATACAGCCCTGGGGCAAATTCTAAATACCTCCTTAACACTGTCACTTTTTTAAAAAGTGACTTCAATTACCATCCTTTCATCACTCTTGACCTGTGCTCCAAAAGTGTTCCTCACATTTAAATACCCATTTACATGATCTCCTTCATCTCCTCAAACCTTTACCAAAAAAGAATCCCATTCTTCCACAAAATTAACCTTGTCAGTACTTTGATTTCATTTTTACAAACAAACTCTGTATAAAATGGGAGCTCTATCAATCAAAAAAGCGTATGAAAAGATCCACTATATACCCAGAACTAGAGAGGTCACAAAAAAGGCCCAACCCCTGTCCTTAATGAGTTTTTAGTCTGGTTCAGAAGACGTGACTTACAAACAAAAAGCATAGGACAGCATATATCCAAGGGAAAGCATATATGCCAAGGGAAAATCCACTGCTATCCATGTTAGAGAGACTAAAACATCTCAGGAGAGCTGATTCCCATTTCTCTAACTCAAATTTTTGTGCTATTCAAATCACATGGTCTAGGAAAGACCTGGTCTAGGAAAGGTCTGCTCAAATTACTCTGCCTACCAATAATTCTCCCAACATCATTCCTTTTGAACAGATCTCCCCATTACCCTGTTACACTCACCCAGATCATTTAATGGATGAGGTAAAACTTGCCAAATCCACCCCCCTTCTCACATCCCCCCTGTCAAGACATCTCCTGATGGGGATGCCTGGGTGGCTCAGCAGTCTGTCTTCAGCTCAGGGCGTGATCCTGGAGTCCTAGGATTGAGTCCCACATCAGACTTCCTGCATGGAGCCTGGTTCTCTGTGTATGTGTGTCTCATAAATAAATAAAATCTTAAAACAACAACAACAACAAAAAAAAACCTAAAGTTAATTCCACTTCCAATATCTTCAATAAACAGGTAGGCACTAGCAGAGATAAACTAGTAATTCTAGGGATATTCCATGAACTTGCTATTTATTTGCCTTGCAGGTTCCTATCATCAATAAATGAATTAGTTGACAGTGAAGTGCAAAACTAAAGCCAATCATTTTCATGAGGAAATTCTAAAATTAAAATGGGTTAGACTAATTCACAATTCAATAATCCTAATATTCCATATATGTTAACAAAATTAATAGACAAAGGGCAGCCCAGGTGGCTCAGCAGTTTAGCGCCGCTTTCCACCCAGGGCATCGAGTCCCACGTCGGGCTCCCTGCGTGAAGCCTGCTTCTCCTCTGCCTCTCTCTCTTTCTTTGTGTCTCTCATGAATAAATAAATAAAATCTTAAAAAAAAATTAATAGACAAAATTTACTATAAGCCTTATACCCTACACTCACACACTGGAGTTACACCACCATTTTCTAATCCCAATTTTGCTGCTTACTAGCCAGGTAACTAGGGAAAAAACTGTTTAACTTCATTATAACTGTTTCCTTACCTGGAAATAGCTATAGTAACAGTATCTACCTTACAGGGTGTCTGTTAGAATTAAAGGATTTACATACATAAAGAATTCAGAACAGTGCCTGGCGCACACAAAGTGCTCAATAAATGTTTGCTATTATTAACAGGCACTAAGGTTGGTGCCTATTGTGAAAAAGGATGAATCCCGAAAGTTTTATTCTTTGATAAGATGATTTTATCTTTTCAAAATGGAGTAACTAAGATTCTACAGAAATATTTATTAAAAGGTGGGTGTAAAAAAAAAAGATGGGGTGTTGAGCACCTGGGTGGCTCAGTCAGTTAAGCGTCTGACACTTGCTCACAACTCAGGTCTTGATCTTAAGGTTGTGAGTTCATGGCCCACACTGGGCTCCACACTAGGAGTGGAGCCTAGTTTAAAAAAAAAAAAAAAAAAAAAGAGTTGAGGGGAATGGATACAAAAGCAATGATTTGCTGACCCATCTTCGACCTCCAACTAGGCTTGTTAGCAACCAGTCTAAGTGTAACCTTCATTAGGAAATACTGAACCACTTGTTCTAAGAACATTTACTTACTCAATTTGTAAACATTTATTACCTCTATCATACCAAAAAGAAAAATTGTTGAAGCTTTCAAAATGAAAAAAAAATATAAATAAAAGGAGACCAGGAAAATTATAGATATGCGCGCGCGCGCACACACACACACACACACACATTTTTAAATACCAAAAACAAAGGGAAAGCTGGAATTGAGATATGCTAACCAGTGTCCTTTACTGAGGCTGAGCTGAAAAATCAAAGAGCTGTCACTGATTTTAATCTCTAATGAGAGCCCCTATAGAAGGTGTATAGTGATTCAGAGTATAAATGGGAAAACATCAGTAGGATGGTAAAATGAGATGGGCACTAAGAGTTGCCAAGAAGGGGAGGGTGAAGCCAATTTAAAGCCATACTCAACAGAATTTTAGAAGGTTATTAAGTATGCAAGACCCGCCAGAGAGCACCAGGTCTCAAATGCTAAACAAACACATACACCCAAAGCCAACAATGGACAAATCACTAAACAGATTCCTAAGTGATTTAAAGCCAGAAAACATCAGCAAATGGTCACAGGAACTCCTACCACACAGCCACAGGAAAAAGCTGCCTCAGTTAACTTTGTTTCTCCAGCATTTAAAGTCCTTTTCTCTCTTCAACAGCCACAGTAACAAATATGTGCAGAGAATTGTCTCATCCTTACTCAGCTGACAAGTTCTATTCCCAACTCTGCATGCTTATGACTCACGGGGGGGTGAGGGGGGAGGGGAGTAAAAGCAAAGTGTAAAACAAAGAAACAAACTTGAATTTAGACTTAAGTTGACTGAAAGTTCACTTCTGCCTAGTTAGAAGATCTTATAACAAACCAAGAAAATGATCTTTTAAAAATAGAGTAATAAACCAAATACTCTTTGAAAATCTGTCTACATGTCACATTCCCTACTATTCCTTAAATAGACATGACACCAAAAAACATTACAAGCCCTCTGTAAGGCCAAACTTTACAAAGCACTCTGAATCCATGCAACACAGCATAGGACGCTTGTTGCAAAGCCCAAAACAACAGGGCACTTCCCACAGTTCCTTTCCCAGCAAAGGGCCAAGTTAAGAGACTTAGCCCTTACTACACCCTCTTCCAAAAACACATGTACAAAATCATTTAAGGAGGTGGAAGTATCTCAGTCTTTTCTACTTAAATTTTATATCAGGAAATTTGTGTGCCAAACAAGGAGTTCATTTCCACCCCTAAGAATTGATCTTTGTGACTCGTAAAAAAATAAAAGGAAAAAAATACTATTTTTTAAAAAAAGATAAGTTTCTAAGAGAACAACCCAAAGACCATTTCTAACTCTAAATTTACCACTTTGGCTTTCCTCCCTACAACATATTTTGTTAAATAATACAAATCTTGCCTCCTTGCCCCATCCCCAAGATTCTGAAACAGTCTCTACAATTTATAACTGACAAAACAGAGAAGACAAACAAATCACCTTTTACTTGAAAACCTCAGTCCTCCACAGAAACGTATACAAACAGACAGATGGACGCACGTAAGAACACAAACTGCGAGCCCTGCTCAGGCCTGAGCCAATATCGGGTGCACAGGGCAGCCACACTGCCTAGCTAGTGGGCTGCTCCTGCTGCTGCTGTACAAATATAGAAAGCTGAAAAGTGGAACAGCAGCTTCAGCAGAACAGATTCTGCTCCGTGCTCAGAGAGGGAGGAGCAGGGACCTGAACAGCTTTACCCATACATGGTTGCTGAAAGGGGGCCATTAGTAAAAGCCCAATTATCTCACACACATGCATTCTGTTCACATGCTCCAGACAAAAACCAGAAACCCAGAGGCTGGTACTTGTAGAAGGGTTTGAGAGAATCTATTTCAGTTAAGGAACTTCTCAATAATTTCAGTCACTTACACCAAGAATCCCCCAGCCATGGCAATAGAAAAGGCAATGTGAAAACTTTACTAGGTCAGATTCTTACTAGATTGGCAGTAGAGGTGAGGCTTAATGTGATGTGTCATTTAAATTTTTTTTTTTTTAAGATTTTATTTATTCATGAAAGACAGAGAGAGATAAAGACATAGAGGGAGAAGCAGGCTCCCTGCAAGAAGCCTGATGCGGGACTCGATCCCGGATCCCGGGATCACACCCTGAGCCGAAGGTAGACGCTCAACCGCTGAGCCACCCAGGCATCCCTTAATGTGTCATTTAAATTATGAAGTTGAACACAGAAACAAAAGGTTATTCCCCATTTGTGTGAACAACCCTAACCTTCACTCACCCTTTGCTGTTTACAGAATCAAGATCTCATTCCAACTCTAAGACTATGGGGGTGGGGACTGATGTTACAAGTTAAAATAAATTCTGATGTAATTTTTTAAAGATTTATTTTAGGGGGAAGGGGCAGAGGGACAGAATCTCAGACTCCATCATCGAGCATGGATCCTAATGTGGGGCTCAATCTCACGACCCTAAGATCATGACCTGAACCAAAATCATGAATTGAACATTCAACTGACTACTGACTGAGTCACCTAGGAGCCCCTCTGATGTTAATTTTAAAAACATAATTTCCAGGAAGCCCTGGTGGCTCAGTGGTTTAGCGCCGCCTTCAGCCCGGGGTGTGATCCTGGAGACCTGGGATCAAGTCCCACATCAGGCTCCCTGCATGGAGCCTGCTTCTCCCTCTGCCTGTGTCTCTACCTCTCTCTCCTTCTGTGTCTCTCATGAATAAATAAATAAAATCTTAAAAAAAAAAAAAACATAATTTCCCAGGATGCTAGTTTAATCAGAAGCCAAATATTTATTTTACAAAAATTCCTTTGGTTAGAGCACCTTCATTCAGATTCATCTCAATGTGAAGTGTATGAAAAGATCAATTTCTGGCTAGAGTGAGTTTTCCCCAAGATTAAAAATACATGGCTGATTGGCTCAAATGATTCCATACTTTAGCTCATAATGAATACTATATTCAGTATTACAGGGGCTGCAATACAAACATAAATGGTACTATCACTGACTTCCAATACTTAATATTTAGTTCTTAGGGATGATTAATACATGAGATAGCATCTGACTAGTGTTAAAATGTGGGGTACCAGGGATCCCTGGGTGGCTCAGTGGTTTAGTGCCGCCTTCGGCCAAGGGCGTTATCCTGGAGACCCGGGGTCAAGTCCCACATCGAGCTCCCTGCATGGAGCCTGCTTCTCCTTCTGCCTGTGTCTCTGCCTCTCTCTCTCTCAGGAATAAAATAAAATATTTTAAAAAAATACGGGGTACCAACTATAAATGCTTTACAAATTAAGAAAAAGGATGCCCAGACCTAGATTCTTCCACATGTCCCACCTACTAGCACTCTAAGGGCACCTGCTATTACTTTAAATGTGAGGCCATAATATTTGAACTAGATGATTTCTTTTTTTTTAAGACTTATTTATTTGTTTGTTTATTCAGAGAGAGTGAAAGAGAGGCAGAGACACAGGCAGAGAGAGAAGCAGGCTCCATGCAGGGTGCCTGACGTGGGACTCGATACCGGGTCTCCAGGATCACACCCCGGGCGGCAGGCGGCGCTAAACCGCTGCGCCACCCGGGCTGCCCAAACGAGATGATTTCTAAGGTCCCTCCATTTCTGAAATTGAATCTATAATTTAAAAATGTATAGTTTCTGTTGACTTCAGAGAAAATATATTCTAAAAACAGAAAAATGAATTCAGACTATAACTTAGCATCTACTCTAACATCTCTCACATCAAACTTTCAGGAACATATTCTTCTATCTCAGAAATCTCTGCCTAGTCTTCTAAGGAAACTTTACATCGCCTTTAAAAGGAGGGAAAAGGGTGGAGGGCGCGCCTAAGTGGCGCAGTCCATTAAATGTCTGACTCCTGATTCTGGCTCAGGTCATGATCTCAGGGTCATGAAATTGAGTCCTATGTCAGGCTATGCACCAGGCATGGAACCTGCTTAAGATGATTCTTTTTCTCTCTCCCTCTGTCCCTCGACCCTCCCTGCTCTCTAAAGAAAAACAAGTGTTGATGCTGATATAGTCTGAGATATTTGATTACAAAACACACCAGTCACTCAGCTATGAAGGGGAACTCCAGAGAACAAAGGCCTGCCTAGTTCCTTCCTATCACAGAATTGTCTGGTATATACGTGTGCATTAGACCAAGCTTATGGGGCATAAATACACTAGGGAGCCCCCCCAGCCTCCCTGAAACTTAAGAAAACTTTTCAAATTCTCAAGATAGGAGTTATCCACCATAATTACTTGCTCTAATATATTTTATCAGAAACTAACCATTTGGAATTTTGCCATTTTCTCTTTGTCCCTAGTAGGTAATGTAGTAATGATGAGCAAAGAACGCTAAATGACAGCAAACTTGATCTCTCAATCCCACTACCTAGATTTCCTAGTGCACAAGGCAGAGCCTTGTCCATACCATCTGATATACTGAAAAAAGAAAAGAACACATCAGGATTCCAGAAGTAGAGGCACTTTAATATCCAACAAAACATACACATGCAAGCGTTCAACATTTTATTAAAAACTTTTAATTGTATATACTGGGTTTATTTTCTAACTAGTTCTTCTGAGCAGCCTGTTTTAGCAACTTTGATTTCCCAAAAAGTAACTTACTGCAGATTAATATGCTATTTTTTGAGTAAGAGCATATTACCCCAATAGCTTTAATTATCTATTACATACTTTCCCAAGGTTACTTATGTGAAGACAACTAAATAAAAATAAAGAACACAATGCAAAAGACCACAACTGTATATACTAAGAGTAACCAAACTATAACTTCAAAATCAAAAAGGCTATAACCACTTATAGTGTGGCCTTGGGCTAATCATTTGTTTCTTTTTTTTAAGATCTTATTCATTCATTTGAGATGGTGGTGGGGAGGGGAGAGAGAGAGAGACAGAGACAGAGAGCATGAGCAGGGGTAGACGTAGAGGGAGAGGGAGAAGCAAGCTCCCCTCTGAGCCGGGAGCCCAACATGGGACTCCATCCCAGGACCCGGAAATCATGACCCGAGCTGAAAGCAGACGCTCAAACATCTGAGCCACCCAGGCGCCCCGGGCTAGTTATTTCTTTCTCATTTCCTCAAGTGAAAAACAGTCCCAGAGCAGAAGACCAGTCCATATCTAAGGTCCACAGACCTAAAGAATTCATGGATAGTTTATGAATATTCCGTAAATTCCTTTATATTATGTGCAAAATTTTACATATACATGCAGAATGTATTTATGCACAGTTGACCCTTGAACAACATGGGTCTGAACTGCACAGATCCACTTACTTGCTGATTTTTTTGGATATAGTATAGTACTGTAAATGGATTATCTTCCTTATGATTTTCTTAATAACACTTTCTTTTTTGTAGTTTATTGTAAGAATTCAGTATATAATACATATAACATACAAAATGTGGGTTAACTGTGTTATCGCTAAGACTTCCCAGTCAACAGTAAGCTATTAGCAAAGTTTCTGGGGCATCATGTGTTTTTTTTTTTTTTTAAATTTATTTATTTATTTATTCATGAGAGACAGACGGGGCGGGGGGTGGGGGCAGAGGGGATCCCTGGGTGGCTCGGCGGTTTGGCTCCTGCCTTAGGCTCAGGGCCTGATCCTGGGGTCCTGGGATTGAGTCCCACATCAGGCTCCCTGCGTGGAGTCTGCTTCTCCCTCTGTCTGTCTCTCTCTCTGTGTGTCTCTCATGAATAAATAAATGAAATCTTTAAAAAAAGAGAGAGAGAGGGGTAGAGACACAGGCAGAGGGAGAAGCAGGGTCCCAGCGGTGAGCCTGATGTGGGACTGGATCCCGGGACTCCAGGATCAGGCCCTGACCTGAAGGAAGATGCTCAACTACTGAGCCATGCAGGCATCCCAGGGTATCAAAAGCTTTAAGTGGGTTTTCTACCATGCCAAGGTCAGCATACTCCTAATCTCTTCATTATTCGAGGGTCAACTGTACTTTTTTTACTTCTATTTATAGGGAATTAGGTCCATAACTTTTTACAGGTTTTCAAAAGCGGGGGGGGGGGGGGGGGGGGGTCCGTGTTCCAAAACAGACTTAAGACTAAACAATATACAGTCTGTTCTACCTCTAACATCCTTTTATCTCCTCTTATACTTCCTGGTCCAAAAAGAAGGGAGTCCTCATGACTAAACCCAGTCAAGAATAAACAAGTTACCCTGGCCAAGAAATTACTCAAAATAACGTATTCAATTTAAAACTGAACCTGAATTGTTTTTAGGTGACAGACTAACATTATAATACTTAAAAAAAAAGTTTTCAAGCAAATGTTAATACTATAGCTCTTCTCAGGAGGCTTACATGAGAACAGAATTCCTCAGGTGCGTTAGGGATATCCCACTATATAGTTCCTCTCTTACCAGGTGCACATTTTAAAAAGGTAAAGCTTCTAGTTTCCTACTTCTAATTCTATCCTGTACCAAAGAAAGTAACAGGAGACAAGTACAGAGGAAAAAAACTGGAGCATGGAAGATTGCAGTGAAGGAGACCGATAACAAGCAACCAAAGAAGCTACCCATCCTGTTAGCAATATATGAGAATGGTCACTGCCTAATATCTCAATTTGTAAAAAGTATATTAGACAAAAGAAGAAATTAGCCTCCCACTAAGACAATAAGAGAAAAATGCGTGTCTGTTACTGAACAACTTAAGCCTAAAATTTTTAGGTTCTCATGGCAACCTAAGTCATCACACTGCACATACTGTATATAAAGCACATATTTAGAGGCTTAACTAGTAAACTCAAAATGTGACATATGTGCAATGTGGGCGACAATATTATTCTGGGAACTTTAACTTTAAAATCTTCCAACTTTATTCTGCAGCCCCAAAGATGATATAATAGAGTGAACTATGCAGAAGATGCAAGCTCAAGGAAGAGGTACAAAGAACATAAATAGAAGCAAAGAGATGAAAGGCAAGAAAATCAGGCTATCAGAAAAAGTTTCTGAACATGACTCCCCTACTGTGAATCAACCTGTAAATGGAGGCTTAAAAAACAAGACTGCTAGTGAGGACACATATTAAGATAGCATTTGGGACAGTCCTTCATGTGGGTTCAGACAAAAGAGACACGGTCACAGACCAGACAGACTGCTTGGTAAACATGGCACTGACTGAAAGGCCCCTGGAGAGACTGGGGTTCTCTTTCTCACTCTTTTCTAGGAGCTCATGGACTATGGCCACTTAGAATTAAGAAGTAATTTTCTGGGGTGCCTGGGTGACTCAGTCGGTTGAGTGTCCAACTTGATTTTTGACTCAGGTCATGATCTCGAGGATGTGAGATCAAGCCCCACATAGGGCTCCATGCTCAGTGGGGAGTCTGCTTGAGATTCTCTTTCTCCCTCTCCCTCGCACTCTCTTTCAAATAAATAAGTAAATCTTTCTCTCTCCTTTAGCAACCCAAGATGCAGAACGGGAAGAAGCCAAAGTGGAAGATGGTGGCCCAGTGCCCGCGACTGTGAAGAAGCAGGAGGCCAAGAAAGTAGTCAATCCCTTGTTCAAGAAAAGGTCCAAGAATTTTGGCAACGGACAGGACATCCACCCTAAAAGAAACTTTACCTGTTTTGTCAAATGGCCGTGCTACATCCAGCTGCAACGGCAAAGGGCTATTCTCTATAAACATCTAAAAGGGCCTTCTGTGATTAACCAGTTACCCATGCTTTGGACTGCCAAACTACTCAACTGCTTAAGCTGGCCCACAAGTACAGACCAGAGACAAAGCAAGAAAAGCAGCAGAGGTTGTTGGCCCCACCTGAGAAAAAAGCTGTGGGCAAGGAGATGTTCCCACTAAGAGGTCGCCTGTCCTTTGAGCTGGGGTTAACACTGTCACCACTTGGTGGAAAACAAGAAGGCTCAGCTGGTAGTGATCGCACACAAATGTGGATCCCACTGAGTTAGATGTCCTCCTGCCTGCCCTGTGTTGTAAGATGGAGGTTCCCTAATGCATTATCAAGGAGAAGCCCAGGCTGGGGCATCTGGTCCACAGGAAGACCTGCACCACTGTTGCCTTCACACAGGTTAACTCAGAAGGTAAGAGAGCTCTGGCTAAGCTGGTAGAGCCATCAGAACCAATTATAATGACAGATATGATAAGATCCACTGCCACTGAGGAGCCAACATCCTGGGTCCAAAGTCGGCAGCTCGCATCACCAAGCTGGAAAAAGCAAAGGCTAAAGAACTGGGCTGAGTGGACGCTGTTGAATTTTCTGTACATAAAAGTAACAAAAGGTTCTCTTTCAGCCAGTGTCAAAAAAAAAAAAAAAGTAAATCTTAAATTTAAAAAAAGGATTAAGAATTATCAGAGCCTTGGAACACCTCGGTGGCTCAGCGGTTGAGCATCTGCGTTTGGCTCAGGGCGTGATCTCGGGATACGGGATCGAGTCCCGCATCAGGCTCCTTGCAGGGAACCTGCTTCTCCCTCTGAATATGTCTCTCTCTCTTCTCTCTCTGTCTCTCTCTCTCTCTGTCTCTCTTTTGGAAAAAAATCTTTTGGGAAAAAAAAAAAAAAATGATCAGAGCCAAAAGATGGCTGTGGGGCATGAGAGCTGTGAGAGAGACCAGATTTTTTTTTTTTTTTTTTAAGATTTTATCTATTTATTCATGAGACACAGTGAGAAAGGCAGAGAAGGGAGAAGCAGGCCTCATGCAGGAAGCCCCATGTAGGACTTGATCCCGCAACCCTGGGATCACACCCTGAGCCAAAGGCAGCCACTCAACCACTGAGCCACCCAGGTATCCCAAAAGAGATCAGATTTTAAAATGGGGGGGGGGGGGGGCCAGGAAGAGATGATGGTCTTTAATGCCACATCATGTCTCACTGGGGAAGCAAATAAAGCTGTAACATCCAATTTTCTTACCTATTAAATCACCTATAGAAAAAAAATAATAAAATAAAAAAAATAAATCACCTATAGGAGGGATACCTCCACCTATCTGCCAATAGGAACTTCATTATGATCCATGCATTTCTTTTGAAAGACTTGAGGATGCTATGAATGCTACCTACCTTAAAATCACATTTCCATGCCACTTCTGTTAAGGGTAAATTATTCTCACTTTTCCATAAGAAAACAGGTAAACAGTTTAGCTAAGGTACACAAAAAATATCTAACAGCAGGGCAGTTAATAGATGTATCTATTTTCCTGACTCTCTCAACCTAAGAACTTCTAGAATGAGATACTGAATTTACATGACTAATTTAATGATTAGAAATTATATTACCACATGAAAAAAAGTGGCTACAAAAATAAATTATTTCATTATTGTTATGAGACTGGGCCTCAACAAGCTAGAAAAGTCCATGAAAAGAGCACAGCATCTATAGTATGGGCTGGTAGCCCAACACTGTCCTACCACTTAATAGCGGGATGCCCCAAATAAGTTATTCTCCTCACTGAGGTTCCTAACACCTCCAGTATCCTTGTCTACCAGATGGTAAAGATGCAACCATATCTTTCTTCCATCCCACTCTTCTGTCTCTCCTCCCTCCTCCATCAATGTGAAGTCTTATAATTTCTTTCATTACACTATAATTTGGCATATTTTCTAATCAAGAATAACTTTGTAAAAAAAAAAAAAAGAATAACTTTGTAAATAAACTTTTACACAAAAATTTACTGATCAAATTAAGAGCCAGAACAACTAAATAATAATTATGTTTTAGAGTAAAAGGAAAAGGGGACAGGGGATAAAGCTAGGATTAGAGATTTCTTTCAGAGCCAGGCCATACCTACTAATGACTAAGATATTTGATTACCTTAATTACCTTGGCTGCACAACAAGTGCTGGTGGTCATGAAATTCCAGAATATTAAAAACTCAGCCACATTTTCATTATAGCATTCTCTACTGTGTTGAAGTCAAGACAGCAAAAGACTGCCAACAGCATTTTCACTTTAATTTTCTGGTAAGACAAAAAGAAAAGTTAATCTTGGAGCCAAATTCTCCATTTTTAGGTATGGTAAAGTCTTCGAGGAAAAAAATATCTGTTATGAGAAACTGAAAACACTTCTGTATATCTTAGAAAATATGCGTATGTGCTTTTCTTAAAAGGTATAAAAAAAATCTCAGGCTAATAATTTTTTTTAAAGTAGGCTCTACGCCCAACGTGGTGGTGCTTGAACTCACAATCCCGAGATCAAGAGTCCACGTTCCACTGACTGAGGCAGCTAGGTGCCCCTGAAGCTAAAAATCTTTTGCTTATCTATTAATACCTTTCAAGCAATTCTGAAAGAGGAAAAGTGAAATAAAAGCTGAAGCTCTCTCTGACAAGAGCATTTGATGACTGGCATACTGAGCAACAAGCCATCCAAAAAGTAGAATAAGGGATCCCTGGGTGGCTCAGCGATTTAGTGCCTGCCTTCAGCCCAGAGCTTGATCCTGGAGTCCCAGGATCGAGACCCACAGCAGACTCCCTGCATGGAGTCTGCTTCTCCCTCTGCCTATGTCTCTGCCTCTCATGAATAAATAAATAAAACATTTTTTTTAAAAAGGTAGAATAAAAAGTGTTTTGGCATTGTAATTAATAATTGCCTAAACTAATGTTAGTTTTGAACCCAAAACTCACTTTCATTTAAATGAACTACTCTCTATACAAAAGCATTCATAAATTCACCGCAAAAGTACAAAACCACTTGCCTATTTGGCTTTGATTTTGCTTTTAAAATATACTGTGGCCTCCTGATACTCTAGCTTATAATCAATTTCATCTTACTAAAGCACATTATAAAATACCTTAAGCTGAATATAGCATTTATCCAACCCATTAGAGGACTGACTAGCTTGTTCCAAATATGGCATTACCTTTTCAAAGTTCTAGGGTTTAGGCAGGACATAATTCTTTTAAATAATTATCTATCTTGTCATGACTGACAAGCATGACTTAGATGGAGATAAAGAGGCTAATGAAAAAGGTCTGATTTTGAATTGCTATTTTATTAGAGGAGAAAAACAAAACATATAACTTTAAAATTTCCCATGTAAAACTATCTTCTCTTTGAATTCAAGCAGTGGGGTTCTTGCTAACTAGACAGATAACCCCCACGTGAGGGAAGAGCCAGAGGCTGCCTGTCCAAGATGGTGCAGAATGCACTCCTTTGCTGGGTAGAAAGTTTCTCTGCATAACCTCTAAAGGTCCTTTCCTAATCTTAGAAATTGAGACTTCATTTATGAAAAGTAGAAGCATGGTAAATGTAAGGTGTGAGTAGAAACAGCAGAACAGTAGGATGGAAAATTAGAGGGCCTGAGCTGGACCTTGCTTCTGCTTCTATATGAACCTAAATTCGGCATTTAACTTCCCTTGTTTGCAAAATGAAAGGATTAGAGAAGAAAAATCTTTGAAGATTGTAACCTGTGCCTATGGCCTCGTCCTGTGCCGGCCTTGGCCACCCACGATCTTCCCACTGCTGCACCTTACCATAATTAGGCAGCTTTTTAAAGCATCTAATTAATGGAACACAGAAATTAAAACCTTTAACTTTCTATTTCTGGCTCGTTTCAAATGTGCAATAGCATTTTATCAAGGAGTAGTTAATGCCACACAGTTCTTGATATACTGGCTTTTCTCTGAACTCCAGTGACAGTTACACAGTGACAAGTTGTAAGCAAGGAGGCTGTTACCATGGGGACCCACTAGGATTCCTGGGGGTGGATCCAGCAGGCCTTTTTTTCCCCCGGTCCAAAGCATTTTTTGATATTCCGAATCTGGCAATTCAGAAAGCTCTGATTCAATTTTTCTTTAGCAAGCTATCTTCAAGAAATATTACCATGTAGTATACAATGTTGAAGAAATATTAGAAACTGTTTTAGTGACTCTCTCTTAAAATAAAATATATTCACGTCTTTATCTTCCCCCATTCATAAAAACAAATAAATACAAACTCCATAAAGTTTCAGTGACCTATGTATGCTATTGTTTCCAGATCACCATTTTGCATACAATACACTTAGAATTTTTCCTATCAAGACTTGAGTCTTCCAAAGCAAGTTTCTACATGATCATACTCAAAATATTATATATTTTAATATATTAGAAATATATTAGACACAAAAAATATAAGATGGATTATAAAAGAAACTGGACAAGAACAAAGAACTGTACATTTAAATTCCAAGCCTGCCTCCAAAATTGCTGTGTGTGGCAAAGAGATGTATGTCAGGGAGATGAACTGCTACTCCCAGCTAAATGCGTGCTGCCACTCAGCTTCCCCTGAGACCCATACCTTTAGAAGATACCTTAAGAAAACAGTTTACAAACCTGTCTGTGGATCTGGTTTGTTCACAAAAGCTGGAACAGTCAGAACTTAAAAGAAAACATTTTTCTAAGTTGTACACTTCCTGGAACAGAGTGAAGTCTTTCTCTAGGTCTTACTTTTAGACCAGAGCAAAATTACACCAGACAAATGAACATTAATAAGTAAAAACAGCACTTGATTTTTTTTTAAAGATTTATTTATTTATTCATTCAGAGAGAGCTAGAGAGAGGCAGAGACACAGGCAGAGGGAGAAGCAGGCCCCACACAGGAAGCCCGATGCGGGACTCGATCCCAGGTCTCCAGGATCACACCCCAGGCTGCAGGCGGCACCAAACCGCTGCGCCACCAGGGCTGCCCAGCACTTGATTTCAATAAAGAAGTCTGCAGGCTTTTTTTTTATTGTACTTGTAAATGTATCGAGGCTATTAAACAAAAATAGTATATGATAAAAACAACAAATATAATAAACGTGGTCTTTCCATGATTATTTCCCATAAATCTTAAAGTAGTACAGAAAGACAAACCTAGAGCACAGTTTTACCACATTAGTTTAATACCAGCCTAAAGACATGAAAGAAGAGGGACTCAGAACACAGGACATGAGAGGAAGCAAACTCCTGGGTGCTTTATTCGTTTTTACTACTGGTTTACAATTTCCTTGATTTTATTTTTAAATGCATGTCTTGGCCCAGAAAAGCAAGAGAGCACAGACTGCCAGAAGTATCAGATTCTCCTTTTCTTATTCTCTGGAGCTACAGAAAACAGAGCCAGAATCAGGGTTGTCTTGAAGCCTTCTGATTTTGTCCAGGCAATATACACAAGGTTTCCAGATTACAAAGGACACAAAGGCTTTTACAGTACAAATCTTAGCCATCTCAATATCTTTCAATAGAAAGCTGCTTTCATTTTTTTCAGAAAACTTGAAGTACTGATTATCTTCAAGACAATGATTTGAACAAATAAGAAATTCTTGCAATTTCAGTGTTTAAAGATTTTCTTTCTATTCCTCAATACTGAACTGTCTCAAAACGTAAAATTAAAGTGCCATTCAACCAGACATGGAATATTTAAAAATTATTTATCAAGTCTCTATTTTGCTCAAAGGCCCAATAGTTAGTTCTCCACTGAGAACTAACTATGGACAATAAAACTTCTATGCAGAGCATTCAGCTCAGTATCATATGTGTACCCCATAAAGGTGTAACACTGGCTAGGTACCAGTCACAACAATTAGGCTGATCTCCAATATGAAATAATATCTTCCAGCTTTTTCTACCCTGCAAATCCATTCCTTCCTGACTGTATACAAATCCACATTTCAAAGTTGGCTCCAGTCTATTTTTAATTCCTTCTCCTTAATATTACAGGGAAATTTTACATTTTTCTGGAATAAAGTCTTTCAACTTAATAAATACCAAATGATCATAGGAAGAAAAAATTAAAAGCATTAAACTATCTTTCTCAGCACTTCCCTCTCTCCCTCATTAACATTTCTCAAAGAGAAAAACACCACTGTGATGCTCCTATCACAGATCATTCATGAAGTTACTAACTGAGCCGAGACCAGACAGACTCCATCAACTGGGCACACAGCCACTCACCATTACCCTTTGTTTAAAGTCTCAACTGCCATTCAACTCACATTATTGTATTCCATTCAAGTCCATCAACTTTCCTTAAGAGGAAAGAGTCAGGAACTAAAACAAATGTGTTACTCAACTAGAAAAGAACTTAATCCATATGCCTCACAAAAAATTATTTTAAAAAGATGGTTCACCTTAAGTTTCCTCTGAAATAGCAGTATTAACAGTTGCATATGCTGAAAATGACGAATCTAATCAAATAAACTAGATAATCATTAAAAACATATAAAAACAAAACCTCAATCTTGATTTAGCAAAGTACCAGACTGCTCTATATACCAAAAGCTACAAAACAGATCAAAGTCTACACCACAGTCAGAGGAACCAAGACCTCAAGCAGCCTAAGGGAGCATGGGAGGTGGGGGGTGGGAGGTGGAAGATAGGGGGGAGCCTCTGGGGAGAATAGGGCAATCTTCCAAAGAGCCATCCATGATCCTAGGCTTGACTATTCTAAAATTCAAATGAATTTAAGAGATGTGAGACAGTGCTCTGTACTCTTTTCAAAGCGTTTGGTTATAACTAAGGGAAACCTTTAAACTAGCCTAAGCAAAAAATGAAATTAATTGAAAGGATACTGGAGTATCTTAAAGAATCCAAAGGCAGAAGTACAACAGGCCATATTTGAAAAGTCTTTAAGCACCAGGTTTCTAGTATGCATGTGGATGGCTGCCTCTCTCTCCAGAGGTGCATTTCTCATCTATACTTCTTTCAGGATTAATCTACTTAATTATCCCTCTCTGCAAACTGGCCTTCACTGCTTCCTGATATATGATGAGCCTGAACTTGACTGTACATGTGAATTTATATGTGTAAAGTTCTCTGAATTCAGGTTATCTCCTTGTTCCCTAAAGGCTTAGATCTCAATCACAATCTCATATTCTCATAGGAGAAACTGATTTGTCCAGTTTGAGTTAGGTGTCCCATTTCGGCCCAATAAGCTGTTACAAGACAGGCTAGCTCACAGAGTATAGTTTAGCGTCTATATTCCTGACTCCTCAAAAGTTATATAATAATACATGACACGCCTGGCTGGCTCAGTCAGTAGAGCATGTGATTCTTGATCTTGGGGTCATGAGTTCAAGCCCTACATCAGACCTAGAGCTCACTTAAAAAAAAAAATTAAGTTATATAATACACTAAGCAATAAAGCAATCTCTATGTTCAGAAAAGCTTAAAATCACAAACACAAAAAAAAGCTTAAAATCTTGCTGAAATTAAAAAAAAATGCGTCTAGTAAAATACTAAATAATATCCCATGATACAGTATTGGAATGGATGGACAGGAAAAGCTTCATGAGAAACTGCACTAAAAGACAAACAGAAATTGAACCATGAGCAAAAAAGGGCTGACAAACAAAAAATGCAATGCCTGCTCCTCTTGCTCTAGTGATATAATACAGACCTAAAGAATAGTCTTTTACTAAACAACCTCCAGTGAAACATCCCTGTTGAAAACCTGCTGTAAGGCTTAAAATGGCTATATGATGGCAAAACAGTACTGCTTCAATATGCAGTAATAACCAACTGGCTGATAATGTCAGTTACACATTTTCAAGCTGCTTGTTACCAACACCCCAACTTCCTTTCACTCTATGGACCCCTAAGATTCTTGCTCAGACAGCAGCATTCAGAATTGGGCAGGCAGCCAATAGAAGGCACAGGTGTTTCTCACTAGTAATATCCCACCCAATCTAGTACCGTAAGTTGGCAGCGTCACTCAGACAGAAGTCATGCAGGAAAGAAACACTAGCCAAGCTATGTGATGGTAGTGTGGGAGGAGGGGACTGGAGCAAAAAAGAATGTTTTCCACACACAAAAGCTACAAGCACAAAGAAACTGGGAAAAGCCTACAGTAAATTATCTGTACAAAACAGAAACTAGCAAAAACTTAACAGATGTCCAAAAAATACTGGGTTAAAAGACAGTCTACTTACTGTAGACTCTTAGTTACCCCACATTATCACCAAAATATCGCACATTCCCACAGACTCAGAGAGCTTACTTTAATCTCACCGAAAACAAAAAGGTAAAAGAACAATGAGAAAGTGGTGACAGTTTCTAATTTAGTGATTCTTTTGCTAAGAGTGGCAATGTTATGTAAATGGAAACTACTGACCTTTCAAAGTTAAAAGCATAACACTATAAAATTAAACAGCTTTGGAACCAAAAAACTTCATTTTGTATAATCCCCAAATTAAAGATATTTCCCAACTCAAAAGTAAAGTTTCAGCAGAGTTTCAATATAGGGCAAAAGTGATAATCAACTCCATTTTGTTGTCAAAAGCTGAACACAGCTGTTAAGAGTTGGCAGTCCACGGAGATCAGAAAGTTAGTGAGCAGTTCCTTCTAAAGCCGCTCTGCACCTATGAACATATCCCATGAACACATCCCAAAGTGGCATATTAAAATTAAGTGAGGAGACGCCTGGGTGGCTCCGCAGTTAAAAATCTGCTTTCAGCTCAGGGCATGATCCCAGGGTTTTGGGATTGAGTCCCGCATAGGGCTCCTTGCAAGGAGCCTGCTTCTGCCTCTTCCTGTTTCTCTACTCTCGGTCTTTCATGAATAAATAAAATCTTTAAAAAATAATAAAAATAATAAAAATAAAATTAAGTAAGATCTGGGCAGCCCCCATCACCCAGCAGTTTAGCGCCGCCTTCAGCCCAGGGTGTGATCCTGGAGACCCAGGATCGAGTCTCACGTCCGGCTCCCTGCATGGAGCCTGCTTCTCCCTCTGCTTGGGTCTCTGCCTCTCTCTCTCTCTCTCTCTGTCATGAATAAATAAGTAAAATCTTAAAAAAAAAAATTAAGATCCATCAGATCTCACTGCAGTCTCTAAACTAGAACTCACCATTTTTCTTTATATTTGCTGTCATTACTTTCTATGTGGAAGAAAAGAAAAATCAGGGATCCCTGGGTGGTGCAGCGGTTTGGCGCCTGCCTTTGGCCCAGGGCGCGATCCTGGAGACCCGGGATCGAATCCCACGTCGGGCTCCCGGTGCATGGAGCCTGCTTCTCCCTCTGCCTATGTCTCTGCCTCTCTCTCTCTCTGTGACTATCATAAATAAATAAAAATTAAAAAAAAAAAAGAAAAGAAAAATCAAAATGTTACAATCCAACAGCTGTTCTGAAAGTGAGTCTATTTCTTGTAAAGTAGGGAGGTCAGCAGATAGAGGGATACATCAAACATCACAAAGTTCTAAGAGTTAAAATGCTTTCACAATCATTTTAGATGTTGAAGTATCTTAAGACAGTACTCATAGTCTCCCCTAACTAGACTTTCTCATCCTTTGAGGGAAAAAATTGTCTAATTTTAATGTTATTTTTCATATTTACAAAATTCATGTTCTCTGTATAAAAATTTTTTAAGCAGGGGAGCCTGGGTGGCTCAATCTGTTAAGTGTCTGCCTTCGGCTCAGGTCATGATCTCAGGGTCCTGGGATCCAGCCCCGCACTGGGCTCCCTGTTCAGCGGGGAGCCTGCTTCTCCCTCTCCCACTCCCACTCCCCTTACTCCCCTTGCTCATGCTTGTTTGCTTGCTTTCTCTGTCAAATAAAAAATTAAATCTTTAAAAAAAAATTTTAAAGCACACAGGAACACCAGGCTGGCTCAGACGGTAGAACATGGGACTCTTGATCTCGGGGTCATGAGTTCCAGCTTCACATCAGGTGTAGAGGTTACTTAAAAAAATGTTTTTAATTTAAAAAAAAAAAAAAAAAAGGGGCAGGGACTCCTGGGTGGCGGTTGGGCATCTGCCTTGGGCTCAAGGCGTGATCCCAGAAACCCAGAATCAAGCCCTATATCGGGTTTCCGGTAGGGAGCCTGCTTTTCCCTCTGCCTGTGTCTCTGCCTCTCTGTCTCTCTCATGAATAAATAAAATCTTAAAAAAAAAAAAAAAAGTAAAACAATGGTCTGAAGGAAAAAAACTCCCATACCTCAATGCCTACAGAAAATTTTGATATTTACCCCTTTGGCCTAGGAAATAAAATTTTTAGGAGAATTAAAGATTTCCTTAGAAAAAATATATTAGGTCAATATGAATCTTATGGTGGATATAAAACATTCTTGAAAAAATTTTAAGTTCTAGAATTCAAAGAAGTTTAAAATAAACACACACATACACACATAGCCTCCATTAACATAACAGAGGTTAAAAAATAACTATAGAACAATTCTGCTGATTAATTCTGTAAGGAAACCACTACTTTAAGGACATTTTAACAGCCAACTTCATGACAAGGACAAAGTTACAATTACAAAAAACTCACATAAACTGTCTCTAGCAAATTACAAAGCTCAAATAAGAATTCTTTCTACAACATAGTTTATAAAGCAAACAACTAAGCTGATTATGATTAACTCTTTCATCTACATTACTACTCTAAATATTAGAGCCTGGGCAGCCCAGGTGGCTCAGCGGTTTAGCGCCGCTTTCAGCCCAAGGCGTGATCCTGGAGACCCAGGATCAGATCCCGCGTCAGGCTCCCCGCATGGAGCCTGCTTCTCCCTCTGCCTGTGTCTCTGCCCACCCCCTTTTTCGTGAATAAATAAATTTAAAAAAAAAATTTTTTAAGTAAATAAATAAATATTAGAGCCTGCTCTCCCCTCTCTCTATGCCTAAAAACTAGTTACCTAATTAGAAAGAGACCCAGGTGAACCTATCACAATCCAGTAGCATACCTATCTGTATTTTTCAGTTTTCTATAACATAGAAGACTCCTATCAACAGACTCTCCTGTGAGAAATACAGACAGAGAAGATGAATCTAGGAAACCACATTACCCAAGTATTCCACAGGGAGCAATGAGCTAAAAGGTTCTATGGGGAAGGATCCCCTGTGTAGCAAAGCATTTCAGATGCACAAATTGGACTTTAGGAAACAATCTTATCCCTTAAGTATACCAAGACAAAGGAAAATGTGAAACAAAAACCACCCAAAAGGGGAAACAAAATGAACACTAACTTACTGTTTATGTATGGCACTGCTAGGCATTTTAACTGTGATGTTTTATTTGGTTGAACTGTGTTACTGACTCATGAGGTAAGTATAAGCCCATTTTTAAAGATGAAAAAAGGAAATACCATTATCAACACTTTACCAGGCACTCCTCAGTGCCTAGCATTAGTTATCTCAACTACTTCTCACATTACCATTCCAAGTTGGTACCTCCATTTAAAATGGGAAAACAGGCCCAGAAATGTTAAAGGTGACACAATGAAGGTACCAATTTTTTTTTAAGATTTTATTTATATTTTCATAAGAGACACACAGAGAGAGGCAGAGACACAGGTAGAGGGAGAAGGAGGCTCCTCACAGGGAGCCCAATGCAGGACTCGATCCCAGACTGGGATCATATCCTGAGCTGAAGGCAGACGCTCAACTGCTGAGCCACTCAGGCTTCCCTGAAGGTACCAATTTTTAAGCTCATTTACTGGAGCAGTCACAACTATCCCTCCCAGGCTATGCTTTATAAATCACATTCAAATCACATCTTTCTTTCAAGCCACAAGTTTCCATTTTAAGGACTAGAGAATCAAAGATCAAATTTCTATTATAGGAAGACGAATTTTCCAGTTTTTTTTTTTTTTTTTTAAGATTTTATTTATTCATGAGAGACACAGAGAGAGAGAGAGGCAGAGACACAGGCAGAGGGAGAAGCAGGCCCCATGCAGGGAGCCCGGTTTGGGACTCGATCCCGGGTCTCCAGGATCTGGCCCTGGGCGGAAGGCGGCGCTAAACTGCTAATCCACCCGGGCTGCCCAATTTTCCACGTTTTAACAAATTTCTTGTTTCTATTTTACTTGACCATTTCAGCATACATAGCACCTCTTGGAAGAAAAGTGCAGCTAAATATAGGATTATGCTAACAGCAATCAATCATGGCCTTTTGTCCTATTCAGAGGATGCCTGGGTGGCTCAATTGGTTGAGCCGACTCTTGATTTTAGCTCTAGCTCGGTCATGATCTCTGGGGTCCTGTGCTTGAGCTCTGAGCCTGGCTCCACTCAGCATAGATTCTGCTTGTCCTCCCTCTGCTCTTTCTCCCACGCAATGAGCTCTCATAAATCAATCAATCAGGGACACCTGGGTGACTCAATGGTTGAGCGTCTGCCTTGGGCTCAGGTCGTGATCCCAGGGTCCTGGGATCAAGTCCCACATCCGGCTCCCTGCAGGAAGCCAGCTTCTCCCTCTGCCTATGTCTCTGCCTAAATCTTCTGCCTGTCTCTCATGAATAAATAAATAAAATCTTAAAAATAAATAAAAAAGTTAAATCTTAAAAAAAAAAGTCCCATTCAGAAAAACTACATTGGATTTAATCTCTGGTTCAAATTGTATTTCTGAAATACTTAAACTTCCATGATACATCGTATTATTAAAAATAACCAAGTGTCAAGAAATAGCTTGAACAAAAGAATGGTTTCATGTTGTTTGAAGAAAAAGTACGTGTATCTTCTCTGACATTAAATAAAGTCCCATGTGTTAAGCACTCTGAGGGTTCTAACAGCTCTTTGGGACAATGGCTGACTTAACAAAACTTCCAGTTCATCCCATATTCCAAGGACCAATATTAAAATTCCCTTTATAACTGAAGAGGAGAGGCAGCCCCGGGGGCTCAGGGGTTTAGCGCCGCCTTTAGCCCACAGCATAATCCTGGAGACCCAGGGGTGAGTCCCACTTTGGGCTCCCTGCATGAAGCCTGCTTCTCCCTCTGCCTGTGTCTCTGCCTCTCTCTCTCTGTGACTTTCATGAATAAATAAAATAAAACCTTAAAAAAATAAAATAAATAACTGGAAAGGAGGAAAAAGGAGGAGGTTAGGTCAAAAAAGAAGAGAAGAAAAGTAGGTCAGCAGATCAAAATCAGTTATGAACCTCAAAAAAAAAAAAAAAAGGCAAGCAGAAGCTCATCTTAAGATGAAAGCCTTTTAATGCAGGAGAATACTCTGAATAGCTTTGTTCATATTGAAACAAACCAGGAGGCCTATGATTACCCTCAAAATGTCTTACCCTAAAAGTACTAGTTATCTTTTTTAACTAGGCCATTAAATGCCATGTTTATAAAAAAACCAATTCTACACAATATGGAATACCTGGATCATCCCTCTAACAAAACCATTACATAGGGCGGAAATCTGCCTATTCTTTACTCTTGGTCCCTTCATGTGACAGTTTTTCTGTACACAATAAATTATTCTGAAAATGCTGTACATTAAAGATTGGAAATTATAATTAGACTAGAAATTAGAAATGATGTTATTAACTATGACGGGTTACTATTATACACCTTTACACACACTGATACGTTTGAATTTTCAAGATTTTTGCACAAGTCAATGGACATCCCCCTGTGATAGGCAACCCACATGAAGAACACGAATTCTAATCAGTTCAACAGCCTTTATGAGGCTCCAAGAGAAAGTGAGATATCAAGATGAAAGAGACAGCTCTAGGGTGCCTGGAGAGCTCAGCTGGTTGAGTGTTTAACTCTCGGTTTCAGTTCAGCTCATGATCCCAGGGCTCTGAGATCAAGCACTGCATCTGGGCTCACAGACCAGACTGCTTGAGATTCTCTCTCTCCCTCTCCTACTTCCCCCATGCTCTCTTGCACAATCTCTCAAATAAATAAATCTTAAAAAAAAAAAAAAATTTAAAGAGATATCCCTGACCTCAAAAAAGCAGAGAAAGTCAGCCACAAAAAGGAATGACATTCTGATACATGCTACACCATGGATTAACCCTGAAAACATCATGTTAAGTGAAATAAGTGACACAAAAGGACAAATATCCTATGATTCCAATTACATAAAATACCTAAAATAGGCAAATTCACAGAGACAGAAAGTAGACTAGAGGGATGCCTGGGTGGCTCAGCAGTTGAGCAGATTCTGCCTTTGGCTTAGGGTGTGATCCCAGAGTCCTGGGATCCCAGAGCCATCAGGCTCTTTGCATGGAGCCTGTTTCTTTTCCCTCTTCTTATATCTCTGCCTCGAGCCTGTTTCTTTTCCCTCTTCTTATATCTCTGCCTCTCTGTGTCTCTCATGAATAAAAAAAAAAAAAAAAAAAAAAAAGACTAGAAGTTACCAGGGGCAAGGAGGGGGGAATGGGGAAAGATGTTCAATTAACATCAATAAGAGAAATGCAAATTAAAACCACAATGAAGTAGTGTATACAAATGTCCAATCACCATATTGAACATGTGAAACTGAAATAATACTGAACATAAACTACACTTCAATTTAAAAAAATAACATATCACCTCACCCCATTAGGATGGCTACTATTGGGAACCCTGGGTGGCGGGAACCCTGGGTGGCGCAGCGGTTTAGCGCCTGCCTTTGGCCCAGGGCGCGATCCTGGAGACCCGGGATCAAATCCCACGTCGGGCTCCCCGTGCATGGAGCCTGTTTCTCCCTCTGCCTATGTCTCTGCCTCTCTCTCTCTCTCTCTATCATAAATAAATAAAAATTTTTTAAAAAATTAAAAAAAAGGATGGCTACTATTTAAACACAGAGAAAATAACAAATGTTGGCAGGGATGTGGATACTGGAACCCTTGTGCACTGTTGGTGGGATTGTAAAACAGTGCAACCACTATGAAAACAGTATGAAGGTTCCTCAAAACATTGAAAATAGAACTACTATATGATCCAGCAATTTCAATTCTGGCTATTATCTAGGTATTATTAAAAATTGAAAGAAGGGTCTCTAAGAGATATTTGCACACTCACAGCAGTGCTAATCACAATGGTCAAAAGGTGGAAACAACTCATGTCCATCAACAGATGAATGGATAAACAAAATGTGGTATATACATAAAAGAGATACATACAAGTATGTATATACATATAATAGAGTATTAATCAGCCTTTTTTTTTAATTTTTTATTTATTTATGATAGTCACAGAGAGAGGGAGAGAAAGAGACACAGGCAGAGGGAGAAGCAGGCTCCATGCACCGGGAGCCCGACGTGGGATTCGATCCCGGGTCTCCAGGATCGCGCCCTGGGCCAAAGGCAGGCGCCAAACCGCTGCGCCACCCAGGGATCCCTTAATCAGACTTTTTTTAAAAAAATTTTATTTATTTATGATAGTCACACACACAGAGAGAGAGACTCAGCAGTTGGCTGAGCAGGTGGCTCAGCAGTTGAGCATCTGCCTTGGGCTCAGGGTGTGATCCTGGAGTCCCAGATCCAGTGAATCCCCCATCGGGCTCCCTGCAGGGAGCCTCCTTCTCCCTGTGCCTATGTTTCTGCCTCTCTGTCTCTCATGAATAAATAAAATCTTAAAAAAAAAAAAAAAGTAAGGAAATCCTCTCACATACTACAACATGGATGAACCTTAAAGATATTATGGTAAGTGAAATAACCAGTTACAAAAAGCCAAATACTGTATGAATCTACTCCATATGAGGTATCCAAAAGCAGTCAAATTCACAGAAACAGAAAATGGATGGGTGGTGACCAGAAGTTTGGGGGGGGGGGGGGGAAGGGGGGGGTTGTTTAATGGGTATAAAGTTTCAGATTTCCAAGATGAAAAAGTTCTGGAGACATGTTTCTCATCAACAGGAATGCAATTCATGCCATAGAACTACACACTCAAAAAGTTAAAATAGTAAACTTTATGTGTGTTTTTTTAAAGATTTATTTATTTATTTATTTACTTATTTACTTATTTATTTGAGAGAGAGGGGTGGGGGAAGGCAGAGACACAGGAGGAGGGAGAAGCAGGCTCCATGCCGGGAGCCTGACGTGGGACTCCCCAGGACTCCAGGATCATGCCCTGGGCCAAAGGCAGGCGCTAAACCTCTGAGCCACCCAGGGATCCCCATGTGTTTTTTTTACATTAAAAAAAATGCAGGGATGCCTGGGTGGCTCAGCTCAGGGCGTGATCCCAGTCCCGGGATCGAGTCCCACATTGGGCTCCCTGCATGGAACCTGCTTCTCCCTCTGCCTCTGACTCTGTCTCTGTCTGCCTCTCTCCGTGTGTCTCTCATGAATAAATAAATAAAATCTAAAAAAAAAAAAAAAAAAAAAAAAAGGAAATATAAAAAATGGCTAAAATAGCAAATTTTTGTTACATGTATTTTACTATATTTATTTTTTGTGGGGTGCAAAAATAGTGATTTTATTAAAGCACAAGGACAGGACCCATGGGCATAAAGAGCTGCCTTTACAATTTTTTAAAATTAATAATAGATCAATACTCACTAAATTGTATGGTAGGTGAATTATATCTCAATAAAGCTGTTTAAAAAAAATAATAAAGGGATCCCTGGGCGGCTCAGCAGTTTAGTGCCTGCCTTTGGGGCGTGATCCTGGAGACTCGGGATTGAGTCCCACATCGGGCTCCCTGCGTGGAGCCTGCTTCACCCTCTGCCTGTGTCTCTGCCTCTCTCTCTGCCTCTGTCTCCCATGAATAAACAAATAAAATCTTTAAAAAAAAACAACAACAAAAAGCTACGGAAATAGCTTACCCAAATCCTATGATTCCATGGCTTAAAAAGAGCAATTTGTCCAAAGTACCCTGAGCCTTGAGCACAGAGGTGACTATGATCCTACTTCTCCCAACTTCTTCACCAGGGCCTCCACGTGACAGCTCTTCTCTTCCTTTCCAAGGCAAACCATCACCTTCTAACGTCCCCTCCTTCTTTACTAGGTCCAGTCTTACAAGAAAATTAAGTTAAAAGAAGCTGCAGTGGCAGTCATGGGAAAAGAGAGAATTCAGGATACTCACCACCTACATTTATTTAGGAGAACCCAAATTTTCATGGGGAAAAAAAAAATTTTTTTTCGTGGTAAATATATGATAAATGTTAGATCACTGCCCTTCCTTTCCTTCTCTTCTTCCATCCCAGCATATGTTTAAAAGAGCAACTTTTCTGGGCACCTGGGTGGCTCAGTCGGTTAAGCATCCATCTCTTGGTTTCGGCTCAGGTGGTGATCTCAGGGTCATGAGACTGAGCCCAGCATCCGACTCCATGCTAAGAGTCTGCTTGTCCCTCTCCCTCTGCTCTTCCTCCTGCCCACGCACACATTTTCTCTCTCTCAAAAAAATAAAATCTTAAAAATAAATAAATAAGCAAGCAACTTTTTCTGTGCCAGTGCTGGAATCCACTGTCCCACCTTACATGTGTTGGAGCTATTAAATCCACAGCACCATTTAAAATGTATTTGTTGTTTAAAAAAAAATAAAAAATAAAAAAAAATAAAATAAAATGTATTTGTTTAAAAAATAATAAATTAAATGTTTGTTAAGCTATGTCTCTCATATACTATTAAATCTTAAATTCACAAAACTGTAAGAAAAGCTTATTTTGTTAAAATAATAAACATCTATCTAGTACCAAGAACAGTCATTTATGAGTGATGGGACTAATGGTGAATTTCTTCATTTCTTTTCTGTATTTTTTATAATTAATCTTAGCTTCTGTAGTAAGAAAATTAGGTGGACATCTTTAGAAAAATAAACATTCTGCCTCAAAAATCTGTCCGCAAAAAAAAAAAAAAATCTGTCCGCCTCTTACACCACAGGCAGTCTCACATGTACTGCACTGAAGGTGAATTAGCACCCAAGAGATAGACACTATTTCCTCCATTTTGCTGATGAGAATAAACTGAGGCTCAGAACAGTTAAGTGATTTGATCAAGGTTGTACTGCTAGCAACCAACAAAGCAAGGATTACCAGGCCTTTTATAAACTTCAAGCCCAGGGGCCTTCCCATTCCATCAAATCGTAAAAGGCAATTTGCATTATTGCTCCTGATACTTTCTTAAAAAAAACAACAAAAAATTACGACATGACTATTCTAAGAATAGTTGCTATGTAACTTTGGGTAAGTCACTTAATCCCTGGAGCCTCAGTTTCCTCATCTGAAAAGCAAAAGAGTTGGGAAAGATCTCTCATCTCTAATAGCCCTACATGCTAATGGATTGTAAGCCTAGATACCATCTTAGGATGAGAAAACCCCGAGCACAAGAATGAATGATTGGAAAAAAAGTTGAGACCTATGCTCTGGGCCAAGAGCCATTCTTAATGGAAACAGGTGGTGGAGAGTCAAGAGGGAAAAAAGGAAAAAAAAAAAAAAAAAAAAAAAAAAAACCACTGGGGGGAACCACAAACTTCCTGGTTAAAGCAACAGCTGAAAGCTCCAGCTCTGCTTTACTAACGGCAGGCAATGCTTCAATCTTAGCTAATTCATAATCGAGAAACCACATATTGTAAAGTAAAACTAGAAGAGTATAAAACTAGCATGGGGAGGGGGAGGTCCCGGCAGTAGTTTTCTGCACGCTATGGTTGTGATCTTCCGGGTGGACTCACTAACGTTCAAACAGAAAGAAACCCTATGCGCGTCTATGTGGAGAATGTTAAGGAGGAGCCGAACTTGCACAGCACCAGAAGAGACGCCACACTTGAGGAAGAGCCAACCCAACACTTGTGGAAAAAGGCGAGAGAATACAATTAAAGCCTCTCCACAATCCACAGAGAATCAAAGACTTTTAAAAGATGAAGTTCTTGTAAAGGATTCACTGAGTATCTGTAACCTCTTACACTGCAGACACTGTAAAGCACCGCCGCTATTGAGAAACTGTTATACAGCCTTCCGACTCGGGGGTCATAAAAGTGCAGCATTAACTCCGCCGGAGAGAAAAAGATTCCATTTTGCTGAAACGGGCTCCGACCAAAATCTCACCACCTTCCCCTCAACCGTGAGGAGGAGGAGGATGAGGATGAGCCTGAACCCACGAGAAGCTCCTTAGATCCCGTGCTGTCACAGTCTTAAGGATTAAAACAACATCCTGCCCCAAAGACCGCCACCAAGACACCACCGGCTTTAAATCCAAAGCCAGGTCCCTAGAGGAAAAACAAAAAAGCAAAAAAACACAAAAAAAAAAAAAACAGAAAAAGCTCTTCAGTGTGCTCTCGGCGCTCTCGGGTGCGAGATCCCAGCCCTGCTACTAGGCCACGACTGGGTGAGCACCTGATGTGGGGGGAGGGCGAGCCAAGGCCCTAGTGGCTCGGGGCGGGGAACCGGGGGGCTCTCGAGGCTCCGGAGGAGGCGCACCGCCCTCCCAAAGGCCGGGGTCCCGAGCCCCCCTCCGGGGGTCAACACCAAGAACACGTGGGACGTCAGGAGGAAGGAAGGGGTGTCCCGGGCAGACAGCCTGGATCTGGCACGGCGGCCGGAAAAAAAAAAAAAAAAAGGAGGACGGAACTACCCCAGGGCGGGGAACGGAGCCCTCGGGGACCCGGAGGGTGAAGGCAAAGGGCGCGGGGAGCGGGGGCCAGGCCACGAGGAGGGCGGGTCTCCCTGGGCGCGGGGGCACGCGCCGGACGAGCGCGGCGGGACCCGGGGAGCCGAGGGCCCCGACACGCGGGAGGAGATCGCCGACCTGCCCCCGGGGCGCGGGGAGCCGGGAGCGGCCGCGCCCGAAGGGCCCTGTGACCCGCGGCCGCCAGGACCGGACCCGCCCCGCGGCGCCTCCCTCCTGCCTCCTCTCCCTCCCTCTCTCCCTCCCTCCCACCCGCGGCCCGTTAACCCGCGGGCGCCGCACTCACCAGCGGCTGCACCTGAGCCCGCCGCTGCCTCAGCTGCTGCCTGCGCCTCCGCAGCCGCCGCCGCCGCCGCCTCGCTGCTGAGGCCGAGTCCCGGGGGAGCCTCCGCGTCCCGCCGCCGCTGCCGCCGCTGCCGCCAGAGCAGAACACCCAAAATGGCGGCACTTCCGGCACCTACCACCGGCGGGGAGGGCCGAGGAGGAGCAGAAGGGGGAGGGCGGCGAGGGGGAACGTACCACCGCGGTGCCGCCAGCAGCGCCGAGCCGAGCGGAGCGCGGCGCAGGGGCGAGCGGGGCGCGCGGCGCTGCAGCGCCCCCTCGGGCTGGGGAGTGGAGAAGCAGCCGCGCCGAAGCCCCCGGGGCTGCGGGCGAAACCCTCCAGCCCCGGGGAGCTGCAGGAGCGCTCCTCTTTGTCTCGGAGCTCCACCGACGGAAAGGGTGGGAAGACTCGGCCAGAGAATCCGAAGTCCTCGGCTCCCCGCACCGTACCCGCAGGCGTCCCGGATCACCTGGTGGGCGACGACGGCTTGGCACTGAATTATGCGCGTAATAAAATATTTGATGGATGAATGAATGAGTGAATGGAATGGTGCTCGGCCAGCGTTGGGCGCATGACACACCCTCCTTGTGCCCCGACAGACGAGCAACAGGAGCCCGGCCTTCTTCCTTTGCTGAGATGCGGAACGTGAGTGTATATTGCAAGCTTTCAGAGTTAGGGGAGTGCTTTCTAGCGGGATGATCCGCTGTGTGAACGCACAATTTTGCAAAAAATCCCTGCAGCGCCAGGAAGCTCCTAAGGGTTCTTATGAAGAGACCGATTGCCCGGTCCTAACCTGCTTCTCCCCCCCGAAAAAATGTTTTAAACAACCCATGTTAGGTCCCGAAAGACCTCCTTCAGAGTGACTCAGAAATCCCAAGATCTAGGTGAAATTCAAACTACAACTGTTTGTTGTTTGTTTGTTTGTTTAAAAAGGCTAATAATGCAGGTTCTACACTTTAGAATGACAATGAAATACACATTAAAAAAAAAAGAAGAAGACTTAGTTTTGGGACCTTTTGGCCCCAGCAACAGGCAAATAACTCGTGGGTTTCCAAATGATTTCTCTATAACATCATCTGGCTTCCCTAGGCAAATAATTCCTATATCCACAAATACTGATTATACTCTACCTTACCACAAAAAAAAAAAAAAAAAAAACCAGACTCCCAACTTGAAGCCTCAAAGGTTTTCCCATGTGTTGGAAACACCTCTTTCCTCCTTGTGAGAGGAAAATCTAATCAGTTTTTCTGGTACCATATAGACCAGAACAATTAGCCTCTAAATTGTGCATTATCATATTCCCTAATTGCACTGTATAGTTTCTCATTTTATATACATTGATAATGCTAATATGTGATGCTGATCTTGTTAACAATTTTGTGTAATTTACTGAAAGCATCCTATATTTATAGATCATTGCAACTCATAGAATGTTGCTACATACATTACCACAATTAATTTTATATTTCTCTCCCAACTGCCATAGAGTCTACAAACACTGTAAACAGAGACTATCTTTGTAGGCCACAGAATTATCCAAATATGCACATGACTCACTTCCTTACCTCCTTCGGGTCTTGATGTAAATGTCACCTTGGTAGTTGGGTCTTCGCTGACCACCTCATTTAAAATTACATGCAAATACACGTACAGAAAGACAGAAATAATAAAATATACACATACATCCATGCTTCTAATCCCCCTTTCCAGCCTTTTTTTTTAAGATTTTATTTTTATTTATTCATGAGAGACACACAGAGAGAGGTGGAGATGAGATATAGGCAGGCGGGGAGCAGGCTCCCTCTGGGGAGCCTAATGCAATACTCGATCCCAGGACCCCAGGATCATGACCTGAGCCAAAGGCATACACTCAACCACTGAACCATCCAGGTGCCCCTCCTGCTTTGTTTTTAGCCAAATCACTAATCACCATCTAACAGTATATTTTGTACTTCATACCTTACTTACTTTATTTGTAGTCTTCTCTAATTAGAAGGTAAATTCTACAGGGATAGGGATTTTGTCTGTTTTATATCCTCAGGGCCTACAATAATGCCTACCCATAATAAGTGTTCAATAATTTTTTTTTAAGATTTTATTTATTTATTCATAGAGACACAGTGAGAGGCAGAGACACAGGCAGAGGGAGAAGCAGGCTCCATGCAGGGAGCCTGATGTGGGACTTGATCCCAGGTCTCCAGGATCACACCCCGGGCTGCAGGCAGTGCTAAACCGCTGTGCCACCGGGGCTGCCTAAATATTGGTTTTTTAATTTGACTTACAGATACTGTGAAATGGCTACCCACAATAGATACCAAAAAAAATTTTCTTCCTGTGATGAGAATTCTTAGAATATAATCCTTTAACAACTTTCCCATATACCATACCACAGTGTTAACTGTAGTCCTCATGTTGTGTATTATATCCTTCCTTAGTACTTATAACTGAAAGTTTGTACCTTTTGACCATCTTCATCCCCATCACCTCCTCCATCAATAACTACTGTTGAGGGATCCCTGGGTGGCGCAGCGGTTTAGCGCCTGCCTTTGGCCCAGGGCGTGATCCTGGAGACCCGGGATCGAATCCCATGTCGGGCTCCCGGTGCATGGAGCCTGCTTCTCCCTCTGCCTGTGTCTCTGCCTCTCTCTCTCTCTCTCTCTATCATAAATAAATAAAAATTAAAAAAAAAATTTTTTTTTTAAAAATAACTACTGTTGAATTCATTAAATAAGCATATCTAGGTGCTGGGTATGAAAAAACAGAATGAATTCCTTAGGCTTCAGAAGCTTCCTGGAACCTACCCATGTGTTAGATGAAAGTAGGGATCACACCCATTTTCTTATTCTCTTGTCTCTCCAGATTTTTGTCATAGTGTCTGATTCAATAGATTTTTTAAAAATTTTTTTGAGAGAGAGCAGAGAGAGAGAGAGCCTGAGAGGCAGTGGGAGGGGCAGAAGGAGAGGGAGAAGCAAGCTCCCTGCTTTGCAGGGAGCCAGAAGCAGCCTGATCTCAAGACTCTGGGATCATGGCCTAAGCCAAAGGCAAATCCTTAACCAACTGAGCCACTCAGGTGCCCCTCAACAGATATTTCTTGAAAGGCAACCAGAAACTTTTCCCTATTTTATCTGTCTCTTGACTTAAACTCCCATTGGCGAAGAAGAAGTACCACTTGTTAAGGAACTACCCATGATCTCTGAACCAGCCAGGTACCCCTATTTCATTTGTTATCTTCTAAATCAATTAAGATTTTTTTAAAAGATTTTATTTATTTATTCATAAGAGACACACAGAGAGAGGCAGAGACACAGGCAGAGGGAGAAGCAGGCTCCATGCAGGGAGCCCGGCGTGGGACTCGATCCCAGGTCTCCAGGATCACACCCAGAGCCGAAGGCGGCGCTAAACCGCTGAGCCACCCAGGCTGCCCCTAGAGCATTGACTCTTGATCTTGGAGTTGTCAGTTGGAGCCTCATGTTGGGGGTAGAGATTAATTTAAAAAAATAAAAACTTAAGGGGCACCTGGGTGACTCAGTTAAATGTCCCACTGTTGATTTTAGCTCTCAAGATTGAGACAAGTCCTGCACTGGGTTCCGTGTTGGACTCGGCGCTGGGTGCAGAGCCTGCTTAAGATTCTCTCCCTCTCCCTCTGCACCCCACTTATCTCCCTTTCTAAAAAAGAAAAAGAAATCTGAAAAAAATTAACAGTGCTCTGAATCCTCACAGCCACTTGGCATTGTTCTTTTAATTTTAGTCATTCTGGTAGGATATAGTGACATTTTACTGTAGGGAGGATTTTAACTTTATTTTTAAATAATTCTTTGTTTTTTAAGATTGATTGATTGATTGATTGATTGATTGATTTATGAGAGACAGAGAGAGAAGCAGAGACATAGGCAGAGGGAGATACAGGCTCCTTGCAGGGAGCCCAGTGCGGGACTCAATCCTGGACCCCAGGATCATGTCCTGTGCTGAAGGCAGACACTCAACCACAGACACTCCCTGATTGGCAGAGAGCCTGATTCTCCCATTTCCTCTGCTGTTCCCCCAGCTTGTGCTCTCTGGCTCGCTCTCTCTCCTTCCTAGTCAAATAAATAAATAAAATCTTTTTTTTTAAAGTCACCAAGCTGAAATAAGAGAATGGACAGGTGGAAGCCACAGACACTGCCATCAGGAGGAAGGTCAGAAAGAGCTGCAAAGCATTGAATAAGCAGAATTAGAAAAGGATCCCAAAGCTAAGAATCGGCTCCTAGAGGCTGTCCCCAAGCAGTTGCCTATAGTTGACTGAAGTTGACTGAAACTCAGGAAGAACTGAAGTACTTGACCCAAAAGGTGGGGCTGCTGGAAATGTGGCAGTACCACAGTTGGGCAAGGCAATTTTAGGCAATGAGACCCCTGGCATCACGGCAAGCAAGAACCCACACACATCACATGGGCTCTATGTTGCTGTTAGAAACTTTGCAAGATAAGTTGAAGCTTTTTAAAGAAACAGCCAAAAAACAGATGGAGCAGTTCCAGGCCTTGAAAGTAAAGTTGAAGATGAAAGAAGAGAGGGCCCGGATCATAGAACAGCAGATTTTATATAACAGTCAAGTAAATGATTTTACAACAGCCCTTGAGGAAATGGAGCAGCTATTAGAAATGTGATAAAAAGCAAGTGGCCAGATGGCTCCCTGTTGGGGAGAAAGTCTCAGAGGAAGCCACTTGGAACATCTGCTTGTTGGCCATGCTCTAGGATTCACCATCCCCAGAAGGAAAAACCGTTCTGCAGTAGAATTCAGGATGGTTTATGCTGGAATGGAGGTTCCACCTTTGAGCAAGCCTTTCCAACCTTCAGATGGGTCAGCTATCGTGAATCTCACGCATATGTACTTGAGGGGCCTGGAAGCTTGGATCAATGTCCTAGGCAACAAAGCAGCATGCTTTAAGAATAAGGACACAGGGCAGCCCAAGTGGCTTAGAGGTTTAGCGCCACCTTCAGCCCAGGGCGTGATGCTGGAGACCCCGGATCGAGTCCCATGTTGGGCTCCCTGCATGGAGCCTGCTTCTCCCTCTGACTGCGTCTCTGCCTCTATCTTTCGAATAAATTAAAAAAAAAAAATCGGGAGACAAACCCAGCCACAGCCAGAAGACCCAGTCAGATATAGGGAAAGAGAATATTAATTGTACGATAGAGCACTGGTGCTCTACAGGAGCCCTCACTGAGGAGACACGCTGTCCCCTTCTAACTTGGGACACATTCTGTCCCATCCTGGTTGGGCTCTGACCTCATTGTATATTTATGAACTTGAAGTTAGTTGAAGTGGCTTTATAAATGGGAGTGAAGGTATAGATAGCAATAATACCGACCTGAAACAATGCACCTGGGAGATTTTCACTTAAATAACTTCTGCTAGGGGCACCTGAGTGGCTCGGTGGGTTACGCATCTGCCTTCAGCTCAGGTCATGATCTCAAGGTCCTGGGTTTGAGCCCCACTTGGGGCTCTCTGCTCAGTGGGGAGCCTGCTTCCCCCTCTCCTTCTGCTGCTCCCCTTGCTTGTGCTCTCTCTCTCAAATAAATGAAATATTTTTAAAAATCACTTCTGATTTTTTTATTTTTTAATTTAAAATTTTTTAAATTTTGGGGGGGATCCCTGGGTGGCTCAGCAGTTTGGCGCCTGCCTTTGGCCCAGGGCACAATCCTGGAGTCCTGGGATCGAGTCCCACATCAGGCTCCCGGCATGAAGCCTGCTTCTCTCTCCTCCTGTGTCTGTGCCTCTCTCTCTCTCTCTCTCTCTCTCTCTGTCTATCATAAATAAATAAATCTTTTAAATAAATAAATAGTTTTAAATTTTTTTCCTTTAAAGATTTTTTATTTTTTCATTTGAGGAAGAGAGAGTGAGTGAGAGCAAGAGCAAGAGAAAGGGGCAGAGGGAGAGAGAGAAGCAGACTCCCTGCTAAACAGGGAGCTGGATGCAGGGCTCCATCCCAGGACCCCAGGACCATGACCTGAGCCAAAGGAACATGCTCAACTGACTGAGTCACCCAGACACCACTTCTGCTTATATATGTACATATATATGTAAAATGCTTTTTTAAAAGTAAATATTCTATAACTATTTAGATTATAACATTGAGCAATGAAAAAATTATAGTACAATTACACGTTGGTATATCAAAAGCTATTAAAACGCTATATAGGAGCATCTGGCTGGCTCAGTTGGTGGAGCATGTCACTCTTGACCTCGGGGTTGTAAGTTCAAAGCCCCATGTTAGGAGTAGAGATTACATAAAAATAAAATCCTAAAAAAAAAAGAAAAAATATAAGCTGACATGGAAAGATGTTAAAAATACACAATTAAGTATTAAAAAGCCAGTTACAAAATTCCCAGTTTTGTTTCAAGGAAATACATGTATATTCAATTCTTTTGTGTTGTTAATAACTAAAGAAAGGGAAGTTGTTTATTGTAGGAGGTAAAATATGGGGAGATGTGGGCCTGGGAAGGAATAATGAGAGACAAAAAATCTTTTTTTTTTTTTTTTTTTTTTGAGAGACAAAAAATCTTGATGGCATTTGAGTTCCTGGACTGTTGCCATTTGCTCACTTGCCCTTTCTGAGGTTTGTTATAGGAGTCAGTACATCACCTGTGTTGCCCAAGCTAGTTAAGAGTTGGGCATCAAGAGCTGGGGTCCGCTGGCTCAGAGGAGCATGGAACTCTCAATCTTGGGGTTGTGAGTTCGAGCCCCTCTTGGGTGTAGAGATTACTTAAATAAACTTAAAAAAAAAAAAAAAAAGAATTGTGCATCACCCAATGCAAGTATCCATCAGTGGATGGATGGATAAGCAACATGTGATATATATAGATATATATAGATATATATCTATATATAGTGCAATATTATTCAGCCTTAAAAAGGAAGATCCTGACACCTGATACAACATAGACGATTTTTTTAAAAGATTTTATTTATTTATTCATGAGAGACAGAGAGAGAGAAAGGAAGAGACATAGGCAGAGGGAGAAGCAGGCTCCATACAAGTAGCCTGACATGGGACTCAATCCTGGGACTCCAGGATCATGCCCTGTGCCGAAGGCAGGCGCTAAACCACTAAACCACCCAGGGATCCCCAACATAGACGAATTTTGAGGACATTATCCTAACTCACAAATAAGCCAGTCACAAAAGGACAAATGCTACATGATTTCACTTATGTGAGGTATCTAAAGTAGTTAAGATTACAGAAATGGGGGACGGCTGGGTGGCTAAGTGGTTGAGCACTGCTTTTGGCTCAGGGCCTGATCCCAGAGTCCCCGGATCAAGTCTCTGTATAGGGCCTGCTTCTCCTCCCTCTTCCTGTGTCTCTGCCTCTCTCTGTGTGTCTCTTGTGAATAAATAAATAAAATCTTTAAAAAAAAAAAGATTACAGAAACAGAAAGTAGGATGGTAGCAGCCAACAGACACATGAAAATATGTTCATTATCACTCATCATCAAGGAAATGCAAACCAAAACCACGATGAGATATCACCTCACACCTGTCAAAATGGCTAAAATAAAAAACACAAGAAATAGCAGCAAGGGTTGGTGAGAAAAAGGAACCCTGGTGCACTGTTGGTAGAAATGCAAATTGGTGCAGTCTCTGTAGAAAACAGAATGGAGGTTCCTCAAAAAACTAAAAATAGAATCACTATATATTACTCAGTAGTAATTCCACTACTGAGTATTTACCCAATGAAAACACTAATTTGAAAAGATACATGCACCCCTATGTTTATTGCAGCATTATTTATAATACTCAAGATACAGAAGCAACCCAAGTGTCCATCCATAGATGAATGGATAAAGAAGATGTGGTATATACATATATATTATTCAGCCATAAAAAAGAATGAGATCTTGCCATCTGCAACAACATGGATGGACCTAGAGGGTAAAATACTAAGCGAAATAAATCAGAGAAGGACAAATGATTTCACTCATATGTGGAATTTAAGAAACGAAATAAATGAACCAATAAAGGAAAAATAGACCAAAGAACCCCAGACATTTAAATATAGAGAACAAAGTGGCAGTTGCCAGAGGCAAGTTGGGTGGAGAGAAGTGAGATAAAGAGGATTGAGTACACTGATGATGAGGGGCACCTGGCTGGGTCAGTCAGTAGAGGATGTGACTCTTCCTCTTTGGGTTTTGAGTTTGAGCCCCATGTTGGGTATAAAAATTACTTAAAAATAAAATCTTAGGGGTGCCTGGGTGGCTTAGTGGTTGAATGTCTGCCTTTCGCTCAGGTTGGGATCCTGGGATCCTGGGATAGAATACTACATCAGGCTCCCCACAGAGAGCCTGCTTCTCCCTTTGCCTATGTCTCTGCCTCTCTCTCTGTGTCTGTCATGAATAAATAAATAAAATCTTTAAAAAAGAGAAAATCTTTAAAAAATAGTACACTCTGACGAGCACTGAATATTGTATAGAATGGTTTCTTAAAAAAGAATTGTAGGGCAGCCCAGGTGGCTCAGCAGTTTAGTGCCACCTTCAGCCCAGGGCCTGATCCTGGAGATCCAGGATCAAGTCCCATGTCAGGCTCCCTGCATGGAGCCTGCTTCTCCCTCTGCCTGTGTCTCTACCCCTCTCTCTCTCTCTCTCTCTGTGTGTGTGTCTCTCATTAATAAATAAATAAAATCTTAAAAAATAAAATGAGGAAAAATAAATAAATAAAATGAGGAATGAAGAGGTTATATGCAGGAACAGGGGAAGGAGCAAATAGAGAGGAAGAAACAGTCTCCTCGCTGAGCAAGGAGCCCAATGTGGGGCTTGATCTCAGGATCTGGAAATCATGACCTGAGCCAAAGGTAACCAACTGAGCCACCCAGGTGCCCCTTAATTAATTTACTTTTTATATAATCTCTACACCCAGTATGGAGCTTAAATTCACAACTGTTAAGATCAAGAATCAGGGACACCCGGGTGGCTCAGTGGTTGAGCATCTGCCTTTGACTCAGGGCATGATCCTGGAGACCTGGGATTGAGTCCCACATCAGGCTCCATGAATGGAGCCTGCTTCTCCTTCTGTCTATGCCTCTGCCTCTCTCTGTCTCTCTCTCTGTCTCTCATGAATAAATAAAATCTTAAAAAAAAAAAAAAAGATCAGGAATCAGACACAGACTGAGCCAGCCAGGCAACCCATGGGGAGTTTTTTTATAGGTACAAAGTTTCAGTTTGGGAAGATGAAAAAAGTTCTTGAGATAGGGGGTGGTTAAAAAAGAGAGAGAGAGAGAGAGAGAGGGTGGTAATGGTTGGGCAACAATGTCAGTATGCTTCATGCTAATGAACAATATACTTAAAAATGGTTAAGATGGCTTATTTTTAAAAAGATCTTATTTATTTGAGAGAGAGAGAGAGAGAGAATGAGCCGGGGGAGAGGCAGAAGGAGAAGAACAAGCAGATTCCTTGCTGAGCAGGGAGCTCAACTTGGGGCTTGATCCCAGGACCCCACGATCATGACATGAGCTAAAGGCAGATGCTTAATTGACTGAGCCACCCAGGAGCCACAAGCATATTTTATAAAATGTATATTTTGATATAATCAAAAAAAGATTTGGGCTTTGCATTATAACTGGCTAATGTACTATTAGCTAGGATTAAATCAAACTACTGTAACAATTAGGGGTACCCTGTGTGGCTCAGCAGTTTAGAGCTGCCTTCAGCCCAGGGCATGATCCTGGAGACCAGGGATCCAGTCTCATGTCTGGCTCCCTGCATGGAGCCTGCTTCTCCCTCTGCCTGTGTCTCTGTCTCTCTGTGTCTCTCATGAATAAATAATTTTTTTAAAAAAACCTACTGTAACAATTAGACCTAAAGTAAATAGTTAAAACAAAATAGAATTTTATTTCTTTCTCCCTCAACAGATTAGGGAAGATGTTCCCAGTTAGTGGGAGGAGGAAGAGAAAGAGCTTCTACTCAGAGTAATTATTTATGAGCACTGTCATGTATAACTTATTCCTACTGAGATGATTCCAGCCATCCTCATCACCACTCCAGCCCCCAAGAGAAAAGGGTATGAAGAAGACTCATGGTGCAGTTACGGACTGAGCCTGCTGGCCCTGATACTGGCACATATCATTTCCTCTCACACTCCATTGGAGGTGACTGAGTCCTATGGAAACTCAGATATTATATAAGAGAAGAAGATAAAGAATTTTGGAGGACAATCTCTAAAAATAAAAAAAAACAAAATATGTGGGAATATACATCTAATTGAAATAGTAATTATCTCCAGAGGTAAGATTACAGGAAACACTTTTTATATATAATTTTGAAGTGCTTGTATTTTTTATAACATATGTTACTATTACAATCAGAAACTACAAAGCAAAACCAGGGTGGAGGGAATAACAATAAAATGTTTGCATAAAAGCTGAAGCCAAAAAACATACAAAAAATACAAAGAGCACATTAAACTCTTTGTTTAAAAAAAAAAAAAAAAAACACACAAAAAAACTACTAAACTCCTAGTTAAAAAAAAAAAAAAGAAAAGAAAAAGAAAAGCCGAACTCACCTAATCAGTAAAAACAGAAATCCAACCTGAATTTCCATCACAGGAGAATGGGTAAATAAATGATGGTATAATTATAAGTGATTCTTAGAATAGTAAAAATCAATGAATAATATCTACACACAACACTGTGGTTGAGCATTTAATGAAAAAGTCATAAAAGGGGGGACCTAAGTAGCTCAGTGATTGAGCATCTGCCTTCATCTCAGGTCATGATCCCAGGGTCCCCACTCAGCAAGGAGGCTGCTTCTTCCTCTCCCTCTCTCTGTCCCTTCCTCTGCTTGTCCTCTCTCTCTCAAATAAATAAAATCTTAAAAAAAAAAAAAAGTAGTAGAAGACTTAGTTGCTGTATTTACCATTTTTATAAAACATACATTTACATGGTAAAAACTATATTGTTTTGAATTTTTATTGAGTATGTTTTAAAAGTAAGCAGGAGGAAAAAAAAAAGTAAGCAGGAGGGCATAATGAATCCCCAAAGAACATCACTCAGATTAAATAATGCTTAATATTTTGCCATCTTTGTATAATTGCTTTTTTTCTTGGTACAGTATTTTGATGCAAATCCCAGATATGTCATGTATGTCTATATACTTTAGTAAGTATGTAATAAATAAATTTATAGGCATTTTTTTACACAGCACCAATGCCATGACCACATTAACAGAATTAGCAATAATTGGTATTATCTCCATCCATAATCAAATGTCTCCAATTATTTAAAAAACATGACTTAAAAAAAAAAAACATGACTTTCATTAAAGTTTTATTTTTATTTAAGTAATCTCTACACCCAATGTGGGGCTCAAACTCATGACCCTGAGGTAAAGAGTAGTATGCTCTTCTGTCTGAATCAGCTAGGTGCCTCCAAAATATGACTTTTAATAGCTGATTCATTGAAATCAGGATCCAGACTGTCCACACATGACTTCTGGTTGCCATGTCTCTAGGACTCCTGATCTGAGACAGCTGTTCTCCTATTCCTTTTTTCCCCCGTGCCTTGCAGAAACTAAATCAACTGTTCCTGTATAATATCTATGCTCTGGATTTGTCTGTTGTTCCACATGATGACATTTAACTTACCCTTCTATTGTCTATACTCGCTATAAATGAAACTTCGTTCTTTATAACAACTGTCTGTTAACTACATTGGAATTAAAATTAAAAAAAAAAAAAACAAAGACCATGAAGATTTTGGTTTCACTGCATAAATAAGACCAAAATATGTGTGCATATGTACAAATAAACTACAAAATATAAAATAGCATGCAAATACACACAAAAAAATAATCAATTAGAAAAACTTGTTTTACATACACGTGCATAAAAATATATTCAGTCTCTTAAGTAGTTAGTGAAATGGAAATAAAAATAGTCATCATTAAAATAAAAAGCTCTTAAAAAAAATAAAATAAGGGATCCCTGGGTGGCGCAGCGGTTTGGCGCCTGCCTTTGGCCCAGGGCGCGATCCTGGAGACGCGGGATCGAATCCCACGTCGGGCTCCCGGGGCATGGAGCCTGCTTCTCCCTCTGCCTTTGTCTCTGCCTCTCTCTCTCTCTCTCTCTCTCTCTCTCTCTGTGACTATCATAAATAAATAAAAAATTAAAAATAAATAAAATAAATAAAATAAAATAAAAAGCTCTTGAGGTCTGTTTATTTTTTTATTTTTAATTTTTATTCTTATTTTTTTTTAAATATTGTATTTATTTATTCGTGAGAGACACAGAGAGAGAGGCAGAGACATAGGCAGCAGGAGAAGCAGGCTCCCTGCAGGGAGCCCGATGTGGAATTCCATCCAAGAATCCCGGGATCATGATCGGAGCCAAAGGCAGACGCTCAACCACTGAGCCACGCAGTTGCCCCTTGAGGCCTATTTATATTGATGTTGGACTTTAGGATTGAGGCTATGAGCGTCTGGAGGCATATGATGGCAGGTTGGGATGTCTGGGTGGCTCTGTGGTTGAGCATCTGCCTCTGGTTCAAGGCGTAATCCTGGAGTTCCTCGGATCGAGTCCCATATCGGGCTCCCCGTAGGGAGCCTCCTTCTCCCTCTAACTGTGTCTCTGCCTCTCTCCCTGTCTCTCATGAATAAATAAATAAAATCTTAAAAAAAAAAAAAAAAAAAAAAAAAAAAAAGGCAGCCCTGGTGGCTCAGCGGTTTAGCGCCGCCTTCAGCCCGGGGTGTGATCCTGGAGACCCGGGATCGAGTCCCAGGTCAGGCTCCCTGCATGGGGCCTGCTTCTCCCTCTGCCTGTGTCTCTGCCTCTATCTCTCTCTCTGTGTCTCTCGTGAATAAATAAATAAAATCTTAAAAAAATAAACTAAAAAAAAAAAAAAAAACAGTAAGTCTGCTGTAAAGAAGAAATTTCCCTCAACCACTGGGGATATTTGGTTGCCCCAAAATACAGTTAATACAGGAAGACCATTCCCTGACGTATCCCAAGGGCTGGAATATTGTCTGGAATATATAGGCTTCTCAAATACTTTCAGTCAAATTGAAATCCATATACTGGGTGCTTCTTGCTGGCTCAGTCCATAGCGCGATGCAACTCTTGGGTTGTGAATTCGAACCCCACGTTGAAGGTACAGTTTACTTAAAAAAAAAAATCCATTTACTGGAATACTGTAATTGTTTGAAAAGCATAAAGTAAATGTGCACGTATCTACACTGACATGCCATAATACCCATAAATACTGTTGCGTAAAACAGCAGGTCATACAATAGTAAATATAGGATGAGTCAATTTTTATAAAATATACTTTAACTATATCTAGAATGGATTGGGGCACCTGGCTGAATCAGTTGGTGGAACATACAACTCTTGATCTCAGGGTTGTGGGTTCAAGCTCCACATTGTGTTCAGAGATTCCTTAAAAAAGAAAATCTTAGGGGCACCTGGATAGCTCAGTCTGCTAAGCATCCGACTCTCAGTTTCGGCTCAGGTCATGATCTCAGGATTGTGAGATCAAGCTCCAAACCCAGCTCATGTGCTGGGCATGGAGCCTGCTTAAGAGTCTCTCTTTTTCTGCTCCCTATCTAAAACACATAAATAAATTAAGGGATCCCTGGATGGCTCAGCGATTTAGTGCCTGCCTTCAGCCCAGGGTGTGCTCCTGGAGTCCTGGGATCGGGTCCCACATCGGGCTCCCTGCATGGAGCCTGCCTCTCCCTCTCTCTGTGTCTCTTATGAATAAATAAATAAAATCTTTAAAAAAAAAAAAACAAGTAAATTAATTTTTAAAAATGAAATCTTTTATTTTTATTTTTTTTCAAAAATCTTTTAAAATAGAATGAATTAATGGGTAAATATGTGATAAAATGAAGTGTTAATTGTAAAATTTAGTTGGTGGTTATACAGGTTTTTCCTGTGCAATTTATTCAGTTTTCGGTTAATTTATTTTATCATGAAAATGTTTATCGGAGGATCCCTGGGTGGCTTAGTGGTTGGGGACCTGCCTTCCGCCCAGGGTGTGATCCTGGAGTCCCAGAATCGAGTCCCATGTCAGGCTCCCTGCATGGAGCCTGCTTCTCCCTCTGTCTGTGTCTCTGCCTCTCTCTCTCCATGTCTCTCATGAATAAATAAATAAAATCTTAAAAAAAAAAAAGAAAATGTTTATCACAAAATGTTGGGAAAATATATGTGTATAAAAATCTGTTATTTCTGAAGAGTGCATTGGGGGTAAGGATGGAACTTTTCAGATTATGTACTTTATATAAAGCAAAAATTGTAAATGATTCTTTGATACAGTAATTGCACTTTAGGAATTTCTAAATTCCACTATCCTATCATAGTAAGTCTAAATATGGAAAATACAGAAATATAGAAACAATTTTCATGCTGGAATTATTAAAAAATGTGGAAATATCCTAAATGTCCAATAACAGGAGAATGATCATATTATGGTGTAGTAATTAGGATCATTCTAAATGGTAAAGATAATGTAATAATATGGCAAGTCCTTATAGCACATTTCGTGATAAAAATGGATACAAAAAAAATGGATACAAAAGCTTGGTGACTGGGATGCCTGGGTGGCTTAGCGGTTGAGCACCTGCCTTTGGCCCTGGGCGTGATTCTGGAGTCCCGGGATCGAGTTCCATATCGGACTCCCTGCATGGAGCCTGCTTCTCTCTCAGCCTGTGTCTCTGCCTCTCTCTCTCTCTCTCTCTCTCTCTCTCTCTGTGTCTCTCATGAATGAATAAATAAGTAAAATCTTAAAAAAAAAAAAAAAAAGCTTGGTGACATGATTACAATTATTTTTTTTTATTTTTATTTTTTAGGGAAACCTGGGTTGCTCAGTGTTTGAGCCTTTGGCTCCGGGCATGATCCTTGGGTCCTGGGATCGAGTCCCACATCAGGCTCCCTGAAAGGAACCTGCTTCTCCCTCTGCTTATGTTTCTGCCTCTGTGTGTCTCTTATAAATAAATTAATACAATCTTTAACTTTTTTTTAATTTTAAGTAATCTAAAGTCAATATGGGTCTTGAACTCACAAATCCTAGATCTAAAGTTGCATGCTCTACTGACTGAACCAGCCCGGTGTCCCTACTATGCTTTTTAAAAATGGTACATATAGGGGTGCCTGGGTGGCTCAGTCAGTTAAGCGTCTGTCTGCTTACAGCTCAGGTCATGATCCCAGGCTCCCTGCTCAGTGGAGAGCCTGCTTCTCCCTCTCTTCCTCTGCTGCTCCCTCTGCTTGTGCACACTCTCTGTGTCAAATAAATAAATAAAATCTTTTTAAAAAATTAAAAAAAATAAAAATGGTACATATAGACCACATAGTGTTATCATATGACCGAACAATTCCATTCTTAGGTAGATATCCAAGAGAAATGAAAATATATGTCCACACAAAAACTTGTATATGAATGTTCACAGCAGCATTATTCAAAATAGCTAACAAGTGTAAAAAGTCAAATGTCTGTCAACTGATAAATGAGGAAACAAAATTTGATATATCCGTACAACAGAATACTATTTGGCAATAAACCGTACAATGGAATACTATTTGGCAATAAAAAAATATAGTACTGGAGTGCCTGGGTGGCTCGGTTGGTTAAGTGTCTGACTCTTGATCTCAGCTCAGGTCTTGATCTGAGTCCTGAGATCAAGCCCTGAGTTGGGCTCCATGCTGGGAGTGGAGCCTACTTAAAAACAAAAACAGGGGATCCCTGGGTGGCTCAGCGGTTTGGCGCCTGCCTTTGGCCCAGGGCTCGATCCTGGAGTCCTGGGATCGAGTCCCGCGTCGGGCTCCCAGCATGGAGCCTGCTTCTCCCTCTGCCTCTCTCTCTCTCTCTCCTCTGTGTCTATCATAAATAAATAAATAAATCTTTAAAAACAAAAAAAACCAGTAGTGACACATGCTACAATATGAATGAACCATGAAAACATTATGCTAAGTGAGAGAAACCAGACTCAAAAGACACATATTGCAGTTCATTTACTTGAAATGTCTAGAACAGGCAAATCTATGAGACAAGTAAATTAGTGGTTGCCCAGGGCTGTGGGGAAAGGGGATATGGGACTTGGCCAGGGGCGGGGTATGAATAAATGATATGTTCTAAAATTGATTGGGGAAGGGCACCTGAGTGGTTCAATTGGTTAAGCTACCGACTCCTGGTTTCCACTCAAGTGGTGATCTCGGGGTCATGAGATTGAGTCCTGCATCCAGCTGCAAGCTCAGCAGAGTCTGCTGGAGATTCTTCCTCTCTCTGCCCCTCCACCCACTCTTGCTCTTTCTCTAAAATAAAAAAAAAATAAAATGTGATAATTGTACAGCTCTGAATATACTAAAAACTATTGAATTGTACACTTTAAATGGGTGAACTGTATGGTATGTGAGTTGTATCTCAAAGCTGTTACAAAAAAATTTTCTAGTGGTACAGTTACGAAATTGAAGGAAAAATACATGTAGGGACACCTGGGTTGCATTGTCTGAAGGTACAATGAGCATCTGCCTTTGGCTCAGAGAGTGATCCTGGGTCCGGGAATCGAGTCCCATATTAGGCTCCCTGTGAGGAGCCCGCTTCTCTCTCTGCCTATGTCTGTGCCTCTCTCTCTCCCTCTCATGATAAAAAAATAAATCTTAAAAAAAAAGAAAAAGAAAAAGAAATATATCTGTGGTGGTGAAATTATGGATAAGTAGAGGGGCACCTGGGTGGCTCACTCAATTCAGTGTCATCCTTCCACAGAGGTCATGATCCCAGGGTCCTCGGACTGAGACCCTAGAAGGCTCCTTGCTCACCAGGGAACCTTCTCCCCTGCTTGTGCTCTCTCACTCTCTCTGCCAAGTAAATGAATGAATAAATCTTTAAAAAAATATATGGGTAATTCGAGTAAGTTCTACTTCCCTGTATTTTCCAATTGTTATTAGTATCTATTACTTTTTAATTTTTTTTCTTAAGTAAACTCTAATCCCAAGGTGGAGCTTGAAATCACAATCCCAAGACCTGCATGCTCCACTGACTGAGCCAGCCAGGCGCCCCAAGTATGTATTACTTTTACATGGAGAGAAGAAACTTTTTTTTAAAGAAAGTACCAGACGCCAGACGCCTGGGTGGCTCAGGGGTTGAGCGTCTGACTTTGGCTCTGGGGGTGATCCTGGAGTTCCAGGATCGAATGGAGTTCCACATCGGGCTCCCTGCAGGGAGCCTGCTTCTCCTCCCTCTGCCTGTGTCTCTGCCTCTCTCTGTGTCTCTCCAGAATAAATAAATAAAATCTTAAAAAAAAAAAAGTACCAGACGCAAATAAAGAGCATCAGATGTAGGTTCCACTTAAATGTAAATAAGCAGCATCACAACCATTCCTCTTACCTCTCTGTAGGTTGTGGTTTTTACGTTTAAGCTTATCACAATATGTTCTTAATTTATCTTCATAATTAGATTTTGTATATATGTTGTTAGAGATTTTATTTATTTATTCATTCATTCATTTATAGATCTTTCATTCATTCATTTACTTATAGATTTCATTTTTTTATTCATGAGAGACCCAGAGAGGGAGGCAGAGACACAGGCAGAGGGAGAAGCAGGCCCCTGTGGAGAGCCCGATGTGGGACTCGATCCCGGGACCCCGGGATCACGACCTGCGCCAGAGCCACCTCGGCTTCCCTAGAGATTCTATAGATACACTTTTTCTTCATACTCACACACCCTGGGGTTCGGGCAGGAGGAGGGCGCAGGGAGTCCAGGCAGATGGGGAGGGCGGGACCCCGTCCGCCCTCTCCGCCAAGGTAGCCCCGGCCTAGAAGCTCAGCGCCCCTTCTTCAGCCCTCCCCTCAGGGTCTCTTCCCCGACGGGTCTCCCCTCGGGGGGGTCGCCGCCCCCTCCCTGCGGCGCGGGCCTCCCTCGGGTGGGGGGAGGCCGCCGGCCGCGGGCAGGGGCCCCCGTGTCTCGCCCGGCGGAGCCCCAGGCCTCGGGCCCCGCCGTCCCGCCCGCCTGGGACTCCCCGGGCCCTCCCCTCGGCCGGCGGCCCCTCCTCCCGGACCATGGAGCCCGGCGCGGGCGCCTCGGGCTGCGCCGCCGAGCGCCGAGAGGCCGGGCCCGAAGCCTCGGCGCCGGAGGGGCCCGCGGCGACCGCGGCGCCTTCGCGGGAGGCGGCGGACGAGTGGCCGCCCTCGTCCCCGTCGCCCTCGGGGCTCCTCTCGCGGCCGCGGCCCGCGAGCCTCGGCGTGGGTGAGGCGCGGCTGCCTGAGGCCGGCGGCGGCAGGATGGCGGCCGGCGGGTTGCTGGAGGCCGGCCTGGCCCGGGTGCTCTTCTACCCGACGCTGCTGTACACCCTGTTCCGCGGGAAGGTGCCGGGCCGGGCGCACCGCGACTGGTACCACCGCATCGACCCCACGGTGCTGCTGGGCGCGCTGCCGCTGCGGAACATGACGCGCCGGGTGAGCGGCGCCGGGGGGCCGGGCCGGGAGGCCGGGCCGCGGCGGACCGGGAGCCGGCGAGCGCCGCCCGCGCCCCCGCGGCCCTCCCTGAGCCCCGTCTTTGCCTCGGCAGCTGGTTCAGGACGAGAACGTGCGCGGGGTGATCACCATGAACGAGGAATATGAGACGCGGTTCCTGTGTAACTCCTCAAAGGTGAGGGGCCGGGGGCGGCCGGGGGCGGAGGGAGGCGTCGCCGAGCACCCGGCCCCTGCGGTCGTGCCCCGGGCGGCTCCTCCGCTTCGGGAGCGGCGGCCGGAGGTAGAAACTAATCGTGAAAGAGAAACCCGTGAGAAAGGCGTTTAAAAGTAGAACCAAGTCTGACTACTCCTTTATGCACAAAGGTTTTCTTAATTTCCGGAACTCGAGTCAGTAACCAAATCGGAAGGCCGCTTTCCCAAGGCTTGCTGATTGCATTCATTCGACACTTAGCGCTGCCGGGCAGTCCGTGAGGCACCCAAGACGGAGACCCTATAAACCAAGAACAAAAGCCCCCTCTCGGTCCCCAAGGGTAATTTATCATAAAACAATCCCTTGAAAAATTATACAGGCTTCAATTTTTGGCATCGACTTGAGGGAATTGTTATTCTATATGTTAATGATAGAGTGGAAGTGTTGTCACAACAGAGTTCAGACCTAAAACAATTTTTTAAAGATTTTTAAAATTTTTTACTTATTCATGAGAGGCACATTGAGAGAGAGAGGCAGAGACACAGGCAGAGGGAGAAGCAGACTCCATGCAGGGAGCTTGACGTGGGACTCGATTCCGGGTCCCCAGGATCAGGCCCTGGGTAAAAGTCAGTGCTATACCGCTGAGCCACCCGAGTTGCCCCCTAAAACAATTTTCACTAGGTTTCAGTGCTTGTGGAACTCTCCACAACAGTCATCAGACATGGCCCTATCTTTATATAAAGATGTTGCCCTGAGACGCCTGGGGGCCCAGTCAGTTAAGCTTGGAACTCTTAGTTTTTCCCTCAGGTCATGATCTTAGGGTTCTGAGATCAGCCCTGCCTCTGGCTCCCTTTTGGGTGTGGAGCCCGCTTAAGACCGCCCGCCCCCAAAATAAATAACGATGTTGCCCTGTCTTTATTGCATTTGACATCTTTTAGCACTCACTACATAGTCCTCTTTCTTGTTTACTGTTGATATAGCCTGTTGAAGATGCTGTTACTTCAACTGATAGTTTTTGTAACCTTAGAAATGGACTCACATTTAAAATATATTCATTAGTAATGACATACATTTCTACGAAATCGATAAGTTTCTTGGATTTCCCAAAGTACTTTGCTACAAGGTTTCAGGAATTATTAGCCAAAATGTTAAATGTTCCTTAGTGTGGTCAGTCCTGTGGAGTAAGAGTCACAAAAAATGCTTGGTCTTTGGGTCTGAGGCATTGACACTTGTATGATGCAGCTATAGTACCCAACTAGCCTAGAGAAAAGAGATCTCCAAGGCAGTGCTTCTCACATTTTAATAAACATAAATATTATCTGGCAGTATTCAAATAGCAGATTCCTAAGTACAACCCCCTAGAAATTCTGATTCAGGAACTTTAGGGTGGGGTCCAGGAATCTGAATATTTAGCAAATATTCAGGTATTTCTGGCATAATGGATACAAAGCCCCATGCTGCAAAATGCTGTTCTTTTGTTAATTTCATGAGCAGTATATGACCTTCCCTCTGTCATAAAGTCTTAAGTCATAAAGTTCAGCCAAACAAATAACCAAAAGAAAATTAAATGGGGCAACTGGGTGGCTCAGTTAAGCCACTGCCTTAGGGTCACGTCATGATCTCAGGGTCCTGGGATCAAGCCCCATGGTGGGGCTCCCTGCTCAGCAGGAGAGCCTGCTTCTCCTTCTCCCTCTGCCCCTGATGGTGTGCTCTCTCTCTCAAATAAATAAATGTTTTTTAAAAGAAAAAAGAAATAAGCAGATTAATAACTATTAGCTGGAGCCTATCTGGAGTTTTGTTTTTGTTTTTGTTTTTTTTTTTAAGATTTTATTTATTCAGACAGAGGGGCAGAGACATAGGCAGAGGGAGAAGCAGGCTCCTCGAGGGCAGCCCAGTGCAGGACTTGATCCCGGGACTCTAGGACCACGCCCTAAGCCAAAGGCAGATGTTCAATGACTGAGCCCCACCCAGGCGTCCTTTTTTTTTTTTTTTTTTTTTTTTTTTAAGATTTTACTTTTTAAGTAATCTATACCCAAGGTGGGACTTGAACTTACAACCAGATCAAAAGTCACATGCTTTACTGACTGAGCCACCCAGGCATCACCTTATCTGGAGTTGTCAGGCAAAAAATTAAAAAATAAAAATAAATTTTATTGATATGCCAGAGGCCTTATTTCTCCTGTTGCTTATTCTTTTCTTCTGAAGTGATAATGTACTAACAAAGATAGGTGTGTTGTTTTATTTTTATTATTACTATTTTTTTTAAGATTTTATTTATCTGAGAGAGAGAGTATGCGTTCACAGGAGAGCACAAGTGGTGGAGAGGGAGAAGGAGGCTGCCCGTTGAACAGGGAGCCTGATGTGAGGCTCAATGTGGGGCTCAATCCGAGGACCCTGGGAGCACAACCTGAGCTGAAGGCAGATGCTTGCTTAACTAACTGAGCCACCCAGGCACCCCAGGTGTGTTAATTTTGAAATGGTAACTTTATTTTCTACCATGTACTCTCTCAAAAAAAAAAGTGGTAAAGAAGAGACTTATAGACAGAAAAATAGAAAGCTCTTGCAAAATTCAGTAGCCCAACCCTGCAGCTGGGTCACTGCACAGGTGCCAAGATTATGCAAAAAGTTACACAACTTTTGTAGATGAATTTTATACAGCTAATATTTTGTAGCTAAAGATTCAAATACGGGTGTCTGGTTGGCTCAGTTGGTTAAGCATTTGTTTTCTGTGCAGGTCAAGATCTCAGGGTATTAGGATCAAGCCCCCACATCTCCCTGCTGGGTGGGGAGCCTGCTTCTCCCACTACCTCTGCCTGCAGCTCCCCCTGCTTGTGCTCTCCATGCATGTGCTCTTTCTCAAATAAATAAAATAAAAAGATTCAAATACCCAAAGGGTACTTTTTTTTTTTTTTAATTATTATTCATGGGAGACACAGAGAGAGAGGCAGGCTCCATGCAGGGAGCCTGATGTGGGACTCAATCCTGGGACCGGGGGATCATACCCTAAGCTGAAGACATGCTCAACTGCTGATTTACCCAGGCATCCCCCAAATGGTACTTTGGGAACATTTAAAATCTTGAACATAATTCTAACTCAGTAGCACAGCTGTTGTTTGATAAAAGACCAGCAATGCGGGTTATCCATTTTATAGACATCTCTGTAAGAAGTTTCTTGTTTAGAAAATAGTAAACATCAGGCTTTTTTCATTCTTTTTTTTATGCTGGTGGACCTGGTTCCAGGAATGGAAGAAAGTAGGAGTCGAACAGCTGCGGCTCAGCACAGTAGACATGACTGGAGTCCCAACCTTGGCTAACCTCCAGAAAGGAGTCCAGTTTGCTCTCAAGTACCAGTCGCTGGGCCAGTCTGTCTACGTGCATTGTAAGGCTGGGCGCTCCAGAAGTGCCACTATGGTGGCAGCATATCTGATTCAGGTAGGAAAGGTCTTTCTGGACTGGTTTATATACAGCATATTTCTAGAACTTCAGTAGCATGGTCTACTGAAGGCCTTGTTGGAAGGAGCCATTTCAGGCAGTCCCCAATATCAGGCTGTTGGGAGGTGGAAAGCACCTGAAGTTTGTAGATAGGCTGACCTCTGGCTTTGCCACCTGCCAGCTGTGTGACGTTAGGCAAAAGTGGCGTCCCCTCCCTGATCCTCAAACTAAATATGTCTTGAAGCTTGAATGAGAAAGAATGTCAAGCACTGACCTATGGCAGGCACTCAAAAAATGAAGTTGCAAAAGATGTTAACACTAGTAAAAGGCTAAAATAAAAACACTTCTTATAAATAGCATGTCAGGAAATCTAGTATTGTAGATAATAGTGCTGGTCACTTACAGCTTTGTAGGACTCAAGATTTCCTTTTTTTTTTTTTTTTTTTAAAGATTTATTTATTTATTTATTTATTTATGATAGGCACAGAGAGAGAGAGAGAGAGAGAGGCAGAGACACAGGCAGAGGGAGAAGCAGACTCCATGCCTGGAGCCCGATGTGGGACTCAATCCCAGGACTCCAGGATCGCGCCCTGGGCCAAAGGCAGGTGCCAAACCGCTGAGCCACCCAGGGATCCCCCGGACTCAAGATTTCTTAAAGTAAAAAAAAAGTAAAAAAAAAAAAAGATTTCTTAAAGTATTTCAGGATAAAGTTCTGGACATCAGTTTTTAGAAACAGGATCTAACCGAATTTTGTCTATCACTTTATGATTGGCAAGTGTGAGGCTTTTAAAACTATTTATAAGCAAATATTCTCTAGTCATTACTCCTTGTTACACAACCCCCAACATGACTTATTCTTATTACTGTCTGGCCCCTGTAGAGCATTTACTAAGTTATGTGGATAGTTTAAGGAAAAAGGAAATGTTGAGGTAACAGGCCTGGCTTTGAGTTGCTGTGGACTGGTAAGTACGTGATTTAACAATATTAAAGCTTTGATCATTAGGACTCCATTTACTGGAAATGGGTTCTCAGGAGGATATTTTGGACTTAGGGAGAATTGACGCAGCTGGGGCTGAAATCTGTAGTTTCTTGCTTTTGTTGAGATCTAAACCAATAGGTATCATTAGGGATACAAAGATAACCCTCCCACTTAAATCTAAAACCCTCCTACTTAAATCTAAAATCTATTCAACTTGTCCCCTTAGTCATGGGGACAAGTTGAATAAAAACATCTACCATATACTCTCCCCAGGAAACTTATAACCAACAGCCCAGCTCCCAGAGGACATCTAATAGACCTATGCAGGCTTGAATTTAGATCTCAGCTTTGCATGTTAAACCTTCTTTTTCCAGGGTTGGAAAGAAAGACTGACTTTTTCCAGGTTTGGCAGAAAGACTGACTTGCCCCCCCACCCCCACCCCAGCCTACTGCAAAGTATTGTGGAACTGGTTGACTGAGGGAGTTACAGTGCCCCCTCCCCTCTGTTTATGATATATGGGCATGTTTTTGAACTACCACCCTCCCCAAATGAAGTTTTTAAAATAATGAAATTCTGAGAGTCCGTTAGCACCTGTTATTAGGTCAAGGACACCTTAACACCTGCTCCTTTCTTTCTCTGATTTCCCAATCCTGTACTTCAGGTGTACAACTGGAGTCCAGAGGAGGCTGTAAGAGCCATCACCAAGATCCGGTCACACATCCACATCAGATCTGGCCAGTTGGAAGTTCTCAAAGAGTTCCACAAGGAGATTACTGCAGGGGCAGCAAAGGATAACACTTGTCACACATCACAGACGTGAAATACACAGATTAGAAAGAACTCAAGACAACGCTGCTTGCTACAGAATCAAATAGTTTTAACAGGACCAAGGGGGCCTAAGCCCAGACTTGACATAGCAGAAATGTGCTAAGTAATGGATAATTGTGCTCCCTTTGTCTTGTTTCACTTTCCTGAAGTAACACTGTTGTATGTCTAGAGAGATTTAGTGTGGCTTCAATTCACTGGCTATGGGGATACGGGATGAGGGTCTTTGTTTTCTCAAGTAGAGTCAAAGAAATCTATTGTGTATGCAATGCTGTGCTTAATGATATTTAGCACGACTCAGAAACATTTAACATGGGAAAAGAGAGGAGAAATACTCAGCTCAGTCTCTTTGCCACTTTGTCAGATCCTAATTCACTGGCCCCATGGGGCTCTCCTCCCCTTTTGGAACAATGATCCTGTGTGTAGAAAGGGATCCAATCAGTATTGTGGCAGGTATGTAATCCTTTACCTTAGGAAGTCACCCCTTCAGAATTCAAAACAGACACACATATCCCTTCAAAAACTTTTATTTGTATGAACAGCTCCTAGCTCTTGGCTTACCTTAGAGCTTTTAAAAGAGTAGAGACCTTATATATTTAAGTTTGAAAAAAGTTTCTGCTATTAATCAGAAATAATCCTTCCTACTTCTTTCTGGCTTACTCCTTGGAGTATACCAAAAATAAAACCAAAGTGTACGTTTCCTGACAGAGAGGTGAGAAAACACAAGACGCAGCATCCTGAATTCTAGAGTTGGAGCTTGCTGGTGAAGGACACCTTCAGCTTAGACCATTCTCCCAACCAAAGCCCAAATAAAAACTCTAACACCTAATTCTTGTGGGAAAATTACCAACTAGCCACTTTGCAGGTTATAGAAAAAAAGGAAGATGGGGCATCTTTCCTTCTGTCCTGGGATCAGAGGTGCTTCTACTTAACACTGATCAGGGAATGAGGGGAGGCTGTGCCTACTGTCTGAGAAACGGCTTGCTCGAGCCATCTGCAGTGAGGCACAAGATACCAGGGGACAGCAGAGGATAGGCTGGCCCTATTCTGAGCAGCCAGCTGAACAGCAGCAGTCTAAAAAGCCCCAAATGGAGCACCCCGATGGGTTCGGCAAGGACTGAGGTGCTGCCCTTTATAACATGTGCCAAAAAATAATGTAGCACTCTGATTGGGGCCCCAGGGACTTCAAATTTGGATGGAAAGGTGCTGGAAAAGGGGAGGGCAGAAGTCAGCTGCTCTTCCCCCCCACAGCCTTAGGCCAACACAAACTGCAAATTAGTAAGTAGCACCTTAATGCCTCTGGTAACAGTTACAGCTGAAGTGGCAGGGTCAAGCTTGTAGGTGTTGGCATCCCCCTTTTTATATCGGTCCCGAAAAACATAGATGCTCCCGTTACAGCTGGCGATCTTCCAGAGGGATGGGGCAGAGCTCCACGCCTCAGGAAGGCAAAGCCGGGTAAAGCTGTCTAGCAGGGGATTGTAGCACACCAGGGAGTCCCCTTCAGCCACGATGAACACCAGATCCTTATGCACAGCTGCGTGCATGCGACCTGCGAAGGGCAGAACATAGGGCTTCACGTGGCATTTGTCTGTCTCTGTGTCAAAGCACTGGATGAGTCGGGATGGTTTGGTAAAGAAGTCCAGGTCATTCTCCTCCCCCCCCAGTAAGTAGATGATCCCGTTAAGGTTGGCACCAGCGGCCCCTGACACAGCCACCTCTAGCTGAGTTGTCTCTGTCCAGACGTTATCACCTACCCGATAATAGATAACTGCATTTGAGAGCGTGTCCTGCAGTGTCTTGCCACCCAGTGAATATATAGCATCTTTCCCAGGCACAGACACCAGGGTGTGTTGGAGCCGGTCTCGGGGCAAAGGCGCACACCATTCCCAGTCCACGGTGGCATTGTTGCACTTCCACATGCGCCGTGGGATGGACCCTCCCACCACATACAAGTCTCCGCCATGCTTACAGGCTGCAGTGATCTGGTGGCACAAGCTGTTTTGGCCACTTACACTGATGGAATCATCTTCTGCACAGTGTAAGGACACAGCCAACGAGTGGGTACGAGATGATTCTTTCCCGATCAGGTAAATGTGCACATTCTCCCCGATCTCCTATTGGCAAAATTAAAATCACAGATGACATCTATCAGTTCTAGGCTAAGGCTCAGCTGAGACACCTATCCTTACAGCTGCAGACCACACACTGGAATCCTATGCTAACCTACTTCCCTCTAGTTACTGTGTGCCATCCTGACCGTCCTCCAATCACTTTCTTTCATTTTATGCTGGGGCAGCTGGTGCTTTAGAAAAAAGGTGCTTAGGATTAATGCAGTTCTCTCAAGGAACTTTGGGGAGCTCAGAGGCTGGTGGTTTCTGGGCTCATGCACACATCCTCCTCCCCAGTTCTTAACTTCGAGCCAGAGATGACTTACTCACCAGCCACAAAAGAGGCCACATCAGTAGCTGGAATGCATGGTGTGCATATTATGGTGTCCCAACTCAAAAGAGAAATCCTCCTTACCTTCAAGCTCGTTCTGAGTGACTCTGCAAAAGCCTCTCTTTCTTCTTTATTGAAATTGATCCAGGCTTCTATTGCCTCTGTTGGGTTCTGGGAACATGGAACTCCATCTGTGAGAGCCAGAGGAAAGACCTGGTCAATGGCAATCTAACAATCCAAAAGGGAAATTTAGAGCCAGTGGCTTTAAAGATATGAATCACACTGTTAGACTACCACCGTGTGTGTGTGTGTGTGTGTGTGTGTGTGCGCGCGCGCGCGTGTGAAATTAACCTAATTATTTCTTTTAACCAAAATGGATGGCTTGCTATGTCCCCATTTGTCATAGAAGCAATCTACAGGCTGCAGTGCTCACACCTAAAGAATGGCTATACCTCACTTGCAGGGTCAGGATCATTTTTTTGTTTGCTTGCCTGTTTTTTTAAAGATTTATTTATTGGGTACCCGGGTGGCTCAGTCAGTTGAGCATCTGACTGTTGGTTTTGGCTCAGGGCATGATCTCACAGTTGTGAAATCAAGCCCCACATGGGGCTCTCTGCTCAGTGAAGAGTCAGCTTGAGATTCTGTCTCCCTCTCCCTCCCCCTCTGCTCCTTCCCTGCTTGCACCCTCGAGAGTGTGCACTCTCTCTCAAATAAATGAAATATATTTTTAAAAATTTATTTGAGAGAGAGAAAGCACAAGCAGGAGTGTGGGGCAGTAGGGGGGAGGCAGAGGTAGACGGAATCTCAAGCAGACTCTTCGCTGAATGTGGAGCTCCCCATGGGGCTTGATCCCACAATACCCAGACCAGGGCTCAGCTGAATCCAAGAGTCAGAGGTTCAGCCAACTGAGCCACCCAGGCACCCCAGGGTCAGGATTATTACCAAACTTGGCCCACCACTTAAGTTTATGTAATATCTTGACTTATTATCAGCTTACTCAGGTAACCTGTCCCACAGGTACATGCAAAATGCAGGACTGATGAGAACGTTTATACACAAAAGAGACGAGAGTATATAAATACAAACAACTCCTCACTACCTTTTAGGGGTGAGCACTGCTTTTTTTTTTTTTTTAATTCAATACTTGTATATAGTTGACCCTTGAAAAACATGGGTTTGAAATGTGTGGGTGCACTTATGTGGATATGTGGATTTTTTTCAATAAATATACTACAGTATTGTACTTTCTTTTATGATTTTCCTAATAACATTTTCTCTTCTCTAGTTTTAAAAACAGCACATAATACAATATGCAGGATGTATGTTAATTGATTGCTTATGTTATTGATAATGCTTCCAGTCAACAACAGGGTATTTGTGAAGTTTTGGGGGAGTCAAAAGTTATACATAGATTTTAATGGCGGAGGTTCCAATCCTAATCCCCACACTGTTTAAGGGTTAACTGTATATATGGCAAAGTACCACTTTCATTTTCTAGGGTTCTTTCTCTGGAAGGGACTGCCTCTGACAGCAGCTAAATCTCACCTCAGTCTCTCAGATTGTATCTAACTTCCTATCAGAAAACCTGAAAATTCCTTTCTCCTAAACTAGAACATCTACTAAACATCAAACCCAAGTAGTTGAGTATGATGGGCCCCACTCCCTCAACTTACCCGAGATGATATCAGTGAGTAGATGGTGGGGCAGGTGGAGAAACTCCTCGGTGCTCTGCAGCTGGGCCAGGTGGGCCTTGGCACAGTGTTTGGCAGCAGTGTAGAGCTCAGGATCACTGTGCCTATCTGCCAGCCACATCACCTGAAGGCAGTTCCCCACCTGCACTGTGCGGGCCAAAAACCGAGAACATTCCTCAAAGAGAGATGTCAGCTGATACATGTCTGACACCTCATAAATTTCCTGCAGCTCTTCAGCTCGAAGTTTCACAGTCCCATGGTAGATATAATCAACCAGGAGCTGGAAAACAGACTCGCTGACATCCTGCAGTACAATTACTCGGTTGTGAGCCTCCTTCAGATTGGAAGTGAACATGGACCGGAAAAAGCAGCTCTGAGCTGAGAGGACCAGCCGATGGAGCTGAAACTCCCGGCCTTCCACTGAAATGGTGACATCAGCAAAGAGCTCTTCCTCCAGACACAGTTTCATGATGCCCTGAGCCACACGGCCCGAGTGTGACCTGTCTTTGAAAGTGTAGTTCACAAAGTAGTTCTCATCCATGGATGCTCCAGGTTCTTCTGGTGATTCCATGGTAGCCAACCTCTCTCTCTGCCAGCTGTCTGCAAAGCAACACCACCTGAGTAATGGGGAATCCACAATCTACGAATCCAACTGTTCAATTCAGGGAGGGAGAAGGTAAAGAGGACAGTTAAGTGGGCTGAGACTGGCCTCAGTCCTAAGGACATCTTGGAAGCTCTCCTTCAACCAAAGCTGAGTTCATTCTCCTGCGCTGGCACTCCATCCCTAATGAAATTAGTAACATTTCCTACTCTGGGTGTTTCCCTAAGAAAACAGAATATTCCTTCCCAAGATCTAACAAAAGACTTGGTATTTAGGTCAACACGTGAAAGCAAGGCGCTGGAGGAAGCCTATTATCTTAAGCCTGGCAAAACCCCTTACTAACCACATGACTATTGGGCATGAAACTAGCGAGGCTCTGGGCAGCAGAACCCAACAAGATCGACCCCCCGCGTTCTGGGCCAAAGCCCGTTTCCCCGGGCATGGAGTTTAGATCTTCTAATATGAGGCCTGGCCTGGAACATCTGTTCGCCCCACATTTTCTCTTTTCTGCTTCTCCCCTGCACTTGCCTGCTCGCACTAATGATTCCCCAAGACTCCGTCCCAGAACTCGAGACAAATCCCAGCCGTCCCCAGCACGGGGCTCTAATAGGCCCATCGCCGCGAGGGGCGTCCCGACTCCACCTAGAGTCGCCTAGGAGACGGTCGCTAGGGAAACCGTTCTTCTCTCCCCCTTCCACCTCCCCCTACACCCCCGCCCCGGCTCCTCTCCACGCCCCCTCCCGGCCATGCCCGCCGGCCGTCGTCAAAAGCTTACCTCAGGGAGCGGGGGAGGGGAGTGGAATGTAGAACCCAGAACCTCTACCCCTTGCCCTCCTCTCACCCGTCCGGTTCTTTAGAGTCCTCGCCTTCTCTCCAGCCTCTGCTACACCAAACTAGGACCACGTCCACCTCACGGTTTCCCCACCTGCCTGCCTCGGTTTCTCACCTGCCTTCCCTCCTTTCATTCCGAAGCCCGGAATCCGGAACCTCTGCTTCCGGCCCCGCGTCCGCCCGGAAGAAAATCAGACGCACACTTCCGCTTCCGGTCCGTGCCCTTGGGGCTCCGTGTCCTGTGGGTCTCGCCTTGGCTGCCTGGTTGCATCTTGAAGCATGGCGGCGGCGGCGGCCAGGGGCTGGTGGCAGGGGATCAAGGGGTCCGTGGCGCTGGCCAGGGGTAAGCAGGGGGCAGCTGGCTGAGGCCTGGGGCGGGAGCGGAGGCGCGCTTAGCGCAGGAAGCCCATCCAGCCTCACCTTGCGCTTCTGTCTTTTTATCTTCCGGTGCAAGTGGCCGGGCGACCCTCGGTGCTGCTGCTGCCGGCGAGGAGGGAAAGCGCCGCGGCCGACACGCGCCGTGAGTATGTGCGGGCCGGGCCCTTCTCGGGACTGCAGGCGGGGCCCCTTCGTTCTTTCCGTCAGGTGTTTGCCCTTGCCCTGGGATACCCTTCCCTGCGTCCTCTGGCAAGTCTCTGCTCGTGGAGACCTGACTGCTGTGGGCCTCTCCCTCTGCCCTCGTGTCTCCCTGTTACGGCCCTGATTACCCCTTGTCCATTTCCACGACTCCTTTTCTCTCTGATTAAGCGGTCAGCTCTTTGAGAGCAAGAAACGTTTGGGTCTTAGAGCCCTGTTAGTAGCTCGCATTGAGGGCTTGCTGTGTGCTAGGCAGCTTGCAAAGCGATTTAGCGAGTGATTTATTTAGTCCTCCGGACAATCTTATGAGGTAGGTAGCACTGTGATCTCTTACTATAGATTAGGAAACAATCCAGAGGAATAACTTGCCCAGGGACACAGAACTAGTGAGTGACAGAGCAGGCCTCCCTGCTGTCAAAGGCAGAGAACACTTAAACCATGGTGTGTGCAGCCTGTGATGTGTGGGTTTTCAGTGATTGAGGGATGCATGAGTTAGTGTGCGGAGATACAGTACAGTCAACATAAGCAGATTGAGAGTTAGGAGACCTGCCATTTCTTCCTTTCTCGCCTTCCGTTTCCTCATCAATGGGGAGGAAAAAAAGTTTTTTTTTTAAGATTTTATTTATTTATTTGAGAAAGAGAGGTAGTGACAGAGAACAGGAGTGGGGAGGAGAGGGAGAAGTAGGCTCCCTGCTGAGCAGAATAAACCCTGTAATCTGTGAGGGCTCTTCAGTCCTGAAGTTCTTAGCTTGAAAACCTCCTGTGAGGGATCCCTGGGTGGCGCAGCGGTTTGGCGCCTGCCTTTGGCCCAGGGCGCGATCCTGGAGACCCGGGATCGAATCCCACGTCGGGCTTCTGGTGCATGGAGCCTGCTTCTCCCTCTGCCTATGTCTCTGCCTCTCTCTCTTTCTTTCTCTGTGACTATCATAAATAAATAAAAATTTAAAAATTAAAAAAAAAAAAAAAAAAAGAAAACCTCCTGTGAGCCAGGTGCTAAGCAGATACAGAGAAACAAAAGTTCTGGTTCCAACTCTTTAAGTTCCTGGTCTGGTAAGAGAGTTGAGATATGCTGCTTTAGCAGAAGTGCAGGTGTTGTGAAGGGAGAACCAGAGAGCAGCTTTGAGAAGAGGCAAACTTCCCAACTGCAGTAATGAGAGTCTTTGTGGTCTCTGTAGGTGACATTTTCCTTAAGTTTTCCCTGGAAGAGGAACCCTCCACCCTTACCTTCCTCAAGGTTCTGCTGGGAGACAACACCCCTTACGACCCAAGAGACTGAATGCAGGTGTGGCTGCTGCCATTTGTTAAATATGCCTTCTCCTTCCAGCCACTGTCAGACCACGGAATGATGTGGCCCACAAGCAGCTTTCAGCTTTTGGAGAGTATGTGGCTGAAATCCTGCCCAAGTATGTCCAACAAGTTCAGGTAATATTCACAACTGTTGTTTGGTTGTGGGTCTAGAAAGAACCGTGTTCTCAGAGCATGTAGGAGTAGGCAGCGATTTGTTGTATCAAAGAAACCAGTCTCTTCTATCCCACTTGGACTTCTTTCTTAAACCAGAAGACTCCAGCTGAAGTTAGCTGCTCTCTCAGTAGATCTTTGTTTTTTCTCTTCTCCCTGTCCATATCTGCAGGTGTCTTGCTTCAATGAGTTAGAGATCTGTATCCATCCTGATGGGGTCATCCCAGTGCTGACTTTCCTCAGGGATCACACCAATGCACAATTCAAATCCTTGGCTGACTTGACAGCAGTGGACATCCCCACCCGGCAGAACCGTTTTGAGGTAAATCAGGAGATTTGAGAAGATTCGATGGGTAAAAAAAAGGGACAGATGAAGTTTTAGGGTGACAGCTACCAGTGGGAACCATAGGTCTCCTTAGTTTCAGTTCGGGTCATACAATACAACAGCAGTTAAACTAGGGCCTTAAGAGCATGTGGGTGGCTCCATTGGTTAATCATCTATCTTCTGCTTAGGTCATGATCCCAGGCTCCCGGGATTGAGACCCACATCGGGCTTCTTGCTCAGCGGGAGCCTGCTTCTCCCTCTCCCTCTGCCTGCCCCTCCGCCTGCTAGTACACACTCTGTCAAAGAAATAAAATCTTAGAGCAGCCCTGGTGGTGCAGCGGTTTAGCGCCGCGTGCAGCCCAGGGCGTGATCCTAGGGACCCTGGATCGAGTCCCACGTCAGGCTCCCTGCATGGGGCCTGCTTCTCCCTCTGCCTGTGTCTCTGTCTCCCTCTCTCTCTGTGTCTCTATGAATAAATAAATATTTTTTAAAAAGAAAGAAAAAATCTTAAAACATATAAATAAAGAAATAAATAGGGACACCTGGGTGGCTCAGTGGTTGAGCATTTGCCTTTGGTTCAGGGCACAATCCCAGTCCAGGGATCGAGTCCCACATCACGCTCCCTGCATGGAGCCTGCTTCTGTCTCTGCCTCTCCCTCTCTCTCTTCATGAATAAATAAAATCTTAAAAAATAAAATAAATAAACAACAAACTAGGGCCTCAGATCAAGCAAACTTCAAGTTTGAATCCTAGCTCTGCCACTAATAGTCTTTGTGACTCTAAACAGTTTACTTAACCTTTCTAAGCTTAAGAGGACTTTCTTTTCTTTTGAGATTATTTATTTGGGTGCCTGGGTTGCTAAGTTGGTTAAACAGCTGCCTTTGGCTCAGGTCATGATCCCAGGTGCCTGGGATTGAGTCCCATGTTGGGCTCAGTGGGGAGTCTGCTTCTCTGACTCTCTGTCCCTCACCCCTGCTCATGCTTTCTCAAATTAATAAACATCTTTTTTTTTTCTTAAGATTTTATTTATTTATTCATGAGAGAGAGAGAGGGGCAGGATCCATGCAGGAGCCCGATGTGGGACTCGATCCTGGGTCTCCAGGATCAGGCCCTGGGTTGAAGGTGGCGCTAAACCGCTGAGCCACCTGGGCTGCCCAAATTAATAAAAATCTTGTTAAAAAATTTTTTTAAAGATTATTTGAGGGATGCCTGGGTGGCTCAGTGGTTGAGCATCTGCCTTTGGCTCAGGGCAGGATCCCAAGGTCCAGAATTGAGTCCCATATCGGGCTCCTTGCAGGAGCCTGCTTTTCCGTCTGCCTATATCTCTGCCTCTCTCTCTCTTTGTGTCTTTCACGAATAAATAAAATTTAAAAAAATAAAAAAGATTATTTGAGAGAGAGAGAACACACTCACATGCATGAGGGGAGGAGCACAGGAAGAGGGAGAAGCACACCCCCCACTGAGCAGGGAGTGCAACTCCAGGACCTTGATATCATGACCTGAGCCAAAGTCAAGTGCTTAACTGACTGAGTCCTTGACATGCCCCTAAGCTTTAAATTTCTTATGTGCAAAATAAGTATAAAATTGTCCCTACCTCATAGAATGCTTGTGAGGATGAAATGAGATAGTATGGGTAGATTGCCAGCACACAGTAAGTTCTCAATACATTTAGCTATTGATACTTTACTGATCATCTGGGCAGCCCTGGTGGCGTAGCGGTTTAGCGCCTCCTGCAGCCCGGGGTGTGATCCTGGAAACCCGGGATCGAGTCCCACATCGGGGTTCCTGCATGGAGCCTGCTTCTCCCTCTGCCCGTGTCTCTGCCTCTCTCTAGCTCTCTCTGAATGAATAAATAAATAAATCTTTAAAAAAAAAATTTTTTTTTTACTGATCATCTGCTATTTGTCAGATCTTGGAACAAGGGAGAAGTAACATGCAATACCTACCTTCAAGGAGTCCCCCAGCTCTAGTGAGGGAGAAGGATACGTAAAAAGCTGACCGTTGTAACATATAACACATGGGACGTTAGATGTTATGAGAACACAGGAGGGGCACTTAGCCCTGTCTGGGAGGCCTTGAACAGAGAATGTTTGTGCTGAATCTTTGTGAATGACCAAGAGACCAGAATTACCCCAGTAAGGATTGGGGCTGGGAGAGGGGGGTCCAGAGTCATCCCAGACAGAGAGAATAGCATTTGCAAAGACAAGCATGCTGACTCGCTAAGCTATAGCATGGCTTAGGCCTTTGTAAGTAGTTGTAAATGTAAGAGGATCTTGAAATTTTTGAGCTTCAGGACAGAAGACATGTTCACAAGTAGAGAACCCTAACCCACCTTGTGTCCTCATCATTGTTCTCACTCAGGGACTCCCATCCCAGACCCTGTGGCCATCTTGGTCCTCCAGCTCCTTCTCTTCTCCCTAGATTGTTTACAACCTGCTTTCTCTGCGTTTCAACTCTCGGATCCGTGTGAAGACTTACACAGATGAGCTGACACCCATTGAGTCCACTGTTTCTGTGTATAAGGCAGCTAACTGGTATGAGAGAGAGGTAAGTTACTGGACATGGTGGATCCTGTGTCTAGGCCAGATTTGCAGAATTGGTTGAAACTATTGCATGCAGCACGTCCTCACCTCTGTGTTGGCCTTAATGGACTAGTTACCTGAGAGCCTCTTTTTTTTCTAGATCTGGGACATGTTTGGAGTCTTCTTTGCTAACCACCCTGACCTAAGAAGGATCCTGACAGACTATGGCTTTGAAGGACATCCTTTCCGGAAAGACTTTCCACTGTCTGGCTACGTTGAGGTAGAAGGAACCTTGGAACTGGGGCAGCAGCCTCAGGGAAGGACTGGCAGGGAACTGGGGTGTCCTGGGCAGGGCAGGAAACCTGGTCTGTGGATTGTGGTGGTTTAAGAGCATAGGCTCTGGATTCAAATCCCAGCATCACTTTTGTAATCTAGGGCCTGTTACTGAAATTCTCTATGACCGTTTTCTCAGCTGTAAAATGGGAACAGTAGTACTTAACAAGATTTATCATGAGCTGAATGATGGATGCTTAAAGCCTGGTGTACTGTAGACACTCAGTTGGCATTAGCCATTATCATAATGATCATTTTAATGACCAAAGCAACCCTGAGGACACAGTCTGTCCCCAAGATCTGAAAGTGAAGGACCATTTTACCCTGCTCTGGATCTCTGAGAAGGAAGCTGATAGGGAAGACACTAAATGGAGAATGGTCAGAGGCAGGATCAGTAACATGTGACTACAGGGACCTTATGAAGAATTTTGGTGCTTTGCTTTACCACCTTTGTGCTACAGGTTGTTTATGAGCAGGAAGATTAGTCTACTGCATACATACACACGTGATTTTGTAGCAAAGTACCTTTTTAAAGATGTTGAGATAGTGACAATCCAGCCCTTTCTTCCACAGCAGGCTGAATATGCCTGCTTTCTCAGTGTTTTTCAGTCTCATTTGCTTCTCCAGCTACTTCTGGTCAGGACTCCTTCCCTCTCCTTGTTTTCAGTCTCCCTTATCTGATTTGCCTCTTCACCCAGCACCTGTTCGTCTTTACCTTACCTAACTGAATCTCCCACCGAAAAAAGCAATGCCAAATTTACTGCGTTGCATCTTGACAGTGATAATGCCAGAGCCACATGGTCTGAACATGAGTGCTTGCCAGTTCAGGTTGACTTTTTTCATCCACTGGCTTGCTTCCTAGTCCTGGACCAATGCTTACCATATCCTTGTAAAGAGTGGTTGGGTGAGCAGAGTCAGCTGTGCTGGAAACGGAGATCAGAGTTTGTGATGGGATGGTGAGCAGGGGAGCCTGGCTGGGTGATGGCAGGCCTTTTTGGATTAAGGGTGGGATGTGACTGGATTGGTAATATAGGTGTGCGTGGAGACTTGCTGAGAGAGAAGTAATGGGGTTGGTGAAGTCACCCATGGCTTGGGGAAAGTAGGTTCCTTAAGCAGCTTAGTGGCTCTGAACAAGGTCTTCCTCCTTGTCTTTCTCTTCTGCAGTTACGGTATGATGATGAAGTGAAGCGGGTCGTGGCCGAGCCGGTCGAGTTGGCCCAGGAGTTCCGCAAGTTCGACCTGAACAGCCCGTGGGAGGCCTTCCCTGCCTATCGACAGCCCCCCGAGAGTCTCAAGCTTGAACCCGGAGACAAGAAACCTGAAACCAAGTAGCTTCAGGGAAGGCATGTGGATACTAGAAAGTGTTTAACGTCTAACTGAGCATCCCTGTAAATAAAATCTGTAGACCAACCACTTCTTGTGTGCTTAGGGTAGAGGTGAAGCTTGACTTGGGAGGGGAGATTTATCAGGGATTTTCCCCCTTTCCCTTAAAGAGACTACCAACCCAGGCATCTCTCTTATTGGGACTAAATAGTGCAGCTGCAGACACAGTGACCTGCAGGCTTGGATAGACTTCTGAGAAAGGGATTCTGGAGCTGAAATGGAAAGTTCTCACTGTCTACAGGGCTTAGGATGGGGGTGGCATGGCGTCTCCTGAAAGCGAGGGCCCTCAACAACTGAAGGAGAAAACCCCTTGTCATAGCAGACTGTGTGGTGGCAGTTGATGGATTGAAAGTTCTGGGTGGAACCAGGGAAACCCCCACCCACCTTCATCCCATCCAAGCATCCACAGGATTCCATGAGCCATGGCTCATTTTTGAGTCTTGAACCCTGCTCCTGCTCCCTCCAATCTAACAGCTCATCATGCTTGGGCTAAGGTAATCTTCCTGGACTCTAGCCAGAGCTGAGAATGTCATAAGCAAGCAAAGAAGGTCCCAGGGCTGACGCAAAAGATACTTGAAGCTGCAGATCTGTCTTCTGGGTGCCAGGACTACCCCTGGCAGCCTGGGGTCTGTCCGGCTGGTGGCTGAGTGCCTGAAGTGCAAGTGCTCAGCTCTGCAGGGCCACGGGGCCACCCAGCCAGCCTGCCATGTAGCTGGAGGGCCAATGCCTTGGTGATAGAACCAAGCTTTGCAGCTGATGCTTTTGGCTGCCAAGGGGCTCCCTGGAGGCTGGGTTGGGCTGGACTTAACTGGGTGTTAGAGCCTGAGTTCAGCTGCAAGATATTTTGAGGGTGAGGACAGACAGTAAGGTAGTGTTACTGCCTGGGTTCTTTCCTATCTCTTGGGAGGGCCAAGCTAGAGCTGTTTGTTACCAAGCACCATTTTTCTAATTATGCATCCCGCCCATCTGGACAGGAATAGGCTGAGGGCTTGACAAGCAGGGAGCCAGGCTCCTACTGCCAACAACTAAAGATTCCACATTTCCATGGGATGGAAAGGTCCTGGAAGTCAGAGCCAGCCCCTCCCTCTTTAGCATTGAAGGCTGACACACAAAACAGGGAACGCCTGGGCAGCCTGCAGTGGAAACTTGGAGCCGCGGTGTGTGGCAGGCGGATGCAGGAGCAGAGAGCAGCTGGAGAGAGGAACACTCAAAGGACGTGGTGGGGCATTGCTGGGACAATGCAGCTCCTGGCTTGGCTAATAGTAGCCATTTGCCTTCTCCCTGGGGTGACTACAACCCAGCACCATCCAGGTACCGGGGTTTTAGGGTGGGGTGCATGGGAGCCAAGGAAGGCTGCCGACTGATAAGTTAATGTTGGTTCTATCTGAACGTAGCAGGGCCTAGGCACTGTGGGCATGGTGGGTACCAGACTGACCTATGCAGCAGGGATACTGATCTGGGCCCCAACCCCAGAACCAGAAAGGTCCAAGTGAAGTGAAGCGAGGTAGTCCTAGGTGCCTTCAATGCCAGCCCTGGACAGAAGTGGGCAGTGGCCTTATTCTGATGTGCAAACCAGGACCTCTGGACCTGCCCTAGGCTTGGGACCATCATCTAAGGTCTGGGCAGGGCAGCACACCAGAGTGTGAGATGGAAGAAGCTGCAGCAGACAACTTGCCTTGCCTGCCTTGCTTGCCTTCCACATAATCACAACTGAGGAGCAAGGAAGGAGTATATTCTTCCTAAAGGGGTCCTTGACCCTTGGGGAGAGTTACTGGCACCGGCACTGTTTTAGGTCACACTGTCCCAGATGATTTTAGAGAGGGAAGTGAAGTGTCTTGTGACCCAGTGGTCTGGAGCTCTTTGCCAAAGCAACTCTAGAAGTTCGAGGAGGAGTCCTGGACATTTTCCAAGGTGGTATCTGGGCCTAAGATGATGATTTTGGGATCACAAGACCTATGCCTGGGAGGGTGAATGTCAATGTGCATGTGTGTCTAAGGGAAGGGGGACAGGGGATAGTATTCCTGCTCTTTTGTAGATAGAAGAAACTCCAGGCATCCCTACCAAATAGCTACGGGCATTTCTGGGAGGCTGGGGTGTTCAGGGTGGGGCTTGGCAGGGGCCTGACTCCTTTCTGCTGCCCCAGGGAAGCCCATGGACAGCGCCAGCCTGGGAGGTGGCCTGCAGGAACCAGAGGCCCCGGAAGTGATGTTTGAGGTCTTTTCCTCCAGCCTGGGATATGGGGGAGGGAGTGTCCAGAGGTCCCTCAGGGTTGGGAAGGGGAATGTATCAAGCTGGGCCTGCTGGGAGGGTGTGGGGGGGCAACCCAGCATGGGTCCTACTGCCTGCTTATACCCCACCCCACCTGCCCACTCTTGCTCCCTGCCCTGCCCCCCTCAGGCCCCAGCCCACCCCTTACATGGCTCCCCTTGCAGCTGCTCTGGGCTGGGCTGGAGCTGGATGTCATGGGGCAGCTGCACATCCAAGATGAGGAACTGGCATCCACACACCCAGGCCGCCGACTCAGGCTTCTCCTGCAGCACCACGTGCCCAGTGACTTGGAGGGTGCTAAGCAGAGGCTGCGGCAGTTCCAGGACCTGCGTAAAGGGCCTCCTCTTAGCCCTTGGGACTTTGAACATCTGCTCCTCACAGGCCTGTCCTGTGTCTACCGGCTCCACAAGGCTAGTGAGGCTGAGGAGAGGGGTCACTGGGCCCAGGTCTTTGCCCTGCTGGCACAGGAAACACTCTGGGACCTGTGCAAGGGCTTCTGCCCCCAGGGGCAGCCCCCTTCTCTGGGGCCCTGGGCCTTGATCCTTGACCCCTTTCCCTGACCCTCCCCCTTCACCTGCCAGCCCATGACTGCCCCCCAACTCGTGGCCCAAGACAGACCCATCCTGGGCAGCAGCTTCCATCTGGCACCTGCTTCTTCCCGCTATGTACAGGTCTCTGGGCTTGGACTGGACCCTGGACCCAGCTTACCTGTCCTCCATTTTCTTCCCTGAGCCCTGGTAGACTAAGAGCCTGGGTCTCAGGCAGCAGACACAGAGCTAAAGGCAGGACTTGCAGGTGTGGCAATGTGTGAGTGTGTGTTGGGGTCAGGGTTGAGGAGTGTGTTCAAGAGATGCCGAAAAGAAATCGGCCCCAAGGAAGGCCAAGTCAGAGAGAGGCTCCAACTCCTACCCTGGCAGTCTGTGACAAGTCCTATGGGATCTATGGGAACCTTGTGAATGGTCAGCACCCAGTTCTAATTTGGGACTCCGGTGCAACTGATGCTCCAGAGTCCCTGTGTCCATCTGGACAAGAACAGACTAGACGTTTTTAGTTTGGTATGCTCCAGGAGTGGAGGAATGCTGGTGGAAGAACATTACCTTTTCTTGGTGGAGGTGGGAGGGGGGGCAGGTTTTTGGTCCCTCTCAACCAGGCTCAGATGAACACCTCAGAGAGAGAAGTGAGGCTGCGAGGGGCCTGGCTGAGAGAGACAAGCAGAGGCTGGCTGGTGTGTGGTCCTGCTCCTGTGTAGCTGTCCCATAAAGTGTTCTGTTCTGGCCTCCTGCAGCCTGTGTCCTTTTACGCCAGAGTAAGTTGTTTAACCCCTGCCCTGGGCGAATCACCCTCCCTGTGCTGGGAGGGCAGGAGTTGGAGCAACCAGGTATCACCTGCTCATCCCCCACACACCCTGCTAGGGGAAGGAACGTTCTGTTTCCTTGAATCCCATACTCCCAGAAAGGGAGCAGGGTGTGGCCCCCCCGTCACAAGAACCAGCTGGACCCCAAGTGACGTCGCGGGCCAGTGGGGAGGATTTGGAGGAACTGACTGGAAAGGAACGCGAAGGGGCGTCCCGCCAGGGCCTGGGGGAGTAGGGTTCAGTTCAATCAGATTTCCTGTCTCCTCGGCCTCCCAGGGCCGGACCGAACCTGCCCTCGGCCCCGCGACCCCCACCCCCGCCCCGACACCGCAGCGTCGCGGACACGACAGAGCGCAGGAGCCCAGGCGACAGGCGCCGGCGCAGGCCCACTTTATTGGCAGAGTCAGCCGCCCTGGGCGGGCCTCATGCTCGCGCCGGCGGGACGTTCGGCCGAGGCCCGGCTCGGGGCCCGGCTCGGCTCGGCATGCACGCCCCGGGCCGGCCCCGGGCTCCTCCCCGGGCGAGGCTCAGAGCTCCGGGGGCCCGAGGCCCGGCGGGCCGGTGGCGGCGAGGTCGGGGTACACTAGGAAGCCGGAGAAGGTGATGTACTTGCCGTGGTTGCTGTAGGCGCCGTAGCCGTCGTGGTCGTGGCTGAGCAGCCAGACGGCGTCGCCGCGCCGCAGCGCCAGCATCACGCTCTGGCTCTGCATCTCGCGGCGCCGCGACGCGCCGTCGTCGTAAATCATGGCCTGCACCTCGTCGCGGTTCTTCATCAGCTTCACCGACAGCGTCTTGCGCGGCAGCTTGCCCAGCGTGAAGGAGAAGAAGTAGGCGCCCGGCAGGCGGCAGCGGAACACGCCGGCCGCCGCGTCGAAGTCGCCGCCGATGTTGACGAGCTCCGTGTCGAAGGCGAGCGGCCGGTGCCGCGGCCCCGGGCCCGCGTCCGAACCCACGAGGCTGCGCGTGCGCGCCGCCGAGAAGGCCGAGCGCGGCTCGGGGGGCGCGGGCGGCCCGCGCGCAGGCGCGTCGGCGTCGGCGTACACCAGGTAGCCGCTGAAGGTGGCGCCGGGGGCGCCGAGCGCGTACTGCGGGGCGCCGTGCAGCCGCAGCCACACCGTGTCGCCGTAGTCGAGCTGCAGCATGGCGCTCTGGCTGGCGGCGCGCCGCGCCCCGGGCCGCCGCTGCTCGTCGAAGGCCAGCGCCTGCACCTCGTCGCGGTTGCGCACCAGCATCACCGACAGGCTCTTGTGCGGCGCCTTGCCGGCCGTGAAGGAGAAGAAGTAGGCGCCCGGCACGCGGCAGCGGAACTGGCCTGTGGCCGCGTCGAAGTCGCCGCCGATGTTCACGTACACCTTGTCGAAGGTCACCGCCATCTCCGAGGTGCCCTCCAGCGGGGTGGTGCGTGCGGCCGAGAAGGCCGAGCGCAGCTCCGCGGAGCCAGGAGCCGGCCCCAGGGCCCAGCAGGCGGCGGGGCCCAGCAGGCCCAGCAGGAGCAGCAGCATGGTGCCTGGGGGGGGGGGGGGGCAGAAGGGGAAGCAGAGCGGGCTTGTGCCGGGCGGCCTCCAAGTGCCCAGAACTCCACAGCCCTGCCCTTGCCTCACAGCTAGGACTCCGTTTCCCACACGCTTGGACTAGGCCAGCGGTTCTCAGGCTTCAGCGCGCCTCAGTGTCCTGTACGGGGCTTGTTAGAACAGACATTGTTGGGCCCCCCACCCCCAGAATTTCCCTTCAGTAGGTTTAGGGTGGGGCTTGAGAATTTGCATGTCTAACAAGTTCCAGGTAATGCAGATGCTGCTGGTCCAGGGACTACACTTCAGGGACCAGTAGATTAGGCCAGTGAGTTTGTTTTTGTAAGAAACGAACCCCTTTCTCAAGTGAAAGCCCATACGGTTGTACCACAGATACAAGCAGAAATGCTCTGTTTGAAAGGGCCTATTATAGCCTGTCAGCTGGGCTTACCACCTCCCCCCCACCTTGGTACCACAGAAGGTGGTCAGGAGGTCTCTGAGTTTCCTTCAGCCTTGTTTGCTGAATTTTCCTTTGACTATTCTATGGACCTTGGCCGGCCCCTCACTCAGGCACTAGTTCTCTGTACTGATGTCCTCCATGATGGCCATTGTTTCAGCCCCCATCTGGGCAGAAAAGGAAATAGCTACTCTGACCTCTTTCCTGGCCTCTGACACACAAGGGTCAGCCCCCATTCTGGACCTCTTGGACTCCCAGGGGCCTTTCTTGCAGTAGAGGCCAGAGCAGTTGGGCTCTGACATACTCCCCCCCGCCCCCCCAGTGAAATCAGAGTAACAGTGACTTTCCTCTGGGCTTGAGGGCTGGTCACTGAGCAGAAGGAGAGAACCAGGAGCTGCTGTGAATAGAGAGGGAGAACAGCGATTCCAGCAAGGCTTTGGCAAGATTGTGAAGTCAGCAGCCTTGTTCCTTAGTAGTGGAGTGAAAGACTGACAGCTAGACCTGGGCACAGTTCCTGGTTCCACTGCTTAAATGCTGTGAAACCTTAGGCTAGTTCCTTAACTTCTCTGGGCAGTGCTTCTCTTATGTAAAGACCTGCCTCAATCTTACTGTGAGGATGCTCTGAGATAGCAGTTGTGAACTCCCGTTTGTGAATGGTAGTGTTGCCCAGGTGTGCAGATGCTTCTGTTCTTGGCCTTGAGAAAAGGGATCTGATCAAGTTCTTGACATAAGAAGTTTAGGAACTCAGCACCTCCAACCCCTGGGAACTTGGGAAGGCAGTACTTAACTCCATCATGCTTCTTAGTAGGTTTTGGGGCTTGATACCCAAAGGCCCTAAAGTGGAGACAAAGTAGGAAAGAAAATGACCTGGCAGCAGCCTATGATGTGGGCTTCTATGGGAAGTACCCTGGGAGTGTGTGTAGCTTTGTGTCCCTTAGAGGCACTGGAGGCTTGCTACAAAGGGTTGCCAGGGGCAGTTGTACCTTACAGAGGACATTCATCTTAGGGTAAGTGGACACTGGAGTCTAGCCCGCCTTCTACTTGCCCAACTGTGTGCAGCTGCTGCACCTGGGGAAAAGCGTGCCTTTTCCTAATTTTCATAATAAAGGCCCCAAGTCCCTAACCCAGCTGAACCTCCTCTCCCTCTGGAGGATGGATCTTTTGTAATTCCTACAAAGGCATCCCACAGGCTAGCTAATACCCTTGATGAGGGCAGGGAGGAGCGAGGGCACCCAGCTACAGTGATGAAGATTGCATCTCCTGAGTAGTCCCCTTTACAAAGCTCTCTGGACACATGTGGTCTCACAGCAAACCTGCGAGACAGGTGGACCCTCTCCCATTTTATAGATGAGTAAGTCAAGGCCCAAACAAGGAAAGCATTTTGGCCCAAGGTAATCATGCACGCTGAGGCAACCTTGAACCAAGGTCTTTTGCCTCCAAATTCAGTATGTCTTCCTCTCCACCATTTTTTCCCTTGTAGATACAGGTATTTCCAGCCAACCTGTCCGGAGCCTCAGTTTCCCTTTTTTTTTTTTGCAAAAATAGGAGGGGAGAAAAGTGGAATGAATCTTGGGATCCAGGTGAAGGAGAAAGAAAGCAAAAAGCAAATAAAACCAGCGAAACAAGCAAAACCTCTAGCGTTTTGCTTTCTGGGAGTATGGGAACGTCTCAACCCTCTCTGACCCTGCCCCTCCCCTAAGCAGGTCCTGCCCAGGTGCACCTGCCCACCCTCCTCTGGGCTATCTCCCTGCAGAGTCCAGCGCACCCCACGAGGGCCAGAGGGTCCTCCTGTGTGTCCAGTCCCCAGACTCTGCCGGTTTCTCACCCACCACTGCCATTTCCCAGATCCCTAGGTCCCCATCCTTCTTCCTTCAACCCCCTTCCCTGGCAGGTCAGACGTGGGAGGGTGTCAGGTGGGCCTCAAAGCTCCAGGAAAGGAAATGGCTGTTCCTAGCTCTGTCCAGGTGAGGCTCGAAATAGTCATCTACAAAGAGACAAAACTGGGACACAGAGCCGGGCAGACCCAGAGCCCCGAAACCGATGGGGGAGGTGCCGCGATGTCAGGCTAAGGGGACCTCAGAGCCCCGCTCTCCGATGATCCCCTCCTTCGAGCTCCGCCAGAGCCGCCTCCCACCTTGAAAGCCCCTCACGTTCCAAGAAGATAAGTCCCCGTTTTACAGAAGCCAATTAACCCTTTCTCCTGAAAAAGGAAACCCGTCCGGAAGGGACCCCGCAGACCTCCCCCGCCAGCCCTCCTTCATCCATCCCCTCCGAGGGAGAGCCCGAGCCTCGTTTATGAAAAAGCTCCCGGGTCCTCCTCCGCGCACCAGGGCCGACCCCTCGCCCCTCCCCGCGCCTTCGGCCGCCCCCGCTGCCGCACGGGAGAAAGCCTGGCTCCCGGGCCCAGAGCTGCCCTCACCTGGCTGGGGGCGGCGGGCGGTCGGGTCGGCTCCGAGCCCGCGATCCGGCTCCGGGCTCCGGGCTCCGGGCTCCGGGCGGGCGCCGGGGCTGCGCACTGACCGCTCGCGCTGCGGCGGGCCGGGCCTGGCGGCGGGGGCGGCTGCGGCGGGGGGCGCTGGGACCCCGGGACCCCGGGGCGGGCGCGGGGCGGCGAGGTGCCGGGGAACAGGACGGCTGAAGAGCGAGGCGAGCCGAGCAGCTCGAGGAGCGGCAGGGGAGCGGCGGGAAGGGGAGCGGGGAGGAGAAGGAGAGGGAGGGGCGCGGCGAGGACGGGGAGCCGCACGGGGCCTGGGGCACCGCACCCAGGAGGCCCCCGCGCACGCTGCGCCCAGCCCTGGGCTCTTCCTCATCCGTGACCCTCCTGGAGCTCCATCCTCGGGCTCGACAGAAGACGCATCGTCAACCCGTTAGCAGACGGGGAAACTGAGGCAGAGGCCACACTGGGGGTGGCCCGGGGCCCCCTTCCCTGGTTTGAGGAGAGGGGACTGCAGCAGAACAGACTGGACGAGCCCCGGGGCGGCAAGGACAGTGGAAGGTGAGATTTGGGCTGGGACAGATGTCCAGGCTGAGAGGCCCTGGGGGAGGGGGTCTGAGGGAGGTTAGTATAAATGGGTCAATGTCACCAGTAAAGAAAAAGCTTGAAGTGACCCAGTTTTTCTTCCTTGCCTCTGAATCTGAAAATGCCCCTAGCTGGTTAGGAAGGAAGGAGAAAGACTGAGCCCCCAGACATCAGAGGGTCAGCCTGGGCCCCCTGGGGAGGGGATGCCAAGCAAGGGCCTCTTAGGGACAGAACCAGCGAGGCTGCTTTCTTGGTGCCTGCAAGGGAGAAGGTTGAGGAAGGCCCTGGGAGGGCTCCAAGGGCCTGTTTGCAGAGGGACACCGACACCCTGTCTAGCTAGGGCTAGGGTAGTAGGATCCAGCTGGACATCAGCCCTGGGAACAGCTGTCTTCCCCCCTCAGCACTCATCAGAGGCCCCGCAAGGCCTCCACTCTGGGTTTTGAGCCCTCCTGCCATCTTGGACTCCCTTCATTGGGGCTGCTCTTCTCTCCCAACAGCTGTGGGAGTGTCCACCTGCCTGGCACTGGGTAAGTGTTGACTAAGTGCATCAATGGCTCTAGAAGGGCCCCACTCTCAGCTGCCAGGAGCCGGTGCCCTTTGTCTGCCCCTGGTTGATGTGGAAGGCCTGCATCTTGGTTGGTCCCAGCTCTGCCACAGACCCTGTGCATGGACCCAGAGAAGCCTGGTGCCCCAGGATGCCCTCTGCCCTCTGGAGCTTTCCTTCTGGAACTCTCAAAACTTATGTGACCCCAGTTAGTCTGATGCAGGTTAGTCCTCATGAAGGCCTTGACAATGATGATGGGCCCATTAAGTTTTCTTCAGGGTAGTAGGTGAAGGATGAATGATTATGAGTCTCAATGGAAAGAAATGAATGGAGGCATTCTGCTCCTACTTTGTTATGCAGCGATGATAACACAATAATAATTTTAATACACTCTTTTTATTGAGTGTAGCCAATGCTAACTGTGCCCACCCCAGGCCTAACTAGAGGTCACCTGCACACTGTTCCTGAACTTGCTTCCCCTGTCTCTCTGGGGACAATCTTGGCTGGGGAAGTGACTGTGGGGCAGGCTACAAGAGGAGAGTTAACATCCCCCGGGTAACCCTCAACCAAGCAGGGCCGAGTTAGTGGGTAAACACCCGGTTCCAGGCCCTCAGGGGGACAACTCCCAATTGCCAACCATGTTGCCGTCTCAGAGAGACTCCAGCATGAAGTTTCAGTCATCCATGGGAAAAACCCCCTCTTCTCTGTATGCTTTATTTAGTTTTCTCCCTTCCCTCTCCCTTTCCTCTCACTTCCCTACTCCTTCACCCTGCTTCTTGGGATCGCCTCTTCAACAAACTATTCAAGCCCAAATCTTTGTCTCAAGGTGTGCTTTTGGGGGGAACCCAAACTAAGACAACAGACAATAGCTGTGTCTTAAACTGTGGTAAGTGCTTTTTCACATCTATTACCTTATTTACTTTTCTTAACCCCTGAAGTAGATAACACTAACCCAGTTTTAAAATGAGGAATGAGGGCAGCCTGGGTGGCTCCGCAGTTTAATGCCACCTTCAACCCAGGGCGTGATCCTGGAGACCCCGGATCAAGTCCCACATCAGGCTCCCTGCATGGAGCCTGTTTCTCCCTCTGCCTGTGTCTCTGCCTCTCTCTGTGTCTCTCATGAATAAATAAAATCTTAAAAAATAAAATGAGGAAAAATAAATAAATAAAATGAGGAATGAAGAGGTTATATGCAGGGAGAGGCAGGATTCAAACCCACGTGTGTTTAGCTCTAAAACCTGGTCCTTAAGCATTATGTTCAGCAGCCTAATTCTCTCATCCTCTCTGCGTCTTAAATTTTCATCTGTAAAACAAGGGATGGGTTCTTGAGTTTGAAGAACTCAGCAGCTAGACATGGTCAATGAGATGTAAACAGAAGCTATCAAGAGACAAAGTGCTTGCAAGGGACCAACTCAGCTAGGAGACCCTCTCTTTTGCTCTCCCTTTTCTCTTCCCTCTTCCCAGAATATACATACATGAAGGCTGGAGCCTCAGTGGCCATCTGGGGCCAGGAGACACCAATGAAGTGTTTGAAGGCACAGTCTTCAGTAGGTGCTCAGGAAGAAGGTGAGATGAAAAAGACCTGGAGATCGTGCCCTCAAGCTGCTAATCATTTACTGGGAGTGGCTGGATATGGATAGAAAGAACCATAATAGGTGGTTCAGCATCAGGAGCTGAGCTGGTAAGTGCTATGAGCGCTCAGGGAGGGAGAAACCACCAGTGGTGGGGACTGGAGGGTTGCTTAGGGAAGATGTTACAGAGGAGCCTATTTCTTTTTCTCTCTTTTTAATAAACTTTTTGAAAGTAATTTCTACACCCAACATGGGACTCAAACTCAATCCTGAGATCAAGAGTTGCATGGTCTACTGAGTCAGGCAGGTGCCGCATAGAGAAGGCAATTTTAAATAATGGCAAGGATTTGTGATTGAGATGGAAGACTAGGGGGTGGGAACCCATCAAAGGTAAGAATATGAACAAAGGTGTGGAGGCGGCATGGACAGGGCTTGGGCAGGAGACCTCCCATGGCTCAGCTCTGGTGGGAAGGGTTTGTGAATGGGAGTTAGGGCAGGTGAGGCAGCTAAGGAGCTCGGATATCCTGCAGCAGAGGGGACGGTACTCAGGGCTGTATTTTAAGATTCCTCTGGCTGAGAGACAGGAGACAGAAGAAGAGCTGACCTGCAAGAAAACACTCCAAGTGTGCAGATGAAACTGAACTCCGCAGGCCTGCTCAGAAAGGAAAAGGGAGAAGATCAAGGAGAGAGAGACAGAGATTCAGAGATTGACAGAGAGAGCACCCGCACAAGCTCACAATTTAATTAGCTTCCTGGCTTGCCCTGTGGGTTCCAGGGGAATTAGCAGAGCTCAGAGTCTGGGGAGCTTGCTGGGAGTTGAGGGGAAGTTAATGAGAAAGACAACAACATGCCCCAGGGAGAAGGGAATGAGGAGGATTTGTTAGCCTAGCAGAGATGCTGGCAGGAGAAACAGATGTCGGGGTGAGGAACTGCTCCGCCTTCCTCAGGGATTTCAGGCCTCTAGGGGGACAGGCACCTAGAGCTCTGGGGGTGGTGGGGGGCTAGAAGGTCCTCTGAGGCCTGGTAAGTGACCCTGACCCCAGACCCAGATACCTGGGGGTGCCTGTGAGGATCAGCTTCCCAACTCTGCCTTGGCCTTTTCCCAGAGGGGAATTGAGCCCCCAGCCCCCTCCTGCACATGGGGAGGTTGAGGCCAGGCTGGAGAGGTGACCAGCTCTTATCAGATGTGGCAAATGGCATTTTCCAAAGGGAGCTGCAACAGTGTCTCCTCTCCCCCCACTCCCCACTCTTTAGACCGTGACCTTGCCGCGCCCCTCTGAGAGGAGCCCTTGGGTTGAGTCATAAAGAGAGATACTGCTTCTGCCTGCCCTCACTCTCTCTCAAAACTCTCTTGATGTGAGAAAGCCCAGGCCACACGGAAAGCCCACGTGTAGATGTGGGGCCAAGAGCTCCAGTCAGGACCAGCTACCAGATTGGCAAGGTTTGGTGCAAAATGCAAATGCTGGGCCTTTTTTTCCAAAAAGTAAGAATTTAAATGGTGCCAACAGAGCATTCAACCAGGCACTGAGCCCTTTGGAGGGTGGGGCTCATCTAGTTGCAAAAGTTGCATCCCATGATGCTGGCCGTGACCCCAGGGAAGGTTCCACCATCAACCTCTCACAGAGGGAGGAAGCCTTCAAGAAAACTCCACACCCAGCAACCCTGACTGCAACTGTGTGGCAGGTTGGCAAGGGATAGATAGGATTACTTTATTTATTATTATTATTTTTAAAGATTTTATGTATTTGACAGAGAGCACTAGCAGGGGGAGCGGCAAACAGAGGGAGAGGGAGAAGCAGGCTCCCTGCTGAGCAGGGAGCCCAACGTGGGGCTTGATCCCAGGACCCCGGGATCATGACCTGAGCTGAAGGCAGACAACCAATTGAACCACCCAGGTGGCCCAGAGAGGATTATTTTAAGCCATAACTTTTGGGTTAGTGAAGCAGCAGATGGTTGCAACCCTGGGGTGAAGATACAGGACAGTCACTTAAGTTTCTCCCCAAACCCAGGGTTATTCTCTTAACTCTTGTTGCAAGTTCTCTTTGACCTACATTGAGAGAGGACACTGGAGGGACAAATAACTGCAGGCTGTCAGAGACCCAATCCTAACTGTTTGGCCACCGAATGTATGCTGACACCATGATCGATACACCCTTGGGGGCAAATGTCAGCTTTTCAAGTGAAGGAGAGACCCACTCTTCCTCGAGCTAACACAGTGGTGGCAGTGGCCCTGGCAGGAGACGATGGTTAGGTCTTCATGGCCTGCAGGAACCTCAGCAAGTGACAGTTGCTGGAAAATGGGAAGGGGAAGGGAGGAAAGGTATGTCCTGCCAAGGTGGGTAAGGGAGAGAATCCCTGGCATCTTGATCCCTGACAGTTAAAGAATATCCTTCCATGACTGGCATTGCATTCTGATGCTAAACACATGTGTGTGGAGGGGGCAGTGGCAGCGGTGGGGTGGGGGTTGAAGCACTTTGCTTGTGTTTACTCAGTGCAGTGCCAGCCAGTGGGCAGATCAGGACAGTCCTGAGTGATTGTGCAGGGGAACAGCAAACATAATCCACAACGCAGCTGAGTAACAGAGTAGGAGGGAGGGGACAGGAAAACATGAGTGGCAGATAGCAATTAATCACTGCCAACTCAGTTTTTTTTAGAGTAGCCAGAGGAAAACCAGAGATAAAGTACAGCAAGAGCACTGGGAAAATAAATTAATTCCAAGTGGAGGGATCCAGCAAGAAGTAATGAACAAAGTGACAGGTAAAGAAGTTGTGAAGGCTGCACTAGACCTTGACAGGTAGCAAGAGATGGGAAAGGCATCCTGAGAGAAAGGACAGTGAGCAGGAGTAGCCCCCTGGGCGGCAATACAGTCATGGCATCAGACTGCTTGGGTTTGAATCCCATCTCTGTCACTGTGACCTCAGTTTCCCCACCTGTGAAGTGGGGACATGAAAAGTATCTATGCCTCATGGGCTTGTCATCAGCACTGAAAGATATACTCGGTGTAAAGTATTCAGCACAGAGCCTGGCCTATTGTAAGCATTCAATATGTGCCATTACTACTGCTTGGTGTGTTTGAAAAATGAATAATCTTGGTGTGGCTGAACTACGAAATCCAGGGATGTTTCCAGGAGGCAGGTCCAGAAAAATGAGTTTTGAATTTGATCATGAAGGATTTTAAGTGCCAGGCTAAGCTGTCTAGACTTTATTCCACTAGCCGATGGATCTCAATCCTGTCTGACCTAATTTCTTTTTTTACAAGTATTTTGGAATGCCTCCTTTCCTACACTGAAATGAAATTCACAGAGAATGAAATCTACTGACACATAATTTCAAAAAAATCAATATAACGCTCCAACTGTGGTACTTTTAATATAATAATCTTTCAATATGTAAATACTTGCACATTGTCACACTAGAATAAACACCAAATAGAGATGGATGTTTATACTTCTAGAAGTGTAGAATCTTCTATAGAATCACAAGTGCAACAACTACAAACACACTGATACAAGGGTGTGCCGTCCAGAGCCCCAATACCATTATGACGTCTAACGCTGAAGGAGTCTTGGTGAAATTGCAAACAAAACAAATTACAATCCTTCCCCCATTTACAGGGAAGTTATATTCTTGGAAAATTCAGTGTACGTTATAGCCATGCAAAGAAGCTTGTTTTGGATGTAAAAACAGGTTTGTTTTGTTTTGTTTTTACCTACATTAATGTTGTATGGAATGAGAGCTAATGTTTCACTTAATCAATTGTCCTAAACATCATAGGACATCTACCATCTTTGGCCACTGCCCACTAGATGCCAAAAGTGTCCTTTGATCATTGTGACAACCAAAAATGCTCTCCTCCCTTTCCCAACTATTCTCAGCTTCTGCTTTGGGCAATGTGGGATCGGGAAGGGGCATGCTCTCTTCTGAGCTTTATGTAATTTGTGTGAGAAGATGGTACTTGGAACTATTGCCACCATCTTGCAACCATGTGGGGAAAAGTGTAAGGACAAAAGCTGATACACTGGGGATGACAGAACGGACAGATGGCAAGGATCACGGTCCTTGATGTTATCAGTGAGCCACTGAATTAACACATTCTGGATTTACCCTATCTATCTATGGACCTCTCATTAAGGGAGGTGATAAATTTACTACTTGGTTGAACCATTTTGAGTTGAATCCTGTTTCTTGCAGTTAAAAAATTCTAACCTTTACAAATTCTTTTCCCCTCTCTGGGTCTTCTACAAGTGTATATTGACAGGATTTCACAGTTGGGGGCCTGTGAGTCTATGAAGGGGAAATAGGGCTTAGGGACTAGGATGAGGAGGTTGGGAAGGAGCCTCAAGAGTCCATGTCTTGCACAGGTATCTGGGAAGACGGCAAAAGAGGAGTGGATTTGGTTTGGTAAGATGATCACTGGTTCCACCACTTAAAGCACTGAGGTCACACTAGATTTGGCAGTTGGAAAATTAAGACTTACATAGTAGCAAAAAAAAAAAAAAAAAAAAAAAAAGACTTACATAGTATCATCTCAGTTGGGTAAAAAAATACAATTACATAGGAAAAGACTGGATGAATAAACACCAAAATATTTAGTTATTTATGGTAGGTTCAGGGATAATATTTATTTTCTCTGTATAATTTTTTCTATTTCCCAGACTTTTCCCAACAGATATTTATTGCTTTCACTTGAAATGTAATTTAAAAGATCAATAAACTACAATCTCTTTCAAATATATTAAAAGAAGGAGATCAGTGGAATGGAATGTAAAATCCAGTATTAGATCGAAATAGATACTGCAATTCGAATACTACAAAAGAGGGATTTTAAGTTTAAAGTATGTATTTGCTTTTATGTGCATAGAACACCTCTCAGAGGCTCTACTGTAAGCTGTTAACGGGAGGCTGATTCCTCCTGGGGAGAGAGATGGCTACAGGGAGAGAAACATGCTTTCCAGTTTCACCCTTTCGCACCTAAAATAAGAAGGGGCGGGGGAGAACCACTGTCTTTTCTGGTAGCTACTCCATTCCTACTGGTTCAATTCCAACTGACGATGACTGAAAGCCTCCAGCCTTTTCCATAGGCACCGCTCTCAAGCCACACTTCCTTCATCCTGTGCTTGTGCAGCCGATTAAAAAAATAAAAGAAAATCGAAATGCAGGTCTTTCCGAGACTGGAAAATGCTATGCTGCTGGCTTTGAGGATGGATGAAGCCAGAGGCCAAGGAACACAGTAGCCTGGAGAAGCTTGAAACCGGCCTGGCATATGTTCCCCTGGGGCCTCCAGAAGAAATGCAGCCTTGCCAACACCTGGATTTTAACCCTGTAAGACGTATCCTCAGGCTTCTGGCCTACAGAAACGTAAGACGATGAATGTGCACTGTTTTAAGCTAAAGTAAATAGATTGAATACATGCAAGTCTTTGCACTGTGGGTTCATGGTTGCTTTCAGCCCTGTTTCAAGATATTTTAGAATCTTGTTGCTGACATCCAAATGTTAACTTTCCCTCCCAATAGTAGTGCCATCTGCCAATGTGGGGAGTGTGGCAGGCACAGGAGGGAAACTACTGAGCTGACCAAATGCAGGGTCAGGAGCATGAAACTTTAACCCTTCCGCCCAGGTGCACATCCAGTGAGCAACCAACTCCACGCACCGTGGCACTTGGGCAATACATCCACCTGGCTGGGTGCTCTCAGTTGTCTCCTCAATCAGGAAACGTTCAATGTCTAACTGGAAATGAGGCACACCACGTCCAGGGAATTTCCTAGTGGCCATCCAAATAAATAATAAATTATTGTTGGTATTATTATCTACCATATCTTGCTCGTAGTGAAGGTATCAATTTTCTAGGGGTTCTCAATTTAGGGAGGATTCACCTCAATTACACCGATGTCGAGTTTCCAGAATCTACCTTTTCCTCTTTTCTCAGCATCAGGACATCTGCAGCCTTCTAGTTCTTCGGTTCCTTTCTTTTTCTCCCCCGCTCTCTCACCTCCTTGACCAGGGTTCCAGGATCTTCTCTGCAAATATTTTTCCACGCTTTGGGATTTGCAGTTCATAAATGGCCAGGTGTTTAGGTTTTCGCTTACTATCTTCTCTTCTATTTGGAGTTTCTTTTTTTTTTTTTTTTTAATTTTTTTAAACATTTTTTTTAAAATTTTTATTTATTTATGATAGTTACACAGAGAGAGAGAGAGAGAGGCGCAGAGACACAGGCAGAGGGAGAAGCAGGCTCCATGCACCAGGAGCCCGACATGGGATTCGATCCCGGGTCTCCAGGATCGCGCCCTGGGCCAAAGGCAGGCGCCAAACCGCTGCGCCACCCAGGGATCCCCTATTTGGAGTTTCAATACCCTCTAAATCGTTTTGCTTTACTCGACCCACTTCAGAAATGCTCTTCCTTGGGGAAGAATGAAGCAAGTCAGGGGCGAGGATTTTGCTGAGGACTGTTAACCTGACACCTTAACTCCCAAGGGGGACCCTATATAATAAATCCTCTCTTTATTCCTCTCGATCTGCACATACCCAAAGGTGTCTTTTACTGTCTGCACCTTTTCCAAGCCTCAATTTATCAAGGACTTCCCTTCCTGCCACCTCTTATCCCCTCCCTTTTAGTGTTCAAGTGTCAGAGCGCTTTCTATTGAGCCATGTTGGTTTCTTCGCTTACTGCCTTGCACAGGGCAAGGATTTCTGCAAATGGGCTGTCCTAATATTCCATTTTTAGAGTTTTCTATCCCTCTCCTGCCACATTCCCATTTAGGTCTCTAAACATGGGATCATAACTTTTCCCTAATTTTTTTCCACTTATTTTCTAGGACTATTTACTCACCCATTCATTCTATGCCTGCCCCCCACCCCCACATTGCCCTTCCTTCTCCATCCGACTTTCTCCTGTGGTTCCTGCCACACCAACAGCACCAGGTAATTCATTTCCTTGGTCAGAAGTAAGGATGGAGAGCAGCTCCCTGGGGAATGTTCTCTTCCCACTGAGAGGAAATTGTACTAATGCACGTGAAGGATTTCTCAGTTGCTCGGCTGGTAGCTATGCAGGGCTGTGGCTGCCAGGTCAGGAGCCCTCCCAGCTTGGTGTCCCCTGCCCTCAAAGCACAGCTGGGCACTCAGAAATGAACTCCAGAGGCACATGGCTCCCAAGTGTTTATCGATCCTACCCAAAGGCTCCTTGTGACCGGTTTCTCCCAGGTTGGCAGTGGGCTGCAGTGTAAAGCACGCAGGGTTTGGAGTCAAACATACCGGGGTCTGAATTCTAGCTCTGCCCCTTACTAGCAAGTTGTTTCAATGTGAGCTTCAGTTTTTCATGCTTGAAAAAAATGGGGATATTTTCTGGCTTGATGGGGTGATTGACAGAATCTGTGGACATACCAGCACATAGGTTTCACACCAACCCCTGTGCTCATCTCAGGTTCATGGACTTTCAAAGGTTATATGTTCTTCGTGGACTGTGTTTTCTTCCCCTTTCTATTCAAACTCTTTCTCTTGGTCAGGCTACAGTGTCTTTGCCTGGAGAACCTTCCTTTGACGAGCCATGCCCCTCCAGCTCAGAGTATATGGCTCCAGTGGGGTAGACGTTGGATCCTGACCCCTTCAGGCTGGGCCTATGACTCCTGTCTGGCCAGTAGAGTAGGAGAGTGCGCCAGACTCTGAATGGTTTACAGAATGACACGTGTTTTGCGCCAGAGTCCTCCAGGGGATTTTTACTGGAGCTTCCCCAAGAGATATTTGTTCTCTAGAATTACAAGCTCTAAGATGTCATGTGAACATAGCTGCCATTTGGCCTCTTGCTACTACACTGAGTCCATCTGAGAGGGAAACCAGGCAGAGGCCCATAGACAGAAGGGGCGAGGACAACGGGAGTCCTGATGCCTTTGCTCCAATCTCTGGATTAACTACTGGCCATTTCTGTTACTTGGGCCAATAAATTCCTTTTCTTAAGCTGGTTTGTTGGGTTTCTCAGTATGCAAGCCTATGTGACATTGACCCTTTCACTATTAGAAAGTCACGAGAAACCCCCCCAACCCAATCAGGTTTCATGTTTAACTTTAGTCTGTTCCCCTATTTTTATGCAGAAAAAAATAGCAGGACTCAATTGGTGTGCACAGCATTCTATTAGAAATTCCTCAGACTTGCAGAGCCAAGTCTGAATCCTGGCCTTGCCACTTACTAGTTTTGGGCAAGTCGCATAACCCTTCTGAGCTTCACTTTCCTCAGTAAAATGGGGGTGATATTTTGCTTACGTGGGGACACCTGGGTGGCTCAGTGGTTGAGCCTTGGGCTCAGGTCATGATCCTGGGGTCCCGGGATTGAGTCCCGCATCAGTCCTCCCGCCAGAAGCCAGCTTCTCCCTCTGCCTGTGTCTCTGCCTCTGTGTGTCTCTCATGAATAGAATCTTAAAAAATTTTTTTTTTTGTTTATGTGGGTGTTTTGTGAGCTAATGGATAGAAGGGCAGGACATGAGATGGGCCATCTATTATTAGGTGGCAGGTACATTCATGTCAGCTCAATACCTTTTACTCTGTGCAGTGGTCAATAGATGCTGAATTCATTTATCTTCCCCACACTTCTTCCCAGGTCACATCTCTTAGCCACCAAGGTTTCCAGGTTTATCGAGAGGACAGGAACTCACAGGCTCGAGAAAGAGATAGAAGATGAGGAGGTGGACAGGCATTTCAAAGTTTGCATGGAGGGGAGGTGGAATTCGGCTGCTTTAAAACGTTTGCCACTGCAGAAGTCTACACCCACTTTCTACTTATAAATATCCCTGTCTCTCAGCCTAGCTCCACCCGCATGAAGCTTCAGTGGAAGATAACACAGAGCAGCTGCTAGTGGGTACAAATGTGCAGCGCAGAGGAGGCCGTAGGAGGAGAACTGGGACTGGCTTGGGCTCAGCGTGTAAGGATTTAAGGATGAAATGGCACGGAATCTGAACTGGGTCCCAGAGAGCATCTGATCCCTTGCTGGAAGGCTGTGCTGTGGTGTCCGCCCTGCCCCAGGGTGGGGTGGGGTGGGGAGCCGGGGTGCCGTGGCGCTGCAGCTTTATCTAGGGCCTACCGGGCCACAGTGGCGGTAGGAAGATGAGATAGGAGGCTGCTGCAGAGCAGAGACAGGCTCCCAGGCCCTGGTGGTTGGGGATGACAAAGTCAAGAGGTATTTCTGAGAATCCAGCTGTGACTCCTCAGAGTTAGGGGGAGGGGTGGAGAGGACGCCAGGTCATCTCCAGGGTATGTAGTCAGGGGAAACAGGGCCACCATGAGGGGTTTGGTCACCTTTGCATATACATGTACCACCACGGCAGGCCTGGGGACGGGGGTCTGAGATCTACCTGTCCGAGAATCCTCCAGGTCCTCAGGTCCAGTCAGTCCACAAAGGCTTAGAGAGTGCCACGTGTTAGGTCCCGTTCTGGGTGCTCCTTCTGAGCCAGAAGCGCAGTGCTGGGGACAGGTCAGGACACTGGGGCCTGTGACCTCATCTGTACGGTCTATTTTCCTAAAGTACCCCTCCCCTCTTCAAATTAAATAGCAATTCCCGATTCCAAAGGTACTCCCTCAGGCACTGCTCTAACCTTAACACTCACCACAAGAGAGCTAGTATTCTCATTTTAGGGATGAGGAGCTTGGGGCTTCAGTTCAAGCAACTGCCCAAGTTGGTGGGGCTGCTAATTGACAGCATGGGAAATTGCTCTCAGGAGCCTCACTCTCCTTAAAAACAAAAAAAACCAACCAACTCAAATGCTACTCTTTCATAAAGTCTTGCCTGAGCTCCCCCGAAGATGTGAGCGTGGCTTCAGCTTCTGCTGGTGCCCGCTGCTCTGTGCACACCACCAGTGAGCGCGGAGATTCGGGAGGGCCCTTCCAACCGACCAGGCTTTGCTGTTCCACACATGGTTCCACTTAATCCTCCCAACATTCCTGGCCTTTCCGTCCTTGCCATGCGGCACCCCTCCCTCGCTGCCCAGCCAGCGCCTGGGACGGATTTATCACACGCCTCTGGACCCCCGCTGCCTCCAGCATAGGTCCGTGCACAGGCTGAGCCCTTGATAATCAGGGCACTGCCTTCCCAAACTCTAAATGTGGGTCCCTGGGGTGGGGGTGGGGGTGGGGGACCGGCACTGGAACTGTGTTCCAGGGGGAGGTGAGCCGCCTGAAGTTAGGTGCGGCTCTGTTCTTTCAGTTTTCACCCTCCTTTCAGCCAAAGCACATTCTCTCCAGTCTTTTGACGCCATGAGGGCAGGGCCCCAGACTGGCTAGGAAGCAAGTAGGTACTTTCTCTCTTGTCCTTACCTAACCTCTGGCTCCTTACGCTACTCTGGAAATAAACTGCAAAACCTAATAACTTTTCCATGAAAATGTGGCATTACCAGAGAAGAATCCATTCTTCCGGCTGCCTGAGCAAGGAAGGAGCTGGTGCTGCTAGAAAACTCTCTTATCCATTGTCATATTGCAGACTTTGGGAAGGGCAAGGTTGGTTTCGTTACTTGCTCTCCCTCTCAGGAAGGTGGCGAATCTTGAAGAGAACCTCTGGGTCCTATTTCTGTTTCTCTCCCTCTTTCCCTTGCCACCCTCTGAAAAACTGTTTGTTCTCCCACATTTTGGTGTTTGCTACTGATCTGCATCTATCTGAGAACATTCTTTTTCAGGGTTGCAGTATGTCGGTTCCAGAACAGTTGTGTTTTTTTTTTTTTTTTTTTTTAAGATTTTATTTATTCATGAGAGATGAGAGAGAGAGAGAGAGGCAGAGACACAGGCAGAGGGAGAAGCAGGCTCCATGCAGGGAGCCTGACATGGGACTCGATCCCAGGTCCCCAGGATCAGGCACTGGGCTGAAGGTGGCACTAAAACACTGAGTCACCCGGGCTGCCCCAGTTGTGGTTTTAATGCAAAATCTGTCTAACTGGTCCCCAGGACATTTGGGGTCTGGACTACAGAGGAATCGAATCCACTTACAAGACGAAGGACAAATGGGCTTTTCAGATTCTGTCTCCTAGCCATGCAATGGTGGGGAACTAGCAGCGCCTGCTGGGGAGGCTGAACACATGCATTGCTAGGGGGCCTTCTCCAGCAAACAGATAAGGAAGCTGATTGTCACACACAGAGGTGGTTGGAAGGAAAACAGTCGCAGTTGCCTTAGAAAATTAATCGCTATTACCAAAGATATTTTCCTGAAAGGGGGTATTTTTTGGTTGATGACAGAAGAATCTTTCATTCACAAGTTTCCAAGACAAAAACCAAAATGCAAGACTCATCTGAAGACAGTAAGATGAGGGATTGGTAGAGGGAGAAAAAAATGAGAGGTTACATGTGACATCCTTAGGTAAGCCTAAAAATCTTTGCAAAGAGATAAAACACACGTCTTTGTTTATATCTAAAAGATAAAAACTTCCAAAGATATAAATCACTATGGCACAGTTAAGGAGGCAGTCTGAAAAAAAAAAAGAAAAAAAAAAAAAGAAAAAAAAGGAGGCAGTCTGAATGAACCCGGTCAATATACAAGAATGTTCTAGAAGAATCCACCAGAGGAATTGACACATCAAGAACTGTAATCCCCCAAATGTAGTGGAAAGTCCACACACATGGACTGATGGTGTTCCTAGGGATCTGCAGGATATAATAACTCAGCCTTCCATCTGCATAAACTATCAAAATGGTCAAGAAAAGCAATGGCGATCAAGTCTCGACTGCTTTACCTCTCTGGTTCTGCAGAGGCAGAGGTGTGGTCTTTCCTGATTTAAGACCAGTCTACTCTACTCTGGGCGGCATATTTGTTGGTTTCACTGCTTTGACCAAAATGCAGGGCCTTTTTGCTTACATGGCTGAATTACTTAGCTGGTCCCGTAGCTACTTTCTTCTCAGCATTTCACAGCCTCCGTAAAGCAGAAAACATACCTTGGATTCAAAAGGCTCAGGTGTGAATCCAACTTGGAATTATTTATGTAATTCTGAATGAGTTACTAATTTTCCTTATTCCTAAATTTTTTCTTTCCTTCTGAAGTGGGGATACCAAAAAAAACAAAAAAAAAAAACAAAAAAAAAACAAAAAAAATGAAGTGGGGATACCTACTCTACCAAAGATTCCGAGAATTAAAACTTACACAACAGGCTCAATAGTCATTACTTTCATTCCTTCCCAATGTTTTTTTTTCTTCTTGCTCCTTTAACCGGCCACGGCACCTTCACCTGACCAACTGCATGGACTCCGACAGGACAGGCTACTTTTTCTAAGTCCAGCAAAGCTGCCGTTTTGGTGGGCCTGCTTTAAAGGGCTAAATAGGATTTTCACCCCGACCTCGCCCCACCCTGATTTTCAGATCAGAGAGAAGTAATGCTACTGCTGTGTCAGCCTTGAACTTAGCACTGATGCAGTTTCCATTTTGTCAGACTAGTTTGTACTGTAATTACAAGCCTTGAAGGAGAGGAGTTTAGAAGCCGACCTCACCTGGCTGGGAGGACTGAGAGACTATACTAGGATGGAATCTCACCGTACAGGGACAATCTCAATGCAGAGAGGGAAAGGAGGGTATTTTTAGAGTAGAAAACTATAGAAACCAAGGTTGTGTTTAGGTTCAGTAAGAAGCTGGAACGTGGGGCTATGTTTTTTGTTTTTTAAGCAGGCTCTATGCCCAGCGTGGAGCCCATCCTGGGCCTCAAACTCATGACCCTGAGATCAAGACCTTAGCTGAAAAAAATTAATTAATTAATTAAAAAAAAAATAAAGACCTGAGCTGAGATCAAGAGTCAGATCTTAACCGACTAAGCCACCCAGGTGCCCCATATAGGGCTATGTTTAAAGTTTCTTTCACCTTAAGGCTGCTTTTATGCCCTGCTATTTTTATAGTCACTCCAAAAGTTGTAGGAAACCCCCAGATTCTTTTCTTCAATCAAGGCTTCAATGACCATCACACTTCCTGGGGGATTATTTCTTGGCAACTCACCTCAGCACTGCCAGGGCAAACCACCCACCCAGTTTCACAGATGCAACTTACTAGATGATCCTTATCTCAGTTCTTATTTACACAGGAATCTGTTTATTATTTTTGCAGGTGAACCTTAAAAGTCCCTGCATGTGTTTAACCCTTGAATAAATTTTAGATGTTTGACCGCTAACAGCCTATGTAATTTTATGGAGGGCCACTGGTATAAGTACCCTTATTGGATCTGTAGCTTGGAGGAAGTCAGACTCACTGGACACTACTTCCTAAAATCCTTCATGGCCCAACTTGCACAGGCAAAACCAAAGCCCTGGTGCCCTCTGGTGGCAGATAGTGCTTATAGTCCACTAAGCTTCTCAACTAGGAAAAAGCACAGAAGCCACAGGATAATAAACATGGCACATTTTCCTAGATCATCTTTACTGAAGGTTTTTTTGGGGGGAAAAAGTGGGTAATGCAAAACATTTTTATATTAAAACAAATGCAGATAATATTGAATAGAATATAAAATTTACATTACTTTTTGAGACAGTTAAGAGACATCAAAGACATTTCAAGGTAGGCTTCTCATGAGCTTCAGGCTGTATTCCTAAACCCTGAGGGAGAGAGGAGACCCCTGCATGCTCACTCTAATATTATGGGCGCTGCTCTTTTGATAGAGAAGTGTGAGAAGCAGCAAATTAAGTGCTTAGTCATTTGGCAACATCCCAGTGGATTAAATTAGTGAAACCATATGCTTTCTCATCCTAGAGCATTTGAACCTGCTTTATAAAGGCCTGAGTAAATAGGAGCTTTATGCTTGAGTTGAAATTATTTCCCTCTAAAATGGTATTTTTTTTCTCCTATGAATGCTAACATGCCTGAGAGTATGACATGCGAGGTGGTCAATATCCTAAGTGCCCTGTGGATCTAAGTGTGCATTACCAGGTAGGAAGGAAAAGCAAATTACTCACCTTCTGCAACAACAAAAATGAAAATTAAAAACTGAAGAAAAGATTGTAAGATGATAATCTGTACAGAAAATCTGATATACAAAGACTTCACTCTTACAGAAGAGGCTACTGCTACAGTATTTGCTTCTCATATTTTTACGACAAGAGTTTCTTTTGCGTGGTCGCCGGGTGGGAGGGAGGAAGCTATTATGGCTTCCTTTCCAAATCTTGCTTGTTCTCTGTAATTTTCCCTTTGTTTTTGTTGTTGGCAACAATTTGTTACTTTGCAGTAAGAGACTGAAGGAGAGGATACCCAGTGGAGAGATTTTCCAGGGTAATTTAGCAATAGATTCTTTTTTTTTTTTGAAGGATGAGAGACAGAGTTAATCAAACGTGCTTAGAAGCATTTAATGGGAGGCAGATTCTGATGGATGCTGAGGCTTTAGGGTCTACTAAAGAAAGGTAATTAATAATCTCCCAAGTAATTTACCTTATTATATTTCTTAAGTTTTATGGAATTCTTTCTTTCTTGAGAAAGCCTTACAATTTTACAAAGCTTTAAAATTAAGATTCAAATCACATGAAAACCTGCCTATACCTCTTGTAAAATTAAACTTTTTTTTCTTCCCTATTTAAATAAGGACTCTGGAGCAAAAACGTCCCGTTTCAGAATAACAGAAGGGGACCATCAGTGGTAAATTATGTAGTGCTGGGAAAAAGAACAAAAAAGGCAGACACTGAACACCTCCATTTTCCCAAGATTAAATGATTATTAAAAAAAGCGCGCCACACTGTATAGAAATCAACATTCTCTCCCATAATTCTGTGCATCTGGGACTATAGAAATGTCACTGTCCCTGCCCCACATCTTCAAATTAACATTCTCAGGTCACAACAATAAGTCTTCCCAAAGGGGACCTTCCGGAAAAACAAGCTATTTCCTCGGCTCATATTTCCCTGGAAAAAAAATAAAATAGAAACAAATAAAAGTCTAGTGTGAACACAAGGTCAGCCAGTCCAAATCAGCAGAGAGATGCAACCAGACATATTTCTGGAGACCCACTGAAAGGGCCAGGACTCGCCCAGGGCTCTCACTAGGGAGAAGCACTATGCACTCCAACTGCGACAAAGCTTCGTGAAACTAACTACAGGTGTGCCATGGGGATGAGGCAAGCATCTCACTTGCTTAGAGAGAACTCCCAGTTTGGACTCTGGCTGGGTTATCAAATGAGTCAATCATATAAAGTGCTGAGACAGTCCCATTGCTCGCTAAGGGCTAGCTTTCACCCAGAATGGTCAGATCTCTAGAAAGGATAATAGAATCTCACAATTAGGTCATAATGTTGTTAAGCTTAATTGAACAGACTCTGAAGTGAGACTGCACCTAGATCCTGCTCTCACAAATACAGGCTGTGTAACACTGGGTTATATAATTCATGTTATTTAATGGTTCAAAGTCCTAGTTTCTTCAGATATGAAGTGGGACAAAAAGAATGGTACCTAACCTCATATGGTTATTTTGAGGATTATAAGAGCTGATACATGCGAAGCTCTCAGCACAATGCCTGATACACAGTAAATACCCCATCCAGATTTGCTATTGTCCTAAGCATTTAGGGGACTGATTACTCCCTAGGTAAGGTGTCTGATACCCTAATACATTTTCTTTCTTTCTTTCTACAGTAGAGGGTTAGTTAGAAAGTAGGGAAAGAAGGGCCACTTTTCCTTTTAAATGGGGAACACAACAGGAGATTCCCCAATAGAGAGTGTAAGACTCAGAACGAAACGCAGAATGTTCATGGTGGGTCTGTATGGAAATCACTAAAGTGTTCTAGCCTGGATTCACATAGGGGCCTGCTGGCCTGGCATGCATGCTGAGCAAAAACAGCACTTAGGCTTTTTTATTTGGAGTTCAGGCTGAGGAAGCCTGGGCTGTGAACAGAGGCCTTTCTCACATGCATTACTAGTGCTATAATGTGACAAAGGGATTCCTTATACACTTTTACAATCCTTGAAAAAGTGCTTCCCACTTAAAAGCAGCTTTAAGCTGCTAGCCATTTAAAGTGATCCTGTGCTGAATTTAGCACACAGCCACCCATTATTTAGGTTCCTAATAAAGCTTTATCTAGACTGAGAACTTCTGGTTGCAGATGACATACCTCACAGCAATAATAAAGAAGAAACTGGAGTCTGGACAAGATCATTCTCTAAAAAAATTAAAAGTAAGAGACCAGCTCCATCATCATCACTGTGACAATGTCATAAACAAACAATTTCCTGTTTCTCAGTTTCCTCTCTACTATACTTTAGGGAAACACATGAATATATAAGGCGATTCTGAGAAGTTACAAAAAGGTGAGATTAGAAAAAAAATAACCTGACATTGCGGCCATCATTTTAACAAGCAGGGTAACTGTCTACCCAGACCCTATTAGTAACTTGAATGTGATCGGTCAAGAAGCTTCTAGATCACATCTAGGGCTTCTTAATTCATTACTACTCCTGATGACTTCTAAGCAGCACATTCTACAACTATGCTGGAGTGAAACACAGAACACTGTAAAGGGTACAGTGACTGGTAGCTAGAGAGTAATCTATAAAAATTAACTCGGGATTCCAGAGATGTTGTTTAAGAAAACACAAACAAGATAAAATCAAATATGAGAGAGAGGAGGGGTGAAGGGGGAGGGAGGAATGGAGAGGGAGAGAGAGAGAGAGACTGAGACAGAAGTACCTCTTTTTGTAGCATGCACCAGCAATCTATCCAAGAAGTATATATTGGGGAGTAAGGAGGGGATCCACCAGCAAGCCTGAAACAGGGGGGGGAAGAAAAGATTAGCTATTCCAATTAATGTTTCCAAAGCTTTCTCTCAAGAGTTCCATAAATCTCTGTCAAAATATTCTCCTACCTAGAAAGCTCCCCAAGAGTCAATTTTAGTTCCAATGGAACAATTGTATTGGAGCGGGGAAAAGAACAAGCATCCAAAAAGGATTTCCCTTCCTCATATTTAGGTGCCTTTTTTATGATTTTTTTTAAAAGTGTATTTTCATTTATTTATTAATGAGAGACACAGAGAGAGAAAGAGTGAGAGAGAGGCAGAGGCCCAGGCAGAGGGAGAAGCAGGCCCCACGCAGGGAGCTCGACGTGAGACTCGATCCCAGGTCTCCAGGGTCACGCCCTGGGCCGAAGGCGGCACCAAACCGCTGAGCCACCGGGCTGCCCTTTTTAAAAAATTTTTAAGTAATCTCTACACCCTATGTGGGGCTTGAACTCACAACCCGGATATCAAGAGTTCCATGCTCCCCCAACTAAGCCAACCAGGTGCCCCTCATGTTTAGGTTTGAAACAGCAAGTAAACAGAAACTCCAACCAGTTATGGATTTTCTAAATCTGGGTTTTTAATTTGAGAATGAATACAATTCAGAACCTAGCAATTATATAATTAAAATGCAGGGAAAAGGGATTTAAAAATTAGATGGTGTTCAAAAGAACCTAAATAGAACAATAATGCATCTAAACTATGGTGACGGGTGCCTGGGTGGCTCAGTGGTTGAGCGTCTGCCTTTGGCTTGGGGCATGATCCTGAAGTCCCAGGATTGAGTCCCACATCGGGCTCCCTGCATGGAGCCTGCTTCTCCCTCTGCCTGTGTCTCTGCCTCTCTCTCTGTCTCTCATGAATAAATAAAATCCTTAAAAAACAAACTGTGGTGACTACATGCCTTACACAGGTATAACCCATAATCACTTCCTCCCTAAAAAATTTCTAAGGAATAGTATGACATTCAACTCATCCTTAAAGTGTGTCTTGGGCTAAAATGTGGCCGCTGCCCTATTGATCACAAAACAAAAAGAATGAGACATGACATCAAATACGATAGCTATCTTCAAAACTCCACAGGGGCTAATTCTAATTAGCATTTTGTTTGAAAACAAGTCTAATGGCTGTGTCAGGGACTGTACAGGAACAGTCTGGAATTAAACACAAGACAAGATTTCTGCCCAAAGTGGCGCAGGCACTTGGCATCTAGAAGCTGGAAGTCAGTGACGTCCGCCACCAGATCACCACCCACTCTTCCCAACCAATACAGTCAAAGGTTAAGAAACTTTCTGTGAGAAAAAAGAAAAAGAGAAACTTTTTATGGACCTAAATTTCCTAAATTTTCTATCTTTAAGACTTATTTTTTCTATGGGCCTTCTAGGAAAAACATTGTATACAGGCTGCCATTCAATCCATGACATAACCTTTGTAACTTTCATAAAAAGGACATAGGTTTAAAATAAAGGATAGATGTGTAAATAGAGTAATTTAATCACAATCCTGCCTTTCCAGAATAGGACCTAAACTATAGGTAAGTGTATGCTATCTGTAAGTACTTGAGAAATAGCCTCTATGGCCCTCTCTAAGAGGATATGAAGTGGCTGCTTATAATACAAATTGATGCCATTGATGCTGCATGGAGCACATAGAGAAAACATTTAGGAAACCTAGTAATGGCACCAATTGTACTTTTCTTCCCCAAAACTCTTTCCTGGACTGCTCTACCTGTCAGACATACACAGGCAGCCAACTACCAGCATAGGAAATACAAGGCACTTACCCACAGTTGTTGACAGCCATAAGATTAGAGACAAGCACAAAGGGATAGGTCAACATACTGGCAAAAAACTGTAAAGTGGTAAAAAGACAGCTAAGTTATTAGGCCATTCTGCATCTTTAGTTTCTTCTTTCTTCTCCCTTAAAGTTCTAATGCCATTGTGGTCAATACTCCAACACTGGCTTTGCTTTCTCAGCAACCCAAGAAAAATGAAATTACACATTTTTGAACCTGGATGCCTCCTCCTAACATACTGCTGCAATTTAATAAATAATTTAATAAAAGGCCAGAAGGCTTTTCTTGTGACTGAGACTTCTTTCCAGTAAACTGAACCACATTATTTAAGAGAAAAAGTAAATGCAATTAAATACAACAAAGCATTAAAAAAAAGAAAAAAAAAAAAACCTGGAAACAGTAAGAAAATGTGAATGTCCTTCCAAAGATGATGGAAGCTGCCTCAGAAGTTAACTACTGGAAGACTCCGCATGACTCAAGAGGGTGAAGCTCTTCGGGGCAGGACCAGCAGGGTGCGGTGGGAAGCAGGCCTGAGACTTGGGGGCACAGCTGTGGTGAGAAACGCCCACATGCCCCACAAAAGCTGAACAGACCAAACCACGTGGGCTTGTCAGTGCCATTCCTGTGACACAGGGACCCTGTGTTATTCTCACCTATGACAAACATTAATAAACTTAGGAGACTCTCCTGGGAGACATCACCTGGTTGCTTTGAAGTAGTGATGACACATGACCCAAGTAAAAGTTAAAAGAAAACAAAACAAAACACAACTCTTCCTAGAAGGTTAAGAGGATTTAAAGAAAAACTCACTCCTGTGACAGCTTGGGAATAACTCTTCATCTCACTCATGGTAGAAACCTAAAACAGGAAGAAAACCTTTATTAGAATGAGTAAAAAAAAAGTAAGATGATGTTAACAGCGAACTGCCACCAACCACATCAATATATATTCTATCTTTAAATTTTTAGTTTATCTGATAGCCCAAAAATTAATTTTGAGATGAAAACATAACATACCAATGAGTATAAAAAGGGAGTGGACAAAATGATCAACTTGATTCAACATGAGGAGACAAATTCACATGACTATGATGGCTGAGGAACAAATGTAATAGCCCCAGGATTTAAAAAAAAAAAAAAAAAAGGGCAGGGAGACTGGTAACCTTTCCCCAAGTCCTAGAAACCCAATCCTTGGAAATGACAGTTGTAGTGTTATCTGAGGGATATGTGCCCAGCTGTGTTCCTGTGTTCCAGATGCTGAAGAGACCAGTCTCCGTACTCTAGAGGGACACAGCGTGGGTTCAGTCCTCCCTCTGTGTGTTCTATTTCCCATCATGCTATAGGGCTGCCTGTGTATAGAGAAGCCCATAGCTTCCAGGGAAGGCCAATTCTCAAAACCTCCTAGGCTGAGGTTTCTAAAAAGCCCAAACCAGGAGTCCCTTTAACACTACAGATGAGGTGAAATATACCCTTGCTATGCTATAAAACTGTCTCCCTTCACAGTGTCCTTGAAAATTACCTATCAATACAGATGCGATCTCCAGCACAGAGATAGGGCTAGATTTCTTAGGCTTACTCATATACTCTAGGGAAATTTTAGGTGCATCTTTCTATGGTAAATAGTATAGGCCATCCCATGAGCCTTTAAAAACTTGACTGATAATGTTTAGCCATATATCGATGAGTACGGCAAATTGTAACAAAGTCCCACTTTATCCTCTTTTTGTGTTTTTAAAAAGACTCTATACTGAACCTGGGGCTTGAACTCACAATCCTGAGTTGAAGAGTCACATGCTCTACTGACTGAGCCAGCCAGGCACCCCAACCACCTTACTGTAAAGCTAACCAAGCTGCCCTGTGAAAACAATAAAGTCCACACCAGTACATATTATCAAGATCACAACCTACCCCACTGTCCAGTGCATAGGTATTGACGAGGTAGGCCAGTGAGTTACAGAGCCACAAAGAAATGATGTCACCTAGGAGGCGAGGAATAAGACCCCTACATGAAGAAACAATAAAAATAAGAAGAACCAAGAAACGTGATCAGTGAAGAGATAATCTACTCAATACAAACACTTCTCAAAGAGAGATTTCAGTCTTCTAGAGAACTGAGAAGACACTGCCAGAAGCTAGCCCTAACTAGTTCATTATAGTTAATTAACTGTATTTGAGATTAATCTGTACTGACTTTCATTCCCATTTTTCAAATGTAGGCTGGCTACACCCCTCAAAGCTACTACACCCAGTGGCTCACCTTACTATTAATATGAGCAGGGGAACAAAAATGTACCGGTTTTGGAGAAGAGTCTCAAATACGATTTTAGCTAAGCTACATGATATTCAAATTTGACAACGCTGAAAATGACACCAAAATTACAAAACAGGAATGGCCCAAAAAGAAAGAAGTAAGGGACACCAAAAACCATATTCCCAGGGCCTGAGTGGCCTTGGTGAGGCAGCATGGAGCAGCAGGATGAAATCACCCCACAGACCAGAGACCGGGTTCAAATGCCACTTACAGGTGCGTGACTGGCAGCAAATGAACTTTGCAGAACGCTAACTTTTTCTAATCTCAAAAATAAGAATAGCCTCCATACCCAATGTAGGGCTTGAACTCACAATCCTGAGATCAAGAGCTACATGGTCTACCAACTGAGTGACCCAGGTGCCCCCTCCCAGGCTATGACGTGCAAATAAAAATGCTTACTTGGAAACACTGAAAATGAAAAAGGACCATTTCTAGTTTCTGTTTTTTAATAAATAAATAAATTAATTAATTAATTAATTAATATTTTATTTAAATTCAATAATTTCTGTTGTTAATAAAAGAATGAGATGGTAGTCTAAGTTCTTCCAAAGGAAACCCAAGGGAACGAACACAGCCTTACAAAAATGTATTACTCTCAGGGTAAGGAAGAGAATTTTCCCATTTTTCAAAAACTAAGTTTCCCCAGTTTATCAACTGTACATCATTAGGAACTTATTATAAAGGTAGAAACTTAGAATTAAATTTTTTTAAAGATTTTATTTATTTATTCATTCATAAGAGACACAGAGAGAGAGAAGCAGAGACATAGGCAGAGGGAGAAGCAGGCTCCATGCAGGGAGCCTGATGTGGGACTTGATCCTGGGTCTTCAGGATCACGCCCTGAGCCAAAGACAGACGCCAAACCACTGAGCCACCCAGGGATCCCAGAAACTTAGAATTAATTTAACAAAATTTTAACGGAATTGAACAAAACAAAAACTCCCAAACAAAACACTAATTTCCAATGTTTTAGATACCCACAAGCAAAATTTTGGGATCTTTACAAGAGAATTAAAGTAAGAGGAGCTTTAAAAAAATAAAATAAGAAGAGCTTTAATAGGGCAGCCTGGGGGCTCAGCGGTTTAGCACCCCCTTCAGCCCAGGGGGTGATCCTGGGGTCTTGGGATTGAGTCCCACGTCAGGCTCCCTGCATGGAGCCTGCTTGTCCCTCTGCCTGTGTCTCTGCCTCTCTCTCTCTCACTCTCTCTGTGTGTCTCTCATAAATAAATAAATAGTCTTTTTTTTTTTTTTAAAAAGGAGCTTTAATAGAAGTTAAGCCAGGAGTTGTGCCCTGATTCTCATTAAAGCTTTCCACTCCCACAAATAACTGCATACGTAAATCAACAATTTACTTACGCAAAAAATCCTAGGATGCCCTCTTCGCGATAGATGGTTACTATGGAGTCATAAAGTCCACTAGGTATAAAAGATGGAAAAGCAAAAATACATGAGGATTATTTTGGAGCTAGTAAAAAAAAGTTCTTATTATCACTTTTGACAAGGAAATTTATATCCCACTCCCTTTTCTGCCACTTACACTCTGCAAAGATAGCTGAATTTGGAGACAGAAGTGGAGGTATTACTACCTAAGGGTGTAGTCACATGGAGTCAGGGTGAATTTTGGCTTCAGTGGCTCTGCAACTTACTCTTGAGATCCTGGGTAATAAGCTCTTAAATCTGGGCCATTTTCTTCTATTTTACCATTTTTTGTTTGTTCACTTTTGCACAGATCAAATGATAGATCATTTTGTTCTGTTAACTCTTAAGGAACCATAAAAATGTAAGGCACTTCAATAGATCTCTGGTTTTTTTTGTTTGTTTGTTTTTTCAATAGATCTCTTTGAAAACAAAAATGCTTACCAGTACTTGGATTCTCTGCCAATGAATTGTACCATAGATCTCAGTGTGATCACTGCAGAACATAGAGAAAAGATTTTTTAAAACTACGTCGAGATAAATTTTGATAGCCCTGAAAAAGAAAAAAGGTTTTTCCATCTAAAGACACTTTGCTCTCTGGATAAGCTGGATAAATGCCAAAACAAGCAAACAAAAAAACATGCAGGCAAGGCTCTTTAGTGAATTCCCGTACCAACCTATCTAAGCTGTCAGGGGAGAGCATGCTATGAAAAGTAAGGTAACAAATCAGATTTCAGTTACCAACTGCAAACCTACCGTGGAAGGGATGTGTGATGAGGGTAGCAGCGGAACGGGCCATCATTTCTCGAGTTGTCTAGAAACAATCAACACATACTTCTGAAATCTAAACAAATGACACTCAAATTCCTGTGAGAAGTGATGTGGGCGACACAGCACTCCTACCCTGAATGTGATACAATAAAATAAACTGTCATCCTCTCATACCTTTAACTCACAGATTTCGGTTATGGTTATTTCTCAAAATTGATGCGCAAAGCAGATTTCTGTTATGTTCTCAATTTTATAGATTGAAAAAAAAACAAAAACAAAAACAAAACAGAGGAGAGTCACTAGCAAACAATAACCAAGTTGAAATGAAACTATGAGACCTGTTAGATTTTTAAGTTGCTTTCTTGCTGTGAACGATTTCAGAGATTCTGATATCTACGTTATACAAATGTCAGGCTCTGTTTGTTTAATCTGTGCCAACAAAACAACTTTGAATTGTTTTTCCACCACAACCCCGTAACTGTGTAGTATCTTAGAGCTGCTATTTATCTTAGTTTCTCTCTTGTTCAGGACTCTGTAAAGAAGTAGCAAAGAAAATTAAATATTCAACATTTAGGAGGTAGGTTGTGAATACAGCAGGTCAATTATCCATTTATGCATTTAAACATTATCCTCGGGATCCCTGGGTGGCGCAGCGGTTTGGCGCCTGCCTTTGATCCAGGGTGTGATCCTGGAGACCCGGGATCGAATCCCACATCGGGCTCCTGGTGCATGGAGCCTGCTTCTCCCTCTGCCTGTATCTCTGCCTCTCTCTCTCTCTCTCTGTGTGACTATCATAAATAAATAAGAATTTTAAAAAAATTTAAAAAAAATAAACATTATCCTCGATCATCTAGTTAAGACATCCCTAACCCCATGCCGATGATAGTCTTGAGAAGAGCCCATAGGACAGGATGGGGTAATTAAAGTTAAGAAAACATATTAATACATATAACTCTACTCTTTCTTTTTTTTTTTTTAAGATTTTATTTATTTATTCATGAGAGACACACAGAGAGAGAGAGGCAGATACATAGGCAGAGGGAGAAGCAGGTTCCATGCAGGAAGCCTGATGTGGAACTCGATCCTGGGACTCCAGGATCATGCCCCAAGCCAAAGGCAGACGCTCAACCACTGAGCCACCCAGGCATTCCATAGTTCTACTTTTTTATTAAAGTAGAAAATTGACAGAAAACAGTTGATTCATTTGACATCTAGACCTGCTTCTTTTGAAAGGTATATTTTAGAAAGCAGCATTTACTACAAGACTGTGATCTCACTAAAGACAATTAGACAATGTAGAGACTAAGAAATAAAAGAGCAGCTTTGAAAGCCATAAATATTAAGTCAGGCATGAAACAAATGGCATAAGAAGGGAGTGGGAAATGGGTATGAGGAACAATTACGGGTCAGAATAATGCTATAAGAACATCTCCTGATAGGTAATATACAACACACAAAGGGCCTAGCCACTGGGTTTAGCACCACTGTGCCAGAGGTCTACACCCCTATTAGAAGAATACTTTCAGTAGAAACCTCTTCAATTTTATTTCTTAAAAAAAAATTTCTTTAGGGATCCCTGGGTGGCGCAGCGGTTTAGCGCCTGCCTTTGGCCCAGGGCATGATCCTGGAGACCCGGGATCTAATCCCACGTCGGGCTCCCGGTGCATGGAGCCTGCATCTCCCTCTGCCTGTGTCTCTGCCTCTCTCTCTCTCTCTGTGTGACTATCATAAGTAAATAAAAAATTAAAAAAAAATTTTTTTTAAAGATTTATTTATACATGAGAGACACAGAGAGAAGCAGAGGCACAGGCAGAGGGAGAAGCAAGCTCCATGCACCGGGAGCCCGATGTGGGACTCGATCCGGGAACTCTGGGATCACGTCCCGAGCCGAAGGCAGACGCGCAACCGCTAAGCCACCCAGGCGTCCCAACCTCTTTGATTTTAAAGATGAGCGGACAAAATTAGTTTCCTTGAAATGCATCTAATTCAGGGATCCCTGGGTGGCGCAGCGGTTTAGCTTTGGCCCAGGGTGCGATCCGGGAGACCCGGGATCGAATCCCACGTCGGGCTCCCGGTGCATGGAGCCTGCTTCTCCCTCTGCCTATGTCTCTGCCTCTCTCTCTCTCTGTGTGTGTGACTATCATAAATAAATTAAAAAAAAAAAAAAAAAAAAAAGAAATGCATCTAATTCAAATAGCAAGCAATGCTTTTTTTCTCTTTTTTACGATATACATGTAGAAAAGCCTAAATTAAATTGAAGGTCTAATTTCATTTGGAATAAACACTGAACATATAGGCCTGATAATACTGATTTCACAAACTGCCATAGTGTATACACTGTGTTTCAGAGAAAGAGCATAGGAAATAATCAGTCTCTTACCTCCTTGATAACTTGGTCAAAGGAAGGTGTGACTTCTTTCTGTACATTTCCAGAGCCTAAATCCTAGATATCAAAATGAAAGAAGATAGATATCTTAATGGCTGTATTTATTATTGTCATTTTTTAAAAAAAGCTTTTATTTTGTTTTTAAAGCATTATTTGAGAAAGAGAGAGAGCGCATGCGCACCTGCATGAGTGGGAGACGGAGAGGGAGAAGGAGAGGCAGACTCCCCACCGAGCAGGGAGCCCAACGTGGGGCTCAATCCTAGAACCCTGGGACCATGATCTGAGCCAAAGGTAGATGCTCAAATGACTAAGACACCTGGGCGCCCCCAAGGATTTTTTTTTTAAGATTTTATTTATTTGAGAGAGCAAGCGAGTGAGAATGAGAAAGAGCAAGCACAAGCAGGGGGAAGAGCAGGCAGAGAGAGAAGCAGGCTCCCCACAGAGCAGGGAGTCCAATGAAGGGCTCGATCCTAGGACCTTGGGATTTTGATCTGAGCTGAAGGCAGACGTTTAACTGACTGAGCTACTCAGGTGCCCCAAGATTTTGTTTTTTAAAAATAATCTCTACATATGACGTGGGGCTCGAACTTCCCACCCCAAGATCAGGACTTGCACACTCCACTGAGCCAGCCAGATGCTCCTATCTTGATGGTTTTAAATAGAACTGTTCAAACTGGTGGTCACCATGTATGCCAACACTCACTGAAATGAAAGGGGAATTGACTGCTTGTTCCTTCTTTTTTTTAAAAGATGTTATTTATTCATTGGAGACAAAAAGATAGAGAGAGAACACGAGCAGGGAAAGACGCAGCGGGATAGGGAGAAGCAGATTCTCTGCTGAGGGGCTGAAGGGCTCGATCCCAGGACCCTGGGACACGACCTGAGCTGAAGGCAGACGCTTAACCATCCGAGCCACCCAGGCGCCTAGTGCTTGTCCCTTTCTCCTAAAGAGGACCAAATAGCAATAATAACTTGCAAGGGAGAGGGGCTCATGCATAAGTCAGCTCCAACATACCTCGACCTTGTCACATTCCTGGTAATGCTACAAAGAAGAGAAAAGAAAAGAAAGGAGGATTAGGGCTGTCACAATGTCACCGGGAGAGGACATAAAATGAGAATAAAACATGTTGGGTTTTTTGGCTGGGTATCTCCAATAATTTTTTTAAGGTTTTATTTATTTATTCATGAGAGTCAGAGAGAGAGAGGGAGGCAGAGACACAGGCAGAGGTAGAAGCAGGCTCCATGCAAGGAGCCCGATGCGAGACTTGATCCCAGGACTCCAGGATCATGCCCTGAGCCAAAGGCAGATGCTCAACCACTGAGCCACCCAGGTGTCCCCAATAATTTCTATTTCTAATTAATCAATGGAAAGAAGTATCTCTAAGATAATCTCATTGCTAAGTAAGGCATTAGCCAGCCAGAGGAATGAGCAAATGAAAACACATCTAAAAGAAGAAACAGGAAAACAAATCCGAATAAAAATCCAAGGGCATTATTTACTACACGCACACATTTAGCAAAAATAAGCTGGTAAAAACATAGCCTAGCACTAAGGCTATGGAAAAAGCCTGAGTTTTTTCATGAAAAAGCAGGACCAACGCCAAACAACCTGATTAAAAAATGGGCAGAGAATCTGAATATACATTTCTTCGCAGAAGATACACAGATGGCCAAAAGGCAAATGAAAAGATGTTCAACATCACTCATCATCAGGCAAATGCAAACCAACACCACAATGAGATATCACCTCACACCATTTAAACTGGTTATTGTCTGGGCAGGCTGGGTGGCTCAGCGGTTTAGCGCCGCCTCCAGCCCGGGGCGTGATCCTGGAGACCCAGGATCGAGTCCCACATCGGGCTCCCTGCATGGAGCCAGATTCTTCCTCTGCCTGTGTCTCTCATGAATAAATAAATAAAATCTTTAAATAAAAAAAATATATATATATATAATAAACTGGGTATCATCGAAAAGAAGTGTTAAAGATGATGTGGAGAGAAATGAACCCCGATACTGTTGATGTGAATGTAAACTGGTATAGCCACTGTGGAAAAGTTTGGACATTCCTCAAAAAGTTAAGGATAAAACTATCATAGGCACTGGCTGGCTCAGTTGGTAGAGAGTTTGACTCGATCTTGGGGTTGTGAGGTTTAAGCCCCACACTGCGCATATTCACTTAATAAAAAAAATTTTAAAGAACTATCGTAAAATTCAGCTTTTCTACTTCTGGGCTAGCTATCTGAAGAATATGAACGCTAATTTGATAAAATATACGCAAAATTATTCACAATAGCCAAGATATAGAAACAACCTAAAATGGCCATTGATGGATGAATGGATATGGAAATTATATATACACACACACATACACACACACAAAATGAAATATCACTCAGCCATTAAAAAAGAAAATCTTGCCATTTGGGACAACACGAGTGGACCTTGAGGGTATCAAGTTAAATGAAATTAATGTAGAAAGAGAAAGATGCAAGCTGTGATTTCATTCACATGTGGAATCTAAACAAATAAACCAAACCAAACCAACTCAGACAGAAAGAACAGGTTGCCAGAAAGGAAGGGTGAAATGGGGATGGGGTCAAATGTATGATGATGGATGGTAACCAGAAGATCACTTTGTAATGAATACATATGTCAAATAATAATGTTGTACACCTGAAACTTAAAGTTATGTGCTGATTTTACCTCATTTACAAAACAGAAGTAGTACCAATACCAAATTAGGGCAAGGCTCTTTCCTTCACAGTACAAAACAACAGAGAATTGGTGCCAAGTCTCAATAGCTAAAATCGCCTCACTTTTCCTTTTGGATCTGTTTCTAAAACAAGCGAGAGAGATTTTGTTCTCTTCTAGAATACTGGATACTGCCAGAGTTTAGACTATATTTGAAGAGGAAATATTATTTGTGGGGTATTTGAGAAATAGAAGATGGGCTAGTGAAATATAAGCAGCAACCAAGCCACTTGTCCTACCAGATTAAAAAGATAAGATTTTTTTTTTAAATATTTTATTTATTCATTCATGAGAGACACAGAGAGAGAGCGAGAGAGGCAGAGACACAGGCAGAGGGAGAAGCAGGCTCCATGCAGGGAGCCCGAAGTGGGACTCGACCCTGGGACTCCAGGATCACACCCCGGGCCGAAGGCAGGCGCTCAACCCGCTGAGCCACTCAGGGATCCCTCTTTTGTAAAAAGATAAAAAAAAAAAAAATCATAAGAAAGAGAACAAATGTCAAGACTAAGCAAAATGATGCTTTGGGGTCAAATTCCATGTCTTCAGTTAGAGTAATTCTAATAGTTTCAGTTATATTTAAAAATTCTCACTCATTTTTAGTAAAATTGTCTACCTGTCCTTTCTACATTATTCTGAACAGAATTCAATTTCATTCTCCACAGAACTCTTTCTTATAAAGGCTAACAATTTCACCGACCCTGAATTGGTCTTTCTTCTTGACCGCACAAAGCTGCTTTGATACTAAGTGTAGTACCAATCCCTTGTTATATTTTCCCTGGGCTACATGTGAAATGCCTATTTAGGGAACCTGGTTAACTCGACTTTATCTCACTCTTCCTGTTCAGAAGGAATTGTTTCAAGCAGTACTTACAGTTTTGCTCTAAGTCCATATGTAAAGCCATAGATCCCCCTGACTAGGAAACGGCTGCCTTTCCATATGTAAAGTTTACTTGGGTAAGGGGAACATTTTCACTGAGCCCAGGGGAGGGTGTGGCTGGGGACAAAAGACTAGTTGTCAACCCACCAAAAACATGGGCCCATTAAGACTCCATTACTCTGACCCATGGGTCACCAGCATGTTTCCACATTCAACCTACAAGGACAACAAGAGTAAGTATAAGTGGGGCGACTGGCCGACTCAGTGGGTACAGCATGTAACTCCTGATCTCAGGGTTATGGGGCTTGTGAGTTTAATCCCCTCACTGGACATAGAGCTTACTTAAAAAAAAAAAAAAAAAAGGAACACATGTAAAGAATAACAAAACAACTGAAGGGGGAAATAGCTTCCATGTGAGGACCCTAATGAGGAACCTCTCCAACTCAAAAATCAAGGAAAGTTGAAGAGAATTTAAAATCTAAGTCAATTAGTACTCATATGTGGAATTTAAGAAATAAAACAAACAATCATAGGGGGAAAAAAAGAGAGGGAGGGGGGAGGCAAACCAAGAAACAGTCCCTTAACTAGAGTGAACACAGTGATGGTGACCAGAGGGGAGGTGGAGGTGTGAAACAGGTGATGGGGATTAAGGAGAGCACTTTCGATGAGCACCAGGTATTGCATAGAAGTGCTGAATCACTATGTTGCACACCTGAAACTATTATTACACTGTATGTTAATTAACTGGAATTCACATGAAAACTTAAAAAAAAAATCTAAGCCAATGAGATCATGAAACTGTTCAACAAAATCAAGACGTGCTCATCGGATGATAAAACATTAGAAGTAATGTTAAAGCCTACAAAGTAAATGAAGGATTGTGCTGAGTACTATTTAAGCAGTTAGTAAACATTTGGAATTTAGGACATCTGATATGTAGGTTGATATTACATAGATTTGATTAGGACATCCTGCTACATTTACTGAGTTAAAGCACAGAGGATAACATACCTTGGTGCCAGTAGGAGACAGAATAATGAACTAGAAATCCACTAGTTTTATATTCTCCACCACACTCACGCTAAATACCTTCCCGTGGACTGTTCTAAATGGTACAGAATTTATATTCATAACATCTTTATAAATATAATAAGGGGCCATTCTGTTTGACCTACACGGTAAGTTGTACAACTGAGAAACCAGTACCATCAGAATCATTAGGTTTGGCATTTGAGGTGAAAAGAAGATGGCAAAACAAAAGGATCACTGAGAAAGAAATGTAACCTTGATGTTTTAACAAACATGTTGTGAAACATTTCAAACATAAGAAAAATCAAGAAAATAATTCATCTACATATCCATTACCAAGGTTAAACATGTTAACATTGTGCCCTTTATGCTTCAGATCTCCGGCCTTCTTGAAACAAAATACCACAGATCCAGAGAGCCAAAGTTTCACCCCTCACTTCTCCCACTTTCCAGAAGTAACCGCTAGCCTGAGATTGATGCACATTTTGGTGAAGTTTAAAAAAAAAAGGCTTTCTCCCCCGAAATTTATATAATACATTTGCAGAAACAGTGCACAAGATACAAATGTACAATGGAATAAATAATTAAAAGACCAATATCCATACAGTCGTGATCCAGGTCAAGGAAAATCATTGCCATTACCCCCAAACCCCATGTATGGATCTTCTCCCCTTTCCCCACAAATAACCACTATCTTGACTTTGATGTTTACCTTGTTTTTTTTGTTTTTTTTTTTTTTTTAAATAAGTTTCTGGGGTGTCTAGCTAACCCAAGTCAATATAGCATGTGACTTGTGATCTCAGGGTTGTGAGTTCAAGCCCCATGTTGGGAGTGGAGCTTACTTTAAAAGGTTTTTAGGGATCCCTGGGTGGCTCAGCGGTTTGGCACCTGCCTTTGGCCCAGGGCATGATCCTGGAGTCCCGGGATCGAGTCCCGCGTCAGGCTCCCTGCATGGAGCCTGCTTCTCCCTCTGCCTGTGTCTCTGCCTCTCTCTATCATGAATAAATAAATAAATAAATCTTTAAAAAAAATAAATAGGGATTCCTGGGTGGCGCAGCGGTTAGCGCCTGCCTTTGGCCCAGGGCGCGATCCTGGAGACCCAGGATCGAATCCCATATCGGGGTCCCTGCATGGAGCCTGCTTCTCCCTCTGCCTATGTCTCTGTCTCTCTCTCTCTCTCTCTCTGTGTGACTATCATAAATAAATTAAATTAAAAAGTAAATAAATAAATAAATAAAAGGTTTTTAAAAATAAATACATAAAAAATAAGTTTGTATCAGAAAAGATCTTACTAGGGGTAATGTTAGAAATAAGAGGAAAATACCTTCAGAAAGAAATATGTCTATTTTAATCAGCTTCCTTCCTCCTTCAAATAAATAAAATGAGCTACATAGGAGATCAAGGTAAGTGTTTCTGTTCAGAATGACTGGTTCAGAGGAAGAAGGCTGTGCAGATCAAAATCAATCACTTCATTTTATACAAATTCCCCTTGTATCCCAGGAAAGAAATAAGAATGGGTATTTGAAGTCAATGTTTTCAAGAGGAAGAAAGGCCATGGTCATAAATATACATCTGAAATTGCTCCTGGTCAGTACAACAAACTGCATAAAAGATAATCTAAATCTTTGGAAGATTAATTGATTTTCTTACCTGTAAAACTTTACCATGGACCACAGTTCCAAGGACACCTGAACACAGTCTTGGAGTTAAGCCTGTGAACAACCCACGCTTCCCATCGATGCTTGCAATGTGCTGAGCTAAGAACACAAGTCAGAGATTTAAATTCCAGCTGAAAGAAATGGTTACATAGAAATTTCATGTAAACATGGTTTCTGTATCTTTTCTTTCAATAACTTCTGCCTATCACCGTCCTCAATATCCTCCAAATTCCAAATAAATCAAAAACACTTACCATAACAAAACAGACCAGGAAGCTGACATACTTGCCGCCCAAAAATATTCCGTCCTATTGTTGGAGGAAGAGGCTCATATCCCACCTTTAGAAATAAGAGAATATATCAATACTAAGCAATATTCCCCAAAATGTCTTGGTTGCAAGGTTATAAATTTTTTTTAAAGATTTTATTTACTTATTCATGAGACACAGAGACAGAGAGGCAGAGATACAAACAGAGGAGAAGCTGACTCCCTGCAAGGAGCCCGATGCAGGACTCTATCCCGGATCCTGGGATCACGCCCTGGGCCAAAGGAAGATGCCCAACCGCTGAGCCACCCAGGCCTCCCGCAAGGTTATAACTTCTAACCCCAGTTAAAATGCACTGTATGTTTTCTAAGGCAATGATGAAGTATCATCCTTGTCAGTTTCTTACTTTGTCAAATGATAAGACTAGTTTCAGTAAACTCCAAGCTTTCTTTTGGCTCAAATTCTATAAAGTAAACCACGTAGCTGAGATAGACTAATATCAAATTGAAAACAGAATAAGGGAACTTTTGCATTAGGAAAGCTACAGTTTATGGAGGAGGCTCAAAAATATTTTCTAAAGAAAAATCTAACACTTTATTTGTTTTAAAGATTTTATTTGAGAGAGAGAGAGAACATGAACAGGGGGAGGGGTAGAGGGAGAGGAAGAAGCAGGCTCCATGCAGAGCAGGGAGCCCAATGAGGGACTGGAGCCCAACGTGGGACTTGATCCTAAGACTCTGAGATCATGACCTGAGCCGAAGGCAGACGCTTACATGACTGAGCCATCCAGGTGCCTGAAAATCTAACACTTAAAAAAAAAAAAAAAAAAGATTGATTTATTTATCTTAGAGAGACTGCAGGCACTTGCTGGAGGAGGGAGGGCGGGCGGGGCAGAGGGAAAGGGAGAAAGAATCTCAAGTAGACTTGACAGTGAGCATGGAGCCCTACAGGGGCTCAATCTCACAACCCTGAGATTACGACCTGAGCTGAAACCATGAGTTGGGATGCCCAGCTAACTGAGCCACACAGGTGCCCCTGTAACACATTTTTTTTTTTTTAAGTAATCTCTGTACCCAATGTGGGGCTTGAACTCATGAAGTGGGAGGTAAAGAGACACATGCTATACCCACTGAGCCAAGCATCACAAAAGCATTTTTTAATATTTGGACAAAACAGAAGACTAAGCCACCATCAACTTTGTATTTGTCTAGCAGGATGAAACACTCAAAAGGCAAATGCAGATACAACTAGAAAATAAGTATAAGCCATGTTCAACAAGCAGACTGTCGTTAACAATCCAACGACGCGGGATCCCTGGGTGGCGCAGCGGTTTGGCGCCTGCCTTTGGCCCAGGGCGCGATCCTGGAGACCCCGGATCGAGTCCCACATCGGGCTCCCGGTGCATGGAGCCTGCTTCTCCCTCTGCCTGTGTCTCTGCCTTTCTCTCTCTCTCTCTCTCTGTGACTATCATAAATGAATAAAAAAAAAAAATTAAAAAAAAAGAATATTAAAAAAAAAAACAATCCAATGACGACCATATTAGAATTAACAATTATCATTTTATTTTTACAGTATATTCAGCATTTCTAGTGCTAAAGGGAAACTTTAGAGAATGAGTGCCACAGGACTTGGTTTTGACTCGCTATTACTGTGATTCTTAACCTGCTCAATTAAGTAACTCCTGACTGAACTCCCTGAGAGTGTTACCATACCACTATTTTTAAAACTGAGTATTTGGAAATTACACCAAAACCCTTAAGACACTTGGCAATACATAGAAGAAGTACTGAGTAATGGGCTCCTATGAGATTGACTGCAAAATGTCGCTTCAAGACATGATCTAGCTACAAATGTGCCTATTCTCTTTTAGATGTCACAGCACATCTCAAAGTTTTGTTCTTAGTTAAAATATAGTAGCCTTTTACATATGGAACCTGAATCCAATGGGTCAACCAAGTAACACATAATTTGGAGCAGCATCAACTGCTGAATAAGAAATGTGGCTCTCTTTAGCGTCTTGCATATTTCTGATGGAAAGGAAGGACAGGGGTTCTAACAACTGCTCCTTTTTTTGGTACAACGCATGACATAATTATGTCAACGCTCAACAAAGGTCTAAAAAAATGAATGGCATGCCCATCACAGGGGATTCTAGAAAGGCAATTAAAAATACTATCAAATAGTGTATCATCAGTTAAAACCTGACTTACTTGCCTGTGAATATAAAATACGGCTTCGGATTATTTTACAGTAGATCAGAAACTAACATAAATGCTTGAACTCTTCCATCTGAACTATTCCCAGCCCAGACAGATGTGATTTTCACTGTCATGAGCCACATGGGCTGTGGCTGGAGAGCGCTCAGTGAGCTCAGTGTGAAACCTGAAATTTGAATCAGCAACCACTCCATTCTCACTTCTGAATGAGCTTTTTGTGTTTACCTGGGTATCTGGGGCTAAAATCTCGGAACAGAACAGCAGCAGTAACAGTAGCAAATAAAAATGAAAAAAAAAAAAAAAGGCTAATAAAGTGTTGGCTCCCCTCGAATTTCAAATTGGTTTTTAACAGATCTCATGTCCTGCGTTTGGGGCGGAGGAGGAGGTGAATGCTGATTTCTGAGAGGCAGGAGGGGAGGGCTGGGAAGCTTGTGGTGGCAACTGGCCAGGACCAACCTCAGGGAAGAAAAAACAAAGTTCACGGGAGCCACCGGGATGGGCAGAGCAGGACGGCAGTTGGCTGCGGGGAAAGGATCCGGCCTCCCGGCTTAGGCAGGGAGGCGAGACCTGGGGAAAGCCCACGGGCAGTACAACGGGAGCCGCGGGCAGTGCAAGCTGTGCCCGCGGGGAAGGAAGGGGCAGCAGCAGGGAAGGAGCATCTCCGGGGACTGAAGGCCCGGGAAGGCTGGAGCCGATCGCCAAGCGCCGAGGGCAGCGGCGACCGAACGAGGCGCCGGGCGGGGAAGGGGATGGCGACGACTCATACCTGGATGAGCACCTTCACGTACATGAGCGGCTGGGACAGGATGGTGAGGCCGGAGCCCAGGAGCACCTGACTGGCTGCGTCCGCCATGATGGCACCCGCGGACGGACAGACAGACCGAGCCACCAAGCGACCGAGCCGCTCCCGGATCACGTGCCAGGGCCGCCGGCTCCACTGGCCCGCCCGCGGCGCGCGCGCACGCACGCAGCGGCGCGCGCCTCCCCGCCCAGGCCCTGCCCCCCGCCCCGCCCCGAGAAACGGCAGGCGCTCGCGAGCCGGCGCAGGGGGCGGGGCGGGGCGGGGCGGGGCGGGGCTTACGGGTCAGGCGCGCATGCGCCCTGGGGTGGGATCCGCGCGCTCCACTCGGAACGGCAGTTTCTCTTGCGCTTGCGCAGGCCGGAGCGTCCGGAGGAGGAGAATGGGCGTGGCGATGGGGGGTTGTGACCCTGACAGCAAAGGCAAGGTCAGAGGAATGGAAGAGTTGAAAAGAGTTCTCTGTTGCGTTGTGCCTCTACACTTGCCCTTTGGGCATCAGCAACATAAGGTACAAGGGTATTCAGAACCATAAACAACCTAATGGCCGACGGGAACTAGTTAAGCCTGATATCGAACAATGAATCCTTCAGGGGGTTGCCATTCATTCATTCATTCATTCATTCAATTAATGGTACCTTCTCGGAAATGGCTTCTCTGACCTCTATTCAATGCCCCCCGTATCCCCGACCCCAGACGCCTGGGTGGCTCAGCAGTTGAGCATCTGCCTTTGGCTCAGGGCGTGATCCTGGAGTCCAGGATCCGGCTCCCTGCAAGGAGCCTGCTTCTCCCTCTGCCTGTGTCTCTGCCTCTCTTCCTCTGTGTCTCTCATAAATAAATAAATTAAATTCTTAAAAAAAAAAAAAAATGCCCCCCCCTTATTTCCACCACAATGTCCGGTAGCACTTATTGTATGAAATTATTTGTTTGTGTCTTCCACCAGAATGCAAGCTCTGGGAGTTCAGGAACTGGGACAGCCTTTGTTCACTGTTGTACATTGAGCGCCTGGCACATACTAGGTGCTCAGTGACTATTGCATGAATGAACAAACACTTCATTGCCCTAGAGGCACCCACAGGCTGTTGCAGGAAAAAGGAGAAAGGAGAAAGGCATTGTCCTTAACCCTTCAGCCTCCAGTTCACGTGGTCTGTAGCCAACAACATTTACTGAGGTAGAGCATGGCTCAGAGAATGAGGTACCTAGAGGAGACTTGTATTTGGATCCTGGCTCTCCTTTATATATAAATGATTCCGAAAACATTTTATCTTCTGTTATTCAGTTTTTCTAAGGATAACACTATTACCTACCTGTCAGGGTACTTATTTATTTGAGAGAGAGAGAGGGATTGAGTGTGTGCTGGGAGGGTCAGAGGGAGAGGGAGAGAATCTCAAGCAGGCTCCTGCGTGAGTGGGTAGCCCTGAGCTTGACTCATCTCAGGACCTAGAGATCATGACCCCAGGGGGAATCAAGTCAGACACTTAATTTAACCTACTGAATCATGCAGGTGCCTCTCGGGGTTATTATTGACTGTTAGGTGGAATTGTGCATAGGATAAGATTTTTAAAAACTATATTGCAGTAGTTTGGGGCGGGGGTTAGAGAGAGAGAGAGAGCATGAGCAAGCGGAGAGGAGCAGAGGGAGGGTGAGAGACTCTTTTTTTTTTTTTCTTTCTGGGTGAGAGACTCTCAAGTGAACTTTGCACTGACCTCAGCCTGATGCGGAGCTCTGCCTCAGAACCCTGAGATCATGACCTGAACTAAAGTCAAGAGTCGGTCACTCAACCCACCGAGACACCCAGGCACCCCTGAAATTGTTTTAATTATTATTATCCTGTACTCAGCATGATGCTAGGTGATACTTGGGAGGCACCTTACAAAGCCAGAAGGAACATGGTCTTTGAAGGCCAATGGACCTGGTCTAAATTCCATTTCTACCAGTTATTAATTATATGGTAAGTAATCACAGGACCTCTTTGAATCTTCTTAGACAGATGAATATAGTAATGTCTGTTCCATGCGGTTGTGAGGTTTGAATGAAATAATATGCCCACTCAGCTTGGCTTACAAAAATGTATTAAATTGTAGCTTTTAGAGTTATAAAAAACTTACAACTTGCTTCTAACTAAATCCAGAAATTATTTAAACATCAGTGCAATTGATATCTAACAATAGTGTCTCACCAGACAATAATTACCAATAGAGACCATCTACCAAGGGCTCCCTTTATTCTTGGTTTTGCACCCTGGTGGTGCCAACGAAATATCCACTGTGTGCCCCACTGATACCTGTGGACAGTGAGAGGTAAAGAGCTTCTTGCAAGGATGGGTGGGTGGGAGATGCAAACTGCTCTACCATATTCTCCAGGGGTGCAAGGCAGAAACTACCCATAAAGTTTTGGGAAAATCTGTGGAAAGGGAACTGAAATCAGTAGATAGAGAAGTGCAGGGGTGCACCTGGGTGGCTCAGTGGTTGAGAATCTGCCTTTGGCTCAGGTTGTGATCCCAGAGTCCTGGGATCAAGTCCTGCGTTGGGCTCCCCACAGGAAGCCTGCTTCTCTGCTTCTCTCTCTGCCTATGTCTCTACCTCTCTCTCTGTGTCTCTCTTAGATTAAAAAAAAAAAAAAACAACAAAAAAAAACAGAAACAAGAAGTACAAAAGGTATAGGGTTGTTATATACAGCTGCCTAAGCTGTGCACTGCACAACTCACAAGGGCTATGATCTGAATGTGTGGTGTTCCCTCAACATGAGGAGTTGTGGTTGGTGACCCATATTCAAGTGGTGAGAGGAATAAGAGAGATCAAGGGGCACCTGGTGGCTCAGTCAGTGGAGCTTGCCACTCTTGATCTTGGGGTTGTGATTTTGAGCCCCATGTTGGATGTAGAGATTACTCAAAAATAAAATCTTTAGGGGTGCCTGGGTGGCTCATTTGGTTAAGCATCCACCTTCAGCTCAGGTTGTGAGCCCCGCATCGGGCTCCCTTGCTCAGTAGAGAGGCTGCTCCTCCCTCCCCTCTACTGCTCCCCCTGCTGTGCTCTCTCTGTCAAATAAATAAATAAATAAAATCTTAAAAATAAATAAAAATAAAATCGGGGATTCCTGGGTGGCTCAGCGGTTGGGTGCCTGCCTTAGGCCTGGGGCAGGATCCTGGAGACCAGGGATCGAGTCCTGTGTCGGGTTCCCCGCATGGAGCCTGCTTCTCCCTCTGCCCGTGTCTCTGCCTCTCTGTGTGTGTGTGTGTGTGTGTGTGTCTCATGAATGAATAAATAAAATCTTAAAAAAAATAAAAATACAAAAAACCAAAAACAATAAAAATAAAAATAAAATATTAAAAAAAGAAGAAAAGTCAAAAGGGGCAGAACTAATTGGGAAGACAAACAGAACTAGAACAGCAATGTCACTGAAATGAAAAAGTTTTGGAAAAGGAAGGATGCTCAGTAATGTCAAACCTGCTAAGAGGTCAATAATAATAATGAAGCCCAGTGAAAGATGAGTGGATTTGCCAGTGAAAAGACCCCTGGGCTAGGAGGTGGCCCAACCTGCCACAGAGATCAAAGGTCCTATAACAACCCACCCACACCCACCTTGTCCACCCCCACCCCCCACCCTTATTCTTTGATTCTGATTCTGCCACTTGGTAGTTGACAACCTTGGGCAGGTCACTTAACCTCTTTGTGCTGAAGTTGGGATGAATAAGCCCTGCTTCACTGGCTCATTGTGAAAATTTCGAAAGTGACCTGGCATTCCCTGTTCCCTCTTCTTTCTTTTTCTCTGTAGCCTTTATCACTTTTCAGAGTCCCACATAATTTTTAAATTGGTTCTCCTGCCTTCAACACTCTAGAATTATGTCCAAGAGGGCAGGGATTTTGTCCTCTTTCTGTTGTTGTTCACTTCAGTATTCTCAGTGCCTAGAACAGTACCAAGCACATACTAGGCACTCAGTACATATTTGTTGGAATAATTATTCCAGTGGAAACTCTGGAATTTCTAGAGAGTGGTGTCAGTTTCCTTTCCAGGCCCAGCCTGCTTATTATTCCTCTGAGTTCCTTCATGTTCTTCACTTAATTATAGATGAAATTCTGTATCTCAAAGTCCTTCCTTCCTTATATATGTTTTTATTTTTATTTTTTAAAGATTTATTTATTTATTCGTGAGGGACACAGAGAGAGAGAGAGGCAGAGACACAGGCAGAGGGAGAAGCAGGCTCCGTTCAGGGAGTCCGATGTGCGACTTGATCCCGGATTCTGGGTTGGGATGCTCAACCACTGAGCCACCCAGGCATCCCTCTCATATATGTTTTTATTTTTTATTTTTATTTATTTATTTATTTATTATAGACAGAGAGAGAGAGAGAGAGAGGCAGAGACACAGGAGGAGGGAAAAGCAGGCTCCGTGCTGGGAGCCCGACGCGGGATTGATCCCAGGACTCCAGGATCGCACCCTGGGCCAAAGGCAGGCACCAAACCTCTGAGCCACCCAGGGATCCCCCTCATATATGTTTTTAAATTGCATTAGTCCCAACTGAAATTCTTATCAGTTGTCTTTTTTTTTTTTGAGAGAGAGAATGATTAAAAGAGAGAGTGTGTACTTGCAAAGTGGTGAGGGGCAACAAGAGAGAGAGAATCTCAAGCTGACTCCACACTGTACTTAGAGCTCTTTGCAGGGCTTGATCTCACAACCCTGAGACCTTGGCTGAAATCAAGAGTGGGACATTTACCAGACTGAGCCACCTAGGCACCCCTCATCTGTTGTCTTAATTAGAACTTTCTATGTGCAAATAATATAAAATCCTACCCAAATTGCTTTGGGATGGTGGGCACGTAGGGGAGGAAGGAATTTTTTTTTTTTAAAGGAAATGTATTGACTCTTGCAAGTAGATAGCTTCAGGGATGGCTGCATCCAGGATTTTAGGGGAGGTTACCTGGACTGGGTTTCTTTCTATCTCTTAGTTCTCCTTTCTTCTTTATTGATTTTGTTTGCAGATAGGATCATTCTTCAGGGAAGCCTCCTGCAGCTTCTATCTTATACTGTCATAGTCCTAAGACCAGAGAGAGAAGTTACTCTCAACCCAAAAGGCCCAACAGACATCCTTGGTGTGTGTGAGGGGGGTGCTAGGTTGGATTGTATACATATTTCTAAACTATACACTGTGATCAGAAGGTTGGGATATGCAGTCTGGCTGAGGCATAGGTCATATGCCTTTCTTTAGAGCTGAAATGCAGATTATATCAAGTGGGGAGCCTACCCAAAGTACATTGAGTGGCACAGTTTCCCTGAAAGATAAATTGAGGTGCTTAAATCAAAGGAAAGGCAAATGGAGTAGTGAGAGGGACTGAGAAAAGGGTAACCCCTGTGGGGAGCAGTTTGGACCACTGGGCAGGGGAAAGCATTGTCATGTGTCCTACCACAGTGGTGCTATGGGCATTAACTTATTCCTGCAACTTGGCAGGCTTTCAATAAATGTTCCTTCTGGCTTCTTTCATTGGTCAACACAGTTGAACTACTGTAATACCAACACCTCATATTTTTAGAACAGTTCACAATTTTCAATGCTTCTTTGTATGCATTATTCTCATTTAATTATCTGAACAATCTTGTGAAGTGAGCTGGCAAGGGATTGTCTCTTTTTTTTTTTAAACATTTTTAAAAATTTTTTATTTATTTATGATAGTCACAGAGAGAGAGAGAGACAGAGAGAGAGGCAGAGACATAGGCAGAGGGAGAAGCAGGCTCCATGCACCGGGAGCCCGATGTGGGATTTGATCCTGGGTCTCCAGGATCGCGCCCTGGGCCAAAGGCAGGCGCTAAACCGCTGCGCCACCCAGGGATCCCTGTCTCTTTTTTAAACATGAGAAGAAGGGGCATCTGGGTGGCTCAGTGGCTGAGCATTGGCCTTCAGCGCAGGTCGTGATCCCAGAGTCCTGGGATCGAGTCTCACATCAGGCTCCCCACAGGGAGCCTGCTTCTTCCTTTGCCTATGTCTCTGCCTGTCTCTTCTGTCTCTCATGAATAAATAAATAAAATCTTTTTAAAAAAAGAAAAAGATGAGAAGACAATTTCAGAAAGGTTAGTGACTACCAAGTTACCAGCAAGTATGGAAATGATTCCATTTTTTCCTTTTTTTTCCCCTTAAGTAATCTCTATGCCCAACATGGGGCTCAAACTCATGACCCCAAATCAAGAGTCACATCCTCTACCAACTGAGCCAGGCAGGCACCTTAAATGATTCCATTTTAAAAAATTAGATTTGGGGCAGCCCTGGTGGCTCAGCGGTTTAGCGCCACCATCAGCCCCGGGGTGGGATCCTGGAGACGTGGGATTGAGTCCTATGTAGGGCTCCCTGCATGGAGCCTGCTTCTCCCTCTGCTTGTGCACCCCCTCCCCCTCTATGTCTCTCATGCATAATTAAATAAAATCTTAAAAAAAAAAAAAACTTTAAAAAATTAGATTTTCCTTCTTATGGTTGTAACTATTTTCTCTTCATTGCACTTCTTTGTTTCTTATTGCTGGACTTCTGGTTCATTGATCTATCCATCCATTTATAACTTATTCCCAAACTGCTTTGAATATTGTAGGCTATGGTTTAATATCCGGGAGGGCCAGTCTCTCATTACTCTTTGCTTCCAGAATTTTCCAGCTTTCTCAATTTTTTCACTTGAACTTCAAAGTAAGCTTGCTCTAGCAAATTTTTTAATTAGTATTTTTGCTTGAAATTTAAATTCACATGAAATTAGCATTTGAAGTTAAAGAGAATTGACATATTCGTGACATTTAGTCTTCCCATACAAGAATATTTCCATATGTCAACATTTTTGTGTTCCTGGCATTTAACTTTTCTCTTCTTTTGGACATTTCACATTTCTGATTTTACATTCTGGTTAAGTGTCACATTCCTAATTTTTTAAAAATGTTATTTATTTATTTGAGAGAAAGAAAAAAGTACGTGTGCACATGCAGTGGAAGAGACAGGAGGACAGAGAGGGAGAGAGAGACTCTCAAGCAGACTCCATGCTGAGCATGGAGCCCGACACAAGACTCAATTCCAAGGCACAGACACCATGACCTGAGGTGAAATCAAGAATTGGGTGCTCAACTGGCTGAGCCACCCAGGTACTCCAAGTGCCACATTGTTTTAGATGGCTATTGTAAATGGAGACTTTTACATCATTGTATTTCCTAATTGGCTGCTTATATATCTGAAAGATTTTAATTTTTTGGCATATAGGTGTTGTACATAGGGGAATCGCGGAATTCTTTTTTGTTTGTGTTTTTTGGTTGGTTCTCATGGGTTTTCCAAGTACGGAATTAACCCCTTTCCTGGAAACAAATATTTATTTCTTTAGCTTTTTTGTTTAATTGAATTAGATATTAACTCCAGAACAAAATTAAGTAATAATAGTAATAGTGGATGGACATCTTGTGTTCCTGGCTTCAACAAGAATACTTCTTGTGCTTCCCAATGAGCATGATGCTAGTTTTTCAATTGAAAACAGTTATGTTGGGATCCCTGGGTGGCGCAGCGGTTTGGCGCCTGCCTTTGGCCCAGGGCGGATCCTGGAGACCCGGGATCGAATCCCACGTCGGGCTCCCGGTGCATGGAGCCTGCTTCTCCCTCTGCCTGTGTCTCTGCCTCTCTCTCTCTCTCTCTGTGTGTGACTATCATAAATAAATAAAAATTAAAAAAAAAAAGAAAACAGTTATGTTTTATCATGTTAAGAAAGGATTTACCCCCCCCCCAAAAAAAGAAAGGATTTACCTCTTTTATTTTAGTGACTATTTTTACAAATACAAAATAGAAACTGAGTATTACCAGGAGGTTTTTTTGGCATGTTTAGAAATGGTCATATGGTTTTTATGTTTTGACCTAGTAATATGGTTTTGGTTTGCAACCCCCTTGGGAGCTTCCCAGGTGAAATTGGAAACTGGACCCCCCCCATATTCAGAGGGCAAAGAGAGACCAAGGAAGAGGCTGGTCATTCCAGGTTGGTGAATGGCATTTTAACAAGGGAAATTGTTTTGAAGCTTATCTTGGTGGCTATGAGACAAGTAGATCTCCACACCTGCCCACAAAATTTTAAAAGCCTCTGAAATGTGATGAGGAGGGCACTTCTCTATGGTATTCTTTCCTGTTTTTTTTTTTTTTTTTATGGTATTCTTTCCAAAAGTCCTTTACTTCAGTCAAACCATGAGGAACACATCAGACCCAATTTGAGGACCATTCTACAAAATACCTAACTGGTGTACCCCTCAAAACTGTCAAAATCATGAAAAATAAGGAAAGTTCAGGGGTGCCCTGGTGGCTCAGTCAGTTAGGCATCCAACTCTTGGTTTAGGCTTGGGTCATGATTTTGGGGTCCTGAGATGGAGCCCCGAGTCAGGCTCTGTGCTCAGTGGGGAGTCCGCTTGAGATTCTCTCTGTCCGGGATCCCTGGGTGGCGCAGCGGTTTGGCGCCTGCCTTTGGCCCAGGGCGCGATCCTGGAGACCCAGGATCGAATCCCACGTCGGGCTCCCGTTGCATGGAGCCTGCTTCTCCCTTTGCCTGTGTCTCTGCCTCTCTCTCTATGTGTGTGACTATCATAAATAAATAAAAATTAAAAAAATAAAAAAAGAGATTCTCTCTGTCCCTCTGTCCTTCCCCCTGCTTGTGCATTCACTCTCTCTCTCTCTCTCTCTCAAATAAATAGATAAATCTTCAAAGTAAATTTCACCACATATTAAAAATAAAAAATAAAGCAAGTCTGGAAAACAGCCATAGACCAGAGGAAGCTAAAGAGACACGATGACAAAATGCAATATGGTATTCTGGATGGGATCCCAGGAAAGAAAGAGGACTTTAAAGGAAAAAATGAAGTCTGAAGAAAGCTTGGAGTTTGGTTAATAGTAATGTACTGATATTTTCTTGATTTTGACAAATGGCCCACAGTAATGGGAGATGTTGACATTAGGGGAAACTGAACCTGAGTGAGGGGTATGTAGGAACTCTATTATCTTGGTGACTTTTCTTTTTTTTTTTTCTAATTTTTTTAAGGTATTTATTTATTTATTTATTTATTTATTTATTTATTTATGATAGTCACAGAGAGAGAGAGAGGCAGAGACACAGGCAGAGGGAGAAGCAGGCTCCATGCACCGGGAGCCCGATGTGGGATTCGATCCCGGGTCTCCAGGATCGTGCCCTGGGCCAAAGGCAGGCGCCAAACCGCTGCGCCATCCAGGGATCCCCTTTTCTTTTCTTTTTAAAAGATTTTATTATATTTAATTTATGAGAGACACAGAGAGAAGGGCAGAGACTGAGGCAGAGGGAGAAGCAGGCTTGTTGCAGGGAGTCTGATGTGGGACTTGACCCCAGGACCCCTGAGCCAAAGGCAGATGCTCAACCACTGAGCTAGGTGCCCTTCTTTTCTTCTTCTTCTTCTTCTTTTTTAAAAATAAGTTATTTTTAAGTAATCTCTACATCTAACATGGGGCTCAAACTCACAAGCCCGAGATCAAGAGTCATGTGCTCCACTGACTGAGCCAGCCAGGTGCCCCTATACATCAAAAATTGTTCCAGGGCACCTGGATTGGTTAAACTTTTGCCTTTAGCTCAGGTCGTGATCTCAGGGTCCTGGAATTGAGCCCCGCATCAGGCTTCTCCCTCTCCGTCTGCCCTTCCTACCCCCCTGCTCATGCTCTCTCTTTCTCAAATAAATAATATATGATCTAAAAGAAATTGTTCCAAAAAAAAAAGGTTATTAAAAAGAAGAGAAAGAAGAATGCTCTGTTCCACTGGGCATTGTTAAATGTGGTGGTTTGCCTGGATCTGCTACTGCTATCCAGCCAACAGATTTGGACAAAGTTGGCACCAAAGTGGCAGAGCTGGAAGACAGTAAGGCCCAGACCCTTGATGGTGCCAGTGAGCTACTGAATAAATTAACCAGCCCTGAGGCTAATCTACATCTGGACTACTTATTTTTGTGAAGTGATAATTGCATTTTCTTTGAATTCTGTTGTTTTTTTCCTTCTCTCTTATGGACTGTCGTTGAAATCCTTCTGGTTAAGAAAGGCAGCCAAGTACAGAAAGTGGCGCACGGACGTGGTTCAGGTGCTGAGGTAGAAATCTGTAGGATGAAAAGGAAGGATTGGTGAGGTCTGCCTGGGAAACAGCATCAAGATCAGTTTCGCATAGTGGGCTGGTATTGAGCTGAGGCCTTTTTTTTTGTTTGAACTTTATTGACTTATTTAGGTAATTTCAACATCCAACATAGGGCTTGAAACTACAACCCTGAGATCAAGAATCACATGCTTTTTCAACTGAGCCAGCTAGGGCTCCCCAGCAGAGTCTTTTTTTGTTTTGTTTTGTTTTGAGATTTATTTATTTTAGAGCGAGAGAGAGAGAGAGAGAGAGAGAAAGCATGCATAGAGTGGGAGAGGGCTGAGGGAAAGGCAGAGAGAAACCTTAGCAGACTCTTCATTGAGCATGGAGCCCAATGCAGGGCTTGATCTCATGACCCTGAGATCATGACCTGAGCCAAAACCAAGAGTCAGACAATTAACCAAGTGTACCACCCAGGTGCCCCAAGTCTTTTTTTTTTTTTTTTAACTTGAGCTATAATTGACATAACTGACCCGTGACACGTGTTTGGGAAGTGGGCATAGAGGCAGTGGGCATGGAGGAAGTAGGGAGAAGCAGTTAATGTTCCAGATTCATGCAGAACAGGTGGAACCCAGACTTGGAGGCTGAGGGGGCTGTAGGGCCGTGTCAGAGATGGGTGGTCCTGCAGAAGAGAAGTGCCCTGCAAGGGGGCCAGCGTGACCAGATTTGCCTTGTAATGGGCTCACCTCGGTCACTCTATCAAAGGAAGGTCAGGATCCCAAAGACTGGAGGCTGGGAGACTAGACTGAATAGTTTAGGGGAGCAATGATAACCTGAAATTCTCAGAAAGTTTATGGAGAGAGGTTTATGGGTTTACTTAGGAGGTAGAGTCCATAGGATGTGGCCTCTGTCTGGATGTGGCAGGAGAGGTTATAAGCGTGGTAACAATGGTGTTACTATTTCACAAGATAGAAGATCTAGAGGGAAGCTCTGGTTTAAGAAAAAGAATAATTTCACTTTGGCCATGTTGCCTTTGAGGTACAGAAGGGAACTAAACAGAGATGGAGGGGAGACAGTTGAATCTAGTGGTCTGGGGTGGGACCAAGGTGGGACACGGGGGTGGAGGGTGGAAGCCTGACCCAGCATTATCATGGCATACAGGTGCCAAGGGCAGGTGGAGATCACCCAAGTAGGATATGTAGAGGGAGAAGCCCTAGAACCCAGGGTACATTCAGGGAGCTAAGATAAACGGTATTATGGAAGACAAGAGGCCATATTTCAGAGTGAGATGAATATCTTAGAACAGTGCTTGTCCAATAGAAATATAGTACCATCCACATAATTTTAATATTTTAGTACCTACATTAGAAAAGTAAAAAGAAACAGTAAAAGTTAATTTTTAAAATTTTAAAGAGATTTTATCTATTCATGAGGCGCCTGAGTGGCTCAGTTAGTTAAGCATCTCCCTTTGGCTCAGGTCATGCTCCCAGGGTTCTGGAATCAAGTTCCACGTTGGGCTCCCTGCTCAGCGGGGAGTCTACTTCTCCCTCTCCCTCTGCCCCTGCCCCCTACTCATTCTCTCTCTCTCTGTCTCTGTCTCTCTCTCTTGCTCGCTTGCTTTCATTCTTGCTCTCTCTCTCAAATAAAAAGATATTATGTATTTATTTGAGAGAGAGAGAGAGACAGAAAGGATGGGGGGAGGGGCAGAGGGAGAAGGAGAAGCAGACTTCCTTGCTGAGTGGGGAGCCGGATGTAGGGTTCCATCCCAGGACCCTGGGATCATGACCTGAGCCAAAGGCAGACACTTAACTCACTGAATCACCTGGGTGCCCCAAAAGTTGATTTTTTTCCCCCAAAAGTTGATTTTAATAATATATCTTATTTTACCCGAAATATCCCCAAAATTATTTCAACATGTAATCAATATAAAAATATCAATGCGATCTTTTGCAGTGTTTTTTTCTTGTATAAAGTCTTTGGAATCTGGTATGTATTTATACCTACTGCACAGCTCAGTTTGGACCAGCCCCATTTCAAGTGCTCCGTGGCCACCTCATCAGACAGTTCTAGTCTGAGGCAGATCCAGGTTCAAATCCTCTCCCGGCTCAAATTTTCTCATCTGTGAAACAGGGTATCATGGCCATCCGCCATGTAGGGTAAAGTTCATGACACATCGCAGGCTCAGTGATTTTTATGAAGGGAGGGGAGAGCTTGAGGGGCGATGGGCAGCAGAGACTAAGGAATAGTTGAAGGTTTGGTGTTTTCTTCACAGATGGTAGAAGCTAACTATGTTTTTAGGCTACAGAGAAGTTGCTGGTAAAGAAGGAGACATATGGAAAAAGGGATAAGGTAATGCAGAAAGTTTGAGAAGATAACAGAGGGAGATGGAATTGACAATTAGCCTTAACCCCAGAGTTGGGCACTTTTGTTTCCTCTAAGGGCAAACGGAAGGAAGCCAGGGTGGACAGGAGCTGTGCTCACTAACCATTCCCAGTTGCACTCTGTGCATAGGGCACTCCGTGGTTGTGTGCATGTTCCCATCTGGTCCTCCCGACTTCCCTGAAAGGTGGGTTCTGCTAGTGATCCCCTTTATGGAGCAGGAGATGGAGTGTTTGAGAGGGTAGCTTTCCTGTGGTCATAAAGCTAGTAGGACCAGCATTCAAACCCAGGCATTCCAATGCCAGAGTCTAGATCCTTCTCCCTGGTAGAATGTTCCTTATTTTGGCTTTGCCTTGTGTTTCTTCATGATCAGATTTGGGGTATGCATTTCTGACCCTAAGACTCTAGAAGTGACGCATCCTTCTGGAGCATCACATGGTGTGTCATGTCTATCTGCTCCTCGGTGGTGACTTGCCCAGAGTGCATCCAACTTCTCCGTTCCATATTTTTTTCTTTTTCAACTAATAAGCAATTGAGTGGATTCATTCATTCATTCATTCATTCATTCATTCTCAGAGGGAGAAGCAGCTACCCCATACCCCTCCCTATGACCAGGGAACCCAATGCAGGGCTCAATCTCAGAACCTTGGGATCATGACCTGAGCTGAAGTCAGACACTTAACTGACTGAGCCACCAAGGTGCTTGGGTGGACACTTTAAAACCTCATCCTGCTCCTCATTATGTTTTCTTCTGAATTTAGCCTCCATGGATGATTCTTATCCATTTCACTGTGATGGCTACAAACCTCCTGCATTCCCCTTACACTGCCATCACCTCCCTGTTTGGCTCTCAGTGTCATTCCACTTGAGCAAGAACCCTCCTTTCTTTCCTCTTTCAGGAGATGAACTCATTGATTCTGATTTTTTCCAATGGGGTATAATTTATTAACGTCCTTAATCATTTTGGTGCTAATATCCCAGATTTGACTGGTGGCAGCCCCTTCAAAGCTGGCTCCTTTATCCTGTGACATACCTCCTACTTTTGTTTTTTTTTAAGTACTTTCTTACTTTTTGGCATAATACAATGTTCCAGGCTCCTCATCTCATATCTATAATGCCCCAGAACTGGAATCAGCCATTTCTCTCTCTCTGAAAAAAAAAAAGAAAAAGAAAAGAAAAAGAAATACCTTGATTCCTTTTAGAGGGGAATGGTAACAGATCTCAGGGCAAAATGTGCTTATTGCTAATGGAGTGGAATTGATTTTAGGCCCTTTTATTTTATTTTATTTTATTTTTTTAAATTTTTATTTCTTTATGATAGTCACAGAGAGAGAGAGGCAGAGACACAGGCAGAGGGAGAAGCAGGCTCCATGCACCGGGAGCCCGACGTGGGATTCGATCCCGGGTCTCCAGGATCGTGCCCTGGGCCAAAGGCAGGCGCCAAACCGCTGCGCCACCCAGGGATCCCGATTTTAGGCCCTTTTAGCAGACAGAGCTGGATATACATGCATAGGTGTATATAAACTATGAATATACTTACCTATACATATGCTGGAAATCATGAGTCTATGCTGATGTCTCCAGTTCCAATCCACTGTCACAGTTTTTCTTGTTTCCCTCCATTAAATACATGTTTCTTCTTCCACATTGAGAACCCCCCCCCCCTTTTTTTTTAAGATTTTATTTATTTATTCATGAGAGAGGCAGAGACACAGGCAGAGGGAGAAGCAGGCTCCATGCAGGGAGCCTGACATGGGACTGGGACTCAATCCCAGGTCTCCAGGATCATGCCCTGGGCGGAAGGCGGCGCTAAACTGCTGAGCCACCCAGAACCCTGACTCAACATCAACTCCTGTATTCATTTGCTCAATCATGTAACAGATCTGCAAGAGTTTCAGAATCATTCTGCTAAGACCAGCACATATACAAACCTACTAAGGATCGTTCAGAACTTGCTTGAACTTTCCTTCCCACCTCCACCCCACCAAAGCCTGGCTTCTTCACCACACCTTCTAGGAAGACTGTTTGCTGGGAGGGTGATCCAGTTAACAGGGAGGGGCAGAGCACTCAGGAACCAAAGGGTAGGAAATAGCCCTGCAAAGGGGAGGCTGAGGGAGGGACACCTGGGTGGCTCAGTGGTGTGGCGTCTGCCTTCAGTTCAGGTGATCCCAGGGTCCTGGGATCGAGTCCCAGGAGCCTGCTCCTCCCTCTGCCTATGTCTGTGCCTCTCTCTGTGTTTCTCATGAATAAATAAAATATTAAAAGCGGGGGGCATTGAGGGAACATCAGTTTCAGAAGCAGAAAGTGAATTTCAGAGGCTGGAGGGGATGACTGAGGAGTGGCCCCAGTTCACTTGAGGGCATGTTTCCTGCAGCATCTTGGCAGCCTGGGCGCGGAGGAGAGGGGCCAGATGGCTGGGATGGCTAGACCGATCCGCCTGGGAACTACCAGGTGGGTGCGGCAGAAGGACGGAGATGGAGGACGCTGGGGTGCTGGCAAGAGAGCGCTTGACATATGTGCCCTGCAGTCTGGGCTGAATGGGGAGGAAGTGAAGCCAGGAGGGAGAAAGGAGAGCCCCTGGGGGGTTCTGCGCTGGGCTGCGGAGGACTTTATTGAAGTCACTTCTGGTCACCACATCCCACCGTCTAGGAATAGCCGGTTCCGGGACTGGGGGGAGAGGCGGCTCAGACCAAATCTGGCCGCGGCAGAGATGGGAGGGGCTGGACTTTGAGCCCCCCCAGAGCCTTTGTTTCCCCCAAGGAGCAGAGGCTGAGGGACAAGACCAGCCTGGCCCCAGCTGACGAGGGAGGCCACCTTGGCCTGATCCTCAGCCCCGAGGAGGTCCGAATAAATGTGATTTTGTGAAAGTAAAGAGACCTTGGAGATTATTTCATCAGGACAACACAGTTGCTTCACTCTTAAGGGCAGGACAGAGGGGGATCCCTGGGTGGCTCAGTGGCTGAGCATCTGCCTTCAGCCCGGGGTGTGATCCTGGAGTCCTGGGATCGAGTCCCACAGGGGGCTCCCTGCATGGAGCCTGCTTCTCCCTCTTCCTGTGTCTCTGCCTCCCTCTCTCTCCCCATGTCTCTCATGATTAAATACATAAAATCTTAAAAAAAAAGGGGGGGTGCAGGAGAGAGGGACACCTGGGAGGCTCAGCAGCTGAGCATCTATCTTTGGCTCAGGGCGTGGTCTGGGGGTCCTGGATTGAGTCCCACATCAGGCTCCCTGCATGGCGCCTGCTTCTCTCTTTGCCTGTGTCTCTGCCTCTGTGTGTCTCTCATGAATAGATAAAATCTTTTAAAAAAAAAAGGGGGGGGGGCTGTGAAGCAGCTGACCCCCCGCCCCCACCAGCCTGGATGGGGTTCAGACCCAGGGGCTTTAAGTTGTTGCCTCTGATTAGCCCAGGACCATGCTCTGAAGTTCACAGAGCGTCTTCCCGCCTGGCTCGTTTTAGTGCAGGACCAGTCTTGGTTTTCTAGTTGGTTTGTACCTGGGTTTGAAGATGTCCAGGCTTCCCTGCCTTCTCCGCAGCTCCCGCCTCACTGCTGCCTGGGGCTTGCTTTCTGATGGATGAATTGGTGGGAAGAGCGCATATTTTCTGGAAGAAGTATCCCGGGGAGTCCGAATTTCCAAGTAGCATTATTTCTTTCTATATTCATAGGGATCTTCCTTTCTTTTGACCCTTGTTAAGCCAGCATTACACTGGACGTGTGGTGTATGCTTTGTCACCAGAGCTTCATCTGCAGACGTACGAATTAAAGCAATGCTTTACTAAAAAAAATAAATAAAGCAATGCTTTTCTAAACCCAGTTTTACAAGGAAGCTTGTTTCTTGCAGACCACCTAACTCAGCTGCACGAAGTTAAGTTAGTTGGAACCCACTTAAAGTAGAAAATTAATTCAGAGCTTCCTTTTATTATTTTAATTTTATTTTTTTAAAGATTTTATTTGAAAGAGAGAGGGAGAGCATAGAGGGAGAGAGGGAGAAGCAGACTCCCCATGAACAGAGAGCCGATGTGAGACTCGACCCCAGGACCCTGAGATCATGACCTGAGCTGAAGGCAGATGCTCAACTGACTGAGTCACCCAGGGGCCCCCAGAGCTTCCTTTTAGTTCATCAGGCAGCACCAAGGTGAGGAAAAGGGAACAAAGATGATGGGCCTTAGCAAGCATCAATAGAGAGGAGCTTATCTTCCTTAGGAATATTCCACTAAGAAATAGAAAGGTCCCTGATGGGAAGCAGCTCAGCTAAAGCTAGCCATGCCTTACAGTTTGCTTTTGTACTTTAGAGGACAGAGTAGGCTTTGTGGAGTCAAAGCATCCTGGGCAGAAGGTGCCAAGTCTCTGTGCTCTGGAAACATCTCTGCTATTCTAGGTAATGAAAGCAGAACTAGTCTGAGAACAGCCTGGAAAACCAGAAGTAGCAATTCTATTTCTGTAAAGCAGAGCCTTTTGTGTGGGATGTTTCCTGAGAGCTGGGATCAAAATTGGTGACGTCACTAAACCAGAGATCACTGGTATCAGAGTGGCCAGGTACCAGGAGATCTCCAAAATTCTTGCACTTTTTAAATGACAAGTGGGAAAATAAAAACCACCTAGAATTTTAAGAAGCCTCTATGTTCATACTGAGTTCCTAGAGCTAATGTTCCATCAGAAACTTAAGGGGAATGCTTATTGTCATCACCTTACCTGTTTGGACTCGTTTCTACCACTTCCAAGAGCTGCTGTCACCTCTCCAAAGATAGAAAGGAGTACTGACACAGGACCTTAGTTGTGACCACGTGGTCCCAAAAGTAAGACTTCTTTTTTTTTTTTTTTAAGATTTTATTTATTTATTCATTAGAGACACACAAAGAGAGAGAGAGAGAGGCAGAGCGATAAGCAGGTTCCATGCAGGGACCCCAACGTGGGACTTGATCCCGGGACTCCAGGATCATGCCCTGGGCCGAAGGTGGTGCTAAACTGCTGAGCCACCCAGGGATCCCCAGCCAAAAGTAAGACTTCTAAAGAAAACATGTTCACCTGAAATAATCTTGAATCTTAAAACATGCTATTAGTGACTATGCATTTAATTTATAAAGGAAACAGTATACGGGATCCCTGGGTGGCGCAGCGGTTTGGCGCCTGCCTTTGGCCCAGGGCGCGATCCTGGAGACCCGGGATCGAATCCCACATCGGGCTTCCGGTGCATGGAGCCTGCTTCTCCTTCTGCCTATGTCTCTGCCTCTCTCTTTCTCTCTCTGTGACTATCATAAATAAATAAAAATTAAAAAAAATAATAAAAATAAAATAAAAGTTTAAATTACATTATTTTTCCCTTAAAGACATATATATACACATATATATGTATGAAGGCGGCGCTAAACTGCTGAGCCACCCAGGCTGCCCAAAATGCTCTTTTTTCTACTTTTCCCTGATTCCATTCTCATGATTCACTCTTAGTGACCAAGATGTTGGGATCCCTAGGTGGCTCAGCGGTTTAGCGCCTGCCTTCGGCCCAGGACATGACCCGGAGTCCTGGATTGAGTCCGGCTTCGGGCTCCCTGCATGGGGCTTGCTTCTCCCTCTGCCTGTGTCTCTGCCTCTCTCTGTGTATCTCTCATGAATAAATAAATAAATTTTTTTTTTAATTTTTATTTATGATAGTTACAGAGAGAGAGAGAGAGAGAGAGAGGCAGAGACACAGGCAGAGGGAGAAGCAGGCTCCATGCACCGGGAGCCCGATGTGGGATTCGATCCCGGGTCTCCAGGATCACGCCCTGGGCCAAAGGCAGGCGCCAAACCGCTGCGCCACCAGGGATCCCAATAAAATCTTTTTTTATATATATAATTTATCCTCCCTGTCCTCACTTTTTTTAAAATTTTTATTTATTTATGATAGTCACACAGAGAGAGAGAGAGAGAGACAGAGAGAGGCAGAGACACAGGCAGAGGGAGAAGCAGGCTCCATGCACCAGGAGCCCGACGTGGGATTTGATCCCGGGTCTCCAGGATCGCGCCCCGGGCCAAAGGCAAGCGCTAAACTGCTGCGCCACCCAGGGATCCCCTAAATAAAATCTTTTTTAAAAATGCTTTGGGTGGTTTGTTCTCCAGCGTGAGATTTATTTATTTTTTATTGATTTTTATTTATTTTTAAGATTTTATTTTATTTACTCATGAGAGAGACAGAGCGAGCGAAAGGCAGAGGGAGAAGCAGGCTCCACTCAAGGAGCCCGACGCCGGACTCGATCCCGAGTCTCCAGGATCAGGCCCTGGGCTGCAGGCAGGCGCTAAACCGCTGCGCCAAACTGCTGCGCCCCTGGGGCTGCCCCCCCCCCCCTTTTTTTTAAGATTTTATTTTCAGTGTGAGATTTATTATGTCCACACAGAATCAATGATCTTTGTCATTTTAAAGCTTCCAGCTAGGGTCAGCCCTCGAAGCCTCCTCCCGATCGCACACTGAGAAATGACGGGCACACTGGCTGCTAGACGCTGCAACATGCAAACGGCCGATGGGGCACTTCTTGCCTCTCCTCTAAAGAAAACAAATAGCTGCTCCTTTGCAGGCCTGTGAGCTGAGCCGGCTCAAACTCCAACTGCACAGCCATGTGGGATTACCGGATGTGGAGGCTGTGCCTGAAGGCAAGGGTTCTCTCCTTTTTCTTCTTGTATATTTTATTAGATTTCGATTTGCCAACATACAGCATAACACCCAGTGTTCTCTCCTTTTTGCCCCTTCCATACCTTAGCATCCAAACCACATCTCTCAGGAATCTTTCCCCCTTCCCCCACCTCAGGAAGATTTTTACTTTCAAAAAGTACTTATTGGGGCACCTGGGTAGATCAGTCCCTTTGGCATCTAACTCTTGATTTTGGCTCAGGTAACAATCTAGGGGTCATGAGATCGAGCCCTGTGTTGCACTCTGTGCTTAGCTCAGAGTGGGCTGGAGATTCTCTCTCCTCTCCTCTTCCCCCGCTCTGTCAGCCCCTCTCCTCCTGTGCATGAGCGTTCTCTCTCAAATAAATAAAATCTCTTTTTAAAAAAGTACTTTAAAAAATCTGATAACCCCACAGATCTTGATTGCTTAAGCAGTCAAAATTTCATGCCATCACTCCCAGTAGTCTAATGGGTGAAGTACAATAACTGTATTATGATTCTTTTCTATACATTGTCATCAACTCCCTATCACCAACCATCTCAGATCATAAAATCCTCAGTATTGAATATAAAAGGGCATGTTTTATGAAACAGAAATCTCATACCTTTGGGGAAAAAAATCTGATCACATTCTGATTTTTTTACAGATTGGCTTATTTTATTTTTTAAGATTTTACTTACTTATTTTAGAGAAAGAGAGAACATGAGTAGGGGAAGAAGCAGACGGAGAGGGACAAGTAGACTCGTAGCTGAGCATGGACATGGATACGGGGCTCAATCCCAACCACCCTGAGATCATGACCTGAGCTGAAATCAAGAGTCAGATGCTTAACTGACTGAACCACCCAGGTGGCCCCATATATGATTTTTTTTTAAACATTTTTTTAATTTATTTATGATAGTCATACAGAGAGAGAGAGAGGCAGAGACACAACAGGCAGAGGGAGAAGCAGGCTCCATGCACCGGGAGCCTGATGTGGGATTCGATCCCGGGTCTCCAGGATCGCGCCCTGGGCCAAAGGCAGGCGCCAAACCGCTGCGCCACCCAGGGATCCCCTGATTTTTTTATTCCAAAAATATCATCACACTGGGTGCTTTTTATAAACTTTCTCCAAAATTACTTGAAACAAAAAAAAAGACAAAAAAAGACAGTATTTCTGAACAACTTTCTTTTTTCTTTTTTTTTTTTTTTTTCTGAACAACTTTCAAACAAAGGTTTGCCCTCAGCAGTTTATAACTGTTTGGGAATTTGTCCTTGAAGATATCCTCTTAGGGACAAAAGGTGAGGTTTTAGCTGTGTGCTCTCTACTTAAAATGCTGAGTTTTAAGCTGTGAGTTTAGGTTTTAGGGTGTGAGTAAGGTATGGAATAGGAAGGCAGATGCTCACATTGGCAGCACAAATACTAACGTGGGTACAGATACTGAGAGGATTTGGCATGGCCCCCTGTGCAAGGAAGACATGAAAATTTGTGAAGCGTTCCAAATTAGAAATCAAACCAAACAACTGAAAAGGAACTCGGGCAGATATTCCCCTTAAAAAGACTCACACAGTGTGTAAGGAGGGGGGTGGGGTGGGCAGTATATAGGAACTCTCAGTCCTGTCCCCTCAAGTTCCCGGTAAATCTAAACTGTTCTCAAAATAAAACCTATTAATTACAAACACACACATACACACACACAAAATAGCACAGATACTGGAATTGTAATAAAATTTGTGGTTCTGATTATTAGTCATCCAGGTGATTGGTGGCTGAAGGAGTTTACAAGTGGTCATAAAAAACACATGAAACAGGAAACTTTCAATCCAATGTGATAGGAAGAGGGGAAAGTCAAAACAGGAGACCTGGGATGAGCTAGAGTGACTTTCTTCAACATGACTCCAGCATGTTGATGTAAAAGGCTGCTGCCAGCAGGCTACACTTGATGCTTGCAAGAGATCTAAAAATATAAAGTACCTGTTCACTTAAAGTTACAAGATTAACCAATCAAAGGAAGCAACTGGCTACTGAGACAGAATTTTAATCAATGGGTTAAAAATGTATGTAACTGTGTTGAACATAATATATGTAATCCTGAATTCCAGCTAATACATGTATTGTTTTCTCTATGTGATAATCCTCAGCACCAGCAAACTTGATAAATCATTGACTAGCCATTTGTTGCTAGAAAGCTTTGACACAAGATTGCTTTTGTAACGTAGCACACTCCCATATTATGTTTAGAATGGAATTTGAGCTCTTAAAATTGATTTGCACTAATTTTAGAGAGAATATTTATTGGTTAAAATGAGGTATATCTGTGCTGTAGGTTCATGAGTACACATTTCAATTTCTGATAAAGGAAGCTTTTCTATACATCATTATAAAATTTTACTTTGTGAAAAGAGCAATCTAATTCATGAGATATGCATCCTAAGGGCATGCACACAATGTAAGCACATAGCATAAGGTCAGCGTGCGATGAACACACAACACAGTATGTCTCGAGTCAATGAAGCTCCCAATCATACAACTCCTCTCATTACAAAATGTATCTAACCCAAAATAGGCCAAGGAAGCACCTGTGTGGCACGGCCAAGGCACCCTAGGGGTATGTGTATATGTGCAAGGATGGGTACACCGTCATGGTGGCGCGACCTCTCTTTGTGGCAGGATATCTGTTCCTGGACCAGAGTGGCTTCATATCTGGAGCTGGCTCTTGGCTGGAGTTTGTGCTTCTCTTTGGACAGCACGACACTGTGAATCTCGGCCTCTGTGTCAGTGCAAACAAGATAGAAAGGTTGAATCGCTTTAGGTTGCAATTTCTAAATTTTTTTTTTTTAAGATTTTATTTATTTATTCATGAGAGACACAGAATGAGAGAGAGGCAGAGACACAGGCAGAGGGAGAAGCAGGCTCCATGCACGGAGCCCAATGTGGGACTCGATCCTGGGATTCCAGGATCACGACCTAGGCCGAAGGCAGGCACTAAACCGCTGAGCCACACAGGTGTCCCTCAATTTCTAAAGTTACAGTCAGAGTTGGAGTTGGTTTTACAAGGAGTTAGTGAGAAGTATTTGCATTTTCCCCCAAATACCAAAATACAAAGTAGTTAATGTTGCACCAGGGCAGAGGTGAATCAAGTATTTGCCCAAGTCCTTTGGAGAGCTGAAAAAAGGTCCTTAATTGCCCTGAGCTCAACGACTGCTTTCATAAGCCATCTAGAGACATTACACAAAGAGAAGAACCTGATCTGTCAAGATAGGAGACTGCCCCACTGTTTGTGACTCTGATTAAGCCTGTGAGTTAAATGCTTATGTCTCAGCTAGAAAAACATTCTGCCAGAAATGGTAAGAAAATGGAGGTAAAGTAAGAAAGCCTGGATGGAGGAGAGAGGAGAGAGGAGGAGAGAGGAGGAGGGAGGAGGGTAGGGGAGAGGGGAAGAGGGGAAGAGGGGAAGAGGGGAAGAGTTGGGGAAGAGGGGAAGAGGGGAAGAGGGGAAGAGGGGAAGAGGGGAAGAGGGGAAGAGGGGAAGGGAAGGGAAGGGAAGGGAAGGGAAGGGAAGGGAAGGGAAGGGAAGGGAAGGGAAGGGAAGGGAAGAGAAAAGCCTGAATGGCATTTACCTGCTACACTGGGTTTCACTGAATCCCTGGTTACATGTTACAGCCTAACCAGCAGCTTTCAACTGTGGGATGTGGCTTCCTGCAGTGAATGCCAAAGAGGCAAGGGGGCAGTTTGTGGCTCCCCTGCCTGGCAGGACAGAACTCCATTTTTTTTTTTTTTTAAGATTCTATTTATTTATTCATGAGAGACACCGCAGAGAAGAGCGGCAGAGACACAGGCAGAGGGAGGTGCAGGCTCCCTGTGGGGAGCCCGATGCAGGACTGGATCCCAGGACCTGGGGATCACGCCCTGAGCCAAAGGGAGATGGTCAACCACTGAGGCACTCAGGTGCCCCCAGAAATCCTCTTTGATTTGAATTTACCTACACCTCTCTTCCCACTGCTCTCCAGGCTCTGTTATGCCACAGTGACTGGACTATGTCTCACCACCCCTCCTAGAGGGTGGCTGCCTTAAGGGAGGGATCAGGTCTTCCAGTCCTCAAGTGGTCCCGCATCTCATAGGATCTCTATAAGATACTGTGGGGTAAATGGGAGCACAGTCTGAGAAGTCCCAAACAACAGCCTTGGGAAAACAGCAGGGACCTCCCCTTGGGACAGCTGTCCATTTTCTATCTAGTGTAGCCATATAAGTCTGATGGTTCTCAATCTTTGTTCACCCTGGGTGCCTGTGAGCAGCACCCTCCCATAGATGTACCCAGGGCTATTTGACATAACAGCTTACTAGCTGTTTCTCCACCTCTTTTTCCTCCTTCTCAGGAAAGAATATGCAAGTGCAAGTGTGCAAGAGAGATAGTTATTAGAGGGGACAAATACTAACTCATTCTAACTTATTCCTCTAAAAAAGCAAATCATTCACAAACCTCGGTATTGAACGATCACTGGTAATACTGCGTGTGAGGCACACCTCATGCCTGATGGTGGCACCCCCGTTTGTTGTTAACATCTCCTAGGGTTGAGAACCACCACATTATTCACTATCACTGTTTCCTCAACTGTTGCCATGGAGTTACAAAATAATAGCCACCTACCAAATGTTTGTTAAAATAAAAACTAAATTCTCCAGGGCAAGCTTTGAGCCCTAGGTGGGATTTCTCCCATCTTGTGGCCCCTTGTGGATTGTATCCCTTGGTGGTCAGGTGGCTTAGACGTTCACCTGAGTGAATGAATTCTAGAAGGTGAAAGTGTGGATCGCTACCTCTCCAAACCATGTCATATACTTAAAAGCCAAATCAAATTAGTGGCTGGCATATATGTATACATAGTAGTGAAATACCTGCATTCCCTCTCTATTCTTCGTCAGAATCAAGGAGGTCATTTTTGATGGGTCCAGGGAGGTGCCCTTGTCTCTTCCACGTAGCTGTGACTGAGATAAACAAACACAATCTCACTAAAGCTTCCACTTGCACAAGTGTGATTACATAGAATATACAGTGAGGGTTCTTTTATTCCTGCATGTTAGATCATTACATAGGATACAGATAGAGAGGCAAAATGCAAATGAATGATAATTTGAAGAAAAGAAGGAAACTGATATTTATGGAGTGCCTATCATTTGCCAGGCATGTTACACACAGTTTCACATCTAATTTTCTCAACAACCTTTGTGATGTATGTATTATCACCCAAATATTTTAGATGTAGAAACTGAGTCCCAGAGTTCAGTAACTCATGGAAAATGATAGGCTGGAATCTGAACTCAAGATAGACTTGAAAGCTGTGCTCTTGCTACTATCACACTAGACACCAAATGGCCCTCAATGTGGAGCAGTGCTCTGTGGGGATTCCTCAGTGTAACACAGTGGGACCTCATTATATCACTGTTAACCACAGGGTAGCATTTTGCATGAGAAGGGCTTATTTTGTACCATATACACTAAAAGTTATCTACTACTATACCAAAACTTATTTTAAAAGATTTTTTAAGTTTATTTTTTTCTTTTTGGTAATCTTTATACCCAACATGGGTCTTGAAATCACACAGAGATCAAGAGTTCCATGCTCTTCTGAGTCAACCTAGCTCCCCACCAAAACATATTATTATTTTTAAAGAGATTTTATTTATTTATTTGACATAGAGAGAGACAGAGAGAGAGAGGGGAGTGAGTGTGTACAGGAAGGCAGAGGGAGAAGCAGGCTCCCTGCTGATCAAGGAGCCCAATGCAGGGCTCAATCCCAGGACCCCAGGATCATGACCTGAGCCGAAGGCACATGTTTAACTGAATGGGTGCCACCCAGGTACCCCCAAAACTTATTTTTAGACATAAAAAAAAACCAAAAGGGGGGCATCTGAGTGGCTCAGTCAGTCAAGCGTCCAATTCTTGATTTCAGCTTGGGTCATGATCTCAGAGTCATGAGATCTGGCCCCAGGTTGTTGGGCTCTACATTCAGCAGGAGTCTGCCTGATATTCTCTCTCTCTCCTCTCCCTCTCCCCTGGGTTGCTCTCTCTCAATCTAAAATAAATAAATATATCTTTTAAAAGAAAGGATTTTATAGCCACATAATTCCAAAGTACTAAAAAATGGACTGGGCGTCTTTCCTCTGTGCTCCTACTTCATCCTACTATGTGATGTAATTTCCTGCATCCTTATTAAAATTCCCAGTAGACTTTAAGGTCCCTAAGGCAGAGATAGTGTTTTGTTCAATGTTACATTCTCAGCAGGCAGCAGAGTGTGTGGCATGTAGTGGCTACACAGTTCAATTTGTTGAATGGAGGGATGGACAGATGATGGAGCAGCCTGTTCTTATGTTCTAGGTATAGAATCAAATCACCAATATTTATTGCCAGACTAGTAATGTCTAATCCAAAGCAATGTCAATGTCCTCAGTAATTTTAATGTTCCTTTGCTCCTGGTGGCACAGACAGGTAAGGGTGACCTAGAGGCCTATTGTATTCTTCAGCCTGTGGGAGAGACATGCTAATTGGAAAAATCAGAGAATCTGCCACAAGGAGTCAAAGATGGAACAGAATAGAGACCAGAAATAAACTCATGTATATACCATCCATTAATTTTTTTACAAAAGAGTCAACATACACAATGGGGAAAAGATGGTCTCTTCCATAAATGGTATTGGGGAAAAACTAGATATCTACATATAAAAGAATGAAATCATACCCCTGGCTTATACCAACACTAATGCCAACTCAAAATGGCTTAAAAACTTAAACTTAGGGAACCCTGGGTGGCACAGCGGTTTAGCGCCTGCCTTTGGCCCAGGGCGCGATCCTGGAGACCCGGGATCAAATCCCACATTGGGCTCCCAGTGCATGGAGCCTGCTTCTCCCTCTGCCTATGTCTCTGCCTCTCTCTCTCTCTCTGTGTGACTATCATAAATAAATTAAAAAAAAAAAAAAAAAAAAAACTTAAACTTAAGACCCCAAACCATAAAACTCCTAGAAAAAAACATAGAAGCTGGAGGGCATTATGCTTAGTAAAGGAAGCCCAAGAGAGAAAGACAACTGCTGCATGGTATCACTTATGTGTGGAGCCTAAAAAAAGGTCAAACTCATAGATACAGAGAGTAGAATGGTGGTTGCTGGAGAGTGGAGGAAATAGGGAGGAGATGATAAAAGGGCATAAAAGGGGAAAAAAGGTAACTACATGAGGTGGAGGATGTGTTAATTCACCAGAGGTATACTAGGTAGATGTGTTAATTCACTCAGTGCTGGGAACCCTCTCATGGTGTGTAAATATATCAAATATCATGTTGTACACTTTAAGTATATTACCCAAAAAATGTTTTGATAAATTTTCCATGAATGAGTTTTTTTTAAAAAAAAAGGGCAAGCAAAACTACTACCTCATTCAACCTTGGTTTTTCATTTTGCATCATGGAAGAACTGGCGTTCTCTGAATTTCTGAAAAAGGTAGGCTGTTTTTGCAGAGTAGAAGCAAACCCTGCCCTTTCCTGGAAGAATTGAGTACAAAGAGAATATTTTTCAATTGATCTACTGTAATTAATCTACTCATAATTGACCCAATTCACTTCTGTTAACACTTCCACGTCTGAAAGCAAGCATTTTCATCTTTAGGAAGCAGGGAGCATGATGTGGGGGTGGCGGCTGGGAGGAGACTGGAAAGGAGCCCGGCATCCTCATACTGGACGAGGCCTGACACCTCAGCCACGTGGGAACCCTGGACTGGCTCCAGCCACCACTTCTCCAGTACCACCTTTTCCTCTGGAAATCCAGACACGGTCAATACCCAGACCAGAGTACCATTCCAGAATGTAGTATAGAATCAGTGGGTCAAGGCTGACATCTGCTCAGAGATGTCCAGAGGACTCAGGAAAGAGCTATGAACTCAAAATAGCTTCCTTACATCCCATTCCCTTGCTGGTTTAGAGTAAACTTTAACCCCTTGTCCTGCTCCCTCCATGGAATGCTCTTTAACCAGACAGCAGAAGTGGGCAACAGAGCCTTCTTACCGGGGCATCTTCTATTAACTTTAACTCCCGCATCAAATTATTTTTCTGATACTGTTCATTTCGCTGTTTCCTAGTCCGAAGTGGCTTCTTTTTCTTCTTCTTATACATCTTCTTCTTTTGATTCACCTATTCCAGAAAGCATAGAGAAAGTAGTCACTGAGGATTCCCGAGGTACGCCCACCACATGGAACAGTCTTTCACACAACACTCAAGACACGATGGCTAGCCCAGTATGGAGGTCCTCATGGTGCTGAACTGCTGCTGGTTTGGAGAGCAAACAGTTCAGTTACCTCCTTAGCAGAGTCCACTCCCCATTTAACATTCCAAATCCCTCTAGAATAGATATACTGCCAGAGGGGCAGTTACACTAGTAACCAAATATCTGTGTTTTACAATATGAAGCCAGATTACTTACGGCAATAATGTCAGGTACATATAATATTATCAGGTTTGTGGTTAAAAGATTCAGTTTGGTTGGAGTGCCTGGGTGGCCCAGTCAGTTAAGTGTCTAACTCTTGATTTCGGTTCAGGTCATGATCTCAGGGTTGTGGAATTGAACCCCTTGTTAGGCTTTGTGCTGGGTGTGGAGGAGCCTGGCTAAGTTTCTCTCTCCTGTTCCCTCTGGCTCTCCCCTGACCCTTCCCCATCTCCTCACACTCTCTTTCTCTCTAAAAAAAAAGGAAAAAGATTAAAAAAATGTTTTTAAAGATTGTATTTATTTATTCATGAGAAACACAGAGAGGCAGGCAGAGACACAGGCAGAAGGAGAAGCTCCCCTCTGGGGAGCCTGATGTGGGACTCAATCCCAGGACTCCGGAATCACGCCCTGAGCCAAAGGCAGATGCTCAACTGCTGAGCCACCCAGGCGTCCCATTTGGCTCTGACCACAAGGTGGCTTTAATAATTAAGCAAATGAGGCTAAGGACTAATTATCCAGAGACCTATGCTGGGATGAAGCTTATATCGATATTGTTATAAATCCAGCTTGAAAACATTATAGTGGGCAGCCTCTGTGGCACAGCGGTTTAGTGCCGCCTGCAGCCCAGGGTGTGATCCTGGAGACCCGGGACCAAGTCCCACGTCAGCCTCCCCACATGGAGCCTGCTCCTCCCTCTGCCTGTATCTTTGCCTCTCTCTCTCTCTCTCTTTCTCTGTGTTGCTCATGAATAAATAAAGAAAATATTAAAAAAAAAAAACATTATAGGGTCTAATCTGATCTGGCTGGCTCCACCTGACACAGCCTTTTTTTTTTTTTTTTTTTTTTTTTAATATTTTACTTATTCATGAGATACACAGAGAGAGAGAGGCAGAGACACAGGCAGAGGGAGAAGCAGGCTCCACACAAGGAGCCCGACATAGGATGTGATCCCGGGTCTCCAGGATCACACCCTGGGCTGCAGGCGGCGCTAAACCACTGCGCCACCAGGGCTGCCCCTGACACAGCCTTAATCTCAATTTATGATGGAGATATTTCTTAATGCAACTAGGAAATCATGTGCATAATGAACCACAACAAATATTTTGCTGTTTCTAAAGCTCTTATATCATTTACACAAGAAAAAGTCTGTGAACAAGATGGAGCAAAAAAAATTAATATATGGAAGTATAAAAAACTATCTACAACTACACACTTCTTTAAAAAGTATGCATCAGGGCGCCTGGGTGGAGCATGCAATTCTTGATCTTGAGGTGGTGATTTCGAGCCCCATGTTAGGTGTAGAGATACGAATATAAAAATAAAATCTTAAATAAATAATTATGAGTAATTTTTAACAACCTCTCTTAAGATGGTTTTCACTTTTAGTTAAACTCTTTTTCTCGTTTTAGTTAACTTTCTAATAAACATGGAGTCTTCACATTTTTTCCCTTAGATTTTCCCTAGATTTTTATTTTATTTTTATTTTTATTTTTTTAAGATTTTATATATTTATTCATGAGAGACAGAGAGAGAGAGACAGAGAGAGAGAGAGAGAGAGAGAGAGAAAGAGGCAGAGGGCAGCTCTGGTGGCTCGGAGGTTTAGCGCCACCTTCAGCCCAGGGCGTGATCCGGGGATCCCTGGATTGAGTCCCACGTCAGGCTCCCCGCATGAGCCTGCTTCTCCCTCTGCCTGTGTCTCTCTCTCTCTCTGTGTGTCTCTTATGAATAAATAAAATCTTTAAAAAATATTTTTTTTAAAAAAAAAAGAAAGAGAGTCAGAGACACAAGCAGAGGGAGAAGCAGGCTCCATGCAGGGAGCCTGACATGGGACTTGATCCTGGGTCTCCAGGATCAGGCCCTGGGCTGAAGGCGGCGCTAAACCACTGAGCCACCTGGGCTGCCCTTCCCTAGATTTTTTAAAAGGAAAGTTATAGAGGACAAAATGACAGACTCTAGGGTAGGGTAACCAGGTTTGATACTGTTGCTATATTTTTTGCAGATTTTTTTAAAAAGATTTTACTGGGCAGGCTGGGTGGCTCAGCGGTTTAGTGACGCCTTCAGCCCAGGGTCGTGATCCTGGAGACCTGGGATCGAGTCCCACATCGGGCTCCCTGCATGGAGCCTGCTTCTCTCTCTCCCTGTGTCTCTGCCTCTCTCTCTCTCATGAATGAATAAATAAAATCTTTAAAAAAAATTAAAAATAAATAAAAGATTTTACTTATTTATTCATGAGAGACACACAGAGAGAGGCAGAGACAGAGGCAGAGGGAGAAGCAGGCTCCCTGCAGGGAGACTGATGCGGAACTTGATCCCAGGACCCCGGGATCACGCCCTGAGCAGAAGGCAGATGCTCAACCACTGAGCCACCCAGGAGTCCCTTCTACAGATTTTAGTTGGAACATTCCACCAGGAATTACCCAGGAGGATCATCCTTTCCTTAAGGCTGCTACTTCCTGGGTGTGAGTCTGTACCATCTTACCTCATCTGCCATGCTCAATAGGTGAACAGGGAGACCATCTGAGAGGGAACTGTCAGAACCACTGGTGCTGTTTCCAAAAGGAAGGAGGAAAGGAAAATATCTGTTAGTAATGTCTAGGAAGGATAACAACCACCAGACCAGCAGCATGGAGTTAGGATATCCAGTCTGCTTTGCCCTCAATGCCTGGGTTTCAATGACTAAGAATTCTTGACTAGCATGTTCTTCATTCATTCTGTTTTTTTTTTTTTTTTTAAAGATTTTGGGGGGGGGAATCCCTGGATGGCTCAGCAGTTTAGCGCCTGCCTTTGGCCCAGGGCACGATCCTGGAGTCCCAGGATCAAGTCCCGTGTTGGGCTCCTAGCATGGAGCCTGCTTCCCCTCTGCCTGTGTCTCTGCCTCTCTCTCTGTGTGTGTCTCTCATGCATAAATAAATAAAATCTTTAAATAAATTAATTAAATCTTTTAAAAAGATATTTTATTTATTTATGCATGAGAGACACACACAGAGAGAGAGAGAGAGAGAGAGAGGGAGGCATAGACATAGGCAGAGGGAGAAGCAGGCTCCATGCAGGGAGCCCGACATGGGACTTGATCCCGGGTCTCCAGGATCACGTCCTGGGCCGAAGGCTGTGCCAAACCGCTGAGCCACCTGGGCTGCCCTCTTCATTCATTCTGAACATGTATTGCATGCCAGGCAGTGCCTCAAGCACAGTGATGAATGTGAAAGACTCCTGCCCCCAAGGAGTTTGCAATTAATGTGGCAAAATAACTGGCCAGGTGGGCAAAGCTGCCCTTGGCAGTGACTGTAAGAGACTGGAAGATTCTTATTGTGTAGTCCTAGAGAATACCGGGGTACTGTGATTTGTTTGGAAGCATGGCTTGTTTCATTTGTTCCGTCTGGCCAGGACCAGTTCAGAGAACAAGGATCCTACCAAGTGCTCTTTAAAACTGTATTGAATATACACATAAACCTATTTGATAACAAGATATCCATAGGTCAGAGACCAAGAATTGCTTTCATTATCCCAATTCCTGCTTCAAAGGTTGTGGATGCATGTCCAGACTGATCTACAGTCTTCCCCCACAAATGGTCTGCCCCTTTCCTGCAAGGCCTAGGGCTCAGATAATCCATCCTTGCTGCCTTCATCACATCCATTGTTCAAGTGTCACATTACATTTTCCTCTTTCCTGGGGTGTGGCTGGCTAGAATTGGGAACTGCGCTCTACCACCTGGCCTCCATATATTAAAAAATGTCTTAGGCACAAAATTCAGATCCCCTGGGACAAGACGGCATTTCAAACCATCCTTTTGCTCAGGCCTTTCATCCTGTTCATGCTCCCCCTCCCTCTGTTCGGTACACAATGCGGAACCCGACAGTAAGACAGCGGGAAGATAGCCCTCTCTTCTCTGATCTCACTCCCAATTCCCTGTCCTCAAAAGCCTTTTCTAGTCTAAAGAGTAGCCTTTGAGGCCTCCAGATAATAGTCTCTGAAGTACCTTTGGGAGAAAACAGAAAACTTTAATGAACAGGGTAAGAGCATTAGATGCAGTGTGTCCCAGAAAATGTTGACGACCGTGTAGGTGCACACATAAGGAAGGCACACTGAAGCTAGGCCTGGACACTCACAGTCTGCTTTTCTGTGTCATGGTGGGAGTGGACAGGTGGAGCCCCATGGAGGCTGTGATAGATGGTTTCCTGATGCAGACACTGACAAACTGGTTTCAATCATTCTTAACTAAATATATCAGAGCACCCTGCTGAGCCAGCTAGAATGTAGACTTCCTGTTTCTGAGTTGACTCCCCCTGGGCTCTATACTAATGAGTCAACAGGCAGGGGCTTTTTGTTTTTTTGTTTGTTTGTTTTTTAATTTTTTTAAAATTTATTTATGATAGTCACACACGGGGAAAGAGAGAGAGAGAGAGGCAGAGACATAGGCAGAGGGAGAAGCAGGCTCCATGCACTGGGAGCCCGACGTGGGATTCGATCCCGGGTCTCCAGGATCGCGCCCTGGGCCAAAGGCAGGCGCCAAACCGCTGTACCACCCAGGGATCCCGGGCTTTTTGTTTTTGAGGCTGAAAGTGAGAGTGGTTTGTGTGGCAGTCATGGAGAGCTAGGCAGAGAATTCTGGGAGAGAGGAAAAGGCAACATGGTGACTGGGCACACCGCCCGGCCTGATTTAAGGTTCCTATGGAGACATTTGGGAGACGCAGGCAGTAGAACTGCTTTAGGGTCCGGAAGTTAATGTGCCACATAGAGTAGGAGGGAGAGCCATCCCCTTTGCCCTGTCCACTACAGTCTACAGCATAGCCCAGAGATCCAACTGAGGGCACTGGGGCAGGCTTGAGGCACTCTGGCCAGTAAGCTAGAGTAGAAGGTGTTCTTGCACACTTGTGAGATACCCACCCACCTGGGGACTTCCTAAAATAGTTGTGGAGATTATGAGGGTGGGGCTGAGATCCTACAAGTGAAATTAATTCAATAAATATATTTATTGAGCTCTCCCTATGTGCTGGGTAACTGTTCTAGATGCATGAGATACAAAGGTGAACAAAATAAAGATCTCTGACCTTGTGGAACCTACATCCATAGGGGGAAACAGATAATACATAGTAAACTCCATAAAGATGGAAATAACATAGAAGGACTGGAGGTGATAAAATGCTAGAGCACTGCAGGGGGATAGGGAATGAATGGCAGGAAGACAAAGGCAGGAGAGCAAGTGGCCGTATTAGAGTAACTAGGGTAGGCCACATTGACAAAGTTGACACTGAAACAAAGACTTGAAGGAGGGGAGGAATGAGCCATGTAGGTATCTGGCGGAAGAGCTAGTGTAAAGGCCCTGAGACAGGGCAGCTCCGGTGGTGCAGCGGTTTAGTGCCACCTGCAGCCCAGGGCGTGATCCTGGAGACCCAGGATCAAGTCCCGCATCAGGTTCCTTGCAGGGAGCCTGCTTCTCCCTCTGCCTGTGTCTCTGCCTCTCTCTCTCTCTCTGTGTCTCTATGAATGAATGAATGAATAAATAAATAAACAAACAGATAGATAAATAAATAAATAAATAAATAATTCTTTAAAAAAAAGAAAAAGGCCCTGAGACAGAAGAGGGCCTGGTGAGTCCGAAGAAGAGTAAGAAGGCAAGTGTAGCTGCAGCAGTGTATGAGAGGGTGAGGGTAGAGATTATAAGGTATCAAGTGGCTAGATCCTATAGCCTGGAAGTCACTATGGGGTCTTGGATTTTTTACCTCATTTGCTGGCTCCTCCTTATCTCTGTGATCTCTTAGAGCTATGATACTCAGTTTCGACCTAGACCTCCTCTTTGTCCTATCTGCACTTACGCCTTGGAATCTCATCTAGTCTTTTTATTTATTTATTTTTAATTTTATTAATTTATTTGAGAGAGAGACCGTGCATGCGAGCAGGGAAAAGGGCAGAGGGAGAGAATCTCAAGCTGACTCTGCACTGAGTGTGGAGCCTGACGAGGGGTTCGACCTTACAACCCTGAGATCATGACCTGAGCCAAAACCAAGAGTTGGATGCTTAACCGACTGAGCCACCCAGCCACTCCTAGTCTTAAGGTTTAAATATCATCCATCCAGTGATAACTATCTGACCTCTCCACTGAACTCAAACTCATATATTCAATTACCCATCCAATATCTCCATTAAGATTCTAATAGATGTTGGGATCCCTGGGTGGCGTTGCGGTTTGGCGCCTGCCTTTGGCCCAGGGCGTGATCCTGGAGACCCGGGATCGAGTCCCATGTCAGGCTCCCGGTGCATGGAGCCTGCTTCTCCCTCTCCTGTGTCTCTGCCTCTCTCTCTCTCTCTCTATCATAAATAAATAAAAATTTAAAAAAAATTAAAAAAAAAAAGATTCTAATAGATGTCTCTGACTGAACATGTCCAACACTAGCCTCCAGATCTTCACCACTCCCCAACCTTTTCCACCCCGTTGGTCTTCTCCATCTCAGTGAGCAACTCTATCCAACCAATTATGGACTCATTCTCCTTCTCTCATGCTCCATATCCAATCCATAAGAAAATCCTAAGGTTTGAAATTTCAAAATACATCTAGAATTACCCCTACCATCTACATCTACCCCTAACCACTATAACTACTCAAGTCTAGACCACCATCTATATTTACTTGTACTATTGCACGAGGCTCCTAATGAATGTCCCTGCTTACATCCTTCCTCTCTGCAATCTATTTTCCACATAGCAACCAAGGTATTCCTACTGAAACTAAAACCCAAGTCAGAACATGACTCTTCTCTACTTAAAACCTTCCACAGGCTTTCCGTATCCCTTGGAGTAAAAGACAAAGGCTTTACAATTGCCTAAGGGCCCTAGACATACTGCCTGCCCACTTTCTTAACCGAGAAATGAGGCTGTCAAAGAACAGGCACTCAGTATATAGTTATTGAAGAAATGAAATATATTAAGCGTGCTGTGATTTAATCAATATTGTGCACCTGAGGTTCAAAACCAATGATACAGCGGAGCAAATGAAAACAAATAAAAAACAATTGAACTTCTCTGGTTCTTCTCTGAAATGAAGTTACCTGGATTCAATGTCAGACAAAGAGATGTCACTCCAATTTCCTTCTAAATCCATATCTTGTCCAAGTTCATTGAATTTCTTATGGATCTCCTGTTTTAAGAGCTCTTTAAGCTCTGCTAGACACTGCATGAACTGTGGGAGTGAAAAAAAGAGTATTTATGTTTATTCATTAATTTTTTTTACCAAGCATTTTACTCAGTATATGCTGAAAGGCACTTTATTTATTGCTGGGGACATAAAAGATGAGCAGGCTGTCACCTCTGCTAGTAAGGACATGTTAACATAAATTATATGCACTGTAGTAAACGTGTTTCTAGGGCAGAACATTAGTGAACACTGCTTTAGGCACTTTCCCCTGGCTATCAGCGATAGTAAATAATGCAGAGGTCTAATTTATTTTATTTTTTTGAATTGCAAGGAAGGAAACATTAGAATAGTGTTATTCAGATTTTGGCCTATGGCAGATGTGATTTAACAGGCCATGCTGTGGTCAAATTCTCCTCTAAATATGTTTTATTGGGGCACTTGGGTGGCTCGGTCAGTTAAGTGTCTGCCTTCAGCTCAGGTCATGATCCCAGGGTCCTGGGATCTAGCCCTGCATCAGGCTCCCTGCTCTGCAAGGGACCTGCTTTTCCTTCTCCCTCTGCCTGCTGCTCTTCCTTCTTGTGCTTTCTTTCTCTGTCAAATGAATGAATAAAATCTTAAATAAATAAATAAATAAATAAATAAATAAATAAATATTTCATTAAACAGGTGAAAAGTTGCACCCAGAGCAGTACATATCACATGTCCCCAGTGCCCCAACTGAGAGGGGACATAGGAGAAGAGTTAGATCAAGCCCATGAGCACAGACTCCCTTTTAAGAAGCTGAGTGATGAAGGGAAATAGAAATACCATCCTGACTCTCTGTTAGAGAAATGAGACAGAAGGAAACCTGTGCATGAGTCAGGATAGGGGCAGCCTGAGAACATGTGCAGTTTAGGGGAAGAAGTAAGAAGACGAAAACACTGAGGACACAGAAAAAGGAGGAAAGAATGAATGAGGCAAGACGTCGGGGGGAGGGGCATGGCTGGGGAGCTGGCAGGTGCACAAAAGCTGGCAGGGTCAGTTTTGGAGGTGAGAAAGGACTCCTGCTTTTCTGAAAGGCAAAGTGAGGGAGTATGTGCTGATGGATAGTTGGCATGAAGGCTTCTACCTTCTTGGTGAGTTATGAGGTCTTGGCATTTGCTGAGAGTATGCAGGCTTGGGGGTTTTCTTACTTTTATTGATTATAAAAACTTCAGAATGATATTAAGAGGAAAATAAAAACCATCTATAATCTCACTGGGCTGAGACCCAGTGCAACTGATCACAGTAGCATTACCACATTTCTTTTCTTCTTCTTCTTTTTTTTTTTAACAGTAGGGGATCCCTGGGTGGCGCAGCGGTTTGGCGCCTGCCTTTGGCCCAGGGCGCGATCCTAGAGACCCAGGATCAAATCCCACATTGGGCTCCCAGTGCATGGAGCCTGTTTCTCCCTCTGCCTGTGTCTCTGCCTCTCTCTCTCTCTCTCTCTGTGACTATCATAAATAAATAAATTAAAAAAAAATAACAGTAGACCTGCAGGGTGTTTTTATTTTTTATTTTATTTTATTTTATTTTATTTTATTTTATTATTTTATTTTATTTTTATTTATTTATTTATTTAATTTTACTTATTTTATTTTATTTATTTTATTTTATTTATTTTATTTTATTTATTTAATTTTATTTATGTGAAAGAGGGACAGAGATAGCAACAGAGAGCACAAGTGGAGAGGAGAGGGAGAAGCAGGCTCCCCATTGAGCAGGGGGTCTGACATGGGGCTTGATCCCGGAACCCTAGGATCATGACCTGAGCCGAAGGAAGATGCTTAACTGACTCAGCTACCCAGGTGCCCCCATCACCACATTTCTTGAAAGTCCATTTTTACCTTGGTTCGGTCGGGATCACAGAAATCCAGAAGAGTGTCACAAACATGATAACCTAGAGACTTTAGATCCTCAATGGTAAAGTGAGTATCTCTTTTATTACCTGAAAAAAAAATCCATAAACATTTCTTATTAAATCTTAATGAGTTCATCTGTGGTAGGCACTGTGCCAAGGGCTTTATGTGCATTATCTCATTAGGTAGTACCTATAATGCAGGTATTATTACCTATTACTGACAGTTAAAAAAAATGAGGTTTGAAGAGTTAATTAAAAAAAAAAAAAAAGAGTTAAGTAACTGCACCAGGATCACACAACTTGTAAATGGAGCTGAAATTCAAACCTGGATCTGCCTGATTCTAGGTCCCCAGCAACCACTTTGCTCTACTGCCCCAGCAAGGATTACATTTCACACTCATATTTACACTGGTCAAATTCAGCATAAGGAGCAGTTAAGAAAATCCTGTAGGTCAATCATCTCTCCAGCACTCAAAGGGATTTCATGCCCTCTGTACTTTGCTTGGCTTCCCCTTGTCATGCTGACCTACGATATGCAAGAGAACTGGGATCCCTGGGTGGCGCAGCGGTTTAGTGCCTGCCTTTGGCCCAGGGCGCGATCCTGGAGACCCGGGATTGAATCCCACGTCGGGCTCCCAGTGTATGGAGCCTGCTTCTCCCTCTGCCTGTGTCTCTGCCTCTCTCACTCTCTGTGTGACTATCATAAATAAATAAAAATTAAAAAAAAAAAAAAAAAAGAGAACTTACCCAGGGTGGACCCCCCAAAGGTAGATTCCATGGTGTAGCTATTCAGGATCCCCATGCGCCACATCACAACTCGGCCTGTTCCTTCCTTGCACTTTTGCACCTTAAAGTTACAACTCTGAAAAGAGAACTAAAGAGAAACCAAAAGCCTCTGTTAAACCTAAACTGGCAAATGTAAGATGTCTAAGATTCATTTATATGATACAAGAATGGTTTCCTGGCAGTCTATGTATTATTTCCTAAAGTATGCTCCTTAAAATAGTAATTCTACAGGATGTTAACAGGTTTTACAGAAGAGAAAATGAGTTCTGTGGTCATGTTAGTCAGGAGGATGAAGGGTGAACAAAATTACACAGACTTCTTGTGCAGGACTTCTCAGAGCATTTAATATGTTATTGTAGACTGTGAGTCTCCAAAGGAGAGAGAGTACACATTCTACTTCTTACTCCCTGGGTCCCCTTTTTCCCTTCCCCATCTTTCCCAGGGACATTTTCAAGGACTAGGGTTCCTTGAACTCCTATTTGGGAATGCTGGCTTACTTTGGCATTCAAGACACTGGCCAACTTTTCTAAGATTTATTTTCTATTCTTCCCCAACTTGAGTCTTTGGATCCAGCTGAGTGTATCCTCTATTTATGGTTGACGTATGCCTCACCCCTGTAATCTCTGCCCGGAACTCTCACTCCCTCTGACTTACTGTTCTCAGCTCGGAGTTCAATATGCTCCATTGTCTTTCATGACCACTCAACCCTCTTTCCTTATTGAGGTTTGTAACATATACTTGGCACTCATCCCAACCTATCTTATCCTGCTGAAAATGCTTTACAGTTGGAAGGTATGTTTCCACCTAGTGGTTTTTAATTTCTGCACCCTGGAATCCAGGGGTTCTACTGAGGAGCCTCGGGCATTCCTGACACAAGGACTGACGAGGCCAACTAGGCAAGATTCCAAGCCCTCTATCTGTCTTCAATGAGTACAGCTCTGCTTTTAATTGTTTTAGATACTGGGTTCTGAACATCATTTTTAAAATTTTTTATGTATTTTTTTTTACAAGACACATTATTTGGGTGTCATTTTATTTAAAGAAAGAGATCCCTGGGTGGCTCAGCAGTTTAGTGCCTGCTTTTGGCCCAGGGTGTGATCCTGGAGTCCTGGGATCAAGTCCCACATCAGGCTCCCTGCATGAAGCCTGCTTCTCCCTCTGCCTGTGTCTCTGCCCCTCTCTCTCTCTCTGTCTCATGAATAAATAAAATATAAAAAAAAAAGAAGAAAGAAAGAAAGAAAAGAAAAGAAAAGAAAAGAAAAGAAAAGAAAAGAAAAGAAAAGAAAAAAGGAAAGAAAGAAAGGAAAGAAAGAGAGAGAGAGATCCCTGGGGCACCCGGATGGCTCAATCGGTTAAGCATCTGACTTTTGATTTGAGCTCAGGTCATGATCTCAGGATTGTGAGATCGATCCCTGCATCAGGCTCAGCATGGATCCTGCTTAAGATTCTGTCTCCCAGGGGCAGCCCCAGTGGCCCAGCGGTTTGGTGCCGCCTTCGGCCCTGGGCGTGATCCTGGAGTCCCGGGATCGAGTCCCACATCAGGCTCCCTGCATGGAGCCTGCTTCTCCCTTTGCCTGTGTCTCTGCCTCTCTCTCTCTCTCTCTCTCCCCCCGTGTCTCTCATGAATAAATAAATAAAATCTTTAAAAAAAAAAAAAGGATTCTCTCTCCGTCTACCTCCCCCTCTTTATTGAGATACAATTCACATACCATAAAATTCATTCTTTTCACAATTCACAGAGTTGAGCAGCCATCACCACAATCTAAGTTTAGACATTTTCATTATCTCCCAAAAGAAACCCAGCATCTCTCAGCAGTGATGCCACCCTCCCACTCCGCACCAAAGGCAACCACTAAAGGACTCTCTGTCTCTACAGATTTGCATCTTCTGAACATTTCATAGAATCACAAAAATATGGCCTTTTGGGTCTGGCTTCTTTTGTGCAACAAGTTTTCAAGGTTCACCTTGAAAAGAGATGCAAAGTGGCATATAGGATGCAGTGAATTCTTCCTTAGGCAGTGGATGGATAATTACCTTATGTGCTTACCTTATCTGGTGCGTTTTTGCTTAACATTAAAGGAAAGACGCGCTCATGAAGCCAGTACTTGCGATCGTTGTTTTTACAGCCATACAAGAAGATATTATTCTTGCGGCTGTGGCCATGGAAATCACAGTACAAGAGAACCTCCCTTTCTTCCAGAAGTCTATTGAGAGGGGTAAACAAAGGACTCAGTGGACATCCACGTGCATGAAATAATCAAGGACCTTTTATAGTTTCTACCTTAATAAATATGTGGTTGCTGCCTTCCCTCTAAAAAAAATGTCAGGGATCCCTGGGTGGCGCAGCGGTTTTGCGCCTGCCTTTGGCCCAGGGCGCGATCCTGGAGACCCGGGATCGAATCCCGTGTCGGGCTTCCTGCATGGAGCCTGCTTCTCCCTCTGCCTGTGTCTCTGCCTCTCTCTCTCTCTCTCTCTCTCTCTCTCTCTCTGTGACTATCATGAATAAATAAATAAAATCTTAAAAAAATAAAATAAAATAAAAAATAAAATAAAATAAAACAAAATAAATGTCAACCCCTTCAAAGGACCCTATCTCCACCCTCAGCCATTGCATACCCCCACCCTCAAGCAACATGCTACCAGCACTCCTCGCCACTGCCAGCCAGGTACTTGAAATGAAAACGTCCTGATGTGGAAGGGTGTGGTGGGTAGGCCTTGTGTAAGCTGACAAGGAAGTGGAAGAAATCTATTGAAAGAAAGCCCACCCTGGGGCAGACCTGGGGAAAGAGGGACAGAAGTAGAAAGGCTGTTAAGTGTCAGAATGAAAAAGAGAAACAGAGAAAGCCTGGGTTCCTGAATTTCTGGGGCCAGTTCCTGTAAGGCTCAGTTCCTTGGTCTCCTCCTCACCCAGGGCACCTACTCAGTCTTCCAAACATGGTCACCTTCTCCATAATGATGATGATAGCATGAAGAGGATGACAGTAATGACACATAAAACGTTCAGGGCACTGTGCCGAGCAGGTGACACAGATCCTCTCCTTTAATCCTCACAGTTAAACACCTGGGCAGATGAGCCTAGCCCTACTCCACAGACAGGAAGGCTGAAGCGCAGAGAGGTACAATCACTTCCAAGGTCATAGAACCAGCCAGTAGTGACACCAGGTCTCAAAGCCAGGCCTGTCCGACTCCCAAGTACGTGCTCTTAGCCAGTTAGCCTGAAAGCCCAACACAACTCCCACCCTTTCACACAGATCTGGTTATTGGGGGTGTGCACCCACAGATTCTTCTATGCTGTGGTTCCATTCCCTGTAAGATGGGTGCCATTACATCATAGCCTTCAACTGCTTTCACACAGGCTTGGAAAATATGAACTGATTTATTTACTATTCTTTCTCTACGAGAGGCACTACAAGAGGCAATAAAGAACTCAGACTCTGGAACCTGAGAGCCTGTGTTCAAACATCTACTCTGCCACTATTTGGCTCTATGACCTGGGCAAGTTGCTTGACCTTCTGGGGCCTTAATTTCCTCACCACTCACATACTGGGGATACTGACTGTGCCTACGGTCAGAGGTTTAACGTGAAGGCTCAACCTCTACATGGGTCCCATGTGTAAAGCACTGAGAATATTGCCTGCCCCCTCTATACAAACACTGCCTAATTGTTAGGTACTATTATTATTACTATACATGCTTCATGATGAAGGCCTATGAACTTCTCTGACTTAAATGCCTCTGGCTGAAATGTGGCATGTTCAGCTTCAACCCAAAGATGAAACAGGACTTAAAAATTTGAAACTGAACACACCCATATAACTGCAAACAGAATGGTAAAGATGGTCTCCCAAGCCCCGCCCGGAGTCCTACATGAGAAGAGCCCTCCCACCCGGCGTTCAAAGAAGATCAACAGACAAAGGGGCTCACCTTTTGACCATGTTCCTGGTGTACCAGATGCAAGGGAAAGACTCCTTCAGAATGGTTTTGTAATGCCTGTTCAGGTCCCTTCCGGCCAGCGAACACCGGTAATTCCCCACAATCACTCCATCTGGATTTAACATAGGAACTACTTTGAAGACAAAGATATCCCTGAGGAGCTGGGCATCTGGGGAGTTGCTAAGGATGAAGTCCAAAAAGCCTTTCATGATCCAAGAGCCATTACTTTCTCCAGGGTGGACTCTGGCGCTCAAGACCACAGCTTTCTTCGCAGCTGCCTCTCGAGGGGTCCGGGATGGGTTGGTGATGGTGAGCAGGTAGACGGTGTTCCCAGCGAGGCTCCTGCATAATGTTCGAAGCTTGCAGAACTGAGACTGCACCGGGTTGTTCGCCACTGACAGCAGGTAGCATTGCAAGTCAGTGTACGTATAGGGGTAGAAGTGTGCGAAGAAGCAAGTGTCCTGGTCGTGCGGAAACTGAATGGTCCACGTGAGACAGTAAAAGGGCTGCTGTCCATCATCTGTGTTGTTCTTATAGTACCTGATTTCATTTCCTTCTCGCCTCCAGCCAATGTTGTGGGTGTTGGCATCCAGCTCGGAGTACATGAGTGGCTTCATCCCTACAGTATAAAGGCTCTTGGGTTTTAGCAAGTTGACAATGGTGAAGCGGTAGGTAGTATCTTTTCTAGTGTTCTGAACACGAAAATAAAACCACTGAGTGTGTTTGTTTGTGTAGAGGTCAGTTCGCAAGGTGAGTTCATACTCATAGGTATCTCTGCAATGGAGAAAATAGAAGAGTATCTCTGTAACCCCACATCCCTCTCTCAAAAAACAAATCCAAAAAGTGCATTGTTTCCCCCTGGCAAAAATAGATCTTATTACAACCGGAAAGCCTACTACATCAACTATTAATTTTCTAATTTACATAGTTCCCCAACTTACACTATTAGGCTGGTAGAAATTTGGGTAAATATGTTGGCAAATTGAACACCAATAAAAAATAAATTTATAATTAAAAAAAAAAAGAAATTTGGGTAAAGAAAGTTTACTTGGGGTGTTTGGAAGCTCTGTGAGCTTCTTAGTATCTCTCTGGAGTGTTCAGTAGCACTTCAGTACATTTCCCTGAACAGCAGCAAAGCCAGAGCCCTCTGTTGGCTATTGGCTACATCCTGGAGGTAACCACTGTGGAGAAGACCCCTCCACCTCTGGTGTTATTGTACCTTTGATCATTGAGGGGGCACTTCTGGAATGCATTCACCTTATTGAAAAGTAGAAGGATGAGTGTGCAGAAGAGGAAATACAAATGCCAAATCCTGAAAAGATGCTCACCCACAAGCTTAAGTCAAGAAATGCAAATTACAGAGGTGCCTGGGTTGCTCAGTTGGCTAAGTGGCTACCTTCAGCTCAGATCCCAGGGGCCTAGGAGTGAATCCTGCATCTGGGTCCCTGCTAAGTGGGGAGCCTGCTCTTCCCTCCTGCTTGTGCGTGCCTGCTCTATCTCTCTTTTTCTCTCTCTCAGATAAATAAATAAGGTCTTTAAAGAAATAAAGAAATGCAAATTACAGTAGGCTGTTATTTTCCCTCCAACTCATGAATATTCCAGCTTGGGACACAGTCACTCTCACACACTAGTGACAGGAACTGGAATCATGTTCAAGGGCAGTTTAGGAAAAAATAGTGATACTTAAAGTATTCAAACCCTTTGACCTACCAAATTTATTTCTAAAATTTATCCTGTAAAACCACAAATATTTAAAAATATAATGCGGGCAGCCTGGGTGGCTCAGCAGTTTAGCACTACCTTCAGCCTGGGGCCTGATGCTGGAGACCCAGGATCGAGTCCCGCATCAGGCTCCCTGCATGGAGCCTGCTTCTCCCTCTGCCTGGGTCTCTGCTTCTCTCTGTCTCTCTGTCTGTCTCTCATGAATAAATAAATAAAAATCTTAATAAATAAATGATAAAAATATAAATCCTAAGAATGTTAATTCTATTAATTTAAACAAAAAATAGTAAACACCTTAATTTTCTATCAGTGAAGGCAAGGTAAATAAGATATGGAATACCCATAAAATAGAATAATATGAATTGTTAAAAATAAGGACGTAAACCTGTGGTACTACTATAGGAAAACATCTAAAATTTATTAACTGGTGGGCGCTTGGGTGGCCCAGTCGGTTGAACATCTGCCTTCAGCTCAGGTCGTGATCCCAGGGTCCTGGGATCCAGTCCTGCATTGGGCTCCTTGCTGTGAGGAGTCTGCTTCTTCCTCTCCCTCTACCCCCTGCCCCGCCCCTCTGCTTGTGCGCTCTCTCTCTCTCAAAGAAATAAATAAAAATCTTTAAAAGTAAGTAAAATTTATCAATTGGCAAAAAAGCAATTTTTTAAAAGATTTTATTTATTTATTCATGAGAAACAAAGAGAGGAGAGAGTGAGAGGCAGAGACACAGGCAGAGGGAGAAGCAGGCTCCATGCGGGGAACCAGACATGGGACTTGATCCCGGGTCTCCAGGATCATGAGCCCTGGGCTGAAGGCAGCGCTAAACTGCTGAGCCACCTGAGCTATCCCAGCAAAAAGCAATTTGTAAAACAGTATGCATACCATTATCTTATTTTATTTTTATTTTTAAAAAATTTTTTTATTTATTTATGATAGTCAGAGAGAGAGAGAGGTAGAGACACAGGCAGAGGGAGAAGCAGGCTCCATGCACCAGGAGCCCGACGTGGGACTCGATCCCGGGTCTCCAGGATCGCGACCTGGGCCAAAGGCAGGCGCTAAACTGCTGCGCCACCCAGGGTTCCCCATTATCTTATTTTAAAAAATGAGTAATTTCTGTTTGTTACATACACAGAAAAAGGGGGAAAATTACTGCATATATACTGAACTATTAACAGTTGCTGAATCTGGGGGGGTATGATTATAAGACTTCATATTTTTAATGTTATGCATTTTTGTTAATACAAAAAACTTTTTAAGGATTTCATTTATTTCAGTAATTGCTACCTACAAGTGGGGCTTGAACTCATGGCTCCGAGATCAAGAGTTGGGCGCTCTACTGGCTGAGTCAGCCAGGTGCCCCTATTAATACAAATTGTAAATGAGCACTAATTTCTTTCACAAGCAGAAAAAACAATGTAGATAAATCTGTGCTCTGGGGGAGAATGAGTCACAATTATTCCATTCTTGATCCCCATGACCTTTTCTCACCACCTCTCTTTTTCTTGAAAACACTCCTGACTCCTAATATGACTCCTAAAGAATGTGTCACTCACTCCAGGTATTGCCCCTTTGGGAAATTCCTGTTACTCACACTCTGACAGCTTTTTGCAGATTCCCGCTCTCAAACCGTGACTCAAACAGAAGAGTATTATCCTCGGGTCCCTGCAGCATGACAGCCGGCTCCCTGATAATCCCTCGCTTGCCTCCCACTCTGGAACTGGTGAAATAGGAACCCTCAGTGGGCACTGTGGATGAGACACACTATATTTAGGGTAGGTTCCACTTAGACTCCATTCATCCAACCAGTATTTACTGAGTTCCATTATGTGTTCAATGCCATTCGAGGTCAAGAATAATGAATATTCAGATTTTCAACCATCCTTGCTGAGATTTTTCATTTGAAACATCAGATTTCTTTGAGGACCTTTACAGTGGTGTAGAGACTGTGTGGCTGCCTTTTGCTGTGTGGCTGTGCCCCTGGCATCAGATACTGTTTGTACCCAATTAAGCCCTAATTTAAAAGCAGGTTGACAAATGATATTCCACATACAGCATCTGAAAAAGTTTACAATCTTAATTCTAAAAAAAAAAAAAAAAAAAAGGCACCTATTTATTAATTTAAAAAAAGGTAAAGGAGAAAAAAAAAGAGAAAATAAAGTATACTCTATGTAATTTTTTTTGGAATATCCTTCCAGATTTAAATATAAAAAAAAAAGGGATCCCTGGGTGGCGCAGCGGTTTGGCGCCTGCCTTTGGCCCAGGGTGCGATCCTGGAGACCCGGGATCGAATCCCACGTCGGGCTCCTGGTGCATGGAGCCTGCTTCTCCCTCTGCCTGTGTCTCTGCCTCTCTCTCTCTCTCTCTGTGACTATCATAAATAAATAAATTGAAAAAAAAATTTAAAAAAAAAATAAAAAAAATAAATATAAAAAAAAATTAGAAGTTCAAAAAGAATTGGCTTGGCTAAATTAAGAAGGGAACAAAAATATCGTAGTAATTAGAAAAAAAGAAAAGGTTAGGATTAAAATTTTATCTTTAAACTAATGCTAAGATGGGATCCCTGGGTGGCGCAGCGGTTTGGCGCCTGCCTTTGGCCCGGGGCGTGATCCTGGAGACCCGGGATCGAATCCCACGTCGGGCTCCCTGCATGGAGCCTGCTTCTCCCTCTGCCTGTGTCTCTGCCTCTCTGTCTCTCTCTGTGTGACTATCATGAATAAATAAATAAAATCTAAAAAAAAAAAAAAAAAAAAAAAAAAAAAAAAAATAAACTAATGCTAAGAAAAAATTAAAATAAATAAATAAATAAATAAAATAAAATAATGCTAAGGGCAGCCCGGTGGCTCAGTGGTTTAGCACCTGCCTTCAGCCCAGTGCGTGATCCTGGAGTCCCAGCATCGAGTCCCGCGTCAGGCTCCCTGCATGGAGCCTGCTTCTCCTCTGCCTGTGTCTTTGCCTCTCTCTCTGTCTCTGTGTCTTTCATGAATAAATAAATAAAATCTTTAAAAAAATAAAATAAACTGATACTAAAACAAAAAAAATTATAAAATTTATTTTAACAAAATTTAGATAACCATCACTTCTTTCTATCTCTTTGGTGGGGTTGTAACTTTAAAAAAATATTTTAGGGGTATCTGGGTAGCTCAGTGGTTAAGCATCTGCCTTTAGCTCAGGTCATGATCCCAGGGTCCTGGGATCAAGCCCTCCATCAAGCTCCTGGCTCAGGTGTAATCTGCTTCTCCCTCTCCCTCTGCTGTTCCCACTGCTTGTACTTTATCTCTCTCTGTCAAACAAACAAACAAACAAACAAATTAATTAATTAAACCTAAAAAAATATTTTGGTTTAAAAAAATATCTTGGGGTGCCTGGGTGACTCAGTCAGTTGAGTGTCTGCCTTTGACTCAGGTCATGATCCTAGGGTTCTAGGATCCAGCTCTGCATCAGGCTCCCTGTTCAGCAGGGAGTAGGCTTCTCCCTCTCCCTCTGTCTCTTCTCCCCTGTTCATGCTCTGTCTCTCTCTCTCTCTCTCTCAAATGAATAAATGAAATCTTTAAAAATTTTGTTTGTTTATTTATTTATTTGGGGGGTGGGAAGAGGAAGAATGCTGTGGGTGAGACAGAATCTTTAAGCAGACTCCTTGCTGAGCACAGAGCTCCACTCAGGGCTCAATCCCATGACCCTAAGATCAAGACCTGAGCAAAAACCAAGAGTTGGATACTGAACTGACTGAGTCACTCAGGTGCCCCTGCAATTTTTTAAAAGATTTTAGGTAATCTCTACACCTAAACTTACAACTCTAAGATCAAGAGTCATTTACTCCACTGAAAAGTCAGCCAGCTGCCCCTGGGGTAGCAATTTTTCAGACAAATTCAGTGAGACTGCTTTTATTTTTGTTTAAAGACTTCATGTGACAGAGAGAGAGAGAGAGAACATGAGAGCACAAGTAGGGGGAGCTGCAGGAAGAGGGAGAGGCAGAAGCAGGCCCCTCACTGAGCAGGGAGCCCATCTCAGGGCTTGATCCCAGGACTCTGGGATCATGACCTGATCTAAAGGAAGGTGCCCAACCAACTGAGCCACTCAGGTGCCCCCATCCTGACATTATTAATTCAAAACTACTTCTTCTTCCTTGGGAAGGTTCCCTATTATTTCCTGGCTCATTACTCTTGAACATTATATTTCCTTTCTGTCTTTTTTTTTTTTTAAGATTTTATTTATTGGGATCCCTGGGTGGCGCAGCGGTTTAGCGCCTGCCTTTGGCCCAGGGCGCGATCCTGGAGACCCGGGATCGAATCCCACATCGGGCTCCCGGTGCATGGAGCCTGTTTCTCCCTCTGCCTGTGTCTCTGCCTCTCTCGCTCTCTCTGTGTGACTATCATAAATAAATAAAAAAATTTTAAAAGATTTTATTTATTTATTCATGAGAATACACAGGGGAGGAGAGAGAGAGAGAGAGAGAGAGAGAGAGAGAGAGGCAGAGACACAGGCAGAGGGAGAAGCAGGCTCCATGCAGGGAGCCCGACATGGGACTCGATCCTCGGACTCCAGGATCACGCCCTGGGCTGAAGACAGGTGCTAAAGCGCTGAGCCACCTGGGCTGCCCTTTTTCTTTTTTTTTTTAAGTAAACTCTATTCTCCAACTTCCATAGGGACCTTGAACTCATGACCCCAAGATCAAGAACCACATGCTCTAGCATGCTCTACTGACTGAACCAGCCAGGCGCCCTTATCTCCTTTCTGCCTTAAATGTTACTATGACCACTGGCTCTACATCTTACCCATCATCGCTTGTTATTGTCTATTTTTATTGTAGCTATCTTAGTGTGATTTGATGTTTCTGTCCCCTCAGTTCTGATTTTGATAATTTGTGTCTCTTCTTCTTTTTTCATGGTTGATCTAGCTAAAGTTTTGTCAATTTTGATTGATGTTTCCAAACAACCAACTTTTGGTTTGATTTTCAGATTATTTTCCTGTTTTCTATTTCTTTTTTTTTTTTAAGATTTTATTTATTTATTCATAAGACAGAGAGAGAGAGAGGCAGAGACACAGGCAGAGGGAGAAGCAGGCTCCATGCAGGGAGCCCGATGTGGGACTCGATCCTGGGACTCCAGGATCATGCCCTCGGCTGAAGGCAGGTGCTAAACTGCTGAGCCACCCAGGCATCCCCCGTTTTTTGTTTCATTGATTTCCATTTTTTTTTAATTTTTATTTATTTATAATAGTCACACAGAGAGAGGAGAGAGGCTGAGACACAGGTAGAGGGAGAAGCAGGCTCCATGCACCGGGAGCCCGACGTGGGATTCGATCCCGGGTCTCCAGGATCGCGCCCTGGGCCAAAGGCAGGCGCCAAACCGCTGCGCCACCCAGGGATCCCTGATTTCCATTCTTATCTTTATTATGCCCTTCTATCTGGTTTCTTTGGACTTAGTTTGTGCTTATTTTTCTAATTCGTTAATATGAAACCTTAGGTAATTGATTTGAGATCTTTCTTCCTTTCAAATACAGGCATTTAAAGCCATATATTTACCCTGCAATGCTTTACCTGCATCTCATAAAGTTTGATACGCTGTTTTATCTTTACTCAGTTGAAAACATTGAACTCTTCTTTTTTTTATTTTTATTTATTTATGATAGTCACAGAGAGAGAAAGAGAGGCAGAGACATAGGCAGAGGGAGAAGCAGGCTCCATGCACCGGGAGCCCGATGTGGGATTCGATCCCAGGTCTCCAGGATCGCGCCCTGGGCCAAAGGCAGGCGCCAAACCGCTGTGCCACCCAGGGATCCCCTAACTCTTCTTATGTCTTTTTTAACTTCTGGGTTACTTAGAAATGTCCTATTCAATTTCCACATATTTGTATATTTCCCAGATTTCATTCTGTTGTCGATTTTTAAAAATTCTTAATACTAAATAGGCTCCACGACTTGGGCTTAAAGCCACAACCTTGAGATCAAGACCTGAACCGATGCCAAGAGTCAGATGCTCAACTGACTGAGCCACCTAGGCTCTAATTTCTTTTTTTTGTTTTGTTTTTGTTTTTGTTTTTTTTAGGCTCTAATTTCTAATTCAATTTTGTTGTGGTCAGAAAATATATTTTGTGTGATTTCAAGACTTTCTTAACAACCGACATATAGTGTATGTATACTGGGGGAATGTACCATGTGCTTTTGAAACAAATACGTATTTTGCTATTTTTGTTGGGTACAGTGTTCTACACATTTTTTTAAAAGACATGGATTCTGGGATGACTGGTGACTTAATGGTTGAGCATCTGCCTTTGACTCATGGGATCTAGGATCGAGTCCCGCATCGGGCTCCCTGCAGGAAGCCTGCTTCTCCCTCTGCCTATGTCTTTGCCTCTCTCTCTGTGTCTCTCATGAATAAATAAATAAATCATTAAAAAAAAAAAGACACGGATTTTACTGTAGGAAGTCTGCAAATTAATGGAATTTACTTAAACCACATAGTAAATGATAGTCATATGCATATACTACAAAGTACTCATTAATGAATAGAAAGATGGAGAAAAGAAGAGCAAGTCCCCTGAATATCCAATAATCTGATTTTTAAGAAGGGGAATGACACAGAAGAAGCTCTTTTTTTTTTTTTAAGATTTTATTTATTCATAGAGACAGAGAGAGAGAGAGAGGCAGAGACACAGGCAGAGGGAGAAGCAGGCTCCATGCAGAGAGCCCAACATGGGACTAGATCCAAGGTCTCCAGGATCATGCCCTGGGCTGCAGGCGGCGCTAAACTGCTGCACCACTGGGGCTGCCCCACAGAAGCTCTAAAATGGGCTTAGAATTATTAGAAAAAGGTACTGTCATTTTATTTTTTATTTTATTTATTTTTAAAAAAGATTTTATTTATTCATGAGAGACACAGAGAGAGAGAGAGAGAGACAGAGACAGAGACACAGGCAGAGGGAGAAGCAGGCTCCATGCAGGGAACCCGACAAGGGACTCGATCCCAGGTCTCCAGGATCACACCCTGAGCTGCAGGCAGCGCTAAACCGCTGCGCCACCAGGGCTGCCTGGTACTGTCATTTTAAAATACAAATGAAATTTTAAAGCTGATTGGCCATGGATTTCAGGGCTCCCTGTTCAGGTTGGTCTGGAAAGACTATTTATTTATCACTAAACTACAGATTTTTATTTTATTTATTTTATTTTTTTTTTTTTTAAAACTATAGATTTTTAAAAACCATTGTTATTATACAAAATATATTTATTATAACTCTGTCATGATTAATCATCAACTTAAATAACAATACCTGAATCTAATTGATAGACAACTGTGCCTTTTTCTTCTCCTACAATTTCTGGCAACTTTTCATTTCCTGTAGGTTGATAGAAATATTCTGGTTGAGGTGGAACCCACTCTGAAAGAAAACATTAAAAAAAAAAAACCCACAAAATAAATAAAGTTTTATTTAAAAGTAATATATGATTATCATAATTATTATTCAAGTGACTAGTTTAGTTGAATCAAACCAAATTTTCACCCTATGTTTCTAATTTGTTTGTAAATTAACTGTCTTGCTTCTTTCCATAAAGACTATGAAGAGATTTTTAACAAAAAGCATATACAATAGAAGTTTATACAACTTTTTTTTTTTTTAAGATTTTATTTATTTATTCATGATAGACACACACAGAGAGGCAGACAGGCAGAGGGAGAAGCAGGCTCCATGCAGGGAGCCCAAGGCGGGACTCGATCCCGGGACTCCAGGATCACGTCCTGGGCCAAAGGCAGGCGCTAAACCACTGAGCCACCCAGGAATCCCCTTAGATTGTATTTTTAAGTAATCTTTACACCCAACATGGGCCTTGTACTCACAACCCCAAGATCAAAAGTCACATACTTCACAGACTGAGCCAGCCAGGTGTGCCAAGCTTCTTTTTAAAGTCAGGAATAAAAAAAAAAATAAAATAAAATAAAAAAAATAAATAAATAAAAAAAATAAAAAAATAAAAAAAAAAATAAATAAATAAAGTCAGGAATATATGGAACGCCTGAGTGGCTCAGCAGTTGAGTGTCTGCCTTTGGCTCAGGCCATGATGGAGCCCTGCACTGAGCTCCCTGCCATGGGGAGCCTGCTTTTCCCTCTCCCTCTGTCTGCCACTCCCCCTGCTTATGCTCACTCTCTCTCTAATAGATAAAATAAAATAAACTCAAAATGGATCAAAGGGGGCGCCTGGGTGGCTTAGTTAGTTAAGTGGCTGCCTTCAGCTCAGGTCATGTTCCCAGAGTCCTGGGATCAAGCCCCACATCAGGCTCCCTGAACGAAGGGCAGCCCGCTTCTCCCTCTGTACCGCTTTTGCTCTTGTGCATGTGCTCTCTCTCAAATAAATAAATAAAATCTTAAAAAATAGATTAAAGATTTGAATGTAGATCTGAAATCATAAAACTCATAGAGGAAACCACAGGCAGCTTTAAGCTCCTTGACATTGGTCTTGGCAATGATTTTTTTTAATCTGACACCAAAAGCACAAGACACAAGAGCAAAAATAAACAAGTGGGGCTACATCAAACTAAAAAGCTTCTTTGCAGCAAAGAAAACCATAAACAAAATGAAAAGGCAACCGTTAACTGGGAAAAAATATGTGCAAGTCAAGTATCTGATAAGGGGTTAGTATTCAAAATATATAAAGAATTCATTGGGTAGCCTGGGTGGCTCAGCGGTTTAGCGCCGCCTTCAGTCCAGAGCGTGATCCTGGAGACCCGGGATCGAGTCCCATGTCAGGTTCCCTGCATGGAGCCTGCTTCTCCCTCTGCTTGTGTCTCTGCCTTTCTCTCTCCTCTCTATATTCTCATGAATAAATAAATAAAATAAAAAAAAAAGAATTCATACAATTTCATAGGAAACAAAATATCTATTCAGAAGATCTAAATTTAGGGATCCCTGGGTGGCGCAGCGGTTTAGCGCCTACCTTTGGCCCAGGGCGCGATCCTGGAGACCCAGGATCGAATCCCACGTCAGGCTCCCGGTGCATGGAGCCTGCTTCTCCCTCTGCCTATGTCTCTGCCTTTCTCTCTCTCTCTGTGTGACTATCATAAATAAATAAAAATTAAAAAAAAAAGATTTAAATTTAAAAAAAAGCCATATGGATGGCCAACAGGTACATGAAAAGATGCTCTACATCATTAATCATCAAGGAAATGCAAATCAAAACTACAATAAGAATCACCTCATACCAGTTAGAAAGGCTTATAATCAAAAAGACTAGGAGTTGCTGGAGGGGAAGTGGGGGGGAATGGGTAACTGGGTGATGAGCATTAAGGAGGGCATATGATGTAATGAACACTGAGTGTTATATGCAAGTGATGAATCACTAAAGTCTACTATATGTTAATTAATTGGATTTAAATAAAATAAAATTAAAAAAAACTAAACAAAAAAAAGAAATCTATTAAAAAATTATCCTCCTCCCCAAAGACTAGAAATAATAAGTGTTAGCTGAGGATGTGGAGAAAAGGGAACCCTTTGTGTTGGTGGGAATGTAAATTAGTGCAGCCACTATGAAAAACAGTATGGAGGTTCCTCCAAAGATTAAAAATTGAACTACCAGGCACGCTTGGGTGGCTCAGTGGTTGAGCATCTGCCTTTGGCTCAGGGCATGATCCTGGGGTCCTGGGATCAAGTGTCCCACATCAGGCTCCCCACACAGAGCCTGCTTCTCCCTCTGTCTATGTTTCTGCCTCTCTCTCTGTGTCTCTCATGAATAAATCAATAAAACTTTTTAAAAAGATAAAGATTTGTTTATTTATTATTTTAGAGGGGTAGGGGGGATAATCTCAAACAGACTCCTCATTGAGCACAGAGCCTGATGTGGGGATCAACCTCTCAACCTTGATATCATGACCTGAGCCACGATCAAGAGTCATATACTCAGCCAACTGAGCCACCTAGACACCCATTTTTTCAGTTTAAATAAACTTGAATTAAAAAAAAAAAAAAAAAAAAAAACTAGCTCAAGGTCATATGGCTCAAGTAAGTGGTAGATCTGGGCCCAGAACCTTATTGGAATTACTCAAAATCTGTGCTTAAAACTGCTGTTCTTTACTGCTTCTGATATTATCTTTTGATTGACTGAACTTAAAAAAAATAAAGAAAAAACAATAATGACACAACTCAGTAAAAAAACAATGCTAATTTCTTATTTTCAAGGTGATAGGGAGTGATGAGGCTGTCAATTTGGTTTAAACCATAAGGTGTTTGTTATTAAATTTCCTTGAAATTAAAATAAAATAAATAAAATAAAATAAAATAAAATAAAATAAATTTCCTTGAAATTAAAAAAAAAATGCTTTTTAAAAGATCTAGTATGGGGATCCCTGGGTGGCTCAGCGGTTTGGCACCTGCCTTTAGCCCAGTGTGTGATCCTAGAGTCCTGGGAAAAGTCCCACATCAGGCTCCCTGCATGCAGCCTGCTTCTCCCTCTGCCTGTGTCTCTGCCTCTCTCTGTCTCTCATGAATAAATAAATAAAATCTTTATAAATAAATAAATAGATAGATAAATAAATAAATAAATAAATAAATAAATAAATAAATAAAAGATCTAGTACTAGGGCACCTGACTGGCTCAGTCAGTAGAGAATGCAACTCTTGATCTTGAGGTGGTGAGTTCAAGTCCAATGTTGGGCCTAGAGCTTACTTTAAAAAGAGAGAGAGAGAGAGACAGAGAGATATCTCGAGCTTTGGTTGATTATCACTGCAATAATGTGGTTATTAAATTCTAGTTTCCCACTTTTTTCGTCTCTTGGAACTGAGTCCAAAAACTTCACAGGAATTTTGCCTATTTGATACAGCAAAATAATAGTAAAATCCTATTGTTCATCCAGATCAAACTGGAACTTTTATCTAAAAATTGAACAGGGCATGATCCTGGAGACCCTGGATTGAGTCCCACGTCGGGCTCTCTGCATGGAGCCTGCTTCTCCCTCTGCCTGTGTCTCTGCCTCTCTCTCTCTCTGTGTCTTTATGAATAAATAAAATCTTAAAAAAAAAAAAAGATTCTCTCTTTAAAAAAAAAAATTGAAGAGGGTAGGAACAGATGATCTTAGGACTTCTTAGCTATTGTGCTAACACAAAATGCCACCTCTTCCCCACATTTCCAAACACCTTAAAAACAGTTCTGTGCCCAGTTACACTGAGCACATCCCTGTATTTTTAGCTTTAACTCTTGTCTTTCAGGATCAGTGCTCCATGGTTGTCCAGATATGCCATGCTCTTTTTCTATGTCCTCTAACTAAAATCCTTTTTTTGACCCTCTCAGTTGGATCACTTGTAACTCATCATCAGATCTCAGCTTACCATGTCAACTCCTCTGGGAAACCCTCCCTAATCTTCCAGGCTCAGGTTAAGTGTTCCCAGAGGGACTAAACTCTATGCAATTGCCTGGTTATATCTTCAACAACCCTACCAGTAGGCAAAATTTGGGTATCTTCACCTGGTTCATCCTTATGTCCATAACACCAAGTACTGTACTTTCCATATGGTAGATGCTTAATAAATACATATTGAGTGGAAATTGTCAGGGGGAAGTGTGAAAGTAAGAAACATCCAGTTGTTTATATAGCAGTCTAAGACAGATACAATGCCTGATAGAAGAGTTCCAGCCATTAGAAAAGGGCCCACTTTTTAATGCAACCCACTTCTGAAAGGCCTCATATAACTAAGGCTAAAGATTGTATCTGTACCGCTAACAGCTCAAAGATATAACTAGTGATCTCACAAAAATAGTCTCCACCATTTCCATAAAAAGACTCCAACAAGGGATGCCTGGGTGGCTCAGCAGTTTGGCACCTGCCTATGACTCAGGGTGTGATCCCATGATCCTGGAGTCCTGATCAAGTCCCACATGAGGCTTCCTGCATGGAGCCTGCTTCTCCCTCTGCCTATGTCTCTGCCTCCCTCTGTATGTCTCTCATGAAAAAATAAATAAAATCTTTAAAAAAAACCCCAACAAACTCAAAATACAATTAAAAACAATAAAAACTATGTTCTAGTATATATAGTTCATTAGTTATACCAAAGTTGGCACAAATACAACTCATAAAACTCAACCAAGCATATTAATACTGAAACAGGAATACTGGAAAACTGATTTAAGTATCGATATATTTTGGCTTTTAGAAAGAGATCCTCCATTCCAACAACCTCAGAAGCATCTATGTTTACACACTAGTATAACTTTTTACTTTGACCAGTGTGTACCAGCTTCCCATAGCTTAATCATTTCCAGATGAGTTAACAGATGTTGAATCTATCCTGCCTTGTACTTATGCTGGATTTAATAGATTCTCTGTCAGAACAGCAGGGCTGCGACACATAAGTCACATTACCGATATGATGAAGGTTTTCCTTGATGACTTCACATTCTATTGGCCACCTTGGTGCCTGCAGTGGCCCACTGCTAGGGAAGAAGGCAAAGAGATCTCGGGGTTCTCGAAGACATGGGTTTACTTCACCAAATTCATCATGAAGAAGTTGTCTGCTCTTAAGAGGTGAACTAAGCATAAGGGGATCTGCGGAGGGAAAGGGAATGAGTGAGCAGCTTTCTTTTCCTCTCCGGGGACATTACTGCTCGACTGTGACAACTAAGTGACTTGAAGCACTGTATTAGAATTAGGAGCACAGGTGCACAATCCTACGACATGCATCTCCTTCAAAAATTAGATTTCGGCCAGTATAACAGCATCAACATTGCCAAAGTTACATACACATTCTGTGCAGTCTATTAAATATTTAAATGTAAAGCTTGGAGAAATTTTTTGTTTTTTAAATCAAATTATGTCATATTATTTTTGTTTAGAGAGAGGCAAAACAGGAAACTTTCATTTCACCCATTAGCATTGTAGAGAAAAGTAGCTAGGACTCTATTAATTAGGGTGAAACACTCTATAAATTAACTTTCAAGTTCAAAATACAGTGGTTGGGAGGACAGAGAGATGAATGACATGGGGGTCTAGGGGAGGGCAGAGGAATGAGCAGGCAGGAGAGAGATGAACTCTTGGGAAACAGGATGAGAGAAAAGGGAGGAAAAGAGGCTTCCAGGGTAGAGAACAAGGAAAATGAGGGGAATAAGGAAAAGGAAGGAAAGAAGGGAGAGGAAAGGTCAAAGGTCCCTGGCATGGTGAGTGCCATATCTGGCAGGGAGAGCAGCGAGTGAAGACACCGTAAAGCAGGTTGAGTTTTCAGGTCTGGAAGGATATGGAATACCTCTGCTCACAGCTTCTATCTGTCTGTGCGCCGCTGAAGATAGACAGGTGGGCCCTAGAAAGAGGAAGGAGGAGGCCTGGTTTGTCCTAGGGATCTGTGACTTGCTTCCCCCCCTCCCCCCCTCCGCTCTTGTTTCCCTGTCCCTTTCTACCACCCCTCAACTACCAGTTAGGGCTCCATTTTTTTTTTCTTCCTTTCTTTTCTTTCTTTCCTTCTTTCTTTTAAAAAGACTTTATTTAGGGATCCCTGGGTGGCGCAGTGGTTTAGTGCCTGCCTTTGGCCCAGGGCGCAATCCTGGAGACCAGGGATCAAATCCCACGTCGGGCTCCTGGTGCATGGAGCCTGCTTCTCCCTCTGCCTATGTCTCTGCCTCTCTCTCTCTCTGTGTGTGACTGTCATAAATAAATAAAAATTAAAAAAAAAAAAGACTTTATTTATTTATTTATTTATTTATTTTTAAAGATTTTATTTATTTATTCGTGAGAGACAGAGAGAGAGAGGCAGAGACACAGGCAGAGGGAAAAACAGGCTCCACGCAGGGAGCCCGATGTGGGACCCCATCCCTGGTCTCCAGGATCAGGCCCCGGGCTGAAGGTGGCGCTAAACCACTGAGCCACCCAGGTTGCCCTATTTATTTATTTTAGAGAGAATGTGTGAACCTGGAAAGGAGCAGGGGGAAAGGGACAATGCTGAGGGCTGAGGCCAACTCAGGGCTCGATCTCACAACCTTGAAATCATGACCTAAGCTGAAATCAAGACTTAGAGGCTTACCAAACTAAGCCACCCAGGCACCCCTCTTTTCCTTCTTTAAAAAAATTTTTTTTTTTTTTAATTTTAGGGCGTTTTTTCCATCTCTTAATCTTTTCCTTAGTTTGATTGTGGTGGGGGAGGGCAATGAACATTTGAAAAGATGGTAAAGCTGCTCAATCTCACTCATGAAGAAATGTAAACCAGTATGACAAGGAGATATGTTTTTTACCTAAGAGACATGAAAAACATATTTATGTGTTTTTACATTCATCCTGGCACAAGTGTAAGTAAACAGGTACTCTCAGAACCTGCCTGGCAAGAAGGCAAACTGGGAGTATGCCTGGGTGGCTCAGTCAGTTAGATGTCTGACCCTTGATTTTGGCTCAGGTCATGATCTCAGGATTGTGGGATCAGGCTCCATGATCAGTGGGGAGTCGGCTTGAGATTTTCTCTCTCTCTCCCTCTCCCTCTGCCTCTCCTGCTCATGCTCTCTCTCTCTCCCTCTCCAAAATAAATAAATCTTAAAAAAAAGATGCTTTTTTTGTGTCTCTACCTCTCTGTCTCTCATGAATAAATAAATAAATCTAAAAAAGATTAAAAATAAAAAAAATAATAAAACTCATTCACAGGGATCCCTGGGTGGCGCAGCGGTTTGGCGCCTGCCTTTGGCCCAGGGCGCGATCCTGGAGACCCGGGATCGAATCCCACGTCAGGGCTCCCGGTGCATGGAGCCTGCTTCTCCCTCTGCCTGTGTCTCTGCCTCTCTCTCTCTCTGTGACTATCATAAATAAATAAAAATTTAAAAAAAAAATTAAAAAAAAAAAAACCTCATTCACATTGTTGTTACCTCTACCAACTGACTTTTATTTTTTATTATTTTTTTAAGATTTTATTTATTTATTCATGAAAGACACAAAAAGAGAGAGGCATAGGCACAGGCAGAGGGAGAAGCAGGCTCCATGCAGGGAGCCTGATGTGGGACTCGATCCTGGGACTCCAGGATCACGCCCTGGGACGAAGGTAGGTGCCAAACCACTGAGCCACCCAGGCATCCCTACTAGATGATTTTTAATTTCATGGTTTTTATGATACTGACACTGCCAAATGTTTTTTTTTTTTTCCAAATGTTTCTTATTAACATTGAGTTATTAATGGGGCAGAAGGAAACAGAAGAGGGGCAAGCTGTAAGCCATCCCATCCAGATGAGTCTCCTTTGCTCAACCACAGCCCTTCTACTCCCTGCCAGGAGCTTTGGGATACAAGATTTCAAGGCACTGAGGTGTGAGCAAACATCTCTCTGAAAATGGGATTACTGCATCAAGGGTTATGTGCTATATTAAACTTCCCACATATTGCCAAATTGCCTTTCTAAAATAGTCTACCTATGCACAGCCCTAACAGCAGTGTAGGAGTGTTTCCCCACACTCTGACCTATATATATACTAGATGTAATTTAAAAAAAAAATTTTTTTGCACAAATCCCACTAATTAAAAAAAATGGTACCTTGACATTTTGATTTTTATCTTTAATTAGAAGTTAAATTGAGGGATCCCTGGGTGGCGCAGCGGTTTAGCACCTGCCTTTGGCCCAGGGTGCGATCCTGGAGACCTGGGATCGAATCCCACATCGGGCTCTCGGTGCATGGAGCCTGCTTCTCCCTCTGCCTATGTCTCTGCCTCTCTCTCTCTCTGTGACTATCATAAATAAAAAAAATTTTAAAAAAAAAGAAGTTAAACTGAGCATCTTTTCATAAGCCTAAGTGTGGTTAAACGAGCATCTTTTCATAAGTATGTGGTTTTTTAGAGATTTATTTATTTTTTTGAGAGAGAGCATAAGCATGCACACATAGGAGGAGAGACAGAGCAAGTGAATCTCAAGCAGACTCTCCACCCAGCATGGAGCCTGATTTGGAGCTCACTCCCACAACCCATGAGATTATGATCTGCACCGAAACCAAGAGTCTGACACCCAACTGACTGAGCCACCCAGCACCCTATTTATTTTTATGAAAGGCTTGATCATGTCTTTTGCCCATTTTTAAAAATATTTTTATTTTTTATTTATTTTTTTTAATTTATTTTTTATTGGTGTTCAATTTACCAACATACAGAATAACCCCCAGTGCCCGTCACCCATTCACTACCACCCCCCACCCTCCTCCCCTTCTACCACCCCTAGTTCGTTTCCCAGAGTTAGCAGTCCTTACGTTCTGTCTCCCTTTCTGATATTTCCCACACATTTCTTCTCCCTTCCCTTATATTCCCTTTCACTATTATTTATATTCCCCAAATGAATGAGAACATATAATGTTTGTCCTTCTCCGACTGACTTACTTCACTCAGCTGCCCATTTTTTTTTAATTTGGTCATCTTCTACATATTGATTTGTAAGAGCTACTATGTTAAATAAAGTAGTCCTCTGACATATTTGTCACAAACTCTTTTCAGTTTATTATTGTTTATTCATTTTTTATAAAGATTTTATTTTATTATTTAATTTTTTTTTTTTTTTTCTGATAGTCACACACACACAGAGAGAGAAAGAGGCAGAGACATAGGCAGAGGGAGAAGCAGGCTCCATGCACCAGGAGCCCGACGTGGGATTTGATCCCTGGTCTCCAGGATTGCGCCCTGGGCCAAAGGCAGGCGCTAAACCGCTGCGCCACCCAGGGATCCCAAGATTTTCTTTTTCTTTTTTTTTTTTTTTTAATTTTTTTTTAGATTTTATTTTTCTATTCATGAGAGACAGAGAGAGAGGCAGAGACACAGGCAGAGGGAGAAGCTGGCTCCCTGCAGGGAGCCCGATGTGGGACTCGATCCTTGAATTCCAGGATCACGCCTTGAGCCAAAGGCAGATGCCCAACTGCTGAGCCATCCAGGTGTCCCTGTTATTTTACTTTATTAATGGCATTTTATAGCTTTTGGCTTTTGTGTGGTCCAAAGGTTTTAACTAGGGGTGCCTGGGTGGCACAGTTGGTTAATCGTCTGCCTTCAGCTCAGGTCATGATCCCAGGGTCCTGGCATCGAGATCCGAGTTGGGCTCTCTGCTCAACAGGGAACCTGCTTCTCCCTCTCCCTCTGCAGCTCCCCCTGCTTGTTCTCTCTCTGTAAAATAAATAAATAAAATCTTTTTTTTTTAAAGGTCTTAACTAGGGCAGCCTGGGTGGCTCAGCGGTTTAGTGCCGCCTTCAGCCCAGGGTGTGATTCCGGAGACCCAGGATCGAGTCCCACAGTGGGCTCCCTGCAGGGAGCCTGCTTCTCCCTCTGCCTGTGTCTCTGCCTCTCTCTCTCTTTCTGTGTCTCTCATGAATAAATAAATAAATAAATAAATAAATAAATAAATAAAAAAATAAAAATAAAAATAAATAAAAGGTCTTAACTAGAAAAAGGACACAATCAGATTCATAATAAAAAAGAATGCTATGTGGGAAATGGATTGAAAGAAATTAGTATGAAATAAGAGAGGAATTCAAGAGACTAGTAACTGAGGCTGTTTGAATAGTTAGAAATGATGGTAAGTCCAACTGGAATCAAGGAGGATGTGGGGAAAAGAAAAGTGAAGTGATGTCTGGTTGGTTATGCATTGAGGGAGAAATTCAACTGCACTCCCTCCTTAAAATCCAGAAGGAATCTGTGAAATTCTTATGAAAAATTATTTCTGGGGGGGTGCCTGGGTGGCTCAGTGAGCTGAGCATTCCAACTCTTGGTTTCACCTTAGGTGGTGATCTTGAGGTTGTTGGATTAAGTCCTGCATTGGGCTCTACACTCAGCAGGGAGTCTGCTTGTCCTTCTCCCTCTCCTCCTCTCTCTCTCTTAAAATAAATAAATAAATAAACAAATAAATAAATAAAATAAAATAAATAGTTTTGCTTAAGCTGGCTGAAATTGGTTTCCACCACTCTTACACAAAGTGCCTTAACAAATATCTCCATCAAAACCATATACAAATCGGGGCACCTGGATGGCTCAGTCAGCTAAGCATCTTGCTTTGGCTCAGGTGATGATCTCAGAGTCCTGGGATGGAGCCCTGCACCGGGTTCCCTGTTCAGCAGGGAGTCTGCTTCTCCTTCTGTCCCTCACCCTGCTCATGCTCTCTCTCTCTCTCTCTCTCTCAAATAAATAAATATTTTTTAAAAATTGTGTAAAAATCAATGTGCTACTCTTGACTAAGGAATCCTAACAAATTTTCCAAATATTTGAAGAAAAATAATCCAGAATGTATAGTATTTTAATTTAACCTATAATCCAAAGTGGATCTAAATATAACATTTTTGAGTGATATCAGAAACTGGCCAAAGTTGTTCCTCTGGCTTTTCCCACATTCTCCTGAATACCCAAGTTGTTGCTCCGGCAGTGAGGTTTCCGGGGTTCACACACACTGATCATTACTCACATAGTAGCTTCTCCTTTTGCAGGGGGTCTGGTATCACATCTTCTCTTTCTCCAAAAAGCCACTCAGCCCATATCGAGGATTATTCTTCCGAACATGCTGGTGTGAAGCTGAGTTTGGTAAACTGCCTCTCTGAGCTACAAATATGCAATTTAATTAAAGGTACTGGAAGGCTGGTTCATCATCTGTAACATCTAGATCAATACCAAAAGCATCACTACTACCAAAACTGCCCCTACGTCTGTTAACACCCATCACCGCCACAGGCCTTTACAATGAATACATTCCAAAGAGAATACATTTCCAAAGAGCTTTCCATATTCCAATTTACATGAGTTTAAGCATCATTTTCTCCATTGTACGGTGAGGAGAGACTTGAGAAGCAGCATGCCTGTGTCTCTGCCCCACCCCCCCTCTCTCTGTGTCTCTCATGAATAAATAAAATAAAATCTTTAAAAAAAAAGTTAGAAATCTTTTTTTTATTTTTTATTTTTTTAAACTTATAATAGTCACACACAGAGAGGGAGAGAGAGAGAGAGACAGAGACAGAGACAGAGACAGAGACAGAAGCAGGCTCCATGCACCGGGAGCCCAACGTGGGATTTGATCCAGGGTCTCCAGGATCACGCCCTGGGCCAAAGGCAGGCGCCAAACCGCTGCGCCACCCAGGGATCCCCAAAGTTAGAAATCTTATGGGCAGACAGTGAGACCTATGTAAATGAAGAAATAGAGTACATTCATAGATCGCAGAACTCCCAAAATATAAGAATTAAAATTTAATAAAAAAGGATCGCAGAACCCAACATTGGAAAACTCTCATTTCTTGTGAAATTTGATCTGCAGATTCAATGCAACCTCCATTTTTTTAAAAACATCTCAAGCTAATTCTAAAATTACACGGAAAAGGCAAGAATGGCCAAGAGACTTCTGAAGGACAGAATGGAGGATGTGTCTTTGCAGATCAGTAAAACGATTTCGATGCCCTACGGTGAAATTAAGGAAGAGTGTGTGGCCTTGGTACAAGGACAGACAGGTCCTTGCCTACACAGGCCCTCAAAAGAGGTGATATAGCACATCAATGGGGAAAGGAGGTACTTTCCCCTTCATCTTTCCCTCGTGGCCCTAGAAAAATCTGTCATTAGTGTATCCAAGTGTAACTCTCGAGTTAATCAAACAGTTCACGAAGGCAGAAAAGGCCATGCTGGGTAAGAATGAGATAGTACCTTTAAAGTAGCCATAGTATTGAAGATGATGGTACATAAAGTCTTCATAGGGATCAGGGCAAGTCTGTGAAAGGAAAAGCCATCTCCATCAGCAAAGTCCTTCCAAACCGTTCTTGAGTCCCCAAGGACTTGCGTCAACAAACCAAGTGAGCGACATTCATGCACGTTATTCTATCCTGGGGGCTCAAGATCTCCTGCCGGAAAAAGGCGCCACCAGAATATACCTTCTGATCTAGCAGTACTGGATTTCTGTGGAGTTCCCGGAGAGGGAGTGTACCGACCTCCTGCTTTAGCTCTGTTTCCAATGCTGGGAACATGTTTACTTCCGCATGGTTTGCTGAAGATGAGTCCGTGACACCGGCATCCAGCCACAACCCCTGCCCAACTTCCAAAAGGGCAGCTGATTACACAGAAGCTAAAAAAAAACAAACAAACAGAACGGGACAGCTGAAAAAAATTTTCAGGAAAGCCTGCCGCGTCGCTCCCTCGGCCCGGGCAACCCAGCCTCTCGGGCGTGCAAGCCGCAGGCTCCGGGCACCTCGTCCGAGGCCCCGGGCGCACACCTGAGCAGTGAGCGAGGGCGGCCAGTCCCGCGGCCTCCGCCTCCCGCGGCGCCAGGACCCTTGCGGGGGTGCCATGCTTCCCTCTCGGAGGAGGGAGATGCCCACCACCAGGACGCAACAGGAAAGTGAAAGAAATGGGGACGGAGGGATCCAATGGAGCCGCCTCGGAGGAGATAAAGGAAAGGTCAGGGGGCCGGACCGTGGGCCCTGAAAGTGGAATTCAGGGGCTCAGGGTTTTCTGGTCGCGGGGAAGGTGGTGAGGCGCAGTTTCCCTTGAGTCGGAGAGGAGGCGTAGATTGCCTAGGAGGGCAGAGGGGAGGAAGGGTGCGAGGCCTCCGCTCCCCGGCCCGTCTCGCGCAGCAGGGGTGTGCGCGGCGCCTGCAGCGGCAGAGGCCACCGCACGGCGGGGACAGCGGCCCAGCCCCGCAGCCCGCGCAGAACACGCTCCCGGCGCTCACCCGCCACCGCTTTCCGCTGGGGACCCGGTAGCCTAGCAACCGCGAGGCGGAAGCGGGAGGGCGGGGCGGCTGGACGCTTCCGGCAGCGAGGCCCCGCCTCCAGGGCAAGGGCGTGGGCGTGGCTGTGGAGCCGGGGCGGGTCCCGCGCCGCTGGCCTCTCGAGGTTCCGGAAGCTTTTCTGCCTTCGTACGGTGTTGCAGCTCCGCTTCTGGGTTACCGAATTTGGATTGAATACAAGGCCAGTTAGTGGTCCTCAAAGATGTTCCAGACTTCTTAAGCATCTGACTCCTGGTTGGTTTGAACTCAGGTCGTGATCTTAGGGCCTCCGAGGAGTCGGCTTAGGATTCTCTCTCCCTCCCCTTTTCGTGTTCTAAAATAATGAAATCTTTAAAATTAGGTTAAAACTAGGTAATTGTTAGGGGTTGCTCAAAGGGAGTGGGTTCCCCTCTCCTTTTTAAGCCAGAGAGTCAGGATCTTGTCTCACCTAGTCAAAGAATGAACCCAGGAAGTTCCTGTCTTACTAGAGGGAAAAACCTTGACAAAGGCAAGGCCTCCAGTATCCTCTAGGTAGGTCCTCTTTAGCATATGTGATTTCTTCTGAAAACCTCCCTTTTCCCCTACCCCCAACTCCCAAGTATATTATCAGCCACCCCTCACAACCGCAGCAGCTTTCTGCCCATGTGTCCTGTCCCCATGCTTTAATAAAACCACCATTTTGTACCAAAGACGTCTCAAGAATTCATTCTTGGTCATTGGCTCTTGACCTCACCCCACCAAACCTCAACATTCCTAAACTACATCATTTTGACCTTATATATCACCACCCCATAGCTAGATTTAAAAACTTACAGGAAAACGGAATCCACACATCTTGACCATCAAATTGTCAGATTTTAGAATGCTCCATTCTGGGGTCACCTGGGTGACTCAGTCAGTTGAGCATCTGTCTTCGGCTCAGGTCATGATCTCAGGGTCCTGTGATCTAGCCCTGCATTGGGCTCTCTGCTCAAAGGAGAGCCTGCATCTCCCTCTGTGCCTCTGGACCCCTATGTGCCCTCTTAACTCATGCTCTTTCAAATAATGCCTATTTTCTCACCTTGCCACCCCCCCGCCCTCACCTCCACTGATTCAAGATCCTGTTTTCCTGAGAGTGATCCTTCAGTATTTACACCTGCCTTATGCTGTATTTGATAAGAAAAAACAATTAAGATTGGACTTAAGGGGCAGGCTGGATGGCTCAGCAGCTTAGTACCTGCCTTTGGCCCAGGGTGCAATCCTGGAGTCCCGGGATCAAGTCCCACGTCGGGCTCCCTGCATATAACCTGTTTTTCCCTCTGTCTGTGTCTCTGCCTCTCTCTCTCTGTAACTCTCACAAATAAATAAATAAAATCTTAAAAAAAGAAAAAAAGATTGGACTTAAAATCTTGATTACACAACAATGAAATAACAGGCTTAGAAGAGCAAAAAGGATAACAAATCAGAAGTATAAAAAAAGCTTTATTAGAGCATATGTACAAATTTACAAGGTCAGAAACTGGAGAAATACAAAGAGCTTTAAAACACAATTTGCCTTTTCTTCAGTTTAAAGTGACTTTTACCTGATTGTGATACAATAGAAAGTACAGAACAGTAAACTGCTTTTTAAATACTGGAATTTTATGGAGAGTACATTCACATAAAAGGGAGGTGAATTTTGGAACAAAGACAATGGAGACACAATACATATAGTGGCTCTTATAACATTTACTGCCACATACATGAGGGGAAATCCTCAAAATTAAAGATCTGAACGCCTGCTGCTGCCTGTAATGAAATCTGAATACATCACTAGTATGTGAAATGACTGAGCTACCAGTTCTAGAATTTGTGAGAAAGAGTTCTCTAAAGAGTGTGGCCATCTGTCAGCACAAAGTAAACACCTCCATATACCTCAGCACTTCAGGGGTGGCAGGCTAGAAGAGGTCAGAGATTCTGAAAATCCCAGTTCAGCAAAATAGAATACAGAGAGCTGCCTTCTTAATTGCACTTGTTCTGGAGTAGAAGTGAATGAGAGAGAGCTGCACTAGGAACTAAAGGAGCCTCTATGAAACAGGAAAATCCTTCACGTATTGTCAGTGAGTCCTCTGCTGAGGTATCACACTCCTGAATCACATGTTTCAGATCGATGAGGTTAATGTACCTGATACGCTGAGTTTGCCAGTGTGAGAATAAAGGCGGCTATGTCAAAGCATTTGGTCAACCTCACCCTTCAGCAAAATAGAAAAATTACATTTCACAAATGTGAAAGCTCTATACATGTATGCTTTTGCCCAGGAAATTCATATGCTCTCCCTCATAACATTTATAGTTTATTGACAACAGTAAAACTCGTGAAGACTCTTAACTGAATGCAAAAAAAAAAAAAAAAAAACACAAAAAAATCGTAATAAAAAAAAACCCTTTCCCCCAAAAACTATGTGTTTGGAGCCATTTTCCTCCTCTTCAGCCTTGCACGCCAATCCTCAGGAAGTGCTTCAAAATTAGCATTCCTCTCTGCCATCCCACTGTGAAGACAACACCAATATATTCTTCATCAAATTTCTTAATTCTGATGGGTCAAAGACACACACAGCCTCTCTACAATTTTATGGATACTTAAGTGCATTGTTTATCTTTATCTACCTCCAGTAACCATTAAAGTCACACTGAAGGATTACAACAATTCTTGTGAAAGTTTTTCTTGGCCCCAAAGAGTTTCAATTCTTTAGGAAAGATATATTTTAACCCTCAACTTACCATCAGGAACCTCTGGATTTTTGAAATTCTCCTTTGAACACTTCTAAATACTTGTAAGGACTGATACCTCAAGGCTTATTCAATCATTTTCAAAACAGATTAAATTCAGATTTTTAAAGATTTTTTTATTTATTTAATTGAGAGTCCTCGCTTTGGCAGCACATATATTTATTTAATTGAGAGAAAAAAAGGGGGGAAGGAGAGAGCTGGAACAGTGGGAAGGGCAGAGGAGAAGCGGACTCCACACTGAGCAGGGAGCCCTATATGGGAATTGATCCAGGGACTCCAAGATCATGACCTGAGCTGAAGGCAGATGCTTAACTGAATGAGTCATCCAGGTGCCCTAAACTCTGATTCTATCCTACAATAACCAGAATGGGTGGATTGGACCCTTTTATAAATCTAAAATAATCTAATTATAGGATCTTTGTGATTCCCCACCTATCATCTTGAAATAGGCTATTTCATCATTATAGGAATTAATCATTACTCAATTCCCAGCAATACTTAAAAAAAAAACCTAAAATAATAGGAAAACAATAATGGAATCACCTACAAGGATGAGGCAACAGTGTAATAAAATGTCACTAATAGCATTCCTCAGTTTCCTTATTGTGTTACCCAAAATAGTACAAAATAGTATACAACCTTTCATGGAAGTAAAGAAGCCTGGAGGCCTCTTCATAGTACCCTCCCACCCCAATATTATTACTATTTTTAAGTAAACTCTATGTCCAACAAGGGGTGTGAACTCACGACCCTAAGATCAAGAGTTGCATGGTCTAGGGACGCCTGGGTGGCTCAGTGGTTGAGCGTTTGCCTTCAGCTCAGGGCATGATCCTGATCAAGCCCCACATTAGGCTCCCTGCAGGGAGCCCGCTTCTCCCTCTGCCTATGTCTCTGCCTCTCTCATGAATAGATAAATAAAATCTTAAAAAGAAAAAAAAAAAAAAAAAGAACATCAGTTATTTTGTAACAGGAACCAAGACTATCTCATTTCCCTAAAATAACACGTGACAGGAATCTTTCAGGTTTTATGATGCTGTAGGCTACAATTCATTTCAGAGTTCATAAGTAGACAAATGCTGAAAGCAGGTGTGTAATAACTGTGGAGAAATAGATACTTTAGGAACAAAAAAATTCCTTATAATAACCATTCCAATTGGTTCATATATCTAAAAATAAAAATGTTCTGAATTATGAAACACAAGATGATGATCCTCTTCCAAATGTTTTAAGTACTGCATTTATTGATGTTACAAGTATAAGAATCAGAAGTAATGATAAGCTAGAACCTATCAGAAGAATGGGAAATATGGCAGCATTATTTGTATGTTCCAAGTCATGCATGACAATCAAACAATTAGTTGCCTTCAAAGAATGTTTCTCAAAAAAAAAAAAAAAAAAAAAAAAAAAAAAAGAATGTTTCTCAGTTTAGCCTATATACCTTCAAAACCAGGAAAAATATCTGAGTTAGCTATGTTTAAATTCCTTGCAAAGTCTCGATAGTGAAGTTGTTCTCCCCTTCCTTTTTAAAGTCTTTTTTAAAAATAAGCTCTGCACCCAATGTGGTGCTTGAACTGACAACCCCAAGATCAAGAGTTCCATTCTCCACTGACTAAGTCAGCCAGGTGCCCCCATCTTTTATTTTTGTAAATCTGTAAAATATTTTTTAAAAAAATTTATAGGAGGGCCTGTTGGATCTACATGATAAAAGGGACATCTGTTTTTCCTGGTATGCTCAGAGTTAAAGACAGTCCTATTCTTAAAAGGAACAATCAGTAGGATAAAGTGTTAAAGCTCTGATGTTTCTAATTTTGAAAAGGGGTTAACCGTAATTTTTACAGGGAAAAAAAATTACTGTGAATTATAAATTTTTAGGAAAGTTCGTACCAAAATATCAAAAAAAAAAAATTAAGGACTGTGATTCAAAGAATATGACTGCTACTCTAAAACCTCCCACTCCTCTGTGGCCTCTCTTCTTTTACCTGACCAGCTGCTGCTGTTTCCATTCTTCAATTCGCTTCTGTGCAGTTGATTCCCGGTCCTCTTCACTGGAACTAGAGTTCTCTTCTTCATCTAACTCACGCTGGATACTCTGCCACTTCTTTACCAGAGATGGCATTTTGGTTTTACTCTTCTTTGCCTAGGGCAAAGGTTAAAGATCAGAAAGAAGAGAATACATAAAATACAAACATAAAATAAGAGCCATACAAGATCAAGATCTCTTCTTAGATCTAAGGAATAAGTGGACCTTAAAATCAAAGGACAGAAACACAGAAAATGAATGCCACTATAAGTTCTTGCCAAAAATTTCTACCAACTATAAATGTAATGCTTGGTTAAAAATCTACAAACTAAAAAAAAATTTTTTTAATTAAAAAAAATAAATAAAAAATAAAAAAAATAAAAAATAAAAATAAAAAAAATAAATTAAAAAATAAATTAAAAAATAAAAATCTACAAACTATTAAAAAAATCTAAAGACTTTAAGTGTATTTTTATTAAATGAGATCAGAAAAATTTCCTTTAGCCTCATTATTCTACAGAATTCAAAACTGTTGCCCTGGTCTCAGAATTAGTGTTTCCTTTGGCAAAATTTAAATAGATGCCAGGTTCACATCAAGTGAAAAACAGAGCTGAGAAATAAATGGCCAGCTTTTCTGGAAAAAGCAACATAGTCAATGATAGCAGATATAAAATATAGCACAGAGTTACATCAAATATTAATATGATTAGTTCTAAGATATTTTATTTTTCTTCTTTTGGCTCATCTTCATTTTCTTTTTCTCTCTTTCATTCATTTATAGGAGACAGAGAGAGACAGAAAGACAGAGAGAGATAGGGAGAGGGAACACAAGCAGGGAGGAGAGGGAGAAGCAGGTTCCCCTTGGGCAAGCAGGGGAGCCCAATGTGGGGCTTGATCCCAGGAACCCAAGATCATGACCTGAACTGAAAGCAGACGCTTGACCAACTGAGCTACTCAGGTGTCCTGCATCTTCATTTTCTAACTGTCTATAATATGTACTTTCTTTTTTTTAAATGTTATCATTTATTTATTCATGAGAGACACACACAGAGAGAGAGAGAGAGAAAGAGAAAGAGAGAAAGAAAGAAAAACAGGCAAAAAAAGAAAAAAGAAAAACAGGCAGAGGGAGAACCAAGCTCAATGCAGGGAGTCTGACGTGGGACCTGATCCCGGGTCTCCAGGATCACATCCTGAGCTACAGGCGGCGCTAAACCGCTGTGCCAACAGGGCTGCCCTAATATGTACTTTCATAGCAAAAGCAAAACAACAAAAAATACTTGTGATACTTATAAAAGTAGAACTGTATATACACCCAACATGGTTTGCTCTAGCACTACCTTCAGGCTCCTGATCAATGGCATTCTAGCATAGAGACCTTCCCTGACCCTCTCTGAAACAGCACCACCTCCCAAAGACCAACTTTCTGTCCTCTAACACTGCTTACTTTTTCTCACTGCATTTTGAAGCACCCCACTCGCCCTTCTCCAATCCTCAAGAACAGAATCTCCAAAAAACAGATTTGTTTGATTCACTACTGAATCCCAAGGTTCTAAGGAGAACATCTGATAAATTGTTTGCACTAAAAATATACTCGACCTGAAACTAATGTAACATTGTGTCCCAATTATACTTCAATCAAAAAATAAAACCCAAACCCGTTGAATCTGTGATCAGTTATGTGAAATTCAAGAACTATTGTATTAGACATTGAAAAAAATCAATTTTTATCCCTGTATTTTGAAGACCAGTAGAGCTGTGTGCTTGAAGGCCTGACCAAGTCACACTATAAACATGACAGGCAGGCAGCTGAGTGGTACAAGTGTGATTAACTGCTGCTCTGCATACTGGATAGGGCATGGGGGCCCAACCTATTCTTCCTGCCTATACTTGAGAGAGATTTCTTAAGTCCCCCCAAATCTGAGAAAATAAGGATATTTTCAGTCTGTCTTCTATTACTTGGCTCCCTATTCAATACTCTATTTTTTTTTTTATTTTATTCATTTATTCATGAGAGACAGAGAGAGAGAGGCAGAGACGCAGGCAGAGGGAGAAGCAGGCTCCATGCAGGGAGCCTAATGTGGAACTTGATCCCAGGTCTCCAGGGCCACAGCCTGGGCCAAAAGGAGGCACTAAACCGCTGGGCCACCCGGGCATCCCTGGATACTCTATTTTGATTATAATTCACAGTTCTTAATTTTCTGGGGAAATGAGTGCCTATATGCTGTGCTTACACCTTTAGCTCCACACACCTTCCCACATTCCAGTCAGTCATTTCACCTGTGGCACAACCTCAACACACTGGATACACACCCTTCCAATAAACTCCAAGACAGCCCATTCTGGCTTAGCATGGAACCAACTGAGTAAAAAGAAACATGAACTTATAATGGTCACATGTGCACACAGGGCAAGTTGAGGTATAACTCACTGAACACTGGTAAACAGGCTCAAAAACCAAAGCTCTGAGTAAAGTCAGTGTGGTTTCATTTGGACTTCTATAGAGTTTTGTGGGGAAAAAATTTTTTTATCACACTTAATTCCCATTGGTCATAGGAAAATTAGTTATGTTTTAGAAGTTATTTATTGCCAATCACATTCAAACCCATAGAGAGTTGCGCTGCCTGTTTAAGCACATTTTCATAGGGAAACTTTGCAGTCAGATGAATTAATCTAGATTGAATAGTTAGGACTTGGTTTCTAGTTTCTTTTTTTTTTTTTTTTTTTTTTTAAGATTTTATTTATTCATGAGAGACACACACAGAGAGAGAGGCAGAGACACAGGCAGAGGGAGGAAGCAGGCTCCATGCAGGGAGCCTGACTTGGGACTTGATCCTGGGTCTCCAGGATCAGGCCCTGGGCTGAAGGCAGGGCTAAACCACTGAGCCACCCGGGCTGCCTGTTTTCTAGTTTATTTTCTAGTAAGCTGCACATAAAACTCTTCAGCAAAGAAGACTGAAAACATATATTTCAAGTATTTTTGGACATTTGAGACATTAAGCATATTTTCCTTTTTTTTAAAGTAGGCTCTATGCCCAGCATGAAGCCCAAGATGAGGCTTGAACTCACAACCCTGAGATCAAGAGTAGGACGCCTAAACTAAAACTAAGCCAGCCAAGCACTATTTTATATTCCTTTAAAATGGCCTGTATTCAACAGAGATAGGCCATTACTTATTTTAATAAAGTATGTAAAAATGATATATTAACAAGTTACAATTCTGGATTTTCCAAACTATTATTTATAAGACCATAAAAGCATGATTGGCTAAGAAATTACTTACTCCATGAAAAGAGGAAGCAATTATCTCTGGAAGGTTGGAAGCAGAGTGTCAAGAGTGTCAAGAAGGCTTCACAAAAAAATGATTCCTGCGAATTAGTTGTTCTAACATTTAATTGTGGGCAGCCTGGGCGGCTCAGAGCCACCTTCAGCCCAGGGCCTGATCCTAGAGACCCGGGATGGAGTCCCACATCCGGGCTCCCTGCATGGAGCTTAGCTTCTCCCTCTGCCGGTCTCTGCCTCTCTGTGTCTCTCATGAATAAATAAATAAAATCTTAAAAAAAAATCTATAACATTTAATTGTGTAAAGAACAAACAGTCGTGGAACTGATGGACAAAGTAAAGACATGGAAGTGATAAACAGTATTTTGGTTCAGGAGAACTATATATGCTTTGGTATAGGGCTTGACAGTCTAGTCGTTGTCTTAATTCTTATTATTGAGTTCTATAATATTCACTTCGTTTCCAGATAATTTCTGAAACTATGGTACCAACTTGGACAAGTGGTTTAATCTGGAAACATTGTCTATTTTGTGTGAATGCAATAACCCATTCAAAAAGGTTCCTTGAACCAAGGTAAGGCAAATGAATTTGCCTTGTTGACCACTAGGGCAAAAGATTACAGTTGAAGCAGACAATAAATAAAGTACCAACACAGAGGATAAAAGCTGATAAAGTTTCTTTGGGTGATCAGGACATTCAAAAGTACCCATGATTGTGATGTGACAGCAGAAAGATGGCAGACTATGAAGCTTCAGGCCCTGCTTCTTCACCGAAACACCACTATAAACAAATACAAACTAAGATGGCTTTAGGAGACGAACTGAGAATCTACAGCAACCAAGAGAATATTCAAACAAGAAGCCTCACTTCGGATGCCTGGCTGGCTCAGTAGGTAGAGCATGTGACTCTTGATCTTGGGGTTGTTAAGTTCAAGTCCCACACTGGATGTAGAGATTATGTAAAAATAAAATCTTAAAAAAAGAAGAAAAGCAGCAGCAGCCATACTCAAAACAATACAAAATTGTGTGGCATGTTTGCTTGCCCTTGCACCACCCTCTCCCACGTCGTTGGGGAAAAACAGCCAATTCTCAGTTATCTCCTTCAGGAGGGAAGAAAAAAAGAGTAAAATGTTCTAGCCTGTCTGTGGCTGCCTGAGGGACTGGTTTCTGTATACTGCTTAACCTGGAGCTCAAGCAGGAATGGCAGCATGTTTTGCACCTCTGGTTGGAAGCCATGAAAGGCAGTGGCAGACACTGTAGCATGTGAAAACCACAGGGAAACTACAGTCATGTGGATACTTAGGAGTGAGAGATTATGGGCAGAGGAATACTATACAGCATGTAAAGCTCCTAGGAAAAATGCAGGTGTGAGACTATTAGAAAAATTAAAATTAAATGTATAGAAGGGGATGGCAAAAAAAGAACAAGCACAAACCCAGCGAATACAAATGCCCAGAAAAGGCCCAAAAAGATCTTAGGCCTTCATGCTGGGTGAATTAATGAAGGTCTTTCTACAAATAGAGCCCCGGTACAGAGACTGGAAGAATTGTTTTCTCAAATGCCTAATTTTCGTTTCCTTTTTAAAAGATTGTGTGCATGAGCATACGCGCACACACACACACACACACACAAGGGGAGTTGCAGGCAGAGGGAGCCCAATGCGGGGCTTGATCTCAGAACTACGGGATCATGACCTGAGCTGAAGGCAGATGTTGAACTGACTGAGCCACCCAGGCACCCCTCAAATGCCTAATTTTCAATAAAGAAAAAAAAAATCACAAATCACACAAAGAAACTGGGAATGAAAAATGAAATGACAAAAAAAAATTCATCTCTAGAATACCACCATAAACACATGCTTAAGACTTACTGGACAAAGCTTTAAAGCAGTCGTCTTAAATGTGTTCAATCAAGGAGATGAGGAAAACACTGGCAAAGAATTAGTGGAAATCAGGAAACAGAAGACACAGGAACAAAATGAGATTATCAACAAAGATAAAAAAAAAAGATAGATATATATATATATATAAAAAAGCCAAACCAGTTAGCAATTCTGAAGCTGAAAAATTCATAAGCTCAACAGAAGACTCTGATAGGCAGAAAAAAGGATCGATAAAATTTATGGTATGTCATTTGAAATTAGAGTCTGTAAGAACAAAAAAGAAAAAGAATGAAACAAAGAGAACAGAGTCTAAGTGACTTAAAATACACCATTAAGTAGATCAATTTATATATTTGGGGAATCCCAGGAGGATGGAAAGGAAAGAGGAGAGCTTATTTTAAGAATAGCCTTGGGACTTCTGGGTGGCTCAGTCCCTTAAGCATCCAATTGGCATTGACTCAGGTCTTGATCTTAGGGTCATGAGTTCAAGCCCCACATTGGGCTCTATGCTGGAGATGAAGACTATTAAAAAAAAGAAAAAAAGGAATTATAACCAAAAACTTCTCAAATTTAAGGAAGACATGGATAGACATATGCGAGAGGCCTAACAAACTCCACATAGGATAAATCTCTAAAGACTACACTGTGACATAACCTGTCAAAAGCCAAAAGCCAAGGAGAATCTTCAAAGCAGGAAAAAAAAAAAAAAAAAAAGGTGACTCATCATGTACAAGGGATCCTCAATAAGATTATCAGAGGATTTCTGGCAGAAATGGTGCAGACCAAAAACAGGAGGCTGTATTTAAAGTTGGGTCAGGGATCCCTGGGTGGCGCAGTGGTTTAGCGCCTGCCTTTGGCCCAGGGCGCTATCCTGGAGACCCAGGATCGAATCCCACGTCGGGCTCCCGGTGCATGGAGCCTGCTTCTCCCTCTGCCTGTGTCTCTGCCTCTCTCTCTCTCTCTCTGTGACTATCATAAATAAATAAAAATTTTAAAAAAATGTACTCAATATCTATTTAAAAAATAAATAAAATAAAGTTGGGTCAAAGAGAAAAAGAGGTCAACTGAGAATTGTATACCAGCAACACTTTCCTTCAAAATTGAGGAAGACAAGCACTGGGTGTTATGCTATATGTTGGCAAACTGAACTCCAAAATAAAGACATTAAGACATGCCCACATAAACAAAAACTCAGTGAGGTCATTACTGCTTGACTTGCCCTACAAGAAATGCTTAACGCTTTTCTTGTAGCGTTAAAATGCTTAAGAAATTCTTAATTAAGAAATGCTTAACAAATTGAAATGAAAAAATGCCAGTTAAAAAAAAGAAAAAAAGAAAAAAATGCCAGTTAGTAGCTTGTCATTCAAAAATATATAAAGTTCTCTGATAAAGGTAAATATAGGGACATATATAAAAACCAGTATGAGGGATCCCTGGGTGGCGCAGCGGTTTGGCGCCTGCCTTTGGCCTAGGGCGCGATCCTGGAGACCCGGGATCGATTCCCACGTCGGGCTCCCGGTGCATGGAGCCTGCTTCTCTCTGCCTGTGTCTCTGCCTCTCTTTCTCTCTCTGTGACTATCATAAATAAATAAAAATTAAAAAAAAAAGAAAAAAAAAAAAAAAAACCAGTATGATTATGATTTTGGTTTGTTAACTCTTTTTATTCTTCTACAAAATTCAAAAAACAAAAACAAAAATATTAATTATAAATCTATATTAATGGGTATATAATATATGGGTATACAGTATATAAAGATGTAATTTATAACACCAATAATGGAATGAGGGGCAGCTATATAACAGTTCTGTTTGCAATGGAGTGTTATCAGTTTAAAATAGAGTAGTTTACCTTTAGCACCTTATATATAATATCCATATAACCATAAAGAAAATAAACATAGAATATATGCAAATGGAAATAAGGGAATCAAACGTGTCACTGAAAAAATTAAACACCAAAGAAGGCAGTAAGGGAAAAAAATGACAAAAAGCTTTATAAGATATACAGAAAACAAATAAAATGGTAACAGTAAGTCTTCCTCTATCAGTGATTATTAATAAACTAGTAATTTACTGATATAAATGAAAGATCCCATAAGACCCTTGGGTGGGGTCTTGGGTGGTTCAGTGGTTGAGCATCTGCCTTTGGCTCACGGCATGATCCCGGGGTCCTGGGATCGAGTTCCCAGGGACTCTGGGAGCCTGTTCCTCCCTCTGCCTACGTCTCTGCCTCTCTCTGGGTCTCTCATGAATTAATAAAATCTTAAAAAAAAGAAAAAAGGGAAGGGAAGGGAAAGGAAGTCAAGTCTCTAATTAAAGTCATATACTGCCAGGATGATTTTAAAAACACAGAATCGTGGGGTGCCTAGGTGGTTCAGTTGGTTGAGCATCCAATTCTTTTTTTTTTTTTAAAGATTTTATTTATTCATGATAATCACAGAGAGAGAGAGAGAGAGAGAGAGAGAGAGGCAGCCACACAGGCAGAGGGAGAAGCAGGCTCCATGCAGGGAGCCCGACATGGGATTCGATCCCAGGTCTCCAGGATCGTGCCCTGGGCCAAAGGCAGGCGCCAAACCGCTGCGCCACCCAGGGATCCCGAGCATCCAATTCTTGATTTTGGCTCAGGTCATGATCTCAGGGTCATGAGAGCAAGTCCCACATCAGGCTCTGTGCTTGGCACAGAATCTACTTGGGATTCTCTCTCTTCTCCCTCTGTCCCTCTCCACTCATACTCTCTCTCAAATAAATGAATATTATAAAATTAAAAAATTAATAAAATCTTTAAAAAAATAAAATCTTTTATAAATAAGTAAAATAAATCTTTTTTAAAAAATAAATAAATAAAATCTTAAAAAGGGGTGGGGGGATCCCTGGGTGGCTCAGTGGTTGAGCACCTGCCTTAGGCCCAGGGCGTGATCCTGGAGTTCCGGGATCAAGTCCCACATCAGGCTCCTTGCATGGAGCCTGCTTGTCCCTCTGCCTGTGTCCCTGCCCCATCCCCCTCTCTGTGTCTCTCATGAATAAATAAAATCTGTAAAAAATAAATAAATAAATAAATAAATAAAAAATAAAGACAAAATCCCAGAATCCAAGTAGCGATGTTTATAAGAAATTAATTTTCTAAGGACATATACAGGTTTAAAGTGAAAGGTCAGAATAATGTTCCATGCAAATTGTAACCAAGAGAAAGCAAGGATAACAACATTGAGACAAGAGAGACTAAATCAAAAAGTGTTACAAGACATAATGGAAAAAAAAATAATGAAGAATGTTATGTAATGCTAAAAGTGTAAATTTAAGTAAATTAAAACATCTCTTACAATAGTATCCGACAAAAAAAAGAATAAAATACCTGAGAATAAACTCAGTAAAGAAAATAAAGACTCCTACACTGAAAACTACAAAAAAAAAAAAAAAAAAAAAATCAAAGACTTAAATGGAAAGAAACTGCATTCACAGATTAAACAACACAATATTAAAATGGCAACACAACCGAACATATCTACAGATTAATACAGTCTCTATCAACGTCCACTGGCTTTTTTTTTTTTTTTTAAGTTTATTTATTTATTCATGAGAGAGAGGGACAGACAGACAGGCAGGCAGATACACAGGCAGAGGGAGAAGCAGGCTTCCCGCGGGGAACCCGACATAGGACTCGATCCCACTACTCCAGCATCACACCCTCAGCCAAAGGCAGGCACCAAATCGCTGAGCCATCCAGGCATCCCTCCACTGGCTTTTTATGCAGTAATGGAAAAGCTGAACTTTAGTATATGTGCTACTGACGAGAGCACAAAAAGCTTTAAATTCATATGAAATTACACGGTAACTTGGACAGTCAATATTGAAAAAGATATATACGAAGTTGGAGAACTCATAATTCTAAATGCTACTGAATTATATACTTTAAAATGGTGAATTTTACATGAATATTACTTCAATAATAAAAAATTTTTTAAATAGGAACTTAAGGGACACCTGGGTGGCTCAGCAGTTTAGTGCCTGCCTTTGGCCCAGGGCATAATCCTGGAGTCCTGGGATCGAGTCCCACATCGGGCTCCCCACATGGAGCCTGCTTCTTCCTCTGCTGTTTGTCTCTGCCTCTCTCTGTGTCTCTCGTGAATGAATGAATGAATGAATGAATGGGAACTTAAGACAAATTTACTATACCTTATCTTTCTTTCCTTTCTTTGTCTTCTCTGGTGGTGGCATTTTGGGAGCTGGTGGTGGTGGTGGTGGTGGAGGAGGAGGAGGAGGAGGTGGTGGTTCAATAATGGCAGTGGTAGGCACAGCACCTCGGGCCTGGACTGGCTGCAATGTGGGAGCAGTCACTGCCATTGGGACAGAACATTCAGCATAGCTCATAATTGCAGGAGCTGATGCCAGTCCTAGGTAATTTGACTGCAGGCTCATTCCTCTGGCTTGATGACCCATTCCTGTTGCCGGATGGCTAACTGATATTGCCTGGTGTCCAATCCCTGCAGACTGGTGTCCAATCCCTGCTGCCTGGTGACCTAACACAGAAAACACAAAATGAAACTGTAAGGACATTGTGACAAAGCAAAAACAAGGAAAAGATGAAAGAGAGAAATGAGGGTTAGATTACCTACAAAATGACATCAAAATGATACCTTTTCCTCAAAAAAAAACTTAACCACAGTGGGAGGCCTAAATGGCTAAGCTGGTTAAGTGTCTATCTTTGGCTCAGGGCACGATCCCAGGGTCCTGGGATGGAGCCCTGCATTGGGCTCCCTGCTCAGCAGGGAGTCTGCTTCTCCCCCTCTCCCTCCTTTGCCCCTCTTCCCCTGCTCATGCTCTCTCTCTCTCAAATAAATAAAATCTTAAAAAAATAGCCATGGGGCACCTGGGTGGCTCAGTCAGTTGACTGATTCTTGGTTTCCACTCATGTCATGATCTCCAGATAGCAGAGATTGAGCTCTGCTATGGGGCTCTGTGCTCAGTGGGGAATGTTCCTAAGGATTTCTCTCCCTCAGCCCCTCCCCAGCACTCTGTGCACATGCCCGAATTCTTTCTCAACTAAGTAAGTAAATTAAAAAATATATATATATAGCCACATTTTCTGGTGACAAAATATTTTTGATACTTTAGGAATAAGGTACATTTTTTGGTTGTCTTTTTTCTTTTAAATAAACTCAACCCCTGACATGGGCTTAAACTCGTGATCCCAAGATCAAGAGTTGCATGGTCTACCAACTAAACCACTAAGGTGCCCCAGCATTAAAGTACTGAAACATCAAAATTACTCAAGTCATGTAATCGCACAGAAAACAATATGGGGGATGCCTGGCTGGCTCAGCGGTTGAGTGTCTGCCGTCGGCCCAGGGTGTGATCCTGGAGTCACGGGATCGAGTCCCACGTCAGGCTCCCTGCATAGAGCCTGTTTCTCTCTCTGCCTATGTCTCTGCCTCTCCCTCTGTTGTCTCTCGTGAATGAATAAAAATCTTAAAAAAAAAAAAAAAAAAAAAAGATTTATTCATTCACGAGAGATACAGAGAGAGAGAGGCAGAGACACAGGCAGAGACAGAGGCAGGCTCCATGCAGGGAACCCGATGTGGGACTCGATCACAGGACTCCGGGATCATGCCCTGGGCCAAAGGCAGACTCTCAACCCCACCCAGGCATCTCGTGCCCCACGAGTTTTTAAAATGAAAAGCTCTTGGGGCACCTGGGTGGCTCAGTTGGTTAAGTTTCTGACTCTTTTTTTTTTTTTTTAATTTTTATTTATTTATGATAGTCTCACAGAGAGAGAGAGAGGCAGAGACACAGGCAGAGGGAGAAGCAGGCTCCATGCACCGGGAGCCCGACGTGGGACTCAATCCCGGGTCTCCAGGATCGCGCCCTGGGCCAAAGGCAGGCACCAAACCGCTGCACCACCCAGGGATCCCAAGTTTCTGACTCTTGATCTCAAAGTTGTGAGTTCAAACCTGACACTGGGCTCCACACTAGGGGTGGTACCTACTTAAGGAAAACAAAACAATGAAATGAAGAGCCTTTACATGACACCTATATGCCTTTGATGACATCTAAAATTCTGAAACAAAGATAATAGATTATGGAAAACATACTTTAATCACAGTGCTTACCTGTAGCTATAGCTGTTTGGCTGTAGAGTACCGGAGAACTACCAATGGTAGCTGATCTCTGAACTACTGCAGTACTAATTTCTGTAGCTTTTCTTTTTACCGCTTTAGTGGAAGGAGAACTAGAGATGGTAGAATCGACTGAACTCTGAAACAAAGAGAATCTAGTTAGTGGCTAAAAGGCCTGATTAAACATTTTCTTCTAAAATAAAATATGGTGTCAATCATGCCCCAGTCTCCCAAAACTCTTCAAAAGGCCAAATGGTATTTCTCACCTGGCTAGTTACAACTGTGGTCTGTGTTGAAGGTTTCAATGGAGTATCCTCCTCTGTTCCTGGGGCAGGAGGCTCCTCACTTCCCTCATCCTCCATCTCTACCTCCTGGATCTCACCATCTTCTACAGGAGGAGGGGGAGGAGGGGGGGGAGGAGGGGATTCTGGGGGGGGAGGTGGGGGCGGTGGCATTTCCAAAGGTAATGGAGGTTGAAGCACAGGCACATTTGACTGAAGGAGGGTCCAGAATGGAGTAAGTGGCATGAGTGATGAAGAAGAAACTTGCCCAGAAAAGGACTCTTTACAAAGAGAACCTATGAAAACAAACATAAGTCAGGGAAAAGGCAATATAAAAAACTCTGTGCCTTACATTCACAGCAATGTTCAAGTGACTAGTGATACAAAATCAGACCCACAGGCCATCTATTCTACATTAAGGTCACTGAAATATTAAGTAATTCAATTCAAAAATGACTACCATGGAAAGATGAATTTATGAACTTCACAGTTAGCACTTGCCCCAGCTATATTATGTACTAGTCTTTTGGTCCAGATCTATGAATAAATAAATGAAGCACACCACATCAATTCAATGAGAAATTTGGTCATCTGAACCTAAGTTTTTTATTTCAAACATTCAGTTTCAACACACACAAGTAGAAGGCAACACTCTGGGTCTTTTTTATTTCAAGAGAGAAGAGGGGAATGAATAATGTATGTTTGCAATACTGATCCCATGTTATTTTTTTTAGTGAGCCAGATAACTGATTGGGAATGACCCAGATAAGTACCCATTCAAAACACCAGTTTTGAATTCTACCTACTTTAATTAATTTGGATTACAAATTTTTAAAAATCCACTTACAAGGTGCTCTTGTCAACTCTATCATTCCTTTGCACCTTTGTATGAATTATATTTGCTAAATCATAGCAACACAAATCAGGAAGGGTAATTTTTTTATTTCTGTAATGAGAAAAGGGAAATTTAGAGCAACAAATCTTCAAGGTAAGTAACTAAGGCACACGCAAAAGAGGTGTTTGAAGATACAGAGAATCTGAAATTGCTGCTAGAGTCTAAGTTAAAAAATTATAGCTCAAAAGCTGCAGGACCAGCTTTCTTCAAATTCTGCAAAAGCCAGTTCATCATTGTCCTTTCTCTCTCCTGGGAAGAGCTTTAAGGGTTAGAGAAAATAGGAGGATATACTTACTTGTAGCCTTCCCCATCCCTCTTTATCGTCAATAGGGAAGTTTCACAATATATGGGACTATTAGATATATATCCCAGGAATGCTGAAGGGAATTTTCTCCCTAAAATCATAGAATTTAGGAGTAGAAGAGATATGAGAAATCATCTAGTTCAACTCTCTCACTTCAAAGGTAATGAAACCCAGGAGGGAAATGACTTGCCCAACATCATATAGCTCTCAGTGGCCAGGTCTGACTCCTAGTCTAGTGATATTTTACCAGGAAGTCCTCATAAAATCCCAGGGGTCTAAAAGCTTTAGCAATCACAGTTGAATCAATCTCACTTCTCATGGAATAGAGTTCCAAATGAATCAACTGTTAAATTTCATGGTCAAAAGTAGTGGGTTAAATAAAGGCTCTATAACAAAAGGCTCCACAATAAAGATTGAATCCTTTACCACCTTAGTTGCCTCAAAAAGCACCACACTGATTCTCAATAAGGTAAAACCAAAGCCACCATAAACCATTTGGCTTTTAGGATAGTTTTAGTTTCTTTGAAACAGATAAATAATACATTATGTAAAAGACTTCAAGATGATGATTCACAAGGTTACTGGAATTATTTTGAGAAGTTGCTTACTCAGTAAAAGAAAAGAGCACTGAAAAGAAAGTACCAGAAAACAGGAATGTAGTTTTCCAGCTAAAAAGACTTCAAATGCCTCATTAAACTTTTATATTTGGTCATATCTAATATGAATTTGCACACTAACTTTTAGACAAATAAAGTCTAGGTATGACCAGGCAGTCTATTACATATAATAGAACATCAAGATTACATAAATAATAAATAACGAGAAGATAATAAATAACGAGGATTAATAACAAACTTCCTTCCTACTAAACTTTCAACAGCATTTGGTAGGTAATAAAGTTGAATTTTACGTATTCTCATCTGGAAAGATAATGCAATGGATATAGTCAGGATAGTAATTTGTTGCTATGCAAAGCAACTCAAGGAAATACAGATTTCAAGGTTAATAATGTGGTTTACAACCTCCAGCAAAGATAATGAGAATTAAACTTTGTGTAAATAGGAGATAAACTAGACTTGACAAATTTGGCAGCAAATAGGAAGCATTTTTGGTTAATATTTGAGTCCCATACTAAGTTTGCTGAAAACACAAAAGCTGTGTCTTAATAATTATCTTCTTTATCTTAAACGTAAAGAACTTAAGAAATCTCCATCTGAATATCCACAGATGTCCTATTACATGATGCTTCTCTTGGTTTCTCAATATAACCTATTTGGTATATTTTGCCATTTAAGAGAACACTTAAGCCTGAAGTCCAAGGAGAGATTAAAAGTAAACACAGCTTGGGCAGCCTGGGTGGCTTAGAGGTTTAGTACCACCTTCGGCCCAGGGACCCGGGATCGAGTCCCATGTCGGGCTCCCTGCATGGAGCCTGCTTCTCCCTCTGCCTGTGTCTCTGCCCTTCTCTCTCTCTCTCTCTCTCTCTCTCTCTCTCTCTGTGTCTCTCATAAATAAGTAAAATCTTAAAAAGTAAACAGCTTTTATTTTTTATGCTAATAAATTTGAAAACTACAGACTTAGAATAGTGTGGGGACATATTTTTGAGCTCTTCAAGAACCTACTTTTTCTATGCATCTTTGTTTCTATTTGTAGGCAGGCTTCCTTTATTGGTTTCCAATATTTCTCCAGAGAAAATTTTTGCTTAGTATTTTGAACCAAGAGGCCAGTTTAGCAATTTAAGGGATTATACAAAAAATAATTCCACAGACTTTTGAAAAGAAGCGAAGTTTAACCTAAGTGACAAAATCTAACAAGAGAGATGTATTAGATATCTTCAAATCTCACTTGTCTTTAGAGACAGGACATTAATGAACAAGTTATTAAAAATGAACGGAACTTGGAAGCTTCCTAGTTCCCCATAACATAGTAACTTTTCTTCTTTAAAATATGGTTTTAGGGATCCCTGGGTGGCGCAGCGGTTTGGCGCCTGCCTTTGGCCCAGGGCGCAATCCTGGAGGCCCGGGATCGAATCCCACATCGGGCTCCCGGTGCATGTCTCCCTCTGCCTGTGTCTCTGCCTCTCTCTCTCTCTCTCTCTGTGACTGTCATAAATAAATAAATAAAAAAAAAATTAAAAAAAAAAATATGGTTTTAACCATTGCTGGGATGACAAACAGATCATATTTTAAAAACTTTACAGGCTTAAAATAGCCATCAGAAATGCTCTTAAATCCCAAAGACCTTAGTACGAGATTTGGGTTTTATTTAAATCAAGTTTATCAAATTTTAGTGTCTCTCATTAAAGAGTCTTAAGAAAAAAAAAAATAAAGAGTCTTAAGAATATAAGCAAATGTATCAGTGGCTTTTTCCTACAGCACAATTAGTTTTGTTTTAATCAGTTATGTCTCCAAGTCTTCCCTTTACCAGACAGTACCCAACTGTGTTTGTTATTAATAAAAACAAAAAACTTGGCTCTAAGGTGTTCACAGAACATGTAAGAGTTGGTAATTCTAGACTATTCAGCTCAGTAACATACAAGGGACATGAAGCAGTGGTCAGGAGTAAAATCGACCACCCAGCACTACCATCAAGCCTCTCTTCAATTTACTAACTACTCTAAAGCAAACAAATCATAAAACCAACTTATTAGACGCATTTATCACTACTACCAAAAGAATGAGGAAAATAATAAAGGAAATCTCTTTGTGAAAATGTTGAAATACCCTAGAACTTTAGAAAATATATTTCTGAAATATGAAGTAGAATGAAATCACCCTTTTGCTATGTGCAAAATCACTGCAGCCAATGTAGGTTTTTATTTACTCATCTGGTAATTACCCCTAGGCTATTAAGAAATTAAGATAAGAAATTAACAAAATCATTTGGTAACCTATCAATTTCATTTGGCACATTACCAACTTCTTGATTGTATTCAGTTGGGTCCCTGATCCCAAAGTATTATTTTTGATAAATAGAAGACAAAAGAATTCAGCTCTTCACACATTACCAACAAATTCCATGTCTTTATCTTCAAAGGTTTATTACTTTAAAAGCCAAACCACAGACTCTTGCTTTATCTGCTATCATTTTTAACAAACAGCCACTAGTTTTTTAGATCAGAAAGGTTGCTAATCATAGTCTTTACTATGCTTCACTCTTCACTTATTTCTGTCATTCCAAGAATGATAGATTGGGGGTGGGGGAAGCGCATCTTCTTCACTAATGGGGAAATCAAGCCACTTCTCTTTAGAAGATCTCTCAGATTCTCAAAATAACTGAGGAGCTATGAAAGCTTTTCATATGTATGTAATGAAACTAAAGACTATGAGAACTTTAAATGGGTTGAGAGCCATCCTGATTGTTTTATACTGGATTACTGTTGGCAATTTGCACCCATTTCTCTGAAATAATGGTCAGTTTCATACCATTTCTTCAGAACATTTTGATTTGTAGCAAACCATGTCTTATTAAGACTAGTGGAGTGATGAGAAAATGCTCTGCATCACTTGCCATCAGGGAAATACAAATCAAAACTACAATGAGATACCACCTCACACCAGTGAGAATGGGGAAAATTAACAAGGCAGGAAACAACAAATGTTGGAGAGGATGCGGAGAAAAGGGAACCCTCTTACACTGTTGGTGGGAATGTGAACTGGTGCAGCCACTCTGGAAAACTGTGTGGAGGTTCCTCAAAGAGTTAAAAATAGACCTGCCCTACGACCCAGCAATTGCACTGTTGGGGATTTACCCCAAAGATACAAATGCAATGAAACGCCGGGACACCTGCACCCCGATGTTTCTAGCAGCAATGGCCACGATAGCCAAACTGTGGAAGGAGCCTCGGTGTCCAACGAAAGATGAATGGATAAAGAAGATGTGGTTTATGTATACAATGGAATATTACTCAGCTATTAGAAATGACAAATACCCACCATTTGCTTCAACGTGGATGGAACTGGAGGGTATTATGCTGAGTGAAGTAAGTCAGTCAGAGAAGGACAAACATTATATGTTCTCATTCTTTTGGGGAATATAAATAATAGTGAAAGGGAAAAGAAGGGAAGGGGGAAGAAATGTGTGGGAAATATCAGAAAGGGAGACAGAACGTAAAGACTGCTAACTCTGGGAAACGAACTAGGGGTGGTAGAAGGGGAGGAGGGCGGGGGGTGGGAGTGAATGGGTGACAGGCACTGGGTGTTATTCTGTATGTTAGTAAATTGAACACCAATAAAAAAAAAAAAAAAAAGACTAGTGGAGTGAAAAATGAGGTTGAAATATCAACAGTTTTCTGTAGACAGGCAGAATAAATCTCCCATTATCATTCCACATAAATACTGACAATTCAGTTACTAATTCCTTAATATTAACTACCATTTATTAGTGGATACACAGCCTTGTCTGTGGAATGAGACTGGTTATAGGACAATCGTTTTGTTAAGATCTAACTGGCTTTATTAAATGATTCAGGAATTGGAAAGCATCCCACCTAGCAAGTAGATGGGAGCATGCATGGGACACTCTTAAAATCAAAATATACTGGCTCATCATTTCAGGTTTTACCAAAGTCTGATATTAATAGTGTGATTTCCAAGCAGTCACTGTCTTAGTTTTCTTCCCTATTAACTCTTACAATTTTATGGCCACTATTTTTTAACCAGAAATGTTATTATGATTTGAATTATTTTCTCCTTTTATGGTATCAACTAATACAAGTCTTTTTTTCCCTTCAAAATTATTTCTCTCCAATTAATACAGGGTAAATTGTCCCACCTGTGGAATTCTCAGAGGATTCTGCAGAATTTGAATCAGTGCCAGTTTTGTCTTTCAAGGTCTGTTTAGGAAGAGTCTCGTCTCTACTTTCTTGTGCTTGGCTTTCTTCCTCCTCCTCCTCACCATCTGGAAACTCCCACTGAGACTCGCCCGACTGTTCGTTTACATAGAAATATCGTCTATGATCCCTAAATTACAAGAAAGAAAACACATGTTTTAAGACCCATTCTCCTACAAAGACACTTCCATTTGGTCCTGTCCCAGGACAGCAGTCTGCTCTCACAGGGACGAACCTCTTCTTAATGGACTGCTATTCACAAAGGCAACAAAGAGCTTTGACAATTGAGGATGAAGAACCAAGGATAATTCAAAGCTATTTGCACTGCCAGCAGCTCTGTGAATACAGCCCTGAGCCCTCTCATTCCAACAGATGACTTAGAAAACACCTCTCACACTTTTTTCTTTCTTTTTCTTTCTTTCTTTTTTTTTTTTTTTTGCCAATGCTTAACAGGGTTTCAAGTTTCATTAACGAAGGGACTCAATCTCCTAGAACACTAATTTCCCTTCCAAAGAAGAGAACAACGAAGTTTGCGAAAGGTGACTCTTCCCCTCTTGGACCGTGGAATTCACATTTCATACTCTTGATATCAAACACAGTGAAAGCTAAAGAGAGGGAGAGGATCTGGGAGCTGAAAAATAAAAGAGCAAAGATTTCAAATAACGAAAAAAAAAATCAAGAAAAGCCAAATATAAAAAGAAATGTTTTCATCTGACCTGCTGGCAGAAGATAGTAATCTTGTTCTTCATTCACATCTTCAGGCACGAAGCTTTCCTTAACTTCACCGAGGTTAATCAGGAGTAGTTGCTTCCAGAGGTCCTGTAAAGCGCACAGAGCTCTCGCATGCGCTTAACCCCCAAGCCCGCCCTACTCCGTGCAACAACACTCTGGAGAGTAAAAACCAGCTTTGTCCATCTTGGGAAAAAATCCGTTACATGGAACACTTTAAACATTGCTTTTTGTTTCTCCATGGCTGGCCCAGACTCTGTAAGTGCTTGCGGTGCTTTGCCTGCCTGGCACCGCTAACTGCAGCTGCTCTCAGTCTCCAGACAGGCTGTCATGTCGTCAGGTGGTGGTGATCACAAATCATGTCTGAGATGTCAAAGGTGAAAGGTGAAAAGGGGAGAAGAGTGCGTACCTGTCCCAGTGGCAGGACCAGCCTTTAGGAGTGGCGTTTATTTCATACTGTTTTAGTTGTTCTGCTGCATCCTGAAGTTTTCGTTTAAGGTAGTTTCCATTAAGAGCCCCTTCCCTCCAGTCCGCAATCCGAGTCTAGAATCAACAAATGGAGAAGTTAAAGGCTTATTGTCAGGAAGCAGAAGTAAAAGGGACATGTTTTCTGGTCCATGACCATATTGCTGGATTCTCACAAGGACAAGAGACCAAAAAAAGAAGAAAGCTGCTCTTCATTTCATAAAAAATCTTGTTTGCTCTGTAGAGTCCTAAAAAAGGTGACTGGACTATAGTACATTTTTATACTGCCAACTCTCCAGTATCTAAAAATGAGTAGCAGTTTTGTTTATCCCTTGGTCTATATTAATTCCTTAGCAATTTTACCTTTGTTTGGTAGATAGTTCAGCCAGTTCAGTAATGTGATTCATAAAAAACAAAGATTCAAAAAAAACCCCCAAAACCCAAAGGTTCAGTCCTTAAGGAAGTCAGCTTCCTATGGGAACTGTTCCTTACTGAATCCTATCCTGCCACGTTATGAACTATGCAAACTACAAATAGGACTCAGAACTTTTCTCCTTAAAAAGATTTATAACCCTATAGCACTTATAAAGTCTTTCAACATTACATGGCCTCATCTGATCACTATCAATAGAATTTTGTTAGAAAACAGGTCCATATTAAAATACATCCCATTCTCTGTTGGTGGAGCATGTGACTCTTGATCTCAGGGTCTTGAATTTTTTTTTTCAGGGTCTTGAATTTGAGCCCCACAATGGGCATAAAGCTTACATTAAAACAGAAAACAAAACAAAACAAAAACACACTTTTTTAAAGATTTTATGAGACAGCCCACACGCATGCACAAGCAAGAGACAGGGATAAGACCTGATATGCTGAGCACAAAGCCCGACATGAGGCTCAATCTTGCCACCCTGAGATCAGGATCTGAACTGAAATCAAGCGTTAGATGCTTAACCAACTGAGCCAACCCCCAATTTTTTTAAAAAAAGACTTTTATTTACTTGAGCAAGGGAATACAAGAGAGAGTTAATGTGAGAGAGCATGCAAGCACATGAACAGGGCGGAAGGCAACAGAAGAGGGAAAAGCAGACTCGTTAAGCAGGGAGCCTAATGCAGGGCTCAATCCCAGGAGCCTGGGATCATGACCAGAGCCAAAGGCAGATACTTTTTTAAAAAAGATTTATTTATTTATTTATTTATTTATTGGGGGGGGGGGGGGGCTGAGACACAGGCAGAGGAAGCAGGCTCCATGCAGGAACCCTGACGCGGAACTCGATCCCAGGTCCCCAGCTAAACTTCTGCGCCACCCGGGATGCCCCAAAGGCAGATACTTATTCAACTAAACCCAGGTGCCCCTCAAAAAAATTTTTAACAACAAAAAAATGTCTATTTTTAAAAACATTTATTCATGAGAGACACATACAGAGAGAGGTGGAGACATGGCAGGAAAGGAGCAGGCTCCATGCAGGGAGCCCGATGTGGGATTTTATCCTGGGATCTCAGGATCACGCCCTGGGCTGAAGGCAGACGCTCGACCGCTAAGTCACCAAGGTGTCCCCAATATATGCCTATTGAAGGTAGTATCACCACACATAAAACCTCAGTATCTATCTTCATTATTACATTTTGCTAATAGTTTTATTTCCTGGGTTGGTGGTTCAAATATGCGTCGTTAAAAAATTAATTAACTAATTAAGTAATTAATTAATTTATTTAGATTTTATTTATTTACTCATGATAGACAAAGCGACAGAGAGAAGCAGAGAAACAGGCAGAAGGAGAAGCAGGCTCCATGCCGGAGCCCAACGCAGGACTTGATCCCAGGTCTCCAGGATCAGGCCCAGGGCGGAAGGCAGCGCTAAACCGCTAAGCCACCCAGGGATCCAATGTTAAAAATTTAAATTTAGGATTAAAACGCATAAGACAAATGCCTCACAAATACAGCATTTTACTCAAATACCAATTATACCAAAAACGGCTAAATTACCTCAGTCTGTAGAAGCAGCACATGAAAGTTGGAGATGGATTGTCTATTAATGCCTAGGAATTCAAATTTACTTGTCAGGGTATTTGCCAGTTCTCCAATCTGAAACTGTAATGTAGGAAAGAAAAAGAGGAAGAAATAAAATTGAATCAGCAATGTATTTTTTTTTTTAAAGACTTTATTCATGAGAGACGAGAGAGAGAGAGAGGCAGAGATGCAGGCAGAGGGAGAAGCAGGCTCCATGCAGGGAGCCCGACGTGGGACTCAATCCTGGGACTGCAGGATCACACCCTGGGCCGAAGGCAGGCACTTACCCACTGAGCCATGCAGGTATCCTGAGCAATATTCTTTGTATTATGTAAAATGTTTCATTTATTCTTAAATATGCTTAAAAAAATGGGTCTGCCTAGAAACAGCCTTTCTTAAACAGCTGCATATAAACAGTTATGTACAGAAGATTCTAGTTTAAATGAATTCACATAACAAGTGACAAATAACAAGTCTAGAGAAATTAAATGCATATGTACTCTGAGACAACACAGGATTCAACAGGTGTAAACAGATATTAAATGACACAACCCCTGATAGTATCCAAATTATCATTTATCCATTACTAATTGCTTACACTAGCTACACACTGAACAAAATTAATTCTCCCAGTCCCTTTCACATGGTTATACACTAGCCAGTGACTGGATAAACTCTTTCAGGTCAAAAGAATGTGTTAAATGGTTTTTACAACAGACCATCCTTTTTTTTTTTTTTTTTTTCAGACCATCCTTAAATAGCCACATACTATGTGATCCCATTCTCATGATATTAGGCTTGAAATAAAATCAGAATCAAATTTGCCCTTGTGTAAGGACAAATAGTTCAGAAAGGAATTAAACTTGTAACTTTGTTTCTTTAGTACATCCAAACTAGAGAAAGCCTATTTGATAAGCTGTTATTGCTTTCCAATGAAGGCTTAACTTTTAAGAAAGCAATTAAGACATTTAAAATTTATCTATAGATTATTTCTCTACAACAAGTCAGTCTTATAATTTAATGTTTCAGCGTGACCTATGACCTTTTCAACTAACTACATAAATGATTTATATATGGAGAGAAGTAAAGATCACTCTTACTACTTGCTAATAAAGAATGTACTTTAATGGTTACCCCCATTTAAAAGTATTTGCTCTAAAAAAAAATAAAAATAAATAAAAAAATAAAATAAAATAAAATAAAATAAAATAAAATAAAAGTATTTGCTGGGGTGCCTGGGTGGCTGAAGCACCTTTTTTTTTTTAAAGATTTATTTATTTATTTATTTATTTATTATAGACAGAGAAAGAGAGAGAGAGAGAGAGAGAGAGAGAGAGAGAGGCGCGCGCAGAGACACAGGAGGAGGGAGAAGCAGGCTCCATGCCGGGAGCCTGACGTGGGAGTCGATCCCGGGACTCCAGGATCACACCCTGGGCCAAAGGCAGGCGCTAAACCGCTGAGCCACCCAGGGATCCCTGAAGCACCTGTCTTACATTCATTCAGGTCATCATCTCAGGGTTCTGGAATTTGGTCCTGCATCGGGCGTCCCCTGTTGAACAGGGAGCCTGCTTTTCCCTCTCTCTCTGCTACTCCCCCTGCTTCTACTCACTCTAATAAACAAAATCTTTTTAAAAATTTTAAAAAATTGTCAAGCTGTATTAATATACATACTTTCAAATCCTGTTCTTCTTCTTTAGGTGCTGTTTGTACTTTTGTCTTTTCTGGAGATTCTTCTGCTTCCATCTCTTTGTCTGAATTCTCGTCTATTTTTTCTGAAGTGTCAGCACCTATTACTATAAAAGAAACCATGTGAAATTAAATCAAAAGGACAAATACATAGCACCCCATATATATATTTTCTTATCCCTGTAGCACATATCTGAAAAAAGTTCTTAGGTCTTTTTCCTATGCTTGTGGTTTTCCTTATTCAAGAAACCCTAATGACTTACCTACCATCTTTATAAAGCCAAAATACTTTAACCTTTATAATCATCTTTCTTAAAATGTCTTTAACATTTAATTCATTTTACTACTGCAGTCTCTGCTTTCCCTTTCTGCCTCATCTGTTTATCCTTTCTAATCCTCTATTCCAGAATACCATTGATTCAATTACTTTTCAAAGCTACGTATCAAACCTAGGATATAAGGGTTCTTTATGAATTGGGTTTTGGAAAAAAAAAAAAAAAAAGCTTTCAGAACAGAGGAACATTAATTTCAAACAACCTAATAACCTCCTTTCTGAACTGATTAAGGCTTGCAGACAGTTTTTTTTCTTGTTTTTTTTAGATTTATTTATTCATGAGAGACACACAGAGAGAGGCAGAAACATAGGCAGAGGGAGAAGCAGGCTCTCTGTGGGGAGTCCAATGTGGAACTCGATCCCAAGCCCCGGGATCATGACCTGAGCCAAAGGCAGATGCACAACCACTGAGCCACCCAGGTGCCCTTGCAGACAGTCTTTATTGGACACACTTACTCTTCTGATTGGTGATGTCTACTGGAGTAAAATATATGAACTGTGTTATCTGCTTACCACTTGCTTACCAAACTAATTCACATATACAATGTAAGATCATTCTGTCATGAAGTTTTCAGTCATTAAAAAAAACAACAACAACAGGGGGATCCCTGGGTGGCTCAGGGGTTTGGTGCCTGCCTTTGGCCCATGGCGCGATCCTGGAGTCCCGGGATCGAGTCCCGCGTCGGGCTCCCGGCATGGAGCCTGCTTCTCCCTCCTCCTGTGTTCTTTCTCTATCATGAATAAATAAATAAATCTTTAAAAACAAACAAACAAACAAACAAACAAACAAACCAGGGGTGTCTGGGTGGCACATGGTACAGGTCATGATCCCGCAGATACTAGGACCAGGCCCTGCAAGGCTCCCTGCTCAGCAGGGGTCTGTTTCTCCCTTACTCTTTCCCTGTCTTCCTTATTTGTGTTCTTTCTTTAAAATAAATAAATAAAATAACCACATTTAAGTTTTTTCTGGACTCTGGTTAATCTTAGATCTAAAGAAGTAACGTGTTTTTAACGTCACTTTCAACAGCTTTTATTAGCCTAAAAGTTTATATCCTAAGTATTTAACCTCATCATATAATGGCCTTGCTTTTTATCATTAATAATCCTTCTGCGTTTTCAAATTGGAACCAACTCCTTCTCTCTTCCATTTATTAGTTTATAATTCATTTGCATATTAAAGATCTTACATTTGGTGGCAGGTATAAGAATTTAACAATTTATAGCACCACTAGAGCTCTAAGACTAGAATATATATACATATTTTTTTATGTACATATTTTTAAAAGATTTTATTATTTATCTGAAAGAAAGAGTGTGTGTGCATGTGCAGGCAGAAGGAGAGAAAGAGAAGCAGACTCCCCATCGAGCAGGGACCTAAACATGGGGCTTGATCCCAGGACCCCAGGATCACTACCTAAGCCAGTTAGATGCCCTACCAATTGAGCCACACAGGCATCCCTAAAATTAGAATATTTTAGAGGGTAATTAGATCTATCAAAATGTATATACCCCTTGACCTAGCAATGTATCTTTAGGAATCTGTACTATAACACTAAAATCTACATAAAGATATATATACACCAGCACGTTTATTAGAGCTTTGTTTTAATCATTAAATATCATAAGAAATACAACCAACAAAGTGAGCACTCAAGTAACTACAACCCAGCTTAACAGAAGACTATCACTGCCACTTCTTAAGTTCCCAATGCCTCTGCCATGTCCACAACAGACATCATCTCTACCTCAATGGTGTAAGTACCTTCCTTTAGTTTCATCATGGATAGATCTTTAAGCACAGTATTTTTGTCCGTTTTCCAACTTACTTTTTAATCTAAACTTTAAGGGCTTTTTTTTTAAGATTTTATTTATTTATTCATGAGAGATATAGAAGCAGAGACACACATAGGGAAAAGCAGGCTCCTGCAGGAAGCCCAACACGGGACTTGATCCCGGGACCCCAGGATCTTACCCTGAGCCGAAGGCAGCCACTCAACTGCTGAGCCACCCAGGCGTCCCTAAGATTTTATATATTTATTCATAAGAGAGACAGACAGAGGCAGAGACATAGGCAGAGGGAGAAGCCGTTCCGTACAGGAAGCCCAATGTGGGACTCAATCCCAGTACTCTGGGGCAGCCCCGGTGGCACAGGGGTTTAGTGCCGCCTGTGGCCCGGGGTGTGATCCTGGAGACCCGGGATCGAGTCCCATATTGGGCTTCCTGCATGGAACCTGCTTCTCCCTCTGCCTGTGTCTGTGCCTCTCTCCTCGCTCTCTCTGAATGAATGAATAAATAAATCTTTAAAAAAAAAAAAAAAAAATCCCAGCACTCTGGGATCACACCCTGAGCCAAAGGGAGACGCTCAATCGCTGAGCCGAGCCACCCAGGCGTCCCAATTTTCCAACTTATATACAGGAAATATTAACATGTTCTCCTGTAGTTTTTTAAATTCAACACTATTGTTTCTTAGATTCATGTTAATATATTAACTGTAGATCATCCATATTTCACTGCCATTTAGTATTCAATTTCAAGAATACACTAGAATTTATCCATTCTATCTTGGACATTTGAATGGCCTTGTACATATTGCTGGAAAATACAAATACAATATTGTTAACAGTGAAACCTGGACATAACTTAAATGTCCATGAATGGAGAATAGTTAAATGAAAATATCTATACCCTCAAAACTATAGAACACTTCTGAAAGAAATTGAGGAAGACACAAAGAGATGGAAAAATATTCCATGCTCATGGATTGGCAGAATTAATATTGTGAAAATGTCAATGTTACCCAGGGCAATATACACGTTTAATGCAATCTCTATCAAAATACCATGGACTTTCTTCAGAGAGTTAGAACAAATTATTTTAAGATTTGTGTGGAATCAGAAAAGACCCCGAATAGCCAGGGGAATTTTAAAAAAGAAAACCGTATCTGGGGGCATCACAATGCCAGATTTCAGGTTGTACTACAAAGCTGTGGTCATCAAGACAGTGTGGTACTGGCACAAAAACAGACACATAGATCAGTGGAACAGAATAGAGAATCCAGAAGTGGACCCTGAACTTTATGGGCAACTAATATTCGATAAAGGAGGAAAGACTATCCATTGGAAGAAAGACAGTCTCTTCAATAAATGGTGCTGGGAAAATTGGACATCCACATGCAGAAGAATGAAACTAGACCACTCTCTTTCACCATACACAAAGATAAACTCAAAATGGATGAAAGATCTAAATGTGAGACAAGATTCCATCAAAATCCTAGAGAAGAACACAGGCAACACCCTTTTTGAACTAGGCCATAGTAACTTCTTGCAAGATACATCCACGAAGGCAAAAGAAACAAAAGCAAAAATGAACTATTGGGACTTCATCAAGATAAGAAGCTTTTGCACAGCAAAGGATACAGTCAACAAAACTCAAAGACAACCTACAGAATGGGAGAAGATATTTGCAAATGACATATCAGATAAAGGGCTAGTTTCCAAGATCTATAAAGAACTTATTAAACTCAACACCAAAGAAACAAACAATCCAATCATGAAATGGGCAAAAGACATGAACAGAAATCTCACAGAGGAAGACATAGACATGGCCAACATGCATATGAGAAAATGTTCTGCATCACTTGCCATCAGGGAAATACAAATCAAAACTACAATGAGATACCACCTCACACCAGTGAGAATGGGGAAAATTAACAAGGCAGGAAACAACAAATGTTGGAGAGGATGCGGAGAAAAGGGAACCCTCTTACACTGTTGGTGGGAATGTGAACTGGTGCAGCCACTCTGGAAAACTGTGTGGAGGTTCCTCAAAGCAGTTAAAAATATACCTGCCCTACGACCCAGCAATTGCACTGTTGGGGATTTACCTCAAAGATACAAATGCAATGAAACGCCGGGACACCTGCACCCCGATGTTTCTAGCAGCAATGGCCACGATAGCCAAACTGTGGAAGGAGCCTCGGTGTCCAACGAAAGATGAATGGATAAAGAAGATGTGGTTTATGTATACAATGGAATATTACTCAGCTATTAGAAATGACAAATACCCACCATTTGCTTCAACGTGGATGGAACTGGAGGGTATTATGCTGAGTGAAGTAAGTCAGTCAGAGAAGGACAAACATTATATGTTCTCATTCATTTGGGGAATATAAATAATAGTGAAAGGGAATATAAGGGAAGGGAGAAGAAATGTGTGGGAAATATCAGAAAGGGATACAGAACGTAAAGACTGCTAACTCTGGGAAACGAACTAGGGGTGGTAGAAGGGGAGGAGGGCGGGGGGTGGGAGTGAATGGGTGACGGGCACTGGGTGTTATTCTGTATGTTAGTAAATTGAACACCAATAAAAAATAAATTAAAAATAAATAAATAAATAAATAAATAAATATTTTTGGATTAATCATCAAAAAAAAAAAAAAAAGAGAAAATATCTATACCACAGAATAATTTTAAATGCTTTAAGTGAAAAAAGTATGTCCCCTAACAATCCATGTGGTTCATCTGTGGCAAAAAATTACATATGCACATGTGTACACTATACATACATACACGACTAGAAAATGAATATAGAGGGAAAGGTTCTAGAAGGATATAGGTAGGTAAAGGACAGCAAAAATAGACCTCAGGGGTAGGGAATAAGAATAGGGAAAAGATTAAGGGAGACTTTTAGATTTCTACTTCGTATTATATATTGTGATTGAAAAAAATTTCAGGGCAGCCCTGGTGGCTCAGTGGTTTAGCGCTGCCTTCAGCCCAAGGTATGATCCTGGAGACCTGGGATCGAGTCCCACGTCAGGCTCCCTGCATGGAGCTTGCTTCTCCCTCTCTTTCTGTGTGTCTCATGAATAAATAAAAATCTTTAAAAAAATAAAAGGCTCAAAGTGTTATCTCCTCCTTTTTGCTAAAGAGGGAACCAAAGAAGGGTAAAGATTTCCCTTTTGTATCTTTCAACTCTGAAAGTTTAATGTAACACATGTATTACCAGTTTCTCCATTTTCTGGAGTCTCCCGTCCAGTTTTGCTAGAACTCCGGCTCGTAGATTCTGGACTTGTAGCTCGAACAAACATCTTCCATTTCCCCCTTTTAGACATAAGTCTACGCATTCCATCCTGAGATGCTGGCTGGCTGATGTCAGAACATGGACTAGACCCTGACACACTACCATCTCCTTCCTCCAAGGCTCGTAACTCTGCCTGTGATGGACATGACAACAAAGTTGGAGTGTCATTAACTGTTTATCAACATTTAAGAATTTGTGAGTACCAAGAATGAGAACCATGTGTTACAAGAATTAAATTCTTTTGAGGATAGAAATATTTCTTAATACATTTTTCCATGAGAGCCAAGCATTATATGCTTGTATTTTATTACTCAGTAAGTTTACTCATGATTGTAGTTAACAATTATCAATTTGAAGGGGATAGATTCTAAGGGATAGGTTCTAGAGATCCACTGAGACAAATTTTCCAATACATGAACACAATAGATAAAGTCTAGCTTAGCTTGTCCCTCTCCATAGCTTAAAATTTTTCAAAAGGGGGAAAGCTTCAAGATATTGCTGTCATAACACCTGTTAAGATTTTGCTCATACTCAAAGTAGCAGATGAAACTGTTTCAAGAAAAGTCAGGACAGAAAATAAGTAAAAATCAACCTCTCAATCAGGAAAGTTTCCTGTGGACCATCTTTTTTGAAAGGGAAGCACATGAAACTACTGGTTCCTCTTAATTTTACAAAGCCCATGTAGTAACTTTGCAAACAATGCCATGGATGATCACTGGAAGTCAATCTATACTTTATTGTGTTAAAAACCAAGTTATCACCAAGAATTTACAATGCTCATTTGTTAAGAAACTAAATAAAAGATACGTTACTCACTGTATCCAGCTATCTTTAAATCAGAGCAATATGAGTATTTATTAGTTGTCAACTATCAAAAGCATCATCAGGAACCAAAAGAACTACAGCTTCATAATTTAAGTTTTTATCGTGTAAGCTTAAACCTATCTAGAAAAAAAGGTTAAGGAAAACATACCAATAATAGTAATACACTGAGCACAATGATACCAGAGTGTAACAGTACTGAGGGGAGAAAAAGCATTTTAAAATACTTACTTTTTTTCTTTCCAAAACAAGCTCCAGCTCAAGGGTATCTTGTTCCTCTTCTTCTTCACTTTCTCCAGATTGAACAACACTGCAAAGATCCTCCTGAGAAGGGTCTTCCATGTTGTCTAATGTAATTTCCTGTGGCTTTACTATTGTTGCTGCTTCTTCTACTGTTGTACTGGTTTCTTTCACTTCTGAAACTGGCTCTGCTTCTTTACAAATTACTTTTCTTCTCCATCTTTCTTCTTCCTCTTTTATTCCCTCAGGCAACAAAGGAGCAAGCAGTGATGCTGCCACCCCTTTCTTCTCCTCCTCACTATTTGAGAGAGCCTGAATTCCTTCATTTACTTCCTATGAAAATTAAAATAATCTCATTTATTAAAACAAAACAAAATCTCACCCAAGTATATATCCAATTGTTCATGCCAGAAATGACGATTTTTCAATCACTGGATATTCTTAAAAACCACTAACTCCCAAAAGGTCAGTACATATATTTGTACCATTCTCTTCACATGAACGTATCATGAACACTGTTTACTTTAGAAAGTACTATTGGACTAGAACCTACTTCTGGATGGGATTCATACATATCCTCCCCTCTATTCTCCAAATCTAAAGGCAGGTTAGCAGAAGCAGAATTTAGGGACACGTAGGTGGCTCAGTGGTTGAGCGTCTGCCTTCAGCTCAGGACGTGATCCTCCGGTCCAGTATCAAGTGCCGCATCAGACTCCTTGCAGGAAGCCTGCTTCTCCCTCTGCCTGTCTCTGCCTCTCTTTGTCTTTCATGAATAAATAAAATCATAGAAAAAAAAAGCAGAATTTAAATAATTAAGATCTGGGGATCCCTGGGTGGCTCAGCGGTTTGGTGCCTGCCTTTGGTCCAGGGTGAGATCCTGGAGTCCTGGGATCAAGTCCCGAATCAGACTCCCTGCATGGAGCCTGCTTCTCTTTCTGCCTGTTTCTCTGCCCTGCTCGCTCTCTCTCTCATGAATAAATAAATAAAATCTTTAATAAATAAGATCTGAGTTTTGTCAATTCAACATATGACTGGATAAATAGCCACCCTCTGTATAATGACAGAAATGCTAGAAAGGTGATTTAGAGGAAAGGGAAATAATTCTAAAATGAAATGTGATTATACTTAAAAGCACCCATTTCCTCCTTTGGGTAATACTTAGTCTACCTCCCTCCTAGAGTTGCAAAGACCAAATTATTCTAAAAATATGTATGTATAGGTTTATTTTTAAGTAAACTCCACACCCAACGTGGGGCTTACACTCACAATCCTGAGATAAAGAGTTGCATGCTCTATCAACTTGAGCCAGTCAAGCACCCCCTGAAAGTACTATTCTGAACTGGAGAAGGAAATGGGAAGCCTTGCCTGCTTGGCTGCTCACACATCTTTCAAATGACCCAATGAGCATGGCACCCTAAGGTTCCAAAAAAACCACTGAACTGGATGGATAACTGTCATAAATGCTACACATTAAATATAAACATTAGATTAAATAAAGCTTTGGGATCCCTGGGTGGCGCAGCGGTTTGGTGCCGGCCTTTGGCCCAGGGCGCGATCCTGGAGACCCGGGATCGAATCCCACGTCAGGCTCCCGGTGCATGGAGCCTGCTTCTCCCTCTGCCTATGTCTCTGCCTTTCTCTCTCTCTCTCTGACTATCATAAATAAATAAAAATAAAAAAAATAAAAATAAAAAAAATAAAGCTTTAAAAAACGGCATTTATTCTATTTTTCATAGCTGGTTGTAAAATATTAACAGAAGGGTTTTTGTATTTAAGATTTTATTTATTTATTCATGAGAGACATGGAGAGAGGCAGAGTGACACAGGCAGAGGGAGAAGCAGGCTCCATGCAGGAAGCCCGATGTGGGACTCGATCCCAGGACCCCAGGATCATGCCCTGGGCCAAAGGCAGATGCTTAACAGCTGAGCCACCCAGGGGCCCAATAGAAGATTTCTATACCTGTGCCAGTGTAACAAATTCTTTAGATTTGAAATAAGCAAATGAAATAAGTTGGTAAAACTAACCTTTTTAACTTCTCGCTTTGCTATCACTGGTCCACTTTTACTACTGGAAACAGAAATGTTTTTCTCTTTAGTATACACGTCTGTATTAACCACAAAATTAGCTTCAGCACCTGTTACAGAACTAAAAACAAACAAAAAATATGTATATATGTACACACACACATATATATACACATACACTTAACAAGACAAACAGAGGCAAATACTATCAACAAAAGAGAAGACTCTAACTTCCAAGTAATTTATGTTTCAAGTCTATTCTTACCTGGGCTGGTAATGTTGTAATCCCTGTACCTGGGTGGCAAGATACTGGGGTAACTCCCAAGTCACTTCATTCGTTTGTGTGTTCCAATAATAATAGCATCCTGTGTTCTCATCCCAGACTTCCTGCCAATCTCCCATCTCAATTCCAACTATAAGAAAATAAAACAAATTTTAAAAACACTTAAAAAGGACAAATTTCTCATCAACAAAACTAAAGAACCACCTACTGAATGGGGGAAGATATTTGATAAATGGTTAATACCTAAAATACAACTTGACGGGATGAGCACTGGGTGTTATTCTGTATATTGGTAAATTGAACACCCAATAAAAAATAAATTTATTATTAAAAAAAAAAATACCCAAAATACAAGGCAGCCTGGGTAGCTCAGCGATTTAGTGCCACCTTCAGCCCGGGGCGTGATCCTGGAGACCCGGGATCGGGTCCCATTTCAGGCTCCCTGCATGGAGCCTGCTTCTCCCTCTGTGTCTTTGCCTGTGTGTGTGTGTGTGTGTGTCTGTGTCTCATGAATAAGTAAATAAACATTTTTCTAAAAATTGGAAAAAAAGAAAAAAATACCCAAATACATAAAAAAAACTTACACAACCACCAAAAAAAATCCAATTAAAAATGACATACAAGGGGATCCCTGGGTGGCGCAGCGGTTTGGCGCCTGCCTTTGGCCCAGGGCGCGATCCTGGAGACCCGGGATCGAATCCCACATCAGGCTCCCGGTGCATGGAGCCTGCTTCTCCCTCTGCCTATGTCTCTGCGCCTCTCTCTCTCTCTCTCTCTGTGACTATCATAAAAAAAAAAAAAAAAAAAAAAAAGACATACAGGGATCCCTGGGTGGCGCAGCGGTTTGGCGCCTGCCTTTGGCCCAGGGCGTGATCCTGGAGACCCGGGATCGAATCCCACATCGGGCTCCTGGTGCATGGAGCCTGCTTCTCCCTCTGCCTGTGTCTCTGCCTCTCTCTCTCTCTGTGACTTAAATAAATAAATAATAAATAAAATATTAAAAAAAAAAATGACATACAAATGGCTGACACATAAAAGATGATCAACACCACTCATCATCAGGGAAATGCAAATCAAAACTACTAGATATTATCCCATATCTGTCAGAATGGCTAAAATCAAAAACAGAAGAAACAACAGATGTTGGTGAGGATGTGGAGAAAAAAGAACCCTCTTGCACTGTTGGTAGGAATGCAAAGTGGCACAGCCACTATGGGAAATAGTATGGAGATTCCTCAAAAAATTTAAAATATAATTTCCGATCCAGAATCACACTACTGGTTATTTATCCAAAGCATATGAAAACACTAGTTTGAAAGGATCATATACACCCCTATGTTTATAGCAGCACTACTTATGATAGCTAAATTATGGAAACAGCCCAAGGATCCATCAATAGATAAAGACATTTATATATATACACATACACACACACACACACCCAATGGAATATTATTCAGACAAAAAAGGAATGAAATTTTGCTATTTATGGGATGCCTGGGTGGCTCAACAGTCAAGCATCTGCCTTCGGTGCAAGGAGTGATCCTGGAGTCCCAAGATCAAGTCTCATATCAGGCTCCCTGCACAGAGCCTGCTTCCCCCTCTGCCTATGTCACTGCCTCTCTCTCTCTCCATCTCTCATGAATAAATAAAATCTTAAAAAAAATTTTTTTTTTTTTGCTATTTACAACAACAGACAGTAGAGAGTATAATGCTAAGCAAAGTTCAGTCAGAGAAAAACAAATACCATATGATTTCACTCCTGTGGAAGTTAAGAAACAAGTGAGCAAAGGGGAAGAAAAAAACAAAAGACAGACCGAGAAAAAGACTCTTAACTATAGAGAACAAACTGATTGTTACCAGAGGGTAGGTAGGTATGGGTAAAATAGGTAATAGGGATTAAGAAATGCACTTATGAGCATGGAATAAGGACAGTATTGCTGAATCACTATATTGTAGACCTAATACTAATACAGCACTGTATATTAACTATACTGGAATTAAAATTAAAAGTGACTCTTTTCCTCCCCAGCTGCTTGAACCTCGGCTGCCATCATGAACACTGTAACTATCCGGACTAGGAAGTTCATGACCATCCGACTGCTTCAGGGGAAACAGATGATCATTGCTGTTCTTCACCCCGGGAAGGCAATAGTACCTAAGCAAGAAATTCGGGAAAAAACAGCCAAAACGTACAAGACCACACCAGATGTCATATTTGTATTTGGATTCAGAACCCATTATGCTGGTGGCAAGATAACTGACTTTGGCATGACTTATGATTCCTTGGATTATGCAAAGAAAAATGAACCCAAACGTAGACTTGCAAGACATGGCCTGTATAAGAAGAAAAAGACTTCAAGAAAACCGCAAAGAGGGATCCCTGGGTGGCGCAGCGGGTTAGCGCCTGCCTTTGGCCCAGGGCGCGATCCTGGAGACCCGGGATCGAATCCCACGTCGGGCTCCCGGTGCATGGAGCCTGCTTCTCCCTCTGCCTGTGTCTCTGCCTTTCTCTCTCTCTCTCTATCATAAATAAATAAAAATTAAAAAAAAAAAAAAACCGCAAAGAACGCAAAAACAGAATGAAGAAAGTGAGGGGGACGGCAAAAGCCAACGTTGGTGCTGGCAAAAAGTGAGCTGGAGATTGGACAACAGGAGGAGTAAGGATTCTGCAGTGGCTTTATCTGTGGTGATTGTGCAGATTTTTTGTGAGAGGACTAATAAACTAAGAACGTTAAAAAAAATAAAAATAAATTAAAAATAAATTAAAAGTGGAAAAAAAAAAAGCACAAATTTCAGATAATTCTGACCTCCTATCCCAAGTCAGCTCAAAGCTGTAACAATCTAACACAGGGTTCCTCCGTAACACTGTTAACTTTTGAGCTAGGGATGCCTGGGTGGCTCAGTGGTTGAGCGTCTACCTTTGGCCCAGGGCATGATCCTGGAGTCCTGGGATTGAGTCTCACATTGGGCTCCCTGCATGGAGCCTGCTTCTCCCTCTGCCTGTCTCTCTCTCTCTCTCTCTCTGTGTCTCTCATGAATAAATTAAATCTTAAAAAAAAAAAAAAAAAAGATTGAGGCTGGATAGTTCTTGTGGTGGGGGCAGTCCTATGTAGTGTTTAGCATCCCAGATTCTACCCACTAGATGCATTAACAATTTGCCACCCCCTGTTGTGACAACCAAAAATGTCCTCAGACATTGGCAAATGTCCCCTGGGGATCAACTCCTTCTCAAATCATCTTTGCACACATGGCTCAAAAAAGCAGTTTGATAGTCCAAAAATATATTTTCAATGCTCCCCTCCCCAATTTCTAAAACAATGGCTTTTACTATTCACTTGACCTAACTCCAACTGGTGAAAAGGGCAATTTTTTTTCTTTTTTGCAATTATTTTTCAAAAGATACAATTATTATCCTAGTAATTCTCAGAGAAAACAGTCCTCCTTATCTTTCAAATAGTGTATTTAATAGGCCAGAATCCTAAAGTCTCAAGCTAAAGGATACAAGCTTTCATCTTTGGGAATCTCAATGCCGCCTACAACACCTTTAAAGATGGCACTTTAGATTTCTTAAAAAAACAAAAAATTAAAAGTCAAAAAATCAAAGGATAAAAAAATAAGTAAATAAAATCAAAGGATTAAACTTACCTCCTGCTAGTGAGCACTGAGTATCATATTGCCACCCTGCTGTTTGAGTTGAGTCTGTTCCATTTGAAGTAGTAGAAGAAAGGGCAGATGTTGTGGATTCCTTTGGCTCTGGTCGAGGTGGAGTTGGAGGTGGAGCAGAAGCTCCTATAGAAGATGCAGGCTGAGGAGCTGTTATAGCATCAATCTCCTTTAGAATGAAAACATTAACAGATGCATTAATAACCTCAAAACCAGAAAACAGGAAATGACAATCACCATTAAAAAAAAAAATTCTACGTGATCAGTTCTCAACTTTTTGAATCAAAACTCTCATCTTCCAATTACATAAAACCTCCCAAACCCTTTAATTATCCATTTTCCCCCTCTGTTTACAAGCTTTACAAAAAGAGAAGAGAGCAGTGGGGAGGACTAAGGAAGAGAGATGGAAAGGGAAAAGAAGGGAGAGGGAGACATTGAGACTGAGAAAAGTAGGCTAACCACCTGGGATCCAGGTCCCAAAGTGGCTTCAGTAACTAAAAATCCAAAAAGCACCACTAACCGCTAGGAAGTTGGCCAATGTACTATCAATATCAGCTGACTGGTTTCCATTCGCCTCTTTAGACTGTGCTGGTTTTTCTGAAACATCACTCTCATCATCATCACTGTCAGCATATGCACCAAGTAAGCACAGACCTCCTAGAAATAAAATGGTAAACAACATCCTTAACAACAATGCCAGTATGCCCCAGAAGTACTCCAAAAAAAAAAAAAAAAAGACATGGTTCTTCAGAGATTTCATTTTTTTTTAAAGAGAATTTATTTTTATTTATTTTTTTTAAAGCTTTTATTTATTTATTCATGAGAGACCCACAGAGAGAGGCAGAGACACAGGCAGAGGGAGAAGAAGGCTCCATGCAGGGAGCCCAACGTGGGACTTGATCCTGGGTCTCTAGGATCGCACCCCGGGCTGAAGGTAGCGCTAAACCACTGAGCCACCCGGGCTGCCCAGAGATTACATTTACTACAGATTAGAATACAACCTCAAAATTAATCATCACTGAACTACCAGAAAGATATACATTACATTATGCATTTAGAGCTAATAAAATCATCCACATAGCCGCTTGACATCCTTCTCAAAATACACACTCAATTTCAATTAGCCTCATACTCTGTCAAAAATAGCACATAGTAGGGGATCCCTGGGTGGCTCAAAGGTTTAGCACCGCCTTTGGCCCAGGGCATGATCCTGAAGACCTAGGATCGGGTCCCACATCAGGTTCTCTGCATGGAGCCTGCTTCTCCCTCTGCCTGTGTCTCTGCCTCTCTCTCTGTGTCCCTCATGAATAAATAAATAAAAGCTTTAATTAAAAAAATAAACTTAAAAACAATAAGTAAAATCTTTAAAAAAAAGCACATAGTAAATCGTGATTTTAGAATTTGTTGCTTTATCTGCCCATCTCAAACAAGCAATTAGGGTTTAGTAGATGAAAACAATGAGTTTTTAAAAAAAATTTTAAGGTTTTATTTATTAAAGAGAGAGCAAGAGCACAAGCAGGGTGAGGGGCAGGGGGACAGAGTGAGTAGCAGACTCCCCACATAGCATGGAGCCTGATGGGCTCCATCTCACAACCCTGAGATCATGACCTAGGCCAAAGTCAAACACTTAATAGACTGAGTTACCCAGGCACCCAGAAACAGAAATTTTTAAAATTAAAATCATTCTGAATGATTTCAAACAAGAAGCATCAAATCATAATAGAATTCAAAGTGCTAGAACCAAAACAGACAACAAAAATCCAGCTAGAACCAATCATCAATGTCTTCCTTAAACTCAAGAGGTATCAGGTATGGCCTCTGTAATGCTGTGCTATGTATGTTATTTCTTTTTGTACCACCTGTGGCACAATTAAGCAAGCACCTATGCTCTTTTTATAGATCATTTTATTATAATAGGTACATTAAATGTTAAACTCCAGCTAAGCTTTCAGCTATCAATAAGACTAAATTTCCCAGTGCTTTGTATCATTCTATGTTCTCAATAAGTATTTGGCAAATGAACAGATTTATCAGGAAGTAGATAAAATCCAGTTTTATCATAATTCCATAGATCAATTCATGGGATCACTTAGAAATAAACATAAATTGCTTCATATAGTAGTTCACATTCATTGCTTCAGTCATTTAAATCCTGCCTTCATTAGTTTTAGTATGTAATTAAATCCTTACACTAAAATACTAATTTCTAAAATATTTAAAACTGATTAGAAAAAAATGATTAGGAAGATTTTTTTTTAATTTTTATTTATTTATGATAGTCACAAAGAGAGAGGAGAGAGAGGGGCAGAGGCATAGGCAGAGGGAGAAGCAGGCTCCATGCACCGGGAGCCTGGGCCAAAGGCAGGCGCTAAACCGCTGCGCCACCCAGGGATCCCGATTAGGAAGATTTTTAAGTGGACATCTGACAGTGTTCCACTTTTCCGGTTACCAAATATTTTATTTCTCATCATTTTGGGGTACATCAGTCAACTTTTCTGATTTTCTGAACAAGAGATAATAATAGCCTTGTAAGAGTAGTAATACAAAAAGAGGCCTTTCTGGGATCCCTGGGTGGCTCAGTGGTTTAGTGCCACCTTTGGCCCAGGGCGTGATCCTGGAGTCCCAGGATCAAGTCCCACGGCTCCCAGCATGGAGCCTGTTTCTCCCTCTGCCTCTCTCTCATGAATAAATAAAATCTTAAAAAAAAAAAAAAAGAGAGAGAGAGAGAGAGAGAGACCCTTCTGTATGAAAAAAATCTGCACTTTAGTATTAACACTGATTTTTTTTTTGGGGGGGGGTAAGGTTGGGGGAAGGAAGAAAGGATGGGAAATTTGTATTTTTACATAAAAACACTTCTTACAGGGCAGCCAGAGTGGCTCAGAGGTTTACTGCTGCCTTCAGCCTGGGGCCTGATCCTGGAGACCTGGGACTGAGTCGGGCTCCCCACATGGAGCCTGCCCCTGCCTCTCTCTCTCTCTCTCTCATAAAGAAATAAAATTAAAAAAAAAAAAAAAAAAAGGTTGCAACCAGGTGAGCTGCATGGAATTTTGATTACAAAATTCCCCAAGCAGGGGTAACTTCCCATGCTTAAAGTTGATCTAACAGTCAATAGGTTTAGCCAAGGCTCCACCTATTCCTTTTTTGCTGTTTAAAGATCTTACTTTAGGGGCACCTGTGGCTCAGTCAGTTGGTTTGATTAAGTGTTGGCCTTTGGCTCAGGATGGAGCTGTCAGGGCTCCCTGCTCAGCAGTCTGCTTCTCCCTCTTCCCCCTCCCCACTGCTCATTCTTGCTTGCAAGCTCGCTCTGTCTCTCTCTCTCAAAAAAAATAAATAAGGGCAGCCCCACTGGCGCAGCGGTTTAGCGCCACCTGCAGCCCAGGGCGTGATCCTGGCGACCGGGAACCGAGTCCCACATCGGACTCCCCGCATGGTGCCTGCTTCTCCCTCTGCCTGTGTCTCTGCCTCTCTCTCTAGCTGTGTCTCTATGAATAAATAAATAAAATCTTTAAAAAAAAAAAAAGATAAGATCTTAAAAATAGAAAAAAAAAGATTTTACTTTATTTGACAAAGAGAACATGCGTGTATATACACAAGCAGGGGAATGGCAGAGAGAGGGAGAAGCAGACTTCCTCCCTGATTGGGGAGCCCAACAAAAGAGGTCAATCCCAGGACCCTGAAATCATGACCTGAAGCACCCCAGATGCTTAACTAACTGACCCACCCAGGCTCCCCTCAATTATTCCTTTTTTCTTCACCTCAGAGCTTTTCACAGTACACACATCAAACCACTTACAAGCTAATAACAATGAGTATTAAATAGCAAAGTAAATGAAAATGATTAAACATAGTATTTTGGAGAAATAGGCATATTTAATATTGTAGAGACAACATAAATTATTTAAGAATAATCTGATCACATATACCAAGAGCCACAAACCTCTTCAAATTTCTTAATAAAATCTTGGGGGGAAAAAAACAAAAAAAAAAAGGATGCCTGGGTGGCTCAGCCATTTGGCCCCTGCCTTCAGCCCAGGGCATGATCCCGGGATCCTGGGATCAAGTCCACCATCGTGCTCCCCGCAGGGAGCCTGCTTCTCCCTCTGCCTGTGTCTCTGTCTCTCTCTGTCTCTCATGAATAAATAAGTAAAATCTTTAAAAAAAAAAAAATCTTACAGCTAGATAATTCCATCTTTGAGAATATAACCCCCAAAATAACTCAAAAATTATTTTCACACAAAGCTTCTGGCATCTTTATTTAAATACATGGAAGCGGGCAGCCCCGGTGGCGCAGCGGTTTGGCGCCGCCTGCAGCCTGGGGTGTGATTCTGGAAACCCAGGATCGAGTCCCACATCGGGCTTCCTGCACGGAGCCTGCTTCTCCCTCCACCTGTGTCTCTGCCTCTCTCTTCGCTCTCTCTGAATGAATAAATAAATCTTTAAAAATTTAAAAAAAATTTAAAAAAGATAAATACATGAAAGCTGTACACACCTCAAATGCTCTCAAATAGGAGACTAGTAAAGCAAATTACAGCACAGTACCTGATACAATATTAATTTACGATTAATCAGATCATTATAAGACTACATGAAATACTGCTAAGGGGACAGGGGCAGCCCCGGTGGTGCAGCGGTTTGGCGCCGCCTGCAGCCTGGGGTGTGATCCTGGAGACCTGGGATCCAGTCCCACATCAGGCTCTCTGCATGGAGCCTGCTTCTCCCTCTGCCTGTGTCTCTGCCTCTCTCTGTCTATGAATAAATAAAATCTTAAAAAAAAATATGCTAAGGGGACAGAAAAGCAAGTCGTGAAATGTATGTAAGTTCTAATCACACCTGTGAAAATTAGTTCATCATTGATAATGAACAAGCATGAATTAGTCTATCACTGATAAGGGACATTCCATCATTGATAAGGAACAGAATGATAAAGTCATAACTATTATGTAAAGTTGTTTAACTAAAAATAAATAAATGAATAAAAGACTTACAGGACCTATCCCAGACTACTATTGAAATGTTGTTACTACTTAAAACCAGAGGAAGCAAGGACATTCTTCAGAGCCATAGTCCTTAGCTGCTGCTGATGTTTTGTTTTTTTTTTTTTTTTTTTGAGGAGTGTTGACTGCACAAACCTCAATAAGCACAACCTGCAAATCAACTAACTACATAGATAGAAAATAATTTCTTAGGTGTATACCTTTCTTGATAAGCTTCAAACAGTAACTGTCATATTTCTAGCAACTGTTAACATTTGAACAGTGGTTTTATTTCTTCTGGTAACAGAAACTATTAACATTCAATAGGATAAAAGTATCATAGTAGTCTATTGATCTAATTTCAGAGCTTACTCTGAAATTTTTCTTGGAGAGTTTCACATGCTATTACCATAATATTCTTCTTCATGAAAGCATTAGATACTCTTGCTCTACTATATTATAAAAGCATATTTTAACAATTTTTTAAAAGCAGCAAATGGAAGAGTAGAACGAGCATCTATTTTTTCAGGTGTCCTATAGCACAGAGAGAACTCCAAACTGAAAAGAATCAATTATCAGGGGCAGCCTGGGTGGCTCAGCGGTTTAGTGCCGCCTTCAGCTCAGGTCGTGATCCTGGAGTCCCAGGGTCGAGTCCCACATCAGGCTCCCTGCATTGGAGACTGCTTCTCCCTCTGCCTGTGTCTCTGCCTCTTTCTCTGTCTCTCATGAATAAATAAATAAAATATTAAAAAAAAAGAATGAATTATCAGTTATAAGATATTTAGTATCAAACATATTTTGATCTATAAAGAAATGCACATGGGCAGCCCCGGTGGCGCAGCGGTTTAGCGCCGCCTGCAGCCCGGGGTGTGATCCTGGAGACCCGGGATGGAGTCCCACATCAGGCTCCCTGCATGGTGCCTGCTTCTCCCTCTGCCTGTGTCTCTGCCTCTCTCTCTAGCTGTGTCTCTATGAATAAATAAATATAATCTTTAAAAAATAATAAATAAATAAATAAATAAATAAATAAATAAATAAATAAATAAATAAATAAATAAATATTTAAAAATGCACAGAATGAAAGATATCCATGGAACACCAAGATAGTGGGGAGCCAGAAAACCACCAAATAGCATTAGAAGAGAAGTAGCACGAAGTATTTTGGGTACAGGGAAAAAAGCAACAAATTTTACGTTGGTTAAAGTGTATATACCAGCAAGCCCTCAGACAAAAAAAAAAAAAAAAAAAAGCTATTTTTATTCTCGGAAATTTTACATTTCCATTTTATGGGAGAATGTGTAATTTAACCACACTGAAGCGTTCAATGAAATACTTTTTATAAAAGCCCAATTTGATCCTTATGAGAGACTTTGGAGAAAAGATGGGAGGAAAAAACAAAACTGTACCTGTTGCTTTCACGGCTGTAGGTCTGGTGGTCATGACTGGTTTAGGAGGATTCTGAACTCTGGGAACCTCCACCACCACTTCCTGTTCATCTGGATTTTTAAAAAGGAACAAAAGAAAACTAATCTGCCGGTGGACTAGAGAAAACAAGATAACAACATAATCTTCGATTTGACCTTTCAAGTCTAAATTTCACCAATTTGAAAACAGGGTGCGTAAATCCATCACTGACCCAAATAGTGGGGGAGATGATAAAGAAGCGGAGAGCTAGACTCTTCCACGTGACTAGTGGCTTTAACATTAAGAACAGGACTACGATACATCAAAGTACATCTGAAGTAATTCGAATTTTTAAAAATACACACGCACAGAATACATCTCCGGGCTCCGATCGGGCCTTTACAACACCACAGGGATAGCGCCGGAAACGGTCGCCGACTTCTCGGGCATCTGGCCCTCGAAGGAGCACTGAACAGCTGCTCTTAATCCAAATACGGTTCCGGGGAGAAACAAACAAGTACTTCGGAACCCTCCAGTTCTACTTCTCCCGGAATTTGAGGGGTACCTGCCAATTCGGAGCTACGTTCGCCTTGGCCGGCATTAATAAAATGAGTTTGCTCCCTCCCGAACTCATCCTTCTTCACGAAGGGGAAAGCGCAGGACGTGTGGAAAAGGCCAGGCTCCCGGTCACCGGGCCTCGGATGCAAAGCTCGTCCTCTCACCACCACCCCCTAAGTCACGCAGACCCTAGCGTGCACGCTGAGGAGACTCGGGAAGCCAGGCCCGGCCCTGCGCCAGAGATGGCGCCGCCGGCCCCTTCCGCCGCCCTGAGGCCCCCAGCCGTCCTCCCCTCGGGCCCCACGCAGCAGGCCGCGGTGCGGAGGCAGCCCGCGCGCCCGGGTTTCTCTTCGTGCCAGGGCCCTGCCGTAGGCCGCAAGTCCCGAGCTCGAGTTTTGGACGCCCCACCTGAGTGTCGGGGCCCCTTGCGCACCTTTACCTTCTGAAGGCGAGTCTTCTGGGGCCGCGGCGGCCGTAGTCACCGTGGCCGTCGTCGTTGTGGCCGGTGGTGCCGCCGAAGCTGGCTGGCTCGGCGCCGCCGCCGCCGTCGAGTCCGGTTCCGTGTCGGGTTCCGGCTCCGGATCCCTGCCCGGCGTGCTGCTCCGGGGGCCCGGCGGAGAGAGCTGCAGGATGGGCCTGCGGCCGGGTACCGCCCGGGACTTCTTCCCCATCGCGAGCCCGAGCGCGAGCCGCGAGCGTCGGCCAGCCGAGAGGGGCGGGCGCTCCGCGCGGCGCTGCGTAATCAATATTCATGCACCGCGACACCGCCTCCTGAGAGAATCCGCTTTTAACCGGCGGAGCGCGCGCCCGCGCAAGCGCCTTGGGCTCTTTACGCTAGTCTGGCTCCGCCCCCCGAGAGGGGAAGGGCGGGCTTTACCCACGCTGCTAGACGATTGGCTATTTTGATCTATTGAAGGAACCAGAAGCCAATGGAAAAGGGAAAAGAGTGAGCGTCAAGCCAATAGCGCGGAAGGGCCTGCGTTAGAATGACTTTCCATTACGTCGGACTCCACCCATGCGTCTTCTGCGGAGTCTTTTTCTTTATCCTCTTGTCCTCCATCTTGCCCTTCTTCTCTGCTGGCTGTTCGTTGTTTTTTGATTTGTTTTGTTTTTGTCCATCGGGAAGCTTTGCTGCTTTTCGGGCCCTTCCCGCAGTTTTGTCCTGATTATTGTGGCTTACTTTGGGTTTGACGTTGAACACTAAATAAAATAGTGGGTCTTTTATGCTTTTGTGAGTTTTTTTTCTTAGAGCACACATTTGATGTTTGAGGTTTACGTTCCTTGAGCCCTCGCCCCTCCTTGTCTCCTTCCCTACCCCGGAGCCGGCCAGTCGATCGCGACCTACCGTGCGGCATCACATGGCAAAACTGCGTTCCTCAAGACCTGGGGCAGGCGTTATGGCAACCTTGCATCTCGGTGCTGAGCTCCTCCCCAGGGCTCACGTCCTACCCCTGTATCCGTTTCCCTCTTCCTTAGCCTAAGAAATTGGGTGGTATTTATTTTTATATCCCCAGCAGCTCAGGTCTTACTGGAGCACACCAATACTATCTAACATTTACTGGGCACTTATTATGTGTGAGGCACTAAGCACTTTCACAAGTACGATTGTATTTTATTCTCCCCACAACCTTGTACGGTAGGTAATCATGATCCATAATGTATAGATGATCCCCCGGGACGTGTGTGTGGGCTTTTTGTTTTGTTTTGTCTTAAGATTTTATGTTTAAAGGCAGCCCCGATGGCTCAGTGGTTTAGCACCTGTCTTTGGCTCAGGGTGTGATCCTGAGGACCTGGGGATCGAGTCCCACGTCGGACTCCCGGCATGGAACCTCCCTCTGCCTGTGTCTCTGCTGTGTGTGTGTGTGTGTGTGTGTGTGTGTGTGTGTGTGTCTCATGAATAAATAAATAAAATGTATAAAAAAATTAAAAAGATTTTATGTTTAAGTCATATCTACACCTAAGTGCAGCTCAAACTTACAACCCCGAGATCAAGAAAGCGTATAACCCAGATGATGTTGATGACGTTTTGGAATGTGTGTGAGGTTTGGTGGGGTGAGGCCTGAGAAGAAAGAAAACTCTTGAGAGGTCTTTGGTGCAAAACAGTGGGTTTATTTATTTTTTTAATTTTTATTTCTTCATGATAGTCACACAGAGAGAGAGAGAGAGAGAGGCAGAGACACAGGCAGAGGGAGAAGCAGGCTCCATGCACCGGGAGCCCGATGTGGGATTCAATCCCGGGTCTCCAGGATCGCACCCTGGGCCAAAGGCAGGCGCCAAACCGCTGCGCCACCCAGGGATCCCAAAACTATGGGTTTATTAAAGCGGCCCGGGTGGCTCAGCAGTTTAGCGCTGCCTTCAGCCCAGGGCGTGATACTGGAGTCCAGGGATCAAGTCCTGCATTCCCTCCTGCATGGAGCCTGCTTCTCCCTCTGCCTGTGTCTCTGCCTCTCTCTCTCTGTCTCTTATGAATAAATAAATAAAAATCTTAAAAGAAAAAAAAAAAAAGGATCGGGACAGGACCCATGGTCAGGAAGAGCGGCTGCCCCAGGCCTGTGAGGAGTGGCTGATTATATACCTGGGAGTTGAGAGGGGTTTAGGGATAGCATACTCTCTATGGAATTTTGGAAGCAAGTTTTCCAGGACATTGAGGGGGCTAGGTATTGTTGGGAAAAGGTCACTTACTACCGTCTAATAAAACCTGAGTCTTGAGACCCTTCAGATGTATATATTGGTGGGTCTTATGTTTGGGGGATGATTGCCAACCCGTATCTTGGGAAGTACAGGTAAAAGGAAATTTCTAAAGGAATTTTTTAAAAAGATTTATTTATTCATGAGAGACATAGAAAGGCAGAGACACAGTGGGAGGAAGAAGCAGTCTCCCCGCACCCAGGCGTCCCTCTAACGGAATTTTTATATGTTAGAGTAGACTTACAGGAGCCTGGGGGTCGGGCTAAGATTGCCTTTGCCCTTAGCAAAGTATTAACACTGAGGCAGTTGAGTCTGTAGAAGAATGTCCCTTTGCCTGTTTCAAGGACTTGTCAATGTGCTGCCCAGGCTTGTGCTTTGTCTTCAGCTAGTCCTGTGTTCCTCCATCAACGTCCTGTCCTGTAGGGACTGAGCCAGCCAGGTGCCCCCAAATTGGTTTTATGTTATTTATTTATTTATTATTTATTTATTTATTTAGAGGATATGGGAGGGGAAGAGGGAGAAAGACCCTCTGCCTGTGTCTCTGCCTCTCTCTGTGTGTCTCTCATGAATAAATAATTTTTTATAAGGGGGGGTAGGGCAGCCCCGGTGGCCCAAAGGTTTAGCACCACCTTCAGCCCAAGGTGTGATCCTGGAGACCCAGATGGAGTCCCAAGTCGGGCTCCCAGCATGGAGCCTGCTTCTCCCTCTTTCCTGTGTCTCTGCATCTCTCTGTCATAAATAAATAAATAAATAAATAAATAAATAAATAAATAAATAAATAAAATCTTTAAAAATAATAATAAATAAAATAGGGGGTAAGAGGGAGAAAGAATCTCAAGGAGACTCCACATTGAGCACAGAGCCCAACTTACAACCCTGATAGCCAAAATCAAGAGTCAGACACTTAAGTGTGCCACCCAGGTGCCCCTTAAGTTGGTTTTTTATTTTTATTTATTTTATTTTTTATTTTTTTTAAGTTGGTTTTTTAATCGCTACAGTCAAGGTAAGTCTCAAACTCGACCTCAGGATCAAAAGCTGCATGCTCAAAAAAACAAAACAAAACAAAACAAAAGCTGCATGCTCTTGTGAATGAACCAGCTAGTTTTTGAATGCAAAAGCCATGAAAACAGTGACTTGTTCATTTGTTCCCTGTTTATGAAATGCACTTTCCGGAACATAAGCACTGAATTTTTAAATGAATATAGTGCATGAATATATACAGACTTGAAATAAGTAGCAAGGGTTCTTTTGTGTCTATAGGACAAATATCTGGATTAGTGTCCTGAGTTTATTTTTTTTATTTTTTATTTTTTTGTTTAAAGATTTTATTTATTTATGAGAGAGAGAGAGAGACAGAGGCAGAGACACAGGCAGAAGGAGAAGCAGGCTCCATGCAGGGAACCCAATGTAGGGATTCAAACCCGGGTCTCCAGGATCACAGCCTGGGCTGAAGGTGGCGCTAAACCTGCTGAGCCACCCGGGCTGCCCCAGTGTCCTGAGTTTAGATTTCCAAGATTTCTGAAAAATTAGCAGCTAGAAATGGGAGAATTTTCTGTTTTGAAACTGTTAGCAGTTTTCTGACTTATTTCTTGAGGGAAGAAGCATTGAAATATTGTAATTGCACATAGGAGTTCTGGAGCTAAACATCTGAATTCAAACCAGCTTCAGTACCTTTCAGATGTGGTTGCTTGGACAAGTTTGAGTTTCTTAACAACTGTAAACTTGTTTCAGTACTGTAAAATGTGTAAACTGTAAACTTGTTTCAGCTCTGTAAAATGCCAGTAACAGTATTCATAAGGTTATTGTGAAGTTTAAATTAGATCCTAGGGATCCCTGGGTGGCTCAGCAGTTTAACTCCTGCCTTTGGCCCAGGGCATGATCCTGGAGTCCCGGGATCGAGTCCTGAGTCGAGGTCCCACTGTGGAGCCTGCTTCTCCCTCTGCCTCTCTCTCTCTCTCTCTCTCTCTCTTTCTCTCTCTCTCTCTCTGTGTCTATCATGAATAAATAAATAAAATCTTAAATAAATAAATTAGATCATAGTTTTAAGATCTTTGCCTTGTACCAGGAACAAGATAGGTAATCGTCATATGGTAGCTATTATTACTATTAATAAGAATTTGGTTACACAGAAGGGTAGATGCTATTATAAAACTGGCTGGAGGGACACCTGAGTGGCTGGCTCAGTGGTTGAGCATCTGCCTTTGGTTCAGGTGTGATCCTGGGATTCGGGATCAAGTCCCACATCAGGCTCCCTGCAGGGAGCTTGCTTCTCCCTCTGCCTGTGTCTCTGCCTCTCTCTGTGTTTCTCATGAATAAATAAATTAAATAAAATCTTAAAAAAAAATAAAATAAAACTGTCTGGAACCAAGCTGAGATTATGAGCTAAACCAGAGTGCACAGAAATGGGAAGGTTTTTATCCTTGGGGGAAACTTACATTTCTGGAGGTGACTGAAATAACTATAATATTTATAACCAGGGTTCTCAACCCTGACTGTTCACAGAACCATCTGGAGAGTGAGTGCTAAAGCAGTATAAAAATCTAAATCAGGATTGGGGGTGGAAGTACAGAGCCCATATCAATTTTTTTCTTTTAAAGTAAGCTCTATGTCCAGTGTAGACCCCAAGATCAAGAGCTGCAATCCACCCAGGCACCCCAATATTAATTTTATTTATTTATTTAATCCATTCATTCAATTATATTAAAAGTTTATTTATTTAGGGACACCTGGGTAGCTTAGTCGGTTCATGTGCCTTCAGCTCAGGTCAAAATCTCAGATCTCTGGATCCTGGGACTGAACCCCCCCACCCCCATTGGGTTCTCTGCTAAATGCTTCTTCCGCTCCCTCTGCAGCTCCCCCGCCCCCCCAACCCCGCCCCACTCATGCTTTCTTCTCTCAAACAAATTTTAAAAATCTTTTTTAAGGGCAGCCCGGGTGACTCGGCGGTTTAGCGCCAACTTCAGCCCAGGGTGTGGTCCTGGAGACCCAGGATCAAGTCCCACATCAGGCTCCCTGTGAATGGAGCCTGCTTCTCCCTCTGCCTGTGTCTATGTTTCTCATGAATAAATAAATAAAATCTTTAAAAAGGGGGCAGCCCCGGTGGCCCAGAGGTTTAGCGCCGCCTTCAGCCCGGGGTGTAATCCTATCGACCTAGGGATCCAGTCCTACATTGGCCTCCCTGCACGGAGCCTGCTTCTTCCTCTGCCTATGTCTCTGCCTCTCTCTCTCTTTCTGTGTCTCTCATGAATAAATAAATAAAATCTTTAAAAAATAAAAAATAAATAAGAGCTCTTTAGGTTATGCTAATATTTAGCCAGGGTTGAGAACTACTGGCTTTTGAAGGAGACATATTATGCTATAATTGGCTTCAGAGAAGGTAGGATCTGTACCAGGTATAGGCAAATTGTAGTTAAATCAGCCTTTTAAGGGGTTCTAACAAACAAATGTATTTTTTAAAAGATTTTATTTATTTATTTATTTTTTTAAAGATTTATTTATTTATTCATGAGAGACACAGAGAGAGGCAGAGACATAGGCAGAGGGAGAAGCAGGCTCCCTGCAGGGAGTCGGATGTGGGACTGGATCCCAGAACCCCAGGATCACGCTCTGAGCTGAAGGCTCAACTGTTGAGCCACCCAGGTGTTCCCTACAAACAAATTTCAAAGACTATGTGAGAGAGACCATATGTAGATTAAGCCTGAACTATTATATGGCTCTTTTTACAGGAAAGTTTGCATATATCTAGACTCAAAGTGATCAGTCACTCCTTTTAAAGAAAAATGAGGCCTGATCCTTGTTTTCCAGGGACTTAGTTAGTACCTCTGGATTTACCGAGATTTTTGGTTGCTGTGATAATATTGTTTCAGTAAAACCACATGATCAGGGCTGACATTTGACAAATGAAAAATGGGAAGAGCAATCATCCAAATAAACACGTATTTTCAAATATATTTAATTATATTTGGTGTGTAATGAGGCAATGTCTTTGCTTGGTATTTGATATTTACTTCAAAAGCTGACCTTCCTGGGTGGGTCGGTGGTTGAGCATCTGCCTTTGACTCAGGTTGTGGTTGCAGGTTCCTGGGATCGAGTCCCACGTTAGGCTCCTCACTGGGAGCCTAGTTCTCCCTGTCTCTTGTTTTTGCCTTTCTCTCTGTCTCTCATGAATAAATAAAATCTTAAAAAAAAAAAAAAAAAAAAGCTGACCGTCCTGAATCCATTTTTTTTTTTTAAGATTTTATTTGGAGAGAAAGCAAGTGCTTGGGTGAGTAAGGGGAGGAGGAGCAGAGGGAGAAAGAATCTCTAGTGAACTCTGCACTGAGCAGGGAGCAGGACAGGGGGCTCAATCCCCTGACTCTCAAATCATGACCCGAGCTGAAATCAAGAATTGACTCCTCAACTGTCTGAATCACCCAGGGCCCCAGTCCTGAATCCATTTTTTATCTTATTTTATTTTATTTTATTTTATTTTATTTTATTTTATTTTATTTTATTTATTACTTTGTATTTTATTTATTCATGAGAGACACACAGAGAGAGAGAGGCAGAGACACAGGGAAAGGGAGAAGCAGGCTCCACGCAGGGAGCCCAACGTGGGACCGACGCCCCGGGCCCAAGGTGGCGCTAAACCGCTGAGCCACCGGAGCAGCCCTAAAGCTCTAGGTTTTGAAACTTCAAGAGGCCACCTACAGAGAACTGTCTCCAGAATTCCCAGCTTTAGGAGGGTAGATTGAAGCTTTGTGTGTTTTATCTAAATTGTATCACTTATTCAGTCTCACCCCTTAAGTAGGTGCATTTTGATAAATTCTTATGACTCCTCCCTCTGGGAGTTAGCATCAGATTTTATGGGTTTAAGGGCTCAGTCCTCAGTACTTCAGAAGCCACCTCTAAGTGAGGTTCCCCAGAACTGGCTATAAAATTTAGGGTTCCCGTTACTGGGAATTTGATAATTCTCTATAACTATTCACAGACCTCAGGAAAGCACTATACTTACGGTTACACTTTTATTATAAAGGATAAACGTAGGGTGAAGTCTGTGAAGGAGCACAGAGCTCTCCCATGCTGCCTCCCTCTCTGTGGAATTAGGGCATGTCTTCCAGCACAACAAAGTATTCTCCAGGAATACTCTGTTCAGGAGAGTATTGAACCAGGAAGCTCTGTTCAGCCTTGGTGTAGTTTTTACTGGGACTTCATTATATAGGAATGATTAATTAAATCATTGCCCAGTGTGACTGTACTTGAACTCCATCTCCAGTCCCCATCCTCCGGGGTTGGGCTGGCCCAAGGTTCCAACCCTGTAATCACCATCACAGGGCTGGTCCTCTTAGTGATATTCTGAAGCTATCTAAGGGTTCCCCACTACTCACTTGATTAGCCTCACAGACTTTCCCCCCCGCAACAGAGACTTCTATCACTCATGAAATTCCAAGGGTTTTTGAAGCTCTCTGACAGGAATCAAGGACGAAGACCATAGATGTGTGTGTGTGTGTGTGTGTATGACTATAATATATTAACCTATTATATATTAATAATTGATGTTAATAGTATTAATATATGTAACCTCTACATCCAACATAGGCTCAAACTCATGGCCCCAACCAAGATCAAGAATTTCATGCCCTACTGACTGAGTCAGTCAGAGGCCCCGATATATTATTCATTTTTTAAAAATTTTTATTTATGATAGTCACACAGAGAGAGAGAGAGAGGCAGAGACACAGGCAGAGGGAGAAGCAGGCTCCATGCAGGGAGCCCGACGTGGGATTCGATCCTGGGTCTCCAGGATCGCACCCTGGGCCAAAGGCAGGCGCCAAACCGCTGAGCCACTCAGGGATCCCCTGGGATGGGTCATTTGAATAATAAATTGGTCTTTTATGGTAGAGTTCCATGCAGTTATGGAAAGATACATTCTTGTGGCTTGGGGTTAATGAATTACTTATTATACCAAGGTCTCAATTTGTGAAAAGACAGTAACAGGACTATCAGTTTCTAGGTACAGACAAAATTGGAAAGAACTGTGAAGATTATTTTCATTTATTTTATTTTTTTAAAATATGTATTTATTCATGAGAGACACACAGAGAGAGACAGAGATATAGGAAGAGGGAGGAGAAGCAGGCTCCATGCAGGAAGCCTGATGTGGGACTCGATCCCAGGACTCCAGGATCACACCCTGAGCCGAAGGCAGATGCTCAACCACTGAGCCACTCAGGCGTCCCTTCATTTATTTTTTTAAAAGATTTTATTCATTTATTCATGAGAGACAGAGAGAGAAAGAGGCAGGGACACAGGCAGAGGGAGAAGCAGGCTCCATGCAAGGAGCCCAATGTGGGACTTGATTCCAGGACTCCAGGATCATGCCCTGGGCCAAAGGCCGACGCCAAACAGCTGAGTCACCCAGGGATCCCCAAGAACTGTGAAGATTAAGACACTTTAGAACTGTTATACTGTGTTCTAATAGAAAACAATATATCAGGTTGAGGTAAGTTGGGTAAATTCTATCACCTAGCATGAGATAGAATTTTCATTTGTTGACTAATTAAATAGGAATCCCATTTATATTTACATTCCCCTCTGTGAGAGCAATGTTGGTATCAGCCATACCGGAGCAGGCTGGCAACTAAAACGTGGCCAAGGGATCCCTGGGTGGTGCAGCGGGGATCCCTGGGTGGCGCAGCGGTTTGGCGCCTGCCTTTGGCCCAGGGTGCGATCCTGGAGACCCGGAATCGAATCCCATGTCGGGCTCCCGGTGCATGGAGGCTGCTTCTCCCTCTGCCTGTGTCTCTGCCTCTCTCTCTCTGTGAGACTATCATAAATAAATAAAAATTTATTAAAAAAAAAAAAAAAACGTGGCCAAATAGTAGAATCTATGAAGATGGGTAGTCTATGGTTTCTATAAGCTTCCAGATCTTGTGTCTGAATTATTTAAGCTTTATTTTTTAAAGATTTTATTTATTCATGAGAGATGCACAGAGAGAGGCAGAAACATAGACAGATGGGAGAAATAGGTTCCTCACAGAGAGCCCAATGTGGGACTCAATCCCTGGACCCTGGATCATGCCCTGAGCCGAAGGCAGAACTCAACCACCGAGCCACTCAGGCATCTCGAGCTTTTTTTTCTTTATCCCTAAGTGCTCAGGAGAGATTTAGGAGGAACACAGCCTGGGCTTTGGGAAGGAATTGGAATGGCAGTAGTGAGCTGGCAAGAGCTGATCTTTGAGCATTATAGTGAGGACAACAGGCAGCAATGAGAATGTACTGCTGCCCATGCACGAGATGGCTTATAGAACAAATTAGCTTTGTCACAAAAATCAGTGATAAACTTGGTAAGAATGGTCAATATGAAACTAATGTGTCATATATCCTATTATTCACAGAAATTATGCCATTTTATCGTCAATGGCTGGGAAGGTAGGTACCTTATCAGTTACACTAAAAACAATATATTAAGTTTTCCCTGTAAGAGTCACACTTTGTGGTGCCTTGGTGGCTCAGTGGTTGAGTGTCTGCTTTTGGCTCAGAGTGTGATCTTGGGTCCCAGGATCGTCTCACATCAGGCTCCCTGTGAGGAGCCCACTTCGCCCTCTGCCTCTCTCTGTGTGTCTCTCATGAATAGATAGATAAATCTCTTTAAAAAGAGTCACACCTTTATTTTTATTTATTTTTAAGTTGGCTCCACACTCAGTGTGGAGCCCAACATGGGGCTTGAACTCAAAACCCTGAGATCAAGATCTGAGTTGATTGAAATCAAGTCAGCTGCTTAACTGACTGAGCCACCCAGGTGCCCCTAATGGTAGCTAAGTACTAAAAAAGGAAGGAGGTCTTTTCCTTCTTTTTAATGGAGCACTTCATGAATTTGTGTGTTATCTTAGTATATGTGCTGCCAAAGTGAGCACAATTTGCGTGTTATCATTCAGCAGGGGCCATGCTAATATTCTCTGTATTGTTCCCTTTTTGGTTTATTTGCAGTTGAAGTGACCACAGGAGGGAGCTCTTTTAATAACACTTGATAATCAGAAAATTTTGGGGTGCAAAAAACAAGGGATAACAATGCTATTATGGACTATTAAATTATCACATGGTCCAGGAAAACAAAAATGCAGACCTGAAGCAGAGAGAGAAGTTTAGTGAAAGAATTTCCCCCTTCTGGTCTGGAAGAAAATGAACAGAAGAGCTGGATTGGCTCTAGCATGGGTTAGGTCTTGAACCAAAATAGTGACAACAGGAAAAACTGGTCAGGGTCTTGTGAACTGCCATCATGGAAACCACTGCTCTGATGAGCAACACAAGTGGGTAAGTTTCTGGAACAGGGCCAGTCGCAAGTTACTTGTCATTCTCCAAAACGGCTAGAAGAGGATTTGATATTTTTCAGACTATGGGTTATGATCCACTAGTCACGCATGAAAACATCAGAATACATAGTGAATGAGGATACATATTCTGTGAAATCTTTCTCTTGGTTTTATATGTGTTCTTTGGTTATACATGTGTATTTCCTGCTAGAGTTGGAAGCTACAGGTTTATAGAGTTCTGGCAGGGCGAGGGCTTTCCCAGTCCCTAATTATATCAAACACTTCATATTAATCATAGCAGAGCTAAAACGAATAAAGAACCATACATCTCAATATCTACCAGTAAATGGTACCACAGTGAAGCTCACATTGTTATTTAAAATATATAATGTAAATACGGCATTGACAGTATAAAAATTAAAGCCTTATGGAAAACTCAAAAGAGGTCAAAGGGCATACAAGCAAGTAATATACAGACTGTTTCCTTAAAAGATAAATTTTAATATACAGAATAAAATCCAAGATTTTATTTTTCACCTTTCCCAAAATTTGTGGGCATGAATACTTCAGAATCTGACCAGGAAAGTTTATATTTTGGTCCAATACATTATTACACAAGTAGTATGATCAAGTCCGGCTTGATTATCATAAATCATATAAGTTAACAGAATTTACTTTCAAAACTGGTTATTCGTATAGATAAAATTTCCAATTTTTTTCTTAGCTAAGAGTTTACTCAACTTTAGCCTCAGAACCAGATTCAAAATAACGTATCTTCTTTGACAGCTGGTCATCATTTTAGGTTTAATCTAGGCAAATTATTTAATACTTTATTGAAGATCATACAAAAACTCCACAATAAATAATGAAAAGAGTATGCAAAATCATTAGCCTCTGTTTGCAATACAGAAAATACATGTCAGTTCTGGACCAAAATAATTCCATTGAAATACAAAAAGTGATAGGGAAGAATGGCAGGATTTGCAGTGACTGCTTTTGGTGGTTTGCTACAACCAACCAACCACCATCGGCTATTTTGGAAAGTGAGGGTGGGTTTTAATTTGCAGATAAAGAATGTCTTCGGTAGTTTAAAAAAATAGAAACTCTAAAAAAGCTTGTGAATCATATACAAAAGCAGCTGTTTGAGACCAAGGTTGAAAACCAGAAATTGTGTGTTAGCACCGCCAGCAAGCACAGGTTCTGACTCATCTGCCCTCCTCTTTTGCACAGAATGCAGGCTTGATGTCGTATACATCATTTACAGATATAAAAATTGTCCTGGAATACACAGTTCCTGTAGGGTAAAGTCTTAAGCCCTAAGAGGCACCAAGCGGTTACAAAGGCTGGGCAACCATCCGGATCACAAATTCCGACGATATAATAAATCCCGTGTTGCCTTATCAACTTTTTGCTGGTAGTCCTCCAATTTATCAAGTATTTTCTGAGATAGCTGGAAGAGGAAAAAAGGGAATCATTACAGAATAGGTCAACGACAAAAAAGGACTGAAATTTTTAAGCACTTTGACTTCACCAACCAGACTACCCGTAGTAAAGAGGCTTGCCACTCTGCTTCATTTATTCAGTATTCAGTATGGGAGTCTGCTCTGTGACTATTGATCAAATCAGACTTCTTTGTTACATGCAGTATCCCAATCCAGTCATCCTAACGAATCTTCTCAACATGCAAATCACACCAGTATTTTTTAAAATTTAAATTCAATTAGCCAACATATGGTACATCATTAGCTTTGGAGGTAGAAGTCAATGATTCATCGGTTGCATGTAATACCCACTGCACATCACATCCCGTGCCCTCACAAATGCCCCCACCCCACACCATTATTTTAATAAAAGCATTACTAGTTCTCTTCTCAGAACCAGACTGAATCTGACTTAGGTAATCATTTTAGAAAGGGACTGGGCCAGCATATTAAGGGCAATAAATGGCTTCTGCTCTCCTCTTAATCCTCGAGAACTGGAGAGCAAGCTTTAAGAGTATGTGGCAGTGCAAGGGTTTATAAAAGACACATGCCTCATGAAAGGACTGACTTACAGCAATGTTGTGACTATTGGCACTGTTCTCTCCCAGGGCTTGGAGAAGCTGGTCAATAGAAGAGTATGGGAGCCACACCATTGGAGCTGTTGCAGACAGTGGAAACTGAAAGGGAAAATATCTACTATTTGAAGAAAATCTCAAAAGTGGACCATTTCTTCTGGGTAGTTAGTTTCACAGGTTTAGATAACAAAACTCTTTACTTATCCTTTTTTTTTTTTCCACAATAAGAAATTTTGTGTGTGTGCACAAACACACACATAGACACATAATTGTACCACTCCTAACACCCTTGTTTCTCTTCAATTGGGAAACTTGTCCTTTTCTCAGCTAAGTCAAATGTGTTTTCAGGTATTTATTTACTTATTCATAGGTTTTTTTTTTTTTTAAAGATTTATTTATTCATTCATGAGAGACAAAGAGAGAGAGAGAGGCAGACACAGGCAGAGGGAGAAGCAGGCTCCCCGCAGGAACCCAATGTGGGACTTGATCTCAGACCCTGGGATCAAGACCTGAGCCAAAGGCAGCTGCCCAACCGTTGAGCCACCCAGGTATCCCATTTCATATGTATTTTTAAATTCATGTCTCCTCTTTTCTTAAAGGAGCCCTAAGGCCTTTTTTTTAAAAGAAGATTTTATTTATTCATAAGAGACACAGAGAGAGAGACATAGAGAGAGAAGCAGGCTCCCGGCAGGGAGCCCGATGTGGGACTTGATCCCAGGACCCTGGGATCACAACCTGAGCTAAAGGCAGACACTCAACCACTGAGCCACCCAGGTGCCCGAGCCCTAATGCCTATTAAAGAAAAATGCACTTTTCTTTACCATCCATGTGAACTTTGGCAACTTACTTAACCTCTGAGCCTGTTTCTTCACAGGTAAAAAACAAACAAACAAGAGTTATCACAATCTCTCAGTGGCAGCTATAAGGATTTAATGAGAAAACACTTGCAGGGATGCCTGGGTGGAGGTTGAGCATCTGCCTTCGGCTTAGGGCATGATCCTGAGTTCAGGGATCGTCCCACACATCAGGCTCTCTGTGAAGAACTTGCTTCTTCCTCTGCCTATGTCTCTGCCTCTCTCTGTGTCTCTCATGAATAAATAAATAAAATCTTTTTTTTTTATTTTTTATTTATTTATTTTTTTTTATTATTATTATTTTTTTAAATCTTTTTTTTTTAAAGAGAGAATCTTTTTTTAAAAAAGATTTTATTTATTTATTCATGAGAGACACAGAGAGAGGCAGAGACACAGGCAGAGGGAGAAGCAGGCTCCATGCAGGGAGCCCGATGTGGGACTCGATCACGGGACTCCAGGATCACGGCCTGGGCCAAAGGAGGTGCTAAACCGCTGAGCCACCTGGGCTGCGCTAAATAAATAAAATCTGGGATCCCTGGGTGGCGCAGCATTTTGGCGCCTGCCTTTGGCCCAGGGTGCGATCCTGGAGACCCGGGATCGAATCCCACGTCGGGCTCCCGGTGCATGGAGCCTGCTTCTCCCTCTGCCTGTGTCTCTGCCTCTCTCTCTCTCTCTCTCTCTCTCTCTCTCTGTGTGACTATCATAAATAATAAATAAAAAAAATTAAAAAAAAAATATTAAAAAAAAAAAAAGAAAGAAAAGAAAACACTTGCAGAGACCGCACAGTTTTTGGCACACAGAAAACAGCATTTTGTTCTTAATTAATTCACTCCTCCAAATACTAACTAAAGCTACTTGCCTTTGATGGAGAAAAATGAAATGTATTCCCATTTTATAAACAGGAAACTGGAGTCTCCTACAGTGCCAGTTTCTGTTCATGGAGAAAACTAGTCGTATTACTACCAAAAGTAAAGTTTAAATCCACTGTCCTATAGTTTAATCTATTCTCACATCCTGACTTTATTAGTGTGATAATACAGAATTAAAAAGAAACATGTATACATGCCTACCTCAATTCCAAAGTATTGATGTCCTTTCCCCAATACAGCATCCACATATTCTGAAACTAAATCCACAGCTTCTTCTAAAAGGTCATAGTTTAAGTACAAACGGAGCAACTCAGCAGCATCAACCTTCTGTAAAAAGTCAGAGATTAAGAACATCCCTATTTCCATCTTACCTCTGGGCAATGATCGAAGGATGCTGAATGTTAATTACCTGGCAATTATACTTCTCAATATAAGTAAATGAACATCTGGGTTTCCTTATCTTGGGATAAAGGTTGGATTCCTAAGAGCCCAGTCACTTTTGGGTACCTTGTGAGACTTTATCTGTTAAGTGGCCTTCCCACCCTGTGTTGCAGTCTAAGACACATTTTATTTAATACTTTTCTACTTCAGTTTCCACAGTAGTAGTAAAAACCAACACACCTTTTCAGAAATGCTGAGTACTAAATAGCAATATATTCACATTAATTCTCAGAAATATATGAATGGCAAAAGCAAAAGAAGTTAATAAAAAAAAAAGAAGTTAAAAGAATCACCAACTTTAATTACTTGAGTTAAATTGGTTTAACTCAGGGTGAAACAAAAGTGAATACAACCTCAGTTTGGAAGATTAATTAGGTAATTATGTTTTCTATATTCTGAATTGCTCACTTTCTTAACTTTTACCATCGTTAACTACCTTTTCTACTTTCTTACTTAAACAAAAAAATAAAACCCCAAAAAGAAATAACAGATCACCTTTCCTTTTTTTTCTCCCCCAGATCAACTTTCCTGATTTTAAACTTTACATTCTCTCTTCCCTATTCCACCCAATGTATTTCAGATATAGTTTTCAAACTTAAGCATGCTTCCTATCAAATCAGAAGCTTGTTAAAATATAGATCCCAGGGACACCTAGGTGGTTCAGCGGTTGAGTGCCTGCCTTCGGCCCAGGGTGTGATCATGCAGCCCTGGGGCTGAGTCTCACATCAGGCTCCTTGCGTGGAGCCTGCTTCTCCCTCTGCCTGTGTCTCTGCCTCTCTCTCACTGTGCCTCTCATGAACAAAGAAATAAAATCTTAAAAAAAAAAATAGATCCCAGATCCTAGCTCCAGATTAATTTGATTGTGTTAAGTGTGGAATGGGGCTCAGTAATCTTTATTTTGAAGAAGTCCACTACCCAAATAATTCAGATGCAGACAGTCCAAAAACCCAATTTTGACAAAAACTTAAACCCTGTTTGGTTTTGAAAAGTACTTTACCCACTTCTGTGAATTTTTTGAGTAACAAACAGTAAATACCGTGTCATGCACATAGTCATTGTTCTAAATATATACTCATTGTTCAGTGAACACACAGCAGGTATTAGCTTAATCACTAACCTGCAGAACTTTCTTTCTTTCTTTTTTTTTTTTTAAAGATTTTATCTATTCATGAGAGACACAGAGAGAGAGAGAGAGAGGCAGAGACGCAGGCAGAGAGAGAAGCAGGCTCCACGCAGGGAGCCCAATGCAGGAGTCGATCCCAGGTCCCCAGGATCAGGCCCCGGGCGGAAAGCAGTGCCAAACCACTGAGCCACCCAGGCTGCCCCAGAACTTTATTTCTAAACACCCAGTACTTCATATGGAATTAAAGTTACGCAGTTCTTAGCATTTTTTTTTTAAGATTTTATTTATTTATTCATGAGACACATAGAGAGGTAGAGACACAGGCAGAGGGAGAAGCAGGCTCCATGCAGGGAGCCTGACATGGACTTGAACCCGGGTCTCCAGGATCACACCCTGGGCTGAAGGCAGCGCTAAACTGCTGAGCCACCTGGACTGCCCAGTTCTTAGCGTTTTTAAGCTAAGATTGAGAAGCTGCCCAAAGCACACACCAGTATATTTCCATAAATTACCACCTTTTCTTCTTAATCATCTCATGAAGTTTATTCATGATGGTAAAGATCAGCTTACTCTATACAAGATACCACTTACCTTGTAACTGTTTATAAGCCAATTAGGCAGAGGTACTCCATGAGACAAGAGCTTGTTGATTACACAGTGGTGATATAAATTATTCTGGACTTTGTACCTTTCCAGATAAGTTGATAATAGTCTCCATGCTTCATCTGTAGCACTTGAAAAAAACAGAACGGAGCAGTGAGTTCCAGATTCTTAACAGGTATTTCCAGTGCCATTTTATAAGGAAAAAAAATCTTTAGAAGCTCACAACTGAATTGATAATATAACTAAATGGCAACTAATATTATTAGGGTCAATGTGACATAGGGGTAGTACTAGAAACCAAATGACATGGATTCTATTTCTCTCTCACTAACCATATCTTAACTTGATTACACAATTCAACTAACTTCTTTGTTCCAGATTTCTAAAACAAGGAAATTGCCTTAGATCACTATTTCCAAACCTGATCAAGCATTAGAATCATGGAGAAGAAAAAAAAAAAAAAGAATCACCAAGTTCTGATTTAGAACCAGAGGATGATATACCTGTCTTAGGAGTGATATTGGGGTGCTAATTAAGGGATTGTAAATTATTGTCAGAGTACTCCCAAATTGTAAAATGTTCCAATTCTGAAGCGCTGAGCTGTACAATAGAAACTATAAATGCGATTCAAGGAAGGGAAGTTTACTGACACATCAGGGTTAGGGAAGGATTCTTTTTTTTTTTGAAAGAGACACAGGCAGAGGGAGAAGCAGACTCCCTATGGGGAGCCCAATGTAGGACTTGATCCCAGGACCCTGGAATCATGACCTGAGGTGGAGGCAGACACTCAACCTCTGAGCCATCCAGGTACCCAGGGAAGGATTCTAAAGAAGGTGAAGTGCATTCAGTAGACACTAAATGGGTGCATGAGGTAAGTGTATGGAGGGTATAAGCCGTTTCGGGGTGGATGAGCATTAGGGGTGTACCTAGACTCCTTAGTGGTGATGACAGATGAGAGCTGATTGGCAGCTAGCCAGGACCAGGCTTCTGCTTGTGCCGCCTCACCTCCTAACTGCAACTTGATGCATCTGCAATGAAAACCGTTCCACATATGGTAAACTAATTTGCTGAAAACATTATTTTGTTACTAAAACCAGAGATGAGATAACTTTAGTGCTCGTCTGCCGCTGGATTCACTATTAGGGTATTGGCTCTTTCCTTTCCTCACAGCCATACAACTGGATGACCCACACAGCCATTGGTAAGTGTTAAGAGAGAATTTAGTTCCAAAGGAAAAATTCTGAAAGTTTAAAAAAAATATTTCCAATTCACAAATTACCTAATATTTAGATACAAGGCTCCTTCACTTAGAATACTTCACTTTTCAATAATGCTTATGGGGGCCGATGGCTGTCCCTAAGGGACTGAAGAGAACATGCCTTTTCTAAAATGGATACCCCTATTTAGGCCATGTTAACTACTGTCCTGTGGGAATGTGGGCCTAGAGATCTCAGATTTTTTTATTTCTCAAGAAAGGCTATAAATCAAGATTTAAAAAAAGTCATTATTAACTAGAATAAATTTTAAAGTCACTGTGGTAGACTAAACAAAAATATGTCTTTAAAACACAACTGGCTATGTTTACTTATTCACACTAAGCAGCAGTACAGTATTTCTGCAGCAGAAAATGAAGACTAGAGAAAGACAATTTCATACATACTTGAAAGCAAGTCCCTCGAAGATTGGTGTTAGGGGAAGCTTAAAAGTCTGACAGAGTGATATGGCAGTGTCAAAAAGGCCAGCCTGAACCAAGAGAGAGACCATCTCCTCTGCTGATGAACTTCCTGTGGAAATGGAAAAGAGCTATTTAGTGGCAACAACAGTGCCTATCAATGACCCAAAGCTACCTCTGGTGATGAGTCTGTAAGAGTAACAGTGAGAGGTGACTGGCCCATCTAGCACACTGGTCTAGCACACTGCATCTGCTGGCTGGCCCCGAAGCCTCCTCCCAGACTGCCGCATCACTACCTGCAACCGCAACTGCTGCCGGGTCGTGCTGAGCCAGAGTGAGGCGAATACGGGCCAAGGAACACTCTTTCTCCAGGTCTCCCAGTTCTAGAATTTCAATCTGCCGATTGGCTAGAAGCCAAAGAAAAATATTTTTGATTCTCAAAGTACAAAGGAAGTGCCTATCATCAGTGCCTATTAACTCAGCCTGTCAATTTTCACTAAACATTAATTCAACATCAATTCCAAAGGCACTGGAGGGAAAGCAGGGGGCTCCATATAAGCAACCTTAAAAATAAAGCAACAGCCCTGCTTCCAGCATGCAGCTCAGTCAAATCAAACCACTAGAATAACAACAGCTGCAGATAAGGAGATACTTACAAGGTATTTTACACAGAATTTCATTTAACTCTTACAACTCTGAGATGCAAAAACAAACAAACAAACAAACTCTGAGATGCTATTACTAGATCAGTAAGCAAGGAACATGCCCATAGTGAGATGCAGAATTAAAACAAGGTGTGTCCAACTCTAGAGCCCAGGCTCTTAAAGGAGGAATAGCATGTCTCCATGGTAATATCCAAGGACCCTGATTAAACAAGTTTGATAATAAGCTGATTAAATACAGCAAGCAACACTCTTTTTAAAGCATTTTCATTTCTCATGCAGCCATACGAAGTTTTCAAAGAGCAACCAGACAACTTTTAGCAAATTAAAATATTGAAAATAAGCTAAAAGAAACTTTACAGTATTTTTACACTGCTATATACATATTACAACTACTATATAAAAACACACATTTAATACAGATTACACTATAATACAACAAAGGGAGACCCCCAACTCACTTGGAGCAGCTGTGCATTCTCCATCATGATTCCTCTTAGGGGATGCTCCAGGACGATCATACTGAGAAGACAAAATAAGTGATTAAAAGTTAATGAAAAGCTGAAAAGTTAGTACAGTTGACCCTTGAACAACATGAGGATTAGGGGCACCAATGCCCTGTGTAGCTGAAAATCTGCATATAGGGACGCCTGGGTGGCTCAGCAGGTGAGTGTCTGCCTTTGGCTCAGGGCATGATCCCGGGTCCGGGGATTTAGTCCCACATCGGGCTCCCAGTGGGGAGCCTGCTTTTCCCTCTGCCTGTGCCTCTGCCTCTCCCCGCACCCCCTGTGTCTCTCTCATGAGTACACAAATCTTAAAAAAAAAAAAAAAAAAAGAAAATCTGCATATAACTTTTGACTCCTGCAAAAACTTAATAGCCTGCTATTGACCGGAAGCCTTACCAAGAACATAAACTGTCATTAACATGTTTTTATGTTATCTGTATTATATGCTGTATTCTCACAATAAAGTGAGCTAAGAACATGTTATTCAAAAAAATCGTAAGGAAGAGAAATACATTTACATTTTTAAAGAGATTCCTTAAAAATTTATTTCTTAAGAGAATGTATGAGTGGGGGGAGGGGGAGAGGGAGAGAGAATCTCAAGTAGATTCCATATTGAGTGTGATATAGGGCTCCATTCTATGACCCTGAGATCATGATCTGATTTGAAATCAAGAGTCTGGTGCCTAACTGACTGAGCCACCCAGGCATCTCCTACATTACTGCATTTATTGAAAACAATCATGTATACGTGGACCTGCACAGTTCAAATTCATGTTGCTCAAGGGTCAGCTGTATCTTTTTTTTTTTTTTTAAGATTTTATTTATTTATTCATGAAACACACAGAGAGAGAGAGAGAGAGACAGAGACACAGGCAGAGGGAGAAGCAGGCTCCATGCAGGGAGCCTGACGCAGGACTAGATCCCGGGTCTCCAGGATCAAGCCCTGGGCTGAAGGTGGTGCTAAACCCCTGAGCCACCCGGGCTGCCCCGTATCTTATTTTGATATCACTAACTGTGATCCAGAGCTTTCATGGTTAAATTCTCTCCATATAAATTATGTTTATTTCAACTAGCATGGGTCTTCTTTTATTTATTCATTTGAGAGAGAAAGAGAGAGAGAACAAGCAGAGGGAGTAGCAGGCAGAGGAAGAGGGAGAAGCAGGCTCCTCGCCAACCAGGGAGCAGGATGTGGGGCTAGATCCCAGGACCCTGGGATCGTGACCTGAGCTGAAGGCAGATGCTTAACTGAGACACCCAGGTGCCCCCTGGTATGGCTCTTTTTACAAAGGTACTATAATTACCAGACAAAGGAATGGAGTTGTTTGCCAAGTTGGCCCACTTAGCTCTAACATGTTTCTGGGTCTAAGGATGTAGATTTAACCTCCATATAAACCACCTGCCATTCCTTGGTTCCAGAGTTATATTATCTATCCCTGACTCTGGGAAACCGTCTAGTAAACACAGGAATTATATACAACATGAGTTGCTGCATATATATGACCCCATCAGCATTTTTAAAGTACACATCCTTTAAAACAGTAATTGCAAAAAAAACAACAAAAAAATCCCAAAAAACAAAAACAGTAATTGCAGATTGAATTAACAAAAATGAATGAAATAAAAGCAGCTACCATTTACTGAGCATTTTTTGCAGCCCAGGCAGGGTCACTGTTCTAAGAAATCTGAATGAATTGCCTCATTTAATACTCAAACAATCCTATAAGGCAGACATTATCACCACCATCATCCCTATTTTATGCAAGAGAGTAACTGGACAGCAAAAAATTAAGTAATTTGCTTGAAGTTAGGTCTAAATCCAAAATCATACTGCAATACTTCTTCCTAAAATAATTTGAAACTTGAGAACTAAAGGGGTGGTAATATATAACAAGGGTATTGCTGCAAAAATAGATGAAGTTCACAAATATCCCAGTAGAAACTTTAAACAAAATGAAGCAAATGAGGTGATGGTTTCAAAAGGACCAAACCAAATTAAGTTAAATGATCCCCAAACCCCAAGGTGGGAAGCTTTCATACCACTGCACCCGATGCTGGGTGTACAATCCACGCGTATTCTGGACGAATAAGTCGTAAACAGTTAACAGCAGCCAAATAACAGTTGCCTTGCTTCTCAAGTCCCCGCAGAGTTCGAACCTCTCTGCCAAGACGCATTCCATACTCAAACATCACTGTGCCAGCTAGGAGGTAATAATAAATTAGACATCAAAACTTTAAAAATGTGTTTTAGAGGGGAGCCTGGCTGGCTTAGTCAGAAGAACATACAACTCTTAAGCTTGGGGTTGTAAGTTTGAGCCCCATTTTGGGTGTAGAGATTACTTAAAAAATAATATTTTTAAAAAGATGTGTTTTAGAAAATTTGTTATACTTAGCAAATACTAAAACTTTTTTTTTTTTTATTTATTCATTCATGAGAGACACAGAAAGAGAGGCAGAGATATAGGCTGAAGGAGAAGCAGTCTCCTCGCAGTGAGCCTGATGCAGGACTCGATCCCTGGACCCCAGGATCACGCCCTGAGCCAAACACAGATGCTCAACCACCAAGCCACCCAGGCATCCCACAAATACTAAAACTGAAAACAAAATTGAGTTTAACCTAAAACCAGAAAAAAATCATGTGTTGGTGAGCATGTTGGAAAACTGGAACAGCTGTACACTGCTGATAGAAATGTAAACTGGTATTGCTGCTATGGAAAATATGGCAGTTCCTTAAAAAATTGAAAATGGGATTACCTGGTGATCCAGCAATTTCACTCTAGGCATATAGACTGAAAATTGAAAGCAGGGTCTTGAGGAGATATTTGTGTGCCCTGTTCATAGCGGCCATTACCCATAATAGCCAGGATGTAGGCAATCCAAGTGTTCATTGATGGATAAACAAAATGTGACATATACATATAATAGAGGAAGGAAGTTTTGACATGCTGTAACATGGATGAACCTTGTAGATATTAGGCTAAGTGAAATAAGCCAGCCACAATAAGACAAATACCATATGACTCCAGTAGTCAAATTCAGAGACAGAAAGTAGAATGATGGTTGCCAGGAGCTGCAGGAGGTGAAAATGTGAAGTTGTTGTTTAATGACTATAGTGTTTCCATTTGCAAGATGAAAAGTTCTGGACATTGGTTACACAGTAACCATATATACAACATACATAACACTAATGAACACTAAAAACTGGTTAAGTTAGTAAAGTTTATGTTATGTATATAAAATCTGTAAATGTTACTTCTGACATTCATTCACTTTTTTTTTTTTTTAAGACTTTGAGAGAGATAAAGCGAGCATAAGCAGTGGGATGAGGGAGAAGCAGGCTCCCCGCTGAGCAGGGAGCCTGATGATGTGGGGCTCGATCCCAGGACCCTGGGATCATGACCTGAGCCAAAGGCAGACACTCAGCCGAGTGCCACCCAGGCACCCTGGTTCATTCATTTTAAGTGATCTCTAAGCCCAACATGTGGTTTGAACTTTTTTTTTTTTTTAAGATTTTATTTATTTATTCATGAGAGACACAGAGAAAGTCAGCGACATAGGCAGGGGGTGAAGCAGGCCCCTGTGGGGAGTCAGATGCGGGACTTGATCCCAGTACCCTGGGATCACGACCTGAGTAGAAGGCAGAAGCTCAACCACTGAGCCATCCAGGTGCCCCTGGGGCTTGAACTTACAATCCTGAGATCAAAAGTTACACACTACCAACTGAGCCAGCCAGGTGTCCTACCTCTAACTTTTAGATACATTCCCAGACAGTACAGAAGAGTAGTTTGGAGTGCTACTTTCAGCCATATTGTTACCTAATTCCAACCAGTGAGACCAAGAAATGTTTGGATTCTCTGATTAAGAATGATTAGAAGTATTAAGAAGTTTCATAATACTTTAGTTACACAGGTTGAATGAAATACTGAAAAACATCTTGTTTGAGGCTGCATGAGACTCCAGAAACCAAAGAGCATTTAACATTTCTTTTAGTTTTCAAATGAAACTATTTTTCATTCCAACAGTTTTAAAATTTATATAATTTTATTTAAAATGAAATTGACTGACTTTCCTCTCTCAACAAATATTTCCAAGTACCTGCCATATCTGGTATTTGCACTGCCCACCAAAAACCAAAAACCCAAACCAAAACCTCCTCCAAAACAACACAACAGCATTATATTTACATTTAATTCATTAGTTTTATCTCCTTAATCTGTTAATTGTATTGAAGTCATGTAAGAAAATGTCCTTTGCAGATGCATCTTTAATATTTATGCCTTGCAACATGACATCTACAACTTACTCTCAAAAGAATCAGCAAAAAGAAGAAAAGGCTAATAGCAAGTTGGCACAAGAACTCAAAACTAGCCACAAGAATTCAAGACGCCTCTGGTAAAAAATTTAGTTTTTTAAAAAATCAGACAGAAGATATAGACAGAATGCCATCTCACTGGAAATGCGTCAAGAATGTTCTAGAATGGGATAAGCACATGTCTTTAAGGCTAACAGGTAATCTTTAAAAGGGTGAAGCTTAATTTCCCCAAATGCTTATAGAGAACACTCATTCAATGGCAGAAATAAGGTAAAATTACCAAATCAAACAGCATTTTTATAAAACTTGGTTAAACTTCTAAGGTGGCCCCCAACAAAGACTGTTGGCTTCAACTGCTCACCCTTTCGGTAATTGTGGCGAAAAACGTGAAAGGCATAGAGGAGCTCGTAGTAATTGTGAGTCATAAGGTCCACAGCTCGCGCACGAGATTCAATTATTGCCACAACCTAATAAAGGGGAAGCAATTAGATATCAGAGTTAGTAGCTAGCAGGATAACCCAGACAGCTGTGTTCAGTCATCAGTAGACAAAAAAAATTACCTCATTATGCAGATTCACATAGGGAAACTCTACAAGATCTTGTAGCTGTGAGCGTTCACAAAGAACTACCACCAGCTGCCGCAGACAATCTAACTGCCTAGAATGAAAAAAAAAAAAAAAAAGGGGATGTAAGGGCAAACTATCTCACTGGATTAAACAGGGCTGGTAAATTGCCTCCTCTAAAAAAAGACTGGGGTTGACTACCTGCTAGAATCAGGAATTTGGGTTAAGGCTTCATAGGCTTGGCTATTGTGACCCAAATCCAAATGATGTTTGAAAATGCATGTCCTTAAAGTAGCCTAAATGTCAAACATAGAGGGAAAAAGAATAATAACAATTAAAATCCCATATCCATGACAAATCTAATGGGAAATAACTAGATTACAGATAGTTCTTACCTGACTTTTCCAGTCACCACCTGCTTCAGTTAATATTGACGAAGCCAACTGAATAACCAGCTCAGGCAAACCAACAACATCTAGTAGACGCAAAACCTAAGGAGAAATAGAGTTTCCATTAAAATTAATATGATAGTGCACTTCAAATTGAAATAGAAATTAAATCAATCAGAAAGATAACTAGGTAAGATGAAGATTGTCAAAGATGTTGACCACAAGACAGGATTATTTGGTTAATATTTGACTTTCCTTTAGGGATGCCTGGCTGGCTCAGTCGGAAAAGCATGCGACTCTTGATCTCAGGGTTGTGAGCTCAAGCCCCACACTGAGTGTAGCGATTACTTAAATAATTGAAATTAAAAAAAAAGAAAGACTCTCCTTTAGATTCTATTGTCAAATAACAGGCTTACTGTAAAATTTCCTATTGTTCTTTTTGTTCATGGCTGTATGTTCAATGTTTAGTACAAAGTGGGCTCTTATTAAGTATTTATTAAAGGAACACACACAATTTCACTAACTTTTCCTAGTAACTATTTAGATTACAGATGAATTTAAAGCCCAGAAAATAGGGATCCCTGGGTGGTGCAGCGGTTTGGCGCCTGCCTTTGGCCCAGGGCGCGATCCTGGAGACCCGGGATCGAATCCCACGTCGGGCTCCCGGTGCATGGAGCCTGCTTCTCCCTCTGCCTATGTCTCTGCCTCTCTCTCTCTCTCTGTGACTATCATAAATAAAAAAAATAAAAAAATAAAGCCCAGAAAATAAATTGCCACCATAGCCTTATAAAACCTAAAGAGAATAATGTTTGACATAATCCTTTTCTTTTTTTTTTTTTTTAAGATTTTATTCATTTATTCATGAGAGACACTAACAGAGAGAGAGAGGCAGAGACACAGGCAGAGGGAGAAGTAGGTTCCATGCAGGGAGCCCGATGTGGGACTCGACCCTGGGTCCCCAGGATCACTCCCTGAGCCAAAGGCAGGCACTCAACTGCTGAGCCACTCAGCAGTCCCAGAACAGTGCTCTTCAAACTTTTTTGTCTCCCCATTAATGTCTGTACGCACATGTATTTACTTATGTACACACAGCTAATATGTATAACATACCGAATAAATAAATTTAAAGAAAGATGAAATACAGAAAATAGTAATAGTTTTGAATTATTTTTACTTGTTAGTACTTATTTATTCTTTTCTTTATTAACAGTATAAAACATCTTTTTGTTTTGGATGCTTAGTTTTTATTTTATACTTTTTCTTGAAATATAACATTTATTTTTTAAAAAGCAAATTAATTTAGTTATTTTTAAAAGATTTTATTTATTTTTAATCTTTTTTTTTTAAGATTTTATTTATTTATTCATGAGAGACACAGAAAGACAGAGAGAGAGAGGCAGAGACACAGGCAGAGGGAGAAGCAGGCTCCATGCAGGGAGCCTGATGTTGTACTCGACCCCGGGTCCCCAGGATCACGCACTGGGCCGAAGGCGGCACTAAACCACTGAGCCACCTGGGCTGCCCAGGAATTTTTTAAAATTGTGAGGGTGATTTTAATTAAAATGAAGCAGTATCATAAGTAAAACAATTTAACCAGCAAATCTACTGAAATCAAATGGAGTGGTTTAGGGGCCACTCTGTATCCCTGCCCCAGCTGTGACACTCTCACTCTTCCTTCAGATGCCTTGAAACTAAATGACAAATGACCACCTGGTAAAAGGACCAACTAAGGGCACTAGGGTTGATCCTTCTATTAAGCATCAGCACATCTTGGGATGCCTGGGTGGCTCAGTGGTTGAGTCTGCAGCAGTGATTTTTCATTTTTTTTGAATCAATAAGTTTCTTTCTTTTTTTAAAATTTTTTATTTATTTATGATAGTCACACAGAGAGAGAGAGAGGCAGAGACACAGGCAGAGGGAGAAGCAGGCTCCATGCAGGGAGTCCGATGTGGGACTTGATCCTGGGACTCCAAGATCACGCCCTGGACCAAAGGCAGGCACTAAACCGCTGAGCCACCCAGGGATCCCCGAATCAAAAAGTTTCTTTTGATGAAAGCTATGGAGCTTCTCCACAAAACAAAAACAAAAACATAAACAAAACAAAACAAAAAAAACCCCAAAACAAAACAAGCAACATTTTGCACATACTTTCAGGGGATTTATCAATTCCTCAAACTTATCTAGCTTCATTAAAAATCCTTAGAATTCGGGTGGTTGGCTGGCTTAAAAGGTGGAGTGGGCAACTCTTAATCTTGGGGTTGTGAGTTTGACTCCCACACTGTGTGTGGAGATTACTTAAAAATAAATAGATAAAAAAACCCAAAACAAACAAACAAAAAAACTCAAACTGGGGTGGCTGGGTGGCTTAGTCGGTGGGGTTAAGTGATCGAGTCTGGATTTCAGGGTCCTGAGATTGAGCCCTGTGTTGGGCTCTGTGCTGAGTGTGGAGCCTGCTTAAAATTCTCGCTTATGCACACACTTTCTCTCTCTCTCAAATAAATAAATCTTTAAAAAAAATCCTTAGAATTCAAAATAATTTTCTTATCAGATGGATGGTGGAGGATTATTAAGAGATACAATCTAGGGATGCTTGGGTGGCTCAGTGATTGGGTGGCTTTTTTTTTTTTAAGATTTTATTTATTCATGAGAGAGAGAGAGAGAGAGAGAGAGGCAGAGACACAGGCAGAGGGAGAAGCAGGCTCCACACAGAGAGCCCGACATGGGACTCGATCCTGGGTCTGCAGGATCCCACCCTGGGCCAAAGGTGGTGCTAAACCGGTGAGCCACCAGGGCTGCCCTAAATAAATCTTAAAAAAAAAAAAAAAAAAAAAAAAAAAAGCTACAATCTATTTCAGTGTAAGTTCATTTATCTCAGGGTGCCTGGTTGGCTCAATCAGTAGAGCATGTGACTCTTGATCTCAGGGTCATGAGTTCAAGCCCCACGATGGATGTAGAGCTCACTTAAAAGGAAACAATCATTTGTCTCTTTTTCAAGGACTGAACAAGAGGGTTAAGCCTGCCTTTGTCGCATTTACTTTTTGGTGGGAAATGGTTATCTAAAAATCTGACTGGATGCATGGTTAAATGTTATAAAGAAGATAAAACAGCCAGTCAAGGACAGAAATTGCTCACAGTGCTTCAATCTGTATGTGAGGGAAAGAGGGGGCAGGTGAACATGGAGAGGGTGAGCACCACAGCTATTCTACATGGGGAGGCTGAGAGGAACTCTGAGGAGGTGACATAGGCGCAGAGATTTCAATGACACGAGGGCTTAAGTATCTGGAAAAAAGGGAACAGCAGGTAGAAAGGTCTTGAAGGGAACAGAGTATATACCTGGCTTGCATGAGATAGTAAGTAGGCCACTCTTGCTATGACTGAGTGATCAGAAAAAAGAGTGATAGGAAAAGTAGTCAGGAGAGGTATCAAGGGCCAAATCTTAACCTAAGGCTAAACACAGTATTTTAAGTTAATTCTTCAAGATTTTGGCAAGACTATTATCAATAAAATTCCAGTGATGACTGGGCTAATAAAATGGTTTCATGATGGGATTTTAGCTTAAGTTAAGAACACTCACCAATTTCATTAAAATGTACATTTCTTTAATTTCTCCAGGTAAATTCATTTCTCTTATCTTGGAAGTTCAGGGACTGATTAAATTTTTACATTATTTTTCTCCCCAAATACCATAACAATTTCAGGTACATTTTTACACAGGGTGATGTAGAGGGACCAAACCACACAGTGATGTACCTTATCATAATACTGCATCTTGGGAGTGGACACAATCTCCCCATCCTCTGAGCGAATCAAGCGATCCAAGAATTCCTCTTTGCCCACTTCAGATGCTGCATGGCGGAAGCAATCCAGAGCCTGGAGGAATAAAAGAATATAAAATGACTTAAAATGGACTGTTCTAATTCTAGGTGCTTAAATTCGGGGCAAGGGGGTGTTCGGGTTCTAAAGGAAAGCCAAAAAAGAAAAATTAAGACTGTTAACTATAGGGACGCCTGGGTAGCTCAGTGGTTGAGCAGCTGCCTTCTGCTCAGGGTGTGATCTCAGGGTCCAGGATCGAGTCCCACATCGGGCTTCCTATGTGAAGCCTGCTTCTCCCTCTGCCTATGTCTCTGCCTCTCTCTCTCTGCATCTCTCTTGAATAAATAAATAAATCTTAAAAAAAGAAAAAGACTGTTAATTGTATTTATAATTTCTGCCATTCTAAATTCTGGCACATTATTTAGAATTTTTCTTTAACTTATCTCACTTTTTAACTTAAATGCTATTTTTTTAAAAGATTTTATTTATTCATTAATGACAGACAGGGGGGGGTGGGGCAGAGACACAGGCAGAGGGAGAAGCAGGCTCCACGCAGGGAGCCCGATGTGGGACTTGATCCTGGGTCTCCAGGATCAGGCCCTGGGCTGAAGGTGGCACTAAACTGCTGAGCCACCCAGGCTGCCCAACTTAAATGCTATTAAAAAGTAAACTTTAATAAGAAAAGTGATAGAAATATGGTAGCATAGGAACATGTTAACATTTGTAAAATTTGAGTAGTATCTGATTGTTTTAATAAGTCTTTAAACTTTTCTGCATGTTTGAAAATTTACATAAATAGGATGTCAGGGAACAAATCAGAATGGTAAACTTCCATAATGGGGGGGAGGGAGAAAGCAGCCTAAAATTTAAATATATATATAATAAAAACAATGTAGTTGAGTAATAAATTTGATGTACAAAATCCATCCCTAAAAACACCTATATGGGGCAAAAGGGTTTTCATGTTTTCTTCTTCATGTTTTTCCATGTTCTAACTAATTTGCAAAGCACATGAAAGCTGAACAATCCCCATGTGGCTCTTGCTGGCACTAATCATCTTTATCCTTATCTAGAGGATTCTGCCTCCCATCTCCCCTAACTAGTTAGATGGAGACTGAGTGTTCTCTTTGCACTGAAGTTGGTTCATCATTTGAATGCAATTTACCTTCTGTCCCTCTCCTGTAACGAGGTAACACCGTCCCAGCATAAATTGACAGGAACCAACATTGACTTGACACCAGGGACGTAGCAGTTGAATATAATCCTTAAAGGCATAAAAGGTGCTTTGTGATTAGAGAATGAATATGAGATAACCATTCCCAAGTTCTTCACAGAGGGAAAGAGGATAGTGATCAATCAACACAAAAGGTGTTATTTACTAAAATTATCTGTAAATTAAAATCTCATCCTATTAATCTATTCTTGTATTAGGTTAGACACTTTAAAACAGCAAACAGGACTCCAGTAACACCAACACATGTAAACACACATACGCTTTTCCAACTTAGCAATTTTCCAGCTTTTGGTATTTACTGGTTTAATGACTAGATGACTCCAGTAAATGATTTACATGAAGACAATGTTACCTTTGTTTTAATATAAAGAGAACCTAACAGGATTAAAAAAGCAAAACGAGATACTCTAAAAATAGTTAGGAATGACATGTTAAGAGATAAGTAAAGAAAATGTTTCTGGAGTATGTTTTGCTGCAATCAAGTTTAAATTATTTATGGTTCTTATTATTAGACAACTAAGATGCAGGTAACATTCATAAACAAAAAATATCCAGAAATCACCTTCTTTAAAAGAATGATTAAAACCTGAAATATTCAATAGGACTTACCTGCAATTGTACATACTGACAATTTCCCATCAAACATTCCAGAAAGAGACAACCGGGATTGCTAGGCCATCTAGTCACTGGATAAGGAGATTTTTTCTAATTTTTGGGCAAAATTTAAAAATATTTATACATATTGGACATCAAACTTCATGCGATGACTTAAGGTAGAGAAAAAAAAGAAGGTACAGAAGATGGCAGAGTACGTGTTCATTCCACATAACTATGTAACCTTAATATTAGACAAATACAGTTTAAAGGTTATATACTAGAAGCCTAGTCACATACCTAGCTCAGAACTCCATTAACTATGGGCTAAACCATATATTTTATCCCTGGGCGATCACTCCCAATTCTGATATACTGCTCGTACTGCTGGTGCCAGTGGATAGCACTGCTGGTGCTGGGTAGCACCTACCACAGTGTCGGACATATGGAGCCATTCAATAAATACTTGAACATATAATATTTTAAAGGGATCTAAGTATTAACATTTGTGTACCTATAAATCTGGCTAATTCCTGAGGAAATAAAACAAGATAAAATAAAAATTGGGATATCTGAAAGTAAGTATCATCTCGTTTGGGCAATAAACACCCAATCTCATTAAAAATCTTCATTATATAGGGAGAATAAGAGCCTTAGGCTGTTTAGATAGAAAAAATCTTTTAACTGGCTTTTATTTTTTAAAAACAATTTGAGAGAGAGAGAGAGAGAGAGAGAGAGAAAGAGAGATGCAGCATGCACACATGGTGGGAGGAACAGAGGGAGAGGGATGAGAGACTCCACAAGCAGATTTCCTGCTGAGTGTGGAACCCGATGCAGGGCTTGATCCCATGACCTGAGCCAAAGTCAAGAGTTAGCCACCTAGCCAACTGACTGAGCCACCCAGGAATCCCTAATTGGCTTTTAAATAAAAGGATACAAAAGCTGCAATAAATAATTGGTAGTTGCAGTAATCATCTCAGGCCAGTTCAACCCAGTTTGACTCAGAGGTGCCTTTGGTTGAGAGAAGAGATGAGATATGATATGTTTTCTCGCGACTTCTTGGAAGAATAATTCCACAATTGTTTGAGGGCTAGATACTTAAAAATAAAAAGTTATGACAATCATCAACTTGTGATAGAAGTGTCAATTTTCAATTAAGATAGTCTACCAATTCATTTTATGCTTGTAATAAAGAACATAATTTCAAAACATAAAATGCATTATGGGTGTAACAGCAATATAATAAAAGCAATTTGTAAAGTGTGAAGTACTTTACAAACACAATAAAAAGCCACTTAATCAACACTGTACTCATTTTTCTTTTCACTGATCTCATTATACCTAAGCTTCTTCCTTAGGGAGTATTTACACTAAATATGGTCTCAAGATTCCAAGTTTTGTTTTTTTCTTTAAGATTTTTTATTTATTTATTCATGAGAGACACACAGAGAGAGAGAGAGAGAGAGAGAGAAACAAAGGCAGAGGGAGAAGCAGGCTCCACTCAGGGAGCCCAATGTGGGACTCGATTCCGGGTCTCCAGGATCATACCCCCGGCTGCAGGTGGCGCTAAACCACTACGCCACAGGGGCTGCCCAGATTCCAAGTTTTATACCAAAATCATATAAAATTCTCCAGAATGGTTCTCAAGTATGAGAGATGACATCTTTTGAATATTTATTTAGATTATAAAAGCTATCACGAACTTAGTAAATTTTAAAAATAATTTTCTTGAATTAATCCCCAGAGCATCAACATGTAATGGAAAAGCAGCAATACATACATAAGGCAACACCCTTAGTTTATGCCTGATTTAGGCTTCACGGGGTTTCATGGACATCCTGTAATAGCCCTCAGACCACAGCTTGGTTATAAACCTCTCAAAATGAAAGCAGAGCCTACCTAATCTTTGTGAGGCAGAGGTGGCAAAGGACCACCTTAATGAATATGCAATAAAAGCCAAATTTTTTTTTTGAAGGTAGTTAAAAGCCAAATTTAAAATCAAATGTGTACATAGTCTAATCCTTACCAAATTTATTTGCCATTACAGCACCAGAATCAGTTAGTTCCAGTACTGACAAGTGTTGGAGATTGGACTCCCTGTGAGAAAAGAGAAAAAGACAGCAGTTCTACACAAATATTACAAAGTTTCCCAACAACACTGTCCTTTTAATTAATGAGTTGCACATGAAAGCTCTACTGAAAGCACATTACCAAACAGGATAGTTTATCTTATTGAAAATGTAAAATAAAAGAAAATGTAATTCTTGCAAATAATGGATTTTCCTTTTTCTTTTGGTTATAAAGGAGCTCAGCCTACTTTTAATAACTAGTACATTTTTGTGTGTGGTCTAACTTGCCCTGTGATCTCATCTATTTTGCCTTCAACAGGATTTATCTTTACATCAAACACACACAAATATGTAATAATTATATACCTGAAATTCATGTAACATTGTGTCAACTATAGTTCGATAAAAAAAAAAAGGCATAAAAAATGAGTTTCTAAGAAAAGACAAATTTTAGAAATTATATTTTCCATTTCTACTTCAGAATAAACATTTTTTTCTTTTCAAAAAACCACATATACAACAATGTATACTTAGTATTTTGATTCTTATAAGCTGCCTTTGACCTTTGGAAAATGAAGCAGCTAAACGTTCTCTGAATATCATAAGCACATAACTGCATTATGTTTAAGATTTTTTTAAGACAATGAAAAAAATACTCAAGCTCACAATTTATTTTAAAAATAATCAGAATAATGAAACTCACAACGTGTCAACTGGAACATCAGTTGCCAGGCATTGACTTCCCCACTTAATGAGATAATAAGATAAGAGTAGAGGAGTTGTTCGGTGTAGTAGGTCTTGCTGGTCTTGAACTAGCTGACCAGCTCCCAAGATCACCTATACATGGGTAGGTAGGTAGGTGAGACCATACACAACAATTAGTGATGATAACTCTTAAGGTTCAGATAAAGGTAAAATAGATAGCAAACACAGTTACAAAGGGCATACAAAAAGCAACATATGTACATAAAGGCAACACACCTATTAAATTTTAGAGTAGCAAAAATATCTACCCAAACATTTAACAGTACAAAAATGCTGATGGTGAAAGAGAAAAAAACAAAGATGTTAACTTTCACCGAATCTCTGAACTTAGAATTCAAGAATAGGAACAGGGAAATCTAAGACCTTCCTCATGCTATTTTTAGATAAAAATAGTTGTGAACATAGAGGAAAATTTGGCATCATCATCAAAAGCCTTAAAAGTGGGCATAGCCTGTGACCAATCAATTCTAGTTCTAAGAGTTTATCTTAGAGATATAGTCAGAGGCATACAGACATTTACAGGTATGAAAAAAAAAAAACTAGCAACAAACAGGATGGCCACAAACAGGACTGGTTGAATAAAACTGTGCTAGGTAACTACATGTGAAAATACTGATAAGCTGTGTAAGGTACAATAAACTGGGGCGTCTGGGTGGATCTCAGAACCCTGGGATTGTGATCTAAGCTGACGGCAGATGCTTAACCAACTGAGCCACCCAGGTGCCCTTGTTATGTATGTCCTTTTTTTTTTTTTTTTAAGTTTTATTTATTTATTCATGAGAGACAGAGAGTGAGAGAGAGAGAGAGAGAGAGAGAGAGGCAGAGACACAGGCAGAGGGAGAAGCAGGCTCCACGCAGGGAGCCTGACGTGGGACTTGATCCCTGGTCTCCAGGATCATGCCCTGGGCCAAAGGCAGGGGCTAAACCACTGCGCCACCCAGGGATCCCCTGTTATGTATGTTCTTAATCTGCAATTTTAGGTATCTACTAAAGGTCAAACGTAATAGAGCAGTGAACAAAGACAAAAGACTTCTCACAGAGCTGACATTCTGCTCTGTGTTAAGTAGATTTTACAAGTTTCCCTCTAGCAGTACTTACGGCATCTCCCAGCCTCATTAACAGATGCTGTAAGATCAAAAGGTCTCGGCAGATGAGGAAGCGAGTACTGGCAATTTTACACACACCTCTGCACACAATACATGCTGCTGTGTTGCCACCATACAGCTGGGAAAGATTCATTCGAATATTCAAAGGCTGAGCTATAATTAAAAAAAAAAAAGGAAAAGAATGTAAAAGGAGTTAAATTATTTTCTCTAAATCAAAGAGACATGTTTGTTGTCATTCACCTGGATTGAACCCCTTTTCCATTTCCACTTCTGTCTCGTAATCCATTTCCCGCACAAGTAGTCCAATGGCCTGGATTGGGTTCTTGATCTCCTGCAGCTTACTGCAAATATCCTCCATCACATTTTCTCTAGAAGGATAATTAGAAAACTATTACTACTGAGATTATGTAACACAGACTCTATAAGTCTTGTACGCTAAACACTCTAAGGAACAGGAAGACCAGATACTTTTAGTTCACATAGCAAATTTTTCCTCATTTTTTTTCAGAAATAACAGACAAAATGCATGTGAGAAAATACTTTTGTTTTAGAATTTATAGCTCAGTTAAGAGTTAATAGACTAATTTATTTATTTATTTTAAAAAGATTTTATTTATTTGAGAGAGAGCCCAAGCTGAAGGGAGAGATAGAAGGAGAAGTAGGCTCCCTACTTAGTGGGGAGCCTGATATGAGGCTCAATCCTAGGACCCCAGGACCATGATCCAAGCTGAAGGCAGATGCCTAAGCGAATGAGCCACCACGGTGCTCCTAGACCATAATTTGAGTCTGCTTCCAGATCTGAATTCATGTGTTAGATTTTTTTGTTTAAAAACGGAGACACCAAAAAAAAAAAAAAAAAAAAAAAAAAAAAAAAAAAAAACGGAGACACCTATTTAGAACTCATTTTAACTTCAAATCAGTACTTTGCATAGACTTGAATGTACAGTAAAAACTTGATTCTGGCACTAAAATTTGCTAAATTTCTATTAGGAAATGCACTTTACCCTAAATTCTCCTTACACATCAATAGTGATCAAATCTTCCAGAATCTGTTCTGCAGCCTTTTCTGGAGACTGTAGGTTGTAACAACTCATTTCCATCACTGCTGCCATATCCATAGTTACTGACTCTCCAATCAGCCGAAGGCATTTTATAAGACACATGACATCTCGAGCAATATCCACATCTATTAAGAGAAAGTTAACGTTCATGACTCAAGTCAATGAAAAGCCACTGATTTAGTATATACTAAAATAAAATATTAATAATTAAATGCCAAGGATCTATCTGAGGTCTTGGAGATGCTTAGGCCTCTTCAGTTTTCCTTACTATATTTATATTGTGGTAAATTGACCAGGAAAGGTCATAGGGGCAATCAAAGTTTTTTTGCATCCACTTGAAACAAAGCATAGGATTTATGTAGGAAGGGGCTTAAATATGGACACAATAATTATTATTACCATCCGATATAGCTGCCTCATCCTCTGCCAAAAGGTTCTCATCAGGCAGGAGATACAAATGATCCACTAAGGAGGAAGGCACAAGGAAAGACAGGTACCCCTGGAAATACAAATCTTCCAATTACACTTTTTTCAATGAATGTTTACAGGTATAAAAAATTGAGACCTGAATCTTATTATGAGGTAACACCAGACATATCCAATATGAAAGACACTCTGTAAAACAGGTATAGTCTTCAAAAAAATGTCAATGTCATGAAAGACAAAGAAAGGCTGACAAAAGCACAAGATTCACCTAAATAAACATGACAACCAAATATATCCAAGATCTTAGATTGGATCCTAGATCAGAAGAAAAATTATAGGCACAAGTAATTGGACAATATCATATCAATATCGAATTACCTGATCTTTAAATTGTGCTGTGGTTATGTAAGAATACACTGTTCTTAAGATACGTGATAAAATACTTAAGGATAAAGGGGCATAATGTCTATGACTAACTCTCAAGTAGCTCAAGAAGAATAAATATGTATAGAAGGAAAGCATATGGAAGTTAATAAATGATGAATCTGGGTGAAGGGTATACAAGAGCTCTTTGCGCTACTCTTGTAATTCTTACAAGTTTGAAATCACTTCAGTACTTAATAAGGTACTTAATAAAACGCAAAAAAATTTTAAGTAATGTAGAAGACTACCTAAAGACAAATGAGCTATAATTCTAAAAGAAAAAAAAAAGTGCTACAAGCTAACTACAACATATGACAGATATTCTGAAAAATCTTCTGAACCATCTAAAGGAGTTCTACATGCTTTAGTGCCCTTACTTTTTTCAGCAGGCACACCATGTTTGTGTGTGGATTCAAATGTAGGGCAAGAGGATGAGAGAGGGCTTCTTGGTACTGAAGACAACAGGCATAGAACTTGCACCAGAATTCCTGTTGTAAATTTCGAAACTCCTCCTGGGAAAACTCATACTCTGTCACACTTCCTTGGAGCTGGCAAAGAAGAAAAAGGGCGGGGGGGAGGGAGATAGACACTCTTAATACCATTTGGGATCTTTCTTTCCTAAAACATAATCATCTAATATCATTTTACTCAGTTATAGCCAAATGAATATCCTTTATGCATTACACCCTATAGACTATACATCTCTCTAATTCTCAAAAGGTTTAAACATGTATACTTCCTACCAATAAGGTCCAGTGAACAATGTGAACAATTCCTCAGCACCAATCTACCCTAGATCAAGAAATTACCATTCTTTCTCTACCCAAACCTCACCTCGCTTTCAACAGCTAAAGTGACTTCTTTCTTCAGTTCACTCCAGGAAAGATCGGACTTCCTCTCAGTTCCTCGACAGAAAATCTAAAATTAAGAGACATTTTAGAGTATTATGTACTACCTAAAACTGAATGAAAAATATTTCAATTTAGAAGGCACTGAGGCATTCTCAATACAATAGAAACTGAATATAGCTGAAATACCCATTTCTTTTTTAAGATTTTATTTATTTATTCATGAGAGAGAGAGAGAGAGAGAGAGAGAGGCAGAGACATAGGCAGAGAGAGAAGCAGGCTCCATGCAGGGAGCCCAATGTGGGACTCGATCCTGGACCCTGGGATCAAGCCCTGAGTCAAAGGCAGATACCCAACTGCTGAGCCACCCAGGCGTCACAATACCCATCTATTTCTAATACTGTAAGTAATTTCTGTATGTAAAAAATCACAAGTTTGAAATCATTTTTCTTTCTTTTTTTTTCTTTCTTTTTTTTGAAGTCATTTCTGTAGACCAGAGTAAACCAGAGATATACATGAATCTGACAGAATAATAACAGGGTACAGTTGGATTAGAAAAAGAAAAAACCTAGAAAGACTATTGCTCAGCTAGAAGGCAGATATAAAATGATGCTCAATACACACAACCAAGACTGGCACAAAAGCAAGCTGGAATTGGTCTTGTGGCTGGTCACTCTATTAGAAGTGAGTACTAGAGGAGAGCATGTAATAAATGCCTTAGGGATTGATTATTTACTATTTCAGTGTGCAAGAGATAGCATAACACATAAATTTAATTGTCAGCAAATAAAAAGTCTGATGGAATGAAAAGAAAAAAACCTCTTAGGAGAGAGTGACCATGTCACTCTGAAGTTTTAGCAGAGGGAAAAGAGAAAACATCCAATAAGCATATATTTAAGAATGTGTGTAAAAGAAAAGTCAAGGGTCTAGAAGGGGTATCACTTGAGAGAAAGTTAAGGAACAGGGTGTATTTAATCTGGAGAGAGACAATATGGGAGGATTTCTAAAATATTTGACTAGTTGCTTTTGAGCAAAGAGACATGTTTTAGGAAGTCACCACCAAAAGGATAAGGACTAAATTTGATCCAATACTGGGAAGAGCTTTTATTTTTTATTAAATATTTTATTTATTTATTCATGAGAGACACAAAGAGAGAGAGGCAGAGACATAGGCAGACGGAGAAGCAGGCTCCCTATTTGCAATCCGTGAAGTCAATGGCAATTTAAAGAAGCCAAAGTGACTTTAAAGAATCCTTTTGTAAAGCATTAAGTGTCTCTTAAGGCATGTGACTTTTGAAGATTAGATTTTCAGAGGTTTTTTGATTCTGAACTAAGTCAGACCTTCACTGTATTAACAAAAGGGCAAAAATAGAGTACCATCAAAACTAAGAAAACATCTGAAATTTCTTTCAAGTACTGAGATTATATGCAGTATAGTATGGTATCTTTTTATAATACTATAAGCACAAATTTCTTTTTTACCACTGGCATGCTTCACTAGTTATTGGGAAAGTACTTAGAGGTCTATCTCCCTGTTGGGAGTCTTTACTTAATGGAAACAAATTTTTTTTACAATCACACTAATAAACACATGTATCTACAACTGCAAAAATAGGCTTGGTGTTTAGTGTATATAAAACAACAAAAGTTAATGGTAATCGTTTTTTTAAAGATTTTATCCATTTATTCATGAGAGACACAGAAAGAGAGAGAGGCAGAGACAGGCAGAGGGAGAAGCAGGCTCCATGCAGGGAGCCTGATGTGGGACTTGATCCTGGGACTCCAGGATCCCCCCTGGGTGGAAGGCAGGGGCTAAATCGCTGAGCCACCCAGGCGTCCCAACATTAATTATTAATTACACAATGATAATGACAAAATAAGAGGTAGTTTTAAATAAACATTAAATATTTTCTTGCTGACCTGTAAAGCTTTACATAAAGCTGCATTTATGAATCGTCCTGGTGTAAATAGATTCTGCAAATACATCTCCTGCAGAACAGTAAAACAAAAATTAATATTATTTAAAAAAAATTAACACCAAATAGATATAATTTAGAAAATTTTGAAGGAAGAATTCATCACAATAGCATCAACATTTGAGTTTCCATTATATGAACATGGCCTTTCTATATTTGAGCAATACCAAGTATTAGAGTAGTTCTATTCACACTGAGGAGACTGCAGTGCCTCTGAGTCAATTAGGCATGCTATAAGAAATCAGTGTGTTCTTCATGGAGTACTTCATAGAGTTCCACTGGGAAACAGCTTGTCAAATGCCAACCTTAAATGGGAAAGGCAAACCCAGTTTCTTGGTGATACACACAGGGAAGAGAACAATTAAACTAAACTGGCTTCTACACCATCCATAAAGTGTCTCACATATAAAAAAGAAACCAAGAATAGGCATTACATGTAAAAACAAACAAAAATTTGCAATAAGCTGTAGTTAGGGAAATGAAGTAGAAAGAAATAAAATGGTTAGTTGTATGTTGCCTAATTATTTTGCCCAAATTTTTAAATCAGATTTGCCAGGGAGTAGCAAACCTGACTGACCTTCATTCAAGTTTTTTTCTTTCTACTGAGGTTCTAGGGAATGACCTAGGGCCCCTCATCTTCAACCTCATTTTAACATGAAGACATCAACTGAAAGTTTTTGCTTCTACTTATCCTGAAGGCAGCTCTCTGAAAAACAGGGAGATTGGCCTGTTTTGCTCGCTATTGTATTACCTTTTAAAGTTCTTTTCTTTCTTTTTAAAAAAGATTTTATTTATTTATTAATGAGAGACACACAAAGAGAGGCAGACATAGGCAGACGGAGAAGCAGGTTCCCTGCGGGTAGCCACAGGCGGGACCCTGGGATCATGACCTGAGCTGAAGGCAGGTGTTCAATCGTTGAGCTACCCAGGCATCCCTAAAGTTATTTTCTTCATAGCATATATTGCTAACAGAATTTATCTGATTTCTAGTTTATATGCATATACCAACATGGTCAGTATAGTGGATACTTAGTGTTTATGTCTGCCCACGATCCACTTCCCTTCTTTTACTAACTAATCCCTAGCTTTCTCTGGGGAACCATTCCTCCTTGACCCATACTCAAACTGACTTTATCATCTCCACAGGAGCAAAAAGCAGATTGGACAGGTTTCTCATGCCAAGCCAGATTATTCTATTCCTTCGGCTCACTATGTCAGAAATCAGCATGGCTCAAGCCAGGTAAATGAGTCTATTTCAGGACCAGGGACAGAGGCTTTCTCTTTCCTCTGGGGTTGTTAAATTCCTGGAAGGCACATACTCAGGGAACCTTCCTGAGAATAAACCCATCAAGGAGGAAAGCAGAATAGAGACAAAGGAAAGATTAAGCTCTGAAAAGCATTGTTTCAGCCATGGCTGAAGCTAGGTAATTCTCAGCTTCTCAAATCAATAGGTTCCCCCCACTCCCTTTTCAAAGGTTTTATTTGACAGAGAGAGTGCAAGAGAGAGAGCATGAGCAGAGGGAGAGGAGGCTCCCCACTGAGCAGTGAGCCCGATCTCAGAACCCTGGGATCACGACCTGAGCCGAAGGCAAACGCTTAACTTGAGCCACCCAGGTGCCCCAATATATTTTCCTTTTAAGCCTAAGTCAGTTTGAGGTTTCTTTCACCTGCAGCTGAAAGAACTTGGACTAATACAACTGATTCTTCTCAAACTAATGATCAGAGTAAATCATACCCTTATATAAAACTTTAATGTTGCTTACTCTGGGGTCTTGATCATCTCTGAGAATGATCTCTTCCTCTGGCAGAGAGTGCATAAAAACCGAATTCCATTGACCTGCAGCATTACTACAGGGAAAAAAAAAAGGCCATCAGTCTACATAAAATTAACTAAAAGCTTATGCTGTTGATTTTTTTAAAAAATATTTAATTATTTATTTGTTTGAAAGAGAGGGAGGACAAGTGGAGAGGAGAGGCAGAGGGAAAAGCAGACTCCCTGTGAGCAGGGAGCCCAATGTGGGACTCAATCCTAGGAGCCTGAGATCATAACCTGAGCTGAAGGCAGATGCTTAACTGACTGAGCCACCCAGGCACCCCTGCTGTTGATCTTTCAAGTCTTAAAATAAACAAACAAACAAACAAACAAACTTATTTTCAGCAGTTTGTCTTTACAGAAGTATCTTAGTTTAACAGGCATCCTCCTGAAATTAAAACACTAATCACAAATCTACAAATAATAGCTTACTTATAGTCTACATTTACTATATATTAGACACTATGCTAAATGTAGTTAAGGGTATTACTCATGTAAGCCTTATGGTAACTCCAAAGGATGTTTTAACCCCATTTTGCAGATGGTGAAAGTGAGGCTTAGGGCATCTCACAGCTACTCAGTTTCACAACCAGACTCAAACTCTCATCTGATACCAGAGTCTTTGCTTTTTACCACTTTGTTGAATGCTATGTATAAGGAGTACTCTCATATTTTCTGAGCTGTGGCTCAACTATTCCTATAGTTCTGTTCTAGAATACAGGATTAAGAGAGATCCCTAAGGTTTAATTAGTTTAGTTAAGGAGTTAAATTGTATTCCAGGGAATCCTACACAAATTATTTCAGGGGTATACCAATGTTTGATTCAAAATTATTTCTTTAATGTATTTTGTAACTACTAAAGCATTTTATACTATTATCCTGTACACTAAAAATATTAGAGACCTAATATACATAATATTAGTTATTATCAACACGTTAAGTTGTGTTACGGTTTGAAAAGCACTATACTTATACAATCAATTTCTCTTCTTATTAGAAAGTTGAGAACCCAAAGGGGCTGCAATATCTTTTGGAAGTTGTGGCTGTCAGAAACATTGTGTTCAGAAGCAAAGAAAACTCCCAAATTACAAGTATTTCGGGTACATACCATTTCTCTCAAGAAATATGGTATTTTATCTCATTCCAACCCTAAGTACCCTTCATTTTGTTCTAAAACCAAAAAGTAAGAAATAACACAAAATACAAAAGGAAGAGTTTCAGAAAATAGATAACAACTGGCGAACCCAGGGCTGAATCCTTTCAATGCAAACACTTGACTTTGGTTACATAAAAATCTCTGCTGTTTTCTAAGTATCAAACTCCTTGGGGTGAGGCAGCATGACAGAAGTAAGTGATCCATACTGTTCATAGTTGATGTATTTCACAACTGTTTGGTTCTCAGCATCATGCCACATGGCCCAGATATCTGTAGAGGTGATGGCAAAGTCAATCAGTGTCTCCTACAGGGAAATGTGGGGAAAAAGAGGTTAAAATAAGAAAGATTAATAGCTTATAGTAACTTAAATTTTTATCAAGATGAGAAGTAAAAACATAAAAAAAAAAGAGTACCATGGAATTTTGTTTGCATATATTGTTAAATATTCCATTTTAAGATTTCCATCCCTTTATAACATAGTTGCATCAGTCAGTATGTCTTTCCAGTATGTGCATGATATGCAAAGAATGATCCAACCTACCTGAGAAGTGAATAGGGAAGAAATGTGATCTAGACTATAGCGGTTGTTCTCAGTGCTCACCAGTTGGAAAATGCAGAACTGTTGAAACATAAGTTGATAATTTATTACTCGAAGTAATCAACATGCTACTTTCCTTTTTTTTTTTTTTTTTTTTTTAAACTTTTATTTATTTATGATAGGCACACAGTGAGAGAGAGAGAGGTAGAGACACAGGCAGAGGGAGAAGCAGGCTCCATGTACTGGGAGCCTGACGTGGGATTCGATCCCGGATATCCAGGACCGCGCCCTGGGCCAAAGGCAGGCACCAAACCGCTGCACCACCCAGGGATCCCAACATGCTACTTTCCTAAGAGTTAGAAACATTCAGAAACCAATATTTTAAAAAAATGTGGTAAAATACCCAAAACATTTACCATCCTAACCATTTTTAACCTATAGTCCAGTAGTGTTAAATACATTCACATTATTGTGCAACCTCTCTCCAGACCTTTTCTCATCTTGTAAAATTGAAACTATACTAATAATTAAACAGCTGCACACTCCCCTCTCCCTCCAGCCCCCATCACCTACCATTCCACCTTCTGTCTCTATGAACTTGACTGCTCTAGGTACCTTAACAGTATTTTCTTTTTTGTGACTAGCTTACCTCACTTAGCATAACATCCTCAAGGTCTATCCATGTTGTAGCATGTATCAGAATTTCTTTTCTTTTTAAGGTTGAATAACATTCCATTTTATGTATAAATAATTTTTGTTTATTCCTTCATCTGTCAAGGAAGACTTGGGTTGTTTCTACCTTTTGGCTATTGTAAATAATGCTATAAATATGTCTTTGAGACTTTGCTTTGAATTCTTTGGGGTATAAACCCACAAGTGGAATTTGCTGGATCACAGGGTAATGCTATGATCAATTTTTTGAGGAACTGACACACTGTTTTCTACAGTGGTTGCAACATTTTGCATTCCCACCAGCAATGCACAAGGGTTTCGATTTCTCCATATCCTTGTCAACCCTGCTATTTTCTGGGTTTTTTTTGGATAGTAGCCATCCCAAGGGTGTAAGGTGGTATCTCATTATGGTCAGAAGCCTGTTTTTAAGTTTCTATTTTTACTAAAGTACCAGAGATAATTAATTAATTTGAGAGAGAGAGAGAGAGAGAGAGAGAGAGAGAGAGAGAAGGCACATAGGGAGAGAATCTTCAAGCAGACTTCCCATTGAGTACGGAGCCCAATGTGGGGATCAATCTCATGACCCATGAGATCATGACCTGAGTCAAAACGAAGAGTTGGCTGCTCAACCAACTGAGGCATTCAAGTGCCCTATACTAGGGACAATTTAAAATATATGTGAGGGCAGCCTGGGTGGCTCAGCGGTTTAGCGCCGCCTTCAGCCCAGGGTGTGATCCTGGAGTCCCAGGATCGAGTCCCATGTCGGGCTCCCTGCATGGAGCCTGCTTCTCCCTCTGCTTGTGTCTCTGCCTCTCTCTCTCTCTCTCTGTGTGTCTCTCATGAATGAATTAAAAAAAAAATATATGTATGTGAAATAGAAATCAGTATTAGTTAACCCTTACAAAAACAAAACTCTAAAATCAAGTATTTAATTCTACTACCAAAACAGAAATTTTCAATTTCAAAAATGATATTTAATAGATATTTTCTTTTGAGATTTATTTGACAGAGAGAGAGAGCATGCACAAGTAGGCAGGGTAGCAGGCAGAGTGGCAGGCAGAGGCAGAGGGCAAAGCAGGCTCCCTGTTGAGCAAGGAGCCCGATGTGGGGCTTGATTCAAGGACCCTGTGCTCATGTCCCAAGCTTAAGGCAGACACTTAAACCAACTGAGCCATCCAGGTGCTCCTAAGGGATATTTTAAATATTTTTTTCTGGATGAAGAAAATTCACCATAAATTGATGAGTGACAATGGTTCTGTCTTTATAACACAAGCAACTGTCCATTAGAAAGTAGTAAAAGAAAAATATACAGTGAGAGTCCCTTTTGGGAAAAAAATAAGAATCCATAAAATATGAAAAACAAATGCAGTGTTTATATTCACCCTAGCCTAAAGCTGTATTTTACAAGTTGCAGGTCTCAACTCCTTAGTGGGATATAAATCAGTAGGACTCAGCCAGTATTCAAAAAAAAAAAAAAAAAAAAAAAGAAAGAAAGAAAAAAAAAAGGGACACCTGGGTGGCTCAGTGGTTGAGTGTCTGCCTTAAGGCCCAGGGCATGATCCTGGAATATGGGTATCGAGTCCCACATCAGGCTCCCCGCATGGAGCCTGCTTCTCCCTCTGCGTAGGTCTCTGCCTCTCTCTTTTTCTCGGTCTCTCATGAATAAATAAATAAAATCTTTAGAAACAAATAAAAAAAACAAAGTATCAGAGTTCATCAGTTCATTACTCCCAGTAAAGGTTAAGTATGTTTCATGAAAATATTTGTTACATGTCCATCATCACAATGTATACTCAGTAGCAAAGCAAGATATATCTTATTATAGATTCTAGCTGAAAAACAAGTTGGAAAAATGCTGGACTAGTGTAGAGCTTCTCAAACTGCCTGTGGTAAAGGATTAGTTTTTTTTGTTGTTGTTGTTGTTTTTAAATTTTCAACCTGTTGCAGATTGATACTTTTATAAAATAGAGAAACCTTGAATGTGGATGTCTGTAGCAAAGTAAAACCACTATAAATGTCTAAAAGTTTTCTCTCACTTCTGCAGTTATTTTACTGCAACCTGGTAACCAAGAATTTGTGGTCCAGGACCATTCCACAGATCACACACCATAGGTCTACAGAACTTCTGAGAGTTGTATTAGTGTCTTAGGTGGAATACAAGTGGCATGTCTATAATATCAATGAGAACAAGAAACTGGGAATGACCAAAGAAATACACTTACTAATGAATTAGAATCCAAAGAACCAAAAGAGAAACAAGAAACAAATGAAATTAATAGAAATGGATGTAAAATATTACAGATAAAAGAAAAACTTCAACTGTGCAGATTAGCAGGAAAAAACAGGCTGTAGAGCAGTTTTTATAAAGGGGAAAAAGAAGGACTACAAGCTTATCTGATTTTAGGCTTCACTGATAGAAACATAATGCTCAAAACAAAGGAAATAATAGCTCTGTTCAGGAGTGCCTGGGTGGCTCAGGTCATCATCTCAGGGTCACCCCCCCCCCCCGGACCCCCTGCCTAGGGCTCTGTACTCAGCGGGGAAACTGTTTGTCCCTCTTCATTCCCTCCCTTCTCTGCCGCTCATGTGTTCTCTCTTTCGCTCTCAAAGAAAGAAAATCTTAAAAAAAAAAAAAAAAGCTCTGCTCAATTTGACAGTACTCCTACATTCAATTTTGAATCTTTTAGCCTGCTTCTGAAAATGTAGGCCACAGACTGCTGAAACAGGGAGGAGGCTGAAATCCTTTCTTTTTAATTTTTTTTGAAGTATTCTCTATATCCAATATGAGGCTCAAACTCACGACCCTGAGATCAAGAGTCACATGCTATACCAACTGAGCCAGCCAGCCCCTTGACCCCTTTCAAGGCTGAAAATCTTTTCATAATAATACCGCATTATTTGCCTTTTTCACTGTGTTGATATTTTTGCATTGATGATGCAAAAGCCCAAATACAGGGTAAAATTACTGGTGTTTTAACATGAATCAAGGCAATGGCACCAAACAGAATGCCCTTTCATGATAAAAACACTCAATGAACTAGGAGTAGAAAGAATTTTTTTTTAATTTTTTATTTATTTATGATAGTCACAGAGAGAGAGAGAGAGAGAGAGAGAGAGAGGGGCAGAGACATAGGCAGAGGGAGAAGTAGGCTCCAGGCACCGGGAGCCTGACGTGGGATTCGATCCTGGGTCTCCAGGATCGCGCTCTGGGCCAAAGGCAGACACTAAACTGCTGCGCCACCCAGGGATCCCAAGAATTTCCTCAACATGATAGAGCATTTATGAAAAATGCACAGCTAACATCATCCTCGATGGTGAAACACCGAAAGCTTTCTCCCCTAGATCAGCAACAAGACAAAGATGTAAGCTCTCCCTACTTCTGTTCAATATTGTACTGGAAGATCTATCCAGGGCATTTAAAGGGAGGGGGGGGGGAAGGCATTCAGTTGATTCAATTGGAAAGAAAGTAATAAAATTTTATTTGCAGATGAGGTTATCTTGTATATGAGACATTCTGAGGGGGTGCCTGGGTGGCTCAGTCAGTTCAGTGTCTGCCTTTAAGTTGCTGGGATTGAACTCCGTATCAGGCTCCCTGCTCATGTTCTCTGTCCCTCTCTCTGCTCATGCGTGCTCTCCCTCTCTCAAATCAATCAATCAACCTTAAAAAAAAAAAAAGACATTCTGAAGATTCTACTGTATCAGTATCAGAACAGAAAAACTCAGCAAAGTTGCAAGATACACGATCAATATACCAATACCAACTGTTTTTCTATAAACTTGCATTGTGCAATGTAAAAATTGAAAAAAATTAGTAATTTTATTTCAATAATTGCATTTATACCAGTATTAAAAGGAATAAAATACCTAGGAATAAATTGATCAAAAGAACTGCAAAACTTACACTCTGAAAACTACAAAACATCATCCATGTTTACAGACCAAAAGGCTTAATAATACTAAGATGGCAATATTTTTCAGTATCATCTATAGAACCAACATAATCTCTATGAGAATCTGTCAAATAATAAGAAATATATATATATATTTCCCTGGCTCCTGACACTGAACTAAAACGCTTGTAATTTCCTGAGTGATAGAATGATAGGAACATCTTATACAGAACTCCTAAATGCCCTTGGAATTTCCTGGATGATAAAAGACTTTTTTTTTTAATTAAATAATGCCTCCATAAAAACCCCTAAAGTATGGTATGGGGAGAGCTTCCAGATTGATGAACACACCTATGTGCCAAGAAGGTGGCACACCACAACATGACAGGGACAGAGGCCTCTGAACTCAGGACACTTTTGGACCTCACCTATATACTTCTTCATCTATTTGTTCATCTATATCCTTTATCACATGGTAAGTTGGCAAATGTAAGTTAGTATTTTCCTGAGTTCCATGGGCTACTCTAGGAAATTGAGACCAAAGACAGGTCATGGGATGAATCAAGAGCCCAAGGAAGTAAAGGGACACCTGGGTAGTTCAGTCAGCTGAACATCCAACTCTTGGTTTTGGCTCAGGTCATCTCAGGGTTGTGAGACAGAGCCCTGCATTGGGCTCTGCACTCAGCAGAGAGTCTACTTGGGATTTTTTCACTCGCTCCTGCTCTGCAGCCCCCACCCCCCAGCCTCTCTCCCTTTCTCTCAAATCAATCAATCAATCAATCAATCTTAAAAACAAAAAGAGCCCAAGACAGTAAAAAGAGTATCCACATTTGGCTTAGAGTATAGATGCATGAGTAAGGTATAGGGTTCCACACATATGGAAGGCCTGGTATAGGGTGAAAACTCAAGCAGGATGAGGAGGGGGTCCACACAAAGTAGCAGTCTGTACCAGTGATCAGAGCCCAAGGGGAAAGAGGGGTGTCCACTGAATGGGGGTGGCAGAGTCTCAGCCCAAAGATAGTAAAGAAGGCATCCATATAGAGGGGCAACCTGTAGTTGGGCATCAGAGCCCAACAGGAGTGAAGGGGGCACCCAGATGGGCACCTCCAGCATAGTGAGCCTACCTCACTGGAATATTATTAGGATCAAATGGATAATATGTGTAAATGGATAATATGTGAGTCCAGAGTAAGCACAGTCCTAAGTATTTGCTATTAATGTACATAAGGGGCCTGGCATCATGCCAAACTATCCAACAAATGGTTGTTTATTATATAATTATACCATTTTATTACACCCTAAATACCTCATCTACACACAACTTGTGTTTGGAAGATGAACAAAATTATTTCTAAAAATTAATTTCCGGGACACCTGGGTAGCTCAGAGGTTGAGCATCTGCCTTTGGCTCAGGGTGTGATCCCCATCCCGGGATCAAGTCCCACATCGGGCTCCCTGTGAGAAGCCTGCTTCTCCCTCTGTCTGTGTCTCTGCCTCTCTCTCTCTGTATCTCTCATGAATAAAAAAAATCTTAAAAAAAAAATTAATTTCCCTCCAACCACTCAATAACACCTATTTCCCTTTCATAAATCCATTTTTTCCACCCAGATGTCCAAATTGGCTCTTTCTTGTTTGGCTTTAACTTTTCCTTTCAAATTCCTTTAAACTCTCTATTCCCTTTCATCTTGACTTCTTCAAGATCTTTTAATTCACATGTTAGCACAAGACCCCTCCTCTCCACAGAAACAACACTTGAAGTACCTACACTGGTATGAAGAGTTAAATAGATCCAGTAACTCTAAGCTATTTCCTCACATCAGTACATATAGCATAGCTTGACAGATGTCTTAGTTGTTTCATACCTGTCCTTGTTTTGGCGCATGCATGTATACCCCTACATAGAGTCCCATGGAAGGGGAATAAGCAAGTCGTAATTTATGTCCAGTTCCAGCAGCAAGCCGAAGATCTTTAAAGGTAGGAACATACTCCAGCATGTCGGCTGCCATCAGGCACATTTGGTCCTGCCCAAGATGAGTCAACAAGTAGCGTCAAAGAATATCCAAGCTAGAAAAACAAACTCCTCTTTTAAAGGATGCACCCATGACATCTACCACTCCTCCTCTTTTATCTGTTGAGGGACACTACAGGTTTTTTTAAAGGCTGAGATGAAAATCTCTTCAGTCTGATAAAATCATTAACTGTTTTATGAATCTTAAAAACTATTTTATCGACTTGCATTTAAAAATGACATTTGTTCCTTTTTAAAAGTTTTATTCCTCTTAAGTGAAGAGTATTTTCTACTATTTTAATCCTGTAGGATTCATAATTTTAAAAATATATATAAAAGAGGAGAAATGTGTGAAAAATAAAGCTAAATGGAATTGAGTCTAGAAATGGCTCATGATTTCCAAACAAAGTGATCTTAATAATCTTTGAGAGAAACAGCAAGATTGACCTCAATTTTCTTATAATTCACACTCCTATTTTAACTTCCAGTAACTATAAATGTAGTATTTACCTTATAAGACCACATTCGTAGTTTATGATCCTGGCACAGAGCAAAGATGAAGGCATCGTGCTCGACACAATGGACAGCAAGAGCAAAGGGACGATCTGAAGGCCCCTGATCACCTCTAAAAACATAAGGCCTGATTTTAGGGTTTTAGTATTATAAATATTGGACTAGAATTTGTAATTAAAAAGATAAAATACAGTCTTAAATGTACACTCTTAGTCAACAGAAAAAGCCAGGCACTTGCGTACTGGTTTAAGACTATTTTCTATTTGACTTAAAATAAATCACTATGATACTTTTAAAAAGGTTCTACATAAGACAGGAATGGACTTCTAATCATCAAAAACTTTCTATTTCTAATATTACATAAAATTGGATTTGGTAAGTCAGGGCAGAGCTCTGAAAAGAATATTGTGAGGATATATACAGAAAATCACTTTTTGCTATCAAGTTATCCAAAGTGTGGCTCTCCTAAGATAGAATGTGATGTTTTACAGACTCCTCTCCTTTCCAGTATGATGCTTCTCTGCCTTAAGGAAGACTGGAATTACTAATAGGTGCTGACCAGTGCAAACATTAAATTCTTGGGCCCTTTGATTTACCTACCAGCCACCACTTACCTGATGGCTGTTGGCATCCAGCCTATAAGCAGTCGTTGCATTACTGAACTCTGTTTCAGTTCCACAACTGACACCATCCCTACAAGATTGAAAATAGACCAATGATATCCAAGGAACCTCTTGACCAGACGCAGAGAAACCCAACAACAAGAAGGATGCAACCACGAATCAGGGCCTTACAAAAGATGACAAGCTTCTATGTTTCTATACTAAAAAAGTTTTAAGATGCAGCCTATCCACATACATCCCACTTAAAATACTCTGAATCATTACTGGATCAATAAAAATAACACTCACCTATTCCTAGGGCAAATTTGTGCCATTTATAAACAGTAACTCTACTGCTCAGAACAATCATTCTTTCCAAAAGAATCACTGGTTTCCTTTCATGTGCCAGGCACAGTTCTAGGTACTGAAGATGTAGTAGTAAACAAAACATAAAAAACCATCTATCCTCATAGAACTTACATTCCACTGGGAGGAAGGCAGAAGCTGAGACAGTAAACAAATTAAGCAGAATGGTAATAGGTGAAAACAGAGAATACTGGGGTGGGGGATGCATGTGTATGTATGTGCAGTTTGGAAAGGGTGGTCAAGGAAAGCCTCACACTGAGGAATCACTGATTAAAGACTTAGAGGAGTTGAGGGAATGAGGCAACTAGCTAGTAGCTGGAGAAAGACTATCTCAGGCAAAAGCCCTGATGGAGGATTGTGCCCGGTATGTTCAAGGAACTGCAAGAAGGCATGAGGCTAGTGCATAGAAGGTGAAGGGAAAGAGAAGCTGAGGTTAGAGAGGCAGCAGGGGGTCACTGTAAAGCGATACAAGGACTTTGGTTTTATTCAGAATTAATGAAGAACAAACCCTTATTCAAGGGCTTTGAGCAATGAAGTGACAGGACTCTACTAAGGTTTTAAATGTGTAGGTCTGTCCCAAAAGTCTCTGTAGAGAGGTAAGTACGGATCTGAGGGATACTTAGGAAGCTAATGCAATAACCCAGGCAAGAGATAGTGGTGACTTGGAGCAGGTTATCAGCAGCAAACTTCCTTGTGTCAATTAATTTAATTATAGAACCTCAACCTGAAGATAGATAACTAGTCAATTTGTCTCTACTACAGGCCTCAGAATAGGCTATCTTACAGTCATCTGTCTTCCCACACTCCAAAGGTTTACAATTCCTCATCCACTGTATAAAATCTTTCCTTCTCAGAAAACAAAAAACAAAAACCCAGTAAAAGCATTAGACTCCTTAGATAAGCAACACTGAGTGATCATTTAAAGGGTGTAGAGAGGCGATTCCTGCCTTGGATGATGGATATGGACTTCTAAGGTGTTTTAATGCCAATATTCCTTCTTTAAAATTAAGTCCAAGTTCAGTTCCCATTTTTTTTTTTTTTTCAGTTCCCATTCTTACCAGGTATGTCATAAGGAGGCAGTTTAAGAACAAAGATTCCCCCAGAAGCAGATGGTAGAGCAAACAGAGCCTCCCCATCATTGCTAAGCCAGGCTGCCGAGGTGGTAGAGTTAGGGGAGAGTCCAGGTACTGCGGGAATCAGTTGAGAGTTGCAAGGATCCCTGAAGTCAACTTTTCCAATGTCAGTAAATATGGACTGCATCTGACTTTCAATTACCAACTCCTGTGGAATAATGAAAAAGAAAAATCCATTAAATCAGAATACGCTGAATTTTCCTCAGTTCCTTTCAACCCTGCTATAAAAGTTTTTTTTTTTTTTTTTAAAGATTTTATTTATTTATTTGAGAGAGTGAGCATGCACACCTGCATGAGCAGGGGGAGGGGCAGACAGAGAGGGAGGATGTGGCCATGTCTTGCTCAGCAAGGAGCCTGAAACAGGGGTGGATCCCAGGACTCCGGGATCATGACCTGAGATGAAGTCAGATGCTTAACTAACAGAGCCACCCACGTGCCCCTACAAGTCTTTTAAGTAAGAAATAATTGAGCCTAAAAGGAAAGGTAGTTCTTTTTTTTTTTAAATGATTTCTTCAACTTAAAAATGTATCTCATCATTTTTTTTATTTATTTTTATTTTTTATTTATTTATTTTTTTTTGTATCTCATCATTTTAAATAGTAACTATCAAAGTATGCTTGGTGAGGGCTAATAAAGCCAATTTTCCTTCAATTTCCAAAGGATATTGCTCCAGCATTAAATTTCTGACAGCCAGAAAAGTAATTTGGGATACAAAGGATATTACACTTAACCAACTTACACTCCTATACATCCGGGAAGGGTGTGGTAAAAGTAATCTGTGCACTGTTTGATTGGTTAATATCAAGATTATCACATGATTCTGAGTCTCAGAGATGTGAACCCCTCCAGGTAAGAGGCTGCAATTTTGGAATTTGAGGCGAACTGTATTATTCAACAGATTTACATCCAGTGACTCTTCCACCAGCTCCAATGTATCTCCAGAGGTCTTCCTATTAAAAAAGAGACATTTGTTTACAAAGTTTATGCTTTTCTTTCTGAGTGTTGCTTTGAAATATATGGGAGTAGTTTCCAAGTGAACTTTCCTAATTTGAAAGCTCTGGGTAAATAAATTCAGATCAACTTTTACAATCCGAACCATCACAATACGTTGACTTACAAAACATAGAACATAAAATTCAAATCTTATTACGATAAAGCCATTTCCAAACTTGATGGCCCGTTTATTTAGAATGATGATACTCAATGGAATTAAGTCCCACTATAAAGAAATCCACACCGCACACCTCCATCACTTGCAATGAAACGTGGTCTCCACTATTAGTACCACAGCATCATACTATAGTGACCTTAATAAATTTGACTATTTCCCCTTCTATGACTTGTTCCTGCTGGGATGCAGGGCAGACTTCTTCAGGTGCATCTCTGCCATATGGTAGCTTTGAATCATAGAAAACACCATGCTGGGAAAGCCCTAACTTCTCATCACCTTGTGTACCATACTGCCTGCATACTTCCCCAAAGAACAAGTCTTCCAGCAATTTGAGGGCAATCTCTGACTTTCTCAAGTATGTCCTTCCTGCATCCATCTCTCCTTCTTTAAAACTTTCTCTCCATAGTCAGATATGCTCTTCCCTGGCTGCTCTCTATCGCCCTGTTCCTGCCATGATGTAGCTATTCCAGTATCTTTCTCCTCTGTGGCCATGTCTTGTCTACTTCCTCGCCTCCCTCATACTCTCCCACCTGCCATCTTCTCACCAATGTCACCACACCAATTCCACTGGATTCCTCAGTCTTGCTCCTACTTGACCTCTTAGCAGCATTCCACATACTTGACCATGCTGTCCTGAAGTCTCTTGATTTCTGTGATACTACCCTCTCCTGGTTTTATTCTCCTATCTCTAGGCGTTCTCTCTCTTCTTTGACCTGACTCCTACTTTTTATTTCCTCGAACCCTGATCCTGGGTCATCTTATCTGCTTACTGTACATATTCTCTCAAGGCATATCTCATCTACTCCCAAAGCTGTACGTACCATGTGAACTCTGACGATTTCCTCAGGCTACCTTCTACTAACTCATGGTATGGCATCAGCACAGTTTTCTGGATCCTCATCTTCATCTCTGAGCAATTGCTTCACTCTCCTGCCTTATGGTTAAAGGTAGGTCCTGGATCTTGCCTGAGGACCCCCTTCCCACCTGCCTTCTCTAATGGTGGTAAGCTTTCTCTATCACACTCCCTGTAGGGAGGGGTTCTCAAGGTAGAGCACAGTTGTCCTGCTTGCTCGTCACTGTCACTCTGGGTTCCTCCTTCCCTGCCCAAGCCACTCAGCTCTCAAGTGTGTGCAACTAGATACCACTTGTGACCCTTGCCCACTACAGTTACCTACTGACCTCTTTCATTCTTTAAGGACTAGCTCCTTGCTCAGTCACTCCCACACTTCCTCTGACGTATCTTTTTTTTTTTTTTTTAAGATTTTATTTATTTATCATGAGAGACACAGAGAGAGAGAGGCAGAGACACAGGTAGAGGGGGAAGCAGGCTCCATGCTGGGCACCCGACATGGGACTTGATCCCGGGTTTCTAGGATTACACCCTGGGCTGAAGTCGGCGCTAAACCACTGAGCCATCCGGGCTGCCCCCTCTGACATATCTATATTTTTTCTAACACCTCACTTTCTTCAGTTCCAATCCTTTAATGATTGCTGTTGACTGTGTATAAATATACTCTTCTATTTCTTCCACACCATTGCATGGTCCTCATGCTACCATTTGATTCCTCTGCTTCTCTCACAGCAATGCCCCTTACAGAGTTGTTGTTCTCATAACTCTTGTCCTCCTCTTCTCTCCAGAGCTCAGCCACTTTGGGTGTTTGTACCCCAATGGAGCAGTCTCTGACAAGCTCACCAATGACCTCCACCATTCAAAGGTCTATTTTCACTTCTCTGACTTATATGCAGTACTTAACAGTTTTTGATTCTTTTCCTTGAAATATTTCCCTTAGTTTCTGGGACACCATTCTTGTTTCATTCACCTCTTCCCTAGCTATTACTTTCCGGTCTCCTTATCTTCCTAAATACTGGAGTGCCCCCAGTGTTTAGTCCTCAGACCTCTTCTTTCCTCTCATCCACACAAGTTCTCAATAGGAGGTCATTCTACCCCACTCTGTAAGGACATTTAAGAGTGTCTGGAGATATTTCTGCTTGTCACAACTGGGAGGGGGGTGCTATTGGTCTGAACTGGGTGGAGACCAGGGATGCTGTTCAATTCTCTACAATGTACAGGGAAGTCCCCCACAAAAAGACTTTTCTGGCCCCAAATGCCAATAGTGCAGGTGATCTCTAGGTGATCTCATTCAGTGTAACAGCTTTATTTTTTTTTTTAATTTTTTTTTTTAACTTTTATTTATTTATGATAGGCACACAGTGAGAGAGAGAGAGAGGCAGAGACACAGGCAGAGGGAGAAGCAGGCTCCATGCACCGGGAGCCCAACGTGGGATTCGATCCCGGGTCTCCAGGACCGCGCCCTGGGCCAAAGGCAGGCGCCAAACCGCTGCGCCACCCAGGGATCCCAAATGCCATCTAATGCCAGCAATCCCCAAATCTGTATCTTCAGCCCAAACTTTCCACTGAAGTGGCTACTGCTTCAACACTTCCACTTGGATATCTACCAGGGATTTCAAATGAAACCTGTCCCAAACAGAATGCCTAGAGTAGCACACCTGAAAAACACCTGCTTTACCTACACTCTTTTCCAACTCAATTAATGGCATCTCTGTAACTTCGTTGCTCAAGCCAAAAATCTGGAGGTCATTCTTGACTCTTCTCTTTTTGTATACCCTACATCTGATCCAGTAGTAATTCTAACAAACTCACCTTTAAAGCATATCCACAATCAGAATATTTCTCACTGCCTCTACCAGTACTATCCTGGTCTAAGCTGCCATCGTCTCTCATCTGGCCTGTGGCACCAACCTCCTAATCCGTCTCCTTGCTCCCAGTCTTTCCCTGCTATATACTCTGTTTTCAACATAACAGCCATAGCAATCCTCTAAAAACACAACTTAGATCATGTCACTTCTTCATTTAAAACCCTCCACTGGCTTCTTCCCATCTAACTCAGAGTAGAACTCAAAGCCTTAAAATTACCAACAAAGCCCTGATTTTGACTCTCGGCTACTTTATTGTTCTATCCTGTGATCACGCAGCTGCAGATTCCTGGCCCCTTGCCATTCTTTGAACAAATAAGCCCCTGTCTCAGGATTCTTCACATTTTGGTTCCTTTTTTTTAAAAGAAGGTTCTACCTGAAAATTTCATCCTCCAGATACCTACTTCCTCTGCTCAAATGTCAACTTATCACTGGGTCTTTCCCAAATAAAAGATCATCTCCTGCAGGCATCCCCTTTCCTTCTAACCTTGCTTCCCTGTTCTTTATTCCACTCATCACCAGACAAGCTGTACTTACTTATTTTGGGGGATTACTATTGTTTATTGCCTATCTCCTCCCATGAGAGTAGGGACTTTGTTTTGTTTCCTATTTTCTCAATCCCTAAACACTTACTAGAAAAGTATTTCTTTTCATTCTTCTTTTTTTTTTTTAAGATTTTACTTTTATTTATTTATGAGAGAGAGAGAGAGAGAGAGAGATAGGCAGAGACACAGGCAGAGGGAGAAGCAGGCTTCATGCACAGAGCCTGATGTGGGACTCGATCCCAGGTCTCTAGGATCAGGCCCTGGGCTGAAGGCGGCGCTAAACCGCTGAGCCACCCAGGCTGCCTTAGAAAAGTATTTCTTAATTTTTATGTCTGACATAGGTCTTTCTTCTGAGCCTCATACCTATAAATATCAATGCCTACATGATATTTCTGAAGGGGTTGCTACATAGGTACTTCAAATTTAATATATTTGAAAGAATTATTCACATCTATCCAAAATCCATCTTTTGTATATTAGTTAAAGGCAACCCTACTACCCAGTATCTTGTTAGTCATACCAGAAACCAGGGAACTGTCTTTGCTCCCTCCATTTCTCTTCCCATCTTCTACCCCACATTCAATCTATCACCAAGTTCTAGTAAAGCTACCTTCTAAATGCATGTCTTTTTTTTTTTTAATTTTTTATTTATTTATGATAGTTACAGAGAGAGAGAGAGGCAGAGACACAGGCAGAGGGAGAAGCAGGCTCCATGCACCGGGAGCCCGATGTGGGATTCGATCCTGGGTCTCCAGGATCACGCCCTGGGCCAAAGGCAGGCGCCAAACCGCTGCGCCACCCAGGGATCCCTAAATGCATGTCTTAAATCCATCTATTTCTCCTTTCCAAGATACTCCCACAACTGAGCCATTAGCACCTCTTACTTGAGACATTATAAAAACAAGATTTTTTTTTTTGTATCATACCTACCTAACCCAAATCCATTTTCCTAAACTGACTTTTTCTTAATGCAATTTTGATGATGTTAGTAATCAGTAACTCTTTAAGACCCTCCAATGATTAGTCAATGTACTTGGGAAAAAAATCCAAAATCCTTAGGAAGGATCTGCATCCTGCTTACCACCCCCGTCCCCACCCCATCTCAGCATCTCTCACATCACTTTCCAGTTCACCCGCTGAACTTAAGCCACAAAGACCACCAGTCAGTTGTCAAACCTGCCCAGTTCTTTCTACCTCATAGATTTTGCATATATGGTGATCCCACCTGCTGGACTACTCTCTCCGCAACCCCCTGCCTGGCCAACTTTTCACGTCCTACAGATCTCAGGTTAAATGTGCTGTGAAGGCGTTTCTGTTCTACCAATAACATTTGGTCCTCTCATTAGCGTCTCACAGCCCCTACACTTTTCCTCCGAGGCAAGTAAGAAAAATTTATGTTTATACACCTATACTGTGGTCCCTTACTTTTCTGTCTTTTTCCTTCATAAAACTGCCCCATGAAAGGTGGCTCCACATCTTTTCTCAAACAGCTACAACTTCTTCCGTGATGGAAAACGTGGTTGCTTTTGTTCACCACTTCATCTCTAGTAAACTTAGCACCGTGCCTGACATGAAGAAGCTCAAATGTATTTGTAGAATGAAGAGAGCCGTAATACACTATAAAAACACAATGAGTTCAAGTTGAAAACTGGTCTCTGGGGCTTTATCCCATAAGCTTCATTTCCTCTGCTTCCAGTGCTGCCTGCAAAGGCATCTCTCCTAGACCTTTGCATTTCCTTAATTTTCTCCTGATTCAGCAATCAAGAGAAAACAGTCTTTCTCTTTTCCTGACTTGTCCATTTACCGCCTCGGAGAATGACACTCTTGGCAACAGCCGCGAAAATTCAAAGGCCCCAAAACCCGACCTTCCAGGGAGGTTGGGCGACCACAGCACTTACCAATGAATGAATCTATTTCTGGTGACGGAAAACAACTTGCCACTTTCCATATAGTAGAAGCCTCCCGCGCTCTCACTGTATTTCACGGCTCCAGCCAAGGCATTTGCAGTCCCTGCAAAAGGAGGGCGGTCAGCCTGCACACCCAGTTCTCTCGGGATGACAGAGACTGAGGGCGCTGAGAAAGCAGAGAGTGACGAATGACAATCCATACAGAGAGAAAAGGAAGAAAAGAGGACGAAGTAGGACACTACGGAAGCTCTGATCCCGGGACTATAGGCATGTGGACTTAGAGGAGTATGAACCGGGGGTCATGCAGGGACCCGTGGGAGGAGCCCGAGGGGAAGGATCGGATTTCATTCTCATTGGCTCTTTCCGTACCAATGCCGCAAACTGTGAATTCCCGAAAGTGTCTCGGCCTCTCGCGCTCAGCACCGCTGAGCTCCACGAAGCTCCGTTCCAGGGCTCCCGCCGCCGCCATCTTCCCGCCGCTGCCGCAAGGCCCGACGGGACGCGAGCCGGGCCGAGAGGCTACCGTCACTTCCGGGGGCGGGGCGGGCGGAGACGCGGACAGGTGAGGAGGCTGCGGAGGAGGGAGGGTGCTCCCGACCGCTCGTTACGAGGCTTTCCGTCAGTTGGCTGAGGAGCGAGAGTGGGCAGGAGGAAGCCAGAAGAGAAAGGGGCCGGAGGGGCGTGGGGAGCCGACTGTGCTCGCGGGAACCTTCGCCCAGCCGGCTGGGACCCCCTCCCCGGGGGGCGGTACCCTCCTCCTCCTCCTCCCGGCGTCCTCAGGGCCGGGGGCGGGGCCGGGTTTGTTTCCATTTTGAAAACCCGGGCGCGGGCGGCGGGCTGCGGGCTCGGGCTGAGCTTCCCGGGAGGGGCGAGGTCCGCGGAGTCTGGGCAGCTGAGCGCCCTCTGCCGGGGTCCGAGTTCGCGGTCGTCCTTGGCGGTCGGTAAAAATCGCCTGGTCGACTTTTCGGCCTTCGGCGACACGTGGAATGGGGAGAGGGGGGAGTTCCTGGGGAGGGAGCTTTTGTGCTGGAATCTGAATTTTCAAGAGTCTGTATTCGTGTGTTCTCGTGCTCTGGCACCGCGCGTTCGGGAGAGGCTTCGCGCGACCTGCTGAGATGATCTGCATGCTCACTTGCCTGCGTGAAAGGAATTTACCTTTCGTTCCATTCCTGATCGGGATGTTTGGAAGATACTGTGGCTCTCCCCGTATGTAGGGCACAGTGGATGCTCAGTATTGGGGGAAAGTACTGATTTTCAGGGGGAAAGGGTTTTTCCTCGATAGCCAACATGTGTTAAGCAATTCTGTTATTATTATTTATTCCCAGCGAGTTCAGCCCTTCTCTGTCGCATTGATCCTATTCTGACCACGACCCGCCCCCCACCCCCCATCTTTCCAGCTTACTCCTAGGACTTCAACTCTAGCAATGCGATCCCTCCATCCCACCTATGATCCACTGTTCTACCACCTTTTCACTGCCCTCCCCTCCCCAATTCCCTTGAGATTTCCCTCTAGCTCTGCTTAAATTCCATTTGAATTACTCCTTTGCCAAGCGCGCTCTCTCTCTCTCTCTCTCTCTCTTTGTTATGCCGTGGTAAAAACTACAACTTTGAATCCAAATCTGCAGCTGAGCAAGGCTGGAGAAAAATATACAGCCATACAGACAGGCCATTCTGCACCTCCGACGTGATTCTAAACCTCCAGTGGGGGATCCCTGGGTGGCGCAGCGGTTTGGCGCCTGCCTTTGGCCCAGGGCGCGATCCTGGAGACCCGGCCCAGCAAACGCGCTGTATTTCCCTTGTCTGCTTATTGTCCTAGACGAGTATTTCACAACTTCTCCACCCTGCAACAACACCACCCTTTCCTCCTCATTCTTAGCTTGCCTTTTCGCTTAAAAAATTAATAAAATCAAAAAGAGAATTTCCCCCACTACCACCTTTTCCCTACCTGCCTTCATCTGTACCCGCATACTCTGCCTTCCTCTCCTGTTACTATAAAATGAAGTGTCTCAACTTACGGAAGGGTAACCTTTTTACATTTTCCCCAGGTCACCTGCTCAAGGACACCGTTCTAGCAGTTCTCTCCTCTCTTACATCTTCATCTCTGCGTCCTCCCATTTACTGAGTTGTTTCCTCAAGCAAACATGCTGTTATTTCTCCTTCTCACCACACACACACACACACACACAAAACCCCTCTTTTGATCTCTACTCTCTTTTGTTACTGTCTACAACCTCAGAGCTCTTCACTGCGACAGCAGAATTCAAGAGCTTTCTGTTTAATTTCTTTTCTTTCAGCCTCTCTTAAACCCACTTTTATCAGGCCTTGTGTGCCTGTTCTACTACTGAAAGAGCTTTTTTCTTTTAAAGATTTTGTTTATTTATTCATGATAGACATAGAGCGAGAGAGAGGCGCAGAGACACAGGAAGAGGGAGACGCAGGCTCCATGCTGGGAGCCTGACTCAGGACTCGATCCCAGGACTCCAGGACTGTGCCCTGGGCCAAAGGCAGGAAACTGCTGAGCCACCCAGGGATCCCCTGAAAGAGCTTTTTTCAAAATCTCCAATGACATCCATTTTACTGAACACTGAACTCTCATTCCTTTTTTTTTTTTTTTAAAGATTTTTATTTATTTATTCATGAGAGACACACACACAGAGAGAGGCAGAGATACAGGCAGAGGGAGAAGCAGACTCCATACAGGGAGGGATCCTGACCTGGGACTGGATCCCGGGTCTCCAAGATCACACCCCGGGTTTCAGGCTACACTAAACCACTGCACCACCGGAGCTGCCTGACGAATTGCTTTCTTGCCCACTTTCTTCACCTGGCTTCCAGGATACCACACTCCTGATTTCCTTCTATTTCACAAACTGTTCCTTTTTGGACTGCTTTGCTAGTTGCTTCTCTTTTCCCCAAACCTCTTGATGTTGCAGTGTTCCAGAGCTCAGTTCTTGGTCCTGTCTATGCACATTCCAGTATGCAATTCCTGAGGATTTCATGCAGTCTTTGGCTTTAAATACTAGATTACTGTATTCTGATGATTCCCGATGTATATCTTTAGTCTAAGCCTTTGTCCTTTGAACTCTCACTTTAGACATCCACCTGCCTATTCTTTTATTTTTTTAGAGTTTTAGTTTAAATTCTAGGCCTAGGGCTTGAACATACAACTCCAAGATCAAGAATCACACACCCTACCGACTGAGCCAGCCACGTGTCCCTTGAGCTCTCAGTCTTTACATTCGTGTACCTACTAACATCACTGGGATTTCCTCACAGATACCTCATACTCAACATATCTAAGACATAACTCGGGATCCCTGGGTAGCGCAGCGGTTTGGCGCCTGCCTTTGGCCCAGGGCCCGTCCTGGGACCATTATCGAATCCCCCGTCGGGCTCTGGTGCATGAGCCGCTTCTCCCTCTGCCTGTGTCTTGCCTCCTCCCTCTTCGGTGTGACTATCATAAAAAAAAAAAAAAAAAAAAAAATTTACTAAGACATAACTCATTTTACCTCACTCACACTATTATGTGATTCTCTATGTGCCTATCACTACCCAGTGACCTGATTTAGAAATCTAGGAATTGTACTGGGCATGGAGCTCCTAAAACCCTTGGAATTCCCTAAGTGATGAGAAGATAAAGGTGTCTTTTTTTAATGTTAATGAAGTGACTTGGAAAGCCCCCAAGGTACTTAATGGTGGGGCTGGTTGCCAGGGGCAGCAATCACATGATTTGAAGGTTGGAACTTTCAGCTCTACCCCATCCCCCAATCTCTGGGGAGGTTTAAGGGGTTGGAGATTGAGTTCAGTCATCAATGGCCAATGTTTTAATCAACTATGCCTCCATGAAACTGCAGAAGGATGGGTTTGGAGAGCTTCCAGGTAGGTGAACCAGAATGAATCCAGTACTGTTCTCCAGACTCCATGGGGACAAAAGCTTCTGCATTCAGGACCTTGCCCTATATATCTCTTTGTTCATTCATATCCTTTAATATCCTTTGTAATAAAACAGTCATCTAGTAAGTAAAATGGTTTCCTAAGTTCTGTGAGCCACTCTAGCAGTGAATCGAACCCAAGGTGGGGCTTATGGGAACCTCCGATTTGTAGCCAGTGGTCAGAAGCACACATGACAACCTCGACTTGTAATTGGCATCTGAAATGGGAACAGTGTTGTGGGACTGAGCCCTTAACTTATGGGATCTGACATTATTTCCAGGTAGGTAGTGTCAAGATTGAGTTAAACTTGTGGGATACCTGGTCTCTGTTCAGAGGAGTTGAGTTAATTGCTTGGTGGTGTGGAAAATCCCACACACTGGACCTCAGAAAGGCCTACCTTTAAATAACATCACAGTAGGGATTAGATTTCAACAGGTGAATGTGGATGGGTGGGGGAACACAACATTCAGCCTCCAGCACTTCTTAAAATCTTTCAGGGGCTCCCTGTTGCCTTAACTTCCAAGGTTTTTTTTTTTTCCCAATTCAACCTTATCCACCTTTAAATTCTTGCATCTCCTTGAAGGAGAAACACTTATGCTGTCCCAATTGTAGACCACCCTCTCATACAGTCCTAGTGGGATTCAGTCATATCTGGCGCATATCTGTGTAATGGGTATGCCCGGAGCCTACTTGCTAAGGGACTGAAAGGGAGTTGGGAAAAAATTTTGCCTTAGGACAGATGGAATCTGTAGTAATTTGATTTGGGGCTTAGTTGTAGTGGATTGTACACTGAGTACATTGTGATTTGCCTGCCTCCCTGGCCTCTACTGGACTTGCATCTGATGCCTATGGAGAGCAGAATCAGGGACTAGGAGGACAAAAAGACTAAGTACATTACAAAATCTATAAAACATTGAGGCCCTCGGGTACTGCATTGAGACTGCTCTTGTAGAAAGTGCATGAAAAGGAGAGGGCCTTTTTTTTTTTTTTTTCACAGTATCTCTCCTGTGCAAATGACCCCAGAGCAGTTTTTCCAGTTTAAAGACTCCAGCATATTGGAGGGGGTGCCTTCCAGAAGTCTGGTGACCAAAAGAGGTAGGGTGAGTACCTGGAAAGGACTGGTGTCCTATAGAGCAGGAGTGGTTCCCCGAGGAGACTGGAGCCTGGCCAGCAAATCAATTCTCAATAGTAACTTGGTGGATTTACCTAGATTACTTGGAAATGGATTATTTCATAAACAGATTATTTCATGAACAGACACTCCCCAGATACTCCCAGAAATGCTTTAGGGACTCTTTAGCAGGGATTGACAATCTGCCAGCCTGAGTAGGTGGGGGCAGAAGTCAGTGGAGTGTATTCATGCTTTTTTTTTTTTTTCTTAATTTTTATTTATTTATTCATGATAGTCACACACAGAGAGAGAGAGAGAGGCAGAGACACAGGCAGAGGGAGAAGCAGGCTCCATGCAGGGAGCCCGACGTGGGATTCGATCCTGGGTCTCTAGGATCGCGCCCTGGGCCAAAGGCAGGCGCTAAACTGCTGCGCCACTCAGGGATCCCTGTATTCATGCTTTTAATGTAACTGTGCTTTTAGCCACAGGTTGGGGAAATTTGGGTTTTACTGTGTTTGGACTATTTCACTTGTATGTGTCATCCTAGTAGAGCTCTGGTGCTTTACTATATGAGTTTTTCATTGTTGCTATACTAAGTCACTACAGATTTAGTGGCTTAAACAGTTACATAGGTTACAAGTCCAATATGGGTTTTATTGAGTGAAGATTGAGGGGTCAATAGTGCTGTATTCTTTCTGGAGACTGTCAGGGAGAGTCCCTTTCCTTATCTTTTCCATCGTCATGAGGCCAACACATTCCTTGATTTGTAGCTCCTTCTTTCATCTTCTGTGCCAGCAATGTCATCTCTCTCTCTGACCTCAGGGAAAAGTTCTCTGCTGTGATTAGGTTGGGCCTACCTGGATAATAGAATAATCTCCCCATCTCTAGATTCCTAAACTTAATCACATCTACAAAATGACTTCTGCCATGTGAGGTAACTCAGTCACCAGTTCCAAGGATTAGTATGTGGACATCTTTCTTGGGTGGGGGGGAAGGGGCATTTTTCTACCCACCATATTTTTTTTTTTTTTAAGATTTATCTATTTATTCATGAGAAACACACACAGAGAGAGAGAGAGAGAGAGGCAGGCGCAGACACAGGCAGTGGGAGAAGCAGGCTCCATGCAGGGAGCCGATGCGGGACTCGATCCCCAGTCTCCAGGATCACGCCCTGGGCTGCAGGCGTCGCTAAACCACTGCGCCACCGGGGCTGCCCCTCTACCCACCATATTTATGATTTACTAAATATATCCTATTCTAATTTCATTTTTGTAACATCCTTGAATGGCAGTATTATTCTTGTAAGGTAGATAACTTTTCTGAAGCACTTGTTAAGAATATAGTTCCTATCAGTTGTTACCATCTTAACCCAGGGTTCAGTCTTAGCATTACTCGCTAATAAGGACAACCAGATATAAAATGTCTCTTGGGTGTTACAAAGTGAAGGATATGGCATTATCTTTTTTTTATTATTATTTTTTTAATTTATTTATTTATGATAGTCACAGAGAGAGAGAGAAAGAGAGGCAGAGACACAGGCAGAGGGAGAAGCAGGCTCCATGCACCGGGAGCCCGATGTGGGATTCGATCCTGGGTCTCCAGGATCGCGCCCTGGGCCAAAGGCAGGCGCCAAACCGCTGCGCCACTCAGGGATCCCCCGGATATGGCATTATCTATAAAAAATTTTTAAACAACTTAAGATATTAACATACCATAGAATTTGCCCTTCTAAAGTCCAAAGTTCAATGATTTTTGTATATTTATATAGCTATGTGACCATCACCACAATCTAATTTTGAAGCATTTGTGTCATCGCCAAAAGAAATCTAATACCCATTAACATCACTGCCAATTTCCCCCCTCCTCAGCCCCTGGAAGCTATTAATCAATTTTATGGTTTTTGGGACATCTGGAAGGCTCAGTGGTTGAGTGTCTGCCTTTGGTTCAGGGTGTGACCCTGGGATCCGGGATGGAGTCCCACATCGGGCTTCCTGCATGGAGCCTACTTCTCCCTCTGCCTATGTTTCTGCCTCTCTCTCTCTCTGTGTCTCTCATAAATAAATAAATAAATAAAATATTTAAAAAAATTTTTATGGTTTTTTAAAAAAGATTTTATTTATTTATTTGAGAGAGAGAGAGAGAGAAGGAAGGGGCAGAGGGAGAGAATCTCAAGTAGACTCTGCTGAGCACAGAGCCCAACACGGTGCTCTATTTCACTACCCCAAGATCATGACCTGAGCCTAATCAAGGGTTGGATGCTCAATGGATGGAGCCACCCAGGCCACCCCTTTTTTTGTTTGCTTGTTTTTCAAGCCCCAACACAGGTTGAACTCCTAATGCTGAGATCAAGACTTGAGCTGCAATCAAGAGTTGGATGCTTAACCAATTGAGCTACCCAAGTGTCCCTCAATATTATGTTTTTCTAGATTTACCTATTCTAGACATCTCATGGAAATGGAGTCATACATATGTGGTCACTTACTTAGTTTTAACTTAGCATAATGTTTTTAAGGCTCATCTATGTTATAATATGAATTAGGACTTCATTCCTTTTTTTGGCCAAACAATATTCCATTGTGTGAATAGACTACATTTTATTTATCCATTCATCAGTTGCTGAACATTTGAGTTGTTTTACTTTTTGGCTATTATGAACTTATAAAGTATTCTTGCAACAATGTTCAATGCAGAGCCTGGTGGACAGAATAATGGTCTCCCACCAATGTCTATATCCTAATCCCTGCCACCTGTAATATGTTACCTTACATGGCAAAAGGGACCTTGTACGTGTGAGTAAGGTTAAGGACCTAGAGATGGGCCCCATGTAATCACATAGTCCTTAAAAGAAAGGAGGATTTTCCCTCTGAGGTCAGAGATTCAAGACACCCCTGGGTGGCTCAGTTGCTTGAGCATCTGCCTTTGGCTCAGGTCATGATCCCAGAGTCCCAGCATCGAGCTCTGCACTGGGCTGTCTGCTCAATGGAGAGCCTGCTTCTCCCTTTTCCTCTGCTCCTCACCCTGCTTGTGCTGTCTCTCTCAAATAATCTTTTTTCTTTTAAAGAGATGTGAGGACAGAAGAAAGTTCAGACATGTGTGATATTGCTGTCATTTGGGATGGAGCAAGGAGGCCATGAGCAAGGGATGTGGGCAGTCTCTAGAAGGTGGGAAAGGCACAGGAGCAGATTTTCCCCTGCAGCCTCCAGAACCTTCCCAACACCTCAATTTTAGTCCGTTGATTTTTGCTCTTAGACAAAGGGAACTGCCTTGTTTTTGGTAATGCCCCCCTGCATCCAGTGAGTAATCAATGTGGAAAGTCTAAAGGTCCTGCCCCCCATCTTGATCTAGGACAACCGTAAAGGGCCATCTCAGCTCCAAAGTGCTGTATGGGATCACCTGAGGCCTCAACTTCCCTTTCTGCCTGATCCTGCCTCCCTTAGTCCCTTCAAGGCACTGTTCCTGAGACCACTCTCCAGTAAATCTCCTGCATGCAAATCTCTGCCTCTGAGTTTGTTTCCTGGGGAATCCAACATGAGACACTTGCACACAACATCTTATCCAAGGACGGGCAGCCAGCTGGGAACCAGCAAGAAAAAGAATTTGGAAAAGGAAAAAGGTTAAGGGAGGACCTACTCTAAATTCCAAAATTGGTGATGAAATACTGGAGAGAACATCAGCTGGGCATTAGAAAACTTGGGTTCAAGTTCTAGCTTTGCCTTAAGGACTCTTGTCAAGACACCTGTATCCCTGCCTCCGTTTTCTAAGAAGAGGGTGTTGGACTTACTCATCTTCAAGATTACCTCTGGCCCTACAGCTCCAGGTCTGTGGCCTGAAAGCCAGAGACAGGTTGGATCTTCACCTTCATCTCTCCCTAATTTCCAGGCTCAGAACCGAGCCCCCTCCAGAAGCTCCCCAGGACTGAGGACAGGCATGTCCTTCCTGAGTCAAAATGGACTTCTGGGTTGCACAACTCTTGGCCTTTGGGACACTTAGTTCAAACTGTGATAATTTCTTAGATGCTTGTCTATCACCGTGCTTTCCATATGCACAATTTTCTTCTTTGTTGATAGTTAACTTTTTTATGTTTAAAAAAATAAAATGTCATGTAATCAGTATGCGTATTTTATGTAGTCTCCTTCCTTTCTTGTTCCTTCCAAAAAGGTGGTGGTTAAGTTGATGGGGTGTCTTACAGTTTCCCAGGAACCTAGTAATTAGATTTTTATAGTGAGCTGTCTCATTCCTTTACTTATCTTCCACATCCATCAGAGTTCTTGATACTTAAAAGTACCTAATAATGTTTGAAGAAATTAATAAATGAATAAATTCACATAGGCATCCTTAGAAAACTGAAATAACCCTTTGAACCACTGATTTGCTGGCAAGTTGTGGTTGTCATATAAATGGAATCATATTGCCATCTAGTGGTTAGATGGTGACTTCACTTAGAAACGAAATGCAGAATGTTACTAAGATTATTTGGGCAGCGAGTTTTACTTACACTTTTGTAAGAAAAATATTTTTATCACTTGACACTATAAGTCACCACTAATGAATAAGTATAAATGAACGTTATTGTAAATAGAACTTTAAAGCAGATTTTTCCTAACCTAACACTAGCTATTCCCTGAAAGGAGAATTTGGTGGTTTAAGAAGTATGGGAAATGACGATTAATAAAGGTAAATGTATTTACCTTCTGCAGAACTTTTCAGAAACATTAATATGATTGTGTGCTTTGTGAAGCTTTACAAGAGGCTATATGTGATATGTTTTCCAGATGCTTTATATTCTTTTCAAGGAACAACACATTGGACCATTGTTTTACAGGAAAAAAGTTTTCAGAGACACTGCTTTCTTGTCATTTTCCCCATATGTTAAAAATATCTATTAGCACACAGCATTTCCTGCCTACAAAGCCTACTTTGACCTTCATTGCCGTGTTCTAGATACAGTCAGTTTAGAAAGCATCAGAGTAAGTCAGTAGTCATAACTTATATTTACATGAATCTTAGCTTTTAGGTAATAATTTCTTTAATTGATATGAGTAGTATTCCATCTTAAAACTTATTTTTTCTTTTAACAAAATCTACTTTCTTTTGGATTCTAGGAATGTGGTTTCCTGCTGTTTGGTCCTGTTACTTTCAATACTTGCTATTAGCAATGGCAGAAATGACCCAGGATTCAACCACAATGCAAATGACTTAAGATTTTTCTATTTCTGCCTTTTACCTACGTGCTGTGGTATTAACCAAAGTGACTAATTTCTGAATTCCTGGCAGGAGCTTCATTTATTCTTTTAGCCTTTCTTTCTTTCTTTCTTTCTTTCTTTCTTTCTTTCTTTCTTTCTTTCTTTCTTTTTCTTTCTCTTTCTTTCTTTCTTTCTTTCTTTCTTTCTTTCTTTCTTTCTCTTTCTTTCTCTCTTTCTTCTTCTTTTTTTTTTTTTTACTAAGCTCTACATCCAATGTGGGGCTTGAACTCACAATCCCAAGATCAAAGATTACATGCTATACCCACTGAGCCAGCCAGGCGCCTCTATTCTTTCAGTCTTGATTGCACACCTACCAAGAGCTGGGCCCTGGGGTTAGAAAGATCCCTCTGGATTTGAGCTCTGCAGTCAGAGATTTTGTCCACCTGGTTTTCTGTTGTATTTCTAGTGCCTGGCACAGTGCCCAGCACTGACGAGGTGTCCATGAAGTATCTTTGGACAGAATACACATTTCCCATTCTCTGTTTTTGAGGTTTAACAGAAAGACAAAGGAGAACTACAAATACCAGTAAAGTATGATCATTATTATAAAAGATATGTATGAGGAGGAGAAAGAGCATTCTAGGCAAAAAGTCAGGAAGGCATGGAGAGAACCAGGGTGAAGAGTGGTTGAAAAGACTGAGGTCACAGAGGAGAGCTTTTCCTTTCTTGCCAAGGATTTCAAGTTTACTTAAACATTTTTCCTTATAACTCAGGGCTTAAAGTGCTCGGTAAATTCTTGTTGTCGATATAAGAATTTTATTTCAGCTCAAATCAAACTTTGTTGGTTATTTTTTTGAAAGGTTGATTTGACCTTAGGATAGAGAGCCTTTGCATGTGTGGGACCATAGGATCCTTGCTGAAAGAGTGGAGCCTTCACCATAAAGGTTGGTAAATTCGTGGGGAAGCCAGGATGACATTGTAGTAGTTAGTAATTGCCCCTACATGCTGTCTAGAATTCTGAAACTCTCCCCAGGAAATGCCTAATGCAGAGACACGCAAGAGAAATTTAAAAAGCAAAATTGTGGAATAAGTGAAGTATGTCAGTGACTTTTCACTTCCTTTTTTGTTATTCTTTCTACCTGCTTATGAAACCACCATGACTTCAGAGACCAGGTCCCTCTGATGGCCCCTGAAAGCCCAGGGTTCCCACCCAGACCTGATCCTCCTGTGCTTTGGATTTATTCTTGGTGACCATGTGCTCTCAATTGTTTTTATTACCTTTCATGTAATATTTCCCACAAATTTCAGTAGGTTGTGATTAATTCATTACATGCTTAATTAAATGTTACTTTTATTTTTTAAAGATTTACTTATTTGGGGGGGAGGCAGAGAAAGATGGAGAGAGAGAATCTCAAGCAGACTCCCTTCTGAGAGTGGAGCCCTGCAAGGGGCACCATCTCACAACCCCAAGATCATGACCTGAGCCAAAACCAGGAGCCAGACACTTAACCAACTGAGCCACCCAGGCACTGCCTCATACTTAAATGTTACTTTTATATCTTTGGGAGAGCTTGCACATGATTTAATTCACAAAATCAGAAAAAGAAAATCCTTGCTTGAACCATATACATCCTGCGTTTTGCTTCTAAAAATACAAATGCTGTATGTACCAAGTGATCTGACATGGATCCACATATAAAAGCTAAATAGATAGCCCTCTCCAGAAGGAGGGACACATTGCCTTAAGCCACAGACATTGCCTCTCTTCCCTCTCTTGCTCATCTTGCTAATCGGTTGTGGGAGCCTCTCCCACTCTAGTATTGTTTCAACACAGTGATTCAGACAACTGCTGTGAGTTGGCTGGTATGGGCATGTGGTACCTCATCTGATTATCATCTAATTCAAAGGAATGGAACTCCAGTGGTGGAATTGAAGGCACCAACAAGGAACCGAATTCATAGGTAGCCCCAACAGGGGGCAGTTAAGTCACATCAATAAAATAGGATTGACATTGACCTTACAGACCAAGGTCAAAGCCGATCCAGTAAAGTTTTGATTTGCCAGCATAGAGCCCAGAACTACTTTGTGCAAAAGCAGCCAATGCAATTAAGCTAGAAACCCACATTTTAAAGTATAGATTCTCATTTAGTTAAGGACTCTTGTGAGGTCACACCCAAATGCTTCCATCTCATCCTGTCCTTTCTTGACACCCTAGGGCTGTCACTTCTTTAGCTGCCACACAATCACGAACACTGCCAATCAAGCTGCCCACGTCTTTGCACGTCTGCAGAGTAATGACAGCAATGAATAAAAATGGGGGATTTCTAGCCATCTGTTTACTTCTTTTCTCCTTTCATCTGATCCTGAAAGTTATATCTTTCTCCCCTCCTACTGCTTCAAAAAGTAAGAAGGTTCAAATTATAAAAATAGGAAGAATTTTTAGCAGTATTACCCCTTCCTCATTTTGTCTGTCAAGTTTCATTTCAGTGCAGGTGCTGACAGATGTTTATAGGCAAATAAAAAAGTCATTTCCATGTGGCAGAGCAAGGATGCTCACTGGCCTGAGCCAGGCTTAGCATTTTGATTAGAGGCTCCATTTTGAGGTCAGAGGCCAGGGCATTTCTAAATCCCAGACTTTAGTTCATTTTAGCTTGCCTTTGTCATTGCCCAAATCCTACAAGAATGTCTGGGAATTAAATAAGGCAAAATGGATGCCTGCAATCTTAGGCCTGGCAAAGCTTCTATAGGCAACCACAGGTCCCCACCCAGAGATTGTTTATATTCCTCTTGCATCCTCTAGGATCCTGCTTACGCACCACTTTCTGTTGAGTAACGGTGTGTGGAGCCAAGTCAGGACCGGTAATGTTCCTCGTCTGCCTTCTTGGGCTGGTCCTGACGCTGGCCCCTGACAATGCCAGGCTCGGGAACTATTTGTTTCTGATTTCCAGCCAAGAAGTCTAACAATTCTCTCCCTTCCTTCCTATCGCCCTCTTCTTCCTTACCAATGCCAAGTCTGGGATTTTCCTTGTCTAGAGACCATACAGGCAAGGAAATGAACTTTCTTGGGATATGACAGACCGCTTAACAGAAATGGTGCCTTTTGTTCTCATTCAAATGCCTTTTCCTTAAATGACATTTCTCTCCAAGGCTTCTGCAGATGTATCTGCCCTAGCTACTTAATTTCTACAAGGTCCCCAGTAGAGGATTTAGAAGTAGTAGGCATTAGGAATTCTGACTTTTCTGATTGGGAAGCAATAGCTCAGAAAGGAGTAACTTGCCCAGGGATTTAGTCAAGCAATTCTGGTAGCTGTGTGTAAATCCATTCTTTAAACTTAAAAATCCTTTCTTAAAAATCCATTCTGAAATGTTAAAAATCCTTTTTGTTTCTTGCAACTGTGTCTAAGACAAAGGAAGCAAACCCTTATATTTACCTATGGAAAACAGAGGCAGATTTGGCTGTTGATCACTAATTCCACCATCAGCCAGAAAATTTTATTTCTTTTGCGCCCACTCAGAGATAGCCCAACCCACATTATAGTTCACAGGGACGTGGGTCCTATTTCAGTTCGCTAGGTGCCTGACCCTGGGCAAGTCACTTCACTTCTCTGGATTTACAGCTTCCTCATTTGGGACACAAGGTAGTTGGGATTTAGGGTCTCGTAGGTTTCTTTCCAGCTTTGGGTCAGTAACTAGGAAAATGCAGAAATAAAGGCATAAGGTGAACCCGTCTTTAAAAAGCCGGCAAAAATTTTTTTAAAAGTTTTTTTTTTTTTAAAGCCAGCAAAATGTCTATATGCAACACTTTTTTTTTTTTTTTTTTAAATATATGCAACACTTTAAAAATAATCTCTAGAGAGGTGCCTGGGTGGGTCAGTTGATTAAGTGGCTGCCTTCGGCTCAGGTCATGATCTCAAGGTCTTGGGGCTCTCTGCTCGGTGGGGAATCTGCTTCTCCCTCTGCCCCTACCCTGTGCATGCTCTCTCTCTCAGATAAATAAATAAAATCTTAAAAAAAAAATCTCTAGTAAATAAGATTTTATATACACTTGGCTCAGCAATTTCACTCTTGGGGCTTTATCCAAAGGAAGTAATCAGAGACATGCTTCAATTTGCAAGGATGACTGTCACAGTGTTTGTGTTTAAAAAAATTTTAATTGTAGGATAGTTTTAGATATACAGAGAAGTTGCAAAGATAGTACAGCCAGTTCCTCTGTACTCCATCTGTCCTTCCTCCTCATTTCCTTCATTGTTTAACAACTGATATTAGTATATTACATTCATCACAACTAATGAACCAGTATTAATACATTTTATTAACTAAAATCCATACTGTATTCATATTTCCTTAGTTTTAACCTGCTGTTCTTTTTCGGTTCCACGATTCTATCCAGAACACCAATTATATTTAGTTGTCATGTCTCCCTAGGTTCCTCAGGACTGTGAGCGTTTGCCAGATTTTTCTTATTTTTTAAAAAAAATATTTTAGTTAGGGATCCCTGGGTGGCGCAGCGGTTTGGCGCCTGCCTTTGGCCCAGGGCGCGATCCTGGAGACCCGGGATCGATTCCCACATCGGGCTCCCGGTGCTTGGAGCCTGCTTCTCCCTCTGCCTGTGTCTCTGCCTCTCTCTCTCTCTCTCTCTCTCCGTGTGACTATCATGAATAAATAAATTTAAAAAGAAAAAAATTAAAAAAATATTTTAGTTAAAATTTTTTAAAGATTTTATTTATTCATGAGAGACACAGAGAGAAAGACAGGTAGAGACACAGGCAGAGGGAGAAGCAGGCAGGGGGAGAAGCAAGCTCCATTCAGGTAACCCAATGTGGGACTCGATCCTGGAAACCTGGGATCATGCCCTGAGCTGAAGAAGGCAGACGCTCAACTACTGATCCACCCAGGCATCCCTATTTTTAGTTAATTTCTATGCTCAACATGGCACTCAAACTTAAAACCCTGAGATCAAGAGTTACGTGTTCTTACTAACTGAGCCAGCCAGGCCCCCCAGATTTTCCTTATTTTTGATGACCTTGACAGTTCTGAGGAACGCTGGTCAGGTATTTTGTAGACTGTCTCTTGATTTAAAAAAATCATTTTAAAAAAGATTTTATTTATTCATAGGGAGACACAGAGAGAGGCAGAGACATAGGGAGAGGGAGAAGCAGGCTCCCTGTGGGAAGCCCAATGTGGCACTCGATCCCAATATGGGATCAGGACCTGAGCCAAAGGCAGACATTCAGCCACTGAGCCACTCAGGTGCCCCTTAAAAAATCATTAAACTGGGGTTACTGGTTCTTGGTAGGAAAGCCACAGCTGTAGGTACCACTCATGTCACATCATATCTGGGGGACAAGTTGTTTATAGGAGCTTTCACCAATGATGTTAAGCTTAATCACACAGCAGAGATAGTGTTTTGTCAGATTTCACTGTGCTATTTTCTAATAATAAAAGTTCTCAAATAGGGATCCCTGGGTGGCGCAGTGGTTTAGCACTTGCCTTTGGCCCAGGGTGCGATCCTGGAGAACCGGGATCGAATCCCACGTCGGGCTCCCAGTGCATGGAGCCTGCTTCTCCCTCTGCCTGTGTCTCTGCCTCTCTCTCTCTCTCTGTGTGACTATCATAAATAAATAAATTTAAAAAAATAAATAAATAAAATAAAAGTTCTCAAATAAGCTACACATCAGTAAAAGGACTGTATACTCCATGAGGGCAGGAATTTTGCCGGTTACACTCCCAGCTATGCACTGAGTGCCAAGCACAGTTCTGACACATACCAGTGTTGAATGTATAGAATTGGTTGGATGAAAAGAAGATTGGTTACATAATTTATATAATATGATGGAGGGGGCACCTGGGTGGCACAGTTGGTTGAGCGTACAACTCTTGGTTTCAGCTCAGGTCATGATCTCAAGGTGGTGAGATGGAGCCCCATGTCGGGCTCTGCATTCAGCGTGGAGTCTGCTTGAGATTCTCTCTCCTACCTCTGCCCCTCACACTTGTGCTCTCTTTTTCTCTAAAATAAATAAATCTTTTAAAAGATGTGATGAAGGTCATCATAAATATTTGGTGATACGGAAAAACATCAGTGATACATTCGGTGAACAAAACAGATCAAAAGACAATTTGTACACATCCTATTTTCTATGAAGTTTGTGTGTTCGTGTGTGTGTGTGTGTGTGTGTGCCTGTGTATGTGTGTAGAAAAAGAACTAGAAGGATGTCAAAATGTTAAAATGGTCGGTGGTTGTTGCGGGGTAGAAGGATTCCAGGGGATGTTAATTTTCTTCCTTGTTCAGTAAGGATAAGAATGAATTAGTTTTGAAATCAGAGGGAAGAAAAACCCAATACAAACGGAGAGGTTTTGATCTTCAAGAAGGTTCTCGAGCAAGAAAAACAGATGTTTCAATACAATGCTCAGAAACCACATTATTTAGCCATGTATTAGTATCTGTGAAGGAACTGGAATCAGTGGTGCGGTGCATAGAGGGTGTTGTCCTCAAAATTCTGCAGTTTCTAGGAAACAGGGTACACTAGGCACCATCTGTTTCTGATTTAGGGCATTAGAGTTGCAAGATCATGAGCTGTATCTTTGTTACTCTCGTAACAAATTGTTTAAAGTTAAAAAAAAAAAAAGTAAAGAGCAAAACCAAATGCACAGGATGCCAGAGTGAATGGCATTATTGTATCGTTCGCTTTCTCCTCCCTGGGGCTTTGCATTTTAAAAACACATGTTGTGGTTTTTCTATGATTATCTTCCCACTTCCTGTGTTGTATCTCCCTTACTGTAAATATCCTTTTGTATAGTCATGGTTTTCTTTCTCCGTGTCTTACATATGTGTCTTCTTGATACTAACTGTCTCCAAACTTCCACGCGTATTTTTCCTAATACTAATTCATATGGGTCCAATGGTATTTTTAGCGATTTTTAGAACCTTGATTTCAAATTCTAGTTCCATCTTTAGCTGCATGATCTGTGGAAAGTTGCCTAACCTCTCTGCCTCTTAGAAAATGAGGACTGTATTAGGTACTCAACTCCGAGTATTCCAAGGATTACAGGAGACTAAATGTAAATATGTGCAGGATCCATCCTAGGGCCAGTCACAAATGAGGCACTTAGCCTATAGAATCTTATACTTCCTTCTCCCCTTCCATACATCCTCTACTGTGTCTCATGTTATCTTTCTAAAATGCTGATAATGTAGTAAAGGATCAAGTCTAACCTTAGGCTTTCAGGATCCTCTTTACATGAGCCAACCCATTTTTGTGGTCTCACTACCTTCCAGGCACATTGTATATACACGTCATGCTCCAGCCACACCAAATTACTAGCTGTTGCCTAAACACATATTACTCTTTCTTCTCTCTGTGCTGTTTTTTTTTTTTTAAGATTTTATTTATTTGATAGGGCGAGCAAGTGTGTCCACACCAGTAGGGGGAAGGGTAGAGCGGACTCGCTGTTGAGCAAAGAGCAAAGATCATGACCTAGCAGAAGGCAGATGTGGAACCAACTGAGCCACCAGGGCACCCCTTTCTCCATCATGCCGTTAAGCATTCTGTTTTCTCTGTCTCAAAGTCCTTTGTACTCCTTTCAGACAACTTTCTTTGTGAAGCTTTTTCTGGCAGCCTGTGGGCCCCCCGTGCTCCCCTCTGACCACACTAACTTGTTCAGACCTTTATTAATGCAATCCCTTATACAAGTGTCCACATCATTCACTCATTTATTCAACAAGTAGTTGTCCCGCCCTTGCTATGCACCAGGCCCTGGAATGTATCTTCTAGTTCAATTATGGATTCCTTCGGGGCCGGGGTCTTGTCTTATCCACCCCCTCTCAACCCAGGCCTAGCCTAGGAGTAAAGCAAATGTACTCAAAGCCTGTTTGTTCAATATTGAATAAAATCTGAGCATTTCTTTTTTCAATTATCAAACAAAATCATAATGCTACCAAGTACTTCCTCATTTGCCCTTTAAAGACAAGATAAAAGACACATATTTTCTTTTACATGTAACATATTGTTATGCTTATTAACAATTCCAGGGGGCTCAGAAATATTCCTTTGCTTTGAGTGTTCTCCATCTGGAAGAGTTTAACTAATTAAACCAAAGATCGCGGATGAGTTGGCCCTGTTTATCTCCAGTGGATGAAATCCTTTTCTCTCCAGAGGATGCTTCAGACAAATATCAAGGGTCAGTGTTATTTTTAGTAACATACAGTTTTGAAAGTCTTAGCATTTTTTTTTTCAATTTCTAAGTTTGGTAACATACTTTTGAAACTCTTTTTATTTTTAATTTTTTAGAATTAAATTTATTAGCATACCTTGGCCTATATGGAAGCATTCGTCTCAGCTTTAGATGATATTGAATTACCATACTGGAGATTAGGGTAGTCATTAGTCTGTTAGAAGACTTTTAGAAGTTAGAAAAAAATGCTTCTCCCCCATCACCTCCCCCACCTCCTGTAAGTGCAGAATTCCTGTTGGTGATGATATTCTGTGCAGATTGAATGGTGATTCAGAGAAAGCTATTATTATCCTTCCTTTTGAGAGACTTTCAATTTTTCATGATTAATATTTGTCAGTATTTCTGAGTTTTCATTCCCGTCCTTCCCATCTCCTCTTCTCCATTCTTCCTTAACGAAGAGAAACATACAGGCCTCGTATTCTTGGATTCATTTAGAACCCTTGTAGGCTTCACAGGACAGTTCTAAAAATTCATGTTCCAATTACATACCGATTTCTTTAGGCTTAAGAATGAGAACAGGGGCAGCCTGGGTGGCTCAGCGGTTTATCACCGCCTTCAGCCCAAGGCCTGATCCTGGAGACCCGGGATTGAGTCCCATGTCAGGCTCCCTACATGGAACCTGCTTCTCCCTCTTCCTGTGTCTATGCCTCCCTCCCCCACCCCCTTTCTCTCTCTCCCCTATGAATAAATAAATAAAATCTTAAAAAAAAAAAAAAGAATGAGAACACTATAACTTCACATTAGCAACAATTAAATGACAGCCACAAGAGCTGAGTTCTAGTGATCTTTTTTTTTTTTTAATTAAGGATTTTACTTATCTATGAGAAACAGAGAGAGGCAGAGACATAGGCAGAGGGAGGAGCAGGCTCCCTGCAGGGAGCCCAATGCGGGACTGGATCCCAGGACCCCAGGATCATGACCTGGGCCAAAGGCAGATGCTCAATTACTGAGTGTCCCTAAGTTCTAGTGATCTAAATTCATTTTTTTCCCTCTGGTTGGAAACAGTTTGTCCATCTTCTGAGTTATATCACGAGATTTAGACCAACAGGCCCAGATGGGAAGAAGCTAAGTCACATTTTAGTGGGAAAGATGCTATGTGAACTTGCACAGTGAATAAACCAAACCTAATGTCTAACACTACTTTCCTTGCTAGGCAATGTCACCATGTACAACTGACCCACCTGAATTTCATTAAAAGCTGAAAAACAATAGAGAGTCAGTATGGGACCAAAGGAACCCATGGAAGTTTATCAGGATGGATGGATTGATTGATTGATTTGAGACACACAGAGAGAGAAGCAGCCTCCATGCAGAGCCCAATGTGGGATCATACTCTGGGCTGAAGGTGGCACTAAACTGCTGGGCCACTGGGGCTGCCAATCAGGCCCTATTTAAATGAGGCCCTCTTACATATCCTTTCTTGGGACTGTCCCTCAGCCTCTCCTAAGACTGAGTCCTCCTATCCTGTTCTTCTGGGGGGACAAAAGGATTAGGGGAGGGCTTGGCACTCAGAGCACTGAAGTTACTAAGACAAACAAGTTCTTTGGTCATCATTGTCCCCAATAACAGATTTGATTAAATCTTTAGCTCCTGGGTGGAGTTTGGTATTTTTACAGTGCCCCAAAAGTTGGAGGATTGTCCCCAGATACTTTTCTCATCTCTCTCCCCCGAAGCCCTCACAATATTTCCGTGGAGGTCATTCCATCCATCTGTCCTCTGCCCTATGGTAGTGTGGCAGGTTTATCTTTTTTTTTTTTTTTTAAGATTTTACTTATTTATTCATGAGAGACACACACAGAGAGGCAGAGACCGGCAGAGGGAGAAGCAGGCTCCATGCAGGAAGCCCGAGGTGAGACTCGACTTTGGGACTCCAGGATCACGCCCCGAGCCAAAGGCAGAAGCCCTCAACCCCTGAGCCACCCAGGCATCCCCGGTTTATCATGTATTTGTAGCCTCAGGTGGAAATACTTCTACTAACTGGTGCTTTGGTATTATAAGGCGGGCCTGTGAAATCCTTCACTGTGCTTTCAGAAAGTCATTACTAAGACCCTGTTTTCTAAAAGTCTTGGGAGGACCCATGGGAGATAGAGCAGTGGTGCTGGGCCCATGCAACTTGTGTGTTTCTCCTTTAGGGGCTCTGCATTTTGTAACTCGTATTTCTCTCTTTGTGTTGCTTACGAAGTGACTCTGAGCCAACTTTTGTCCCATTTATAGCAAAGACTTTATGAGTTGCATCCTTTTTCCCTTTGCTGTATGTTTCTCATCTCAGATTTATTTTGCTACGGTGCATGCATTTTTGTAAGTAGCCTTGTGGTGTTCTTCCAAGAAGGCAGGTTATAGATAAATAAGTAAACATTTGTGGGTATGAAAATCCAGATAAAATGGATTGTCTCAGGCCACACTTAGCTACACTGGGAAAACCTGGGCCTGCCACAAATTACCCGCGGGGCTGTGTGGATTGTGTTAGAAAATGCAATGCCCTTTGGAATACCATGGCAATTCCTATGGTATGGATAAATATAGCAACGGATGTGCGAATTGCGCCCAAGTCATGAAACCCAGGAATTGCTGAATGAATGGTACAGCAGGGACCTAGAAGGTCTTTTTCAACTTCATTGTTAAAAATGACTAGATTCTCCTACAGGAGAAAGACTCAAGTGACCCGAAGGAAGTGATTCATAGGGAATGAAACCAGAGAGCAGTGATAGAAAAGGTCACCAGAGGGAAAGCGGGAAGTGCCAAGCAGAAACTCCAAAAAAATAAATAAATAAGCATTTGTCAAAAGGCGAGTACATAAGCCATCCATCCCAGGGTCACAAGCTCCCAGCAAAGTGGCTAGAATTTCTGCTGATGAATTGAAGGAAATTTGCAATAAGGAAAAATACACCCATCTGAAAAGAAATCCAGTTCATAAGGTCAGCCCAACCCAAAACAACATCAGTGAACAGGAATTTCATTCTGTGAACAATACCGATCTTAGTCCTACAGTGGCCAGCTCATTCCTTTCCAGAGTGCATACAGTTCACACCTATTTTTGTTCTGAAAATTCTACAGAAAACTTTTGGAAAAAAAAATCCTGGACAGTCAGGAACCCTCAAAAATGTGGTATTTTGTTCCTTGTACAGCTGCATGAGGGCACACGTCTGTTAGCAATTGCCAACCTCACTAAAGCACACAGGGAGGGCAGTGAAACCACCAGTGACCTCACACACACAGAGGTTCGGGGAAGGGAGACAGTGTCTCATAGTACTGTCTGACGTTTAAATACCAGCATAGAGCAAATGCCCACAAAGCCTACAGGGGCTACTGAAAGTGGAGGAAACAGGTGATGAGATCACATAGATGGGGAAGAGGGAGAGGAGGAAGGGCCCAGGATGGGACCTTGAAGTTCTGCGTCTGTGCTGAACTACAGAGGTCCATGTGTCAAGCTGCCTACCCCACATCCCCACTTGACTGTCTGATAGGTTCTCAGACTCGATGTTCAAAGCCCAACTTTGATGTTCACCCTCTCAGTCTTCTCTAAATCTGTAAATGACACCTCCATTCTCCCAATTGCTTAAGCCCCCAACTTTTTTTTTTTTAAAGATTTTATTTATTTATTTATTTGAGGGAGTGAGGAGAATGAGTGAGAGAGCACAAGCCAGGGAGGAGGGGCAGAGCTAGAGGGAGAAGCAGATACCCCCACGGAGCAGGGAGACCGATGTGGGTGGGGCTGGACCCCAGGACCCCGGGATCATGAGTTGAGCTGAAGGCAAATACTTAACTGACTTAGCCACCCGTGCACCCCGAAGCCCCAAACTTTGAATTACCTGATCACTCCTCTTTTTGTCACATCCTATATCCACCTGTCAACAAATCCTCTCCCCAGGAGATATCCTCAGTTTCCCACTTTTTATTATGTCTACCACGGCCTCTCTAGTCCAAGCAGTTTTCTCCTTTCCCCTGGATTGTTGCAGTAGCTCCTTTTTCTATCCTTCCCTCCTCCAGTCTATTCTTAACACAGAATAGAGTGGTCCTGTTAGAACATTAGTCAGATCATGTCACTCCTCTCCCCCAAACACTCTACGTGCTTCTTATGTCACTTATACTAAAACTGTCTCTCAGGCTGTTAATGACCTACATCCCCTGCCCCATTGCCTTCTTTCTTCTCATTCTGTTTCCCATATCCTGGCCTCTGCTATCGTTCAAGCACGGTCAGGCCCATTGTGCCTCAGGGCCTTTGCACTTGCAATCTACTTAGAAAGCTCCTCTGTATAATAACCTTCTTTGATTTCCCACTACCTTCATTTCACTGCTCAATTGAACCTTATTAGACCATCCTATAAAAAATTGCACCCTCCATTCTTAGCTCTTCCAATCTTCCTTAACCTTTTTTTTTTTTTTTTTTTTTCCCTGTGTCTTTTATGACCATCTAACATACTATTAGTCACTTTTTGGCTTATAGAGTATCTCCTATTTGGTAACAATATGTTCTATAAGGAGAAACTTTGTGTCTTTTGGTCACTGCTTATTCCTAGCACACAGTGGACACTCAAATATTTGTGGAAGGAAGGAAGGAAGGAAGCAAGCAAGCAAGCAAGCAAGGGCTACAGTGTCTCTCATTCAGGTAGAGAAGGAATTGACTAGGAGGCTGAAGAGTGGCCTCTCTAGGTAGGAAAGGAGAAGCCAGGAGCAAGAAGTAGAATAGAAGCTGAGAAATAAAGCATTTTTTATTGAGGTAAAATATATATAACAGGGGAACCTAACTGGCTTTAGTCAGTGGAGCATGCAACTATTGATCTTGGGGTTGTGAGTTAAAACCCATGTTGATTGTAAAGCTTATTAAGAAAAAAATATGTATAAAACATAAAATTTATCATTTTAACCATTTAAAAATATACAGTTCAAATGGCATTAAATACACTCACATCGTTTTGCAACCATCACCGCCATCCATCTCTGGAACTTTTTTTCATCTTTCTAAACTGAGACTCATTAAACAATTCGCCATCCTCTCTTCCCAGCTGTCCCTGGGAACCACCACTCTACTTTTTGCCTCTATGACTTTGGCTACTCTGGGTCTCTCATATGAGTGAAATCATACAATATTTGTCCTTTTGTGACTGGTTTATTTCACTTGGTGCAATGTCTAAAAGGTTCATCTAGCATTTATCAGAACTTCCTTTTCTAAGGCTTTTTAAAAAATATTTTTATAGGGCACCTGGGTGGCTCAGCAGCTGAGCATCTGCCTTCGGCTCAGGGCACGATTCTGGGGTCCTGGGATGGAGTCCCGCATTGGGCTCCCTGCAGGGAGCCTGCTTCTCCCTTTGCCTATGTCTTTGCCTCTTTCTCGGTCTCTGTGGCTCTCATGAATAAATAAATAAATCTTAAAAAAAAATATATATATATATGTATTTTTAAAATAAAAAATATTCTGTTGTATGATACCACATTTGTTTATCCATTCATCTCTTGATGGATAATTTGGGCTGCACCCACCTTTTGGTTATTGTGAATAATGCTGCTTTGAATATGGGTGTACAAATATCTCTTTGAGACTCTGCTTTGAATTTTTTGGGAGGTATATGCCCAGAAGTAGAATTGTTGGATCCTATGGTAATTCTATGATTAATTTCTTGAGGAGCTGTCGTATTATATTCTATGGCAGCTGCACCAATGCACAGGGCTCTTATTTCTCCACATCCTATCGGCCTTATTTTCTGTTTAATTTTTTCTTAATTAATAACCATCCTAATGGGTGTTAAGTGGTATCCCATTGTGTTTAGGGGAAAGTGTTTAATATCCTTCCTTCCTTCCTTCCTTCCTTCCTTCCTTCCTTCCTTCCTTCCTTCCTTCCTTCCTTACCTACCTTCCTACCTTCTTATCTTCCTACCTTTCTACCTTACCTCCCTCCCATCTTTTTTTTCTTTCTTTCTAATATTTTATTTTAAGATTTTGTTTATTTATTCATGAGAGACACAGAGAGAGAGAGAGAAAGGCAGAGACACAGGCAGAGGGAGAAGCAGGCTCCATGCAGGGAGCCCGATGCAGGACTCGATCCTGGGACTCCGGGATCACGCCCTGAGCTAAAGGCAACTGCTGAGCCACCCAGGCATCCCTTTTTCCTTTTTTAATATTAAGTAACCTCTACACCCAGTGTGGGGCTCAAACTTAAGCCTCGAGATCAAGAGGGGCATGCTCTGAGCCAGCCAGGCTCCCCTAGAAGAGAGCATTTTAAGCTAGAGACAGTGGTCATCCCTGTCAAGAGCTGCTCCAAGATCAGGTAAATTAAGTCTGAGATTGTCTATTGGATTTGGCATGTGGAGGTGGTAGTGACACCAGCAGAATGATGGGGGGGTCACCAGATTATAGCAGGCAGGAGAGTGAATAGGTGATGACGATGACTTGAGAAGCTTATCTGTGCTCAGGAGCAGAGAATACTATTTGTCGAATGTTTACTATGCTCTGTCATCAGATGAGATGCCAAGATTGGAGCAGAAGGGGCACCTGCGTGGATCAGTGATTGAGCATCTACCTTCGGCTCAGGGTGTGATCCTGAGGTCCTGGGATCGAGTTCCGCATTGGGCTTTCGGTGGGGAGCCTGCTTCTTCCTCTGCCTGTGTCTCTGCCTCTCTCTGTGTTTCTCATGAATAAATAAATGAAATCTTAAAAAAAAAAAAAAGATTGGAGCACAAGTGCCAACAGATGTGGTTCCTGTCTTCATTTGGCTGACAGTCCAGCAGAGGAGAAAGACAGTTGAGAAATTTATTCAACTCCAATTTGCTAAGAGCTAAAATCAGAAACAGAGGGTGCTGTGTCTGTTACGGTCACATGGGACCTGAAGAAGGGAAGGGAGGAATCCACTTAAATGGATTACTGTTTGGTTTCCCCTGTGGGTCTGTCTTCAAGGAAATAATATCTTGGTCCTGCTGACATAGGCATGTGGGTCTTCCTGGCAGTTCCTTCTCATTGTTAGCTTGTGCCACTATAGTGCTCCCAAATAACTTCTGTGAGCTCTCAGAGATGAACATTTCACATTAAAAAAAAAAAAATATATATATATATATATATATATTTACTTGACAGAGAGGGAGAGGGCGCACAAGCAGGAAGAGTGGCAGAGGCAGAGGGAGAGGGAGAGGGAGAAGCAGACTCCCTGCTGAGCAGAGAACCCAACATGGGGCTGAATTCCAATTCCCTGGAATCATGACCTGAGCCAAAGGCAGATGCTTAATGGACTGAGCCACCCAGGCGCCCCTGTCTAACATATTCTTTTTTTTTTTTTTTTTATTGGATGTCTCACATGTTCTTAAACCAGCCTATCAGTCTGCTTCTTCAGCGTGGCTTCCATTTATCCAGACAACCTGTCCATGAGACTAGTTGATGGAGAATTCCTGTGGCCAAAGTTTAAGGGTCTCAGTGTAAGAACTGGCAAGTGTGTGCCAATGCCTCTTTCTCAGGCTTCTAAAGCCACTCGTCTTCTGGGTGAGGAGCAGAAGTCACTGGATCTGGGTCGGGGTTTGGAGGTGTTATGTGCTCTACCTATGCTCCAAGTAATGAAGCTTGTGCTCACAAAGTCTCCCATTCAAGTTTTCTGTCAACTTTCTGTCCTGTTCAATTTCAATTAATTTTTTAAAAAAGATTTTATTTATTTATTCATCAGAGACGCAGAGGGAGAAGCAGGCTCCATGCAGGGAGCCTGATGTAGGACTCAATCCAGGATCCCGGGATCATGACCTGAGCCTAAAGCAGATGCTCAACCACTGAGCCACTCAGGCGTCCCTCAGTTCAATTTAAAAAATATATATATTTTATTTATTTATTTGATGGGGTGGGGGGAGAGAGATCACAAGCAGAGGAAGCAGCAGGAAGAGGGAGAGGAAAAACAGGCAGAGGGAGAGGGAGAAGCAGGCTCCCTGTTGAGTAGTGAGCCCATGTGGGGCTCGATCCCAGGACCCCAGGATCATGACCTGAGCTAGAGGCAGATACTTAACCAACCGAGCCACCCAGGAGCCTCTAATTTTTTTTAATCTCTGATTTGAAGATAACAGATGTACCTATTTCAGATTAAGTGAAAAAATTCATGTAAAGCATGAGTACAGTGAGTAGCTCATAGGAGGAGCTTGGTAAAAATTAGCTTTTATTGTTACTTTTCCTATATTGGTCATGTATTACAGTTTGGGTACATTAAGTGTCTGAGCCCCAGCTCAGTGAGTTTACTGTTCAAAGTGTACTACTTAATAAATTGGCATTCTAGTTTCATCCATTAGTCTTACAAGCTTAGCTAATGTGTGTCTTCCTCTAAGAGCTAAGGCTGCCCTGGGGTGCTAACAAGATCTGGATTCTGAATGGCTAGGCTGAGAACAGACCTGGCCTGGACTGTATTTACTAGAGCAGTAAGGCTTCTCAGGAGCCAGCTTGCTGCACTCCCTAGATATGCCCAACCCTTCCCTTCTCTTTCCATCTGGAACCCGTGTTGCAATGCCAGCCCTGCTTTTATAGAAAGCATTTTATATACCCACTGGAAAGTAATGTGTTCTTATGCACCTGCCTGCCACAGGTTTCCAAATGTCTCCAGAATTTTGGGAGATGTTTTTTTGTCTTTTTCTTTTTCTTGCACTGCTCCCTTGCTTGACTCAGTGGGCCTCCCGATCTCTTCCTTTGCAAGGCTATGTTGTGCTGAGCACCAGAAAATTCCCAGGGAAAACGTCTGCCAAAACACAAAACCAAGGAAAAAGGATAAAAGCAAGAGTTTTGGACCAGGCTGGCACGAACCGTAAACCTTTTGTGCCATATTTACTTTTTCTTAATCTAAAATAACAGAGATAACATACACAATGGACTTTCTAACTTGCCACTTTTCCCTTATCTTTTTTCCCCCGTTGTGAGCCCTAAGACATCATGTTCTTTCATATAATCTCTCTCTCTCTCTCTCAAAAAAAAAAAAAAAAAACCGCACACACAAAAAAACCCGTTGACCATTCCATTCCCTGCTGCTGCCCATGGAGAAGAACAGACTCTATCTGATATTTCAGCTGGAAGGCAGGGTGGCAGATTCTTTCCAATCGGGTGGCGACTTCCTCCCTACACTCAGAACACACCCCTTCCCAAAAATACGCCCTCCTGGGCAAGCAGCACAAAGGGAGCAGATCCAGCTCTCGGCGTCAGCAAATGCCCACATCCCTTCCCTTTCCTTTTACACCCAGTGGCCTGGGAATGGCACATGAGCTTGGGGAATCTGAACTGCCAATCCTTGTGTGGCCCCATCAGGCCTTCAAGTGGCCTTGCTCTCTCATCTCTTGCCCTCCTGGGCCATCTTCCAAACCAACTGCTGGAAGTGACTTTCCTAAAAGGCAAATCTGAACATTTCATTCCATCTGCTTAAGAACTCCCCATGGCCTTTTGGCCACAGTAAAAATTCCCAAACTCCAGCCTAATCTCTGTGTGGTTGGCTATAAAAGAATCATTGCATTCAGATGTACTTCCTAGAGTTCGGAATAGATCCTGGGGATCTGTATATGTTAGCCTGAATTCGTTAGGTTGTAAGTGACAGTAACTCATCTCAAACTAGTTTAGGTCAAAAAAAGGAATCCATTATTTCTTTTGACTAGGGGGTAAAACAATCTCAACTATATCCGTGGGATTTTAATTTATGGAGGTGACTGAATGATGACATGGAGAGGTCAATATCATTGAAAGACTAATGTATTAATTAATTTTCTGAGAGGAGGGGGCAATGCCATACCACACAGGACTATTTGGAGAAGCACCACATTTGCTGGGAGGCAGAAGAGAACAAGGGCTGGGATGGCCAGGGGAGGCATAGGCTCCAGCCTTTACTGGGATTTCTGCAGGAAAGGCAAGGCAGTTTTGCATTAGCTACTTTGAATAAATCAGGTGGCTTTTGGGGCATAGCAATTGGTGTCTAATAACCTCGCCATGGGGTTGATTTAGGGCAGGGGACATAAGGGCTTGGTATATGAGTTAGCTGAAGGAGGTGAGTTCAGAGTATGGACTTTGGGATCTCAAAGGAGATATAAACAACTTCAGCTGTTAGTTTGGATTCCAAATAGACCAATACAGAATCTAAGAAACACAGAACAAGAGCTGGCTTCAGTGGGAATGTCTTTAGAGATGTGCTGTCAATAAAGCAGCCATGAGGGATGCCTGGGTGGTTCAGTGGTTGAGCGTCTGCCTTCAGCTCAGGTCATGATCCCAGTCCCAGGATCGAGTCTGCTTCTCCCTCTGCCCGTGTCTCTGCCTCTCTCTCTCTGTGTCTCTCATTAATAAATAAATAAAATCTAAAAAAAAAAAAAAAAAGGCGCATCCATGAGCTGCATAGTAGCTGTTGAACACTTAGCACAAATTGAAATGTGATGTGTGAGGTATATACTGACTTTCAAAGGCAGGGTAACAAAGAGAAAACTTGTACAGTGCAGTGATTTGATAATCCTGTGCATTGCTCAATGCTTGCCACCATGGGTGTGGTTGCCATCTGTCACCATGCAATATCATTACAATATTGACTATATTCCCTATGCTATAAAAAGCAAAACAAAAACAACAAAAAATCCAAAATACTGGATTAAATACAGCATGAAAAATAATTTCATCTGTTTCCTTTTACTTTTCATAGCATAGACCCTAGAAACTTAAAATTGCATGTGTAGCTTGTACTTGTGGTTCACATTGTATTTCTATCGCATAGCACTGGTTAGTATCAAATGTTCTCTTTCTCTCTATGGACTCTGCTTTTTTTTTTTTTTTAATTTTTATTTATTTATGATAGTCAGAGAGAGAGAGAGAGAGAGGCAGAGACACAGGCAGAGGGAGAATCAGGCTCCATGCACCGGGAGACCGACGTGGGATTCGATCCCGGGTCTCCAGGATCGCGCCCTGGGCCAAAGGCAGGCGCCAAACCGCTGCGCCACCCAGGGATCTCTTTTTTTTAAGATTTTATTTATTGGGCAGCCCCGGTGGCACAGCGGTTTAGCACCGCCTACAGCCCGGGGTGTGATCCTGGAGACCTGGGATCGAGTCCCACATCAGGCTTCCTGCATGGAGCCTGCTTCTCCCTCTGCCTGTGTCTCTGCCTCTCTCTCTCTCTGAATAAATAAATAAATAAATCTTAAAAAAAAAAAAAAGATTTATTATTTATTTATTTATTTATTTATTATTTAAAGATTTTATTTATTTATTCATGAGAGACACACAGAGGCAGAGACACAGGAAGAGGCAGAAGCAGGGGTGATGTGGCTGAGTGGTCTAGCCCAATGCAGGACTCGATCCCAGGACTTGGGAATCATGACCTGAGCTTTATAAAATATATTTGAAGTTCACTGTCTCCTACTACAAATGGTCTTCTTTGTGTCTACAAAAATGGCTGCTGGCATTTCCAGGCTTATAAAATTCTAGCTTCTCAGTGCCATCCAAAAGGGAACTTTTTTCTTCTGTTATTCACATATCAATCTTAGGGAAAGACACTCTGGCTCCACTGACATCACATTCCACCTTTTGAACAAATCACTATTGACAGGAATACTGGTTCCTGTGCCCATCTAACCAGGGTAGAGGATCCACATGGCATGGGAGGGGGCAGTGCCCTATATGACAAAAATAACTCATGGTTACCAATTGCAGCTTCATTACACTTCACAGGCAATGCCAACGCACAGTAAAGTTTGTAAGAGGTCAGAGTCTGGAGGTAAAATCTAATTGCATTAGTATGCTTTAGTATGGCATATTAGGCCTTCTGTAGCCTGATCTCATTCTAACTTTTTTTTTTTTTTAATTTTTATTTATTTATGATAGAGAGAGAGAGAGAGAGAGAGGCAGAGACATAGGCAGAGGGAGAGGCAGGCTCCATGCACCGGGAGCCCGATGTGGGATTCGATCCTGGGTCTCCAGGATCGCGCCCTGGGCCAAAGGCAGGCGCCAAACCGCTGCGCCACCCAGGGATCCCTCATTCTAACTTTTTATTTTTTTATTTAAAAAATTTTTAAAAATGTATTTCACTTATTTATTCATGAGAGACGCACAGAGAGAGGCAGAGACAGAGGCAAAGAGAGAAGCAGGCCCCTGCTGGGAGCCCGATATGGGACTCAATCCCAGGATCATGCCCTGAGCTGAAGGTAGACACTCAACCACTGAGCCACCCAGGCATTCCTCATCCTAACTCTTTAATCTCATGTTGGTTCCTTTCTTCCTTCCCCCTGCTATATGTCAACATTGTATTCTTTGGACATTTAAAATTTCTTGCAGCTGCCTGAACACTCCATGCTGAAAAAAAATGTACTATAGAAAATGTCAGACATATGTAAAAGTAGAGAGGATAGTATGATGACCCCTCCATATATCATCACCCAGCTTCAACAATTATCAATGGATGACCAGTCTTGTTCCATCCATGCCCCCATTATTCTTCCTAATGGATTAGTTAGAAGCAAATTTCCAACATCATACTATTTCATCCATAAATATTTCAGAGAGTATAAATTAAAATGAATTAAGGAGCCCTAAGACAAGATCATCACAATACCATTATGACTCTAAAAGCCACAATACTAAATAAATAAATAAATAAATAAATAAATGCCACAATACTTCCTTACTATCATCAAATAACCAGCAGGCATTATTTCTATGGACAGTTAGAGCTGGTTTCTCTAACTGGTATCCAAACAAGGTTTGCTAGTATGCCTCTTAGATTTCTTTTAACCCTAGGCTCCCCACCCGCTTTTTTTAACCATGCAATTTATTTATTGAAGAACCGGGATCTTTTGTCTTGTAGAGTTATCCACATATTAGATTTTGATGATGGCAACCTTATGGTGTTTAGCATGTTTGTTCTCTGGTACAGGTACTTAGATTTAGAGCAGTGTCATGCAGTAAAAATATAATGTACATCACAAAGACAATTTAACATTTTCTAGTAGCTACATTAATAAAGTGAAAATGAGGGATGCCTGGGTGGCTCAGTTGGTTAGGTGTCTGCCTTCAGCTCAGGTCATGAACCCCACATTGGGCTCCCTGCTCAGCAGGGAATCTGCTTCTCTTTTCCTCTCTGCCTCTCCCTCAGCTTGTGTACTCTCTCTCAAATAAGTAAATACAATCTTAAAAAATAATAAAGTGAAAAAGAGAAGATGGAATTATTATTATTATTTTTAATTATTATTTATTTATTTATGATAGTCACAGAGAGAGAGAGAGAGAGAGGCAGAGACACAGGCAGAGGGAGAAGCAGGCTCCATGCACCGGAAGCCCGACTTGGGATTCGATCCCAGGTCTCCAGGATCACACCCTGGGCCAAAGGCAGGCGCCTAAACCGCTGCACCACCCAGGGATCCCGGAATTATTATTATTTTTTTAAAATAAGCTCCACATCCAGCATGGAGCCCAACATAGGCCCTAAATTCACTACCCTGAGATCAAGACCTGAGCTGAGAACAAGAGTTGGATGCCCAAGCAACTAGGCCACCCAGGTGCCCCTGAAATTCATATTAATAATGTATCTTATTTAACCCAATATAACCAAAATACGAACAGTTCAGCATGTAAGAAATATAAAAGATCCTTAATGAAATATTTCATTTAATTTTATTTAAATTCAATTAATTAACATAAAATGTATTATTGGTTTTAGTGATTTATCAGTCTTATATAATACACAGTGCTCAGCATGTCATGTACCCTCCTTAATGTCCATCATGCAGTTGCCTCATCTCCAGAGACCCTCAGTTTGTTTCCTGTGATTAAGAGTCTCTTATGGTTTGTTTCTCTCTCGGATTTTGTCTTGTTTTATTTTTTCCTCTCTTCCCCTATGATTTTCTGTTTTGTTTCTTAAATTCCACATATGAGTGAGATCATATGATAATTGTTTTTCTCTGATTTATTTCACTTAGCATAATATCCTCTAGTTCTGGGAAGCTTGGGTGGCTCAGCGGTTGGGTGCCTGCCTTCGGCCCAGGGCATGATCTGGAGTCCCAGGATTGAGTCCCACATTGGGCTCCCTGCATGGAGTCTGCTTCTCCCTTTGCTCGTGTCTCTGCCTCTCTCTCTCTCTGTGTCTCTCATGAATAAATAAATAAAATCTTTTAAAAAATCCTCTAGTTCTGTCCACATGGTTGCAAATAGCAAGATTTCATTCTTTTGATGGCTGAGTAATATTCCATTCCATTCCATTCCATCTTCTTTATCCATTCATCTGTCCATGGACATCTAGGCTCTTTCCGTAGCCTGGCAATTGTGGATCTTGCTGCCATAAACATTGGGGTTCAGGTAACCCTTTGGATCACTACATTTGTATCTTTGGGGTAAAGACCTAGTGGTGCAATTCCTGAGTCACAGGGTAGCTCTATTTTCAACTTTTTGAGGAAACTCCATACTGTTTTCCAGAGTGGCCGTACCAGCTTGCATTCCCACCAAGAGTGTATAAGAGTTTTCCTTTCTTCCTGTCCGCACTAACATCTGTCATTTTCTGACTTGTTAATTTTAGCCATTCTGACTGGTGTGAGGTGGTTATCTCATTGTGATTTTGGTTTGTAGTTCCCTGATACTAAGTGGTATTGAACATTTTTTCATGTGTCCATTAGCCATTTGTATGTCTTCTTTGGAGAAATGTCTGTTCATGTCTTCTGCCCATTTCTTGAGGATTTGTTCTTTGGGTGTTGAATTTGATAAGTTCTTTATAGGTTTTTGGGTACTAGCTCTTTGTGTGTCACTTGCAAATATCTTCTCCTATTCTGTTGGTTGTCTTTTGATTTTGTTGACTGTTTCCTTTGTTGTGTAAAAGCCTCTTATCTTAATGAAGTCCCAGTGGTTCATTTTTGCCTTTGTTCCCTTTGTCTTTGGAGATGTGTCTAGTAAGAAGTTGCTGTGGCCAGGATCACAAAGGTTGCTGCCTGTGTTCTCCTCTAGGATTTTTTTTTTAAGATTTTATTTATTTATTCATGAGAGACACACACAGAGAGAGGCAGAGATATAGGCAGGGGAAGAAGCAGGCTCCATGCAGGGAGCCTGATATGGGACTTGATCCTGGGTCTCCAGGATCACACCCTGGGCCTGGGCTGAAGGTGGTGCTAAACCATTGAGCCACCCAGTCTCCCCTCCTCTAGGATTTTGAAGGATTCCTGTCTTACATTTAGGTCTTTAATTCATTTGAGTCTTTTAAAATATATATTTATTTATTCTAGATGTGGGGAGGGGTAGAAGGAGAAAGAGAGAGGAGTAGATTCCCCACTGAGCACAGAGCCACGTGGGGCTCAATCCCACAATGTAGAGATGACCTGGGCTGAAACCAAGAGTTGGAAGCTCAACTGACTGAGCCACCAAGGAACCCCCATCCATTTTGAGTCTATTTTTGTGTCTGGTATGAGGAAATGGTCCAGTTTCATTCTTCTGGATGTAGCTGTCCAATTTTCCCAACACCATTTGTTAAAGAGACTACCTTTTTTCCATTGGATATTCTTTTTTTTTTTTTTTTTCCATTGGATATTCTTTCCTGCTTTGTTGAAAATTAGTTGACCATAGAGTTGAGGGTCCATTGCTGGGTTCTCTCTTCTGTTCCATTGATCTATGTGTCTGTTTTTGTGCCAGTACCATACTGTCTCAATGATTACAGCTTTGTAATAGATCTTGAAGTCCAGAATTGTGATGCCACCAGTTTTGGCTTTCTTTTCCAACTTTCCTTTGGTTATTTGGGATCTTTTCTGGTTCCATAGAAATTTTAGGGTTATTTGTTCCAACTCTGTGAAATAAGTTGATAGTATTTTGATAGAGATTACATTGAAGATATAGATTGCTCTAGGTAGCATAGACATTTTAACAATATTTGTCTTTCTAATCCATGAGTCTTGGAAAGTTTTTCTATTTCTTTGTGTCTTGATTTCTTTCATGAGTGTTCTGTAGCTTTCTGAGTACAGATCCTTTGCACAGGTATCTTATGTTTTTGGGTGGAATTGTAAATGGATCGACTCCTTAATTTCTCTTTCTTCTGTCTCATTGTTAGTGTATAGAAATGCAACTGATAAAAAAAAAGAAATGCAACTGATTTTTTTTTTAATGCAACTGATTTCTGTGCATTGATTTTATATCTTGCCATGTTGCTGAATTGCTGTGTGAGTTCTAGGAATTTGGGGGTGGAGTCTTTTGGGTTTTTCATATAGAGGATCATGTCATCTTCAAAGAGTGACAGTTTGACTTCTTCTTTGCCAATTTGGATGGCTTTTATTTCTTTTTGTTGTCTAATTGCTGGGGCTAGGACTTCTAGTACTATGTGGAACAACAGTGATGATAGAGGACATCCCTGTTGTGTTCCTGACCTTAGAGGAAAAGCTCTCAGTTTTTCCCCATTGAGAATGATATTTACTGTGGGCTTTTTGTATATGGCTTTTATGATATTGAGATATGTTCCCTCTATACCTGAAGAGTTTTAATCAAGAAAGGATGCCATATTTTGTCAAATTATTTTTCTACATCTATTGAGAGGATCATATGATTCTTGTCCTTTCTTTTATTAACGTAGTGTGTCACACTGATTGGTTTGCAGATGTTGAATCACCCTTGCATTCCCAGGGATAAATACCATTTGGTCATGGTGAATAATGCTTTTAATGTACTGTTGGACCCCATTGGCTAGTATCTTGATGAGAATTTTGGCATCCATGTTCATCAGGGGTATTGGTCTGTAATTCGTTTTGGTAAGGTTTTTGTTTGATTTTGGGATCAAGGTAATGCTGGCCTCATGGAAAGGGTTTAGGGTTTATTTGGTGTTCTTTCTCTAGCTCCTTTAGGTATAAAGTTAGGTTGTGTATTTGAGACCTTTCTTGTTTCTTGAGAAAGGCTTGTATTACTCTATACTTTCCTCTTAGGACCACCTTGGCTGCATCCCAAAGGTTTTGAACAGTTATGTTTTCATTTTCATTTGTTTCCATGAATTTTTAAAATTCTTCTTTAATTTTCTGGTTGACTCATTCATTCTTTCGTAGGATGCTCTTTAGTATCCATGTATTTGAGTTCTTTCCAAAATTCATCTTGTGAGTTCCAGTTTCAAAGCATTATGGTCTGAAAATATGCAGGGAATTATCCCAATCTTTTCGTACCAGTTGAGACCTGATTTGTGACCCAGTATGTGATCTATTCTGGGGAATGTTCCATGTGCATTCGAGAAGAATGTGTAGTCTGTTGCTTTAGGATGGAGTGTTTGAATATATCTGTGAAGTCCATCTGGTCCAGTGTGTCATCCAAAGCCCTTGTTTCCTTGTCGATCTTCTGCTTATATTATCTGTCCCTTGCAGTGAGTGGGGTGTTAAGTTCCCCCCTACTATTATTATATTATACATATTTCTTTAATTTTGTTATTAATTGGCTTATATAATTGGTTGCTCTCAAGTTGGGGGCATAAATATTTACAATTGTTAGATCTTGTTGGATAGACCCTTTAATTACAATATAGTGTCCTTCCTCATCTCTTATTATAAGCTTTCATTTTAAATCTTGTTTGTGGGATGCCTGGGTGGCTCAGCGGTTGAGCATCTGCCTTCAGGCTCAGGGCGTGATCCTGGAGTCCAAGGATCGAGTCCCACATTGGGCTCCCTGCATGGAGCCTGCTTCTCCCTCTGCCTGTGTCTCTGCCTCTCTCTCTCTCTCTCTCTGTCTCTCATGAATAAATAAATAAAATCTTTAAAAAAATAAAATCTTGTTTGCCTAATATAAGGATTGCCACCCCAGGTTTCTCTTGAGGTCCATTAGCATAATTAATGGTTTTCCATCTCCTCACTTTATTTTTTTCTAAGATTTTATTTATTTCTTAATGAAAGACACACAGAGAAAGGCAGAGACATAGACAAAGGTAGAAGCAAGCAAGCTCCCTGCAGGGAGATCTTTTTGTTGTGAGATTCTTTTTTTTTTTTTTTTTTTTTTTAGGCTTCTCCAAAACTTTATGTGAAGTTCAAAGTAATACAGAGTGCTAAATTAGGTTTAAATTAAAAAAATAAAGAGAGAGAAATCATTTTATACAGCTGGAAGATTTACACTTAATTATAACAATCAAGGAAACCAATCGTAAAGGACAAGAAAAAGTCTAAGTATCATCTCTTTAAAACCACATGAAGATTAAAAAAAAAAAAAGAGCCTTAAAGAGTCTGAAATGGTGCAATAAAATGTGCTCATTCATATGTGTATTTTTATGTCCTCAAATATAAAGGTGTTTGATGGGTCCAGCCTTTATAGTTCTCAACAAAAATTCTCCCTGCAGGGGAGATGTGAGATTCTATCCCTGGATTTGGGATCATGCCCTGAGCTGAAGGCAGACTTCTAAGCCCTGACCCACCCAGGCATCCCCTATCCCCTCAATTTAAATCTGGGGGGGTCTTTGGGTCTAAAATGAGCCTCTTGTAGACAGCATATTGATGGGTCTTGCTTTTTTATCCAGTCTGATATGGGGAATTTAGCCTGTTTACATTCGGAGTAACTACTGAAAGATATGAATTTAGTGCCATTGTATTACTTGTAAAGCCACTGTTTCTGTGTATTTTCTCTGCTCCTTTCTGGTCTATTTTACTTTTGGGTTCTCTCTTCGGCTAAAGAATCCCTTTTAATATTTCTTGTAGGACTGATTTGGTGATCATAAATTCTTTCAGTTTCTGTTTGTCTTGGAAACTTTTTATCTCTCCTATTCTGAATGACATCCTAGCTGGATATAGTGTTCTTGGCTACATATTTTTCTCACTTAGCACCCTGAATATATCATGCTAGTTTTTTTTCCTGGCCTGCCAGGTCTCTGTGGATAGGTCTGCTGCCAGTCTAATGGTTCTACCTTTGTAGGTTCTGGACCTCTTGTCCTGGGCTGCTTTCAAGATTTTCTCTTTGTCTTTGAGATTTGCAAGTTTCACTATTCACAACTGACCTATTTTTATTGATTTGAGGGGGGTAGTTTCTCTGTGCTGCTGGACTTGGATGCCTGTTTCCTTCCCCAGGTTAGGGAAGTTCTCTGCTATTATTTGCTTCAATATATTTTCTGCACCCCCCCTTTCCTCTTATTCTGGGATCCCAATTATTCTAATATGGTTTCGTTTTATGGTATCACTTATCTCTTGAATTCTCCCCTCATGAGATCTTGGTCTGTAATTCTAAATCTCTCCTCATGATCCAGTAGTTGTTTATCTCTCTTTTCTCAGTTTCTTTATTCTCCATCATTTTGTCTTCTATATCACTAATTCTCTCTTCTGCTTCATTTATTCTAATAGTTAGAGCCTCCATTTTTAAAAAAAGATTTTATTTCTTTATTCATGTGAGGCAGGGAGAGAGGCAGAGACATAGGAAGACGGAGAAGCAGGCTTCCTGTGGGGAGCCCAATGTGGGACTCAATCCCCAGACCTGAGATCGTGCCCTGAGCTGAAGGCAGACGCTCAACCGCTGAGCCACCCAGGTGTCCCTAGAGCCTCCATTTTTGTTTGAATTGATTATAATTTAATTCTTTTATTTCTCCAGAAAGGGATTCTCTGGTGTCTTCTATGCTTTTTTTCTTTTTTTTTTTAAAGCCCAGCTACTGTCTTTATAATAGTTATTCTGAACTCTTGTTCCAACAGTTTACTTGTGTCCATATTCATTAGGTCCCTGGCAGTCAGTACTGCCTCTTGTTCTCTTTTTTGAGGTGAGTTTTTCTGTCTTGTCATTCTTAGTGGGGAATAGATGAATGAGAGAACAAAATACTAAAATGGCAACAACGACCCCGGAGAAATATATACTAAGTAAATCAGAAGAGACCTGAAACTAGGGCAGCCCAGGTGGCTCAGCGGTTTAGTGCTGCCTTCAGCCCAGGGCCTGATCCTGGAGACCTGGGATCGAGTCCTACATCAGGCTCCCTGCATGGAGCCTACTTCTCCTTCTGCCTGTGTCTCTGTGTCTCTGCCTCTCTCTCTCTCTCTCTGTCTCTGTCTCTCATGAATAAATAAATAAAATCTAAAAAAAGAAGAGACCTGAAACCAGAAAAAGAGAGGGAGAGAGAGAATATAACCAGACAGGTGAACAGAAAAGAGCAATACAATGGATCCTGTGTATATTTTGGTCTGTTAGAAAACTAGGGGCAGCCCGGGTGGCTCAGCAGTTTAGTGCCGGCTTCAGCCCAGGATGTGATCATGGAGACCTGGGATAGAGTCCCACGTCGGGCTCCCTGCATGGAGCCTGCTTCTCCCTCTGCCTGTGTCTCTGCCTCTCTCTCTCTCTCTGTCTCTCATAAATAAATAAAATCTTAAAAAGAAAAAAAAGAAAACTAGATCCAAAATTGTAATGAAAAACAACTTATATATATGTGTACATATATATGTACACATATATACACACAAAAAACATACAGTGAAAGGATAGAATATAACTATTAAAATGAAAATTAAAAGAAAAAACCTGAAGGAATAATAGGTGAACAGAAGAGAGCAATACACTATATCCTGAGTGTATTTTGGTCAGTTTGTTAAAAGAAACTGCACTCTAAAATTGTAACGAAAGCAAAACTTTAAGAAACTATAAGAAAGAAAAACTATATATATATAATCAAATACAATGAAAGGATAGAATGTAACTGTAAAAATGAAAATTAAAAAGATTTTTTAAAAAGTCAATGAAATAAAACATTGCTTGAAAAGGGAAAGAGGAAAAAAAATTGAAAGACCAAAGAATCCTAAGGGAAACCGGTGAATTCTCTATGCTATATTCCCCTAGGGCTGGAGTTTTGCGGTTCTCAGTGATCGGGAATCTTGGCCTTGGCTGGATGTTCTTGCTCATCTTCTGGGGGAGGGGCCTGTTCCTGATCCTTAGGTGTCTCTGCCCCAGTGAGAATTGCAGTGCCCTTCCTGGGTGGGGGGTGGTGGTGGTGGGAAGGTGGCAGGCTATGGATGTGGCTCTGGATTGCTCTGTGTGGCTTTTGCTCCCTGAAGGCTTTCTGTGCTGCTTTGGAGGATGAGTGTGAAAATGGGGGCCTCCCCATCTCCGGCCCTGGAGCCAAAAGCTCAGGCCCCCCTTCTCAGGCCCTGGTACGGTAAAGCAGTCGATCCCTCCTGTCTCCCTGGTCCCTGTCCACACTCGGTGCTCATCCAGCCTGTGACTGAGCGACTCTATCTCAGGAACGCAATCCCCATTCGAGTCCCCAAGCCCCGCGGACTCCTAAGGCTGCTCTCGTGGGGCTCCTCCGGGGGAGGTGGGGGAGCCTCGCAGCCCTTTGTTGGGCCCCTGCTCAGGGAGCGGTGGGGTGGACTGTACCCTGGTTCTCAGCCTCTGGCCACCCGGAGCAGCGCACCTGCTCCTGGGCTCGCGGATTGCAGCCGGCCTCCCTGCTCCCATGCCTGGGAACTCCGCCACACCCCCAGCCACCCTGTGACCCCGAGGATCCGGAGACCACACTGCCCCACCTAGGATGCTTCACCACCTGAGCACCTTTCAGGCGGGGACGTCCCTCACCAGAGCCAACTTCTAAAAGTTCCGATTTTGTGCCTCGATGCTCTATCACGTTCCGGTAGCCGCTGCCGGAGGCTCCCTCCCCCGCGGTTTATCTTCCCGTAGACCAGCTCCGGTTCCTCTCCGCACCTCCTACCTTGCAGAAAGTGGTCCCCTTTTCATTTGTAGAGTTGCAGCTATTCTTTTCTTAGATCTCAGATTGAGTTCGTGGTGTTCAGCATGATTTCTTAGCGATACAGCTGAATTCCTGGGACCAGACGAAACTAAGGTCTCTTCCCCCACTGCCCTCTTGGGCTCAACCTTACATTCTTTTTCATACTAAGCCTCAGAAATCCAGCACGTGTTATATACTTCTTGTACATCTGTGCTGTGCAAAAAAACAGTAACTACTAGCCACAGGTCATAGCTATTAGCACTTGAAGTGTTGGTAGTCTGCATTTCAAGTGTTAACAGCTGCTTGTGGCTGGTAGTTACTGATTGGTGGTTTTTTTTTTTTCCCAACACCACAGCTCTAGGGGCTTCATCTAAGTCAGTTCAGCTTTGTAAAGAATACTTCACAGGTGTACTTCCACCAAAGACAGTTGGTAGTATCACTTCACGCCACTGTGATGGTCAAAAAGAAACCTGAAACTAAGGATTGACAAGGATGTGGGGGAGCTTCAACCATCATGTATTGCTGGTGGGAATGGCCCAGTGGCAGTGAAAAACAGTTTGACAGTTTTTCAATAGGATAAATGTAGAATTATCATATGGCCTTGCATATGTCTCCTCCTAGGTATGGACTTAAAAGAGGTAAAAACAGGTGAGCAAACAAACACTTGCACACAAATGTTCATTGTAGTGTTATTCACAATAACCCAAAGGTAGAAATAACCCAAATGTCCATCAAATAGTAAATGAATAACCCAAACATGGCATATCCATACAATGGAATATTATCCAGCCATAAAAAGGAATAAAGTCATGATGCATTCCACAGCATGGTTGAATCTTGAAAACATGCTAAATTAGATAAGCCAGAGCTGGGGATCCATGGGTGGCGCAGCGGTTTAGCGCCTGCCCTTGGCCCGGGGCGTGATGCTGGAGACCTGGGATCGAGTCCCACGTCAGGCTCCCGGTGCATGGAGCCTGTTTCTCCCTCTGCCTGTGTCTCTGCCTCTCTCTCTCTGTGACTATCATAAATAAATAAAAATTAAAAAAAAAGATGAGCCAGACATAAAGGCCACATATTGTGTGATTTTCTCATTAATGTGAAATATCCAGAATAGGCAAATTCATAGGGATGGAAAGCAAGTTAGCGGGTTGCCATAGGCTGGAGGAGGGCGGGGAATGGTGAGTGAATGCTTAATGGGTATGGAGTTTCCTTTTGGGGAGATGAAAATACTCTAGATCTAGAAAGTGCTGATGGTTGCATAACATTGTGAATGCACTAAATGCTACTGAATTGTACACTTTAAAATGGGTAATAAAAAAATAAAATAAAATGTGTAATAAAGGTGAATTTAATATTACACGATATTACAATAAAAAAACACTTGACATCTGGGTTTCTCTTTTAGCAGACATTAGTGATGATTGCTTAGATCTATTATTTCATCAGGGGCTTAAGGTTACAAAATGATGATATTCTAAATCTATAATTCTCATTTATTATAATAATATTATAATAATATAATAAATAATATAATAAATCCTCATTTAGTATCTAGGGGTACTTTGACCTGGCGAAAATTCCTTGCTAACCACTTGATTTTCTTGAGGTACAGTGGGTACTGCCTCATGCCCAGGCTTTCACCTATGCCAGGCCATCTATCAGGAATACCTTTCTTTTCTTCTCTCTGCCTAATTTCTACTTCAGCCAGTTCCCTCATGATCTAGCTGAACTGTTCACATTGTGAAACTTAACTCTCTTGATCAGAGCACTTGTTGCCCTTTATTGTTTTTTTTTGTTGTTGTTGTTTGTTTGTTTTCTCTGTCTCCTCTACTGACTTTTAGCTCACCACGGGTAGATTCTGTCCCCTATTCAAAGATTCAGCTCCAACAGAATAGTGGGTGCTCCAATAAACATTGGCGAGACAGAGGTGAGCTTATTTATTGCAATGGGCAAAAAATAAGTGTTAGTTATCTACTTTATATGAGTGTGTTGATTTTGTATTGCTGTGTAACTAATTACTGCAAATCCAGGGGCTTAAAACAGCACATGTATTATGTCACAGTTCAGAGTTTGGCATGACTTCACTGGATCCTCTGCTCAGGATCTCATCAGGCAGTAATCAAGGTGGCAGCTGGGCTGCATTGTAATCAGTAGGCTCCAGCAGTGAAGAATTAATTTCCAAGATCATTCAGGTTGTTGGTAGAACTCATTTCCTTTTGGTTGTATGACTGAGGTCTTCGTTTTCTTGCTGGCTATAAGCCAGGGGCCACTCTTAGCTACCAGAGGCAGCTGACAATTCCCACAATTCCTTGCTGTATGACCCCTCTGAATGCCCTCTTGCAACACAGCAGCTCGCTTCTTCCAAGCCAGAAGTAGAGAGTGAAGCTCCCTGGTGTGTGCTAGCAGGATAGAGCCTTATATATATAATTGTAACTGTAATCTCATTTGCCACATTCTACTGGTTATGAGTAAGTCAAATGTCCCACCCATAGCCACACAAGGTGTGAGCATAGGGGCCACCTCAGGGCCTGTCTTCCACAATTAGCTATGACTTATTGAGAATCTACCGTGTACCAGACACCATACAAGGCACTTTCCATGAATTGTTTCACTTAATCCTCATACTACTTTATGAGATGAATACCGTGAAAGCTGTTTTGTAGATCTGGAAATTGAAGCTCAGAGAAACTGGTATTTGAGTTATTCAGGGTCTCACCAATAAATCACAAATCTGAGATGCAAGCCCAAGTTTGATCTTAAAATAGGCTCCTACCCTTTAAACCCCATCTTTTAAATAGTTTGACCCAGAAAATTCTTAGAAAGATTGTCCCCTCATTCCTTTTTCTCAAGAGTAACAACATACATAGGAAATACACATTCTTTGCTCCTTAGATTCATATTTTAGAGCATAGTCAGAATGAATTCTTCCTACTAACAGGGAATGTTCAGATGGGAGCTGGCCCTTCTAGGAAATGTTATGTTGCAGAATTAGGGCAGGCTGCCAAAGAATGCAATGAGACCTGACCTGGATTTTCTCAATGCCATTAGAAAAGAGTCATAATAATACCGCCTAGTTATATAGTGAGTTATCAATTCTCATTTTATTCTCAGTGCCCCTATGAGTTAGCAAGAGAAAGGGTTTCATATATTTAGTGTAGAGACTATTCTATACATACAAGTTTTGTATTTTGGCTTAAAAACTTCAGTATGTGGGACACCTGGGTGGCTCAGCAGTTGAGAGTCTGCCCTTGGCTCAGGGCATGATCCTGGAGTCCCGGGATTGAGTCCCACATCAGGCTCCCTGCATGGAGCCTGCTTCTCCCTTTGCCTGTTTCTGCCTCTCTCTTTCTGTGTCTCTCATGAATAAATAAATAAAATCTTAAAAACAAAAACAGAAAACAACAATAACAAAACACTTCAGTATGTTATTGCATGAACATTTTCCCATATTCTTATGTCTTCTCTCTAAATATGATTTTATTTTATTTATGTATTTATTTATTTTTTACTCATGAGAGACACACACAGAGAGAGAGAGAGAGAGAGAGAGAGGCAGAGACACAGGCAGAGGGAGAAGCAGGTTCCATGCCGGGAGCCCGATGTGGGACTCGATCCTGGGTTTCCAGGATCAGGCCCTGGGCTGCAGGCAGCGCTAAACCGCTGAGCCACCAGGGCTGCCCTCTAAATATGATTTTAAATGGCTACTTAATATTCAACTTAATGGATATATCCTAGCTTACTAAAATGTTTCCCTAGTTTTGGCTATTTAGGTCTCTCCTTGTTTTTCACTATTAAAAAAATACTGTGATAAATACCTTGGATGGTTGAAATGTCCCTGCACACCCATATGCAGAGATGCTTAGGACAGAGCCCCAGAAAATGAATGGCAGAGGACAGTCTCAAGGCTCTTGATAAATATAGAGATGGGGTTATAACCCCCACTTTTCAGATGAGGATACAAACTTGGAGTGAGAGTTGCCCAAATTTACATGGCTCATAAATGTGCAGCTGAGATTTGGATACAAGTCTTCTGCTTCCCAGACTGATGCTCTTCCTTCCACAGCATACACCCTGGAGCAGAAGCATTGGTAAACCCTGAAAGAATGTTAAAAATGCATGATATCAGGCCCCACCTCAGATTTATGGATCAGAACCTGCATTTACCATGATCCTGAGATGCCTCTAGGTACATTGAAATATGAGAAGTGCTTTAGAATAAGACAAAACACCACCAACTTTGGTGTTACCGGTTTCCCCTCTGCTTTGAGATACCTCTTTCACATTTCATTGTTTCAGGGCTGTGTGCAATGTGCCTGCTTCATGAAGGGATTTGTGAATTCATTGTAAAACAGCAGAACTTTTAACTTGTCTCCATATTATCTCTGGATATGGCCAAACCCTCCTGCTCAGAATTTTGGAATAGTTTTCAGGAAGTATCGTGGTAAAGGGGAAAGCATTTTACAGCAGGAATTCTGGTCTATGTTCCACCATTAACAAGCTGGGTGACCTTGGAGAGCTGTTGGGTCATTCTTTAATAAGTTAGATACTGTGATGAGAACATACTTTGTTCATCGTAAGGCAATGGACATATCTGTGGGGAGCCTATATTTAGACATCATTTTCATTCTGAGAGAAATGAAGGCATTTAGACCAGATGATCCTTGGAGCAAATATTCAGAGGACCACATTCTTCTCAGGAAGCCTCCTTTAGGTTGGATTCCACCTATGTGCTCTCCAGGCATACGACAGCAATATGAGTCAAATCAGGATAGGTACAAGTGAGAGCTGGAGGGATTGATCTTCAAAGTCCCTTCTAAATCTAAAAACTTATGATCTTATACCATTTCAGCATGAAAAAATCAGAAGCCTAGCAGCGGCTGGTCATTTTATGCAGCTACCTGCCTCCAGGAAAGAGAGCAGCTATTCTGTTCTTTTAAGAATATGGATTTGTTTCAAATCCCATTTCTGGGATTGGAGTCTTTCTTTTTGTTGCGATTCAATTAATTTCATTTGCCTTAAGCACATTAAGCAATCAGAGACCAGGCTCAGGTCTTCCCAATCAGATGTAATTACTGAAGTCACTGATCTCTGGTTCGTTTTCCTTTTTTCTCTCCACACATTATCTTTCTTAGAGGAAGGAAGTTAAATGCTTTATATAGTTCTATTTTGCAACCACAGTTCTCAAACTTAGAGCTGAATATCATTATGACTAAATAAGCAGCCCTGATTCAGCCTCTTAGAAAACCAGATACTTAAAGGAATTTATATGTCACATGGAGCAGATTTAAAGAAATGGTTACTGGTGGCCATTTACCCTGAACATTACAGTAATGTCCTCAGAAAAAAGAAAACCGATATTTTTGAGACTAAAATCCAAAACTTTTCTTTTGTCTTATATAATGTTTTCTTATGTGTCAGATTATTCAATAATTTCTTTTTATCTTACAGCATCTCTGATATGGGTGGGGGTGTTAAGTTGCGCTTTTTGTTTTTAAAGATTTTATTTATTTATTCATGAGAGACCCACAGAGAGAGGCAGAGACACAGGCAGAGGGAGAAGCAGGCTCCATGCAGGGAGCCTGACATGGGACTCGATTCCAGGACTCCAGGAACACACCCCAGGCTGAAGGCAGAGCTAAACTGCTAAGCCATCGGGGCTGCCCAAATTGAGCTTTTTGATATTGAAAGGTCAGTATTTGTAAAACACACAGGTTCCAAGAGGGGAAAAGAAAAAAAAAAAAAAGAGAACAGTATTTCTATTACTTTCAACAGCAGGATATTTACACAAGGGTCTATTACTTAATGCCTCTTACTTAGGCACTGGTGGGAAATTAATTACTCATTCATTCTACACATATTCAGTAAAAGCTTATTACATGTAAGTTGCACTTTGAGGTCCCAGGTGCAAGACGTGGCTCCTGCCCTCAAGGAGCTTCAAATGGAATGGTGCACTGGGTGCTAGGAGAAATGTAAGCATAATAATGGAGCTATCAAGGGTAGACAATTCCTCCTAGGGGGTTGAAGAAAACTCTCTAGGAGACACGTTCCATAGGCTGGGGAGGAGATAGCCAGAGTGACAAGAGGGTTGAAGTGCATTTCAAGTAGAGGGAAGAGCAAATGCAAAGGTGCAGAGGCAGTTGAAAACCTGGCGAAGAATTAAGTATGCCTGGGGGCGCCTAGAGTGGTGCAGTCAGTTACGTGTCTGATTCCTGGTTTCAGCCCAGGTCAGGATCTCACGGTCCAGGGATTGAGCCCTGGGTCAGGCTCCAAGCTCAGTGTGGAGTCTGCTGAGATTCTCTCTCTTTTGTTCTTCCACTGCCCCTCCTGCTCGTGCAGTTTCTCTCTGAAATAAATAAACAAAAATCAAAAAAAAAAAAAAAATTAAGCATGCCTGGATCATGACAGGTATGAAGAAGAGTAGGGCAGATGCAGGAGTGGGGGGCAAATATACAACGTAGCACTGGCTGAAATAAATCAGAGGGAGCCAAAGCCTCCATTGTATAAAGATCTTAGACAAAAGAGTTACTTTACAGGCACTTTAGAAATAGTACCTGTTAGGAGTGAAATTTAGTTTAGAGAAGGCACCATGTCAAGAAATCTATTGGCATTACCCCAAAGTAGAGATTATATTTTCCTTTGGCTTCGCATATCCCCCCCCACACCCCCTTTGAGTGTAAGTGCTTCATCTTTCTTTGGAAGAAAATAAAGTCTCAGCACAGGCGGCGTTTGATGCAGTGCTCATTTGATCTGGTTGATTCAGGAAACAGATGCATCCTCTTGGTCTCAGCACAAATTGTTGGGGTTTCTTTTTTCTGGTTTCACCAAAGCCAGATCTATGTCTCTATCAGCACAGAGGAAAAAAGTAATTACCTAAGTATTAGTGTGATTATTATTTCCTGATATGAATTGCTGCATTCCTTGCTTGTATCTGGTCCTCTCCCTGGTCTGGAGTTAGACAATTTAAAAACAAACTCTTCTTGGACAAAGCCTGTATGGGTTATTTTTTAACCTCGTTTGCATCGGAGTACTTTTTGAGTATTTAATGAAAGAGAAAAACCCTCTCCTCGAAGAATTCCTATTTCCTCACACCTACAAAATTGAATACGATTTTTTTTTTTTTTTCAGAGATTCACAAACCTCTTGAGGGCTCTGAGGACCCATGAGGAATCTGTAGACCCTGGTTAAGAACTGCGGGTCTAGGAACACCTGGTGGGTCAGCAGTTAAGCGTCTGGCTTTGGCTTGGGGCGTGATCCTGGAGTCCTGGGATCGAGTCCCATATCAGGCTTCCTGCACGGAGCCTGCTTCTCCCTCTGCCTGTGTCTCTGCCTCTCTCTCTGTGTCTCTCATGAATAAATAAATAAAGTCTTAGAAAAAAAAAACCCTGCTGGTCTGTATAGTAAAAAATGGAAGAACTGCTTGCTGAAATTGGACAGTGACAGTTGTCTACCCATTCTGGGAGTACATTTTGGGAGGTCAGAATAAACCTGAACTGCATTTGCCATATAGTTGCTTAAGCCTCTGCTATGACATTGATTCAGCTTTCCCAATGTCCCCACCTCCGTACCAACCCAAACATGAGTGAAGGTTCCAGAGAGAAGAGGAAGAGGAGCAGAAAATCATTTTGAGACTTTTCCTTTTCTAAAGTTAAGTCCCCGGCCTTGGAGTTAGAGGTAGACCTGGTTTTTAATATTATTCCCTGCTTTCCACTTGTGTAATTATGTCAAGTGATTAAAATTTTTCCAGTACCCACTTCCTCATCTGTAAAATGGGGATAGTTTTAATCCCCACTTCTCAGGGCTGTTGTGAGGACTTAAGGGGATAGGAGTGTGAAAGTATTTGCCAGACATCTGGCTGGTATAGATGGTGCTTGACAAATGTTAACTGAAATTCAGTTCTCCTGGAGCAGAGTAAGACCTTTAGGAGAACCTCAATATTGAAAAAAATTATGGTGGGGGACTTCTAGTTTCCAAGTCCAGCATGTAAGGAGCTTAGAAATTGCCAGTCCTAACAGCAAGTAAAAGTAAAGTAAAAAGCTGAACAAACTGAGAAATCAACAACTTTTCTTAGATGTGTCAAGGAATTAAGGTCACAGAGCAAACTGCTATTCCCAGAATTGGGAAGACAGATAGGTAGATACAGAGAATCACAACTTACAGGAGCAGAGCCTGCCTTCGGAAGCAGTGCCAGAGTAGAAAAATCTGAACTGTAGTGGACAAATTGCTGGAGGCTCAACGTGGTCAGCTCTGAGTTAAAAACTCTAGGGAGACCCATTCATGGAGGAGGTGGGGGCTGTTTTTGTGAGTTTTACCTTCAGGAGCTCTACAAGGTCCTCTCAGTAAATATTGGAGAAAAGTACTCATACTTTTGGCAGATGGAGGAGAAAAAAAGGAGTCATTTTGAAATATGTCAGAGCATTCTGTTGTTCTTTTTTTAAATTTTTATTTTTAAAAAGATTGTATTTATTTATTTGAGAGAGAGAAAGAGCACGTGTACGAGCAGAGGGGAGAGGTAGAGGAAGAGGGAGAGGCAGGCTCCCCACTGAGCAGGGAGCCCAATATGAGTCTGCTCCATCCCAGAATCCTGAGATCATGACCTGAGCCAAAGGCAGCCGCTTAACCCACTGAGCCACCCAGGCATCCTGCATTTTGTTGTTCTCAACAGGGCCTGCTCAGGAGAAACTAGTTTACCAAAGCTTAACCTACTGGGGTTTTATCAGAGCCTAACCTAACTGTCTGGGGGGAAGGGAAATACATAATCCCAGTCCTTCCAGCCATCCTGTCCCACCTACAATGGGGGGAGGAGCTGAGAAGCACTGGTGAAGTTCACAGTCCATGGGCACAGGCTCACCAAAAGACTGAGACCTAGTTGTGGGATTATAGACTGTGTCCCTGCCATCTACACCTTATGACCACACTACTAAGTGCCTATTTTTTGCAATCCCATCATGCTTGCCTTTCAACAACAAAGCAAACAAACATTACAAGCATACTAACAGGCAAAAAACACAGTTTGAAGAGACTGAATAAACAACAGAACCAGAAGCAGATAGGGTAGGAATGTTGGAATTATCAGACCAGGAATTTTTAAAAGCCATGATTAATATGCCTTTAATGGCAAAAGTATACAACACGCAAGAACAGACAGATAATGTAAACAGAAATAAAAATTCTAAGAAAGAATGAAATGAAATGCTAGCAATCAAGAAAACACTGGAACAGAAATGAAGGATGTCTCTGATGGGCTCATTAGTAGACAGGACATGGCTGAGGAAAGAATCTCTGAGCCTGAGGATATGACAATAGAAACTTCCAAAACTGAAAAGCAGAAAGAAAAAAAAACTAGGGAAGGAAAAAAAAAAAAAAAAAAAAAAAAACCAAGAAAACAAATCCGGAATAGAATATCCAAGAACTGCGGGACAATTATAAAAGATTTAACATATATGTAATGGGAATATTAGAAGGAACAGAGCAAAAGGAATGGAAGCAATATTTAAAGCAATGATGATTGAGAATTTCCCTAAATTTATGTCAGACCCCAACCCACACAAGCAAGATAAATGACCAAAAAAAAACTACACCTAGGTATATCATATTCAAACATCAGAGAATCAAAGATAAAGAAAAAATCTTGAAAGAAGCCAGAAGGAAAACAAAACAAAACAAAACCCTTATCTAAAGAGGAATGGGGATCCCTGGGTGGCTCAGCAGTTTAGCACCTTCCTTTGGCCCAGGGCATGATCCTGGAGTCCCAGGATCGAGTCCTGCGTTGGGCTCCCTGCATGGCGCCTGCTTCTCCTGCCTGTTCTCTGCCTCTTTCTCTCTGTGTCTCTCATGAATAAATAAATAAAATCTAAAAATAAAATAAAATAAAGAGGAGCGAAGAGGGATGCCAGGGTGGCTCAGTGGTTGAACATCTGCATTTGACTCAGGTTGTGATCCCAGTGTCCTGGGATCAAGTCCCACATCGGGCTCCCCACAGGGAGCCTGCTTCTCCCTCTGCCTATGTCTCTGCCTATCTCTGTGTATCTCTCATGAATAACGAAATAAAATATTTTAAAAAAAGAATAAAGAGGAACGAAGATAAAAATTACATCTGACTCTCACAAGTCATGCAAATAAAAAGAGTGAAGTATCTAAAGTGTTTTGAGAGAGGAGTGTCTGGGTGGCTCAGTGATTTCAGCTCAGGTCATGACCTCAGTGTCCTGGGATCAGGCCCCCTGCTCAGTAGGGAGTCTGCTTCTCTTCCTCATCCCTCTCCCTCTGCCCCTCCCCCTGCCCACCTCACATGCTCTCTCTCACTTTCTCTAAAATAAATAAGTCTTAAAAAAAAACAAAGCATTGAGAAAAAAATTGCCACCACCCTAGAATTGTGTACCCTGCAAAAATTATGCTTAAAAGTGAAGGAGAAATAAAGACTTTCTAACACAAGCAAATATTGAGAGGATTTGTTATTACAAGTTCTTTAGAGAGAAGGAAAATGATATAGGTCAGAATCTTCAATCCATACAAAGAAAGGAAAAGCACTGGGGAATGATAAGGTGAAATAAATACTTTCATTTTTATGGTTCTTTTTTTTATTATTTTTATTTATTTATGATAGTCACAGAAAGAGAGAGAGAGAGAGAGAGAGACAGAGACACAGGCAGAGGGAGAAGCAGGCTCCATGCATCAGGAGCCTGACGTGGGATTCGATCCCGGGTCTCCAGGATCGCGACCTGGGCCAAAGGCAGGTGCTAAACTGCTGCGCCACCCAGGGTTCCCCATTTTTATGGTTCTTAATTGACTTACTGGATAACAGCTTGTTCAAAATGATAGCATTTTTGATTATGTATGCTTCTGCATGTATATATGCTCATGTATAGTGACATGAACAACAGCAATGATACAAGAGATGGGAGGGAAGAATTAGGAATATTTGGTTATGATAAGGTACTTGCACTACCTCTGAAATGGTATGGTGCTGTTGGAGATTGGACTTGGGTTAGTCACAAATGTATATTGGAAACTCCAGGAAAACTACTACAAAAAGTTTTAAAAAGTATAACTGATATGCTTAGTAGAAAAGAGAGAAAACACAATCATACAGTGTTCAATTAAAACCACAGAAGGCAGAAGAAGTATGGAAGAAAAAACAGGAATAAGAACAAGAGTAACAAATAGACAACAATAATAAATATGGCAGATATTCAAACATATCAATAATCACCTTAAACATCAATGGTCTAAATTAACTAATTAAAACAGAGATGGTCAGAGGGGATCAAAAAACAAGACTATTTTGTCTATAAGAAATCCATTTTACATATAAAGACACATATAGATTAAAGGCAAAGGGATGGAGAAAGATCATGCTAACATTGATACGAGAAAGTTGGAGAGGCTACACTAATTTCAGACAGATCAGGCTTCAGACCAGGGAAACATGAGATAAAGAAAGGGGTTACATAACAAGAAACGGGTCAACATCTAAGAAGACATGAGATCCTTAATGTGTATGCACCTAATAACAGAGCATCAAAATATGCAAGGCAAAACTGATAGAACTGCAAGGAGAGATAGATGAATCCATTATTATAGTCGGCGTTTCTAACAACATTCTATCAGAAATGTACAAATTTAGGGACATCTGAGTGGCGCAGTGGTTGAACCTCTGCCTTCGGCTCAAGGCATGGTCCCGGGATCTCGGATTGAGTCCCATATCGGGCTCCTTCCAGGGTGCCTGCTTCTCCCTCTGCCTGTGTCTCTGCCTCTCTCTCTGTCTCTCATGAATAAATAAGTAAAATCTTTAAAAAAAAAAGAAATATACAAATTTAGAGGAAATTCAATGAGGGTATAGGTGAATTCAACAATACCACCAATCAACTGGATACAATGGACATCTGTAGATGACTTCATCTAACAATAGATCACATGTTCTTCTCAAGCTCACCAAAATAGACCACTATCTGGGCCGTAAAACACACCTTGGCAAATTCAACAGAATATAAATCACACGGTGTCTACGTTTAGACTACAACATATTTTTACATTACGGAAATCTCAAAAGAAATTGAAAAATATTTTGAGCTAAATGAAAATGGGACCAGAACTCATCAAAATTTGCAGTGAAAACAGTGTTTAGAGGGAATTTTATAGCATTGAATGCATATATTAGAAAAGAAAGAAGATCTAAAATTGATAATCTAGGGCAGCCCGGGTGGCTCAGCGGTTTAGTGCCGTATTCAGCCCAGCGTGTGATCCTGGAGACCAGAGTCCCAGGATCGAGTCCCACATCGGGCTCCCTGCATGGAGCCTGCATCTCCCTCTGCCTGTGTCTCTGCCTCTCTCTCTCTGTCTCTCATGAATAAATAAATAAAATCTTAAATAAATAAATTTTAAAAATAAAATTGAAAATCTAAAGAGCAACCTCACCAAAGAAGATATACAGATGACAAGGAAGCATATGAAAAGACATTTAGTAACATATGTCATTAGGGAACTGCAGATTAAAATAACAATGAGTTCTTAAAAAAAAAAGGGGGGGGGACGCCTGGGTGGCTCAGGGGTTGAGCCTCTGTCTTGGGCTCAGGTTGTGATCCTGGGATCCTGGGATCCAGGATTGAGTTCCATGTTGGGCTCCCCGCCGGAAGCCTGCTTCTCCCTCTGCCTGTGTCTCTGCCTCTCATGAATAAATAAATAAAATCTTAAAAAAAAAAAAAAAACCATACACAATGAGTTACTATCACACACCTATTAGAAGGACCCAAATCCCCAATACTGACAAGCACCAGATGCTGGTGAGGATGTGGAGCAACAGCTCATTCGTTGCCAGTGGAAATGCAAAATTGATAACAGTCACTTTGAAAGACAGTTTGCATTTTCTTTTTTAAAGATTTATTTATTTATTCGTGAGAGACACAGAGAGAGAGAGAGAATAGGCAGAGGGAGAAGCAGGCTCCCTGCAGGGAGCCTGATGCAGGACTGGATCCTGGATCCCGGGATCAAGACCTAAGCCAAAGGCAGCTGCTCACCCCCTGAGCTGCCCAGGTGTCCCCAGTTTGTATTTTCTTACAAAACTGAATGTACTTTTACTGTATGATCCAGCAACTATGCTCCATAGTATTTACCCAAATGAGTGGAAAACTTATGTCTACACAAAAACCTGCATATGGATGTTTGTAACAGCTTTTTCATAATTGTCAGAACTCAGAAGCAACCAAGATGTCCTTCATTAGGTGAATGGATAAATAAGCTATGGTCCATCCAGACAATGGAATATTATTACTTAAAAGAAATGAGCCATCAAGCCATGAAAAGACATGGAGGAAACTTAAATCCATGTAACTAGATAAAAGAAGCCAATCTGAAAAGGCAACCTGCTATATGATTCCAACTACATGACATTCTGGGAAAGGCAAAACTTTGGTAAAGATGTTAAAGGTTGCTAGGGGTCATGCGGAGGGGAATGTGTAGGCAGAGCACAGAGGATTTTGAAGGTAGTAAACTCTTCTGTACAATACTACATGGTGGTTATGTGTCATCATATAGCTGTCCATTGGCGTTGTCAGAGGTACAACGCCAAGAGTGAGCCAAAAGGAAAGTATGGATTTTGGGTGATGATGTTGTAGGTTTGTAGATTGTAACAAATGTACCCCTCTGGTGGGGGATGTTGATTGTGCGGGAAGTTAAGCTTATGTGAGGACTGGGGTATATGAGAACTCTGTACTTTCCATTCACTTGTGCTGTGAACCTAAAACTGCTCTAAAAAGTACAGTTTAGGGGTTTGTGGGTGGCTCAGTCAGTTGAGCATCTGCCTTTGGCTCAGGTCATGATCCCAGGGTCCTGGGATTGAGCCCCGCATTGGGCTTCCTGCTCAGTTTCTTCCTCTCCCTCTGCCTCTCCCCTACCTTGTACTCACAATTTCAAAAAGAAACAAAAAACAAAAAAAAACAACTTTTTGTTTAAAAGTAAAGTTTGTTAATTAAAAAAAGGCAAAATTGTGGTGCATCTCTAATCCAACAAATGATTTGAATTAAGAACAATATATAATAAATAAACCTAAGGGAAAATATTTTTCCTACAATAGCATCAGAACTTTTTAAAAAAAAACAAACCTTTCCCACTTTATTTTGTGGTGTGTGTGCGCATATTCATGCATGTGTATATGTGTATACATGTGTGTGTGCGTGTGTATGTATGTGTGTATGCTTGCCTTGTTGGTGTCCTAGAAATATGCTTCATCTTCTAACCGGGTAGCCAGCACTGAATTTCCCAAATTCACAGGTCACAACCCAGGCCAAAACCAAGGAAGTCAGGAAGGAAGAGTCCTTCAGTTGGTGTGGCATCACAGTCAAGTTCACAGGCACCAGGACAGGTTCCTTATCAGGATTCCTACCCAAAGGTTACTTTCTTGGCTAGGCTGCCTCTTCTTTCTCGGCGGATCCCTGTAGCTGCTGCATTGGTGGGTGGAAAGTTCTTATACATCCTGTGTAGCTTGCCCATTAGGTGGATGGGTCACCTAAGGCCTCAGGTGCTTTTCTCTTTCTAAAGCAGAACTGAAATTTCACCTGGGCAGTCAGTTCTAGTGACCACAGAACTTTCGTTTCCCTTTTATTGTAGGGAGAAAGTTCTGAACAATACAATTTCACCACAAGAAACTGGGTGCTGGGTGGGGGCTTGGTTCACACCTGTGGTTCCTAACCAGCAAAGCATTGGAATCACCTGGGGGAACTTAGTACATGGCTGATGCTTAGGCTCCACCCAGGTGGGTGGGTGTGAAAGGTAATTTCCTTTCTCTTTTCTCATTTTTAGTTTATCAAAAAATGTAATCTGGATGCCCAATGTGGGGCTCTGACTCACAACCCTGAAATCAAGAGGCATATGCTCCACCAACAGAGTCAGGCAGGTGCCCCTCATCTTTAGTTTTTTTTTTTTAAGATTTTTATTTACTTATTCATAAGAGACACAGAGAGAGACAGAGAGACAGAGGGAGAAGCAGGTTCCATGCAGGGAGCCCAATGTGGGAGTCGATCCTGGGTCTCCAGGATCACACCCTGGGCTGAAGGTGGTGCTAAACCGCTGAGCCACCCAGGCTGCCCAAGATTTCTTTATTTATTTGAGGGAGAGAAAGAGAGAGAGAGAGCACATGAGCAGGGGGAGAGGCAGAAGGAGAGGGAGAGAGAGAATCTCAAGCAGACTCTGCACTGAGTGCAGAACTGGACAGAGGTCTTGATCTTGGGATCCTGAGATCATGACCTCAGCTGAAATCAAGAGTCGGATACTTAACCTACTGAGCCATCCAGGTGCCCCTCATTTTTAGTTTTAAGTCATTGCTTTTCTTCCAGTTTTATTGAGATATAATTGACATACAGCACTGTATAATTTTAAGTTTACAGCATAATGATCTAACTTATACTGTGAAATGATTGCCCACAGTAAGTTTAGTTAGTAATTCTCATTTCATATAGATACAAGTATATGCATATATTTCTCCCTTGTGATGAGAACTCTTAGGATTTGTCCCTTAACTTTCCTGTATAGCATACAGTAGTGTTAACTATAGTCATCCTGTTGTACATTACATCCCCAGCACTTATTTATCTTATAACTAGAAGTTTGTGCCTTTTGACCACCTTTGTCCTGTCTCCTCTCAGCCCCTCGTAACCTCAAATCTGATTTCTTTTCCTATGAGCTCGGTTTCTTTCTTTTCTTTAGGTTCCCACTATCAGTGAGATAATTTAGTATTTGTTTTTCTTTGTCTGACTCATTTGACTTAGCATAATGCCCATGTTGTTGCAAGAGGCAGAATTTTCTCATTTTTAGAAAAAAATTATTTATTTTTAAATATTATTTGAGATTAAAGATTATTTAAAGATTGTTTGAGAGAGAGCAAGAGGGCACACAAGCAGGGGGAGGAGTAGAGGGAGAGGGAGAAAAAGGCTCCCCGCTGAGCAGGGAACCTTGGACTCTATCCCAGGAACCAGGTATCATGACCTGAGCTGAAGGCAGATGCTTAACCAACTGAGCCACCCAGGTGCCCCTAAAGATTTATTTACTTGAGAGAGAGAGAGAGAGAGAGAGAGAATGTGGTGAGTGTGGATTGGAGGGAGCAGAGGGAGAAAATCTCAAGCAGACTTCGTGCTGAGCTTGGAGCCTGAGTAGAACTTCCATCTCACGACCCCAAGATCACAATCTGAGCTGAAACCAAAAGTCAGGCACCCAACTGACTGTGCCACCCAGGCACCCTGATTTCCTCATTTTTTTAATGAATGAATACTGAAGTGCTCCTCAAGGCATTCAGATGACCCTCTAGGCTTAGGAACCACTGGTGCAGAGCAATAAAGCTCTTTCCCCTTCTGCCCAAGCATATTCAGTCTTCCCTAAACTGGCCCCCTGTTTTTCATGCCTCCTCATCCTTGATCACTTCTCCCTCATTGCTTCCTCCCATAATATTTGAACATCACTTTATTATGTTACTTAAATGATATCATACGTGTTTCCATATTCTTTCCCTGACCAGATGGGCTCCTCAAGGGCATCTTTGAGTTTTCTGCCTCTAAGGTTGCCATATATAGCTGAGCAGATCAGTTACTGCTCAAAGGAGTTGGGCATCCAGACATCTTAATAAAGGCTTATTAAATGAACAAATGCCCCAACCCCCTTAGATTTTTTTTAAGATTTTATTTATTTATTTATTTATTTATTTATTTATTTATTTATTTATTTTTTAATATTTTATTTATTTATTCATAGACACAGAGAGAGGCAGAGACACAGGCAGAGGGAGAGGGAGAAGCAGGCTCCATGCAGGGAGCCCGATGTGGGACTCGATCCTGGGTCTCCAGGATCACACCCCAGGTTGCAGGTGGCGCCAAACCCCTGAGCCACGGGGGCTGCCCAAGATTTTATTTATTTATTCATGAAAGACAGAGAGAAAGAGAGGCAGAGACTTAGGCAGAGGGAGAAGCAAGCTCCCTGCAGGGAGCCTGATGTGAGACTTGATCCTAGGACTCTGGGATCACGACCTGAGCCAAAGGCAGACACTCAACCACTGAACCACCCAGGTGTCCCTAGACACCTAGTCTTACCAGATCATATAAAGATGCAGTAACTTTCATCTCTATCACATGTAACTGGAAGCAAAATTTCAGAAATTAGCATTAATTCAAATTGTTATGTGTGAATAGTTATATATATTATATGTGTGTATATATATATATAAAACATATATGTATATATGTATATATATGAATATATATGTATATATATGAAAGCATACACATATATGTTAACGTCAGCTTTGTTGGCAGCGCTGGGCACTTAAATAGGTGATAGGCAGACAATTCTGCTGGTTGCTCATTTTTTAATGACATTTGAGTGTGTGTGCAGACCTGGGGTTATAGCTGTGTGTGAGGGAGTATGACTTTTAGTTCCATCGATGCAGTAGACAGTTCTGGGGTTGCCCCGTGTCTAAGTTTTTTATTTTTAGATTTTATTTAATTTTCAGATATTATTTTTAAGTGATCTGTACATCCACCAGCAAGGGCTTGAACTCACAACCCCGAGATCAAGAGTTCTACTCTCCACAGACTGAGCCAGCCAGACACCCCCCTCCCCCATGTCTAAGATTTTAAAGTAAGCTTTGCTCCAGACTAATCTTTCTTCCCTTTTGTAGGAGGGAGTGCAGAAGAGGGAATAATTACAGGAATTCCTCCTCATTGGCCTACATGGATCCTGAAATGTACAAATAATGTGGGACAAGACAGGAAGTAAAACATACCTAACTATGGCCAAACTCGGGGATGTTGTTAGGGAAGCGGCCACTTTTGGCACGCCTTTATTGATCAGAATTATCTGATTGAGGCATTAGGGTTTGTGGAAGTCAAAAGAAGCTCAGAATTTTTTTTTTTTTTAATTATTTACGATAGTCACACAGAGAGAGAGAGAGAGAGGCAGAGACATAGACAGAGGGAGAAGCAGGCTCCATGCACCGGGAGCCCGACGTGGGACTCGATCCCAGGTCTCCAGGATCGCGCCCTGGGCCAAAGGCAGGCGCTAAACCGCTGCGCCACCCAGGGATCCCGAATTTTTTTTTTTTAAAGATTTTATTTATTTATTCATGAGACACACAGAGAGAGAGAGAGAGAGAGAGAGAGAGGCAGAGAGAGAAGCAGGCTCCATGCAGGGAGCCCGACGTGGGACTCAATCCTGGGACTCCAGGATCATGCCCTGAACCGAAGGCAGACACTTAACTGCTGAGGCACCCAGGTGTCCCCAGAATTTTTTTTTGTACTTCCTGATAAAGAGAAATATAAAACAGGCCTAAAGCAGTGTAATACAAATATGGCATATTTAAAATGTTTGGATATAACAAATGAATGTTTTTACCCCAAAAAAGAAAATTAGATTTATAGTGTTATTCACAAATTATAATGAAGTTCTAAAGCAATATCAATTCAAAGTAGACTCTAAGTGACATAGTCTAGTATCAACTGCAATCCTCCAAGCATAGCATAGTGACTCTAGTGTAAGTTCTTTTGTAGATGATGCCAAAAGTCTGAGTTTGAGGTCTTTGTCCCTGTGAATTTAATTGACAAATTGATCAAATACCTCCCATCACCTCCCCAAGACCTAGGGGAGACTAGGCTTCCCTAGCATCAAAGACAATGTAGGTGGATGCCTGGGTGGCTCAGCCGTTGAGTGTCTGCCTTCGGCTCAGGGCATGATCACAGGGTCCCAGGATCAAGACCCACATCGGGCTCCCTGCAGGGAGCCTGCTTCTTCTCCCTGTGTCTCTGCCCCGCACCACCACCTCTCCCCCCGCCCCCCGTGTGTCTCTCATGATTAAAATCTTAGAAAAAAAAGACAATGTAGGGTCTGTTCATTGAATTAGTGAGAGCTGAGGCTGTCTGGTTAGACTCTCACTAATGGAGTCAAATTGCTGTGCAATGTACCAAAGGGTACATTGGGTGGAGAAGCGTGAACTGGGTGATTGGAAGCCCTGACCATTCAAATATGCAAATTTTCTTGGTCTTCTCCTGGAACTGAGAAGGAAAGCAATCCTTGAGCTCAGATAGAAGGAGGAAAGCCCAGTGAAAGAATTTATGGAACTGTGATCTTCAAGAGCCTCAGACTGAACCCCCTGGTCTTGGACTGACTGTGATCCTGGCCAAAGACAACAATCAAGAAGAAGACTATTTAAATTTATATTATGGACTAATGGTCAGCAAATATCTTCTATAAATGACCAGAAACAGTATTTTAGGCCTTTTTGGGTCTCACAGACTCCATCGCAAACACTCAGCTCCACTGTTGTAGCATGAAAGCAATCATAGTTAATTTGCAAGTAGATGAGTGTGGCTGTATTCCAATAAAATTTTATTTATAAAACAGGCAGCAGGGATCCCTGGGTGGCGCAGCGGTTTGGTGCCTGCCTTTGGCCCAGGGCGCGATCCTGGAGACCCGGGATCGAATCCCACATCAGGCTCCCGGTGCATGGAGCCTGCTTCTCCCTCTGCCTCTCTCTCTCTCTCTCTCTGTGACTATCATAAATAAATAAAAATTTAAAAAATTTTTAGGGGATCCCTGGGTGGCGCAGCGGTTTAGCGCCTGCCTTTGGCCCAAGGCGCAATCCTCGACACCGGGGATCGAATCCCACGTCGGGCTCCCGGTGCATGGAGCCTGCTTCTCCCTCTGCCTGTGCCTCTGCCTCTCTCTCTGTGTGTGACTATCATAAATAAATACAAAAAAAATTTAAAAAAAAATTTTTATAAAACAGGCAGCATATATGACCCACAGGCCATAGTGTGCTAGCCCTTACTCTGAAGTATCACAAACAGAAATCTGTGCATCTTTAAGAAATATCAAGTCTCAAAAAAAAAAAAAAAAAAGAAATATCAAGTCTCAAACATGATCAGAGAGCGCTGTTGCCTCCATAAATGGGACTTCCTGCGGGAGGGCAGAGCAAGATGGTGGAGGAGTAGGGTCCCCAAGTCACCTGTCCCCACCAACTTACCTAGGTAACTTTCAAATCATACTGAAAACCTATGAATTCAACCTGAGATTTAAAGAGAGAACAGCTGGAACATTACAGACAGAAGAGTCTGCGCTTCTCGCAAGGTAGGAAGGCATAAATGGGACTCCTTGATTAAATGGTCTTGATTCTCAGGCCTATTATTTACAAGTTGTAAAAAAAAAAAAAAAAAAAAAAAAACTAATGCACCAACAGAAAGAAGCTCTCATTAGTACTATAATGGAATTGCAGAGACACTGTAGGAGTTAAAAACTGAAGCTCCTTTTTTAAAAGATTTTATTTATTTATTCATGAGAGACCCAGAGAGAGAGAGAGAGAGGGGCAGAGACACAGGCAGAGGGAGAAGCAGGCTCCATGCAGGGAGCCGGACATGGGACTCGATCCTGGGACCCCAGGATCATGCCCTGGGCTGAAAGGAGGCGCCCAACCGCTGAGCCACCCAGGCATCCCAAAACCTGAAGCTCCTTAATGGAAGGGATAGTGCTTATACACCATCGAATCCTTAGCACCTGGCACATATTGGCTCAGAATAAATTTATTGACTTTATAAATGAAATAGATAAAACATTGCCTTCTTTCAAATCAGTGTGGTGTTATTTGAATAGACTGGAGCAATAGAAGCCCACAGTGAAACAGTGATTTGGAAATAGAATATGAGCCATTTAATTTTTGGAATTTAGCTACAGTTGGGGAGTGTTTCTGGACCAATTTGCCTAAGCAGCTTTGGACTTGGAGAAAAGACTCCCATCAGGATATTACATACACATTTCCAATTCTGCTCAGATACATTGGAAGTGTTCCATAATTGAGGGAGGGTTTTCCCTCAGGCCTTTAAAAATTTCTCATCAGTAATATCCTCATTGCAAGAGCATCCTAAGTCATCTGACCAAGTACCCCTGGGACAGTCACTTGTTTCAACACCGATCCCGTGGTTGGATGTGACCATGTGCATAGGCAACCCAGACTCACGATATCGGCTTGTTAAGCAAGTCAAAGGTTTGTTTGGTGTTTTACAGATGTGTCATTGCCCAAATAAAGGCTAAAGATAACAGGCTATTATGAGTATTACCGATGCCAATAAAAAGAAAATGAAGCAAAAAAAAAAAAAAAAAAAAAAAAGAAAGAAAGAAAATGAAGCCAAAACCGTGGTTATGTTGTATCCTAAGTCAAATGCAATAGTCTCATTTGTCTTTCCATTTTGGAGGCAGCATTGAACAGTGGAGAGAACAAGAGCTTTGGAGCCAGTCAGACCTGAGTTAAAATCATGATGACAGCATGTTAGAGAACTGTGGCCTTGCACGGTTGGCTAACTCTCAGTTGTACATCTCAAGGCTGTTGTGAAAATAAGATGAGTTCCTGGAAATTAAGTTACCTAGCACAGTGCTGCTGGCACCCATTCTTGGGTGGGAGTGGAGGAAACTTCTAAGAGATGGGGGCTGTTGTGGGCTGGGTGGCCTCCCCCACAGGAATCTGCTACAATGGCCTTCTTCCAGGGCTTTGCGTTCTGTTCATCCTATTTAGGGTCAATGAGACCTCTCTTGGCTCACAGTAGATGTGAACCATTTCAGATTAGGATGTGATGTGGGGGAAATGTTCTTAGACAATCTTGAAAGGAGTGACCAAAAGACTAATGGGCAGGAAGAGAGGCCTCAGTGACCAGACTATCCCAGAGAGAGGAGCCACCACCAATGACCAATGATCCTTCTGTTCATTTCCTAGTAACATGTCCCTCCATTAGCTTGGATAATAAAGATTTGTTTGTATTGAATGTAATGCAGTTGCTTCTGGGAGCAATTTGAGAGTGTAGTATACTGGTTGGGAGAGCTGGCTTTAGGATCAGGCTCCCTTGGCTTCTCTGAGTCTTAGCCTCCCTATTCCTGAGAATAACAGTATTTATTTTCTACTCTCTGTGTCACTGCCTTGCCTCCTGGCTTGTCTACTCATTGTAGCAGCTCGCTCATGATCTTCCAAGCTAACCCCTGGGGTCTCTGGGTAGAACTGTTAGTTTCAGACACTCCAGAAGCTGCTGGCCAGCTTATGGTTGCCTGCCTTTGGATCAGGTGCCCAACCTCAGGTCTAATCAGCATGGTCAGCAGGGAGACAGGGTGGATATGATCTATGATCACATAAAGTAACTCAGAGGTGGCTGCTGAGCCAAGGACCGTGGACAGAGCCATTTGTCATGGGAGACTGTGGGTTTGATGTGTGTTCAGGATGCAGAGATAAGACAGCTTTAATGCATGGTGGAGAGTGCTAATGGCAACAAAAGAAATGCTGATAAAGAGCTTTATAAGTTCAAATGAGAAAAAATAAAAAGTCGCTGTCTAGCTAGGGGAGTAAAGGAAAGAAGGCTTCCAGAGTGTCTAATACCCTAGGTCAATTAGGGCTCATATCTGAACTTGAAAGGGAGGGTCGGTCTCACCAAACCTCATGACTGGGAAATTCAGGGAGCTCCTCCAAGGAATCCATCCCATCCTCCGGCTACAAGCATTGATTCAAGGATGGTGTATGACAAAAATCAAGCTACTCAAGGACAGTGAGATCTATCAGGAAGCAGACATTCCTTTTCTCTGCTGAATTTGAGCATGGAAGCATGTGGCCTTCTAAGTCAGTGCCAGTTATCTTACAGGCATAAGGGAAGAGACTTTTGCAAATGGAACCCTTTTTGAGGAAGTAGAGCTGGGAAGGAGAGAGAGAGAGAGAGAGAGAGAGAAACTGGGCCCTGGATGCATCATTTTGGGAAAATATGGGGAGTTTAGGGCATTAGTGAAAAATATAATTTGCTGGGAGCACTGGAGCAAGGATGTTAATATTGGAAAGACAGATTAGCAAGAGATCATTGAAGGTCTTGAGCAGGGCATAAGAGGCTTACTATCACCTTTCTATAGGCAATAGGAAGCTGCTGGAAATAGTTAAGTGCTGTGACACAAGTAGTGTTGTGGATAAAGTTAATCAGCAATGGGTACAAAATAGATTGGAATGGAGGGAGGCTGCACATGGGGACATAATAGGGAGCTTATTGCAATAATCTGAAGACTTGAACTAGAGCAACTGCAGTGGGGCTGGAGACAGGAGGGTATGGGTACATAAGGCCACAGAGTCAAGTCAAGATTTATTTTATTTATTTATTTATTTATTTATTTATTTATTTATTTATTTATTTATTCATGAGAGACAGAGAGAGAAAGAGAGAGAGAGAGAGAGAGAGAGGGGCAGAGATACAGGCAGAGGGAGAAGCAGGCTCTATGCAGGGAGCCCGATGTGGGACTCAATCCCAGGTCTCCAGGATCACACCCTGGGCCGAAGGCAGCGCTAAGCCGCTGAGCCACCTGGGATGCCCAGAGTCAAGATTTTATTTATTTATTTTATTTTTATTTTATTTTTATTTTTTTATTTTTTTCAGAGTCAAGATTTTAGACTAAAATTTTGTCACTTACTAAAGGCTGCATGAAGGAGGGAGGGAGGACACCTATGTATGTGCAAGTCAAGGCTGGGAGAACCCCACACCTCAAGTTCTTGGCTGGCTCCTCTTGGCCAGTAGTTTATCACCATAAAAGGTGGATTTTAAAAGATTAGACAACAGATTAGATAAAAAATTTTCTTTAGGCACAATGCCACAGTGCAAATGGATCATGATGATGTTTTCCGACATTGAGAAATTCTGTGGTGTTGACTCATAGTCTACCATTAGAAACCTTCAGGAGCTATTTATAAAGAGTGCTAGCAAAGGGGATGGCATAACACAAACATATCAATTGGTTGAGATTTGAACTTTTTGTCTAACTGGTTGTGTGACTCTGAGTAAATCACTTACCTCTCCGAGCTATAGTTTCCTCAACTATAAAGAGGAGAAGAATAGAGCTTCTTTCTGTGGTTGTGGTCCTGACTTCATGATCTCATAGGAAAATCTCTTGCCAGTTTCTCATAAACCAAAGATAACTAAATAAAAAGTAAAAGAAGTAAAATTATCTAAAAAATAAATAAAAGGTAAATATTTCAAACTTCCCTCTTTTCCTTTCTCCATTCTTTTCTTTCTTTTTTTCTTTAGTATGCTTTGTGTTTGCAGGCTGCCCTTAAACAGGTAGTATTTGTGTTGTCACAGATTGTTGATGGGCTTCATGTAACTTTTTAAAAAAAATTATTAATTTTAGAGATGGAGAGGGGGCAAAGGGAGAGGGAGAGAATCTCAAGCAGACTCTTGGAGCTGGACCATGACCACTGACCATGGAGCCTAACACAGGGCTCGATCCCAAGACTGTGAGATCATGACTTAAGCAGAAGCCAAGAGTCAGATGCTTAATGAACTGAGCCACCCCATAACTTTTATGGTTAAGATTCTAGTACGATCTGCATTACAGAATCAGGATGGCCTTTCCCTGCCCTGTAGTTTAGAATGCTGGAATAACTAATACACAGCATTTTATGATGATGGTTTGCTTTAAAAGCTAAAAGCTGCTCCCAATTTATAATCTTGTGGAGAACAAACCACAACAAAAGGCTGTGGGTGTGACAAACACCGTGAGTGATATGTTTAGAGCAGGAGTGTGATATAGGGATGGCTAAAACGCACAGGAAAGTGACAAGGGCCATAGAAGGAGCATAGGGGAACTACTGTGGCTTGGGGAGAGTCACTGCTATGGATCTAGCTTCATAGATCCGCCAGCAGCTCCCCACTTTCCCTCCACTACCATTTATTGAATGTTTACTATGTGCTAAGTATACTATTTCGTTCAATTCTTGGAATATCCCCATGAGGCAAAGAAAGCATTATTATTAGGCTCATTTGACAGCTGAGGAAATTGAAGCTTAGGTTACTTGTCCAAGGTCGTGAAGACAGCTAGTAAGTGACAGAGTAAAAACTTGAATGCTGGGCTTTACCGATTCTACAGCCCACAGTTTCAACTATCATCCCAGATCGCCTGGGAAGCTCTTTCTTATCTTTTCTTTTATAGGCACTTGATTAATCTCACCCATCTGGAATGGGATGGAGTGAAAAAAGGGGATTTGGGAACTCTTGTCTCCTCAAGATTACCCAGCTCTTTGATATCTCCCCTGGGAGCCACGTTGACTGTCAGCTAGAAGGTGCTGGAAAAAAATAGATTGCTCCAGGGTGTTCACTTGTATGCAATTTATTATTTCTAAAGATAAGGGCTAAAGAGACTTCTATACTGTGTTCTATGTCTTCCAGGGAATGAAAGCAGAAGGGCATCTGTTTAGCATTTGAGACATGCACCTGGCTCATTCTTGTTAAAAGAGAGAAAAAAAAAAAAAAAACCTAAAACATTGTAATCCAAATAATTACTCCCTCTCTGGCTGGCTTGCCCTCTACTTTGAGTATGGGACTCAGAGATGGTAATTTAAATTTGGAGCTGCCAAAAAAGGATGTCCTTGCTCTTGATTAATTGGAGAGGCTAAAGATCTCCCTGGGAGAAGGCTGGATTCCCTTCTGGGTCTAAACCTTCTAGGCTCTGGTCTGAAGCTTGGGGAAAGTGCTAAGACTCTGTCAGAGGGTGAGCTCCAAAGGAGAGATCTTCTCATTTAATATCGTCCTTTAATTGTGGAAGTCGTCACTCCAGCCCAGGGTGCTAGATTTCTGCCAAGTGCCCCTCCAAGACCTGCTCTTTACTCTTTCCTGCCCTGTGTGGACTGCATCCGTGTGGTTTCCATTTTGATCAGGCCAGAGGGAGGCACCCACAGCAGGTCAGAAGGCAGAGGAGAGCAACATAAGGGTATTATTTTTTCCTGTTCCTCCCTGCCGGAGCACCTGCATGGGCTGCATCCCTCCTCTGATGGCCACAGCTCCTATAGATGGTCCAAGTGACTGCTCCTCCCTTCCTCCTTCACACCCTAGGTGTCCTAAGGGCTCCTTGAAGTAACTAGCCCTGAGATAGCACACTATCCATTTTGTGCACATGTCTTTGTAAGTAGCTGTGTTATTACACTTGAATCAAATCACCCGGTTTGGATGTGCCATCTGTTTCCTGCTGGGACCTTGACTGATATACCCAGAGAAGTTTAATGACTTGTCCAAGGTCTCAGGAGGATTTGGCTACATACCAGTGTGTGCTAATGAGAAGAGATAGCATTGGCATATTTTATTGTTTACAAAGCAATTTCATCATCATAATCTTAGGTACAGGAAAAGCTTTCCACTCAGAGATTAGAACATTGAATTTTAGAGAAGAGGAGGAATTGGCCACAGCTGATGAGCACCAGGGTTATCCTTGAACCCAAGGCATGAGCTCTGCCTGTTTCACCCTGGCTCCCCCTAGGTCAGCCTGAAACTCAAGTTCTTCACTAGCACCACTCCAGCTGGAGCGTCAGGAGAACGAACATGCCCAGAGTTCCATCTTCCAGGCTCCCAGATCTAATGATGCTACATACACAATCCAAGAAGCATGTGAGGAAAGTGATGACACCCTTATACGTGAGAACAGTGAATATCTCATTCAAAGTCACGCAGCTAGGAAGTAGCTGGAACTTGAAACCAGGCCTGTCTGCCTGTTCTTTGCACTGCCCTGCACTGCCTTTGTATGCATGGGTGTGGATTTCTGAAAGCACTGCAGGCTGCAGACCTAGCACATCCTTTGTCCCAGGCTGGCCTTAGTACTGACTCTGAGACCTTGGCCTGGCTTTCCTACTGGGAAGCCAAGGAGGCTTTTGTGGATAAAACATGATAGAAAATGGAGTGTAGCTGATTAAGATCAAGAGATAACACGGCAAGGCCAGGCAGGCCCTTTGTCTGAGATAGCCTGGGAAAAATGCAACCAGGGTCAGAGCCACCTCCTATCACTACTGTGGGGGTAGCAGCGCCAGAGGGTGATTTTCAGCTTTGATGAGCATCCCAATTAGCAGTGCTGAAGGGTCCATCTGATCTACCAGTGGGAAAAAAGTTCCCCTGGGCCCATTCACTTTCATGACATAAAAGCAGAGTCAGAGGCTGTTGTTGGCTGAGCATTGACCTGGGGTTATCTACTCTCTGTTGGCCTTAAGGACTCACTTCTCCAATTTGGGTCTCAGTTTCCTTATCTGAAATATTGGATGAGATGGGTGAATCCAGGTGCCACCCCTATCTCCCCAGTCTGTCCTTTGTGAGTTTGGGAAGGTGAGAGCCTTTCACGACCTCTCCATTTGCTGACCCCCCATCTCTACCCTGTCCACCTCCCCCATCCCTTAGCAGGATAGCAGGGTCGTACTGTTGATAGATTTACATCAGTCCATTAAACATTCTCTTCCCTATTTACTCACATCCATAAATAGCTGGCCAACACTAGGCAGTGGCTGGTGGTTGTGGAGGGGGTAGGACTATCTGCATGGCATTTTTGCCAGCCACCAACCCTTGAGTGGTGATTTGCAGCCTTAAGAAGTATTCTAGGTGAAGAGCTGGTCCAACCTCCCCTTATTTCATGACAAGCAGTGACAAGCAGAGCCTAGGATGCTAAGTGACTTTCTCAGGATACCCATGACTGGGGGCCTCCAGTCTGCCAGAGCCCTGAACTCTTAGCGCCAAACAAGCCTCACTGTGCTTGGTGAGGGTCTCCAAAGGCTATTGTTTGAGGATGAAACAGAAATGATAAACGTGCTGTGTTGGGGGCAACACCATAAAAAATGTTGATCAATGAAAGGTGTGACTTGATGTCATGCCGTTTTGGCTTAAGCAGAGCAGGGCTATTATGAGATGCCCTGGAACCTGGCTTAAAACCCAGCAGTAACTGAACTTCTTGTTCTTATTGGTAGGTTCCAGGGCTAGTGGCCACTGTGCTTTCTGTTTTGAGAGGGGTCTTGGCCAGAGTTTCTGAGTAATCAACCCAAGCCAGGTGATGAAACAATTGGCAGTAGACAGAGAAAGGGAGAGTGCTTCTCCTGGCTGAGTGAGGGGATACGTTGAGTTCCATGGCGGTTCAGCCTGGGGGGTGGGGTGGTTCCCAAGACAGGTGGGTAAACCTACAGGGACGTTTGCTCTGTGGGAAGATTTGTCTCCCTCTCAGATCCACCTTTAGAGTTTGGTCCTCCTTTCATGTCTCCTAAGAAATAACTGTTCCCAGATGCATTTTGTCACTGTGCCTCCTACGGTCAATTAAAAAACAACAACAACCCAGAAACACCCCCCCCCAAAAAAAAAACCCAGTAACTCTGTTCAAGCCTTGTGGCATAGAATTTGGGAGTGTCGGAGCCCAGAAGGTCCTTAGAGCCCAGCTAGTCACCACCTGGTTATTTAACATTTAAAGAACCTGATAGTGAAGGATGGAAATTGGCTCCCTGGATGCCATTTGGTGAATTATTGGCAGTGCCAAGCTTAGGACGTGGGCCTTCTGAGTCCATGTAGGTGCTCTCGGGCTAGACATCAATTTCAGACAAATGGTAAATGTGTTCTCAGCCAGCCTAGGATGGTAAAAGGGAGTCAGTGCTTGTAAATAAGTAATTGGCAGCCTTAATTCCAAAGACATAATAATAATGAGCTGAAATGTACTGAAATCTTATGTGCTAGCAATTTTACATTCATTATTTCATTTAGTGTCCAGTTGACCTATGAAGGAGGGGTTATTATTGCAGGTATTTTAGGTGAGAAAACTGAGGCTCGGGATGCCTGGGTGGCTCAAGGGACACCTGGGTGGCTCAGTGGTTGAGCTCCTGCCTTCGGCCCAGGGCGTGATCCTGGAGACCCAGGATCGAGTCCCATGTCAGGCTCCCTGCATGGAGCCTGCTTCTACCTCTGCCTGTGTCTTTGCCTCTCTCTCTCTGTGTCTCTCCTGAATAAATAAATAAAAATCTTAAAAAAAAAAAAAAAAAAGAAAACTGAGGCTCAAAGTGTCTTAGCTTGTCTAAATTCACATGGCCAACAAGGAGCGGAGGGAAGGTTAGAACTTAAGTCTGTTTGGTGTGATTTCCTAACTAGCATTTCAAAAAGGTTGCAGAGGGGTCTTCAGTAAGGATGAATTGTTGAGAAGGCTAAAGACTTGGGCTGGAAAGCACAGGCTGCTGTGGCAAGAATAAATAGGCCCCAGCCACTCTTCTGCTCCAGCTCTACTCTCAAGATAGAGGGTTCTGGGGTGGGGTAGAAAATATGAATGGCTGAGCTTAGGTCACATGTCTACTCCTGAGCCAATCACCATGGCCAAGAAAATGTGCCACTCTGATTGACACCTGAGTCATATGCCCGTTCCTAAATCAGGAAGTGACAGGAACTCCTGGGAGTAGTTCCCAAACAACAAGGGGTTGTGAGTGGTCCTTCTGGGATGAGGGACTCCAGAAAAGAGGGTAAAATGGATGCCAGGTGGCCAAAGCCCACAAAGCCTCCTTTCTAGTCCCCAAGCAGCCTTTTGCATTTTAGTTCTGGTTACTCTCCTTTCCCACGAAGTTCTCCTAGCACAAGAGCTGACTCTTCTGTAGGTGGAAGTGACCCCAATCCAGAAGGTCTTGAGTGAAGTGGAAGGAGATCTGGGATGGGGATTTGGGTTTTAGTCCTATTTTGCCAAAACCGGCCTCCCTCTGTGAATCTGTGTTTTCTCCAGCTGTAAAGTGAGGGGACCGGCTAGAATCTCCGTGGGCCTTTGCAAACTCTCATGGGCTGCGGTTCAGGGTGGGGTCACAGGCAGTGGGGCCCTCCCAATGCCTTTCCTGTGGTATCTCAGAAAGGAAGGCAGCTTCTCCTAAACATGGGAGGTACCTGACATGGAATGACATGGCTAGCTAGCTACAAAGAGCCTCAGATAGGCTTGGCATTAGTTTTGATCCCGACTCCTCTATTACCTGTGTGACCCAGGCAAAGTAGACTAGCCCCTCTGAGCCTCCTTGTAGAAGATGGGCTTAATGATGATCCCCACCTGGTCTCAAAGATGGTTGAGAATGAGAAGCTGGATGTGCAAGTGTTTTGTAAACCCTCAAGTGCTGCACAGATGGAGGTGGGCCTACCTATCCCCGGCTCCTGCCTGCCAGGCCAGCATGCTTCCGAGACTCAGTGCTCCTGAGAAAAGGTTCATACTCATATTCGATGGGCATGAGCCCTTCCACGAGGCACATGTCTGATACTTGTAGAGTATTCATACTAAACCTTGTTATTCTGCACACCAGTGTCATATCAGGTGGTAAACAAAGCAACATGAAGCACCCCTAGTGACTATCCAAGTAGTCCCCACCACCCGCCACATTTCCTCTCTCTCTCTCTCTCTCTCCCTCTGCATCTGTTTCCTCCTTAGCACTTATCACAATTCATACTTATCATTGTGTGCATTTAGTCATTTATTGCCTAGCTCTGCCACCCTGTAAGCTCATGACAGTAGAGGCGGCGCCTTCCTGTTGCCTACTCAGTATGTATGTGCTCAGTAAATATTTTTGAATTAAAGAACGAATGCAAAAAAAGATTAGGAAAATTAGTTCCCTGTGACTTCTTTGGATTTTCCTCAAAGGTGCTATACTTTGGACCAGCGATTCTAGGCAGCTTGTGTGGCCTAGGAGTAAAGAGAAATGCTGGATGTGCCTGGCTCTTCTCAAATTGGTAGAGAGTGGGCTGCTCTGTCCCTGTCCCTTGACCTTGAGTATTCATGCCCTTGTCTTCCCACATAGCCACAGATACAAGCACCTGGACCTGAAGCTCTCCTAAAATGATTTTCAGAAAAGAGTCTGATAAAGTCCGGTACCTGGGTGAATGAGAACACTGTATTTTTCACAACAAACAATAAAACCACGATACTTGAGATGACAAGGAATTTTGTGCTAATTACCGCAGGACAGACTACATAATTTGTAGGGCCTAGTACAAAATGCAAATATGGGCCGCTTGTTAAAGATTCATTAAGAATGTTAAGGTTGTGATAGCAGAGTGTCAAAACAAGTGCAAAGACCCTTCTAAGTGAGGGTTGCACACCTATGAAGCTCACCCTGCTTGCTGCCTTCAGAGACAAGTTAGAAGATTAGGTTGGATTTTCTGGGCTGGCCCTGCTGTTTGTGGACATGGTAGCTTCCAAGAGATCCTTTTTCCATCAGCCCAAGAATGATACTGCCAATAAATCCACACACACAAGAGCCTACTGCTGCTTCTTTACCCCAAAATTTCCCCCAGACTGAGGCACCTGGGTAGCTTAGTTGGTTAAGCATCTGACTTTGGCTCAGGTCATTATCTTGGGGTACTGGGATTGAGCCCCGCATCGGGCTCCCTGCTCACTGGGAAGTCTGCTTGCCCCTCCCCCACTGCTTGTACTCTCTCTCTCAAATAAATAAAATCTTAAAAAAAAAAAAAGGATTTCCCCAGACTCCATGGTTTCCAGCTAAGCCAGTTGACTCAGAGCAGAGCCAAGTTTATTTACTTTTTTTATCTAGTCATTTAAGGAAGCAGGAAAGTTGTTTTTGTAAAACTCCCTAGAAGGTAAACATGATGACGTTCTTTTATTGTTTACAGGAACACACTGGCATGGAGGGAATTGCTGTTGCCACCACATGCTGCTGTTTACCTATCCTTTACACACTTAGAGCAGGCAGGTGACACAGCCTCCTTCAGGGGCCCCACCTTCAGAAACATGGCCTTATTTTACAGGAGGGGACCAGCAGGGAAAGGAAGAGTGAAGGCAGGTTTAGGAGTGTGACCTCAAGTGACCATAGGAGGGGATACTGGCTTATAGTTTCCTAAAAGCCACCAAGAGAAGCTCTAACTACATACATGAAATTATTCAGTCAATAAATATTTTATTTTTTAAAAGATTTTATTTGTTTATTCATGAGAGACACATAGAGAGAGGCAGACACATAGGCTGAGAGAGAAGCAGGCTCCCTGGGGGGGGGGGGGGGGGGAGGAGTCTGATGCGGAATTCAATCCCGGGACCCCAGGATCGCGCTCTGGGCCAAAGGCAGACGCGAAACCGCTGAGCCACCCAGGGATCCCTGATTTTATTTTTTGAATAGGAAATACATCCTTATGGTTCAAAACTCAAAATTTACAAAAAAGTTCATGAAAAATCTTCTCTCCTCCCAAGTAATCTAGTTCCCCACCCCTGCAGGTAGACATTACAGCTAATTTTTTGTACCCTGGTAGGAATACCATGTGCATAAGTGAGCACATATGAACACAGCTTCCCACCCCGTTTTTTCCATCCACCAATGACAGCATACTCTAATATTGTCCTGTACTTTGCTTTTTTCACTACAGATCATAGCCAGGATATCTTTCTTTATCAGTTCATAGAGAGCTTCCTTGTTCTTTCATTAAGTATGCATAGTATCTTCATTGCATAACTGTTTTGCAATTTATTTAACCACGTGGACATTTAGATTCTTCCAGCCTTCTGTTATTATGAACAGTGGTGTAGTAAGCTAATTTGACAAGTGGGGTTCAGAGCTTCTCTTGATTCCTTTAAGGAAAATGGAAGTCAGATCCACCCTCCCAGTTTCGTTTTCACAGTGGAGGACATGTGCCTTTCTAGATCTAATGGATACCCTCTGAATTTCCACAATTATTTAGTGAGTGCCCACTAGATGCTAACACTGTTGCAAAACACTTGGGATGCCTCAGGGCCGTGACAGACCGTGCTCTTGGGGGATGCAGTTTGTCTAGGGGCTGAGGGAGGAGACCTATGATCAGCAAGAAGCCAAATGAATGAACAAGAGAATTTCAGACAGTGATCAACGCTCTTAAAAAAATATTCAGGGGCACCTGGGTGGCTCAGACAGTTAAGCATCTGCCTTTGGCTCAGGTCATGATCCCAGGGTCCTGGGATTAGACCCCCCCCCTTGGGCTCCTTGCTTAGTGGGGAGCCTGCTTCTCCCTCTACTTGCCACTCCCCTTGCCCATGTGCATGTGCTCTGACAAATAAATAAGTAAATAAAATCTGAAAAAAAAAAAATTCAGGGGTCCCTGGGTGGCTCAGTCAGTTAAATGTTTACAGACTCTTGATTTTGGCCCAAGTCGTGATCTCGGGTGGAGAGATCCACTACCCACTATGGGACTCCATGCTCAGTAGGGACTCTGATGGATATTCTCTCCCTCCCTCTGCCTCTCCCCGCCCTGCTCTCTCTCTCTCAAATAAATACATAAATCTTAAAATAAATTCAAACTCAAGTGATGTGATGGCGCATGTGTGGAGGCCACCACTTAAATGGGGACCAGGAATGACCTCCCTTGGATCACTGAGCTCTACTTGGGGAGATAAAACTAAGCCTCCAACTTTGAATTTGTGTGACTGGTAAAGCTGTTTCAGACTTTCCCCATCAACTGGTTCGTTGCCTTAAGAGCAGGGATTACTTTCACAGGGTTGAGGGATTGGAGATGTTTTTTTCTTTTTTCCTCTCTATTATGTTTTTGCAAAAGAGAAAATAATCTTTAACTATCCACTTCAAAGGAGGGTGGCCCCTCCCAGCATTTGAAAAGGACAGACCACAGCGCAGGCCTGGGGGCCAGGACTATGTGACTCAAGCCACCTGGGCTAAAGTTGTCATCCAGTCCAGCCCGAGGCCTGCAGACACTGAGTCTGTGGAGGTAACCACAGTGGTGGCAGCTCAGCGAGGAGGATCCAGATTGTCCTTCTATTCTTCAGTCTCACATCCCTTGATCTTCTGATTTGGATGCTCTCAGAGCTCAGAACAGTGAGGTGAAGGAGATGTGGATGGGAACCCCGGGCATGGTAATCCTTCCTTCCTTTAAGGATGATATTAAACACTGAGGAGCACCTTGGGTGGCTCAGCGGTTGAGCATCTGCCTTCGGCCCAGGGCGTGATCCCCAGGGTCCTGGGATCAAGTCCCGCATCGGGCTCCTGGCAGGAGCCTGCTTCTCCCTCTGCCTGTATCTCTGCATCTCTGTGTCTCTCATGAATAAATAATAAAATCTTAAAACAAACAAACAAACCACTTTGAGCCATCAGTCCAGCACCGCCCCCACGTATCTGGCAGAGGCTGGCTGCTGTGCCCAGTGAGTGCTTCCCTTCCACTTCCTGCCTCTATGCACACTTTCCTTCGTCCTTTCCAGCAGCAAGGCAGGCAGTTCCTGACTGGGCCTGCCTCTTAAAAGCCTTCCCATCCTTCAAGTTCTAGCTCTAGTGCCCCTCCTCCAGGAAGCACCCCCCTCCCCCTCCTGGCCCAACCTGGTTTAAAGCCTGCAGGGTAGGGCAGGCATTGTCTTTATTCCCTGCAAGGTCCTTTGGGGCAGAAGCCTAGGCAGCCATGTGTCCTTCTGTCTCTCCCCCAGAGCCTGGCACAGGTGTCCATAGTAGGCCTTCAACGCACACGTGTGTTGTCCCCACGGAGACGCCAGCAGCCCCTGGTTCGTAAGATGACGCTGTCCATAAATGGGCGAGCTGGCGATGCTTAGGGGATGCTTAGGGGACGGTGGTGAGCACATTGTTGTTACTTGAAGTTGTTCTAGTGGCTCTATTTCCCATCCAAGTCAGCACTCTCTTGTTTTCTATTTTGGGTCCTATTTCACCAGAATGATTAAACAAAGGGGAAATCATCAAAAACCACAGCAGAGCCTGATGGGGCGGAGGGAAAGGCAGAAGCAAACGTGTGGGGTTGAGGGGAGGGTGATAAAAATACAGTAAGTGGGTGGGAGTCTGAGAGACGGGGCGGCCCAAACCCAGGCGGCTGCAAGCGGCGCATGCAAAACAGGACCATATGGCAGAGGCTTTGGGGGAAGGAGCTTTATGAGGAGGGGGGCTGAAGTCCCAGGATCTTCACCCTGGGAACGGGTCGACTTGTGACAGAGGGAAGCCAAAATTGCTTCAGAATTTTTTTTCCTTCCCCAGAAAGAAGCACGAACAGAAGTTCTAGCTGAAGGGCCAGTTTCCCCTTCTTCTTCCCTTCCTAGGGCTGGGCCTACAACTCCCTGTCTCTGGAAAAGGGAACCCTCTGCATGCATTCCTTCCCTGGGCTGCTGGGAGAGGGGGTCTGGTCCCTGTGTTACTCTCCTGGATGGAGGGGGCTGACCTCAGATTCTCCCCACTGCAGAGTCGGGGGCTGCAGGGGGTCACCGGAGTGACCTGGTGAAGTGGGGCTGGGGGGATGGTAATGACTTGCTGTGGAAGAGACCCAAAAGGATCAGGAACCCACAGCACTCAAGGGAGCCCTGTGAGCCTCACATGGCCTGGGGCAGGGACAGAGGGAATGAGGCTTGCTTGCTTCTGGAGCTTCTGTCCCTGTGAGCTTTTTAGCAGCCCTTTTGGACAGAAGTCCAAGGCCCCTGCTTAGGCACCATGTACCCCACATCCTTCTTCCAGAGACCGCAGAACTGTGCTGTGACCACTTGCCCCATATGGCTACGAGCACTTGAAATGTGGTTGGTTCAAGTGGAGATGTGCTTTAGGTATAAATTACACCCTGAATTTGGAAGTCTTTGTATGAAGAGAGAACGTAAAATATATTATTAGTAATTTTTTTAGATTGATGATGTGTTGAAATCATGATGTTTGGATATACTGAGTTAAACAAAATATATCAGTGACGTTAGTTTCACCCGGTTCTTTTTTTCAATGTGACTACCGGCAAATGTAAACTTACGTATGTGGTTTGTGTTATAGTTCTCTTGGCTGGTGCTGGTCTGTTTTTTTTTTTTTTATTTATGATAGTCACAGAGAGAGAGAGAGGCAGAGACACAGGCAGAGGGAGAAGCAGGCTCCATGCACCAGGAGCCTGACGTGGGATTCGATCCCGGGTCTCCAGGATCGCGCCCTGGGCCAAAGGCAGGTGCTAAACCGCTGCGCCATCCAGGGATCTGGGCTGGTGCTGGTCTACAGCATCTGTGTCTTGGGCTGTGGAAAGTTCTGCAGGGGCCCGGATAAATTGTAAACTAGAAGGTATCACTGGTTTCAGTATTAAAAAAAAAAGAAATACAACTTCTTACTGTATCAGTCGTCTGTGACTAAGAACAAAAACCAGGGGGTCATAGGGAGAAGGGGACTGTCATACCTGTGTGCCAGGGGATAGGCCCCCAAGTCTGGAAGAGGACTCTAAGGGAGCAGAGCTCAGTGTTCATTCTACATTTATGCAAGTGCCTCACTATGTGCACTAAGGAACTGGGGATCCAGCAAGGAACAAAGCAAAGACTCCTCCTGCTCTCATGGAAAGGATAAGATGGGAGATAGAAAATATAGAGTCTAAATGCATTCAAGAAATGCGGGAGAAGACACGGCATGTTAGCAGAGGATCAGCGATAGGGAGAAAAGTACAGCAAGCAAGAGGGTTTTGATTTTGAATGTGATGGTCAGAGAAGGTGACACCAGAGCCCAAAATTAAGGAGGTCACTGAGTGAGCTATGCAGTGAGCTTGGGCAGGAGCCTGCCAGCTGAGCAGCCCAGAGGCTAGAGTGGTTCTGAGCTGTTGGGGTGACAGCGAGGGGCCAGGGTAGCTGATGTAGAGTGTGTAGGGTGGGGTAGAGGAGAGCTGGTCAGGAGAATGGCAGGGAGCAGACCGCCTAGGACCTGGGAAGCCATCGAAGTGCCTTTGCTCTTTGCTCTTGTAGAGAGAGACTCCAGAGGCCACAGGAGTGGGTATCAATTAGCGTGAGATGAAAAGGTGGCCCCTGGCTGGAGTACAGATGAATGAGGAGAGCTGCCTGCTGGCTCTCTGGGGTTTCTTTTTTTAAAAAAGATTTTGTTTATTTGAGAAAGAAAACGTGAGTGGTGGGAGGGGCAGAGGGAGAAGGAGAAGCAGACCCCCTGAGAAGGGAGCCTGATGTGGGGCTGGATCCCAGGACCCCAGGGTCATGACCTGAGCCCAAGGCAGGTGCTTTTTTTTTTTTAATTTTTTTTTTAATTTTTATTTATTTATGATAGTCACACACACAGAGAGAGAGAGAAGCAGAGGCACAGGCAGAGGGAGAAGCAGGCTCCATGCACCGGGAGCCCGACGTGGGACTCAATCCCGGGTCTCCAGGACCGCGCTCTGGGCCAAAGACAGGCGCTAAACCGCTGCACCACCCAGGGATCCCTCAAGGCAGGTGCTTAACGAACTGAGCCTCCCAGATACCCCTGGGTTTTCTCTCACCCAGTGGCTGAGGTGAGTATTCCTGAGGCAAGGACAGCTGGCTCTCCACTTAGTGCACCCAGCGCTTTCCTCCTGTCCTTGCCAGCTGGGGCCTTGCTGGTCACTGCTTGCTCCCCAAACTCCAGCTGCCTCTTGAGGCAGCAATTGCCCTGTCAATGCCTTCACTCTCCCTCTGGCTGCTTCCTTCTTGTCATTCAGGTCTCAGCGCAGATGTTACCCCTTCGAGGGGCCTCCCCAGTCCAGAGCGTCAGGAGCTCATTCCCCAGCGATGACTCTCATGTTAGCCTGTTTGGTTAACTTCTTGGCCTTAGTCACTGGCTGAACCAATTAATTAATTTGTTGACTCCATTGTCTCTCACAGGCCCCAAGGGTGGAGGCCTGGGCGCATTGTGTCCCCAGTGCCTGGGACAGTGCTGACAGGATGATTAGCACTCATCCCACCTACTGCAACCAGCTAGTGGTCTGTCTTGCCCCTTAAATTTGAGATAAGAAGGCAGTAAGGCATGGACTCTGGTGCTTGGTAGACTGGATTTATCTGCTTGCTGTTGCCCTTGGGCAATTTTATCTCTGTAAGCCTCAGTCTTATTGTTTGTAAAATAGGGATAATTTGTGTATCCACCTCATGAAGGTGTTTTCAGGAATGACAGGATGCATATAAATTGCTTGACTCAGTACCTAGAACTATTATAATTGCTAACAGTTGACCATATCGTTCTTGTCCTCGCATCATGTAATTTTCTGTCAAATGTTCCGAACTCCGTTTTTCCTTAATCAAATACTCCAGAGCAGTGCCATTCAATAAAACTTTGATAATTGAGATATCCTACGTCTGCGCTGCCCAGTACGGTGGCCACTAGCCCCATATGGATTTGAGCACTTGATATGTGGTTAGTGTGATCCACAGCTGATTTTTAAACTTTTTAAAAAATATTTTATTTATTTACTTGAGAGAGAGCAAGCAAGAGAGAGAACACAAGTGGGGGAGGAGGGACAGAGGGAGAGGGAGAAGCAGACTCCCCACTGAGCAGAGAGCCCAACACAGGGCTCAATCCCAGGACCCTGGGATCATGACCTGAGCCAAAGGCAGACGTTTAACTGACTGAGCCACCCAGGTGCCCCTGATTTTTAGAATTGATTTAATTTTCATTAATTTAAATTTACATCTAAATAGCCACAGGTAGCTAGTAGCTACCATATTGGACAGCATGGCTCTAGAAACTGTGTGTGATGGGAAGAAAAAGCTTTTCCTTTAATGAAAAACATTTGGGAGAATTTAAAATAAATGCAGTACTTTTTAAAGGAATCTTTACAGATCTAAATTTACTGTATCCGATTTGGAATACAAGCATATATTACATAGACTTTGATGGTTGGGATGGTTAAATATACAAAAAGCCTTAACAAAAAGAGAGTTTTCCTTCCTTTTCTGCTCCTCTACTGTCTTCTTCCTCTTCTCTACATCCAATTATTCTATTTCCTTTCCAGTTTTCTCTTTTCTTGCTGGGGCCTCCATCCTCTGGCTAGAGCTGAGAGCAGCCTCAGTGGATGGAAGGTGGGCAGGGAGAAAGCTGCCTTGATTCATTTCTCTTGTGTTTACAACAAGGCCCTGGCATCATCTTGGGACTGCCTAGATCTAGGGGAGGGCTGCCATTTGGGTCATTCATTAGAGTCCGGTAATTAAGAACAATGCAGGACAATCCAGTAGGGAAATCATGAATTTTTGAGGTAGGGGATTCCTTAGCAATGGTCTGACCCAAACTCTTTATTTGATAAAGACATTAAAACCCAGAGAGGAGAAGTGACTTAACCAGGACCCAGGACTCCTGACCACCCGCCCCCCTGCCCCCTGTACTGGTTGTAGAACTCCCAGTGGAAGAACCCACATATTTTTCCAATTCTTTTTCTTAGAAACAAAAGCAATTAAAACTCAGCTACACTAAACCAAACCAGACTTTTACATTTTGTTTTCCTATTCCGGAGCCTTTTAGGCAGATCTCAGTAAAAACGTTTGGTCTCAATCAATAGGGAAAATGTTAAAGGCATTCTTTGAGTTCCTTTTGAAGAATAACTCTGTTCTAGAAATGTTTGCATCAGGTGTAAAATCCTTATTATAAATGAACTTACTGAATATTGCCTGGCTACTATATTTTGTATGTTTGCTTTAAAAAAAAAAAAAAAAGCACGTCGCTGAATGCTGGTAGAAAGCTATTAACCCGAGTATGGCAGGATTTTTCATATTATTTTCAAAGCATCTAAGTGAAGCATAACAAGGTGTTTTTCATATTTAACATTCATCAGATATGGAAAAGAGCCTTTGACAAACAACACGCAAAATAGTTGAATTTAACAGACTTTGTGTAAGAGTACTTATTTCTCCTAGCAATTAGATACTGGTGTGCTTAGAGTTAAATATTAAAGCTTTAGAGTAAAATGATTGTTCTGAGGCCTGGAAGCTGTTTGAGCTTGGGCAAGTGACTTAAACTTTCTGAGTCCAGCTTCTTTGTCTTGTGAAATGGGGTTAATATTGTACCTACCTTGAAGATTCGCTGTAAGAATTAAGAGAATCTAGGTAAAGCTTATAGCATAATACCTGACACATGGCAAGCAAACGGTCATCATTGACTCGCTATTACTATTATAAGAAAATGTGAGTCTTGCAAATTGAGTGCTGTGCAAATGAAAATTATTTTAATTATACTGATAATCTGATAACATTTTAATTATAAAAAGGGCCTCAGATTCTTTAAGGGAAAATTTGAAAATAATGAAAAATACCGAAACAATAAAGATCACCCATAATGTTACCATTCAAATGCAACACTTTTTTTTCCTAGACACAGCATAGGTTTGTCTTGTATATATCATTTAAAATTGGATTTCTGCCTTTCATGTTATTTCACTATCTTCATGTTGTTTGTCAGAGCAAATATATCGCCTACTCAAAGCAAGCTTATGAGACTTCATGCATGTTTTCTCCTAAGTGAGGATCCTTTCCCTTCTTTCAGTTTATCTTTTTGTACTTTTATGGATCTCTGTAACTTGTTCAATGTTCCTTTTGGAGTTAGAGTAGAAATCAATGATTCTCAACTCTGCACAGAAGCACCAGGAGAGCTTTAAAAAACATAGTAATACTCCTATTAATAAATAGTAAACATATTTACTAATACATTTACTAAACATCCCATAGTAAAATATCCTAATTTTATCCACATTTCTAGGGATGGGGCTGAGCATCAATATTTTTATTTTTATTTTTTTACTTTTATTATTTTATTTTATTTTTATTTTTTAAAAGATTTTATTTATTTATAAGAGACACACAAAGAGAGAGAGGCAGAGACATAGGCAGAGGGAGAAGAAGGCTTCATGCAAGGAGCCCGATGGGGGACTCGATCCCGGGACTCCAGGATCACGCCCTGAGCCGAAGGCAGGCACCAAACCGCTGAGCCACCCAGGGATCCCCTATTTTGTTTTTTTAAAAAAAGATTTATTTATTTGAGAGAGAGAGAGAGAGAGAGAGAGAGAGAGAGGAGAACAAGTGGAAGGGGCCCGGAGAGGGAGAGAAGATCCCAAGCAGACTCTGTGCTGAGCATAGAGTCCTTCTTTGAGTTTGATCTCATGACCCTGAGATCATGACCTGAACTGAAACCAAGAGTCAGTTGCCCAACTGACTGAGCCACCCAGGTGCCCCTATTTCATTTTAGACTGAGAAAGGGAGTGCACCTGTTGGGAGAAGAGGAGAGGGAGAGAGAGAGAACCTCAGGCAGACTCCCCACTTAGCACAGAGCCTTACATGGGGCTCGATCTCAGGATATTGAGATCATGACCTGAGTCAAAATCGAGAGTTGGATGCTCAAGCAACTGAGCCACCCAGGCACCCCCAGTATTATTTAAAAGCTCCCCAACTGTTTATGTAAAGAAACAAGTAAATAATTGTATAATTTTCTATATCATTATTGCATATCTTTCCTAAATACACCGCTTTTTTTTTAAAACTGAAAAATTCCTACATTTTTGTGGTATTGCTGCCAAAAATGCATAGCTGGAATCTAATCATTAGGAAACATCCAACAAATCCAAATAAAGGAACATTCTACAAAATATCTGGCCTGAATTCTTCAAAAATGTCGATGTCTTAAAAGACAAAGAAAATTTTTGAAACTATTCCAGAGTAAAGGAAACTAAGGAGACATGACAACTGAATGTAAAATGGAATGTGGATTTTCTTCTGCTATAGAGATTATGGAAATAATTTGAGAAATTTGAATATAAAGTCTGAAGATTTGAAAATACATCATCATTAATAAAGGATCAAGGGATAAGAGGGCTTGTGTCTAATTCAGTCTAAAAAATTCAGAAAAAATATATGCGCTAGATATATATATATATACATATATATATACACACACACACACACACAGAGAAAGAGAGAGAAACAGAGAGACTCAGGAGAGGAAATGATAAAATAAATTAGGTGAAGTGTTAACATTTGGGGGATCTGGATGAAAGCTATGTGTAGTGTTCTTGCAAATTTTTCATAAGTCTGGAATTATGTCAAAGTAAATAGTTAATTTAAAAAAAACCCTAAATTCTTACATGGACTTTAAAAAGGAATAAAATAGGGACAGAATTTTTAAATGCAGATGGTTTTTGTAAATATAATCCATTGCTACATGGAGAGAGATGTTATTTAAGAAGAGATTGTTCTAAGAATATAGGCGAGGGAGCTCTCTGGGCGTCTGTTTTCAGTCATCTGCTGATTTAAGGACCCAACAAATGCTGGCGGAGTACCTCCAATAGAGGGCGGTGCAACCTTATGAAGAATAAATCACATCACAAGGGTTTTGGGTACATCACCCAAGGTAGATCCTACAGTGTGAACAAATGGAGCAGCGGCACTGAGAATCTTAGAGCTGAATTCTGTCTACATCCCATTTTACAGATGAGCAAACAGACTCAAAGAGGGAAAGTACTCGCCCAAAGCCATCGTCGCATGCAGAACAACGGTCTTGCAGATAATAACCAGTTACCGTGGGAGGCTTACTATAGGACAGGCGCTGCATGTACTAAGTGCTTTACGTGCATTAGCTCTTTAATTACACCCCCTCTTTCTTTAACCTGAAGTCGAGGCCCAGAAAAGTCAATAACTTTGCTGGCGTCACTAATGAATGAGATGCTGGCTGTGCTCATAGCTAGGGTGGCGTTCTGTCCTACAGCTTGGCTGGGATCCCTACCCTTGAAGACCTGATCACCTCTTAGGGGTGCAGAACACAGCCATCAGAACAGAAATTGATCTTGGCACCTGCTGAGGACGCATGCACACAGGGATCCAGAGATTCCTGGGATAGAGGAAAGCTGGAACCACAGGGCATTGCGTGGCCAGGTGGACATGGGTAGGTTCATAGACAGTGAGGAGAAGGCAGAGAGGGGAGAGAAAATAGAGAGAAAAGCATCAGGCCTTGCTGGGGGAAAGGCAGTGAGGCTCAAATCTTGACTCCTCGCCTTGCTACCCTACATCAGCCTCTAATGAATCCATCAGCTAATCTTGTTAGTTCTACTTCCAGAAACACCTGTAATCTCTCCACTTATCCCCATCTGCGCTGCCACCCCCTGGCTCAAGCCACATCTGTCCTCACTTTGACTCTTCAAAAGCCTCCAGCTGGTTCCCTTCTTCCCTAGCCACACTTTATTCTCCAGACTGCAGCCAGAGTCATCTTTTAAAACAGACCAGACCATGTCACTCTCCAGCGGGCATCTCCGAATGGTGTCCCGCACTTAGAAGTGAGTCCGAACTCCTCACCAGGCTCTGCTTGAGCTGACCCCTGCCCACCTCCCTGACCTTTCCTCCCAACCTCGTCCTTGCTCACTTTGCTTTGGCCCCGCCGGGCCTTTGTCTCACCCCAAGAACACGTGAAGCTCATTGCCACCTTCAGACCTTTGCATGTGCTGTTCCTTGTGTCCAGAACACTCTTCTTTCAGGTCTCCACGTGGCTGTCCCCTTCTTCTCCCCTGTGCCCCCAGTGAAATGGGGTCTGAAAGAGAACTGGAAATGGGATGAGTCGGGTTCAGAGGTGGCAGCTCGTTCTGATTCTGCAGTCATGATGGTTTGTGGATGACACCATTCGACTCAGTCTTTATTTTTATTTTATTTTTTAAAAAGACTTTATTTATTTATTCATAGAGACAGAGAGAGAGAGGCAGAGACACAGGCAGAGGGAGAAGCAGGCTCCATGCAGGGAGCCCGACGTGGGACTCGATCTCTGGTCTCCAAGATCACACCCCAGGCTGCAGGCGGCTCTAAACTGCTGCGCCACAGGGGCTGCCCTCGACTCAGTCTTTAAAGGGTTAACAGCCAGGTCAGAGGATTTTGGAGTTTAAAAGTCTAGCCCCAGATGGGACTCAGTCCACATCTTTTTATTTTACAGATAAGAAAAAAATGAAATTAGAGCCGGGAAGTGACTTGCCCAAGGCCAGGGGGCCAGAAGAGCTTCCTCTGTCTTCCGGAAACATTCCATCTCTTGGAGTTAGCTTTCCTCACCTAGAAAATGCAGACACAAAGCCCTCTGGACAAGAGCCCATGGATATTGTGAGAGGGCTTTGCAAACTGAAATGAGGGACTCAGGTGATCCTTTATTATTATCTGGCCATAACTGCCAGCTTGGCTTTAAGCTCAGGCCCCGATTCGTTCTTTTAACAAACTTTTATTTATTACCTACTGTTCTCAGTGCTGGAGTCCTTGCAGCCAACACAGGCCCTACAATTCTGAATCCTCACAGTACTTACATTCGGGTGCAGTGTGTGCATATGTGTCTGCGTGCGTGCACATGTGCGTGTATGTGTGTGTGTGTTCTGTGGTGATAAGTGCTATGGAGAAAAGTTCAGCAGTTAAGGGCAATTGGGAGTGGGAGAAGTGCTGGAATTGTAAATGGGGCTGGGGTGGGGTGTCAGAGAGGGCGCCTCAGAGAAAGCCACCCAGATTTTGGACTTCACTTAGCCCAGAGGTGGACCTTTTAAAATGAAGAAAAAAAATTTTCCTTAAAGAAATGTATTTGTTTTGAGGCAGGAGAGTCTCGAGGGAAAGGCTGATTTTGCTGGGGTCTGCATCAATCACCATCCGACACTGCCTTGGAGTGAAGGCTGCAGAAGTGAAACTTTAGTATCAGCACTCTTCAGACCATCAGATGGAACTTTCTGCTTCCTTCTCACAGACCAGACCCAAGCAAATGACCTCAGGGAGTAGCAGCAATGATTTGCATAGAGGCTGGTTGTCAAATCTCTGAGTAGTTTGGGAAGGGGGCAGGAACCGACATGGTGGCACCCTACAGTGTGCTGAGTGCATTGCTAGGCTCCTTGATACCCCATTTCCTTTTATCCTCCAGGCAGCCCTACGACTTAGGATACTATTGTTCCCATTCTGTAGAGGAGGGGACTGAGGCTCAAAGTGCCCTTGTGGGTTGCCCAACATCAGCGGAACGGGGAAAGTGATAGATGAGAGATTCAAACCCAGATCAGCCTGGCCCCATATCCTGTGCTCTCCCTGTGACATCCAGTCCCTTCCCAGGACTCCGGGCTGGAGTGGTTTTGAATGCAATTATTGAAACTTCTTCCAGAAGGAATTCAGAAATTGCATCGTCCAACTCCTTCATTTCACAGATGGAACGAGTTAGCAATGTGAACGTGTGTCTAAACACCTGGCAACTGTGCCATAGATGTTGGCTTCCTGTCCCCGCAGCTTAGAAACCAGAGGTATAGACAGATGCCCAGGTTACTTGCCTGAGGTTACACAGCAGGTTAGCAGCAAACCTATACTCTAAGGCTGTCTCTGGGTTTCTAGATCTCCACCCTCCTCCCCCCCCCACCTCCCCAGCCACATAAGGCTTAGAAGTCAAGGGCTGTGGTGTCAATGATTAAGAGAAAGAGGAAGAACTGTCAGGCCTACAGAGGCCCTGATGCTTACTTGGTTCAGGAGGAAATTGAGGAGAAAGTCTAGAAGTCCCTGGTCCCCTACACCCCTGTCCCCTGCTCCTCTTTCCCCTAGATAGGAAGGGATGGGGGTGCAAGAGAAAACAAGCTTGTATTCAGTTTTACAGCAGAGCAGTATTTATTTTGCCCTACTGGGTGCCAGGCACCCAATCCCAACCCTTCAGGTACTGGCAGGTTAATGAGGGACCTAGAAGCAACCACACACTGAGATCTGAACATTCAGCACTACCTGTGGGGTCAGCATCAGTTGCTGTGGGGGCTCAGGCATGGGAAAAATGAGGTTGAGTGATGTCTTCAAGGCCACAGGGCTGGTAGGGGCCTCTTGTGATGTCTCCACATGGTGACACTTCGGCAGAAATTCCCTGATGATTTCCAACCCGTGTTTGTCAATGACCTTTTAAGGCTTCTGTGAAGACGATTAGCACAGGGGACACCTGGGTGGCTCAGTCTGTTGAGGGTGGGACTCTTGATTTCAGCTCAGGTCACAATCTGGGGTCGTGAGATAGAGCCCCCCATGCCAGGCGAGGAGCCGACTTAAGATGCTCCCTTTCCTTCTGCCCCTCCCTCCCCTGTGTGCGCTCTCTCTCTCTCTCTCTCTCACACACACACACACACACACACACACACACACACACACACGAAAATGTTTATTACAGGGGAATGGCCGATGGGGGGCGGGGTATGGGGCCAATGACAGGGAATAGCCAGGAGCCCGCCTGTGATGCCCAAGTCACTGCTGAGATCCGGCCCCAGCGCTGCATGGACTCGCATCTGCCCTTACATGGACTTCCTTTTCAGAGAGCCTTGCTCGGAAAGGCAGGACGGCGGCGTGGTCCTTGGGAGCTGCTGTGTGGGGCTGGTTGCCTTGGCTCAGCACTAAGGAGGTGCACCGAGAGAGCACTGATAACGCAAGAGCTAACATTAATGGGCCTACATGCAGGACCAGGCTACATTTTGGGGGTGGGGATGGGGCCAGTGTGTGTGCCTCTCCCATGCAGTACGCGATCAGAGGCTAAGGGAAGGGGTGAAGGGTGGGGAGGGGGTGCTAAATCAGGAGGAGGCTTGACTCACATTGAATCTTCCCAGGACCAAGTCAGGTCATGTTATTTTTCTTCCCATTTCGAGGATGAGAAGGCAGAGGCTCAGGGAACTCGAGGTTGCACAGCCTGTAAAGATTAGAGCTCAAGGCTGTTTAGGCTCCCCTTTCCCATCTGTATGGGCGTGTGTACATGTGTGTCTGCGTGTGTGTCTGTGTATGGGTGTGTGTGTGTGTGAGAGAGAGAGAGAGAGAGAGAGAAGGGGAGGGAGTTAATTTCTTCCTTCTATTTTAATAAGAAAATGCTATGGAAGGGGTGGGGGAGGGGAGAGGGAGAGATGCTGGCAGTTTCCGTTTCTAGGAGCTAAAGGTCCTGAGCTTCTGGAGCTGTCTCCCTTTGTTTGGAAAATTTACCAGGATGGGCCTTTATACAAACACAGGCAAGTCCCTGCCTATTGTCCTTGGGGAGGAGGGTGGGGTCACCCCAATCTCTACACAGAACACTAGTGTAGTTCTCTTTCATGAAGTGAGTCTGTGTCTTAACAGACCTTCACCCTTGAGGAGTGAGAGAGAGACCGCCCTGGAGAGAGACTCCAATGGGATAGTAGATGCCTCCTGGGGAGCTACTGAAGATCGAATAATGGAGGATAGGAAGGTACCTGGGGCCCTTATGATGGGCTCCTCTGAGCAAGTCATTCATTCATTCACTCATCCCTGTGTGTGTCATGGGCCCTGCCAGGCTTTGGGAATACACTCCGCCAGGTTTTGAATCGTCCTGAGTGGAACCCTGGGGGAGTTAAAAGGGCAGCAAAGCAGCCCAAAACAGGGTAGCTAAAATTGGAGCTGACTTAACTGTTGGACGAGAGGCTCTGAGTCATATTAATATTTGGATACCTTAAAATCAGGAAGATCAAATGGAGCATAAGATAAACTCGCAGAATCTGGAATCAGGGAAATGCATCTTAAAGATGAGTTTGGCTGGTAGAGATGATCTTTTTAATTTTGATTTTAATTTGAATGCCTTTAGGGCAGGGGCTGTGTTCCTAACGTCCTTGGTTCTCCCCACACCTGAGCAGCCCCACCTCAATCACACATGTACCTTCTCAGCCACCTGCGCAGCCGGGATGGCTAACAGTTTTCCACCCTAATAGTAGATGTCTCAGAGCTTTGAGTCTGTTTATTCAAGTATTAATGAATCAAAAACAGATTTTCAGAATGTGGCAAGGTTTTAAACTTTGATCTTTTCTCTGATTCTCAGGGTAATGCAATAATGGTGATCTTGGTTGGTGACCTTTATTGATGATAGTGATGATGGGTGATGAATAATTGTGAATAAGCTGGCATTGTTTCCATTCATTCCATATATGTTTATTGAGAGTTGCTGTGTGTCAGCACTTTTGTAGGTCTGGGGAATACAGCAGGAAGAAGACAGACAAAAATGGAACTTGAATTTCAGTGTGGGTGGAGGGAGATAGACAGTAGGGAAGATACATGAATAAAACGCATAGTCTATGAGATGGTGATAAGTACTAAGGAGAAAAAGTGAGAAAGAGTAAGAAGTGTTGGAGGAGGAGAAGGGGTTGGATAGTGTGGCCATCACAGGCCTCACAGAGGCAACGAATATTTAGTCAAGACCGAATTAAATAAGGGAGCTAGCCACCTGGGGCAAAAACATTCTAGGCAGAGAAGACAGCAAGTGCAAAGGCCCTGAGGTGGGATTGGTCTTGTGTGTTAGAAGAGGTATCAATACATCATGCACAGCTCCAAGCTCTTTCACTCCATTAAGGGAGATACTATTATTGTTCCCATTTCCAGATGGGCAAACTGTGGCCAGAATCTAAGAAACTTACCCTGGGTTAAATAAAAGGCAGAGCCAAGATTCTACCCAGACAGTCCAACTCCAGAGCTGTGCTCTTAAGTGCTAAGCTCTGCTAAAGAAGTGATTTCCTTAGCCTGGGTAGACCTAGGTTCTGAAGATTTACACCTCCAGCCCTAAGCAGCCTTCCCAGGCTGGGAGGAAAACCCTGGGTGTGGTGGCAGGGGAGGGAGTGACTCAGGCCTTGGCCGGCTTCCTGCTGAGTCATTGCTGATGGACTGCAGAGGGAGCCCAGTGGCACTCAGGCCTCACCTCCTCACACTGACAGGTTCCTGCCCTTGGGGGGAGATGCCTGGCAACAGGCTTTAACCACACACCATCCGTGGACAAATTTGTCTGACTTTCCTAAGAACTTCGTTGTGAAATTGTGGGTGGGCTCCATGTCCTGGTGTTGCCGCACAGCCGGCAAAGGGGAGCAGCCCTGGAGTTTGACTTTCAGCCCAACCTAGCCCTGAATTCTCCAAAATGTCCTGGATGGATACATTCTGTCCCTTGTTGGGCTGTCTGTCTTTCATCTTGGGTTGATCTTTCATCTCCAAGAGCAGCTAGCTGTGTGTTTGGCATGCCGCCACAAAGAAAAACAAGGTGCTCCCTGGGCCTCATGATGCTCACCCTCTTGACATAACCATTCACAGTTACAGCAGGGAGGGAGTGGGTAAGTACTACAGCATGTACATCAAGTCCATTAAGATTGTAAAATAGGGATCCGTAAATGATAATGGCTAACATATCTTGAGCCCTTACTATGTGCCCAGTTTTCTGAGCACTTAATGTGGTTTTCCAATTTTCAAAACTCTGATCAACACCTGATACTAGAGATGCTCACCCTTTTTTTTTTTTTTTTTTTGCTTACCCTTTTATAGATATGAAAACGAAGGCTCAGAGATGTCACAGCTAGGGAAGGGCAGAAAGGACATTAGGCACAAAATGCAGGAGTCAGGAAGGTATAGGCTGGATTTGGGGAGCTCTGATGGGCTGGAGGAGAGCAGAGGATGGAGGGGGAGTCCAGCGGGAGACAGATCTCTCAGAAGAGAGAGGGCATAGAGACCAGACCGTGTGGTTGGACTTGAGTTCATGGTGATTAGGAGCCACTGAAGATTTTTTCAGCATGTCTCCCTTTGGTGCCCTAAGGCTGTAGCTTTGTGGCTCTGGCTTAGGGTCACCTTGGCATGTGAATCGTGTGCCATAGGGGATCGACCATAAACAGTAGGAAGGACTCAAGACTCTGTGAGGTGAGGAAATGACTCATTTGCTCCTTGCTCACCAGGAATCCTCTGTCTTTCCTGACCTTGTGCTGTGGAATATCCTAGATAAAGAGCTGTATGTTCCAGGAAATGTCCTGACAGGTGCTGCCCATAGCTGGTGGGTCTTCTCCTTTTGGGACCCCTTCCCCCGCATCCCAATTCAACTCTCTTCCTGGCTTTCATCTCTTTATTCCTCACTTGTAATGTGCACATTAGTTGTTTCTGTCCAGTTGGCATTTCTACTTTTTTTTTTTTTTTTTTTTTTGGTCAGAACGTCTTCTCCCTGTTCTCACTCTGTGATCTACTGAGTTTGCCTCATGATACCTTCCTTGGTAGACTCCATTAGTAGACTCAATCTAGTTTCCCTCGTCTGTGGCATGAGAGACCCCAATTTCATTCTGGGTGGTGTCGCCTCATGGTCACCCCAGGCAATGGATCATGATATGTCTATGCCAACAACAAACATGTTTCCTACCGCCCTAGACTCCCTTGCAGCTAGAGCATCCATGTGACCCAGTTTTTGTCAATAAGACCCAAGGGGAAGTGAGCACTGGGGCTTCTGAGAAAGCTTTTGATTTTTTTCTTTAAGATTTATCTATTCATTCATGAGAGAGAGAGAGAGAGCGAGAGAGAGAGAGAGGAGAGGCAGAGACACAGGCAGAGGAAGAAGCAGGCTCCCCATGGGGAGCCTGATGTGGGACTCGATCCCAGACCCCAGGATCACGCCCTGAGCCGAAGGCAGACACTCAACCGCTGAACCACCCAGGCGTCCCATGCTTTTGATTTTTTTTGACAAAAAGCAACAGTTCCCGTTTCCTCCGCCTGACAACCCCTTCCCTCCTGCCCCCAACTTAACCACAGTCATGATGGCCAGAGGTTGCTGCAGCTGTAAGGATGTCAACTGAGGGTTGCCAGCAGCCATCACTGGGAAAAAGCCTGCCTTCCGAGGAGAGAATACAATCAAACACAGAGAGAAAAGCAACAGGGCAGAGAGATAAAGAGAAACAGGAAAGTTGAGGCCTTATTTGAATGTTTAGCTCCATATGAAACTGGCACCATGCCTGGAATTCCAAGTTATGTGAACAACACACATGCTTTTCTTTTTTCCTTATGCTTGTTTGAGATGGGCTTCCGTTACTTTTAACCAAAGGCCCAGGTCTCCTATCTTATGGGTGAATGTCTAGCAGTGCTCCCAGCCTTCCTCTGCCTGTAACACCTGTGACCTTGACCAACTACTATGATGTGCGTGAGGGTTCCAGTCACATGTCATCCACTGACCCACATTCAACCTCAGCACCCCACATCCTACAACCCCAACCCTGCTCCCCACCTCCACCCTTCCCCATCTCTAACATTTTTTAAAAGATGTATTTATTTTATTTATTTTAAAAAAGATTTTAAAATTTATTCATGAGAGGCACAGAGAGAGAGAGAGAGAGAGAGAGAGAGAGAGAGATTGGCAGAGACATAGGCAGAGAGAGAAGCAGGTTCCATGCAGGGAGCCTGATGCAGGATTCAATCCTGGGACTCTAGGATCATGCCCTGGGCCAAAGACAGGTGCTCAACTGCTGAGCCACCCAGGCATCGCAGATTTATTTATTTTAGAGGAGAGGAGGGGCAGAGGAAATCTGCTTCCCTTTTGGTCAAAAACTGGCCCAAGGGAATGAAGAATGAGGAAAACCAGGTGTGTCACCACATACCAAGGCTGCTTTTAACTCCACAATGTCCTCAGAATACCCTGGGAACACCGTTGTTTAAGAAATACTGAGAATAAAAAATGTGAGTCAAAGAGAAAGAAGCAAGCCAGGTGGGCAGGGATGGGATGGCATGGAGTCTCTCTGGTCTGGGAGGGACCTTAGGGACCATGTACCCATTCTCTCCTTTGTTCATTCATACAACACGTGGTTTATACCTTTCTTCTGATTATAGAATTGGCATATAGCATTATGTTAGTTAGTTTCAGGTGTACAAATAGCGATTTGGTATTTGCATATATATTGTGAAATGATCACCACAGTAAATCTAATTAACATCCATTATCACACATAGTTAGAAATCTTCTGTTTTTTTTTTAAATCTTTTTGTCTTGCGATGAAAACTTTTAAGATCTATTCTCTTAGCAACTTTCAAATATGCATCACAGTTTAATTACTATAGTCACTACATTGCACATGACATCCAATGACTTATTTATTTTATAACTTGAAGTTTGTACCTTTGGACCCCCTTCACTCATTTCACCTGTCTCCATACCTCCCATCTCTGGCACCTACCAAGCTGTTCTTCATACAACACACTTTTTTAAGCACCTCCTTTGTGCCAGACCCTAAAATGGTCCCTGCCTTCTCTACATAGGTGAGGAAATGTGAAGTACATGTATGAAAAATAAAAGAAAGAAGCTTCCTGGTGAGCGTGTCTTCCCTTAGGCTTCTCACAGAGAAAATGACCTTCAAAATAAAACAGATGAAGTCCAGATTGACAATGAGAGAGCCTTACTCTTGGGTGGAATTTGGGACATTAAAACAAGATCTCACATTGGGATTTAAATCTCTTTTCCCTTGGGATGCCTGGGTGGCTCAGCGGTTGAGCGTCTGCCTTTGGCTCAGGATGTGACCCCGGAGTCCCGGGATAGAGTCCCACATCGGGCTTCCTGCATGGAGCCTGCTTGTGTCTCTGTGCCTCTCTCTCTCTCTCTGTCTCTCATGATTAATAAATAAAATCTTTATTTTTCTTTTTTTAATTTTTATTTATTTATTCATGAGAGACAGAGAGAGAGAGGCAGAGACATAGGCAGAGGGAGAAGTAGGCTCCCCACAAGGAGCCTGACGTGGGACTCGATCCCGGATCTTGGGATCACACCCTGGGCCAAAGGCAGACACTCAACTGCTGAGCCACCCAGGCATCCCTAAAATCTTAAAAAAAAAAAAAAAAAGAATCTCTGTTCCTGAAAACCTTCAAGAATGAATACCTAAACCACGGACTTGTCTTTAATAAGCGGGTCTGTGGGGGTGCTGCATAGAGCAAGGGCTTCTGAGTGAACAGACTTAGGTTTGAATCCTGACTCCTTCCTTCTCTCCCTCCCTCCCTCCCTCCCTTCCTTCCTTCCCAGGATCAAGGCTTTTATTTCATTTTATTTATATATTTAATTTTTTATTTGAGTACAGTTGACACAAAACGTTACATTAGTTTCAGGGGTACAACATAGTGATTCACCATCTCTATAGGTTATGCTCTGCACACCACAAGTGTATCTACCATCTGTCACCATGGAATGCTATTACACCACCATTGACTGTGTTCTCCTTGCTGCACCTTTCATTCCCATGACTTATTCATGCCGCAACTAGAAGCCTGCATCTCCCACGCCTCTTTACCCATTTTACCAATTCCTTTCTAGAAATGTGTGGTTCAGACAAGTATAAACCCCTCTGAGCCTCAATTTCCCTAAGAACTATAGTGAGCACTGTATGAATATAACAATACTGTAATTTTTTATGAGGACTTAACTATATTCTGGTTCTGATCTAAGCTCTGTAAGTTTATTAACTTACTTATCCTCACAACAAATGAGGAGACCAAGGCATAGAAAGGTCAAATATCTTGCTGGTCCATTTGCGGAGCCTGGCTTTGAATTCTTGAAGTCTGGTTCTAGAGGCTATGCTTGTAAACAAGTTCACTTACTGCTGCTGCCCTTATTGGTAGAATGGAGATGACTCACTCAATTGCTAGAGGGGATATTGAAGTGGTAAAATGCATGGACTCTGGAGCCAGATTGCTGTGGTTCAGATTCCTGGTGTATCACTCCTTAGCTGTGTGACCCAAGTTGTGAGCAAATCATTCACATTCTCCATGCCTATCTTGATTTCCTCATCCATAAAACAGAGAGGGTTTTAATGAGGATTGAGTGAGTTATACAATAAACTTAGAATCTGGGGATCCCTGGGTGGCGCAGTGGTTTGGCGCCTGCCTTTGGCCCAGGGCGTGATCCTGGAGACCCGGGATCGAATCCCAGGTCGGGCTCCCAGTGCATGGAGCCTGCTTCTGTCTCTGCCTCTCCCTCTCTCTCTCTCTCTCTCTCTCTGTCTCTCTGTGTGTGTGTGTGACTATCATAAGTAAATAAAAATTAAAAAAAAATAAATAAAAAAATAAACTTAGAATCTTACCTGGTTCACGGGAAGTCCTCGTAGGTGCCATCACTGTTGTCTTTCAGGGATCATCACTCCCTCAGGGAGGCCTCCGCTCCCAATCTGAATTATGTTCCTCCCTAATATTCACCCTCATAGCACCCTGCTCCCTTCTTAGGTGGCACTTAGGACTCACATCAATGCTACTGTATTTGTAAGAGATAGAAAACCATGACATAAAGCTTTCTTATTACTTGGAATTTTCGTTTGACACATATTGAAAGTTGTTTTTTTTTTTTTAAAGATTTTATCTATTCATGAGAGACACAGGGGGAGAGAGAGAGAGAGGCTGAGACACAGGCAGAGGAAGAAGCAGGGCGATGCAGGGAGCCTGATATGGGACTTGATCCTGGGTCTCCAGGATCACACCTTGGGCTGAAGGTGGTGCTAAACTGCTGAGCCACCCAGGGATCCCCCGACACATATTGAAAGTTTTAAGTCTTACTTAGACACAGATTTTTTCAAAGATTTATTTATCTATTTTTTAGAGAGAGAGAGAGTGTGCAGAAAGGGGCAGAGGGAGAGAGAGAGGAAGAATCTCAAGCAGACTCTGCTGAGTGTGAAGCCTGATGTGGGGCTTGATCCTATGATTCTGAGATCATTACCTGAACCCAAATCAAGAGTCAAATGCTTTTTTTTAAAAAATTAATTAATTTATTTATTCATGAAGGATACAGAAGGAGAGAGAGGCAGAGACACAGGCAGAGGGAGAAGCAGGCTCCATGCAGGGAGCCTGACGTGGGACTCGATCCTGGGTCTCCAGGATCACGCCCGGGGCTGAAGGTGGCGCTAAACCGCTAAGCCACCGGGGCTGCCCAAGAGTCAAATGCTTAAATGATTGAGCCACTCAGGCACCTCTAGATGTAGATATTTTTTAAAAGATTTTATATTTTGGGGGATGCCTGGGTGGCTCAGTGATTGAGCATCTGCCTTCAGCTCAGGGTGTGATCCTGGGGTCCGAGATCAAGTCCCACATTGGGCTCCTTGCAGGGAGCCTGCTTTTCCCTTCTGTCTGTCTGTCTGTCTGTCTCTCTCTCTCTGTATTTCTCATGAATAAAAGGAAAAAAAGTTTTTACTTTTTTTTTTAAAGTAATCTTTACACACAATGTGGGGCTCAGATCCACAACCCTGAGATCAGGAGTCACACACTCCACCAACTGGAGATTTATCATATATCAAGCTGCTCTGTTTCCTTGCCTTTTCAGTACACAATAACTTTTTGCTTCAGTGCCAAATCAGCATGGAATCTTTTTGAAGAATTGTAAGTGGCAAATAAACTCAGCACCTTGCATAACCATGCAGGAAGCTCAAGGAAAAGGGAGAAGAGATGGAGAATCATGAGCAGGTTTGTGCATGTGCAATCAATGACAATTATGTCACAACCATCACCTGGCTATCAGCAATCTGAGATACCACTGATTACAACACACAGCCTTCTTTCAGGAGTGTAAAAATATGAAAAAAGTGTTGTAAGTTTGATCATGAAATAAAATATTAAAACTTAAATGTCCTTCCTCCGCCATCCATCCAGTTGCATGGTTCCTTAGTTGGTTTTCCAAAAGCCCATCATGGTTTAGATCAAACCTGTGTAGGTTTTCCTTCTAAGTATGACTTACTAATGACTTTGTGTTAAAGCAATGCTAACTGCTGTAAAAGATAAATTCTAAAACTGCGTCAGTTAACACTATATAAACACTCTAAATTTTACAGGTCAAGAAATGAGGCCCAGAGATGTGAAATGACATGCCCAAGGCCACATTGCCCCTGTAGAGTCCAAATCAGGTGTTCCTCATTGGCAGCAAAGGGCTTTACTCCATATCATCATTCAGGAATCTAGGTACACAGAGATTTTGCCATTTCCAACAGCTTGTTTCAAGGATCGCTCTGGGGCCCTAAGCCTAGAAGGTTTTATGCACTGAGTCTGGAGATGGCTTACATAGCACACTTTTCCTCACATTCCACCCTCAGAGCTTGATCACAAGGCTATATCTAACTGCAAGGGAGGCTGGGAAATGTCCTCTCACCCTGTCTCTGGAAAGAAGAGGGACTGAGTTTAGTAATGAGATACCAATTTCTGCTCCAAGCATTTTTTAAAAAAGTTTTTATTTAAATTCTACTTAGTTAACATGTAGTGTAATATTGGTTTCAGGAGTAGAATTTAGTGATTTGTTGCTTACTTACAACACCCAGTGCTCATCACAACAAATTTCCTCCTTAATCGACATCTTTCATTTAGGTCCTCCCCTGCCCACCTCCTCTCCAGTAGCCCTCACGTTGTTCTCTATAGTTAAGAGTCTCCTATGGTTTGCCTCCTCTTTTATTTTTTCCCTTCCCCTATGTTCATTTCTTTTGCTTCTTAAATTACACATATAAGGGGGATCGTAATGGTATTTGTCTTTTTCTGATTGACTTATTTCATTTAGCATAATACAATCTAGTTACATCCATGTTGTTGCAAATGACAAGATTTCATTCTTTTTGATGGCTGAGTAATATTCCTTTGCTGGGTCGTAGAGTAGTTCTATTTTATTTTCTTGAGGAACCTCCATACTGTTGTTTTCCAGAGTGGCTGCACCAGTTTCCATTCCCACCAACAGTGTAAGAGGGTTCCCCTTTCTCTGCATCCTCTCCAACATCTGCTGCTTTCTGAGTTGTTAATCTTAGCCATTCTGACCAGTGTGAGGTGGTCTCATCGTGATTTTGATTTGTATTTCCTGATGCCTAGTGATATCGAGCTTCTTTTCATGTGTCTGTTGGCCATCTGTATGTCTTCTTTGGAAAAATGTCTGTTCATGTCTTTTGCCCATTTAACTGGATTGTTTTTTGGGTGTTGAGTTTGAGAAGTTCTTTATAGATTTGGATACTTTATAGATTTTGGATGTCAGATATGTCATTATCTTAACTCCTCTCTCTGTGCTAAGTTTTTATAGGGAACCAAAAAACTATGATGGGCATGCTATAGAAGTTAATTCTTGGGACACCTAGGTAGCTCAGCAATTGAGCATCTGCCTTCAGCCCAGGGTAAGATCCTGGGGTCCCAGGATCGAGTCCTGCACTGGGCTCCCTGCATGGAGCCTGCTTCTCTCTCTTCCTCTGTTTCTGCCTCTCTCTCTCTGTGTCTCTCATGAAAAAATAAAATCTTAAAAAAAAAGAAGTTAATTCTTTCCACCCTCTCAGCGACCCCACAAGTGAGTACTGTATATTTTACAGGTCAAGAAATAATGCTCAAAGATGTGAAATGACATGCCCAAGGCCACATTGCTCTGTAGTCACAGAGCTGGAATGGAGCTTCATCTTCCCATTACAGCCACTTGCCTCTTTGAACTATACAAGAAAGGCATGGGGAAAAGGAGAGACACTATCATCCTTTTCACATGGGGCCAATTCACTTAGAGGGTATCCTTTGTTTTTTCTGAGGCTGGAGATTTCACCCATAGCCAGTTACTCATAGTCAGTTATCCGTGGCTCAAAGGCGACCAGGCTACGGTGTTTGCTACCTGCCAACAGCCTGGGTTTCTTTCTTTCTTTCTTTCTTTCTTTCTTTCTTTCTTTCTTTCTTTCTTTCTTTCTTTCTTTCTTTCTTTCTTTCTTTTAAATTATTTATTTTATTATTTTTATTTTTTTAGAGATTCATTTATTTATTCATGAGAGACACAGAGAGAGAGGAGGAGGGAGAAGCAGGCTCCCCATGGGGAGCCCAATATGGGACTCAATTCCAGGACCCCAGGATCACAACCTGAGCCAAAGACACTGAACTACTGAGCTGAACAGGTGTCCCTCCCACCCCTGCCCTGAGTGTCTTTTGAATGGGTCTGGCTATGATGTACTCTCTTCTGGATACATGACATTTGAGAGTAGTCATTTTGATAATGAAGATTTATCTATAGATAAAAATGTAGATAAGACGTAGATATAGACATTAAAAAGAGACTTAAAAGTAAAAACAACCAAACACAATGTGTAGAATCTGACTGAACCCTAGTTTGAAAAACCAGCACTAAAAAATATTTTGGGGGATACCTGGCTGGCTCAGTTGGTGGAGCATGTGACTCTATCTTGGAGTTGTGGGTTTGAACCCCATGTTGGGTGTAGAGATTACTTAAAATCTTTTTTAAAAATTGTATATATTTGAGTATGGATAGAATATTTAGTTATGTGAGGAAATATTAATTTTTTTGTGTATGATAATTCTGTTGAGTCTACGTAGAAAAATGTCTATGATATAGAGAGAAGTGTTTAGGGATGAAATATCATGAAATGTGTACTTTAAAACATGAATGACAAAAACAGCAACAGAAAAACAGATGAAGGAAACTTTAGGAAATGTTAAGAACTGTTAAATGTTGTTAGGTATAAGGATGTTCATTTTATTATTTTTTTCTCCTTGACATTTACTGTTCGAAGTAAGACAGTGGGGATATTTGGATGAGGCTTAAAAATGAATAGTACTTATCACCAGTATTTCTCTTTTTTCTTTTCTCATTTAAGTGTAGTTGACATACAATATTCTATCAGTTTCCGGGGGTTGACATAGTGATTTGACAATCCTGTGCATTCGTCAATGCTCCCCACGATAAGTATAGTCATGGTCTTTCACTATACTCGTATTTATTTCTCCATTGATGAATCAATTTTCTTTATTCCCTTTCCCCCTTAATTGTTAGTCCATGAAAATGGGGATCTTGCCAATTTTGATTTTTCCTAGCACCTGTATTCCTGGCATCTAGCATGGTCTCTAGTACAGAGTTGGGTTTTTAATTTTTTTTTTTCTTCTAAGCTCAATTCTCATGGATGAGAATTGGCCTTTATCCATCATTGCCAGCCTTTGTATTGGTTCTCCCTGATTCTGACTGCATCTCTGGCCCTGCAGGTCCCTCCATCCACAGCCCTCCCCTTCTTGGTCTATCCCTGATACAGGCCCACAGGCAAGAAGCAGAAGGCTGCTGGTGGCTCACATGCCCATCAGTCTGAGCATGGGCCTGCAGCCATCTCCCACCCTCTCCTGTGATTCGCTGCCATCACACTACGGACTCCTGGAGGGCAGGGACCTTCCCCTGCACTTCTTGGTAGTTGCTGAAGCACTTGGCACTGCATGTAACCAGTGCTCTGTAACCATTTGATGATTGACTACCTGTATTCCCCTTCCTGGCCTTACTTCACTCTTTTTTTGATGAGAAATAATTTTCGTGTATTGATTTATCTTCTCATATTATTATTTTTTAAATTTTTATTTATTTATGATAGTCACACAGAGAGAGAGAGAGAGGCAGAGACACAGGCAGAGGGAGAAGCAGGCTCCATGCACCGGGAGCCCAACGTGGGATTCGATCCCGGGTCTCCAGGATCGCGCCCTGGGCCAAAGGCAGGCGCTAAACCGCTGCGCCACCCAGGGATCCCTCATATTATTTTTAATTATACAAGTAACACATGGGCCTTGTAGAACAATTAGAAAGTGGAAACAACCTGAAAGAAAAAGAGATAGAAGGATTTGAAATCTTGTCTCCCATTGTTATCATTTTGGTGCATGATTAACGTTATCTCTGTGCATATATTAAAATGTTCTCCCTATAAAATGGGATTGCTTTTGTCCTGTTTTCTTCCTCCAACAAAATATGGAGAACATTCTTCTAAAGCAATAGGTATGCATCTATGCCATCATTTAAAAAAAATCTATATGTATTCTCTTACAAGGCTATATATGCTATAATTTATTTAATTAGTCCCCTAATGGTGGGTATTTAAGTTGTTTCTAATTTGCTGCTACACTGAACATCTTTGCATATCTCTCTTTGTGTACATGGCACTTGCACTGTTCATTTCAGCAGTTCTTTCTTTCTTTCTTTCTTTCTTTCTTTCTTTCTTTCTTTCTTTCTTTCTTTCTTTCTTTCTTTCTTCTTTCTGCGGGGGGGTCCCTTCTGTGTGCTGGGCTCTTTTCAGTGGAGAGAGCAACAGTGGAATTTCTGGGGTAAATATGCCTTTATTATTGTTGTTATTATTATCATCATCATTATTGTTATTATTAAAGACTTTTAATACATGTTGCCAAAGTGCTCCAGAGAGACTAGATTAGCTTCCATTCCTGCCTGCGATGTGTCAAAGTCCCATGCCCCCTTCCACCATTGTCTTTTAGAGCCATCTCTGCAGGGAGGTGTCTCGCAGTGTATCTGGCGTGTCCCCTGTTCTCTTCTTCCTTTGGATTCTTTTCTTGGCCACATCCATCTCGGTATCAGCTCTGGCCTTTCATGCTGCCCTTCTCTGGTTTAAATGACTCTGCCTGCCTCTGACCGTGCCTTTAATTTTGAGGGTCCTTGTAGATATTCCCTCTCCTTGTTATGACCCCATGCAGCGCTCCCCACAGGGTCAACCATCACTCTTCAACCCCCAAAGAGAGGGCTCAGACAACCAAGGGACAAGAAACAGGTAGAAGTCTGGGGCTCCGTGGCTGAAGGCAGGTTTTATTCTTCCTTTGCTTCTTAATTTTTATCAGTACCATCAGGAACCAATCAGGGGCCTTCCCTTGATCTGTGTGCAGGAGACCTAGCCATAGGTGGAACTGAATCTTAGCCCCTGGCCTAAATCCTTCCAGGGCAGCAGGGACATCCCTTGGCTCTCAAGGATTAGTGCAGAGCGAGCAGCCATGTGTTTGATAATGGCCTGGGAAACAGGGAGCAGTGGTCCTATGGGAAAGGCATTCTGTTCTGAGAATCTGAGCCCTGGCTCTGCATGTTCATGTGACCATCCTAATCAGACTTTGGGGTATCTGCCTGGCTTACTGCCACCCCTGTCTGTGCATCTGCCCTCCAATGGTGGGGGGTGTCTGGTGGCCATTTTTATAGAATATGACCCTGTCCCCTTAGTCACATCGATTGGACCAGGGATGAGCATGGCAGGGATCCAAACTGGGCCAATCAGATTTCTTCTGGAAATTGAGATTTGAAATGGTTTAGGGCTCATTGTAATAACCTGAAACAGAGGTAGGAAGAACTGGAAATAAGTGCACAGAGATGCAGAGAATGGATGCAGGATGGATGGCCTGCAGGGGAGGAGCAAGAGGCAGCTGTGTAGAGACAACTGGCCTGGGCTCTTGCTGGGTCCCCAGTTCTCAGTGCCCTGGCTCTGTCCCTGCCTTGGAGTCTGTGAGATACTCCAGTGTTCTCATAAAAAAGCCTGTCCTTTAGCTTAAGCTATCTCTGCAACCTGCAAACAAGCAAACACAAATCTTGTCTAAGATGGTGAATGGAGCTAAATGTCAATCCTTCTGAGCCCACGTCTCAGGGGTGTTGAGAGGGCCAAATGAATGAATGTTTGTAGGGCTTTAGTCCAGTGTCTATCCTGATCCATCAGAACCTGTGTCTGACAGGTTAAAATATTTTGAGTGTCATCATTGACTGTATGTGAAAGAACTTGGTAAACTTTAAAACGGTATAACATTGTGTGCATGCATGTGTATGTGTGTGAATCCCTATATCTATATCCTACCTCCCATCCCAGTCCCTAGTCTGACTTTTCCTATAAACCTTTCCATGGTTTTAGACATGTCCTTCTCTTGGCCTTCACTTATTTATCATTTATTTATCAGTAAAATCAGGTGGAATGCATGACCTCTAAACTCCCTTCAAGCTCTGGGAGTGGAAGGTTGAGTTGGCCGGCTAACTCCTGCATATGGTCCAGGCGTGCAGAGAACACACCTGCCTTGAGCTGGTGCTGAAGGCCTAGAGGCCAGGAGCCAGAGACGCTCCCAGGTAACAAATGCCAGGCTGAGTTAGGGAGTCAGGCAGGATTCCTTCTCTGCTCTGCCCTGTTTAGGTTCATCCTTCTGCCTTATGGCTGTCTTGCTCCAGGCATAACGAATCTCCAGATTGTCACTGTGTCAGAAGGGACCAGGAAAATCTAGCTTTGCTAGAAAAGCCAAGACCTTGAGGACACCTGCTGTGGCCTTACCAATGCTGGGATCACAGCTGGTCCACAAACTCCTCCTCTCTGCTGGATTTCTCTGCTTAGGACGATAGCCAAGTCGGAACCTGGCCCAGGATCAGCCCAACCCGGCTCACTTTCCTAGGGCTGAGGCTCGAGGCACTTTGTTTCTTTTGTTCTTTATGTCTTTGACTGCAAATTTCAAGCCTTGGCTAAATCAAAAGTATTGACATTTCTTAACAGCCTGGAAATTAATGGAGGTCATTTGGAAAGGGTGGAGACCCACAATGAAGGAGGTCTTATTTTCCCTCCTGCCAGTCACAGAGAGGAAGAGGGAGCAGTGTCAAGAAAGACCATAGGACAGAAGCCTTACTGCTAAAGCACTACTGATATCTAGAGCAGCTGTGTCTCCATTAGCAAGTTGCTTATTCTCTCTGAGCCTCCATTTCTTTATCTGTAGGATGAGCAGGATGGCTACCAAGGTTCTTTGTGTGTCTCACATTTTACAATTCTCTGAATCTCAGGATGATTAGCCCTGAGAGAGCATAAACAGCATATTTCAACAGTGGATATGAGCATCTGAAAAAAGTCTGATCAAAATGTCAAAGATGGAGGCAAAGATGAAGAAGAATGTGGGGGTAGGGGGGTAGGTGAGGAACTGGTCTGTGTGTCCTTGTCCTGAAATAATTCATTTACTATGTCATACAAGGAATTTAGGGGTATCTATGTTATGTTGTTCTTGGCACAAGGTTGAAGGCTAAAGAGCCAGACGGGAGATGCTCAGGGTAGGGAATGAAGACAGACCTGTGTGTCTTTGAGCCACTTACCTTAAACTGTACCTATTTTAGTTTCCTTAGCCAGAAAATGGGGATCCTGAGAGTGCCCCTGGTATAGGGTGTTGGTAAGGATTAAATAAGATGAGGTGTACAAAGTAGCTTGCACGGAGCCTCATACATAGCAGCCAATAGTGGCAGTAGATAATATTACTACCTAAGTTTTTATCCTCTATCTTGGATTATATGTCTCCAAGTAAGTAAAAGACAACTCTCAAGATATTCTGCTTGAATAGTACCTAGGTAGTACTCTAGGCCTTTTAACATTCATTTTGCTTCGTAGGAAAAAGAAAATCCCACCAATTCAGACCAAACTCAAGAGTATTTCCTCAAAGCGCGGTTGGAGGCAGCTCACTGCATGTGGATCACCTGTGCGCTTCCTGTGGCAGAGTCCTGAGCTTTCATTCTAATTAGAAACAGAAGTCTGATTCCGAGTCTCTGAGGGGAGCCCAGAAATAAACATGTTAGTCAAATCCTCAGATAAAGCTAAGAGCCAGGTTCTTAAGGAGCACAGGACCCTGCCACCCAATAGACAAGGCTGGTGCTTCTCAAACTTTAATGTATATAGGAATCTACGGAGAATCTTGTTAAAATGCAGATTCTGTTTCAGTAGGTGTATTAGTCAGGGTTCTTTATATAAATAGAACCGACAGAAAAAAAAAAGAACCGACAGGAAATATATACATTAGTAATATATGATACATATATATTAGTAAAATATAGTGCATATATAATATATGTATATATAATATTTGTGTGTATATATATACACATATATGTGTGTGTGTATATATATACACACATATATATATGTGTATATATATATGATGTAATATTATATTGGGTTCCGGAAAACCAGAGCTCTGAGGTCAGGAGAAGATGGACGTTCAAGTTCAAACAGGAAGAAAATCCAACCATACTCTGCCTTTTTGTTCTATTCAGGCCCTTAACAGATTGCATGAGGTCCACCCACTCTGGGGAGGGCAATCTGTTTTACTCAGCCATCCAATTCAAATATGAATATCTTCTGGAAGCACCAACAGACACATGCAGAAATAATTTTTTTAAGATTTTATTTATTCTTGAGAGACACAGAGAGGCAGAGACACAGGCAGAGGGAGAAGCAGGCTCCCTGCAGGGAGCTAGGTGCAGGACTTGATTCCAGGACCCCGGGATCACACTCTGAGTCGAAGGCAGTTGCTCAACTGCTGAGCCACCCAGGTGTCCCCTGGCTCTGTCAGAAATAATGTTTAACCAGATGTCTGGGCATGCTGTGGCCCATTCAAGTTGACACATAAAATTAACCATTAACGTAAAATTTCTGGGATGGGGCCAGAGATTCTGTATTTTGAACAAGCTCCCAGGGGACATTCATTCCGCTGGTCAATGGACCACACTTTTAATAGCAAGATTTTAGAGGCTCTGTAAGTGTGCTGGTCATGAAAATGCTCTTCATCAGACATTTCTAGCTCTGCTTTCTGGGCACATGATAGGATTCTATTTCCTGCCCTTCCCCCCTCTCCTCATAGTTGGGTGGGGCCAGATGTCTAGTTCTGGCTAATGAGAGTGAAAGATTAGTGTCACTTCTAGGACAGAGTATGTAGTTGCCCCTTCAAGATTCTCCAAAGCTCTTTTTCCTGTTGCCACAACCAAGGGCAATGTTTCAGATGGAGTCTGCTCCAGCAGATGACTCCCTGGGTGAGGATGGGATGGAGCCCAGCCCTCAGCCGACTGTGAGGACACATAGTGAGGATAAGACATAAGTGTTCATGGTTTTCGGTGATTGACATTTGGTTTGTTATTGCAGCATAACCTCGCCTATCCTGATGGATACACTCATCTAATCCCCATTTGACAAAAGAAGAAACCAAGTCCTGCACCTAGCTCCCTGCAGGGAGCCTGCTTCTCCCTCTGCCTGTGTCTCTGCCTCTCTGTGTCTCTCATGAATAAATAAATAACATCTTAAAAAAAATTATGAGGTCTGGAATGACTTGTCTGTGCTCTGACACCTCGCTCATGAAGTCTTAGTCTCTAACCTGACTCCCCATCTCCTTCTTTTTCTATCACTTACCAATGTCTCTACAACATGGGTCTCCCAGCATACCTTCTAGGCGCTTCTCACATATCATTTTGTTTCATCTTCACAGCAACAATTTAAGGCCAATGAATTATCAGCCCATTCTTTATGTGAAGAAGTGGAGGCCGGAGGTATAGCAAGTATATAGGATTTGAACCTATGACCATCTGATCCAAAGCACATATTCTTCCCATTACACCACCCTGCCTCAGAGATGCCAAAAGGTATTTTAATAATGGTAAACGCTTTACTCCAGGCAGTATTACCAATGCTTTAACTATTTTCATATTTATAACAGTCCTGTGCTGTATGTATTATCATCAAGAACATCTTCATTTATAGATAAGGATATTGAAGCACAGAGAATTTAATTTGTCCAGGGTCACACAGCTAATAAATGCGGGATCAGGATTCGAACCCAGGCAGCTAACTCCAGAGTCTATACTCATACACACTACACTTTGTTGCTGTGAGCAAAGCCCAAGCATATATCTATCTAATATGATATATATGTACACATGTGTTTGTCACTTATATGTATGAGTATATTGTCATACATGATTTTTATTTGCTTAGATTTGCAGAGTATTTTTTTTCTCTACTTGCAAGATTCTGCTACACAACTATTCCAAGTTGATTTCTTTTTTTAAAAATGTATTTATTTATTTATTTTAGAGAAAGAGTGCATGTGTGCATAAGTGGGGGGAGGGGCAGAGGGAAAGGGAGAGAGAATCCTCAAGCAGACTCCCCGCTGAGCACAGAGCTCAACTCAGGGCTCCATCCCAGGACCCTGAGATCATGACCTGAGCTGGAATCAAGAGCCAGCCATTTACCTGAGCCACCCAGGCAATCCTCAAGTTGATTTCTTATCCTAACTGCAGAGATTCAGGTATCCAGCACAATGTGATTAATAATTTTTCAACCTGGAAAAGAGAAAAGAACATTTCTTTTCAATGCTGAAAAAAATTACTTTATTTTTCACAAGCCTGGAAGGACCCAGCTGCCAAGAAGCCCTGGGACGCTGGGCCTCTTGCTCACTCTTCTCTTGTCTTTACACCTCTCAACCCTTTTCTTTGTTTGAGGGGATGTTTCTGCTTCAGGCTTGACTGCCTCCTGCCCCCTGCCTGCCACTCCTGGTATTCATGCAGAAGTCATTCTCAAGCCCTGGACAAAAGTTCCTTGTCCCCTAGGCTCCAAGCCTCCTTGTCACACACTCCCCGTACTTTTCAGGTACGTAAGACTCTGAGTCCTGGGAATCAGAGTCTGTCCTGCCAGAACATAAAGGAACCTTGATTCAGGACTTCAGAGCTGGGAGTGGAGAAGTCAGTGGGGTGATGCCGAGGGGTACCTAAACTTGGGGAAAAGCTGGGGGCTCTTGAGAGAAATAGCTGTTTCTGGGCTCCCTGACCTGAGGTGATACGATAGGCTTTCTTTCTGGCCCTGAAAATCTGTCACATGCAACTGTTTTGTTTCCTATCTCAGCACCACACTCACGTGTGCGTGCGCACGCGCACACACACACACACACACGAGAAAAGAATTAGGAAAATGCTTCATGTTGTAAGTGCTTGAAGTCAGAAGCAAGAAAGGCATTGCCAAGGCACTTCCTGGCTTGGTGCATGCGCAGGTGATGAAGGCACTGTTTAGGGAGGAACTGAGGTCTGGTGGACAAACATGGAGTTCTAACCACAGCCCAGTTATTAGTCCACAGGAAACATCCTGTTACTATTATAAAGATGAAGTGCTACTTCTTTTTTTTTTTTTTTTTTTGAAGAACTTTCTAAAAGTCTTCCTTTCCATTCTGATTCAGCTCAAGTCTGTGAGGCAGGAAGGTCTCAGGGCAGCCATGCCTGCAACATTAGCTAATCAGACTCCCAAGAAACATTCCATTCTGCTTAGGAGGGCTTTGGAGAAGGGTTTGCTCATGGTGGCTTTTAAAATAAACTGAGGGTTGCCAGGCTGAATGGACTCCCTGAGGGGCTAGTGACCTGGTTCCAGGCTGGTGCCCAGCAGGCTTGCCTCCTGGTGGGATGGTGAATGTATCATTAAACATGATTGGCTTTGCCTGTGCCCCATTCTTTGTGGCTGAAATAGGAAGTCTTGTAGCCTCTATTTCTTCCCATTTAAAATTGGAGAAACTGAGGTGCAGGAGAGTAATAATAATCGTAACAACCAACTCATAGAACACTTCATATTAGCTTATCTGTAAGCGGCAAGGGGAGGGGCATCGTGGCATAGTGGCAGGATAGATTTGGTTTCAGATCCTGGTTTTGCCACTCTGAAGCTGTGTGACCTTGTACAAGTAACTAAACCTTTCTGAGACTCCATTTCCTGGTTCGTAAAGCATTGATAATGATACCGATTCTGCAGGATTGTTGTAAGGAGTAGATATGATGGCTGCAAGGTACCTAGAGTAGTGCCTGGAACCTACGAGTTACCTGATCAGTGGTCTTTTTTTTTTTTTTTTTAAGATTTTTATTTATTTATTCATGAGAGACAGAGAGAGAGAGACAGAGAGAGACAGAGAGAGGGAGGCAGAGACACAGGCTGAGGGAGAAGCAGGCTACACGCCCAGAGCCCAACACGGGCCTTGATCCTGGGACTCCAGGATCATGCCCTGGGCCGAAGGCAGGCGCCAAACCTCTGAGCCACCCAGGGATCCCTGTGGTCTTTATTACACAATGCAGGCCAGCCATAGGATAAGTAGTGTCTTCCAACACTGCTTGACAGCAAGAATTACCCAAGGAACTGGTTAAAAACAGACTCCCAGGCCTCATCCCCTGCAGTCTATGGAGAGGCGTGGACTCTCTAGTCTAACAAGTCACTGGGTGATTCCTAGCAGGCGGTTTTGGAACACATCCAGGAACCCTCTAGTCCAACCTCTTAGTTTGGCTTTTTTGTCCTCTCTGCACCTGGCCCCATATTCAGTAAAACTTTCGCTTTTGCTTGATGGTGGACATGATTAAAAGGTCAACTATCATTATATATTCTCAAAGAGAATATGCCTTGAACATTATTGCACAGTAGATTTATGCTTGCAAAGCTATTTGCAAATGGAATTTGGTGTGTGTGTGTGAATAGAGAACAGGCATATATCTAATACCTTACTTTGCTATTTAAAGGAATGCATTCAACTAAATAAATATTATTTGAGTGACTCTCATATGCCGGGGATATAAGACGCAGGCCCTATCTTCAAGGGGCTACTTAGAGTCCTTTGAGGAAGATGGTCAGATAAACAGGCACTTACAACATTGTGGTTACATAAGGTTAGCACAGGAGCTGTGAGAGCATGGAAGGGGAAGTGCACTGGACTCGGGGTTGGGGCATCTGGGAAGTTCTAGGGGAAGTGACATCTGAAGGCGACACCTATACACTAGAATCTAGTCTCAAATCCTTTTGCAAAGTGAATGATCCTTCCTTAATTTATCCATGTGGAAAAATAAAGTTCCACATCATGGTAACCCTGGATACATTTATACAACCACACAGCTGCACAAATAGTGAGTTCCTGCTATGGGCAAGGCACAGAGTGAAGAGTTGCAGGGCAGCGAGGGCAACAAAGGCCCAATCCCTGCCCTCAGGGAGTTAACCCCACACCTCCTCAGGATTGACTTCGTTTCTCATAGAGGTCATTCAACCAGTGTGATTGTTGATGACTCAACAGGTAGTTTATTATTCAGGTCTTTTTAAAATTTATTTTTATTTTTATTATTCAGGTCTTAATTCCCTTTACTGAAAAGACTGTTTATTCTCTTTCATCATCATGTAGTAGGGAAATCCAGTTCCAACCAGCACTTAAACTCGCCCAAGAGAAAACCCAAGTGCACTTTGGAGTTCACAGCACTGCTTGCAGATCCAAGCCATGAAGCTGGGGAGGCCGGGATGGATCTTTAGGGTCCGTAGGGTCTGCATCTGGGGCAGCCCGCAGACCTGGCAGGTTCTATGGTAAGCCAAGCTTTCCTTCTCTCTGGGCCTCGTGGACACTAATGCCTTTCAAACCCCCTGTCTCTGCCCCAAGAAGGGAAAGAGGCAGGGAGGAACAGAATTCCTTGTGAATTATGAAAATTACATCACGCTTAAACAAAAGATAGCAAGGTGTTTCAGCCAGGAGATGAAGTCCCCACACGTTCTGTGCTTGTTTGTGTGTATGGTCTGGTAGGAGCTGCTTAGACCTTTAAAGTGAAGGTGTGTTGCCATCTTGCAGATGGGCACCCTAAGGTCCAAGAGGGGCCTGGCAGCAGTGTTGGACCCCTGGTGGTTTGCCACCCCCTAAGCTCATCTTTCAAAATCTCACCTGAATACCACTCTCCCTGCCTCCCGCCCCCCACAACCTCCCATTCCCTGCTTCTCAAAAGAACAAGCCTAAAGCATCTGCCTTCTGGTTTTTGCCAAGTTGCTCCCACTTCCTGAGACCCTGCCCCCCTCTATCTGCCTGGTGAAATTCAACCCATCCTTCAAAGCCCAGCTCAGGTGTCACCTCTCCTCCTGGTTGGAATTCATCTCTCCCTCCCCGGCGCTCCTTGGCTTGCCTCTTTCTCTCCTTACTTCTCCTAGGACAACTGGCTTAGCCTCCCAGATCCTGTTTTCTCCTTTGTGCGTGGGCACAGTAGTAGTAGTAACATCTACATTTGTCTCCATCCCCTCCCAGCTCGTGGTCTTCGATGATATGACGAAAGCTGCCAGAGGAGCGGACGCTTGCCGAGGCCCATTGTGTGTCCGGCCCGGCTTTCAGAGCTTTCTGCCCATTATCTCGTGTAGTTGTCAGTCGCGCCTCTCTCGCCGGTACTAGTATTATCTTCACTCCGCAGAAGGGGAGGCCCAGAGAGGGGAAATGCCCCCTCCGAGGTCACACAGCGCGGATGCCCAGCAGAGCCAGGTTTACCGTATGCCAGAGGGGGGTCCCGATCGCGACCCCTGCGCTCGTTCCTGCGGAGGGATGGGGGCGGGGAGCACACCGCGCACAGCGCGTCTCCTACGGTTTGGGGGTTCATTTACCCCCAAGCACACCCACCCGCCGGGTCACGCGGGCCTTCGCGGGGTCGTCGTCCATACGCAGGCCCGGCTGCGCCCGCGGCAGGGATCTCGGCCAACACCTAGTGAGCCCAACGCCGGGCCAGGCGGCGGAGCCGAGCCGGGGACGCTCGTACCGAGGGGTTCCGGCGCTGGAGCCGCCGAGCCGGTGCCGGGTCCGAGTCCCGAGTCCCAGGAATGCGGGAGGGCTGGGCGGAGCGGGCGGGCACGGCGGGGGCGCTTCCTCTGCCCGCCCGAGGGGAGCCGCCAGGGCGCGCGCTGGGCGCGCCCCCGCCCCCTCCCCGCCCGGCCGGCCCGCGGGGAGGGGGCGGGGGCGGGGGCGGGGGCCGTAGCGGGAGGGCGGCGAGGGGCCGCGGAGCTCGGCAGCCGCCGGGCCGGCCGGGCGGGAGGAAGCGATGAATATTCAGAGGGGGAGGGGAAGGGAGGGGGCCGGGCGCTCGCCGCGGCTCCCTGCAGCCCGAGCCGCATGACGCGCGGAGGAGGCAGCGGGAGCCGCCGGAGCCGCCGGAGCCGCCGGAGCCGGGATCGGGGCGCCGCGCGCCGGGGGTGGGCGCCGCTCGCTCCGCCCCGCGAAGCCCCTGCGCGCTCAGGGACGCGTCCCCCCCGCGGCAGCCGCGCCAGGCTCCGCGCTGTGGCCGCCGCCGCCGCCGCCGCCGCTGCCATGTCCCCGGGGAAGCCCGGGGCGGGCGGAGCGGGGACTAGGCGGACGGGCTGGGGGAGGAGGCGGAGGAGGCGGCGGCTGGAGGCGGCGACGCGGGCGCCCGGGCTGGGGCGCACGGCGGGGCCCGGCTCGCGCGTCCCGGGCACGTTCCAGGGCGCGCGGGGCATGAAGCGGGCGGCGCGGGAGGCGCGGCCGCCTCCGCGCTCGCCGGGGCTGCGCTGGGCGCTGCCGCCGCTGCTGCTGCTGTTGCGCCTGGGCCAGGTGAGCGGCTGGGTGGGCCCGGGCTCGGGCCCGGGCGGGCGCGGGCGCGGGCGCGGGGGCGGGCGCGGGGGGCATCCCCTGCACCTGCCCGGGTGTGCCGGGCCGCCGGGGTGCGGGGGAGGTGGCGGGGGCCCGAGAGCCGCGAGCCCCCTTCGCCGCAACCCCGCCGGCCTGGCGCAGGCCCCGGGGGGCGCGGGGCGGGATCCGGGGTGCGGGGGCCCGGGGCCTCCGGGCGGCTGTCCCCGCGCGGGCTGCGGGCCCCCTCGGGCCCGGCCCTCCTCGGAGCTGGCCACGTCTGGCCGGCGCGGGCCCGGCTAGTCCGCCCGCGGCGGCCGGAGGGGGCGTGTTGGCCAAGGGCTCGCGTCGCGGAGCGCGGCCGACCTCCGACCCGGCCTGCGGGGGCCCGAGGGGCCGGGCCGAAGGCAGCCGGGGCAGGCCGGGCGCGGGGCCCCCGGGCCGAGGGCACCGCTCCTGGGGGAAGTCCCCAGCCCCGCAGAGGTGGCCACTCGCCAGCGTTCGGCGAGGCGACCGTCCCCTCCCCTCCCCTCCCCTCCCCTCCCCTCCCCTCCCCTCCCCGCCCCTCCCCGGAGGAGCCGCTGGCTTCCCTGCGCGTTCATTTCGTGCTTTGTGGGCGCAGGCTCTCCCGCTCGGCGCCCTGCCCTGGTTGCTAGCTCGGCTTTCAGATCCGCTGTGCCTGGCGTTTGGGCGACAGACCTTTCTGAAAGCGCCGGTCCCCCTTCACGGTGTCCCCGTGCGGGGGGTGAGGCAGGGCAGCTGGGAGATGTCCCCGTGTCACCGATGGGGACCTTGAAGGGGAGGAGGGAGAGAGCAGAGTCACCCAGGAGCGAGGCAGGCGGCGTCGTCCTCGCAGCCTTCTCGCAGCCTGCTGGGGTCTTGCACCCGCCCCGTGGAAAGTGGCCTGCTGATGCCTGTGTTGTGCATGTTGTTAATGAAGACCTTGCTTGTTTTATGCAAACAGCAGCTCTAAGGAGGTGATGTTGGAAGCCTGGGAAATGAGTTATTGGCTGAGGATGGAACCTGGTTTCAGGAGAAACTTTTCAGGGCACGAATACAGGATTGTCTGAGAGCAGTAACATCAGCCTTCGAGCAGCAAAGAAGCCCGGCAGGCAGGATGAGAAGGGAGCTGGGGCCTGGGGGCTGCAGTAACTGTCAGCACCCAAGGAGTTGCTCTGGGTGCTGACACCCCTGCCCGGTTTTCTTCAGTAGACTTTGGAAGGCAATGTGACCTCCCCCTGCAGAGAATGCTGGGTTAGGTATATCAGAAGACTAGCTCTAGGGCCAGGCTTCAAGGCTGGACCTGCTCTTCAGTTTCTCATACCCTCTTTAACAGCATTGGGAGGGTGGGCTGACACCACCTTCCCTCAAGAATTGTTTGAGGAGCTTCCACTGGCCAGTGTCTGAAAGAGCTTTGTAAACATTAAAAGGTGTCCAGATGGGGTTACATTAAGGCGCAGTATGTATGCACTGTTTTCTCCCTGTCCCTGTAAGGATATTCATGGAGAGCAGTCTATGAGATTAAAAAAAAAAAAAAAAAAAAAAAAGGCCTCATAATTGAAGATCTCTTGTCCCAAAGTTTATACTAAAATATTTGATCCTCATTTATTTTTAGTTCAATTTGACACACATATATTTCTTATTATATTATGTTTTTACTTCGTCCATCGTGGTTGCTAGCTAGGCTTTCAATCAGTGAAAAAATGTCTGGGATAAATTGATTGCTTGCCCAAACCTTCCTTATATTTCAGTAGCAAATTGCTGCTCTGTGCTTGTCTTCTATTCAGTTATTTCCTTCCTCTCTAATGTGTTCTGTGGAAACTCAAGGGGACTCTTTTTATTTCTCGTTTTGGGATACATTATAAAATAGGAAATCTAAAAGGCTCTCTGAGAAAACATTTTCAAAATCCACAGTGGACAGTTCATTTCAATAGTGGATATTTCAGGGAATTTTTGAGCTAGGCCTGTCTTCCAAGATATTTCATTTTTTAAGGTGAGAATATTGAGGCCTGTTCATCAGGCTGAAGTCACCTGGCAAGACAGTAGAGGAGCTGGGGCTGGAACCTGTGTTGCCTCCCTCTGCATAGCATTTTCATGATGCTTTGTCTTTTTTCTTCTTTTGCCATGTTTTCACTTTGATGTTACTTTTAACTGTAGGCACAGCCCCCTCCTCACCGTGTACTCCCAAAACTGCGGGTGCAAATTGAAAATTTTCAAAATGGAGACGTATTTGAAATTGGAAGTCAGATTTGAGATTTCTAGAGTTTGTGCAATTAGGAAATGTGGGTGAAGATACCAGACTATACCTCCCTAACATTTGATTGGTTTTCTGAAGCTTGGATACTATGTATGTGTGTGTCTTAAATGGAATCAACTGTAGCAGGTTAAAAAAAATGGACAAGTCACAGAAAAGACACAACACTGTGAGGGAATTCATGAGGATGGGTGTGGAAGCTGGAAAGCAGAGATGCTGGAAGATTCAGTGCTTAGTAGGGCCGGAAACGCCATGTTTGACCCTGGCATCTCATTCCCCTTCTCCAGGACAGGAAGGATGGTCAGAGATGATTCCAGCATGAGGACTGTGCTAGTTGCAATGTCTGACTCCACCCATTGTCGTAGCATTTTTTGCACACTAATTTTGGTTTATGTGTATGTTTTAGGCAATGTGACCGAGCAGCAGTCCTGTCCTCCTGCCCCCCCCTTGCCTCTTTTTCTTGGAAAATACAGTCCTGACAGATTCTTTTAAGAAATAGCTTCATAGCGGGCTGCTTTAAAATGGGGGTGGTGGTGGTGGAAAAAGCTGGTGACTGATAGCTGTCTTGTTGGTCTTACAGTATTTTGGATTTGCTTTTTCTTTGCCTTCTTGTTTCCTGGGGGATAATAACCGTTTGTGTCTGTGATCTATAATAGCTAATCCTTGGGTCTCCTTACCTACCTGCTTCACCCAGACTACAAAAAATATTTTGACTCCTCTTTAAATTGCTTGTTAAATTCTCAGATGGGTGACTTTAAATATTTTTGTTTTGCTTCAGAACAACAACGGAAAAACCAAATGATTATGCTTTGTTGGCAGACAGTTTAAGAAAACAGAGCAGACTGGTTTACGGTTAGACTGTGACTTTGAGTTGATTTCAAGTTGAGCCCTACGACGAAGAACAACCACGGGTCCCCAAGCTTTCCCGAGGGGAGAGAATCCTGGCTCCCGAGTGAGCAATTTCGGTCAGCAAAGAGGTTATTTAGCTCCTAAAAGTAATTTTTGCTTGGGGCTGAGGCCGAGGTAGAGTTGCTGAGTGACTGAAGCCCTGGGTTCAGCCAGCACATTGTCTGCAATTACTGCTTCATCCATTCGCTGCTTGGCCAGGGGAATTTATTTTGAGTGCAGGCTAAGAGGCAATTTTCTGTGTATTTCCTTTTGAGCCTTACGCTGCTGGTAATATTATAATTAGTAGCTAACATTATCTGTGGCAGGTACTGAGCTAAGGGTTTGACCACACCATCTCCTTTGACCATTTCAGAAATACTGAAAGGTCAGTGCTGTTATGTTCCCATTTTATTTGATAGAAAACTGAGGTTCCAGCCTCCCCAACGATTCATAACTAGTATGTGGTCGAGTCGGGTCTGATACCTTCCGTCCCTGTTTACTGTCCCGTGCTGCACCAAATCATGTAGGTTAGAGAAAATCTTCAGTCTGCAAGTAAGAGATGAGGTGGTGAAGAGCAGGCTTGTGGGTTCTGAACCCCAGTGGGGCAGGGAGGTTATTTATTTATTTATTTATTTTTGCATTTATTCTGTGAAGAATTTACTCCTGGGCCGTAAGTTTTGTTTCTTCAGTTTCTTCTGGGATATCTTTTTCTTCTGTGCAACCTCCTCTTCTGGTTTAGGAATAATATGCTCTTCTTCAGTAAGAATCATCTCGATGTGGCAGGGAGAGCTCATGTATAGGTTAATCCAGCCACGAGCCCTGTAAGTTCTACGTCACATCTTGGGGACATTGTTTACCTGGATGTGCTCAATGACCAGAGACTCTACATCTAAACCCTTAAGTTCAGCATTACTCTGCATTTTTAAGCATGTGCACCGACCCTGTGTCCAGCCCCACTGTTTGGCCTGTGCACACCTACCAACTCCACCATTGTAGCTTCTCTGCATCCTGTGCTCTATAGGATTTGCTCCATTTGTGACACGGGCAACCCAGGTAACTCTTTCCTGCTCCTATGGCTTTGGGGGCCTGAGTCTTACTGGAGACAGGGTCCAGAGTGGAAAGGCATGGGTTCAGGTCCTCGCTCTGCCACTTAGTAGCTGCATAAACTTGGGCAAGTCCCTTAACCTCTGTGACTTCTCATTTCCTTATCTGGAAAATGGGACCAACACTTCCTGCTTCACTCGGCTGTTGAGAGGATCAAATGTGATACAGAAGAGGAACTGCCATATAAAATCTAAGGCACGATTCTAAGGTGTGGCCGCTGCTGTTATTGGGGGAGAAGAAGTGGTGCTTCATATCATTAGTTCATCCACCAAATACTTAGCAAGCATTGCTCACAGAGTGGCACCTGCGGGCATGCAAGATGAACTCATGCAAGATGAACATCACAAAACGTTTTTTTTTTTTTTTTTTGATGTTAAGAATTATTTATTTTAGGGGTGTTAGTAAAAAAAAAAAAACAAAAAACAGTAAGTTGTCTATCATGTGCATGATTTTAAGGTAGAGTGAGGTTAAATGTAGTGTCATGGTATATAAATTTATGTTTAATAAAAGGTTGATCCAAAGGAAAATATTGGGTAAATAATTATGAAAGAATGATACGGTCATGGCAAACTCGTCAAGGTGAAAGAGTGCTTAAGTTTGGGACATCCTGGGGACATAGCAGGCAGCCTGCCTTCGTGATTTCCCGACCTTGGGAGTGAAATGTTGCTCTGACCACCCCGAGCTAACCAGTCACAGTTGTGACACAGGCTGTGTGTGTGATGTCCTTCTTGTCCACCTCCTTCCCCCTCCCAGAGATGAGTGGGGCCAGAGGGTCTCTAAGTCAAGGTCTGGCAGCGGCAGGTATCACAGACTTTTGTTACCACCTCCTATGGCTTCCTAGTGGCTTTTCTGGTGACCCCTCAGAGGACAGGAGCTGTAGGAAATTTGTTATTACTTCCTTATTAGTGATAGCTGTAGTTATCCTATTGTCTTGGAATTTTCATGGCATGTAAATGCCTGGGTGGGGAGGGCTGGTGGGACTGAGACAGTGGATTAGGGGGCATTTTGAAAGCGAAGTAGTGTCAGCTCCCACAGAAGGTCTAATTTTAAACATGCAAATAATTTTCAGTTCCACTTTTCCTTCTTCCTGTTGGAGAAAAGCTGTACCCTGTTGCCATTTCTGAGTCTCCAGCAGACAATGTCGCCATTATGCTCCAAACTATCTCCTTTTCCAGGGAAGGGATAGGTGGTGGTTTTCTGGGTGCCTGTGCTGGGCCCCAGGCCAGTGTTATTTCATGGCTTCTGGGTAAATAAGTGAGTGAATATTAAAACTTAGCACTGGGATGCCTAGGTGGCTCAGTGGTTGAGTGTCTGTCTTCGGCTCAGGGCGTGATTCCAGGGTCCTGGGTTCGAGTTCTGCATTGGGCTCCCTTGCAGGGAGCCTGCTTCTCTGTTTGCCTATGTCTCTGCCTCTGTCTGTGTGTCTCTCATGAATAAATAAATAAAAACTTAAAAAAAAAAACCAACAAAACAAACAAAACAAAACAAAACCTTAGCACCAGTGTGGAGTCAATAACACGGTTCTTAATCTTAATCTTTTTGGGGTGGGGAGGTGAGTATAAGACCCTTACAGAGTATGTGAAAGGGAAGCATCCTGTCCCCACAAGAAAAGCACATATTTACAACTCTGTATCCAATTTCAGGGGTTTTACAGACTCTTTGAAACAGCCTATGATTCTCAGGTTAAAAACCCTCCAATCTAAAACTGTATGTTAGAAAAATATCAATTTTCTTCAAAGGCAATAGCTGTGGGTATCCTTGTTTCCTTCCAGGAAGAAAAATGTTTCTTTATAATGTATACAAGTATCTATATTCATCTTTTAAAGAAGTTATATTGAAGAAAACTGTATGTGTACATTGTAGTCTATTTACCTTTTTGGTTTACTTTGTTATTTTAGAGATTATCTAATACCTGTACATACAGCTTTAACTCATTTTTTTTTTTTTTTTAATGACTGCCTAGGATTCTGATGTGTGAATTTACTGTGATTTATTTGACCATTCCGCTATCACTGGGGACTTTAAATGTTCTTAGTGTCTCCCCCACACCAGCCTTTTACAAATCATGCTTCAGAGAATGTCTTTGGTGCATATTTCTTGTCACTTTCACAAGGATATCCGTAAGATAAATTTCTCATTTTAGGATTGCTGCTTTAGAGGGTACATGCATTTAAAATTTGATAGCTATTGTTAATTTGTTCTCCAGAAACATTGCCCCAGTTTGTGCCTGTACCGACCCACAAGTTTGAGAACTGAGGATTGTTGAATTTTTATTTTTTTAAAGGTTAAAAACATTTTTTTGGGGGGCAGCCTGGGTGGCTCAGCGGTTTAGCGCCGCCTTCAGCCCCGGGCCTGATCCTGGGGACCTGGGATCGAGTTCTGGGTCAGGCTCCCTGCATGGAGCCTGCTTCTCCCTCTGTCTGTGTCTCTACCTCTCTCTCTCTCTCTCTCTCTCTCTCTCTGTGTGTGTATCTCTCATGAATAAATAAGTAAAATCTTAAAAAAAAATTTTTTTTAAAGTAACTTCTACACCCAGTGTGGGGCTCAAACTTAGAACCCAGAGATTAAGAGTTGTATGCTCTACCGACTGAGCCATCCAGGTGCCCTAGGGATTATTAAATTTTTAAATGTGTGCTAGTCTGAGAGGTGAAAAATTGTATCCTGTTATTTTTATTTATATCTTTGAGTTAGTTGAATATTTTTTCTTATGTTTTGGACCACCTGCATTCCTTCTTTCCTTCCTCTCTTTTCTTTACCTTTTTTTATTAACCTCCCTCTCATTAAAAAAAAAAAAAAGATTGCCATTTTGTTATTGATTTGTCTAAGTTCTTTCTTTCTTTCTTTCTTTTTTTTATTTTTATTTTTTAAATTTTTATTTATTTATGATAGTCACAGAGAGAGAGAGAGGCAGAGACACAGGCAGAGGGAGAAGCAGGCTCCATGCACCGGGAGCCCGACGTGGGATTCGATCCCGGGTCTCCAGGATCGCGCCCTGGGCCAAAGGCAGGCGCCAAACCGCTGTGCCACCCAGGGATCCCCTCTTTCTTTCTTTTTTTTTTTTTTTTTTGTCTAACCTCTTTGGAAATTAAAGAAGTTAGTCCCTTGGCTCTCATTTGTGTTAGAAATATGTATATTTTCTTATTTATTTATTTATTTATTTATTTATTTATTTATTTATTTATTTAAAATATTTAATTTATTTATTCATGAGAGACACAGAGGCAGAGACACAGGCAGAGGGAGAAGCAGGCTCCCTGCAGGGAGCCCAATGCAGGACTCGATCCTGGGACCCCAGGATCACGCCCTGGGCCAAAGGCAGATGCTCAACCGCTGAGCCATCCAGGGATCCGCTTTTCTAACTATTTTAGATGTGGCCCTGTTCTTTAGGGATTCAGAGATAAGTAAGATCCCTGGATGGTGGGGAGAGTATACAGTTTGGAACCAGACTGCCTAGTTGGAACCCTGGCTCTCCCACCTAGCTAGCTGTGATCTTGGGCAGGTGCCTTAACCTTTCTGATCCTTAGTGTTTACATTTCTAAAATCCTAATAATAATAGTAGTACTTCTCACACAGGGTAGTGGGATAAGTTGAGATTTCATTATGTTAAAGTTCCTTGTAAGTAGATACAGAAATATAAGGACAATATTTAATAAAATATTCCATTTACTCAAGAGTTAGATTTTAAAGTTAGGGCACAAGGCTATAATTATTATTTGTCAAAAATTGTGCTGCAGAATCTTTTAAATTGGATTTAAGAGGTTAAATCCACAATAGAATGTGTACATATACACATATACATATATATGTATTAAAATGTATAATATGGAACGGTGTAGGCTTCCCTGATGGCACAATTTCAGTTACATATCTTGGGATGCTTGGGTGGCTCATTCGGTTAAGTGTCTGACTCTTGGTTTCAGCTCAGGTCATGTTCTCAGGGTTGTGAGATCAAGCCCTGTGTCGGGCTCCACTCTCAACTGGGAGTCTGCTTGAGATTCTCTCTCTCCCTCTCCCTCTGCCCCTTCTCTGCTTACACGGTTTCTCTCTCAAATAAATAAATCTTAAAAAAATTACATTTCTTGTTGGACAGCAAATATAATTGAGTTAATATAGGTTAAATGACTATGAGCTCTGACTAAAGACTGGCCAATGTGGTCTTGGCCCCAAAAGAGTATAGGAATATCTACTATGTCTCTTAAAAAACAGAGTTCTCCTTGCATTGACTTGAGTATTTCTCTTTATTTTGTGACTTGGCCAGCTCTGACTGCGGCTGCCTTCTGTCTCTGGGTGCATTTTCTGTAGGGCCAAGAGGAGTAATTTAATGCCACCCACTGAAAGGAAAGACATAAACCTTCGTTCTAATTGCAGGAGATGGGAAACCAAGGGAATCTGTCCCCACCATGCCACTCGTTTCTATGGCAGCAAGGTGATCCTGCGTTTCCGGCTCCTGACCAAAGGGTTACCTTCTTTTCATGTCCTGTGTCACGGGGATTCTTCGTTCCCCACTGACAGTGGCCCATGCTGGTGGTCCTGTTCCCAAGCCCAGAGATGGGGATCGCTGCGGGGAGGTGGTTGTGGGTGTGGAGGGAACCTGCTGCTCAGAGCTTTGAGCACTGGCTTGGAGCCAGGCAGACCTGACTCCTCTAACAGTTCTAATGCTCTGAGCTTCACTTGTTCTCATCTGGAAAATGGGGACAACAAAAATATGGACTAAATGCATCCACACAACAAGTTCTTAGCATGAAATAAACCTTCAAAAGATGCTGGCTGTTGTCTTATCCTCTTATTTGTCTGGGGGTACTGGCATAAATTAGCACTTCAAAAGATTTTAAAAATCTTGTTTACCTTATAAGCTGTAAAGCCCTTCAGCATATATGAGCTCACAACATTCCTATGAATTTGTCATTGTCATTCCCACTTCAGATGTGGCTCCATCTGTCTCTAAGTGACTTGTCCAATTCAGGCATCACCTGTTTTTTGCACATAGCGTAGCCTCATTGTAAAAAGTAATTGAATTTAGAATCAGAGTACAAGAGGCACATTGGGCAGGTGAGTCCTGTCATGTGACTCATACATACTTTTAGGTCAAACCACATGAAATACTGGTCCTTTGAATATTGGCACTCATACACGGTTCCACCTAATATGATCCAGAGCACGTGCGAAGTTTGGCAAACCAAAACATAGATATATCTGCTGGAAAGTGGTCTGTTTAAAACCCTGGGCCATAAAACCAATTTAGTGTTATGAGCTGTGTTAAAAAAATGACAGACCAGAAATTTTCAGGGTTTACTGCATGTAGAAAGGGTCAGTGTTGCAGCATGAAATTTGTTTCAGTTACATACACTTTGTGCATATGTGTGCTGAAGTGCACAGAAAACTAATTTCTTATTGTGGCTTTAGGCATTGTCAAAAAACCTGGAAGCTGCTATTATAGGCAATTGAGTGGCGGAAGATGTGGGGGAGGGGTAGAGGTGGCTTTTGTTTTCAGAGACAGTGGAAAAGCAGTGTAAAGTCCCCAATTATGCACTGTAAGTGCCCCCATGTGTAGCTGAACACTCTCACAGTGGCTGGTGCAGGAGGGACCAGGTTTCAGGGAGATCCCTAGGAAGGGAGCGGGTCCGCTGAAAGCTGAGGAGGCCTGCTCTTAAGTAGCTGCCCTTCTGGAAACTTCAGAGGGGCCACATCTGAAGAACAGCTCTGTAGAACAAGCTATTGGCTATGGTTTGTGTTCTTTGGTTAATGGGTTAGAGCAAATGCTTCCTGCCTACCCTGTCCTGTACTCTGAGAACTTGGGAGCAGATCTCAGGGGGTCTGAGGTTCTGAGGGATCAGCCATCTGATGAGGAGTGAGGGACTCACCCTTGGCCCTGCCTGGCCTCACAGCCCAGAATTTTTACCTCCAGGTTGTGATACCCTCGCTCTACTCATACCGATTGGCAGGGGACTCATGCTTATCCTTTGGGGGCCCTTAGACCCCAGTTGGCTGGAGGATTCTGATCCAGAGTTGGTTGATTTAATTCCTGTGTGAGTCAGTTCAGGTTTTTTTTTTTTTTTTTTTTTAATAATAAAAGAGAGAGAGAGAGAGAGAAACAGAGAAACATAAAGAAGAAAGCAAAATTACCTGTAGTCTCCACTCCTCTAAACTATTTCGATCATGATTTTTCTTATTTATGTATTATTTCCTTCCTTCCTTCCTTCCTTCCTTCCTTCTTCCTTCCTTTCCTTCCTTTCCTTCCTTTCCTTCCTTTCCTTCCTTTCCTTCCTTCCTTCCTTCCTTCTCTTTCTTCCTTCTTCCCTCTCCCTCCCTTCTTTACTTCTCATCCATCCATCCATCCATCCATCCATCCATCCATCCATCCATCTTAAAATAGGATTACCTGCTACACACATTTTGTAACTTACATTTTTCGTGTGTGTGTGTGTGTGTGTGTGTATTACAATTGGGGATGGGGGGCAAATGTATCCCTGGGGGTACCTCAGAAAGCTGCAGTGTGAACATGAGGCTTTTTCCTGGAGAGCCACTGTTACCAAGTGGGAAGTATTTTGAAATATTCTTTGGAAACAAACAAATATGGACATACTATAGATTAGATACCAAATTTGCATCCAGAATGTTTTCAGCAAATACAGGAGACCACAAAGAAATCTCCAGTTTCTGGGGATGTGAGTTCACTCTCCTGTCTATACTTGGGGGCAGTTTGTGGCAGTATGTGGAGTAGTGATAATATGTTGCAAACATTTTCCCTTGCCAGTAGATGTTCTTTTCTTGGCTACCTTTTAGCTGTTGTATTCTACTGTGCTATACTGTCCCTTATCTTGTTTCTCCTGTGATTAATCTTCTAGTTTGTTTTTGACATTTTTCTGCACTATGAACACTATTCAAATGACTCTGTGATTCAGTCTCTGAACACATCCCTGATGATAATCTTCAGATAAATCGAGATTGTAGAAATAACAATAGGTACCATAGATTGAATATTGATTATGAAGTATCGACAGTGCTTTTTTATGAATTAACTTGTGTAATCCTATGATGTAGGTACAGGGAAGGAAACTGAGGCCCAGAGAATTGTAATCTGGTCTATGGCCATATACCTCAACCAGCTGGTTGTGGGCTTCTTTGAGGGCACAAGAGTGGAGCCAGACAGGATTGCCTACATGCGTTGGGGCATGTTTGAGTCTCCTGGAAGGACAGTTGGACTTGAGGGCTGTTTTCAATGTAGGAGGGCCATCTTCTGTGGGATGGGTGCTGCCCAGAGTTATGACATAGCAGAAGTAAATTACTTCCCAAAGCCACGAAAGATAAGAATATCTTTGGTATGGATTTTAGATTCTGGAACCATATGTGATAAAGACTTCCTGAAACTTTGTGGCTTTGGCCCCAATCAAATGAATGATATCATGGTATCTTTGGAGTCTTGGTCTTCCTGTGTGGATGAGTTAAAGTTTCATAGAGCTTGAACTTGGGCGTGGATGATGTGACCTCAGAGCATCCTGTAAGAAGAGGAGCATGGCCTTTGGTATCAGCAGAGGCATTGATCCAAATCCACACTCTTTTCCTGCACCATGTGACCCTGCTGTCTGGGTCCTTAAGCTTCTTGGAATCTGTTGTGTCATTTGGAAAGCGGTAATGATTGCCAGGCCATGAGTTATTAGTGTTCAGCGAGGGAAGGTGTATAAGGCACCCAGTCCAGTTTGTAGCACTTAGTCTACCCCCAATTTAACCCTCTTTATTAACACCATCTCCTGACTTTGGGGCAGCAGTTCCCATGTTCCTGAGGTTTGAGGAGACCTTCTCTGAAGGTGTTCAACTTTTGTGAGCCTTGATGCCTGGGAGTATTATCTAAAGTGGGCACCAAATCCCACTGCATGAAGAGGAGTTATACGGGATGTAGGCGTGAGAGCTCTTCCTTAAGACACGTTGGCCTGTCTGAAGATGCTCTCCTATACTCTGAATCATAACTCTCTAGAAGAGAATGATGTTAGTTAAGGTAGAGCTGGAGATCGAGAGACAGAGAGAGAGAGAGCGCGCAAGAGAAGGAGAGAGGGAGATATCCTATACAACCAACCAAAGCCAGACTTCCCTGGAGGAGAATAATGGTCTTGCTTGCCATTTCTCCCTGCTGGTGAGGCCATCCCACCAGGAATTCTTTTCTAAGCACTAACCACATCTTTCATCTCTAGCACTCACCAGCCTAGCTCATCTCTCTTCCATTGCTATACACCTGCTACATAATATAGCTTGGCCTCACCATCAGATACTTATCTGACTTCATGCCTCAACCTGTGTCTCACACTCATCTCATCTTGCAAACCACTCTCCCCAAAACCTCCTCTTCCTTTGTTTTCTGGTCTTGCATTCTCATTAGAGTTTAGACTCGATACTGAAATTATTTTCATAGCTCACAGACCTGGGCTTCTATGGTCTATGAAAGCAGTGATAACCTCTGGTTTGGCTTCCTGGTATCTGGCTACTGGGAATCTGTTCCTATGATAGTGGATATCAGACAGCATGAAGTCACCTTTGTTGATAGTCTTACTCTGGACTTGTTCGTGGGACTGAGTGGCAGTATCGTGCAGTGGTTAAAACCTAGGGCTTTGGAGCCAGATGCCTGGTGGGGAATTCCTTATTTCACTTTGACCCTGTTAGAACCTTTCTGTGCCTCAGTTTTCTTGACTATAAAATATGATGATATGACTTAGCTCTAGGGTTGTTATAGGAAGTACATAAAGTTTGTATCACAAAGAATTATTCAGCACAAGTGTAAATCAATTGAAGAAGAGGAAGAGGAACATAGATGTACTGGGGTAGGGGGTAAGACTCAGCCCCTCAGCCTCTTTCTGACCATGAACTTTGCCACCAGTCTTGATTTCTTTTGGAAGCTGTGCATGCAGCACTTAGCCTCTGCTCTCTCCTGGAATCTGGCATTTTGGCTTTGTAACTTGTCTAATAGTGTGGTTGGGGTGAGTGGGGACTTCTTTGCCTTCAGAATAGGGTTTTCTATGTCAGCACTATTGGTGCTTGGGGCCCCTTAATTCATTGTTTTGGGGACTGTCCTGGGCACTGTAGGATGTTTAGTGGCATCACTGCCTCTGCTAGATGCACCCCTTCTCCCAACACACACACTTGTAGTAGTGAAAATTTTCTCCAGGTATCGCCAACTGTCTCATGAGGGTGAATGTGTCCTGGTTGAGAACCGCTGCTTTGGGCAATGCCTGTGTTGAAGTAAAGGTACAGGTTGCCTGTGCCTGGTGGTCTCAGCAGCAGGGACTGGCTGTCCTTCCAATTCCATGCGATCCTGTTGGTAACTGACTTCCTCTTCCAGTGAGACGGTAGGGATGAACTAACCAGAGCTTTTCTAGATGTGCCAAATGGCCAGGTCTCAAAAGGCGATTCACATCTGATTCCCTGCTTGTTCGGGGAGTACTTTTTAGGGATACTGTGGGAGAGTGAGCACTGTGCAAGGAGTCTCGGCACTTGGGTGTTGATTCCAATGCACCATTTCTCCCTGTGTCCTCAGCCTCAGTTTCCTCTCTGCAAAATGGGGATAATAGACATTACTCCCATCCTCTCCAGGGTGAGAAAGGAAGCCAGTGTGAATATGGTATGCGTGCTGCTGGGGATGTGAGGTTGAGGGAAAGGCTCAAATGTGCCAAGTTCCACACAAGAGATAGACCCAGTCAAAGGGAGATCCCATTACAAAGAGATTCACTGCCAAGTTCCCCCTCCTGCCAGCTCCCTGGAGCAATTTGCAGCTTTTAGAGTGTTTAGAGGCCCCAGGGCATAAACCTAGAGATAATGCTGTCCGAGCCAGAGCCAGAGAGACCCGCAGGAATGAGGCAGGAGGAGAAACCCACTTAAACTTCTGCAGTCATGCTGGCCGGTCAGCTGCGAGGAGGGTTGGCTTTCAGGAAATGCGACGTGCACACAACTTTTTGGGGAAGACATCACTTTGGGAAGCCAGTAAAGTCCTCCCAACTCTGTGTTGGTCAGACCTGGTCTGGACACACTGTTGCCTGGGGCTCCATTTTCTTTTACCCAGATTCCAGCCAGTTATTCTGAGATGTGCACTGCGCTGTCATGCACTGTGTGCCGGGCCCTCATTTCACCCTCACGGTGACCGGTGATTGTGTCTGTTCTAGAGAGGAGGTTACAAAGGGACTTGCCCAGAGCTAGGGATGCAGCTGCTCCATGATCTTGCTTCTGTTGCTTTGGGATCAACAGCAACATATTGCTTTCAAAGGCCTGAATTTTCTCATGTGCCAAATGGAGAAAATAAACACCTCAGGGATTTGTGATCAAGATTCCACAAAAAAAAGTATGGGGAGCCCCCCAGCATGGTGCCTGGCATACAGAGAGTGTCCTATACAGGGGCAGCTATCCCTGATAGCACAGGACACCTGCTTTGATGATTTTTTTCCGGAACAACACTGGCTTACCCTGATCTGTCCTGTGGTCTATAGGGCCGGAAAATGTTTGGGGGTGCAGCTGCCTGGGGCGGATGTCACCTGAGCAGGACAAAGAGTCTGAGAGTCAGGAAGTAAAGCAAAACCTGCCCTCAGGGATGGAACGTGTGATCTCACAGTCTGGCCTCCAACCAGCTGAGCTCATGGCCATGCAACTTGGTAGTTAATCATTACCGGTAAGAAGATAAAAAGGATCGTTGCCTCCAAGAAATGCCAGAGTGAGAAAGGACCTCTGGGACATTAGGCCAGGGAGGACAAATGGGTTCCAGTTTGTTGAGAGTGGCTGCTTGGGGTCCTGCATAGAAGGGAGTGTCCAACCACAGGAGATGGCCTTGCTCAGCAGGAGAGGGTGCTGGGATCAACTGGCAATGTCTGCCCTGGCCTGGAGAAAGGCGAGGGGTGGTGTACATGCTTAAGACTGGCTCACTGGAGGGTCACTTCGAGAGTCATAAAACCACAAAAATCTCTTTTGGGAAAGATCTTTTAAGGGTGTCCGATTCTTGAAATTCATCTCTGGGAAATTGAGTTTTGCTTGGTTGTCCTTGGTGAGCAGGAACTTGCTATGCCCAAAAGGCAACACATTGTGTCTTTGGGCACTTCTCCTGGTCAGCACCTACACCCCTGAGGGGAGGGGGAAGAAGGCCTTAGAAGCCCCTCTAAGTGGGCCCTTCCCAACCATGGCTCCACCTGGGGAGCTTTTAGGAAATATTGATTGGAGGTCCGCACTCTTGAGTAGTGGGATTTGAGTATCCCCAGCATTGTTCATTATTGTTTTTCTTCTCAAATTCCTTACATGATGTTAATGTGTAGCCTGGACTGAGAACTCCTGAGACCTTTTTTTTTTTTTTTTTTTTGCTTTGTTTTTTTTTTTGTTTGGAAACAGGCCCAGAAGAGGCACGATTATCTGGAGTTATGGAGGATTGGCAGCACAAGGACAGGGAAACCCAGAGAGAAGGACCCTTTATGAAGCACCAGCCCCTTTTGAGGCTCTTTAACTTTCACACCAAGACTCTTCTTGTCCCACAAAGTCACGTTATTCCACTGCTTGAAGCCCTCTGTGGTTTCGTGTCACACTTACCAACCCAGGTGGTAGCCAGCAAGGCCTTGAACCTCAGCTCTGGTTGTGAGCAGACCCCTCCCTCCCCTCTGACCTCATCTCATCCACCCACCCCATCTTATCCTCCTCTTGCCCCACTCCTGTCACCGTCATGCTGTGGACATGGGACCTGCCCTGTGGGCTCCCTCACAGGCACTTGGTGTGGCTGTCCCCACATCCTTCTGGCTGTTCCTCTGGTCCTGGCTCAGACCTCTCTCTTCCAGGATCCTACCTTGTTTCCTCTGTCCTTATTGCTGCCCGAAACTCATTATTTCACTGTTCTATTTGCTCCCTGCCCTGGAATCTGAACTTCAGGAGGTGAGGACCTGTCTGTGTGGTTCTCTGCTCTGTCCTTCATACTTGGACTAGAGCCTGTCTCACAAAGATGTTTGTTGAAGGCTTGGATTGAAAGAGTGACCCTGACCCAAAGCTAGTATTTTCCCCAAGTTACAACTACAGAATTCAGGTTTATTACCTTCTAGTTCTATATTTCCAGTTATAATCTTTTTATCTTTTGCCATGATAGCCCAATGTGTGTGTGTGTGTGTGTGTGTGTGTGTGTGTGTGAAAATCATAGTAATCCTTGGAAAACCCTAGTGAAAAGAATATAGATGTACAGATTTTTTTTAAGTTATCTCTATGCCCAGTGTAGGGCTTGAACTCAGGACCCCAAGATTGCCAGTTGCATGCTCTACTGACTGAGCCAGCCAGGTTCGCCCAAAAGAACACAGATTTTGAAGTCCTTTGGACTTGTGTTTAAGTCCCAGCACTGCCTCTTACTAGCTATGTGATATTGGGAATTTTCTGAATCTCTCTGAGGCCCAGTTTTTTTTCCTTTTCCTTTTTCCTTTTTCCTCTTTCTTTTTCTTTCTTTCTTTCTTTCTTTCTTTCTTTCTTTCTTTCTTTCTTTCTTTCTTTCTTTCTTTCTTTCTTTTAAAATATTTTATTTACTTATTTATGAGAGACATACAGAGAGAGGCAGAGACATAGGCAGAGGGAGAAGCAGGCTCCTGGGGGGAGCCCAGTGTGGGACTCAATCCTAGAACCTGGGGATCATGACCTGAGCCAAAGGCAGACTCTCAACCACTGAGCCACCCAGGGGCCCCAAGGCCTGGTTTTTCTTGTCTGCAAAATGGAATCGTGATACTGATGATTAGCAGAGACTGAATGCTTCTCATGTGCTAAGTGCTTTATGTGTTTCCACTGAGTGAGTCCTCCGAACCACCTGATGAAGTGGTTCTCTTTTCTTTTTTATTTTATAGGAGACAAAAATGAGGTTCAGAAAGGTTAAGCATCCAGCCTGAGGTCACATAGCTAATGAATCAAGGAGCCAGGTTCAAGTTTTGGCAAGTTGGTTCCAGAATCAGGCTGTTAGGAATTTATGAAATCGTGCCCTAGTGGCCCCAGAACAGGTGGTGGTGCAGAGATGCTCAGGAAACATTAGTTACCCCTCCCCCTTGGTCTTTACTCCTACAATGACATTTAACTTATCATTTTGTTTTCAAGTTGGTGACAAAAGTACCCATTTCCTGTGTGCTGGAGGTGCTCACTTCCAGACACAGTTTCTGTTGATGGGACCTCAGGGTGTACATTTTGCAGGCCCCGAGAGGTGTGCACGGTGTGTTGGGCCCTGGCATTCACAGGGTGTGGGTGAACAAGTGCATTTTCCCATTTACAACATTTCTGCCTCAAATACCTAGCAAGTGCCACGTTTAGTAACACAGTGAAAACAATAATTCTTGGTCCTGGTGCCTCAGCTCATCAACCCTTCATTTTCTGTGCCTGGTTACCTGTGGTGAGGAGGGGGCAGAGGGCTTTGCTGGCCTGTGATCCTTAAATTGGAGGTGTAGATCTGTGACTGGGACAGGCCTGGGTTGGGTGTCACCTTGCTGAGGCATTTTCTGGCTGGAAATGCCCTGTTTGGATAAACAGAAGAGTGAGTGGACAACACTATAGTTCCAGTGGCTGCTTTTTTTGGGAACAGGCAGGCCTCAGTATTGTTGCGAGATGAAGCAGTTTCGAAATGCGTTTGTTTTTATTTTTTAAATTTTTTTCTTAATTATATAAGAGTGGTATAACAAGATTAAAAGGAATTTAGGAGCTGGAGAAAGGGAGGAAAAAGCCACATATCCCCCCTCATCACAGAACTGTAATTTTAAAGTAGTTACAGCTATGATTTATGCCAGGTGGCTTGTTATCTAAATTAATTGTGATCACAGAGCAGGGACTGTTTCAGATCCTTTAATGCCAAACAGCTAAACCGTTTTTTTCCACGGTGATACACGGATGATATGAATATAATTTTGAGTAGCCGCAGGATGCTGCATGGAGTGGATGTGCTGTAATCCACTTACCCTTTTCCTATTTAGATGTTCAAGCAGAAACCAATTTTTCACTATTACAAGTAGTGCAGGGATGAATCTTTTCATGCATATAGCTTTTTTTTATGAAACGGAAATTATTTCTCTAGATTAATTCCCAGGCATCTTTGTAATCTTTGACGCCATTCGCCAAATGACTTTCCAAAAGGAGCCTGTTCCTCACACTGCCATGAGAATGTATGAGCTTGCCTGTTTCATTGTGCCCACACTGGCACTGGGTATTATCAGTTTTTAAAAACAGATTTAAAATTTGATATTTGCATTTGCAGACATGCCAACGGGGCTGTGGAGTGGCTGCCTGGCACTGCTTTTTGACTGTGTGTGACTCACATAAAACCTGTTTTGCAGGGTGGCCTGGGTGGCTTGGCAGTTTAGTGTCTGCCTTCAGCTCGGGCTCTGATCCTGGAGTCCTGGGATCAAGTCCCATGTCGGGCTCCCTGCATGGAGCCTGCTTCTCCCTCTGCCTGTGTCTCTGCCTCGCTCTCTCTCTCTGTGTCTCTCATGAATAAATAAATAAAATCTTAAAAAAAAAAAAACCTGTTTTGTGTGATCTTAAAAAAAAATTCATTAATTTTTTTTTTTTTTTTTTTTTAATGGTGAGGGAAAACGTCAAGTCACTGTGCTTTGTACTATGGTCTGCACTTGCTTATTGGTACCTAGAAAAACTCTGAGTAGCTGGGCTGAATTGTGTATTCTTACTTACTTTACTGTAAAATCAATCAGGTATATTTTTTTTTCTTTCTTTTTTTTCTAAGTGGGCTCTCCACTCAACGTGGAGCCCAGTGTGTGGCTAGAACTCAGAACCCTGAGATCAAGACCTGGGCTGAGATCAAGAGTCAGATGCTTAACCAACTGAGCTACTCAGGTGCCCCTATTTATTTCATTTTTAGAGCTAATTTTCGAGGTGTCTGCTCTCCCATAGGTAGCTTTAAACTCAAATTACGTGGTGGTTAGATTGACATTTGTAGAATGAAAATTATGGAATACCTACTAGATATCTAGCCCCTTCCCGAGCACATCTCAAACATGTGGGAAGACCGCTAACGTCAAATCCCAGCTTTGCCCCTTGCACCATGACCTTGATCAGTCTCCTCCCTACCTCTCCTCCGTTACCTGCCACATGTTTCCTCCACCTGTAAGTCAGTCTGATAGTGCCTATCAAGGAGAGCTGAGGTCAGGATCAGGATCATCGTGTTATCGAGGATTTAGCACACAGGAGGTCTTGGGGATCCTGCAGTTGATAGTGATGGGACAATGGCCTGGGGGGCGGGGCTAGAGGGGGCGCAAAATAGTCCAGATCCTTTAGGAGGGTCTGATTTTGTGGGAGAGATAAGGTAGGCTGGCTGGACGCTGTTGTAAGTCACACATGTTGCTGGCCTCAAGGGCACAGCCAGGAGTTGAGACAGGAGTAAGGAAGGCCACATGAGTGACTTCAGTGGCTGTGTGGGGGTGAATGTCGAGACCTCAGGCCTGCGGTGACACTCTGTCACCCTGTATATAGTGGTGGGGGAGTGTGTTACAAGTGACAAATTGAGAGTTTGCTCCAAGCTGGGCTGGGGCTGGGCTTGGAGGTCTCAGGTGACTTGTGTGATTGAGACTCTGTCTTGTAGAGAATGAGGCACTGGAGGAGGATATTCTTTTCAGATTTTAAATATTCATCATTTTATTGTTTTGTTATGGTTTTTTTTAATGGCAGTTTAAAAAATAACAGCTTTGTTGAGATATAATTCACGTACCGCAAAATTCACTCTTAAAATGTACAATTCAGTTGTTTTTCATATAGTTAGAGGCATGTAACCATCACCCCTGTCTAGTTCCAGAAGATTTTCATCACCCCAAAAAGAGACCCCACACACATTAGCAGTTGTTCTGGACACACCTCTCCCCCACTCCTGGCAACCACCAATTTACTTTCTCTAAGAATCTTCTACTTTTTTCAGATAAGTGGAATTATACAATATTGACCCTCCCATATCTGGCTTATTTCATGCAGCATAATGTTTTCAAGGTCCATCCTTCTTAGACCATATAGCAACACTATTCCTTTTTATGGCCAAATAATATTCCACCATAGGGATAGATCATGTTTTACTTCTCCTTTCATGAGTGGATGGATATTTGAGTTAACTCCAATTTTTGGCCTTTTTATGGCCAAATAATATTCCACCATAGGGATAGATCATGTTTTACTTCTCCTTTCATGAGTGGATGGATATTTGAGTTAACTCCAATTTTTGGCTGTTATCAATACTGCTTCTGTGAATTTTTGTGTCCAGGTTTTATATGGCCGTATGTTTTCATCTGGGGAGGATTTTGAATTGGGGAGCAGTATTTGGAGCCTTTGAGCTATAATGGGAGCTGTGGGGAGGCCTGTTTGTGCATCTGCTCTCATTAGGCCAGTCCAGGGCACGCTTTCCATGCTTCATTTCTTTCAAATAACCCTATGAGGCAGGGTCTGTTGTTATTTCCTTTTTTTTTAACGGGTGAGGATATTCAGGTTCAGTGAAATTAAGTAAGTTGCACAACCAGGAAATGGGAGATCCCAGCTCTGTCCAGCTTTTAGCAGGTCAGCATACCACCTGCTCCTGGGAGACCCAGGTGACTGCAGTGGCCTCGCTGGGAGGGGAGGCTGGGCGGTGCTGTGTGTGAAACTGGCCATCAGCTGGACAGAAGTGTGTGTGTGTATGTACACCAGTATGAGTGCAGTGTGGGGGTGAGAGGGGATGTTTCAGAGGCAGCATTGGTGGGCCTGGTATGCAGATATGGCAGTAGAAAGAACCCCAACTTGGAGTTAACAGAGTGGGTTGGATTCTTGGCACGATCTTTGTGACCTTGGGTTTATCTTATCTCCTTTGAGCATCATCTTCTTCACTTGGAACCTGGGGCTCTTTTCCCAGCCTCCTGCCTCCCTCAAGGGTGATATGAATTGGGGAGGTGGAAGGGACAAAGAGAGAGAGGAAGCGGGGTGAACCAGAACCTGCTAGAAATGCAGAGCTGATGATCCGGGAGGTGAGAAGGGACACGTAGCAGGTGCAGGCAAGTTCAGGAGGTGGTAGCCAGCTGGTCTGGGAGGACATCCCTGTCCATTTGGGGATTCTGAGTCCTGTGAAAGCACCAACCTAGAGGCTAATGAGCTGAGGCTAATAATCCAGAGATCATTGATATTTCCCTCTATTTGAATTTGAGCCTTTGTTGCCAGGAAGAGTCTGGTGTTGACCCACCTACAGCATCGACAGCCTCCCCCAGCACATCCCTCCCTCCCTTATTCTGGCTGGGAATCACCTTACAACCAGTGAGGCTTTCCTGGGTCCCAGAGGTCACTCGGGTGGCCTCTGCTATCTGGGCCTGTCTCTGCTCAAGTGGCAGGGCCGACTGTCCTCTTTATCAGTGACTTGCAGCTTGTCTGAGTTTTGTGAAAAGCTTGTCATTGTCAGTTAGGAAATAAAGGCAGAAACCTCCCCTCCGGATTCACATTGCAATGACTTGCTCTTGTTCTGACTCTGGTATTTTGCTGGGTTGTTATGAATCAGTTACTTAGGGTGTGTTTTTTAAAATTAAAAAAATTTTTTATGTGTGACAAGCACTTTGATCTTACTATGAGAAACGAGGCTTATGGGATGCAAGTCAGGTGATTTTTTTTTCTTAGGCTAAGTCAGAATCCTGCCCCTTCCCCCCCATCAGAGAGCAATCTGATGTGTTTTCCTTTATCCTGACTGATAAGGACATGAGGGGACATCGTTGTGAGATTCTTCTTTGTGTGTTGCTGCTTGTTTGTCTCAAGCCAGCAGCCATTGCTTGGGGGCTGTACTTAGCAGTTGGCATCATGTAGCACAGTCACTGTTCATTTATAAAATTGGGTGGGTCCAAGGGCCTCATTCAGAGCAGAAGGATCCTTAAGGATCATTTAATCTAAACCTTTTACTTTGCAGATGTTGAAACTGAGGTCCAGGGAAGGGAAGCCACTTGCCCAAGACCACACAGCTAGTCATAGTGCGAGTCCAGCTTCCTGGCTCCACTACTCTGATCTTTTGGACATTAAGGTTTCAACAGTGAGCACACAGGGGATTCAGATCTATCTTTGACCTGTTTTAATAGAGATGAAATTGGTTCTCTGGGGTGGAATCCTGATGTGTGTCTGTTGCATGCTGGCATATCTACTGTTTTGGGCCATCCAAGGGGAGAGTGAACGTGCTTGGCTCACCCAGAGGTGTTGGCTGCCAGATGGTCCCCACCTGCCACTTCCATTTGTTGTGTTTACATCAAACAGAGAAACCAAATCAGTAACCAAATGAACTTAATGGTTGGTAAAACTGGGAGACTGAGTTTGGGAGGTGGGTTATGAATGTAGGGTTCCTGCTGTAATAAAACTTGCTGATACAATGTTGAGAGTCACTGTCTTACTCATCCTCATCCAAGATAAGTCACACGATGGGTGATATCTGAGGTACAGAGTTTCCCCCCTTGAGAACGAAGAGAGATGAACTTGGTGTGGGCTGGTCGTTAAAAGAAAAACAAGAAGCCATTGGTTGGAAACACTCTAAATGCTCACTGTGAAGCAGTGAGAGATTGCTGAAGCCATGGACTACTACACGATCATTAAGCCCTGACTGTGCTGAACGATAGGAGAAAATGTGAATCATATCCGACATTTAAAGACGTGAGCTACACAATAACATGAACTATAAACCTGATTGAATAAAAACTAGGAACCAGACTTCAGACTCAAAAAAATGTGTTTTGTAGGGAAATGTGAAGGTGCTATTACAGTGTGGTGTTTAAAAAACTGCTGCGTCATTACTGTGTGTTCTTGGGCAAGTCCCTGGACTTTGCCAATTCAGTCTTCCCATCAGTCATATGGGACTAGGAGCTTATCTTTATTGTCGAGAGAGTTAAATGAGATACCAAGGCTAGGGCTTCATGCCTCCCATCTTGGACCTCCCCAGTTGACTCATTGTACTGTGGCTGAGTGATCAGTCCAGACCATGTTATCTGCTGCTTCAAGCCCATCGAAGCTCCCAGTGCCTTCTGGATTCTGGATGCACATCCCATATGAGCTCACCACCACACGCTTCTGGCAGTTCCTCCAGTGTGCCATGCCCTTTCTTGTCACCGTGTCCTTACCCAGGATGAAGGAACTGGTGTGTGTGTTTGTTTCCCTAAATAGATTAGGTTCTCTAAGGACACCATGTCACAGGACCTGGTCCCCAATGGGTGCTCAGTAAATATTTGTTGAATGAGTTGAAGAGGTGGGCCTTGACGTGGGCCCAATGTGGGGCTTGGTGAGCAGGGTGGGAACATTGTTGTAGGGTGTGGGCAGGGAAAAGGGTGGTGGTGGTTACTACTGCCTGTTCCCACTGGGCATAGTGGAGATCCACATGGATGCCACCTGACTTTCAGCATTCATTGTCACATGGGAGTTCGCCATGCTGTGAGACATTTAATCTATAAGACTTGGTGAGTCCCTCTACCTTCTGTAGTTTGGGGCTATGTGTGCTCCTTTATAAGAGAGACCCTTCAAGACCAAGTCTGTGTGGTGATAATAGACATACCTAAGGCTGGCATTATGCTGACATAAGAAAAGAGTGGGACTTGGGGGTAGAAGGCAGGCTGGGTTGGCCTTCCCACTTTCTAGACTGGCGATCTTAAGCAGAATGACTTAAGGAAAGAAGGTAATGCTTCCCAGAGTGTTCCAAGGGCTTTTACACGCAGGGTTCTCATTGAGTTCTTAGAGCAGGGGTGTGGCACAGAATGTGCCAGGCCACCCATTTAACGAGGCAGTAGGGAGTGGTGGGGCTTCTGGCAGTCTAAGAGCCCGTGTCCTGTTTGAAGGGAAGTGTGTCCTCCCCCAACCTTTTAAAATTAGCACATTAATTTTAAATGTGTTTAGTAGTGTGTTTGTTTTTTGTTCAATTGTAATAATATTTATGTAACATAAAATTTAACAATTTACCCATCTCTAAGTGTATAATTAATTGAATGACGTTGCGGGTGTTCTTGGTGTTGTGCACCACTGTTCAGGAACTTTTTTTTGTGTTTTGCAAGTACCACCTCACTTAAATCCTCATTACAACCTGATGAGTTATCTCTGGGTTTTAATCCTTATTGAAGAGTGGAGGTATGTGGGGGCACCTGGACGGTTCATTCGCTAGAGCATGAGACTCTCAATCTCTGGGTTGTGGGTTTGAGTCCCACACTGGGTGTAGAGATTACTTAAAAATAAAATCTTTTTTTTTTTTTTTTTTAAGGAGTTGAGGTACCTGAAACGCAAAGGGGTTAAGTCACTTGCCCAAAGACCACGTAACTTGTGTTGGACCCGGGACTCTCACCCTCGGGAACCCAGAGTTGTTGGTTATTCTGATTCTCTTTTCAAGAAAAGCTGGAAATAGTTTTTAATGTTAAATTTCCTGCTTTAAAAAAATATTGACTCAAATTAACCAAACAAAACACTGTTGGGGTCAGATAACACCCATCTCTATTGTTGGCTGGGTGTAGTTCTCCCAGCCACTCACCACTGACACCCACCCCGCCTGTCTCCAGGAGGAGGTGGGAGGACCCAGGGAGATAACGCTCGGAAAGTCTTTTGTAACCGTGAGGAGCAATATAACTGTCAGATACGGGGTTAGCACTAGTGGCTGCTGTGGATGTTGGGTGCTTCTTATGTGCCAGGCCCTGGCCCTGTTCTGAGCCCTTCAGAGCCCTCTGAGGTGGGGGTAGCCTTCCTTCCTTCTGCAGATGAGGAAACTGAGGCACAGAGGCCAGAGATCTTGTCTGAGGCCGCACAGCTAGGAGTGGAGTCAGGGTCAGAACCTGGGCAGTCGGACTCCAGATTGGGGCTCTGTCCACTGGCCTTGTGGCCTCCATTTGGGTCCTGCTCTGCAGAATCACTAGCTGAGGGGAGGGGATGAACCCCTTGAGCCCCAGCTGGTGCTAGACCCCACGTGGGGCCCTGGCTCACTTGATTTCATCCGGCCTTGCGACTGTCTTGAGGTGAGGCCCTGGTGGACTTTCTCATGTTACCGGTGTGGAAACTGAGGCTCACGGAGTCCTGGTGACCTGCCAAGATCACACCAGGTGGGAGTGGCAGGATGCAAGGATTTGAACTTCCATCAGTGAGCCTGCACAGCTCACGGTATTCATTCCTCTGCATGGAAAGTAGTAATGAACTGATTTCCAGTGTTTTTTGTTTTGTTTTTGTTTTTGTTTTGAATCCCTGCAGAAGGGAAGGGCACCGGAGGGTGCAGTAGGGAAGACAGGTCAGCTCTGTTGAGGACGGAGAGCTATAGCAGTTTTGCTTCCTATGCTCTTAGGTGGCTCCTTGGCCGGGGACGTTGCGGGGGGGGTATCACAGGAGTCTAGGTGTAAGGAAGCTTCGGGAAACAGGGTGGGTGTTTCTGGGGCGAGTGCCCCTGTCTTCTCATTTCTTCTTTTGCCAGTGCTTTACTGGTAGCAGCCTTGCACTGCTGCCCCTTTGGATCCACATGCCTCTCTAGGTGGTGCTCACTGATCAGACCGCGGCCCCGGCACCGCGTCTTCAGGGTTGGCGTCCAGGGGGCCTTGTCAGGAGGCCTGGCTGGCCACCCTGGTTCTCCTTTGGGCGGGACCCTCTTACCCGCCGCGCACCCCCCCCCCCCCCCCCCCGCGCTGGGCACTAGGCCCTGTGCTGAGCACCAGGGGAGGGGATTGGGGGGTGATGGCCCTGGCCCTGTGTCCGGGGAGCCCCATCCATCTGATGGGGCAAGGGAGGGGCGAGTGCTCGCCCTTAGGGAGGGTGTTCCTGGCAGCAGGCACAACACGGGCAGACGGGCAGCTGGGAAGGCAGAGACACATCCAGAGGGGGCCTCGGGAGACGGGCCATCTTCCTGCTCTCCCCCCCGCCCCCCAGCCCCTAACTCCGGGCCTGCACACAGGGGCTGCTGAGGATGCATCGTAAGGCTGCATTCACGATGTGGAGCCCTGTGGGGCAGAAGGTGAACGACCAGTGATCTTTAACTCTATTTGGGCTTGTTTTCATCTCCAGGCCACTTTCATTTCCGCCAGACACATGGAATAGGCATCTAGAACTAGGAGGGCCGAGGATCTGGTGCTGTGGAGACCCACGTCGGGTGTGGACAGCGGGCCTGGAGTCCATAGCATGCAGGGTCTGAGGTCAAGGCCAGGGTTCTAGTTGAAGGCCTGAGCTGGTACTTGGCACTTGTCAGCCTGACACCTGCTTCACAAATGAGTGATGTGACCAAGACCTGTGGGGTGACAGGGAGCTGGTGCCAGGAGCAGCCCTCTGCTGCCTGGAAGTGCTCAGTAAACACTTGTTAATCATTTCCTGCCTGGTGAGCCCTGCAGTGTGCCCAAGGGAGCCCTGGTTCACGTGGGGGACGGGATGCTGTCATCCACATGGCCCAACCTCCTGCCCTTCTGGCTCTCTGGGAGCTGGGCTGGTGGCGCCAACCTGAGGAAGCGGGCAGTGAGGGTGTCAGCAAGGGGGCCTCACTGCTGCCAGGTGGCCTCTTGACCCAGTGAGCTAAACAGAAGCATGTGACATACCCTGCAGGTGGCCACCCAGGGACTCTGGGATGCTGGGGCCTCACTTGATCACATACCCAGATCCCTTCTACTCAACTCTCTTCAGAGGAAGTCCTGCCTGGTGGAGGGGGGCGGTGTTGGTGAGGACAGCCTCTGGGATCTTTGCTTTGACTTTTGGGTGTTTCTCTGCATGCAGGCAGGTGGCCCTAAGCCAGGAGGCTGGGAGTTAGTCTTGCTGAAGTCAGGCTGAGCAAGTGAGTTCTGGAATGTTCAGGGGCAGCCAGAGTGTCCCTGTGTCCAGGCATAGGGGGCTGTTTAGGCCAACTGTTATGGGACTCTTATCTCTGGAGCAACCCCTTCTCTGTCTTAGAACCCACTAGGGCTGTGAGAACACATATGGGTCTATCTTCTATTCTGTGGGAGAAGAAAAAGAGATTTGTGGTCAAGCAAATTTGGAGAACTCTGGGCTAACCCAAATCCAACAGGTGTCTTTCCTGAAGGACTTCTAAGAAACTTTAATATTCTTCTGACCCTTTAAGAGAGAGAGGAGTATAAAAAAGCCCTATTTACTGTGGATTTTTATCTTACCTCCTGTTTCTCTCTCTCTCTTTGGAAGTATCTTATGAGACCGGTGTTTTCGAGAACCTGCCATAGGAAACTCATTCATTCATTCAGCAAATATTTATTGAAGACTCACTATGTGCCAGTGACCATTCTAGGTACTTGGGATACATCATGACCAGTTCAGACCAAGAGTCCTTCCCTGGAGCAACTTACGTTATCATTGAAACAACGAAGTGCTGTTCGTGGAGCACCTACTCTGTGTTAGGCATGTGAGTTCTCACACATTTGCCTGGTGAACCCTCACCACAGCGTAATCAGATAGATGGACCATTTTACAGATGAGGTCATTGGCTCTAAGAGGGTAAAGTAACTTGCCCACTTTGGCTGAATTGTTCTTTTTGGATTGTGCCTTTGAACTGCAAGAGGAGCTGGTCAGTGAGGGGCTGTAGGAGACATCTGGGTCTGTCTTGGGCGGGGGCGGGGGGGTACGTTGCAGGCTGTGTTGCCATTCTGTTGTGTTACCTTTTCTAAGGTCCAATGGAGAAACTCCTCTGAGGCTCTGGGTCAGGCAGAGAAAGATGAATGGCTCCAGAACAGCAGGTTTGTTTTCATGTTCTGGGCACCAGGAATCTCCAGGCTGATCATGTTTCCCTCTGGCTGTGGTTACTAAGCCCCTGAGAGCCTGACATGTGGCCCATCTTGACACTTCTGCAGAAAGGAACAATGTAGTGTGCATTTCTGTGTGCAGATCTTACTGCTGGCTTTATTATTTTCCCTGCATGTATTTTCTCTTGGCCTGATTCCCTTGACTGTTTATTTTATTCTTTGGTGGTGTTTGCATTATTCCACGCCACTGTAAATACTTGGTGAACGGAGCTGGGTATAACTATATTTTAAAAATAATGGGAAGAGGACTTGTGTAAGATCCCCCAGCTAGCCTGGTGGGGGGAAGTCAGGCTCCACCCTTTCCACCACACTCTGTGCCTTTCTAGACTGGGATCTACCAGCAGACAGGTCTGTTTGCTTTTGCAGCCACCGTTTCGTGGGTTCCGAAGGAAGCTGGGTTGGCCGGATTGGAGGTCTTGAGTGGCTCGAACTGACCCGAATGTCACATGTGTGGTTTGAGCCGAGCTGCGGGCTGTGGATTCCTTGTTGGTGCCAGCTGCCCACCTTCTTCCTGCTTCTGGTGCCAAGGATTCTAAGCTGGAACACACAGGATGAGCCGGGTATGCTCTTTGCAGCTATTTGCCATTCATTATGCTCAAGGCAGCTTTGGGGAGAGAAGGAAAGGAGGAGCCGTGGGACTGATGAGGATCCTGAGGTTGAATGACTTTCTCCATTGGGTGATGCCTAAGCCTGTACCCCAACATGAGACTGGACTGCCCCAGTGTGAGCTCACTGCACCCTGCTGTAGGGGTAGAAGGTGGCCTGGGAGGAGCTCAGGATATAGGATTTGGACCACATGACGCTTGAGTCCTGGCCACAACTGTGTGCATGTAGGCATGTCACTCCCCTGAGCTTCAGTAGCGTCATCTTTAAAAGGGGCATCCTAATTCCTGCCCTGCCAGCTTGAGAAAATGAGGGAGTGTGTGTGGTGTTAAATGCCATGCCTGTATGCCATGCCCTGTCTGCATTGTGCTAGTGGTGACAATGATAGTGATGGCATTGCTGCTGCTAGTTGGCAAACATTACAGGTACGTTGGCTCTGGACCAGTCACTGGGATCAACTTTACATGCATCATCTTAATGAGAGCATGAAATAAGCAGATGAGTAGGGACTCTGATACCCTCTTCTTACAGATGGAAAAGATTAAATAATTTGCTTGAAAAAGATTAAGTAGTTTGCTCAAAGTCACAGAGCTGTCAAGTGGTAGAGCCAGGATTTGAACCCAGGCAGCTGACCCTACAGCTGAACTTACTGCCACAGTCATATAGGAAAGGGCAGAAGTCTGGGACCTTTTTGGGTAATGGCATTCCATGCACATCGGTGTGGAAGGGCACTCTGAATCCTCTGGGGCAGGGACTGGGCTTGGGTGGTCCCTGGAGGGGCCTTAGAATCAGAGACTTAGTGGGATAAGAGCCCTGGGTGATAGAACTCATCTCTGAGCTTCAGATTTCTCACTTGTGAGATGGGCTATGCTGATATGCCTCCAGAGATTAAATGAAATACAGTCCCGTAGATGCTTGTACATTGCTATCAAAATGTCTGTGGTACATGAATGACATTCTGCAAACAGGGAGAGTAGACGTAAACTAGTAGGAACGGCCACCTCTGGTTTTTAGGATCCTGTTCCTTGCCAGATGGCTTTATCACTGCCAGAGCTCTGCCTATGGAGCATGGGGTCACCTCCCGGCTGGGGAGCGGCAGCTGTGTGATGGCCACTCCAAGCAAGCCACTGACCTTGTGCTTCTCCTCTGTGAGGGGTGTGCCTCCTGCACTCCTGCCTGTGTGCACCGTGTCTGCAGATGTGCTCTGATGGACCTGGGAAGCACCTTGCAGGGCCCTGCCAGGCCTACCAGCTGCAGAGTGCCTGTAGGGGAATGGATGCAGGGACGAGGCTGAGGATGGGTGAGTGTGTCACAAGTTTCTCAGACAGCTCTGGGCAGAGATGCCAGGAAGCAGAAAGTCATAGGATCATCGTTGACTCCTGGGAACTTTTGTGGTTTTAAAAGTACTTTATAAACTATAAAGCCCTGTGGAAATGTCAGTTAGTTCCTGTACAACATGGAACAGAAACAGAATGCACAAGAAATAATGGATCTACCAGGCTGGGGTGGGGAGATGCATGTGTTTGCATGTATGAACGCGATTTATTTCTGATTTAAAAAAATCAGATCTTGGAAAACAGCACTGGAATAAAAATCATCTGTCATCCTACTAAGTGGCTCTATCGTGTAGTGTGTTAACCTCTATCCTTAAAGTGCTTTTTGTTTTTTCTTCCCCTCTTTGTATATGCAAGGGGTTTTGTTTAACCCTTCCCATTCTGGAACCTGTCAACACTAACTTCTTGCCTTTGTTCAGCCCATTTGTCGAGAATCCATTTTTCAAAGCCCTCGTGTAGTACCAGGGTGCAAGTTGCACACTCTGGGGTGTTGGGGGCTGGGGAGGGGAGCCACACGTGGCATGATGCTGGGCCCGCCTTTGGGAGACGTGGGAGAAATCGTAGAAGTGGAGTCCCTGGGATAAACGGATGAGTGGGATTCCAGAGCTCCGAGGTGGGAGGGAGACTTCTCTTTTCATTGTTTAGATCTTTTCTTCTTACCACCACGTGCAAGTAACCATAATACTTTAAAAATTATGTAAAAAGCAGCTAGTTAAAAATATAAATACGGTTCCCTTGGAAACCAGAAATTGGCACAGGAGAAACAGGTTAAGTGAGAGCAGGATCCTTGGCAAGTGCTGGGAAGGGGGTGGTGGCCAGCAAATCCCTCCTTCTGAAGGTGGGGACAGGGCGCTCCCTTTAGGGAGACTCAAGGAGCTTTAAGATTTGAATAAGTGATAGCTCTTTTACTTCCTGCTTTGTTCTCTCCCAGGTACAAATTGACCACAAGTCTGCATTCATGCAAATGGCAGCTGCCAGAGGGAGGGATAGATACCAGGGAAGATAGAGCAGAAGCCTTCTCTTCCTCCTGTGCCTCTCTGGAGTAGGTTAGCCCTCTCTCCAAGTTTCCTTGGGGTGTGTGTGTGTGTATGTGTGTGTGTGTGTGTGTGTGTGTGTGTGTGTATGTTGGAGGGGGGAGGCCCCCTCACAGTGGGGCCATGCAGGAATGTGGGGTAAGTTCTGTCCTTCCAGGTTGCTGGGAATTTAAATCGCCACCTCCCAATCTCTGTGTTCTTTTCCTGCCTTGAGGACAACCTCTGTTTAGGAGCAGGGTGCTGGCAGGGGCGAGGTGGGTACTTGGCCTTTATGGGAGCAACAGAAGATTCTCGATGGGAAGGAAGCATCCTCCCTGGTTCACCCTTGTCCACCTAACCTCCCCCCCAAACAGATGTGCAGGGACAAGCCTGACCTGACTTGAGACGTCTTGCTTCACTGGTCTCGAGACACTACCCCTCACACACCCTACCCCCCAAGTACCCCCCAACACCCACCTCCTTTCTCTGAGCCTGGGAGGAGTTAATTCAGTAGAGGGGCTGGAAGAGACTTCGGGGAGGGGCTCTATCTACCCCCTGAGTTGACTATTCAGTAAACACATCTGCCTGAGTCTAAAAGTAAAATCTGCCGATGCAGGTTAAGGGGTCACAGAATGGTGTGCTGGACATTTTGCCGGGGCACCAGGAGTGTGTTACCTCTTCTAAGGTATTACCCTGAGACCTAGGATTAGGGTTTTCCCCCCCCCTGTGGTGCAGCATGCTGTCGGCTTTTCCTTCCTACTTATTTAGCCTTACAAATTATTTGAGAAAAGTTGATTTGCTTTTAAAGGCAGCATTAAGCACGCCCTGCCTCCCTGCACACAGGGGACGGGTGAATGTGGTTCTGGAGACCTCGTAGTCTGTGTTGTGGACAAAGCGGTGGACCCGGGTGCTGGTCATGTGTGCGACTGGTGAGCAAAGAGGAACCATAAATTTTGCAGGAAAGAATTTGTTTGGGTGCCCCGATTCTATTTACTTTGCATCACATATTGTTTAAAAGAGGGATATTTTTGTGAAAGGAAAAGGAACTGTGGATTTGAGATAAGAAGTAGAATAAAATGAAATAAATAGTTGAGTTTTGTCAAGTGAGTATCAAAATGGCCTGGTTTCTGAGATCAGCCTGTTTCTGTGCTGTTCTAATATTTACACGAAAATTAGAAAATACAAAGTATGGGCAGGTCCTGAGATCCTGCTTAGATTGTGATTTATAATGGTGTTCTTTTTCATTTGTTTTACACAGCTGAGTTTGGTAAAATTTCAGTTTTTTAGCCAGGGGTGATCCAAAGACAATAAATATTGCTTTGTGGGGAGGTCTCCACCCTGTTACCGTTAAATGGTAGCCACATGTCTGAAGCCATTATGCAAATGTGGAAGTGGCCGGATTTGAGTCAGTTAGCTTGGTTCGAGGCATGAGACACCCTCGTTTTTTGGTGCTGATGGTGAAGGGTGTTGGCACAAGAAAGTGGGGATGCTTTGCTCCTTGCTGCTGTGGGAACGTCTCCCCCAGCCCCTTTTAGTCTGGCCCCTTTACCCTCTTAGGCCATTTGGAGTTCCCCAGGTCCTGAGGATCTTGTGCATGTGTGTCGCCCATTAAGCTCACATTTGGAGGTCTGGTAACTGAGCTGATCCTGTCTGGGTGCAGAGAGAATGCTCGGTGAATGTAGCAGTCAGAGCTCAGGTGCCTGAGGTTAGTGCCTCAGGTGCCTGAGGTTTCAAAACCCTCTAAAAATCAAGCCAGGTGTTGGTTCCATTGTTGCCGGCCATTAGCTTGGCACTTCTGGAAGAACCATTGACTTAGGTTGGGTCTTGGTGCTGGATGCCCCTACTCTTGCTCCTCCCCTTCTCTGGTGTGGATGTGCCAGTGAGTTACGGATAGGCTGGGGGCAAGTGAATGACACAGTAAAGAAACAAGAAATTTAGACAGTCCACCCCTGGATTATGTGACTTTATTTTGAAGGACATGTGCCAGGATTGGGTAAAGAAAAATGCCCAGATAAAGATCCCCAAAGGGCAAGCTGGCCATTGATATATTTTAAATTAATGAAAAAGCCATTTCTAGTCATGGTTATAGAAACAGTAGGGTTTAAGGCATCAGGGGTGGGAATGAAGCCAAAATGGGTATGTGCAAAGGACAGATGCATTAAGAAAACATGGGTCACTGTGTAGATTATCACGTGGTTACACTGCTTCAGCCACTCAAGCTGGGAGTAAAAGCCAGTAGACACTGAGTCTGGGTCTGGCACACTTGGGCTTTCAAGACAATTTCCAATGTTGTCTTTTAAAAGTTTTTTATTTTTGGGGGTGCCTGGGTGGCTCACTCAGTTAAGCCTTCAATTTTTGGTTTCGGCTCAGGTCATGATCACAAGGTTGAGATTGAGCCCCATGTCTGTCGGCTGTGTGCTGGACATGGAGCCTGCTGAAGTTCTTTCTCTCTCTGAGCCCCCCCCCCCCCCAATAAATAAGCAAATAAGTAAGTAAATAAAATATTTTCATTTTTGTGTCTTTGCTTTTTTCTTTTTTTTAAAGATTTTATTTGTTTATTCATAAGGGATACACAGAGAGAGGCAGAGACATAGGCAGAGGGAGAAACAGGCTCCCTGTGGGGAGCCCGACTTGGGACTTGGGACTTGATCCCAGGATGCAGACACTCAACCCCTGAGCCACCCAGGTGTCCTGTGTCTGTGCTTTTTAAGGGAAACTCTAGGTGTATTTCATTTGTCAAGTGCTATATAACAAAGCATTCCTTTTTCTGCCTAAGCGTTGCAAGTGATGCCTTCTGGCAAACGATGTAAGAACCATGGGTATAGAGCCAGGCTGCCTGGGTTCAACCTCCTGCTCTGCCACTTATCAGCCACTTGGGCCACTTACCAGCTCTGTGACTTTGGTCAAGTTCCTTCATCTCTTTGCCTCCCTTTCCTACCCTGTGAAATGGGAAGAATAAAAGAACCTACGTCATTAAATTGTTCTGGGGATTAACCAGATTAATCCTTGTGGGGGTTTAGGAAATGCTGGGCACAGCGGAAGTTGTGTGTGAGTGTGGATTAGATAAGGTCATTAAGATGCTGTGGGGCGGCAGTAGAGCACTGGTCTGCTGAGTCTAGAGACCTGGTTTCTGGCCTGATTCTAACAGACTGTGTGCCCTTGGGCCAGTCACTTTCTTTCTCTGGGGTTCAAATTTCACATCTATAAGATGAAGACATTTGACTTGAAAGTTACTGTTTTTGGACTGTGTTAAGAGGTAGAGGTCAAGGCAACCCCAAGACACGGTGACAGAAGCTTGTAGACTTCCATCTTTGTTTCAGCCAGAGCAGCTTATTCTTTCATTTATGGATTTTGGTTTAGGGGGAAGAAAAGGTTCTGTAGTCCACCCATGCGCAGACGTGTGTGTGTGTGTGTGTGTGTGTGTGTGTGTGTGTATGAGAGAGAGAGAGAGAGAGAGAGAGAGAGAGAATGAGTTATATAAAGAAGTGTAGAGGTGGCCAAACCCAAGGACCCTTCCTGGGGAAGATTTGGTGTTGGTGGGTGAGCTGAGGAAAAGTCAGTGGAAATGGGGCCGGCAGGTGTGATGGGCCTGGGGAGGTGGATTTGAAGGCCTGAGGTCACATGGGACAAGACAGGACTTACTGCAGCGTGAGGGCAGAGCAGTGGGGAAGTGCTGCTGGCAGTTTTGTCCAGGTGTATGGGCTGATATACTCACAGGGGAGGTGCAAATGGCTGTATTTTATAAGGTGACCAGAGTCTCTGGGAGACATTAAGGGTAAGAAAACCGAGAAAAATGACTGTTAAGAGTGTAGAAATTCAGTGTTGTTTTAGCTTAGCATTTCTTGCTGGAGGTCACCCCAACTTGAACAGAACAGCTATGGCCTTTGCCAGAATTTAAACGGGAGGGTGCCTGCCCGTGGCTGATACTCTGGCTTTCTCCTGCCTCTTTCCTTTCCTTTCCATTCTAATAATCGCTAGGAATTTCCCTGATACGAAGGCCCATTCATTCCTTTGTATTATCACTTAGGGATGAGGAACTATCTTGCCAAGTGGAAAACCCATTCACAGGGGGAGTCTGTGTCTTTTTGAGCCAGTTTTCCTTGGGATTTTGAGCTCAAGGAATGTTTCCTACCATTTTTTCAATTGTTGTTTTATTAGATCCACAATTCTTTTTTTCCTCCAGAGGGAAGGCCTTGGTGATTGGTCAAAAACAGAATTTTGATTATTTGTGCCCTCTTAAGCCACCTCTTTGGTTCAAAGTCCTTCAGCCCCAGCTCTAGCCCACTGCATCCAGCAGACCTCCCAGCTGGCTCCTTGCCTATATTCACATTCCTCCCATACCTGTATGAGTGACTTCATTCATCTCTGGGGTGTGATGTTTTGATCACAAACTAGACAGTTTACCCACGGAAGACAGGAACCATGCTCACATTTCTTTTCTGTTTTTTTTTTTTTCTACCGTGACCGGCCTTTTTTTCCCTCAAGATCAAGGCAGGGGAGTATATTTCCTTGCATCACCACAAACAGCTGATGCTGGTGGGAGGAAGTGTTGGGGACCATGCATCCACCCTGTTCTGAAACACTCTGCTGCTGCCCTATTTACTAGCCAGCGAGTGCTGAACATTTGGTTGTAGAACAAATGTATGTAGATCGCTAGGTTTCATGCATGAGCTGTGTCATTATTTCATTCATTCAGAGTGGCATCTAAGCCAGGCCTGCTTGGGCTTTCTCCAGGTCCATGCCAGACCTGGCAAAGGCAGGGATCCCATCTCCTTCAGCTGTATTTCGTGAGTGGTGCTTAGAAGGCCTGACACAGGGTGGGGGTGGGGGTGGGGGGAGGGGTGGGGTGGTAATGGGGGGAGAAGCTGAGTCAGTAATAGGAGGAGAGTGTAAAGATATATTAAATTTCTTCTAAGCTTGTCCATTTTTCTTGAGGGGATTTTTTGATTTCTTTCAGCAGTGCCACCTGCCAGAGCCTGGGAGGGTGTGGAGAAGTAAGGTGCTGGGTCTCATGGATGGTCTGTGGGGTCTTGGTGAGGAGTCAGTACATGGGATGGGAAGCGTAGGGAGTCTAGTTGGCTCATAATGTAGGCTAATTGTGGTGAGGTATCAGAGGCTCAGAGGCCTTTGGGGGGTGTGGTAGGTGGCCTGGTAAAAGATAAATGGGCAGTGGGTGTCTGTTGTCAGTCTTGGTGATGAAAAAGAGGTGACCCTATAGGAAACTGGAGTTCGCATGCTCTGCCCAGTGGGGGCCACTGCCAGTCAGCTTCATTGACATGTGAAAGTGTGGTCCTAGAAAAATCCAGATTTTTAAATGCGATGTCTCCTCATTTTTAAGCATTGGCAAGCAACTTGAGTAAAAATCATGCCTGCTGGCCTCTGAGTGGGAGGTGAGGCGGGTGAATGCCAGAGGCCACCAGGGGACACGCACATGCCATAGGGTCAGATTAGGTGGGTGTTAGTCACCATCCAGATGGTCAGGCCCTGGGATTGCCACAGAGATGGACATGACATGCAGAGTGGGTGGAGCAGATGCCAAAAGCTGGCATCAAGGAGGCGTTGGTGACAAAGGCCAAGTTCTTTGCCCACCCAGAAAGCCTTCTGTTCCTTGTCTCCTTCCCTCCCCATGCCTTCAGGGGCTTCTCGCTGCTCCCCATAGCATGAGTCTGAATTTTCCAGTCGACATCTGAAGGCTTTCATTGGATATGCTGTGACGGGGCCCCAGCGTGTGACCTCAGTTTACCCCTCCCGCCGCTGCCTGAGCCTGCTGGGGCTTCTGAGACACGCCCACGGTTTCTTCCCTCCGGGCTTAACTCATGCTGTTCCCGCTTCCTAGAATGCTGGAACCCCCCCCCAGTTTACAGGAATCCTACTCTCCCTTCATCCTTCAAAAGGCTGACTCTCCCTGAAGTCTGTGGGCCTGCCCACTCTGTGAATTTGGAATAAATCCCACCCTTCTCCTAGTTTCTTTTTTTTTTTTTTTAAAGATTTATTCATTTATGATAGACATAGAGAGAGAGAGGCAGAGACACAGGAGGAGGGAGAAGCAGGCTCCATGCCGGGAGCCTGACACGGGACTCGATCCCGGGACTCCAGGATCGCGCCCTGGGCCAAAGGCAGGCGCCAAACCACTGAGCCACCCAGGGATCCCCCTTCTCCTAGTTTCTATAGCACTTTCCCTCTGTCTCCTTCACGGGGCGTGGGTCACAGTTGTTCAGAAGTCCATCTTCCATGGTTGATGATGAAGTCATTGTGGGGCAGTTCCAGTCTCAATCATCGCTGTGTCCCCTCAGTGTGTGGCTCAGGGTAACTGTCAACAGGTTATTGAGTTAGGCTCTTACTTTGGGGTCTGCAGAACTGATCCTCAATAGGAAGCTTCTTAGGGTCGATGGCAAGCATGGAAAAGGGGCAGTTGTCTGGAGCACCGGGGGTGGTGGGAGCAGGTGGGGCTGCATCCAAGTCCTCTTTAGCCTCAGATGACACCCGTGTCATACCTGACTTGCGAGGTCCGCATGGGCCTGACTTGAATATGGGGATTTTTTGATCTGTCCTTGATGCCTGCAAGAAGCTAAAGGCAGTGACAGAACAAAACAGATCCAAGTAACCCATTCCCCCACTGAGGTGCCTTCTTTTTCCTGCTCAAGGTGTCCTTTCTCCTGCTCACCGTGGCAGTCTATGTCCAAATGTTGCTTTGAGGTGGTAGGTAGGTGGGAAGAGCCTGGGCAGGGGGAGCAAGGGGAAGCCCCAAGAGGCGGTGTGTCGCAGGGAGAACTCTGGTTTTGCAGCGTAGGAAGTGGATTCTAGGGCCAGATTTGCTGACCCCAGCTGGGGGCTTTGAGCCAGACTCAGCCTCTGAATTTATTTCCTCACCTGGTTTAAGCAGTTGCTAAAGTCCTCTGGGCCTTGACATCACACGCCTCGGGGATGGTTGGGTCAGAGGGCTTCCCTCCTGTAGGTTCATGAACCCCTTTGTCATTCCACGTCCTTATGGACTTTATGCAGGGGGTGCCTGGCCTCACGGGGACACCGTAGCATTGTCAGGTTTGTTCCTTTTTCTCCACGGACGCTCTTCTTCAGGGAGTGCTCAGGGCCCAAGCTCACATGCATTCAGGGTCCAGGCCGTGAGTGGGAATGAGAGGGGCTCCCCAGATAAAAGAGAAAGCATGCGAAGTTGGTAAGTTGGTAGTAGTCACTGTTGCACCTGGCTTGCTTTTAGAGAGCAAAGGTCTCTGCTACTACTATGTTATATATTCTCTTATCTTTACATTTTGTGCTTTCGGTAGAGGCATGGCACCAGGAAAATTTCTCTTATGGAGGAAAAGTGGGTGTGAGGATGGGCGATGCCCCCCACACAGTGGGGGGTGTGTGTGTGTGGTTTGTGCTGGGAGCCCTCTGTCCCATGCCACCACATCCCCAGGGGGACCAGCCCAAGCATGAGGATGGACCTGGTGTTGCCACATCACCACTGTTTCATGACACACTAGAAATGAGGGCTTTTAATGGGAAATTTATTAATTGTTAGAGTTGGCTTAGGCTTGTTTCAAAACATCCTGTGGGGCAATCGGACTTGTTCAGTTCTGTAGCCTACCAGCTAGTGGGGAGGGAGGTAAGGCTGCAGATTAGGACCCCTGCAGTGGAATGGTAGTTTGGAGTGACCCTAAAGCAAGAAAGAACATTTTATTTATTTATTTAAAAAAAAGATTTTAGGCGCTCGGTGGCTGAGCAGAGTGTCTTTGGCTCAGGTCCTGATTCCAGGGTCCTGGGATCGAGTCCTACATCGGGCTCCCTCAGGAGAGCCCGCTTTTCCCTCTGCCTGTGTCTCTGTCTCACTCTGCCTCTCATGAAAAAATAAATAAAATATTTTAAAAAAGGTTTTATTTATTTTTTTAAAGTAATCTCTATACCCAATACAGGCCTCAAACTTACAACTTTGAGATCAAGAGTCACACGCTCTACTGACTGAGCCAGCCAGGCGCCCCCAAGAAAGAACATTTTAAATTGTAGATATATGATTTCATCCCATGCTCTAGTGTTGTGGGACATAGACTGGTCTCTATGGGGTATTGTGGCTTAGGACACAGCACTGGCGGTGGGCTTGCTTGTGCGGGCCCTCTGCTGAGAGCTGGGGTGCTGCAGGGAGCGCCGGGGGGTGGGGGGGGCACAGCCTGCCTCATTTGGCATCCCTAACTGTGCCTTGCAGTCGTGGGCTTGTCTTTTTGGGTCATGTGAGCCTCACCTTGTGTGCCTTGCTTAGCCCTTGTGGCCTCATGCATATTGGTCTAATTACTTTTGCCTTTACAGAGCTGTGAAAATGAACTTTATTATTTTTTTTAAAGGAAAAAAATTGTGAAATATTGCATGTACATAGTTGTACAGAATTCAGATGGTATAGGAAGATATGAAGAGAGGAAGTTAATCTTTGCTCTTTCTTTCTCCCCCCTCCCAGTTACTTTTAAAAGAATGTCTGACTAGTTATATGACTTCAGACAGATCCTCTAACTGCTCCAGACACAAGTTTCTTATATGTTATGGGATAATAGGAAAACCCAGCTCGTGTTATTGTCTCTTTAGTGTGGATTAAATGAGGAGATATGAAGTCTCCCAAATTCTATGCACATGTGAGAGGTGCTCATAGAACTTTTTCCCCCTCCTTTTTTTGTGTATTCAGGATTTCTTTGACAATCCCCTTTGTAATTATTGCACAGTTTGTGTTTGATGAATGTACATGTTTAGCTGCCTAAGAGAAAATAATAAAAATACTAAAGGTATACATACCATTTTCAACATGACGTCCTGTTCTGCCTTTCTTCCCTCCATGTGGGGAAGAAATTGCTTTCAACACCCTCTCATCCCTGGGACCCGTGAAGACCTCTGATGAGTGTCTCACGGTAAGACTGGGGGAAATTGCTCTCTTAATTAGGAAGGAAATAGAATCTTGATTGTGTGTTCTTTAGAGCTAGTGACAGGGATGATAGTATAAGAAATTCTGTACATTCACAAGTAAAACAGATTAATTTGTAGGAATGTTGGATTTTTATCTGGACAGATGTTTTGCTTTATTATGGAGCTGATTGGGAGTAAAGTAGGGGCGGGGTTTTGTTGGTGTTTTATTTTTGCTTTGGGCTTATGTTAGTTAGAGTTAGCTTTTGCTGTATACAACAATAATGGACACCCCCTCAGAGAAACAATAATTTGACAGAAGCTTAAGTGATGTCAAGGATTATTTCTCTCTCATATAAAAGTAAGTTGGACATAGCAGTGAAGGGCTATGAGAGCCCCAGGGTGTGCCCTGGGGCCCAGGCTTCTATCTTCCTGCACAGGCTTCTCACCTCTGCCCCACACTGCAGCGGGGCTTCTGGAACTCCAGTTTTCATGTCTGAGCCACATGCTGGCAGAAGGTAGAAAGGCACTGGCCAAAAAGGAGGCTTTTTCTGCAGATCTCTCTTGCAGCTCTGCCCTGGAAGTTCCATGGAACATGTCTGCTTACGTCTCCTTGCTCATGACTTAGTCCCATGTGTACACCTAGCTGCAAGGGAGGCTGAGAAATACATTGTCTTTTAGTCCCCGGCACATTATGTAAAATTGAAACTAAGGTCTCTTACTAAGGAGGAAAAGAAGACTGGATGTTGTGGGCGTGGGCAGCATGCAGTGTTTTAAAGGACTTGAACAGATTGTAGACATTTGTAAACTGACTTCCTTTCTACTCCATTGCTTGCCTCGAAACAAAAGAACCATCTGATCATTCTGCAGTGACCATTGCCTGTTGGAGTCTTGGTGTACAGACTCCTAGCTGCTCTTTTTTTTTTTTAAATTTAAAAAAGATTTATTTATTCATGAGACACACAGAGAGACAGAGACACAGGCAGAGGGAGAAGAAGCAGGCTTCCTACAGGGAACCTGATGCAAGACTTGATCCCCAGACCCCAGGTTCACTCCCTGAGCTGAAGGCAGAACCTTAACCACTGAGCCACCTAGGCATCCCTTTTTATTAATTAATTTGTTGTTGTTGTTGTTGTTGTTGTTGTTGTTAAATGGTAGAATGAGGATGTGGGGAGCCTGAAAAAGTTAGGAGGCTGAATGTAAATGATCACAGGAACAGAGGTAACTTGCGTTGAGATGTCGAGTGAATTTGGGTCCTGGTGTTGGGAGACCTGGGTCAATTGCAGTCCTTCTCTGGGACTCTGTGATCTCTTATGTCTCTGAATTTTGCTGAGCAGTGAGATGGAGGGAGTAGCACCACCACAGGGCTGCTGACCTGCAGCCTGTGGAAGTCTCTAGTAGACTCTAAGGCATGATACAGACGATTAATACTCTGCATGGCCGACGTGCGTCCAGCAGGTGTGTGGGAAGCACCAAGAGTGTGGAAGGAAGACAGAAAAGACGGGAGTCTCTCCTTCCATGGGGCTGAGATTACATCATTAGATGCTGTCCTTGGATAGATCAGCCTGTGAGGACTGGCCTGAGTCTGGCTCAATGCGCTGGTGGGGTGGGGTCAGATTCTGGCTCTGCTCCTTCTAGCTCTATGTACAGACTTGGCCTGAATAGAATGTGGGATTGGAAACATGCATCTTTCTTGGTGGTGTCCTGGTGCCTCTCCTACTACGTTTATCTTGCCATGGTAAGTCTGCTTCCAGGCTCCAGGATTGAAGATACACAGCCTTTGCACAGTGGGGCTCCTGAAGACAAGCCTCTAGGCCATTGCTTCACCTGTCCCTATGCTGGAGCTCAAGGGGATGGGATGTCCTTTACTATGCTGGTGCACTTCAATATGCTTGTGTCTGATCCTGAACCTTGCCCCATGTTAGAAGCAGCACCCTGTGACTGTATCATCAGCTTGTCCTGAGGCTGAATGTCTAGCTCAGGTGCCTGGTGCCAGGTCAAGGCTCAGTGAGTGACGGCTGCCGCTGTTGTGTCCAACTGGCCAGATCAAGCCAGGAGGCAGAGAATGACTCAGTCCCCGGCATCTTGCTCTATGTTCCTCCAGGCCTTGTTCCCTTTTTTCATGAAATTCTTATTTCTCAGCTCTGAACTTTTCCTGTGCCATCAGTTTTAAAACATTATAAAAAAAAATACAGAGGGGAGAAGGGAGAAAAAAGAAGCTGAGAAGCCCAGCCTCACTCTGGCTGCTAAGCCATTCCAGAGATTACTTGGCTTGACTTCAAGTGCTTTTTGAAACTTCTTTTAAGTTGGGCCCCAGACATGATTTTGTTTTTGACCTTCTTTTTGACTACCTTGGCCTCTGATTAATTAACCAATTACCTAATTATTTGATGCCTACTCCATGACAAGTGCTATTTATGTGTGGGGGGTATTGATGTAAACCAAACAAACCAAGTCCTCCCTCTCATGGAGCTTACATGTGATGAGAAGATAGGTAGACTTCAGGGCTGTGAGGGGAAGTAAAATGGGATGAGCTGATAGAGTGTGATGGGGGCAGGTGCTGTTTTTACATATGGTGGTCAGGGACTGGGTGACATCACCATCACATTGGATCCATGACACCAGCCAGATGGTACATGGGTCCAGTCTTGGCAGATGTTCAAGGCATATAATTAGCTGCCTATCTACCTTATTGGCCATGGATTTGCATCTGGGCAGAGTGACCAAGGCCCAGTCACTGAGCTGTTTCAAACCTTGTGTGGAAATCTCTCAGAATGCCGCCATCAAAATGGCAGTCAAGAAGAAGATTGTCACTGGCGAGTCTGTACATGAGATTGTCCCTTGATAGCTCTGTGGCGGGTGGTACCACTGATGGTGGCACAGTTGTGATTGGTCAGCAGATACAGAGCATCTGACTTAAGCTAGCCAACTGAGTATTCAACAAATGCTTCCATTACTAGAAGGTTTGTCTCTAAGGCCAACTGGGGCATGTGCAAAGCAGGGACTGGGGATTACTCAGTTTGAGCTCCAAGGTGCTGACACTGTTGACAGTGGCTGAGGAGAGCCCTTCTCACTTGGTCAGAAAGTAACCTGTAAACTTGGCCTCAGTCTTACTTTTCCTCTCCTTCAGCCCATCATGTCTGGTGCTAGGCATTGGCTTGGACCTACCTCGTTGGCCTTTCCCGCAAAATGGCATGTGAGAGGGATGTGCTTAGTTGGGAAGAACTTGGCTGTTCAGGCAAAGACTTGAGCTAGAAAAAGAACAAATGGTCATTCATTCGGTGCTTCCCATTAACTAGGGTCTTTTTTTTTCTACTTTCTTAAAGGAAACCTCTAAGAAAGGAAAATTCTCAGGCCTTCCTTAGAATTTATTTATTTATTTATTTTTTTCTTCCTTAGAATTTAGACCCCAATTTCACATTGTGAAATTGTTTTTCTTGGGTTTCAATTAAAGGCTTAAATAATGTAGTGGTTATGAAAGCAAAATATAGATATTAGTAACTTGCTGTTATTGCATTAATAACAGTAACCTCTGTTCTTCCGATCCCTATTGATCTAATTTTTTTAAGGATTATTATTTTTATTTTAGAGAGAGAGTGAGCATGAGTGGGAGGGGCAGAGGGAGAGAGAATCTCAAGCAAACTCTGTGCTGAGCCCCAAGCCTGACACAGGGCTCAGTCCCATGACTCTGAGATCATGACCTGAGCCAAAATGAAGAGTTGGACACTTAACTGACTGAGCCCCCCAGGTGCCCCTCATCTTATTTTTATATAACAAATTGTTAGAATGGTACCTGGCACATGTGCATAACTCATTTAATCCTCATAGCAAGGCTTCCGGCTAGCTCAGTCGGTAGAGCATGAGACTCTTAATCCTCATAGCAGCCCAAGGGGAGGTACTTTTATCTTGCCCATTTTCCTGATGAGGAAATACGTATAGAGGTCAAACAGGGTCACCCAAACAGCAAGTGGTAGAGCTAGAATTTGAACCAGGGGAACCTGGTTGCAGAGTCTAGGCTCTTATACATCATACCCTAAGTCTTAAGTCTACCCACAAACCTTTTCTGAGGAATAACTATGCTGATGGCTGTGCCAACAAATTGTCGCTCTTTATATGCTATGTACCATGTCATGTATTTCAGATGCAGAGTACAAGTCTTCATCACAGCATGGTATTCAAAGCCTGTTTTTCAGAGGAAGAAGTGAAGGCTCTGAGCATTTGGGTAACTGCTCTTAGTCTAAGGACCAGAGCCAGGATGCCAACTTTGGTCTGTCGTGGCTTCCGAATTCTGTTTCCTCAGCACAGCAGCTGTCCTGCAAAGGCTGTAACACTTCCCTTCCCTATGACTCATGGTACCTGGTTACCTTCCCTTATACTTAGGTCGTGGCCCATGGCACCGGTTGGGCCACAGGCTGGGACAGTGGCTCATGTTTCTCCAGGCCCGAATCCAGGGCCACGTGAGCCACTCCAGGGAGGCCAGCCATCAGAGCTTGGATTGGAAAGCTGTTAATCCAGCTGGGCCCCTCCACATCCCTCACTCCATTTTATTAAGCCCAGGGTTTTCCCCAGAGCACCCAGATCTGCTTTTTCCTGTGTGAGGAGATGAGGCCAGTGTACACACACCGTCATGCGCAAGCGTCTAGTCTCTGGTCAGCATGAGGATGAGCAGTTTCGAGTGAAGTGCCTGGGCCTGGCGAACCCTCGGGAAGGGTGGGGACCATCTGTGCTGTCCTGTAAAGGAAATTGTGGTTTCTTTCTTTCCTTTTTTCTTTTTCTTTTTTTTTTTTCTTTTTTAGTTTATGGGAAAGGGAGACTTGTGTCTCAATTGAGCCTTTGTGGCGTTGTATTACAGAGAGTCACAGAAAATGTTCTATGTAAATGACTGTGTGCCCTGATTAGAGCCTCAATAGGTGCCATTGTGTCATATTGCTATTATTGGCGATTGCAAGATACTAAATGATATTCTCATCAGGCTGAAAAAGCTCAGTGTTAGCAGTGAAACTCGGGGTTAATTATACTGCTCTGAATTAGAGCACAGAATCAAGTTGTAGGGAGAGCAGGGCTCTTGCTTTCTCCCCCTCTGTCTTTTCAGGGTTGTCGCTGGGGGTTTGATCAGAGTACCGTTTAACCCATGTTCTAAATTTGTACTTACTGGCATTTTGCTCTGCATGAGTTACTACCCCTTTTGGCATTGGGAAACACAGGACCAATTTATAGGACAGTTGGAGAGGGGAGAAATGGTCTACTTAATAGTGTATTCTTCATCGTCAATAGCTGGGAGAAAATAGCATGAAGATGGAAGTCTTCGGGGAGAGTGCTGGACTCTCTGGAGGGGCCTCTTTAATTTAGCTCCTCTTGTCTCTTCTGCCTTTGAATTATCGGCTGCTGTGATCCTGAGTCACCTCTTTGAAGAAATAACACACTGACCTACATCTCAGCTGACACCGATAGAAGAGTCTATCTCTGCGCTGCCCTTTCTTGGCATCCCTAACACCACCTACGAGGGAATGTGTCTGAGGGCCCTCTCTGGTTTCATGCCATTGACTCTTCGGCCTTGTTTTAATCACTGAGCTTTGTTCCTTTTGAGACGTTGCCTATTGTAAACTTCCTGCATTCCTTTCGCTCGTTCTTCTGTCTGTAAATTTCACGTCACTCGTATGGGGTCTCAAGCTGCATCTTCCCCCTTTTAATGTTAGTGGGCTGTGACTGTAATTAATGTCAAAAAATCTTCATGATTTTTTTCTAGCGGTGACCTTATGGTTTCTCATACCTTCTTATCATGTCATACCTAAATGTCCATTTCACCATTTTTGGATGTTTAGGTCGATTCTTCTCCTCCTTTTTTTTTTTCCCCCCTCTTGCGATTGCAAGTCACATTATATTGGCAATTAGCCTAGGACAGATTCCTAGAAATGAGTTATGGAGAATATGAACCCAGAAGCAGAGACAGGATTTAAACCCAGGTCTGTCTGCCCTCAGATCCCAGGGCTGCTGCTTCTGTGATTCTCTTGTCTTTTACCCATCAGAAGTTCAGAGTCCTCTGTGAGAAACCAGGCATGCACTGCCCTCCTTGAGTGAACTGCTTCTCCCCTGGTGGTCCAGGATGACTTAGCTCCTTCTTTTCTCTTCCATCTTCTTTCCTCGATCTGTGGATCAAGTGGCAAACCGTCCCCTGGGACAGCACTAGGTAAGCTGGTCACAGAGTCCTCTCCTTTATCTGCAGTGAGCACAGCAGATGCAAATATCACATTTTAGGACACAGTACGCTGTTAAAAAAAATTGCATTTGATAAGTTTGGTGACCATAGTGAATGTAATTGAATCCTCCTAAATCAGACCTCTTGTGGAGTCCCTCACTGTTCCTACTGGGAAACATCAGTTACCACTCTGTCAGGATGGTAACATTTTTTTTTCTATATTCACAGTATATAAAATAGACTTTCCTCAGCAGACCCCTGATCAACACAACCATCTTTTCCACACTGCATATTCTCTCCCAACCAGGATGAACCGTGACGGGGAGAAAGGGCCCTTAGGTCCAACAGGCTGGGAGAAACTCCATTCTAAGGAGATTCCTGAAGCTCTTTGAGCTTTTGAGGGCTCAGATTCACGCTGTGGTCGGGAAGCCTGTTTGGTTCTGTGGGGGCCGGTTTGTCCCACAGCACACCTGTTGATCCTGTGTGTTCCTGTGGCAGAAGCAGCGCGTGGAACGGTGCTGAGCCCAGGATCAAAGCCCAGGCTCCTAGCTTCTAAGCCCTATGCGATGGCCCCGTACCTGCTGTCTCCTTTTCATTTCCTGTTCTTTCTGGCCTTTCCGAGTCTGCAGAGGACATCTCTGCAGAGATCATCATCTCTGTCTGGAGTCTCTTCCCCTGATCTCCACGTGGCTACATTCGACCCTTTTCTGCAGGGCTCAGTCCTGACATCTTTCTGTACTTTCTTGTTATACATTGTCCATGTAACTGGCCCTCGGCCTCCTGTATCCTCGCAGCTGCTCTCTGTACCTGCCACATGCCACGATTTCCTGGGTGGCGTTACCCGGTATTTGTATACATGTCTTTTTGATTGATTCATCTCCTTGAAAATGAGACCAGCCTTTCTGGCATTGCTGCAGTATGGGCTGTCACATTGGCTTGTGCATAGTAAGCGTCTGCGAATGCTTGCGGCGGGACTGTATGTTCGTGGTGTCAGTAAACACTTCAGTGGAGGGAGGGCCTGGCAACAGCATTGACTGTGGCCATGTTCCCACGGCAATTTCTACACTGACCTCAAGCAGGTCACCGCGTGAGACACGGAATCTGCCTTTTGCTCCATTCAGCATCTCTGGGGAGGGCAGCTTTGCTGCCCTTGACTTTTTCCTGATGAGTTGCATGAAGGTTTCATCTGTAGGACCGCTGGTGATGGCCTTTACTGTTTTGAGCACTTGCTATGTGCTAACTCTTCTATGCCCGTTTTCCCTTTAATCCTTACTTACCCAGTGAGTTAAGTTTTGCTGTGCAGGCAGTGTCAGAAACCGTGGCCCAAGGAGGTTACAAGACTGGCTCCATCCAGCAAGGTCATGTGGCAAATGGCAGTGGTGGGGATTACACTCAGGCCTGACTCCGGAGTCATCACGTCACATCACTGTGTTGCCTCGTGCCGTGGTGCGGTGGGCGTGGGGGCTTGCATGTACCTGTTCCTGCGTGTGGCATTTATCGATTTATTGAATCAATCCTGGAGCCTCCTTCCTGCCTCTTCTCTCTCTCTCTCTCTCTCTTTCTGAATCACATCATCTGTCACCATTTCTTCTTTTGTCCTGGACATGGTCTTTGTGAATTTCAACGTGGCTAATTTGCCCAGTTTTATAAGCTTTCTGAATTCTCTTGTTTTCCCTCACTCCTCTTATTTTTGAAGCTTTCCTGAGAAGCTGGCTGCTGGGAGGCTGATGGGGCTTCCAGCGTCAAGTTTGACAGTCAAAACTAAGTGTCTCCCTCAGTCTGCCTTTTGCCCTTTCTTGGCATAACTGATGCATCCTGTCCCCGAGACTTTCCAAGTCCCCGATTTATTTGGTTTGGAGACAAGCTGTAGGTAGGTGTTGCTTCTTACTGCACTTCCCAGATAGCACAGGCTTTGCTGAACAATACAGCACCAGGAACTCCATCACTGGACCCCCCGAGATGCTGGTTGCGTGTGTGTGTGCATGCCTAGTGAGATGTAAACATTTACAGGGAATAAAAGAAATTCCTTCTCCAGAGCCAAAATTTGGAGAGTCTCCTTATGTACACAGCTTTGACAGTGATTCCATATGTTTCATTCATCTTTGCTTTTTTGCAGCCTCTAGAAATTTATTTCCTGTACTGCTACCCCTGACAGGAGAGACGTTTCCAAAATGCATGTCATTCCATGGCTACAAATCCCGCTTTGGCCCTCGAAGCCCTCAGGCCGCTTGGCTTCTCACCTCTCCAACTTCTTGTTTCATGTTCATACCCTGCATTTGCTCCAGCCACGGTGACCTCCTCATTGTTCCCACATGTGTGTGGGTTTTCTCTTCCTCCTGTAGGCCTTCCAGGCTTTGTGTGTCACCTCTCTCCTCCACCTGGCCGCTCCTGGAAATCTGTGCTTGATCCCATCCATCCTGGGTCCACCCTTCTGTTGCATCTCTCGGCTCACTGTGCTCTGTTTCATTTCTCTGTTCCTGCCTCGACCGGACCACTCACACCTTGCCTTCCCTGTGCTGTACCTTCCCAGCTCAGTGCCTGGCCTACAGTAGGGGCTCAGGAGCTCTTGAATGAAGGATTAGTCACATGTGTTCATTTCCCGTGAAAATGCAAGGCGGTGGAAAATCTGAGCTTCCCTTGTCCCTTGTGCGTCATAACAACAGGTTTGCATAATAACGATAATACCCACCACCATTTGTCGAGTGCATTCTGTGTGCTTTCTGTAGTTGAGAGCTGTCCTGGTAGTGCTCACCTGTACATGGTGTGATCACTAATGTCATCACCAGAAGGAAGGAGCTGGCGTTGTGTTTCTCTTTGTTTCTTACTGAAGATGCCTTTGCTCCAGAGCAGGCAGTGGCTTCTGAGTATTTCAAGATATTGACTGGATTTAAAGCTGAAAGGTATTGCCACAGAGACTCAGGGAAGTGTTGTGAGAGTATCTCAAGCAGAACGTTAGGTGCTCAGGCCCTGAGAAGTTGCCAGTTGCCAAACTCTTGAGTGCAGAGAAGAAGAGAGAGAGAGAGAAAGAAAGAGAGAGAGAGGGTTGAGGTTTCTTTCTCAAATCGTTTACATTTGTGTGAAGGCCAAGTGGAACTTGTTTATTGATCCTGTAAAGATACTCTGCTATGTCCTTGAATAATTCAGAATCTATTATCCCTGTCAGAGTGAGTTCACCTTTTGTAGGGGTCACTGGCTGCTGCATGCGGCCCTGCAGGACTGGGGAGTTATTAGGGGTGTCTCCAGTGTCTTCTTGGTCATATGAATTTTATTTGCCCAGTAGAACATCACTGAGGCTCTGAATAGTCAAAGAAAACCTCTCTCTTATGTTTTCCTCATGAATAGAACACTCTGTGTCCCGAATTGTTGCTCCACTGGGGCCAGCACGTGGTGTATTTTCCTAATGTTTGAACCAATAGGCTTTTTTGTTTTGGGGCAATCCAGGTAAAGATTTTCTGGTGCTCCGGTGTGGCAAGGGAAGCCTGTCTTTTCTTCTCTCTTTTTCTCCCCTTCCCTTCTGTCCCTGAGTTGGGGGAAAAAATGTATACTTTGAGTTACATGACTAATTTTAGCATATTTACTAGAAATTATTGTTCTGCCAGTGATTGGAAATTCTTTTCTCTCCTCCTTTCTCTGAAATCAAAACAGCTCTGTGGATTGGGACTGGGGGTGTTCCGAACCAGAGGACAGCAGTTCAGCACATTGGGGACATTTGCAAGAATTAAATCTATAGCCCTAGGCTCTGACTCTCTTTTGTCTGTTGGGTCTGTGTGTGTGTGTGTGTGTGTTTGCGTGTGTGCATGTGCGCGAGCGTGATAGAGAGAGAGAGAGGGAGGAGACCCAGACACACACAGATTGATTGATTGATTGATTGATTTGAGGAGGATTTTGCACGGAGAATAATAAACCCCAAAGAGACATCATAAATAATCATGTTTTCCAGCCCTCGAATCAGTCTCGAGGGCTGATAAAAGGTTTTCTTATGATTTGAGAATCTGTGACTATGAGAAGTCTTTTAAAGCTGTAAAAATGTGGCTGGTTGATCCACTTATGAAAGAAAGAAAGCCCTACAGAGTGAGCATTGACCTGTGAGATCTGGAACCTTGTACAAGTGCAGACAACGGTTTTCTCCATCGCTATCAGCTTCGTTTTGGGTGGAACTTTCTCTTTGAGCTTGATAGTCAGAAATGGGCTCACAATGAGTCTGAGCAGAACCACACCCATTAGACCAGAAAGGCCTTGGCAGAGCCCGGGGGAGACCAGCACCTCTAAGCTGGAGGACCGTGAGAGCTGGGGATCATCAAATGCAGGAAAGCAGCAGTTTCTTATCTTTAGAAAAAGCTCAGTGTTCACTCGACTGGAACAAGTGCCACCTGTATGACACTGTGGAAGGTCAAAGCAGAACAGGGAAGGAAATGGTTGAATAATTCTTCTTTTTTTTTTTCTCTCTTGAATTTTTTTCCTCCTCCCTCCCCCATCCTGTATCAAGAGGGATATTTCAGGATTGACGAGGTCCAGTGAAATGGTTCTTGGGATCCGTGGGGGTGGGATGGTCAAAGGGGCTGGTGGCGGGGGTGGGGGGGTGGGGGTGGAGGGGAGAGTTGGTTGCTGGCTGCCCTTGGCTGAGGGCTGCCCTGGGCCAGCTCTGTGCTTAATCCTCACAACATCCTGCGGGTTGAGGAAGTGAAGGCTGAGAAAGGGTGAGCGCTGGGTATCTCAGGGCTAGTAGGTGCCTTTCAAATACACACTGGGGGACAGGTGACATATTCAGAAGGCCATTGGGCAGCCCCTTCTCCTCATCCTGTGAAGGGAAGCTTAATCCTTTGGTTGGTCTGCTGCCCAGACCCAGGAGATCAGTTTGCTCAGAGGGTTCAGTGGTGCTGGGCTCCTTTCTTCTTGGAGGTGGGGGTGGGTGGTGAGAGAAGACTGTCCATATGGGATGACTGGGGGAATCTGCTGGGCTGTGGGAGGTGTTGGCCTAGGCCCACACAGTCTCCTCTGGGGTGGGGAGGTCCACACTTGGGCTTCTCACTTGTGGTTATTTTGAGGCATATCTGCTTTTTGCTCGAGTGGGGTTGAACTGATTCCTTGCCCAGCTGAATGTAGGGTTGACTTCCTTAGGGGTTCCATCTGGGGGGTGGGAGGTATGATCTCTGCTGAGGGCTACCGCATGGTTGGAAGGACTCACAGCTGTTCTGAGGTCAGGTCTGAGGACTGGTGAGGGGCTCAGGGAGTTGGATCACCCAGGGGCCAGGCTGGGGCCCAGGATCATTGCCTGTGATCACTGACACCACTCTGCAAGTGATCTCCCAAACTGGTTGGCTTGCTAGTGACATTGGACAAAGGAATGACTAGTCTGCATAATTCTCTCATATGCATGAACTAGATTTTGGTTCTCACAGGACACCCATGAAGTAAATGGGTCTATCCCATTTCATACATGAGAAGACGAAGACCTGTTTAAGATCATGAAGTAGTTGGCACTCAGCTCCTTTCTCAAGTCTGTCACTCCTTCCACGACGCTGTCAAAACCCATGTTAGGCCTTTAGCGACCAAAGCTCCAGGGGAGAGAAGGGCTAGCTGGACTTAGCAGTGACTAGAGACCTAGTAGATGCCCTCATGTTGGGAGTTTGTCTTGTTCACGGCTATGTCTCCAGCACCCGACAAGGCTGCCATATTCTCAATGAGTATTTGCCAAGAACATGAAAGAATTTCTTAGGTGTCGGGGATAATCTCGCTCACTTGGTAAGCACCTTCCAGAATTTTTCCCTTCTCTTTGCGACTCCTTCTTCTTCTTCCCTGGGTATCCCTTCTTACCCTGGGAGTGGGATAGTCTCTGAGACACCCATTCCTGCTCCTCCTTTGCCCCACAGGTCAGTCACGGCTTTGGGATTGCTCTGTGGGAGAAATAGGCAGCTTTTAGGTTCAGTGCATTAATACAAGGGCTGGATTTTGTGGCTTGCTTCTCATGCAGATAGGCCATTTTTGATCTGGAAGAGTGTCCTTGTAACCTCTTTATTTTGACAGCTGGGGAGGGTGGATCCCAGAGAGGTTTGGGGAGCTGCCCGGGGCCTCCAGCGAGCGGTGGCAGAGCTGGGCCCGAACCTGGCCCTTCACTGCTGGGCTTTCTCTGCAGTGTTCACTACCACTCCAAATCCCAGTGGGTGACCTTGTGCATCTTTTGAGATTTAAGTCCCTCTGGCTTCTGCCACTTGGCCCTGAGCAGGAGACCTTCTTTTTAGTGCAGAATGACGGTGGGGGTGTCTCTATCCGAGTTAAACCTTGGCGCTGTTTGCTCAGGACTCTTGTAGCTCTCAGGTTAGGATATCCCAAGGGTTTTTCTTGTGAGTTTGGTTTTCTCCCCTTTCCTCCACCTCTCTTGTCTCTCCCCACCTTGTGTTTTGAGTCCCTCACGGCTGCCCAGGCAGAGACGAGTGAAGGGGAATCGGGAGTATTTGTGGAGCTGGCTTCTCAGACCCTCTGTGGATGGGCGCGGGTGGTTGTGGGCCGGGTTGCTTGGCCTTGTGGTCTGAGTTCTTCCCACCACACCCTGCCCCGCTTCTCCCCAGGGGTGAGGGGCTGGCCACCTGGCACTTATGTGTGCGGTTCTACATCTGTTCCTGTGAACGGAGGAGAAAATAAAAACGCCACCTGATTGTGTGCATAGAGTTTGTGACCATTTCAAGGCTTAGTTTTGTTTGTGGTCTCATTTGAGCCGAAGAAGGGGTGGGTTAGTACTTAGCAGGCATCTTCGAGAAGGTCCCGGGCGCCTTCCCATACAGGAGCTCTTTTTTTTTTTTTTTTTTTTTTTCAGGAGCTCTTTTAATCTTTGAGATCCTGCAAGGGGATAATCTGCCTCACAGATAAGGATTCTTGCTCAGGGTTACTTTATCTAATCATTCAATAGGTGGTTACTGAGCCTTCACTGTGTGCTGAGCCCCACCCTCAAGTTAGCCTTGGTGGATAAGATTGACAAGGTCCCTGTTCTCACACAGCTGAGAATCTCTGGTGATGGTGTGAGTAGGAGCTGGACTGTGGGAGCAGGGATTAGGGGTTGGAGGAGAGAGGATCTTTGCCCATTTTACTCAAATGCTTTATATGGTACCATTTTGCCACCTTTGTCCTCATGTGTCTTCTCCTTCCGCTTAATAGGATTATTTGCACAGTTTACATATGGTTAAATGTGGGCTGAGAAAGGCTGGGTGGTTTGTCTAAGGTTGCACAGTAAATGAGCTGCAGTAGACTCGGTCTCCTGTGCCTATCTGTGAATAATGTGGTTTGGTTTTCTTCTTCTTACTGCAATTTTAAAAAATCGACATATAATTGACACACAACATTGTATTATTTTTGGGCATACGACGGTAATATGTTTTTATGAGAAATAAAAAAAAAGCATTTTGTGGAATAATCAGCCTGTCCATTGGCATTTTGATGAACTCTCAAACACATTAGAAACATTCAAAGTTGCTACTCAGTAAAGGGGAAGCTCTGTGTCTCATCTTGTAACCCGGACCCAGGAGCGTAGCGTGTCTGTGGTCTAAAGGCCAGGGGGTGTGTCTGTCTGGGACCTGGGGTTAGCGGTGTCATGGTTGTGTTCCAGTTAGGGTTTGGGGTGGGGGTGGGGAGTTGTCGAGGACGGGGAAGTTTTTAAGAGAAAGCCATCACATTTGTTGCCAATATTAATCTATATTAATATTTAAACCCTGCTCAAACTTTTAGAAAAGCAGAAGTTTGGAAATTCCAAGTTGAGCCACTCCTGCTACACATGAGCATGAGTGTGACTTGGGATTAGGGAAGGTGACGTGGCCTCAGGGCAGATGCCCCCATAGTTCCCTTTAACAACAGAAGTTCCCAGCACATACAGTCCTCCCCTCTCGTGGGGCTTTTGTGGGGGTTCTGAGCCTCTCTAGTTATTTGGTTCCAGTCAGGAATGGCCTTCTTGGGGGATGTTTTATAGTGAGTGGGCATTTGGGGGGACCTGTTGGAGGCCCTGAACACTGCATTCCCAGATATTGTTGTCACATTATTTATTTTTAAAAAGATTTTATTTATTTATTTGAGTGAGGTAGAGAGCACAAGCCAGGAGAAGGGCAGAGGAAGAAACAGACTCCCCGCTGAGCATAGGGCCCCACGAGGGGCTCAACCCCAGGACCCTGGGATCATGACCTGAGCTGAAGGCAGACACTTCACCAACTGAGCTGCACAGGCACCCCTGTTGTCATGTTATTTCAAGGACAGAGTGAAGGGGGCTATGATTTAGAGTTCTGCTCTTTCCTTTGGGGTCTAGAAGAACCCTGGCTGAACATCTTTGATAATATTTACTCTCCGCTACCAAATGCCGACCCAGGAGTGCTCTGGCACCTGGGCCCCCTCCTCCCGCTGCCCCTGCTTGGTAAGTCATTGCCCCCACCCAGAACATCTTTAAGGGGCACAGATGACCCCAAGAAACTCTTCTCAGTTGTTGGTGTCTCTTCTCAAAGAACCCTGAGCTGTCCTAGACGTCCGCTTCCAGCTAGAAGATGAGCTTCTAGAAGACTCATCTGGTTTGTCTGATGCTCCATCAGGCTGGTGACTCCTGGGTTTATGGCCACAACGGCTGTCACGGTCCAGAAGCTGTCTCAGTTTTGCCGATTAGTCTCTCGTGTATTTTGAGTTTGCAGTGTGCAGGGTACTGGGGCACTCTGAATCTTTTATATATGCATCCCCACCCTGTTTTCACCCAGGTCCAGGGAGGCAGGTATTTCTGTTGTCTCCATTTGGCAGCTGAAGAAGCTGGCCTGAAGAGTCCATCGCTGTCTTAGCCCATAGCACGGCCTGGCAGGCCAGAGCCCTCCCCAGAGGAGCACAGTTCTGCTTTGGAATAAACCTCCTCTTCCAGTGAGTTCCAGCAAACTCCTGAGGCATGCAGTTTTATTTTGAGGCTCCCTCAGCTTCCCCTGGAGTTGTGGAGGGCCTCTCCACCTGGGCCCCGTTGACGTCTGGGGCCAGATGAGTCTATGTTGTGGGAGCTGACCTGTGCCTTGTAGGATGTCCCCTCTGGCTTGCACACTAGATGCCCATAGCACCCCTCCCCATCCTCAGACCCTGCCTCACCTGTCCAGGGGTGACCACTGAAACACCAGTGTCTCTAGACATTGCCAGATATCCCCCAAGGAGACAAACCCACACCCAAATGACAACCACAGAGTTCTGGTGACCATTTCAGACTCTGAGCCCAGATGTGTGGGGACAGAGAAAGGAAGAACATTGAAAGTCAGGCCTGTCTTAGAAAACCCCAGCCTGGTGCAGAGCTGCGGCCCTCTGTGCGGGAGGACAGATTGACAGTGATTGACAATGGGCTTTCTGTGGGGATAACCTCTCACAGTGAAATTGAAATCACACTGCAGGCCCCTCGGAAGCCTCATCATGGACCTCCCCTTAACATACTTTGTCTAGAAGCTTGTGGGGGGGAAAATCACTGTCTTAACGTTTATTGAAGTTTTGTGGCGAAAAGCACTTTTTGTTGAGGAGAACCAGGCGACAATGAGAAGGGCCTCTTTTGAGCCGCTTCTGACACGTGGAGCATATACAGTGGGCGGAACATTCCTGTATGTTCTGTGAGGCCCCTGGTGAACGGGCTTTTCAGGTTTCAGAGCCATTCCCTGTCGGTCAGAGGATTTGAGAAGCGTGCGTTTTGTGCTTGTGTGTACACAAGCTGGAGTGAGTTTGTTTTCACACACCTGCCTGGTAAGCCTGTTGTGTTTTGTCAAATTTGATTTCTTTTCCTTAATGGATAGGTTCTGTTGCTCCACACATGCCTCCCTCAAAGTGCATCGGTGCCTACAATGGGCCGGGCTGTATCCGAAGCCTCTGAGCGTTGATTTGGAGACTTAGTGAAACACTGGAGTGTGTCATTTGCTGAGATGTCTGGTACTAAGAAAATCCGGTCTGTAAAAAAATCTCAAGAAGAGCAAAATTAGGGAGTTTTTTGTTTTGTTTTTGATCTTCTGATCATAGAGGTTATAAATCCATTTTTTTGGGATTCTGTGAAGCAGAGTTCCCTCCTGGTATGTCATAAATAGAGCACAATTTGCAACGTCCCTTTATATGTGCTTTTTAAGCAACACTCATCTAAGGCGAGGTGGAGTGTGCCCCTTTCTGTATGTAGCCGTTGGGGCACGGGTTTGGTACCTCTCTTGAGAGTGGCTGGTTTTCAGGAAATGGGTCACTGGTGCGTCTTGGTAACTCTTAACAGAGGACTTTCGCAAACGCACCTGGTGAATGCTGCTATCTTCTTGAAATATTAACATAACTCCTTCGGGGTGACAGCTAATTAACTGATGGTATCTTCTTATCCCATAATATCTGTGATCTTTATTTCTAGGGCTTAACTCCCTCCTCCAATAATAAAAGCAATAATAGTAATGGCTACCATTCAGAGTCCCTGCTATTATTAGCAGTGTTATTAACTAGGCGCAGTTAAATACCAGGCATGGGATCACATGGGATTCCAACCTACACTTACCCACAAGGCTTTCCTGCCTCCGATGGTCACTGGAGATGCAGAACTGGAGAAAAGAAGGAAAGTATAAAGAAGAAACAGAACTCCTCTAATCTGCTATCTAGGGATCAACATTGTTAACATTTTTAAAAAAGATTTTTTTTATTTATTTGAGAGAGAGCAAGTGCGAGAGAGCACAAGCAGGGGTGGTTGGGGGCGGAGGGAGAAGCAGGGAGCCCGATGCAGGGCTCAATCCTGGGACCCCCAGGCAGATGCTTAATGGACTGAGCCACCCAGGCGTTGCAGCATTGTTAACATTTGACTGTATTCCCTTATGGCTTTATCCCCCAGGGTCCTTATGTTACCAACTGATCATACTGCATGTGTAGTATTTTGTATCTTGTCTGCCTCACTTGACGCCTTGTTGTGAGCACATTTCCATGTGGGTGATTATTCTTTTGAAGCATTGTTAACTGTGTCATAGCCCAGAGTCTGTTCTGACATTTAATTTAATTCTTCTATTGCTGGGCATTTAGTTATTTCTGGTATTTCTATATTTTAAAGTGTGGTCACTGTGGTGCTGCTCTGCCTGTGACAGTTGTGTGTGACTGTGTACAGTGTCTGTGCACACGTGTGTGTTTATGTGTGTGCATCCTTGTGTCTGTGTGTGTGCAGAGTCACTCACGGCTTCAGGGCTGTGTGGTGGGCCATTGGGACTCAGGCTTGAGCTGGAAGATTCCCTATTTGACCTCTAGGCTGAGTTGTTTGTACTTGCCTGCCCCCCTCCCTCCCTCCCTCCTTCACTCCTTCCTACCCCCTACCTTCCTTCCTTTTTCTTTCCTTCTTCCTCCTCCTACCCTCTCCTCTCTTTCCCCACCCCATCTCCCTCTTTCTTCCTCTCTTCCTTCCTTCCCTCCTTCCTTCCCCTTTTACTGACTTACAGGAATTCACTTGATCATATTTTCCCCCTTGTCACGGCATAAGGAAAATGGTTCTTCTGATGATGGTGTTTGTCTGTAAACGTGGAAAAACCTGCTCCTGGTTTTCAGAGAGGGATTCCAGGTCACTGTGAGGTGGGTCTCAACTGGACATTACGCTACCAATAACTAACAGTGGTTGAGTGGTGACTGAGCCAGCTACTACTGGCCGGCCTGCTTTGCAGAACTACTTTCATTTATTCTCCACATCAGCTCTGGGAAGCAAGTGCAGTATCATTCTTATCTCATACAGAAGGAGACTGAGGCACATGCCAAGAGCAGGGCTGGGACGTGAGGCCCAGCACTCGACCACCAGTTTGTGTCTCCCCTGCCACACAGTCCTGGGCCTCGCCCTGGGTATTCTGTGTGGTTCACAGCTGGAGGTGATTTTGCCACCCAGGGGTCATTTGGCAATATCGAGGGAAACGCTTTTGGTGTCATGACAAAGGAGGCAGAGCATCCAAAGGTTGCTCTTGGCGTCAAATGGGTAGAGAGAGCGTGGGAATGCTGGTGAGAGCTGCACGGTGCCCAGGACAGCTCCCACAACAGTGGGTGATCCAGCCCCAGAGGCCAGCAGTGCAGAGGCTGAGAGGTGCTGTTAGAGGAGATGGGGAAGAAAACAGAAAATGCAGGCTCCTAGGGAGGCAGTCAGGAAGAAAGTGGGCTTGGGAGTGAGGCCTCTTCTTAGATTTATCATCTTGCACGCATCTCAGAGACTTTGTGAGACTCAGCTTCCTCATCTGAAAATCAAGAAATGATGCTTCCCTGGCATTTTCACCATGGGTTCAGGAGTCAGACTTCCTGGGTTTGGATTCTAGTTCCCTTTATGAGTTTGAGCAAGTTGCTTTAACTTTGCTGAGTCTGAGTTTTCTCATCAGTTAAACAGGCAGGTGAAAGTCCTACTGAAATGTGGTAATGAGAGTAACATGCATTACCTATGAGCTGAGATATGGTGCACCCTGGATGAATCTTAATGCCTTCATGAAAGCATTGATGGTGGGGGTACTCAGCCAAGTAGGAAGGTCAAGTGCCTATGCGTCCTCAGGGCAGAATTTTGTCTTGTCCTGGGCTCTCTCACTAGTGTCTACAATTGCCTGTAGGTTGGCCCCTGGATCCACGAGGGTGGAAGTGAGTCTGGAAAGACATGAGATAGCGCATTTACAGCTATGCTGAGCTTTTTGTTTATTCTTAGTCTGTGATGTAATGGAGTCATGATTCAACTGTGAATGTGTGTTGGGAGCAGAGATGGACAATTTTCAGGTTCTTGAAATGTGGGAATATGGTTCCCTTGGGGGCAGGCATTTGCCATTCCTGGCGTCAGCCTGCTTAACAAAGACTTGTAGCCTCTGGTTGGTGGAAGAGCCTCTGAGGCCAGCCGAGCCTGGAGATCTCATGTATCTGCCTCCCTTCATTAACTGATATTTCTTGAGAGGGAGGAGCTACTTAATCATTGGGAGTGGGACACATGGATGCAGGGCATGGAGAAGAGCCTCGGGGAGCATCAAGTGTGTTTGCCCAAGAGGGCTGGATCCATATTACTGGCATCAGTGACACATCCTTCATGAATTCTCCAGGTCACAGGGAAGTGGTATCCCAAATCTTCCAATGTAGTAAACACTGGCAGTATCGTAGAAACTAGTGATGGCTGAGCAGCTGTACAATCTCACGTCACCTCACTTTATATGATGCATACTTACTTTATGCTATGCCTTGGCCACTGTCTACAGGGCCCTGGCAGCCACATAAATGAGGGACGTGGGCTGGGGGCTCTGGGGATGAGTTGGAGAGGTCAAGCCTCTCAGGAGGCAGCCGCTCCTTCAGCCCTGGCCCTTGTTGTCACCTGAGAATTTGGCCCTGTGTTGCAGATCTTTTTTTTTTCCCCAAGAAAAGTAGGAAATTACATTTTTATTGGAAATATCCTCTTTTAGAAAGGCCCTAGCATGGTGCCTGGCACATATGGGCCATAGACAGATACCCCTCCAGAGCAATCAGGGCTTGCTATTAGCAGATTATGGATTCTTTCGTGGCAGTGGGACTGCATTTTTGCCTGGCCTATTGCCTGTAAGCATGAAACTTTTGATACAACAGTGGTTTTCTCACCAGATCTCTGGGGTTAACATATACTCAACTTCTTGCTTTTCTTTCTTGGTCTCTGTGGCCATCCCCCCCTTCTCACCCTCCTTACTCCAGTGTGACAGTTACATTCTCTCTAGAATGTTTCTGATGAATTCTGACCTTGGGAGGCTTGAGGGCTGGTCTTGTGATCAACATGTGAAAACCAGTCGTCTCCCTGCCCCCAATCCTCAATAGGGCCCATAGGTCCATACTTCAAGGCAGATTAGCTTCCAAGGCATGCTGACAGATGCTCCTTCTGCCATCATATGCACAGGCCTTGGGGGTATGAGGGTTCCATTCCACTGGTATGTCTCAGGATCAGGTGACCAAGATAGGTCCCTGAAGTCAGATCCAGAAGAGGCCACTGGGGCCAGCTTGTCTCTGGTCTGTGACGCTGATCTCAGAATCCAGCAGGATGCTGGCTAGCTAGCTTGGCTCTCAGCTTCTCAGCATTGAAGACGAGATGTATTTCAATCCAAGGCACTCTGATCCCTTTCCAGGCGTACGGAGAATGTTTTTCCAGCTCAGTTACTTGTTGGCATGCATAGGTCAACATACAAGGTGTTCTTGGAGAAACTGGAGCTGGATGTTGACTTTTGCTCCCCGGGATGTGTTCTGGGAGGAAGTGGGTTTTTAGGTTGTGGTGGGTATAGGATGTGGTCTGGGGTGATTAGTATCATATACTGTGGATGAAGTTAACAAGAATTGTGGAGTTTTTTTCCTCTTTTGTTCTTTTGGGCTGAGGCTCCTTAAAAGGAGCTTGTGTATCAGGGAGGTGCCCTTGATTCTGCATGTATTTTAAACATTTGTGTAGAACTCAGAAGCACACATTTGCTTTATTTTAGGCAGTAAATATGTTTCTGGCAGGAAACTTGCTCACTAAGACCTGAGTTCAGTTTCTGATTTTGATAATTTAGTGCTTGTGTGAGCTCTAGCCAGTACACTTAGTCTTGCTCTCTGAGGCCCAGATTCCGGAGAGTAAAATGGGGACAAAACTCATGGATTGTTTCAAGAGTTCAGTGAGTTAATGCAAGTAAAGCACTCTGTGTACAATTCTTGGCTCAGAGTAAATCTTTAGTGATGGTAGTTATTATCTTAATTACTAGAGAGGCAGCGTGGTAATCAAAATAGTAATGGTGATGATGACAGTTATTGTAGGCTTGCTATTTGTCAGTTATTCTTCCGAGTATTTTCTATCAGTGAACTCATTTCATCCTTGCACTAAGCAAGGTAGGTGATGTCATAATCTCTGTTTTGTAGATGATAAACTCAGGCACAGAGAGGTTAAGTAACTTAACCAAAGTCACCCAGCACACGTGTATGAAAAGAGCATGAACTTGAGAAGCGTGGACTGAGTGGCATGCCCATGTGTCACCTCCTGATGGTGGCTATTGCAAAATACTTAACTCTCTGAGCTGCCTTCTCAACTGTGAAATCGTGCTGTTCCCTGAGACTTCCCTCTCTTACCCTACCCTTCATAGCTTAGCATGGTGTTTTTGGACTCAGTTGCTGATTAATTGATGATACCAGGGAATTCTTATGAGGTTCCAGTGAGCTATAAATCTCTGGACAAATGGTAGTTGTTATTTTAAATGCCCTGAGGTGCTTATTGTTGCTGTTTAAACACCGTACCTGTTTTTTAGATTTCAGAACCACTTAAGAGAGAGGCACAGGTTAAGAAGGCAAAGATCAAAATCTCACCCATTGTTACTGATGAAGGCTTGATTGGAGGATGTGGTTTAGGTGTGAGGCAGCATGGTCTTCCTGGTAGAGCTGTCATTAGACAGATGTACCCACATGGTCTTGGGCAGCTTGAGCCTCCAGGGATGACCTCACACAAGATGATGAGGGTGGTGGCAGCGACAGCCCCCCATGGAGCTTCTGGGTGGAGGAATTGGCCACCAGAGCTAGATAAATCACTTCTGCATGAGGGGAAATGCTGGGTGGAGAGGCAGATGGAAGCAAGGAGTTTTGAAGGGAAAATCCTTTTTTGGAGATTAGAAGTGGGGAAGAAGCAGATCAGCCACAATCACTATTTAAAGAAATATCCCCCCCCGCCCCATTCCTCCAAAACGCCCAACAATCAAACAACAAAAAAAACCACTGCTACCTCATGGGCCTACCCAGTTTCCCCCAGCACAGCTCATGGCTGTTTCATCCTTCCATTTGCTTATACCCAAAACCTTTGAGTCATCTTTGATTCTGTTTCTTCAAATCCTGTATCTGTCTACCTGCCAGTCTGTGGGCTCGATCCTCAAAGCAGATCCAACTACTTCTGACATCTCCCGACTCCTGTGCTGGGCACAAACACCACAGCTCTTGCCTGGATTATGTGATTACTGTGTGGGGTGGGGGTGGGGGGTAGAGGGGGTGGAGGAGGTGTCTCCCTACTACTCTCTTAACTTCTACCTTTGTCTTTTCTCAGTTTCTTTTCAATGAGACAGCCAGTAGATCCTTTTTAAAAGTGAAGTGCTTTAAAACCTGAAAACCATGTCCTTTCTTTGCTGTAAACCCTGCAGTGATTCCCTGTTTTCCCCCAGAGGAACAGACAGGGTCCTCCCAAAGTCCTGTCCGTCTGACCCCATGGCCCTCTAACCCCCTTACCTCCTCTTTCTCCACCCTCAGCCCTGCTCTCTTGGCACAGCCACACACTCCTGCCTCTGGGCTTTGCACCACAGTTCCTTTTGCTCAGATCACCCGCCCCATGTACTGCACAGTGTTCTCCTGCACTTCCTTCTCCTTCTAGAGCAGCCTGCCCTGACGTCCCCATTTACAGCAGCACTCCTGATCTTCCCTTGTCTGCTCTACTTTTTTTTTTTTTTTAAGATTTTATTTATTTATTCATGAGAGACACAGAGAGAAAGGCAGAGACACAGGCAGAGGGAGATGCAGGTTCCCTGTGAGGAGCCCGATGTGGGACTCAATCCCAGGATCACTACCCGAGCCAAAGGCAGACGCTCAACCACTGAGCCACCCAGGTGCCCCATCTGCTCTACTTGTTCCCTGTAGCACACACCACCTCTGATACTGTATCACCCTTCCCTGAATTAGAATGTTGGCTTTCTCAGGAGCCTTGTCTGTTTTGTTGACCGATGCATTTCTAGCCTCTAGGACAGTGCCTCTAGAGCAAAGAAGGTTCAGAATATGGCCTTGTAACAGGTATTGGAGATTGTGCTGTGTGCACTGGGGTTGGAGCAGGACCAGACACATTTGCTGCCCCAAGTTCATGGGTCTGAGGTCTCCTGGGTGAAATGATGGCGTACCACTTCCATTGCTCTCGCTGTATGCCAGGCACTGTGCCAAGAGCTTCCTCACAACCACCCAGCAAGGCAGCCCCTGTCATCGCCTTCATCTCCAGCTGAGGAAACAGGCAAAGAAAGGAAATGTGACTGAACCAAGGAGACACACCTGGCTTTAGCCTTAAGTGTCCGCTCCAAGAGCCAGCTCTTAATCACTGCACCAACCCCCCCTCAACCCAAATCACAGTGAGGACCATTGAGCCCAATTTTGGTTGAGGCTGTAAAGGAGCTTTGTGCCTAGTTAATGGGAGTGCTCTTTGGCCATGGGGTCCTAGGAAGCCTTCTCTGTGGAAGGGAAATTTTGTCAAGTGAAGAAGCCTGTTAAATGGATGATTTCCCCCAAATTAACTTGCTTTTTGGGTTAACTAGATTACATCAGGCTTTTGAAAGTAGAGGTACGTGTGTGCTTCTCTGTAGGTCTAAGGTAGATTTTTGATATTAGTAAAAATCAAAATGACTGGGCCTAAGGGTTACTGAGAATTCAAGAGGTGGGTTAATGAGACAACATTTGAATGCAATTTTATCTTTTGAAAAACATTTTTGAGAAGTCCTGTTTATAACCAAGAAGCTTGCTGGTTCATGAAGACTCTTTTCCGTGAAAGTGCGTATGGCGTACTGCAAACAAAGATTGAGTTCCTGTGCATTGCTTTTTCATAACTTATAGAAGCTGTTTTTTTTTTTCTTTAAAAAGGATCCAAGCTCATGTTGCCACACAAACAACAAAATAAACCAGTATGTTCCAAGAACAAACATTTGCTTTTCCCACCCACAAACTTGGAAAGATGCAGGATGGAAGGAGAAGTCGGAAGCCAGGGAGGTAATGCCAGACTTTTTGAGCAGCTCCTATTAATTTCAGTAAGTCTGGAAGAAGCCCTTAAGCCTTTTCCTGTTTTGATTAGAACCTCCACCTCAACCCAATTTGTTAGAAAAAGTATGATTGTAGAGATTCCCTGGGCTCTGCGTCCCTTGAGCACCTGGGAGCTCCCAGCCCCTTCATAGGGAAGAGCGCTTCTATCCTGCCTCTTTTTCTGATCTTCCCTTTTGCAGACTAACGGGTGGCAAAGGGGCTCTGTGTCCTGTGTACCTGGTGGCTTCTTAGGGAGCCTCAGAAGGTGCAGAGGCTGTGCACTGCTCCACCTGCCCCCCAGGTGCCTGCCTTTGGGGACACAGTGCCTGGGGTCCATCCTGGCTGCATTCTTGGGTGGACACTGCTGGTTTCCTTCTCAGCTCCTGGTCTCCCATCTCCTCCCTGGTGGAAGCCTGCTTCTTCTAGTGTCACTCGTTGTAGGGGTGGCCACGTGATGCCGTCGTGGCAAATGGTTGTGTGTGATCACCGTTGGGTAAAGCTCCAGGTAGAGCCCTGTGTGGGGGGATCGACTCTGCTTGTAGGCTGTGCCCTTCTGCCCCGAGTGTGGCTGCTAATAAGCACAGTAGTTAGCTACTGTGACACTACTGTGTCTGGGAGTCCAGCACTTCTCTAGGCCCCTTTAGTAGTAGCTACTGTGACACTGCATCTGGGAGTCCAGCACTTCTCTGGGCCCCTTTAGTAAGATAGATAGGATCGTGATCTCTATCGGATGGAAGTGGAAATCGAGGCAGAGGAGGGAGAGTGGACTCTCCTGGGGCACCCCCTCTCCCCAGGGCCTGTGATGGCACCGGGATCCCGATGAGGAAAATGGGGTCCCTCACCCTGTCTATTATGGTTCCTCTCCCGGAAGTACAACTCCTGTCCTGAAACATGTGGGCAGGAAGGAGCCTCGAGCAGCTCTGAGTGTCCTGGGCTGCCTGCTTCTGGAGACTTGTCCTTTGAGGCAAACCAACCCCTTACTTGTTTCCATGTTAGCTTTTACAAAATTGATGACAACTCCGGGTTGTTTGGCTATGTTCTTTTTTTTTCTTTTGGTCTAATCACCTGTCAGGTGAGGATAATAATGGGCACCAACTTGTTGTTTAGAAAAATGCCTGGCCTATACTCATGGTCTGTTCTTACTGTTATTTCATGATCAGCCACATTGGCAGTGACTTCATTTACTGATCTCCTACCCTGTACCAACCTCAGTGAAGATAGAGACAGAAATAGCCGGCGAGGGCTGGATAGGTTCTAGAGAAATACTGACAAAGGAACGAGCACTGAATAGTAAGACAGACTGCTTTGCCCTTGAACAGCTTTGTGTCTGGAGCACTTTCTCAGATACAGATTCCTATCTGGTCCCTCCTCCCTGTCAGTTTTGGCAACAGGCTCATCCCTCGGTTAGGGCTATTCCTGACCAGCCTGGGGTTAAGATTTGTGCCTGGGCAGGTTGTCCATGTTGTGCACTTGGCTGGATGCGGAGGCAGTGAGTTGGCGTGGATTCCAGGCCACTAACTAGGCAGAAATAGGGGCTGGGTTGAGAACAGATTTACAGGCATGAATGAGGGTGTGAGAGAATGTCTTCGATGTCCTTTCCATTGTGAAAGCCAGAGAACTGATGCTTTTGTTTAAAAATCCCACTTTGGAGAGAAGTTAGCCCCAAGGAGAGAGGTATTTGTCTGTCTTGTTCACTGCTCTAAAATTGTGACCAGCACATTGTAGGTGCTCACTAAATATTTGCTGCCAGAGCAATGAAAGGCTATTGGCCTTCCTTGCTCTGTTCTCATTGAAAATTCTGGTTTTCACATGAAGGGCGGTGTCCAGCACAGGCTGCCAGAGGGTGGCTGTTCGCGGTCCCCTTTACCGGTCTTTCCTGACAGAGGGAAGTACACATTTTTTAGCTACTTTTGCTCTGACTGATACACTTGGCTGCCTAACAAAAAGCCAGAGGAGAACTAAGATTTTTAGCATCATTCAAAATGCTTGCCATTCCTCTTGCTTTGCGAAATCATGAGCTAGTTATTTAGAGTTCACATAAAGGTCAGAACTTGATCTGCAGGAAGGAGGTTCCCCTTGGTTTATGCTAGGGGAACTTTTTCCCCCTTGTGTTTATTTTACCCAAAGGCTTCTGTTTTTCTCCCAAGCTAAAACTCTGGCATTTGTTGTAGAAAGTTCTCAGCTTATGTGTTTTTTTTTTTTTTTTTTTTTAAAGAGCTCATGCTTTGGCTTTGGTTGTGTTTCTCCGTGATTTTTCTGCTCCCTGAGTTGATTTTTTTCTGCTCCTTGAAAGGCCAGCTCTTAAGTAGGAGCCTGAAGTTCACTTTCAGTTTTGGAGGGGATTTAGAAACCAGTTTTCTAAGGCCTTCCAAGTGCCACCCTGCCTCGCAGTTTCCTGGTTTTTAGTTGATATGTGCGGCAGGGTCTCTTAGACTGGGGCCCTCTCCCTAGCCCTCTCCACCCCTCTCTTAGAATACACTGGGCCCTTCTCCCTAGCCCTCACCACCCGGTTTTGTTTTTAAGGATGTGAGATGAGTCCTCTTTCTTCTTCATGAGTAATTCTTCTGCAGGGAGGGAAGAGAAGGTCCTTGGTCCTGGGGCGTTCCTGCAGCCCCTCCCCTGGGGAACTGGAGCTCTCTTTTCCCGAAGGGCAGGGATTGTTCAGAAAGTGGAAAGGGTTGGGACTTTGGGGGCAGAGACTGAAGGGGCCGAGTGCGAGGCAGAGACTGGGCTGCGGCCCAGCAAATTTTGGCTGCAGTGTTAGCCCACCATGGATGGCTCAGGCGCCTACCCTGGCTTTGCCTGGTCAGGCCAGGCTTGCTCCAGCTCCTTTCTGCTCCTCTGAGATCCTCAGAATGTTTTTCTCCTGAGCAAGGGGTGAAGAATAAACCCCACCATTGAGCCAGTGTAAAGGAGGAGCTGGGGGGTGGCAGGGGTTCTCTCCGGCCCCAGCGCGGCATAGACCTGCCTCTGCCAGCAAGCTTGGTTCTCCAGGCCCTTTGCAGGCTTCCGAGCCCCCTCAGTGTGTGTCCCTCAGGGAGGAGATGTCACTCCCAGGACTCCCTGCCCTCCTCTGCATGCCTCTTGTCTCCTTTCTCCCTCCTTATGGTACCCATCTGCTCTTCTCCATTACGCAGATTTGCATTTCAAGTTCTGCTACAACTGCAAGTCTTTTTCCTGTTTGTAAATTGTGGATCTTCTGCTAGAATTTAAAACTTTCTAGAGTGAGCATCTGTCTGCGATGCAGTGACCTGTCTGTATCGTGGATGGCAGATTCCAAAGTGCTTTTCGTGCCTTATCTTACTTAGAAGTGGTGACCATGGCAGACACTTCTGTGGTGCTTACTAGGACACAGGCTCGGTCCTCAGAACGTTCGGAATGCTAATTTACTCTCATCTTGCCCCGATGTGCTGTTATCACCCCTTTTGCAGACAGGGGACAATGGAGGCAGAAATGGGTCAGTGACATTTCTGAGGCTACACATTTGCCAGATGGAGAGCTGGGATTCGAACCCAGGCAGGTGAGCTCCAGAATCCTGGCATTTACCTGCTCTACCATTCTGATGTTTTTATTTGCAGGGCAGGATTGGGATTTACTGCCCTTATTTCTCAAAACCAAGAAATGCCTTCTCTTAAAAAAATTCAAAAGTAATACTGCAGGAAAAGCTTAAATCATGCGGATGCGGGCAGCCCCAGTGGCGCAGCGGTTTAGCACTGCCTGCAGCCCGGGGTGTGATCCTGGAGACCTGGGATCGAGTCCCATGTTGGGCTCCCTGCATAGGGTCTGCTTCTCCCTGTGTCTCTGCCTCTTCTCTCTCTCTCTCTCTTTGTGTGTCTCTATGAATAAATAAATTTAAAAAAATCTTAAAAAAAAAATCATGGGGATGCATAACAAGCAGAGAATGAGAACCACATCCCACGCCCCCTGCCCTGCCTGGGCCTCCACTCCCAGTGCTCTGGGACAGACCAGAGTGTTCACAGGGGATGTCCTTGCACACCATCCATTTAGAACCCTTATGCATTTTATACCTTAAGTCTGACAACATAGATAATTACACTAATGGGCCCCCATCATTGTCCTACAGGTGGCGGGATGGAGGTTCAGGTGTGATGTCTACTTTGGGCCACACAATGATGTAGAGGAGGAGTCTGGCTTTGAACCTAGATGCCCTCTCTTACTGTGACCAGCTTCATGGGGAACTAGTTAGGGGCTGGTTTCATAAGGATCACCCTGCTGTATTGTTGCCAGATGGTCTTCAACACAGTTGGGGGTAACTTCCAGGGTCATCATTAAAAAGGGAATGGGCTTCAGGCAAAGGCTGAATAATGCAAATCTTCAGTTTCGGTTTAGAAAATCCGAAACTTGTGGTGGGTATATAGAAAATAAGGAAGTAGAAAGATTGTCTTTTCCTTTCCTCCTCAGTTCTGTTCTGTCTCTCTCTTCCAGAGAGAGAAGGGATTAGGAGGCCTCCTGGAAAGGAGTCCCAGAGAGTCCTTTCCTGTGATAAAACCAGCCCCTTCCCCTCCCCCAGGGCAATTACGGAGTCTTGGCCTGGAACCGTCCTCACCAGCCTGGAGGAGACACCATTCTGCAAACAATGGGGGGAAGGAAAGGAAGGCAATGCGTTTGCCAATGGTGCCGATGACTTCCTCAAATGCGAGGCTCGGGCTGTACTCAGAAAATCCCCGCTCGCAGGTCCCCTGGTAGGATGTGCCCAGAGCATTTGCTTTCACTCTCTGCATCCTATTGTCCAGGACAGAAAATTTCAGACTGTGCGGATGGGCCCTCTGACTGTGAATTCATGTGGAAATTTGAAAGCGGAGGAAGCCTTCTAGGGAGCCTCTCTCTTTTTTCTGGATCTCACTGGTCAGGAAACAGTAATTATCTAAACCACAGGAAAAAGAAACCTGAACAAGCTGAGAAAAAATAGAAGTCCCACAAAGCATGCATTAATATTTTTCTCAGAGGAGAGTCTTTTTCACGTTTTTTCAAGACTGGGCCAGTAAGTGTGGCTCTGCTGGCTTCCTATCCCACAGCAGAGAAGCAGGAAATTGGAGGGAATAGAGGCCCACTGCATAAGAATGGGCTGCCAGGGTAGAGATCAGAGAAGCTGGAAAAAGAAGCAGCGGGTGTTTTAAACACCTCAGTGGCCCCAGGGAGCCTTGGGTCCCTGGCTTCTAATGAGAGTGCAGAAGGTCCCTGTCTCAAGAGGCCTGGGAAGTGTCACTTCAGCCCTGTATGTAGGGGCTGCTAATAATATGACTGGGCATCCTCAAAGGACTTGGAGGGTGATGAAGGTAATAGTATTAAACTCAGTACAGTTGACTCCTGTACAAGGCAGGGGCTAGGGGCACTGACCCTTCACCCCCCCTTAAATTAATTAATTAATTAATTAATTAATTATTTTAAAAAAGGATTTTATTTATTTATTCATAAGAGACAGAGAGAGAGAGAGAGAGAGAGAGAGGCAGAGACACAGGCAGAGGGAGAAGCAGGCTCCCTGCAAGGAGCCTGATGTGGGACTCGATCCTCAGACCTCGGGATCACACTCTGAGTCCAACGGCAGCCTCTCAACCACTGAGCCATCCAGGCGTCCCATTCCTCCTCTTTTAATTGAAAATATGCCTAGAAAGGGAACTACTAATAGCTTCCCGTTGACCGGAAGCCTTACCGATAACATAAACAGTCGATCAAGACATTTTTTGTATGTTATCTCTATATTTTAGACAGTATTCTTACAATAAAGTAAGCTAGAGAAAAGAAAATGTTACTCAGAAAATCACAGGGGAGAGAAGCTACATTTACAGTACTATACTGTATTGAAAAAAACAAAATAAACCAAAACCCTGCATGTAAGTGGACTCGTGCAGCTGAAACCTGTGTTGTTCAAGAGTTGCCTATACTCAGTTTAAGAAGACAAGACAGTGTGATAGATATGGATTTCCAGCATTTATTTCTCATGTGGGGAGGCCGCACTAGATTGGTTGGTTATTGATTGAATAAGTTGGTCTGTTCTAGGCAGCAAGAGCACTGAATAAACATTGATTAGCTAGCTGGAACAGGTGCAGAGGCATTTAGGTTGTTGAAAATGGGTGGCACAGATCCTGTCAGGGGATGGGATGGGATGGGGAATTTGCGCTTTAGTGGTGGGGAGAACCGTGTCACTAGTGTTGAGGTGGCAGGAGAACCCAGAGCCAGGAAGAGCGATGCCTCGAGGCTGATGCTGCCCCTTCCTTGCCTTATCGAGGGGTGTCAGCTGGCTCCCTCTACTTCCTACTCTGCACCTGGCTCATGTATGAAATGATGACCGTGAAAGTTCTATCCAGTGGAGGTCTCCCAGGACAATTAAGTGAGCAAAGCCATGGAAACTGCCCTTGCACACAGCCTGGCAGATCCTGGTAGCTACTCTTCTTTTTATTTTCCTTCATATTCTAAATCTGCCCCTGGGGAAATTCCAGGACCAGTTCAAAGAGGAAGTGATCTTTGAACCCAATAGGTCAAGTCACCCTAGTAGGTAGCGGAATGCCCTAGGCCTGATGATGGTGGGAAAACCAGCCAAGATCACCATGCATGATGCCAGGTGGAAACACATCTCAGGTGGAGCATAGATTCTTTTTTTTTTTTCTTCTTTTTTTTTTTTAATTTTTTTTTTTTAATTTATTTATGATAGTCACAGAGAGAGAGAGAGAGAGAGAGGCAGAGACACAGGCAGAGGGAGAAGCAGGCTCCATGCACCGGGAGCCCGATGTGGGATTCGATCCTGGGTCTCCAGGATCGCGCCCCGGGCCAAAGGCAGGCGCCAAACCGCTGCGCCACCCAGGGATCCCCCTGGAGCATAGATTCTTGATCGAAAGTCAGTGCTGTGGAAGAAATGCTGATTAGTTGAAATCATGAATGGAAATTATTCCTTGGGTCATCCATCCCCAGATGCAGTGCCTGAAGTGGTATTTGCCTATCGCATTGGGGAATACCTCCACTTCTCAGTAAACCTCCCTGAGCTCCTGCATGATTGAAGAAGGTACATCCATCTGTGGCTGAGCATCAGATCAAAAATCATATCTAGGGGCTCCGTGGAATGGAAAGTCTGTGTCATGAAATGTTCTATCACGGCGAAGGTGGTGAGAAATGGTACATGGAACTTGGGACTCCCTCACCAGCAGGTCAGGTTTCCCAACTCAGGCTCATCCCTCATGGGTACAATAGCAGTACTACTTAATTCATTTTCTTTTTCTTCTTCCTTTCCTTTAGCAGGCAGACTTTGATTCACTCAAGTAATATGTTTATATGGTGGGACCTCCACATAGGCCTTTTTTTTTTTTTTTTTGGTGCTACTGCTGGTGATCTGATTTTAAATGGGAATATGTCATTGCTAAGAGTTTCTCTGTATTATTCTCTGGAAAGTTTCTTAATGTATACTTCATTATTTCCCCCCTGGCAATTTATCATCAGCAGCAAATCTCGTTTATTATTGTTGTTTGGAAGAGCAGACTATTTTTATATTTTTCAATTAAAAGCAGCTCTGGGATCCCTGGGTGGCGCAGCTGTTTGGCGCCTGCCTTTGGCCCAGGGCGTGATCCTGGAGACCCGGGATCGAATCCCACATCGGGCTCCCGGTGCATGGAGCCTGCTTCTTCCTCTGCCTGTGTCTCTGCCTCTCTCTCTCTCTCGGTGACTATCATAAATAAGTAAAAATTAAAAAAAAAAAAATAAAAGCAGCTCTGGCAGTTTCAACCGCAGAGGGAAATTTGATGAGCTAGTGTCCTATGATAGCTGTTCTGAATGTCATATGATTGTGCTAATTGCTATCAAGGTGTATTATTACCTGTTTTCTGAGGGATGGGGGAACTTGGTTTTCCTGGGATTGCGTAATTTTTGTTCACTAGGACAACAGAGATGTTAAAAGAAGAGTTGGAGAATATGCTGTTCACCTTGCTTCCCGTGCAGGGAAGCTTCTATATAGTTCTGAACAGATATACTAGGTCATAGTAATAAGGACTAGAACACCATTAAGTTCTTTCTACAAAAACAATGTGAAAAATACCAGTGGGGGTGGTAATATGTTTATCACTGGGGTGCCTTTTTAAAAATTATTTTTTAAATTAAAAAAAATTAAAAAGAAAGATTTTATTTATTTGAGAGAGAGAGAGTGAATGAGAGTGAGAGAAAGAGCATGAGCTTTGGGAGGGGCAGAGGGAGAAGGAGAAGCAGACTCCCCCTCCAGGCAGGGAGCCAGATGCGATGCAGTGTGGGGCTCCATCCAAGGACCCCAGCATCATGACCTGAGCCAAAGACAGAGGCTTAACTGACTGAGCCACCCAGGCGCACCTGGGGTGTTTTTAAAAAACAATCCTAACAACTACCTTAATAGAACACTAGATTGTATCCATTTGCAGGTGAGGAAGTAAATGCGCAGAGAGAATTGGCAGTTTTCACCTAGAACCTTGTTTAATTCAGCAGCCAATGGTCTTCTGTTTTGCTTGACTTTTTCTGATCTGGTGTTCTAAATGTGGTGTTGTAGGGCTGCTGGTGTGTGAGATGATAGACGCAACTTGGATGAATATTATAATAGTCATTGTTTTAATATATATGAGGAAAAAAACCCATAGAGTGATGAACCTCCTGGTTTCTTGAATCGCATCACATAGGGTGAAGCTAAATTCATTTTCATAAAATATGTAAATAAAATAGATAGATAGATAAAAATGTGGGTGGTTTGTGACTATGGCAAACATGATGATAGTGGTACCTGAATGAAGTAATTTCAGTGATGCATCTGTTTGCAGACACCAGACTTTTGTTCATGTGGTGTTGATAATCAAAGGGTTCTTACAGGGGTGGGGGGAGTCTTCTTGCTTGTACCTCTTGCCCATGAATTCTGTTTGGTCCCCCTGGAGTCACACACAGGGAACCTGCATGCATCTTGCTCATTCTCTTTGGTCTTTTCTTCTCCAGGTTAAATGTTTGGTCTTTTTTTCTCCAGGTTAAATGTTTCTAGTCATCTCAACCATTTTGATTTGGTCTTTTCTTCTCTAGGTTAAATGTTTCTAGTCATCTCAACTATTCCCTGTGTGCCTTGCTCAGTCCTGCCCTAGTCATTTCTTACTGACAGTGTATCTTCTAAGATGGGCATCCCACACGAGGTCCAGTTTTCTCCCAGGAGCTCTGGCAATGCTGCTTCTGTAAGGGCGAACTTCTTTATAGATACTCTAGGGCCATATGACCTCCTCTCCATTGCCCCCACTTCTCAGTATCTTTCTTATAAACCATTTACCGTGGTCTGTCTGTCTTCCTCCCTCCCTCCCTTCCTCCCTCCCTCCCTCCCTCCCTCCCTCCTTCCCTCCCTTCCTTCCTTCTATCCTTCCTTCCTTCCCCTTCCTTCTTTCTTTCCTTCCTCCTCCTCCTCCTCCTCTTTTTTTTTTTTTTGAGATTTTATTTATTTGAGAGAGAGCGAGAGAATAAGCAGGAGTGGTTACAGAGGGAGAGGGAGAAGCAGGCTCCCCACTGAGGAGGGAGCCTGACATGGGGCTGGATCCCAGGACCCCCAGGATCATGAGTTGAAAGCAGATGCTTAGCTGAGCCACCCAGTTGCCCCTCACCTCGGTTTTCTAATCTGTAATATGGAAAGATAACATGTATGTAAAGTGCTTAACATAGTGTTTCCTATGCACAGACTATTGTCGCTACTGTCAAGTCACTTCTTTGCTGTTCACGGGTCATATTCTCTGGTTATGGCTTTTTCAATGTGAACTAGTCAAATGTGATTTGAAAATTTACAGATTTAGGACTTTTGGCTTCATAGTGAAAGGACCCCTTCCTGATTCCCTTTATCAGTTTTTCCTTTCAAATAATAATAATAATAATAATAATAATAATAATAATAATAAAAGGGGATGTTTTATGTCTTCTCACTTTCAAGTTCAGTTTCTCTCTTCTCCTTTTTGGGGGAGGGCGGTGATGATTAAAGTTATTATTTAAAAACCTTATGCACATGTGATATAAAATAAATCTCTGTAGCTGAAGTGTCTCACAGGATTTCCTTGCGATTTTAGTTGACCCATTCATTTTAGAAGTCTTTAGGATATTATAGTTAAGACAGCTCACAGCATTTTATTTTACACAAAATCATACTTAACAGCATATTCTTTTTAAACCATAGAGCAGAACATTTTCTAAATTTTAAAAACTGGGGAAAAAGGTGTTTAAAGCACTTTGCATTTGAGAACTTTAAGTATCTTCATATGTTCTGTGTTCTCAGTTTATTTTTGCAGCAGTAATGATCTCAGCTGTCTTTAGTGTTAGCATGTTGGAACACTGGACCAATTTGTGCAGTGTATTTAGAGTCTTTTATTCAATAAGAATCATGTATGTCACGCCTGGATTTGTAACTACCCAGCATGGGCCCAAATTAATATACAGTATTTAGATTCTAGGCAACAATGCATTGTATTTGAATGCATTGATTTTGGCTAAGGTATGTAATTTTTCGGAGCCTTAGTCTCCTCGTTTATCATGTGGACTAATTAGACCCTTTCTTCCTGTAACTCACAAGGTAACGTGTTAGCAAAGGAAACATGAAGAGAACCATCGTACCAATGCAGTTTGGGAGAAACTGTATTCAGTGTGAAGGTGACCTCCCTGGAGACTTGGAACCTTAGTCCTTAGGTCAGGGCCTTAAAGTTTTTTTGATCTTCTTGTTTGTTTGATGTTCTCTAAAGTACAGCATGGTTATAGAGTGTAGGTATTTTTGAGAATACTAAAGCGCTTGCTGGAATAGCTGATGAGAATATGGAATTTTGACCAAATTAGGCCTACGAGTCAGTGCTCTCAGCACAGAAGAATCTCCCTTTCTGTATATATTTTTATGCAGAGTTTTGCACTTTAAGCAAAAAAGTGAAAGTGCAGTGAGGGGAACTCTGATTACTATGAGACTGGATTTACTTTGCCAACAGGGGAGCTAGTGAGAGTGTATCAGATGAGGTGTTAGCTTAAGGTGGAGAACAAAAAGAACACTGGAGATTTACTGACTCTCCAAGATTCTCTGGTCCTTGTTTACAACTAGCAGCTGTTTTTAGCCTTTACTGGGATACTTGAATGTTTTGATATATGATGATGTCCTTTACTTGCTCTGAAGCCCTTGCTGACTGCTGCTTTCTGTACATTTTACGTTGGCATCCATATCCTGTACTGTGGCTTCCTTTTCCAGCCTCATTCCCTGGCACACAGGCCAAGTTCTACTTACTGTTTTCCAGCCTGCTTATTATTTCCTCTGTGAATGCCAGGTGTTGGGGCCTTCTGCGTAGAACGTTCTTACTAGCTATGTCTACGAAAATCCTGGTCATCTGGTTTGTTCATGAAATCTCTTATGGTCTTTCCTCAATCCGAAGCAGGCATGTTTTTTCTCTTCTTAGGACTGCTCTATGGGAAGAACATGGTGGCTTGACCTAGATTCAAATTCCCATCCATGTGTTTCCTTCAGGAATGATCTTGGGTGGGTCAGCTGATGTTCTTAGAGCCTTAAAACCCCTAACTTCCACGAGACAAGATAGTTGGAGCACTTAACCCAGAGCCTGGCCTTAGTTTCTCTCCAAGCATCGGTGTCTTACCTCTTCTTTCCCTAATGGATTTTACATTTGTTCTTGTGTTATTTTTGTTGTATCATGTTTGAGTAAATTATATCTTAATGGAAGAAGATAATGTCTTTTCTTTGTTTCTCCAGTGGTGCCTTGTACAATGCATTTATAAAAATGGATGCTTTGCTGAGCTCCATAGATTCAAGTTGGCCTGGAGTTATTCTGGTTAGGGGGATGGTGTTGGAGAGCTCTTAGGTTCAAAGGGCCTACTTCCCCTTTTTCATCTTTGTATTTCTGTCTTCTCTTCATCTTTTAGCTTCCATTTTTACTTCCTTTAGTACTGAGAAAGCACCAAGCTCACTTCAAAGAGTTCACTTCAAAGCCCCCTTGGCCGAGAATTGCTCACCACTGAAGCCTATAGGAGTTGGCGTCAATGGAAGACCTTGTGTCAGTTGCATTTAAGAGTTTTTTGGGACTTCTATTTTTATAATCCCTTTAAAGGGGAGAAGGGGGAGGGTTACAGAAACATCTGCTTCTTAAAAAAAAAAAATCAAACATAAGTCAGTGTGATTCCAAAAAAAGTTAAGATATCTTAAAAAAAAAAAAAAGAAAGTGATTTTCTCATTGGTGGAAATGAGTAAGTCTTTTTTCTTAAAAAAAAAAATTACTTTTGCTGTTTTGTCCTAGTTACAAGGGCTTTGGACGGAAATATAACTTTACTTATATGCAACATTTTCCAAGATGGCTAGTGAGGTTGCAGGTTACACAGCAGAAAACAGGGGTTGGGCCTAGTGAGACCTCACAGCTCTCCTTTGAGCTGTGCGTGTGGGCTGAAGGAGAGGAGGGAGATTACAGACCAGTGATGTCCCATGATGGATACTTTGATGCTCTTGTTGACTTTTTGAGGCTTAGAGTGACTGACTCTTTCAGGAATGAGAAGTGGAACCCTCCTAGTTTCTATGGTAGTCCCCAAAAATATTTACTGCAGGCCTACTATGTGTTTCAGCACCTTGCCAGATCTCCCTGACAGCCTTACTGAGCATGCTCCTGACCCAACCCAACAGCCTTACTCAACATGCTCGTGAGCCAACCCAACAACATTACTGAGCGTGCTCCTGAGTCAAGAAGATCTTCATGATCTGACTTTTGCCACCTGCCCAATTACACCCACCCTGGTCCAGCCTATGCCTTTGTGCAAAATCTTTCCAGCCTGCTCCCAAACTCTTATGTCTTGTTGCCTTGATGAAGCCTTACTTTCCTGGTTTAGGGGTTAATCCTTTATGGAGCATTCCCCCAATTTCCCCTCAGCTGGTTGCTTTGTTCTCCAATATGATCTTGTGAACATCAATTAGAACACTTATTTTATTCTTCAGTAATTATCTATTCTCTCCTTGCAAATTGCAAGCCTTTTGAGGGCTCAGTGAATGGCATAAACAAGAGCTGTAGGAATTGAAACTAGGTTGAGGTTAGGTTTTCAGGGGAGGGATCTGACTCAGATCTGTGAAGATGGATACGGTTTATATGCAAAATGGAAGATGATGGGCTTAGACAGTTCAGACTATGAGGAGATGGGGGTGGCAAAATATCTTGTAGCCTGACTGAGACAGGCTTCAAATGGCAATGATAGGATTAAAGTGGAATTTTTAGGAAGATCTGTCTCGGTAATCGTGAGCTGGATGGATTTAAGTGTTAGTAAGAGGAGCAAGGAAGGCCAGGTAGGAGAATACTGCTGAAGTCTGGGAATGAGGTGACAAGGGTGTGGATCTGGGATCACTGAACTATATTTTGTCACCTGTTTCTGTACAGCCAGAGAGCTCAGAAACTATGCTGTGACATGTGGAAATTATATGAGATTTGAATGTCCACGAATAAGGTTTTGTTGGAACACAGCCATGCTTATTCATTTACATATTGTCTGTGGCTGCTTTGACACGATCGTGTCACCCAGAAATTGCAACAGAGACCGTGCAGCCTGCAAAGGCAAAAGTCTTTACTACCCGGCCCTTTACAGAGTAACTTTGCTGAACCCAGTGTGAATCAATCAGGGTGAGTGAGATGTGAATGGAAAGGAAGGGACAGGCAGGGCCAAGGGTTAGTTTAGGGGAAGAAGCAATGTAGGAGAGTCTTTCCAAGATGTCGCTCTTCCCTTCTTCTGTGTAACTCTGTGTCTTGAGGGTGGTGCTCTAGATGTGGGCATCCTTAGGGCAGGCCAGTGTAGAAGGGGCAAAATGATTTTGCTTTCATGATGGGGGACCCTGGGCTTATCGTTTGTTTTTTTTTTTAACTTTATTTTAAAGATTGATATATTTAGGAGAGAGAGTGCGCGCATGTGTGCGTCTAAGCAGTAGGGAGGGGGCTATGGAGAGAGAGAATCTGAAGCAGACACGCCACTGAGTGTGGAGCCTGACATAGGGCTTGAACCCACGACCCAGGGCTTGATCCCATGACCCAGGAGATCATGACCTGAGCTGAAATCATGAGTCAGATGCCTAACTGACTAAGCTGCTCAGTGCCCCAGTCTTAGAGCTGGACTAGCTGGTGGCTCCAAGTCCAGTGTGGGCTCCTCATGCCCTGACCATGGACAGCTTGCCAGCTGCTGAGGGGCGAGACAAGATGGGAGTGAGCCCAAGAGCCCACACCTGACTGAGTGAGGGCCTTGGAAGTGGTGGGGGGGCAGCTTCTGCAGAGGGCAGGAATAGTGGACAGGCCATCAGGGAGGCCGCTTTCTACCCCTTGCAGCTTCCCAAGGGTATGTTTGTGTGTGACCTGGGCAGTTGGAGCTCTTTGTGGCTGATGCTGACGCTTCTTTTCCCTGCCTTTGGGGATGAGAGAGGAAGCTGATGACTCTCTTTAGCCCCAGTGAGGAGGAGGCTGAGAGGCCAACTTCCCTGCTGTCCCGTGCCTGCACAGGGGTAAGTGTCACCCAAAGGCCTCTTGGAGTATAAACAGATACAAAGAAGGAGAATGGGATGGAAAGGGTGGTCCACCGGAAAACAAAACAGCCTGAAGCACGGCCCCAGTCAGGGAAAAGGCATGACTCTTACCAGACTTAGGAATGCCGGATGGGCTCTCAGGCGCCATGAGTCAGACAGATCTTGCCCGTCTGTCCAGGATTGAGCCTGGGGACCGACAGTCTCTTACCACTTCCAGAAAAATGTTTGCCACCAGAGGAGACTTCAGGGAGGGTCAGGTCTAAGCCTCTTGTTTTACAGGTGAGAAACCCAAGGCCCCAGATGGATTGATTTACCAAAGCTGGTTGGCCTTTTGGGTTTACGGCTAAACAATTCCTAACTTTTTTGAATGTGTGCCATATGCTAGGCTCTGTGCCAGGGGCTTTAGAGGCAAGTTTCGCCTTCTTGCAACCTTTGGAAGTAGCTGTTGTCCCTGTTTTACTGATGGGGAAGGTGAGGCTTGGAAAGGCTGATTTGCCCATGACCCCAAAATGGGAAATGGCAAGCAGGCCCTCATCAGCCTCACTCCAGGGCCTGTGTTCTTCAGCAATAGGTGCATGTACAGCCGTTCTGAGTGGCTTCCTAGCTTCTGTTTCCACAATGACCAATCCATTGTCTGTTTCAGTTCATTCACTAAATGTATATTGAGTGCTTGCGAGATGTCCGGAGGATACCGGGTTAAGCAGGACAGGAGGGACGCCATCTTGGTTTTGGCCAAGCCAAAGGGAAGGCCAAAGCCAGTGGGGGGTGGGGGAGGGGGGATAGGAAATGATTGTTTCATCAATCCCCACCCTCTTAGTCTCAGCTCCAACATCCCCTCATCTCTGAAGCTGCCCCTGACCCCTCAGGCAGGTTGATTTCTCCCAGGTTTGGGCTCCCATGGTGTCCCATGCTTTTGTAGCATTCACAGTGTACAGTGTCTTCCTTGGATTCTCAGGAAGACAATTTATCTTTGTATTCCAGTTCGTGAGTGCAGTGCTTGGCATATTGGGGTGCTTAGTGTGTTGAGTGAATGAATGAATGAATGAATGAATGAATGAGTGCAAGCTTGGTTGTTGGTGGTTCTCCAACTTTATTTTGCAAAAGGATCATGTGAGGCACTTGTTAAAGATTTAAACACCATAGTCCTACCCTTGGTGATTTCTTCTAGGTGTGCGATAGGACCCTAGACTCTGAGTTCCCTGAAGCACCCAGGTGTTTCTGATGCGGGTGGTCTACAAGCCACACTTGGAGCCACGCTGGCACAGGTGCCAAGCTTTCTGGATTAAAGACAGGAACCAAACATTAAAAATAGCGCTCCATTCATTTGCTTGTGCTGGGACGCCAAGTGCCCCCTCCTACTGGTGACAGGTCCGGATGTGGGCCAGTTCTCAGCCCAGGGAAAATGAACAGTGTCTTCTCCGTGGTGTCCAGAACAGTCTGAGTCAGTGGAATGTGCCGGCCAGTCAGGCAGAAGGGAACTTCTACTTCTTTTTTAAACCTTGGTGGGAACTGGGTTGGCAAGGCAAACCGGGGACAGAGGAAGCTCGATGGGGGTTTGGGGTTGGCTGACATTGGAGGGCTGGTTGTACTTTGGGTGGCCGCCGACAGCCATTGCTATATATGCCCCTTTCCTCTTGAAATAGTCACTTCTCCGGCTGGGTTGTGTGTTGGTTGGCCGCCACAAATGCATGGCTGTTGTTCAAGGAGGCCTCCTGGGATATTAAAAAGAGAGAACTGGACCGGGCTTGGGCCAGGGCTTCTCAGGAAGACAAGAGAGCTGGCGTTGCCCCTGTCACACCTCTGACTCATTGTAGGATTCAGAGGGAGTGGTTTTGGGGCCTTGGGATGGCTTTTCCATCTGTAGGATGAGGTGGGGGCTGAAGGCGCAGAGTAATAAAGCTTATTTCTTCTCCTGAAAGGGTGTTTTTGCGGCCAGGATTGAACACAGGGCTCTGTTGTTGGTCTCGTGCTATTGATGAAGGCTCAGGAAGCTTGAATTTTGGTGTTAACTCTTTTAGGGTACATGAGGCGAGTACAGTTTTGTGCCGATGGCAGCCTCTAGAATATCAGCTCTAGGAGGCAGGAGGCAGGGATGTGCTCTTCTTTTCTTCACCTCTGGGTCCCCACTGCTTAGAAATGGGCCTGGCACTCAGTAAGCCTCCATAAAGATTTATAGAGGTGATAGCTGCAAACACTTAGTGCCTACCTACTAAGTAAGCATCATGGGTTTGCTGTTTTATTTATTTATTTAAAAAAATTTTTTTGGGGGGGTTTGCTGTTTTAGAAGGGGGACATGACGAGCAGGACATTTTTGAAGGAAGAAGCTAAACCGTTACCTTTGGTTTCAACATTTTACCTATTTTCCTTACATGAGGGAATATCAGAGGTGAAGTAAGTGGTAAAAATCATTATGGTAGAGTGAATCATGCTGAGGATTCAGGGGACTGGGGTTCAAGTTCTGAAGATGTTACCCCTGGGTGTGTTGCTTATTAACCTCTCCCAGGCTCAGTTTTCTCATCTGTAAAAGAGTTGAATAATACCCACCCAGGCCACCTCTCAAGGATTCATGTGAGGCTCACGCAAGACCGTGTGTCCGAATGTGCTGTATATGCAGGGGTTGCCAAAGTGATCATGCATGTAAACAAGGAGGGTGGTAGCCTCCAAGTGAGGTGACTTCTGAGGTTTACCCCCTCGTGGAGCAATTAGAAAGGAATCCAACCTCAGTGGTGAGCTCTCAACTCTTCCAGGACAGGTCACCCCTCCCCCTACCTCCTCCACCCCTGCCCGTGTCCACAAGTATTTTAGTATTAAAAAAACACCCCCTATTTTATTGTGAAACCCTTAAATTAGTGAATCCCAAGCTCGCTGAGTTAGGCTTCCTGGGGAAACCACATGGTCATGTGCAAATGTCTGGCACTGGGCTTCATCTTTCACTAGCATTTACCACCACCTGACATGGTGGTGAACGCTTACTGTTTATTTGTGTATGGCCTGTCTCCCCAGGAGGATGTGAGGTGCACGAGGGCAGGGCTTTGTCTTTTCACCGTGGAATTCCCAGCACCTGGGATGATTGCTTGCACATAGTGGATGCCCAATAAGTATTTGTGGAATGAGTGAATGAATCCTTATATTCAGTGGATGTGAACTTCTTTGACCTTGGTCTTGGCCAGTGTTTCTCAAAAGAGTGGTCCTAGGACCTTGGGGGTTCCTGAGACCCTTACAGGGGGTCTGCATGGTCAAAACTATTGTCATAACAATATTAGACTGTTATTTGTCTTTTCATTTTTATTCTCCCATGAGTACAAATCCCAGTGAGCCAGTATTGTCCAAGTAAGCAATGCATGATGGTGCAAAGCCATGCAGAGGGTAATAAGAGCCAAAGTGAAATGGATGGAAAGGCCTATGGCTTTTCATGTTATAGGACATGAAAAATCACTGACAGTTTCAGATTCTCCAATGTAGCCCACTTTTCATAAAACTACCTACCATTTGTCAAGTTTTAGTGTAGTATCAAAGAAAGATATACACAATTACTGAAAAGTCTATGAAAATACTCCCTTTTCCAACTACATGTTTGTGTGAAGCCAGATATCTTCCTATACTGCAGGGCCCCCAAATCGTCTTATAAGAGAGTGAATGCAGAAGCACATATGAGAATGTAGCTGTCTCTTATTCAGCCAGACATTAAAGAGATTGGCAAAAATCTGAAATGACGCCACTCCTCTCACTAATTATTTTCCATATTGGCAGATATTTTCCGTGAAGCACTATTTTGTTAACAAATAATGGATGTATTATGAACAAAAGCTCTTTGGGGTCCTCAGTAATTTTCAAGACTGTAAGGGGTCTTGAGACCAAATGGTTTAGGAGGCAGTGATTTAGGTGGAGCCGCGTAGACTCTGGCAGGGACTGTGTCAACCTTATAGCTCACACCAGGATTCCTTTCTAGGCAGGTGATTGGTGTTTATGGAGCATCCCTAGGTCAGGAGGTGCCTGTCTGAAGTCATGTTTGCCTTCCAGCTACATGGCTGTAGGCGCATGGCTGTCTCTGTGGTCCTTGCTTTTCTCATTTCTTAAAAACTGGGCCTGGGACCTGGGGCCGAGGAGGTAAGACAATGTGTTGGGTCTCTTGCTGCTCTGAAATATTTGTGTTTAATTCCTGGAACCTTCTCCACGTGTTAGCTCTATTCACCCTTCTGAAAGACATGGGTGAGAAGTGACCCAGTGGCAGGTTCCAGGGAAGTGGTGAGGCTAGAAGCTGGCCAAGGTCAGCATTGTAGGTGGCGGGAACTATTTCATTTACAGGATGGCGAGCTGGGTTTCTCTGGGACTCGAGGCATGTAACGTTGGTGGAGGTTCAGTGACCTTGATTCTGGGTCCCAGGCTATCTCCAGCTTCTAGCCTGGGGCTGCTTTTCCTCACTTTGTCGTCTGTGATGACAGCACTGATCTCACATGGGGTCTTTCCTGGGATTTATTGAGCAACTGAGGATAGTGGCCTGGGGCCACCTGTCCTTCCCGACAGGCCAGTGATCTGCAGGAAGATGCTTTGTATGTGTGTTTATTTTAATTGCTCCTGTATAACTTCCTGCTGCTCTCCTCAGTGCAACCGTGCTAAAAAAAAAAAAAAAAAAAAAAGACTGTATTTCCCCACGTTGAGCCTTGAACTACATTGAAATCTGTTTTTTTCCAATCTGAAAACAGTTCTGTGTCATCGTGCCCCTGGAGAACTGTGCACCTTGATAGAAAATGGACAAAAGTTGGATATGAAGAAAGAAATGAGCCAGTGCCTACAAAGCACTGAGCAATTTGTTGCCTCCACAGCAACAACAGTAATAAAAATAAAGTAGTGCATTATGACTGCGATCTGTGCTGTTTCTCTTTAGCAATTTTGATAATTGATTTGTACATCACATTGTACCGGTTTATTTTGCCACAAAAATGCAATGAGTTCTTCCAGTATGCCAGGCCAAGTGACGGATTTCACGTCCTGTGATGAATGCGGTTAGACATGCATATCACATGAATTCCCCGGGGTGCCCGGGGGGCTCAGTTGGTTAAGCATCTGCCTTCTGCTCAGATCATAATCCCAGGGTCTTGGGATCAAGTCCCGTGTTGGGCTCCCTGCTCAGTGGGCAGCCTGCTTCTCTCCCCGCTCCCCCCTTGTGCTATCTTGATCACTCTTTCTCTCTGTCTCTCAAATAAATAAATAAAATCTTAAAAACAAACAAACAAACAGCACCCATGAGTTCCCCAACACTGGTCTGTAGAATGATGCAGAGCTTATGAAGTTTCCAGTCGTCCATATTAAAAATAAAAAAATAAGGATACCCCCTGAGATTCTCATGGCAATAATTCGGTTCACAGGATCATCCTTTGATCGGAATACATCCTTCCTATATTTTTATGGGGGGAGGTATTTCCTTTTGTGAAACAGAGTGACAGTAGGTGATAAGTACCCTTTATTTGGTAAAGTAAAAAGTTGCAACTCTTGGGTTGGCCTTAACGTTTTGGGTGTGTGATGTTTGAAACTGCATTGATCGCAAAGTTCAAAATCCTGGTAGATCAGACTAAAATGTCAGAGTGAGAGGGGCCCGAGCAATCAGTCAAGGTCTGTGACTCATTTTATAGGTGAGGACCGGGGACTCAGAGGAAGCATGTGAGTTGCCCAGGGTCACACACTTGCAAATCTGAGGCGAGTCAGGGCTAAGACCCAAAGAAGATGGTGATGAGCTCCAGTTTTGAGTCAAGCACACCTATATTCCAATTCTGCCTCTGCCACTTAGAAGCTGGTCTCTTATCTATGAAATTGGGGTACCTACCCAGAGAGTCAACATGAACACTTAATGAGATGGTTTAGTTTGGGAGAGATTTTGGCTCAAGGGTAAAGGAAACCCTCTTCTCTTGGCCTCCTGCTGCCTCATTAGTAAGTCCTTATGGTAGGTCAGTGAGTGACATCGGTCAGAAGGGCTGTATTTTTAGCAAGGTCCCTGCATTTCCTACTCAGGATTCTAAGTAACACCAGCTGTCACTTGGCTTCTCAGTCCTCTCTTGGTGATCTTTTTCTTCAACTGTTGAATGATTTCAAAGATCTGTTTTGGGCCGCTTTGCTTCCAGTCGCAGGCATGGGTTCTAGGGTGATGGGATGAAAAGGGTCTGCCAGGGTTCAATGCTATGCACACAGCTTGGGCACTTCCCTTTTGTGTGTGTGTAGGGGGACCTGCCTCTCTCTTGGAGTCCCGAGGTGATTGGCAAGCATTTTCATTCTCATCTGGGGCTTGGAGAGTCAGCCTTTTAACAGAGATACCACAGAGTAGCAAGCATGCAGAAACTCTCATGATGTGTTAGATTTAAAGACCGAAGAACATCCCATGCTTCCTCTTGAAGCCTTATAATAACTGACATAAATTATCTGTGGGAATGGAATGGCCCTGGGCTGAGCCGAGCTGTACCATGCTCTCCTAGCGACAGTTTAGTGACTCCATATGTTCACAGATGCAGGAAGCATGGTGACTTGGCAAGTGGCCCCCAATGTCGCTGGCTTGCTGCCATAGGCTTCTCCTAGAGACTTGGGCAGAGTGATGTATGAAGAATGCCCACCCTTGTTCTTGGCCCCCGGCAGGCCCTCCGTAGGTGGCGGTCATCACCCCTGGGATTCCTGGTGTTCCTAGTTCTGAAATCTCTCTCTACATGTTATCTGAGTGTCTTCTTAAATCTCTTGTGTCCTGCGGGATGGATGAATTAGATGCCCGTTATCGGCCCATCTGTGCACAAGGGCAGGAATCACATGTGGCTTCTAATGCTTGTTGTGCTTGGCTTGGGGCGGGCTTAGCAAATGCAGTTTCCATCCTGGCATGTCCTATTAAGAAAATTTATGTTATATTGACTTCAGCCAAGTCAGCTGATGTGCCTTGCTTTAGGAACTCTGTGAGGTTTGTCGTCTATTATTTATTCAGGTAACACACTGTATCTCTTTATGTTAAAGATGGACCATTTGTCAACCCTGGTTGGTGTGTTGGATAGTCAGGATCTGTCTGCTGTGTTTGAGAACCACTTTGAACTTTTTAATTTTGGCTTTTATTCATACCTGAATGTCCTAGGAGACATTTTTCAGTTGTAAAAGGAAACTATACCCCATATGGAAATTATGGCAAGTCTAGGAACATATTTAAAAAAAACGTTGCCTATACTCAAGTATCTGAGGATACCACTGTTAATGATTCCAAGTGTGTTTTTTCAGTATTGTTTTAAATACATTAAGAAGATTTAGTTGATGTGTGTGAATTAGTAAATGGAGATGATGTATTTAATTCAAAGGGCTGTTGTGAGGGTTTAATGAGGGAACGAATGTGAAATGCTTAGCACGGTTCTGGTACTGGTTGGTGTTCAGGGAATGAAAGGAATTCTTATGGAGGGTATAGAGCAGAGGGGACCCCAGGCCTAGCCCTGTCACATCCTAGCTCTAGGGCCCTGTACTACTTAATGTATTAGCCATTGAGGGATAGTGCATTTGTTTCCCCCTCTGTGGAATGGAGCTAATTATAGTACATCCCTAGGTATAGTTATATCTATGTCTGTATCTATACATCTATATCTGTTTTTGTATCTGTATCTATATCTCATCTATATCTGTGGGATCCTTGGAGCACTACTGCTTTATAGCCAGCTCACAATAAATACTGGCTCTTATTATTCAAGAGAAATGTAGGAAAACACATTTTTAAACACAGCAGGTGCTCAGTCCCCTCCCCCCCACTCCCAAGTCTTAGTGGGTCAAGGAAACTCATTAATTTACAGCTTGTTGAGTGGCCCAGTTAATTTACAGCCTGTTGGATGGCCCAGTATCAGGTGGGAGCAGCTCTTGAGGGCTGCCACAGCAGACACTGCCTTTGTATTCCATGTGACGGGTGGCACTTGCCACCTGGTTTGTCTTCAGCTAATGAACAATTGCCCGGAGAACCTGGATCTTCCCCTTCTTCCTCACACACATTTTTCTCTCCTATCACCCATTGGTCCCCAAGCTTCAGGGAGAAAGGAAGGTGGTCTCTCTTTCTTAGACCATAGGCCAACACTGGCTTCCTCTCCTGAAGCTCCTATTGCCTGATCAGATACTGGCCACATGGCTTCCATTTCTGCCTTGTGCCCTCAAGTTACTCTTAAGGAAGAGGCTTTGGTGTCCTGTCCCAGACCAGAGCCAAACACAGCAGCCTCCTTCAGAGATAGGTCCGTGCACCAGGGCAGCCTAGTGTGCCAGCACTGTCCTCACAGACCACGGAGTGGATGCACTCTGACACCCAGACTCCCACCCGGACTTCCCATCTGGTTCCATCAGGTGCCTCCACCCTGGAGCTGTCGCCTCTGCCTGCCTTGGCTCTGCTTTGTTGTGGGCATGTGGCCAGTGCTTTGTAATTTTGAATCATTTGAGCCAAGTCTTCATCCTGCTGGTGTATTCTCCTCATGACTTCCAGCCTGATGGGAAACATGCTCAGCCCACCCCACTCTAGAGGGTGCATCTGGGGTGATGGTGAAGTGCTTCCCAAACCAAAGGCTGTTTATCAGACCACAGCCCAGAGATTGACACTAAGTGATACACAGGGCCATTTACCTGTTTGCCTTCAAGAGTTTCTTCAGTTTGCAATTAAGCAAAGTCCTCTTTGGTAAAAGGAGAGAGGGTACAGGCTTGCGGTGGACCAGTCCGGTGGGACTGGAGAAAAATACCTGGGTGCCCCAGGCTAGTTATCTGGTCTTGGGCAATTTGCTTTCTATATTTGGACATCAACTTCCTGATTGTAAAATGGAGATAAGAGCATCCCTTAGCTCATTGGAGTATCATTAAAATTACTTACGTGTTGGAAAATGTTTCCTGGCATATAAGAGTTCAGTAGAAGAGCTACTGTTGTTATATCATTATTGTTATTATAAATTTGCATTTTTTATTACTTCCTCTCAAGGAGGTAAGTGTATGTGTGTTTAGAAGGTTAGGCTCCAGAATAGAACTGTGTACAGTCCTTAGGGCAGGATGGGTCGTATTTATTTATTGGCGTGTGATGGATGAGGGGCACGTTATAGACCAGCTGTTCTCACCACACCTCTCTTCTTAAAGGCGGGTCTTCACTGGTCTCCCCTGAGTGAAAAACATGTAGGTGTTTATGTGACTCTTTTCCCTTTCTGCTCCCGATTTGACCTTTTGTTCCAGGTGATTGAAAACTTTCTCAAAGATACCTGCTTCCTTAGGATTGCTATCAAGGCCTGTGTAAGTCAGACAGCCGGAGGAAGCCAGCTCTGAGGGCTCCCACTCTTTGCTCAGGGTTTACTTCAGTCAGAGGATGGCGTACCTTCCCCCAACCATAAGAGAGATGGAAGCTTGTTTTCTGGGGCCCCAGGTGGGAGGGGTCTGCTGACGATCCCAGTGGGGCCTGAGGCATCGCTGGTTCTCAGGGCAGAGTTGAGTCTCCCCTGTGAAGCTTGTAGATTGTAGGCTTTGGCATCATCCCCTGTTGTTCCTGGACTCATCCAGGGGCTGTTCAGAAATGCAGGTGCTTCTGGCCCCTGCTGTGGGATAGAGGGGTAGCTGCCAAGCTGAGAAGGGTGGCCACTGGCTTCTGAAAGCTGTCTTAAAGGTCTGTTTTTGCAGACAGGAAAATTCTGTTAGCATAATATTTGAAGAGTGCGGTCTGCACAGAGCCAGTATGTGCCATCTTGTTGGCTCTCAGGAGTTAGAAGGCAGGAGTGTCACATCTCTTATTATGGACAAAAGAATAGAGGCCCAAACAAGGTGAGGTGACTTCAGGGATGGAATAGGTATTTTGCTCCACGACCCGGATACAGGTCTCCAGACCCATGGAAAGAGTCACTTTTCTCCTAGCTCAGTTCTGCAGTGGGAGGTGGCCTCTGGCGTGATCTCTTAACCAGCAGCCTCCTTCACTGCCCTGCTGGGAACTTCATCAGACAACCACCCTGTCTAACCAAACAACTGATCAAGCCCACTGCCTCCGCCCAGCTCCTGACTTTCCTATCTGGCTCTCAGTATCTCCCTGTCCCCATCCTGCATTTAGGTCTGGGGCCCTAGCCTGGCTGTAGATCCACCCCTTTTAACTCCTTAGTTAAAAAGGCCTGTTGAACGGTGCAAGGGATGGCTCTTTGGTGAGAACTTTGGATTTGTTCTGCTCAGATAAAAAGTCAACTAGCTGCAAGCTTATTAGTTACGAATTAAGGGCACTGTTTCTTGCAACCTACGGTAACCTACCTTTTTGTTGCTGTCTTGTCCACTGAGAACTGTTTTTCTAGAAGCTAATGATTAGCTATTAATTGAATAGGGCAAGGGGCTCCAAAGTGTCTGTGAAAGAGCTCCTGGGTGGCTCAGTCGGTTAGGCATCCAACTGTTGATTTCTGCTCAGGTCATGATCTCAGGGTCCTGGAATTGAGCCCTGTTTTGGGTTCCCTGCTCAGTGGTGAGTCTGCTTGTCTCCCTCTCCCTCTGACCCTCCCCTTACTCTCTCTCTTTCTCTCTTAAATACATAAATCTTAAAAAAAAAACAAAAACAAAGTCTCTGTGGATGCATAAGAAATCTCGGTTTGTCTTCTGGCTCTTGCCGCCCACTTGGGCCACTTGGGAGTGCTACCTTGGGCACATCACCTGGCTTCTCTAGTCCTTTATAGAACTAAAGCAACTCCCAACGTCTAGTGATCACCTGTGATAAGTATTAGCTGTTGTCAAGGTCATTGATGATGGTGATAGTGAATTGTGTCTGTGGCTTAAACATTTTTATCATGTATTTGATAATCAAAATGATATAGTTGTGCTACATGTGCATTAAGAAAGCGTACACCTGTGAACCCACCACCCAGTTATTTCATTCACCTGTGTTCCTTTATAGCCTATCACTTGCCTATCCTGCAGCCAGATCACCGCTGTCTTGAATTATATTTGATACTTATCAGTGTTTAAAAAATCCTTTTTAAAAATTTATTTATTCATGAAAGACACAGAGAGAGGCAGAGACACAGGCAGAGGGCAAAGCAGGCTCCCTGCAGGGAGCCCAATGAGGGACTTGATCCCAGGACCCCGGGATCACACCCTGAGCCAAAGGCAGACGCTTAACCACTGAGCCACCCAGCTGCCCAAGCATTAAAAAATCTAAAGCCTATCTGTGCATATGTACCTAGGCAGTCTTTTGTTCAGTTTTGCTTCTTACGGGCCATCTCACCTGGCTTTCTAGACTTGCTGTCCTCACCCAGTCTTGTCTTGCCAATAATCATCCATAGTATGTGTTGCTGCAGCGAATTCAGTTGTATAGGCATAAACTGTTAATCAGCGTGTTACTACTCTACAGCTTATTTATTGATCCATCCTTCTGAATGGTTGATATTTGGCTTTTCCCACTTTTTTTGGTTATTGCACGTGATGTTGCTGTGAATATTCCTTTTCATGTCTCCCGGTTCACACCCAGTGAGAGTTTCCATCTGGCTCATTCCCATGAATGCGATTGCTGTGATGAAGTATAACTTCACAAGATTGCCAGATCGTCTTCCAGTGTGATTGTACCCAATTTCTCATTCCATCAGCACTGTTTGAGTTCCTGTCAATCCATGGGTTCTCCATCTCTGGATGCTATCAGAGATCTTAAGTTTTGCAAATCCATATTTTTTTTATATGGCTTTCATCTGAGCGGCTATTTTTAATCTTTAAACGGTCACTTGAAAATATTTCTTTTTTTTTTTTTAAATTTTTTTTTAAAATTTATTTATGATAGTCACACACAGAGAGAGAGAGAGAGAGAGAGAGGCAGAGACACAGGCAGAAGGAGAAGCAAGCCCCATGCACCGGGAGCCCGACGTGGGATTCGATCCCGGGTCTCCAGGATCGCGCCCTGGGCCAAAGGCAGACGCCAAACTGCTGCGCCACCCAGGGATCCCTCTTTTGTGAAATACTGTTCAGGTCCTTCTGTCATTTTTTTCTGTTGGGTTATTTGCTTTTTCTTATTGATTTATTCAAGCTCTTTATATTCTGAGGCTAATTCTCTGTTGACTATATGCCCTGCATTTTCTCAGTTTGTGGCTTGACTTCTTTTTCTTTTAAGATATCTTTTGAGGAACTGGGGTTCTTAGTTTTGAAGGGGGTCAGATATATTAGTTACTTTTTTTTTTAATGGTTAGGCTTTTGGGTTTTGTGTAAGAACTATTTTCTTACCCTGAAGTTATAAAGATGCCCTCTGCTATTTTATTCTAAAAATATCAGGGTACTGCCTTTCCCTGTCTTTTCTATGTTTAGAAGTGATTTTGGTTTATGGTTTGATGATAGAGATCTAGTTTCACCGTTTCCCTGTGGATACCACATTTTCCAACACCGTTTGATGAATTCTTCCCTCTGTTGCTAATGATTGTCAGGGCTACATGAGCTTATAGCGAGGTTCCAGAGGTGGGGAGGTTTCTCTCTGTGTTCTTTATTCTGTTTCATTGGTCACTTTGTTCCTGTACTAGCAGCACACTGTGTTAATTACGATTAGCATTATAATAAGTCTTAATAGGTGGTAGAAGAAATGATTCTACCTAATTCTTCTGGAGGAGGTCTTGGTACTTTCTTGCTTTTTGCCATTTAAGTTTTCGGATCAACTTTCTGAAAAAAACTTGCCTCACTTGGATTTTGGTTAGGATTGCATTGAATTGACATCTTTCAATATTGAGTCTTCTAGTCTAGGGACATGGTCTATCTCTTCTAAGTCTCTTATTTATTTTTTATTTTTTTAAAGATTTTATTTATTTATTCATGAGAGACAGAGAGAGAGAGAGGCAGAGACACACAGGCAGAGGGAGAAGCAGGCTCCATGCAGGGAGCCCAACGTGGGACTCGATCTTGGGTCTCCAGGATCATGCCCTGGGCCCAAGGCAGGCGCTAAACCACTGAGCCACCCAGGGTTCCCCCTTCTAAGTCTTTTAAATAACATTTGATAATTATCTCCATAGAGAGCTTATTAGATGGAGTCATAGGTTCCTTAGGGTTTTGTTATCATAAATGATAACTTAAAAAAAATCACCTCTTCTGTTTATGGCTGGTATGTAGAAACACATTTGATTTAGTAACTGTGCTAAGTGAAATTCTCTGATTATTTCTGACAATGTGTGTGAATTGAATTTTTTTTGTATACAGCCAATTTTATTATCTCATTTTCTGTAAGTAGAGTTTTGTTTCATACTAATTTAAAGTGTTTAAAAAATATTTTATTTACTTGTTTGACAGAGACAGTGAGAGCATGAGCACAAGCAGGGGAGTGGCAGGCAGAGGGAGAGGCAGGCTCCCCACCAAGTAGAGAACTTGATCTCAGGACCCCAGGATCATGACCTAGGCCAAGGGAGACATTTAACCCACTGAGCCACCCAGGCACCCCTGATTTCTTCTTTTTAATTCCTATCTATTTATTTCCTTTTCTTGTCTGCTAGGTAAACAGAAGTGGTGCCTGAGCATCCTTGTTGTCTTGGTCTCAGTTTCTCCCCCCTGCTCCCCCCCCCCAGTTTTATTAAGGTTTAGTTGACAAATAATGTATTGGTTTTGATTTTAGAGGGAATCCTCCCCAGTTTCACCTGTGCTTGGAAGGCTGCCTGCCCTGTTTTTGGTAGATTGCTCATAGTTGGGTTAAAGAATTTCCTTTCTAGTCTGAGTTTGCTAGGAATTTTTCATGTATAAGTGTTGAATATTACCAAATCCGTCTTCTGCCTTGCGTTGACCTTGTATTTTTCCCCCTTTAATCTGATACTGTAATAAATGATGTATCTTCTCTATTTCTAAGCTATTCTTGCATTCCCTGGATAAATCAACTTGGTCATGATACTGTTGTTTTTATGCATTGCTAGATTCATCTTCCCTAATATTTTATTTGAGATTTTTGCATCCATGGTCACGTATAGTGTTGGCTTGTAACTTTTCTTGCTCATTTGTCCTTGTCTTAGTATCAAGATTATATTGGCTTCATAGAACAAGGGAGTGTCCAAGGGTGCCTAGGTGGCTAAGTTGGTTAAGCATCTGCCTTGGGAGAGGCATCAAGCCCTGCTTTGGGCTCCCTGCCCAGTGGGGAGTCTGCATCTCCCTTCTCCTTCTACTTTTCCACCCATTCTCTCTCTCTCTCTCTCTCTCTCTCCCCAAAATAAATAAAATAAAATAAAAATAAATCTTAAAAAAATAATAAGGGAGTGTCCCTCCCCTTCTTGTTTTAATCCTTTAGTATTATTTGTGTAAAATTAGTGTATAGACAAGTATTTTAAAAGTCTCCCAAGGAAACATTATGTGAAATGTTTCAGGAGTTCTGTGAAGTGTTTGGCTCACATTGCTAGGAGAGTAGATCTCAAATGTTCTCTGCTGCCCCCAAAAGTAACTGTGTGAGGTGATGGGTGTTAACTAACCTTATTGTGGTGACCATTTCGTACTTAATTCATACATATATCAAATCACCACACGTGCACCTTAAACCCTCAATTATATTTCCATAAATCTGGGGAAAAAATTTAAAGAGGCTTTAACAATGGAGGCCACTCCTGTGCTCCTTGGTGATACCAACTAAACATTTCTTGAAAAATGATGCCCTTAGGAATAAAATCTCTGTTCTCTGTTTAATTGAGGTGAATTGTTAAATTTTGACTATTTACAGCTGTACATCTCTTATGAATCAGAATTTCATTGCTTTTGTGCATTCGAACACAAAACCCAGAAATGGATGGGATGTAACACATGATTTCGGATTTTTGTTTGCCCAGGTTGCTGTTTAAAAAAAAAAGACGGGGCAGCCCCAGTGGCGCAGCGGTTTAGCGCAGCCTGAAGCCTGGGGTGTGATCCTGGAGACCTGGGATCGAGTCCCACATCGGGCTCCCTGCATGGAGCCTGCTTCTCCCTCTGTCTCTGCCTCTCTCTCTCTCTCTCTCTCTCTGTGTCTCTCATGAATAAATAAATAAAATTCTTTAAAAAAAAAAAAAAGACGGATGCTCCATAAATAAATGTTATAAATTTGAACTTTTAAAATTAAGGCTTACTAATAATGTTATCTACCATATGAGGCTTTATTTGGGATTCACATAAGATTTGATTTGTCAAGAGGATTTTGCTCTTCTAAAATAATACAAAGGGAAGCTGCTCATTGCTAATGGTTCCCGCAGCTCTGACGATCCTTGATGAAGTGTTCTTTGATTATGTGTCAAGATGAATGGTGCAAACCTTTGACAGACACACAACTGTGGCTGGAGAGAGCCCAGCATTAACTCCTGACCTTGGCATCCCAAGCGAGCAGGTGTTGAATGAACTGAGTTCCTCTTAGTCCTTTTTCCCTGGTGGGTCATTGGTTCCTGAGTAAGATAGATGCATGCAATAGAAGAGCTGTTAATAGCATTTACTCTGTCTTAATCCTTTTTAATCCCATTCATATTTCAGTGTCTGAAACTTGGCAGGATGTCAGAAGCCACAGTACAAGCAGGGAAATTTTTCTTTGAACAGCCAGGAACAAGTAAAATTGTTTTCCCCATATTTAATTTGTTAAAACATTTAAGAGTGGAATATTCCCTCTGAGATCCCAAATAGAGTGCCACCAAAAGATCTTGCCAAAATGACCTTACTGGAGCTTATGATCTCAATTTTTAAGAAATGGCAAGAGAGTCATTTTATCACGCTTACTGAGTACCATAATAAGATATTCCTGACATTTTAAGTTTACCGAATGAGGAAGTAACTTTGACAGAGGTTGATGGCTGAAATCAAGTGCTGTCTGTCTGATGTCAATCCTGTTGGGAATTTGGACCATTCGTTCTTTACCCATGTGACTTCAGCCTCTACCTGGGCTTGTCTGCCCCTACTTTTTGATTAACAGGACTTCCCTATTTCCTTGCAGATCTGATACAAGGAATTTGCAGATCTGATACAAGGAATTTGGAGAATCTCAGTAAAGTGCCAGGAATACTGATCCCTGATCTCTCTTGAGATCTGTTAAATCTGAGATTGGGTGTGCTGGTTTGTGGCATCTACTGTGATGGATGAGTGGATTTGAAGTCCATATGTGGCCATTAAGGGTGTTTTGGGGATGCAGAAGTTCCTGGTGGCACAGTGGCTCCCCTAACGCTAGAATCTGGATGAGACTTGGGGTCAGCTTCAGGGTAACAAGAGGACAGATGCCCAAGAACATGTTGTCTTCAACTTCCTGGGCTTCCTTTTCTGAGTGCTGGCCTTTATTGGGTGGAGATGGGTCTTGTCTGGAGGGGGAGCCCTTTCTGCCATTTGGGTTCTTGCCCAGCCCTGGGGTGAGGGCTGGCTGAGGGGGGTCCACACCATTGTGAGAGAGAAGCCTGAGAGCTCCTTGAGGAACATTAGGGGTTTGAATCAGTTGTGTCTTTGAAAAAATTTACCCATTTTGGACTTGTCTGTGGAAGCAATTAGGGAGATCACAGGACCGTTTCTGATTCCTGATTCTGTACAGTGTCTATTCAGAAAAATAGAAAACAGTCAACTGGAACAGGGGATTATTTGAGCACACACAGAGTCCTGTTGTCTCAGAGGCATGCCCTCAGACAATTTGCCTTTTAGTGAAGTTTAAGCCCATGAAAGGAAATAAAAAGTGTTTTATTAGATGGCAAAGAAAGATGGACTGGACTTATGAGACTTTGAGAATTTTAGCTTTTCCTTTGTTAATGGAAACTTAGGAAGAGAGTTGCTCTTTATATAATGCAATTTATTCGTACAATGTGGTAATTATCATTAATAGTTAATAATCATCTTCAACTGGGTAAAATACCAGTGTGTGTGTGTGTGTGTGTGTTGTGTGTCTTTTGTCCATAGCCAAATATTACTACTTCTGAAGATGAACGTACCTTTGGGATATAGGCTGCTAACATTCATTAAGCATCAACTTTGTATAAGACCTGATGGAAGTTCTTGCTTGCCACAGTCATGGGAGGTCAGGCAGCACTGTTTTTCTGAAGAATACGTGAATTGGTGACTTACCTAGTGTCAAACACATATTAGGTGGTGGAGTGGAGATTTGAACCCCAGTCAGATTTCCACATTCATTCTCCCTCTTCTGCAAAATATTGACTCATTCCCTGTAGGTCTCGCTGGAGTCCAGCCCAGGTCACTGCAGTTTACAGAAGATGTTTACATCCATCATGTCCTTTAGTGTTGAATTTTGTTTCCTGAAAGCACACAAGGAAAAGCCAGGGATCCATGAATGTGGCAAACGATGTGTTGTGTGAACAGATGATGTCAGTCAGTGGGTGGGAAAGGGACTTACTAGATGCTGAGTGACAGTGTTGGTCTTCCTGAGCCTGGTATGAAAACATTTCAAGTTGTTGGTCAGTTAGGAAAATCACTTGTAGCCCAAGTTCCCACATAGGCTGATGGGATCACTTTCTAGGATCTGTTGGATTGCTGGATTTGTTGAAGGGAGGACTGAAAGAAGCTGCCAGAAATTTACAGTGCTTCTGGAGGAAACCCCTGCCCTTGGCCCACTTTCTCCATGTCTAGTCTGTTTCTAAAAAATAATTAATTAATTAAAAGATTTTATTTATTTATTTATGAGAGACACACACACACAGAGATAGAGATGTAGGCAGAGGGAGAAGCAGGCTTTCTGTGGGGAGCCTGATGTGGGACTCGATTCCAGATCCTGGCATCACACCCTGAGCCAAAGGCAGACATTCAACTGCTGAGCCACCCAGGCATCCCTCTAGCCTGGTTTTAGATCAACTGGAACCCACTGGGCAAACTCAACTTGGATTCTAGAAGACCAGGCCCCTCCCTCGTTTATAGACCATCAAAGAGTGTCTTCAGTTTATCCTGAGTTGGGTTTTCCTCAAACTAAAGCAACTCCCAGTTCATTCTCCTGGAGTTGTTCGAGGTTTTCCTGGGAGCTTGGGACTTGTAGTTACTCAGACCAGAAGGGAGTCTCATCTTTTCTTACCATCCCTTTATTAAGATACCATCCAGTGGTTCTTGACACTTTACAGGGATTTGAATCACCTAGAGAACTGTTAAGAAAGTCAGAGGCCCAAGGTGGTTGAAGTAGAACAGGGTTGGGCTTTTGTATTTTTTTACCAGGTTCCCCAGATGGTTCTGATACTTACCAAAGTGTGAGAACCACTTCTCTGTGCTTTCTTGACATTTATTTATTTATTTATTTATTTATTTATTTATTTATTTATTTATTTATTTATTTATTTTTGGCTAGAATGTTCTCTTCCATTCTTTCCTGCCATCCAGATGAAATCCAGTTCTTGTGCCTACACCTCGTGCCCACTCCCATTCTTTCTGCATCTCACACTGCTGACCATCCAGCCGTCCAGCGCTCAGCCAGCTCAGACACTGTGCTAGGTGTGTGTTATAGGGTCCTCTACCCCCCATGGGGCTTCCAGCCAGTGGAGGAGACACCTACAGTTATGAGCCGCCAGATGTGGGGCTGGAGGCTGAAAAATCCTGTGGTGCTGGGGACGTGGAGTTAGGTGAAGCCATCCTGGTGGAAGATTGAGGAAGGCGGGAAAACGAGGGAGTGAGACATCTCTCGCTTTCTAAGAAGGTAGTAGGACCAGCGTGAGTCAAAGTAGGGGATGGCAGCACAGATTATTCAGAGAATTTGAGGTATGTCAGTATGTGGAAAAACGTACATGAAATGTGAGTTCTGCTTTTATGACTCACACTTTACTGGAGGCATCGATTACATCTGTTGTTAAAAAAAGAGGTGTGTATGTTGAAGAGCTCAGAAGACAACAGAGAGGTAGACTGTAAGAACTTAATGCCGTCACCAAATTAGGTGGTTCCACCTCAAGGAACAAAGGAAAAAACAATCCATTGTTTATTTGTCTCCCTTGCCCGTCTTCAAGCACTGTGAGACTAGGGAACTTCTTCTTCCTCCTCCTCCTCCTCCTCCTCCTCCTCCTCTTCTTCTTCTTCTTCTTCTTTTTTTTTTAAGATTTTATTTATTTATGAGACACACAGAGAGAGAGAGGCAGAGACACAGGCAGAGGGAGAAGCAGGCTCCCTGTGGGGAGCCCGATGTGGGACTTGATCCCAGGACCCCGGGATCATGCCCTGGGCCAAAGGCAGATGCTCAACCACTGAGCCAACCAGGTGCCCCGAGACTAGGGAACTTGTGTCTCTGTGCCCCAGAATGATCACGGGCCTGGCATAGAGAATGCAGGGTGAATGGATGAGTTCTAGACCCGGCTACTTTGACAAATCACTTTCACTGGGCCTCTGTTTCTTCTACTTGAAATAGAGGCAGGTTGGTACAGATAATCTCTAAGATTTCATCCAACCTCATGACTGACCGCATATATCTCAGTTGCTTTGGAAGCACTGAAGTTCACACACATCTGTTTGGCTTTACCCACTCACAGCCAGGCCCGCTCTGTGTTAGGCCCTGGAGAGCCAGTTAAAACCCACCAGCTAGCCAGTGCTGAGCAGACCTGTGTCAGGGGAGGCACTGTGCTAGGCTTGGGTCAATGTGACGTGTGTGACTACCTTTACCTTAGGAGAGATTTTATCGTCCAGCCAGAGAGATTCAGTAAACATATGGAAAAATGAAATTGCTTTATGCTAAGAGAGAGGGAACACAAATGTACAGGGTACCAGAGTAGCTACTCTGAGAAGCAGCTCTGTGGCCAATGTGGTTTTTTAAAAAAATATTTACAATTATTTATTTATTTATTTATTTATTTATTTATTTATTTATAAAAATATTTATTCGAGAGAGAGAGAGAGAGAGAGAGAGAGAGAAGCAGGCTCTGTGCAGGGAGCCTGATGCCGGACTCGATCCCAGGACTCCAGGATCACGACCTGAGCCGAAGGCAGATGCTCGACCACTGAGCCATCCAGGTGTCCCAAGATTTTTTATTTTTAAGTAATCTCTACACCCAACATGGAGCGTGAACTCACAACCCTGAGATGAAGAGTCGCGTGCTCCGCTTGGCAGGGCCAGCCAGGTACCCCTGTGGTCAATGTGTTCTGACCTCCAGGAACCATTCTCTGACACCCGTGGGCCCATATTGCAAGTTATTTTCTCTTTCGAATACCTTGTATTCTTTCAGAGAAATTTTGGACCTTCCCATGTCATATCAGCCAAAGACTTCCAACTGGAAATCCAGACTAGCGTCGAGAGATCCTGTGTTCTTAACACTGAGCTGATTGAAGTCTAGCCAAGAGCAAAGAAACAATGACAATAATGATAGAGCTATCCTCTCTTGAACATGTGCCTTGTGCCAGGCGTTATTTCACTGAGTTCTCTTAAGTATTTGAGGAGGGAACTGTTGTAATCCCTATTTCCAGATGAGAAGAATAAACTTTAGCTTAGTGCTCAAAGTAGTAATTTTTGGAACCAGGACACGGAACCAGACCCAGACCACAGGCTCATATTCTGACCTGCTGTCAGCCTGTGCCTGCGGTTCTGTCCAGGGTAAATATGTGATTTAGGGCAGTGGTCGGCAAACTACGGTTCTGTGGGCCAAATCCAGCTACCACTTGTTTTTGGGTGGCCTGTGAGCTAAGAGTGGTTTTTTACATTTTTTAAATGGTTAAAAAAAAATTAAGACAAGGATAATATTTTGTGACAGGTGAAAAATTATATGAAACACAAATTTAATGCTTATAAATAAAGTTTTATTGGAACACAGCCACGGTCATTAGGTAACACATCGTCTGAGGCTGATTGCTACAACATTTGTATGAGCTGCAAAGCCTAAAATATATATTATACTGTCTGGCCTTTTACGGAAATATTTTGCTGACCTCTGATTTAGGGCATTCATTAGGCTTTATGAGATGTTGAAAATTACCTGTCACTTCCCATCTCTGTCTTCATAATTCATGGACAGGCTCTACTGGGCCAGCTCTCCCATAATCCAGGATTTTATGACTCAGAGTTCTCTTTTCATTGCTTGGATGTCAGATTAAAGAATCTACTTTGTGGCATCACTGGCTTGATAGTACCTGCCCCAGGTGATTTGCCAAGGTGCCATTTTATCAAAGATTGGTTTCTCAGAGGGGATGATGGTATGGCTTTGCCTTGGAACACTTTTTGGTGGGGGGCAGTGGTTCTCTTTAACTTATTATTAAAAACTGATTGGAGAACCAAACAGTTGAAGTTTCCTGTGTTGTCTGAATGTTTTAGTGATGTACTTTTTAATTAGTAGGGAATATTGTAGGCAAAAAAATCTGTATACCGTCATCTATTACCACCACCTGTGAGTTTTGGCCACCCTGAGACTCTTCTGGCATATGGGGAGGCATGGGTCCTGGGTCCTGTGCTTGCCGCTAAACTGGGCAGACTAGACTACACCCACAGTGTGGGGAGTGGGGTTGACACCATGGATCTGTAGAGAGCGTCTCTCTCTCTGTGGCCTCAGTACAGCTCTGGCTGGGGTGGGCAGCAGGAGCCAGGAAGGCAGCCAGTCTAAGAATTTTAACTGAAGTTCCTCTCATCCCACAACAGAATCCCAGATGCCAGCTTGCCCTTCTCTGCCATTCTCTAGCAGAAGTACCTTCTGGTTCTGTGGTTCTGCTTTTTCTTGGCAAGACCGCATACTCCTCCCTATGCCTCACCTTTCAGATCCTCTGCTCCCAATTCCTGTGAGTGATAATAATTGTAATGATAGCTCACACTGACGGTCAGTGTTACTTCAGGATGGTTCTAAGAGGGCGTGAAAAGCATCTGAGTTGATGGAAATCACCACTGGCCCTTTGGCCCCTGAGGTGGGATCCACCCTTGGCTTTGTAGCCAGAGTAAACAGATATTGAGAGACCCCTTAGGTTTTTGTGGTCAGCTGAAGGCAGAACTTGTGAGGCTGGAAGCTGGAGCCTGGTATCCTGAAGTTTGCCCTCTTCTAGGAAGAAGGGGGAGCGATGTGGGAGACTGGGGAGTCAGGAAGGCATAGATTAGAGATACACCCACCTGGATGGGGTGAGGAAGAGGAGGATTCCATGAAGAACTGGCCTGAGCATAGCAAGCACTTGGTAAGTGGTGCCTATAAGCTATTTTTGTCCATACTCTAAGGTGGATGGGCATTGCAGGAAGGATTTGGTGGGATTTTTGGAATGGTTTTATTATTCAGATTTAAAAGTAGAAAATTGGGGATCCCTGGGTGGCTCAGCGGTTTAGCGCCTGCCTTTGGCCCAGGGTGCGATCCTGGAGTCCTGGGATCGAGTCCCACATCAGGCTCCCGGCATGGAGCCTGCTTCTCCCTCCTCCTGTGTCTCTGCCTCTCTCTCTCTATGTCTATCATAAATAAATAAAAAAACCTTAAAAAAAATAAAAGTAGGAAATTAAAGTCTTCACTGAAGGATCACTCTGGTTTTTTGCTTTTTTTGGGGGGTGGTGGTGGCAGCAGCAGCGTTGGGGGGGTTGGTTGAGCCGGGGTGAGCAGAGAATTTAGGGGCAGGCAAACTGGTGCATTTTATATTCACATCGTGCAGTTAATTCACATTTGGGATTGGCCAGAAATCTCTTCTTAAGAGAGAAACTTACAAAGTAAACAGTTCTTTAGTAATTACAACCCGTGAATCTTGCAAGATTAATAGAATAGAAATTATTAAAAATAATTAATAGAAATTAAATTAATAGAAATTCAAATGTTTTCAGGGGTAGTTGGGAATGTAAGTAAATGGAATGAGCCAAATAATGAAAAAACCACAGTGCCTCTTGATCTTTCATATGCTCACATTTGATAGGAAAAATGAACAGTGTGGGTACCATGTTGCTTGGTAACTGACATTTGTCCTCAGCATTGAGATCACAATAGTTGGGAGTGGCAGTGAACTCCTAGGACTTTCCCCATCAAAAGGAGGAAGACACTCAGATCCAATTAATTGCTTGAATGTGACCAGATAAGAAAGGCAGATCTTTTTTTTTTTTTAGAAGCTAAAAATTAGGATTTAAAAAATGCTAAGACTCCTATTTTTCATATTTTGTACCTTGTATATATATAATTTTATTTGTCAATTACATATCAATAAAGTTGGAAAGCACAATGGGGAAAAATAGGAAGTGTTCTATTGGAGGTGAATTAAAAAAAATCTCTGCTGTGAATGGAATAAAACATGTCAGTGGGCTAGATTTGGACAATGGAACTCCAATTTAGGACCTTCAGACTTATCATACAATGTGGAGAAAGACTTCAGAAAGGGGTCTGGAGCTTGCCAACTCTCACAATCTCTTGAGATGAGGAGATGAGCTCTGCCAAGGGGTTTGTGGATTTGTGCTTTGGTCTCAGCCCAGGGTGATCTGGGTCCAGTTGCTGAACCATTCTGGCATTTAACTTTCTTCCTTCATAAAATCAGAGGGTAGGTAGATCACTAGTTTTCAAACTGTGTTCCTTCAGGTGCATCAGGGGTTCCATAAGTGTGTCATTAAAAACACCCTCCCCACTTTACAGCTGGGCTGTGCTTGAGATTGCAATCAAAGTGTAACAAACATGTTTGCCCAGATACATGTTACACCACAATTTTTTTTTTATTTTAAAGATTTTATTTATTTATTCATGAGAGACACACACACAGAGAGAGAGAGAGAGAGAGAGAGAGAGAGAGAGAGAGAGAGGCAGAGACACAGGCAGAGGGAGACGCAGGCTCCATCCAGGGAGCCTGACGTGGGACTCGATCCTGGGACTCCAGGATCACACCCTGGGCGGAAGGCAAGCACTAAACTGCTGAGCCACCCAGGGATCCCCACACCACAATTTTAATATGCTGGAGAATACCCATTAAATGTCAGAGTGTGGTTATGCATCAAAGTAATAATGAGGTACCATGAACTTTGAAATTAGTATATAACAAAAAACGACTTTTATCCAAGCATCCCCATTTACACATATACATGTATTTCTAGAGATAGGTATGAAATGGGGAGCTCTGTACTTATAGTTCTTCAGAAGATTCTTTTTGAAAAAACAATCCTGCTGCTATGCTAAAAATACCCATGGAAACTTCTGGCCTGGGATTTCCTCAGCTCTGCATCTCAAAGTTCACATAGCCTCACCAAAATAGCCCCTCTGGTTACTTTTTTCTCTGTGCATTTGGTAGAGTTCATCATGCCTCCAACTGTCCCCAGAGGGAAGAGGTGAGGCAGCTGGTCTTTGTGGGCTGGTGGGTGCTCATTCCTTCCATCAAAACCTCACCTGGCTTTTTTGGGATGCAGAATTCTGGTAGATGCTGACCCTTCTCCACAAACCCTTTTGATGATAGCGTCAGGTTCAGAGAGCCACAGAGAAGCAGAGTCAGCCTGGCTTGGTCTGATGTCTTGTGCTATGGCAGTGCTTGCCATACTGCCCGTTGGCCTGCCTGTCCTTTGCCTTTTGGACTCTAGGGTAGAAATGGAGCCAGGTATTCAGGCCACCTCACAACACCACACTTGTCTTCTGGGGGAGTTTCCCACAAAGATATTTATTGCCCGACTTCTGGGTTCAGAGGAAGAGCCCACCCCATCTACCGTTTTCATGATCAATGATTTACCTTTTAGGGACCAGTTTTATAGGGAGCTGTTGGGTAATTTTCACATGGGAGATAAATGAGACTTCGGAAGAATGCGCTAAATCCCGTAAAATGCCATTTGATTTAAAAAATTGCTCGAAGCAGTTCACATTTTGGTTAATTACGTCAGTGGGTAAAAATAACTATTGTCATATGGTGTGTGGGCTTGGTTTTAGAAGGATAAAGAGTCTATTGTTACCCATTGTGTTCTTCAGTCACTTATTATCCATCCCTAAAAACCCAACGTGGGTAATGGAAAACCCGAAGATGTGTCACTTGCTAAAATCCAGGCGGCTCTACGAGTTTCCCTCAAGCTCTGCTCTCTTTGAGAGCAGCACAGAAGCCATCATTATCGAATCGGTTTAAGTGGGTTCATAGAACCTGTCCCCAAAGCCCACAACAGGCAGGGGTTCGTGGGTTCCATGGTCTCAGTTGGGACTTGTCCAGCGACAAGCCAGCTGAGTGCTCCGGGGAGTAGGTAAGGTGGCAGAGCTTCGGGGTCAGGGAGGCCTGCTTCCTGGCTCTAAGCTGCTGGGTCAGGAGCTTTACTTTTCCAAGGCTTAGTTTCTTCATCCAGAAAATGGGGATAAACACAGTTCCTGCCTCCTGGGATCGCTTTAAGGCTTAAATGGGTTGTTGAAGAGAACACAGGTAGCACAGTAACTGGGCGGTAGTTAAGAGCTCAGTCAATATTATAATAAGTAGAGTCAACCAGCATTAAGTCCCTGCATGGGGTCCTTCTCTAGGTGGTGATCCCATTGCTCTTCCCTGACACACCAGCCTCCATCCCCTTCAGCCCCAGTACCCCCATGTTCACCATGTCTTTGGGCACCCCCTGCCTAGGTAGTGGGATGGCTCCTGGCTACCTCTCCACGTTGCAATGTCCTGTTCTTTCCTGCTTCTCCTACCTGTGAGTGCCTGGAGAGTTGATACCACCTTACGTGCCATTGGCGCCTTCGGCACCCAGCCCAGGCACCCATCTAGAGCCTGATGAGGTGCTACCGCCACGGGGAAGAGGCCTGAGTGACAGGGGCTGGAGGTAGCTCAGGATCTGGAAGCTCCTGGGAGCTGGGGTGGTCACCAAAGGTCACCAAGGGAGCTGCAAGGTGCAGCAGCATCAGAGGTTTGGGGAGGCAGGAAGATGGCTGGTGGGCTGTGGATAGAGAAACTTTATTGTGTTTGAGCTTTGGTGAGATCTCAGAAATGGGGTCTCTGTGACATACATCCCTCTGTTATTTGCCTGGAATGAGGGTGGTGATAGGCCCTCGTGCCCCAGAGCTCATGCCTATTGGTCACTGTGCTGGGCTGTGCCTACCCTAGTCACGGGCTCTCAGCAGTGACGGGACGCAAGCTCTGGACCGTGGATCCTCTGTGAACCCCCGTAGACCCCCTGCCCACTCCTCTTCACCCTGCCCTGCCATAGGTCGACACCTATGGATGCCCTTGACCTCCCCTCCACCCCCACCTCAGCCCCAGCTGGGTCAGCCCAGTGGGGACGGAAGCCCCAAATGGAGGCCAGAGAGGCAGCCCCTCAGCCCATCTCTTTTCCTGGCCCACTGCTACGGCCTCAGGATTCTTGCATTCCTTGTTGCTCCCCTTCCCCCTACTCCCACCCCCCACCCTTGTAAACAGGCCCTTTTAAACTGTCCTCAGTTTCCCCAGTTGAGTGTGCCATCTGTCCCTGCCAGGACCCTGGTGAATATTCCCATGGTTTAGGAAGAGGAATCTAGCGGTCCTATTTATTTTTCATTGGCCATTGAAGGGAGAGCCTAGGGGAGGGGCAACCAGGTACGTGGATGAAGGAATGGGGCCCGGCTCTCACCTTTGGTGTTCATCACAAGGGGCCTCCATGTAGGTTTTGGCTCCTATATTCCAAATGAAGGACTATGGATAGAGTCACAGTGATACTCTGACAATATATTTTTTTTAAAGATTTTATTTATTTATTCATGAGAGACACACAGAGAGCAGCAGAGACACAGGCAGAGGGGGAAGCAGGCTTCATGCAGGAAGCTTGATGTGGGACTCGATCCCAGGACCCCAGGATCACAGCCTGAGCCAAAGGCAGACACTCAACCACTGAGTCACTCAGCTTCCTCTGACAAGATTAAAACAAAAGAATACTGCAACAGATATTACCCTGTTCTGGCACTTAAATTTTTTATTTTGTAAGTGTATACTGAGCACTTCAAAAGATAAACGTGACCTAAGTTTTTCTCAGCCCTAGGAGGAGGAGAAGGAGGCTGTTTCTGTTATTTAGGGCTTGGGTTTAGGAGGATTTGGTTCGTCGTGGCCACAGTATGGAAGTGGGGAAGTCAAGGTGATGTGGGCAAGGAAGCATCTTAAGGACATAACACCCATAGGTCCCCATGAAGGGTGAAGGGACTGAGGAGTCAGGTTATTCTGAAGTTGATTGAGTGGGAGACCGGTTCGATGGGGCATCTACAGGGGGACTTGGAGAGAGGGGAAGAGAACATGTATGCATGTGTTTTGGTGTGGATGTAGGAGGAATGTTTATGTGTAGAGGAGCCGGGGAGAATTTAGAAGGTTTAGGTAAAGGTAGCTAGTGACGTCTTGTGTAAGGAGACTCCAGTGTTCAGAGTGGACCACTGATGTGGTAGCTGCAGCATTGGCTGAATTGGGATAGCATCGAGGGTAGTGTTCATAGTTTGGTTTTCTTGGCAGCGTGAAGGAGGATCCTTGTGCCCAGAGCCACAGTTTCAGGACTGGTTTGTAGTTCTGAAAGAGAAGGAGAAAGAGTTTTGGCTCATCACCGTAACCCGAGTGAAACAGGAACACCTCTCTGCACAAGGGGAGTGATGAATAAGGCTGGAAGGCTCAGTGGCCAGGGTCTGCTCCTCAGACGCCACTGTGTGGCATCGGGTGTTCAGCTAATGCTGCCGTGTGGTTGAACCGTAGGTTTCTGCTGTGCCGGGGGCATCTAGGTTACCAGAAGTCTGTGCAGAATCGAAGACAGTATCCTATTCCTTTTTTTGTAAGTTAGTATGTCTTCCTCCTAAATCAGTGAGCTTGGTCTCTCATCTCCATGCGCACTGAGGGGGCCTGTAGAAGCCTTGGGTCAGCTGGATGGGTGACTTGGCAGAGGAGTAGCGAGCCGTGGGGGTGAGCTGTGATACTCCTCTGGGTCTGCATCCCAGGACAGGAGGGGTGCGGGACGCTTGCTGTGAAAGTGGTTGAAGTCCAGGTAGAAGCCGAGACCTGGGTTCTGGTTTTGGTGCTGTGTGTCCTTGGGTAAGCCACTTACTGTCTCTGGGCTCCAGGGCCTGCCTCTGTAACTGAGTGCTGCTCATTTATTTAAATACAGGTGTGAGTTTCAGAGTGCCCGTCCGCTTGGCCAGTAGGATCTGAGCCTTGGTGTTGTCATCTGTGAAATGGGGATAAAAGTAGCTTGTGGAGTTGCTCTGAGGATTTAAAGATGCTAACGATCGCTGTTAAAGAGGTGGCTTCCTTTCATCTTCACTGCAGCAGGGTGGGTATGATTATCATCCCTGTTTACAGATGTAGACACCCAGGGACCAAGGGGTTAAGGTCCCGGCCCAAAGTCACAGAGCTGGGAAATGGTGGAGCTGCTGGATTTCTCACCAGGCAGTCGGATTCCACATCCCGAGCTCTTCAGCTGTGATTCTGGGACTGTGCTCAGCCAAGGGATGTAGAAAGCCCACCTCAGTGCCTGGCACACCGTAGGTGTTCAGGAAACTTGAGTTTCTTCCTTTGTATCCTTCCAGAATGTATCTGGAAGTGGAGGTCTCCAGAGCCCTGGCAACTACTAGTACTTCTCTTTCTATGGATTTCCCTTTTCTGGATATTTCATATAAATTGAAATCATACCACATACGGGCTTCTGCATCTGGCTTCTTGCAATGCAGCATGGTGTTTTTGAGGTTCACCCACCTTGGAGCATGTCCCAGAAGTTCGTTCCTTTTTAATGGCCGAATAGTATTCCATTGTATGGATATAGAGCATGTTGTTTATGCATTTATCTGTTTCTAGAAATTCAGTTGTCCTCTACCTTGGGTACTGTGAATAGTGCTGCTATGGCCCCCCACTGCCTTTTATGGAAGCTTTAGAGGGTCCCTGATTCAGTTTGGTTTCAGCGTCTGTGACTTCTGATGTCCCCTGAGTCCTAGTCACAGGGCAAGCTCACCTGTAACCCTGATTGATGGCTCTGCTGAAGCCAGGAGGGAGAGGCCTGGAGCCTCAGATGAGAAGGGGACAAACTTAGGAGTCTGATGTACTGCTGGCACTGAGCTTGGCTCTGCACACTAAATCTAGTTTCATTTCTGCCAAGGGGGCAGGTAGAGAGTAGAAATTGCTGGTTCTATCTCCAGCCGCAAGCATCTGTTTTCATATCTCCTTCCTGTGCCTGGGGGCAGTGACACTAGCCAGGAAACTCTGCTGTGTGTCCTCGGGTTGCACACTCTGAGCCCCAGTGTTCCTATCTGTAAAGTGGGGATTATAATCCCTAGTCTATAGGGTTGTTGTGAGGATTAAGGTAAAATGGAATGCTTGCTTCCTTTCCTATGAGGATTTGGGGTGGCTGGGTTAGGGACCAGTGATGGAAGGGCACTTGTGTGCAGGTTGATTTCTGTGGATGCCGTGTTGATTAACAACCACCGGGGCCCTTCTGGATCCTCTTAGAAGGGGAAGGAGCTGAGGTTACTCTCATTGTCAAGTTTAGCTGTCACTGCTGGGAAGTTGTCCCCAGCTTCCTTTTTTCTTTAGTTAACTTTGGTGCTTGGCATATGAATATTTTGGAACTGGGTTGCAACCAATTTCACTTCCAGGTACAAGTAGACTTTGAGCTCATTTTAGAAATATGGGTTTTCTGTTGATTGTATTCTTTAAAAAAGTATTTACAAATTTCCCCCATGCCAGGGGTATTGTGGGGTATTATTTGCAAAGGTCTTTTTTTTTTTTTCCTGTGGTCAGTGGAAGAATTTGGGACTCTGGCAGACCTGGGTTTGCATTCTGGTTTTACTTTTCCCTCATCAGCTCTGTGACCCTGAATCACAGATCACTGGCCTTTCACTTTCTTCATCTATAAAAGTGAGAGTAAATGTGAAAAATAGCTACTTTGTGTCAAATACTGTTCTTTTGGTTTTCAACATTAGACAACCTGAATAAAGCTAGTTAAATGATAAGGGGTATTGCATCTCCCCAAGCAAGAAGTCTGGTGGTAGGACAGGTGTAGGAATGGTTGATTTAGTAGCAAGGATCCAGGTGTTACCCCCTTCTGTCATCAGCCATCCTCAGCAGGTAGGTGATTTCTCACCTCCTTGTCACACAAAGGCTGCGTGCGGCAGCTCCAGGCATCATGGACAGGTCTGATGAAGTCTAGTGAACTCGGATGGTATTTTCTTCCATGTAATTCCTTTTTATTAGTGAGGAAGGCCCCCCCCCCCAACCCCTACCCCAAAGACCCCTTGTGGATTTCTCTTAGGTCCCTTTGTCCTGTGTCTTATTGTGGGCTCTTTAGGTCCCCTGGGTCCTTTAGAAAGGATCAAATTGCTTTATTTGGGAAGTCAGGCCCATGGGGGTCAAGATTAGGGAAAAGAAGGGGGAGGGAGGCCAGGAGGGATTGAAGCCATGTGATGCAGTGTGCCCTTGATCTGGCTATTGTTTCACACTGAGCTGAGCTGAGACGTGGCTGGTGTATTTGCATGGCACGTTTGGGAGGGCTGCCAGGAGAAACCATAACCCACATTTGTCAAGAACACTTTTACTTTGCTTGCTGGAGTTTTTGGAAGGTGGAGGGAAGAAAGGTGACACTGATAACTTTTTTTTTTAAGACTTATTTATTCAGAGAGAGAGAATGAGAGAGAGACAAAGACACAGGCAGAGGGAGAAGTAGGCTCCATGCAGGAAGCCTGATGTGGGACTTGATCCTGGGTTCTCCAGGATCACGCCCCGGACTGCAGGCCACACTAAACCGCTGCGCCACCTGGGCTGCCCTGACTCTCATAACTTTTAAAATAAATCTTTAAACCTTCCTTAAGTCCTAGCGTATTTCTCACCAGTTGCATTACATGGGAATGCAGGGTCTCTGGTGATTAAGACGTAGGCCCTGGAGTCAGACTCCCTGGGTTCAAGTCAGATGCTGCAGCTCACCAGCCCACAAGGGACCTGTTCCTACATTTAGGGTTGTTTGGAGCATTAGGTGAGTGAATATCTGAAAGCTCTTGGAACGGCACCTGACCGAGTCAGGCTCTGTGCATATTGATGGTGACCCTTGCCCTTTGGCCTCTAGAGCTCAGAGCTGTTTGGCATGTGGTCTCAAGTAATGACAAGCAGCCAATGTTTACTGAGTCTAGGGCTGTACCGGACACAGATCGAAATGCACAGTCTTTGCCTATGTGTATGCCCTCATTTGACTTCCCCCACTGAATGGTTCCTACCCCAGGGGTACCTTCCATCTGTCCTCTGGTTTTCACCTGCCTCCTTTCTCCCTCCACTGTGAGCCCCAGTGGGCTCACGCTTTACCCCATGCTGAACATATGCAGGGCGCCAGAGAAGTGCTTGTTCAGTGACTAGTCAGTGCTTTCTCCTCTACCTCTACTTCTTACCTTATGTCCTTTACTCTCCTAAAAACAGTTGAAGGGCAAGTCCAGATCGTCAATGTTTGTAGGCAATATATGGACAGATGGTTGACCCAATGGAATCCAGTTTAGGATACAACCTATATAGGTGTAGAGGACAAGATAATAACATCGCAAGGGGCTAGGATGGGCCAGTCTAGAGTCATGAGGTTACGTAGTTTATGTTTTCCAACTGCTGGGCAAAAAAGAAAAAAAAGGGCTCGCTGCCCTGGGCTAACTTGCATAGCAACCTGGTCCTCGTCTTTCTCTCTCCCGAGGTCCATCAGGGACAAGTGGCCTGATGCCTGGCATAGATGGATGGCAGGGGATGGAGGCAGGAAGATAAGCTAAAAGAGCATGGGCTTGAGGGTAGAGTGGGGGTAGGAAAGGAGAATCAACAGGATGTGGGCCCTGAGACTTGGGGAGGGGTGAAGAATGAGGAGGAATGCTCAGATTCCTTTGGGGACTGGTGCCTGGGCCCTTGGGAGATGCCGAGGAGTAGACCTTTCTTTCCGTCTGCCTAACCTTTGAGAGGATAATGAATGTTGTCTTTGCCTTCTCCATTTGGTAAGTGCAAAAGGTGTTTCCTTTGGGTTGAGTTGGGTTGGGTTGGGTACTCAGGCTCCTGGACCTGACCAGCCTTGGCCTTGCTGTAGGACCTTAGGCCAGTCTTCTTCCTCCTCTGGGCCTTAGGCATTGCTTCCTTTCCAAAACAAGAGGTCCATTCTTTTCTTCAGTGTCATCTATTGAGTGCCTACTGTGCGCACCATTCTGGGCATGGGCACAGACAGGTTTCTGTTCTCATGGAGTGTACATTTTAGTTGGAGGAGGCTGCTGCTGATTGAAGTGGATGCAGAGGAGAAAACATGCCAGTGATATGATGGAGAGTCAGGGGTGCTGAGGTCTGCTGTTTGGTTGGAGAAGGATTCCCCGAGGAGCTGGCATTTTAGGCCATAACACTGGAAGGTCTGGGGCAGAGTGTTTTTGGAGAAAGGAATCAATATGTAAAGGCTGAAAGAGAGAACCAGTTTTGGGAACATTGTGAAGGGCATGATGAGATCATGGGGGACATGTAGGTTGTGGTTAAGAGTTTGGATTTTATTCTAAGTGTGATGGGGAACCTGGAGGACATCCCCCCCCCCCCCCCCGCTAAAATCCCTTTTGATTATTTTCCTCTTCGTGAGTGCTGTCCTTTGAAAAATCTTGTTAACCAAAAAGGTGTGTTTACTAAACAACAGTGTGTACAACTTCAAATTATTTTAGGTCTTTAAAATATGGGGGAGTAATTTATGGATCATGATGAATATCTTTGAGGATGTTCCAGGGATCTAAGGATGGCATATTGAGACACTCAACTACATAGTCTTTAAGGTTGCTCTGTTTCAAACATTCGTACTTCCCAAAGCTGCATGCCATATAATTAAAAAAAAAAATACTGCCACCAACCATTAGAAGGAAAAAGATGGATTTTTGCATAAGAAAAATCGCAAACCCAGTAGATTTCTTCTCTTGTGCACTTGGCTTTACATTGTGCACTTGCCACCTGAAAATGGCTCTGGGGAAGGGGTGTCATGGTTCTGCTTTTCTTTTCTCTGCCCTAGAGAATCTTGATTCTGCTTCTGTGTCCTTCTGCCTCAATTCACGATGTGGTGGCAGGAGGGAGTGCTGGGGGAGCTGCTCCAGGGTTGGATGTGTCTTTGGGGAGGAACACTGGGTAGCTCGGCCTGCATAACCGAGTTAATCCATTGTTTGTAACCTACCTCTGGTTTAACCGAGTTCCCTTATCCAGTGTCCTCGCACTCTAATCCCTGCCAGCGGGCCTTTTTAAATGCACGAGTTAACACCCCATCCCCATTATTAAATTCTCAACTGCTTTATCCCTGATTTGCATTTTCCGTGGCTGAATGAATGCGCTGACTTCCGTTTTTTTTTCTGTTACAGATGGTGTGCGCAGGTGACTGTAAGTACCACTTCCCTCTCTTCTCTTGTGTTGTTCGCTACCGCCCCCTGACGGACACAGCAGCATTTACAGCAATGTGAACAACCCCAGAAAATGCTAGTTTGTTCAAACTCTCTTAGTTTCCAGTTTTTCTTTAGAAGTGGGGTGAGTGTGGAAACAGCAAGTGAAGGAAAGAATTCAATTGAGCAACTTTGACAAAAATTTTATATTTTCTGTGATTTTTTTTTTCTCGCCAGCCTACCTCTGTGGATGATTTTTAAAAAGACTTAAATTTTCATAATGCAGTGTGGTTTATGTTTATTTTATGCGCTGCTAGCCAATAAGTTTTTTTTTGGTTGCTACAGTGCTCCATGATTTTTAAAGTGGTGTAAAGGGTTTGTGTAACCTTTGGAAAACCAGACATAGCCTCCTGTATATTTTTCTTCTGTGTGGAGGGTAGAGTCCCAGTTGCTAACTGAGGTTGGTCCATAGACGTACTCCCTGGTCTAGAGTAAAATGAGAAAAATAAGGCTATGATAAGTTTTAAAGTAAAGCTAAATATATTTAGTTGAAAGCACCATTTATTCTGGGATTATGTTCTTACTAATTTTGGGGGTCGTAATTTGTTTCTATAAGTAAAGATAACAGTAGTTGGTAGTCTGTTTTTTTTTTTTTTAATGTACCTTCCAGAATAAATAAAAATTGATAGCTTTTATCTATCCTCAAAATTTGGGAACTCCCCCCCCCCCCCCCATTGGTAAAGCCCCCAATCTGTGAACCATGGAGATAAAATAATTAGAATGTTCTTTCAGGGCCAAAGAAAGGGAGCAGATCTTGCTGAAACCTTCTAATAAAGCCAATCTCAGTTAATAACAGTGATTATGCAAAGTCTGTACAAACAATGGGAAGAGCTCTGCAGTTGCTTTTTCTTGCTTGAGAATCAGTTTGGTAAATAAGCTGGTAGGGTACCTTTACAGACTTGAATCACTGGTGCCAAAGCGAAAACTTCTATGCACAGAGGTAGTATTTTAAAGCAGGGAAAGAGGATATGAAGGAACTAGGATTCATTTTAAAAATCATAATAAAAACCTGCTGTATAGTGAGCATATCGTGGGAGGTGCCATTTTGCTAGTTTGTGTGACCACTGGTTCAGGCTACTCAGATTGGTCACATTTATCACTGAAAAGTTTCTCGGTGCCTTACTAAGATGAATGTCGGTGTCTGTAGATGTGACTGTTACGCAGTCACAACCGAAGCCTCAGACACAGGAAAGAAGAGTGAAATGCAAACTAAAAAGTCTGTGAACTGTAGTGATAAAATAATTAGAATGTTCTCTTAGAATTTTGAGTAAAATCACATGCTAACGACCAGCAGGATGGGATTCTGAACCCGGATTTTATAAATGTCCAAATCCAGTGACCTTGGTTATCATGTCATGCATGGTGCCTTAAAAATGGTCCTTTATGTTTAAAATAGTGTATTAGAGCTGTCAACAGAGGAACCCAATGAGGAGAGGTTTTAAGGGGCGAATTCCAGGTCACACAGCTAAGGGGCAGAGCAGGTTCTTGCATCCCAAATTCAAAGAGCAGCTCCTTTCTCTTTATGCCATCCTCTCTCATGCCATCGTAGTGCCCGAAAATGGCAGAGCTTCCTCCTAGTATCAGTACTTGGCAAAAGAGTTAGCTTCTCCATCATGCAAGCCCTCTTCACAGGCAGTGTTTTCTAAGAATGATGAGATAGACTCCTTTTGCATCTTGGATCTTTTTTTGTATCAGCTTCTATATAGATTTAATCCATGTTCAAGTCATAGCCAACATTGCTAACTCCACCATTTTTGTCTCCTGTGTTTTAAATAACACACATGCATACATGTATGCACATGCATCTAAAATTAGTTTGTGGGAGCAAAGTCCAAGAAGCAAAGAAAGGGAAATGAAATTCTGTGATTGCACAATTCACTTCTAAAAAGTAGACATGTAGAGCCGTCCTGACTCTTACAATTTACTTTCGTTCTCTTTTTAAAAAAGATTTTATTTATTTATTAGAGAGAGAGAGAGAGAGAGAGAGCACATGAATGAGCAGAAGGCAGGGGAGGAGCAGAGGGAGAGGGAGAAGAAGCAGACTCGGGGCTTGATCCCAGGACTCTGAGATCCTGACCTGAACTGAAGGCAGACACTTAATGGGCTGAGCCACCCAGGCGCCCCTTACATTTCTTTTTTAAATATAATTTCTTCCCCTGTCCTTCGGGAAACAATGTTTAAGTAGAACCCATGTTTGTGTTTGACATCGAAGCTTTTTCCGTCAATACAACCAGTATGACCACAACATGGGAAGACACGAGTGCAACTGTCTCTATGTACATGACTACAGAGAACAGTGACATGGAGAGTAACCAGACGACTCTTGATAAACATCCAACAAGGGATAACGTCACAGACTTTAGTCCAACAGCTCCAAACATGTCCTTTGTCACTTCAGATATAGTCAACAAGACTTCGGAATGGGAAGCTCCCATGGCTGTAAATGAGATAACAGGTAAGGTGAACTCCCGGGAATGGTCGTGAACATTTCCTTTTCACCTTGTCCATTCAAGTTGCCTACTGGGGAGAGATTGGTTTTCATTAGCAGCGGAAGAGGAGAAAAGATTCTATATTATTTTAAACCCAGGAGTACAGATTATTTGGCCAGACCATTTGGTATTAGGGTCCTAGGTGTTTTGGGAGGTTTTAAGTCATTCCAACAGACAGTTTTATTTTTTAATTAAATTAATTAAATTAATTAATTAATTAATTAATAAAGATTTTTATTTATTTATTCATGAGAGACAGAAAAAAAAGAGAGAGGGGGTGGGGGGCAGAGACACAGGCAGAGGGAGAAGCAGGCTCCATGCAGGGAGCCCAGTGTGATACTCCATCCCGGGTCTCCAGGATCACGCCCTGGGCTGAAGACGGCGCTAAACCACTGAGCCACCGGGGCTGCCCCCAACAGACAGTCTTAAAAATCCTTGGCTATTATTGGCTAATATTTACTTTTCTCTTAAGGCTTGGGAACAGAGACCTCATTAGACATGTTCTTTTTTTTTTTTTTTTTTCATTAGACATGTTCTTGATGGTGTCAGTACTTAGTAGGCTTCTCTTAACCTCTGCAGGAAAGTTGATGCTGGTTTATATTCTCAGGAATTCTTTCTGGGCCTGAAAGTTTGGTATACTTTTTGAGGAGTGTGTGTTTCAAATGAAGTAATAGCCCTGTGACATTTGGTAAGGTTGAAATTTTTATTTAGCTTAGATGTCAGTACCCTTAGCCACGTGTTATAGCTGCAAATTTAGCTTTCTCTCTCTTTCTTTAAGCTGGAAAGAACTAAAAATATAAAGAAAAGACGGGAAGCTCTTTTTAAATCGAAAAGAAGCAAAAATTTATAAACGAGATCCTCTGTTGCTTTTCTGATCTGGAGATGTAATTTTTTGGCTGGTGAGGGCCACAGAAGCTTGACCTCCTGGAGCCCATGGTTTGAAGTGACCACCTGCCTAGCATAGCACCTTCTGCACATGGAACAAGCAAACCAAACCAGGGGTTTTCAGTAGGTTTTTAAAGCCAGGAAGCAATTTCTTTTTTTTTTTTTTTTTTAGCAATTTCTTTAAATAATAAAATCTTGCCCAGAAGCCCAATAAGTGAAAAGAACTGGAGAGAGAGGAGCAACGGGGGTGGGTGTCATAGGTACCTTCAAAAAAACTCTTGGAGCTCCTCAGAGAAGAGTTTTTGAGGCAAAAAAACAAAAACAAAAACAAAAACAAAACTCTTATGATAGAGGCTTGCTATATTATGAAAGAGAGAAGAACAGGAGGAGAGGGCAGGGAGAAGATAAAGAGAGTGAAGGAGGAAAAAGAAGACTTTAGCAATGGCGATGGAGATCAGGTTACACAGGATTGGTGGCTATAGGAAAGTGGAGGTGGAGAGGGAGCAAGAAGCTCCCAGGAGCTGAGTGTCCTCCCTCTACCTGAGGGAGGACCTACCTCCCTGGGACAAGGCTTTGTTCATCAGCTACTATTTATTGAGCACATACTATGTGCTCAGTTGCTCTTTATACATTGTACTGTCTTCACACTAACCCCAAGGGCCACAGTGAAAAACTGTAATGCCAAGGAGTTGGGATTCTTCGAGGGCTCAGTTCTTGAGCATGAAGTGGTAGGAACCCAGGGGGCCTGGCTTCAGAGTACTAGGCAACTCTGAAGCTGGCAATAGTTGGTTACCCCAGGTCCTTTCGCTGACTACTTTTTTGGTGTTACATTTCTTTCCAAAAGAAAAAGGACACAGGAGTGATCCCATTTAGAAATCTTGGCGCCCAAGATGTTTGATGTGAAGAGTAGACTTCAGGAGGGGATTAACTTGCTTTAGAGCCAGCCACACCTTCCACTTCAGCCCTGCAGACCTCAGGCAGGGATTTACTGAATCCCCAACATTGCTGGTGGTACATGTGCTCAGAGCTGGAGCCTTGGGTTCTGATTTCCCTGACGCCACCAGTGATGTGTGTTCTTGAGCCAGTCACTCCGCCTCTCTGTGTTTCTACCTTGCCCTCTCTAGAATGAAGGGAGCAGACATCATGTTGGCTGAAATGTCTGGTTTATGTCACAGCCAGCCAAATAAAGTGATGAAAAGAGTGGTGGGGGGTAGATGGGAGACATTCTGAAGAACCCCTTTGGGGTTGGAATACAGGGATGAGCTCCTCAGTTGAAATGTCCGGGTGCTATGAAATGATACGATTTGTATTATCTTGACTTGAGACCTTTAGAAGTAGCAAACTATCACTTTGTGTGGAGCTTTGCTCCCAATGCCCAAAACAAAGATGATTCAATGCTGCTGTTTGACAGTTTTGAAAACTGTTTCGAAGAGTGTCAAATCACTGTTGAAGTGAATGTTGAGGGGAGTGGGACAGACCCTCAAAATCTTTGGCTCCTAGGTGTCTTCTTTTCTCCATAATGCTATATATATTTGTTCCTGCTGTGAAATGATGAAATTGCACTGGACCCTGATATCAAGAAAATATTCTTAACGGGTCATATGGAAAAATATCAGTGACCCCAGTCATTCTTTGTGAGGAGTGACTGCAAATGTCTTATTCCATCAATGCCCATTGTGTGTTTTTAAAATAGAACCAAGTCCAGTTTCTGGTCTTCATCTTGCCCTCCTGGGTTTCACGCAAGCTACTCTTACCTGGAAGAATGCCAATGGCACTGCCACCTGTCGGCTGCTCCTTGAAAGCATCGGAAGTAGTAAGGATTTGACGCAAGACTCAGTGGTCAATATCTCAGGCCTGATACCAGGAACTCGAAACAAGTTCACCTTGTCTTTCTCAGACCCGAATGAACAGAGAGAGTCCTCGGTTATAAATAGTAGCTTAGGTGAGTTTACAAAAGTGTGCTTCTTATCTGCCTTGCTGGCTTTGCCTTTCAGTAACATCATAGTTTGAAGAAATATCATTCTTCTATTTGTCCAGGATTTTAGAATTTATAGAGAGGGCTTTCCTTCACATTTTGGTGCGACCCTACATTTGTATGAAGAAGGTGGGGTATGTTCTTCTTTTACAGGTCAGATCATTGGGGTTCAGAACGGTAATGGGGGTTGGAACTTTTTGAGTCTGGCATCCCAGAGAGGAGCTGGCCCCTTTAGCTTTATGAACTTTCAGCAGAATGAATAACAGATGTGTTAATTCGAGTAGGGCTATGGGAGGAACTTGCCACATCCATTGAGAAAAGGGATGCTTAGCAAGTACTTCTAGCAGACATCTACTGCATTGCCAATGGAGTGGCCATTTGCAGATGTTAAGCATTTTCAGAGGGAACCTGGTGAATTGAGAAGAACCTAATCCCCATTTTACACATAAGGAAACAGCTATACAGTGGGTGTTAGGATTCTTGACTGCAAGTGACAGAAGCCAAACTTTTAAAAAAAGGGATTTTCTTTATTTATTCATGAGAGACAGAGAGAGAGAAAAGAGAGGTAGAGACTTAGGCAGAGGGAGAAGCAGGCTCCCCTGTGGGGAGGCCCAGTGTGGGACTCCATCCCAGGACCCTGGGATCGCGACCTGAGCTAAAGGCAGATGCTCAACCACTGAGCCACCAGGTACCTCTAGAAGCCAGACTTTAAGTAGTTTGGGCCAGAAGAGCAACTTATTGGCTTGTACCTATTTTCCCACAGTGGACAGTAAGGCCTGTAGGAAGGAGATGAGGTGACTCCCATGTCCTCTTCCTCCTTCTTTCTGTACCAGCCTCATTCTCAGAGCAGCTCCTTCCACTCACCTCAGGGAGAAACCTAGCAATAGGTTCCCCATTTTACCCTCTATCAGAAGGGGTATGGCCCAGGGGAGAAATTCCTAGAGCGGGCTCTGATCAGCTAGGTTTGAGTCATGTGGCTGTCCCTGGATGACCATGTTTAGAGTTGGGTGGGAGAAGATTTCCTGAAAGAAGGGGAAGAGCGGAAAAGAGCTGAGCTGGAAAGAGAAGCACAGATATCTGGTGGTACCTGGGATAAAAGTAGAAAGTAAAATATCTGCCAAAAATTGAGGCCTTTTGAGGAGGATGTTGTATCTCTCTCGGGGGAAGGAAGGGAAGAATTTGTGGAGTACTAGCTGTGGGCACTGCCTGATGCGTCCTCTTGTCAGGGAGGCGCTTTTGATTGAAGTTAATGTATTTGACTCTTGTGTTTGGAACAGATGCCAACAGCACAGAGAGCTCCTCCCAGCAGTCCACGACCCCCACTGACTCTGTGTCTCAATCTGACCTCCAACATGCAGACCCGTCTTCTGACCATCCTCTGACCCAACATGCAGACCCGTCTTCTGACCATCCTCTTACCCAAGACACGGAAGTCCTGCTGTTTGGGTTGAAGTCCAACACACAGTACAAGGCCACTGTTTATTCTCAAGCAGCAGATGGCACAGAAGGACAGCCCCGAAACATAACTTTCAGGACAGGTATGTTGAATTTTGATGAATGTCTTCAGCCAGAGTCTTCCAGCACAGAGTTTTGTCCTCTGTGATTCTGGTTCTCATTTATCTCTTGCTTCATAAACAGTTTTGTTGTCAGTGGCAGTTTTCTGGAAGAGGGTTTGGGCAGAGCAAATCTAGTGAGTTTCTTCATCACTGTAGCCAAGACGCTTCTTTCCTTCAGCTCAGTAAAGCGTATGAAGCAGCTACTATGTACAGACGCTAGGTGCTACTTCATGTTTTTCTTTCGAGTCTTTGCACATGAACCAGTGACAAACTGGTGTAGTATTTTTCCCTTGAAAATAAGTATTTGTGTTGTCATTGTTGGTTAATTATTTTCCCCTTCAGATAAGAAAAAAAAATTTATTTTGGCCTGACCTTAGAATGCATGCTGATCTTTCTTTTGAAACTTGTTGACATGCACATTGCTGCTTTCTACCTATAATTTAGCGGTACTTCCACTCTGTATATAGACCAGTATTTGGAGGTGTTTTGGATTGGTACTGATGAGGGGGGCAAAGAAATGCATGATTCCTCTCTGGCGGGATTCTGTATAGATGGGGAATTGAGCAAGACCCACATGCATTGAGAGGCACATGGTCCAGCCCTAAGGGCTCAGGATTAAATGCTGTACCAGTGTCCCCCTCAGGGATTTGGTTGAGGCAACATGAGCTAACCCTGGTCACCTGATCCAAAAATATATGTATTCTCGAAGGCTATCAGAGACCTGTAGAATGGAGGAATAGGGATGGGGGCTGAGGGACACAGGGTAGAAAATAAGACAAGTATCCACTCTGGAAGGCTGGATCACACTGGACCTGGTGACACACCATCGGGACTCAAAGTCCCAAGATGGAGAGGGTGTCGCATTCCTGCTTCCTGCATGGCTGTGTTGGGGAAGGGAGTGCTGTCCCCCAGGTTTTTTTTTCCCCCCAGGTTTTATGTGGGTGGTAGGCTCTTCCTTCCACCAAGGTGGGTTGGGGTGCTGTTTGGAAGAAGTAGCCATGAAAGGCAACACATGGCCACTGTCCACTGCAGCTGCCCACCAAGTGCTCTGGGGATTGGAAGGCTGGAGCATGAGTTTAACATCAAATCCCAAGGGAAGGCCTCTTCTGTAGGTGGGATTTGAACTTGTTTTGAAAAGAGAATAGGATTTGAATAAATGGAGAGAAGGAGGAAGACCTGCCCATTGAGGAAACCTTATGGGTGAAGGTCCAGGTAGCAGACACCAAGATATGAAGGTAGAGAGGCACTGGGAGTCCATGACAGCTCAAGGACCCAGATAATTCCAGAGGGGTTGATTTCATTTCTGGAGAGATATGATCATGTGATTGAGAGTTGTGTGTTTCTCTTAGAGAGTGGGGTGGGGGTCATGCTGTAGAGTACTCAGAGGCAATGACTGGTCATGGTGCTTGCACAGGGTTGGACAATCTGGGCAGGACACCTATGAAAAGTTGTATCTGTAAAGAATTACTGCTTTTCCTGGTATCTACCTTGAAGGAGGGTCCACTCGTGTCCTCCTTTCTTCTTTCCCTTTCTACTAATGGGTAGAGAGGGGAGGATGTAGCTATAGGAAATGCTGCTTGACTTCTAGGGATCCTCAGTGACCTGGCAGGTTGGCAGGTGGGAGGGCTTGATCTCTAGAGGCTGGGTCAAGTTGGAGGAGGAGGAAGGATGGGCCCTCTAGGGGTGCCTTTGACAGCGGTAGGCTGTCCTATGCACAGATGCTTGTGCAAGAGGGTGAATGGGCCCCCTGCCAAGCAATGTCCCCAGAGCTGGATCCATCCAACAACGCTTTGCCTGATTTGCTAAGATGGGTCATGTGGATTAGTGTGGGTCTTGAGTTCCCTGCTTTTAAAGGGGTTTGAGCAGGGTGCCTGGGGTGGTTAAGTCTGCCTTTGGCTCAGGTTGTGATCCCAGGGTCCTGGGATCCAGCCCTGCATTGGGCTCCCTACTCCGTGGGGAGCCTACTTCTTCCTCTGTCTTCTGCCTCCCTCTCTCTGTCTCTCATGAATAAATAAATAAAATCTTAAAAAAAAAAGTGGTTTGAGCAGAATTAAAATAATAGTGATCGTATTTTAGACTCTTAGTTGTATGGATGAACACAGCCTGGTTTGTATTGAACTGCCCTAGCCTTGATAAATAATAATTATGGTCACCTTAACCCTCTCTGTGTGTTATGTATGTGAGTGTATATATGTAGACATACGCACATATGTACAAGTATCATACCAGGCATTTTTTAGGTGACTAGGTAGGTGGGATGGAGGTTAAGGAAATTATCAGAGCGTTGTTGAGACACCTGAGCAAGGTGAAAGAAGTGCTTCTGGAGCCCAGTGAGGGCTGGGGCAGTGGAGGAGGCAGACACACCAGAGCAACAACCCAGAGCAGAGGCAGGGGGAAGAAGATTGGATGGCTTTTTTCTCTACCTCCCGGTAGCCTGCTTGCAGGCTTGCAGGTGGAACCCTATCCCAGGCCATCTGGCAGGATGCCCCAGGGGTGCAGTGTGTAGAAGTCAGCCTCCCTGGGCACAGAACAGGCAGGAGAAGGATGGAGGATGGATTGGGAACATGGGGTGAGCAAGTGGCAAATAACCAGAGCTCTGTGTTATCTTGAGATTAGGAGTGTTACCCCAATTTTACAGATGAGGAAACTGAGCTCAAGGAATTTTCCTAAGATCTACCTGGCCATTAATGCAGAGCTAACCTCGGAACCCAGACCTGCTTCATGCCAAAGCATGTGATCTTTCATCGATCCTGTAGAGTATAGTTCATACTGGATGGACGGATGCTTGAGAGGGTTTCTGGGTCATCCCGGTACCTGGGCAGGCATGAGTCGAGTCCATGTTATTGCTAAGGAGCCTGTCATAGCTCTAAGAGTAAACTCATAAGAAGAACAAAGACTGACTATGCAGTTGCAATCGGCTGCATTGTTTTGCACTGATGATGACACCTGACATTTGCTGGGACCCCCATACACTTGTGTATATTGTGGTTGTGGGTAAATGGTGCAGAATAGGAAGGCACAATCGCTGAGATTATTTTTTACTGTAGATGCCATGCCCTGATGATGGTTTCTTTCTTTCTCTTTCTCTCTCTCTGGCTTGGCCATACTGGTTACTGTTAACTCCTCTTGTGTCTTCACAGTTGCCAGTCAAGTTATTGATATTGAAGTTGTGAACATCACTGCGACGAGCATGAACCTCACCTGGAAAATCAATGATAATGAGTCATCCTCTCTCTATAGCTATGAGATCCAAGTTGCTGGGGAGACTGGTTCCCTCAACCTCAGTGTCAATACGAAATGGGTCTTTATCACTTCGCTCAACTCGAGTACTTTATACAACATCACAGTGCGTCCTTTCCTTGCCAATGTTTCTGAGGGCCTGCCGGGTTTTCACCAAGTGTACACCCGTGAGTTCACTCATTGCTTTGCTAAACTTTCTCACCTGCCTGCTATGTGTGAGGCCCCGGTATGAAACAAAGCTCTGTTCCTGCCTCAGGAGAAGCACAGCTCAGTGTATGAGCCCACAGAGGCTCTCACCTTCTTCAGGATGTATGCTGTAATAACAGGGATCATTGATTGACCTCCCCATGTGCCGAGCATTGTCTCATGTGATGTTCACAGATCTGTGACATGGTTGTTGTTGACCTTATTTTATGGATGAGGAAGCCACGAGAGAGGTGCTGGGAGGCAGGTGTCACACCTGTTAAGTGGCAGAGATGGGGTTAGATGGTTGGGCACTCTTGACTCCAGGCTGGGCTTGTCATGACCATTGTAGTGTAGTGGAGGCAAATCAGTGCATGGAGACAAAAAGAGCCTGGATGTTCATGTTCCTTTGTCTTTTAGAGAGTGACATTATAATGGAGCAGGGCACAGATATATATCATCGTTTTTTTTTTTTTTTCTTCTTCTTAACTGTGCCTTAAAGATAAGATGATAGGCAGCAAATAAAAAGCTTTCTGTTTCAAAGAAGGTCCAGTAATTAAAACAATAATGGTATACCAGCAGTATATAGTATAATAGTATCAGCATTGTACCATGTAAGGGGCTTTAGGATTCCTGTGTTACAGATAAGAAAGCTGCAGCCCAGCTGAATGATTTGCCCAAGGCTATAGAGCTAGCCTGCAAGTGGCAGATCAGAGACTTGTGCCTTGCTCTGGACCCAGGGTTCGTTTGACAGAATGCTTTCTTTTAGGTGTGTGTTGCTTCTTGGGAAGCACATCTTAGTTGATTTTTTTGGTTTGTTCGTTTTTGTTTTTTAAGAGAGAGACAGTGAGGTGGAGGGCAGAGCAGTAGGCAGAAAGAGAGGGGGAGACAGAGAATCTTAAGCAGGCTCTATGCCCAGCATGGAGCCCAACTTGGGACTCGATCTCATGACCCTGAGATCATGACCTGAACCAAAATCAAGAGTTGGACACTTAACCAATGGAGCCATCCAGGCGCCCCCACACTGTAGGCATTTTTACAGATGTCTTACCCCTTTGGGGGTAAATGGAATTTGTTTTCACTTCTCCACCTTTTACATTTTTTACTGTTTAATCCCTTTAAGTTGGTCCGAGGGTTGTGGGTTATTGTTAAGCTGTTTATTAGTCAGGATTAGGTTTGGCGGTGAGTAACAGAAAACTTCCCGAGTATACATGGCTTAAACAAAACATTTTCATTGTAAAAGAAGCACAACGCCAGGCAGGATGGGATGGTAGAGTGTTAGCCAGGCTCCCCTGCAGGACACAGAAACTATGAGCTTTTTTAAGCCAAAAGGAGTTTAATCCTGGGAAGTGGGGGCTTATAGAATTATTGTGAAGGCTGGTGTATTATTTTGCTGGGGCTGCCATGACAAAGTGCCACAGACCGGAAAGCAACAGAAATTTATTTTTCACAGTTCTGGAGGCAAGAAGTCTGAGATCAAGATGACACATGTGGGGTTTCCTCTGAGGCCATTCTCCTTGGCTACCTTCTCCTTGTGTCTTCACATGGTTGTCCTTTGGTCTACACATGTCTGTGTCCTAATCTCTTTTTATAAGGACACCGGTTATACTGGATTAGGGTCCACTCTAATGACCTCATTTTACTTTGATCACCTGTTTAAAGACCGTATCTCCAAATGTACCTCATATTTTGAGGTACTGAGGGTTAGGACTTCAACATAGGAATTTTGAGGGGACACAATTCAAGTTGTAACAGCTGGGGAGCAGGCTTTAGGCTGGGACCCAGGAATGACTCCCACCTTAAGGGTGCACCTTGGTTACAGAGCTCCAGGGATGTATATTCTCAGCTGTAGTTCAGGATCAGAAAGCCACAGGCACCACCACAGCCACAATGTTGGTTCTAGAGCTAGGCAGCCTGAGCTCCAGGTGGTTGCATGTCTATTCCAGTGACAAGGAGGAGGAGGGACAGAAAGTAGGCTCCACACTTTCCTAGAAGTCATCTAGCAGCAGGGGAGGCTGGGAAATGTAGTCTTTCTTTCTGATGGCCATAGCTAAAAATCTATGTTCTGAGCGATTAAAGACAGAGTGGGGTAGAGATCAGTATTGTCCCATGTCAGGAGCCTCTGCTGCATGTCCCTAAGCAGAGATTCTTTCATTTCTAGTGAATGACTTTGTACAACCAAGAAATGTGCAGTTTCTATGCTCTTATAGCCAAGTGTTTTCTCAGTGGCCAGAAAAACCAGTTTCTGAAGGGCTTGTGTTGGAAATGATAATACAAGGAAGAGAAAAAGACAGGTCAGGTGTCCCAAGTGTTCATTTAATCTCAGCGTAAATACTTTTATGAAGTTCAGTCACTCTTGTCTTCTGGAGAAATAAGTTCCTAATCTAGTTGTTTACTTTATTTCCTCAGCCCCTCATCCAGTTTCTGACTTTCGAGTGACGAGTGTTAGCACAAGGGCTATTGGCTTAGCTTGGAGCAGCAATGACTCAGCTATCTTTAAGATATTTACCTCGAAGAATGGAACGGAAAGAATTCAGGAGAACACAACCACCCACCAAAGTATCATCATTGATGGCCTAACCCCTGGAACTGAGTATCGTTTTGAAATATTTCCGCAAGGACCAAATGGGACTCAAGGGGATTCCCAGACAGTTTGGCATAGCACAGGTAAGAAAATAGGCTGTTTTCTGCAAAACGGTTTCTTGAAGTCAGTGTAACTTATAATGTCAAGTTTTCCAAATACGGCCTTTCCTTTTATGTCACAAAAATATTTTAAAAAATTATAATGATAGTAATGCATATTCATTTTATAATATACACAGACAAGCAAAAAGAAGAAAATGACATGGTAAACTATCCACTAGAAATAATCACTGATAACTTTTGGTATGTTCTTGGTGTATGAAATAATTACTGATAACTTTTATGATTTTACAATTTTAAGATATATACAGGGGTGTGTGTGTATTTTTTAAGATTTTATTTATCTGAGAGAGAGAGAGAGTGAGTGAGAGGAGAGAGAGCACAAGCGGTGGAGAAGAGGCAGGAGGAGCAGAGGGAAGGGGAGAAGCAGACTCTTCGCTGAGCAGGGAGTCCAATACAGGGGTCAACTCCGCACTCCAGGATCATGACCCAAGCCAAAAGTAGATGTTCAACCGACTGAGCCACCCAGTCACCCATTATATATATATTTTTTCTCTTACAAACATTGAGGTCATCCTGTTGATGTGGTTTTATAATCTGCTTTTTCTACTTAGCAGCTTATTGTGGATATTTTTCCCTTTCAACACAAATATTTCTACAGGATAATTTTAATACCTGCCTGGCATTTAGACAAATCAAAGGTCGACAGATAATAATGGCCCATGGGCCAAATCTGGCCCACTGCCTATTTTTGAAAATAAAGTCTTATTGGAACACAACCATGCTTATATATTTACATATGGTCTACAACTTCTTTTGTGCTAGAAATGAGTAGTTGCAACAGAAAATATATGGCCCACAAAGCTTAAAATATTAATTCTTTAAGGTGGCCCTTAAAGCAAAACTTACTTGACCCCTGAGATAAATCATTGTTCAAAGTATGACTCAGGGATCCTTGAGAGTTCCCTAGTTTTTTTCAAGGGGTCAACAAGGCATTATTATTATCATAATGCTGCTAAAATGTTATTTGGCTTCTTCACTTTTATTCTTTCATGGTGACTGTATGATGGAGTTTTCCAGATGCTATGTGACAAGGGATGACATCACCCACTCTGATGGCTAATGGAATGTATGCTGGTGTATTCTTACGTTTTAAAAATATCCTCATTTTTATTTCTAGTATAGTAAATATAAACATAGCCTGCATAAAAAAAAAATTCTCTTTTAAGAGGTGATGAAGGAGTCCTGAGACTCAAAGTTTAAGAACCATTGATCTGGATGTATTGTAAATTATTTAAGTACTCCTCTATTGTTGAATAAGTAGATTATTTACAGTCTTTTATAAACAACATTGTTCTTTAAGGTTAAATGATATTGATGAAGGTATCTTATGAAAAAACTTAATGTTCATTACTATTGTTTTTAAAATTTGAAATAAATTTTTTGGGGGAAAGTTTGGAAAACATGCACTGTTCTTTGATCGTAAGAGAATTGAAATCTTTTATACAGAGGGAAGAATAAAGAAATGAGACTAGTTCCTTTAGCCACACATGAAATCAGGTGGGCTTTTGAGATTTTCCTTGTATAGGTCTCTTTAACTCTGTTGGTTGGGTTAAGATATTTTTTTTTAATGGGTTAAGATATTGATAGTTACTTGGAAGTTCTGCTTTCAAAATAAGGAACTGCAAATGTGTATTCCTCAGATGTGTGAATTTTGGATTAGACTGTTGATATGGGCTCTTAATGTCAACATATATTTCTTTCCTTCTTTTGAGAATTTGCTAATAATGAGGATCACCATGGTGGGGGACCCTTGATATTGTGTGACTTGCCAGTCACCAGAACTAAGTATAACAATAGTTTAATATATTGGGGGTTGATAAAGTGCTGGGCTCTCATCCTTTATTTTTTAATTTTTATCACAACTTCATGAGGTAGGTACTTTTGACCTATTTTCCAGAGTAGGAAATGGGAGGTCTGTGAGCTTAATAACTGGCCCAGAGTGACAAGGTAGTGAACTGGCTTCTGTCTGGCTTTGAAGAGTGAGGTCTTAGCGACAGTGTGGACTGACACTTTGACGTGGTACAGCTGCAAAGTAATTTAGGACTGTTCCTTGAAGAGAAAGCATTTCTTGCACTGTCGCCCATAACTGAGTCTCACTGAATGGAAATCAAGAAGAGTTGTAATAAGTCTCTTAGGGGATTACCATTGTATTATTGAACAACTTCGGTTATTATTAAAATTGATATAACAGCATTAAAGGAAATTTTGAAGAAACCAAAACAAATACTGTATGACCCAGCAATCCCAATCCTGTGTGTGTGTGTGTGTGTGTCTGCTTGTGTTTGTATCCAGAAGAATTGAAAGCAAAGACTTCATTCACATAGTTACTGTAACAGGTGTTCATAGTAGCATGATTCATGATAGCTAAGAAGTGGAAGCAATTAAGTGTTCATCAACAGAGCAGTGGATAGACAAAATAAGATAAAGCCACACAAAAGAATATTATTCAGCCATAAAAAAGGAATGAAATTCTGCTAGCTGCTGCAACATGGATGAGCCTTCAAAACATCATGCTACATGAAAGAAGCCAGACACAGAAGGACAAATATTAGGTTTCCATTCACAAAAGGTTCTTGGAATAGGCAAGTTCATAGAGATGAATGTAGAATAGAGGTTACCGGGGGGAGGGGGGGTTGCTGTTTAATGGGAACAGAGTATATGTTAGAGGTGGGTGATGAAATGTTTTGGGTATGGATGATGGTGCTGGTTACACAACATTGTATGTTTGTATGTATGTGGCATGAATGTGTTTAATGCCACTGAGTTGTACATTTGCAAATGGTTAAAATGATGAATATTATGTGTATTTTATCACCATCAAAAGGAAGGGATTAAAAAATAACTCCACTCTTCTAACCCAGCTGAATTGCTTTCACATCTGTGTCCATAATATAGGTTTTGTGTACATCAGTAATTATTATACAAACCATTGTATTTTGTATGATTTTTTTTTTTTTTTTACTCAGTGTGGGCTCTAGCTTCCCTTCCATTGTAAATATTGATCTTCATGTTTTTAATGGCAGCAGAATGTTTCATTAGGTAGCCAGATCACAGTTTACAAAGCCTTTCTTCTTCTTCTTTTTTTTTTTTTTTAAAGATTTTTTATTTTATTTATTCATGAGAGACAGAGAGAGAGAGAGAGAGGGAGAGAGGCAGAGACACAGGCAGAGGGAGAAGCAGGCTCCATGCAGAGAGCCTGACGTGGGACTCCATCTTGGGTTTCCAGGATCACGCCCTGGACTGAAGGCGGCGCTAAACCGCTGAGCCACCTGGGCTGCCCAAAGCCCTTCTTTTTTTTAATGGAATATTTAGATTATTTGTAGGTTCTTTTACCTTTATAGATAGTGGCTTTCTCTTATGGTCTTTTGTCTGTAGAATCCCTTTAACATCAGGAATCTGGCTGGTGGTAGAGAAAGAAGCCTCTCAAAGCTACCTCCCTTGAAGGAGAACCCACTTATAAAAAATAAATTTTGGAAGAAGTAGTACATGCACGTGGTACAAAATAATAAAAAAAATGCAGAAGGTTTTACACTGAAAATATTCCCCTCTCTTGTCCCCTCAGCCACTCAGTTCCTCCCATTAGAGGTGACCTTTGTTCCCAGGTGAAGAGAGAAGTGTTTTGAAAACAAGGGCAGAGAAGAGGCCCCATTTAGGTAGTTATTTCTGGACCTTGATCTGTGTGTTCCTATTACATCCGGTTCAGTGTGTAGAGGTGAGGTGGGTGGAACAAGGTACCCAGAGTGTTCCTGAGGGAGATTTCTCTTCTGACCTCAGCTCTGAGGGCAGATAGGATAAGTGTTTTCGCTTCTTTACCCTGGCCTCAAATACTGGCCTCAAACCCTGGCCTCAAATACTCACAACCTCAAATACTCAATACTCAAATACTTCTTCACCCTGGCCTCAAATACTCAAGTTGCAAATGGCAACTCTCCCAGTTCATTCGTTCTCTTCAGTATGCCTGACTATGTTACAGGAAGATGTTTGCTTTTGAGGAAATGATTAAAAAGTAAAAACCTATTTATCGTGATATGTACCTTGGTATGTATTGAGTATATATACTGAAAAATACACACATCCTAAGTGCGTAGTTTGATGAATTTTCACAAACTGAACCCATCTGGTCATTAGCACTTGGATCAGGAATCTGAACATGATTTTCCACTCCAGAAGACCCCCGAAGGGGGCATTGTTATGACAAAAACAAAAGCCCAGAGAACCAACAGGATAAATTGGTGAGTTCATCTGTGTTACGGAAGAGCCGAAGTTCTTGAAAGAAATGAGTGTGTGTGATTCTCACTGGTTTTGGAGCTTACCTTTCGTGGACGCATTTCAGACTTTGATGGCAAAAGAACAGTTCTCTTGACACTTCGAAATAAAGCTGGGCATTATGATGGTCTTTAACAGACTTCCTTTTTTTCAACCAGACCCCAGTGCAGTCTTGGACATCCATGTGCTCAAAGTCACCACAACGGAAATGCAGTTGGAATGGAAGAGTACAGACAATGCTTCTGAGTACACCTACTTCCTAGACATACAGTCCGAGTATGGCTCCAACCAGACAAACAGTTATCAGAAAGAGATCACTCTCAGGGACTTGGTTCCAGGCACCTTATATAACATCACAATCTTTCCAGAAGTGAACCACATCAAGGGGAAATCCAGCTCCACGGCACAGTATACACGTAAGCCTCTTAGGACGCCCTGCTAAGGGGTGTTCTTTCTGACTCCCTCCTGAAAGGTGGGAGGTCAGCCCTGGCTAAACAGGGGGATAAGAGACCACTGTGTTTCTGGGCTCCAGGTAGAATGTGAAGCTGCTTAAGCGGAAAACATCAGTCTCAGCAAAGGTTCTGTTGTTCCCAGCATTGATGCTGAGCCACGTGAACCTGGAATTGTCTTTAGAAGCAGAAAACGATCTGATAAGCATGGACAGTGTAACTGTTCCATTCATTCCTTGGGAATGCAGACTAGAGGAGGGTCACCTCGTCACGTTGGCATTAGAGATACTGCTCAAGCGACGAGCTTTGCACGCAGCCATCAGGGAGGGGTCTTGCTAACGTTTTTGATCTAACTCTATGGTAGATGTGGTAGTTTGTGTTATCTTTTTAGTCTGTTTTTCTCTTTCGTTAATCAGGTTTCCAAAACGGATAGGAAATTAGGCCTGGAAAATATATTTCAGATAAACTGAAAAGTTTTAAAAAAGAATTTTTCTTTGAGATTCAATCTATATAATTATTTTCTGAAGGTCCTTTTGGGAAGCCTTCTGTCTTTTGAGTCATCAAATGTTAGCTTGATTTATTCTGTTCCGAGAGGAGCCAGGCTGTTTTTAGAGGCAGTAAATAAAATGGTCCTGGAAATCAAGGCTAATCCATGCCTTTTTTTTTTTTTAAAAAAAAAAAAAAAAAACCTAAGGACCCAGTAATGTATCCAACATTGAAATAATTACCAACATCACGGCGGCAAACTTAACTTGGCAGAACTTTGATGAAGCTTCTCCCAGGTACACCTACCACCTCTTTATTGCAAAGGATGGAAATTCCAGCAATGCAACACAACTTGTCACATATGATGGCGTCACCTCTGTTATCATCACTGAGTTAAGCCCTGGCTCAGCATACACAGTGGAGATCTACACCCAAGTAGGGAATACCACCATGTCACTGACACCCAGCTGGCAGTCATTCTGTACAGGTGAGTAGCCCCAGGTGCCTTCTGGGCTCTTTTCTGTTTGGTGCTGACCTGGCAGGTGTGTCCTCCACAGACTTTATAATGTTCTGTGTCGGGGGCAGAAATAGACACTGAGCTCTTTGAGATGTCCTATTAGCTCATTAGTGCTTTCTTTTTGTTCTTATCATTTATTCATTCAACAAATATTTATTGAACACTGACTATATGCCAGGCACTGTTAAGTGACACCCGCAAGTCTCTGCCTTCCTGGAATTTTTATTCTGGTTGGGAGGACAGATAATAAACAAGATGACGATTACTGGTAGGGAAAGGAAAAAGAATAAGGAAGGGGGAGATGAGATGTGTATCTAGGGTGCCCCCAGTGAAAAGGTTATTGAGCAAAGACCTGAAGGAAGTGAAAGAGCCAGCCATATGACTTTCAGGGCATAGAGCACTATAAGCAGAGAAACAGCCAGCGCAAAGGTCCTGAGGCTGGAGTATGCTTCCCTGTTGAAGGAAGAGCAGGAGGCCAGGATGACAGGAATGGACTAATGCAACAAGGGGATGATGGGTAGATGGTAAGGCCTGAGAGGTAATGGGCCAGGAAATGGATGTCATGCAAGCTTGTGGTTCATAGTTTGGCTTCCTCACTGAAGAAGGTTGAAAGGATATTATTAAAACGGATGCTCAGCCTTTTTACCCATTTTGATCCTTCTCTCTTAGTGTAAGTAATGCTGTAAAGGGAAGGGTTAAAAAAAAAAAAGGGAAGGGTAGCCCCGTTTTTAACTGAGGGAGCTTTCAGAAAGGACCCCAGGGAATATTATACCAATGGTTGTGAGTACTTCAGTTCCCAGATCTGGTTGGGTCACCTTGGCACCTGTGTACCACCTATTCTCTCCCCTCTTTGTACCTATACCTTCTCTTCCTTAGACCAAGCTACTCAAGTGTGTTTGGGCTGATTTGGAAGTGGAGGGTTCTCATTGGATCAGCCTCCCCGGTGGTAGTGTAGGAGCTGGAACCATGATGACCTCTGACCTTTCACATGGAGCATCTAAAGAAATCCTGGCAGCTCTGAGTTACCTCTGCTAACTTGGGCTCCATCCACCTGGTCTAGACACAGAACTTTGGGATTTGGGTGGCTTCCATTGCTGATACTTATCTTAGCTATACTTCAGTCTGTAGCAAGCTCATACATATGAGCATTTATGACTAGGGGTGGCTAGAAAAGGAGCTATGGAGGTAGGTGTGCATTGGGTAGATTACTTTTCCAGGCCTCAGGTGGAGAATGTGGGAGCTGCACCAAGTGATTTGTTAGTGCTTTTCTGTTAGTGCTTTTTGACATAGAATACTGCAGCATTGAAGTCATGATAATACTCTCCCTCAGTATATTTCTTCAGGACCCCATGACCATGACCAGAGCCCAAATCAAGAGTCAGAAACTTAACCGACTGGCCAGCCAGGTGCCCCTGACACCCCATTTTAAAGATGAAGAAACTGATTCCATTTACCATTGACTATTCAGCATGTTATATCTATATAAAAAACCCTGGACTTGGATTTAGAAAACCTGGGGACCAGTTTTGGCTTTGTTGCTTACCAGCCATGTCATCTTTAGCAACTTAAATAACCTCTCAAAGCCTCAGCTGATTCTTCAGCAACTTGGGATGGTATTAAGCCTACCTCTTCCGGAGGGATTGTCAGAGGGGCCCCAAGATGAGATGACATGGGTGAAGAAGTTGCTGCCACCATCCTGTTGGGCTACGGCTAGCTCTTGCAGAACCCTGTTCTCTTCCAGCGTAGCGACTCATAGTCCTTGTTTCATTTAATCGCCATACAGTCCTGCAGCTGAGGCTCGGTTGGGTGGCTGACCCAAGGTCACACAGTTCAGTAAGTCCTGATTCAAGGTCAGCCTCTGCCTCTTTTACCCTGCCACATGGCTCTCTCCTCATTACAGATGAGCCAGGATTCTGCTGCTCGCTGAGTGCCAGTGTTCACAAAGGCCTAAGTCCCAGGCCCTCACGATGTGCTGTGCTTGCTTTGCAGATCCTTTTCCAGTAACCTCCTTCCACTGCGAAATGGTCCCCAAAGAGCCAGTCTTGATTCTCAAGTGGGTCTGCCCTCTCGGCACCAACACAGGCTTCCAGCTGGAGATTAGCAGAGGAGCTTGGAAAAATGTGACGCAACTGGAGAGCTGCTCCTCAGAGAACAGCACGGAGTACAGGACGGAAGTCACGTATTTGAATTTTTCTACCTCCTACAACATCAGCATCACCACTGCCTCTTCCTGCAACAAGATGGCGTCTCCCACCCAAAACACCTGCCTCACTGGCATTACAGGTGGGCTTCGTGGTGGCATTGTGCTTACCCCCGGAGCATGCTGACCCAGTGGGTCTGCAAGTGTGGCCCAGAAATCTGTATTTCTTTTGAAATTTCTGCTAAAATATTTATTTTTGTTGGCATAGGTAATTCTATAGAAATCTAGTCTTAAAAAGAAGAATAAGAGGGACTCAGGTTTTATATTCCAAAGGTTTCCTTTGCTTTACAGAATAATTCATTGCTGTGTTTTTCTTTTAAGTAATAAATTCCTGTCTTGCATTTTGTTTTAAAAAGCATTCATAGAAATATTTAAATATACACAAAAGTAGAAGTAAGCCTAAAGAAACCCACATATCCGCCATCACCCAGATGGATGTTTATCAGAGTTTGACCAGTCTTCTTTCATTTATTCCCTCCTCCCTGATTGGATTACTTTGAGACCAGCCCTGGTCATTCTACACTCTAATTTATAAATGTTTCAAGAAGTATTCCTCCAAGATAGAGGCTCTTTTCCCCTTTCATTCAGACATAACCACATTGCTATTACCATCACACTTAAACAGTACTTTTATTTTAATTCACACATATGGTGAAGATTCATATTCCCTATGATCCATTTTGACAAACTCCCTGGCTATTTTTTGAGGAACGGGGTTCACTCACTGCCCAGGGGATCCCAGTAGTCAAACTTTTACACTCATCCTTCTTATTTTTTGGACTTGGAAAAAAGTTGCTTCTTATATCTTTGCTTCTTTTGTATTGTCTTTCCCTTGCCATGTCTTTGCCAACATCATGTCTTAGATCAGCCTGGTGGGTTGGTTTAGCTTTGTGCTTTTTGACCTCTGGATATATTTCCTTTAGGGTATCAGACTGTTTCTGGAAATTTTCCAAAGAATCTGTGGTTATAATAGTAAGAGAGAAAGGTCTTTTACTGCAGGGACACTGACTTGAAAAGCGGTTGAGGAGTTCTGTGGACAGTGCCTTGGATTGATTGATTGATTGATTGATTGATTTTTAGTGCCTTGGATTTAGATAGGCAGACCAGGGTTTGAGTCTAAGTTCTGCCTTTTACAAGCTATGTGAGCCCAAAAAAGCTACTTAACCTCTATGAGCCTTGTTTTTCTTAGTTATAAAAGGGAGAAATAGGGGCACCTGGGTGGTTCAGTGGTTGTGTCTGCCTTTGGCTCAGGGTGTGATCCCGGGGTCCTCTTCCTGTGTTTCTGCCCCTCTCTTTGTGTCTTTCATGAATAAACAAATAAAATCTTAAAAAAAATGGGGGGGGGGTGGGATAATACTAGCTTTCAGGACTGTTATACAAATTAGATGAGGGTATGTGTATGGAAGATCACTTGAGAGCAGCCACGTATGGCAGCTCTGGTTGTGCACCACACAGTTCTAGGGGACACCGTTCATATGGACTGCAGTGTGCAGGGGGCTCCTTGGAGTTGTGTGGTACCCAGCTATATAGGATGGCCTGGGGCATGCTCCTTTGGGTTTCTGCAGTGCTCTAGAACATAATAGAAATAATGAGCCTTTCTTGTAGTTCTGTTTTATAATGTCCTCTCTTCAGCCACTTAGCAACATAAGCCATGTCTGATTTGGTATCTCTAAGGTCATGCGCAGGGAACGGAGAAGAAACTTGTCAGAAATAGTTGTTTCTGAATCTGAACAGTATGGTAGGTTTGGATAATGACCACTTATTTAGTGATTCTCTTTTTAATCTATAGCTTTCCCTTTCTTCCAATGAAATTTTTTTTAAAGATTTATTTATTTATTTATTTGAGAGAGAGAGTGGGAGGAAGGACAGAGGGAGAGAATCTTCAAGCAGACTCCTCTCTGAGTGTGGAGCCTGACGCAGGGCTCGATCTCATGACCCATGAGATCACAACCTGAACTGAAACCAGGAGTTGGTCGCTCAACCATCAGAGCCACCCAGGCGCCCCCACCCCCAGAAATGAATTTTTATGTACGAATTCAACACAACTTTTATTTACTATGAAAGTGGAGCTGCGTTTTCTCCCAGAGGTATGGGATGGGTAAATCTAGGAGATCTGGGAGAACTATTATTTGTTAGTTGCTGTTTGCCGGGTGTCAGGGCCACTGGTGAGTAGGGCAGACAGGATCCCTGGAGCGTAGGATTCAGATAAGCAGAGAGAGAGGGAAAGGATTGCCAGTCCTGCAGGAGGATGAGCTAGCAAGTTACTGACAGTCTCACCTGTCTGGGCAGCTGAAAGGCCAGGCTCGGAGGGGAATCCAGGGAGCCTGAGTTAGGAAGCCGGCTCAGCAGGTGACAGTTAGGTATGGGGATAGTGCCCTCAAGTGGTCACTGCTATCAGCTACGTGAGAGGCTGCCGAAGCCTGGTTCAAAGCTCTGCTGCCCAGGACAAAATAATATGAGTCTCCTGCAGAATTTAACATTTTCTAGGAGCTGCATTAAAAAAAGTCAAAAGGAAGAGCTGACATTGATTTAAATTGTGTTTTCTTTAACTCAGTATATGAAAAATATTATCGTTTCAACATGTAGTTTGTATTACATGGAATCCAGTCTACGTTTCACGTGTACAGTGCCTCTGAATTTGGGCCAGTCATGTTTGAAGAGCTCAAAAGCTCTGTGTGGCCAGTGGCTGCCGTGCTGGGCGGTGCAGGTATGGGAGCCACGTTGTGGTGTTTTTGTTCAGTTTTCTCTGTCTCCCTTAATCTTAAATATAATAATGAAAACACACTGTATGTGAGAGACAAACTTAGGTGAAGTGTGTGCATGTGTGATCATCTTTAATTCAGCATTTTCTTCCTTTTGTGTTCATTTGGAGGGTGACTTTAGAAGCTCAGCTCAGGGGTCCTCTAGGTGGCTCAACGGTTGAGCGTCTGTCTTCAGCTCAGGTTGTGATCCCAGGGTCCTGGGATTGAGTCCTGCATCAGGCTCCCCCTAGGGAGCCTGCCTCTCCCTCTGCCTGTGTCTCTGCCTCTCTCTGTGTCTCTCATGAATAAATAAATAAAATCTAAAAAAAAAAAGAAAGAAGCTCAGTTCAGAAAGGGAGGCATGTCATCATGAAGCTCGCATGGAATGTTCCTGTGTCGGTTTTTCTGGTTTTTGGGAAGAGGGTCGGTTGGGTTTCTCAAGGTGGCGTTTTAAACCAACCTTAGCAAAAAGAGGACTTTACTTTGAAGAATGTGGACCAGAAACACAGCCAGGTCTGAGGAGAAAGTGTAATCTCTGCATGTCAGCCTTCCTCCCCTCTAGGTCTCTCCCATACTGTCTTTAGCTGACCAGGGCATTGGATACCGTACCCCATGGTGGGCAGGGAGCTGCCAATGGCTCCCCACTTAGAGATCCAGCCACACAGGCTCTCTTTTGATCTTCTTCTACCTCAGTCCTCTGGGTCAGAAGAGGCTGGGAGAAGATAGGAAAGGCAGGTTGTCTTTAGCCACCAAGGCTGTGGGGATCCTATCCTGGGTGTGTGGCTGGGCATGCTGAAGGTGCCGTCGTGAGCTGCGGAACCTGCCATCTCTACCCCCCACTTCCCTTCCCTGCCTCTTGCTCTGCATGTGCTCTGCATGAGCCCAGCCCATCGCTCCAGAGCCAGGGCACTGCAGCAAATTTCTCCTTAATAATTTTGTATCTTCTTTAGTTTTATTTAAGTGGTGGGTGATCATGTTTCATTTTGCTCTGTTTCAGACCCCCCTTCTCCAGATGGATCCCCGAATATTACGTCCATCAGTCACAATTCAGTAAAGGTTGAGTTCAGTGGGTTTGAAGCCAGCCATGGACCCATCAAAGCCTATGCGCTCATTCTCACCACTGGGAATGGTAAGGAGGGGTCAGTTACAGGTTCAACAGCCCATGAGACATGTCATGATGGGGGGGGGGGGTGCATTCCTGTGCCCACTGAGTCACATTGGAGATACAAATACATGTCTGTTTTTGCACTGTAGCCACACTGTGGCCCTCAAAAGCGGGTGGGTGAGCTATTTGTCCGATGATCTCCGTCAGGGTTGACAGACTGTCTATAAGGAGCTGGATAGCAAATAGTTTAAGCTTTGCAGGCCGTGCAGTCTCTCACAGCTGCCCGACTCTGGCGCCGAGGGGTGAAAGCAGGCACAGACGATGCATGAAGAATGAGCGTGGCTGTTATAGTAAAACATTATTTGTCAGAATGGGCAGTCCACTGGATTTGGCTTGTGAAGCATACCTTGCCGACCTTTGACCTAGGTTTTTCTTCTCTTTTACAATACAGGGTCTTTTAAGTGATGGAATGTTCATCTTAACCAACTTTCTCTCTCTCTCTCTCTCTCTCTCTCTTTCTCTCTCTCTCACAAACACACCATATTCAAAGGGTAGCTTTCTCTTCAAGGAAAACAGGAAGTGATTTGCGTTTGTGATGGGAACTTGCAAAAAGCATCCTCACAGCTGAGAGAGGAGGTGGCTCACATGCCCCTTGTCCCTGACAAGGCTCCATTACATTCTTTGGTGGGAAGAAGGGCATGATTCGAGGGTGTCTTTGTTAGCCGCATGTGGGTGCTTTGCACAAGCCTGGGTTTTCATCCAAGTTTTGTTGTTTTTGTGCATTCTTTAAATAGGAACAAGGCAGTGCTGCCTCTGCCATGCTCTCAGCCCGTGGTACTGTCCTCCCCTCCTCGGGGACGGAGGGATCAAGTATCTTGTAAGGGCTGTGAGCATCCTAGAAGGCAAGGAATTCGCTGGTGTCATACACTTCTGGCAGAGTTTCAACAACTGATACTGAGATCTCTCCATCTGTCTCTTTCTCTCTCCTCCTCTGTCATTCCGTTTTGGGTCTGTTTCAAGTCCTTTCATTGTGAGGTTTTCAGCAAAATCCACGCTTAGGCCTCGCCAAATGAAGGAGGTGGTATCTCATAGTGACTGGGAGTGACCACTGCCAGCCTGTGGTGGGTGAGACTGTGCGCTCCAAGCCGATGGTCTGGGTCAGAAGTCAGCCTGACTGTGTGCACAGTGTGGCCTCAGGCCCAGGTCCTTTTAGCTTTCTGTGCCTTCATCTTCCCACCTGTAAGATGGGGGTAGTAAACCTAACGTGGTGAGACTGTTGTCTGTGACGATGGTTTTGTACGTAGGGGTTATGCAAGCAAAGCCCGCAGAACTTCATCTAAGCCAAGCCTGGCACAGCGAGCTGTCATCATTACCACCCAGTGTCAACGTCATCGTTTAGATGCATGTGAAACTGAAATCTCTGCCATCACTTGCTTATTTATGCCTTTCTTTCTATGTGCTTCTCTTAGCTGGTCACCCGTCCCCAGATGTTTTGAGATACACGTATGAGGATTTCAAAAAGGGGACCTCGGAGACGTACGTGACATACCTCATAACAACAGAAGGGAAGAGACATCCTCAGGGCTTGGCTAAAGTCTCGAAATACGAAATCGATGTTGGGAACGAGTCAAACACGCACGGTTATTACAACGGGAAGCTGGAACCCCTGGGCTCCTATCGGTAATGCCTATATGGGGTTGCTGCCTCTGGGGCTGGGCCCTGCGCGTGCACTGCTCTGCATGCCGGGGGTGGTGGCCACGTCTCAGCTCTGTCTTTCCTCCTTGTCCTCCCGCAGGGCTTGTGTGGCCGGCTTCACCAACATCACCTTTAGCCCTCAGAGCAAGGGCCTCATAGATGGCGCTGAGAGCTACGTGTCCTTCAGTCCCTATTCCGACGCGGTTTACTTGCCCCAGGATCCAGGTAGACAAAAGCACAGCAGTGCCGTTAACATTTCAGTGGGGTTTTTGCTTCCGGTGTCCCCAGAAGGCCGGGTGTCCACCCGCCTCCCTTGGCTGGTCTCTCCTCTCAGAAGCTGAGATGTCACGCAGCCATCAGGACCCACCTCTGCTTCCTCTGAGGAGGTCCCCAACAGCCCCCCTCCCCCCCAACGCTGCACTTCCACTCTGCAAACATGGTTTAGTCCTTGCTTCTCAATGTGTGTGCCAGGCACACTGTTTGACCTTTAGTGCGTAGAACCTTTGAACGTTAGGGTCATAGGGAGTCACAGAAATGGTCTCGTCCAGCTCCTCTCATAGAAATGAGGCTGTGAAGGCCCAGAGAGGGGACAGTGACTTGCTTAGAGGCAGGCCTGACACTCTGGTCCCAGACTCCTTGTCAAGTGCTCCCCTCCTTTATCACACAGACTGAAGTGATTTAGGAGCCTCATTTCTGTAAGAATTGCTGGATGGCGCACTAACAAACCAGTGGATCCCTTTGTCTCTGGCCCGAAGGCAGGGCTGTGAAGGCCCAGGGAGGGGGCATATACAAAGGGATCAACTGGTTTGTTAGTGTGTCTGGTTTTTACACTTGATAGCTGTTGGCTTCAGGAAAGAAGCCCCAGAAGCAGAGTTCAGGGAGTTCGCACCCCCTTCCCCAATAAACAAGTGGGTTTTATGTCACTTGAGCACGATGCTGTAGGTACTTGTGCTCCTTTGTGGGCATTAGTGTCAGAAGGGTCAGAAGCGACAGGAACCACGGGGGACATTGTGTCTAGTGGATTTTAAACAGTGGTTGCTCCACCACGCAGGGCCAGTCTTGAGACCCTCCCTGCTCCTACCCTATCGCCACAAGAACATTTCTGCCTGGTTCTCTATTTTATATGTTGGGCTGCTACATGCAGTTTCATTCGAAGAAACATGTCTGCAGTAAGAACAACTCAAAAATCATAGACAGCCCAGTTCCCTAGGTTTGCACTTGAGTTTACACACGCTCTCTCTCTCTCTCTTTCTCTCTCTCTCTGATTTGAGGACTCTGGGCCGGTTGTTTGTGAGCATCCTTTTTTGGAAAAATATCTAATTTAATTTTATTTAAATTCAATTAATGAACGTATGTTGTATTATTAGTTTGTGAACATCTTCTGAAGTGCCTCTCATTTGGACTTTTCTCAGGTGTCATCTGTGGAGCAGTTTTTGGGTGCATCTTTGGTGCCCTGGTCATTGTGGCTGTGGGAGGCTTCATCTTCTGGAGAAAGAAAAGGCAACTGTTGTTTATTTGAATGATAATATCCTCCTGTTTTAAGGGGGCTTTTTACTATGGAAACTTTCAGACATTTACACAATCAGAAGGACTCCTGTCATGGGCCCCCAAGTCCCTATCACCCACACTCTTCACTGGCCAGTCCCACTTCCTCTCAGCACCCTAGGGCACACAGTGCTGTGTAGGGCTCCTTCTGAACTGTGCCCTGGGGTTCATGAGTCAGTTTTGTGGTGCTAAGAGATTTCATTTTAGAGTTAGCTAGTTTGAACACCTGCTCTGTCTGACTGGAAGTTAGGGAGGTCCATTGTGATGTCTACAATAATCTGTGATGTGACACCAAGGAGCATTACAGAAACAGCACATGGTTAAACAGTAAAAATAGCAACTATTTTGAGCACTTACTGTGTGCCCGGATTTGTGTTTCCATCAGTTCTCATATTCATGGGCTCTAGGAGGCAGGTCTTGAAAGCCCCATTGCAAGGACACACAAGCTGAGTGTAGGAAGTATGGAGATGAACTTGAACCTGATGTTTGCACTCCATCACTCACTCTCTTGTTTGACTGAAGCCTTTGTATCAACTGCGATTCATTCATGCTTAGCAGGTGCTGTCAGGTGGGGAATTTCATCCTGGCTCTGAGTTTAAAGCAACTATGCCAGATTCTTCGGCCACCACCTTGCCCTGTTGGGTTGACAGGCAGATTAAAATTTTTTGCGTGTGAGGGATGGGTCAAAACAGCTTTCTTGTTTCTTGTTGAAATAAAAGTTATACATGCTTGTGGCAAAAAAGAAAATATTGAAAAGAAGAACAAAGAAACTGGATACTTCATAATCATGGCACCTGCACAAAACTACATTTAACATTGATATGATTGTGAAACTCACACGTGAATACACACACACACACAAATGGAATCATATTATGCGTATTATTTTCTGATCTGCTTTATTATTTAAGACATTGTGGACAGCTTCAAATCTTCTTCAGTTTAAGTGGATAGAGAGCCTTCAACTGTATGGAAATTATTCAACCAATTTTTCTGATGTTTGCAGGTTTTTTTTGTTGTTGTTGTTGTTGTTTTGTTTTTTTGCTACAGTTACTTAATCTGTCCCTAAATCTTTGGGCGCATTCATGACTATTTCCTTAGGCTAAATTCCAAAGTGGACAGTTGCTGGCTCAGTGGGTATGATGCATGTTTTCAATTTTGATACATACTGACAAATTGCCCTCCAGAAGGTGTTTTTTTTTTTTTTTTAAATACCAATGTGGGGTTTAGCCAGCCATGCAGGAGAGGGCCAGGTGCCCCACCATCGTACCCATAGTGGAGATATTTTCTGGTTTATTCCATTACCTTATCAGAAAGGTTTATCAAAAAACAGTATGAAAAAGTGACTCTGGCTTTACAAACGGGGCATGCTGCCAATTTATATTTACCCAGAGTTATTTCTTATCTTATCTTTTTTTTTTTTTTAAGATTTTATTTATTTATTTGACAGCACAAATGGGGGCAGCAGGCAGAAGCAGAGGGAGAGGGAGAAACAGGCTCCCCATTAAGCAAGGAGCACGATGCAGGGCTCAATCTCAGGACTCTGGGATCATGACCTGAGCCAGAGGCAGGTACCTAACCAACTCAGCCACCCAGGTGCCTGAGCAAAATTCTTCTATACTTTTGGATCATAAAAAAGAGAGTTACTTCACAAACCAGTGTTTGCTGCCTTGGCCACCAACCTTAGTATAAGGGAACAGGATTTAGTGTCATATATATAAAAAAAGACATTTTACAGATACATGAAAGGGGAAAAAGCACAGGATTATCCTTCTTTGGTGTAATGGGTCTTTGTTTCTTTTAAAACAGGAAAGATGCAAAGAATAATGAAGTATCCTTCTCTCAAATTAAGTAAGTCTCTGGAATTATGAGCTTTATTTTAAGACATTTAATACCCCAATCTGTTCAGTGACAGTCTTGAGAATTTTTGATGGAACTTGCTGTCGTTTTTTCTGATTGACACATTTGGTCATGATCATCCAGAAGTTCTTGTAGCTTTGTTTTCAAGGAATCTATGTTTATTAGTCTCCTGAAACTAGTAGCTTCCTTGCCTTGTTCTATTGTGGCAAGTAAAACCTTACTTCCATATTCTGCCAATAAATATATGTATTGTGATTTTTAAGAAAATAAGTGGGTTATCAGTATGTAGGAGAAGACCTTGTTCAAAGTCACAAAGTCAGGAAGGGAGATTTTCTGGTTTATATTTTAGTATCTTGTAAATAACATTATATTGACCTTCCCTCCAGTGTTTATATAGTATAGTTTTTGTTCTTTTGGGAAGATGTTTACTATCATTTCTTGAGTCATGATTGAGTCAGTGCTTCTAATTGCTTATTTTTTTCTTTCTCTTTCTATGATGAAGACCTAAAAAGTGAGTGGCTGCTTTAATTTTTTAATAACTTATATTTTCCTATTTTGAGCATGAACTTTATTGAAGGTAAAAAAAAGTCCTAATAAGTTGTTCTGTTTTTGTAGATCCAAATTAATCAAAGTGGAGAATTTTGAGGCCTACTTTAAGAAACAACAAGCGGACTCCAACTGTGGGTTTGCAGAAGAATATGAAGTACGTGGTTGGAAATAATGTGGTTTTAATTGCTTTACCTTTCTCCCGAAAGTTGGAAAACCGCCCTTTTTTTCTTTCACCGGAAAGTACTACCGACAGAGGCGGCCCTCTTAGAGGGGAGAGGTGTTCCTGCCTGTCCCCCCAGGGGTCCCACTGTGGCCCCCTGGGCTGTGAGCACTTAGATGTACCCTCCCTCCTCCTGCTCATGGTTTGTGTGTTTAATCTCATTAAGAAGTGAAGATTGTGTAGAGAAAGGGAGAGAAAATGGGCCATTCAGTCTGAGGGCTGTTAACTGGTAGGAAACTTTTGGGGCTGGCATGGGGAGCTATGTGGCCCAGGCGGATTCCTGAGCATTGTGTGAGGTGCTGCGGAGTTTCTGTATTGCCGTCCCCATGTGCTCTACCCCCTACCCCAGCAGCCCAGAGCCCCTCTCTCAGAATGCCCTGTACACTCATTCTCCCTAACCCTGCCCTGCCGCTGTCTGTGCCTTGATTGAACCTACTCACCATTTGCATGGGCTTCCTGTGGCTGCCTTAACAAATCACCACAAACCAGTGGCTTGAAAACAATAGAATTCTCTTGCGGTTCTGGAGGCTCTACTAAGTCCAAAGTCAAGGTGCCTGCAGAGCAGTGCTCCCTCCCACTCTCTGGGGGTGGGGGGACCCCTTCCTTACCTTTTCCAAGATGCTCGTGGCTCTGGGTGTTCTGTGGCTTAGGGCTGAGTCAGGGCAGTCTCTGCTCCTGTGGCCTCCCCACCACCCATGGCTCCCCTCTGGGCGTCTTGGGTCAGCACACTTGTTATTGGATTTGAGGCCCACCCACATAATCTGGGATGATATCATCTCAAGATGCTCAACTTAAATACATCTGCAGACTCTTTTCCAAGATAAGCTCACATTCCACAGGTTGCAGGAGTTGCCACGTGGGCCTGTTTTTGTTGGGGCCGCCATTCAACCTACTGCATGACTCAAAGCACAGCTGAGGAGGCCTTAAGTTCTCCCTTTGTGTCTGTTTCATCTGTGACGTGTAGCCTGTCACCGATAGTCAGCGTTTATTTAATTCTGTCTTGTAACGATAGTTATTTCTCCCTACACTCCACTCCAAGGTTCTAAGCTCCTTGAAGGCAAAGGGTTATCCTTCTGCTTTTATTTGAACCTCTGCATTAGTTTCCAAGGGCACCTCACACTGGGCAACTTAAAACAGTAGAACGTTATTGTCTCACAGTCCTGGAAGCCAGTGGTCCAAAATCAAGGCTTGGGCAGGGCGGTGCTTCATACGAAGCCTCTAGGAGAGGATCCCACAGGGCTTCAGCTGGCTTCTGGAAGCCCCAGGCATGCCTGGCTTGTGACAGCCTAACTCCTGTGCCCTTCTTCATCTTAGCACAGCCGTCTCCCCTTGTATGTCTGTATCTTTGTGCCTCTTCTCCTCTTACAAGGACATTAGTCCTGTTGGGTTAAGGGTCTACCCTCCTCCAGTATTGACCTCATCTCATTTTGACTACAGTGTGAAGACCAAAGTTCCAAATAAGGCTGAATTCTCAGGTTCCAGGGGTTAGAACTTCCAGCCTATTTATTCGGTAGATGCAGTCTAACCCAAAGCACCTCTTCATTCCCACTTTGTTCTGTCATCCTCGGTGCTCAGTAGAAAGAATATCTGGACACTCAGTAAACGGACACTTCCTTTGTTTTGTTTTCAGGATCTGAAGCTTGTTGGAATTAACCTACCTAAATATGCTGCAGAAGCAGCTGAGAATAGAGGAAAGAATCGCTATAATAATGTTCTGCCCTGTAAGTTGTTTTTTTTTTCCACACGTCCTTCCCTTTTCTCTGTCACTGGCCACCACGCCTCTAACAGTGGGGGGCAGTGGGATCAAGGTACTGACTAGCCACATCTGCAGTCCTTCCTGGGCCACCCTGTGGTGGTCTCAGCCCTGTATTTAGGCATGTTCTTTTGAATCCAGCCCTCACGGGAACCTTCTGAAGACGGTAGTACAATATTCATTTTGCAGATGAGGAAGATGAGGCACAGGGTAGCTAGGTGATCTGTCCAGAGTCACACAGCTGGTCATAGCAGGCCAGGCTTTGGATGAGGTCTATCATTTCTTTCGAGGAAAGGGCCAGAGTCTGTGCTCTTACCCCTCTATCTTAAAGTCCCTTATTTCAGCTGCTATTGTTCTGGAAAGGAAGGGAGTAGAAGGAGGCAGGGAGTAATGCTTTTTATTTTTTATTTTTTATTTTTTATTTGAGACAGATGGAAAGAGAGAGAGCATGAGAGGGGTGGTGGGGGAGGAGCAGAGGGAGAGGGAGGAGCAGGCTTCCTGCTGACCAGAGAGCCCGACTCTGGGCTCTATTCTGTGGCTCGACTCAGGGGCTTGAGCCCAGGACCCTGAGACCATGATTTGAGCCGAAGGCAGGTGTTTAACCAACTGAGCCACCCAGGTACCCTGGGAGTAACACCAAATATGAATTGTATTTGAATTCACATTTTGAGAATTAACAAAGTTTGCCTAATGGATGGGGATAACAACAGATTGGGTTTAAAATGAAAATTATTTAGGGGCACCTGAGTGGCTCAGTGATTGAGCATCTGCTTTTGGCTCAGGTTGTGATCCTGGGGTCCTGGGATCGAGTCCCGCACTGGGCTCCCTACAGGGAGCCTACTTCTCCCTCTGCCTATGTCTCTGCCTCTCTTTCTCTGTCTCTCATGAATAAGTAAATACAATCTTAAAAAAAAAAAGATAAAATGAGAATTATGTATTACATCATCCATTAAAATGAAATGTAAACCCTCCTCCACAGAAAGTTCTTTGTGGTCTCTCTTTTGGGTGGGAATTAAAGAAGATTGCAGCTGTGTTCTGATTTTGCTGTAATTTATAGGCTCTGCTGAGAATTTTTTTTTTTTCTGCTGAGAATTTTTACATGAGGACATTTAGTGATACTGTCTTTTTTCATTTGAAGCTGTGTTTTTTCTTTCCTAGCCTAAGACATTAACTTCTGTTTAGATTCAGAATTTCTTAGCTCCTACATTTTCTCTTCATGCACCCTCCCCCCTACCTCTCCTTGTATTGACAGTGGACATTGACCCTTGTTCCAAGAAAAATGCTTTCAAAATCAGGTTGGTGGGCACTAAGGAAGGCACATGATGTGCTGAACTCTGGGTGTTAAATGCAACTGATAAATAATTGCATGCTGCAACTGAAAAAAAATTTAGAAAAAAAAAGCAAATACAGATTACAAAAACAAATAAAAAACCCAAAGAGCAAAAAAACCCTAAATCAGGCTGGTAGGATCTACATCACAACTGCCCTTCTACAGTTAGCTCAGGATCATTGGCCTGTTCTTGTGAGTGTTGCAGAGATTTTCAGATTCAGAGTTCAGGTATTTTTATCGGGAATGTTTAAGGCTGAAACTCCTGTTGGTAACTGAATTTAGAATTGTCATGTTATTTTATCCAGGGGAAGATGAGATAGTATATAATCAAAGGCAGGAACGTAGGTGGTGCTGATTACTCCACCTGACATTTGAAATTCTTTTTTTTTTTTTTAATTTTTATTTATTTATGATAGTCACACACACAGAGAGAGAGAGAGGCAGAGACACAGGCAGAGGGAGAAGCAGGCTCCATGCACCGGGAGCCCGACGTGGGATTCGATCCTGGGTCTCCAGGATCGCGCCCTGGGCCAAAGGCAGGCGCCAAACCGCTGCGCCACCCAGGGATCCCATGAAATTCTATAGTTATTGTTTTGTTTCTTGAGTTGGACAAGTTTGTGTGTGCATTTTGGAGATGATAGTATTTAGAAAACACAGGAATTTTGTGTTTTAGATCTTTTCACCCACAGTCGTCTTACCAATTCAGTTTACTCTTGAATTTGGTACTATTTGTAACGACGTTTTTATCAGACTAGAGAAAGTACACAAACCTGGGTGTCTGCCCTGCCTTAGTGGAAGGGGCACTAGATTTTTTTTTTTTAAAGATTTATTTATTCATGATAGACATAGAGAGAGAGAGAGGCAGAGACACAAGCAGAGGGAGAAGCAGGCTCCATGCCGGGAACCCGACGCGGAACTCGATCCCGGGACTGCAGGATCGCGCCCTGGGCCAAAGGCAGGCGCTAAACCGCTGAGCCACCCAGGGACCCCCCAGGGGGCACTAGATTTGAATTCTGATTGCCCTTGACCAGACATCAGTGCTTAGAGAAGTCCCTTAAGCTCGTTGACCCTCAGTTTCCTCATTTGTGAAATAGGCACAAAAGTTGGTAGGGGTGGTTTTGAGGAATAAATAAAATTGCTCCGTGCATTCCCTGGCTCACAGCACGCACCCAGGGGTGTTAATAGTACAGGTTGGTGTTGTCTGGGAAGGCGATCTGGTGTGACTAAGAGCTGAGCCCTGGTGCCAGGTTGCCCGGGTTCGAATCCTGGCTCTGGTGGATAATTGCCTGACTTTTCTGTGCCAGTCATTCAGGCTGACCGTAAGGATTGAGTAAGGTCATCTCTTTAAAATGCCATGCGGCACACCTTTGGGTTGTGACAGAAGCACCTGTGCCGCCATATTGTGTTTTTCTCTCCTGTGTGTAACTCTCCTCAGACATCTGGTTCTAATAATACCTTTTTTCTCTTGCTGTCAGATGACATTTCCCGTGTCAAGCTTTCCATTCAGACCCATTCAAGTGATGACTACATCAATGCCAACTACATGCCCGTAAGTGGGGAGCCATGCCCAGAGCATGGCTTCTTTGATGAAATCTTTGGGGGTCCTCTTTGTTTCTTTGACACTGAATTTGTGTCGCTTTCCATCTTCTAGGGCTACCATTCCAAGAAAGATTTTATTGCCACACAAGGGCCTCTACCCAACACTTTGAAAGATTTTTGGCGTATGGTTTGGGAGAAAAACATATATGCCATTGTTATGTTGACCAAATGTGTCGAACAGGGAAGGGTAAGTATCTTTTATTTAAATTATTAAGTTAAAAGGTAGTTCATTCATTCTGACTATGGTGAAAGTGTAAGTCTCTTAAGAAGCCTTTGTTTTTTTAAAGAAAATACTTCCCCAAACACCGGCACCTCTGTTTTAGAAACTCATTTTCTGTCTTCTTTTCTAAGAGAAAAGTTTAGAAATCTCTCTCTCTTTTTTTTAAAGTTTTAAAGTTTTAAAAACTTTTTTTTTTTTTTTTTTTTTTTAAATTTTTATTTATTTATGATAGTCACACAGAGATAGAGAGAGAGAGGCAGAGACATAGGCAGAGGGAGAAGCAGGCTCCATGCACCGGGAGCCCGATGTGGGATTCGATCCCGGGTCTCCAGGATCGCGCCCTGGGCCAAAGGCAGGCGCCAAACCGCTGCGCCACCCAGGGATCCCTTAAAAACTTTTTTTAAAGTTTTACTGTTACTGTCTTTTGTAGGTAAGTATCAATGTTCTCTATTCATGAGGTGGCAGCTGCTGGAGTTACAAGCAGCAGGAGTGGGGTTAGCCCAGTGCGAAGCTCCTGGGGTGGGAGCCAGCACAGCTCCGGTTGTCTCAGTGCTGTAAGTGGTCGCCGGCCCTTCTCTGAGCACCCAGCTTCTTCATCTGTGATCTCAGGGATCCCACCAGCTTTTTAGCACCAACACCCTTACTCTACCCCAAATCTCAGACTTCTCCCCAGATAAGTCTCAGCTGTACCTTCTCCCCTTGTGATGGCCTAAAGTCCCCCGGCTGCTGCTACCCAAGATAAGATTTCATCTCATAATAAAACCCCACCTTTCCAGAAATGCATCTAAGGAGAACTGAAAGGCACAGGCCGGCTTTAGAAGTTCTGTGCCTGAGGAGTAGGACCTAATGTTGCTTTGCGCATTTTTTTGCTCTGGGTTTGTTACCTGGGGGATAGGAGTTCACACCCTTGATCAGTACTTCTCAGACCTTATGGTACAAACATTAGGATCTCCTGGAGAGTGGTTTCGGTTCCAGAATTTCTAGTTCAAGGAGGGCTGTGGTGGGATCCCCAGAACTGCACTTTGGATAGCTGTCAGTAAGGCTTCTTTTGCTGGGTCTAGGACGCATGCTTGGAGTAGCTCTGCCCTAGGTGATTGTGGGAACCCATTGAAACCCCTTTTAATGTTCTTCATTTCACTTTAGCAGATGTTTATCCTGCCCCAAGTGTGTGTAAGGTGCTCTGGTAGGGGCTGGGGCTGGGAAAGATAACAATGAAACAGTAAGAAGTGGTTCCCATCTTCCCTGGCTTGGGATACAGAAGCTTGTGCTCTGCACCACTTCTTGGCATCCAGAGCACAGGCTCTTATGTAAACAAAAGCACTTTGTTTTTGAACGCAAATAAACTTCATGGTGCTGGTGAGCCCTGGGGCCTCGCATGTGGAACATTCTCAGAAATACCTGTTGTTGTTTATCTTATGTCAGGAGAAAAGTGGATTTACTGGCTCTGTGTGAAAAGGGAGGGGAGCCACTGAATTTTCTGCACCAGATACTTCATTTATGTTACTGCTTTTCTATGACGACAGTCCTATATAATTATTGTATAGATGGGGAAACTGAGGCTCAGAGAGTTTAAGAACTTGTCCACAAGGTAGCAACAGAAACCTGACTGGGAAGAGGCTGAGCTGAGAGCATCAGCTCCATGTGTGTTCTTTCTGGGAGCAGTGGTCTAGAAACTGGAATCCTTTAAAAAATACAGGTCCCCAGCCAGAGTCAGAAGCTCCGGAATTGGGGTTTGGGCATCTGCTCTTTTTTTTTTTTTTTTTTTTTTAAGGATTTTATTTATTTATTAGAGAGAGAGAGCGAGAGCATGGCACACACAGCAGGTGGAGTGGCAGAGGGAGAGGGAGGAGCCAAGTCCCTGCTGGGCAGGGAGCTCGATGATCCCAGGACCCTGAGATCATGACCTGAGCAGAATACAGACACTTAACCCACAGTCACCCAGGTACCCCTGGGCATCTGTTTTATTTATTTATTTATTTGTTTGTTTATTTGTTTATTTACTTATTACTGGTGTTCAATTTGCCAACATATAGAATAACACCCAGTGCTCATCCCATCAAATGCCCCCCTCAGTGCCCGTCACCCAGTCACCCCCACCCCCACCCACCTCCCTTTCTACCACCCCTTGTTCGTTTCCCAGAGTTAGGAGTCTCTCATGTTCTGTCTCCCTTTCTGATATTTCCCACTCATTTTTTCTCCTTTCCCCTATGATCCCTTTCACTATTTTTTATATTCCCCAGATGAATGAGACCATATAATGTTTGTCCTTCTCCGATTGACTTATTTCACTCAGCATAATACCCTCCAGTTCCATCCATGTCGAAGCAAATGGTGGATATTCATCGTTTCTAATGGCTGAGTAATATTCCATTGTATACATAGACCACATCTTCTTTATCCATTTATCTTTCGATGGACACCAAGGCTCCTTCTACAGTTTGGCTATTGTGGACATTGCTGCTAGAAACATCGGGGTGCAGGTGTCCCGGCGTTTCATTGCTTCTGTATCTTTGGGGTAAATCCCCAACAGTGCAATTGCTGGGTCATAGGGCAGGTCTATTTTTAACTCTTTGAGGAACCTCCACACAGTTTTCCAGAGTGGCTGCACCAGTTCACATTCCCACCAACAGTGCAAGAGGGTTCCCCTTTCTCCACATCCTCTCCAACATTTGTGGTTTCCTGCCTTGTTAATTTTCCCCATTCTCACTGGTGTGAGGTGGTATCTCATTGTGGTTTTGATTTGTATTTCCCTGATGGCCATGATGCGGAGCATTTTCTCATGTGCTTATTGGCCATGTCTATGTCTTCCTCTGTGAGATTTCTGTTCATGTCTTTTGGGCATCTGTTTTTAAAGCAAAACAAACCTCTCAGGGGTGAGTCAGATAATCAGGTTTGGAAGCCACCTGCAGTAGGACACATTTTGGAAAGTGAGGGAGGGGAGGTGGAGAGGGGAGAAAGAATGTGTGAGTGTAATAAGTTGTTTGCTAAATTGGGCATTCAGATATTCTTGGAGAGCAGATGTTTCCGATTTTTATTTCTGTTTACATCTACCCACCGATTTATAAAAATCAAAGACCTGGGGTTATTTGATTCTCTTTATTGGTGTATTTGTGTTGTAATTAGTGTGGATCTAAAAGTATTGGGGAAAGTCCTCATTTCTTCTAGGTGCATGGGGTTATGGGTCAGTCTGAATTTTAGTTCAGGGAACAGTTGTGGACTGGCTGCTGTCGGGGCCAAAGGGAGCTGGCTGGGCCTGTGTCCTCAGAGAAGGGACAATTGACTGTTCTGCTTTAAATCCATTTTCATACAGAAATGGGGGCTCAGTGTAAGCCAGATCTTCTGAGATCTCAGGAAAAGCAAGAAACCTGAATTTTTATAAGAAACCACCAATTTTAAGAGAGTTGGCAATAATTGTAAATTAAAAAAATTTAGGAGTCGATTTTAGGAGTCAAACGGAACCTCACTGAAGGGCTGATCTAGTTTCTATGCCAGTTTTCAGTATCTGGTCTCCCTTTGTGAGGCTTTAGTGGTGGCAGACGGTATGACCTGACTTTTTGTATAAAAATGCAATTTTATTGTAGACCAAATGTGAGGAGTACTGGCCCTCCAAGCAGGCTCAGGACTACGGGGACATAACTGTGGCAATGACATCAGAAGTTGTTCTTCCAGAGTGGACCATCAGAGACTTCACAGTGAAAAATGTAAGTAAGGGGCCGAGATGAATAGGTCTTAGATAAGAGGACCATATATTAAGTTTGGGGTGATGCTTTTTAGGTTGATATTAACCCATATGTTTTTTTTGTTTTTTGCATCAGAAAAAATTTTTTTGCTTTCTTCTTACAGGATGAAACTATCTACATACACTCGAAAGCAACCCTTAGCTTTACTTTCTTAAGAGGAATTTCATCTGTGTCTTTTTTTTCCTCATTGAACTGTAGTTGACACATTGTATTATATCAGTTTCAGGTGTACAACATAGTGAATGACCCAACAATTATATATACTTTACATAGTGCTCACCACAATAAGCGTAGTCACCATCTGTCACCATACGTTATTACAATATTATTGACTATATTCCCTATGCTGGACCTTTCATTGCCATGACTGATATATTTTATAAGTGGAATTTTGTATGTGTTAGTCTCCTTTACCTATTTCACACATCCCTTGACCCACTTCCCCTCTGGCAACCACCAGTTTGCCTTCTGCTTTTATCAGTCTGGTGTTTTTTTGTTTTGTTTTTTTTGTTGTTGTTATCATATGTTATTCCTGAATGAAATGAATCTTAAGAGCGTGGCTCAGCAGCAGTAACTGTTCCTTTTACACTTTCCTGTAACTTGTCTATAGAGTTTTTGTTACAAACCAAGCCCCTTTTGGATTAATTGGTTGCAGATATGACATCAGGAGTGGCAATTTGCAGTTGGGAGCAGTATCTGAGAGCAGTTACATTAATAGGATTTCTGGGCATATACACATGGCCTCACCCCCCAAAAGCTATGGAAAAAAAAATCCAATTACATGATGTAGGCACTGCAGGAAGACAGATTATGGCGTCCTTTTTCTTAAAGATGTTTAGAAATGGAGGCAATGAAGCCACATAGATATCTTTTGGTGGGTGTGTAAATTGGTATAACCCTTTGCAGTTTATATTAGAAGCATAAAAATGACCATTCTCCTTTGATCTGGTGGTTCCAAGTTTGAGACTCTATCTGAGAGAAAAAATCTGAAATATAGGACAAGGCGTATTACTCACAAAGAGGAATCTCAGCATTATTTATAATGGAGGGAAAACTTGGAGCTTGTTCAGATCTCTAGCTTTCAGAGAATAGATAACTAAACTATAGGTTATTTAGTCGGTGTATCATTATCTAGCTATTAGAAGTGATGGCTGTATAGACTGCATAATTACCATGGAGGAATGTGAGATTGCAGTTGAGTGAAACATACTAGGAGACAAAACTTTACGTATATTGCGAATAGTACACAAAAGCAAAGCCTGGGAGTAGATTCAGGGGAGTTGACTTTTATGGGGGGTTGGTGGGATAGGTTCTAGGTTATGAGAATTATCTTTGAGGATTCCATAAGTCATGGATATAGGGTAGCATATTAAGTATTAATTCTTTACTGATTGCCATGCCTCCAAGGTCCTGGCTTCAATTAAGCACATTCTGGACGTGCTGTCAAAGCTGTTATCACACACCGATGCTACTCATAGTGGTTGAGAAACCCTCATAATATACTTATTTCTATAGATTTCTCCTATTTTATTTTATTTTATTTATTTTTATTATTATTATTTTTTAGATTTCTCCTATTTTAAAGACAGGATTTTCCTCGGTTGCTTTCAGTACTTGGAATTCACCCTTGCAGAGGAGAGTGATAGGTGGAATTGCCCACGTCATTTAAACAAAATTACCATGACGGTTATCATTTTTGTTAGCTAAACTCCAGACTTCATTTGGGTTTCACATTTTTCCACTAAACGCTTTCCAGTTCCGGGACTGAATGAATCCAGGATACTACATGGCATTTAGTAAAATACTACCTTTTTTTTTTTTTTTAGACAACTTTTTAGTTACACAAAATGCATGAATATATTTTCCTTTTTAAAAAATACTACATTATTTATTTGAGAGAGAGGGAAAGGGAGCATGAGCAGGGAGAGGAGCAGAGGGAGAGGGAGAAACAGATTGCCCCGCTGAGCAGGGAACCTGATGCAAGGCTTTATCCCAGGACCCCGGATCATGACCTGAGCTGAAGGCAGATGCTTAACCAACTGAGCCACCCGGGCACCCCTATATTTTCCTTTTCAAAAGTAAGAACACAGCAGATAGAACTGAAAGTTTCTACCTCCTACCACTAACCTGAGCCCCCTTGCCCCTCTGAAGAGATAATGCTGAAAAGTCTGACCTCCCCCAGCCCCTTCCTCTCCGGTTATCTGTCATAGCTACTTTCCTTCTTTGGTTGAATACTTTTGGTTACTTTTGTGAATGTCACCTTTGTGTGTGTGAGACTTCATTGTCCCCTCTCTCTCACTGCCTTTTTTCTCTACTCATCTCCATATTTTGAACAATGTGTGTGAATGCACTGCTTTTTAACATATATATGTTAACAAAATAAGCTTCAAAAGTTAGCTCTCATAAAGGAGATGGAAATGCCTACAGTCCAGATGTAGGTAGAAGGCCGAGGTCAGTGCTCAGGGGTGGGCATAATGAACCTAGTAAATCGGGACAGGGATGGTCCAGCCTGGGTGGAATTCTCATAATAAAAAAGTACATGCTTTGGTTTGTAGTAGGAAACCAGTCTGTGTCAAAACTAATTCTGTTATAACAAGATCCACTTCCTATTGTCTGTCTGATGTTGAAATAGATGTGTTTTTTGGAGAATGGGTGGCGGTGGTGGTGGGGGGAGTCTTTTCTCAAACTCCTACAATTCTAAATATTTCCTTAGTGCTCATGAGTTACCTGCTGTTTTATAAGACTCCAGAAGGCATGTGGATTGTGAGACAGTTCTTGCCCCAAGGTTCTGATTATCAGAGTTGTATTGGTGTAATATATTTTTGGTTCTCTGGTTGACGACATTCCCAGGTGGGCTCAGGGAACGGCTTCAGGAGCTCTAAGGAGGTGTAGGTATAATAAGCCGGTGAGGGCATTACTGGCAGGCCCCTGTAAGTGAGAAGGGAAGATCTGAACTTGGGATCAGAGGATGAGGCACTTGTGCTTCATCTGAGCTGCATGTGGGGAGTCATTTCACTTGTCAGAATCTTTTTATTTTTTAAAGATTTTATTTATTTATTCATGAAACACACACACAGACAGGCAGAGACATAGGCAAAGGGAGAAGCAGGCTCCCCACAAGAAGCTTGAGCAGGACTTGATCCCAGGACCCTGGGATCATGCTCTGAGCCAAAGGCAGATGCTCAACTGCTGAGCCACCCAGGCATCCCTCTTGTCGGAATCTTTAAAGGAGGATGATAAACCCTTCTTCTTGGGCACATTGTGGGATTTTATGAGCATGCCAACATCTGTAAAGCACTTTATCAGCTGTTGTACCGATGTGAAATTGTACTTTTTAGTCGTAACCACTCCTGTTTAGATGCCGGTCAGCCAGCCCATGTAGCTCGGCATCCAGGTACTGCTCCATTTCACTTGGCCTTCTCTATGACTAACCTCTTTTCTTGGCTTTTAGATTCAGACAAGTGAGAGTCACCCCCTGCGACAGTTCCATTTCACCTCCTGGCCAGACCATGGTGTTCCGGACACCACTGACCTGCTCATCAACTTCCGGTACCTTGTTCGTGACTACATGAAGCAGAGTCCCCCCGAGTCACCCATTCTGGTTCATTGCAGGTATACAGATGGCACTCCGTGTGTGACGGTTTCCAAATGTCATTGTAAATGTGGACAATTTAGAGAAGCAAGGCCTAAGAGGGAATGCAATAAGCATTTGAAAATTCAAGAAAGTTTTGGATAAGGGACCGTGGACTTATACCCCAGTCCCTGAGACTTTAGAACAGGGATTGGCAAACTATAACCCAAGGGCCAGATCTAGTAGCTTGCTTGTAGTTTTTTAAAACTATAGTGTATTCCAATTTAATATTAATAAATATTTATAAAATATTTCAGCCTTACAAAAAGATAGGGAGTAATAATCTAATAAAGTATATATATATGAGTTCATGTATGTTTTTTTTTTTGCTAATAATATCTTACACATATAAAGTCTCTACTTATCAGTCTCCTTGTTATACAGTTAAACATGGTCTTAGAGTTGATCTGAATCATTCCTTTGCATGCTTTCATATTTCATTTCATATATATCTATGGTTTTATATAGCTTTAAGCTTTTACCAGATTTTGTGACGTAGACATCATTCTGCAACCTGCTTTCTTCATTTAGCATTTTGGTTTGTTATTTAACAAAGTTGGAGCACAGAGTTCTAGTTCATTTTATTCATTTATTAACGAATTCTTTTTCTGGCACACAAAAACTGTATGTAAGTTAGTGTATACTAGTTTATGAGTTTGGAGGTCTAACCTGTGAAACCCTCACCACAATCGCTTTGGCTGCCTATTTTTGTAAATAAGGTTTTTTTATTGGAACAGAGTGATGCCCATTTCTTTACATATTGTCTATAGCTACTTCCATGTTATAATGGCAGAAAGAGACCATTTTGTCTGCAAAGCCAAAGATATTTATTATCTGGTCCATTATAGAAAAAGTTTGCCACCCCCTTGCCCCCACTCTAGAACAATAAGACCCTAGCTTTAAGCTAAAGACATTAATTTAGGACAGAAGAAAGGAGGGGCTTAGTGGCCCTCTGGGGAATAAGTTGATGAAATTTGCCATCCTAGGTTATGGTGGTAACTTGAATGAGACTGAGATTCAGGAAGCTCTGGGAGGAGATTTTTTTATGGTAATTTGATTCAAAATGACTTGCTGAGGTTTCAGTTGAGCAAATGGTTACTGATCCTGGGCATTGATAGTGGAGGACAGCAAGATATATGTACAAATTGGGGACATTTGAGAGTTTTATGTTAGAGGTAACCCATGGTGATATGCCCTTTTCTTTTTTTCTTCAGTGCTGGGGTTGGAAGGACAGGCACATTCATTGCCATTGATCGTCTTATCTACCAGATAGAGATTGAGAACACGGTGGATGTGTATGGGATTGTGTATGACCTTCGAATGCACAGGCCTTTAATGGTGCAAACAGAGGTGAGGCCAAGCTCTGTGTTTGGCAGACTGCTTTTTTCAATCCTTTTTTTTTTTTTTTTTAAAGATTGCATCATGTCACATACTTGGGTTAAAACATTTCACCTTTCTATAGCTTTCTGGCTCTGGCCTGTGAAGTAACACTGGACTTCTTTAAGATCCTTAACTGATGTGAGATTGAATGATCTGATACAGAGAGGTGGTGATACTGATAGCAGCAATGGAACTGTGCAAACCAAGATAATTTCAGGATTCCTTACCTTGTGGCCACTAACTCATCAAATAGTCTTAGCAATTCTCTGAACTTTGGCTTCTGGGTTTCAAAATCATAAAACTAGCATTATCATGCTTTGTTTCTAAGAAGGCCTGACCATCCTTAAAATAAGCTCATGAATGGACTTATCAGATGTTAATGATGTGAATGAAATGGCATAATGTCACCATGTTAATATGGCTGTGTATCCTCATCCAACCATGCAGATGTTACACAGCGTCAATTATCATAGCTACAGGGGGATGGCTGGCCAATTGAGAAGATTAATGTTTAATATCTACAATGTCAGTTGGGTAAGACCATTGAATTCGGCTTTCCCTGAAATGTTCCTTGATAAATATTGTTTTTGAGTCATGTTCTCAACAACTATATTGGGAAATAGCCTTCCTGGATGCTGTAGGGGTGAATGTGCCTTGACAGAACGAGAGCAGAATATTTATTTTGTATCAGGCTGTCACCCTGTACCAATTTAGAACTCCATGAATATGTGTTGTGTTTTTGAGTCTAGCAGGGAATGTGCTGGAGGCCTGGGTACATTGTGTGCTTTGGGGTGAGTGGCACGTTTGTAGAAGAAAGAATGGAATTCGCTTGTGTGTTGGTCGGAAGAAAGATTTTCTTTTTTCTGCTCTAATTATGGAGAGTAGGACTCTATCTTTTATCCCCTTTTGAGAAACACAGAAATCTTACATCTGCCTACAAAATCTTTTCTTGTTTCTTTTTCTTTCTTTTTTTTTTTTTGGTAGTTTGAAAACGTAAACTTGTTCATCTTTTTTATTTTTAAACATTTTTTTTAGAGAAAGAGAGTGTGTGTGAACCGGAGCTGGTGTGGGTGGGGTTTGGGGTAGGGGCAGAAAGAATCCTAACTAAGCAGGCTCCATGCCTACCCTGGAGCCCCACACAGGCTTGATCTCACCACCCTGAGATCATGACCCACGCCGAAATCAAGAGTCAGATTCCTTAACCGATTGAGGTACCCAGGTGCCCCCAAAAATGTGTTCATCTTAAAACACCTGATAAAAGAGGATATATATATATATATATATATATATATATATATATTTTTCTTTATTACTTTTTCTTCCCCAATCCTATTCCCTAGAGGTAGCCAATGCTTACAGTTTGTATATATCATTATAGGTTTAGTTACATCTATAGAAAACACATGTACACATATAGAGTTTTTTTTTTTTATGGCTAATGCTTTTTAAAAAAATCTGAGTTGACATACAATGTTACTTTAGTTTCAGGGGTACAACATAATGATTCAACAAGTCTATGTTATGTTATGCTCACCACAAGTGTAGCTGTCATTTATTAACCTACAAAGCTGTTATAGTACCATTGATTATATTCTCTATGCTTTCATTGTCATGGCTTATTCATCCCATAATTGGAAGCTTGTGCCTCTCACTCCCTTTCCCCCCATTTTGCCCTCCCACCCCCCCAGCAATCACCAGTTCTCTGTATTTAGGGGTCTGTTTCTGCTTTTTGTTTGTTCATTTTGATTTTTAGATTCTATGTGTAAGTGAAATCATATGACATTTGTCTTTCTTTGTCTGACTTCACTTAGCATAATACCCTTTAGATCCACCCATGTTGTCACAAATGGCAAGATTTCATTCTTTTTGATAGCTGAGTAACATCCCATTGGAGATACACACTATAGCTCCTTTATCCGTTCATCTGTCAGTGGACACTTAGGTTGCTTCCATATCTTGGCTACTGCAAATTGTACTGCAGTAAACAGTAGGGCGCATCTGTCTTTTTAATTTTTTTAAAAGTTTTATTTCTTTATTCATGAGAAACACACAGAGAGAGGCAGAGACATAGGCAGAGAGAGAAGCAGGCTCCATGCAGGGAGCCTGAAGTGGGACTCGATCCCAGGACTCCCAGGATCACGCCCTGGGCTGAAGACAGACACTCAACTGCTGAGCCACCCAGGCATCTCCAATATCTGTCTTTTTAAATTAGTGTTTTTATTTTCTTTGGGTAAATACCCAGGAGTGGAATTACTGGGTCATAATGGTATTTCTATTTTTAATTTCTTTGAGGAACCTCCCTACTGTTTTCTACAGTGACTGCACCAATTTACATTCCTATCAATAGTGCACGAGTGTTCCCTTTTCTTCACACCCTTGCCAACACTTGAGTAGGGTTTTGTCTTTTTTTTCCTGCCATTCTGATAGGTGTAAGGTGATATCTTATTATGCTTTTGATTTGTATTTCCTGGATGATGAGCGATATTGAGCATCTTTTCATGTGTCTGTTGGCCATTTGTACAGCTTCTTTGCAAAAATGTCTATTCAGGTCCTTTGCCCAATTTCTAATCAGATTTTTTTTACATTGAATTGTGTAGCTTCTTTATATATTTTGGATATTAACAAATGGAGTATTTTTAAAAAATTGGATCCTATTTTATATATAATGCTGCCCCATGATTTTTTTTCCCTCTTATGTCATCATGGGTATCTTGTTTTCTCTTTTGCCATCATGGATACCTCTTCTTACTCTTTCTCTTTTTAATGGCTACCTGAGGATTCTGACAAGCTTGCCTGAGGGTTGTCCCTACCTCTCTACCCCGCTTATCCCCTTCAACCCTTCCCCTCTGTTGAGAATCACAGTTTACTCCTTATACTGCACCTGCTAGCTGAACAGGAAAATCTTGTTGACCTTTTTCTTGTTTGAATGTACATGTGCATTATTTCCTCCACATTCATTGTCTTTGCTCTTCCCCAAGATTCTGGGACTCCTCCTTGGGGAGGGGAGGTGTGGGGACTGTGTCCCTCTAGTTAAGAATGATTGATGATGAGAATCTTGCTCTCTGTGGTTTCAGATTTCATCAGAATATGGCAGCCTCTTGATAAATGTGAACTTGAAGTGTTCACTGTGGGGGTTGGTGATAATCTGAAAAGAACCTTGGATGCTGATAATCTCTGGGACCTCTGCTCATTTGCTTTCTCTTTTTACTCTTTTAATAGGACCAGTATGTTTTCCTCAACCAGTGTGTTTTGGATATTATCAGATCCCAGAAGGACTCAAAAGTAGATCTCATCTACCAGAACACAACCGCAATGACAATCTATGAAAACCTTGCACCTGTGACTGCTTTTGGAAAGACAAATGGTTACATCGCCTAATTCCAAAGCCAAACCTTTCTGGAGTTACCCAGACTGTCACACCCACAGCAAAGGAAAATGCCCCGATGTGGACATGTTTTTATATGTCTAATATCTTAATTCTTTGTTCTGTTTTGTTAGAACTAATTTGAGGGTGTGAAGCTGCACATGTAAAACATGACATGAGAAGTTGGGGCTGTCAGGGGCTGTGGATGGGTGGTGAGCTAATCAACTACATTCCTGATTACCAATGGGATGAGTTCACTTTTTGTTTTTTTTTTTTCCTTAAGAATTACGGAACACCAGGAAAAGTGAGCTATGATTTTTTGTTTTCCTTTTTCAAAACAGATTCTTTTTAAAAAAGACTATTTTATATGATTCACATGCTAAAGCCAGGATTGTGTTGGGTTGAATATATTTTAAGTATCAGAGGTCTATTTTTACCTACTGTATCTTGGAATCTAGCCGATGGAAAATACATAATTGTGGATGATTATCATGTAGGGAGGGGTACATGGTGCCTCTTCTGCCTGGGTTTTCTATTTGAACATGTGCCTTTTCTGAATTATGCTTCCACAGGCAAAACTCAGTAGATATCTCTATTTTTGTATTGAATCTCATAATTGGAATATACGGAATATTTAAACAGTAGTTTAGGATTCAAGGTTGAGCCTTCTCAGTAACATTCCTGTTCTCATTTGACTAGAGGAGGCCTCCCCCGACCCTTCCACATCCCTTCTCCCCTGTTTTGTGCTCTATTCTTTCTTCTCTTTTCCCTCCCACTTTTCCCCAAAGACACTTCTGTTGGCCACATTTTCAGCCCATTGGTTGAGTGAGAGTGGAAACCAAGTATCACCTTGAGAATTTCTAGGGTGGTGGGGAGCGGGGAGCAGAGGAACCCTACAGTGACATAATCTCCTTTTCTCATCCCTGTTTTATCCTTTCTCTTGTTTCTGTATTTGGTAAGAAGGATTATTTAAAGGTGCAATATGTGACTTAGTGATTCATGATGCTCTAGGTTTTTAGTAATGTTTTACTCAGGTTGGCATTTTATGTGTATCTGTGCGTCCGTGTATATGTGTGTGTGTGTTTAAAAGCGTGGCAATCTGTGAACACTTCAGTGTGAAAACAGTGTCAGATGAATCCCTCCTCCCTCAAAGTCCACTGGCTTTAGTCTATCTGCAGTGACACACATCCGTATCTACTGTATATATATATACTAAACTCTTAAAACAGTCATTCCTTTGAATTGAGGTGTACAAAGTTTTGAATTTGTATCAAAGATGTAATTATTTTTAAAACCTCTTTTCACTATACTGCTGCTGTAATGACTTTGATTTTTTTTTAATGTAGATTAATTTTTTTTTTTGCTTCAGGTGTGTATCCACCAAGAATTTCAGAATTTACGTGGATTTATTTTATTGGTACATAATCTGTAAACTTCTCAAGGCATTAACATGAAAGGATTTGTTTCTTTTTATTTTATATTGTGGCTCAGGTTATATTTTGAAGAAATTTTGAGTTTATCCTCCTATAGGCAATGAAGGATCTAAGGTCTGATGAAGGAATCAACCAAGTCCCTGGAATCCTGTGGCCATTTTCCACAGTAATAAATCCTGCTGTAAACTTAGGACAGTTGTGTCCTAGTGAAGATGGGAGCAGGGTCTTCTCCGGGTGCCCTGGTCACTGTTCACCTGGGGAAGCCTGTCTCCTGACCCTGCCATGTTCCTCAGTATGCTGGCACTTTGAGAACTGACCGGACATGTGAGTGGGTTATGAAGGGTGAACCACAATGTACTGGAAGCCCTTGATTTGGTTCAGAGGTTTAGTGCTTGTACGTCTTTTGTCCCCCTTTCCCCTTTGAGGTACTGAAAGGATTGAAAAGGCGAGGTGGCGGTGGTGTCGTGTCTGGGGAGAACTCACTTCCCACATAGAAATTGCACTTTTTTGCCGAATCCTTTGCTCTTTTTCGTGACAAACAGTTCACTCAGCATCAGGCCCTTAAAGGAATGGGTTGTACAGGCCTGGGCGGGCCCTCCTGACTCCTTTAGTGGGGCTTTTGGCTCTTTAGGTCTGCATCAGGGAAGCCACGCCATCCCAGGCTGCTGAGCGAAGCTGGGTTTGGGCCAATTGCTTGCAAACCTCCACGCTGGTCTGGCCCTCGGTGCACACAGGTCTCAGAGAGTTCCATGATTGCATTCGGAGGCCCCTACCCAGGCAGGCAGCAGTTCTGTGGGTCACACCCCTCTCCACTTCAGTTGTTGGGAAGCCACTGGGATGGGTGTGAAGGCATCAAGTCCAACAAAGATGCTCTGCCAAGTGTTGCCTATATCCCTTCCATGGAGAAATCGGAGGGAGGGACTTGGCTCTAAAAATGCCTTTAAAAGGTTGAAGCAATGGTAATTATAAACATATTGTATAAAAACACACAGAAAAACCCCCCAGAAACCCTCCTCCCTTCTGCATGATACGGGTTTGGGAAATGGGCAGCAGCCTCAGCAAGCTCACTCTCAATACCATTCCTAACCCTGGGAAGAAGGCTTGTGGGGAGAGGTCTGGATTCCACATGGCAGGTCACACGAAGGTCACGATGCTTCTCTGCATCCTGAAGAGGGCTGGGTTTGGGGCCGGTGGGGGTGGTGAGGGTATTTATAGCACAGTGATTGAAAAGGGAAGATAATTCTGTAAATATATAGGACACATGGGCTGGGGTTTGGCCGTAGAAAAGAGAAGGTGCTTTTGAGCTCCTGCCCTAAAGCCTCCCAGGAACAGTGAACTAAAATTTGAGGAGTCCAGTGGAGATGCGGAGATGGTGTGATCATCCCTGCTTTACTATTTGCCAGTTGCACACTGAAAAAAAAAAAAACAGCCCGAGTGGGATTAGTTATTAGTGAAAAGTTGGTGGTCAGTTGTTTGGGGGAATTGGGTCATTGGTACCTTCTCCCAAGGGCAAGGATGTTTGCCTCCAAAGGTAAACCCAATGACACTTGGCACCAGTGGAAAATGTCATTTGGGGGTCTGTTCCCTGTGGGCGTGTAGTGACCTCTGGCTGGACTTTTGGCCTATTTGACTGCACTGGATTTGGGCTTCATAGACTCAGAGGCTCCTGGGGGTTGGGGGCCAACTATGCAGCTGATTCACTTGCTTTTCATCTGAGATGAAAAAGCCAGATTTTCTTCTGCAGTGCTGGGTTGTGCTTAGTGAGCTAAACGCGTCTTGGCGACTAATGTTGATTTGCCTCAAAAGTCCAAGTTCTGAGTTTTCAGACTGTGTAGCCGTCAAGTGTTTGACATACTGTAGCTTTTTTCCCTTGGGGGCACATATGAACAGGATGTGTTGATATGGACTCTAAAACTGTAATTTTCTTGTAACTATTTTGGAATGATGCATATTTCTAATGTTTGTTATACTTGTACAGAGTATTGCTGTTGGTTGCTTTTTTTTTTTTTTAAGGAAAAAAATGGCCTGAAAAAAATTTTTTTAAAAAGACTCACAAATACCAAATATAAAAAATGTCAACATGTTGTGCCTTTGTTTCTTACCCCCCCTCCAATTTTTACTCTATGTCCACCCCATTTCATTTATGAAGCAGTGTCTTGGCCTGCGTGTAACTGGGGAATCCCAGTGTCCCTTGGGGATTTTCTACCTGTGTTAGTTTGCCCGGGGGCTGCCACAACGAAGTGCCACAGACCAAGAAGCTTAAACAACAGATTTTTATTCTCTCACAGTTCTAGAGGCCAGAAGTCCAAGAAGGTGCTGGCAGGTTGGTGTCTTCTGAGGCCTCTCTCCTTGGCTTGCAGATGGCCACCATCTCTCTTTGTCTTCACACGGTCTTCCCTCTGTGCGTGTCTGTGTCCTAATCCTCTTTGTATCAATTGGGACACTTCATAAAGGATTATGGTTCACTTGAACAACTTAATTTTTACTGTAATTACCTCTTTAAAGACTCTATCTCCAAATACATTCTGAGGTGCTGGGGTCAAGAGTTTAACATATGAATTTGGGGGAGACAGAAGTTGGCCACAACACACATCCACGGAGACTTAAGAGGAGACTTTGGAAGAAGCGAGTGTGCATTAAGATGTGGCTGCGTGTGCTCTCATGGGCCAACAGATGGACAGACACTCCACTGCTGCCACTTGGTGGCAGCCTGCGTGCCCAGGACTTTTAGAGGATTTTTTGGTGATTGATTTGGTGAATCCCAGAATGGCTGGGATACTTACTGTAGCAATTTGGACAGGTTTTATTTCGAGGTCCACCATACACCAGCCTCTGTCCCTCAGTGCCTAAGGGTTCACCCGGGAACAACAGGAGCTTACATTCCGATGGGGGGACACAGACCAATAACAGGGATATAAAATTTTTAGTGTGTGAGGTGGTGAAAAATATAAAGAAGCAGCATTTCATGCCCTGATGCACCAACTCGTGGCTTTCACACGATAAGCACTGCACATAACCTCTGCCAAGGAGAAGGCTTTCTGCCATGCGCTGGCCACGCGCCCCCACGTCCCCACATGCACCCCCCGCGCTTCCCATCCCCCCTGCCCCCCACGTCCCCTCATGCTCTCACGCTGCCCCCATGTCCCCTCACGTGCCCCCCACGCTCCCCCCACGTCCCCCCGAGCCCCCGCGCCCCTCCGGTTCCCCCCCCGTGTCCCCCACGCTCCCCTCTGCGTCCCCCACGCGTGTCCCCCCCGCACCCTCCCCCCACGCGTGTCCCCCCGCATCCCCACGCGTGTCCCCCCGCGTCCCCCACGCGTGTCCCCCCGCGCCCTCCACGTCCCCCCCCGCGTGCCCCCCGCGCCCCCCGCGCCCCCGCCTGCGGGGAGGATGGAGACAGTTCCCAAAGCCCAGGAGCAGGCGCCCGAGGGGCCGCGGAAGCCCCGGAAGGCCTCCCGGGAAGCGCAGGTGTGCGGCAGACACCGAGGAACCCACGGAATGCGGGGGGAGCCCTAAAGGCCCAGGTAAGAGGGGTCCAGGAGAAGCAAGGGCGCTGGGTTTGAGCGGAGTCTTGGGGCTGCTGGGCCGGAAACCACAGGCGTCAGGCGGGGGGGCGCGGCCGAGCCTGGAGGGGCCGCGCTGGGGCCCCCGCGTGCAGGTGCACAGACCTACACGTTATCCCCGGAGCCACAGGCACAGACACGCGCACCACGGACCCTCAGTATCTTCTCCGGGTGGAAACTGCACTGTGGTCACGTGGCGCCCCGGGGGCTGCAGGGCAGGTCCCCCCAGACACTCGGCTGGCTAATGGGAGCGTGACGGGGGGTGGAATTTACCACCCAGAACGGGGCGCATACAGCCCCGCAGTGGGAGACCCGATCCCCGCCGGCAGGCGCCACTAGGTTCTCAGCAGTTGTGGGTCCTGGGGGGCTCCCCTTGGGCTCTTCCAGGACCTTGCCTTGCCCACGGTGCTCGCTCTCTCCCCCACACCCCATCCTCCTCACCTCTCCCGGCTCTCTGGAGGCTAGAATGCTGGCCTGCTTGCCAAGTGCAACATAACCAGTGACATTTCCAGCACATTCCTGAGCTGTTTACTGTGATGCTGTGTGAACGAAGGTCCATTTTCCAGGCGTGGTACCCCTGGTGTGTCCAGATCTGCCGGAGGCCACGGCTGTAACTACTTTCTTCATTAGGCAAAAGACACAGATCTGGAGCGTACTGCAATGTAATCATTCCTGGTTGAGGTTAGAAAGTATTTGGCTTAAAAAAAAGATGCCTCCAGACGGATGTGTGGTGGTATAAAGCATGGTGCAGGTCCAAGTTTGGAGGCCTGAGCGTTAGTTCTTCCCCTCCCCAAATGGACCAGGTGGAAATCACAAGCCTTCCTGCTGTGGATAGGCATTAGGTGGCAGAAAGCTAAAGTTTGCCCGGAGTGTCAGGCGTGGAGTGTCTGGGGCCTGTTGAATGCACATCCCTTGTGCCTGAGCAGAGATGGGTGTGGGTTGATGTCTTCTTGTTAAAGCTGAGGAAGTTTAAAGACTCAGGCCCCTCAAGGGCATCTTTCCAAGGGTGTTTTGAGCCTAATGTCATCTGGCCTTCACACCCTTGACTGGGAAGTTTCTAGGCCTATGCTTATGTCTCAGACTCTGCCTCTCAGCAAAGAGGGCGCTTGAGGGTAAGTTTAGTAGAAAAAGAGATGACATTTCAATTTTTTGCACGTATGAGTGTGTTTATAATTTTGATGCTGTAACAGCATATTTCCTGGCATATAGGAAATATCCAATAAGTGGTAGCTATTCATTTATCAACTTAGATTTGTATTGATCATCTACTATGGGCTGTTGGTGGGCCCTGGGTATGTACATTTGTGAACACAACAGACATGATCATTGCTCTGGTGGAATTTTAGGGCCTATTGAAGAGACAGGGAATTTATTATTTTATTTTATTTATTCTATTTTTAAAAAACATTTTATTTATTCATGAGAGACACACAGAGAGAAGCAGAGACACAGGCGGAGGGAGAAGCAGGCTCCCTGTGGAGAGCCCAATGGGGGACTTGATCCCAGGACTCCAGGACCCTAGGATCATGACCTGAGCTGAAGGCAGACGCCCAACCACTGAGCCACCCAGGTGCTCCAAGGTAGGAAATTTAGAAAGAATTACACCTACTTGCTGACACATTGAGTGAGAAAGGATTGGAGGGAGGGGCATGGTGTGCCAAGGTCCTGAGGCAGGAATACATTTGGTACTTTGAAGAGTGATCAACTGAAGAGTGTTCAATTTCTTTTTTTTTTTAAGTTTTAATTTTAATTTCAATTAGTTAACATACAATGTTATAAATTTCAGGTGTACAATATTCTAATCCATACATCGCCCTGGGCTCATCAAAACGAGTGCATGCCTTAATACCCATCATCTTAAAATAGTCCATTTCTTAAGCACACAATTATAAGCAGAGCCCCTGTTTATAATTGTCTTCACACTATTATACTTCACTCTATTATAAATGTCTATCACACTAGAGAAAATAGGATTTGCCTACAGCTCTATTCCAGAGGCCTTCACTAAGGATTATGATACAGTTCGGCCTCCTAGGCTATCTGCTCAGAGACAACATTTGGGGATGGAGGAATGCACCCATAGTCTTCATGCCTTGATTCAGGCCAAGGTTGTCCCCAAACATTTCTGCATACACTGCATACACTGTTGGTTTGGGGGAGGCAGGAGGATGCAGGAAACCTTCATATTCTGCTCCTGACTTAAAAAAACAAAAACAAAAACAGGCTAACATGCCAAAATGGTCCCACATTTAAGTGTTTTCTGCTCCTAGCACTTAGTTTGATAAAGATTACTCAGGTATAGCCAAGAAACTGAGGTGTCATTGGAAATAAACCTCAGATAATCACCTGTGCTCTTACGTAAACTTTGAGAAAAGCAATTTGTAGAACTCTAAGTAGGGAATAATCACGTTTAAAAAGTAGATAAATGGGTAGTTCAGTGGTTGAGCATCTGCCTTTGGCTCATGGCGTGATCCCGGAGTCCTGGGATGGAGGCTTCCTGCACGGAGCCTGCTTTTCCCTCTCTCTCTCTCTCTCTGTCTCTCTCTCTCTGTCTCTCATGAATAAATAAATAAAATATTTTAAAAAGTAGATAAATGCATAGAAGAAAGGCAACTCCAGAATAATGGGATTATGAGTGGCTTTTGTTTTTATTTTTACTTGTCTACATTTTCTTTTTCTTTTTTCGTCTACATTTTCTGATGTCTCTCAATGACTACTCAACTAATTAAAACCTAATATCTTTTTCTCCTTAATGAAAAAAAATAAGCTCTAACATACTTTAAAATATATTTGTCAAGTTTTACAAGGTTCTTTAAAATGAATGTGAACCCAAGGCTCTTTTTTGAGTACTTCCTGCCACTCGCAGTTCATTAAAAAAGAAAGTTAGGGTTTTTGGACAGTAGGTTCTGAGCGGTAAAGCTGGAGGAAACAGGGGACAGTCACCTCCTTGCTCCTGGCTGAGAGTTGGTGGGCCAGGGTGGAGGGCAAGGTGGCATCTGGGAGGTAGGAGGAGGGGAGGCAGGGTTAGTCCCTGCTCTCAAAATTTCTCACAGCCCATCTATCCCTTTTGGGGTTTCACAGCTGTCTTTTGGGGCTGGAAATGGACGATCTCTGGGATTTCTGAAGGAAAATATGAGATTTTAGGCTTTTCGAGTTACATCCCATAAAAGTCACTTTCTTGAAGGCAGGTCAATCCTCCAGACCCCAAAGTTGAGAAACATGGGCAGGGGTGGCCGTTTCGGACATGGCCACTAGATGGCGCCAGAGGACCGGGCCGGGGAAACTATCCTTGGGAGGGCGAGGGAGGGAAACAGGTTGGCGAAAGGAACTCGAAGGCGGAGAGGGGATGCCTAAAATCAGCAACAGGGTTGAAGGGCCCTTGCTAGCACTTGGTAGCTTTTTATCCCTATAATTTAGTATACAGTATGTTCATGGAAAAAACTTGAGGAAATTTAGATAAGAAAAAGAAGGGAAAAAGAAAAATCCCACATGGTCTCCAACCAAGATCCTGGTGATTCTTGCTCCCCAGTGCCCACCCCTCCCTGGTCCTCTTCTGCATTGCACCAGGGCAGTCTGTGTGACCAAGAAAATGCAGCTGAAGTGGTGGTGTGTTCCTCCTTAGATTAGGTCAGAAACATCTCTAATGCTTCTCTTTTTCTCTCAGGAGCAGCCGGTGACAGGCTAATGTGCTCAGGACCTGAACCTCTTGCCAAAAGACAGACAGGTGGTCTTGGAAGCAGATTGTCCAGCTCTAGTCAAACCTTCAGATGATCGCAGCCCTGGCGTACAGCCTGACTGGAGTCCCCCAGAGGGACCTTGAGCCACACAGTCCAGCTAAGCCATTCCCAGGTTCCCGATTCTCAGAAATGGCTTTAAGCTTTGGAGTCAGATGGACCCGGTCTGTGGCCTCACTGACCACCTGCTAGCTGTGATCCTGCAGGCAAGCCCCTTCACTTCTTTGGACCTCCAGTTCTTTGTGAGAATAATAGCACTTACTCATAATGCTGCGTAATATCACAGCGTTTACTCATAGCTTTAAATGAGATGATATGTGCAAAAATTGAAGATTAACTGCTAGCTGCTTCTCTATTTAGGCAGAGCAGGAAGTTTCCTTGGAGCAGGTGTTTTTATTCTGAGAAGTTAAGTGCCCTGCTTAGTAATGCGGATATAGTAAGTGTGGCGACCTATTATTGTGATGTTTTTCCTGAGGCAAAGTAAAAAGTGCCTCTCCTCTTGGTATGCACAATTTTCATCCAGAGCAAGGGGCTTTCTGGGCAGGAAGGGCTGAAATCCCCCACTTTTGGTCTCTAAGATTTGCAGGTAAGGACACCTATTTTGCTGGTTCGTGGTAACATTGACCATGACCCATCAGCATAAATGAACATTAAAAGCCCCAAGAGGGAGCCTTCTGTGAGGGACTGGTGTTGGTGATTGCAGGTTCATTCAGCACCATGAGGCTTGATTTGGTAGAGCATGTCCCTGGGCCTGGAAGCCCCTCTGGATCCAACCATACTGGACCACTGTGTTTTGGGGAGCAATAGCTGAGCATGTAAGCGTGAACAAAGAGAACTATGACCTTGGGGCTCACCTACGGAGTCTAACCATGGCATAGCAGAGGTCTAGACCTGGGCAGTAGACCCACACCCATCTGATTACGCAGGACCAATTACATGGCAATGACCAAAGAGCCTAGTCAGATTTTTAATTCCTCTCTTCCCACATGGTCTTTGGCAAAAGGAGTCCCTTGAGCTGAGAGTTCCTCAGAAGTTCTTGGACAATTTGGGATGGAGAAGGCGTTCAGCATTGTATGGGAGATAGTGGACTTCTGTTAATCAGGCAGGTGTAGCCTTGAGCCATTAGTTGGGTCAATAAAAAATGTGATTTAATCTGTGTTACCGAGATGGTGATATAGATCCTATACGGATTGTATGGGTAAACTAACTGCTGTTGTAATAAATGAGGCCTGGATCTCAGTGGCTTAAGAGCCATGTCACAGTCTAATGTGGCTGGCACTATTCAAGGACCCAAGCTGGTACATGTTCCATCCCCTTGAACCCAAACATCTTAAGGTCATTCGGAGTGTCACCTTCTAGCTGGCAGACAAGAAAGAGAAAGTAGAGGACAGAGTGTATGGGGTTTCTATGGGCCAGGTTTGGAAATGACATATATCACTTTCACCCACATTCCTCTGACAGGAAACAGCATTTGGCTGTGTACCCAGGAAGCAGAGGAGAAACTGAGGCTATCGGTGAGCACTGACGTTCTGTGCTATATTGGTCAAGCCAGTGGAGAAAGTGCTTAGCACAGTGCCTGGCACCTAGCAAGGATTCCATAAATGGTGGTATCCTCCGCCCTTCCCGAGATCTCTGGGGAAGGAGCAGATGAGAAAGAAATGGGCTCAGTCCTCCTGCATTGACGTGGCAACCCACTTGCTTCCTAAAGTCTTGTTTCGTCGATCTAACAGAGGTACTGGGAGGTGTTTAGTCCTGTCTGGGTGCACAGTATGGTTACAGGAAGAGTCTGGAACTGCAAGCCCTGGCTCATCAGCGTTCTCACAGCCTCCAATCATGCCTTTAATTACTTACCAATACTTACCGACCGCTCCCGGGACCTCAAAGAGGTTAAAGAATTCTCAGCTCTGAAGAACCCCCGAGGGCTGACATTAATTTGCTTCTTTGCAAACTTTTCCTAACTCTTTGCCTCAGCTCCTTGGAGTATAATTAGTTGCCAAAGGCTGTCATCGTGCCAAAGGGCTGGGTGTGGGCCACGGAAAGCAGGGACTGATCATTGATGGCACAGAACAGAGAACTAATTGGTTCTTTTTCTTCCCTTGATGATGATTGTAGCAGCAGAGAACTTTTTCTGCTAAATGCGGAGAGGCCGATACTTAAGTTGTGAAGAGTTAATGAAAACAACTGAGAATACATGGATTCGAACAACAAGCTATTATTATTTTTACATCTATAGTGTGTTCTCACACAGTATTTTTTAACCTGTTTTTTTTTAACTTGATATATTTTGAAACTCTTTCAATATTAGTATACATAGCTTTGTATGAGTCACCTTTAGCTGCTGTAACAAATACCATAGTGAGTGGCTTAACCAACATGAGTTTAGTTTTCATAGTTCCAGAGGCCAGAAGTATAAAATCAAGGTGCTAGTTAGTGGATGTGGTTCCCTGATGAGGGCTCTCTTCCTGGCTTGCAAAGCTGCCTTCTGCTATGTGTCCTCACACGGTGCAGGGTGTGTGTGTGTAGGGAGGTTGGGGGTACAGTGCACACATTTGTGTGCGAGCTCTCTTTCTCTTCTTCTTCTTAGAAAGCTGCTAGTCTTGGGCAGCCTGGGTGGCTCATCAGTTTAGGGCTGCCTTCAGCCCAGGGCCTGATCCTGGAGTTCCGGGATCGAGTCCCATGTCAGGCTTTCTGCATGGAGCCTGCTTCTGCCTCTGCCTGTGTCTCTGCCTCTTCTCTGTCTGTGTGTCTCTCATGAATAAATAAATAAATAAAATCTTAAAAAAAAAAAAAAAAAGAAAGCTACTAGTCCCACCAGAAGGACCATACCCTCGTGACCTCCTCTAATCCTAATTGCCTTCCACAGGCCCCACCTCCAAATATATCACATCACAATGAAGATTAGGGCTTCAAACATGAATTTCAGGGGGACAATTTAGTCCATAGCACCATTCATTTTTTTACTTCTTTAAATTTTTTTTTAAATTGAAGCTTTATTGAAGTATAATTGACAGATAAAATTGTAAGATATTTAAACAGCACATTATGGTGATTTGATATATGTATACGTATATATTGTGAAAGGATTCCCCCATGTAGTTAACTGACTCATTCATAATCTCACAACCTCACATAGTTGGGGGGGAGGGGTATGTGTGAGAAGATTTAAATACTACTTTCTTAACAAATCTCAATGATCCAATACAGTGTTATCAACTACAGTCATCATGTTTTAGTTATCTTAAAACTGAACGTTTATTTCCTTTTCTCAACCCGTCTCTAATTCCCCCAGACCAGCTCCTGGCAACCACTTTGCTACTCTGTTTCCATGAATTTGACTTAATTCTTCTTCTTTTCTTTTTTTCTTTTTCTTTTTTTTAGCTTCCACATATAAGTGATATCATGCAGTATTTGTTAACTTATTTGGCATAAAATGCTTCAAGGTCCACCTAAGTTGTTGCAAATGGCAGGATTCCCTTCCTTCTTATGACTGAATAATATTCCATTGTGTATTTATATACAACATCTTCCTTATCCATTCAATCCATTGATGGGTACTTAGGTTGTTTCTTTGTTGGGAGGTTTTTGCTAACTGATTCGATCTCTGTAATAGTAATTAATTTGTTTAGATTTTTTATTTCTTCCTGATCAGTCTTGGAAGGTTGTATGTTTGTAGGAACTTATCCGTTACATTTAGATTGTCCAATTTGTTGGTCTGTAATTGTTCATAGCAGTCTCTTATAATCTTTTGTGTGGTATCATTTGTCCTTTCTACTTTTCAACTGAATCCTGTCTTTTTTTTTTTCTTCCTAAGTCTTGCTAAAAGCTTGTCTATTTGTTTTTTCAGAAAACTATTTAGTTTCATTGATCTTTCCTATTATTTTTTAAGTATCTATTTCATTTGTTTCTGCTCTGATCTTTTTTTTTTTTTTTAAATTTTTATTTATTTATGATAGTCACACACAGAGAGAGAGAGAGAGAGGCAGAGACACAGGCAGAGGGAGAAGCAGGCTCCATGCACCGGGAGCCCGACGTGGGACTCGATCCCGGGTCTCCAGGATCGCGCCCTGGGCCAAAGGCAGGCGCCAAACCGCTGCACCACCCAGGGATCCCTCTGCTCTGATCTTTGTTACTTCCTTCTATCTACTAATTTTGAGTGTTGTTTGTTCTTCTTTTCCTAGTTTTCTGGGTATGTTAGGTTTGTTTATTTGAGATCATTCTATTTTCCTAATGTAGGTATTTATCACTATGAACTTCACTTTTAGAAGTGTTTTTGCTGCATCCCATACGTTTTGATATGTTGTGTTTCTATTTTGTTGTCTCAAGATATTTTTAAAATTTTTCTTTTAATTTCTTTGACCCATTGGTTATTCAGTAGCATATTATTTAATCTCCATATATTTCAGTTCTCTTCCATAATTGAGTTCTAGTTTCATACCATTGTGGTAAAAAAAAGATGCTTGATAGGATTTCAGTCTTCTCAAATTTATTAAGACTTGTTCTGTGGTCTCACATATGATCTGCCTTGAGGAATACTCCATGTGCCTGTGAGAAGAATGTGTATTCTTTTGCTGTTGGATGGAATGTTCTGTAAATGTGTGTTATGTCATGATGGTCTGACATGTAGTTTAACTCCAGTGTTTTCTAATTGATTTTATGTCTGGATAACCTATCCATGGACAAAAGTGAGGTACTGAAGTTCCCTACTATTATTTTATTGCTGTCTATTTCTCCCTTCAGGTCTTTTAATATTTGCTTTGTATATTTAGATCTTCCTATATTGGGTGCATAGGTATTAACAAATGTTATATACTCTTGTTGGGTTGATTCCTTTATCATTATATAATGGCCTTCTTTGTCTTTTATTATAGTCTTTGGCTTAAAGTCTATTTTATTTATATAAGTATAGCTACCCTTGCTTTCTTTTGGTTTCCATTTGTGCAGAGTATTTTTTTCCATCCCTTCACTTTCAGTCTGTGTGTGTTATTAAAACTGAGGGGTAATTTTGTAAGCAGCTTAAGTTGGGTTGTGTTTTTTAATCCATTCAGCCACTCTATGTCTTTGATTGGATAACTTAGTCCATTTACATTTAGATTAATTATTGATAGGTATGGACTAACAACTATTGCCATTTTGTTAATTGTTTCCTGGCTCTCTTTAATTGTTTTGTTCCTTTCTTCTTGTCTTGCTCCCTATTGTGATGATTTTCTGTAGTGGTGTGCTTAGATTCCATTCTTTTTTTCTTTTGTGTATTCATTATAGGTTTTTGCTTTGTGGTTACTGTGAAGTTTACATAAAATATCTTGTGTTTATAATAGTCAATTTTGGGATCCCTGGGTGGCGCAGTGGTTTAGCGCCTGCCTTTGGCCCAGGGCGTGATCCTGGAGACCCGGGATCGAATCCCATGTCGGGCTCCTGGTGCATGGAGCCTGCTTCTCCCTCTGCCTATGTCTCTGCCTCTCTCTCTCTCTCTCTGTGACTATCATAAATAAATTAAAAAAAATTATAATAGTCAATTTTAAGCTCATTCCAACTTAAGTTCAAATATATACTAAAGCTCTACATTTTTATTCCCCCATTTTTATGTTTTTGATATCACAGTTTACATCTTTTTACTTTGTGTGTCCATTAACAAAGTATAGTATAGTTATTTTTACTACTTTTGTCTTTTAACCTTCATACTAGAATTATAAGTGATTTAGTCACTACCATTAAAACACTGGAATATTCTGAATTTAATTGTATTTTACCTTTGCCAGTGAGATTTATACCTTCATATGTTTTCATGTTCCTAATTAGTGTCCTTCTGGTTTAGCTTGAAGAACTCCCTTTAACATTTCTTGTAAGGCTGGTCTAGTGGTGATGATTCCTTCAGCTTTTGCTTGTCTGAAAAACTTTATCTCTCCTTCGATTCTGAAAGACATCTTTGCCAGGTTGAGTATTCTTGGTTGGCAGTTTTTTTTCTTCCAGCACTTTGAATGTATTATGCCACTCTCTTCTGGCTTGTATAGGTTTCTGTGAAAAACTGTGTTGGTCATCTTTGGGGATCTTTTATATGTAATGTGTTGTTTTTCTCTTGCTGCTTTAAAGATTCTTTGTCTTTAACTTTTGACAACTGAATTATAAAGTGTCTCAGTGTGGATCTCTTTGGATGCATCTTATTTGGAACTGTCTGAGTTTTCTGGATCTGGATGTCTATTTACTTCCTCAGGTTAGGGAAGTTTTCATTATTTCTGTGGATAAGCATTCTGCCTCTTACTTTCTCTCTTCTCCTTTGGGATCCCCATAATGAGAATATTGGTCTACTTAATGATTTCCTATAAGTCCTTTATGCTGCGTGCTCTCTTTTTCATTCTTTTTTGTTTTTACTCCTGTTTAGATGAATTCCAGTGTTCCTGTCTTTGAGTTCACTTATCCTTTCTTTTGCTTGATGTAGTCTAGGTATTGAACCTCTCTTGAATTTTTCAGTTTAGTTTTTGTATTCTTTAGCTCTATGATTTCTCTTTAGTATTTTCTTTTTTGTTGAATTTTCACTGTGTTCATTTATGGTTCTCCTAATGTTGGTAAGCATATTTATAAGCATTATTTTGAACTCTTTATCAGATAAATCACTTAACTCCATTTCTTTACCACATTCTTTTTATCCATTTATCTGTTGATGGGCATCTGGGCTCTTTCTACAGTTTGGCTATTGTGGACACTGCTGCTATAAATATTGGGGGTGCATGCACCCCTTTGAATCACTATGTTTGTATCCTTTTGATAAATACCCAATAGTGCAGTTGCTGGGTCATACAGTAGCTCTATTTTTAGCTTTTTTGAGGAAGCTCCATACTGTTTTCCAGAGTGTCTGCACCAGTTTGTATTTCTACCAACAGTTTAAAAGGGTTCTCCTTTCTCCACATCCTCACCAACATCTGTTGTTTCCTGAGTTGTTAATTTTAGCCATTCTGACCAGTGTGAGGTGGTATATCATTGTGGTTTTGATTTATATTTCCTTGATATTGAGTGATACTGAGCATTTTTTCATCTGTTTGTTAGCTGTTTGTATGTCTTCTTTGGAGAAATGTCTGTTCATGCCTTTTGCCCAAACATTTAATCCACTCAGGGCAATGAGACTATCTCTTTGCCTAAAGCCAAACTATTAGTAACTGGTATAATAGGCCCTTCAAACTAAGTCTTTACACTTCAAATCCAAGGCTATGCTATATTGTAATGTTTCTCATGGGATAAGGCTTAAGGGATGATTACTGACTTGTTCCCAGCAATCCTTTTGGAAACTGGTACAACTGAAGCTATATCAATCCCATTGAGGTTTACACCAGAGCCTCTCTTATTTCTGACCACCAACTTCTCCATCCACAGTCTCTTCATGGCATTTTTCACTTCCATGTTTCTCAGGGTATAGATCAGAGGGTTTAACATGGGTGTGATGATGGTATAAAACACAGCCACCATCTTGTCCTCAGTAAAAGTGGTGGAAGGCCTTAGGTAGATGAAGAGGCAGGGGACAAAAAACAAGATCACCACTATGATGTGAGAAGCACATGTGGACAGGGCCTTACGCCTCCCTTCTGATGAACGGGTCTTAAAGGAAAGCAAGATGACAATGTAAGAGCCAACAAGAATGACAAAACAGCTCAGTGAAATCATACCACTGTTTGCTATCACAATGAGTCCCACAACTTTTGTGTCTATGCAAGCCAGCTTCAGTAAAGGGTGGACATCACAGAAGTAGTGGTCAATTAGGTTAGGGCCACAGAAAGGCAGTTGTACAGTGAGGATGGTCTGGATAAAGGAATGCACAAACCCTCCTAACCAACAGGTTGCCACCAGTATGGAGCAGACCTTCCGGTCCATGATGGTCATATAGCGTAGAGGCTTACAGATAGCCACATACCTGTCATAGGCCATCACTGTGAGAATGAAGATCTCTGTGCAGCCAAATAGATGGCAGAAAAAGAGCTGGGCCATACAACCAACAAAGGAGATGCTCTTGACTTTGGCGTAGGAATCAATAATCAGCTTGGGAGCTGTAACAGAGGAATAGCAGATGTCCACAAATGATAGGAAGCTAAGGAAAAAGTACATGGGAGAGTTGAGATTTGAACTCCTTTGAATAGTCATTATAATGAGAAAATTTCCAGTCATGAGTATCATATAAAAGAATAAGAACAAAAAGAAGCATAGTTGTTGCACTTTCTCATTTTGGGAAAGACCCATGAAGATAAACTCAGTAACATTATTTTCCATGGAACCTGGGAAGTTCACAAGAGAGAAATACAGTGTAGCATTATCTATATGAAGAAAATTGAAGGAAAATTAGATTTGGGAACATGGTACCATAACATTGTTATTTAAAAAAAATTATTCTCAAAATGTCTCACTTAAGGTATTGGTTTGAGGAAAGTCTATTTCTTAAAATTACCAGAGATGGGGGAGTGAGTGAGAGGGGAGAAAGAGAGAGAGAGAGAGAGAGAAAGGAGAAAGGGAAAAAAAGGTCTGATAGGCTTTAACCAGATTTAGGAATGCAGTCTAGGCTCTCTTCTTAAGTATCAGTTGTCTGAATCATCATTGCTCCAGAATTTAAATTAAATCTGTTAAATCAAGGCTCCAAGTGATAATCTCTAGTCTCTTTACTTGAAGATGCTTTTCATCCATTTTCCGGTTGATGTATATAATCTACAAAAGGAAGCACACACACATCCATACACACATATTTGTGGTCATAAGTATGTAAGTCTTAAAATGTACACTTTGAGTCAAACCTAGGATATAACTAGCCTTTTTATGAGACCCATTGGCCTCCCAAATTCCTGACAGCCTGACTGGCTTTGTCATATTTTAGATTATTCCAGGACTTCACTCTTTGTCCCTTCTTGTATGTCTAAAAGTTGGGAAACATGCATAGAGGCTTCATAAAAAGGGACTACCATCTGCAAGATGCTTAAGACTTCAGATGCTAGTTGACATTAGTTGTTATAAAGTATGTGGAGAAAATAAGTCTTGAGTAGGTTTAGATCTTTTATTTTTATTTTTTAAAAAGACTTTATTTATTTATTTATTTATTTATTCATGAGAGACACAGAGAGAGAGGCAGAGACTTAGGTAGAGGGAGAAGCAGGCTCCATGCAGGTAGCCCGATGTGGGACTCGATTCCAGAACTCCGGGATCACACCCTGAGCCAAAGGCAGACCGGTTTAGATCTTAACTGCTGAGCCAGCCCAGGCGACCCGGTTTAGATCTTTTAAATATTAACAATGACCACCTGTGAGTTCTGGGGCAAGTTATTTACATTGATAGAGAACCAGTTTCTCTGGCCATTGATAAACTGAGCACTAGGGTCTACATGAACAACAGGGTCTCCTCCACTTTAGCTTTATGTCATGGACTTTGGGATGACCATTTCAATACAGTGAATCATTGTTATTGAATGTAATTTCTTTGTTTCATTGCCTGTATATTCTTTTGAACCAAAAGATGTGTGAAGGTGGGAGATAGTGTGTATCTTTGTCTTTGTATTGCCTGAATACAAATAGTACTTTCATTAGTTTGACAATTCATTTAAATCTCGATTTCTTTATCCTTCAAATGGAAACACTCCTGACTACTTCAAAGGGTTATTTTATATACCAAACCTAGCCCAGCATATGGTAAGGACCCACTGAACTATGCCCTTTCATTTTCCAACTAGATTACTGCCCTTAACACATTTTATAGCAAAAAACTTCAAATATATACAAAAATGGAGATGATAGTAGTATAAGCTCTCATATATTGATTACTCAGATTAAAAAATGATCAATGTTTTACTACATTTGTGTCATCCATCCCTTTTTTCTTTTTTTTTGTTTTTTTTTTGCCAGAGTATTTTAATGCAATTCCCAGTCACTATGCCATTTCAACCCCTCAGGCTTCATTCAGTATTTCTGAGAATTTTTTTTTTATATGAACAAAAAGTGTGGTCATATCTAACAAAATTACTAGGAGTTTCTTGTTATCAACCCATTCCTGGTTTGCTGGAGCCATATTTTGTTCCCATCTCTCCTTACAGTGCTTACAATGTCTGCTCCATATGCTAGGGTAGTTCACTGTGGTTATTGTGCCCTTGAAATGTGGGTAGTAGGACTAAGAAACTGAAGTCTCAATTTTATTTAAATTTAAATTAAAAAAAACTAAAGCAATGTAAATATTTTGATATAATAAAATTTTGGATATATTTGGTTAAATAAAATATTAAATATTATTAAAATTAGCTCCACCAATTTGTTTTGCTCTTTTATGTGGCTACCAAAACATTTAAAATGATAGTGTGGCTTATATAATGTTTCTATCACACACTGCTGTACTGGGGATTAGGCTCAGGTCTAAATGCTTAATCATACTAATTTGTTTCTTGTAATTATATGAAGCATGTAGAATTATTCCCATTATTCACATAAAGAATAAAACTCAGACAGGCAAACTAACTTTATCTATAGTTGTGTATCTAGTCATTGATGAAACACAGATTCAACCTTGATACATTCTCTTAGCCTGCACTACTTTATATCATAAAATTGTGATTTCCATTGTAATTTATTTAAGAAATATTGATCATAGCTTTGGGATCTTCTTCATTATTTTAATATTTCTGGGATATGAATTTCTATTTTAATTAACCCCAAACAAAACTTAATTAACCAAGATAGACACCAGTAAGTTAGTGGAATCCTGATGTCTGTGTTCCTGGGAGACCCATTGGCCTTATTACTGAATAGTAGTTTCTGCTATAGGCTAGGCACAAGCTCAGAAAATGGAGCAGATTGTGGAAAAACATATTCAAACTCTACCATTTCTCTTGCCAGAGTCTGGGACTAAGTAGGATCCTTTGTCTCACTGTCCCTCCCACACTGTCACCCTGCTATGTGGCGTTGGGCCTAGACTTGGATTAATCCACAAACTGGAATACGTTAGTATCTTTTAACCTGTAGTAGGACAAGGATGGATGCAAAATCTAATTGATGAGGGTTTAGGCTTAACCAAATGCTAAATTTCAATGAATGATTATATGCTGACTCACTGAAAAAATTTGTTCACAGACATTTCTTGAAAGAGGTGGCTTTCTAAAAGTCCACAGTAGAGACATTTCCTGACCCTTTTAGATGTCCTCTGTTTATTTCTATCATAATATTTAAAATCTCTGGCTTTTAGATTACTTGTGTGACTCCCTCAATATATTGTGTGTCACTTAAATGCAGAGACTGACTATTCCTTAAGACTTGACCCTGGGCTGGGCATATATGTTAGGTATTCAGTAAACTTTGTAGGAAGGAGAGAAAGAGGGAGAAAGGAGACAAGTTACTAGTTTATAAATCTTTCTAGATGGTCTGGCTTCAGACTACCTATTCTAGCATAGAATACTGGTTAAAAGCACAAACTCCCATCACATGGAGCTTATTTTTCAACCTCCAGGCACACCAGTGCCAGCTACCAAGTAAGTTTAGCTATTTAATCATTGTCCTCATCTGTAAAAGAGGGATAAATAGTTTCTGCCTCATAGAATTGGTGTGAGAATTAAAATAGCAAATGCATATATAGCTTAAGCATAGTGTCTGATCCAGAAGAAATGTTAGCTATTCTAATCTGCACATCATAGATAAGGGAAATACAAAGTAAAGAAGAAAGGTGATAAAAGGGATTTTACTTACCTGGAGGGTATGAAGCTCTTCCTTCCCATCATTTCCTACTTCTGGGTCCTATGAATCCTCTACTCAGTTATAACCCCTTCAAACACCATTCCTAATTCCAATGTCTTAGATTTCTGTAGTCAATGCATGTATGTTTTTTAAAAAAATAGTTGGTTCCCCATTTATTCCTTAGAATTGCTGCCTGGGTCATAAAGCAAAGTTATTTGTTTTGGAGGCTGAAGCAAACCTAAGTTTACATCAAGGTTTTGGCAGATACTCCGTAAATGGCAAAGACAGAAGGTAAGTATGATAGAAATATGTGACTCTGGAGACCATCCTGAAGGTTCACTTACTCTTTCCCTGAGATTCAGAGCTGTCTTCCAGCTTAGTGTACGTTGAGTCAGAGGTTCTTTCAAATCCAAACTCTATGGCTTGAGAAGGACAAAGAAGGGCACCCTGATACCCAGAGGATACTGTGTTTTGCGTCACTGGCTTATGTAATGAACTCCTATGAGCCTTCAATTTGCTTCCCCTGTTGAAAGTTCTTACCAGAGATAAAGTAACTTTCCCCACTGCATTGGCCAAGTATGGGGCCCCCTTGGGAGACAGCTTTTTAGAATGGATTCTTCTGTTTTTATGGCCAGTGGAAGTGGACTGATACCCATCCTTTAACAATAGTGGATTCCATTGATTAAGCACTTATTATGTGTCCTCCATTACTATAAGCACTTTATATGCATCCCACAGTTTCTTTTTTTTTTAATATTTATTTATTTATTTTTCATGATAGTCACAGAGAGAGAGAGAGAGGCAGACACAGGCAGAGGGAGAAGCAGGCTCCATGCACCGGGAGCCCGATGTGGGATTCGATCCCGGGTCTCCAGGATCGCGCCCTGGGCCAAGGGCAGGCGCCAAACCGCTGCGCCACCCAGGGATCCCAGCATCCCACAGTTTCTTTTATATTTAGGGCCTCAGCTGAGTTGCAATAAAGCAATTGTGACTGTTGTTTGGGGCTCACTATCAGCATTGTTATATATATGACATACCGCAGTATTAATTAACTTAATAAATAAATAACTGTAAACCAAAATGTAATCCAAGTGTTAGGTGCTATGGATAAATTACATCCACCCCTGTGTACCCTTTTGTAGTGTATCCCATTGCCTATCCTTGGATGCCAAGAAGTTTTAAAGATATAGATTTCTGTATTTTTGTGAGTTTTAAATGCAAATTTTACTAAGGTTGAACATTCTTTCATGACTTGAATGATAGATATTTGGATAGTTTTTTTGTAAAAGGTGCCTTTTTTTGGGGTCATTTTTGGGTTATCTATCTCATTGATTTGTAGAGGTATTTTTTATATAATCTGGGTAAAAGTCCCTGTTTCTCTCTCTCTCTCTCTCTCTCTCTCTGTCTCTCTCTTTCCATCTATAGCATCTCTTCTTCTAATTTTGTAGCCTGCTTTTTTCTCTTTTAATGATATTTTTTTGATGACTAGAAGTCCTTAATTTAATGTAATGTACTTTATTGGTAGTTTCTACTGTGATAGTTGTTATGGACTGTTTGTGTCCTTCAAAATTCATACGAAAAAATCCTAACTCCCGAGGTGGTTTTAGGAGGAGGAGGCTTTAGGAGATGATTAGGTCTTATGGGCAGCACCCTCATGAAAGAGACCCCAGAAAGGCACTTGTTCCTTCTACCATGTAAACACACCGCAAAAAATGCCTTCTATGGACCAGGAAGTGTGTTCTCACCAGATATTGAATCAGTTGGAGACTTGGTTTTGGACTTCCCAGCTTCCAGAACTGTGAGAAATAAATTTCTATTGTTTATAACCTATCTAGTATGTGGTATTTTGTAATAGCAGCCCCAATGGATTAAGACAATAGTACTTTTTGTATCTTCTTCAAGAAGCCCTTCCCTATTTCAAATTCATAAAGTTATTCCCCTACATTAATATCTAGATGCTTTGTTGTTTTACTTTTCACATTTAGATCTAAAATCCATCTGAAGTGGTTTATGTACACAATGGAATATTACTCAGCCATTAGAAATGACAAATACCCACCATTTGCTTCAACATGGATGGAACTGGAGGATATTATGCTGAGTGAAATAAGTCAATCGGAGAAGGACAAACATTATATGGTCTCATTCATTTGGGGAATATAAATAATAGTGAAAGGGAATAGAAGGGAAGGGAGAAGAAATGGGTAGGAAATATCAGAAAGGGAGACAGAACATGAAGACTCCTAACTCTGGGAAACGAACTAGGGGTGGTGGAAGGGGAGAAGGGCGGGGGGTGGGGGTGAATGGGTGATGGGCACTGAGGGGGGCACTTGATGGGATGAGCACTGGGTGTTATTCTGTATGTTGGCAAATTGAACACCAATAAAAAATAAATTTATTATTAAAAAAATAAAATCCATCTGAAATTAATTTTGTGAGAGAGGGGCTAATACAGATTTTTTAATATGAAAATTCAACTGAACTAACACCATTTATTGTCAAACTTGTTCTTTATCCATGGCTTTTCTGTGCACCTTTGTAATAAACCAGATGCTCATATATGCCTGTCTGCATCTGGTTGTACACTACACTATTGGTCAATTTATCTACCTTTGCATCAATATCTGTCTTACTAACATAATCTTGTAATAATTCTTTGATCATCAGTAGTGGAAGTCCACAAACTCTGATTATTGGAAGGTGGGTTAGCTATTTTTGGCCTTTTGCATTTTCATGTACATTATAAAATATGCTTATAAATTTCCATAAAAATATCTTCTGGGATTTTATTTGGAGTTGAAGTGAATTTATTGATGAAGTTGGGTGTATTTGGCACTTTAATAATCTTAAATAGAATATCCTTTAATTTATATAGGTCTTCTAGATTTTTTCTAAATGCTTTCTAAATGCTTTCTAAATGTTTTCTAATTTTCAGTTTTGAGGTCTTACAAACATTTGGAAGATTATTTATAGGTTTTCTACTTTTGCCTAGAATGTAGAAAACTGGAAAGGGTGTTGTTTGTAGCCTATGAACAGGAAAAATCTAGATAAATCACAAATTCATAACTTTTTTGGGAATGTATTAGAGAATTGAAGATTTGAAGCAACCAAATATCCTGAAATATAGACTCCTCCAAGTAGAGATGAAACACAGCACTATTTACCTGGGGAGCATTGAAGGAAGAAATGCCAAAAGCCATATAGGGGAGTAAGAAAAATACAGCTAAATTAAGAAATAGTGAATTGCTTAAAGGACAAATATAGGCTAGAACGATAGTATAGAATGCCTGAGAGCCACAGACACAAGGGGAATTCATGCTCACTCATAAGATATTCTCTAAAAGCGCCTTCACTGAATGCTCATGAGAAACACTGAGGACAGGGCAGTAGACTGAGAAAAATCTACATTGATGAGACAAGCTTGGATGAAGATAGAAGATGCTACTGTGGGGAAAAGCACAAAGCCTCAGTCAGACCCTTCTCTCTTACAGAACAAAAGTCTTAGGCCTTGGGGAAAGAAGCTTCTTGCTCCTAGGATTCATGAGACGATCCATTAAGGCAGGGTGAAATATGAAATAAAAGAACATTCTATCTTTGCAGAGGGGCAGGAGAGAAGCCTAGGCCCAGAACCCTATGCCAATATGATTTGAGCTCTGTTCTGGTAGGATGAGGGGTAGTAAAATCTGTCAAACGTCATCCACCAAATTTGAAATCCTGCTGCAGTAGCAAACATGGTAATATGATGAATGTTTTAGGTGGGCTCGTCAGTAGACTTGACACGGCAAAGGAAAGAATAGTGACCTTAAAGGTTACTATACATTACCAAACAAACATAAACAGAAAAAGGAGCAGGAGGGGCACCTGGGTGGCTCAGTGGTTAAACGTCTGCCTCTGGCTCAGGTCGTGATCCCAGGGCCCTGGGATTGAGTCCTGCATCAGGCTCCCTGCAGGGAGCCTGCTTCTCCCTCTGCATATGTCTCTGCCTTTCTGTGTCTCTCACAAATAAATAAAATCCTAAAAAAAAAAAAAAAGAAAGAAAAAAGAGCAAGAACTCCCCCCGCGTCCCGCCCCAGTACAGAGTATGTGGGATCTCTAGGACAACACAAAAAACTTAACATTGGTATAATTGGAATCCTTTTTCTTTTTTAAGATTTTATTTATTTGTGAGAGACACGCAGAGAGGCAGAGACATAGGCAGAAGAAGAAGCAGGCTCGCTGTGGGGAGTCCAATGTGGGACTCATTCCCAGGACCCTGGGATCATGACCTGAGCCAGAGACAGACTCTTAACCACTGAGCCACCCAGGTGCCCTGGTATAATTGGAATCCTAAAGAGAGAATGGGGCAAAAGAAATATTTGAAGAAATAATGACTGAGAATTTCTAAAAATCATGAAATATATCAAGCTATAGATCCAAGAATCTTGGAAAACTTGAGCAGAAAAAACAACTAAAAAGAAATGAAAAGTAAAACCTCATATTGCTACATCATATTTCACCTGCTGAAAATAAAAGACAATGAGACAATCTTGAAGGCATACAATGGAAAAAATATTATATTAAAAAGACATGAATTATAGCAGACTTCTCTTCATGAACTCATTGGGTTTTGAAAAAAACCCTGTCAACTTATAATCTTATACTAGTGAAAATATTTTTCCAAAATGAAAGTAGAAGGTTTTTGTTGACAGTCAAAAACTGAATTCAGGGCAGCCTGGGTGGCACAGTGGTTTAGCACTGCCTTCAGTCCAGGGCCTGATCCTGGAGACCCAGGATCGAGTCCCACGTCAGGCTCCCTGCATGGAGTCTGCTTCTCCCTCTGCCTGTGTCTCTGCCTCTCTCTCTCTCTCTCTGTGTGTCTCTCATGGATAAGAAAAAAGAAAACATTTAAAAGCTGAATTCATACCAGCAGACCTACACTACAAGAATGTTAGTTTTTCAGCCAGAAAAGAATATGATATTTGATTGAAAGTTAGATATATACAAAGAAGTGAAGAGCTTAAGAATGGTTAAAAAAAAAGGATTATATTTTCTTATTTAGTTGCTCTCAAAATAAGTGATTTTTAAAGCAAAAGTAGTACCAATACATCATGGGTTTGTAGTATGTGTAAAAGTAAATTATATGAAAACATCACAAGAAGTGGGAGGCAGGAATTGGAAATACAGTGTTGTATGGTTCTTAGACTATATGAAATTGCATAGAAGAATTTAAAGTTAGATGATGATGAATGAAAAATATGTTATATAATATAGTCTCTGTATTATTGTATATACATATATGTATGTTATATATTAGCCATGACTAAAATATTTAAAAAAGAATACAAATAATATATAGTAAGGTAATATGGAATCATAAAAAATAAAACTAACTCAAAATTAGGCTGAGAATGAGGAAAAAGGTAACTAAAAACAATGGGACATACAGAAAACAGTAGGGTGTTTGAATTAATCAAACCATTCAATACCTACACTAAATATAATTTAAACACTGATTAAAAATATTCAAATTGTATAAAATATCAAGCCCAAATTTATCCTGCCTATAAGGTATTTTTCAAATATGAAGGTATTGGTTAGGAGTAAAATTATGGAAAAAGATATATAACAAATGCACTAATCAATGAAAGCTAGAGCAAATATATTGATATCAAAGTAATCTTTAGTATAAGAAATATTACTGGAGATAAAGAGAAATATTACATAGATAATAGATGGATTAATTCACCAAGAAGACATAATAATCCTTAATAGTATATTCACCTAACCACAAAGTCTTGGAAACACATAAAAAAGAAAGACCTGATAGAACTGTCTTTTTTTTTTTTTTTTTTTTTTAGAACTGTTTTCTTATTGAAGTTTTCCCAGTCATCTTTTGGTAGGATGAAGCTCATTATACAGTAGATTTTTCAGAAAGGGTGATGTACAGTATTTACTAGGTTATTACATGATGAAACCTTTGTTTATCGAAGGACAGCTTAGCTGGGTATAATATTCTGGTTTATACTTTCTTAGTATTCTTGAAAATGCTGCTACACAGTTGCTTTGCTTTGTATTGTTTTTGGGAAACTAAATGCCACTAGAATTTTTGTTTGTTTTTGTAAGCTATGTAAGTTATGCTAAGAGTTCCTGATTGATTTCTGTCTTTTATTTTTATTTTTTATTTTTAATTAATTAATTAATTTATTTATTTATTTTTATTTATTTATTTTTAAGATTTTATTTATTTATTCATGAGAGAGGCAGAGACACAGGCAGAGGGAGAAGCAGGCTCCATGCAAGGAGCCCAACATAGGACTTGATCCCAGGTCCAGGATCACGCCCTGGGCTGAAGTTGGTGCTAAACCGCTGAGCCACCCGGGCTGCCCTCTTTCTTTATTTTTGTCTAATAGTTTTGCTCGAATACATCTTGAGCTGATTGTTCTGTTAACTTTTCCTCGTACCCAGCAGATCCTTTCAATGTGTAGATTCTGGTGTTTTCAAATTTGTGAAATATTTTTTGGATCATAGTTTTAAATATTGGTTCTATTCTATTGTTTTTATTATTTTTAGAACATCAATTGTGTATGTGTTAGGCCTCCTTGGTCTAACTTCCATTTCCACTTCTCTCTTTTGGCCGTTTTAACTTTTTAAAAAATTATTTATTTATTTATTTATTTATTTATTTATAGAACATGAGCAGGGGGAGGGACAGAAGGAGAGGGAGAGAGAATCTCAAGCAGACTCTATGCTGTGTGAGGAACCTGATGCATGGCTTGATCTTATGACCCGGAGATCATGACTGGAACTAGAAGCTTAAGTGACTGAGCTACTCTCATGCCTCTAACTTCTTTTAAATGTTATTTTATTTCCTTTGATTGATTATCAGATTTACTTTCATGCTCTTTATTATATTTTAATTTGACTATTCTTTTGGTACTTTAATTTTCACTTCTGACATGATTTTTTTTGTCTTTTTATTTTACTTTTTCCTGAGTTTAACGAACTCTCATTTCATCCTTTTTTGATTTTAAAAATCATTTTTTATTCTTAGATTTTATATTTATAATGCAACAATTTATTTTCATATCCATGAATATTTGTCATGTCTTTAGCTTTCCTCTCTCAGAGCATAACTAGGTGCTTGTAACTATCAAAGTTCTCCAGAAGTTAATTAAAAAACATCTTGAGCCTCTCCCTCACAATTTTTTAGTAAAATTTTACACTAGAGACAAGAAATTCCATGGGGAATGGGGCTCTTTATTACACTGTGAGGCTAAATTTATTTTAAATAGTTTAAGCATCTCAGTATTGAAAAACAATTTTTGGTCTTCTGGTGAATGAGTGGGTTTTCTAAACTAAAAAACAAGACCTAAAATTCACTAGCTACCCGTTTTCTACCTATTTTTTTGTTTCTAAATAGATGATCTAAAGACTGGCCATGGGGATGATTTCCTGAATCCTTCCCTTTGTGATTTATCTGCATTACCATAGGATGTTTATTTTCTAAAATATCATAGAACCCATGGAATTTTGTTGTGTGGAAGGAAGATTGGTTAATTGGCAATAACAATCACAAAATCAAAATCACTTGAAAGGAATCCCAGTGTCATGGAAATAATGTCTCAGCAACTTGACCAGTAGCTAGTTGTGTGACTCAGAAGTCAGTTAAACTCTCTCTTAGCTGCTTCATCTGTAAACTAAGAAGATCTGACCAATAGTCTTCAAATTGCCTTTCAGGTCTAAAATTTCTTCTGTTTCACCTGGTGTCTTAGCTCAGGTGAAGCGGTGTAGCCCACTGGAGGCCTTCAATGCAGACGAAAGAATGGTGGAAGAGTTTTGTTGTGAAGCAAGCCTCCTGTGTTCCAGGGCACACCCCTTCAGTCTCTTCAACCCAGGGCATCCCTTTGACTGATGAGCTCTTTCAGCAGAGGGAGAAATTGTTTCTAACTCTAAGGAGAAGAACCTTTATGTTCAGATCTTTGCTTTAAAACTGAACATGACTCAAAAAAGGTAGGTAATGCCATACCCAGGAAGAATGTCTCAGGTTGACTGAATGTGAGTAAGAGGCTCCAAATCACTGTGTGATCTAGAGTGGGTCACTTTTCCTCCATGTGCATCAGTTTTTGCTTCTGTAAAAAAAAGGGGGGGCTAGACAGAATGTGCCCTAAAGTTCTCCTTAGCATTCATATTCTGGGATTCTATAAAGTATTACCTGGGATCTAGAATGAATTGTGGGAAGGAGGCCCTTGTGATGTGACTTTAAGTTCATTGCAATAGGTCTTCCAGGTTCTCCATCACTTATTATTTTGTCCTTGTCAGTTTTCTCTCATTGTGGCTTTATTTTAGAGGATAAGATTCTAGCTAGTTAGTGTCATCTAGAATATAAATTACCTACCTAGGCTTACATGTAATCCATGGATTACCTCATAATCTGTGATCCTAGGATGATGGTTTTATTTGGACAAGTGCTGGGGGGAAGAGGAGGTAATTTGTTACAGTCTTTCTTTTGGGCCAGGAGGAATGAGAAAGCAGAGAAACATTTAAATAAATACTAGGAAGTGTAAGCTAATAAATAGCTACTACTTATTGAGAGCTTCCTATTTGCCAGGCAATCCTGTTGAGTGCTTTATATATCTTATCTCAGGTCTAATGCTTGTCACAACCATGTCAAATATGAATTGTTACCCTATTCCAAGAAAATAAAAGAACATGTTTACAAGGACATGTGACATGTGGGTGCCAGAACTAAGAATGGGCTGCTAACTGCAGTGCTTGTTCCCATAACCCCTACTGTAGATCAGTCCCTGAGGAGAGAGAAGGGCAGCTCAACAGTTCTTGTTTTGTTTTCTCTAGTCCTTTAGAGGTCCATGAACCTAGAATCATGCCCTCCATTAAAAGGCAAGTCACCCCTGACCTTCAGCTATTCGGCACCTGTGTATCTCCCAATGATCCCACCATGCACTCTACCTGATACAATTGTCTTACATTTCCTTAATGAATTTTTAGTTTGTATTTTAAAATACATACCATGTGGTTCTAAATGGTAATCTTCTCAACATACAAACTCAGATATATGTCCATGAGTGTTTAAAAGATTTGGTCTTTTAAATGAGAATTAGACAATTCATGTCCATGCAACACTGGACAATACAAAGAATAGCAAATGTCTTCTATGGAACATGATGATTTTAGTGATCCTCCCCACCCAGTTAATGGAAAACTTAATTGCAAAGTTTCGACATGTGTGGCTTTCACCCAGTGCAGTAAAATGTGTTTCTGAAATAGAAATGATCTACGTTATTCATAATATTATATATTTGATGAAACACAGTCACACCTGTGTCATATGAAGTCAAGATTGACTGAAAGGAAAATATAGACAGATAGTGTTAAATAATCTAGTTCTTTCTTATCAATTCTATTGGTTAATCAATTTATCATCAATCAAAAGTCTACATATATATCGAGTCCCCATCTGTAAGGTTAATAATAAAAATAGCTTACATTTATTGAGGGCTTGCTGTGAACTGAGTACTACATGTGTTACTGCATTTAACAGAGCAATCAATCTCAGAGTCGAGAGCTGAGGTGAATGAACTAGAGTAGAAGTGTGACTTCCTAGACAGTGGACATTGTAGGGCGGGTAGGACTTGGAGTGGGAAGCAGGCGAGCAGACCACCATGTAATGTGAAAAGTAAGAGATCCTCTTGTGGTGGTTATCAGCTTGCCTTCATGAGACGGTGAGGGGATCTCTAAATAGAACAAAAGTATGTGTTTTTTAGTAGTCAGTAAAGCTGACTTGAAGGAGCATGAGGAAATACTTTAGAGCTTCTAAAAGTCAGGTGGAAGAATTGAAGGCTGATTTCCAGGCAACGAAAAGATATTGGTGGTGTCTTAGTGATCTGAGCAGAGGGACTCAGGAAGAATTCTGACTTCAGCTTGCAGAACACATTGACAGGATACGACCTGGGACTTCTGGAGATAGTAGGAGCATGGGGGGGAACTGTGGTACTCCTCACATGAGCTTATATTCTGCCTGAAAATGGAGAGAGTGGGGAAAGCAATAGGATGTAGGGATTGTGTAAACATGGAAAATGCAGAAGAGGCAACTCTAAAGATTCAAGCCTGAGGACCAGGCAAAATGATGGTGCTGCTGTAAGACCCAGCTGGAAAGAGGGGTACCCCTGCTGGGAGATACAGACTCCCCAGCTCGGTGTCACCAGCTGTAGCTCTAACCTCTGGTCAAAGCTGTGCCATGGGAGCAGAGGAGGAAGGGGCATCTTCAAGTCTCACACTCTCAGTATCTCACATAGCTTCTTATCTCTCTTGTTCCAGAGATGGTGGCATCAAAATGTTCCCAATAACTTGGAGTTCCCTGGAATACTCCTGCTGTTCACAGGGAAAGCATAATTGGACACGTTTTCTATCAACCATGGGTCTTGGTGTTGTTTCTCTAAGGTGCTGGGGTGGCTAACCCCTTTCTCCTCTATGGAGTGGTGGTTCTTCCTCCCTTTCTAGAAAGTCCTGGGTTTCAGCCTTGGCTCAGTTACTCACAAGCTGTGTGTATTTGGGCAATTTACTTAGCCTCTCTGAGTCACAGTTTACTCACCTATCAATTAGCTCCCTCAAAGAAAGAATTAATGGAGGGGACAACAGTAAAATGTTTACCAGAGTCCATCACACAGTAGGTACTGACTAAATGTCAGCAGTATCTGTCGCTGTTGGGATGACAATGACAATGACAATGGTGAACATCAGGTGACCATATGCTTTAGTTTCCCTTGGGCCACCAGACTATTTCACAGCCTCTGTATGTTGTTTCTGATGCCTGCCTTGTTTTCCATCTTCTGCACCAGTGAGGGGACCTTCTCTTACTTCTCTCTCCTGTTCAGTTGTTCTTCCTCAGTGTCCTTCTTTCATACTGATAACCCTCTGTTTTGTCTCCAGTGTTAGCCAGGATTCTCTCAGTGTATTTTCACCTTGTGTATATCTTCCAATTTTTACTATGAGAGAAATTTATTTTAATCAGTTTCAGTATGAAAGCACAAGTGGAAGAAGAAAAACTAAGAGGAATAATAAATACTTCAAAATAATTTTACTTTTTTTTTTTTGACTGAAGTACAGCTAACACACAGTGTTACAGTAGTTTCAGGTGTACCACATTGTGATTGACGACTTCAAAGTAAATTCAAAAGCAGGGAAGATCTCGAGAGTTTCCTCTACCTCATTTCATAAATATGCTTCTTGAATTGCATGAAGTAACAAGCTTCCTGAGGATGACAGTCATTTTTCTTTCTTCTTTCATATGTCCTGAATTGCCTGGGCACATGGTAGGTGCTTAATGAAGCATTTGATCAAGGAATTTGGTTAAAATAAATCCTCACCTCCTGCCGATGAAAGTGTTTGCCAAAGGTGGGAAAACTGGGAGACATAAACAAGCAAACTGGTGAATCTCCATATATTATATTTGAACTACTGTTTTATATTGACCTGTATTCTCGACAACTTCCAGATGTCTACCTTGGTACCGGGCGTCACAACTTTCTCAAAATGTTTACAAAAATTCATGAAGATGTTGGATTGGACAAAACAATAGGGCCTGAGAAATTCAGAACCTTTGATAATACCATGTAAGGAAAATATTGAAGACACTGTCTAGAAAAGGGGAACTATGAATGAGATCAACATTTCTTATGAGTAAATGGGGGAAAAAGGGATTCAAGAGCAGAAGTTAACTGGAGAATTTCTCACACAAAGGCATGATAAGAAATGTTGAGAATGGGAGAATTGTTGGCAATATGGATACTTCTTAGTGCTGAAAATGCTGGGTATTATTTTCAGTGTGGTATACTTGAAATGACATGCTAGTTAGAAAAAAATGATGTTCTTTTTCTGGATCCATTTCTTACTGGGAGGCTTCACTAATTCACAACCTCTCTGAGGCTTAGTTTTTTCACTTGTGTAATAGGGATTGTGGAGTTTTTGTGAGATAAATTGCATAGTGTCTTGTATAGGATGGGCTATTGGGCAGTGAATGGATAAACATTGGTTAAATTAACAAATAAGTAAAATAAACCAGTAAGATAATATGGATGAAAGGTTCTATTAACAGGCAAGTGCTACATAAACATGAATGATTAGTGTTATGACGCTTATTTTGTCACAGGGCTCTTCTCTGAGATCCATCTTCTCCAAATGGAATCCACTACAAATAATGTGACTGAGTTAATCTTCGTTGGCCTTTTCCAGGATCCAGAGGTTCAGAGAGTGTGTTTTGTGGTATTTCTTCTCATGTACCTGGCCACGGTGGTGGGCAATGGCCTCATTGTCCTGACAGTCAATGTCAGTAAGAGTCTGCATTCCCCCATGTACTTCTTCCTTAGCTACCTGTCCCTGGTGGAGATCACGTACTCCTCTACTGTTGTCCCTAAATTCATCACAGACTTACTTACTAAGATTAAAACCATTTCCCTGGAAGGCTGTGTAGCTCAGATATTCTTCTTCCACTTCTTTGGGGTCACTGAGATCCTTTTGCTTGTGGTGATGGCCTATGACCGCTATGTGGCTATTTGCAGGCCTCTTCATTATATGAATATTATGAGCCGCCAACTATGTCATATACTGGTGGCTGGCTCCTGGCTTGGCGGCTTTTTTCACTCCATTATACAGATTCTTATCACCATCCAGTTGCCCTTCTGTGGCCCCAATGTGATTGACCACTACTTCTGTGATCTTCAGCCATTATTCAAACTTGCCTGCACTGACACCTTTGTGGAGGGGGTTATTGTGTTGACCAACAGTGGCTTAATTGCTCTGTGCTCCTTCCTTATCTTGGTGTCTTCCTATATTGTCATCCTGTTCAACTTGAGGAACCATTCTGCAGAGGGGAGGCGCAAAGCTCTCTCTACCTGTGCCTCTCACATCATGGTGGTCCTCTTGTTCTTTGGACCTGCCATCTTTCTCTACATGCGACCTTCCTCCACCTTCACTGAGGACAAACTGGTGGCTGTGTTCTACACGGTTGTCACACCCATGCTGAACCCCATCATCTACACACTCAGAAATGCAGAGGTGAAAAATGCCATGAGAAAGTTGTGGAGCAAAAAGAACTCAGGGATGGAATGAAAATGGGAAAGTGGTAAAGAAAAACACTCTGATTATTCTTTGCTTTTAAAAATGGATTTTGAGGGGCAGCTCTGGTGGCTCAGCGGTTTAGCGCCGCCTTCACCCAGGGGCCGGATCCTGGAGACCCCGGATAGAGTCCCACGTCGGGCTCCCTGCATGGAGCCTGCTTCTCCTTCTGCCTGTGTTTCTGCCTCTGTCTCCCTCTCTGTCTGTCATGAATAAATAAATAAAATCTTTTAAAAAAATTGATTTTGATTTCAGTGGGACATTCAGGAATCGCAGAAACAAATATAAGGACTTAATGTTACTGCTGCTGTGATATTCCTTAGTAACCAAAGACTTGGCTCCTATCATGGTATAATGTTCCAAGGACAGAAATAGGATTGGCTGCATGATATCCAACAATATCATGGGATTGGGTAATATTGAGACTCAAAATAAATGCAAATACAAAAGATAATTTTTTGACAGGTGTTTTGTCAGTTAAAGTACTTCTATTACATACTTCACTTTCCCTTCTCCTTGACTCCCACCTCCCTCCCTTCATTCTCCCTCCCTTGTTCAACCTGCTAGTAACAACCTGTATTTCATTAAGAAGGAAAACCAAAGAGAGGAATTATTATGGGATATTTGAGGAGGGTACCAATATGATCTCCTCTTCCAATGTGGAGAAGTGTATCTTTGAAAGTTGTGTCCAAAAAGTATTCTGTTCTTCTGATTGGTTCTTGTCATCTTGTACGATAGACCATCTGATTACAAGTGCTTAAAAAAACTCATGAGACATCATCCATTCCTGATCAAAACTCTTCAGAATGTAGGGATAGAGGGAACATTCCTCAGCATCTTAAAAGCAATCTACGAAAAGCCCACAGCAAATATAATTCTCAATGAGGAAGCACTGGAAGCCTTTCCCCTATGATCAGGAATACGACAGGGATGTCCACTCTCACCACTGCTATTCAACATAGTATTGGAAGTCCTAGCCTCAGCAATCAGACAACAAAAAGAAATAAAAGGCTTTCAAATTGGCAAAGAAATCAAGCTCTCCCTCTTCACAGATGACATGATACTGTACATAGAAAACCCAAAAGACTGTACCCCAAGATTGCTAGAACTCATACAGCAATTCGGCAGTGTGGCAGGATACAAAATCAACGCCCAGAAATCAGTGGCATTTCTGTACACTAACAATGAGACTGCAGAAAGAGAAACTAAGGAATCAATCCCATTTACAATTGCACCCAAAAGCATAAGATACCTAGGAATAAACCTAACCAAAGAGGTAAAGGATCTATGCCCTAAAAACTACAGAACACTTCTGAAAGAAATTGAGGAAGACACAAAGAGATGGAAAAATATGCCATGCTCATGGATTGGAAGAATTAATATTGTGAAAATGTCTATGCTACCCAGGGCAATTTATACATTCAATGCAATCCCTATCAAAATACCATGGACTTTCTTCAGAGAGTTGGAACAAATCATCTTATGACTTGTGTGGAATCAGAAAAGACTCCAAATAGCCAAGGAGGTATTGAAAAAGAAAACCAGAGCCAGGGGCATCACAATGCCAGATTTCAGGTTGTACTACAAAGCTGTGATCATCAAGATAGTGTGGTACTGGCACAAAAACAGACACATAGATCAATGGAACAGAATAGAGAACCCAGAAGTGGATCCTCAACTTTATGGTCAACTAATATTCGACAAGGGAGGAAAGACTATCCACTGGAAAAAAGACAGTCTCTTCAATAGATGGTGCTGGGAAAATTGGACATCCACATGCAGAAGAATGAAACTAGACCATTTTCTTGCACCATACACAAAGATAAACTCAAAATGGATGAAAGACCTAAATGTGAGACAAGATTCCATCAAAATCCTAGAGGAGACCACAGGCAACACCCTTTTTGAACTTGAACACAGCAACTTCTTGCAAGATACATCTATGAAGGCAAGAGAAACAAAGCAAAAATGAACTATTGCGACTTCATCAAGATAAAAAGCTTCTGCACAGCAAAAGAAACAGTCAACAAAACTAAAAGACAACCTACAGAATGGGAGAAGATATTTGCAAATGACGTATCAGATAAAGGGCTACTATCCAAGATCTATAAAGAACTTATTAAACTCAACAGCAAAGAAACAAACAATCCAATCATGAAATGGGCAAAAGACTTGAAGAGAAATTTCACCAAAGAAGACATAGACATGGCAACAAGCCCATGAGAAAATGCTCTGCATCACTGGCCATCAGGGAAATACAAATCAAAACCCCAATGAGATACCACCTCACACCAGTGAGAATGGGGAAAATCCAGTTCCAACTGGAGGGTATTATGCTGAGTGAAGTTAAGTCAATCCGAGAAGGACAAACATTATATGGTCTCATTCATTTGGGGAATATAAAAAATAGTGAAAGGGAATAAAGGGGAAAGGATAAAAAATGAGTGGGAAATATCAGAAAGGGAGACAGAACTTGAAAGACTCCTAACTCTGGGAAACGAACTAGGGGTGGTGGAAGGGGAGGTGGGCGGGGGGTGGGGGTGACTGGGTGATGGGCACTGAGGTGGGCACTTGACGGGATGAGCAAATTGAACACCAATAAAAAATAAATTTATTTAAAAATGTACAAAAAAAATCCATGAGTCAATTTCAGTTCTTGTGACATGTTGGTAAAGGTTGTTCTTCAAAAACCTCTATAGGTCCTTTTCACAATGTCCAGCATCCATAAATTTAAAAAAAAATCAAAATTGCATAGGTTTTTGGCAGTAGAGAAAGTAGGCAGTAGGGAAATGTGAAGTCAACATTTTAATAAAAAGATAACTTTTAGCCTTCTCCAAATATAAATAAACACAGAATGTAGAAAATTCTTTTAGACCTAACTTGAAGAATGAAGGGGGGGGGGTATAGTGTCCATGCATGTATATATCCCAGACTTCTGTCCTTTAATCTGTGGCCATGCCAAGTTCATTTCTCTTCATGCTTATTGGTGTTTCTTGGTGAACTAGGATGAGACAGTCTGTGCCTCTGGTATTATGATCCCAGTGAGATTGATCATTAATTGGCCATTATCCAAGCTTGGCTGCACCGATACCTTTGTGGAGGGGGGTTATTGTGTTGGCCAACAGTGACTTAATTGCTCCTTCCTCATCTTGGTGACCTCATATATCCTTCCATGTCTCCAAAACTCCACCTCACCCAACTGACTCATATCATTGCAGTTTAGAGAATAATAAAATTGCTCCTTTGGCTTTAGAATGACAAAGACTGGCTTTGCATTTGGACTCCATCCTTCCACTTCTCCTTGAGGATCATGTGAAATAACTCAGGCAGCTTCCTTGCAGAGGGATGGAGTATCACATACGCCTTAGGGACTTGTCTCTTTCTCCTTAGGTTCTGACTGACCATATAGATAAATAGTGGTTTTATTTTTATTTATTTTTTAAAGATTTTATTTATTTATTCATAGACACACACACACAGATAGAGAGAGAGAGAGAGAGGAGGCAGAGACACAGGCAGAGGGAGAAGCAGGCTCCATGCAGGGAGCCCTGACGTGGGACTTGATCCTGGGTCTCCAGGATCACACCTCAGGCTGCAGGCGGCACTAAGCCACTGCGCCACGGTGGCTGCCCCTGAATAGTGGTTTTGAAGGTACCAGGAAATATTTCCCATTTCTCCAATAATCATGGCCATGGAAGGCCATCGTCAAGCCCTGAGAAAATACTTCTTTTGCCCAGAATAACTTTACCATCGTTTTCCATATGGCAAAATCCTATACATTCTTTAAGACCTAGGTTAAAATCATTTCCTTTATCCTTGGTTTGAATTTGTGTCTCCTGTCCATGGTTATATTTGTATCCCTTTATCATTACCCTTATCACTTTAATTGTAATTATTTTGTATGTTTTTTTTTTCCAAGGACAAGACTATTCACTGTCCCCTCTTTGAGGCTCTAAATATGCATATAGCTAGTCCTTCATAAGTGTTTGTTAAATTAACCCTTTATGCCCATGTACTGTCCTTTCTTTAGTTTTTTTTATTATTTTATTTATTTGTTCATGAAAGATGCAGAGGGAGAGGCAGAGACATAGGCAGAGAGAGAAGCAGGCTCGCAGGACTCAGTCCCAGGACCCTGGGATCATGACCTGAGCCAAAGGCAGGTGCTCAACCACTGAGCCACCCAGGTGCCCCATGTACTGTCCTTTCTATATCACTTCTTACTTATTCTTTCTGAACACTTTCATGGTGAAGAGCACATTTATTCCTATTAAAAATTTAAGAGTTTAAGTTCTAAAATTTAGTAGGATGTTCCAATTGCCTATATCCACAACCCAAGATTTAAGCTATTTCACTTCTCTGGACATGTGCTTTTGCACAGTTAAAATAAGATTATTAATAGCATTAATAATCTGAATTATTATTATTCAGATTTAATAATAAAAGATTATTCTGAGTATTAGGTATAATAATATATCTAAAGCTTTTAGAAAATAACAGGGTACAGAGTTGACCATGGATTCGATAAATATTAGTCATCATCATCATTATTATTGCTGCTGGTCATTGATTTTATTTTGCAAAATGACTACATGTCTGTACACACACGTCTTCTTTTGGTCCTTTTGAGCTACTAAGAATAGGCCTTGACTGCATACTAAAAAGCTTTCAAGCATTTAAAGACTGTTCAATCCTTTTGTTTTGAGGCTTCTTTGGATTCAACATTCTGTCACTTAATTGCGTTTAAGGCCTAGCACAGAATTTGGTACATTGTAGGTGCTCAATAAATGTTTGTTAAATAGACATTGACTATATTGTGCGTCAAATATATTTCAAGAAAAAAGACTATAACATAGCCTTCCTATTGTCTTTTATGCTGAATGTGCTTATACTCTGTTAACATATATTTTAAAGCATGCAGTCCAGAACTAAACTCAGTCGAGCTCCCCTCTCTTTCTCTCAATGCCCTGCTTGTATCATAGAAGGCTGGGATGTTAGGATGTGGGCTGTGGTGGGAGCCACTTACTCATGTGCATGTGTGGGTTCTTTGCTGAGAGCTTTGAAAATAACATCATCAGTGAACTGAGCCATTAGATTCTGCAGGGGCAGATAACAGCTACACTAACAGAATCATCAGAATTCTCAGGGATTACCTTACTTACTGAAGGTTGAGACTTGGTGGGTCTATTGAGAGCTAATTACTTGCTTTGTTCTGGTCTCACTGGAAAAACACAGGAATCAAAGGAAAGCATTTTCCCCCATTGTTTAAGAGCCAGGGAATGTTGTGAAATGTCAAAAACAACTTCTCAATTCACAGAAGTGAAGCAGTCTAATTATACCACTTAGCACTGAAGACATGTAGTTAGTTCTCAACTGTTGATTCTGAGCTTTAAAAAAAAAATTAAAATAACCATAAAATAATCTTTTTAAAGAAAAGTTAGGAGAGTGTTGCAAGCTTCTCTGCATTATAGAATTTTGTACTTTTTTCTCATTTATTACTTAATCTTAAAAGGTAGTTTTCACTGCATGTAGCAGAAAATAAAAAAGGCAACTTAATGAGATAGAAGTAAAAATGTACAGAGGTAGAAGGTCCAGCATGGTTGTAGAGGTCTGACAATATTATTAGAAATCCAGACCTCAAAAAAAAAAAAAAAAAAGAAAGAAATCCAGACATCTTCAGGACACAGCTTCAGCCTCATGACCTCAAAGGGTTGCTAGTGCTCCTTACCGCTGCTGTCCAATAGAACTTTATGCCATCCTGGAGATGGGTTGTGTCTGTGCTGAACAAATTCGTAGTGGCTATTGAACAGTGAAATGAGCTGGTGAGAACAAGGAACTAAATTTTCAATTTTATTGAATTTTAATAAGCTCAAATTTTATTTATTTATTTATTTATTTATTTATTTATTTATTTATTTATTTAAAGATTTTATTTATTTATCCACGAGAGAGAGAGAGAGAGAGGCAGAGGAAGAAGCAGGCTCCATGCAGGGAGCCTGACGTGGGACTTGATCCCAGGTCTCCAGGATCACGCCCTGGGCTGAAGGCGGCACTAAACCACTGAGCCACCTGGGCTGCCCAATAAGCTCAAATTTTAAAAGTTACACGTGGCAGAGCACATGGGTGGCTGAGTCAGTTAAGAGTCTGACTCTTTATTGTGGCTCAGGTCATCATCTCAGGGTCATGAGATTTAGCTCTTGCATAGGTCTCCACACTGGGTCTGGAGCCTGCTTGGGAATTCTCTCTCCTGCTCCCTCTGCCTAAAAACAAAAACCAAAAAACAAAACAAAACAAAACCCCCAAAACAAAAAACAACAAAAACACTACATATAGCTAATGGAGGCCATATTGGAGAGCACCACTTTTAGCATTTCATCTATATCCTAGGAGGCAGGAAATGGAAGAAGGGGAGAAAAAAATGGATCTCTTTTTATTTTATGAAATTACCCAAGAGTACTATATAGCAATTTTGCTCTCATCTTACTTGATTAAAATTAATCACATGGTTACCCATAACTGCAAGGGAGACCAGAAACTGCAATCTTTTATTCTATGTGGAGTTATGTTTAGCCAAGATCCGTAGTATTCTGTTTTGTTCCTAAAGAGAAAGGAGAGTTTGGGAATAGCCCAAGAGTCCATCAACTGATGAACAGATAAGAAAGATATATTCAGAACAGAATATTATTCAGCCATAAAAAAGAATGATATCTTGCCATTTGCAATAAAATGGATGGAGCTAAAGAGTATTATGCTAAACAAAATAAGTCAGTCAGAGAAGGACAAATATCATATAATTTCACTTATATGTGGAATTTAAGAAATAAAACAAATGAGCTAAGGGGGGAAAAGAGAGCAAACCAAGAAACAGACTCTTAACTATAGAGAACAATCTGATAGTTACCAGAATGGAGATGGGTAGAGGGATGGGCTAGATAGGCAATGGAGATTAAGGAGGGCACTCGTGATGAGCACTGGGTATTGTATTGAAGTGTTGGATCACTAAATTATACACCTGATACTAATAACATACTATGTATGTTAACTAACTGGAATTTAAATAAAAACTTAAAAAAAAGGGGAAGAGGGAATGGATGTAAAGATTGGCATATATTCTCAGGCAGTCTATTACACATCAATATCCTGAGCAATTAAAAATTTTCATAAAAGTTGTAATGACTTGATAATATCAATAGTCTAATTGTATAGTTTAGTCATTCACGTATTTCAGGGCTATTAATTTATTATTATTAATTATATTTATATATAATAATTATATATTATTATATATTAAATTATTAAATTATATATTATTATATTATTATATATTATTATATTATATATATTATATATTATATATATTATTATATATATTATATATTATTATATATTATATATTATTAAATTATATATTAAATATATATAATAATTATAAAATTATTATTAATAATTTATTTAATACGTCTTAATGAGCATGTACTATGTGCTATGCATTGTTCTAAATGCGATGGATTTATAGCTATATATAGGATGAAAAAAGTTTCTGCCTACATTGATGTAATCATTCTGTTTTCCAAAGCTGCTGTGGTCTAGGTCAGCATTGCTAATAGAACTTTCTTTTCTTTCTTTTTTTTTTTTTTTTTAAGATTTTGTTTATTTATTCATGAGAGACACACACAGAGAGAAGCAGAGACACAGGCAGAGGTAGAAAGAGGCTCCATGCAGGAATCCTGAGGTGGGACTTGATCCCAGGTCTCCAGGATCACACCCAGGGCTGAAGGTGGTGCTAAACCGCTGAGCCACCCAGGCTGCCCCCAATAGAATCTTCTATGATAATGGAGATATTCTGTATCTATGCTAATACATGGTAGTCCCTCCATGTGGCTACTTAGTATTTGAAATATTCTTAGCATCCTGAAGAATTGAATTTTTAATTTTGATTTTACTTATTTTAATTTCAACTTAAATAGCTACATATGGTTGGTGGCTATGGCGACTACATTTGATAGCACAGGTCCAAATACTTCAGTGTTTACTTCTGCTGCAAACTTATAGCTATTTCTCCAGATCAGGGCAAAGTTGCTCCTGTGTCCTAGGGCCTTGACAGACCTGTTGATGACTACTTTTAGATCTTATCTCTTATGAGTCAGCTCTTTTAACTGTATTACAATTATGGTTGTTTTTAATACATTTTTTTAAACTTTTAAACTAGACTTGTAATTGACTTATGTACCATAATCATGATATTCAAGAATCTGACTTTGACTATGTTTATTTTTATCAAGGATCTTTACATAGTCATATGTTTTTACCATGTTAATTAGTATCCTTTTCTTTTTAGTTTATTGAATGCTCTTTAGCATTTCTCAAAAGACATCTCTAGCAGTGACGAATTCCTTCAATCCTTTCATTTGGGAAAGTCTGTCTCCTTTATTTCTGAAGAACAGTTTTGCTGGGTATTCTTGGTTGACAGTTTTGTTTTTTTAACATTTGGAATATCCTGGTCAGGTGTGACTTCAGGCTGTGCTCTGCAGTTGGAAGGTGCCACCAACTATGCTCTGTTTTTAGGCTGGGTTGTAGGCTACTCTCTGAATTTGGGTGGGGCTAGAGACTGTGCTCCATGGTCATGTGAAGATAGTGTCTGGTTGGGTAGGCATGCAGGCTGTGATCTGTGATTGGGCTGGTTCCCTGCCTGGTTGAGGACACAGGCTGTGTTTAGCAGTCAGGTAGGCCTTTATGTTAGACTCTGTTCCTGGGTGGGGTTGTAGGTTGAGCTCTATGGTTATGTGGTACTATAGGTTGGGCTCTGAGGCTGCTCAGGGTTACTGATCAGGTTCCCTGGTTATGCATGGCCAGATGCTATACTCACTAACTGGGCGAGGCTGCTGGCGTGGCTCCCTGCTTGGGCAGGCCATAGGATGTGCTCATGGCTGATAGGTCTCTATGCTTATGCTTCCTGGAGGAGTGGGACTGGAGACTGTGCTCAATAGTTGGGCACAACTATGAATTTGTTCCTTTGCCCTCTGGAGTTTGTGCTCCACCACTGCTGGGTGTCTATGGCCTTGCATCCCAGAAGGATTGGTGGAGACTGTGCTGTGCAATTGAGTAGTGCTGGGAATTTGCTCAGCTACCCAGGTAGGGTCATAGAGTCATAGAATGGGCTCTATAGTTGGTTGGCCCATTGACTATGGATTTGAATTAGGCAGAATTGCCAACTGAACTTCCTGGTCAAGCAGAGATGCTGGCTGAGATCTCTGTTCTGTGGCTACCAAAACTTGGTCCTCTAATATCTGAACACCAGGTGCTGTAAGCCCCACCCAACCCTCCCTGTCTCTATATCATCTCCAGTAGTTGAGCTCTGTAGGTTCCACACAGTGTTCTCCATGAGTTGAGATCCAAGTGGGCTTCCTGAGAAGCATATCAGAATACTTCAGAAGCTTCATGTCTATCTTAGGTTATCTTTTTCCTGCTGGAGAAGCTGTAGGCCCAGGGGGCCCCTCTTGGTGCAGCTGTACTGGCCTGAGAGGGAGGCGATGCAATTAAGGTTAAAATGCTCATCTTACCTTGCTAAGACAGTACTTCCTGGCCTCTGTTGTTGTTGTTGGTGGGTGCTTCAACTTTACCTCTGGGTTCTGGGATTTACAAAATGGTGTTAGGTGTATGGATAGTTGCCAGCTGGTCTTTTTGTGAGGGGGACTGAGGTTGGGAATAAACTGTGTCACCATCTTGATGAAATCTACTGAGAATTTTGAAAGACAACTGTTGGAGGAGGTCATTGAGGATGTGACTGCTGGTTGGTCAGAGAGCTGGACCCCATCAGTTGGAAGATGTTCCCCACTTCCCTGTCCTGGGAGTGTGTGCTCCACATTGCCTTCCCTGGGCTAGAAGCTGCCCAAGGACACAGCCTTGAAGGAGCAATATGGTATGGAGGCCATCTGGACAGTATATGTGACTGAACACAGTAAAGGATTTCTATATAAACTTTTAAGAGTTGGCAAGTGGTTGCAGAGATCTTGTATTGTAATTGTCCAAGACAAGCCATGTATGGACATTCTCTTGCTTATTAAAACTGCCACCTACCAATCTGGAGTGGTCTGTCTCTTTCTAAGGTTTCCCCCTGCCCTCTGTGTATAAGGACTGGTCTCAGATTTCACCTGGGAAGCTCCTGAGGTTGTGTACCAACAGCAACTTCATGTAAAATGCCCCAAACAGAATTCTTATTATTCCCTGCTATTCTGACTCTCCCGCAGCCCTTCCCAGCTCAGTAAATGGCAACTCTGGCCTGATTGATGAAGTCTAAAACCTTGGAGGTATCCTCAATTTCTCTTTCTTTATCCTCTCAATCTAAACATCAGCAAATCTCATTTTATCTTCAAAATATAACCAAAATCTTAAAAAATAATATATATATCCCAAATCTGACCAATTCTTAAAACCTTCACTGCTACTGTCCTGGCCTAAGACACAAGCATCTCTTGACTGAATTATTGTGATGTTCATCTAACTGGTTTTCTTACATTTCTCATTCTATTTCTTTCTTCTCAAGATAGCAGACAGAGATCTTGGTAAGCGATGGCCTTTGCTTACTACTGTAATAATATAATGTCCATCAGCATTCCCTATCATTTTATTTTATTTTTTTAAAGGATTTATTTATTTATTTATTTACTCACTTACTTATGATAGAGAGAGAGAGAGAGAGGGAGAGAGAGAGAGGCAAAGACACAGGAGGAGGGAGAAGCAGGCTCCATGCCAGGAGCCCGATGTGGGACTCGATCCTGGGACTCCAGGATTGCGCCCTGGGCCAAAGGCAGGTGCCAAACTGCTGAGCCACCCAGGGATCCCCCCATTCCCTATTACTTTATTTTTCTTTCTGCAAATCAACTTCTATTTATTGTCTGTCTGTAACTCCATTATGTCCTGGTAGGGATATGAAGGATTTAACCTTCACGAGACTAAGGACTTTGTATTTTTTACTTCCACATCTCTTGTACCTGGAATAGTGCTTGGCTACATTCTATGGGCTAAGGACCTAGTACTATTTGTTGAATGAAAGTATGAATGGATGGATGGATGGATGGATGGATGGATGGATGAGGGAATTTCCTTTCTAAGGGAATTCCCACAGATTATATTGTTATTACCACTATCATTATTGAAGGAGAGGGTGAGGCACTGGGGACTGTAAGTGACTTGTACATGAGTCCATGAATGTTAGAGTGGGAAGGTACAATGGAGATAATCCAGCTCTGTTCTGTTATTTTATATAGAAGCAGAGTCAGGGGAGAACGATAAGTGAAGAGGTGAATGACGTGCTCAAGTTAGGTAGGTAATCAGTTATGATCAGAGCTAGTGCCCAGCTGTCCTGGCCCTTGCTTTCCTCTCTATTTTTTCTCCTTTCCATTCTTAGTAGTTCAGTCTGGAAACAAGTTCCCTTTATGTCCTTCCTTCAACTTTCTTCTCTTACTACTTCATTATTGGGTGTCAGAACTTTACAGAAATTTCACTAAACTAATTAATTGAAGCAGATTTTAAACCTTTCCTAAGTCATAGTTTCTTTGGCAATGTTTCACCCAAGAGAAAATAAATTCCATGGGGAAGTTGTTCCCTTGATTATAGTGTGTGGCTTAATTTATTTTAAAGAATAAAAAGATCTAAGTATTTATTCAGAACTCTTGGACTCTCAGTGGGTAGGTACATTTTCTACATCAAACTCAGGATCTTAAATTGTTTGAATTGGCTAACTTCTTGGGGCATTTATTTTTTTTTTAGATATATAAATTCAGATATAATTTGAATTCAGTCCTTCAGCTCAGACCCGGATCCTCTGAACTTTCCTCTTTTGTGATTCTTCTTAGACACCACCTATTTGTTTTTGAAAAGCCCCTAGGAACATGGTATTTTGTTCTTGGGGACAAGATCTGATTCTTGGAAGGCAGCTATGTTCACCACTATACCACCAATGCTGCACAGTGAGATCTGATTCTTGAATCACAGTAGCAACAATCACTTAGTGTCTTCAGCAGTTAGCTTAGTATCGTTTAAAGAACACTGATTTCTAAGTTAGTAGCCTGGCAAATATCTAGTGTGTGGCTTTGGGGGAACAGTGAACATCTCTCAGCCTCTGTCATCTCATCTGTAAGTAGAGGAAGTTAGAGTAAAAGGTCTCTGAATATTTTCAGCACCATTCTCTGAGGGGCTTAGCTGAGTGTGACCTGGACTGTGCTCATTGGGTCCTTCAGTGAAAAATCAGCTGGGTGGGGAATAGTAGCCAAAACACCTTCCTTGTCCAGGGACCAGGATTCCCAGAGAGGAATCCAGTGCTCCATCCTTTCCTAGTTTCTCCAACCAGATCATCACCTTGAAAATGATCTATTCCAATGGAGACTGCGTTCATGCTGAATTGGAGGCACTTGAGTACATTTAAGATCCATCTGATCCATTTCCTTCTTTCAAGGCAAAATGAAGCCACACCAGACTTTCTGACTTCAAGGGCGGTGATATGGCTGGAAACAAGGTGCAAATTCTCTAAGTAGCCACTGGATACTTGGCAAGTCAGTTCCTCTCTTTAAGCCATAAGTGTTCATTTGTAAATGAGGTGGTTTGCTTTGAGTATACACACATACACACACACACACATATATTTGGGGGGTAATAAATTCCATTTACTTATTTATTTTTATTGTGGTAAAATTATACAAAACATAAAATTTGGTAGTTTTATTTATTTTTTAAATATATTTTTTAGCAATTTTATTTATCTATGAGAGACACGGGGAGAGAGAGAGAGGCAGAGACACAGGCAGAGGGAGAAGCAGGCTCCATGCAGGTAGCCTGACGTGGGACTCGATCCTGGGCCTCCAGGTTCACACTCCAGGCTGCAGGTGGCACTAAACCGCTGCACCACCAGGGCTGCCCAAAATTTGGTAGTTTTAAAGTCTCTTTACAATTTTGGGATTCTGTGAGGTACCATTTGGGAATGATGAAGTGGGAGTGTGTGATTGGATGGAGGTTTTACTAGGTCATCTGAGGTCAGTCACATTGGCACATCAAGTCTGTCTTCCATTTACCTCTGGCTGTTGTCTGCATTCTATTGTTCTGCTCTAGTCCAGAGTCCAGCAGGTCAACAAATGTAGAATCTGCATGCTCATGTGCCGATTGAGGCTTTTCATTGTTCATCACATTTTTTTCCATGTCTCTCAGTGAGGCAGAATTGTGGGGAGGGAGGAGGTATTTCTTACGAGCTCTGTGGGAGAGATGGGAATGCCCGGTGGTAGGTAACAGAGAGAGGAATAAATGCAGAAAAGACAGAAAATAGGAAAGGAACAAGTGGTTTTCATAGAAGAAGGCTATCAGTTACTCCTTATCTTAAGGTTTAAGGCTGGAAAAACTGGATCCTCCTAGAAGATTCCTTTCTTATCTCTGAGTGACCTCTCAGATTGGTTCTAGGATACTTTCCTTAATTTCCCTAGTGGATCATAAAAATATGGAGTTCTTGCATTTATAACAAATATTTGTTTGTCATCAGACTCACAGATATGAGAATGATCTGGTGGTTGCCAGAAGGGAAAGAGTTGGAGGACTTGGTGAAAATAAGTTAAGGAGAGTAAAAGGTACAAACTTCTAGTTATAAAATAAAAAGATATGGGTATGCAGTGTACAGCACGGGGAATATAGTTAATAGTATATGTATGGTGACAGTGGTAGCTAGATTTATCATGGTAATCCCTTTGTAATATACACAAATGGTAAATCTCTGTGTTAGACACCTGAAACTAATACTGTATGTCAGCTATATCTCAATTAAAAAGAAGTATTTGTCAGCGAATAAATATACCTTGGACTTCTAACAGATTGACATATTTAATTTTTAACTATCACTTATGTGTTATGTATTTAAAGAGTGTACAAGTCAGTGGTTAAAAAGCACAGGATCTGAGTTAGATTGCTTGGATTGAAATCCTGACTCCACTGCTGTGTGACTTTAGGACAGTTCATTCACTTGATAACTGTGCTTCTTTTTCCTCCTATGTCAAAAGGTGACAATAATAAAATCTATATCACAGGTTTCTTTAAAAATTGCATAAATTAATGTATATGGAGGTCTTATAAAATATGTGGCACTTGGTACTGTTGGAATACCAGCCATTATTATTAACCAAAATGTAACTAATAATACAGATTTAAGAAATATATTAAGAGATAATTTTGAATGCTAGGATAATATATTTCTTAGTAGAAGATATAGTTCCAGAGCTACAACTATAATGAATCTATAAATTGCTAAAAAAAGAAGTATGACAAGTTACTGTAAGAACACAGAGCAAGGGATACGTTCTTCTTGCAATTAGAAAGAAGGAACACTAAACACATAGAAGGGAGAAAGGACATCTTTGGTTTGGGAATAGCTGTAAACAGTCATTTGGAAATGACAATAAGGGTACAAAGGTAAGTAATGGTCAGTTCAAGAAGGACCTGGAGTCCATGCCAAGAATATTGGAATTTATGCTATGGGCATTGGGGAGGTGTTGGTAGATTTTTAGGATAGTGGTATGATTTGATAGACATTTAAGGAAAATAACCAACGTATTTTCCAATGCTCAGGAAGGAGAAGATTCAGATGAATTGGAGTATGAAAGGCAAGCTTTGCTGAACACACAAGACTGGAACTGGGTTGTAAGGTGGATAGGGTTGGAAGAATAAGGAGAGGGCATTTCTGGCAAAGGGAGGCTCCATGTGGGAATGAGCAGGGTGGGCTCTGGGATGGGGAGAGGACATGAACAGAGATGATTTGAAGTTTAGTGGGTAAGAGGGTGACTGCTGAGGTGGGTCAGTCTGTGGAATTCTTTAGAAGTGAGTCTGAGGAATTCAGGTTTCCCCTGGCTATTCCTACTCAGGGGAAGATCTGAGGAAAGAAGGGTCTAGGACACAATTTTCTGGCTTCTGTGTGTGGGATGGATGGGAGTGAGCACCTGGAGACAAGAGGCATTGGTAGTTTGGGCATCTGCTGACAGCATGTGAGAAGGGGTGGCAAGAAGAATGGAGAGAAATGGCAGGGGGTTGGTGGGGGATGGTTTAATGAGAAATTCATGGGGTGTGGTGCTGACTGGTGCAGACATCAGGTGGAAGCATGGATCAAATGTGATACAGCTGGGCAGCTTGGAGAGTGAGGATGTCATCAGAGTATCTTCCAAGTCACAATTCCCTCAAGGTCTCCTTTCCCCCCATAGCTTAGTCTCATCAGCTGCAACCCTAACCTCTGTCCAAATGCTTTCCTTGGGCTCACAAGTGAGGATGTGGTGAAAGGTGATTCTCTAAGAGTCTTCACAATCTTGTCTTCTAGTCATTCATTCACTTGATGTTCCAAGATGTGCTGAGGTGGTGTTAGATATTCCTAATGATTCTGGGTGCTTGGTGCCCACAGCATTGCTCCTATTGGCCAGAGCCTTGCACTGATGAACTTACACAATACTGCTTGTGCTTAGAATGGGTACCAGTGTAATTTCTTTGCTGTGCTTCTATTCCTGGAACCTAGCTCTTGGAGGGGCAGTTTCTTTTTTTTTGGTGCATAGCTGATCTCTCCCTACCCTTTTTCCCCATACAGACGACCTTTATAATAATTATATAATTATATAAATTGCAAAGAAAAATTCTTTTGGATTTGATTGAAGTTGCATAAGTTTGTAGATAAATTTAGAGAGAGTCAAGATCTTTATGTGGATTTTTATTGTTTAAACATGAGTTTATAAAAATTACTTTTGGTGGATACAGTTTTTCTTTTATATATGAATTTTTTGGTGTTCCCTTAGTAGTTTTATGGTTTTCTCTGCATAATTACATGGCTATTGTGAAGGAAATATTTTTCAGTTGTGTTTTCTAACTAGTAATTGTATTTTGAACTTTCTTACTATTGCTATGGTTTTCAATTTTATTTATTTTTTCCTAGGTTCAAATCTTAGGAGGTTTTGTTTCCAAGAAACAGAAAACCATCAAACTAGTTTAAGCAAAGAGGAGAATTTATTTGAGGAATAAAGGACGTTCTGTGGTATCCAAGTATAGAAGGGACTGAATCAGAGATTGAAAGTGAAGAATCTAAGTGAAATAAGTCAATTGGAGAAAGACAATCCCATGGGTTTCATTGATATGTGGAATATAAGAGATGGTACAATGGACCATAAGGGAAGGGGAAACTGAATGGGAAAAAAATCAGAGAGGAAGACAAACCATGAGAGACTCTTAATTCTGGGAAACAAACAGGGTTGCTGAAGGGGTGGTGGTGGGTAGGTTAACTGGATGACGGGCATTAAGGAGGGCACATGATATAATGAGCACTGGGTGCTATATGCAACTGATGAATTGTTGAAAACTACATCTTTGGCAAATTGAATTTAAGTAAAAAAAAAAAAAAAAAAGAGTCAAAGATCAAGGATACTCTGCATCTCTGAAATACCATGGTCTTTTTTTCTAATATTGCTCTTAAATACTAGTTTTCCAATGTTTTTCAGGTCAATGACTCAATTTAATGTTAAACATTTTTTCTTTGATAAAAATCAGACCTATTTAATATTTACAATTTGATGTTCCAATAAACATAATGAAATGATTACTAGAGTTAAGCTAATTAACATATTCATCTCATATAGTTACTTTTTTTCTTTTTTTTTTGAGGAGAACTCCTGTATCTTCTCTCTTAGGAAATTTCACACTTCAGCACGTATCCTTACTGATGATTTCTGACACACACTGCTTTCTTTCCATCTGTCTATGACCTTTGTTTTTTCTGTTGACTGTTTCTTGCTGTTCAGATATGTTTTTACTTTCATAAAAGAGCATTTCTTGAAAATTTCAAAGATAAAGGGAAATGCAATGAAGATAAATTTTATAGTGGAGTCAAGATGTTCATATTATTTCTTCCTTATTTCTCATGGCTCAAATGTGGTAAAAAAATTCTGAAGATGGCACTTTAATCTAGAAAATATTGTTTTGTGTCCTAGGAGATTGTTAGCATGAATGTTGTGTCTTGTGGATAGTCTGTGCACCCTTATGGATAGTCTTAAGGGAAGAAGGGTGTATAGATATAGACTAAGAAGTGCTCAGTAATGATCTGTTCAGGGGATAACTTTTGTTATGATCTACTTGGCTGCTGACTACCAACCTGGAACCAGAGTGCCAGGCTGGCCAGCCATAATGATGCTCTAGGAGGATGAGCTCTCTGAGTTAAGGATCTTTCAGTTTGGTTAGTGGGGCAAAAGATAGGAAAGTAGTAGTGAAATGGAGACAAACTAGTAAGCTGAATTCTCTCCAGAGGATTAGAACACCTGTCGTTCGAACATGGTTATTGATGCCTGTGAAATGGTGGAGAATCTGACCTGAGTTGAAGACTGGTATAACTGAGTGAACAGAACTATGCTCAGGACCTTTTGGAAAGGGAAATATTATCAGTGAGAAGATGTCTCCCAAGGCAGAGAAGAAGGAAATGAGGAATTTAGGAGCACAAGTATGTCATGAGGATTCCCCAATAGAAGAGAAATGCAATGAAGAGGGTAAAAGAGTAGGCTATGAACCTGAATGGCTCCTCAAATTCAAATCATCTGGTAAATTCGAAAGAATCCTTGCTGAAGTTAGAAAGCCTGGTTCTGAGGCCCAGAATTCATCACTTTCTGCGTGATCCTGGGTAAATAATCATCTCCCTGAGCCTTAATTTTCTAATATACAAATTGTTAGATTGCTAATAGTTAATGCTGAATAAGTACATACGGGCTAAATTAATGAATTGGTGATTAATATATCATAATGCAGGTTACATTGTCTAATTTGTTATAAATGAGGTGAATTGGTTACAACAATGTTTGTTTTATTGCAGATCTCTCATGACCTGTGTCCAGAACACCTGATTGGATCCCATGGCGAATACAAATAACGTGACTGAGTTAATTATCATTGGTCTTTTCCAGGATCCAGAGGTGCAGAGAGTGTGTTTTGTGATATTTCTTCTCGTGTACCTGGCCACGGTGGTGGGCAATGGCCTCATTGTCCTGACAGTCAATGTCAGTAAGAGTTTGCATTCCCCCATGTACTTTTTCCTCAGCTACCTGTCCCTGGTGGAGATCACGTACTCTTCTACTGTTGTCCCTAAATTCATCACAGACTTACTTGCCAAGATTAAAACCATTTCCCTGGAGGGCTGTGTAGCTCAGATATTCTTCTTCCACTTCTTTGGAGTCACTGAGATCTTCCTGCTTACGGTAATGGCCTATGACCGCTATGTGGCCATCTGCAAACCCCTTCACTACACAACCATCATGAGCCGGTCTGTGTGTCGCCTTCTGGTGGCTGGTTCCTGGATTGGTGGCTTTTTTCACTCCATGGTTCAGATTATTATTACACTCCAGTTGTCTTTCTGTGGTCCCAATGTGATTGACCACTACTTCTGTGACCTCCATCCCTTATTCAAGCTTGCCTGCACTGACACTTCTGTGGAGGGGGTTATTGTGTTGGCCAACAGTGGGTTATTTCTATCTTTTCCTTCCTCCTCCTAGTGTCCTCCTATATTGTCATCCTGTTCAACTTGAGGAACCATTCTGCAGAGGGGAGGCGCAAAGCCCTCTCCACCTGTGCCTCTCATATCATGGTGGTCCTTTTGTTCTTTGGACCTGCCATCTTTCTCTACATGCGACCTCCGTCCACCTTCACTGAGGACAAACTGGTGGCCGTGTTCTACACGGTTGTCACTCCCATGCTGAACCCCATCATCTACACACTCAGAAATGCAGAGGTGAAAAATGCCATGAGGAAGCTGTGGGGGAAGAAAGTGAACTCTGGGATGGGATAAAAATGAAAACATACAAGAAATTATCATGTATAGGGTGGCCAAATAAGCATTCTGATTTTAATCAACTGTGAGGAATTGAGGACAACATAACTTGTTTGTATTTTGCTTTTGTATTTAGATGAGCCCCTGTATTCCATTGTACTAATTATAGCTGCATGGATTCATTGATGTCTGTATTTTGGAGAATGTTTTGGAGAAGAGCTGCATCTTCTCTTCTTCAGTTTCCCAGAGTGCAAAATGCACAGCCTTCAGGGAAGGACCACCTAGATTGGAATTCCTGCCCTATCACCTTCTACCTGTGCAACCTTGGGTTTATCCACTTTGCCTCTTGGTGTTAGTGTGCCATGCTGTGTAGAAAGTCTGTGGCATATGGATACGGAAGTTTGTGTTTGCTTTGTCCTTTTCTTCCAATGTTGTGTGGTCTTATGGGAGTCCCGGGAAGGCTTTAATACTTCATTTGGTACCCCTATCCTATGAACTTGATTCTAATGCCTGAAATTCCACAGTAGGATCTTTATTTCATAGGCATTGGATATTATTAGAATGGAAATATCTCTTGGATGTGAAACACAATGGAACTATTATTAACCATTAGTTTGGATGATTTTAGAAGACCTTTTTCTTTCTAGACAGTTGCTATCTGGGCACTGAGGTATTGCTTAAACCATATCTAGCTCATTGCCTATTTTTATATGACCTACAAACTAACATGATTTTTATACTTAAAAAATCAAAGTAGAATAATATTTGTTGATACATGAAAGTTATGTGAATGTAAAATTTTAGTGTCCATAAATAGGTTATTGGACTACAGTCATGCTAATTACTTTACTTTTCTCTATGATAGCTTTTGTGGTATAGCATGGTTGACGGAGACTGTACAGTCTACAAAGCCTAAAATATTTACTATGTCACTGTTTTCAGAACCTCTGGCTTAAGTCAGATGACATTTATTGTTGACTCAACAAAAAGTTTGGAGACCAGTGGTTGGTTCTAGGGTAGTTTTAATTCTGTGATACCAGAGCACCTCGTTTGTGCATCTTCAGTTCTTTTTTTTTTTTTTAAGATTTTATTTATTTATTTATTCATGAGAGACACAGAGAGGCAAAGACACAGGCAGAAGCAGGCACCCCGCGGGGAGCTTGATGCAGGACTTGATCCCAGGACCCCAGGATCAGGACCTGAGCTAAAAGCAGATGCTCAACCACTGAGCTACCCAGGTGCCCCTTGTGCATCTTCAGTTCTCTTGGCTCCCCCTCATGGCTGCATGATGGCTACAGCATGTCTAGGTATTATATGCTCACGTGAGGGGAAGGAGGAACTCTTTTTTATTTAGGAAATATTTCCTAGAGACTTCTCAGAACAATTCTTATTTTTTCCTTATTGACCAGAACAGAAAATTTTCTTATTTCTTACTGCATGTCCATGTGTAGCTGCAAAGGAGGCCAGGATAGTGAATAGTGGTAAAGAGAAATGGGATTATGTTGTCAGTTTAGATTAGTCACTACAGTTCTCCTGGGCTGCTTAAGCGAGGTCAGGCTTGTCATTAGGAAGAAATGTCTGCCACGGGGAGTGTTGGTAGATGGGATATCTTGGAAGGTGGTGCACCTGGACATAGTGGCAAGGATTTGAATTGGTGCCAGAGTGACTGAAATCCAGCTCAACCTCAGGCAGGTGACTGATCACTCTCTGTAATCTGGTTTCCTTGGCATGGACACTTGGCCCAAGTGCAATAAACCTTTTCCATAATGTCCCAGTTTTCCCATAAGTGCATCTGCTCATTTTCCTCTAGAGAATAAGGGAATGAGGTCCTGCGATATGAGTGCTTGAGGGTTGTGAATAGAAACCAAACCATCCTGCAATTTCCGAAAGTGGGGAGAAGGTCTTATTTACATATATACATCCCTGCACCCAGAGTTCTGGGCCAATTCACTGCAAATAAAGTCACCAAGCAGCAGATTTGCCAATTTTTAGTAAATTTGCTAATTAGCAATTTTCTAATTCCCCAAGCAGTAATTTGCTATCACCGAAGTTTTGATTTTTCAGAAACATATTTCTATTAGGCCTTTGTAAAATTCATTGCACTTATGCTGAAGCCTGCAATGAGCAATATCTTTGGGGAGAATTTTTGTACGTTTTGAATTTCAGCTTTTTGGATATCATAAATATCAAGCATTTTATGTATGTTGGTTTCTCTCTTCCAATTGAATTTTTAGTCTAGTCAACTGACTTTGCTGTATCACTTCATTTTTAGATTTACCTTCTTGAGAAAGGGACGTAGGTAGAGGGAGCAGATGGGGAATTGTGTCTGGGCATGTTTTCCCGTGTGTTAGCCAAGCCTTCCTGTTTCAGGTTGAATTATCCACCCCCAGTGGTTTACTCCTTGGGTCTAGGCCCTTCTCAATGTGACTTTGAAGTTCTTTCCACTACACATGGAATATACTTCTCTATCCCTTGACTTTGGCCTCAGCCATATGACTTGTTCTGGCTAATAGAATGTTATGGAAATGACAGTGTGTCAGAGCCTAAATCTTAAGGGACCTCATGTATTGTTTGCCTCTTGTGTCCTTGTCACCATTACGAGATGCTGGGGAAGAGCTGCTCCACAGCCTGGGCTGCAGAGTGCCACTCATGGAGCAGAAGAACTTCACCTGACTCACCCAATTGCAGCCAGAGGCAGAGCTGCCCCAGCTAACCTGCAGACACACTGCACTAATGTGAGAATAAATACTTATTGTTGCACACTATTGAGGACTTGTGGTTATTTGGTCTCAGCACAAACTCATTAGAGGTGAATGGCAAATACATATATCAAAGAAGAGCAGAAAAGTCATGCTTACTTCACATTCTTTATTTTGTTGAACATGGGCATTGACATATCCTTCCCTGCTGTCTTGAAGGTTTTACTTGAGATGAACAGTTTGGAAATAGGGTCTGAATCTTTTTGCCAGTTTGGTATATCTCAATTTCTCTCTCATGCTTTATGGATTTGTAGATCTAGATTCACCGAATGTTGATTTTCTGTGTGTTTTACAACTTAGATTTTCTAAGGCTTCTTATTGAATAGTAAAAGCAGTAGAATAGATCAGAAATGGAAGTTGTCTTTGATAAATTAGTAGTTCAGTGAATCGGTCACTTGCCTAATACCTAACTAAATCTTTGAATTGGTTAATTCTCTGAATTTACTGTTGGTAATTCAGTTATTGGCAAACTTCTATTTGGTGGAAAGATTCAAGGAGAAGTACTCTGCTTTAGTACCTAGTGTGATGAGTGTCAGAGGCTAAGCACTCAGTAACTACTGAATTGATAAAAGATATTAAAATGGGACAACATTATCTATCTTTATCCTTTGGGAAAGGCTTGAGCTAGATGTGAGCTAATTGGGAGCTAGAAGAGCTCTTTCTTATGAATTACTTTTAGTTGCATTATAGAAGTGATGTTAATCTATTACCTTGCAATGAAAATATAACAACTTTTCAAATGCATGAAAATGCCCCGAAGCTATATTTAGGGTTATGAGTAGAGTGATTGTTGTATTTGTATAACATCTTATGTATATTTCATAGCCCTTTCACATCGATTATTTCAATTTCATTGGAGTCTCATAGCAATCCCGTGAGGTCCATGAAATCTGAGTCATTCCCAATGTGCAATTTGGAGTTTGAAACATCATTTAGATTAGGATTTGTCTACAGGGGATGGAATCTAAAACAAGATAGAAGTCAAGAAGTAGATAGTTCAGGATGGAAATGTTCTCTCTTGTTTCTCCATCCGTTATAGCTTTCATTGCCATCTATCTTATGTCCAAGATGGTGCTGCAGAGGAAGGCATAATGGCAGCATTCCTGACATCAGGAAAGAGAAAGGGGCAATATAAGCACATGTTCCCTTTCTTAAAGTTGCTTGGAGGCTGGGTAATGTAATTTTTATTCTAGGTGGGTATGTTCCCAGATAAAAACTCAGAGTTCTTAAAACTATAGAAGGAAGAAGGAGAAAACAAATGTTGGGAAACACCAGCCATCGCTGCTCCTGAATAAATCAGGCATAAAGCTTGAGCACAAATTCAAGTATTCTGACACCAGGATCAGATTTTCCCTCCTTTGTGGTTCCTCATCCCAGCTGTTTTCTTCTTTAAATTGAGACATAACTTATATTCACTGAAATGCTCAGCTCTTAAGTGTACAACTCAATGAGTTTTGACAAATTTATATAACTGTATAACCTAAGTCCCAACCAATATGTAGAATATTTCCCGTACCCCAGAATCTTCTCTCATGATCTCTTTCAGGCAATCTTCACTCCCCATAAGCAACTACTGATCTAATTTCTATCATCATGGAATTTAGCCCCTTCATAAACTCATAAAATGGAATCATAAAACATGTACTCTATTGTGTCTGACTTCTTTCACTCAACATAATGTTTTTAAATATTCACTGTGTTGTGGGTTACAATAGTTTGTTCTTTTTGTTTGGTGAATAGTAGTCCATTTATACATGTACCACAACAGAAGGAAATGTATTCTTCTGTTGGTGGACATTTGGTTTGATTTCAGTTTTTGGTTGTTATGAATAAAAGCTGCTATAAACATTCTTTGACATTCCCATTTTAAAAAAAACATAAACCAGTTGAGTCATTGATAGATATAATACTAATTCTGAATGAACCTGTACATCCTTTATAATGGTAGAGTTTCATTAGAACGGGAGAGGGGAAGGATTAACCCATAGCCAGTGGGCTAATCTTTACCAGGTGAGGAAATAAAACCAACCTCTTATATAACAAATGTAATTTAGGTGAACAAATAGTCTTATACCACAAACATTTTTAACAGATGTGTTTCTTATAATAAATATTCATAGACCCACATTAAGAAATTTATCTCCCTTAGATTTTTAAACTGAGCATTTCAATATAGAATATATTTTGGCTGATAGACTTTCACAGAAACTCAACTTCATGATGACCTGTTAGAGAATAAATACATGTTCTCTTCAAATTTTGGAGCGTTCACGTAATTATTTCTTATTAGAGCCCCATTCAGAGTAAGTACCCTGTGAACATTAGATGAATTTTTTTCTTCATTTCCTTGTAGGTAACATAAGTTACAGGAGGACCTGGATAATAAAAATAAGATTTTATTATCCAGCTCCTCCTTCCCATGAGGTTGTCTGCCTAATTAGGAAGGGTAAAGTATATGGATGGCTCTCGGGGAGCAATCTTCTCTCACTTGATCATGATGACCTCCCCCTTGGTATCTCTCAAGCAGTGTGAACTCAAGGCTGAACTGCCAGAATTCAGGAATACCTTGGAGGCAAGTCTACTTTACTCTTGTTTTAAATCAGCTGGTAATTGAGGCTCAATGGCCTAGTCTCAGCATTTTCGAGTCCTAGGCTCCAGGATGAACAGATCCTCCATCTGGAAACCCCTGTAAGATATAGGCTCTGTTTGGTAGCAGAGTCTTCATATTTTCTAATTGGCTAACTGAAGAACCTGCAAGAGCTGACTACTTAGGTGTTACTTAAATACAAAAGAAGGAACTGTGGTGAGAATACAAAAGAAGGAACTGTGGTGAGAATAGCAGAGCCACAGAAACACTAGGGTGAGTTTTGTTTTGCAAGCATGTGCTTCTTTGCATGTCATGATTATAATCTCACTAAAATTTTTTAAAAAAGATTTTATTTATTTATTTGACACACACACACACACACACACACACACACAGAGCATAAGTATGGAGAGTGGCAGGCAGAGGGAGAGGGAAAAGTAGGTTCCCCACTGAGCAGTGAACCCAATGCAGGGCTCAATCCCAAGACCCTGGGATCATGATCTGAGCTAAAGGCAGATGCTGAGCCACCCAGGTGCCCCTAAAAATGGTTTTTTATTTAAATTCAATTATCCAACATATATTACCTCATGAGTTTCAGATGTATAGTTCAAATAATTTGTCAGTTGTGTATAACACCCAGGGCTCATCACATTCCATGTCCTCCTTAATGCCCATCACCCAATTACCTCATTCCCCCACCCACCTCCCTCCAGTTTGTTTCCTATAGTTAAGAGTCAATTCCACTTTGAAAGCAAGGGGAATGTTGCCATGAAACACAAGGCATTTTACAAAGTGCTCTCACATAGGTCTGGTCTTTACCTGAGACAGTGTTAGGTGCTCGGATTCAGAGATGGAGAAGCTATAGTTCTGGAGGATCTTTGTTTTTTCAATATCTACTGACTACCTACAGTGTACCAAATTCTGTGTTAAAAAGTCTAAACCCTCAATACTCATTGTTAATTCTGTTTTGTTTCTTTTTTAGTAATTTCTATCCCCAACATGAGGCTAGAACTCATAACCCCAAGATTAAGAGTTGCATGCTCTGCTGACTGAGCCAGCCAGGCAATCCCCTCCCATTGATTCTATTTACATACACTGAATGCTATTTCTTGGCAATGCTTCAGTTAGCACTGGGGATGGAGTGATGAGCAAGCTATAATCTCTGCCTCCAGGAAATTCACAATTTAGTGGGCAGATGGTCACAAAACAATTATAGTTTAGTGTGAAAAGTGCTATGGTTTGAAAATGTTCTGTGAGAAGAGGGCCGCTGACTATAAGGGCTTATGGATTTAGAAGATAGATTTCCTATCTGAGAAGAATTCAAGGCAGTATAGAGGATGGGAACTTAAGTTCTGGGATGGGCTGGGAGTGGGATCTACCTGTAAGGCAGGAGTATCTCCAAGCTACAGTTTGGACATTGAATCTCTGAGAGGTTAAAGAACTTTTTAGATATCACATAATCACCTGAAGAAACCTAATGTAAACCCAGGAGTCTGGACTCCTAGCAGTACTTCCTCTGATGAATGGCCTGTTGGTAAAATTCCCCAGCTGAGCTGAGAGTTTGGTCTCTCTCTAGTCTCTGCTGCCATCTTTGTCTCTGAAGGCATAAACTCTATCTATGATTCCCTTCTGGCTCATAGTGGTCCTTCATCAGCTGAGCCTGCCCCAGATGCTAGAGCAAGAAAGCTTTGTGGCATGAATGAATGTCATGAACCTCACTGTAGGAGGAGCTGTATTGATACACACAGACCTCAGTCACCTTGGTCCAGAATGGATGAGGACAGTGTGCAAACCAGTCAGTGCACAGTCTTGGTGATGACCCAAGGTGTTGGAAGGCTGGATGTGGAGAAGGTTGTGTCAGAGCATAAGTGGACAGTTGGGACAGAGGGTGTTTGTGCTTCTCTTGCCACTGGGGGGCATATGATAGGAGATATCAGTGAAGAGAAAGAATTGTGTATGGATTGAACCAGACCCTTGGAATGGGATGAAATCACCAAGTGACCAAGCGTAGAAGGAGGGAATTAGGAGAAGCAAAAATAAGAACGAATGCTGAGTGTCAAGGGACCTCTTTTCTGAAGAGTCTGAAGAGTAAATGGAGAGGTAAGAATCATGTTCTGCAAACCAAGGATGGACAGGGAACAAAAGGAAGTGGGAGGGAGAGAAGCTGAAGGCAAAAGATAGCTAAAAGCATTCAGACGTCATAGGGAGACCTCTAACATGGAGACAGCAACACTATCCTTGCTGCCACCATCATCTGAGGGGGCATTTTTCTCCTAATAGGTGCCCCCTCCATGGGTCTACTCCCACCAGTCCAATCTTTACATACAAAATGATTTTGCTTTCCAGTTAACTAGCATTCCTGGTGAGTCCCCATTGTCTGCAGGATAAACCCCCAAATGCGTAACAGTCCTTCTGGAACTGGTACTAGACTATGTTTCTAGTTTCATCTTTGCTCTTCTGCCCTTCACTCCAGCCACACGTGAGTGGATTTTCATGGGCTAGTATGCTCTTCTTCATTTTTGGAATGATCTTCCCCTTTTCTACACCAAACAAACTAACTTCTACTCATCTTTCAATATCCAGCTCACAAGCTTTTCAAGTTTGAGAGGGATTATTATATAATTCATGCACTTGATGAATAAATCTTTTGTATCATTTCAGATCGCCCCACCCAAATTACTGCCACCTGAGGCGCCTTCATGGGTAACACACACAATGTGACCGAATTCGTTTTTCTGGGACTTTCTTCCAATCAGGATGTACAGAAAGTTTTCTTTGTGCTGTTTCTGTTTTTGTACACAGCAGTTGTGCTGGGGAATCTCCTCATTGTGCTCATTGTCATGACCAGCAGAAGGCTTGGTTCCCCCATGTACTTCTTCCTCAGCTATCTATCCTTTGTGGAGATCTGCTACTCCTCTACAACAGCACCCAAACTCATCTCGGATTTGCTGGCTGAAAGGAAAGCAATTTCTTTGTGGGGCTGCATGACACAGCTTTTTTTCATGCACTTCTTCGGTGGCACTGAGATCCTCCTGCTCACTGTGATGGCCTATGACCGCTATGTGGCCATCTGTAGGCCCCTCAACTATACCGTTATGATGAACCGGCAGGTATGCGCTGTCCTGGTGGGAATGGCATGGGTGGGAGGCTTTGTACATTCCTTTGCCCAAATCCTTTTGATCTTCCACTTGCCCTTCTGCGGTCCCAATGTGATTGACCACTATTTCTGTGACCTGCTTCCTGTGCTCAAACTTGCCTGCTCTGACACCTTCCTCATTGGTGTGCTGATTGTTGCCAATGGGGGGACCTTGTCTGTGATCAGCTTTGGGATCATCTTAGCCTCCTACGTGGTCATTTTGCTCCATTTGAGGACTCGAAGCTCTGAGGGGCGGAGCAAGGCCCTCTCCACCTGTGGGTCCCATATCACTGTGGTTACCTTATTCTTTGGGCCATGTATCTTCATCTATCTGAGGCCTTCTACCACCTTGTCTGCAGACAAGACAGTGGCTGTGTTCTACACAGTGATCACCCCACTCCTCAACCCTGTCATTTACTCCCTAAGAAATGCTGAAGTGAAGAAGGCCATGAAGAAGCTGTGGATCAGGACGATGAAGCTAGAAGAGAAATAGAGGCTGAGCTTGGTATTGATCCTTGGGTTTAGAGTGATACGGAGTCCAAATTGAAGGGGCAGAATGAGATGAAGGAAAGTTCATAGGGCTTGTTGTTTCTGGAGTAATTCTAACTATCTCATCTTCAAAAAGTGTATTATAATAACTTGTAAGATAATTCCTCTTATGAATGTACTGTAACTTGATTAGTAATTTTCTGTTAGATGTTGAGATTGTTTCTAATTTTTTATTGCTATAAATAACACTGTGGAAGTATTTTTAAAATATTTGTTTATATATTTGTGTGTGTGTGTGTGAGAGAGAGAGAGAGAGCCAGGGGAGGGGCAGAAGGAGAAGGAGAGAGAGAGAGAGAATCTCCAGCAGACTCTGCTCTGAGCATGGAGCTGGAGCAGGGCTGGATTCCACAACCCTGAGACTAGGACCTGAGCTGAAATCAAGAGTTGGATGCTTAACTGAGTTGGATCCATCCTGGTGCCTCACTGTGGAATCATTCTTGAACAGAATTCTGCAATTCTGTTAGACTCACTTGCTATAGTAAATTTACTGTGCTAAAAGGTACAGTGACTTTTGATGTATAGTGTTAAATTGATTTTTAAGAAAGATTGTAACACTTTCCTTGTGAAAGCACTCTTGACGAATTGAACACTGTTCTTAAACATTTTCTTGATGGGAAACAAGATTTTATATAGTTTCAAAATATATCCCTCCACAAGATACTTATTCATTGCAAAAGAAAAAATGTAACTCTACAGTAGAGAAAACCAGAAGACAGCTCCTCAAATGATTACCCAAATAAACATCATCGGTTCTGAGACTGGGGAGGCACATTACTGTGGAATATCACTACTGTGGTGTCCTACCCAAAGTACTTATCATGTGAGTCTAACCCATGATAAAATATCAGGCAAATCCCAATTGAAAAACATTCTGCAAAATTAATAGCTTGCCTTCTTCAAAAGTATGAAAAAGAGATTGAAGAATTTCTCTAGATTCCAGATGCAGATATAGATAGTTGAAGGTAACCTGTGATACTTGACTGGATTCTGTACTAGATGAAGGTCATTAGTGAGCATGAGCTGTGTAGATGAGATGCTAGAATTGTATCAGAGTTACTTGCTGATTCTGATTATTGTAGTATGTTTATGTCAGAGAATATCTTCTGATTGGGGAAATGGGGATTGTTATATCAACTTTGAAACATTTCAGAAAAAATTCTGTTTGCTTACCTATCTATTGAGAGAATGAATGATAAAATGTGGCAAAATATTAATTTTGGGGAATTTGAATTATAACTACACAAGAATTCTTTGTATTATTACTGCAACTTTTTTTGTAAATCAGGAATTATTTAAAATATAAAATAAAAATATTTTGCAAGTTATATAGCTTATGGTTTAGTTTACTCTGTGTGTGTGTGTGTGTGTGTGTGTGTGTATAGGGATAATTTAGTTAGCTTTGAGTCTTCTTTACAAAGTTTTCAGTGTTCAAGACTTTACATTTCTATGTAGTAAAATCAACCAGTTATTTCTTTTGGCTTCTTCCATTGTTTCTGTGTTTAGATGATTATACAGAATTAGTTGAATTTATCTTTTCTTTTATAATGACTTTAGTTTTTAACTTAGTTTTGTGCGAGGGTAATATATTCATAAGGGTTAGAAAAATCAACAAAATAATGTGGTGCATAAGTAACATATTTCCTTCCATTCCTTTCTTCATTCTTCCTTTCCCCTGCCACAACCCCACTGGAAAAAGACTTATATTCCTATGTTTCTTTTGAAGTTTCTTTAAGCAAATTCATGTATAATATGTATTCTTATTTCTTATTTTACCTTTTACATGAACAATAAGATATTATATAAGTGGATCTGAAACTAGCTGTATTTACTTAACAATATATCTTGGACATTTTTCTATATTAGCACACAGAAATCCAGGTGCTTCTGTGCAGAAAGAAGTTTCTTAATTTGGTGTAATCCCACTTGTTTATTTTTGCTTTTGTTGCTTGTGCTTTTGGTGTCATTTCAAAAAAAAATTTGTTGCCAAGACCAATGTCAAAGACCTTTCTCCTATGTTTTCTTCCAGGAGTTTTATGGTTTCAGGTCTTACATTTAAGTCTTTAATCTATTTTGAGTTAATTTTTGTCAATAGTGTAAGATGGGGGTCCAGTTTTGTCCTCCTGTGTGTGATTATCCAGTTGTCCCATCACTGTTTTTTTTTTAAGATTTTATTTATTTATTCATGAGAGACACAGACAGAGAAAGAGACAGGCAGAGACAGGCAGAGGGAGAAGCAGGCTCCATGCAGGGAGCCTGACGTGGGACTCGATCCTGGGTCTCCAGGATCACGCCCTGGGCTGAAGGTGGTGCTAGACCACTGAGCCACCTGGGCTGCCCTGTCCCATCACTGTTTACTGAACAAACTATCCCTTCTCCATTGTGTATTCTTGGCACTATTATCAAATATCAGTTGATTGTGTATGCAAAAATTTATTTCTGGGTTCTCTATTCTGTTCTACTGGTCTATGTGTCTGTTTTTATGCTAGTACCATATTGTTTTGAAAACTATATTTTTGTAATATAGTTTATTTTATTATTAAGATTTTATTTATTTGAGAGAGAAAGGGAGAGAGAGAGAGAGAGAGAGAGAGAGAGAGAGAGAGAGAGAGAGAGAATGAATAAGTGGTAAAGGGAGAGGGAGAAACAGACTCCCTGTGAGCAGGGATCCCAATACCAGGCTCAATCTCTGAGATCATGACCTGAGCCAAAGCAGGTGCTTAGTGACTGAACCACCCAGGTGCCCCTTTGTAATATGGTTTAAAATTAGGAGGTGTGACATGTTCATATTTGTTCTTTCTCAGGATGCTTTAGTCATTTGTAGTCTCTTGTGGTTCCATATGAGATTTAGGATTTTTTTTCTATTTCTGTGAAAAATGCCACTGAAATTTTAACGGAGATATCCTTGAATCTATGGATGGCTTTGTGTAGTGGGGACATTTTGCAATATTAATTCTTTTTTGTCCATGAATATGGAATATTTTTCCATTTATTTGAGTCTTCTCCAGTTTCTTTCTAAAGTCTTATAGTTTTCAGTGTACAGATTTTTCACTTCCTTGGTTAGATTTATTCCTAAGTACCTTATTGTTTTTATGCTATTATGAATAGAATTTATTTCTTTGTTAGACCATTCTTAATGTATTGTCACACAGCTGACTTCTGTATGTTGATTTCATGTTCTTAATTAATTTGTTGATGAGTTCTTACAGTTTTTTTAATGGAGTCTTTAGGGGTTTCTATGTATAAGATCATGTAATCTGCAAACAGGGACAATTTACTTCTTTCTTTTGAATTCTGATGCCTGTTATTTCTTTTTCTTGCCTATGTGCTCTGGCTAGGACTTCCAGTACTATGTTAACTAGGAGTGGTGAAGAATGAGCATCCTTTTCTTTTTCCTGATCTTAGAGGAAAAGCTTTTAGCTTTTCACCATTGAGTATGAGATTAGCTGTGGGCTTATCATTTAACTGTGTACTACAGTTATGTGGTTAACATACCACCATATTGCAGTATTAGAGTATTCAGAATTTGACCATATCCTTATCATTACCGGTGTGGTGTACATTTTCACATTACTAATTAGCATGCTTTCATTTCAGCTTGAAGAACTCCTTTTAGAATTTCTTCTAAGTCCAGTATAGTGGTGATGAACTCTACCAGCTTCTGTCTGTTTGGGAAGGTCTGTATTTTGCCTTCATTTCAAAGGATTACTTCTGTATAAAGTATTTTTGGTTGGCAGTTTTTTCCCTTTATCACTTTGAATATACTATTCTACTCCCCTAGCTTGGAAGGTCTCTGCTGAGAGCCAGTGATAGCCTTGGAGGTTTCTTGGGTGAGAGGATTTTTTTTTCTCTTGCTGCTTTTAAAATTCTGTCTTTGCTCTTAAACAGTTGCATTATAATAGTTTTCGAGAAGATCATTTTGTATTGAAATTTTGGGTGACCTATTAGCTTCATGAACTTGATGTCCAAATATCTCCCCAGATTTGGAAAATCTGCAGCCATTATTTCTTTAAATAAGCTTTCTTCCCCCTTTCCCTCTCTTCTCCTTCTGGGACTGCGGTAGTTATAGACTGTTTCTTTTAATGATATCCTATTGTTCTCACAAGCTTTCTTTCTTTTTTTTTTTTTTTTAAAGATTTTATTTATTTATTCATGGGAGAGAGAGAGAGAGAGAGAGAGAGAGAAGTAGGCTCCAGGCAGGGAACCCAAGGTGGGACTCAATCCCGGGTCTCCAGGATCACACCTCAGGCTGAAGGTGGCGCTAAACCGCAGAGCCACCGGGGCTGCCCACTTTCTTTTTTTTTTTAAATACATTTATTTTTTATTGGTGTTCAATTTGCCAACGTATAGAATAACACCCAGTGCTCATCCCGTCAAGTGCCCACCTCAGTGCCCATCACCCAGTCACCCCCACCCCCCACCCACCTCCCCTTCCACCACCCCTAGTTCATTTCCCAGAGTTAGGAGTCTTTCATGTTCTGTCTCCCTTTCTGATATTTCCCACTCATTTTTTCTCCTTTTGCCTTTATTCTCTTTCACTATTTTTTATATTCCCCAAATGAATGAGACCATATAATGTTTGTCCTTCTCCGATTGACTTATTTCACTCAGCATAATACCCTCCAGTTCCATCCACGTTGAAGCAAATGGTGGGTACTTGTCGTTTCTGATGGCTGAGTAATACTCCATTGTATACATAGACCACATCTTCTTTATCCATTCATCTTTCGATGGACACCGAGGCTCCTTCCACAATTTGGCTATTGTGGACATTGCTGCTAGAAACATCGGGGTGCAGGTGTCCTGGCATTTCATTGCATCTGTATCTTGGGGGTAAATCCCCAGCGGTGCAATTGCTGGGTCGTAGGGCAGATCTATTTTTATCTCTTTGAGGAACCTCCACACAGTTTTCCAGAGTGGCTGCACCAGTTCACATTCCCACCAACAGTCTCACAAGCTTTCTACACCTTTTTATTCATTTTTTCTGTGTTCTCCTTTGACTGGATAAATTCAAAAGTCTTGTCTTCTACTCCTAGATTCTTTCTTCTGATTCATCATTTCTGATGCCAATGTTCTCTGTTGAATTATTTTTCTTTTCATTCACTGTAGTTCATGGCTGCTGAGTTTCTATTTGGTTAGCTTGACTGTGGTAATCATTTCACAATATATACATATATCAGACCATCATGTTATATGCTTTGAATACCTACAATTTTTTACTTGTCAACCATACTTCAATAAAACTGTAAAAAGTAAAATAATCCAAATGTTAGTTATTTTTACTACCTTTCTAAGCAAATAGTGTGTGTGTGTGTGTGTGTGTGTGTACATGTGCATAAGCATATGTGGCTGTGTGGCAGGGAGGTGTGATATAAGGCAAAGAAGTGTTCTTTCTCTCTACATCCTTTAGGCCAGCAGAAATGCATGTATGGATCACTATTTGTGTTTCTCCATGCCATTTGTCCAGCCTTTGTTACTCTTAGAAGTCCTTCCCAGCTGTTAATGATACTGAGAATTTTCAACAATATTTTCTCCTCCAGAGTTTTCTTAGTGAGAAGTGGAGAAAGGCTGAGCCTACTACCATAGCCAATGTCATTTAGTATGAAACTAATAAATTAGGAAGTTATTGATGTATATGCAGAAGGAATTAACATAGGTTTCTTAAAGTAGTGATAATTTCTGGAACTTTAAGAAATGGGGCAGCCTGGGTGGCTCAGTGGTTTAGTGCCGCCTTCAGCTCAGGGCCTGGGCCTGGTCCTGGAGACCTGAGATTGAGGCCCACGTCGGGCTCCCTGCATGGAGCCTGCTTCTCCCTCTGTCTGTGTCTCTGCCTCTCTCTGTGTCTCTTGTGAATAAATGAATAAAATCTTAAAAAAAAAAGTTTGATTTTTGCAGTGTTTCAGATGGATTATGGTTAGGAGGAAGAGATCGAATATATACCATAGATTCACAATTTGTTTGCCCCAAGATATAGAACTTTGATGAAGCAGGATTACTACACAGAGCAGAAGAAAATGGGGGGCATTTTCTATGTTGGTTTCCCACTGGTCTCTTTGTTTCCTAATGGGGGACGTATTTGGGCAGGAAATGTTACACTTAGACATCTAACCCAGGTGGACGGTTTATTAGTTGGATAGGTTTAAACCATCCTCCTAATCTTTCTGAGTCTCAGTTACTGAATCTGTTGAATGGGAATAGTGGCTACTATAGTAGAGTGGTACTTTGACTATCTGTGAGATGTTAGAAAGATTGAAAGACACAGTTCTGCCCAACACAAGTGTGATGTATTGTTTCTAGGAGACTGTGCCTAGCAATTTGGGAGCTCTAGTCTTCCTGAAACCCTTGCACATGAAAACCACGTGCTGACAATTTGTGGGAAAACACTTAGAACTTTAAGAATGAGCAGCTGAAAGAGTCAGGAAGGGTCAGGTTAGCAATGCTACCAGTACATGAGATATCTCTGCACAATACTTTTTCCTTTCTGGCTATTTTCCCACATTTATGGTGAATAATATGAACGAGGTGATCTGGAAGACTTTTCCAGGTCTAGTATTCTCTGGTCAGGTGACAGCAAATAGATGGGTCTTGCTTTTTTATTGAGTCTGAAACCCTGCGTCCTTTGATGGGATCATTTAGCCCATTCACATTCAGAGTAACTATCGAAAGATATGAAGTTAGTGTCCTCGTAATACCTATTCAGTCCCTGTTTTTGTGGATTATTTCTTTGGGCTTCCTCTTTCTTTTACAGGGTCTCCATTAATATTTCTTGCAGAGCTGGTTTGGTGATCAGGTGATGTGTTGGAGTATGTGTGTGAAGTGGTCCAGGTCCACTGGGTTCAAGTCTCCCTGGAACTCACTGGCATCATTGGTCTAATGAGGGGTGAAGTCAGAATAGAACACCAGGAACCTCTTAAGGAAGCATGTGGTGGGGACAGAGGGATGTGATACTGAGCTCCTCTCTGCCACTTGCTTGAGAATGCAGAGGGAAACCTCTAGGAGCCAGGATAAGAGGGGGTTAATCATGCGGGACAAGTAGAAGTACCAACCTCATAATTGGATTAATTAGAGCTATGTTCCTTAACCTCTGAAGGAAGCAATTGGGAAGTTGACTTTTGCTCTTCTCAGAAACTCCCCAGACAGGAGATGCTAAAAAGTTCAGGGAATTTAATTCTCTGATCGAAGTCTACATCTCTTACACCTTAAATGCTCTCAGTTTCACAGTCCAGCAAATATTTTCCTCAAACCTGCTGGATGTTAGAGTAGACTGGCTCTGTTCCATTCCCCTGTGACTTTCTTAGTGAGAAAGTTATGAAGTGCTGGAGGCACATGGAGGTGGTGGCATTGATGGCACCTGGTGAGTCCACAGGAGAAGACCAGAATCTAGTGGCACCTTTATGTGTGGAACAGATTCTGAGGCAGTTCATTCACTGAGCCCTTACCAGGGGTGGGCAGACCCTCAGGCAGAGTATTTCACACACACATTGGCACATTTCTGGTGTTACTCTGGCTTCCACACACATCCGTGTATGGGGAGACTTTCTTAGATTTACTTACTCTTTCAGCTGATGGGGCAGACCTTAGACATTATCCTGTTGAAGTCTTTCCTGCCTACTTAAATCACAGGGCCAGAAAGTAACTCTGTAGCTTGGCTGAGAGCAGTTGTATTGGTGATTCTCACCAGAGCTGCTAGTAACATGGCCAGTGCAGAGCCATTTTCAAAGCTAGTTTTTAATTAACTACTGACTCAAGCATTTTTGAGAAATTCTTTTGAAAAATTGAAGGGGCTTAAGATATTCTAACATCTGGCCTTCTCTTGTAGAAATGTAGGCATTAGTCTCATTTGAGCCTGGATGGAGATTAGGCTATACAGAAGCATACATTTTGCTGAGGACCTCCTGAATCAAGATTTCCAAGTTTTAGATCAATGAACGCTAACATACTCCTTTTTAAAATTATTTTTTTAAAGATTTTATTTATTTGAGAGAGAGAGAGAGAGAGAGACAGAGAGAGACAGAGAGCACAAGAATGGGGAGGGAGAAGATGATTCCCCACTGAGTAGGGAAGCCCAATGTGGGACTTGATCTCAGGACCCTGAGATCATGACCTGAGCTGAAGGCAATTAACTGACTGAGCCACCAAGGTACCCTAACACAGACCTTTTATTTCTCTTATCAGTTTATCTGTAGAGGTTGTTAGTGAAGCAAATACATTTTCCTGGAGTGACTAATGGAAGTGAGTCAGTCTTCTGACTACAAAAGATTCAGAAGATAAAATTAAGAATCAAGGCAACAAACAATATTCAAGGTGGGTTCATTCACTTAATCTCTATGGAGGCATGTTTTGGAATTATTTTCAAAAAGAGACCTTATTATTATTATTTTTTATACTATATATCCCTACATTTCCTTTAGCCTCTGTGCTGTTTACAAGACACTCACAGTGATACCTTGTTTTTGAAATAGTAGCAGATGGAGGATTCAGGTATCAAATAAAAAACTCATATTAACATCTGAGTTCCCAGCTCTGAGGAAGATGTGACAATGGCAATAAGAGACACTTCAAAAATTTTTGAAGCTTACACTATCACGTTGGAGAGATGTGACAGGGGCATGTGAAACTGCTAGAGAACAATACAACCCTTGATGGCAAAGTGCTGGAGCCAAGATCTCAAGTCACCAAGGCATGTCTGGCATGCACAGGCTTCTTGCCCTGGCAGCCCAGTTTGGCCCACTCCAGAAACACCCTCTCCAGACCTGGGAGAGGCTCAGGCTATCTGCATGGAAATTACACCTATAACATTAGGATAGTGGAGAACTGAGCCAGCCCACATTATTGTTCATTTTCTTGCTGGCAAATATTTTGATATTTTGCTCTTCAGCTCTGCTTTTCCTGTGCTACAAACAAGAATCTCCTATCTCTGTGACTCCCACTCCTGTTCTGGAAGCCAGCTGTGCGTGGGCAGCAGGGGAGGAGCCGGTGGAGGAGAGAAGAGTGAAGCAGGTGTTGGGCCTGAAGCCCTGGAGCCTGGTCTAGTCCAGCCTCTGTCCGACCAGCCATGTGGTTCTGGGCTCAGATTCCCCCTTCTGTGGGAGGGGGAATTCATGAGCTTCTTTCCAATTCTAGCAGCTTGTGATGGCGCTGTGAGGGAACTGGCAGGAGAAGCCCTGCGCGACTCCTCTGGTGAGAGACATCACTGGAGGAAAAGTGCAAGAAGAGGATGATGGAAAAGGCGGGTCAGAGCAGTATTATTTGTCAGAATCCACAGAATGAGGAGTTCCACGTCAGGAAAGGTGTAGTGAGAAATCATAAGGTAGGGCAGTTTGTTGTGAAGATTTGAAAAATGTACACAGAGGTTGTTTATTTGGGCCACTGTGTTTAGACTTCTCTAAGTGCATCCCTGTTTAGGTTTTCTTCACCACAAAACCTGGAAGTGTGCAGTTACTTGCTGTTTGAGAGGAACACATACTTACCTTTTGAGTCTCATCCTTGGACCTGCCAGTTAAAGAGTCAGAATTAATGTCCCCAAGGTGACATGTCACTGCACTGTTGGTGGTTTACCACTCTGATGATCTCTTTGTGAAATTACCTCTCAAATGTTTTCCATTTCCTTTTTTTTTTTTTAAAGATTAGATTCATTCATAAGAGACACACAGAGAGAGGCAGAGACATAGGCAGAGGAGAAGCAGGCTCCCTGTGGGGAGCCTGATGTGGGACTCCATCCTAGGACCCCGGGATCACAACCTGAGCCAGAGGCAGATGCTCAACTGCTGAGCCACCCAGTTGCCCCATATTTTCCATGTTTACTCAGAGTTTTGAAAATGTTAATTTCCTTTTCATCCATTGTAAAGACTTAAAAACTTTAACATTTAAGAGCAAAGTTTGATGGTTACACTGTATATGCATCTTGCTCTGTTACCTTCAATAACTTTGGAAAGAAAAACACTGCTATTTTTTTGAAAATCTGAAATCTAAAGTTGTGCTTACCAATCATCTGTGAGGAACTCTCTGATACTTGAAATCAAAAGCAATGATGGAAACACACAGCATGTACCTTCAAATCTAATTTCACAGAGATTATTTGCCTAGTAATAGAGCCATCTTTGCCACCGGGGTGAAACATGCCCATCTATGATTCCTGCTCTGTGCATAAACATCTGAGGGTGAAATATTGGCCAATGGAGGGTGGGTCAGGTGGGACATGGAAGAGACTGTGGGAGGTCAGGGAAGGGCCCAACTGTGAGAGAATAGTCTTATGCTGATTTTGTAGATAAGGAAACAGGCTCAGAGAGGTTGAGTCACTTGCCCAAGGCCACACAGCTGATGTTTGAACTGAGGTATGTGTTTTCCAAAATGTAAATGCTTCCACCATCCCTCTTGCTCCTGGAGAGTGACTTACGGTGATTGCCTAACAACGGTGTCATATCTGTCTTGCCTTACCCCATAATGTGGAGTGGGTTTTCTACAGTAAGTGTCAGAGTATCTCCAACTCAGTTATTCCAAATCCTCTGAAACTCACCAGGCTCCCTAATAGGCAGAAGACAGAAGCTAACGTGGGTGGGAAACAAAGTTGTCAAGTTTCAACCATTGTGCTTGGAGGTGGGTATGGAGATGGAGGAATGTGAATCATTTGAATCTGATTAATTAATGAATAGTGGTGAAACAGCAGAACATACAAATTTACTACCTAAACCATTTTTAAGGGGCAGTTCCGTGGTATTCAGGTGCACCCATGGCCACCTTCAATCCGAGAACTTTCATTGGCCGGAACTGAAGCTCTGCATCCATTAACTCCACATCCGTGGCTCCACTGTTCTCCCTTCTGCGTCTATGAACTTACCACCCTAGGGACCTCATATAAATGGACTCACGCAGTATTTCCTGTTTTGTGGCGGGCTAGCATGTTGCTGAGCATATTCAGTCCCGTTTCATTTTGGAGCCCACTGTTTGTAGGCCTGTTGTAAGGTGCTTAACTCAGAGCCCAGAATGCTGCAAGACCACACAAACAAAGGTGGGTGTCAGGACTGCCTAGTGAAGTAGGAGCCTCTACTTTGTCCCCAGCACACACTGTACTAACAGTGTCTAGCAGAGTTAAAGCATCCTCAATTCTGATACTCTTATCAATTTTAATCTTACACAGTTATAATTTGCTTAGAAACTTGTAAGGTCATTCAGTTCTCAACACAGCACCATGGAAAGACATGATTTTTGTTTGCCTGATGAAAATGACAGGCTTGCAGGGATTTTTGGATTTGTTCAGTGTCACACAGCTGGTAGGCAGGTCCAGGTCCTCTGACTCCAAACTCAGGGTTCTTGTCACCAGGTCACAGTGCCACGGCTGCTCTCCCCCCGTGGAGGGCTGGCCTATATTGCAAGCTGGCTGTCAAGTGTGGGAATATCCACTGTGGGGTCCTTTGTGTTTGTTGGCAAGGCTTATCTCACTCTGGGGAGGCTGTGATTATGGATCCTCTGTGCCTGGTCACCCTCTTCAGTGTTCAGAGACCTCTGCAGTGCCTGTTGGGGTCTCTCTAGCCTGACTTTGCTTCAAGAGGCCATCCTGCACCCACCTCAGCCTCTTTCCCTTCTTAGACCTTCTATGTTCTGAGGCCCCCAGTTAGCATGCTGGGACATCTGGGGAACAGTAGGCTGTTAAGGAAGGGGGACTTATCGTGATTTTTGAATCGTTCCTTAGACATTGGCCAGGTCTGTCTAATCAGATGTTGTTTAGACATTGAGGCAATCAGCAAGCAAGTGACTCACATCTCCTTTTCCATCTCTCCCTTCCTTTATGGACAGTGGTCAGAATTGATAACTGTCCTTTGCTATTCCCGCTTTTTAAAAATGTCTGCTAGGGAGCCTAGTTGGTTTATAGGTTGCAAGATGAATGAGACTGAGGAGGTCTAGCATTCACTGTAAGACATTCGTTCTGCATGAAGGTGTAAGACAAGACTGATCTGAAATCTAAATTATACAACCAGGCCCATTTCAGGAGCTTAAGGTATGATGGAAGCGTCTGAGTCTTGAAGGATTCAGAGCACCGTTCAGGTATGAGCTGTGAGGCCCTGACATAGTAACTGGATCTCTGAGGCTCAATGTTCTTATGTTGAAAATATCCTGTCATTTCTTTGTGAGTATTCATTACCTACTGCAGGTGCCTGCATTAGAGAACGCACTTACTACATTATTACAAACTCAATCCTATTTTAGGAATGAAACCAGACATTTGATGATTATTGTTTTGTCCACTTGTTTCAAGGAGAACATGTTTTGGAGAAGCCCAAGGCTGAGAGGGGACTCAAGAGGGAAAGGATGACAATTGTCTTCCATGGCCTAGAGGGATGTGTCTACTTATTGAAGGAGAGCTCTTCAAGTTCTTGGTTCCAGTCCATTCAGCTCCTGCGCTTTAGAACATGGCGACTCCAAGCAATGTGACTGAAATCATTCTCTTGGGATTTTCCCCCAACAGGGAGGTGCAGAAGACTGTTTCTGTGCTGTTTCTCCTCATGTACATGGCCATTGTGCTGGGTAACGGCCTTATTGTGGTGACGGTGATGGCCAGCAAAGGGCTCACCTCCCCCATGTATTTCTTCCTCAGCTTCCTGTCCTTTGTGGAGATCTGTTACTGCTCTGTCACAGCCCCCAAGCTCATCCTTGACTCTTTTATTGAAAGGCAAACCATTTCCCTCAAGGGCTGCATCACACAGATATTTTTCCTCCATTTCTTTGGTGGTACTGAGATCTTTCTCCTGACAGTGATGGCCTATGACCGCTATGTGGCCATCTGCAAGCCCCTGCACTATACCGTCATCATGAACCGGCGTGTGTGTGGCCTCCTGGTGGGTGCAGCATGGAGTGGGGGCTTGCTGCATTCTGTTGGGCAGACATTCCTCATTTTCCAGCTTGCCCTTCTGTGGCCTCAAGGTCCTTGACCACTACTTCTGTGATGTCCATCCTGTATTGAAGCTGGTCTGCTCAGACACCTTCCTCATTGGTGTGCTGATCATCGCCAATGGTGGCTCCATTTCAGTGGTCAGCTTCATGGGGCTGCTTGCTTCCTACGTGGTCATCCTGTACTCCCTGAGGACACAGACCTCAGAAGGTCGGCGCAAGGCTCTGTCCACCTGCGCCTCTCACATTGCAGTTGTGAGTCTGTTCTTCATACCCTGTTCCTTTGTCTACATGAGGCCCTGTGTCACCCTCCCTGCAGACAAGATAGTTGCTGTGTTTTACACAGTGGTCACACCTCTCTTAAACCCCATCATTTACTCCTTCAGGAATGCTGACATGAAAAATGCCATGAGAAGACTGATGGGGAGGACAGTGATCTGGGGAAATAGATGATTTAATTAGGAGAAATAGGAGGAGTGAGGGATGGGAAGTTGGGGCAGTGACATCTCACTCTGTGTCTACCTTTAATTGACAGGCTGGCATTGGGCCTTTTACCTTTAAATTTCAGTTTCCTCACCTTTGCGAGATTGGACAGGATTGAGGGAGCCTCTCGAATGAGGTCTAGGGGTCTTCTGATGCTGCATTTCCACATTTGACAGTGACCTTGAGGCAGCTTGGCTGGTTTTTTTTTTTTTTTTTTTTTTTTTTAATTTTTATTTATTTATGATAGTCACAGAGAGAGAGAGGCGCAGAGACACAGGCAGAGGGAGAAGCAGGCTCCATGCACCGGGAGCCCGATGTGGGATTCGATCCCGGGTCTCCAGGATCGCGCCCTGGGCCAAAGGCAGGCGCCAAACCGCTGCGCCACCCAGGGATCCCAGCTTGGCTGGTTTTGAGAAAATGAACTCTTCCAGAAAACTAGGGTCTTTCTGGGAAAAATGAAGAGGTTGGTGGAAGAGGAAGGTTGCCTTGGGGATCAGTTGTTTGGTTTGGAAGTGCCTGAAACTTTGAATTTGGGGAGGAAGAAGGGAAGGAGAGAAGTAGAAGTCACCAAAATGCTTGGAAATTCTATTAACTTGATATACCAAAAATTTGCCTAGTGGGTTCTGGGCTGACCAGTTGACCTAGAAGCTTTCTGTCCACAGAGCAGAAGGCATTCTGACTCTTGCCAGCAGATTCAGATCAGTTCACATTAGCATTAGAGTCACATTTTCAAAGAATCAAATGGAACATTGGGAGATTTTAAGTGACTTGAAAGCAGTAAACAACGATACCTACTTGTAGGCCTGAGTTTTATTTTCTGCAGATTATTAAAAATTTGGTGTCTAATAATCTCTTCTGTTCACATATGCCTGTCCTTCCTTATCTCTTGTTTTTCCTCCTTGTGCCTTTAGCTGTTTGGCCCATCAGTTTTCTCAGTCTTCAGCCTCCTGACTCCTTGTGCTTCTCGGCCATTCCCACAATCCACCTCTCTACTCTGCTCTCCTATACCACCGTATTACCTTGTCATTCTTCATCCATGAGCCCCCCACTCCTTCCCAGTCTTCATAGAGGGACTGCCTGTTGATGAATGGTTTAACTGCCCTTGAATCTTCCGTTTGTCATATGATGTTTTAGTCCTCTTTTTTGAGTCCTACACCCAAGGTCATGGTAATGTGCCCCTAAGTTGTAACCAAACACTGACCCTCATTCACAGCACAAGATTATCCCCCATATATACTTCCAGATTAATCACTTGGAAGTAATTCTCTTATTTTATCTTTCTTTTACCCTCAAAAATCTTCAGTGACTCCTCGTTGCTTTCTGTATCAACCATGAACTCCTGCTTCACATGCAATACCCTCAAGGCATGGCCCTCTCTTAATGTTCTTATGTGTTTTTGAAGACACTTTTATAGACCTCACTGTGTCTTGAACATTGACTTGTGACTTCCATGTAAAATAGGTTTCTTATCTCTTCCTGTTAACATCTTACCTACCTTCCAATGCCCATCTGAAATGCTGCTACCTTTAGGAAGCTTCCATAATGATCCTATTCAGATATGTCCTTTTCCTGTGTTTTGAATTCCCACAGCACTCAAGGTCCTTTAAAGCCTTTGCTATGTGTATATCAGTGCTTATTCCCCTTCTCATCCCCAACTGTCACTCTCTTGAGAATGTGGCCTGGATTGTACTTATCTTTATATCTTGCTTTAAGTGACATATAGTAAAGCTCAATAAACCTTTGGGCAATTGAATTTCTGGAAGTCATTAGTGTTTCAGGTGTAAAAGTGGTTGTGATATCTCTCTTTTCATCTCAATTATCTAATTGAGATAGCAATGTCATATCACTGAAGACAATCAGTCTTGATATCATTTCTGAGAATAATATTTATAAATAAACAAGGGACTGGTGAGGTGGGTATGAGTCTCCAGTTGAATAGAAGAAGCTGAATCTTAGGGAGATCTCTATTTTGATCAAAGTCACACAACCTGAGTTCAAACCCAGGTCTGCCTGATTTCTAAGCCTTTGTTCTTTGTGTGCATCCCTCTGCTTCTCTTTAGAGATCATAAATGCATATAAGTCTCTGAATTCCAAATCAGCAGGCTGATAATCTCCTTATTGTCAGGTATTTTCTTCTGGAATCACTTCAAAGTAAATAAAAACTGTTTTTAAAAAGTATGTAGCAGGGATCCCTGGGTGGCGCAGCGGTTTGGCGCCTGCCTTTGGCCCAGGGCGCGATCCCGGATACCCGGGATCGAATCCCATGTCAGGGTTCCCGGTGCATGGAGCCTGCTTCTCCCTCTGCCTGTGTCTCTGCCTCCTCTCTCTCTCTCTGTGACTATCATAAATAAATAAAAATTTGAAAAAAAAATAAAAAAATAAAAACTATGTAGCATAGCAGGCACTCCTATGGTGGCTCAGGCAGTTAAGCGTCTTGGCTCAAGTCATGATCTCAGGGTCCTGGGATGGAGCCCCACATAAGCCTCCCCATTCAGTGGGGAGAGAGAGAGAAAAGTAGTGTGTGTGTGTGTGAGAGAGAGACAGAGAGAGAGAGAGAGAGAGAGAGAGAGAGAGAGAATGCAAGTGAGCAGGAGAAGGGCAGAGGGAGGGGATAGAATCTTAGGCAGGCTCCATGCCCAACACAGAGTCCAATGCAGGGCATGACCTGAGCTGTAATCAAGACTCAGATGCTTAACTGTGTGGACCACCCAGGTGCCCTATTACCTCTGATTTTTGAATGTTAGCACAACCTTGCTTTCCTGACATAAACCCCATTTGGTCATGATCTATTATCTCTTATATGCATTCCTGCATTTGATTTAAATGTTTTATTGAGGATTTTTGCATCTATGTTTATGAGTGATGTTTGCCTGTGATTTTCTTTTCTTTTTTTTTTTTTTAAATATTTTCTTGTCAGGTTTTGGTGGTAGAGTTATGCTGGTCTCATAAATAACTTGAGAAATTTTCTCTTTTATTTTTAAAAATATTTGTATAAATTTGGTGTTATTTCTCTTTTAAGTGATGAAACCAATGAATTCATCTTGGCTTGGAATTTTTCCAGTGTGTGTGTTTGTAAACTGTGAATTAAATTTATTTAAAGATATAGGGCTATTCAGATTTTCTGTCTCATTTTGGGTGAGTTATGTAAGTTGTATTTTTTTTTTTTTTTGTTTTCTTTTTTTTTTTATTTTTATTTATTTATGATAGTCACACAGAGAGAGAGAGAGGCAGAGACACAGGCAGAGGGAGGAGCAGGCTCCATGCACTGGGAGCCCGATGTGGGATTCGATCCCGGGTCTCCAGGATCGCGCCCTGGGCCAAAGGCAGGCGCTAAACCGCTGCGCCACCCAGGGATCCCAAGTTGTATTTTTTTAAAGGAATTTACACTTTTAACTTAAGTTGTAGAATTTGATGACCTGAGGTCAACAGATGACATTAGTATTAAAACTTAAGGTTATTAATAATGTTCTCTAACTAGCCTTTATTTTCTAAACATCTGTAGTACTAATCTTTTTCTTCCTCAAATTAAAAATTTGGGCTTTTTCTGCTTTTGTCTATTTTTTTTTTTAATTCAACAGCCATATTCAGGATATCGTAGTTTTCTTGTTATGTACAGAATCATTGCCTGGCTTGTACAAAAAATTTCTTCTGTTTTTGATTTCTACGTGATTAGTATCTGTTATCTTTCTTCTTTCTTTCCTTCTCTTTCTATTCAAATTTACTCTTATTTCCTTTAGCTCTCAAAGTATAGACATACTTCACAGATTTTATACCTTTCTTCCTTTTTAATATAAGACTTTATAAAGTTTCTTGAAACAATGCTTTAGCTGTCCCCATAATTTACATTATCATTCAGTTAATATGTATTCTTATTTTAAAAATGATTTCTGGTGGATTATTAACACGTGCATAATTTATTTTCCAAATAGTTGTTTTCTTTCCTTGGTATCTTCTTGTTGCTGATTTCTAGTTTAACTCCATTGTGAATTATGTCATTCTTTTTACATTTATTAAACTTGTTTTATGACCTGACATAAGGCCTATCTTGGTGAATGTACCATGTATGCTTGAAAGAATACATAGTTTTAGGCTGTCATGCTCAACAGATATGAGGTTAAGGTGGTTCATATATTTTTCACTTCTGTTTTTACTGATTTTTTTTTAAAGATTTTTTTATTTATCTATTCATGAGAGACACACAGAGAGAGAGGCAGAGGCACAGGCAGGGGAGAAGCAGGCTCCATGCAGGGAGCCCGATGTGGGACTCGATCCTGGATCTCCAGGATCACACCCTGGGCTGAAGGCGGCGCTAAACCACTGAGCCACCTGGGCTGCCCTGTTTTTACTGATTTTTAAAATCAAATCCTAATCTCACTTGCTGGTGGGTGGTGGTGGTGTTAACATCTCCAACTATTATTGTGGAATTATATACTGATTTCTTTAAGCCCAAAAAAGAAAACACTGCCAATGAAAGAATGGCATGCCAGAGATGTTAAGCCACTTGTTAAAAGTTATATATCCTCCAGGTAGCAAAGTCAGTCTTTGGACAAGGCAATTTGACTCCTTAGTTCATGTTTCTAAGCACCCTATTATATTGCCCCTTGTCTGTCTTACTTTCCTCACAGGGTGGAAATACTTTTCAAAATGCTATGTTAAGATAAGTCAAGAGTCAAAGGGCTAGTTTAGTTCAAACTTGTCTCTGATACTTAAAAAAACAACAATAAAAAGTATATCAGTTCCTATTTAATACCAGCTATTTATATTTATATATAGTATATATTATTTTTAATACTTCAAAGAGATGACACAAAACCATGTCTTGTATATATTAACTGCTTAAAAACTATTGTTGAACAAATGAATTTGGGATGATTCAGGATAGAAGTCCAGTCAGGATAAAAACAGTGGTTCCTTTGGCCTCTAAAGTTTGAACCAGTAAGTTAGTGTGACAAGGGGAATGGCTGTCTCCATGGTCCACTACTCTAATTGGGATGCAATGCCCCTGGGGTCTCATTAGTAGGCCTCAAAGTACTCCTCCTAACCATGAATGTGCTATGACTCCAAAGAAGAGGAACTCAGGTCTGGCAATGGCTCTGTGGCTGAGGTGATTTCATATGAGCTTCCCTTAACCTTCTGTGTTTAAACTTTACTGCCGCCTTTCACATCTCTGGCCAGACTTCTTGACTTCTAGTTCTCCAGTGAAGAGGGAGGTGCTCACTAAGGTCAGTTCTCATAGAGTCTTGGTGTTTTGGGTCTCTGACTGGAGTAAATCTGAACTGACCAAGGATCCTGATAGAAGAAAGATGTCCTCATTGGCTTTGCTCTCTCTGTTTTGTTCTCAATGTCTGGTTAATAGTCCTGTTGCATAGTGTCCGAGTATTTTTCAGGTTCCTGCCTTCAAATGCATGATGTGCGAGGTAACCTTTTTTTCTTTTCAGATTCTTGTGGTATCTCTAGAATTTTCCATCAGCCATTTTCTTGTTCACCATTTAGCTGCTGAGGACATACTTTCCCTGGGTGATCAGACGCTCCTACTTCCCTAGTTAGGAGTGTTGGATGGTGACAAAGAAGGTAGCTTTGAAGCCAGGTACCCCCAATTGCATAGCTGGCTCTGACTCTTACTAGTGCAAGAACATGGTCAAGTCACACATTCACTCTAATTTTCCTCATTTGAAAAAATAGGAACAATCACAGTGGTTTCTCAGAGTGAGGTTGTATTGATTAAGAGGGAGAATGCCTTTCTTTTCTTTCTTTTTCTTTCTTTCTTCTTTCTTTCTTTCTTTCTTCTTTCTTTCTTTCTTTCTTTCTTTCTTTCTTCCTTCCTTCCTTCCTTCCTTCCTTCCTTCCTTCTTCTTCTTTCTTTCTTTCTTTCTTTCTTTCTTCTTTCTTCTTTCTTCCTTTTTCTTTCTTCTAATTTATTTATTTAAGAAAGAGTGAGTGAGCACACAGAGGCAGAGGGAGAGGAGGTGGGAGAGGGAGAGGGACAGGGAGAAGGAGAGGGAGTTGGAGATGCCAGCTCCTTGCTGAGTGGGAAGTCCAACATGGGGCTTGATCTCAACCCCAAGATCATGACCTGAGTTGAAGGCAGATGCTTAGCAACTGAGACACCCAGGTGCCCCGAGATGTTGCCTTTAAAGTGCTCGTATAAGGCCTGGCATTCAGCCCTATTTAATAGATGTAAACATGTGTTTACTGATATGCTTATTATTCCCTTTCCTTGTGGAAGTTCAAGCTCAGAGAGCGACTCACACAAATCTTCCTTAGAGGCTTGCCATACAAATGCCCCGACCATGGCAGGGGGCTGCTCACGGCATAGGAGAGTGGAGGAGTCAGAGTTCACAAAGCTGGCCGGCTCCTCCAGCCTTTCACAAGGCTCTCCAGGTATGTGGTCTCTAATGCCACTTAACTTTTTGGAAATTAGAGCAATTCCAGGGTGTATTTCACTGAGGTGCAACTTGCCACCAGTTTCCCAAAGTCCAGGCCCGGCTGGCAGGGTGTTCTTCCCTGTAAACGAATCCTCTGCTACCTGAAGCTTCAAGGACTTTTCAAAGACTTACTTACATTTTAATGTTTTAAAGTAGGAATGTTTCTAGATTGTGCTACAAAATCCCTTCCTCTTTCAAGACTGACGATGAATCAGAAAACTAGTAAGGGATCCCGTTCAGTGTAAGGTATGGCAAACATGTAAGTGGACCTTTAACCCCCACCCATCCCCAGGCAAAGCAGGAATTAGTGATGATAGAAAGCTACTTACTTGCTTTCTAGTTGTTGTTGTTGTTTTAAGATTTCATTTATCTATTTTGAGAGAGGGAGGGAGAAAGCATGAGCAGACACGAGCAGGGGGATGGACAGGGGCAGAGGGAATGAGAAAATCTCAAGCAGACTCCGTACTGAGTGGCACGCCTGAGGCAGGACTTGATCATGACCTCAAGATCATGATCATGACCTGAGCCGAAATCAAGAGTCAGATACCCACCAACTGAGTCACCCAGGTACCACTAGGTTTTTTTTTTTTTTTAAACTAATCAAATATTGATTATTTTTATTTGTAAAATTAATTTTTTTAGTGTATTTCTATTTTTCCAGCTTAGAATCAGAGCACTTAATCCAACTGTTTTATGTATAGGTGGGAAACACCAAGTAGAGGGAGGGAGTTGTTTGAGGTCACTCAGGCACGAGGGACAAAGTTGGGACTGAAATTGAGTCCTCTTGGTTTCCAGACCAGTGAGTTTTCCATGGTGGTACGCTACCTCCTTTGGGCAATGGTAGGTCCACTGTGAGTCTCTGAAGTTTGTCAGTAAGTAGGAGGCTAGGGAAGGAAGGAGAGTGCAGTGCACAAGCATAGCGGGAGGGGGTGGGAAGAGAGCACTGCAGGAGGGAGCACTCTCTGCCAAAAGATCTGCAGTCTCCCAGGCTGCACAGTCATTCCCGTGGGCACTTGTTGGTGACCTCTCAAGTCACTAAACACTAATTTTTTGAGCTCTCTCCTCCTCATCTCTAAAGTGAGTGTATTATAATAGCTATCTTAAAGGGTTGTGCTGAGTGTGAACTGGGACAATGTGTGAAGCTCATGGAGTGGGTCTGGCCTGCAGCAGCTCTGCCATGGTGACAGGGACATGAAAGCAGGAGGGGGGAGTCCTCTGTGGGCCTGATTCACATCTTTACCAACTTTGAGGTGCAAGGGTGTATTGATGGTTTAAGGATGGCATGAGGAATTCTGCAAGCAGGAGAAGAGAAACAAGAACATAAATGAGTCCGTGGAGGAGAGGATGCAGGTGTTTGAAGATGTTTAGGTTGCACAAGAGTAGATGGGGTCTGGAGTTAGTGACCATCTGAGGAGCAAGTGACCTTGTCTTTATGCTACATGAGTTTTCTATCTGGTCCCTAAATTTTAAGGAAAGTTGTCTAGAGTTTTATAAACAAAGGTCATTTAGTATAGTACAAATAGGGAGTAACACCAAAGCTTATAACTAGAGAAATGGTCAAATAAATTGTGGTTTTTAAATAATGCACCATAAAAAGATCCTTTGAAGAGTGTCATCCTGGGGACATGCTTTAATAAAGTGTTAAGGGAAAAAATGCCAAATATAGAATTATGTGTACTTTTCATTCAAATTTGTAGAAAATATTTGCATAGTTGAAACAATAAAAAATTCATTGTAATATTAATGAGTTCATTGTATTTTTCTACTTTCCAAAGTATCTGTAATGAGTATAACTTCAGGCAAATTACTTTATCTTTCTGAGCCTCACTTTCCTTATTTGTAAAATGGGGCTAAGAATAGTAAATACGGTAGAATGTTTTGAGGATTAAATAGTATAAGCCATGTATGATTTTATGATTTTATGATACAAATTATGCAAGCGAAACACAGATGGTGATGATTTTCTCTGGGAGAAATCGCTTTCTATTTCAGAATAGAATCACTTGCATGGAAGGGAAGGGGGGATGAATCTTGCCATGGATCACCCAAGCATGTTGTTTGCCCTTTAACCTTGGAGGGGTTGGCTTTAACAGTCTGTGGCTGACCACCTTGCCCATTAAGTATCCCTAGGTTTATGATTCTTTGTACTTGATATTTAATAAAAAATGTTTTGAAATAAATGGAAATGGGGAAGAAACTTGGAAACAAATCCTATGGCACTTTGCTTGTAAAGCAGTCTGTCACCAGAGTCTGACCAGCAGCCATTGAGATGTAGGAATGCTTGATACGTAGTGAGCATCTACTAAGTGCCAGGCACTTCCTATTTCACATTGTCTCTCAACAGTTACCTTAGGTGATATGTAATATGATCTGCATCTGACATATGAGGGAATGATCTGAGAGACCAGGTACCTTGCCCAATGTCATTTGCATATGCATTCACTTATTTATTCATGTATTTATTTGCTCAACATATTTTCTTTACTTTTCCAGGTCTGTCTCTGGTTTACCCCAGGCTAAGGTAGACATTTGCATGGAACCTCCCAGTTTCTAGATAACGAAATGCTTTCTACAGACAGTATTTTAGCTATGGCTGAAAGAGGGGGTTATGGGTGTTGGTTATGACAATGTGTGACCTTGAGAAAAATGACTGTGAGTTTTAGATCCTGCCTATGTCAGTTGAAGGAATAAATAAAATGCATTTTCAAAAGTAGTTGTGTTGATTTAGAATAATATATGCAAGGAGATAAATCTGTGTCTGGCACATTAGTATGTGAACTAGTGTTCAGTAAATATTAGCTCAATGAAATAAGATTATGTGCAACTGTAAAGTCCTATATATGTCTAGGTTGTTGCCCTTATGTTTGACTTCTATATCTATCATTTATTCATTCATTTAAAGAAAAAAATACTAATTTAGCACCGACTATGTACGAGGCATCTTCTAAACACTTGGGGGTACCAAGAGAACCAAACAGACAGTAAGCCCTGCCTCATGTAACTCATGTTCTAGTAGAGGATACAGACAATGAAATAGAAATATTTCTATTGATAGCAATATGTGCTATGGAAAGAAGAAAAAGTAGAACAGGGTAAAGGAGTTTGGGAGTGCTGGGATGTTGCTGTTTTAAATAGGGTGATCAAATATCCATTTTGAGAAAGTGTGATTTGCACAAAGACTTCAGGGCATGAGGGGTTAGCCACTAAATATCTAGGGGAGGAATGTTCTGGATAGAAGAAACCACCAGAGCAAAGATCCCAAGGTGACAGCATGCCTGATGTGTTCAATGAATGTTATGGAGGCCAGTGTGCTTGAAAGGAGGGAACAAAGGGAGAGCGGGAGGTGATGAGGTCAGAGAGGCAGTGCGGATGGGACCTTGTATGGTCTTGTGCATCATGGCAGAGGTCCTGGATTTTACTCTGATGGAAGGGCACCCGTAAATGGGCTTGGAGAGAGCTCCAGCTGTCTCAAGGAGAGCAGACTGGGATGCAGAATGCGGTAGAGGAGCATTAGGGAAAGCAGCTAGTCAGCAAGGGAGGAGTGGTTGTGGCTCAGAGCAGGGAGAGAGCTGTGGACGTGGTAGAAGTTGATTCTCATTACATTACGAAGTAAAGACAAAATGAGTCTTAACTGATTGGTGTGAGATGTGAGAAAAGAGGAAAGAAGGATGACTCCCAGAGTTTTAGGCTCCCATTCCTTTCTGAATGGTCACATCAACTGAGATAGAAGGCTATCAGAAGGATATGTTTTGTGGTAGAGGGCAGGTGTTCGTTTTTTGGACATTTTGAGGTAGATAGGGTAGGTATTTACTCATTTGTTTATTTTACAAACACACCCTGAATGTGTACTATGTGAACATAGTGTACACTATGTGAATGCATATTATGTGCAGACATTGAACATTATCCAGACACAAATGGTCAGGAGCCTTGCTATCAACCAACTGAAGAGTCTGGTAGGGATGAGTAAAAAATAATTATAGCAAAATACCATAAATGTCATGATGAAAGCTTTCAAACTTTTGGATTTTTCTTGAGATTTTATCAGCTTCATTTCTTTAAATCTGAATTATATTTCATGTATTCTGTTCTTTCCCTCTTTAGACTCCTTCTTTGTTTAAGAATAGTGGATATACAGTGTTAGATTAGTTTTGATGTTCAACAGAGTAAATTGAATATTCTTTTTATCCGACAGTGTTCACCATAGGTGTTGTTTTCATGTGGCACCATACAAGATTATTACAATATTATTAATTAATTAACTACTTAATTAATTTTTATTTGAGTTAGTTGGCACATGTTATATTAGTTTCAGGTGTATAACTTAGTGACTTGACAAATTTATACATTAAGCTATGTTTACCACAATTATAGCTACCATCTATCCCATTATAATCACTATGACAATGTCATTGGCTGTATTCTTTATGCTCTGATTTTACACTTGTGACTTACTCATTCCATAACTGGAAGCCTGTATCTCCCTCTCCCCTTCATCTATTTCACCCAATTCTCTACACCCTTCCCCTGTGACAATCATCAGTTTGTTCTCTGTATTTATAGTTCCAATTCTGCTTTTATGTCTATTTATTTTTAGATTCCATTTGTGAGTGGGGTTTTACGGTTTAGGCCTTTCTCAGTCTGACTAATTTTACTTAGCATAATGCCCTTTAGGTCTATCCATGTTTTCTCAAATGGCATGATCTCTTCCTTCTTTATGGTTGGGTAGTATTCTCTCTCTTTCTCTCTCTCTCTCTATACCACATTTCCTTATCCATTCGTCTATTGATGGGCACTTAGGTTGCTTCCCTGTTTTAGTTTTTGGAAATAATACTGCAGTAAACATAGGGGTGCATGTATCTTTCTGAACTAGTGTTTTCATTTTCCCTGGGTAAATACCCAATAGTAGAATAATTGGATCATGTGCTATTTCTATTTCTAATTTTTTGAGGAATCTCCATACTGTTTTCCACAAGGCAGTGTACAATGATTCTTTTTTTTCCTCTGCATCCTTGCCAGCACCTTGTGTTTCTTATCTTCATGATTTTAGTCATTGTAACAGGTGTGAGGTGATATCTCATTGTCATTATGATTTGAATTTCCCTGATGATGAGTGATGTAGAGCATCTTTTCATGTGTATTTTGGCTATCTGTATGCTTTTTTTGGAAAAATGTCTATTCAGATCCTCTGCCTAATTTTTAATCAGATTTTTTTTTGGTGTTGAGTTGTAGAAGTTCTTTTATATCTTGGACATATATAACCCCTTATTGGATAAATCATTTGCAAATATTTTCTCCTATTCAGGAGTTTGTCTTTTTGGCTTCTTTCTTTTTTTTTTAATAATAAATTTATTTTTTATTGGTGTTTAATTTGCCAAAATACAGAATAACACCCAGTGCTCATCCCATCAAGTGCCCCCCTCAGTGCCCGTCACCCATTCACCCCCACCCCCGCCCCTCCTCCCCTTCCACCACCCCTAGTTCGTTTCCCAGAGTTAGGAGTCTTCATGTTCTGTCTCCCTTTCTGATATTTCCTACCCATTTCTTCTCCCTTCCCTTCCCTGAAAGGGAAATACCCTTTCACTATTATTTATATTCCCCAAATGAATGAGACCATATAATGTTTGTCCTTCTCTGATTGACTTATTTCACTCGACATCTTTCATTGTACAAATGCTTCCTATTTTGATTGTAGTCCCAATAGGTTATTTTTGCTTTTGTTTCCCTTGCCTTAGGAGACATATCTAGAAAAATGGTTGTTATGATCAATGTCAGAGAAATTACTGCCTTTGTTCTCTTCTAGGATTTTTTTTTTATGGTTTCAGGTCTCACATTTAGGTATTTAATCTATTTAGAGTTTTTTTTTTTGTATGGTGTTAGAAAATAATCCAATTTCATTCTTTTACATGTAGCAGGCTAGTTTTCCCAGTACCATTTTTCAAAAAAATCTGTCTTTTTCCTACTATGTATTCTTTCCTCCTATGTTATAGTTTAATTGACCATATTAATGTGGGTTTATTTGTGGATTCCCTAATCCTTTCATTTGATCTGTGTGTCTATTTTGTATTAGTACAGCTTTGTAGTATATATTGAAATCTGGAATTGTGATACTTCCAGCTTCTCAGGATTGCTTTGGCCATTGGGGTCTTTTGTGTCTCCATACAAATTTTAGTATTATTTCTTCTAGTTTTGTGAAAAATGCTTTTGGTATTTGATAGGGATTGCATTGAATCTGTAGATTGCTTTGGGTGCTATGGGCCTTTTACCAATTTAATTCTTCCAATCTATAAGCATGGACTATCTTTCCATTTGTGTCATCTTCAATTTCTTTGATCAGTGTTCTACAGTTTTCAGAGTCAGGTCTTTCTCTCTTTATGTTTATTCCTAGGTATTTTATTCTTTTTGGTGCAATTTGTAAATGGTATTTTAAAAATTTCTCTTTCTGCAAATTCATTGTTAGTGTATAGACATGCTACTGATTTCTGGGTATTAATTTTGTATCCTGCCACTTTGCTGAATTTGTTTATTATTTATAGTAATTTTCAGTGGTGTCCTTAAGATATTTTTCATATATACTATCATGCTGTTTGGAAATAGTTACAGTTTAGCTCTTTCTTTACCAATAGGGATGGTCTTTTCTTTTCTTTTTCCTTTCTTATCTTTTCTTTCTCTCATTGCTGTGGCTAGGACCTCTAGTACTATATTTAATAAAAGTGGAAGGAGTGGAAATCTTGGTCTTGTTCCTGACTTCAGAGGGATGTCTCTGTTTTTCACCATTGAGAATGATGCTAATTGCTGTTTTATTATATATGGCTTTTATTATGCTGAGATATATTCTCTCTATTTCCATTTGTTGAGAGATTATTTTTTCTGTCATGAGTGGATTTTGAATCTTGTCAAATACCTTTTCTATGTCTATTGAGACGATGAGCTGATTGTTATCCTTTGTTTGTGGTGTATGATGTTGATTGATTTGTGAGTATTGAATAATCTTTGCATCCCAGGAATAAATTGTACCTGATCATGGTGAATGATCTTTCTTTTTAATGTATTGTCAGATTCAGTTTGCTAATATTTTGCATCTACATTCATCAAGGCTATTGGCTTATAGTTTTCTTTTTTTTGATGTCTTTATCTGGTTTTGGAATCAGGGCCTCATAGCATGTATTTGGAAGTTTTCCTTCCTCTTCTATTTTTTGAAATAGTTTGAGGAGAATAGCTATTAACTCTTTTATTTATTTATTTATTTATTTATTTAGTGAGCACAAGTAGTGGGAAGGGGCAGAAGGAGAGAGAGGATCCTAAGCAGGCTCCATGTTGAGCGTGGAGCCCCATGTGGGGCTTTGATCTTACGACCCTGAGATCATGATCTGAAGTTAAGAGTCAGATACTTTAACCACCTGAGTCACCCAGGCACCCCTAAGTCTTCCATAAATATTTGATAGAAATTCACCTTGAATCTATCTGAACCTGGACCTTTAGTTTTTGATAGTTTTTTGATTACCACTTCAATTCTGTTACTTGTAATTGGTCTGCTCAGATTTTCTATTTCTTTCTGGTTCAGTTTTGGAAGATTTCATGTTTCTAGGAATTTATCCATTTCTTCTAGGTTGTCCAGGTTGTTGGCATGTAATATTTCAGAGTATTCTCTTACAACCATCTGTATTTCTGTGGTGTCAGTTGTTATTTCTCTCTCATTTCTGCTATTATTTATTTGGGTCGTTTCTCTTTTTTCCTGGTGAGTCTGGCTAAGAGTTTTTTTTTAACTTTGTTTATTTTTTTTTCAAAGAACCAGCTGTTGGTTTCATTGTCGTTTTTGTTTTTCTTTTCGTTTGTTATTATTATTATTATTATTATTATTATTAGTCTCTGTCATTTCTTTCTGCTGTGATCTTTATTATTTCCTTTGTTCTTCTCACCTTCGGTTTTCTTTGTTCTTTTTCTAGTTCCTTTAGATATAAGATGAGATTGTTTACTTGTTAGTTTTTTTTTCTTGTTTCTTGAGGTAGTCCTGTATTGCTATATACTTCCTTCTCAGAATTATTTTCACTGTGTCCTGGAGATGTTTTTTTTTTTTTTTAAGAGACTCATTACCAGCTTAGTTGTCACAGCTTCTTCTTCTTTTTTATAAATTTATTTTTTTATTGGTGTTCAATTTGCCAACATATAGAATAACACCCAGTGCTCATCCCGTCAAGTGCCCCCCTCAGTGCCCATCACCCAGTCACCCCCACGCACCGCCCACCTCCCTTTCTACCACCCCTAGTTCGTTTCCCAGAGTTAGAGTCTCTCATGTTCTGTCTCCCTTTCTGATATTTCCCACTCATTTTTTCTCCTTTCCCCTTTATTCCCTTTCACTATTTTTTATATTCCCCAAATGAATGAGACCATATAATGTTTGTCGTTCTCCAATTGACTTATTTCACTCAGCATAATACCCTCCAGTTCCATCCATGTTGAAGCAAATGGTGGGTATTTGTCATTTCTAATGGCTGAGTAATATTCCATTGTATACATAGACCACAGCTTTATCCATTCATCTTTCGATGGACACCGAGGCTCCTTCCACAGTTTGGCTATTGTGGACATTGCTGATAGAAACATTGGAGTGCAGGTGGCCCGGCGCTTCACTGCATCTGTATCTTTGTGGTAAATCCCCAGTAGTGCAATTGCTGGGTCATAGGGCAGATCTTTTTTAACTCTTTGAGGAACCTCCACACAGTTTTCCAGAGTGGCTGCACCAGTTCACATTCCCACCAACAGTGCAAGAGGGTTCCCCCTTTCTCCACATCTTCTCCAACATTGGTTTTTTCCTGCCTTGTTAATTTTCCCCATTCTCACTGGTGTGAGGAGGTATCTCATTGTGGTTTTGATTTGTATTTCCCTAGTGGCAGTGATAAAGGGAGCATTTTCTCAGGTGCTTGTTGGCCATGTCTATGTCTTCCCCTGTGAGATTTCTGTTCATGTCTTTTGCCCATTTTATGATTGGATTGTTTGTTTCTTTGCTGTTGAGTTTAATAAGTTCTTTATAGATCTTGGAAACTAGCCCTTTATCTGATACGTCATTTGCAAATATCTTCTCCCATTCTGTAGGTTGTCTTTTAGTTTTGTTGACTGTTTCTTTTGCTGTGCAGAAGCTTCTTATCTTGATGAAGTCCCAATAGTTCATTTTTGCTTTGTTTCTCTTGCCTTCATAGATGTATCTTGCAAGAAGTTGCTGTGTTCAAGTTCAAAAAGTGTGTTGCCTGTGTTCTCTAGGATTTTGATGGAATCTTGTCTCACATTTAGATCTTTCATCCATTTTGAGTTTATCTTTGTGTATGGTGCAAGAGAGTGGTCTAGTTTCATTCTTCTGCATGTGGATGTCCAATTTTCCCAGCAACATTTATTGAAGAGATGGTCTTTTTTCCAGTGGATAGTCTTTCCTCCTTTGTCGAATATTAGTTGACCATAAAGTTGCGGGTCCACTTCTGGATTCTCTTGTCCTGGATATTTTGGATTGTTGTGTTTTCATTTTCATTTGTTTCCAAGTCTTTTTAAAATTTCTCCTTTGACTGCTTCAGTAACCCACTGCTGTTTGGTTTCATGTTCCTCGTCTCTAGGTTTTTGTGCTTTTTCCAGATTTTTTTTTCTTGTGATGTATTCTAGTTTCATCATGTTTTGGTCAGAAAAAGTGCATGGGGGATCCCTGGGTGGCTCAGCAGTTTAGCGCCTGCCTTTGGCCCAGGGCGCGATCCTGGAGTCCCGGATCGAATCCCACGTCGGGCTCCCGGTGCATGGAGCCTGCTTCTTCTCCCTCTGCCTATGTCTCTGCCTCTCTCTCTCTCTCTCTCTGTGTGACTATCATAAATAAATAAAAACTAAAAAAAAAAAAAAGAAAAAGTGCTTGGTATATCAGGCTTTGTAAACTTATTGAGGCATGTTTGTGTTCGAATATGTGATCTATTCTGAAAATGTTCCCTGTGCTCTTCAAAAGAATATGTATGCTATTGCTCTTAATGAAATGTTTTGTACATGTCATGTCCTTATGGTCCAATATGTCATCAAAGCATTGTTTCCTTTTTGGTTTTCTGTCTGATGATCTCTCCATTTAAGTGGAGTGTTAATGCCCCCTATTATTATTGTATTACAATCATTTTCTCCCATTATGTCTGTTAATATTTGCTTTATGTGTTTAGGTGCTCCAATGATGGGTGTGTATTAATTTTCAATTGTTAAGTTCTCTTGTTGGTTGATTTCTTTATCATTCTATAATGCCCTTTTTTGTCTCTCATTACTGTCTTTGTTTTATCATACTTTGTATGATAAAGTATTGCCTCATGGCTTTTATTCCACTTCTACTTGTGTGGTGAATATTTTTCCAACACTTCACTTTCAATGTGTATGCATCTTTAGGTCTGAATTTCTTGCAGGCAGCAAAGAGATGTATCTTCTTTTTTTTTTTATCTTCTTTTTTAATACATTCCTCTACTCTGTGTATTTTGATTGGAACATTTAGGCCAATTACATTTAAAGTAATTATTAATAGGTATGTAATTATTGCCATTAAAAATTATTTTTTTGTAGTTCTTTGTTCTTTTCTTTTTCTCTTGCTCTCTTTCTTTGTGATTGATGATACCTAGTGTTTTGTTTGGCATTCCTTTATTTTTTTGTATCTTTCAAAGGTTTTGAGTTCATGGTTATCATGAGATTCATAATAGAGAATCCTAAATAAATAGCAGTGCATATTAATTTGATGGTCATTTAATTTCAAACACATTCTTTTTTTAAAAAATATTTTATTTATTTATTCATGAGAGACACAAAGAGAGAGGCAGATACATAGTTAGAGGGAGAAGAAGGTACCCTGCAGGGAGCCTGATGCAAAACTTGGTCCCAGGACCCTGGTATTCTGCCCTGGGCTGAAGGTAGATGCTTAACTACTGAGCCTTCCAGGTGTCCCTCAAAAACATTCTTTTTTTTTTTTTTTTTAAAGATTTTATTTATTTATTCATGAGAGACACACACACACACAGAGGGGCAGAGACACAGGCAGAGGGAGAAGCAGACTCCATGCATGGAGTCCAATGTGAAATTCAATCCCAGGTCTCCGTGATCAGGCCCTGAGCTGAAGGCAGATGCTCAACTGCTGAGCCACCTTGGCGTCCCTCTCAAACACATTCTATATTAAAAAAGAAACAAACAGAAAAAGGATAAATCTTTCTTCTTCTTGTTCTATCTCTTCAAGTCTTACTCCCTTCTCCACATTTTATGTATATACTGTCATATTTTACATCTTTTTATTCACAGTGTTCTAGTATCTAATTATGGTATTTCTTTTCCACCTAAAGAAGTCCCTTTAACATTTCCTGTAAGGCTAGTTTAGTGATGATAAACTCTTTACCTTTTGTTGGTCTGAGAAAATTTTTATCTTGAGCCAGTCTGGTTTGACCTGGCTTCTTGTGGCTTTGTTTTGGAACACTATCAGGAGGATGGGCCTCTGACTTTCCCACTAGCTGGCCAGAACTTCTTTGCTGACCTCCAGATATCCTGTTAGAACTTAAGTACCTGCTTAAAACACTAGTTGCTCTTTTAAACCAAGGCTTTTTTTCTGTGACCAAAGATAGAGGGATCTGTTCTCAGGCCTTGGGTACTATACCTCCCTACTCCCACTTAGAGCATCAAAGGTGGGGTTCCCTTTGTACTATGTCTCTGTCTCTCTTGGTGTCTCTTGCCATTCTATATTAGATTGTTCAGGAGCTGTTGAGTCAGCCCTCAGTTCTTCTGGAATTGTTCTAAGTATAATTTGGTGTGTTCTGTGGAGGAGGTGGGACCAGTCTTTCTGTGTCACCATCTTGAACTGGAAATCTGCCTGTTTTTTTTTTAACTTTGAAACTGAGGTCCTGAAAAGTTAATTGATTTGCCAAAGTCCACAGTTAGTATATAGTGTAGCTGGGACCTTGTGATGTAGTGGTTTATGATTAGAAGTACGTACTTGGTCTTTGTCCCTATTTGTAGCACATGGCTTCTAAAACCCTTGAATTTCCTGAGTGGTGAGAGAGATCAGGGTGTCTTTCATTATGTTAATGAGGTGACCTTTGGAATGCCCCTAGGTCATGTGAGGTTGGGGGATGAGTGGATGGGGAACCAACCCTGTGATTGCAGGGTTCTACCTCTGGAACCTGAGGGAGGAAAGAGGGACTAATGGTTGAATGACGGCCAATGGCCAATGATTTAAACACTCATGCCTAAGTACTGAAGGCTCATAAAAAATCCAAAGGCTGAGGTTTAGAGAGATTCCAGGTTGGTGAACAGGTGGAGAATGATGCTGTCAGAGAGCATGTAAATTCCATGCCCTTACCACAAATCTTGCCTTATGCATCTCTTCCATCTGGCTATTCCTGAGTTATATCTTTTTATAATAAATCTTCTGAATTCTGTGAGCTGCTCTAGCAAATGAATCAAACAGAAGGAAGGGGTCACTGGAATCTTTGATCAATAGACATTATCAGAAGCACAGTTGATGATCTGGGTTGCAACTGGCATTTGGAATACAGAACAGCGGCCAGTCTTGTGGGCTGAACCCTTAACCGGTAGGATCTGAAACTGTCTCCAGGTACATAGTGTCAGAACTGAGTTGAATTGTAGGACACCTTGTTGGTTTCTGAGAATTGCTTTAGGTGTGGGGAACTCTTCTCCCTCAATTGTAGTTAGGTGTTAGAATCATTATTAGTCCTGAATACAGTATTCTGATTTCCCCGATTTGGGAAACTTTCTAATATCATATAATTTATGTCCTTGCAGAGCTAACTACTTTGTCAGTGCTCAGGGCAGAGAAGCCATGGGAACCAAGAACAACGTGACTGAATTTGTGTTGTTCGGCCTTTTCCAGAGCAGGGAGATGCAGCTTGTGTGCTTTGTGGTCTTCTCCCTCTTCCACGTGCTCACTGTCCTGGGGAACCTTCTGGTCATCATCATCATCAATGCCAGCAAGACCCTGAATTCTCCCATGTATTTCTTCCTCAGCCACCTGTCTTTTGCGGACATGTGCTATCCATCTGCTACCACACCCAAGATGATTGCTAACAGTTTCATGGAGCGAAAGACCATCTCCTTCAATGGCTGCATGACCCAGCTCTTTTCTGCCCACTTCTTTGGTTGCACTGAGATCTTTCTCCTCACAGCTATGGCCTATGACCGCTATGTGGCCATCTGTAGGCCCCTGCACTACACGGCTATCATGGATCGGTGGAAGTGTGGTCTGCTGGCAGGGGCCTCCTGGGTGGGTGGCTTTCTGCATTCCATCCTACAGACCCTCCTCACAGTCCAGCTGCCCTTTTGTGGGCCTAATGAGATTGACAACTTCTTCTGTGATGTTCATCCCTTGCTGAAGCTGGCCTGTGCTGACACTTATTTGGTGGGGCTCATTGTGATGGTCAACAGTAGTATGATCACTTTGGGGTCCTTTATCATCCTTATCATCTCCTACATGGTCATCTTACTGAACCTGAGAAACCAGTCATCTGAGGGCTGGCGTAAGGCTCTCTCTACATGTGGCTCACACATCATCACTGTTCTTTTGGTCCTTCTGCCCCCCATGTTCATGTATACTCGTCCCTCCACCACCCTGGCTGCTGACAAACTTGTCATCCTCTTTAACATTGTCATGCCACCTTTGCTGAACCCTCTGATCTACACTTTGAGGAACAATGAGGTGAAAAATGCAATGAGGAAACTGTTTAGAGTAGAGGGGAGCATGGGGGAGAAGTGACATCTAGGGAATCAAATCCAGCCTGGATCTTGGGGGACTTCCCATCTTCTTGTAACATCTCCAATTTAATGCTTGTAATGACAACCGTAATAATAATAATAATAATAATAATAATAATAATGATAATATTAATAATAGTCATCATCATCATCATCATCTCACATACTCCTTCAACCCTTCATTCATTAAATATTGAGTGTCTGCAATGAGTGAGGCACTGCAATGAGTGAGACACAAATAAAAGCAAGATGTAATCTTTCCCTCAAGGGGGTTACAGTCCAGGAGGGCTCATTCAGGAAACCTCTGAGGTCTATGAATGAAGGAACATCCCGGAAAGTTGAATACATCATCTATACCATGGAAAATAATACTCGATATTTCCTTTATTGTGGCTATACAGTGCTCAATGAGATTTATTCTCTTCTCTCATGATATTCAAGGTATTTTACTCGAAGTCCTTCATTTCCAGTTTTCAGCAGGTAGATTAATAAATAAGTGTAGAGATATTATAGATTTACACAAAGTCACCAAGTAAGTTGTGAGCCAGGGGAGAGCACAATCCAGTTCCCCTAAGTCAGCTTTCAGGGCTCTCCTGACCTCAAAACTCCTTCCACAATGATTGTGTGCAAATTAATAAGAGGAGATCTTTTGAAAATGGAGTCAAGGGCACAGCAGGGCAGGTGCTCATGCCCTACCTACCACTGTCCTCAAATACTGAGTCTGCAGGGAAAGACCACCTTGCTTGCCAATACTGATGTGAGAAACAAAGGGAGAAGGGAATAGATAAAATAAATGTCCTCAAAACCTGCCATCCATTGACAAGTACTTGAGGGAGTATAAGAGTATAAGATTCCCTCAGGAAGCTCTCAACTGCCTTAAAGCCTTTCTAGAGGGAAAAATAACCTTGGTGTAAGATAGCAAGGCCTCTGGTATTCTAGGAGTCTTCTCTGGCACATGAAAATCCTTGTGGAACTTCCTTATCTTTACTTCTCCCAGTCCCAAAGTATATAATCAGTTGCCCCTCACAATCTTGGGGCAGCTAGAGGCCTCAGCTCTTTCTGCCTATGGGTCCTGTCCCCTTGCATTAATAAAATCACTTTTTTTTTTAAACCAAAGACATTTGGAGAATTCTTTCTTGGCCAGCAACTCTGCAACCCAACAACACTACTCCAAAAACATATCAATACTACTTTACTATTCCAGTAGGAGTTAGAAAGGATTTCCATCTCCAGGGCAGCAGTTCAGGCAATGGGAGACCGTCACAGATCAGCCAATGAAAGAACCTATGCTTAGCACTCCTAATTTACTCCAATGAACTTTGTGTGTATAATAGCCACCCCATCCATTCCTTTATAAAAGTGTTGTAATGCATAATGCTAGCCTCAGCTTTTTAGGAGTAAACCCACTTTTGCTGGCAGGAAAACTAGCATTTTTATTTCAAGTTTAAAAATGGAGTGAATGGACACTGAGTAGGTTGGACCAGGAAGTTTTGAAGGACCAAGGGTTCATGGTGAGCTGTGGGATGGAGAGCAGAGCCAGGGAAAGCAAGTTGTTAGCACTTCTCTCTTTCTAGAGGAGCAGAGACTGTGGTCCCCAGTAATCCCCCTCTGTCTTCTTCATTTTTGCTGCTAGAGGGAGCTAAGCTGGATGGAATTAGGAGAGCTGCTCTGGATGTCTCAATGAATGTTGGTTTGCAAACCATCCCTTGTAAATGGAGGGCAGGGAGAGACGCAAGAAAGAGGTTGACCCCTCCAGATTAGTTGGTGGCAGGTGTAATGAGCAAGGGGAGTTACCTAGGAGGCTGTCTTAAGTGGCACCCAGACCAGTAGATCTCTGCACCCACTGCCAGAATTAGAAGTTGAAACAGAGACCGTACTCAGGTCAGTCCAGATAGTCTGACTAATTCCTTACTCTCTCAGAGTGAGTGCTTGTGATGTAGTTTGGAATAAAAGTGAGGTGTGGTGGGATGAGGTCCTGAGTCCAAAACCAAGAAATAAATCTTGAGACATCTTTCCTACAAAATGGTAGTTTTATTAAGGCACGGAGATAGGACTCATGGGCAGGAGGAGCTGTTGTCCCCCTGGGTTGTGAAGGGTGGTGAATATACACTTGGTATTTGGGGGAGGTAAGGAAAAGGGAGACTTTCAAAAGAATTTTCATGTGCTAAAGTGGACCTACAAATACTGGAGACCTGGCCATTGTCAAGCTAAGGTGGCTTTTCTCTCTAGCAGGATATTAGCATTAGACAGTTGGGAGCTTCCTGGAGGAACATGACCCTCCTTTCCCTTCAAGGTTCTTTCAATGGGCTGCAGGTTATAAGGACATATGAGTGTCTCTGTTTTCTTCTGGAAGCTAGGTTATTGATAAAATGCTTTGTTCTTGTGAAACACTAAAACATTTATAAACTGAGGGAGACTCATGTCTTGCAGGATTGTGATCTCTATAAGTTAACTATTTTTTTTTTTTCTTTTCCTTAGCTTTAGGGCAGCCAGGAGTGCCTGAGGAATGTCACACTTGGTGGTGGTGGGGTGGGTGGGGGTTGGGTTGCAGGGTGTCAGCTTCTGCTTTGTCCTCATGTCTTCTTCTGTTCCTTCATTTGGAAGTGGCTGTGTCTGTGGGACAGGTGGGCAGATGGAACATTCCAAGGAGAGACAGTGTTGGGAAGCCTCTAATTGCCTGGATCTAGCTGGAAAGCCACCCAGTGGCCATGGCCTGTCAAGGACCTCCAACTTCCTCCTCTGACAATAGGTCATTCACTCCTGTTGGATGTCAGTTTCCACATTTAGAAAGGAGACAGTAACAATACCAGCTTCAGAAGGTTGGTCTGTAAAGTGCTGTGTCAGAGTCTGTTGTGTAGGTGGCTGCCACAGTTTCTTTATGCCCTTTTCTTCTGTCTTCCTTTTTTTTTTTTTAAAGATTTATTTATTTATTTATTTATTTATTTATTTATTTATTTATTTATTTATGATAGACACAGAGAGAGAGAGGCAGAGACACAGGAGGAGGGAGAAGCAGGCTCCATGCCAGGAGCCCAATGTGGGACTCGATCCCGGGACTCCAGGATCGCGTCCTAGGCCAAAGGCAGGCGCTAAACCGCTGAGCCACCCAGGGATCCCCTCTTCTGTCTTCCTATTCCCCGTGTTGTGTTCCTACCGTTTCTCCTAAATACCAGATGGATTCATTCTCTCCTTAAATGTGTATTAATCATCTATCAGGCGGTAAGTATTTTCTTTCACTTTTTTTTTCTGTCTGGGTTTGTGTTTATTCAGTGTGGGGCACCCAGCCACTGAGGTGAGAGTGTGGACTAGGGTGGAGCCTGGGGTGAGGTGATAGTGTTCCTGAGACATTGACTCCTAAACATGAAGGCCCACCTCTGACAGCCTATTTCTAGAAGGCTGATCCTTTCTAGAAGGCTGCAGGGTGGTGGGGCGGTAGTGGACAGCAGTGGCCTGATCCTTGCAGGGCAACCCTTGTAAATAGTGTATATTCTCCAAATTATCCTCTAATTATAAATGTAAGCTTATTTCCTTAGATCATTATCTAGAGACTGCCAGAAAGGTGGGTAGGATGACAAGGGGTTTTTTTGCTCCTGTTCCTTGCTTTCAATTCCTAGAGAAGGGAGGACGCGCAGTGTACGGTTTCTTCCAGGCCCAGGGCACCTGCCTTCAGGGCTCTTTACTGTAGACGAGCAGATCTGCTTCCTAGGGTCCTGCTTATTGTCCCCCTCCCTTCACACCTTCCCATGTTTCCAAGTCAGCTTTCCTGCAAGAAGAAATCCTGACAAAAAAAGGTCTTTTGTCAAGGGTCAAGAGTTGAATTGGGGGTGGGGGAATGGATGCATCTGAAGCAAAGAATGCAGGTGCCCAGATGTGCTCCCCTGAGATGTTTCTCTGATAACGTCCCTAATCATGTCAGAGAGATGAGCCATTTGCCAAGAACTTGGCCCAAGGCTTGAGAAGACTGAAAGGGCCCTGCCCTGCCCTGCCTAACTTCCTTAGCTCACACCTCAGCTTTGCTAAGAGCCAGTGAAGGTGTCATTGAAGAACAGGTCTTGGGCTTTCTGCTACCTCTAGCCCCTTTCCTTTCTGCTCTGTGTCCTTCCCTGTGTCCTTTGGAGAGACACCAAACTCTCCACCTGGATGGGAAGGTGAAGGAAGGAAGGATGGGAGGGAGGGAGGCAGGTAAGAAGGGAGGGAGGGTCAGTCCTGGTGCTTTTGCTGGGCAGGAATGGAGGGACAGCAGAATAGAAGCAGGCAAGAATCCTAGAATCCTTGTGTTCCTGAAGCTTATATTTATGAGTGTGTTAACAGTTACTGAATCCTCCAGGATGCCAGACACTATGGGAATGTGTTTAGTGAGTTGTTGTCTCTGGACTATGAACTGCTCAAGAGTTTCTCAGTTTTGTTTTATCCCCTCTTAGATGGGACAGGATGACTGTGGCTACAGGATCTGGGTGTTTCTCTCCCTCCAGGTTAGTCTCTGGGAAAACCCCAGCAGGCTAGGTGCTGGTTAACTAGTTTCTCCTGAGTGCAGGCCTTGTGAAGAGCAGGTGCTCTGGTCTGTTTAAAAATGGTTCCTTTTTTGTTCCCCGCTGGTATCACGAGGGGATTTTTCTCTGAAACTTACCATTGGAATCTAGTCGAGCTCCTGTACATAAATCTCAGACTATTGGGGGTGGGGGAGGCTCCTTTACTGGGTTCCTATGGAGCATGTAGCTCCCAGACTGGTCCACGCTGAGCCTCTAGTAATTCAACTATTCTAGTTTAAGTTTCCCAACCCCAGCACAGATTCCTGTAGTAGTTTCCACCCACGAGTCTCTGCCCTGGGAAGTGGCAACCCCTGTGTTTTTCTATCTTCTCCCCAGTCTTGGGGGTGGTGGTTTGCCCTATGTTGTCCTCCTTAAGGATCCAAGAAGAGTTGTTGACTTTTCATTCTATTCAGCTTTTTTACCTAGGATGGAGTGGTGACTTCCAAGTTCCTGAAGTGGAGACTGAAGTGGAATCTCTGTGTTTTGACTGTAGTACAACAACCTTTAATCCTTACAACAACCTCACGAAGTAGGTTATTAATCAGGTTATTCACCAGAAGTGTGATCAGTGTTGGGTGAGGATGGTAGCATTGAAAAAACTTTGTGTTCCATCTGATGCCTAACACAAATGCAAATGTTACTCCTGACCATGAGAATCATAGCAATAAAGCAGCAATTGACACCAAAATATTCAAACCAAAACAACAAAATATTCTGAGGAGTTTTCATATATCAGCTTAATGCGTGTTGAATAAATCACCTGTCTTTAAAAGTCCTTGGAAGAATGTGGGAACATGTGTGGCTCTTCAGGTTTGAAGATAAATGGAAGTAGAGAGATATGGGCTAAGTTACTTACATAGGGTCACATACAAGGACTTCTAATCGCTAGTTAAGTGCCTTTCTACTGCTGCCTTCACAGAACATTTTAAAATTGATGTTTGTTTAATGTGTGTGGACACGTACCCATATATATATGTTCATGTAGGTGAAGACAGGTGTATAAGGGCATATATAGGACATGTATAAACATGGGTCTGTAATTACTGGAGAAGATTCACATACCAGGTACAATTTCAAAGTATAGATAGTAAGTGCTTATGTGCACTAGTATTATTCCCTTGGCGTCTTGAAATTCTCCTCTCTTTTTTGTGAACATTCAAGCACTTACATAAGATTCTGAGCACAGATTTGAATGGAAAGGGATTATTTAGTAATCTTGTTATCATCCTTAAGTCCTGTTTATAGGAGTTTGTCCAGCTCTTGGAACCATTTTAGGGTGTGGGATGGGGTGCTTGTGTCTTATGGCAGAAGTTTACTGGTCATGCTGAGGTGGGGAAAGAGGAGGAAGTTGAGGTTGGAGAGAACAGTTCATGGACTGCAGGTTGTAGAAATCCAACTATGTTTTAGTTGTGGGTGTGCCATACAGTGTGTGACACAGTGGAAACTGTGCTAGATGGAGAGCCAAGAAACTAGGTTGTAGGTATGGGGTTATGTCTGTCTCCCTGCGTGTTCATGGGCTTCCGTTTCCTGAGGCACACAAATAAAGAGATTGGCTTGAATCCCTAAGGACCTCCATTTCAGATGTCCTGTGAATCTATTAGGTTATTAATCTCTATGCTAAATGTGGGTCAACTTTTTTCCCCCCTTCATTTTACCATTTGTTTCCCTAGGATCAATTTTGGTACGTTTTGTAAAAGAAATTCATATATTTTTCCATAGATTTATGGCCTTGAGACAATTATTTCAAGAGAAAAAACATCAAATTAAGAAGATCTAATTATTTCCCAGTACTCCTCTTCCTTCAGTGAAATCCCACTTTCATGTTCCTACTACAGATTTTCTGGAAGTTATAAATAGATAACGCTCATTTGCTGGACACTCAGCCACTCACTCTTAGGTTTTCTTTCAATCCTAGTTAAAAGCTTTCATTTTCTCAACTGTCATTCACACTCTGGTATGGAATTTCCTCTGCTTGTTGTGGTTGTGGGAAAGGGACTGTGAACTCCTTCTTGGAGGTGGAAAGTGTCCACAGTGAAGGCAGAAAAAGAAATTGGGCTAGAGGTTAGATGCATCCCCACCCCTGCCCTGAAGTGGTATCTTGCATGAAAGTTAGTTTTTCTTACCAACTTTTAAAAATATTTGATACAAAAGGATACATGATATATAATGTATATGTTATCTACATAATTATTTAGTGGACGTCCATGTATCAGATACCCAATCCAATTAGATAGTGAAACATTCCCAGGCGTTTGTATCATAATTGTAAATTTCCATTATTGTTAGTGTTGTTTGTGCCTTAAGAAATCATTTCTTAAGTCAGGGTCAGGATGATATTAACTGATATTTTATTCCAAAGATTTAAAGTTGTACCTTTTCATTTGATTTCTTGTTTTACTTACAATTGATTTCGGGGCATTGTGGAGGAAAGGAACAATTATTTTTTCCATGTGGAAAACCAGATATTCCATTATCATTTATTGAATAATCCTTTTCTCTATTTACCTACATATATGTCATCTTCTGACATATATCAAATTTCTATATTTGCATGAATCTGTTTCTGGGCCAACTCTACACTCTCCATTACTCTGGTTTATTTCTTGATGCCTAATAGGGCAAGTTTCTCTAATGTCTTTTTTTTTTTTTTAGAATATCTTGTCTATTTTGAGTCCATTTATCTTCTAGACAATTTTAAATCTAAATTGTCAAATTCCACAAAAAACTTATTGGGGTTTTGTTTGGAATTGTGTTGTATGTCTATATAGCTTTGGGAAGAACTTACACTCACAGGTATGGGATACCTGTATTTCAGTTATTTGTTAATATAAACAAAGTCCTCTGAAAAACTAAAAGAATAGTGTTCTGTGAGTAATGAATGATTTATTAAACAGTTGTTCCCAGGGAAACTGTAAAGGGAGTAGAGGAAGCAGGATAGGGTGAAAAATATAAACAAGGAATCAGTTTTAGGTGAATTCTGACAGAGGGTCACTTTAGACTGATTTTGCAGGAGAACTCTAGAGTGTAAATTATGCCTGGAGTTTAATTAGATGAAAATGAGTGGAGTTTTGATATTGCCATACTATTTAGACATTAGTTGAGGTTTCTCTGGGGTTGAATTAGAGCATAAATTCCCAGACAGTTTTGTCTAATATAATACAGAAAATCAACTCCATCCCAAGGACAATATGGGGAACTGTTGGCAGTGAAAGTACATGTAGGTTATAGGGTTAAAAAGAAAGGGATATCAAGAAATATGGACAAGGATATGGACAGACCTTGACATTCTTTGCCATATCCTTCTTTATTTTGGTCTATTTCAATTTTTTTAAGATTTTATTTATTCATGAGAGACACCAGGAGAGAGAGAGGCAGAGACACAGGCAGAGGGAGAAGCAGGCTTCTTGGAGCCTGATGTGGGACCCAATACCGGACCCTGGGGATCACGTCCAGAGCCAAAGGCAGACACTCAACCGCTGAGTCACTCAGGTGTCCCTACTTTAATGTTTTAAATTGAGTTGATAAATCTGCATCTAGTTCCTTGGATTAAATGTATTCTTAGGAACCTTATGGTTTTGCTGCTATTGTAAATAACATCTTTATTTTTTCCAGCTTTATTTACATATAGTTCTTTATATAATTTGGATATTAACGCTTTATCGGATATACGATTTTTAAATGTTTTCTCTCATTCTGCAGGTTTCTTTTTCATTTTGTTGGTTTCTTTTACTGCGCATAAGATTTTAGTTTGATGTAGTCTCACTTGTTTATTTTTGCATGCGTGCGCGCGTGAGAGAGAGAGAGAGAGAGAGAGAGAGAGAGAGAGAGAGAAATCCAAACGACATTGTAAAGAATGTCAAGGAGCATTCTCCTAAGTTTTATTTTAGGATTTTTATGGTTTCAAGTCTCATGTTTAAGTCTTTAATCCATTTGAGTCGATATATGTGTATAAGAAGAAGAGCCCAGGTTCCATTTGTTTTGTGTGTAGAGGAATGTGGTTGTCCAGATTTCCAAACACGACTTTATTGAGACTATCCTCTTCCCATTGTATATTGTTGGTGACTTGTCATAACTTAAATACCATGCATGCATGAGTTTTTCCTGGGTTCTGTATTCTGTTCCATTGATCTATGTGTTTGTAATCAAGTTTGAAATAAAAATGATGCTTCCAGCTTTGTTCTTCTGAAGATTGTTTTGGCTATAGAGGTTTTATTTCTTTTCCTACAAATTTTAGGACAGATTTCTATATTTCTGTGCAAAATGTCATTGGAATTATGATGAGAATTGCATTGAATGTGTAGATTACTTTTAGTAGTATGGATATTTTAATAATATTTGTTGTTTCTATCTATGAGAATGGGATATCTTACCATTTATGTGTGTCTCCAATGTTTTTCGTAAATGACTTATAGTTTTTGGTGCACAGATTTCCACCAACTTGGTTAAAATTATTCCTGAGTATTGTATTCTTTTAGATGTAATCATAAAGGGATTTTTTCTTAATTTCTCTTCCAGATAGTTCCGTTAGTGTTTAGATGCACAGTCTAGTTTTTTTTTTAATGATTTTATTCATTCATGAGAGAGAGAGAGAGAGAGAGAGAGAGAGAGAAAGAGAAAGAGGCAGAGACACAGGCAGAGGGAGAACCAGGCTCCATGCAGGGAGCCTGACTGTGGGACTCGATCCGGGGTCATCAGGCCCAGGCTGAAGGCAGCACTAAACTGCTGAGCCACCTTGGCTGCCCCCATAATCTAGTTTTGTATATTGATTTTGTATCTTGCAACTTTACTGAATTCATTTATTTGTTCTAACTGTTGTCCACAGAGGGTTTTGTTTATTTCCATACACATTTTAGGACTTTTTAATATTTCTGTGCAAAATGCTATTGGAATTATGATAGAGATTACATTGAGTCTGGAGATTGCTTTGGGTATTATGGATTAAATCAACAAGACTTGCTGAGCATATACTATATGTCAGACATTGATAGAGGGTGAGGCTCTAGGATCTAAGTGACTTATACATGTATCCATGAATGTTAGAATCAGAAGGTATGATGGGGACAATCCAGCTTTGTCATTTTACATAGAAGCAGAGTCAGAGGAGAGCGATAAGCGAAGAGGTGAATGATGTGCTCATGTTAGGAAAGTAATCAGTTATGACCAGAACTAGTGCCCAGCTGTTCTGGCCCCTGTCTAGTGCTTGCTTTCTTAGTAGTCCTTGCTTCTCCATTCCATTCTTAGTAGTTCAGTCTGGAAAAAAGTTCCCTTTATGTCTTTCTTCCACTTAATTCTCTTACTATCTCATTATTGGGTGTCAGGACTTTACAGAAATCTCACCAAACTAATTGAAGTAGATTTTAAACCTTTCCTAATCATAGTTTCTTTGGCAATGTTTCACCCAAGAGAAAATACATTCCATGGGGAAGTTGTTCCCTTGATTATAGTGTGTGGCTTAATTTATTTTAAATAATTCAAGGATCTAAGCATCTAATCAGAACCTTTGGACTCTCAGTATGTGGGTAAAATTTCTACATAAAAACCAGTATCTTAAATTCTCTGAATTTGCTGATTTCTGTGGCTTTTTGTTTATTTCTTAGATATGTTGACATATTAACCCAGATGCCGATCCTCTGAACTTTCCTCTTTTGTGATTTGTCTTAGATGCCATCTATTTGTTTTCTAAAAATTGCCAGGAACATGGTGTTTTCTTATTGGGGACAAGATCTGATTCTTGAGTCACAGTAGCAGTAGCCACCCAACACCTTCAGATGGTAGATTAGTGTTGTTAAAAGAGCACTGATTTCTGAGTTTGTAGCCTGGCAAATACCTAGTGGGTGGTTTTGGGGAACAATGAATATCTCTCATCTCTGTTACCTCATCTCTGAGTAGAAGTAGAGTGAAAGGTCTCTGAATATTTTCAGCACTACTCTGAGGGGCTTAGAGTTGAGTGTGACCTCAACTTTGCTCATTGGGCGAACTTCAGTGAAAAATCAGCTGGGTGGGGAATAAGAACAAAAGCACCTTCCTTGTCCAGGGACTAGGATTCCCAGAGAGGAATTAAATGCTTCAACCTATCCTAGTTTCCCCAACTAGATCATCACCTTGAAAATGATCTATTTCAACAGAGTGACTACTTTCATGCTGAATTGGAGGCACTGGAGCATGTTTGAGATCTATCTGATCCAATTCCTTTTCCAAGGCAGAATAAAACCATACCAGATTTGCTGATCTACAGGTAGGTGATATGGATGGAAAGAAGGTACAAAGTTGGATACAGGATATTGGACAAGTCAGTTCCTCTCTTTAAGCCTCAAGTTTTCATTTGTAAATGAGGTGGTTGGGTTGGAAAAAATTGGGGGGCTGTGGGTAAGGGATGAGACTATGAATCAAATTTACTCATTGTTTTTTACTGTTATATATATATATATATATATTTTTTTATATATATCATAAAATTTGGTAGTTATAAAGTCCTTTACAATTTTAGGAATTCTGTGAGGTACCATTTGGGAATGATGAAGTGGGAGTGTGTGATTGGGATGGAGGTTTCACTAGGTCATCTGAGGTCAGGTCACATTGGCACATCAAGTCTCTCTTTCATTTACCTCTGGCTGTTGTCTGCATTCTATCATTCTGCTCTGGTCCAGAGTCCAGCAGGTCACCTGATGTAGAATCTGCATGCTCATGTGCTGATTGAGGCTTTTCCATGTTCATCACATTTTCTTTCCATGTCTCTCAGTGAGGCAGAATTGTGGGGAGGGAGGAGGTATTTCTTATCAGCTCTGTGGGAGGGATGGGAATGGCTAGTGGTAGGTAACAGAGAGAGGAATAAATGCAGGAAAGACAGAAACAACTGATAGGAAAAGGTCATTTTCAGAAAGACAGACTATCAGGTATTCCATCTCCTCAGGATAAACCCTGGAAAAACTTGACCAGACATGATTTCTTTCTTGCCTCTGAGTGATCTCTCAGATTGGTCCTATAATATTTTCCTTAATTTCAGGAATGGATAATAAATAGTGGATAATTATAAAATAAATATGGATAATAAATAAACAAGCTCGTGCTCAGAAAAAGGGCATATGTTTGTGTAGGCAAAAGAATATACTCAGACCTCTAATGAAAAGACATATTTAATTTTAACTCCTGGGTGTTATGTTTTTAGAAATTGTACATGGCAGTGGTTATAGAGCACGGGATCTATGGTTAGGTTGCTTGGAATCCCAGATTCACTCCTGTGTAACTTCTGGCTAGGTAATTTACTTATTCTTGATTCTGTTTCCTCATATGTGTAAAAAGAGGTAATAATAATAATACCCACATCACAGGTTTGTTGTAAGAATTAAGTCTATTTATGTATATAGACCACATCTAAATATATGGCACAAGTACTATTGCGATGCTAGCTATCATGATTCACAAAGCATGCAGTTAATAATAAAGATTTAAGAATGTTAAACCTATAATTTTGATTATTATGATGGTATATTTACTAGTAGAAGATACAGTCCCAGAAGGTACAGTTGTTAAACAATCTGTTAATTTCTATAAAATTATGTAGTATGATAATGTATCATAGGAACACAAAGGAGCACAATTCCTGTTGTAGTGAGTTTCTTTGTGTAATTAGGAAGAAGGAATACTAAATACAAAGAAGTGAGAAAGGACACCTCAGAGTAGGAAATAGCTGAATAACAGTCATTTGGGAATAACACGGGTGCAAAAATAGGCAATGGCCAGTTTAAGCAGGATCTAAAATCCATGCTAAGAGTATTATAATTTAGGCTGTAGGCAAAAGGGAGATATTGATAGATTTTTAGATATTGATAGATTGATAGATTTTAGAGATGTAACAGGACCAGATTTACACTGAAAGATAATCACCAAGGTATTTTCCAAAGCTCAGGGAAGAGGTGATTCAGATGGGTTAGAGTATTAAAGGCAAGCTTCACTAAACACACAAGACTGGAACTGGGTCAGAAGGTAGGTAGTGTTGGAAGGATAAGGACGGTAGGTAGTGTTTCTGGCAAAGGGAGTCTCCATGGTTGGAATGAGCAGGGTAAGCTGTGGGATGGGGAGAGGACATGAACAGAGGTGAGTCAAAACTTAGTGGGTAAGGAGGTGATTGCTGAGATGGGTCAGTCTGTGGAAGTCCTTAGAAGTGTGTCTGAGGAGTTCAGGCTTTCCCTGACTATTCCTACCCGGGGGGGGGGGGGGGGGGCATCTGAGGAAAGACAGTTTTCTGGCTGCAGGGTGTGGAATGGATGGGAGGGAGCATCTGGAGACAGAGAGGCATTGGTAGTTTGGGCATCTGCTGACAGCATGTGAGAAGGGGTGGCGGGAATAATGGAGAGAAAGGGCACATGGCGAGGAGGGGAGGATGGTTTAATGAGAAATTTATGGGGAGTGATGATAACTGGTGTGGGCATAAGGGGTGGCTGGGATACAATGTGATATCAGAGCTACAGCCTGGGCAGCTTGGAGAGATTTATGAGCATTTGATTATTAGTGAGTCTTAAAATCTTTATATATATATATATATATATATATATATATATATATATATATATATCCATTTTTTTACTTACCCTTTTGTGAATCACCTGTTTATATCCTTTGCCCATTTTCTATTGGGATACAGGTACATTTCTTACAGAAGACTGTTTTCATGTTGGGTTATGTCTGTCTCTAGAATGCTAATTTCTCTATTATTTTTAAGGTTCCAATGACCTTATTCAGTTTTTTATTTTATTTTATTTTTTTAAAATTGGAGTTCAATTTGCCAACATATAGCATAACATCCAGTGCTCATCCCATCAAGTGCCCCCCTCTCAATAGATGCAGAGAAAGCATTTGACAAAATACAGCATCCATTCCTGATCAAAACTCTTCAGAGTGTAGGGATAGAGGGAACATTCCTCAGGATCTTAAAAGCTATCGATGAAAAGCCCACAGCAGATATCATTCTCAATGGGAAAACACTGGGAGCCTTTCTCCTAAGATCAGGAGCAAGACAGAGATGTCCACTCTCACCACTGCTATTCAACATAGTACAAGAAGTCCTGGCCTCAGCAATCAGGCAACAAAAAGAAATAAAAGGCATTCAAATTGGCAAAGAAGAAGCCAAACTCTCCCTCTTCGCAGATGACATGATACTGTACATAGAAAACCCAAAAGACTCCACCCCAAGATTGCTAGAACTCATACAGCAATTTGGCAGTGTGGCAGGATACAAAATCAATGCCCAGAAGTCAGTGGTATTTCTGTACACTTATTTATGTTTAAATTTCAGCATGTATGCATGTCTGAAGAATTCTGACACACACTACTTTTGTATCTGTATCACGGACTTTTGTTTTCTCTGTTGATTCTAGTCCTTCTCGTTCAGGTGTGTTTTTATTCTTCATGAGTATATTTCTTGAAAATTTTGGTATGAAATCAGAGTGAAAGGGAAAAACAATGGGAATAATATTTAGAGCAGAGAATCAAGGTGTTCATGCTTTTTCACCCATGATTTTTTATGGGCCATATGTGGTGGGAAAAATTCCTACCATGGCACCTCAATCTAGGGACTATTGTTTTGAATCACATGACATTGTTAGCTTGAGGTGTGTATCAGATTTGTATTTATTCTGTATAGTCTAGTGTATTTATATGTATATTAGAGGAATTTAGTAATTGTTCCATAATAGTGTGCTTGGAGAACCACCTCTCTGGGTTCAGGATCTCTCAGTAGTTTGCTTAGTGAGGTAAGAGACGGGAAAGTAATAGTGAAATTGAGAGAAACCAGTAAGTCGAATTCTCTCCAGAGGATTTGAGCACTTGTTATACAGACATACTTACTGAAACTGCAGGCTGGTGAAAGAATCTGACCTGAGTAAGTTGAAGACTTGTATAATTGAGTGAAGAAAACCATATTCAGGATCTTTTGGAAAGGGAAAAATTATTAGTGGGAAGATTTTTCCTGAGGCAGTGATGAAAGAAACAAGGAATTTAGGAGTAGAAGTGTCTCATGAGGATTTCCCAATAGAAGGGAGCTCTCAAAGTATAATGAAGATAATAAATGCAATGAAAATAACAAATACAATGGAGTTAATAAAGGTAACAAACTTGAATGGCCCCCACATTGAGAATATCTTGTAGTGAACTGGAAAGCCTGCTTTTGAGGCCCAGAATTCACCACTTTCTACATGATCCTGGGTAAATAACCATCTCCCTGAGCCTTAATTTTCTAATATACAAACTGTTGTTAGATTGCTATTATTTAATGTTGAATGAGTACATATGGGCTAAATGAATGAATTGGCGATTAGTGTATCGTAATGTGGGTTAAACAGCCTAACATGTTATAAATGAGATGAATTGGTTAAAATAATATTTGTTTTATTGCAGGTCTCTCATGACCTCGTGTCCAGAATACCCAATTGGATCCCATGGCGAATATAAGTAACGTGACTCAGTTGATTATCATTGGTCTTTTCCAGGATCCAGAGGTTCAGAGAGTGTGTTTTGTGGTGTTTATTCTCGTGTACCTGGCAACAGTAGTTGGCAATGGCCTCATTGTCCTGACAGTCAATGTCAGTAAGAGTCTGCATTCCCCCATGTATTTCTTCCTCAGCTACCTGTCCCTGGTGGAGATCACGTACTCCTCTACTGTTGTCCCTAAATTCATCACAGACTTACTTGCCAAGATTAAAACCATTTCCCTGGAGGGCTGTGTAGCTCAGATATTCTTCTTCCACTTCTTTGGAGTCACTGAGATCTTCCTGCTTACGGTAATGGCCTATGACTGCTATGTGGCCATCTGCAAACCCCTTCACTACACAACCATCATGAGCCGGTCTGTGTGTCGCCTTCTGGTGGCTGGTTCCTGGCTTGGGGGCATAATTCACTCTATGGTCCAGATCCTTGTTGCTGTTCAGCTGCCCTTCTGTGGTCCCAATGTGATTGACCACTACTTCTGTGACCTCCATCCCTTATTCAAGCTTGCCTGCACTGACACTTCTGTGGAGGGGGTTATTGTGTTGGCCAACAGTGGGTTAATCTCTGTTTTCTCCTTTCTTATCTTGGTATCCTCCTATATTGTCATCTTGTTCAACTTGAGGAACCATTCTGCAGAGGGGAGGCGCAAAGCCCTCTCCACCTGTGCCTCTCACATCACGGTGGTCCTTTTGTTCTTTGGACCTGCCATCTTTCTCTATATGCGACCCTCTTCCACCTTCACTGAGGACAAACTGGTGGCCGTGTTCTACACAGTCGTCACTCCCATGCTGAACCCCATCATCTACACACTCAGAAATGCAGAGGTCAAAAGTGCCATTAGGAAGCTGTGGCGGAAGAAAGTGAACTCAGTAGTGGAATAAAAATGAAAGCATGAAGAAAATTATTAAGAACAATAGCAAATATGCATCCCGTTTTTGAATACATAGAATGCAAAGAATACAACCAAAGTTAACTTATTCATAGTTTTTGTGATGACCCCTTGTACTCCATGTTATCAATCATAACTCTTTCATTTGCTTTATTTTGGAGAATTTAAAATTGAGCTGCATTTCTTTTCTTTTCTCCTGCCGTCTGTAGTGCATGGTGCACAGACTTCAGGAGGGATCCTCTAGACTAGAATTCCCACCCTATCATCTTCTGTGCAACCTGGAGTTCATGCATTTTACCTCTTGGTGTTAGCATGCTGTGATGTGTGGAACGTCTTTGGCATTTGGAGATAGAAGTTCATGTTTTGCTTTGTCTTCTCTTACCAATGTGATCTTGTGGGAGTCTCAGGAATGCATTTGTACTTCATCTGGCATCCCTACCACTGATCTAATTCTCATGTGTGAAATCCTATACTAGGAGTTTATTTTATGACAGTAGGGCATTGCTAGAATGGCCATGTCGCTTGGACGTGAAATGTAAATAATTCTATTTGTCATATTTTCTTGATGAATTGATTTCTCTGTCATTATAAAGTTAACATTTTTGTCCTTTGTTACCATTTTTGGCTTAAAATCTATTGTGTCTATAGCCAAACTGTGGAAGGAGCCTCGGTGTCCATCGAAAGATGAATGGATAAAGAATATGTGGTCTATGTATACAATGGAATATTCCTCAGCCATTAGAAATGACAAATACCCACCATTTGCTTCAACGTGGATGGAACTGGAGGGTATTATGCTGAGTGAAGTAAGTCAATCGGAGAAGGACAAACATTATATGGTCTCATTCATTTGGGGAATATAGAAAATAGTGAAAGGGAATAAAGGGAAAGGAGAGAAAATGAGTGAAAATATCAGTGAGGGTGACAAAACATGAGAGACACCTAACTCTGGGAAATGAACAAGGGGTAGTGGAAGGGGAAGTGGGTGGGGGGGTTGGGGTGGCTGGATGATGGACACTAAAGGGGGCACTTAGTGGGATGAGCACTGGGTGTTATGCTATATGTGGGCAAATTGAACTTCAATAAAAAAAAGAAAAAAAGGAAAAAAGGAAAAAAAAAAGAAAAAAAGAAAAAAAAAAGAAAAAATCTATTGTGTTTGATAGAAGTATCGTTACCCCTGCTTTCTTTTGTTCTCCATGTGCATGGAATTTCTTTCCTATTGATTTACTTTGAACCCATATTACCCTTAAGTCTGAAGTGTATTTCCTGTAGGCACATAGTTTGCCTTATTCAAATCATTCACCTTATTGTTTTTGAATGGATTGAGCCCATTAACATGTAGAATAAATTCTTGATATGTAAGACTAATGTCTATCTTATTAATTGCTTTCTGGCTGTTTTGTATTTCTATTGTTTCTTTTTCCTTCTCTTTCTGCCTACCTTTGTTAAATGGTAATTTTCTGTGGTGATGTGCTTTTGTGACTGGATTTTTGCTTTGTTGTCACCATGAGGCTAACATGAAATGCCTTATAGTTAAAAGAATCCATTTTAAGTTGAGAGCAACTTAACTTTGATTGTACAGAAGATATCCACCCATTACTCCACTCTCGATTTTTTTTCCACTCTCGATTTTTGATGTCACAGTTTACTTCTTTTTATATTGTTTTCCATTAGCAAATTACATATTGTTATATTAATACTTTTTCCTTCAACTGTTATAATACAGTTAAGTGGTTTTCACATCAACCTACTATAGAATTAGAGTTTTCTAAATCTGATTGTATATTTGCACTTGTTAGTATGTTGTGCAATTTGGTATGTTTTTGTGTCATGAATTTGCATCTGTTCCTTTCAGCTTGATGGTTCCTTTGAACGTTTCTTGCAAGGCAGGTTTAGTAATAATGAACTCCTTCAACTTTTGTTTAGGAAAGTATTTTTCCTTTTATTTGTGAAGAACAACTTTGCAAGATAGAAGACATTTTGCTTATTTGATTTTAATTTCAAAGCTTTAAATGTGTCCTGTCACACTCTCCTGGTCTGTAAGGTTTCTTCTGAGAGAAATCTGCTGATAGACTAATGGATATTCCTTTGTAGGTTACAATCTTTTTTCCCCCCTCCCTCTGGCTTCTTTTAGGATTCTCTCTTTACCTTTGGTTTGATGTTTTCATAAAATGTGTCTTGAAGAAAATCTTTTTATGTTGAGTTAATAGGGTGATCTATTGGCTCTTTGCACCTGGGTGTCCAAGTGTCCTCAGGTTCAGGAATTCACATTTCTGTCTACAAAATATTCAGAAAATAAAGTTAAGAATCAAGGCAATAATGTAGGTTATTTACTTCATCTATATGAGGCATGCTTTGGAAGTATTTTCAAAAAGATGAGTTTACTTTTTTGGTGCTAGATACCTGCTCCCCTTCCCCTTTAGTCTCTGTGCTGTTTACAAGACATGTGCAGTGATACCTCGGTTTTGAAATAGATACAGTAAAGGATGAAAGATTCAGGGATCAAATAAAAAAGTCATATTAACATCTCAGTTCCCAGCTCTGAAAAAGGTGCAACATAGGTCAAAAGTGACACTTCAAAACCCTGCAAAGCTTACACTTAACAAATGTTAGAACATGTTGGAGAGATGTGACAGGGGCACGTGAAACTGCTAGAGAACAATACAACCCTTGATGGCAAAGTGCTGGAGCCAAGGTCTCAAGTCACCAAGGCATGTCTGGCATGCACAGGCTTCTTGCCCTGGCAGCCCAGTTTGGCCCACTCCAGAAACACCCTCCCCTGACCTGGGAGAGGCTCAGGCTATCTGCATGGAAATTACACCTATAACATTAGGATAGTGGAGAACTGAGCCAGCCCACATTATTGTTCATTTTCTTGCTGGCAAATATTTTGATATTTTGCTCTTCAGCTCTGCTTTTCCTGTGCTACAAACAAGAATCTCCTGTCTCTGTGACACCCACTCCTGTTCTGGAAGCCAGCTGTGCGTGGGCAGCAGGGGAGGAGCCGGTGGAGGAGAGAAGAGTGAAGCAGGTGTTGGGCCTGAAGCCCTGGAGCCTGGTCTAGTCCAGCCTCTGTCCGACCAGCCATGTGGTTCTGGGCTCAGATTCCCCCTTCTGTGGGAGGGGGAATTCATGAGCTTCTTTCCAATTCTAGCAGCTTGTGATGGCGCTGTGAGGGAACTGGCAGGAGAACATCACTGCGCGACTCCTCTGGTGAGAGACATCACTGGAGGAAAAGTGCAAGAAGAGGATGCTGGAAAAGGCGGGTCAGAGCAGTATTATTTGTCAGAATCCACAGAATGAGGAGTTCCACGTCAGGAAAGGTGTAGTGAGAAATCATAAGGTAGGGCAGTTTGTTGTGAAGATTTGAAAAATGTACACAGAGGTTGTTTATTTGGGCCACTGTGTTTAGACTTCTCTAAGTGCATCCCTGTTTAGGTTTTCTTCACCACAAAACCTGGAAGTGTGCAATTACTTGCTGTTTGAGAGGAACACATACTTACCTTTTGAGTCTCATCCTTGGACCTGCCAGTTAAAGAGTCAGAATTAATGTCCCCAAGGTGACATGTCACTGCACTGTTGGTGGTTTACCACTCTGATGATCTCTTTGTGAAATTACCTCTCAAATGTTTTCCATTTCCTTTTTTTTTTTTTTTTAACGATTAGATTCATTCATAAGAGATACACAGAGAGAGGCAGAGATACAGGCAAAGGGAGAAGCAGGCTCCCTGTGGGGAGCCTGATGTGGGACTTGATCCCAGGACCCCGATATCGCGACCTGAGCCAGAGGCAGACGCTCAACTGCTGAACCACCCAGATACCCCATATTTTCCATGTCTACTCAGAATTTTGAAATTGTTAATTTCCTTTTCATCCATTGCAAAGACTTAAAAACTTTAGCATTTAAGAGCAAAATTTGTTGGTTACACTGTATATGCATCTTGCTCTGTCACCTTCAATAACTTTGGAAAGAAAAGCACTGCTATTTTTTTTTTTTTTGATATACTGAAATCTAAGGATGTCCTTACCAATCATCTGTGAGGAACTTTCTGATACTTGAAATCAGAAGCAATGATAGAAACACACAGCATGTACCTTCAAATCTAATTTCACAGGGATTATTTGCCTAGTAATAGAGCCATCTTTGCCACTGGGGTGAATCATGCCCATCTATGATTCCTGCTCTGTGCATAAACATCTGAGAGTGAAATATTGGCCAATGGAGGGTGGGTCAGTTGGGACATGGAAGAGACTGTGGGAGGTCAGGGAAGGGCCCAACTGTGAGAGAATAGTCTTATGCTGATTTTGTAGATAAGGAAACAGGCTCAGAGAGGTTGACACTTGCCCAGGCCACGCAGCTCATGTTTAAACAACTGAGGTGTGTGTTTCCAAAATGTAATGACAGGATCTCTGAGGCTCAATGTTCTTATGTTGAAAGTATCCTGTCATTTAGTTATGAGGTTTCATTAGCTATTGCAGGTGCCTGCATTAGAGAAAGCACTTATTACATTATTACAAACTCAATCCTATTTGAGGAATGAAACCAGACATATGATGATTATTATTTTGTCCACTTGTTTCAAGGAGAAGGATGTGTCTAATTTGAAGGAAGATTCTTTGATTTTCTTGATTCCAGTCCACCAGCTCCTGTGCTTTAGAACATGGCGACTCCAAGCAATGTGACTGAAATCATTCTCTTGGGGTTTCCCCCCAACAGGGAGGTGCAGAAGACCGTTTCTGTGCTGTTTCTCCTCATGTACATGACCATTGTGCTGGGTAACGGCCTTATTTTGGTGATGGTGATGGCCAGCAAAGGGCTCACCTCCCCCATGTATTTCTTCCTCAGCTTCCTGTCCTTTGTGGAGATTTGTTACTGCTCTGTCACAGCCCCCAAGCTCATCCTTGACTCTTTTATTGAAAGGCAAACCATTTCCCTCAAGGGCTGCATCACACAGATATTTTTCCTCCATTTCTTTGGTGGTACTGAGATCTTTCTCCTGACAGTGATGGCCTATGACCGCTATGTGGCCATCTGCAAGCCCCTGCACTACACCGTCATCATGAACCGGCGTGTGTGTGGCCTCTTGGTGGGTGCAGCATGGAGTGGGGGCTTGCTGCATTCTGTTGGGCAGACATTCCTCATTTTCCAGCTGCCCTTCTGTGGCCTCAAGGTCCTTGACCACTACTTCTGTGATGTCCATCCTGTATTGAAGCTGGCCTGCTCAGACACCTTCCTCATTGGTGTGCTGATCATCGCCAATGGTGGCTCCATTTCAGTGGTCAGCTTCGTGGGGCTGCTTGCTTCCTACGTGGTCATCCTGTACTCCCTGAGGACACAGACCTCAGAAGGTCGGCGCAAGGCTCTGTCCACCTGCGCCTCTCACATTGCAGTTGATTAATCACTTGGAAGTAATTCTCTTATTTTGTCTTTCTTTTACCCTCAAAAATCTTCAGTGACTCCTCATTGCTTTCTGTATCAACTATGAACTCCTGCTTCACATGCAATACCCTCAAGGCATGGCCCTCTCTTAATGTTCTTATGTGTTTTTGGAGACACTTTTGTAGACCTCACTGTGTCTTGAACATTGACTTGTGACTTCCATGTAAAATAGGTTTCCTATCTCTACCTGTTAACATCTTACCTACCTTCCAATGCCCATCTGAAATGCTGCTACGTTTAGGAAGCTTCCATAATGATCCTATTCAGATATGTCCTTTTCCTGTGTTTTGAATTCCCACAGCACTCAAGGTCCTTTAAAGCTTTTGCTATGTATATATCAGTGCTTATTCCCCCGTCATCCCCGACTGTCACTCTTTTGAGAATGTGGCCTGGATTGTACTTACCTTTGTATCTTGCTTTCAGTGACATATAGTAAAGCTCAATAAACATGTGGTCAATTGAATTTCTGGAAGTCATTAGTGCTTCAGGTGTAAAAGTGGTTGTGACATCTCTCTTTACATCTCAATTATCTAATTGAGATAGCAATGTCATATCACTGAAGACAATCAGTCTTGATATCATTTCTGAGAATAGTATTTATAATAAACAAGGGAGTCTGGTCTTGTTTATCTTCTCCCTCTGCCTTTCTTGCTCACTTGTGTGCTCTCCCCACCCCCCATCACTGAACAGGGAAGCTGATGTGGGGCTCCATCCCAGGATTCTGGGTTCACACCCTGAGCTAAAGACAGAGGCTTAACTGCCTGACCCACCCAGGCACTCCTATGCTACATAGTTTTTTAAAACACTTTTATTTATGTTAACGTGGGTATGAGTCTCCAGTTGAATAGAAGAAGAAGCTGAATCTTAGGGAGGTCTCGATTTTGATCAAAGTCACACAACCTGAGTTCAAACCCAGGTCTGCCTGATTTCTAAGCCTTTTTGTTCTTTGTGTGCATCCCTCTGCTTCTCTTTAGAGATCACCAGAACATAAATGCATATAAGTTTCTGAATTCCAAATCAGCAGGCTGATAATCTCTTTATTGTCAGGTATTTTCTTCTGGAATCACTTCAACATAAATAAGAAGTGTTTTAAAAAACTATGTAGCATAGGAGTGCCTGGGTGGGTCAGGCAGTTAAGCATCTGTCTTTGGCTCAGGGTGTGAACCCAGATTCCTGGGATGGAGCCCCACATCAGCTTCCCCGTTCAGTGGGGGGTGAGGGGAGAGAGAGAGAGAGAGCACGTAAGTGAGCAGAGGTGCAGAGGGAGAGGATAGAAGCTTAAGCAGGCTCCACGCCCAACACAGAGTCCAATGCAGGGCATGACCTGAGCTGTAATCAAGACTCAGATGCTTAACTGTGTGGACCACCCAGGTGCCCTATTCCCTCTCTGATTTTTGAATGTTAGCACAACCTTGCTTTCCTGATCCATTTGGCTGTGATCTATATATAATAATAATGGATAGTCCCTTATATATATTCCTGCATTTGATTTAAATGTTTTATTTAGGATTTTTTGCATCTATGTTCATGAATGATGTTTGTCTGTGATATTCTTTATTTAAAAATTTTTGTCAGGTTTGTTGGTAGAGTTATGCTGGTCTCATAAAAAACTTGAGAAATTTTCTCTTTTGTTTTTAAAACATTTGTATAAATTTGGTATTATTTCTCCTTTAAGTGATGAAGCCAACCAATTCGTCTTGGTTTAGAATTATTCTGGTGTGTGTGTTTATAAACCATGAATTCAATTTATTTAACAGGCTATTCAAATTTTCTGCCTCATTTTGGGTGAGTTATGTAAGTGGTAATTTTTTTTTTTAGTAATTTATACTTTTAATCTAAGTTGTAGAATTTGATGACCTTAGGTCATCAAATGATATTAGTATTAAAACTTAAAGTTATTCATAATATTCTCTCATTAGCTTTTATTTTCTGAAGAATCTGTAGTGCTAATATTTTCTTTTTTTTAATAATAAAATTATTATTATTTTTTTTAAATTATTTTTTATTGGTGTTCAATTTGCCAACATACATGTAGTGCTAATATTTTCCTTCCACAAATTAAAAATTTGTGCTTTCTCTGTTTTTTTTTGTATATATATATATATATATATATATATATATATATATTTATCGGAGTTCGATTTGCCAACATATAGCATAACACCCAGTGCTCATCCTGTCAAGTGCCCCCCTCAGTGCCTATCACCCACTCACCCCATCCCCCTGCTCACTTCCCCTTCCACTACCTCTTGTTCGTTTCCTAGAGTTAGGAGTCTGTCATGTTCTTTCACCCTCTCTGATGTTTCCCACTCATTTTCTCTCCTTTTCCTTTTAATCCCTTTCACTATTTTTTATATTCTCTGAATGAATGAAACCATATATGTTTATCCTTCTCTGATTGACTTACTTCACTCAGCATAATACCCTCCAGTTCTATCCACATTGAAGCAAATGGTGGTTATTCATCATTTCTAATGGCTGAGTAATATTCCATTGTATATATAGACCACATCTTCTTTATCCATTCATCTTTCAATTAAAAGACCGTGAGGAAAGTTTAAGGGTAATAAATGATGATAGCCTCAGAAGGAAAAAATCTATGTATAATTGGGGTTCCAGAGAGCGGCAAGATGGACAAAGGACCAGAAAGCATATATGAACAAATCATAGCTGAGAACTTCCCTAATTTGGGGAGGGAAATAGGTATTCAGATCCAGGAGATATAGAGCTCCCCTCCCCCCCAAATCAATAAAAACCATTCAACACCTTGACATTTAATAGTGAAACTTGCAAATTCCAAATATAAAGAGAAAATCCTTAAAGCAGCAAGAGACAAGTGATCCCTAACTTATATGGGGAGCAATATTAGATTAACAGCAGACCTCTCTACAGAGAACTGGCAGGCCAGAAAGGTCTAGCAGGATATATTCAGGGTACTAAATGAGAAAGATATGCAGCCAAGAATTTTTTTTTTGTTGTTCTTAATTCAACAGTCTTTTTCAGGATTTCTTTTCATATTTTTCTTGGTATGTACAGAATCATCGCCTGCCTTGTATAAAAAATTTCTTCTGAGTTTGATTTCTATGTGATTAGTATGTTATTTTTCTTTCCTACTAATTTGATTATATATAAATTTTCTCTTATTTCTTTTATCTCTCTAGGTATAGACTTTCTTCACAGATTATATACCTTTCTTCATTTTTAATGTAACACTTTATAAAGTTTCTTTTTTTTTTAAGGATTTTATATATTCATTCATGAGAGACACAGAGAGAGAGAGACGCAGAGGCACAGGCAGAGGGAGAAGCAGGCTCCATGCAGGGAGCCTGACGTGGGACTCGATCCCGGAGGTCCAGAATCACGCCCTGGGCTGAAGGCGGCGCTAAACCATTGAGCCCCCTGGGCTGCCCATGATCAGTGGATTATTAACAAATGGAAAGTTTGTTTTCCAAATAGTTGTTTTCTTTCCTTGGTGTCTTCTTGTTTTTGTTTTGTAGTTTAATTCCATTTGTGAATGATGTCATTCTTTTTACACTTATTGAAACTTGTTTTATGACTGGACATAAGGCCTATCTTGGTGAATGTACCATGTATGCTTGAAAGAGTACATACTTAGTTTCAGACTGTTGTGCCCTATAGATATTAGGTTAAGGTGGTTCATATAATGTTCACATCTGTTTTTACTGTTTTTAAAAATCAAATCTTGCTCCCACTTGCTGGAAGGTGATAGTGGTGGCTGTGTTAGCATCTCTAACTATTATCGTGGAATTATATACTGATTTCTTTAGGCCTAAGAAAGAAAACACTGCAGATGAGAGAATGGCATGCCAGAGATGTTAAGTCACTTTAAGTTACTTGTTAAAGGTTATATATCCTCCAGTTGGCAATCAACCTCTGGACAAGGCAACTTGACTCTTTTTTTTTTTTTTTAAAGATTTTATTTATTTATTCTTGAGAGACACACACACAAATACACACACACACACACACAGAGAGAGAGAGAGAGAGAGAGAGGCAGAGACAGAGGCAGAGGGAGATGCAGGCTCTCACTAGGGAGCCTGATATGGGACTTGATCCTGGAACACCGGGATCATGACCTGAGCTGAGGCAGATGCTCAAACACTGAGCCGCCCAGGTGCCTGCAGCTTGACTTCTTAGTTCATGCATCTAAGCATGCATTATATTCCCTATTATATTGCCCTTTGTCTGTCTTACTTTCCTCACAGGGTGGAAATACCTTTCAAAACACTATGTTAAGATAAGTCAAGGGTCAAAGGGCTAGTTTAGTTCAAACTTGTCTCTGATACTTAAAAAAACAACAGTAAAAGTAGATCAGTTCCTATTTAATACCAGCTATTTATATTTATATATTATATATATTATTTTTTATACTTTTCCAAAGAGATGGCATGAAACCATGTACTATGTATCGTAACTGCTTAAAAACTACTGTTGAATGAATGAATTTGGAATGATTCAGCATAGAAATCCAAAGTCAGGATAAAAATAGTGACTCCCTTGGTGTGTAAAGTTTGACTGCACCACTAAGTTAATGTGACAAGGGAGATGGCTGTATCCATGGCCCATTCCTCTAATTGGGATGTAATGCCCCTGGGGTCTCATTAGCAGGCCTCAAAGTACTCTTTCTCACCATGAATGTGCTATGACTCCAAAGAAGAGGAACTCCAGTCTGGCAATGGCTTTGGCTGAGGTGATTCCACATGAGCTTCTCTTAAACTTTTGTGTTTAAATGTTACTGCAGCCTTTCACATCTCTGGCCAGATTTCTTGATTTCTAGTTCTCCAGTGAGGAGGGAGGTGCTCACTAAGGTCAGTTCTCATGGAGTCTTGGTGTTTTGGGGAGTCTCTGACTGGAGTAAACCTGAACTGACCAAGGATCCTGATAGAAGAAAGATGTCCTCATTGGCTTTGCTCTCTCTGTTTTGTTCTCAATGTCCAGTTAACAGTCCTGCTGCATAGTGTCTGAGTATTCCTCAGGTTCCTTTAAATGCATGAAGTATGAGTTAATCTTTTTTTTCTTTTCAGATTCTTGTGGTATTTCTGGAATCCTTCTCCATCAGCCATTTTCTTGTTCACTATTTAGCTGCCGAAGACATGTTTTCTCTGGGTGATCAGATGCTCCCACTTCCCTAGTTAGGAGCATTGGATGGTGACTAAGAAGGTAGCTTTGAAGCCAGGTACCCTGAATTGCACAGCTGGCTCTGACTCTTACTAGTGCAAGAACATGGTCAAGTCACACATTCACTCTAATCCTCATTTTCCTCATTTGTAAAAATAGGAACAATCACAGTGGTTTCTCAGAGTGAGGTTGTGTTGATTATGTGGGAGGATTCCTTATTTATTTATTTATTTATTTATTTATTTATTTATTTATTTATTTATTTATTGAGAGAGAGTGAGTCAACACACAGATGCAGAGGGAGAGGAGGTGGGAGATGGAGAGGGACAGGGAGAAGGAGAGGGAGATGGAGATGCCAGCTCCTTGCTGAGTGGGAGTCCAACATGGGGCTTGATCTCAACCCCAAGATCATGATCTGAGTTGAAGGCAGATACTTAAGTAACTGAGCCAGCAGGTGCCCTGAGATGTTGCCTTTAAAGTGCTTGTATAGGGCCTGGCATTCAGCCCTATTTAATAGATGTAAACATGTGTTTACTGATATGCTTATTATTCCCTCTCCTTGTGGAAGTTCAAGCTCAGAGAGTGACACACACAAATCTTCCTTAGAGGCTTGCCATACAAATGCCCCGACCATGGCAGGGGGCTGCTCACGGCATAGGAGAGTGGAGGGGTCAGAGTTCACAAAGCTGGCCGGCTCCTCCAGCCTTTCACAAGGCTCTCCAGGTATGTGGTCCCTAATGCCACTTAACTTTTTGGAAATTAGAGCAATTCCAAGGTGTATTCACTGAGGTGCAACTTGCCACCCGTTTCCCAAAGCCCAGGCCCGGGGGGCAGGGTGTTCTTCCCTGTAAACGAATCCTCTGCTACCTGAAGCTTCAAGGACTTTTCAAAGACTTACTTATATTTTAATGTTTTAAAGTAGGAATGTTTCTAGACTGTGTTACAAAATCCCTTCCTCTTTCAAGACAGACGATGAATCAGAAAACTAGTGAGGGATCCCATTCAGTGTAAGGTATGGCAAACATGTAAGTGGACCTTTAACCCCCACCCATACCCAGGCAAAGCAGGAATTAGTGATGATAGAAAGCTACTTACATGCTTTCTAGTGGTTGTTTTAGGATTTCATTTATCAATTTTGAGAGAGGGAGGGAGAAAGCATGAGCAAACATGAGCAGGGGGATGGACAGGGGCAGAGGGAATGAGAAAATCTCAAGCAGGCTCCATGCTGAGTGGGGCACCTGAGGCAGGACTTGATCATGACCCCAAGATCATGACCTGAGCCGAAATCAAGAGTCAGATACCCACCAACTGAGCCACTCAGGTACCACTAGATTTTTAGCTAATCAAATATTGATTATTATTGTTTGTAAAATTAATTTTAGTGTATTTCTATTTTTCCATCTTAGAATCAGAGCACTTAATCCAGCTGCTTTATGTATAGGTGGGGAACTAGAACACCAAGTAGAGGGAGGGAGTTGTTTGAGGTCACTCAGGCACGAGGGACAAAGTTGGGACTGAAATTGAGGCCTCTTGGCTTCCAGACCAGTGCGTTTTCCATGTGGTACGCTACTTCCTTTGGGCAATGGTAGGTCCACTGTGAGTCTCTGAAGTTTGTCAGTAGTAGGAGGCTAGGGAAGGAAGGAGAGTACAGCGCACAAGCATAGCGGGAGGGGGTGGGAAGAGAGCACTGCAGGAGGGAGCACTCTCTGCCAAGAAGATCTGCAGTCTCCCAGGCTGCACAGTCATTCCCGTGGGCACTTGTTGGTGACCTCTCAAGTCACTAAACACTAATTTTTTGAGCTCGCTCCTCCTCATCTCTAAAGTGAGTGTATTATAATAGCTATCTTAAAGGGTTGTGCTGAGTGTGAACTGGGACAATGTGTGAAGCTCATGGAGTGGGTCTGGCCTGCAGCAGCTCTGCCATGGTGACAGGGACATGAAAGCAGGAGGGGGGAGTCCTCTGTGGGCCTGATTCACATCTTTACCAACTTTGAGGTGCAAGGGTGTATTGATGGTTTAAGAATGGCATGAGGAATTCTGCAAGCATGAGAAGAGAAGAACAGAAATGAATCCGTGGAGGAGAGGATGCAGGTGTTTGAAGATGTTTAGGTTGCACAAGAGTAGATGGGGTCTGGAGTTAGTGACCATCTGAGGAGCAAGTGACTTTGTCTTTATGCTACATGAGGTTTCTATCTGGACCCTAAATTTTAAGGAAAGTTGTCTAGAGTTTTATAAACAAAGGTCATTTAGTATAGTACAAATAGGGAGTAACACCAAAGCTTATAACTAGAGAAATGGTCAAATAAATTGTGGTTTTTAAATAATGCACCATACAAAGATCCTTTGAAGAGTATCATTCTGGGGAGATGCTTTAATAACGTGTTAAGGGAAAAAATGCCAAATATAGAATTATGTGTACTTTTCATTCAAATTTGTAGAAAATATTTGCATAGTTGAAACAATAAAAAATTCATTGTAATATTAATGAGTTCATTGTATTTTTCTACTTTCCAAAGTATCTGTAATGAGTATAACTTCAGGCAAATTACTTTATCTTTCTGAGCCTCACTTTCCTTATTTGTAAAATGGGGCTAAGAATAGTAAATACGGTAGAATGTTTTGAGGATTAAATAGTATAAGCCATGTATGATTTTATGATTTTATGATACAAATTATGCAAGCGAAACACAGATGGTGATGATTTTCTCTGGGTAGAAATCGCTTTCTATTTCAGAATAGACTCACTTGCATGGAAGGGAAGGGGGGATGAATCTTGCCATGGATCACCCAAGCATGTTGTTTGCCCTTTAACCTTGGAGGGGTTGGCTTTAACAGTCTGTGCCTGACCACCTTGCCCATTAGGTAGCCCTAGGTTTATGATTCTTTGTACTTGATATTTAATAAAAAATGTTTTGAAATAAATGGAAATGGGGAAGAAACTTGGAAACAAATCCTATGGCACTTTGCTTGTAAAGCAGTCTGCCACCAGAGTCTGACCAGCAGCCATTGAGATGTAGGAATGCTTGATACGTAGTGAGCATCTACTAAGTGCCAGGCACTTCCTATTTCACATTGTCTCTCAACAGTTACCTTAGGTGATATGTAATATGATCTGCATCTGACATATGAGGGAATGATCTGAGAGACCAGGTACCTTGCCCAATGTCATTTGCATATGCATTCACTTATTTATTCATGTATTTATTTTCTCAGCATGCTTTCATTACTTTTCCAGGTCTGCCTCTGGTCTACCCCAGCTAGGGTAGACATTTCATGGAACCTTCCAGTTTCTAGATAACGAAATGCTTTCTTCAGACAGTATTTTAGCTATGGCTGAAAGAGGGGGTTATGGGTGTTGGTTATGACAATGTGTGACCTTGAGAGAAATGACTGTGAGTTTTAGATCCTGCCGATGTCAGTTGAAGGAATAAATAAAATGCATTTTCAAAGGTAGTTGTGTTGATTTAGATAATATATGCAAGGAGATAAATCTGTGTCTGGCACATACTAGTTCAGTAAATATTAGTTCAATGAAATAAGATTTTTTTTCTAAAGCTTTATTATTTTTTTTTAATTTATGATAGTCACACAGAGAGAGAGAGAGAGAGAGAAGGCAGAGACATAGGCAGAGGGAGAAGCAGGCTCCATGCCGGGAGCCTGACATGGGATTCGATCCTGGGTCTCCAGGATCGCGCCCTGGTCCAAAGGCAGGCGCTAAACCGCTGCGCCACCCAGGGATCCCTCAATGAAATAAGATTATGGACAAACATTATATGTTCTCATTCATTTGGGGAATATAAATAATAGTGAAAGGGAATATAAGGGAAGGGGGAAGAAATGTGTGGGAAATATCAGAAAGGGAGACAGAACGTAAAGACTGCTAATTCTGGGAAACGAACTAGGGGTGGTAGAAGGGGAGGAGGGCGGGGGGTGGGAGTGAATGGGTGACGGGCACTGGGGGTTATTCTGTATGTTAGTAAATTGAACACCAATAAAAAATAAATTAAAAAAATAAATAAAAGAAAGGACAAAACCTAAAAAAAAAAAAGAAATAAGATTATGTGCAATTGTAAAGTCCTACATATGTCTAGGTTGTTGTCCTTATATTTGACTTCTATAGCTGTCATTTATTCATTCATTTAATGAAAAAATATTAATTTAGTACTGGCTATGTACGAGGCATCTTCTAAACACTTGGGGTATATTAGAGAACCAAAGAGACAGTAAGCCCAGCCTCATGTAACTCATGTTCTAGTAGAGGATGCAGACAATGAAATAGTAATATAATAAATAAATTAATTATATGATATGATTGATAGCAATATGTGCTATGGAAAGAAGAAAAAGTAGAACAGGGTAAAGGAGTTTGGGAGTGCTGGGATGTTGCTGTTTTAAATAAGGTGATCAAATATCCATTTTGAGAAAGTGTGATTTGCACAAAGACTTCAGGGCATGAGGGGTTAGCCACTAAATATCTAGGGGAAGAATGTTCTGGATAGAAGAAACCACCAGAGCAAAGATCCCAAGGTGACAGCATGCCTGATGTGTTCAATGAATGTTATGGAGGCCAGTGTGCTTGAAAGGAGGGAACAAAGGGAGAGCGGGAGGTGATGAGGTCAGAGTGGCAGTGCGGATGGGACCTTGTAGAGTCTTGTGCATCGTGGCAGAGGTCCTGGATTTTACTCCGATGAAGGGCACCCATAAAAGGGCTTGGAGAGAGCTCCAGCTGTCCCAAGGAGAGCAGACTGGGATGCAGAATGCGGTAGAGGAGCATTAGGGAAACCAGCTAGTCAGCAAGGGAGGAGTGGTTGTGGCTCAGAGCAGGGAGAGAGCTGTGGACATGGTAGAAGCTGATTCTCATTACATTACGAAGTAAAGACAGAATGAGTCTTAACTGATTGGTGTGAGATGTGAGAAAAGAGGAAAGAAGGATGACTCCCAGAGTTTTAGGCTCCCATTCCTTTCTGAATGGTCACATCAACTGAGATAGAAGGCTGTCAGAAGAATGTGTTTTGGGACGCCTAAGTGGCTCAGTGGTTGAGTGACTGTCTTCGGCCCAGGGCGTGTCCTGGAATCCCGGGATTGAGTCCCACATCAGGCTCCCTGCATGGAGCCTGCTTCTCTCTTTGTCTGTGTCTCTGTCTCTCTCTCTGTGTCTCTCATGAATAAATAAATAAAATCTGAAAAAAAAGAATATGTTTGTGGGAGAGGGCAGGTGTTCATTTTTTGGACATGCTGAGTAGGCAGGCAGGTATTTATTCATTTGTTTATTTTACTAAACATACCCTGAATGTGTTCCATGTGAACGTACTGTACACTATGTGAATGCATGTTATGTACAGCCATTGAACATTATCCAGACATGAATGATCAGGAGCCTTGCTATCAAACAACTGAAGAATCTAGTGGGAACATGTAAATGAAAAATTTTAGCAAAATATCATAAACGTACATCATTATGGCAGTGTGTCCCATGAGCAATGGAACACAGAGAAACTGACAGGTATTCTTATTCAAACTTTAAAATTTCATCACATTCATTTCTTGAATTTTGAATCATCTTGCATGCATTTTATTTTTTCCTTCCGAGACTTCTTTTTTGTTGAAGAAGAGTGGATGTACAATGTTAGATTCGTTTTTGGTGTTCAACACAGTAAATCAATAATTCTTTTTATCAGACAATGCTCACCATAAGTTAAGTCACCAGATGGCACCATACAACTAACCAATTAATTATTTAAGTATAGTTGACACCTGTATTAGTTTCAGGTGTATAGCTTAGTGATTTGACAAGTTTATACATTAAGCTATGTTTATCACAAGTATAGCTACCGTCTATCCCATTAAAATCACTATGACAATATCATTGGCTGTATTCTTTATGCTCTGATTTTACACTTGTGACTTACTCATTCCATAACTGGAAGCCTGTATCTCCCTCTCCCCTTCATCTATTTCACCCAATTCTCTACACCCTTCCCCTGTGACAATCAACAGTTTGTTCTCTGTATTTATAGTTCCAATTCTGCTTTTATGTCTATTTATTTTTAGATTCCATTTGTGAGTGGGGTTTTACGGTTTAGGCCTTTCTCAGTCTGACTAATTTTACTTAGCATAATGCCCTCTAGGTCTATCCATGTTGTTTCAAATGGCGTGATCTCATCCTTTTTTATGGTTGGGTAGTATTCTCTCTCTTTCTCTCTCTCTCTATACCACATTTCCTTATCCATTCGTCTACTGATGGGCACTTAGGTTGCTTCCCTGTTTTGGTTTTTGGAAATAATACTGCAGTAAACATAGGGGTGCATGTATCTTTCTGAACTAGTGTTTTCATTTTCCCTGGGTAAATACCCAATAGTAGAATAATTGGATCATGTGCTATTTCTATTTCTTTTTTTTTAATTTTTTATTGATTTATGATAGTCACACACACAGAGAGAGAGAGAGAGAGAGAGAGGCAGAGACACAGGCAGAGGGAGAAGCAGGCTCCATGCACCGGGAGCCCGACCTGGGATTCGATCCCGGGTCTCCAGGATCGCGCCCTGGGCCAAAGGCAGGCGCTATACCGCTGCACCACCCAGGGATCCCTCTATTTCTAATTTTTTGAGGAACCTCCAATACTGTTTTCCACAGTGGCAGCGTCCAACTATTCTTTTTTCTCCACATTCTTGCAAACACCTTTTGTTTCTTATCTTCTTGATTTTAGTCATTCTAACAAGTGATATCTCATTGTCATTATGATTTGCATTTCCCTAATGATGAGTGATGTAGAGCATCTTTTCATGTGTATTTTGGCTATCTGTATGTTTTCTTTGGAAAAATGTCTATTCAGATCCTCTGCCTAATTTTTAATCAGACTTTTTTTTTTTTTTTTTTGGTGTTGAGTTGTAGAAGTTCTTTTATATTTTGGATACATATATAACCCCTTATGGGATATATCATTTGCAAATATCTTCTCCTATTCAAGAGTTTGTCTTTTGTTAATGGCTTCTTTCATTGTACAAACGCTTCCTATTTTGATTGTAGTCCCAATAGGTTATTTTTGCTTTTGTTTCCCTTGCCCTCGGAGACATATCTAGAAAAATGGTTATTATGATCAATGTCAGAGAAATTACTGCCTGTGTCCTCTTCTAGGATTTTTTAAATGGTTTTGGGTCTCACATTTAGGTCTTTAATCCATTTAGAGTTTTTTTTTGTATGGTGTTATAAAGTAATCCAATTTCATTCTTTTATATGTAGCAGGCTAGTTTTCCCAGTACCATTTTTTGAAAAATCTGTCTTTTCCCTACTATATATTTTTTACTCATTAGTTGTAGATTAAATTGACCATATTATTGTGGGTTTTATTCTGGGCTCCCTATTCTGTTCATTTGATCTGTGTGTCTACTTTGTATCAGTACCATACTGTTTTGATTACTACAGCTTTGTGGTACAAATTGGAATCTGGAAGTGTGATATCTCCAGCTTCTTTCTCAGCATTGCTTTGGCCATTGGGGTCTTTTGTGGCTCCATAAAAATTTTGATATAATTTCTTCTAGTTTTGTTAAAAATGATTTTGGTATTTGATAGGGATTGCATTGAATCTGTAGATTGCTTCGGGTGCTATGGGCTGTATACCAATCTTAATTCTTCCAATCTATGAGCATGGACTATCTTTCCATTTGTTTGTGTCATCTTCAATTTCTTTTATCATGGTTTATTGTTTTCAGAGTATAGGTCTTTCTTTATGTTTATTCCTAGGTATTTTATTCTTTTTGGTGTAATTTGTAAATGGTATTTTTAAAATTTCTCTTTCTGCAACTTTCTTATTAATGTATAGACATGCTACTGATTTCTGGGTATTAATTTTGTATCCTGCCACTTTGATGAATTTATTATTTGTTAGTTTTTCAGTGGTGTCTTTAGGATTTTCCCCTTCTTTTCTTTTTTCTTTCTTGTCTGATTGCTGTGGCTAGGACTTCCAGTACTATATTGAATAAAAGTGGCAAGAGTGGATATCCTTATCTTGTTCCTGACCTTAGAGAGAAATCTCTGTTTTTCACAATAGAGCATGATGTAAATTGTGGGTTTTTTCATATATGGCCTTTGTTATGCTGAGGTATGTTCTCTCTATCCCCATTTCATTGAGAGTGGCTATTTTTTAAAAATCATGAATGGAAGTTAAATCTTGTCAAAAGCTTTCTCTGCGTCTATTGAGATGATGAATGATTGTTATCCTTTGTTTTGTTGATGTGGTGTATGAGGTTGATTGATTTGTGAATATTGAATAATCTTTGCATCTCAGGAATAAATTGCACCTGATCATGGTGAATGATCTTTCTAATGTATTATCAGATTCGCTTTGCAAGTATTTTGCATCTATGTTCATCAAGGATATTGGCTTATAGTTTTCTTTTTTCTGATGTCTTTATCTGGTTTTGGAATCAGGGCCTCATAGCATGTATTTGGAAGTTTTCCTTCCTCTTCTATTTTTTGAAATACTTTGAGGAGAATAGATATTAACTCTTTTATTTATTTATTTATTTATTTATTTATTTATTTATTTATTTATTTATAGAATGAGCACAAGTAGTGGGAAGGGGCAGAGGGAGAGAGAGGATCCTAAGCAGGCTCCATGCCGAGCCCCATGTGGGGCTCGATCTCATGACCCTGAGATCATGATCTGAAATTAAGAGTCAGATACTTTAACCACCTGAGTCACCCAGGTGCCCCTAAGTCTTCCTTCAATTTTTGGTGGAAATTCGCCTGTGAATCCATCTAATCCTGCACCTTTATTTTTGATAGTTTTTTAAAATACCACTTCAATTCTGTTACTTGTAATTGGTCTGCTCAGATTTTCTATTTCTTTCTGGTTCAATTTTGGAAGATTTCATATTTCTAGGAATTTATCCACTTCTTTTAGGTAGTCCAGTTTGTTGGCATGTAATTTTTCATAGTATTCTCTTACAACCATCTGTATTTCTGTGGTGTCAGTTGTTATTTCTCTCTCACTTCTGCTATTATTTATTTGGGTTGTTTCTCTTTTTTCTTGCTGAGTCTGGCTAAGAGTTTTTTTTTTTTTTTTAACTTTATCTTTGCAAAGAACCAGCTGTTGGTTTCATCATCATTTTTGTTTTTCTTTTCGTTTGTTATTATTATTATTATTTTTCTTGGTCTGTCATTTCTTTTTTTTTTTTTTTACAGGAAAAAAAAGCTTTTAATAAAATTCAACACCCATTCATGACAAAATCCTAGAAAACTACAAATAGAGATACCATTCCTTAATTGGATAAAGAGTGTATTTTGAAATAATCCAAGTCAATACAGTTCTTGAAGGGATAAAATTGAAATCTTTCCTTCAGGGACCGAGACTGTGATAAAGCCGAGACCACCGCTCCTGCTAGTCAGCTTTTTGCTGAAGGACTATCAAATATGATACAGCAAAATGAAAATTTAAGAAGCATACAAATGATGCAACAAGTAAACTTGCTATGATTCGCAGGTGACATGAATTTGTATAAGAATATCCAAATGACTCTACAAATCAACTTCTTGAATTAATAAGTGAGCATAGCAATTTCGCTTATTATAAGGTATACATAAAAACCAATTACTTCTATATGTTAGCAATGTAAAAGAGGAAAATCAAAAATATAAAATAATGTCATTAACAATAGCATCTGTCATTTCTTTCTGCTGTGATCTTCATTACTTCCTTTGTTCTTCTCATCTTGGGTTTTCTTTGTTCTTTTTCCAGTTCCTTTAGGTGCAATGTTAGATTGCTTATTTTTTTTTCTTATTTCTTGAGGTAGTCCTGTATTGCTATATATTTCCTTCTCAGAATTCTTTTCACTGTGTTCTGGAGATTTTGAACTGTTGTGTTTTCATTTTCATTTGTCTCCAATGTCTTTTTAAAATTTCTTCTTTGACTGCTTCAATGACCTACTGGTTGTTTAGTAACATGTTGTTTAATCTCTAGGTTTTTTTTTCCAGTTTTTTTTTTCTTGTGATGTATTCTATTTTCATTGTATTTTGGTCAGAAAAGATACATGGTCTTTTAAGAAGACAAAAGTCTTCTTAAACTTATTGAGGCATATTTTGTGTCCTAATATGTGATCTATTCTGAAGAATGTTCCCTGTACACTTCAAAAGAATGTGTATTTTATTGTTTGTGGATGAAATGTTCTGTATATATCTGTTAGGTCTGTCTGGTCCAATATGTCATTCAAAAACATTGTTTCCTTATCAGTTTTCTGTCTGGATGATCTACCTATTGATTTAAGTGGAGTGTTAAAGCCCCCTACTATTATTGTGCTACAATCATTTTCTCCCATTACGTCTATTAATATATGCTTTATGTGTTTAGGTGCTCCAGTGTAGAGTGTGTATAAATTTACAATTGTTATGTCCTCCTGTTGGATTTATCTCTTTATCATTCTACAATGCCCTTCTTTGTCTCTCGTTACTGTCTTTATTTTAACATATTTTGTCTGATAAAGTATTGCCTTAGAGCTTTATTTTCACTTCCATTTGCACCGTGAATATTTTTTTCACAAATTCACTTTTAATCTGTATGCATCTTTAGGTCTGAGTTTCTTGTGGGCAGCCTATATGTATATTTTTTTAAAAAAATACATTCTACCACTCTGTGTGTTTTGACTGAAGCATTTGGCCATTTACAATTAAAGTAATTATTGATAGGTATGTGATTATTGCCATTAAAAAGCTCTGTTTTTAATGTTTTTAAATATTTTTAAGGTTTAAAAAGTGTTTAAAGTTTGTAATTCCTAGTAGGAAAACATTATCTGAATGAATACCCTAATGGCAAACCACTGTAGAATGTTTCAGTTGCATGTGGGGCAGAGGGGTAGGGATTCTCTTCACAGCACCCCAGCTTTCTTCTTGAGAAGGTCAGAGGTACACTGGTTTGTATTATTGCGACATCCATTAGGTGATCGAAGTTGCTTTTCTTTCAGCAAGGGCTTTGTCAGAAGGGCATTATGCTTGACCTCCAAATTTGGCTGACAATTTACTGATGAGATTCATAACCTTTGGGTTGCTCTGATATTTTGTCATATTTGCTGGGTTCTGGGCTACATCCTGGAAGGCCACCATAACTTCTGGATCCTGCATGGCTGCAGGAACCTCTGGGTCACTAAGAATTTCATTGAGCCCAGGCATTCCTGCCATTCCAGGCATCCCCCCTGCCATTCCAGGCATTCCTCCAGGAAAATTACTAGGCATTCCCCCTGGAAAGCCACCTGGGAAAGAGCCATACTGAGCTCCTGATTGTCGTCTGGCTTCTTCCTCCCTCTGGGCTCTTTCATGTTCTTCCCAAGCCTTCTTAACCCTTTCTATTCTTTCTTTGATCTCTCGCTCTTCACGTTTTCGTTCATACTTCCTCCGATGTTCAGCAATTTTCTGGGCCCTGGGTTGAACTTCTTTCAGCATTGCACTAGCATCTTCATCATAATCCAGTTTACAAGCAAGGGCAAGATCATGTGCTGCTTCTTCCCAATGACCCAGAAGTCTGTGTGCTTTCCCTCGCCACTTGTAAGGCTGCGCTGAATCAGGATTTATTTCGATAGCTCTGTCACAGTCTCGAATGGCAGCATTTGGCTTCTGTAATTTGATGAAGACACTGGCTCTTTTGGCATACAAAATGGCTAAGCGAGGATTTAGTTTGATGGCATCTGTGAACAAGTCAATGGCTTTCTGTAGTTCACCATCATTTAGGGCATCAATGGCAGCCACTTTTTTATCATTTGCCTGATCCATCATTTCCTCGGTTATCTCTACATTTTCATCTCCCATTTCTTGAGGGGCATCAGTATCTGGTTCAATTACACCTTCATTGTCAATTTCTAGATCACTTTCCTCACTTGATGGTTCGTCTGTCTTTATGTTTTCCTCTGCCTTCTTACTATCTCTTTTTTCTTCCTTGATATTGTCTTCTGATTTAGTTTTATGAGTAGCAGGTGGTATTTTACCCCCCATGCTCTCCACCCACTCCCGCAGGAAACGCATTTCCTCGGTGTGCAGAACGCTCGGATCCTGCTTACACATTTTCACGAAGGCCTGAAGCTCGCTCACTTTTGCGGGGGTCCATGATCTAGAGGCGCTGGCGGGCGGCGGGCGGCAGGTGCGGCGAGGCTGCGGCCCGATTCCAGGAGCGGGTACTAGCCCAGCGTGACCGTGTGGAAGGGGCAAAAGCACTTTTTTTTTTAAATAGTTCTTTGTTTGTTCTCATATTCTCTGTCTTTGTGATTGATGGATACCTACAGTGTTTTGTTTGGCTTTCTTTTTCTTTAATTTTTGTGTATCTATCACAGGTTTTGAGTTCATGGTTATCATGAGATTCATATAGAGCTTCCTAAGTAAATAGCAGTGCATATTAATTTGATGGTACTTAACTTCAAACACATACTATATTTTAAAAAAACAGGAAAAAAGATAAATCTTTCTTGTATCCTTCTCTCCCTTTTTACTCCATTCTCCACATTTTATGTATATGCTGTCATATTTTATATCTTTTTATTCACAATGTTCTAGTATCTAATTATGGTCATTTATCTTCCATGTAAGGATGTCCCTTTAACATTTCCTGTAAGGCTATTTTATTTTATTATTATTATTATTATTAATAAAAAATTTATTTTTTATTGGTGCTCAATATATCAACACATACAATAACACCCAGTGCTCAGCCATCAAGTGCCCACCTCAGTGCCCATCACCCAGTCACCCCCACCCCCGCCCACCTCCCCTTCCACCACCCCTAGTTCGTTTCCCAGAGTTAGGAGTCTCTCATGTTCTGTCTCCCTTTCTGATATTTCCCACTTAGTTTTTCTCCTTTCTCCTTTATTCCCTTTCACTATTTTTTATATTCCCCAACTGAATGAGACCATATAATGTTTGTCCTTCTCTGATTGACTTATTTCACTCAGCATAATATCCTCCAGTTCCATCCACGTCAAAGCAAATGGGTATTTGTCGTTTCTAATGGCTAATATTCCATTGTATACGTAAACCACATCTTTATCCATTCATCTTTCGATGGACACCAAGGCTCCTTTCACAGTTTGGCTATTGTGGACATTGCTGCTAGAAACATCGGGGTGCAGGTGGCCCGGATTTCATTGCATCTGTATCTTTGGGGTAAATCCCCAGCAGTGCAATTGCTGGGTTGTAGGGCAGATCTATTTTTAACTCTTTGAGGAACCTCCACACAGTTTTCCAGAGTGGCTGCACCAGTTCAAATTCCCACCAACAGTGTAAGAGGGTTCCCTTTTCTCCGCATCCTCTCCAACATTTGTTGTTTCCTGCCTTGTTAATTTTCCCCATTCTCACTGGTGTGAGGTGGTATCTCATTGTGGTTTTGATTTGTATTTCCCTGATGGCAAGTGATGCAGAGCATTTTCTCATGTGCATGTTGGCCATGTCTATGTCTTCGTCTTTGAGATTTCTGTTCATGTCTTTTGCCCATTTCATGATTGGATTGTTTGTTTCTTTGGTGTTGAGTTTAATAAGTTCTTTATAGATCTTGGAAACTAGCCCTTTATCTGATATGTCATTTGCAAATATCTTCTCCCATTCTGTAGGTTGTCTTTTAGTTTTGTTGACTGTATCCTTTGCTGTGCAAAAGCTTCTTATCTTGATGAAGCCCCAATAGTTCATTTTTGCTTTTGTTTCTTTTGCCTTTGTGGATGTATCTTGCAAGAAGTTACTGTGGCTGAGTTCAAAAAGGGTGTTGCCTGTGTTCTCCTCTAGGATTTTGATGGAATCTTGTCTCACATTTAGATCTTTCATCCATTTTGAGTTTATCTTTGTGTATGGTGCAAGAGAGTGGCCTAGTTTCATTCTTCTGCATGTGGATGTCCAATTTTCCCAGCACCATTTATTGAAGAGACTTTCTTTTTTCCAGGGGATAGTCTTTCTTCGTTTGTCGAATATTAGTTCACCATAGAGTTGAGGGTCTACTTCTGGATTCTCTATTCTGTTCCATTGATCTATGTGTCTGTTTTTGTGCCAGTACCACACTGTCTTGATGACCACAGCTTTGTAGTACAACCTGAAATCTGGCATTGTGATGCTCCTAGCTATGGTTTTCTTTTTTAAAATTTCCCTGGCTATTTGGGGTCTTTTCTGATTCCACACAAATCTTAAGATAATTCATTCCAACTCTCTGAAGAAAGTCCATGGTATTTTGATAGGGATTGCATTGAATGCATAAATTGTCCTGGGTAACATTGACATTTTCACAATATTAATTCTGCCAATCCATGAGCATGGAATATTTTTCCATCTCTTTGTGTCTTCCTCAATTTCTTTCAGAAGTGTTCTATAGTTTTTAAGGTATGGATGCTTTACCTCTTTGGTTAGGTTTATTCCTAGGTATCTTATGCTTTTGAGTACAATTGTAAATAGGATTGACTCCTTATTTCTCTTTCTTCTGTCTCATTGTTAGTGTAGCGAAATGCCACTGATGTCTGGGCATTGATTTTGTATCCTGCCACACTGCCAAATTGCTGTAGGAGTTCTAGCAATCTTGGGGTGGAGTCTTTTGGGTTTTCTATGTACAGTATCATGTCATCGGCAAAGAGGGAGAGTTTGACTTCTTCCTTGCCAATTTGAATGCCTTTTATGCCTTTTTTTTTGTCTGATTGCTGAGGCTAGGACTTCCAATACTATGTTGAATAGCAGTGGTGAGAGTGGACATCCCTGTCTTGTTCCTGATCTTAGGGGAAAGGCTCCCAGTGCTTCCCCATTGAGAATGATATTTGCTGTGGGCTTTTCGTAGATTGCTTTTAAGATGCTGAGCAATGTTCCCTCTATCCCTACACTCTGAAGAGTTTTGATCAGGAATGGATGCTGCATTTTGTCAAATGCTTTCTCTGCATCTATTGAAAGGATCTTATGGTTCTTGTTCTTTCTCTTGCTGATAGGATGAATCACATTGATTATTTTATGAGTGTTGAACCAGCCTGCATCCCGGGGATAAATCCCACTTGGTCATGGTGAATAATCTTCTTAATGTACTGTTGTATCCTATTGGCTAGTATTTTGTTGAGAATTTTTGCATCCATGTTCATCAGGGATATTGGTCTATAATTCTCCCTTTCGGTGGGTTCTTTGTCTGGGTTTGGAATTAAGGTGATGCTGGCCTTATAGAATGAATTTGGAAGTATTCTATCTCTTTCTATCTTTCCAAACAACTTTAGTAGAATACGTATGGTTTCCTCTTTAAAAGTTCGATAGAATTCCCCAGGAAAGTTATCTGGCCCTGGCCTTTTGTGTCTTGGGAGGTTTTTGATGACTGCTTCAACTTCCTCCCTGGTTATGGGCCTGTTCAGGTTTTCTATTTCTTCCTGTTCCAGTTTTGGTAGTTTGTGCTTTTCTAGAAATGCATCCATTTCTTCTAGATTGCCTAATTCATTGGCGTATAGCTGTTCATAATATGTTTTTAAAGTCATTTGTATTTCCTTGGTGTTGGTAGTGATCTCTCCTTTCTCATTCATGATTTGATTAATTTGATTCTTCTCTCTCTTCTTTTTAATAATAAGGCTGGCTAATGGTTTATCTAACTTATTAATTCTTTCAAAGAACCAACTCCTGGTTTTGTTGATCTGTTCCACAGTTCTTCTGGTCTCGATTTCATTGAGTTCTGCTTGGATCTTTATTAACTCTCTTCTTCTGCTGGGTGTAGGATCTATTTGCTGTTTTTTCTCTAGCTCCTTTAGGTGTAAGGTGAGCTTTTGTGTTTGGGTTCTTTCCAGTTTTTTCAGGGATGGTTGTATTGCGATATATTTCCCTCTCAGGACTGCTTTTGCTGTATCCCAATGATTTTGAATGGTTGTATCTTCATTCTCATTATTTTCAATGAATCATTTTAATTCTTCCTTAATTTCCTGGTTGACCCTTTCATCTTTTAGCAGGATGGTCCGTAACCTCCACGTGTTTGAAATCCTTTCAAACTTCTTGTGATTTAGTTCTAATTTCAGGGCATTATGGTGTGAGAATACACAGGGGATGCTCCCAATCATTTGGTATTGGTTCAGACCTGATTTTTGATCCAGTATGTGGTCTATTCTGAAGAAAGTTCCATGTGCACTTGAGAAGAATGTGTATTCAGTTGCGTTTGGATGTAAAGTTCTGTAGATATCTGTGAAATCCACCTGGTCCAGTGTATCATTTAAAGCTCTTGTTTCTTTGGAGATGTTGTGCTTAGAAGACCTATCAAGTGTAGAAAGCACTAGATTGAAGTCACCAAGTAGAAGTGTGTTATTATCTAAGTATGCCTTAATTTTGGTTATTGATTGATATATTTGGCAGCTCTCACATTCGGGCATATATATTGATGATTGTTAAGTCCTCTTGTTGGATAGATCCTTTAAGTATGATATAGTGTCCCTCTTCATCTCTCACTACAGTCTTCGGGATAAATTTTAGTTTATCTGATAATAAGGATGGCTACCCCTGCTTTCTTTTGAGGAACATTTGAATGGTAAATGGTTCTCCAACCTTTTATTTTCAGGCTGTAGGTGTCCTGTCTAAAATGAGTCTCTTGTAGACAGCAAATAGATGGGTCCTGCTTTTTTATCCAGTCTGAAACCCTGAGCCTTTTGATGGGGTCATTAAGCCCATTCACGTTCAGAGTTACTATTGAAAGATAGGAGTTTAGTGTCATCATGATATCTATTCAGTCCCTGTTTTTGTGGATTGTTCCATTGGATTTCTTCTTAAAGGTTTAAGAGTCCCCCTTAAAATTTCTTGCAGAGCTGGTTTGGTGGTCACATATTCTTTCAGTTCCTGCCTGTCTTGGAAGCTCTTTATCTCTCCTTCTATTCTGAATGAGAGCCTTGCTGGATAAAGTATTCTTGGCTGCATGTTTTTCTCATTTAGGACCCTGAATATATCCTGCCAGCCCTTTCTGGCCTGCCAGGTCTCTGTGGAGAGGTCTGCTGTTACCCCAATACTCCTCCCCATATAAGTTAGGGATCTTGGTCTCTTGCTGCTTTAAGGATCTTCTGTTTACCTTTGGAATTTGGAAGCTTAACTATTAAATGTTGAGGTGTTGGACAGTTTTTATTGATTTTGGGGGGTGATCTCTCTATTTCCTGGATCTGAATGCCTGTTTCCCTTCCCAGATTAGGAAAGTTTTCAGCTATGATTTATTCAAATACATATTCTGGACCTCTGTCCTTTTCCGTGCCCTCGGGAACCCCAATTAAATGTAGATTTTTTCTTCCTCAGGCTGTCACTTATTTCCCTTAATCTATCATCATGATCTTTTAATTGTTTGTCTCTTTTTTCCTCAGTTTCCCTTTTTGCCATCAACTTGTCTTCTATGTTACTCACTCGTTCTTCTACCTTGTTAACCTTCGTTGTTAGGACCTCTAGTTTGGATTGCATCTTATGTAATTGATTTTTAATTTCTGCCTGTTTGGGTCTAATTTCTGCAGTCATGAAGTCTCTTGAGTCCTTTATGCTTTTTTCTATAGCCACCAGTAGCTTTACAATAGTGCTTCTGAATTGGCTTTCTGACATTGAATTGTAATCCAAATTTTGTAATTCTGTGGGAGAGAGGACTGTTTCTGATTCTTTCTTTTGAGGTGAGGTTTTCTTTCTCGTCATTTTGCTCAGTGCAGAGTGGCCAAAAACTAGTTGTATTGGGAAAAGGAGAAAAAGAGAGAAGAGAAAGAAGAAAAGAAAAAGAAAAAAGAAAAAAGAAAAAAGAAGAAAAAAAAAGAGAAAAAAAGAGAAAAAAAGAAGAAAAGAAAAAAGAAATAAAAAGGGGAGGGGAAGCAAACAGAAATCAAAAAACAAAAAAACAAGGGGGAGTATCCTCTGTTTCTGCATACTGTAAATCCCTTGACTTCCCTGGAACTTTCCAGTGCTGCTTGGTCAATAATTTGTTTTTCCCCTGTCCGTCTAGCTGGTCTTCTGGGGGAGGGGCCTGTTGTGCTGATTTTCAGGTGTTAGCACTTGGGGGAGCTGCTCATCCCCTGCCTGGTGCAGGGCTCAGTGAGTGATGTTTATCCTGTTTATCCGGTGAGGCCACTGTGAGGCTCAGTGGGGGTTGTTTACCCCGTGAGGCCCCAGGAGGAACAACCCCAATGGCTGCGGCAGCTCCAGAGCCCTGGGTTCAGCTCCCCCATTAACTCCGGAGCTCTCAGTCTCCAGGGGCCTGGATGCTGGGTGGGGGGGGGGGGGGGGGCGCTCTGATCCGCTCAGCTCGGGGCAGGAGTGTCCTTGCTGTCCTGGGCCCTCCCGGCCTCTGCCTGTCTCGGGGGGAGGCCGGATCCTGGGCTGTGTCCCCGCGCCCTGTGCTCCGGGGCCTGTGCTGTTGGATTCGCGCTCCCGCCCCGCAGCCCCCTCAGCGCAGCAGCCCCCGAGCCCCTCCGAGCAGCTTCCCGGTCCCGCCGTGCGCGCTGCAGCCCTTAGGGAGCTTGGCGCACTCTCCTGGGCGCAGGTGTCTGTTAGTGTCCCAGGGAGCCCGAGGGCATCCCCGCCCTCCTGGGTCCTGCTCTAACTCCCTGCGAGCCCTTTTCCCCCCCGGGAAGATTGGTGCAGCTCTTGCTTCTCCGGGACGGGGCTCTCCTGTCCTGGGGACACTCGCCCCGGCCTTAGCCCGGCTCCTCGCGGGGCGCCTCCCCCTTGGAGGCCTTTTGTTTATTTCTTTTTTCCTCTTTTCCTCGTCTTCTTACCTTGATAGAAGCGCGAACTCTTCTCACTGTAGCATTCCAGGTGTTCTCTCTTTAAATCCCATCTCGAATTTGTAGATTTGCAGGATGATTTGAAGGTTATCTAGGTAATTTGGTGGGGACAGGTGACTTGGGGACCCTACTCTTCCACCATCTTGCCCCGCACTCGCTAGTTTAGTGATGATAAACTCTTTACCTTTTGTTGATCTGAGAAAATTTTTATCTTGAGCCAGTCTGGTTTGACCTGGCTTTTTGTGGCTTTGTTTTGGAACACTACCAGGAGGATGGGCCTCTGACTTCCCCACTAGCTGGCAGAACTTCTTTGCTGACCTCCAGATATCCTGTTAGAACTTAAGTACCTGCTTAAAACACTAGTTGCTCTTTTAAACCAAGGCTTTTTTTCTGTGACCAAAGATAGAGGGATCTGTTCTCAGGCCTTGGGTACTATACCTCCCTACTCCCACTTAGAGCATCAAAGGTGGGGTTCCCTTTGTACTATGTCTCTGTCTCTCTTGGTGTCTCTTGCCATTCTATATTTGATTGTTTAGGAGCTGTTGAGTCAGCCCTCAGTTCTTTTGGAATTGTTCTAAGTGTAATTTGGTGTGTTCTGTGGAGGAGGTGGGACCAGGCTTCCTGTGTCACCATCTTGAACTGGAAATCTGCCTGTTTTTTAAACTTTGAAACTGAGGTCCTGAAGAGTTAATTGATTTGCCAAAGTCCACAGTTAGTATATAGCGTAGCTGGGACCTTGTGATGTAGTGGTTTATGATTAGAAGTACGTACTTGGTCTTTGCTATTTGTAGCACATGGCTTCTAAAACCCTTGAATTTCCTGAGTGGTGAGAGAGATCAGGGTGTCTTTCATTATGTTAATGAGGTGACCTTTGGAATGCCCCTAGGTCATGTGAGGTTGGGGGATGAGTGGATGGGGAACCAACCCTGTGATTGCAGGGTTCTACCTCTGGAACTTGGGGGAGGAAAGAGGGACTAATGGTTGAATGATGGCCAATGGCCAATGATTTAAACACTCATGCCTAAGTACTGAAGGCTCCATAAAAAATCCAAAGGCTGAGGTTTAGAGAGAGTCCAGGTTGGTGAACAGGTGGAGATCTGGGGAGAGTGATGCTGTCAGAGAGCATGTAAATTCCGTGCCCTTACCACAAATCTTGCCTTATGCATCTCTTCCATCTGGCTATTCCTTAGTTGTATCTTTCTATAATAAATCTTCTTCTGAATTCTGTGAGCTGCTCTAGCAAATGAATCAAACAGAAGGAAGGGGGTCACTGGAATCTTTGATCAATAGACATTATCAGAAGCACAGTTGATGATCTGGGTTGCAACTGGCATTTGGAATACAGAACAGCGGCCAGTCTTGTGGGCTGAACGCTTAACCGGTAGGATCTGAAACTGTCTCCAGGTACATAGTGTCAGAACTGAGTTGAATTGTAGGACACCTTGTTGGTTTCTGAGAATTGCTTTAGGTGTGGGGAACTCTTCTCCCTCAATTGTAGTTTGGTGTTAGAATCATTATTAGTCCTGAATACAGTATTCTGATTTCCCCGATTTGGGAAACTTTCTAATATCATATAATTTATGTCCTTGCAGAGCTAACTACTTTGTCAGTGCTCAGGGCAGAGAAGCCATGGGAACCAAGAACAACGTGACTGAATTTGTGTTGTTCGGCCTTTTCCAGAGCAGGGAGATGCAGCTTGTGTGCTTTGTGGTCTTCTCCCTCTTCCACGTGCTCACTGTCCTGGGAAACCTTCTGGTTATCATCACCATTAATGCCAGCAAGACCCTGAATGCTCCCATGTATTTCTTCCTCAGCCACCTGTCTTTTGCGGACATGTGCTATCCATCTGCTACCACACCCAAGATGATTGCTGACACTTTCGTGGAGCGAAAGACCATCTCCTTCAATGGGTGCATGACCCAGCTCTTTTCTGCCCACTTCTTTGGTGGCACTGAGATCTTTCTCCTCACAGCTATGGCCTATGACCGCTATGTGGCCATCTGTAGGCCCCTGCACTACACGGCTATCATGGATCGGTGGAAGTGTGGTCTGCTGGCAGGGGCCTCTTGGGTGGGTGGCTTCCTGCATTCCATCCTACAGACCCTCCTCACAGTCCAGCTGCCCTTTTGTGGGCCTAATGAGATTGACAACTTCTTTTGTGATGTTCATCCCTTGCTGAAGCTGGCCTGTGCAGACACTTATGTGGTGGGGCTCATTGTGGTGGCCAACAGTGGCATGATATCTCTCGTGTCCTTTACCATCCTTATCATCTCCTACGTGGTCATCTTACTGAACCTGAGAAGCCAGTCATCTGAGGGTCGGCGCAAGGCTCTCTCTACATGTGGCTCACACATCGTCACTGTTCTTTTGGTCCTTCTGCCCCCCATGTTCATGTACATTCGTCCCTCCACCACCCTGGCTGTTGACAAACTTGTCATCCTCTTTAACATTGTCATGCCACCTTTGCTTAACCCTCTCATCTACACGTTGAGGAATAATGAGGTGAAAAATGCAATGAGGAAACTGTTTAGAGTAGAGGGGAACATGGGGGAGAAGTGACATCTAGGGAATCAAATCCAGCCTGGACCTTGGGGGACTTCCCATCTTGTAGCATCTCCAATTTAATGCTTGTAATGACAACCGTATAATCATCACCACCACCACCACCACCACCACCACCACCATCATCATCATCATCATCATCATTTCACATACTCCTTCACCCCTTCATTCATTAAATATTGAATGTCTGCAATGAGTGAGGCACTGGGGCCACAAGTGAAAGCAAGATGTAATCCCTCCCCTCAGGGGGGTCATAGTCCAGGAGGGCTCATTCAGGAAACCTCTGAGGTCTATGAATGAAGGAACATCCTGGAAGATTGAATATATCATCTATACCATGGATAATAGTACTCGATATTTCCTTTATTGTGGCTATACAGTGCTCAATGAGATTTAGTCTTTCTCTCATGATATTCAAAGTATTTTATGCATTCTACTTCATTTCCAGTTCTTAGCAGGTAGATGAATAAGTGTAGAGAGGTTACAGATTTACACAAAGTCACCAAATATATCTGAGCCAGGGGGGGAGCACAATCCAGGTACCCTAAATCAGCTTTCAAAGCTCTCTGGACCTGAGAACTCCTTCCACAATGATTGTGTGCAAATTAATAAGAGGAGACCTTTTGAAAATGTAGTCAAGAGGTCAGCAGGGCAGGTGCTCATGCCCTACCCTCCACTGTCCTCAAATACTGAGTCTACAGGAAAAGACCACCTTGCTTGCCCATGCTGATGTGAGAAACAAAGGAAGAAGGAAACAGATAAAATAAATGTCTTTATAACTTGCCACTTATTGACAAATACTTGCAGCGGCGGAGTATAAGATTCCTTCAGGAAGCTCCCAACTGCCTTATAACCTTTCTATAGGGAAAAATACCTTGGTGTGAAGATAGCAAGGCCTCTGGTATTCTTTGAGTCTTCTTTGGCATATGAAAATCCTTCTGGAACTTCCCTTATCTTTTCTTCCCCAACCCCAAAGTATATAATCAGTTGCCCCTCACAACCTTGGGGCAGCTAGAGGCCTCAGCTCTTTCTGTCTATGGGTCCTGTCCCCTTGCATTAATAAAATCACTTTTTTTTTTTTTGCACCAAAGACATTTGGAGAATTCTTTCTTGGCCAGCAGCTCTGGAACCCAACAATGCTACTCCAAAAACATATCAATACTACTTTACTATTCCAGTAGGAGTTAGAAAGGATTTCCATCTCCGGGGCAGCAGTTTAGGCAATGGGAGACCGTCACAGATCAGCCAATGAAAGAACCTATGCTTAGCACTCCTAGTTTACTCCAATGAACTTTGTGTGTAATAGCCACCCCACCCATTCCTTTATAAAAGTGTTGTAATGCATAGCCTCAGCTTTTTAGGAGTGAACCCACTTTTGCTGGCAAGAAAACTAGCATTTTTCTTTCAAGGTTAAAAATGGAGTGAATGGACACTGAATAGGTTGGACCAGGAAGTTTTGAAGGACCCAGGGTTCGTGGTGAGCTGTGGGATGGAGAGCAGAGCCAGGGAAAGCAAGTTGTCAGCACTTCTCTTTTTCTAGAGGAGCCGGGACTGTGGTCCCCAGGAATCCCCCTCTGTCTTCCTTCATTTTTGCTGCTAGAGGGAGCTAAGCTGGATGGAATTAGGAGAGCTGCTCTGGATGTCTCAATGAATGTTGGTTTGCAAACCATCCCTTGTAAATGGAGGGCAGGGAGAGATGCAAGAAAGAGGTTGACCCCTCCAGATTAGTTGGTGACAGGTGTAATGAGCAAGGGGAGTTACCTAGGAGGCTGTCTTAAGTGGCACCCAGACCAGTAGATCTCTGCACCCACTGCCAGAATTAGAAGTTGAAACAGAGACCATACTCAGGTCAGTCCAGATAGTCTGACTAATTCCTTACTCTCTCAGAGTGAGTGCTTGTGATGTAGTTTGGAATAAAAGTGAGGTGTGGTGGGATGAGGTCCTGAGTCCAAAACCAAGAAATAAATCTTGAGACATCTTTCCTACAAAATGGTAGTTTTATTAAGGCACGGAGACAGGACTCATGGGTGGGAGGGGCTGCTGTCCCCCTGGGTTGTGAAGGGTGGTGTATATACACTTGGTATTTGGGGGAGGTAAGGAAAAGGGAGACTTTCAAAAGAATTTTCATGTACTAAAGAGGACCTACAAATACTGGAGACCTGGCCATTGTCAAGCAGAGGTGGCTTTTCTCTCTAGCAGGATATTAGCATTAGACAGTTGGGAGCTTCCTGGAGGAACATGACCCTCCTTTCCCTTCAAGGTTCTTTCAATGGGCTGCAGGTTATAAGGACATATGTGTGTCTCTGTTTTCTTCTGGAAGCTAGGTTATTGATAAAATGTTTTGTTCTTGTGAAACACTAAAACAATTTATAAACTGAGGGAGGCTCATGTCTTGCAGGATTGTGATCTCTCTCTAACTATTTTTTTTTCTGTTCCTTAGCTTTAGGGCAGCCAGAAGTGCCTGAGGAATGTCACACACATCCCACTTGGTGGTGGTGGTGGGGTAGGGTGGGAGTTGGGTTGCAGGGTGTCAGCTTCTGCTTTGTCCTCAGCTCTTCTTCTGTTCCTTCATTTGGAAGTGGCTGTGTCTGTGGGAAGGTGGGCAGATGGAACATTCCAAGGAGAGACAGTGTTGGGAAGCCTCTAATTGCCTGGATCTAGCTGGAAAGCTACCCAGTGGCCATGGCCTGTCAAGGACCTCCAACTTCCTCCTCTGACAATAGGTCATTCACCCCTGTTGGATGTCAGTTTCCACATTTAGAAAGGAGACAGTAACAATACCAGCTTCAGAAGGTTAGTCTGTAAAGTGCCTTGTCAGAGTCTGTTGTGTAGGTGGCTGCCACAGGTTCCTTATGCCCTTCTCTTCTCCCTCTGTCTTCCTAAACCCCGGATGTGTTCTTCCCTTTGTCGTAAATACCAGATGGATTTTTCATTCCTTAATTGTGTAATGTTCATCTGCTAGGTGGTAAGTATGTTGTTTCATTTTATTTCCATTTGGGTTTGTGTTTATTCAATGCAGGGCATCCAGCCCTTTCCCAGAGAAGTGGCTGAGTTAGGGGACAAAAAAAGGCCACTGAGGTGAGAGTGTGGACCAGGGTGGAGCCTGGGGTGAGGTGATAGTGTTCCTGAGACATTGACTCCTAACCATGGAGGCCCACCTCTAACCGCCTATTTCTAGCAGGCTGTGGGGTGGTGGGGCAGTAGTGGACAGCAGTGAAGGTGTCATTGAGGAACAGGTCTTGGGCTTTCTGCTACCTCCAGCCCTTTTCCTTTCTGCTCTGTGTCCTTCCCTGTGTCCTTTGGAGAGACACCAAACTCTCCACCTGGATGGGAAGGTGAAGGAAGGAAGGACGGGAGGGAGGGAGGCAGGTAAGAAGGGAGGGAGGGTCAGTCCTGGTGCTTTTGCTGGGCAGAAATGGAGGGACAGCAGAATAGAAGCAGGCAAGAATCCTTGTGCTCCTGAAGCTTATATTTATGAGTGTGTTAACAGTTACTGCATCTTCCAGGATACCAGACACTATGGGAATGTGTTTAGTGAGTTGTTGTCTCTGGACTATGAACTGCTCAAGAGTTTCTCAGTTTTGTTTTCTCCCCTCTTAGATGGGACAGGATGACTGTGGCTGACAGGATCTGGGTGTTTCTCTCCCTCCAGGTTAGCCTCTGGGAAAACCCCAGCAGGCTAGGTGCTGGTTAACTAGTTTCTCCTGAGTGCAGGCCTTGTGAAGAACAGGTGTTCTGGTCTGCTTAAAAATGGTTCCTTTTTTGCTCCCCTCTGGAATCATGATGGGATTTTTCTCTGAAACTTACCATGGGAATCTAGTTGAGCGCCAGTACATAAATCTCAGACTATTGGGGGTGGGGGAGGCTCCTTTACTGGGTTCCTATGGAGCATGTAGCTCCCAGACTGGTCCTCGCTGAGCCTCCAGTAATTCATCAATTCTAGTTTAGGTTTCCCAACCCCAGCACAGATTCCTGTAGTAGTTTCCACCCATGAGTCTCTGCCCTGGGAAGTGGCAACCCCTGTGATCATCTGTCTTCTCCCCAGTCTTGGGGGTGGTGGTTCTCCCTGTGTCGTCCTCCTATGGATCCAAGAGAAGTTGTTGTCTTTTCATTCTGTTCAGCTTTTTTACCTAGGATGGAGTGGTGAGTTCCAAGTTCCTGAAGTGGAGACTGAAGTGAAATCTCTGTGTTTTGACTGTAGTACAACAACCTTTAATCCTTACAACAACCTCACGAAGTAGGTTATTAATCAGGTTATTCACCAGAAGTGTGATCAGTGTTGGGTGAGGATGGTAGCATTGAAAAAACTTTGTGTTCCATCTGATGCCTAACACAAATGCAAATGTTACTCCTGACCATGAGAATCATAGCAATAAAACAGCAATTGACACCATGGAAACAGAATATTCTGAGGAGTTTTCATATATCAGCTTAATGCGTGTTGAATAAATCACCTGTCTTTAAAAGTCCTTGGAAGAATGTGTGGCTCTTCAGGTTTGAAGATAAATGGAAGTAGAGAGATATGGGCTAAGTTACTTACATAGGGTCACATACAAGGACTTCTAATACCTAGTTTAGTGCCTTTCTACTGCTGCCTTCACAGAACATTTTAAAATTGATGTGTGTTTAATGTGTGTGGACACGTACCCATATATATATGTTCATATAGGTGAAGACAGGTGTATAAGGGCATATATAGGACATGTATAAACATGGGTCTGTAATTACTGGAGAAGATTTCACCATACCAGGTACAATTTCAAAGTATAGATAGTAAGTGCTTATGTGCACTAGTATTATTCCCTTGGCGTCTTGAAATTCTCCTCTCTTTTTTGTGAACATTCAAGCACTTACATGATAAGATTCTGAGCACAGAGTTGAATGGAAAGGGATTATTTAGTAATCTTGTTATCATCCTTAAGTCCTGTTTATAGGAGTTTGTCCAGCTCTTGGAACCATTTTAGGGTGTGGGATGGGATGCTTGTGTCTTATGGCAGAAGTTTACTGGTCATGCTGAGGTGGGGAAAGAGGAGGAAGTTGAGGTTGGAGAGAACAGTTCATGGACTGCAGGTTGTAGAAATCCAACTATGTTTTAGTTGTGGGTGTGCCATACAGTGTGTGACACAGTGGAAACTGTGCTAGATGGAGAACCAAGAAACTAGGTTGTAGGTATGGGGTTATGTCTGTCTCCCTGCGTGTTCATGGGCTTCCGTTTCCTGAGGCACACAAATAAAGAGATTGGCTTGAATCCCTAAGGACCTCCATTTCAGATGTCCTGTGAATCTATTAGGTTATTAATCTCTATGCTAAACGTGGGTCAACTTTTTTCCCCCCTTCATTTTACCATTTGTTTCCCTAGGATCAATTTTGGTACGTTTTGTAAAAGAAATTCATATATTTTTCCATAGATTTATGGCCTTGAGACAATTATTTCAAGAGAAAAAACATCAAATTAAGAAGATCTAATTATTTCCCAGTACTCCTCTTCCTTCAGTGAAATCCCACTTTCATGTTCCTACTACAGATTTTCTGGAGGTTATAAATAGGTAAAGCTCATTTGCTGGACACTCAGCCACTCACTCTTAGGTTTTCTTTCAATCCTAGTTAAAAGCTTTTATTTTCTCAACTGTCATCACACTCTGGTATGGAATTTCCTCTGTTTGTCATGGTTGTGGGGAAGGGATTGTGAACTCCTTCATGGAGTTGGAAGGTGTTCACAGTGAAGGCAGAAAAGGAAATTGGGCTAGAAATTAGATGCATCCCCAACCCTGTCTTTCATGAAAGTTAGTTTTTCTTACCAACTTTCAAAAATATTTGATACAAAGGAATACATGATATATATATGTAAATGTTATCAACATAAGTATTTAGTGATCGTCCATGTATCAGATACCCAATCCAATTAGATAGTGAAACATTCCCAGACATTTGTATCATAATTGTAAATTTCCATTATTGTTAGTGTTGTTTGTGCCTTAAGAAATCATTTCTTAAGTCAGGGTCAGGATGATATTAACTGATATTTTGTCCCAAAGATTTAAATTTATACCTTTTCATTTAATTTCTTGTTTTTTTTTTTTTTTTTTTGTTTGTGTGTGTGTGTGTGTGTGTGTGTTGTTAAGAAAATTTTTGTGGTTTTATTATATCATGAGCCATTGAAACATCCGAAGAAGTCAGTATCTGGGTGGTGAGGCAGCTGCTTTCTCCTTCAGTTCTTTGGGTTACCAGAGCAACTTGTCTGTAGATTAAAAAAAAAAAAAAAAGACAACCTTTTCTATTACTTAAGTATTTCCAGGTCATGCGTTGGTACATCACAAACTTCTCCTGTCAGATGCAACTAGTCTAGCATCCAAACCTCATGCACAATACCTCGGTAGTAGCAGTGCACTGCGCCCGCTCCCACCGCGGCCCTGTTCATTTGTGTATGATATTTGGAGCATCTGAGGAGTGTGAATAGTTATCAGGAAGAGGAGGGAGGAGGAAACAGCATGAGTGCCTGGCTGGGAAGAAGTCAGCCGAAGTTGTGCAGGGCAAGCCTGAACATGTCATTGGTGCAAACCCCAAGCATCACTGATGTTCTTTAATAGGAACATCTGGTGGAATCCCATGATGGGGTCTTCATCAGCCTTGAGCTGGCCCACTACCATGCTGATGATGCAGCTATCCGGCATAGGCTGATGGTCCTGTGCCGTGATGCTGTGCTGGATTTTTCTGGAACGGAAGGCTAGACAACTTCTCCACCATGGCAGCTTTCTCCCAGAACTTCTGTCCTTCCCACGTAAGGCATGATGTATCAATATAAATTGTGCCTAGTTGGGTTCTGTCATTATCAAGTAACTGGTAGTAATGCTGAATGAAGCTGGATCGAATCGGCTTGGCTCCCAAATTGGCTTGTCTTCCATTCTGGAGCATCACCCGGCCTTGTCGAGACCCGAGGGGCTGGCACGATGGCAGCAGCTAATTTCTTGTTTTACTTAACAATTGATTTTGGGGCATTGTGGAGGAAAGGACTCAATTATTTTTTCCATGTGGAAGACCAGATATTTCATTATCATTTATTGAATAGTCCTTTTCTCTATTTATCTAGATATATGCCATCTTCTGACATATATCAAATCTTTTTTTTTTTTTTAGGGCCAAAGTTTTATTGAAAAAAATCCCCCCCCCCGGCTTACTGAGGTATAATTGAAAAAAAAATAAGATATTTAAAGTATACAACATGGTTATTTGACATATATCAAATTTCTATATTTGCATGGGTCTGTTTCTGGGCCAACCCTATACTTTCCTTTACTCTGGTTTATGTCTTGATATCTAGTAGGGCAAGTTTCTCTAATGTGTTCTTTTTTTTAGAATAGCCTGTCTATTTTGAGTCCGTTTATCTTCTAGACAATTTTAAGTCTAAATTGTCAAATTCCACAAAATGTTATTGGGAATTTTTTTGGAAGAGTTGTATTTCTATGTCACTTTGAGAAGAACTTATACTCACAAGTATGGGATACCTCTGGTTTGGTTATGTGTTAAACAAAGTCCTCTGAAAATCTAAAGGAATAGTGTCTGGGACTAATAAATGATTTATTAAACAGTTGTTCCCAGGGAAACTGTAAAGGGAGTAGAGGAAGCAAGATAGAGGAGGGAAACATAAACAAGAATGCAGTTTCAGATTAATTCCAGCAGAGGGTCACTTTAGACTGATTTTGCAGAACTCTGGAGTGTATTTGTCTGGGAAACGAACTAGGGGTGGTGGAAGGGGAGGAGGGCGGGGGGTGGGAGTGAATGGGTGACGGGCACTGGGGGTTATTCTGTATGTTAGTAAATTGAACACCAATAAAAAATAAATTAAAAAAAAAAAAAGAACTCTGGAGTGTAAATTGTGCCTGGAGTTTGATTAGAAGCAAGTTACTCAGCCATTAGAAATGACAAATACCCACCATTTGCTTCAACGTGGATGGAACTGGAGGGTATTATGCTGAGTGAAATAAGTCAATCGGAGAAGGACAAACATTATATGGTCTCATTCATTTGGGGAATATAAAAAATAGTGAAAGGGAATAAAGGGGAAAAGAGAAAAACTAAGTGGGAAATATTAGAAAGGGAGACAGAACATGAGAGACTCCTAACTCTGGGAAATGAACTAGGGGTGGTGGAGGGGAGGTGGGGGGGTGGGGGTGACTGGGTGATGGGCACTGAGGTGGGCACTTGACGGGATGAGCACTGGGTGTTATTCTATATGTTGGCAAGTTGAACACCAATAAAAAATAAATTTATCTATCTATATATATAAAGAAGCAAGTGAATGGGGCAGCCCCAGGGGCTTATCGGTTTAACGCTGCCTTCAGCCCAGGGCGTGATCCTGGAGACCTGGGATCAAGTCCAATGTCGGGCTCCATGCATGGAGCCTCTCTCTCTCTCTCTCTTTCTCTCTCATAAATAAAAATGAATAAAATCTTAAAAAAAAAGATGCAAGTGAATGGAGTTTTGATACTCCTAGACTATTTAGACATTAGCTGAGGGTTTCTCTGGGGTTGGGTTGGAGCATAAGTTCCCAGGCATTTTTGTCTAATAATATAAGGAAAATGGACTCTAGTAGCCCCAAGGCAGCATGTGCTAGCTGTTGGCAGTGAAAGAACATAAATGTACTGGCAAACAAGCAAACAAGACAGCACTGAATAGGGATATGGACAGACTTTGACATTCTTTACTATGCTTTTATTTATCTTGGTGTTTGGTGTTTATTTTGGTGTTATTTTAATTTTTTATTTTGATGTTTAATGTTTTAAGTCAAATTGATGCATTTCTGCACACAGATTCTATGATTAAATTTATTCTAGGAAACTTACAGTTTTGTTGCTTTTGTCAATAGTGTCCTTAAGAATTGCAACATTGGGATGCGTGGCTGGCTCAGTTGGTTAAGCATTGGACTCTTGATTTTGGCTCAGGTCATCATATTGAGCGCCAAATCAGGCTCCATGCTCAGTGTGGAGTCTACTTGTCCCTCTCCCTTTGTTCCTTCCCCAGTTTGTGCTTGCTCACTCGCTCTCTCAAATAAGTAAATAAAATCTTAAAAAATAAAAGTATTGCATCTTCTAACTTGTATTATATAGAGATGTAACGATTTTTTTGTTTTTAATTGTATAGCTATCTATTTTACTAAACTCTTATTACTGCTAATAATTTTTCTGGAAACACTTTTGTGTTTTCTAGCAGACCATCTGGGGATGCTGTAGGTGTTATATCTTCCTCTTCTTCATTTTTTTTTTAACCATCTTTGGGTAGGAATTCTAGCACAGTGTCAGATATAATCAGTGACATTAAGATTGTCATTTCTAATTTTAAAGGGAGTATTTCTAACTTTCTCCATTACAGATGATGCTTGATATAGATTTTGGGTAGATATATTTTCTCAAATTAAGAAAGATCTTTCTATTTTTAGCTTGTTATTCTTATGGAAGTTGAATGTTATTATTATTGTTCTTTAAAATAATGCCCAAATCAACAATTTTATGAGATTTGTAAACTCATTAGTGAAAAATTAAATACAAAGCCACAATGAGAGATTACTTACATCTAGCGTGGTAGAAAAATATTCCTTTCTGGGAATATTTTGTTTTCTTATTTAAAAAATTTGGGGGGACTATTTTAGATTACTGATTCAATAATTTTAGTAGGTTTGAGACTATCAAGGTTTTATATATATATTTGAGTAGTTTTAGTAAAAGATTATATATGTGCATATATTGTCCATTTCATCACGGCTTTAGAAGTTATGAAATACATTCATATTTTCATTTCAGTAGTGGGAGGAGCATCCTTGGGGATCTTGCCTTCTGCTTGAGGTACCAGTACTAATCTACTTGTTCTACAGTGAGATTTCTTGGAGATCCTAGTCCCCTGTAATGCTTCTATGGTGCCATGTTTAATTTATAGGTTGACAGCGAGCCCTTAGGTGATCTGCATGCTAGAACATACAATGTAAAGTATTTGAGACTTCTCAAAGAAGAATGGGAGTTCTACATTGTGGGAAAAGTTAACGATGAACTAATTTCTTTACTAAATTTGGGCATATTTTATGTGAATCTCATTTAGTGGATTACGTTGTATTTTCTAGCTTAACCATCTTGAAATGGCCATATGCTAAAAAAGCTGCTTGCCAATAATTCCTGGACTGAAAAATAATACCAATAATGCAAATGCACACACACAAAGTCCCTTCTGGATGTTGATAAGTCTCATCCAAAATGTACATTTTGCCTTATAGTATAAAGTATAAAACTATTGAAGTTAGCAACATGTTTTAATTTTTTTTCAATTTTTATTTATTTATGATAGTCACACAGAGAGAGAGAGAGAGAGAGAGAGGCAGAGACATAGGCAGAGGGAGAAGCAGGCTCCATGCACCGGGAGCCCGATGTGGGATTCGATCCCGGGTCTCCAGGATCGCGCCCTGGGCCAAAGGCAGGCGCCGAACCGCTGCGCCACCCAGGGATCCCACAACATGTTTTAAAATATTTAATTTCAACTAATAATTCTTTAAATTTTTTGATGTATTTTAGATGTATATCAAATAACTGTTAAACAGCATGTGTAGGTGATTTATAAATATATATGTATAAATCAGAAATCTTTAGTAATAGAGGTAAATTAAGAAGTTAAGAGATAACTACTCTATTATGCCACCATTTTTTTTCTCCCTCACACTATTGTGGTGTATAAATATTTCTTTGCTTATTAACTCTTTCCTCCACCAGACTAAACTCCTTGAGGGCAAGAATCCTTTTGGTCTTGTCAACCATAGTATCTCAGTGCCTACCATAGTGTCTGTCACCTAGTAGTAATTACTAACATTTACTGAGCACATACTCTGTGTATAAGGCAGTATTCTACATTTTTTTACATCTATTTTAAGTTAAAATTTGAATAACATAAAATTAATCATTGAAAAATGTACAGTAGAGTGACATTTAGTATATTCAAATTGTTGTGCAACCATCACCTTTATTTAGTGTCAAGATAATTCGCCACCCCAGAAGGAAACCCATACTGTTTAGCAGTAACTATCCTTCCTCACTTTAAGCCCTGGAAACCACTAATCCACTTTCTGTCTCTGGCTTTACTTGTTTGGGATATCTGATGTAAAGGGAATCTTTTGTGACTATATTTGGCTTCTTCCACTTAGTATAATGTTTTCAAGATTCATTCACACTGTAGCATGTATCATTACTTCATTTCTTTCTATGGATGAATAATACCCCATTGTATAAGTAGACTACATTTTGATTATTCAATCACCAGCTGATGGACATTTGGGATGTTTCTATCTTTTGGCTATTGTGAGTAGTGCTCTATGAACATTTATGTACAAGTACTTGTTTACTTGTTTTCAATTCTTTTGGATATATATCTGGGAATGGAATTGTTGGGTCATGTGGTAATTCTATATTTAACTTAAAACAAATTTTTTAATTGAATAAATTTACTTGTAACATTGTATAAGTTTAAGGTGTTCAGCATGTTGTTGATACATTTATATATTGTAATATAATTACTGATGTGCAGATATTTATCAAGTTATATAGTTATAATATAATATTGTCTGTATTCATTATACTGTGCATTAGATCTCTATGGCTTTTTTAGTACTTGTTACAAGTTTGTACCCTTAAGCAAAATAACTCTTATCCCAACACCCCCCATCCCCTGAAGACCACCATTTCACTAATTGTTTTGTTTTAAAGATTTTATTTATTTATTCATGAGAGACAGAGAGAGAGAGAGAGAGAGAGAGAGGAAGAGACACAGGCAGAGGGAGTAGCAGGCTCCATGCAGGGAGCCTGACGTGGGACTCAAAACTGGGTCTCCAGGATCACGCCCTGGGCTGAAGGCAGTGCTAAACCACTGAGCCAACTGGGCTGCCCTCACTAATTGTTTTTTTTTTTTTTTTTTTTTTTACAGGTGTTTAACATTTTTAGATACCACATACAAGTGATATCATACCGTACTTTCTCTGTCTCATTTATTTGCTTAACATGCTCAAATTCTTTCCATGTTGTCACAAATGGCAGGATGTCTTTCCTTCTCATGGATTAATAACATTTTATTGTGTATGTGTACTACATTTTAAAAAACTCATTTATCCATTGATGGGCATTTGGGTTGTTTCCATGTCTTTGCTATTGTGAATAATGCTATCACAAACATTGGGAGTACAGATAGCTCATTGTAATCCTGTCTTCATTTCCTTTGGGTGTATACACAGAAGTGGCATTGTCAGATTGCATGGTAGATCGATTTTTAATTTTTGAGGTACCTCCATATTATTTTTCCATAATGGTTGGACCAACTTATTCTTACCAACAATATGTATAAGGGTTCCCTTTTCAGCACTTCCTCACCAGCACCTGTTGTCTCTTCTTGATGAGAGCCCTTTTAACAGGTGTGAGGTGAGCCATTCTAATCAGTGTGAGCCATTCTAACATTGTGATTTTGATTTGCATTTCCTTGATGATTAGTGATGTAGAGCATCTTCTCATGTATCTCTTGGCCATTTTGATGTCCCTTTTGGAAAAATGCCTGTTTAATTCTTATGCCTATTTTTAATTTTTTTTGTTGTTGTTGAGTTGACTAAGTATATATTTTGGATATTATCCCTTTATCTGATATAGGGTCTGCAAATTTTCCCCCCTATTTTATAGGTTGTTTTCATTTTGTTTCTTTTGCTGTGCAGAATCTTTGAGTTTGATGTAGTCCCATTTGTTGATTTTGGCTTTTGTTGTTTGTGCTTTTGGCTATGTTTAACTTAAAACAAAAAACAAACCACCAGTGTTTCCACAGCAGCGGCACATTTTACATTCTCATCAGTAATATACAATATCTCCAAATTCTTGCAAACATGTGTTACTTATCCTGTTTTTGATCATAACCATCCTAGTGGGTAGGAAGTGGTAATGTCGTTGTGATTTGATATATAGTTCCTTAATGACCCAGAAATCTGAACCAGGAGTGGGGGGTTGCTCTTTTCTTGGCTGTCCCAATTCTGGGGTATGGCATATGGTAAGCAGGCAGTTAAAACTTCACAGCTCTGTATTACAGCAAAATAGCTGCCTCATTCCTCCCCAAGCTTTTCCCATGGTATATCTATCTATCTATCTATCTATCTATCTATCTATCTATCTATCTCACTTCACACCTGTTAAAAGGGCTCTCATCAAGAAGAAATATATATATGTAATACATATATTTTTATTATATATATTTTATGCTATGTTTATAGCAGCAATGTCCACAAAAGCCAAACTGTGGAAGGAGCCTTGGTGTCCATCGAAAGATGAATGGATAAAGAAGATGTGGTCTATGTATACAATGGAATATTACTCAGCCATTAGAAATGACAAATACCCACCATTTGCTTTGATGTGGATGGAACTGGAGGGTATTTTGCTGAGTGAAATAAGTCAATCGGAGAAGGACAAACATTATATGGTCTCATTCATTTGGGGAATATAAAAAATAGTGAAAGGGAATAAAGGGGAAAAGAGAAAAAATGAGTGGGAGATATCAGAGAGGGAGACAGAACACGAGAGACTCCTAACTCTGGGAAACGATCTAGGGATGGTAGAAAGGGAGGTGGGCAGGGGGTGAGTGACTGGGTGATGGGAACTGAGGGGGGCACTTGACAGGATGAGCACTGGGTCTTATTCTATATTTTGGCAAGTTGAACACCAAATTGAATAAAAAATAAATTTATTAACAAAAGAATTTGATAGAATTTTAAAACACATAGGTCTGTATTCTTTTTAGTATTGCCACTTTCTCCAAATACAATATAATATCACACACAAAAAGAAGATGTGGTATATGTATACAATGGAATATTACTCAGCTATTCGAAACGACAAATACCCAGCATTTGCTTCGACGTGGATGGACCTGGAGGAAATTATGCTGAGTGAAATAAGTCAATTGGAAAAGGGAAAACATTATATGGTCTCATTAATTTGGGGAATATAAAAATTAGTGAAAGAGAATAAAGGGAAAGGAGAGAAAATGAGAGAAAATATCAGTGAGGGTGACAAAACATGAGAGACCCCTAACTCTGGGAAATGAACAAGGGGTAGTGGAAGGGGAGGTGGGCGGGGGTTGGGGTGACTGGGTGATGGGCACTGAGGGGGGCACTTGGCAGGATGAGCACTGGGTGTTATGGTATATGTTGGCAACTTGAACTCCAAAAAAAAAAAAAAAAAAAAAGTAAGTCCTTGGGAGGCTGGAAAATCTTGGGCCATAGGTTCAGCATTTGTGATAAACTTAGTCCACTTCTCTGTTTTTCCTTGGCCCTGAGCCATATCAGGAGACTTGTTAGCCTCTGAGACAGGGTCTCACAAGACCAGGGTGTTTAAATTCCTGGTCTGGTGCCAGCTTCTTCCACCTGGCTGGGAGAGGGAGTTGGTCTCTTCTAGGAGCTGACTCTGCAGCTCAGACACATAAGAAAGTCATTTTTAACTTGTTCCAGTTTTTAGGGCAAGAAAGGCAATAGGATTCCCAATCTGGTTGTGTCATATTAGTGATTTCATCCAAGAGGTCTTTCATAAGGACTTCATATCTGGGGTCACCTAGGGGATGGAGCAGCCATTGCTTCTTGTCATCCTCCAACTCACGCTTACCACAGAGAGCAAACAGGGACTTAGGACCAACTTTAGATGAGTTCAGTGCTATGGTGGTTGCAAAACGTGGCATGTTGGGATCTGCTCTTATAGGTGGAATCTGAAATTTCAACTGGTATTTCAGAAATTTTCAATCCACCTCACTTTTTCTAGAGAAAATGTTCAAGCAAAATAATGAATTGTACATTATTCAAGCATTTCGACTTGGCTATACAAGTAAGTTGTTTCTCAGTATTGATATCTTTTCTGTTAAATTCAAATTTTCTATTGTTTTCTATGCAACAAGATCGATTTGATTCTTGATAATGATCCTAATTCCATCCTCTTTTCTGAATTTTGATTTAAAGTTTCCAAAATCCTATCTTAACTTGGTATTAGGGTTTGAATTCAGAAAAAAATACAAATAACAATCAAGAACTTACTTTTTTTTTCTTAGAAATTTATAGCGTCTATAGTCTGTTTATTCACTTATCTGATCTCAACACCCATCAGAGTCAGGTAGACTGAGTATTAACATCACTCTCTTACAAATGAAGAAACTGAGGCTCAAAGTGGCTGATTGGAGGAGCTGAGAACTTCCTGGTTTGATGGCTGTTTCAGACTCTCAGGATCCACTAGTAGTCAGAACATGCCCTCAAACCCAGACCTGGAAGATCCCAATCTCATGTAGTGAGTCCTCTACCCATTTGGAATTGAGATAAACTTCTTTTACGTGATTTCTTCACCTGTCCTCTGCCAGCCTTTTTTTTATTTCATAAGATTATAAGAAGACAGATAATTCAGAGTGTTCTCAAGCTCTTTCTAGAAAGACTCAGCTTCTTTTTAATCTAAAATATATTTTCAGCTACCTTTTCTCTGTGAAGACCAATGGATTTACCTGGCAATTGCCCAGAACCTTCTTCTGAGATTCTGCAGCATTCTGTAAAAGTAATTCTTGTGACAATCATTTGACTTTCTCTGCTTATGAATCTCACAATTGTGGTTGCGGGTTGGAAGCATCCACACTGGTCAGTGCATTGAGATTTACAAGCTCAAACCCCCAACTTGGATGTCAGGGTTGGAGCTTAGATATGCAGAAGGTCATTGCAGAACTTTTTTTTTTTTTTTTAAAGGTTTACTGACCTCTTTTTTTTTTTTTTTAAAGATTTTATTTATTTATTCACGATAGTCACAGAGAGAGAGAGAGAGGCAGAGACACAGGCAGAGGGAGAAGCAGGCTCCATGCAGGGAGCCCAACGTGGGATTCGATCCCGGGTCTCCAGGATCGCGCCCTGGGCCAAAGGCAGGCGCCAAACCACTGCGCCACCCAGGGATCCCCCATTGCAGAACTTGAAATAAAGGGGATCCCAGGTCAGGAGGGCCCAGATGGGATGGAGAAAGTGGTGGAGCAGAGAGAGATCAGAGGTGGGACAGGCTGGGGCAGATGGTGGGGAGACCTGAGTATAACAGCCAGGAACCATGAGGTGGTGGCAGCAAGGGACCCAGGTGAGCATTCAGTATATCTGTGTGGTGTGAGACTGATGGTATGTGGTGCAGAGAGAATGAGGTTAGCATTTGGAAAACTTAAATCACATCCAAGATAGGGTAGGGCTCCTCTTCAGGCTCATATAATTCCTTGGGCAAATTTCTATCACAGTCTGAATACTGTATGCTCCGTAAGAATGAGGACCAAGCTGACTTCATCTCCTGTTTCCTCAGCCACCAGCTCAATATACCTGATCACGATATGGTATCTGTTGACTGAATGAATGGATGGATGGACCTTTAAACCTACTGTGAACCCAGGGACCTGGGGATGAACTCTGAATTTATCTGGCTCACAAATAATTTGAATGTGATAGCCTCTTCATGTGATAGTAGCTCATCTTTCAGGGTGCATGCAGAATGTTTAGAACCCTTCCAGACTTACAACTGCTGAGATAACTAATCTTGGAGATGCACAGGCCAGAATCAGTAGCTTGGTGGCCAGGGCCTTAAGAGAAGATCGGGACCAGAGAGGTCCCCGAGGGCCATTTCTGTGAGGATAAGGAGGAAAAAAAATGAAAATGGATTTTATCTTTCTAGATAGCACATGGAAGAGGAAATGAAGCATAAAGAGGTTAAAAGCCTGTTCAAAGTCATACTACTAGGAAGTGTCTCAAATTATGGGGAGGTTGTAAAGTGAGAGCATCTGTTCACAGATGCAAGGAGAAACTTCTATTTGCTCCCAGGATCCACCAGTTATAGCTGATAGCACTATTCCTCACCACCAGCATTCCTCACTTGGCAAGCAGGAGTACTATGGTTCAGGAAGATGAAGTCAATTTCCAAAAGTCTCACAGTTACCTCAAGGAAGAGTCAGCACAATAGCCCAAACTTCCTGACTCCTATTGGAGAGAAAGCTTAGGAGAGAAAGAAGCTAGAAACTCTCAGCTGGAGAACAGTGCAGTGAACAGCATGTGGGACTGATGTCAGATGGAGGAGCCTGGTCAAATTCTGTTCTACCATTTACTGCCCTGGGATAAGTATATAAAGGAAGAAAATTCATTGATATTTAATTTTATCATCTGTGAAGGAGAAAATAAAACCTAGTTTTCTGTCTCATTGTAATGATGAAATAGTATGGTACATAATAAAACACTGAGTTATATATTCAGAGAGACCAATTGTATGGGCATGAAATTATCTCTACCAGTTCCAACAATTGCTTTGACAAGAACTCTCAAGATCTGGAATCTAAAAGGCTGAGATTGAGAAATACTGATCACCTATAAGTTATTTCTCAGTTCCCCCTAAATTACTCTTTGTAGCTTTAATAATTTCTGAAAGGGAGAAATATATTGGATAGTAAAACATAGAAAGTTCAGCATTACCAGTGGTTAGAAAAATACAAATTAAAAAAGTGAGTTGAAATTTAGTGAAAAATAAACCTGATATCTATTACTAGCTGGGGTGAAAGAGGTTATCTACATTTTGGAGTTAGTTATGTAAATTGGATACTGTCTTTTTTGGTGAGAGATCTCAAAATTCTTTTTAACATCTATATCCCTATGTTTAGCCTATACATCTGAACAATTATCCTAGGGACCCAGAGGTAACTTAATGCATGATGAGGTTTTTTGTGGTGTTAGAATAAAATGACTTATTATTAGTAGGTACACCTACTTGACAGAATAATAGGCAAAATGATAGGCAATCATTAAAAACAATGCCTTATATTCCCACCAACAGTGTAAGAGGGTTCCTTTTTCTCCGCATCCCCTCCAACATTTGTTGTTTCCTGCCTTGTTAATTTTCCCCATTCTCACTGGTGTGAGGTGGTATCTCATTGTGGTTTTGATTTGTATTTCCCTGATGGCAAGTGATGCAGAGCATTTTCTCATATGCATGTTGGCCATGTCTATGTCTTCCTCTGTGAGATTTCTGTTCATGTCTTTTGCCCATTTCATGATTGGATTGTTTGTTTCTTTGGTGTTGAGTTTAATAAGTTCTTTATAGATCTTGGAAACTAGCCCTTTATCTGATATGTCATTTGCAAATATCTTCTCCCATTCTGTAGGTTGTCTTTTAGTTTTGTTGACTGTATCCTTTGTTGTGCAAAAGCTTCTTATCTTGATGAAGTCCCAATTGTTCATTTTTGCTTTTGTTTCTTTTGCCTTCGTGGATGTATCTTGCAAGAAGTTACTATGGCCGAGTTCAAAAAGGGTGTTGCCTGTGTTCTTCTCTAGGATTTTGAAGGAATCTTGTCTCACATTTAGATCTTTCATCCATTTTGAGTTTATCTTTGGGTATGGTGAAAGAGAGTGGTCTAGTTTCATTCTTCTGCATGTGGATGTCCAATTTTCCCAGCACCATTTATTGAAGACACGATATGGGAAATATTTAAGTTGTATTCATCAGGATTATATATGAAACATATGATGTGATTTCAAAAGTGTCAATGAAAAGTGATAAAAAATCATAGATGGAAGAAGGAATGGAAGAAAAATACATGAAAAACTTGGCAAATTTTTCTTTTTGAATGGTAGTACTAACTTTTTTTTCTCTTTATTTTTTAAACTCTGTCTACTTGCCATGAGTTAGGTTTGTTTTTTTTTTATTTATTTTTTATTGGTGTTCAATTTACCAACATACAGAATAACCCCCAGTGCCCATCACCCATTCACTCCCACCCCCCGCCCTCCTCCCCTTCTACCACCCCTAGTTCGTTTCCCAGAGTTAGCAGTCTTTACGTTCTGTCCTCCCTTTCTGATATTTCCCAGACATTTCTTCTCTCTTCCCTTATATTCCCTTTCACTATTATTTATATTCCCCAAATGAATGAGAACATATAATGTTTGTCCTTCTCCGACTGACTTACTTCACTCAGCATAATACCCTCCAGTTCCATCCACGTTGAAGCAAATGGTGGGTATTTGTCATTTCTAATAGCTGAGTAATATTCCATTGTATACATAAACCACATCTTCTTTATCCACTCATCTTTTGATGGACACTGAGGCTCCTTCCACAGTTTGGCTATTGTGGCCATTGCTGCTATAAACATCGGGGTGCAGGTGTCCCGGCGTTTCATTGCATCTGTATCTTTGGGGTAAATCCCCAACAGTGCAATTGCTGGGTCGTAGGGCAGGTATATTTTTAACTATTTGAGGAACCTCCACACAGTTTTCCAGAGTGGCTGCACCAGTTCACATTCCCACCAACAGTGCAAGAGGGTTCTCTTTTCTCCGCATCCTCTCCAACATTTGTTGTTTCCTGCCTTGTTAATTTTCCCCATTCTCACTGGTGTGAGGTGGTATCTCATTGTGGTTTTGATTTGTATTTCCCTGATGGCAAGTGATGCAGAGCATTTTCGCATGTGCGTGTTGGCCATGTTTATGTCTTCCTCTGTGAGATTTCGTTCATGTCTTTTGCCCATTTCATGATTGGATTGTTTGTTTCTTTGGTGTTGAGTTTAATAAGTTCTTTATAGATCTTGGAAACTAGCCCTTTATCTGATATGTCATTTGCAAATATCTTCTCCCATTCTGTAGGTTGTCTTTTAGTTTTGTTGACTGTATCCTCTGCTGTGCAAAAGCTTCTTATCTTGATGAAGTCCCGATAGTTCAATTTCTCTCGTTGTTTCTTTTGCCTTCGTGGATGTATCTTGCAAGAAGTTACTGTGGCCGAGTTCAAAAAGGGTGTTGCCTGTGTTCTTCTCTAGGATTTTGATGGAATCTTGTCTCACATTTAGATCTTTCATCCATTTTGAGTTTATCTTTGTGTATGGTGAAAGAGAGTGGTCTAGTTTCATTCTTCTGCATGTGGATGTCCAATTTTCCCAGCACCATTTATTGAAGAGACTGTCTTTCTTCCAATGGATAGTCTTTCCTCCTGTATCGAATATTAGTTGACCATAAAGTTCAGGGTCCACTTCTGGGTTCTCTATTCTGTTCCATTGATCTATGTGTCTGTTTTTGTGCCAGTACCACACTGTCTTGATGACCACAGCTTTGTAGTACAACCTGAAATCTGGCATTGTGATGCCCCCAGATATGGTTTTCTTTTTTAAAATTCCCTTGGCTATTCGGGGTCTTTTCTGATTCCACATAAATCTTAAAATAATTTGTTCTAACTCTCTGAAGAAACTCCATGGTATTTTGATAGGTTTGTAATTAGTTTTCCACCACTTTTCCTAAGAGGATCTGCTGGTACACAGCCTTAGCAGAAACCAGAGTCAGCAACTTTGTCTTTCCTTCTGCTCCTTTCGTCTGTTTCATGACAGTACTCTGCGTTGTGAGGTGTTTGATAGTGTGGGACAGAGAGACAGACTGGGAGTCAGGAGACATGGGATCTGTGTGCAGTACCCCACAACCTCACTTCCTGTGGCTTGGGTTGGCTGTTTAATATCTCTTGGTCAAAATGTTAGTATTTGAAATCCAAAGATGTTTGTACCAGCTTACCATACAAATAAGATTATCCTTAAAGGCTTATTGACAAAGAATATGGGAAGTGATATTTTAAGAGGTCCCCCGTAGCCCATAAATCGATGAAATCCCTTATTTGGTTTTTGAACTATGATCACTTAAGGATTGTGAGAATTTTCCAAACCAGGGAAGAGACTATGAAACATTATTTCCTCCCTGCGGGAACTTTCTTTAATCTTATTCAGGCATTGAACAATACGCATCATTCAAAGCAGGAGAAAGAGGACCAAATGATGCAGAAGGATGACTTTTTAAGAATAGTGTTGTTTCTATCAACGTGCCATGTTAGAAAGTAACTAATTCTGATAAGAACTTACTGACCTCCTTAGATCCAGGTATTGTAAACTTCCTATATTTTTTGGTTTATTTTTTTATTCATTCAACAAATAGTCATTGACCACTGCTTAGGTCTGGTGATATAGCTATTAAACACAAAGAATCCTCTTTCAAGATATTCTTAAGCGTAGGGTTGGAAGGTGGACAGGCGCGAGTACAACATAGTGTGTGCAAAGAGCTAGGATAGAGCTGCGATCTGGGTGCTGTAGGAATACAGTGCAAGTCCTTATAGTCTAGCCTAGGCTGGGAGAAGAGACCATCTTCCTTTTGGAGATGATATCTGAGCCTATTATTGGAGGATGTATGGGAGTAGAATTGGGAAAGGTTGGTGGGATAGCAAGTGGGTGGCAATGAGATGTTAGTGAGTATGACTTAATCAGGGAATTTAAGGTAGTTTAATATGGCTAAAGCACATGGTAGTGGACAGGGAAGGATAACATGGGTGGATCACTAAGATTCAGGGACTTGTGATGAGGCCAAAATGCTTAGATTTTATCTTAAATGTAAAGGAGAGCCTTTACTGGATTTTAAACTGGATGATGACATGATTGAATGATTGAATTTTATACATATTACTGGCTGCAGTGTGGATGACTGAACAGGTGTCTGCGTGAGATATGAGGCAGGAGAGACTAGTTATGGTGTTGTTGGAGCAACCATCAGATTATTTTGCTAATTGATCTAAGTCTAGTGCTGAGAACTATGGTTGGGGCATGGTGGGTGCTCAAAATGTTTGTGGAATCAATGAATGGATGGATGGATGGTTGAAAGTTAAGGAACAAGATTTGGTAAAGTATGATGACAAATTTTGAGATTATGAAATGGATTAGTAAAGGGAGAAGTCAAGGATGACTTACTCTTATGTTTGTGGTGGGTGATGGAGGAAATATAGAAGGAAGAGCAAGTTGAGTTGGGGTTGAGATGAGGAAATCACTTTTTGAGGAGATGCCCATGTGCAGTGAGAAGTGCAATTAGGAGCTGGTTGTGTGGTTCTAAAAAAACAACTACAACAAATATTTAGGGAAATTATTTTCCCATAAATGGTTATTTTTAATGAACTAAAATTTATATGTATTGCAGTTTTTTAAAAAAGATTTTATTTATTTATTCATGAGACACACAGAGAGAGAGAGAGAGAGAGAGAGAGAGAGAGAGAGAGGCAGAGACACAGGCAAAGGGAGAAGCAGGCTCCATGCAAGGAGCCTGATGTGGGACTCGATCCTGGGTCTCAGGATCACACCCTGGGCTGCAGGTGGCACTAAACCGCTGCGCCACCGGGGCTGCCCTGTATTGCAGTTTTTAGTAAAAAAAAAACTCCATGAAGATTTTTTCAACCAGAAAACATAATTTATTCATGCTAGTTAAAATGCAAGAGAGGCAATATTTTGGGAGTTATTATGTCTGTTATTTAACTTTGTACTTGGTTAAATTATTAATTAGGAATGCAGAAAATTATTTATATTATTAGCAGGTTCTTGCTTTGGGATTCAGGATTTGGAATAACGCTATTCCAGAAACACTGCTTTTCCTCAATTTGAAGTTTCTCGAAAGAAGGAGTAACAGATTTTTCTGGGTGAATCTCTCTCTTTTTTTTTTTTTTTTTTTTTTTGGGTGAATCTCTTTTAACCCAAGTCCTTGCTGTAGCTCACGATTCATGGATAGTTCACGAAACATCACGGAATTTTTCATGCTGGGACTCTCACAAAACTCCGAAGTGCAGAGAGTATTATTTGTGTTCTTTTTGATTGTCTACCTTGTTTCTGTTGGAGGCAACCTACTTATCATGATCACCATTATCTTCAGTCCCACCCTGGGCTCTCCTATGTACTTTTTCCTCTCATGCTTGTCATTCATTGATACTTGCTATTCCTCGTGTATGACCCCCAAACTCATCGCTGACTCCTTGTATGAGGGGAGGGCCATCTCTTTTGAGGGCTGCCTGGTTCAATTCTTTGTTGCCCATTTATTGGGAGGAACGGAAATCATTCTGCTCACGGTCATGGCCTATGACCGCTACGTGGCCATCTGCAAGCCCCTGCACTACACGACCATCATGACCAGGCATCTCTGTGCCCTGCTGGTGGGGGTGGCTTGGTTGGGAGGCTTCCTGCATTCCCTGGTCCAGCTCCTCCTGGTCCTTCAGCTGCCCTTCTGTGGGCCTAATGTGATCAATCACTTTGTCTGTGACTTGTACCCCTTGCTGGAACTTGCCTGTACCAACACGTATGTCATCGGCGTGCTGGTGGTCGCCAACAGTGGTGTGATCTGCCTGTTGAACTTCCTCATGCTGGTTGCTTCCTATGCTGTCATCCTGCGTTCCTTGAGGTGCCATGGTGCGGAGGCGAGACGTAAAGCCCTGTCCACCTGTGGGGCCCACTTCACTGTTGTTGCCCTGTTCTTTGTGCCTTGTATATTTATTTATATGCAGGCCATCATCTACTTTGTCCATAGACAAAATAGTGGCTGTGTTTTATTGTATTTTGACACCCATGTTCAACCCCCTGATTTATACATTGAGAAATGCAGAGGTGAAAAATGCCATGAAAAATCTATGGAAAAAATGAGCAATTGTGGATACTGATATAGTAGGGGGAAAAAAACCCTATCATTCTCAGTAAGAATTCATATTGTTATGATGAGAGCTTAGAGATATCAGAAAATTTCAAAATAAAACTGATTTGAACATTTCAAATTATGGCTAATCTATCCATGTCCTATGTTACTGACCAATCAGATTAGTATACACAACTTCAATTTTTTCTTACACTAAATTGCAGGACATGGAAACACTATCTTTCTCTCTCCCTTGCCTTTGTCTGAGATGGAACCTTCATCAGCCTGGGGAAACAATGATGGGTATAATCCCCTTATAGAAATGTTACTAACCTGGTCCTCCAACTTTGCACATTGGAATATTGATCAGAGTAATTACTGATGGTTCACCTCTATCTGATTCTGTCTACATTTTTTTTTGAAATTGTACTGAACTGTAGCTTAATGTGATCTTATTACATTTAAAAATATGCTAGGAAGTGTCCATAAGCTTCACAAGATTGCCAGGAGTCAAAAAGGTCAAGACTGCTTTTATCTGGCATGTGCCAGACAGAGGCTGCTACACTGCTGGGTCCTGGACAGAAGACCACAAGGCGCAGAGCAGTGACCAACTCTGGAGAACACTGGATGGGACTGACCAGTCTTCAGTTGCCCTGAGATAGAAGTTGTCCTTACTACATAATCTGCAATTTCCATCTGCCATGTGGATTCTTAGATGGTGGTCCAAATCTTTCACGCCATGAACAGTTTTGAAATCACAACCTGGATACTAATAGTTAAATATCTTTTCCCTGAGTGTTATTGTTTTTTCCTTTGACTTTGAGGGAAGAGGGAAGGCAGAGGCTTTCTGAGCATCAATGCTGTCTCTGGAGGGACAAGTTGGTTTGGGGACAATAATGTCGGAGAGAATCTGTAGCTTGGGGCTCTGAGAATACAGCAAATACAATGAGGAATTATTGAGCCCAAGTCATGGAAGTGCACAGAATAGATTTACACTAAAATTAACATAACTCTAATATGTTGTGAAATTCTGCAGCAAATGTGTAAATATTATGTACCACATTGTCTAAACATTATGTGACCACAAACACACAAATGATTGAGCATTGATTTGGTACATCAGTTTATAAATAGGATCTCATATTATCCTTATAAGATGTGGACATGGTTTTCTTTTTAAAAATGAAGAAAATGTATTCACAGAGGCTGATTTACTTAGCCAAGGTTGAGCTAGAATTTAAATTCACATCTTTCTGCCTTAAGTATGATCTTGCCAAAATGCACACTGCTTTACTATCTGCTGATCTTTCTCTGCATGTTTTACTTTGTTTCCTGCTTGTAAGCTTCCGGTTATTAACGTTCTTTTTTTTTTTTTTCCCCCTGAGAAGGTTCTATGCTGTTATTTATTTCTTTATTTATTTAAATTTATTTTTTATTGGTGTTCAATTTGCCAAATATAGAATAACACCCAGTGCTCATCCCATCAAGTGCCCCCCTCAATGCCCGTCACCCAGTCACCCCCACCCCCTGCCCACCTCCCCTTCCACCACCCCTAGTACATTTCCCAGAGTTGAGAGTCTCTCATGTTCTGTCTCCCTTTCTGATATTTCCCAATCAGTTATTAATGTTCTTATTGTCAGTCTGTGATATGCACTTGCCCAGATTTAAAGTCCAGAGTCACTGTCCAGTATAACATCCATGAGGCTTTGATTTTCTCTAATCTACATGTTAAGATGCTTGCTCCCACTCACTTGTTACTGTGGAAAGACTTTGCTTCCCATGTGTATGTCTTCTTATAACTTGAATTTATTGAGTTCTCTAGTCAGCTGTCCCAGGTATTCTGTTTGAGGGCTGCATTTTATTGATAATACAGTGAAAGGAATTTTTAAAAAACTTTCTTTGAGGGGATCCCTGGGTTGGACAGCGGTTTGGCGCCTGCCTTTGGCCCAGGGCGCGATCCTGGAGACCCGGGATCGAGTCCCACGTCGGGCTCTCGGTGCATGGAGCTGCTTCTCCCTCTGCCTGTGTCTCTGCCTCTCTCTCTCTCTGTGTGACTGTCATAAATAAATAAAAGAAAATTAAAAAAAAACTTTCTTTGGCAGGAAGAAAAATATAGACATAAAGTCAAAAAATCTCATTAGGTGTAATAGCATTTCCTGTGCACTACATTTGGGTATTTTTCCTGGTTTCAGCAGCTCATAATTTCCCTGTTTTCCAGCTAATGCCGGTAGCTTACACATTCCCCTACGATTTTATGTTCCATGGTATGAAGATATTCTTCATCTGTTTAAGAAAGATAGCATTTATCATTATTTGTTATCATAGAAAGTGTTTATGACAAGATATGGAATTAAAATATCAGGTAATGAAACATCATGTGGTCTGGTGATGTAAAATTTTATAATCTGCTTGTTCAGTTCTGGATAGGGATGTGTGTTTGCAAGTAGGTTTATAAGGCCAACAGTACTTTGTGGTATGATTCTGTTTTACTTTGAACTTTTACTTGTGTTTATTTTTAATGTATAATAAGCATACATGATTTCTCCAAACTACAGACACATTAAAAACAGAATATATTGTAACTCATAAACAAACTCAAGCTGGTTCCTTGACAAAAAAACAACATCCCAGATGTGGTTCTAGATTCTGGGACATCACACTGAATAGAATCACACACAAATCCTATCTTCAGAAAAGGACCTAGTCCCTGGAAAGCCATATTAGGACATTTATTAATATAATGGGTTTTCCTCTTAATAGACCAATGGAGAAAAACCATATAATTATCTCAGTACATAGTGCTAAAGTATTTTTCAGCTCTCAAATATATATCTATCAGTGATTACAATTCTTTTAGGGTCCTGGAGATGATTTAAAATAAGAAGGTTCTGGCAAGCAACGTTTGAGGTGCTTTTATTAGCTATTGTATATGTCACCCAATGAGAGTGGGGCAGTTGTCCCATTCCAGCACAACCCAACTCAGAGTGCTTTTCCTAAGGTTTTTACCACTGAATTTCTTTACCCTACCTAATTTTACATCTTCCCATCATCACATGGAGTAGGTATAGTGGTCCATGGTGCTCATTGTGCTTAGAAAACTCAATGTATAGAGGTCTGCAGGTTGGAGAAGTAGTTTCCTCAGGGTGCCTTCAAGTGGCCCACATCTTAGCACTTAAATCTATTCTACATTAAGGTTGATAAATAGTGATTGGAGGAGAAATGTTTTACTTATTTACTCAACTGTAAAGAAGAATACACACTGTATTTAGAAGTTTTGAAAAGGCATAAAGCTGTCCGTATGTATGTTTATAATGGACACATAACTAGACCTGCAGAAATGTACCATGCTTCTCTGAACTCTCATTTTCACCTGAGAACAGAGAACTTAATTTAGTCAAGTCTGTTTTTCTAATCTAATCTTGAGACTTCAGTTTTTAAAACAGTTCTATCCATGGTGAAGACACTTTCTCTTGAGTATGGCATCCTTTTCCCCAAAAGGTAAGTTTTGGAGGCTTAAGCACTCTGCCTTCTGTAGTCAATGGGATGGGTCCACTTGCTCCTTGTCTCGCTTTGTTTACATTCTAGCTCTTTGCTATAGGTGAAACTCATTGCATCTATTCCTCAATATAAAGCACCTACAGTGTTCCATGGAAATTGTGAATGAGAGTCAGGAGGTACCAATTCGGCTCCATTATCTGCTGTAGTTTTGTCGAGGAGATGTAGCTATATGTATATTCCTTTTCTAGGTAGGATTCTCTAGCCCAGTCTTTCATTCATCATCCTTTTGGCTCAGCCCAAAACTTTAGAGTCATGCTGACCCTTCTCTCTCTCTTCCCTTCCCTCCACCCTCATCTTACAGCTGATCCTTGAGCAAATATTCTTAGCTCAACCTCAAAATATTCCCCATCTTGAAGAGTTCCAGTCCCAGCCATGATGGAGTAAGCACAGTCCACCTTCTCCCTCCCACAGAGATACAGCTATGAACCCTAGACAGAATGCACGGAGAAGCCATCTGAACACTTTGAAGACTGAATGATAGTAGGCCTATTCAGAAAGATCAGATTTGAAGGTTCAGCTCCCCCCCTTCTCTATATGACTTGGTCTGACCTGGAAGTATGCATTGGGTACATGTAGGAAGAGCTCCAAGAGAATCCTTTTTTCTCTTTTTAATTTAAATCCAATTCACTAACATATAGTACATCATTAGTTTCAGATGTAGAATTCAATAATTCATCAGCTGCTCCTCATATCATGTGCCCTCCTTAATGCCTACCACCCAATTATGCTATCCCCCCACCCACCTTCCCTCCAGCAGCCCTCAGTTTGTTTCCTACAGTTAAGAGTCTCTAATGGTTTTTCTCCCTCTCTTATGACTTCTTATACACAGTTTTTCCTCTCTTCCTCTATGATCTTCTGTGCTATTCCTTATATTCCCCATATGAGTGAAACCATATGATAATTGTCTTTCTCTGATTGACATATTTCACTCAGCATAATACCCTCCAGTTGCATCCATGTCAATATAAATGGGAAGTATTCATTCTTTCTGATGTCTGAGTAATATTCCTTGTGTGGAACGTCTTTATTCATTCATCATTTATTCATTCATCTGTTGATGGACATCTTGGCTCTTTCCATAGTGTGGCTATTGTGGACATTGCTTCTATAAACATTTGGTGCAGGTGCTCCTTCAGATCACTGCATCTGTATGTTTGGGGTCAATACCTAGCAGTGCAACTGATGGGTCAAAGGGTAGCTCTATTTTCAACCTCTTGAGGAACCTCCATATTGTTTTCCACAGTGGTTGCACCAGCTTGCATTTCCACCAACAATGTGAGAGAGTTCCTCTTTCTCCACATCCTTTCCAACATTTTTGTTTCCTGTCTTGCTAATTTTAGCCATTCTGACTAATGGTGTGAGGTGCTATCTCCTTGTGGTTTTGAGTTGTATTTCCCTGATGCCAAGTGATGTGGAGCATTTTTTCATGTGTCTGTTGGCCATTTGTGTCTTCTTTGGAGAAATGCCTGTTCACGTCTTCTGCCCATTTCTTGACTGGATTGTTTGTTTTTTTGGGTGTTTAGTTTGATAAGTTCTTTATTGATCTCAGATACTAGCCCTTTATGTGATATATCATTTGCCAATATCTTCCCCATTCTGTAGGTTGCTTTTTAGTTTTGTTGACTGTTTCCTTTGCTGTGTAGAAGCTTTTCATCTTGATTAAGTCCCAATAGTTCATTTTTGTTTTTCTTTCCCTTGCCTTTGGAGATGTGCCCAGAAAGAAGTTACTGTGGCCGAGGTCAGAGGTTGCTCCCTGTGTTCTCCTCAAGGATTTTGATAGATCCCTGTCTCACATTTAGATCTTTCATCCTTTTTGAATTTATCTTTGTGTATGGTGTAAGAAAATGGTCCAGTTTCATTCTTCTACATGAGGCTGATTTTCCCAGAACCATTTATTTAAGAGACTTTTTTTCCATTGGATATTCTTTCCTACTTTGTCAAAAATGAGTTGACCAGAGAGTTGATGGTCCATTTCTGGGTTCTCTCTTCTGTTCCATTGATATATGTGTCTGTTTTTGTGCCAGTACCATACTGTCTTGATGATTACAGGTTTGTAATATAGCTTGAAGTCTGGCATTGTGATGCTACCAGCTTTGGTTTTCTTTTTCAATAGTCGTCTGGCTTTTCTGGATCCATTCTGGTTCCATACAGATTTTAGGATTATTTAAGAGTAACTTTCTCTTGCTGGTCAGACAAGCGGGCCAGAGAATGAGGGGGTGAATCTCTTCCTTTCTTTTTCCTCTCCCTCCTTCTATTCCTATTCTTTCTGTTTTCTCCTGTCCTAGACCCCAGTCAGTCCTCTGGCAGAAAGGCAGTACAAGGACAATAATGGCAGTTGGACCGGTGCCTTAATATTTTAGGGAGGGGGATATTTTTATTTGACTATTGGAGCTGTGATCTCAGGAGCCTGGGACAAATCCTTCTTATTGCCTCTGTCCTCCTGAAACTTGGTCATAGACTCAGAAGCACGCAGCACAGAGAGAAACTAAAGCGGTTTCAAGAGCTAAAAAGCACCAGGGATATCAATGAGAGGAGGGCACTCAAGAAAGTCATTTCATTAAATTGTGTATGAATTCCAGGACTCTCCACCTCAGAGTTGTGAATGTGTGAATCTGAACTTAATCAGCATACCAAGGTCTTTGAGAATGGCTTTATAGGGTAGAGCACCACTCAAGTCCCAGACTGGCCACTGGGTGGCGCACATGTGGGAAAGACCTGAAGAACACTGCAAAGGATTTGCTAACTGAACTCTGACTTTGGAATCACAGTCCACAGAAGATGGGTTGGAAATTGCAACCTGAAACTAACAAGGTTAATTCCTGCTAAAATTTAAAATTCAACACTCTTGATTTAAAAGATCAGATATTACATAATATTCAAAATATCCAGGACACAATCCAACATTTCTAAACATACAGAGAAGCAGGAAATCTCAACCTGCAAGTGGGAAAAAAAATCAGCAGAGTCAAAGACTAAAGCAACCATTATAATCATGATCGCATAAGTAAGGGCAAGCATACTTGAAACAAATGGAAAGATAGGAAGTGTCAGCAAAGAAATAGAAATTATAAAAAAGAATGGAATTGAAAATTGAGAACTGAAGTATTCAATGGCCAAAATAAAGAATTCACTGGCTGGGCTCAGTGGCACTGTAGGAATATGAAAGAAAGGTGAACTTGAAGATAGATCAATAGAAATTATCAAGTCTGAACTACAGAGAGGAAAACGATTTACAAAACTGGACAAAGTCTCAGGGATTTGTGGGACAATGTCAAAATGTCTAACCTTCATGTTACTAGAATTTCAGAAAAAAGAGGAGAAAGGATGTAGCTCAAAAAAAAAATAATGACTGAAAACTTCCTAAATTTGGTAAAATATATAAATTTAGAGGTGCAGGTAGTTCAGCAAATCTCAAACTGGATGAACCTAAAGAAATCCATTGGAGACACACCATAATCAGACAATTAAAAAAAAACCAAGAGAAAGAAAATCTTTGATTTATAGAGTGGAACACCTGTAAAACCATGAAGCAGTTCAAGAAGTAGATTTCTAGCCCTCTCAGGATTCCTTATATTTCTTTCAAATCATATCTCTTTTTTTCCCTTATTTTCTTTTCTTTTTTTCCCTTAAAGGTCAACACTAACATGACTTTTATGATAAAACTTCTTTGCTTTTCTTCATACTTTTATACATTTATCACCTATGTACACACCCCTAGGTTGGTCTATTTAAAAATTTAAATACAGCAATCTTATATGAAATCATGGTATCTGGATTCTTTGACTCACCATTGTGCTTGTGAGATTGAGTCATGTTATATCTGTCATTCACTTATTTTCATTCTGTTAGTCTGTTGTATAAATTTACAACATTTTTTTTACCCATTCTATTAATTATAGACATTTAAGTTGTTACTAGTTTTATGCTTCTACAAATAGCTCTGTTAACAATCTTGGTGATGTGTCTTCCAATGCACAGCTGCATATCTTTGTCTTGGTTTTATATTCAGGAATCGGGTTCTGGGTCATAAATTATATGCACATTTATGGATATCCAATATATACTTGGAAAACAATTATGCATTTCCACTAGCAGCATATGAAAGTTACCAATCCTCCATACTGATAATAAACTCTTGATATCGACTCTCCTTTTAATTTTATGCATGTAGGGTAGCATTGCAGTGGTATTTTATTGTGATTCTGTATCCTATTTCTCAGAGGATAAAAGAGAGGAGTCGTACCCTCCTAGATATTTACTGACCATTGGGTATATTCTTTGCTGAAGTGCTATTCCAATCTCATGTGATTGTTTTTATCTTCTTGATTTGTAAGGGTTCTTAATATTTTCTACATCATTCCTGGTTCTGAGAAGCAGAAGCTAAGGCAGAGTAGATGTGCAAGAGATTTACTGGGGGAAACACTGCTGGGGGAAGGCGGAAGGAGCCATCCAGAATGACACAGATCCCACTCTGTGAAGGAGAACTGAGAAAAGGAAGAAAGAAACTCATGAACTGCATTGTAGTTCTAAGAAACAAGACTTAGGAAATTCTTGAATTAAAATGAAGAGTAGTGGGGTGCCTAGGTGTTTCAGTTGGTTAAGTATCCAATTCTTGATTTCAGCTCAGGTCATGGTTTCAGAGTCATGAGATCAGGCCCCACATTGGGCTATGTGCTCAGTGTGCTATCTGCTTGAGACTCTCTCCCTCTGCCTCTTTCCCTGCTCAAGTTCTCTCTGTCCCTCTCAAATAAGTAAGTAAGTAAGTAAGGAAGGAAGGAAGGAAGGAAGGAAGGAAGGAAATAAATAAATAAATAAATAAATAAATAAATAAATAAATAAATAATAAAGAGTAGTGATTGGAAGTTGGGGAAGGGAATTTTGAAGAAAGTGAAGGTTTTAAATGGTCCTTGAGGGTAACTGGGAAAATGTATTGATTGTAGAAACAGAGTAGGATTCCTGGGCAATGTTAATGAACCTTTCAAAGGTGATGATTTGAATTTTAGTGGACTAAATTCTCCCTATTTTGGGATCCCTGGGTGGCGCAGCAGGTTTGGCGCCTGCCTTTGGCCCAGGGCGCGATCCTGGAGACCCGGGATCGAATCCCACGTCGGGCTCCCTGTGCATGGAGCCTGCTTCTCCCTCTGCCTGTGTCTCTGCCTCTCTCTCTCTCTCTCTCTGTATGACTATCATAAATAAATAAATAAAAAATAATAATAAATTCTCCCTATTTTGTGACTCTTTCTAGAAGCTTTCACTAAACAGGTTGGGAGGAGGCTTAGAATAGGTTTCATTCAGTCCTGGGGGAATAGCTGAGCATGTACCAAGAAGGCAAGAGTGCTAGAAAGGTAAATGGTTTCATATTTTATGGAGAAAATTTGCTACCTCCATCAATAAGTATCAAATATGTGTATATCTGTCAGCATTTAAAATGTGTAAAATGAACCCAGCAATTACATTTTATTTGATTCCATTTATTTAGGGAACTACTACTCCATTTAGAATACAAATTCCAAGCTGCCAAGGGCCATGTTTGCTTCATTCACTATGGTATTCCTGACATTTAGAAAGGTGCTATCTTTTATTAGGTATGGTCTGAAAAAAATCCCTATTGAATGATTAAAATTGTGGAAGTGCAATTCTAATTCATATCATTTCGATCTTTTGGTGCACTACACAGCAGAGGCATGGATAAAGGACAGCCATCCTCTTCTCTCTGCTTTAAGCGGGGAGATGAAAGACCTGTGTCTAAAAACACAGAAGATGTCCAATAAATGCCGTTGATCCTTCCTGATGTTGTTTTTCAGTCAGCAATTTCTCTAAAAACACCCCCCAGTTTGAGTCCCTGAAATATCCCGACTCTCCTTTTCTCTTGATGATTGATAGTTTCTCTCTCAAGACACTAGAAGGACACTGGGCACTTCTAAGAGGCACAGGAGTCCCTTCCTTCTGAGACCAAAACAGTATTCAGGGGACTAATTAAATGATGGTGCCAGCCTTGTTCTGATCTGTGAAGGAGGCACAAGCTCCAGCACTGCTTCCGCAAGTGATCCTGTGAGAGAGAATTAGTCTCCCTTGGAAAGGCAGAAGCACATGGCACTGACAGTCCCTGTGCTATCATTCCCAACTCCCTTATAAAAGCCCTGTCTAGTGGAAGGAGAAAGCTTTTCTCTGAGACTGTGCTGGTGAATATCCTTAGCAGAAAAGGGAGCTAGCAAGTCAGCTCCTCCTTCAAGAGAAGGCAGATAATGGAAGGTTATGGTTGCATTGGAAAGGGGACAGGCCCATATGGGAAAGACAATGTGAAGACTCCTGGTAGTTATCCTGCCTTTACAGAGATCCTCAGGGGGTCAGTAGGGCATTCTGCACTCACAGGATTTCTAGAAATTTTCCCCTCTGGATTACAACTTCCCTTCTCAGTGAGCCTCACTCCAGATTGGTGTGGATGGGGCAGGGAAGGAAAGTGGAGTCAGGTCCTTCAGTGGGATGTGTATGTGGGAGTGTCACGCCGAGGCAGGGTCTGTGCCATGCACATCCATACCACTCTTGTCTCTCTTTTCTTGGCTGCAGTATTTTGAAAGTGTGGCATGCAACTCTGTCATTTCACTTACTTCCCTGCTGTTGTTTAGCATTCTTGCTGTTTGGGTTGGAAGCATATCCGGTCCTGCTTTCTTTCACTCATAATGCCTTTTTAAGGCCTTTGACCTATATTCAGAAAAATGAATAACAGTGGAGAGTGTTATACTTAAATACCGAGGCTAGTGGAAAGTGTTATTCTCAATAATTTGAAAGTATCCTGGCAGGTATTTTAACTTTATGTTGAAGCTGTGGGTCTTTATGTTGAAGGAGCATCTATAGTTGTGGATCTTAATATTCCTCCACTTATATTTGCCCATTTTTCTTCCTATGGTAAATGAAAGTAACCAAGCACTGGCCACTTATTGTATCATATCTTTTTATTAATACTAACTACATAGTTGTTTTTCAAGAAATGTTATAATAAACTATTTTTAAAGATATAGATAGTCTTGAAGGAATAAATACTTCTGAGTTAAAAAAAAGGAAAGGGGATAGGCTGAACGTGGGTTCAAGCTGCACCTCTGGCATAGATCTTCCATGTGACCTTGGACCAGTGCATCTAATCTCTCTGAGTTTGAGATCCACCATCTTTAAAATAGTCAATTGGAAGCCATGATTGTAAATGCCACCAGGTTCTTAAGCAGATAAAGGGGAAATGGATGACAGAACAAATTCCCAGCTGCTTGTAAATAAATGACCATCTTTTGGGTTCTTACCTTGTACTAGTCTAAGAAACCTTCAGCTCAGATGAGTTTTGGTAATCAGTAGCACCTTCCCAGTCTGTGCTTTATCTCAGTGGATAAAACAATTCTAATCTCATCCAGGAGTTTAATCACATGAAACAGTGAAATTTGGGATATGCTTGGCGTTGGTCTGGATAATCCTTTAAGAACTCTTCTAGATCCATCTGTCCATGTATTAGGGTGTAAAAACAAAGCACAACACAACACTTGGAGACCTGTTGTCCTCAGATCCAGTCAATGTAAGTTTTCTATAGTCTGTTTTTAAAATTAAATGAAAGAAAAATGCAACCCAAAACTGCAGTAGAATAATTTTACTAAAAGCCTCATTACTTTCTACAAAATAATTTTGTTTCTCATAGATAACTCAAACAGGAGACTTCTTTTTTGGGGAATAGCTTTTAACAAATAATTTCTTTCATGCTCCCACAGATTGTAGAGATGAGTCAGCTTAACATTTCTATTTTTGTTGTATAAATTCATTATTTGGCTAACTTCTGTGCTTTTCTATATTGTGTTCTATATGAGGATCAGTATTAGGGCATTTTTTTGTATTTATAATATTATGGTTTTGAATATAATTAGCTATTTAAAAATAACTAAGTTAATTTTGAATTCATCCACTTAGGTCCTTGGGTCCTTATGCCACATAAAGAGCTTGCTGCCTATGGTGTTGATGATAGTGATTTCAGAGATGCCATTTATTGAATGTTTATCACATCTAGGCTCCATACAGACACTCTGGCATGCCACGTTCTCATTTACTCCTCTTTGCACCACACGGTGTAGCAGTTCTTTTAGTTTCATTTTATAGACAAGAACATTGACGCTCTGAGAAGTTGTTCATGGTTAAATGGCCAACAAATGGCAGAGGAAGGATTCAAACTGAGATAAGTTTAAGTGACATTCTAGTGCACTGAAGCCCACAGAATCTGTAGCAAGACCACCTGGGTGCAAGTGCCAGCTCTGGCACTTATTAGCTAGCTGATTATGCTTCTATGGGTTGCTAATATGTGTCTCACTTTCTTGCTGAGCAAAAGGAGGATAAAAGCAGTGATCTACCTCATGGAGATAACGTGAGATTTAAGGAGCTGATATATATAAAGCAGTTAGGGATAGTGCTTGTCAAAAACTACATAGTACTCGGGTGTTTGCCCTTATCACACTGTTTGTGCTTTTGGCCATAATGTTCTACTCTGTTAAGGTCCCCATCGGACATGTCATTTGCAGAACCTACATTTGCTGTCTTGCACTAAAACTAGGAGAGAGAAAAATGGGGCAACTTGCTGATCAACACGGAATCTTCTCCCCAGTGTTCTTATATCTGGGTGTCTCTTTCTCTGACACTTAGTGACTCTCCCGTAATTCTTATCATACAGATCTTCAGCAAGTTGGAAGATTCAGCTATTAAGGAGGCCTGTGTTTCCAGAAAAACAATAGGTTGGTGGTGGGTTGGGTTAGTGTCATTTTTTTGTTTGTTTAAAACTCAGATAGGCCCAGGCATTTCCATATCATTATGAGAATAAAAGGTAAGAGGGAATATTCTACCAGATGTATTTATAGCTGGTTAAGATGGGGTATCTGCTCTCCCTGCCCCTGTATTTCCTTTAGTAAACAGCCAGATACTCCTTATTTAAGAGAATCTTTCACTGATGATCATCAAACTCTTGCTCTGAGTCCTTCCTGTAGATGTAGAGGGACAAGTTAGCTTTTAAGCAGAACGATTGCACTAAGCCAATAGGAGCGCAAAAGCAGAAAAATGTAAAATGTCAAGGGCAAATAGGAAGAGTAATGTAAATTTGGCTTCCTGGAGATGATGCTGCCCACAGCTTGGGTTCATCTCATCAAGGAGATGAGCAGGGGGAGAACTGGGAAGTTGGGGAGGTCTCCAGTTCTCCCACTCACGTCCTCTCAGTCAGGCTTTAGTTTGTTTTACATCCGTTTCTGTTACCATCAGAGACCCCGTCAGAAAGTATAGAAAACCTCATTGAAAAGTTCAAGAAGAAAGACTTAATTCAAAGGGTATGGACTACATATGCAGAAATTTCAGGAGATCCTAAAAATTCATGGTCTTCTCAAGTGCCATAGTATCTATGAGGAACCATCCTGAAAATTGTCAGAGGTGCACTCTTGCTGAATTAGAAAATCTGCCACGTGTTCAGTCAGGAGTAACAAAACTAATTTAAAATTTACATAATTCAATTAATATTTTCATGTAATAACTTAGATATCTACTGCCCAGTGTTGCTAAAGTTTAAACAATAGTCACATGATCACATTTAGTAGTTGACAGAGTGAATTGGTATAAAAATTTTGGAACAGAAAGAATTTAGGAGAGACAAAGGGAAGTGGGGGTGTCCCAAGAAAACCTTGCAACACTTTTTCCCTCCTACGATTCTGTTAAAATAATGTTCTTCTCTTGACTTTATAGGCAATAGCATATGTGCATTCTCCTTCTTCTTGGACTCTATGGAAATGCCACACAATATCACAGAATTTTTCATGCTGGAATTCTCACAGAATGCAGAGATACAGCGGGTCCTCTTTGTGTTTTTTTTTGGTCATCTATGTGGCCACGGTGTGTGGCAACATGCTCACTGTGGTCACTATCACCTCCAGTCCCATGCTGGCTTCCCCCATGTATTATTTCCTGGCCAACTTGTCCTTTATTGACACCTGTTATTCTTCCTCTATGGCTCCTAAACTCATTGCTGACTTCTTGTGTGAGGGGAGAGCCATCTCTTTTGAGGGCTGCTTGGCTCAGCTCTTTGGAGCCCATTTTCTGGGAGGTGTTGAGATCATTCTGCTCATGGTCATGGCCTATGACCGCTATGTGACCATCTGCAAGCCCCTGCACTACACGACCATCATGACCAGGCATCTCTGTGCCCTGCTGGTGGGGGTGGCTTGGTTGGGAGGCTTCCTGCATTCCTTGGTCTAGCTCCTCCTGGTCCTTCAGCTGCCCTTCTGTGGGCCTAATGTGATCAATCACTTTGTCTGTGACTTGTACCCCTTGCTGGAAGTCGCCTGCACCAACACGTATGTCATCGGCGTGCTGGTGGTCGCCAACAGTGGTGTGATCTGCCTGTTGAACTTCCTCATGCTGGTTGCTTCCTATGCTGTCATCCTGCGTTCCTTGAGGTACCATGGTGTGGAGGCGAGACGTAAAGCTCTGTCAACCTGTGGGGCTCTCTTCACTGTTGTTGCCCTGTTCTTTGTGCCTTGTATATTTATTTATATGCAGCCATCGGCTACTTTGTCCATAGACAAAATAGTGTCAGTTTTTTTATGGTATTTTGACACCTATGTTGAATCCACTCATTTATACTCTGAGAAATGAAGAGGTAAAAGATGCCATAAGAAAGCTCTTCACTCAGTAAGAAACTGCAGGTGTAAAATGAGTGGTAAAGCAGGAAACAAAAATGGGTTTATTTCTGTAAGTGTAACAAACTAAAACTTGTTTTTATTATTGAATATCACCTTATTCCATTTTACCTATGTGTCCATCTTTGTAGATTTTTATGGCTTAGTGTTTTCCTAGAATTCCATAATTTGATGATAATACATCTGTATGAGACATATAGGGCACAAATGATTATTACGTCTGTTTTAGAAATGAAGAAATTTCTAATCCATCATCCATATCTTTCAATAGCAACCCATGTTGTATCATTCAAGTCTATGTGATAACTGAGTTGTAAAAATATGAGGCAAAATACAACTTAAGGCAAATCACTTCATGCTTAGCTGTGTACAGCAGTCTGTGTCCATCTAGGCAGAGCTTCTATTCCTTCTCATCACCCTGTATGACATCCCTGGCATAGGTGCTATTCTATAAGACTTTAGCTCTGGAGGCAGATGAACCTGAGTTTCTGTTTTATTTCCTACACTTACTTGTAGCATGACCTTGAATAAGTAACCAAATTACCACCACCACCACCACCTCTACTTCTCCTCCTCCTCCTTCTTCTGCTTCTTCTCATTTTTTTTGAAGATTTCTTTATTTTAGAGAGCATGTGTGTGTGCATGTGTGGGCAGGAGAGAGGGCAGATGAGAGGGAGATTGAGAGAATCTAAAGCAAGAGTTGGACGCTTAAGGCACTAAGCCACCCAGGTGCCCCTAAGTGACAGAAGTTCTATTGACCTCTGGTGTCTGTCTTTAAAATAAAAATAAATATAATGCATATCTAAAGTGTTATTGTGAGAATTAAATTAGGAAATCTGTGTCAAATTCAGAATCCAGGTTCTGGCATATTTACTCACAGCATGTTTTGTTTGATTTGTTCTTCAACCTTTTCCTAACCTTGCATACAGAGACTGCCTTCTTACACTTTTCTATCTCTTCTAGGTGTGAAATACATGCTGTGCTTAGAGTAGATTGGCTTAGTTTTTTGGGCAAGTGATGCAAAGTGGCATTTCCTTTTATTTTTCTTTACTCTTTTTTTCATATTCCAAGGGATGCCTGTGTTCTGGAATCTGAAATGTATGTCCACATTTGCCCCATTCTTTTCCTGCTTTTAAGAACTCTAATCCACTTGATGGGATGAGCACTGGGTGTTATACTATATGTTGGCAAATTGAATTTAAATTTAAAAAATGTAAAAAAAAAAGCATTCTGATCCATCCCTTCTCAGATTTCATTCTTTAAGAGTTAGGAGGCTCCTATAATTTATAATAAACTTCTCCTTTATTTCAAAAATAATCTGTAATTCATCCTGTTGCACCATATCTACTTTTTACACTAAGAAAAAACAAACTAGGAATTAATATGAAAAATAATCTGTCTACTACAAATATTCAACAATTAGTCTCCAAGAACCAATAAATTCAGGAGCTCATCAGGAAGTAGTTCTTATTTTATTCCCAAATGCTATGTAGTCTAACAAAAATAAACTTTCAAAGTTCCTAGGAAAAATTAATATCATCTTTCATTTTGTCACATTCCAATAGTCTAGTTAATAAAACTAGGTGTAATGGAGACCTTCAGTTCTCTACCTATTCGTATTCTATTGTTGGAAAATAAAAGTGCCATTGAGCCAATTTTCCAATCAACTAATAAATATGAAGTCACGATGAAGCTTATTAAAAAATATCATTTTCCTCCCACAATCGCCACAATGTCCCACAATTTTATCTCCAGAGACTTTCTAGAAAAGCATACTTACTTCTTTGAAATTTGACAAGCACCTTTTAGTAAAGTTAAGATATCAATTAGCATAATGGACTGATCCTAATGCTTGTTTTTTGTTGCCTGAATCATGGTTAACAACAGCCCAACTAACTTATGAATGCTCCCTATTTTTGAAAAATTTCAACTTGCTAGAATAAACACATGAGTAAATATCACCAGAAATTTTCTATATGATTTAAAAATTATTGCTAATTTTATTTACAAAGGTAGCAGTATCTCCATTTTGGAGTCTGGGGTAAAACACCTTTCTCCCCAAATACACATTTATTTTAAAATTCAGAATCTAGGAAAACAAAGGTGGGCAATCCACACATGTGTGAGCCCACACACACAATTGTGCATGTGTAAATCCATCTATAAGCCATTACCCAGAGATAGTCCCTATCAGTGTTTTGGTAGATAACTGGTTATCCTGGTTGTCTTTTCCTTTTCTCCTCCTCCCTCACCTCCTCCCTTTTCTTGTCCCACCACTCCTCCCTCGATTTGTTCTATAAACTTGGTTAAGGCTCTGCTATCCTGAAAGGTCCTCTCTGGGGCTAACTGATTTTTCTGTTCAGCTTAAAAGCTATCTTAAACTTTCCTGATCATAGGTTTCCTTGTCCAAAAAGCGGTATTTTAATTCTTAGTATATGCCCTTGTGAAAGGTGAATGTGCATGAAGAGCACAGCACCTGACAGGTTGATGGCATCTAATGTTGGTTGGCCCTTCCATGCCAGTGGGCAACAGAGGAAGAAAGGCTAAAAATAGTTTAGCTTCCAAATTTAAAAACTGTTGAAAATAAGCTTGTGGCGTAAAAACAGAACTGTATTTGCGAATTTTACTCCAGTGCTTACTGTTACGTGGCTACTGGCAATCTACTTTAAAAAAAACACCTTTTCCTCTGTCTTGAACTTTCTTCCCTCATGAAGTTTTTTTCCTTCCTTTCTTTTTTAGTGGATGACAGCAGAATGAGCACATATTCATGTCAAAATATTTGATATTTCTTTATCAGGGGAAAGTAGTGCAATAAGCCACAGGTCACTTCTTTATGTACAAACTATTGCCAACGGAGGAGAAGATAGTTTCAAAAAAATTTCCTGTTATGTGGGAATCAAAACATTCATGGAGTTACAGATTATTGCCTAGTCACTAACTGGTCTTTGCAGACTTCTATATTTTCAGCCTGGCCTATCTATGAAGGTAAATCCACCTTCAAATTGGTCCAAACAATGAAGACCCAAAGGGTTCCAAGAAGAAAATTCAATTCAAAGATTGAAGAGAAATGTAAAAATTTTAATTTGCTCTCCGGCTGTATTGAGCAGATACAAATGGATTTGATAATGCACAAAGGCTTTGGATCAGACAGGCTTAGATTTGAATTATGAGGTAGGAAAATTTTAGCTAATTGATCTTGAGCTATATATATATAATTAACCTCTCTAACCCATTGTTTCCTAAATCATGAAATGGGGGAAATCAGGATTGTTGCAGTTATTGGGCCATAGTAAGAACTCAATAACAAAAAAAGTGAATACAAAGCACTTTGCACCTAGTAAATAAAATAATTTAAAAAATTAAAAATAAAAAAATAAAAATAAGGTATCATAATTATTTATACTGGCATTGTTTCATTGATGTTCACACCATTCCATGGGCAGGTTCACCATTATGTTCAAATAAATGTTTTAAACAGAGGTAAGTTCCACAGTTTGAGACTAGAGTTAAGGAAAGAAATAAGGACATAAATTTACTGCCTCCAAAGCATACAAATGAGTGTGCAGGTTAGGACATAGTTCACAGAAGGTGCTCAAAACATAAGCTGTCATCATCAGCATCATGAGCATCATCATTCTTATTTTATCATTATCCTATTTTCATCCCATCTTTGATGGGAACTACTTTTTAAACAAAAGGATAAGTTTGATATTTTAAACATACTCCTCCATCTACAAGGTGGTCATTCAAAGGAAATTCTGGTAAAACATCTATGTTTTGGAATTTATTATTGAAGGGTAATTGACATACAATGTTATGAAGTTTCAGGTATAAAACATAGTGATCTGAGAGATCTGTACATTATTTAGTGCTCACCAAGACAAGTGTAGTCACCCATCTGTCACCCTACAATATTACAATATTATTGATTATATTCCTTATGCTGTGCTTTTCATTCCCTTGATTGATTTATTTATAACAAAGCTTGAACTTTTTAATCACCTTTACCTATTTCACTCTTTCCCCCACAACCACCTCTGTCAACTACCACCGGCAACCACCACTTTGCTCTCTTAACTATCTGTTTGTTTATTATGGCAAAACATTTATTTTTAAAAGGCCTTCATATGGAATAAGATTTAACCTGATATGAAGTCCTGAGAACATGAGAAATGTTAGCACCATATGATATTCAAATCCCTGGTTGTGAAATCACCTTCTGAAGACAAGCTTCTGAGCTCTTCCTCAGGAATCATAAGCTCTGTACAGAGATGTGTCTGTTGGTCCCTGGCATTGGGTTCTCCCTTCTCCTTCCAGAGCACCAGAGTGGGATCCATCATTAGTGAGAGCTTTTGAAATAAGTTTTGCTTAAACATCTCACACTTGCTCTATCCAGCTTCCCCATTTGTTACTGCAGCGGTGTTAAGGGCATTTTATCCCAGAATAGGGAGTTGTTGGTGGGCTAGCTTTAGTGTCCAGAGATCTGCTCCCAGGTTCCATTAGCTTCCTTGTGGAGATAACTCTCCTCTATATTGTCCTTACTCATAAGCATGTGACTTATTTTTATTTTGAAGTGAAGTGGGGTTGGCACAGATGTTTGGTCCTCCTGTGATCATGCTTTCCATCATGAATGATAGTAGCAATGTTCTTGGCCTCCTCTTGTCAGCAACTATAGTTCCTGGCATACGTTCTGTCCTGGTGACATATGTAGGCTGTAACCATGTCTAAGCAATTTCACTAATTTTTAGCTGATTTGTTTTTTCAATCTAAGTCATTTTATTCTTACAACTTAAGAGAGTGGGTAATGCTATTTTAATTTTATAGAATAAAAAAATCCATAGAGAAATGAAGCAATTTGCTTCCATTCACAAAGCTAATTAATGTGGGAGACAAGATGAGAAATGAAGCCTATTTGATCCAAAGCTCTTAATCTCTGACTTCAAAGCATCTATTTCTGAATCTTTCCTAGAATTTCATTATGTACATGTTATGAATTCTTTTCTGTAATCCAGATCTGTGGTCCTTTTTCAGTTTTGTGGCACTATTGGTAATTTCCTGCCCCAGCTGTTCAGAGTCTTCCTTTGTCCACGTCTAAAACATGACTTTAACATACAGATATTTTCTGCCTTAACTCTGCAGACTTGATCAATTGTATTTCTTTTGCACCAGCCAATTCTGCCTCTAATTCTTTCTGTAGACAATTGTATACTACAGGGAATGGTGGTGATGTAATTTTTAAAAGAACACAGCAAGTGTTCTCATGACTGTGACAAGTGATAAGTTTTTTTTATTGTTGCTGTGCAGGAACATCTATAACATCTATCCTTTCAAATTTAGGAAGAAAAAAACATTTTGGATGAAAGTACTTCTTGAAGACTCCTTGGTGTTCTATATTTTTTGCATATATAGTTGCTTTTCCTCTTTTAAAATAACATTTAATTCTAGCTGTAGTGCTGGATATAAAGTGTGTTCAATAATATTGCTGCTGATCTGTTTCATACCCACAATCGGGACAGCATTATGACTTTTGTGGCCCTTTGCTCCTTTCATCCTTATGAATCCTTTTCCTCCATAAAAATATCAAAAATTATATTTTATGACTGTGTTAGCATAAAGATGACTATTCCCCAAGTTGCATTTAGCTTATATTTATTTTTTCTTCATATTTTAAAAGAAATTAAACTGTTCCAAGGCCTCCTAAAATTATTGCAGGCTCTAGGCACTGTGTGTACTGTGCTTTTTAATGGGTACATTGACCCTGCCCATAATATAAGTATTCCTGAAGAAAACTGACCCAGATAGGATAATTGATTGTCCCAAGTGTAATCAACTAATAAAGGGAATAAATCTCTATAAATTATTACTAGATATTTTTGTGTAAATAGTCTAATCATAAGATTCATTTATCACCAGTTTTCATTATTTGTCCCCAGAGTTTCTTCATGACATTTTTTACTTCTGAATTTCTGAGGGTATAGATTAAAGGATTCAACATAGGAGTTACTAGGGTACAAAACACAGTCACAGCTTTGTCAGCAGGGAAGGAGGTCGTGGGTCTCAGGTACAGGAATGAACAAGGTACAAAGAATAAGATGACAACAGTGACATGAGAAGCACAGGTAGACAGGGCTTTGCGACGCCCTTCAGAGCTATGAGTCCTCAGGGAGCGCAGGATGACAATGTAAGAAGCAACCAGCATAGAAAAAGTGAGCAAACATAGTGATCCACTGTTGGCAGAAACCAGGGGCCCCAAAGTGTGAGTGTCTGCACACGCTAGCTCCAGGAGAGGTATTAAATCACACAAAAAATGGTCGATGACATTGGGGCCACAGAATGGTAACTGGATCATGAACAAAACCTGGATCCCTCCATGAACAAAGCCCAAAATTCCAGCCATTCCTACCAAGAATCCACAGACAGGTCTGCTCATAATGGTCATGTAATGCAATGGCTTACAGATGGCTACATAGCGGTCATAAGCCATGGCAATTAATAAGATGATCTCAGCTCCAGCAAAGAAATGTTCAGCAAAGAGTTGAGTCATGCAGCCATTGAAGGATATGGTGTTCTGCTCAGAGATTAAGTCAAAGATCATTTTAGGTGCTATGGAAGAGGAGTATAAACCATCTATAATGGACAAGTAGGACAGAAAAAAGTACATGGGAGAACCCAGAGCTGGGCTGATGAAGATGGTGACTGAGATGAGCAGGTTACCTGCCAGTGTGATCAAGTAGGTGATTAAAAACACAGCAAATAAGAATTTCTGCAGTTCTGGATTCTGGGTCAGGCCCAGCAGAACAAATTCTGTTACATTGTTCATCCTTTCCATGGAGTCAGCTTGGGTTATGAGCACATGGTCCATCTGGAAAGATCATAGAATTTCTTTAAAAAAAAAAAGATTATTTATTTAGTTATTTAATTTTTTAAATTGAAGTTTGATTTGCCAACATAAAGCATAACACCCATTGCTCATCCCATCAAGTGCCCTCCTCAATGCCCATCACCTGGTCACCCCATCCCCTGCCCACCTCCCTTTCCACTTCCCCTTGTTTGTTTCCCAGAGTAGAGGTCTCTCATGTTTTGTCACCATGTCTAGTTTTTCCCACTCACTTTCCCTCCTTTCCCCTATAATTCGTTTACTATTTCTTATATTTCCTGTATGAGTGAAACCATATAATGATTTCTGACCAGTATTTTTAACTCAACATGAAAATCTTCCATCACTTCTTGGTCCTCGTCTCTGGCATTGATGGAATCACACCTTCCATTCACCTCTACTGCTTTGGAGATAGTTGTCAAAAAGAGTCAAAAGGTTAAATTTCTCTTATTCATATACATTGAATAGTGACAATATGTCATAAACACTAGAATAAAAGCAACATGTTATTATGAATGTTGACTTATGATTGACTTCCAGATTCTGGCTCTGAAACCTTACAGATGGCTTTCTCTCATTGTTTTTGGGACAGATTTCATCAATATTTTGAAATTATATTTGCTCATTGGCATGAATATAGGTATATGAACACAACATTCTTAAAAAGTCAACTGTATAACAGATAGGAAAGTACCATCCTTACTATGTCTATAAAAGCATTGTTCTTTGAGCTGTGATTCCTTTCTGTTAAACGAATGCACATACACACAGAGACAGAGCTGCAGATGGAGTGTTTCCCCTTCAGAATGCCAAGGAACTATATAACAGCTCTTTGAGTCACATTCACTTGGCAGCCCTGGATGTTGTGTCTGGCTCAACATGGCTATTACATACTCACTCTTCTCACATCTTTAGATGCAGACATGTAAGCGATACAAAGATCCCTGAAAGTCCTCAATATTTCTTAAATGAATTTCCTGTGCAATTGTTCTTTCATCACATATAGAATAATGTTCTGGAATAGATAAATAATCGTAGTCACATTTTACAAATGGAATTAAATGAGTCATGAGGTTTCCCTGATTTTCCTACTGTTGAGAGAGAAATACTATCTAAGATAAATACAATTTTTTCTTTTTGACATAATTTTAATCAGTTAAAATGAACTTGAAGTTTTCATCACCAATTGGTGGAAAAATTGAATATATACAAGAATATACTCTTTTTTTTTGAATGATCTGTGCTTGGATTTTAAAGAGTGGGTACATGTTACAAATGATCATGGGATATTTTATTCCTTCTCCCCCTTTATTTCTTCTTTCCCCAATCCCTGCCAAAAAAAAACATAACCACATATTTTTTTTTCTCAAAACTTCCAGGACACAGAAGTCAGCATCATGATCTTTCAGCTTCAATAAAGATAAGGAAAGATATCTTTTGTTTTCCAGAAATCTCAGTCTCTTTACTTGTTTCTTCTCTTCCCATGGCTCCTATAGGTGGCAAGTATGTGCTTAATCAGTATTAATAGATTTAATTTATGAATTCTAACTTCACTGTGGCAACATGGAGGTCATGAAAAGGGGAAAGAATTTCAAATTATCACATATAGAAACCTAACCAAGCAATCCACTTCTACATACATGTAAACCATAATGTTAAAAAAGTGACCTTAGTGGTTCTCAACAGCATCTTGTGTAGCAGCATTATAGATTACATTTTCTACTTGTATTTTCATGTCATTATGTTCAAATTCATTTTTAGGGAAAAACACTACATGTAATTCACAGAATCTAGCTATAAAAACTATATGGGGGATCCCTGGGTGGCGCAGCGGTTTGGCGCCTGCCTTTGGCCCAGGGCGCGATCCTGGAGACTCGAGACTCGGGATCGAATCCCACGTCGGGCTCCCGGTGCATGGAGCCCGCTTCTCCCTCTGCCTGTGTCTCTGCCTCTCTCTCTCTCTCTCTTTGTGACTATCATGAATAAATAAATAAAATCTTTAAAAAAAAAACTATATGGTGAAAATACATGGCTAAATTAAATTAATCTGCTTATAACTTGGGGAAAAAGATTTAGTTATTACCAACCTGGATCTAGTTGATTGTGGATTCCACTATTTTTAGACCACACCCAGTTATTTTCTTCTCCTGAGGGCATAGCTCCACAGTTGCATATACACTCTGTGTACTAACAGGTGGGACACTGGAATTCTCTCTTGGACAACTCTTCCAGTCTTGGTCATTTTAGTTTATTTTGGTTCCCATTATCAGTCTGAACTTACCCAGAAAAATCAGCTTTTTATGTTAGGAAACTTCAATAGCTCTAGGATTTAATTTCTACTCACTTTCTTGGCCTTCTATGAAAGTGTAAGCACATCTTCAAAATAAACATATTTTTCAGATCTCAGAACTATATTTAATCTAAAGTAAAAATAATGGGAACAAAGCAAAATCTTCAAGTCAGAGAAAGCTAGTATATGGAACTATAAAATGTATAAGTGCATTGGATCCACTTGATTGGATATATTTTTTTTCAAATCCTGCCAAATTTATGTTTCCCAACAAGTTCATGAGCAGTATGGAGAAAGTTCTTTTTATTCCTGCTTTTAAACCACTAAGCTTAGGAGCAGTGTCTCCCATATAAATTTTAAGCTGGTTGGTATATATATATGTATGCTCTGCTTCTGTCATTTACTTAAATATCCTATAATTCTGTTTCATTGACTTTAGAAAAGTATTTAAATAGACTTTCACAAAGTGTGGGATTTGGTAATGCTTTGATTTCTCAAGTCCTCAGAGAATTAGTAATTGGTCCTTTTGGAATCTTTGGTGGAAGCATCATCTATAGTTCTTCATTTTCTCCTACTTGGCACCCAGCAACATCATTAGGAGGCCAGTTTTAGAAATGCAGTTGTGCCTTGGTTAAACAGGTATCTCTGGCTGTAGTTTAGGGTGAGATTTTGGTCAGATAACTTGGAAAGCTTCATGATAGGGCTTTGTTGATCATTTTGACATTGGTGAGCCTGGTACAGGATAGGGGGTAGTTTTAGGCATAGGTCAGAATTCAGAGAATGGATTTCTCTCTGAAAACATGATTGTTCTAACTAATATAGTTGTCCTGAGGATAGAAATGCCAGTTTTTAAGGTTATGTGCCATGTTACCCTGGGAAACTGTGACTTTTAGTGGCTGACAAAGGAGACTCAGATGGCAAAATTCTCAGCTACTAAAGATTGGGTAATTTATGAATCATAGATCTATCAACTTCCTTTTGGGTGGTGTGTGTCTAGATGTCTCATGATGTGTTGAGGGGAATATAGCTTTTCTCTTTATCCCACACAAAAGGAATTATGGAGATCTACAGTAAAGAGTGATGCTTCTACATGGTAGCCATTGAGAAAAATCACATCACAGCTAAACATTATATGTGGACATTGAGAGGTAGAGGATGGAAACACTATAGAAAGGAGCCTCCACTACAATGTTTTCTCCCTCCATTTGTGAGGGATTGAAGAGCTGGCTGAAATCCTGCACAGACTCATCTTTAAAAAAATCAACCTTTACCTTTAATGAAACTGATACACTCCTGAATTCCAGAACCAGAATGAGAAACAGTGCCTTCAGCTCTGTCCTCAACAATTAACAATTTTGCCTCACTTATGGTTGTCCCTCCCCACTCTTTTTAAAATTGTGATAAAATACTTGAATAAAAAATTTCCATTTTAACTATTTTCAAATGTACAGTTAAGTGGCATTAAGTACATTCACATTGTTGTGCAACATCTTCAACAACCATCTCTAGAACTTTTTCAGTTTTCCACACTAAAAATCCATATCCTTTAAACAATCACTGCTCATTTCTCCCTTCCCCTAGATTCTGGAAAACATTTATTTCTGCTTCTAAGAGTGGGACTATTTTAGATATTTCATATTAGTGGAATTATGCACTGTTCTATCATGGGCTTATTTTACTTAGAATAATGCCCACAAGTTTCATCCATATTGTCACAAATGAGAGAGTTTCCTTTCTTTTTAAGGCTGAAAAGTATTCCGTATATCTATATCTATATCATCTATATCTATATCATCTATATCTATATCATCTATATCTATATACTATGTTTCTTTTTTTTTAAGTCATGCATCTGTTGTTGGACATTTAGGTTGTTTCCACAGGTTAGCTATTGTGAATAATGCTGAAATGAACATAGGAGTGCAAAGAATTCTTTGAGATCCTGATTTCAGTATTTTTGGATTATACCCAGAAGTGGGATTGTTGGATCATTTGGTATTTTTAATTTTTTTGAGGTACCTCCATACTGTTTTTCATAGTGACTGTACGAATTTACATTCATACCATTAGTGAACAAGTGTTCCCTTTCCCCACATTCTTACTAATACTCTCTCTTGTCTTATCAACAATGGCCATTTTAACAGATGTGAAATGACATATCATTGTGGTTTCGATTTGTATTTCCCTGATAATTAGTAATGTTAAACACATTTTCATTTACTTGTTGGCCATTTGCATATTTTCTTAGTGCTAATGCCTATTCGAATCTTTTGCCTATTTTTTAAAAAGATTTTATTTTTATTTATTCATGAGAGACATGCAGAGACATAGGCAGAGGAAGAAGCAGACTCCCTGTGGCGAGCCTGATGTGGGACTCTATCCCAGGACCCTGGGATCACGACCTGAACCAAAGGCAGACACTCAACCACTGAGCCACCCAGGTGTCCCTCTTTTGCTTATTTTAAAATTGAACTATTTTTTGCTATTGAGTTGTATGAGTTCTTTGTACATTTTGGATGCTAACCCCATATTAAATATATGTTTGCAAATATTTTTTTCCATTTTATAGGTTGTCTTTTCACTCTGTAAATTATTCCTTTGTTGTACAGAAGAATTTTAGTATGATGTAGTCCTGTTTGTCTATTTTTGCTTCTGTTGTCTGTTCTTTTGGTGTCATATTCATGAAATTGTAGTCCATTCCCATGTGATGAAGATTTTCTGTTATGCTTTCTTCTAAGAGTTTTATAGTTTCAGGCCTTACATTTTAAGTACATTTTGAGTTGATTTTCTGTGAAGGTATAAGATAAGGGTTCAATTTCATTCTTTTGCATGTGTATATAGAGTTTTCCCCAGCACCATTTGTTGAAAAAATTATTCTTTTCCCATTGTGTATTCTTGCCACTCTTGTCACACATAGATGACCATATGTATATGCATGGTTTTATTTGTGGGTTCTCTATTCTGTTGCATTGGTCTATATGTCTATCTTTATGCTGGTACCATACTGTTTTAATTACTATAGCTTTGTAATATAGTTTGAAATCAGGAAGTGTGATGCTTCTAGCTTCTTTCTTTCTTTCTTTCTTTCTTTCTTTCTTTCTTTCTTTCTTTCTTTCTTTCTTCTTTCTTTCTTTCTCTCTCTCTCTCTCTCTCTCTCGCTTTCTTTCTTTCTTTCTTTCTTTCTTTTTCTTCTTTTTTTACGTTGTTTTTAAGATTGCTTTGGCTATTTGGGGGTAATTTGTAGTTCCATATGAATTTAAGGTTGTTTTATTTTTCTTTTTTTAAGATTCATTTATTTTATTTTATTTTATTTTATTTTATTTTATTTTTTTTTTAAATTTATTTTTTATTGATGCTCAATTTGCCAACATATAGAATAACACCCAGTGCTCATCCCATCAAGTGCCCACTTCAGTGCCTGTCACCAGGTCACACGCACCCCCGGCCCACTTCCCCTTCCACTACCCCTAGTTTGTTTCCCAGAGTTAGGAGTCTCTCATGTTCTGTCTCCCTTTCTGATATTTCCCACTCATTTTTTCTCCTTTCCCCTATCATCCTTTTCACTATTTTTTATATTCCCCAAATGATTGAGACCATATAATGTTTGTCCTTCTCGGATTGACTTCTTTCACTCAGCATAATACCCTCCAGTTCCATCCACGTCGAAGCAAATGCTGGGTATTTGTCATTTCTGATGGCTGAGTAATATTCCATTGTATACATAGACCACATCTTCTTTATCCATTCATCTTTCAACGGACACCGAGGCTCCTTCCACAGTTTGGCTATTGTGGATATTGCTGCTATAAACATCGGGTGCAGGTGTCCCAGCGTTTCACTGCATCTGCATCTCTGGGGTAAATCCCCAGCAGTGCAATTGCTGGGTCGTAGGGCAGATCTATTTTTAACTCTTTGAGGAACCTCCACACAGTTTTCCAGAGTGGCTGCACCAGTTTACATTCCCACCAACAGTGCAAGAGGGTTCCCCTTTCTCCACATCCTCTCCAACATTTGTTGTTTCCTGCCTTGTTAATTTTCCCCATTCTCACTGGTGTGAGGTGGTATCTCATGGTGGTTTTGATTTGTATTTCCCTGATGGCAAGTGATATGGAACATTTTCTCCTGTGCATGTTGGCCATGTATATGTCTTCCTTTGTGAGATTTCTGTTTATGTCTTTTGCCCATTTCATGATTGGATTGTTTGTTTCTTTGTTGTTGAGTTTAATAAGTTCTTTATAGATCTTGGATACTAGCCTTTTATCTGATAGGTCCTTAGCAAATATCTTCTCCCATTCTGTAGGTTGTCTTTTAGTTCTGTTGACTGTTTCTTTTCCTGTGCAAAAACTTCTTATCTTGGTAAAGTCCCAATAGTTCATTTTTGCTTTTGTTTCTGTTGCCTTCATGGATGAATCTTGAAGTTACTGTGGCCAAGTTCAAAAAGGGTGTTGCCTGTGTTCTCCTCTAGGATTTTGATGGGTTCTTGTCTCACATTCAGATCTTTCATCCATTTTGAGTTTATCTTTGTGTACAGTGTAAGAGAATGGTCTAGTTTGATTCTTCGTGTGGATGTCCAATTTTCCCAGCACCATTTATTGAAGAGACTGTCTTTTTTCCAGTAGATAGTCTTTTCTGCTCTGTCGAATATTAATTGACCATTAAGTTGAGGGTCCACTTCTGGATTCTCTAGTCTGTTCCATTGATCTATGTGTCTGTTTTTGTGCCAGTACCACACTGTCTTGATGACCACAGCTTTGTAGTACAACCTGAAATCTGGCATTATGATGCCCCAAGCTATGTTTTTTTTTTTAATATTCCCCTGGCTATTCAGGGTCTTTTCTGATTCCACACAAATCTTAAGATAATTTGTTCCAACTCTCTGAAGAAAGTCCATGGTATTTTGATAGGGATTGCATTAAATGTGCAAATTGCCCTGGGTAGCATGGACATTTTCACAATATTTATTCTGCCAATCCATGAGCATGGAATATTTTTCCATCTCTTTGTGCCTTCCTCAATTTCTTTCAGAAGTGTTCTGTAGTTTTTAAGGTATAGATCCTTTACCTGTTTTGTTAGGTTTATTCCTAGGTTTCTTATGCTTTTGGGTGCAATTGTAAATGGGATTGATTCCTTAATTTTTCTTTCTCCAGTCTCATTGTTAATGCATAGGAATGCCACTGACTTCTGGATTTGATTTTGTATTCTGCCACATTGCCAAATTGCTGTAGGAGTTCTAGCAATCTTGGGGCAGGAGTCTTTTGGGTTTTCTACGTACAGTATCTTGTCATCTGCGAAGAAGGAGAGTTTGACTTCTTCTTTGCCAATTTGAATGCATTTATTTATTTATTTATTTATTTATTTATTTATTTATTTTTGTTGTCTGATTGCTGAGGCTAGGACTTCTTGTACTATGTTGAATAGCAGTGGTGGACATCCCTGTCTTGTTACTGATCTTAGGGGAAAGGCTCCCAGTGTTTCCCCTTGAGAATGATATTTGCTGTGGGCTTTTCATAGATGGCTTTGAAGATGCTGAGCAATGTTCCCTCTATCCCTACACTCTGAAGAGCTTTGATCAGAAATGGATGCTGTATTTTGTCAAATGCTTTCTCTGCATCTGTTGATTATGTGGTTCTTGTTTTTTCTCTTGTTGATATGATCACATTAATTTTTTTACAAGTGTTGAACCAGGTTTGCATCCCAGGGATAAATCCCACTTGGTCATGGTGAATAATCTTCTTAATGTACTGTTGGATCCTATTGGCTAGTATCTTGTTGAGAATGTTTGCATCCATGTTCATCAGGGATATTGGTCTATAATTCTCCTTTTCGGTGGGGTCTTTGTCTGGTTTTGGAAATCAGGTGATGCTGGACTCATAGAACGAGTTTGGAAGTATTCCATCTCTTTCTGTCTTTCCAAACAGCTTTAGTAGAATAGGTATGGTTTCTTCTTTAAACTTTTGATAAAATTCCCCTGGGAAGCCATCTGGCCCTGGACTTTTGTCTTGGGGTTTTTGATTACTGCTTCAATTTCTTCCCTAGTTATTGGCCTGTTCAGGTTTTCTATTTATTCATGTTCCAGTTTTGGTAGTTTATGGTTTTCAGAAATGCGTCCATTTCTTCTAGGTTGCCTAATTTATTGGCATATAGTTGCTCATAATATGTTTTTAAAATCGTTTGTATTTTGGTGTTGGTAGTGATCTCTCCTTTCTCATTCATGATTTTATTAATTTGTGTATTTTCTCTCTTCTTTTTAATAAGGCTGGCTAATGGTTTATCTACCTTATTAATTCTTTCAAGTAACCAACTCCTGGTTTTGTTGATATGTTCTACAATTCTTCTGATTTTGATTTCATTGAGTTCTGCTCAAATCTTTATTAATTCTCTTTTTCTGCTGGGTGTTGGTTTTATTTGCTGTTCTTTCTCTAGTTCCTTTAGGTGCAAGGTTAGCTTGTGTATTGGAGTTCTTTCCAGTTTTTTCAAGGATGGTTGTATTGCAATGTATTTCCCTCTCAGGACTGCTTTTGCTGTATCCCAAAGATTTTGAATGGTTGTATCTTCATTCTCATTAGTTTCCATGAATCTTTTAAATTCTTTTCTATTTTCCTGTTTGACTCTTTCATCATTTAGCAGGATGGTCTTTATCCTCCATGTGCTTGAATTTCTTCCAAATTTCTTCTTGTGATTGAGTTCTAGTTTCAAAGCATTATGGTCTGAAAATATGCTGGGAACAATCTTTTGGTATCGGTTAAGACCTAATATGTGACCCAGTATGTGGTCTATTCTGGAGAAAGCTCCATGTGCACTTGAGAAGAATATGTATTCAGTTGCTTTTGGATGTAAAGTTCTGTAAATATCTGTGGTATCCATCTGGTCCAGTGCACCATTTAAAGCTCTCATTTTTTTAGAGATGTTGTTCTTAGAAGATCTGTAATTTGTAGAAAGATACAGGTGCAGTGAAATGCTGGACACCTGCACCCCAATGTTTAAAGCAGCATGTCCACAATTGCCAAACTTTTGAAGGATCCTTAATGTCCATAAAATATGAATGGATAAAGAAGATGTGGTCTATGTATACAATGGAATATTACTCAGCCATTAGAAATGACAAATACCCACTATTTGCTTCAATGTGGATCGAACTGGAGGATATTATGCTGAGTGTAGTAAGTGAATCAGAGAATGACAAACTTTATATGGTCTCATCCATTCGGGGAATATAAAAATAATGAAAGGGAATAAAAGGGAAAGGAGAAAAAAATGAGTGAGAAATATCAGAGAGGGAGACAGAACATGAGAGACTCCTAACTCTGGGAAGTAACAAGGGGTGGTGGAAGGGGACAGGGGGTTGGGGTGATCTGGGTGACGGGCTCTGAGGGGGGCACTTGACGGGATGAGCACTGGGTGTTATGCTATATGTTGGCAAATTGAACTCCAATAAAAATATATATAATAAAAAATAAAGAAAAAAAGAAGACGTCTGATAGTGTAAACTTCCCCCTTAAGACACTTGAAAAAGAAGAACGAACTAAAAGCAAAACAAACAAACAAAAATAAATAAATATTAGAACAGAAGCAAATGAAGTAAAGAAAGGAATAGAGAACAGAAAAGTAATCAAACCAAAAGTGGGTTCATTTACAAGAACACCAAAATGACAAACCTTTAGCTAGACTGACTTAAAAAAAAAGGAGTTCAGACTCAAATAACTAAAATCAGAAATAAAAGCTAGGAAATTATTATCAGCTTTACAAAATTAGAAAATATAAGGACATCCTATGAACAGTTCTATGCCAACAACTTATATAGGTTAGATGAAATGAACAAATTCTTACTAAGAAACAAACTAGTAACTCAAGATAAATGGATAAACTGAATATACTTATAACAAATAGATTGGATTAGTAATAAACCTTGCCACAAGAAAACTCATGCCAAGATGGCTTCACCTTGAAGTGAATTATATCATTTAAGGAAGAATTAACATGAGTCCTTCACAAACTCTTCCAAAAAAAATAGGAGAGGAGGGAACATATTCAACAAGATCAGTGTTGTCCTAATATCAAAACTAGACAATGCTATCACTAGAACACTATAACCAAGATCTCTTATGTAAGCATACAAAAATCCTCAACAAAACACTACTAAATTGAATCCAATAGTCTATAAAAAGGGTTATATACCAAGGGCAAGTGGGATTGATCCAGGAATGCAACGTTGGTTCAAGATAGGAAAATCAATCAATGTACTACACCAAATTAAGGGAAGAAAGACATAATGCTCAGTAAGGATAGCTATTACATTTTTCCCAGTCTGCTATCAACTGCCTAGTCATACATTTAAATATAGCAGCTGCTTCAATTCTTACAATAAGTGATTTTAACATTATCCTTTCTTTCAGGCTGTACAGTACGCATTTGCAAGATTGCAGAACATATTTGGCTGTTCTCATCTCCATTGTCCTGAGAATACTACATGTGAAGAAATTTGAAGAAATCCGTCTGCCTAGGCAAGGTTTCTATTTTCAGGTGGCCAGTGGAACTCCTACACTTCTAAAAAAAAGTCATTGAAAAGGCATACTTATTTATTTTTATTTTTGATTTCTACATCAGACAAGTTGGACAAGGATTTTTACCTTAATTTGGTCTCCAACTCTAGATCTCACTCTGCCTGAAAATATATTGTCTCAAGATCCTTATGTGCTTGTTTATAGTACAGTCAATAGATTGAATTAGTATCTCAACCTCCTCTGGTGACCTCAGCCAGGGAGGATATTTCCTCAGGGATATGTGATCTGAATGAAACTCCAAGTTATTTCTACAGCTTTTAGCATCCTTCATGCTCCATTTTGTAATACTCAAGGGTTTGGAGGAGGAGTGCTTTACAACACAGTTTATAGACCAGGAATGTAGGCTGTTAATACATGAAGTTAAAGTGCAGGGAAAAGAACCATTCAGGTGAAGATGTGTTGCTCATAGACAGATTCTCCCAAATATTTATTTCTAAAGCAAAATCTGAATAAAAAACAGCTATAATTAATTCCTGAGAGAGCAAAGCCTTAGATAGAAAGCCTTGATGTTATCAGTATCATCTCTAAACGTGATGGTTCAAGAAGAAACTGTTTTCTTATTTTAAGGGTAGAATAAGAGGGGGGTATTAAGTGATAAAAATATTTTTATCTTTTTTTTTCTATAGCCATGGAACTAGGTGCTGAATATCAGAAGATTCTCCTTAGTACCTAAGGACTTTGGATTCCAAATTCAAATTCAATATTTTCTTTTTCTTTGACTTGAATTTCCAAGGCATTGGAGCTTTGAAAATACCATTGTCTAATCAGTGAGGACTTGAGAAATATACATGTACATACCATGAAATTTGTACAACGGTATATAATGGTCATTTCTTTTTCTTAAATACATTGAGCATTCTCCCTAACAACAGAGGCAACCATGGTAAGTTAACTAGAATTGCTGATTTTTAATCCAGTTTCTTACATTTTCATTTTCTCTCAAGGGATTTATAATTAAAATCATTGAAATATGGTTTTCTGATATTTTATCGGGAACCACTTTGAGATAATATAGGATGTTTTGGAGAAATATTTGTTCTCATCACTGCATTAGATATATCTATAATATATCAGGAATAATTTTCTCATTTTATGGATTCCTGAATCAATTGCTAGGTTTTTGAACCTGGAGACAGTGCAGCATGGCAGCAGATTGAAACTAGATGGTCACTGAAGGGTTTCTGTCAGTGATAGAGCATATGATGTGGTGGTTTGGATAGACAGAGATTGGCTTTTGTATGGTCACTCATATTCTTTAAGCAGTGCTCTGATTTTCATAATTTCTAGTGTAAGAGGTGGTGGTGGGGAATCTTTTCTAGTGATAGAAGGAGATATGAGAGGCAGCTGAAAAGACAGAAAGGGAAATTTGAGATGAAGCCAATATAGGGTGTATGACTTTCACTGTGGTCAAGATAGGTCAGCATGGGAGAGAAGAGAAGGACAACTTTTGGATTCAATTTCTTAAGAAAATCTTAAGCCCTAAAACTGAGAACCATAAAGAGAATGTGTTAATATATAAGATCTACATGAAAGAATATACTTCCTGCTGTGGTTGGGAAACTAAACTAAACTCCAGGCTAAGGGGCACTTGTTATTCTGACTCTGTTCAAGTTTCTTGGATTTTGTTCTAACTTAGGTAAGACCTTATTTCTGATATAGTGGATGTAGTGCCAACAATATAATGGAATTTTGCATTCTTAACTCAGACTTAGCCCTTTTTCTTACGGATTCAAGATAGATATTACTAAAGATAAGAGATGAAGGTTAATTCTCTTTGTCAACTTACAGTTGTTTTTCCTTGGAAACATTCATCTTAAGGGAAGCAAGATGGAGAAAAAAAATCATTGTATTGAGCATTAGAAGACTTTTTCCTGTGGTCTGTTTTCTTGGACTTTTTCTCTCTGGACCTCAGTGTCCTCATCTTTTAAGAGCAAAGTACTGGTGCATTTTTAACATATAACAATTTTAGTGTTCTATGCATCCTTGAACTCATTAACATCTGACTCTACATTTAATAGCTTAGCAAAATAACTGCCATGGATTTTATATGGTCACAGGTGGTGGCTTTCGGTACCAACCCACTTGTTCAAACTCCGACTTTCGTGGATTCTCAGAAGTAAACTGAATCTGTACTGGAGAGGCACTATCTCTGCCTCCTTTTTTTCTCTGCTGAAGAGCTAGAGACAGACATCCTGGGTTTAAAAAGTTGCCTCTTTTTAAAAAAAGCCATTATCACTTTCAGCAAGTCATTTATTATTTTTATTATTTTTCCTCCTTTTTTTTCTCTGCTGAAGGGCTAGAGACAGACATCTTGGGTTTAAAAAGTTGCCTCTTTTTAAAAAACCATTATAACTTTCAGCAAGTCATTTATTATTATTATTATTAATTAGAGTTCATTTTATTTAAAATATAGATAACGGTGTACCACGTCATTGCACTATTGTGAAGATTAAGTGAAATAATGCATGTGAAGTACTTAGTATAGTGCCTAGCACATGACCAACTCTCAAAAAACGAACTATTATTGTAGGAACTACATAGTATAAAAACAAATCTCTGCCTGCTATTAAGAATGGGGTAAAACAGAGCTACCTGCTATTAAGAATGGGGTAAAACAGAGCTATAATAAAAGTTTCTGTTTTGGAATATTTGAGTATATAGAATTTAAACAACAAAGATTTCTGTCCTTGGAAGAAGTTTGTCTGCTTCGGTCCTTACTTTCAATTGCAGTCTGAGGGTTCTTTTATGGAAGATCAGGGTCATCCTGCTATATCAACACTTTTCTGTAGTTCTCATTTACCGAAAGATGTGGGAATTAGAGGGTTTGAGTGGTAATATGTACACTATTGGTCTTTGGACGAGGACAAGAAAAGAAACATCCTGTGCTTGAGTCTGTCAATTAATAGAGGATATCAAACACATCAATTTTGACATAAGACCAAGTTGCTATGTTTGTATGTTAGTTTTTTTAAAATTTTTTATTGGAGTTCAATTTACCAACATATAGCATAACACCCAGTGCTCATCCCGCTAAGTGGCCCCCTCAGTGCCCATCAGCCAGTCACCCCAACCCCCCACCCACTTCCCCTTCCACTACCCCTGTTCATTTCCCAGAGTTAGGTGTCTCTCATGTTTTGTCACCCTCACTGATATTTTCACTCATTTTCTCTCCTTTCCCTTTATTCCCTTTCACTAATTTTTAATTTCCCCAAACGAATGAGACCATATACTGTTTGTCCTTTTCCAATTGACATATTTCACTCAGCATAACACCCTCCAGGTCCATCCACATCGAAGCAAATGGTGGGTATTTGTCATTTCTAATGGCTGAGTAATATTCCATTGTATACATATACCACATCTTCTTTATCCATTCATCTTTCAATGGACACCGAGGCTCGTTCCACAGTTTGGCTATTGTGGACATTGCTGCTATAAACATCGTGGTGCAGGTGTCCCGGTGTTTTACTGCCTCTGTATCCTTGGGGTAAATCCTTAGCCATGCAATTGCTGGGTCGTAGGGCAGCACTATTTTTAACTCTTTGAGGACCCTCCACACAGTTTTCCAGAGTGAAGAAAGGGGAAACCTCTTGCACTGTTGGTGGGAATATGAACTGTATGTTAGTTTCTATATGGTGTGGGACAGATGAAAATTATAATAGACAATCATTTAAAAATATACTCAATTTACTTCAAGATTGATAAGAAAGAAATAATAAATGAAATAGTGATAATTAATGAGTCAAATTTGGGGTTTTCTGTCTGATTTTGACCATGAAACTCCATTTTTAGCCTGGACCTTCAAGAAGCTATAAAAACATATTAGTCGATTTTTGGTTCTCCCAAAGGCCATCTCCTCTAGAGAAGAATTGGTAATTAGAAGTGTGCTCAATTTTCCTCTTAAGGGTTCTTGTCCCTGGAAGGATTCTCTGATGCATTGGGCTTCCAGAATGGAGATCACTATCTTGGGCCTTGGAACTCTAAGGCAAGCTTCTCAGTGAAGAATTTGTGGGATCATCTGGAAGAGGTATTCTTTCCATATTCCTCATTCTGTACCTTGCCCATGTGTAACAGGGACAGTTTATCTTACCCTTCACTGCCTTTGGCATTTAAGAATACATTGAGATACAGAGAATAAAGCAATCTGAGGTCCAGGAAAAAGTGGCAAAACTTAGCTTTGAATACTATATTTAAATACTATATTGAAGTTTAATTGAGTGTCCACTAAGAGAAGTTTTGAAGTACCTATTCCTTCAGAGTTTTAGAAAGAGAAGGAATCATCTGTGAGATTGTTAGAGTACTGTTAAAGGTCAGAGTTTTGGACTGTTTCATGATTTTATGGTTCCTTTTCTCTTTCTTTCATTTTTTTAAAGGCAAAGCATTCCTCCCTGGAGTTTTAATCACCTATACCACATAGATGGAGAATAAAAGAAATGTGACTGAATTTATTTTAATAGGTCTTACACAGAACCCCACAATGCAGAATATAGTATTTCTGGGATTTTTGATTCTGTACATGGTAACACTCTCAGGCAACCTGCTCATTGTGGTTACCATTACCACCAGCCAGGTTCTGAACTCCCCCATGTACTTCTTTCTGACTCATCTTTCCGTGATAGACACAATTTATTCTTCCTCTTCAGCTCCTAAGCTGATTGTGGACTCCCTTCATGAAAAGAAAGTTATCTCCTTTAATGGGTGTATGGCTCAAGTCTATGCAGAACACATTTTTGGTGCTACGGAGATCATCCTGCTGATAGTGATGGCCTATGATCGCTATGTGGCCATCTGCAAACCTCTTCACTATACTACTGTCATGAACCATAGGCTGTGCATTCTCCTGCTGGGCATGGCCTGGACTGGAGGATTTCTCCATGCAACCATTCAGATCCTCTTCACAGTCTGGCTGCCCTTCTGTGGACCCAATGTCATAGATCATTTCATGTGTGATTTGTACCCTTTGTTGAAACTTGTCTGCATGGACACTCATACCCTTGGTCTCTTTGTTGCTCTCAACAGTGGTTTCATCTGCCTTTTAAACTTCCTCCTATTGGTGGTGTCCTATGTGGTCATCCTGTACTCCCTAAAGAACTATAGCTTGGAGGGGAGGCGCAAAGCACTTTCCACCTGTGTCTCTCACATTACAGTGGTTGTTTTCTCCTTTGTGCCTTGCATATTTGTGTATCTGCGCCCAGTGACCACTTTGCCCATTGATAAAGCTGTTGCTGTCTTTTACACTATGGTGGTCCCAATGTTAAATCCCTTAATCTACACCCTCAGAAATGCTGAGGTAAAAAATGCTATGAGGAAGCTCTGGAGAAAAAACGTGACTTCAGATAATGAATAAACAGAATCTTTGAGCACCACACCTAGAAGTAATAGAGGTAATCTAGTGCAAGACTCTTGATCTACAGATGAAGACATCAACTCTAACAAGGAGTTGGAAAACATCAGCAGATAACCACTTAAGCACAGAACTACGGCTTGGACTGGAATCCAGACTTACTGTCTCTTATCCCATACTCTTGTCATCACAATTTACTGCTTTTTAATCCATAGATATTTACCTATTACTTGAAAATCTCAAATATCTTTAGAAGCTAGAACATATGAATCTAGAATATTGGATTGGTATTAAAATAATCTTATGTTTGTTTTTTTAAAAGATTTTAAAAAATCTATTCGTGATATACACAGAGAGGCAGAGACACAGGCAGAGGGAGAAGCAGGCTCCATGCAGGGAGCCTGAAGCGGGTGATCCGGATCTCCAGGATCACACCCTCGGCTGAAGGCGGCGCTAAACCGCTGAGAAGTCAATCAGAGAAGGACAAACATTATATGGTCTCATTCATTTGGGAAATATAAAAAATAGTGAAAGGGAATAAAGGGGAAAGGAGAGAAAATGAGTGGGAAATATCAGAGAGGGTGACAACATGAGAGACAGCTAACTCTGGGTAATGAACAAGGGGTAGTGGAAAGGGAGGTGGGCGTGGGGTTGGGGTGACTGGCTGATGGGCACTGAGGGGGCACTTGATGGGATGAACACATTATCCTATATGTTGGCAAATTGAACTCCAATAAAAAGAAATTAAAAAATAATCTTATGTAATAGTGAGATGTTGATTACTACTGATTATTGAGAATAACAGGGTTAATGATATTCCTTCATTTTGGGCTCTGGTATCAATATAACTTCTTTCTTTTGTGATTTTTTTTGCTTATTACATTTTGGTTGTACTGTAAAAAAAGATAGTATTTATCAAATGCCTATAAAGCCTATAGGTGTATTAGGTATTTTCCATATTGTAGCACTCAGGGCCCATATAGGAGACAGATAACACAGTAATTTGAAAAGGGGATGTTTACATACAATTGTTTGCTATATCAGAGCATTAACTGGAAATGGCTAATGATTACTCCAAAGAACACCCTGGGACTGAGAGATGAATATCAAAGAAAGGAACATGTTTAGAAGGTAGAATCCTTCCCCAAGGCAGGGATTCATCTTTTGGAGAAGGAGTAGTTGTTGCCCATTGGATGGTGAAGTTCACTAGCTTGTCTTGGGCCAGAACTAGTTCATGGTAGATGGAGAGAGACTGACAGGCAAAAAAGGGACTAGTAAGGTGGGAACATCCCACTGGGTCACTGGTTGTCTGAGGCAGGTAAACAGAGGACTGTGGCCTGGACTGACAAGCAGGAAACAACCCTCAAGGTTGCAGTTGGACCAAGGCTGGTGGAAAACACCCCAATTATGGTGCAGATCAACTGAACTGAGAACCTGATTTCTGGGTGCCTGTGAGATTCCCTGGAACCTGCCTGCATAAGTGCCACTGAAACTCATTGGGAAGTCATCCATGGAGGTGGCAGTGTCAATACCACTAGATGTCTTTCCGGCCTCTTCCCTCAAGTACACACTCTTGGAAATGATATAGAGCAAGCTGAGATAAGAAACATATCCGAGAAATCATTACCAGCCCATAGTCAATAAGCTTTTCCCCTATATTTTCTTCTATCAGTTTTATGACTTCAGGTCTTACATTAAGTCTTTAATCCATTTTGAGGTGATTTTTGTACCTGGTACAAGGATCCAATTTCATTCTTTTGCATGTAAATATCCAGTTTTCCTAATACGATTTATTGAAGAGACTATCCTTTCCTCCTGAGTAGTCTTTTTTTTTAAGATTTTTATTTATTTATTCATAAGAGACACAGAGAGAGGGAGAGAAGCAGAGACACAGGCATGTGTCTCCATGCAAGGAGCCCTGTGTGGGATTCGATCTCGGGACTCCAGGATCGCACCCTGGGCCGAAGGCAGGTGCAGGTGCTAAACTGCTGAGCCACCCAGGGATCCCTCTCCTGAATAGTCTTGATATCCTTGTCAAATATATATTTTTAAGGATTTTGTTTATTTATTTATTTGAGAGAGAGAGAGAGAGAGAGTGAGAGAACACAAGCAGGGGAAGTGGGGGAGGGAGAAGCAGACTCCCAACTGAGCAGGGACCCTGATGCAGGGTTTGATCCCAGGACCCTGGGATTATGACACAAGCTGAAGGCAGATGCTTAACTGACTGAGCTACCCAGGAACCCTGATAATCTTGTCAAATATTAATTGGCTATGTATGTAAGGGTTTATTTTTGGGCTCTCAATTCTATTCTATTTAAATAGGTATCTATTTTTATTCTAGTACCATAGTGGTTCCATTACTACAGTTTGAAATATAGTAGTTTGAAGTCAGGAAATGGAAGTGTGATGCTTTCAACTTTGTCTTCTTTCTCAGGGTTGCTTTGGCAATTTAAGGTTTTTGGTGGTTTCAGATGTATTTTAGGATTGTTTCATTTCTGTGGCAAATATCATTTGAATTTTGGTAGGCATTTTATTGAATCTATGGATGGCTTTGGGTAATGTAAACGTTTTATATTTTATTTATTTTTAAAAATATTTTATTTATTTATTCATGAGAGACACAGAAGGAGAGAGGCAGAGACACAGGCAGAGGGAGAAGCAGGCTCCATGCAGGGTACATGATGTGGGACTTGATCCCAGGACTCCAGGATTATGCTCTGGGTGGAAGGCAGTCACCCAACCACTGAGCCACCCAGGCATCCCTGTTAACGTTTTAACAATATTAATTTTTCCAATATATGAACATGGGATCTTTCCATTTGCTTGTGTCTTTTTCAATTTCTTCAATCAATGTCTTATAGTTTTAAGTGTAGAGATTTTTCATTTATTGATTACATTTATTCCTAAGTATTTTTTCTTTTTGATGCTATTGTAAATGGAATTATTTTCTTCATTTCCTTTTTGTTTTTTTTTAATAACAAATTTATTTTTTATTGGTGTTCAATTTGCCAACATACAGAATAACACCCAGTGCTCATCCCGTCAAGTGCCCCCCTCAGTGCTGGTCACCCATTCACCCCCACCCCCCACCCTCCTCCCCTTCCACCACCCCTAGTTCGTTCATTTCCTTTTTGTATAGTTTATTGTTAATGTAAAGAAATGCAAAGAATTTTTGTATGTATTCTGCATCTCTACTGAATTTATTCGTTTTAATAGTTTTTGTGTGTGTGGAGGTTAGGGTTTTCCACATATATGATTATGTCATTTACGTAGATATAATTTTTCCTTTTTCTTTCCAATTTGGATGTCTTATTTATTTTTCTTGTCTGATGGCTCTTGCTGGTACTTCAAGTACTATGCTGAATAGAAGTGGCATGGGCTTCCTTTCCTTGTACTGGATCTCAGAGGAAAAGCTATTAGTTTTCTCCCATTGATTATCATGTTAGCAGTGGGCTTTTTGTAAATGGTCTTTTTTTATGTGTTGAGGAAACTTCCTTCGAATTCTTTTGTTGAGAATTTTAATCATGAAAGGTGGTTGAACTTTATTAAATACATTCTGTCTCTATCGAGATGATTACATGATCATCTCATTCCTGCTACTCACTCCTGCTTATGAAATATTCCCAATCACTGGTCATCTGACCCTCCTTGAACACTCCTAAGCAGTCATGTTTTAAAAAAAATCTTCCTTTATATCAAGTCAAAGAGTATGCTTCTATAAATTTCACCATGTGTAATAGGAAATCTAGTCCTTTTTCCCTATGATTGCCCTTTTAAGTATATATAAAAATAGCTATCATGTGTACCCAAGTCTTTTCTTCTCTAGATTAAATATCTTCAGTTACTATAACCATTATTTACACATCATGATTTTTGATCCTTCATGATACTGTCACATTATTGACTTATTAAACATGTCTAGCAAATAGAAAAATAAAAATAAAAAAATAAAAAATCAATATCAAATTTATTTGCATATTTTAAACTCAAATCTAGCATCATGGGGCTAATCCCCCTTGGTCATGGCGCATGGTCTTGAATGCCTTGAATTCAGTTTTGCTGAGGTTTAATTTTTGATCAATAAAATTTATGAGTCTTTGCATGTCTGAAAATGAATTTTATTCTCATATTTATATCCTATGTTGCATGAAACAGAATTACTGGTTACAGCTTTTTTCCTTGAGAACATAAAAGATTTTTTCATTAGCTCCTAATTTCTACTTTTGCTAACAAAAATTCTGATGCCAATCTGATTTTTAAAATTTCTTTCATAGCCTGTTTTTATTTTATATATTTGGTATCCTACTGAATTTCTAATAATAGACAAATTGACATTTCTATAGTTTGATTTTTGGATTTTTTTTGCTTTTTTTCTTTCTAAAAATGTCAAAATTGCTATTTGATAGACCACCCATAGTTGACAAATCACACTTTCCATAACTGATATCTGATACTTTTATGGCTTTAATTGCCATCTATATACTCAAGGTTCCTACACTACCAGAGTGTAGGGCTCCAAACTTTCACATCCCAATCATCACTGCAACCTCTAACTACTCTCCTTTGCTAGTCTTATCCCCTTCAATCCATTTCCCACCCTGTAGCCAGAGTTATCATTCTGAAACTCAAATCTAACTGTACCACTCTCTGATTAAAAACAAACTTTCAATGTTTTTGAATTGGTTAGCCATATTGAATTGACTAGGTTTCCTCCATATTCTTTGTTACCTCCTGGCCTTTTTTATGTATTCCATTTTCCAGGACACTCTGCCAATTGACTTATTTCCACCACTGGGTTCTGCTTGTTATGTTTTTTCATCTAGGAATCTTCTGATCCTATATGTCTCTCCAATGTAGCTTCATAGCACCTCGTGACTCCACTCTCTTACCATTTGTAACACTTGTAAAACTTCCTCCTGGGATTCTTTCAATGGAATCTTCACAAGGTCTGTGAAGGGAAAATCTGGTTCTCTTTTTATTCACCACTGAAGCCCCAGCAGCTATCAACATGCCTGATACATTTCTTGGGCTCAAAAATATTTGTTGATAAATTAAGGAAGGACAAAAGGAACGGATGGTATATGTTTATCCTGAGACTTGTGTTTAGAAAGAGCCACATATTTTAATAAAGATGTGGTACCAAAAACTAAACTGATTGGGACACCTGGGTCGCTCATGGTTGAGCATCTGTCTTTGTTTTTTTTTTTTAATAAAATAATTTTTATTGGTGTTCAATTTACCAACATACAGAATAACACCCAGTGCTCATCCCGTCAAGTGTCCCCCTCAGTGCCCGTCACCCACTCACCCCCCCCCCCCCCGCCCTCCTCCCCTTCCACCACCCCTAGTTTGTTTCCCAGAGTTAGGAGTCTTTATGTTCTATCTCCCTTTCTGATATTTCCCACACATTTCTTCTCCCTTCCCTTTTATTCCCTTTCACTATTATTTATATTCCCCAAATGAATGAGAACAGCATCTGTCTTTGGCTCAGGTTTTGATCCCGAGGTTCTGGGATCGCATCCTCCAGGGGGCTCCCCGCTGGGAGCCCGCTTCTCCCTCTGCCTGTGTCTGTGCCTCTCTCTGTGTCTCTCATGAATAAATAAATAAAATATTTAAGAAAGTAAGCTGATTAACAAAAAATCATAACATAAGCAGGTCACATTCATAAGATACTAAAATGTCACCGAAGGTGGGAGAATACCAAGGTAAACTCTGCTTATATATTGAGAATTATAGTTTAAATTTATTTTCCATCCTTAGTATAAGCAGGAATAAAAACAAATTGTAGTTCCCCTGAGAGCCTAACCAGAATTCTCCTTAGAATTGAATCAGATAAAAGTGGGAAAGAATTCCCTAGCTTCCAGTACTACTTTCTTGCTCTTTATTTTTGAATTTTTCATCTCCTTTATACTTTTCATTCATTCATTCATTCATTCATTCATTCATTCACTCAATATTTATTGTGCACCAGACATCATGCTACCTCGTAGAGACTATTGTTACATAGTAGGCAAGTACTTTAGAGAAAATGACTGTATATTTAATAAATAGAATTTTCTGTCTGAAATAAAAATATTCTTTGAGTCATTACTGTTTCTGATATGGTAACAGTGTAATATGACTGATATGAGCAATAAAAAATGGTTCTGAAGCCTACAAGGGAACTTGGAAACCTGGCCTAATCTTCACTTATCCCTTCAGAGGTTAAATGGCTAATGCTTTTATAGCCCTAAACAGTTACATGCCATAATGTTATAGGCAACATGTACAATCAATTGTGATATGTGAAAACAAGCAGTTATTCCTGAAAAACTATTAGGCTTTTTTGTTGTAGATAATGAACTAGTATATTTGCCTGGCATTTAACAGCATTTAAGAACATGATCTGGGAAATCAGTCAGTTCTGATTATTACTGGCTTTCCAGTGTATTGGTATCTTTCCTTTTCTCTGTTTCCTCACACGTTTCCCCTTTCTATCAGTTTCTATAATCAGTGATGATAGCAGGGCCTACCTCCTTGGATTTTTATAGAGATTATTACTTGATAACAATAAATTCTATTATTTCTTTAAGTTGTTATTAGAAGGAAAGCCTATGAATCCATATATATGGTTGAAGCTAGTAAAACTAAACCCCAATTTGGTAGAGTTTTCTGAATATGCAAAGTGGTCCTGGGTTATATTTTCTCTTTTCTTACATCCATTGCTGCTACTCTCAATACAGAATTTATGATTCATAGTGGTTAATTTATTTCTCCCTCCCTTAGGCATTCCTTGTGGAAATCATCCAAAATGTCATTTTGGCCTTTGTTTCCATTGAATCAATGTTGAGCCCCAGGCACGTTTATTTGTCACCTGAAATAGCTTTCTTACTACACAATTTCCTAATAGCATTTTTCATTTGGGCATTTCTCAAGGTATAGATTAAGGGGTTTAACATGGGAGTTATAATAGTGTAGAACACTGCAACTGCTTTATCAATGGATAATGTAGCTGCGGGTCTCATGTACACAAATATGCAGGGCACAAAGAATAGGACGACCACTGTGATGTGGGAGACACAGGTGGAGAGGGCTTTGCGCTTTGCCTCCAAGTTGTGATTCCGGAGGGAGCGTAGAATGACCACATAGGAGACCATTAAGAGGAGGAAGTTTAGCAGACAGATGAATCCACTGTTGGCAGCAACGAAGAGCCCTAAAGTGTGGGTATCAGTGCAGGCAAGATTGAGCAAAGGATTCAGATCACACATAAAATGATCTATGACATTTGGACCACAAAAGGGTAATTGGAAAATGAAGAGGATCTGTATAGTTGCATGAAGAAAGCCTCCAACCCACACCACTCCCATTAACAGGCCACACACTCGCCGATTCATGATGGTTGTGTAGTGCAGTGGCTTGCAGATAGCCACATAACGGTCATAGGCCATCACAGTAAGCAGGATGCCTTCAGCACCTCCAAAAAAATGTTCCCCAAATATTTGGGTCATGCATCCATTGTACAGGGTAGTCTTCTTTTCATGGAGCGAATCTATGATCAGTTTGGGAGTATTGACAGAGGAGTAGCAGGCATCAATAAAGGAGAGATAGGCCAGGAAAAAGTACATGGGGGATCCCAACAATGGGCTGGCAGTGATGGTGATCACAATGAGCATATTACCTACCACAGTGATGGTGTAGATGACAAAAAACACAACAAATACAATTTTCTGCATCTTTGGATTCTCTGTAAGCCCCAGTAGAACAAACTCTGTCACATTGTTCCTAATCTCCATGTGCTTCACCTGATAGTTAATTATATTGCCTGAAAAGAAAATAATTTTTATTAATGCAACCTTGAATTTCCTGAACTCACCATTCTAATATGTAATACATTCTTGGATTCTATTGAACTGTGAATTCTTTTGAGGTTGTGTGTATGTTGGAAATAAAGATTCTGAGTGCTTGAAAATTATTCAGATTGCCTCTCAGTTGAAGTTTGTTAAGATTATGGGCATATGGAACTTTTGGAAACACACAGGCAGGAGACTACATGTGCACAATAAGTCATCCCAGATGACCAAGAGTCTAAATTGAAGTAGTAGATTGTACACACCACGGTAGCCAAACCTGAGGTGTGGTGGTAGATGGATGTCTCCAAATACAGAACCTCAGACTTTTCTCTTTAATTTCTTGGAAATGGAGAACCATGGAAGGTAACTAAGAACATGATTGGGGGATAAAGAAGACTGTGAAGGGAGGAATCTTGGATTTTATTCTTGTAAAGATCTTTGTGTGCTTTGCCTGAAATGATTTGAGGTTCATTTAGGGGGTGGAAGGAAGACACAGGAATCCCAGTGGCAGACTATTCATAGTAGTTGAATAAAGAGTAACAGGGCAATGGTGATGGGAATGTATTGGATGGATACAAGAGCTACTTTCATGTAATCATAATGCATGTTTCCTAAGTCCAATGACTTTAGAATAGCTAGAAATATATACTTTTGAACAATTGATTGCTGTGTGCATGGTATGTAGCAAGTACTTTGTATACATGGTCCTTTTTCATATGATGACCTGTGTGGTTGGTATTAATATCGTTCATTTTGCAGATGAGGAAACAATCTCAGAGATAAATGTTAATAATTATAACAATGATGGTAATATTAACCAAAGCTAACTGAACACTTAGTGTGCTTTAAGTGTTTTTGCAGATATTTGGTTAGGTAAGCCTCACTACAAACCTACAGGATCGCTCATTTTAATCCCTATTTTACACATTAGGGAATAGAAGCATAGAGAAGAAGTTAAGAATCTTGCCCAATGACTGAGTAGCTAATAAAGGCTGGAGCAAAGAAAGGTCAGGTTATACTTATGGTTATACTTGTTAATTGTTGGCCCTCCAAATTTTTAATCCATGCCCTATATTGTTACTTTACAAGAAACAACAAGTTGAATTAGTCATCTCTTTTTGATATAACCATGATACTTGTAATTACTTTAATAGAATTTTAGAGGCAAGCTTATGTGCAGCAGTTTCATTAGCAGACACACAGCACACACAATGGCATATTGGAACTCACAAATCTTAAAATGTGTTACCCTTTCATTGAACAACCCTTTTTTTTCTTGATCTCTCCTCGAGTACTAAGTCTTTCTTACCGTATCCTCTAAAGAATGGGCTGCCACACTCTTCTGCAAAATATAAAAACCAATTATCCCCATGGTTAATTGTATTGGTTTGAAAATCAGAAAGACCAGAGTAGAATCCTTGTTCTTCCATTTGTAATTTCTTTTATCTGGGGTGCATTACCTTAGTACCTTACACCCTTGTTTCCTCATCTATAAAGCAAGAATAATAATATCCACCTTACAGGTTATCCTAATTATTTGAAACATTGACCACACTGTTTGGGACACACAAAGGACTTTCATTTAATTTTATGACTGTGATTGCCCCTACTAGATAGGAAGTATTGACAGTTTGGGTAATAATACCACAGAAATATTTAACTATGCAATGAGTTTAGGAAGGATCACCACCAATTTTACAAAGAAACAATAGAGACTTGTGTCATGCATAGAAGTTAATCCCAGGAACTGTTCTCCATGCTTGTGCTTGGACAAACAGCTGGTGATCTTTTTCATTTAATTTTCATATTTGTGGGTTTGTAATGCAATAAAAATGTGTTTTCATTCTTATGATTTTTCTTCATTATTAGGAGGTGTCTTATGGTCAAAGCATGGTGCCTAGTGTCAGAAAGCAGGGTCCTACCATTTTCTTAATGAGCCCCCAATTTTTTAAGTGTCAAATTAGCTAATAATATTCATAAATCATCTTTTGAAGCATTGGATAAGGATAAATTATTCTATTAGTATGTTTGGAAAGTGTCAAAAAATAATGTGTACTATATGTGGGAAGTACTTTAATAAAGTATCAACACTATTGAAAAACTTACCTTAGCTGTCTTGGATGATCTTAGTGATGTTTGGGGGTATTCAGCAACAGTCTCATCTTCAAACTGACATCTACTTGTAATAAGTAATTTTCAATATGAAAAATATGTCACACTTGGGAAGGGCCTATTCAGATAATTCACTATCAATTCAACAGTTATTAAGAAACTGTATACAGGGGATCCCTGGGTGGCTCAGCAGTTTAGTTCCTGCCTTTGGTCCAGGGCGCGATCCTGGAGTCCCGGGATCAAGTCCCACGTCGGGCTCCCGGCATGGAGCCTGCTTCTCCCTCTGCCTGTGTCTCTGCCTCTCTCTCTCTATGTCTATCATAAATAAATAAATAAATCTTTTAAAAAAAGAAACTGTATACATTAGATATGTGCAATTTTGGGTAGTATATCATTATTCCTCAATGAGTCTACTAAAATAAAAGAGTACTCTTATGAGTCCAAAATCTTTCCATTGAGCCTAACACCTCAAAACTTTTTCACAGAAAATCTATTTGAAATATGTTTTCTGGTTTTGAATTTAGAATGGATTCACTCGAAACACTACAGAGAAATAATCTATTTATGGCTTTGGTCCTGTGGAGCAAGAGGCAGACAGTGTGGAGAAATTACATTCAGGTGGTTCATTCTGCTCATGATGAATCTTGCTCTGGAGAGGTGAACAGAAACATTTTAACTTTTCCCTGTAAGGATATTTAAAGAGGTTTGCATCAAGGTTCAGGGACCTTGTCTTGGAGCTCTTGTTTCCTCTCCCAGGAATTAATTATCTCCTTTGATGGAAAGGCTTTGTCTTAGAAACAGTATTCTAAGGAGACGTATTGACAAACACTCATTCTTAGGTGGAGAATTGTATTTCCTACACTTGGAACCTAAGCCTGTGAGTCTCCTTCCCCTCTGTGTCCTGGGTTGTTCAGAAAACTGAATGCCAGGGCACTCGAATGGCTCAGGGATTGAGCATCTGCCTTTGGCTCAGGTCATGATCCTGGGACCCTTGGATGAAGAGTCTTGCATCAGGCTCCCTGCAGGGAGCCTACTTCTCCCTCTGCCTATGTCTCTGCCTCTCTCTATGTGCCTCTCATGAATAAATAAATAAAATTACAAAGAGAGAAAGAAAGCCAGATTCCATGTAAATAGAAGGATGCCATAATTCCAGTGGATCTGTGATGTAGTTCCCCTGTAGGCTCACATCACAGAGGAGTTTCTCCTTAATAATCAATATTAAATCTTTTTAGGAACCCACTAATGATTCCTTAAGAGCTAGAGCAGTGAGGGCATAAGCAAATGGACAGCCATTTTAAAGTTCTTGGACCTCTTTTTCTTTGGCTTATTGAAATATCATGAACAAATAAAGTTGTGTGAATTTAAGATGTATAACTTGATATGTTAACATAAGTATACATTGTGAAGTAATCACCACAACCAAGCTATTTAACATTTCATCACTCAGGAAAAAGAGAGAACTTTTCCTCTAAGGTCAGAAACATGACAGGGATGCCCACTCACCACTGTTGTTCAATATAATACTAGAAGTCCTAGCCCCAGCAATCAGAAATCAAAAAGAAACAAAAGGCATTCAAATTGATAAAGAAGGAGCCAAACTCTCTCCCTTCACAGATGACATGATACTTTTTGTGGAAAACTCAAAGACTCCACCCCAAAATTACTAAAACTCATACCACAATTCAGCAAAGTGGCTGGATATAAAAATCAATGCACAGAAATAAGTTGCATTTCTATACACTAACAATGAGACAGAAGAAAGAGAAATTAAGGAATCAATCCCATTTATAACTGCACCGAAATCATAAGATATGTAGGAATAAACCTAACCAAAGAAGTAAAGGATCTGTACTCTAAAAACTATAGAACACTTATGAAAGAAAAAGAAGAAGACACAAAGGAATAGAGAAACCTTCCATGCTCATGGATTGGAAGAATAGTTAATGTTAAAATGTCTATGCTACCCAGAGCAATCTATGCATTCAATGCAATCCCTATCAGAATACCATTGACATTTTTCACAAAACTGGAAAAAGTAATCCTAAAATTTGTATGGAATCAAAAAAGACCCTGAGGTCCCTGAGCCAGAGGAATCTTGAAGAAGAAAACTAAAACTGGTGCATCTCAATGTCAGACTTCAAGCCATATTACAAAGCTGTGATCATCAAGACCGTATGTACTGGCACAAAAATAGGCACTTATGTCAGTGGAACAGAATAGAGAACCCAGAAATGGACTCTCAACTCTATGGTCATCTCATCTTTGACAAAGCAGGAAAGAGTATCCAATGGAGAAAAGACAGTCTTTTCAACAAGTGGTGTTTGGATAATTGGACAGTCACATGTAGAATGAAACCAGACAAAAATGAATTGAAAATGGATGAAAGATCTACATGTGAGACAAGAATCCATCAAAATTGTAGAGGAAAACAGAGGTGGCAACCTCTTTGATCTCAGCTGCAGGAACTTCTTGCTAGACACATCTCCAAAAACAATGGAAACAAAACCAAAAAACTATTTGGACTTCATCAAGCTAAAAAGCTTCTGCACAATAAAGGAAACACTCAACAAATCTAAAGGCAACTTATAGAATGGGAGAAGATATTTGCAAATGACATATCACATAAAGGAAAACCTTTTTTAGTATCCAAAACCTATAAAGAAATACTTAGATAATAATACACTTATACTTGGTGACTTCAATCTAGCTCTTTCTATACTCGATAGGTCTTCTAAGCAAAACATCTCCAAAGAAACGAGGGCTTTAAATGATACACTGGACCAGATGGATTTCACAGATATCTACAGAACTTTACATCCAAACTCAACTGAATACACATTCTTCTCAAGCGCACATGGAACTTTCTCCAGAATAGACCACATATTGGGTCACAAATCGGGTCTGAACCGATACCAAAAGATTGGGATTGTCCCCTGCATATTCTCGGACCATAATGCCTTGAAATTAGAACTAAATCACAACAAGAAGTTTGGAAGGACCTTAAACACATGGAGGTTAAGGACCATCCTGCTAAAAGATAAAAGGGTCAACCAGGAAATTAAGGAAGAATTAAAAAGATTCATGGAAACTAATGAGAATGAAGATACAACCGTTCAAAATCTTTGGGATGCAGCAAAAGCAGTCCTAAGGGGGAAATACATCGCAATACAAGCATCCATTCAAAAACTGGAAAGAACTCAAATACAAAAGCTAACCTTACACATAAAGGAGCTAGAGAAAAAACAGCAAATAGATCCTACACCCAAGAGAAGAAGGGAGTTAATAAAGATGCGAGCAGAACTCAACGAAATCGAGACAAGAAGAACTGTGAAACAGATCAACAGAACCAGGAGTTGGTTCTTTGAAAGAATTAATAAGATAGATAAACCATTAGCCAGCCTTATTAAAAAGAAGAGAGAGAAGACTCAAATTAATAAAATCATGAATGAGAAAGGAGAGATCACTACCAACACCAAGGAAATACAAACGATTTTAAAACCATATTATGAACAGCTATACGCCAATAAATTAGGCAATCTAGAAGAAATGGACGCATTCCTGGAAAGCCACAAACTACCAAAACTGGAACAGGAAGAAATAGAAAACCTGAACAGGCCAATAACCAGGGAGGAAATTGAAGCAGTCATCAAAAACCTCCCAAGACACAAGAGTCCAGGGCCAGATGGCTTCCCAGGAGAATTTTATCAAACGTTTAAAGAAGAAATCATACCTATTCTCCTAAAGCTGTTTGGAAAGATAGAAAGAGATGGAGTACTTCCAAATTCGTTCTATGAAGCCAGCATCACCTTAATTCCAAAGCCAGACAAAGACCCCGCCAAAAAGGAGAATTACAGACCAATATCCCTGATGAACATGGATGCAAAAATTCTCAACAAGATACCGGCCAATAGGATCCAACAGTACATTAAGAAAATTATTCACCATGACCAAGTAGGATTTATCCCTGGGACACAAGGCTGGTTCAACACCCGTAAAACAATCAATGTGATTCATCATATCAGCAAGAGAAAAACCAAGAACCATATGATCCTCTCATTAGATGCAGAGAAAGCATTTGACAAAATACAGCATCCATTCCTGATCAAAACTCTTCAGAGTGTAGGGATAGAGGGAACATTCCTCGACATCTTAAAAGCCATCTATGAAAAGCCCACAGCAAATATCATTCTCTTTTTTTTTTATTTTTTTTTATTGGTGTTCAATTTACTAACATACAGAATAACACCCAGTGCCCGTCACCCATTCACTCCCACCCCCCGCCCTCCTCCCCTTCTACCACCCCTAGTTCGTTTCCCAGAGTTAGCAGTCTTTACGTTCTGTCTCCCTTTCTGATATTTCCCACATTTTTCTTCCCCCTTCCCTAATATTCCCTTTCACTATTATTTATATTCCCCAAATGAATGAGAACATATAATGTTTGTCCTTCTCCGACTGACTTACTTCACTCAGCATAATACCCTCCAGTTCCATCCACGTTGAAGCAAATGGTGGGTATTTGTCATTTCTAATAGCTGAGTAATATTCCATTGTATACATAAACCACATCTTCTTTATCCATTCATCTTTCGTTGGACACCGAGGCTCCTTCCACAGTTTGGCTATCGTGGCCATTGCTGCTAGAAACATCGGGGTGCAGGTGTCCCGGCGTTTCATTGCATTTGTATCTTTGGGGTAAATCCCCAACAGTGCAATTGCTGGGTCGTAGGGCAATATATTTTTAACTGTTTGAGGAACCTCCACACAGTTTTCCAGAGTGGCTGCACCAGTTCACATTCCCACCAACAGTGTAAGAGGGTTCCCTTTTCTCCGCATCCTCTCCAACATTTGTTGTTTCCTGCCTTGTTAATTTTCCCCATTCTCACTGGTGTGAGGTGGTATCTCATTGTAGTTTTGATTTGTATTTCCCTGATGGCAAGTGATGCAGAGCATTTTCTCATATGCATGTTGGCCATGTCTATGTCTTCGTCTGTGAGATTTCTGTTCATGTCTTTTGCCCATTTCATGATTGGATTGTTTGTTTCTTTGGTGTTGAGTTTAATAAGTTCTTTATAGATCTTGGAAACTAGCCCTTTATCTGATATGTCATTTGCAAATATCTTCTCCCATTCTGTAGGTTGTCTTTGAGTTTTGTTGACTGTATCCTTTGCTGTGCAAAAGCTTCTTATCTTGATGAAGCCAGCATCACCTTAATTCCAAAGCCAGACAAAGACCCCGCCAAAAAGGAGAATTACAGACCAATATCCCTGATGAACATGGATGCAAAAATTCTCAACAAGATACTGGCCAATAGGATCCAATAGTACATTAAGAAAATTATTCACCATGACCAAGTAGGATTTATCCCTGGGACACAAGGCTGGTTCAACACCCGTAAAACAATCAATGTGATTCATCATATCAGCAAGAGAAAAACCAAGAACCATATGATCCTCTCATTGGATGCAGAGAAAGCATTTGACAAAATACAGCATCCATTCCTGATCAAAACTCTTCAGAGTGTAGGGATAGAGGGAACATTCCTCGACATCTTAAAAGCCATCTATGAAAAGCCCACAGCAAATATCATTCTCAATGGGGAAGCACTGGGAGCCTTTCCCCTAAGATCAGGAACAAGACAGGGATGTCCACTCTCACCACTGCTATTCAACATAGTACTGGAAGTCCTAGCCTCAGCAATCAGACAACAAAAAGACATTAAAGGCATTCAAATTGGCAAAGAAGAAGTCAAACTCTCCCTCTTCGCCGATGACATGATACTCTACATAGAAAACCCAAAAGTCTCCACCCCAAGATTGCTAGAACTCATACAGCAATTCGGTAGCGTGGTAGGATAAAAAATCAATGCCCAGAAGTCAGTGGCATTTCTATACACTAACAATGAGACTGAAGAAAGAGAAATTAAGGAGTCAATCCCATTTACAATTGCACCCAAAAGCATAAGATACCTAGGAATAAACCTCACCAAAGATGTAAAGGATCTATACCCTCAAAACTATAGAACACTTCTGAAAGAAATTGAGGAAGACACAAAGAGATGGAAAAATATTCCATGCTCATGGATTGGCAGAATTAATATTGTGAAAATGTCAATGTTACCAGGGCAATATACACGTTTAATGCAATCCCTATCAAAATACCATGGACTTTCTTCAGAGAGTTAGAATAAATTATTTTAAGATTTGTGTGGAATCAGAAAAGACCCCGAATAGCCAGGGGAATTTTAAAAAAGAAAACCATATCTGGGGGCATCACAATGCCAGATTTCAGGTTGTACTACAAAGCTGTGGTCATCAAGACAGTGTGGTACTGGCACAAAAACAGACACATAGATCAGTGGAACAGAATAGAGAATCCAGAAGTGGACCCTGAACTTTATGGTCAACTAATATTCGATAAAGGAGGAAAGACTATCCATTGGAAGAAAGACAGTCTCTTCAATAAATGGTGCTGGGAAAATTGGACATCCATATGCAGAAGAATGAAACTAGACCACTCTCTTTCACCATACACAAAGATAAACTCAAAATGGATGAAAGATCTAAATGTGAGACAAGATTCCATCAAAATCCTAGAGAAGAACACAGGCAACACCCTTTTTGAACTCGGCCATAGTAACTTCTTGCAAGATACATCCACGAAGGCAAAAGAAACAAAAGAAGATGTGGTTTATGTATACAATGGAATATTACTCAGCTATTAAAAATGACAAATACCCACCATTTGCTTCAACGTGGATGGAACTGGAGGGTATTATGCTGAGTGAAGTAAGTCAGTCGGAGAAGGACAAACATTATATGTTCTCATTCATTTGGGGAATATAAATAATAGTGAAAGGGAAAATAAGGGAAGGGAGAAGAAATGTGTGGGAAATATCAGAAAGGGAGACAGAACGTAAAGACTGCCAACTCTGGAAAACGAACTAGGGGTGGTAGAAGGGGAGGAGGGCGGGGGGTGGGAGTGAATGGGTGACGGGCACTGGGTGTTATTCTGTATGTTAGTAAATTGAACACCAATAAAAAAAAAAGTATAAAAAAAAAATAAACCACATCTTCTTTATCCATTCATCTTTCGATGGACACCGAGGCTCCTTTCACAGTTTGGCTATCGTGGCCATTGCTGCTAGAAACATCGGGGTGCAGGTGTCCCGGCGTTTCATTGCATTTGTATCTTTGGGGTAAATCCCCAACAGTGCAATTGCTGGGTCGTAGGGCAATATATTTTTAACTGTTTGAGGAACCTCCACACAGTTTTCCAGAGTGGCTGCACCAGTTCACATTCCCACCAACAGTGTATGAGGGTTCCCTTTTCTCCGCATCCTCTCCAACATTTGTTGTTTCCTGCCTTGTTAATTTTCCCCCTTCTCACTGGTGTGAGGTGGTATCTCATTGTAGTTTTGATTTGTATTTCCCTGATGGCAAGTGATGCAGAGCATTTTCTCATATGCATGTTGGCCATGTCTATGTCTTCGTCTGTGAGATTTCTGTTCATGTCTTTTGCCCATTTCATGATTGGATTGTTTGTTTCTTTGGTGTTGAGTTTAATAAGTTCTTTATAGATCTTGGAAACTAGCCCTTTATCTGATATGTCATTTGCAAATATCTTCTCCCATTCTGTAGGTTGTCTTTGAGTTTTGTTGACTGTATCCTTAGCTGTGCAAAAGCTTCTTATCTTGATGAAGTCCCAATAGTTCATTTTTGCTTTTGTTTCTTTTGCCTTCGTGGATGTATCTTGCAAGAAGTTACTATGGCCTAGTTCAAAAAGTGTGTTGCCTGTGTTCTTCTCTAGGATTTTGATGGAATCTTGTCTCACATTTAGATTTTTCATCCATTTTGAGTTATCTTTGTGTATGGTGAAAGAGAGTGGTCTAGTTTCATTCTTCTGCATGTGGATGTCCAATTTTCCCAGCACCATTTATTGAAGAGACTGTCTTTCTTCCAATGGATAGTCTTTCCTCCTTTATCGAATATTAGTTGACCATAAAGTTCAGGGTCCACTTCTGGATTCTCTATTCTGTTCCACTGATCTATGTGTCTGTTTTTGTGCCAGTACCACGCTGTCTTGATGACCACAGCTTTGTAGTACAACCTGAAATCTGGCATTGTGATGCCCCCAGATATGGTTTTCTTTTTTAAAATTCCCCTGGCTATTCGGGGTCTTTTCTGATTCCACACAAATCTTAAAATAATTTGTTCTAACTCTCTGAAGAAAGTCCATGGTATTTTGATAGGGATTGCATTAAACGTGTATATTGCCCTGGGTAACATTGACATTTTCACAATATTAATTCTGCCAATCCATGAGCATGGAATATTTTTCCATCTCTTTGTGTCTTCCTCAATTTCTTTCAGAAGTGTTCTATAGTTTTTAGGGTATAGATCCTTTACATCTTTGGTGAGGTTTATTCCTAGGTATCTTATGCTTTTGGGTGCAATTGTAAATGGGATTGACTCCTTAATTTCTCTTTCTTCAGTCTCATTGTTAGTGTATAGAAATGCCACTGACTTCTGGGCATTGATTTTGTATCCTGCCACGCTACCGAATTGCTGTATGAGTTCTAGCAATCTTGGGGTGGAGACTTTTGGGTTTTCTATGTAGAGTATCATGTCATCGGCGAAGAGGGAGAGTTTGACTTCTTCTTTGCCAATTTGAATGCCTTAATGTCTTTTTGTTGTCTGATTGCTGAGGCTAGGACTTCCAGTACTATGTTGAACAGCAGTGGTGAGAGTGGACATCCGTGTCTTGTTCGTGATCTTAGGGGAAAGGCTCCCAGTGCTTCCCCATTGAGAATGATATTTGCTGTGGGCTTTTCATAGAAAGCATTTGACAAAATACAGCATCCATTCCTGATCAAAACTCTTCAGAGTGTAGGGACAGAGGGAACATTCCTCAACATCTTAAAAGCCATCGGTGAATAATTTTCTTAATGTATTGTTGGATCCTATTGGCTAGTATCTTGTTGAGAATTTTTGCATCTATGTTCATCAGGGATATTGGTCTGTAATTCTCCTTTTTGGTGGGTTCTTTGTCTGGTTTTGGAATTAAGGTAATGCTGGCCTCATAGAACGAATTTGGAAGTACTCCGTCTCTTTCTATCTTTCCAAACAGCTTTAGGAGAATAGGTATGGTTTCTTCTTTAAACGTTTGATAGAATTCCCCTGGGAAGCATCTGGCCCTGGACTCTTGTGTCTTGGGAGGTTTTTGATGACTGCTTCAATTTCCTCCCTGGTTATTGGCCTGTTCAGGTTTTCTATTTCTTCCTGTTCCAGTTTTGGTAGTTTGTGGCTTTCCAGGAATGCGTCCATTTATTCTAGATTGCCTAATTTATTGTCGTATAGCTGTTCATAATATGTTTTTAAAATCGTTTGTATTTCCTTGGTGTTGGTAGTGATCTCTCCTTTCTCATTCATGATTTTATTAATTTGAGTCTTCTCTCTCTTCTTTTTAATAAGTTTGGCTAATGGTTTATCTGTCTTATTAATTCTTTCAAAGAACCAACTCCTGGTTTTGTTGATCTGTTCCACAGTTCTTCTGGTCTCGATTTCATTGAGTTCTGCTCAAATCTTTAAGTCTCTTCTTCTTCTGGGTGTAGGATCTATTTGCTGTTTTTTCTCTAGCTCCTTTAGGTGTAACGTTAGCTTTTGTATTGAGTTCTTTCCAGTTTTTGAATGGATTTTTGTATTGCGATGTATTTCCCCCTCAGGACTGCTTTTGCTGCATCCCAAAGATTTTGAACGGTTGTATCTTCATTCTCATTAGTTTCCATGAATCTTTTTAATTCTTCCTTAATTTCCTGATTGACCCTTTCATCTTTTAGCAGGATGGTCCTTAACCTCCACGTGTCTGAGGTCCTTTCAATCTTCTTGTTGTGATTTAGTTCTAATTTCAAGGCTTATGGTCTGAGAATATGCATGGGACTATCCCAATTTTTTGGTATCTGTTCAGACCCGATTTGTGACCCAGCATGTGGTCTATTTCGGAGAAAGTTCCATGTGCACTTGAGAAGAATGTGTATTCAGTTGAGTTTGGATGTAAAGTTCTGTAGATATCTGTGAAATCCATCTGGTCCAGTGTACCATTTAAAGCTCTTGTTTCTTTGGAGATGTTGTGTTTAGAAGACCTATCAAGAGTAGAAAGTGCTAGAATGAAGTCACCATGTATAAGTGTATTATTATTCAAGTATGTCTTAACTTTGCTTATTAATTGATTGATATATTTGGCAGCTCCCACATTCAGGGCATATATATTTAGGATTGTTAAGTCCTCTTGTTGGATAGATCCTTTAAGTATGATATAGTGTCCCTCTTCATCTCTCACTACAGTCTTCGGGATAAATTTTAGTTTATCTGATAATAAGGATGGCTACCCCTGCTTTCTTTTGAGGAGCATTTGAATGGTAAATGGTTCTCCAACCTTTTATTTTCAGGCTGTAGGTGTCCTTCTGTCTAAAATGAGTCTCTTGTAGACAGCAAATACATGGGTCCTGCTTTTTTATTCAGTCTGAAACCCTACGCCTTTTGATGGGTCATTAAGCCCGTTCACATTCAGAGTTACTATGGAAAGATATGAGTTTAGTGTCATCATGATATCTTCTCAGTCCTTTTTTTTTGTGGATTGTTCCACTGGACTTCTTCTTAAAGGAGAATTTTAAGAGTCCCCCTTAAAATTTCCTGCAGAACTGGTTTGAAGGTCACATATTCTTTCAGTTCCTGCCTGTCTTGGAAGCTCTTTATCTCTCCTTCCATTCTGAATGAGAGCCTTGTTGGGTAAAGTATTCTTGGTTGCATATTCTTCTCATTTAGGACCCTGAATATATCCTGCCAGCCGTTTCTGGCCTGCCAGGTCTCTGTGGAGAGGTCTGCTGTTACCCCAATACTCCTCCCCATAAAAGTCAGGGATATCTTGTCTCTTGCTGGTTTAAGGATATTCTCTTTATCTTTGTAATTTGCAAGATTAACTATTAAATGTTGAGGTGTTGAACGGTTTTTATTGATTTTAGGGGGGGATCTCTCTATCTTCTGGATCTGAATGCCTGTTTCCTTTCCCAGATTAGGATAGTTTTCAGCTATGATTTTTTCAAATACGTATTCTGGACCTCCATTCCTTTTGGCGCCTTCAGGAACCCCAATTAAACGTAGGTTTTTCTTCCTCAGGCTGTCGTTTATTTCCCTTAATCTGTCTTCATGGTCTTTTAATTGTTTGTCTGTTTTTTCCTCAGTTTCCCTCTTTGCCATCAATTTGTCTTCTATGTCACTCACTCGTTCTTCCACCTCGTTAACCCTTGTCATTAGGACTTCTAGTTTGGATTGCATGTCATTCAATTGATTTCTAATTTCTGCCTGATTAGATCTAAATTCTGCAGTCATGAAGTCTCTTGAGTCTTTATGCTTTTTTCTAGAGCCACCAGTAGCTGTATAATAGTGCTTCTGAATTGGCTTTCTGACATTGAATTGTAATCCAGATTTTGTAACTCTGTGGGAGAGAGGACTGTTTCTGATTCTTTCTTTTGAGGTGAGGTTTTCCTTCTAGTCATTTTGCTCGGTACAGAGTGGCCCAAAACAAGTTGTTTTGGTAAAAGGAGAAAAAGAGAGGAGAGAAAGAAGGACAGAAAAGAGAAAAAGAAAAAAGAAAAAAGGAAGAAAAAAAGAAAAAGAGAAGAAAATGAGAAAGAAAAAGAAAGAAAGGAAAAAAAAAGGGTGGGGGAAGCAAACAGAAATCAAAAAGCAAAGAAAAAAAAAAACACAGGGGAATATCTTCTGATTCTGTATACCGTAAATCCCTTGACTTCCCCTGGAACTTGTCCGTCTAGCTGGTCTTCTGGGGGAGGGGCCTGTTGTGCTGATTTTCAGGTGTTAGCACTTGGGGGAGCTGCTCTGGCCCCTGCTTACAGGGCTCAGTGGGGGTTGTTTACCCCGTGAGGCCCCAGGTGGAACAACCGCAGTGGCGAGGCCAGCTCTGGAAACCTGCAGTCAGCTCCCACAGTAGCTCCGGAGCTCTCCGTCTGCAGGGCCTGGAGGCTCCGGGGCGGGGCCGCTGATCTGCTCAGCTCGGGGCAGGAGCGTCCTTGCTGTCCTGGGCCCTCCCGGCCTCTGCCTGTCCCGGGGGAGGCCGGATCCTGGGCTGTGTCCCGGCGCCCTGTGCTCGGGGGCCTGTGCTGTTGGATTCGCGCTCCCGGGCCGCGCAGCCCCCTCCGCGGAGCCGCCGCCCAAGCCCCTCCGAGCTGCTCCGGGTCCCGCCGGGTCCCGCCGTGCGCGCTGCAGCCCTTAGGGAGCTCGGCGCACTCTCCTGGGCGCGCAGTTGCTGTTACTGTCCCGGGGAGCCCGAGGGCATCCCCGCCCTCCTGGGTCCTGCTCCACCTCCCCGCGAGCCCCTTTCCCCCGGGAAGGTCGGTGCAGCTCCTGCTCCTCCGGGACGGGGCTCTCCTGTCCTGGGGACACTCGCCCCGGCCTCAGCCCGGCTCCTCGCGGGGCCCCTCCCCCTTGGAGGCCTTTTGTTTCTTTCTTTCTCCCCGCCCCCCCCCCCCCCCCCCCCCCCCCCCGTTTCCTTCCTTGATAGAAGCACGAACTCTTCTCACTGTAGCATTCCAGCTGTTGTCTCTTTAAATCTCAGGCCGAATTCGTAGGTTTTCAGGATGATTTGAAGGTTGTCTAGGTGGGGAAGAGGTGACTTGGGGACCCTACTCTTCCGCCATCTTGCCTCTCCCTCCTGCATCTGTCTGGAATTATTTTTGAGAAGGATTTTAACCACAATTCTATTTCTTTACCTGATATAGGACTATTCTGGTTTTCTATTTCTTTTTCAGTCAGATCTTGTAATACTTTTCAAAATAATTGGGTTTTAGTTGTCAAATGTATTGGCATTAGTTTGTCATAATATTTCCTAGTATCCTGTTAATGTCTGCAAAATATGTAATGATCTATTATCTTTTATTCTTTCCCTTTTTTAGAGACAGAGAGAGTACACTTGCATATGAGAGGTAGTGGGAGAGGGCTGAAGAAGAGGGAGAGAGAAAATCTGAAGCAGGCTCCATGCCCAGTGTGGATCCCAACCCCAGGCACAATCTCACAACCCTGAGATCATCACCTGAGCCAAAGTCAAGAGTTGGATGCTTAACTGATGGAACCACCAGACACCCCATGTTTTATTCTCGATATGAGTGATTTGCCTCTTTTTCCTCTTATCCTTTCTTACTCTTCCTCCTTCTCTCTCCCTTCCTCTTTGTTATTCTAGCTAAAGTTTTGTCAATTTTATTTAAGCTTTTCAAAGAACCAGCTTTTCATCTCATTGATTTTTTTCTATTGTTTTTCATTTTCTGTTTCATCAATTTTTGTTCTTGTCCTTATGATTTCCTATCTTCTACTTTCTGATTAATTTCCTCTTATTTTTCTACCTGTGTAATCATCACAACTACCTAATTGCAGAACATTTTTATCACGTTATACCAGTTATAGAGTCCATTTCTAGTTCTCCCTTCCATAGCCCCTGTAGCCAGCCACTAACCTGTTTTCCATTTCTATAGATTTGTTGATTCTGGATATTTTATATACATAAATAACTTTTTGAGAACCACCAACTTTTTTCCTCATCTCTAGACCATTTTATATCCCTATAATAATAGGGATAATAAATAAAAATAAGGTATAACAAAGTAATGTATCAGATTTTTAATTATTCCTCATTTCAAGAAGCTGGTTACAATTGGGGTTTTTCAGCTGCTTTATGCATTTTAACTCTTCTGCTAAAGTAATTTTCAGCTAATTGATAGTGACAATGAAAGCTTGTAGTCAACTTGAATATATGATTGGAAAAGTACAATTGATTGGTCTTAACTCTAACAGAATAGAACCACAAATGCCATTGGTGGGCTCACACATAAACCTTGTTCATTGTTGACATTCACCAAATGGTATAGTCTGGCTCAATCTCCTCTCTTACGTATCTAATCTAGACCTTGGGTAATGTTTTTGTAGGTTCAACTTCAACATTACTTTGTCTCCAAGAATTCCACCTCCACACTAGTTTAAGGCATGTTCCTATTATGGCACTGTGTTCTTTTTTTATAATGCTCACTGCTGTCTCTTCTTTTTTTAATAGTTGAATTCTTTCATATGAGGGCAGAGACACTATCTGGGCTGTGGGGGCAAATATGTATTTAAAGTTTAGTTTTATGGGTTGCCTGTGTGGCTCAGTCAGTTAAGCATCCAACTCCTGATTTCAGCTCAGGTCATGATCTTGGGGTCCTGGGATTGAGCCCCATGTTGGGCTCCATGGTCAGTGGGGAGTCTGCTTCAGGGTTCTTTCTCTCCCACTTACTCTGCCCCTCCTCCCCCTCATGCATGTTTTCTGTACGTCTCTAAAATAAATAAATAAATCTTTAAAAATGAATAAATAAATTTTAGTTCTGTCACCCCTCAGCTTCTGATCATGGTTAAATTACCTATATTCAGTTCCTGTTTCCTCATTTGTAGAATGAAAATTAATAATAGTGCCCATCACAAAGTGTACGTCATGTATTGTGTTTAAAACAGAGCTTGGCACATAGCACTCACTAGTTACCATTATTATTATTGAACAACACTGTGCCTGGTATATTTTAGATGTTCCATGAACATTTATTGGGGAAAAAAAGAAACAAATAATCTAAGGTTCTAACTAGGAATAATTATCCTATTCCTGGAGATAAAATCTAACCCTTGTCAAAAAAGTCCTTCTCTAGTCAGAGGGACTATAGGAGGAAGAGAGAAGCATTTGGCTGCCATTTTGGCAAAGAGTCCTAAAATTAACTACTCTTCCTTTGGGGGAATAGCATAGAGGTGAGTCACCATTTAAATAAAACTGATACCTTTCTCGTGGGAATTGAAGGAGTTGAGAAGCAGGACTGTGAGGATTCCTTGGCAGAGTGAACCATAAAGGCAGCACCTCTTCTTGACTATATCTGTGGCTGGACATGGGGAGCTAGTGAAATGATGGGAGAAAACAGTGCACCCCAAGGACCAAAGTACGTGGCTCAGCACTAAGCATAAATGCTCTGAAAAAAGGCTCAGAATTGGCTTCAAGAGATTCCTCATCTCAGAGACTTTTAGTCGACTGCTGATGTTTTGGTAATTGAATTTACTTTTCTGGCTCCATGTGCTTAGGGCCTGTATCAAGTCTCTCACAACAACGTCTACAGAAAAAATCTTAAAAATCTATAGATTGCTGTGAATCCCACAGAAATAGAAATGTGCTAATCTGCTGAAGCTCCTCCCCATTCCTCCCAGCCCAAATTCCTTTTAAATATAAAGTGAATGTGTCTACTATCTGGAATAATTTCTTATCTGAACAAATCATGCCAGGGTGAGAAGTCCCAGGCATATAACATATAGGGAGGATTGGTATGTAAGAAGAGCATAATTTTCTTCTTTTTGATTTCTGGAAACACTTTGATTCTTTTCTTTGAACAGTAAATTTACATAAATTAAATGACTATGACTTGGGTTTCATATACCTTGAATTGAAGATAACCCTAATGGAGTTAAGTATTATTGAAGTTGCAAAGGACCAACTCTTGACAAGACAGTAGTTTATAACCCTCAGCACCAAGGTAGGCAAAAACAACTTTTTTTTTCTGACCAGTGTGTATGTAAGGACAACCTATGACTTCTTGATTTGTCAGCATTTTTCTCTGATGTTGACCCAGAGGACCATAATCAGCAAGTAAATTTGATAAAAAGTTCAGATTTCAGATGCAGCACTTGTTGGAAAATTCCAACATCTAAAGTCATAGATGACTTTAGTAAGTGTAGTGTCTCCATTTTCTCCCTCTTGCCTTTTTTTTCTCTTTTTCCTTTTTGGTTTTACCTTTTCTCCTCTTTCTTTCTCGTTTTCTCCCTTTGTTCTGTCTCTACATCTCTTTTGTTGCTCTCTCTCAAGTGCTTTCCCCTCCTTTTAAAAATTTAAATTCAATTAGCCAACTTATAGTATATTATTAGTTGCAGATGTAGTGTTCAATAATTCATCAGTTGCCTATAACACCTAGTACTTATCACGTCACAGACCTTCCTTAGTGTCCATCACACAGTTATCCCATCCACCCTCTTACCTCCCCTCCAGCAACCCTCAGTTTGTTTCCTATAGTTAAGAGTCTCTCATGATTTGTCCCCTTTCTGATGACTTCCCATTCAGTTTTCCCTCCATCCCCCCATGCTACTCTGACCTGTTTCTTATACCCTAGTGTTCAAATGCTTTCTAATACCTCATATTGGTCATCACTGTGGATGTAAAATTGAATAGGGTTATAAAACTAGTAAGACACAACACTGTACAAAGCACTTATTTGAATAATGAACAAGGTTTATATGATTTCCTGTTTCCTGGAAAAATCTATGCTTGGTCATAGAGTTAAATTAGGAAGGAGTATATTATTTTGTATTTGGAATACATCTTCAACAAATCAATTAATCAATAGAGAATACACTCCACAAACAAAGCAAGCAAATTAAATAATAATATTTATATTAAAGAGTCTTTTAATCACTTGCTTAAAATTTTTTTCTTAAATCTTATGACCTTTCTTTTTGACATTTATTACTTTTACTTTTTCTCCTGTTTCTTCTCATTTGGTTAGCTTACATTTTTAGAATCTTTGCCTTTTGGAGATGTTCAATTTTGAAAGATTTCTTTGGTGATACTCTTGTGAGAACAGTAAAATCATATTAACAACAACAATAGTAAATTTAAAATGATTTGATCTTCATGACACTCCTAAATACAGATATATTTATTCCCCACTTTAACAGATGAAAACGTTGAATCCCAGAGAGATAAAATAAATTGATGCTATGCAGTCAATAAGTGGTGTATCCCAGATTCTAAACTAAGTCTTTGAATTTAAGCTCACTTCTCTTTGCTCTTTTTCCTTTATATTTCTCTCCCTCCTTCTTTTGTCTCTTTTTTTCTTCTCCCTCTCTCAGTGAATGCTTTACGACTGTTTACTTTTTGGCCATCACTGGGAATATAAAAATTAATGATTACAATTGCATTAAGGCATATTTTTGCCTTCAGGAATGCACCCTGTTGAAGAATGAGAGATGAGTACCAGACAATGTGGCACAAGCCTTTAGGGTGATTTACCACCTTCTGTGAGATTAGGAGGAGGTAGCAATACCATTTTTAGTCTTAAGAAAGCTGAGAAGCTACCACACAGGTAAAGTATGAAAAAACATGGCTTGTGAAAGAATCTTTATATGTCTTTGAGTATTTTGCATGACCTCAATTATAACAAATTGGATTTTTCACTGGTAAACATATCCAGCCATTTTGGAGGTAAAATACACAAATCTTTGGGTATTTGTGAATGTCCCACATCCATGGCTATATCATTGATTGGCTCTTCCAAATTGATGCATAGCATTTTTTTTTCTGATTTTAAATGTTGCACATTTTGTTGTAGAAAATTAAAACAAGGGATGCCTGGGTGGCTCAGTTGATTAAGCCTCTTGATTTCAGCTTAGGTCATGATTTCAGGGTCATGGGATTGAGCCTGTACTGGGTGTCGAGCTTGCTTAAGATTCTCTGCCACCCCATCTCCTTCTGCCTCTCTCCCTAACTTGTGTTCTCTTTCCTTCTCTTTCTCTCAAAAAAAAAATCAGGAAATTATAAAAAACACAATAGCACCTACATTGTCACTTATAAGAATACAAAAAATGAAACAGTCAATAGGGTTTTGGGCTTGTTTTCACCTTCTGCAAAACTAGAAAAAAATAAGGCATGCCATGAATATCCATTAGATGAAAGTGTCATTATTGAGGATGAGTGTGACTTTCTTTTCAGGGATGTCACTTGTCACCTGGATGGATTTGATGGAGAAGATGAATAATGTGACGGAATTCATCCTCCTGGGCTTGACTCAAAATGTGGAACTTCAGAAATTTTCATTTGTTGTGTTTTTAATTGTCTACTTGGTCACCTTGGCAGGCAACTTGCTTATCATGATCACCATCAGCACCAGCAAGGCCCTGGAAACCCCCATGTACTTCTTCCTGTCTTACTTGTCCCTTATAGATGGCTGCTGTTCTTCCTCCATGACCCCTAAAATGCTTGCTGACACTCTTACTATGAGAAAAATAATCTCTTTTAGGGGATGTATGACTCAGGTCTTTGCTGAGCATTTTTTTGGTGCTGCTGAGATAATCCTCCTTACAGTAATGGCCTATGACCGCTATGTGGCCATCTGCAAACCCTTGCGCTACACAACCATCATGAGTCAACAGGTCTGTAGCCTCCTTGTGGGCGTGGTCTGGGCTGGAGCCTTTGTCCATGCAACCATTCAGATCTTCTTCACAGTCTGGCTGCCTTTCTGTGGGCCCAATGTTATAGATCATTTCATGTGTGACTTAAACCCTTTGTTGAAACTTGTCTGCATGGACACTCATACCCTTGGTCTCTTTGTTGCTGCCAATAGTGGGTTCATCTGTTTGTTAAACTTTCTCCTTTTGGTGGTCTCCTACATGGTCATTTTGCACTCTCTAAGGACCTACAGCTTGGAGGGGAGACGTAAAGCCCTCTCTACCTGTGTCTCTCACATCACCGTGGTCATTTTATTCTTTGTGCCCTGTATATTTGTGTATTTGCGTCCAGCGATCACCTTTTCCATTGATAAAGCTGTGGCTGTGTTTTACACCATGATAACTCCTATGTTAAACCCTTTAATCTACACCTTGAGAAATGCAGAGGTGAAAAATGCTATAAAGAAGCTCTGGATCTAAAGGTGACTTCAATGGAGAAATAATCACAATAGCATAAAATGACCTTATCTTTTATTTTTTTAAAGATTTTGTTTTATTTATTCATAGAGACAGAGAGAGAGAGAGGCAGAGACACAGGCAGAGGGAGAAGCCGACTCCATGCAGGAACCCTGACATGGGACTCCTGACCCTGACCCTGGATCTCCAGGATCACGCCCTGGGCTGCAGGCGGCGCTAAACCGCTATGCCACCGGGGCTGCCCGACCTTATTTTTTAAATGGCAAAGAGAAAATAATATAATTTCAATGGTTCAGGGCCGAGTGAACATTATTTGTAAAAGTATGTTGATGTTGGCATGTAAGTTTTCTGAGGAAAGGCCCAGGCAAGAAATTATTAATAATTTAAAACTATGACATTTAGATTTATTTATTGCCCATTTAGTTGTCAAACTTTGATTACTTTCAGAATCAGTTGGAACTCTTGTTAAAACACACATTTCCAGGATATAGACTCGGGAGATTCTAACTCAGTGGGGGACTATTCTTGGATTGGCATATTTGCATTTTAAACAAATTATGTAGATGTGTCTAAACAGGTGATCTATGCATACACTTTGAGCAATAATGCTATAGATTATGTTTGCATCCTTAGCTTATTATCAGATCACTTTGTTATAGCATTTCCTGGGAAGTATATTTCATAGCAGTTGCTATGCTATGAGCATCATGAAACTCAACTCTTCATAAGTCATGCAGTGCAAGCTCACTACCTTTGCAATGGCAAAACAAAAATGTAGTATTCTGTGAAGCTTTCTCTGTTCTTTATCTTCATTTCCTATACTTTTTAATCTTTTGCTACATCTGGTCTGATTCTCTCTTTTCCTCTCTATTTCCAAAGGGAAGACCTACCATCCTTGCTGGGTTATTTGGACTAAAATTCATTGTTACTGTAATAACAATTAGTCATTTACATTGAAAATATCATTGTCATGATTTTGCTGTGTGAAGGAGACGTTATGTAGCATTTTTATATGCACATTTGTAGGAATGAGTTTAGTGTATTCTAATCATTAAGAGAATAGTCTCTAAGTGAGATAGTTCTGAGTCAAAACTTAGTTTTACTACATTCATTGTGAACTTTAGGAAACTACAGTATCTTTGAGTTAAAGGTGAGTGATAGAAATATTATTAGGATTAATACGTAATTCTTGTAAATCTTTTATTACCAATAAATTCTCAAAGGCTGTTAGTGATTATGAAATTCATTACTGGAGTCTATAATATTGCAGAACCACTTAATCTAGTTTTTGAGAATTGGAATGGATAATACGTAATTTCTTTCTACCTTCTTTGAAGAATAATATTCTATAATCACTGGCCTTGTAAAATTCTTGGTGTCTGGAATGTTTCCCAACATCCTTGACCATTACTTTCTTGCATTCTCCTGTTTTTCTCATTTCCATTGGCCTCATGCTTCCTAGGCCTTGGGGCTGGTCAATTTATTGGTATGATTTTCTTCTGACAAGTCTTAATTGAAGGGTCAAAAGTCATTTTATTATGAACCTGAAATCAACAAAAATAGGCAACCAGAATGTGAACAGAATTGAGATACTTGTTTAGAGGAGGTGGTGTGGTGAAAGTAGATCTGGAGTCAGATTTCCTGAGTTTGAATGCAACCTGAGGAAATTATTTTTTTTAATTTATTTTTTATTAGTGTTCAATTTACTAACATACAGAATAACCCCCAGTGCCCGTCACCCATTCACTCCCACACCCCCCGCCCTTCTCCCCTTCTACCACCCCTAGTTCGTTTCCCAGAGTTAGCAGTCTTTACGTTCTGTCTCCCTTTCTGATATTTCCCACACATTTCTTCTCCCTTCCCTTATATTCCCTTTCACTATTATTTATATTCCCCAAATGAATGAGAACATATAATGTTTGTCCTTCACCGACTGACTTACTTCACTCAGCATAATACCCTCCAGTTCCATCCACGTTGAAGCAAATGGTGGGTATTTGTCATTTCTAATAGCTGAGTAATATTCCATTGTATACATAAACCACATCTTCTTTATCCATTCATCTTTCGATGGGCACCGAGGCTCCTTCCACAGTTTGACTATCGTGGCCATTGCTGCTATAAACATCGGGGTGCAGGTGTCCCGGCGTTTCATTGCATCTGTATCTTTGGGGTAAATCCCCAACAGTGCAATTGCTGGGTCGTAGCGAAGGTATATTTTTAACTGTTTGAGGAACCTCCACACAGTTTTCCAGAGTGGCTGCACCAGTTCACATTCCCACCAACAGTGTAAGAGGGTTCCCTTTTCTCCGCATCCTCTCCAACATTTGTTGTTTCCTGCCTTGTTAATTTTCCCCATTCTCACTGGTGTGAGGTGGTATCTCATTGTGGTTTTGATTTGTATTTCCCTGATGGCAAGTGATGCAGAGCATTTTCTCATATGCATGTTGGCCATGTCTATGTCTTCGTCTGTGAGATTTCTGTTCATGTCTTTTGCCCATTTCATGATTGGATTGTTTGTTTCTTTGCTGGTGAGTTTAACAAGTTCTTTATAGATCTTGGAAACTAGCCCTTTATCTGATATGTCATTTGCAAATATCTTCTCCCATTCTGTAGGTTGTCTTTGAGTTTTGTTGACTGTATCCTTAGCTGTGCAAAAGCTTCTTATCTTGATGAAGTCCCAATAGTTCATTTTTGCTTTTGTTTCTTTTGCCTACGTGGATGTATCTTGCAAGAAGTTACTATGGCCGAGTTCAAAAAGGGTGTTGCCTGTGTTCTTCTCTAGGATTTTGATGGAATCTTGTCTCACATTTAGATCTTTCATCCATTTTGAGTTTATCTTTGTGTATGGTGAAAGAGAGTGGTCTAGTTTCATTCTTCTGCATGTGGATGTCCAATTTTCCCAGCACCATTTATTGAAGAGACTGTCTTTCTTCCAATGGATAGTCTTTCCTCCTTTATCGAATATTAGTAGACCAGAAAGTTCAGGGTCCACTTCTGGATTCTCTATTCTGTTCCACTGATCTATGCGTCTGTTTTTGTGCCAGTACCACACTGTCTTGATGACCACAGCTTTGTAGTACAACCTGAAATCTGGCATTGTGATGCCCCCAGATATGGTTATCTTTTTTAAAATTCCCCTGGCTATTCGGGGTCTTTTCTGATTCCACACAAATCTTAAAATAATTTGTTCTAACTCTCTGAAGAAAGTCCATGGTATTTTGATAGGGATTGCATTAAACGTGTAAATTGCCCTGGGTAACATTGACATTTTCACAATATTAATTCTGCCAATCCATGAGCATGAAATATTTTTCCATCTCTTTGTGTCTTCCTCAATTTCTTTCAGAAGTGTTCTATAGTTTTTAGGGTATAGATCCTTTACATCTTTGGTTAGGTTTATTCCTAGGTATCTTATGCTTTTGGGTGCAATTGTAAATGGGATTGACTCCTTAATTTCTCTTTCTTCAGTCTCATTGTTAGTGTATAGAAATGCCATTGATTTCTGGGCATTGATTTTGTATCCTGCCACGCTACCGAATTGCTGTATGAGTTCTAGCAATCTTGGGGTGGAGACTTTTGGGTTTTTTATGTAGAGTATCATGTCATCGGCAAAGAGGGAGAGTTTGACTTCTTCTTTGCCAATTTGAATGCCTTTAATGTTGTTAAAGGCAATTGTTGTCTGATTGCTGAGGCTAGGACTTCCAGTACTATGTTGAATAGCAGTGGTGAGAGTGGACATCCGTGTCTTGTTCCTGATCTTAGGGGAAAGGCTCCCAGTGATTCTCCATTGAGAATGATATTTGCTGTGGGCTTTTCGTAGATGGCTTTTAAGATGTTGAGAAATGTTCCCTCTATCCCTACACTCTGAAGAGTTTTGATCAGGAATGGATGCTGTATTTTGTCAAATGCTTTCTCTGCATCTAATGAGAGGATCATATGGTTCTTGGTTTTTCTCTTGCTGATATGATGAATCACATTGATTGTTTTACGGGTGTTGAACCAGCCTTGTGTCCCAGGGATAAATCCTACTTGGTCATGGTGAATAATTTTCTTAATGTACTGTTGGATCCTATTGGCCAGTATCTTGTTGAGAATTTTTGCATCCATGTTCATCAGGGATATTGGTCTGTAATTCTCCTTTTTGGTGGGGTCTTTGTCTGGTTTTGGAATTAAGGTGATGCTGGCCTCATAGAACTAATTTGGAAGTACTCCATCTCTTTCTATCTTTCCAAACAGCTTTAGGAGAATAGGTATGGTTTCTTCTTTAAACGTTTGATAAAATTCACCAGGGAAGCCATCTGGTCCTGGACTCTTGTGTCTTGGGAGGTTTTTGATGACTGCTTCAATTTCCTCCCTGGTTATTGGTCTGTTAAGGTTTTCTATTTCCTCCTGTTCCAGTTTTGGTAGTTTGTGGCTTTCCAGGAATGCGTCCATTTCTCCTAGATTGCCTAATTTATTGGCATATAGCTGTTCATAATATGTTTTTAAAATTGTTTGTATTTCCTTGGTGTTGGTAGTGATCTCTCCTTTCTCATTCATGATTTTATTAATTTGAGTCTTCTCTGTCTTCTTTTTAATAAGGCTGGCTAATGGTTTATCTATCTCATTAATTCTTTCAAAGAACCAACTCCTGGTTCTGTTGATCTGTTCCACAGTTCTTCTGGTCTCGATTTCGTTGAGTCCTGCTCGAATCTTTATGAACTCCCTTCTTCTCTTGGGTGTAGGATCTATTTGCTGTTTTATCTCTAGCTTTTTTATGTGTAAGGTTAGCTTTTGTATTTGAGTTCTTTCCAGTTTTTGAATGGATGCTTGTATTGCGATGTATTTCCCCCTTAGGACTGCTTTTGCTGCATCCCAAAGATTTTGGATGGTTGTATCTTCATTCTCATTAGTTACCATGAATGTTTTTAATTCAATTTAATTCAATTGATTTTTAATTTCTGCCTGATTAGCTCTAAATTCTGCATTTATGAAGTCTCTTGAGTCCTTTATGCTTTTTTCTAGAGCCACCAGTAGCTGTGTAATAGTGCTTCTGAATTGGCTTTCTGACATTGAATTGTAATCCAGATTTTGTAACTCTGTGGGAGAGACGACTGTTTCTGATTCTTTCTTTTGAGGTGAGGTTTTCCTTCTAGTCATTTTGCTCAGTGCAGAGTGGCCAAAAGCAAGTTGTACTGTGAAAAGGAGAAAAAGAGGAGAGAAAGAAGGAAAGAAAAGAGAAAGAGAAAAAAAAGGGAAGAAAAAAAAAAACGAAAAAAAAGAAGAAAAATAGAAAGAAAAAGAAAGAAAGGAGAAAAAAAGGGGGGTGGGGGAAGGAAACAAATCAAAAAGCAAAACAAAAAAAAAAAAAAAAAAGAACCACGGGGGAGTATCTTCTGATTCTGTGTACTTTAAGTCCCTTGGGGTTCCCCTGGAAGTTGTCAGTCAGTCTAGCTGGTCTTCTGTGGGAGGGGCCTGCTGTGCTGATTTTCAGGTGTTAGCAGTTGGGGGAGCTGCTGTGCCCCTGCGTGGTGCAGGGCTCAGTGGGGGTTGTTTACCCCGTGAGGCCGCAGGAGGAACAGCCCCAGTGGCGGGGTCAGCTCTGGAAACCTGGATTCAGCCCCCGCAGGAACTCCGGAGCTCTCCGTCTGCAGGGCCTGGAGGCTCCGGGCGGGGCCGCTGATCTGCTCAGCTCCGGGCAGGAGCGTCCTTGCGGTCCTGGGCCCTCCCGGCCTCTGCCTGTCCCGGGGGGAGGCCGGATCCTGGGCTGTGTCCCGGCGCCTGCGCTGGTGGATTCGCGCTCCCGGCCGCGCAACCCCCTCCGCGGAGCCGCCGCCCGAGCCCCCCCCCCCCGAGCTGCTCCGGGTCCCGCCGTGCGCGCTGCAGCCCTTAGGGAGCTCGGCGCACTCTCCCAGGGGCGCAGGTGTCTGTTAGTGTCCCAGGGAGCCCGAGGGCATCCCCGCCCTCCTGGCTCCTGCTCCAAGTCCCTGCGAGCCCCTTTCCACCCGGGAAGGTTGGTGCAGCTCCTGGGTCTCCGGGACGGGGCTCTCCTGTCCTGGGGACACTCGCCCCGGCCTCAGCCCGGCTCCTCGCGGGGCCCCTCCCCCTTGGAGGCCTTTGTTTCTTTACTTCTTTTTCCCCGTCTTCCTACCTTGATAGAAGCGCGAACTCTTCTCACTGTTGCATTCCAGATGTTCTCTCTTTAATTCTCAGGCCGAATTCATAGATTTTCAGGATGATTTGAAGGTTTTCTAGGTAATTTGGTGGAGACAGGTGATTTGGGGACCCTACTCTTCAGCCATCTTGCCCCTCCCCTTATTTTATCTTTATACAATATTTTTTATGTGTAAAAATGGTAACAATAATACAAATTTCATAATATATTTGGGCTATGTAAAGGAGTTTTTATATGCTAAATGCTTATGAAAGTTCCTGGCACATAGTAAACATTATAAAAGCATATTTAAAAGAATAAAAAAACAAAAAAAAAAACACTGCTGGCCCAACTCTTAGTATGGACAGATTTTTGCTTATATCTCTTTTTGAACTAGCAAGGTCCTCATTGTGTTTGGGTCAGCATCTCTATGGATGTTGGTCCCTGTCTCCTTAGGTGAAAAAAGACAGCTAGTTCCTTATATATTATCAATACTATGTCAGGTAACCTTTTCCTTGAAGTTTAGGTAAGAGTATAATTGACTTTATGTTATTATTCAGCCTCTGGAAGTTAGTGTTAGTGGCAGTTTTGGGTGATGTGGAAAGATTTGAGTTATGGAGTAAACGGAATTTGTATTGAATTCTGGTTAAGTTTATGTAATATTGTGTGAATTTCATCAACTCTGAGGATCTTATTTTATTTATTTATTTATTTTTAAAGATTTTATTTATCCATTCATGAGAGACACAGAAAGAGAGAGGCAGAGACATTGGCAGGGGAGAAACAGGCTCCATGCTGGGACCCCAACATGGGACTTGATCCCAGGACTACAGGATCACACCCTGGGCTGAAGGCAGAGCCCTTAACCACTGAGCCACCCAGGCATTCCTCAGGGTCTTATTTTAATCTGAGCTCCCATGGACAGTGAAATGGTAATACATTTTTCAAACAGTAGTTTAAGCATTAGATGAGACACTGCATGCCAAATATCCAGGACAATGCTTGTCACTTGGTACCTAATAAGCGTCATTGTCTTTGTTGCTCCTTCAATTGTTCATTTGTGTTCTATTTCTGTCTGACTTTTATTTAATTTTATTTTTTTAATAATAAATTTATTTTTTATTGGTGTTCACTTTGCCAACATACAGAATAACATCCAGTGCTCATCCCCTCAAGTGCCCCCCTTAGTGCCCGTCACCCATTCACCCCCACCCCTCGCCCTCCTCCCCTTCCACCACCCCTAGTTTGTTTCCCAGAGTTAGGAGTCTCTATGTTCTGTCCCGTTTCTGATATTTCCCACACATTTCTTCTCCCTTCTGTCTGACTTTTAGAAAAGCCTTCTGATTTATACATGTTATTCAACTCTAGGCAGATATTTCTATTATGAGGTCATGAGGCACTTTCGAAATTCTGAGAGTAAAGCCCTCAAAATTAATACAAGATGGATAAGATTCACTCTCTACAAAATTCACCTTAAAATGTGAATGTCTCTGAAGTTACAATTAGGTGAAGGAAAACACCAAAATTTGAGACACTTTCTGTGATAAAAAATCTGTATTACAATAATTAGTAATTGTAGTAAAAGTGGTTCCTACTTACTAAAATTTGACTGCTGCTACAAAGGCAAGTTACTGTTTAATCCCCTAAGATCTCTATGAAATAATGTTATTATTATTTCTTTCTAGAAGAACTGAAGTATGGAAAATTTAAATAATTTACTGTAGGTCATGCTAGAAAATGCCTGAGATGCAGTTTAGAACCAGTGCTCCTAAACACTATGGTATACTTCATAATAATGACAGATCACATACACTTTGTAGGGAGATAGACAATAAATAAGTTAATATATATATGAAAAAAGTTACATTCAAGTGCTTAAAAATTTAAAGATGTAGTTAATATGATAGTGACTCAAAAGACAAGGGGCCACTCTAGGTTTTGTGTTCAAGGAAGACCAAAGCAAGAATTTATAGTGTTTATCTGTGTCCAGGTATGAGAGACAGTGAGCTGAAAGGTCATGAGTAAAACCACTAGAGAGGAGTTTCTGTACTTGGGAAGGGGATTTTTATCTGGTATGGGTGAGCGTCACTAACTACTCCCTTCTGACTCGGATATCATCAAGCAACCTTAACCTTACAATTAATTCAGCTCTAATTAAAGTCAGATGAAGTGAAATAAAACATCTGGACTCAAGCAACCGTCTTTCCCCAGAACCTGTATGTGCTTTCTGGCAGGTGTTTTCTTTGGTGGACTTGGTGTAGCCAATGACATTCATCTCCACTTTGCCTCTTCATGGCTTCTTTAATTTCTACAATTTTTTTCCCATTTGAAAGCATTTGCTTAAATTGCACATCTCTATATAGTTGTCCCACTCAAGCACATCTCTTTGACCCTGTTATATCATTCTCTCCCTTACCCACTAACTTCAGCTGCAATGGTTTCACTTTTGCCTATAGGCCTTTGAACTAGTCCTTTATTCCCCAAATGCTCTTCCTCTAGGCCTTCCTATTGCTTGGATTGTTGTCCTCACTCAGTCTGCAACACAATGGCCACCTCCTTAGAGGTCTTTAACCACCATCACCATGTAAAGCCATCCTCTATCTCCCTGAGTTATTCTGTCACAGTACTCACAATTTCTCTATAGCACCTTTGCCATCTGATTATCTGATTTACTTGTTTATTCTCTGTCTCTTCCAATTAGAATGCAAGCTTCACGAAAAGTAGGTGTATTGGCTATTTTACGCCCTACTGTATTGCCAGCACTTAGAGTAGACTTGGCACACGGTAAATGCTTCATACAGACTTACTGAATAAAAGGCCATCATTTCCACTTAACCCTCTTAAGAATAAATGAATTTTTAAAAGAGACCGTTGTTAACTGGAAGCTCCTGAAGTTGATGACTTTCCATTCTTGGTGATAAATTGAAATGGAGAATTTTAGGTCAGTTGAATATATCATCTGGGGTTCTTAGCCGATGATCCAGCATCTCTGTAGCTAGTTTCAGTAGAAGGGATATTTGATATACAATTAAATATTTTAAGGATATTTGGAAGAGTGGGAATCACAGATTGAAGGCTGAGCTATCAGGAAGAGCTTGCAGAAGCATACCTGACTGGACTGGCATGCAAGGGAGATGCTGCCTCTGCTCTAATCAGGATCACCCTGCCCTGACTAGACTGCAGTGGTGCCATCACATTCCTGACCTCAAAGCTGCTCTGATGCTTGGAACTACCTATCGCCAGATAACTGACTTCTCCAAGACTTGCACACAGACTCTTGGTTGACAGAACCCATCACATGTCTGCACCTTTGTTGCAGGGAAACAAGGAAAGGAGATTCTTTGGATTTTATGTTGGAATAGAGGATACATACCTTGGAAACTAACATGTGTGGGATGGTTTTAAGAGATTTTTGGGCAGCCACACACTCGAATGTGCACAATTGGGGATGGGAGCTCACAAAATGGGTTTCATTTATCCCATAGATAGTTTTTAATTTCCACAGAATATAAGAGTATCCAAGTCTCTATCCTAGATCTAGGAGAAGAAGCAGAAATAAATGACCACAAAGAAGCTGAGGGCAGGAAAATTGTTGATACCATAGAGTTATTCATATCATTTATACCTGCTGTGCTAATAGTTGTGGTTAGTGCTAAAGTAGAAATGCAATGGACAGCATTGTCTTTCACCTTGTGGCATTAGCATAGTGTAGGGTATGATGCAGCAGCACTTCCTAAATACCTCTTCTAGCTTAATTTTGAAATGTTTATTATAAGGAAATTTTTCTCAATAATAAACAAAAATGCTTGTCTTGCTTTAGTGACTCTTATCTTTTTAAAAAACCACCCCAAAATGTATTGTGTATTATGTGTATCAGGCACTTGGCATACATTATATATTCAATCATCATGATTTCTTGAAGTGCACATTATTCTCTTAGAGCTAAAAAACGAGGCTGAGGGATATTTAAAATAATGTTCTCAAAGTTATGCTATTGTAGGTAAGAAGGAGAATTAATCCTAGTCACCTCTCTCCAACACATTTGAAATTCTGTTTAAAATCCACAGTTGTCTAGGTTTAAAAGGGTACGCTCATTTCATCTTACCTCAGATCTCCATCTAGTTGGATCTTGGCTCTTAATGTAGGCCTCCAGGATATTCAGCTTATCCACATGCATCTGTGTGCTTCCTCTTCCTGGACACATGTCTCCTTAAAAAAATTAATAAGCTTTACCTTTAGAGAAGTTTTCAGCTTCTGGCTATTTGAGCAGGAACTACAGAGAGTTCCTGTATAATCCTTGTCCCCACACATGCAAATTACTCCCACTATGGACCTCTCACAAGACTGTGTACATTTGTTACAACTGATGAACCTATGAAACATTATCACATAAAGTCCATAATTTACATTAGAGTTCACCTCTAGTGCTGTACATTCTATGGGTTTGGACAAATGTATAATGAAATGTATCCACCATTGTAGTATCATGCAAAGTAGTTTCACTGCTTTAAAAATATTCTGTGCACTGCCTGTTCATCCTTCTCTCTCCCCTAACTCCTGGCAGCCACTGATCTTTTCACTGTCTGCATCATTTTTCCTTTGACACAATTGCACATAGTTGGAATCATACAATATGTAGCCTTTTGAGATTGCGTTCTTTCACTTAGTAATACACATTTAAATTTCTCCCATGTCCCTTCCTGACTTGATAGGTCAACCTTTTAGTGCCAAATAGTCTTTATTTTCTGTCTGTACCACAGCTTTATTTATCAACTCACCCACCAAAGAGTGTCTTGGTTGTTTTCATGTTTTGACAATTGTGAATAAAGTTGCTAGAAACATCTAGGCATAGATTTTTTTCCTTCTCATCTTGACTAAAGTATAATTGGCACATAATATAAGTTTAATGTGTACAATGTGATTTGTCATACATATATGTTGTGAAATTATTACCACAATAAGGTAAGTTAAAACATTCATCCCTTCACATAATTACATTTTTTGGGGGGAGAACATTTAAAATTTACTCTCAAGTATATAACACAATATTGTTAACTATGTCACCATACTGATTATTAGATACTCAGGACTTATTCATCTTCAGCTAGAAGTTAGTAGTTTTTGGTCAACATCTCCCTCTTTCCTTATCCCCACCTCCTGGCAACCACTGTTCTACTTTCTGATTCTATGAGTTTGACCTTTCTTCTTCACTTTTAAAGGATAATTACACAGAGCACAGAAATTTATATTGGTGGGGTTTTTTTTCCTTTTCTTTTCTCTCAGCACTTTATTATTTTTTTCTCTCAGCACTTTGCTCCATTCACTTCTTTCTTGCATGGTTTCTGAGAAGTTGGATCTAATTCTTTCTTCTGCTCTTGTGGTGGTGGTCCCAGTCGGGTGATAGTGATGTGATTGTCTAGGAATGCCTGTGGCACTCACCTGGGCTTGTATTACTTATAGTAAGTCCCCATAGACATTTCCTCCACTGAGGCCAGTGTTGTGGCTGGACTGGCTCTTGTGGTTCTTACTATGATTTCAGGATACACTTGACTGCAGTAAAAATGATCAGGGAGCTTCAAGGTACATGATTTTCTACACACTAGTCTTAGAGGGTAAACAGCATATCTGAGGGCCACATCTGAGATTGCAGTTAAAGAGAGCAAAAGTACAGACCTGGGGCTATGCCTTTATTAGGGTCTGATGGTAGTGGGGGCCAATGCAGGGTTTCATGGGTTCACTATTTATTGGCTCATTTAAAGCATGAGAGTGAGAGGTAAGGCACAGAAAAGGAGAAGCAGGGTCACTCAACTGGTCAGTTGTTGAAGTTACCCAGGGCTTTCTGAAAGAGGAAACTTCATGAGTGGAGGTGTCTTAATTCCTAACCTGGTTGCTTTGCTAGTAGCTGTGTCATATAGCTGGTAATATGTTTATTCATGATAGATGCTTTTGAAATGGATGCTTTGTCAATCAAAAACTTAATGTCAAGCAAGCACTTACAGTACAATCAAAGGGCTTAATGTCAGACACTCTCCTATAGGTAAGATACTTTTTCTTTGGTTTCTTGCAAGATTAAAAATTTTACCTTTGACTTTCTGAAGCTTGAATATGACATACTTCTATCTGGTTTTTGTTAGGCATTTATCTTATGAAGTATTACCTGAGTTTCCAGAGGCTTGGTGTTCAACATTAATTTGGGGGGCAATTCTCAGTCATTATTGCTTAAAATCTTGCCTCTATTCTTGTCAATTTTTCTAGTATTCCCATTACATGTATGTTACCTGTTTGGTAGTTGTTCCACTGTTTTGCATATTCTGTTATAGTTTGTTTATTTGTCTATATTTTTTTCAGGCTTTTTCTCTTTGATTTTCAGTTTTGGAAATTTCTATTGCCATGTCCTGAGGCTATGTCCAGTCTATTAATGCTCGTCAAAGGCTTTCTTGAATTCTGTCAGTGTTTTTCTTTTTTTTTTTTAATTTTTATTTATTTATGATAGTCACAGAGAGAGAAAGAGAGAGAGGCAGAGACACAGGCAGAGGGAGAAGCAGGCTCCATGCACCGGAAGCCCGATGTGGGATTCGATCCCGGGTCTCCAGGATCGCGCCCCGGGCCAAAGGCAGGCGCCAAACCGCCGCGCCATCCAGGGATCCCTGTCAGTGTTTTTCATCTCTAGTATTTCTTTTCAATTTTTCCTTTGACTTTCTCTTTTTCTTCTCTCTCTCTCTTCTTACATTATCCACCTGTTCTTGTCTTTAGTGATAACAGGGCAAGTGTTCTAGAGTTCTATGATAAAATCTAAGTCTTCTGGTGAGTTTGTACCCTGGGACTGTATAGTTCACCAGTGCTTCTCATCTGACCTGTCCATAATGTGATAGATCTAAAAGAATATTTATATCTAGATGTTCTTTTAAAATTTTAAAATTTGGTGGAAAAATCAAAGTAAATAGAATAAAGCAAGAGTCAGTCTTGGACATACTCCCAGGGCATGACTTGATAATATATCTGGTTGGAAGGCAAAAAATGGCCCATGATCTTTGCATTTTTGGGGAGAAGATGCTATTCTCTTCAGCACTGTTACTATTCTTTCAGAACATTTCAAGAATGTCCTCTCTAGATCTCAGTACAATTAATTTTGCCATACAAACAGAATGAGATGGCCCCAAAATGGGAATGGTAATTTTTCTTTTTCTGAGGTACTAGAAAAGAAGTTATTTTTTGGAAGAGATTTTTCCTTTTAAAAGAGCTTGTTGCTGACTTGTTATTTCAATAGATTTGCCTGCCTCAATAAATTATCCTAATGTGGAAAATTTTTGGTTTTCTATTTGCATCATGGAATTCCTTTTAAGTAGATCTACAATCAAGTAATAACAATTTTCTGAAGTACTTAGAGGACTCTGCAGAAAAAGCACAGATCTGGTCATGTGAAGTAAAATATATCCTTAAGGACTAATGCAGCTTTTTGACCTTCGTTGGTCATACTGGATAGGAGAGGCATTACCAGGTCTTTATTAGTTCGTTTAAAAGTCTCCTGCTGACTGTAAGCAAGCTTTCAAAAGGTAAGCCTATAAGAGTTAATGGTGGAGATTTTCAATTGTGTGAATTATTTTATAATGCAGGAAATTCTTACAAATTTGAGCTGTGAGAATTAAAAGTTGAAAAGTTCTTCAGAATCACAGGAGCTTTGAAGTCAATCAAAGTTAGTTTTTTTTTTTGACTTATAAGCTGCTTTATTTGCATGCAGAATTGTAAAGAATTGAGAATATATAATTGAAAAAATTGCCATAATAATTAAAAATGTTAAATGTCTAAACATGTAACCAGAATTGGATATTAGAGAGTCCTCTTAGTTAGGATATCTAAATAGAAAAAAAAAAGAAGAAAAAAAGTAGAAATATAAAAGTAAGTTTACCAAAATTATGTATTACATATTAACATTTAATATATAAATGTTTTTAACAAAAATATACAATTAAAATAAAATATAAATCCCTGGCACAGATGATAGAGTTATAGACAACCTAGCAGAGAAGACATGTTAACTAATGATCTGCAGTGTAACACAGTAAATACTACTCTAAAGCTATAAGCAAATTTTACATATGTACAGAGGAAGAAACACACTACTGCTTATTTCTGTTGTAAATATGATTCAATTATTTGTTCATAGTTTTTTTTTCATAGTTAGTTTTTAATCCCATCTCTGTCACTGAAGGGTATATGACTTTGAGAAATTAAGTATTCTTTATTTTTTATTTATTTATTTTTTAATTTTTATTTATTTATGATAGTCACAGAGAGAGAGAGAGAGAGAGGCAGAGACACAGGCAGAGGGAGAAGCAGGCTCCATGCACCGGGAGCCTGACGTGGGATTCGATCCCGGGTCTCCAGGATCGCGCCCTGGGCCAAAGGCAGGCGCCAAACCGCTGCGCCACCCAGGGATCCCGAGAAATTAAGTATTCTAAGCCTGTTTTTCCAACTATAAAATGGAGATAGCAGTGCTTGTTACTGTAAAGATAAAGTGTACATTAACTGTGATCTATATAGATGTGCACATGTATAGATATAGATGTATATGTGTATACATATATACATATACATACATACATACATAGTTATATAAAATGCCTATGTAAGTGTGGAAATAGCACATGATGTAGAGTTATGCATGACAAATAATAGATGTTGTTCTTGCAGTGTTACCATTTCCTGTCATTAAAATACTTTGTACCATATAATGAGATGGAGATCACTTAGGAAGGACTAGGTTTATTGTGGAAAATTAAAAACTTATCTTAATAAATACTTAATTGATATCTATTTGGAAATGTCAATTAGGTAGATGTAAACAGAGAACCATTCATAAATTGTTCTCCCACTTTGAATATGTAAATTACCTTGAGTGATTCTTCATTTAGGAATTATACTTTGTGTAGGACTTTATACATTGTGTATCTTTCAAGGAATTTCCTTTCTATCTTGTTCTCTCACTTCTCCTTTAAAACTCAGGTAAAGTACTGCTTTCTCTGGGAAGCCTTCCCAGATCACAAGTTGATTTATGTATTATGGCACATGGAATCCATAGTCTACATGAATATACTTGTGGTGACACTTATTAAATTGATCAATAGTGGTCTGACTCCCTATATATGAAATCACTGAGAAGAAGAAACCACATTGTATTTAACTAAATGATATCAATTATGATAGGTTTGATAGAAATAGATTTTGCATGTGTACTTTTTGTTGAATAAATAAAAAATTAAGCTTATAATATACTTAAAAGTTTTTTCTTTGTTCTAAAGGTAAACTGTTTCTAATAACAAAGGTCAGGACCTATAAGGAATAGAAAGAGCCAAGGAAATGGAACTAAAGAACAATGTTACTGACTTTGTCCTCTTGGGCCTCACACAGAATCCAAAGGAACAGAAGGTCCTTTTTGTTATATTCTTGCTCTTCTATATTTTGACCATGGTGGGCAACCTACTCATTGTGGTGACTGTTTCTTTCAGTAAGACCCTGGGCTCGCCTATGTACTTTTTTCTTGCCAGCTTATCATTTATGGACGTCATTTATTCCTCTTCTATTTCTCCTGAACTGCTTTCAAATTTGTTTTTTGGGGGAAATATCATATCCTTCCAATCTTGTATGATCCAGCTGTTTACAGAGCACTTTTTTGGTGGATCAGAGGTCTTTCTTCTGCTGGTGATGGCCTATGACCGCTATGTGGCCATCTGTAAGCCCTTGCATTATTTGGTTATCATGAGGCAATGGGTGTGTGTTGTGCTCCTTGTGGTATCCTGGGTTGGAGGTTTTCTGCATTCAGTAATCCAACTTAGCACTATTTATGGGCTCCCATTCTGTGGCCCCAATGTCATCGATCATTTTTTCTGTGATATGTACCCCTTACTGAAACTGGTCTGTACTGACACCCATGTCATTGGCATCTTAGTTGCTGCCAACGGAGGGATGATCTGCTCTATTGTGTTTGTGCTCTTGCTCATCTCTTATGGTGTCATCTTGCACTCTCTAAAGAACCTTAATCCGGAGGGGAGGCGGAAAGCCCTCCAGACCTGTGGTTCCCACATCACTGTGGTGGTCTTCTTCTTTGTTCCATGTATTTTCATGTATGTAAGACCTGCTAAGACCTTCCCCATTGACAAATCCCTGAGTGTGTTTTATACAGTCATAACCCCCATGCTGAACCCACTGATCTACACTCTGAGAAATTCTGAGATGACAAATGCTATGAAGAAGCTCTGGAGCAGAAGTATCATATCTTGCAGCAAATGAGCCCATCTGCCACCATGAATAGAGTAATTTGACATTAGGGTTCATTTCCTTAGAATGCAGAAGTCTTCTTCTTCTTCTTTTAAAAGGATTATTTATTTATTTATTTATTTATTTATTTATTTATTTATTTATTTATTTATTTGGTTTTATTTATTTAAAAGAGAATGAGTGAAAGCGAGAGAGACAGAATCTGAAGCAGACTCTGCATTGAGCACAGAGCCTGACATGGGACTAAATCCCCGAGCCGGGAGATCATGACTTGAACCAAAACCAAGAGTTGGATGATTAACTGATTGAGGCACCAAGGTGCCCCAGAATGCAGAAGTCTTCTTAAATCTGATTCTGACTTTACTTTCTTTAAAGAATTTCTGGTAATTATAATTAAAGCATGGACTAGATGATTGTACTGTAATAAGTTTTCCTCCTTGCAAGAATATAATGTCTATAATGTCTTGTGTATCACTTCACTTAGAATGATATAATGCTTTTAAAGTAAGGAATCAATAGTAGGTGATGAGTTAGTGAGGAAATTTTTGTATGATTATACTAAACAGTCATCAATTTATGTATTTATCTTTCACTTTTTTCCTGAGATTTAGTATTATTTTTAATTAGATTCTTGTCATTTCATCATTTTATTATACTATTTAAAATATTCAAACATGTATAGAATGTCTTCCTTGTTAAATTTTGGTTGCCTTATATAAGAAAAATTGAAGTGTAATAGGTAATTATAGCAAAAATGAAAATCTTACAAAATAGGATAAGATTTAGGGCAGCCCGGGTGGCTCGGTGGTTTAGTGCCACCTTCAGCCCAGGGTCTGATCCTGGAGACCCGGGATCCAGTCCCACGTTGGGGACCCTGCATGGAGCCTGCTTCTCCCTCTGCTTGTGTCTCTGCCTCTCTACCTCTCCCTCTGTCTCTTTGTGTCTCTCATGAATAAACAAATTAAATCTTTAAAAAAATAGGATAAGATGTAGCATAAATTTCCTGCTTATCTCTCAGCATGGTCTCTAGTTTTCTTCCTCGGGAGCAGTCACTTCATTGGTTTCTGAAGATTTATCAGATAACAGTCTTTACAAACGCATATGCATTTAAATATACGGATGTGTGTTTTTTCTGTGTATGTAAATGTTTGCTTTTACTATGCAACTTTTAAAATATGTTTTATCTTATTTTATTTAAATTCCATTAACATATAGTATATGATTACTTTCAGATGTAGAGTTCAGTTATTCATCAGTTCCATATATACCCAGTGCTCATTACATCATGCGCCCTCCTTATTGCTCATGCAATACTTCTTTAAAATACACTTTTAATTTTAGGATTGTTTTTATGTTTTTTATTTTCTCCTTTTTTTGTTTTTTCTTTCTACACACACACACACACACACACACATATAATGTGTATATATATATTGGAGCTCGATTTGCCAACAGATAGTATATAACCCAGTGCTCATTCCATCAAGTGCCTCCCTCGGTGCCCATCACCCAGTCATCCCATCCCCCTGCCCACCTCCCCTTCCACTACCCCTTGTTTGTTTTCCAGGATTAAGAGTCTCTCATTTTCATTTTATTTTATTTTTAATTTTTTTTATTTATTTATGATAGTCACACAGAGAGAGAGAGAGGCAGAGACACAGGCAGAGGGAGAAGCAGGCTCCATGCACCGGGAGCCCGACGTGGGATTCGATCCCGGGTCTCCAGGATCGCGCCCTGGGCCAAAGGCAGGCGCTAAACCGCTGCGCCACCCAGGGATCCCTCATTTTCATTTTAAACTGAAGTATACTTGATGTACTGTCTTAGGTTCAGATGTACAAGATAGTGCTCTGACAATTATAGACATGACATAAGAATATTCACCATGTAAGTGTAGTCATCATCTGTCACCATCCAAGGGTAATTACTACAGTATTTATTTCTTATGTTGCATTATATCTTTTGACTTAAATATTTTATAACTGGAAGTCTGTACTCTTAATCACCTTCATCTATCTTGCCTGTCCTCTCAGCCTCTCCCTTCTGGTAATCATGGTAATCATCAGTTTGTTCTCTGTGTTTGAGTCTATTTTGTTTCTGTTTATTTGTTTTTTAGATTCTACATAAAGTCAAATTATCTGCAACATTGAAGACCTTCCATACCTGTTTATATAGATCTCTTAGTTTTTCTTATATTAGGTAATACTCCCTTATAAGTATATACTAATATTAATGTATGCATTTCTCTTCAGATTGTTCCTAACCTTTTCGTATGACAAAGAATTTTGTAATAAATACATGTTTTTGAATATGTGCAAAGACGGGTTCTGAGGAGTGGAGTTCTTGTTATATGTATTTGAGTCAATGGTCAGATATTTATAGTTACTGCCAAACTGCCATCCTTGAGGTAATACTAACAGCTACACTGCTGCTCACAGTCTGAGATGCATTCTGTCCGTATACTCAGCAAACTGTGTCCAGTGCATATTTAAGGGGCAGAACAATCTGATTAAAGTTATTTTATTTCATTTTATACTTTAATTGAAGTCCTTTCTTTCAAAATCCTTTTAATGTAGTTGAATTTAAGCATTTTCTCATAAATTTAATATGATTTGTATTTCTTTCCTGTGGATTAACTATTAAAGTCTTTATTTCATTCAATTGTTGATCTTTCCCATGCTGATTTTTGAGTCATTTATGTACTAAAGAAATGATCCCTTTTACTATTGTATATGTATTATTTTTCTGGCTTGTGATATTTTTAACTTTTTTTGTATGATGTAAATGCCTTTGGCATGTAAAGCATTTTGTCATATATTTTATATTTAATCTTTTTTGTTTTGTATTTTGCTTAAAAAACATTCTTCACTTCATTCATACAAAAATATTCCTTCAAAAATTATTTAAATTTAACTAGCCAACACCAAAATATTCTTCAACTATTTTTAGCACTAAAGTTTTAAACACTTTTTTGGTCTTAGATTAAAACTGTTGATCCATCGGGAATTTAATTTGACTTAGGAATTAAATAGGGATTGAATATTATTTGTTTTCCTAAAGTTTAGTTGCCTTTTTATAGTTGCATGATTGTTTTTTTTAATTTATTTTTTATTGGTGTTCAATTTACTAACATACAGAATAACCCCCAGTGCCCGTCACCCATTCACTCCCACCCTCCGCCCTCCTCCCCTTCTACCACCCCTAGTTCGTTTCCCAGAGTTAGCAGTCTTTACGTTCTGTCTCCCTTTCTGATATTTCCCACACATTTCTTCTCCCTTCCCTTATATTCCCTTTCACTATTATTTATATTCCCCAAATGAATGAGAACATATAATGTTTGTCCTTCTCCGATTGACTTACTTCACTCAGCATAATACCCTCCAGGCATGATTGTCTTTTGACTTGAAATCCTGACTATATAGTCTAGTGTTCCATTTGTATTTGGTTCCAATCTATTCTGTTTTATTGAACTCTTTGTTCATGGCCCAATTGATATGCAGTATATTGTTTTGATATATAATACATTTTGATTTGTGATGGGACTAACAGTACTCATTTCTGTTCTTTTTCAGATTTATGCCTAGTCTTGCATATTTACATTTCAAAATCAAGTTTAAAAGCAAATAAGATAAATAAGTTTAACATTAAAATAAGTTGCGTAAAAATAAGTTTAACATGGTTTAGTTACACAACAAAGTCAATTATTAGGTTCAAGAACATTCAATTTAAGGAGATTAATCTAAGAAGAGTTTACAGCTTTCAAGTACTGAGAACCGTTATCCATGAATGGATCTTCTCATTCAACAAGTCATCTTTCATAAGCTTGGGTACTGCTTCTATTTTCTGCCTGTGTGGCTCAACCCTTCCAGATATCTGTTGCTCTTCATCCATGACCCCTGAAATGCTGCTTGGCATTTTTGCAGTAAGAAAAACCATCTTTTTCAAAAAGTGCATGACTGAAGTCTTTGCTGAGCACCTATGTGGCCATCTGCAAAGCCCTGTAGTATGAAATCATCTCAAGGACAGGGATACAGCTTTGTCTTTCAGGTGGCATGTGCTAGAGGCTTGTCCTTGCAATCACTCAGGTCCTCTTCACAGTGTGGCTGCCTGTGTGTGGCTCCAATATCATAGACCATTTGTGTGTGATATAAATCCTTGGTTGAAAACCATCTGCATGGACACTCATACCCTTGGTCTCTTTGTTGCTGTCAAATGTGCATTCATCTGCCTATGAACATTTTCCTCTTGATGGTCTCCTAGCTGGTCATCATATGCTCCTTGAGAGCCTGTAGCTTGGAGGGGAGACCCAAAGCTATGTCTGCCTGTGTTCTCATGTCACTGTAGTGGCTTAGTATTGTGTCCTGAATGTTTATATATTTGTATCCAATCACCAGCTTCTCCACTGATCAAGCCAAGAAGCCATGGTAACTCTGTTGTTAAACTTAAACCTATGTACTCAGAAATTTGGAGGTAAAAAATGCCATGAGGAAGTTTTGGGGGTAGAAGATGTAACCTTGAGAGATATCCATAAGTTTTTAGATCAATTTGTCTTTTATTTTATTTTTTTATTGGAGTTCAATTTGCCAACATATAACATAACATCCAGTTCTCGTCCCATCAAGTGCCTCCCTCAGTGCCCATCAATTTGTCTTTTAAATGGAAAAGAGAAAAGATAATTTCTATGGTACTGAGGCAAATGAACACTCTTTGTCCAAAGTATGTTTATTTTGACATCTAGGCACTGTGAGGAAAGGTACAGGGAGGAGATTATTTACCATTGTAAAAATATCCTACTTAGATTTATATATTGACCAATTGATTGTCAAGGTCACTGTACTATGGGAATTAGAGTTCTTGTAAAATATGAATTGTCAGGACACAGCTCTGAGATTTTAATGGACTAGTTTTGTTTTTGGATGATGTACCTACTTTTAGATAAATTACCCAGGGATATGTGAAGCCAGTGATCTTTTCATATATTCTAGCTATTGTGCTATAATTTGTCTTTACATCATGAACCTAATAATGAAGTCACCTTAGTTCTTTCTTCTGGTACTCATTTTTTCTTATTTGTTTGTTTGTTTATTTCCAGTATAATTAACATATAGTGTTATATTAGTTTCAGGTGTACAGTATAGTGGTTCAACAATTCTATACAATACTTAATGCTCATTGAAATAAACTGTGTTCTTCATCTCCTTCATCTATCTCACTCACCACCCCATCCACTTCCCTTTTGGTAACTACCAGCTCTCTATATTTAAGAATCTGTTTTGTTTATCTCTTTTTTTCCTATTACTCATTTATTTTCTTTCTTAAATCCTACATATGAGTGAAATATGGTGTTTGTCTTTCTCTGACTGACTTATTTTGCGTAACATTATACCCTCTTTCTCTCTCTAATAATTATATATATTATTTATATATTATAAATAAATATATATATATTATATAAAGTGACTTTATCCATTCATCAGTCAACAGACACTTCCATAACTTGGGTAGTGTAAATAATGGTGCAATAAACATAGGAATGCATATAATCTTTTCAAATTAGTGTTTTCATTGAGGCACCTGGGTGACTCAGTTAAGCATTTGCCTTTGGCTCAGGTCATGATCCCAGGATCCTGGAATCCAGCCTTGTGTTGGGTTCCTTGCTCAGCAGGGAGCCTGCTTCTCCCTCTCCAGCTTGTGTTCTTTCTCTCTGTCCCTTTCTCTCAAGTAAGTAAGTAAATAAATAAATCTTTAAAAAAAATTGTGTTTTTGTATTCTTTGTGTAAATACCCAGTAATGTAAGTACTGGATCATATAGCAATTCTATTTTTAATTGTTCAAGGAGCCTTCATGCTGTTTTCCACAGTGGCTGCACCAGTTTGGATTCCCACCAACAGTTCCTTTTTCTCCACATCCTCGCCAACACTGTTGTTTCTGGTGTTTTGATTTTAGCCATTCTGACAGATGTGAGGTGATACCTCACTGTGGTTTTGATTTGTGTTTTACTGTTGATGAGTGATGTCAAGCATCTTTTCCTGTGCCTGTTGGCCATCTGGATGTCTTCTTCGGAGAAATGTCTGTTCATGTCTTTTGCCTATTTTTATTTGGATTATTTGTTTTTTTTTTTTTTTTTTTTTTTTTGGTGTTGAATTATATGAACTCTTTATATGTTTTGGATACTAACCTGTTGTTGGATATGTCATTTGAAAGTATCTTTTCTCATTCCTAGCTTGTTTTTTAGTTTTGTTGATTATTTCCTTCACCTTGTAGGTTTTATTTTGACATAGTGCCAATAGTTTAGTTTTGCCTCCTTCCCCCTTGACTCAGGAGATGTATCTAGAAAAATGTTGCTGTGGCTGATGCCAAAGACACGACTGCCATCTCTCTCCTCTAGGGTTTTTGTGTTGTCAGGTTTCACATTTAGGTCTTTAATCCATTTTCTGTATGGCATAAGAAAGAGGTCTAGTTTCATTCTTTTGCATGTGGCTGCTGTCTGGTGTACCCAGCACATTGTTGAAGAGACTGTTTTTTTCCCATGGCACCTCCTTTCTTGTAGACTAATTGCCCATATAGTCATGAGTTTATTTCTGGGTTTCTATTCTCTTCTATTGAACTATGTGTCTACTTTTTGTGCCAGTACCATACTGTTTTCATTGCTACAGCTCTGTAGTATATCTTCATATCTGGGATTGTGATACCTCCAGCTTTTTTCCTCTTTTTTTCAGCATTGCTCTTGCTAATCTGGGTCTCTTGTGGTTCCATGCAAATTTTAAGTTACTTGTTCTGTGAAAAATGCTGGTGGTAGGATTTGATAGGGATTGCATTAAATCTGTAGATCTCTTTGCATAGTCTGAACATTTTAACAATATTTGTTTTTTCCATCCAAAGGCATGAAATATCTTTCCACTTGTTTGTGTCATTTTGAACTTCTTTCATCAATGTTTTATAATTTTCAGAGTACAGATCTTTCACCTCCTTGATTAAGTTTATTCCTAGGTATTTTATTGTTTTTGGTGCAATTGTAATGAGACTGTTTTCTTAATTTCTCTTTCTGCTACTTCATTATTAGTGTATAGAAATGCAACAGATTTCTCTACGTTGATTTTGTATCCTGTGACAAGTGAATTCATTTTTTTAGTTCTAGTAGTTTTTGGTTGGGTCTCAGGCTTTTAAAAAAATATTTTATTTATGGGAGAGAGAGAGAGAGAGAGGGAGAGAGGCAGAGACATAGGCAGAGGGAGAAGCAGGCTCCATGCAGGGAGCCCGATGTGGAACTCGATCTCAGGACTCCAGGATCATGCCCCAGGCCAAAGGCAGGCGCTAAACCACTGAGCCACCCAGGGATCCCCCTCTTTTTTTTAAATAGGGGTTTTATATATATATCTCATCACGTCATCTGCAAATTGTGAAAGTTTTACTTCCTTTTTACCAATTTAGATGCTTTTTATTTCTTTTTGTGGTTTGTTTCTGTGGGTAGGACTTTTAGTATTTTGTTAAATAATAGTAGTGAGAGTGTACATCCTTGTGTTGTTCATTGTCTTGGGGGAATAGCTCTCAGTTCTTCACCATTGGCTATGATGTTTGCTGCGAGTTTTTCATATATGGCCTTTATTGTGTTAAAGTATGTTTCCTTTAAACCTGCTTTGTTTTGAGGATTTTCATCATGAATGGATGTTGCACTTTGTCAAATGCTTTTTCTACATCTATTGAAATGATCTTGTGGTTTTTATCTCTTCTCTTGTTGTTGTGATATATCATGTTGATTGATTTATGAATATTGAACCACTCTTGCAACCCAGAAATAAGGCCCACTTGATTATGACAAATGATTTTTAAAATTCATTTAGGATTGCTAATACTTTGTTGAGGATTTTTGCATCTATGAGTATCAGAGATATTGACCTGTAGATTTCTTTCTTTGTAGTGTCTTTTTTTTTATTTTATTTTTTATTGGTGTTCAATTTACTAACATACAGAATAACCCCCAGTGCCCGTCACCCATTCACTCCCACCCCCTGCCCTCCTCCCCTTCGCCGATGACATGATACTCTACATAGAAAACCCAAAAGTCTCCACCCCAAGATTGCTAGAACTCATACAGCAATTCGGTAGCATGGCAGGATACAAAATCAATGCCCAGAAGTCAGTGGCATTTCTATACACTAACAATGATACTGAAGAAAGAGAAATTAAGGAGTCAATCCCATTTACAATTGCACCCAAAAGCATAAGATACCTAGGAATAAACCTAACCAAAGATGTAAAGGATCTATACCCTCAAAACTATAGAACACTTCTGAAAGAAATTGAGGAAGACACAAAGAGATGGAAAAATATTCCATGCTCATGGATTGGCAGAATTAATATTGTGAAAATGTCAATGTTACCCAGGGCAATATACACGTTTAATGCAATCCCTATCAAAATACCATGGACTTTCTTCAGAGAGTTAGAACAAATTATTTTAAGATTTGTGTGGAATCAGAAAAGACCCCGAATAGCCAGGGGAATTTTAAAAAAGAAAACCATATCTGGGGGCATCACAATGCCAGATTTCAGGTTGTACTACAAAGCTGTGGTCATCAAGACAGTGTGGTACTGGCACAAAAACAGACACATAGATCAGTGGAACAGAATAGAGAATCCAGAAATGGACCCTGAACTTTATGTAGTGTCTTTATCTGGTTTTGGTTTCAGAGTAATGCTGGCCTCATTGAATAAATTTGGAAGCTTTCCTTCCTCTTCTATTTTTTGGAATAGTTTGAGAAGATTAAGTATTAACTTTTCTTTAAATGTTTGGTAGAATTCATCATGAAGTCATCTAGTTCTGGACTTCTGTTTGTTGGGTTTTTTGATTACTGATTCAATTTCATTATGGTAATTTGTTCAAATTTTCTATTTCTTCCTGATTCGATTTTGGAAGTTTTTTACTGTAGGAATTTTTCCATTCCTTCTAGCTTGTCCAATTTGTTGGTGTATAATTTTTCATAATATTGTCTTTTTTTTTTGTTTGGCCTATGCGACTTTATTGGTCCAAGTACAGAAGCTGTTAATAATGACACCGATTCCCCCAAACCCAGCCAACAGGAAATCTAGGGCAATGTGACCGTCCACCACTATTCATCCCAATAGGATTTGACTGATTGGTATTCCATCTGGAACATGCATTGTATTACCAGTAACATTTGCCAAAATTAGAGATTGATGTTTTTTTTCCGGCTTCCTGATTTATGCAATTTCCACCCATGGGAACAGTTTTCTAAACTTTCACATAAATAGTAAGTCCTCCGAGTCCTGTGCCTGAACAAACAAAAGTGGTCTTATATTGAAATTCACACATAAGTCGGAAATTCCAGCCTTGGTGATTTATTTCATTGCTGAAATCAACTTTTCTTAGAGGGATTTACCATGAGCTTCCTTGATGCATGGCATATCCAGCAGTCAGAAAAACAGGGAGTCATGGCACTTGTTTGGCTATGTTCTGAACTAACAATGATTATAATTAGTTTAGCAAGTATAACAAGAAGAAAAGGGGGGCAATGAGTCATTCTAGCAGAAGGGCCACAAGGGGTCTGTGGAAAGTGAGAAGAATTATTTTAACTGAGCTAATAGAAAATAGAAATGAATTAGATGAGAATCTTGTCCCATTATCTTGGGTGGAAGCTGCTCACTATCTATCATCATTTGCCTGTTCTGAAAGTCTTGGGTCAATGCCCTTTTCCTTTTTTTAAATTGGAATTCAATAATATTGTCTTATATCATCTTATAATCCTTTGTATTTCTGTCATGTTGGTTGCTATTTATCCTCTTTAACTTCTGATTTTGTTTGTTTGTTTGTTTTAACTTAAATTTAGTTATCCAACATAGAGCACATCATTACTTTCAGATGTAGTTATCAATAATTCATCAGTTGCACATAATACTGAGTGCTCATCACATCATGTACCATCCTTACTGCCCATCACCGAGTTACCCCATTCCCCTTCCAACCTCCCCCTCAGAAAACCCTCAGTTTGTTTCCCAGAGTTAAGAGTCTCTTATGGTTTGTCTCCCTCTCTGATTTTTTCCCATTCAGTTTTCCCTCATTCCATTATGGTCATCTGTACTATTTCTTATATTCTGCATATGAATGAAACCATATGATAGTTGTCTTTCTCTGATTGACTTATTTTATCTAACATAATATCCTTCAGTTCCATCCACATCAATGTAAATGGTAGGTATTCATCCTTTCTGATGGCTGAATAATATTCCCTTGAATATATATTCCACATCTTCTTTGCTTTTGTTTGAGTCCTCTCTCTCTTTCTTCTTATTCTTTTTTTGATGAATAGCAATGCTTTATCAATTTTGTTATCTTTTCAAAGAATCAGCTCTTGGTTGCAATGATTGTTTTTATTTATTTTATTTTTTTTAATTTTTCGCAATGATTGTTTTTAGTTTATAGTTTGTTTATTTCTGCTCTAATCTATATTACATCCTTCCTTCCACTGGTTTTATTTTTTTTTCTTTCTGTACCTCCTTTAGGTATTTTTATTTGAGATTTTCTTGCTTCTTGATGTAGGCCTGTACTGGTATAAACTTCCCTGTTAGAACAGCTTTTGCAGCATTACAAAGATTTTGGACTGTTTAGTTTTCATTGTCATTTGTCTCCTTGTAGATTTTGATTACCTCTTTGATTCCTTGCTTAAGTCCTTTATTGTTTAGTAGTATGTTATTTAACCTCCATATATCTGTGTTCATTCCAGATTTTTTCTTGTAGTTGATTTCTAGTTTCATAGTATTGTGGTCAGAAAAGATGCATGGTATGACTTCAACCTTTTTGAATTTGTTGAGACTTTCTTTGTGCTCCAACCTGCAATCTATTCTGGAGAATGTTCCATGTGCCCTTGAAAAGAGTGTATATTCTGCTGTTTTAAGATGGAATGTTCAGAATATGTCTATTAGATACATCTCGTCCAATGTGTCATTAAAAACCACTGTTTTAACAAAAAACAAAACAAAACAAAAAACCCCAAAAGCAAACCACTCTTTTCTTAATCACTATCTGTTTGGATGATCTGTTCATTGGTGTGAGTGTGGTGTTAAGATCCCTGACTATGACTGTAGTATTATTTATTACTTTCTTTATGTTTGTCAATAGTTGCTTTATGCATTTGGGTGCTCCCATATTTGATGTATAAATATTTACATTTTTTAATCTTCTTGTTGAATTTTTCCCTTTGTGAGTATGTAGTGTCCTTGTTTGTTTCTGTTAACCGCCTTTGTTTTAAAGCCAATTTTTTTCCAATAAAAATATTGCTATCTGGCTTTCTCTTCACTTTCATTTGCATGGTAAATGTTTTTCTATCCCTTCACTTTCAGTCTGCATGTGTCTTTAGGCCTGAGATTAGTCTCTTGCAGGCAACATATAGTTAGGTCTTATTACTTATTTGTTTTTATTTATTTATTCACAAGAGACACAGAGAGAGAGAGGCAGAGACACAGGGAGAGGGAGAAGCAGGCTCCTTGCAGGGAGCCTGATGTGGGACTCTGATGGCGGGACTCCAGGATCACACCCTGGGCTGAAGGCAGAGCTAAACCGCTGAGCCACCTGGGATGCCCAGGTCTTACTTTTTTATCTGTCTGTTACTCTATGTCTTTTGATTGTAGCATTTAGTTCATCTATATTCAAAGCGATTATGATAGGTGTGTACTTATTGCCATTTTGTTACTTGTTTTATGGTTGTTTTAGTATTTTTCCCTGTCCCTTTCTCCTCTTGCTCTCTCTGTCATGGTTTGTTGGCTTTCTTTAGTGATATACATGGATTCCCTTCTTTTTATTTTTTCCATATTTATTACTGGTTTTAGTTTTGTGTTTACTATTAGGTTTGTACGTAACACCTTATGCATATAGCAGTCTATATTAGGCTGATGGTTGCTTAAGTTTGAACCCCTTCTAGAAGCACTAAATTTTTACTCCTGTCTCTGCCAAGTTTTAGGTATATGGTAACCTACTTTATGTCCTTTTATTTTGTGAATCCCTTGACTGCGCCCTTGACTGCTTTTATAGATAGACTTATGTTAGTTTTTAAATTTAGCTTTTAAGTGTGGTAAAATATATGTGACAAATTTACAATTTTAGCCATTGGTAAGTTCATAGTTCAGTGGCATTAAATACCTTCATTTTAGTACAATAACATCACCACCATTCATCTTCCCAAACTGAAACTGGACACCCATTAAATATTAATTCCCCATTCCCTCTCCCTGAGCCCTGGGAAACAACCATTTTACATATCTGTGAATTTGATACTTTAAATACCTCAGGTAAGTGGAAACATACAGTATTTGTGCTTTTGTGACTGCTTTTTTTCACTTAGTAATTGTACTGTAGGTTAATGTATATTTTGGCATGTGTCAGAGTTTCCTTCATATTTCAAGGCTGAATAATATTCCACTGTGCACATAGATCTCATTTTGTTTATACAATTACTTGTCAGTAGATGCTTTGGTTGGTTCTTCTTACTGGCTATTGTGAATGCTGCCATGAAAATGAGTGTAGAAATATTTGTTTGAATTCCTGATTTCCATTATTTTAGATATATACTCAAAAACAAATTGCTAGGTCATATAACAATTCTTTAGGTTTTGAAAACTACTGTAACATTTTCATAGCAGCTATATCACTTGAACTTCCCATCAGTAGTGCACAATTATTCCAAGTTCTCCACATTCTCTCCTACATTTGTATGTGTATGTGTGTGTGTGTTCTTTAATAGTTATTTTAATGGGTCTGAAGTGGTACTTCATTATGGTTTGGAATGCCTTTCCTAATGATTTGTGACATTGAGATCTTTTCAGGTGCTTACTTGCCATTGATATATATCTTCTTCTGAGATGTGTCTATTCAAGTCCTTTATTCTTTTTTTAAATATTTTATTTATTTGAGAGAGACACACACAGAGAGGGAGAGACTTAGCAGAGGGAGAAGCAGGCTTCCTGTGGGGAGCAAATGCGGGAATTGATCCCAGGGCCCTGGGACCATGACCCAAGCCAAAGGTAGACAGACGCTCAACCACTGAACCAGCCAGATGCCCTCGCTTGTTCATTTTTGACCAGATTGTTTATTTCTTTTTTCTAAATAAATTTATTTTTTATTGGTGTTCAATTTACCAACATACAGAATAACACACAATGCTCATCCTGTCAAGTGCCCCCTCCAGTGCCTGTCACCCATTCACCCCCACCCCCACCCTCCTCCCCTTCCACCACCCCTAGCCCCTAGTTCGTTTCCCAGAGTTAGGAGTCTTTATGTTCTGTCTCCCTTTCTGATATTTCCCACACATTTCTTCTCCCTTCCCTTATATTCCATTTCACTATTATTTATATTCCCCAAATGAATGAGAACATATAATGTTTGTCCTTCTCCGACTGACTTACTTCACTCAGCATAATACCCTCCAGTTCCATCCACGTTGAAGCAAATGGTGGGTATTCATCGTTTCTAATGGCTGAGTAATATTCCATTGTATACATAAACCACATCATTATCCATTCATCTTTCGATGCACACCAAGGCTCCTTCCACAGTTTGGCTATTGTGGACATTGCTGCTATAAACATCAGGGTGCAGGTGTCCTGGCGTTTCATTGCATCTGTATCTTTGGGGTAAATCCCCAACAGTGCAATCGCTGGGTCTTAGGGCAGATGTATTCTTAACTCTTTGAGGAACCTCCACACAGTTTTCCAGAGTGGCTGCACCAGTTCACATTCCCACCAACAGTGTAAGAGGGTTCCCTTTTCTCCGCATCCTCTCCAACATTTGTGGTTTCCTGCCTTGTTAATTTTCCCCATTCTCACTGGTGTGAGGTGGCATCTCATTGTGGTTTTGATTTGTATTTCCCTGATGGCAAGTGATGCAGAGCATTTTCTCACATGCATGTTGGCCATGTCTATGTCTTCCTCTGTGAGATTTCTGTTCATGTCTTTTGCCCATTTCAAGATTGGATTGTTTGTTTCTTTGTTGTTGAGTTTAGGAAGTTCTTTATAGATCTTGGAAACTAGCACTTTATCTGATACATCATTTGCAAATATCTTCTCCCATTCTGTAGGTTGTCTTTTAGTTTTGTTGACTGTATCCTTTGCTGTGCAAAAGCTTCTTATCTTTTTTTTTTTTTTTTATTGGTGTTCAATTTACTAACATACAGAATAACACCCAGTGCCCGTCACCCACCCACTCCCACCCCCCGCCCTCCTCCCCCTCCACCACCCCTAGTTCGTTTCCCAGAGTTAGCAGTCTTTATGTTCTGTCTCCCTTTCTGATATTTCCCACACATTTCTTCTCCCTTCCCTTATTTTCCCTTTCACTATTATTTATATTCCCCAAATGAATGAGAACATATAATGTTTGTCCTTCTCCGACTGACTTACTTCACTCAGCATAATACCCTCCAGTTCCATCCACGTTGAAGCAAATGGTGGGTATTTGTCATTTCTAATAGCTGAGTAATATTCCATTGTATACATAAACCACATCTTCTTTATCCATTCATCTTTCGTTGGACACCGAGGCTCCTTCCACAGTTTGGCTATCGTGGCCATTGCTGCTAGAAACATCGGGGTGCAGGTGTCCCAGCGTTTCATTGCATTTGTATCTTTGGGGTAAATCCCCAACAGTGCAATTGCTGGGTCGTAGGGCAGGTATATTTTTAACTGTTTGAGGAACCTCCACACAGTTTTCCACAGTGGCTGCACCAGTTCACATTCCCACCAACAGTGTAAGAGGGTTCCCTTTTTTCCACATCCTCTCCAACATTTGTTGTTTCCTGCCTTGTTAATTTTTCCCATTCTCACTGGTGTGAGGTGGTATCTCATTGTGGTTTTGATTTGTATTTCCCTGATGGCAAGTGATGCAGAGCATTTTCTCATGTGCATGTTGGCCATGTCTATGTCTTCTTCTGTGAGATTTCTGTTCATGTCTTTTGCCCATTTCATGATTGGATTGTTTGTTTCTTTGGTGTTGAGTTTAATAAGTTCTTTATAGATCTTGGAAACTAGCCCTTTATCTGATATGTCATTTGCAAATATCTTCTCCCATTCTGTAGGTTGTCTTTGAGTTTTGTTGACTGTATCCTTTGCTGTGCAAAAGCTTCTTATCTTGATGAAGTCCCAATAGTTCATTTTTGCTTTTGTTATTTTTGCCTTCGTGGATGTATCTTGCAAGAAGTTACTGTGGCCGAGTTCAAAAAGGGTGTTGCCTGTGTTCTTCTCTAGGATTTTGATGGAATCTTGTCTCACATTTAGACCTTTCATCCATTTTGAGTTTATCTTTGTGTATGGTGAAAGAGAGTGGTCTAGTTTCATTCTTCTGCATGTGGATGTCCAATTTTCCCAGCACCATCTATTGAAGAGACTGTCTTTCTTCCAGTGGATACTCTTTCTTCCTTTATAGAATATTAGTTGACCATAAAGTTCAGGGTCTACTTCTGGGTTCTCTATTCTGTTCCATTGGTCTATGTGTCTGTTTTTGTGCCAGTACCACACTGTCTTGATGACCACAGCTTTATAGTACAACCTGACATCTGGCATTGTGATGCCCCCTGATCCGGTTTTCTTTTTTTAAAATTTCCCTGACTATTCGGGGTCTTTTCTGATTCCACACAAATCTTAAAATAATTTGTTCTAACTCTCTGAAGAAAGTCCATGGTATTTTGATAGGGATTGCATTAAACGTGTAAATTGCCCTGGGTAACATTGACATTTTCACAATATTAATTCTGCCAATCCATGAGCATGGAATATTTTTCCATCTCTTTGTGTCTTCCTCAATTTCTTTCAGAAGTGTTCTATAGTTTTGAGGGTATAGATCCTTTACATCTTTGGTTAGGTTTATTCCTAGGTATCTTATGCTTTTGGGTGCAATTGTAAATGGGATTGACTCCTTAATTTCTCTTTCTTCAGTCTCATTGTTAGTGTATAGAAATGCCACTGACTTCTGGGCATTGATTTTGTATCCTGCCATGCTACCGAATTGCTGTATGAGTTCTAGCAATCTTGGGGTGGAGACATTTGGGTTTTCTATGTAGAGTATCATGTCATCAGCGAAGAGGGAGAGTTTGACTTCTTCTTTGCCAATTTGAATGCCTTTAATGTTGTTAAAGGCAATTGTTGTCTGATTGCTGAGGCTAGGACTTCCAGTACTATGTTGAATAGCAGTGGTGAGAGTGGACATCCGTGTCTTGTTCCTGATCTTAGGGGAAAGGCTCCCAGTGATTCCCCATTGAGAATGATATTTGCTGTGGGCTTTTCGTAGATGGCTTTTAAGATGTTGAGGAATGTTCCCTCTATCCCTACACTCTGAAGAGTTTTGATCAGAAGTGGATGCTGTATTTTGTCAAATGCTTTCTCTGCATCTAATGAGAGGATCATATGGTTCTTGGTTTTTCTCTTGCTGAAATGATGAATCACATTGATTGTTTTACGGGTGTTGAACCAGCCTTGTGTCCCGGGGAAAAATCCTACTTGGTCATGGTGAATAATTTTCGTAATGTACTTGTTGGATCCTATTGGCCAGTATCTTGTTGAGAATTTTTGCATCCATGTTCATCAGGGATATTGGTCTGTAATTCTTTTTGGTGGGGTCTTTTTCTGGTTTTGGAATTAAGGTGATGCTGGCCTCACAGAACGAATTTGGAAGTACTCCATCTCTTTCTATCTTTCCAAACAGCTTTAGGAGAATAGGCATGGTTTCTTCTTTAAACGTTTGATAAAATTCCCCTGGGAAGCCATCTGGCCCTGGACTCTTGTGTCTTGGGAGGTTTTTGATGACTGCTTCAATTTCCTCCCTGGTTATTGGCCTGTTAAGGTTTTCTATTTCTTCCTGTTCCAGTTTTGGTAGTTTGTGGCTTTCCAGGAATGCGTCCATTTCTTCTAGATTGCCTAATTTATTGGCATATAGCTGTTCATAATATGTTTTTAAAATTGTTTGTATTTCCTTGGTGTTGGTAGTGATCTCTCCTTTCTCATTCATGATTTTATTAATTTGAGTCTTCTCTCTCTTCTTTTTAATAAGGCTGGCTAATGGTTTATCTGTCTTATTAATTCTTTCAAAGAACCAACTCCTGGTTCTGTTGATCTGTTCCACAGTTCTTCTGGTCTCGATTTCGGTGAGTTCTGCTCGAATCTTTATTAACTCTCTTTTTCTCCTGGGTGTAGGATCTATTAGCTATTTTTTCTCTAGCTTCTTTATGTGTAAGGTTAGCTTTTGTATTTGAGTTCTTTCCAGTTTTTGAATGAATGCTTGTATTGCGATGTATTTCCCCTTCAGGACTGCTTTTGCTGCATCCCAAAGATTTGAGGGTTGTATCTTCATTCTCATTAGTTTCCATGAATCTTTTTAATTCTTCCTTAATTTCCTGGTTGACCCTTTCATCTTTTAGCAGGATGGTCCTTAACCTCCACGTGTTTGAGGTCCTTCCAAACTTCTTGTTGTGATTTAGTTCTAATTTCAAGGCATTATGGTCTGAGAATATGCAGGGGACGATCCCAATCTTTTGGTATCGGTTCAGACCCGATTTGTGACCCAGTATGTGGTCTACTCTGGAGAAAGTTCCATGTGCACTTGAGAAGAATGTGTATTCAGTTGAGTTTGGATGTAAAGTTCTGTAGATATCTGTGAAATCCATCTGGTCCAGTGCATCTTTTAAAGCTCTCATTTCTTTGGAGATGTTGTGCTTAGAAGACCTATCAAGTATAGAAAGAGCTAGATTGAAGTCACCAAGTATAAGTGTATTATTATCTAAGTATTTCTTCACTTTGGTTAATAATTGATTGATATATTTGGCAGCTCCCACATTCGGGGCATATATATCGAGGATTGTTAAGTCCTCTTGTTGGATAGATCCTTTAAGTATGATATAGTGTCCCTCTTCATCTCTCACTACAGTCTTCGGGATAAATTTTAGTTTATCTGATATAAGGATGGCTACCCCTGCTTTCTTTTGAGGACCATTTGGATGGTAAATGGTTCTCCAACCTTTTATTTTCAGGCTGTAGGTGTCCTTCTGTCTAAAATGAGTCTCTTGTAGACAGCAAATAGATGGGTCCTGCTTTTTTATCCAGTGTGAAATCCTGCACCTTTTGATGGGGTCATTAAGCCCGTTCACATTCAGAGTTACTATTGACAGATATGAGTTTATAGTCATCATGATATCTATTCAGTCCTTGTTTTTGTGGATTGTTCCACTGGACTTCTTCTTAAAGGGGAATTTTAAGAGTCCACCTTAAAATTTCTTGCAGAGCTGATTTGGAGGTCACATATTCTTCAGTTGCTGCCTGTCTTGGAAGCTCTTTATCTCTCCTTCCATTTTGAATGAGAGCCTTGCTGGATAAAGTATTCTTGGTTGCATGTTCTTCTCATTTAGGACCCTGAATATATCATGCCAGCCCTTTCTGGCCTGCCAGGTCTCTGTGGAGAGGTTGCTGTTACCCTAATACTCCTCCCCATAAAAGTCAGGGATTTCTTGTCACTTGCTGCTTTAAGAGTCTTTTCTTTATCTTTGGAATTTGCAAGCTTCACTATTAAATGTTGAGGTGTTGAACGGTTTTTATTGATTTTAGGGGGGGATCTCTCTATTTCCTGGATCTGAATGCCTGTTTCCCTTCCCAGATTAGGAAAGTTTTCAGCTAGAATTTGTTCAAATACATATTCTGGCCCTCTGTCCCTTTCGGCGCCCTCGGGAACACCAATTAAACGTAAGTTTTTCTTCCGCAGGCTGTCGTTTATTTCCCTTAATCTATCTTCATGGTCTTTTAATTGTTTGTCTCTTTTTTCCTCAGATTCCCTCTTTGCCATCAACTTGTCTTCTATGTCACTCACTTGTTCTTCCACCTCCTTAACCCTTGTCATTAGGACTTCTAGTTTGGATTGCATCTCGTTCAATTGATTTTTAATTTCTGCCTGATTAGCTCTAAATTCTGCAGTCATGAAGTCTCTTGAGTCCTTTATGCTTTTTTCTAGAGCCACCAGTATCTGTATAATAGTGCTCTGAATTGGCTTTCTGACATTGAATTGTAATCCAGATTTTGTAACTCTGTGGGAGAGAGGACTGTTTCTGATTATTTCTTTTGAGGTGAGGTTTTCCTTCTAGTCATATTGCTTGGTGCAGAGTGGCCAAAAGCAAACTGTATTGGGAAAAGGAGAAAAAGAGAGGAGAGAAAGAAGGAAAGAAAAGAGAAAGAGGGAAAAAAAAAGAAGAAAAAAACGAAAAAAAAAAGAAGAAAAAGAGAAAGAAAAAGAAAGAAAGGAAAAGGGAGGTGGGGGAAGGAAACAAATCAAAAAGCAAAAAAACAAAAACAAAAGCAAAAACAAAACAAAACAACAACAACAACAACAACAAAAAAAAACAAACAAACACGGGGGAGTATCTTCTGATTCTGTATACTTTAAGTCCCTTGACTTCCCCTGGAACTTGTCCGTCTAGCTGGTCTTCTGGGGGAGGGGCCTGTTTTGCTGATTTTCAGGTGTTAGCACTTGGGGGAGCTGCTCTGTCCCCTGCCTGGTGCAGGGCTCAATGGGGGTTGTTTACCCCGTGAGGCCGCAGGAGGAACAACCCCAGTGGCGGGGCCATCTCTGGTGCCCTGGATCAGCTCCCGCCGTAACTCCGGAGCTCTCCGTCTGCAGGGCCTGGAGGCTCCGGGGTGGCGCCGCTGATCTGCTCAGCTCCGGGCAGGAGCGCCCTTGCTGTCTGGGCCCTCCCGGCCTCTGCCTGTCCCGGGGGAGGCCGGATCCTGGGCTGTGTCCCGGCGCCCTGTGCTCGGGGGCCTGTGCTGTTGGATTCGCGCTCCCGCCCCGCAGCCCCCTCCGCGGAGCCGCGGCCGGAGCCCCTCCGAGCTGCTCCGGGTCCCGCCGTGCGCGCTGCAGCCCTTAGGGAGCTCGGCGCACTCTCCCTGGGTGCGCAGTTGCTCTGTTAGCTGTCCCTGGGAGCCCGAGGGCATCCCCGCCCTCCTGGATCCTGCTCTAACTCCCTGGGAGCCCCTTTCCCCCGGGAAGGTCGGTGCAGCTCCTGCTCCTCCGGGACGGGTCTCTCCTGTCCTGGGGACACTCGCCCCGGCCTCAGCCCAGCTCCTTGCGGGGCCCCTCCCCCTTGGAGGCCTTTTGCTTTCTTTATTTCTTTTCCCCCGTCTTCCTACCTTGATAGAAGCGCGAACTCTTCTCACTGTAGCGTTCCAGCTGTTCTCTCTTTAAATCTCAGGCAGAATTCATAGATTTTCAGGATGATTTGAAGGTTTTCTAGGTAATTTGGTGGGGACAGGTGACTTGGGGACCCTACTCTTCAGCCATCTCGCCCCTCCTCCCTCCAGATTGTTTATTTCATTGTGTTTTTAGATGTAGAAGTTCTTCATGTATTGTGTATATTAATACCTTATCAAGTATATTATTTGTAAATACTTTCTCCACTTCTGTGGATTGCCTTTGCACTCTGTCGGCAGTGTTGCTTTATGCACGAAAGTTAATATTAATAAAATACAATTTATTCCTTTTTGGCCTGTGCTTTTGGTGTCATCCTCAAGAAATCATTGCTAAATCCAATGTCACGGTTTTTCTTTTATGTATTACTATAAAGTTTTTTTTAGTTTTAGCTTTATTTTAAGTCTTTTATCCAATTGAGTTAATTTTTGTATGCTTCAAGGGTTCAATTTCATTCCTTTGTGTGTGGATATCCAGTTTCATAGCACCATGTTTTGAACCACCTGTCCATATTCCATAAGTATTCTTGGAACCGTTGTTGAAAATCATTGAATACATATGCAAAGCTTTATTTCTAGGCTCCATTTTATTCCATTAGTATGTCTGTTTTTTATACCAATATCACACTGTTTTGATTAGCATCACTTTGTAGTAAGTTTTAAAACTAGGAAGCTTAACAACTTTGTTCTTTTTTTTTTTCTTTCCAATATTTTCTTCATTTTGGGTTCCTTGAAATTCTACATGAATTTTAGGTTTAATTTTTCTATTTCTCAAAAAACATGTTTTTTGAACTTTTATAAGGATTATATTGAATCTACAGATCAGATTGGGTAGTACTGACATCTTAATAACATGAACTATATCAGTTTATGAGTCTTTATATTTACTTGTGTCTTTTAGATTATCTTTCAGAAACATTTTGTAGTTGTTCACTTAGAAGATTTTTGCTTCTCTACTTAAGTTTATGCTTAAGTATTTATTCTTTTGATGCTATTATTTTTTAAAAAATTTATTTATTTATTTATGATAGTCACACAGAGAGAGAGAGAGAGAGAGAGAGAGAGAGAGGCAGAGACATAGGCAGAGGGTGAAGCAGGCTCCATGCACCGGGAGCCTGACTGGGATTCGATCCCGGGTCTCCAGGATCGCGCCCTGAGCCAAAGGTAGGCGCTAAACCACTGCGCCACCCAGGGATCCCCTTTTGATACTATTATAAAGGAATTTTCTCAGTCTTCTCTGGGCTATTCATTGGTAGGATTGAAATTCAATATATTTTCATGAAAAAAAGTAATCTTTCAGCAAATTGGGTATAGAAAGAATGTACCTCAACATATAAAGGCCATATATGAGAGATCCACAGTTAACATCACACTCAACAGAAAAAGTTTGAAAGCTTTCCCACCAAAATCAGGAATAAGATGAGAGTTCCCAATCTCTCCCCTCCTTTTCACAAAAGCACTGGAATTAAAATCCCTGTGAAATTGTTATCAATTTCTATACGTATGTCATGCCACTAGTGAAGTGAGATCATTTTACTTACTTAATTTTTCTTAAAATGATTAGCTAAAACAGTGTTTCCAATGGCAGCCACTATCTATGCCTTGTATCTCAGCTTAAGCATCACCTCTGAAGAAACGCCTTCTCCATAGCAGAATTCTCCCTGTTTACCTGCTTGTTGTCATATTAGCACTGACAAAGATTATAATTAGAACACTAAATTGTCCCTTTATTTACTGTCTGACTCTGTTATGAGAATATAAGGTCCATGCAGGAAGGACCTTTTACATAGTTTTCCCCCTATTTCATTAATTGCTGTGTCCTCACTCACAGAATGGTTCCTGGAAGTAAATAGGAGCTTCAAATAAAAAAAAAGGTATTTGGGTACTTATTATATCTAAATCTGTGAATAAATATCTAGAACATCTAAACACACTGCAAGGCAGCAGAAATTGAATACAAATAAAAGGAAAGAAAACTCTCCATGACAAGTGGGGAAATATATGATAAATCAATCTTTCCTAACACAACATGACTGGACTGAAATTTTATTCTTGACTGGCAGTAGGTCTTACAATGGTTCTAAAGCTATTTTTTTTTGTTTATTTCACATCTTTATGACCCTACTTACATGAGTTGACCTAAGACTATCTTCACATAGATATTTTAAAAGATTTTTGTGGAAATTCCCAGCGATTTTAATTAAGCAAGAATCAGTCTTGGACACTTCCCAATTCTAGCACTTAATGACGAATGTAGTTAGAAGAGATAAAATGTCCAGTGATCTTTGCTCAAATTGGGAAGATGCTAGGCTCCTAGCAACTGATACACACTTTTTAGGAGGTTTCAGTTAGGCTTAACGCATTATCTAATAAAAGCACAAGAATGTCTCTTAAAATACAAAGTCAGCTTATCTGACCTTAGCAACAGGACAGAATGAGGATGACTAAACAGTTAAATGGTATTTTTCTATTTAGAAATTAGTAGGAAAGTTACTTGAAATAAATCTCCCTTAGAAATGACTGATTGCTGTCTTCTTTTGTAAGGATAGGGGTTTCTTGTCTTTTTGATAAATTATCTTAATGTGATAAATTTTTGCTTTTTTGTGTGGACTCCTGGGATTTCTAGGAACTAATCTACAGTGCAATTAAAGCAACCTTCTGAATAACCAGAATCGTCCATGGAGAGAATGGATAGATAGTTGAATCAAATAAAATATGTCCTCAAGTAATAATGCAGCTTTTTACCCTCTCTTGTCAAACTGGATGACAGAACTGCAGGTTCCTGTGAATGAGTAAAAGGTGTCCCTTCAGATTGTGGAGTTGCCTTCCTAAGGTAATACAGTAAATAGTGGGAACCGGGATTTGTAATTTTGTGAATTTCTTTATTAGGAAAATGTTAGACCACTTTGAGATAAAGCCAAGTTGGATTCCAATTCAAGTTTTATCACTTGAAAATGAGTGGCCTTGGAAAATTAATTACATGATCTGAGCCACACTTTGTTGAACTATGAAATGGGGATTACAGTTTCTTTTACTGTTAGATGAAATGTGATTCATTAAATTGTGAGTGTGTGATTGGAATCCACTGTAGTTGTGAGCAGTGGAGTGATAGATCAGAATCAGATTTAAAAAGGATCATTTGGTTGCATCAGGGCAATGAATTGATGGAGGCCAGAATGAAAAGGGAGGGACATTGCAGGAGGCTACTGCAGTGGGCCAGAAGAAGTGATGGGGGGAGGGAAATGATCCAGTTAGTGATAGATTTTAAAGTGGGTTAATAAGATTTGTCAAAGGTGTCAATATATGATACAGGAGGAAGAGTGGCATGAAGGATATTCATCTGAGCAATGATGTGGAAGGTGGTACCATTTAATGAGATGACAAACATGTTTATTGCTGAAAATTAAAAATTTTCATAGTACTCAATATGATATCCAATCGGAGATGTCCAGAGTTGGAAATGTTGTATAAATGAAATTTAAAAATTAAGGGAGAGACATAACACTGGAGTACTTCCCCATTTATTGGTCAGGAAAAGGGGCATATCCAACCAAAGATCTTAAAAAAGAGGTTCAGGGAAGAGACAATCCAGGGCAGCAACTTTCCATTCCTAGTTTGACCCTTGAATATGCCAATTACCATAAATGGGTCTCAAGTATTTAACTTTTATGACTATAAACTGTGTACATTTTCTTTTTTTTTCTTTTTTTAATACATTTATTTTTTATTGGTGTTCAATTTACCAACATACAGAATAACACCCAGTGCTCATCCCGTCAAGTGCCCCCCTCAGTGCCCGTCACCCATTCACTCCCACCCCCTGCCCTCCTCCCCTTCCACCACCCCTAGTTCGTTTCCCAGAGTTAGGAGTCTTTATGTTCTGTCTCCCTTTCTGATATTTCCCACACATTTCTTCTCCCTTCCCTTATATTCCCTTCATGGAATTCCCTTGCCCTCTTTCCTTGTCCTTCTACTGTTTCTTTGAAAGTCAGCTAAAGCATTGCTTCCTCTGGGAAGCTTTCTTTGATTGATGTTTAGTTGACAAGTCCCTTGTGACATTTGCATTGTGCAGTCATTTTTATAGTGGCACTTACTGCATTGATGATTATTACGTATTCTATCACTGAGTGTTAGAACATAGCTCATTCAACTTGGAAATCACAACATCTGTGACACATGTGACATTAACAGTTACTCCTTCCACAATCTTTTAATGGAATGAGTCAATGAAAGAGTAATCTTATAATGCATTTAAATATTTTCTCCCTTGTTTTGTAGATCACTGGTTTCTAATATGAGAAGTCAGCTCCTATGCAGACTAGATGGAACCAAGGAGCAATGTAACTTACTTTGTCCTCTTGGGCCTCACACAGAATCCAAAGGAACAGAAGGTCCTTTTTGTTATATTCTTACTCTTGTATATTTTGACTGTGGTGGGCAACTTGCTCATTGTGGTGACTGTAACTGTCAGTAAGACCCTGAAGTCACCTATGTACTTTTTTCTTGCTAGTTTATCATTTATGGACGTCATTTATTCCTCATCTATTTCTCCCAGATTGATTTCAGACTTGTTGTTTGGGGAAAATACCATATCCTTTCAATCTTGTATGACTCAGCTATTAACAGAGCACTTTTTTGGTGGATCAGAGGTCTTTCTTCTGCTGGTGATGGCCTATGACCGCTATGTGGCCATCTGTAAGCCCTTGCATTATTTGGTTATCATGAGGCAATGGGTGTGTGTTGTGCTGCTTGTGGTATCCTGGGTTGGAGGTTTTCTGCATTCAGTAATTCAACTTAGCACTATTTATGGGCTCCCATTCTGTGGGCCCAATGTCATTGACCATTTTTTGTGTGACATGTACCCTTTATTGAAACTGGTCTGTACTGACACATATGTCATTGGGCTGTTAGTTGTAGCCAACGGAGGAGTGATCTGCACTATTGTGTTTGTGCTCTTGCTCATCTCTTATGGTGTCATCTTGCACTCTCTAAAGAACCTTAGTCCAGAGGGGAAGCGGAAAGCCCTCCAGACCTGTGGCTCCCACATCACTGTGGTGGTCTTCTTCTTTGTTCCATGTATTTTCATGTATGCAAGACCTGCTAAGACCTTCCCCATTGACAAATCCCTGAGTGTGTTTTATACAGTCATAACCCCCATGCTGAACCCACTGATCTACACTCTGAGAAATTCTGAGATGACAAATGCCATGAAGCAGCTCTGGGGAAGAAACATCATATCTCTTAGTAAATAAGTATATTATTTACCATGAAAAGAATTATTTGACTTTAGGGTCCTTATCTTTGGAAGGCAGAACTCTCTTGACTTCCTTTTTTGAAAGGATTTAAGTGGATTATAATTAAAGTATGAACAGGATGATTGTGTATAATAACAAAATGCTTTGTGACTAGAACGTAAGCTCCATAACAGCTTATCAATCTCTTCACTTAGGAATATGTAATGCCTTTATAGCAAGGAACCCATAATAGGTAATAAATTAGTGAGGAAATTTTAAAATGATTACACTAATTTTTAATCACTTAACGATTTTTTAAAAACATTTTTTTCTGAGACAGTATTATTTTTAGTCAGATTGTATCAGTTAAGTTTCTTATTTTTATTATGTTATTTGAAATACTTAATGCTATATAGACTTTTCTTTATTAATTTTTGGTTGCTTAATATAAAAATATTGAGACTAATACTTTAGTATTAGACTAGTATTAGTCTACAAATTGAAGTGTAATAGATAATAAATAGTAATAATGAAAACCTTACAAAATAGATAAAGTTTAGATGCTGTTTAATTCTCAGCATAGTTTCTAATTCTTGTCCCCTGAAGCAGTCCTTGATCTCTGTCTTTAAACTCATCAGGTAATAATCTTTACAAATGCTAATGTATTCAATATCTGCATATGGGTCTTTGTGTATGTAAATGTTTGCTTGCCTATAGAACTTCTTTTTAGAAATAAACTTAATTTTTTGATAGTTTTGTTTATTTATTTTTACTATTTTAATTGAAGGATAATTGACATACAATATTACACCAGTTTGGATGTATATCATTGTGATTCATCAATTATGTATGTATAGTAGCAGGTGGGATTAAAGAGGGAGAGAGGTGTTGAGCAATCCCTAGGAGAGCCCTCGTTTTTCTAGGTCCCCAGTCTTGGGGTGCCTCTGTTCCCCACAGCAGGATGTCCTGGCTTTCTTGCACCCATGGGAGTGTGGAGGTGGAGGCGATGGGCTGGGAGAGCTGAACACCACTGGGTTAATCCTCAGACCTGACTGAACATCCACTACCCTCCTGGAGGGTCAGGAATTGGGCTGGGGGATTGGGCCAGATGCTGAGGTGTGGGGGATTCCCCTATGCCTGCCTACCATATGAATTCTGCAGGGAAGAGCATACTGAGGACTTAGATTGGATTGGGGCAAGTGTTCCAAGGCAGTTTGGAGACCTCTCAGTGGAAGGGCTAGCCATGTTCCGAGGTGTAGAGCCAGCTCGGGGGATGCCTTCCCTGGGCAGAGTGCTGACCCATCTGTGAAGCCAGATAAGGAAAAACTGGAGCAAAACCCCAAGGAGCCCCAGGACAGCAAAGCACTGCAGAAAGAGCTGGAACAATTTGCCAAGCCCCTGAAGCAGAAGCGGATCACTCTAGGATATACTCAGGCTGATATGGGGCTCACCTTGCAGATTCTCTTTGGGAAGGTTCTCCAAACAGCCATCTCTGTCCCTTTGAGGCTCAGCGGCCTGGTTTCTAGAACACGTGTAAGCTGTGGTCCCTGCTGCAGAAGTGGGTGGTGGAAGCTGACAACAATGAAGATCTGCAGGAGAGGCACAAAGCAGGGATCCTTGTGCAGGCTGCAAAGAGGAAGTGAACAAGGATGGAGAACCGAGTGAGGTAACCTGGAGAACATGTTCCTGCAGGGCTGGAAAGCCACTGTGCTTCCGATCAGGCCCGCAGCTTGGGCGTGTAAAGGATGTGGTCCAAACTTATTTCTGCAATTAATAGTGACTAATGGCAAGGAGAGGACTTTGAGGCTGCTGGGTCTCTTTTCTCAGGAGCACCAGTATCCTTCCCTCTGGCACCAGGACCCCTTTGTGGTACCCCAGGCTATGGGGACCCCCACTTTACTACTCTGGGCTACTTGGTCCCTCTCTCTGAGGGCGAAGCCTTTCCTTCCCTCTGTGTCTGTCACCGCTCTGGTCTCTCCCTTGTGTTGAAACTGAGGTGCCAGCTCTTCCCAGGGATGGGAGCAGAGGAAGGGGAAGAGCTAGGGAATGAGAACCTAGGGTTAGTACCAGGGCTTTGGGATTAAAGTTCTCCATTCACTGTAGAAAGGGTTTGGCACCACAATGGGTGTGGGAACAGAGTTTGGGGGGAACTGGTTGGAGGGAACGTAAAGTTCAAGGATGCTCTTGTTTTTAATCCTCACATCACTTATCACTTTGTTTTTAAATAAAGAAGCCTGGGACACAGTTAAAAAAAAAAAAAGTACTTTAGGAAATACTAATCATGAAAAGTGTAGCTTCAATCTGTTACCATCAAAGTTACTATAATATTATTGAGTATATTCCCTAAGCTGTACTTTTCATTCTTGTGAGTTATTTATTTTATTCCCAGAACGTTGTATCTTTCAGCCCTTCACCTATTTCGCCTATCCCTCTACTCCCTCCCTTGTGGCAGCTGCCAATTTGTTCTCTATATTTATGAGTCTGGTTTTTTTTAATTTATTTTTTATTGGTGTTCAATTTACCAACATACAGAATAACCCCCAGTGCCTGTCACCCATTTACTCCCACCCCCCGCCCTCCTCCCCTTCTGGGTCTGGTTTTGTTCTTTGCTTGTTTTGGATTGTTGATTATATTCCACATGGAAGTGAAATCTTTTGTGACATCTTGAAGATATCCCACACCAGACCATGTAGATCTCTTAGTTTTTCTTGTACTCCATATTACTCGCTTATAAATATGTACCACAATAAATGTATCCATTCCTGTTCATATTATTACTTTTTTCTATGACCAAGAATTTTACAATCGTATTTTTATGAATACGTGCAAGCACGTGTTCCTAGGAGAGGAATTGTTGTTACATGTATTTGAGTCAATAAGTCATGTATTTGAGTTAAATGTCGAATTTCATAGTTATTGCCAAACCGTCATCTTTGAGATTGTACTAACAGCTATCCTGCTGTCACATTCTATGAGAATACTTCTCTTCACATCCTCAACGACAACTACCTTATGAATATTAATGGCATAAGGCAATCTGAATAAATTGCAGTCTTCCACATAGTATTGAATTTGAGTATCTTTTCATATGCTTAGTATGATTTGTATTTCTTTTTCTGTGAATTGTGTATTAAAATCTTTTATCTGTTTCATGTAATTGTTGATCTTTTCCATACTGATATTAGTGAGTTGGTTACACACTAAAGAAATCGTCTCTGTTACTGTTGTGTAATTGTTTTTTTGGCTTGTGATGTGTTTTTAGTACTTGTATACTGTATAGAATGCTTTTGGCATGTAAACAACGTTTTTATGAATTTAATACTAATTTTGGTGTTTATGACTTGCTCAACAACACTTTTCCCACTTTATTCATACCGAAATATTCTTCACTGTTTTTTTAGCATTTGATTTTAAAGCTCTTTTGAGGTCATGTATCTATTAAACTTTTGCTCCATCTGGAATTTATTTTGATATAGGCATTAAAAACATGGATTTTTAGTTGGTTTTCTAAATTTTAAGGTTTGTAAAAATAGTTACTTAATTCTCTTCTTGCCATTGACTTGAAATCCTATTATCTTCTAAAGGTCCATACTTACTTGGATCCCATTTAAGTTTAAGTTCTCTTTCATTGATTTCTATTCATGTCCCAGTTGATACACAATAAAATTGCTTTCATATATAAGATATTCTGACATGTGATGAGGCTAGCAGCCTCTCATTTCTGATCTTCTTCAGATTTATGCCTAGTCTTGCATATTTATGTTTCAAATTCAAACTTGAAATAAAATAATGAGTTTACATTGAGATAAGATAAATAAATTTAGCATTAAAATAAGTTGTCAGCTAAAATGAGTTTAAGATAATTTAGTTACAAACAAAAGTCAGTTATTACTTTAAAGAAGATTCATTTTCAGATTAAGAAGATTAATTTAAGATTCAATTAATTTAAGTTTACTGCTTTTGAGTACTGGGACCTGTTATCCATAAGTGGATCTTTGATTCAACAAGTCATCTTTCATAAGCTTGGGTACTGCTTAACTCCTGCCTGTGTGGCTCAGCCCTTCCAGATATCTGTTGCTCTTCATCCATGACCCCTGAAACGCTATTTGGCATTTTGTAGTAAGAAAAACCATCTTTTTCAAGAAGTGCATAACTGAAGTCTTTGCTGAGCACCCATGTGGACATCTGAAAATCCCTGTAGTATCAAATGATCATGAGTGACAGGGATACAGCTTTGTCTTTCAGGTGGCATGTGCTAGAGGCTTTGTCCTTGCGACCACTCAGGTCCTCGTCACTGTGGCTGCCTGTGTGTGGCTCTAATGTCATAGACCATTTGTGTGGGATGTAAATCCTTGGTTGAAAGCCATCAGCATTGACACTCATACCCTTGGTCTCTTTGTTGCTGTCAAATGTGCGTTCATCTGCCTGTGAACATTTTCCTCTTGATGGTCTCCTAACTGGTTCATATGCTCCCTGAGGACCTGTAGGTCATAAGGCAGACACAAAGTCATGTCTACCTTTGTCTCTCATGTCATTGTGGTGGTCTTAGCATTGTGTCCTGAATATTTATATATTTGTACCCAAGCATCATCTTCTCCACTGAGCAAGCTTTGGCTGTATCTTATACCATGGTAACTCTCTTGTTGAACTTAAAACTTGCACATTCAGAAATTTGGAAGTGAAAAATGCCAAGAGGAAGTACTGAGGTAAAAATGTTAACTTTGAGAGATATCCACAACTTTATAAAGTTGTCTGCTAAATGGAAAAGAGAAAAGAATTTCTGTACAGGGGCACATGAACACTATTTGTCCAATGTATGCTTATTTTGACATCTAGGTACTGTGAGGAACGGTCCAGGGAGGAAATTATATTATTGTAAAAATATCCCACTTAGATTTATGCATTTATTGTCCAATGGATAGTCAAAGTTCAATGTACTGTGAGAATTAGAGTTCTTATAAAATGCAGAGTGTCAGGACACAGCTCTGGTGATTAATTTACCAGTTTTGTTGTTGGATGATATATGTACTTTCTAAACTGGTGTCTCTAAAGCCAATGATAAATAGCCATTGCAGTTTATATTGAAATCATGTACTTATTAATGAAGTCAACTTAATTTTTAAATGTAGTTTTTAACTTGCAGTAAGATACAAATAAAAATTTCTACATGCGTAGTTCAGTGGTGCTGTCATTTCACATTGTCATGATGGTTAATTAAGTTAATTGATGTTTGTTATGCAAACACCAGTACCATCTATGTCCAGTGCCTTTTCATCTTCCAAACTGAAATATCACACTCATCAAACACTAATTCCATATTCCCTCTCTCTGCGCCTTAGACAACCATCATTCTGTTTTCTTTCAGTCTATGGATTTGGCTATTTTAGGTACCTGTGTCTGTGGAATCATAGAATGTTTGTCTTTTTGTGACTGTCTTACTTCACTTGGCATGGTGAGTTGTAAGTTAATGTATGTTTTAGCAGGTGTCAGAATTTCCTTCATTTTTAAGGGTAAATAAAAATCCGTTGTGTGCATATATCTCATTCTGTTCATACATTTATCTGTCAGTGCACACTTTGGCTGCTTGTACTTTCTAGCTCTTGTGAATAATACTGCGATGAAAGTGGGTATGGGACTATCTGTTTGAGACCATGATTTCCATTATTTTATGTAATAGCACAAAGTGGAATTGTGGATCATATAATAATCTTTTCCTTAATTTTTTTAGGAAGTGTCATAACATTTTTCCTAGCAGCTGTATAATTTTACATTCCCACCAGCAATGCACACTTGTTCCAATTTCTCCAATGTCTTGTATGTGTTATTTTTTTTGCATTTTATGGTCATAGCTTGGATATGAAGTAGTATTGCATCATGGTTTTAAAATGCATTTCTCTAATAATTAGTGACATTGAGCATCTTTTCATGGGCTTATAGGGCATTCACATATCTTCTTTGGAGAAATATCTATTGAAGTTCTTTGCTCATTTTTAATCAAGATGGTATTTTGTGTGTGTGTTTTTGAGATGTAGAAGTTCTTTCTATAATTTGGATATTAACACTTTATCAAATGTATCAGTTGCAGATATTTTACCTCATTTGTAGGAAGCCTTTTCTCTCTGTCAATAGTGTCTTTTGATGTTCAAAGTATGTAAGTTTGATAAAGTATAACTTATGTCTTTTTCTTGCCTGTGATTTTGGTGTCATACCAAACTCATTGCCAAATCCAAAGTTATGAATTTTTCTCCTCATATTTTCAGAGTTCTAGTCAGTAGTTTAGGTCTTTGATCCATTTTGAGTCTATTTTTATATATGATGTATGTTAAGGGTTCAGTTTCAGTACTTTGAAGATATTCGGTTTCACAGTGTCATATTTTTTTTGAACACGCTGGCCTGGTCTATTAATGTTCTTGTTATTCACTGAAAATCATTTGGACACCTATGTAAAGATTTATTTTTAGGCTCTGTATTCTATTCCATTGCTGTGGCTGTCATTATGAAAATATCACACTGTTTTGATCACCATAGTTTTGTGGTAAGTTTTAGAACCTAGATATAGTCCAACTATTTGTTTTTTTCTCCAAGGTTATTTGGATACTTGGAATGACTTGAGTTTTGACCCGAATTTTAGGATGAATTTTTCCTTTTCTGCAAAAAACAATTTTTTTAAAGATTTTTATAGGGATTGCATTGGATCTTTAGATCATGTTAAGTAGTATTGACATCTTAATAACATGAACCATATCAATTCATTACAGTCTTTCCATTTATTTGTGTCTTTTAGAATATCTCTTAGCAACAGTGTGTAGTTTTAAAATATAAGAGACATTTGCCTCCTTTTTAAGTTTATTGCTAAGTGTTTTTTTCTTTTTGATGCTGTTGTAAAAGGAATTGTTTTTTTAAACCTCTCTGGGTTATAACTGGTAACACAGAAATTCAATGTGTTTTCTTAAAACAAAACAAAACAAAACAAAACAAAACAACCCTCTTGGGGTTGTGGTGCCTGGGTGGCTCAGTCAGTTAAGCATCTGATTCTTGATTTCAGCTCAGGTCACGGTCTCAGGGGTAGTGAGTCGAGCCCCACATTGGGCTCCATGTTGAGCATAGAGCCTGCTTAAGGTTCTCTCTCTTTTTCTCTCCCCTTGCCACTCCACTGATCACCACTTTCTCTCTCTCTCTCAAATACCCTCCCCACCACCCAAAACAATAAAATAAAAACCAAAAACTTAACAGGGAGTTAATATGGGGGAGCATTATGAGGAGCATATGCTTGCCTGATGCCTTGAACACAACTTGATAAATATCAAATCATCTGAACACCAAGGAAATTGTTCTGAGTACTGAGAGAAAAATGCAGAACCAGGAGGAGAAAAGAGGCCACATCATGGAAAGTATGTGATGTGATTTGGGGGATAAAAGAATGGTCATTCCAGTAGAAGGGAGGGAGCCCTGATCAGGGAGGGAGGAGAGAAAGAGAGAACAGAGCACAAGGCATTGCATACTTTCCCCAAACCACTATTAGGAAATATGAGAAGGGCTGATTATTGTAAGTTTTTACAAGCAGTGGAGTTCAAAGTCTGAAGTTTTAGAAGTCTGCGATATGGCTGGATGGAACCTGGAAGGTGTGAAGGTTCTCCTGTGTTATAGAGGACAGAGACTCAAGGGGGAATAGTATGATCTAAGGATCACCTGGGTCACACTGGCAGAGACATTTCTCCTTCTTGGAGTGCACTGAGAGAGGTGGCACACCTCTTCAGGGACAAGAGAGCCCAAGAGCGTCATTGAGCTGCCCAGTTCATTAGCAAAGGAGCAAAGACTCCTGCTAACTTGGATGCTGGCTTTTTGCTGTGCTTTGCCATAAACTTCAAGGGCTTGTGCATTCATGCAACTGCCCTTCTGGGACAAACTGGCACCAGCCATAGTGTGGCGAGACCCTCCCTCAGATGATCACCACAACTCTGCCATGCCAGGTTCCTAACAATTGGAGTTTTGAAATCAAGCTAGAATGCCTGAGATAAAACACAGGGGCACTCTGCTGCTGGGTGAGCAGATAATTCTGATGTAGGGTAAAGGCCTGGGCCTGAGGGAAGCCTGAGACAAATGAGGGGAGATTTTTTTGTGAGGGCTTCCTGAACAGTGGTGGGTGCAAATTCCCCTTCTTGAGGGACAAGAGAGGCAGTTGATGCCATTTTTACCCACACCCATCAACACAGTACTCACAGTGGACACTTGCACTGCTTACACCAGCCCCATCCCCCTGTACTCTGCAGGTGCTTTTTTCTCCCCCTGGGCAAGTGTGTCTGAGAGTCAGCATCAGTGTCCCCACCAAAGACCAGCACAAACCCCTGCATGCACCAAATATAATGACCATAGAGTGCTGCAAAGCTCCAGCTCTAGGGGATAAAGGATCTAGCCTCTTTTAATAGGCAGACCAAAACATACCTAGCCAAACTCAACACATGGTAGACAAGGTCCAAACATTGCCCAGTGGATTCAAGGACATACTCTACAGAGGACTCACCTGAGGGAAAGAGAGGTCAGAACACAATAGCACAGTGCAGACAGACTACACCTGAAACACTTCCTGACGTGTCCGCCTGTTGACAGTATATGTCCTCTTCCTCGGATAACCATTTCTCTCAGGAGCAGGAAACATAACAGGCCTTTCTAGCACACAAAAGACAGAGACCTAGACGAAATGTCAAGATAGAGGAATCCATAGAAAGAATAAGAAGAGTCACGGGAAAGGATCCAACCAAAACAGATATAAGTAATATGCCTGAACTAGATTTTAAAACAGTAATAATAAGGCTTTTACTTCGGCTTGAGAAAAGCATAGGAGTCACTAGAGACACCAATATCTCTTATTGCAGGGATAAAAGACCTAAAAACTAAAAGTTAGGCTGAAATAAAAAGTGGGACAACCAAGATGGAAAACTGGCTGGATGTAATGACCATAAGAATGGAGAAGCAGAGAAAGGAATTGGTGATATAGAAGACTAAATTATGGAAAATAATGAAGCTGAAAAGAAAAGGGAAAGAAAATTATTGGATTATGAATGTGGACTTAGGAAACTCAGTGACTTCCTAAAGCATAATAACATTCATTTCATGGAAGTCTCAGAAGAAAAAGAGGGAGAACAAGAGGGAAGAAGGTTTATTTGAGCACATCATAGCTGGTAATGTACCTATCCTGGGGAGGAAAGACACACCGCATCCAGACAGCATAGTGAACTCCTGTCAACATCAACAAAAGCAGGCCAACACCAAGACATATTGCAGTCAAATTTGCAAAATATTGAAAGGCTCCTGAAAGCAGCAAGGGAAAAGATATCCCTAAACTACAAGGGATGACTGATCAGGTTCACATCACGTCTGTCCACAGAAACTTGGAAGAGAGTGGCATGATATATTCTATATCCCAAATGGGAAAAATATAGGGCCAAGAATACTTTATCCAACAAGCCTGTCATTCAGAATAGAAGGAGACATAGTTTCCCAGACAAAAACTAAGGGAGTTTGTTACCACTAAATCATACCTGTTAGAAATATTAAAGGGGATTCTGAGTGGGAAAGAGAGATGGAAAGTGACAAAGACTAGAAAGGACCAGAGCAAATCTTCAGAAACACCAACTTTACAGGTAATATAGTGGCATTCAATATATATCTATCATAATCATTCTAAATGTAAATGGAATAAGTGCTCCAATCAAAAGACATAGGGCACCAGGATGGATTAAAAAAACAAGACCTATAAAAACAAAACAAAACAAAACAGGACCTATCTATATGCTTCCTGCAAGAGACTTATTTTTGTAATTTTATTTTACTTTAATTTTTTTTTAATTTAAATCAATTTTGTTAACATATAATGTATTATTAGTTTCAGGGGTAGAATTTAGTGACTCATCAGTTGCATATAACAACCAGCGCTCATTACTTCAAGTGCCCTCCTTAATGCCCATCACCCACTTACCCCACCCCCCACCTATCTCCCCTCCAACCCACAGTTAGTTTCCTATAGTTAAGAGTCTCTTATGGTTTTCCTCCCTCTGCTTTTATCTTATTTTGTTTTTCCTTCTCTTCTCCTGTGTTCACTTCTTTTGTTTCTTAAATTCTAGTTATGAGTGAAATCATGTGGTATTTGTCTTTCTCTGACTGACATATTTCCCTTAGCATACTTGCCTCTAGATCCATCCTTATCACTGCAAATAGCAACGTTTCATTCTTTTTGATGGCTGAGTAATATTCCATTGTGTGTGTGTGTGTGTGTGTGTATATATATATGCATATATATACACACACACAATGGATAAAGAAGATGTGAGTTTTATTTATATATAAATATATAAATGTTTATATATATTTATATATATTATACTTATATATAAATATATATTTTATTTATATATATAAAATATATATAATATTTATTTTATATATATAAAATATATATTTATTTTATATATAAAATATATAATATTTATTTTATTTATATATATAAAATATATATATTATTTATATATATAAAATATATATATAAAACTCACATCTTTTTTTTTTTTTAAACTCACATCTTCGTTATCCATTCATCTGTTAATGGAAATCTGGACCCTTTCCATATTTTGGCTATTGTGGATCTTGCTTCTATAAACATTGTGGGGGGGTCATTGACCCTTCAAATGACTGTATTCTTTGGAGAAATACCTAGTAGTACAAGTACAATTGCTGGGTCATAGGGTAGTTGTATCTTTAACTTTTTGAAGGACCTTCATACTGTTTTCCAGATTGGCTGCACCATTTTGCATTCCCACCAACAGTGTAAGAGAGTTCACCTTTCTCTACATCCTCAGCAACATCTGCTGTTTCCTGAGTTGTTAATTTTAGCCATTTTGACCAGTGTGAGATGATGTTTTATTGTGGTTTCGATTTGGATATCCCTGATGCTGAGTGATGTTGAGTATATTTTTCATAGGTCTGTTAACCATTTGTTTGTCTTTTTTGGAGAGATGTCTATTTGTCTTCTGCCCACTTCTTTACTGATTTTTTTTGTTTTTTAGGTGTTCAATTTGATGAGTCCTTTGTAGATTTTGGAACTAGTCTTTTATCTGATATATCACTTGTGAAGGTCACCTCCCATTCCATATGTTGCCTTTCAGTTTTTTTATTGTTTTCTTCAGTTGCAGAAGCTTTCAATCTTGATGAACTCCCAATAGTTTGTTGTTGTTGTTGTTGTTAGGTAATTTTTTTTTTTTTTTGCTTTTATTTCCCTTGCTGTGTCTAACAAGAAGTTGATGCAGTCAATGTCAAAGAGGTTGCTGCCTGTGATCTCCTCTAGGATTTGATAGATTCCTGTCTCACATTTATTTAGTTTTAAATTTAAAACTTTCATTTGTTTTAAATTTATTTTTGGGTATGGTGTGACAAAGTGTTTCAGTTTCATTCTTCTGTATGTGGCCCAATTTTCCCACCATTTGTTGAAAAGACTGTCTTTCCTCCCTTGGATATTCTTCCTGCTTTGTTGAAGATTGACCATAGAATTGAGAGCCTATTTCTTGTTTCTCCCTGAAGGATTTCAGCACTGATGGGCAGGATGAATATGGCTGTGCCCTCTCTCTTGCTCCAGAGCTGAAAATTCCTGCCCCCAATTCCAGTAAGCCCTCACAGAGAATCGATTAGTCACTCTTTTATCCCAGTTTCTGTCAGAACTCTGTGTTCACCTGGTCTGTGACTGAGTGTTTTTATCTCAGGCATGTAAGGGAGTTTCAAGACCAAAAGCTATGGACCTCCATGGCACGGACTTGCGCTGTTCCTCCTGGGGTGCAGGGTGTCTGGCCATGCTTCTGTCTTTTGCAGGAAAGTGGTCACATGATCTCGGAGAAGTTTGTAGCTTATTGGAACACAGAGCAGAAAACGGGCACCTACACTCACTGTTCCATACCAGCCTCCTCACTCCTATGCCTGGGAATTCTACCACACGCGGCACCAACCATTCTTCTTGCAACCATGGGGTTCCTCAGACCATGCTGTCACACCTGGGATTCTTCCCCAGTTCACCACTTAGGCACCTTGAGTCCCGGCACATTCCTCACTGTAGCCCACTTCTAAAAGGTTCAGTTTTGCACTCCACTTGTCATAATATTTCACAGTAGCCTCCTTAAGCAAGTTTCCCTCCACCACATCCTCAGCTATCACATAGGATTGAAGGATCAATTCTCCATTCCTCTACCTTCTAAGCAGTGGTCCCTTATCTATTTGTAGACTTACAACATTTGTTTTCCTAGATTTCTGATTGATTTCTTGGGTGTTCAGAAAGATTTGATAACTATCTAGTTGAATTCGAGGGATGCGAAAAACTTAGGGTCCCTCTACTCCTCCGCCATCTTAACCCCTTGAGAGACTTATTTTAGACCTAAAGACACCTGCAGATTGAATATGAGGGGTTGAGAACCATCTCGTATGCTAATGGACATCAGCAGAAGCCTGGAGTAGACATACTTATATCAGATAAACTAGATTTTAAGCTTCAGACTGTAATAATAGATGAAGAAGGGGACTATATCATAATAAAGTGGCCTGGGGTACCTGAGTGGCTCAGTTGGTTAAGCACCAGACTCTTGATTTCAGCTCAGGTCTTGACTTTGGGTTATGAGTGCAAGTTTCTCATTGTGAAAAATTAATGAGAAAATAAAGAAACTCATTGATAACAATATAGTAATAATAGGGGACTTTAATACCCACCTTACAGCAGTGGACAGATCATGTAAGCAGAAAAACAAGAAGGTAACAAAGGCTTTGAATGACACATTGGACCACATGGACTTAAGGGATATGTTCAGAATATTTCATCCTAAAGCAGCAGAATACACAGTCTTTTTGAGTGTACATGGGACATCCTGTAGAATAGATCACATATTAGGTTGCAAATCAGGCCTGAACAGCTACAAAAACATTGAGATCATACCATGCCTATTTTCTGACCACAGTGCTATGAAACTTGAAGTCTACTACAAGGAAAAATTTGGAAAGTACAGTAATGCACGAAGATTAAAGAACATCCTACTGAAAACAAATAGGTTAACTAGAAATTTAAGGAATACATGGAAGCAAGTGAAAATGAAGACATAGCCATCCAAAATCTTTGGGATGCAGCAAAAGCAGTCAGGAGAGTGAAGTATATAGCAAAACAGGCCTTCCTCAAGAAGTAAGAAAAATCTCAAATATGCAACCTTAGCTTGCATCTAAAGGAAGTAGAAAAGGAACAGCAAATAAAGCCTCAAGCCAGCAGAAGAAGGGAAATAAGAAAGATTAGAGTAAAAATAAATTATATATAAACAAAAAAACAGCCCCCTCCCCAAGCCCCAGTAGAACAGATGAATGACATCAGGAGCTGGTTCTTTGAAAAAATTAATAAAATTGATAAATACATTGTTAACTTATCAAAAAGAAGAGAAAGAACCAAAATGAATAAAATCATGAGTGAAAGAGGATATATCACAACCAACACCACAGAAATATAACCAAATATAAAAGAATATTAGGGAAAATTATATGGCATCAAATTTGGCAATCTGGAAGAAATGGAAAAATTCTTAGAAACATATAAACCACCAAAACTGAAACAGTGTATATTCTCATTCATTTGGGGAATATAAATAATAGAGAAAGGGAATATAAGGGAAGGGAGAAGAAGAAATGTGTGGGAAATATCCCAAAGGGAGACAGAACATAAAGACTCCTAACTCTGGGAAACGAACTAGGGGTGGTGGAAGGGGAGGAGGGTGGGGGGTGAGTGGGTGACGGGCACTGAGGGGGACACTTGACGAGATGAACACTGGGTGTTATTCTGTATGTTGGCAAATTGAACACCAATAAAAATTAATTTATTAAAAAAAAACAAAAAACAAAACTGAAACAGGAAGAAATAGAAAACTTGAACAGACCCATAGCCAGCAAAGAAGTTTAAACAGAAATCAAAAATCTCCCCAAAAGTAAGAGTCCAGGACCAGATGGTTCCCAGGGGAATTCTATGAATCATTTAAAGAAGAGTTAATACCTGTTCTTCTCAAACTCTTCCAAGAAATAGAAATGGAAGGAAAACTTCCTAACTCATTCTATAAGGCCAGCATTACCTTGACTCCACAACCAGACAAAGACCCCACTAAAAAGGGAGAATTACAGATCAATATCCCTGAAACATGGATACAAAAATTCTCAATAAGATACAAGGAAAACAAATCAAACTGTACATTAAACGAATTTTTCACCACAACAAGTGGGATTTATTCCTAGGCTATAAAGTTAGTTTGGTATTTGCAAATCAAACAACATGACCTACCACATTAATAAAATAAAGGACAATTGATATATGACCTTCTAAATAGATGCAGAAAAAGCTTTTGACAAAATAAAGAATTCACTCTTGATAAAAACCCTCACGAGGGTAGAGATAGAAGAAACAGGCCTCAACATCAAAAAGGGCATATAGGAAAGACCCACAGGTAAAATAATGCTCAATACGGAAAAACTGAGAGTTTTTCTTCCATGGTCAGGAACAAGACATGGATTTCCACTCTCACTATTCTTTTTTTTTTTTTTTCACTTTTTTTTTTTCACTATTCTTATTTAACATAGTACTTGTAACCCTAGCCTCAGGAATCAGACAACAAAAAGAAATAAAAGGAATCCATATCAGCAGGAAGGAGTCAAACTCACTATTCATAGATGACATGATACTCTATGTAGAAAACCCTAAAGACTGTATGTTGGCAAAGCGAACTTAAAAATAAAAAAAATCTATAAATGCCCCCACCCCAAAAAAAGAGTACATCAAAAAATTGCTAGTACTGATACACACATTCAACAAAGTTACAGGATAAACAAAATGAACATACAGAAATCTCTTGTATTTCTACATATCAGTAATGAAGCAGGAGAAAGAGAAATGAAGTAATTGATCCTGTTTCCAATTGCACCGTAATCCATAGGATACCTAGGGACAAACCTAACAGTGAGGTAAAAGATCTCTACTCTGAAAAATATGGAACACTTATGAATGAAACTGAAGATGACACAATAAAATGGAACCATATTCCATGCTCATGGATTAGAAGGAAAATATTGTTAAAATGACTGTACTACCCAAAGAAGCTACACGCTCAATGCAATCACTATCAAAATACCACCAGCATTTTTCATAGAGCTGGAATAAACAATCCTAAAATTTGCATGGAACTACAAAAGATCCCAAAATGGCCAAAGTAATGTTTAAAAGAAAACCAAAGCTGGAAGCATCACAATTCCGGACCTTAGGGTATATTGCAAAGCTGTAATCATCAAGGTAGTATAATACTGGCACAAAAACAGACATCTTGATCAATGGCATAGAAGAGACAACCCAGAAATGGACCCTTTACTATATGGTCAATTAATCTTCAACAAAGCAGGAAAGAATATGTAATGGAGAAAAGATAGTCTCTTCAACAAATGATATTGGGAAATCTGGACAGCCACGTGCAGAGGAATGAAACTGGACAATGTTCTTACACCATACACAAAAATAAATTCAAAATGAATGACAGACCTAAATGTGAGACAGGAGTCTATCAAATCCTAAAGGAGAACAGATCCAGCAACCTCTTTGACATTGGCTGTAGCAACTTCTTGTTAGACACATCTCTCTTTCTTTATTAACCATGTTTATTTATTTTTATTTTTATTTTTTATTTTTTTAATTGGTGTTCAATTTACCAACATACAGAATAACCCCTGGTGCCCGTCACCCAATCACTCCCACCCCCCGCCCTCCTCCCCTTCTACCACCCCTAGTTCGTTTCCCAGAGTTAGCAGTCTTTACGTTCTGTCTCCCTTTCTGATATTTCCCACACATTTCTTCTCCCTTCCCTTATATTCCATTTCACTATTATTTATATTCCCCACATGAATGAGAACATATAATGTTCGTCCTTCTCTGACTGACTTACTTCACTCAGCATAATACCTTCCAGTTTTGATCAGAAGTGGATGCTGTATTTTGTCAAATGCTTTCTCTGCATCTAATGAGAGGATCATATGGTTCTTGGTTTTTCTCTTGCTGATATGATGAATCACATTGATTGTTTTACGGGTGTTGAACCAGCCTTGTGTCCCGGGGATAAATCCTACTTGGTCATGGTGAATAATTTTCGTAATGTACTGTTGGATCCTATTGGCCAGTATCTTGTTGAGAATTTTTGCATTCCATGTTCATCAGGGATATTGGTCTGTAATTCTCCTTTTTGGTGGGGTCTTTTTCTGGTTTTGGAATTAAGGTGCTGCTGGCCTCATAGAACGAATTTGGAAGTATTCCATCTCTTTCTATCTTTCCAAACAGCTTTAGGAGAATAGGTATGGTTTCTTCTTTAAACGTTTGATAAAATTCCCCTGGGAAGCCATCTGGCCCTGGACTCTTGTGTTGGGAGGTTTTTGATGACTGCTTCAATTTCCTCCCTGGTTATTGGACTGTTAACGTTTTCCATTTCTTCCTGTTCCAGTTTTGGTAGTTTGTGGCTTTCCAAGAATGCGTCCATTTCTTCTAGATTGCCTAATTTGTTGGCGTATAGCTGTTCATATATGTTTTTAAAATCGTTTGTATTTCCTTGGTGTTGGTAGTGATCTCTCCTTTCTCATTCATGATTTTATTAATTTGAGTCTTCTCTCTCTTCTTTTTAATAAGGCTGGCTAATGGTTTATCTATCTTATTAATTCTTTCAAAGAACCAACTCCTGGTTCTGTTGATCTGTTCCACAGTTCTTCTGGTCTCGATTTCGGTGAGTTCTGCTCGAATCTTTATTAATTCTCTTCTTCTCCTGGGTGTAGGATCTATTTGCTGTTTTTTCTCTAGCTCCTTTAGGTGTAAGGTTAGCTTTTGTATTTGAGTTCTTTCCAGTTTTTGAATGGATGCTTGCATTGCGATGTATTTCCCCCTTAGGACTGCTTTTGCTGCATCCCAAAGATTTTGAGGGTTGTATCTTCATTCTCATTAGTTTCCATGAATCTTTTTAATTCTTCCTTAATTTCCTGGTTGACCCTTTCATCTTTTAGCAGATGGTCCTTAACCTCCACGTGTTTGAGGTCCTTCCAAACTTCTTGTTGTGATTTAGTTCTAATTTCAAGGCATTATGGTCTGAGAATATGTAGGGGACAATCCCAATCTTTTGGTATCGGTTCAGACCTGATTTGTGACCCAGTATGTGGTCTATTCTGGAGAAAGTTCCATGTGCACTTGAGAAGAATGTGTATTCAGTTGAGTTTGGATGTAAAGTTCTGTAGATATCTGTGAAATCCATCTGGTCCAGTGCATCATTTAAAGCTCTCATTTCTTTGGAGATGTTGTGCTTAGAAGACCTATCGAGTATAGAAAGAGCTAGATTGAAGTCACCAAGTATAAGTGTATTATTATCTAAGTATTTCTTCACTTTGGTTAATAATTGATTGATATATTTGGCAGCTCCCACATTCGGGGCATATATATCGAGGATTGTTAAGTCCTCTTGTTGGATAGATCCTTAAAGTATGATATAGTGTCCCTCTTCATCTCTCACTACAGTCTTCGGGGTTAATTTTAGTTTGTCTGATATAAGGATGGCTACCCCTGCTTTCTTTTGAGGACCATTCGAATGGTAAATGGTTCTCCAACCTTTTATTTTCAGGCTGTAGGTGTCCTTCTGTCTAAAATGAGTCTCTTGTAGACAGCAAATAGATGGGTCCTGCTTTTTTATCCAGTGTGAAATCCCTGCGCCTTTTGATGGGGTCATTAAGCCCGTTCACATTCAGAGTTACTATGGAAAGATATGAGTTTAGTGTCATCATGATATCTATTCAGTCCTTGTTTTTGTAGATTCTTCCACTAAACTTCTTCTTTAAGGGGAATTTTAGGAGTCCTCCTTAAAATTTCTTGCAGAGCTGGTTTGGAGGTCACATATTCTTCAGTTGCTGCCTGTCTTGGAAGCTCTTTATCTCTCCTTCCATTTTGAATGAGAGCCTTGCTGGATAAAGTATTCTTGGTTGCATGTTCTTCTCCTTTAGGACCCTGAATATATCCTGCCAGCCCTTTCTGGCCTGCCAGGTCTCTGTGGAGAGGTATGCTGTTACCCTAATACTCCTCCCCATAAAAGTCAGGGATTTCTTGTCTCTTGCTGCTTTAAGGATCTTCTCTTTATCTTTGGAATTTGCAAGCTTCACTATTAAATGTCGAGGTGTTGAACCGTTTTTATTGATTTTAGGGGGGGATCTCTCTATTTCCTGGATCTGAATGCCTGTTTCCCTTCCAAGATTAGGAAAGTTTTCAGCTAGAATTTGTTCAAATACATATTCTGGCCCTCTGTCCCTTTCGGCGCCCTCAGAAACACCAATTAAACGTAAGTTTTTCTTCCTCAGGCTGTCGTTTATTTCCCTTTATATATCTTCATGGTCTTTTAATTGTTTGTCTCTTTTTTCCTCAGATTCCCTCTTTGCCATCAACTTGTCTTCTATGTCACTCACTCGTTCTTCCACCTCGTTAACCCTCGTCCTTAGGACTTCTAGTTTGGATTGCATCTCGTTCAATTGATTTTTAATTGCTGCCTGATTAGCTCTAAATTCTGCAGTCATGAAGTCTCTTGAGTCCTTTATGCTTTTTTCTAGAGCCACCAGTAGCTGTATAATAGTGCTTCTGAATTGGCTTTCTGACATTGAATTGTAATCCAGATTTTGTAACTCTGTGGGAGAGAGGACTGTTTCTGATTCTTTCTTTTGAGGTGAGGTTTTCCTTCTAGTCATTTTGCTTGGTGCAGAGTGGCCAAAAGCAAGTTGCACTGGGAAAAGGAGAAAAAGAGAGGAGAGTAGAGGGAAAGAAAAGAGAAAGAGGAAAAAAAAGGAATAAAAAACGAAAAAAAAGAAGAAAAAGAGAAAGAAAAAAAAGAAAGAAAAAAAGGGGGTGGGGGAAGGAAACAAATCAAAAAGCAAAACAAAAGAAAACAAAACAAAACAACAACAACAGAAAAAAGAAAAAAGAAAAAAGAAAAAAAGAACCACGGGGGAGTATCTTCTGATTCTGTATACTTTAAGTCCCTTGACTTCCCCTGGAACTTGTCCGTGTAGCTGGTCTTCTGGGGAGGGGCCTGTTGTGCTGGTTTTCAGGTGTCAGCACTTGGGGGAGCTGCTCTGCCCCTGCCTGGTGCAGGGCTCAGTGCAGATTGTTTACTCCGTGAGGCCCCAGGAGGAACAGCCCCAGTGGCGGGGCTAGCTCTGGAGCCCTGTATCAGCTCCTGCAGTAACTCCGGGGCTCTCGATCTGCAGGGCCTGGAGGCTCCGGGGCGGGGCAGCTGATCTGCTCAGCTCGGGGCAGGAGCGTCCTTGCTGTCCTGGGCCCTCCCGGCCTCTGCCTGTCCCGGGGGAGGCCGGATCCTGGGCTGTGTCCCGGCGCCCTGTGCTCCGGGTCTGCGCTGTTGGATTCGTGCTCCCGCCCCGCAGCCCCCTCCGCGGAGCCGCCGCCCGAGCCCCCCGAGCTGCTCCCGCCCCGCAGCCCCCTCCGCGGAGCCGCCCCCGAGCCCCTCCGAGCTGCTCCGGGTCCCGCCGTGCGCGCTGCAGCCCTTAGGGAGCTCGGCGCACTCTCCCGGGCGCAGGTGTCTGTTAGTGTCCCAGGGAACCCGAGGGCATCCCCGCCCTCCTGGGGTCCTGCTCCAACTCCCTGCGAGCCCCTTTCCCCCGGGAAGGTTGGTGCAGCTCCTGCTTCTCCGGGACGGGGCTCTCCTGTCCTGGGGACACTCGCCCCGGCCTCAGCCCGGCTCCTCGCGGGGCCCCTCCCCCTTGGAGGCCTTTTGTTTCTTTATTTCTTTTTCCCCGTCTTCCTACCTTGATAGAAGCGCGAACTCTTCTCACTGTAGCATTCCAGGTGTTCTCTCTTTAATTCTCAGGCTGAATTCATAGATTTTCAGGATTATTTGAAGGTTTTCTAGGTACTTTGGTGGAGACAGGTGATTTGGAGACCCTACTCTTCCGCCATCTTGCCCCTCCTCCCTAGACACATCTCCAAAGGCAAGGGAACTAAAAGCAAAATGAAACAAAACCATTGGGACTTCATCAAGATAAAAAGTTTCTGCAAGTGAAGGAAACAGTCAACAAATATAAAAGACAATCCCTGGAATGGAAAAGATATTTGTAAGTCACATATCTGATATTGGGTTAGCATTCAAAATCCATAAAGGAGTTATCAAATTGAGCACCCCCAAAATAAATAATCCAGTTAAGAAATGGGGAGAAGACATCCAGATGGCTAATAGATACATGAAAAGATGTTTGACATCATTCATCATTAGGAAAATACAAATCAAAACTAGGATGAAAATCATCTCTTATCTGTCAGGATGACTAAAATGAACAACACAAGAAACATCAGGTGTTGGAGAGGATGTGGAGAAAGGGTAACCCTCTTACACGTTGGTGGAAATGCAAACTGGTGCAGCCACTCTGGATAGCAGTATGGAGGTTCCTCAGAAACTTAAAAAAGTGAACTAATCTATGTCCCAGCAAATGCACTACTAGGTATTTACCAAAGGATATAAAAATACCGATTCAAAGATGCACCTGCACCCTGATGTTGATAGCAACATGATCAACAATAGCAAAATCATGGAAAGAGCCCAAATGCCCATTGACTGACATTGGATAAAGAAGAGGTGGTGTGTATATGTATAAACACTCACTCACACACACACACACACACACACACACACACACAGAGGAATATTACTCAGCCATCAGAAAGAATGAAATCTTGCCATTTGCAATGATATTAATGGAGCTATCCTGCATTTTGCTAAGGGAAATAAGTCAGCTTGAGGAATAACAATACCATATGATTTCACTCATGTGTGGAATTTAAGAAACAAAACAGATGAACATAGGAGAAGGGAAGGAAAAACAAAATAGGATAAAAACAGAGGGAGGAAATCCATAAGATAATCTTAATTATAGAGAACAAACTGAGGGCTGCTGGAGGGGAGGTGCGGGGAAGATGGGTTAGATGGCTGATAGGCATTAAGGGGGGCACTTGTGATGAGCACTGGATATTGTGTGTTAAGTGATGAATCCTTAAATTCTATTCGTGCAGCAAACATTATACTATATGTTACCTGACTAGAAATTTTTTATTTTCTAACTGACTAGAATTTAAATAAAAAACTACAAATAACTAACTAAATAGAAGAAAAAAGAAACAAAAATAAACTTCAATTTACATAAAGAAACACAGTTCACTCACCTGCACCCCGATGTTTATAGCAGCAATGTCCACAATAGCCAAGCTGTGGAAGGAGCCCTGATGTCCTTTGATAGATGAATGGATAAGGAAGATGTGGTATGTATGTATACAATGCACTATTACTCAGCCATCAGAAAGGATGAATACCCACCATTTGCTTTGACGTGAATGGAACTGGAGGGTATTATGCTGAGTGAAGTAAGTCAATTGGAGAAGGACAATCATCATATGGTTTCATTCATATAGGGAATATAAGAAATAGGGAAATTATAAGGGAAAGGAGGGGAACTGAGTGGGAAAAATTAGACAGGGAGACAAACCATGAGAGACGCCTAACTGGGAAATGAACAAAGGGTTGCAGAAGGGGAGATGGGCAGGGGGTTGGGGTAACTGGGTGATGGGCACTGAGGAGGGCATTTGAAGGGATGCAGTTGGTGTTATACTATATGTTGGCAAATAGAACTTCAATAAATGGAAATGGAAAAATAATGTATAAATAATATAGAAATTCTATATTCATATGTTTTATCCATACATTGATAAGAAACTTATATGTATTTTTTTGTTTATAATGTCTCAAAGCCAAAAGCTGCATGCTAATTAAAGATAGAGATAAAAAGGATAGGATAAGCATCAAAAAAAAAAAAGAAAAGGAAATAAAAGAAAAGTAAAGAAAAGAAATACAGTCCACTGAAGAAGGGTCAAAGTAAGGAAAAAATAACATAACTTATTTATCTTAAAAAATAAATTTAAACTTCCAAAGAAGTTGCAAAAATACTAAAGAATTCTCACATACCTTTTGCCAATAGCACAAGAAATTAGATGCTCTGTAAACATACGGAAATGTAAAGTAAAAATCACTTAGAGAATGAAATAAAAAAAAAACTTCTCAACAAACTGGATACAAAAGTAATTTACTTCAACATATAAAGGCCAGATTTAATATGGGTAATATGACATTCAACAGGGAAAGGTTGAAAACTTTCCTACTCTTATCAGGAATAAGATGAGAGTGCCTACATTCACCATTCCATTTTACAATAGCAGTGTAATAAAAATCGTGGGGAAATTTTTAGCATTTTTCTGCATGTAGGTCATACCATCATTGAAGTGAGAACAAATTACTTAGCACGTTTATTTAATTTTACTGCCTTTAACAGTGTTCCTGATGGTAGCCACCTTCTATCCTTTGGATCTCAGGTTAAGCTTCACCTTTGAAGAAAGTTCTTCTTCATAGTAGAATTCTCCCTAAGTACCTTGTTTGTTATAATATTAACTCTGATGAAGACTATAATTAGTTTAGTAAGTTGTTCCCTTATTTGCTGTCTGACTCTATTATGAGTATACCAGGCCCATTGGAGGGACTTTTCGCATAAATTTCCCCCCTATTTCATTAATTGCTATGTTCTCCCTCATAGAATGGTTCCTGGCGTTAAACAGGACCTTCAAATTAAATAAATTAATAATTTAATAGTTATTATGTCTAAATCTGTAAGTAAATAAAATATCTAACCTCACTGAAATTGTCTGTTAAATAAAAGGAAAGAAAACTTACTATGACAAGTGGGGAAATATATGATAAATTAATCTTCCCTTACACAAAATGACTGGGCTGAAATTTTGTTCCTGACTGGCACTAGTCTTATCATGGTTCTAATGCTATATATTTTGTTTATGTTACATCTTTTTGGCTTTAACTATGTGATTTGACCTAATCCTGTATCCAGATATTTTCAGAGTTTTTGTTGAAAGTCCCAGTGAATTTAATTAAGCAAGAATCAGTCTTGGATGCTTTCCAATTTTAGGACTTAATGAGGAATGTGGTTAGAAGGGATAAAATGTCCAGTGATCTTTGCTTGAATTGGGAAGAAGATTCTATGCTCCAAACAACTGATACATATTTTTTAGGAGGTTTCAGTTAGGTTTAAAGCATTACCGATAAAAGCACAAGAATATCTCTTGAAATATCAAGTCAGCTTATCTGAGCAAACTAATGGGACAGAATGAGGACAACTGAACAGTTGAATGATATTTTTCTTTTTATAAATTAGTGGGAAAGAAGTTATTTGAAAAATCTCCTTGGGAAATGGCTAGTTGCTCTCTTCTTATGTAAGGATAAGATTTATTTGTCTTTTTAATAAATTATCCTAATGTGATACCTTTTTCTTTTTCTGTGTGGAAACTGGAATTCCTAGGAAGTAATCTACAGTGCAAGTTAAAGCAACTGACTAAATAACCAGAAGACTCCCTGGATAAAATGAATAGACAGTTGAAGGAAATAAATATATTGTCAAGGAATGTATCTTTTTACCCTCTCTTGTTAGATTGGATGACAGAAGGATTCCAGGTCCTGATGAGTGAGTGAAAAGTGTCCCATCAAATTGTGGATATGCGACACATATAAGACTAACAAAAAATAATGGAAACCAAGCTTTGCAATTGTGTGAGTAGCTTTATTATGTAAAAGTTAGACCTCTTTGAGATAAACCAAACTTGGATTCCAATTCTAGTTTTATCATTTAAAAATGGGTGACATTGGAAAATTAATTACATGATCTGAGCCACACTTTCTTGAACTATGAAACGGGGATTACAGTTTCTTTTACTGTTAGGTGAAATGTGATTCATTAAGTTGTGAGTGTGTGATTGGAATCCACTGTAGTTGTGAGCAGTGGAGTGATAGATCAGAATCAAATTTAGAAAGGATCATTTGTCTGCTTCAGGTAACAAATTGATGGAAGGCCAGAATGAAAGGGGAGGGAGGTGGGAGGGGGTTAGTGCAGTGGGGAAGAATAAGTGATGGGGGGGGCAAATGATACAGTTTGTGATATATTTTAAAGGAAGTTAATAGAATTTGTTAAAGGCATCAATATGCCATATGAAAGCAAGAAAGCCATGCAGGATACTGTGGTATTTCTTATGTGAGCAATGATGTGGAAAGTGGTACCATTTAGTGAGGTAGGAAACACCTATGATTTTCTGAGGAAAATAAAAATTCAGTTTCAGAAGTACTGAATTGAATTCTAATTGGAGATGTCCACAGTTGGAGATGTGGACATATATACACATGTATATGTGGACATATATATGGACATATATACACATGTATATATGTCCAAATCTTCATATGTATATATGAAGATTAAAAATTAACAGAGATTGTAAATAAACCCTCCCTGTGTTTGCAAAAAAAAAAAATTAACGGAGAGACACAATGCTGGAGTGCTTTCCCATTTATTGGCCAGGTAAAGGGGTCATAACCAACCAAATTCCAGAAGAAAGAGGTCTCCAGGAGGGAAGAGACAATCCAGGGCAGTGGCCTTCCATTCCAAGATTGATCCACTCACTTTAAATATGTCAGTTACCTTAAATGGTTCTCAAGTATTTCACTTTTTTGACTTTATAAACCGTGGCATCTTTATTTGGAATTCCCTTACGTTTTTTTTCTTGTCCTTCCTCTTTTCCTTTGAAACTTAGCTAAAGCATTGCTTCCTTTGGGAAGTCTTCTTTGATTTATCTTTGGTTAATATATTCCTTTCTTAAAAAATTTTTTTATTTGAATTCAATTTGCCTGCATTTTGCATAGCACCCAGTGCTCATCCCCCTAAGTGCCCCCCTCAGTGCCCATCAGCCAGTCACCCCAACCCCCCGCCCACCTCCCTTTCTACTCCCCTTGTTCGTTTCCCAGAGTTAGGAGTCTCTCATCTTTTGTCACCCTCACTGATATTTTCACTCATTTTCTTTCCTTTCCCTGTATTCACTTTCACTAATTTTTATATTCCCCAAATGAATGAGCCTATATACTGTTTGTCGTTTTCCGATTGACTTATTTCACTCAGCATAATACCGTCCAGTTCCATCCACGTCAAAGCAAATGGTGGGTATTTGTCATTTCCAATGGCTGAGTAATATTCCATTGTATACATAGACCACATCTTTATCCATTCATCTTTCAATGGACACCGAGGCTCGTTCCACAGTTTGGCTATTGTGGACATTGCTGCTATAAATATCGGGGTGCAAGTGTCCCGGTGTTTCACTGCATCTGTATCTTTGCGGTAAACCCCCAGCAGTGCAATTGCTGGGTTGTAGGGCAGATGTATTTTTAACTCTTTGAGGAACCTCCACACAGTTTTCCAGAGTGGCTGCACCAGTTCACATTCCCACCAACAGTGCAAGAGGGTTCCTCTTGCTCCACATTCTCCCCAACATTTGTGGTTTCCTGTCTTGTTAATTTTCCCCATTCTCACTGGTGTGAGGTGGCATCTCATTGTTGTTTTGATTTGTATTTCCCTGATGGCAAGTGATGCAGAGCATTTTCTCCTGGGCTTGTTTGCTATGTTTATGTCTTCCTCTGTGAAATTTCTGTTCATGTCTTTTGCCCATTTCATGATTGGATTGTTTGTTTCTTTGCTGGTGAGTTTAATAAGTTCTTTATAGATCTTGGAAACTAGCCCTTTATCTGATAGGTCATTTGCAAATATCTTCTCCCATTCTGTAGGTTGTCTTTTAGTTTTGTTGACTGTTTCTTTGGCTTTGCAGAAGCTTCTTATCTTGATGAAGTTCCAATAATTCATTTTTGCTTTTGTTTCTCTTGCCTTTATGGATGTATCTTGCAAGAACTTGCTGTGGCCACGTTCAAAAAGGGTGTTGCTTGAGTTCTCTAGGATTTTGATGGAATCTTGTCTTACATTTAGATATTTCATCCATTTTGAGTTTATCTTTGTGTATGGTGAAAGAGAGTGGTCTAGTTTCATTCTTCTGCATGTGGATGTCCAATTTTCCTAGCACCATTGATTGAAGAGGCTGTCTTTTTTCCAGTGGATAGTCCTTCCTACTTTGTCAAATATTAGTTGACCATAGAGTTGAGGGTCCACTTCTGGATTCTCTATTCTGTTTCATTGATCTATGTGTCTCTTTTTGTGCCAGTACCACACTGTCTTGATGACCACAGCTTTGTAGTACAATCTGAAATCTAGCATTGTGATGCCCCCAGCTATGGTTTTCTTTTTTCATATTCCCCTGGCTATTTGGGGTCTTTTTTGATTCTGCAGAATTCTTAATGATTTGTTCCAACTCTCTGAATAAAGTTCATGTTATTTTGTTAGGGATTGCATTAAATGTTTAAATTGCCCTGGGTAGCATGGACATTTTCACAATATTAATTCTTCCAATCCATGAGCATGGCATATTTTTCCATCTCTTTGTGTCTTCCTCAATTTCTTTCAGAAGTGTTTTGTAGTTTTTAGGGTATAGATGCTTTACCTCTTTGGTTAGGTTTATTCCTAGGTATCTTATGCTTTTGGGTGCAATTGTAAATGGGATTGACTCCTTAATTTCCTTTTCCTCAGTATCATTGTTAGTCAATAGAAATGCCCCTGATTTCTGGTCATTGATTTTGTATCCTGCCACACTGCCGAATTGCTGTATGAATTCTAGCAATCTTGGGGTGGAGTCTTTTGGGTTTTCTATGTATAGTATCATGTCATCTGTGAAGAGGGAGAGTTTGACTTCTTCTTTGCGATTTTGAATACCTTTTATTTCTTTTTGTTGCCTGATTGCTGAAGCTAGGACTTCTAGTAGTTTGAGTGTAAAGTTCTGTAAATATCTGTGAAATCCATCTGGTCCAGTGTTTCATTTAAGCTCTCGTTTCTTTGAAGCTGTTGGGCTTAGAAGATCTATCGATTGTAGAAAGTGCCGTGGTCAAGTCACCAAGTATAAGTGTATTATTTTCTAAGTATGTCTCAACTTTGGTTATTAATTGATTGATATACTTGGCAGCTCCCACATTCGGGGCATAAATATTCATGATTGTTAGGTACTCTTGTTGGATAGATCCTTTAAGTATGATAGTGTCCCTCTTCATCTCTTACTACAGTCTTTGGGATTAACTTTAATTTATCTGATATAAGGATGGCTTCCCTGCTTTATTTTGAGGACCTTTGGAATGGTACATGATTCTCCAATCTTTTATTTTCAGGCTGTAGGTGTCCTTATGTCTAAAATGAGTCTCTTGTAGACAGCAAATAGATGGGTCTTGCTTTTTTATCTAGTCTGATACCCTGCGCCTTTTGATAGGGTCATTAAGCCCGTTCACGTTCAGAGTTACTATTGAAAGATATGAATTTAGTGTCATCCTGATACCTCTTCAGTCCTCGTTTTTGTGGATTGTGTCCTTGGACTTCCTCTTTCTTTTACAGAGTCCCCTTAATATTTCTTGCAGAGACGGTTTGGTGGTTACATATGTTTTTAGTTTCTGCCTATCTTGGAAGTTCTTTATCTCTCCTTCTATTCTGAATGAGAATTCCTGCTGTATAGGGTATTCTTGACTGCATGTTCTTCTCATTTAGGACCCTGAATATATCTTGCCAGCCTTTTCTGGCCTCCAGGTCTCTTTAGAGAGGTCTGCTGTTAACCTAATACTTCTCCCCATAAAGGATAGGGATCTTTTGTCTCTTGCTACTTTAAGGATCTTTCTTTATCTTTGGAATTTGCAAGTTTCACTATTAAATATTGAGGCACTGAAAGGTTTTATTGATTTTAGTGGAGCATCTCTCTGTCTCCTGGATCTGAATGCCTGTTTCCCTTCCCAAGTTAAGGAAGTTCTCATCGATGATTTGTTCAAATACAGTTTTTGTTCCTCTGTCCCTTTAGGCACCCTCTGGAATCCCAATTAAACGTAGATTTTTTTTTCTTCAGAGGCTGTCATTTATTTCCCTTAACCTATCCTCATGATCTTTTAATTGTTTTTCTCTTTTTTCCTCAGCTTCCTTCCTTGCCATCAACTTGTCTTCTATGTCACTCACTCGTTGTTCTACCTCATAAACCCTCATTGTTAGGACCTCTAGTTTGGATTGCATCTCATTTAATTGATTTTTAATTTTGGCCTGATTAGATCTAAATTCTGCAGTCATGAAGTCTCTTGAATCTTTTATGTTTTATTCTAGAGCCACCAGTAGCTTTATAATTGTGCTTCTGAATTGGCTTTCTGACATTGAATTGTAATCCAAATTTTGTAATTCTGTGGGAGAGAGTACTGTTTCTGATTCTTTTGTGGTGAGTTCTTCCTTCTAGTCATTTTGCTCAGTGCAGAGTGGCTATAAACAAGTTTTACTGGAAAAGGGAGAAAAAGAGACAAAAAAAAAGCAAGGGGGGGGGAACTAACAGAAAACAAAAAACAAGGGGGAGTATCCTCTGATTCTATATACTGTAAATCCCTCGACTTTCCCTGGAACTTTACAGTGCTGCTTGGTCAAGAACTTGCTCTTCCCCTGTCCTTCAAGCTGGTCTTCTGGGGGAGGGGCCTGTTGTGCTGATTCTCAGGTGTGTGCACCTGCGGGAGCTACCCAGCCCCCTGCCAGGTGCACGGCTCAGTGGGAGCTGTTTATCCTGTGAGGCCCCTGCTCCCTGTTCAGTCCCAAGTACAAGGTGACAGCAGGAGGAACAACCACCCCAGCGGTGGCCAGCTTTCCAGCTCTAGAGTCAGTTCCCGCAGTAACTACTGCAGCTCCCAGTCCACAGGGCCTTGGATGCTCCGGAGGCAGGGGGCACTGATCTGCACAGCTCAGGGTTGCCTGGTGGCAGGAGCTTCCTGCTGCCCTGTATCCTCTTGGCCTCTGCCTGTCCCAGGGGGAGCAGGATCTTGGGCTGTGTCCCCCGGTGCCCTGGGATCCCGAGCCTGCACCACTGGAATCCTACTCCTGGGGGCACACAGCCCTCACCTGTCTTTAAAAGTCCTTGGAAGAATGTGGGAACATGTGTCTATTCAGGTTTGAAGATAAATGGAAGTAGAGAGATATGGGCTAAGTTACTTACATAGGGTCACATACAAGGATCAAGGATTTCTAATCATTAGTTTAGTGCCTTTCTACTGCTGCCTTAGCAGAACATTTAAAATTGATGTGTGTTTTATGTGTGTGGACACATGTAACCATATATATATATATGTTCATATAGGTGAAGATAGGTATATAAGGGCATATATAGGACATGTATAGACATGGATCCATAATTAGTGGAGAAGATTCAGTATACCAGGTACAATTTCAAAATATAGAGACTACATGCTTATGTGCACTAGTATTATTCCCTTGGCGTCTTGAAATTCTCCTCTTTTTTTTTTTTTGTGAACATTCAAGCACTGACATGATAAGATTCTGAGCACAGAGTTGAATGGAAAGGGATTATTTAGTAATCTTGTTATCATCCTTAAGTCCTGTTAATAGGAGTTTGTCCAGCTCTTGGAACACTTTTAGGGTGTGGGATGGGGTGCTTGTGTCTTATGGCAGAAGTTTACTGGTCATGCTGAGGTGGGGAAAAAGGAGGAAATTGAGGTTGGAAAGAACAGATCATGGACTGCAGGTTGTAGAAATCCAATGTGTTTTAGTTGTGGGTGTGCCATACAGTGTGTGACACAGTGGAAACTGTGCTAGATGGAGAGCCAAGAAACTAGGTTGTAGGTATGGGGTTATGTCTGTCTCTCTCCATGTTCCTGGGCTTCCGTTTCCTGAGGCACACAAATAAAGAGATTGGCTTGAATCCCTAAGGACCTCCATTTCAGATGTCCTGTGAATCTATTAGGTTATTAGGCTCTATGCTAAATGTGGGTCAACTTTTTTTCCCCTTTCATTTTACCATATGTTTCCTTAAGATCAATTTTGTAAGATTTTGTAAAAACATTCATATATTCTTCCATAGATTTATGGACTTGACACAATTATTTCAAGAGAAAAAAACATCAAATTAAGAAGATCTTATTATTTCCCAGTACTCCTCTTCCCTCAGTGAAATCCCACCTTCATGTTCCTACTACAGATATTCTAGAAGTTATATATAGATAAAGCTCATTTGCTGGACACTCAGCCACTCACTCTTAGGTTTTCTTTCAACCCTAGTTAATACCTTTTATTTTCTCAACTGTCATTCACACTCTGGTATGGAATTTCCTCTGTTTGTTGTGGTCATGGGGAAGGGACTGTGAACTCCTTCTTGGAGGTGGAAAGTGTTCACAGTGAAGGCAGAAAAGGAAATTGGGCTAGAGGTTAGATGCATCCCCACCTCTGCCCTGAAGTGGTATCTTTCATGAAAATTAGTTTTTCTTACCAACTTTTAAAAATCTTTGGTACAAGGAATACATGATATATAATGTAAATGTTATCAACATAATTATTTAGTGGATATCATGTATTAGATACCCAATCCAATTAGATAGTGACACATTCCCAGGTATTTGTATCATAATTGTAAATTTCCATTATTGTTAGTGTTGTTTGTGCCTTAAGAAATAATTTCTTAAGTCAGGGTCAGGATGATGTTAACTGATATTTTTTTTAACTAATATTTTATTCCAAAGATTTAAAGTTGTACCTTTTCATTTAATTTCTTGTTTTACTTACAATTGATTTTGGGGCATTGTGGAGGAAAGGATTCAATTATTTTTTTCCATGTGGAAAACCAGATATTCCATTATCATTTATTGAATAGTCCTTTTCTCTATTTATCTAGACATATGTCATCTTCTGACATATATCAAATTTCTATATTTGCATGAATCTGTTTCTGGGCCAACCCTACACTCTCCATTACTCTGGTCAATGTCTTGATATCTAGTAGGGCAAGTTTCTCTAACTTGTTCCTTTTTTTTTTTAAAGAATATCTTGTCTATTTTGAGTCCGTTTATCTTCTAGACAATTTTAAGTCTAAATTGTCAAATTCCACAAAAAGTTACTGGGAATTTTTTTGGAGCAGTGTGGTATTTCTATGTCACTTTGAGAAGAACTTATACTCACAAATATGGGATACCTCTGTGTTGGTTATGTGTTAACCTAAACAAAGTCCTCTGAAAATCTAAAGGAATAGTGTCTGGGACTAATAAATGATTTATTAAACAGTTGTTCCCAGGGAAACTGTAAAGGGAGTAGAGGAAGCAAGATAGAGGAAGGAAACATAAATAAGAATGCAGTTTCAGATTAATTCCAGCAGAGGGTCACTTTAGACTGATTTTGCAGAACTCTGCAGTGTAAATTGTGCCTGGAGTTTGATTAGAAGCAAGTGAATGAGGCAGCCCCAGTGGCTTAGCAGTTTAGCGCTGCTTTCAGCCCAGGGCATGATCCTGGAGACCTGGGATCAAGTCCCACGCTGGGCTCCATGCATGGAGCCTGCTTCTCTCTCTGCCTCTCTCTCCCTCTGTCTCTAATAAATAAAAATAAATAAAATCTTAAAAAAAAGAAGCAAATGAATGGAGTTTTGATACTCCTAGACTATTTAGACATCAGCTGAGGGTTTCTCTGGGATGGGTTGGAGCATAAATTCCCAGGCATTTTTGTCTAATAATATAAGGAAAATGGACTCTAGTAGCCCCAAGGCAGCATGTACTAGCTGTTGGCAGTGAAAGCACATTAAAAAAAAAAAAAGACAGCAATGCATAGGGATGTGGACAGACCTTGACATTCTTTACAATGCTTTTATTTATTTTGGTGTTTTATTATTTTTTTTAATTTCTTACCAGTTTTATTGAGAAATAACTGACATACATCACTGTATAAGTTTAAGGTATAAAGCACGATGGTTTGATTTACATACATTTTGAAGTAATTATCACAATAGGTTTAGTTAATACCCATCATCTTATACAGGCACAATAAAAATAAAAGGAAAAAATTCTCCTTGCAATTAGATCTTGTAGGATCTATTTCCTTAACAATTTTTTGACCTAAGCCCAGTTTAATCTGCAAAGAAAATGCATAAAGAAAATTTGGGTACTGCTTCTAAATAATCAAGTAGAAATGAGTTTTAGATAATTAAGACAAAGTCATAATATGCATTTGTTCTTTAATTTTTTTCTTTTGATGTTTAATGTTTTAAGTCAAATTGATGTATTTCTGCACACAGATTCTATGATTAAATTTATTCTAGGAAACTTATGGTTTTGTTGCTCCTGTCAATAGTGTTCTTAAGAATTGCAACATTGGGATGCATGGCTGGCTCAGTTGGTTAAGCATTGGACTCTTGATTTTGGCTCAGGTCATCATATTGAGCGCCATATCAGGCTCCATCCTTAGTGTGGAGTCTACTTGAACCTCTCCTTTTGTTCCTTCCCCAGTTTGTGCTTGCTCACTCACTCTCTCAAATAAGTAAATGAATCAAATCTTAAAAAATGTCTCTGCCTCTCTCTCGCTCTCTCTCTCTCTCTCTCTCTGTGACTATCATAAATAAATAAAAATTTAAAAAAATTAAAAAAATAAAAGTATTGCATCTTCTAACTTGTATTATATAGAGGTGTTATGATTTTTTTTGTTTTTAATTGTTTTTTTTTTAATTTATTTTTTATTGGTGTTCAATTTACTAACATACAGAATAACACCCAGTGCCCGTCACCCATTCACTCCCACCCCCCGCCCTCCTCCCCTTCTACCACCCCTAGTTCGTTTCCCAGAGTTAGCAGTCTTTACGTTCTGTCTCCCTTTCTGATATTTCCCAGCTTTTGCACAGCAAAGGATACAGTCAACAAAACTCAAAGACAACCTACAGAATGGGAGAAGATATTTGCAAATGACATATCAGATAAAGGGCTAGTTTCCAAGATCTATAAAGAACTTATTAAACTCAACACCAAAGAAACAAACAATCCAATCATGAAATGTTTTTAATTGTATAGCTATCTATTTTACTAAACTCTCATTACTGCTAATAATTTTTCTGGAAACACCTTTGTGTTTTCTAATAGACCATCTGGGGATGCTGTAGGTGTTCTATCTTCCTCTTCCTTTTTTACCATCTCTGGGTAGGAATTCTAGCACAGTGTCAGATATAATCAGTGACATTAAGATTATCATTCCTAATTTTAAAGGAAGTATTTCTAACTTTCCCCATTACAAATTATGCTTGATATAGATTTGGTTAGACATATTTTCTCAAATTAAGAAAGTTCTATTTTTAGCTTGTTATTCTTATGGAAGTTGAATGTTATTGTTATTGTTCTTTAAAATAATGCCCAAATCAACAATTTTATGAGATTTGTAAACTCATTAGTGAAAAATTAAGTACAAAGCCACAATGAGAGATTACTTACATCTAGCATGGCAGAAAAAAATTCCTTTCTGGGAATATTTTATTTTTCTTATTTAAAAAATTTGGGGCGATTATTTTAGATTACTGATTCAATAATTTTAGTAGGTTTGAGACTATCAAGGCTTTATATATTTGAGTAGTTTTAGTAAAAGATTATATATGTGCATATATTGTCCATTTCATCACGGCTTTAGAAGTTATGAAATATATTCATATTTTCATTTCAGTAGTGGGAGGAGCATCCTTGGGGATCTTGCCTTCTGCTTGAGGTACCAGTACTAATCTGCTTGTTCTACAGTGAGATTTCTTGGAGATCCTAGTCCCCTGTAATGCTTCTATGGTGCCATGTTTAATTTATAGGTTGACAGCGAGCCCTTAGGTGATCTGCATGCTAGAACATACAATGTAAAGTATTTGAGACTTCTCAAAGAAGAATGGGAGTTCTACATTGTGGGAAAAGTTAACGATGAACTCATTTCTTTACTAAATTTGGGCATATTTTAGTGAGCTACAGTTTATGTGAATCTCATTTAGTGGATTATGTTGTATTTTCTAGCTTAACCATCTTGAAATGGCCATATGCTAAAAAAGCTGCTTGCCAATAATTCCTGGACTGAAAAATAATACCAATAATGCAAATGCACACACACACAAAGTCCCTTCTGGATGTTGATAAGTCTCATCCAAAATGTACATCTTGCCTTATAGTATAAAGTATAAAACTATTAAAGTTAGCAACATGTTTTAAAATATTTAATTTCAACTAATAATTCTTTAAATTTTTTGATGTATTTAAGATATATATCAAATAACTGTTAAACAGCATGTGTAGGTGATTTATAAATATATATGTATAAATCAGAAATCTTTAGTAATAGAGGTAGATTAAGAAGTTAAGAGATTACTACTCTATTATGCCACCATTTTTTTTCTCCCTCACACTATTGTGGTGTATAAATATTTCTTTGCTTATTAAGTCTTTCCTCCACCAGACTAAGCTCCTTGAGGGCAGGGATCCTTTTGGTCTTGTCAACCATAGTATCCTCAGTGCCTACCACAGTGTCTGTCACCTAGTAGTAATTGCTAACATTTACTGAGTGTATACTATATGTAAGGCAGTATTCTACATTTTTTTACATGTATTTTAAGATAAAATTTTTATAACATAAAATTGATCATTGAAAAGTGTACAGTAGAGTGACATTTAGTATATTCAAATTGTTGGGCAGCCCCAGTGGCACAGCAGTTTAACCCCGTCTGCAGTCTAGGGTGTGATCCCGGAGATCTGGGATCAAGTCCCACGTCAGGCTCCCTGCATGGAGCCTGCTTATCCCTCTGCCTGTGTCTCTGCCTCTCTCGTTCTCTCTGTGTCTCTCATGAATAAATAAATAAAATCTTTAAAAAAAAACACAAAAAACAAATTGTTGTGCAACCATCACCTTTATTTAGACTCAAGATAATTCACCACCCCAGAAGGAAACCCATACTGTTTAGCAGTAACTATGCTTCCTCACTTCAAGCTCTGGAAACCACTAATCCACTTTTTGTCTCTGGCTTTGCTTATTTGGGATATCTGATGTAAAAGGAATCTTTTGTGACTATATTTGGCTTCTTCCACTTAGCATGATGTTTTCAAGATTCATTCACACTGTAGCATGTATCATTACTTCATTTCTTTGTATGGATGAATAATACCCCATTGTATAAATAGACTACATTTTGATTATTCAATCACCAGTTGATGGACATTTGGGATGTTTCTATCTTTTGGATATTGTGAGTAGTGCTCTATGAACATTTGTGTGCAAGTATTTGTTTAAATACCTGTTTTCAATTCTTTTGGATATATATCTGGGAGTGGAATTGTTGGGTCATTTGGTAATTCTATATTTAACTTAAAACAAATTTTTTAATTGAATAAATTTACTTGTAACATTGTATAAGTTTAAGGTGTTCAGCATGTTCTTGATACATTTATATATTGTAATATAATTACTGATGTACAGATATTTATCACATTATATAATTATAATATAATATTGTCTATATTCGTTATACTCTGCATTAGATCTCTATGGCTTTTTTAGTACTTGTTACAAGTTTGTACCCTTAAGCAAAAAATAACTCTTATCCCAACTCCATCCCCTGAAGACCACCATTTCACTAATTGTTTTTTAAAGATTTTATTTATTTATTCATGAGACACACACACACACACACACAGAGGCAGAGATACAGGCAGAGGGAGAAGCAGGCTCCATGCAGGAAGCCTGACGTGGGACTCGATCCTGGGTCTCCAGGATCATGCCGTGGACTGAAGGTGGCACTAAACCACTGAGCCACCCGGGCTGCCCTCACTAACTGTTTTTTACAGGTGTTTAACTTTTTTAGATGCCACATACAAGTGATATCATATAGTACTTTCTCTCACTTATTTGCTTAACATGCTCAAATTCTTTCCAATTTGTCACAAATGGCAGGATGTCTTTCCTTCTCATGGATTAATAAATTTTATTGTGTATGTGTACCACATTTTTTAAAACCCATTTATCCATTGATGGGCATTTGGGTTGTTTCCATGTCTTCACTATTGTGAATAATGTTATGATAAACATTGGGAGTACAGATAGCTCATTGTAATCCTGTCTTCATTTCCTTTGGGTGTATACACAGAAGTAGCACTATCAGATTGCATGGTAGATCGATTTTTAATTTTTTGAGATACCTCCATATTGTTTTCCATAATGGTTGGACCAACTTACATTCTTACCAACAATATGTATAGAGTTCTTCCCTTTTCAGCGCATCCTCACCAGCACCTGTTGTCTCTTCCTGATGAGAGTGCCCTTTTAACAGGTGTGAGGTAAGCCATTTTAATCGGTGTGAGCCATTCTAACACTGTGATTTTGATTTGCATTTCCTTGATGATTAGTGATGTAGAGCATCTTTTTCTCTTGGCCATTTTGATGTCCTTTTTGGAAAAATGCCTGTTTAATTCTTATGCCTATTTTTAAATTGTTTTTGTTGTTGTTGTTTAATTGACTAAGTATATATTTTGGATATTATCCCTTTATCTGATATAGGGTCTGCAAAAATTTTTTCCATTTTATAGGTTGTCTTCATTTTGTTTCTTTTGCTGTGCAGAATTTTTTGAGTTTGATGTAGTCCCATTTGTTGATTTTGGCTTTTGTTGTTTGTGCTTTTGGCTATGTTTAACTTAAAAAAAAACCACCAAAGTGTTTCCACAGCAGTGGTACCATTTTTCATTCTTATCAGTAATATACAATATCTCCAAATTCTTGCAAACGTGTTACTTTCTGTGTTTTTGATCATAGCCATCCTAGTGGGTAGGAAGTGGTAATGTCATTGTGAATATTTCCTTAATGACTCAGAAATCTGAACCAGGAGTGGGGAGTTGCTCTTCCCTTGGCTGTCCCAATTCTGGGGTATGGCATATGGTAGGCAGGCAGTTAAAACTTCACAGCTCTGTATTACCGAAAAAATAGCAGCCTCATTCCTCCCTCCCCAAGCTTTTCCCCTTTTCCCATGGTGTATATTTATATTTATATTTTTTATTTATATTTTATATATATATTTTATATATACATATATATTTAAAATAAACCCCAGGGTTCTGCAAAAGCAGCTTTTGCCACCTCATAAATTGTTCCTGGCATTAGGGGGATGAAGCCCTAGAGTTCCCCACTGTATTTTAAGTGATATCACTCTTGTAATCCTGAGATTTCTCTAATTCAGTTATTACCTCTTTGTTACCGATGCATACACTGAGGCACAGAGAGGTTAAGTAACTGGCTCAAGATCATAGAACTATGAATAGTGGAGCCTGGATCCAGAGCACGGAATTTTTACTGTACTAAATGCTGGTAGGTTCTTGATAAATATTTATGAATAGAAATGGCAGTATGGAAGTTAAACTTTCTTTTTGTGTGATAATGATTCTGACTCTGGTTTTGATTTGATCATGAAGATCTACCGGGAGTCTGCAGCTTCTTGAGTAGACTAATAAATAAACCTTGAAAGGAGAAGGGGAAGGAGAGCAGCCTGCCAATGAGAAGGTATGGTTCAGACAATGCAACGTGTTTGTCAGATCATCTTATTTTTTCTTCCTGGGCATACAAATCATATTTCCTAGCCACCTTACATCCATGTGAGGTCTTTTCAATAATGGGTAGAAGTGATATACCCCCGTTCAGGCATGGTTCATAAAATGTCCCCGGTGTCCTTAATCTTTCTTTGTTCATTGGCTAGCTGAGTGTAGATGACCCAGCAGATGGTCCTGAAGCCCCAGGAGACTGGAGGCATCACAAAATGGAAATTGGCATATATCAGGGATTCACAGCTTGGTGGAGAACTGCACATGAGACCTGCTTGATTAGGCCAATCTGCACTGGATTTGGTGTGAATGAGAGACTTTTCTTGGGATGACTTTTCTTGGGATTATATCACTGAGTTTTTGGGCTATTTTGTATTATTACAACATTTCTAACCCCTGCTAATTAATAGAGAACTAATAGGTAAGGTTACTAATAAATTTATTCAAGAAAATAAAGAATGGAAGAGGTAGGGCTTGATGAATGAATCATTCTGAGGAGCACTATGGATGGGACCAAGACCTGTTGTGGGTAGAGACCTTGCCATGCTGTATCTCAGGATCACACTGATCACCATCCTTCTAACCCTATGGATACCTTACCCACAAAACCCTCAGTCACCTGGAGCCAAGAGGATATATTCTGTACAGTTAATGGGTTTGAGGTAGAAGAACATCACAACTTTACTTGAGGGTGTTTCTGAACTTAGTAAACTTGAGACTCCTAAGCTGGATGAGTAGTTAGTGGAGCCGCTCTGCATTACAGAATAAAAGAATGTAAAATGCTGCTAATAACATCTGCTCTGCCTTCTACAAGACATTCTGATGAACAGAGGTGTTAATGGATGAGAAAATCCTCTGTAAAATTGAATGCATATATAAAAGCAAGCGCTTATCTTCCTATTAATAGTCTTCAACTCCAGGCTGCCCCTGGCTTATGTTATTGGGTTACTGAGAAAGCTTTCTGATCCTAAATTACATCCCCAGAATGAGTTATTATATCTACTAGCTTGACTATGCCATGAGGTAAGGAGATGTGTGTGTGTGTTTTCTGTTTAATCTTCCTAAATCCTAAATTTCACTGTGCATAATGTCTAGCTCAAAGTTGTTGGTTCCTCTTCAATGGAAGGATGGACAGATGGACTGAAGGCCAGAGAGGTGAAGTAGCTTTGACAAGGCTGTAGATTTTCTGAGCTAGATTTCCACCATTCCTCCACCCTTTACTTGACTACTCTGAGCTGCTATTCTCTGTGAAAATGAGAGGTTAGATCTATATAAATTTTTCATCATTCGTACCAGATTTTATATTCCACAATTGCAAGAAAAATTTAATAGATTGCCTAGAGTTCAATTTTACAGTTCTCTTATGCGCCCTCTGGGTGATAAAAGACCAGAGGGAGGAGGAAGTAGACAGATGCATCAAGCAGGTGACACCATGCAGTAGCATGCTGCAGTTTGGACTCAAACCTCACAGACCATTGTGTGAGAATGTCATTAGGGTAGGCAAAGGGATTACATCACTGAATTTAGTGATTACATCACTAAAATTTTAGAAGATTTTTGGATTAACTCTTTAAAAAATGACACCTGAGTCTTTGAACACACTAAGGACAATGGCAGAATTCATCTTAGGCTTCTGAAGTGTGGGCAACCACGAACTAGCTGGAGTAACTGAACCAAACCAGGCCCGGACTTGCGTCCCTCATTCACTCAAAAGGCTCGGGAGCCTAAAGTGTGAATAGTTGGTTGACACTTGAGAAAGGGCTTGAGCAATGGTTCTCAGGGCTCGCTTGTACGTGATCGCCCACATAACACAATAGATACAACTTATTCTGACCTGGTCATAAATGTAAATAAGGTTCTGTGCTGTCCTTGCTGGTCTGTTTACCATATCTAATATTCCTTTGAAGTATGCACATCTGGAGCAATAAGCTTATCCATTTACCAAGGTCTTCTAGCACCAGTGGGTCTGTCTTACATCCTGAGAAAGGGGAACTTTGGAGGGTTTCACAAACATGTTTCTCAAAGGGACTGGAGATGGACATCTGGGGCTCTGGATAAGGTGGAGGAGAGAAGACCTGGCAGGTGGGATAGGACCAGAGTGGAAGCAGGATGCCAGGAGATGGAGGCAAGGAGGTCCAGAGACTCCCTGGCAGGCGGTGTGGTTGGTGGCTCCGGGAGCAATGTGCCTGATACTCACATTTAGGATATTTTTTTAAAAAAAGATTTTATTTATTCATTCATGAGAGACAGAGAGAGAGGGAGAGGAGAGAGAGAGAGAGAGAGAGAGGCAGAGACAGAGGGGGAAGCAGGCTCCATGCAAGGACCCTGATGCGGGACCCAATCCTGGGTCTCCAGGATCCCGCCCTGGGCAGAAGAAGGCAGGCACCAAACCGCTGAGCCACCCAGGGATTCCCCCATTTAGGATATTTTTATGACTATGCTTCCTTATGATATCCTCAGTTTCTACCATTCAGTCAGGTGTCCATATGCTGGAGAGAAAGAAGGGACACTGGAGTGGCACAGAAGTTGTGAGAAGCCTCGATGCATGTGGTTAGGGAGTAGTAACCCTGATGACGATGACGACAATGATGATGACAGTGTTAAGAATACGAGTAGTGATAGCAATACCTACAGAGCAAATGGTTATGTACCATGTGCCAGGCATTGCTTTAAGCATTTTATATCAATGATCTCATTTTATCCTCATATTGACCTTTTGAGGTAGGCATTCTTTTTTCCCTAGCTTCCCTGAGAGATTATTGACATATAACATATTTAAGCTTAGGGCGTCGTACATAGTGATAATTTGATATATGTATATGTTGAGAAATGATTACTACAATAATATTAGTAAACATCTCCATGCCCTCACAGACCTACCATTTTGTTTTGTGTGTGATGACATTTAAGATTTACTTTCTTAACAACTTTAAAATATACAATACAATATTGTTAATCATGGTCACCATGCTGTACATTAGATACCTACTAGATACTATTTTTAGCATCATTTTACAGATAGAGAAACTGAGGTACAGGAGGTTTAAGGTTCAATAATTTTCCCAAAGGGAAAAACCTGCTTGAGGGGAGTGACTTCCTCCTGGCACCCAAGATAGTGTTGTAAGCTATTTTATTTGGATAGTTACATAAAGTATGTCCTTGGCCATCCTGCTAAAAGATGAAAGAGTCAAAAAGGAATTTAGAGAAGAATTAAAAAGATTCACAGAAACTAATGAGAACGGAGATACAACCATTCAAAATCTTTGGGATACAGCAAAAGCAGTCCTGAGAGGGAAATACATCACAATACAAGCATCCATCCAAAAATTGGAAAGAACTCAAATACAAAAGCTAACCTTGCACCTAAAGGAGCTGGAGAAGGAACAGCAAATGAAACCTTCACCCAGCAGAAGGGGACAATTAATAAAGATTCGAGCAGAACTCAATGAGATAGACACCAGAAGAACTGTGGAACAGATCAACAAAACCAGGACTTGGTTCTCTGAAAGAATTAATAAGATAGATAAACCATTAACCAGCCTCATTAAAACAAAAGAGAAAAGACTCAAATTGATAAAATCATGAATGAGAAAGGAGAGAGCACCACCAATACCAAGGAAATACAAATGATTCTAAAAACTTATTATGAGTAGCTATATGCCAATAAATTAGGCAATCTAGAAGAAATGGACACGTTTCTGGAAAACCACAAATTACCAAAAATGAAACAGGAAGAAATAGAAAACATGAACAGGGTGATAACCCGGAAGGAAATTGAAGCAGTCACCAAAAACTCCCAAGACACAAGAGTCCAGGGCCAGATGGCTTTCCAGGGGAATTCTATCAAACGTTTAAAGAAGAAACCATATCCATTCTCCTAAAGCTGTTTGGAAAGATAGAAAGAGATGGAGTACTTCCAAATTCATTCTATGAGGCCAGCATCACCTTATCTCCAAAACCAGACAAAGACCTCACCAAAAAGGAGAATTATAGACCAATATCCCTGATGAGCACAGATGCAAAAATTCTCAACAAGATACTAGCCAATAGGATCCAACAATACATTAAGAAGATTATTCACCATGACCAAGTGGGATTTATCCCCGGGATGCAAGGCTAGTTCAACACTCGTAAAGCAATCAATGTGATAGATCATATCAACAAGAGAAAAAACAAGAACCATATGATCGTCTCAATAGATGCAGAGAAAGCATTTGACAAAATACAGCATCCATTCCTGATCAAAACTATTCAGAGTGTAGGGATAGAGGGAACATTCCTCAGCATCTTAAAAGCCATCTATAAAAAGGCCACAGCAAATATCATTCTCAATGTGGAAGGACTGGGAGCCTTTCCCCTAAGATCAGGAACACGACAGGGATGTCCACTCTCACTACTGCTATTCGACATAGCACTAGAAATCCTAGCCTCAGCAATCAGGCAACAAAAAGAAATAAAAGGCATTCAAATTGGTAGAGAAGAAGTCAAACTCTCCCTCTTTGCAGATGACATGATACTGTACTTAGAAAACCCAAAAGACTCAACCCCAAGATTACTAGAACTCATACAGCAATTTGGCAGTGTGGCAGGATACAAAATCAATGCCCAGAAATCAGTGGCAATGCCGGGACACCTGTACCCCAATGTTTAGAGCAGCAATGTCCACAGTAGGCAAACTGTGGAAGGAGCCTTGGTGTCCATCAAAAGATTAATGGATAAAAAAGATGTGGTCTATGTGTACAATGGAATATTACTCAGCCAATAGAAATGACAAATACCCACCATTTGCTTCGACGTGGATGGACCTGGAGGGTATTATGCTGAGTGAAATAAGACAATTGGAAAAGTACAAACATTATATGGTCTCATTCATTTGGGGAATATAAAATTAGTGAAAAGGAATAAAGGGGAAGGAGAGAAAGTGAGTGAAAATATCAGTGAGGGTGACAGAACATGAGAGACACCTAACTCTGGATAATGAACAAGGGGTACTAGAAGGGGAGGTGGGCAGGGGGTTGGGGTGACTGGGTGATGGGCAGTGAGGGGAGCACTTGACAGGATGAGCACTGGGTGTTATGCTATATGTTGTTAACTTGAACTGCAATTAAAAATAAAAAAGTATGTCCTTTGGAGGTTGGAAAATCTGGGGCCATAGGTTCAGCATTTGTGATAAACTTTGTCCAATTCTCTGTATTTCCTTGGCCTTGAGCCATATCAGGAGACTTGTTAGCCTCTGAGACAGGGTCTCACAGGACCAGGGTGTTTAAATTCCTGGTCTGGTTCCAGATTCTTCCACCTGGCTGAGAGGAGAGAGTTGGTCCCTTTCAGGAGCTGACTCTGCAGCTCAGACACTTAAGAAAGTCACTTTTAACTTGTTCCAGTTTTTAGGGCAAGAACGGCATTCCCAATCTGGGATTGGATTGGGATCCAGATAGGATTCCCAATCTGGTTGGGTCATATTAGTGATTTCATCCAAGAGGTCTGACCTAAGGATATTAGAGCTGGGGTCACCTAGGAGATGGAGCAGCCATTGCTTCTTGTCACCCTCCACCCCCTCTTACCACAGAGAGAAAACAGGGACTTAGGACCAACTTTAGGTGAGTTCAGTGCTATGGTGGTTGCAAAACGTGGCATGTTGGGATCTGCTCTTATAGGTGGAATCTGAAATTTCAACTGATATTTCAGAAATTTTCAATCCACCTAACTTTTTCTAGAGAAAATGTCCAAACAAAATAATGAATTGTACATTATTCAAGCATTTCGACTTGGCTATACAAGTAAGTTGTCTCTCAGTCTTGATATCTTTTCTGTTAAATTAAAATTTTCTATTGTTTTCTATGCAACAAGATTGATTTGATTCTTGATAATGATCCTAATTCCATCCTCTTTTCTGAATTTTGACTTGAAGTTTCCAAAATCCTATCCTATACTTGGTATTAGGATTTGAATTGGGAAAAAAATACAAATAATAACAATCAAGAACTTACTTTTTTTTCTTAGAAATTTATAGCGTCTATAGTCTGCTTATTCACTTATCTGATCTCAACACCCTTCAGAGTCAGGTAGACTGAGTATTGTCATCACTCTTTTACAAATGAAGAAACTGAGGCTCAAAGTGGCTGATTGGAGGAGCTGAGACCTCCTTCGTTTGATGGCTGTTTCAGACTCTCAGGATCCACTAGTAGTCAGAACATGCCATCACACCCAGACCTGAAACATCCCAATCTCATGTAGGGAGTCCTCTACCCATTTGGAATTGAGATAAACTTCTTTTACGTGATTTCTTCACCTGTCTTCTGCCAGCCGTTTTTTTTTTTTTTAACTTCATAAGAATATAAGAAGACAGATAATACAGAGTGTTCTCAAGCTCTTTCCTTGAAAGACTCAGCTTCTTTTTAATCTAAAATATATTTCCATACAAATCAAAACCACAATGAGATACCACCTCACACCAGTGAGAATGGGGAAAATTAACAAGGCAGGAAACCACAAATGTTGGAGAGGATGCGGAGAAAGGGGAACCCTCTTACACTGTTGGTGGGAATGTGAAATGGTGCAGCCACTCTGGAAAAGTGTGTGGAGGTTCCTCAAAGAGTTAAAAATAGACCTGCCCTACGATCCAGCAATTGCACTGTTGGGGATTTACCCCAAAGATACAGATGCAATGAAACGCCGGGACACCTGCACCCCAATGTTTCTAGCAGCAATGTCCACAATAGCCAAACTGTGGAAGGAGCCTCAGTGTCCATCGAAAGATGAATGGATAAACAAGATGTGGTTTATGTATACAATGGAATATTACTCAGCCATTAGAAATGACAAATACCCACCATTTGCTTCAACATGGATGGAACTGGAGGGTATTATGCTGAGTGAAATAAGTCAATCAGAGAAGGAGAAACATTATATGGTCTCATTCATTTGGGGAATATAAATAATAGTGAAAGGGAATAGAAGGGAAGGGAGAAGAAATGGGTAGGAAATATCAGAAAGGGAGACAGAACATGAAGACTCCTAACTCTGGGAAACGAACTAGGGGTGGAGGAAGGGGAGGAAGGTGGGGGGTGGGGGTGAATGGGTGATGGGCACTGAGGGGGGCACTTGATGGGATGAGCACTGGGTGTTATTCTATTTGTTGGCAAATTGAACACCAATAAAAAATAAATATATTATTAAAAAGATAAAATATATTTTCAGCTACCTTTTCTCTGTGAAAACCAATGGATTTATCTGGCAATTGCCCAGAATCTTCTTCTGAGATTCTGCAGCATTCTGTAAAAGTAATTCTTGTGACAATCATTTGACTTTCTCTGCTTATGAATCTCACAATTGTGGTTGAGGATTGGAAGCATTCACACTGGTCAGTGCATTGAGATTTACAAGCTCAAACCCACAACTTGGATGTCAGGGTTGGAGCTTAGATATGCAGAAGGTCATTGCAGAACTTGAAATAAAGGGGATCCCAGGTCAGGAGGGCCCAGATGGGATGGAGAAAGTGGTGGAGCAGAGAGAGATCAGAGGTGGGACAGGCTGGGGCAGATGGTGGGGAGACCTGAGTATAACAGCCAGGGACCATGAGGTGGTGGCAGCAAGGGACCCAGGTGAGCATTCAGTATATCTGTGTGGTGTGAGACTGATGGTATGTGGTGCAGAGAGAATGAGGTTAGCATTTGGAAAACTTAAATCACATCCAAGATAGGGTAGGGCTCCTCTTCAGGCTCATATAATTCCTTGGGCAAATTTCTATCACAGTCTGAATACTGTATGTTCCGTAAGAATGAGGACCAAGCTGACTTCATCTCCTGTTTCCTCAGCCACCAGCTCAATATACCTGATCACGATATGGTATCTGTTGACTGAATGAATGGATGGATGGACCTTTAAACCTACTGTGAACCCAGGGACCTGGGGATGAACTCTGAATTTATCTGGCTCACAAATAATTTGAATGTGATAGCCTCTTCATGTGATAGTAGCTCATCTTTCAGGGTGCATGCAGAATGTTTAGAATCCTTCCAGACTTACAACTGCTGAGATAACTAATCTTGGAGATGCACAGGCCAGAATCAATAGGTTGGTGGCCAGGGCCTTAAGAGAAGATCGGGACCAGAGAGGTCCCCGAGGGCCATTTCTGTGAGGATAAGGGGGAAAAAAGTGAAAATGGATTTTATCTTTCTAGATAGCACATGGAAGAGGAAATGAAGCATAAAGAGGTTAAAAACCTGTTCAAAGTCATACTACTAGGAAGTGTCTCAAATTATGGGGAGGTTGTAAAGTGAGAGCATCTGTTCACAGATGCAAGGAGAAACTTCTATTTGCTCCCAGGATCCACCAGTTATAGCTGATAGCACTATTCCTCACCACCAGCATTCCTCACTTGGCAAGCAGGAGTACTATGGTTCAGGAAGATGAAGTCAATTTCCAAAAGTCTCACAGTTACCTCAAGGAAGAGTCAGCACAATAGCCCAAACTTCCTGACTTCTATTGGAGAGAAAGCTTAGGAGAGAAAGAAGCTAGAAACTCTCAGCTGGAGAACAGTGCAGTGAACAGCATGTGGGATTGATGTCAGATGGAGGAGCCTGGTCAAATTCTGTTCTACCATTTACTGCCCTGGGATAAGTATATAAAGGAAGAAAATTCATTGATATTTAATTTTATCATCTGTGAAGGAGAAAATAAAACCTAGTTTTCTGTCTCATTGTAATGATGAAATAGTATGGTACATAATAAAGCACTGAGTTATATATTCAGAGAGACCAATTGTATGGGCATGAAATTTTCTCTACCAGTTCCAACAATTGCTTTGACAAGAACTCTCAAGAGCTGGCATCTAAAAGGCTGAGATTGAGAAACACTGATCACCTATAAGTTACTTCTCAGTTCCCCCTAAATTACTCTTTGTAGCTTTAATAATTTCTGAAAGGGAGAAATATATTGGATAGTAAAACATAGGAAGTTCAGCACTACCAGTGGTTAGAAAAATACAAATTTAAAAAGGTGAGTTGAAATTTAGTGAAAAATAAACCTGATATTTATTACTAGCTGGGGTGAAAGAGGTTATCTGCATTTTGGTGTTAGTTATGTAAATTGGGTACTGCCTTTTTTGGTGAGAGATCTCAAAATTCTTTAATATATATATATATATATATATATATATATATATATATATATACATACCTCTGTTTAGTCTGTACATCTGAGCAATTATCCTAGGGGCCGAGTGATAACTTAATGCATGATGAGGTTTTTTTGTGGTATTAGAAAAAAAATGACTTATTATTAGTAGTACTCCTACTTGACAGAATAATAGGAAGAATGATAGGCAATCATTAAAAACAATGCCTTATAATGATATGGGAAATATTTAAATTGTATTCATCAGGATTATATATGAAACATATGGTGTGATTTCAAAAGTGTCACTGAAAAGTGATAAAAAATCATAGATGGAAGAAGGAATGGAAGAAAAATACATGAAAAACTTGGCAAGTTTTTCTTTTTGAATGGTAGTACTAACTTTTTTTCTCTTTATTTTTAAAACTCTGTCTACTTGCTATGAGTTAGGTTTGTAATTAGTTTTCCACCACTTTTCCTAAGAGGATCTGCTGGTACATAGCCTTAGCAGAAACCAGAGTCAGCAACTTTGTCTTTCCTTCTGCTCCTTTCGTCTGTTCCATGATAGTACTCTGCGTTGTGAGGGATGTGATAGTGTGGGAGAGAGAGACAGACTGGGAATCAGGAGACATGGGATCTGTGTGCAGTACCCCACAACCTAACTTCTGTGACTTGGGTCGGCTGTGTAATATCTCCTGGTCAAAATGTTAGTATTTGAAATCCAAAGATGTTTGTACCAGCTTACCAGCAAATAAAATTATCCTTAACGGCTTATTGACAAAGAATATGGGAAGTGGTATTTTAAGAGGTCCCCTGTAGCCCATAAATGGATAAAATCCCTTATTTGGTTTTTGAACTATGATCACTTAAGGATTGAGAGAGTTTTCCAAACCAGGGAAGACACTATGAAACATTATTTCCTCCCTGCAGGAACTTTCTTTAATCCTATCCAGGCATTGAACAATATGCATCATTCAAAGCAGGGGAAAGAGGACCAGATGATGCAGAAGGATGGACCAGGTGACTTTTTAGGAATATTGTTCTTTAAAGACTCCTAACTCTGGGAAATGAACTAGGGGTGGTGGAAGGGGAGGAGGGCAGGGGGTGGGGGTGAGTGGGTGACGGGCACAGAGGGGGACACTTGACGGGATGAGCACTGGGTGTTATTCTGTATGTTGGTAAATTGAACACCAATAAAAAATTAATTTATTAAAAAAAGGAATATTGTTCTTTCTATCAATGTACCATGTTAGAAAGTAATTAATTCTGATAAGAACTTAGTCACCTCCTTAGATCCAGGTATTGTAAACTTCGTATTTTTTTGGTTTATTTTTTTATTCATTCAACAAATAGTCATTGACCACTGCTTAGGTCTGGTGATATAGCTATTAAACACAAAGGATCCTCTTTCAAGATACTCTTAAGCATAGGGTTGGAAGGTGGACAGGCGCTAGTACAACATAGTGTTTGCAAAGAGCTAGGATAGAGCTGCGATCTGGGTGCTGTAGGAATACAGTGCAAGTCCTTATAATCTAGCCTAGGGTGGGAGAAGAGACCATCTTCCTTTTGGAGATGATATCTGAGCCTATTATTGGAGAATGTATGGGAGTAGAATTGGGAAAAGTTGGGGGGATAGCAAGTGGGTGGCAATGAGATGTTAGTGAGTATGACTTGATCAAGGAATTTAGGGTAGTTTAATATGGCTAAAGCACATGATAGTGGACAGGGAAGGATAACATGGGTGGATCACTAAGATCCAGGGACTTGTGATGAGGCCAAAATGCTTAGATTTTATCTTAAATGTAAAGAAGAGCCTTTAGCGGATTTTAAACTGGATGATGACATGATTGAATGATTGAATTTTATACATATTACTGGCTGCAGTGTGGATGACTGAACAGGTGTCTGGGTGAGATATAAGGCAGGAGAGACTAGTTATGGTGTTGTTGGAGCAACCATCAGATTATTTTGCTAATTGATCTAAGTCTAGTGCTGAGAACTATGGTTGGGGCATGGTGGGTGCTCAAAATGTTTGTGGAATCAATGAATGGATGGATGGATGGTTGAAAGTTAAGGAACAAGGTTTGGTTAAGTATGATGACAAATTTTGAGATTATGAAATGGATTAGGAAAGGGAGAAGTCAAGGATGACTTACTCTTATGTTTGTGGTGGGTGATGGAGGAAATATAGAAGGAAGAGCAAGTTGAGTTGGGGTTGAGATGAGGAAATCAGTTTTTGAGGAGATGCCCATGTGCAGTGAGAAGTGCAATTAGGAGCTGGTTGTGTGGCTCTATAAAAAACAACGACAACAAATATTTAGGGAAATTATTTTCCCATAAGTGGTTATTTTTAATTAACTTCAACTTTTGAAGTTTCTCGAAAGGAGTAACAGATTTTTCTGGGTGAATCTCTTTTTTTTTTTTTTTTTTTTTTTTTTTTTTTTTTTTTGGGTGAATCTCTTTTAACCCAAGTCCTTGCTATAGCTCACGATTCACGGATAGTTCACGAAACATCACAGAATTTTTCATGCTGGAACTCTCACAGAACTCTGAGGTGCAGAGAGTTTTTTTGTGTGTTCTTTTTGATTGTCTACCTTGTCTCTATTGGAGGCAACCTACTTATCATGATCACCATTATCTTTAGTCCCACCCTGTGCTCCCCTATGTACTTTTTCCTCTCATGCTTGTCATTCACTGATACTTGCTATTCCTTGTGTATGACCCCCAAACTCATCGCTGACTCCTTGTATCAGGGGAGGGCCATCTCTTTTGAGGGCTGCCTAGTTCAATTCCTTGTTGCCCATTTATTGGGAGGAATGGAAATCATTCTGCTCACGGTCATGGCCTATGACCGCTATGTGGCCATCTGCAAGCCCCTGCACTACACGACCATCATGACCAGGCATCTCTGTGCCCTGCTGGTGGGGGTAGCTTGGTTCGGGAGGCTTCCTGCATTCCCTGGTCCAGCTCCTCCTGGTCCTTCAGCTGCCCTTCTGTGGGCCTAATGTGATCAATCACTTTGTCTGTGACTTGTACCCTTTGCTGGAAGTCGCCTGCACCAACACGTATGTCATCGGCGTGCTGGTGGTCGCCAACAGTGGTGTGATCTGCCTGTTGAACTTCCTCATGCTGGCTGCCTCCTGTGCTGTCATCCTGCGTTCCTTGAGTTGCCATGGTGTGGAGGCGAGTCATAAAGCCCTGTCCACCTGTGGGGCCCACTTCACTGTTGTTGCCCTGTTCTTTGTGCCTTGTATATTTATTTATATGCGGCCTTCGTCTACTTTGTCCATAGACAAAATAGTGGCTGTGCTTATTGTATTCTGACAACCATGTTCAACCCCCTGATTTATACACTGAGAAATGCAGAGGTGAAAAATGCCATGAAAAATCTATGGAAAAAATGAGCAATTGTGGATCCTGGTATAGTAGGGGGAAAAAAACCCCCTGTCATTCTTAGTAAGAATTCATATTGTTATGATGAGAGCTGAAAGATATCAGAAAATTTCAAAATAAAACTGATTTGAACATTTCAAATTATGTCTAATCTATCCATGTCCTATGTTACTGACCAAACAGATTAGTATACACAACTTCAATTTCTTCTTAACAGTTTACACTAAATTGCAGGACATGGAAACACCATCTCTCTCTCCCTTGCCTTTGTCTGAGATGGAGCCTTCATCAGCCTGGGGAAATAATGATAGGTTAATCCCCTATAGAAATGTTACTAACCTGGTCCTCCAACTTTGCACATTGGAATATTGATCAGAGAAATTACTGATGGTTCACCTCTACCTGATTCTGTCTACAATTTTTTTTTAAATTGTACTGAATTGTAGCTTAATGTGATCTTATTACATTTAAAAATATGCTAGGAAGTGTCCATAAACTTCACAAGATTGCCAGGAGTCAAAAAGGTCAAGACTGCTTTTATCTGGCATGTGCCAGACAGAGGCTGCTATACTGCTGGGTCCTGGACAGAAGACCACAAGGTGCAGAGCAGTGACCAACTCTGGAGAACACTGGATGGGAGTGACCAGTCTTCAGTTGCCCTGAGATAGAAATTGTCCTTACTACATAATCTACACTTTCTCTTCATCTGCCATGTGGATTCTTAGATGGTGGTCCAAATCTTTCACGCCATGAACAGTTTTGAAATCACAACCTGGATACCAATAGTTGAATGTCTTTTCTCTGAGGGTCATTGTTTTTTCCTTTGACTCTGAGGGAAGAGGGAAGGCAGCAGCTTTCTGAGCATCAATGCTGTCTCTGGAGGGACAAGTTGGTTTGGGGACAATAATGTCGGAGAGAATCTGTAGCTTGGGGCTCTGAGAATACAGCAAATACAATGAGGAATTATTGAGCCCAAGCCATGGAAGTGCACAGAATAGATTTACACTAAATATAACATAAATTCTGCAACAAATATATAAATATTATGTACCACATTGTCTAAACGTTATGTGACCACACATACACAAATGATTGACTTGGTACATCAGTTTATAAATAGGATCTTATATTATCCTTATAAAAAGTTGACATGGTTTTCTTTTTAAAAATGAAGAAAATGTATTCACAGAGGCTGATTTAGTTAGCCAAGGTTGAGCTAGAATTTAAATCCACATCTTTCTGCCTTTAAGTATGATCTTGCCAAAATGCACAATGCTTTACTATCTGTTGATCTTTCTCTGCATGTTTCATTTTGTTTCCTGCTTGTAAGCTTCCAGTTATCAATGTCCTTATTGTCAGTCTCTGATATGCACTTGCCCAGATTTAAAGTCCAGAGTCACTGTCCAGTATAACATCCAGGAGGCTTTGATTTTCTCTAATCCATATGTTAAAATGCTTGCTCCCACTCACTTGTTACTGTGGAGAGACTTTGCTTTCCATGTGTATGTCTTCTTATAACTTGAATTTATTGAGTTCTCTAGTCAGCTGTCCCAGGTATTCTGCTTGAGGGCTGCATTTTATTGATAATACAGTGAAAGGAATTTTTTAAAAAAATTTTCATGGCAGGAAGAAAAATATAGACATAAAGTTAAAAAAAAACTCATTAGATGTAATAGCATTTCCTGCGCAATACTTTTGGGTATTTTTCCTAGTTTCAGCAGCTCATAATTTCCCTGTTTCACATCTAATGCCGGTAGCTTACACATTCCCCTACAATTTTATGTTCGATGGTATGAAGATTTTCTCCATCTGTTTAAGAAAGATGGCATTAATCATTATTTGTTGTCATAGAAAGTGTTTATGACATGATATGGAATTAAAAAATCAGGTTATGAAAAATCATGTGGTCTGGTGATGTAAAATTTTATAATCTGCTTGTTCAGGTCTGGATAGGGATGTGTGTTTGTAAGGAGGTTTATAAGGGCAACAGTACTTTATGATATGATTCTGTTTTACTTTGAACTTTTACATGTGTTTGTTTTTAATGTACAATAAGCATACATGATTTCCCCAAACAACAGACACATTAAAAACAGAATATACTAGAACTCATAAATAAACTCAAGCTGGTTCCTTGACAAAAAACAACATCCCAGATGAGGTTCTAGATTCTGGGACATCACACTGAATACAATCACACTCAAATCTTATCTTCAGAAAAGGACCTAGTCCCTGGAATGCCATATTAGAACATTTATTAATATAATGGGTTTTCCTCTTAATAGACCAATGGAGAAAAACCATATAATTATCTCAGTATATAGTGCTAAATTATTTTTTGCAGCTCGTAAATATATGCTATCAGTGATTACAATTCTTTTAGGATCCTGGAGATGATTTAAAATAAGAAGGCTCTGGCAAGCAATGTTTGAGGGGCTTTTATTAGCTATTGTATATGTCACCCAATGGGAGTGGGGCAGTTGTCCCATTCCAGCACAACCCAACTCAGAGTGCCTTTCCTAAGGTTTTTACCACTGAATTTCTTTACCCTCATCTAGTTTCCCCGAATTTTGCATCTTCCCATCATCACATGGAGTATGTAGAGTGGTCCTTGGTGCTCACTGTGCTTAGAAAACTCAATGTATAGAGGTCTGCAGGTTGGAGAATTGGTTTCCTCAGGGTGCCTTCAAGTGGCCCACATCTTAGCACTTAAATCTATTCTACATTAAGGTTGATAAATAGTGATTGGAGGAGAAATATTTTACTTATTTACTCAAGTGTAAAGAAAAATATACACTGTATTTAGAAGATTTGAAAAGACATAAAACTGTATGTATATTTATAATGGACACGTAACTAGACCTGCAGAAATGTACTATGCTTCTCTGAACTCTCATTTTCACCTGAGAACAGAGAACTTAATTTAGTCAAGTCTGTTTTTCTAATCTAATCTTGAGACTTCAGTTTTTAAAACAGTTCTATCCATGGTGGAGACACTTTCTCTTGAGTATCGCATCCTTTTCCCCAAAAGGTAAGTTTTGGAGGCTTAAGCACCCTGCCTTCTGTAGTCAATGGGACGGGTCCACTTGCTCCTCGTCTCGCTTTGCTTACATTCTGACTAATGGTGTGAGGTGCTATCTCCCTGTGGTTTTGAGTTGAATTTCCCTGATGGCAAGTGATGTGGAGCATTTTTTCATGTGTCTGTTGGCCATTTGTATGTCTTCTTTGGAGAAATGCCTGTTCACGTCTTCTGCCCATTTCTTGACTGGATTGTTTGTTTTATGGGGTGTTTAGTTTGATAAGTTCTTTTTTTTTAATAAAATAATTTTTTATTGGTGTTCAATTTACCAACATACAGAATAACACCCAGTGCTCATCCCGTCAAGTGTCCCCTAGTGCCCATCACACACTCACTCCCACCCCCCGCCCTCCTCCCCTTCCACCACCCCTGGTTCGTTTCCCAGAGTTAGGAGTCTTTATGTTCTGTCTCCCTTTCTGATATTTCCCACACATTTCTTCTCCCTTCCCTTATATTCCCAAATGAATGAGAACATACACTGTTTGTCCTTCTCTGATTGACTTACTTCACTCAGCATAATACCCTCCAGTTCCATCCATGTTGAAGCAAATGGTGGGTATTTGTTGTTTTAATGGCTGAGTAATATTCCATTGTATACATAAACCACATCTTCTTTATCCATTCATCTTTCGATGGACACCGAGGCTCCTTCCACAGTTTGGCTATTGTGGACATTGCTGCTAGAAACATCGGGGTGCAGGTATCCCGGCGTTTCACTTGCATCTGAATCTTTGGGGTAAATCCCCAACAGTGCAATTGCTGGATCGTAGGGCAGGTCTATTTTTAACTCTTTGAGGAACCTCCACACAGTTTTCCAGAGTGGCTGCACCAGTTCTCATTCCCACCAACAGTGGAAGAGGGTTCCCCTTTCTCCGCATCCTCTCCAACATTTGTTGTTTCCTGCTTTGTTTTTTTTTTAAAGATTTTATTTATTTATTCATAGAGATGCAGAGAGAGAGAGAGAGAGAGAGAGAGAGAGAGGCAGAGACACAGGAAGAGGGAGAAGCAGGCTCCATGCAGAGAGCCCGACGTGGGGCTCGATCCAGGGTCTCCAGGATCACGCCCTGGGCTGCAGGCGGCACCAAACCGCTGTGCCACTGGGGCTGCCCTGTTTCTTGCCTTGTTAATTTTCCCCATTCTCACTGGTGTGAGGTTGTATCTCATTGTGGTTTTGATTTGTATTTCCCTGATGGCAAGTGATGCAGAGCATTTTCTCATGTGCATGTTGGCCATGTTTATATCTTCTTCTGTGAGATTTCTCTTCATGTCTTTTGCCCATTTCATGGTTGGATTGTTTGTTTCTTTGTTGTTGAGTTTAAGAAGTTCTTTGTAGATCTTGGAAACTAGCCCTTTATCTGATATGTCATTTGCAAATATCTTCTCCCATTCTGTAGGTTGTCTTTTAGTTTTGTTGACTGTATCCTTTGTTGTGCAAAAGCTTCTTATCTTGATGAAGCCCCAATAGTTCATTTTTGCTTTTGTTTCTTTTGCCTTCGTGGTTTTATCTTGCAAGAAGTTACTGTGGCTGAGTTCAAAAAGGGTGTTGCCTGTGTTCTCCTCTAGGATTTTGATGGAATCTTGTCTCACATTTAGATCTTTCATCACTTTTGATTTTATCTTTGTGTATGGTGCAAGAGAGTGGTCTAATTTCATTCTTCTGCATGTGGATGTCCAATTTTCCCAGCACCATTTATTGAAGAGACTGTCTTTCTTCCAATGGATATTCTTTCCTCCTTTTTTTTTTTTTTTTTTTTTTTTTTTTAGTCTTTCCTCCTTTATCGAATATTAGTTGACCAGAAAGTTCAGCGTCCACTTCTGGGTTCTCTATTCTATTCCATTGATCTATGTGTCTGTTTTTGTGCCAGTACCACACTGTCTTGATGACCACAGCTTTGTAGTACAACCTGAAATCTGGCATTGTGATGCCCCCAGATATGGTTTTCTTTTTAAAATTCCCCTGGCTATTTGGGGTCTTTTCTGATTCCACATAAATCTTAAAATAATTTGTTCTAACTGTCTGAAGAAAGTCCATGGTATTTTGATAGGGATTGCATTTAATGTGTAAATTGCCCTGGGTAACATTGACATTTTCACAATATTTATTCTGCCAATCCATGAGCATGGAATATTTTTCCATCTCTTTGTGTCTTCCTCAATTTCTTTCAGAAGAAGTGTTCTATAGTTTTGAGGGTATAGATCCTTTACCTCTTTGGTTAGGTTTATTCCTAGGTATCTTATGCTTTTGGGTGCAATTGTAAATGGGATTGACTCCTTAATTTCTCTTTCTTCAGCCTCATTGTTAGTGGATAGAAATGCCATTGATTTCTGGGCATTGATTTTATATCCTGCCACGCTACCAAATTGCTGTATGAGTTCTAGCAATCTTGGGGTGGAGACATTTGGGTTTTCTATGTAGAGTATCATGTCATCGGCGAAGAGGGAGAGTTTGACTTCTTCTTTGCCAATTTGAATGCCTTTAATGTCTTTTTGTTGTCTGATTGCTGAGGCTAGGACTTCCAGTACTATGTTGAATAGCAGTGGTGAGAGTGGACATCCCTGTGTTGTTCCTGATCTTAGGGGAGAGGCTCCCAGTGCTTCCCTATTGAGAATGATATTTCCTGTGTTTTTTTTCGTAGATGGCTTTTAAGATATCGAGGAAAGTTCCCTCTATCCCTACACTCTGAAGAGTTTTGATCAGGAATGGATGCTGTATTTTGTCAAATGGTTTCTCTGTATCTAATGAGAGGATCACATGGTTCTTGATTTTTCTCTTGCTGATATGATGAGTCACATTGATTGTTTTACCAGTGTTGAACCAGCCTTGTGTCCCGGGGATAAATCCTACTTGGTCTTGGTGAATAATTTTCTTAATGTGCTGTGGATCCTATTGGCTAGTATCTTGTTGAGAATTTTTGCATCCCTGTTCATCAGGGATATTGGTCTATAATTCTCCTTTTTGGTGGGGTCTTTGTCTGCTTTTGGAATTAAGGTGATGCTGGCCTCATAGAACGAATTTGGAAGTACTCCATCTCTTTCTATCTTTCCAAACAGCTTTAGTAGAATAGGTATGATTTCCTCTTTAAATGTTTGATAGAATTCCCCTGGGAAGTCATCTGGCCCTGGACTCTTGTGTCTTGGGAGGTTTTTGATGACTGCTTCAATTTCCTCCCTGGGTATTGGCCTGTTCAGGTTTTCTTTTTGTTCCTGTTCCAATGTTGGTAGTTTCAGGCTTTCCAGGAATGCGTCTATTTCTTCTAGATTGCCTAATTTATTGGCATATAGCTGTTCATAATATGTTTTTAAAATCGTTTGTATTTCCTTGGTGTTGGTAGTGATCTCTCCTTTCTCATTCATGATTTTATTAATTTGAGTCTTCTCTCTCTTCTTTTTAATAAGGTTGGCTAATGGTTTATCTATCTTATTAATTCTTTCAAAGAACCAACTCCTGGTTCTGTTGATCTGTTCCATAGTTCTTCTGGTCTCGATTTCGTGGAGTTCTGCTCGAATTTTAATTAACTCTCTTCTTCTGCTGGGTGTAGGGTCCATCTGCTGGTTTTCTCTAGCTCCTTTATGTGTAACATTAGCTTTTGTATTTGGGTTCTTTCTAGTTTTTGAATGGATGCTTGTATTGCGATGTATTTCCCCCTCAGGACTGCTTTTGCTGCATCCCAAAGATTTTGAACGGTTGTGTCTTCATTCTCATTAGTTTCCATGAATCTTTTTAATTCTTCCTTAATTTCCTGGTTGACCCTTTCATCTTTTAGCAGGATGGTCCTTCACCTCCACATGTTTGAGGTCCTTCCAAACTTCTTGTTGTGATTTAGTTCTAATTTCAAGGCATTATGGTCTGAGAATATGCAGGGGACGATCCCAATCTTTTGGTATCGGTTCAGACCCGATTTGTGACCCAGTATGTGGTCTATTCTGGAGAAAGTTCCATGTGCACTTGAGAAGAATGTGTATTCAGTTGAGTTTGGATGTAAAGTTCTAGTAGATATCTGTGAAATCCATCTGGTCCAGTGTATCATTTAAAGCTCTCATTTCTTTGGAGATGTTGTGCTTAGAAGACCTATCGAGGGTAGAAAGAGCTAGATTGAAGTCCCCAAGTATAAGTGTATTATTATCTAAGTATTTCTTCACTTTGGTTATTAATTGGTTTAAATATTTGGCAGCTCCCACATTCAGGGCATATATAGTGAGGATTTTTAAGTCCTCTTGTTGGATAGATCCTTTATGTATGAGATAGTGTCCCTCTTCATCTCTCAGTACAATCTTCGGAGTTAATTTAGTTTATCTGATATAAGGATGGCTACTCCTGCTTACTTTTGAGGACCATTTGAATGGTAAATGGTTCTCCAACCTTTTATTTTCAGGTTGTAGGTGTCCTTCTTTCTAAAATGAGTCTCTTGTAGACAGCAAATAGATGGGTCCTGCTTTTTTATCCAGTCTGAAACCCTGCGCCTTTTGATGGGGTCATTAAGCCTGTTCACATTCAGAGTTACTATTGACAGATATGAGTTTAGTGTCATCATGATATCTATTCAGTCCTTGTTTTTGTGTATTCTTCCACTGAACTTCTTCTTAAAGGGGAATTTTAAGAGTCCCCATTAAAATTTCTTGCAGAGCTAGTTTGGTGGTCACATAATCTTTCAGTTGCTGCCTGTCTTGGAAGCTCTTTATCTCTCCTTCCATTTTGAATGAGAGCCTTCCTGGATAAAGTATTCTTGGTTGCATGTTCTTCTCATTTAGGACCCTGAATATATCCTGCCAGCCCTTTCTGGCCTGAAAGAAAAAAGGAAGAAAAACAGGAAAAAAGAGAAGAAAAAGAGAAAGAGAAAGAAAGAAAGGTGAAAAAAAAAAAGGGGTGGGGAAGCAATCAGAAATCAAAAAGAAACAAAAAAAACACGGGGGAGTATCTTCTGATTCTGTATACTTTAAGTCCCTTGCCTCCCCTGGAACTTGTCCTTCTAGGTGGTCTTCTGGGGAGGGGCCTGTGGTGCTGATTTTCAGGTGTTAGCACTTGGGGGAGCTGCTCTGCCTGCTGCCTAGTGCAGGGCACAGTGGGGGTTGTTTACCCCGTGAGTCCCCAGGAGGAACAGCCCCAGTGGCAGGGCCAGCTCTGGAGCCCTGGATCAGCCCCCGCAGTAACTCCGGAGCTCTCCATCTGCAGGGCCTGGAGGCTCCGGGGCGGGGCCGCTGATCTGCTCAGCTCGGGGTAGGAGCGTCCTTGCTGTCCTGGGTCCTCCTGGCCTCTGCCTGTCCCGGGGGGAGGCCGGATCCTGGGCTGTGTCCCGGCGCCCTGTGCCCTGGAGCCTGCGCTGCTGGATTCATGCTCCCGCCCCGCAGCCACCTTCGCGGAGCCTCTTCCTCCGCCCGAGCCCCTGCGAGCTGCTCCCGCCCCACCCCCCCTCCGTGGAGCCGCCCCCCGAGCCCCTCCGAGCTGCTCCGGGTCCCGCCGTGCGCGCTGCAGCCCTTAGGGAGCTCGGCGCACTCTCCTGGGTGCGCAGTTGCTCTGTTACTGTCCCAGGGAGCCCGAGGGCATCCCCGCCCTCCTGGGGTCCTGCTCCACCTCCCTGCGAGGCCTTTCTGCCCGGGCAGATTGGTGCAGCTCCTGATTCTTCTCTCCTGTCCTGGGGAACCCTCGCCCCGGCCTCAGCTCGGCTCCTCGCGGGGCCCCTCCCCCTTGGAGGCCTTTTGTTTCTTTATTTCTTTTTCCTCGTCTTCCTACCTTGATAGAAGCGCGAACTCTTCTCACTGTAGCGTTTCAGCTGTTCTCTCTTTAAATCTCAGGCCGAATTCGTAGATTTTCAGGATGATTTGAAGGTTATCTAGGTAATTTGGTAGGGACAGGTGACTTGGTGACCCTACTCTTCCACCATCTTGCCCCTCCTCCGATAAGTTCTTTATTGATCTCAGATACTAGCCCTTTATGTGATATATCATTTCCTAATATCTTCCCCATTCGGTAGGTTGCTTTTTAGTTTTGTTGACTGTTTCCTTTGCTGTGTAGAAGCTTTTCATCTTGATTAAGTCCCAATAGTTCATTTTTGTTTTTCTTTCTCTTGCCTTTGGAGATGTGCCCAGAAAGAAACTTACTGTGGCCGAGGTCAGAGGTTGCTGCCTGTGTTCTCCTCGAGGATTTTGATAGATCCCTGTCTCACATTTGATCTTTCATCCTTTTTGAATTTATCTTTGTGTATGGTGTAAGAAAATGGTCCACTTTCATTCTTCTATATGTGGCTGATTTTCCCAAAACCATTTATTGAAGAGACTTTTTTTCCATTGGATATTCTTTTCTACTTTGTCAAAAATGAGTTGACCAGAGAGTTGAGGGTCCATTTCTGGGTTCTCTCTTCTGTTCCATTGATATATGTGTCTGTTTTTGTGCCAGTACCATATTGTCTTGATGATTACAGTTTTGTAATACAGCTTGAAGTCTCGCATTGTGATGCTACTGGATTTGGTTTTCTTTTTCAACAGTCTTCTGGCTTTTCTGGTTCCATACAAATTTTGGGATTATTTAAGAGAAACTTTCTCTTGCTGGTCAGACAAGCGGGCCAGAGAATGAGGGGGTGAATCTCTTCCTTTCTTTTTCCTCTCCCTCATTCTATTCCTATTCTTTCTGTTTTCTCCTGTCCTAGACCCCAGTCAGTCTTCTGGCAGAAAAGCAGTACAAGGGCAATAATGGCGGTAGGACCGGAGTCCTTAATCTTTTAGGGAGGGGGATATTTTTATTTGACTATTGGAGCTGTGATCTCAGGAGCCTGGACAAATCCTTCTTATTATCTCTGTCCTCCTGAAACTTGGTCATAGACTCAGAAGCACGCAGCACAGAGAGAAACTAAAGCGGTTTCAAGAGCTAAAAAGCACCAGGGATATCAATGAGAGGAGGGCACTCAAGAAAGTCATTTCGTTAAATTGTATATGAATTCCAGGACTCTCCACCTCAGAGTTGTGAATGTGTGAATCTGAACTTAATCAGCATACCAAGGTCTTTGAGAATGGCTTTATAGGGTAGAGCACCACTCAAGTCCCAGACTGGCCACTGGGTGGCGCACAGGATTTGCTAACTGCAAAGGATTTGCTAACTGAACTGACTTTGGAATCACAGTCCACAGAAGATGGGTTGGAAATTGCAACCTGAAACTAACCCGGTTAATTCCTGCTAAAATTAAAAATTCAACACTCTTGATTTAAAATATCAGATATTACATAATATTCAAAATATCCAGGATACAATCCAATATTTCTAAACATACAGAGAAGCAGGAAATCTCAACCTGCAAGTGGGAAAAAAAATCAGCAGAGTCAAAGACTTTAAAGCAACCATTATAATCATGATAGCATAAGTAAGGGCAAGCATACTTGAAACAAATGGAAAGATAGGAAGTGTCAGCAAAGAAATAGAAATTATAAAGAAGAATGGAATTGAAAACAGAACTGAAGGAATCAATGGCCAAAATAAAGAATTCACTGGCTGGGCTCAGTGGCACTGTAGGAATATGAAAGAAAGGTGAACTTGAAGATAGATCAATAGAAACTATCAAGTCTGAACCACAGAGAGGAAAACGATTTACAAAACTGGACAAAGTCTCAGGGATTTGTGGGACAATGTCAAAATGTCTAACCTTCATGTTACTAGAATTTCGGAAAAAAGAGGAGAAAGGAGGTGTCTTAAAAAAATTTTAAAAAAATAATGACTGAAAACTTCCCAAATTTGGTAAAATATATAAATTTAGAGGTGCAGGTAGTTCAGCAAATCAGGACTGGATGAACTTAGAGAAATCCATTGGGGACACACCATAATCAGACAATTAAAAAAAACTGAGAGAAAGAAAATCTTTGATTTATAGAGTGGAACACCTATAAAACCACGAAGCAGTTCAAGAAGTAGAAGATTTCTAGCCCTCCCAGGATTCCTTATATTTCTTTCCAATCATATCTCTTTTTTTCCCTTAAAGGTCAACACTACCATGACTTTTATGATAAAATTTCTTTGCTTTTCTTCATACTTTTATACATTTATCACCTATGTACACACCCCTAGGTTGGTCTATTTAAAATTTTAAATACAGCAATCTTGTATGAAATCATGGTGTCTGGATTCTTTGACTCACCATTGTGCTTGTGAGATTGAGTCATGTTATATCTGTCATTCACTTATTTACATTCTGTTAGTCTGTTGTATAAATTTACAACACTTTTTAACCCATTCTATTAATTATAGACATTTAAGTTGTTACCAGTTTTATGCTACTACAAATAGCTCTGTTAACAATCTTGGTGATGTGTCTTCCAATGCATAGCTGCATATCTTTGTCTTGGGTTTATATCCAGGAATCGGGTTCTGGGTCATAAATTAGATGCATATTTATGGATATCCAATATATACTTGGAAAACAATTATGCATTTCCACTAGCAGCGTATGAAAGACACCATTCCTCCATAGTGATAATAAACTCTTGGTATCGACCCTCTTTTTAATTTTATCATGTAGGGGTAGTATTGCAGTGGTATTTTATTGTGATTCTGTATCTTATTTCTCAGATGATAAAAGAGAGGAGTCCTACCCTCTTAGATATTTACTGGCCATTGGGTATATTCTTTGCTGAAGTGCTATTCCAAACTCATGTGATTGTTTTTATCTTCTTGATTTGTAAGGGTTCTTAATATTTTCTACATCATTCCTGGTTCTGAGAAGCAGAAGCTAAGGCAGAGTAGATGTGCAAGAGATTTACTGGGGGAAACACTGCTGGGGGAAGGCGGGAGGAGCCATCCAGAATGACACAGATCCCACTCTGTGAAGGAGAACTGAGAAAAGGAAGAAAGAAACTCATGAACTGCATTGTAGTTCTAAGAAACAAGACTTAGGAAATTCTTGAATTAAAATGAAGAGTAGTGGGGGTGCCTAGGTGTCTCAGTTGGTTAAGTATCTAATTCTTGATTTAAGCATCTAATTCTTGATTTCAGCTCAGGTCATGGTTTCAGAGTCATGAGATCAGGCCCTACATTGGACTATGTGCTCAGTGTGGTGTCTGCTTGAGACTCTCTCTCTGCCCCTTTCCCTGCTTGAGCTCTCTCTCTGTCTCTCTCAAATAAGTAATTAAGTAAGTAAGTAAATAAATAAATAAATAAATAAATAAATAAATAGTAGTGATTAGAATTTGGGGAAGGGAATTTTGAAGAAAGTGAAGGTTTTAAATGGTCCTTGAGGGTAACTGGGAAAATGTTTTGATTGTAGAAACAGAGTAGGATTCCTAGGCAATGTTAATGAGCCTTTCAAAGGTGATAATTTGAATTTTAGTGGATTAAATTATCCCTATTTTGTGACTCTTTCTAGAAGCTTTCACTAAACAGGTTCGGAGGAGGCTTAGTGTATTCATTCAGTCCTGGGGAATAGCTGAGCATGTACCAAGAAGGCAAGAGTGCTAGAAAGGCAAGTGGTTATGTATTTTATGGAGAAAAATTTGCTACCTCCATCAATAAGTATTAAATATGTGTATATCTGTCAGCATTTAAAATGTGTAAAATGAACTCAGCAATTACATTTTATTTGATTCCATTTATTTGGAGACTACTACTCCGTTTAGAATACAAATTCTACGCTGCCAAGGGCTATGTTTGCCTCATTCACTATGGTATTCCTGACACTTAGAAAGGTGCTATCTTTTATTAGGTATAGTCTGAAAAAATCCTCATTGAATGTTTAAAATTGTGGAAGTACAATTCTGATTCATGTCATTTCGATCTTTTGGTGCACTACACAGCAAAGGCATGGATGAAGGACAGCCATCCTCTTCTCTCTGCTTTAAGCGGGGAGATGAAAGACCTGTGTCTAAAACACAGAAGATGCCCAATAAATGCCATGGATCCTTCCTGATGTTGTTTTTCAGTCAGCAGTTTCTCTAAAAACACCCTCCAGTTTGAGTCCCTGAAATATCCCGACTCTCCTTTTCTCTTGATGATTGATAGTTTCTCTCTCAAGACACTAGAAGGACACTGGGCACTTCTAAGAGGCACAGGAGTCCCTTCCTTGTGAGACCAAAACAGTATTCAGGGGACTAATTAAATGATGGTGCCAGCCTTGTTCTGATCTGTGAAGGAGGCACAAGCTCCAGCACTGCTTCTGCAAGTGATCCTGTGAGAGAGAATTAGTCTCTCTTGGAAAGGCAGAAGCACATGGCACTGACAGTCCCTGTGCTATCATTCCCAACTCCCTTATAAAAGCCCTGTCTAGTGGAAGGAGAAAGCTTTTCTCTGAGACTGTGCTGGTGAATATCCTTAGCAGAAAAGGGAGCTAGCAAGTCAGCTCCTCCTTCAAGAGAAGGCAGATAATGGAAGGTTATGGCTGCATTGGAAAGGGGACAGGCCCATATGGGAAAGACAATGTGAAGACTCCTGGTAGTTATCCTGCTTTTACAGAGATCCTCAGGGGGTCAGTAGGGCATTCTGCACTCACAGGATTTCTAGAAATTTTCCCCTCTGGATTACAACTTCCCTTCTCAGTGAGCCTCACTCCAGATTGGTGTGGATGGGGCAGGGAGAGTGGAGTCAGGTACTTCAGTGGGATGTGTATGTGGGAGTGTCACGCCGAGGCAGGGTCTGTGCCATGCACATCCATACTACTCTTATCTCTCTTTTCTTGGCTGCAGTATTTTGAAAGTGTGGCATGCAACTCTGTCATTTCACTTACCTCCCTGCTGCTGTTTAGCATTCTTGCCGTTTGGGTTGGAAGCATATCCGGTCCTGCTTTCTTTCACTCATAATGCCTTTTTAAGGCCTTTGACCTATATTCAGAAAAATGAGTAACAGTGGAGAGTGTTATACTTAAATACCGAGGCTAGTGGAAAGTGTTATTCTCAATAATTTGAAAGTATCCTGGCAGGTATTTTAACTTTATGTTGAAGCTGTGGGTCTTTATGTTGAAGGAGCATCTATAGTTGTGGATCTTAATATTCCTCCACTTATATTTGTCCCATTTTTCTTCCTATGGTAAATGAAAGTAACCAAGAACTGGCCACTTACTGTACCATATCTTTCTATTAATACTAACAGCATAGTTGTTTTTCAAGACATGTTATACTAAACTATTTTTAAAGATATAGATAGTCTTGAAGGAATAAGTACTTCTGAGTTAAAAAAAAAAAAGGAAAGGGTCAGGCTGATGTGCTGCACAACGTGGGTTCAAGCTGCACCTCTGGCATGGATTTTCCATGTGACCTTGGACCAGTGCATCTAATCTCTCTAAGTCTGAGATCCACCATCTTTAAAATAGTCAATTGGAAGCCATGATTGTAAATGCTAGCAGGTTCTTAAGCAGATAAAGGGGAAATGGATGACAGAACAAATTCCCAGCTGCTTGTAAATTAATGACCATCTTTTCGGTTCTCACCTTGTACTAGTCTAAGAAACCTTCAGCTCAGATGAGTTTTGGTAATCAGTAGCACCTTCCCAGTCTGTGCTTTATCTCAGTGGATAAAACAATTCTAATCTCATCCAGGAGTTTAATCACATGAAACAGTGAAATTTGGGATATGCTTGGCGCTGGTCTGGATAATCCTTTAAGAACTCTTCTAGATCCACCTGTCCATGCGTTAGGGTGTAAAAACAAAGCACAACACAACACCTGGAGACCTGTTGTCCTCAGATCCAGTCAATGTAAGTTTTCTATAGTCTGTTTTTAAAATTAAATGAAAGAAAAATGCAACCCAAAACTGCAGTAGAATAATTTTACTAAAAGCCTCATTACTTTCTACAAAATAATTTTGTTTCTCATAGATAACTCAAACAGGAGACTTCTTTTTGGGGGGAATAGCTTTTAACAAATAATTTCTTTCATGCTCCCACAGGTCACAGAAGTGAGTCAGCTTAACATTTCTATTTTTTGGTGTATAAATTCATTATTTGGCTAACTTCTGTGCTTTTCTATCTTGTGTTCTATATGAGGATCAGTATTAGGGCATTTTTTGTTTGATAATATTATGGTTTTGAATATAATTAGCTATTTAAAAAATAACTAAGTTAGTTTTGAATTCTTCCACTTAGGTCCTTGGGTCCTTATGCCACATAAAGAGCTTGCTTGCTGCCTATGGTGTTGATGATGGTGATTTCAGAGATGCCATTTATTGAATGTTTATCACATCTAGGCTCCATACAGACACTCTGGCATTCCCCATTCTCATTTACTTCTCTTTGCACCACACGGTGTAGCAGTTCTTTTAGTTTCATTTTATAGATAAGAGCATTGAGGCTTTGAGAAGTTGTTCATGGTTAAATGGCCAAAAAATGGCAGAGGAAGGATTCAAACCGAGGTAAGTTTAAGTGACATTCTAGTGCACTGAAGCCCACAGAATCTGTAGCAAGACCACCTAGGTGCAAGTGCCAGCTCTGGCACTTATTAGCTAGCTGATTATGCTTCTCTGGGTTGCTAATATGTGGCTCACTTTCTTGCTGTGCAAAAGGAGGATAAAAGCAGTGATCTACCTCATGGGCATAACGTGAGGATTAAAGGAGCTGATATATATAAAGCAGTTAAGGATAGTGTTTGTCAAAAACTACATAGTACTCGGGTGTTTGCCCTTATCACACTGTCTGTGCTCTTGGCCATAATGTTCTACTCTGTAAAGGTCCCCATCGGACGTGTCATTTGCAGAAACTACATTTACCATCTTGCACTAAAACTAGGAGACAGAAAAATGGGGCAACTTGCTGATCAACACGGGAATCTTCTCCCCAGTGTTCTTATATCTGGGTGTCTCTTCCTCTGACACTTAGTGACTCTTCCGTAATTCTTATCATACAGATCTTCAGCAAGTTGGAAGATTCAGCTATTCTAAGGAGGCCTGTGTTTCCAGGAAAACAATAGGTTGTTGGTGGGTTGGGTTAGTGTCATTTTTTTTTGTTGTTTGTTTGTTTGTTTAAAACTCAGATAGGCCCTGGCATTTCCATATCATTATGAGAATAAAGGGTGAGTGGGAATATTCCACCAGATGCATTTATAGCTGGTTAAGATGGGGTATCTGCTCTCCCTGCCCCTGGTTTTAGTAAACAGCCAGATACTCCTTATTTAAGAGAATCTTTCACTGATGATCACCAAACTCTTGCTTTGAGTCCTTCCTGTAGATGTAGAGAGACAAGTTAGCTTTTAAACAGAACGATTGCACTAAGCCAAGGGAGCGCAAAAGCAGAAAAATGTAAAATGTCAAGGGCAAATGGGAAGAGTAATGTAAATTTGGCTTCCTGATGATGCTGCCCACAGCGTGGTTTCAGAGAGGAAGGAGATGAGCAGGGGGAGAACTGGGAAGTTGGGGAGGTCTCCAGTTCTCCCACTCATGTCCTCTCAGTCTGGCTTTAGTTTGTTTTACATCCGTTTCTCTTACCATCAGAGACACTGTCAGAAAGTATAGAAAACCTCATAGAAAAGTTCAAGAAGAAAGACTTAATTCAAAGGGTATGGACTACATATGCAGAAATTTCAGGAGATCCTAAAAATTCATGGTCTTCTTAAGTGCCATAGTATCTATGAGGAACCATCCTGAAAATTGTCAGAGGTGCACTCTAGCTGAATTAGAAAATCTGCCACGTGTTCAGTTTCAGGAGTAACAAAACTAATTTAAAATTTACATAATTCAATTAATATTTTCATGTAATAACTTAGATATCTACTTCCCAGTGTTGCTAAAGTTTAAACAATAGACACATGATCACATTTAGTAGTTGACAGAGTGAATTGGTATAAAAATTTTGGAACAGAAGAATTTAGGAGAGACAAAGGGAAGTGGGGGTGTCCCAAGAAAACCTTGCAACACTTTTTCCCTCCTACGATTCTGTTAAAATAATGTTCTTCTCTTGACTTTACAGGCAATAGCATATGTGCATTCTCCTTCTTCTTGGACTCTATGGAAATGCCACACAATATCACAGAATTTTTCATGCTGGGACTCTCACAGAATGCAGAGATACAGCGGGTCCTCTTTGTGTTTTTTTTGATCATCTATGTGGCCACGGTGTGTGGCAACATGCTCACTGTGGTCACTATCACCTTCCAGTCCCATGCTGGCTTCCCCCATGTATTATTTCCTGGCCAACTTGTCCTTTATTGACACCTGTTATTCGTCCTCTATGGCTCCTAAACTCATTGCTGACTCCTTGTGTGAGGGGAGAGCCATCTCTTTTGAGGGCTGCCTGGCTCAGCTCTTTGGAGCCCATTTTCTGGGAGGTGTTGAGATCATTCTGCTCACGGTCATGGCCTATGACCGCTATGTGGCCATCTGCAAGCCCCTGCACTACACGACCATCATGACCAGGCATCTCTGTGCCCTGCTGGTGGGGGTAGCTTGGTTCGGAGGCTTCCTGCATTCCCTGGTCCAGCTCCTCCTGGTCCTTCAGCTGCCCTTCTGTGGGCCTAATGTGATCAATCACTTTGTCTGTGACTTGTACCCCTTGCTGGAAGTCGCCTGCACCAACACGTATGTCATCGGCGTGCTGGTGGTCGCCAACAGTGGTGTGATCTGCCTGTTGAACTTCCTCATGCTGGTTGCTTCCTATGCTGTCATCCTGCGTTCCTTGAGGTACCATGGTGCGGAGGCGAGACGTAAAGCCCTGTCCACCTGTGGGGCTCACTTCACTGTTGTTGCCCTGTTCTTTGTGCCTTGTATATTTATTTATATGCGGCCATCATCTACTTTGTCCATAGACAAAATAGTGTCAGTTTTTTATGGTATTTTGACACCTATGTTGAATCCACTCATTTATACCCTAAGAAATGAAGAGGTAAAAAATGCCATGAGAAAGCTCTTCACTCAGTAAGAAACTGCAGGTGTAAAATGTGTAAAATAAACTGCAGGGTTTATTTCTGTAAGTGGAACAAACTGAAACCTGTTTATATTATTGAATATCACCTTATTCCATTTTACCTATGTGTCCATCTTCATAGATATTTATGGTTTAGTGTTTTCCTATAATTGCATAATTTTATGATAAAACAGCTGTATGAGATATATAGGGCACAAATGATTATTATGCCTTTTTAGAAATGAGGAAATTTTTGTCTCCTCATATGATTAATTGATTAATTAAGATTATCTGGCTTTGAAGTGCCTAAGCTAGCACTCAAAATTAGTTTTTTTCTGATCCATCATCCATATCTTTCAATAGCAATCCATGTTGTATCATTCAAGTCTATGTGATAACTGAGCTGTAAAATGTGAGGCAAAACACAACTTAAGGCAAATCACTTCATGCTTAGCTGTGTACAGCAGTCTGTGTCCATCTAGGCAGAGCTTCTATTCCTTCTCATCACCCTGTATGACATCCCTGGCATAGGTGCTATTCTATAAGACTTTAGCTCTGGAGGCAGATGAACCTGAGTTTCTGTTTTATTTCCTACACTTACTTGTAGCATGACCTTGAATAAGTAACCAAATTACCACCACCACCACCTCTACTTCTCCTCCTCCTCCTCTTCCTTCTTCTGCTTCTTCTCATTTTTTTTTGAAGACTTCTTTATTTTAGAGAGCATGTGTGTGTGTATGTGTGGGCAGGAGAAAGGGCAGATGGGAGGAAGATTGAGAGAATCTAAGGCAAGAGTTGGACGCTTAAGGCACTAAGCCACCCAGGTGCCCCTAAGTGACAGAAGTTCTATTGACCTCTGGTGTCTGTCTTTAAAATAAAAATAAATATAATACATATCTAAAGTGTTATTGTGAGAATTAAATTAGGAAATCTGTGTCAAATTCAGAATCCAGGTTCTGGCATATTTACTCACAGCATGTTTTATTTGATTTGTTCCTCAACCTTTTCCTAACCTTCCATACAGAGGCTGCCTTCTTTCACTTTTCTATCTGTTCTAGGTGTGAAATACATGCTGTGCTTAGAGTAGATTGGCTTAGTTTTTGGGCAAGTGATACAAAGTGGCATTTTTTATTTTTCTTTACTCTTTTTTTTTTCATATTCCAAGGGATGCCTGTGTTCTGGAATCTGAAATGTATGTCCACATTTGCCCCATTCTTTTCCTGCTTTTAAGAACTCTGATCCACTTGATGGGATGAGCACTGGGTGTTATACCATATGTTGGCAAATTGAATTTAAATTTAAAAAATGTAAAGAAAAAAAAAAGAACTCTGATCCATCCCTTCTCAGATTTCATTCTTTAAGAGTTAGGAGGCTCCTATAATTTATAATAAACTTCTTTGTTTCAAAAATAATCTGTAATTCATCCTGTTGCACCGTATCTACTTTTTACACTAAGAAAAAACAAACCAAGAATTAATATGAAAAATAATCTGTCTACTACAAATATTCAACAATTAGTCTCCAAGAACCAATAAATTCAGGAGCTCATCAGAGGTAGTTATTAGGGATCCCTGGGTGGCGCAGCGGTTTAGCGCCTGCCTTTGGCCCAGGGCGCGATCCTGGAGACCCGGAATCGAATCCCACGTCGGGCTCCCGGTGCATGGAGCCTGCTTCTCCCTCTGCCTATGTCTCTGCCTCTCTCTCTTTCTCTCTCTCTGTGTGTGACTATCATAAAAATAAAAAAATTAAAAAAAAGAAGTAGTTATTATTTTATTCCCAAATGCTATGTATAACAAAAATAAACTTTCAAAGTTCCTAGGAAAAATCAATACCATCTTTCATTTTGTCACATTCCAATAGTCTAGTTAATAAAACTAGGTGTAATGGAGACCTTCAGTTCTCTACCTATTCGTTTCTATTGTTGGATAATAAAAGTACCATTGAGCCAATTTTCAAATCAACTAATAAATATGAAGTCACTATGTAGCTTATTAAAAAATACCATTTTTCCACCACAATCGCCGCAATGTCCCACAATTTTATCTCAGGAGACTTTCTAGAAAAGCATACTTACTTCATTGAAATTTGACAAGCACCTTTTAGTGAAGATAAGATATCAATTAGCATAATGGACTGATCCTAATGCTCCCTTGTTTTTTGTTGCCTGAATCATGGTTAACAACAGCCCAACTAACTTATGAATGCTCCCTATTTTTGAAAAATTTCAACTTGCTAGAATAAACACATGAGTAAATATCACCAGAAATTTTCTATATGATTTAAAAATTATTACTAATTTTATTTACAAACGTAGCAGTGTCTCCATTTTGGAGTCTAGGGGTAAAACACCTTTCTCCCCAAATACACATTTATTTTAAAATTCAGAATCTAGGAAAACAAAGGTGGGCAATCCACACATGTGTGAGCCCACACACACAATTGTGCATGTGTAAATCCATCTATAAGCCATTATCCAGAGATAGTCCCTATCAGTGTTTTGGTAGATAACTGGTTATCCTGGTTGTCTTTTGCTTCTCTCCTCCTCCCTCACCTCCTCTCTTTTCTTGTCCCACCACTCCTCCCTCGATTTGTTCTATAAACTTGGTTAAGGTTCTGCTATCCTGAAAGGTACTCTCTGGGGCTAACTGATTTCTCTGTTCAGCTTACAAGCCATCTTAAACTTTCCTGATCATAGGTTTCCTTGTCCAAAAAGGAGTATTTTAATTCTTAGTATATGCCCTTGTGAAAGGTAAGTGTGCATGAAGAGCACAGCACCTGACAGGTTGATGGCATCTAATGTTGGTGCCCTTCCATGCCCAGTGGGCAACAGAGGAAGAAAGGCTAAAAGTAGTTTAGCTTCCAAATTTTAAGTACTGTTGAAAATGAGCTTGTGGTGCAAAAACAGAAGAACTGCATTTGAGAATTTTACTCCAGAGCTTACTGTTATGTGGCTACTGGCAAGCTACTTTAAAAAAATAGCTTTTCATCTATCTTGAACTTTCTTCCCTCAGTGAAGTTTATTCCTCCTTTCTTTTTTAATGGATGATAGCAGAAGAGCACATATTCATGTCAAAAATATTTGATATTTATTTATCAGGAGAAAGCAGTGCTATATAAGCCACAGGTCACTTCTTTATGTACAAACTATTGCCAATGGAGGAGAAGATAGTTTCAAAATATTTCCTGTTATGTGGGAATCAAAACATTCATGGAATTACAGACTACTGCCTAGTCACTAACTGGTTCTTTGCAGACTTCTATATTTTCAGCCTGGCCTATCTATGATGGCAAATCCACCTTCAAATTGGTCCAAACACTCAGCTATTAGAAATGACAAATACCCACCATTTGCTTCAACGTGGATGGAACTGGAGGGTATTATGCTGAGTGAAGTAAGTCAGTCGGAGAAGGACAAACATTATATGTTCTCATTCATTTGGGGAATATAAATAATAGTGAAAGGGAAAATAAGGGAAGGGAGAAGAAATGTGTGGGAAATATCAGAAAGGGAGACAGAACGTAAAGACTGCTAACTCTGGGAAACGAACTAGGGGTGGTAGAAGGGGAGGAGGGCGGGGGGTGGGAGTGAATGGGTGATGGGCACTGGGTGTTATTCTGTATGTTAGTAAATTGAACACCAATAAAAAAAAAAAAAAAAAAAAAAAAAAAAAAACAAATTGGTCCAAACAGTGAAGACCCAAAGGGTTCCAAGAAGAAAATTCAATTCAAAGATTGAAGAGAAATGTAAAAATTTTAATTTGTTCTCCGGTTGTATTGAGCAGATACCAATGGATTTGATAATGCTCAAAGGCTTTGGATCAGACAGGCTTAGATTTGAATTATGATGTAGGAATATTTTAGCTAATTGATCTTGAGCTATATATATAATTAACCTCTCCAACCCATTGTTTCTTAATTCATGAAATAGGGGAAATCAGGATTGTTGCAGTTATTGGGCCATAGTAAGAACTTATTAACAAAAAAAAAGTGAATACAAAGCACTTTGAAACCTAGTAAATAAAAATAATTTTAAAAATTTAAAATAAAAATAAAAATAAGCTATCATAATGATTTATACTAGCATTGTTTTATTGATGTTCACACCATTCCGTGGGCAGGTTCCCCATTATGTTCAAATAAACGTTTTAAACAGAGGTAAGTTCCACAGTTTGAGACTTGAGTTAAGGAAAGAAATAAGGACATAAATTTACTGCCTCCAAAGCATACAAATGAGAGTGCAGGTTAGGACATAGTTCACAGAAGGTGCTGGAAACATAAGCTGTCATCATCAGGATCATGAGCATCATCATTCTTATTTTATCGTTATCCCATTCATCCCATCTTTGATGGGAACTACAGGCAGATCATCCAAAAGGATAAGTTTGATATTTTAAACATACTCCTCCATCTACAAGGTGGTCATTCAAAGGAAATTCTGGTAAAACATCTATGTTTTGGAATTTATTATTGAAGGGTAATTGACATACAACGTTAGGAAGTTTCAGGTGTAAAACATAGTGATCTGATAGTTCTGTACATTATTCAGTGATCACCAAGATAAATGTAGTCACCCATCTGTCACCATACAACAATATTACAATATTATTGATTATATTCCTTATGCTGTGCTTTTCATTCCCTTGATTGATTTATTTATAACAAAGCTTGAACTTTTTAATCTCCTTTACCTATTTCACTCTTCCCCCCACAACCACCTCTGTCAGGTGTTATTTTATCTGTTAACTATCTGTTTGTTTATTATGGCAAAACATTTATTTTTAAAAGGCCTTCATATGGAATGAGATCTAACCTGATATGAAGTCCTGAGAACATGAGAAATGTTAGCATCATATGATATTCAAGTCCCTGGTTGTGAAATCACTTTCTGAAGACATGCTTCTGAGCTCTTCCTCAGGAATCACAAGCTCTGTACAGAGAGATGTGTCTGTTGGTCCCTGGCATTGGGTTCTCCCTTCTCCTTCCAGAGCACCAGAGTGGGATCCATCATTAGTGAGAGCTTTTGAAATAAGTTCTGCTCAAACATCTCACACTTGCTCTATCCAGCTTCCCCATTTGTTACTGTAGCGGTGTTAAGGGCATTTTATCCCAGAATAGGGAGTTGTTGGTGGGCTAGCTTTAGTGTCCAGAGATCTGCTCCCAGGTTCCATTAGCTTCCTTGCTGAGATAACTCTCTTCTATACTATCCTTACTCATAAGCATGTGACTTATTTTGAAGTGAAGTGGGGCTGGCACAGATGTTTGGTCCTTCTGTGATGATGGTTCATGAATGACAGTGGCAGTGTTCTTGGCCTCCTCTTGTCAGCAGCTATAGTCCCTGGCACACTTTCTGTGCTTGACATCTGTGAAGGCTGTAACCATGTCTGAGCAATTTCACTAATTTTTAGCAGATTCATTTTTTCAATCTAAGTCATCTAATTCTTACAACTTAAGAGAGTGGGTAATGCTATTTTAATTTTATTGGTTAAGTCTGTAGAGAGATGAAGCAATTTGCTTACATTCACAAAGCTAATTTATGTAGGAGACAAGATGAAAAAGCCTATTTGGTCCAAAGCTCTTAATCTCTAACTTCAAAGCATCTGACTATTTCTGAATCCCTCCTAGAATTTCATTATGTACAGGTTATGAATTCTTTTCTGTAATCCAGATCTGTGGTCATTGTTCAGTTTTGTGACACTACTGGTGATTTCCTGCCCCGGCTGTTCAGAATCTTCCTTTGTCCACATCTAAAACATGACTTTAACATACAGATATTTTCTGCCTTAACTCTGCAGACTTGATCAATTGTATTTCTTTTGCATCAGCCCATTCTGCCTCTAATTCTTTCTGTAGACAATTGTATACTACAGGGAATGGTGGTGATGTAATTTTTAAAAGATACTTTTGTATGCAAGTGTTCTCTTCTTAGGACTGTGACAAATAAAAAGTTTTTTTTATTGTTGCTGTGCAGGAACATCTATAACATCTATCCTTTCAAATTTAAGAAGTTAAGAAAAAATGTATTTGGATGAAAGTACTTCTTGAAGACTCCCTGGTGTTCTATACCTTTTTGCATGTATAGTTGCTTTTCCTCTTTTAAAATAACATTTAATTCTAGCTGTAGTGCTGGATATAAAGTGTGTTCAATAATATTGCTGCTGATCTGTTTCATACCCACAATCAGGACAGCATTATGACTTTTGTGGCCCTTTGCTCCTTTCGTCTTTATGAATCCTTTTCCTCCATAAATAATATGAAAAATTATATTTTATGACTGTGTTAGCATAAAGATGACTATACTCCAAGTGGGGTTTAGCTTATATTTATTTTCTCTTCATATTTTAAAAGAAATTAAACCATTTCAAGGGCTCCAAAAGTTATTGCGGGCTCTAGGCACTGTGCCTACTGTGCTTTTTAATGGGTACATTGACCCTGCCCATAATATAAGTATTCCTGAAGAATACTGACCCAGATAGGATATTGATTGCCCCAAGTTTAATCAACTAATAAAGAGAATAAATATCTGTTAATTATTACTAGATTTTTAATGTAAATACTCTAATCATAATATTCATTTATCACCAGTTTTCATTATTTGTCCCCAGAGTTTCTTCATGACATTTTTTACTTCTGAATTTCTGAGGGTATAGATTAAAGGATTCAACATAGGAGTTACTAGGGTACAAAACACAGTCACAGCTTTGTCAGCAGGGAAGGAGGTCGTGGGTCTCAGGTACAGGAATGAACAAGGTACAAAGAATAAGATGACAACAGTGACATGAGAAGCACAGGTAGACAGGGCTTTGCGACGCCCTTCAGAGCTATGAGTCCTCAGGGAGCGCAGGATGACAATGTAAGAAGCAACCAGCATAGAAAAAATGAGCAAACATAGTGATCCACTGTTGGCAGAAATCAGGGGCCCCAAAGTGTGAGTGTCTGCACACGTTAGCTCCAGGAGAGGTATTAAATCACACATAAAATGGTCAATAACATTGGGGCCACAGAATGGTAACTGGATCATGAACAAAACCTGGATCCCTCCATGAACAAAGCCTAAAATTCCAGCCATTCCTACCAAGAAACCACAGACAGGTCGGCTCATAATGGTCATGTAATGCAATGGCTTACAGATGGCTACATAGCGGTCATAAGCCATGGCAATTAATAAAATGATCTCAGCACCAGCAAAGAAATGTTCAGCAAAGAGTTGAGTCATGCAGCCATTGAAGGATATGGTGTTCCGCTCAGAGATTAAGTCAAAGATCATTTTAGGTGCTATGGAAGAAGAGTAGAAGCCATCTATGATGGACAAATAGGATAGAAAAAAGTACATGGGAGAACCCAGAGCTGGGCTGATGAAGATGGTGACCGAGATGAGTAGGTTACCTGCCAGTGTGATCAAGTAGGTGATTAAAAATACAGCAAATAAGAATTTCTGCAGTTCTGGATTCTGGGTCAGGCCCAGCAGAACAAATTCTGTTACATTGTTCATCCTTTCCATGGAGTCAGCTTGGGTTATGAGCACATGGTCCATCTGGAAAGATCATAGATTTCTTTTTTTAAAAAAATGATATATTTATTTATATGTATTTTTTTTATTGAAGTTTGATTTGTCAACATATAGTATAGCAACCAGTGTCCATCCCATCAAGTGCCCTCCTCAGTGCCTGTCACCTGGTCACCCCATCGCCCTGCCCACCTCCCCTTCCACTTTCCCTTGTTCGTTTCCCAGGGTTTTGTCATGTTTTGTCACCCTCTCTAGTTTTTCCCACTCACTTTCCTTCCTTTCCCCTATAATCCCTTCACTATGTCTTATATTCCCTATATGAGTGAAACCACATAATGACTTTTGACTAGTATTTTTAATTCAACACGAAAATCTTCCATCACTTCTTTGGTCCTGGTGTCTGGGATTGATGGACCACACCTTCCATCACCTCTGCTTTGGAGATAGTTGTAAAAAGAGTCAAAAGGTTAAATTTCTCTTATTCACATACATACATTAAATAGTGACAATATGTCATAAACTCTAGAATAAAAGCAACGTGTTATTATGAATGTTGACTTATGATTGACTTCCAGACTCTGGCTCTGAAACCTTACAGATGGCTTTCTCTCATTGTTTTTGGGACAGATTTCATCAATGGCAATTATTTTGAAATTATATTTGCTCATTGGCATGAATATAGGTATATGACACAACATTCTTTAAAAAGTCAACTGTATATCAGATAGGAAGTGCCATCCTTACTATGTCTATACAAGCATTGTTCTTTGAGCTGTGATTCCTTTCTGTCAAACGAATGCACATACACACAGAGAGACAGAGTTGCTGATGGAGTGTTTCCCCTTCAGAATGCCAAGGAACTATATAACAGCTCTCTTAGCTGCATTCACTTGGCAGCCCTGGATGTTGTATCTGGCTAAACATGGCTATTACATACTCACTCTCCCACATCTTTACATGCAGATGTGTAAGTGATACAAAGATCCCTGAAAGTCCTCAATATTTCTTCAATGAATTATTTATTTATTTATTTATTTATTTATTTATTTATTTATTTATTATTGGTGTTCAATTTGCCAACATATAGAATAACACCAAGTGCTCATCCCATCAAATGCCCCCTCATTGCCAGTCACCCAAGTCATCCCCACCTCCCGCCCACCTCCCTTTCTACCACCCCTTGTTCGTTTCCCAGAGTTAGGAGTCTCTCATGTTCTGTCTCCCTTTCTGATATTTCCCACTCATTTTTTCTCCTTTCCCATTTATTCCCTTTCACTATTTTCTATATTCCCTAAATGAATGAGACCATATAATGTTTGTCCTTCTCGGATTGACTTATTTCACTCAGCATAATACCCTCCAGTTCCATCTACGTCGAAGCAAATGGTGGGTATTTGTTGTTTCTAATGGCTGAGTAATATTATCTGTGCAATTGTTCTTTCATCACATATAGAATAATGCTCTAGAATAGATAAATAATTTTAGTCAATTTTACAAATGGAATTAAATGAGTCATGAGGTTTCCCTGAATTTCCTACTATTGAGACAGAAGTACTAAGATAAATACAATTTTTTCTTTTGACATAAGTTTAATCAGTTAAGATGAACTTGAAGTTTTAATTGTCAATTGGTGAAAAAATTGAACATATACAAGAATATATTCTTTTTTGAATGATCTGTGCTTGGATTTTAAATAGGGAGTACATGTTACAAATGATCATGGGATATTTTATTCCTTCTCCCCCTTTATTTCTCCTTCCCCAATCCCTGCCAAAAAATACAACCACATATTTTTTCCTCAAAACTTTCAGGGCACAGAAGTCAGCATCATGACCTCTCACCTTCAATAAAGATAAGGAAAGATATCTTTTGTTTTCCAGAAAACTCAGGTCTCTTTAGTTGTTTCTTCTCTTCTCATGGCTCCTATAGGTGGCAAGTATGTGCTTAATCATTATTAATAGATTTAATTCATGAATTCTAACTTTACTGTGGCAACATGAAGGTCACGAAAAGGGGAAACAATTTCAACTTATCACATATAGAAACCTACCCAAGCAATCCACTTCTACATACATGTTAACTACAATGTTAAAAAAGTGACATTAGTGGTTCTCAACAGCATCTTGCGTTGCAGCATTATAGATTACATTTTCTACTTGTATTTTCATGTCATCATGTTCAAATTCATTTTTAGGGAAAAACATTACATTCAATTCACAGAACATAGCTATAAAAACTATATGGTGAAAATACATGGCTAAATTAAGTTGATCTGCTTATAATTTGAGGGAAAAGGTTTAGTTATTACCAACCTGGATCTAGTTGATTGTGGATTCCACTATTTTTAGACCATACCCAGTTATTTTCTTCTCCTGAGGGCATAGCTCCACAGCTGAAAATACACTCTGTGAACTAACAAGTGGGACACTGGAATTCTCTATTAGACAACTCTTCCAGTCTTGGTCATTTTAGTTTATTTTGGTTCCCATTATTAGTCTGAACTTATCCACAAAAATGAGCTTTTTATGTTAGGAAACTTCAATAGCTCTAGGATTTAATTTCTACTCACTTTCCTGGCCTTCTATGAAAGTATAAGCACATCATCAAAATACACATATTTTTTCAGATCTCAGAACTATATTTAATCTAAAGTAAAAATAATGGGAACAAAGAAAAATCTTCAAGTCAGAAAAAGCTAGTATATGGAACTATAAAATGTATAGGTGCATTGGATCCACTTGATTGAATTTTTTTTTTCAAATCCTGCAAAATTTATGTTTCCCAACAAGTTCATGAGCAGTAGGGAGAAAATTCTTTTTATTCCTGCTTTTAAACCACTAAGCTTGGAAGCAGTGTCTCCCATATAAATTTTAAGCTTGTTGGTATATCCATCTATCATCTATCTATCTATCTATCTATCTATCTATCTATCTATCTATCTATCTATGCTGCTTCTGTCATTTACTTAAATATCCAATAATTCTTTCTTCATTGACTTAAGAGAAGTATTTAAATAGACTTTCACTAAGTATGGGATTTGGTAATGCATTGATCTCTCAAGTCCTCAGAGGATTAGTAATTGGTCCTGTTGGAATCTTTGCTGGAAGCAACTGCTATAGTCTTTCATTTTCTCCTACTTGGCACCCAGCAGCATCATTAGGAGGCCAATTTTAGAAATGCAGTTGTGCCTTGGTTAAACAGGTATCTCTGGCTGTAGTTTAGGGTGAGATTTTGGTCAGATAACTTGGAAAGCTTCATGATAGGGCTTAGTTGATCATTTTGACATTGGTGAGCCTGGTACAGGATCGGGGGTGGTTTTAGGCATAGGTCAGAGTTCAGAGAATGGATTTCTCTCTGAAAATATGATTGTTCTAACTAATATAGTTGTCCTGAGAATAGAAATGCCAGTTTTTAAGGTTATGTGCCATGTTACTCTGGGAAACTGTGACTTTTAGTGGCTGACAAGGAGACTCAGATGGCAAAATTCTCAGCTACCAAAGATTGGGTAATTTATGAAACATATATCTATCAATTTCCTTTTGGGTGGCGTGTGTCTAGATGGAAGGGTCTCATGATTGTTGAGGGGAATATAGCTTTTCTCTTTATCTCACACAAAAGGAATTATGGAGATCTACAGTAAAGAGGAATGGTTCCACATGGTAGCTATTGAGAAAAATCATAGCTAAACATTATATATGGACATTCAGAGGTAGAGGATGGAAACACTATAGAAAGGAGGCTCCACTACAATCTTTTCTCCCTCCACTTGTGAGGGATTGAAGAGCTGGCTGAAATCCTGCACAGACTCATCTTTAAAAAAATCAACCTTTACCTTTAATGAAGCTGATACACTCCCGAATTCCAGAACCAGAATGAGAAACAGTGCCTTCAGCTCTGTCCCCAACAATTAACAATTTTGCTCACTTATGGCTGTCCCTCTCCCTTGTTTTTCTTTTAATTGTGGTAAAATACACATAATAAAATTTTTTTCCATTTTAACTATCTTTAAGTGTACAGTTAAGTGGCATTAAGTACATTCACATTGTTGTGCAAACATCTCCAACAACCATCTCTAGAACTTTTTCATTTTTCCACACTAAAAATCCATATCCTTTAAACAATCATTGCTCATTTCTCCCTTCCCCTAGATTCCGGAAAACATTTATTTCTGCTTCTATGAGTGGGACTATTTTAAATATTTCATATTAGTGGAATTATGCACTGTTTTTTCTATCATGGGCTTATTTTACTTAGAATAATTCCCACAAGTTTCATCCATATTGTCACAAAGAGAGAGTTTCCTTCCTTTTTAAGGCTGAAAAGTATTCCGTATATCTATATCTATATCATCTGTATCTATATCTTTATACTATGTTTCTTTTTTTTTTTTTTTAAGTCATGCATCTGTTGATGGACATTTAGGTTGTTTCCACAGCTTAGCTATTGTGAATAATGCTGAAATGAACATAGGAGTGCAAAGAATTCTTTGAGATCCTGATTTCAGTATTTTTGGATTATACCCAGAAGTGGGATTGTTGGATCATATGGTGTTTTTAATTTTTTGAGGAACCTCCATACTGTTTTCCAAAGTGACTGTACAAATTTACATTCATACCATCAGTGAACAAGCGTTCCCTTTCTCCACATTCTTACTAATACTCTCTCTTGTCTTATCGATAATGGCCATTTTAACAGATGTGAAATGACATATCATTGTGGTTTCGTTTTGTATTTCCCTGATAATTAGTAATGTTAAGCACATTTTCATTTACTTGTTGGCCATTTGCATATTTTCTTTGTGCTAATGCCTATTCAAATCTTTTGTCTATTTTTTAAAAAGCTTTTATTTTTGTTTATTCATGAGAGACATGCAGAGACATAGGCAGAGGGAGAAGCAGGCTCCTTGTGGGAAGCCTGATATGGGATTCAATCCCCAGGATCCTCGGATCATGACCTGAGCCAAAGGCAGACACTCAACCACTGAGCCACTCAAGTGTCCCTCTTTTGCTTATTTTTAAATTGGTCTATTTTTGCTATTGAGTTGTATGAGTTCTTTGTACATTTTGGATGCTAACCCCATATTAAATATATGTTTGCAAATATTTTTCCCATTTATATGTTGTCTTTTCAGTCTGTTAATTATTCCTTTGTTATACAGAAGATTTTCAGTATGATGTAGTCCTGTTTGTCTGTTTTTGCTTTTGTTGTCTGTTCTTTTGGTGTCATATCCATGAAATTGTAGTCCATTCCCATGTGATGAAGATTTTCTGCTATGTTTTCTTCTAAGAGTTTTATAGTTTCAGACCTTACATTTTAAGTACATTTTAAGTTGATTTTTTGTGAAGGTATAAGGGTTCAATTTCGTTCTTTTGCATGTGTATATCCAGTTTTCACCAGTACCATTTGTTGAAAAAATTATTCTTTTCCCATTGTGTATTCTTGCCACCCCTGTCAAACATAGTTGACTATATGTATATGCATGGTTTTACTTGTGGGTTCTCTATTCGGTTGTATTGGTCTATATGTCTATCTTTATGCTGGTACCATACTGTTTTAATTACTATAGCTTTGTAATATAGTTTGAAATCAGGAAGTGTGATGCTTCTAGCTTTGTTCTTTCTTTTTTTTTTTAAAATATTTTTATTTATTTATTCATGAGAGACACACACACACAGAGAGGCAGAGACACAGACAGAGGGAGAAGCAGGCTCCATGCAGGGAGCCCGACGTGGGACTTGATCCGGGGTCTCCAGGATCATGCCCTGGGCTGAAGGCAGGCGCTAAACCACTGAGCCACCCACGGATCCCCGCTTTGTTCTTTCTTAAGGTTGCTTTGACTATTTGGGGTAATTTGTAGTTCCATATGAATTTAAGGTTGTTTTTTTCTTTTTTTAAGATTTATTTATTTATTTTAGAAAGAGTGAGGGCATGAGTGAATGGAGGAAGGGGCAGAAGGAGAGGAGATCTCAAGCAGACTCCCTATTGAGATCAGACTCTGGCTTGGGGTTTGATCTCATGATCCTGAGATCATGATGTAAGCTGGAACCAAGAGTTGGATGCTCAACTTCTGAACCACCCAGGTGCCCCAGGATTGTTTTTTCATTTCTGTGAAAAATTCCATTCAGATTTTCATTGGGATTGTACTGACTCTAGATCACTTTGGATAGTATGAGTATTTTGACAGCATTGACTCTTACAATTCATGAACACAGGATGTCTTTCCATTTTTTGGCCTTTTTTTTGTTTGTTTTTACTTTCTTTCATAAATGTTTTGTCATTTTCAGTTTACAAATCTTCAAACTTTTTAGTTCATTTTATTTCTAAATTTTTAATTCTTTTTTTTGGTAACAGTAATTCTGGACTTATAAAGCAAGTTTAGAAGTGTTTTTTCCTTTTCAGATTTTTAGAAGTATTTGAGAAGAATTGGCATTTATCCTTTAAATTTTAGATTTCACCCGTGAAGCTTCTGGTGTGGGGTTTTTCTTTCTTGGGAGGTTTCTCAGTATGGATTCCATTTTCTTGCTCATTATTGTTTTTTTCAGATTTTCTATTTCTTCATGCTTCAGATTTGGTAAATTGTATATTTATATTTATATATTTCTTCCAGGTTATGCAATTTATTACCATATAATTGTAATAATTTCTTATAATCCTTTTATTTCTGTGGCATGAGTCTTTCATTTCTGATATTTTCTCAGTCTAGCTAAAGTTTGTCAGTTTTGTTTTACTTTAAAAAACAACTCTTAGTTTCATTGATTTTTTATATTGTTTTTCTAGTCTATTTCATTTATTTCTGCTGTAATCTCATTCACTCCTTCCCCTGCAACTTTGGAGTTAGTTTTTTTATTTCTTTTTTCTTTTTTTTCTTTTTTGTTAGTACTTTTCTGATTTCTTAAGGTATACTCTTAGGTTACTTGAGATCTCCTTTTTAAATGTAGGTATTAATTGTTATAAATTTCTCTTCTAGTATTGCATCCCATAGGTTTTGGTGTACAGTTTAAAATTTTTGTCTTGAAATGTTTCTTTTTAAAAAATATTTTATTTATTTATTCATAAGAGACACACAGAGAGAGAGGCAGAAACACAGGCAGAGGGAGAAGCAGGCTCCATGCAGGAAGCTTGATGTGGGACTAGATCCCAGGACTCCAGGATCATGCCCTGGGACAAGGCGGGCACCAAACTGCTGAGCCACCCAGGGATCCCCTATTTTGAAATGTTTCTAATTCCCCTTTTGGTTCTTCTTTGACCCATAGATAGTACAATAATGTGTTATTTAATTTCCATGTATTTGTGATTTTTCAGTTTTCCTTCTGTTTTTGATTTCTAGTTTCATTTCATCGTGTTCAGAAAAGATACTTTGTATGATTTTAATCTTCTTAAGTTTTTCAAGACTTGTTTTGTGACCTACCATATGATCTATCTTGCATAATCTTCCATGTGCACTTGAGATGAATATATATTCCACTGCTATTGGGTGGACTGTTCTATATATGTCTGTTAGGTCCATTTGGTCAACACTGTTGTTCAAGTCCATTGTGTTCTTACTGATTTTCTGTGTATATGTTCTAACCATCATTGAAAGTGGAGTATTTAAATCTCTTACTATTATTGTGTTGTTGTCTATTTCTCCCATTAGATCCTTTAATATTTGCTTGATATATTTAGGTATTCTGATGCTGGGTGCATAAATATTTATAATGCATCTTCCTGGTAAACTGACCCTTTTATAGTTATATAAAGTCCTTATTTATGACATTTTTTGTTTTAGAGTCTATTTTGTCTGACCTAAGTATAGTCCTTGCCCTCTTTCAGTTGCCACTGCATGAAATATCTTTTTTTCATCACTTCACTTGAAGACAATGTGTGCCCTTAAATCTTAAGTGAGTCTCTTGTAGACAGCATATAGTCATATTAAAAAAAAATCCATTTAGTCATTGTGTCTTTTGATTGAGGAGTTAACTCATTTACATATAAAATAATTATTCATATGTAAGGACTTACTCTTGCTATTTTGTTTTCTGTGTGTCTTGTAGTTCTTCCGTCCCTCTTTTCCTTTCTTACTGCCTTCCTTTGTATTTTGTTGATTGTTTAGTATTGATATGCTTTCATGATTTTCTCTCTTTGTTTTGTCTGTAATTGGTCTAAATTGGTCTGTAATTGGTCTAAAGGTTGGCATTCAAATTTGAATGTGTAGACTTTTTGTTTTGATTACTCAATTATCATTAACGCTCTCTTTTGTACCAGATACTTTTGTTCCTATTAGTTGAGGCAGAAATCTATATAACAGCTATTTCAGAGGTGAAGTGTGTCTTTCTTTTTTAAAGATTTTTTTATTGGAGTTTAGTTTGCTGTCATATAGCATAACACCCAGTGCTCATCCCACTAAGTGCCCCCCTCACTTCTAATCACCCAGTCATCCCAAACCCCTACCCACTTCCTCTTCCACTACCCCTTGTTCATTTTCCAGAGTTAGGTGTCTCTCATGTTTTGTCACCCTCACCGATATTTTCACTCATTTTCTCTCCTTTCCCTTTATTTCCTTTCACTAATTTTTATATTCTCCAAATGAATGAGACCATATAATGTTTGTCCTTCTCCCATTGACTTATTTCACTCAACATAATACCCTCTAGGTCCCTCCACGTTGAAGCAAATAGTGGGTATTTGTCATTTCTATTGGTTGAGTAATACTCCATTACATAGGTAGAACACATCTTCTTTATCCATTCATCTGTCGATGGGCACCAAGGCTCCTTCCACAGTGTGGCTATTGTGGACATTGCCGCTATAATCATCAGGGTGCAGGTGGCCCGGCATTTCACTGCATCTGTATCTTTGGGGTAAATCCCCAGCAGTGGAATTGCTGGGTCGCACGGCAGCTCTATTTTGAACTCTTTGAGGAAGCTCCACACAGTTTTCCAGAGTGGCTGCACCAGTTCACATTCCCACCAACAGCGCAGCAGGGTTCCCCTTTCTCCACATCATCTCCAAAATTTGTTGTTTCCTGTCTTCTTAATGTTCACCATTCTCACTGGTGTGAGATGGTATCTCATTGTGCTTTTGAGTTGTGTTTCCCTGATGGCCAGTGATGTGGAGCATTGTCTCATGTGCTTGTTGGCCATGTCTATGTCTTTCTCTGTGACTTTTCTGTTCATGTCTTTTGCCCATTTCATGATTGGATTGTTGGTTTCTTTGCTGTAGAGTAGAATAAGTTCTTTAGAGATCTTGGACACTGGTCCTTTATCTGATGGGTCATTTACAAATATCTTCTCCCATTCTGTGGGTTATCTTTTAGTTTTGTTGAGTGTTTATTTTGCTGTGCGGAAGCACCCTTTTTGAACTTGGCCACAACAACTTCTTGCAAGATACATCCATGACGGCCAGAGAAACAAAAGCAAAAATGAATCACTGAGACTTCATCAAGATGAAGTGTGTCTTTGACCGAAAATTATCTTTCTGGGGAATCATGTGTGAGATTGTTCAATAGCTATATCTAGAAGAATTTCATATCATTTTTTTGTCTTTAAGCAGAGAAAATAATTTATTCTAGGAAGAGCCCAGATTACCGTGTAAATGGTGCCCCTGTAATCGTGCAACAAGGCAGCATTTATTTTGGGATTAATCCTCTCTCATTTTTCAAAACAAATTCATTTTTGATTGATCTTTATTTCTCAGCATAATAAATCTACTTTGACTACATAGTTGGGATTAAAGCTATGAATTTTCAGTAAAACACATAATAATTATGCCTTTTTTAAAAAAAGATTTTATTTATTTATTCATGAGAGACAGAGAGAGAGGCAGAGACATAGGCAGAGGGAGAAGCAGGCTTCCTGTGGGGAGCCCAATGCGGGACTTGATCCCAGGACCCTGGAATCACAACCTGAGCCAAAGGCAGATGCTCAACCACTGAGGCACCCAGGTGTCCCACCATTATGTCTTTACCTTAAATATTTTAATTGTCCTATTGGTTATATAATCTATACCCAAAGCTTTACAGAGAATTGTTTCTTAAGCGGAGAGATTTTCCATATATTGTGACACTTTATGCTGATAAGCAATGCCTTTTGATCAACAACTTGTAAATACAGAGGGGTTTCTAATTGGAAGAGACTTTAGTCTCTTAAATGATTATTTAATCAATTACTGGTATGAAAGATGAACCATCAAAGATTACAGAAATGGTCAAGATCATGTGTCATCAGGGAAATACAAATCAAACCCACAATGGGATACCACTTTACAGCAGTTAGAATGGCTAAAATAACCACAAATGTTAATGAGGATATGGAGAAAGGGAACCCTCTTACATTGTTGGTAGGAATGCAAGCTGGTACAGCCACTCTGGAAAACTGGATGGAGGTTCTCCAAGAAGTTAAGAACAGAGCTACCTAGGACCCACCAATTACACAAGGGTATTTTTCCCAAATATACAGATGTAGTGAAATAATGGGACACCTGCATCCCAGTGTTCATAGCAGCAATGTCCATAATAGCCAAACTATGGAAGGAGCCAAGATGTCCTTTGACATATGGATGGATAAAGATGATGTAATATTATTCAGCCCTCAGAAAAAATGAATACCTACCATTTGCATTGATGTGGCTGGAACTAGAGGGTACTATGCTGAGTGAAATAAGTCAATCAGAGAAAGACAATTATCATATAGTTTCACTCATATGTGGAATATAAGAAATAGTGCACAGGATTATAGGGGAAGGGAGGGAAAACTGAATGGGAAGTCATCAGAGAGGGAGAAAAACAATGAGAGACTCTTAAGTATAGGAAATAAAGTGAGAGTTGATGAAGGGGAGGTGGATGGGGGATATGGTAATTGGGGGATGGACATTAAGGAGGGCATGTGATATGATGAGCAATGGGTGGTATACACAACTAATGAATTATTGAACTCTACATCTGAAACTAATAATGTGCCATATGTTGACTAATTGAATTCAAATAAAAAAAGATTACAGAAAGCAAGGGAAGCAAAATATACTTAAACTCACATATTTTGACCTGAAGACCATTGATCTTTCTGTTAGTCATACTTGTTCTTAAAATATGAATGACGTTTGTCTTTTTTTTCTTTTCTAGTCACATGAATTGTTATTACCCAAGATTACTTTGTGGCTCCAGAGCTTCCTCATGGCATTTTTCACTTCTGAGTTTCTGAGGGTATAGATTAAAGGATTTAACATGGGTGTTATCATAGTATAAAACACAGCCACTGCTTTGTCGATGGGGAAGGTGACCATGGGCCTAAGGTACACGAATATACAGGGTACAAAGAATAGGACAACTACTGTAACATGGGAGGCACAGGTAGAGAGAGCCTTACGCTGTCCTTTAGTACTGTGAGTTCTTAGAGAGTAAAGGATGAGGACATAGGAGGTGACAAGAATAGAAAAAATGAGCAGACACATCAGCCCACTGTTGGCGGCGACAAAAAGTCCAAAGATGTGAGTATCAGTGCAGGAGAGTTTTAGCAGAGGAAAAAGATCACAGATGAAATGGTCAATGACATTGGGGCCGCAGAAGGGCAACCAGACTATAAAAAGAATTTGAATCAGAGCATGAAGAAATCCCCCAGCCCAGGCCACGGCCACCAAGTTGGCACACATTTGCCTGTTCATTGTGATCATGTAGTGTAGGGGCTTGCAGATAGCCACGTAGCGGTCATAGGCCATCACTGTGAGCAGGATAATCTCAACTCCCCCAAAGAAATGTTCTGCAAAGAGCTGAGTCATGCACCCACTGAAGGAGATAGTTTTCTTTTTAGCAAGTAAGTCAAATATCATTTTGGGAGCCATAGTTGAAGAGCAGCAGCTATCTATGAAGGACAGGAAAGACAGAAAAAAATACATGGGGGAGCCCAGGGCTCTGCTGGTGCTGATTGTCACGACAATGAGTAAGTTGCCTGCCACAGTGAGAAAGTAGATGACTATAAACACAGCAAACAAGAGTTTCTGCACATCTGGGTTCTGCGTCAGGCCAAGCAGGATGAATTCCGTCACGTTGTTCATTTGTTCTGTGAACCCACTTTGGCATCTGGATAATTGATTTATCTGCAAACAGCACAGGGATTGCAATTGTTGCAGGCACATTTTGATCCAGCAAATGATTTCTGTCAGGATTGTTTTTTGTGAAACTTATGGAAACCCCAAGCAGATAAATTCATACATAAATAAAGTTGGGCCTTATTACTGGTCATATAATGAACACATAGCCTCTTTAGCCTCTGACAGATACAGATACGTAGACATATGCACACACACATTCACATACACTCATCCATAGACATAAATACAGTTTTACAATTGAACGCTCCTTCCTGTAATTGCGCACTGGTGGATATTCTCTGAACAATTGCGATTGTATTTTCTCCCATATGAAAACTGGAATGAAAGGAGGACCTGTAAGGAGGAGCAGAGGCTTGAATTCATGAGAAGCTACTGCCCTGGGTCTCTTCTCTTGTCACCTGTGCTGCTGAGGCTAAGCAGCAATTTGTTATTCTTGTTGCTTGTAACTTGTTTCAGGGTGACTATAAAATATCAGGCAACTCCAATTTGAAATTAAGAATAAAGTAGTCACATTTCAGAAAAAACTGAGTGTATGTTTGAGGTTCCACTGAGATTATCTGGCAGTTAGATTGGTGAGCTTACACCACATTTAAACAGAATTGTCTAAGAACATCATCAAACATGAAAAAGGGAGAATATCCTGAAGAGGATGAAAGAACATGATTCAATGCAAAATTCTCCAGATTTATTAGAAACTTTAGAATTCCCTGTGGGGAGAATTTGTTTTATGTAGTTTTCAAGGGTATTTGGCATATAAAAACTCAGTTTAAGGAAGGCTAGGAGAAACTCTGGATGTATTTAGAAAACACATTTTTTAAAGACAAGGAAGCAAGAGCATATAATTTGTTGGATGTTCTTTACAGTCAGATAGACTGCTTCTTCATTCTGTTTTCGCTGCTTAGCAGTCATGCAATGATATGTACAGAACTTAGTCTTACTGCGTCTAAACTTTCTCACATATAAAATAGGAAAAATAACAAATAGCACAGGGGGATTGAAGAATATCATTCCTACATAGACCAAAGTTTTATCCCAAGGGTAAAACATAGCTTTCTTACACACTCCAAATTCTTGAAAGAAGAATAAAAATGAAAAGACTTCACATATAATTATTCTTATCCTTGAAATATTTGATTGACATAATATTAAGGGAGAACATACATGAAGATAAAATAAATGAAGTATTGAAGAAGTTAGAAAACAGCCAGTTATATCCAGAAAAAAGATTGAATGCAGAAATCAGTATATCATAAAAATACTAGATTTGATAAATCCATTCAAAAGTTTTTTTAATATTTCAAAAGTACAAATAACTATGCACAAATACAACTGATAATGAAATAAGCTTAATAAGAAGCAAGTGTGATCATATTACAAAAGTACCTTATTTTTAAAGAATATTTAAAAGGATATGTGTAGTTCATAAAACATTTTTCAACATCTGGATAGGTATTTTTCAAAATAGAATAAATCTTCATGACATCACCCCCAAAAAAAAGAGGTAAAAGAGAGAACAAAAAGAATAGAGTGTATTAAACGTTCAAATAAAATATAGATTCATTCAAAAACAGAACACAAAGAAATAAATATATAATCTCTGAATGGGGAAGAGTATGTTAAGCAAAATGCACTGGTATGAGATACAGGACAATGGATTCAGTTACATAAAGATCTAGAGCAACTGGAAAAATACTTACAACAAGTATAACAAGTAACCATTATTATAGAATTTTTTTTTTTTTACTAAAAAGGTCTACTTATACCATTATGAAAACAAGGGCAAAGCTAATAAAAATATCACTCTCAAGGTTAAAGTAATAGACACCTAAAAATTCTCTATTTCACAAGTCATCAAAGAAGTACCATATAAAAACAGTGAGATGCTTTTAACTGGCAAGTTGGCAAAAATTTATGACAGTTATATTACGCAGTGCTGGCAGCTGTGTGTTGATATAAAATATTTGGGAAAGAAACTTGACTCTATGTAATAAGGGCTTTATAAATGGTAATGTCCAGAACTCCTTACGCTTGGGAATCTATTCTAGTTAAAAAATATGGACAAAAATTATGCATACAGGTAGTATTTTGTATTTTTTAAATAATAATTAAACATAATCCAAATTTCTGCATAGAGATGAATAACTGAGCAATTATAGTGATGAAATATCAGGTGGACATTGAAGTTATTTACAAGAAAAGTTAATAGTGTGGAAAGATCCTTCCAAAATCATATTGAGTGGAAACTACAGGATATGAAACAGTTTATATATTATGATCTAAATTGTTCCAAATGACATATATACATAGAAAAGTGTCTGAAAAAAGTCCCTTGCAAAGACTAATAGTGCTTACTTGAATTATAAGTTAAGGGCAATTTTTATATTCTTTAAATTTTTTTAATCTAAATTTTCTACAAGGAGAATAGATTACTTTTATAATCAGTGGAACAAGTTAGTAAAAGAAATATTTTCTTAGTCTCTTTTTGGGTTCATAATATCCTGAGTGACTGCTTTTCTTAATAGACCTTATTTGTGACAGTAGATACTGATATTTAAATCTAACTCACCTTAAAATGGAGGACCCTAGTATCACCTGGAGAACAGAATATTAATTAAAAAATTACAGGTTGTACCTACCTGCATGAATGCATTTGAGAAAAAAGTAACAGATTCATTCCAGAACAGGTATCTTAATTTGGAGCACACTTGACATGGAGGTAGCAATCACTGACCCATTCCTAGTGGCTTCTTTGCAAGTTCATTCATTTTTATGTTAGGTATAATATTTCTCTTATTCACTTTGTGACTTGAAAATGATTGCAGAGAGAAACTTCCTAAATAATTCTGAGTTCATTGGCTAGGTTTAGGTTTGCTTCCTAGGGTCGTACCTTCCTCTGAATGTGACACATGAACATCTCAGCTCAGATCATAAATTTCTTTACCTAGCTTCCAAAGTGTTAGACTTCATACCATATAGAGGGAAAAAAAATCTAACCATTGGGGGGACATCTCTTTCCAAGCCAGCTTACTGCCTATTTGCCAGTACTTTTTTGGTGACTAGATGAGGAATATTATAAAGGCCACTTGATCTAAAGCCTTGATAATAGTAAACTTTGTTAAAACAGAAAAATTAGGGATTGCAAGCACCATCCTATCAGCAACAAATGAAAGATGCCTTGGAGTAGCAGGAAAGTTAGCTGAAGTTAGCTCTTTAAGCCTTTTTCTTAGTAAGACTATGCTCAGTCAGAGATACCTCCTTTGGTCTTGGAAATCTGGATCCAACTGTATTGGAAACTCAGAACAAAACAGCTTCCGTGATGTGTGGCTGGTTATTTTTATGTGGTCAGCTGGGTCTATCTTTATCAATATTTTCCTGTGTGGTTTCAGGGAAGTATTTAAATAGGTATTACTCAAGTGCAAGGAGTTAAGGAGGCTCTGTCTTCTCAGCTCCCAAAGGATTAGAATTAGCAACTTCAATCAAGATGGTAGCCACACCAATTCATGATTTCTCTCTTGTTGCTATGGCATCTGTGACCAAAGGGATAGGAGAGAACCAGTTGGGTTGGGTTAGCAGCCCCTCTATGACTGTGTCTAGAAAATGATCTTAGAGTATGGGACACATGGCACAGAATATTCTAGTCATGAGAGTATGGATGCATGAGTCAGTGAGAGTCTATAAAATAGCCTTAATACTACCTATCTCACAGAGGTCTGGAAGTGGGGTGGGGATTGAGCAGATAACACATGATAGTATCTAAACCAGTGAAAAACTGCTATTCTATTGCTAATGCCCCAAGGATGGACACATGTAGGCTAGAGAAAGTGCTCTTAATAATAAAAATCTGAATCATGCTGACAAGAAAATGTTTTGCTGTATCTTCTATTTGCTAACTGTGTGACTTTGTTCTTCAGCCTCTTTTTACCCAAGTTCCCACATCTATAAAAAAGTGGGTGATAATGGTACCCGTCATAGGACTGTTGTGAGGTTTTACGAGATAATGCATGTGAAGTGCTGGAATTGTGCCTGGCATTGAGCAAAGGCACACTGCTGTCTGCCATTTTCTGTGCAGAACATTAAAGCTCATGGTATGACCAGTTTGGGTCTCTGGCAAGAATTGCCCCAACTAATATAATAATATAATATAATATAATATAATATAATATAATATAATAAATATAAAAATATAATATAATATAATAAATATATAGTATGGTGCTTGCAATCCCTAATTTTTCTGTTTTAACAAGCTATATAGATATAACTTATCTTCTTACTCTTATGGTTGCTAGAATCTGGCTACATACAGAAAGGAGAGAAGAAAGTTTTAAAGTATCAAATACTGATTCATAAGTCAGTATAATTCCAAAATCTTGCTACGAATATTTGACCTTGTCATCACTAAAAATCTGACAGGGAATTTGGGAGTCCTTGAAAAGGTTGTAGGAATAAAGGAAATGTGGACACAATGAGAACTGACCAAATAATAAATTTATGCCAAGTATGGTATTTCATATAATTCTCACATAAACCCCATAAAGAAGATATTAGTAATTATATTTTATGTGTGAAGAAGTTGATGCTCACGTGAGCATTATTTGGTCAAGATCAGAAAAGCTAATCTTTGGTAGAGCTTGTATTTATTTATTTATTTATTTATTTATTTATTTATTTATTTATTTATTTTTAATAATAAATTTATTTTTTATTGGTGTTCAATTTGCCAACATACAGAATAACACCCAGTGCTCATCCCGTCAAGTGCCCCCCTCAGTGCCCGTCACCCATTCACCCCCACCCCCCACGCTCCTCCCCTTCCACCACCCCTAGTTCGTTTCCCAGAGTTAGGAGTCTTCATGTTCTGTCTCCCTTTCTGATATTTCCCACTTTTTTTTTTTTAGTAGAGCTTGTATTTAAATACAAGAATCTAATTCTAAGCCTGAACTGTAGCAATTATGCTGTTGTAGCAGTTAGACACTGATTCTGTGATGTGTCTCATGTACTAGGAATGATGGGTGTGGGGGTGCTGATCTAGACCCTGGTGGGTTATTTAGAGGCCCTGGTTCTACCACCAGTGGCTGGCAGGACACATTCCTCAGACAGATCCCATGTGTAGCAGTGACATGAGGAGAGCCACAGAGAGAAAAACATTTTTAATCTTCCTTTCCTGCTTTTGGCTCCAATATGGGAGATATGCCTAGACATTATCTTGGAAGTTTTGTTTCTGGGAATTTTCTGATGCCTGTAGAATAGAAGAATGACTGAGCAGATGTTAGGACCAAGGACATCCTCTACATGAATGAGATGTGGTAGGGTCCTAGAGAAATAATGCACCAAAGCCATAAGCCTGGGTGTGATACTTGGTTCTTCTATTTACAAGATTCTGTATATGTTACTTCACTTAGTAGAGCCTCTAAAACAGCCCTAAATAGATTTGGTTTGTTGGGAAGAACACTGAGAGACTGAATATAATATCGTCCAATGAGTGTGTTATGCATAGAAAATACTTGGGAAATATTTTTCTGAAATAAATTGAGAGAAATGTTTGCATTTTATACAACTGTGATACTATTGGCTATTATTTATTGAATCCTGGCCAAGCTGTGTGATCTTGGCTAAGTTATTCATCTTCTCCATAGCTTGGTTTCCTTTTCTGCAAAATAGAGAATATTATGTCATGGAGTTGTTATCAGAATTAAATTAGTCAGTGAATGGGATATGAGATTGAGGGTGAATATTTTTCAGCATAGGAGAAACTTGATCATGTTTAAATGCTAGTGGGGTAGAGCTAAGAGAGAGGGTGGGGGAGGGGCAGAGAGTTTGATTACAGATCTGAGGAGTGTGCAGCGGAGGCACCACAGAGTGGCTATTTTGCAGCTTCTTTCTTTGTAACAAAACTCCATTTCTTCTGGTTTAGGTGGCCAGGTGTTTGGGGTAAAGTGTGGTCCATTCCCAGGCCAGAGTTGTGAATCTGGATTAGCCTAAGGCAATTAAGGTGATTTTCTCCTCTTTTCCAGTGATCAGTTTAAAGGTGGGCATGTGACACAATTCTGGCCAATGCAACAAGATAGAAACTATGGAACTTTTTCTGGGTGTTGCTTCTCTGTTCCTAAAAAGAGAATCATGAGAAAAATTTCTCTTCTCTGAAGAATGCCTTCTGTAAAGGATGCTGGAATTGCCACCTAGAGGTGCATCAGTGGGCATGTGAACTGAAAATTGCCTTAAACAGCCAAAGGGTGCACACTGTTTGCAAGGTGATTGCTTGCTTGTTATTGGACTTTATTTGAAACTGCCTTGCTTTTTTACGGAAGGATATAACATTATTTGGAGATCTGAAATATCCATAAGTCCCAGATTATATTAGATAATCATTCTAGTAGGTAGAGAAATGAAGAGAATATTTCTTTTATTAAATTGAAATGTAAGTAGAGAACTTGCAAAAGGGGGAACCTATTGAATACATGAACAAGTGGCTATGTTGCCTTTGAGCCCTACATTAGCTCCTTCTGAGGAGTTACCTAACTTCATTGCTAAATGGGTCCTTCCTTATGATCAATTTTTGGGGGATGCCTAATAAACAGTATGGTTTATAGATGATGGCTTGAGTTTGGAGAGCCATCACTCAGTCTGGAAAGCAGCTGTGTAAAGGCTGATTAATTGAAGAGGAAACTAAATCCACTCAGTGGGTTAAGAGCGGTGTTCCTTGTAGCACCAGAAGAACTAGATTATTGCTATCGTGATATGGTATGGCTTTTCTGAGGCTTGGGCAGTAGTCAATGGACTGGCAATGCAGACTGCAAAAGGGTCATTGAATGACCAAAAGATGAGGAGAACCCTGGGTTATATCAAATGAAGGATCCCAGTGAAAATTAATTTAATAGTGAGAAGTAATTGCTGCTAGAAAGGGAGCCAATCAGTTAATGATAATGTACCTGTTATTTTGTTTAATACTGGTGTAACTGGTAGGATTAATTTTATTTTAACAAAATCTATAATACTGATATGATCAAATGTATTGGGAAATTGAATTAACTTTTCCCCATGATGTCCATACAGTGAAATCTGGTTAGAGGAGGGACTAGAATTAGTTAACAATGAGTCAATTGTTATACTAAATCAATATATTGATACTTTTCATAAAATCTTAATTTCAGTAGTGGGAGGAGATAAAATAGTTTTTTAAACTTGTGCATGATGGTGAACAAGTTTGTGGTGGAATATTTGGTTAACTGAAATGTTTCTTTAAAACAATACCCATTCCCTATTTGATGACACAAGTTATTAGCACTTTGGAACTTGTGGATTTTTTTTTGCCTGTTCTATCAATGGTGCAAAACATGCAGGAGAAGGAATGATTATGAGTGATTTAATCTTGACCAAGAATCAGAGGGTGGACTGTGTAAGAAAGTTATTTTACTACTCAACAGGAAAGTCTGTTCTTATTTCTGGTTATGCAGATCTTTGACCCTTGGCTAGAATAAGACCAGTAGGATTTTTGGTCCCAAACTTCCCTGATGACTCCAAGAATCATTTTTTCCTGATGGCTTTTAGTTGGTATAACTGGCTTGACCAGAGGGACATAAACACCTCATTGTAAACTTATGCCTTGAGTTCTCCTGAAGCTAAGATTTCTCTCATGCTGGTCTTGGTGGTTCAACTGAAGATGACGCTTGCTTGTCTGTGTGAACGAGGACTTTTGAGAGATTGTTTGGATATCTCTTGGACCTTCAGTGTTTGCCAGATGCTTGCTTCACAGTATCATTGGTCTTTAAACAAAAGCATTATGCGAGTATGTTTTGTGGGGCTTATGAGTCCTTTCAAACAGGCAAACTTGTGAAATCTTTTCTGTTGATGACTCCCCTAGAAATATTTTTAGGGTTAGTAGCATAAAATGAGATGAACAATGATACAATTCCACAATTTTACATTTTCACCATTTCACAACATTTTTCTGTTGTATTGCCTGACCTAGTGCAGATTATTATGTGTTTAAACTTATGTGTACTGAAGGAAGCTAATATTGATGCCCGAGACACAATATCTTTGCAATTAAAATTGGAAATATGTTTTCCTAAGATATTTTAAGGAAGATCATAACTTCATCTCCTGTAGCCAATTTAGGGATAACTGTAAATGTAGCTCCATTACCAAGTGGCAAGGTCAGTCCTGTGATTCTTTTCCTATCAGAGCTTAGACAATCTGCCTGGGTGTGTACCCAAAGAGGTGTTAACATAACTGCCGTTCTAGTCAGCCCTGTGGAAAAAATAGTATAGTTGATCTAGAAAATCTGATGACAGGGAGAGATTGTGGGCCAAAAGTAGTAATAAATAGAAACAGACAGAAGCATTTATAAGTGGCTCATGATTCCAGAGCAGAATGCAATCATGCTATTTTCAAGAGACCACTTTGGAACAAGAGAGTATTCTTACCACCTCTGTCATATGTCAATGAGGAAAGACTGACTCTAGAAAAACCTGCAGACTTGTTTTCTTCATGGTAGGGGACTTACCCTGATTTTCAGGCTGTACCTAAAAACTTCAACTTGATCATTTGGAGAAAAGAAGTGAGGTTACACATTGATAACCCAATTTATGGACAGTTAGAGTTTGGCTTGGGGTTTATAGGCTATATTTACCATGTGCTCATTTTTCAGTTGACCTGAGAAGCACTACCAATTAATCACATAGGAGATATAAGGTTGAATAAGAAACACTCCACGTGGCCACAGATGGATATGATAAGTTGCTAAGCTGACTGATATGATGGGAAGTAGAATCTTGCTGACTTCCAGGTATGACAGAGCTTGATTTGATCCTTTGAATATACAAAATGTGGAAGTGGAAAGAATGTGTTTAAGGAAAGCAGAAATGAAACTCAGACAGACTTGAGGGAGGCCAACTTGGGTTTGTTTTAATGGCCCAGTATGTCTGACTTCTCTCCTTTGGAGTTATGTAAAAGATATTTATGGAAATTGCTATGACATACCAGATGGAACAGTATTTGGGATGGAACATACCCAATTGATAATCTCATAGGAGCATGCAGTATTTTTTGGTGATATCTTTTTCCCAAACTGCACAAACCCATCCATGTCCAATGGTAACAAAATATCTGGTGATTTAATTAGCACTGTTACTTAATAACCACCTTTTCTTTATAATCTGCAAGGATCTTAGTTGCTGAGTTTGGGGGTACTGAATCCGTCCAAAATAATGTTCATAGAAGTGTATCATGATAAGAAAGATTTATTTCCCCAAACAGGGACACTAGAGGGATATCTTGCAGGAGATAGACTATGGCTAGAAGTTGGCTTGGAATAATGAAGCAATAATGAGGGGACAAAGTGGATATTTGCTATAATGGAATATCATACCTATCACTTTTGATGGGAGAAGACTTGCAGACTTGTACCTTATGCAGGAAAACATACTGGCTATTTTAATCACTGTGTAATCTGATGGTTATGAATTCTAGTAGCCAGGAGTGCTAGAGGGCCAAGGCCAAGAGGTGGTTTTTATGGGAACATTAAGGTAAGCTTAATTTATGGCAGGATGTTATTTCACAGTTTGGCCTTTATTATTTTGTAATGGCCTGATACTACTGATATTTCTGTCAATTTTATCTTCCCTGTGGTTCAACTTGGTTGGGATTGAAAAGATAAAGGAAAGAGACTGTGTTGATCCTATTAGGGAAGAGATGGCAGATAGATAGTGTTACACAATGACACTTGGAAGCCAGTACTTCTGTACTTTGATATCTGGAATATGATGATATCCACAAACCAAGGGAATCCAGAATTTAGTAAACAATGACTCTAGTCACTCTTCCAGTCACTGGGAACATGTGGTGCATGGAGATTTGTTGGGAAGGAAAAAAGAATGATCCTGCAACTTCACTTGCTTTATGGTGTGTGGAACAGTAATCCTCCTGACATGGCTTTTTGGTGGAACAAAGGATGTGTAAGTTCATTGATGAAAAAATATTTTGAGATGTTGATTTGAATCCCACAGTTGTTATAATCCCTATGGAATTGGATTGAGCAAAGAAGAAATGAATTTGGCCTTAGAGAAATTAAAACTGTATGAAATGACTCAATTAATTTGTAAAAACATTTAAAATAACTGGATAATGCATGAAAGAGTACTTGGCCTAGAAGTAAATACTTGAAAGACTTTTGTAGGAATTCGATCACTAGCAGTCTGCTGTGTTTGCAGAATTCTTATTTGCTGTTGAATGGGTCAATACTAGTGGTCACTGAAGTATTACTAGGCTTATTCTTCTATATAATTTATTGTTGAAAGCGTTATGAGATTAATTTTATTTTTATTTTATTTTTATTTATTTTATTTTATTTTTTTTATGAGATTAATTTTAAAAGATAGTTGAGAATATGTAGAAAGGAGATATTGATTGAGGTCAGAGGATGGACTAGGAAGTCAGGAGTTAGAAACAGGTTAGCAACACATTTTCTATTTTTACCCATGAATACCTCAGGCAAGAAGGTAAAATGATTCAGTTAAAAGACCTTATATCTTTCATCCATTTTGAGTTTGAGTCTTTTGCTATGTAGAAGCTTTTTATCTTATGTTCCAATAATTCATTTTTTCTTTTGTTTCCCTTGCCTTTATAGATGTATCTTGCAAGATGTTGCTGTGGCCAAGTTCAAAAAGGGTGTTGCCTGTGTTCTCCTCTAGGATTTTGATGGATTCTTATCTCACATTTAGATCTTTCATCCATTTTGAATTTATCTTTGTATATGGTGTAAGAGGATGGTCTAGTTTCATTCTGCACATGGCTGTCCAATTTTCCAAGCACCATTTATTGAAGAGACTGTCCTTTTTCCAGTGGATAGTCTATACTGCTCTGTCGAATAATAGTTGACCACAAAGTTGAGCGTTCACTTCTGGATACTACATTCTGTTTCATTGATCTCTGTGTCTGTTTTTGTGCCAGTACCACACTGCCTTGATGATCACAGCTTTGTAGTACAACCTGAAATCTGGCATTGTGATGCCCCCGAATCTGTTTTTCTTTTTTAATATTCCCCTGGCTATTTAGGGTCTTTTCTGATTCCACACAAATTTTTTTATTTATTTATTTTTGATTCCACACAAATCTTAAGATTATTTGTTCCAACACTCTGAAGAAAGTCCATGGTATTTTGATAGGGATTGCATTAAATGTGTAAATTGTCCTGGGTAACATTGACATTTTCACAATATTAATTCTTCCAATCCATGAGCATGGAATATTTTTCCATCTCTTTGTGTCTTCCTCAATTTCTTCAGAAGTGTTCTGTAGTTTTTAGGGTATAGACCCTTTACCTCTTTGGTTAGGTTTATCCTAGGTATCTTATGCTTTTGGGTGCAATTGTAAATGGGATTGACTCCTTAATTTCTCTTTCTTCAGTCTCATTGTTAATGTATATAACTGCCATTGATTTCTGGGCATTGATTTTGTATCCTGCCACACTGCCAAATTGCTGTATGAGTTCTACCAATCTTGGGGTAGAGTCTTTTGGGTTTTCTATGTACAGTATCATGTCATCTGCAAAGAGGGAGAGTTTGACGTCTTCTCTGCCAATTTGTTTTTTTTTAAATTTTTATTTATTTATGATAGTCACAGAGAGAGAGAGAGAGAGAGAGAGAGAGAGAGAGAGGCAGAGACTCAGGCAGAGGGAGAAGCAGGCTCCATGCACTGGGAGCCCGATGTGGGATTCGATCCTGGGTCTCCAGGATCGCGCCCTGGGCCAAAGGCAGGCGCCAAACCGCTGCGCCACCCAGGGATCCCTTCTCTGCCAATTTGAATGCCTTTTATTTCTTTTTGTTGCCTGATTGCTGAGGCTAGGACTTCTAGTACTATGTTGAATAGTAGTGGTGAGAGTGGACATCTCTGTCATGTTCCTGATCTTAGGGGAAAGGCTCCCAGTGTTTCCCCATAGAGAATGATATTTGCTGTGGGCTTTTCATAGATTGCTCTTAAGATGCTGAGGAATGTTCCCTCTATCCCTACATTCTGAAGAGTTTTGATCAGGAATGGATGTTGTATTTTGCCAAACGCTTTCTCTGAATCTATTGAGAGGATCATATGGTTCTTGTTTTTCCTCTTGTTGATATGATCAATCACATTGATTGCTTTACGAGTGTTGAACCAGCCTTGCATCCCAGGGATTAATCCCACTTGGTCATGATGAATAATCTTCTTAATGTACTGTTGGATCCTATTGGCTAGTATATTGTTGAGAATTTTTGCATCTGTGTTCATCAGGGATATTGGTCTATAATTTTTCTTTTTGGTGGGGTCTTTGTCTGGTTTTGGAATTAAGGTGATGCTGGCCTCATAGATCGAGTTTGAAAGTATTCCATCCTTTCATCTTTCCGAACAGCTTTAATAGAATATTGTTTCTTCTTTCTTTATTTTTTTTAAGATGTCATTTATTTATTCATGAGAGACACACACAGAGAGAGAGAGGCAGAGACACAAGCAGAGGGAGAAGCAGGCTCCATGCAGGGAGCCTGATGTGGGATTCCATCCCAGGTCTCCAGGATCAGGCCCTGGGCTGAAGGTGGCGTTAAACAGCTGAGCCACCTGGGCTGCCCTGTGTCTTCTGTAAGCATTTGATAGAATTCCCCTGGGAAGCCATCAGGCCCCGGACTTTTGTTTCTTGGGACGTTTTTGATGACTGCTTCAATTTCCTCCCTGGTCATCGGCCTGTTCAGGTTTTCTATTTCTTCTTGTTCCAGTTTTGGTAGTTTGTGGTTTTCCAGAAATATGTCCATTTCTTCTAGATTGTGCAATTTATTGGAGTATAGATGCTCGTAATATGTTTTTAAAATCATTTGTAAAAAAAAAATAAAATCATTTGTATTTCCTTGGTATTGGTGGTGATCTCTCCTTTTTCATTCGTGATTTTATTAATTTGAGCCTTTTCTCTTTTGTTTTTAATAAGACTGGCTAATGGTTTATCTATCTTATTAATTCTTTCAAAGAACCAACTCCTGGTTTTGTTGATCTGTTCTACAATTCTTCTGGTCTCTATTTCATTGAGTTCTGCTCCAATCTTTATTAACTCTCTCCTGCTGGGTTTAGGTTTTATTTGCTGTTCTTTCTCAGTTCCTTTAGGTGCAAGGTTAGCTTGTGTACTGGAGTTCTTTCCAGTTTTTTGAGGGATGGTTGTATTGCGATATATTTCCCTTTCAGGACTGCTTTTGCTGTATCCCAAAGATTTTGAATGGTTGTATCTTCATTCTCATTAGTTTCCATGAATCTTTTAAATTCTTCTCTAATTTCTTGGTTGACCCTTTCATCTTTTAGCAGGATGGTCTTTAACCTCCATGTGTTTGAATTTCTTCCAAATTTCTTGTGATTGAGTTCTAGTTTTAAAGCATTATGGTCTGAAAATATGCAGGGGACAATCCCAATCTTTTGGTATTGATTAAGAACTGATTTCTGACCCAGTATGTGGTCTATTCTGGAGACCGTTCTATGTGCACTTGAGAAGTATGTGTATTCAGTTGCTTTTGGATGTAAAGTTCTGTAAATATCTGTGATATCCATCTGGTCCAGTGTATCATTTAAAGCTCTTGTTTTTTTGGAGATGTTGTGCTTAGATCTGTCATTTGTAGAAAGATACAGATGCAGTGAAACACTGGGACACCTGCACCCCAATGTTTATAGCAGCAATGTCCATAATAGCCAAACTGTGGAAGAAGCCACGGTGTCCATCAAAATATGAATGGATAAAGAAGATGTGATCTATGTATACAATGGAATAAAACTTAGCCATTAGAAATGACAAATACCCACCATTTGCTTCAACATGGATGGAACTGTAGGGTATTATGCTGAGTGAAGTAAGTCAATCGGAGAAGGACAAACATTATATGGTCTTATTCATTTGGGGAATATAAAAATAGTGAAAGGGAATAAAGGGGAAAGGAGAGAAAATGAGTGGGAAATATCAGAGAGGGTGATAGAATATGACAGACTCCCAACTCTGGGAGGCAAACAATGGGTGGTGGAAAGGGAGGTGGGTGGGGGGTTTTCAACATCATTTGTATTTCCTTGGTATTTGTCGTGATCTGGGTGACGGGCACTGAGGGGGGCACTTGACGGGATGAGCACTGGTGTTATGCTATATGTTGGCAATTGAACTACAATAAAAATATATATATATAATAAAAATAAAAAGAATAAGAAATAGAAGTCTTCAAATAGTTTAACGTTCCCCCTTAAGACACTTGAAAAAGAAGAACAAACTAAAACCAAAACAAACAAAAAGAAATAAATAAATGTTAGAACAGAAAAAAAATGAAGTAAAGAATAGACAACAGAAAAACAATCAAACCAAAAGTGGATTCTTTGACAAGATCACCAAAATGACAAACCTTTAGCTAGACTGACTTAAAAAAAAAAGGGAGTTCAGACTCAAATAACTAAAATCAGAAATAAAAGCTAGGACATTATTATCAGCTTTACAAAAATAAAAAAATATAAGTAGATCCTATGAACAGTTCTATACCAACAACTTATATAGATTAGATGAAATGAACAAATTCGAAGTCACAAACTAGTAACTCAAGATAAATGAATAAACTGAATATACTTATAACAAATAGATTGGATTAGTAGTAAGCCTTGCCACAAAGAAAAACTCACTCCAAGATGGCTTCACCTTGAAGTGAATTTTATCGTTTAGGGAAGAATTAACACCAGTCCTTCGCAAACTCTTCCAACATATAAGAGAGGAGGGAACATATTCAATAAGACCAGTATTGCCCTAATATCAAAACTAGACCATACTATCACTAGAAAACTATAACCAAGATCTCTTATGTAAGCATACAAAGATCCTCAACAAAATACTACTAAATTGAATCCAGTAGTCTATAAGAAGGGTTATATACCAAGGGCAAGTGGGATTGATCCAGGAATGCAACGTTGGTTCAAGATAGGAAAATCAATGTACTACACCAAATTAAGGGAAGAAGGACATAATGCTCAGTAAGGATAGCTATTACATTTTTCCCAGTCTGCTATCAACTGCCTAGCCATACATTTAAATATAGCAGCTGCTTCAATTCTCACAATAAGTGATTTTAACATTATCCTTTCTTTCAGGCTGTACAGTACACATTTGCAAGATTGCAGAACATATTTGGCTGTTCTCATCTCCACTGTCCTGAGAATACTATGTGTGAAGAAATTTGAAGAAATCTGTTTGCCTAGGTAAGGTTTCTATTTTCAGGTGGCGAGTGGAACTCCTACACTTCTAAAAAAAAAAAAAGTAATTGAAAAGGTATACAAATCTTTTTTTTTTTTTTTTTTAGATTTCTACATCAGACAAATTGGACAAGGATTTTTACCTTAATTTGGTCTCCAACTCTAGATCTCACTCTGCCTGAAAATATATTAAGTCCCAAGGTTCTTACGTGTTTGTTTATAGTACAGTCAATAGATTGGATTAGTATCTCAACCTCCTCTAATGACCTCAGCCAGGGAGGATATTTCCTCAGGGATATGTGATCTGAATGAAACCCCATGTTATTTTTACAGCTTTTAGCATCCTTCATGCTCCATTTTGTAATACTCAAGGGCTTGGAGGAGGAGTGCTTTACAACACAATTTATAGACCAGGAATGTAGGCTGTTAATACATGAACTTAACGTTCAGGAAAAAGAGCCATTCAGGTGAAGATGTGTTGTTCATAGACAGATTCTCCCAAATATCTATTTCTAAAGCAAAATCTTAAAAGAAAAAACATCTATAATTAATTCCTGAGAGAGCAAAGCCTTAGATAGAAAGCCTTGATGTTCTCAGTATCATCTCTAAACGTGATGGTTCAAGAAGAAACTGTTTTCTTATTTTAAGGGTAGAATAAGAGGGGGGTATTAAGTGATAGAAATATTTGTGTCTTTTTTTTCTATAGCCATAGAACTAGGTGTTGAAGATCAGAAGATTCTCTTAGTACCTAAGGACTTTGGATTCCAAATTCAAATTCAATATTTTCTTCTTCTTTGACTTGAATTTCCAAGGCATTGGAATTTTGAAAATGCCATTGTCTAGTCAGTGGGGAATTGAGAAATATACATGTACATACCATGAAATTTGTACAACGGTATATAATGGTTATTTCTTTTTCTTAAATACATTGAGCATTCTCCCTAACAACAGAGGTAACCATGGTAAGTTAACTAGAACTGCTGATTTTTAATCCAGTTTCTTATATTTCCATTTTCCCTTAAAGGGTTTATAATGAAAATCATTGAAATATTATTTTCGATATTTTATGGGGAACCACTTTGGGATGATATAGGATGTTTTGCAGAAATATTTGTTCTCCTCACTGTATGTGTATTTTTATATATATATATATATATAATGTATCAGGAATAATTTCACATTTTATGGATTCTTGAACCTGGAGACAGTGCAGCAGGGCAGCAGATTGAAGCTAGATGGTCCCTGAAGAGTTTCTGTCAGTGATAGGGCATATGAAATGATGGTTTGGAGAGATGGAGATTGGCTTTTGTATGGTCACTCATATTCTTGAAGCAGTGCTCAGATTTTCATAATTTCTAGTGAAAGAGGCGGTGGTGGGGGGAATTTGTTCTAGTGATAGAAGGAGAGATGAGAGGCAACTGAAAAAGACAGAAAGGGAAATTTAAGATGAAGCCAATATAGGGTGTATGACTTTCACTGTGGTCAAGATAGGTCAGCATGGGAGAGAAGAGAAGGACAACATTTGGATTCTATTTCTTAAGGGAAATCTTAAGCCCTAAAACTGAGAACCATAAGGAGAATGGGTTAATATATAAAATCTACACAAAAGAATGTACCTCCTGCTGCAATTGGGAAACTAAACTAAACTCCAGGCTCAGGGACACTTGCTATTCTGACTGTTAAACTTTCTTGGATTTTGTTCTAACTTAGGTAAGACCTTATTTCTTATATAGTGGATGTAGTCTCAACAATATGATGGAATTTTTGCATTCTTAACTTGGACTTAGCCCATTTTCTTATGGATTCAAGATAGGTATTACTAAAGATAAGAGATGAAGGTTAATTCTTTTTGTCACCTTACAGTGGTTTTTCCTTGGAAACATTCATCTTAAGGGAGGCAAGATGGAGAAAAAAAAATCATTGTATTGAGCATTAGAAGACTTTTTCTTGTGGTCTGATACTAATCAATTAGCTGTGTTTTCTTGGACTTTGTTTCTCTGGACCTCAGCATCCTCATCTTTTAGGAGCATATATGTTGATAAAATGCAAAGTACTGGTGCATTTTTAACGTATATCAATTTTAGTGTTCTATGCCTCCTTGAACTCATTAACATCTGACTCTACATTTAATAGCTTAGCAAAAGAACTTTCATGGATTTTATATGGTTACAGGTGGTGGCTTTCGGTACCAACCCACTTGTCCAAACTCTGACTTTGGCTGATTCTCAGAAGTAAACTGTATCTGTACTGGAGAGGCACTTAGTGCTGAAGAGCTAGAGACAGGCATTCGGGGTTTAAAAACAGTTGTTTCTTTTTAAAAAATCCTTATCACTTTCAACAAGTCATTTATCTCCACTTAACTAGAGGTTCATTTTACTTAAAATATAGATAACAGTGTACCATGTATAGCACTATTTGAAGATTAAGTGAAATAATGCATGTGAAGTACTTAGTATAATGCCTAGCACATGATCAACTCTCAAAAAATGAACTATTATTGTAGGAACTACATAGTATAAAAACAAATCTCTGCCTGCTATTAAGAATGGGGTAAAACAGAGATAAAACAAAAGTTTCCGTTTTGGAATATTTGAGTATATGGAATTTAAACAACAAAGATTTCTGTGCTTGGAAGAAGTTTGTCAGCTTCAGTCCTTACTTTCAATTGCAGTCTGAGGGTTATTTTATGGAAGATCAGGGTCATCCTGCTAGATCAACACCTTTCTGTAGTTCTCATTTATCCAAAAAAGTGGGAATTAGAGGGTTTCAGTGGTAATAGTTACACTACTGGTCTTTGGACTATGACAAGAAAAGAAACTGATCCTGTGCTTGAGTCTGTCTATTAATAGCGGATATTAAATACATCAATTTTGACATAAGACCAAGTTATTCTGCTTGTATGTTTGTTTCTATATGGTATGAGACAGATGAAAATTGTAATAGACAATCATTTAAAAATATACTTAATTTACTTCAAGATTGATAAGAAAGAAATGATAAATGAAATAATGATAATTAATTAGTCAAAGTTGGGGTTTTCTGTCTGATTTTGACCATGAAGCTCCATTTTTAGCCTGGACCTTCAAGAAGCTATAAAAACACATTAGTTGATTTTTGGTTCTCCCAAAGGCCATCTCCTCTAGAGAAGAGTTGGCTATTAGAAGTGTGCTCAATTTTCTTCTTAAGGGTTCTTGTCCCTGGAAAGATTCTCTGATGCATTGGGCTTCCAGAATGGAGACCACTATCTTGGGCCTTGGAACTCTAAGGCGAGCTTCTCAGTGAAGAATTTGTGGGATCATCTGGAAGAGGTGTTCTTTCCATATTCCTCATTCTGTACCTTGCCCATGTGTAACAGGGACAGTTTATCTTACACTTCACTGTCCTTTGGCATTTAAGAGTACATTGAGATACAGAGAATAAAGCAATCTGAGGTCCAGGAAAAAGCGGCAAAACTTAGCTTTGAATACTATATTTAAATACTATATTGAAGTTTAATTGAGTGTCCACTAAGAGAAGTTTTGAAGTACCTATTCCTTCAGAGTTTTAGAAAAGGAAGGAATCATCTGTGAGATTGCTAGAGTACTGTTAAAGGTCAGAGTTTTGGACTGTTTCATGATTTTATGGTTCCTTTTTTCTTTCTTTCATTTTTTAAAGGTAAAGCATTCCTCCCTGGAGTTCTAATCACCTATATCACATAGATGGAAAATAAAAGAAATGTGACTGAATTTATTTTAATAGGTCTTACACAGAACCCCACAATGCAGAATATAGTATTTCTGGGATTTTTGATTCTGTACATGGTAACACTCTCAGGCAACTTGCTCATTGTGGTTACCATTACCACCAGCCAGGCTCTGAACTCCCCCATGTACTTCTTTCTGACTCATCTTTCCGTGATAGACACAATTTATTCTTCCTCTTCAGCTCCTAAGCTGATTGTGGACTCCCTTCATGAAAAGAAAATTATCTCCTTTAGTGGCTGTATGGCTCAAGTCTATGCAGAACACATTTTTGGTGCTACAGAGATCATCTTGCTGACAGTGATGGCCTATGATCGCTATGTGGCCATCTGCAAACCTCTTCACTATACTACTGTCATGAACCATAGGTTGTGCATTCTCCTGCTGGGCGTGGCCTGGACTGGAGGATTTCTCCATGCAACCATTCAGATCCTCTTCACAGTCTGGCTGCCCTTCTGTGGCCCTAATGTCATAGATCATTTCATGTGTGACTTGTACCCTTTGTTGAAACTTGTTTGCATGGACACTCATACCCTTGGTCTCTTTGTTGCTGTCAACAGTGGTTTCATCTGCCTTTTAAACTTCCTCCTATTGGTGGTGTCCTATGTGGTCATCCTGTACTCCCTAAAGAACTATAGCTTGGAGGGGAGGCGCAAAGCACTTTCCACCTGTGTCTCTCACATTACAGTGGTTGTCTTGTTCTTTGTGCCCTGCATATTTGTGTATCTGCGTCCAGTGACCACTCTGCCCATTGATAAAGCTGTTGCTGTCTTTTACACTATGGTGGTCCCTATGTTAAATCCCTTAATCTACACCCTCAGAAATGTTGAGGTAAAAAATGCTATGAGGAAGCTCTGGAGAAAAAAAGTGACTTCAGATAATGAATAAGCAGAACCTTTGAGCACCACATCTAGAAGTAATAGAAGTAATCTAGTGCAAGCCTCTTGATCTACAGATGAAGACATCAACTCTAACAAGGAGCTGAATAACATCAGCAGATAACCACTTAAGCACAGAACTAGGGCTTGAGCTGGAATCCAAACTTCCTGTCTCTTATCCCATACTCTTGTCATTACAACTTACTGCTTTTTAATCCATAAATACTTACCTATTACTTGAAAATCTCAAATATCTTTAGAAGCTAGAACACATGAATCTAGAATATTGGATAGGTATTAAAATAATCTTATTGGATAGGTATTAAAATAATCTTATGTAACAGTGAGATGTTGATTACTACTGATTATTGAGAATAACAGGTTTAATGATGTTCCTTTATTTTTGGCTCTGGTATCAATATAACCTCTTTCTTTTGTGAATTTTCTTGTTTATTAAATTTTTATTATACAGTAAAAAGAGATAGTATTTATCAAATGCCTATAAGACCTATAGGTGTATTAGGTACTATACCACTCAGGGCTCATATAGGAGACAGATAACACAGTAATTTGAAAAGGGGATGTTTACATACAATTGTTTGTTATAGCAGAGCATTAACTGGAAATGGCTAATGATTACTCCGAAGAACGCCCTGGGACTGAGAGATGAATATCATAGAAAGGAACATGTTTAGAAGGTGGAATCCTTCCCCAAGGCAGGGATTCATCTTTTGGAGGAGTAGTTGTTGCCCATTGGATGGTGAAGTTCACTAGCTTGTCTTGGGCCAGAACTAGTTCATGGTAGATGGAGAGAGACTGACAGGCAAAAAAGGGACTAGTAAGGTGGGAACATCCCACTGGGTCACTGGTTGTCTGAGGCAGGTAAACAGAGGACTGTGGCCTCGACTGGCAAGCAGGAAACAACCCTCAAGGCTGCAGTTGGACCAAGGCTGGTGGAAAACGCCCCAATTATGGTGCAGGTCGACTGAACTGAGAACCTGATTTCTGGGTGCCTGTGAGATTCCCTGGAACCTGTCTGCAGAAGTGCCACTGAAACTCATTGGGAAGTCATCCATGGAGGTGGCAGTGTCAATATGACTAGATGTCTTTCCAGCCTCTTCCCTCAAGTACACACTCTGCATGGAGCCTGCTCCTCCCTCTGCCTGTGTCTCTGCCTCTCTCTCTCTATATATATATATCTCATGAATAAATAAATAAGTATAATCTTTAAAAAAAGACTACATATTTAAAAATAAAAAAATAAAAAAATCTTCCTTTATATCAAGTCAAAGAGTATGCTTCTATAAATTTCACCATGTAAATAGGAAGTCTAGTCCTTTTTCCCTGTGATTGCCCTTTAAAGTATATATAAAAATAGCTATCATGTGTTTCTCAAGTCTTTTCTTCTCTAGATTAAATATTTTCAGTTACTATAACCATTATTTACATGTCATGATTTTTGATTCTTCATGATATTGTCACATTATTGGCTTATTAAACATGTCTAGCCAATAAAAATAAAATAAAAATAAAAATATCAATATCAAATTTATTTGCATATTTTAAACTCAAATCTAGCATCATGGGGCTAATCCCCCTTGGTCATGGTGCATGGTATTGAATGCCTTGAATTCAGTTTTGCTGAGGTTTAATTTTTGACCAATAAAATTTCTGAGTCTTTGCATGTCTGAAAATGAATTTTATTTTCATATTTGAATCCTATATTGCATGATACAGAATTACTGGTTATAGCTTTTTTCCTTGAGAACATTAAAGATTTTTTTCATTAGATCCTAATTTCTACTTTTGCTAACAAAAATTCTGATGCCAATCTGATTTTTAAAATTTCTTTCATAGCCTTTTTTTTTGTTTTATAAATTTGGTATCCTACTGGATTTATAATAATAGACAAATTGACACTTTTATAGTTTGAGTTTTGGATATTTTTTTTGCTTTTTTTCTTTCTAAAAATGTCAAAATGGCTACTTGATAGACCACTGAAGACCACCCATAGTTGACCAAATCACACTTTCCATAACTGATATCTGATACTTTTATGGCTTTAATTGCCATCTATATACTCAAAGTTCTTACACTACCAGAGTGTAGGCCTCCAAACTTTCACATCCCAATCATCACTGCAACCTCTAACTACTCTCCTTTGCTAGTCTTATCCCCTTCAATCCATTTCCCACCCTGTAGCCAGAGTTATCATTCTGAAACTCAAATCTAACTATACCACTCCCTGGATTAAAAACAAACTTTCAATGTTTTTGAATTGGTTAGCCATATTGAATTGACTAGGTTTCCTCCGTACTCTTTGTTACCTCCTGGCCTTTTTTACATATTCCATCTTCCAGGACACTCTGCCAATTGACTTATTTCCACCACTGGGTTCTGTTTGTTATGTTATTTCATCCAGGAATCTTCTGATCCTATGTGTCTCTCCAATGTAGTTTCATAGCACCTCGTGACTCCACTCTCTTACATTCGTAACACTTGTAAAACTTCCTCCTGGGAATCTTTCAATGGATTCTAAGGTCTGTGAAGGGAGAATCTGGTTCTCTTTTTATTTACCACTGAAGCCCCAGCAGCTATAAACATGCCTGATACATTTCTTGGGCTCAAAAATATTTGTTGATAAATTAAGGAAGGACAAAAGAACGAATGGGATATTTTATCCTGAGACTTGTGTTTAGAAAGAGCCACATATTTTAATAATGATGTGGTACCAAAAACTAAACTGATTGGGACACCTGGGTCGCTCAGTGTTTGAGCATCTGCCTTTGGCTCAGGCTGTGATTCCAAGGTCCTGGGATTGCATCCCCATGGGGCTCCCCACAGGGAGCCCGCTTCAGCTCTGCCTGTGTCTCTGCCTCTCTCTCTCTCTCTCTCTGTCTCTCATGAATGAATAAAATCTTTAAGAAAGTAAGCTGATTAACAAAAAATCGTAACATAAGCAGGCCACATTCATAAGATACTAAAATGTCACCGAAGGTGGGAGAATATCAAGGTAAACTATCTGCTTATATATTGAGAATTATAGTTTTAATTTATTTTCCATCCTTAGTATAAGCAGGAATAAAAACAAATTGTAGTTCCCCTGAGAGCCCTAGCCAGAATTCTCCTTAGAGTTGAATCAGATAAAGGTGGGAAAGAATTCCCTAGCTTCCAGTACTACTTTCGTGCTCTTTATTTTTGAATTTATTCATCTTCCTTTATACTTTTCATTCATTCATTCATTCACTCAATATGTATTGTGCACCAGACATCATGTTACCTCGTAGAGGCTATTGTTACGTAGTAGACAAGTACTTTAGAGAGTATGACTGTATATTTAATAAATAGAATTTTCTGTCTGAAATCAAAATATTCTTTGAGTCATTACTCTTTCTGATAGGGTAACAGTGTAAGATGGCTGATATTAGCAATAAAAAATGGTTCTGAACCTACAACAGAACTTGGAAGCCTGGCCTAATCTTCACCTACCCCTTTAGATGTTAAATGGCTAAATCTTTTATAGCCCTAAACAGTTACATGTCATAGTGTTATAGGCAACATGTACAATCAATTGTGATATGTGAAAACAAGCAGTTATTCCTGAAAAACTATTAGGCTTTTGTTGTAGATAATGAACTAGTATATTTGCCTGGCATTTAACAGCATTTAAGAACATGATCTGGGAAATCAGCCAGTTCTGATTATTACTGGCTTTCCAATGTATCGGTATCTTTCCTTTTCTCTGTTTCCTCACCCGTTTCCCCTTTCTATCAGTTTCTATAATCAGTGATGATAGCAGGGCCTACCTCCTTGGATAGCAATAAATTCTTTCTTTAAGTTGTTATTAGAAGGAAAGCCTATGAATCCGTATATATGGTTGAAGCTAGTAAAACTAAACCCCAATTTGGTAGAGTTTTCTGAATATGCAAAGTCGTCCTGGGTTATGTTTTCTCTTTTCTTGCATCCATTGGTGCTACTCTCAATACAGAATTTATGATTCATAGTGGTTAATTTATTTCTCCCTCCCTTAGGCATTCCTTGTGGAAATCATCCAAAATGTCATTTTGGCCTTTGTTTCCATTGAATCAATGTTGAGCCCCAGGCACATTTATTTGTCACCTGAAATAGCTTTCTTACTACATAATTTCCTAATAGCATTCTTCATTTGGGCATTTCTCAAGGTATAGATTAAGGGGTTTAACATGGGAGTTATAATAGTGTAGAACACTGCAACTGCCTTATTAATGGATAACGTAGCTGCGGGTCTCATGTACACAAATATGCAGGGCACAAAGAATAGGACAACCACTGTGATGTGGGAGACACAGGTGGAGAGGGCTTTGCGCTTTGCCTCCAAGTTGTGATTCCAGAGGGAGCATAGAATGACCACATAGGAGACCATTAAGAGGAGGAAGATTAACAGACAGATGAATCCACTGTTGGCAGCAACGAAGAGCCCTAAAGTGTGGGTATCAGTGCAGGCAAGATTGATCAAAGGATTCAGATCACACATAAAATGATCTATGACATTTGGATCACAGAAGGGTAATTGGAAAATGAAGAGGATCTGTATAGTTGCATGAAGAAAGCCTCCAACCCACACCACTCCCATTAACAGGCCACACACTCGCCGATTCATGATGGTTGTGTAGTGCAGTGGCTTGCAGATAGCCACATAACGGTCATAGGCCATCACAGTAAGCAGGATGCCTTCAGCACCTCCAAAAAAATGTTCTCCAAATATTTGGGTCATGCATCCATTGTATAGGGTAGTCTTCTTTTCATGGAGCGAATCTATGATCAGTTTGGGAGTATTGACAGAGGAGTAGCAGGCATCAATAAAGGAGAGAGAGGCCAGGAAAAGGTACATGGGGGATCCCAACAATGGGCTGGCAGTGATGGTGATCACAATGAGCATATTACCTACCACAGTGATGGTGTAGATGACAAAAAACACAACAAATACAATTTTCTGCATCTTTGGATTCTCTGTAAGCCCCAGTAGAACAAACTCTGTCACATTGTTCCTAATCTCCATGCGCTTCACCTGATAGTTAATTATATTGCCTAAAGAGAAAATAATTTTTATTAATGCAACCCTGAATTTGCTAAACTTTCCATTCTAATATATAATACATTTATGGATTCTATTGAACTGTGAATTCTTTTGAGGTTGTGTATGTGTTGGAAATACAGATTATGGGTGCTTGAAAATTATTCAGATTGCCTCTCAGTTGAAGTCTTTGTTAAGATTATGGGCATATGGAGCTTTTGGAAACACAGGCAGAGACTACATGTGTACATATAGTCATCCCAGGTGACCAAGAGTCTAAATTGAAGTAGTAGATTATACACACCACGGTAGCCAAACCTGAGGTGTGGTAGTAGATGGATGTAGTCTCCAAACACAGAACCTCAGACTTTTCTCTTTAACATCTCGGAAATGGAGAACCATGGAAGGTAACTGAGAACATGAGTGGTAGGATAAAGAAGACTGTGAAGGGAGGAAGCTTGGATTTTATTCTCGTAAAGATCTTTGTGTGCTTTGCCTGAAATGATTTGAGGTTCATTTAGGGGGTGGAAGGAAGACACAGGAATCGCAGAGGCAGACAATTCATAGTAGTTGAATAAAAAGTAACAGGGCAATGGTGATGGGAATGTATTGGATGGATACAAGAGCTACTTACACATAATCATAATGCATGTTTCCTAAGTCCAATGACTTTAAAATAGCTAGAAATATACTTTTGAACAATTGATTGCTGTGTGCATGGTATGTAGCAAGTACTTTGTGTACATGGTCCTTTTTCATATGATGACCTGTGTGGTTGGTATTAATATCGTTCATTTTGCAGATGAGGAAACAATCTCAGAGATAAATGTTAATAATTATAACAATGATGGCAATATTAACCAAAGCTAACTGAACACTTAGTGTGCTTTAAGTGTTTTTGCAGATATTTGGTTAGGTAAGCCTCACTACAAACCTACAGGATGGCTCATTTTAATCCCTATTTTACACATTAGGGAATAGAAGCATAGAGAAGAAGTTAAGAATCTTGCCTAAGATGACTGAGCAGCTAATAAAGGCTGGAGCAAAGAAAGGTCAGGTTATACTTATGGTTATACTTGTTAATTGTTGGCCCTCCAAATTTTTAATCCATGCCCTTTATTGTTACTTTACAAGAAACAACAAGTTGAATTAGTCATCTCTTTTTGATATGACCATGATACTTGTAATTACTTTAATAGAACTTTATTTATTTATTTTATTTATTTATGATAGCCACAGAGAGAGAGAGAGAGAGAGAGAGAGAGAAAGAGAGAGAGGCAGAGACACAGGCAGAGGGAGAAGCATGCTCCATGCACCTGGAGCCCGACGTGGGATTTGATGCCGGGTCTCCAGGATCACGCCCTGGGCCAAAGGCAGGCGCCAAACCACTGCGCCACCCAGGGATCCCTACTTTAATAGAACTTTAGAGGCAAGCTTATGTGCAGCAGTTTCATCCACAGACACACAGCACACACAATGGCATATAGGAGCTCACAAATCTTAAAAATGTGGTACTCTTTCATTGAACAACCCTTTTTTCTTGATCTCTCCCCAAGTACTAAGTCTTTCTTACTGTATCTTCCTCTAAAAATTGGGCTGCTACACTCTTCTGCAAAATATAAAAACCAGTTATCCCCGTGGTTAATTGTATTGGTTTGAAAATCAGAAAGACCAGAGTACAATCCTTGTTCTTCCATTTGCAATTTATTTTATCTGGGGTGCATTACCTTAGTACCTTACATCCTTGTTTCCTCATCTATAAAGGAAGAATAATAATATCCACCTCACAGGTTATCCCAATTATTTGAAACATTGACCACACTGTTTGGGACACACAAAGGACTTTCATTTAATTTTATGACTGTGATTGCCCCTATGAGATAGGAAGAATTGACAGTTTGGGTAATAATACCACAGAAACATTTAACTATGCAATGAGTTTAGGAAGGATCACCACCAATTTTACACTCAAAGAAACAATAGAGACTTGTGTCATGCATAGAAGTTAATCCCAGGATCTGTTCTCCATGTTTGTGCTTGGACAAACAGCTGCTTATCTTTTTGATTTAATTTTCATATTTGTGAGTTTGTAATGTAATAAAAATGTCTTTTAATTATTATGATTTTTCTTCATTATTAGGAGGTGTCTTATGGTCAAAGCATGGTGCCTAATGTCAGAAAGCAGGGTCCTACCATTTTCTTAATGAGCCCCCAATTTTTTAAGTGTCATATTAGCTAATAATATTCATAAATCATCTTTTGAAGAATTGGGATAAGGATAAATTATTCTATTACTATGTTTGGAAGGTGTTGAAAAATAATGAGTAATATATGTGGGAAGTAACACTCTTTAATAAAGTATCAGCACTATTGAAAAACTTACCTTAGCTGTCTTGGATGATCTTAGTGATGTTTGCCGGGAATATTCAGCAACAGTCCCATCTTCAAACTGACCTCTACTTGTAATAAGTAATTTTCAATATGAAAAATATATCACACTTGGGAAGGGCCTATTCAGATAATTCGCTATCAATTCAACAGTTATTAAGAAACTGTATACATTAGATATGTGCAATTTTGGGGAGTATATCATTATTCCTCAATGAGTCTACTAAAATAAGAGTACTCTTATGAGTCCAAATCTTTCCATTGAGCCTAACACCTCAAAACTTTTTCACAGAAAATCTATTTGAAATGTGTTTTCTGGTTTTGAATTTAGAATGGATTCACTCGAAACACTACAGAGAAATAATCTATTTATGGCTTTGGTCCTGTGGAGCAAGAGGCAGACAGTGTGGAAAAATTACATTCAGGTGGTTCATTCTGCTCATGATGAATCTTGCTCTGGAGAGGTGAACAGAAACATTTTAACTTTTCTCTGTAAAGATATTTAAAGAGGTTTGCATCAATGTTCAGGGACCTTGTCTTGGAGCTCTTGTTTCCTCTCCCAGGAATTAATTATCTCCTTTGATGGAAAGGCTTTGTCTTAGAAACAGTATTCTAAGGAGACGTGTTGACAAACACTCATTCTTAGGTGGAGAATTGTATTTCCTACACTTGGAACCTAAGCCTGTGAGTCTCCTTCCTCTCTGTGTCCTGGGTTGTTCAGAAAACTAAATGCCAGGGCACTCGAATGGCTCAGGGATTGAGCATCTGCCTTTGGCTCAGGTCATGATCCTGGGACCCTTGGATGAAGAGTCTTGCATCAGGCTCCCTGCAGGGAGCCTACGTCTCCCTCTGCCTATGTCTCTGCCTCTCTCTATGTGTCTCTCATGAATAAATAAATAAAATTACAAAGAAAGCAAGCAAGCCAGATTCCATGTAAATAGAAGGATGCCATAATTCCAGTGGAACTGTGATGTAGTTCCCCTGTAGGCTGATGTCACAGAGGAGTTTCTCCTTAATAATCAATATTAAATCTTTTTAGGAACCCACTAATGATTCCTTAAGAGCTAGAGCAGTGAGGGCATAAAGCAAATGGACAGCCATTTTATAGTTCTTGGACCTCTTTTTTCTTTGGCTTATTGAAATATCATGAACAAATAAAGTTGTGTGAATTTAAAATGTATAACTTGATATGTTAACATAAGTATACATTGTGAAATAATCACCACAACCAAGCAATTTAACATTTTATCACTCAGGAAAAAGAACTTTTCCTCTATGGTCAGAAACATGACAGGAATGCCCACTCACCACTGTTGTTCAATATAATACTAGAAGTCCTAGCCCCAGCAATCAGAAAACAAAAAGAAACAAAAGGCATTCAAATTGATAAAGAAGGAGCCAAACTCTCTCTCTTCACAGAAGACATGATGCTTTTTGTGGAAAACCCAAAGACTCCACCCCAAAATTACTAAAACTCATACCACAATTCAGCAAAGTGGCTGGATATAAAAATCAATGCACTGAAATAAGTTGCATTTGTATACACTAACAATGAGACAGAAGAAAGAGAAATTAAGGAATCAATCCCATTTATAATTGCACCAAAATCATAAGATATGTAGGAATAAACCTAACCAAAGGAGTAAAGGATCTGTACTCTAAAAACTATAGAACACTTATGGAAGAAAATGAAGAAGACACAAAGGAATAGAAAAACCTTCCATGCTCATGGATTGGAAGAATAGTTAATGTTAAAATGTCTATGCTACCCAGAGCAATCTACGCATTCAATGCAATCCCTATCAGAATACCATTGACATTTTTCACAAAACTGGAAAAAGTAATCCTAAGATTTGTATGGAATCAAAAAAGACCCTGAGGTCCCTGAGCCAGAGGAATCTTGAAGAAGAAAACTAAAACTGGTGCATCTCAATGTCAGATTTCAAGCCATATTACAAAGCTGTGATCATCAAGATCGTATGTACTGGCACAAAAATAGGCACTTATGTCAGTGGAACAGAATAGAGAACCCAGAAATGGACTCTCAACTCTATGGTCATCTCATCTTTGACAAAGCAGGAAAGAGTATCCAATGGAGAAAAGACAGTCTTTTTAACAAGTGGTGTTTGGATAATTGGACAGTCACATGTAGAATGAAACCAGACAAAAATGAATTGAAATATGAATTGGATGAAAGATCTACATGTGAGACAAGAACCCATCAAAATTGTAGAGGAAAACAGAGGTGGCAACCTCTTTGATCTCAGCTGCAGGAACTTCTTGCTAGAAACATCTCCAAAAACAATGGAAACAAAACCAAAAATGAACTATTTGGACTTCATCAAGCTAAAAAGCTTCTGCACAACAAAGGAAACAGTCAACAAATCTAAAGGCAACTTATAGAATGGGAGAAGATATTTGCAAATGACATAACACATAAAGGAAAACCTTTCTTAGTATCCAAAACCTATAAAGACTTTATCAAACTAAACATCCAAAAGACAAACAATCCAGTCAAGAAATGGGCAGAAGACATGAACAGACATTTCCCCAAAGAAGACATACAAATGGCCAACAGACACATGAAAAATTCTCCACATCACTTGTCATCAGGAGATGACAAATCAAAACCACAATGAGATACCTACCATCTCACACCAGTCAGAATGGCTAAAATTAAGATAGGAAAAAACAAATGGTGAGGATGTGGATAAAGGGGAAACATCTTACACTGTTGGTGGGAATGCAGGCTGGTGCAGCCACTCTGGAAACAGTATAGAGGTTCCTCAAGAAGTTGAAAATAGAACTACCCTATGATCCAGCCATTGTACTACTAGGTATTTACTCCAAAGGTACAAATGTAAAGATCCAAAGGTGCACCTGCACCTTAATGTTTATAGCATCAATGTCCACAATAGCTGGAAAGAGCTGAGATGTCCATCGACAAATGAATGGACAAAGATGTGTTTTATATAGATGCAAAATGTGTTTACACATTACATATATAATGTAATATTACTCAGCCATCAGAAAGGATTAATACTTACCATTCATGTGGAATATAAGAAACAATGCAGAGAATCATAGGGGAAGGGAGGGAAAATGGAATAGAAAGAAATCAGAGAGGGAGACAAACCATGAGAGACTCTTAAGTATAGCAAACAACTGAGGGTTGCTGTAGGGGAGGTGGGTAGGAGGATGTGGTAATTGGGTGACTGGCATTAAGGAGGTCATGTGATATGATGAGTACCAGGTGTTATATAGAACTGATGAATTACTGAAGTCTATGTCTGAAACTAATGATGAACTAACTATATGTTGGCTGATTGAATTTAAATAAAAAATATAAAAAATAAAATAAAAGTCTATTCTTTAACCATTAAAATACTTTGCTATCTTTGTAAAAAAATACATTTGAGTTTATTTATGAACATTCTGTTATGTTTCTGGACATATCTATCTGTTTGTCTTTATGCCAATTAGGACACAATATTGATTCCAGGACCTTAAGAATAAACCTTGAAATTAGATGTCAAATAAGTTCCTCAAATGTGTTCTTTTTTTGAGAGTGATTTGCTATTATAGACACTTTAAAATTTATACATTTTTAAAATAAATTTAGAACAGATTTATTGATTTCTCCAATAATCCTGTTGGGGTTTTTATGGAAATCACATTGAAAATTTACAAATGATACGGTAAAAATATTGGGTTTTCTAGTCCATCACATGTACACATCTCCCTTTATGTATTAAATATTCTTTGCAATATTTTCTACTTTTCATATACCTGTTTTTTTAAGTTATAGATATAGAAGATCAGTTTTATAGAAAGGCATGAAACCAAATTTTTTCTTCTCTTAGATAACACTCTATTTGTTATGACTTTCAACATGCTCGACTACTAAATTTCAAAAACAAAAATTTACTTACAGTAATTATTTTATAGACTGAGAATTACCTAGCTTTCTGTATTTGTTTTTTTATAAATTTATTTTTTATTGGTGTTCAATTTACCAACATATTGAATAACACCCACTGCTCATCCCATCAAGTGCCCCCCTCAGTGCCTGTCACCCAGTCACCCTCATCCCCCGCCCACCTCCCCTTCCACCAACCTTGTTTGTTTCCCAGAAATAGGGGTCTCTCATGTTCTGTCTCCCTCCCTGATATTTCCCACTCATTTTTTCTCCTTTCCCCTTATTCCCTTTCATTATTCTTTAATTTCCCCAAATGAATGAGACCATATAATGCAATTGCACTGCTGGGGATTTACCCAAGATACAGATGCAATGAAATGCCGGGACACCTGCACCCCGATGTTTATAGCAGTAATGTCCACAATAGCCAAACTGTGGAAGGAGCCTCAGTGTCCATCGAAAGATGAATGGATAAAGAAGATGTGGTCTATGTATACAATGGAATATTATTCAGCCATTAGAAATGACAAATACCCACCATTTGCTTCGACGTGGATGGAACTGGAGGGTATTATGTTGAGTGAAATAAGTCAATGGCAGAAGGACAAACATTATATGGTTTCATACACCTGTTGAATAAATATTACCTATATGTCACCGTAATATTTTTATTATGTAAATGTAAAAAATGTAAACCTAATATTTTGTTTCTTAAATATTGGTTATAATTTCAATTTCTAATTGTTTAATGTTTTTCGCAGAAGTATAGTTGATGTTTTAATATTGACATAAACTATGGCTATGCCAAATTCACTGATTGGGTAAATCATTTATTTTAGCACACTTGACATTTTCTCTGTACACAATTATGCCGTCTGCAAAAAATTTTTACAATTTTACTTTTTCATTTCAAGTCTCTATGTGTTTTATTTCTTTTTTTCTTGTTTCAATGATGAGGACCTAGAGTACAATATATAATAGTAAGATTGTATATCCCTATCCATCTTCAAGATCAAGAGGAGTATACATCATTAATATGATGACATCTATAGATTTTATGAAGATGATTTTTATCAGTTTGAACAAATAATTTTCTATTGTTCACTTACTAACTTCTAAAAGAAACCTTAAATCTGGGTTGAAATTTATCCATTTTTAGGCATCTTTTGACATGATCATGTAGTTCTCCTTATTCTATAGTGACTTATTTTGAGTGATATTCGAATGTTAAACCAACCTTTATTCTTAGGACAATCTGGGTATGATTTTGGTGCATTATGATTTTTAGAAATTACTGATTAGATTTACTCAAATTTGTTAAAAGTCTTTTGCACATGTTCTTGTAATGTCATTTGTAATTTAGGCAATGCAGGGTCAAATAATGAGCTGCATAGTGTTTTCTCCTCTATGTTTTGAAAGAGTTTGTATAGGATTAGTTTTATTTCCTTACATAATTATTCAGTCAGTCATTTTTTTTAATTGAACATGTCACAAAAGAGGGTTAGTCAAAAAGACCAAAACTCATGTTATCATCACTCTCCTCAGATTCTTCTTTGTCTGTTTCCACTTTCTTCTCCTCATCTGGGGCAGTGATGGCAGATGGAGCAAGACCTCCTGCTGTTGTAGCAGGAACTGCTGGGCAAGTTCACCAGCCCCTGTGTTGTAGGTGAGGCTCCTGATGTTGCCATTGGCCAGGGCCTTTACAAACAAATCTGGCCAGAAAAGTCGAACATTTACACTGACTGCTTTAATGATGGCATTGATATTTTCCTCCTTAACATTCACCTTCTTGTGATGTAGGCTGAGTAGATGCAGGTGAGGTCTCAAACCAAGGTGATAGTGTGGGCGAGTTGCGGGTGGGCCTTGCTGGGGTTGGTTCTAGTTGCTGGGTGAAGTTAGGGCCTCACCCCAATGTAGACTTACCTTCTTCTGAGGACTGAAACTCTTGGCAGTAGCTAAGCAAAAGCAGCATTCCTTATTTTTAAAATATATGGAATTTGAAAAAAAATGTATAATTAAAACTGAAGCCATTGGGACTGGAGTTATTTTGAGAAGGATTTTTTTTTAAATATTTTTTTTTCAATTTTTATTTATTTATGATAGTCACAGAGAGAGAGAGAGAGAGGCAGAGACACAGGCTGAGGGAGAAGCAGGCTCCATGCACCGGGAGCCCGATGTGGGATTCGATCCCGGGTCCCCAGGATCGCGCCCTGGGCCAAAGGCAGGCGCCAAACCGCTGCGCCACCCAGGGATCCCCTATTTTGAGAAGGATTTTAACCACAAATTCTATTTCTTTAACTGATATAGGACTATTTTGGTTTTCTATTTCTTTTTCAGTCAGATCTTATAATACTTTTCAAAATAATTGGTTTTTAGTTGTCAAATGTATTGGCATTAGTTTGTCATAATATTTCCGTTTTTAGTTGTCAAATGTATTGGCATTAGTTTGTCATAATATTTCCTAGTATCCTGTTAATGTCTGCAGAATATATAATGCTCTATTATCTTTTATTCTTTCCTTTTTTTAGAGAGAGAGAGAGGAGAGAGAGTACACTTGCATATGAGTGGTGGTGGGAGAGGGCTGAGGAAGAGGGGAGAGCAAATCTGAAGCAGGCTCCATGCCCAGTGTGGATCCCAACCCCAGGCACAATCTCACAACCCTGAGATCATAACCTGAGCCAAAATCAAGAGTTGGATGCTTAACTGATGGAGCCACCAGACACCCCATGTTTTAGTCTTGATATGAGTGATTTGCCTCTTTTTTCTCTCTTATCCTTTCTTACTCTTCCTCTTTCCCTCTCCCTTCCTCTTTGTTATTCTAGCTAAAGTTTTGTCAATTTTATTTAAGCTTTTCAAAGAACAAGCTTTTCATTTCATCGATTTTTTCTATTGTTTTTCATTTTTTGTTTCATCAATTTTTGTTCTTATCCTTATGATTTCCTATCTTCTACTTTCTGATTAATTTCCTCTTATTTTTCTACCCGTGTAATCATGACAACTACCTAATTTCACAACATTTTTTATCACCCTATACCAGTTACATAGTCCATTTCTAGTTCTCCCCTTCCCTAGCCCCTTAGCCAGCCACTAACCTGTTTTCCATTTCTATAGATTTGTTGATTCTGGATATTTTATATACACAAATAACTTTTTGAGAACCACCAACTGTTTTTCCTCATCTCTAGACCATTTTATTTTATTTATTTTATTTTTTTATTTTTTTATTTTTTATTTTTTTCTTTTATTTATTTATTTTTTATTTATGATAGTCACACACACACAGAGAGAGAGAGAGAGAGAGAGAGGCAGAGACTAGGCAGAGGGAGAAGCAGGCTCCATGCACCAGGAGCCTGACGTGGGATTTGATCCCGGGTCTCCAGGATCACGCCCTGGGCCAAAGGCAGGCGCCAAACCGCTGCGCCACCCAGGGATCCCCTTATTTTATTTTTTAATAATAAATTTATTTTTTATTGGTGTTCAATTTGCCAACATACAGAATAGGAAGTATCAGAAAGGGAGACAGAACATGAAGACTCCTAACTCTGACAAATGAACTAGGGTTGGTGGAAGGGGAGGAGGCCGGGGGTTGTGGGGATGACTGGGTGGCGGATGAGCTCTAGACCATTTTATATCCCTATAGTAATGTATCGGATTTTTAATTATTCCTCCTTTCAAGAAGCTGGTTACAACTGGGGTTTTTCAGCTGCTTCATGCATTTTAACTCTTCTACTAAAGTAATTTTCAGGTAATTGATAGTGGCAATGAAACTCGTAGTCAACTTGAATATATGATTGGAAAAGTACAATTGATTGGTCTTAACTCTAACAGAATAAAACCACAAATGCCATTGGACCTTGGGTAATGTTTTTGTAGGTTCAACTTCAACATTACTTTGTCTCCAAGAATTCCATCTTCACACTAGTTTAAGGCATGTTCCTATTATGGCACTGTGTTCTTTTTTTTTTTTATAATGCTCACCGCTGTCTCTTCTTTTTTTTTAATAGTTGAATTCTTTCATATGAGGGCAGAGAAACTATCTGGGCTGTGGGGGTAAATATGTATTTAAAGTTTAGTTTTATGGGTTGCCTGTGTGGCTCGGTCAGTTAAGCATCTAACTCCTGATTTCAGCTCAGGTCATGATCTTGGGGTCCTGGGATTGAGCCCCATGTTGGGCTCCATGGTCAGTGGGGAGTCTGCTTCAGGGTTCTCTCTCTCCCACTTCTTCTGCCCCTCCTCCCCCTCATGCATGCTCTCTGGACATCTCTAAAAAAATAAATACATCTTTAAAAGAATGAATAAATAAATTTTAGTTCTGTCACTACTCAGCTTCTGATCTTGGGTAAATTACCTATATTCATAGTGCCAGTTTCCTCATTTGTAGAATAAAAATTAATAATAGTGCCCATCACAAGGTGTACATCACGTATTGTGTTTAATACAGGGCTTGGCATATAGCACTCACTAGTTACTGTTGTTATTATTGAACAACACTGTGCCTGGTATATTTTAGATGTTCCATGAACATTTATTGGGGAAAAAAAGAAACAAATAATCTAAGGTTCTAACTAGGAATAATTATCCTATTCCTGGAGGTCAATTCTAACCCTTGTCAAAAAAGTCCTTCTCTAGTCAGAGGGACTATAGGAGGAAGAGAGAAGCATTTGGCTACCACTTTGGCAAAGACTCCTAAAATTAACTACTCTTCCTTTGGGGGAATAGCATAGAGGTGAGTCACCATTTAAATAAAACTGATGCCTTTCTCGTGAGAATTGAAGGAGTTGAGAAGTAGGACTGTGAGGATTCCTTGGCAGAGTGAACCATAAAGGCAGCACCTCTTCTTGACTATGTCTGTGCCTGGACATGGGGAGCTAGTGAAATGATGGGAGAAAGCAGTGCACCCCAAGGACCAAAGTACGTATCTCAGCACTAAGCATAAATGCTCTGAAAAAAGGCTCAGAATTGGCTTCAAGGGATTCCTCATCTCAGAGAGTCTTAGTCAACTGCTGATGTTTTGGTAATTGAGTTTACTTTTCTGGCTCCATGTGCTTAGGGCTTGTATCAAGTGTCTCACAACAACATCTGCACAAAAAACTTAAAAACCTATAGATTGATGTGAATCCCACAGAAGTAGAAATGTGCTAATCTGCTGAAGCTCCTCCCCATTCCTCCCAACTCAAATTCCTTTTAAATACAAAGTGAATGTGTCTACTATCGGGAATAGTTTCTTATCTGAACAAATCATGCCACGGTGAGAAGTCCCAGACATACAAGATATAGGGAGGGTGTGTATGTAAGAAGAGCATAATTTTCTTCTTTTTGATTTCTGGAAACATTTTGATTCTTTTCTTTGAACAGTAAATTTACATAAATTAAATGACTATGACTTGGGTTTCATATACCTTGAATTGAAGATAACCCTAATGGAGTTAAGTATTACTGAAGCTGCAAAGGACCAACTGTTGACAAGACTGTAGTTTATAACCCTCAGCACCAAGGTAGGCAAAAGCAACTTTTTTTTTCTGACCAGTGTGTTTGTAAGGACAACCTATGACTTCTTGATTTGTCAGCATTTTTCTCTGATGTTGACCTGGAGGACTATAATCAGCAAGTAAATTTGATAAAAGTTCAGATTTCAGATGCAGCACATGTTGGAAATATTACAATACACTTACTAAAGTCTGAGATTACTTTAGTGTGTAGTGTTTTCATCCCCCTCCCTTGACTTTTTTTCTCTTTTCCTTTTTGGTTTTACCTTTTCTCCTTTTTCTTTCTCCCTTTCTCCCTTTGTTCTGTCTCTACATCTCCTTTGTTGCTCTCTCTCAAATGCTTCCCCCGCCTTTTAAAAATTTAAATTCAGTAAGCCAACTTATAGTACATTATTAGTTGCAGATGTAGTGTTCAATAATTCATCAGTTGCCTATAACACCTAGTACTTATCACATCACAGACCTTCCTTAATGTCCATCACACAGTTATCCCATCCACCCTCCTACCTCCCCTCCAGAAACCCTCAGTTTGTTTCCTATATTTGAGTCTCTCATGATTTGTCTCCCTTTCTGATGACTTCCCATTAGTTTTCCCTCCCTTCCCCTCATGCTCCTCTGACCTATTTCTTATACCCTAGTGTTCAAATACTTTCTAATACCTAATGTTGGTCATCACTGTGGATGCAAAATTGAATAGGGTTATAAAACTAGTAAGACACAACACTGTACAAAGCATTTATTTGAATAATGAACAAGGTTTATATTGTTTCCTGATTCCTGGAAAAATCCATGCTTGGTCATAGAGTTAAATTCGGAAGGAGTATGTTATTTTGTATTTAGAATACGTCTTCAACAAATCAATTAATGAATAGAGGATAAATTCCAGAAACAAAGCAAGCAAATTAAATAGCTTAATATTTATATTAAAGAGTCTTTTAATCACTTGCTTTCAAATTTTTTTCTTAAATCTGATGACTTTTTTTTTTTGCCATTTATTACTTTTTCTTTTTCTCCTGTTTCTTCTCACTTGGTTAGCTTATATTTTTAGCATCTTTGCCTTTTGGAGATGGTCAGAGACAATTTTGAAAGATTTTTTTTGGTGATACTCTTGTGAGAACAGTAAAATCATATTAACAACAACAATAGTAAATTTAAAATGATTTGATCTTCATGACACTCCTAAATACAGATATATTTATTCCCCACTTTAACAGATGAAAACATTGAATCCCAGAGAGATCAAATAAATTGATGCTATGTAGTTAATAAGTGGTGTATCCCAGATTTTAAGCTAAGTCTTTGAATTTTAAGCTCACTTCTCTTTGCTCTTTTTCCTTATATTTTCCTCCCTCTTTCTTTTGCCTCTTTTTTTCTTCTCCCTCTCAGTGATGCTTTATGACTGTTTACTTTTGGCCATCACTGGGAATACAAGAATGAATGATTACAATGCATTAAGGCACATTTTTGCCTTCAGGGATGCACCCTGTTGAAGAATGAGATATGAGTACCAGACAATGTGGCACAAGCCTTTAGGGCGATTTGCAAACTTCAGTGAGATTGGAAGGAAGTAGCAATACTATTTTAAGTCTTGAGGAAGCTGAGAAGCTACCAGACAGGTAAAGTACGAAAAAGTATGGCTTGTGAAAGAATCTTTATATATCTTTGAGTATTTTGCATGACCTCATTTAGAAAAAAATGGATTTTTCACTAGTAAACATGTCCAGCCACTTTGGAGGTAAAATACACAAATCTTTGGGTATTTGTGAATCTGCCACATCCATGGCTATATCATTGATTGGCTCTTCCAAATTGATGCATGGCATTTTTTTTTTCTGATTTTAAATGTTGCACACTTTTGTTGTAGAAAATTAAAACAAGGGATGCCTGGGTGGCTCAGTAGATTAAGCCTCTTGATTTCAGCTTAGGGACGATTTCAGGGTCATGGGATTGAGCCTGTACTGGGTGTCGAGCTTGCTTAAGATTCTCTGCCACCCCATCTCCTTCTGCCCCTCTCCCTAACTTGTGTTCTCTTTCCTTCTCTCTCTCTCTCTCTCTCTCTCTCTCAAAAAAATCAGAAAATTATAAAAAACAAAAACAATAGCACCTACATTGTCACTTACGAGAATACAAAATATGAAACAGTCAATAGGGTTTGGGGCTTGTTTTCACCTTCTGCAAAACTAGAAAAAATAAGGCATGCCATGAATATTCATTAGGTGAAAGTGTCATTATTGAGGATGAGTGTGACTTTCTTTTCAGGGATGTCACTTGTCACTTGAACGGATTTGATGGAGAAGATGAATAATGTGACGGAATTCATCCTCCTGGGCTTGACTCAAAATGTGGAACTTCAGAAATTTTCATTTGTTGTGTTTTTAATTGTCTACTTGGTCACCTTGGCAGGCAACTTGCTTATCATGATCACCATCAGCACCAGCAAGGCCCTGGAAACCCCCATGTACTTCTTCCTGTCTTACTTGTCCCTTATAGATGGCTGCTGTTCTTCCTCCATGACCCCTAAAATGCTTGCTGACACTCTTACTATGAGAAAAATAATCTCTTTTAGGGGATGTATGACTCAGGTCTTTGCTGAGCATTTTTTTGGTGCTGCTGAGATTAATCCTCCTTACAGTAATGGCCTATGACCGCTATGTGGCCATCTGCAAACCCTTGCGCTACACAACCATCATGAGTCAACAGATCTGTAGCCTCCTTGTGGGCGTGGCCTGGGCTGGAGGCTTTGTCCATGCAACCATTCAGATCTTCTTCACAGTCTGGCTGCCTTTCTGTGGGCCCAATGTTATAGATCATTTCATGTGTGACTTAAACCCTTTGTTGAAACTTGTCTGCATGGACACTCATACCCTTGGTCTCTTTGTTGCTGCCAATAGTGGGTTCATCTGTTTGTTAAACTTTCTCCTTTTGGTGGTCTCCTACATGGTCATTTTGCACTCCCTAGGGACCTACAGCTTGGAGGGGAGACGTAAAGCCCTCTCTACCTGTGTCTCTCACATCTCTGTGGTCATTTTATTCTTTGTGCCCTGTATATTTGTGTATTTGCGTCCAGCGATCACCTTTTCCATTGATAAAGCTGTGGCTGTGTTTTACACCATGATAACTCCTATGTTAAACCCTTTAATCTACACCTTGAGAAATGCAGAGGTGAAAAATGCTATAAAGAAGCTCTGGATCTAAAGGTGACTTCAATGGAGAAATAATCACAATAGCATAAAATGACCTTATCTTTTAAATGGCAAAGAGAAGATAATATAATTTCAATGGTTCAGGGCCAAGTGAACATTATATGTAAAAGTATGTTGATGTTGGCATGTAAGTTTTCTGAGGAAAGACCCAGGCAGGATTTATTAATCATTTAAAACTATGACATTCAGATTTATTTATTGCCCATTTAGTTGTCAAACTTTGATTACTTTCCGAATCAGTTGGAATAAGTCAATTGGAGAAAGGCAAACATTAGTTGGAATTCTTGTTAAAACACACATTTCCAGGATATAGACTCCAGAGATTCTAACTCATTGGGGGACTGTTCTTGGATTAGCATATTTTCATTTTAAAGAAATTACGTAGATATGTCTAAGCAGGTGATCTATGCATACACTTTGAGCAATAATGCTATAGACTATGTTTGCATCCTTACCTTATTATAAGATCACTTTGTTAGAGCATTTCCTGGGAAGAATATTTCATAGAAATTGCTATGCTATGAGCATCATGAAACTCAACTCTTCATAAGTCATGCAGTGCAAGCTCACTACCTTTGCAATGGCAAAACAAAAATGTAGTATTCTGTGAAGGTAGAAAAGGATTTCTCTATTCTTTAACTTCACTTCCTATACTTTTTAATCTTTTGTTATATCTAGTCTGATTCTCTCTTTTCCTCTCTTGCTTCCAAAGGAAAGACCTACTATCCTTGCTAGGTTACTTGGACTAAAATTTATTGTTATTGCAATAACAGTCATTTACATTGAGAATATTATTGTCATGATTTTGCTGTGTGAAGGAGATATTATGTAGCATTTTTTTATATGCACATTTGTAGGAATGAGTTTAGTGTATTCTAATCATTAAGAGAATAGTCTCTAAGTGAGATAGTTCTGAGATCAAAACTTAGTTTTACCACATTCATTGTGAACTTTAGGAAACTACAGTATCTTTGAGTTAAAGGTGAGTGATAGAGATATTATTAAGATTAATACATAATTTTTATAAATCTTTTATTACCAATAAATTCTCAAAGGCTGTTAGCTATTATGAAATTTATTACTGGAGTCTCTATAATATTGCAGAACCACTTAATCCAGTTTTTGAGCATTGGAATGGATAATACGTAGTATCTTTCTACCTTCTTTGAAGAATAATATTCTATACTCACTGGCCTTGTAAAATTCTTGGTGTCTGGAATGTTTCCCAACACCCTTGACCATTACATTCTCACATTCTCCTGTTTTTCTCATTTCTGTTAGCCTCATGCTTCCTAGGCCTTGGGGCTGGCCCATTTTTTGGTATGATTTTCTTCTGACAAGTCTTAATTGAAGGGCCAAAAAGTCATTTTATTATGAACCTGAAATCAACAAAAATAGGCAACCAGAATGTAAACAGAATTAAGTGAGTTACTTGTTTAGAGGAGGTGGTGTGGTGAAAGTAGATCTGGAGTCAGATTTCCTGAGTTTGAATGCAACCTGGGGAAATTATTTTATCCTTCTACAATGTTTTTCTTTATCTGTAAAAATGGTAATAATAATACAAATTTCATAATATATTTGGGCTATGTAAATGAGTTTCAAAATGCTAAATGCTTATGAAAGTTCCTGGCATGTAGTAAACATTATAAAAGTATATTTAAAAGAATAAAAAAAAAACAGTGCTAGACTAACTCTTAATATGGACAGATTTTTGCTTATATCTCTTTTTGAACTAGCAGGGTCCTCATTATGTTTGGGTCAACACCTCTATGGTTGTTGGTCCCTGCCTCCTTAGGTGAAAAAGACAGCTAGTTCCTTATATGATCAATACTATGTCAGATAACCTTTTCCTTGAACTTTAGGTAAGAGCCTTATTGAATTTATGATATTATTCAGCCTCTGGAAGTTAGTGTTAGTGGCAGTTTTGGGTGATGTGGAAAGATTTGAGTTATGGAGTAAACGGAATTAGTATTGAATTCTGATTAAGTTTATGTAATATTGTGTGAATTTCATCAACTCTGAGGATCTTATTTTATTTATTTATTTATTTTTAAAGATTATATTTATCTATTCATGAGAGACACAGAGCGAGAGAGGCAGAGACATAGGCAGGGGAGAAGCAGGCTCCATGCAGGGAGCCCAATATGGGACTTGATCCCAGGGCTTCAGGATCACTCCCTGAGTCGAAGGCAGAGCCCTTAACCACTGAGCCACCCAGGCATCCCTGAGGGTCTTATTTTAATCTGAGCTCCCATGGACAGTGAAATGGTAATACATTTTTTCGTATGGTAGTTTTAAGCATTAGATGAGACACTGCATGCCAAATATCCAGGACAATGCTTGTCACTTAGTGGGTATCTAATAAACGTCATTGTCTTTGTTGCTCCGTCAATTGTTCATTTGTATTCTATTTATGTCTGACTTTAAAAAAAAAACACTCTGATTTATACATGTTATTCAACTCTAGGTAGATATCTCTATTACAAGGCCATGAGACACTTTCCAAATTCTGAGAGTAAAGCCCTAAAAATTAATACAAGATGGATGAGATTCACTCTCTACAAAATTCACCTTAAAATGTGAGTGTCTCTGAAGTTACAATTAGATGAAAGAAAACGCCAAAATTTGAGACACTTTCTGTGATTAAAAAAAAACTGTATTACAATAATTAGTAATTGTAGTAAAAGTGGTTCCTACTTCTTACATTTGCTGCTACAAAGGCAAGTTACTGTTTAATCCCCGAAGATCTCTATGAAATAATGTTATTATTATTTCTTTCTAGAAGAACTGAAGTATGGAAAATTTAAATAATTTACTGTAGGTCACGCTAGAAAATGCCTGAGATGCAGTTTAGAACCGGTGCTCCTAAACACTATGGTATACTTCATAATAGAGACAGATCACATAGCACTTTGTAGGGAGATAGACAATAAATAAGTTAATATATATATGAAAAAAGTTACATTCAAGTGATTAAAAATTTAAGGATGTAGTCAATGTTATAGTAACTCTAAAGACAAGGGGCCACTCTAGGTTTTGTGTTCAAGGAAGACCTCAAAGCAAGAATTTATAGCGTTTATCTGTGTCCAGGTATGAGAGCAGAGAGCTGAAAGGCCATGAGTAAAACCACTAGAGAGGAGTTTCTGTACATGGGAAGGGGATTTTTATCTGATATGGGTGAGTGTCATTAACTACTCCCTTCTGACTCGGATATCACCAAGCAACCTTAACCTTACAATTAATTCAGCTCTAATTAAAGTCAGATGAAGTGAAATAAAACATCTGGACTCAAGCAACCGTCTTTCCCCAGAACCTGTATGTGCTTTCTGGCAGGTGTTTTCTTTGGTGGACTTGGTGTAGCCAATGACATTCATCTCCACTTTGCCTCTTCATGGCTTCTTTAATTTCCACAAATTTTTTCCCATGTGAAAGCATTTGCTTAAATTGTACATCTCTGCATAGTTGTCCCACTCAAGCACATCTCTTTGACCCTGTTATATTCATTCTCTCCCTTACCCACTAACTTCAGCTGCAATGGTTTCACTTTTGCCTATAGGCCTTTGAACTAGTCCTTTATTCCCCAAATGCTCTTCCTCTAGGCCTTCCTATTGCTTGGATTGTTGTCCTCACTCAGTCTGCAACACAATGGCCACCTCCTTAGAGGTCTTTAACCACCATCACCATGTAAAGCCATCCTCTATCTCCCTGAGTTATTCTGTCACAGTACTCACAATTTCTCTATAGCACCTTTGCCATCTGATTATCTGATTTACTTGTTTATTCTCTGTCTCTTCCAATTAGAATGCAAGCTTCACGAAAAGTAGGTGTTTTGGCTATTTTACGCCCTACTGTATTGCCAGCACTTAGAGTAGACTTGGCACACGGTAAATGCTTCATACAGACTTACTGAATAAAAGGACATCATTTCCACTTAACCTTCTTAGAATAAATGCATTTTTAAAAGAGACCCTTGTTAACTGGAAGCTCCTGAAGTTGATGACTTTCCATTCTTGGTGATAAATTGAAATGGAGAATTTTAGGTCAGTTGAATATATCATCTGGGGTTCTTAGCTGATGATCCAGCATCTCTGTAGATAGTCTCAGTAGAAGGGATATTTGATATGCAATTAAATATTTTAAAGATATTTGGAAGAGTGGGAATCACAGATTGAAGGCTGAGCTATCAGGAAGAGCTTGCAGAAGCATACCTGACTGGACTGGCATGCAAGGGAGATGCTGCCTCTGCTCTAATCAGGATCATCCTGCCCTGACTAGACTGCAGTGGTGCCACCACATTCCTGACCTCAAAGCTGCTCTGGAACTACCTATCCCCAGATAACTGACTTCTGCTCCAAGACTTGCACACAGACTCTTGGTTGACGGAACCCATCACATGTCTGCACCTTTGTTGCAGGGAAACAAGGAAAGGAGATTCTATGGATTTTATGTTGGAATAGTGGATACATACCTTGGAAACTAACATGTGTGGCATGCTTTTAAGAGATTTTGGGGCAGCCACACACTCGGATGTGCACAATTGGGGATGGGAGCTCACAAAATGGGTTTCATTTATCCCATAGATAGTTTTTTATTTCCACAGAGTTTAAGAGTATCCCAGTCTCTATCCTAGATCTAGGAGAAGAAGCAGAAATAAATGACCACAAGGAAGCTGAGGGCAGGAAAATTGTTGATACCATAGAGTTATTCATATCATTTATACCTGCTGTGCTAATAGTTGTGGTTAGTGCTAAAGTAGAAACGCAATGGACAGCACTGTCTTTCACCTTGTGGCATTAGCATACTGTAGGGTATGATGCAGTAGCACTTCCCAAATACCTCTTCTAGCTTAATTTTGAAATGTTTATTAGAAGGAAAATTTTCTCAATAATAAACAAAAATGCTTGTCTTGGTTTAGTGACTCTCATCTTCTTAAAAAAGCACCCCAAAATGTATTGTGTACTAGGTGTATCAGGCACTTTGCATACATTATATCATTCAATCATCATGATTTCTTGAAGTGCACATTATTCTCTTAGAGCTAAAAAATGAGGCTGAGGGATATTTAAAATAATGTTCTCAAAGTTATGCTATTGTAGGTAAGAAGGCGAATTAATCCTAGTCACCTCTCTCCAACACATTTGAAATTCTGTTTAAAATCCACAGTTGTCTAGGTTTAAAAGGGTACGCTCATTTCATCTTACCTCAGATCTCCATCTAGTTGGATCTTGGCTCTTAATGCAGGCCTCCAGGATATTCAGCTTATCCACATGCATCTGTGTGCTTCCTCTTCCTGGACACATGTCACCTTAAAAAATTTAATAAACTTTACTTTTAGAGAAGTTTTCAGATTCTGGCTATTTGAGCAAGAACTACAGAGAGTTCCTGTATAATCCTTGTCCCTACACATGCAAATTTATCCCATATGGACCTCTCACAAGACTGTGTATATTTGTTACAACTGATGAACCTATGAAACATTATCACACAAAGCCCTAATAACTTACATAATTTACATTAGAGTTCACCTCTGGTGCTGTACATTCTATGGGTTTGGACAAATGTATAGTGCCATATAGCCACCATTGTAGTATCATGCAAAGTAGTTTCACTGCCTTAAAATATTCTGTGCACTGCCTGTTCATCCTTCTCTCTCCCCTAACTCCTGGCAGTTACTGATCTTTTCACTGTCTGCATCATTTTTCCTTTGACACAATTGCACATAGTTGGAATCATACAATATGTAGCCTTTTGAGATTGCGTTCTTTCACTTAGTAATACACATTTAAATTTCTCCCATATCCCTTCCTGACTTGATAGGTCAACCTTTTAGTGCCAAATAGTCTTTATTTTCTGTCTGTACCACAGCTTTATTTATCCACTCACCCACCAAAGAGTGTCTTGGTTGTTTTCATGTTTTGACAATTATGAATAAAGTTGCTAGAAACATCTAGGCATAGATTTTTTTCCTTCTCATCTTGATTAAAGTATAATTGGCACATAATATAAGTTTAATGTGTACAATGTGATTTGTCATACATATATGTTGAAATTATTACCACAATAAGGTAAGTTAAAACATTCATCCCTTCACATAATTACATTTTTTGGGGGAGAACATTTAAAATTTACTCTCAAATATATAACACAATATTGTTAACTATGTCACCATACTGATTATTAGAACTGGTGCAGCCACTCTGGAAAACTGTGTGGAGGTTCCTCAAACAGTTAAAAATATGCCTGCCCTACGACCCAGCAATTGCACTGTTGGGGATTTACCCCAAAGATACAAATGCAATGAAACGCCGGGACACCTGCACCCCGATGTTTCTAGCAGCAATGGCCACGATAGCCAAACTGTGGAAGGAGCCTCGGTGTCCAACGAAAGATGAATGGATAAAGAAGATGTGGTTTATGTATACAGTGGAATATTACTCAGCTATTAGAAATGACAAATACCCACCATTTGCTTCAACGTGGATGGAACTGGAGGGTATTATGCTGAGTGAAGTAAGTCAGTCGGAGAAGGACAAACATTATATGTTCTCATTCATTTGGGGAATATAAATAATAGTGAAAGGGAAAATAAGGGAAGGGAGAAGAAATGTGTGGGAAATATCAGAAAGGGACTCAGGACTTACTCATATTCAGCTGGAAGTTTGTAGTTTTTGGTCAACATCTCCGTCTTTCCTTATCCCAACCTCCTGGCAACCACTGTTCTACTTTCTGATTCTATGAGTTCGACTTTTCTTCTTCAATTTTGAAGGATAATTACATACAGCTCAGGAACTTAACTTGGTGGATTTTTTTTCTTTTCATTTCTCTCAGCATTTAAATACTCCATTCACTTCTTTCTTGCATGGTTTCTGAGAAGTTGGATCTAATTCTTTCTTCTGCTTCTCATGGTGGTGGTCCCAGTCTAGTGATAGTGATGTGATTGTCTAGGAATGCCTGTGGCACTCACCTGGGCTTGTATTACTTGTAGTAAGTCCCCACAGACAATTCCCCACTGAGGCCAGTGTTGTGGCTGGACTGGTTCTTGTGGTTCTTACTATGATTTCAGGATACACTTGACTGCAGTAAAAATGATCAGGGAGCTTCAAGGTACAAGATTTTCTATGCACTAGTCTTAGAGGGTAAACAGCATATCTGAGGGCCACATCTGAGTTTGCAGTTAAAGGGAGCAAGAGTACAGACCTGGGGCTATGCCTTTATTAGGGTCTGATGGCAGTGGGGGCCTATGCAGGGTTTCATGGGTTCACTATTTATGGCTCATTTAAAGCATGAGAGTGAGAAGTAAGGCACAGAAAAGGATAAGCAGGGTCACTAAACTGGTCAGTTGTTGAAGTCATCCAGGGCTTTCTGAAAGAGGAAACTTCATGAGTGGAGGTGTCTTAATTCCTAACCTGGTTGCTTTGCTAGTAGCTGTGTCATATAGCTGGTAATATGTTTATTCATGATAGATGCTTTTGAAATGGATGTTTTGTCAATCAAAAACTTAATGTCAAGCAAGCACTTACAGTACAATCAAAGGGCTTAATGTCAGACACTCTCCTATAGGTAAAATACTTTTTCTTTGGTTTCTTTCAAGATTTAAAATTTTACCTTTGATTTTCTGAAGCTTAAATATGACATACTTCTATCTGTTTTTTTTTTTTTTTGTTAGGCATTTATCTTATGAAGTATTACCTGAGCTTCCAGAAACTTGTGTTCAACATTAATTTGGGGAGCAATTCTCAGTCATTATTGCTTAAAATCTTGCCTCTGTTATTTTCACTTTTTTCTAGTATTCCCATTACATGTATGTTACCTGTTTGGTAGTTGTCCCACTGTTTTGCATATTCTGTTCTAGTTTGTTTATTTGTCTAATTTTATTTTTCAGGCTTTTTTCTCTTTGATTTTCAGTTTTGGAAATTTCTATTGCCATGTCCTGAGGCTGTGTCCAGTCTATTAATGCTTGTCAAAGGCTTTCTTGAATTCTGTCAGTGTTTTTGATCTCTAGCATTTCTTTTCAATTTTTCCTTAGAATTTCTCTTTCTTAGTACATTATCCACCTGTTCTTGTCTTTAGTGATATAACAGGGCCAGTGTTCTGGAGTTCTATGATAAAATTTAAGTCTTCTGGTGAGTTTGTACTCTGGGACTGTATAGTTCACCAGTGCTTCTCATCTGACCTGTCCATAATGTGATAGATCTAAAAGAATATTTACATCTAGATGTTCTTTAAAAATTTTAAAATTTGGTGGAAAAGTCAAAGTTAATAGAATAAAGCAAGAGTCAGTCTTGACATACTCCCAGTGCATGACTTGATAATATATCTGGTTGGAAGGCAAAAAATGGCCCGTGATCTTTGCTTTACTGGGGAGAAGATGCTATTCTCTTCAGCACTGTTACTATTCTTTCAGAACATTTCAAGAATGTCCTCTCTAGATCTCAGTATAACTAATTTTGCCATACAAACAGAATAAGATGGCCCCAAAATGGAAATTATTATTTTTCTTTTTTGAGTTACTAGAAAAGAATTTAGTTTTTGGAGAACAATTTTCCTTTTAAAAGAGCTTGTTGCTGACTTTGACTTCTTATGCCAATAGATTTGCCTGCCTCAATAAATTAGCCTAATGTGGAAAAATTTTGGTTTTCTATTTGCATCATGGATTTCCTTTTAAGTAGATCTACAACCAAGTAATAACAATTTTCTGAAGTACTTAGAGGACTCTGCAAAAAAAGCACACATCTGGTCATGTGAAGTAAAATATATCCTTAAGGACTAATGCAGCTTTTTGTTTTTTTTTTATTTATTTTTATTTTTTTTATTTTTTTAATTTTTTTTATTGGTGTTCAATTTACTAACATACAGAATAACACCCAGTGCCCGTCACCCATTCACTCCCACCCCCCGCCCTCCTCCCCTTCTACCACCCCTAGTTCGTTTCCCAGAGTTAGCAGTCTTTACGTTCTGTCTCCCTTTCTGATATTTCCCACCCATTTCTTCTCCCTTCCCTTATTTTCCCTTTCACTATTATTTATATTCCCCAAATGAATGAGAACATATAATGTTTGTGGCGCAGCGGTTTAGCGCCGCCTGCAGCCCAGGGCGTGATCCTGGAGACCCTGGATCGAGTCCCACGTCAGGCTCTCAGTATGATGCCTGCTTCTCCCTCTGCCTGTGTCTCTGCCTCTCTCTCTCTCCCTCTCTGTCTCTATGAATAAATAAATAAAATCTTAAAAAAAATTAATGCAGCTTTTTGACCTAATTGGTCATACTGGATGGGAGAGGCATTTCCAGGTCTTTATGAGTTAGTTTAAAAGTCCTCCTGCTGACTGTAAGCAAACTTTCAAAAGGTAAACCTATAAGAGTTAATGGTGGAGATTTTCAATTGTGTGAATTATTTTATTATGCAGAAAATTCTTACAAACTTGAGCTTATGGGAATTGAACATTGAAAAGTCCTTCAGACTCACGGGAGCCTTGAAGTCAATCAAAGTTAGTTTTTTTTTTTTTTGACTCATAAGCTGCTTTATTTGCATGCAGAATTGTAAAGAATTGAGAATACATAATTGAAAAAATTGCCATAATAATTAAAAATGTTAAATGTCTAAACGCGTAACCAGAATTGGATATTAGAGAGTCCTCTTAGGTTAGGATACTTAAAAAAGAAGAATAAGAAGAAGAAGAAGAAGAAGAAGAAGAAGAAGAAGAAGAAGAAGAAGAAGAAGAAGAAGAAGAAAGAAGAAGAAGAAAAGTAGAAATATAAAAGCAAGTTTACCAAAATTATGTATGTATCACATATTAACATTTAATATATAAATGTTTTTAAATACAATTAAAATAAAATATAAATCCCTGGCATAGATGATAGAGTTATAGACAACCTAGCAGAGAAGACATGTTAACTAATGATCTGCAGTGTAACACAGTAAATACTACTCTAAAACTATAAGCAAATTTTACATATGTACAGAGGAAAAAACACTACTGCTTATTTCTGTTGTAAATATGATTCAATTATTTGTTCAAAGTTAGTTTTTAATCCCATCTCTGTCACTGAAGGGTATATGACTTTGAGAACTTAAGTATTCTAAGCCTGTTTTTTCAACTATAAAATGGGGATAGCAGTGCTTGCTACTGTAAAGATAAAATGTACATTAACTGTGATCTATATAGCTGTGCATATGTATAGATATAGATGTATATATGTATACATATATACATACATATACATATATATATACATATAAAATGCCTATGTAAGTGTGGAAATAGCACATGATATAGAGTTATGCATGACAAATAATAGATGTTGTTCTTGCAGTGTTACCATTTCCTCTCATTAAAATACTTTGTACCATATAATGACATGGAGATCATTTAGGAAGGAATAGATTTATTGTGGAAAATTAAAAACTTATCTTAATAAATACTTAATTGATATCTATTTGGAAATGTCAATTAGGTAGATGTATACAGAAAGCCATTCATAAATTGTTCTCCCACTTTGAATATGTAAATTACCTTGAGAGATTCTTCATTTAGGAATTACACTTTGTGTAGGACTTTATACATTCTGTGTCTTTCAAGAAATTTCCTTTCCATCTTGTTCTCTCACTTCTCCTTTAAAACTCAACTAAAGTACTGCTTTCTCTGGGAAGCCTTCCCAGATCACAAGTTGATTTATGTGTTAAGGCACATGGAATCCATAGTCTACATGAATATACTTGTAGTGACATTTATTAAATTGATCTATAATGGTCCGACTCCCTATATATGAAATCAATGAGAGGAAGAAACCACATTGTATTTAACTAAGTGATATCAATTATGATAGGTTTGATAGAAATAGATTTTGCATGCACACTTTTTATTGAATAAATAAAAATTAAGCTTATAATATACTTAAAAGTTTTTTCTTTGTTTTAAAGATAAACTGTTTCTAATAACAAAGGTCAGGACCTATAAGGAATAGAAAGAGCCAAGGAAATGGAACCAAAGAACAATGTTACTGACTTTGTCCTCTTGGGCCTCACACAGAATCCAAAGGAACAGAAGGTCCTTTTTGTTATATTCTTGCTCTTCTATATTTTGACCATGGTGGGCAACCTACTCATTGTGGTGACTGTTTCTTTCAGTAAGACCCTGGGCTCACCTATGTACTTTTTTCTTGCCAGCTTATCATTTATGGACGTCATTTATTCCTCTTCTATTTCTCCTGAACTGCTTTCAAATTTGTTCTTTGGGGAAAATATCATATCCTTCCAATCTTGTATGATCCAGCTGTTTACAGAGCACTTTTTTGGTGGATCAGAGGTCTTTCTTCTGCTGGTGATGGCCTATGACCGCTATGTGGCCATCTGTAAGCCCTTGCATTATTTGGTTATCATGAGGCAATGAGTATGTGTTGTGCTGCTGGTGATATCCTGGGTTGGACGTTTTCTGCATTCAGTAATTAAAGTTAGCACTATTTAGAGGCTCCCATTCTGTGGCCCCAATGTCATTGATCATTTTTTCTGTGATATGTACCCCTTACTGAAACTGGTCTGTACTGACACCCATGTCATTGGCATCTTAGTTGCTGCCAATGGAAGGATGATCTGCACTATTGTGCTTGTGCTCGTGCTCATCTCTTATGGTGTCATCTTGCACTCTCTAAAGAACCTTAGTTCAGAGGGGAGGCGGAAAGCCCTCCAGACCTGTGGTTCCCATGTCACTGTGGTGGTCTTCTTCTTTGTTCCATGTATTTTCATGTATTTAAGACCTGCTAAGACCGTCCCCCCTGACAAATCCCTGAGTGTGTTTTACACAGTCATAACCCCCATGCTGAACCCACTGATCTACACTCTGAGAAATTCTGAGATGACAAATGCTATGAAGAAGCTCTGGAGCAGAAGTATCATATCTTGCAGCAAATGAGCACATCTGCCACCATGAATGAGTCATTTGGCATTAGGGTTCATTTCCTTAGAATGCAGAAGTCTTCTTCTTCTTCTTTTAAAAGGTTTTATTTATTTAAAAGAGAATGAGTGAGAGCGAGAGAGACAGAATCTGAAGCAGACTCTGCATTAAGCACAGAGCCTGACATGGGACTAAATCCCCGAGCCGGGAGATCATGACCTGAACCAAAACCAAGAGTTGGATGATTAACTGATTGAGGCACCCAGGTGCCCCAGAATGCAGAAGTCTTCTTAAATTGATTCTGAATTTACTTTCTTTAAAGAATTTCTGGTAATTATAATTAAAGTATGGACTAGATGATTGTACTATAATAAGGTTTCCTCCCTGCTAGGATATAATGTCTTTAAAGTCTTGTGTATCACTTCACTTAGAATGATGTAATGTTTTTACAGCAAGGATTCAATAATAGGTGATGATTTAGGAAATTTTTGTATGATTACACTAAACAGTCATCAATTTATGTATTTATCTTTCAGTTTTTTTCCTGAAATTTGGTATTATTTTTAATTAGATTCTTGTCATTTCATCATTTTTATTATACTATTTAAAATATTCAAACATGTATAGAATGTCTTCCTTGTTAAGTTTTGATTGTCTTATATAAGAAAAGTTGATGTGTAATAGGTAATTATAGCAAAAATGAAAACCTTACAAAATAGGATAAGATGTAGGGCAGCCCAGGTGGCTTGGTGGTTTAGTGCTGCCTTCAGCCCAGGGTGTGATCCTGGAGACCTGGGATCCAGTCCACGTCGGGGTCCCTGCATGGAACCTGCTTCTCCCTCTTCCTGTGTCTCTGCCTCTCTCCCTCTCAGTCTCTCTCTCTGTGTCTCTCATGAATAAACAAATTAAATCTTTAAAAAAATAGGATAAGATGTAGCATAATTTTCCTGCTTATCTCTCATGGTCTCTAGTCTTCTTCCCTGGGAGCAGTCACTTGATTGGTTTCTGAAGACTTGTATCAGATAACAATCTTACAAATACATGTGCATTTAAATATACAAATGTGTTTTTTTTCCGTGTATGTAAATGTTTGCTTTTACTATGCAACATTTAAAAAATGTTTTATCTTATTTTATTTAAATTCCATTAATTAACATATAGTATATCATTACTTTCAGATGTAGAGTTCAGTTATTCATCAGTTCCATATTATACTCATTACATCACGCACCCTTCTTATTGCTCATGCAATACCTCTTTAAAATACACTTTTAATTTTATGATTGTTTTTATGTTTTTATTTTCTCTCTCTGTCTCTCTATATATATACATGCACACATAATGTGTGTATATATATATGTATATGTATATATTTATTGGAGTTCGATTTGCCAACAAATAGTATAAAACCCAGTGCTCATCCCATCAAGTGCCCCCTTCGGTGCCCATCACCCAGTCATCCCATCCCCCTGCCCACTTCCCCTTCCACTACCCCTTGTTTGTTTTCTGGGGTTAAGAGTCTCTCATTTTCATTTTAAACTGAAGTATACTTGATGTACTGTCTTAGGTTCAGATGTACAAGATAGTGCTCTGACAATTATAGACCTGACATAAGAATGCTCACCATATAAGTGTAGTCATCATCTGTCACCATCCAAGGGTAATTACTACAGTATTTATTTCTTATGTTGCATTATATCTTTTGACTTAAATATTTTATAACTGGAAGCCTGTACCTCTTAATCATCTTCACCTATCTTGCCTGTCCTGTCAGCCTCTCCCTTCCGGTAATCATCAGTTTGTTCTCTGTGTTTGAGTCTATTTTGTTTCTGTTTATTTTTTTTTTAGATTCTACATAAAAGTCAAATTATCTGCAACATTGAAGACCTTCCATACCTGTTTATATAGATCTCTTAGTTTTTCTTATATTAGGTAATACTCCCCTATAAGTATATACTAAAATTAATGTCTTCATTTCTCTTCAGATTGTTCCTTACCTTTTTGTATGACAAACAATTTTGCAATAAATACATGTTTTTGAATATGTGCAAAGATGGGTTCTGAGGAGTGGAGTTCTTGTTATATGTATTTGAGTCAAGATCAGATATTCATAGTAATTGCCAAACTGCCATCCTTGAGGTAATACTAACAGCTACACTGCTGCTCACAGTCTGAGATGCATTCTGTCCATATACTCAACAAACTGTGTCCAGTGCATACTTAAGGGACAGAACAATCTGATTAAAGTTATTTTATTTCATTTTAATACTTTAATAGAAGTCCTTTTTTTCTTTTTTTTTATAATAAATTTATTTTTTATTGGTGTTCAATTTACCAACATACAGAATAACACCCAGTGCTCATCCCGTCAAGTGCCCCCCTCAGTGCCCGTCACCCATTCACCCCCACCACTTGCCCTCCTCCCCTTCCACCACCCCTAGTTCATTTCCCAGAGTTAGAAGTCTTTATGTTCTGTCTCCCTTTCTGATATTTCCCACACATTTCTTCTCCCTTCCCTTATATTCCCTTTCACTATTATTTATATTCCCCAAATGAATGAGAACATACAATGTTTGTCCTCTCCGATTGACTTACTTCACTCAGCATAATACCCTCCGGTTCCATCCACGTTGAAGCAAATGGTGGGTATCTGTCGTTTCTAATGGCTGAGTAATATTCCATTGCATACATAAACCACATCTTCTTTATCCATTCATCTTTCGGTGGACACCGAGGCTACTTCCACAGTTTGGCTATTGTGGACATTGCTGCTAGAAACATCGGGGTGCAGGTGTCCCGGCGTTTCATTGCATCTGTATCTTTGGGGTAAATCCCCAACAGTGCAGTTGCTGGGTCTTAGGGCAGATCTATTTTTAACTCTTTGAGGAACCTCCACACAGTTTTCCAGAGTGGCTGCACCAGTTCACCTTCCCACCAACAGTGTAAGAGGATTCCCTTTTCTCTGTATCCTTCCAACATTTGTGGTTTCCTGCCTTGTTAACATTCCCCATTCTCACTGGTGTGAGGTGGTATCTCATTGTGGTCTTGATTTGTATTTCCCTGATGGCAAGTGATGCAGAGCATTTTCTCATGTGCGTGTTGGCCATGTCTATGTCTTCCTCTGTGAGATTTCTGTTCATGTCTTTTGCCTATTTCATGATTGGATTGTTTGTTTCTTTGCTGGTGAGTTTAATAAGTTCTTTATAGATCTTGGAAACTAGCCCTTTATCTGATACATCATTTGCAAATATCTTCTCCCATTCTGTAGGTTGTCTTTTAGTTTTGTTGACTGTATCCTTTGCTGTGCAAAAGCTTCTTATCTTGATGAAGTCCCAATAGTTCATTTTTGCTTTTGTTTCTTTTGCCTTCGTGGATGTATCTTGCAAGAAGTTACTGTAGGCCGAATTCAAAAAGGGTGTTGCCTGTGTTCTCCTCTAGGATTTTGATGGAATCTTGTCTCACATTTAGATCTTTCATCCATTTTGAGTTTATCTTTGTGTATGGTGAAAGAGAGTGGTCTAGTTTCATTCTTCTGCATGTGGATGTCCAATTTTCCCGGCACCATTTATTGAAGTGACTGTCTTTCTTCCAATGGATAGTCTTTCCTCCTTTATCGAATATTAGTTGACCATAAAGTTCAGGGTCCACTTCTGGGTTCTCTATTCTGTTACACTGATTTATGTGTCTGTTTTTGTGCCAGTACCACACTGTCTTGATGACCACAGCTTTTCAAAATTCTTTTAATATAGTTGAGTTTAAGCATCTTCTCATAAATTTAACATGACTTGCACTTTTTTTCCTGTGGATTAACTATTAAAGACTTTATTTCATTTATTATTGATCTCTCCAATGCTGATTTTTGAGTCATTTATGTACTAAAGAAATGATCCCTTTTACTATTGTATATGCATTATTTTTCTGGCTTGTCATATTTTTATTTTTTTTTTTATTTTTTTTTTTTAAAGATTTATTTTTATTTATTTATGATAGACACAGAGAGAGAAAGAGAGAGACAGAGAGGGGCAGAGACACAGGCAGAGATAGAAGCAGGCTCCATGCAGGGAGCCCGATGTGGGACTCGATCCCGGGACTCCAGGATCGCGCCCTGGGCCAAAGGCAGGCGCGAAACCGCTGAGCCACCCAGGGATCCCCTGGCTTGTCATATTTTTAACTTCTTTTATATGATGTAAAATGCCTCAAAATTTATTTTGACATAGGAATTAAGTAGGGATTGAATTTTATTTGTTCCCCTAAAGTTTCGTTGCATAGTTTTTTTATAGTTGCATAGTTATCTTTTAACTTGAAATCCTGACTATATATTCCATTTATATTTGGTTCCAATCTATTCTGTTTTATTTTATTTTTTTAAATAGTTTTTAACATTTTTATTTATTTTTTAAAAAGATTTATTTATTTATTTATTTATTTATTTATTTACTTATTTATGATAGACATAGAGAGAGAGAGAGTGAGAGGCAGAGACACAGGAGGAGGGAGAAGCAGGCTCCATGCCAGGAGCCTGACTTGGGACTTGATCCCAGGACTCCAGGATCGTGCCCTGGGCCAAAGGCAGGCACTAAACCGCTGAGCCACCCAGGGATCCCCTATTCTGTTTTACTCACCTCTTTGTTCATAGCCCAATTGATATGCAGTACATTGTTTTGATACATAATACATTTTGATTTGTAATGGGACTAACATTACTCATTTCTATTCTTTTTCAGATTTATGCCTAGTCTTGCATATTTATGTTTCAAATTCAAATGTAAAAAAATAACTTAGCAAATAAGATAAATAATCTTAACATTAAAATAAGTTGAGTAAAATAAGTTTAACATGGTTTAGTTACAAAACAAAGTCAATTATTAGGTTCAAGAATTCAATTTAAGGAGATTAATCTAAGAAGAGTTTACTGCTTTCAAGTACTGAGAACCGTTATCCATGGACGGATCTTTTCATTCAACAACTCATCTTTCATAAGCTTGGGTATTGCTTCTATTTTCTGCCTGTGTGGCTCAACCCTTCCAGATATCTGTTGCTCTTCATCCATGACCCCTGAAATGCTGCTTGGCATTTTTGCAATAGAGAAACCATCTCTTTTATGAAGTGCAGTACTGAAATTTTTGCTGAGCACCCATGTGGCCATCTGCAAATCCCTGTAGTATGAAATCATCAGAAGGACAGGGATACAGCTTTGTCTTTCAGGTGGCATGTGCTAGAGGCTTTGTCCTTGCAACCACTCAGGTCCTCGTCACATTGTGGCTGCCTGTGTGTGGCTCCAATGTCATAGACCATTTGTGTGTGATGTAAATCCTTGGTTGAAAGCCATCTGCATGGACACTCATACCCTTGGTCTCTTTGTTGCTGTCAAATGTGCGTTCATCTGCCTGTGAACATTTTCCTCTTGATGGTCTCCTAGCTGGTCATCATGTCCTCCCTGAGGGCCTGTAGCTTGGAGTGGAGACCCAAAGCCATATCTGCCTGTGTTCTCATGTCACTGTAGTGGCCTTATATTGTGTCCTGAGTGTTTATATATTTGTATCCAATCACCTGCTTCTCCACTGATCAAGCCAAGAATCCATGGTAACTCTTTTGTTAAACATAAACCTGTGTACTCAGAAATTTGGAGGTAAAGAATGCGAAGATGAAGTTTTGAATTCTGCAAGGAGAGAGCATACTGAGGACTGCAGTTTGGGTTGGGATGGGTGCCCCAAGGCAGCCTGGAGTCCTCTCAGTGGAAGGGAGAGCCATGTTCCGAGGTGGAGAGTCAGCTCCGGGGGTGCCTTCCCTGGGCAGAGCCCTGATCCATCTGTGAAGCCAGATAAGGAAAAACTGGAGCAAAATCCCAAGGAGTTCCAGGACAGCAAAGCTCTGCAAAAAGACCTGGAACAATTTGCCAAGCCTCTGAAGCAGAAGTGGATCACTCTAGGATATACTCAGGCTGATATGGGGCTCACCCTGCAGATTCTCTTTGGAATGTGTTTCCCCAAACAGTCATCTGTCCCTTTGAAGCTCAACAGTGCAATTTCTCGAACACATGTAAGCTGTGGCTCCTGCTGCAGAAGTGTGGGTGGAAGCTGACAACAATGAAAATCTGCAGGGGAGGTAGGAACAAAGCAAGGATCCTTGTGCAGGCTGCAAAGAGGAAGTGAACAAGGATGGAGAACCGAGTGAGGTAACCTGGAGAACATGTTCCTGCAGGGCTGGAAAGCCCCTGTGCTTCTGATCAGGCCCGCAGCTTGGGCGTGTAAAGGATGTGGTCCAAGCTTATTTCTGTAATTAGTAGTGACTAATGGCAAGGAGAGGACTTTGAGGTTTCTGGGTCTTTTTTCTCAGGAGCACCAGTATCCTTCCCTCTGGCACCAGGGCCCCTTTCTGGTACCCCAGGCTATGGGGGCCCTCACTTTACTACTTTGGGCTCCTTGGTGCCTCTCTCTGAGGGTGAAGCCTTTTCCTCTGTGTCTGTCACCGCTCTGGGTTCTCTCTTGCATTCAAACTGAGGAGCCAGCCCTTCCCAGGGATGGGGGCAGAGGAAGGGGAAGAGCTAGGGAATGAGAACCTAGGGTTAGTACCAGGGCTTTAGGATTAAAGTTCTCCATTCACTGTAGAAAGGGTTTGGCACTACAACGGGTGTGGGGACAGAGTTTGGGGGGAACTGGTTGGAGGGAACGTAAAGTTCAAGGATGCTCTTGTTTTTAATCCTCACATCACTTATCACTTTGTTTTTAAATAAAGAAGCCTGGGACACAGTAAAAAAAAAAATACTTTAGGAAATACTAATCATGAAAAGTGTAGCTTCAATCTGTTACCATACAAAGTTACTATAATATTATTGAGTATATTCCCTAAGCTGTACTTTTCATTCTTGTGAGTTATTTATTTTATTCCCAGAACGTTGTACCTTTCAGCCCCTTCACCTATTTCGCCTATTCCTCTACTCCCTCCCCTGTGGCAGCTGCCAATTTGTTCTCTGTATTTATGAGTCTGGTTTTGTTCTTTGGTTGTTTTGGTTTCTTGATTAAATTCCACATGGAAGTGAAATCTTTTGTGACATCTTGAAGATATCCCTCACCATCCATGTAGATCCTTTAGTTTTTCTTGTACTCCATATTACTCACTTATAAATATGTACCACAATAAATGTATTCATTCCTGTTTATATTATTACTTTTTTATGACAAAGAATTTTACAATTGTATATTTGTGAATATGTGGAAGTATGAGTTCCTAAGAGAGTAATTGTTACATGTATTTGAGTCAATGTGCAGATAGTTAAATGTTGAATTTCATAGTTGTTGCCAAACCGTCATCCTTGACATTGTACTAACAGCTATCCTGCTGTCACATTCTATGAGAATACTTCTGTTCCTATACTCAACAACTATCTTATAAATACTCATGGCATAAGGCAATCTGAATAAATTGTAGTCTTTCTCATAGTATTGAGTTTGAGTATCTTTTCATATGCTTAGTATAATTTATATTTCTTTTTCTGTGAATTGTCTATTAACATCTTTTACCTGTTTCATGTAATTGTTGATCTTTTCCATTCTGATATTAGTGAGTCGATTATACTAAAGAAACAATCTCTTCTACTGTTGTATAAGTAATTGTTGGTTTTTTAGCTTGTGATGTGTTTTTAGTACTTGTATACTGTATAGAATGCTTTTGGCATGTAAACAACATTCTAATTAATTTAATATTAATTTAATATTAATTCTAATTAATTTAATATTAATGACTTGCTTACCAAGACTTCCCCACTTCATTCATATTGAAATATTCTTCACTGTTTTTTTATCATTTAATTTTAAAGCACTTTTGAGGTTGTGTATCTATTAAACTTTTGCTCCATCTGGAATTTATTTTGATATAGGCATTAAAAATATATGGATTTTTAGTTGGTTTTCTAAATTTCAAGGTTTTTTAAATAGTCGCAGAATTTTCTTCTTGCCATTGACTTGAAATTCTATTATCTTCTAAAGCTCCATACATACTTGGATCCCATTTAAGTTTCTGTTCTCTTTCATTAATTTCTATTCATGTGCCAGTTGATACACAATAAAATTGCTTTCATATATAAGATATTGTGATATGTGATGAAGCTAGCAGTCTCTCATTTCTGATCTTTTTCAGATTTATGCCTAGTCTTGCATATTTATGTTTCAAATTCAAACTTAAAATAATGAGTTTACATTGAGATAAGATAAGTTTAGCATTAAAATAAGTTGTCAGTTAAAATAAGTTTAAAATAACTTAGTTACAAACAAAAGTCAGTTATTACTTTAAAGAAGATTCAATTTAAGATTAAGAAGATTGATTTAAGATTCAATTTATTTAAGTTTACTGCTTTGAGTACTGGGACCTGTTATCCATAAGTGGATCTTCGATTCAACAAGTTATCTTTCATAAGCTTGGGTACTGCTTCTATTTCCTGCCTGTGTGTCTCAACCCTTCCAGATATCTGTTGCTCTTCATCCATGACCCCTGAAATGCTGCTTGGCATTTTTGCAGTAAGAAAAACCATCTTTTTCAAGAAGTGCATGACTGAAGTCTTTGCTGAGCACCCATGTGGCCATCTGCAAATCCCTGTAGTATGAAATCATCACAAGTGACAGGGATACAGCTTTGTCTTTCAGGTGGCATGTGCTAGAGGCTTTGTCCTTGCAACCACTCAGGTCCTCATCACATTGTGGCTGCCTGTGTGTGGCTCCAATGTCATAGACCACTTGAGTGTGATGTAAATCCTTGGTTGAAAGTCATCTGCATGGACACTCATACCCTTGGTCTCTTTGTTGCTGTCAAATGTGTGTTCATCTGCCTGTGAACATTTTCCTCTTGATGGTCTCCTAGCTGGTCATCATATGCTCCCTGAGGACCTGTAGGTTGTAAGACAGACACAAAGCCATGTTTACCTTTATCTCACATGTCACTGTGGTGGTTTTAGTATTGTGTCCTGAATATTTATATATTTGCATCCAAACACCATCTTCTCCACTGAGCAAGTTTTGGCTGTATCTTATACCATGGTAACTCTCCTGTTGAACTTAAACTTAAAACTTGCACATTCAGAAATTTGGAAGAGAAAAATGCCATGAGGAAGTACTGAGGTAAAAATGGTAACTTTGACAGATATCCACAACTTTATAAAGTTTTCTGCTAAATGGAAAAGAGAAAAGAATCTCTGGGGTACAGGGGCACATGAACACTATTTGTCCAATGTATGCTTATTTTGACATCTAGGTACTGTGAGGAACGGTCCAGGGAGGAAATTACTTATCACTGTAAAAATATCCCACTTAGATTTATGAATTTATTGTCCAATGGATAGTCAAAGTTCAATGTACTGTGAGAATTAGAGTTCTTATAAAATGCAGAGTGTCAGGACACAGCTCTGGTGATTAATTTACCAGTTTTCTTGTTGGATGACATATGTACTTTCTAAACTGGTGTCTGTAAAGCCAATGATAAATAGCCATTGCAGTTTATATTGAAATCATGTAATTATTAATGAATCAACTTAATTTTTAAATGTAGCTTTCAACTTGCAGTAAGATACAAATAACAAAAATTTCTACATGCGTAGTTCAGTGCTGCTGAGTCATTTCACATTGTCATGATGGTTAATTAAGTAAATTGATGTTTGTTATGCAAACACCAGTACCATCTATGTCCAGTGCCTTTTCATCTTCCAAACTGAAATATCACACTCATCAAACACTAATTCCATATTCCCTCTCTCTGCGCCTTAGACAACCACCATTCTGTTTTCTTTCAGTCTATGAATTTGGCTATTTTAAGTACCTGTGTCTGTGGAATCATAGAATGTTTGTCTTTTTGTGACTGTCTTACTTCACTTGGCATGGTGAATTGTAGGTTAATGTATGTTATAGCAGGTGTCAGAATTTCCTTCATTTTTAAGGGTAAATAAAAATCCGTTGTGTGCATATATCTCATTCTGTTCATACATTTATCTGTCAGTGCACACTTTGGCTACTTGTACTTTCTAGCTCTTGTGAATAATACTGCGATGAAAGTGGGTATGGGACTATCTGTTTGAGACCATGATTTCCATTATTTTATACACCCCAAAGTGGAATTGTGGATCATATAATAATGTTTTCCTTAATTTTTTAGGAAGTATAATAACATTTTTCCTAGCAGCTGTATAATTTTACATTCCCACCAGCAATGCACACTTGTTCCAATTTCTCCAGCGTCTTGTATGTGTTATTTATTGCATTTTATGGTCATAGCTTGGATATGAAGTAGTATTGCATCATGGTTTTCAAATGCATTTCTCTAATAATTAGTGACATTGAGCATCTTTTCATGGGCTTACAGGGCATTCACATATCTTCTTTGGAGAAATATTTATTGAAGTTCTTTGCTCATTTTTAATCAAGATGGTATTTTGTGTGTGTGTTTTTGAGATGTAAAAGTTCTTCCTATAATCTGGATTTAAACACTTTATCAAATGTATCAGTTGCAGATATTTTGTCTCATTTGTAGGAAGCCTTTTCTCTCTGTCAATAGTGTCTTTTGATGTTCAAAGTACATAAGTTGATAAAGTATAACTTATGTCTTTTTCTTGCCTGTGATTTTGGTGTCATACCAAACTCATTGCCAAATCCAAAGTTATGAATTTTTCTCCTAATATTTTCAGAGTTCTAGTCAGTAGTTTAGGTCTTTGGTCCATTTTGAGTCTATTTTTATATATGATGTATGTTAAGGGTTCAGTTTCAGTACTTTGTAGATATTCGGTTTCACAGTGTCATATTTTTTTTGAACACGCTGGTCTGGTCTATTAATGTTCTTGTTATTCACTGAAAATCATTTGGACACCTATGTAAAGGTTTATTTTTAGGCTCTGTATTCTGCGCCATTGCTATGGCTGTCATTATGACAATATCACACTGTTTTGATCACCATAGTTTTGTAGTAAGTTTTAGAACCTAGATATAGTCCAACTATTTGTTTTTTTCCCCAAGGTTATTTTGGATACTTGGAATGACTTGAGTTTTGACCTGAATTTTAGGATGAATTTTTCTTTTTCTGCAAAAACAATTTTTTAAAGATTTTTTATAGGGATTGCATTGAATCTTTAGATCATGTTAAGTAGTATTGACATCTTAATAACATGACCCATATCAATTCATTACAGTCTTTCCATTTATTTGTGTCTTTTAGAATATCTCTTACCAACAGTGTGTAGTTTTAAAATATAGGAGACATTTGCCTCCTCTTTAAGTTTATTGCTAAGTGTTCTTTTCCTTTTGATGCTGTTGTAAAAGGAATAGTTTTTTTAAACCTCTCTGGGTTATAACTGGTAACACAGAAATTCAATGTGTTTTCTTTAAGAAAAAACAACCCTCTTGGGGTTGTGGTGCCTGGGTGGCTCAGTCAGTTAAGCATCTGATTCTTGATTTCCGCTCAGGTCACGATCTCAAGGGTAGTGAGTCGAGCCCCACATTGGGCTCCATGTTGAGCATAGAGCCTGCTTAAGGTTCTCTCTCTTTCCCTCTCCACTTGCCATTCCACAGATCACCACTTTCTCTCTCTCTCTCTCTCTCTCTCTCTCAAACTCCCTCCTCACCACCCAAAACAAGAAAATAAAAACCAAAAACTTATCAGGGAGCTAATATGGGGGAGCATTATGGGGAGCATATGCTTGCCTGATGCCTTGAAAACAACTTGATAAATATCAAATTATCTGGACACCAAGGAAATTGTTCTGAGTACTGAGAGAAAAATGCAGAACCAGGAGGAGAAAAGAGGCCACATCATGGAAAGTATGTGATGTGATCTGGGGGAGAAAAGAATGGTCAGTCCAGTAGAAGGGAGGGAGCCCTGATCAGGGAGGGAGGAGAGAAAGAGAGAACAGAGCACAAGGCTTTGCATACTTTCCCCAAACCACTATTAGGAAATATGAGGAGGGCTGATTATTGTAAGTTTTTACAAGCAGTGAGAGAGCCCAAGAGTGTCATTGAGCTGCCCAGTTCATTAGCAAAGGAGCAAAGACTCCTGCTAACCGATGCTGGCTTTTTGCTGTGCTTTGCCATAAACTCCAAGGGCTTGTGCATTCATGCAACTGCCCTTCTGGGACAAATTGGCACCAGCCATAGTGTGGCGAGACCCTCCCTCAGATGATCACCACAACTCTGCCATGCCAGGTTCCTAACATTTGGAGTTTTGAAATCAAGCTAGAATGTCTGAGATAAAACACAGGAGCACTCTGCTGCTGGGTGGGCAGATAATTCTGATGTAGGGTAAAGGCCTGGGCCTGAGGGAAGCCTGGGACAAATGAGGGGAGATTTTTCTTTATGTGAGGGCTTCCTGAACAGTGGTGGGTGCAAATTCCCCTCTCGAGGGACAAGAGAGCCAGTTGATGCCATTTTTACCCACACCCATCAACACAGTACTCACAGTGGACACTTGCACTGCTTACGCCAAGCCCCATCCCCCTGTACTCTGCAGGTGCTTTTTTCCCCCCTGGGCAAGTGTGTCTGAGAGTCAGCATCAGTGTCCCACCAAAGACCAGCACAAACCCCTGCATGCACCAAATCTAATGACCATAGAGTGCTGCAAAGCTCCAGCTCTAGGGGATAAAGGATCTAGCCTCTTTTAATAGGCAGACCAAAACACACCTAGCCAAACTCAACACATGGTAGACAAGGTCCAAACATTCCCCAGTGGACGCAAGGACATACTCTGCAAATGACTCACCTGAGGGAAAGAGAAGCCAGAACACAATAGCACAGTGCAGACAGACTACACCAGAAACACTTCCTGACGTGCCCGCCTCTTGACAGTATATGACCTCTTCCTCAGATAACCATTTCTCTCAGGAGCAGGAAACATAACAGGCCTTTCTAGCACACAAAAGACAGAGACCTAGATGAAATGTCAAGATGGAGGAATCCATAGAAAGAATAAGAAGAGTCATGGGAAGGGATCCAATCAAAACAGATATAAGTAATATGCCTGAACTAGATTTTAAAAGAGTAATCATAAGGCTACTACTTGGGCTTGAGAAAAGCATAGGAGTCACTAGAGACACCAATATCTCTTATTTCAGGGATAAAAGACCTAAAAACTAAAAGTTAGGCTGAAATAAAACATGGGACAACCAAGATGGAAAACCGGCTGGATGTAATGACCGTAAGAATGAGGAAGCAGAGAAAGGAATCGGTGATATAGAAGACTAAATTATGGAAAATAATGAAGCTGAAAAGAAAAGGGAAAGAAAATTATTGGATTATGAATGTGGATTTAGGAAACTCAGTGGCTTCCTAAAGCATAATAACATTCATTTCATAGGAGCCTCAGAAGAAAAAGAGGGAGAACAAGGGGAAGAAGGTTTATTTGAGCACAACATAGCTGGTAATGTACCTATCCTAGGGAAGAAAGAGACACCGCATCCAGACAGCATAGTGAACTCCTGTTAACATCAACAAAAGCAGGCCAACACCAAGACATATTGCAGTCAAATTTGCAAAATATTGAAAGACTCCTGAAAACAGCAAGGGAAAAGATATCCCTAAACTACAAGGGATGACTGATCAGGTTCACATCACGTCTGTCCACAGAAACTTGGCAAGCTGGAAGAGAGTGGCATGATATATTCTATATACCAAATGGGAAAAATATAGGGCCAAGAATACTTTATCCAACAAGGATGTCATTCATAATAGAAGGAGACATAGTTTCCCAGACAAAAACTAAGGCAGTTTGTTACCACTAAATCAGATCTGTAAGAAATATTAAGTGGGAAAGAGAGATGGAAAGTGACAAAGACTAGAAAGAACCAGAGCAAATCTTCATAAATACCAACTTTACAGGTAATACAGTGGCATTCAATATATATCTATCATAATCATTCTAAATGTAAATGGAATAAGTGCTCCAATCAAAAGACATAGGGCACCAGGATGGATTAAAAAAACAAGACCTATAAAAACAAAACAAAACAGGACCTATCTATATGCTTCCTGCAAGAGACTCATTTTTGTCATTTTATTTTACTTTAAATTTTTTTAATTTAAATCAATTTTGTTAACATATAATGTATTATTAGCTTCAGGGGTAGAATTTAGTGACTCATCAGTTGTGTATAACAACCAGCACTCATTACTTAAAGTGCCCTCCTTAATGCCCATCCCCCACTTACCCCATCCCCCCACCTACCTCCCCTCCAACCCCCACTTAGTTTCCTATAGTTAAGAGTCTCTTATGGTTTTCCTCCCTCTGCTTTTATCCTATTTTATTTTTCCTTCTCTTATCCTGTGTACATTTCTTTTGTTTCTTAAATTCTACGTATGAGTGAAATCATGTGGTATTTGTTTTTCTCTGATTGACATATTTTCCTTAGCATACTTGCCTCTAGATCCATCCTTATTACTGCAAATAGCAACGTTTCATTCTTTTTGATGGCTGAGTAATATTCCATTATATATATAATGGAATATATATATATATATATATATATATATATATATCATGCATATATATAAAACTCACATCTTCTTTATCCATTCATCTGTTAATGGACATCTGTTCCCTTTCCATATTTTGGCTATTGTGGACCTTGCTTATATAAACATGGGAGGGGGGCATTAACGCTTCAAATGACTCTGTATTCTTTGGAGAAATACCTAGTATTACAAGTACAATTGCTGAGTCATAGGGTAGTTGTATCTTTAACTTTTTGAAGAACCTTCATACTGTTTTCCAGATTGGCTGCACCATTTTGCATTCCCACCAACAGTGTAAGAGAGTTATCTTTCTCTGCATCCTTAGCAACATCTGTTGTTTCATGAGTTGTTAATTTTAGCCATTTTGACCAGTGTGAGATGATGTTTTATTGTGGTTTCAATTTGGATTTCCCTGATGCTGAGTGATGTTGAGCATATTTTTTATAGGTCTGTTAACCATTTGTTTGTCTTTTTTGGAGAGATGTCTATTTGTCTTCTGCCCACTTTGTGACTGAATTTTTTTGTTTTTTAGGTGTTCAATTTGATGAGTCCTTTGTAGATTTTGGAACTAGTCCTTTATCTGATATATCACTTGTGAATGTCATCTCCCATTCCATATAGTGTCTTTCAGTTTTTTTTTATTGTTTTCTTCACCTGCAGAAGCTTTCAATTTTGATGAACTCCCAATATTTTGTTGTTGTTGTTGTTGTGAGGCAATTTTTTTTTTGCTTTTATTTCCCTTGCTGTGTCTAACAAGGAGTTGCTGCAGCCAATGTCAAAGAGGTTGCTGCCTGTGATGTCCTCTAGGATTTTTTTTTAAAGATTTTATTTATTTATTTCTGAGAATACACAGAGAGGAGAGAGAGAAGCAGAGACACAGGCAGAGGGAGAAGCAGGCGCCATGCAAGGAGCCTGACATGGGACTTGATCCGGGTCTCCAGGATCAGGCCCTGGGCCGAAGGCGGTGCTAAACCACTTAGCCACCAGGGCTGCCCTGTCCTCTAGGATTTGATAGATTCCTTCTCACATTTAAGTCTTTCACCCGTTTTGAATTTATTTTTGGGTATGGTGTGAGAAAGTGGTTCAGTTTCATTCTTTTGTATGTGGCCCAATTTCCCCAACACCATTTATTGAAAAGACTGTCTTTCCTCCCTTGGATATTCTTCCTGCTTTGTTGAAGATTGACCATAGAATTGAGAGTCTATTTCTTCTTTCTCCCTGAAGGATTTCAGCACTGATGGGCAGGATGAATATGGCTGTGCCCTCTCTCTTGCTCCAGAGCTGAAAATTCCTGCCCCCAATTCCAGTGAGCCTTCACAGAGAATCGATTAGTCACTCTTTTATCCCAGTTTCTGTCAGAACTCTGTGTTCACCTGGCCTGTGACTGAGTGTTTTTATCTCAGGCACGTAAGGGAGTTTCAAACTTCAAAGGCTATGGACCTCCGCGGCATGGACCTGCGCTGTTCCTTCTGGGGTGCGGGGGTGTCTGACCATGCTTCAGTCTTTTGTAGGAAAGTGATCACATGATCTCAGAGAAGTTGTAGCTTATTACAACACAGAGCAGAAAGCGGAAACCTACACTCACTGTTCCATGCCAGCCTCCTCACTCCTATGCCTGGGAATTCTACCACACGCAGGCACCAACCATTCTTCTTGCAACCATGGGGTTCCTCAGACCATGCTGTCACACCTGGGATTCTTCCCCAGTTCACCACTTAGGCACCTTGAGTCCTGGCACATTCCTCACTGTAGCCCACTTCTAAAAGGTTCAGTTTGCACTCCACTTGTCATAATATTTCGCAGTAGCCCCCTTAAGCAAGTTCCCCCCGCACCACAGCCTCAGCTATCACGTGGGATTGAAGGATCAATTCTCTATACCTGTACTTTCCAAGCAGTGGTCCCTTTTCTACTTGTAGACTTACAACATTTGTTTTCCTAGATCTCTGATTGATTTCTTGGGTGTTCAGAAAGATTTGATAACTATCTAGTTGAATTCGAGGGATGAGAAAAACTTAGGGTCCCTCTACTCCTCCACCATCTTAACCCCTTGAGAGACTTATTTTAGACCTAAAGACACCTGCAGATTGAATGTGAGGGGCTGAGAACCATCTCGTGTGCTAATGGACATCAGTAGAAGGCTGGAGTAGTCATACTTATACCAGATAAACTAGATTTTAAGCTTCAGACTGTAATAATAGATGAAGAAGGGGACTATATCATAATAAAGTGGCCTGGGGTACCTGAGTGGCTCAGTTGGTTAAGCATCAGACTCTTGATTTCTGCTCAGGTCTTGACTTTGGGTTATGAGTGCAAGTTTCTCATTGTGAAAAATTAATGAGAAAATAAAGAAACTCATTGATAACAATATAGTAATAATAGGGGACTTTAACACCCACCTTACAGCAGTGGACAGATCATGTAAGCAGAAAACCAAGAAGGTAACAAAGGCTTTGAATGACACATTGGACCACATGGACTTAAGGAATATGTTCAGAACATTTCATCCTAAAGCAGCAGAATACACATTCTTTTTGAGTATACATGGGACATCCTGTAGAATAGATCACATATTAGGTTGCAAATCAGGCCTGAACAGCTACAAAAACATTGAGATCATACCATGCCTATTTTCTGACCACAGTGCTATGAAACTTGAAGTCAACCACAAGGAAAAATTTGGAAAGTACAGTAATGCACGAAGATTAAAGAACATCCTACTGAAAATGAATAGGTTAACTAGAAATTTAAGGAATACATGGAAGCAAATCAAAATGAAGACATAGCCATCCAAAATCTTTGGGATGCAGCAAAAGCAGTCAGGAGAGTGAAGTATATAGCAAAACAGGCCTTACTCAAAAGTAAGAAAAATCTCAAATATGCAACCTTAGCTTGCACCTAAAGGAAGTAGAAAAGAAACAGCAAATAAAGCCTCAAGCCAGCAGAAGAAGGGAAATAAGAAAGATTAGAGTAGAAATAAATTATATATAAACAAAAAAAAAACAGCCCCCTCCCCAAGCCCCAGTAGAACAGACCAATGATATTAGGAGCTGGTTCTTTGAAAAAATTAATAAAATTGATAAATACGTTGCTAACTTATCAAAAAGAAGAGAAAGAACCAAAATGAATAAAATCATGAGTGAAAGAGGATATATCACAACCAACACCACAGAAGTATAACCAAGCATAAAAGAATATTAGGGAAAATTATATGCCACCAAATTTGGCAATCTGGAAGAAATGGAAAAATTCTTAGAAACATATAAACCACCAAAACTGAAACAGGAAGAAATAGAAAATTTGAACAGACCCATAGCCAGCAAAGAAGTTTAAGCAGAAATCAAAAATCTCCCCAAAAGTAAGAGTCCAGGACCAGATGGTTCCAAGGGGAATTCTATGAATCATTTATTTTTTATTTTTTTTATTTTTTAATTTATTTTTTATTGGTGTTCAATTTACTAACATACAGAATAACACCCAGTGCCCGTCCCTGTTCTTCTCAAAATCTTCCAAAAAATAGAAATGGAAGGAAAACTTCCTAACTCATTCTATAAGGCCAGCATTACCTTGACTCCACAACCAGACAAAGACCCCGCTAAAAAGGAAGAATTACAGATCAATATCCCTGAAACATGGATACAAAAATTCTAATAAGATACAAGGAAAACAAATCAAACTGTACATTAAACGAATTTTTCACCACAACAAGTTTATTCCTGGGCTATAAAGTTAGTTTGGTATTTGGAAATCAAACAACATTACCTACCTCATTAATAAAATAAAGGACAAGAGATATATGATCTTCTAAATAGATGCAGAAAAAGCTTTTGACAAAATAAAGAATTCACTCTTGATAAAAACCCTCACGAGGGTAGAGATAGAAGAAACATGCCTCAACATCAAAAAGGGCATATAGGAAAGACCCACAGGTAAAATAATGCTCAATATGGAAAAACTGAGAGTTTTTCTTCCATGGTCAGGAACAAGACATGGATTTCCACTCTCACTATTCTTATTTAACATAGTACTTGTAACCCTAGCCTCAGGAATCAGACAACAAAAAGAAATAAAAGGAATCCATATCAGCAAGAAGGAGTCAAACTCTCTATTCATAGATGATATGATACTCTCTGTAGAAAACCCTAAAGACTATATGTTGGCAAATCGAACTTAAAAATAAAAAAATACATATAAATAACCCACCCCCCCAAAAAAAAGTACATCAAAAAATTGCTAGTACTGATGCACACATTCAACAAAGTTACAGGATAAACAAAATGAACATATAGAAATCTCTTGTATTTCTACATATCAATGATGAAGCAGGAGAAAGAGAAATAAAGGAATTGATCCTGTTTCCAATTGCACCGTAATCCATAGGATACCTAGGGACAAACCTAACAATGAGGTAAAAGATCTCTACTCTGAAAAATATGGAACACTTATGAATGAAACTGAAGATGACACAATAAAATGGAAAAACATTCCATGCTCATGGATTAGAAGGATAAATATTGTTAAAATGACTGTTCTACCCAAAGCAAGCTACACACTCAATGCAATCACTATCAAAATACCACCAGCATTTTTCATAGAGCTGGAATAAACAATCCTACGATTTGTATGGAACTACAAAAGATCCCAAAATGGCCAAAGTAATGTTTAAAAGAAAACCAAAGTGGAAGCATCACAATTCCGGACCTTAAGGTATATTGTAAAGCTGCAATCATCAAGGTAGTATAATACTGGCACAAAAAAGACATCTTGATCAATGACACAGAAGAGACAACCCAGAAATGGACCCTTTACTATATGGTCAATTAATCTTCAACAAAGCAGGAAAGAATATGTAATGGAAAAGAGATAGTCTCTTCAACAAATGATATTGGGAAATCTGGACAGCCACGTGCAGAGGAATGAAACTGGACAATTTTCTTACACCATACACAAAAATAAATTCAAAATGAATGACAGACCTAAATGTGAGACAGGCATCTATCAAATCCTAAAGAAGAACACAGACAGCAACCTCTTCGACATTGCTGCAACAACTTCTTGTTAGACACATCTCCAAAGGCAAGGGAAATAAAAGCAAAATGAAACAAAACCATTGGGACTTCATCAAGATAAAAAGTTTCTGCAAGTGAAGGAAACAGTCAACAAATATAAAAGACAATCCCTGGAATGGAAAAGATATTTGTAATTCACATATCTGATATTGGGTTAGTATTCAAAATCCATAAAGGACTTATCAAATTGAGCACCCCCAAAATAAATAATCCAATTAAGAAATGGGGAGAAGACATCCAGATGTCTAATAGATACATGAAAAGATGTTTGACATCATTCATCATTAGGAAAATACAAATCAAAACCAGGATGAAAAATCATCTCTTATCTGTCAGGATGACTAAAAGGAACAACACAAGAAACATCAGGTGTTGGAGAGGATGTGGAGAAAGCGTAACCCTCTTACACTGTCGGTGGAAATGCAAACTCGTGCAGCCACTCTGGATAGCAGTATGGAGGTTCCTCAGAAACTTAAAAAGTGAACTAATCTATGTCCCAGCAAATGCACTACTAGGTATTTACCAAAGGATACAAAAATACCGATTCAAAGAGGCACTTGCACCCTGATGTTGATAGCAACATTATCAACAATAGCCAAATTATGGAAAGAGCCCAAATGCCCATTGACTGACATATGGATAAAGAAGAGGTGGTGTGTGTATGTATAAACACACACACACACACACACACACACACACACACACACAGGAATATTACTCAGCCATCAGAAAGAATGAAATCTTGCCTTTTGCAACGATGTTAATGGAGCTATCCTGCATTTTGCTAAGTGAAATAAGTCAGCTTGAGGAATAACAATACCATATGATTTCACTCATATGTGAAATTTAAGAAACAAAACAGATGAACATAGGAGAAGGGAAGGAAAAACAAAATAGGATAAAAACAGAGGGAGGAAATCCATAAGATAATCTTATAGAGGGATCCCTGGGTGGCGCAGCGGTTTGGCGCCTGCCTTTGGCCCAGGGTGTGATCCTGGAGACCCGGGATCGAATCCCACGTCGGGCTCCCGGCAGGGAGCCTGCTTCTCCCTCTGCCTGTGTCTCTGCCTCTCTCTCTCTCTCTCTGTGACTATCATAAATAAATAAAAATTAAAAAAAAATCTTAGAACAAACTGAGGGCTGCTGGAGGAGAGGTGCGGGGAAGAAGGGTTAGATGGCTGACAGGCATTAAGGGGGGCACTTGTGATGAGCACTGGATGTTGTGTGTAAGCGATGAATCATTAAATTCTATTCCTGCAACAAACATTATACTATATGTTAACTGACTAGAATTTATTTATTTTTTTAACTGATGGGAATTTAAATAAAAACCTACAACTAACTAACTAACTAAATAAATAGAAGAAAAACAAAACAAAACAGAAACTTCAATTTACATAAAGAAACACAGTTCACCTACCTGCACCCCAATGTTTATAGCAGCAATGTCCACAATAGCCAAGCTGTGGAAGGAGCCCTGATGTCCTTTGATAGATGAATGGATAAGGAAGATGTGGTATGTATATATACAATGGACTATTAGCCATCAGAAATGACAAATACCCACCATTTGCTTTGACGTGAATGGAACTGGAGGGTATTATGCTGAGTGAAGTAAGTCAATTGGAGAAGGACAATCATCATATGGTTTCATTCATATAGGGAATATAAGCAATAGTGAAAGAGATTATAAGGGAAAGGAAGGGAACTGAGTGGGAAAAATTAGACAGGGAGACAAACCATGAGAGACTCCTAACTGGGAAATGAACAAAGGGTTGCGGAAGGGGGGATGGGCAGGGGGTTGGGGTAACTGGGTGATGGGCACTGAGGAGGGCATTTGAAGGGATGAACAGTCAGTTGGTGTTATACTATATGTTGGCAAATAGAACTTCAATAAATGGAAATGGAAAAATAATGTATAAATAATATAGAAATTCTATATTCATATGTTTTTTCCATATATTGATAAGAAACTTACATGTACTTTTGTTTATAATGTCTCAAAGCCAAAAGCTGCATGCTAATTAAAGATAGAGATAAAAAGGATAGGATAAGCATCAAAAAAAAAAAAAAAGAAAGAAAGAAAAGAAAAGAAATACAGTCCACTGAAGAAGGGTCAAAGTAAGGTAAAATAACATATCTTATTTATCTTAAAAAAATAAATTTAAACTTCCAAAGAAGTTGCAAAAATACTAAAGAATTCTCACATACCTTTTGCCAATAGCACAAGAAATTAGATGCTCTGTAAACATACGGAAATGTAAAGTAAAAATCACTTAAAGAATGAAAAAAAAATCTTCTCAACAAACTGGATACAGAAGGAATTGACTTCAACATATAAAGGCCAGATTTAATATGGGTAATACGACATTCAAGAGGGAAAGGTTGAAAACTTTCCCACTCTTATCAGGAATAAGATGAGAGTGCCTACATTCACCATTCCATTTTACAATAGCAGTGTAATAAAAATCGTGGGGAAATTTTTAGCATTTTTCTGCATGTAGGTCATACCATCATTGGAGTGAGAACAAATTACTTAGCATCTTTATTTAATTTTACTGCCTTTAACAATGTTCCTGATGGTAGCCACCTTCTATCCTTTGGATCTCAGCCTAAGCTTCACCTTTGAAGAAAGGTCTTCTCCATAGTAGAATTCTCCCTAAGTACCTTGTTTGTTATAATATTAACTCTGATGAAGACTATAATTAGTTTAGTAAGTTGTCCCCTTATTTGCTGTCTGACTCTTTTATGAGTATACCAGGCCCATGCTGGAAGGACCTTTTGCATAAATTTCCCCCCTATTTCACTAATTGCTATGTTCTCCCTCATAGAATGGTTCCTGGCGCTAAACAGGACCTTCAAGTTAAATAAATTAATAATTTAATAGTTACTATGTCTAAATCTGTAAGTAAATAAAATATCTAACCACACTTAAATTGTCTATTAAATAAAAGGAAATAAAACTTACTATGACAAGTGGGGAAATATATGATAAATTAATCTTCCCTTACACAAAATGACTGGGCTGAAATTTTGTTCCTGACTGGAATTAGTCTTATCATGGTTCTAATGCTATATACTTTGTTTGTGTTACATCTTTTTGGCTCAAACTATGTGATTTGACCTAATCCTGTATCCAGATATTTTCAGAGTTTTTGTTGAAAGTCCCAGTGAATTTAATTAAGCAAGAATCAGTCTTGGACACTTTCCAATTTTAGGACTTAATGAGGAATGTGGTTAGAAGGGATAAAATGTCCAGTGATCTTTGCTCGAATTGGGAAGAAGATTCTATGCTCCTAACAACTGATACATATTTTTTAGGAGGTTTCAGTTAGGTTTAAAGCATTACCGATAAAAGCACAAGAATATCTCTTGAATTATCAAGTCAGCTTATCTGAGCAAACTAACAGGACAGAATGAGGACAACTGAACAGTTGAATGATATTTTTCGTTTTATAAATTAGTGGGAATGAAGTTATTTGAAAAAAATCTCCCCCTGCAAATGGCTAGTTGCTCTCTTCTTATGTAAGATGAGATTTATTTGTCTTTTTAATAAATTATCCTAATGTGATACCTTTTTCTTTTTCTGTGTGGAAACTGGAATTCCTAGGAAGTAATCTACAGTGCAAGTTAAAGCAACTGACTAAATAACCAGAAGACTCCCTGGATAAAATGAATAGACAGTTGAAGGAAATAAATATATTGTCAAGGAATGTATCTTTTTACCCTCTCTTGTCAGATTGGATGACAGAAGGATTCAGGTCCTGATGAGTGAGTAAAAAGTGTCCCTTCAAATTGTGGATATGCGACACATATAAGACTAACAAAAAATAATGGAAACCAAGCTTTGCAATTGTGTGAGTAGCTTTATTATGTAAAAGTTAGACCACTTTGAGATAAACCAAACTTGGATTCCAATTCTAGTTTTATCATTTAAAAATGGGTGACATTGGAAAATTAATTACATGATCTGAGCCACACTTTCTTGAACTATGAAACGGGGATTACAGTTTCTTTTACTGTTAGGTGAAATGTGATTCATTAAGTTGTGAGTGTGTGATTGGAATCCACTGTAGTTGTGAGCAGTGGAGTGATAGATCAGAATCAGATTTAGAAAGGATCATTTGTCTGCTTCAGGTAACAAATTGATGGAAGCCAGAATGAAAGGGGAGGGGGTGGGAGGGGGTTAGTGCAGTGGGGAAGAATAAGTGATGGGGGGGGGGAGGCAAATGATCCAGTTTGTGATATATTTTAAAGGAGGTTAATAGAATTTGTTAAAGGCATCAATATGCCATATGAAAGCAAGAAAGCCATGCAGGATACTGTGGTATTTCTTATGTGAGCAATGATGTGGAAAGTGGTACCATTTAGTGAGGTAGGAAACACCTATGATTTTCTGAGGAAAATAAAAAATTCAGTTTCAGAAGTACTGAATTGAATTCTAATTGGAGATGTCCACAGTTGGAGATGCTGTATATATGAAGTTTAAAAATTAACAGAGAGATACAATGCTGGAGTGCTTTCCCATTTATTGGCCAAGTAAAGGGGTCATAACCAACCAAAGACCAGAAGAAAGAGGTCTCCAGGAGGGGACAGACAATCCAGGACAGTGGCCTTCCATTCCTAGATTGATCTACTCACTTTAAATATGTCAGTTACCTTAAATGGTTCTCAAGTATTTCACTTTTGTGACTTTATAAACTGTGCACCTTTATTTGGAATTCCCTTGCCTTCTTTTCTTGTCCTTACTCTTTTCCTTTGAAACTTAGCTAAAGCATTGCTTCCTTTGGGAAGTCTTCTTTGAGTTATCTTTGGTTAATATATTCCTACCCCTGTTCTTTGCATTGTGTGACTGTTTTTATAATGGCAGTTATTTCATTGATGATTATTATGTATGATATCAATGAGTATAGGAAACTATGACTTATTTAACTTTGAAATCATAATGTCCATTACACATGTGACATAAACAGGTACTCCTTCCACAGCCTTATTATTATTTTTTTAGATTTTATATTTATTTGAGAGAGACTGAGAGAGAGAGATAATAGAAGAGGAAGAAGCAGACTCACTGCTGAGCAGAGATCCCAATGTGGAGCTTGATTCCACAAGATCCACAAGATCATGACCTGAGCTGAAGGGAGAGAGTTAACTGACTGAGCCCCAAGAACCCCATCTTCCACATTCTTTTCATTAAATGAGTCAATAGAAGAGTGATCTAATAATGCATTTAATGGTTTTCCCTCTCCTTTTGTAGATCACCTGCTTCTAATATGAGAAGTCAGCTCCTATGCAGAAGATGGAACTAAGAAACAATGTAACTTACTTTGTCCTCTTGGGCCTCACACAGAATCCAAAGGAACAGAAGGTCCTTTTTGTTATATTCTTGCTCTTCTATATTTTGACTGTGGTGGGCAACTTGCTCATTTTGGTGACTATATCTCTCAGTAAGACCCTGGGCTCACCTATGTACTTGTTTCTTGCTAACTTATCATTTATGGATGTCATTTATTCATCTTCTATATCCCCTAGATTGATTTCAGACTTATTCTTTGCGAAAAATACCATATCGTTCCATTCTTGTATGATTCAGCTCTTTACAGAGCACCTTTTTGGTGGAACAGAAATATTTCTTCTGCTGGTGATGGCCTATGACCGCTATGTGGCCATCTGTAAGCCCTTGCATTATTTGGTTATCATGAAGCAATGGGTGTGTGTTGTGCTGCTGGTGGTATCCTGGGTTGGAGGTTTTCTGCACTCAGTAATTCAACTTAGCACTATTCATGGGCTCCCATTCTGTGGGCCCAATGTCATCGATCATTTTTTCTGTGACATGTACCCTTTACTGAAACTGGTCTGTACTGACACATATGTTATTGGGTTGTTAGTTGTAGCCAATGGAGGGATGATCTGCACTATTGTGTTTTCATTCTTGCTCATCTCTTATGGTATCATCTTGCACTCTCTAAAGAACCTTAGTCCAGAGGGGAAGCGGAAAGCCCTCCAGACGTGTGGCTCCCACATCACTGTGGTGGTCTTTTTCTTCGTTCCATGTATTTTCATGTATGCAAGACCTGCTAAGACATTCCCCATTGACAAATCCCTGAGTGTGTTTTATACAGTCATAACCCCAATGCTGAACCCGTTGATCTACACTTTGAGAAATTCTGAGATGACAAATGCTATGAAGAAGCTATGGAGAAGAAATACTATATCTTTCAGTAGATAAGTGTATTATTTACCATGAAGAGAGTTATTTTATATTGGATTCCATTTTCTAAGAATGTAGAAATCTTTAAAAAATGAATCTGACTCTTTTTGTGTCAAGAATTTAAGTTAATTAAAGAATAAACAAGATGATTATGGTATAATAACATTTTCCCTTTCTCATAGAATGTGAAGTTTATAGTGTCTTATAGATCACTTCATTTAGAACGAGCACTGCGTATCATATGCAACTAAGGAATCACTAAATTTTATCTCTGAAACTAATAATACAGTGTATATTAACTAAATTGAATTTAAATAAGGAATTTAAAGGAAGAAAACAATTTTTATCTATTTTATGTATTTATTTTAAAACATTCTTTAATATTTATTGTGCATAATTCGTTTTTTATATTATATTAATTTATAAGATATAGATCTGTTTATGTATGTGTGCATTTCCTTTTTTATAAAAAAGGAAGGTTTTATTATTTATTTATTTATTTATTTATTTATTTATTTATTTATTCATTTTTATTTTTGGTATATTTTTTATTGAAGTTTGATTTGCCAACACATAGTATAACACCCAATGCATCAAGTGCCCCCCTCAGTGCCCAACACCCAGTCACCCCATCCTCCCACCCACCTCCCCTTCCACTACCCCTTGTGTTAATTTCCCAGAGTTAGGAGTCTCTCATGTTTTGTCACCCTCCCTGATTTTTCCCATTCATTTTTCTCTCCTTTCCCCTATAATCCCTTTCACTACTTTTTATATTCCCCGTATGAGTGAAACCATATAATGATTGTTTTCTAGCTCTTTTAGGTTAAGGTTAGATTGTGTATTTGAGACTTTTCTTACTTCTTGAGGAAGGCCTGTATTGCTATAAGCATCCTCTTAGGATCACTTTTGCTGCATCCCAAATGTTTTGAACTGTTGTGTTTTCAGTTTCAGTTGTTCCCATGAATTTTAAAAATTCTTCTTTAATTTCCTGGTTGACTCATTCCTTCTTTAGTAGGGTATTTTTTAACCTCAATGTATTTGTGGTCCTTCCAAATTTCTTCTTGTGGTTGACTTCAAGTTTCATAGCATTGTCTTCTTAAAATATGCATGGTATAATCTCAGTCTTTTTGTACTGGTTGAGAACTGATTTGTGGCCCAGTATGGGATCTATTCTGGACAATGTTTCATATGCACTCAAAAAGAATGTATATTCTGCTGCTTTAGGATGGAACACTCTCAACATATCTGTGAAGTCCATCTGGTCCAGTGTGTCATTCAAAGCCCTTGTTTCCTTGATCTTCTGCTTAGATGACATGTCCTTTGCATTAATGGGGTGTTAAAGTCCCCTCTTACTATTATTAATTAGTTTCTTTAATTTTTAATTAATTGGTTTATATATTTGGCTGCTCCCAAGTTGGGGGCATAAATATTTACAATTGTTACATATTCTGGTTGAATAGACCCTTTTATTATGATATAATGTCCTTCTTCATCTCTTCTTAGAGTTTTTGGTTTAAAATCTATTTTGTCTGATATAAATATGGCTACTCTAGCTTTCTTTTGATGTCCATTATCATGATGAATGGTTCTCCACCCCTCACTTTGAATCTGGAGATGTCTTTGGGTCTAAGATTAATCTCTTGTAAATGACATATAGATGAGTCTTTTAAAAAAAAAATCCATTCAAATACCCTATGCCTTTTGATTGGAGCATTTAGTCCACTTACATTAAGAGTAATTGCTGAGGGGATCCCTGGGTGGCTCAGTGGTTTAGCGCCTGCCTTTGGCCCAGGGTGCGATCCTGGAGTCCCAGGATCGAGTCCCACTCGGGCTCCCAGCATGAAGCCTGCTTCTCCCTCTGCCTGTGTCTCTGCCTCTCTCTCTCTCTCTCTCTTTCTGTGTCTATCATAAATAAATAAATAAATCTTTAAAAAATCCTAAAAAAAAGAGTAATTGCTGAAAGATATGAATTTAGTGCCATTCTATTGCCTGTAAAGTTACTGTCCTTGTAGATTGTCTCTGTTCCTTTCTGGTCTTTGTTACTTTTGGCCTCTTTCTTCCCTCAAAGGATCCCCTTTACTATTTCTTACAGGATTGTTTTAGTGTTCACAAATTCTTTAGCTTTTGTCTGTACTGGAAACTCTTTATCTCTCCTTCTATTCTAAATGAGAGTCTTGCTGGATAAAGAATTCTTGGCTTTATTTCCCCATTTAGCACCTTGAATATATTATGCCAGTCCTTTCTGTCCTGCCAGGTCTCTGTGGACAGATCTACTGCAGGTCTGCTGTCAGCGTTATGTGTCTATCCTTGTAGGTTAAGGACCTCTTATAGGTAAAGTAGGTTAAGGACCTTAATCTACTTTCAGGATTTTTTCTTTATCTTTGTAATTTCCAAGATTCAGTAATCTGCCAAGGTGTTGAACTATTTTTGATAATTTTGAGGGGAGTTCTCAGTGCCTCTTGGAGTTGGATGCCTATTTCCTTCCCCTGATTAGGGGAGTTATCAGCTATAAGTCATTTAAATAAATCTTCTACCTCTTTTTCCTGTTGCTTCTCATTTCTGGGACTTCCAGAATATGGATATTATTTTGCTTTATGGAATGACTGAGTTCCCTATGTCTATGTTCATGATCTATTTTCTTTCTTTCTTTTTTTTCAGCTTTTTCATTATCCATCACTTAATCTTTTGTATCACTGATTCACTCTTTTGGTTTATTTATCCTTCTTTTCATGGCCTCCATTTGGGACTGCATCTTGGTAATAACATTTCTAATTTTGACCTGACTAGATTTTAGTTCTTTAATTTCTACAGTAAGGGATTCTCTAGTGTGCTCTATGCTTTTTTTTTCAAGCCCAGCTAGTGTCTTTATAATCACTGTTTTAAGTTGTAGTTCATCTTACTTATATCTGTATTGATTAAATACCTGGCAGGGAGTACTGCCTCTTGTTCTTTTTTGTGGGGTAAATGTCTCCATCTTGTCATTTTTTCTAGAAAATAAAAGATGAATGAAAAAGAAAATAAAGAACAAAAACAATAACAGCAACTAAAAAATCAAACAAAAAACTAGATCCTGGGAGGGTTTTGGTCTTGTTAAAAGCACAAGAATCCAAAAGGAAAGTAAAACAATAAAATAAAATAATATGAAAGGAAACAAAAAAATAAGGTATATAAAAAAGAAAAAAAGAAAAAAGAAAACAATGGAAAAATAAGAAAATAACAAAAAATTATACTAAAAATTAAATGAAAATATAAAGAATTCTATATATTGCTTTCCTCAAGAGCTGAAGCTTTTGTAGTCCTCTATGATTAAAACCTGGTGAGAATGAATTGTTTGTGCTGGTTTTCCAGAGAAAGCATCTGTTGCACTGATTCTCAAGTGGTTCTGCCCTAGTGGAAATGCTTCTCCAGGGCACAGGGAAGCAGGGCTCAGTATAAGCAGTTCTAGACTTCAGTAGGTGGCACTGTTTTGGGCCCTGAAGGCTTTCAGCACTGATGGGTAGGATTTATATTGCTGTGCCCTCTCTAGCTTCTGAGCTAACCTGAAAGCATTGGTCTCCCATTCCAATGAGCCCTCACAGAAAAGCAATTAATCACTCTTGTCTTCTTGTCAACTCTGTGTCCATCTGGCCTGTCACTGAGCATTTTTATCTTGAGCTTGTGACTGAGTTTCAGTACTCCAAATTTTAAGGACTCCCTTGAGGTGGATCCATACTGTTCCTCACAGGAGAGGGGCAGGATTTCTCATGCTTCTGCCTTTTGCTGGACTCATCCAAGGAGAGAGGTCCTAGGACCATGCCACAGTTTGCAGTATATGGCAACACAGAGCAGAATGCTGGCACCTAGACTGTTCTCATGCTGGCTTCCTCCCTCTTATGTCTAGGGAACTCTACTACATTCAGGCACCCTCATTCTTCTTGGGACCCTGGGGATCCTGAGACTGTGTTGTCATGCCTGGGATTCCACCTGCTTCACTACCTTTAGGCCAGGCCCTTCCTCCACTGTAGCAGACTTCTAAAAGTGTCAGTGTGGGGCTCTGCTCCTTATAATACTTTGCAGTAGCCTCCTTAAGCAGGCTCATTCTCCTCCCCCATATCCTCAGTTTTATCACACAGAGTTCAAGTCTCTGCACCTCCTGCCTTCCAAGCTTCTGCACCTTCCTGCCTTTCTACTCCTAGAGGTGCAGCATTTGTGTTCTTAGATCTTTGATTTCTCAGGTTTTCAGCATGATTTGACAACTGTCCAGTTGTACTCGAACGAGACAAACTTAGGCTTCTCCTACTCCTCTGCCATCTTTATTCCTCTCCTTTACGTACAAATCTAAATGATTTTTTGTAGGAAGAAAAATGCAAAATGTGCTGGGAGGTTTCTCTCCCAAGGGGTACAGCCAGGTGGCAGATTAAAGAAGTGGTATGAGCTTGACAAGAAAAACTCTCCTTGCTAAAAGAATAGAACTGAAATGTTCTCACCACAAAGAAAGAAACAATAAAGTATGTGAGACAATGCAGGTGTTAGCTAATGTTATGGTGGTAATCATTTTGCAGCATAAAAATGTATCAGATCAAAACGTTGTACACTTAAACTTACAATAGGTTATATGTCAATTATTCTCAATAAAACTGGAAAAAATTTCTGTTCTCTGAAAGTATACCGTCATGGATTCCTTGCTCCTTGTTTTGAACAACAGATTCCAAGTTGTTTTAATTGAAACTATATGTTTATATGGAAACACACACATACATACATATAGATATATATCTTATAAATTATAAATATAAAATGTGAATTATGCACAAGAAATATAAATATTAAAGTATATTTCAAAGTGAATATATGAAATGTATATATGTTATTATTTTTTAAATTTTTTATTTAAATTCAATTTAGTTAACTTACACTGTATTATTAATCTCAGGGCTAGAATTTAGTGGTTTCTTAGTTGCATATAATACCCAGTGCTCATTAAATCCAGTGCCCTCCTTAATGCCCATCACCCAGTTTGCCCATCCTCCCATTCACTGCCCCTCTAGGGCCCCTCAGTTTGTTTCCTGGAGTTAAGGGTCTCTAATATGCCAACAGATGCTTCTAAGGAGAGGTTGTATTGAATGGATTATCTTTCAAAACTGTCTTACAAAAAAAAAAAACAAACTGTCTTACAACTCCATAGCTCACTCAGAGGAAACTCCAAGCCCTTCTAATGTTAAGGCCTAACATCTGACTTCATTTCAATTGCTGTCTGCTCCAGCTACAGTGGCCTCCTCACCCTTCCTTGAACACAAGACATGCTCTTGCCCTAGTGCATATGCACTAGAGTTTCCCTTGCCTGAGAGGACTTCCCCCAGATAACCACTTAAACAATTGTTTCATGACCTTCAAATATCTCAGAGGTCACCTTCTTGGTGGGCTCACACTCACCGCTATAGTAAAGTAGCCATATTTCCTGTCCCCACACAGGTTTACTCTGGGTCACCTTCCTCGAAGCACTTCCCAACTTCTAACATACACTCTTCCCTTGTTCTGCCCCTTACTACCAGAACATGTGCCTCACAAGGTGGGCAAATGTAGCCCATTTCTAGTCCACCGAAGTGTCTTAGATGTTAAAATAGTGTTCCTGTGTCTGACAATTATCAGTTGAATGAGTGACCAGCATACTGCCCCCTCTCTCTTCCAGATGATCCTCAGGCCATAGCTGTTACATGGTGTTGCTTTTCTCCTCATTGCTGATCTCCCCCCATAACCTCCATTGATTGCCTCTATTCCATACCACCCGCCCCCTGCACAGCACAGGAAACAATTATAGTTCTCCTTCAGAAAAAGTTGTACCTAGGCTAATGGGTCATGTATGCCAGACAAATGTGAATTGAAATTAGACGCTGCTTTATCACTCTATGAATTAGAAGTGGAACCAGAACTAGATCACTAGATCTATGGGTAGGGAGCAGGTAGATGAGCAGAGAAGACAGAAACTAACTAATTTAATAAAGATTAGAAACAGTCAGATCTTTTCTCTAACTCCAGAATCTGCCTTTTTAAAAAAGATGAGGAAAAAATGGAAAGAATAATCCAGAATAGCCCTAGAAGGAGGAGAAGAGATGAATGATCTGAAAATGCATCTTGTGATACCACAGAGACTCCTATGTGCAAGGGTTCACTGGGTCTTGTGGAAACAATGAGAGGCTTAGGACTCCTGCGACCATCACAGACAGGGGAACACCAGAGAAAATAAGACCAGAACTTACACACGAGAGTAAAAATAGACCTAATTCTCTATATTAACAAAGAGAAAGAACACCCAAAAGCTGGGGGCTGAGGGCTTGATCCAAGCTGGGGCCTAAGCTGACCTGGTCATAGGAAGCTCTTGATGCCCATAGTCATAAAGACAGGTGATGTCTGAGTCCCTGTGATCACAGGTCCTGGTGTGACAAAATTCCACTGAAGTGACCAGCTATAGCAAAGATGACTCAACTGGGGAGTGACCATGTTAAAGCCCATAATGTACTGAGTACTGACCAGGCAGGGTTTTGTCCACACTTGGCTCCTCACAGCCTCTCCTGGTCCACCTACAACAGACAGCACAGCAATCTGGCAGATTCTGGAAGGTTCTCAGTGCTTCCATTTATTTCGTATCTCAACTTTAAGAGTCTTCTACTTTATTACCATGCCAATTTTATATGACAAGAATAGGAAAAACAAAGTCATATCCAGATTTTCTTTTTTTTTTAACTTTTTTTTTAATTTATTTTTTTTATTGGTGTTCAATTTACTAACATACAGAATAAGACAAGTTAAATATTACTTCCCAGCCAAATATGAAGTAAAGACAAGGATGGTAATGACCCAGTCCCATCTCTGCTGGAAGAGGAAAGCAGATTAGGGAAAGAACACAGGTCAGTTGGGGGAAGGGACATGATGAGTAGAGGTGGGCCAATTTCCCCACCTGCTCACATTATGCTAATAGGAACAGAGTCACTTTCAGACACCATTAGCAGATGGAGATATCCGGGGCTCTTGAAGTCAAAAAAGTGGGAGTGTGAACAAATCTTGCATCACTCAGAGTCCCACAAGGCAGCTGGCTTGCTCTGTGAAAGAAAATAGTCATGAACAAATTCAGGTCAATCATGTTAAGTGCTGACATCTCCACATGCTTATAATGTTCCACTCAAAGAATCCTCATAACCCAGTCATGTCCCCTCTGCCCCAACCACTCCCCTTGGCTTCAGGCCCTCCAGGGTCTCACCATTAGGAGCCATGACAGACATCTGAGAGTCCTGAGCACTGCCTACGGTAGAACAACAGGATGTGGTCAAAACCCACAAGAGATGAGACTAAAGGAGGAGCTATATAGGGTGGCTGAGTTCCCCCATGGGGTCCTATCTATACTATCCCAGGGTCTCAAGGATCACTCCCTCCATACTTATTTTCAGCCTGTGAGTAGCTCCCTCCTTTTCTGCCTGTGGGAAGAAAATATCATGTCAGAGGCTAAGGAGAAGGCTATGGTATCCAAAGGAATACCCTAGTCCTGTACCAAAATGCAGTTTCCAGGACTGTTAACTGAAGACTCACGGCTGTATCGGAGACCACAGAGAAAGTATATGTAGGGGCACTGGGCCAACTGTCTTCCCGGAGGTCTGTCTGTATCAGGGAATTCCCCCTACCTTCAGCTGCTAGGGCTCAGGTCCCCAATGCCAGAATAGAAAGGTGAAAAATCTGTCCTTCATTTGCACAAGTCTTTACTAAGGAGTGAATGTTAGCAGCTGGCTAGCACATGTATGTGGATGGTACCTCTTTTTCTGTCTCTTTTTAAAAGATTTTATTTATGTATTCATGAAAGACATACAGAGAGAGGCAGAGACATATGCAGAGAGAGAAGCAGGCTCTGTGCTGAGCAGGGAGCCTGATGTAGGACTTGATCCCAGGACTCCGGGATCGTGACCTGTGCCAAAGGCAGATGCTCAACCACTGAGTCACCCAGCTACTCCAGATGGCACTTCTTATTAACAAGACAGGACAAACTTCTACTTTGGGCTTGAAACCTCCCAGTAGGACAGGAAAACTCAGATTCCCCCCACTCCCTTCCCTACCTGAGTGCTTCTTCCTCCATATCACAACTCCAACCAGCATAGCTCCAGTGATCACAAGGAGAACCAGGCCAGCAATGATGCTCACTATGGGGATGGTGGACTGAGGAGGTGGTTCTGGAAAGGGAAGGGAAGGCGAGGGGCCCAGACCTCAGGCTTGAGTCATGACCTCACAGTTGTTCTCTGAGAAGAGTGTCTATGCCAAACCCCTCCTTACCCCATCTCAAGGTGATGGGCTTGGGCAGGCTCTTGTGCAGAATATGGCATGTGTATCTCTGCTCCTCTCCAGAAGGCACCACCACAGCTGCCCACTTCTGGAAGGTCCCATCTCCTCCAGGCCTGGTCTCCACAAGCTCTGTGTCCTGGGTCTGGTCCTCCCCATCACGCTGCCAGGTCAAGGTGATCTCCGCAGGGTAGAAGCCCAGAGCCCAGCACTTCAGGGTGACCTCATGCTCAGAGATGGGACGGCGGGTCACAGATGTTTTGGGGGGGTCTGAAGAAGAAGAATCAGAAAATCCACACTCTGGGTTACCTTCATGGGTCATTAAAGCAGCACTTGTGACCATGCTGAGGATGGAGAGGACAATTGGTTTAGAAGGAAAAAGCACAAAACCCTGACACAGCCTAGACTTGGTTGTCTGGAATAACATTTTAGAATCACGGAAAGATCCCAGGACAGGAGAGTGCAGGTCTAGAGTGGGGAACACACTAACGGTCTGGACTGCAGCAGAGGGTCAGTGACTCAGAAAACCTGGAGTCAGACCTCCAAAAATGTTCTCCGATGGAGAACAAGGCCTTGAGAAGGAAAGCCATGGTTCACAAGGTGGTTTCCAGGATGGAGGAGAACTCTGATGAGTTATTTCAGGGATGGTCTCCACCTGCCTCCAGGGAGACTGGATTCCTCAGTTGTCCTCTAGAGGAAAGCAGCTCTTTTGAAGAATTACTCTGTAGTGGGAATATGAATGTTGAGATGGATCTCTTTCTTCCCACCTGTGGGAGGGGGCAGTATTCTGACACTGAGTCCACCCTCCCTTCCTTGGGGGAAGCCAGCCCCAGCAGAGTGAAGATGGGGAGGCCCCTGGTACCTGCGCGCTGCAGCGTCTCCCTCCCATTCTCCAGGTGTCTGCGGAGCCACTCCAAGCACCTGCCCTCCAGGAAGTTCTTACGGTTCTCAGCTACAGTGGCCGCATCCCACTTGCGCCGAGTGATCTGAGCCACCGGGTCCTCCACGATCCAGGAGCGCAGGTCCTCGCTCAGGGTGATGTAATCCAGGCCGTCATAGGCGTGACGCTGGTACCCGCGCAGGAAGCGCCCATCAGGTCCCACGTCGCAGCCTGTTATAGTCTGGAAGGTGTGAGACCCTGGCCCCGCCCCACGATGTGTCAGCACGAAAGTCTACAACTGAAAACAAAACCCAGTCGCGTCCCCAGGAGTCTCCTTCCCTTTCGGGGACGGGGACGGGTGAGTCCCGCAGCCTCGGGGTGGCCCTCGGCCCCAGACACTCGGGGCGACCTCGGCCCGTGGGCGGAGACGGGGATGGCGACCTGGACCCGCCCCCGTGGCTCACCGGTCCTGCTCTGATTGGAGTAGTCCTGCGAAACTTCGTTCAGCGTCCTTCGGAGGACCTGTGTGCAGGTCCTGGAGTTCAGCGTGCGCTCTTCCCAGTACTCAGGCCCCTCCTGCTCCAGCCACCGCACCAGCGGCTCAGGCCGCCGACCCTCGCGTTCGCTGTTGAACCGTTCGAACGGCGTGTCGTCCACGTAGGCGACTGCCCAGTGGCGGGGCTCCCCGTGGCCAGGCCGGGATACGACCGTGTTCAAGAACCTCAGGGAGTGCGAGCCTGCGGGCGCCAAGAGGCTGAGCCTCCTCCCGGGCGGGGGTCCCGGGGGCTTAGGGGCTGGTCGGTGGGGAAGGGGCCAGGGGCGGGAGGTGAGTGGGGCCGAGGTGTGGGCGAGGCGGAGGTGAGGGCCTGGGTCCATCCCGGGTGGAGTAGGGCTTCCTCCCCGCTCCCCGCCTGCGGCGCTTTCTCTGCGGACCCCAGGCTCACCTGCACTGGTCTGGGCCAGGCCCAGGGTCCCCGACAGCAGCAGCAGCAGCAGCAGCAGGAGGAGGGTTCGGGGGCGCATGACAGGCATCCACGTGTTCCAGGCAGCAACTGAGTTGCAGAGGAGACACTGTCAGCCCTGAGCCACGGTGAGGTGACGCCGATTGGCTTCTCTAGAAACCCGACTGGCAATGGGAATGCCACCCGGAGTCGCGTCACGAGTATCCCGGCAGAAGGACCTCAAGCAGGATGTGAGAGGAAGTGAAACCAGCGCATGTGGGGACTCCCCAAGCAGGGCTTCCCCCGCCCCAGACACTGCCTTTGCGCGGACAGCCTGAGCGACAGGCCTGGGGATTTATGACTTTGTCCTTGACCCCTCTTCTCCTGCAGGGAGTGCTCTTGTCACATGGTCTCACTGCTGCAGTCCGTGATTCTCAAACATTTCGTTGTCAGGATATCTACAAGTTAGTGAGGACCTCCAAGAAAGATTTTGTGTGTGGGGGCTATGGTTATATCTATCAATATTGCCTGGGACTCCAGGATCACGCCCTGGGTCAAAGGCAGGCGCTAGACCGCTGAGCTACCCAGGGATCCCTCTTCTTCTGTTTTGAATGATAACATTGCTGGATAGGGTATTCTTGGCTGCAGATTTTCCCCATTCAGCATGTTGAATATATCATGCCCGCTCTCCTCTGCCTCACCATGTTTCTCCAGAGAGATGTTGAAAACCTTATTGGTCTTCCCTTGTAGGTTAGAGACTTCTTTTGTCTTGCTGCTGTTAGGATTATTCTTTATCTCAATATTTTGCAGATTTAACTACAATATCTTGGTGTTGACTTGCTTTTGTTGATTTAGATGAGAGTTCTCTGTGTCTTCTGAATTTGGTTGACTATTTCCTTCCCTAGATTAGGGAACTTTCAGCTATAATCTCCTAAAATAAACCTTCTGTTCCTTTTTCTCTCTTCTTCTTCCAGGACTCATATGATATGACTGTTTTTTACATATGATTAAGTCACTGAATTCCCTGTCTACTCTCATGATCCAGAATTTTTTTCTTTCTTTTTTCAATTTCAGTATTGCTCATAATTGTCTTCTATAGCATTTATTTATTTCTCTGCATCTTCCATTCTTGTAGTCATTACATCCAGTTATTGCATTTTTTATTTCATCCTGATAGTTTCTTCACTCATCTTTGTAGTAAGGGTCTCTCTGATGTCTTCTCTGTTTTTCTCCAAGCCTTGCTAATATCCTTATGATTGTGCTTTAAAGTCCACATCAGGCTTATTACTTTTATCTGTTTTGATTATATCCCTGGCCATGACCTTTTCTTGTTCTTTCTTTTGGGATGGATTCCTCTTTTTTGGCATCTTGACTAGGACTTTGCTTCTTCTCTGTGTTAGGGAAGTCTATTGTGTTTCCTGTCCCTTAGAGTAATGGCTTTATGTAGAAGAGGTCATATAGTGTCCAGGGTCTGATGCTTCAGAAAATGTCTTTGGTGTGTGCTTCATGTACTCTGACTGTGTTTTGGCTGCTCTGTCACTCAGGTCAATTGTCTGCAAAGATTCTGTTTGCATCCGGAGGAGATCGTTTGGTCTTTGGCCAGAATGCAGTGAGTTTTAACTAGGTATGCTCTGGTCTGCTTGATTAAGGAGACCTGATGCTATTTCCACTAGAAGTGAAGCTTTGAAGAATTCTGTGGTCAGTAGAATGTGTGGTGAATGCAGGGATTTCTGGTGGTCCTCTGGGAAAGGGACCTGTTGCACTAGTCCTTGGGTACACTTGCCCAAGAAAAGCATTACCATCAGGGTACAGTGAAGAGGGACTTGGTATAAGTAGGTTAGGCAGCCAGTTTGGCAATGTGCTGTTTTTTGAAGCTGGTTTATGCTGATGGGTAAGGGAGGGAAATAGCACTAGCAATATCCTTTGTCCCCAGAGAGTAGGGTCCATGCTTGCTGCTCTCAGGAAAGCAGTTTCAGAGGAGCAAATAATTTCCCCTCAAGTGTCCCAGTATTTTTTAGGTCTCTGATTTCACACACTGTCTGCATCTGGTTACTTGCCTGTCTAGAGCAGTGCAGTGCACCTTGGGCTCTAATCCAGACAAGCCTGCTGACATTTAAAACTCTAAACTTCATGATGTGTACAGAAACCCACACTGGTCTTCTGGAGTAGGGTCTCACTGTGTTGGAACCCTTGCATGTTTGACCCAGAAGGACAGTTTTGTTAGAGTGCAGGGGCATGCGATTTAGAGCAAAGCAGCTTAAAGAGCCAGTGTCCAGGTAAACCACCCCTAGCAGGTGTCTCTGTTCCTATGCTGATGGGTGGAGAAGGGAAATGGTGCCTTCTGGCTCTTTTGTCCCCAGAGAAGCAATGCTACCTCTCAAAGATGTGCTCCAAAAAGTAAAAATGATGTCTCCCCATGCCCCTTAAGCGATCCTTAGATTGTGCTATCTGCCTGGATTACCGGCCTGTCTCTTTTCCAGAAGTAAGGCAGCAACCTCATATCTCTCTGTCCTAGCCAAGACCAGGGAACCCAGTCTTTGAGCCCCACTGGTTGCAAACACTTACAAAAATCAGCCCCTCTTATTATCCCTACCAATGGCTCCTTGTGTGTAGCCTTGTGTTCTCCACTCTCTCTCACCATTCTCTGCAAATGGGGCTCTCCCCCTTCAGGAACTGGGATCCCTTTCCCCACAAAGCACATCATCATACTTCTTACCTTCCTCCATGTGGCTTATTGCGTTCCTCTAGTTGTGCAGTTTATTCTGTCAGTCCTCAGATAAATTTTTGGGTACTCAGAATAATTTGAAGGTTATTTAGTTGTGTTCGATGGACTAGGGAAGCTTAGGGTCTTCCTACTATGCTGCCAACCTAGCTACTCCAAATTATGATTTTATCCATTTGTAAGTGCATAAATCAGTGGCACTGAGTCATTTTGCATTGTCATATTCATTAAGTAAGTTAATTAACATGTGTTATGCAAGCACCAGCACCATCCATGTCAAGTGCTTTTTCATCTTCCAAACTGAAATTCCACACTCATCAGACATTACTTCCCCATTCCTTTTCTATGGGCTTTAGGCAGCCATCATTCTGTTTTCTTTCTATCTATGAATTTGTCTATTTTAAGTACCTATGTCTGTGGGATCATACAATATTTTTTTTTTGTGACTGTCTTCTTTCACTTAGCATAGTGAATTGTAGGTTAATGTATATTTTAGCATGTGTTAGAATTTCCTTCATTTTTTAGGGTAAATACAAAACTGTTGTGTGTATATACCTCACTCTGTTCATACATTTATCTGTCAGTACACATGTTGGCTGCTTTTACCTTCTGGCTATCATGAATTATACTGCCATGAATATGGGCATAGAAGTAACTGTCTGAGTCTGTGATTTCTGTTATTTTATGTATATATCCCAAATTGGAATATGGATCATAAAATAAAGTTTTACTTAATTTCTTAGGAAGTACCATAACATTTTCCATAGCAGCTGTATCATTTTACATTCCCACCAGCAAAACACAGTTGCTCTGATTTGTCCACTGTTCTACATGTGTTACTATTTTTACATTTTGTGATCATAGCTGTCTTGTTGGATGTGAAGTGGTGTTGCATCATGGTTTTAAAATACATTTCCCTAAATGATTAGTGACATTGAATATCTTTTCATGTGCTTATAGGGCATTCACATAGCTTCTCTGGAGAAATGTCTGGTGAGGTCCTTTGCTCATTTTTAATCAGAATGGTGTTTTTTTTTTAAGATTTTATTCATTTGACAGAGACAGAGCACAAGATAGCACAAGCTTGGGCAAGGCAGAGGTAAAGGGAAAAGCAGGCTCCCTGCTGAGCAAGAAGCCTGACTTGGGGCTCTTGCTGCAACAAGGACACTGCTATCATGAAATGAGACAGAACATAAAGACTCCTAACTCTGGGAACCGAACTAGGGGTGGTGGAAGGGGAGGAGGGCGGGGGTGGGGGTGAATGGGTGACGGGCACTGAGGGGGGCACTTGACGGGATGAGCACTGGGTGTTATTCTGTATGTTGGCAAATTGAATACCAATAAAAAAATAAACTTATTATTAAAAAAAATGAAATGAGGCAAAGACTTTTTTTTTTTTTGAGATGTGGAAGTTCTTTATATGTTCTGGATACTAACACTTCATCAAATATATCAATTGCAGATATTTTCTCTCATCTGTAAGATGCCTTTTCTCTCTGCCAATAGTGTCCTGTGACGTGCAAAGTTCTTAAATTTGACAAAGTATAATTTATGCATGTTTTCTTTTTGTGCTCGTGCTTTTGGTGTCCTACTCAAGAAATCATTCATTACCAAATCCAAAGTTATTAAGCTTTCGTTCATGTCTTCTTCCACGAATTTCATAGTTCTAGTTGGTAGTTTAGATCTTTGATCTATTTTGAGTCCGTTTTTGTGTATGGTGTATGTTGTTAAGTGTTCAGTTTCATTCCTTCACATGTGGATATCCAGTTTCAAAGCACCGTTTTTAAACCACCCGTCTTTTCCCAGCAATACTCTTGTCACCGATCAAAGATCATTTGAGCACATAAGCAAAGGTTTTTTCTGGGCTCTGTATTTGATTCTATTGTTATGTCCACCTTTATGCCAATATCACACTGTTTTGATTACCATAGCTTTGTAGTTTTAGAACCAGGAAGTCCTCCAACTTTTTGTTTGTTTTTTTCCCCCAAGGTTACCTTGACTGCTTGGAGTGTCTTGGGTTTCCACCTGAATTTTAGGATGGATTTTGGTATTTCTGCAAAAAGTATTTTGGATTTTGTTAGAAGTTGCATTGAATCTTTAGATTACTTTAGGTAGCACTGACATCTCAAAAACAAGAACTATATCAGTTGCAGAAAGTCTTTCCATTTATTTATATCTTCTAGAATATCTTTCAGACACACTGTCATTTTTCACTGTAGAAATGTTGCCTCCTTGTTTAAGTTTATTCTTAAGTATTTTGTTCTAGTTGTGCTGTAGTAAAAGGAATTGTTTTCTTAATCCTCTCTGGGTTGTCATTGGTAGTACAGAGATTCAGCATTTTTTATTTTTTTGTGAAAACAAGCGAAGAAGCAAACAACTTTCAAAAAAAAAAAAAACACAAATTGGATACAGAAGGACTTTACCTCAACACGATAAAGGCCATATGACAGATCCATAGCTAACATGACACCCAGCAAGGAAAAGTGGAAAGCTTTCCCACTACAATCAGGCACAAGATGAGAGTGCCTAAGCTCACCCTTCCTTTTCAAAATAGCTCTGGAATAAAACTCCCTGAGAAATGTTTAGCCATCAGTGAACTGAGATTATTTTACTTAATTAATTTTTATTACCTGTACCAGTGTTTCTGATGGTAGCCACTTTCTATCCTTTGGATCTCAGCTTAAGTATCACCTTTGAAGAAAGGCCTTCCTTGATCACCTTCTCCATAGTAGAAATCTCCCTGAGAACCCTATTTGCTCTATCATTAACTTTGATGAAGGATATAATCAGTTTACTAAATTTTCCCCTTATTTACTGTCTGACTCCATTATGAGAATATAAGGTCCACCCAGAAAGGACCTTTTGCATAATTTCCCCCCCAATTTCATTAATTCCTCTGTTCCCATTCATAGCAAAGTTCGTAGCAGACAATAGGATCTCCAAATTAAAGAGATTAATATTAATAGTTATTATGCCTTAATCTGTGAATATATATCTAGAACATCTAATCACACTTCAAGGCAGCAAAAATTGAGTGTTTAATGAAAGGAAAGAAAAACTATCTATGACAAATGGAGAAATACATGATAAATTAATCTCATCTAACACAACATGACAGGGCTGAAATTTTATTCTTTACCAGCAGTAGTCTCACAACAGTTCTAAAGCTATTTTTTTTATTATGTTACATCTTTCTGAAGCTAATTATGTGATTTGCCCTATTAGTATCTTTTTAAGAGATGTTTTTAAAAGTTTTTGTGGAAAGTCCCAGTGAATTTAATTAAACACAAATCAGTCTTGGATACTTTCCAATTCTAGCACTGAATGAGGAATACGGTTAGAAGGGATAAAATGTCCAATGATCTTTGTTCCTACTGGGGAGAAGATGCTATGCTCCTAGCAACTAATACACATTTTTTAAGGAGGATTCAGGTAGGTTTTAAGCATTATCTGAAGAAAAACACAAGAATGTCTCCTAAAATATCAAGTCAGCTTATCTGAGCAAACCAACAGGACAGAATGAAGATGACTAAACAGTTAAATGGTATTTTTCTATTTAGAAATTAGTAGGAAAGAAGTTTCTTGAGAAAAACCTCCCTGGGAAATGGCCAGTTGCTCTCTTTTTATGTGAAGACTTACTTGTCTTTTTTTTTTTTTTAATTTATTTATTTATGATAGTCACAGACAGGGAGAGAGAGAGAGACAGAGGGAGAAGCAGGCTCCATGCACCGGGAGCCCGATGTGGGACTCGATCCCAGGTCTCCAGGATCACGCCCTGGGCCAAAGGCAGGCGCCAAACCGCTGCGCCACCCAGGGATCCCATCTTTTTTTTTTTTTTTTAATTTATTTTTTATTGGTGTTCAATTTACTAACATACAGAATAACCCCCAGTGCCCGTCACCCACTCACTCCCACCCCCCGCCCTCCTCCCCTTCTACCACCCCTAGTTCGTTTCCCAGAGTTAGCAGTCTTTATGTTCTGTCTCCCTTTCTGATATTTCCCACACATTTCTTCTCCCTTCCCTTATATTCCCTTTCACTATTATTTATATTCCCCAAATGAATGAGAACATATAATGTTTGTGCTTCTCCGACTTACTTCACTCAGCATAATACCCTCCAGTTCCATCCACGTCGAAGCAAATGGTGGGTATTTGTCATTTCTAATAGCTGAGTAATATTCCATTGTATACCATCTTTTTGATAAATTATCCTAACGTGACATATTTTTGTTTTTCTGTATGGAAAGTGGAATTCCTAGGGAATAATCTACGGTGCAAATAAAAGCAAACTTCCAAATAACTGAAGACTCCGTGGAGAAAATAGATAGTTGAATGAAATAAAATACACCCGCAAGTACTGCTGAAGTTTTTTGCTCTCTCTTGTTAAACTGAATGGTGGAGGAATTTGAGGTCGCTGTGAATGGGTAAAAAGTGTTCCTTCAGATTATGGACTCGCTTTCTTATGGTAAGACTAACAGTAAATAGTGGAAACCAGGCTTTGCAATTGTATGAGTAGCTTTATTATGTAAAAGTGAGATCACTTTGAGATAAAGCAAGCTTGGATTCAAATTCTAGTTTTATTACTTAAAAATGGGTGACCTTGGGAAAATTTATTTGATGTTCTAGCCTCAGTTTGCTCAAATGTGAAAAGGAGATTATAGTTCCACTTACTGTAATATAAAATGTGATTCATTAATTTGTAAGTGAATGATTGGAATCCACTGTAATTATGAGCGGTGCAGTGATTAGATCAGAATCAGATTTTAAAAAGGATCATTTGGGCTGTGTTAGGAAAACAAATTGATGGAGGCCAGATGAAAGGGAAGAGACACTGCAGAAGGTTACTGCAGTGGGTCAGAAATGGAGAGGGGAGGGAAATGATCCAGTTTGTGATATATTTTGAAGGGGGTTAATATAATTTGTTAAAGGTATTGATAAATGATATGAGAGCAAGGGAGGTGTGAAGGATACTGTAATATTTCTTGTCTGGTCAATGATGTGGAAAGTGGTACCAATTAGTGAGATGGGAAACTCCCATGTTTATGGAGAAAAATTAAAAAGTTAGTTTTATAAGTACTGAACTGATAATCAAATTGGAAATGTCCAGAGTTGGAGATGTTGCATACTGAAAGTTTAAAAATTAAGGGAGAGACACAACATTGGAATGGTTCCAGATTTCTTGGTCAGGAAAAGTGGGCATATCCAACCACAGATCCTAAGGAAGAGGTTTCAGACAATCTAGGTCAGCAACCTTCCATTCCCAGTTTCATCCACTCACTTAGAATATGTCAATTACCCTAACTGGGTCTCAGGTATTTCACTTTTATAAAATGTGCACATTTTTTCATGGAATTCCCTTGCCCCTTTTTCTTCTGGTCATTCTCTTTTCCTTTGAAATTCAGCTAAAGCATTGCTTCCTCTGGGACACTTTCTTTAATTGCTGTTTGGTTGATAAATTCCTACCGTGTGGCCTTCAGATTGTGTGACTATTTTTATAATGGCACTATTTCATTGATGATTATTTTGTATGCTACCACTGAGTGCAGGAAACCATGGCTTGTTCAAATTGGAAATCATAACGTCTATGAAACATTTGACACAAATGGGTATCTCTTCCACATTCTTTTAATTGGGTCAATAAAAGCGTGATCTAACAATGCATTTAAAGGTTTCCCCCCTTGTTTTGTAGATCACCTGCTTCTAATATGAGAAGTCAGCTCCTATCCAGACTAGATGGAACCAAGAAACAACGTAACTTACTTTGTCCTCTTGGGCCTCACACAGGATCCTAAGGAACAGAAGGTCCTTTGTGTTATGTTCTTGCTCTTCTATATTTTGACAGTGGTGGGCAACTTGCTCATTGTGTTGACTATAGCTCTCAGTAAGACCCTGGGCTCACCTATGTACTTGTTTCTTGCTAACCTATCATTTATGGATGTCACTTATTCCTCTTGCATTTCCCCCAGATTGATTTCAACCTTGTTCTTTGGGGAAAATACCATATCCTTCCATTCTTGTATGACACAGTTATTTACAGAGCACCTTTTTGGTGGATCAGAGGTCTTTCTTCTGCTGGTGATGGCCTATGACCGCTATGTGGCCATCTGTAAGCCTTTGCATTATTTGGTTATCATGAGGCAATGGGTGTGTGTTGTGCTGCTGGTGGTATCCTGGATTGGAGGTTTTCTGCATTCAGTAATTCAAGTTAGCACCATTTATGGGCTCCCATTTTGTGGTCCCAATGTTGTTGATCATTTCATCTGTGAAATGTACCCTTTACTGGAACTGGTCTGTACTGACACATATGTCATTGGGCTATTAGTTGTAGCCAATGGAGGGATGATCTGCACTATTGTGTTTGCGTTCTTACTCATCTCTTATGGTGTCATCTTGCACTCTCTAAAGAACCTTAGTCCAGAGGGGAAGCGGAAAGCCCTCCAGACCTGTGGCTCCCACATCACTGTGGTGGTCTTCTTCTTTGTTCCATGTATTTTCATGTATGTAAGACCTGCTAAGACCTTCCCCATTGACAAATCCCTGAGTGTGTTTTTTACAGTCATAACCCCAATGCTGAACCCGTTGATCTACACTTTGCGAAATTCTGAGATGACAAATGCTATGAAGAAGCTCTGGAGGAGAAATGTTATATCTTTTAGTAGATAAGTGTATTATCCACCATGAACAGAATTCTTTTACATGGGCCCATTTTCTATGAATACAGAAATATTCATTTTTTAAAAAAAGATTTTATTTATTTTTTCACAAGAGATACAGAGAGAGGGGCAGAGACATAGGCAGAGGGAGGAGAAGCAGGTTCCATGCAGGGAGCCCAATATGGGACTCAATCTAGGACTCTGGGATCATACTCGGAGGCAAAGGCAGACGCTCAACCACTGAGCTGCCCAGGTGTCCCAGAAATATTCTTAAATGAATCTGAGTTCCTTTTTTTAAAAAAATAACTCAAGTTAATTATAATTAAAGAATGAACTGGATTATTGTGCTATAATTATACTTTCTCTTACTGCTAGAATGTAAGGTCCATAATACCTTGTAGATACTTCATTTAATGGTGTAATGCCTTTATAGCAAGAATCAACAATATGCAATGAATTAATGAGGAAATATTTATATGATTACAACGTTTTAATCAGTTTATATTTTAAAGTTTTTTTCTGATACTTAGCATTATTTTAGTTATATTCTTTTTTTTTCTTTTTTTTTTTTTAAGATTTTATTTATTTATTCATGAGAGAGAGAGAAAGAGAGAGAGGCAGAGACACAGGCAGAGGGAGAAGCAGGCTCCATGCAGGGAGCCTGATGTGGGATTTGATCCCGGGTCTCCAGGATCAGGCCCTGGACTGAAGGTGGCGCCAAACCGCTGAGCCACCCGGGCTGCCCTATTTTAGTTATATTCTTATAACTTAACCTGGCTAGCTCAGTGGGTTAATGCATCTGACTCTTGTTTTCTCCTCAGGTCATGATTTCAGGGTCATGGGATAGAGCCTTGGATCAGGCTCCCTGCTTAGTGTGGAGTCAGTTGATCCTCTCCTTTTGCTCCTCCCCTCAAGTCTCTTTTTTCTCAAATAAAGACATAAAAAAAATCTTAAAATAATAAGGTAATTCTCTTTATTATATTATCTGTAATTCTTAATGATGTATATAGACTGTTTTATTTATTAAATTTCTGTTCTTAGTTATAAAATAAAAAGTGTAATACTTGTTTTTATAAGAAAGATTGAAATGTAATGGATAATAAATAAATAAATGCAAAGCTTATACAATGGGATAAAATGTTGAATAAATTGCCTACTTATCTCTCAGCATGGTCTCTACTCCTCTTCCTTTAGCTAGTTTTTAATCTCTTGCAGACTCTTGAGGTAACAACTTTACAAATGCACTTGGATTTAAATATATGTATGTGAATTTTTCTCATGTATTTAAATGTTTGCTTTTATTATGCAACTTCTTTTTTTAAAAAAATAAAGTTTTAGTGTGCCTGGGTGGCTTTGGTAGTTAAGCATCTGCATTTGGCTCAGGTCATGATCCCAGAGTCCTGAGATTCAGCCTTGCATCAGGCTCCTTGTTCAATGGGGAGTTTACTTCTTCCTCTTTATCTACCTCTCCCCACTGCTCGTGCTCTCTCTTCCTCGCTTTCTCTAACTTAAATAAATAAATAATCTTTTAAAATAAAAAGTAAAATAAAATAAACTTTTAAGTTAGGATAATTTAATTTTTAATTTTTTAGTTGAAGCATAATTGTCATACAATATTACATTAGTTTCAGATATACAATACAGACAACAATGATGTACATTAAGGGATACTTATTGTGATAAGTGTAGTTTTGATGTGTTACCATACAAAGTTGCCACATCATTTTTTACTGTATTCCCTATGCTGTCCTTTTCATTCTTGTGACATATTTATTTTATCACTGAAACTTTGTTCCTTTCATCTCCTTCACATACTATGCCTATCCGTCCATCCTCCTCTGCTCTGGCAACCACCAATCTGTTCTCTAAATGTCTGAGTCTGTTTCTGGTTTTTGTTTATTTATTTGTTTGGTTTTAAAAAATTACACATAAAAGTGTTGTAACATCTTGAGGATATTCCATACCAGTCCTTAGAAATCTCTTAGTGCTCCATATTACTTACTTATATATGCTAAAAGAAATGTATCCATTTCTGTTCCTGTTATTACTAACCTTTTTCTATAACAAAAAATTTTGCAATAATTATATGTTTGTGATAATGTGTAAGTATGAGCTCCTAGGAGTGGAATTGTTGCGATATGTATTTGAATTAATGATTAAATGTCAATATTTATTGTTCTTGCCAAATTGTCAACCTTGAGATTTTACCAGTAGCTACACTTCTACTTATAGTCTGTGAGAGTATTTGTGTCCACATTCTCAACAAACCATACCTGATAAATGTTCAATAAGACAATCAATTGTTCAATATAAGACAATCTGATTAAATTGTAATGTTTTTCATATCATTGAGTTTATCTCTTCATGTTTAATATTATTTGTATTCCTTTTTCTGTGAATCATCTATTAATGCTTTTACATACTTCATTCAATCGTTGATATTTTACATACTGGTTTTTTATGATTGGTTACATTCTAAAGAAATGATCCCTTTTATTATTGTATATATATAAGTATTATCTTTCTGGCTAACAGTATGTTTAATATTTATATAGTATGTAGAATGCTTTTGGCATGTAAAAGGTGTTTTTTTTAATTTAACATGTAATGATTTTTGCTTTTAAAAAGACCATTCATATAAAAATATTCTTCAACTTTATGTTAGTACTTAAATTTTAAAACATTTTTGAGGTTGTGTATCATACATTAAAACTTTTGGTCCATCTGGAATTTATTTAGACACAGGAGTTAAAGAGTATTAGAATTTTAGTTTACTTTCTAAAATTCAGGTTTTTAAAAATAGTTTCATGCTTTTTTTTATTCTATTGACTTAAAATCCTAACTATTATATTCTAAACCCTCATACATATTTGGATCTAATTTAGGACTCAATTCTGTTTCATTGATCTCTTTATTCATGTCCCAGTTGATTTGTAACATGATTGCTTTGATATATCATCTTCTGATATGTGATGAGACTAACAGTCCCTCATTACTATTCTTTCAGTATACTAGTCTTGCATATTCTATTTCCAAATCAAGTGTAAAATGAAATAGTAAGTTTACATTTAGATAAGAAAGATAAGTTTAACATTAAAATAAGTTTACAATGAAGGTAAAATAAGTTTATCTTGGTTTAATTGCAAAACCAAAGCCAATTATTATTTTTAGAAGACTCAATTTAAGAATATCAATTTAGGAAGAGTTTAAAGGTTTCCAGTACTGAGAACTGTTATCCATGAGCGATCTTTTCATTTAACAAATCATCTTTCATGACCTTGGGTACTGCTTCCATTTTTCTGCCCATGTGGCTCATCTCTTCTAGATATCTGCTGTTCTTCATCCATGACACCTGAAATGCTAGTGCATGACTTATGTCTTTGCTGAGTATCCATGTGGCCATCTGCAAAGACTTGTAGTATGGAATCATCACAAGTGACAGGGATACAGCTTCGTCTTCCAGGTGGCACGTGCTAGAGGCTTTGTCCTTGTCTCAGAAGAAGACTCAGGTCCTCTTCATAGTGTGGCTGCCTGTGTGTGGCTCCAATGTCATAGACCATTTGTGTGTGATGTAAATCCTTGGTTGAAAGTCATTTGCATGGACACTCATACTCTTGGTCTCTTTGTTGCTGTCAACAGTGAGTTCATCAGCTTGTTAAAATTTTCCCTTGGTGAACTCCTAACTGATCATCCTATGCTCCCTGAATACCTATTGCTGGGAGGATAGACACAAAGCCATGTCCATCTGTGTCTTTCATGTCACTGTGGTGGTCTTAATATCATGTCCTGCATACTTAAGTATTTGCACCCATTCACCACCTCACCACCTTATCCACTCTTCAAGGTCTGTGTTTTATACCATGCTAATTCCCTTGTTAAACCTGTGTACTCAGAAACTTGGAGGTGAAAAATGCCATGAGGAAGTTCTAGGGTAAAAATAACTTCAAGAGATATCCATAATTTTAGAAAATAATTTTGTCTTTTAAATGGAAAAGAGAAAAGAAGATAATTTCTATGGTACTGAGGCTCATGAACACTATTTGTCCAAATTATGTTTATTTTGATATAAAGCCACTGTGAGGAAAGATCCAGGGAGGAAATTATTTATCACTGTAAATATATCATATTTGATTTATGTGTTGTCAAATTGATTGTCAAAGTTCAATGTACCATGGGAATTAGAGTTCTGGTAAAATGCAAATTGTTGGGATACAGCTCCAAAGATTTTAATTTGCTAGTTTTATTTGGGATGATGTACCTATTTTCTAAACAAGTGTGCGAAAATCCAATGATAAGTGCATATACTCTAGCCATTGTGCTGTAGTTTATGTTGATATCATGCACCTATTAATAAAGTCAACTTAATTTTTAAATGTGTTTTTTAACTTGTAGCAAGACACAAATAACAAAAATTATGGTTTTAACCATTTGTGATTATAAAGTTCAGTGGCACTGAGTCGTTTCAGAGTGTCATGATGGTTAATTAAGTTAACCATTTGTTATGCAAGTACCAGCACCACCAATCTCAGAGTTTTTTTCATCTTCCAAACTGAAATTCCACACTCATTAAACAATAATTCCCCATTCTCTCTCTCTGGGCCTTAGACAACCACCATTCTGTTTTCTTTCTGTCTATGAATTTGTCTGTTTTAAGTACCTATGTCTGTGGAATCATACAATGTTTGTCTTTTTGTGAGTGTCTTCTTTCACTTAGCATAGTGAATTGTAGATCAGTGCATATTTTAGCAGGTGTCAGAATTGCCTTCATTTTAAGGTGAATAAAAGTCTGTTGTGTGCATATACCTCATTCTATTCAAACATTTATCTATTTGCACACATTTTGGCTGCTTCTACTTTCTAGGTATTGTGAATTACACTACCATGAAAATGGGTAAAATAAATTATCTAAGATTGTGATTTCCATTATTTTGTGTTATACCCTAAAATGGAATTGCGGATCAAAAAATATTTTTTTACTTAATTTCTTAGGAAGTAACATAACATTTTCCATGGCAGCTGTATCATTTTACATTCCCATCACCAAAGCACAGTTTTTCTTTATTTGTTTACTGTCTTACGTGTGTTACTATTTTTACATTTTGTGATCATAGCTGTCCTGTTGGATGTGAAGTGGTATTGCATCATTATTTTAAGATACAGTTCCCTAAATGATTAGTGACATTGAAAATCTTTTCATGTGCTTATACGGCATTCACATATCTTCTTTGGAGAAATGTCCAGTGAGGTCCTTTGCTCATTTTAAACCAGGATGGTGTTTTTTTGCATGTGTTTTTGAGATGTGGAAATTCTTTATATATTCTGGATACTAACACTTCATCAAATATATCAATTGCAAATATTTTCTCTCATCTGTAAGATGCCCTTTCTCTCTGCCAATAGTGTCCTGTGACGTGCAAAGGTCTTAAATTTGACAAAGTATAATTTATGCATGTTTTCTTTTTGTGCTCATGTTTTTGGTGTCCTACTCAAGAAATCATTACCAAATCCAAAGTTATTAAGCTCTCTTTCATGTCTTCTTCCACGAATTTCATAGCTCTAGTTGATAGTTTAGATCTTTGATCTATTTTGAGTCCATTTTGTGTATGGTGTATGTTGTTAAGTGTTCAGTTTCATTCCTTCACATGTGGATATCCAGTTTCACAGCACCATTTTTAAACCACCTGTCATTTCCCAGCAATGCTCTTGTCACCAATCAAAGATCATTTGAGCACATAAGCAAAGGTTTTTTCTGGGCTCTGTATTTGATTCCATTGTTATGTCCACCTTTATGCCAATATCACACTGTTTTGATTACCATAGCTTTGTAGTTTTAGAACCAGGAAGTCCTCCAACTTTTTGTTTGTTTTTTTCCCCCAAGGTTACCTTGACTGCTTGGAGTGTCTTGGGTTTCCACCTGAATTTTAGGATGGATTTTGGTATTGCTGCAAAAGTTTTTTGGATTTTGTTAGAAGTTGCATTGAATCTTTAGATTACTTTAGGTAGCACTGACATCTCAAAAACAAGAACTATATCAGTTGCAGAAAATCTTTCCATTTATTTATATCTTCTAGAATATCTTTCAGCAACACCCTGTCATTTTTCACTGTAGAAATGTTGCCTCCTTGTTTAAGTTTATTCTTAAGTATTTTGTTCTAGTTGTGCTGTAGTAAAAGGAATTGTTTTCTTAATCCTCTCTGGGTTGTCACTGGTAGTACAGAGATTCAGTATTTTTTATTTTTTTGTGAAAACAAGCGAAGAAGCAAACAACTTTCAAAAAAAAAATTGGATATAGAAGAACTTTACCTCAACACTCTAAAGGCCATATGACAGATCCATAGCTAACATGACATCCAGCAAGGAAAGGTGGAAAGCTTTCCCACTACTATCAGGCACGAGATGAGAGTGCCTAAGCTCACCCTTCCTTTTCAAATAGCTCTGAGATTATTTTACTTAATTAATTTTTATTACCTGTACCAGTGTTTCTGATGGTAGCCACTTTCTATCCTTTGGATCTCAGCTTAAGTATCACCTTTGAAGAAAGGTCTTCCTTGATCACCATCTCCATAGTAGAAATCTCCCTGAGCACCCTATTTGCTCTATCAATAACCCTGATGAAGGATATAATTAGTTTACTAAATTGTCCCCTTATTTACTGTCTGACACTACTATGAGAATATAGGGTCCGTGCAGAAAGGATATGATTTTTTTTCCTTATTGCTGTATCCTTAATTATAACACATTTCCCGGCATTAAATAGGCACCATATATAATAAAAATACTAAAGAATAAAAAAGTACTAAAGAATAAAAACAAAGACAAAAAAAAAACCCTTGAGTAGTCATTACAATTAAATTTGTGTATAATATATTTAACATATGTGACCACACTTCTAAGCAGAGTATATTGAATATTAAATAAAATGAAAGAAAAATTTACTGTAAGTGGGGAAATAAATGACAAATTAATCTTTATTGGAACAAAATGACTGGGCTGAAATTTTATTCCTGAGTGTAAAGTTCTGTTAGGACCGTAAAGCTATTTTTTGTCTCCATGTGATATATTTTAGGTCTTCATTAAGTGATTTATTCTAGTATATCTTTACATTTAGATGTATGTTTGAACTTTTGTAAAATCCCAGTGAATGCAATTAAGTAAGAATGATTCTTGGAAACTTTCCAATTCTAGGACTTGATGATAAATGTGGTTGGAAAGGAAGAAATGTCTAGTGTTCTTTGACCTTGTAGGGAAGAAGATGCTATTCTCTTAAGAACTGATAAACTATTCAGAAAGCCCTTACTAGGCTTAAAACATTACCTAAGGAAAAGCACATCAAAATTTCAAGTCAAGTGTTCTGGTCAAACCTACATGATACAATAAGAAAGACCAACCAACTGAATGGTATTTTCTATTCAGAAATTAGTAGCAAAGAAGTTACTTGAGAAAAATCTCCCTAGGAAACCGCTGGTATCTTCTTATGTAAGGATAGGCTCTCTTTTTTTTGATAAATTATCATAATGTGGTATAGTTTTGTTTTTCTGTGTGAACCATGGAATTCCTAGGAAGTAATCTACAGTATACATAAATGTAAATTCTATATAATCAGAAGACGCCCATGGAGAAAATGGATAGACAGTTGAATGAAATAAAATATATCCTCAAGTAATAATGCAGCTTTTGCCCTGTCTTGTCAAACTGGATGACAGAAGAATTTCAGGTCCCTATGAATAGTCAAAAGTGTTCCTTCATATTGTGGACTTGCCTTTCTAAGGTAAGACTAACAGTAAATAGTGGAAATCAGGTTTTGCAATTGCTGAGTAGCTTTATCATATAAAAATTAAGATCACTTTGAGATAATGCAAGAACTATTTCAAAGTCTAGTTGTATCATTTAGGGTGACCTTGGGAAAATTTATCCAATGTTCGGAGCCTCAGTTTGTTCAACTGTGAAATGAGGTTTACAGTTCCTCTTACTGTAATATGAAATGTGATTCATTAAATTGTGAGTGATTGGAATCTACTGTAGTGTTGTGAGCAGTGGTGTGATTAGATCAGAATCAGATTTAAAATGGATCATTTGTGCTGCCTCAGGAGAACAAACTGATGGAAGTCAGAACAAAAGGAGAAGACAGTGGGCCAGAGAAGTAGTGGGTGGAGGGAAATGTTCAAGTTTGTGATATATTTTAAAGAGGATTAATAAGATTTATTAGAGGTATCAATATATGATACAAGAGCAAGAATGGCACAGAGGGTATGGTGATATTTCTTGTCTGAGCAATTACCTGAAAGGTGGTACCATTAAGAATTGTGGAACACTATGTTTACAGTGAAAAATTAAAAATTTAGTTTCATAACAACTGAACTGATATCCCATTTGGAGATGTTCATAGTTGAGATGTTGTGCATATGAAGTTTAAAAATTAAGAGACAGAAAACTCTGGAGTGCTTTGAATGAATTTATTGTTCAGGAAATGTGACATATCTGACCAAAGATCCTAAGAAAGAGGTTTTATGAGGGAAGAGACAATCCAGGTCAGTGACCTTCTATTCCTAGTTTAATTTACTCACTTTTGATGTCGATTACCTTGAGGGTCAAATATTTCACTTTTGTGACTTTATAAGCTGTATACTTTTTCATGGAATTTCCTTGCCCTCTGTCCTTGCACTTTTCCTTTAAAACTCAAGAAGTATGCTTCCTTTGGGAAGCTTTCTTTGATTGTTTTGGTTGATATTTTCCTATCCCTGGCCTTTGCATTGTGTGACTTTTTTTATAATTACACGTATTACATTGATAATTATTATGTATACTATTACTGATTGTTGGAAACCATGGCCTATTCAACTTGAGAATCTTAATGTCCATTACACATGTGACACAAACAGGTGCTCCTTCGACAGTCTTTTAATTGAATTGGTCAATAAAAGCATGATTTAATAATACATGTAAAGGTTTCCCCCCTTGTTTTGTAGATCACCTGCTTCTTATATGAGAAGTCAGCTCCTATCCAGACTAGATGGAACCAAGAAACAACGTAACTTACTTTGTCCTCTTGGGCCTCACACAGGATCCTAAGGAACAGAAGGTCCTTTGTTTTATGTTCTTGCTCTTCTATATTTTGACAGTGGTGGGCAACTTGCTCATTGTGTTGACTATAGCTCTCAGTAAGACCCTGGGCTCACCTATGTACTTGTTTCTTGCTAACCTATCATTTATGGATGTCACTTATTCCTCTTGCATTTCCCCCAGATTGATTTCAACCTTGTTCTTTGGGGAAAATACCATATCCTTCCATTCTTGTATGACACAGTTATTTATGGAGCACCTTTTTGGTGGATCAGAGGTCTTTCTTCTGCTGGTGATGGCCTATGACCGCTATGTGGCCATCTGTAAGCCTTTGCATTATTTGGTTATCATGAGGCAATGGGTGTGTGTTGTGCTGCTGGTGGTATCCTGGATTGGAGGTTTTCTGCATTCAGTAATTCAAGTTAGCACCATTTATGGGCTCCCATTTTGTGGTCCCAATGTCATTGATCATTTTTCCTGTGACATGTACCCCTTACTAGAATTGGTCTGCACTAGCACCCATGTCATTGGGCTGTTAGTTGTAGCCAATGGAGGGATGATCTGCACTATTGTGTTTGTGTTCTTGCTCATCTCTTATGGTGTCATCTTGCACTCTCTAAAGAACCTTAGTCCAGAGGGGAAGCGGAAAGCCCTCCAGACGTGTGGCTCCCACATCACTGTGGTGGTCTTCTTCTTTGTTCCATGTATTTTCATGTATGCAAGACCTGCTAAGACCTTCTACATTGACAAATCCCTGAGTGTGTTTTATACAGTCATAACCCCCATGCTGAACCCACTGATCTACACTCTGAGAAATTCTGAGATGACAAATGCTATAAAGAAGCTCTGGAGGAGAAATGTCACATGAAGTAGTAAATCAGTGCTTCATCCGTCATGAAGGAAGTAATTTAACATCAGGGCCAATCTCCTCAAATGTTAAAGTCTATTTTACTGTAAATGCATTTCTAGTCAGAGTCAATAAGTAATGTGCAAAGAAATAGTCAATGAAATATTTATAGAGTTACACTAAATCGTAATTGCTGCATTTGCTTTTGTAAGTTTTCTCTCATTCTTATTTTTATTTCTGGTCAGTTTCTCCTCTTGTATTTTCATTCCTGTCCTTGTTAAAATATTTGTTGCTATATAGACTACCTTCTCTTTAATTTGTTTTCATATTAAATTTTTTGTGTAACATTTTACTTTTTAGAATATATTTGAAAGCATAGTAGATAATAATAAATATAAATATAGAATCCTTACAAAGTGGAAATGGTGTGGAATGAACATCCTACTTGTCCCTCACCAGAGTCTCCCTGTTCTTCTATTAGTATCATTATATAAAGTTTGTTATTGTTTCTAAGACTGTTCAATTAATAATCTTTGGGAATAAAATCATATTTTCATATATGTGTTTTTGTCTTTGTGTCTGTGTATAACTTTCATATTTACTAGTCAGCCTTCTAAACATCTTTCTATACCAATACACAGATACAACTCATTTTTAGGTTCCTTGTACTGCCCAAAACTTCTTTATAAAGATATGGTAAAATTAGCGTTTCCAATTTTCATCATGGTTTTTTAAAAATATTTTTCTATGATAAATAGCTCTGCAGTGCAGTCTTTCTGAAATTTTCCAAATATGAGCTTTTATCAGTGGAACTGTTCAATCAATTGGTACATGTATTTAAAATTGTCAGTGTTCACAGTAATTGTCCAAATGCCATCCATGGGCTTATACCATACTGTGCTACTTTCCTCAGTTTATACAAATACCCATTTGTGCACATTCTCAATAACCAGTGCTTGATGAATATTTATGATATTTGAGCATCTGATTGTTAAAGAAATTATATTTCATTTGTTTGATTGAAATTTAACAAATATAATTTAATTTGATTTACAGGTTTAAAATTATTGTCTTTTGTGCATGATCTTTTATTGACTTTTACCTGTTTTGTTTGATTGTTGATCTTTTTCATATGAATTTTTATGATTTCATCATACACTAAAGAAGCTATCCCTTTTCATCTTTGTATGTGTATTATTTTTCCAGCCAACAAGTTTGGATGTTTTTATATCATGCAAAATATTTTTGGCCGTTTGGAAATATTTTTACATATACATAATTAAATCTATTCATTTTTTGACTTTCTAATCTTGCTTAGAAAGTCTTCCTTATTTCAATGTTAACAAAATATTCTTCCACATGTTTCCAACATTTGTTTAATAGTTTCGTGGTTTTACATTTTATGTTGAATTTTGGATCCATCTACACTTTGATGTAAAGACTTAATTAAGGATTAAATTTTATTTATTTTTCTGGGTGGGCATTTATAGAAATGTGTACTTATTTTCCCCACTGCTTTGATATCTTAAGTTTGTATTAAAAAATATTGCATATGCTTGGATCCAATTCAGACCTCTGTTATTTTCCACTTTTTAAAATATTTGTATGCCATTTAAGACATATTGTAATTGCACTTAATTTATGGGACATTTTCATATCCAGTAATTTCTTATCAGAACTATATCTATTGTTTTGTATTTATGTTTTAAAATCTTTTAATAGGCTACTCTAGTAAAAACTATGTTTAATTAATATTTACGTATTATTTGAATTAGTAAGAGCTAATATCTTTAGAGAATTGAGAATTCTTATCCAAAAACTGGGTAAGTCTTTTCACCTAACAAGCTTTCTTTGATGTTCATATAGACCTAGTAGGTTTCTTTGTAAATTTAGTCTTTTTGAGTAAATTTATTTTATGCTGTTTTGCCAATAGAATCTTACCTTCTATTGTATTTTCCAGATGTCTTTTGTTTCAATGTATAAAATCTGTCCTTTTCCACTTTTAAATAAGATATAATTTTCACAGTGCATCATTCATCCTTTTAAGTCTAAGTTTTCCAAGTTTTGACAAATACATACTATTATGTATTTGTGGTTATGTAACCACTGTTACAACAGATGTACAAATGTTTTATCACCAAAAATAATTCCCCATGCATCTTTGTAGTCCCTTTTATTCTAGCTTCTAGGAGTTGGCAAATTCTGGTCCATAATTCTATCTTTTCCAGAATTTTTTATAAATTGAATCCTCAGGATAAAGTTTTTTTCTTCTAGCTTTATTGAGATATAGTTGACTAATTGAAATTGCATATACTTAAGATGTGACATATGATAATTTGATACATGTATTCATTGTGAAGTGGTTAGCACAATCAAGCTAATGAACACATCTATTATGTCACATAATCTTTTTCTTTTTTTTATGGTAAGATCACTTAAAATGTACTTTTAGCATATTTCAAGTAAACAATACAGGATTATTAACTAGAGCCACCATGCTGTATATTGGATCCTCAAAACTTACTCATACTATAACTGAAAGTTTGTAGTTTTTGAACATTTCCCCCAACCCCTAGTCCCTGGCAATCATCATTCTCTTCACTGCTTCTATATATACAACTTTTTTTTTTAGCTTCCACATATAAATGAGATCATATAGTATTTCCTTTTCTGTATCTGGCTTATTTCATTTAATGTCCACCAGGTTCATCCATATCTCAAAAAGCAGAATTTCCTCTGTTTTTGTGGTTGAATAATATTCCATTACTTATATATGTCCCATTTTTGGTCCATTCATCCATCAGTAGACAGATTGTTTTTCTATTTTGGCTATTGTGAATAACACTTCAATGAACACGAGGATTCAGATATCTCTTCAAGATACTTATATCATTTCCTTTGTATAAATACCTAGATGTATGATTGCTGTATGATAGGAGAGTACTCCTATCATTTTAACTATTTTAACTATTTCAGGAATTTCCATACTGTTTTTCATAGTGGTTACACCAGTTTACATTCTGTCCAACAGTGTAGAAGGGTTTCACCTTTTCTATGTCCTCACCAACATGCTGCTTTTATCAGGGTATTTATTTCATTCATGAGGGTTCTGACCTCATGATCTAATCAACTTCCAAAGGCACACATAATACCATTACATTGGACACTAGGATTTGAAAATATGAATTTTGGGGAATGCAAACATTCAAACAATAACTCAGGTCTAATTTCATTCTTTTACTTATTGATATTCAGTTTTCTCAGCACAACAAAGTGACTTTCCTTTCTCCGTAGTTTATTCTTGGCCCCCTTTTCAAAGATAAATTGACCACATATACATAGAATTATTTCTGAGATTTCTATTCAATTCCATTGGTCTGCATACCTATTTTTATTTTTTCATACCTCTTTTTATGTCAATAATAGCCTTTTGATTACTCTAATTTTGTAATGTATTTTGTGATGTCTCTAGCTTTGTTCTTTTTCAAGATTTTTTGGCTGTTTGGGGTCTTTCATGGTTTCATATGAATTTTATGATTTTTTTTTAATTTCTGTGAGAAATGCCTTTGGAGTTTTGAAAGGGATTGTATTGAATCTGTAGATTACTTTCGATAGCATGGAAATTTTAACATATATTCTTTCAATCCATGAATATAGGATATCTTTCCCTTTGTCTGTATATTTAATTTCCTTCATTAGTGTCATATTATTTTAAGGGTGCAAATCTTTCATTTACTTAGTTAAATTTAATCTTAAATATTTTATTCTTTTGATGGTATTGTAAATGAGATTATTTTCTTAATTTCTTTTTTGGGTAGTTTGTTGTTAGTATGTATAAATACAACTGGTTTTTGTATGTTGATTTTGTATGTTGCAAGTTTGTTGAGATTGTTTATTAATTTTAACAGTTTTTGGTGGAGATGTTGGGGTTTTTTAAATATAAGATAGTGTCCAAAATGTAGTATTTTAAATCTGGCTTATCCTACTATAATGCATTTGAAATTTATGCATATTGTGTTTAACAATAGTTCATTTATTTTTATTGCTGAGTACTATTCCATCCTATGGTTATATGAGAATTTGTTAATCCCTTCAATTTTTTTTCATTATCTCATCTCATCAGGCACCTTCCTTCATGCTCATCACCCAGTTACCCTATTCTCCCACCCACCTCACCTTCTGCAAACCTTAGTTTGTTTCCCAGAGTTGGGTGTCCCTCATGATTTGTCTTCCTCTCTGATTTTTCCCAACTCAGTTTCCCCCCATTCCCTTATGGTCCCTTTCACTATTTCTTCTATTCCACATATGAGTGAAACCATATGATGATTGTCCTCTGATTGACTTATTTCACTCAGCATAATAACCTCCAGTTCCACCCATGTTGAAACAAATGGTGGATATCTCTCTCTTCTGATGGCTGATTAATATTCCATTGTATATATAAACCACATATTCTTTTTTTTATTTTTTTTATTTTTTATTGGTGTTCAATTTACTAACATACAGAATAACCCCCAGTGCCCGTCACCCATTCACTCCCACCCCCCGCCCTCCTCCCCTTCTACCACCCCTAGTTCGTTTCCCAGAGTTAGCAGTCTTTACGTTCTGTCTCCCTTTCTGATATTTCCCACACATTTCTTCCCCCTTCCCTTATATTCCCTTTCACTATTATTTATATTCCCCAAATGAATGAGAACATATAATGTTTGTCCTTCTCCGACTGGCTTACTTCACTCAGCATAATACCCTCCAGTTCCATCTATTCATCTGTTGAAGGACATCATGGCTCCATCCAGTTTGGCTATTGTGGACATTACTGCTGTGAAAATTGGGATGCAGGTGTCCTGGTGTTTCACTACTTTTTAAAAAAAATTTATTTATGATAGTCACAGAGAGAGAGAGAGAGAGAGAGAGAGAGCCAGAGACACAGGCAGAGGGAGAAGCAGGCTCCATGCACCAGGAGCCTGAGGTGGGATTCGATCCCGGGTCTCCAGGATCGCGCCCTGGGCCAAAGGCAGGTGCCAAACTGCTGCACCACCCAGGGATCCCTGTTTCACTACTTCTATCATTGGGATAAATACCAGTGCAATGGCTGGGTTGTAGTGTAGCTCTATTTTTAACTTCTTGAGGAACTTCCACACTTATTTTCCAGAGTGGCTGCACCAGTTCACATTCCCACCAACATTGCAAGAGGGCTCTCCTTTCTTCACATCCTCTCCAACATTTGTTGTTTCCTATCTTGTTAATTTTAGCCATTCTCACTGGTGTGAAGTGGTATTTTATTGTGGTTTTGATTTGTATTTCCCTGATGACAAGTGATATGGAACATCTTTTCATGTCCTTTCATGTCCTTGTTGGCTAAGTGTAAGTCTTCTTTGGAGAAATGTCTGTTTATGTCCTCTGCCCATTTCATGATTGGATTATTTGTTTCTTTGGTGTTGAGTTTGATATGCTCTTTATAGATCTTGGATACTAGCCCTTTATCTGATACATCATTTGCGAATATCTTCTCCCATTCTGTAGGTTGTCTTTTAGTTTTGTTGATTGTTTCCTTCACTGTGTAGACTTTTTATCTTGATGAAGTCCCAATAGTTCATCTTTGCTTTTGTTTCCCTTGCCTTCATAGATGTATCTTGCAAGAAGTTGTTGTGGCCAAGTTCAAAAAGGGTGTTGCCTACGTTCTCCTCTAGTATTCTGATGGATTCTTGTCTCATATTTAGATCTTTCAACCATTTTGAGTTTATCTTTGTGCCTGGTGTAAGAGAATTGTCTAATTTAATTCTTCTGCATGTGGATGTCCAATTTTCCCAGCACCATTTATTGAAGAGACTGTCCTTTTCCCAGTGGATAGCCTTTCCTGCTTTGTCGAATATTAGTTGACCATAGAGTTGAGGGCCCATTTCTGGATTCTCTATTCTGTTCCATTGATCTATGTGCCTATTTTTGTGCCACTGCTATACAGTCTTGATGATTACAGCTTTGTAATACAACTTGAAATCAATCATTGTGATGCCCCTAGCTGTGGTTTTCTTTTTCAACCTTCCTCTGGCTATTTGAGATCTTTTCTGATTCCATCAAATCTTAGGCTTATTTGTTCCAGCTTTATGAATAAAGCCCATGGTATTTTGGTAAAGATTGCATTACCATAGACATTTTCACAATATTTATTCTTTTAATTCATGAGCATGGGATATTTTTCCATTTCTTTGTGTCTCAATTTCTTCCATAAATGTTCAGCCATTTTTAAAGTACAGATCCTTTACCTTTTGGTTAGGTTTTTCCTAGATATCCTATGGTTTTGGGTAAAATGTAAATGTATCCCTTCTTTAATTAAGAGATATTTTGATTGTTCCCAGATATTCAGAATTATGAGTGCAACTACTATAAATATTCATGTATAAATTTTTGCATGAATGTAAGTTCCCATTTAAATTAGATAAAATCCTAGGAGCAGAAGAGATGGGTTTTATGATAGGTGCATGATTTCATAAAACATTATTAAACTGTTTTCCAAGGTGCAGCATATTACTAGCAATGAATGACATTTCTAGGTTTTCTCTATCTCTGTCAGAACTTGGTATTGTCAAGTTTTTAATTTTGTCCTTTGGATAAGTCATTAATGATTACTTTTTTTTTTTTTTAAGATTTTATTATTTATTCATGAGAGACAGAGACACAGGCAGAGGGTGGAGAAGCAGGCTCCATGCAAGGAGCCCTATGTGGGACTCGATCTGGGAATCCGGGATCAGGCCCTGAGCCAAAGGCAGATGCTCAACCGCTGAGCCACCCAGGTGTCCAAATAATGATATCATTTGGCTTTACCTGCATTTCCTGGGATCCCTGGGTGGCGCAGCGGTTTAGCGCCTGCCTTTGGCCCAGGGCGCGATCCTGGAGACCGGGAATCGAATCCCACGTCGGGCTCCTGGTGCATGGAGCCTGCTTCTCCCTCTGCTGTGTGACTATCATAAATAAATAAAAATTAATTTGCATTTCCTGAATAGCTAATGATGTTGGCGAATTTTCATGTGCTTTTTTGCCATTTATGTTTCCTCTCTGGTGAAATGTCTGTTCAGTTCCTTTGACCATTGTATACTGACTTGTTTATTATTATGGAAAGTTGAAAGTTCTTTATTTATTTTGAAAACAAGCTCTTTATCAGATGTATAGTTTGCAAATGTTTTCTCACAGTCTATGTCTTATCTTTTCATTTTCTTAAAATATCCTCTAAAGAGCAGAATTTCTGTGTTAAAGAGTCAAATTTATTATTATTTTAATTGATCATGCTTATTTTTTTTGTCATACCTAGGAAATCTTTGCCTAATTCAAGGTCACAAAGATCTCCTGATGTTCTCACTGAGAAGTTTTGTAGTTTTATTTTATTTTATTTTATTTTATTTTATTTTATTTTGAGATTTTATTTATTTACTCATGAGAGACACAGAGAATGGGGGGGCAGGCAGAGGGAGAAGCAGGCTCCATGCAGGCAGCCCGATGTGAGACTCGATCCCGGGATTCCAGGATCACACTCTGGGCTGAAGGCAGGTGCTAAACCGCTGAGCCACCCAGGCATCCCCAGTTTTGTAGTTTGAGGTCTTACATTTAGCTATTTGAGCCATTTTGGATTAACTTTTATTTATGGCTAGAGGCATTGATTAAAATTCATGTTTTGCAAATAGATATCCTTTTATTTCAGCACCATTTGTTGAAAAGATGACCATTTCTATATTGAATTGCCTCTACACATTTATTGTAAGTCATATAATAAGGGTCTGTCTCTAATCCATTCATTTTCATTGATCTACATATGTACCCTGTCTCCAATACTTTATATTAAGTTTATTTTTTTATTTTTATTGTTTTGTTATTTTTTATTGGAGTTTAATTTGCCAACATATAATATAACACCCAGTGCTCATCCCGTCAAGTGCCTCCCTCAATGCCCATTACCCAGTCACCCCAACACCCACCCACTTCCCTTTCCACTACCCCTTGTTCATTTCCCAGAGTTAGGAGTCTCTCATGTTCTGTCACCCTCTCTGATTTTTTCCACTCATTGTCTCTCTTTTCCCCTATATTCCCTTTTTGCTATTTTTTTATATTCCCCATATGAGTGAAACCATATAATGTTTGTCCTTCTCCGACTGACTTACGTCACCCAGCATAACACCCGCCAGTTCTATTGACATCAAAGCAAATGGTGGGTATTCATTGTTTCTAATGGCTGATGTATATTAAGTTTAGAAAGCAAGTAGTTTAAGTTCTTGAACTTGTTCTTTTCAAAATTAATTTTGGCTATTATAGTTATTTTATATTTCTATATAAATTTTTGAATCAATGTATTTTTACACACACACAAAAACTTAGTGGGATTTTGTTGAGAATTGCAAGGAACCTACAGATTCAATCATTTTGAGATTTGAGATGTTAGCAATAATGAGCCTTCTAATTCCTGACTATGGTATATCTCTCCACATGTTTTGTTTTCCTTTGACATTTTTCATCAATATTTTTTAGTTTAAGCATATTATAGCATATATTTATGCATTTTATGCCTAAGGAGTTCATGATTTTTATAGTTAGTTTAAATGGTACATTAAAAAAATTTCATTTTCAAGTTGTATTGGTTTGTTTGTAGATATAAGATTAATTTTTTGACCATGTATGTATCCTATGACCTTACTAACCCACTAATTAATTCTGGTAGCTATTTTTGTAGATTCTTTGGGATTTCTTACGTATGAAACTATTTTGTTTGTGAATAGGGAGGTTTTCTAGATTGGTCTGATTATTCTTGTGATGCTCTTATTTCATTCTGGCATAAGGGTTATGCTAGGTGCATAAAATGAGTCAGGATGTATTTTAATTTCCCTTCATCCTTGAACATGTTTATGTAAGATTGGTACTATGTTTTGATTAATTTTTATATAGGATTAGTGAAAAAGCTATATGGGAGTGAAATTTTATGTTGGAAGAGGAAAGATTTCTTTTTTGAAAGAGGAAAGATTTTAAAGAATTAATTTATTTAACAGTATTGGACTATTCTAGTTTAAAAATATTATTAGTTTTTAAAATAATCTCTATACCCAACACGGGGCTCAAATTCACGACCCTGAGATCAATACCCACGTGCTCCACCACTGAGCCACCAGGCACCCTAAATTATTCCAGTATTTAACTATTGTTCTGTGTGTCTTTAGAGAGTTGTATCTTTTATAACAGAGCTCCACTTTCTTAGATGGCATGTATGCTGCTATGGATTCATTTATGATGTTCTTTTATTATCATTTTCAGATCAGTAGACTGGAGTAATGGTACTCTCTTCATTCTTGATTCTCATCCTTTGTACTTTCTCTTAGCATTTCTTAATCCATTTTGCTAGGAACTTTTCAGTTTTATGAATCTTTGAAAGAATCACTTCCTGGATTTATATATTTTCTCTATTTTATTTTGTATTCTAATTCTTATTCAATTAATTTTTCTTTCCATGAGTTTTGTCTTTTTTTTACTATTTCAATTCTACAATGTTCTCCGGCTAAATTTTGCTTTTCCTTTTATTAGGTTCTTAGGATGGAGGTTTACTTTATTTGTAATACCTCTTTTCCTAATACTTCTATTTAAAGCTATACATTTCTTTCTAAGCACTCCTTTAACTACATCCCGTATACACACACACACATAGACACACACACCCACACACACACACCATGTTTCATTATTTTTATGTTGAAACTTTATTTTAAAAGCTATTCACTGATATTTCTTCTTTAATCCATGGTAATTAAATTTATGTTGTTAATTTGTAAATAATTGGGAAACATTGTTTCCCATTGTTATATTTATGTTGAACTTAATTATATATATTCTGTATAATTTAAGTCCTTTGAAATGCATTGCACTTGTTTTCTGGCCCAGCCCCGTGTCTATTTTGGTGAATGTTTCCCGAGCACTCTAAGTGGAATTTTCCCACAGTCTTTTCTCTGTCCCCACTCCCATTTTAACACAGTTTCTTACAACTTGCCTGTGTGCCCCTATGTGACAAACTCAAGACTCTTCCCTTAGGGGAGCAATCTGCTCCTACATTTGAGACAAGTTTTAAATGGCTTGTTCTGAAATTTGTTTCATGGTCTTCTGGAAGTCAATTCAGTGTCTTCGTGCAAAGACATAGCTTAAGCCTAACTGAACCAGCTTTGAATATTTTGAAATTCATGCTTTAAAGAAGAGAGGTTTTTTTTAAAAAAAAAAAACATATTTTATTTCTGTCCATGCTGGACATTTCTCTTTTTTTTTCTTTATTTCTTTCTTTATTTTTTTTAAATTTATTTTTTATTGGTGTTCAATTTACTAACATACAGAATAACCCCCAGTGCCCGTCACCCATTCACTCCCACCCCCAGCCCTCCTCCCCTTCTACCACCCCTAGTTCGTTTCCCAGAGTTAGCAGTCTTTACATTCTGGTTCCCTTTCTGATATTTCCCACACATTTCTTCTCCCTTCCCTTATATTCCCTTTCACTATTATTTATATTCCCCAAATGAATGAGAACATATAATGTTTGTCCTTCTCCGACTGACTTACTTCACTCAGATAATACCCTCCAGTTCCATCCACGTTGACATTTCTCTTTTGGTGATTCACTCAAGTTGGTCTTTTGTGATTTCCCTTAAGAGGACAAGTTTCTCAAATTCTGTTGTACATGGCAATTTTCCTGCTGTCATCTCTGGAGATGTAGGTCTACTCTCAAAATTATGATGAAGGTCCCAGTGAATTTAATTAGGGAAGAATCACTCTTGGAGATGTACCAGTTGAATGACTCAACAATATGTGTTGTATTTCAAATACAGATAAAGTCTTTACAGACCCTTGTCTTGACCTCAGAAAGTATTTGGATCAGTGTTCAATGACTATCTTGTGCAGAAATTGAAATGAAGGACTCAACACAATGAAGTATGTTTATGAAATTATACCCCATACAGGGAATCCTAAGATTAACTATGCTTTGTAAAGACAGACCAGTATAATTTGTTGAGAATTGACTGTTGTAAAGGCTGTTTCACTATTTGACTTATATTAACATTAAAAATACACCACACAATCTTTATTTAAACAATTCAGAATTTTCTATCCCACAAATTTGCCTTTTTTTTTTTTTTAAACCTCAAAGTGATGATTTAACATTTGTTTGTTATTAGGGCAAATTCTACCAACAATGAAGATTTTGGATCTCTGTTCAGAGTGAAGATTTAGACTTGTTTAGGTTACAGGACTTTTGTATTCATTTTGAAAAATCTGAACAATTTAAAAGGAAACCTTTTTTTAAAAGACTGAAACCAGCGAGACTTTCTGTAAGCATGGAGAGCATTGTTCACATGGAAACTGTTTAAGCTTTAATGATGGTGCCTGTGTTTTCTTGCTGCGTGTTCATGCAGACAGATGGCATCAGTGTACAAAAGAAAACAGAGAAGGGACTACAACCCAGAGCTTGTATTGAATGCTTGTCTTAGTATTCAGGTAATCCAGGAAGTGAAATTAGATGTAAGATTTCAAAGTAGGCTCTACATTTTACCTTTTGGTGGTGTGGGAATTCACAGTCTTTTAAAAGTTCTGCTGTGTGGTTCTGAGAATCAGCCATGTTAGGGATTCTTTACAGTAACCAGAATACATGGGCATTGCTCAGTTCTGTAGTATTCTTTTTGGCTATTTTCATATTTAAAGACCCAGAATAAATTTACTTTCTCTAATGTCAAGTTTTTAGAAACTAGTTTCTGGTTTAGGGATATTTTAATGGGCAGATACTTCTATCCCTAATGGTGGCTTCAATTGGTATGTTTTCTGAGCATTGTTTGCCATCTGTGAAAGTTTTAAGGATGGCATATCGTCCACAGAACTTGAATGAGTGATTTTGAAGAATCCAAATTCTCATTTTCATAATGAGGCTGTTACTTCATTTCCTATGTTTCTGTCCACAGGTGAGTTTCAGCATCATAGCATATGTGTGGTGGCCATCCTTTAGTTGCTTGTTTATATGATTCACTCATGTTGTCATTGGTTTGGTTGTCTTTTATTTAATTGCTTAGATATCTGTGTCTATCTTGATATTAACTCTGTATATATTCCCTAAAATGTAGATTTTTTTCTTCCATCTAATTTATTGATGATATGGTATCTTTTTTGACTCCTTAAGATATTCCAGTATTGTAAAATATATGAATTTCATTTATTAGATAAGAGAAGTCTATAAGTTGGAATGTCATCTCTTTTATTACCTGGGAAGTAAATATAAGTCTTGCTTTAATTTTTCATTAAAACAATGCATTTAAAATTTTTTATAAGAATAATTTGTTTTATGTACAATTTTACTAGCTTCCAGGTGGAAAGCTGGTTGTGGCACCCCATTTGTTTGTTAATGTGTCCTTTTCTCAGGATGTCTTTAATAACTTTTCTCTCCCTTAACCTGCAAGATTGGTGAGGGTAGGGAACATGTTTTAATCAAGTCTTGTATTGTAATTTCTCAAAGTCCCGGGACATAAGAAATGATAATGCCTATGTGTTGAATGAATAAACAGATTGTGTTAAGATTTCAGGAAGTTAGCAGGAATAGTTATATTTATAGCTAATTTTGTCTGAACTCTGAAATAAGGACATGCAAAAGAACATATGGAACACAGGAACAATGTGACTGAGTTTGTCCTCTTGGGGCTCACCCAGAGCATCCAAGGTCAGAAAATATTATTTGTTGTGTTCTTGCTCATCTACATCGTGACAATGGTGGGCAACCTACTCATTGTGGTAACTGTGGTGGTCAGTCCAAGCCTGGATGCCCCTATGTACTTCTTTCTTGGTTACTTATCATTTATGGATGCTGTGTATTCTACTACAGTTACTCCAAATATGATCATAGACTTACTCTATGAGAAGAAAACCATTTCCTTCCAAGCTTGCATGTCCCAGCTCTTTATAGGGCACTTATTTGGTGGTGCTGAGATTTTACTCCTGGTGGTCATGGCCTATGACCGCTACGTGGCCATCTGCAAACCCTTGCATTATTTGACAATCATGAATCAACGAGTGTGTGTTCTGTTGCTGTTGTTGGCTTGGTTTGGAGGGTTTTTGCATGCTGTAGTTCAACTTCTCTTTGTTTACAACCTTCCTTTCTGTGGTCCCAATGTCATCGACCACTTCATCTGTGACATGTACCCATTACTAAAACTTGCCTGTACTGACACTTATGTTATTGGCCTCACCGTGGTTGCTAATGATGGGGCAATCTGTGTCGTCATTTTTACGGTCTTACTCATCTCCTATGGAGTTATTCTCCACTCCCTGAAGAATCTTAGTCAGGAAGGGAGGCGCAAAGCCTTATCCACCTGTGGCTCCCACATTACAGTGGTGGTCCTCTTCTTTGTCCCCTGCATTTTTATGTATGTGAGACCTCCTTCTACCTTACCCATTGATAAATCATTGACTGTGTTTTACACAGTTATTACCCCTATGTTAAATCCCCTAATCTATACTCTGAGAAATGGAGAGATGAAAAATGCCATGAAAAAGTTGTGGACCAGAAGAAGAAAATGAAGCAGAAGAAAAATGTGTCGCCTCTTTTCAATGAAGAGTTGCTCCCTCCAGGAAAGGATTATTTTTCTGTAGTAAATTTCCCCTCAGGTTTAATAAACTTGTACATGATGAAAAGCATTGAAGATGTAAGTATTTCCAATAATCAAAATAAACTTTTAAGATTTTCATAAATCTTAGGAAAATAGATGTTTAGCTTTTAGGTATAAAATGTATCTGTTGAAACTGTGTTTTATGTGACTTATACTATAGTTAATACTGTGCCTTTTTCATTAGAGTGCAATTTCACATTTTTCTCTCTCTCAGAATTGTTCTTTTCAGAATTAATAGTGCTCCTTATATATTTCAGAGAGGGAAATTAATAAGTGGGGCATAATAACCTGGTTCACTCCTCCCATACAAAGACAATCCATATTAATACTTGAAGTATATTTCTTATTTTTGTATCTGCAAAATATTTAAGTCTATAATTTTGTTCATATTGCTTAGAATATGAGATTGAAATGCTGCTTCTAAGTTATAATATTAATCATAAAGAAGTGAAGTATAGAAAAATATCTGAACAAAAGACGTAGATATAATAAGTAAGATTTACTTACTTTTTTGAGTGCAGAATCCTATTATCTTCCAAGTAGGTTAGCTTTGTTTCATGGTATATTTTCATTGGATGATCCATTGATCTTCCCAATAATTTAGAATGTCTGATAATATCTTTGCCATTTTTTAGTATCCTCATTTCTTCTTTTACTTACAGTGTTTCATAACCTTCTTTAGGGAACTAGGCTCCTCATATTTGAAATACTATAATCCATAATTCATGAGCTTTATATATCCAATATAGAACCTGACATTAGATATTTTTGATATAATTGATAAGAATCATGCTGACAATATGGCATGCCATTCTTACCTCTGCTTTTAATGGAATGCATATTATTAGGTAATAAAGAGGTCATAACATATATTGATTTCTTTAACAGGGACCTCTTTCATAGGCCTCTCTCTTTCTGAATGAGGCTTGAAAGAAGATACTAAGTCTCCGAAATGGTAGGAAACAAATAGTAAAGAAATGCATGGTTCCACCTTCTTTATTCAGTCTGGAATCATGAAGTGCCAGGGATAAGGGGAACAGAGGGTTTTCATTGGTAAATCACACTGTATGAGAAACTTTATATCCCGATTTTTATCCCAATTATTATTACATGGAAATTTCTTATGTCATCTCAAAGTCTTCCCAAACATACACTTTCATTAAATAATAGTAAATATTTGATTTTATCAAGGATTATATGATAAAAGTTATTTACGTTTGGATGTTGCTATAGAGTGAGTATCTGTTTTCCCCCAAATTCATGAGTTAAACTCTATATCATATGTTGTATTTGGAGATGGAGTGTTTGGGAGATGATTAGGTGATGAAAGTAGAACTCTCCTGAGTAGAACTAATGTGTCTTTAAAAAAGAAATCTCACAACCTTACTTGATTTTTCTGCCATGTGAGGATGCAGTGCAAAGACAGTTGTGGATGAACTAGGAAGTAGGTTCTCACCAGATGTGGAGTCTGCAAGTCTTGATCTTGGACTTCCCAGACCCCAGAGCTGTGAGAAATAAGTGATTGTTGTTGAAGCTAATCAGTCCATGGTATTCCGTTATAGCAGCCCAAATGGCCTCGGACTTTTCATTAATTTCCAAATTTGTATAGTTATTTCAAGTGATAAGATAAAAATCCTGGTTAATTGTCTATGTTCATTGGTCTGTAAGTTCCCTTAAGTCAGGTAAAGTTACTTAATTGTCTTTGTACTCTGTAATTGCACACATCTGACATAGAATCCATGCCATAAACTTTGTCAGTTACTTATATTTTTGATCTATTGGAGAATTTTTACTGATTAATTTTAATGAACTTTTTCTACATTAAATATGTATATTTCTTATAGTAGTCTTCTTTGATATTTGCTCAAAATCTTTACCTTGTTTATGTTGTAATCATTTTCTATAATGATGACACCACATTCTTTCTATCATATCATCTTGGAAAAATTTTTACTTTAATTTAGTGAATTTATAAATTTTAACATATTTTTATAAAATAAAAATAACTTTAAAAAGTTTTCTTTTAAAATGATCTAGGACTTATTTTTTATTTTTATTTGTAATTTTTAAAAGATTTTATTCATTTATTCATGAGAGATACAGAGAGAGAGAGAGGCAGAGATGTAGCCAGAGGGAGAAGCAGGCTCTATGCAGAGATCCCCATGTGGGATTAGATCCTGGGACTCCTGAATCACACCCCAAGCCAAAGGCAGACACTCAACCACTAAGCCACCCAGGCAACTGACCTAGGATTTATTTTTGTTTGTGATGAAGACATATCTAAGCCTATCTTCCTCAAACAGGAAAAATGATCTGCCAGGGTTATTAGTAATTTTGGTAATAATTTAAAATTTTTCTATTTAATATGTTAAATTTTATACACCTAGTGTGTTTGATTTGAGGCAGATTTCCCCTGCTCTTCTGCCTCCTCTTCTGCCTCCTCTTCCTTCTTTTCCTTTGGCATCTTTCCCTACCACTAACATTCTATGTCAGTGCTGAAGGATTTTAATGTTCATTTACCTTGTAGGGATAATCTCCCTTAGTCAGCCTTTTCAATTTTCTTGCAATTTCTAAATATTTATTTTTATTGATACATCTAAGATTATTTTGTGAAGTTTGAAATCTTTCCATAAAACTATATTTAGAGTTTCATAACCTGCCACATTGATTTTTAGGAAAATGGCATGTTTTCATATCTTGTTTTCTCGTCCAGAATGAGACAGGTATTGTGAGTGCTTGATCAATGTCTCAGTAAAAATTTTTAATTATCTCCATAGAATGAACATAAATCTTGCCTTTTGGCTTTGTTAATTAAAAATGAGCTTGGCTTATTTATATTTGATTCACATTTTCAATTAGCTGATCAGAAAGGGCTCAGTATCTTTTGCTAGCATGATTCTTAAAGGCATGGATGTATGTTTGTATGCGAATGTACATAGGCCTGCATTTGACAATACACAAATATGTATTCAACCACAGAGATCTATATCTGACCTCATGTATTACCTCTGTATTACCACATATAGGTACATATTCAATGATCTGTAGGTCTGTATCCAACTTCACATAAGTGTCTATATGGGAAGACACAGAGGTCTGTATCTGACAACACATGGGTGAGTATCTGACTACCCATATGAATGCATATGTGTATGTATGTGTACTTGATATGATCACACACAGGCCTGTATCTGTCTAGACACAGGGCTATATGTTGCCATACCCAGGTCTGTATCTGCCTGCATGTGAATTTTGGGAGGACTTGACTGAACAATTCTTCTGTCCCATGTGGCATAGACTGAGGTCCCTCTCTGGTATTCAGCTAATTGCTGGGCTATTAGAAAGTGTGTAAGATGACTTTAGTCATACGAATGGTGCCTTGTCAGGGGAGACTAGAATGACTAGTCTCTTCTGGCTCCTTCTCCTTCTCCAAGTGAGTTTGTCAGACTTGCAAAATGGCAGTTCAGGACTTCCAGAGGGAAGACACAAAACAATTATGCCAGTTAAGAAGTCATCCCATCCTGATATGAACTTGAAATTCAGGATCTCAAGTTTTAAATCCAGACTGCTATTGTACCAAAAGAAAAGACAACCTATGAAATGGGGAAAATATTTGCATATCATATGCCTCAAAAGGGTTTAATATCCAAGATGGATGAGGACTGTATACAACTAAATAGCAAATGGGAATAATAACAAAAAATGATTTAAAGAGGAGCAATGGACCTGAACAGACATTTTCCAAAGAAGACATTTGAATGGCCAATAGGAGCATGAAAAGGTGCTCAACATTACTAATCATTAGGGAAATGCAAATCAAAGCCATGATGAGATATTGCCTCATACCTTCTAGGATGAAGGTATAAAAAATTAAGAGATAATATGTGTTAGAGAGGATGGAGAATAAAGGGATCCCTAGCTTCTTCTTGTTGGATATATAAACTTTTTAAGCCCCTATGGAAAACAGTGTGGATTTTCCTCAACTAAGTGAAGGAGAACTATCATATGATCCAGAAATGCCACTTCTGTGAATATATCCAAGAATATGAAATCAGAATCTTGAGGAGATATGTGCACTCCCATGTTCGTGGCTGTATTTTTCACAATAGCCAATACATGGAAACAATCTAAGCATCGATCAGTAGATGAACAGAAAAAGAAAGTGTGGTATATATACACAAGAGAATATTATTCAGCTATAAAATGACAATGATCCTCCTTTTGCAACTGCATGAGAGACTTTTAGGGCATTATGCTAAGTGAGAGACTTTGAGGGCATTATGTTAGACAAAGGCAGACAAATGCTTTTATTTTTGTGTGGATTAAAAAAACTCAGTTTACAGAAGCCAAGACAATGGTGGTTGCCAGGGCCTGGGAGGTGAGAGAGATAGGGAGATGTTTTTCAAAAGGTACAGATTCTAGTTGCAAGATGAATAAGTTCTCGGGAGCTAACATACAGCAGGGTGTACTACTTAACAGCAATGTATTATATAGGAATAGTCACTAAGAGAGTGAATCTTAAATATTCTCATTCCACATAAAAATTCTAATTGTGAGGTGATATATGTATGTTAATTAACCTGATTGTGAGAATCATTTTGCAATATATGGATATATCAGATCATCAACTTGTACACCTTAAACTTATGCAATGTTATATATTGTATCTTATTAAGCTGGTAAAACATAAATAAATTAATTTTAAAAATTTGAGGGATGCCTGGGTGGCTCAGCAGTTGAGGATCTGCCCTGGGCTCAGGGCATTATCCTGGGTCCAGGGACTGAGTCCCCATTGGACTCCCTCCGAGGAGCCTGCTTCTGCCTCTGCCTATGTGTCTGCCTTTCTTTCTCTGTGTCTCTCATGAATAAATAAATAAAATCTTTTTAAAAAGAAAATTATATTTTAAGAACTGAGAAAGTCTATGTACTAGAAACATGCTGTTTCTTCTATATATCTTATACATTTGAAGGTGTAAAATATAACCAAACAGATACTCCTATCTAAAAGGGAATGCTGTGTTGGTTTTTTTCCTACAATTTTCTTAAAAATTTTGCTGACTTTCTATATGTTTTAATTTAAGTTTATACAAGGGCCATACCCAGAGATATTTTGAGACTAACTCTTCTCAGATTAGGGCTGGAAATCTGCGTTCCATTGGATAATACCCTTAATCTTCTTAGGCATATTTTTTCTTAGTTAAGAGACTTTATGAGACACACCTGAAATCTTCCTGAAGCCTCCACTAGGGTCTTACCTATACCATTTTGAGTTGATATTTATTTTGGTACATTTCTTAATTGAGAGCTTTTTGCTCTTTGGTGAGTCTGGGGATGAGAACCAGTATTATACTTGGACCAAGCAGGTCTTGGCTTCCTTCATGTTGCTCCCAAATTCTGCTTGAGAACTTAATAGTTACTCTTTTAACTCACCTCTTTTTTTTCATCTTCAACCTATCATACACTGCTGAGGAAACAGCTAGCACTTTCTGTGTTCTTCTTGGAAATCACAGTTAAATCCATATGTTCATGGGACATTTCCTGTTTTCCATATTACTACCGGTGAGGGATAGCTGGATTCTTCTAACAGTTGGTAACATGAATCACCTTTTCTTCGGCTTCCAATCACGATTTCTCCTGTCTTTTAAGGCTTTAATAACAGACACTTCAATGCCTTTTCAGTTCCCATCCACTCCTGATGCCAAAGCCAATACCATATGCTTTACATTTTTCTTATGAAAGAAAACTTCCACTTTTTGCTCTGGTTATCTTTTCATACATGGCATATGACTCCAAAATTTTGTGACCTAAAACAACAGCCATTTTAATTTATCTAAAAATTTTGTTGGCTGGAAATCCAGGCAGAGGTTGCTGAGTGTTTTTTCTGCTTCGTGAGACTAGAACTGAAGTCATTTTGTTATTTAACTGATAAGTGAGGGATCTACTGGATTCAGGCTGTGGAATGTTTTATTCAACTTGCTGAATGGGAAAAATATGCAGACAAGAATACTTTATCAAGTAAGGCTATCAATCAGATAGAAGGGGTGAAAGAGTTTCCAGGACAAACAAAAACTAAGGAAGATCACAACCAGTAAACTGGCCCTGCCAGAAATATTAAAGGGGACTCTTTCAGTGGGAATTAGAGACCAAAAGCAACAAACACTTGAAAGGAACAGAGAAAATCACCAGAAACACTACCTTAAGGGTAGTATAATGGCCCTAAATTCATATCTATCAATAATCACTCCACATGAAGTAAATGCTCCAATAAACACACACACACACACACACACACACACACACACACAGGATATCAGAATGGATAAAAACAAGACCTACCTATATGGTGCCTAAAGGAGAGTCATTTTAGACCTAAAGACACTTGTAGATTGAAAATAAGAGGATGGAGTACCACTTATCATGCTAATGGATGTCAAAGAGAGCCAGAGGATCCATAATTCTATCAGGCAAAGTAGATTTTAAACTGACGTCTATAAGAAGAGATGATGAAAAAAAAGAAAAAGAAAATAAAAAAGAAGAGATGATGAATGGCACTATATCCTAATAAAGAGGTCTATCCAACAAGAATACCTAACAGTTATAATATTTATGCCCCCATCTCAGGAGACTAAAATATATAAATCAACTAATAACAAGAGAAAGAAGCTCATGGATAGCAATACAATAGTAATAGGGGACTTTAACACTCCATTAGAGCAATGTACAGATAATCTAAACAAAAAATCAACCAGAAAACAATGACTTTGAATGACACACTGGACCAGATAGATTTAACAGATATATTCAGAACATTTTATACTAAAGCACCAGACTACACATTTCTTTCTTTTTATTAGAGTTCGATTTGCCAACATATAGTATAATACGAGTGCTCATCCCGTCAAGTGCCCCCCTCAGTGCCTATCACCAAGTCACCCCCATCCCCCTGCCCACCTCCCCTTCCAATACCTCTTGTTCATATCATAGAGTTAGGAGTCTCTCATATACTCTTGGTTGTATCTTGTATCTCTGATATTTCCCACTCATTTTCTCTCCTTTCCCCTATAATTCCTTTCATTATTTTTTATATCCCAGTATGAGTAAAACCATATAATGATTGTCCTTCTCTGACTGACTCACTTCACTCAGCATAACACCCTCTAGTTCCATCCACGTTGAAGCAAATGGTGGGCATTTGTCATTTCTAATAGCTGAGTAATATTCCATTGCATACATATACCACATCTTCTTTATCCATTCATCTTTCAAAGGACACCAAGGCTCCTTCCACAGTTTGGCTACTGTGGACATTGCTGCTATAAACATTGGAGTGCAGGTGTTTCAGTTTTCCACTGCATCTGTATCTTTGGGGTATATCCCCAGAAGTGCAATTGCTGGGTCGTAGGGCAGTTCTATTTTTAACTCTTTGAGGAACCTCCACACAGTTTCCCAGAGTGGCTGCACCAGTTCACATTCCCACCAACAGTGCAAGATTGTTCTCCTTTCTCCACATCCTCTCCAACATTTGTTGTTTCCTGCCTTGTTAATTTTCACCATTCTCACTGGTGTAAGGTGGTATCTCATTGTGGTTTTGATTTGTATTTCCCTGATGGCCAGTGATGCAGAGCATTTTCTCATGTGCTTGTTGGCAATGTCCATGTCTTCCCCTGTGAGATTTCTGTTCATGTCTTTTGCCCATTTCATGATTGGATTGTTTATTTCTTTGCTGGTGAGTTTAATAAGTTCTTTATAGATCGTGGATACTAGCTCTTTATCTGATATGTCATTTGCAAATATCTTCTCCCATTCTGTAGGTTGTCTTTTAGTTTTGTTGACTGTTTCTCTTGCTGTGCAGAAGCTTTTTATCTTGATGAAGTCCCAATAATTCATTTTTGCTTTTGTTTCCCTTGCCTTCATAGATGTATCTTGCAAGAAGTTGCTGTGGCCAAGTTCAAAAAGGTGTTGCCTGTGTTGTCCTCTAGGATTTTGATGGATTCTTGTCTCACATTTAGATCTTTCATCCATTTTGAGTTTATCTTTGTGTATGGTGCAAGAGAATGGTCTAGTTTCATATTTCTGCACGTGGCTGTCCAGTTTTCCCAACACCATTTATTGAAGAGACTGTCCTTTTTCCAATGGAGATAGTCTTTCCTGCTTTGTCAAATATGAGTTAACCATAGAGTTGAGGCCCATTGCCTGGGTTCTCTATTCTGTTTCATTGATCTATGTGTCTGCTCTTTTGCCAGCACCACATTGTCTTGATGATCACAGCTTGGTAGCACAACTTGAAACTGGCAGTGTGATGCTACTCGCTCTGGTTTTCTTTTTCAGTATTCCCCTGGCAATTCGGGGTCTTTTCTGATTCCACACAAATCTTAAAATTATTTATTCCAACTCTCTGAAAAATTCCATGGTATTTTGATAGGGATTGCATTGAATGTGTAAATTGCCCTGGGTAACATTGACATTTTCACAATATTAACTCTTCCAATCCATGAGCATGGAATATTTTTCCACCTCTTTGTGTCTTCCTCAATTTCTTTCAGAAGTGTCCTGTAGTTTTTAGGGTATAGATTCTTTACCTCTTTGGTTAGGTTTATTCCTAGGTATCTTATGCTTTTGGGTGCAATTGTAAATGGGATTGACTCCTTAATTTCTCTTTCTTCAGTCTCATTGTTAGTGGATAGAAATGTCATTGATTTTTGGCATTGATTTTGTATCCTGCCATACTTCTGAATTGCTGTATGAGTTCTAGCAATCTTGGGGTGGAGTCTTTTGGGCTTTCTATGTAGAATATCATGTCATCTGCGAAGAGGGAGAGTTTCCTTATTCTTTGCCAATTTGAATGCCTTTTACTTCTTTTTGTTGCCTGATTGCTGAGGCTAGGACTTCTAGTACTATGCTGAATACTAGTGGTGAGAGTGGACATCGCTATCGTGTTCCTGATCTTAGGGGAAAGGCTCCCAGTGGTTCCCCATTGAGAATGATATTTGCTGTGGGCTTTTTGTAGTTGGCTTTTAAGACACTGAGGTATGCTTCCTCTATTCCTACACTCTGAAGAGTTTTGATCAGGAATGGATGCTGTATTTTGTCAAATGCTTTCTCTACATCCATTGAGAGGATCATATGGTTCTTTTTTTTCCTCTAATTTTGATCTATCATGTTGATTGTTTTATTAGTGTTCAACCAGCCTTGCATCCCGGGGATAAACCCACTTGGTCATGGTGAATAATCTTAATGTACTGTTGGATCCTATTGGCTGGTATCTTGTTGAGAATTTTTACATCCATGTTCATCAGTGATATTGGTCTATAATTCTCTTTGATGGGGTCTTTGTCTGGTTTTGGAATTAAGGTGATGCTGGCCTCATTGAATGAGTTTGGAAGTATTCCATCCCTTTCTATCTTTTGGAACAGCTTTAGTAGAATAGGTATGGTTTCTTTAAACGTTTGATAGAATTCTCCTGGGAAGCCATCTGGCCCTGGACTTTTGTGTCTTGGGAGGTTTTTGATGACTGCTTCAATTTCCTCCTTGGTTATTGGCCTGTTCAGGTTTTCTATTTCTTCCTGTTCCAGTTTTTGTAATTTGTGGTTTTCCAGAAATGTGTCCATTTCTTCTATATCACCTAATTTATTGGTGTATAGCTGCTCATAACACGTTTTAAAAATCGTTTTTAAATCGTTTGTATTTCCTTGGTATTGGTGGTGATCTCTCCATTTTCATTCATGATTTTATTAATTTGAGTCTTCTCTTTCTTCTTTTTAATAAGGCTGGCTAATGGTTTATCTATCTTATTAATTCTTTCAAAGAACCAACTCCTGGTTTTGTTGATCTATTCTATAGTTCTTCTGGTCTCTATTTCATTGAGTTCTGCTCGAATCTTTATTAACTCTCTTCTTCTGCTTGGTGTAGGTTTTATTTGCTGTTCTTTCTCCAGTTCCTTAATTGCAAGGTTAGCCTGTGTATTTGAGGTTTTTCCAATTTTTTGAGGGATGCTTGTATTGCAATGTATTTCATTCTTAGGACTGCTTTTGCTATATCCCAAAGATTTTGAATGGTTGTACCTTCATTTTCATTAGTTTTCATGACCTTTTGAATTATTCCTTAATTTCCTGGTTGACCCATTCATCTTTTAGCAGGATGCTCCTTAACCTCCACGTGTTTGGTTTTTTTCCAAATTTCTTCTTGTGATTGGGTTCCTGTTTCAAAGCATTATGGTCTGAAAATATGCAGGGGACAATCCCAATCTTTTGGTATTGGTTGAGATCTGATTTGTGACCCAGAATGTTGACTATGCTGGAGAAAGTTCCACATGCACTTGAGAAGAATGTGTATTCAGTTGCATTGGGATGTAAAGTTCTGTAATTATCTGTGAAATCCATCTGTTCTAGTGTATCATTTAAAGCTCTTGTTTCTTTGGAGATGTTGTTTTTAGAATATCTGTCATTTGCAGAGAGTGCTGTGTTGAAGTCTCCTACTATTTGTATTATTATCTAAGCATGTCTTAACTTTGGTTATTAATTGTTTAATATACTTGGCAGCTCCAACATTAGGGGCATATATATTCATGATTGTTAGGTCTTCTTGTTGGATAGACCCCCCCTTTTTTTTTTTGGATAGACCCTTTAAATATGATACAGTGTCCCTCTTCATCTCTTACTACAGTCTTTGGGATAGACTTCAATTTATCTGATATGAGGATTGCTACTCCTGCTTTCTTTTGAGGACCATTTGAATGGTAAATGGTTTTCCAATCTTTCATTTTCAGGGTGTAAGTGTCCTTAGGTCTCAAGTGAGTCTCTTGTAGATAGCAAATAGATGGGTCTTGCTTCTTTATCCAGTCTGAAACCCTTTATCTTTTGATGGGATCATTTAGCCATTCACATTCAGAGTTACTATTGAAAGATATGAATTTCGTGTCATCATAATACCTACTCATCCCTGTTTTTTTGGAGTATTTCTTTGGGCTTCCTATTTCTTTTATGGAGCCCCCTTCCTATTCTTGCAGAACAGGTTTGGTGGTTACATATGCTTTCAGTTTCTGCCTAAGTTGGAAGCTCTTTATCTCTCCTTCTATTCTGAATGAGAGCCTTGCTGGATAAAATGCTCTTGGCTGCATGTTCTTCTCATTTAGGACCCTGAATATATCCTGCCAGCCCTTTTTGGCCTGCCAGGTCTCTGTGGAGAGGTCTGCTGTTAATCCAATATTTCTCTTCATATAAGTTAGGTATTCCTTGTCTCTTGATGCTTTAAGTATTTTCTCTTTATCTTTGGAATTTGCAAGTTTCACTATTAAATGTCGAGATATTGAATGGTTTTTATTGATTTTAGGGGGGAATCTCTCCATCTCCTGGATCTGAATGCCTGTTTCCCTCTCAAAATTAGGGAATTTCTCAGCTATTATTTGTTCAAATATGCTTTCTGTCCTTCTGTCCTTCTCGGTGCTCTCTGGAACCCCAATTATACATAAATTTTTCCTTCTGAGGCTGTTATTTATTTCCCTTAACCTTTCCTCATGGTTTTTTAATTGTTTGTCTCTTTTTTCCTCAGCTTCCTTTCTTGCCGTCAACTTTTCTTCTATGTTGTTCATTCTTTCTTCCACCTCATTAACCCTCGTCATTAGGGCCTCCAGTTTGGATTGCATCTCATTTAATTGACTTCTAATTTTGGCCTGATTAAATCTAAATTCTGCAGTCATGAAGTCTCTTAAATCCTTTATGCTTTTTTCTAGAGTCACCAGTACCTTTATAATTGTGCTTCTGAAATGGCTTTCTGACATCGAATTGTAATCCAAATTCTGTAACTCTGTGGTAGAGAGTACTGTTTCTGGTTCTATCTTTTGTGGTGAGTTGTTCCTTCTAGTAATTTTGCTCAGTCATCCAGCCAGCTGCATCAAGAATATCAATGAGGAACCAAGTAAATTTCACCCTAAATGATTCTGACAAAGTCCAAGACCAGAATTTGAAAACAAAGATCAGAATGAAATAAAACAAAAGGACCACTAAAGTGAAAAGCAAATTTTAAAACAAAGTAGAAAAAAAAAAGGCCAAGAATCCCGAAGAAGAAAGAAAAAGAAAAGAGAAAAAAAGAAGAGAAAAAAGCAAAGTAAAGCAGAAAAAGGAAAGAAAAGTAGTGGAAGAAAAAAGCGGGGGACTGTGAGATGGTGGTGGTGAAAAAATGTAGTGGAGGGAGAATGTAGTCTACTTCAGGGGTCTTAGAGGGTGATCCTCTTGGACACACTGGCAGTGGCCAGGTCTCCAGCTCTGGAGTCAGCTCCGTAGTAACTACTGCAGCTCCCAGTCCTCACTGGCCTAGGTGCTCCCTGGAGGGTGGGGGTGTGGGTGGAAGCGCTGACCTGAACAACTTGGGTGCACCTGGCGGCAGGAGAGTCCTCGCTGTCCTGTGCCCTTCCCGTCTCTGCCCATCCCAGGTGGAGCGCAGGATCCTGGGCTGTGTCCCCTGGCGCCTGGGATCTGGGGCCTATGCTGCCAGAATTGCGCTCCCAGGGCCATGGCTCCCGAAGGCAGCGGGGCGGAGTCCCCTCTGCTCCAAGCCGCACCTGAGTTTTTCCCGAGTCCCCACCGGGCCTGCTCCAGTCCTTTACCAGGATCAGCCCATAGTTTGTGGTATGCTCTCCCCTGGGGCACACTTCCTCTCTTAGTGACTACAGGAGACTGGAGGCATCTCTGTCCTTCCTGCGATCCTGCCCGATTTCCCTGCTAAACGCCTTTCCATCCAGGAAGAATATGGCATGGGTTTTTTAAAGTTCCTGCTTCTTGGGGGCTGGGCTTTCCTGTTCCCGAGGCTTTAGCCTCCCAGCCTTAGCCTGGCTCCTCGCGGGGCCCCTTCCCCACTTGATTCTTTTTTATTTTATTTTTTCCCCCGCCTTCCTACCTTGCTAGAAGCGAAAACCCTTCTCTCTAGCATTCTGGCTGTTTTCTCTTTAAATCTCAGGTCAGATTTATAGGTTTTCAGGATGGTTTGAAATTTATCTAGGTAAGTTGGTGGGGCCAGATGAATTGAGGACCCCTACTTCTCCGTCATCTTGTCCCAACTCTCTACACATTTCTTTTTGAGTGTACATGGGACATTCTCCAAAGTAGATCACATACTGGGTCACAAATCAGGCCTCAACAGGCACAAAATTATTGAGATCATATGATGCATACTTTTTAATCACAACCCTATGAAACTTGAAGTCAACCACAAGAAAAGATTTGGAAAGACCACAAATACCTGGAGATTAACGTATACCCTATTAAAAGAATGAATCAGCTAACCAGGAGATTAAAGATGAAATAAAAAATAAATGGAAACAAATGAAAGTAAAAGCATGTTTTAAACCTTTGGGATGAAGCAAAGGCTGTCATAGGAGGGAAGTATATAGCAATACAGTCCTACCCCAATAGGGAAGAAATATCTCAAAAACACAACCAATCATTACACCTAAAGGAAATAAAATACAAACAGTAAATAAAGCCTAAATCCAGCAGAAGTAGGGAAATAAGAATGTGTATAGGAGAAATAAATGTTACAGAAACAACAACAACAGCAAAATCATTAAAACAGGAGAATGAAACTAGGAGATGGTTCTTTGAAAGAATGAATAAGATTGGTAAGCCCCTAACCAGACTTATCAAAACAAAAGACAGTGGATAGTCTTTCTTCCTTTGTCGAATATTAGTTGACCATAAAGTTGAGGGTCCACTTCTGTATTCTGTATTCTGTTCCATTGATCTATGTGTCTGTTTTTGTGCCAGTACCACACTGTCTTGATGACCAAAGCTTTGTGGTACAACCTGAAATCTGGCATTATGATACCCCCAGCTATGGTTTTCTTTTTTTAAAATCCCCCTGGCTATTTGGGGTCTTTTCTGATTCCACACAAATCTTAAAATAATTTGTTCTAGCTCTCTGAGGAAAGTCCATGATATTTTGATAGGGATTGCATTAAACGTGTAAATTGCCCTGGGTAACATTGACATTTTCACAATATTAATTCTTCCAATCCATGAGCATGGAATATTTTTCCATCTCTTTGTGTCTTCCTCAATTTCTTTCAGAAGTGTCCTGTAGTTTGGGACACTAACCACTTTGGTTAGGTTTATTCCTAGGTATTTTATGCTTTTGGGTGCAATTGTAAATGGGATTGACTATCCACTAGAAAAAAGACAGTCTCTTCAATAAATGGTGCTGGGAAAATTGGACATCCACATGCAGAAGAATGAAACTAGACCACTCTCTCGCACCATACACGAAGATAAACTCAAAATGGATGAAAGATCTAAATGTGAGACAAGATTCCATCAAAATCCTAGAGGAGAACACAGGCAACACCCTTTTTGAACTCGGCCACAGTAACTTCTTGCAAAATACATCCACGAAGGCAAAAGAAACAAAAGCAAAAATGAACTATTGGGACTTCATCAAGATAAGAAGCTTTTGCACAACAAAGGATACAGTCAACAAACTAAAAGACAACCTACAGAATGGGAGAAGATATTTGCAAATGAAGTATCAGATAAAGGGTTAGTTTCCAAGATCTATAAAGAACTTATTAAACTCACCAGCAAAGAAACAAAAATCCAATCATGAAATGGACAAAAGACATGAACAGAAATCTCACAGAGGAAGACATAGACATGGCCAACAACCCCATGAGAAAATGCTCTGCATCACTGGCCATCAGGGAAATACAAATCAAAACCACAATGAGATACCACCTCACACCGGTGAGAATGGGGAAAATTAACAAGATGGGAAGCAACAAATGTTGGAGAGGATGTGGAGAAAAGAGAACCCTCTTGTACTTTTGGTGCGAATGTGAACTGGTGCAGCCACTCTGGGAAACTGTGTGGAGGCTCCTCAAAGATTTAAAAATAGATCTGCCCTACGACCCAGCAATTGCACTGCTGGAGATTTACCCCAAAGATACAGATGCAGTGAAACACCGGGACACCTGCACCCCGATGTTTATAGCAGCAATGTCCACAATAGCCAAACTGTGGAAGGAGCCTCAGTGTCCATCAAAAGATGAATGTATAAAGAAGATGTGGTCTATGTATACAATGGAATATTACTCAGCCATTAGAAATGACAAATACCCACCATTTGCTTCAACGTGGATGGAACTGGAGGGTATTATGGTGAGTGAAATAAGTCAATCAGAGAAGGACAGACATTATATGGTCTCATTCATTTGGGGAATATAAGAAATAGTGAAAGGGAATAAAGGGGAAAGGAGGAAAAATGAGTGGGAAATATCAGAAAGGGAGACAGAACATGAGAGACTCCTAAGTCTGGGAAAAGAACTAGGGGTGGTGGAAGGGAGGTGGGCGGGGGGTGGGGTGACTGGGTGATGGGCACTGAGGGGGGCACTTGATTGGATGAGCATTGGGTGTTATTCCATATGTTGGCAAATTGAACACCAATAAAAATAAATTTATAAATAAAAAAAAACAGAAAAAAAAACGAAACAAAAGATAAAAGATCCAAATAAATAAAATCATGCATGAAATGCAGGGATCACAACCAACACCACATAAATACAAACAATCATAAGAGAGTATCATGAAAAATTATATGCCAACAAATTAGGGAATCTGGAAGAAATGGAAAAATTCCTAGAAACAGGGCAACTACCAAAACTGAAACAGGAAGAAATAGATAATTTGAACAGACCCATACATAGCAAAGAAGTTGAATCAGTAATGAAACATCTCCCAATAAACAAGAGTCCAGGGCCAGATGGCTGCTCAGGGGAATTCCACCAAACATTTAAAGAAGAGTTAATATCCATTCTCTTAAACTGTTTCAAAAAGTAGAAATAAAATGAAAACTTCCGAGCTCATTCTATGGAGGCCAGCATTGCCTTGAATCCAAACCCAGAAAAAGACCCCACTTAAAAGGGGAATTACAGCCAATATGCCTCATGAGCATGGATGCAAAAATTCTCAACAAGATACTAGCAAATTGAATACAACAATACATTATTAGAATTATTCACCATGATCAAGTGGGGTTTATTCCTGGCCTGTAAGGGTGGTTTGACATTCACAAATCAATCAACATAATTTACTACTTTAATAAAAGAAGAATGAGAACCATATGATCTCTCAATAGATTCAGAAAAAGCATTTGACAAAATACAGCATCTGTTCTTAATATAAACCCTCAGTGAACTAGGAATGGGGGAACATACTTCAACATCATAAAGGCAATATATGAAAGAACCACAGCTAATATCATCTTCAATGGGGAAAAACTGCAAATTTTTCCTCCACATTTAGGAACAAGACAGGGATTCCACTCTCATTATTACTATTTAATGCAGTACTGGAAGTCTTAGTCTCAGCAATAGACAACAAAAAGACATAAAAGGCATCCAAAGCCTTCCAACAGGAAGAAGTGATACTTTCACTGTTCACAGATGGCATGATACTCTGTGTTGAAAACCTGAAAGACTCCACCAACGTGAATCAATGTGTAGAAATATGTTGCATTTCTATACATCAGTAATGAAGAAGCAGAAAGAGAAATCAAGAATTGATCTTATTTGCAACTGCACCAAAAACTAAAAGATACTTAGGAATAGGCTCAAGCAAAGGTGTGATAGATATATATATTTTGTAAATATAGAACACTGATGAAAGACATTGAAGATGACAGATGAAATGGAAAGACATTCCATGCTCATGGATTGGAAGAATAAATTTGTTAAAATATCTGTAATATCCATACCAATCTACACATTTGATGCAGTCTCTATGATAATACCACCAACAGTTTTCACAGAGTTAGTAGAAACAATCCTAAAATTTGTATGGAACCCCAAAAGACCCCAAATATACAAAGCAATCTTGAGAAAGAAAAGCAGACCTGGAGGCATTACAATTCTGGACTTCAAGCTTTATTACAAAGCTATTGTCATCAGGACAGTATGATACTGTCACCATATTCAAAAATAAATTCAAAATGGATGAAGGACCTAAATTTGAGACAAGAAATCATCAAAATCCTAGAGGAGAATAGGAAGCAACCTCTTTGACATTGGCCATAGCAGCCTGTTACTACACACATCACCACAGGCAAGGGAAATAAAAACAAAAATGAATTATTGGATCTTCATCAAGGTAACAAGCTTTTACACAGAAAAGGAAACAGTTAACAAAACTAAAAGGTAGCCTACACAATGGGATAAGATATTTTATATGACATATCTGATAAAGGATTAGTATCCAAAATCTATAAAGAACTTATCAAACTAACACTTCAAAGTCAAATAATCCAGGGAAGAAATGGGTAGAAGGCATGAATAGGCCTTTTTCCAAAGAAGACATCCAGATGGCTAACAGACACATGAAAAGATGCTCTACCTCCTTCATCATCAGGGAAATACAAATCAAAATCACAATGAGATACGATCTGACTCTAGTCAGAATGGCTAAGATTAATAAGTCAGGAAATAACAGGTGTTGTTGAGGATTCAGAGAAAAGGGAACCCTGTTACACTGTTGAGAATGCAAACTGGTGCAGCCACTCTGGAAAATTTCCAGTATGTTTGGATGTACTATAGTATTGAAGTCTTCAAAAAGGTAAAAATAGAACTTTCCTAAGACCCAGCAATTGAAATACTAGCTATTTATCCAAATGATACAAAAATACTGATATGAAGGGACACATGCACCCTGATGTTTGTAGCAGCCTCGTCAATAATAGACAAATTATGGAAATTTCTCAAATGTTCATTGAATGATGAATGGATGAATTGTTTTATACACACACACACACAGTGGAATATTAGTCATCAAAATGAATGAAACCTTGCCTTTGCAATGACGTGGATAATGCTCGAATGTATTATGCTAAATGAAACAAGTCAGTCTGAGAATAATAAATACCATATGATTTCACTCATACATATAATTTAAGAAACAAAACAGGTGAACATAGGGAAAGGAGGGAAAATTGAGGGAGGCAAACCAGAAGAGCCTTTTAACTATAAAGAACAAATTGAGGGTTGATGGAATGGTGTGGATAGGTGGGTGGGGATGGGCTAAGTGGATGAAGAGTATTAAGGAGGGTACTTTCATAAGCAATAGGTGTTAAGTGTGAGTCATGAATCATCAAATTCTACTCCTGAAACCAGCATTTACAGTATATGTTAACTCACTGGAATTGAAATAAAAACTTGAAAGAAACGAAAATAAATAAAAATATCTCATTGGCACAAAAATAACTAAAACAAAATTTAGTTTTGTAAATATTTGTAATTATCCATGGAAGGATGTTGCTCATACTTTTCTAAGTTTTTTGTTTTCAGATACTAATGTAAAAGGTGTTTAACTTTTTGTAATTTTTCAATTGTTATGAATACTAGTACATAAAAATGCAATCGTAGATTTCTTTGGACCTTGTGTCCTGAAATCTTGCTAAATTCAATTAGCATTTCTGGTAATCTCTTTAGATTCTTTAGAGTTTTCTATGATACATTCTTGTTGTTTACAAAAAAGGATAGTTCATTTCTTGGAGAGATATAGGAGTACTTTGCTTTTCAAATTATTTTACCCATTTTATGTAAGGTATCATTTTATTACAATGTTTTTCAAAAGAACCACTTGATATCCTTTTAAAGTATGAAATATCAGTTGATTTTATCTATTTTCTAATTACTAATATTGTTAATTTTCTCTTGATCACTCTTTCTAGAAATTTATCAGTTATAGTAAAATAATATTAACTTTTGGCTGTAGTAATTTACTCTATTTTATGTTTTCTATTGGGTTGATTTTTTGATGTGTTTATTAAATCCTTTGTTTTACTTTGGCCTTACTTTAATTATCTTTGTCTAGCTTAAGATAATGCTTAGGTGTTTTTAGAGTTTTTATTTATTTTATTTTTTAATAGATTTTATTTATTTATTCATGAGAGACAATGAGAGAGAGTCAGAGACACAGGCAGAGGGAGAAGTAGACTCCATGCAGGTAGCCCCATGCAGGACTCGATCCAGGGAATCCAGGATCATGCCCTGAGCGGAAGGCAGATGCTCAATGGATGAGCCACCCAGGCGTCTCTAGGGTTTTATTTTTAACAAAAGTATAAACCCATGCATACATTTAGATAAGCTGAAAACAAGTAATTCTTTGTGTAGTTTAGCACATAAAAAAGATCTTCAGCTGGTTCACTCAGGTATTGAATGATTCTATGATCCTTATGACCTAGAAAATGCAACGTACAAACACATGCAGATGAAGATGCTCAGTGGAGCCCATCCTGAGCAATGGGAAAATGATAAGAGTGGAAGCCCTCAGAGATTTGATGTAGAAGCAGGCTCTTGTTGGAAAATAATTTGTTTCCTGTAGAAACAGTTACTCAATTTACACTGGACTGAAATTAAGGGATTGAATTAATGAACTGAAAATCATTATGATGTCAGGTGACATAGGTTTAGGCCTTGGTCAACGGCATCCACTCCAACACAAAACTACATAACTGTGACTTGTTATCTTTTTATGAATTGCAACTTCAACCTCAGTAACTTCCCTCATCCTAAGGCCTCTGCCTCTGAGCCTCAGGGCCTCTTGAGTAGGGATGCTAACAGATAGAGATAGGACCTTCTTTGCTGAGGACATGATTGGATAAGTGAACCTGAGACTGGTTCTTCTTTCACTTTGGCTTAAATAGAATTCGTCTTACTTAAATATTTTCTGATGTGAAACTCACAATTTATTTATTTATTTTTCTGTTTAAATTAGAAAACCAAATACGGCTGTTTGCTACTCTTTCTTGGCAAAAATCTAGTCTTTTTTCTCTAGGGATTGTTCTAGGGGAAAACACTGTCCAGAAGAGGTTACTTTATTTGAATTTGTTCCAAATATTCTAATAAACTAATGTGTAGTGGCCTTACATTCTCTTTCATTGAATACAGTAATGATGTGGAAAGCCATAGGCTATGTCTGCACATATAAATAGAAGGATTATTTTTCTGATACAAAGGCCCAAGAGATTTCTGAGAATTCAAATATCTGCGCAGGCTGGAGTTTCTCTTCATCACCTAGATGCTTTCTTGTATATTTTCCTTTGCATATATATCCTTAGTTGCTTGTCCAAACATGTGGGAAGAACCAATTCTCTGGAATGAAGCTGAGAGAAGGTGGAAACATGCATTCTATTAGGGAAGAAGTGACTTTAGGAATACATTTTGAATGACTGAACAGGTAAATGGTTCTCCTATTACCTGAGAGATTGCTCAGTCACTTATTTTTTCCCAGAAGTTAAATTCCAACTTTTGTCTTATTAGACAAGAGACAGACTCATGTCCAGGGACATGAATGCTATCCTAATGATTTAAGTAAAGGATTTTTTGGTTGCCTAACTGTACTGGCCAAGAAGAGATATATTCAAATAACTAATTTTAGATTTAAAAAATTAGGACAAAGAACAGTTTTGGCCAAGTTAATTTCTACTAACTAGGCTAGTTTTTACATAGTCAAGTAAAGAGGGCTATAGTTACTTTATACAATTGTCCTCATATTTTCTGTGGGACTCTATGAGAAATAAAGTCCATATGAGAAGGATCCCTGATATGACTTTTTCCCCCATTTTCTTAATTGTTGTGTCCTCACTCAGCATGGTTCCTGGCATTAAATAGGTGCCCTACTATAAAACCATAATTAACAATTGAAGTTATTATATCTACATTGGTAAATAAATATTTAACACATCTATTCACACTTTAAAGCAGATAAGAAGATGAGTGTTAAAAGAAATGAACAGAAAACTTGCTATGAATGGTGGGGAAATACATGATAAAAGAATCTTCACTGGAAAAAAATTCCCTGTTACTTATTTTATTCTTGACTGGCAATCATCTCCTAATTGTTCTAAAGCTATTTTTTCCCTTACGTGTTACATCATTTAGACCTTAATTATGTGATTTGGTTTCATAGTACTTTTACATATAAATATTTAACCAAATTTTTGTGAACAATCCCAGTGAATTTAATTAAGCAAGAATCAGTCTTGAACACTTAAAAATTCTGATTTAATGACATACAGTATTTAGAAGTCATGAAATGTCTTGTGATCTTGTTCCCATATTTGGAAGAAGATGATATCTTCTTAAGACCTGAAGAATTTTTAGGAGGCCTTTACTAGGATGAAAGCAACGCCCCCACCCAAATCATGAGAATGTCTCTCTCAAAGTCTAATTGACTGGTGTGGTCATACCAACATGATAGAATGAGAAGGACTAACCAAGTGAATGTTATTTTTCTATTTTGAAGTTAGTAGGAAAGAAGTTCATTGAGCATAATCTCTCCAGGAAATGGCTGGCTGCTGTCTTCTTATATAAAATTGGGTTGCTTATCTTTCAGATAAATTATCCTAAGGTACTAAAGCTTTATTTTCAGTGTAGACCATATAATTCATTTTACATAATCTATAGTGCAATTTCTTTTTTAATTAATTAGTTGATTAATTAATTAAGATAGACACACAGAGAGAGGCAGAGACATAAGTAGAGGTATAAATAGACTCCTCACAGGGAGCCCAGTGTGGGACTTGGTCCCAGAACCCTGGACCATGCTCTGAGGTGAAGGCAGATGCTCAACCACTGAGCCACCCAGGCGTCTCTACAGTGCAATTTCTGAGGCAATTTGTGAATAATCAGAAGACCACATGAAAAAAATGTCCTGATAACTATGAAATAAATATACCCTCAGCAGCATTTTGCTTTCTCCTGTCATACTGTATGAAAGAAAAACTTCAGTCCCAGGAATGAATAAAAAGTCTTCCTTCAGCTTGTGGACAAACTGTCACAAGGTAAGACTAACAGTAAATGTTGGGAACCAGGCTTCAGAGTTGTGTGACTTTTTTTATGTAAAAAGTCAAATTACTTTGAAATAAAGCAGATTCCCATTCCAATTTAATAACTTAAAAATGGGTGGCCTTGGGAAAATGAATATTATGTTCTGAGTCTCAGTTTGTTCAATTATAAAATGGGATTACAGTTCTTCTTATTGTTAATATGAAATGTGATTCATTATGTTGTGAGTGTGTGATTTGAATCCACCAAATGTGTTGTGAACTTTGGGGTCATTAGATCAGAATCAGATTTTATAAACATATCATTTGGGCTGCCTCAGGAGAACAGATTGATGGAGGCCAGAATGAAAGGGGAGAGATGTGGCAGCAAGTTGGTGTAGTGGGCTGGAGAAGTGGTGGTGGGAGGGCAATGATCACATTTGTGATATATTTTATTTTTTATTTTTTTTTAAAGATTTTATTTATTTATTCATGAGAGACACAGAGAGAGACAGAGAGAGGCAGAGACACAGGCAGAGGCAGAAGCAGGCTCCATGCAGGGAGCCTGACTTGGGACTCGATCCCGGGTTTCCAGGATCATGCTCTGGGCTGAAGGCAGCACTAAACTGCTGAGCCACCAAGGCTTCCCTGTGATATATTTTAAAGGGGTTTAATAAGATTTGTTAAAATGTATCCATATGTGATACAAGAGCAAGAAAGGTCTGTGGGCACAGTGATATTTGTCTGAGCAGTGACATGGAAGGTGGTACCATTGAGCCAGATAGAAAACACCTGTGTCTATTCCTGTAGGGTGAAACTATAGTTTTATAAGTCCTGTATTAATATCCAAATGGAGATGTCCAGAGTTAGAGATGTTGCATATGAAAATTTAAAAATTAAGAGAGAGGGACGCCTGGGTGGCTCAGCAGTTAAGCATCTGCTTTGGCTCAGGGCGTGATCCCGGGGTCCTGGATAGAGGGATAGAGTCCCACATTGGGCACTTGCAGAGAGCCTGCTTCTCCCTCTACCTGTGTCTCTGCCTCTCTCTCTCTCAGGCTCTCATGAATAAATAAAGAAAATCTTTTAAAAAATAAAGTAAAATTAAAAATTAAGAGAGAGACACAACATTGAAATGCTTCCACATTACTTGGTCAGGAAAAGGCGGCATATTCAACCACAGATCCTAAGAAAGAGATCCCAGTGAGGAATGAGACAATCCAGGACAGTGAGCCTCCATTCCTAATTTGACCCACTAAATTTGAATATGTCAGTTTCCTTAAATGGGTCTCAAGTACTTCACTTTTGAGACATTAAAAACTGTGCACCTTTTCATGGAATTCCCTTGCCCTCTTTTCTTCTCTTTCCACTTTTTCTCTAAAACTCAGGAAAAGTATTGCTACCTCTGGGAAATCTCTGACTGGTGTTTATTTGACATATTCCTTCTCCTCACCTTCACATTGTACAACTGTTTTTATAATGGCACTTATTACACTGGTGATTATTATGTATGCTATCACTGAGTGTAGTAAACCATGGCTTATTCAACTTAGAATCATATCTATGAAATGTTTCACACAAACAGGTACTCCTGTCACATTTTTAATTGAACTAACTAATAAAAGCGCAATTTTATAATACATTTAAAGGTTTCCCCCCTTGTTTTGTAGATCACCTGCTTCTAATATGAGAAGTCAGCTCCTATCTAGACTAGATGGAACCAAGAAACAATGTAACTTACTTTGTCCTCCTGGGCCTCACACAGGATCCTAAGGAACAGAAGGTCCTTTTTATTATGTTCTTGCTCTTCTATATTTTGACTGTGGTGGGCAACCTGCTCATTGTGGTGACTGTAACTGTCAGTAAGACCCTGGGCTCACCTATGTACTTTTTTCTTGCTAACTTATCTTTTATGGATGTCATTTATTCCTCTTGCATTTCCCCTAGATTGATTTCAGAGTTTTTCTTTCAAAAAAGTACCATATCCTTCCAATCCTGTATGACTCAGCTCTTTATAGATCACCTTTTTGGTGGATCAGAGGTCTTTCTTCTTTTGGTGATGGCCTATGACCGCTATGTGGCCATCTGTAAGCCTTTGCATTATTTGGTTATCATGAGGCAATGGGTATGTGTTGTGCTGCTTGTGGTATCCTGGGTTGGAGGATTTCTGCATTCAGTAATTCAAGTGAGCACTATTTATGGGCTCCCATTCTGTGGCCCCAATGTCATCGATCATTTTTTCTGTGATATGTACCCCTTACTGAAACTGGTCTGTACTGAAACGTATGTTGCTGGCCTCTTAGTTGCTGCCAATGGAGGGGTGATATGCTCTATTGTGTTTGTGCTCTTGCTCATTTCTTATGGTGTCATCTTGCACTCTCTAAAGAACCTTAGTCCAGAGGGGAGGCGGAAAGCCCTCCAGACCTGTGGTTCCCATATCACTGTAGTGGTCTTCTTCTTTGTTCCATGTATTTTCATGTATGCAAGACCTGCTAAGACCTTCCCCATTGACAAATCATTGACTGTGTTTTATACAGTCATAACCCCCATGCTAAACCCACTGATCTACACCCTGAGAAATTCTGAGATGATAAATGCTATGAAGAAGCTTTGGAGGAGAAATGTCATATCAAGTAGTCAATAAATGCATCATCAAGATAGTAATTTAGCATTAGGGCCAATCTCTTCAAATGTTAAGGTCCTTTTTGTGTAAATGCATTTGCAGTAGGAGTCAAATAATATGCAATGAAGCAGTCAATGAAAGTTTTAAAGTTACAAAAATATTATTTATGTTTTTTCATTTAGGTAAAATTAATATATAGTGTTATGGTAGTTTCAGATGCACAGTGTAATCATTTAACCATACTATATATACATAGTAGTCATGATGATAAGTGTAGTCTTAACCCTCATATGTAATGGTAATCGTTCAAATTTTTATAGTTACACTAACTTCTAATTAATTACTATATTGACTTTTATTACTTATATTCTCCTTCTTATTGTTATATTTATTTGAGTTCCTGTTTTTTTAAACATGTAGTGTTTTATTAGCTTCCTATGTGCAATATAGTGATTCAACAATTCTATTTATAGCTGTTGCTCATAACAACAAGTGCACTACTTAATCTCCATCATATATTAACCCACCCCCCCTTCTCCTCTTGTAACCATCAGTTTGTTCTCTATGATTAAGAGTCTCTTATTTGATGCCTCTCTCTTTATTCCCTTTGCTGGTTTATTATTTTTTTCTTATATTCCACCCAAGTGAAGTCATATGATATTTGTCTTTCTCTGACTTGCTTAGCACTATACTCTTTAGCTCCATCCATATCATGGAAAATGGCAAGATTTCCCTAGTTCTCATGACTGAGCCATATTTTATTATATGTATATTATATATAATATATTATATATATTCATTATATATAGCATTATATATATAGCAATATATATATATATATATATATATATATATATATATACACATTTCTTTATCCATTCATTAATTGATGGACACTTGGGCTGCTTCCAAACTTTGGTTTTGTAAATAATGCTGCTACAAACATAGGGATGCATGTATCCTTTTAAATTAGTGTTTTTGTATTCTTTGGGTAAATATCTAGTACTGCAATTGTTAGATTATTAGCTAGTTCTATTTTTAACTCTTTGAGGCACCTCTACACTGTTTTCCAGAGTGGATGGACCAATTAGCATTCCCAGCAACAGTACACAAGTGTTCCTAATTCTGCACATCCTTGCTAAGGCCTGTTGTTGCTTCTGTCGTTGATTTAGCCATTGTGACAATGAAGTGATATGTCATTCTAGTTTTATTTGCATTTCCCTGATGGTAAATAATGATGAACATCTTTTCATGCTGGCTGGCTGTGTGTCTTCTTTGGAGAAATGTGCATTAATTTCATCTACCCATTTTTTATTTAGATTATTGACTTTTTAGGTGTTGAATTTTATAAATTCTTTATATAGCTTGGATACAAGCCCTATAGATTACCATGTTTCATCTTTAATCTTTTTATTGCACTAGTTAACATTCTAAATGCTATGTAGACTATCATCTTTATTCTATTTTGTTTGCACTACATAAGAAATTTTTAGTGAGGTATTTTACTTTTTTTAAAAAATGAAAGGATAGTAGACTGTAATAAATATTAAAAATGGAATCCATACAAATTGAAAATAGTGTAGAATAAATATTATCCATCCCTCACCAGAATCCCAGTTCTTCCATATGCAATTATTATATTGAGATTGTTAGTTTCTAAGATTGTTTAGTGATTTTTGCTAATAAAATATATGTGTTGTATTTATGTCTCTGTGTGTAACTTTAGCATGCACCACTCAGCTTCCTGATGATTTTTCCATACGAATCTGCATAGATGTAACTCATTCTCAGGTTCCTCATATTGCTTAAAGCTTCTTTATGAAGATAAAGTAAAATTTATGTTTCCAATCCTTGTCATTTTTTCTCCAGTGTTTTTGGGATCCATGACTCTGCAATGAAATCTTTTTGAAATTTTGTTAAGTTTTTAAAGAGGAATTGTTGGATCAAAATTTTTTTTATGTATTTAAATGTTGATGTTTGTAGTTATTTCCCAGTTACTATCCACAAGCTTGGGTCTAACTACACTAAACCCTCAGTCTAGAAAATACCTGTTTGTGCACATTCTTAACAGTCTGTGCTTGATAAATATTTATATGATTGGATAATCAAATAAAGAAACTGTGTTTCAGAAAAAAGAAACTGTGTTTCATTTGTTTACATTAATAGAAATTCAGTAAACATATTTAATATGGGTATTCACACTTAAAATGATTTCTTTTTTTGGTGAAATTTTCTATTAATGAGTTTTGTTTTAGCAGACTACTATTTTCCATTGTGGTTATTATGATTTAATAAAACACTAAGATAATTATTCCTTTTACCATTTGAGTGCAAATACTATTTCTCTAGCTTATGATTTATTTTTGATATTTTACAGTGTGCAGGATATCTTTAAAGTCTTTAAGTTTTCGCCTTTATAAGCATTGCTATTACTCTATTATTCCTTAAAGTCTTTGGGCTTATATTACGTTCTGTTTTTCATTTATGATATTTGTAATTTTGTGTTCTCTTTTTTTTCTAGATCAATCTGGCTGGAAGTTTATTAGATTTCTTGAGTTTTTTCAAAGAATCAGCTCTTCATTTCATTTGTGGTTTCTCTATCCTTTTTCTGTTCTCATTTCTATTGATTTGTATTCTACTTTCATTCTTATCCTTTGCTTGAAATTAATTTGTTTCCCTACCCCAAGTTTTTAGGTATGTACTTAGGTAATTGATTTGTGATGTTTCTTCTTTTGTAAAGAATATATCTAAATAATTTACATGTGTTGACTGTGTAATAGCAACTTATGTGGAAGGATGGTTTTAGCTGCATTCCACAAAATTTGAAATGATTTTTCAGGTTTTAATTATTTAAAATATATTTTGAATTTCATTTGGGACTTCTTCTTTGGCCCTTGGGTATATATCTTTTTAATTTTTAAGTATATGATTATTTTTCCTAATAGGTTTTTTATTCTAGCTCAATTCCATTAATATCTAAAAATATTTTATGCATGACTTGAATACTTTTGCATTTATTAAAGTTTGTTTTTATCTATTTATTTATGATAAAATATTTTTAATGGTCCAGAACATAGTTGATCTTGGCAAAGTTTTGTGTTCATGTATGAGAGCATATATTGTTTTTGCCATTTAAGTTTCAAAATATTCAGGAAATTTTAGAGAATTTTTTTGGTGCTGATTTTGAATTTAATTTCTTTTTTTGCTAAGGAATATGGTATGCATGATGAAAATTCATAAGAATCCTTTTTTATCCTAATATATTTCATCTTCTGAGTGTTGAATATTACATATGTATTTGAAGAGAATGTGTATTATGCTGTTTTGTCATGAATTTTAATGTGGTTAATAGTGCTTTTCATTCCTATCCATCTCCTTTCTCATTTTCTGTGTTCTTGATAAATTGACTCCCTTATCATTATGTTATGGTCCTCTTTATTCCTGCTAATGTATAGTTTCCTTTAGTCTGCTTTATCAATATATTTACTCCTGTTTAGTTTTGATCAGGGTTTGCATGGTATATCGTTGTCTATCCTTTCACTTTGCTATAGCTATGTATTTACATTTAAAATAATATTTTTAGACAGCAAGCATACAGTAGTGTATTGTTTTCTTAACCAATACGAACAATCTTTGTCTTTTATTTGTTGTGTTTAGACCATTTATAATCAATAGAATTGTTGACATCATTTTCTCAGAGTGGTCTCTTTCCTGTTGATAGTTCATATCACCATATTAAAAAAATCTGGACCTTGCATTTGTTTGATATTTTCTTAGGTCATTTTATTTTGTAGTATTAATCTCTCCTCACTTTATTTGAATGATGTAACCTCCTTTTAATCCTAGAATTCATTTGATGGTTATTTTAAAGCTATTGCTTTGCTAGGGATACTAGGTCACATGTCTAGGATATTCACAAGTTTGAAATTGTTTCAGTCGAAATGCAAGTACTGTTTAAATTGTTCCTCACTTTTGGTATTTCTGATGAGCATACCTGGAACTAAAGGCTTGAATGGTTTCAGGTTTTGCTTTTTGTAACAAAAGCTTTTATAGGTGATGAGTACTTCCTATTACATCACAGCAGAAGGCACATATTGATGCTAAGCTTGAATTGTAGGTTCAGATTCTGTCAGCCTTGCTTCTCCATTGTAAAGTTTTTCATTAACCTTAAACCAAAAATTTCAGTAAGGACTGGATGTATTGCTTACATTCAGTATATCTTTAGGAGTTTTCAAATGGTGTTATTCTAATTCTAATATTTCTTCTTTTATTAACCAGTATTTTTCTTTAAAAAGGAAGATTGCTCATTTTTAAAATCTTTCCTTGAAAGAAAGTGCATACAAGAAAGGTAAGATGCATTCTTAATTCTTTCACTTATTTAGCAGATTTTGGAGTAATTATTTGGTGCCCTAGTAGTTTCTAGCGGTAACTGAAGTCTTTAGTATTTCATCTATTGGATATATTTTAATTCACTGTACTCATTTATACTTTTATTGCACAACAATTCACCTTAGTCTAGTGAGAACCCTTTCAGGTATATCCTCTGTCCTTTTGATCAGGCTTTTCCAGTGTTTAAGAATTTCCTTGCTTTCTGACACTATAAGATGTTCAAGCCTCATCTTTTGCATTGTCGGCAATGTGCTTGGAATTAAAGTTTTTGTCAAGAGCCCTGATTCCCTTTAGTTATGAATGATTTAATAACTGGAACATTTGTTTCCATATTGGCATTTGATTTTCTTGGTTCAAGACCGGTTCAGTGGGTAGAACTGGAAATTATAATAAAATTTGACTTTTCATAATGATATTATTACTCACAGTTTTTTTTAATTTATTTTTTATTGGTGTTCAATTTACTAACATACAGAATAACCCCCAGTGCCCGTCACCCATTCACTCACAGTCTTTATTTACCATATAGGATTTCCAGTTATCCAAATCTTAATTCATGAATCTATTTCAGTATTACTTATTCGTTTCATACTGTATTATACCTATATAATTTTAAAGTAACAATGATAACATTATTACTAAAACATGATTCCTAGTCAATACTGCTTAATTCATTTGTAGTTCTTTTGCCTTTGGAATATATTCCAGTACAGATTTACAGTGAGATAATTGTGTTTTAAATTCACTTCAATTATCCATTTGTGATGTTGTTATGTCACCAATTTTATATAAGTTATACTCAATAGTTAGTCTTCAAATGTTAGGAATTTTTTTTTCTCTTACTGGTCTTTTCCAGCAGTTATTGTGATGTTTACCCTATTTTTTTCCTTAAATCTATTAATGTGATTATTTACATTACAGGATTTTATTTGTATAGGATCATTATTGTAGCATTTCTGCGTTTATTTTCATAAATTGAAATGGTCTAAAATGGTATTTTTTGTATAATATTCTAGGATTTGATATCAGTTTATAAAGGAAGCCTCACTAGACCATCCTTTAATAATCCCTACCCTGAGCCATTTCTTATCTCTCTGTCAGACTTACCATTTACTTTCATACTTAATGATGGCACTTTTGACCAACTGACATACTATACATTTCACTTTTAAAATTTTATTTCATTATCTATTCTCCCGTTAGGATGTAATTTCATTGCTGGATCCTTAGCATTTAGATTAGTGCTGGACACAGTAAATAATTGAATGAATGCCTTATGGAGATACTTAGGAATTAGACTTTTAAAAATAATGTATTTTCTTAGTTTAAAAAACACTGGGGTGGTATTTTATTTCAAATTTTTTGAGGACCACTTACACTTAGCATTTATTGTCTATCATGTTTTGGGAATTTTTGTAAGCACATTATGTGTGTTTATTCAGTTGTGCCTTAAATGACACTCTGAGATTCATAGTCTAATTGGACCCATTTTATGGTTGTATAGAGGTTCATGGGGTTAAGTAGCTTCTCCACAGCCACCAACCTGAGAGAGTGTCAATGGCAGAATCGATTCCCGAACTCTAGCCAGCATTGTTAACAACAGTTGTATGGGTGGTCTTTGGTGGAATTCTCCAGTGAAGGTATCATGGGCTGGTGTTTCCTTGGTGGTGAGTTTTTTTTCCACTTTATTGATTTCTCTCAAAGACATCAATCCATTGATTTTTCTTTCTCTGGCATTGGTAGTTTGGGTAAATTTTATTTCGTTAGATAATTGTCCATTTCACCCAGATTCTCAACTTTATTTTGTATAAATGGAATAAATAGTGGTCCAATGATTCATTTTTTTGCTGTGCTTGGAGTTATATTTTTCTTTATAATTTTTAAATTTAAAAACATGGTAGGTTTGACATAATTTCATCCCTGTTTATCCCAAAATCTGAATAAGAAGTTTGTAGTGGGTCTAGGATTTTTCAAATTTAGACCACCCAAGTTTCATCTTTCTCTGGTTTCAATTGTTGTTTGCCCCCAAAGAGTCAAATGGCCTCCTGAACACAGTAGAAATAGGACAGGCAGTTGTTTGTACCATGAACTTTGTGTCAGCACTTTTGGTGGACATGTTGGCCAGAGAAGAGACAGGAGGCCTGCAGGCATTCACAATGATCCTCTTTCCTCACCCCTTGTGGAAGCAGACACATATGTTAAAAGTTGGGAGAATTCATCCTATAATTTTGCTTTTTTTGCCTTAAAGATTGTATTTATCTATTTACTTATTTATTTAGAGAGCAGAAGTATGGGGAGGGACAGAGGGAGAGGGAGAGTGAGAGAATCCCAAGCAGACTCCACACTGAGCACAGAGCCTGAGTGAGGCATTGATCCCATGACCTTGAGATCATGACCTGAGCTGAAATCAAGAGTTGGTCATCAGGGGATCCCTGGGTGGTGCAGCGGTTTGGCGCCTGCCTTTGGCCCAGGGCGCGATCCTGGAGACACGGGATCGAATCCCACGTCGGGCTCCCGGTGCATGGAGCCTGCTTCTCCCTCTGCCTATGTCTCTGCCTCTCTCTCTCTCTCTCTCTCTGTGACTATCATAAATAAATAAAAATTAAAAAAAAATTTTAAAAAAAGAGTTGGTCATCATACCAGCTGTGCCATCTTGATGCCCTGATTCTGTTTTTGGCTAGCATTCATGCCTTTTCTTCACTTCCTATTCTTGGAGCACAAGAGTCAGAGATAGCCTTGTACATTATTATCCTCACTTTATATTGTATTACTGTTATGACATAAAGAAGAGGAAAATTCTGATTTTAAAACCACCCTGGAATTAGTATTTTTTAGCACTTCATTATTAAGCATGATATCACTTTTATATTTATGACTTCTACTTATTATATATTAGGAAAAATCCACCTATGTTCATAATATAACAATACATTTTTGGAAAGTATGGTAGAATTAATTATGCTTAAGAGTCTATAAATATGATCTACATTTTTTCATTGACCTATTTTCATGCAATACAGATAAATTTAAAAATATGCAATTATCATTGTACTCATTCAGAACAAGAAGAAGCCCCAGGGTCTAGATTTACCCTTCTGTCTAAAGCATCAAACAAACCAGAGAAATATATGAAAAACTGGTTTTCAAGACTAGACATCAGAAAGAGTTGATAGTGATCACTGGGAAATGGGAAGCAAAGAATTAGATCCTTAAGATTATCCCAGCTTTGCATTCAAAAGTTTCCGTAAAGTGGCACAAACAGAGATATCTAGGAAGATCCTGGCAGACCCCCTGAGCTGAAGACATGGACTGAGAGTCCTATAGCAAACCATCCAAGGGGGCTAGAATTCGGAGGGTGGTGACACACACACACACACACACACACACACACACACACACCCAGAGAGAAAAAGAGAGGAAAGGGATAGAGAGAGAAGAGAGAGAAGGAAGGGAGGGGAGGAAGGGAAGGAGAGAGAGAAGAGGTGAGCAAGTAAGGGGAAAGGAGAGGGGAGTGTTGTGTAGAGAGAAAAGAGAAGTAGGGGGAGAGAGAGGGGAAGAGAGAGGGAGGAGGAGGGATGGGAAGAGGGAGAAGGGGTAAGAGGGAGAGAGAAGAAAGGAGAGGGAAAGAGAAGCACAGGGAGGGAGAGAGGGGGAGAGCATAGGCGGAGTGTGAGAATATATGAGACAATATGAGAGAGAACTTGTGAGATTGAGTGAGAATATCTGAGACAATGAGAGGAGAGAGAAAGAGACACACACACACACACACACACACACACACTCAGAGACAGAGAATCAGCATGCTAGAGAGCTGCTGTTTGTTCATCAAATTTGGGAACAGTATGTGCATGTGAGGAAGCCACCTGAGGCTGGGTGGAGATTTACCTGGATTCATTAGGGAGGAGTGCCAGGTACTTTCTGGGCAAGGCACAGTGCTTTCCCTCCCAGCTGGACCACCTGGGTAGGTTCTGATTCACAGAGCAGGGCACGGGCTGTGTACTTTGGAAGATCTTGCCTCAGTTGTGGGATGTAATTAGTCTCATACTGAGCACTGTTCCAAAACTGACTTATAAAGCATAACAGTAAGAATAAAGAAAAACCCCAAAGGAAAACATCCAAGAGAAACTAATATTGTATTCAGAATTCTGTGTCTCTGCTACTGTGAGAGACTGGTCTGATGATTGTTACTGTGATACTCCTGTTCATCTGGCATAATCATTATGCTGGGTGCATAAAATGAGTCAGGAAGTATTTTAATTTCCCTCCACCCTGGAATGTGCTTATGTAGGATTGGTACTATGTTAGATTAACTGTGAAATAGTATCATTGTTAAAGTAATGTGGGAGTAGAATTTTGTTTAGAAACAGAAAGGATTATAAAGAATTCATTTACCTAAAATTATTAGATTATTCGATGTTTTAATTATTTTTCTGCATCTCTTTAGAAAATTGGATCTTTCAGAGAGAGAGAGATATCCTCTTTTTAAATGGGCAAGTATACCGTCATCAATTCATTTACTATATTCTTTTATTATCTTCTTTAGGTCAATAGATAACATTGATGACCCTCTTTTCATTTTTAATTCTATCATTCTTTCTCTTATTTTTTTTGCAAGGAACATTAATTTTATGAATCTTTCAAAGAACCAATTTGTGGATTTATGTATTTTCTCTATTTTCCATTAAGTTCTATTTCAATGACTTCTGTCTTTTATTTACTACTTTTCTTCTATATTCTCTGGGTTTATTTTGCATTTATATTTTTAGCTTCTAGAATGGAATGTTAATTTGCTTACTATAATCTTTTGTGTCCTAATACTTGCAGTTAAAGCTAGAAATTTCATTCTAAACATGCCTTTAAGTAATTGGGAAATGCTGTTATATTTTTGTTGAATTCCATTGCATATGTTCTGTATGATTTATACACTTTGAAATGCATTGTCACTTGTTTTCTGGCCCAGTTCAGGGTCTATTTTGGCGAATGTTCTCTGAACACTCTGAAATAAGTGGAATCCTCCCACAGAGTTTTCTCCCTTCCCGCTCTCATACTAACACAGGTTCTATCAACTTGCCTATGTGCCTCTATGTGACAAACTCAAGACTCTTCCCTTTAGGGAACAGCTTATTTTACCTACATTTGAGACAAGGTTTAAATGGCTTGTTCTGAAATTTGTTTCATGATCTTCTGGAAGTCAGTTCAGATGTCTGTGGGCAGACATCACTTAAACCTCACTGAAACAGCTTTGGATATTTTGAAATTCATGCTTTAAAGAAGATAGTTTTTTTTTTTTTTTACATATTTTATTCCTATCCACATTGGACGTTTCTCTTTTGGTGATTCAATCTTATGCTGTCCTTTGGGGATTCCATGTCCTTGCCTAACCCCTCAATCCCCCAGAGGACATGTTTCTGCAAGTCCTGTTGTACAAAGTGATTATCCTGGTGGCATCTCTGGAGATGTAGGTCTACCATCAAAATTATGATGAAGGTCCCAATGAATTTAATTAGGGAAGAATCACTCTTGGAAATGCACCTGTTGAATGACTCAACAAATATATGTTGTATCTCACATGCAGACAAAGTGTTTACAGACCTTTGTCTTGACTTCAGAGAGTATTTGGATCAATGTTCACATGATGGGCTTTTTCAAGAATTGAAAGGATGGACTCAGAAAATGGTGAAATCTGTATGTGAAATTATTCTCCATCATTCAGGGCATCCAAAGTTTAATTATGCTTAGTGAATACAGACCAGAATAATTGACTGAGAATTGACTGTTGTGAACTCTATTTCACTATTTGACTTATACTGACTTTAAAAACAAACCATACAATCTTTATTTATTCAAACATCCATAATTTTCTCTCCCACAAGGTTGACTTTTTTAAAAATCAAAATGCTGGTTTAACATTTGTTATTAGAACAAATTCTGCCAACATGAAGATTTTGAATCTCTTTAAGATTTAGATTTGTTTAAGTTAAGGACCTTTGCATTCATTTTGAAAAATGAATTTGAAAAGCCTGAATAATTTAAAAGGAAATTTTTTTTCAAAGACTGAAACAAGTGAGACTTTCTGTAAGCATGGAAAGAATTGTTCACATGAAAACGATTCAAGATTTTGTGATGGTGCCTGTGTTTTCTTGCTATGTGTGCATGCAGAGAGATGGCATCAGTGTACAAAAGAGAAAGGAGAAGGGACTACAACCCAGAGCTTGTATTGAATGCTTGTCTCAGTATTCAGGTACTCCAGGAAGTGAAATTAGATGTAAGATTTCAAAGTAGGCTCTACATTTTACCTTTTGGTGGTGTGGGAATTCACAGTCTTTTAAAAGTTCTGCTATGTGGTTCTGAGAATCAGCCATGTTCGGGATTCTTTATGGTAACCAGAATACATGGGCATTGCTCAGTTCTGTAGTATTCTTTTTGGCTATTTTCATATACAAAGACCCAGAATAAATTTACTTTCTCTAATGTCAAGTTTTTAGAAACTAGTTTCTGGTTTAGGGATATCTTAATGGGCAGATACTTCTATCCCTAATGGTGGTTTCAATTGGTGTTTTCTGAGCATTGTTTGCGATCTGTGAAAGTTTTAATGATGGCATATCGTCCACAGAACTTGAATGAGTGATTTTGAAGAATCCAAATTCACACTTTCATAATGAGGCTGTTACTTCATTTCCTATGTTTCTGTCCACAGGTGAGTTTCAGCATCATAGCATATGTGTGGTGGCCATCCTTTAGTTGCTTGTTTGTATGATTCACTCATGTTGTCATTGGTTTGGTTGTCTTTTATTTAATTGCTTAGATATCTGTGTCTATCTTGATATTAACTCTGTGTATGTCCTCTAAAATGTAAATGTTTTCTTCCATCTAATTTATTGATGATATGGTTTCTTTTTTGGCTCCTTAAGATATTCCAGTATTGTAAAATATATGAATTTCATTTATTAGATAAGAGAATTCTATAAGTTGGAATGTCATCTCTTTTATTACCTGGGAAGTAAATATAAGTCTTGCTTTAATTTTTCATTAAAACAATGCATTTAAAATTTTTTATAAGAATAATTTGTTTTATGTACAATTTTACTAGCTTCCAGGTGGAAAGCTGGTTGTGGCACCCCATTTGTTTGTTAATGTGTCCTTTTCTCAGGATGTCTTTAATAACTTTTCTCTCCCTTAACCTGCAAGATTGGTGAGGGTAGGGAACATGTTTTAATCAAGTCTTGTATTGTAATTTCTCAAAGTCCCGGGACATAAGAAATGATAATGCCTATGTGTTGAATGAATAAACAGATTGTGTTAAGATTTCAGGAAGTTAGCAGGAATAGTTATATTTATAGCTAATTTTGTCTGAACTCTGAAATAAGGACATGCAAAAGAACATATGGAACACAGGAACAATGTGACTGAGTTTGTCCTCTTGGGGCTCACCCAGAGCATCCAAGGTCAGAAAATATTATTTGTTGTGTTCTTGCTCATCTACATCGTGACAATGGTGGGCAACCTACTCATTGTGGTAACTGTGGTGGTCAGCCCAAGCCTGGATGCCCCTATGTACTTCTTTCTTGGTTACTTATCATTTATGGATGCTGTGTATTCTACTACAGTTACTCCAAATATGATCATAGACTTACTCTATGAGAAGAAAACCATTTCCTTCCAAGCTTGCATGTCCCAGCTCTTTATAGGGCACTTATTTGGTGGTGCTGAGATTTTACTCCTGGTGGTCATGGCCTATGACCGCTACGTGGCCATCTGCAAACCCTTGCATTATTTGACGATCATGAATCAACGAGTGTGTGTTCTGTTGCTGTTGTTGGCTTGGTTTGGAGGGTTTTTGCATGCTGTGGTTAAACTTTTCTCCATTTACAACCTTCCTTTCTGTGGTCCCAATGTCATCGACCACTTCATCTGTGACATGTACCCATTACTAAAACTTGCCTGCACTGACACTTATGTTATTGGCCTCACTGTGGTTGCCAATGATGGGACTATCTGTGTCGTTATCTTTTTGGTCCTACTCATCTCCTACGGAGTCATTCTGTACACCCTGAAGGCTCTTAGTCAGGAAGGGAGGCGCAAAGCCTTATCCACCTGTGGGTCCCATATTACAGTGGTGGTCCTCTTCTTTGTCCCCTGCATTTTTATGTATGTGAGACCTCCTTCTACCTTACCCATTGATAAATTCTTGACTGTGTTTTACACAGTTATCACCCCTATGTTAAACCCCCTAATCTATACTCTGAGAAATGGAGAGATGAAAAATGCCATGAAAAAGTTGTGGACCAGAAGAAGAAAATGAAGCAGAAGAGAAATGTGTTGCCTTTTTTCAATGAAGAATTGCTCCTTACAGGAAAGGATTATTTTATTTGTAGTAGATTTCTCCTCAGGTTTAATAAACTTGTACATGATGGAAAGCATGTAAGATGTAAGTAATTCCAATTATCAAAATAGACTTATATGATTTTCATAAATTCTTAGGAAAATAGATGTTTAGCTTTTGGGTATGAAATGTCTACTTTGAAATTATAAACTTAGTTTCTACATGAAGAGTTGTGCTATAGGTAATCCTGTACTTCTGTGACATGTACCCATTACTAAAACTTGCCTGCACTGAAACTTATGTTATTGGCCTCACCGTGGACAATTTTCACATGGAAAATGGAGGGAGTGGACTATTTTCACACATTTCCTCTTACATAATGTTTTTTCAAAGTTAATTGTTTTAATTATATATTTCAGAGAAATAATTTTAAAAATTTCACACAAACACTTGGTTCACTCCTTCCATACAAGACAGTCCATACTAATATTTGAAGTATATATCTTTACTTTGTATCTGCAAGATATTTAAGTTTATAATTTTGTTCATATTGCTTAGCACATGATGTTGAAGAGGAATGCTGCTTCTAAGTTATATTGTTAATCATAAGGAAACTAAGTGTAGAAAAATCTGAATAAAAGATGTAGGTATAAATAAGTAAAATTTACTTATTTTTTCTGAGTGGGGAATCCTATTTTCTCATCAAGTGAAACGGCTTTATTAGGTATTATATTTTTATTGAGATGATCTGTTAATCTCCCTTGATAGTTTAGGATATCTGATAATTTCTCTAACATTTTCCAGTATCCTTATCTCTTCTTTTGCTTAAAGGGTTTCATGCCTCCTTTAGGGGCCTAGGCCCTTCCTTTCACCTATAGAGTTACTTTAATACACAATTTATGAACTTTACATATACAATACAAAACTGGAAACCAGATATTTTGGAAGCTATCATTGGTAAGAAACATGCTGATAATATGGCATGCCTTTCTTACCTCTGGTGTTAACAGAATGCAGGTTATTAGGTAATAAAGAGGTAATAACATATATTGATTTATTTAACTGATACTTCTTTCATAAACCTCTCTGAATGTGGCTTGAAAGAAAATCTCTAATATGAAATCTAATCTAATATGAATAGAAATAGAAATCTAAATAGAAGTAGAAATCTAATATGAAATAATAGAAGAAAATCTTCTTTTTTTTTAATTTTTATTTATTTATGATAGTCAGAGAGAGAGAGAGAGAGAGGCAGAGACACAGGCAGAGGGAGAAGCAGGCTCCATGCACCGGGAGCCCGACGTGGGATCCGATCCCAGGTCTCCAGGATCGCGCCCTGGGCCAAAGGCAGGCGCCAAACCGCTGCGCCACCCAGGGATCCCGAAAATCTTCTATATAATAGAAGTCCCTAATATGGTATGAAGCAGGCAGCCAAAGAAATTCATGGTTCTGCCTTCTTTATTTAGCCTGAAATCATGGGGTGCCCAGGGTATGGGGAATGGAGCCTTTTCACTGGTAGTCACAGTGTATGAGAAATTTTATATTCTGATTTTATCAAAAGAGATATTTATTTATTTATTTATTTATTTATTTATTTATTTATTTGTGTGTGTGTGTGAGAGAGAGAGAGAGATAGCACAAACAGGCAGAGAAAGAGGGAGAAGCAGAGAGCCAGATGTGGGACTTGATCCTAGGACCTTGAGATCATGACCTGAGCTGAAGGCAGACATTTTACCGACTGAGCCACCCAGGCATCTCATATCCTGATTTTTATCCTAGTTATTATTACCTGGAGATTTCTTTTGTCATCTCAAAGTCTTCTCAAACACAACACTATTCATTAAATAATAGTAAACATTTTATTTTACCTGAAGTTATATAATTAAGTCATCAGATGTTGCTATAGATTTTTTTTGTTCTCAAAATTCATGAGTTAACTTCCATATGACATGGTGGTATTTGGAGGTGGGGTGTTTGGGATATAATTAGGTGATGAGGTCCTATGAAGGGGACTAGTGCTTCTTTAAAAAGGGAACCTACAGAATTCACTTGCCTTTTCTGCCATGTGAGGACACAGTGAAAGGACAGTTATCTGTTAACAAAGAAGTATGCTTTCACCAGAGGTGGAATCTGCCAGTGTTGTGATCTTGGACTTCACAGACCCTAGAACTGTGAGAAATAAATGTTGTTGAAGCCACTCAGTCTATGTTATTCTGTTATAGCAGCCCAAATGGATTTAGACATTTAGTAAATTTCCAAATGTATACAGTTTTCAAGCTCTGAGATAAAAATCCTGGTTAATCCTGTTCATTGGTCTGTAAGTTCCCTTACATTAGGGGATGTTATCTTTTAATATTCATTTACTTATTGACTTCTTCTATCACAGCATTCTTGGAAAATTTTATTTACTTTCAGTGAATTTATAAATTTTAACTTCTTTTTAAAAAATAAAAATAACTCTCAAAAAAGTTCTCTTTTTAAAACAATCTAGGATTTACTTTGGTTTGTAATGAAAACATATATAAACCTGTTTTCCTCAAACAGGAAAACTGACCTGCCAAGGTTATTATTAATTTTGGTAATAATTTAAAATTTTTCTACTTAATATGTTACATTTTATGCAACTAGTATGTTTGATTTGAGGCCCATTTCCCCTCCCCTTCTCTTGGTGTCTCCTCTTACTTCTTTTCCTTTGGTGTATTTCCCTACTACTAACATTCTATGTCAGTTATCAAGGATTTTAGTGTGCATTATGCCTCATAGGGATAATCTCCGTTAATCATTCAGCCTTTTCAAGTTTCTTGTGATTTCTAAATATTTATTTTTCCTGATAAGCTTTGGGACTATTTTGTGAAGTTTGAAATCTTCCCATAAAATTATATTTAAAACTTTATAACTTGCCACATTGATTTTTAGGAAAATGGCATGTTTTCATATCTTGTTTTCTTGTCCAGAATGAGACATGTATTGTGAGTGCTTGATCAATGTCTCAGTAAAAATTTTTAATTATCTCCATAGAATGAACATAAATCTTGCCTTTTGGCTTTGTTAATTAAAAATGAGCTTGGCTTATTTATATTTGATTCACATTTTCAATTAGCTGATCAGAAAGGGCTCAGTATCTTTTGCTAGCATGATTCTTAAAGGCATGGACGTATGTATGTATGCGAATGTACATAGGCCTGCATTTGACAATACACAAATATATATTCAACCACAGAGATCTATATCTGACCTCATGTAGCTCTGTATTACCACATATAGGTACATATTCAATGATCTGTAGGTCTGTATCCAACTTCACATAAGTGTCTATATGGGAAGACACAGAGGTCTGTATCTGACAACACATGGGTGAGTATCTGACTACCCATATGAATGCATATGTGTATGTATGTGTACTTGATATGATCACACACAGGCCTGTATCTGTCTAGACACAGGGCTATATGTTGCCATACCCAGGTCTGTATCTGCCTGCATGTGAATTTTGGGAGGACTTGACTGAACAATTCTTCTGTCCCATGTGGCATAGACTGAGGTCCCTCTCTGGTATTCAGCTAATTGCTGGGCTATTAGAAAGTGTGTAAGATGACTTTAGTCATACGAATGGTGTCTTGTCAGGGGAGACTAGAATGACTAGTCTCTTCTGGCTCCTTCTCCTTCTCCAAATGAGTTTGTCAGACTTGCAAAATGGCAGTTCAGGACTTCCAGAGGGAAGACACAAAACAATTATGCCAGTTAAGATGTCATCCCATCCTGATATGAACTTGAAATTCAGGATCTCAAGTTAAAATTCAGACTGCAATTGTACCAAAAGACTTGACTGAACAATTCTTCTGTCCTATGTGGCAGTAAGGACATGAAGTCCTTCTCTGGTATTCAGCTAATTGCTGGGCTTTCAGGGAGTGTTTAAGATGACTTTCCTTGTGTGAGCTGTGCCTTGGCAGGGATATCTAAAAGACTGGGATCTTTAGGCTCTTTCTTCTTCTCCATGTAGCCTGTCTCCCCATTGAGTTATCAGACTTGTAAAATGGTAGTTCAGGACTTTCAGAGGGAGGACAGAGAAGGGATTGGGTCAGTTAAGATCTCTGACATGAGCTTGAAGTTCAGGTTCTCAAGTTCTAAATCCAGATTACTTCTGAACTAAATGAAAAACATACCTACAGAATGGGAGAAAATATTTGCAAGTCATATACCTCATAAAGGTTATTATCCAACATGTACGAGGAACTTATGCAACTAAATAGCACAAAACAAAACAAAATAAAACAAAAAAATGGCCAAAAAATTGGCAAAGCACCTGAAAAGAAATTTTCCAAAGAAGACATAAAAATGGCCAATAGGAACATGGAAGGATGTTCAACATTACTAAGTCATCAGGGATATGCAAATCAAAGCCACAGTGAAATATCACCTCATACCTGTTAGGATGGTAGGGTTATAAAAAAATTAATAGATAACGTGCTGGAGAGGATGTAGATAAAAGGGACCGATAAAAGGGACCCCTAGTTCATTGTTGTTGGGTGTATAAATTTCTTTAGCCACTATGGAAAGCAGTATGGAGATTCCTCAATAAAGTAAAATAAAAGTACCATATGGTCCATAAATGCCACTTCTGTGGGTATATCCCAAAATATGAAATCGGAATCTAGAGGAGATATCTGCACTCCCATGTTTATGGCAGTATTATTCACAATAGCCGATACATGGAAACAACCTAAGCATCCATCAGTGGATGAACAGAAAAAGAAAGTGGAATACGTATACACAAGAGAATATTATTCAACTATTAAAAAAAAGATGATCCTGCCAATTGCAACACCATGAGAGACTTTGAGGGCATATGCTAAGTGAAATAAGTCAGGCAGAGAAAAACCAATAATCTATGATCTCATGTGTGGAATTAAAAAACTTAACTTACAGAAGTCAAGACAATGTGGTTGCCAGGGCCTAGAGGGTTGGGGAGGTGGAGAGATGTTAGTCAAAAGGTACAGATTCTAGTTATAAGATGAATAAGTTTTGGGGAGTTAATATACAGCACAGTACAGTAGTTAACAATAATGTATTACATAGAAATAATTGCTGAGAGAGTGAATCTTAAATGTTCTTACTCCACGTAAAAATTCTAATTGTGAGGTGATATATGTGTTAACTAACCTTATTGTGGGAATAATTTAGCCATATATGGATGTATCAGATCACCATGTTGCACACCTTAAACTTAATACATTACATATCTATTGTATATTATTAAATCAGGGAAAACAAATAAACAAATAAATAGAATTATATGTTATGAAATGAGAAAAGAAATTCTGTATACTAGAAACATGCTGTTTCTTCTATATGCCCTATATACAATTAGGAGGTGTACAACATAACCAAGTAGATACTCCTATCCACAAGGAGGACCATGGTGTTTTCTTTTGTGCCAATCTCTTAAAAATTTTGTGAGCTTTTTCTACATTTTCATTGAGGTTTATACAAGGGCCACACCCACAAATATTTTGAGACAGGTTCCTCTCAGGTTGGGCTGGAAGTTGTTGTGCAGTGGGATAACACCCTTAAGTCTTAGACATATTTTTTTTTCTAGTTAAGAGACTTTATGAGACACACCTTAAATTTCCCTGGAGTCTTCTACTACTTTGAGATGATATTTATTTTGGTGTCATTTCTTTCTTTGAGAGCTTTTTGCTCTTTGGAGAGTGTGGGATGAGAACCAGTTTTATAATTAAACCCAGCAGGTCTTGGCTCCCTTCATGTTTCTCCTGAATTCTGCTTGAGAACTTGTTACTCTTTTAACTCATTTCTCTTTATCCATCTTTTAACATATCATGCCCTGCTGAGGACACAGCTGGCATTTCAGTATTCTATTTGGAAATCTCAGTTGAATACATTCAGGGTGGGATAGCTTCCATTTTCCACACTCCTATAGGTGAGAGATAGCCAAACTTTTCAAGGGTTTGGTAACATGAATCACTTTTTCTTCAGCCTCCAAGGACAATTTCTCCTGTCTTTTAAAGTTTTAATTACAGATTCCTTGACACCCTACCAGCTCCCATCTTCTTACAAAAATGTAAAGCCAACACCACATGCTTTACATTTTTTGTTATGGGAACACCACACTTTCAGGTTCCACTTTTTGGCCTGGTTACCTTTTTCTACATGGCATATGACTCCAAAATTTTGTGACTTAAAACAGCAGCTATTTTAATTTACCTCAAAATTTTGTCAATTAGCGATTCAGGCGGAGGTTGGCTGGGTATTTTTTCCTGCTTCATGTGGCTAGAACTGAAGTCACTCTGTGGTATTCAACTGGTAACTGAGGGACTGCAGGATCCAGGGCAGCTCCATTCATGTTCAAAGTATCTTGGAAATGGTGACTGAAAGGAACCCAAGGGGTCCCTGTCCCTCTCCCACTAGATGGAGGACCACAAGCAGGATAGTCAGACTTTTTACATTATGCTCATGGATCTCAGTTGTAGAAAGTGGAAGGAATCAGGATGATTACAGGTTATCTCCAAAACCAGCACAGTATCACTTTTACCATCTTCTATTGCTCAAAGCAGGCATATAGCATGCCCAGGTTTGAGGTGGTGGAGAACTAGGTGATGACATTTAGTGGGAAGTGAACACTTGATGGCAAAGTTATATTGCAGAGCAGCATGTGGGATGGAAGATATTGTATCTCTTTTTGGGAAATATAACTGTCCACATCTCTTAAAGGGTATGCTGAGAGTTTCGTGTATATTGAATTGAATCTGTAGATCATTTTGGAGTGCATAGCATATTAACAATATTTTATTTTCTGGTTCTGGAGCACAAGGTATCACTTTATTGGGGTGATTAAAAATTGTGTTTTGTTAATATTTATAATTTTTATTTTATTTCATTTTTTAGAAAGCATCTCTACTTTTTAAAAAATATTTTATTTAATTATTCTGACAGATACACAGAGAGAGGCAGAGACATAGACAGAGGGAGAAGCAGGCTCCTTGCAAGCTTGATGCAGGACTTGATTCCCAGATCCCAGGATCATGCCCTGAGTCAAAGGCAGATAGATGTTCAACCGCTAATTCACCCAGGCATCGCAATATTTGTAATTTTTAGTGGAGGAATGTTGTGTTTCCCGAAGTGTTTTTGTTTTTCAGATACTAATGTAAAGGGTGATTAACATTTTGTAATTTTTTAATTGTTATGGATATGTAGAAATGTAATTGAATATTTTATTTGGAACTTGTGTCCTAAAAACTCACTAAATTCACTTATTATTTCTAGTAACCTGTAGGATTCCTTAGAGTTTTCTATGATACAATCATGTTGTTTACAAAAAAGAGGCAGTTCATTTCTCAGAAAGATATGAGTATTTAACTTTTCTATATATCTTTGAGTCTTTTTCAGACAGTTGTGTTTTTTCCTTTATTTTGCCCACTTTAAGGTAACAAATTTATTGCAATGATGTTTTTCTTAAGAACCATTTATTGTCCTTTTAAAATCTGAAGCATATCTGTGATTTTATCTGCTTTTAAATTTCTGATATTGGTAATTTTCTCTTGATTACTTTTGCTAGAAATTTATCAGTTGTAGTATAAAAGTGCCAACTTCTGGTCCTTTTAGTTTATTTTATGTTTTCTATTATATTGATTTTCGATCTTTCCTTCATTACCTCCTCTTTTTTTCTTTACTTTGTCTTTAATTTAGTCCTCTTTTTGTAACTTCTTAAGTTAAAAGCTTAGCTGCCTTTAAAGCTTTATTTTTAACATAAATATGTATTTTAATGGCTCTTTATGTATGATCCTTATCATCTAGAAGACACAATTTACAGCTAAACATATGTAAAGATCAAGTTGCTCAATGGAGCCCATCATAAGCTATTGGAAAATGAGTGAGTTGAAGCCCTTAGAGACTTGATATAGAAGCAGGCTTTTGTTGGAAAATAATTTGTTTCTTGTAGAAACAGTTACTCAGTTGACACTGGACTGAAATTAAGGGATTGAATTAATGCACTGAAAATCATTATGATGTCAGTTGACATAGATTCAGGCCTTGGTCAACGGCATCCATTCCAACACAGAATTAAATAACTGTGACTCGTTCTCTTTTTATGAATTGCAACTTTGACCTCAGTAATTTCCCTCATCCTAAGGCCTTCTCCCTCTGAGCCCCAGGGCCTCTTGATTAGAGATGCTAACAGGTAGAGATAGGACCTCCTTTGTTGCAGACGTGATTGCATAAGTAAATCTGAGACTGGTTCTCCTTTCACTTTGGTATAGATAAGACTTGCCTTACTTAAATGTTCTCCTAAATGAAATTCACAATTTATTATTTGTTTGATATATATATTTTTTCTGTTCAAATTAGAGGCTTTTCACACGTTTGACTGTCTGCTAGTCTTTCTTGGCAAGAACCTAGTTTTTTTCCTCTAAGGATTTTTCTGGGAAGAAAACTGTCCAGAAGGGGTAACTTTATTTGAATTTATTCCAAATATTCTCATGAACTAATGTGTAATGTCCTTACATTCTCTTTCATTGAATACAGTAATGATGTGGAAAGCCATAGGCTGTGTCTGCATATATAAATGGAAAGATTATTTTCCTGATAACAATGGCCCAAGAGATTTCTGAGGATTCAAATATCTGCCCAGGCTGGAGTTTCTCTTCATCACCTATACGTTTCTCTGGTGTGCTTTCCTGTTCATATATATCCCTCATAAGTATGTGGAAGGCCCTAGTTCTTTGGTATGAAACTGGGGAAAGGTAGAAAAATGCTTTCCATTATGGAAGCAGCCTTAGAGATACATTATGAATAACTGAATAGATAGTTTAGTCATTGGTCTTCCAGGAAGCAAATTTCAGAATTTGTTTTGTTAGGCACAGAGACATGTTAATGTTCAGATATATGAATAAAATACTTTTTGGTTGCCTCACCATAACTGCCTAATAAGAGATTCATTCAAGTAACTAATTTAAGGTTATTTTTTAAAATTTGAGTGTTTTTATATTGGTAAATAAGGGCTTGATCAAGCTAATTTCTACTAGTAAGGCCAATTTTTGCATAGTTTTCCCAACATTAGCAGCTTTGTCTTTCTCTGAAGACATTTTCCCAGTGAGTGAGAATGTTCAACTATCTTTGTACAGTTAATATTTGTGTTGTTTTAAGTGTCTTTGTATTTTAGGCATCCACATGGATAGTTCTACACTCATCTGAAAGACTGAGATGATGGGGAGCCTGCATGGAAATGTGGAAAGTGTGACCATTTGGAACTATTTCTAGGTGGACTGATCAGCCACACATTATTATATGTTCTGTTGCAACACATAGTTATGTGAAGTATCTATTGCTATCCACAGTGGTAGAAGCACTATTTTTAACGTCCAGAGAAAAGACCCAAGAAGTAAGTCTTTAAAACAACCAAGGCATATTCAGTAAAAATTCATGTTATTTATTTAAATATAGCTAATGCTTAAATATGATATATTTTCATTGGAAGAGGTCTGAATTAAGCTGGCAAAAATGAATCTAGCCAGTGTATATAAAATATGTTTGGTTTCAGTATTATAGCCTGACATGTTTATTGTCCATTTTGCAAATAACAAAGGGGAATATTAAATGCTTTTTAAAAGGTTTTGTTTATTTATTGAGAGAGAGAGAAAACAGGAGAGTGTGTAAGCAGGGGGAAGAGTAGAGGCAGAGAACCTCAAGCAGACTTTATTTTAGTTTAAAATGAACTAATGGATTGATAAGCAACCTTGGCTCATGGGCTATTACTACAGTTACATAGTATTTATATTATGCCAATTTTATAATTACTGTTAGACATTAAATTAGAAAATTTAAAATCACATATCATATCAAGTCTGTTAGAATATAAAAGAATAAAAGCCTATTTTGTTTTGGAAGCTTGATGTAGGCTGTTATGTGTGAATCTTAAAATTATCATAGAAACCGTGTTTGTGCATATTTCTGAAAAAACTCATGCTAAGGGGGGTAAATTTTGGCCACTAAGATATAAAACTGTAATTGTATAGTACTGTAGTATTTTTGTTACTGTGGGATCTTAATTTATTTTTTTAATAAAATAGAGCCATGTTAACTTAGTGGTTTCAGTTATTAAAGCCTTGTAACATGCTCTCAGTTTTTATAGTTATAAAATCTTTGATGACTTAAACTGTGGAGAATAGTTTGTATACTTAATTTCTACATGTGAATAATTTAACTAATAGATTTATCCTAGTAAAATCCAACACTAGGATTGATAAGATACTCTTTCCTTCAGAAAGTAAGGATTAAAAAATAATAACTGGATATAGACTGCCTTATATCCTTATGTTCTTCAACTGGTATGGCTTTGTCAATCTAGAGCTTCAACAGTGATAGAACTCCTGAACCAAATGGAGTAGTCATGTGAATGAGGCATGTGGACTATTGATCATACCTGGCTTCTAAGGAAACCTCAGTCTTCTGCACTTATCCTCACCCCCTGCAAAAACTATGGGAATGGAATCAACTTGTCTATATTTGGGACTTAGTAATTCTGTAATTCTCCTGAACACTGAATAACCCAAAAGTTTGGGTTTGTATCTGTAGCTGTACAAGTCTTTTCTCATTTAATTTTGTCCTTACTGTTAGATGTAGGGTTTCTGAGGAATCAGGGCTTTTATTCTTTTTGAATTTTCTTTTTTACTGAGATGTGCTCTGTGTTTACTTGTTATGATTTCCTCAAATGCCTCCTCAGTGACCACTGGAAGGCTCACAGGATTTGGCTTCTAGCTCTCTCTCACTAAAGGAGACCTTTCTGAATATGATTTTTCAAAGAAAACTAACATCACTTAATTATCACATTAATATTTTTTTTACCTGTGAATATTCATTTCTTAAACATAATTTCTCCTTCCTGATTTGATACTTCTTTTCTTTCATTTTCTACCTGTCCCCCCCCCAGCTTTCTGCTTGCATCTCGACAAGATACATTTCCTCATAGGTAAATATTACTACTCATATGTAATAAAATAGGCATACAACCTTATTCTATGCACAAAAAGGGGTTCATGAGTTATAGGTGCAATATTCTTTTTTTTTTTAAGATTTTATTTATTTATTCATGATAGTCACAGAGAGAGAGAGAGAGAGGCAGAGACACAGGCAGAGGGAGAAGCAGGCTCCATGCACCGGGAGCCCGCCGTGGGATCCGATCCCAGGATCGCGCCCTGGGCCAAAGGCAGGCGCCAAACCGCTGCGCCACCCAGGGATCCCAAGTGCAATATACTTTTATCCAGAACTTTATCTATAATTCTTGTCAAAATGACAAAGATCCAGATGATTTGTTCTGATGCAATTTAACAGTGAAACATTCAAGAACATTAATAATACTGTAATTTGTTGAGCTTTTACCTAGTGCCAGGCATATTCTAGGTGCTTTATTTATTAATCAAACAACAGGCTTAGGAGGTAGAAACTATTATTATCCTCATTCCAAAATTCATGAAACTGAGTCCCAGAGAGTTTAAGTTGCCCAAGGTCATCTAAATGGTAAGTGTTGGAGCTGGGATTCCAACACAGACAGTCCAGCTCCAGAGTCCACTTTTATTCACTACCATGTTATGCTCTCTCCAAGGATGTTTTGGGTCTTAAATGGGTACACTGAATGAGAAACTTGTAGTCATTATTTGGCCTTTACCATGATCAAATCCCATTTACCACTGGCTAGCATTTTTCAGGGAATAGTGGTTAAGCTTGGAAATTTTTATTTAATTATAAAAATATGAAAAAAAAGAGAAAAATGTCAGCAGAATAGAAGAGACGAGGCTGCATGAAAAGTATTGCAGAGAGTTCGACTGGAAAGGATTCTGCGATCACCTAGTTCAATCATTTTATTTTCCAGCAAACAGACTGAGACAGGATGTAATTATAGTTAGAAGATGACTCAAGCTCATGCCTTCTCACCCTGGCTTAGAGTTTTCCCCTGAGTGTGCTGCTTTTTACAACCTGGGCACTGAAGTTCTATTTTTTTTTCTTAAGATTTTATTTATTTATTTGAAAGAGATAGAACACAAGCAGGGGGATGGGCAAAGGGAGAGGGAGAAACAGACTCCCTGCTGAGCACTGAGCTCTGTGGCCAGGCTGGATCTAAGGACCCTGAGATTATGACCTGAGCTAAAGTTAGATGCTTCCCGGAGCCACCCAGGCACCCGAAAGTTCTATTTTTGAGCACTCTCGGTATCCAAGAAGCACTATAAATAAAACCATGCCCTATTTTCCCCTACCTCTTTTTTCAGGGACTGTTTTTCTTGTCTCACTATGTCGTTTACCCCAAGGGTTTTGAAAAAAAAAAAAAAAACCAAGTTAATGTAACAATTTGTAAAAATTGCAAGTCAGTTCAGTTCCATTCAAATATATTTGCTGAAAATCTAGATAGTGTGTATGGGTTTTTTTTTTAATAGTGTATATGTGTTAAGAGTTGTGCAGTAGGCAAAGATTAAAGGGTGATAAATCTCAACTCTTAAAAAGCTAATAGAGAATCAGACTCCCGTGATAGAGAGTGATATGCTAAATAATTTTGTAGTTGTTTGGTACAGCTCAGTCTAGTCATTATGTCAAAGTCTAGTCTGAACAACTAACAGTGAAATATCATAGTATTAAGTGAATTATTCCAGAAAAGCTGCTATTTTTGGTGCTAGATAAATCACAGTGTAAAGGTACTTACTCACTGCAAATATTACCACTTCAAAGGACTGACTCTATGCTGATTTGTGTAGAGTTTATTGCCACTACCAGAAAGTAAGTTTCTGGAGAGCAGGAATCCTTTCCTTGTTTGTGGCTGCTGACTTCTGTGCCAAGGGCTGACATATTTTAAATAAGGCTATAATAAATATATGACTAGATTTAGGCTTTTGATTGCTCTTTTCTATAAATGATCCACTAAGACTTAGAGAAAGAAATTCTTACTTGTAGGCCAACAAAATCATCTGAAGAGAAATAGAATTGTCAAGGGAAAGTGTAATGGGCTTTTTGGAAGAAGAACTCAATAGGTATCACTAAATGTTTATTGCGTGTAAACTGCTGTAGAAAAAGATATAATGATGAAGACGTATTCTTAACAATGGACATATTTATGGTCATGTTCATGATTTCATTACAGGTCCTGTTCTCATCTCTCAACCTTGAAACAGGCCTTATAGAAAGAGTACATGGGAAATAATAATGTGACAGAATTTGTCCTCCTTGGCCTCACTCAGGATCCTGAGGGGCAGAAAGCATTATTTGTCATGATTTTACTCATCTACATTGTGACAATGGTGGGCAACCTACTCATTGTAGTGACTGTTTTTGGCAGCCCCTCTCTGGGCTCCCCCATGTACTTTTTCCTTGCCTATCTGTCACTTATGGATGCTGTTTATTCCACTGTCATTTCACCCAAATTGATTATAGACTTACTCTGTGACAAAAAGACAATTTCTTTCCCAGCTTGCATGGGTCAGCTCTTTCTAGAACACTTCTTTGGGGGTTCTGAGGTCTTCCTTCTGGTCATGATGGCCTATGATCGCTATGTGGCCATCTGTAGGCCACTGCATTACCTGACTGTTATGAATCGACAGGTTTGCATCCTGCTGATAGTGGTGGCCTGGATTGGAGGTCTTGTGCACTCTATGGTTCAGCTTCTCTTTGTGTACAGCCTCCCATTTTGTGGCCCCAATGTCATTGATCACTTTATCTGTGACATGTACCCATTATTAGAACTTGCCTGCACTGACACCTACTTAATAGGCCTCACTGTGATTGCCAACGGTGGAGCAATCTGTATGGTCATCTTTATCCTTCTACTCATCTCCTATGGAGTCATTCTAAATTCTCTTAAAAGTCACAGTCCAGAAGGGAGGCGCAAAGCCCTGTCTACCTGCAGTTCCCACACCACAGTGGTTGTCCTTTTTTTTGTTCCCTGCATTTTCATGTATGTTAGACCTGTTTCTAACTTGCCCATTGATAAGTCTGTAACTCTGGTTTATACAGTTATCACTCCCATGTTAAATCCTTTAATATATACCTTGAGAAATTCAGAGATGAAAAATGCTATGGAAAAATTCTGGTGTAAAAATTTAACAAAAGGTAGAATAAGAATGTGTCACCTAAACTGAATACACTTATTTTAATTCTAAAGCAAGAAAAAAGGTAAAATTCTAACAATGGATTTAGCCAATTCAATGGATTCTCTAGAGATATTTCTTTTTATTTTATACAAAGTCATCAAAAAATAGAATAAATTATCTTTTGAAGTAAGAATCAATCTGATAGGTAAAAGGATGGATAAAAGGCACAGGTATTTTTCCAATTATAAGTAAAAATAAAATTAATTTCACTGTGTAGCCTTATTTTTCTTGGCTCATATCAAAATGGGTATTTAGAAATGAATTTTTAAGTTTAAAATGTGAAAAGCAATTACCTTTGAAAATTTACTCTCACCTAAATTAATGAGAAAACAATTTGGCTAATACTTAGAATAAGTTACTGGGGCCAAAAGAGTGGTTTCTAGATTTTAATGTTCATTATTCTATCAGTGTGGCAACCTTCTGTACCTGCATTGTGCATCCTGCCTTTAAAATTACTTCCATTCCTCAGGTCAGTGCTTATGCTTCTGCAGTTCAAGACATTTATATGGAGGATGATATAGTGTTTGGTTAGACACTATCAGTGAGCAATTTTGTTAAATGGGATGTTGGATGTTTTCACATGTTGGGATGAAACTGTGTGGGATAGTTAATGATAAAAACAGATTCTAGTTCTCGATCTGAGCACAGAAAACCATACTCATCCAAATTATAAACATATTTTTATCCTTTCCTTCATTAGTTATTAGGTACATTTTTGCAATTCTTCAAAGAATAGATAGAACTGTTTATTTTGTTTTCATGATACTGAAGATATGGGTAAAGAAAGAGGATGAGCACAGGGTGTTATTCTATATGTTGGCAAATTGAACACCAATAAAACATTATTAAAAAAAAGAAATGCATTATTTTGCATAGCAATATGTTTCCTAAAAGTTGTATTCTATTTAAATACTTTGTACTTACAGACTTAGCAATGTTTTCTTTGGTCTAAACAAAATTTGTTTTTCACAGTCATGCAAAAAATACCGATAACAGGTTTTTCTGTCTGCAGTCCATCCTGGAACACTGTAAACTAGGAAGAAGGGGCAGCTTGGGTGGCTCAGTGGTTTACCACTGCCTTCAGCCCAGGGTGTGGTCCTGGAGCCCCGGATTGAGTCCCACATCCGGCTCCCTGCGTGGAGCCTGGTTCTCCCTCTGCCTGTGTTTTTACCTCTCTCTGTGTGTCTCTCATGAATAAATAAATAAAATCTTAAAAAAAAAAAAACTAGGAAGAAAATCAAACTGCTTTCATTGTAACATGGAGTATCATCTATGATTTATAAGAATTTTCTAACTAAAAAAACTGTAGAACTTTTATTTTAAAATTTTATTAAGCATTTTTTCATGCATATTGATAATATATGCAATTAACTTTTAAATATTGTAGTCTCTTAGAAGAGCTAGAAAAAAAGACAAAAACAAAACCCAAGACCAGTAGAAGGGAAGAAATAATAAAGATTAGAGTAGAATAATAAAGATTAGAGTAGAAATATAGTATGATTCAGTCTTTTTAGATTTGTAATATATATTATGTCTCTATTTATGAGATTTAACCAGGGCGTTCTTCAGTACGTACTTGAAGAAAATGTGTATTCTATTTTTCTTGGATGGAATGTGATATCTATATGTATATATCTAAAAGATAATATATATCTTTTAGAACCATGTATTCTGAAATATGCTTCAAGCAAAAAATGTTATTGTTGAAAAAAGAACTTAACTGAGGGTACTCATTTAAAATAAAGATTGTCAGAGAAAAGGTGTTTGGGGAGAATGGGTGAAGGGGATTAAGAGTACATTTATCATGATGAGCACTGAGTAATAACATTTAGAATTGTTGAATCAGTATATAATACAGTGAAACTAATATAACACTATATGTTAACTATAAAAGTAAAAAACAATAATATATCTATATATATCCTGAGCTCATTCTTTGAAAAGATCAACAAATTTGATAAGCCTCTAGCCAGCCTCATCAAACAGAAAAGAGGAAGAGAGGATTCAAATACAATCAGAAATGAAAGACCAAAAAAAAAAAAAAAAAAAGAAAGAGCATAAATAGCAACCAACATGATAGAAAAACACAGGATTATAAGAGAATATTATGAAAAATTATATGCCAACAAATTGGACAATCTAGAAGAAATAGTTACATTCCTAGAAACAAATAACCTTCCATAATTGAATCAGGAAGAAATAGAAAATTTGAACAGGCAAATTACCAGCCATGAAATTGAATCTGTAATTAAAAAAATCCCAACAAATTCCAGAACCAGATGATTTCATAGGTGAGTTCTACCAAACATTTATTATTATTTTTTTTACCAAATATTAAAAGAATTAATACCTATTCTTCTCAAACTATTCCAAATGATAGAAGAAGAAGGAAAACTTCCAAATTCATTCTCTGAGGCTAGCATTACCCTCATACTAAAACCAGATAAAGACACCACACACAAAAAAGAGAACTACAGGCAAACTTGGCTGATGAACATAAATGCCAAAATTCTTAACAAAATATTAGCAAACTGAATCAAACAATACATTAAAAAAATAATTCACCATGATCATTGGGATTTATTTCTGCATTACAAGAGTGGTTCAATATTTACAAATCAATTAATGTGATATATTACATCAACAGAAGAAAAGATAACCATATAATCATTTCAGTAGAAACGGAAAGAACATTTGACAAAGTATAATATCCATCCATGGTAAAGCCCTCAAGAAGGAGGTTTAGAGGGAGCATACCTTTAACATAATGAAGGCCATATATGGAAAACCCATAGTTAACATCATACTCAAACTGAGAGCTTTTTCCCTAAAATCAGAAACAAAATAAGGATGTCCACACTCACCACTTTTATTCAACATATACCGGAAATCCTAGCCACAGCAACTGGACAAGGTAAAGAAATAAAAGGCATCTAATTTGGAAAGGAAGAAGTAAAACTTTCACTATTTGTAGATGACATGGTATTATATATAGGAAATTCTCAAGAATTTCCACCGAAAGCTTCTAGAACTGAAAAATGAATTCAGTAAGGTCACAGGATACAAAATCATTTTACATAAATATGTTGTATTTTATATACTAATAATGAAATAGCAGAGAGAGAAATTAAGAAAACAATTACATATACAATTACACCAATAATAATAAAGTACCTAGGAAAAAACTTAACCAAAAAGATGAAAGACCTGTATTCTGAAAACTATAAAACATTGATAAAAGAAATTCAAGATGACACAAAAAAATGGAAAGACATTCTATGCTTATACATTGTGAGAACAAATATTGTTAAAATGCCAATACTACCCAAAGCAATCTACAGATTTAATGCAATCCCTATCAAAATGCCAACATTTTTTCGTAGCAATGGAGCAAAGAATCCCAAATTTGTAGAGAACCACAAAAGACCTCAAATAGCCAAAGCAATGTTGAAAAACAAAAACAAAACTGGAGGTATCATGATCCTTGAATTTAAGATATACTACAAAGCTGTTGCAATGGAAACAGTATAGTATTGGCACAAAAATAGACACACATCAGTAGAATAGAGAGCCTAGAAATAAACCCATGATTATATGGTCAATTAATCTTTGACAAAGGAGGGAAGAATATACAATAAGAAAAAGACCGTCTCTTCAACAAATTGTGTTGGGAAAACTAGATAGCTACATGCAAAAGAATGACACTGGACCACTTTTTTACACCATACACAAAATAAACTCATCAAAGTAGATTAAAGACCTAGATGTGAGTCCTGAAAAAACAAATACCATATGATTTCATTCATATGTGGAATTTATGGAGAAATCAACAAAATGAGACAAACAAAAAGACAGACTCTCAGAAGTAGAGACCAAACTGATAGTTACCAGCACGGAGGTGCATGTGTGGATGAGTGAAGTAGGTGAAGGGGATTAAGAATACACTTACCATGGTGAGCTGAGTAATGTATAGAATTGTTGAATCACTATATTGTACACCAGAAACCCGTAGAATATGGTATATTAATTTTATTGGAATTTTTAAAAAGCTTTTGGTATTTTTGTGTTGAAATTACATTGATGTCACTGACAACTGAATCTTCATGTTCTGAATATAACAACTCTGCACTCATTTAGGTTTTAATGCTCTTAAAATTTGGAAAAATTTTATAAAATTTTAATATCTCTTTTGATAAATTTATTTATGTTTTTATTGCTTTTTCCCACATACCTACTGAAAATAGATTTTATAAATATTTGTAATTTTTATAATATAAGCCAAATTATATCTCACTGCAAGTCAACAATTTACATTCATTTTGTTAGCAGCACTGTATTTTACCATTGGCACTTCTCTTTTGAAGTGCCTCTTCACGTACTTCAATTTATTTGGCATATTCACAATGTTTTATTGACTTAAAAGCGATTTTTTCATAATGCAAAACTTAAAAGTTTTTCCTAGTGTTTTGGTAGTGTGAGTGGTTGTACTTTTTCTTTCAGTGTTGTCAGAATTGCTGCATTTTTATTTCAAGCTCATATAACAATCCATAAATATTTTCTTCTAGTTTATTTATATTTACAGCTTTGAGTATAAATAAGCTTGCATGTGTGGGAGTTTTAGGGAAAAAAGAATATGTGTGTGTGTGTGTGTGTGTGTATGCACATATATCTTAAGAATTTATCTCCCTTTCTGATATTTCCCACACATTTCTTCTCCCTTCCCTTATTTTCCCTTTCACTATTATTTATATTCCCCAAATGAATGAGAACATATAATGTTTGTCTTTCTCCGACTGACTTACTTCACTCAGCATAATACCCTCCAGTTCCATCCACGTTGAAGCAAATGGTGGGTATTTGTCATTTCTAATAGCTGAGTAATATTCCATTGTATACATAAACCACATCTTCTTTATCCATTCATCTTTCGTTGGACACCGAGGCTCCTTCCACAGTTTGGCTATCGTGGCCATTGCTGCTATTCCTCAAACAGTTAAAAATAGACCTGCCCTACGACCCAGCAATTGCACTGTTGGGGATTTACCCCAAAGATACAAATGCAATGAAACGCCGGGACACCTGCACCCCGATGTTTCTAGCAGCAATGGCCACGATAGCCAAACTGTGGAAGGAGCCTCGGTGTCCAACGAAAGATGAATGGATAAAGAAGATGTGGTTTATGTATACAATGGAATATTACTCAGCTATTAGAAATGACAAATACCCACCATTTGCTTCAACGTGGATGGAACTGGAGGGTATTATGCTGAGTGAAGTAAGTCAGTCGGAGAAGGACAAACATTATATGTTCTCATTCATTTGGGGAATATAAATAATAGTGAAAGGGAAAATAAGGGAAGGGAGAAGAAATGTGTGGGAAATATCAGAAAGGGAGACAGAACGTAAAGACTGCTAACTCTGGGAAACGAACTAGGGGTGGTAGAAGGGGAGGAGGGCGGGGGGTGGGAGTGAATGGGTGACGGGCACTGGGTGTTATTCTGTATGTTAGTAAATTGAACACCAATAAAAAAAAAAAAAAAAAGGAAACATACAATAAACAAGTAAATACATTGGAAAAAAAAAAAAGAATTTAAATCTACTTTCCAAATGGATTTTTGTTGCCTTAAATCCAGTATTTCAAAATGTTAAAAAAGTCCAATGTATTTCCCTAATCTGATATGTCAGGCTTATTATATATCCAAATATCTATGTATCTCCTTTGGTTGGCTGGTTATTTGTAAGCCAATATCTTTTATTTTAGGTCATGTGAGTAGATTTTGATGTCTGATAAGAAGCCTATCACCCAATACTCTTATTAAAAACAACGTTTTCTGTTTTGAACAATTATTACCCACATAAGTATTAGATCAAGTTCAGAGGTCTTAGAAAGAAACCTATTCAGGTTTTGTTTGACAATTTATTCAATGTCCAACTAATTTGGAAAAGCTCTACTATCTTCTTTTTTTTTTGAAAGATTTTATTTATTTATTCATGAGACACACAGAGAGAGGCAGAGACACAGGCAGAGGGAGAAGCAGGCTCCATGCAGGGAGCCTGAGTGGGACTTGACATGGGACTTGATCCTGAGTCTCCAGGACCACACCCTGAATGGAAGGCAGGCACTAAACTGTTGAGCCATCCAGGGATCCCCAAGCCCTGCTATCTTGATCACATTGAATCATTCTATCTGGGAACATGAAAAAAATCTCTGTTTTTATTTAGGTCTTAAGTATATCTATATTTTTCTCATATGGATCTTCCTTTTTTTTTCTAGTTGATTTCCATATATTTTGTTATTTGGGTTGCATTAATGAGAGATACCCTTTCTACATTATATTTTCTAAATAATTATGACTACTATTTACTAAAAGTATTTATCAGTTTAATCTTGAATTCAGCCACTTTACTGATTTATCTCATTTAAAATGATAGATTTCAGTTAATTCTGGATTTGCTACATACATGATGCTAATATTTTAATGATTTTTCTTTCTAATATTTTGTATCATATTATATTATTGTAATAACATAGGAAAAATGGGATAACTGAATAAAGGAAATCTTGACTCATTCTTAGGTTCAATAGGAATGCCTGTGGTATTTTCTAGTTAAAAATTTCTTCATTAGAGGCATCTGGGTGGCTCAGATGGTTTAGCATCTGCCTTCAGTTTGAGTCATGATCTCAGGATCCTGGAATTGAGCCCCATTTTAGGGCTCCCTGCTCCCCACTCAGTGGAGTCTTCTTCTCTCTTTCTGCCTCTCCTCCTGCTTGTGCTCTTTGTCTATCTCTCAAATAAATAAATAAAATATTAAAACAAAATAAAAATATCTTCATTAAAGAGAGGTGGTGACTCCATGCCCTCTTCATTTCTCTCTTTCTCTCTCTTTTTCTTTTAGGAGCCAGATATTGAAGAATAGAACATTCAAAAGGAATCACTTATCCTAAGGAAGTTGGAGACTTCACCATGCACGGTCAGGGGAAGGAACAGGCTCAGAAAAGACCCCAAAACCCTTAAGTTTGCACCTTAGGCTGCTTCTTAGCACAGAGATAATCTATAACAGTAAAAAAAAAAAAAAAAAAAAGAAACCAATATAATAACAAAACCAAACCAAACCAAAAAGAAACCCCCAAAACAGCAAACCTGGGAAAGGGAGGAGAATCTGATCTCCAGAATTACTACATTATTAGATTCAAATGTCTAGTTTTCAGCATAAAATCTGGAAACATAGAAAAAAACCCAGAAAATACAGCTCATTCAAAGGAAAAAAATAAACCGATAGAAATTGTCCCTAAAATCTCTGAGGACTGGACGGGACTTGAACACACTGTTTTAGAGATGCTCAAAGAAGTAAAGGACGTATGACAAAGGCCAAGAAAAGGAAGATAAAGGAAAGGTCAAGGTCATGAATAAAATGGAAATATCAATAAAGAGATAGAAAACTTCCATATCAATAAACCTCAATAAGGAAATAATGTATTTTTCAGATGATGTACACAGAAATTCAGATTTAAAGACCTGAGATTGTTATGTAAAAGACATCTGAATATCAAGTGTCAAATAGTTCTGGATTTAGTTTTTTTTTTTTTCTTATATTACTTCGCAATAGTCTCTTTCAAATCAGATGTCCTGATCACCTGTTTCTGTATTTCTTTTTAAGACAGATTCTCCTCTTTTGGGCAAAACTTCTGGGTTTGAATTTTGTATGTGGGTGTTATCTCCTCCAAATTAAATGAAAGCTTTTAGTGTCTTGATTACCAATAATATTGTGCCATTGTGCATGTCTTTTATATGCAGAGACTTAGGCTTTTTACTTCACTACAGTGCCCTCTCCAACTTGAGAATTTCAGATATATGCTGATTAATTGAAAATAAATAATTCTGGTTCTTGCAACATTATATTTTTGCTATTAATAAATGACGTGCTCCCTGCTGTTAAATTGCTGTTTTTTTCCATTTAATTCTCTTGAAGTGATTGGCCAGGAGAAGCCTCTGAAAATGTGGATCTTGTGGAAGGCCTCCATTCTCGAGAGTATGAATCCTCAGTGAGTTTAATTTTGAACAAACAGCCTTGGAGACACACTATTTTAACAACTCAGTGAAGTAATTTGTTCATTCTTGATTTAGTGCTCCATCATATATTTCCTTACCTGGGAGATTTCTCCTTGGGGATTAATGTTGTTGTCAATATATTAAAAAGAAAGCCATTACATTATTGGTCATGGATCAGATTAAAACAGTCATGTAAATGCTTTCAGAAATATCCCAAACAATCCAAAATATCCATTTCTTTGATTATCCAGATCTCTGCATTATGAACTAAAAATGTTATTAAAGGTTTATTCAATTAATTTGGTTAGTTAAATATAATAATGAAATTTTACATTTGATTTTTGGTACATAATGTCAATGATGGCTTTCAAATTCAATGATTCATCAGTCATATCAGCTGTGTATTCTTGAAGTGAGCTCTGGATAATTCCATAATCCAAACTGTTAAATGTTTATGAAAGTTGAAGATGGTCATGCTTTGTGAAGGCAAAAGGGGAAAAATTGTTATGTGACAAAGCATTTCTGGCTGCATTAACAAAGTGTGTCCTGATATTTTTTCTGCAGTCACACTGGGTTTGATGCTGAGTTATCTTCATCCAATTAAGCCGTCATCTTCCAGAACCAGAGATAGAATTGCAGAAGTGTGGATTTGGAACAAATGACCATAGAGGAAACAGAAAACCCAGGTAACATACTCAGAAAAACTCTTCATATGTTCTCATTCATTTGGGGAATATAAATAATAGTGAAAGGGAATATAAGGGAAGGGAGAAGAAATGTGTAGGAAATATCAGAAAGGGAGACAGAACATAAAGACTCCTAACTCTGGGAAAAAAACTAGGGGTGGTGGAAGGGGAGGAGGGCGGGGGGTGGGGGTGAATGGGTGACGGGCACTGAGGGGGGCACTTGACGGGATGAGCACTGGGTGTTATTCTGTATGTTGGCAAGTTGAACACCAATAAAAAATAAATTTATTATTAAAAAAAAACTCTTCACTGTCATAGGAATAGGACAAAATAAACTTATAATAATCCATCTTTCTTAAGGAACAGGTTTACCATTTGATCTAAAATATCTTATGCCAGATGGTCCAGAAATAAGATAGTAAGTACATGCATTTTCTCTATTGTATAAAATATTATTAGAATAATTACAGTGGCAGTAATTTCTCCAACACTTTATTTTAGATTTACTTAATTATATACTGAGAAAAAGAAAACATAGCATAACATTACAGTACAACCTGATATATATATGGTCTTCAAAATAACTTTTTAAGATTGCTTTATATAATTTAAAGAATCTCATAATTAGATTAGAATTTCCAATAAAAAAATTTAAAGAATCCAACAATTATTTATTTTGTATCAATATATTGGAGATAATAGTAAGGATTACTATAGCTCTTTATAAATTGTTACCTTATACTAGTATCTTTAAATGTTCTGACTCTGTGTAGACATTTTATTTTGTTGTTACTTTTCATTAACGTAATATATACATAGTACATTATTGTGTATTCATTACCACTATCCATCTCCAGAGCTTTTATCATCATCCCAAACTGAAACTCTGCATCCATTAAACAATAACTCCTCATTTCCTTGGCCCCTTGTAAACACTGTTGTACTTTCTGTCTCTGTGAATATGACTATTTACTTATGACTATATTTACCTTATAAAAGGGAGACTATAAGATATTTTCCCTTTTATGTCTGGCTAATTCACCTAGCATAGTGTCTTCAGGCTTTATCCATGTTGTAGCATGCATCAGAATTTCTTTCCTTTCTGGGGATCCCTGGGTGGCTCAGCGGTCCTTTCTAAGGCTAAATAATATTCCATTATTTCTACGTTTTGGCTATTGTGAATAATGCTCCTATGAATGCTAGTGTAGAAATGACAGTTTGAATCTCTGCTTCCTATTGTGTATATTTACCTCTCAAAACAGTTTGATATTTAAATTAATAACTCTTTATTACAAAGGAAAACTCAAAACGAATGTGGAAAGTTGAGGTGAGAGAAATTTAGCTACTTGTTAGATTCATTGACCTGTATTTATTCTTTATTAGAAAGTGAATTTTAGTGTTTGTGGAAATGGAAATCATGAATTTTATTAGATATGAGATCTATAAAATGCCAGTATCTATTTCTGCCTATGGGTTAATTATATGGATATTTTCTCATTTTTAGGGTCTTAAAAATATTGTGATTAACATGGATGCATTGTGTTATGCGTCCAGTTGACTTCTTATTTATAAAATGAGAACGCCTTTGATTAAATTTAGATTTTATGATACATTGCAAAGAGGAGAATGAGATATAGAGAAACACAGACAGAGCACTTGTACACAGTGATGCAAATGGTAAAGAAAGGGGGGTTCTGTAATTGTATATGATAATGACCCAGTCAATCCATCCATCCCTCAGAGAATGTTCCTTTGCATTATGAGAGAAGACAGTGGACTTTGGGGAAGCTCATGTAAAACTAATTATAGAGATGTGGCACTAAAGTGACATGGGAAAACAAATAATGGTAAATAACATCTTGAATTTATTTAGCGCTTATTACTTATTAGACAGTTTTTGGAGAGTTTTATTTGCATTATCATATTTAATCTTTAAAACTACTTTATGTGCTAGATGCCATTATGTTTCATTATGCAGATGATGTGAGTAATTTGCCCAAGGTCACACAGTTGGTAAGTATAGATTCTGAGGCTTAGATGCCAAACCAGAATGGAGAACCTGAGTTCTGATAAAGTACACTGTGGACATCCAGGGACACCCCAGAAAAATTATGAAACAAAACAAAACAAAACCCACAAAGACTATATATGGGATAGCTAATCAACTCTCTCTGATTGTTGTTATTCTGTGTTTGTTCCCAAAGTCTATTCAACCACATTCAGGTTTTAGAGGTAGCATTTTTCCTTTACTATGAAGTAACTGACTTGGGAAAACGTGATAGTTCTTTAAAATGTATCTTTTTACATTTAAAAAATTTTAAAAAAGGTTTTATGTGTTTATTTGAGGGAGAGAAAGAGAGCAAGTGCAGGTGCCTGTAAGCACCTGTGCAGGAGTGAGGAGGGACGGGGGTGGGGGTAAGCAAGATGGAGGGGGAGAAGGAGGAGAAGAGGTAGAAGGAGAGGGGGAAGCAATCTGCTCATTTAGCAGGAAGTCAGGCAGAAGGCTTGATTCTAGGACCCTGGATGGTAAGCTGAGCCAGAGGTGGATGTTTCACTGACTGAGCCATCCAGGTACCCATATATGTATCTTTGTTTATAATTGGATGATCATTGTATACATAAACCACATCTTCTTTATCCATTCATCTTTCGTTGGACACCGAGGCTCCTTCCACAGTTTGGCTATAGTGGCCATTGCTGCTAGAAACATCGGGGTGCAGGTGTCCCACGAAAGATGAATGGATAAAGAAGATGTGGTTTATGTATACAATGGAATATTACTCAGCTATTAGAAATGACAAATACCCACCATTTGCTTCAACGTGGATGGAACTGGAGGGTATTATGCTGAGTGAAGTAAGTCAGTCAGAGAAGGACAAACATTATATGTTCTCATTCTTTTGGGGAATATAAATAATAGTGAAAGGGAAAATAAGGGAAGGGAGAAGAAATGTGTGGGAAATATCAGAAAGGGAGACAGAACGTAAAGACTGCTAACTCTGGGAAACGAACTAGGGGTGGTAGAAGGGGAGGAGGGCGGGGGGTGGAAGTGAATGGGTGACGGGCACTGGGTATTCTGTATGTTAGTAAATTGAACACCAATAAAAAAAAAATAGAAAAAAAAAAAAAAAAAAAAAAGAAAAAAAAAATTGGATGATCAGATTAGGTGTTTATTAAGACCTCAACATTTTTGCTGCATCATTTTTATGGTCACTACTCGATCATTAAAAGAAATGCTTGCTTATGTGGGGAACAGATTTTACTATAGACTGCTAAATAGAAACATATTCATATATGTATTGTGATCATATTTTTCAAAAAGATCTGGACTAGACTCAAAATTTCAGAGTCCATAATTTCCAGTATTTTGCTGATTTGAAATTCTTTCCCAGTATCTTACACTTTGCATACAATAGACATGGGCTGTTTTTCTGCTTTATGTTGAGCTTCACATAGTGTAGATCTTAATTTATGTTACTTCTCATTGTGGGATAGTTATCATAGATTTAAGTTTTTGGATCATTACTCAATGATTTATTTGTTCTCATTGATTGTGTTAAGAAATTTGAAGTATCTCATGAATGTTGGAAGCAGATATATTTATTTTGAATAAAATACTGCATTGGTAAAGTATAGAATTTTGTATCATTTTGAGTCAAATCACTAGTTTTCAATAGCCTAAAGTAATAATTATGTTCATAAGCACATTTTAACAGTCAAATATTTATCAACCCTTAAAATGCATAAGGTACACATATCGATTCTGGTGATATGTGTACCTTTATTAAAAAGATGTGTTTACTCTCTGGGCAGATCTAATAGATGATGGGAAAACACAGCTAGGGAAAACACAGCTATTAACAAATGAGTGCTACAGGACAAGGGGTTGGATTCTCCTAATGGAAGTTACCTCTTGAATGCTCACACAATCCCTATGAATTGTGCCATTATAAATGCAGACACAGCTTTATAACTGTGAGTGAAGATATTTATGTATGCAATGAACTGCTGGAAGCTCCAAAGATGGAACTCCTTTAAGTAGCTAGTCTCTTCTGATATCTTAAAGTTCAGAATTTGGTTTTCTGGAAGTATAAAACTTCTGAAGGGTGAGTCCTGTATTGATGCTGGATCACTCTCCAGTCTAACTCTGGATTGAAAGTTCAGGAAATCTGAAACTCCTCTACTTCCAATTTAGTTCCCCCAAACCAAACTTGATCAATTACAAAGCTTATGTCATTCAGTTCATTTATGGTTTTCGCCGGTTCCTATCTGCCTTTTCTGTTTTCTCTTATTTTCTCTCTTCTATGTTTATATTCTCCCTCTGATTTTGAGTACAAATTAGCTTGTCTAGAAGCATAAAGAATAAAATAATCTCATTTCCTTCACAAATGATAGTCTACAAATATAGATGTTATAATGGAGCACATTTAAAATAATCCTGCCAAAACAAAATTGCACCCATTACATGTACAGTTGGCATTGGATGGCATCTGATAGTCTTCATGGATAATTTATTTTCCTTAGGTAAGAAGGAATGTCTTGTATTCCACATAGACTCAGATAATCAAGAACTAACAGTATGAACAAAATATCTGGTCTAGTCGATTCATCACTTTAATAATCAAATAACCTTTAACACATGCTAATTCACCCTGAGTATTGTAAAGCTGGTCTACCACGAAGTACTAGCATATTCTTTAAGATACAGTTTTTAATGACCAGAATTCAGAAACTTAAACATCTGAGAAGATTATAACCTTTCCAATTAAGAACATGCATTTTCCCAAGATGATTGAGCAAAATCAATTGATGTTTTGAGATTTTTAGTATAGAATGTTTGCTATGATATCATGATTCTGCCTAAAATCTTTATGATTGCATTCTAAATTGAGCTATGGTTAACAATAATCAATTCTAAACAGTTTTGGAAAGTAGGGAAAATGTCTATGTAGTACCTATTTACTTAGATTTACACTATTCATTTTTCTACCCAATAATCTAGCTTGTAATAAATTTCAGTTCAGTTTGTATGCTTATGTGTGTGTATTTTCAAACAAAATGTTGCTTATGTTGTACTTTCTTGAGTGGGAAGAATTTAATATACTGATCTCATTTGGTTTCTTACATGCTTAAAATTCAGCTGAATTAAATAAAGTTAATAAGCCTTTAAGGGGCATTCATGGTATGTCTGGTTCTCTCACTTCTGCAGGTGACTTATTTTTCAATATTTGGAGCTCATAGTGAAGCAACTCAGAAAGGCAGTTATCTAAATTCAAATTATCACTTTATGCTCCATGAACTAGGTATTATTATGTAAATAAGGTTATTAGAGATGAGATTATTTCCATGGTGGATCTCAGAAGGCCAAGAAAGCATTCAAGATAAAAATAAATGACATATAACATGCAGATTGCAGTAATTGTGAACAGGATTCTGGAGAAAGACCTTCTTTGTTGTTTGGTGGGTCATGTCACAGATAAGCCCACTTGAATGTACCTCCCACATAGAAAATTGGTCTCCTCATTGTAGTTGATGCAAGAAATTTGTGGAAATGAAAGCAAAAACTGTGACTGGTGATTCTAAACTCTCATATTCTAGAAAGTCACCCTGTGTGAGGCTCTGTGGGGCAAACATTGTTGAGTCAGGTAGCCATTTTTGACATAAAGCTTGTGATCCTCTCAAATTCATTATGGCTCTTTTGTTTGCAGCTTCTGACACCAGAGTTCAAGGCCTTCCAAAGAACATATGGGAAATAGAAACAATGTGACAGAGTTTGTCCTCCTGGGGCTCACACAGGACCTGGAGGGGCAAAAATTTCTGTTTATCCCATTCTTACTCATCTACATTGTGACAATGGTGGGTAATTTGCTTATCATGGTGACCATTATGGCCAGCCAGTCTCTGGGTTCTCCCATGTATTTCTTTCTGGCTTATTTGTCATTTATAGATGCTACTTATTCTACTGTCATTGCTCCCAAGATGATTGCAGACTTGCTCTATGAGAAGAAGACTATTTCCTTCCAGGCTTGTATGACTCAAGTCTTTCTAGATCACTTATTTGCTGGTGCTGAAGTCATTCTTCTGGTGGTGATGGCCTATGACCGATATGTGGCCATCTGTAAACCACTTCATTATCTAATCATCATGAATCGGAGGACATGTGTTCTTATGCTGCTAGGGGCCTGGACTGGAGGCTTCCTGCACTCATTGGTTCAATTTCTTTTTATTTATCAGCTCCCTTTCTGTGGCCCCAATGTCATTGACAACTTCGTGTGTGATATGTATCCCTTATTGAAACTTGCTTGCACCAATACCTACCTCATTGGAATTTCTATGATAGCTAATGGAGGAGCCATTTGCACTGCCATTTTCTTCATTCTTCTAGTTTCCTATGGGATCATATTATACTCCCTTAAGACTCATAGTTTAGATGGGAAACTCAAAGCCTTCTACACCTGTGCATCCCATATAACTGTGGTTATTTTATTCTTTGTTCCCTGTATCTTCCTGTATGCAAGACCTAATACTACCTTTCCCATCGATAAATTCATGACTGTGTTTTTAACATTCATAACTCCCATGCTGAACCCCTTAATCTATACTCTGAGGAATGCAGAAATAAAAAATGCCATGTGGAAACTTTGGAGTAAAAACGTGACCTTAGTTGATAGAGAGTTGTATTGCTCATGCAAAATATGATACTACTCTTTTACAGAATCAGGACTATTTTCACTATCAGTGATTATATCTCAAAAATTATCTCCTTGGGTTAGTTAAACCTATTTATTCTGAAACAGCTATATAAATTAATCTTTATTGAATTGGAGTATGTTATAACCCTTACAAAGCAAGAGAATTGTGTGAGTTTAATCCCTGACATATGTAATCATGTCGTGTTAAGATTCTTCAATGGGCATCAATTTTTGGTTTTATTTCAAGTTTTTGTTTGTGGGGTATGGTACCTCCATGGAACATAAAAATATAGAACTTATTCTCTTTTAGTTCAACAGAGTGAAATTTTAAAATTAAAAATTCACATTGTTAAAAAAAAGCTTTAACTAACAATAAAAATAAATATCTTGGTCAAATTAATTAATTTGAAATTTCACTGCACATATTCGTAGTTGAGGATAGATCTATGAGAAGTGAACTTTATTAGCTTTATACTGTGATGGTAGCATAAGTTGATTTTGTATATTTGAGTTAAGTTTTAGACAGAAAAATTAAATTATTCAACCCATTGTGTACATCTATATCAAATGGTCTCTTCTGGTAATTGAAACACATATTTAAGTCACTCATGTCAGAGTGGAACCCATGGTCTGCCTACATCAAATTCTATTCTCTGGGTATACTTTTTTAAAAATTGCAATAAATGTTAAACCTTTTGGGAATGTGCTTTGTTTTACATATGAATGCCTTTCTCATTCTCTGTAAACTTTGTGTTCTTGACTTAAGTGAGAAGTCAAAGGTACCATTTCTGTTTACAATTGCTCTACAGAAGTTTTGGAGGTTGATTCCTGTATTATGAAGATCGTTTTTCAAGGCCCTTGCATTACACATTACCTTGTTGAGAGGTCAACCCATAACATGGATTGGACATGAAATTGGTATTTTTTGCCCTCATCCTTCTTTCAATTTATAATTGGATCCCGTTAGTGTACTTAGCAATATTAATGCTTCCATTTGTTTAACATGTATTGAATAAATGCTAGACATGAATTTTCATTTGTTCTTCAATGAAGAAATAAAATGTAATCTAGGTATTTTAATCAGAAAGGAATCCAATATAGTGGAAATGCTTCAAAATTACCAGTATAAAAGGAACTGACACCTGGATACTGGTGTGAACTCTGTTGGGATCAAGGATTCACCACCTAAGCTGTGATGCAGAGATGAAGAAGCCTGATTCAGGATGAAAGATGTGTGCATATACTTCTTAAGTTCTTTCCTTGTACTGATTATATATATAATATATAATATATATATATATATATATATATATATATATATGTTAAAGTTTTGCTTCTTACATTTACATCTTTGACCCATATAGGATATACATTTTCAGGTATGGTGTGAGGTAGAAATATAGTTTCCTTTTTATTCTAAGAATAAATTTTCCCAGCACATTTATTGAATAACCCTTGAATTTCCCACCATGCTGCAACACCTCCACCTTCATATATAAAAAATCCATATATCTATTCTTCTATTTCTTAGCTTTATATATTGTTCAATTAGTTGATCCATGAACAGTAATACAGTACCTAGATTACTGCAATGTTTCAGTTTACTATTGTAACATAAAAAAATCACCCCAAAATTTAGTGGCTGAAAATACCAGCAATCACTTTATTGCTTCAGATAGTTTCAGTGAGTAATGAATTTGGGAGCAGTTCAGAGAGGTACTTCTGTTCAGGGTCTCTCCTGAGATTGCAGGCAGCAATTGGCTGAGCCTGAGGTCATCTGAGAAGTTTCTCCAGTCACATGTCTTGTACCTAAGCCTGCAAGTCTTGAACAGTGGGGACTAGAACAACTGGTATTCCTTGAGATCGTAAGGAGGATGTGGCCCTAATATGATAGGAGATCATATGATAGGATGTGTCCTTGTAAGGAGAGGAAGGAACAGTAGAGTTCACTCCCTCAAATGTGTGCACAGAAGAGAAGCCATATGAGGATAGTGGGAGAAGGTGGACCATCTACAAACCCAGAACAGAGACCTCACTAGAAACCAACCCTGTTGCGACCTAGATCTTGGACTCCAGCCTCCAAGACTTGGGAAAATCAATGTCTGTTTAAGCCTCTCAGTCTGTAGTATTTTGTTATGACAGTAGAAATAGATTCATGATGATGATGATGATAAATAATCTAGATTTGGTGAATAAAGCCTTGAATTGAATTACCATAATTCAATTCAGGAAGATTGTAGCTTCTCATCCAATCACCAGATATGAAAAATTTCTAAAACTAGCACTTTTTAAATGAGTGAATCATCACAAATCTTTGAATAAATACTCCATGATGCCACCAAAATTAAGGGGTGTGTATCTTTCTCTAAGGCATCTGAGACCATTTGCCAGGGTAACTGTGCTCTGGAAAAAGAAAAATACACAAATATTTCTGGAGATACTAGAAATATGTTGCAAACCAATGCACAGAATGCCACTGTGGTCTAGTGGTCAGAAAGCAGATGGAAAGTGAAAGAATATTGACTCAAAGCTATCATAGTGGGCCAGTTCTGCATCCATTATTAGACTACAGACTACATGTATTCTCTAGGAGTACATTTCCATTTTGGATCATTAGTCCCTGGAGTATAGTTTTATGGAATGAAGGACTGAGTAGAACTATTTAGAACTAATTTTCCTCTTCAAAATAGTAAGCAAAAAGCAGTAAGCATATCCTTGGACTACCAAAGAGATTCGATGGACACAGGGAGTGAGACTTAACTACATTCCCATTTAATTTACTTGTTTGGCTTGGGAATAAAATGCAAATTCTAAATATGTGTGGAAAATGGAAGCTTAAATAAATTAGATCAGACTTGAGAGTGCTGAGCAAGAGACATTGGAGGGTCTCTAGCCCTTGTGGAAATATGTGATGCCATTGTACATTCTCTCTGTTAAAACACTTCATTCCAAGATTTATTTTGTTGTTTGTGGCTCACTCCTTTTAAGGCTTTTCGTTCTGTATATATGCCAAGTGTTTTCTCCTATGGTTTCCGATATGGTTTTGGAGCTCCAAAGTGTCCTCTTTGTAACTCCTACTAAATTTTTTAAAATTGAGAACTCTGTTCCATTTACTGTAGATGATTAAACCAATATAAATCCAAAGACATTCAGTGGGTTCCTGAAAAAGAAATAAATTAGGCAAGCCAAAAATGTCTTGTTTGAATTACTCTCAACAAATGAGAATATCAGCTATGCCATGTAGGTAAAAGATAAGTAGGTTGAGTTATAAGAAGACTAAATTTTTATCCTTAATTTGTCACTATCTGAATGTGTAATTTGGGAATATTTCTTTCCATCCCTGGATCTCACTTTCTTCACATGGAAAATAAAAAGTATGGATTAAGTACTTTTCAATAATTAATTCAATCCCCAATGCCTAAGATTACTGACTGACCAAATTCTAGCCCCTCTGTGCTTGAATTTTCAGAAAACTCTCAGAATATAATATGAAATCCAAGATTAGTATTCTTATAGTTACACACAGAAAACACTTTCTAGGGACTTTTGATTGTGGAGAGCTCTAAAATTAGGCAGAGAACATTGTGGAACTGAAATAGTAGAAACTCATTTTGATTCTACCACTTACTAGTTACACCATCCTGGAAAAGTAAAAGAAATCATTCTAAGCCTCAGTTTTTCTATCTATGAGTTGGGAATAATGTATTCATTCTTTAGAGTTATTCTGAGATTGAATATGAGAGATTATAAATAATGTACTTGATACCTTCTTTTGATAGTGAATGTAGAGCAAATTAGAAATGGAAAGGGACAGTAATATGTTATTAACTGACTTGACAAAGTAAATAGGTAATAGTAATTCCAAATTCTCCTAAGAGAATTCTCAAAGGAAGAAGTTGATATATTTCAAATTCCCAAGTGTTTTTTTGAATCTATTTGTTAATGTCTCCACAACTTAGAATGAAAATCAGTCTTCTTAAAGCCTTTGTTGAAAGATGGTTGTTAATGAAGGATCATACTACCTATCTTAGTAAGTTTTCACATGGGAGGTAATGTGGGGCTAACGTAAAAATCAGGACTTGAGGCCAGATGAACTTGAATTATATCTTTAGGTCTGTTCCTCATTAACTATATATCCTAGGGTATGAAGTTTTCCTTTTCCATGTCTCAGTTTTCCTTTCTGTAAAAGGAGGAGCATTTCCACCACATAGAACTCTTTCTAAAAAAATATTAAATGAGATAATTTACATTTTTTCCATAATGCCTAGCACATATGAAAGCACATATGAAATCAATACCAATTTTTGATTATTACTTATAATAATAATGGCCAACCTTCACACAGAACTTTATAATTACCAAATAATTCACATGTCTTAAAAGTAAGCTTAATTTCCTTAGTCCTTAACCATCTCAGAACTTTAATATTTCTGAGACCACAAAAATAAAAATAGAGATGAGGAAAAGCTATTGGGACGTTCAAAATAGTATTAAAATTTCTTTTAAAAGTATCTTCTCTAAAATTAGAATGACACATAATCATGATTAAAAAAATATAAAATACAAATAGGTAAAAAAAGAAAAAAATGTTAGTTTCAGCATTACAATAAACCTATAAAGTAAGACTGCTTTTGTTCTATTTACTTTCTGCATTTTTTATGAATAATTTTAAATAATTGTACCTATACCTTTATAGGTACAATTTATACCTATACTCTTTCTAATAAGAGTATAACATTTAACACTATGGTAACTGAGCGTATTTCTTTGAGTTGAAAGATTTTGGAGAAATGTTTCTTTAATTCCTGAAGGCAAAACGGGGTACCTTATTTAAATGCGCTGAAATGACTTTTAGCTTTTATTCATTGATTGTGTAGTAGACCTTTCCTGTTTTGATTCCTATGTAGTTTGGTTCTTAATAAGGGAGAATACTGCTGGGAGAGGCACTTTTGGTTGTTATATATGTGTTATTTATTGCATGAGAGAGGCTAGTGAAAACCTCATGGTTACTGGTTGAAGATGTGGCTTCTGATATCACATTTGAAAGCAATCAAAGCAAAAGATTTCTCTCCCCAAGAGTTGAGATGATTTTATTTGATAAAATATAGTAAATAACTGGAACCTCATTGTTTCCAAAATTTTAATCTCTACACAAGAAATAATACTCCTTTGCTTCATGAAGTGATAGAAAATAAACAGTTCTTTCAAGATTAGATATTTAGAATTCTATTCCCTACTTTAAGTATTCACTTAATCTTTAGTGCAAAATCTTGAAGTGCCTAACTCTGTGTACTAGTCACAATGACACGATCCAATGCTCCATCTTCCTGGGTATTCACATTTGGTTATATGGCCTGTCTACATTGAAGTGCAGTTCTCTGACCCTTTGAACGTTTTCTCTCTTTTTCATTAGAATGTTGGTTGTCCATATCATAGATGAGGAGCTCTTTCAGAGCAGGCTCATGTCTTTGTATCTCTCCTTGTAGACCCCCTTCAAGCCACATATTAGGGACTTAACGTGAATCAATGAAAATTTGGGTAGTAATTTTTAGATGCTAATGTTTAGGTGCTAATGTTTAGATGATTTAATTGCAAGAGTAAGCCAGGCACCCAAACAACCATGTTTGTGAGAGATAAAACATTGGAGTTTTAAAAGATTGGATTCTCTCTATCTTTGGCCCACACAGATTTACACAGAAAAAAAAATTCCTTCCTTAATTTAACTCAGCTATGGTGATAATATCTGTTATAGATCTTTATTTTTTCAGCCTAGGGGCTGTGAAAAGGAGGCTGGTTAGAGTCTTACAATATAGCCATCCTAGTTTCCATATTATCACTTGCAATATTGATAAGCATAGGTAAGTCTCTTCACATTTCCTGGCCCTCTTGGTACCTATTCTTTTACTGGATTATTCTCACCAGTCCTTTTTCAGAAGGGACTGAAGCAGTACTTTCTGGGATCATAAGGGGATAAATATTATTTGCTCTTTGATTATATACCATTAAAGGTTAAAAGATAAGTCTAGAAAAACAAAATCTGGAGGCATGAAAAGGGGATGAGGAGCAGGGGACAAGTAGAGATCCTTTTTTTTGGGGGGTGGGGAGGGAGAGTGCTGAGATAAAAGGTAGGAAAGAATGAGTTCAAAGGGGAGAGTATCTGTGAATGACAACACTTGCAAGAAATCTATTTCTTTTTGTTGGAATTTGACATTCACTTTCAAACTGTAATTGTGTGACAAACACTGCTTTTAACGCCGAGACTAATGAATCTAATGCATAAGGAGTGTGTGTGTGTGTGTGTGTGTGTGTGTGTGAAATAGCTTACAAGCAGTCACTTTGGTAAAGAAGAAAGATTCATGCTATGTAGTTAAAAACTATGCAAATAATAGACAAATATTCACATTCTTTTTTTAAATAATTCATTGCTTTGGAAGGTATAGATACAACCTCATAGAAAGAACACTATATTAATAGTCATAGTCAAATGTCACCTTTTGTATCTACTTTGTGTCAGTTACTGACCTAGTAGTGCCTCTGCTCTCACAGATATCCTTTAAGTTGTGTATCTTCATTTTATAGTAAACAGTGAAGAATTTTAGAGGTTAAAAGAATTTTATACAATTATCTTTGCTCTTTATTTCAGTGTAAGGCCAGAGTCACAGCCTACTGACTTACATTGAACAGCTTCCTTACCCTTTCTAATTCTTCATTATTTCATCTGTTAAATAAAGATGATAGCAGCGTCTGACCTCACTGTTGATATAAAGATTAAATATGTCTGGCACTTGATAAACACACAAGCAAATGTTACCTGTGTTAGTGGTGACATCTAGACATGACATTGTCTCAGTAAATGACAACACTATCTTTAGATGATGTTGTCCAAAACACTTTGGAGTAATTTTTACTCTTTTCTCTCTTTAAATCTATGTTAAATTCCTCATCAAATTCTACTGTATCTAATTTTATCCCTTTATAATACATTCACCTCTACTACTACCATCCAGGTCCAAATCACCATCACAATTTGGTTGGCTTATTTCAATAACCTTCTAACTAGTCTTCTTCTATACTTGCTCATTTTTTTAAAGGTTTTATTTATTTACTCATGAGAGACACAGAGAGAGAAGCAGAGACATAGCCAGGGGGAGAAGCAGGCTCCACGCAGGGAGCCCAGTGTGGGACTCAATCCCAGGACCCCGGAATCACGACCTGAGCCAAAGGCAGACGATCAACCACTGGGCCACCCAGGTGCCCCTAAAAGAAATACATAGGGTAAGAGAGGGAAAACTAAATGGGAAGTCATCAGAGAGGGAGAAATACCATGAGAGACTCTTAAGTATAGAAAACAGTGGGTTGTTGGAGGGGAGGTGGGTTGGGGGATGGGGTAATTGGGTGATGGGCATTAAGAAGGGCTTGTAATTTGATGAGCACTGGGTGTTATACACAACTGATAAATTATTAAACATTACATCTGAAATTATCTACTTATATGTTGGCTAATTGAATTTAAATAAAAAATGAAATAAATAAAGTTCATTTTTGACAAAAAATATTGTGTAAAACAGAAATGTAACATAAAGATTACTAGACATCTTCAGTGGAAGTCTATGTGTTATCTATGGCACTCTCTGGGATTATATGATTCTATGGGATTTATGTCTTTTATTGCCTTCAGCTATTTTACAACTCTTTAAATGTATAAAACTGATAATAGCACTACAACTCTGGTCCATAAAAATGCAAATGTTGTTTGGTGAAAGGTTGATTAATTTCCCTGACCATTACAGATAAAGTCAGTTTTGCATTTAATTTGTAAATCAATTATACATCCCTGATTGAATAATGTAAGGGTGGCATTTTGGATTTTCCTTTAGGCTGATTATAATCTTACCAGTTTCCTCATTAATTACAGATGCTTTATAAATAAAATAAACTTATATAAAGGGTAAGCTATTTCCTCATTTATTTTTATTTTTATTTTTTGAAAAAGAAAGAACATAAATTTTCTGTGTCCATCGGAGTCCTGAGACAACATACTTAAAATGAGAGCTTTTTTTTTTTTTTAAGATTTTATTTATTTATTCATGAGAGACACACAGGGAGAGGCAGAGACATAGGCAGAGGGAGAAGCAGACTCCCTGCGAGGAGCCTGATGCCAGACTGGATCCTAGGACCCTGGGATCATGACCTGAGCTACCCAGGTACCCCTAAAATGAGAGATTAAAAAGAGTTTAATTATGTATACTTACCAATTTATAGGTTGGGTTAAGGGAACCCAATAAGGGATGATAATGCCATTACCACAGTTGGACCTGAGAGAGCAAGGGGAAAGAGTGATCACAGGAACCCAGAAGGTCCAACCCCAAGAGCTCTGCTAGTTAGTCACCCAGTGATTGACAAACCACCGAGGGAACCAGGACGATAACTATCCTAAGATCCATTTCTTCTCACCTGCCTTCTTACATTCAGCTGGTACCACCTATTGGCCAGAAGGCAAGAAATCTGGCTGAAGTGGACAAGGGAAAGCAGCGCCCAGGGTAGACACTTTGAGTGTAGATCTAAAGGGGTAGAAGGAATATGTCTAGTCATGTTCCATTTTTTCCCCTTAGTAAGAGAATAAACACTGTAATTTTTGGAATTAACTGGAAAAAGGAAAACACAGGAGAAGTAAGGAGTCTTCTAACTTATTTATTCATTTAATACTTACTGAACACCATTATGAGTCAGACACTGAACCAAGGGCTGGAGATAAAGTGGAGAACAGAGACAGGTCTGACTCTGGCTACTTATTTAAAGGACTTTAAATGGAAAAGAGCACGAACTAGACTTAATCTGTGTATCAACCATGTGTGAAACCAAACCAACAGTTGTACAAATAGGTTTCTTTAAAAAAAAAAAGAAGAGTTTTTAACATTTCTTACTGGCTGAGAAGCAATCAGATTTATTATATGTTGAGCTCCCTGTGTCTGGATGTCCTCTAGCAAAGGGTCCAAGACCATTTGTTGAAAGAGAATTTTTTTTGCATCCTTGTAAGAAATGATTTAGCTTCAAAAATTCACCTTTTTATAAAATAGAAAAAGCGTGTTTCTTCCATTTGGCATACCATGAAAAAAATAGCTTATACTATTAAAAAGCTTTGGGCTTATCTAAAAACCCAAAATATAAAGTTCTTATCACCTTGCTCTTGAAAATTGTCTTTACAGGTTAATTCTCCATTCTTGTATTCTTCATCAGCATTGAAATGAAAGAAGAAAGGATGAATGTAACTGTATTCATTCTAATGGGACTTACCCAGAATCCTCAGATGCAGAGAATTCTATTTTTGGTGTTACTTGTCACCTACATTGTCACTGTCTCAGGCAACCTGCTCATTGTGGTTACTATAATCCGCAGCCAGACTTTGGACTCCCCAATGTATTTCTTCCTGGCCTTTTTGTCTCTGATAGATGCATGTTATTCCTCTTCCATAATTCCTAAAATGCTAGCTGATCTGCTCTTTGATTCAAAATCTGTTTCCTTTAGTGGCTGCATGACACAGCTCTTTGTAGAACATTTCTTAGGAGCTTCAGAGATTGTCCTCCTTGTAGTCATGGCCTATGACCGCTATGTGGCCATCTGTAGACCTCTGCACTATGTGACCATCATGAACCATCACACATGCTGCCTCTTCGTGGGGATGTGTTGGGTAGTGGGTTTTCTCCACTCCATTGGACAGATTCTCGTTACTTTCTGGCTCCCCTTCTGTGGTCCCAACATCATGGATCACTTCATGTGTGACATTTTCCCCCTGATACAACTTGCCTGCACTGACACTTTCTTTGTTGGTTTCTTGGTTGCTGCCAATGGTGGAGCAATTTCTGTGATCACCTTTGTGATGTTATTGATATCCTATGTGGTCATCCTGTGCTCCTTGAAGACTCACAGTTCTGTGGGGAAGAAAAAGGCCCTCTCTACCTGTAGCTCTCACATCACAGTTGTTGTCTTGTTCTTTGTGCCCTGTATTTTTATGTATCTGCGACCAGTAGCTACTTTTCCAATGGATAAAGCCATAGCTGTATTCTATACTCTTGTTACCCCCATGTTAAACCCTGTCATCTACACAGTAAGGAATACAGAGGTAAAAAATGCCATGAGAATGTTATTAACCAGGAATGCAATTTCAGATAATAAATGACTTAATACAAAGATTTTATTTCTATCGTGATCTTTACATTTTTAAAAATTTTATTACCTTTTCATTGCCCTTCCCATACCTCTCCAGGGGTGCAACACCTCTGCAAGTTAGGTATTATGATTATTGCTGTTTTACATATGAAGGAAAATGAAATTCAAAAACATTAAATAACTAGCCCAATGCCAAAGCTAGTGTGCAGATCTAGATTTTTCTAAAACCAAATCTGATGCTCTTTCAATTATTTTAAAGAGTACTAGAAAAAAAAAGGCAGCATTTCATCAGAACATTTTCTGTTTTGTAACAAACTTAAAAGTGTGCTTTTCTAATTATAGAGTTGTATGATGGCTTTTGTGTATAAGCAGTTGGTACTCAGAAAGCTGTATTGCCTACTGACATATAGGACAGTGTGGAATATAATTTAGAAAGAAGATACTTGTCAATACCCTTTTGCACACATTTGATATACTTAATATTTAAAATCATATTGGATTTCTTCTGTTGAATAAAAGTTGTCAGGAATTATAAAAATTAATTGTATTTAAGCTGATGTGAAATTTTTGAAGTGTCTTCATGTGTTTACAACTTATAAAATTGAATTCTAGTGTTTTTATTTTACAGAAAAAAAAAAGTGAAAATAAGAAGGGTTAAATAACTAAATCCTAGAACATGTAAGTCAGCCGTGTGTCCAGGATGTGATCTTTTCACAGGATGGAGAGTAAGAAAGGCTCAGGATGGAGAATAAGAAGGGGGCTGAAACTGGTATTTGATTATAGTTTGGTCTATAAAAATACTTTTTATTATATGCCGTATGGTGTGACACTTCATTAGAATAACAATTATTAGTACAATCAAAGGCAAGTGTTTTTCAAAAACACAGTAAAACATATTTGTGAAAAAATTTTACTATTAAAAAGGTGGCTTTTTTTTTTTTTAAAGTGGCTTTACTTTTAGCTCCTTGAATCTAGAATCTCTTTGGAAATTGCTTTAGAAGATCATTTATAAGGGATATGAAAAAAACAGGAATCATTACAGTTGACAGAGAAAGTATTGCTCAGCTATACAGTTAACTTATATCACCTTATTGTGAATCAATTCTGGCTCTTTTCAAAAGTAAAGTTTGTTTAAAAAAAATGAAGTCTGTTACCAAAATACAAATGTATATGTATGTCATAGATATGCTGAAAGCTTCCTCTTTTGACAGAAAAATCCAGGCTCCCGCCTCATGAGTACCATATATTTTATTGAAAAAAATCAATTGATTCCATGATGTAACAATATTTAACAAGCATATTATGCTTATAAAAATGTAGAGTAGAAACATCAGCTTCAGGATCAGAAGACATGGTCTTATTTCTTACTGTACCATCATTCCATTCCATGACACAAAACAACTCTCCCATTTCTACCAGTAGTTTACCTGAGTCAATTAAGAAGGTATTTCCAAGTTCTGTGATTCTGCCCATGCCAGTATTTTATTATTATAAATACTGTTATATTCACTTCTATCTCAATTAGAGGAAGTAAGATTGGAAGAGTTATGAGACCACAGCTCATGTCCCACAATTTTTCCATTTCTAGTAAACAACTTAGAAGATGTCCTTCTGGGCTGAAAAGGTCTATGGGTTGGTCTAAGGTAATATGAGTTCTGCTAATTTGAGAGCATATTCCTTCCCCTACTGAAATGTATGAAAATGCCCATAAAAAGAACATATTGGCAAGGTATCTGATTTTTGTGAAATTAGTCCATGAACCCATCAAACAAACCATACCTCAACTAGTTTTTGACCAACCGTGATATGATCTATATTTAATTTCTTCTTTCATTCCAGTTTACCTTTCTAGTTTGAAATTCTGTGTTGCTGTCTTTCTAGGATTTTCAGCCACTCTGTCTTTGGATTTATATTCTGGAAACAGATGTCCTGGTATATAGCTCCAGGAACTTCTCTTTGAAAAATTACTTTCATAGACAATCCTCAGTGATTTAGATTTAACTCGGTTCTTATTTTATTTCATGGTACTCTAGGCCTTAGGGAGCTAGACTAAATAGATACAGGGATTCTAATACAATTTCTCTACCAACCACTGTAGCTAAGTAGAGGCTGGATGACCACTTAATGGACAAAGTGATTGGGTTGCAATCTTCCATGATGCTGGACATTATGAGCTTTTAAGTACATTTTAATTCTCTTATCTGACTCTGGCTTTCATTCAAGAGTTGAAAGATAAGTTGAGGACATTTTCACAGATGACACTTCAGGAAAATTCATGTTTCATATAGCTCTTTAGTTTCAGATCCTCATTCAAATTTTCTTTGGCATCTGCCATCACAAATATCATCATGGCACTATGACACTCAGTGTCTATCAAACCAGGATTAGTTAGTCTTAGTCATCTTAAACTGTTTTCCCTCATGACACATGTTACTCACAGTGATCACATTCTCTTGGGTCAATGCAGAGTTATGTACAATTTCTTTTCCTTCTTAATAAAGAAAGCATGTTTGAATATGACTGAGTGTGGTTTTATATGGGAATATTTCAGAATTGAATTAAATTTGTTTAAAAATCATTTCAAAAATTGATACTTATTTCTTTTAATAGATAATTGGAATATGCCTCACAGTTGGTGGCAGCATATAAAAGTGTCATGACACTTTAGTTGTAAAACAATAATTTAGGGATAAGGATTCTGGCCCAGGATTTAGAGGCCTGGCTTATTTTTTTGCCCTGGAAAATGGCATTCTCAATTCCTGTCTTATATTTCCTTGTTATAAATTGTGAATACGGATGCATAGTCCTTTTCTATTTCATAGGTATATTATGAGATTAAATTTAAATGACTGAAATAAATGCATTTTACTATCTCTGAATGTATTTCAAGAATGGAATTATTTTCATTATTATCATGTTAATCTAATTTCAGAATTAACACAAGAAACAACCACTTTGAAGAAGTACAGTAAGCTTTAGCGGTGTGCAGTGCCAATGTTATAATAGGGTTAATAACTATCACTTAATGTACATCTTTAAGTAATATTTAGAAATTTTCACCATGAATGGTAGATCAATCAAAGAAACAGAATATTATAATGAAAAATAAAAAAAATTAAAAAACATCAAAGAAAGAAAAGAAAAATAAAAAAAATCAGATAGTTATCCCCCTAAATATTTAACTTATACAATACCAAATATCCAGACTCTGTATTAAACTCATTTTTATCAAGTATACAAATTCAGATTAAAAGAAGGAATTAAAATTTAAGATAGATGCTATAAAACTCCTCTGATGTTCAGTTAAGTTATGTGAAATAATTGGGTTGTTGGCAAAATCTAGTAATGAAGGTGACATATCCCTGAGGCCTCATTAGTCACAGCTAATAAACTTCCCCGAATGTGCCTACAAATAGGGTATGTGGTCGTGCCTGTGAGGATGAAGAGAAAGGTGCCATTTATAAATCAACAAAGACACTTGACGGAGCTGGGCCAGTTGGTATTTTCAATCTTACAGCCTTACTTACTCCTCAGTGAACTAACAGGTGCCTGGGACCCTGGCATGAAGCTGTGTTAGACAAGTTCATAGGTGAGATCATTTTTTTCTCCCAGAAAATCATATAATTATAGAATCTCAGGTTTAAATGGGTCTTACAAATCACTGTAATCACCTCTCACACTCTACCAATCTGAGGTTTAAATCTCTTTAGCAAGTCAAGCATCACAAAAGACAGAAGCAACTAAAATACTGCCAATTTAGAAGTAAAAATATTTTGGGGGTATTTTTCCTTATTGATATATATTTAAATTAGACTCCTATTATGTATTCAAATTTGCATCCGAATTTTCCCCCACCTATTATTACAACATGATATTCTTTGCTTTGGTATTGTGCAATTTTTAAAGACATCTCTGTTAAAAATGACACATTATCCAAAGAGGTGCACTATATTTTACTTATCCATTTCTCTAATGTTGGACATTGTATGCAGTTTCTAATTTTCCACAGCTCTTAATAATTGTGTTGAAGATATTTGTACACAATGAATTTTCTCTTTTAAAAATAGTTTTCTTTGGATTCGATGCCTAGAAAGAATATAGTGGAGTCAAATAAAAGAAAAATAATTTCTATTTCTTTGTAGCTATTTCTAAATCACTCATTAATTACATCTTATTCTTATTCTTACCTTATGTACACTATACTCTTTTCTGGATCTGTTGGGGAAGCGCACCTCAGAATAAGTGAATGTAATGAAGCTGCTGCACTTGGTTTTCACACGAGTAAAATTTTCATTTTGGATAATTGACAAAACTCTTTGCAAAGAAAAGAAATATTTTCTTGAAGAATACATTTCATATATTTATATTTTCTTCTTTGCTTCCTTTAAAGGGAAATATGTATGTCCTCAAATTTCCTCATTCTGCTAGTAATGCAATACCCTGCAACCAGGAATGGTGGGTGATGGATGCGATGGGAGGTTGGGAAAAGAAAGCATGAGAATGCATATAGGAAAAACATAAAGGAGTGGCGGGACCTCATGAATAAATGCACTGCTGCTGGTAATAAAGCGTTAGGGAAAGGATTATTATTATTTTTTTATTTTTTTTTAATTTTTATTTATTTATGATAGTCACAGAGAGAGAGAGAGAGGCAGAGACACAGGCAGAGGGAGAAGCAGGCTCCATGCACCGGGAGCCCGACGTGGGATTCGATCCCGCGTCTCCAGGATCGTGCCCCGGGCCAAAGGCAGGCGCCAAACCGCTGCGCCACCCAGGGATCCCAGGGAAAGGATTATTAAAGGCATTTAAACAGGAACATTTTTTGTGACTTTATGCAGACAAACATACATTTATATACATAGGAAATGTTCAGGGTTTCAGGGTTAAGGGTTTGTATTAGGCACTTATAATAAGTAGAGATTTTATGTATTTGTGTGTATATATGTATGTGTACATATATATATATATATATATATAGTACGTTATCTATCTTAACTAACAGACTATTTCTTTCTGTTCTCCACATTAAATTTCTATTTTTAAAACTTTTAAAATAAGGGTGTCCTTTGCTTGATATATGTTTATGTATTGAACATCCATCCAGGAGTTTTTATCCTGTTCTACTGAAGCTGTCGATTTACTGAATGTGGTTATGTTAAACTGTATGCGGAACAGAATGTTGAAGAATAAAAAATATTAATTAGCAAACACCATAATAATCTTGAAAGTGAAATGATCAGTAACATAGTGTTTCCTAGAAGGAATTAATATTTTCATACTCATCCTATAAACCGTGTCAGAAACTATTAAACTAGAATGCAGCTTTCTTTTTTCAGAAGTCTATTTATGTTTCCCATAAACTAGAGAGTAAAAACAGAGTGAAAGGACAAGAGTGTTTGGCTTCTCAGGTTTACGGGCTTGGGAAATGAGTGTTTTTTTACCTGTGGAGATGCAGGAAGCATGGCAATTCACCAAGCATTTGTTCATTACCTAACAGGCACTAGACATGGCAGACATTGTGTCAGACACTGTGGTAGACACAGTGAAGAAACACAGGAACAGCATGTATATATTATGGTAGGTACCAGGGAGGGTGTGCCCCCAATGGCTTATACATTTCCTGTTTTAAACCACCTGCTTATGATAGATCCTTATTGACCATGTCTTACTTTCCACAGTTAGAGCTGAGGGTTAAATGTAAATTCTCCTGGAAGAGGGAATAACTCTTACTTTACAAATTTCGTATGAGAGTTAACAGTAAGTAAGCTCCCAGACACAAAGGAGGGGTTAGAAGCATGGTATGCTGACATGACTTAGCAAAGTCACATAGAGCAGGAACCAGGAAAATCCCAATCTTGTGTTGGTAGTCCAGTGTTTTCTCAGTAAATTTACACACCACAGGTTGCCCTATGGGTGTTTACATGTGATAGGTACAAGGTTTCCGAGGAGATGGAAAGCACTGTGAAGGAAGGTAAAGAAGAATGAAAACAAATGTTGAGGCAAGGAGTGCCCAGGACATGCTCCACAGTTATGGTGACTGTTTTTGTACTTTGAAATTCAGACTACAATCCTTTCATGGGTAATAGGTATCTCTCTTTATCCCTTTGTAGGGAATTCAGGCCCCAAGAGGGTGTTACTTCCTGAATGGATCACTTCACACCTCCCAACAATGTGACTGAATTTATTCTCTTGGGACTCACTCAGAATCCACACTTGCAGAAAATATTCTTTGTGGTCTTCTTGTTCATTTTTCTATTTACTGTGCTGGCCAATCTGCTCATTGTCCTAACCATCTCCCTCAGCTCCACACTTTCAGCTCCCATGTATTTCTTTCTCACTTACTTGTCCTTTATAGATGCCTCCTACACCTCTGTGACCACCCCAAAAATGATCATCGACCTGCTGTACCAGAGGAGAACCATCTCCTTGGGTGGCTGCTTGACTCAGCTCTTCGTGGAGCACTTTCTGGGAGGATCCGAGATCATCCTCCTCATTGTCATGGCCTATGATCGCTATGTGGCCATCTGCAAGCCCCTTCACTACATGACCATCATGCGACACGGACTCTGTCAGCTTCTAGTGGTAGTGGCCTGGATAGGGGGGATCCTGCATGCCACTGTTCAGATCCTTTTCATGGTCAACCTACCCTTCTGTGGCCCCAATGTCATCGACCACTTTATGTGTGATCTCTTTCCCCTGCTGAAACTTGCCTGCAGCGACACCTACAGGTTGGGAATGGTGGTAGCGGCCAACAGTGGGGCCATGTGCTTGCTCATTTTTTCCATGCTGCTCATCTCCTACACAATCATCCTGAGTTCCTTGAGCTCCCATGGCTCCGAAGGTCGACACAAAGCCCTCTCGACCTGTTGCTCCCACTTTACTGTAGTTGTACTCTTTTTTGTGCCTTGCATTTTCACCTACATGCGTCCTGTGGTCACCTACCCTGTGGATAAGTTGGTGACTGTGTTCTTTGCAATCCTCACTCCTATGTTAAATCCTATCATTTACACAGTGAGGAACTCGGAGGTGAAAAATGCCATGAGGAGTCTGTTGAAGAGAGTAATTTAGGCTGTTCATAATATCAAGCAAGTGACGATGTGTATAAATAGGGAAGATTATATGTCATAAAGTGTGAAAGAAAATGGATATTTTGCAGATCACCTACCGAAAAAAAAAGTCCCATATACTGACATTTATTAAGCACTTAACAGTGGCTAGGGCCTTTGATAGGTGCTTTTGCTAGTTTTAATGTACTTTACCAAAGCCTCAATGTTCATAGGTTGAGGAAAAGAATGGAAAACCAACTATAATTCCCTAGTTTGCTTATTCTAGAATGTTTTTCTCCAGAGTCTTACTGATACTTTACTAAATTTTTAATCCATATGTTACTTGGATGAAATTGTTTTTTTCCATAGGACTTTTTCGTCTTCACCTATGGTAAAGCAAACAAGAGAATAGACATCTTTAGGTAGATATATGTGGAGGGGACAGTTAGGGAGTAGAAGAAATACTGTTGATGTATTTTAGCCCTATGAATGTATCAGAGAAAAAGGAGGGACATCTGCAAAAGGAAGGGAAAAATTCATAACCTATTTGTAGTTTGGGGTTTTTTTTGGCACACACACAAAAAAATAAGCCAGACATTTTGAAACTACTCTTAATTTGGTCTTATTTAAAAAAATCCTTATGACACAGGTTTATTTTTATTTAACTACAAAGAAAATTCTTTTCTTTTTCCTTACCAAGACTTAAGCCATTTGAATCAGCAACAGTAAATATTGTTTTATTTGATCTCAACAAAAAGGCATACAACTAGGTTCAAAAGCTTTTGCTCCAGAGGTGTGATGCATACATTTATATTAATTTTTAAAAAAATTTTTTATTTATTTATGATAGTCACACACACACACACACAGAGGTAGAGACACAGGCAGAGGGAGAAGCAGGCTCCATGCACCGGGAGCCCGACGCGGGATTCGATCCCGGGTCTCGAGGATCGCGCCCTGGGCCAAAGGCAGGCGCCAAACCGCTGCGCCACCCAGGGATCCCCATACATTTATATTAAATGAACATTTTATTATTTATCAGGCATATTCACCTTACTGATTTATCTATGTACAAAATTGGCAATTTATATATTACTGCCCTCAATTTACAGAGAAGAAAATTAGTGAGGAGAGAGGTTTATTCATTTACTTGTCTCAGGTCACAAGTCTGAGTTTCAGCTACAAAATTCAAATTCAGGTCTTCCAGATCTTAGTCCTACTTTCTTTCAAATAAAACACATTTCTCTGAAATATTAATGTCTATCGATGAGAAATTTTTCTGCAGTCTTAATGATTCACTGTGTTCTTCTAGAAAGACGGTGTCAAATTTGATGTAGCTTTGTCTCACATATAGAAACATATTTAAGCAATAATGCTCCTCTGTGCACACGGAAAAGATCAGGTCATTCTTCATTACTACATAATGCTTTATGGAACAAAGTTTCTCTGATTATAGCACTCCAACCTGTGTTGCTTCTCACAAATGTCCCTTTCTCAAACTTACTGGTCATCTGGAACTATTTCTTATTTAACCATATAGTAATACCAGAGCATGGTTTACTGTTCTTGAGGGTGACTGCATATCCCAGCTTATCATGTTTGTCTTAAATTGTAAGGGACAGAAACTTTTCTCACAAAGTCTAGGCCTGGGAGATGTTATAGCAGCACTTAACCTATTAAAAATGATCAGGTTTGCAAATGCTGGTGGAGAATTAAACATTTCAACAGAATCCAGACTAAATAATGAGTGGTTTATTTTGACAGTTAGATAGGAGATAATGAGACAAGGGATAAAGTTAGGAAAAGTATTGAGTAAATGTTGTTTCTACCTTAAAACAAAAGAGAATATTTGAAGAGGGAAGGTAGGGACAACAATTGTGTTTTAGGAGTATCTGATGTGAGAAGGTTAAAGAGGCACAGATTATAAATTGTCAACAGGAAACTTGGAAGCCATAGGAATTGAAAGGAGAAACATAAGAGTCTAATGCTCTCAGGAGATGGAGTCTTGCTGGTTTGTGAATAATTTTGAGGAGTGTTAAGATTACTTCTTTTTAAAGAATCTCATCATCAAGATTCTCTCATGAAGGTCAAATGCCATCTGATTATTTCAGATATTTAAAACAACATGGAAGTAAGTATATTTACTCTGAAAAATTAATAAGATAAATAATGTTTGCATCTGTTGTACAAGGATATTTTGGTTTATATGGACTTTATTTATTTATTTATTTATTTGAGAGCGAGAAGGAGTGTAAGCACGCATGTGAGGAATGGGACAGGCAGAGGATGAGGGAGAGAATTTTTTTCTTTAAAAGGGAGAGAATCTTAAGCAGTCTCCACGCCCAGCACGAAGCAGTTTATATGGACTTTTAATTCAGTGAAAATATCAGGCATTAAGTGAGAGAGTGAGCTAACTTTTATTGAAGACTGGGATGCATAAATTTTGATAGTGCTTTACATACTTTAAGGCTCTTAATGTAATAAATTTGAATAAATAGATCTTTATACCATTTATACAAAAAAATGAGACTGAATAAGGATTAAATAACAATATGAAGTCTTTTAGACACTGCCTTCTCTACTCTTCCCACTTCACAGTACTCCTTGCTAGCATGACTTAAAAATACCAAAACAGAACTGTTTATTGGCCTCATTGGGAAGATTGTCCTTGAGGCATTCTGTCCTTTATTTTGGGGGTCACTTCCTTCCCTTCAGCTCTCCTCTGACCTCTGCTTCCCAGGCTACTTGTAGTTCTTTGATTCTTTTTGTGTCAGAGAAAAGCCACTTGATGATCTCATTTCCACAGACATATTTCCAAATTGAAAGCATGTTATTTGAGAATTCTAATTGTTACAGAGTGAGAATGTATGGAATCTTTATTTTTTCTCTCTGAAGTATATATTTTTTAATCTTTAATGTAACACAGTTTTAATAATAGTCTTAAAAGATGAAGGGGACACTAGACTAAGTGAGAAAAATTTTGTCCCAGGACTTCCTTGGGGTATTGACTTTTCTTTATGTCATTAGGCAGATGGATTGTCGTGTGGTCATTCTCTTATTGAAGAAGAGAGCTTACTTGTGGAGCAGAGAATTGAATGGTTAATACCAGGATCTAGTGTGTTTGTGGAGCATCAACCTGGCCTGGCTCCAATGAAGTTGTGCCCTTGGGAAAAACGGATCACTGCAGGGATGGATAGGAATTCACTGGTATGGTGATTAGCTGCTCAGTCAGTAGAGATGCAACCTCAAGGGCATGGAGTTGGAATGATGCAAGCTTACATATTTTGAAATTCTGTGCCGTTTGAAAATGGCATCCTGCCCTCTTTTAGGTCAAGTCTATTGCCCAAAGGGGAACATTTTATTAATGGTGTTTCTTCTAAGATGTGGATTGGAAACCGTTTACGAATTAAGTTCAGAATACAGCCAAATGGTGGGCACAGTTCCAGGAATGATTTTGTAAATAGCTAACTGGCTTTTTTTTCCCTCCAATCTTTCCTATTTAGATGAAATTTGAATTCTTCTGCCATCTACAAGGATTGTTTCCTATTTAAGTCCTTGGACACAAAGAGCATCTGCTTTAAAAATTTCTTTAAAAATCATTAGAAACTATAGCCCTAACTATAGTTATCAAAATAACTCCCCATTAAACAATTAGATGATTTGTTCCCAGTATGGGTCCTGATTTACTTGCCTCTATGCTGGGATCTGCTAAGTTAAAACTCTAGTAAGTCATGATTTGTAGATGAAATTTTATGTAAGTAGTTCTTTTGTAGATGGCCAGTACTTTGATTACCTTATTATCTTGGAAAATTTCCTTGTATAATCTCTGCCTTCTACTTACTGGGACCATCAGGTAACTGGCTTTTGGAGGTCACAAAGATGACATCAGATTGAGTTCTGGAGGTGATTTTAACAAGTACTTGAGTATTAAACATGTTCTTATTAATTTGAACTACTATTTTTGAAATTGTTGAAATAACTGAGTAACTATATATACATACACAATTACAATTAAAATGTGTTAGTACTTCACGTGTTTTGTCTATATACACAAATTGGACTTCAGGATGGAAAGTCTTAAGCTATCAACACTTTTTTAGCTAGATTTATTTTAATCTCTTTTTCAAATTATCAAAATTTAAGTGTCTGCCTAATCCAGGTCATGAGATTAGCAACTATAAGAGTGTGTTTGTATTTTGGGGATGTGCTTTTAGGAAGGGGAAGAACAAGAATAGCTGGTATGTATAAGGTGGCTTTAGAGAGATTTTTATGTTTCCATTCTTTCATTCAACTCTGTGTGTGTGTATGTGTGCATGCATACACATGTATGTGTCTTTATATGCTTCTGTTTTCTTCTTGTACCAAGTTCTTTTAACTATGATTTCTCTATTAATCACCTTTGAGAAAGATGTTTTTCTTTCTATTTTAATTAATTATAATCAAATGTTTGGCTTTCATTTTTAATGTAAAGATGAATTAGATTTAAAAATACATTTCTTAAAAAAATACATTTCTTTATATAAACACACACAGTGATTTATGAGTAGCTCTGTCCATGGCAGGCTATTGGTGTTGGTGCTGAAGGAGATACTGATGATATGCTTGGGGTTGTGGTCATGAAATCAAGAAAGGTTGTTCAGGGATCCAGACCCCCCCCCCCCCACTCCCGCCAAAACATTTCAAGAGAACATGAAATTTTGTATCTTCAATAGTACAGTAATTTCCAACCCAGAAATGTACTGTTAAAGGTAATTCCATCTTCATTCATCTCTCAAGGAAAGCAAGATTAATTAAGAAGACTTACTGACAAAAATAATCATTTTAAAGCCATTAATTAGATACATATTCCATTGATGATGCATATGCTCTGGATATAGATATTCAGGAACATAGAGGTATTGATTGCTTGTTAAAAATGACATCCCAGAGGCATCCCTAAACACATTGCTATCACCTTCTTGTGGTCCAGGATTTTATCAAAGGAATTATTTGGCTCTACAATAAATTCATATCCTTAGAACATGTATCAGCTGTAAAGTTGACTTCTTGGATTAAAATCTAGGTTCTATCACTTTTTAACTGTAAACCCTTAAGCAAGTTAATTATTATACTTTTTCTCAGCCATAAAATATGTCTAACTATAGCCAGATATCATAATTAAATGGGAAAATGTATCAAATATTATAAAAATATCTGCAACATAGCACATTCTAAATAATTTATGATTATTATTTTGATTTATCTTTGTATAGACTATCTCTACATAGATATTACATTGCATAAATTTACATTTACTATGTAAATTTATTCAATGTAAAATTTACTATGTAAATTTACTTTAGGTTCATCTGGAGATCAATAATATATTTATTGTTTAGGTCATCAATGAAATTGTATGAATGAATGATTAAATGCAAATTAAAGTGAGATATGATTTTATATCTTATCATTTGGTTAATATAATCAGTATTGATAATATTTAGTTTGAGTAAGGCTGTGGGGAAAACTACTCTTTAATATACTGTAAATGAGAATGAAAGATACTTCAGGATTTTGAGAAAACAAAGTTACAGAATCGATCAAAGTTCAACATATACATATTTTTTATTTGGTGTTGACATTCCTAGGAATTTCTCCAACAGAAATATTCAAACCAGTAAGTGAAAATTTCTGTAAAGTGATGTTCATTGCATCATTGTGTATAAGACAGATGCTAGAAGTAACATAAATGTCAAGCAAAAATGTACTGGTTTAATGAATTATGGTATGATCATAAAAGGGAATAATCTATAGAAATTAAAATGTAGGAAAATTTATAACTGTGACAAATAATGCCTATACAAAGTATTAAAGTTTCAAGAATAGTATTATATTTTATATACTCATATATAGACTAAAACACATAAACAATGTATACCTTCAATATACCTACATACAAATGCACATTTGAAGAGCATGCACTAAACTGTCAATAGAGAGTCCAATAGGGCTTATGGTTGGGCGTGGTCCTTTGATTTTAAACTTTCTATCACTCTCTTATCCATACAAAATATTTTCCAAGGGCTATGGTCTTACTTTTATAATTTATAAAAATTAAACTGAGTATTTAGTAGAAGCATGTGTATACTTCTAATAGAATCTAAAAGCATTTGCTAGAAGTGTATGTGAACACATGATCCCAAGGCAGAAGATCTATTTTAAATAGTTTATGGTTGGTATCCTTCTCCTCATTCTAGGAAAAAAATGGAGAGCTGACCTAAGCCCTTTACATTTATAAATTATTTAATCCTTACATTACCTTCCCATGTTATAGAAAATGAAACTGAGGCACAGAGAGGTTGTATGGTCTATTCTGTGTACCCTGTATTCTGTGAAGTGAGAACTGACAGTAGTGTGGAAAATCAGAAATTTTACATAGATCTTACTATCTATTCCCAATACAACTCCAGTCCAGTTAGGTGTACTTACTCAAGACCCTTATAACTAGGGTTAGTAGGGGTGTTTGTGACTAAGTTTTATGAGATATCAAAAATATCACAAGCAGTATAACATTTAATACACATTTAAAATATAATTTAACTTAATATCACATTTTAATATTTATTATTGTAAATAGCAAAACCTAAACTGTAGTGCTAGGAGCTAATGATGTTTAATATAACAAATCTGAAAAAAGCAACCAAATTTTAAAGAGAATGTATAGCTTTCAGTTAATTAGATCCCTATAGAAGGTCCAGAATGAAAAGTAGGTTTGAGTGATGTGCCCACATATTTTGACTATGTGTTATGTTTTTCCTTTCTTCATGCCTTGCTCATGCTGTTGTCCTTCTTGTTTATTTTCTACATTATAAATTTAGAATTTTCTAAATTCTTTTTTTTTATTTATTCATGAGAGACACACAGAGAGAGAGAGGCAGAGATACAGACAGAGGGAGAAGCAGACTCCATGCAGGAAGCCAGACGCGGGACTCAATTCTGGGTCTCCAGGATCACACCCTGGGCTGAAGGCAGGCGCTAAACTGCTGGGCCACTGGGGCTGCCCAAATCTTCTAAATTATAATGTCAAAGCTTAGCTTATTTAATCTTCTTTGAAATCTATAGATCATACTGATAAATTCCCTTCTGGAAGTTATATTGTACATGCATTGTTTCAGGAGTGTTTATTCTGTCTCTCTCTCTTTATGGATAGGGTACTTCCTGTATCCCTCACACTGTTGGACGTGCTATAGAATGGAAATATGTACTGTCTAGGTAATAAGTAGACAAATGAAGAAATGTAATTCCTCACTTTATATGAACAGCCTTTCAGCAAAGGTATTTCACAGGATCACTGGAAAAAGAAGGCATTATTACAAAGAGGATCTGAAGGCAGTGATTCAACATTGAACTTAAGTCCAAGGTATGGCTATGCTCTTGGGTTTGGTTAAAGAATGTCTAGGAGTAGAAATGAGAGAGCTGAAAGATGGTAATTGGGATATGTGCGCCCGGATGCCAGAGGAATAGCAGTCAGGCTCTGACAATAGCACTTTCATTTCTGGAGGCAGAACTGGCACCCACCTTGCCAGTAGATGGTTCAATGCTACTTCCCGTGGACGAATTCAAGCATCATTCTTAATAAGTGGGGGAGTCCCTGGGATATGACCTAGCTTATAGAGTGTTCAACTAGCTCATTCTAGGTGCTCAATAAATATATGAAGTAAATGAAAGAATTTATATGAAATGTTCTAAGTTCTTGACTCTTGGCTGTGTCTAGTGATAAATGAATGTCAGCTATCTAGCTTGAGGTTACCAAAAGTCAGAGGGTGAGAGAAGGGATTGTATGTAGGTGGTTTATTCTGGAAAACAGAATGGAGGCAGTGAATGGGGAGTGTGAAACAGGAAAAGAAAGAAAAGTTAATCCAAGATTGTGTTAAGTTGGTTATCATTTATTCACTGGCTCCTGCTTACTAATGATCTAGGATTTCCTAAAAGTATCTTTTTTTTCTTTTTTTATTATTTTTTTTTTGGAAAGTGTAATTTTTTAATAATAAATTTATTTTTTATTGGTGTTCATTTGCCAACATACAGAATAACACCCAGTGCTCATCCCGTCAAGTGCCCTCCTCAGTGCCCGTCACCTATTCACCCCCACCCCCCGCCCTCCTCCCCTTCCTCCACCCCTAATTCATTTCCCAAAGTTAGGAGTCTTCATGTTCTGTCTCCCTTTCTGATATTTCCTACCCATTTCTTCTCCCTTCCCTTCTATTCCCTTTCACTATTATTTATATTCCCCAAATGAATGAGACCATATAATGTTTGTCCTTCTCCGATTGACTTATTTCACTCAGCATAATACCCTCCAGTTCCATCCATGTTGAAGCAAATGGTGGGTATTTGTCATTTCTAATGGCTGAGTAATATTCCATTGTACATAAACCACATCTTCTTTATCCTCGGTGTTTCAATGAACACCAAGGCTCCTTCTACTGTTTGGCTATAGCGGACATTGCTGCTATAAACATTGGGGTGCAGGAGTCCCGGCGTTTCATTGCATCTGTATCTCCTAAAAGTATCTTAATCCCTTCATATTTCCAGATGTTAGTATGCTCCAGAATGATGAAGTAGGATTTTCTAAGTGTCTCAAGCAGAAAATATTGAGACAGAAGATAAGGGATGTACTGGGGAACAGACGTGTTTTTGGAGGGATCAGTTAAGATAAAGCTGTTGTCAGGCTATACTGTTAACAGCTGGTTGCTGTATTAGTGGCTAGAGAAAAAAGTAGGTTAAGAGATTATGAGACACAGTGCAAAAATTGTCCCACACACTCAGTGATTATTAATTAAAATTAATGTTATTTTGTAGATTTTCCAGCTCAGAGCAGTGTGCATTTATCAGCCCGTAGTAAATGGAGAATCCAAGAAATGTGACTGAATTCATTCTTTTGGGCATTACAGAGAACCCAGAGCTGCGGAAAATGCTCTCTGCTGTGTTTCTAATCATGTATGTGTCCACGGTTTTGGGAAACCTAGTAATTGTGGTAACTGTGATCACAAGTCAGAGTCTGAGATCACCTATGTATTTTTTCCTTACTTTCTTATCCCTTTTGGATGTTACCTACTCTTCTGTCATTGCTCCCAAGATGATTGTGGACTCCCTCTCCAAGAGCACTGCCATCTCCTTAGAAGGTTGCATGACCCAGCTCTTTGCAGAGCATTTCTTTGGTGGTGTGGGGATCATCCTTCTCATCGTGATGGCCTATGACCGCTATGTGGCCATCTGTAAGCCCCTGCACTACATGACCATCATGAGCCCTCGGATGTGCTGCCTGCTGCTGGGAGGGGCCTGGGTGGGGGGGTTTATCCATGCAGCAATACAGCTTCTCTTCATGTATCAACTACCCTTCTGTGGCCTCAATGTTATTGATCACTTTATGTGTGATTTGTTTCCCTTGTTGAAACTGGCCTGCATGGACACCCACACCCTGGGTATCCTAGTCATCCTCAACAGTGGGGTGATGTGTATGACCATCTTCCTTATCCTCATCACCTCCTACATGGTCATCCTCTGCTCTCTGAAGTCTTGCAGCTCTGAAGGGCGGCGCAAAGCCTTCTCCACCTGTGGCTCCCACCTCACCGTGGTTGTCTTGTTCTTTGTGCCATGCATTTTCCTATATGTGCGGCCTGTGGCCACGTACCCCATTGACAAGGCAATGGCTGTGTCTTTTACCATTGTTACACCCATGTTAAATCCCTTGATCTACACCCTGAGGAATTCAGAGGTGAAAAATGCCGTGAGGAAACTGGTGAAACAAGGGATCCTGGGCATCACTAGCTCACATGCTAAGGACTAATCTTTTTTACAAGGACAATAGGTCTTTCCCGCCCTATTCATTCGAATCCATTGGGTACACAACAGCCAATGGCATCTTTTAAATATGAAAATCCGGTTAAGATACTACAATCAAGTTACTACCTCTCCAGTACATTTTGTGCTTCATCACTTACAAGACTCTGGATATTCTTTTTCCTTTTTTTAAGCTTGTGTTCTGAATAATTCAAGCCTGGTTTTCAATAATTCAGGTGCTGTCTCAGGGCTTTTGTTCTTACTCTGCTGGGGGCTGGACTTCTTTTTCTCTGAGATTTTGCTTGTCTGGTTCCATCTCATTTTTTTTTTTCCATTTTCAGATCAACTCCCACCTCCTTAAACAAGTTTCTACTGATGACTTTCCCTGGTCATTCCCCTCAGTTACTTTTTACCTCTTCATTCCTGGATTCATTTGACATGTCTTCATGTTGCCTCATATCAAAAAAGAAGATAAAGCCCATTGCAGCATAAATAAATTGTTCTCTGTAAAAAATTTAGGATGATAATTTTTCTGTTTTAATTATAGAATTAAAGAACTGGAAGGATCATAATGATATTCCTAGACTTAAATATTTTTACTGCATTTGGGAATTTTCCTATTATCAAAAGGAGGTCCAAAAGCTACATCTTTTATTATGTATATAAGAGCTATTCTTACCATTTGTGCTGAAATTATTATCTGTCAGTTCAATTTCACAAATTTCTTCTCTTATCTGTTCTATAGGTTCCTCATATTAATTCACATTAAATACATAGTAGGGGTGGTAGAAGGGAAGGAGGGCGGGGGGTGGGGGTGACTGGGTGCCGGGCACTTAGGGGAGCACTTGACGGGATGAGCACTGGGTGTTATTCTGTATGTTGGCAAATTGAACATCAATAAAAAAATTTATTATTAAAAAAAGAAGCAATCTGTTATCTCTTTCTTCTTTAAAATAAAATCTTCCCTCGATCTCATTTCCTTTTCTTTGTAGCAAAATTTAAGAGATTCTGTAATGGTTGTTTCCCATTTCTCTCTTTCTATTCAGGCATACTTCAGTACTCAATATTGAAAATGCTCTTTTCAAGGTCAACCATGACATCTGTGTCACTAAATTAAATAGTCTTTCCTCACTTCTCATCTTATGGACTCCATCATTGAATCCAGTCTACCATGACATATTCTCACTTATATGACCACAATTCCCAAATTACTACCTCCAGCTCAGGCCCCTTTCCTGAGGCTGAGACCTGGAAATCCAGTCTCCTTCATGGCATTTCCACTTGAATGACTAGTAGATTCTTCCCCTATCTCTAAACCAACTCCACTCACAACATTTTCTGTCTCAGCTGATGGCATATTTGGTCTCTTTTTCTCATACCCTATTCCAATTTATCAGGAAATTCTGTTGGCTCTACCTTCAGTACATATTCATATTCAACCACTTTTAATAACTTTTAAACCTTTTGTAGTTCCAAGCCACTGTCATCTTTTACCTGAATTATTGCAATTCCCTTATACCTACTCTCTTTACTTTTATCTTGGCAACCTCTGCTCTAATATTCTGTTGTCAACACTGTACTCAGAAATATCCTATTCTTTAAACTCATTAAGTCAGATGATAGCCACACTTCTACTTAATACTCTGAAAAGTCTCTTCATTTTACTTAGGTTAAAAGCTAAAAGCTTTATAATTACTAAAAATTAAGTAGCTATTTGCCCTGTTATTATTCGGATCTCCTCACTTATGACTAAACCCCCAATGACTCCTCTGGTTACTCTGGCACCTCTCTGTTCCTCTTACTGGCCAGTTATGTTCTTGCTGTAGGGACTTTATATAGGTTACTCTGTCAGCCCGGAATACTTTCTTCCAGTCATCTGCGTGACCAACTCTTTATGTTCATAGATAAGAAGAAACTATATTTTCACCTTACTGTTCTTAGACTTGGGTAAGCAAAGCTTCTGTTCTTGACTTCACACTTGGAAATATCTTCTGTGAAGTTTTCTAGAGTCTCCAGTGTCTGGGCTTGGGCAGTGCCTTTTGGTGGGGTAATCCAGCCTGAACCTGATTCCATGGGTCTCATCCTTCCTCCTTTGGGGAGCTCTTTGACTCTTTATGTTACTCATGGTTTCAACCAGATGCCTTAGAAACACTGCACCTATAAAGTATCCCAGGTTCTATGCCCAGGATGTTGGTTCCAGGAGGGCAGTATGTCAAGCAGGAGGCATTATTCCAACATACCATGTTTCTGGAGAGAACACAAGATATGGGTTCTGGATATGGACAGGAAGACAGAGGCTTAGGGGATGAATCTTTCTGTGCTCTAATCAGACAATAAGCAACCAAGTACCTCTTCTCTACCTGCAATTCTAGAACTCCAGCAGTAATTCACTATATCTCATCCTGAGAGTTTACCTAGGTAGAGGTCCGATAAAAATATTTGGCTGGCTCTTCCCACCTTAGATGAGGCCCCAATTTTAGAGACACCAACTTCTGTGATGAATTAATAACAGTCCAAAAGAATGATAAAGCATATTTGTGTGGAAATCGATCAACCAAATCTAAAATTTGTATGTACGTGTAGCTATGTTTGAACAGTTGTGGCAATAAAAACAATGTGAGGGACATAGAGACAGGGGACTGAATTTTCTACATATCAGAGCCTACCATAAAACTCTGCCTTGTAAACATTTTGCTGTAGACTTGTTAATAAAAAAAACTCTAAAGGACAGAAGAAATGGCCCAGAAATTAACCCATATATCTTTGGAAATTTGGGATGAATTTTGTAATTTAATAAATAATGAAGATATAATTTTAAATCTGTGGGTAGAATGGTTTATTGGATCAATTCTGGAAGAGTAAATATACCATCCCTCCATTTCATACATATCTTTGTGCCTGTCTGTCTTCTTTCTTTTTTGATTTGTAAAGTTTTTTTTAAAGCTTCATCTTATATTTGCATAAATAACGTGCTTGTTATATTATGTGTCCCATCCTATCTTCACACTATTATTTCAGCATTATCCCACTCATTTCCTCTAATGGGATCAAATAATAAAGGTTTAAGCAAAGCAGGGCATGGAACAAAGTAGAAGATACCAAGTGTGGTTCAAAGTAGGAACCAGGGTTCCAGGATTAATTGCTGGAGTCCTGCTGTTGAGTCATTTGTTTAAAAGACCATCTCCTCCAGGAGTGTGGTCCTGGTCAGATGGTTCTTCTGGTTGGGAAAACTCTACAAAATATCAATTAAAAGAAAATAACACCTGTCCCTTAATAGTATGGGTGAATAGCACCTCCCCCAACACCACAGGTGAAGGTGCTTCTGCATATTTACTTTTTTTTTTGACAAATCACTTCAATTCTGCTTCTATTTGTCAAATGTGAATAGGCATAAAAATCAGTAGGATACAAGAATGTATAGAGTAAAACATTCCTTGGTATGGACTTTCTCTAAAGGGACCTCATGGGCTAAGTCCAACTTTCTCCCAAGCTTCAATCCCAGGTCTACCTTCCTTCAGAGGAAGCAGACTTGTCATTCCTTCTCTTTAAAAAAATGGAAAGAGAAAAATTCCTTTAATCTCTAAAAGTTGTATTTTTAGTTTTAAAGTCATGGCATATTTAGCTTAAGTAATCAGGGAAGAAAAAGAAGAGTTTGGATTAGTCCACACATCTTTGCACATTATTCATAAAATGTGTTAATCTTTAACAAGCACCTGTTGCTACTCTAATCTTAGCATACTACAGGTCCTTGTGGATTGGTGGTGTGCTTTATTCCGAACCCAGCTTTGGTATTTAGTAAGGACACAGGCATTGTGCTCTAATCTTGCACAGAGATATTGTATTCCATCCCAGTGCACACAATTTTCTATTCCTGAAAAGGAAGGCAATGGAAAGCATCTTCAATGGAAACCCAGGAGAATTTGAAAAAAAGAAAAAAAAAGCTAATTGGTTGGAGACATAAAAGTTTTGCAAATACTTGAACAAATCAAACCACAGATAACTGTGTCTTGAAAAATCATACTTACTGGAAATTTCCAAACACTGAGGAGAACTGAGAAGCAATTCTACAGGTTCATGACCTCTCAGAGAAACTTCTTTAAATTCCAGTTGGAAATCAAGGAAGAAACTTTTACTTATTTATTTGTTTTTCCCTGAGACAATGCTGAAGATTGTGCTTGAAAATCAGTGGGGGACATTCTCTACCTCATCTGCTAGAGATGCTCTTTCTCTCTCTCTTACAGGTAGAATTAAGACTTGGAAACATGTTTCACGTTTTGGGCAGCCATTGAATGGACTTTCCTCCATACAGCATAGGAAATTGTCATCACCAGAATTTTCAAGAAACTGAAAAATGGTGAGATTTATGATTTATATTTTTGCATTTTCAGAGAGGATTTTAAAGTGTGATGTAGTACTTAAAGGTATGGGTGTTGTGGTACAAACTACCAAGTTTAATGCAAGCGTGGGTCTATCACTTAACTGTTGTAGACTTGGGCTGGCTACATAACATTTTTGGCCCCAAATCTTCATTTCTAGTGTAGATTATATATTAAAAAGCTAAAAGGATTTGGAAACAAAATAATGCATGTTCACAGGACAGCACTTGACATATAATATGTGCTCAATAAATAGTAGCTGTTAGAATGCAAACGTTTTTGGAGGGTTAGGAGTATCTATTACTTAAAATCTAATGAATTTAGAACTTTCTTTAGTTTTTCATCTTCAGGTTAAATCCAAATGACTATTTAATGCAACAAGTACCTATTTTGGTCCTAGACATCTAATTGTATTTTATTTATTCTTTCTAATTATGTTCTCATTTATCATTCATCCTCTAAGGCTGTCAGAATATGACATTTTAGTTTAAAAGGTAGACTTTTTTTGAGGCTGTAAGAAACACTGAGATAAGTGCAGGCAAATTTAAGTGCTGTTAACTATTTGCAGAGTTATATCTAATACAGAGCTCTATAGTCCTACAACAAATGCCTGAAAAATGGCACAGAGAAATACATTTCACAGGGTAAGCAAGTGTCTTATTCAAGTCATGGAGCAGAGGCTTCTGATTTTAAATACATCTACTTATTCTCTAAGCGCCTTTGATAGAAAAAATAACATTAGATTTCTGCCTCAGAATCTTTCAATATTTAAATAGCTGAAGCTCTGACTGCTTTAGTGCTAGTTGTTGTAGTTTGTCTCTCTTAAAGTGAGCTAAATAACTGGACAACAGGAGAAAAGAAAGCTCAGGCATCCACCAGGTAGGATACAGGTGGAAAGAGAGAAAGTTTTTTATTTTTGTTTTTTCTAATTCCACAAAGAGTAAGAGTATAAAATAGTAAGAGTATAAAACATTTAGGGGAATCAGCAGAGCAATATTGAAAAGAGAGAAAAGGATCTGAAATCTAAAGAGAACATATTTCCCAGATTATAGGGAAAGGAATATGCTTAATTAGACAAAGAATAAATATTTTTATTGCTGAAATAAATATTAATCCTGGATCAAAAATACAGTAGATTTTAGGAATTTGGGGAGAATAATTGAGAATTGAGTTTTAAACTATTCTTTTAATTTACAATAACTATATGTATTTAAAAAATACATGAAAATATGACTGATATGCACATATAGGTACCTAAAACTGTATCTTACATTTACTGTTTGAAATATAATTACAAAATACTACTTATAATGATGACCTTACAATTAATTCCTCTTATAGTTTTAAATATATACTTCAAAGTTGAAACAGGAATTTCTATTATTTTCAGAATGATGAGTTCCCAGGATCACAGCCCAAGAGATGGTCCATAGTCTAATTTATGGCCATGTGGGTCCCTGAGCAATCTCTGGTGCACCCCCAGCATGTTAAAGAGTATGGCTATCAAGAAAGGATAGACCTGGAAATCTTTGGGAAAGTTTGGGCCCATGATACACCTATTTATGAAAAGTTTATAATAGTTTAACCTTTTTAGTTTAAGAATCTATGTCATGTTACCATGTTAGTTCCACCTACACAAATTAATTTTACTGGATGGTTAATAAAATTGTCTTCAAGCCCTATCTTTTTCCGAACTGTTAAATTGATGGAAAATGATGGTATTAGGGATTTTAAATCATATTTTTAGGGGTGTCTGGGTGGTGCAGTGGGTTAAGCATCAGACTCTTGCTTTTGGCTCAGGTGGTGATCTCAATGGTTCGAGATCAAGCCCTGCCTTGGGTTCCACACTCAGCATTGAGTCTGCTTGGGATTCTCTCTCCCTCCCTCTGCCTCTGCCCCTCCTGCTCATGCTCTCTCTCAAATAAATACATAAACCCTTAAAAAAACCTTAGTTTTTAATTTCAAATTTCATATAGTTATGTCTAGATACTTATTGAAAATAAGTCTATTACTTTTATATGCTCACTTCTTGATTCTGAAATTATATTAAAATGTATAAATGGGCAGAGTTATTATAGTTTTTTGTTTTTCTCATTTCAGATATTGTAAAAATGCTTCACCGTTCATGTCCTCACATTATTTAGTGTTTCACTGAAAGCATCATGTGCTATCAATCTTTAGTAGTCTGATTTACAGAAGCATCCTCCTATTGTTGACTATGTTAGATATTTCTAAATTTTCACTATTATAAATGACATCATCTTCCATTATGAAAAATTACACCACCCTATTTCACTTTTAGAATAATTTTTAGGGTGGAAGTTACTATTATGAGGAATATAAATATGTTTATCATTCTGGAAATACTTGCAAAAATATTTTTCAAATGATTACATGAATGAAGCAGTTTCACTGCAATTTTAGAATTAATATATTTTTTAAAACCATGATGTTAAAAACATATATTTTATCTTATGATGGATTAAAATTTCCAGCTTACTTTTTGTGTATAGATGCTGCTTAAAAATAATGCTGATATTAATATTTTACATCTTCCTTTTGAATTATACATTAAAAACACCTTCATAATAACTGTCTTATCTGTTGTGGACCAGCAGCTTGAACAAGTGTTATTGTATCTATTTTATGGGAGAGGATGCTGAGGCTTAGTGGTTTCTTCAAAGACACAAGCCTAGTAAGCAATGAAGCTGTAATTGCCAACTTTTTGACAGCAGAAACTGATATAATGAAAGATTATATTATTTTTAATTAACTTCATATTTTGGAGTAATTTTAGATTGACAGAAAATGTGAACAGATAGTATAGAGAGTTCTTATAATCCCCTCACTTAGTTTTCCAAATATTATCATTACATTTTATCATAAGTCAAAACTATGAAATGAACATTAATATATTACTCTTAATGAAACATCAGTTTTTATTCATATTTCACTGATTTTTCCACTATAGTCCTTCTAATGTTTTAGAATCCAATTCACTAAGACACATTGTAGTTGGGACAACTATCTTTTAAGTGACTTAAAGTCAAAAACCTCGTGATCATAAACTATGAAGACAGTGCACTCTCCATTGTCAAAGTTTTAACACTAATTGTGGAAATTCCTTTTATATGAAAAAAGGTTGATTTAATTTTATATATAAGAAGCATTTTAATTTTAAAATGGTATTACTCTTAGAAACTCCTAGGTAAGGGAAGTGGAGAGCCTAAGAATTCTGTAATTATTAGATTAGTTTAAATCATCCCCTTCTATCTCCTTACCCAAATTTGTTTTTTCTTCATACAATGAAGCAATCTGAAAAAGAAATGGGCACAACAATTTATTTAGGGATTATTAAAGTTATTTAAAAGTGTTGTACACTTAATGCCATATCTGCACTAACTAAAAAAATTACCTTTGTGAATAAAAAGATACTTATCAGCCTTGGTTGTGGTAAAGAAGGTATTAGGAATAATTGGGTCTGGGGGCTTGTTTTCACTATTTATTGTGAATTTTTCCTGTGATTCTAAATGCATAACTGTTTTTATGTGTCTTGCTTTATCTGATTATCACAAGAACCCTACTAATAGGCATTTTTATTATACTCAGTGGCAGAAGTAGAATCAGAAGCTTGAGTATTTTAAGTGACTCTTTATAGCACATAATATAACTAAGTAGAAAGAACTGGTCTGTGTGAATCTGAAACTGGTTTTCTTCCTCATTTCTTTTCTGCTTTGATCCTAGGATAAACTGATCACTGCTGGATCATATATTCTTAACTTTTAAACAACCTTATAGGGTTGTTTGATACTCTTGTCTTCTTGGTGACAACTTGTAGCCAGATATAAAGTTCACAGGGACTGTTTAGTAATGTCTAGTACCTTGGAAACATAATGGAAATGGTTAAAGTAAGAGACAATAAATATTAGCACACATGGTTGTATATTTGTTAGTTTTTTTAGCACTGTAAACTGTTTTGGGTAGCTCTAAGTGGTGTTCATAAAAATAAGCTTATTTTTAATTTTCCCAGTAATCCCCATTATTCTTTTATTCACTTGTTTAATCAGCATAGGTTATATGTATACATACACACATTTGTTATTGGATGAATGAATTTCTTCTGTATGTGCTGGGGGGGACATAATCATTCTTAGGAGCTGTGTCTTATTATGGAAAATGAAGTCAAAAGTTGAAGTAATTATCTGGATGACTCATGGAAAAGCTTTCTGTGGGTGAGATGTCTGGAATTTTAAGTGAGAGAATTGTAACTACAATTGGTAAAGTCTTCTTATCCTAAGCAACATTTTCACATTTTCCAATTTGACCCACATCACAATCCTATGAGATGAGCAGGTAGGCTATGTATGAGTATCCCTATTTACCATAAAGTCATATTCATTAGAAGCAGATATACCTTGGTAAGTTGTGCTTAATCAGATTGGGCAACTGTATATAATTAATTAACACGTAATTAATAACGCCCCAGGACTCTGGCAATATTCACCATACTGTTACAATTCATTACTTGTATGATTGTTGCCAATTTGAATCTGTAAGTAATTGGGTCATTACCCTCTGATTCTTTACTCATTTGTTTGTGTTCTTCATCAAAGGGCCTCATTTAAACACTAACATGGGGGTCAGAAGGTTTGAACCTCTATAGGTGGAAAGAGAATTGAAAGGCCACTCTGCTCTGCATTCTTTCTAGAAAAAGAAAGTTCTTGTTCCTTTCTGTTGACACAGTGGGAAGGACTTGGGTGTTAGAGCCCGAGTTTCTATTAAAATCTCAGATCTAGCATCTGTTGTTAACCTTATCTTTGTATGCACAATTTTCCTACCAGTAAAATAGGAATAAGACCTAACATGGATTGTTTCTTGGGCCCTAGGCTCTGAACAATTGTTTTTCTTGTTTATTTGACTTAGTCATCATGGTAACATTCTGATACAGGTATTTTTTCTAAACTTTGGTTCTTATTTTAAAATGATAAAGGAAAAAAAAAAAAACTAAAAGAACAAAACCCAACTCAATACATGCATATTTGTTCTGTGTTCACAAGGAGTTTTCCCACGTATCTTTCTCTTTTATAAGGAATGAATGAACTCATCTTAAAGGCCAAGTTCATTTCAGATGTTTAAAGAAATATTTGGGGAGTAGCCATGATTTGCAAGTGCCTATTAACCTGAATGTTATTTCTTCTTCTGTTTGCAGATTTGTCAGACTCCTAGCAGGGATGGCACGCAAGACCCCCCTGATTCCATTCGGTGCTCAAGGTGGACATAAGGATGCCATTGTCAGGCTCCTTTCCTCAGAACCCTTTTCAATAATACAGTCCAGGAAGCCACTGCTAAGCGACCAGAGTTGGCAATTGAGATAAACTATTTCTCCACATGTGGATACCTCCGTTCCCCCTTATTGGAGCTCTGGCTATTTTTTCAAGTGTTTAATAATACTTTTTCTCCTCATCAATTCTGCTAGCCTCCCACTACCACCTTCAACAAATTTTGAATTTTGTGTTGTTAGTGATGCCAGAAACAGAGAAGATAATTTTTCACATGGACATACCAACTTCTTAATGACTACTACTGTATCACTTTACACTGGTCTGAGACAAATTTTTCTTTCTTATAACTGTAGAATCTACATGTTCCTTCTGGCAGCTTTGAGCTTTTCCTTGGAAATCATGCAAAACCAAAGCTTTGTAACTGAGTTTGTTCTCCTGGGGCTTTCACAGAATCCTAATGTTCAGAAAATAGTATTTGTTGTGTTTTTGTTTGGCTACATTGCAACTGTTGGGGGCAACTTGCTAATTGTGGTGACCATCAGCAGCAGCCCAGCACTCTTGGGGTCTCCCATGTACTTCTTCTTGGCTTTTCTGTCCTTCCTGGATGCTTGCTTCTCCACTGTCATTGCCCCCAAGATGATTGTGGACTCCCTTTATGAGAGGAAAACAATCTCTTTTGGAGGTTGTATGACTCAACTCTTTGCTGAGCACTTCTTTGCTGGGGTTGAAGTGATTGTCCTCACAGCCATGGCCTATGACCGCTATGTGGCCATCTGTAAACCCTTACACTACACAACTATCATGAACTGGAGGCTCTGTAGCATTCTGATGGGCATAGCCTGGATGGGGGGTTTTCTGCATTCCATGATACAAATTCTCTTTACTTTCCAGCTGCCTTTCTGTGGCCCCAATGTCATTGATCACTTCATGTGTGATTTGTACCCATTACTGGAGCTTGCCTGCACTGACACTCACATCTTTGGCCTTTTAGTGGTCGCCAACAGTGGGTCTATCTGCATCATAATCTTCTCTTTGTTGCTTGTCTCATATGTTGTCATCTTGCTCTCTCTGAGAACCCACAGTCCTGAGGGGCAGCGGAAAGCTCTCTCCACCTGCGGATCTCACATTGCTATTGTGGTTTTGTTCTTTGTCCCTTGCATATTTGTGTATGCACGACCTCCATCTGCTTTCTCCTTTGACAAAATGGTGGCTATATTTTATACCATTCTAACTCCTTTACTCAATCCTTTGATTTACACTTTCAGGAATAAGGAAATGAAAAATGCCATAAAGAAAGTGTGGAGCAGAGTAATGATGGTTTGTAGTGACAAATAAAACATTAAAGTTTAAAAAATTGTAAAGAGTAAAAAAGCCAAATTTTCTAGACAAGACCTTTGTGTATTCGGGCCTCTTTGATAGGAGCTAATATAATGCCAAAAAAAAAAAAAGCAGTAATATGGGGCTAGGAAAAATATTTTCACACTTATATCACTTTATCAACTCTGATTTCATAACTCAGTACTTTCACAGTAAATTAAAAAGAGTTGGATATTATCCTTAATTAAATTTAAAAATAAAAAAAAGTTTCAAAAGAGAAATTACACATCAGACCTTTTGCCACTCATTCCATGCTTTGGTAAACCTTTGTAGAGGAATGACAAAAATATCTTAAAGATTTGAAACAGAGACTTAAGCTATTTCAAGTGAAAAGAAGCTTATACATAAGGCACTGTTCTCCATGATTGATGAAGACAACAGCCAGGACTCAGGAGTGGAAGAGCTCAGAGCATTCTCAGAACCTGAGCTATAGGTATCCCTGTACCATATCACCATGTTCTGAAAAGCAGCAGCTCACACCTTGAATTTCATGACCCCACTTTCCCATCTATTCTTTTTTTTTCCTATCTATTCTTTATTTACTTTTCTTGGAAAGAAGTTATTATTTTCTGACATGCTTATATAATTTATTTACATTTAGTTATTTATGTATTTATTTATGTATTTATTTATGTATGTATGTATGTATGTATGTATTTATTTATTTATATCAGTGTCCTCTCAAGGACTATAAGCTAGCTCTGGGTGAGGTAGGAAATTTTTATTTCTCTTTTTGGTTCATGATGTAACGTTAGTGTCTAGAAGAGCTTGATATAAGAGTTCAATAAATCTGTTGAATAAGTGAATAAATGAGATATCACATATTCACATTTAAATCTATATTTAACATTAACACATTAAAGTGTCAAGTTGAGCAAAAGAATGTAGTTATTGCTGTTATTAGATCTTGATGATAATGATAATTCTTGACATACACAGAATATTTAAAATGAATTCTACATTCTTGTGAATTTCCCCATATCTAAAATCTAAATATAATATATAAGTATTCAAATAGAAAATAAAGCCATTGTTCTTTATGCACTTTTTTATTACTCACTCTTTATCCCTGCTTCCATTCCCTACAAGAGTAAGTCTTTCTCTCAGTGATCTGACTTTTATTTATAAAGTATTTCTGATCCCAATAAAATCACCTATTGCCTCAAATTTGCATTTTGTTAGTTGGGTTTATCTAGCCAGAGTTTCTGAATTATTTGTTGGAAAACTTACCTTAGTTTAGTAAGACACAAATTTAAATGAGCAGTGTTTAAATCAGGGCCCTGATTCATCCTAAGATGAAAACAGAGGTAGCTCAAACTAGTACAAACTTCAGTTGGTATTTGTTCTATTTCCACAGTTTTGTGATGGAATGAACATAGTCAAGTGCATTCAGGAAATCTTGGCATTGCTTTGACAGAACTGGAACCCAGATATCATCCAGTCCTTAGGTCTACAAGAAAGTTAATGAGCACTAAGGGTCAGTTGACTTAGATATTGAAGAATGCTCAAGAGATCATTGACTTAGCTTCCTTCCTTTGGCCACTTCAGGATCTCCTTGGCAACTACCCTCTGCAAAATTTTCCCACCAGAACTGGAGAGCTTAATCATTCCTTCAAATATAAGGAATTCATTTAGGGCTTTTTAACTGGGAAGTTTAATACAGGGGCTCATTCAATGGCTGTTCTTGTTTCCCAGTCCAAGAAATCTTATGACATTACTGTGCATATCATATGAACATAAGAGGGATTTAGACTCATACTTAAGAGACGTGGATTCTAGGCTCAGTTCTGTTACTAATTAGCTGTGTGACCTTCGTGAGTTATTTTACTTCTCTGGTTCTCAATTCCTCATGTGTAAGTAGGATTAATAAAAACACATGAATATTTCTTCTGTGCTTTTTCTGAGCCAGGGATTCATTCTTTTTCCTAAGTTTTAAGGTTTACAGAAAATTTAAAAGGTAGGTCTTCATATTCCCATTTAATTGATGAGGAAGCTGGGATTCTAAGACTTTAAGTGACACACTGAAAACTTTTTTTCAGGATTCTTTCAGTCCATTTGTAGTAAAAAGCCATGTGTGGGGGTGTGATTTTTCTTTTAGACATTTCTGTCAGACCTCAGGGCTTGATGGCTACTACTAGACCTTTTAGCAAGAATGCAAAGCATTGTGCAATCCTTTGTAGTAGCATCTTATCTCCATTCCTGTTTTCACTTTCTGTCCTTCCCCTGTACCCCATGTGGTTTACTTCATCCTCATTGAAAGTGTCTAGTGGACAGTGACACAACTGGTAGGTGATTCTGAGTGCTGGGTAGTAACATGATTTGCCATGTGAAAAGTAACTTTTAATGCAATCTATACCATCATTCTCAAGCAACTTTCTCTCTGGCAAGTGGAAGGGCATGTATCTTTTTTAAAAAATATTTATTTATTTGAGACAGAGACAAGAGAGAACAAGCAGAAGGAGGAGCAGAGGCTGATGCCCAAGGAGATACTATGGAGTGCAGAACCTGATGCAGGGCTGGATCTTATGACCCTGACCTGAGCCAAAATCAAGAGTCAGAGGCTTAATTGATAGAGCTACCCAGGTCTCCCCAAAAGGGCATGTATCTGTAAAAATAAAAATAAAATACAGAAGATATGTATTAAAAAATATTTCCCTGTCCTTTTTCCCATCTTTCTCTCTACATTGACTTAGAAACATAGATAATATTAGAAGTGGGAGAACTGACATTAATCTTAAAAGTAAACAATTGGGGCACCTGGGTGGCTCAGTCAGTTGAGTTTCTGATTCTTGATTTTGGCTCAGGTCATGATTTCAGGGTCATGAGATTGAGCCCTGTGTAGGACTCCATGCTGGGTGTGAAGCCTGCTTGAAGTTCTCTCTCTCCTACCACCTGTGCCCCTCCTTTCCACTGCTCATATGCTCTCTTTCTCTCTAAAAATATAAAATAAATAAAGAAAACAAAGAGAGAAAGAAAGAAATGATTATTACCAGTTGACTTTTCCTAAGAGAAAAATTGGAAATTAAGGAAATTGTGAAACTTGCTTAATGTCACATAGCAGATAATGGTGGGACCAGGGCTCACGTGCTTCATCTATGTGATCCTTTAACTGATGTCAACAATTTCCAAACTTTTAGAAGAGATGGGCTTAAGCAAAGCCTATAGAGAAGTGAACATACTTTCTTCACCTGCAGTTCAGTGAGTTGAAGCTAACTAATTGGCCCCAAAGCATGTGTTTGCCCTTGGACCATCTGAACGAGGTAGCTCATTGGACATCCTTTGGGACTGGGTTGGGCGTAATGGTTTTCCTGGAGTTCTTGAGGCTAGAAGCCTACCTTAGGCATATGCAAACTTGTGTGGGAATTGCCATAAATATACAATGCCATTAGAAGAAAAGTTACCTCATATGTTTTCCAAAAGAGCAACTCTGGGAAGAGAGGTGGCTTCAGAGGCATTTCTCTCTCAGAATGCAGGAATAAGCTTCATCTATAAAGTTCTGAGAAACTGAATTAAGAAACTTCTCTTCTTTATGACCCTCTCCTCTGCTCCAATCTAAACCTTGTTGTTTTTGTGTAACCTAGTGCTTATGGGGAGGAAGTGTGATGTTTGGCCACATGCAGAGTCTGCTTTCTCCATAAACTTTCTACACCACATAACCTCTTGTGATAAAAAACATTGATAAATATCAATGAAGTATAGTTTGCATATTTTATCCAGGCTTCATATGATTCACCTTCTAAGTAAATTGAAGTTGAAGATATGAAAAAATTTATTATATTGAAAGTCATCTGTTTCCTCATTAAACAAAGAGGTAAGTTTTTCAGCCTATCTGAAATAATTTCTTCATTTTACCTCTTCAAGACTGATCTGATGGAATCTATACTCAGAGTATCTTATAACATATGATGAAGTTATTGGACAGTAATTTCCACCCATGAAGGATTGAGGTGATCTAGGGTTCCCAAGCCTTTCCTGCCCTCTGCACAATCTTTACTACCTTTCAAATAATCTCCGCTTAATGTAGGGGTGGGATGGAGCAATAAACTGCACCATGGCATTGAGGCCAACTTAGCAAAAGTTTCTATCTTGGGGGGTCCCTAATTTGAAAGTTATAGGTCAGTGGTGATGCTTCGAGGATAGGGTATAAGATAGGAGTGCACTTTGTATACACTTGGGTTTTTAAGACCTTTGGTAACTCCTTGCTCATGACCCAAAACTGCAACTTCTGTCTGGTTTTGGTGGGTCAGGAAAAAAGAAGCTGAACTCTGATGAAAACTTGGATCAAATGACGCTCTCCAATGTTTTTTACTTACTTCCCTCTATATGTCTTTTGTGTCTTATCCTCTGACTGTTCTTTCCGTGCTCACTCTCCTCTGACTGTTCTTTCCCTGGTGTCTGCTCACTCTCTCCTCTCCCCTGCTTTGACTATATTCTGTCTTTGCCCTGTCTTCCTCTTCGCTATTATTCATTTGGGTATCTAGTTTTCCTTTTACCTCACCATGCAGTTTGCAGAACCTGATTTTTGGAGTCAGGACAGGGAATTAAGGTATCAGTTGGCATCCTTCTCTGATGGCTCAGGATTTGTCTTGGTAGTATCTCACTTTAGTTCTAGCCTGACTGTATGGTACTCGTGGAAACTTTCTGTATCACAGCTGAAACTCTGCACATAGATTTCTCTGCACATAAAACAAAGGGCCATACCTACCTTGCAAGAAAATGTGCTGGTAAAATGAAATAACAAAAAAGTGGAATATTGTTTGAATTATAAGATTATAGAATAAGAATAATATATAATCTAGGACTGACTTATTCAAATGTGTGTATATATATATATATATAACCTATTATATATATACATATATAATAAAGTACATATTCATATAGAATGTAGAGGCAGGAGTCTTTTGACCTGGGAAAACCAAGGGAAGACTATAGGTACTAATATAATTTTTGAACTGTAAAATTTCAACAGGTAAAAGTAAAAATTAAGGATTAAGGAAGAGGAAAAGCATGCTCTATTACCATGATGGCCCACAAAATCAGAGAGATAAGACAGCCTGGGAGTGTGAGGAAATGAGGACTGAATTCAGTGATAGAACTCTGAGTGGTAGTGTTGATCTCACACAATGCATACATCTTGTAAATGCTACTTTCTTGTCTTAATGTTCCCAAATCTTTTTGCTTATTTAAGATAATACTGGAGGGTATTATGCTGAGTAAAATAAGTCAATCAGAGAAAGACAATTACCATATGGTTTCACTCATATGTGGAATATATGAAACAGCATAGAGGATCATGGGGAAGGGAATGGGAAATCATCAGAGAGGAAGACAAACCATGAGAGACTTTTAACTATAGGAAACAAACAGGGTTGCTGGAGGGATGTAGGCAGGGAGATGGGATAATTGGGTGATGGGCATTAAGGAGGGCATGTGATGTGAGGACCACTGGGTGTTATATGCAACTGATGAAACTAATGATGTACTATAAGTTGGCTAGTTGAAGTTAAATAAAAACAAAAAAAATAGAACTATATCACCTGGTTTTCATAGCTGTCCATTATCCATCCTCAAATTTCTTTGTTACAATCTTTTTTTATAATAAATTTATTTTTTGTTGGTGTTCAATTTGCCAACATACAGAATAACACCCAGTGCTCATCCCGTCAAGTGCCCCCCTCAGTGCCCATCACCCAGTCACCCCCACCCCCCGCCCTCCTCCTCTTCCACCACCCCTAGTTCGTTTCCCAGAGTTAGGAGTCTTTATGTTCTGTCTTCCTTTCTGATATTTCCTACCCATTCCTTCTCCCTTCCCTTCTCTTCCCTTTCACTATTATTTATATTCCCCAAATGAATGAGAACATATAATGTTTGTCCTTCTCTGATTGACTCATTTCACTCAGTATAATACCCTCCAGTTCCATCCACGTTGAAGCAAATGGTGGGTATTTGTCATTTCTAATGGCTGAGTAATATTCCATTCTATGCATAAACTACATCTTCTTTATCCATTCATCTTTCGATGGACACCGAGGCTCTTTCCACAGTTTGGCTATTGTGGACATTGCTGCTATAAACATCGGGGTGCAGGTGTCCCGGCATTACAATCTTTTAATTTAATAAGATTGTAGTTTCTATGGAGATCATCTCTATAATAACCTGAAGCAATGCATACTTCTTCCTTTATGATATTTTACTGATTCTTCTCACCTAAATGCTCCTCTCTTCAGAGCCAAGAGTTCCCTCCCTTTTGTTTTCATCCCTTTTTAGGAATCTAGTGGGTTTTTAAAAGATATTTATTATTATTATTTATTATTATTATTATTATTATTATTATCTGAAAGAGAGAAAATGAATGGGGAAGGGGCAGAGGGTGATAATATCCAACCAGACCCCTACTGAGATTGGAGCCCTTTGAGGGGCTTGATCCCAAGACCCATGAGATCCAGGACCTGAACCAAAACCTACTCAGAAGCTTAATCAACTGAGCCACCCAGGCACCCCAAGAATCTGTTTCAAAACAAAGTAATCATTAATTTCTTTTATTTTCTATAGCTATCAGAGATCATTGGAACTGCCAACCAGAGCTTGTAGTTATAACATCTCTAGTTTATCATACTGCACTAATATTATTTTACCTGGGTGGCAAATAAATTTTTAGTTTTATTTAGATGTATAACTGTATTAGGGCTAAATGGATTATTTGAATTAGTAATTTTTGAAATATATGTTTTACTTAGAGAAAGCCAGTATAAACTTATGGAATACTTGAGTTTCAGAGGACTGTATTAGAAATCCCAGTTTAACACATTTAAAGCCCTTACTTCACTTCTTTTTCATTTTTGAAACTTCACTTATCAGTCAATTCATGATCAAGGAATTTTGGACTTTTTTTGGACTTTTGGAACCAAAATTCACTTGCTATTATCATACAGAGTTGTATGCAATTCTTACGTAGTTAATGATCTTCTATAGAAGTGTGTTATCCCTTCAACTTGGTTGTAAAGATGTTGAGGACTTATTTTTATGCCCCATTACATAGATTATAGATATGAATATGTACTTAGTACATATTGGTGACTGATTTGATATTGTTATTAATTCATTGAAGGATTGGTGATTTATCAGAAAGAGTTTCTCAAAACTCATACTAAAATAAGTTCTAGATCATTTGATGTCAATATTCAAAGGTACAAAAATATTGTAGGACAGAATAATTGTAGTTGTTGTAGGACAGATAAATTGTAGTAATTTCCTAAATTTAAGCAATAGAAGGTAAAATTATGGCCACCATGAACCTGAATTTGGGTAAATAATTTTTTCTTAAAGCATAATCCAACCAAGATACTGAAGAGATCAGGAATAATAGGTGGAAACTGTGTCCAAATCAAGAAATGTGTGTGTTTTTAAGATTTTATTTATTTATTCATGAGAGACACAGAGACCTAGTCAGAGGGAGAAGCAGGCTCCCCACAGGGAGCCCGATGTGGGTTTCGATTCCAGGACCCCAGGAGCAGGACTTGGGCCAAAAGCACATGCTCAACCACTGAGCCACTCAGGCACCCAAGAAATGTGTTTTTTTTTTGAGACAGTTTCCAAGAGTGTATGTTTTAAAATTATGTAAGGATATTATTTTTCAGTAATTGAGCTGCATATACATTTTACACACACATATATATATATTATACATATAGGTATATACTTAGTAAAGTATCTATTAGAATGTCTAACTGTGAGAATCCCTGGGTGGCTCAGCAGTTTGGCCCCTGCCTTTGGCCCATGGCGTGATCCTGGAGTCCCGGGATTGAGTCCGACGTCGGGCTCCTTGCGTGGAGCCTGCTTCTCCCTCTGCCTGTGTCTCTGCCTCTGTGTGTGTATGTGTGTGTGTGTGTGTGTGTGTGTGTGTGTGTGTGTCTCAGGAATAAATGAATAAAATCTTTTTTAAAAAAAGAATGTATAATTGTCAAATGAAGGAAAAGCTTCAAGACATTAAAGTGACCTGATCAAGATTATATAGCAAAGTCATTAATTCTCAGAACTTGGCAGAGCTCATGATCACTTGAGAGCTCTTTTTACACCCCAAAATCTTGGTCCATGTAGGAAGATCTTCAGTTAATACTTCTAGTTAAAGAATGAACATCAGCATTAAAAAAAAAACAAAGTTTCCTAAGTGATTATAACACATGAAAAATTGAGAACCATTGATTTATGTGTTGATAGAAGTATAAAAGCGCAATTCTGAATCCAAGTCTACCACTACTGCCAAGTTACTATTTCCCCAATTTTCTCTGCAGGTGAATAATTTCTTGGCTCTGTTTTTCTACATTCACTGTAACGATGGAGTTGAATAGCAGTGTGAATGAGTTCATTCTGTTTGGGTTAACACAGGATGTTTTAAAGGAGAAAGTCGTACTTGTGGTCTTTGTGTTTCTATACCTTGCAACTCTGTTGGCAAATTTACTGATTGTTATAACCATAAGATACAGCCAGACACTTGGGAGCCCCATGTACTTCTTCCTTTTCTACTTATCCTTTGCTGATGCCTGCTTCTCAACAACCACTGCTCCTAGGTTGATAGTAGATTCTGTATCTAAGAAGAAAGTTATCTCCTACAATGAGTGCATGACTCAGATTTTTGCATTTCACTTCTTTGGGTGCATGGAGATCTTGGTGCTTGTCCTCATGTCCTTGGATCGCTATGTGGCCATTTGTAAGCCTCTGAGGTATACAACTATCATGAGCCGGCGTGTCTGTGGTACACTGGTGAATCTAGCCTGGGTGGTGTCTTGTATCCATTCTTCTGCACAGATTTTCCTGGCTTTGAAGTTACCATTCTGTGGACCTAATGTTATTGATCATTATTTCTGTGATATGCCACCTTTGTTGAAGCTTGCATGCATGGACACTCATGCAACCAATTTACTCATAGTTTTTAATAGCGGGGCTATCTGCACAGTAAGTTTCATGGTCCTGCTTACCTCTTATATTTTCATCTTACATTCTTTGAATAACCAGAGTGCAGAAGGAAGAAAGAAAGCCCTCTCTACCTGCACATCCCACATTATTGTTGTCATCTTATTTTTTGTTCCGTGTATATTCACATATACTCGCCCTGTAACTTCATTTCCAGCGGACAAGATGGTGGCTGTGTTTTACACTATTGTGACACCCTTGCTCAATCCTCTAATTTACACGCTGAGAAATGCAGAAGTGAAAAATGCCATGAGGAAGCTATGGTGCAACAAACTCTGACTTGAGATTGGAAAACACAGAGGACAGCAATTTTTAATTCTGTAACAATTTAAATAAAATTGGAATAAGAGAAAATGTTTTCATCCCAATGTGGACAATAGAATCCTTTCCCAGTAGGACATTTGGAGACATAGGCAAAATGGCCACAGAGGACAGAACCATCTTATTTTAAGTCAATCTCACAGAGTGCCAAAACATCAAATACAGTAGTATCTGTGAGAGGATAAGCCCACTCCTCCCTTCTGCTGTCTGTACAGCAGCTTGTGAGCCAGATTCTGTTGTATCTATAGCTTTATCTTCATCCTTTGTACATTATTCTGGTTTTCACTTCTCTTTCCCATGTTTCTGACCTGGGTTGGAAAACTGGCCCCTACTTTTGACAGATCAGTTTTGACAGTAATACATTTGGATCTTATCTTTTCTGGCTCAACAGTGAATAGCTCAATGTCACTATAAGAAACTGATGATCTCATAGGAGCATACATATCAACAAATTAAGCTTCTTTTTGGTACTTGTCTTCCCTTTGTAGCATCTTTAAAAAATGGCCTTTTTTTTTTTTGCCTCTTCAACATATACAAGGAGATAACTCATGAACCTCTATTCAAATAGTATAAATCTAGTTATAACAAATATATTCATTGTATTACTACATAATTTCTACATACTTTAACATCTTTTTTCTTTGTTCATTGTATTTATTTGTCATTATTTGTTCATATTCTTAGATTCACATATATTTGTAATGTGTGTCCATGGGCATTTTCCTAACTGTTGATTGGTGAATTGGTGACAATTTTATACAATTCTGAGAGTTATATTATAAAAATCAACACTCATTGATAAAATAATACATATGTAAAAAGCAATGACTGACAAAGAACAGAGCTAATGTTATAATATTTCATCCCAAAAGGGAAGACGCAAGGAAATGTTTCACTGACTAGTGGATAAGATTGCTTGGTTGCCTAGCATGGCATATTTGCTTCTGGGTTTGGAGAAAAGTTTCAGGCTATGGCTTCTTGAATTCTACCTTTATTAAACAAACTTGAATGGTAATTTGGCTTCTTTTAGAGATTTTTCTCCTTGGAGATAAAAGTATTGACCAGTGAGTGGAATAAACACTTTGGTGTTTTGGTTTATATTTTTCATGTATTTCATTAGATTTACATTGTAGTTCAGGTACTGTTAACTAATGAGTATGGACAACAGCAGCCAGTCCCTGTGAAAGTGGGCAATGAGTCTGTGAGAATAAATATAATCAAGAATATTTTCCTACGGATCCGATGACAAGCCTGAAGTGTAGCAGATGATCTAAAGCCACTCTGAGAGACTGCATAAATATGCCTCCTTGAGGATAAAAGTTTGGAAGATTTATTTAAAGCTCCTCTCCTGTACTGGAAAAATCTCTCAAAGCACAAATCCTAGAGGGGAGCCTGAGTAGCTCAGTTGGTTAAGTGTCTGACTCTTGGTTTCTGCTCAGATTATGATCTCATGCGTTGTGAGATCAAGCACCATGTCAGACTCCATGTTCAGAGGGGAGTCCGCTTGAAGATTATTTCCCTCTGCCCTTCCCCCTACTCACACTCTAAAATAAATAAATATCTTTGTGCAAGATGTAAGAAAATGGTCCAGTTTCACTCTTCTGCGTGTGGCTGTCCAATTTTCCCAACACCATTCATATACAAAGATAAACTCAAAGTGGTTGAAAGATCTATATGTGAGACAAGAATCCATCAAAATTCTGGAGGAGAACACAGGCAACAACTTTTATGAACTTGGGCACAGCAACTTCTTGCAAGATACATCTATGAAGGCAAGGAAAACAAAAGCAAAAATGAACTATTGAGACTTCATTAAGATATAAAGCTTCTGCACAGCGAAGGAAACAATCAACAAAACTAAAAGACAACCCGCAGAATGGGAGAAGATATTTGCTAGCGACATATCAGATAAAGGGTTAACATCCAAGATCTATAAAGAACTTATCAAACTCAACACCCAAGAAACAAACAATCCAATTATGAAATGGGCAGAAGACATTAACAGACATTTCTCCAAAGAAAGCATATACATGGACAACTAGCACATGAAAAAATGTGCCATATCACTTGCGATCAGGGAAATACAAATCAAAACCACAATGAGATACCTCTTCACACCAGTGAGAATGGCTAAAATTAACAAGATAGGAAACAACAAATGTTGGAGAGGATGTGGAGAAAGGAGAACCCTCTTGCACTGTTGGTGGGAATGCAAACTGGCGCAGCCACTCTGGAAAACAGTGTGGAGGTTTCTCAAGAAGTTAAAAATAGAGCTACCCTAGGACCCAGCAGTTGTACTACTGGGTATTTACCCCAAAGATACTGATGTAGTGAAATTCTGGGACATCTGCATCTCAGTGTTCATAGCAGCAATGTTCACAATATCCAAACTGTGAAAGGAGCCACGGTGTCCTTCAACAGACGAATGGATACAGAAAATGTGGTCTATATATATGATGGAATATTACTCAGCCATTAGAAATGACGAATACCCACCATTTGCTTCTACATGGATGGAACTACGTATTATGCTGAGTGAAATAAGTCAATCAGAGGACAATAATAATATGGTTTCACTCATACATGGAATATAAGAAATAGAGAAAGGGATCACAAGGGAAAGGAGGGGAACTGAGTGGGAAAAATTAGAGAGGGAGACAAACCATGAGAGACTTCTAACTCTTGGAAACAAAGGGTTGCAGAAAGGGAAGTGGGTGGGGCGATGGGGTAACTGGGTGATGGGCACTGAGGAGGGAACTTGATGGGATGACCACTGGGTGTTATGCTATATATTGGCAAATTGAATTTAAATGAAAAGTGTAAAAAAATAAATAAATTTTTTTAAAAGTACAAATCCTGTAGATGATGAGGGAGGAATTTCTCGATTGGTAACATAAAGCATCAATAAGCTACTTGCCTTGCTACCTTTGCCACATATTTAGCTTGGCTATTAATTGCTGTAGTTTAGTATTGCTATAGAAAGAGAGGGGAAGGAAAGAGAAGAGGAGAAAGAAGTGGTAATGGAGATGATATTATGGAGAGAAATCTTTTCACCTTGAGTTTTAGGAAACTCTGCTAAAGGAGTGTTTATGGAAGGTCATTGATGATCAGGAAGCTCTTTTTTCTCTTTTTCTATAAATTCTGATTAGCTGAGATTTCTCTGAAAATGCATGTATTTAGAACAGTAAAGCTCAGAGGAAAATTTCATTTCATAAGTTACATTAAAAGTAAAATAAAATAAGGGGGTCTTGTGGCTTTAAATACCATCTCTATGCTGATGACTTCTGCATTTATATTTTCAACCCAGACCTCCCACTTGAATGCCAGACTTGTATACTCAACTACTGGCTTGACACTTTCCTTTATATATCTAAAAGATATCTTCGTATTTAATGACTGATTTTTCCCCTTCAAAACTAAGTTTGTTTATTTATTTATATTTAAGATTTTATTCATTTATTCATGAGAGATACAAAGAGAAAGGCAGAGACACAGGCAGAGGAAGAAGCAGGTTCTCTGTGGGGATCCCAGTGCAAGACTTGATCCCAGGACCTGAGATCATGCCCTGAGCCAAAGACAGATGCTCAACTACTGTTCCACTCAGGGCCCCACAAAAGAAATTTAATAAGGAAAAATACTTTCAACATACTGGAAACCTGTGTGTGTATAAATTAACAATAATATTAGAAATTTTTAAATAAATAGGCACTATTTGAAAGGACAGTTATATAAACTTAACATAGAGTTCTCAAGGTGAAACAATTTGAAATCTGATTTTTAAAAAATCTAGTAAAGATGATTAGCCTAAAGTGTTTTTTTCAGTTATATTTTTTGTTTTTGATATGTGTCAAATGTTCTATTTGATTCTTTCTAGGCAACAAGGACATCTTGTGAGAATAACTTGACTAGATAATTTATTTTCAGGGTAGGCTTGCAAAGCACGTTAAAAATGCAGAGAATTCAGACCACTTAAACTGTACATGACTTCACCTGGAAGAAGGTCATTGAAGGCATAATTAAACAATCATGGTAAAAACTGCCTTCCAGAAAAGCAAGATTCCTGAAACACCTAAGCCTGTGCTGCTTCACATTTAAATAAAGAAGCATAATTCTACTATGGTAGTGATAACTTTTAAATGTTAGCTATTTCAGAAGTCAGCAAAGATTATGAAATCCAGAATGATTGTACTGAAGTCTTGAGTCAAGTTGAGCAAAACTAGGCTGATGTAGTTTAGTGCAAGCTGTGACCCTGTGGCTGAGTTCGTGGCATGGTATCTGCTCAGTCTTCAACTACTTGTTGCTTCAAGGTGCCACAGGAATGTCCTTTCTTTGGTATTGTATAAATTGCACATTTACATTCAGAGTGTAAATCACATATTTCATTACTGCTATGTTTTGCTATCAAATCTGGTGAAATGCCATCATGAGACAGTTACGTTGGGAAACTTTCCCATGGCACAGGTGTTCAGTTTGGAGCTCAGAGGAATAGTATGGCTTAATCTTCACATTTCCAAGAGCAGCAGACAACAATATCCTCTCATCACTCCATGTGTACACAATATGAGGCTACATCTACCTGTGATTGTAGCATGCCTTCGGTCAGTACTTTTTATTTATTATTTATTTATTTATTTATTTATTTATTTATTTATTTATTATTTTTAAAGATTTTATTTATATATTCACAAAAGACACAGAGACAGAGGCAGAGACATAGGCAGAGGGAGGAAAAGCAGGTTCCATGGAGAGAGCCTGATGTGAAACTCAGTCCCAGGACTCCAGAATCATGCCCTGAGCCAAAGGCAGACACTCATCCACTGAGCCACCCAGGTGTTCCTTTTTAAAAAAATATTTTATGTATTTATTTGACAGAGAAAGAGAGAGCACAAGCAGGGGGGATAGGCAGATAGAGGGGGGTGTATATAGACACCACACTAAGTAGGGAGCCCAATGCAAGGTTCATTCCCAGGACTCAGGGATCATGACCTGAGCTAAAGGCAGACATTTAACAAACCGAACCACCCAGGTGCCCCTCAGTCAGTACATTTTTATTTGATTTTAAAGAAATGGTTCTTTAGACTTTGGTTGTTCAGTTTTGCATAACTTTTAAAAAATATTTTATTTATTTATTCATGAGAGACACAGAGAGAGAGAGAGAGAGAGGCAGAGACACAGGCAGAGGGAGAAGCAGGCTCCATGCAGGGAGCCCAATGTGGAACTCGATCCCAGGATTCTGGAGTCACGCCCTGTGCCAAAGGCAGATGCTCAACCTGCTGAGCCACCCAGGTATCCCAAACTTTTTTTTTTTTTTTTCAGTTGGCTCCATACCCCAGCATGGAGCCCAATAAGGAGCTTGAACTCACAACCCTTCGATCAAGACCTGAACTGAGATAAAAAGTCAGCCACTTAACCAACTGAAATACCCAGGCAGCCCTAAAGAACTTTTTAAATTTCTATAATTCAGGCAGCCTGGGTGGCTCAGCAGTTAAGCGCCACCTTCAGCCCAAGGCCTGATCCTGGAAATCTGGGATCAAGTCCCACTTCGGGCTCCCTGCATGGAGCCTGCTTCTCCCTCTGCCTTTGTCTCTGCCTCTCTCTGTGTGTGTTTCTTGTGAATAAATAAATTAAAAAAATAAATTTCCATAATTCCTGGGGCTTCAAGCTCTGATCCAGCCCTGGAGTTAATTTATAGCTCAGAAGAGACACAATGTAACAATTTTGGTAAAGACAGATTCTCTTGTAAAACTCAAAGTTGCCAAACATAAGGCCAAAATAAGGAAGGATCTTCAGTAAATTGACAGTCCATTCCAGAGTCCAGTACCCCTGGGGCTTTCACTGTGGGAAGCAGTGTCTGCTCTTGAGAAGTGGACATCTACTCCTCCACAGTGAGGATGGTACAGGTTCTGAGCTTTCAACTTTCTTTTCACTATGTTGAAGGCAAAGGAGAGGGTCTGGGCCACCTAAGTAGCCAAGAAGGCACTGGCAAAATTCTAGAGGAGAGAGCCAATCTCACGGTCCAGTCTAGAATTTAAGTTCATAAAAAACTAGAAGGGAATCAGCAGAGAAAGAAAGAGCACCTACAATAGTAAAGAAAACCCCTTGATAATGGGACAGGAACCCTTCCTATTGATAACAGTAGAAAAAGCACAGAGGATCCCTCTGTAAGTTGATTCCATCATGTTCTACACAATTAACCTGTTTTTGATGAGGTCTATAGGATATATCACAATGGTAAATATCATGTCTGCCAGATTCCCAGCCATAATGGAGCTCCACTGGGAAATATGGCCCAGGTCATCTGTGAATAGCACTACAAATTTGTGGTAGGGGAGGTGCTGCAGGAGAAGAGATGCAGGCATGCCACCATGCTTCCCTTCTATGTCCTGAACTCTCTAGATCCCCAGAACCACTGGGATCCTCTCCCTGAGAACCACTAGGCTGAGCACCCTTGCTGGTCCCATCCTGGCCAGGGAGACCAATAATGACTGACCTTGCAATCAAATATACTACACCTGTGGCCTTCCCCAGAAAATTCCATCCTTCCAGTTTCCCAGGCCCAAAACATGGAAGTAAAAAAAAACAATTGGTAACCTAACCTGCTGGGAAAACATTGTTTGTCATCAAAATATAAGCAGAATGTGATCAATTTTCCCACCAAATCTCCTTCTATCTTTGTCTGAACTAATCTGCTAGAAAAACATTGTTTGCCTTCAAAATATATTGCAGGATGTGATCTATTTTCCCACCAAATCTCCTTCAATCCCAGTCTGAACTACTATTATCTTTCACTTAAATCATAGTCATGAACTCAGAATTGTCCCTAATTCCACTTTTGCTCTGCTAAGTCTATTTTCAGCATAGCACACTTATCTGCTTAAAACCCTGCAATGATTCCATTTTGCTCATAGAAAAGATCAAATTCTTACAAAGATTTGATCTTCTGTTGCCCCTTTGGCCTCTTCTGGTATTTCCACACTTCCTGCCTTGGCTCCACCCATACTGGCTTCTGTGTAATTTCTTGATGATATCAGGCAGGCTTTTTCTGCTTAAAATATGTATGCATCTACTTATGGCATTATTCTAATCTCTCTTCAATGAGGCTTCCCATATGCCTATTTATTTTTTAAATTTTTTTCATAAATTTATTTTTTATTGGTGTTCAATTTGCCAGTATATAGAATAACACCCAGTGCTCATCCCATCAAGTGCCCCCCTCAGTGCCTGTCACCCAGTCACCCGCACCCCTCACCCACCTCCCCTTCCACCACCCCTGGTTCGTTTCCCAGAGTTAGGAGTCTCTCATGTTCTGTCTCCCTTTCTGATATGCCTATTTAATACCAAATTCCCAAATTCCTATTAACATGCCTGATCTCTTTTTCTTACTTGACTTTCCTTTTTTAATTTTTTTTCTTTTTTTCTTTTTCTTTTTCTTTTTTCTTTTTTCTTTATTTTTTATTTCTTTTTTATTTTTTTTTTAATTTTTTTTCTAGAGAGGTAGTGGAGAGGGGCAGAGGGAGAGAATCACAAGCAGGCTCCATGCTCCGAGTTGTTTCTGTATATCATCGCTATGTCTGTGTTAGTCTTGGGCTCTGTCTTCACTTACCAGATCCCCTTTAATATTTCTTGCAGGAATGACTTAGTGATCACAAATTCTTTTAGTTTCTCTTTGTCTGGAGCTCTTCATCTCACCTATTCTGAATGACAGCCTTGTTGGTAAAGTATCCTAGGCTGCATATTGTTCTAATTTAGCACCCTGAATTTATCATGCCAGTCCTTTCTGGCCTGCCAGGTCTCTGTGGATAGGACTGCTGCCAGTCTTATGTTTCTACCCTCATAGGTTAAGGACCTCTTGCCCTGAGCTGCTTTCAGAATTTTCTCTTTGTCTATGAAATGTACAAGCTTCAGTGTTATATGTTGAGATGTTGACTTATTTTTATTGATTTTGAGGGGGATTCTCTGTTCCTTCTGGAGTTGAATGCCTTTTTCCTTCCCCAGATTAGAGAAGTTTTCAGCTATAATAAGCTCATATATACCTTCTTCCCCTCTCCCTCTTACTTTTTCCTCTTCTTCTGGACCCTAATTATTCAAACATTGTTTCATTTTGTGGTATCACTTTTCTCTCAAGTTCTCCTCTTGTGATCCAGTAGTTATCTCTTTTTTCCTCAGTTTTGTTTTTCTCCTTCATTTTGTCTTCTGTGTCATTGATCCTCTCTTCTGTCTCATTTATGCTAGCAGTTAGAGACTCCACTTTTTATTGTATCTCAGTAGTAGCCATTTTGGTTTTGACCTCATTAGATTTTAGTTATTTTATTATGCTAGAAAGGGATTCTCTGGTGTCTTCTATACTTTTTTCAAGCCTAGCTAGCTAGTATCTTTATAATCATTATTCTGAATCTAGTTCCAACATCTTCTTTCTATCCATACCTATTAGGTTCCTGGCAGTGAATACTGCCTCTTGTTCTCTTTTTTTGAGTGAGTTCTTCCATACTGTCATTCTGTCCAGAGAATAGAACAAAAGAACAAAATACTGAAATAGCAACAACAACCCCAGAGAAATATACACTAACCAAATCAGAAGAGACAGAAACAAGACAAAACAAAAAACACCCACCACCCCTCCCCCCAAAAAAAGAAAAACAAAAAAGAGGGAGAGGGAGAGGGAGAGGGAGAGGGAGAGAGAGAGAGAGAGAGAGGGAGAATACAATGAAACAGCTGAACAGTACAATACACTAGATCCTGGGTGTATTTTGGTCTGTTTGTTAGAAGAAACCAGATTGCAAAATTATAAAGAAAAGAGACCCCCCACACACATATACATATACAATGAAGGGATAAAATGTAACTGTAAAAATTAAAATTAAAAAAGACTTAAAAAAGAGTTGATAAAATAAGAAATTAGCTGAAGAGGAAAAAAATAATTGAAAAACTAAAGAATCATGAAAAAATACACTAATTCTACACACTATTTTCCCCTTGCACTGGAGTTCTGCAGTTCTATGTGATTGATAGACTTGGAGTTAACTGCATGTTCCGGATGGTTTTCTGGGGGAGGAGACTATTACTTTGATTCTTAGGTCTTTGCTATGGGTGGAATTGAACTGCCCTCGCCAGCGGGCCGGGCTGAGAGTGAAAGGCTCCAGATTGCTCTATGTGGCTTTTGTTCCCTGAAGGCTTTACCCAAAGTTTTAAGGATGAAAATAAAAATGGTAGCTCCCCTTCCCTCAATCTTCAGGACTGAAGCTGAAAGTTCATGCTCCCTTCTCTTCAGTGTACCCTTAGGGAAAAACAGTAAATCATTCTTGTCTCCCTGGTTTCAGTCTGCACTCTGTGTTCACCCCACCTGTGACTGGGCATTTTTATCTTAGGCACAGGGCCTCATTTCAAGTCTCCAAACTTTACAGACTCCTGGTGGTGTACACCAACCCTGCTCCTCCTGGGACAGGAAGAGGATCTCAACTGGGTTCTGCTACTTCCTGAGCCTCTACTTGGAGAGCAGTCACCTGACCATGATGCAGATTATGGTTTCTGGCAACATGGAGCAGAAAGCTGGCTCCTGGGCTCGCTGTTTGCAACTGGCCTTCCTGCTACAGTACCTGGGAACTCTGCCACACTCCGGCACTTCCGTTCTTTCTCTGACCATGGGGACCTTAAGACTACATTGTTCCACCTAGGATTACCAGTCTGATTCACTTCCTGAGTGCCTTTCCGGCAAACTTCTAAAAGTTCGATTTTGTACTCCACCACTTTTATTACTTTCCAGTACTTGGCTTATGGAGGCTCCATCCCCACATGGTTTATCTTTCCATAGTTTGCCTCTGATGCACATATTGACACCTCATACTTTGCAAAAAGGAGTTGCTTTTCAGTTTATAGAATTGTAGTAATTTTTATCTCACATCTTGGTTGATTTTGCAGGTGTTTAGAATGATTTGATAGCTATCTAGCTGATTTCCAGGGACCAGACAAAATGAAAACCACCTACTACTCCATCATCTTAACTCTCTTCCCAGTCTGCAGCTTTAAATAGGTGGTCAGAATAGTCTTCATGGGGGAGATCACATTTGAATAAATACTTGAAGAGAGTGAGGGGATATGCGAGTCAGCCACGTAGATATACACTGCAGTAATGTCTTGTAGGGTATGAGGCTAGTGAGATGGTAAAATAGAGAGTACTAGATAAGATCAGAGAGGAAGCGATGGGTCCAGATCCCATAAAGCCTTATAGGTTGCATTACATGACTTCCCTTTTGATCAAGTGAAGTGGAGCACCACTGGAGAGCTTTGATCAGAGGAGAGACACGACATGACTCACCTATTTTGTCTGATATTAGTATTGTTGCCTTAGATTTCTTTTTGCTTCTTTTTGCATTGTAAATGTTTTTCCATCCCTTTCTTTTTTAATTTCTGTGTGTCTTTAGGTCTGAAGTGAGTTCAACAAGAGGATAAAACAGTTATAAATCTTTATGCGCCAAACATGGGTGTACCTAAATACATAAAACAACTATTAACAGACACAAAGGAAGAAATTGACAGTAATACAATAATAGTAGGGAATTCTAACACCTCACTTACATCAATAGATAGATCTTCCAGACAAAAAATCAACAAGAAATGAGGAGCTTTGAATGACAGATTTGACCAAGTGGACCTAACATATTCAGAACAATATATCCCAATTCAGCAGAAGATGCATTTTTTTCAGGTGTACAGGGGACATTTTCTTAACTAGATCCTATATTAGGCTATGAAACAAACAAGACTTAACAAATTAAAAAAGACTGAAATCATATTGTACACCTTTTTTGACCACAGAAGTATGAAACTAGGAGTACTCGCAAAAAGAAACCTAGAAAGAACACAAATACATGGAGGCAAAATAGCCTGCTCCTAAACAATGAATAGGTCAACCAAACAATCAAATAAGAAATAAAAGTATACATGGAGATAGATAAAAATGATAAGGGATTAATATCTAAAAGATATAAAAAATGTATATAAGACACCACCACAAAGACCAAAAATCTGACTTAAAAATGGACAGAGGACCTGAATAGACATTTTCCCAAGAAGACAGAGAAAGAACAAGTGAGCACATGAAAAGATGTTCAATATTACTCATCATCAGGGAACTGCAAATCAAAACCACAATGGGATATCACCTCACACCTGTCAGAATGGCTAAAAATTTTTTTAAAAGAAATAAGTAGTGTTGGTAAAGACGTGGAATAAAATGAGCCCTCATACTCTGCTAGTGGAAATGTAAACTGGTGCAGCCACTGTGGAAAGCATGATGGAGGTTCCTCAAGAATGAAAAATAGTATTTCCATATGATTCAGTAATTCCACTACTGAGTGTTTACCCAAAGATATTTTTGCAATAATATGGATGGGTTGAGACGGTCTAAAGCTAAGTGAGATAAGTCAGACATACTAAGACAAATACCATATATGAATTCACTTATATGCATATTTAAGAAAGAAGGCAAATTATCAAGAAATAGGAGACAATAAAAAAAAAAACCTCATACACTTAAATACAGAGAACAAAAGGGTAGTTGCCAAAGGGGAGGTGGGCAAGTGGATGAAAAGGAGGAGGAGATTGAGAGTACACCTGTCATGGTGAGCACTAAGCAATGTGTAGAATTGTTTAAACAAAAAAAAAATGTGCATTTTGTTGTACAAAAACTGTAACTTAAGTTGCTTTAAAAACAAAAAAATCTGTAAAAGTATTTTCATTTCCACTTTCTTCTTTCTATACATACAACTTAACATCTTCAAAGTATTAGAGAAATTTTAATTAGTATTTTCATTTTAATTATTTATATTTTGTCAGTATCATTAGATGAATAATAATTATTGTTCTACAGTAACATTTTCTATAATAAGAAACTGGGAGAGGTTAAGAAACTTTCTTAAAGTCACAGAGACATAAATCATGAACTAGAATTCAATCATATCACATGTGTTGGAGTGTGTACCTGTGCTCAGAGCTTTGTGTGTTGTTAGAAAAGATTCAGTGTAAGACTAAAGCCTTTGGGAACTCTTAGTCTATACTTCAGTGTGACTTGAAAGGCATACTTTGTCCTTAGAGCAGGGACACCAGTGGAGCAAGTTGGTAACTGAAATGAGATGGATCCCTTCGGAGTCTAGGAGGAGAGAAAGACTCTGTGGACAGAATCTGCCTCTTGACAGCCTTGTCTGGGATTACTTAGCGCCATGGTTTGCAGTGGTCCAGGAGTGACTGAGCTAAGTAGTTTAAAGAGCATATCCTTTGGGGTTGGGTTCGGAAGGTCACAGCCCTTATCCCTCCAAAGCCTGGATATTTGTGAACTTCTATGAAATCTCTATAAATATCATTGGAGGAAGAAGAAATATTTAATCCATATGCTCTGCCAAGGAATTGTTTTGGGGTACTAGAGCTGCCTTTAGAGAAATGTTTCCATCACATTATACTGGGAATATTTCCTTTATATTCTAAAAGTTCTAACAGTAGAAGTAAGAAACTTTATGCTGATATTGCAAAACTTATTGAAGAGTCTAGTCCAAGCTTCTATGAAATATTGGCAACCTGTGGTATGTCTTCTCTCCCCATAGATCCTGCAATGGAAAGCCTAGTAGATGTATTCGAAATATAGATTGCATATTGCAAACACACTGCACATGATTGATTCATCTTCAAAATAAATCTGATTTGCAAGAGCAAAAACTATGGTATCTCTATTGGATCTCATCTCTTTCTGTACAAGAAAAATGGTAAGTTTTTAAGCCCAACTAAACGATGTTCTTTTTTGATTTCCATTCAGCACTGGATTTCTGGCAGTTGTCATTATGTAATTCTTTCAATCTCTGAGAAGCGTGACGTGTCAGGAACATATTTCTCTCAGTGATGAGAAGATTCTGATGCGTCAGGGTTTCTGTCTTTCACTGTCTTTGATGCAGCACTGTCTCCAGACCAATTCTTATTGAATGAGGGGTACATTGAAGGGTGTAGAGGTATATTATCCTACACAGGCGGATTTCTTACTTGCAAGGCTTAAGGTCAGGAAAAGGAAAGGCTGTATACTGACCACATGCAATCAGTATGCATAGATAGTGTTGTTACCATGATTCTATGGCACTATGATACTACTTGTTCTGACATTAATGACTATAATGTTGGCTGCCCAAACCCACTGTCATGTAAGAATTACATTTTCTTTCTGGTGTTGGAGTAAGGGATGTTCTATGGAGTGGAGGAATGAGAAGTAAACTCTAGTGAAATCCTAGGATGAAGCACCCTTTTGCCTCTAGCAAGGTGCTTTGCTCAGCCTTGAACTGTATTTAAATATAACTATAAATGCTGGTCTCTTCTTTTGACTTATCCTGAATTTTCCATCCATTTGATAGTCAGGACATGTAATGGATGTGTCCATGGTTTTGTTGCTTACCTATTTATGGTTTCTAGCTTTATGCTGGCTTCACTGGAGTGGCTGGAGTCTTTTGCTTCTCATGGCAGTAGTGGGTGGAGTGTCCAAGAAGGAGAGGTTGTCATGGAGCACAAAAGCTAGAGTTCTGGTACTGGTTTCTTTGTTACTTCTCTCTGCTAAACTGCCTACCAATCTAGGCTGATTTGCCCAAAATAGAACAATATGAACCTACCTTATGAAATTTAAAATCAGATGAACAAAGATATTAAAACAAAAATGAAGAAGGCTATAATTAAGGATTGATTCTCTATACACAGACTCTCTCTCTTTCTCTGACACACACACACACACACACAGATTTTTTTTTTTTTACAATTGAAATGCAATTAGCAAAGAGAGTGTTCAGGAAAGCTTGGATGTTTTGCTGAGGAGATGGCATCTGAACTTGGTACAGTGTGTACAGTTAGCAATGCAGAGTGGAGGTTGTATCAGAGGAAGGTATTTGTCACTAAGACATACTGAAAGTTTAGTGAATGTGATGGTGTGGGAGCATACTTATGAAGGACAGCAAGTGTCAGGTGTGCCTGGAGCATACATACCCAGAGGCACGGAAGGAAATGTGGTAAGCAAGATTATGGTACTGTGTTCGAGGGCTTTCAATATCATGGTGAATATTTCAGCCATTGCTTTAGAAAACCATAGTAACCATTTTATCATATTCATGATTCATCATATTTTTAGATTCCATTTCTTTTCAAGTTCTAGTAAGGCGATTAAAAGAGGTAGAGGATAGAGGATGAGGAGAAGAGGGAATATCTGAAATTATGTCCTTTCTTTCTGCTTAGAAACATGGAACGTCCACCTAATGAATTCTAGGACTGGCCATTTGTAGTACTGATGTTTGTGAAATACCAACCTGATTTTGTGGTATGTATGAACTAATAATGCTCGTAATGCAAAGTCATGTGTATCTCACTCAATCTGCTGTTTTCTTTCAACAAAAATAGTATGAGAGATTTTATTCAGAATTTAATGAATATTAGACACTACATGAAAAGAATTATCTTCTATGTTTTGGGAATCTAAAATGATTCTGCTTTTAGGGCAGTGGAAATGCTTTGTATGATATTATAATGATGGATGCATGTCCTTAACATTTATCCAAATCCATAAAATGTACCACACGAAGAATGAACCCTAGGGTTAACTCTGGCCTCTCAATGATGATGGTGTTATGGTGATTATGTCTAATCAGTTGTGACAGGTCTGCCATTCAGAACATTAGTGTGTGAAACAGTTGTGCATTTGTTTTATGGGCAAATTAACAAGGTAGATTAATATCTCTGAAAGTTGATATTAATCATCATAATGGAAAATTGATACTAATAATCCTAATGAAAGCAATTATTGCAATTGCAGGTGCACAGATCTCCATCTCCCATGCTTTGTACATCCTGAATTATTTAGCCTTCATAGAAACCCTAAAAAGTAGATTACTTTGCTTTTATGTTTACTGGTGAAGAAAATGAAGCACAGAGATATCAAGGGACTTGTTACATATCTCACCATAGTGGGCAGTTGGGTGGGGTACAAATCTAGGCTGTGTGACTTCGGTGTCTAAGCACTATCGCTGTGCTAACTTACCTCCCTGCTCTGCTTTAGAATATCTGCACCTCAGGAAACGTAATATAGAATGTCTTTCTTCAGTTAAAGTTATGATTCATCTGTTAACATAATTCTGAATTTTTCACTCCCAAGCTATTCTTTAGAAATTTGTAATTTGAAATATTGTAATTTGTAATTTGAAATTTTGTAATTTGTAATTTGAAATATTGTAATTTGTAATTTGAAATATTGGCCATACTTGTATGTACAAAAGAGGACACATATATGAGTATACTAATAGAATATTGTAAAAGGACACATAAAAACAGAAGGAGTCATTTCTGGAGAATACAATTATAGATTCAATAATTTTGAGACAAATTGCAATTTTCTTCTCTCATTCTGCTGTGTACTTTGAAGAATTAATGATATTATGAATTATTTGACAATAAAAATATAGTTAAGTGAACACAAATTATTGAAAAACCTTTTAATAAGTATCAATAGCAATGACAATCTCTAGCACTTGTGACAGCAATACTATACTTGAGAAATTGCTCTAAATTGTTATTTGTGTGAGTGAAAATTGGAAGCAACATCAATATCTCGATGGACAAACGGTTAAATAAATGCCACTTAGAAAAATTTTACAATGTCAGTAAGTAATTAAACAATTAAGCCATGGAAAGTATAGTGCATGGGAAAAACTGCTATAATAATTCCAAGTCAAAATCAGAACACAAAATGATATACAATGATATCAATGACAAAGTATAGATGCTACAGACAAGAATTCGAAACAGAAAAATCATAACATAGTATATTGAATAGTGGAATTTTCTTCAAATGATATTTTTAGAAACAAGGCAATTCAGGGTAAAAAGAAACATATGAGTTAAAACCCTATTTAGTTTATAGACATCTTTAGTAATTTTATACCAAATTGAATTCATATGCAGAGATGCTCAATGAGTTCAATTTAAGAGAATAGTAGAGGGTAAACAGCAATTTCCCTCAATTATGACAAATCTCAAAATTCCTCAGACCGTTGTTATCTACTGACCATCAGTGAAGGTGATATTGAGCACAAGAGACATAAGTAAAGACTTTTTAGATTTTTGTAAACCATATTTCAAACAAGATACTGATAGGCTCAGGAATGAAGATGTCAGGGACCCAAAAATGAGAGAACTCAATGAAGATATTTTCTTCAGATGGGCTTCTCCAACAATATGAGTGGTTAATAATATTGGAATACTGTTTTCCAGATTTCAAAGCATATAGATAAAATGCATAATAAATTAACTTGGTATATGTATATGTGAGCATAAATAATTTTCTTTTTAATTCAAGGGAAAATCAAGATAAGGTAGGGCAAGATTTTGATATAATTTTTCAGATGAAGGCCAAATTTCAAGGCAGTTAAGGCACCTGACCAAGGAAAGAACAAGTTTTGCCACTTTCAGTCTTGGTAGGAATCAAAAATTTTAAAGGATATTGACTTTTTATTCTCCAAATGCAAAGGCTTTGATCAAATTGGGTTAGTTTCTGAATCAATGGAGAGATCTGGGAGAGGCTGGGACTTCTGCAGATTTACAAAGATTCATAGGGATTAAAGGAAGTTAGAGGTAACATGGAGCAAAAAGAAGGAATTCAGAGGTCAGCTCAATGATTTCTCTGAAATGTCATTTCTTTTCTTCTTTTTTGCAGATTAAGGTCTTATCAAGTTCACCTTACCTATAGACACTACTATGGCAATGAACAGCAGTGTGAATGAATTCATTCTGTTTGGCTTGACACAGGATCCAAGAAAACAGAAAGCAATATTTGGGGTCTTCTTGATGTTTTACCTTGCCACACTGTTGGGAAACTTTCTCATTGTAGTGACTATTAAAAGAAGCAGGACCCTTGGGAGTCCCATGTACTTCTTCCTATTTTACCTGTCCTTTGCTGATGCCTGCTTTTCTACAACCACAGCTCCCAGGTTGATTGTGGATGCCCTTTCTCAGCAGAAGACCATTTCCTACAATGAGTGCATGACTCAGGTCTTTGCAGTCCACTTCTTTGGATGCATGGAAATCTTCGTGCTGATCCTGATGGCTTTTGATCGCTATGTAGCTATTTGTAAGCCCTTGCGTTACACAACCATCATGAACAGGCATGTCTGCAGTGTGCTGGTGATTCTGGGTTGGGTGGGATCCTGTATCCACTCTTCAGCACAAATTGTCCTGGCTTTGAGATTGCCTTTCTGTGGTCCCAACGTGATTGATCACTATTTCTGTGACTTGCAGCCCTTGCTGAAACTTGCTTGCATGGACACTTATGTAATAAATTTGCTAGTTGTTTCTAACAGTGGAGCCATATGCACGGTGAGTTTCACAATCTTGCTTATCTCCTATGTTATCATCTTGTACTCTCTGAGAAACCACAGTGCAGAAGGAAGGCGAAAAGCCCTTTCGACCTGCACCTCCCATTTTATTGTGGTTGTCCTATTTTTTGGCCCATGTATATTCATATATACACGCCCAGCAACCACATTTCCAGTAGACAAGGTGGTGGCTGTGTTTTATACCATTGGGACACCCTTGCTGAACCCTCTGATCTATACACTGAGAAATACAGAAGTGAAAATTGCCATGAAAAAGTTATGGTGTAGCAAAGTATGACTTCTGTTGATACATGATAATCAGGGATCCTAATGTATATTTCCTTAACAGTTTGTTTTTCCTTCATGGACAGGAGAGATATAATATTATCCTTGGGGAAATAAAAGCAATTAATAGATTTAATCATAGTTTTGTGTATTTAATTGCATTAAAATTAATAAATAGAATAAATATATAGACTCCTTATTCTGAGAGGATTGCATTAGAATAGGATTACATATAGCCCATAACCATTTTGAAGAAATTATCATGGCCCTTAGTTGAATGGTATTGACATCTGTTCACCTTCACATGATAATTTAGCTTCCTGGACCAATTTGCTTTCAGAAAGAAATGTACTGACTAGTGAGAGAATGATGTGTGGGTATATGCATACACCAATTCTTTGGCTAGATTTTATTCTAGTCTATGAATGTTGTCATGGAACTAATCCGTTTGGAACTGGAAATTAGTGTAGGTGACTATCTTGACAACTTGGGATTTGGAGAAGTCATTCTAAGAGAATTCTGCTCCGGAATCTGTGCCCAAGGTTGCCTCACTGGGGAATATACATAGAGGGATCCTCAACCTCTAAGAAAAGCTGGAAATCTCAGTGAAAACCTGGTCTGTCACTGGAAAACCTCTCAAAGTTCTGTAAGTAATGACAGAAGGAGAGTCCCATACTTGGCAGGGATAGGTGGGATCAGTCCATCAGTGCCTCTTGGAGAATCCTTTCCATTCCTCTTCACATGAGAGAAAGAAGAGGCAGTGAGGGAGTTTAGCAGGAGGAATGTGCAGGAGGAAACACATAGAAGGGAGCATATAGGGGAAAAGGAAGGCTAGAGTACAATGTAAGGCAAAGACCAAGATAAAGGGAAAGGAAAGTGGGAACTTTGTCCAAGTTGGAGAGCAGAAGCTTTGCCCTTCTTATATTTTGAAAATCACTTCTGGATGTATGAGTATTTGCAGGGAAAAATTAATTTTCCCAATATCTCTATATTATTGACTTAGTGTAGCTTCCTTGACTGACATGTTTGTTCAGTATCAGAAAAAAGATTTTTTTTTGGTTCCTAATAGCCCTGAAAAATCAAAATTCAGATTATTTGGGAGAACTCATGATTGAAAAGTCAGTTTTAATGCTATTTAATTTTGGTATTTTGTTTTATATGAGAATATTTTAAATTTTGTGTTTTCACTTTGAAGATCACCCATCTGATATGTATGATACACACCTGCCGCCACCACTACCACATCAAAATCTCATAATCAAGCACTATCATGTGATGCTCTTTCAGTACCTGAGTTTATAATTCCAATCAAATTGGCACCAGGAAGTATTACTTTAATTGATATGGGCTAATGAGAAAGGAATACAATGAACTTCATAAGTATGTGAAAAGTTTCTGCCAATGGAAGCACAATGTTATCCTGTGCCACCAAAGATGCCCAGTATTCTTACATAAGAAGTGGTGGTGGACTAAATACTTAAGACCCAATGAGGACATTTATCAGAGAACGAATGAGGACATTAGAGAAATTTTTATTTGTACTCACAGAAGAGATACATTTTCATGAACAAATTGGTATTATTAAACCGTATCTGCCAATGGGGAAGATTTCAAAGAGAATTGGGTGGGGATTGACATGAGGTAGTAGTCATGAGGAAAGGGGACAAGGAATCACTCCAAGCATTGGAAGGGTTGAAAAGAAAGGAGATCTGAAAATCAATCCTTGATTGGTCAGGGGGAAAAAAGACAAAATGAATTCATAAAAGATCCAAGAGAGTTACTAGAAAACTGTTTTGTGATGTCAAGGGTGAGGGGAGCCATTTGCAGTTCCCCTCACCTCTACAAGGGTTGGAGACTTCTTGGTCAGCCAGAAGCTGTCCTAGCACTCACCTGATCTGTCTCCCTTCCCTAAGGGGTCCGAGGAGTATGTTGCCAGTCATCCAAAACTGAAAACGATATTTCCTGTATTTTGTGCAGCTTCTAGTTACTTTCAGCAAAGGGGAAGTCCAGTGACTTCTGCATTATGTTCAGAAATTTAAAATACTACATTTTCTTTGAATCGAGTTTGTTTTTATATTATTAAAAATAATTATGAGCTATGAAAAATGGAAGCGAGTGTACTTTCCTTGCATCCCATTTCCCAATTCCCATTTCTGCTGTAACTAAATTTAAAATGCATTCTTACCTTATGCTGCATCATTTTCCTCTATGTTTTTAGTGTCCCCCATACAAATAAACTTCTGTTGGGAATGTTTTTTGTTAACCTTGTGATACAGGTTCTGACTTTTTTCAAATTGATTGTCATTTATCATAATATGATCTATTTACACGTTAATAGTTTCAGCCTCATCCTGTATTATCAAATATATATAGCTGAATTTGTTGCATGATACTCTATCGTCTTAACATATTTGTTTATTCTGTGGGCATACTCGATTTGAAAAATTACTATAGCTTCATGATATATTGCTCTTGGTTCCTCTCCACAACCCCCAGAAATTTTTCAGTTGTCTCTTCTATATATTCAACCATAGAGTTTAGAATCATTTTCTCCGTTTCCATGCAAATCACCTCCAGGAAGTTTTTTTTAGAAATTCACCCAGTGTTTCAATTAATTGGGAAAAATTAACAACTTTATTTTTTTAAGATTTTTATTTATTTATTCATGAGAGACACACACAGAGAGAGAGGCACAGACACAGGCAGAGGGAGAAGCAGGCTCCATGCAGGGAGCCTGATGCAGGACTCCATCCAGGGACTCCAGGATATTGCTCTGGGCAGGCACTAAACCACCAAGGGATCCCAAAATTAACAACTTTAAAAGGGGAACTCCTTCCATCCCAAATTGTATAACTCACCTAATCCAGTTGTTGCATGTGTTTTGTGAAGAAGTTTAGTGTTCTTCAGGAAGACTATTCACCATTCTGTTATCTCATGATTCATTGTTATTGTGGCCGAGATTTATTTCATTTAAATTGTTGATTATACTTACATTTGGAAATATTATTATTATGCTAATTTTTGACTTAACTCTTTTAATAAATAGTATAATCTGCAAGTTGTTTGTATTGGTTTGGTTTACTAGATGGACACACCAGCCAATAATGACTTGTGTTGTTTCATGTTTGCCTCTGACTGCTTCATCTCCTTTTCCTCTTATTTTGTTGTTTGACACAGAATTTCCAAAATGACAAGCTGCTAGGCTAAATTTACCTGAAAACTTTAAATTTGTTTAATCCAAAATTTTTTGTTTAGTTTAAGATTTTATAAATATAATTGGTCATCAGTATATTAAAATCATTAAAATGTATAAAAATATGATTGCCTGATTTCTCTTGAAAAGCATAGTATGGGACAAATTTAGATATACGCTCCTCATTAGGCAGCAACACACCAGAGCTTAGTCTTGACAGACTCTTATTGGGGACAGGATTTGCTCCCTTTCAATGGGGGAAAAGGTCTTCTTCAATTCCTTCTTAAATGTCTTTGCACAGTTTGGCTTCATTAATTACTTCCTGATCTCTGGGAGTATATGGAGTTGAGGACCTGGCATTAAAAGTCAGTGGATTACATAATAATGGCAGCTATAAAAGGTGACCTTATCTAATTCCTGAATTTAATGGATTTACCCCAAAGATACAAATGCAATGAAACGCTGGGACACCTGCACCCCGATGTTTATAGCAGCAATGGCCACGATAGCCAAACTGTGGAAGGAGCCTCGGTGTCCAACGAAAGATGAATGGATAAAGAAGATGTGGTTTATGTATACAATGGAATATTACTCAGCTATTAGAAATGACAAATACCCACCATTTGCTTCAACGTGGATGGAACTGGAGGGTATTATGCTGAGTGAAGTAAGTCAGTCGGAGAAGGACAAACATTATATGGTCTCATTCATTTGGGGAATATAAATAATAGTGAAAGGGAATATAAGGGAAGGGAGAAGAAATGAGTGGGAAATATCAGAAAGGGAGACAGAACGTAAAGACTGCTAACTCTGGGAAACGAACTAGGGGTGGTAGAAGGGGAGGAGGGCGGGGGGTGGGAGTGAATGGGTGACCGGCACTGGGTGTTATTCTGTATGTTAGTAAATTGAACACCAATAAAAAATAAATTAAAAAAAAAAAAGGAATTCTCTTAGAATTAAAGGTAACATTTCCTTTAGGCTTCTGGAACATATTCTTTGATCCAGGTAAAGAAACTCATTTTACTTTTAGTTTGCTGTGGTTTAATTATAATTCAGACTAAATGTTAGCAAATCACATGTTGGGATCTCAGAAATAGTTCTTTTTGTTTTAATAATATAATTTGATTATCAGGAAATCATGGCAACAGAAATCAGCAAACCAAGGATTGTGCTGGAAAACAGAACATGTAAAGGATTTCTAGGCTCTGTCTGCTAAAATGTATTTAATGAGAAATGGAGGCATGCTGTTACCTGAGAATTAATTATAGGATGGCACAGTCACACAAAGCTCTCAATAATAGAATAGGAAACATAACCTAATCTAGTATCACACTACTTCTTTGATTGACCTTTGCAAATTTCTAAAACTTTACATATTACGCAGATATAAAGATATGGACCTCATTCTGAGGTCTTCCTGGTGTATATAGTATGGGATTAGACTAAAATAAAGATCATCCTAAGGGTTTATGAAAGACTATACTGTTACGGATTTTTTTTTTCTGTATTGGTACATAGAAAAAAAAGGTAAAATATAAAAGGAGTACTTTGCCATGAAATATTTTCGAATGCTTTTGTAAGTTTCCTTCCACAATCAAAGCTTAAAGAACAAATAGAAGCTAGCAGCAAAAGTTCTCACACCTCTTTCCATAACTCCTCTCTCTGCAGCATGAAAGCGAAATTCGAGGTAGCTGAAAACCATTGAATCTGGGTCATTTTTAAGATACAATGACAACATTCATGCTTTTTGTGGCTTCAGGGAGGGTTAGTGGTCTTGGCACTACATAACCTGACCTTGTGTGTATTTCTGATCTTGCTTCTTGTCTCTCTCTACTATTACATTCCTGGTCTTTCACAGCTCCTTGAATATACCACAGGAGTGCTGCATTAGAGTCTCCCTTTCTAGAATATTCACCCCACTAATATTCACATGGAGGTTTCCTCCTGGTCATTTTTGTTATTTATTGGTGCTCATCATCTTCAAAGATATGGATCAATATATTTCAGCAGTTTCCCTCAGAAAAGCTCAACGGAGTGCAAACACAGCTGAAATGTTGCCTGATAATAGAACCTTTCTCCTCCTACCCAATAAGAAGTACCATCCATAAAATAACCAGAGCCCTCTATTTCCAATGATTATGTCTAATGATCACTGTTTGTCTTTTTACTTCATTTAAATTTACTTAGCCCTGATATAGTACATCATTATTTTCAGATGAGGAATTTAGAATTCATCAGTTGCTATAATACCCAGTACTTATCACCTCATGTGCACTCCTTAAAGTCAGTAGTCCAGTTACCTCATTCCCCCACCAACCTCCTCTCCAGGAACCCTGTTTCTTTCACATAGTTAAGAGTCTCTCATAGTTTGTCATCTTTAATCTATTCCTATATAAATTTCCCTTCCCTTTTCCATGATCCTCTGTTTTGTTTCTTAAATTCCACATATGAGTGAAACCATATGCTAATTCTTTTCTCTAACTGAATTATTTTCTTGAACATTAACTACACCCTCCGATTCCATCCATGTCAAGGTAAATGAAAAGGTTTCAATCTTCTGAAGGCTGAGTAATAGTCCATTGTATTATCCACCACATCTTTATCCATTTATCTGTGGATGGACATCTGGCTCTTTCCACAATTTGTCTATTGTGCACATTCGGGCGATTGGGGTGCAGGTGCTCCTTTGGTTCACTACATTTGTATCTTTGGGATAAATATCTAGTAGTGCAATATCTGGGTCGTAGGGTAGCTCTATTTTCAACTTCTTGGGGAACCTCCATACTGTTTTCCGGAGTGGCTGCATCAGCTAGCATACTCACTAGTAGAGCATGTGAGAGGGTTCTCCTGTCTCTGCATCTTCACCAACATTTGTTGTTTCCTGACTTGTTAATTTTAACCATTCTGACGGGTGTGAGATGGTTTCTTATTATGGTTTTGAGTTGTATTTCCCTGATGCCAAGAGATGTGGAGCATTTTTTCATGTGCCTGTTGGTCATTTGTATGTCTTTGGGGAAATGTCTGTTCATGTCTTCTGCCCATTTCTTGACACGATTGTTTTTGGGATGTTGAGTTTAATAGGTTCTTCAGAGATCTTGAACTAGCCTGATACATCATTTGCAAATGCCTTCCCCATTCTGTAGGTTGTCTTTTCATTTTGTTGACTATTTCCTTTGCTGTTTAAAAGTTCTTTATCTTGATGAAGTCCCAATAGTTCATTTTTGCTTTTCTTTCCCTTTCCTCTAGAGCTGTGTCTAGCAAGGAGTTGCTATGGCCGAGGCGAAAGTTTTCTGCCTATGTTCTCCTGTAGGACTTTGATGGATTCTTGTCTCACAGGTCTATCAACAACTTTTGGGTTATTTTAGTATTCTTGTAAGAAAATGGTCCATTTCCATTCTTCTGTATTTGGCTGTCCAATTTTCCCACACCATTTGTTGAAGAGACTATTTTCCATTGGATATTCTTTCCTGCTTTGTTGAGGATTAGTTGACCTTAGAGATGGGGGTTCATTTTTGGATCCTCTATTCTATTGATCAATGTGTTTGTTTTTGTGCCAGTATCATATTCTCTTGATGCTTACAGCTTTGTAATATAGCTTGAAGTCCAGAATTGTGATGCCACCAGCTTTGGGGTTTTCTTTTTCAACTTCCTCTAGCTACTTGGGGTCTTTTCTGGTTCCATACAAATTTAGGATTATTCGTCCAGCTCAGTGAAAACTCTGATTATATTTTGATAGAGATTGCATTGAATGTGTAGATTGCTCTGGGTAGCATAGACATTTTCGCAATATTTGTTCTTCCAATCATGAGCACAGACTTTTTTCCAATAAATTCTGTCATCTTTAATTTCTATAAAATATTCTATAGTTTTAAAGTCAGATCCTTTACCACTTTGGTTAGGTTTGCTCATAGGTATTTTTGATTTTTGGTGCAATTGTCAATGGGATTAATTCCGTAATATCACTTTCTTCAGTCTCATTGTTAGTGTATAGAAATGTAACTTAATTCTGTGCATTGATTTTATATCTTGCCACGTTGCTGAACACTTGCCACGTTGCTACTGATCTAGCAATTTTTGAGTGGGATCTTTTGGTATATACAGTATATACATATACAGTATCCTATCACCTGTGAAGAGTGAGAGTTTATGACTTCATTGCTGATTTGGATGCCTTTTATTTCTTTTTTGTTGCCTGCTTGCTGAGGTTAAAATGTCTTGCACTGTTTTGAACAACAGTGGTGACTTGGGCATCCCTGCTGTGTTCTTGACCATTGAGAATGATATTCTCTGTGGGTTTTTTTTTTTGTGTATGGATTTTATGATATTGAGATAAGTTCCCTGTATCCCTACACTGTGGAGAGTTTTAATCAGGAAAGGATGCTGTATTTTGTCAGATGCTTTTCCTTCATCAATTGAGAGGATCATATGTTTGTCATTCTTTCTTTTATTAATGCAGTGTATCACATTGATTAATTTGCAGATGTTGAACCATCCTTGAAAACCAGGAAATGAATCCCACTTGGTCATGGTGATTAATTCTTTTTTTTTTCAAATATTTTTTTTATTTATTTATGAGAGAGAGAGGGGGGAGAGAGAGAGAGAGAGAGAGAGAGAGGCAGACACACAGGTAGAGGGAAAAGTAGGATCCATGTAGGGAGCCCGATGTGGGACTCGATCCTGGGACTCCAGGATCAGCCCTGAGCTGAAGGCAGACGCTTAATCTCTGAGCCACCCAGACCTCCCGATTAATTCTTTTAATTACCTTTTTAGACCCTATTGGCTCTATTTTGATGAAAATTTTTGCATCCATGTTTTTCAGAGATATTGTTTTTTTACCTTTCCTTTTGGTGGAGTCTTTGTCTGGTTTTGTGATCAAGGTAATGGTGGCCTCATACAATGAGTTTGGATGAGTTCCTTCCATTTCTAATTTTTGATATAGCTTCAAAAGAATAAGTATAAATTCTTCTTTAAATTTCTGGTAGAATTTCCCCTATGAAGTCACCTGGTCTTGAACTCTAGTTTGTTAGGTGTTTTTGATTATTTCTTCAATTCCTTTGCCGGTTATGTTTCCGTTCAGGCTTTCTCTTTCTTTTGGTTTCAGTTTTGGTAGGTCATATGTTTCTAGGAGTTCTTCAATTTTTCTAGATTGCCTAATTGGTTGGCATATAATTGCACATAATATTCTTTTTGAATTGCTTGTATTTATTTGGTGTTGTTTGTGATATCACCTCTTTCATTTATGATTTTTTAAAAATTCAGATCCTTTCTTTTTTCTTTTTGATATGTCAGTCTAGTGGTTTATTGATCTTATTAATTTTCAAAGCTCAGCTACTAGTTTTATTGATCTGTTCCTTTGAGATCCTTTGAGATCTCCGTTCTACTGTTCCTTTGATTGTATTTCATCGATTTCTACTCGAATTGTTCTTAAATCTGTTCTCCTGCTGAATTTATACTCTATTTGCTGTTCTTTCTCCAGCTTCTTCTGGTATAAGGTTAGATTATGTATTTGCAACTTTTCCATTTTGAGAAAAGCTTGTATTGCTATGTGTTTCCCTCTTAAGACTGCCTTTGCTGCATCTCAAAGGTTCTGAACTGTTGTGTTTTCATTTTCATTTGCTACCATGAAGATTTAAATTCTTTAAATTCCTGGTTGGCCCACTCATTCTTTAGTAAACTATGTGCTCTTTAACCCTGATGAATATCGTTCCTTCTAAATTTCCTCTTGTTATTGAGTTCAAAATTCAAATCATTATGGTCAGAAGTAGTTCAGGGAATAATCTTTGGGTACCAGTTGAGACCTGGCTTTTGGCTGAGTATGTGATCTATTCTGGAAAATGTTCCATGTGAACTCAGAAAGAATATGTAGTTTCTTGCTTTAGAATGGCATGCTCTGAACAGGTCTGTGAAGTCCATCTGATCCAGTGATTCAATCAAAGCTCTTGTTTCCTTGGTGATCTTCTGCTTAGATGTTCTATAATTGTTGTGAGTGTGGAGTTAGAGATCTCTACTATTGTTGTATTTTTATCAATGTGTTTCTTTAATTTTGTTATTAATTGTTTCATATATTTGGGCGCTCCCATATTAGAGGTGAAATATTCATAATTGTTAGTTCTTCTTGTTGGATAGACCTCTAAATTATGATATAATGTCTTTCCTCATCTCTTATTACAGTCTTTGGTTTAAAATCTAATGTGTCTGATATACAGATTTCTACTCCAATTTTAACTTTTTTTGATATCCGTTAGCATGATAGATGGTTCTCTTCCTCCTCACTTTTGATCTGGAGGTGTTGTTGGCTCTACAATGAGTCTCCTGTAGGTGACATATAAATTGGTCTTGCTTTTTAATACAATCTGATTCCTGTGACTTTTGATCAGAGCATTTAGCTCATTTACATTCTGAGTGACTATTGAATGATATGAATTTAGTGCCATTGTAGTACCTGTAAAGTGACATTTCTGTATATTGTCTCTGTTCATGTCTGGTTTATGTTACTTTTGGGCTCTATTTTCACTCTTGCCGGGTTGGTTTAGTGATCACAAATCCTTTTAGTTTTTCTTTGTTCTGGAGCTCTTTATTTCTCCATCAATTCTGAATGACAGCCTTGCTGGATATAGTATCCCTGGATACATACTGTCTTCATTTAGCACCTTGAATATATCATGCCAGTCCTTTCTAGCCTGATGGGTCTCTGTGTATAGGACTGCTGCCAGGCTTGTGTTTTTACCCTCATAGGTTTAGGACCTCTTGTCCCGAGCTGCTTTCAGGATTTTCTCTTTGTCTCAGAATTTTGCAAGCTTCATTGTTATATGTTGAGGTGTTGGCCTACTTTCATTGATTTTGAGGGAGATTCTCTGTTCTGTCTGGACTTGAATGCCTGTTTCCTTCCCAAACTTAGTGAAGTTTCCAGTTATAATATGCCCATATATACCCTATTTCCTGCTTTCTCATGCATTTCCTCTTCTATTGGATTCCAATTATGCTTGTATTCTTTCACCTTATGGTATCCCTTTACTCTCAAATTCTCCCCTTGTGATCTAGCAGTTGTTTATCTCTTTCCCCCCCTCAGTTTTGGTATTCTTCATCATTAACTGTTTTTCTCTTCTGTCTCATTTATCCTAGCAATTACAGACCCCACATTTTATTGCATCTCAGTAATCGCCATTTTGGTTTTTTTTTTTTTTTTTTTTTAATTGGTGTTCAATTTACTAACATACAGAATAACCCCCAGTGCCCGTCACCCATTCACTCCCACCCCCCGCCCTCCTCCCCTTCTACCACCCCTAGTTCGTTTCCCAGAGTTAGCAGTCTTTACGTTCTGTCTCCCTTTCTGATATTTCCCACACATTTCTTCTCCCTTCCCTTATTTTCCCTTTCACTATTATTTATATTCCCCAAATGAATGAGAACATATAATGTTTGTCCTTCTCCGACTGACTTACTTCACTCAGCATAATACCCTCCAGTTCCATCCACGTTGAAGCAAATGGTGGGTATTTGTCATTTCTAATAGCTGAGTAATATTCCATTGTATACATAAACCACATCTTCTTTATCCATTCATCTTTCGTTGGACACCGAGGCTCCTTCCACAGTTTGGCTATCGTGGCCATTGCTGCTAGAAACATCGGGGTGCAGGTGTCCCGGCGTTTCATTGCATTTGTATCTTTGGGGTAAATCCCCAACAGTGCAATTGCTGGGTCGTAGGGCAGGTATATTTTTAACTGTTTGAGGAACCTCCACACAGTTTTCCAGAGTGGCTGCACCAGTTCACATTCCCACCAACAGTGTAAGAGGGTTCCCTTTTCTCCGCATCCTCTCCAACATTTGTTGTTTCCTGCCTTGTTAATTTTCCCCATTCTCACTGGTGTGAGGTGGTATCTCATTGTGGTTTTGATTTGTATTTCCCTGATGGCAAGTGATGCAGAGCATTTTCTCATATGCATGTTGGCCATGTCTATGTCTTCCTCTGTGAGATTTCTGTTCATGTCTTTTGCCCATTTCATGATTGGATTGTTTGTTTCTTTGGTGTTGAGTTTAATAAGTTCTTTATAGATCTTGGAAACTAGCCCTTTGTCTGATATGTCATTTGCAAATATCTTCTCCCATTCTGTAGGTTGTCTTTGAGTTTTGTTGACTGTATCCTTTGCTGTGCAAAAGCTTCTTATCTTGATGAAGTCCCAATAGTTCATTTTTGCTTTTGTTTCTTTTGCCTTCGTGGATGTATCTTGCAAGAAGTTACTATGGCCGAGTTCAAAAAGGGTGTTGCCTGTGTTCTTCTCTAGGATTTTGATGGAATCTTGTCTCACATTTAGATCTTTCATCCATTTTGAGTTTATCTTTGTGTATGGTGAAAGAGAGTGGTCTAGTTTCATTCTTCTGCATGTGGGTTACCCAGGGCAATATACACGTTTAATGCAATCCCTATCAAAATACCATGGACTTTCTTCAGAGAGTTAGAACAAATTATTTTAAGATTTGTGTGGAATCAGAAAAGACCCCGAATAGCCAGGGGAATTTTAAAAAAGAAAACCATATCTGGGGGCATCACAATGCCAGATTTCAGGTTGTACTACAAAGCTGTGGTCATCAAGACAGTGTGGTACTGGCACAAAAACAGACACATAGATCAGTGGAACAGAATAGAGAATCCAGAAGTGGACCCTGAACTTTATGGGCAACTAATATTCGATAAAGGAGGAAAGACTATCCATTGGAAGAAAGACAGTCTCTTCAATAAATGGTGCTGGGAAAATTGGACAGCCATTTTGGTTTTGACTTGGACTTTAGTTATCCTATTATGCCAGAAAGGGATTCTCTAGTGTCTCCTGTGCTTTTTCCAAGCCTAGCAAGTATCTTTATAGTTATTGTTTTGATCTAGTTCCAACATCTTGCTTCTTTTTTTAAAAATTTATTTTTTATTGGTGTTCAAATTGCCAACATGGAGAATAACATAGTGCTCATCCCATCAAGTGCCCACCTCAGTGCCTGCAATCCAGTCAACCCCACCACGCACCCACCTCCCCTTCCACCACCCCTAGCTCGTTTCCCAGAGTTAGGAGTCTTTCATGTTCTGTCTCCCTTTCTGATATTTCCCACTCATTTTTCTGCTTTCCTCTTTATTCTCTTTCACTATTTTTTTAATAATAAATTTATTTTTTATTGGTGTTCAATTTGCCAACATACAGAATAACACCCAGTGCTCATCCCATCAAGTGCCCCCCCAGTGCCTGCCTTTCACTATTTTTTATATTCCCCAAATGAATGAGACCATAAAATGTTTGTCCTTCTCTGATTGACTTATTTCACTCAGCATAATACCCTCCAGTTCCATCCACGTCGAAGCAAATGGTGGGTATTTGTCATTTCTAATGGCTGGGTAATGTTCCATTGTATACATAAACCACATCTTCTTTACCCATTCATCTTTCGAGGGACACCGAGGCTCCTTCCACAGTTTGGCTATTGTGGACTTTGCTGCTAGAAACATCGGGGTGCTGGTGTCCCAGCGTTTCATTGCATCTGTATCTTTGTGGAAAATACCCAGCAGTGCTATTGCGGGGACTAGGGCAGATCTGTTTTTAATTCTTTGAGGAACTTCCATACAGTTTTCCAGAGTGGCTGCACCAGTTCACATTCCTACCAAGAGGGCAAGAGGGTTCCCCTTTCTCCACATCCTCTCCAACATTTGTTGTTTCCTGCCTTGTTAATTTTCCCCATTCTCACTGGTGTGAGGTGGTATCTCATTGTGGTTTTGATTTGTATTTCCCTGATGGCAAGTGATGCAGAGCATTTTCTCATGTGCTTGTTGGCCATGTCTATGTCTTCCTCTGTGAGATTTCTGTTCATGTCTTTTGCCCATTTCATGATTTGATTGTTTGTTTCTTTGGTGTTGAGTTTAATAAGTTCTTTATAGATCTTGGATACTAGTCCTTTATCTGATATGTCATTTGCAAATATCTTCTCCCATTCTACAGGTTGTCTTTTAATTTTATTTACTGTTTCATTTGCCGTGCAAAATTTTCTTATCTTGATGAAGTCCCAATAATTCATTTTTCCTTTGTTTCTCTTGCCTTCATGGATGTATCTTGCAAGAAGTTACTGTAGCCGAGTTCAAAAAGCGTGTTGCCAGTGTTCTCCTTTAGGAATTTGCTGTAATCTTGTCTCACAGTTAGATCTTTCATCCATTTTGAGTTTATCTTTGTGTATGGTGTAAGAGAATAGTCTATCTTCATTCTTCTGCATATGAATGTGCAGTAGTCCCAGCACAATTTATTGAAGAGACTGTCTTTTTTTTTTTTTTCCAGTGGATAGTCTTTCCTGCTTTGTTGAATATTAGTTGACCATAAAGTTGAGGGTCCACTTCTGGATTCTCTGTTCTGTTGCATTGATCTATGTGTCTGTATTTTTGCCAATACCACACTGTCTTGATGACCACAGCTTTGTAGTACAGCCTGAAATCTGGCATTGTTATGCCCCCTGATCCGGTTTTCTTTTTTTAAAATTCCCCTGGCTATTCGGGGTCTTTTCTGATTCCACACAAATCTTAAAATAGTTTGTTCTAACTCTCTGAAGAAAGTCCATGGTATTTTGATAGGGATTGCATTAAACGTGTAAATTGCCCTGGATAACATTGACATTTTCACAGTATTAATTCTTCCAATCCACGAGCATGGGATATTTCTCCATCTCTTTGTGTCTTCCTCAATTTCTTTCAGAAGTGTTCTATAGTTTTTAGGGTATAGATCCTTTACCTCTTTGGTTAGGTTTATTCTTAGGTATCTTATGCATTTGGGTGCAATTGTAAATGGGACTGACTCCTTAATTTCTCTTTCTTCAGTCTCATTGTTAGTGTATAGTAATGTCACTGACTTTTGGGCATTGATTTTGTATCCTGCCACACTGCCAAATTGCTGTATGAGTTCTAGCAATATTTGGGTGGAATCTTTTGGGTTTTCTGTGTACAGTGTCATGTCATCAGCGAAGAGGGAGAGTTTGACTTCTTCTTTGCCAATTTGAATGCCTTTTTTTTCTTTTTGTTGTCTGAGTGCTGAGGCTAGGACTTCTAGTACTATGTTGAATACTAGTGGTGAGCGTGGACATCCCTGTCTTGTTCCTGATCTTTGCGGAAAGGCTCCCAGTGTTTCCCCATTGAGAATGATATTTGCTGTGGGCTTTTCATAGATGGATTTTAAGATGCTGAGGAATGTTCCCTCTATCCCTACACTCCGAAGAGTTTTGATCAGGAATGGATGCTGTATTTTGTCAAATGCTTTCTCTGCGTATATTGAGATGATCATATGGTTCTTTTTTTCTCTCGTTGATATGATCTATCACATTGATTGCTCTATGAGTTGCTTCCCGGGGATAAATCCCACTTGGTCATAGAGAATAATCTTCTTAATGTATTATTGCATCCTATTGGCTGGTATCTTGTTGAGAATTTTTGCATACATGTTCATCAGGGATATTCGTCTATAATTTTCCTCTTTGGTGGGGTCTTTGTCTGGTTTTGGAATTAAGATGATGCTGGCCTCATAGAATGAGTCTGGAAGTATTCCATCTCTTTCTATCTTTCTGAACAGCCTTAGTAGAATAGGTATGGTTTCTTCTTTAAACGTTTGATAGAATTCCCCTGGGAAGCCATCTGGCCCTGGACTCTTGTGTCTTGGGAGGTTTTTGATGACTGCTTCATATCCTCCCTAGTTATTGGCCTGGTCAGGTTTTCTATTTGTCTCTCTTCCAGTGTTGGTAGTTTGTGGTTTTCCAGAAATGCGTCCATTTCTTCTGGACTCCCTAATTTATTGGCATAAAGCTGCTCACAATAAGTTTTTAAGATCATTTGTATTTCCTTGGTATTGGTTGTGATATCTCCTTTCTCATTCATGATTTCATTAATTTTAGTCTTCTCTTTTCTTTTTAATAGGGCTGCCTAATAGTTGGTCTATCTTATTAATTATTTCAAAGAACCAACTCCTGGTTTTGTTGATCTGTTCCACAGTTCGTCTGGTCTGTATTTCATTCAGTTCTGCTCAAATTTTTATTAACTCTCTCCTACTGCTGGGTGTCGGATCTATTTGCTGTTTATTGTCCTGCTCCTTTAGGTGCAAGGTTAGCTTTTGTATTTGACTTCTTTCCAGTTTTTATTTTTTATTTTTTATTTTTTTTTAAATTTTTATTGGTGTTCAATTTACTAACATACAGAATAACCCCCAGTGCCCGTCACCCATTCACTCCCACCCCCCGCCCTCCTCCCCTTCTACCACCCCTAGTTCGTTTCCCAGAGTTAGCAGTCTTTACGTTCTGTCTCCCTTTCTGATATTTCCCACACATTTCTTCTCCCTTCTCTTATATTTCCTTTCACTTTTATTTATATTCCCCAAATGAATGAGAACATATAATGTTTGTCCATCTCCGACTGACTTACTTCACTCAGCATAATACCCTCCAGTTCCATCCACGTTGAAGCAAATGGTGGGTATTTGTCATTTCTAATAGCTGAGTAATATTCCATTGTATACATAAACCACATCTTCTTTATCCATTCATCTTTCATTGGACTCCGAGGCTCCTTTCCAGTTTTTAGATGGATGCTTGTATTGCGATGTATTTCCCCCTTAGGACTGCTTTTGCTGTATCCCAAAGATTTTGAATAGTTGTATCTTCATACTCATTAGTTGCCATGAATCTTTTTAATTCTTTCTTAACTTCCTGGTTGACCCTTTCATCTTTTAGCAAGATGGTCCTTAACCTCCATGTGTTTGAAGTCCATCCAAACTTCTTAATGTGGTTTAGTTCTAATTTCAAGGCATTATGGTCTGAGAATATGCAGGGGACGATCCCAATCTTTTGGTATCAGTTCAGACCTGGTTTGTGACCTAGTATGTGGTCTATTCTGGAGGAAGTTACATGTGTACTTGAGAAGAATGTGTATTCAGTTGAGTTTGGATGTAAAGTTCTGTATATATCTATGAAATCCATCTGGTCCAGTGTATCATTTAAAGCTCTTGTGTCTTTGGAGATGTTGTTCTTAGAAGAACTGTCGATTGTAGAAAGCGCAACATTCAAGTCACCAAGTATAAATGTATTACTATCTAAGTATGTCTTAACTTTGGTTATTAATTGATTGATATACTTGGCAGCTCCCACATTCAGGGCATAAATATTGATGATTGTTAGGTCTTCTTGTTGGATAGATCATTTAAGTATGATATAGTGTCCCTCTTCAACTCTTACTACAGTCTTTGGGATAAACTTAATTTATCTGATATAAGGATGGTTACCCTGCTTTCTTTTGAGGACCATTTGAATGGTAAATGGTTCTCCAACCTTTGATTTTCAGGCTAGAGGTGTCCCTAGGTCTAAAATAAGTCTCTTGTAGACAGCAAATAGATGGGTCTTGCTTTGTTAGCCAGTCTGAAACCCTGCGCCTTTTGATGGGATCACGTTCAGAGTTACTATTGAAAGATATGCATTTAGTGTCATCACGATACCTATTCAGTCCCTGTTTTTGTGGGTTGTTCCCTTGGACTTCCTCTGTCTATTATAGAATCCCCCTCAGAATTTCTTGCAGAGCTGGCTTGGTGGTCACATATACTTTCAGTTTCTGCCTATCTTGGAAGCTCTTTATCTCTCCTTCTATTCTGAATGAGAGCCTTGCTGGATAAAGTATTCGTGGCTGCAGGTTTTTCTCATTTAGGACCCTGAATATACCCTGCCAGCCCTTTCTGGCCTGCCAGGTCTCTGTTGAGAGGTCTTCTGTTAATCTAAAATGTCTCCCCATAAAAGTTAGAGATTTCTTGTCTCTTGCTGCTTTAAGAATCTTCTCTTTATCTTTGGAATTTGCAAATTTCACTATTAAATGTTTGAGGTGCTGAGCTGTTTTTATTGATTTTCTGGGGGGGATCTCTCTATTTCCTGGATCTGAGAGCCTGTTTCCCTTCCCAGGTTAGGAAAGTTCTCAGCTATGATTTGTTCAAATACATATTCTGCACCTCTGTCCCTTTCGGCATCCTCGGGAACCCCTATTAAACGTAGATTTTTCTTCTTCATGCTGTGTCTTATTTCCCTTCATCTATCCTCATGATCTTTTGTTTTTCTATTTTTTCCTCAGTTTCCCTCCTTGCCACCATTTTGTCTTCAATGTTACTCACTCATTCTACCTCGTTAACCCTTGTCATTAGGACCTCCAGTTTGGATTGCATCTCATTTAATTGATTTTTAATTTCTGCCTGATTAGATCTAAATTCTGCAGTCATGAAGTCTCTTGAATCCTTTATGCTTTTATCTAGAGCCACCAGTAGCTGTATAATAGTGCTTCTGAATTGGCTTTCTGACATTGAATTGTAATCCAAATTTTGTAACTCTGTGGGAGAGAGGTCTGTTTCTGATTCTTTCTTTTGAGGTGAGTTTTTCCTTCTAGTCATTTTGCTAGTGCAGAGTGGCCAAAAACAAGTTGTACTGGAAAAAGGAGAAAAAGAGAAGAGACAAAAGAAAAAAAAGGAGGAAGAAAAAAAAAAGAAAAAAGGGGGGAACAAAAGGAAACCAAAAACAACTGGAAGTATCCTCTGTTTCTATGTACTGTAAATCCCTCAATTTCCCCTGGAACTTTCCAGTGCTGCTTGATCAATAACTTGCTTTTCCTCTGTCTGTCCAGCTGGTCTTCAGGGGAAGGGGCCTGCTGTTCTGATTCTCAGGTGTGAGCACCTGGGGGAGCTACTCAGCCTCCTGCCTGGTGTAGGGCTCCATGGGAGTTGTTTATCCTGCTTAGCCTGTGAGTTGCTGTGAGGCTCAGTGGGGGTTGTTTATCCTGTGAAGCCCCTGGAGGAGGAACAACAACGGTGGCGGCACCAGCTCTCCAGCCCTGGAGTCAGCTCCCACAGGAATTACTGCAGCTCTCAGTCTGCAGGGCCTGGATGCTCCGGGGCTGGGGCCGCTGATCAGCACAGCTCGGGTCGGCAGGAGTGTCCTTGCTGTCCTGTGCCCTCCTGGCTTCTGCCTGTCCCAGGGGGAGCGCCAGATCTTGGGCTGTGTCCCCCAGCGCCCTGGCCTCGAGGCCGGCGCAGCCCCCTCCATGCAGCCCCGGGAGCTCCAGCCCCTGGAGTTGCTCCCGGACTTGCCGGGCGCAGGTTGCAGCCCTTTAGGGAGCTCCGCCGCGGGGTGTGGCGCCCTCTCCCCGTGTCGCAGGTACTCTGTTAGTGCCCCTGGGAGCCTGAGGGCATCCCCGCCCCCCTGGGATTCTGCTCCAACTCCCTGCGAGCGCCTTTCCATCCAGGAAGGTTGGTGAAGCTCCTGCTTCTCCAGGCCTGGGCTTTCCTGTCCTGGGTGTTCTCGCCGTGGCCTTAGCCCTGCTCCTCGGGGGCTCTCCCCCTTTGATGCTTTCTTATTTCTTTATTTTTTTTCCGTCTTCCGACCTTGATAGAAGCGTGAACTCTTCTCACTGTAGCATTCCAGCTGTTCTCTCTTTAAATCTCAGGCCGAATTCGTAGGTTTTCAGGATGATTTCAAAGTTATCTAGGTAATTTGGTGGAGACAGGTGACTTGGGGACCCTACACTTCCACCATCTTGCCCCCTCCTCTGGCAAACTTCTTTTTCGATCACTGTAGTATGAAACTATAAGTACTTACAAGAAAAAATCTAGAAAGAACACAAATACATGGAGGAGGAATAGCCCACTCCTAAAACATGAAGTTAGTTGTATATAAAGAATATAACTCACTACCTCAAAGATTAAAATCTGACTTAGAAATGGACAGAGACCTGAATAGACATATTTCCAAGAAGACATAAAAATAACAAGTCAACACATCAAAATATGTTCAACATCATTCACCATCAGGGAAATGGAAATCAAAACCACAATGAGATGTCACCTCATACCTGTCAGATTGGCTACAATTAAAAAAAAAAGAAATAAGGTATGTTGCAAAGACTTGATATAAAATGAACCCTTATACACTGCTGGTGAGAATGTAAACTGGTGCAGTCACTGTGGAAGCATGATGGAGTTTCCTCAAAAATGAAAAATAGATATGATATGATCAGTAATTCCACTATAGGATGCTTACCAAAATAATTTTTGCAATGACTTGGATGGAATTTGGGAGTCTAATACTAAGTGAATAACTCAGACAGAGAAAGACAAATATCATATGAATTCATTCAGGTGTATATTTAAGAAAGAAAACAAATGAAAAAGAAAAAAGGAGACCAAAAAAACTCATAATCTTAAATATTGAGAATAAACAGGTGGTTGCCAAAGGGGAGGTGGTCAGATGGGTGAATAGGGTGAAGGGGATTGAGAATACACCTGTTATGGTGAGCACTAAGCAATGTGTAAAATTGTTCAAACAAAAAATGTGCATTTTATTGTATGTAATCTATAACTTAAGTTGCTTTTGAAACAAAAAAATATTTTATTTTCATTTCCACTTCCTCTTCGGCTTCAGTTACTGAGTTAATAACTTCCACATATTATAGAAATTATAGAAATTTTAATTACTTGGTTTCACTGTATTAAATCATATCCATATCATTAATATTGATAGTATTTATTATATATACGGTAACATTTTCTAGAATAGAAAATTGGGAGAAGTAAAGAAACTTGATTAAATTCACAGAGACATGGATCATGAAGCTAGAATTCAGTCATATCACATGTGTTGGAATGTGCACCTGTGCTCAGAGCTTTCTGTGCTGTTAGAAAAGATGCAGAGTAAAAATCTGTAAAAGATTTTTAAGTAAAAAAGTAAAGCCTTTGGGAATTTTTATCCTATACTTCAGTGTGACTTGAAGGAATACTTTCTCCTTAGGGCACCAGTGGAGCAGTTGGTAACAGAAATGAGATGGGTCCCTACAGAGTCTTGGAGGGGAGAAGGACTCTGTGGGAAGAATCTGCCTCTTGACAGCCTTGTCTGGGATTACTTGGCACCATGGTTTTCAGTGGTCCAGGAGTAACTGAGCTTAGTAGTTTATAGAGCATATCCTTTGGGATTGGGGGGGAAGGGCAGAGCTCTTATCCCTCCAAAGGCTGGGTATTTGTGAACTTCTATGAATTGTCTATATATATCTAGTGTAGGAAGAAGAAATGTTAGGCCACATGCTCTGCCAAGGATTTGTTTTGGGGTGCTAGAGCTGGCTTTAGAGATGTTTCTATCATAGAATAGTGGGAATTATACATTTATATTCTAGAAAATTCTAACAGTAGATATAAGAAACTTTCTGTTCATAATTACAGACCTTATTGAAGTGTCTAACCCAACCCTCTAGGAAAGATTAGGGCTACCTATGTCGTATCTTCTCTCCCCATGGATCCTGCAAGGGAAAGCGAACTAGATGTACTTTAAGTACAGTTTACATGTTGCAAACATATTGCACATTATTCATCTTCAAAATAAATAGGAATTGCAAGAGCAAAAACTATGGGCTCTCTATTGGATCTCATCTATTTCTGTGCAAGAATTATGGTAAGTTTTAGAGCCAACTATACTATGTTCTTTATCTCGATCACCATTCAGCACTGGATTACTGGCAGTTGCCATTATGTAATTCTCTCAACCTTTGAAAAGCATGAAGATCCAGAAGCATTTCTCTCAGTGATGAAAAGATTCTGATATGTCAGGGTTTTTGCCTTTCACTGTTCCTGATGCAGCACTGTCTCAAGACCAATTCTTATTGAATGAGGGGTACACTGAAGGGTGTAGAGGTATAGTATCCTACACAGGTGGGTTTCTTACTTGCAAGGTTTAAGGCCAGCAAAAGTAAAGGATGTATACTGACCACGAGAGTCAGTATTCTTAGAGAGTGTTGTTACCACGATTCTACGGCACTTGTTCTGATATTAATGATGCTAATGTTGGCTGCCTAAACCCCCTGATACCTAATAATTACATTTTCGTTTTGATGTTGGAGTAAGGAATGATCTACAGAGTGGAGGAACAAGAAGAAAATGCTAGTGAAATGCTAGGATGAAGCCCTCTTTGGTCCCTAGCAAGATTCTTTGCTCAGCCTTGAACTGTGTATTTACATTTAAGTATAAATATAAATGCCCGTCTCTTTTTTTTCTGACTTATCAGAATTTTCCATCTGATTGCAAGTCAGGACATGTACTGGATATGTCCATTTTTTTGTTCCTAACCTATTTATGGTTTCTGGCTTTATGCTGGCTCCACTCAAGTGGCTGAGGAATGATGATTCTCATGGCAGTAGGAGGTGGAGTGTCCAAGAAGGAGAGGTTGCCATGGAGCACAAAGGCTAGAGGTACTGGTTTCTTTGTTACTTGTCTCTGCTAAACTGCCTGCCAGCCTAACTTGATTTTCCCAAAATAGAACACTTGAACTTGCCTTATGAGATAAATAATAGATGAACAAAGATATTAAAACAAAAATGAAAAGCGACGATAATTAAGGATTGTTTGATTCAGGACGCACACACACACACACACACACACACTCACACACACTTCCCACTGGAAGGTCATTAGCAAGAAGGTTTTCTGTAACACCTGGAAGGTTTTGCTTCGCAGATGGCATCTGAACTGAGTACAGTGTGCACAGTTAGCAATACAGAGTGGAGGTCTAATCAGAGGAAGTCCTTTATAACTAAGAAATAGTGAAAATTTAGTGAATGAGATGGTGTGGAGGCATATTTATTAAGGACAGCAATGTCAGGCATGACTGAAGCATACATGCCCAGAGGCACGGGAGGATATGTGGTGAGCAAGATTATGGCACAGCGTTGGAGGGCTTTCAAAGTTATGGTGAGTATTTCAGCCTTTGCATTAGAAAACCATAGTAACCATTTTATTATATTCATGGTTCTCTATATTTTTAGAATGTGCTATTCCATTTCAAGTTATAGCAAGGTGATAAAATGAGGTAGAGGATGCAGGATGAGGAGAAGAGAGAATATCTGAAATTGTGTCCTTTCTTTCTGTTTAGCAACATGGATGGTCCATTTAAAGAATTCTGAGATTATGGGCAGCCCAGGTGGCTCAGATCCTAAAAATCTTTAAAAAAATCTAGGATTGGCCATTTGTAGTTCTGATGTTTGTGAAATACCAAGAAGATTTTGTGGTACATATGAGATGATAACTTTCACAATGCAAACTCATATAGGTACCAAAATCAAATTGATGTTTTCCTCAACAAAATAGTGTGAGACATTTTTTTAAAGATTTTATTTATTTATTCATAAGAGACAGAGAGAGATAGAAGCAGGGACGCAGGCAGAGGGAGAAGCTGGCTCCATGCAGGGAGCCCAACGTTGGACTCAATCCCAGGTCTCCAGGATCACACCCTGGACTAAAGGTGGTGCTAAACAGCTGAGCTACTAGGGCTGTCCTACTGTGAGACATTTTATTAAGAATTTAATGAATATTAGACAGTACATGAAAAAAATTATCTTCTATGTTTCGTGAATCTAACATGATTCTGCTTTTAGGCCAGTGGAAATGCTCTGTATGATATTATAATGATGGATGCATGTCCTTAACATTTACCCAAATCCATAGAATGTACCACATGAAAAGAGTGAACCCTAGGGTTAACTCTGGCTGCTCATTGATGATGGTGGGTTACGGTTGGCTAATCAGTTGTGACAAGTCTGGCATTCAGAACATTAGTGTGCAAAACAGTTGTGCATCTCTTTTATGGGTAAATAAACAAGGTAGATTAATATCTTTGAAAGTTGATACTAATCATCATAATGGAAAATTGATACTAATAATCCTAATGAAAGCAACGATTGCAATTGCAGGTGCACAGACCTCCATCTCCCATTCTTTGTACATACTGAATTATTTAGCCTTCATAGAAACCCTAAAAAGTAGGTTGCTTTGCTCTTAATGTTTACAGGTGAAGAAAATGAAGCCCAGAGATATCAAGGGACTTGTTACGCATCTCACCATGGTGGGCATTTGGGTGGGTTACAAATCTAGGCTGTGTGGCTTCGGCATCTAAGCACTATCACTGTGCTAACCCACCTCCCTGCACTGCTTTAGAATATCTGCATTTCAGGAAACCGAATTTAGAATGTCTTTCTTCAGTTAAAGTTATGATTCTTCTGTTAACATAATTTAGAATTTTTTACTCCCAAGGTATTCTTTAGAAATTTGTAGTCTTGTGTCTTGTCTCTTTGTATTCTTCTAATACCAATGATAGAGTGCCTTACATAATGAATGATTTCAACTATATTTATCTTAAAACTCAAACTATTAAGAGCAGTGGAATATTTTTCCCATTCTTTACAATAACTCCAGATATTTGTGAGTCAATATTCAAAAGAAAAGATTATTGTAGGGTTATGAGATAAGTGAGTAGATAGTATAATTTTAAAATGTTTTGGAAGTGGGCTAAATTAAAATGGGAAAATTGGAAGATCTGATTACCGGAAAAGAGAAAGAGCCCCAGAAACAGAGAAAAAGTAAAATCATGATAGTGAAAGAAGCAGAGGTTAGCATTAATAGTTCTTACTCACTACGAGCTGGGTACTTTTCTTATTTTATCTACCTAGGTACCATGATTATGCTCAAGTGGCTTTCCCAAACTAGTATATAGTGGAACTAGGATTTGCACTCAAGACATCTGAATCTAGCACCTGTGTTCTTGGCCAGGAAATGTAATGTTTTGCTAGATTAATAGTTATTCCAGATAAAATATCAAGACTGCAAAATATAAACTGACAAAAGATGAAAATTCTAAGATGGGCAATCTTTACATAAAAAATACAGTAAAACGGGCACTGGGGGTTATTCTGTATGTTAGTAAATTGAACACCAATAAAAAAAAATAAAAAAAATAAAAAAAAATAAAATAAAATTAAAAAAAATAAAACAGAAAAAAAAAGAAGAAAAAAAAATACAGTAAAACTGGGCAGCCTGGGTGGCTCTGTGGTTTGGCGCACCTTCTGCCCAGGGCCTGATCCTGGAGAACTGGATCGAGTGCCACGTCGGGCTCCCTGCATGGAGCCTGTTTCTCCCTCTGCCTACTTCTCTGCTTCTGTGTCTCTCATGAATAAATAAATAAAAATCTTTTTGAAAAATGCAGTAAAACTGTTAAATGTGGTTTATGATAAAAAGGTATATGCACATAATAAAATATAATTATTTACTATTATGCCAGTGAGGTAATAAGATATGTCACAAAATAACTTGTGTTTGCATGTTCATCAGCTTTTTTTGAATATCATCAACCTTGAAATATTGGCCATACTTGTATATACAAAAGAGATACACATATACAAGTATACTGTTAGAATATTAAAAAATACAAAAAAATAATCATTTCTGGAGAGTATGATCATAGAGTCAATAATTTTGAGACAGAGTGAATTTTCTTTTCTCACTCGTCTGTGTACTTTGAAGAATTAATGATATCATGAATTTTTGAAAATAAAATATAGTTAATAAATGGTCACAAAATATTGAAGAACCTTTTAATAATTACCAATAGCAATGACAATACCAAGCATTTGGGGCAGCAATATCATGATTTTAGTTAAATTACACTGAGTTGTTGTTTGTGAGAATGAATATTGAAAGCAACAGCAATACCTCGGCTGACAAAGGGTCAAATAAATACCACTTAGAAAAATTTTACAATGTAAGTTATTAAATGAACAATTTATCCATGGAAAATATGGTAACATGAGAAGAAGTGTTATAATAATTCCAAGTCAAAATCAGAACACACAATGGCATACAATGATTTCAAAACAAACTATATATGCTATGAAAAAGAACTTGAAACAGAAAAATCATAACATAGTATATCGAATAATGGAATTTTCTTCAAATGGTATTTTTAGAAATAAGACAATTTAGGGTGAAAAGGAACATATATGTGTAAAAGCACTATTTAGATAGACATCATTAGGAATTTTATGCCACATTGAATCCATATGCAGAGATCCTCAATGATTTCAGTTTAATAGAATAGTAAAGAGGGTAAACAGGAAATTTCCTCAATTATGACAAACCTCAAATTTCTCCAGGCCTTGTTATCAAATGACTATCAGTGAATGTGACATAGAAGGCAAGAGATAGAAGCCTGTTGAATAGGTTTTTGTAAAGGATATTTCATCCAAGATACTGATAAGCTCAGAGATGAAGTCAGGGACCCCAAATCAGTGAACTCAACTGAGGATATTTTCTTCAGGAGGTTTCAGGTTTCTCCAACACTAGGAGTGCTAAATATTATCGGAATAGAGTTTTTCAGATTTCAAAGCACATAGATAAAATGCATAATAAATGAACTAGATATGTGTATATATGATCATAAAAAATATTTTTTCATTCTTTGGGAAACTCAAGGTAAAGTGAAAGTGGGGCACTATTGGTATAAATTTTCAGATGAAGGCCAAATTTCAAGGCAGTTAAGGCACCTGACCAAGGAAAGAACAAGTTCTGCCACTTTCAGTCTTGGTAGGAATCAAAATGTTTAAAGGATATTGACTTTTTATTCTCCAAATGCAAAGGCTTTGATCCAATTGGGTTAGTTTCTGAATCAATGGAGAGATCTGGGAGAGGCTGGGACTTCTGCAGATTTACAAAGATTCGTAGGGATTATAGGAAGTTGGAGGTAACATGGAGCAAAAAGAAGGAATTCAGAGGTCAGCCCAATGATCTCCCCAAGATGTCACTTCTTTTCTTCTTTTGCAGATTAAGCTTTTATCAAGTTCACCTTACCTGCAAACTACTATGTCAGTGAATAGCAGTGTGAATGAATTCATTCTGCTTGGCTTGACACAGGATCCAAGAAAACAGAAAGCAATATTTGGGGTCTTCTTGATGTTTTACCTTGCCACACTGTTGGGAAACTTTCTCATTGTAGTGACTATTAAAAGAAGCAGGACCCTTGGGAGTCCCATGTACTTCTTCCTATTTTACCTGTCCTTTGCTGATGCCTGCTTTTCTACAACCACAGCTCCCAGGTTGATTGTGGATGCCATTTCCCAGCAGAAGACTATTTCCTACAATGAGTGCATGACTCAGGTCTTTGCATCCCATTTCTTTGGTTGCATGGGAATCTTTGTGCTGATCCTCATGGCTTTTGATCGCTATGTAGCTATTTGTAAGCCCTTGCGATACACAACCATCATGAACAGGCATGTCTGCAGTGTGCTGGTGATTCTGGGTTGGGTGGGATCCTGTATCCACTCTTCAGCACAAATTGTCCTGGCTTTGAGATTGCCTTTCTGTGGTCCCAATATGATTGATCACTATTTCTGTGACTTGCAGCCCTTGTTGAAACTTGCTTGCATGGACACTTATGTAATAAATTTGCTAGTTGTTACTAACAGTGGAGCCATATGCATGGTGAGTTTCATAATTCTGCTTATCTCCTATATTATCATCTTGTACTCTCTGAGAAACCACAGTGCAGAAGGAAGGCGAAAAGCCCTTTCGACCTGCACCTCCCATTTTATTGTGGTTGTCTTATGTTTTGTCCCATGCATATTCATATATACACGTCCGGCAACCACATTTCCAGTAGACAAGGTGGTGGCTGTGTTTTATACCATTGGGACACCCTTGCTCAATCCTCTGATCTACACACTGAGGAATGCAGAAGTGAAAATTGCCATGAAAAAGTTATGGTGTAGCAAAGTATGACTTCTGCTGATACATGATAATCAGGGATCCTAATGTATATTTCCTTAACAGATTGGTTTTCCCTCATGAGCAGGACAGATAAAATATTTTTCTTTGGGGAATACGATCAGTTAGTGATTTTTAATCATGCTTTTTGTTTATTTTATTGTATTAATATTAATAAATAGTAATAAATATATAGACTCCTTATTCTGAGAGAATTGCATTAAAATAGGATTACTTATAGTCTAAAGCAGTTTGAACAACCTATCATAGACCTCAGTTGAATGGTATTGACATCTGGTCATATTCACATGAAAATTTAGCTTCCTGGTTCAATTTACTTTCAGAAGGAAATGCACTAAGTCGTGAGAGAATCATTGTGTGTGTGAGCACACACCAATTCTGTGTCTAAGTTTTATTCTAGATGTAATGAATGTGGTCAAGGTGTTAATCCATATGTAACTGGGACTTAATGTAGGGGGCTGTCTTGACAACCTGGCATTTGGAGAAGGCGTTCTAAGAGAATTCTGCTCTGGAATCTGTGCCTGAACTTGTCTCACTGGGGATTCTACATGGAGGAACACTCAACCTCTAATAAAAGCTTAAATATTGGTGAAAACCTGTACTGTTACTGGAGAATTCCTAAAGTTCTTTGAATGGTGAGAGAAGGAGAATCTTGTACTTGGCAGTGATCGGTGGTATCAGCCACTCAGCTGCCCTTTGGCCGGTCCTTCCCATTACTCTTCACAAGGCAGAAAGAAGAGTCAGTGAAGGGATTTGGCAGCAGGAATATGCAGAAAGAAATACACAGAAGGGAGGATAAAGGGGAGAAGGGAGGTAAGGTGAAAAGCAAAAAAAGGGCAAGAAAAAGGGGGAACTTCGTTCAAGTTGGAGAGCAGAAGCTTTGCCTTTCTTATTTTGAGAATCAATTCTGGATGTATGGACATTTGTAGGAAAAAGAAGTGAAGTCTCAGTATGTCTACATCTTGACTTAATGTAGCTTACCTCCCTTGACTGCCATATTTGTTTGCTTGGGTATCAGAGAAAAAGCTTTATTTGGTCCTAATATGTCCGAAAAATAAAAATTCAGATTATTTGGGAAAACCAAGATTGGAAAGTCTGTTTTAGCTCATTTAATTTTTGTCTCTTGTTTTTATATGAGAATGTTTTAAAATACATATTTTCACTTTTGAATATAATCAAACTGATATGTACAATACACACCTGCCGCCACCACTGCCACATCATAATCTATAAGCAAGCACTGCCATGTGATGCTCTTTCAGTATCTGAGTTTATAATACCCAACAAATTGGCACCAGGAAGTATTACTTTAATTGAATTGGGCTAATGAGGAAGGAATACAATGAACTTCATAAGTATGTGAAAAGTTTCTACCAACAGAACATAATATTTTCCAATCCCACCAAAGGTGCTTAGTATTCTTACATAGGAAGTGGTAGTGGACAAAATACTTAAGACCCAATGAGGACATTTATCAGAGAACGAATGAGGACATTAGAGAAAGTTTTCTAATTTCTAATGGCTGAGTAATATTCCATTGTATTCATAGACCACATCTTCTTTATCCATTCATCTTTTGATGGACACCGAGGCTCCTTCCACGATTGGCCATTGTGGACATTGCTGCTATAAACATTGGGGTGCAGGTGTTCTAGCATTTCACTGCATCTGTATCTTTGTGGTAAATGCCCAGCAATTGCACTGCTTAGGGTCTTAGGTTCTATTTTTATCTCTTTGAGGAACCTCCACACAGTTTTCCAGACTGGCTGTATCAGTTCACATTCCCACCAACAGTGCAAGAGGGTTCCCCTTTCTCCACATCCTCTCCAACATATATTGTTTCCTGACTTGTCAATTTTCCCCATTCTCACTGGTGTGAGGTGGTATCTAATTGTGATTTTGATTTGTATTTCCCTGAAGGCAAGTGATGCAGAGCATTTTCTCATGTGCTTGTTGGCCATGTTTATGTCTTCCTCTGTGAGATTTCTGTTCATGTCTTTTGCCCATTTCATGATTGGATTGTTTGTTTCTTTGCTGTTGAGTTTAATAAGTTTTTATAGATCTTGGATACTAGTCCTTTATCTGATACGTCATTTGCAAATATCTTCTCCCATTCTGTAGGTTGTCTTTTAGTTTTGTTGTTCGTTTGTTTTGCTGTGCAGAAGCCTTTTATCTTGATGAAGTCACAATAATTCATTTTTGCTTTTTTTTTGTTTTTTTTTAATTTATTTTTTATTGGTGTTCAATTTACTAACATACAGAATAACCCCCAGGGCCCGTCACCCATTCACTCCCACCCCCCGCCCCCCTCCCCTTCTACCACCCCTAGTTCGTTTCCAGGAGTTAGCAGTCTTTACGTTCTGTCTCCCTTTCTGATATTTCCCACACATTTCTTCTCCCTTCCCTTATATTCCCTTTCACTATTATTTATATTCCCCAAATGAATGAGAACATATAATGTTTGTCCTTCTCCGACTGACTTACTTCACTCAGCATAATACCCTCCAGTTCCATCCACGTTGAAGCAAATGGTGGGTATTTGTCATTTCTAATAGCTGAGTAATATTCCATTGTATTGCTTTTGTTTCTCTTGCCTTCACAGATGTATCTTGGAAGAAGTTGTTGTGGCCAAGTTCAAAAAGGTGTTGATGTGTTCTTCTCTAGGATTAGGATGGAATCTTGTCTCACAGTTAGTTCTTTCATCTATTTTGAATTTAGCCTTGTGTATGGTGCAAAGTAAGGGTCCAGTTTCATTCTTCTGCATGTGGATGTCCAATTTTCCCAGCACCATTTATCGAAGAGTTTGTCCTTTTTCCAGTGGATAGTCTTTCCTGCTTTGTCAATTATTAGTTGACCATACAGTTGAGGGTCCACTTCTGGTTTCTCTATTCTGTTACATTGATCTATGTGTCTGTTTTTGTACCAGCACCACACTGTCTTGAAGATCACAGCTTTGTAATACAACATGAAATTGGCATTGTGATGTCCTCAGCTCTGGTTTTCTTTTTCACTATTTCCCTGGCAATTCGAGGTCTTTTATGATTCCACACAAAACTTAAGATGCCTTATTCCAACTCTCTGAATAAAGTCCATGGTATTTTGATAGGGATTGCATTGAATGTATAAATTACCCTGGGTAGCTTTGACATTTTCACAATATTAATTCTTCCAACCCATGAACATGGTATATTTTCCCATCTGTTTGTGCCTTTCTCAATTTCTTTCAGAATTTTTCTTTCTTTAGAGAAATTTTTCTTTCTTTAGAGAATTTTTCTCTAGTTTCTGGGTATAGATCCTTTACCTCTTTGGTTAGGTTTATTCCTAGGTATCTTACGCTTTTGGGTGCAATTGTAAATGGGATTGACTCCTTAATTTATCTTTCTTCAGTCTCATTATTACTGTATAGAAATGTCAGTGATTTCTGGGCATTGTTTTTGTATCAGGCCACACTGCTGAATTGCTGTATGAGTTGTAGCAATCTTGGGGTGGAGTCTTTTGGGTTTTCTCTGTACAGTATCATGTCATCAGCGAAGAGGGAGAGTTTGACTTCTTCTTTGCCAATTTGAATGCCTTTTATTTCTTTTTTGTTGCTTGATTGCTGAGGCTAGGACTTCTAGTACTATGTTGAATACTAGTGGTGAGCGTGGACATCCCTGTCATGTTCCTGATCTTAGGAGAAAGGCTCCCAGTGTTTCCTCATTGAGAATGATATTTGCTGTGGGCTTTTTGTAGATGGCTTTTAAGATGCTGAGGAATGTTCCTTCTATCCCTACACTCAGAAATTTTGATCAGGAACGGGTGCTGTATTGTGTCAAATGCTTTCTCTGCATCTATTGAGAGGATGAAATAGTTGCTGTTTTTTCTCTTGTTGATATGATTTATCATGTTGATTGCTTTATGAGTTTTGAACCAGCCTTGCATCTGGGGATAAATCCTACTTGGTCATTGTTAATAATCTTCTTTTTTTTTAAATTTATTTTTTATTGGTGTTCAATTTACTAACATACAGAATAACCCCCAGTGCCCGTCACCCATTCACTCCCACCCCCTGCCCTCTTCTTAATATACTATTGGATCCTATTGTCTAGTAATTTGTTGAGAATTTTTACATCTATGTTCATCAGGGAGATTGGTCTATAATTCTCCTTTTTGGGGGGCTCTTTGTCTGGTTTTGGAATTAAGGTGATGGTGGCCTCATAATACAAGTTTAGAAGTTTTCCGTCCCTTTCTATCTTTCAGAACAGCTTTAGTAGAATGGTATTGTTTCTTCTTTAAACATTTGATTGAATTCCCCTGGGAAGCCACTTGACCCTGGACTTTTGTATATTGGGAGGTTTTTGATAACTGCTTCAATTTCCTTTCTGGTTGTTGGCCTGTTCAGGTTTTTTATTTCTTCCTGTTCCAATTTTGGTAGTTTGTGGTTTTCCAGAAATGTGTCCATTTCTTCTAGATTGCATAATTTATTGGCGTATAGCTGCTCATAATGTTTTAAAAATCATTTGTATTTCCTTGGTATTGGTGTGGACCTCTCCTTTCTCATTCATGCTTTTATTAATTAGAATCTCTTCTCTTTTCTTTTTAATTAGGCTGAGAATAATTCATCTATCTATCAATTCTTTCAAAGAACCAAATCCTGGTTTTGTTGATCTGTTCCACAGTTCTTCTGGTCTCTATTTCTTTGAGTTCTGCTCAAATCTTTATTAACTTTCTTCTTCTGCTTGGTGTAGATATTATTTACTGCTCTTTCTCCAGTTCCTTTCGATGCAAGGTTAGCTTGTGTATTTGAGTTTTATCCAGTTTTTTGAGGGATGTTTGTATTGCAATGTATTTCCCTCTCAGGACTCCTTTTGGTGTATCCCAAAGATTTTGAATGGTTGTATCTTCATGCTCATTAGTTTCCATGAATCTTGTAAATTCTTCTGTAGTTTCCTGGTTGACCCTGTCATCTTTTAGCAGGATGGTCTTTAACCTCCACGTGTTTGCATTTCTTCCAAATTTCTTCATGTGATTGAGTACAACCTTCAAGGCATTATGGTCTGAAAATATGCAGGGGATAATTCCTATCTATTGGTATCAGTTGAGACCTGATTTGTGACCCAGTATGTGGTCTATTTTGGGGAAAGTTCCATGTGCACTTGAGAAGATTATGTATTCAGTTGTGTTCAGATGTAAAGTTCTGTAAATATCTGTGAAATACATCTGGTCCAGTGTACCATTTAAAGTTCTTGTTGCTTTGGAGATGTTGTGCTTAGAAGGTCTGTCATATACAGAAAGTGCCATGTTGAAGTTTCCCAGTTTAAGTGTATTTTTATCTAAGTATTTCTTAACTTTGGTTATTAATTGATTGATCTACTTGGTAGCTCCCACATTAGAGGCATAAATAATCATGACTGTTATGTCCTCTTGTTGGATAGATCATTGAAGTATAATATACTGTCTCTCTGTAGTAAGCTACAGTCTTTGTGATAAAGTTTAATTTATATGATATGAGGATTGCTACCCCTGCTTTCTTTTGAGGACCATTTGAATGGTAAATGGTTCTCCAACCTTTGATTTTCAGGCTGGAGGTGTCCTTATGTCTAAGATGAGTCTCTTGTAGACAGCAAATAGATGGGTCTTGCTTTGTTAGCCAGTCTGAAACCCCTGCGCATTTGATGCAATCATTAAGTCTATTCAGGTTCAGAGGTACTATTGAAAGGTATGAATTTATTGTCATCATAATACCTATCTATTCCCCGTTTTTGTGGATTATTTCTTTGGGCATCCTTTTTCTTTTACAGAGTCCCCCTTAATATTTCTTGGAGAGCTGGTTTGGTGGTCACATATTCTTTCAGTTTCTGCCTATCTTGGAAGCTCTTTATCTCTCCTTCTGTTTTGAATGAGAACCTTGCTGGATAAAGTATTCTTGGCTGCATGTTCTTCTCATTTAGGACACTGAACATATCCTGCCAGCCCTTTCTGCCTGCCAGGTCTCTGTGGAGAGGTCTGCTGTTCATCTAATATTTCTCCACATATAAGTAAGGGATCTCTTGTCTCTTGGTGCTTTAAGTATTTTGTCTTTATCTTTGGTATTTGCAAGTTTCACTATTAAATGTCTAGGTTTTGAACAGTTTTTATTGATTTGGGGGGGGGATCTCTCTATTTCCTGGACCTGAATGCCTGTTTTCTTCCCCAAATTAGAGAAGTTCTCAGCTAGTATTAGCTCAAATATGCTTTCTGGTCCTCTGTCCCTTTTGGTGCTTTCTGAAACTCCAATTATATGTAGATTTTTCCTTCTGAGGCTGTTATTTATTTCCCTTAACCTTTCTTCATGGTCTTTTAATTGTTTTTCTCTTTTTTCCTCAGCTTCCTTCCTTACCATCAACTTGTGTTCTATGTCACTCACCTGTTCTTCTACCTCATTCACCCTCATCGTTAGGATCTCCAATTTGGATTGCATCTCATTTAATTGATTTTTAATTTTGCTTGATTAGATCTAAATTCTGCAGTCATGATGTCTCTTGAATCCTTTATGCTTTTTTCTTGAGCCACCAGTAGCTTTATAATAGTGCTTCTGAATTGGCTTTCTGACATCGTATTTTAATCCAAATTCTGTAACTCTGGCAGAGAGAACTGTTTCTGATTCTTTCTTTTGTGGTGAGTTCTTCTTTCTAGTCATTTTTCTCAGTGCAGAGTGGCTAAAATGAGTTGTAATGGAAAAAGGAAGGAAAATACAACAAAACAAAAAAAAAAAACAAACAAAAAAACAAGGAGGGGTATCCTCTTGTTCTATATACTGTAAATCCCTCCACTTCCCTGGAGCTTTCCATTGATGCTCAGCAAAGAATTTGCTCTTTCCTTGTCCTTCCAGCTGGTCTTCTGGAAGAGTGGTCTGCTGTGCTGATTCTCAGGTATGTGTACCTGGGGTAGATGCCCCGTCCTCTGCCAGGTGCATGGATCAGGGGAAGCAGTTTATCCTGTGGAGCCCCTTTTCCCTGGCGTCCCCACCCCTCCCAGACACAGGATGATACCAGGAAGAACAACAACACTGGCGGAGGCCAGCCTTTGCAGCTCTGGAGTCAGATCCTGCAGTAACTTCTGTAGCATCCCAGTCCACATTAACCTGGATGTTCCTGAGGGCGGGAGTGGGGCACAGACAGCTCGTGGGTGACTGGCAGCAGGAGCGTCCTTGCTGTCCTGTGCCTTCCCCGCCTTCACCTATCACAGGGGCATGCAGGGTCCTGGTCTGTGTCCCCTGACGCTCTGGGATCAAGGGCATGTGCTGTTGGAATCGCACTCCCGGGGCCATGGCCCAGATGACAGCAGGGCACAGCCCCCTATGCCCGGAGCCGCCACCTGAGCTGCTCCCGACACCCCGCCAGGCGCGTTCCATCCCTTTACTGAGATGGACAGTGGTGTGCGGGGCGCTCTCCCCCAGGCACCCTTCCTCTGTTAGTGACTCTGGGAGAATGGAAGCGCCACTGCCCTTCCTGGGATCCTGCTCAAGTTTCCTTTAGGTCCAGGAAGAATCCGGTGCAGATTTTGAATATCCCTGCTTCTCTGGGGCTGGGCTATCTTGTCCTGGAGGCTTTCTCAGCCGCCCCTTAGGCTCCTTGTGGGGCCCCTGCCCTACTGGATTCTTTTTTATTTATTTTTTTCCGCCTTCCTACTTTGTTAGAAGTGCAAACTCTTCTCTCTGTACTGTTCCAGCTCTTCTCTCTTTAAATCTCAGTTAGAATTTGTAGGTTTTCAGGATGATTTGAAAGTTATCTAGGTAAGTTGGTGGGGACAGGTGACTTGGGGACCCTACTCCTCCACTATCTTGCCCTGGCCTTCGACCTTTATCAAGTTCTAAAACCTTGCATATTTCATAGATTTAAAGACATGGACCTCCTTTTGAGGTCCTTCCTACTGTTTGTATTATGGAATTATAACAAAATAAAGATCATCCTAAGAGTGTTTGTAAGACGCAGGTCATCATACTGTTATGGACTTCTTCTTCTGTATTGAACACAAAAAATTGTAAAATATAAAGCTAAGAGAAGTGTTTTATGGTGAAATATTTTTTAATGCATTTGTAAATTTCCTTCACAATCAAAACATAAAGGACAAATAGAAGCTAGCTGTAAAATCCTTTCACAACGATTCCAACTCTTTATAGCACAAAAGTGAGTCAGTGCTCCTGAAAATTTTGGAGTCTGTGTCATTTTTAAGAGACAATAACAACATTCATATTCTTTGTGATTTCAGGGAGAGTTAGTGGTCTCAGTGCTATACAATCTGACCCTGTGTGTATTTTTGTTCTTGCTTCTTGCAACTCTCTACCTGGACCATTATGTTCCTGGTCTTTCACAGCTCCTTGAATATACCCCAGGAATGCTGCATTAGAGTCTATTTTTCTAGAATCTTCACCCCAGTAATTTTCACATGGCTATTTCTACCTGATCCTTTTTGCTATTTATTGGTTCATCATTAAACATATTGATTGATATGTTTCGGCAATTTCCCTCAGGAAATCTGAAGAAAATTCAAGCACAGTTGACACATTACCTGCTAATAGAATCTTTCTCCTCCTTCCCAGGATGAGGTACCCTCCATAGAACCAGACCCCTCTGCTTTCAATGATTATCTTCTAATGATCACTATCTGTCTTTTGTTTGCTTTATATAAATTTAATTATTATTGATATAATATATCATTATTTTCAGATGTAGAATTTTTTTTCAGATGTAGAATTTAGTAATTCATCAGTTGCTATAATACCCAGTACTTATCACCTCATGTGTCCTCCTTAAAGCCTATCATCTGGTTACCGCATTCCACCACCAATCTCCACTCTAGCAACCCTCAGTTTCTTTCACATAGTTAAGAGTCTCTCATAATTTCTATCCCTCTATGATTTCATCCTATTTCAATTTCCCTCCCCGTTTCCATTATCCTCTGTTTTGTTTATTAAATTCCACACATGAGTGAAACCATATGATATTTTTTTTCCTCTAATTGACTTTCTCAGAATCATATCCTCTGATTCCATCCATGTTGATGTAAATGGTAAGGCTTAATCCTTCTGATGGATGCATAATAGTCCATTGTATTATCTACCACATCTTTATCCATTCATCTGTGGATGGACATCTAGGACTTTATATGGTCTGTCTATCTTGCATATTCCTGCTGTGAACATTGGGCTGCAGGTGGTCCTTTGATTCAATACAATTGTACCTTTGGAGTAAATTGCTAGTAGTTCAATTGCTGGGTTGTAGGGTTGCTCTACTTTCAACCTCTTGGGGAACCTCCATACTGTTTTCCAGAGTGGCTGCATTTGCATGCATGCTCAATAGTATTTTGAGAGGGTCCTCTTTGTCTGCATCCTCACCGACATTTGTTGTTTCCTGACTTGTCAATTTTAGCCATTCTGACTGGTGTGAGATGGTATCTCATTGTGGTTTTGAGTTGTATTTCCCTGATGTCAAGGCATGTGGAGTATTTTTCATGTGTCTGTTGGCCATTTGTAGGTCTACCTTGAGAAATGTCTGTTCAACTCTTTTATTTCCTGACAGCAGTTTTTTTGGGGTATTGAGTTAAATAAGTTCTTTAGAGATCTTGAATACTAGCCTGATACATCATTTGCAAATATCTTCCCTATTCTGTAGGTTGCCTTTTCCTTTCATTGACTATATCCTTTGCTGTGTGAAAGCTTTATATCTTGACGAAGTCCCAATAGTTCATTTTTGCTTTTCTTTCCCTTGCCTGGAGAGCTATGTCTAGCAAGAAGTTGCTGTGGCTGAGGTAAAAGATGTTTCAACATGTGCCCTGCTCTAGGACTTTGATGGATTCTTGTCTCACAGGTCTATCAACAACTTTTGGGTTACTTTTTGTGTTGGTGTAAGACAATAATCCAGTTCCATTCTTCTGCAATGTGGCTGTCCAATTATCCCACACCATTTGTTGAAGAGACAGTCTATTATCCATTGGATATTCCTCCCTGGTTTGTTGAAGATTTGAACATTAGTGGACCATAATGATGAGGGTTCATTTCTGGGTCCTCTATTCTATTGATCTCTGTGTTTACTTTTTTTGCCAGGAGCATATTCTCTGATGCTTACAGCTTTGTAATAGAGCTTGAGGTCCAGAATTGTGATGCCACCAGTTTTGGTTTTCTTTTTCAAATTTCCTCAGGCTACCTGGTGTCTTTTCTGGTTCCATACAAATCTAGGATTATTAGTTCCAGCTCAGTGAAAACTACCTATTATAATTTGATAGAGATTGCATTGAATGTGTAGATTGCTCTGGGTAGCATAGACATTTTCACGATATTTGTTCTTCCATTCATGAGCATGGAATTTTTTTCCAATAAATTCGGTAATCTTTAATTTCTTTCATAAGTATTCTTTTTTTTAAAATTTTTATTTATTATGATAGTCACAGAGAGAGAGAGAGAGAGAGAGGCAGAGACACAGGCAGAGGGAGAAGCAGGCTCCATGCACCGGGAGCCTGATGTGGGATTCGATCCCGGGTCTCCAGGATCGCGCCCTGGGCCAAAGGCAGGCGCCAAACCGCTGCGCCACCCAGGGATCCCATCTTTCATAAGTATTCTATGTTTTCAGAGTACAGATCTTTTTTTTTACCACTTTGGTTAGGTTTATTCATAGGTATTTTTGATTTTTGGTGTAATCGTCAATAGGATTAATCCCGTAATGTCACTTTCTTCAGTCTTACTGTTACTGTATAGAAATGCAACTTATTTATGATCATTGATTTCATATGCTGCCACGTTGCTGAATACTTATATGTGATCTAGCAATATTTGATTGGAGTCTTTTGGCTTTTCCACATATAGTATCATGTCATCTGTAAAGAGTGAGAGTTTGATGACTTCTTTGCTGTGTTGGATGCCTTTTATTCCTTTTTTTTCTTTTTTTGTCTCCATGCTGAGGATAAAATGTCTCATACTATTTTGAACAACAGTGGTGAGTCGGTATCCCTGCTGTGTTCCTGACCATTGATTGAGAATGATATTCTCTGTGGGTTGTTTGTTTGTTTTTGTATACGGCTTTTATGATATTGAGATAAGATCTCTGTATCCCTACACTGTGGAGAGCTTTAATCAGGATAGGATGCTGTATTTTGTTGAATGCTTTTTCTGCATCAACTGAGAGGATCGTATGGTTGTCATCCTTTCTTTTATTAATGTGATCTATCACTCTGATTGATTGTAGATGTTGAACCACCCTTGAAGCCCAGAAAGAAATCCCACTTGGTCATGGTGATTAATCCTTTTAATGTACTTTTGGATCCTATTGGCTGTCTCCTGAGAATTTTTGCATCCTTGTTTATTCGGGATATTGTTCTGTATTTTTCCTTTTGGTGGAATCTTTGGTTTTGGAATCAAGGTAATGTTGGTCTTATAGAATAAGTTTGGAAGTATTCCTTCCATTTATATTTTTTGATATAGCTTCCAAAAATAGGTATTAATTCTTCCTTAAATGTTTGGTAGAATTCCCCTAGGAAGTCATCTGGTCTTGAGTTCTAGTTTGTTAGGTGATCTTTGATTATTGCTTCAATTTCTTTGCTGGTTTTGATTCTGTTCAGGCTTTCTATTTCTTCTTGCTTCACTTTTGGTAGGTCATGTGTTTCCAGGAATGCTTCCATTTCTTCTAGATTGCCTAATTGGTTGGCATATAATAGCACATAATAATCTATGAAATTGTTTGTATTACCTTGTTGTTGGTAGTGATCTCACCTCTTTCATTTATGGTTTTATTTATTCCGGTCCTTGATCTTTTGTTTTTGATAGGTCAGTCTAGTGGTTTATTGATCTTATTAATTTTTTCAATGTAACCAGCTCCTAGTTTTGTTGTTCTAGTCTACTGTTCTTTTAGTTTGTATTTCATCAATTTCTGCTATAATCTTTATTATTTCTCTTCTCTTGCTACATTTAGCTCCTTTAGGTGTAAGGTTAAGTTGTGTAGTTGAGACTTTCCTGTGTTGAGAACAGCTTGTATCACTGTATACTTCTCTCTTCAGACTGCCTTTGCTTCATCTGAACTGTTGTGTTTTCCTTTTATTTCATTTCATGAATTTTTAAAGATTCTTCTTTAGTTTCTTGTTTGACCCATTCATTCTTTAGTAGGATGCTTTAACCCGAATGAATTTTGTCCCTCCTAAATTTCCTGTTGTGATTGAGTTCAAAATTCCAATCATTATAGTCAGAAAAATTGCAGGGAATAATCCCAATCTTTTTAATTCATTTGAGACCTGATTCTTGATTCACCTGTGATCGATAATGGAAAATGATCCATGTTCACTCAAGAAGAATATGTAGTCTTTTGCTTTAAGAAGGCATGCTCTGAATATGTCTGTAATGTCTGTCTGTTCCAGTGTGTCATTCAAAGCCCTTGTTTCCTTAGTGAAATTCTGCTTTGATGATCTTGCATTTTTGTGAATGTTGTGTTAAAGATGCCCACTATTACTGTATTATTGTCAAAGTGTTTCTTAATTCTGTTGTTATTTGCTTTATATATTTGGCTGCTCCTCTATTAGAGGCTAAATATTTGCAGTTGTTAGTTCATCTTGTTTGACAGACACCTTAATTATGATATATTGTCCTTCCTCATCTCTTATGACAGTCTTCAGGTTAGAATCTAATGTGTCTGATATAAGGATTGCCACCTAAACTTTTTTCTTTTTAATGTTCACTACCATGATAGATGGTTCTCTTTCTCCTCACATTTGATTTGGAAGTGTCCTTCAGTCTAAATTGTGCCGATTGTAGATGACACATCAAAGTGTCATTTTTTTTTAATCCAAATTGAACCTATGACTTTTGATTCTAGTATTCAGCCCATTCATATTTAGAGTGAACATTGAGCGATATGAATCCATTGTCATTGTTTTACATGTAAAGTCAGTATTTCTGAATATTCTCTCTGTTCATTTCTGGTTTATGTTAATTTGGGCTCTCTTTTCACTTCCAGGATTCTCTTTAATATTTCTTGGTGGGCTGGTTTAGTGATCAGAAATTCTTTTAGTTTCTCTTTTTCCTGGAGCACTTAACTCTCCCTCTATTCTGAATGACAGCCTTGCTGGATATAGTATCCTTGGCTGCATACTGTTTTCATTTAGCACCCTGAATATATCATGCCAGTCCTTTCTGGTCTTCTAGGTCTCTGTGGATAAGACTGCTGGGAGTCCTTTTTTCCTACCTTCATAGTTCATGATCTCTTGTCCTGAGCTGCTTTCAGAATTTTCTCTTTGTCTCTGAAATTTGCAAACTTCACTGTTATATGTTGAGGTGTTAGTCTACTTTTGTATTGATTTTGAGCGGGATCCTTTGTTCCTTCTGAATCTGAATGCCTGTCTCCTTCCTCAGATTAGAGGAATTTTCAGCTATAATATGCTCATGTTTACCTTTTTTCCCACTTTCTCTCTTACTTTTTCCTCTTCTTTTGTGACCCCAATTATGCTAATATTGTTTCATATTATGTTATTCTGTATGTTGGGTAAATTGAACACCAATAAAAAATAAATTTATTATGAAAAATTATGTTATGACTTATCTCTCAGATTTTTACTGGTGATCCTATAGTTGTTTATTACTTTTTTTTAACTTCAGTTTTCTTATTCTTCTCAATTTCTTTTCTAATTACTGATCCTCTCTTCTGTCTCATATTTCTTAGCAGTTAGAGCCTCCATTTTTTATTGCATCTCAGGAATAGCCTTTATAGTTTTGACCTCCTTAGATTTTAGTTCTTTTATTTTGCCAGAAAGGGACGCTCTAGTATCTTATATGCTTTTTTCAGCCCAGGTAGTATCTTTATAATTTTTATTCTGAATCAAGTTCCAACATGTTGCTTTTATCCCTACTGATTAGGTCCTTGGCAGTGAATACTGCCTTCTGTACTCTTTTTTGAAGTGGGTTCTTCTGTATTGTCATTCTGACCAGAGGAGAATAGATGAAAGAGAACCAAATACTAAAATGGCAACAGTGATTCCAGAGAAACATACCTGAAACACATCAGAAGCAACAGAAAAATAATTAAAAAGAGAACATAACCAAATACTGAACAGAAGAAGCACAACACTAGATCCTCGGTGTATTTTGGGCTGCTTCTTTGAAGAAACTAGATCCCTAAATTGCAAAGAAAGGGAACTTACATATAATCAAAACAATTAATGAAATTCAATGCCGGGATAAAATAGCAGTATAAATTAAGAATTAAAAAGACTTTAAAAAGAGGTGATAAAATAAATTATTTGAAAAGGAAACAAAAGATTAATGTAAAAGAGTGAAGAAACATGAGAAAAAACCTTAAATTCTATATACTATTTTCCCCTAGTGCTGGAGTTTGGCAGTTCTCTACCATCGATAAACTCGGTCTTAGCAGATTTCCTTGCAGATCTTCTGGGCGCCTGGTGCAGTGACTCTCACTTATCTTTGCCCTGGACTGTATTGCACTGCCCTCTGCAGGGAGCCAGGCTAAATATACAGCTCCAGATTGCTCTACGTGACTTTTGTTGCCTTAAGGCTTTCTATACCATTATGGGGTATGAGATGAAAATCAGAGGTGCACCCCCTCCTCTAGCCCGCATGCTGAAAGTTCATGTCCCCTGCTCTTCAATAAGTGCTCAGGGAAAAGCAATCATTCTTATCTCCCTGGTTTCAGTTCACATTCAGTGCTAAACCAGACTGTGACTCAGTGCACGTGATCCCGTTTTAAAGACTTCTGTGGCACACAGCAATAATACACCTCCTGGAAAAGTGGGGGCCTCTCAGTGTTTCTGTCACTTTCTGGGCCCCTCCCCAGAGAGCAGTCACCCCACCTTGCTGACGTTCCCTGTTTATGGCAAGACTGAGTTGAATGTGGCTCTTGGGCTGACTAATTGCAAGGAGGTACTCTGCCCCAAGGAACACTCTGCTGCACTAAGGTACCCCCATTCTTTTTGTGATGCCAGGAATCCTGAGACCATGGTGTGAAACCCTGGATTCCGTCTTTCTTCACCTCCTGACCACCCTTCAGGCAAACTTGTAAAAGTCCCAAATTTGCACTCCACTGCTTACACCATTTTCTGGTACTTGGATAATGGAGGCTTCAATGCCCATGGTTTATCCTCTGATAGATGGCCTCAGATTCATTTCTCTATACACCTTGCATTGCGCAAAGTTATGTTTTTTATTTGTAGAATTGTAGCAACTTTTTCTCAGATCCCCAGTTGATTTTGCAGTTGTTCGGTATGATTTGTTAGGTATCCAGTTGATTTCCAGAGACGAGAAAAGATGAAGGTCCCCTACTCCTCTGCCATGTTAAATCTCTCCCCATTCTGCAGCATTAAATAGATGGTCAGAGTAGTCTTCACGGCAGACCTCACGTTGGAATAAATACTTGAAGAGGGTGAAGGAGTCAGTCATGTGGATATACACTACAGTAATGTCTTGGAGGTTATGAGGCTAATGAGATGGGATCCTAGAGAGTACTAGGTGAGATCAAAGAGGGATTGTTGGGTCTAGATCGCATAGAGCCTTATAGGTTGCATTACATGGCTTCCCTTTTGATGAAGTGAAGTGGAGCTCCATTGGAGAACTTTGATCAGAGAAGAGACGAGACATGACTCACCTATTTTGTCTGATATTAGTATTTCTGCCTTAGTCTTCCTTTTGCTTCTATTTGCAAGGTACATATTTATCCATCCCTTCTATTTCAATCTCTGTATGTCTTTCGGTCTAAAGGGAGTCCAACAATAAAAAGTGTATATAATAATTATAAATATTAGGTACCAACATGGGTGCATCTAAATACATAAAACAACTATTAACAGTCAAAAGGAAGAAATTGATAGTAATATAATAGTAGGGATTTCTATCTCCTCAATTATATCAATAGAAAGATCATCCAGACAAAATATCAACAAGAAGAGAGTGGCTTGAAGGACACAGGTGACCAAATGGACCTAACATTTACTTTCAGAACATTATATCCCAATGCAGCAGAAGATAGTTTCTTTTCTGGTTCCCTGGGACATTCTCTTGAATAGATTGCATATTTGGCTACAAGCAAAAAAGCCTTAAGAAATTAAGAAAGATTGAAATCATATTATACACCTTTTTTGATCACAGTGGTATGAAACTATACGTACTTACAAGAAGAAACCTAGAAAGAACACAAATACATGGAGGCAAAATAACCTGTTCCTAAACAATGATCAGGTGAACTAAACAATCAAGAGATAAAAATATACATGGAGACAGATGAAAATGATAAGTGGTTAATATCTAAAAGACGTAAAGAATGTATATAACTCACCACCTCAAAGACTAAAAATCTGACTTAAAAATGGTCAGGGAACCCGAATAGACATTTTTCCAAGAAGACACATAAATAACAAGTGAACACATCAAAAGATGTTCAACACCATTCATAATCTGGGAAATACAACTCAAAACCACAATGAGATGTCACCTCATACTTGTCAGAATGGGTACAATTCAACAAACAAGAAATAAGGAGTGTTGCAAAGACTTGGAATAAAATGAACCCTCATAGACTGCTGGTGGGAATGTAACCTGGTGCAGTCACCGTGGAACATGATGGAGTTTCCTCAAAAATGAAAAATAGATATGATATCATCCAGTAATTCCACTATTGGATTTTTATGAAAATAATTTTTGCAATGACATGGATGGAGTTTGGGGGTCTAGTATAAGTGAATCACTTGGACAGAGAAAGACACATATCATGTGAATTCACTCATATGTAGATTTAAGAAAGAAAACAAATGGAAAAGAAAAAAGGAGACCAAAAAACTCATATTCTTAAATACTGAGAATAAACAGGTGGTTGCCAAAGGGGAGTTGGCCAGATGGGTGAATAGGGTGAAGGGGATTGAGAGTACACCTGTTATGGTGAGCACAAGCAGTGTATAGAATTGTCAGACAAAAAAAATGTGCATTTTATTGTATGTAATCTGTAACTTTAGTTGCTTTTGAAACAAAAAAATCTTTTAAAGTATTTTCTTTAGTTTTTATAAATTTATTTTTCATTAATGTTCATTTCCACCTTCTCTTCTGCTTTAGTTACTGAGTTAATAACTTCCACATATTATAGAAATTATAGAAATTTTAATTACTTGTTTTCAAGTATTTATATTATATCAGTATCATTAAGAATGATAATAATTATTATATATACAGTAACATTTTCTAGAATAGGAAATTGGGAGAAGTGAAGAACATTGCTTAAATTCACAGAGACATGAATCATGCAGCTAGAATACAATCATATCACATGTATTGGAATGTGCACCTGTGCTCAGAGTTTTGTGTGCTGTTAGAAAAGATTCAACGTAAAGAGTAAAGCCTTTGGAACTTTTAGCCTATACTTCAGTGTGACTTGAAGGAATACTTTCTCCTTAGGGCACCAGTGGAGCAGTTGGTAACAGAAATGAGATGGTCCCTTCAGAGGCTTGGAGGGGAGAAGGACTCTGTGGGAAGAATCTGCCACTTGACAGCCTTGTCTGGGATTACTTGGCACCATGGTTTGCAGTGGTACAGGAGTAACTGAATTTAGTAGTTTATAGAGCATATCCTTTGGGAATGGGGGGGAAGGGCAGGGCTCTTATCCTTCCAAAGGCTGGGTATTTGTGAACTTCTATGAATTGTCTATATATATCTGGTGTAGGAAGAAGAAATGTTAGGCCACGTGCTCTGCCAAGGAATTGTTTTGGGGTACTAGAGTCGGCTTTAGAGATGTTTCTATCATAGAATAGTGGGAATTATACCTTTGTATTCTAGAAAATTCTAACATAGATATAAGAAACTTTCTGCTCATAATTACAGACCTTATTGAAGAGTCTAACCCAAGCCTCTAGGAAAGATTAGGGCTACCTATGTCGTATCTTCTCTCCCCATGGATCCTGCAATGAAAAGCCAAGTAGATATATTTGAAGTACAGTTTACATGTTGCAAACACACTGCACATGATTCATCTTCAAAATAAATCAGATTTGCAAGAGCAAAAACTATGGGCTCTCTATTGGATCTCATATATTTCTGTGCAAGAAATATGGTAAGTTTTTAAGCCAACTATACTATGTTCTTTTTCTCGATTACTGGCAGTTGCCATTATGTAATTCTCTAAATATTTGAAAAGCATGAAGTTCCAGAGCATTGCTGTCAGTGATGAAAAGATTCTGATGTGTCAGGGTTTTTCCTTTCACTGTTCTTGATGAGGCACTGTCTCAGGAGCAATTCTTATTGAATGAGGGGTACATTGAAGCGTGTAGAGGCATAATATCCTACACAGGTGGATTTCTTACTTGCAAGGTTTAAGGCCAGGAAAAGGAAAGGATGTATACTGACCACAGCAATCAGTATTCTTAGAGAGTATTATTAGCACGATTCTATGGCACTATGATACTTCTTGTTCTGCTATTAATGATGGTAATGTTGGCTGCCCAAACCCACTGACACCTAAGAATTATATTTTCTTTCTGATGTTGGAGTAAGGGATGATCTACAGAGTGGAAGAATGAGAAGAACTCTAGTGAAATCCTAGGATGAAGCACTCCTTTGTCCCTAGCAAGATTCTTTGCTCAGCCTTGAACTGTGTATTTACATTTAAGTATAAATATAAATGCTGGTCTCTTTTTTTTCTGACTCATCAGAATTTTTCATCCGTTTGCTAGTCAGGACATGTACTGGATATGTTCATGGTTTTGTTCCTAACCTATTTATGGTTTCTGCCTTATGCTGGCTCTACTCTAGTGTCTGAGGAATGGTGATTCTCATGGCAGTAGGAGGTGGAGTGTCCAAGAAGGAGAGGTTGCCTTGGAGCACAAAGGCTAGAGGTACTGCTTTCTTTGTTACTTGTCTCTGCTAAACTGCCTGCCAGCCTAACTTGATTTGCCCAAAATAGAACACTTGAACTTGCCTTATGAGATAAATAATAGATGAACAAAGATATTAAAACAAAAATGAAAAGCGACAATAATTAAGGATTGTTTGATTCAGGACGCGCGCACACACACACACACACTCACACACACTTCCCACTGGAAGATCATTAGCAAGAAGGTTTTCTTTAAAACCTGGAAGGTTTTGCTTCGCAGACGGCATCTGAACTGAGTACAGTGTGCACAGTTAGCAATACAGAGTGGAGGTCTAATCAGAAGAAGTCCTTTATAACTAAGAAATAGTGAAAATTTAGTGAATGAAATGGTGTGGAGGCATATTTATGAAGGACAGCAATGTCAGGCATAGCTGTAGCATACATGCCCAGAGGCACAGGAGGAAATGTGGTGATCAAGATTACGGCACAGCGTTGGAGGGCTTTCAAAGTCATGGTAAGTATTTCAGCCATTGCATTAGAAAACCATATTAACCATTTTATTATATTCATGTTTCATCATATTTTTAGAATGTGCTATTCCTTTTCAAGTTATAGCAAGGTGATAAAAAGAGGTAGAGGATGCAGGATGAAGAGAAGAGAGAATATCTGAAATTGTGTCCTTTCTTTCTGTATAGCAACATGGATGGTCCATTTAAAGAATTCTAAGATGATGGGCAGCCCGGGTGGCTAAGCGGTTTAGTACGTGCCTTAGGGCCCCAGCATGATCCTGGAGACCCAGAACCTATTCCCATGTCAGGCTCACTGTGTGGAGCTTGCTTCTCCCTCTGCCTGTGTCTATGCCTCTCTCTCTCTGAGTCTCTCATGAGTAAATGAATAAAACCTTTTATTTATGTATTTTATTTTTTTTATAATAAAGTTATTTTTTATTGGTGTTCACTTTGCCAACATACAGAATAACACCCAGTGCTCATCCCCTCAAGTGCCCCCCCTCAGTGCCCGTCACCCATTCACCCCCACCCCCCGCCCTCCTCCCCTTCCACCACCCCTAGTTCATTTCCCAGAGTTAGAAGTCTCTATGTTCTGTCTCCCTTTCTGATATTTCCCACACATTTCTTCTCCCTTCCCTTATATTCCCTTTCACTATTATTTATATTCCCCAAATGAATGAGAACATATAATGTTTGTTCTTCTCCGATTGACTTACTTCACTCAGCATAATACCCTCCAGTTCCATCCACGTTGAAGCAAATGGTGGGTATTTGTCATTTCTAATGGCTGGGTATTATTCCATTGTATACATAAACCACATCTTCTTTATCCATTCATCTTTCGATGGACACCGAGGCTCCTTCAACAGTTTGGCTATTGTGGCCATTGCTGCTATAAACATCGGGGTGCAGGTGTCCGGCGTTTCATTGCATCTGAATCTTTGGGGTAAATCCCCAACAGTGCAATTGCTGGGTCATAGGGCAGGTCTATTTTTAACTCTTTGAGGAACCTCCACACAGTTTTCCAGAGTGGCCTAAAATCTTTTAAAAAAAAACTAGGATTGGCCATTTGGAGTTCTGATGTTTGTGAAATACCAGCTGATTTGTGTTACATATGAACTGATAATTCTCACAATGCAAACTCATACAGGTATCAAAATCAAATTGCAGTTTTCCTTCAACAAAATAGTGAGACATTTTTTTTATTTATGATAGTCACACAGAGAGAGAGAGGCAGAGACATAGGCAGAGGGAGAGGAAGAGACATAGGCAGAGGGAGAAGCAGGCTCCATGCACCGGGAGCCCGACGTGGGATTCGATCCCAGGTCTCCAGGATCGCGCCCTGGGCCAAAGGCAGGCGCCAAACCGCTGCGCCACCCAGGGATCCCAGTGAGACATTTTTTAAAAAAGATTTTATTTATTTATTCAATGAGACAGAGAGAGATAGAGGCAGAGACACAGGCAGAAGGAGAAGCTGAATCCATGCTGGGAGCCCAACATAGGACTCGATCCCAGGTCTGCAGGATCACACCCTGGGCTAAAGGTGGTGCTAAACAGATGAGCCACTAGGGCTGCTCTACTGTGAGAAATTTTATTCAGAATTTAATGAATATTAGACACTACATGAAAATAATTATCTTCTTTCATGAACCAAAAATTATTCTGCTTTTAGGGCAGTGGAAATGCTCTGTATGATATTATAATGATGGATGCATGTTTAACATTTACCCAAATCCATAGAATGTACCACACGAAGAGTGAACCGTAGGGTTAACTCTGGACTCTCATTGATAATGGTGTGTTATGGTTGGCTAATCAGTTGTGACAAGTCTGCCATTCAGGACATTAGTGTGCAAAACAGTTGTGCATCAGTTTTACGAGTAAATGAACAAGGTAGATTATTATCCTTGAAAGTTGATACTAATCATCATAATGAAAAATTGATACTATAATCCTAATGAGGCAATGAGTGCAATTGCAGATACACAGACCTCCATCTCCCATGCTTTGTACATACCAAATTATTTAGCTTTCATAGAAACCCTAAAAAGTAGGTTGGTTTGCTCTTAATGTTTACGGGTGAAGAAAATGAAGCACAGAGATATCAAGGGACTTGTTACATATCTCACCATAGTGGGCAGTTGAGTGGGCTACAAATCTAGGCTGTGTGGCTTTGGCCTCTAAGCACTATCGCTGTGCTAACCCACCTCCCTCCCCTGCTTTAGAATATCTGCATTTCAGGAAACCGAATTTAGAATGTCTTTCTTCAGTTAAAGTTATGATTCTTCTGTTAACATAATTTTGAATTTTTTACTCCCAAGGTATTCTTTAGAAATTTGTAGTCTTGTGTCTTGTCTCTTTGTATTCTTCTAATACCAATGATAGAGAGCCTTACATAATGAATGATTTCAACTATATTTATCTTAAAACTCAAACTATTTAGAGCAGTGAAATATTTTTCCAATTTTTTACAATAACTCCAGATATTTGTGAGTCAATACTCAAAAGAAAAGATTATTGTAGGGTTATGATTGAAGTGAGTAGATAGTATAATTTTAAAATGTTTTGGAAGTGGGCTAAATTAAAATGGGAAAATTGGAAGATCAGATTACAGGAAAAGTGAAAGAGCCCCAGAAACAGAGAAAAAGTAAAATCATGATAGTGAAAGAAGCAGAGGTTGGCAATTAATAGTTCTTACTCACTACAAGCTAGGTATTTTTCTCATTTTATCTACCTAGGTACCATGATTATGCTCAAAGTGTCTTTCCCAAACTAGTATATAGTGGAACTAGGATTTGCACTCAAGACATCTGAATCTAGCACCTGTGTTCTTGGCCAGGAAATGTAATGTTCTGCTAGATTAATAGTTATTCCAGATAAAATATCAAGACTGCAAAATATAAACTGACAAAAGATTAAAAATTCTAAGATGGGCAATCTTTACATAAAAAAATACAGTAAAACTGGGCAGCCCGGGTGGCTCCGTGGTTTGGCACACCTTCTGCCCAGGGCCTGATCCTGGAGACCCAGGATCGAGTCCCACGTCAGGCTCCCTGCATGGAGCCTGTTTTTCCCTCTGCCTACATCTCTGCCTCTGTGTCTCTCATGAATAAATAAATAAAAATGTTTTAGAAAATGCAGCAAAACTGTTAAATGTGGTTTATGATAAAAAAGTATATGCACATAATAAAATATAGTTATTTACTATTATCCCAGAGAGGTATTAAGATAATGTCACAAAATAAATTGTGTTTCCATGTTCATCAGCTTTTTGGAATATCATCAACCTTGAAATATTTGCCATACTTGTATATACAAAAGGGACACACATATACAAGCATACTGTTAGAATGTTTAAAAATTACACATAAAAAACAAAAATAGTCATTTCTGGAGAGTCGAATCACAAAGTCAATAATTTTGAGACAGATTGTAATTTTCTTTTCTCATTCCTCTGTGTACTTTGAAGAATTAATGATATCATGAATTTTTGAAAATAAAATATAGTTAATAAATGGACACAAAATATTGAAGAACCTTTTAATAATTACCAATAGCAATGACAATATCAAGCATTTGGGGCAGCAATATCATGATTGTAAAGTTACTCTGAATTGTTGTTTGAGAGAATGAAAATTGAAAGCAACAGCAATATCTCAGTTGACAAAGGGTCAAATAAATACCACTTAGAAAAATTTTACAATGTCAGTTATTAAATGAACAATTTATCCATGGAAAATATGGTAACATGGGAAGAAGTGTTATAATAATCCAAGTCAAAATCAGAACACACAATGGCATACAGTGATTTCAAAGACAAAATATATGCTATGAATAAGAACTTGAAACAGAAAAATCATAACATACTATATTGAATAATGGAATTTTCTTCAAATGGTATATTTAGAAATATGACAATTCAGGGTAAAAAGGAACATATATGTGTAAAAACACTATTTAGAGTATAGACTTCGTTAGGAATTTTATGCCACATTGAATCCATATGCAGACATCCTGAATGACTTCAGTTTAATAGAATAGTAAAGAGGGTAAACAGAAAATTTCCTCAATTATGACAAACCTCAAACTTCTCCAGGCCTTTTTTATCAAATGACTATCAGTGAAGATGACATAACGCAAGAGGTAAAAGACTGTCAAAATAGGTTTTTGTAAAGATTATTTCATCCAAGATACTGATAGGCTCAGAGATGAAGTCAGGGACCCCAAATAGGTGAACTCAACTGAGGATATTTTCTTCAGGAGGTTTCTCCAACACTATGAGTGCTAAATAATATCGGAATAGTGTTTCAGATTTCAAAGCACATAGATAAAATGCATAATACATGAACTAGATGTGTGTATATGTGATCATAAAAAAAATCTTTTTCCGTCTTTGGGACACTCAAAGTAAAGTAGGGCACTATTGGGTATATATTTTCAGACGAAGGCCATATTTCAAGGCAGTTAAGGCACCTGACCAAGGAAAGTACAAGTTTTGCCATTTTCAATCTTGGTAGGAATCAAAATTTTTAAAGGATATAGACTTTTTATTCTCCAAATGCAAAGGCTTTGATCCATTTGGGTTAGTTTCTGAATGAATAGAGAGATCTGGGAGAGGCTGGGACTTCTGCAGATTTACAAAGATTCATAGGGATTAAAGGAAGTTGGAGGAACATGGAACATGGAACAAAATAAGGAATTCAGAGGTCAGCCCAATGATCTCCCCAAGATGTTACTTCTTTTCTTCTTTTGCAGATTAAGGTCTTATCAAGTTCACCTTACCTATAGACACTACTATGGCGATGAACAGCAGTGTGAATGAATTCATTCTGTTTGGCTTGACACAGGATCCAAGAAAACAGAAAGCAATATTTGGGGTCTTCTTGATGTTTTACCTTGCCACACTGTTGGGAAACTTTCTCATTGTAGTGACTATTAAAAGAAGCAGGACCCTTGGGAGTCCCATGTACTTCTTCCTATTTTACCTGTCCTTTGCTGATGCCTGCTTCTCTACAACCACAGCTCCCAGGTTGATTGTAGATGCCATTTCTCAGCAGAAGACCATTTCCTACAACGAGTGCATGACTCAGGTGTTTTCAGCCCATTTCTTTGGATGCATGGAAATCTTCGTGCTGATACTGATGGCTTTGGATCGCTATGTAGCCATTTGTAAGCCCTTGCGATACACAACCATCATGAACAGGCATGTCTGCAGTGTGCTGGTGATTCTGGGTTGGGTGGGATCCTGTATCCACTCTTCGGCACAAATTGTCCTGGCTTTGAGATTGCCTTTCTGTGGTCCCAACGTGATTGATCACTATTTCTGTGACTTGCAGCCCTTGTTGAAACTTGCTTGCATGGACACTTATGTAATAAATTTGCTAGTTGTTACTAACAGTGGAGCCATATGCATGGTGAGTTTCATAATTCTGCTTATCTCCTATATTACCATCTTGTACTCTCTGAGAAACTACAGTGCAGAAGGAAGGCGAAAAGCCCTTTCGACCTGCACCTCCCATTTTATTGTGGTTGTCCTATTTTTTGGCCCATGTATATTCATATATACACGCCCAGCAACCACATTTCCAGTAGACAAGGTGGTGGCTGTGTTTTATACCATTGGGACACCCTTGCTCAACCCTCTGATCTACACACTGAGAAATGCGGAAGTGAAAATTGCCATGAAAATGTTATGGTGTAGCAAAGTATGACTTCTCTTGATACATGGTAATCAGGGATCCTTATGTATATTAACTTAACAGCTTGGTTTTCCTTCATGGACAGGAAAGATAAAATATTTCTCTTTGGGGAATGCGATCAATTAGTAATTTTTAATCATGCTTTTTGTATATTTAATTGTGTTAATATTAATAAATATTAATAAGTGTATAGACTCCATATTCTGAGAGGATTGCATTAAAATAGGATTACTTATAGTCCAAAGCACTTTGAAAAACCTATCATAGACCTTAGTTGAATGGTATTCACATCTGGGTCATATTCACATGAAAATTTAGCTTCCTGATTCAATTTGCTTTCAGAAGGTAATGCACTAACTAGTGAGAGAATGATTGTGTGTGTGAGCACACACAAATTCTGTGTCTAGGTTTTATTCTAGATGTAATGAATGTGGTCAAGGTGCTAATCCATATGTAACTGGAACTTAATGTAGGGGGCTGTCTTGACAACCTGGCATTTGGAGAAGGCGTTCTAAGAGAATTCTGCTCTGGAATCTGTGCCTGAACTTGTCTCACTGGGGATTCTACATGGAGGAACCCTCAACCTCTAATAAAAGCTTAAATATTGGTGAAAACCTGTACTGTTACTGGAGAATTTCTCAAAGTTTTTTGAATGGTGAGAGAAGGAGAATCTTGTACTTGGCAGTGATGGGTGGTCTCAGCCACTCAGCTGCCCTTTGGCAGGTCCTTCCCATCACTCTTCACAAGGCAGAAAGAAGAATCAGTGAAGGGATTTTGCAGAAGGAATGTGCAGAAAGAAATACACAGAAGGGAGGATAAAGGGGAGAAGGGAGGCAAGGTGAAAAGCAAGAAAAGGCCAAAGGAAAGTGGGAACTTTGTTCAAGTTGGAGAGCAGAAGCTTTGTCTTTCTTACATTTTGAGAATCAATTCTGGAGGTATGGATATTTGTAGGAAAAAGAAGTGAAGTCTCAGTATGTCTACATCTTGACTTAATGTAGCTTACCTCCCTTGACTGCCATATTTGTTTGCTTGGGTGTCAGAAAAAAGCTTTATTTGGTCCTAATATGTCCAAAAAATCAAAATTCAGATTATTTGGGAGCACCCAGTATTGGAAAGTCTGTTTTAGCTCATTTCAATTTTTGTCTTTTGTTTTTATATGAGAATGTTCTAAAATCATATTTTCACTTTTGAAGATAACCCAACTAATATTTATAATAAACACCTGCCACCACCACTGCCACATCAGTGTCTATAAGCAAGCACTGCCATGTGATGCTCTTTCAGTATCTGAGTTTATAATACCCAACAAATTGGCACCCGGAAGTATTACTTTAATTGATATGGGCTAATGAGGTAGGAATACAATGAACTTTATAAGTATGTGAAAAGTTTCTGCCAACGGAACACAATATTATCCTATCCCATGAAAGGTGCTCAGTATTCTTACATAGGAAGTGTGGTGGATTAAATACTTAAGACCCAATGAGGACATTTATCAGAGAACAAATGAGGATATTAGAGAAATTTTTCTTTGCATTCACAGAAAAGATACATTTTCATGAACAAATTGGTATAATTAAACCGTATCTGCCAATGGGGAAGATTTCAAAGAGAATTGGGTGGGGATTGATATCATTGAGGAAGTAGTCATGAGGAAAGGGGACAAGGAATCACTCCAAGCATTAGAAGGAGAGAAAAGAAATGAGGTTTGAAATCAAACCTTGAGTGTTCAGGGAGAAAAAAGAGAAAATCAATTCATTAAAGATCCAAGAGAGCTCTTAGAAAACCGTTTTATGATGTCAGGGGTGAGGGGAGCCATTTGCAGTTCTCTTCACCTCTACAAAGGGTTGGAAGCTTCTTGGTCAGCCTGAACCTGTCCTAGCACTCGCCTGATCTGTCTCCTTACCCTAAGGAGGCCCAGGAATATGTTGCTAGTCATCCAAAACTGAAAACGATGTTTCCTCTATTTTGTGCAGCTTCTAGTTACTTTCAGCAAAGGGGACGTCCAGTGACTGCATTATGTCCAGAAATTTAAAATACTACATTTTCTTTGAATTGGGTTTGTTTTTATATTATTTTTTTTTAATTTATTTTTTATTGGTGTTCAATTTACTAACATACAGAATAACCCCCAGTGCCCGTCACCCATTCACTCCCACCCGCCGCCCTCCTCCCCTTCTACCACCCCTAGTTCGTTTCCCAGAGTTAGCAGTCTTTACGTTCTGTCTCCCTTTCTGATATTTCCCACACATTTCTTCTCCCTTCCCTTATATTCCCTTTCACTATTATTTATATTCCCCACATGAATGAGAACATATAATGTTTGTCCTTCTCTGACTGACTTACTTCACTCAGCATAATACCCTCCAGTTCCATCCACGTTGAAGCAAATGGTGGGTATTTGTCATTTCTAATAGCTGAGTAATATTCCATTGTATACATAAACCACATATTATTAAAAATAATTACTTCACTTCACTTTATTGCAATAAAATCTTTTTTAAAAAGATAAAAATGTATTAGTTACAGCAGAATGGGGACATGGGAGTTGTAATGCAAGGAGAGTACACTCGTTTCCTTTCTTCATAGTTCGTAATTATTTTTAATAATATGTGGTTTTATTAGAGAGAGAGAGAGAGGCGCAGAGGCAGAGACACAGGCAGAAGGAGAAGCAGGCTCCATGCAGGGAGCCCATCGTGGGATTCAATCCCAGGTCTCCAGGTACAAGCCCTGGGCTGAAGGCAGCGCTAAACCCCTGAGCCACCTGGGCTGCCCAATGTATTTTTATCTTATTCTGCATCCTTTTTCTCTGTGCTTTAATGTCTCCCATACACATAGACTCCTGCAGGAATTTTTTTTTTTTTATTGAGTTTGACATACTTTCTAACTTTTTTTTTCCAAATTGATAGTCATTTATCTTATTATAATTTTTATTCATGTTAATACTTTCAACCTCATTGTATATTAAATTACCAAATATATATTGAATTTCTTTGCATGATAGTCTGTCCTCTTAACATATTTGTTTATCCTATGGGCATATCTGATTTGATATCATAATATAGCTTTATTATATATTTGCACTTGGTTCTTCTCCCTCAAACCCCAAAATCCTTGATTCTTCTATACATTCAACCATGTGTACTTTGGAATCATTTGCTCCATCTCCATGCAAATAACCTTCAGCGATGATGTTTAGCAATTCACTCCATGTGTCACATAATTGGGACAAATTAACAATTTTAAAAGGGGAGTTCCTTCACTTCCAAATTGTATAATTCACCTGATTCAGCTGTATTTCTGTTTGATTAGGTTTAGTGTTCTTCAATGAAGACTATTCATGTTTCTGTTACATCTCATAATTTTATTTTATTCTGGGGGAGATTTATTCCATTTTATAATTGTCTATTATACTTACATTTGGAAGTATTATTATGCTGGTTTTTGAGTAAGCTCTTTTAATAAGTAGTTTAATCTGCCAGTTGATTGTCTTGGTTTGGGGAAGTAGATGAACACATCAGACAGTAATGACATCTGTTGTTTCATGTTTGCTTCAACTACTTTATTCCCTTTTCCTATTATTCATTGTTTGACATAGAATTTCCAAAGACAGGCTGCTAGACTGAATTTGCCTGAAAATTTGTATATTTGTTTAATCAAAAAAATGTTTAACATAAGATTTTATAATAGGTCATCAGTATATTCAAATAATTAACATGCATATAAAATACGAATGCCTGGTGAAGGACAAATTTGCATATATGCCCCTCATTAGGCAACCACACACAAGAGCTTAGTCCTGGTAGACTCTAAAGGGGAAAAGATTTGTTCCATTTCTACAGGGTGCAAAGGGCTTAAATTCCTTCTTAAATATCTTTGTACAGTTTGACCTCATTCAATCTTTTAAATCTTCCTGATCTCTGTAAGTATATGGGGTTGAGGACCTGGCATTAAAAGTCAGTGCAGGACATAATAATGGCAGCTATAAAAGGTGGCCATATCTTATTCCTGAATTTAATGGAACTCTCTTAAAATTAAAGGTAACATTTCCTTTAGATTTCTGGAACATATTCCAAAGAATATGTTAAAGAGATTCATTTATCATTTAGTGCTGTAGTTTAATTATAATTCAGACAAAATGTTAGCAAATCCCATGTTGGCATCTCAGAAATCGTCCTTTTTTGTTTTAATAATGGAATTTGATTATCATAAAATCCTGGTAACAGAAATCAGCAAACTTAGGATTGTGCTGGAAAGCAGAATACATAAAAAATTTCCAGGCCTTGTTTGCCAAAATGTTATTTACTGAGAGATAGAGGCATGCTGTTACCTGAGAACTAACTATAGGATGACAGAGTCCCACAAAACTCTCAATAATAGAATGAGAAACATAAAGTAAATCTAGCATGATATTATTTATTCAATTGACCTTTGTCAATTTCTTTTTTTGTGTATATTTTTTATTGGAGTTCGATATGTCACCATATAACACCCAGTGTTCATCCTGTCAAGTGCCCCCTCTCTGTGCCCATCACCCAGTATCCCCATTCCCCCACCCAACTCCTCTTCCACTACCCCCTTGTTCTTTTCTAGGAGTCTCTCATGTTGTGTCTCCCTCTCTGATGTTTCCCACTCATTTTCTGTCCTTTCCTCTTTATTCCCTTTCACTATTTTTTATATTCCCAAATGAATGAGACCATATAATGTTTGTCCTTCTCCAACTGACTTCACTCAGCATAAAACCCTCCATTCCATTCACGTTGAAGCAAATGGTGGGTATTTGTGGTTTCTAATGGCTGAGTAATATTCCAGTGTATACATAGACCACATCTTTTTTTATCCATTCATCTTTTGATGGACACCAAGGCTCCTTCCACAATTGGCCATTGTGGACATTGCTGCTATAAACATTGGGGTGCAGGTATTCTAGCATTTCACTGCATCTGTATCTTTGTGGTAAATCCCCAGCAGTGCAATTGCTGGGTCTTAGGGTAGTTCTATTTTTATCTCTTTGAGGAACCTCCACACAGTTTTCCAGACTGGCTGTATCAGTTCACATTCCCACCAACAGTGCAAGAGGGTTCCCCTTTCTCCACATCCTCTCCAACATATATTGTTTCCTGTCTTGTTAATTTTCCCCATTCTCACTAATGTGAGGTGGTATCTCATTGTGGTTTTGATTTGTATTTCCCTGATGGCAAATGATGCAGAGCTGTTTTCTCATGTGCTTGTTGGCCATGTCTATGTCTTCGTCTGTGAGATTTCTGTTCATGTCTTTTGCCCATTTCATGATTGGATTATTTGTTTCTTTGCTGTTGAGTTTAATAAGTTTTTATAGTTCTTGAATACTAGTCCTTTATCTGATACGTCATTTGCAAATATCTTCTCCCATTCTGTAGGTTGTCTTTTAGTTTTGTTGTCCATTTGTTTTGCTGTGCAGAAGCTTTTTATCTTGATGAAGTCCCAGTAATTTATTTTTGCTTTTGTTTCTCTTGCCTTCATGGATGTATCTTGCAAGAAGTTGCTGTGGCCAAGTTCAAAAAGGGTGTTGCCTGTGTTCCTCTTGAGGATTCATGGATTCTTGTCTCACATTTAGATCTTTCATCCATTTTGAGTTTAGCCTTGTGTATGGTGTAAAATAAGGGTCCAGTTTCATTCTTCTGCACGTGAATGTCCAATTTTCCCAGCACCATTTATCGAAGAGTTTGTCCTTTTTCCAGTGGATAGTCTTTCCTGCTTTGTCAATTATTAGTTGACCGTAGAGTTGAAGGTCCACTTCTGGGTTCTCTATTCTGTTCCATTGATCTATGTGTCTGTTTTTGTACCAGTACCACACTGTCTTGAAGACCACAGCTATGTGGTCTAACATGATATCGGCATTGTGATGTCCTCGGCTCTGGTTTGCTTTTTCAGTATTCCCCTGACTATTTGGGTCTTCTCTGATTCCACACAAAACTTAAGATGCCTTATTCCAACTCTCTGAATAAAGTCAATGGTATTTTGATAGGGATTGCATTGAATGTGTAAATTACCCTGGGTAGCTTTGACATTTTCACAATATTAATTCTTCCAATCTATGAACATGGAATATTTTTCCATCTCTTTGTATTTTACTCAATTTTTTTCAGAAGTGTTATATAGATTTTATTTTTTTTTTTTTAATTTTTTTTTTATTGGTGTTCAATTTACTAACATACAGAATAACACCCAGTGCCCTTCACCCATTCACTCCCACCCCCCGCCCTCCTCCCCTTCTACCACCCCTAGTTCGTTTCCCAGAGTTAGCAGTCTTTATGTTCTGTCTCCCTTTCTGATATTTCCCACCCATTTCTTCTCCCTTCCCTTATTTTCCCTTTCACTATTATTTATATTCCCCAAATGAATGAGAACATATAATGTTTGTCCTTCTCCGACTGACTTACTTCACTCAGCATAATACCCTCCAGTTCCATCCACGTTGAAGCAAATGGTGGGTATTTGTCATTTATATAGATTTTAGTGTACAGATCCTTTACTTCTTTGGTTAGGTTTATTCCTAGGTATCTTATGCTTTTGGGTGCAATTGTAAATGGGATTGACTCCTTAATTTCTCTTTCTTCAGTCTCATTGTTACTATATAGAAATGCCACTGATTTCTGGACATTGTTTTTGTATCGGGCCACACTGCCAAATGGCTGTATGATTTTTACCAATCCTGGGGTGGAGCCTTTTGGGTTTTCTATGTAGAGCATCATGTCCTCTGTGAAGAGGGAGAGTTTGATTTCTTCTTTGCCAATTTGAATGCCTTTTATTTCTTTTTTGTTGCCTGATTGCTGAGGCAAGGACTTCTAGTACTATGTTGAATACTAGTGGTGAGAGTGTACATCTCTGTAATGCTCCTGACCTTAGGGGAAAGGCTCCCAGTGTTTCCCCATTGAGACTGATATTTGCTGTGGACTTTTTGTAGATGGCTTTTAAGATGCTGAGGAATGTTCTTTCTATCCCTACACTGTGAAGAGTTTTGATCAGGAATGTATGCTGTATTTTGTCAAAGTCTTTCTCTGCATATATTAAGAGGATCAAATAGTTCTTGTTTTTTCTCTTGTTGATATGATTTATCACGTTGATTGCTTTATGAGTGTTGAACCAGCCTTGCATCCCGGGGATAAATCATACTTGGTCATTGTGAATAACCTTCTTAATGTACTATTGGATCCTACTGGCTAGTAATTTGTTGAGAATTTTTGCTTCTGTGTTTATCAGAGACATTGGTCTATAATTCTCCTTTTTGGTGGTGGTCTTTGTCTGGTTTTGGAATTAAAGTGATGCGGGCCTCATAAAACGAGTTTGGACGTTTTCTGTCCCTTTCTATCTTTCAGAACAGCTTTAGTAGAATAGGTATTGTTTCTTCTTTAAACATTTGATAGAATTCCCCTGGGAAGCCATCTGGCCCTGGACATTTGCATCTTGGGAGGTTTTTGATGACTGCTACAATTTCCTCTCTGGTTATCTGCCTGTTCAGGTTTTCTATTTTTACCTGTTCCGGTTTAGGTAGTTTGTGGTTTTCCAGAAATGTGCCCATTTTTCTAGATTGCCTAATTTATTAGCGTGTAGCTGCTCATAATGTTTCAAAAATCAATTGTGTTTCCTTGGTATTGGTTGTGATCTCTCCTTTCTCATTCATTTTATTAATTAGAGTCTCTTCTCTCTTCTTTTTAATAAGGCTGGCAATGATTTATCTATCTATCAACTTTTTCAAAGAACCACGTCCTGGTTTTATTGACCTGTTCCACAGTTCTTCTGGTCTCTATTTCTTTGCGTTCTGCTCAAATCTTTATTAACTCTCTTCTGCTTGGCGTAGGTATTATTTGCTGTTCTTTTTCCAGTTCCTTTCGATGCAAGGTTAGCTTGTGTATTTGAGTTTTTTCCAGTTTTTTGAGGGATGTTTGTATTGCGATGTATTTCCCTCCCAGGACTCCTTTTGGTGTATCCCAAAGATTTTGAATGGTTGTATCTTCATGCTCATTAGTTTCCATGAATCTTGTAAATTCTTCTGTAGTTTCCTGGTTGACCCTGTCATCTTTTAGCAGGATGGTCTTTAAGCTCCACGTGTTTGCATTTCTTCCAAATTTCTTCTTGTGATTGAGTACAACTTTCAAAGCATTATAGTCTGAAAATATGCAGGGGACAATTCCTATCTTTTGGTATCAGTTGAGACCTGATTTGTGACCCAGTATTTGGTCTATTCTAGGGAAAGTTCCGTGTGCACTTGAGAAGATTATGTATTCAGTTGTGTTTGGATGTAAAGTTCTGTAAATATCTGTGAAATCCATCTGGTCCAGTGTACCATTTAAAGCTCTTGTTTTTTTTTGGAGATGTTGTGCTTAGAAGGCCTGTCATTTACAGAAAGTGCCATGTTGACGTCTCCCAGTTTAAGTGTATTTTTATATAAGAATGTCTTAACGTTCGTTATTAATTGATTGATCTCCTTGGCAGCTCCCACATTAGAGGCATAAATATTTATGATTGTTAGGTCCTCTTGTTGAATAGAACATTGAAGTATAATATAGTGTCTCTCTTCAACTCTTACTACAGTCTTTGGGATAAGATTAATTTATCTGACGTGAGGATTGCTACCCCTGCTTTCTTTTGAGAACCATTTGAATGGTAAATGGTTCTCCAACCTTTAATTTTCAGGCTGGAGGTGTCCTTAGGTCTCAAATGAGTCTCTTTTAGACAGCAAATAGATGGGTCTTGCTCTGTTATCCAGTCTGAAACCGTGCGTCTTTTGATGCAATCATTAAGCCTATTCAGGTTCAAAGGTACTATTGAGAGGTATGAATTTATTGTCATCACAATTCCTATTCATTCCCTGTTTTTGTGGATTATTTCTTTGGGCGTTGTCTTTCTTTTATAGAGTCCCCCTTAATATTTCTTGGAGAGCAGGTTTGGTGGTCTCATATTCTTTCAGTTTCTGCCTATCTTGGAAGCTCTTTATCTCTCTTGTTCTGAATGAGAGCTTGCTGGATAAAGTATTCTTGACTGCAGGTTTTTCTCATTTAGGACCCTGAACATATCCTGCCAGCCCCTTCTGGCCTGCCAGGTCTCTGTGGAGAGTTTTGCTGTTAATTCAATATTTCTCCTCATATAAGTTAGGGATTCCATGTCTCTTGCTGCTTTAAGGATTTTCTCGTTATCTTTGGAATTTGCAAGTTTCACTATTAAATGTCTCGTTTTTGAACAGTTTTTATTGATTTTAGGGGGGAATCTCTCTATCTCCTGGACCTGAATGTTTGTTTCCTTCCCCAAATTAGAGAAGTTCTCAACTATTATTTGTTCAAATATGCTTTCTGGTCTTTTGTCCCTTTTGGTGCTTTCTGAAACCCCAATTATATGTAAATTTTTCCTTCTGAGGCTGTTATTTATTTTCCTTAACCTTTCCTCATGGTCTTTTAATTGTTTTTCTCTCTTTTTTTTTAACTTGGAATTTTTTATTTATTTATTTATTTATTTATTTATTTATTTATTTATTTTTAATTTATTTTTATTGGTGTTCAATTTACTAACATACAGAATAACCCCCAGTGCCCGTCACCCATTCACTCCCACCCCCCGCCCTCCTCCCGTTCTACCACCCCTAGTTCGTTTCCCAGAGTTAGCAGTCTTTATGTTCTGTCTCCCTTTCTGATATTTCCCACACATTTCTTCTCCCTTCCCTTATATTCCCTTTCACTATTATTTATATCCTCCAAATGAATGAGAACATATAATGTTTGTCCTTCTCCGATTGACTTACTTCACTCAGCATAATACCCTCCAGTTCCATCCACATTGAAGCAAATGGTGGGTATTTGTCATTTCTAATAGCTGAGTAATATTCCATTGTATACATAAACCATATCTTCTTTATTCATTCATCTTTCGATGGACACCGAGGCTCCTTCCACAGTTTGGCTATTGTGGCCATTGCTGCTATAAACATCGGGGTACATTCCTTCCTTGCCATCAACTTGTCTTCTATGTCACTCACCTGTTCTTCTACCTCATTAACCCTCATCGTTAGGATCTCCAATTTGGATTACATCACTGTATACTTCTCTCTTAAGACTGCCTTTGCTTCATCTGAACTGTAGTGTTTTCCTTTTATTTCATTTCATGAATTTTTAAAATTTCTTCTTTAGTTTCTTGTTTGACCCATTCATTCTTTAGTAGGATGCTTTAACCCGAAAGAATTTTGTCCCTCCTAAATTGCCTCTTGTGATTGAGTTCAAAATTCCAATCATTATAGTCACAATAATTGCAGGGACTAATCCCAATCTTTTGGAATCAGTTGAGACCTGATTTTTGACTGAGCTGTGATTGATTATGGAAAATGATCCATTCACTCAAGAAGAATATGTAGTCTTTTGCTTTAGGAAGGCATGCTCTGAATATGTCTGTAATGTCTGTCTGTTCCAGTGTGTCATTCAAAGCCCTTGTTTCCTTAGTGAAATTCTGCTTTGATGATCTGTGCATTTTTGTGAATGTTGTGTTAAAGATCCCTACTATTACTGTATTATTGTCAAAGTGTTTCTTAATTCTGTTGCTATTTGCTTTATATATTTGGCTGCTCCTCTATTAGAGTCTAATTGTTTGCAGTTGTTAGTTCTTCTTGTTTGATGGACCACTTAATTATGATATATTGTCCTTCCTCATCTCTTATGACAGTCTTCAGTTTAGAATCTAATGTGTCTGATATAAAGATTGCCACCTAAACGTTTTTTTTTTTTATGTCCACTACCATGATAGATGGTTCTCTTCCTCCTCGCTTTTGATCTGGAAGTGTCTTTCGGTCTAAATTCTGCTGTTTGTAGATGACATATCAAAGTGTCATTTTTTTTTTCTTATTGAACCTATGACTTTTGATTCTAGTATTTAGCCCATTCATATTTAGAGCGAACATTGAGCGATATGAATCCATTGTCATTGTTTGACCTGCAAAGTCACTATTTCTGAATATTATCTCTGTTCATTTCTGGTTTATGTTAATTTGGGCTCTCTTTTCACTTCCAGGATCCTCTTTAATATTTCTTGGTGGGCTGGTTTAGTGATCACAAATTATTTTTGTTTCTCTTTTCCCTGGTGCTCTTTATCTCTCCTTCTATTCTGAATGACAGACTTGCTGGATATAGTATCCTTGTCTGCATACTGTTTTCATTTAGCACCCTGACTATATTATGCCAGTCGTATCGGGCCTTTCAGGTCTCTGATGATAAGACTCCTGGGAGTCTTATTTTTCTACCCTCATACGTTCAGGACCTCTTGTCCTGAGCTGCTTTCAGAATTTTCTCTTTGTCTCTGAAATTTGCAAGCTTCACTGTTATATGTTGAGGTGTTAGCCTACTTTTGTATTGATTTTGAGGGGGATCTTTTGTTCCTTCTGAATCTGAATGCCTGTCTCCTTCCTCAGATTAGTGGAATTTTCAGCTATAATATGCTAATATGTACATTCTTTCCCACTTTCTCTCTTACTTTTTCCCCTTCTTTAGGGACCCCAATTATGCTAATATTGTGTCCTCTTATGTTATCACTTATCTCTCAAATTTTTCCCTCGTGATCCATAGTTTATCTCTTTTTTTTTAACTTCAGTTTTCTTATTCTTATCAATCTGTCTTCTATATCAGAGATCCTCTCTTCTGTCTCATTTTTCTTAGTAATTAGAGCCTCCATTTTTTATTGCATTTCAGGAATAGCCTTTTTAGTTTTGACCTCCTTAGATTTTAGTTCTTTTATTTTTGCCAGAAAGGGACTCTCTAGTGTCCTATATGCTTTTTTCAGCCCAGGTAGTATCTTTGTAATTTTTTTTCTGAATCTAGTTCCAACATGTTGCTTCTATCCCTACTGATTAGGTCCTTGGCAGTGAATACTGCCTTCTACGCTTTTTTGAAGTGAGTTCTTCTGTATTGTCATTCTGACCAGAGAAGAATAGATGAAAGAGAACAAAATACTAAAATGGCAACAATGATTCCAGAGAAACATCCACGAAACAAATCAAGAGAAACAGAAAAATAATTAAAGAAAGAGAGAGAATATAACCAAATGCTGAACAGATGGAGCGCAACACTAGATCCTGGGTGTATTATGGTCTGCTCCTTTGAAGAAACTAAATCCCAAAATTGTAAAGAAAGGCAAACTTATATATAATCAAAACAGTAATTAAATTCAATGATGGGATAAAATAGAACTATAAAATGAAAATTAATAAGATTTTAAAAAGTGTTGATAAAATAAGAAATTATTTGAAAAGCAAACAAAAAGATTAACATGAAAGAGTGAAGAAACATGAGAAAAACCCTTAAGATTTATATACTATTTTTCCCTAGTGCTGGAGTTTGGCAGTTCTCTATCATTGGTAATCTCGGACTTAGCAGATGTCCTTGCGGATGTTCTGGGCGATGTGCCTGGGGCAGTGACTTTCAGGTGTCTTTGTCTTGGATTGTATTGCTCTGCCCTTTGCAGGGAGCCATGCTAAATATACAGCTCCAGATTTCTCTATGTGACTTTTGTTGCCTTAAGGCTTTCTGTAACATTATAGGGGGTGAGAAGGAAAATCAGAGCTACACCTCCATCTCCAGCCCTCACACTGAAAGTTCATGTCCCCTACTCTTCAGTGAGTGCTCAGGGAAAATAAGTCAATCACTGTTATCTCCCTGGTTTCAGTTCACATTCAGTGCTAAACTAGCCTGTGACCCAGTGTACACGATCCCATTTCAAGAATACATGTTTTAAAGACTTCTGTGGCATACAGCAATAATACACCTCCTGGAGAAGTGGGGGCCTCTCAGTGTTTCTGTCACTTTCTGGGCCCCTCCCCAGAGAGCAGTCACCCCACCTTGCTGACGTTCCCTGTTTATAGCCAGACTGAGTTGAATGTTGGCTCTTGGGCTGACTGATTGCAATGAGATATTCCGCCCCAATGCCTGGGAACACTCTGCTGCACTCTGGTACCCCCATTCTTTTTGTGATGCCAGGAATCCTGAGACCATGGTGTGAAACCTTGGATTCCGTCTTTCTTCACCTCCTGACCACCCTTCAGGCAAACTTGTAAAAGTCCCAATTTTGCACTCCACTGCTTACACCATTTTCTGGTACTTGGATAATGGAGGCTTCAATGCCCATGGTTTATCTTCTGATAGACGGCCTCAGATTCATTTTTCTATACACTCTCCATTGCAAAAATGGTTGTTTTTCTATTTGTAGGACTGTAGCAACTTTTTCTCAGATCGCCAGTTGATTTTGCTTTTGTTCGGTATGATTTGTTAGGTATCCAGCTGATTTCTAGAGACGAGAGAAGATGAAGGTACCCTACTCCTCTGCCACGTTAAGTCTCTCCCCATTCTGCAGCATTAAATAGGTGGTCAGAGTAGTCTTCACGGTAGACATCACGTTGGAATAAATACTTGAAGAGGGTGAAGGTGTCAGCCATGTGGATATACACCACAGTAATGTCTTGGAGGGTATGAGGCTAATGAGATGGATCCTAGAGAGTACTAGGTGAGATCAAAGAAGAATTGCTGGGTCTAGATCACATAGAGCTTTGTAGTTTGCATTACATGACTTCCCTTTTGATGAAATGAAGTGGAGCACCATTGGAGAACTTTGATCAGAGAAGAGACGAGACATGACTCACCTTTTTTTGTCTGATATTAGTATTTCTGCCTTAGCTTTCCTTTTGCTTCTATTTGCATGGTAAATGTTTTTACGTCCCTTCTATTTCAATCTCTGTATGTCTTTAGGTCTGAAGGGAGTCCAACAATCTAAAATAGTATATAATAATATAAATGTTACGTACCAACATGGATGCTTCTAAATACATAAAACAACTATTTACAAAAAAAGGAAGAAATTGATAGTAATACAATAGTAGGGAATTCTAACCCCTCATTATATCAATAGATCATCCAGACAAAAAAAATCAACAAAAAAGGGTGGCTTGAAGGACACATGTGACCAAATAGACCTACAATTATATTCAGAACATTATATTCTAATGCAGCAGAAGACAGATTCTTTTCTGGGTCACTGGGACATTCTCTTGAATAGATAGCATATTAGGCTACAAGCAAAAAAGCCTTAAGAAATTAAAAAAAGATTGAAATCATATTATACACCTTTTTTGATCACAGTGGTATAAACTATAAGTACTTACAAGAAGAAACCTAGAAAGAACAGAAATACATGGAGGCTATATAACCCGCTCCTAGATAATGAACAGGTGAAGTAAACAATCAGACAAGAAATAAAAATATACATGGAGACAGATGAAAATGATAAGGGGTTAATAAAAGACGTAAAGAATGTATATAACTCACCACTACAAAGACTAAAAATCTGACTTAAAAATGGTCAGGGAACCCGAATAGACATTTTTCCAAGAACATAAAAATAACAAGTGAACACATCAAAAGATGTTCAACATCATTCATCATCAGGGAAATGCAAATCAAAACCACAATGAGATGTCACCTCATACCTGTCAGAATAGCTAAAATTCAAAAAACAAGAAATAAGGAGTATTGCAAAGACTTGGAATAAAATGAACCCTCATATACTGCTGGTGGGAATGTAACCTGGTGCAGTCACTGTGGAAGCATGATGGAGCTTCCTCAAAAATGAAAAATAGATATGATATGATCCAGTAATTCCACTATTGGATTTTTATGAAAATAATTTTTGCAATGACATGGATGGAGTTTGGGGGTCTAAAACTAAGTGCATAACTCGGATAGAGAAAGACAGATATCATGTGAATTTACTCATATGTAGATTTAAGAAAGAAAACAAATGGAAAAGAAAAAAGGAGACCAAAAAACTCATATTCTTAAATACTGAGAATAAAAAGGTGGTTGCCAAAGGGAAGTTGGCCAGATGGGTGAATAGGGTGAAGGGGATTGAGAGTACACCTCTTATGGTGAGCACTAAGGAATGTATAGAATTGTTCAGACAAAAAAATGTGCATTTTATTGTATGTAATCTACAACTTAAGTAGCTTTCGAAACAAAAATATCTTTTATTTTCATTTCCACTTTCTCTTCTGCTTTAGTTACTGAGTTAATAACTTCCACATACTATAGAAATTATAGAAATTTTAATTACTTGTTTTCAAGTATTTATATTCTATCAGTATCATTAAGATGGATAATAATTATTAAATATACAGTAACATTTTCTAGAATAGAAAATTGGGAGAAGTGAAGAAAGTTGCTTAAATTCACAGAGACATGAATCATGAAGCTAGAATTCAGTCATATTACATGTGTTGGAATGTGCACCTCTGCTCAGAGTTTTGTGTGCTATTAGAAAAGTTTCAATATATAGAGTAAAGCCTTTGGAATTTTAGTCTATACTTCAGTGTGACTTGAAGGAATACTTTCTCCTTAGAACAGAGACACCAGTGGAACAGTTGGTAACAGAAATGAGATGGGTCACTTCAGAGTCTTGGAGGGGAGAAGGACTCTGTGGGAAGAATCTGCCTCTTGACAGCCTTGTCTGTATTACTTGGGACCATGGTTTGCAGTAGTCCAGGAGTGACTGAGCTAAGTAGTTTAAAGAGCATATCCTTTGGGGTTGGGGGGAAAGAACAGAGTTCTTATCCCTCCAGTTTGGGTATTTGTGAACTTCTATGAATTGTCTATATATATCTGGTGGAGGAAGAGGAAATGTTAGTCCATGTGCCCTGCCAAGGAATAGTTTTGGGGTACTAGAGCTGGCTTTAGAGATGTTTCTATCATAGAATGGTGGGACCTTTATATTGTTCTTTATATTCTAGAAAATTCTAACAGTAGATATAAGAAACTTTCTGCTCATAATTACAGACCTTATTAAAGAGTCTAACCCAAGCCTCCAGGAAAGATTGGCTACCTATGGTGTATCTTCTCTCCCCATGGATCCTGCAATGGAAAGTCAAGTAGATGTACTTGAAGTACAGTTTACATGTTGCAAACACACTGCACATGATTAATCTTCAAAATAAATCAGATTTGCAAGAGCAAAAACTATGAGCTCTCTATTGGATCTCATCTACTTCTGTACAAGAATTATGGTAAGTTTTCAAGCCAACTATACTATGTTCTTTTTCTCAATCACCATTCAGCACTGGATTACTGGCAGTTGCCATTATGTAATTCTCTAAATCTCTGAGAAGCATGTAGTTCCAGAAGCATTTCTGTCAGTGATGAAAAGATTCTGATGTGTCAGGGTTTTTGCTTTTCACTGTCCTTGATGAGGCACTGTCTCAGGAGCAACTCTTATTGAATGAGGGGTACATTGAAGGGTGTAGAGGTATAGTATCCTACACAGGTGGATTTCTTACTTGCAAGGTTTAAGGCCAGGAAAAGGAAAGGATGTATACTGACCACGGCAATCAGTATTCTTAGAGAGTATTGTTAGCACGATTCTATGGCACTATGATACTCCTTGTTCTGCTATTAATGATGGTAATGTTGGCTGCCCAAACCCACTGACACCTAAGAATTACATTTTCTTTCTGATGTTGGAGTAAGGGATGATCTACAGAGTGGAAAAATGAGAAGAAAGCTAGTGAAATCCTAGGATGAAGCACTCTTTTGTCCTTGGCAAGATTCTTTGCTCAGCCTTGCACTGTGCATTTACATTTAAGTATAAATATAAATGCTGGTCTCTTTTTTTTCTGACTCATCAGAATTTTCCATCCATTTGCTAGTCAGGACATGTACTGGATATGTCCATGGTTTTGTTCTTAACATATTTATGGTTTCTGCCTTATGCTGGCTCCACTCAAGTGGCTGAGGAATGATGATTCTCATGGCAGTGGGAGGTGGAGTGTCCAAGAAGGAGAGGTTGCCATGGAGCACAAAGGCTAGAGGTACTGCTTTCTTTGTTTCTTCTCTCTGCTAAACTGCCTGCCCGCCTAACTTGATTTGCCCAAAATAGAACACTTGTACTTGCCTTATGGGATCGACAAACATTATATGGTCTCATTCATTTGTGGAATATAAGAAATAGTGAAAGGGAATAAAGGGGAAAGGAGAAAAAATGAGTGGGAAATATCAGGGAGGGATACAGAACATGAGAGACTCCTAACTCTGGGAAATGAACTAGGCGTGGTGGATGGGGAGGTGGGCAGGGGGTGGGGGAGACTGGGTGACAGGCACTGATGGGGACACTTGATGGGATGAGCACTAGGTGTTATTCTATATGTTGGCAAATTGAACACCAATAAAAAATGAATTAAAAAAATAAAAAAATGAAAAGAGACAACATTTAAGGATAGTGTGATTTAGTATGCAAACATTCACACACAGACACACAGACACAGACACACACACACACACACACATTCCCATTGGAAAGTCATTAGCCAGAAGGTTTTCTTTAAAACCTGGAAGGTTTTGCTTCAGAGATGGCATCTGAACTGAGTACAGTGTGCACAGTTAGCAATGCAGAGTGAACGTCTAATCAGAGGAAGGCCTTTATAACTAAGAAATAGTGAAAATTTAGTGAATGAGATGGTGTGGAGTAATATTTTTATGAAGGACAGCAACGTCAGGCATGGCTGGAGCCTACATGCCCAGAGGCATGGGAGGAAATGTGGTGAGGAATATTATGGCACAGCGTTGGAGGGCTTTCAAAGTCCTGGTGAGTATTTCAGGCATTGCATTAGAAAACCGTAACCATTTTATCATATTCATGGTTCATCATATTTTTACTTTTATTTATTTATTTTATTTTTTTATAAATTTATTTTTATGGTGTTCATTTAGAAACATGGATGGTCCATTTAAAGAATTCTAAGATTGGCCATTTGTAGTACTGATGTTTATGAAATACCAACCAGATTTTGTGGTACATATGAACTGATAATTCTCATAATGCAAATTCATATAGATATCTAACTCAAATTTCTGTTTTCCTTCAATAAAAATAGCGTGAGACATTTTATTTAGAATTTAATGAATATTAGACACTATGTGAAAAGAATTATCTTCTGTTTTGGAAATCCAAAATGATTCTATTTTAGGGCAGTAGAAATGCTCTGTATGATATTATAATGATGGATGTATGTCCCTAACATTTACCCAAATCCATAGAATGTAGCACACAAAGAGTGAACCCTAGGGTTAACTCTGGCCTCTCATTGATGATGGTGTGTTATGGTTGGCTAATCAATTGTGATAAGTCTAGCAGTGTGTAAAACAATTGTGCATCTGTTTTATGGGTAAATGAACAAGGTAGATTAATATCCTTGAAAGTTGATACTAATCATCATAATGGAAAATTGATACTAATTATCCTAATGAAAGCAACGATCGCAATTGCAGGTGCACAGACCTCTATCTCCCATGCTTTGTACATACTGAATTATTTAGCCTGCATAGAAACCCTAAGAAGTAGGTTGCTTTGCTCTTAATGTTTACAGGTGAAGAAAATGAAGCAAAGAGATATCAAGGGACTTGTTACATATCTCACCATCGTGGGCAGTTGGGTGGGGTACAAATCTAGGCTGTGTGGCTTCGGTTTCTAAGCGCTATCACTGTGCTAAACCACCTCCCTGCTCTGCTTTAGAATATCTGCATCTCAGGAAACATAATATAGAATGTCTTTCTTCAGTTAAAGTTATGATTCATCTGTTAACATAATTCTGAATTTTTCACTCCCAAACTATTCTTTAGAAATTTGTAATCTTGTCTCTTTTCTCTTTGTATTCTTCTAATATCAATGATAGTGTGCCTTACATAATGAATGATCTCAACTATATTTATCTTAAAACTCAAACTATTAAGAGCAGTGGAATATTTTTCCCATTTTTTTACAATAACTCCAGATATTTGTGAGTCAATACTCAAAAGAAAAGATTATTGTAGGATTATGACAGAAGTGAGTAGATAGTATAATTTAAAAATGTTTTGGAAGTAGGCTAAATTAAAATGGGCAAATTGGCAGATTGGATTACAGGAAAAGGGAAAAAGCCTCAGACATGAAGAAAAAGTAAAATCATAATAGTGAAAGAAGCAGAGGTTGGCACTTAATCCTTCTTACTCACTATGAGCCAGATCTTTTCTCATTTTCTACCTAGGTACCATGATTATGTTCAACGTGTCTTTCCCAAACTAGTATATAGTGGAACTAGGATTTGAACTCAAGACATCTGAATCTAGCATCTGTGTTCTTGCCCAGGAAATGTAATGTTTTGCTAGATTAATAGCCATCCCAGATAAAATATCAAGACTGCAAAATATAAACTGACAAAAGATGAAAAATTCTCAGATGGGCAATCTTTACATAAAAAATGCAGTAAAACTGGGCAGCCCGGGTGGCTCTGCGGTTTGGCATTGCCTTCAGCCCAGAGCCTGATCCTGGAGACCCAAGATCGAGTCCCACGTCGGGCTCCCTGCATGGAGCCTGTTTCTCCCTCTGCCTACATCTCTGCTTCTGTGTCTCTCATGAATAAATAAGTAAAATCTTTTTAAAAATGCAATAAAACTGTTAAATGTGGTTTATGACAAAAAGGTATATGCACATAATAAAATATAGTTATTTACTATTATCCCAGTGAGGTAATAAGATAATGTCACAAAATAAATTGTGTTTGCATGTTTATCAGCTTTTTGGAATATCATCAACCTTGAAATATTGGCCATACTTGTATATACAAAAGAGATACACATAAAGAAGTATACTGTTATAATGTTTAAAAGAAAACACATAAAAACCAAAAATAGTCATTTCTGGAGAGTAGGATCATAAAGTCAATAATTTTGAGACTGATTATAAATTTATTCTCTCATTCCTCTGTGTCCTTTGAAGAATTAATGATATGAATTGTTTGACAATAAAATATAGTTAATAAATTAACACAAAATATTGAAGAACCTTTTAATAATTACCAATAGCAATGACAACATCAAGCATTTGGGGCAGCAATATCATGATTGTAAAATTATTCTGAATTGTTTTAAGAATGAAAATTAAAACAACAGGAATATCTCGATTGACAAAGGGTCAAATAAATACCACTTAGAAAAATTTTACAATGTCAGTTATAAATGAACAATTTATCCATGGAAAATATAGTAACATGGGAAGAAGTGTTATAATAATTCCGAGTCAAAATCAGAACACACTTGGCATACAATGATTTCAATGACAAACTATATATGCTATGAACAAGAACTTGAAACAGAAAAATCATAACATGTATATTGAATAATGGAATTTTCTTCAAATGGTATTTTTAGAAATAAGACAATTCAGGGTAAAAAGGACCATATATGTGTAAAAACACTGTTTAGGTTATAGACATCATTAAGATTTTTCTACCACATTGAATCCATATGCAGAGATTCTCGAGGACATCAGTTTAATAGAACAGTAAAGATGGTAAACAGGAAATTTCCTCAATTATGACAAACCTCAAAGTTCTCCAGGCTTTTGTTATCAACGACTATCAGTGAATGTGACATAAAACACAAGAGGTAAAAGACTTGTCAAAGTAGATTTTTGTAAAGGATATTTTATCCAAGATACTGATAAGCTCAGAGATGAAGTCAGAGACCCAAAAATCAGTGAACTCAACTGAGGATATTTTCTTCAGGAGGGTCCTCCAACAGTATGAGTGCTAAATAATATTGGAATAGTGTTTTTCAGATTTCAATGCACATAGATAAAATGCATAATATGTGAACTAGATGTGTATATATGTGATGATAAAAATCTTTTTTCATTTTAGGGAAACTCAAGGTAAAGCAGGGCAACTCTTAGACGTAAATTTTCAAATGAAGGCCAAATTTATTTTTTTAAGGATTTTATTTATTTATTAATGAGAGAGAGAGAGAGCGGCAGAGACACAGGCCTAAGGAGAAGCAGGCTCCATGCAGGGAGCCCGACTTGGGACTTGATCCTGTGTTTCCAGGATCAGGCCCTGGGCTGAGGTGGCGCTAAACTGCTGAGCCACCAGGGCTGCCTGAAGGCCAAATTTCAAGGCAGTTAAGGCACCTGACCAAGGAAAGTACAAGTTTTGCCATTTTCAATCTTGGTAGGAATCAAAATATTTAAAGGATATTGACTTTTTATTATCCAAATGCAAAGGCTTTGATCCATTTTGGTTAGTTTCTGACTTAATATATAGATCTGGGAGAGGCTTGGACTTCTGCAGATTTACAAAGATTCACAAGGATTAAAGAAATTGGAGGTAACAGAGCAAAAATAAGGAATTCGGAGGTCAGCCCAATGATCTCCCCAAGATGTTACTTCTTTTCTTCTTTTGCAGATTAAGGTCTTATCAAGTTCACCCTACCTATAGATACTACTATGGCGATGAACAGCAGTGTGAATGAATTCATTCTGTTTGGCTTGACACAGGATCCAAGAAAACAGAAAGCAATATTTGGGGTCTTCTTGATGTTTTATCTTGCCACACTGTTGGGAAACTTTCTCATTGTAGTGACTATTAAAAGAAGCAGGACCCTTGGGAGTCCCATGTACTTCTTCCTATTTTACCTGTCCTTTGCTGATGCCTGCTTCTCTACAACCACAGCTCCCAGGTTGATTGTGGATGCCATTTCCCAGCAGAAGACCATTTCCTACAAGGAGTGCATGACTCAGGTCTTTTCAGCCCACTTCTTTGGATGCATGGAAATCTTCGTGCTGATCCTGATGGCTTTTGATCGCTATGTAGCCATTTGTAAGCCCTTGCGTTACACAACCATCCTGAACAGGCATGTCTGCAGTGTGCTGGTGATTCTGGGTTGGGTGGGATCCTGTATCCACTCTTCGGCACAAATTGTCCTGGCTTTGAGATTGCCTTTCTGTGGTCCCAATGTGATTGATCACTATTTCTGTGACTTGCAGCCCTTGCTGAAACTTGCTTGCATGGACACTTATGTAATAAATTTGCTAGTTGTTTCTAACAGTGGAGCCATATGCTTGGTGAGTTTCATAATCTTGCTTATCTCCTATGTTATCATCTTGTACTCTCTGAGAAACTACAGTGCAGAAGGAAAGCAAAAAGCCCTTTCGACCTGCACCTCCCATTTTATTGTGGTTGTCCTATTTTTTGGTCCATGTATATTCATGTATACACGCCCAGCAACCACATTTCCAGTAGACAAGGTGGTGGCAGTGTTTTATACCATTGGGGCACCCTTGCTGAACCCTCTGATCTATACACTGAGGAATGCGGAAGTGAAAAATGCCATGAAAAAGTTATGGTGTAGCAAATTGTGACTTCTGCTGATACAAGATATTCAGGGATCCTAATATATATTTCCTTAACAGGTTGGTTTTCCTTCAGGGACAGGAGAGATAGAATATTTTTCTTTGGGGAATAAAGCCAATTTGTAATTTTTAATCATCCTTTTTGTATATTTTATTGTATTAATATCAATAAATAGTAATAAATATATAGACTCCTTATTCTGAGAGGATTGCATTAGAATAAGATTACTTGGGGATCCCTGGATGGCTCAGTAGTTTAGTGCCTGCCTTTGGCCAGGGTGTGATCCTGGAGACCTGGGATCGAGTCCCATGTCAGGCTCCCTGCATGGAGCCTACTTCTCTCACTGCCTGTGTCTCTGCCCCACACACCCTCTCTCTGTCTCTCATGAATAAATAAAAAAAAAATTTTTTAAAGAATAGGATTACTTAAATCCAAACCACTTTGAAAAACCTATCATAGACCTTACATGAAAGGTTTTGACATCTGGTCATAGTCAGGATGAATATGTGAATAATATTCACATGATAATTTACCTTCCTGGATCAATTTGCTTTCAGAAGAAAAGCACAAACTAGTGAGAGAATGATTGTGTGTGTGAGCACACACCAATTCTTCGTCTATATTTTATTTTAGAGGTAATGAATGTGGTCAAGGTGTTAATCCATATGTAACTGGAACTTAATGTAGGTGGCTGTCTTGACAACCTGGCATTTGGAGAAGGTGTTCTAAGAGAATTCTGCTCTGGAGTCTGTGTTTGAGGCTTGCCTCACTGGGAAATCTACATGGAGGCACCCTCAACCTCTAATAAAAGCTTAAATATTGGTGAAAACCTGTACTGTGACTGGAGAATTTTTCAAAATTCTGTGAGTGGTGAGAGAAGGAGAATCTTGTATTTGGCAGCAATGGGTGGTTCAGCCACTCAGTGGCCTTTTGTGGGGGTTTTCCCATGCTTTACATACGGGAGAAAGAAGTGAGCTTACCTCCCTTGACTGCCATGTTTGTTTGTTTGGGTATTAGAAAAAAAGCTTTCTTTTGGTCCTAATATGTCTGAAAAATCAAAATTCAGATTATTTGGGAGAACTAAGATTGGAAAGTCTGTTTTACTTCATTTCAATTTTGGTCTTTTGTTTTTTATGAGAATGTTTTAAAATACATATTTTCCCTTTTGAAGATCACCCAACTGATATATATATAATACACACCTGCCACCACCACCACCACATCATAATCTGTAATCAAGCACTGTCATGTGATGCTCTTTCAGTACCTGAGTTTATAATACCCATGAAATAGGCAATAGGAAGTATTACTTTAATTGATATAAGCTAATGAGAAAATAATGAAATTAACTTCATAAGTATGTGAAAAGTTTCTGCCAATGGAAGCACAATGTTATCCTGTGCCACCAAAGATGCCCAGTATTCTTACATAGAAAGTGGTGGTGGACTAAATACTTAAGACCCAAAGAGGACATTTATCAGAGAATGAAAGAGGACATTAGAGAAATATTTGTTTGCACTCACAGAAAAGATACATTTTCATGAACAAATTGGTATAATTAAACCATATCTGCCAATGGGGAAGATTTCAAAGTGAATTGAGTGGGGATTGACATGAGGAAGTAGTCATGAGGAAAGGGGACAAGGAATCACTCCAAGCATTGGAAGGGGAGAAAGGAAAAGAAGTCTGAAAAATCAATTCTTGAGTGTTCAGGGGGAAAAAAGAGAAAAGGAATTCATTAAAGATCTAAGAGAGCTCTTAGAAAACCTTCTTGTGATGTCGGAGGTGAGGGGAGCCTTTTGCAGTTCTCCTCACCTCTACAAGGGGTTGGAGACTTCTTGGTCAGCCAGAAGCTGTCCTAGAACTCGCCTGATCTATCTCCTTTCCCTTAAGTGTCCCAGAAGTATGTTGCCAGTCAACCAAAACTGAAAACGATGTTTCCTGTATTTTGTGCAGCTTCTAGTTACTTTCAGCAAAGGGGAAGTTCGGTGACTGCATTATGTCCAGAAATTTAAAACACTACATTTTCTATGAATCAGGTTTGTTTTTATATTATTAAAAATAATTATGAGCTATGAAAAAAGGAAACGAGTGCACTCTCCTTGCATTCCATCTCCCATGTCCCCATTCCTGCTGTAACTAATTGATTTTTATCTTTTTTTAAAAAAAGATTTTATTTATTCATGAGAGACAAAGAGAGAGAGAGAGAGAGAGAGAGAGGCAGAGACACAGGCAGAGGGAGAAGCGGGCTCCCTGCAGGGAGCCTTGACGTGGGATTCGATCCCATGTCTCCAAGTCACACCCTGGGCTGAAGGCACTAAACCGCTAAGCCACCCAGGCTGCCCAATGCATTTTTGTTTTATTCTACATTCTTTTCCTCTATGTTTTTAATGTCTCCCATACACATGGAGTCCTGCAGGAATGTTTTTTATTTAGTTTTTTAAAGATTTTTTAAAAATTTATTTATTAATGAGAGATACACAGAGAGAGAAGCAGATAAACAGGTGGAGGGAGAAGCAGGCTCCATGCAGGGAGCTGGACTTGGGACTCCATCCTGAGTTTCCAGGATCAGGCCCTGGGCTGAAGGCCCCTTAAACCGCTGAGCCGCTGGGGCTGCCCTTACTGAGTTTTGACATACTTTCAAAGCTTTTTTCCAAATTGATAGTCATTTATCTTATTATAATTTATTTTTAATACTTAAATACTTTCAACTTCATTCTATATTAAATTACCAAATATATATTGTTGAATTTGTTTGCATGATACTCTCTGTCCTCTAAACCTATTTGTTTATTCTGTGGACATACTCAATTAGATATCATAATATAGCTTTAGATATATTTGCACTTGGTTCTTCTCCCTCTACGCTCCAAAATCCTTGATTCTTCTATACATTCAACCATATGTACTTTAGAATCATTTACTCCGTTTCCACGCAAATCACCTTCAGCAATTATGTTTAGGAATTCACTCAGTGTGCCAATTAACTGGGGAGACAGAACGTAAAGACTGCTAACTCTGGGAAAAATAAACAACTTTAAAAAGGGAGTTCCTTCTCTTCCAAATTGTATAAGTCATCTGATTCAATTGTTGTATTTTTTTTTACTAGGTTTAGTGTTCTTCAATGAAGACTATTCATATTTCTGTTACATCTCATAATTTTATTTTTATTCTGGTGGAGATTTATTCCATTTTATAATTGTCTATTATATTTACATTTGGAAGTATTATTATGCTGGCTTTTGAGTAAGCTCTTTTAATAAGTAGTTTAATCTGCAAGCTGATTGTCTTGGTTTGGGGAAGTAGATGAACATATCAGCCAATAATGACTTGTGTTGTTTTGTGTTGCTTCAACTACTTTATTTCCTTTTTCTATTATTCATTGTTTGACACAGAATTTCCAAAGTGACAGGCTGCTAGACTGAATTTACCTGAAAATTTGCAATTTGTTTAATCCAAAAATTGTTTAACATAAGATTTTATAATAGGTCATCAGTATATTCAAATAATTAACATGCATATAAAATATGAATGCCTAATTTCTTTTGAAAACCTGGGTGAGGGACAAATTTGGATATATGCCCCTCATTAGGCAACCACACACAAGAGCTTAGTCCTGGTAGACTCTAAAGGGGAAAAGATTTGTTCCATTTGTACAGTGTGCAAAGGGCTTAAAATCTTAAATATCTTTGCACAGTTTGGCTTCATTCAATGTTTTAAATCTTTTGATCTCTGTTAGTATATAGGGTTAAGGACCTGGTATTAAAAGCCAGTGCAGTACATAATAATGACAGCTATAAAAGGTGGCCTTATCTTGTTCCTGAATTTAATGGAACTCTCTTAAAATTAAAGGTAACATTTCCTTTAGACTTCTGGAACATATTCCTTGATCAAGTTAACGAGACTCATTTTACTTTTAGTTTGCTGTAGTTTAATTATAATTCAGACTAAATGTTAGAAAATCCCATGTTGGCATCTCAGAAATAGTTCTTTTTGTTTTATTAATAGAAGTTGATTATCAGGAAATCCTGGCAACAGAAATCAGCAAACTTAGGATTGTGTTGGAAAGTAGAATACGTAAAAAAATTCCAGGCCTTGTCTGCTAAAATGTATTTACTGAGAGATAGAGGCATGCTGTTACCTGACTACTAATTATAGGATGGCACAGTCTCACGAGTTCTCAATAATAGAATGAGAAACATAAAGTAAGTCTAGCATGACATTATTTATTTGATTGACCTTTATCAAGTTCTAAAACCTTATATATTTCACAGATATAAAGACATGGACCTCATTCTGAGGTCCTTCCCAGTGTTTGTATCATGGGACCATAATAAAATAAAAATCATCCTAAGAGTTTCTCTAAGATGCAGGTCAAGATACGGTTATGGACTTTTTCTTCTGTATTGAACACGATAGAAATTGTAAAATATAAAGCTAAGAGAAGTATTTTATGGTGAAATGTTTTCTAATGCATTTGTAAAGTTCCTTCTACGATCAAAACTTAAAGGACAAATAGAAGCTAGCTGCAAAATCTTTTCACAACTATTCCCCCAACTCCTTATAGCACAAAAGTGAGTCAGTGCTCCTGAAAATTTTGGAGTCTGTGTCATTTTTAAGAGACAATAACAACATTCATATACTTTGTGGTTTCAGGGAGAGTCAGTGGTCTCAGCACTATATAGTCTGACCCTGTGTGTATTTTTGTTCTTGCTTCTTGCAACTCTCTACCTGGACCATTAGGTTCCTGGTCTTTCACAGCTCCTTGATTATACCCCAGGAGTGCTGCATTAGAGTCTCCCTTTCTAGAATTTTCACCCCAGTAATTTTCACTAGGGTATTTCCACCTGATCTTTTTTGTTATTTATTGGTTCTAATCATCATTAAACATATTGATTGATATGTTTCTGCAATTTCCCTCAGGAAATCTGAAGAGAATTCAAACACAGTTGAAACGTTAGCTGCTAATAGAATCTTTCTCCTCCTGCCCAGGATGAGGTACCCACCGTAGAAAAACTGGACCTCTACTTCCAATGATTATGTTCTAATGATCTCTATCTGTCTTTTGTTTGCTTCATTTAATTTTTTTTTTATTTTATGATAGTCACAGAGAGAGAGAGAGAGAGGCAGAGACACAGGCAGAGGGAGAAGCAGGCTCCATGCACCGGGAGCCCGACGTGGGATTCGATCCCGGGTCTCCAGGATCGCGCCCTGGGCCAAAGGCAGGCGCCAAACCGCTGCGCCACCCAGGGATCCCTGTTTGCTTCATTTAAATTTAATTATCATTGATATAGTATATCATTAGTTTCAGATGTAGAATTTAGTAATTCATCAGTTGCTATAATACCCAGTACTTATGACCTCATGTGTCCTTCTTAAAGCCTGTCATCCGCTTACCCCATTACCCCACCAATCTCCTCTCCAGCAGCCCTCAGTTTCTTTCACATAGTTAAGAGTCTCTCATATGTCTCCCTCTCTGATTTCATCCTATTTCAATTTCCCTCCCCTTTTCCATGATCCTCTGTTTTGTTTCTTAAATTCCACACATGAGTGAAACCATATGATAATTTTTCTCTAATTGACTTCTTTTTCTCAGAATCATATCCTTTGATTCCATCCATATTGATGTAAATAGTAAGGCTTAATCCTTCTGATGGCTGCATAATAGTCCATTGTATTATCCACCACATCTTTATCCATTCATCTGTGGATGGACATCTGGCTCTTTATACAGTCTGTCTATCTTGCATATTCCTGCTGTGAACATTGGGCTGCAGGTGGTCCTTTGATTCAATACAATTGTATCTTTGGAGTAAATTGCTAGTAGTTCAATTGCTGTGTTGTAGGGTAGCTCTATTTTCAAACTCTTGGGGAACCTCCATATTGTTTTCCAGAGTGACTGCATCATCATGCATGCTCACTAGTATTGTGAGAGGGTCCTCTTTCTCTGTATCCTCACCGACATTCGTTGTTTCCTGACTTGTCAATTTTAGCCATTTTGACTGGTGTGAGATGGTATCTCATTGTGGTTTTGAGTTGCATTTCCCTGATGTCAAGGCATGTGGAGTATTTTTCATGTGTCTGTTGGCCATTTGTAGGTCTACTTTAAGAAATGTCCGTTCAACTCTTCTATTTCCTGACAGCAATGTTTTTGGGGGTATTGAGTTAAGTAAGTTCTTCAGAGATCTTGAATACTAGCCTGATACATCATTTGCAAATATCTTCCGTATTCTGTAGGTTGCCTTTTCTTTTTGTTGACTATTTCCTTTCCTTTGTGAAAGCTTTATATCTTGATGAAGTCCAGATAGTTCATTTTTGCTTTTCTTTCCCTTGCCTGGAGAGCTGTGTCTAGCAAGAAGTTGCTGTGGCTGAGGTGAAAGATGTTTCAGCATGTGCCCTCCTCTAGGACTTTGATGGATTCTTGTCTCACAGGTCTATCAAAAACTTTTGGGTTACTTTTTGTGTTGGTATAAGAAAATGATCCAGTTCCATTCTTCTGCAATGTGGCTTTCCAATCATTTGTTGAAGACACTATTTTCCATTGGATATTCTTCCCTGGTTTGTTGAAGATTTGAATATTAGTGGACCATAATGATGAGGATTCATTTCTGGATCCTCTATTCTATTGATCTATGTGTTCGCTTCTGTGCCAGGAGTATGTTCTCTGATGCTTACAGCTTTGTAATATAGCTTGAGGTCCAGAATTGTGATGCCACCAGTTTTGGTTTTCTCTTGCAAATTTCCTCAGGTTACCTGGGTTTTTTTTCTAGTTTCATACAAATCTATGATTATTAGTTCCAGCTCGTTTAAAACTACTGATTATAGTTTGATAGCGATTGCATTGAATGTGTAGATTGCTCTGGGTAGCATAGACATTTTCACAATACTTGTTCTTCCAATCATGAGCGCAGACTTTTTTCCAATAAATTCATTCATCTTTAATTTCTTTCATAAGTATTTTATTGTTTTCAGAGTAGAGAACTTTTTTACCACTTTGGTTAGGTTTTCAATAGGTATTTTTGATTTTTGGTGCAATCGTCAATAGGATTAATCCCTTAATGCCACTTTCTTCAGTCTTCCTGTATAGAACTGCAACTTATTTCTGAGCATTGATTTCATATGCTGCCACGTTGCTGAATATGAGATCTAGCAATATTTGAGTGGAGTCTTTTGGGTTTTCTACGTATAGTATCATGTCATCTGTAAAGAGTTAGAGTTCAATGGCTTCTTTGCTGATTTGGAGCCTTTTATTCCTTTTTTTTTCTTTTTTTGTCTCCTTGCTGAGGTTAAAATGTCTCGTACTATTTTAAACAACAGTGGTGAGTCGGTATCCCTGCTTGTTCCTGACCATTGAAAATGGTATTGTCTGTGGGTTTTTTTTTTTTTTTTGTATACAGCTTTAATGATATTGAGATAAGTTCCCTGTATCCCTACACTGTGGAGAGTTTTAATCAGGAAAGGATGCTGTATTTTGTCAAATGCTTTTTCTGCATCAACTGAGAGGATTGTATGGTTGTCATCCTTTCTTTTATTAATGCGATGTATCACTATGATTTATTTGTAGATGTTGAACCACCCTTGAAGCCCAGAAAGAAATCCCACTTGATCATGGTGATTAATCCTTTCAATGTGCTTTTGGATCCTATTGGCTCTCTCCTGAGAATTTTTTACATCCTTGTTTACTGGGGATATTGTTCTGTATTTTTCCTTTTGGTGGAGTCTTTGTCTGGTTTTGGGATCAAGGTAATGCTGGTCTTATAGAATGTTTGGAAGTATTCCTTCCATTTCTATTTTTTGATATAGCTTCCAAAAATAGGTATTAATTCTTCTTTAAATATTTGGGGATCCCTGGGTGGCGCAGCGGTTTGGCGCCTGCCTTTGGCCCAGGGCGCGATCCTGGAGACCCGGGATCGAATCCCATGTCGGGCTCCCGGTGCATGGAGCCTGCTTCTCCTTCTGCCTATGTCTCTGCCTCTCTCTCTCTCTCTCTCTGTGTGACTATCATAAATAAATAAAAATTAAAAAAAATATATTTGCTAGAATTCCCCTAGGAATCATTTGGTCTTGAGTTGTAGTTTGTTAGGTGATCTTTGATTATTGCTTCAATTTCTTTGCTGGTTTTGATTCTGTTCAGGCTTTCTATTTCTTCTTGCTTCAGTTTTGGTAAGTCATGTGTTTCTAGGAATGCTTCCATTTCTTCTACATTGCCTAATTGGTTGGCATATAATTGCACATAACAATCTATGAAATTGTTTGTATTTCCTTGGTGTTGGTAGTGATCTCACCTCTTTCATTTATAGTTTTATTTATTCAGGTCCTTGATCTTTTGTTTTTGATATGTCAGTCTAGTGGTTTATTGATCTTATTAATTCTTTCAAAGTAACCAGCTCCTAGTTTTGTTGTTCTAGTCTACTGTTCTTTTAGTTTGTATTTCATCAATTTCTGCTATAATCTTTATTATTTCTCTTCTCTTGCGACATTTAGCTCCTTTAGGTGTAAGGTTAAGTTGTGTAGTTGAGACTTTTCCTGTGTTGAGAACAGCTTGTATCACTGTATACTTCTCTCTTAAGACTGCCTTTGCTTCATCTGAACTGTTGTGTTTTTCTTTTATTTCATTTCATGAATTTTTAAAGATTCTTCTTTAGTTTCTTGTTTGACCCATTCATTCTTTAGTAGGATGCTTTAACCTGAATGAATTTTGTCCCTCCTAAATTTCCTGTTGTGATTGAGTTCAAAATTCCAATCATTGTAGTCAGAAAAATTGGAGGGAATAACCCAATCTTTTGGAATCTGTTGAGACATGATTTTTGACTGAGCTGTGTTAGATTATGGAAAATGTTCCATGCTCACTCAAGAAGAATATGTGGTCTTTTGCTTTAGGAAGGCATGCTCAGAATATGTCTGTAGTGTCTGTCTGGTCAAGTGTGTCATTCAAAGCTCTTGTTTCCTTACTGAAATTCTGCTTTGATGATCTGTGCATTTTTGTGAATGTTGTGTTAAAGATCCCTACTATTACTGTATTATTGTCAAAGTGTTTCTTAATTCTGTTGTTATTTGCTTTATATATTTGGCTGCTCCTCTATTAGAGGCTAAATATTTGCAATTGTTTGTTCTACTTGTTTGATAGACAACTTATTTATTAATTATTAATTATATTGTCCTTCCTCATCTCTTATGACAGTCTTCAGGTTAGAATCTAATGTGTCTGATATAAAGATTTCCACCTTAACTTTTTTTTTTTTAATGTCCACTAGAATGATAGATGGTTCTCTTCCTCCTCGCTTTGGATCTGGAAGTGTCTTTTGGTCTAAATTCTGCTGCTTGTAGACGACATATCAAAGTGTCATGCTTTTTTTATCCAAATTGAACCTATGACTTTTGATTCTAGTATTTAGCCCAATTATATTTAGAGTGAACATTGAGCTATATGAATCCATTGTCCTTGTTTGACCTGTAAAGTCATTGTTTCTGAATATTATCTCTGTTAATTTCTGGTTTATGTTACTTTTGGGCTCTCTTTTCGCTTCCAGGATGCTCTTTAATATTTCTTGGTGGGCTGGTTTAATAACAAATTATTTTGGTTTCTCTTTTTCCTGTTTCTCTTTATCCCTCCTTCTATTCTGAATGACAGACTTGCTGGATATAGTATCCTTGTCTGCATACTGTTTTCATTTAGCACCCTGAATATATCATGCCAGTCCTATCTGGCCTTCCAGGTATCTGTGGATAAGTCTGCTGGGAGTCTTATTTTTCTACCCTCATAGGTTCAGGACCTCTTGTCCTGAGCTGCTTTCAGAATTTTCTCTTTGTCTCTGAAATTTGCAAGCTTCACTGTTATATGTTGAGGTGTTAGCCTACTTTTGTATTGATTTTGAGGGGGATCCTTTGTTCCTTCTGAATCTGAATGCCTGTCTCCTTCCTCAGATTAGAGGAATTTTCAGCTATAATATGCTCATGTATACCTTCTTTCCCACTTTCTCTCTTACTTTTTCCTCTTCTTTTGGACCCTATTATGCTAATATTGTGTCATCTTATGTTATCACTTATCTCTCAGATTTTTCCCCTGTGATCAAGTGGTTGTTTATCTCTGTTTTTTTTGTTGTTGTTGTTTTACTTCAGTTTTCTTATTTTTCTCAATTTGTTTTCTATATCAGAGATCCTCTCTTCTGTCTCATTTTTCTTAGCAGTTAGAGCCTCCATTTTTTATTGCATCTCAGGAATTGCCCTTTTATTTTTGACCTCCTCAGATTTTAGTTCTTTTATTTTGCCAGAAAGGGACTCTCTGTGTCTTATATGCTTTTCTCAGCCCAGGTAGTATCTTTATAATTTTTATTCAGAATCTAGTTCCAACATGTTGCTTCTATCCCTACTGATTAGGTCCTTAGCAGTGAATATTGCCTTCTGTACTCTTTTTGAAGTGAGTTTTCTGTATTGTCATTCTGACCAGAGAAGAATAAATGAAAGAGAACAAAATACTAAAATGGCAACAGTGATTCCAGAGAAATATACACGAAACAAATCAGAAGCAACAGATAAATAATTAAAGAAAGAGAGAGAACATAACCAAATGCTGAACAGACGGAACACAACACTAGATCCTGGGTGTATTTTGGTCTGCTTCCCTGAAGAAACTAGATGCCAGAATTGTAAAGAAAGGCAAACTTACATATAATCAAAACAACATGAAAGACTCCTATCTCTGGGAAACGATCTAGGGGTGATGGAATGGAAGGTGGGCGGGGGGTGGGAATGACTGGGTGTTGGGCACTGAGGTGGGCGCATGATGGGATGAGCACTGGGGGTTATTCTATATGTTTGCAAATTGAACACCAATAGAAAAATAAATTTATAAAAATAAAAAAACCCAATTAATTAAATTCAGTGACTGGATAAAATAGAACTATAAAATGAAAATTAAAAAGACTTTACAAAGAGTTAATAAAATAAGAAATTATTTGAAAAGCAAACAAAAAGATTAATGTGAAAGAGTGTAGAAACATGAGAAAAACCCTTAAATTCTGTATACTATTTTACCCTACTGCTGGAGTTTGGCAGTTCTGTATCATTGGTTTCCTTGGTCTTAGCACATGACTTGCAGATCTTCTGGGTGAGGTGCCTAGTGCAGTGACTCTCAGGTGTCTTTGCCCTGGATTGTATTGCACTTCCTTTTGCAGGGAGCTTGGCTAAATATACAGCCCCAGATTGCTCTACGTGACTTTTGTTGCCTTAAGGCTTTCTGTACCGGTATGGGGGATGAGAAGGAAAATCAGAGCTGCACCTCCATTTCCAGCCCTCACGCTGAAAGTTCATGTCCCCTACTCTTCAGTGAGTGCTCAGGGAAAAGCAGCCAATCACTCTTATCTCCCTGGTTTCAGTTCACATTCAGTGCTAAACCAGACTGTGACCCAGTGCACGTGATCCCGTTTCAAGAATACACGTTTTAAAGACTTCTGTGGCACACAGCAATAATACACCTCCTGGAGAAGTGGGGGCTTCTCAGTGTTTCTGTCACTTTCTGGGCCCCTCCTCAGAGAGCAGTCACCGCACCTTGCTGAAGTTCCCTGTTTATGGCAAGACTGAGTTGAATGTTGGCTTTTGGGCTGACTGTTTGCAATGAGATACTCTGCCCCAATGCCTGGGAACACTCTGCTGCACTCTGGTACCCCCATTCTTTTTGTGATGCCAGGAATCCTGAGACCATGCTGTCAAACCCAGGATTCTGTCTTTCTTCACCTCCTGACCACCCTTCAAGCGACTTTAAAAATCTTAATTTTTCACTCCACTGCTTACACCATTTTTTGGTACTTTTATAATGGAGGCTTCAAAGCCCATGGTTTATCTTCTGATAGATGGCCTCAGATTCATTTCTCTATATACCCTCCATTGCAAAAGTGGTTGTTTTTCTATTTGTAGAATTGTAGCAACTTTTTCTCAGATCCCCAGTTGATTTGCAGTTGTTCAGTGTGATTTGTTAAGTATCCCGCTGATTTCCAGAGACCAGAGAAGATAAAGGTCCCCTACTACTCTGCCATGTTAAGTCTCTCCCCATTCTGCAGCTTTCAATAGGTGGTCAGAGAAGTCTTCATGGCAGACATCACATTGGAATAAATACTTTAAGATGGTTAAGGAGTCAGCCATGTGGATATACACTACAGTAATGTCTGGGAGGGTATGAGGCCGAAGAGATGGGATCCTAGAGAGTACTAGATGAGATCAAAGAGGGATTGTTGTGTCTAGATTACATAGAGCCTTGTAGTTTGCATTACATGACTTCCCTTTTGATGAAGTGAAGTGGAGCTCCATTGGAGAACTTTGAACAGAGAAGAGACGAGACATGACTTACCTATTTTGTCTGATATTAGTATTTCTGCCTTAGCTTTCCTTTTGCTTCTATTTGCATGGTAAATGTTTTTTCATCCCTTCTCTTTCCACCTCTGCATGTCTTAGGTCTGAAGTGAGTTCAACAAAAGGATATAACCATTATAATTATTGGGACCACACATGTTTTCACCTAAATGAATTAAACAACCTCTAACAGGCACACAAGGAGAAATTGCCAGTAATGCAATAACAGGAGGGAATTCTTACACCCGACCTCCATCAGTAGACAGATCATCCAGACAATAAATCAACTAGAAAAGAGTGGCTTTGAATGACATATTTGACCAAATGGGCCTAAGATACTCAGAACATTATATCCCAATGCAGCAGAAGACACATTATTTTCAAGTTCACAGGGCACATTATCTTGAATAGATCTCATTTAGGCCAGCAAACAAACAACACTTAACAAATTTAAAAAGTCTGAAATCATATTATACACCTTTTTTTGGCCACAGTCGTATAAAAGTGGAAGCACTCACAAGAAGAAAACTAGAAAGAACACAAATACATGAAGCAAAGAATCCTGCTCCTAATCAATAAGTAGGTCAACCAAATCATCAAACAAGAAATCAAAATATTCATGGAGACAGATGAAAATGATAAGGTGTTAATATCTAAAAGACGTAAAGAATGTACATAACTCACCACCACAAAGACTAAAAATCTTACTTAAAAAATGGACAGGGGCGTGGAGGGGCAAGATGGTGGAAGAGTAGGGTCCCCAAGTCACCTGTTCCCACCAAATTACCTAGATAGCCTTCAAATCATCCTGAAAATCTACGAATTCGGCCTGAGATTTAAAGAGTGAACAGCTGGAATGCTACAGTGAGAATAGTTCATGCTTCCATCAAGGTAGGAAGACGGGAAAAAAAGAAATAAAGAAACAAAAGGCCTCCAAGGGGGAGGGGGCCCCACGAGGAGCCGGGCTGAGGCCGGGGCAAGTGACCCCAGGACAGGAGAGCCCCGTCCAGGAGAAGCAGGAGCTTCACCAACCTTCCCGGGCAGAAAGGTGCCTGTGGGAGTTAGAGCAGGACCCAGGAGGGCGGGGATGCCCTCATGCTCCCTGGGACACTAACAGACACCTGTGCCCCAGGGAGAATGCGCCAAGCTCCCTAAAGGGCTGCAGCCTGCACGGTGTGACCCGGAGCAGCTCGGAGGGGCTTGGGCAGCGGCTCCACGGAGGGGGCTGCGGGGCGGGAGTGAGAATCCAACAGCGCAGGCCCCGGAGCACAGGGCGCCGGGACACAGCCCAGGATACCGCCTCCCCCCGGGACAGGCAGAGGCCAGGAGGGCCCAGGACAGCGAGGATGCTTCTGCCCCGAGCTGAGCAGATCAGCGGCCCTGCCCCCCGGAGCCTCCAGGCCGTGCAGAGAGCTCCGAAGTTACTGCAAGAACTGACTCCAGGGCTCCAGAGCTGGCCGCCGCCACTGTGGTTGTTCCTCCTGGGGCCTCCCAGGGTAAATAACCCCCACAGAGCCTCACAGTGGCCTCACTGGATAAATAGGATAAACATTACTCACTGAGCCCTGCACCAGGCAGGGGGCTGAGCAGCTCCCCCAAGTGCTAACACCTGAAAATCAACACAACTGGCCCCTCTCCCAGAAGACCAGCTAGACGGACAGGGGAAAAACAAATTATTGACCAAGCAGCACTGGAAACTTCCACGGGAAGTCAAGGGACTTACAGTATACAGAATCAGAGGATACTCCCCCATGTTTTTTTTTTATTTCTGTTTGCTTCCCTCACCCCTTTTTTCCTTTCTTTTTCTTTCTCTTTTTCTTCTTTTTTCTTCCTTTTTTCTTTTTCTCTTTTCTTCCCTTCTTTCTCTCCTCTCTTTTTCTCCTTTTCCCAATACAACTTGTTTTTGGCCACTCTGCACTGAGCAAAATGACTAGAAGGAAAACCTCACCTCAAAAGAAAGAATCAGAAACAGTCCTCTCTCCCACAGTTACAAAATCTGGATTACAATTCAATGTCAGAAAGCCAATTCAGAAGCACTATTACACAGCTACTGGTGGCTCTAGAAAAAAGCATCAAGGACTCAAGAGACTTCATGCCTGCAGAATTTAGATCCAATCAGGCAGAAATTAAAAATCAATTGAATGAGATGCTATCCAAACTAGAAGTCCTAACTACGAGGGTTAACGAAGTGGAAGGACGAGTGAGTGACATAGAAGACAAGTTCATGGCAAGGATGGAAACTTAGGAAAAAAGAGACAAACAATTAAGAGACCATGAGGATATATTAAGGGAAAGAAACGACAGCCTGAGGAAGAAAAACCTACATTTAATTGGAGTTCCCGAGGGCGCCGAAAGGGACAGAGGGCCAAAATATGTATTTGAACAAATCATAGCTGAAAACTTTCCTAATCTGGGAAGGGAAACAGGCATTCAGAACTAGGAAATAGAGACATCTCCCCTAAAATCAATAAAAACCTCTCAACACCTCGATATTTAATAGTTAAGCTTGCAAATTCCAAAGATAAAGAGAGAATCCTTAAAGCAGCAAGAGACAAGAAATCCCTGACTTTTATGGGGAGGAGTATTAGGGTAACAGCAGACCTCTCCACAGAGACCTGGCAGGCCAGAAAGGGCTGGCAGGATATATTCAGGGTCCTAAATGAGAAAACATGCAACCAAGAATACTTTATCCCGCAAGGCTCTCATCCAGAATGGAAGGAGAGATAAAGAGCTTTCAAAAAGGCAGGAATTGAAAGAATATGTGACCTCCAAACCAGCTCTGCAAGAAATTTTAAGGGAGACTCTCCAGAGACTTGAGAAGAGGAGAGACTCTTCTTCTCAAGAAGTCCAATGGAACAATCCACAAAAACAAGGGACTGAATAGATATCATGATGACACTAAACTCATATCTTTCAATATTAATGCTGAACGTGAATGGGCTGAATGACACCATCAAAAGGCACAGGGTGTCAGACTGGATAAAAAATCAGGACCCATCTATTTGCTGTCTACAAGAGACTCATTTTAGACAGAAGGACACCTACAGCCTGAAAATAAAAGGTTGGAGAACCATTTACCATTCAAATGGTCCTCAAAAGAAAGCAGGGGTAGCCATCCTTATATCAGATAAACTAAAATGTCCATCGAAAGATGAATGGATAAAGAAGATGTGGTCTATGTATACAAAGGAATATTCCTCAGCCATTAGAAATGACGAATACCCACCATTTGCTTCGACGTGGATGGAACTGGAGGGTATTATGCTGAGTGAAATAAGTCAATCGGAGAAGGACAAACATTATATGATCTCATTCATTTGGGGAATATAAAAAATAGAAATATTATTGTTATGCTAATTTTTGACTTAACTCTTTTAATAAATAGTATAATCTGCAAGTTGTTTGTATTGGTTTGGTTTTTAATAAATAGTATAATCTGCAAGTTGTTTGTATTGGTTTGGTTTACTAGATGGACACACCAGCCAATAATGACTTGTGTTGTTTCATGTTTGCCTCTGACTGCTTCATTTCCTTTTCCTCTTATTTCGTTGTTTGACACAGAATTTCCAAAATGACAAGCTGCTAGGCTGAATTTACCTGAAAACTTTAAATTTGTTTAATCCAAAATTTTTTGTTTAGTATAAGATTTTATAAATATAATCGGTCATCAGTATATTAAAATCATTAAAATGTATAAAAACATGATTGGGTGACGGGCAGTGGGGGTTATTCTGTATGTTGGTAAATTGAACACCAATAAAAAAAAAAGGAAAAAAATATGATTGCCTGATTTCTCTTGAAAAGCATAGTATGGGACAAATTTGGATATATGCTCCTCATTAGGCAGCAACACACCAGAGCTTAGTCTTGACAGACTCTTATTGGGGACAGGATTTGCTCCCTTTCAATGGGGAGAAAAGGTCTTCTTCAATTCCTTCTTAAATGTCTTTTCACAGTTTGGCTTCATTAATTACTTCCTGATCTCTGGGAGTATATGGAGTTGAGGACCTAGCATTAAAAGTCAGTGCATTACATAATAATGGCAGCTATAAAAGGTGGCCTTATCTAATTTCTGAATTTAATGGAATTCTCTAGAATTAAAGGTAACATTTCTTTTAGGCTTCTGGAGCATATCCTTTGATCCAGGTAAAGAAACTCATTTTACTTTTAGTTTGCTGTGGTTTAATTATAATTCAGACTAAATGTTAGCAAATCGCATGTTGGAATCTCAGAAATAGTTCTTTTTATTTTAATAATATAATTTGATTATCAGAGAATCATGGCAACAGAAATCAGCAAACCAAGGATTGTGCTGGAAAACAGAACATGTAAAGGATTTCTAGGCCCTGTCTGCTAAAATGTATTTAATGAGAAATGGAGGCATGCTGTTACCTGAGAATTAATTATAGGATGGCTCAGTCACGCAAAGCTCTCAATATTAGAATAGGAAACATAAACTAAATCTACTATTACACTATTTCTTTGATTGACCTTTGCAGATTTCTAAAACTTTACATATTACGCAGATATAAAGATATGGACCTCATTCTGAGGTCTTCCTGGTGTATATAGTATGGGATTAGACTAAAATAAAGATCATCCTAAGGGTTTATGAAAGACTATACTGTTATGGATTTTTTTTTTCTGTATTGGTACATAGAACAAAAAGGTAAAATATAAAAGGAGTACTTTGCCATGAAATATTTTTGAATGCTTTTGTAAGTTTCCTTCTACAATCAAAGCTTAAAGAACAAATAGAAGCTAGCAGCAAAAGTTCTCACACCTCTTTCTGTAACTCCTCTCTCCGCAGCATGAAAGTGAAATTCGAGGTAGCTGAAAACCATTGAATCTGGGTCATTTTTAAGATACAATGACAACATTCATGCTTTTTTGTGGCTTCAGGGAGGGTTAGTGGTCTTGGCACTACATAACCTGACCTTGTGTGTATTTCTGATCTTGCTTCTTGTCTCTCTCTACTATTACATTCCTGGTCTTTCACAGCTCCTTGAATATACCACAGGAGTGCTGCATTAGAGTCTCCCTTTCTAGAATCTTCACCCCACTAATCTTCACATGGCCGTTTCCTCCTGGTCATTTTTGTTATTTATTGGTGCTCATCATCTTCAAAGATATGGATAAATATATTTCAGCAGTTTCCCTCAGAAAAGCTCAATGGGGTTCAAACACAGCTGAAATGTTGCCTGATAATAGAACCTTTCTCCTCCTACCCGATAAGAAGTACCATCCATAAAATAACCAGAGCCCTCTATTTCCAATGATTATGTCTAATGATCACTGTTTGTCTTTTTACTTCATTTAAATTTACTTAGCCCTGATATAGTACATCATTATTTTCAGATGAGGAATTTAGAATTCATCAGTTGCTATAATACCCAGTACTTATCACCTCATGTGCACTCCTTAAAGTCAGTAGTCCAGTTACCTCATTCCCCCACCAACCTCCTCTCCAGGAACCCTGTTTCTTTCACATAGTTAAGAGTCTCTCATAGTTTGTCATCTTTAATCTTTTTTTTTTTTCCAATTTTTTTTTTATTGGTGTTCAATTTACTAACATACAGAATAACACCCAGTGCCCGTCACCCATTCACTCTCACCCCCCCGCCCTCCTCCCCTTCTACCACCCCTAGTTCGTTTCCCAGAGTTAGCAGTCTTTACGTTCTGTCTCCCTTTCTGATATTTCCCACACATTTCTTCTCCCTTCCCTTATTTTCCCTTTCACTATTATTTATATTCCCCAAATGAATGAGAACATATAATGTTTGTCCTTCTCCGACTGACTTACTTCACTCAGCATAATACCCTCCAGTTCCATCCACGTTGAAGCAAATGGTGGGTATTTGTCATTTCTAATAGCTGAGTAATATTCCATTGTATACATAAACCACATCTTCTTTATCCATTCATCTTTCGTTGGACACCGAGGCTCCTTCCACAGTTTGGCTATAGTGGCCATTGCTGCTAGAAACATCGGGGTGCAGGTGTCCCGGCGTTTCATTGCATTTGTATCTTTGGGGTAAATCCCCAACAGTGCAATTGCTGGGTCGTAGGGCAGGTATATTTTTAACTGTTTGAGGAACCTCCACACAGTTTTCCAGAGTGGCTGCACCAGTTCACATTCCCACCAACAGTGTAGGAGGGTTCCCTTTTCTCCGCATCCTCTCCAACATTTGTTGTTTCCTGCCTTGTTAATTTTCCCCATTCTCACTGGTGTGAGGTGGTATCTCATTGTAGTTTTGATTTGTATTTCCCTGATGGCAAGTGATGCAGAACATTTTCTCATATGCATGTTGGCCATGTCTATGTCTTCCTCTGTGAGATTTCTGTTCATGTCTTTTGCCCATTTCATGATTGGATTGTTTGTTTCTTTGGTGTTGAGTTTAATAAGTTCTTTATAGATCTTGGAAACTAGCCCTTTATCTGATATGTCATTTGCAAATATCTTCTCCCATTCTGTAGGTTGTCTTTGAGTTTTGTTGACTGTATTCTTTGCTGTGCAAAAGCTTCTTATCTTGATGAAGTCCCAATAGTTCATTTTTGCTTTTGTTTCTTTTGCCTTTGTGGATGTATCTTGCAAGAAGTTACTATGGCCGAGTTCAAAAAGGGTGTTGCCTGTGTTCTTCTCTAGGATTTTGATGGAATCTTGTCTCACATTTAGATCTTTCATCCATTTTGAGTTTATCTTTGTGTATGGTGAAAGAGAGTGGTCTAGTTTCATTCTTCTGCATATGGATGTCCAATTTTCCCAGCACCATTTATTGAAGAGACTGTCTTTCTTCCAATGGATAGTCTTTCCTCCTTTATCGAATATTAGTTGCCCATAAAGTTCAGGGTCCACTTCTGGATTCTCTATTCTGTTCCACTGATCTATGTGTCTGTTTTTGTGCCAGTACCACACTGTCTTGATGACCACAGCTTTGTAGTACAACCTGAAATCTGGCATTGTGATGCCCCCAGATATGGTTTTCTTTTTTAAAATTCCCCTGGCTATTCGGGGTCTTTTCTGATTCCACACAAATCTTAAAATAATTTGTTCTAACTGTCTGAAGAAAGTCCATGGTATTTTGATAGGGATTGCATTAAACGTGTATATTGCCCTGGGTAACATTGACATTTTCACAATATTAATTCTGCCAATCCATGAGCATGGAATATTTTTCCATCTCTTTATGTCTTCCTCAATTTCTTTCAGAAGTGTTCTATAGTTTTGAGGGTATAGATCCTTTACATCTTTGGTGAGGTTTATTCCTAGGTATCTTATGCTTTTGGGTGCAATTGTAAATGGGATTGACTCCTTAATTTCTCTTTCTTCAGTCTCATTGTTAGTGTATAGAAATGCCACTGACTTCTGGGCATTGATTTTGTATCCTGCCACGCTACCGAATTGCTGTATGAGTTCTAGCAATCTTGGGGTGGAGACTTTTGGGTTTTCTATGTAGAGTATCATGTCATCGGCGAAGAGAGAGAGTTTGACTTCTTCTTTGCCAATTTGAATGCCTTTAATGTCTTTTTGTTGTCTGATTGCTGAGGCTAGGACTTCCAGTACTATGTTGAATAGCAGTGGTGAGAGTGGACATCCCTGTCTTGTTCCTGATCTTAGGGGAAAGGCTCCCAGTGCTTCCCCATTGAGAATGATATTTGCTGTGGGCTTTTCATAGATGGCTTTTAAGATGTCGAGGAATGTTCCCTCTATCCCTACACTCTGAAGAGTTTTAATCAGGAATGGATGCTGTATTTTGTCAAATGCTTTCTCTGCATCCAATGAGAGGATCATATGGTTCTTGGTTTTTCTCTTGCTGATATGATGAATCACATTGATTGTTTTACGGGTGTTGAACCAGCCTTGTGTCCCAGGGATAAATCCTACTTGGTCATGGTGAATAATTTTCTTAATGTACTGTTGGATCCTATTGGCCAGTATCTTGTTGAGAATTTTTGCATCCATGTTCATCAGGGATATTGGTCTGTAATTCTCCTTTTTGGCGGGGTCTTTGTCTGGCTTTGGAATTAAGGTGATGCTGGCTTCATAGAACGAATTTGGAAGTACTCCATCTCTTTCTATCTTTCCAAACAGCTTTAGGAGAATAGGTATGATTTCTTCTTTAAACGTTTGATAAAATTCTCCTGGGAAGCCATCTGGCCCTGGACTCTTGTGTCTTGGGAGGTTTTTGATGACTGCTTCAATTTCCTCCCTGGTTATTGGCCTGTTCAGGTTTTCTATTTCTTCCTGTTCCAGTTTTGGTAGTTTGTGGCTTTCCAGGAATGCGTCCATTTCTTCTAGATTGCCTAATTTATTGGCGTATAGCTGTTCATAATATGTTTTTAAAATCGTTTGTATTTCCTTGGTGTTGGTAGTGATCTCTCCTTTCTCATTCATGATTTTATTAATTTGAGTCTTCTCTCTCTTCTTTTTAATAAGGCTGGCTAATGGTTTATCTATCTTATTAATTCTTTCAAAGAACCAACTCCTGGTTCTGTTGATCTGTTCCACAGTTCTTCTGGTCTCGATTTCGTTGAGTTCTGCTCGAATCTTTATTAACTCCCTTCTTCTCTTGGGTGTAGGATCTATTTGCTGTTTTTTCTCTAGCTCCTTTATGTGTAAGGTTAGCTTTTGTATTTGAGTTCTTTCCAGTTTTTGAATGGATGCTTGTATTGCGATGTATTTCCCCCTTAGGACTGCTTTTGCTGCATCCCAAAGATTTTGAACGGTTGTATCTTCATTCTCATTAGTTTCCATGAATCTTTTTAATTCTTCCTTAATTTCCTGGTTGACCCTTTTATCTTTTAGCAGGATGGTCCTTAACCTCCACGTGTTTGAGGTCCTTCCAAACTTCTTGTTGTGATTTAGTTCTAATTTCAAGGCATTATGGTCCGAGAATATGCAGGGGACAATCCCAATCCTTTGGTATCGGTTCAGACCCGATTTGTGACCCAATATGTGGTCTATTCTGGAGAAAGTTCCATGTGCGCTTGAGAAGAATGTGTATTCAGTTGAGTTTGGATGTAAAGTTCTGTAGATATCTGTGAAATCCATCTGGTCCAGTGTATCATTTAAAGCTCTCGTTTCTTTGGAGATGTTTTGCTTAGAAGACCTATCGAGTATAGAAAGAGCTAGATTGAAGTCACCAAGTATAAGTGTATTATTATCTAAGTATTTCTTCACTTTGGTTAATAATTGATTTATATATTTGGCAGCTCCCACATTCGGAGCATATATATTGAGGATTGTTAAGTCCTCTTGTTGAATAGATCCTTTAAGTATGATATAGTGTCCCTCTTCATCTCTCACTACAGTCTTTGGGGTAAATTTTAGTTTATCTGATATAAGGATGGCTACCCCTGCTTTCTTTTGAGGACCATTCGAATGGTAAATGGTTCTCCAACCTTTTATTTTCAGGCTGTAGGTGTCCTTCTGTCTAAAATGAGTCTCTTGTAGACAGCAAATAGATGGGTCCTGCTTTTTTATCCAGTCTGAAACCCTGCGCCTTTTGATGGGGTCATTAAGCCCGTTCACATTCAGAGTTACTATTGAGAGATAGGAGTTTAGTGTCATCATGATATCTATTCAGTCTTTGTTTTTGTGGACTGTTCCACTGAACTTCTTCTTAAAGGGGAATTTTAAGAGTCCCTCTTAAAATTTCTTGCAGAGCTGGTTTGGAGGTCACATATTCTTTTAGTTGCTGCCTGTCTTGGAAGCTCTTTATCTCTCCTTCCATTTTGAATGAGAGCCTTGCTGGATAAAGTATTCTTGGTTGCATGTTCTTCTCATTTAGGACCCTGAATATATCCTGCCAGCCCTTTCTGGCCTGCCAGGTCTCTGTGGAGAGGTCTGCTGTTACCCTAATACTCCTCCCCATAAAAGTCAGGGATTTCTTGTCTCTTGCTGCTTTAAGGATCATCTCCTTATCTTTGGAATTTGCAAGCTTCACAATTAAATGTCGAGGTGTTGAACGGTTTTTATTGATTTTAGGGGGGGATCTCTCTATTTCCTGGATCTGAATGCCTGTTTCCCTTCCCAGATTAGGAAAGTTTTCAGCTAGAATTTGTTCAAATACATATTCTGGCCCTCTGTCCCTTTCGGCGCCCTCGGGAACCCCAATCAAACGTAGGTTTTTCTTCCTCAGGCTGTCGTTTATTTCCCTTAATCTATCTTCATGGTCTTTTAATTGTTTGTCTCTTTTTTCCTCAGTTTCCCTCTTTGCTATCAACTTGTCTTCTAGGTCACTCACTCGTTCTTCCACCTCGTTAACCCTCGTCGTTAGGACTTCTAGTTTGGATTGCATCTCATTCAATTGATTTTTAATTTCTGCCTGACTAGCTCTAAATTCTGCAGTCATGAAGTCTCTTGAGTCCTTTATACTTTTTTCTAGAGCCACCAGTAGCTGTATAATAGTGCTTCTGAATTGGCTTTCTGACATTGAATTGTAATCCAGATTTTGTAACTCTGTGGGAGAGAGGACTGTTTCTGATTCTTTCTTTTGAGGTGAGGTTTTCCTTCTAGTCATTTTGCTCAGTGCAGAGTGGCCAAAAGCAAGTTGTATTGGGAAAAAGAGAAAAAGAGAGGAGAGAAAGAAGGAAAGAAAAGAGAAAGAGAAAAAAAAGGGAAGAAAAAGAAAAAAAAAACGAAAAAAAAAAAAAGAAGAAAAAGAGAAAAAGAAAGGAGAAAAAAAGGGGGTGGGGGAAGGAAACAAATCAAAAAGCAAAACAAAAACAAAAACAAAAACAAAAACAAACAAACAAAAAAAGAACCACCGGGGAGTATCTTCTGATTCTGTGTACTTTAAGTCCCTTGGCTTCTCCTGGAAGTTGTCCGTCTAGCTGGTGTTCTGGGGGAGGGGCCTGTTGTGCTGATTTTCAGGTGTTAGCAGTTGGGGGAGCTGCTGTGCCCCTGCCTGGTGCAGGGCTCGGTGGGGGTTGTTTACCCCGTGAGGCCGCAGGAGGAACAGCCCCAGTGGCGGGGCAGCTCTGGAAACCTGGATTCGGCTCCGGCAGGAACTCCGTCTGCAGGGCCTGGAGGCTCCGGGGCGGGGCCGCTGATGTGCTCAGCTGGGGCAGGAGCGTCCTTGCTGTCCTGGGCCCTCCCGGCCTCTGCCTGTCCCGGGGGAGGCGGGATCCTGGGCTGTGTCCCGGCGCCCTGTGCTCCGGAGCCTGCGCTGGTGGATTCTCGGTCCCGGGCCGCGCAGCCCCCTCCGCGGAGCCGCCGCCCGAGCCCCTCCGAGCTGCTCCTGGAACCGCGCAGCCCCCTCCGCACGGAGCCTCTTCCTCTGCCCGAGCCCCTCCGAGCTGCTCCCGGGGCCGCGCAGCCCCCTCCGCGGAGCCGCCGCCCGAGCCCCCCCGAGCTGCTCCGGGTCCCGCCGGGTCCCGCCGTGCGCGCTGCAGCCCTTAGGGAGCTCGGCGCACTCTCCTGGGCGCGGAGTTGCTGTTACTGTCCCGGGGAGCCCGAGGGCATCCTCGCCCTCCTGGGTCCTGCTCCAACTCCCTGCGAGCCCCTTTCCGCCCGGGAAGGTCGGTGCAGCTCCTGCGTCTCCGGGACGGGGCTCTCCTGTCCTGGGGACCCTCGCCCCGGCCTCAGCCCGGCTCCTCGCGGGGCCCCTCCCCCTCGGAGGCCTTTGTTTCTTTACTTCTTTTTCCCCGTCTTCCTACCTTGATAGAAGCGCGAACTCTTCTCACTGTTGCATTCCAGCTGGTCTCTCTTTAAATCTCAGGCCTAATTCATAGATTTTCAGGATAATTTGAAGGTTTTCTAGGTAGTTTGGTGGAGACAGGTGATTTGGAGACCCTACTCTTCCGCCATCTTGCTCCTCCCCCTGTCATCTTTAATCTATTCCTATATAAATTTCCCTTCCCTTTTCCATGATCCTCTGTTTTGTTTCTTTTTTTTTTTTTTTTTTTAATTTTTTTTTTCTCTGTTTTGTTTCTTAAATTCCACATATGAGTGAAACCATATGCTAATTCTTTTCTCTAACTGAATTATTTTCTTGAACATTAACTACACCCTCCGATTCCATCCATGTCAAGGTAAATGAAAAGGTTTCAATCTTCTGAAGGCTGAGTAATAGTCCATTGTATTATCCACCACATCTTTATCCATTTATCTGTGGATGGACATCTGGCTCTTTCCACAATTTGTCTATTGTGCACATTCGGGCGATTGGGGTGCAGGTGCTCCTTTGGTTCACTACATTTGTATCTTTGGGGTAAATATCTAGTAGTGCAATATCTGGGTCGTAGGGTAGCTCTATTTTCAACTTCTTGGGGAACCTCCATACTGTTTTCCGGAGTGGCTGCATCAGCTAGCATACTCACTAGTAGAGCATGTGAGAGGGTTCTCCTGTCTCTGCATCTTCACCAACATTTGTTGTTTCCTGACTTGTTAATTTTAACCATTCTGACGGGTGTGAGATGGTTTCTTATTATGGTTTTGAGTTGTATTTCCCTGATGCCAAGAGATGTGGAGCATTTTTTCATGTGCCTGTTGGTCATTTGTATGTCTTTGGGGAAATGTCTGTTCATGTCTTCTGCCCATTTCTTGACACGATTGTTTTTGGGATGTTGAGTTTAATAGGTTCTTCAGAGATCTTGAACTAGCCTGATACATCATTTGCAAATGCCTTCCCCATTCTGTAGGTTGTCTTTTCATTTTGTTGACTATTTCCTTTGCTGTTTAAAAGTTCTTTATCTTGATGAAGTCCCAATAGTTCATTTTTGCTTTTCTTTCCCTTGCCTCTAGAGCTGTGTCTAGCAAGGAGTTGCTATGGTCGAGGTGAAAGAGTTTTCTGCCTATGTTCTCCTGTAGGACTTTGATGGATTCTTGTCTCACAGGTCTATCAACAACTTTTGGGTTATCTTTGTATTCTTGTAAGAAAGTGGTCCATTTCCATTCTTCTGTATTTGGCTGTCCAATTTTCCCACACCATTTGTTGAAGAGACTATTTTCCATTGGATATTCTTTCCTGCTTTGTTGAGGATTAGTTGACCTTAGAGATGGTGGTTAATTTTTGGATCCTCTATTCTATTGATCAATGTGTTTGTTTTTGTGCCAGTATCATATTCTCTTGATGCTTATAGCTTTGTAATATAGCTTGAGGTCCAGAATTGTGATGCCACCAGCTTTGGGGTTTTCTTTTTCAACTTCCTCTAGCTACTTGGGGTCTTTTCTGGTTCCATACAAATTTAGGATTATTCGTCCAGCTCAGTGAAAACTACTGATTATATTTTGATAGAGATTGCATTGAATGTGTAGATTGCTCTGGGTAGCATAGACATTTTCACAATATTTGTTCTTCCAATCATGAGCACAGACTTTTTTCCAATAAATTCTGTCATCTTTAGTTTCTGTAATAAATATTCTATAGTTTTAAAGTCAGATCCTTTACCACTTTGGTTAGGTTTGCTCATAGGTATTTTTGATTTTTGGTGCAATTGACAATGGGATTAATTCCGTAATATCACTTTCTTCAGTCTCATTGTTAGTGTATAGAAATGTAACTTAATTCTGTGCATTGATTTTATATCTTGCCACGTTGCTGAACACTTGCCACATTGCTACTGATCTAGCAATTTTTGAGTGGGATCTTTTGGTATATACAGTATATACATATACAGTATCCTATCACCTGTGAAGAGTGAGAGTTTATGACTTCATTGCTGATTTGGATGCCTTTTATTTCTTTTTTGTTGCCTGCTTGCTGAGGTTAAAATGTCTTGCACTGTTTTGAACAACAGTGGTGACTTGGGCATCCCTGCTGTGTTCTTGACCATTGAGAATGATATTCTTTGTGGGTTTTTTTTTTTTGTGTATGGATTTTATGATATTGAGATAAGTTCCCTGTATCCCTACACTGTGGAGAGTTTTAATCAGGAAAGGATGCTGTATTTTGTCAGATGCTTTTCCTTCATCAATTGAGAGGATCATATGTTTGTCATTCTTTCTTTTATTAATGCAGTGTATCACATTGATTAATTTGCAGATGTTGAACCATCCTTGAAGCCCAGGAAATGAATCCCACTTGGTCATGGTGATTAATTCTTTTTTTTTTTTCAAATATTTTTTTTATTTATTTATGAGAGAGAGAGGGGGGGGGAGAGAGAGAGAGAGAGAGAGAGAGAGAGAGAGAGAGAGAGAGAGCAGACACACAGGCAGAGGGAAAAGTAGGATCCATGTAGGGAGGCCGATGTGGGACTCGATCCTGGGACTCCAGGATCAGCCCTGAGCTGAAGGCAGACGCTTAATCTCTAAGCCACCCAGACCTCCCGATTAATTCTTTTAATTACCTTTTCAGACCCTATTGGCTCTATTTTGATGAAAATTTTTGCATCCATGTTTTTCAGGGATATTGTTCTTTACCTTTCCTTTTGGTGGAGCCTTTGTCTGATTTTGTGATCAAGGTAATGGTGGCTTCATACTATGAGTTTGGATGTGTTCCTTCCATTTCTAATTTTTGATATAGCTTCAAAAGAATAAGTATAAATTCTTCTTTAAATTTCTGGTAGAATTTCCCCTATGAAGTCACCTGGTCTTGAACTCTAGTTTGTTAGGTGTTTTTCATTATTTCTTCAATTCCTTTGCCGGTTATGTTTCCGTTCAGGCTTTCTCTTTCTTTCGGTTTCAGTTTTGGTAGGTCATATGTTTCTAGGAGTTCTTCAATTTCTTCTAGATTGCCTAATTGGTTGGCATATAATTGCACATAATATTCTTTTAGAATTGCTTGTATTTATTTGGTGTTGTTTGTGATATCACCTCTTTCATTTATGATTTTTTAAAAATAAAGATCCTTTCTTTTTTCTTTTTGGTATATCAGTCTACTGGTTTATTGATCTTATTAATTTTCAAAGCTCAGCTACTAGTTTTATTGATCTGTTCCTTTGAGATCCTTTGAGATCTCCGTTCTACTGTTCCTTTGATTGTATTTCATCGATTTCTACTCTAATTGTTCTTAAATCTGTTCTCCTGATGAATTTATACTCTATTTGCTGTTCTTTCTCCAGCTTCTTTTGGTATAAGGTTAGATTGTGTATTTGCAACTTTTCCATTTTGAGAAAGCTTGCGTTGCTATGTGCTTCCCTCTTAAGACTGCCTTTGCTGCATCTCAAAGGTTCTGAACTGTTGTGTTTTCATTTTCATTTGCTACCATGAAGATTTAAATTCTTTAAATTCCTGGTTGGCCCACTCATTCTTTAGTAAACTATGTGCTCTTTAACCCTGATGAATATCGTTCCTTCTAAATTTCCTCTTGTTATTGAGTTCAAAATTCAAATCATTATGGTCAGAAGTAGTTCAGGGAATAATCTTTGGGTACCAGTTGAGACCTGGCTTTTGGCTGAGTATGTGATCTATTCTGGAAAATGTTCCATGTGAACTCAGAAAGAATATGTAGTTTCTTGCTTTAGAATGGCATGCTCTGAACAGGTCTGTGAAGTCCATCTGATCCAGTGATTCAATCAAAGCTCTTGTTTCCTTGGTGATCTTCTGCTTAGATGTTCTATAATTGTTGTGAGTGTGGAGTTAGAGATCTCTACTATTATTGTATTTTTATCAATGTGTTTCTTTAATTTTGTTATTAATTGTTTCATATATTTGGGCGCTCCCATATTAGAGGTGAAATATTCATAATTGTTAGTTCTTGTTGGATAGACCTCTAAATTATGATATAATGTCTTTCCTCATCTCTTATTACAGTCTTTGGTTTAAAATCTAATGTGTCTGATATACAGATTTCTACTCCAATTTTAACTATTTTGGTATCCATTAGCATGATAGATGGTTCTCTTCCTCCTCACTTTTGATCTGGAGGTGTTGTTGGCTCTACAATGAGTCTCCTGTAGGTGACATATAAGTAAGTCTTGCTTTTTAATTCAATCTGATTCCTGTAACTTTTGATCAGAGCATTTAGCTCATTTACATTCTGAGTGACTATTGAATGATATGAATTTAGTGCCATTGTAGTACCTGTAAAGTGACATTTCTGTATATTGTCTCTGTTCATGTCTGGTTTATGTTACTTTTGGGCTCTATTTTCACTCTTGCCGGGTTGGTTTAGTGATCACAAATCCTTTTAGTTTTTCTTTGTTCTGGAGCTCTTTATTTCTCCTTCAATTCTGAATGACAGCCTTGCTGGATATAGTATCCTTGGATACATACTGTCTTCATTTAGCACCTTGAATATATCATGCCAGTCCTTTCTAGCCTGATAGGTCTCTGTGTATAGGACTGCTGCCAGGCTTATGTTTTTACCCTCATAGGTTTAGGACCTCTTGTCCCGAGCTGCTTTCAGGATTTTCTCTTTGTCTCAGAAATTTGCAGGCTTCATTGTTATATGTTGAGGTGTTGGCCTACTTTCATTGATTTTGAGGGAGATTCTCTGTTCTGTCTGGACTTGAATGCCTGTTTCCTTCCCAAACTTAGTGAAGTTTCCAGTTATAATATGCCCATATATACCCTATTTCCTGCTTTCTCATGCATTTCCTCTTCTATTGGATTCCAATTATGCTTGTATTCTTTCACCTTATGGTATCCCTTTTCTCTCAAATTCTCCCCTTGTGATCTAGCAGTTGTTTATCTCTTTTCCCCCCTCAGTTTTGGTATTCTTCATCATTAACTGTTTATCTCTTCTGTCTCATTTATCCTAGCAATTAGAGACCCAACATTTTATTGCATCTCAGTAATCACCATTTTGGTTTTGACTTGGACTTTACTTATTCTATTATGCCAGAAAGGGATTCTCTAGTGTCTCCTGTGCTTTTTCCAAGCCTAGCTAGTATCTTTATAGTTATTATTTTGATCTAGTTCCAACATCTTGCTTCTTTTTTTTAAAAATTTATTTTTTATTGGTGTTCAAATTGCCAACATAGAGAATAACATCCAGTGCTCATCCTATCAAGTGCCCACCTCAGTGCCTGCAATCCAGTCAACCCCACCACGCACCCACCTCCCCTTCCACCACCCCTAGCTCGTTTCCCAGAGTTAGGAGTCTTTCATGTTCTGTCTCCCTTTCTGATATTTCCCACTCATTTTTCTGCTTTCCTCTTTATTCCCTTTCACTATTTTTTAAATAATACATTTATTTTTTATTGGTGTTCAATTTGCCAACATACAGAATAACACCCAGTGCTCATCCCATCAAGTGCCCCCCCAAGCCCGCCTTTCACTATTTTTTATATTCCCCAAATGAATGAGACCATAAAATGTTTGTCCTTCTCTGATTGACTTATTTCACTCAGCATAATACCCTCCAGTTCCATCCACGTCGAAGCAAATGGTGGGTATTTGTCGTTACTAATGGCTGAGTAATATTCCATTGTATACATAAACCACATCTTCTTTATCCATTCATCTTTCGAGGGACACCGAGGCTCCTTCCACAGTTTGGCTATTGTGGACATTGCTGCTAGAAACATCAGCGTGCAGGTGTCCCAGCATTTCATTGCATCTGTATCTTTGTGGAAAATACCCAGCAGTGCAATTGCTGGGACTAGGGCAGATCTATTTTTAATTCTTTGAGGAACCTCCATATAGTTTTCCACAGTGGCTGCACCAGTTCACATTCCCACCAACAGTGCAAGAGGGTTCCCCTTTCTCCACATCCTCTCCAACATTTGTTGTTTCCTGTCTTGCTAATTTCCCCATTCTCTAGTGTGAGGTGGGATCTCATTGTGGTTTTGATTTGTATTTCCATGATGGCAAGTGATGCAGAGCATTTTCTCATATGCTTGTTGGCCATGTCTGTCTTCGTCTGTGAGATTTCTGTTCATGTCTTTTGCCCATTTCATGATTGGATTGTTTCTTTGCTGTTGAGTTTAGTAAGTTCTTTATAGATCTTGGATACTAGTCCTTTATCTGATATGTCATTTACAAATATCTTCTCCCATTCTGCAGGCTGTCTTTTAATTTTATTGACTGTTTCATTTGCTGTGCAAAATTTTCTTATCTTGAAGAAGTCTCAATAATTCATTTTTCCTTTGTTTCTTATGCCTTCATGGATGTATCTTGCAAGAAGTTACTGTAGCCAAGTTCAAAAAGGGTGTTGCCAGTGTTCTCCTTTAGGAATTTGATGTAATCTTGTCTCACAGTTAGATCTTTCATCCATTTTGAGTTTATCTTTGTGTATGGTGTAAGAGAATGGTCTAGCTTCATTCTTCTGCATATGATTGTGCAATTGTCCCAGTACCATTTATTGAAGAGACTGTCTTTTTTTTTCCAGTGCATAGTCTTTCCTGCTTTGTTGAATATTAGTTGACCATAAAGTTGAGGGTCCACTTCTGGATTCTCTGTTCTGTTGCATTGATCTATGTGTCTGTTTTTGTGCAATACCACACTGTCTTTATGACCACAGCTTTGTAGTACAGCCTGAAATCTGGCATTGTGATGCCCCCTGATCCAGTTTTCTTTTTTTAAAATTTCCCTGACTATTCGGGGTCTTTTCTGATTCCACACAAATCTTAAAATAATTTGTTCTAACTCTCTGAAGAAAGTCTATGGTATTTTGATAGGGATTGCATTAAACGTGTAAGTTGCCCTGGGTAACATTGACATTTTCACAGTATTAATTCTTCCAATCCACGAGCATGGGATATTTCTCCATCTCTTTGTGTCTTCCTCAATTTCTTTCAGAAGTGTTCTATAGTTTTTAGGGTATAGATCCTTTACCTCTTTGGTTAGGTTTATTCTTAGGTATCTTATGCATTTGGGTGCAATTGTAAATGGGATTGACTCCTTAATTTATCTTTCTTCCGTCTCATTGTTAGTGTATAGAAATGTCACTGACTTCTGGGCATTGATTTTATATACTGCCACACTGCCAAATTGCTCTATGAGTTCTAGCAATGTTGGGTGGAATCTTTTGCGTTTTCTACATACAGTATCATGTCATCGGTGAAGTGAGAGAGTTTGACTTCTTTTTTGGCCAGTTTGAATGTCTTTTATTTCTTTTTGTTGTCTGATTGCTGAGGCTAGGACTTCCAGTACTATGGTGGATAGCAGTGGTGAGAGTGGACATCCCTGTCTTGTTCCTGATCTTAGGGGAAAGGCTCCCAGTGTTTCCCCAATATGACTGATATTTGCTGTGGGCTTTCCATAGATGGATTTTAAGATGCTGAGGAATGTTCCCTCTATCCCTACATTCTGAAGAGTTTTGATCAGGAATGGATGCTGTATTTTGTTGAATGCTTTCTCTGCATATATTGAGAGGATCATTTTTTTTCCTCTCGTTGATATGATCTATCACATTGATTGCTATATGATTGTTGAGCCAGCCTTGCTTCCCGGGGATAAATCCCACATGGTCATGGTGAATAATCTTCTTAATGTATTGTTCATTCCTATTGGCTAGTATCTTGTTGAGAATTTGTACCTATTCTCCTAAAGCTGTTTGGAAAGATAGAAAGAGATGGAGTACTTCCAAATTCGTTCTATGAAGCCAGCATCACCTTAATTCCAAAGCCAGACAAAGACCCCGCCAAAAAGGAGAATTACAGACCAATATCCCTGATGAACATGGATGCAAAAATTCTCAACAAGATACTGGCCAATAGGATCCAACAGTACATTAAGAAAATTATTCACCATGACCAATTTTTGCATACATGTTCATCAGGGATATTCGTCTATAATTTTCCTCTTTTGTGTGGCCTTTGTCTGGTTTTGGAATTAAGGTGATGCTGGCCTCATAGAATGAGTTTGGAAGGACTCCATCTCTTTCTATCTTTCTGAGCAGCTTTAGTAGAATAGGTATGGTTTCTTCTTTAAAAGTTTGATAGAATTACCCTGGGAAGCCACCTGGCCCTGGACTTTTGTATCTTGGGAGGTTTTTGATGACTGCTTCAATTTCCTCCCTGGTTATAGGCCTGTTCAGGTTTTCTATTTCTTCCTGTTCCAGTTTTGGCAGTTTGTGGTTTTCCAGAAATGCGTCCATTTCTTCTAGACTCCTTAAATTTATTGGTCTAAAGCTGCTCACAATAAGTTTTTAAGATCATTTGTATTTCCTTGGTATTGGTTGTGATCTCTCCTTTCTCATTCATGATTTTATTAATTTGAGTCTTTTTTCTTTTTAATAAGGCTGGCTAATGGTTTATCTATCTGCTTAATTCTTTCAAAGAACCAACTCCTGGTTTTGTTTATCTGTTCTACAGTTCTTCTGGTCTCTATTTCATTCTGTTCTGCTCGAATATTTATTAATTCTCTTCTTCTGCTGGGTGTAGGATCTATTTGCTGTTTATTCTCCAGCTCCATTAGGTGCAAGGTTGGCTTTTGTATTTGACTTCTTTCCAGTTTTTGGATGGATGCTTGTATTGCAATGTATTTCCCCCTCAGGACTGCTTTTGCTGTATCCCAAAGATTTTGAATGGTTGTATCTTCATTCTCATTAGTTTCCATGAATCTTTTTTAATTCTTCCTTAATTTCCTGGTTGACCCTTTCATCTTTTAGCAAGATGGTCCTTAACCTCCTTGTGTTTGAAATCCTTCCAAATTTATTTTGTGATTTAGTTCTAGTTTCTATGCATTATGGTCTGAAAATATGCAGGGGATGATCCCAATCTGTTGGTATCAGTTAAGTCCTGATTTGTGACCCAGTATGTGGTATATTCTTGGAAAAGTTCCATGTGCACTTGGGAAGAATGTGTATTCAGTTGATTTTGGATGTAAAGTTCTGTAGATATCTATGAAATCCATCTGGTCCAGTGTATCATTTAAAGCTCTTGTGTCTTTGGAGATGCTGTGTTTAGAATAACTGTCGATTGTTGAAAGCCCTACATTCAAATCACCAAGTATAAATGTATTATTATCTAAGTATGTCTTAACTTTGGTTATTAATTGATTGATATACTTGGCAGCTCCCACATTCAGGGCATAAATATTGATGATTGTTAGGTCCTCTTGTTGGATAGATCATTTAAGTATGATATAGTGTCCCTCTTCATCTCTTACTACAGTCTTTGGGATAAACTTAATTTATCTGATATAAGGATGGTTACCCTGCTTTCTTTTGAGGACCATTTGAATGGTAAATGGTTCTCCAACCTTTGATTTTCAGGCTAGAGGTGTCCTTATGTCTAAAATGAGTCTCTTGTAGACAGCATATAGATGGGTCTTGCTTTGTTATCCAGTCTGAAAGCCTGCATCTTTTGATGGGGTCACATTCAGAGTTATTATTGAAAGAGATGAATTTAGTGTCATCATGATACCTACTCAGTCCCTGTTTTTGTGGGTTGTTCCCTTGGACTTCCTCTTTCTATTACAGAATCCCCCTCAGTATTTCTTGCAGAGCTGGCTTGGTGGTCACATATTCTTTCAGTTTCTGCCTATCTTGGAAGCTCTTTATCTCTCTTTCCATTCGGAATGAGAGCCTTGGTGGATAAAGTATTTGTGGCTGCAGATTCTTTTCATTTAGGACCCTGAATATACCCTGCCCGCCCTTTCTGACCTGCCAGGTCTCTGTTGAGAGGTCTTCTGTTAATCTAATATGTCTCCCCATAAAAGTTAGAGATTTCTTGTCTCTTGCTGCTTTAAGAATCTTCTCTTTATCTTTGGAATTTGCAAATTTCACTATTAAATGTTTGAGATGTTGAGTGGTTTTTATTGATTTTCTGGGGGGGATCTCTCTATTTCCCGGATCTGAATGTCTGTTTCCCTTCCCAGGTTAGGAAAGTTCTCAGCTATGATTTGTTCAAATACATATTCTGCACCTCTGTCCCTTTCGGCGCCCTCGGGAACCCCAATTAAATGTAGATTTTTCCTTCTGAGGCTGTCATTTATTTCCCTTAACCTATCCTCATGATCTTTTAATTGTTTTTCTCTTTTTTCCTCAGTTTCCCTCCTTGCCACCAACTTGTCTTCTATGTCACTCACTTGTTCTTCTACCTTGTTAACCCTTGTCATTAGGACCTCCAGTTTGGATGGCATCTCATTTAATTGATTTTTAATTTCTGCCTGATTAGATCTAAATTTTGCAGTCATGAAGTCTCTTGAATCCTTTATGCTTTTTTCTAGAGCCATCAGTAGCTTTATAATAGTGCTTCTGAATTGGCTTTCTGACATTGAATTGTAATCCAAATTTTGTAACTCTGTGGGAGAGAGGTCTGTTTCTGATTCTTTCTTTTGAGGTGAGTTTTTCCTTCTAGTCATTTTGCTCAGTGCAGAGTGGCCAAAAACAAGTTGTACTGGAAAAAGGAGAAAAAATAGAGAAGAAAATAAAGAAAAAAAAAGAAGAATAAAAAAAGGGGGGGGGGACAAACAGAAAACAAAAAACAAGGAGGAGTATCCTCTGTTTCTATGTACTGTAAATCCCTCAACTTACCCTGGAACTTTCCAGTGCTGCTTGGTCAATAACTTGCTTTTCCCCTGTCTGTCCAGCTGGTCTTCTGGGGCAGGGGCCTGCTGTTCTAATTCTCAGGTGTGAGTACCTGGGGGAGCTACTCAGCTGAGCCTGGTGTAGGGCTCAGTGGGAGTTGTTTATCCTGTGAGGCCACTGAGGCTCAGTGGGGGTTGTTTATCCGGTGAAGCCCCAGGAGGAACAGCAACAGCGGCGGCACCAGCTCTCCAGCCCAGGAGTCAGCTCCCACAGGAACAACTGCAGCTCTCAGTCTGCAGGGGCCTGGATGCTCCGGAGCGGGGCCGCTGATTAGCACAGCTCGGGGCTGGCGGCAGGAGTGTCCTTGCTGTCCTGTGTCCTCCTGGCTTCTGCCTGTCCCCGGGGGAGCGCCAGATCTTGGGCTGTGTCCCCCAGCGCCCTGGGCTCCGGGCGGGCGCAGCCCACTACATGCAGCCGCTGAAGCCGCTCCCGGGGCCCGCTGGGCGCAGGTTGTAGCCCTTTAGGGAGCTCAGCCGTGGAGTGTGGTGCGCTCTCCCCGGGGCGCAGGTGCTCTGTTAGCGCCCCTGGGAGCGTGAGGGCATCCCCGCCCTCCTGAGGTCCTGCTTCAACTCTCTGCGAGCGCCTTTCCATCGGGGAGATTGGTGAAGCTCTTGCTTCTCTGGGCCTGGGCTTTCCTGTCCTGGGTGCTCTCGCCATGGCCTTAGCCCTGCTCTTCGGGGCCTCTCCCCCTTTGATGCTTTCTTATTTCTTTATTTTTTTTCCATCTTCTGACCTTGATAGAAGCGTGAACTCTTCTCACTGTAGCATTCCAGCTGTTCTCTCTTTAAATCTCTTTAAATGCCGAATTCATAGGTTTTCAGGATGATTTCAAAGTTATCTAGGTAATTTGGTGGGGACAGGTGACTTGGGGACCCTACTCTTCCACCATCTTGCCCCCTCCTCAGGCAAACTTCCTTTTTGATCACAGTAGTATGAAACTATAAGTACTTACGAGAAAAAATCTAGAAAGAACACAAATACATGGAGGCAAAATAGCCCACTCCTAAAACATGAAGTTAGTTATATATAAAAGATATAACTCACTACCACAAAGACTAAAATCTGACTTAGAAATGGACGAGACCTGAATAGACATATTCAAGAAGACATAAAAATGACAAGTCAACACATCAAAAGATGTTCAACATCATTCATCATCAGGGAAATGGAAATCAAAACCACAATGAGATGTCACCTCATGCCTGTCAGAATGGCTACAATTAAAAAAAAAAGAAATAAGGTGTGTTGCAAAGACTTGATATAAAATGAACCCTTATACACTGCTGGTGGGAATGTAAACTGGTGCAGTCACTGTGGAAGCATGATGGAGTTTCCTCAAAAATGAAAAATAGATATGATATGATCCAGTAATTCCACTATAGGATACTTACCAAAATAATTTTTGCAATGACATGGATGGAGTTTGGGAGTCTAATACTAAGTGAATAACTCAGACAGAGATGGGCAAATATCATATGAATTCATTCATGTGTATATTTAAGAAAGAAAACAAATGAAAAAGAAAAAAGGAGACCAAAAAAACTCAAACTCTTAAATATTGAGAATAAACAGGTGGTTGCCAAAGGGGAGGTGGCCAGATGGGTGAATAGGGTGAAGGGGATTGAGAATACACCTGTTCACCTGTTATGGTGAGCACTAAGCAATGTGTAGAATTGTTCAAACAAAAAATGTGCATTTTATTGTATGTAATCTATAACTTAAGTTGCTTTTGAAACAAAAAATCTTTTATTTTCATTTCCACTTTCTCTTCAGCTTTAGTTACTGAGTTAATAACTTCCATATATTATAGAAATTACAGAAATTTTAATTACTCGGTTTCACTGTGTTTATATCATATCCGTATCATTAATATTGTTAATAATAATTATATATACAGTAACATTTTCTAGAATAGGAAATTGGGAGAAGTAAAGAAACTTGATTAAATTCATCAAGACATGGATCATGAAGCTAGAATTCAGTCATATCACATGTGTTGGAATGTGCACCTGTGCTCAGATCTTTCTGTGCTGTTAGAAAAGATGCAGAGTAAAAATCTGTAAAAGATTTTTAAGTAAAAAAGTAAAGCCTTTGGGAATTTTTAGCCTATACTTCAGTGTGACTTGAAGGAATACTTTCTCCTTAGGGCACCAGTGGATCAGTTGGTAACAGAAATGAGATGTGTCCCTACAGAGTCTTGGAAAGGAGAAGGACTCTGTGGGAAGAATCTACGTCTTGACAGCCTTGTCTGGGATTACTTGGCACCATGGTTTGCAGTGGTCCAGGAGTAGCTGAGCTTAGTAGTTTATAGAGCATATCCTTTGGGATTGGGGGGGAAGGGCAGAGCTCTTATCCTTCCAAAGGCTGGGTATTTGTGAACTTCTATGAATTGTCTATATATATCTGGTGGAGGAAGAGGAAATGTTAGTCCACGTAATCTGCCAAGGAATTGTTTTGAGGTACTAGAGTCGGCTTTAGAGATGTTTCTATCATAGAATAGTGGGAATTATACCTTTATATTCTAGAATATTCTAACAGTAGATATAAGAAATGTTCTGTTCATAATTACAGACCTTATTGTAGTGTTTAACCCAAGCATCTAGGAAAGATTAGGGCTACCTATGGTGTATCTTCTCTCCCCATGGATCCTGCAAGGGAAACCAACTAGATGTACTTCAAGTACAGTTTACATGTTGCAAACATATTGCACATGATTCATCTTCAAAATAAATAGGAGTTGCAAGAGCAAAAACTATGGGCTCTCTATTGGATCTCATCTATTTCTGTGCAAGAATTATGGTAAGTTTTAAGCCAACTATACTATGTTCTTTTTCTCAATCACCATTCAGCATTTGATTACTGGCAGTTGCCATTACGTAATTCTCTAAATCTTTGAAAAGCATGAAGTTCCAGAAGCATTTCTGTCAGTGATGAAAAGATTCTGATATGTCAGGGTTTTTGCCTTTCACTGTTCTTGATGCAGCACTGTCTCAGGACCAACTCTTATTGAATGAGGGGTACATTGAAGGGTGTAAAGGTATAGTATACTACACAGGTGGGTTTCTTACTTGCAAGGTTTAAGGCCAGCAAAAGTAAAGGCTGTATACTGACCACAGCAGTCAGTATTCTTAGAGATTCTACGGCACTATGATACTCCTTGTTCTGATATTAATGATGGTAATGTTAGCTGCCTAAACCCCCTGATACCTAATAATTACATTTTGCTTCTGATGTTGGAGTAAAGGATGATCTACAGAGTGGAGGAACGAGAAGAAAACTCTAGTGAAATCCTAGGATGAAGCCCTCTTTGGTCCCTATCAAGATTCTTTGCTCACCCTTGCACTGTGTATTTACATTTAAGTATAAATATAAATGCTGGTCTCTTTTTTTCCTGACTTATCAGAATTTTCCATCTGATTGCAAGTCAGGACATATACTGGATATGTCCGTGGTTTTGTTCCTAACCTATTTATGGTTTCTGGCTTTATGCTGGTTCCATTCAAGTGGCTGAGAAATGATGATTCTCATGGCAATAGGAGGTGGAGTGTCCAAGAAGGAGAGGTTGCCATGGAGCACAAAGGCTAGAGGTACTGGTTTCTTTGTTACTTGAAGCTAGAATTCTGTAAAAATCTGTAAAAGATTTTTACAGAATTTGTTACTTGTCTCTGCTAAACTGCCTGCCAGCCTAACTTGATTTTCCCAAAATAGAACACTTGAACTTGCCTTATGAGATAAATAATAGAGTGAATGGGTGACGGGCACTGGGGGTTATTCTGTATGTTAGTAAATTGAACACCAATAAAAAATAAATTAAAAAAACACACACACACACACAAAAAAATGAGATAAATAATAGATGAACAAAAATATGAAAACAAAAATGAAAAGCGACGATAATTAAGGATTGTTTGATTCAGGATGCACACACACACACACACACACTCACACACACTTCCCACTGGAAGGTCATTAGCAAGAAGGTTTTCTTTAAATCCTGGAAGGATTGCTTCGCAGATGGCATCTGAACTGAGTACAGTGTGCACAGTTAGCAATGCAGAGTGGAGGTCTAATCAGAGGAAGGCCTTTATAACTAAGAAATAGTGAAAATTTAGTGAATGAGATGGTATGGAGGCATATATATGAAGGACAGCAATGACAAGCATGGCTGAAGCATACATGCCCAGAGGCATGGGAGGAAATGTGGTAAGCAAGATTATTGCCCAGCGTTGGAGGGCTTTAAATGTCATGGTGAGTATTTCAGCCATTGCATTAGAAAACCACAGTAACCATTTTATTATATTCATGTTTTTTTATATTTTTAGAATGTGCTATTCCACTTCAAGTTATAACAAGGTGATAAAAAGAGGTAGAGGATGCAGGATGAGGAGAAGAGGGAATATCTGAAATTGTGTCCTTTCTTTCTGTTTAGAAACATGGATGGTCCATTTAAAGAATTCTGAGATTATGGGCAGCCCGGGTGGCTCAGCGTTGTAGCACCTGCCTTAGACCCCCTGGCGTGATCCTAATATGAAAATAACGTTTGCAAATGCAGGTGCACAGACCTCCATCTCCCATTCTTTGTACATTCTGAATTATTTAGCCTTCATAGAAACCCTAAAAAGTAGGTTGCTTTGCTCTTAATATTTACAGGTGAAGAAAATAAAGCACAGAGATATAAAGGGACTTGTTACATATCTCACCATAGTGGGCAGTTGAGTGGGCCACAAATCTAGGCTGTGTGGCTTTGGTCTCTAAGCATTATCGCTGTGCTAACCCACCTCCCTGCTCTGCTTTAGAATATCTGCATCTCAGGAAACTGAATTTAGAATGTCTTTCTTCAGTTAAAGTTATGATTCATCTGTTAACATAATTTTGAATTTTTTACTTCCCAAAGTATTCTTTAGAAATTTGTAGTCTTGTGTCTTGTCTCTTTGTATTCTTCTAATACCAATGATAGAGTGCCTTACATAATGAATGATTTCAACTATATTTATCTTAAAACTCAAATTATTAAGAGCAGTGGAATATTTTTCCCATTCTTTACAATAACTCCAGATATTTGTGAGTCAGTACTCAAAAAAAAAAAAAGATTACTGTAGGGTTATGAGAGAAGTGAGTAGATAGTATAATTTTAAAATGTTTTGGAAGTAGGCTAAAATAAAATGGGAAAATTGGAAGATCAGATTACAGAAAAAGGGAAAGAGCCCCAGAAACAGAGAAAAAGTAAAATCATGATAGTGAAAGAAGCAGAGGTATAGTTCTTACTCACTACGAGCTGGGTATTTTTCTTATTTTATCTACCTACGTACCATGATTATGCTCAAGTGGCTTTCTTAAAATAGTATATAGTGGAACTAAGATTTGAACTTAAGACATCTGAATCTAGCACCTGTGTTCTTGGCCACGAAATGTAATGTTTTGCTAGATTAATAGTTATCCCAGATAAAATATCAAGACTGCAAAATATAAACTGACAAAAGATGAAAAATTCTCAGATGGGCAATCTTTACATAATAAGTACAGTAAAACTGGGCAGCCCGGGTGGCTCCGTGGTTTGGCGCATCTTCTGCCCAGGGCCTGATCCTGGAGACCCAGGATCGAGTCTCATGTCGGGCTCCCTGCATGGAGACTGTTTCTCCCTCTGCCTACTTCTCTGCTTCTGTGTCTCTCATGAATAAATAAATAAAAACATTTTTGAAAAATGCAGTAAAACTGTTAAATGTGGTTTATGATAAAAAGGTATATGCACATAATAAAATATAATTATTTACTATTATGCCAGTGAGGTAATAAGATATGTCACAAAATAACTTGTGTTTGCATGTTCATCAGCTTTTTTTGAATATCATCAACCTTGAAATATTGACCATACTTGTATATACAAAAGAGATACACATAAAGAAGTATACTGTTATAATGTTTAAAAGAAAACACATAAAAAACAAAAATAGTCATTTCTGGAGAGTCGAATCACAGAGTCAATAATTTTGAGACAGATTGTAATTTTCTTTTCTCATTCCTCTGTGTACTTTGAAGAATTAATGATATCATGAATTTTTGAAAATAAAATATAGTTAATAAATGGACACAAAATATTGAAGAACCTTTTAATCATTACCAATAGCCATGGCAATATCAAGCATTTGGGGCAGCAATATCATGATTGTAAAATTACTCTGAATTGTTGTTTGTGCGAATGAAAATTGAAAGCAACAGCAATATCTCAGTTGACAAAGGGTCAAATAAACACCACTTAGAAAAATTTTACAATGTCAGTTATTAAAGGAACAATTGAACCATGGAAAATATAGTAACATGTGAAAAAGTGTTATAATCATTCCAAGTCAAAATCAGAACACAAAATGGCATGCAATGATTTCAATGACTAACTATATATGCTATGAACAAGAACTTGAACAGAAAAGTCATAACATAGTATATTGAATAATAGAATTTTCTTCAAATGGTATTTTTAGAAATAAGAGAATTCAGGGTACATAGTAATATATATGTGTAAAAGCACTATTTAGAGTATAGACATAGTTAGGAATTTTATGCCACATTGAATCCATATGCAGAGATCCTGAATGACTTCAGTTTTAGAATAGTAAAGAGGGTAAACAGGAAATTTCCTCAATTATTACAAACCTCAAAGTTCTCCAGGCCTTTTTTATCAAATGACTATCAGTGAAGGTGACATAGAACGCAAGAGGTAAAAGACTGTCGAAATAGATTTTTGTAAAGGATATTTCATCCAAGATACTGACAGGTTCAGAGATAAAGTCAGGGACCCCAAATCAGTGAACTCAACTGAGGATATTTTCTTCAGGAGGTTTCTCCAAAACTAGGAGTGCTAAATATTATTGGAATAGTGTTTTTCAGATTTCAAAGCACATAGATAAAATGTATAATACATGAACTAGATGCGTGTATATGTGATCATAAAAAAATATATTTTCATTCTTTGGGAAACTCAAGGTAAAGTGAAAGTGGGGCACTATTGGTATAAATTTTCAGATGAAGGCCAAATTTCAAGGCAGTTAAGGCACCTGACCAAGGAAAGTACAAGTTCTGCCATTTTCAATCTTGGTAGGAATCAAAATTTTTAAAGGATATTGATTTTTTATTGTCCAATGCAGAGGCTTTGATTCAATTGGGTTAGTTTCTAAATCAATACATAGATCTGGGAGAGGCTTGGACTTCTGCAGATTTACAAAGATTCGTAGGAATTAAAGGAAGTTGGAGGTAACATGGAACAAAAATAAGGAATTGAGAGGTCAGCCCAATGATCTCCCCAAGATGTCACATCTTTTCTTCTTTTGCAGATTAAGCTTTTATCAAGTTCACCTTACCTGCAAACTACTATGTCAATGAACAGCAGTGTGAATGAATTCATTTTGCTTGGCTTGACACAGGATCCAAGAAAACAGAAAGCAATATTTGGGGTTTTCTTGATGTTTTACCTTGCCACACTGTTGGGAAACTTTCTCATTGTAGTGACTATTAAAAGAAGCAGGACCCTTGGGAGTCCCATGTACTTCTTCCTATTTTACCTGTCCTTTGCTGATGCCTGCTTTTCTACAACCATTGCCCCCAGGTTGATTGTGGATGCCATTTCCCAGCAGAAGACTATTTCCTACAATGAGTGCATGACTCAGGTCTTTGCAGTCCACTTCTTTGCTTGCATGGGAATCTTCGTGCTGATCCTCATGGCTTTTGATCGCTATGTAGCTATTTGTAAGCCCTTGCGATACACAACCATCATGAACAGGCATGTCTGCAGTGTGCTGGTGACTCTGGGCTGGGTGGGATCCTGTATCCACTCTTCAGCACAAATTGTCCTGGCTTTGAAATTGCCTTTCTGTGGTCCCAATATGATTGATCACTATTTCTGTGACTTGCAGCCCTTGTTGAAACTTGCTTGCATGGACACTTATGTAATAAATTTGCTAGTTGTTACTAACAGTGGAGCCATATGCATGGTGAGTTTCATAATCTTGCTTATCTCCTATGTTATCATCTTGTACTCTCTGAGAAACTACAGTGCAGAAGGAAGGCGAAAAGCCCTTTCAACCTGCACTTCCCATTTTATTGTGGTTGTCTTATGTTTTGGCCCATGTATATTCATTTATACACGCCCAGCAACCACATTTCCAGTAGACAAGGTGGTGGCAGTGTTTTATACCATTGGGACACCCTTGCTGAACCCTCTGATCTACACACTGAGGAATGCAGAAGTGAAAATTGCAATGAAAATGTTATGGTGTAGCAAAGTATGACTTCTGTCGATACATGATATTCAGGGATCCTAATGTATATTTCCTTAAAAGGTTGCTTTTCCTTCATGAACAAGAAAGATAAAATATTTTTCTTTGGAGAATTCAATCAATTAGTAATTTTTAAATCATGCTTTTTGTATATTTTATTGTATTATTATTAATAAATAGTAATAAATATATAGACTCCTTATTCTGAGAGGATTGCATTAAAATAGGATTACTAATAGCCCAAAGCACTTTGAAAAACCTATCATAGACTTAGTTGAATGCTATTGACATCTGGTCATATTCACATGAAAATTTAGCTTCCTGATTCAATTTGCTTTCAGAAGGAAATGCACTAACTAGTGAGAGAATGTGTGTGTGAGCACACACTAATTCTGTGTCTAGGTTTTATTCTAGATGTAATGAACGTGGTCAAGGTGTTAATCCGTATGTAACTGGGACTTAATGTAGGTGGCTGTCTTGACAACCTGTCATTTGGAGAAGGCGTTCTAAGAGAATTCTGCTCTGGAATCTGTGCCTGAACTTGTCTTATTGGGGAATCTACATGGAGGAACCCTCAACCTCTAATAAAAGCTTAAATATTGGTGAAAATATGTATTGTGACTGGAGAATTTCTCAAAGTTCTGTGAATGGTGAGATAAGGAGAATCCTGCACTTGGCAGTGATGGGTGTTATCATCCACTCAGCTGCCCTTTGGCGGGTCCTTCCCATTACTCTTCACAAGACAGAAAGAGTCAGTGAAGGGATTTGGCATCAGGAATATGCAGAAAGAAATACACAGAAGGGAGGATAAAGGGGAGAAGGGAGGCATGGTGAAAAGCAAGAAAAGGCCAAAGAAAAGTGGGAACTTTGTTCAAGATGGAGAGCAGAAGCTTTGCCTTTCTTACATTTTGAAAATCAATTCTGGATGTATGGACATTTGCAGGAAAAAGAAGTGAAGTGAGGAAGGACAAGATGGCAGAAAAGTAGGGTCCCCAGTCACCTGTCCCCACCAAATTACCTAGATAACCTTCAAATCATCCTGAAAATCTATGAATTCGGCCTGAGATCTAAAGAGAGAACAGCTGGAATGCTACAGTGAGAAGAGTTCGCGCTTCTATCAAGGTAGGAAGACGGGGAAAAAATAAATAAAGAAACAAAAGGCCTCCAAGGGGGAGGGGCCCGCGAGGAGCCGGGCTGAGGCCGGGGCGAGTGTCCCCAGGACAGGAGAGCCCCGTCCCGGAGACGCAGGAGCTGCATCAATCTTTCCGGGCGGAAAGGGGCTCGCAGGGAGTTGGAGCAGGACCCAGGAGGGCGAGGATGCCCTCGGGCTCCCTGGGACACTAACAGACACCTGCACCCGGGACAGGCAGAGGCCGGGAGGGCCCAGGACAGCGAGGACACTCCTGCCCGGAGCTGAGCAGATCAGCGGCCCCGCCCCGGAGCCTCCAGGCCCTGCAGATGGAGTTCCTGCCGGAGCTGAATCCAGGTTTCCAGAGCTGCCCCGCCACTGGGGCTGTTCCTCCTGCGGCCTCACGGGGTAAACGACCCCCACTGAGCCACACAGGTGGCCTCACCGGATAAACAGGATAAACATTACTCACTGAGCCCTGCACCAGGCAGGGGGCTGAGCAGCTCCCCCAAGTGCTAACACCTGAAAATCAGCACAACAGGCCCCTCTCCCAGGAATGGGAACTGGTGCAGCCACTCTGGAAAACTGTGTGGAGGTTCCTCAAAGAGTTAAAAATAGACCTGCCCTACGACCCAGCAATTGCACTGTTGGGGATTTACCCCTAAGATACAGATGCAATGAAACGCCAGGACACCTGCACCCCGAAGTTTATAGCAGCAATGTCCACAATAGCCAAACTGTGGAAGGAGCCTCAGTGTCCATCGAAAGATGAATGGATGAAGAAGATGTGGTTTATGTATACAATGGAGTATTACTCAGCCATTAGAAATGACAAATACCCACCATTTACTTCAACGTGGATGGAACTGGAGGGTATTATGCTGAGTGAAATGAGTCAATCGGAGAAGGACAAACATTATATGTTCTCATTCATTTGGGGAATATAAATAATATTGAAAGAGAATAGAAGGGAAGGGAGAAGAATTGGGTAGGAAATATCAGAAAGGGAGACAGAACATAAAGACTCCTAACTCTGGGAAACGAACTAGATGTGGTGGAAGGGGAGGAGGGCGGGGACTGGGGGTGACTGGGTGACGGGCACTGAGGGGGGCACTTCACGGGATGAGCACTGTGTGTTATTCTGTATGTTGGCAAATTGAACACCAATAAAAAATAAATTTATTATTTAAAAAAAGAAAAAGACGTGAAATCTCAGTATCTCTACATCTTGACTTAATGTAGCTTACCTCCCTTGACTGCCATATTTGTTTGCTTGGGTATCAGAAAAAAGCTTTATTTGGTCCTAATATGTCTGAAATATCAAAATTCAGATTATTTGGGAAAACCAAGATTGGAAAGTTTGTTGTAGCTCATTTCAATTTATGTCTTGTTTTTATACAAGAATGTTCTAAAATACATATTTTCACTTTTGAAGATAACCCAACTGATACATACAATACACACCTGCCGCCACCACTGCCACATCATAATCTATAAGCAAGCACTGCCATGTGATGCTCTTTCAGTATCTGAGTTTATAATACCCAACAAATTGGCACCAGGAAGTACTACTTTAATTGAATTGGGCTAATGAGAAAGGAATACAACGAACTTCATAAGTATGTGAAAAGTTTCTGCCAACGGAACACAATATTATCCTACCCCACCAAATGTGCTTAGTATTCTTACATAGGAAGTGGTGATGGACAAAATACTTAACACCCAATGAGGACATTTATCAGAGAACGAATGAGGACATGAGAAATTTTTATTTGTACTCACAGAAAGGATACATTTTCATGAACAAATTGGTATAATTAAACTGTATCTGCCAATGGGGAAGATTTCAAAGTGAATTGGGTGGGGATTGACATGAGGAAGTAGTCATGAGGAGAGGGGACAAGGAATCACTCCAAGCATTGGAAGGGGAGAAAAGAAAGGAAGTTTGAAAATCAAACCTTGAGTGTTCAGGGGGAAAAAAGAGAAAATGAATTCATTAAAGATCCAGAGAGCTCTTAGAGAACTGTTTTGTGATGTCAAGGATGAGGGGAGCCATTTGCAGTTCTCCTCACCTCTACAAGAGGCAGAGGCTTCTTGGTTAGGCTGAGGCTGTCCTAGAACTCACCTGATCTGTCTCCTTTCCCTAAGAGGTCCCAGGAGTATGTTGCTAATCATCCAAAACTGAAAATGATGCTTCCTGTATTTTATGTAGCTTCTAGTTACTTTCAGCAAAGGGGATGTCCAGTGACTGCATTATGTCCAGTAATTTAGAATACCACATTTTCTTTGAATTGTGTCTGTTTTTATATTATTAAAAATAATTATGACTAAGAAGAAAGGAAACGAGTGCACTCTCCTTGAAATCCATCTCTCATGTCCCCATTCCTGCCGTAACTAATGCATTTTTTTTAAAGATTTTATTTATTTATTTATTTATTTATTTATTTATTTATTTATTTATTTAATTTATTTTTTTTATTTTTATTTTTATTTATTTATTTATTTTTTTATTGGTGTTCAATTTACTAACATACAGAATAACACCCAGTGCCCGTCACCCATTCACTCCCACCCCCCGCCCTCCTCCCCTTCCACCACCCCTAGTTCATTTCCCAGAGTTAGGAGTCTTTACGTTCTGTCTCTCTTTATTTATGAGAGGGAGAGAGAGACGCAGAGACACAGGCAGAGGGAGAAGCAGTCTCCATGCAGGGAGCCCGTCGTGGGATTCATTTTTTTATAATAAATTTATTTTTTATTGGTGTTCAGTTTGCCAACATACAGAATAACACCCAGTGCTCATCCCGTCAAGTGCCCCCCTCAGTGCCCGTCACCCAGTCACCCGCACCCCCCGCCCTCCTCCCCTTCTACCACCTCTAGTTCGTTTCCCAGAGTTAGGAGTCTTTATGTTTTGTCTCCCTTTCTGATAATTCCTACCCATTTCTTCTCCCTTCCCTTCTATTGGTCATCAAGACAGTGTGGTACTGGCACAAAAACAGACACATAGATCAATGGAACAGAATAGAGAACCCAGAAGTGGACCCTCAACTTTATGGTCAACTAATATTCGATAAAGGAGGAAAGACTATCCACTGGAAGAAAGACAGTCTCTTCAATAAATGGTGCTGGGAAAATTGGACATCCACATGCAGAAGAATGAAACTAGACCACTCTCTTGCACCATACACAAAGATAAACTCAAAATGGATGAAAGATCTAAATGTGAGACAAGATTCCATCAAAATCCTAGAGGAGAACACAGGCAACACCCTTTTTGAACTCGGCCACAGTAACTTCTTGCAAGATACATCCACGAAGACAAAAGAAACAAAAGCAAAAATGAACTATTGGGACTTCATCAAGATAAGAAGCTTTTGCACAGCAAAGGATACAGTCAACAAAACTAAAAGACAACCAGAATATCTTCTCCCATTCTGGAGAAAAAAAAGTTTCTAACTTTTTTTTCCAAATTGATAGTCATTTATCTTATTATAAATGCAAATGACCTATCAGATAAAGGGCTAGTTTCCAAGATCTATAAAGAATTTATTAAACTCAACAGCAAAGAAACAAATAATCCAATCATGAAATGGGCAAAAGACATGATCAGAAATCTCACAGAGGAAGACATAGACATGGCCAACATGCACATGAGAAAATGCTCCGCATCACTTGCCATCAGGGAAATACAAATCAAGACCACAATGAGATACCACCTCACACCAGTGAGAATGGGGAAAATTAACAAGACAGGAAACCACAGATGTTGGAGAGGATGTGGAGAAAAGGGAACCCTCTTACACTGTTGGTAGGAATGTGAACTGATGCAGCCACTCTGGAAAAACTGTATGGAGGTTCCTCAAAGAGTTAAAAATAGACCTGCCCTATGACCCAGCAATTGCACTGTTGGGGATTTACCCCAGAGATACAGATGCAATGAAACGCCGGGACACCTGCCCCCCGATGTTTATAGCAGCAATGTCCACAATAGCCAAACTGTAGAAGAAGCCTTGGTGTCCATCTAAAGATGAATGAATAAAGAAGATGTGTTTTATGTATACAATGGAATGTTACTCAGCCATTAGAAACGACAAATACTCACCGTTTTGGGCTTCAATCCCAGGTCTCCAGGATCACGCCCTGGGCTGAAGGCGGTGCTAAACCCCTGAGCCACTTGGGCTGCCGAATGCATTTTTATCTTATTCTGCATCCTTTTTCTCTATGTTTTTAATGTCTCCCATACACATAGACTCCTGGAGGAATTCTTTTTATTGAGTTTTTGACATACTTTCTAACTTTTTTTTCCAAATTGATAGTCATTTATCTTATTATAATTTATATTCATGTTAATACTTTCAACCTCATTCTATATTTAATTACCAAATATATATTGTTGAATTTGTTTGCATGATACTCTGTCCTCTTAACATATTTGTTTATCCTATGGGCATACCCGATTTGATATCATAATATAGCATTATGATATATTTGCACTTGGTTCTTCTCCCTCTACCACCCCAAATCCTTGGTTCTTCTATACATTCAACCATGTGCACTTTAGGATCATTTACTCCATCTCCATGCAAATAACCTTCAGTGATTATGTTTAGGAATTGACTCAGAGTGTCACATAATTGGGAAAAATTAACGACTTTAAAAGGGGAGTTCCTTCACTTCCAAATTGTGTGATTCATCTGATTCAGCTGTATTTCTTTTTGATTAGGTTTAGTGTTCTTCAATGAAGACCATTCATGTTTCTGTTACATCTCATAATTGTATTTTATTCTGGCGGAGATTTTTTCCATTTTATAATTGTCTATTATACTTACATTTGGAAGTATTATAATGGTGGTTTTTGAGTAAGCTCTTTTAATAAGTAGTTTAATCTGCCAGTTGATTGTCTTGGTTTGGGGAAGTAGATGAACACATCAGACAGTAAGGACGTCTGTTGTTTCGTGTTTGCTTCCTACAAACTACATTATTCCCTTTTCCTATTATTCATTGTTTGACACAGAATTTCGAAAGACAGGCTGCTAGACTGAATTTGCCTGAAAATTTGTAAATTTGTTTAGTCCAAAAATTGTTTAACATAAGATTTTATAATAGGTAATCAATATTTTCAAATCATTAATATGCACATAAGATGTGAATGCCTAATTTCTCTTGAAAACCTGGGTGAAGGACAAATTTGGATATATGCCCCTCATTAGGCAACCACATACAAGAGCTTAGTCCTGGTAGAATCTAAAGGGGAAAAGATTTGTTCCATTTCTACAAGGTGCAAAGGGCTTAAATTCCTTCTTAAATCTCTTTGTACAGTTTGACCTCATTCAATCTTTTAAATCTTCCTGATCTCTGTAAGTATATGGGGTTGAGGACCTGGCATTAAGTCAGTGCAGTTCATGATAATGGCAGCTATAAAAGGTGGCCTTATCTTATTCCTGAATTTAATGGAACTCTCTTGAAATTAAAGGTGACATTTCCTTTAGACTTCTGGTACATATTCTTTGATCAATTTAAAGAGACTCATTTTACTTTTAGTTTCTGTAGTTTAATTGTAATTGAGACTAAATGTTAGCAAATCCCATGTTGGCATCTCAGATAGTCCTTTTTTGATTTAATAATGGAATTTGATTATCAGGAAATCCTGGTAACAGAAATCAGCAAGCTTAGGATTGTGTTGGAAAGCAGAATACATAAAAAATTTCCAGGCCTTGTTTGCCAAAATATTATTAACTGAGAGATAGAGGCACGCTGTTACCTGAGAACTAACTATAGGATGACAGAGTCCCACAAAACTCTCAATAATAGAATGAGAAACATAAAGTAAATCTAGCATGACACTATTGATTGACCTTTGTCAAGTTCTTTTTTTGTGTATATTTTTATTGGAGTTCGATATGCCATCATATAACATAATACCCAGTGCTCATCCTGTCAAGTGCCCCCTCTCTGTGCCCATCACCCAGTCTCCCCATCCCCCCACCCACCTCCCCTTCCACTACCCCTTGTTCTTCTCCCAGAGCAAGGAGTATCTCATGTTCGGTCTCCCTCTCTGATATTTCCCACTCATTTTCTGTCCTTTCCTCTGTATTGCCTTTCACTATTTTTTATATTCCCAAATGAATGAGACCATATAATGTTTGTCCTTCTCCACCTGACTTACTTCACTCAGCATAAAACCCTCCATTCCATTCACATTGAAGCAAATGGTGGGTATTTGTGGTTTCTAATGGCTGAGTAATATTCCAGTGTATACATAGACCACGTCTTTATCCATTCATCTTTCAATGGACACAGAGGCCCCTTCGACAGTTTGGCTATTGTGGACATTGCTGCTCTAAACATTGTGGTGCAGGTATTCTAGCATTTCACTGCATCTGTATCTTTGTGGTAAATCCCCAGCAGTGCAATTGCTGGGTCTTAAGTTCTATTTTTATCTCTTTGAGGAACCTCCACATGGTTTTCCAGACTGGCTGTATCAGTTCACATTCCCACCAACAGTGCAAGAGGGTTCCCCTTTCTCCACATCCTCTCCAACATATGTTGTTTCCTGTCTTGTTAATTTTCCCCATTCTCACTCATTGTGGTTTTGATTTGTATTTCCCTGAAGGCAAGTGATGCAGAGCATTTTCTCATGTGCTTGTTGGCCATGTTTATGTCTTCCTCTGTGAGATTTCTGTTCATGTCTTTTGCCCATTTCACGATTGGATTGTTTGTTTCTCGCTGTTGAGTTTAATAGTTGTTTATAGATCTTGGATACTAGTCCTTTATCTGATAAGTCATTTGCAAATATCTTTTCCCATTCTGTAGGTTGTCTTTTAGTTTTATTGTCCCTTTGTTTTGCTGTACAGAAGCTTTTTATCTTGATGAAGTCCCAATAATTCATTTTTGCTTTTGTTTCTCTTGCCTTCATAGATGTATCTTGCAAGAAGTTGTGGCCAAGTTAAAAAAGGTGTTGCCTGTGTTCTTCTCTAGGATTAGGATGGAATCTTGTCTCACAGTTAGTTCTTTCATCTATTTTGAGTTTAGCCTTGTATGTAGGGTAAAATAAGGGTCTAGTTTCATTCTTCTGCATGTGGATGTCCAATTTTCCCAGCACCATTTATCGAAGAGACTGTCTTTTTACCAGTGGATAGTCTTTCCTGCTTTGTCAATTATTAGTTGACCATAGAGTTGAGAACCCATCTGGGTTCTCTATTCTGTTACATTGATCTATGTGTCTGTTTTTGTACCAGCACCACACTGTCTTGAAGATCACAGCATTGTAATACAACATGAAATCGGCATTGTGATGTCCTCGGCTCTGGTTTTGTTTTTCAGTATTCCCCTGGCAATTCGGGGACTTTTATGATTCCACACAAATCTTAAGATGAATTGTTCCAACTCTCTGAAGAAAGTCCATGGTATTTTGATAGGGATTGCATTGAATGTGTAAATTACCCTGGGTAGCTTTGACATTTTCACAATATTAATTCTGCCAACCCATGAACATGGAATATTTTTCCTTCTCTTTGTGTTTTCCTCAATTTCTTTCAGAATTTTTCTGTAGTTTCTGGGTATAGATGCTTTACCTTTTGGTTAGGTTTATTCCTAGGTATCTTATGCTTTTGGGTGCAATTGTAAATGGGATTGACTCCTTAATTTATCTTTCTTCAGTCTCATTATTACTGTATAGAAATGCCACTGATTTATGGGTATTGTTTTTGAATCGGGCCACACTGCTGAATTGCTGTATGAGTTGTAGCAATCTTGGGGTGGAGTCTTTTGAGTTTTCTCTGTACAGTATCATGTCATCTGCAGAGAGGTAGAGTTTGACTTCTTCTCTGCCAATTTCAATACCTTTTATTTCTTTTTTGTTGCCTGATTGCTGAGGCTAGGAATTCTAGTACTATGTTGAATACTGCTGGTGAGAGTCGTCATCCTTGTCATGTTCCTGATCTTAGGAGAAAGCCTCCCAGTGCTTCCCCATTGAGAATGATATTTGCTGTGGGCTTTTTGTAGATGGCTTTTAAGATGCTGAGGAATGTTCATTCCATCCCTACACTCAGAACTTTTGATCAGGAACGGGTGCTGTGTTGTGTCAAATGCTTTCTCTGCATCTATTTAGACAATCATATAGTTCTTGTTTTTTTCTTGTTGATATGATTTATCATGTTGATTGTTTTATGAGTGTTGAACCAGCCTAAATCCTACTGGTCATTGTGAATAATCTTCTTAATGTACTAATGTATTGGATCCTATTGGCTAGTAATTTGTTGAGAATTTTTGCATCTGTGTTCATCAGGGATATTGGACTATAATTCTCCTTTTTTGGGGGGGTCTTTGTCTGGTTTTGGAAATAAGGTGATGGTGGCCTCATAAAACAAGTTTGAAAATTTTCCGTCCCTTTCTATCTTTCAGAATACCTTTAGTAGAATAGGTATTTTTACTTCTTTAAACATTTGATGGAATTCCCCTGGGAAGCCATCTGGCCGTGGAATTTTGTATCTTGGGAGGTTTTTGATGACTGCTTCAATTTCCTTTCTGGTTATCGGCCTGTTCAGGTTTTCTATTTCTTCCTGTTCCAGTTTTGGTAGTTTGTAGTTTTCCAGAAATGTGTCCATTTTTCTAGAATGCATATTTTATTGGCGTATAGCTGGTCATAATGTTTTTTTTTATTTTTTATTTTATTTTTTATTGGTGTTCAATTTACTAACATACAGAATAACCCCCAGTGCCCGTCACCCATTCACTCCCACCCCCCGGTCATAATGTTTTAAAAATCATTTGTGTTTCCTTGGTATTGGTTTTGACCTCTACTTTCTCATTCATGATTTTATTAATTAGAGTCTCTTCTCTTTTCTTTTTAATAAGGCTGGCAATGATTTATCTATATATCAATTCTTTCAAAGAACCAAGTCCTGGTTTGGTTGATCTGTTCCACAGTTCTTCTCGTCTCTATTTCTTTGAGTTCTGCTCAAATCTTTATTAACTCTCTTCTTCTGCTTGGTGTAGGTATGATTTACTGCTCTTTCTCTAGTTCCTTTCGATGCAAGGTTAGCTTGTGTATTTGAGTTTTTTCCAGTTTTTTGAGGGATGTTTGTATTGCAATGTATTTCCCTCTCAGGACTCCTTTTGGTGTATCCCAAAGATTTTGAATGGTTGTATCTTCATGCTCATTAGTTTCCATGAATCTTGTAAATTCTTCTGTAGTTTCCTGGTTGACCCTGTCATCTTTTAGCAGGATGGTCTTTAAGCTCCACGTGTTTGCATTTCTTCCAAATTTCTTCTTGTGATTGAGTACAACTTTCAAAGCATTATGGTCTGAAAATATGCAGGGGACAATTCCTATCTTTTGGTATCAGTTGAGACCTGATTTGTGACCTAGTATGTGGTCTATTCTCGGGAAAGTTCCATGTGCACTTAAGAAAATTGTGTATTCAGTTGTGTTTGGATGTAAAGTTCTGTAAATATTTGTGAAATCCATCTGGTCCAGTGTACCATTTAAAGCTCTTGTTTTTTTGGAGATGTTGTGCTTAGAATGTCTGTCATTTATAGAAAGTGCCATGTTGACGTCTCCCAGTTTAAATGTATTTTTATCTAAGAATGTCTTAACTTTGGTTATTAATTGATTGATCTACTTGGTAGCTCCCACATTAAAGGCATAAATATTTATGACTGTTAGGTCCTCTTGTTGGATAGATCATTGAAGTATAATATAGTGTCTCTCCTCATCTCTTGCTACAGTCTTTGGGATAAAGATTAATTTATCTGATATGAGGATTGCTACCCCTGCTTTCTTTTGAGGACCATTTGAATGGTAAATAGTTCTCCAACCTTTGATTTTCAGGCTGGAGGTGTCCTTATGTCTAAAATGAGTCTCTTGTAGACAGCAAATAGATGGGTCTTGCTTTGTTATCCAGTGTGAAACCCTGCGTCTTTTGATGCAATCATTAAGCCTATTCACGTTCAGAGGTACTATTGAAAGGTATGAGTTTAGTGTCATCATAATACCTATTCATTCCCCATTTTTGTGGATTATTTCTTTGGGCATCCTCTTTCTTTTACAGAGTCCCCCTTAGTATTTCTTGGATAGCTCGTTTGGTATTCTTTCAGTTTCTGCCTATCTTGAAGCTCTTTATCTCTCTTTCTGTTCTGAATGAGAACCTTGCTGGATAAAGTATTCTTCGCTGCATGTTCTTCTCATTTAGGACCCTGAACATATCCTGCCAGCCCTTTCTGCCTGCCAGGTCTCTGTGGAGAGGTCTGCTGTTCATCTAATATTTCTCCACATATAAGTAAGGGATCTCTTGTCTCTTGGTGCTTTAAGTATTTTCTTTTTATCTTTGGAATTTGCAAGTTTCACTATTAAATGTCTAGGTTTTGAACAGTTTTTATTGATTTTAGGGGGGGAAATCTCTCTATCTCCTGGATCTGAATGCCTGTTTCCTTCCCCAAATTAGAGAAGTTCTCAGCCAGTATTAGTTCAAATATGCTTTCTGGTCCTCTGTCCCTTTTGGTGCTTTCTGAAACCCCAATTATATGTAGATTTTTCCTTCTGAGGCTGTTATTTATTTCCCTTAACCTTTCCTCATGGTCTTTTAATTGTTTTCTCTTTTTTCCTCAGCTTCCTTCCTTGCCATCAACTTGTATTCTATGTCACTCACCTGTTCTTCTACCTCATTAACCCTCATCATTAGGATCTCCAATTTGGATTGCATCTCATTTAATTGATTTTTAATTTTGGCTTGATTAGATCTAAATTCTGCAGTCATGATGTCTCTTGAATCCTTTATGCTTTTTTCTTGAGCTACCAGTAGCTTTATAATTGTGCTTCTGAATTGCCTTTATGACATCGTATTTTAATCCAAATTCTGTAACTCTGGCAGAGAGAACTGTTTCTGATTCTTTTTTGTGGTGAGTTCTTTCCAGTCGTTTTGCTCAGTGCAGAGTGGCTAAAATGAGTTGTAATGGAAAAAGGAAGAAAAATACAACAAAACAATCAAAACAAACAAACAAACAAAAAACCAAGGAGGGGTTTCCTCTGGTTCTATATACTGTAAATCGCTCCACTTCCCCTCGAGCTTTCCATTGTTGATCAGGCAAGAATTTGCTCTTTCCTTGTCCTTCCAGCTGGTCTTCTGGGGGAGTGGTCTGCTGTGCTGATTCTCAGGTGTGTGTACCTGGGGTAGATGCCCCGTCCCCTGACAGGTGCATGGATCAGTGGGAGCTGTTTATCCTGTGAGGCCCCTGTTCCCTTGCGGCCCCACCCCTCCCAGGAACAGGATGATACCAGGAAGAACACCACTGGCGGGGGCCAGGCTTGCAGCTCTGGAGTCAGATCCTGAAGTAACTTCTGTAGCATCCCAGTACACATTGGCCTGGTTGTTACTGAGGGCGGGAGTGGGGCACAGACAGCTCATGGGTGTTGGCAGCCAGGGCGTCCTTGCGGTCCTGTGCCTTCCCTGCCTCCACCTATGACGGGGGGAGTGCAGGGTCCTGGTCTGTGTCCCCTGATGCTCTGGGATCAAGGGCATGTGCTGCTGGAATCCCACTCCAGGGCCATGGCCCGGATGACAGCAGGGCACAGCCCCCTATGCCCGGAACCACCACCTGAGCTGCTCCCGAGGCCCCGCCAGGTGCATTCCATCCCTTAACCAAGATGGACCGAGGTATGCGGGGCATCCTCCCCTGGGCACCCCTCCTCTGTTAGTGACTCTGGGAGACTGGAAGCCTACTGCCCCTCCTGGGATCCTGCTCAAGTTCCCTGCGAGCGCCTTCAGTCCAGGAAGATTCTGGTTGGATATTGAATGTTCCTGCTTCTCTGGGGCTGGGCTTTCTTGTCCTGGAGGCTTTCCCAGCCCCCCTTAGCCGCGCTCTTGTGGGGGCCTCTCCCTTACTGGATTGTTTTTTATTTATTTTTTTCCGCCTTCCTACTTTGTTAGAAGTGCAAACTCTTCTCTCTGTACCGTTCCAGCTCTTATCTTTATAAATCTGAGTTCGAATTTGTAGGTTTTCAAGATGATTTGAAAGTTATATAGGTAAGTTGGTGGGGACAGGTGACGTGGGGACCCTGCTACTCCACCATCTTGCCCCGGCCAGCCTTCGACCTTTATCAAGTTCTAAAACCTTGCATGTTTCACAGATGTAAAGACATGGACCTCATTCTGAGGTCCTTCCCAGTGTTTGTACTATGGGATCATAATAAAATAAAGATCATCCTAAGGGTTTTTGTAAGATGAAGGTCATCATACGGTTATGGACTTTTTCTTCTGTATTGAACATGATAAAAATGGTAAAATATAAAGCTAAGAGAAGTGTTTAATGGTGAAATGTTTTCTAATGCATTTGTAAATTTCCTTCACAATCAAAACATAAAGGACAAACAGAAGCTAGCTGTAAAATCCTTTCACAACTATTCCAACTCTTTATAGCACAAAAGTGAGTCAGTGCTCCTGAAAATTCTAGACTCTGTCATTTTTAAGAGACAATAACAACATTCATATTCTTTGTGATTTCAGGGAGAGTTAGTGGCCTCAGCACTAGTCTGATGCTACTTGCAACTCTCTACCTGGACCATTATGTTCCTGGTCTTTCACAGCTCCTTGAATATACCCCAGGAGTGCTGCATTAGAGTCTCCTTTTCTAGAATTTTCACCCCAGTAATTTTCACATGGCTATTTCCAACTGATCCTTTTTGTTATTTATTGGTTCTTATCATCATTAAAGGTTTTGATTGATATGTTTCTGCAATTACCCTCAGGAAATCTGAAGAAAATTCAAACACAGTTGGAACACTACCTGCTAATAGAATCTTTCTCCTCCTTCCCAGGATGAGGTACCCTCTATAGAATAACCAGACCCCTCTGCTTCCAATGATTATGTTCTAATGATCACTACCTGTCTTTTGTTTGCTTCGTTTAAATTTAATTATCATTGATATATTATATCATTAGTCAGATGTAGAATTTAGTAATTCATCAGTTGCTATAATACCCAGTACTTATCACCTCATGTGTCCTCCTTAAAGCCTGTCAACTGGTTACCGCATTCCACCACCAATCTCCTCTCCAGCAACCCTCAGTTTCTTTCACATATTAAGCGTCTCTCGTAATTTGTCTCCCTCTCTGATTTCATCCTATTTCAATTTCCCTCCCCTTTTCCATGATCCTCTGTTTTGTTTCTTAAATTCCACACATGAGTGAAACCGTATGATATTTTTTTTCCTCTAATTGACTTCTTTTTCTCAGAATCATATCCTCTGATTCCATCCATGTTGATGTAAATGGTAAGGCTTAAACCTTCTGATGGCTGCATAATAGTCCATTGTATTATCCACCACATCTTTATGCATTCATCTGTGGTTGGACATCGGGACCTTTCCACAGTCTGTCTATCTTGCATATTCCTGCTGTGAACATTGGGGTACAGGTGGTCCTTTGATTCCATATATTTGTATCTTTGGAGTAAATTCCTAGTAGTTCAATTGCTGCATTGTAGGGTAGCTCTATTTTCAACCTCTTGGGGACCTCCATACTGTTTTCCAGAGTGGCTGCATCAGCATGCATGCTCACTAGTATTGTGAGAGCATCCTCTTTCTCTGCATCCTCACCGACATTTGTTGTTTCCTGACTTGTCAATTTTAGCCATTCTGACTGGTGTGAGATGGTATCTCATTGTGGTTTTGAGTTGCATTTCCCTGATGTCAAAGCATGTGGAGCATTTTTCATGTGTCTGTTGGCCATTTGTAGGTCTACTTTGAGAAACGTCTGCTCAACTCTTTTATTTCCTGACAGCAATGTTTTTGGGGTGTGGAGTTAAATAATTTTCTTTAGAGATCTTGAATACTAGCCTGATGCATCATTTGCAAATATCTTCCCTATTCTGTAGGTTGCCTTTTCTTTTTGTTGACTATTTCCTTTCCTTTGCGAAAGCTTTATATCTTGATGAATCCAGATAGTTCATTTTTGCTTTTTTTTCCCTTGCCTGGAGAGCTGTGTCTAGCAAGAAGTTGCTGTGGCTGAGGTGAAAGATGTTTCAGCATGTGCCCTCCTCTAGGACTTTGATGGATTCTTGTCTCACAGGTCTATCACCAACTTTTGGGTCACTTTTTGTGTTGGTATAAGAAAATGATCCAGTTCCATTCTTCTGCAATGTGGCTGTCCAATTATCCCACACGATTTGTTGAAGAGACTGTCTATTTTCCATTGGATATTCCTCCCTGGTTTGTTGTTGCATTGAATGTGTAGATTGCTCTGGGTAGCATAGACATTTTCACAGTATTTGTTCTTCCAATCATGAGCATGGAACTTTTTTCCAATAAATTCTGTCATCTTTCATTTCTTTTAAGTATTCTAAGTTTTCAGAGTACAGATCTTTTTTTACCACTTTGGTTAGGTTTGTTCGTAGGTATTTTTGATTTTTGGTGCAATAGTCAATAGGATTAATCCCTTAATGTCACTTTCTTCAGTCTTACTGTTACTGTATAGAAAGGCAACTTATTTCTGAGCATTGATTTCATATGCTGCCACGTGCTGAATATTTATATGAGATCTAGCAATATTTGAGTGGAGTCTTTTGGATTTTCCACATATAATATCATGTCATCTGTAAAGAGTGAGAGTTTGATGACTTCTTTGCTGATTTGGATGCCTTTTATTCCTGTTTTTTCCTTTTTGTCAACGTGCTGAGGTTAAGTTATCTCGTTCTATTTTGAACAACAGTGGTGAGTCGGTATCCCTGCTGTGTTACTGACCATTGATTGAGAATGATATTTTGTGTGGGTTGTTGTTTGTGTGTGTGTATATATATATATATATATATATATATATATATATATATATACAGCTTTAATGATATTGAGAAAAGTTCCCTGTATCCCTACACTCTGGAGAGTTTTAATCAGGAAAGGATGCTGTATTTTGTCAAACACTTTTTCTGCATCAACTGAGAGGATCGTATGGTTGTCATCCTTTCTTTTATTAATGTGATGTACCACTCTGATTGATTTGTAGATGTTGAACCACCCTTGAAGCCCAGAAAGAAATCCCACTTGGTCATGGTGATTAATCCTTTTAATGTACTTTTGGATCCTATTGGCTCTCTCCTGATAATTTTTGCATACTTGTTTATTCGGGATATTGTTCTGTATTTTTCCTTTTGGTTTTGGGATCAAGGTAATGCTGGTCTTATAGAATAAGTTTGGAAGTATTCCTTCCATTTCCATTTTTTGATATAGCTTCCAAAAATAGGTATTAATTCTTCCCTAAATGTTTGGTAGAATTCCCCTAGGAAGTCATCTGGTCTTGAGTTGTAGTTTGTTAGGTGATCTTTGATTATTGCTTCAATGTCTTTGCTGGTTTTGATTCTGTTCAGGCTTTCTATTTCTTCTTGCTTCAGTTTTGGTAGGTCATGTGTTTCCAGGAATGCTTTCATTTCTTCTAGATTGCCTAATTGGTTGGCATATAATTGCACGTAGCAATCTATGAAATTGTTTGTATTTCCTTGGTGTTGGTAGTGATCTCACCTCTTTCATTTATGGTTTTATTTATTCAGGTCCTTGATCTTTTGTTTTTGATAGGTCAGTCTAGTGGTTTATTGATCTTATTAATTCTTTCAAAGTAACCAGCTCCTAGTTTTGTTGTTCTAGTCTACTGTTCTTTTAGTTTGTATTTCATCAATTTCTGCTATAATCTTTATTATTTCTCTTCTCTTGCGACATTTAGCTCCTTTAGGTGTAAGGTTAAGTTGTGTAGTTGAGACTTTTCCTGTGTTGAGAACAGCTTGTATCACTGTATACTTCTCTCTTAAGACTGCCTTTGCTTCATCTGAACTGTTGTGTTTTCCTTTTATTTCATTTCATGAATTTTTAAAGATTTTTCTTTAGTTTCTTCTTTGACCCATTCATTCTTTAGTAGGATGCTTTAACCTGAATGAATTTTGTCCCTCCTAAATTTCCTGTTGTGATTGAGTTCAAAATTCCAATCATATAGTCAGAAAAATTGCAGGGAATAATCCCAATCTTTTGAATTCAGTTGAGACCTGATTTTTGATTCAGCTGTGATCGATAATGGAAAATGATCTGTATTCACTCAAGAAGAATATGTAGTCTTTTGCTTTAGGAAGGCATGCTCTGAATATGTCTGTAATGTCCGTCTGGACCAGTGTGTCATTCAAAGCCCTTGTTTCCTTAGTGAAATTCTGCTTTGATGATCTGTGCACTTTTGTGAATGTTGTGTTAAAGATGCCCACTATTACTGTATTATTGTCAAAGTGTTTCTTAATTCTGTTGTTATTTGCTTTATATATTTTGCTGCTCCTCTATTAGAGTCTAAATAATTACAGTTTTAATTCTTCTTGTTTGATGGACCACTTAATTATGATACATTGTCCTTCCTCATCTCTTATGACAGTCTTCAGGTTAGAAAGTAATGTGTCTGATATAAAGATTGCCACCTAAAGTTTTTTTTTTTTTATGTCCAGATAGATGGTTCTCTTCCTCCTCGCTTTTGATCTGGAAGTGTCTTTCGGTCTAAATTGTGCTGATTGTAGATGACATATCAAAGTGTCATGCTTTTTTTTATCCAAATTGAACCTATGACTTTTGATTCTAGTATTTAGCCCATTCATATTTAGAGTGAAAATTGAGCGATACGAATACATTGTCATTTTTTAACATGTAAAGTCATTATTTCTGAATATTATCTCTGTTCATTTCTGGTTTATGTTACCTTGGGGAATCTTTTCACTTCCAGGATCCTCTAATATTTCTTGGTGGGCTGGTTTAGTGATCACAAGTTCTTTTAGTTTCTCTTTTTCCTGGAGCTCTTTATTTCTCCCTCTATTCTTAATGACAGGCTTGTTGGATATAGTATCCTTGGCTGCATACTGTTTTCATTTAGCACCCTGAATATATCATGCCAGTACTATCGGGCCTTCCAGGTCTCTGTGGATAAGATTTCTGGGAGTCTTTTTTTTCCTACCCTCATAGGTTCAGGACCTCTTGTCCTGAGAGGCTCTCAGAATTTTTTCTTTGTCTCTGAAATTTACAAGCTTCACTGTTATATGTTGGGGTGTTAGCCTACTTTTGTATTGATTTTGAGGGGGATACTTTGTTCCTTCTGAATCAGAATGCCTGTCTCCTTCCTCAAATTAGAGGAATTTTCAGCTATAATATGCTCATGTATACCTTTTTTCCCACTTTCTCTCTTACTTTTTCCTCTTCTTTTGGGACCTCAATTATGCTAATATTGTTTCATATTATGTTTTGACTTATCTCTCAGATTTTTCCCTTGTGATCCTGTACTTGTTTATCTCTCTTTTTACTTCAGTTTCTTATTCTCAATTTCTTTTCTAATCACTGATCCTCTCTTCTGTCTCATATTTCTTAGTAGTTAGAGCCTCCATTTTTTATTGCATCTCAGGAATAGCCTTTTAATTTTTGAACTCCTTAGATTTTAGTTCTTTTATTTTGCCAGAAAGAACGCTCTAGTATCTTATATGCTTTTTTCAGTCCACGTAGTATCTTTATAATATTTATTCTGAATCAAGTTCCAACATGTTGCTTCTATCCCTACTTATTAAATTTTTGTCAGTGAATACTGCCTTGTGTAATCTTTTTTGAAGTGGGTTCTTCTGTTTTGTCATTCTGACCAGAGAGGAAGAGATGAAAGAGAACAAAATACTAAAATGCAACAGTGATTCCAGAGGAACATATGTGAAACAAATCAGAAGCAACAGTAAAATAATTAAAGAAAGAGAGAGAATATAACAAGATGCTGAACATACGGAGCAGAACACTAGATCTTCGGTGTATTTTGGCCTGCTTCTCTGAATAAACTAGAACCCAAAATTGTAAAGAAAGGCAAACTTATATATAATCATAACAATTAATTAAATTCATTGACAGGATAAAATAGAACTATAAAATGAAAATTAAAAAGACTTTAAAAAGAGTTGATAAAATAAGAAATTATTTAAAAGCCAACAAAAGATTAATGTAAAAGAGTGAAGAAACATGAGAAAAACCCTTAAATTCTATATACTATTTTCCTCTAGTGCTGGAGTTTGGCAGTTCTCTATCATTGATAACCTCAGTCTTAGCAGATGTCCTTTTGGATCTTCTGGGTGCCTGGTGCAGTGACTCTCATGTGTCTTTGCCCTGGACTGTATTGCACTGCCTTTTGCAGGGAGCCAGGCTAAATATACAGCTCCAGATTGCTCTATGTGACTTTTGTTGCCTTAAGGCTTTTTGTACCGTTATGGGAGATGAGAAGGAAAATCAGAGGTGCACCCCCACATCTAGCCCTCACACTGAAAGTTCATGTCCCCTACTCTTCAGTGAGTGCTCAGGGAAAAGCAGTCAATCACTGCTATCTCTCTGGTTTCAGTTCACAGTCAGTGTTAACCCAGCCTGTGACCCAGTGCATGTAATCCAATTTCAGGAATCCAAGTTTTAAAGACTTATGTGGCACTCAGCAGTAATACACCTCCTGGAGAAGTGGGGGCCTCTCAGTGTTTCTGTCACTTTCTGGGCCCCTCCGCACAGAGCAGTCACCGCACCTTGCTGACGTTCCCTGTTTATGGCAAGACTGAGTTGAATGTTGGTCTTGGGCTGACTGTTTGCAATGAGGTACTCTGCCCCAATGCCTGGGAACACTCTGCTGCACTCTGGTACCCCCATTCTTTTTGTGATGCCAGGAATCTTGAGACCTTGCTGTCAAACCCAGTATTCCATCTTTCTTCACCTCCTGACCACCCTTCGGGCAAATTTGTAAAAGTCCCAATTTTGCACACTACTGCTTACACCATTTTTTGGTACTTGAATAATGGAGGCTTCAATGCCCATGGTTTATCCTCTGATAGATGGCCTCAGATTCATTTCTCTATACACCCTCCATTGCAAAAATTGGTTATTTTCTATTTGTAGAATTGTAGCAACTTTTTCTCAGATTGCCAGTTGATTTTGCAGTTGTTTGGTATGATTTGTTAGGTATCCAGCTGATTTCCAGAGACGAGAGATGATGAAGATCCCCTACTCCTCTGCCATGTTAAGTCTCACCCCATTCTGCAGCTTTAAGTAGGTGGTCAGAGTAGTCTTCACGGCAGACATCACATTGGAATAAATACTTGAAGAGGGTGAAGGTGTCAGCCATGTGGATATACACCACAGTAATGTCTGGGAAGGTATGAGGCTAATGAGATGGGATCCTTGAGAGTACTAGGTGAGATCAAAGAGGTATTGTTGGGTCTAGATCACATAGAGCCTTGTAGGTTGCATTACATGTCTTCCCTTTTGATGAAATGAAGTGGAGCACCATTGGAGAACTTTGATCAGAGAAGAGACGAGACATGACTCCCCTATTTTGTCTGATACTAGTATTTCAGCCTTAGCTTTCCTTTTGCTTCTTTTTGCATGGTAAATGTTTTTTCATCCCTTCTCTTTTCACCTATGTGTGTCTTAGGTCTCAAGGGAGTCCAACAATAAAAAATTGTATATAATAATTTTAAATATTATGTACCAACATGGGTGCATCTAATTACATAAAACAACTATTAACAGACAAAAGGAAGGAATTGATAATACTACAGTAGTAGTGAATTCTAACTCCTCAATTATATCAATAGAGAGATACCCAGACAAAATATCAACAAGAAAAGTGTGGCTTGAAGGACACATGTGACCAAATGGACCCTACATTTATTTTCAGAACATTATATCCTAATGCAGCAGAAGATAGTTTCTTTTCTGGTTCACTGGGACATTCTCTTGAATAGATCACATAGGCTACAAGCAAAAAAGCCTTAAGAAACTAAAAAAGATTGAAATCATATTATATACCTTTTTTGTTCCCAGTGGTATGAAACTATAAGTACTTACAAGAAGAAACCTAGAAAGAACACAAAACATGGAGGCTATATAACCCGCTCCTGAACAATGAACAGGTGAACTAAACAATCAGACAAGAAATAAAAATATACATGGAGACAGATGAAAATGATACGGGGTTAATATCTAAAAGACGTAAAGAATGTATAAAACTCACCACCACAAAGACTAAAAATCTGACTTAAAAATGGTCAGAGAACCCGAATAGACATTTTTTCCAAGAAGACACATAAATAACAAGTCAACACATCAAAAGATGTTCAACATCATTCATCATCAGGGAAATGCAAATCAAAACCACAATGAGATGTCACCTCATGCCTGTCAGAATGGCTAAAATTCAAAAAACAAGAAATAAGGAGTGTTGCAAAGACTTTGAATAAAATGAACCCTCATACACTGCTGGTGGGAATGTAACCTGGTGCAGCCACTGTGAAAGCATGGTGGAGTTTTCTCAAAAGTGAAAAATAAATATGATATGATCCAGTAACTCCACTATTGGATTTTTTCAAAATGATTTCGCAATGATATGGATGGAGTTTGGGGGTCTAATATAAGTGAATAACTCGGACAGAGAAAGACAAATATCATGTGAATTCACTCATATGTAGATTTAAGAGGAAAACAAATGGAAAGAAAAAAGGAGACCAAAAAACTCATATTCTTAAATACTGAGAATAAAAAGGTGGTTGCCAAAGGGAAGTTGGCCAGATGGGTGAATAGGGTGAAGGGGATTGAGAGTACACCTGTTATGGTGAGCACTAAGCAATGTATAGAATTGTCAGACAAAAAAAAATGTGCATTTTATTGTATGTAATGTATAACTTTAGTTGCTTTTGAAACAAAAAAATCTTTTAAAGTATTTTCTTTAGTTTTTATAAATTTATTTTTTATTGGTGTTCATTTCCACTTTCTCTTCTGCTTTGTTGCTGAGTTAATAACTTCCATATATTATAGAAATTGTAGAAATTTTAATTACTCATTTTCAAGTATTAGATTATATCAGTATTATTAAGATGGATAATAATTATTATATATACAGTAACATTTTCTAGAATAGGAAATTGGGAGAAGTGAAGAAAGTTGCTTAAATTCACAGAGACATGAATCATGAAGCTAGAATACAGTCATATCACATGTGTTGGAATGTGCACCTGTGCTCAGAGTTTTGTGTGTTGTTAGAAAACATTCAATGTAAAGAGTAAAGCCTTTGGAATTTTAGCCTATACTTCAGTGTGACTTGAAGGAATACTTTCTCCTAAGGGCACCAGTGGAGCAGTTGGTAACAGAAATGAGATGGGTCCCTTCAGAGTCTTGGAGGGGAGAAGGACTCTGTGGGAAGAATCTGCCTCTTGACAACCTTCTCTGGGATTACTTGGCACCATGGTTTGCAGTGGTCCAGGAGTGACTGAGCTTAGTAGTTTAAGAGCATATCCTTTGGGATTGGCGGGGAAGGGCAGAGCTCTTATCCCTCCAAAGGCTGGGTATTTGTGAACTTCTATGAATTGTCTATATATATCAGGTGTAGGAAGAAGAAATGTTAGTCCACTTGCTCTGCCAAGGAATTGTTTTGGGGTACGAGAGCTGGCTTTAGAGATGTTTCTATCATAGAATAGTGGGAATTATACATTTATATTCTAGAAAATTCTAACAGTAGATATAAGAAACTTTCTGTGATAATTACAGACCTTATTGAAGATTCTAACCCAAGTCTCCAGGAAAGATTAGGGCTACCTATGGTGTATCTTCTCTCCCCATGGATCCTGCAAGGGAAAGCCAAGAAGATACATTTGAAGGACAGTTTACATGTTGCAAACACACTGCACATGATTCATCTTCAAAATAAATCAGATTTGCAAGAGCAAAAACTATGAGCTCTCTATTGGATCTCATCTATTTCTGTGCAAGAATTATGGTAAGTTTTCAAGCCAACTATGCAATGTTCTTTTCTTGATCACCATTCAGCACTGGATTACTGGCAGTTGCCATTATGTAATTCTCTAAATTTTTGAAAAGCATGAAGTTCCAGAAGCATTTCTCTCAGTGATGAAAAGATTCTGATGTGTCAGGCTTTTTCCTTTCACTGTTCTTGATGCAACACTGTCTCAGGACCAACTCTTATTGAATGAGGGGTACACTGAAGGGTGTAGAGGTATAGTATCTTACACAGGTGGGTTTCTTACTTGCAAGGTTTAAGGCCAGGAAAAGTAAAGGCTGTATACTGACCACGGCAGTCAGTATTCTTAGAGAGTGTTGTTAGCACAATACTATGGCACTATGATACTCCTTGTTCCGATATATATATATATATTTTTTATGATAGTCACAGAGAGAGAGAGAGAGGAGAGAGAGGCAGAGACACAGGCAGAGGGAGAAGCAGGCTCCATGCGCCGGGAGCCTGATGTGGGATTCGATCCCGGGTCTCCAGGATCGCGCCCTGGGCCAAAGGCAGGCGCCAAACCGCTGCGCCACCCAGGGATCCCCTTGTTCCGATATATTGATGGTAATGTTGGCTGCCAAACCCCTGATACCTAAGAATTACATTTTCTTTCTGATGTTGGAGTAAAGGATCTGCAGAGTGGAGGAATGAGAAGAAAACTCTAGTGAAATCCTTGGATGAAGCCCTCTTTGGTCCCTAGCAAAATTCTTTGCTCACCCTTGCACTGTGTATTTACGTTTAAGTATAAATATAAATGCTGGTCTCTTTTTTTTCTGACTCATCAGAATTTTTCATCCGTTTGCTAGTCAGGACATGTACTGGATATGTCCATGGTTTTGTTCTTAACCTATTTATGGTTTCTGGCTTTATGCTGGCTCCACTCAAGTGGCTGAGGAATGATGTTTCTCATGGCAGTAGGAGGTGGAGTGTCCAAGAAGGAGAGGTTGCCATGGAGCACAAAGGCTAGAGGTACTGCTTTCTTTGTTTCTTCTCTCTGCTAAACTGCCTGCCAGCCTAACTTGATTTGCCCAAAATAGAACACTTGTACTTGCTTTATGAGATAAATAATGGTTGAACAAAGATATTGAAACAAAAATGAAAAGAGACTATAATTAAGGATTGTTTTATTCAGTACACACACGCACATACACACATACTCACATATATCTTCCCATTGAGTGGTCATTAGCAACAAAGGTTTTCATTAAAACCTGGAAGATTTTACTTCGCAGATGGCATCTGAACTGAGTACAGTGTGCACAGTTAGGAATGTAGAGTGGAGGTTTAATCAGAGGAAGGTCTTTGTCACTAAGAAATCCTGAAAATTTAGTGAATGAAATGGTGTGGAGGCATATTTATAAAGGACAGCAATGTCAGGCATGCCTGGCGCATACATGCCCAGAGGCATGGGAGGAAATGTGGTAAGCAAGACTATGGTACAGCAATGGTGGGCTTTGAAAGTCATGGTGAGTATTTCAGCCATTGCATTAGAAAACCATAGTAGCCATTTTATCATATTCATGGTTCATCATATTTTTAGAATGCACTTTTCCTTTTCAAGTTATAGCAAGGTGATAAAAAGAGGTAAGGTAGAGGATGAGGAGAAGAGAGAATATCTGAATTTGTGTCCTTTCTTTCCATTTAGAAACATGGATGGTCCATTTAAAGAATTCTAGGATTGGCCATTTGTAGTACTGATTTTTGTGAAATACCAAGCTGATTTTGTGGTACATATGTACTGATAATTCTCACAATGCAAACTCATATAAGTATCGAACTCAAATTGCTGCTTTCCTTCAACAAAAATAGTGTGAGATATTTTATTCAGAATATAATGAATATTAGACACTACATGAAAAGAATTATCTTCTCTATTTTGTGAGTCTAAAATGCTTCTGCTTTTAGGGCAGTGGAAATGCTTTGTATGATATTATAATGATGGATGCATGTCCTTAACATTTACCCAAATCCATAGAATGTACCACACGAAGAGTGAACCCTAGGGTTAACTCTGGCCTCTCATTGATGATGGTGTGTTATGGTGATTATGTCTAATCAATTGTGACAAGTCTGCCATTCAGAACATTAGTGTGCAAAACAGTTGTGCATCTGTTTTATGGGTAAATTAACAAGGTAGATTAATATCTTTGAAAGTTGATACTAATCATCATAATGGAAAATTGATACTAATAATCCTAATGAAAGCAACGATTGCAATTGCAGGCGCACAGACCTCCCATGCTTTGTACATATTGAATTATTTAGCCTGCATAGAAACCCTAAAAAGTAGGTTGCTTTGCTTTTAATGTTTACAGGTGAAGAAAATGAAGCACAGAGATATCAAGGGACTTGTTACATATCTCACCATAGTGGGCAGTTGGGTAGGGTACAAATCTACGCTGTGTGACTTCGGTTTCTAAGCACTATCGCTGTGCTAACCTACCTCCTGCCCTGCTTTAGAATATCTGCATCTTAGGAAACCTAATTTAGAATGTCTTTCTTCAGTTAAAGTTATGATTCATCTGTTAACATAATTCTGAATTTTTCACTCCTAAGCTATTCTTTAGAAATTTGTAATCTTGTCTCTTTTCTCTTTGTATTCTTCTAATATCAATGATAGTGTGCCTTACATAATGAATGATCTCAACTATATTTATCTTAAAACTCAAACTATTAAGAGCAGTGGAATATTTTTCCCATTTTTTTACAATAACTCCAGATATTTGTGAGTCAATACTCAAAAGAAAAGATTATTGTAGGATTATGACAGAAGTGAGTAGATAGTATAATTTTAAAATGTTTTGGAAGTAAGCTAAATTAAAATAGGAAAATTGGCTAAATTAAAACAGGAAAAGGGAAAAAGCCCCAGAAACACAGTAAAAGTAAAATCATGAGAGTGAAAGAAGCAGAGGTGGCAATTAATAGTTCTTACTCACTACAAGCCAGGTATTTTTCTCATTTTATCTACCTAGGTACCATGATTATGCTCAAAGTGACTTTCCCAAACCAGTATATAGTGGAACTAGGATTTGAACTCAAGACATAGGGATCTAGCACCTGTGTTCTTGACCAGAAAATGTAATGTTTTGCTAGATTAATAGCCTTTCCAGATAAAATATCAAGACTGCAAAATATAAACTGACAAAAGATGAAAAATTCTCAGATGGTCAATCATTAAATATAAAATGCAGTAAAACTGGGCATACCAGGTGGCTCATTGTTTTGGCGCCACCTTCTGCCCAGGGCCTGATCCTGGAAACCCCGAATCTGGTCCCACGTCGGGCTCCTTGCATGGAGCCTGCTTCTCCCTCTGCCTACTTCTCTGCCTCTGTGTCTCTCATGAACAAATAAATAAAAATCTTTTTTAAAAATGCAATAAAACTGTTAAATGTGGTTTATGATAAAAAGGTATATGCACATAATAAAATATAGTTATTTACTATTATCCCAGTGAGGTAATAAGATAATGTCACAAAATAACTTGTGTTTGCATGTTCATCAGCTTTTTTGGAATATCATCAACCTTGAAATATTGGCATACTTGTATATACAAAAGAGATACACATATACAAGTATATTGTTAGAATGTTTAAAAAACACATAAAAATAGTCATTTCTGGAGAGTAGGATCATAGAGTCAATAATTTTGAGACAGAGTGTAATTTTCTTCTCTCATTCCTCTGTGTACTTTGAAGAATTAATGATATCATGAATTTTTTGAAAATAAAATATAGTTAATAAATGGACACAAAATATTGAAGAACCTTTTAATAATTACCAATAGCAATGACAATATCAAGCATTTGGAGCAGCAATATCATGATTGTAAAATTACTCTGAATTGTTGTTTGTGAGAATGAAAATTGAAAGCAACAGCAATATCTCGGTGGACAAAGGGTCAAATAAATACCATTTAGAAAAATTTTACAATGTCGGTTATGAAATGAACAATTGAACCATGGAAAATATAGTAACATGGGAAGAAGTGTTATAATAATTCCAAGTCAAAATCAGAACACACAATGGCATACAATGATTTCAGTGACAAACTATATATGCTATGGACAAGAACTTCAAACAGAAAAATCATAACATAGTATATTGAATTATCGAATTTTCTTCAAATGGTATTTTTAGAAATAAGGCAACTCAGGGTCAAAAAGGAACATATATGTGTAAAAACACTGTTTAGAATATAGACATCATTAAGATTTTTCTTCCACATTGAATTCATATGCAGAGATTCTCGATGACATCAGTTTAATAGAACAGTAAGAGGGTAAACAGGAAATTTCCTCAATTATGACAAACCTCAAAGTTTTCCAGGCCTTTGTTATCAAATATGATTATCAGTGAAGGTGACATAGAACACAAGAGGTTAAAGACTGTCAAAATAAGTTTTTGTAAAGGATATTTCATCCAAGATACTGATAGGCTCAGAGATGAAGTCAGGGACCCCAAAATCAGTGAACTCAACTGAGGATATTTTCTTCAGGACGTTCTCCAACATAATGAGTGCTAAATAATATCGGAATAGTGTTTTTCAGATTTCGGAGAACATAGATAAAATGCAAAATACATGAACTAGATGTGTGTATACATGATCATAAAAATCTTTTTTTCATTCTTAAGGAATCTCAAGGTAAAGTAGGGCAACTATTAGACATAAATTTTCAGGTGAAGGCCAAATTCTTTTTTTGTTTTAAGATTTTATTTATTTATTAATGAGAGAGAGAGAGAGAGGAAGCGGCAGAGACACAGGCAGAGGAAGAGGCAGGCTCCATGCTGGGAGCCTGACATAGGACTTGATCCTGGGTTTCCAGGATCATGCCCCAGGCTGAAGGCAGCGCTAAACCACTGAGCCACCCTGGCTGCCTGAAGGCCAAGTTTCAAGGCAGTGAAGGCACCTGACCAAGGAAAGTACAAGTTCTGCCATTTTCAAACTTGGTAGGAATCAAAATTTTTAAAGGATATTGACATTTTATTACCCAAATGCAAAAGCTTTGATCCAATTGGGTTAGTTTTTGAATCAATACAGAGATCGGGGAGAGGCTTGGACTTTTGCAGATTTACAAAGATTCACAGGGATTAAAAAAATTGGAGGTTAACAGCAAAAATAAGGAATTGAGAGGTCAGCCCAATGATCTCCCCAAGATGTCACATCTTTTCTTCTTTTGCAGATTAAGCTTTTATCAAGTTCACTTTACCTGCAAACTACTATGTCAATGAATAGCAGCGTGAATGAATTCATTCTGCTTGGCTTGACACAGGATCCAAGAAAACAGAAAGCAATATTTGGGGTCTTCTTAATGCTTTACCTTGCCACACTGTTGGGAAACTTTCTCATTGTAGTGACTATTAAAAGAAGCAGGACTCTTGGGAGTCCCATGTACTTCTTCCTATTTTACCTGTCCTTTGCTGATGCCTGCTTCTCTACAACCATTGCCCCCAGATTGATTGTGGATGCCATTTCCCAGCAGAAGACCATTTCCTACAAGGAGTGCATGACTCAGGTCTTTTCAGCCCACTTCTTTGGATGCATGGAAATCTTCGTGCTGATCCTCATGGCTTTTGATCGCTATGTAGCCATTTGTAAGCCCTTGCGATACACAACCATCATGAACAGGCATGTCTGCAGTGTGCTGGTGATTCTGGGTTGGGTGGGATCCTGTATCCACTCTTCAGCACAAATTGTCCTGGCTTCGAGATTGCCTTTCTGTGGTCCCAATGTGATTGATCACTATTTCTGTGATTTGCAGCCCTTGTTGAAACTTGCTTGCATGGACACTTATGTAATAAATTTGCTAGTTGTTACTAATAGTGGAGCCATATGCTTGGTGAGTTTCATAATCTTGCTTATCTCCTATGTTGTCATCTTGTACTCTCTGAGAAACCACAGTGCAGAAGGAAGGCGAAAAGCCCTTTCGACCTGCACCTCCCATTTTATTGTGGTTGTCCTATTTTTTGGCCCATGTATATTCATGTATACACGCCCGGCAACCACATTTCCAGTAGACAAGGTGGTGGCAGTGTTTTGTACCATTGGGACACCCTTGCTGAACCCTCTGATCTATACACTGAGGAATGCGGAAGTGAAAAATGCCATGAAAAAGTTATGGTGTAGCAAAGGGTGACTTCTGCTGATACATGATATTCAGGGATTCTAATGTATATTTCCTTAACAGTTTGGTTTTCCTTCATGGACAGGAAAGATAAAAAATTTTTCCTTCAGGATTAAAACCAATTAGTATTTGTAATCATGCTTTTTGTATATTTAATTGTATTAATATTAATAAATAGTAATAAATATAAAGACTCCTTATTCTGAGAGGATTGCATTAGAATAAGATTACTTGGGGATCTCTGGATGTCTTGGCAGTTTAGCGCCCGCCTTTGACCCAGGGTGTGATCCTGGAGATCCGGGATCGAGTCCCACATTGGGCTCCCCGCATGGAGCCTGCTTCTCTCACTGTCTGGGTCTCTGCCCCCTCGCCCTCTCTCTGTCTCTCATGAATAAATAAAAAATCTAATTAAAAAAAAGAATAGGATTACTTGAAGTCCAAACCACCTTGAAAAACCTATCATTGGGATCTGTGGGTGGCGCAGCAGCTTGGCGCCTGCCTTTGGCCCAGGGCGCGATCCTGGGCACCCGGAATCGAGTCCCACGTCTGGCTCCCGGTGTATGGAGCCTGCTTCTCCCTCTGCGTGTGTCTCTGCCTCTCTCTCTCTCTTTGTGTGTGTGTGACGATCATAAATAAATAAAAAAAAGAAAAGAAAGAAAGAAAAACCTATCATAGACCTTAGTTGAAAGGTTTTGACATCTGGTCATAGTCAAGATGAATATGTGAATAACATGATAATTTAGCTTCCTGGATCAATTTGCCTTCAGAAGGAAAGCATTAACTAGTGAGAGAATGATTGTGTGTGTGAGCACACACCAATTCTTTGTCTAAGTTTTATTCTAGCGTAATGAATGTGGTCAAGGTGTTAATCCATATGTAACTGGAACTTAATGTAGGGGGCTGTCTTGACAACCTGGCATTTGGAGAAGGTGTTCTAAGAAATTCTGCTCTGGAATCTATACTTGAGCTTGCCTCACTGAGGAATCTACATGGAGGGACCCTCAACCTCTAATAAAAGCTTAAATATTGGTGAAAACCTGTACTGTGACTCGAAATTTTCTCAAAATTCTGTGAGTGGTGAGAGAAGGAGAATCTTATACTTGGCAGTGATGGGTGGTATCAGCCCCTCAGCTGCCTTTTCGGGGGTCGTTCCCATTGCTCTTCACAAGGGAGAAAGAAGAGACAGTGAGGGGGTTTGACAGCAGGAATATGCAGAAAGAAATACACAGAAGGGAGGATAAAGGGGAGAAGGGAGGCAAGGTGAAAAGCAAGAAAAGGGCAAGGAAAAGTGGGAAATTTGTCCACGTTGGAGAGCAGAAGCTTTGCCTTTCTTATATTTTGAGAATCAATTCTGGATGCATGGACATTTGCAGGAAAAAAAAAAAAAGCGAAGTCTCAGTATCTCTACATCTTGACTTAATGTAGCTTACCTCCCTTGACTGCCAAGAGTTTTTGTTTGGGTATCAGGAAAAAAAAAAAAGGTTTCTTTCTGCCCTAATAGGTCTGAAAAATCAAAATTCAGATTATTTTGGAGAACTCATGATTGAAAAGTCTGTTTTAGTTCATTTCAATTTTTGTCTTTTGTTTTTATATGAGAATGTTTTAAAATATACATTTTCACCTTTGAAGATAACCCAACTGATATGTATAATACATACCTGCCACCACCACTGCCACATCATAACCTATAATCAAGCACTTCCATGTGATGCTCTTTCAGTACCTGAGTTTATAATACCCAACAAAACGGCACCAGGAAGTATTACTTTAATTGATATAGGCTAATGAGAAAAGAATGAAATGAATTTCTTAAGTATGTGAAAAGTTTCTGCCAATGGAAGCACAATGTTATCCTGTCCCGCCAAAGATGCCCAGTATTCTTACATAGGAAGTGGTGTTGGACTAAAGACTTAAGACCCGATGAGGACATTTATCAGAGAATGAATGAGAACATTAGAGAAATATTTGTTTGCACTCACATAAAAGATACATTTTCATGAACAAATTGGTATAATTAAACTGTATCTGCCAATGGGGAAGATTTCAAAGTGAATTGGGTGGGGATTGACATGAGGAAGTAGTCATGAGGAAAGGGGACAAGGAATCACTCTAAGCATTGGAAGGGGAGAAAGGAAAGGAAGTCTGAAAATCAATCCTTGAATGTTCAGGGGTTAAAAAAAGAAAAGGAATTCATTAAAGATCCAAGAGAGCTCTTAGAGAACCGTTTTTGTGATGTCAAGGGTGAGGGGAGCCATTTGCAGTTCTCCTCACCTCTACAAGGAGTTGGAGGCTTCTTGGTTAGCCTGAGGCTGTCCTAGCACTCCCCTGATCTGTCTCCTTTCCCTAAAGGGTCCCAGGAGTATGTTGCCAGTCATCCAATAGTGAAAACGATGTTTCCAGTATTTTGTGCAGCTTCTAGCTACTTTCAGCAAAGGGGAAGTTCAGTGACTGCATTATGTCCAGAAATTTAAAACACTACATTTTCTTTGAATCGGGTTTGTTTTTACATTATTAAAAATAATTATGAGCTATGAAAAAAGGAAACAAGTGCACTCTCCTTCCATTCCATCTCCCATGTCCCGATTCCTGCTGTAACTAATGCATTTTTATCTTTTTTTTTAAAGATTTTATTCATTCATGAGAGAGAGAGAGAGAGAGAGAGAGAGGCAGAGACACAGGCAGAGGGAGAAGTGGGCTCTGTGCAAGGAGCCCGACGTGGGACTCCATCCTTGGTCTCCAGGATCAGGCCCTGGGCTGAAGGCACCGCTCAACCACTGAGCTGCCGGGACTGCCCTTATTGAGTTTTTGACATACTTTCTAACCTTTTTTCCAAATTGATAGTCATTTATCTTATAATTTATTTTCATGTTGATACTTTCAACCTCATTCTATATTAAATTACCAAATTTATATTGTTGAATTTGTTTGCATGATACTCTCTGTCCTCTTAACATATTTGTTTATTCTGTGGGCATACTCAATTTGATATCATACTACAGCTTTATGATATATTTGCACTTGGTTCTTCTCCCTCCATCCCCAAAAATCCTTGATTCTTCTATACATTCAACCATATGTACTTTAGAATCTTTTACTCCGTTTCCATGCAAATCATCTTCAGTAATTATGTTTAGGAATTCACTCAGTGTGTCAATTAATTGGGAAAAATTAACAACTTTAAAGAGGCAGTTCATTCACTTCCAAATTGTATAATTTAGCTGATTCAGTTGTTGTATTTCTTTTTGTTTAGTTTTACTGTTCTTCGATAAGACTATTCATGTTTCTGTTACATCTCATAATTTTATTTTTATTCTAGTGGAGATTTATTCCATTTTATAATTGTCTATTATACTTATATTTGGAAGTATTATTATGCTGGTTTTCGAGTAAGCTCTTTTAATAAGTAGTTTAATCTGCAAGCTGATTGTCTTGGTTTGGAGAAGTAGATGAAAACATCAGCCAATAATGACTTGTGTTGTTTTGTGTTGCTTCAACTACTTTATTTCCTTTTCCATTCATTGTTTGAAACAGAATTTCCAAAGTGACAGGCTGCTAGACTGAATTTACCTGAAAATTTGCAAATTTGTTTAATCCAAAAATTGTTTAACATAAGATTTTATAATAGGTCATCAGTATATTCAAATAATTAACATGCATATGAAATATGGGTGCCTTATTTCTCTTAAAAATCTGGGTGAGGGACAAATTTGGATATATGCCCCTCATTAGGCAACCACACACAAGAACTTAGTCCTGGTAGACTCTAAAGGGGAAAAGATTTGTTCCATTTCTATAGGGTGTAAGGGCTTAAAATCCTTCTTAAATATCTTTGCACAGTGTGGCTTCATTCAATGTTTTAAATCTTTTGATCTCTGTTAGAATATGGGGTTAAGGACCTGGTATTAAAAGCCAGTGCAGTACATAATAATGACAGCTATAAAAGGTGGCCTTATCTTGTTCCTGAATTTAATGGAACTCTCTTAAAATTAAAGGTAACACTTCCTTTAGACTTCTGGAACATATTCTTTGATCAAGTTAACGAGACTCATTTTACTTTCAGTTTGCTGTAATTAATTTAATTATAATCCAGACTAAATGTTAGAAAATCCCATGTTGGCATCTCAGAAATAGTTCTTTTTGTTTTATTAATAGAAGTTGATTATCAGGAAATCCTGGCAACAGAAATCAGCAAACTTAGGATTGTGTTGGAAAGCAGAATACGTAAAAAAATTCCAGGCCTTGTCTGCTAAAATGTATTTACTGAGAGATAGAGGCATGCTGTTACCTGACTACTAATTATAGGATGGCACAGTCTCATGAGTTCTCAATAATAGAATGAGAAACATAAAGTAAATCTAGCATGACATTATTTATTTGATTGACCTTTATCAAGTTCTAAAACCTTATACATTTCACAGATATAAAGACATGGACCTCATTCTGAGGTCCTTCCCAGTGTTTGTACTATGGGATCATAATAAAATAAAGATCATCCTAAGGGTTTTTGTAAGATGAAGGTCATCATACGGTATGGACTTTTTCTTCTGTATTGAACACAATAGAAATTGTAAAATATAAAGCTAAGAGAAGTATTTTATGGTGAAATGTTTTCTAACGCATTTGTAAAGTTCCTTCTACAATCAAAACTTAAAGGACAAATAGAAGCTAGCTGCAAAATCTTTTCACAACTATTCCCCCAACTCCTTATAGCACAAAAGTGAGTCATTGCTCCTGAAAATTTTGGAGTCTGTGTCATTTTTAAGAGACAATAACAACATTCATATTCTTTGTGGTTTGAGGAACAGTTAGTGGTCTCAGCACTATAGTCTGACCCTGTGTGTATTTCTGTTCTTGCTTCTTGCAACTCTCTTCCTGGACCATTATGTTCCTGGTCTTTCACAGCCCCTTGAATATACCCCAGGAGTGCTGTATTAGAGTCTCCCTTTCTAGAATTTTCACCCCAGTAATTTTCACATGGCTATTTCCACCTGATCCTTTTTGTTATTTATTGGTTCTTATCATCATTAAAATATTGATTGATATGTTTCTGCAATTACCCTCATGAAATCTGAAGAAAATTCAAACACAGTTGAAACATTATCTGCTAATAGAATCTTTCTCCTCCTTCCCAGGATGAGGTACCCTCCATAGAATAACCGGACCCCTCTGCTTCCAATGATTATGTTCTAATGATCACTACCTGTCTTTTGTTTGCTTCATTTAAATTTAATTATCGTTGATATATTATATCATTAATTTCAGATGTAGAATTTAGTAATTCATCAGTTGCTATAATACCCAGTACTTATCACCTCATGTGTCCTCCTTAAAGCCTGCAATCTGGTTACCGCATTCCACCACCAATCTCCTCTCCAGCAGCCCTCAGTTTCTTTCACATAGTTAAGAGTCTCTCATATGTCTCCCTCTCTGATTTCATCCTATTTCAATTTCCCTCCCCTTTTCCATGATCCTCTGTTTTGTTTCTTAAATTCCACACATGAGTGAAACCATATGATTTTTTTTCCTCTAATTGACTTCTTTTTCTCAGAATCATATCCTCTGATTCCATCCATGTTGATGTAAATGGTAAGGCTTAATCCTTCTGATGGCTGCATAATAGTCCATTGTATTATCCACCACATCTTTATGCATTCATCTGTGGTTGGACATCGGGACCTTTCCACAGTCTGTCTATCTTGCATATTCCTGCTGTGAACATTGGGGTACAAGTGGTCCTTTGATTCCATATATTTGTATCTTTGGAGTAAATTCCTAGTAGTTCAATTGCTGCATTGTAGGGTAGCTCTATTTTCAACCTCTTGGGGACCTCCATACTGTTTTCCAGAGTGGCTGCATCAGCATGCATGCTCACTAGTATTGTGAGAGCGTCCTCTTTCTCTGCATCCTCACCGACATTTGTCGTTTCCTGACTTGTCAATTTTAGCCATTCTGACTGGTGTGAGATGGTATCTCATTGTGGTTTTGAGTTGTATTTCCCTGATGTCAAGGCATGTGGAGCATTTTTCATGTGTCTGTTGGCCATTTGTAGGTCTACTTTGAGAAACGTCTGCTCAACTCTTTTATTTCCTGACAGCAATGTTTTGGGGGGTATTGAGTTAAATAAGTTTCTTAGGAGATCTTGAATACTAGCCTGATACATCATTTGCAAATATCTTCTCTATTCTGTAGGTTGCCTTTTCTTTTTGTTGACTATTTCCTTTCCTTTGCGAAAGCTTTATATCTTGATGAATCCAGATAGTTCATTTTTGCTTTTCTTTCCCTTGCCTGGAGAGCTGTGTCTAGCAAGAAGTTGCTGTGGCTGAGGTGAAAGATGTTTCAGCATGTGCCCTCCTCTAGGACTTTGATGGATTCTTGTCTCACAGGTCTATCACCAACTTTTGGGTCACTTTTTGTGTTGGTATAAGAAAATGATCCAGTTCCATTCTTCTGCAATGTGGCTGTCCAATTATCCCACACCATTTGTTGAAGAGACTATTTTCCATTGGATATTCCTCCCTGGTTTGTTGAAGATTTGAATATTAGTGGACCATCATGATGAGGTTTCATTTCTGGGACCTCTATTCTATTGATCTCCGTGTTTGCTTTTGTGCCAGGAGCATATTCTCTGATGCTTACAGCTTTGTAATACAGCTTGAGGTCCAGAATTGTGATGCCACCAGTTTTAGTTTTCTTTTTCAACTTTCCTCAGTCTACCTGGGGTCTGTTCTGGTTCCATACAAATCTAGGATTATTAGTTCCAGCTCAGTGAAAACTACCGATTATACTTTGATAGAGATTGCATTGAATGTGTAGATTGCTCTGGGTAGCATAGACATTTTCACAGTATTTGTTGTTCCAGTCATGAGCATGGTATTTTTTTCCAATAAATTCTGTCACCCTTCATTTCTTTAATTTCTTTAATACGTATTCTATGTTTTCAGAGTACAGATCTTTTTTTACCACTTTGGTTAGGTTTGTTCGTAGGTATTTTTGATTTTTGGTGCAATCGTCAATAGGATTAATCCCGTAATGTCACTTTCTTCAGTCTTACTGTTACTGTATAGAAAGGCAACTTATTTCTGTGCAATGATTTCATATGCTGCCATGTTGCTGAATACTTATATGAGATCTATCAATATTTGAGTGGAGTCTTTTGGATTTTCCACATATAGTATCATGTCATCTGTAAAGAGTGAGAGTTCGATGGCTTCTTTGCTGATTTGGATGCCTTTTATTCCTCTTTTTCTCTTTTTTGTCTCCTTGCTGAGGTTAAAATGTCTCGTACTATTTTGAACAGCAGTGGTGAGTCGGTATCCCTGCTGTGTTCCTGACCATTGATTGAGAATGATATTCTCTGTGGGTTGTTGTTTGTGTGTTTTATTTTTATATGTATATATAGAGCTTTTATGATATTGAGATAAGCTCCCTATATCCCTACACTCTGGAGAGTTTTAATCAGGAAAGGATGCTGTATTTTGTCGAATGCTTTTTCTGCATCAACTGAGAGGATCCTGTGGCTCTCATCCTTTCTTTTATTAATGGATGTGTCACTCTGATTGATTTGTAGATGTTGAACCACCCTTGAAGCCCAGAAAGAAATCCCACTTGGTCATGGTGATTAATCCTTTTGATGTGCTTTTGGATCCTAATGGCTGTCTCCTGAGAATTTTTGCATCCTTGTTTATTCGGGATATTGTTCTGTATTTTTCCTTTTGGTGGAATCTTTGTCTGGTTTTGAGATCAAGGTAATGCTGGTCTTATAGAATAAGTTTGGAAGTATTCCTTCCATTTCTATTTTTTTGATATAGCTTCCAAAAATAGGTATTAGTTCTTCCCTAAATGTTTGGTAGAATTCCCCTAGGAAGTCATCTGGTCTTGAGTTGTAGTTTGTTAGGTGATCTTTGATTATTGCTTCAATGTCTTTGCTGGTTTTGATTCTGTTCAGGCTTTCTATTTCTTCTTGCTTCAGTTTTGGTAGGTCATGTGTTTCCAGGAATGCTTTCATTTCTTCTAGATTGCCTAATTGGTTGGCATATAATTGCACATAGCAATCTATGAAATTGTTTGTATTTCCTTGGTGTTGGTAGTGATCTCACCTCTTCATTTATGGTTTTATTTATTCAGGTCCTTGATCTTTTGTTTTTGATAGGTCAGTCTAGTGGTTTCTTGATCTTATTAATTCTTTCAAAGTAACCAGCTTCTAGTTTTGTTGTTCTAGTCTACTGTTCTTTTAGTTTGTATTTCATCAATTTCTGCTATAATCTTTATTATTTCTCTTCTCTTGCGACATTTAGCTCCTTTAGGTGTAAGGTTAAGTTGTGTAGTTGAGACCTTTCCTGTGTTGAGAACAGCTTGTATCACTGTATACTTCTCTCTTAAGACTGCCTTTGCTTCATCTGAACTGTTGTGTTTTCCTTTTATTTCATTTCATGAATTTTTAAAGATTTTTCTTTAGTTTCTTCTTTGACCCATTCATTCTTTAGTAGGATGCTTTAACCCGAATGAATTTTGTCCCTCCTAAATTTCCTGTTGTGATTGAGTTCAAAATTCCAATCATTATAGTCAGAAAAATTGCAGGGAATAATCCCAATCTTTTTAATTCAGTTGAGACCTGATTTTTGATTCAGCTGCGATCGATAATGGAAAATGATCTGTATTCACTCAAGAAGAATATGTAGTCTTTTGCTTTAGGAAGGCATGCTCTGAATATGTCTGTAATGTCCGTCTGGACCAGTGTGTCATTCAAAGCCCTTGTTTCCTTACTGAAATTCTGCTTTGATGATCTGTGCATTTTTGTGAATGTTGTGTTAAAGATGCCCACTATTACTGTATTATTGTCAAAGTGTTTCTTAATTCTGTTGTTATTTGCTTTATATATTTGGCTGCTCCTCTATTAGAGTCTAAATAATTGCAGTTTTAATTCTTCTTGTTTGATGGACCACTTAATTATGATACATTGTCCTTCCTCATCTCTTATGACTGTCTTCAGGTTAGAAACTAATGTGTCTGTTATAAAGATTGCCACCTAAACGTTTTTGTTTTTGTTTTTGTTTTATGTCCACTAGCATGATAGATGGTTCTCGTCCTCCTCGCTTTTGATCTGGAAGTGTCTTTCGGTCTAAATTGTGCCGATTGTAGACGACATATCAAAGTGTCATGCTTTTTTTTTATCCAAATTGAACCTATGACTTATGATTCTAGTATTTATCCCATTCATATTTAGAGTGAACATTGAGCGATACGAATCCATTGTCATCGCTTGACCTGTAAAGTCACTATTTCTGTATATTATCTCTGTTCATTTCTGGTTTATGTTACTTTTGGGCTCTCTTTTCACTTCCAGGATCCTCTTTAATATTTCCTGGTGGGCTGGTTTAGTGATCACAAGTTCTTTCAGTTTCTCTTTTTCCTGGATCTCTTTATCTCTCCTATTCTGAATGACAGCCTTGCTGGATATAGTATCCTTGTCTGCATACTGTTTTCATTTAGCATCCTGAATATATCATGCCAGTCCTTTCCAGCCTTCTAGGTCTCTGTGGATAAGACAGTGGGACTCTTATTTTCCTACCCTCATAGATTCAGGACCTCTTGTCCTGAGCTGCTTTCAGAGTTTTCTCTCTGTCTCTGAAATTTGCAAGCTCCACTGTTATATGTTGAGGTGTTAGACTACTTTTGTATTGATTTTGAGGGGGATCCTTTGTTCCTTCTGAATCTGAATGCCTGTCTCCTTCCTCAGATTAGAAGAATTTTCAGCTATAATATGCTTTTATATACCTTCTTCCCCACTTTCTCTGTTACTTTTTCCTCTTCTTTTGGGACCCCAATTATGCTAATATTGTTTCATCTTATGGTATCACTTATCTCTCAAATTTTTCCCTTGTGATTCCGTAGTTGTTTATCTCTTTTTTTTTTAACTTCAGTTTTCTTATTCTTCTCAATTTGTTTTCTATATCACTCATCCTCTCTTCCATCTCATTTTTTCCCCAGCAGTTAGAGCCTCCATTTTTTATTGCATCTCAGGAATAGTAGCCTTTTTAGTTTTGACCTCCTTAGATTTTAGTTCTTTTATTTTGCCAGAAAGGGACTCTCAAGTGTCTTCTACGCTTTTTTTCAGCCCAGGTAGTATCTTTATAATTTTTATTCTGAATCTACTTCCAACATGTTGCTTCTATCTCTACTGATTAGGTCCTTGGCAGTGAATACTGCCTTGTGTACTCTTTTGAAGTGAGTTCTTCTGTATTGTCATTCTGACCATAGAAGAACATGAAAGAGAACAAAATACTAAAATGGCAACAGTGATTCCAGAGAAATATACATGAAAAAAATCAGAAGCAACAGAAAAAGAATTAAAGATGGGCAGCCCCGGTGGCACAGCGGTTTAACTCTGCCTGCAGCCCGGGGACTGATCCTGGAGACCAGATCGAGTCCCACATCGGGCTCCCTGCGTGGAGCCCCTTCTCCCTCTGCCTCTGTCTCACTTGCTCTGTATCTCTCATGAGTAAATAAAATAAAATCTTAAAAAAAAGAAAAATAATTAAAGAAAGAGAGAGAATATAACCAAATTCTGAACAGACGGAGCGCTACACTAGATCCTGGGTGTATTTTGGTTGGCTCCTTTGAAGAAATTAGATCTCAAATGGTAAAGAAAGGCAAATTTATATATAATCAAAACAATTAATTGGATTCAATGACCGGTTAAAATAGAACTATAAAATGAAAATCAAAGAGACTTTAAAAGAGTTGATAAAATAAGAAATTATTTGAAAAGCAACAAAAAGATTAATGTGAAAGAGTGAAGAAATATGAGAAAAAACCTTAAATTCTATATACTATTTTCCCCTAGTGCTGGAGTTTGGCAGTTCTCTATCATTGGTTACCTTGGTCTTAGCAGATGTCCCTGCAGATCTTCTGGGCGAGGTGCCTGGTGCAGTGACTCTCAGGTTTCTTGTCGTGGATTTTATTGCTCTGCCCTTTGCAGGGAGCCAGGCTAAATATACAGCTCCAGATTTCTCTATGTGACTTTTGTTGCCTTAAGGCTTTCCGTACCATTATAGGGGTTGAGAAGGAAAATCAGAGCTGCACCTCCATCTCCAGCCCTCATGCTGAAAGTTCATGTCCCTTATTCTTCAGTGAGTGCTCAGGTAAAAGCAGTCAATCACTCTTATCCCCCTGATTTCAGTTCACATTCAGTGCTAAACCAGCCTGTGACCCAGTGCATGTGATCTCGTTTCAAGAATCCAAGTTTTAAAGACTTCTGTGGCACTCAGCAGTAATACACCTCCTGGAGAAGTGGGGGCCTCTCAGTGTTTCTGTCACTTTCTGGGCCCCTCCGCAGAGAGCAGTCACCCTACCTTGCTGACGTTCCCTGTTTATGGCAAGACTGAGTTGAATGTTGGTCCTGGGCTGACTGTCTGCAATAAGGTACTCTGCCCCAGTGCCTGGGAACACTCTGCTGCACTCTGGTACCCCCATTCTTTTTGTGATGCCAGGAATCCTGAGACCATGCTGTCAAACCCAGGATTCTGTCTTTCTTCACCTCCTGACCACCCTTCAGGCAAACTTGTAAAAGTCCCAATTTTGCACTCCACTGCTTACACCATCATCTGGTACTTGAATAATGGAGGCTTCAATGCCCATGGTTTATCCTCTGATAGATGGCCTCAGATTCATTTCTCTATACACCCTCCATTGCAAAAAGTGGTTATTTTTCTATTTGTAGAATTGTAGCAACTTTTTCTCAGATCGCCAGTTGATTTTGCAGTTGTTCGGTATGATTTGTTAGGTATCCAGCTGATTTCCAGAGACGAGAGAAGATGAAGGTCCCCTACTCCTCTGCCATGTTAAGTCTCTCCCCATTCTGCAGCTTTAAATAGGTGGTCACAGAAGTCTTCGTGGCAGACATCACTTTGGAATAAATACTTGAAGGTGGTGAAGGAGTCAGTCATGTGGATATACACTACAGTAATGTCTTGGAGGGTATGAGGCTAATGAGATGGGATCCTTGAGAGTACTAGGTGAGATCAAAGAGGAATTGTTGGGTCTAGATCACATAGAGCCTTGTAGGTTGCATTACATGTCTTCCTTTTTGATGAAATGAAGTGGAGCACCATTGGAGAACTTTGATCAGAGAAGAGACGAGACATGACTCACCTATTTTGTCTGATATTAGTATTTCTGCCTTAGCTTTCCTTTTGCTTCTATTTGCATGGTAAATGTTTTTCCAGCCTGTCTCTTTCCACCTCTCCGTGTCTTAGTTCTGAAGTGAGTTCAACAAAAGGATATAACTATTGCAATTACTGGGACCACACATGTTTTCACCTAAATGAATTAAACAACTACTAACAGGCACAAAAGAAGAAATTTGCAGTACTGCAATAACAGTAGGGAATTCTTATACCTCAGCTCCACCAATAGACAGATCATCCAGACAAAAAAAAGAAATAAACTAGAAAGAGTGGCTTTGAATGACATATTTGACCAAATGGGCCTAAGATATTCAGAACATTATATCCCAATAGAGCAGAAGACATTCTTTTCAAGTTCACAGGGGACATTATCTTGAATAGATCTCAATTAGGGTACAAAACAAACAAGACTTAACAAAATAAAAAAGTCTGAAATCATATTACACACCGTTTTTGGTCACAGTCGTATAAAAGTTGAAGTACTCACAAGAAGAAATCTAGAAAGAACACAAATACATGAAGCAAAGAATCCTACTCCTAAACATTAAATAGGTCAAACAAATAATCAAACGGGAAATCAAAATATTCATGGAGACAGATGAAAATGTTAAGGTGTTAATATCTAAAAGATGTAAAGAATGTACATAACTCACCACCACAAAGACTAAAAATCTTACTTAAAAAATGGACAGAGAACCTGAATAGACATTTTTCTAAGAAGATAGAGAAATAACAATTTAACACATGAAAAGATGTTCAATGTCACTCATCATCAGGGAAATGAAAATCAAAATCACAGTGGGATGTCACTTCACACCAGTCAGAATGACTAAAATAAAAAGAAAAAAAAAACAAGAAATAAAGAGTGTTGGCAAGGATGTGGAATAAAATGTACCCTCATACCCTCTGGTGGGAATATAAACTGGTGCGGCCACTGTAGAAATCAGGATGGAAGTTCCTCAAAAATGAAAAATAGAAAAATAGAATTGCCATGTGATCCAGTAATTCCACTATTATTTATCCAAATATATTTTTGCAACAACATGAATGGATTGAGTCAGTCTAAACATAAGTGAAATTCAGACAGACTAAGACAAATACCATATGAATTCACTACTATCTATGTAGATTTCAGAAAGAAGACAAATGAGCAAAGAAAAAAGGTCACAAACAAAAAAACTCAGATTCTTAAAATATGGAGAATAAAATGGTGGTTACCAGAGGGAAGGTGGGCAGTTAGGATAAAAGGGTGAATGTAATTGAGAGAACACCTGTCGTGTTCAGCACCGATAATGTATAGAATTGTTCAATCAAAAATATGTGCATGTTTTGTAGGTAAATTATAACTTACGCGGCTTTATTTTTTTAATATTTTATTTATTTATTCATTAGAGACACATAGTGAAAGAGGCAGAGATACAGGAAGAAGGAGAAGCAGGTCCTTACAGGGAGCCAGATGTGGGAGACAATCTGGCACCCTGGGATCACGTCCTGAGCCAGAGGAGATGCTCAACCACTGAAGCAGGAAGGCATTCCTCCTTAAGTTGCTTTAAAAACAAACAAAAAAATCAGTAAAAGCATTTTCATTTCCAATTTTCTATCTTTTCTTTACATTTGCCTAAATAACTTCAAAGTATTATAGAAATTATAGAAATCGTAATTAGTAGTTTTCACCGTAATTATATTTTACCAGTATTATTAAGATTGAAAATAATTATTATATCTACAGTATCATTTTACTATCATTACAGATAGGAAAATGAGAGAAGTTAAGAGGTTGCTCAAAGTCATAGAGACGTTTATTATGAAAATAAAACTCAATCATATCACATGTGTTGGAAAATGTACCTGGGCTCAGAGGTTCGTGTGCTGTTAGAAAAGATTTCACTTAAAGAGAAAAGTCTTTGGGAACTTTTATTAGTCTCTACTTCATTGTGACTTGAAAGGCATACTTTCTCCTTAGACCAGGGACACCAGTGGAGCAGTTGGTCACTGAAATGGGATGGGTCCCTTTGGGAGTCTAGGAGGAGAGATGGATTCTGTGGACAGGATCTGTCAGATGATAGCCTGTCTGGGATTACTTGGCCCCGTGGTTTGCATTGATCCAGGAGGGACTGAGCTAAGTAGTTTGTAGAGCAAATCCTCTGGGGTTGGGTGGGAAGGGCACAGCCCTTATTCCTCCAAAGGCTGGGTATTTGTGAACTTCTGTGAAATCTCTATATATCTATTGGATATCTATTGGAGGACGAACAAATGTTTAATCCATACGCTCTGCCAAGGAATTGTTTTGGGCATAGAGCTGCCTTTAGAGATTTTTCTATCATAGGATTGTGGGAATAATTCCTTTATATTCTAGAAAGTTCTAACAGTAGAAATAAGAAATGTTCTGCTGATATTACAGACCTCATTGAAGACTCTAACCCAAGCCTCTAGGAAAGATTGGCTACCTGTGGTGTATCTTCTCTCCACATAGATCCTGCAGTGGAAAGTTGAGTAGAAGTATTCGAAGTACAGATTACATGTTTCAAACACACTGCATGTGATTCATCTTCAAGATAAATCAGATTTGCAAGAGAAAAAACTATGGGCTCTCTATTGGATCTCATCTCCTTCTGTACAAGAAATAGGGTAAGTTTAAAAACCCAAGTAATTTACTTTTTTTTTTTTTTTTTTTTTTTTTAGTAAACTACATTCATTCTCTTGATTCCCATTCAGTACTGAAGTTTCTGATTGTTGCCATTATGTAATTCTTTCAATCTTTGAGAAGCATGACGTGCCAGGAAGCTTATTTCTCTCAGTAATGAGAAGATTCTGATATGTCAGGGTTTCTGCCTTCACTGTCCTTGATGCAGCACTGTCTCAGGACCAATTCTTATCGAATGAGGGGTACATTGAAGGGTGTAGAGGAATAGTATCCTACACAGGTGGATTTCTTACTTGCAAAGCTTAAGGTCAGGAAAAGGAAAGGCTGTATACTGACCATGGCAATCAGTATTCATAGAAAGTGTTGTTACCACGATTCTATGGCACTATGATACTCCTTGCTCTGATATTAATGACTGTAATGTTGGCTGCCCAAACCCACTGATACCTAAGAATTACATTTTCTTTCTGGTGTTGGAGTGAGAGATGTTCTCCAGAGTGGAGGAATGAGAAGAAAACTCTAGTGAAATCCTAGGATGAAGTGCTCCTTTGTCCCTTGCAAAATTCTTTGCTCAGCCTTGCACTGTGTATTTACATTTAAGTATAAATATAAATGCTGGTCTCTCTCTCTCTTTTTTTTTTTTCTGACTCATCAGGATTTTCCATCCATTTGCTAGTCAGGACATGTACTGGATGTGTCCATGGTTTTGTTCCTTACGTATGTATGGTTTCTGGCTTTATGCTGGCTCTACTCGAGTGGCTGGTGTCTGATGCTTCTCATGGCAGTAGTGAGTGGAGTGTCCAAGAAGGAGAGGTTGCCATGGAGCACAAAGGCTAGCGTTCTGGTACTGGTTTCTTTTTGACTGATCTCCAGTAAATTGCCTGCCAGCCTATCCTGAATTACCCAAATAGAACAAAATGAGCTTGCTTTATGGAACATAAAATCAAATGAACACAGATATTAAAACAAAAATGAAGAAGGCTATAATTAAGGATTGATTCACTACACACAGACACACAGACACACAGACACACACACACACACACAGTTTTTACCATTGGAAAGTCGTTAGCATGAAGGTTTTCTGAGAAGATGGCATCTGAACTGGGTTCTGTGTGCACAGTGAGAGGAAGGTCTTTGTCACTAAGAAATCCTGAAAATTTAGTGAATGAGATGGTATGTGGGTATATTTATGAAGGATAGTAATATCAGGTGTGGTTGGAGCACACATGCCCAGAAGCGGGAGAGGAAAGTGGTCGGCAAGGTTATGGCAGTGTTTGAGGGCTTTCAAACTCATGGTGAGTATTTCAGCTAATGCATTAGAAAGCCATAGTAACCATTTTATCATTTTCATGATTCATCATATTTTTATACTGTCCTTTACAAGATATAGCAAAGCAATAAAAAGAAGTAGAGGATAGAGGATGAGGACAAGAGAGAATATCTGAAATTGTGTCCTTTCTTTCTGTTTAGAAACATGGAGTGTCCACTTAATGAATACTGGGATTGGCCATTTGTAATACTGATCTTTGTGAAATACCAGCTTGATTTTGTGGTATGTATGAACTAATAATTCTCACAGTGCAAATTCATATGGGTATCTCATTCAATCTGCTATTTTTCCCAACAAAATGATGTAAGAGGTTTTATTCAGAATTTAATGAATATTAGACACTATGTGAAAAGAATTATTATTTTCTATATTCTGGGAATCTAAATGATTCTGCTTTTAGGGTAGTGAAAATGCTCTGTATGATATTATAATGATGAATGCATGTCCTTAGCATTTATTTAAATCCGTAGATTGTACCACAGGAAGAGTGGACCTAAGGTTAACTCTGCCTCTGGTTGCTGATGGTGGGTTATGGTTGGCTCATCAGTTGTGACAAGTGTGCCATCCTGGCAGAAGTGTTGATAATGGCAGGGGTGATATTTTGTGGGGGCAGAGCTATATGGGGACTCTTTGTGCCTTTCTCTCAGTTTTGATATGAATCTAACACTATTCTAAAAATAATAAATCTTAACAATAACAACAAAAGCATAAGGAGCAATGACAAAATGATCCTATTAAAGCCGACGAGAGGTGTGTAATTTTGCTACACACCCCCCTTCATCCACTCCCAGAGAAACAACTGAGAGTGAGCAATTCTGGTCCTTCTGTGAGAGAGCAAGTGACAGATCTGAAGCCACCACTGATTTGCTTTGTTGGGGCCACAACGGATGTACTTGTATGCTTTCCACTATTTCTCAGTGCAGCAGATACAAAGATGAATGTTTTCAGTGCAACTCTCACTTCTTAGGAGGTGGGCACTTTATTATAGATAGGCTCAAATTCCAGTTGGGCTAAATTTGTATGTCTCCAAATTTTATATTTGACCACAGAAATATATTCCAATTTCATATCCTGGTTTTCATGGCTTTGGCTGGAAGGAAAACTTGCTTTTCCATGTTTTTCCACTATGACTTTCCCACATGAAATCTCTAGTGTAGACAGATTTCAATTTTTCAGATTAAGGCTAAATGTTAAGGCAGCTAATTCATTTGCCCAGGAAAGTACAATTTCTGCCATTTTCAATCTTTGTAGAATTCAAAAATTTTGAAGGATATTGACTTTTTATTCTCCAAATGCAAAGGCTTTGATCCAATTGGGTTAGTTTCTGAATCAATAGATTGATCTTGGAAAGGCATGGACTTCTGCAGATTTACAAAGATTCATAGGAAATTAAAGGAAGTTGGAGTAACATGGAGCAGATGAGGAATACAGAGTTCAACCTACTGATCTCTCCATAATGTGACTTCTTCTTCGCTTTGCAGCTTAGGGTCTTATCAAGGTCACCTTACCTGCAACCAACAAAATGGTGATGAATAGCACTGTGAATGAATTCATTCTGTTTGGCTTGACACAGGATCCAAGAAAACAGAAAGCAGTATTTGGGGTCTTCTTGATGTTTTACCTTGCCACACTGTTGGGAAACTTTCTCATTGTAGTGACTATTAAAAGAAGCAGGACCCTTGGGAGTCCCATGTACTTCTTCCTATTTTACCTGTCTTTTACTGATGCTTGCCTCTCTACAACCATTGCCCCCAGATTGATTGTGGATGCCATTTCTCAGAGGAAGACCATTTCCTACAAGGAGTGCATGACTCAAGTCTTTTCAGCCCACTTCTTTGGATGCATGGAAATCTTCGTGCTGATCCTCATGGCTTTTGATCGCTATGTAGCCATTTGTAAGCCCTTGCGATACACAACCATCATGAACAGGCATGTCTGCAGTGTGCTGGTGATTCTGGGTTGGGTGGGATCCTGTATCCACTCTTCAGCACAAATTTTCCTGGCTTCGAGATTGCCTTTCTGTGGTCCCAATGTGATTGATCACTATTTCTGTGACTTGCAGCCCTTGTTGAAACTTGCTTGCATGGACACTTATGTAATAAATTTGCTAGTTGTTTCTAACAGTGGAGCCATATGCACGGTGAGTTTCATAATCCTGCTTATCTCCTATGTTATCATCTTGTACTCTCTGAGAAACTACAGTGCAGAAGGAAGGCGAAAAGCCCTTTCGACCTGCACCTCCCATTTTATTGTGGTTGTCCTATTTTTTGGCCCATGTATATTCATATATACACGCCCAGCAACCACATTTCCAGTAGACAAGGTGGTGGCTGTGTTTTATACCATTGGGGCACCCTTGCTCAACCCTCTGATCTATACACTGAGGAATGCGGAAGTGAAAAATGCCATGAAAAAGTTATGGTGTAGCAAAGTATGATTTATGTTGATACGTGATATTCAGGGATTCTATTGTATACTTCCTTAACACCTTGGTTTTGCTTCATGAACAGAAAAGATAAAATATTCCTTTTGGGATGAAATCCAATTAAGTAATTTTAACCAATACTTTTTATATTTATTTTCATATTAATAAATATGTAGACTCCTTATTCTGAACGGATTGCTTAGAATAAGGTTATTTATATAGTCGAAAACCATTTTGAGCAACTCATCCTGGCCCTTAGTTGAGTGGTATTGACATCTGGTCATATTCACATGATAATTTAGTTTCCTGGACCAATTTGTCTTCAGAAAAAAAAATGTACTAATTAGTGACAGAATGATTGTGTGTGTGAACACACACCAATTCTTTATTTAAATTGTAGTCTATTTTTATGAATGTGGTCATAAGAGCTAACCCATATGGACCTGGAACTTAGAGAGTGTAGGTGACTGTCTTGACGACCTGGGATTTGGAGATGGCTTTCTAAGAGAATTCTGCTCTGGAATCTGTGCCTGACTTTGCCTCACTGGGGAATCCACACGGAGGGATCTTCAACTTCCAAGAAAAGCTTGATATCTCATTGAAAACCTGTACTGTGTCTGGAGAACTTCTCAAAGTTCTGTGAGTGGTGAAAGAAGGAAAGTCTAATACTGGACTGTGATTGGTGGTATCAGCCAGTCAGCTGCCATAGGCAAGGTCCTTCCCATTACTCTTCACGAGGGAGAGGGAAGAGGCGGGGTTGGGGGGGTTGGCAGCAGAAATATGAAGAAGGAAATAAACAGAAGGGAGGCTAAATTGGAGAAGGAGGCTAAAGAACAACGCATGTTGAAGAGCAAGAAACAGGAAAGAAAAATGGGAACTTTTCTTATATTTTGAGAATTAATTCCAGGTATATGAGCACACAGGGAAAAAATAAAGTTTCCTAGGATGTTTATATCATTGAATTAGTGTAGGTTAACTTCCTTGACTGCCATGTTTTTTCAGGTGTTAGGAAAAAGTACTTTTTTCATTGACAGGTGGTGTGTCCTTAGCGTCCAAAAAATTAAAATCCAGATTCTTTGGGTGAACCCAGGATTGGAAAGACCCTTTTAGTGCTTTTCAATTATGGTCTTTTGTTTTTATATGAGAATGTTTTAAAATACATATTTTCACCTTTGAAGATCACCCAACTGATATGTATAATACACACCTGCCACCACCACCACCACATCATAATCTATAATCAAGCACTGTCATGTGATACTCTTTCAGTACCTAAGTTTATAATTCCCATCAAATTGGCACCAGGAAGTATTACTTTAATTGATATAAGCTAATGAGAAAAGAATACAATGAATTTCATAAGTATGTGAGAAGTTTCTGCCAATATTATCATGTCTCACCAAAGATGCTTAGTATTCTTATATAGGAGGTGGTGCTGGACTAGTTATTTAAGTCCCAAAGAGGACATTTATCAGGTAACAAATGAGGACATTAGAGAAATATTTGTTTGCACTCACAGAAAAGATACATTTTCATGAACAAATTGGTATAATTAAACCGTATCTGCCAATGGGGAATACTTCAAAGTGAATTGGGTGGGGATTGACATGAGGAAGTAGTCATGAGGAAAGGGGACAAGGAATCACTCCAAGTATTGGAAGAGGAGAAAGGGAAGGAAGTCTGAAAATCAATCCTTGAGTGTTCAGGGGGAAAAAAGAGAAAATTAATTCATTCAAGATCCAAGAGAGCTCTTAGAAAACCATTTTGTGATGTCAAGGGTGAGGGGAGCCTTTTGCCGTTCTCCTCACCTCTACAAGGGGTTGGAGGTCTCTTGGTCAGCCTGAGTCTGTCCTAGCACTCACCTGATCTGTCTCCTTTTTGTAAGGGGTCCCAGGAGTATGTTGCCAGTTATCCAAAACTGAATACGATGTGCCCAGTATTTTGTGCAGCATCTAGCTACTTTCAGCAAAGGGGAAGTTCAGTGACTGCATTACGTCCAGAAATTTAAAACACTACATTTGTTTGAATCGGGTTTGTTTTTATATTATTAAAAATAATTATGAGTTATGAATAAAAGAAATGAGTACACTTTCCCTGCATCCCATCTCCCATGTCCCCATTCCTGCTGTAACTCGATTTAAAATGTATTTTTATCTTATTCTGCATCCTTTCCCCCTATGTTTTTAATGTCTCCCATACACATCGACTCCTGTTGGGAATGCTTTTTATTGAGTTTTTGATATACGTTTTAACTTTTTTTCCCAAATTGATAGTCATTTCTCTTAATATAATTTATTTTCATGTTAATACTTTCAACCTAATCCTATATTAAATTACCAAATATATATATGGTTGAATTTCTTTGCATGATACTCTGTCCTCTTAATATATTTGTTTATTCTGTGAGCATACTCGATTTGAAAAATTACTATAGCTTTATGACATATTTGCACTTGGTTCTTCTCCTCATCCTCTCCAAAATCTTTGAGTCTTTTCTTCTATATATTTAAACATGTGGAGTTTAGAATAATTCCCTCCATTTCCATGCAAATCTCCTCCAGAGATTTTGTTTAGAAATTCACTCAGTATGTCAATTAATTGGGAAAAATTAACAACTTTAACTTGTGAGTTACTTCCATCTCAAATTGTGTAATTCACCTGACTCAGTTTTAACATGTCTTTTGTGATGAGGTTTAGTGTTCTTCATGAAGACTGTTCACATTTCTGTTGCATCTCTTAATTTTATTGTTATTGTGAAGAAGATTTATTTTGTTTTATATTTGTCTATTATACTTACATTTAGAAGTATTATTATGCTGATTTTTGAGTGAGCTCTTTTAATAAACACTGTAATCTCTCAGTTGATTGTCTTGGTTTGGCAAACTAGATGAATACATCAGCCAACAATGACTTGTGTTTGGTTCTGACTACTATATTTCCTTTTCCTCTTATTTCATTGGTTGATACAAACTTTCCAAAGTGACAGGCTGCTAGACCAAATTTACCTGAAAAACTGTAAATTTGTTTAATCCAAAGATTATTGTTTAGCATAAAAGATTTTATAAGTGTAATCGGTCATCAGTATATTCAAATCATTAAAATACATATTAAATATGAATACCTGATTTCTCTTGAAAAGTTGAGTTTGGGACAAATTTGGATATGTGCCCCTCATTAGGCAACGACACACCAGAGTTTAGTCCTGGCTTTTAAAGCGGTCAAGATTTGCTCCTTTTCTACGGGGAGCAAAGGTCTTAAAATTGTTCTTAAATGTTTTTCCATAGTTTGGCTTTATTCAATTTTTATTATCTTCCTGATTCAAATAAGTATATGAGGTTGAGAACTGGGCATTAAAACTCAATAAATTATATAATAATGGCAGTTTTAAAAGGTGGCCTTATTCCTGAATTTAAAGGATCTCTCTTAGAATTAACTGTGACATTTTCTTTAAGTTTCTGGAACATACCCTTTTTCACGTTAAACTCATTTACTTTTAGCTTCCTGTGCTTTAATTATAATTCAGAAAAATATTGTCAAATCCCATGTTAGCCTCCTGGAATTAGTCTTTTTTAAAACAATATAATAAGATTATTAGAAAATTCTGGTAGCAGTAATCAGCAAACTAAGGATTGTGTTGGAAAGCAGAATATGTAAAATATTTCAGGCCTTATCTGCTAAAATGTATTTAAGATCAATGGAGGCATGCTGTTTCCTGAGACTAATTTAATCATCTATGAAGAGATGTGAACAAACTGGTAGTTGACCCTCAATTATAGGATGCCACAGTCATAAAAAGCTCTCATTAATAGAATCAGGGGTACCTGGGTGGCTCAGTGGTTGAGCATCTGCCTTTGACTTGGGTCATGATGCTTGGATCCCAGGTTGAGTCCATATCAGACTCCCCATGGGGAGCCTGCCTCTCCATCTGGCTATGGCTCTGCCTCTCTCTTTGTTTCTCTCATGAATAAATAAAATCTTTTATTTTATTTTTTATTTTTTTAAATAAAATCTTTTTAAAAAGAGAGTAAGAATCATAAACCTAAAGCTAATATAACATTAGTTCTTTGCCCCTTATCAAGTACTTTTCAATCCTATTCCTTAACTCCTCTATAGTACAAAAGTGAGAGTCAGTCACCATTCCTGAAGAATTTTTGAGTCTGGGTCATTTTTAAAAGATAATAACAACATTTATGTTCTTTGCAGCTTCAGGGAGATTTAGTGGTCTCGGCACTACATAATCTGAGGTACACAGGTGTGTATTACTTGCTTCTTGCCACTCTCAATCTGGACCATTATGCTCCTGGTCTTTCATGGTTCCTTGGAAAAATCACAGTAGTTCTGCATTAGTCTCTTTTTCTAGAATTTTCGCCTCACTAATCCTCACATGGCTGTTTCCAAACCTGATCATTTTTGTTATTTATTGGTGCTCATCATCATTAAACATATTGATTGATATGTTTTAGCACTTTTCCTCCAAAAATCTCAAAAGAATTTAAAATAAGCTGAAATGTTAACTGCTGATAGAATCCTTCTCTGTCTGCATATTATGAGGTACCCTCTATAAAATAACCAGAGCCCTCTATTTCTACTGATTCCATTCTCATTTTCACTCTGTCTCTTCTGTTTGTTTTATTTAAATTTAATTAGCCCAGAAACTGTGCATTATTTTCAGATGTAGAATTCAGTAATCCATCAGTTACCTATAAAACCTAGTGCTTATCATATCACATGCCCTTCTTAATTCCTGTCATCCAATTATCCCATCTTCCCATCCACTTCCTCTCCAGTAACCTTCAGTTTCTTTCTTGTAGGTAAGAGTCTCTCGTGGTTTGCTTCCCTCTCTGATTTCTTCCCATTCTGTTTTCTCTTCCTTCCCCTGTGATCCTCTGTGCTAGTTCTATATTCCTCATATGAGTGAAACCATATGATAATTGTCTTTCTCTGATTAACTTATTTCATTCAGTATAATATCCTCCAGTTCTATCCACATCAATGTAAATTATATTTCATTTTTTCTGATACCTGAGTAATATTCCATTATATTTATATATAAATAATATATATGGTTTTATATATTATAATATATATATTTTATAGTTATATATGGTTTTATATATATATAAAATCAGATCTTCTTTATTCATTCATCTGTGGGTGGACGTCTGGCTCTTTCCACAGTTTGGCTATTGTGGACATTATTGCTATAAACATTGGGTTACAGGCACTCCTTTGGATCACTACATTTTTCCTTTGGGATAAATATTAGTGTAGTTGCTAGGTCACCAGATAGCTCTATTTTTAACTTCTGGAGGATCCTCGGTAGTGCTTTCCAGAGTGGCTGCACGAGCTTTCATTCCCACCAACACTTTGAGAGAATTCTCCTTTCTCTGTATCCTTGCCAACATTTGTTGTTTCCTGACATTAATTTTAGTTGTTCTGATTGATAGGAGATGGTAACTCATTGTGGTTTTGATTTGTATTTCCCTGATGCCAAGTGACATTGAACATTTTTTCATATATCTGTTGGCCATTTGTATGCCTTCTTTGGAGAAATGTCTGTTCATGTCTTCTGACCATTTCTTATCATGATTGTTTGTTTTTTGGGTGTTGCTTTTGAAAGTTCTTTATACATCTTGGATACTAGCCCTTTATTTGTCATTTATAAATATCTTCTCCCATTCTGCAGATTGCCTTTTAGTTTTATTAGACTATTTTCTTTTTTTTTATTATTTATGATAGTCACACACAGAGAGAGAGAGAGAGAGGCAAAGACACAGGCAGAGGGAGAAGCAGGCTCCATGCACCGGGAGCCTGATGTGGGATTCGATCCTGGGTCTCCAGGATCGCGCCCTGGGCCAAAGGCAGGCGCCAAACCACTGCGCCATCCAGGGATCCCAATTGACTATTTTCTTTGTTGTGCAAAACCTTGTTATGTTGATGAAGTAACAATAGTTCATTTTTGCTTTTGCTTCATTCATGCCTTTGGAGCATGAATGTCAAAATGCTCACAAAAATACTAGCCATAGGTTCCAACAGTACATTAAAAGGATTATTCTCCAAGACCAAGTGGGATTTATTCCTGGGCTGCAAGGGTGGTTCGACATCTGCAAATCAGTCAGTGTGATACATCACATTGATAAAAGAAAAGACAAGAACCACATGATCCTCTCAATTGATGCAAAACAACAAAAACAAAAAAACATTGGACAAAATATAGCATCTTTCCTGCTTGTTTATTTTTGATATTTTTTGATCGTCTCCTTTTTTCATCTCACCATCCAAATTAGGCTAGTTTTTTAGGGAGAAAAGTCTCTTGCATTCTATAATCATTCAACAGATCTTTATGGAAACCTAACAGATGCCAAGCATAAATAAGACAAAAGTCTATCTGTCAGGATGTCTGGTATATTAGAGAGAAGGCAAGGAGCAAAACTTAAATGATTATGCAAAAGTAATCATACTTGTAATTATTTTTATAAAGAAAATAAAGATGATCTTGACATAGGGAATTTTGTAAAGAGTGAAAAAGTCTTTAAAAGAATCATGGGGGAAGCTCTCTGAGGTAAGGCCAGTTAATTTCTTTTCCAAGACTATAGGTTATGAGGAAGCAACCAATTGAAGAAGATGGGACTTGCTTTCAGAAAGAGAAAAGTAAAAGCACCGAGGTGAGAAAGTCGCAAAGAGCTCTGGGGGCAGATGAAAATAGCCAACACCTGCTGATGCACAGTAAAGGAGTAAGTGAGGTGCGCCAGATGGGGTGGGAGACTTAGAGGCAGTAGGAAGATCAATCAGGGAATTTTACCACAAAGTCCAGATGTTTCCAAAGGCAATGGGAAGCCAAGGAAGTGTATAAAGCAGTAAAGTATTATGATCCTTTAACAAGTCCATAATCCTTAAATCCTAAATCACAAAGCAGGTTTACATATTTTTAAAGACTTATTTATTTATTTGAAAGAGAGAGAGAGAGAATATGCAAAGGTGAAAGGAGGAGGGGCAGAAGCAGAAGGTGAGAGCTCTCAAGCAGTCTCTCCCCTGAGCCTGAAGCCTGATGAGGGTCTTAATCCAGGACACTGAGATTGTGATCTGAACCTAAATCAAGAGTCAGATGCTTAACAGACTGTGTCACTTAGGTGCCCCAAACAGATATACACTTTTAAAAGATTCTACTTATATATATGAGAGAGAGAATGAGAACAAGCACGAACCCTTATCCCCAGAGGGAAAAGGAGAGGGAGAATCACTGAGCAAGGACCCTGGGATCATGACCTGAGCAAAAGGCAGGTATTTAACTGACTGAGCCACCGAGGGGCCCCAACCAGGTTTATATTTTTCAAAACTCTCTATGCTGTAGTGGTGATGAATAGCTTATTTCTCTCACCTTTCAGAAAGAATCTCCCTTAATGGGAAACATGATGTCTTAGCATGACCATCACTTGCCAACAAAACTCCTTTGTTTCCCCAGTTTCCTCATGGCATTTTTCACCTCTGAATTCCTCAGGGTGTAGATCAAGGGATTTAACATGGGTGTGATGATGGAATCAGACACAGCCATTGCCTTGTCAATGGGGTAGGTGGCCACAGGCCGCACGTACAGGAAAATGCATGGCACAAAGAACAAGACAACCACGGTGAGGTGGGAGCCACAGGTGGAGAAGGCTTTGCGCCGCCCTTCAGAGCTGCAAGACTTCAGAGAGCAGAGGATGACCACGTAGGAGGCAATGAGAATAAGGAAGATGGTCATACACATCACCCCACTGTTGAGGATGACTAGGAGACCCAGGGTGTGGGTGTCCATGCAGGCCAGTTTCAACAAGGGAAACAAATCGCATATAAAATGATCAATGACATTGGGGCCACAGAAGGGTATTTGATACATGAAGAGAAGCTGTATTGCTGCATGGATAAATCCCCCACCCAGGCCCCTCCCAGCAGCAGGCAGCACATCCGAGGGCTCATGATGGTCGAGTAGTGCAGGGGCTTACAGATGGCCACGTAGCGGTCATAGGCCATCACGATGAGAAGGATGATCCCCACACCACCAAAGAAATGCTCTGCAAAGAGCTGCGCCATGCAACCTTCTAAGGAGATGACAGTGCTCTTGGAGAGGGAGTCCACAATCATCTTGGGGGCAATGACAGAAGAGTAGGTAACATCCAAAAGGGATAAGAAAGTAAGGAAAAAATACATAGGTGATCTCAGACTCTGACTTGTGATCACAGTTACCACAATTACTAGGTTTCCCAAAACCGTGGACACATACATGATTAGAAACACAGCAGAGAGCATTTTCCGCAGCTCTGGGTTCTCTGTAATGCCCAAAAGAATGAATTCAGTCACATTTTTTGGATTCTCCATATATTAGGTGCTGATACGGGCTCCATTGGAGATCTGGAAAACCTAAAAAAGCAACAAGTGATATTTAAGTAATGATTATTTGGCCTCATGTCTTTCCAGGACCTCACAGACTGTGTTATTCATCTTTATTCATCTCTTCACCATTAAAGAATTTGGATCTTAATAATATATTAAATAAAGAGCTTAAAAGGTAGACACTTCATTAATGCTAGCTTCTCCCAGGACATTTCTCCTCTTTCTTTTAATTGTTCTTCCAAGTGAAATATAGTTTTCCTTCCTTTATTAATATTACTAGCTAACTTTTTTGAGCACCTACCCTACTCTGAGTACTGGAATAATACTATGAGTGACATTTTTTTTTTTTTTTTTTTTTTTTTTTACAGATGATGGAGCAGAACTTCGAGTTTAGGAAACTAACTAAACTAATGTTTATAGCACCAATGTCCACCATATCCAAATTATGGAAAGACCCCAGATGAATGGATGAAGAAGATGTGGTATCTCCATACAATGGAATACTACTCAGCAATAAAAAATGAAATCTTTCCATTTTGTAATGATGTGGATTGAACTAGAGGATGTTATTCTAAGTGAAATAAGTCAATCAGAGAAAGACAATTATATGATCTCACTCATGTGGATTTTAAGTAACAAAACAGAAGATCACAGGGGAAGAGAGGAAAAAAATAAAACAAGATGAAATCAGAGAGGAAAACAAACCATAAGTGACTCTTAAGCATAGAAAACCTGAGAGTCACCGTAAGGGAGGGAGTGGGGGGATGAGGTAACTGAGTGATGAACATTAAGGAGGGCACATGATGTAATGAGCACTAGGTATTTTATAAGACTGATAAGTCACAGATCTCTACCTCTGAAACCAATAATACATTATATGTTAATTAATTGAATTTAGATATGATAAAGTTTAAAAAATATCAAGCATACCCCTCCCAAAAGAATATATAACTAGTGTGCTGTGGACTGGCCTTTTGATCACACAGCTCAAACTGTGAACTCCTCTGTTCTACCACTGCAGAAGTTAGCTGATGATGTGATGTTTCCAGAGAGTTACTATTGCAACCCAGAAGAAATGCTACTGTGAAAACATGCTTTGTGTTAGTACTTGGAACTTTTAAGCAGAGGGTGACTGGCCTATCTTAGGAATTTTCTGGAGCGCAGCTTCAATTGATAGTGGACTATACCACCTTGGGAAGGCTGAGAATTCATTGTTATGATTCAGCAGCCTCACTCCCATCCCACCCCATACATAAAATGCAGATCTTCCAGGGCAGACCATGCAAATGTCCTTTATTCCCACCATTTAACCTCAGCCTCTCCCTCATGACCCAAGAACTGAGATCTTGCTTGTAAGGACCATGGTGAATTACAAGGAACCCTGACTCCAGAGTCAGGAAATGAGAAGTGGGCTTTATTCAGGCTGTGTCACTAATGTGGTGTGCTACTGGGGCATATAGCTGGCACCTCTGGGTCCCAGGGTCCTCATTTGCAGTACAAGGATGGCTCATTAGAGAAGTAACAACTCAGTCCTCTTCAAACAAAGCATCCATTTCTCAATTGCATTGATTGTTTAGGCCTCTGGGTAAGGATTTTTAGAGAAGTGATTCATTTCATGTAAAAAAGCTGAAACTCATTTTTCTAAGTAATGTTTAATGCTCCATCTATCTTATGGCTTGGAGCTTGCGTGGCTCCCTATTGATATAATGCGGAATTGAATTTTTGACCTAACATTCAATCCTGTCACCAGCAAGCCCCTTACTGATTTAACTTTATTTATCTGTTTTTCTCACTTTATTCCACTGTCATCCCCTCTGCTTCCTGTCAGATTTCTAGCATTTCTTTCTGCAGCTGCCTTTCTCTTTGCAGGGGGATGTCACTGGATCCAGATGCAGCAAACCTACCACTAAGTCACAGCCATGTCACTTGCTGGCTTAATGATCTCAGCATCTGTAAAGCCTCAATTTCTGCAGTAGCACAATTTGTACAAGAGAAACACAGATGCATACCCACAGGATAAAAGAAGGGACAGAGAGAAAGCAGGCAGAGGGAAGGAGAAAGGGAGATAGATGATAGAGAAGGAAGGAAGGAAAGAAGGAAGGAAAGTGAGAAGTTAAATTGGTAAAGAGTTCATCAAGGAATTTCCTAGTAAATCTTTGTAGATACATTATCCATCCCTTGTTGCCTTTGGACACTTTTTAGAAATCTACACATTGTATTTACCAATTCTCATTTCTAAGTAGACATCATTTAGTTTTCTTTTTTATAAATTTGTTTCAGAGGTACTTTTCAATAATTCATCAGTTGTGTATAACATTCATTTAGTTTTGAAAAATGTCCTCAAAAGCACACAAAATTACATCAAGCAAAATAATCTAACTCAAGTTAGAACTCAGGTTTCCCACCTCATGAGTAGATAAGCAAACAGGTATCAAGCGTAAATTATTGACATACTTCAAAAGTAATAGGTATGTGATGACTTATTCTATGTAATTAGTTTAATTAATGTTATATTTCAAAAATAATTTCTAAGGCATAATTCTATGCAATAATTAAAATCTACATATGAAATACTTAAACCAAATAATAGAGTGATTAACCAAATCATAGAGGTGATTTGTAGAATGGAGTTTTTACATTTGGTCAAGAATGGAAAGTTGTACGAATACCTATCATTTGCTTTGACTTGATGAGATGAGCCCTGGGTGTTATATGTTAGCAAATTGAACTTAGAACAAAAAGGAAATTAAAAAAAGGAAAGTCATGTAAATACAGACTCTAAGTTCATTTCACCCAAGATCTTACCAGACTCAAGATTTGGTCATGTGAAGTAACTTCAGAGAGTCCAAGAACCAGGTGAAATTTTTCTAACTTGTTTTTTCTGACTGTGGGGTCAAGCACCACAAGGAACATAAACAAGGAAAAAGTCATCCAATTATTACATCTTGATCAAATTTGAAGAACTAGGATTTTTATTGCTCTCAGAGAGAGATTTAAAACAGTAAAGACTTAAGTATTCATGTTCCTGAGAAGGGAATAGCCCTTCTGGTTTACCAAGGGATTTACATTCCCTCCAATTAAGGATGATTGCTGTAAGATATCCAACTCCACTGTTTACCAAATTATTCAGGTGTCTCTTTAAATGCTAATTGATTGTATTCTTAGATCGAATAGAAAAGGCTCTCATTCATCTTCTTGGAAGTTACATTATGAAATTAATGTTCTCCTTTTGGCGATGGACTGGGCTATAGGAGCGCAAAGTGCCTGTTTGAGCACAGGTGATATGCCACAGACTATATCATGCTAGTTTCATCCCCTGAGTCTGGTCCTCCACTGATGGAGGTGCTAATCCCTGACCTAGTGAATTTGCACCCATCCACTATAATAATAGGGTGTCCCCTGGGAGACAAGAACCTCACATGGGCCAGACCAACATGCTGCTCCAGAGCAGAAGTCTATATCAGTAGGAACTATCTAATTATTTGTTTCTGCACGGTGATCTGTATCAGAGTTCCAGAGTGGCCACAGGTGTTATCATCCAACAGAGCCATATGCTTCTCAACAGGCATTTTTCTCTCCCTTTGGCATAATCACTTTTTAAATCTCAAGAAGTTAGTCAATGGCAATTGGCATCCTTGAGCAACTCCACTACATAAGTGGAAAGCAAGACTTGGTTCTTTAAAAGAAGTTCTATCCTGTCAAGATTCTCTACCATGAGAAGTCAACCTGACTTACATTACCTCCTTGGTCCAATTATTTGCCAATTTACTGTTACCAATTTTTAATTTTGCGGCCTCATTCATAACCATTTTAGCACCTCCCTCGCTGAGTTCTTGGTGCCTTTCAATCAGACTCCCATTGACTAGTTTTGATATTACTTAAATACTATGTTCTGGATAAAATGGTATTTTTTCAGTATTTTTCCTGACCCTTGTCCTTGAGTATATTTCAGCCTTCCAGGCAGGACCTGGCTATCAGATGACAAAAAGCAGCCAAGAGTCTTTTATTATTATTCAAATTTCCACTACTTCTAAATTTCAGCAAAAATGGCAATTTTTGTCATTTTTAGTAGTTAAGCATTGTGTGTAATATTCTCCAGGAATTAGCCTTTTTGGAAGCAAGTGTAGTTGTTCAAAAATTGAGTAAGCAAGGCAGTCCTTAGAACTGCAGTAGCCCAGCAGTGGGAATGTTGAGCTCTAGAGTTCACAGATCTTCAGCCGATTCAAAGAGGGAGGAAGATTGAAGGATGCACAAGTTTTTGGGAAAAGAAAGCTATATTGAAAATTTAACATAAACTATCATATTCAGAGAATCTTTACACGTTTCTCTGGTGTGTATTTTGCATTTTCATGGAGGAACATTATTGCTAAAAGTTACAGGTGATGAAGTGTGATGACAACTTTGCCATAATTTTCCTACTAGTAAGTCAGAGTACTATTTTTTTCAAATTTTGGGAGGGAGAGAGAGAGAAAGAGAGAGAATGAAAGAGGAAGAGAGAGAATGTGGGATGTGGAGAAGCAGAGGGAGAAGAAAAGAGAAAGAATCTCAAGGAAGCTCCATGCTCATCTCCTAGGATATGACGCTGGATCCAATGACCCTGAGATAATGACCTGAGCTGAAATACCCAGATGCTTACCTGACTGAGCCACGCAGGTGGCCTACAAGTCAAATTGCTTTCTAATGACTGAGGTGTAATTGAAGTTTAATTAACAAAAATTATCTATAAGAACTTACACACCAAATAGAACTATATTTTAGTACGCAAAACATTGAACTAGCAGAATTCTGTATCTGATTGGATGTAAGGTATGAAGAGAAAAGCGAAGAGTGATTTAAAGAGCTTGACAGGAGAATTTGCTGGAATGGACTTGCCATCACTTGAGAAGACAAAGACTCTGAGAGAGGAGCATGATGATGGTGGGAGGGTGGGGAACAGTGGGTGGCTGAGGAATCAGGAGTTCATTTTTTTTTCCTTTTTTTTACCTCTTGAATTTGAGATTTTATTAGACAACAAAGTAGAGATTTGGACAGGCGATTAGATATACAGGTGTGGAATTAGGAAGCGTGATCTGGGATGCAGATGTAAGTGTGAATAGTCAGCAGCTAGGTAACATTTAGAGCCATGGGATTGGGTACATTTATTGAAGCAGTGTGTATTGACAGAGGAAAAGAGGACCTAGGACCTACAACCTTAGAAGTCAGAGAAAAAGCAGAATCAACAGGAGTATGAAAGGTGACCTGCAAAGTAGAAAGACAATCAAGAAACCACGGTAAATAGGAAACTGAGTGGACAAAGTGCAAATCCTTTAGGATTAGGTGAAATTTGGAGCCCGAATTTAAACCTACTACTTGACTTGGGCGCCACCTTGTGGAACTCTTGCGTAAGAGTCAAATTAACCAAAGGGTTGTAGAAGCCACAGAAATTACCGTCAAACCAGGTTGCCCTCATCTGAACAGGGTGGTATGTAGCTTTTTCCTTTATCTGTTTAGGAAATTGTCCTGGAAAGCAGTTCTTTATCTGGGACTTATCATAACATTGGCTTAGCTTATCTGTCCACGGGTGGGACAAGTTCTCCCCCTTAAAAAAATGTCAATTTTTTTGAGTAATTAGCCTTTCCTTTTTCCTCAAGGTTTAGAATCTTGTCTATTTTTCCCTGAAAGAAATGAACACTGATGTGCTTTAGTTAAGAGTTAACTAGTTAAGATCATTTAGTCCTGTAAATGGTCTATTTGGCCTCTTCTTCAGACAGATTTTAAAACACCTCAAAGCTGGCAGCAAGCCCGATGTAAACTCTGGTATTCCTACCCAGCTGCAATCTGGAGAGTGTCATCAATTGCCGATTTTATCCCAGATATGTGTAGCTACTTTTATAATCAGCAAGAGCCTTCCACTTCATCATATCTATTATTATAAATGTTGTTCAAATCAGTTTTCATAGGATAGATTATTAAAGTCACTTATACAGTTTCATTTCCCACTAAAGCATACAATTCCAGGACTAAAGGGCTGGCTCATTATGCTTCTGCTCTTTGGATGACTTTTTCCAATCTCAGGGCAGGAGGTCATCTAAGTTCATAGATACCTGACAAAGGAGAATTATTACAATATAGAACCATCTTTAAAATCTCCTGGTTCTTTTTTGAAGTTGAGAACATTTTTGATACATTTCTGACATTTCTCACAGCCCCAGAAGAGTTTAATAATTGTACCACATTCAGCTTTTTAGCATGATTTGGGGCCGTTTTATGGGAAGCCTCTTAACGTTCAGAGGATTTAGAAAGCAAGTTGTGGCTATATCAAGAGGACATTTAAATTTAGGTTCTTAACATGTGGTACCTGGATGAGAATGTATAAACTTCTCCCAAAAAAATGGAAATTTTCTTATTTGTGACAAAACTCACATTCTAGAGTGAAAAAATTAGTTGTGTGGGTTTTGCTGATACAGATATCTTATTATTTGTATTTGCATGTACATTTACCACTTCTGTTGGTCTTCACATTTTTCAGATCTGAATTCCCAGTTGGTCGGATTTAACTGCCCACTAGAATTTCCTTAATTCTCCTGTAGCAATGGCTAAGTGCTGATGAATTTCTTGAATTTTGTGCATCTTGAAAGTCTTTACTTCAGCTTTGTTGTTAAAGATGTTTTTAGTGAGGATTGGATTCTAGGTGGACAATTTTTGTTTGAGTATTTTAATGATGTTGCTCTATTCTCTTCTGCTCCACTGATTTACCATGTTTCTGGTGAGAAGTTTGCTGTGATTTTTATCTTTATTCTGCTGTACAGAGAGTGTCTTTTCTTGTGGCTACTTTTAGCATTTTCACTTTATCAGTGTTTTTGACCAATTTCTAATGATGTATATCGTAGTGTGGTGTACTTCATGATTTTGTGCCTTGTATGATATGGATCTGTGAATTTGTAGTTTTCATTAAATTCAGAAATAATATGGCCATCATTTCTGTTTTCTGTTCTTTCTCCCATCCTGCTGTTTGAAGATTCCGATTATCCATACATTAGGCTATTTGAAGTTCTTTCTTAGCTCATGGATGCTCTATGTATTTGTTTTTCAGTCCCTTTTTCCTTTGTTTTCACTTTGATAGTTTCTATTTGATAGTTTCTATGGTTATGTCTTCAAGTTTACTAACCTTTTTTGCTGCAGTGTCCGATCTGTTAATCTGTTATTCTCATATCAGTTATTTTTTTTTTAAAGATTTTATTTATTTATTCATGATAGTCACACAGAGAGAGACAGAGAGGCAGAGACACAGGCAGAGGGAGAAGCAGGCTCCATGCACCGGGAGCCCGACGTGGGATTCGATCCCGAGTCTCCAGGATCGCGCCCTGGGCCAAAGGCAGGCACCAAACCGCTGCGCCACCCAGGGATCCCGGACCTGTACTTTATATTTGTGGAATCTTTTCTAATCTTAGGAGCGTTTGTGGAAAGATATGAATGATTGAGAAAATCCAGTCTTATGTTCTCAGAAGAGCTCAGCTTCTCATGATCCAATGTGTTTGAGAATTTATTTATTATACCTTTTATGCTCCAAATTTGTCAAAACACAGTAAGAATAAAAATCTTAGCAATTGTTAGTTCTCCAGTTTTCTTTTAGTAGCTGGGAACAATGGGTCAGTTTCTGTTGTAGCATGCCCTGCTGGGAAGCCATCCTGAGAGATTATTTTGGAGATCTTTGTGGGTACCAGAAGTGGTATTTAGAGCATTTACCATTCCCAGATGGTTTCATGAAACGCAGATTTTCCTTCCTTTTAAAGACTGTGTTTCTAACTTGACTCAATATTCTTTATCTTAACATTTCTTTCTTTTCCTCCTTTCTGCCCTATTCAGGAAACTTTCTTCAATATCTCATTGGAGGAATTCATCAAGACCCTTTGCAATGGTCCTCATTCTCTACCAATATCCAAGCCAAAGAAAAAAGTAAAAATATTTTTAAAAGATAAATTTCATTCTTTAAGAGACTTAAACATTTCATAATTGAGTATCATAATTTAAATATTACCAGACTGTGCTAGCCATATTAGATAATTTTGCTAATAAATTTGAGGCAAGAATAAAAAATAGAATTCCTTTATCAATGAGGATTTAGGTTAAAAAAATGGAAAAAGAACTTGTGTAATTTAATTTGCTTTGTGATTCTATTTGTGCCTGTTCCTGAAATGATTTGTTATCAGTTGCAGCTGTGGCTCTCATGAGTGTGCTCACATTTTGGGAAAGACATTAGTACTCTAATTATTAATATTAAAAGAATGATTATCCAAATCACATCCAAAATATTTCACATCTGAAAGAAAACTGAAGTGAAAAAAAAACAACAGATGAGGTATTTTCTCCAAGTTCCACTTAAGATGTTCATTAACATTTGAGAGTAAATATTTGCATACCAGCAGTGAATATGAATGCCATGACTAATCTGTAGTGGTACCATTATGTAGATTGAAGACAGCAGTAACCTATGCAGTCATAGCCCTAAAGGGCAGAGACAATCAGAAATGGCACTGATGCAAGCCTTTGTCTCTTCAGCCCTTTAAATGCTGAAATCTAAACGAATAAATTATTGTGGCTGAATATCAAGGCTGAAGCTGAGCTTCAGAGCATCCCTATTTAAAAGTCTTCTGCAATTTTGAGAAACAATGGTCTACACATTATCAAGGTACACTTAGGTGCCATGTGTGTAAACAGTGGACACTTCAATGGATCATACAAGTCTTGAATGTGCAAATGGCATTGTGCCCACGTTCTGAGTGACAGGAAGCAGGAGAAGAGTGATTTTAGGAAGATGTTCCATGTAAATGAAGGGAGTTGGCATGAGCTCACGAATAGGGAGAACAGGAGGCCTCAGTTGCCATTCATGACTGGGCAGAGCATTGGAGACAGAAGCACCATTCAAGGTGGCTGATGTAATGTCTTCAGAGAATCTTTTATTATGTTGGGGAAATTGGGGCCTGCTAGTTGGAGTCTTTTCAGCAGTTCAATAGTAGGATTTGGCTCCAAAGCTTCTTGCCAAGAAACCATTGGCTTCTAGAAGAAGTTGTCACTGGGGAGTTGATCAACAAAAGTGCCTGTTAGTGTGGAAGTGGTTTTGGCACAAATCATTCTGATAATTAAAGCATTGCATCAGCCTTGGAGACCAAGAGACCATGTTGGAAGGAGATATTGACCACAGTTTGCTGTATACCTCAGGGAATCCATTTTTCCTTTCCTGTGTCATGAGCCAAAGGCAGGGGCTGGAGTTCCAAGGGATCCGTAAGTAAGGCTAACCTAAAGAATACATACTGTCATAGCCTCAGGATAGATCATGACCCCAATAAATTACACCTCATGGAAAATAAAAGAACTGGTGTATGTGTATAAAAGTCTATATGGCAGCTAGTAAATCATTTTATTAAAGACTATTTTTTAGAGCACATTTATGTTCATAGCAAAATGTAAAAAGGAAGGCACAGAAATTTCTCATGTATTGCCTGCCCCATAAGAACAGCCTCCTCATTATCAGCATCCCCTTACCAGAGTCATATGTTTCTTGTAATTGAATTGACATTGACACATCATAATCACCCATGGTCCGTAGTTTACCTTAGGGTTCACTCTTGTGCATTCTGTAGGTTTGGGCAAATGAATAATAATGACATGTATCCATCATCATAGTATGTGTGGATAGTTCTACTGCCCTAAAGATCCTCTGGGCTTCAGCTATTCATTTCCCTCCACTACATCTTCAAATTGGGTTTTTAAATTATGAAATAGGCTGAAAGTAAATCTACTTTAATTAAGCTATAGTTTTGAATTTTTCACTTTTAAGAAGTTCTTTTCAGGCTAAATAAAGTACCTGCAGGTGGTCTGTTAGAAGGTACCAGGTCCACTTAGGTTCTGGACGTTCATTTATTTACAGAACTCTGTACCCTATCAATGAGACAGTAAAGATGGTATTTCATTATCATTTTTCAAACAGAAGATCTTATTCTACTTGACTAGGCTTTTGAGCCTAGGCTATAATTCTAGGTAACAAAGAACTTTATGATAACATGCAATTCTCTGATTCATTACCATGCTTCTCCTAACCTCTGTGAGTCATCTTAAAATAATATAGGCTGTAGGAATGGCTGAAAATATTTTCATATATATGCTTCTTGTTAATGGAAACACATTCATATACCTCAAATATAACTTTCCAGATCACCTATTTTAATAATATTTAGTAAGGGGAAATTTTCTGCTTCAAAGAAACTCTCTCCCATTCACAAGACATCAGTCTATTTTAGTGCTCCAAAATTTTATTCTAAATATGACACACATAAAGTAGCTAAGTATTGGCATTTTAAAAATTTGGGTGAGTTGACACACAATGTTAATTTCAGGTGTACAACTTAGTGATTTGACAATTTTATACATTATGCTGTGTTCACCACAAATATAGCTACCATCTACCCCATTACATTGTGAACAATTCACATTTTTAAATTGACAGTAAAACCTATAGACCCAATTGTTTTGTGGATTACAAGTTTATCCATGTTTTTAATTAAAACAACAGCAAAATAGAACATTTTAAAACTTAATTCTTTGCTCATCAAGTGGCGGTATTAGATCTGTTTATAAAGAGTCTAGAATATTTTTTGGCACATAGGTCAACTGCATTTCCTGGACAGCTTGTGGAAATGTATGGTATTGTCTTGTAAAGCTGAATATTTCCACATCCTGCAAACTACCAGTTATACTCATAGGAGACATGTTTATAAATGTTCACAGTTATTGTTCATAGTACTTAAATATTCATTGACAGGATAATGGGTAAACACATTTTGAAATAATAATACAATAGAGAATGTTAGGTTAGCAAAAATGAATTTACAACTATATTCAAAAGCCAATATAAAACTTTGTAACATATATAATGTTGAATGAAAAAATAGCAGCAATTCCCAGAAGTCTGCATATAGTCTGCTAAATTCTTTAAAATTCAAAACTAGGCAAACCGAACAAGTGTTTATATGATAAAGATATTTTATTTTTAGGAAGCAAGGTAATTATACATTCAAAATTCAGAATGTTTATTTCCTTTGGGTGAAGCAGCAAACAAGATAAGGAAGGGGCTAAAATGGATTTAATTATTGGTAGTATTTTATTTTTGGGATAGGGTTAAGTTTACAAGTATTATATTATTTAAATAAATGTAAAAGAATAATAGAAAATGAATAAAGTAAAAGATGGTAAAACAGTTGGAAATGACTGGATTCTACAGTTAAAATTTTATGATAAGAATGAGTTTCTTCTGCTTGCCTGGTGGCTCTTCTTCCTTTTGTGTTAGCTCCATTTTAGATCAGGGTGTTTCCACTTATAGAAAGAGTTCCAGGTCTTTACTCCAGAAACTCCTTTAGGAAAAAAAATAATGCTTTTCTTCAAGAGTCCAAACAAAAATTTTAAGTTTGTATCTCATTTGCTAATAGATCCCTGACCTAATCATTGCAACTGGGGGAAATGCTTTCTGATCAGCATAGGTGTCATATTCTCACCTTTGGGGCATAACACTACTCATAACTTTCAGACAAAATCAATCAGGGCTCATTAAGACAGATTTTATAGTTCATCTTTAGCATCTTTGTGAGGCAGGAAAGGTGTATCTGCTGAAGTGTTAGATATGTTTCTTCCAAACAGCAAATGTCCATCAAAGGTCCTCCTTATTGATGCTACATTCTACACCACTTTATGAAAAATATCACACTCTATTATGAGGATAACCTGACATTTTCAAGGCCCTTTTTGATCAGTGGGATCCAATGTCTCAGTGCTATTGATCCTAAATGCTACTGAGGCACATCAATGAAGGGACTCCTAGTTGTTTCCCAAGACCTGACCTCACTTCTATCTGCTATCTTTCGAAATTAGTAGATTTAGAGTAGTTCAGAAAGAATGTCTTCAACTTATTTCATCTACCATCATGTGGGTAATTTTTCAGAAGTAATTATAAATTATCACTCAAATTCTTTTTTTCATTTTGGTTTACTTATTTAATTCATTCATTCACTTAGTAACCAACAGGTAATTTAATGCACAATATGAACTGCTGTTTGTAAATGCTTGCTAGTAGATATGGTAAAAAATAAGATAGTGGTAATCCACACCCTGAATGAGTATTTAAACTTATGGAACTTACAAAGAATTGAGGAATAAAATCAGAATTCTTGGTTTCTGGTTCTCATGCAACATTTTCCTATTTTTAATTTTCTAAGACTGAGCGTTTCAATCAGAATTTGTATACATCTGAATTTTAGGCATTAGTGCTTAGGTGCTTTCATGCTGAAAGTCTCTTCCTTTGGATTCCAAGTCATCGTCCTCTTGTGATTTTACTCATGATCTTTGAACATGCTTCTTAAGAGTTTTCAGGCATTCTTTTATATGTTGATGTAACCTTATATTTTATTGTTGCCTCACTTCTCCATACTACCTACCTATTTTTTTTTTTTTTTTGGTTGTGCAGGGTGACCTTACCCAATTTCTTGATTTAACTTATCATTTACAAGCAGTAATATCAAAATCTAGTTTTACATTCCTATCTTGAAATTTATACTTAAGAAAAATCCAAGTGCTTACTGAAAATTTTCACTCATATATTATATGGCTACCTACCTATGTTCAAACTAATCTTATTGCTTTGTTATTAATCCTAAACTCCTCAACCTAGATACCAATACTAGCCATTAGCCATTAGAAATTTCCTTCATCATCATTTTCTAGTACTTCCTGGTTTTCAACTTAGGCTACTGTCAGGAAAATATATATACTGAGGAAAAATGATGAAAAAAAGAGAATTATTGATACAGATCTCCATGCTGAACTTAATAGATGTGCATCCTGACAAACTGCTTAACTTCTGTGAATTTTAAGTATTTTTCATGTGAAATTTCATTGTTAACACCTACTTCATAAAATAATTATGTAAGTGAAAAGATATGACTTATATAAAATGATAAAAGGTAGTATATAAAAGACATTTAATAAATATTTGGTGAAATAAAATTATTTCAATAAAATGAATTCCTTAACAAGTATCTTTGTACTAATATTAGTTAGTAAAACAAATGGAAATGTATTTGAAAAAATATGAGATATTTTTCAGTATACATACTAATACTCAAATCACTTGCTCCAGATCTCTGGTTCTTTGGTGGGGGTTAGCTATAGCACACAAAACAGAACCTCTCGTTTTAGGACACCATACTGTCTTCCCTAGATTGTACTTTTGAATAAATTATTAGATATAGAGAAGCTTGTTTCCTAAAGAGCAGAAGGGCAACTTAGGACATTGAGTGGGATCAGAGTAATTTCTTGGAGGCTCAGATTCTCTTTTGCCAAGGATAGATTTTTCTTCTTCCTGTTCTCTAGCACTATTCATTTGTATTTTCCTTTTTTTTTTTTTTTCTCTGTATCTTTGGTCAGCCTGAGGCACCTAATATCACCAAACTCTTATGTGTATTTGGTTCCTGAGTCTGAGGAGGGCTAACTTATTCTACTATGGGCTAAATGAGTGAATCAAAAGTTAAATGTATTATAACATCTGAGATGTTTCTGATTAACAAAGAAGGGAAAACTTTAGGGAATCATATTCTCTAGGGTGGTAATATTTTATTTCATTATGTCTTAAAATATTCTCTCTGGGATGCAGAATGGACATTTTTTTCTGGTGATCTATGGGAAGGCTGCTTTCAAAAAGGGTTGGAACTATTTGGCACTAACTTACATGTAGTGTTCTGACAGGTAAGTGACAGATTGCTCACATCTTTGTACTTGAGGCATCATTATTAAATAATCCAACAGATTTAAAAATATATTTCCATATATCTTGTGACTATTCCTTCCACTTCCTCTGAGAAGGGAACAGAAAAAAAGAGAATATTTTTTTTAATTTACTGTTAATATAGTAAAGAAATAAAATGAAATATAAGTTTGGGAATAAAGTAATCTTTGAACTCAGCAAGTATTTTATGAGTACCAGGCATGTGAAAGCCTTTGTGTGGCTTCCCATTGTTGTGTGGGGATAGGAGGATGAGTTTCATGTCCTAAGGTTTGTTATAGTTTCTTGAGGTGGTTGATTGTAGAAAAGTTCACAAATGCTTTTCCCATAAGGTAGCTGAGGAGGATAAGTCTTCAGTCTGGACATCAAAAGTTAGAAGAGCTTATGGCTGGTGAGAAATTAGAGAAAAGGTCAATTGAGGCAGTGACCTTGACAGCTTTTGGAGAATACCAGCTATCCCATCTCTAAGTGACAGTTTTAGATAGAAAGTTGTGAAGTGTCTGGGTGGCTCAGTCTGTTGAGCAGCTGACCTTTGATTTCAGCTCAGGTTGTGATGTCAGGGTCCTGGAATCAAGCCCTACTTTGGGCTCCATGCTCAGTGGGGAGTTTTCTTGAGATTCTCTTTCTTTCTCTCCCTCTGCCTCTCCCCTCCCCTGCTTTCTCTCTCTTTCTTTCTAAAATAAACAAATAAATCAATCTAAAAAGTAAATAGAAAGTTGTGCAACTAACTCCAATATGGAATTAGTGTTCTTCACATGTTTCCAAAATAATATCATAAGAATTTAATTTGCAGTTGACACACATCTGAGATTTAGTCCGAGACCTGAATAACTACTTCTCATGAAAAGTTCAGAGGAAACATGGCGATGTGGAGACAATGCAGTATTATGAAAATGAAAGGTAATGCACCATATATGTTGGAGGGTTTCTTTTTTAATCCTTCTTCAATTTGGGCTTTTAAGGGTAAAGAATCTGGGGACAGTCTATTAACCTTTCCACAGAGAATGGTGGATTTTGCATAGAAATGAGTGTAGGGATTCTCTCAAAGTTAGAAATGTAGTGTAACCGAATCAAGGAAGGTTGGCTAGTTGAAGAAAGCCCTCAGGGAAAGCAGTGGTTCTCACCATGGCTGTTGCAGTAAAACAGATTTTTAGGTCAGAATGATCCGCTTGATACTTTTTATTCCACCTTCATCTATCCTCCACTTTTTTTTCTGTGTTTTTCTTTCAGCTCCTCTTTTTATCTCCAAACGCAACATGCAATTTGTTCATTACTCTGCTGACAAATTGAACCATTCAAAAGTTGGCTAAACTTGTTTGAAAAGTCTAGGTAGGTACAGTACTTATTAGAAGACTAGCTATTTTACTAGTGCTATTTGTCTCCAGGTCATTGCATCTCACCTTTGTATCAGATTCCTTGGAGAACCAGATGAAAGATGTTGGTGTGTCTTTGGAAAAAATGGACATATGGTCATCCACAAAGACATGGGCAAAAACATGCCTCAGTTGCAGGAAGATATGAAAAATATCAAGGCTTTCCTTGCATTCTTTGTGAATTAAGGATTCATGTAAAAAATGTTAATGTTTAAGATGATCATTTTTTATGGATGTCAGAGTCTCACAATCTGACATGGCTGTGTGGTGCTCTTCAGAATACAACATCTATTCCATGTTTACTACATTGTTGAAAATTGATCTCAGCTTACTTCCCGGATTTATAAATTGGGAGCACGTTTGTCTGGCTGCTATAGACAACAGTTAGAAGGCCACTGTAGACTAATGATGTGGATGTGTTTTATAATCAGAATATTAATAAAACAATCAGATAAATATTATATGTTAAGAGATAATTGAGAAAATGTAATTTAAAAATGCTAAGTATCTACATGGTACAAGGCATTGGGGTTGGATCTGTGGAGAATAAAATCTTGAGAATAAATAGTTTTCAAAGATTCTTATTCCAAAAAAGAAGTTAAACAAAGCACTCATGTAATTGACTTTAAGCATAGAATGTAATATTATAAGAAAAACTATAAAGGATGTCATTGGAGAACAAGGGGTGGGGGTGGGGCGGATTTCTTTTATCACAAAATAATTACTGAAGATCTCCAGAGGAAGGTTCTTAGAATTTGGGTCCTGAAGTTTTGAGACAATTGAAGTAGGTAGAAATGAAATGATATTCCTGGTAGGAAGGAGATTAAGTATTAAGCTGATGGTTAAGTATTTGATGAGGAATCAGTTATTAATAAGTTAATGAAACCATATATATTTATGCTTCTTAATTTATTTAAAAATATATGTCCACATGTGTAAATAATTTTGTTTTATAAATGGACAGTCTAAAGGGATTGATAACATACAAACCGAAACCACACACTTAAAAGAGTGGTTACAGTCATAGGCTATATTTTTCAAGTACGAATATTTTACAGTGGATCACTCTTTTGAATGAATAAGGAAAGAATGAGCTTATTGTACTGATTATGACACCAAGACTCATTTTTTTTTTGTGGTTTAAAATCTTTGCCAAAGATTACACATTTGAATGAGATTTAAAAAACAACAACAAACTGGAATTCTAAAGTAAATAACATCATTAGACACTTTCCCAAGAGTGGTTTTTGTTTTGGAGGAAGATAAGGTACATTTCAAGTATGCTGGGGAGAAGAAACTTTACCGAGGGAGAGTAAAGTATATATAAGGGAAATTTTCTGTCTGTTTAGTCTATCTGTGCTACAGACACAACTTTCAAGACAGATATTGAAGGTATGATGAGTTTGGGAAGGAACACAATGGAATAAGTTAGTCTTCCAAATTGTATTTCAATATATCACATTTGAGTTTATACTTTTATTTGCATGCAGTGTCCCTCTCAACACAGATCTTTGAGAAGAAAGGTCTGGAGAAAATATTTTGTTTTTGGAAGTGAACTCAGTGGTAATCGTTTATTTTTCAGATTTGAAAAAGGAAATCTTCATTTGAAAGGAGTGAAATTTCAATGCTGAATGATTATTGACTTTGCCAGGATAGAAAACAAATGGAATGAAGTTCTTTTTTTTTTTTTTTTTTAAGATTTATTTATTTACTCATGAGAGATACACAGAGAGAGGCAGAGACATAGGCAGGGGGAGAAACTGGCTCCCTGCAGGAAGCCCAGTGTAGGACTGGATCCCGGAACCCCAGGATCATAATCTGAGCCAAAGGCAGATGCTCAACCGCTGAGCCACACAGGTGCCCTGGAATGAAGTCAGTTCTGACTATTTACTATTCCTCTTGTCTAAAACTGTACCTGCTCACCTCTTCTGAATCTGCTGTTACAAGCATGTGGGATTTTTTTGGTACCTGGAAAATAAAAACCCTATTGGGGATTACAATCATGATTTGTCCTACATGAACTGCCTGGTGGTATCTCCCCAAATGAGCTCAGAATCAAAGTGCTTAAACTAAAATTTGTATTACTGAAAACATGAGCTATTGAGTAATAATACTTCCTTTTCATTTGTATGTAACGTCAGGGATTTTGGGTCTCCTAAGGAGTGCTTTTCAGAAATGGGAAGGAGAAAATTAGAAATGCAATATTTGAGATATTATCAACTATCAAAGAACATTCATTCACTTATCTACATTAGTTTATGTCAAATACTAAATATCATAAATATGTTTGAAGGAAATAGAATATTATTTAGAAGTTATAAGGGGCACTGGGTAGCTCAGTGGTTGAGTGTTTGCCTTCGTCTCAGGTCATGATCCCGGAGTCCTGGGATCCAGTCCCACACTGGACTCCCTGCAGGGAGCCTGCTTCTCCCTCTGCCTATGTCTCTGTCTCTCTGTCTCTATGCATCTTGTGAATAAGTAAATAAAATCTTAAAAAAGAATAAGTTATCAGTATTTCCTGTTCCTCTTTTCAAGCCGTAATATCTGGGAGCAGGTGTTCAGTGAAGAAAGTCATATTATACATTTATAAAAATAAACATTCTCTTTAATATGTATAACAAATATATGGTGATAAATATATGCATAAAGAAGTCAGTATTTATGGGGCAAAATGAGGTGTGATTTTACGTTTATATCATGAACCTCCAAGGGCAGTTAAATATAACCAAAATGCCAAGTAATACCCCATCAAAACACGGGCCCAAAGGTTTATTAAATATGAAGAAATAATGAAGTTGATAATAAAATGGAGCCATATCTTTTAGCTTTATATTCATTAAATTGTCAAAATTAATCAGAATCATTTAAATGCTACAAGATTGCATCTGAAGAGGGCCTTAGGAGAATATAATCTTCATAAACTTGTTGAGACTCATAATGACCCTATGAAATGGTCATTATAAATAGAGGAACAGGAATGTCTGGGTGGCTCAGCAGTTGAACATCTGCCTTTGGCTCAGCGTGTGATCCCCCTGTTCTGGGATCGAGTCCCACATCGGGCTCCCTGCGAGGAGCCTGCTTCTCCCTCTGCCAATGTCTCTGCCTTTTCTCTGAGTCTCTCATGAATAAATAAATAAAATCTTTAAAAAAATAAAATAAATAAACAGAGGGACAAATGAATGGTTGAAGTGACTTGTAGGAAAGTATCCCTAATACATCCATGATGAGAAATATTTATTTTTCTTAAAATATTCCATAAAACCACATATCACACCATGAATTAATTCCTTTATTTTTTACAGATCAGTAACTTCACACTCAGCCTTCTCCTCATTCGTGAAATCATGCACCTGAATAATAATGTGACTGAGTTCATTCTGCTTGGATTGACCCAGGATCCTGTTAGAAAAAAAATAGTGTTTGTCACTTTTTTGTTTTTCTATTTGGGGACATTGCTGGGTAACTTTCTGATTATTACTACTATCAAGACCAGCCAGACACTAGGGAGTCCAATGTACTTCTTCCTTTTCCACTTATCCTTGTCTGACACCTGCTTCTGTACTTCCATAGCCCCTAGAATGATTGTTGATGCACTTTTGAAAAGGGCCACAATCTCTTTCAGGGAGTGCATGATACAAGTCTTTTCATTCCACTTCTTTGGCTGCCTGGAGATCTTCATCCTTATCCTCATGGCTGCTGACCGCTATGTGGCCATCTGTAAGCCCCTGCACTACACAACCATCATGAGTCGACAGGTCTGTGCTGTGCTGGTGGCTATTGCCTGGGTGGGGTCCTGTGTGCATTCTTTAGCTCAGATTTTTCTGGCCCTGAGTTTACCTTTCTGTGGTCCCAATGTGATCGATCACTATCTTTGTGACTTGCAGCCCTTGTTGAAACTTGCCTGTGCAGATACCTATGTGATCAATCTACTGTTGGTATCCAATAGTGGGGCCATTTGTACACTGAGTTTTGTCATGCTGATGTGCTCCTATGTTGTCATCTTGTATTCTCTGAGAAATCACAGTGCTGAAGGGAGGAGGAAAGCCCTCTCCACCTGCATCTCCCACATCATTGTAGTCGTCTTGTTCTTTGGTCCTTGCATATTTATATACACACGCCCTGCAACCACCTTTCCCATGGATAAGATGATAGCTGTATTTTATACACTTGGAACACCTTTGATCAATCCTCTGATTTACACACTTAGGAATGCAGAAGTGAAAAATGCCATGAAGAAGTTATGGAGGAAGAAGTTGATTTCAGATGACAAAAGATGAATAGGAGTTTCAAATTTTTCTTCACAGTTTGGATTTGCCTAGAAGTCCACAGAGAATGTTATCTTTTTATTGTGGTGTTAGCATAATCTGGGGGCTTGAGAATTCATTTCTTCAAGAATGAACATATAAACCGGTTAGTGTTGAGTCAGTTTCATGCAGCCTAGGGAGCAGAGGAAGAGACAGCATCAGGTACAAACAGCCATGTCATGACAAGTGCTTTAGATGTTCACTACTGTGTCTCCTCTTGCCTGCCTAGTATCACTGTAGTCTTAATTTAGTGTTTTCCCTGCCCTTTTTCATGTTGACTTCTGGCATTCTCTTTATAGTTACACTTTTGTATGCTTGTATCCACAGCCTGGCTGGCTTTTCCTCTTTCAAATGGCTTCCTTTGTATTAGACACTTCAGTCATATCATATTTGATCATGGACTGTCAACTTGGATGTTTTTTTTTTGTGATTGAGCAGAAAGCACCAGATTCAAATAATTGTAAAACCTTCATATTTTAAGGGACAATCTATAATCTAAGCAATCTCCCTTCTGTTTTTGGAGTTATACATCAAATTCTTCTCATTTATTTATATCCTTCTAGAACATATTGTGAATATCACCCTTTTGAAGGAATCTTTTTACCTTAGGAAGGTTCTGAGAGTTGGGGTAGTACTCATATTATTCTTTTTGTAAAAACTACTTTTTGCTTCTACATTGATCACTCCTAACTTGGAGGAAGCTTTAAGTTTTTCTTAGGTCATACAAGTTATAAAAAAAAATTATACTATTGGGTTATTATGATTGAAGCATAGATGGCCCAAATTAAGTAGATATATTCATGAGGGCTAGAGGTAAAGCATACCAGCAACCAATTGCTGAAATGGGGAATTTGAATATAATAACTGATTAAGAATGTTAGAACTCAGAGGACTCTTTTTAGGCTTTGAAACGGAAATAGTTAAATTGTAGATATGAATTGTCTTAGTGAGTTTTAATATAATCTAGAAAAGAGGGTAACATGAGAAATTTATTGGATTAAAACTGCATTTATGCAGTGAAGAGGGATATCACCCTTTGTTATCATCCATCAACATCATGGTATTGAAATACGTGATCACTAAGAATCTTTCTGATTTCAGTTTGTTTTCTTATTTGTATTTTTATCCATATAGAAAATTTAACATGAGTATTTTTATTTTGTACTTATTTTTATTTACAAATTACTAAATTATGTTAAAATTATGAAATCTGTATTAACTTTTTCGTACCAGGAACCTCAGAACTTCTTAGCTTGAGGAGCACCTGACTGGCTCATTTGGTAGAGCATGTGACTCTTGATCTCAGAGCTGAGTTCAAGCCCCATGTTTGGTGTGGAGTCTACATAAAATAAAAATTTAAAAAGAAAAAAAGAACTTAGCTTGAAAAAAAAAAGATCATCTATTCTCTGTACTGCTTGGGAAAGAAATACTGTCAATTCCACAATGAACACTAGTGACATATATAGATCACTTTTTTTTTCAGATTCAGAATTTATTCATCTCAAGCAGTTTATCAATGATAATAGCTGCTGATTTTCCTCTTGCAATGGTCGCACTTCAGTAAATCTCAGTTGGCAGCGTTTTATTTGAAGTCCTCTTCAATTTCAAGACAAGGCATATATGAAAAGGGGAGTATGTTGGATCTAATTTAGGTACCTCCCCAGAAACACTATCCAACATGTCTTCTGGACATGCTTCCAATATGGAATTCCCAAGGCTGCTGTCACCGTGTCTTTTGCCAACAGAAATTATGATCTAATTCCAGTTCAGAATTTTTTAATAAAGATAGTGGAACTGCAAAGGTGATAGAATATGCAACTTCACCAGGATTTTCTTTCTGAAGTCAGAATTTTGATACAGATTAGGACTCTGATATGTAAAGGAGACACATTTGTGTGGGGAAGAGGGAGAACTCTGAACTCACAGATGATCTTACATCTTCTTGGTTGTCGTAAGTAGGTCCCTCTCCCTTGAAAGAGGACAATAACAGTCTTCCCTTGCTTAGACACCTTGTGATTACCTCCTTTGAACAAGTCAGACAATGATATTTGGTTTTCTCATGAGCTTCCTCCTATACCCTTCTTTGCTTCCAAACATGTAACTAGGTACAAGTCACAAGGAAGGCCAAGCAGGAAAGTCCAGTCTTGCTCTAGGAGGATATGTCATACATAAGAGAATCAGGAATCTATGGCCACTATGTACAAGTGTGACCTAGGGGAACACTTCCTATTGGGGGGTGTGTATTATTACAGTGTAGTAGAATAGAAGTTTAGAGTTGAGGTCTATCCCAATTGGCTTTTTCTGCAGACCTACATTACTGGAGATGCATCATCAAATAACTATGTTGTTCACTTTACTCACAGAACTATTAGATCTTTTGAATAGAACTATAAGACAGAGCTACCAAAAGTATGAAAGACCTAATAGTGCTTTTTATTTTAATCTTAGGTATTAGCATGTCCTCAAATTCTGTTTTATTCTTGGATGTGCTAGTTTAGGAGTGAATATGATTTAAACTCAATTCATACTCAGAGAGTCCTAAAGTAAATTGCTTAAAGAAATTAGATCCCAAAGTTTCTAGGTAGAAAAATATGCTCTCAGGAAGTCATCAGTGTGTCCATTTTCAAATGGAGAAATAATAAGCCCAACTAACAGAATCACAGCTTGACATGACAACTGAGGATTGAATATAGGGTATATATGCATGCACGCATATATTATTTTTAATTTTTGCTTTTTAGCATTCTTAGAATCTTCTTTATTAAATTTTTAAATTTTTTAAAAGATTTCTATTTATTTGATAGAGAGCACACAAGCAGGGGGAGTGGTAGAGGGAGAAGCATACTCTCCACTGAGCAGGGAGCCTGACATGGGGCTCAATCCCAGCACCCTGGGATCATGATCTGAGCTGAAGACAGACGTTTAACCAACTGAACCACCCAGGGGCCCCAGAAACATCTTTATTACAAATGCTTTTAAACACTTCTCCACCTGTATTGAAGAATGGAATAACTTCCATTTACTGATGCTACACAGTTCTCAATGCAACTTGCAAGTTCTTATTCTTTGATGACACTCATATTGCAATATATTAATGTATCAAAACAACATCTTGTACACCATAAATTTACGTAAGATATTTCCATTTTTTAAAAAGCAGACATTCTTTTTAAAAGGGCTATGTTGAAGAGAAATTTTGATTTAAAATTTGGAGGAACTAAGGCAACCTTGGTGGGGAGTGAAAAACAATCACATTGAGATTTCCTTAATAAAAATTTACTGACTTTAAATAATGTTGCCTACTGTTGTACATAATTTTTTTAAAAAACTTTTTACATTTAAAAAATGCATATGTCTGAAGATAGATTTTTTTCTTTTTGACGTGAGGCACTTACCTAGGATTTAAAATTTGCTGTTAAGGGTTGAATTGTGTCCTCCAAGAAAAGAATAGTCCCTAGTACTTTAGAATGTGACCTTATTTAGGAATAGTGTGTCTGACAATTGACTTTTGATTGCAATGTAATGTACTAACATTAAGTTCTGATGGTTGAGACATTCATTTCAAAGACATCTCCTGTGCAGTGAACACAATGCCAACTACAAAACTAGATGAGGAGCCAGACTGCCCCACTCATGAAGTCCCCTTTCTGGAAAGCTCTAGGTGACCTATAACGGACTATTTGAGTGACCCTGTGTTTTTCTTCCTGTACTTTAATCCCACTCCTATGTTTTAAATTCATTAGTAGGATCATGCCCTGGGCAAAAGCAGCACTAAACCCCTGAGCCACCCAGGCTGCCCAGTACCCCATTCTTGACCTCAATAAAGGCAGAACCTCAGAATGGCAAGCTCTTTCTGTCTCTCCCTGTCTCTAACTGTGGCCAACAAGGTGGCCCTAGGTGTGTCATGTACCTTTTGTGACTTGTGAATAATAAACCTTGTTTTGTCAAAGTGCTCACTTAATTGTTTCACTTGAGGAAAGGAGGAGAAACTGAAAAAGAACACAGGCCTTTCTTTGGGGTCTCAGAATTGCAATTTGGGGAGCACAAATTTTGGAGTAAACAAGAAAAGTGTCCTGCTCATGTGGGGAAAGCTAGGGTTTTTTTTATGAGAAAGAAGAAAGGTATAATCAGATGATTTAGATTAAGAAAAAGAGAAGAAAATTTAATTTGGTACTGACAGATGAAGCCACTGTTGATTACTATCTTTTCTTTTTTCTTTTTTAAGAGACAGAGTTTGGAGATGGGGCAATCAGAGGAAGAGAGAGGGAGTCCTAAGTATTCTCCACACGCAATGCAGGGCTGGATCTCAGAACCTTGAGATCATGACTGAGCAGAAATCAAGAGTCTGATGCCTAACTGACTAAGCTACCCAGGCATTTGCTTTTGATTATCATCTAATTGATTATTCTACTGAAGCTGTCCAGCAAAACTATTCCTGGTTTGCAGTAGTTAACTCTTCTGTCCTCATAAAGTTCTTATCAGTAGTTTTATGGTCCTAATGACAGTTGTTTTGTTGGATTTTGTGAGAAAAATCTTGAAAAATTAGCACTGCTCTGGCCCAGTTAAAGAATTCATTCATTAGAAAGGAAAATGGAGCTTCAAAATGGAGTCTCTTGTCTCCAGAAATTTTCTAGCTGGCAGTTAGCAGGAAGGCAGGTAGAGAGGGGTTGACTTTCAGCTCCCAGATGTCTTTGCATGTGGCCCCTTTGTCTTCAAAGCTAGGAATGGGAAATTTTATTCTAATTGTACTTTGAATCTTTCTTATTCTTCTGTTACCAATCAGGAAAAAAATTTCTTTCTTTCTTTCTTTCTTTCTTTCTTTCTTTCTTTCTTTCTTTCTTTCTTTCTTTCTTTCTTTCTTTCTTTCTTTTCTTCTTTCTTTTCTTTCTTCTTTCATTTAAATTCTATTAGCCAACATACAGTACATCATTAGACACAGATGTAGTGTTCAACAATTGTGGGATTAGATAAGATCCAAACATTTAACTCAAAGTCAGCATATATCAGTAACCTTAATTACATTTAGAAATCCCTTTGGACATGTAATTCTACATATAACATTTTAAAAATATTTTATTTATTTATTCATGAAAGACACAGAAAGAGAGGCAGAGACATAGACAGAGGGAGAAGCAAGTTCGTTGCAGGGAGCCCGATGTAGGACTAGATTCCAGGAGTACGGGATCACACCCTGAGCCAAAGGCAGATGCTCAACCACTGAACTACCTAGGTGCCCCTACATTTAACATTTAACATATGATATATTATCACATTTCCAGTCCCAGGGGCTATGGCAGGAAATCCTGAGGGGCATTTTGGAATTATGTCTACCACAGTGTTAAAGAAGTTTTGAAAAATTATGGCTTTAACCCCAAAATGGAGAATGTACAACTCAGTGTTTCTAAAATGAGGATAGGGGATCCCTGGGTGGCGCAGCGGTTTGGCGCCTGCCTTTGGCCCAGGGCGCGATCCTGGAGACCCGGAATCGAATCCCACGTCGGGCTCCCGGTGCATGGAGCCTGCTTCTCCCTCTGCCTGTGTCTCTGCCTCTCTCTCTCTCTCTGTCTCTCTGTTACTATCATAAATAAATAAAAAAATTAAAAAAAAAAAAAAAAGACTAAAATGAGGATAGCTTTATCTCTATTAAATATGCCACATCCTATTCCAAATGTTATCCATGAGGAAAATACGACATTCCCTTAGGTGTGGAGTAGTCTTAGAGGAAGTATAAGTAACATTTTATATTTACTTAATCATTGAATCCAACTAAATATATGATCTTCATCACGTATCTTATACAATTAACTCAGCTATAAAAAATTGTCTACATAAATGGACATATCAATGCCATGGATGAGGGCCTGGAGTGAGGAACTGACATTTCAGGATGACAGAGTTTTGCACAGTGACCTATTGTCTGATCTTGTCCTTAATTGTCAATGACTTCTGTCTACAGATTGTGATCTGAATGCTTTGTCCTGTAGATATTTCCAAGTTTCTTTGTAAATTGTATCAGAAAGTTTCTAATAATAATAATAAATAATAGCAGTAATACTAATTCTAATAATAATAGTGACTAAGTATTACTGATGTACAAAATAATTGTACTTATAGGTAAAGAATCTAAATTTCAATGAGATAAGTGTCTTACTCAAAGTCACATAGCTGGTAAAAGGTACACCTGGGATTCAAATTCAGACCCTTTGTGTTCAGTGACTGAGGTGGTAAACATGAAATCATCCTGGACATCTGGCAAATGTATGTCATATAAAATTGCTTCTTCTTCTAAATACTTAAGATGCATATCTAATTAGGTTTTGATGCCGTTGTTATGGTACATCTTTCAGCCATCTCTCTGTTTTCATTCACATGCACACATGCATGCCCACACACACAAAATAATCAGTCTTCCTTGCAGTGTTTCTGACATCAAAAACACAAAAATGAAATTGCTTAGGTAGTGAAATAGAACTATAAGTGTAATTCAATAAAAACTGAAAACCAAATCCTTTAAATTTTATGTTACTTCACCATCATCAATTAATCAAAACTATAAAAAATATCTTAGCAATTTATTTTGTTGCTTTTGAGGTTCTACTATGAGTGGGATGTATATGCTGGGAAAAAAATGTATCCAAAGTTCAATTCAAAATTTAAGGGTAATTTTGAAATATTTAGTACATTATATTATTATTTTAGTAAAAATCTATATATACTTCTTAAGTGCTTACTCTGTGTGAAGTGTGATAGTACTTGTCACAGTCATTGTAGGATCAGTAAAGTATCTTAGCCAGGGTCAAATTCTACTGTACTAGTTACTAGCTGCCTAGTCTTGTCAATTATTTCTTTGTGTCTCTGTGGAAATATTAATCATATCATCTCATGGGGTCATTATGTGCATTACATTTTAAAACTCCCTTTAAAGTCCTTAGCACAATTACTGGCACATTGTAATGACTTTTCAATGACTTCTGTTACACTGGTCATCATTAAAATTTAAATGAGAAACAATAGACCTAATTTTCATTGAGTTAGTCTGTTAAGAAGATGAGAGAAGAATACCAATATTTAAAAAATAGACACAAAACCCCACAAAACAAAACAAAAAACCCTTGGACAATCTATGAAAGGGGATTCAAACAATCTGGTGAAATCAGGTATTGGGAATGTAATGGGATGACTTGGAGCATGGAATTAGGTTTCAGAAAGGTGATATAATGAAGATGAGCCTTGTGGGAATGGGGACATTTAAGTTTGACCTTAAGTATTTTAAGCAAAAGCCCAATACCTTCAATATTAATAAATAATTAGCCTTGGTAATGGAAGCAATGAAAGACCCTTCATAAGTATAATGAATGCATTCGGGTTTATTCCTTGTGTAGAAAGTAATAAGGCATTTCAAAAACTTTTTGGTCACTGACCATAAGACCTACATTTGATGTTTAATATCATATATATTTTTAAAAGATTTTTTATTTATTTATTCATAGAGACACACACACACACACACACAGAGGCAGAGACACAGGCAGAGGGAGAAGCAGGCACCATGCAGAGAGCCTGACGTGGGACTTGATCCTGGGTCTCCAAGATCAAACCCTAGGCTGCAGGCGGCACTAAACCACTGCGCCATCAGGGCTGCCCAGGATCATATATTTGAAGCAATCTAAAACAAATCTATTTTAAAAAGCACATTTGAAAAAACAAAAGCAATAGCAAATTAAAATCACCAGAGTTTATTTTTACTAGGCTTGTCCAAGAATTCCTATAGGGATTGCCATTGACACTGCACCCACATGTTGGCAGTGCCTTGAAATACTCTTCCTGGCTGTTCCCTTGCAGCTTCTCCAACAGCCCCCAGACTCCAAGCATTTAGGGAAATAGACCTTTCTGCTCATTATTGCGCCAAAGGGAAAAAAGGCAAGAAAGGTAGACCCAAACGCAATTGTGATTTTCCTTCCAGTTTTATGATATACTTCTCATTTCCTATTCTGAGTATACATAGTTAGTTTTTAAGATATATTTTGTAGTTTCAAGTTTTTATTTAAATTCCAGTTAGTTAACATATAATGTAGTATTACTTACATGAATAGAATTCAGTGATTTATTACATTTTAAATATAATTAGAAAACTACTTACCAAGTGTGAGACTTTTTTCATTACTTTTTTGTCCTAATAGATCTATTCATTCTTTTGATTTTGAAGATTTTTTTTTCATTTATAGTCATGAGTTCAAGAAGACAATGATATTCCTTTAAATATTAACTGGAATCGGCTGATACTAAAAATGTGAGTTCTTATTTTTTTTCTTTTCCATCTTTTCTTTATTCTTACCTTTTCTATTTTTGCATGCCTGAGTCTGTGTTATCTCTCTGAGCAGCTATAGAATCATCATCTATCCTTATCCACTTGTTTTCTAAGGTAATTTTTTGCATGAATAATATTATAGAAATATATCTCCTTGATAATGATTTCTTTTATAAGCTTTTAGGCTTCTAATTCGTGTAGCAATTCAGCGTTTTAATAGGTGACAAAACAACTTTAAAATGTCTGTGTAATAAAAAATGAAAAGTGGGAATGCTATTTTGAAATCCTGATTTCAAACTTGAGAATATTTAGCTGCCAGATCAGGAGGCTAAGAGAAATTGTGAAATGTTGTGTACTCTACTTTAGATAGAAAAGCAATGATAAAAAAAAATACCATAAAAGTTTGAGAAAAAACAAATAATTGAATAAAATAGATGATAAAGTGAATAAAGATAGTAAGAAAATGATTGAAAATTAATTGATAATTTTGATAAGCTGGCAAATGAGTCAGTAAATCACTTGATTAAAAAAATTAGGTCTTTGCAGCTGGAAGGATCCATGAAAAGTGTAATTCCTAATTTTCTGAAGGAGAAATAGGTACGCAAAGAATTTGAGAAACTTTTTCCTAAATCACACGGTCCAGGAAGTAGCAGATCAGGACAAGAACCTCTATTTCTTGCCTCACTGTGCCATAGGTCTGTTCTACTGAACAATAATCCCTGATATTTGAAATGAAGAGGGATAGTATGGAAGAAAATTTCAATGTTCACAGTTAGAGAAGTTTGAATTATGTAATTGATGACTATTCATTTAACAAAGATAGACTAGATATATATTAAAATTTCAAAAACCTGCAGAAAACTACAAAATGACCTAAGTAAAATAGTGGCATGAAATAATTGTTGGCTTGAAGTGTTTGATTCACTTATTCTAAACAGTAAGAGAAAGACTATATTTTGCAGGGTATTGGAGGTCTTCATGAATAAATTTTTACTTTGGTTTTAGTTCTCCCATCTATGAAAGGGGAAATCCTATTACCTACTCCAAGTCTTGGTCATTAGTCTGGTATTTTCGATAGTGGTGAATTGTCAAAATACTTTAAGACTTCTGTAGAAATTTATATTCAGTGGCATGTTAAACTCACTATTCCAGAGCCCCCTTGTCCTATGAATGGTGAAGCATTTATAGAATATTAGACATTTTTAAATTATAATGAGTTTATAATGAGTTAATACTTAGCTAATTTTCATGATGTATTAAATGCACATATCTGCACCTAATTTTTTTTAAGATTTTATTTATTCATGAGAGTCACACACAGAAGGGCAGAGACACAGGCAGAGGAAGAAGCAGGTTCCACGCAGGAAGCCCAATGTGAGACTCAATTCCGGGTCTCCAGGATCACGCCCTGGGCTGAAGGCAGGTGCTAAACCCCTAAGCCACCCAGGGATCCCTGTACCTAAATGTTTTATAGGAATATTTTAATCTGATTTTCACAATAATCCTATGTGGTTGGTCTTATTATTATCACTATTTTTGCAGATGAAAAAAACAATGCTCAGAGGCTTTGTAACTTGCTTAAGATTATTTAAATTTAGTGGACCATATATTGGAATGCATTCAGCAAAATTCCAGCACTCTCTTCCACCAGGATGACCTGTCTCCTTTGAAAATAAAATTGCCAATTTTATTTTAGGAACTGAAGATTAGCCATTCAGTCTTGTGCCCTATGAAATATTTTCTGTGAGACTAAGGACACCAAGATGATCCTGAACATCAGGGGTTGGGTATTTTCCTCCCCTTTAAATGCCTTTTTATAAGTTGTAGTAAGGCAGAGCAAACATCAATGTCCTGACTGTCCCTTTTAGGATGCTTTCTGGTGTAGATTTTCGTCATGAACATGTTCCAGCAGAGATGAAAATTTTAGGTAATCAGAAGTTTTAAGTATGATGACATTTCTAAGTCCATACCTATCAGAGGCTGTTAACGTTTTGCATAGCACCTCTTGATTATTTCTCAATCTCTGTTGCAGATTTGCTGTTTCCTTCTGTTAAAAGTAAAATAAGAGCTAAAGTTAGTTCAGCAGGGGATCCCTGGGTGGCTCTGCGGTTTAGTGCCTGCCTTTGGCCCAGGGTGAGATCCTGGAGCACTGGGATCGGGTCCCACGTCGGGGTCCCGGCATGGAGCCTGCTTCTCCCTTTGCCTGTGTCTCTGCCTCTCTCTCTCTCTGTCTCTCTATGTCTATAATAAATAAATAAATAAATAAATAAATAAATAAATAAATCTTAAAAAAAATAAAGTTAGTTCAGCAAAACAAGGAACCATGAAAAGAGCAAATTATGAGCTTGTGTCCTCAATAATAAGAGCTAGAGATTTGATAAATCACCTTGAAATTTCTTTAAACCCTATTAGGATTACAAAAGTATAACTAAATGTGCTAGTGCTGATATAAAGACCAAATCCAGATATAGGTGTAAAAGAGATACAGATATTAGTGCAAAGGTAGATGCAGATATAAATGTGTTTCCTGTTTCCTTATATCAAATATCTCCTCATGAAAGAGTGTGGAAATTGGTTACATATGTGTCAGTATAGTTATATTTACATTTTTATTTTTATTTTTTATTTTTTAAAGATTTTTTTTATTTATGAGAGAGAGAGAGAGACAGGCAGAGGAAGAAGCAGGCTCCATGCAGGGAAGCCTGACATGGGACTCGATCCTGGGTCTCCAGGATCATGCCCTGGGTTGAAGGCATCTTAAACCACTGAGCCACCCAGGCTGCCCAATATATTTACATTTTTAAATGACAATTGATGACATATGATGCTTGAGGAAGAGCATCTATGTCTAAACATGCTAAAAAGTCTTTGAGGAAACAATGTAGTAATTAGTGATAAGTTATTTGAGTTTACTGAATTACTTTTCATTCTGCTTTATTTCATTCCTTATGTGTTGTGTTCTTCTTAAACCATATTATAAAACGATGAATTTGAAATTAACTTTAAGTACAGAAGTAATAATGAAATATAATCTCTTTAATAAAGAAATTAAAGCATTGTATAACACTAAAATCCCTTTTGGCCATCACCTTTATTTCTGAGAATTAAATCTTTCCTTCCATATTTTTTCTATTAATTTATAAGTACAGAGGTTCTCACAGAAACTAAATGGCATTCTGTGACTGTGTTCTTCTTTTTTTTTAGCATGCACATTATCATACTGTGATTATTTTTGTGTCCTTCATTATGTTTTCCACACGAAAGTATGTCTTAGTGATTGGTATCATGTTAGATGTCTCCTAGGTATCATCAAACTATTGCCTAGTTTTCCATAATGAGAACATACTACCCCTTATTTCTATTCTATTTTCAGGTTTTAGATCAATTCTATTTTCCAAATTTGAATGAGTCTGTGAAGAATATCCTTTTGTATAGTTTCTTGGGTAGTTTTGCTGGGTCACTCATAAAAAATTTTAATGAATACGTTTTAAAATTTTAGTTTTATGAAGTCGATGAGTGAGAATATAATATCTCATTCCTGTTTCATCTGCATCTCCCTAATTCTAGTGAGGTTGAATCTTTTTATATTTTTCTGGGCAGTTGTGATTTTCTTTCTATGTATTGCCTTCCCAAAATGTTGCTCTTTTAGAAAATTGGGCTACTTATCTTTATGTGATCGATTCACAGGATTTATAAATATTTACTCCCATTTGCTGCTTTTAAAAATATTTGGTTTATATGAAGTCTTGTCATATGGAAGATTTTAAAATAGATTTTATATTTTTATGAATTTGTTTTATGTTCTTTGCTTTAAAAATGTTCCTACATAAGATATAAACTCATTCTAAATATTCTCAATTTTGTTCTTACTTTTTTTGGATACATTTGTATTTTTTGACCATCTGGATTATAATTTTTTGTGCCTTATGAGTGATTTTTTTTTTCAGAGAGACGTTTAAAGTCCTCAGTTATTAAAATTCAAATCAATTTGATTTCCTGGACTTTAAATCAATTTGAAATTTCAACGTAAATATGGAACAAATTGGGATCCCTGGGTGGCTCAGTGGTTGAGTGCCTGCCTTCCACCCAGGGCATGATCCTGGAGACCCAGGATCGAGTCCTGCATCAGGCTCCCTGGATGGAGCCTGCTTCTCCCTCTGCCTGTGTCTCTGCTTCTCTCTCTCTCTCTCTCTGCCTTTCATGAAAAAATAAATAAAATCTTTAAAAATATGGAACAAATTCCAATATATATTAATTAATTAATTAATTAATTAATTTTTATATTTTTATGTATTTATTTATTGACTGTCTTCAAGTCCAGCAATCTGTCTTTATCTACTACTTTTTAAAAAAGATTTATTTATTTATTCTTGATACAGAGAGAGAACACAGCAAGAGGGGCAGACACAGAGGGAGAGAGAATCTCAAGCAGACCCTGTGTTGAGTGTGGAGCCCAACTTGGGGCTTGATCTCATGACCTTAAGATCACAAGAGTTGGACACTTAACCGACTGAACCACCCAGATGCCTCTACCTACAACTTTTTAATTGCTATAGCTTTATAGTATATTTCAATTCTGAAAGATATGTCTATCCTCTTTGATCTTCCTTTGAAAAAGTTAGATTAGCTACTCTGGCTATTCTTTCTAAATTTTAGAATCAGATTTTGATGAAAAATGTCAGAATTTTTGTTTTAACTATTGAATGTATTAATTGGGAAGAATTGACATCTTTCTTATATTGATCCTCCCTAGCCATAAACATGGTATAATCTTTTAATTCGTTATAATCTTTTTAATCTTGTAATACAATTCTATATTCAATGAGGGAATTCTGTTTTTAAGGACAGAATAGGGACGCCTGGGTGGCTTAGTGGTTGAGCGTCTGCCTTTGACTTAGGGCGTGTTCCTGGAGTCCCGGGATCAAGTCCCACATCAGGTTTCCTGCATGGAGCCTGCTTCTCCCTCTGCCTATGTCTCTGCCTCTCCCTCTGTGTCTCTCATGGATCAATAAATAAAATCTTTTTAAAAAAGGACAGAATAGATAACTCACAGATAAAGTAACATTGGACTGTTTATTTTAAACAAATAACACCATAGCCCAGAATCATTGCAACTGTTTTTATTTACGTGATATTTTTCAGAGATTTTTTTCAAGAAATTAGACCACAGGTTGTTAATTTTTGGTTCATGGATGGAATTCAAACTGAAAGTCCACAAACTCCATCAAATCCGATTAAAAATGTATTTGTATGCCAAATGTACATTTTTCTAAAAGTAAAAAGTATTGTTCAATTGTTGTATAACCCTTCACAAACTGGCTGACACCTGTTAATCAGTCTGTATTGTTTCTGTTTTATAGAGCTGGGCATTGAATTTGGCAGTTTTGTGATACATTTTTTTGCCAAAAGGAAGTAAGAGATATAGTTTAATATTTTGCACCAAAGCAATATGTTATTTTTAATTAAAATATTTCAGGACTGGGGACCATGAGACTGTTAAGGAAAGAAAGTGGTTAAATTAAAAGAAATACAAGGTTTTAAAACAGATCTAGTGAAAAAAGGATCTCTGGATGCAATTTGACCCTGCAGGGGTGCTGTCTTACTGGAAAGTGACAGAAAGTGGGACTAAGGGATGAAAACTCCTGAGTTAGACTGAAAGGTGAACTAGGAAATGAGGTCAATTCCAGGAAGCCACAAATATACTGGAACCTCATACAGTGGAGCATCTCTTCCCCAATGATCTGATCTTTGCTCAATGTTCGCAGAAAGTTGTTAAAGGCACTTTATTAAATTGTCATTTAGAGATCTAATATTTAAAATGATGAACTCACTAATGATTAATGATGCTACTGAACTTTCAAGGTTCAGCACAGATTTAGTTCCTGGGAAGGACTGAGAATGATAAGACTGCCCTTGAAGAAGAGATAACCTCAATACTGTTTATACATAACAGAGATTCAAAAATTACTCTTAAGGTATACTACTGAAATCACATCTCAAAATTAACCTAAAAAAGAACATTTCATCTTCTTATTATTTGTCCTGTTTTTCATAGTAAGCATGAGACTTTGGGATTTATTATATTTTCAATTAATTATTTGTGCTTTTATTATTAGCATATGGCTACTCTAATGAACTATATCTACTTGTTGATAGATTGTATGTATTTTGTATACTGCTGCACCCTTAGCATTAATTTTGGTGTTTGCATCATAATAAACAATCTACATTTATTTATCAAATAAATGAATGACTTTTAAAATAAATCAATAATTTTAAAAAGTTGGGTGTTTCCAGTATGTTAACTTTCCCCTCTACATAATCAGACCCACAGAAGCAATGGGACATGAAAATATCACAGAATTCATTCTCTTGGGACTTTTTAGTGATAAAGATGAGAAGACCGCCTGTTTTGTGCTGTTCGTACTTTGCTACATTGCAATTCTCTCAGGAAACTTGCTCATTCTTCTCACAATCAGGGGCAGCCGCCTCCGTGAACAGCCCATGTACTTTTTCCTGAGCTACCTATCTTTCATGGATGTCTGCTTCACTTCCACAGTGGCCCCCAAACTGATCATAGACCTACTGGCCCAGCAGAAGACCATCTCCTACAATGGCTGCATGGCCCAGATGTTTTATGCCCATTTTTTTGGTGCCACTGAGATCTTCATCTTGGTGGCCATGGCCTATGACCGATATGCAGCCATCTGCAGACCCCTTCACTATATGGTCATCATGAGCAGACAGGTGTGCTATGTCCTTGTAATGGCCTCAATTCTCGGAGCATTTACCCATTCAATCATGCAAGTATTGATTGTTATTGAACTTCCCTTCTGTGGCCCCAATCAGATAGACCACTATTTCTGTGATGTTTTCCCCTTGCTGAAGCTGGCCTGCATGGATACTAGCTTGTTGGTTATTGTGATCATTACTACCACAGGAGTGCTGTCCATTTTGACCTTTGTTGCCTTGGTAATTTCTTACATCATCATCCTGTCTACCCTGAGGACCTACTCATCCCAGGGCTGCCGCAAAGCCCTCTCTACCTGTGGCTCACACATCACTGTTGTGTTCATGTTCTTCTTGCCTCTCATCTTCACATATGTCCCCATGGCGGATTCCGTCAGTAATGACAAAGTGTTTGCCCTATTTTATACCATGATTGCTCCCATGTTCAACCCTCTCATCTACACATTGAGAAACACAGACATGAAGAACGCCATGAGGAAAATGTGGTGCCGGGATGCACGGTTTGAAGGGAAATGAAGTCCCTGGTGTTCAAACCATCCTCTGGATCACCTTCTATCCACAGCATCCTAATGTCAGCAAATATGGCAGGTACAGAGAAGTGGTGTGTTGTCATCAAAAGTTGCAAGACTTGAAGAGAGAGGGCCCTTAACCACCTTCTTTCTGTTACTTTATTTTTCTGAACCTATGTAAAGGGGATGAATCACATGACCTCCATGTCCCTGCCAGCTTTAACATTCTGGAACTTATGTCTGGCATTTTGGAACATTCTGTCCATCATGATCCCAGACATAGTGGACATATAGCACTATTATCAGGACACACTATAAAGACTGCATGGTCTGACAGTTATGCCTTGCTTTAGGAAACAGATTTTCGACTGAGACACCTCTTACAAAGACAGAGAGGTCTTAAGCCCTCCATTTTTTACTGGTGTCCATTGCAATAGAAGAAGCAAGCAATGCCCCCAAATTTGCAAGTGTTATTGTATATTTTAACCCTTTACATAAACAGATAATGCTTGTAAAATAATGGAATGCAGGTAATTACACTATTCACACTGTCGTTATTGTAATTAATTCTTAGTACCCTAATGATGGTGTATATCAGGAATTAGAAGTTTCAAATTAGATAATGAACACCACTTTTTCAATCCTTTGAATGTAACTCCATGACCTCATTTTAAAATAACCTCATTTTAAAATCCTTCATGAATGTGCAAATTGATGTTTTTTGTAAATGTGCAATGTGGAAAATCTCCATTCTGTAAAAGACCCTGAGCTTAAACAGCCACACAGCTGAGTGTTGCCTAGGTGGCTCAGTTGGTTAAGTATCTGACTTTAGCTCAGGTCATGATTTCAAGATGCTCGAATTGAGCTCTGCACTCGAATTTCAGTGGGGAGCTGGCTTGTCCCTCTACTCTTACCTCCTCCTCCCAATAAATAAATAAAATATTTTTTAAAAAAGGGAAGCTACATAGCTGAAGACATGGATGTCCCTGGGGTACATTCTGTAGATCCTCACTGCTCTTAATGCAAATGACATATTTTGACATTTTCCTTCTACCATTTGTGCGATGCAAATCTGTCTCACTTAGACTCAGGCAGTCCCTTATACTAGTGAGAAACAGAGAAAGTTAGTTTGAGAAGCAGATGCAAGTCACTGAAAACTGGAGTATAGGCCAAGAACAACTTCGGTGCATTGAGGTGTTTCCAGTTTATACAAGAATTCTCAAATTTTGTGAATTGGAAGGGGCCTCTGACATCATCTAGGGCCATCCACGAGCATGAGAAGAGGAACCAAGGCCCAGAGAATGGGTTCACCAAGTTTGCAATTATGAGAGGCCCAGACTTGTTATTTTCTGGTGCTCCATCCTCTTCAGTACAGTCCCCGTAAAGAAATTGAATTGTATTTACTTCAAGTATTCCTGTCCTTTGTGCACCAGAAATCTGTTTTTTTGTTTTGTTTTGTTTTGTTTTGGATTACAGTTGATACCCAATGTTGCTTTAGTTTCAGGTGTACAGCATAATGATTCTACCAATCTCTATGTTTTGGTGTGCTCACCACAAGTGTAGCTACCACCTGTCCCCTTGCACTGCTACCCTAATACCAATAGACTACATTCACTATGCTATGCCTTTTACTCTTGCGACTTATTCATTCCATACCCAGAGGCCTGTTCTTCCACTTCCCTCACCCATTTTGTCTGACTCCACTCCACCTACCTTCCCTCTGGCAACCATGGGCTTGTTCTCTTTATTTATGGGTCTGAAGGAATCTGGGTTTTTTTTTTTTTTTTTTTTTTTTGGAATCTGGGTTTTAAGGTGAGGAGTACATTTACAGGAATTAGCCATAGTTGATGATGATTTCAGCAATAGTTTTTCTTTCCCCAAAAGACCTTGACATGGGTACTGTCTGCAAATTAAGGAACTTAGAACATAATGGGAGGCAGAAAAATAATGAAGTATATTGAAAAGGAGGTAAGAAGGACAATAGCAGATTGAGTCAGGATTCTTGTTTTGATGTTGATCTGGTGGCAGTTATGTCCTGAAAAAAAAAAAATGTCTATAGCTGTATGGGCTTTTGCCTAATTCTGGTGCTTATTTTTAATAAGCCTGTTATTGATGCATATACAGGCTACACTCTCTGATAATGAATTAAATTTGCTCACTGGGACAAATTGGCTGTTTGGTTTTTCCCCAAAGAAGACAGGCCTTTCAGAAGTCCATTTGAACCTGGCTGTTATTTATCTTTTGTTAACATTCTTCTCATAATTTATCAACAAGTGAGGGGTGGAAAGGAACCTACCCAAGAATAATAAATATGTCATTCTTTTCCTGTGTGTTATCCATGGTTGAAATAGTGAAAGGGAAGTTGGATGTATATTTAGGTATTTAGAATTTGTCCCTTATGTATATAATCAAGGTTATGTGCTGCCCCTCATATCCATTCTCTCTTGCTTGGCCTTTTATACTACTCCTTTCAAGTTATCTTACACTAAACATACTGGAGGTGTTATTAGCTAAAGAGTAGGCCTTCGAATCCCCACTTCTACAGTTTGACCATGCCATTCTTGGATCAGACAGCTCAATAATATTGTGTAAACAAGCCTTTGGAATATATGTAGCTTATACAACAAGCATTTAGTTTTTGCTCATGTGTCTTTGCAAAAGGTGGGGTGTAGCTGATCTAGGGTAGGTTCAGGTATACCTAATGCAGCTCTATTTTTATCAGGCATAAAAGAGAAATGTTATCTTAATCTTTGTTAAAATGAAAATTTATATTCTGTGCATGTGATGTTTGACATTACCCTTGACTTATGGAAGTTCGGCTTTGTCTGTCTCTCTTTATATTGTGGTGCACTTCTTTGGTGGATTTTTAAATACTAGAATGTAAAATAAGACATATTTTGAAGATTTGAATAAAGTAACGAAGTTTGCATTATACCTCAGAACAAAACTGGTCACTATGAAAGATATGAATATATTGAAACACTGTCAAAGTGAGGTACTTCCACATAGTTATTATAAAAATGATAAATTCTAGAGCCTCTGACATATGACAAATGTTTTAATTTTCAGGATATGTTAAAATGAAAAAAGGGATTACATATGGAGGAAGATGAAAATATTTTACATATTAAACTGAGCAGTGCAAGAAACCATGTTTAAAAATATTCTGCTATTCCTAAGGACAGAAGTATAAGCACTAGTTGGAAGATAAAAGGAGATACATTTTTATTTTCTACTGTGAAACAGACTAATTTATCTATCTGGAAAATCAGAAGGGTTGCCATTTATTTCAATCAATGAAGGCTTTAAACAAAGTCAATCTGTCATCTTATAACAGCAAGGTTGAAAAACTACAAAAAATATAAAACTCCAGTGGTTGGCAGGCAAGGCTGTGATCACATGTCTATGAAATAAAATGGTATAAACCAGAATCACCCCTACTGAAACTGGGGAGAGTCTAATGTAAGAAATGATCTTTTTCCAAGGAACCAAGAATAGATCATCTGAGCACCTCTGATTGGGATTGACTCTGAGGACCTTTTGTGAACGAGAGTAAATGTAGAAAGTCATTGATAGAAATCTAAATACCAATGGAATATTACTCAGCCATTAGAAACGACAAATACCCACCATTTGCTTCACCGTGGATGGAACTGGAGGGTATTATGCTGAGTGAAGTAAGTCAATTGGAGAAGGACAAACAGTGTATGTTCTCATTCATTTGGGGAATATAAATAATAGTGAAAGGGAATATAAAGGAAGGGAGAAGAAATGTGTGGGAAATATCAGAAAGGGAGACAGAACATAAAGACTCCTAACACTGGGAAATGAACTAGGGGTGGTGGAAGGGGAGGAGGGCGGGGGGTGGGGATGAATGGGTGACGGACACTGAGGGGGGCACTTGACGGGATGAGCACTAGGTGTTATTCTGTATGTTGGTAAATTGAACACCAATAAAAAATTAATTTATTAAAAAAAAGAAATCTAAATACCATTTACTATGTCCTTCTTCTTAGTCTCTGATAGTAATAAATCTGTAAGTTTTTATCTTCTAAGGGATGTCAGATGTTCAATAAAATGAATATCCCTTGGGGATCCCTGGGTGGCTCAGCAGTTTAGTGCCTGCCTTCAGCCCATGGCATGATCCTGGAGTGTCAGGATTGAGTCCCACATCGGGCTTCCTGCATGGAGCCTGCTTCTCCCTCTGCCTGCTTCTCCCTCTGCCTGTGTCTCTGCCTCTCTCTCTCTGTGTCTCTCATGAATAAATAAATAAAACCTTTAAAAAACAAAAAAGAATGAATATCCCTTGCTAGTCAAGACTTAAGTTCAAAGGCATGACTAAAAGAGTGTTGTGGAGGAAAGTTACAAATGGATAATATTCATTTATTGCACTCTTTTCTAAATTTAGTTCAAATTTAGTTCCTTTGCATCAGTTAGTAGAATAGACAGGGGTATATATTTAAAGTTGCGGCTCTTTGGATTTCATTGACTCAGAGTTCCCCTGTGCTCTAAGAACATCAAGTATCATCTACTCCCAGTATTTCCAAATTGAAGTGCTCAGATGTGCCACTGCCTTTATAACAATTACAAGATGAGCTTATTAAAATATGGATTTTTGAATGTCCCTTAACTATGGCCTAATAAATTGGAAACTCATAACACAGACACTTTGTCTCTTCAAAAGTTTCTCCAAATGATTCCCATGATCAAACAAACTGGAGAAGCACTGATCTAGTCATTATTAAAAACTGAGCAAGTGGAAGTCCACTGAGATTCCAAGCTGGGACGATAAACATGATTTTGAGTGTTTCCAGGGCCAAAGTTTCTTAATTGTAACGTCTATTCCAGATATGGTACTGCCTTTGGTCTTTCTTATCTTTATCTATGTGAATGCATCAACATCAGAGATAATCTTTTTATTTATTTATTTCATTTTTAATTTTATTTTTTTCAGAGATAATCTTTTTAAAGACTATGTACAGATCTTTTTTTATAATAAATTTATTTTTTATTGGTGTTCAATTTGCGAATTTACAGAATAACACCCAGTGCTCATCCCGTCAAGTGCCCCCCTCAGTGCCTGTCACCCATTCACCCCCACCTCCCACCCCCCTCCCCTTCCACCACCCCTAGTTTGTTTCCCAGAGTTAGGAGTCTTTATGTTCTGTCTCCCTTTCTGGTATTTCCCACACACTTCTTCTCTCTTCCCTCATATTCCCTTTCACTATTATTTATATTCCCCAAATGAATGAGAACATACAGATCTTAATGTAATGTGCACACACACACATACAGACTCTACCATAAACACTTACCCAGGTACAGGCAGTAACAGAATAATCAGATCTTTGCAAAAGACAAGGAAGTAATAAGAAGAATATCAGTGATGTGTTCATTGTTATAGAAAAATAAAGCTCAGATTGCAGGAATTGAAGAAGAGATGTGTGATAAATGGCTCACTGTGTTCAGTAAAACTGCTTGGTTCAAACACTGGAGAAAATACTGTTTCCCAGTCAGGCCTTTCAGTATTTTATTTGCCCTATTGTTTGAATCAAGTCACTTACTCATCACATGTGTATTTATTTTCATTCAGTTTCTTCAGTTTTTCCTTTTAGTAACTGTATGTCAATTGGAGACCAGTGGCTACAGACAAGTCAAGATTAGTCAGGTAGCAGGAGCATATGAATGGGATATTAGAATTACAATGCGGATCTTTGAGGCAATTTTCCCCTCCAGTTTCTTTACTATTTGGGTAAAGAAAATGAGTCCTAGAGAATGGAAAGCTTTCTCTCCAGAGCAGAGGATTAGGACAGATCTTTTGTTTTTTAAGTGTATTTTATCTCTTTTTCATGTGCACATAGCTCCCTTCCTTTTGAAGCCTTGCTAGGTTTAGTTTCTACTGTGTTTTGGCTTAGATCAGAACCCTATAGCTCAGATCTCTCTTATTCTTCCTGTATCCTATTGTGCAAGTAACATATTCATATTGAGTGCTCAATATGTTTCCATCACAGTTCTAAATGATAGGATAGATCATTAGAGATCTTGAATACTAGCCTGATACATCATTTGTAAATGTCTTCCCTATTCTGTAGGTTGCCTTTTCCTTTTGTTGACTATATCCTTTGCTGTGTGAAAGCTTTATACCTTGATGAAGTCCAGATAGTTCATTTTTGCTTTTCTTTCCCTTGCCTGTAGAGCTGTGTCTAGCAAGAAGTTGCTGTGGCTGAGGTGAAAGATGTTTCAGCTTGTGCCCTCCACTAGGACTTTGATGGATTCTTGGCTCACAGGTCTATCAACAACTTTTGGGTCACTTTTTGTGTTGGTGTAAGAAAATGATCCAGTTCCATTCTTCTGCAATGTGGCTGTCCAATCATTTGTTGAAGAGACTATTTTCCATTGGATATTCCTCCCTGGTTTGTTGAAGATTTGAATATTAGTGGACCATAATGATAAGGATTCATTTCTGGATCCTCTATTCTATTGATCTATGTGTTTGCTTCTGTGCCAGGAGTATATACTCTGATGCTTACAGCGTTGTAATATAGCTTGAAGTCTGGAATTTTGATGTTTTGGTTTTATTTTGCAACTTTCCTCAGGCTACCTGGGGTCTTTTCTGGTTCCATACAAATCTAGGATTATTAGTTCCAGCTCAGTGAAAACTATCGATTTTAATTTGATAGAGATTGCATAGAATGTGTAGATTGCTCGGGTAGCATAGACATTTTCACAATATTTGTTCTTCCAATCATGAGAATGGAATTTTTTTCCAATAAATTCTGTCATCTTTAATTTCTTAAATTTCTTTCATAAGTATTCTATTGTTTTCAGAGTAGAGATCTTTTTTACCACATTAATTAGGTTTTGTCTTAGGTATTTTTGATTTTTTGGTACAATGGTCAATGGGATTAATCCCTTAATGTCACTTTCTTCATCTTACTGTTACTGTATAGAAATGCAGCTTATTTCCGAGCATTGATTTCATATGCTGCCATGTTGCTGAATACTTATATGAGATCTAGCAATATTTGAGTGGAGTCTTTTGGATTTTCCACATATAGTATCATGTCATCTCTAAAGAGTGAGAGTTAGATGACTTCTTTTTTGATTTGGATGCCTTTTATTCTTTTTTTTTTTTTTTTTTTTTGTCTCCTTGCTGAGGTTAAAATGTCTCGTACTAATTTGAACAACAGTGGTGAGTCGGTATCCCTGCTGTGTTCCTGACCATTGAGAATGGTATTCTCTGTGGGGTTTTTTTTTTTTTTTTTTTTTTTTTTTTTTGTATACAGCTTTTATGATACTGGGATAAGTTCCCTGTATCCCTACACTCTGGAGAATTTTAATCAAGAAAGGATGCTGTATTTTGTCTAATGCTTTTTCTGCGTCAACTGAGAGGATCGTATGGTTGTCATCCTTTCTTTTATTAATGTGATGTATCACTCTGATTGATTTGTAGATGTTGAACCACCCTTGAAGCCCAGGAAGAAATCCTACTTGGTCATGGTGATTAATTCTTTTAATGTACTTTTGGATCCTATTGGTTCTCTCCTGAGAATTTTTGCATCCTTGTTTATTGGGGATATTGTTCTGTATTTTTCCTTTTGGTGGAGTCTTTGTCTGGTTTTGGGATCAAGGTAATGCTGGCCTTATAGAATAAGTTTGGAAGTATTCCTTCCATTTATATTTTTTGATATAGCTTCCAAAAATAGGTATTAATTCTTCCCTAAATGTTTGGTAGAATTCCCCTAGGAAGTCATCTGGTCTTGAGTCATAGTTTGTTAGGTGATCTTTGATTATTGCTTCAATTTCTTTGCTGGTTTTGATTCTGTTCAGGCTTTCCATTTCTTCTTGCTTCAGTTTTGGTAGGTCATGTGTTTCTAGGAATGCTTCCATTTCTTCTAGATTGCCTAATTGATTGGCATATAATTGCACATAACAATCTATGAAATTGTTTGTACTTCCTTGGTGTTGGTAGTGATCTCACCTCTTTCATTTATGGTTTTATTTATTCAGGTCCTTGATCTTTTGTTTTTGATAGGTCAGTCTAGTGGTTTATTGATCTTATTAATTCTTTCAAAGTAACCAGCTCCTAGTTTTGTTGTTCTAGTCTACTGTTCTTTTAGTTTGTATTTCATCAATTTCTGCTATAATCTTTTTTTTTTTTTTTAATTTTTATTTATTTATGATAGTCACAGAGAGAGAGAGAGAGGCAGAGACACAGGCAGAGGGAGAAGCAGGCTCCATGCACCGGGAGCCCGACGTGGGATTCGATCCCGGGTCTCCAGGATCGTGCCCTGGGCCAAAGGCAGGCGCCAAACCGCTGCGCCACCCAGGGATCCCAATTTCTGCTATAATCTTTATTATTTCTCTTCTCTTGCTACATTTAGCTCCTTTAGGTGTAACGTTAAGTTGTGCAGTTGAGACTTTTCCTGTGTTGAGAACAGCTTGTATCACTGTATACTTCTCTCTTAAGACTGCCTTTGCTTCATCTGAACTGTTGTGTTTTCCTTTTATTTCATTTCATGAATTTTTAAAGATTTTTCTGTAGTTTCTTGTTTGACCCATTCATTCTTTTGTAGGATGCTTTAACCCGAATGAATTTTGTCCTTCCTAAATTGCCTCTTGTGATTGAGTTCAAAATTCCAATCATTAGTCAGAAAAATTGCAGGGAATAATCCCAATCTTTTGAATTCAGTTGAGACCTGATTTTTGATTGAGCTGTGATCGATTATGGAAAATGATCCGTGTTCACTCAAGAAGAATATGTGTCTTTTGCTTTAGGAAGGCATGCTCTGAATATATTTGTAATGTTTGTCTGGTCGAGTGTGTCATTCAAAGCCCTTGTTTCCTTAGTGAAATTCTGCTTTGATGATCTATGCATTTTTGTGAATGTTGTGTTAAAGATCCCTACTATTACTGTATTATTGTCAAAGTGTTTCTTAATTCTGTTGTTATTTGCTTTATATATTTGGCTGCTCCTCTATTAGAGGCTAAATATTTGTGGTTGTTAGTTGTTCTTGTTTGATAGACCACCTAATTATGATATATTGTCCTTCCTCCTCTCTTACGACAGTCTTCAGTTTAGAATCTAATGTGTCTGATATAAAGATTGCCACCTAAACCTTTTTTATTTTTTTATGTCCACTAGCATGATAGATGGTTCTCTTCCTCCTCGTGATCTGGAAGTGTCTTTCGGTCTAAAATATGCCTATTGTAGACGACATATCAAAGTGTCATGCTTTTTTTTATCCAAATTGAACCTATGGCTTTTGATTCTAGTATTTAGCCCATTTATATTTAGAGCGAATATTGAGCAATATGAATCCATTGTCATTGTTTGACCTGTAAAGTCACTATTTCTGTATATTATCTCTGTTCATTTCTGGTTTATGTTACTTTTGGGCTCTCTTTTCACTTCCAGGATCCTCTTTAATATTTCTTAGTAGGATGGTTTAGTGATCACAACTTCTTTTAGTTTCTCTTTTTCCACGAGCTCTTTATCTCTCCTTCTATTCTGAATGACAGCCTTGCTGGATATAGTATTCTTGGCTACATACTGTTTTCATTTAGCACCCTGAATATATCATGCCAGTCCTTTTGGGTCTTCCAGGTATCTGTGGATAAGACTGCTGGGAGTCTTATTTTTCTACTCTCATAGGTTCAGGACCTCATGTCCTGAGCTGCTTTCGGAATTTTCTCTTTGTCTCTGAAATTTGCAAGCTTCACTGTTATATGTTGAGGTGTTAGCCTGATTTTGTATTGATTTTGAGTGGGATCCTTTGTTCCTTCTGAATCTGAATGCCTGTCTCCTTCCTCAGATTAGAGGAATTTTCAGCTATAATATGCTCATATATACCTTCTTTCCCACTTTCTCTCTTACTTTTTCCTCTTCTTTTGGGACCCCAATTATGCTAATATTGTTTCATCTTATGTTATCACTTATCTCTCAGTTTTTTCCCTTGTGATCCCATAGTTGTTTATCTTTTTTTTCTTACTTTAGTTTTCTTATTCTTCGCAATTTCTTTTGTATATCATTGATCCTCTCTTCTGTCTCATTTTTCCTAGCTCTTAGAGCCTCCATTTTTAATTGCATCTCATGAATAGCCTTTTTAGTTTTGACCTCCTTAGGTCTTAGTTCTTTTATTTTGCTAGAAAGAGACTCTCTAGTGTCTTCTACGCTTTTTTTCAGCCCAGGTAGTATCTTTTTAATTTTTATTCTGAATCTAGTTCCAAGATGTTGCTTCCATCCCTACTGATTAGGTCCTTGGAAGTGAATACTGCTTTCTGTACTCTTTTTTGAATAGAGTTCTTTTGTATTATCATTCTGACCAGAGAAGAATAGATGAAAGAAAAAAAATACTAAACTGGCAACAGTGATTCCAGAGAAACATACACGAAACAAATCAGAAGCAACAGAAAAATAATGAAAGAAAGAGAGAGAATATAACCAAATGCTGAACAGACGGAGCGCAACACTAGATCCTGGGTGTATTTTGGTCTGCTCCTTTGAAGAAACTAGATCCCCAAATTGTAAAGAAAGGCAAACTTACATAAAATCAAAACAATTAATTAAATTCAATGACGGGATAAATAGAACCATAAAATGAAAATTAAAAAGACTTTAAAAAGAGTTGATAAAATAAGAAATTATTTGAAAAGCAAACAAAAAGATTACTGTGAAAGAGTGAAGAAACTTCAGAAAAACCCTTAAATTCTGTATACTATTTTCCCCTAGTGCTGGAGTTTGGCAGTTCTCTATCATTGGTAACCTTGGTCTTAGCAGATGTCCTTGCGGATTTCTGGGCGAGGTGCCTGGTGCAGTGACTCTCAGGGGTCTTTGTCTTGGATTGTATTGCACTGCCCTTTGCAGGGAGCCAGGCTAAATATACAGCTCCAGATTTCTCTATGTGACTTTTGTTGCCTTAAGGCTTTCTGTACCATTATAGGGGTCGAGAAGGAAAATCAGAGCTGCACCTCCATCTTCAGCCCTCACGCTGAAAGTTCATGTCCCTTATTCTTCAGTGAGTGCTCAGGTAAAAGCAGTCAATCACTCTTATCCCCCTGGTTTTAATTGACATTCAGTGCTAAACCAGCCTGTGACCCAGTGCACATGATCTTGTTTCAAGAATCCAAGTTTTAAAGACTTCTTGGCACACAGCAATAATACACCTCCTGGAGAAGTGGGGGCCTCTCAGTGTTTCTGTCACTTTCTGGGCCCCTCCACAGAGAGCGGTTACCCTTCCTTCCTGATGTTCCCTGTTTATGGCAAGACTGAGTTGAATGTTGGTCTTGAGCTGTTTCAATGAGGTACTGTGCCCCAATGCCTGGGAACACTCTGCTGCACTAAGGTACCCCCATTCTTTTTGTGATGCCAGGAATCCTGAGACCATGCTGTCAAACCCAGGATTCTGTCTTTCTTCAACGCCTTCAGGCAAACTTGTAAAAGTCCCAATTTTGCACTCCACTGCTTACACCATTTTCTGGTACTTGAATAATGGAGGCTTCAATGCCCATGGTTTATCCTCTAATAGATGGCCTCATATTCATTTCTCTATACACCCTCCATTGCAAAAAGTGGTTGTTTTTCTATTTATAGAATTGTAGCAACTTTTTCTCAGATCGCCAGTTGATTTTGCAGTTGTTCGGTATGATTTGTTAGGTATCCAGCTGATTTCCAAAGACGAGAAAAGATGAAGTTCCCCTACTCCTCTGCCATGTTAAGTCTCTCCCCATTCTGCAGCTTTAAATAGGTGGTCAGAGAAGTCTTCGTGGCAGACATCACGCTGGAATAAATACTTGAAGACGGTGAAGGAGTCAGCCATGTGGATATACACTACAGTAAATCTTGGAGGGTATGAGGCTAATGAGATGGGATCCTAGAGTACTAGGTGAGATCAAAGAGGGATTGTTGGGTCTAGATCACATAGAGCATAGTAGGTTGCATTACATGTCTTCCCTTTTGATGAAATGAAGTGGAGCACCATTGGAGAACTTTGATCAGAGAAGAGACGAGACATGACTCACCTATTTTGTCTGATATTAGTATTTCTGCCTTAGCTTTCCTTTTGCTTCTATTTGCATGGTAAATGTTTTTCATCCCTTCTTTTTCCACCTCTGCGTGTCTTAGTTCTGAAGTGAGTTCAACAAAAGGATATAACTGTTGTAATTACTGGGACCACAGATGTTTTCACCTAAATGAATTACACAACTACTAACAGGCACAAAAGAAGACATTTGCAGTAATGCAATAACAGTAGGGAATTCTTATAGCTCAGCTCCACCAATAGACAGATCATCCAGACAAAAAAAGAAATAAACTAGAAAGAGTGGCTTTGAATGACTTATTTGACTAAATGGGACTAAGATATTCAGAACATTATATCCCAATGCAGCAGAAGACATTCTTTTCAAGTTCACAGGGGACATTATCTTGAATAGATCTCATTTAGGCTACATAACAAACAAGACTTAACAAATTAAAAAAGTGAAATCATATTATACACCTTTTTTGGTCACAGTCGTATAAAAGTTGAAGTACTCACAAGTTGAAATCTAGAAAGAACACAAATACATGAAGCAAAGAATCCTACTCCTAAACATTAAATAGGTCAAACAAATAATCAAACGGGAAATCAAAATATTCATGGAGACTGATGAAAATGTTAAGGTGATAATATCTAAAAGATGTAAAGAATGTACATAACTCACCACCACAAAGACTAAAAATCTTACTTAAAAAATGGACAGAGAACCTGAATAGACATTTTTCTAAGAAGACAGAGAAATAACAAGTCAACACATGAAAAGATGTTCAACGTCACTCATCATCAGGGAAATCAAAATCAAAATCACAGTGGGATGTCACTTCACACCAGTCAGAAAGGCTAAAATAAAAAAAAAAAAAACAAGAAATAAAGAGTGTTGGCAAGGATGGGAATAAACTGTACCCTCATACCCTCTGGTGGGAATATAAACTGGTGCGGCCACTGTAGAAATAAGGATGGAGGTTCCTCAAAAATAGAAAATAGAAAAATAGAATTGCCATATGATCCAGTAATTCCACGATTATTTATCCAAATATATTTTTGCAACAACATGAATGGATTGAGTCAGTCTAAACATAAGTGAAATTCAGACAGACTAAGACAAATACCATATGAATTCACTACTATCTATGTAGATTTCAGAAAGAAGACAAATGAGCAAAGAAAAAAGGTCACAAACAAAAAAACTCAGATTCTTAAAATATGGAGAATAAAATGGTGGTTACCAGAGGGAAGGTGGGCAGTTAGGATAAAAGGGTGAATGTAATTGAGAGAACACCTGTCGTGTTGAGCACCGATAATGTATAGAATTGTTCAATCAAAAATATGTGCATGTTTTGTAGGTAAATTATAACTTAGACGGCTCTATTTTTTTAATAATTTATTTATTCATTAGAGACACATAGTGAAAGAGGCAGAGATACAGGAAGAAGGAGCAGCAGGTCCATACAGGGAGCCAGATGTGGGAGACAATCTGGCACCCTGGGATCACGTCCTGAGCCAGAGGAGATGCTCAACCACTGAAGCAGGAAGGCATTCCTCCTTAAGTTGCTTTAAAAACAAAAAAAAAAATCAGTAAAAGCATTTTCATTTCCAATTTTCTATCTTTTCTTTACATTTGACTGAATAACTTCAAAGCATTATAGAAATTATAGAAATCCTAATTAGTGGTTGTCACTGTAATTATATTTTACCAGTATTATTAAGATTGAAAATAATTATTATATATCTACAGTATCATTTTCCTATCATTACAGATAGGAAAATGGGAGAAGTTAAGAAACTTGCTCAAAGTTAGAGACGTTTATTATGAAAATAAAACTCAATCATATCACATGTGTTGGAAAATGTAGCTGGGCTCAGAGGTTCATGTGCTGTTAGAAAAGATTTCACTTAAAGAGAAAAGTCTTTGGGAACTTTTATTAGTCTCTACTTCATTGTGACTTGAAAGGCATACTTTCTCCTTAGACCAGGGACACCAGTGGAGCAGTTGGTCACTGAAATGGGATGGGTCCCTTTGGGAGTCTAGGAGGAGAGATGGATTCTGTGGACAGGATCTGTCAGATGATAGCCTGTCTGGGATTACTTGGCCCCGTGGTTTGCATTGATCCAGGAGGGACTGAGCTAAGTAGTTTGTAGAGCAAATCCTCTGGGATTGGGTGGGAAGGGCACAGCCCTTATTCCTCCAAAGGCTGGGTATTTGTGAACTTCTGTGAAATCTCTATATATCTATTGGAGGAGGAAGAAATGTTTAATCCATACGCTCTGCCAAGGAATTGTTTTTGGGCATAGAGCTGCCTTTAGAGATTTTTCTATCATAGGATTGTGGGAATAATTCCTTTATATTCTAGAAAGTTCTAACAGTAGAAATAAGAAATGTTCTGCTGATATTACAGACCTCATTGAAGACTCTAACCCAAGCCTCTAGGAAAGATTGGCTACCTGTGGTGTATCTTCTCTCCACATAGATCCTGCAATGGAAAGCTGAGTAGATGTATTCGAAGTACAGATTACATGTTGCAAACACACTGCACATGATTCATCTTCAAGATAAATCAGATTTGCAAGAGAAAAAACTATGGGCTCTCTATTGGATCTCATCTCCTTCTGAGCAAGAAATATGGTAAGTTTAAAAACCCACGTAAATTACTTTTTTTTTTTAGTAAACTACATTCATTCTCTTGATTCCCATTCAGTACTGAAGTTTCTGATAGTTGCCATTATGTAATTCTTTCAATCTTTGAGAAGCATGACGTGCCAGGAAGCTTATTTCTCTCAGTAATGAGAAGATTCTGATGTGTCAGAGTTTTTGCCTTTCACTGTCCTTGATGCAGCACTGTCTCAGGACTAATTCTTATTGAATGAGGGGTACATTGAAGGGTGTTGAGGTATAGTATCCTACACAGGTGGATTACTTACTTGCAAAGCTTAAGGTCAGGAAAAGGAAAGGCTGTATACTGACCTCCGCAATCAGTATTCATAGAAAGTGTTGTTACCACGATTCTATGGCACTATGATACTCCTTGTTCTGATATTAATGACTGTAATGTTGGCTGCCCAAACCCACTGACACCTAAGAATTACATTTTCTTTCTGGTGTTGGATTGAGAGATGATCTACAGAGTGGAGGAATGAGAAGAAAACTCTAGTGAAATCCTAGGGTGAAGCGCTCCTTTGTCCCTAGCAAAATTCTTTGCTCAGCCTTGCACTGTGTCTTTACATTTAAGTATATATATAAATGCTGATCTCTCTTTTTTTTTTTCTGACTCATCAGGATTTTCCATCCATTTGCTAGTTAGGACATGTACTGGATGTGTCCATGGCTTTGTTCCTTACCTATGTATGGTTTCTGGCTTTATGCTGGTTCCACTCGAGTGGCTGGGGTCTGATGCTTCTCATGGCAGTAGTGAGTGGAGTGTCCAAGTAGGAGAGGTTGCCATGGAGCACAGGGCTAGCGTTCTGATACTGGTTTCTTTTTGACTGCTCTCCAGTAAATTGCCTGCCAGCCTATCCTGAATTACCCAAAATAGAACAAAATGAACTTGCTTTATGGAACATAAAATCAAATGAACAAAGAAATTAAAACCAAAATGAAGAAGGCTATAATTAAGGATTGACTCACTGCACACAGACACACATGCACACATGCACACACACACAGTTTTTACCATTGGAAAGTCATTAGCAAGAAGGTTTTCTGAGAAGATCGCATCTGAACTGAGTACTGTGTGCACAGTTAACAATGCAGAATGTAGGTTGTATCAGAGGAAGATCATTGTCACTAAGAAATGCTGAAAACTTAGTGAATGATATGGAGTGTGGGTATATTTATGAAGGATAGTAATATCAGGTGTGGTTGGAGCACACATGCCCAGAGGCAGGAGAGGAAAGTGGTCAGCAAGGTTATGGAACTGTGTTTGAGGGCTTTCAAAGTCATGGTGAGTATTTCAGCCGTTGCATTAGAAAGCCATAGTAACCATTTTGTCATTTTCATGATTCACCATATTTTTATAATGTCCTTTTCAAGATATAGCAAAACAATAAAAAGAAGTAGAGGGCAGAGGATGAGGAGAAGAGAGAATATCTGAAACTGTGTCCTTTCTTTCTGTTTAGAAACATGGAGTGTCCACTTAATGAATACTGGGATTGGCCATTTGTAATACTGATGTTTGTGAAATACCAGCTTGATTTTGTGGTATGTATGAACTAATAATTCTCACAGTGCAAATTCATATGGGTATCTCATTCAATCTGCTATTTTTCCCAACAAAATGATGTAAGAGGTTTTATCCAGAATTTAACGGATGTTATACACTATGTGAAAAGAATTATTATTTTCTATACTCTAGGAATCTAAATGATTCTGCTTTTAGGGTAGTGAAAAAGCCCCATATGATATTATAATGATGAATGCATGTCCTTAACACATCTTCAAATCCATAGAATGTACCACATGAAGAGTGGACCCTAGGGTTAACTCTGGCCTCTGGTTGCTGATGATGGGTTATGGTTGGCTCATCAGGTGTGACAAGTGTGCCATTCGGGCAGAAGTGTTGACGAAGTGTTGATAATGATAAGGGGTGATATTTTGTGGGGGCAGAGCTATATGGGGACTCTTTGTGCCTTTCTCTCAGTTTTGATATGGATCTAACACTATTCCAAAAAAATATAAATCTTAACAATAACAACAAAAGCATAAGGAACAATGACAAAATGATCCTATTAAAGCCGAGGAGAGGTGTGTAATTTTGCTACACACCCCCCTTCATCCACTCTCAGAGAGACAACTGAGAGTGAGCAATTCTGGTCCTTCTGTGAGAGAGGAAGTGACAGATCTGAAGCCACCACTGATTTGTTTTGTTGGGGCCACAACGAATGTACTTGTATGCTTTCCACTGTTTCTCAGTGCAACAGATACAAAGATGAATGTTTTCAGTGCAACTCTCACTTCTTAGGAGGTGGGCACTTTATTATAGATAGGCTCAAATTCCAATTGGGCTAAATTTGTATGTCTCCAAATTTTAAATTTGACCACAGAAATATATTCCAATTTCATATCCTGGTTATTATGGCCTTTGGCTGGAAGGAAAACTTGCTTTTCCATGTTTTTCCACTATGACTTTCCCACATGAAATCTCTAGTGTAGACAGATTTCAATTTTTCAGATTATGGCTAAATTTTAAGGCAGCTAATTCATTTACCAAAGGAAAGTACAATTTCTGCCATTTTCAATCTTTGTAGATTTCAAAAATTTTGAAGGATATTGACTTTTTATTCTCCAAATGCAAAGGCTTTGATCCAATTGGGTTAGTTTTTGAATCAATCAATCAATCAATCAATCAATCAATCTTGGAGAGGCTTGGACTTCTGCAGATTCACAAAGATTCATAGGAAATTAAAGGAAGTTGGAGCAACATGGAGCAGATAAGGAATACAGAGTTCAACCTACTGATCTCTCCATAATGTGACTTCTTCTTCCCTTTGCAGATTAGGGTCTTATCAAGGTCACCTAACCTGCAACCAACAAAATGGTGATGAATAGCACTGTGAATGAATTCATTCTGTTTGGCTTGACACAGGATCCAAGAAAACAGAAAGCAATATTTGGGGTCTTCTTGATGCTTTATCTTGCCACACTGTTGGGAAACTTTCTCATTGTAGTGACTATTAAAAGAAGCAGGACCCTTGGGAGTCCCATGTACTTCTTCCTATTTTACCTGTCCTTTGCTGATGCTTGCCTCTCTACAACCATTGCCCCCAGATTGATTGTGGATGCCATTTCTCAGAGGAAGACCATTTCCTACAAGGAGTGCATGGCTCAGGTCTTTACAGGCCACTTCTTTGGATGCATGGAAATCTTCGTGCTGATCGTCATGGCTTTTGATCGCTATGTAGCCATTTGTAAGCCCTTGCGATACACAACCATCATGAACAGGCATGTCTGCAGTGTGCTGGTGATTCTGGGTTGGGTGGGATCCTGTATCCACTCTTCAGCACAAATTTTCCTGGCTTTGAGATTGCCTTTCTGTGGTCCCAATGTGATTGATCACTATTTCTGTGATTTGCAGCCCTTGTTGAAACTTGCTTGCATGGACACTTATGTAATAAATTTGCTAGTTGTTTCTAACAGTGGAGCCATATGCACGGTGAGTTTCATAATCCTGCTTATCTCCTATGTTATCATCTTGTACTCTCTGAGAAACTACAGTGCAGAAGGAAGGCGAAAAGCCCTTTCAACCTGCACCTCCCATTTTATTGTGGTTGTCCTATTTTTTGGCCCATGTATATTCATATATACACGTCCGGCAACCACATTTCCAGTAGACAAGGTGGTGGCTGTGTTTTATACCACTGGGGCACCCTTGCTCAACCCTCTGATCTATACACTGAGGAATGCAGAAGTGAAAAATGCCATGAAAAAGTTATGGTGTAACAAAGTGTGATTTATGTTGATACGTGATATTCAGGGATCCTAATGTATACTTCCTTAACACCTTGGTTTTGCTTCATGAACAGAAAAGATAAAATGTTCCTTTTGGGATGAAAAACCAATTAAGTAATTTTAATCATACTATTTTAATATTTATTTTCATATTAATAAATATATAGACTCCTTATTCTGAACGGATTGCTTAGAATAAGGTTACTTATATAGGCCAAAACCATTTTGAGCAACTCATCCTGGCCCTTAGTTGAGTGGTATTGACATCTGGTCATATTCACATGATAATTTAGTTTCCTGGACCAATTTGTTTTCAGAAAAAAAAATGTACTGATTAGTGACAGAATGATCGTGTGTGTGAACACACACCAATTCTTTCTTTAAATTGTAGTCTATTTTTATGAATGTGGTCATAAGAGCTAACCCATATGGACCCTGGAACTTAGAGAGTGTAGGTGACTGTCTTGACGACCTGGGATTTGGAGATGGCTGCTCTGGAATCTGTGCCTGATGTTGCCTCACTGGGGAATCCACACGGAGGGATCTTCAACTTCCAAGAAAAGCTTGATATCTCATTGAAAACCTGTACTGTGTCTGGAGAACTTCTCAAAGTTCTGTGAGTGGTGAAAGAAGGAAAGTCTAATACTTGACTGTGATGGGTGGTATCAGCTAGTCAGCTGCCATAGGCAAGGTCCTTCCCATTACTCTTCACGAGGAAGAGGGAAGAGGGAGTGAGAGGGGTTGGCATCAGAAATATGAAGAAGGAAATAAACAGAAGGGAGGCTAAATTGGAGAAGGAGGCTAAAGAACAACGCATGTTGAAGAGCAAGAAACAGGAAAAGAAAAGTGGGAACTTTTCTTATATTTTGAGAATTAATTCCAGGTATATGAGCACACAGGGAAAAAATTAAGTTTCCTAGGATCTTTATATCATTGAATTAGTGTAGGTTAACTTCCTTGACTGCCATGTTTTTTCAGGTGTTAGGAAAAAGTACTTTTTTCATTGACAGGTGGTGTGTCCTTAGCGTCCAAAAAATTAAAATCCAGATTCTTTGGGTGAACCCAGGATTGGAAAGACCCTTTTAGTGTTCAATTATGGTCTTTTTTTTTATATGAGAATGTTTTAAAATACATATTTTCACCTTTGAAGATCACCCAACTGATATGTATAATACACACCTGCCACCACCACCACCACATCATAATCTATAATCAAGCACTGTCATGTGATACTCTTTCAGTACCTAAGTTTATAATTCCCATCAAATTGGCACCAGGAAGTATTACTTTAATTGATATAAGCTAATGAGAAAAGAATACAATGAATTTCGTAAGTATGTGAGAAGTTTCTGCCAATATTATCATGTCTCACCAAAGATGCTTAGTATTCTTATATAGGAGGTGGTGCTGGACTAGTTATTTAAGTCCCAAAGAGGACATTTATCAGGTAACAAATGAGGACATTAGAGAAATATTTGTTTGCACTCACAGAAAAGATACATTTTCTTGAACAAATTGGTATAATTAAACCGTATCTGCCAATGGGGAATATTTCAAAGTGAATTGGGTGGGGATTGACATGAGGAAGTAGTCATGAGGAAAGGGGACAAGGAATCACTCCAAGTATTGGAAGAGGAGAAAGGAAAGGGAGTCTGAAAATCAATCCTTGAGTGTTCAGGGGGAAAAAAGAGAAAATTAATTCATTCAAGATCCAAGAGAGCTCTTAGAAAACCATTTTGTGATGTCAAGGGTGAGGGGAGCCATTTGCAGTTCTCCTCACCTCTGCAAGGGGTTGGAGGTCTCTTGGTCAGCCTGAGTCTGTCCTAGCACTCACCTGATCTGTCTCCTTTTTGTAAGGGGTCCCAGGAGTATGTTGCCAGTCATCCAAAACTGAATACGATGTTTCCAGTGTTTTGTGCAGCATCTAGCTACTTTCAGCAAAGGGGAAGTTTAGTGACTGCATTACGTCCAGAAATTTAAAACACTACATTTTCTTTGAATCGGGTTTGTTTTTATATTATTAAAAATAATTATGAGTTATGAATAAAAGAAACGAGTGCACTTTCCCTGCATCCCATCTCCCATGTCCCCATTCCTGCTGTAACTCGATTTAAAATGTATTTTTATCTTATTCTGCATCCTTTCCCCCTATGTTTTTAATGTCTCCCATACACATCGACTCTTGTTGGGAATGCTTTTTATTGAGTTTTTGATATACATTTTAACTTTTTTCCCCAAATTGATAGTCATTTCTCTTAATATAATTTATTTTCATGTTAATACTTCCAACCTAATCCTATATTAAATTACCAAATATATATACGGTTGAATTTCTTTGCATGATACTCTGTCCTCTTAATATATTTGTTTATTCTGTGAGCATACTTGATTTGAAAAATTACTATAGCTTTATGACATATTTGCACTTGGTTCTTTTCCTCATCCTCTCCAAAATCTGAGTATTTTCTTCTATATATTCAACCATGTGGAGTTTAGAATAATTCCCTCCATTTCCATGCAAATTTCCTCCAGAGATTTTGTTTAGGAATTGACTCAGTATGTCAATTAATTGGGAAATATTAACAACTTTAACTTGTGAGTTACTTCCATCTCAAATTGTATAATTCACCTGACTCAGTTTTAACATGTCTTTTGTGATGAGGTTTAGTGTTCTTCATGAAGATTGTTCACATTTCTGTTGCATCTCTTAATTTTATTGTTATTGTGAAGGAGATTTATTTCGTTTTATAATTGTCCATTACACTTACATTTAGAAGTATTATTATGCTGATTTTTGAGTAAGCTCTTTTAATAAACACTGTAATCTCTCAGTTGATTGTCTTGGTTTGGCAAACTAGATGAATACACCAGCCAATAATGACTGTGTTGTTTCATGTTTGGTTCTGACTGCTGTATTTCCTTTTCCTCTTATTTCATTGGTTGATACAAAATCTCCAAGTGACAGCCTGCTAGACCGAATTTACCTGAAACATTGTAAATTTGTTTAATCCAAAGATTATTGTTTAGCATAAAAGATTTTATAAGTGTAATCGGGCATCAGTATATTCAAATCATTAAAATACATATTAAATATGAATACCTGATTTCTCTTGAAAAGCTGAATTTGGGAAAAATTTGGATATGTGCCCCTCTTTAGGCAACGACACACCAGAGTTTAGTCCTGCCAGACTTTTAAAGGGGTCAAGATTTGCTCCTTTTCTACAGGGAGCAAAGGTCTTAAATTTTTTCTTAAATGTTTTTGCATAGTTTGGCTTTATTCAATTTTTATTATCTTCCTGATTCAAATAAGTATATGAGATTGAGAATTGGGCATTAAAACTCAATAAATTATGTAATAATGGCAGTTTTAAAAGGTGGCCTTATTCCTGAATTTAATGGATCTCTCTTAGAATTAACTGTGACATTTTCTTTAAGTTTCTGGAACATACCCTTTTTCACGTTAAACTCATGTACTTTTAGCTTCCTGTGCTTTAATTATAATTCAGAAAAAATGTTATCAAATCCCATGTTGGCCTCCTGGAATTAGTCTTTTTTAAAACAATATAATAAGATTATTAGAAAATTCTGGTAGCAGTAATCAGCAAACTATGGATTGTGTTGGAGAGCAGAATATGTAAAATATTTCCAGGCCTTATCTGCTAAAATGTATTTAAGATCAATGGAGGCATGCTGTTTCCTGAGACTAATTTAATCATCTATGAAGAGATGTGAACAAACTGGTAGTTGACCCTCAATTATAGGATGCCACAGTCATAAAAAGCTCTCATTAATAGAATCAGGGGTACCTGGGTGGCTCAGTGGTTGAGCATCTGCCTTTGACTTGGGTCATGATGCTTGGATCCCAGGTTTGAGTCCATATCAGACTCCCCATGGGGAGCCTGCCTCTCCATCTGGCTATGGCTCTGCCTCTCTCTTTGTTTCTCTCATGAATAAATAAAATCTTTTATTTTATTTTTTATTTTTTTAAATAAAATCTTTTTAAAAAGAGAGTAAGAATCATAAACCTAAAGCTAATATAACATTAGTTCTTTGCCCCTTATCAAGTACTTTTCAATCCTATTCCCTAACTCCTCTATAGTACAAAAGTGAGAGTCAGTCACCATTCCTGAAGAATTTTTGAGTCTGGGTCATTTTTAAAAGATAATAACAACATTTATGTTCTTTGCAGCTTCAGGGAGATTTAGTGGTCTCGGCACTACATAATCTGAGGTACACAGGTGTGTATTTCTTGCTTCTTGCCACTCTCAATCTGGACCATTATGCTCCTGGTCTTTCATGGTTCCTTGAAAAAAATCACAGTAGTTCTACATTAGTCTCTTTTTCTAGAATTTTCACCTCACTAATCCTCACATGGCTGTTTCCAAACCTGATCATTTTTGTTATTTATTGGTGCTCATCATCATTAAACATATTGATTGATATGTTTTAGCACTTTTCCTCCAAAAATCTCAAAAGAATTTAAAATAAGCTGAAATGTTAACTGCTGATAGAATCCTTCTCTGTCTGCATATTATGAGGTACCCTCCATAAAATAACCAGAGCCCTCTATTTCTACTGATTCCATTCTCATTTTCACTCTGTCTCTTCTGTTTGTTTGTTTTATTTAAATTTAATTAGCCCAGAAACTGTGCATTATTTTCAGATGTAGAATTCAGTAATCCATCAGTTACCTATAAAATCTAGTGCTCATCATATCACATGCCCTTCTTAATCCTGTCATCCAATTACCCCATCTTCCCATCTACTTCCTCTTCAGTAACCTTCAGTTTCTTTCTCGTAGGTAAGAGTCTCTCGTGGTTTGCCTCCCTCTCTGATTTCTTCCCATTCTGTTTTCTCTTCCTTCCTCTGTGATCCTCTGTGCTAGTTCTATATTCCTCATATGAGTGAAACCATATGATAATTGTCTTTCTCTTATTAAGTTATTTCATTCAGTATAATATCCTCCAGTTCTATCCACATCAATGTAAATGATATTTCATTTTTTCATACCTGAGTAATATTCCATTATATATATATATAAATATATATATATTTATATATATATATAAAATCAGATCTTCTTTATTCATTCATCTGTGGGTGGACGTCTGACTCTTTCCACAGTTTGGCTATTGTGGACATTATTGCTATAAACATTGGGTTAAAGGCACTCCTTTGGATCACTACATTTTTCCTTTGGGATAAATATTAGTGTAGTTGCTAGGTCACCAGATAGCTCTATTTTTAACTTCTGGAGGAACATCCGTACTGCTTTCCAGAGTGGCTGCAGGAGCTTTCATTCCCACCAACCCTTTGAGAGAATTCTCCTTTCTCTGTATTCTTGCCAACATTTGTTGTTTCCTGACATTAATTTTAGTCGTTCTGATTGATAGGAGATGGTATCTCATTGTGGTTTTGATGCCAAGTGACATTGAACATTTTTTCATATATCTGTTGGCCATTTGTATGCCTTCTTTGGAGAAATGTCTGTTCATGTCTTCTGACCATTTCTTATCATGATTGTTTTTTGGGTGTTGCTTTTGAAAGTTCTTTATACATCTTGGATACTAGCCCTTTATTTGTCATTTACAAATATCTTCTCCCATTCTGCAGATTGCCTTTTACTTTTTTTGACTATTTTCTTTGTTATGCAAAAGCTTGTTATGTTGATGAAGTAACAATAGTTCATTCTTGCTTTTGCTTCATTCATGCCTTTGGAGCAGAAATGTCAAAACACTCACAAAAATACTAGCCATAGGTTCCAACAGTACATTAAAAGGATTATTCTCCAAGACCAATTGGGATTTATTCCTGGGCTGCAAGGGTGGTTCGACATCTGCAAATCAGTCAGTGTGATACATCACATTGATAAAAGAAAAGACAAGAACCACATGATCCTCTCAATTGATGCAAAACAACAAAAACAAAAAAACATTGGACAAAATATAGCATCTTTCCTGCTTGTTTATTTTTGATATTTTTTGATCGTTTCCTTTTTTCATCTCACCATCCAAATTAGGCTAGTTTTTTAGGGAGAAAAGTCTCTTGCATTCTATAATCATTCAACAGATCTTTAAGGAAACCTAACAGATGCCAAGCATAAATAAGACAAAAGTCTATCTGTCAGGATGTCTGGTATATTAGAGAGAAGGCAAGGAGCAAAACTTAAATGATTGTGCAAAAGTAATCATACTTGTAATTATTTTTATAAAGAAAATAAAGAAGATCTTGACATAGGAAATTTTGTAAAGAGTGAAAAAGTCTTTAAAAGAATCATGGGGGAAGCTCTCTGAGGTAAGGCCAGTTAATTTCTTTTCCAAGACTATAGGTTATGAGGAAGCAACCATTTGAACAAGATGAGACTTGCTTTCAGAAAGAGAGAAGCAAAAGCACCAAGGTGAGAAAGTCGCAAAGAGCTCTGGGGGCAGATGAAAATAGCCAACACCTGCTGATGTACAGTAAGGGAGTAAGTGAGGTGCGCCAGATGGGGTGGGAGACTTAGAGGCAGTAGAAAGATCGATCAATCAGGGAATTTTACCACAAAGTCCAGATGTTTCCAAAGGCAATGGGAAGCTAAGGAAGGGTATAAAGCAGTAAGGTATTATGATCCTTTAACAAGTCCATAATCCTTAAATCCTAAATCACAAAGCAGGTTTACATATTTTTAAAGACTTATTTATTTATTTGAAAGAGAGAGAGAGAGAATATGCAAGGGTGAAAGGAGGAGGGGCAGAAGCAGAAGGTGAGAGACTCTCAAGCAGTCTCTCCCCTGAGCCTGAAGCCTGATGAGGGTCTTAATCCCAGGACACTGAGATTGTGATCTGAACCTAAATCAAGAGTCAGATGCTTAACAGACTGTGTCACTTAGGTGCCCCAAACAGATATACACTTTTAAAAGATTCTACTTATATATTTGAGAGAGAGAATGAGAACAAGCACGAACCCTTCTCCCCAGAGGGAAAAGGAGAGGGAGAATCACTGAGCAAGGACCCTGGGATCATGACCTGAGCAAAAGGCAGGTATTTAACTGACTGAGCCACCGAGGGCCCCAACCAGGTTTATGTTTTTCAAAACTCTCTATGCTGTAGTGGTGATGAATAGCTTATTTCTCTCACCTTTCAGAAAGAATCTCCCTTAATGGGAAACACGATGTCTTAGCATGACCATCACTTGCCAACAAAACTCCTTTGTTTCCCCAGTTTCCTCATGGCATTTATCACCTCTGAATTCCTCAGGGTGTAGATCAAAGGATTTAACATGGGTGTGATGATGGAATCAGACACAGCCATTGCCTTGTCAATGGGGTAGGTGGCCACAGGCCGCACGTACAGGAAAATGCATGGCACAAAGAACAAGACAACCACGGTGAGGTGGGAGCCACAGGTGGAGATGGCTTTGCGCCACCCTTCAGAGCTGCAAGACTTCAGAGAGCAGAGGATGACCACGTAGGAGGCAATGAGAATAAGGAAGATGGTCATACACATCACCCCACTGTTGAGGATGACTAGGAGACCCAGGGTATGGGTGTCCATGCAGGCCAGTTTCAACAAGGGAAACAAATCGCATATAAAATGATCAATGACATTGGGGCCACAGAAGGGTATTTGATACATGAAGAGAAGCTGTATTGCTGCATGGATAAATCCCCCCACCCAGGCCCCTCCCAGCAGCAGGCAGCACATCTGAGGGCTCATGATGGTCGAGTAGTGCAGGGGCTTACAGATGGCCACGTAGCGGTCATAGGCCATCACGATGAGAGGATGATCCCCACACCACCAAAGAAATGCTCTGCAAGGAGCTGCGCCATGCAACCTTTTAAGGAGGTGACAGTGCTCTTGGAGAGGGAGTCCACAATCATCTTGGGGGCAATGACAGAAGAGTAGGTAACATCCAAAAAGGATAAGAAAGTAAGGAAAAAATACATAGGTGATCTCAGACTTTGACTTGTGATCACAGTTACCACAATTACTAGGTTTCCCAAAACCGTGAACACATACATGATTAGAAACACAGCAGAGAGCATTTTCCGCAGCTCTGGGTTCTCTGTAATGCCCAAATGTATGAATTCAGTCACATTTTTTGGATTCTCCATATATTAGGTGCTGATACGGGCTCCAGTGGAGATCTGGAAAACCTAAAAAAGCAACAAGTGATATTTAAGTAATGATTATTTGGCCTCATGTCTTTCCAGGATCTCACAGACTGTGTTATTCATTTTTATTCATCTCTTCACCATTAAAGCATTTGGATTTTAATAATATATTAAATAAAGAGTTTAAAAGGTAGACACTTCATTAATGCTAGCTTCTCCCAGGACATTTCTCCTCTTATTTTAATTGTTCTTCCAAGTGAAATGTAGTTTTCCTTCCTTTATTAATATTATTAGCTAACTTTTTTGAGCACCTACCCTACTCTGAGTACTGGAATAATCCTATGAGTGACTTTTTTTTTTCTTTTTTTTTTACAGATGATGTTAAATTTTAGGAAACTAACTAATGTTTATAGCAGCAATGTCCACAATATCCAAATTATAGAAAGACCCCAGATGAATGGATGAAGAAGATGTGGTATCTATATACAATAGAATACTACTCAGCAATAAAAAATGAAAACTTTCCATTTTGTAATGATGTGGATTGAACTAGAGGATGTTATTCTAAGTGAAATAAGTCAATCAGAGAAAGACAATTATATGATCTCACTCATGTGGATTTTAAGTAACAAAACAGAAGATCACAGGGGAAGAGAGGAAAAAAATAAAACAAGATGAAATCAGAGAGGAAAACAAACCATAAGTGACTCTTAAGCATAGAAAACCTGAGAGTCACCGTAAGGGAGGGAGTGGGGGGATGAGGTAACTGAGTGATGAACATTAAGGAGGGCACATGATGTAATGAGCACTAGGTATTTTATAAGACTGATAAGTCACAGATCTCTACCTCTGAAACCAATAATACATTATATGTTAATTAATTGAATTTAGATATGATAAAGTTTAAAAAATATCAAGCATACCCCTCCCAAAAGAATATATAACTAGTGTGCTGTGGACTGGCCTTTTGATCACACAGCTCAAACTGTGAACTCCTCTGTTCTACCACTGCAGAAGTTAGCTGATGATGTGATGTTTCCAGAGAGTTACTATTGCAACCCAGAAGAAATGCTACTGTGAAAACATGCTTTGTGTTAGTACTTGGAACTTTTAAGCAGAGGGTGACTGGCCTATCTTAGGAATTTTCTGGAGCGCAGCTTCAATTGATAGTGGACTATACCACCTTGGGAAGGCTGAGAATTCATTGTTATGATTCAGCAGCCTCACTCCCATCCCACCCCATACATAAAATGCAGATCTTCCAGGGCAGACCATGCAAATGTCCTTTATTCCCACCATTTAACCTCAGCCTCTCCCTCATGACCCAAGAACTGAGATCTTGCTTGTAAGGACCATGGTGAATTACAAGGAACCCTGACTCCAGAGTCAGGAAATGAGAAGTGGGCTTTATTCAGGCTGTGTCACTAATGTGGTGTGCTACTGGGGCATATAGCTGGCACCTCTGGGTCCCAGGGTCCTCATTTGCAGTACAAGGATGGCTCATTAGAGAAGTAACAACTCAGTCCTCTTCAAACAAAGCATCCATTTCTCAATTGCATTGATTGTTTAGGCCTCTGGGTAAGGATTTTTAGAGAAGTGATTCATTTCATGTAAAAAAGCTGAAACTCATTTTTCTAAGTAATGTTTAATGCTCCATCTATCTTATGGCTTGGAGCTTGCGTGGCTCCCTATTGATATAATGCGGAATTGAATTTTTGACCTAACATTCAATCCTGTCACCAGCAAGCCCCTTACTGATTTAACTTTATTTATCTGTTTTTCTCACTTTATTCCACTGTCATCCCCTCTGCTTCCTGTCAGATTTCTAGCATTTCTTTCTGCAGCTGCCTTTCTCTTTGCAGGGGGATGTCACTGGATCCAGATGCAGCAAACCTACCACTAAGTCACAGCCATGTCACTTGCTGGCTTAATGATCTCAGCATCTGTAAAGCCTCAATTTCTGCAGTAGCACAATTTGTACAAGAGAAACACAGATGCATACCCACAGGATAAAAGAAGGGACAGAGAGAAAGCAGGCAGAGGGAAGGAGAAAGGGAGATAGATGATAGAGAAGGAAGGAAGGAAAGAAGGAAGGAAAGTGAGAAGTTAAATTGGTAAAGAGTTCATCAAGGAATTTCCTAGTAAATCTTTGTAGATACATTATCCATCCCTTGTTGCCTTTGGACACTTTTTAGAAATCTACACATTGTATTTACCAATTCTCATTTCTAAGTAGACATCATTTAGTTTTCTTTTTTATAAATTTGTTTCAGAGGTACTTTTCAATAATTCATCAGTTGTGTATAACATTCATTTAGTTTTGAAAAATGTCCTCAAAAGCACACAAAATTACATCAAGCAAAATAATCTAACTCAAGTTAGAACTCAGGTTTCCCACCTCATGAGTAGATAAGCAAACAGGTATCAAGCGTAAATTATTGACATACTTCAAAAGTAATAGGTATGTGATGACTTATTCTATGTAATTAGTTTAATTAATGTTATATTTCAAAAATAATTTCTAAGGCATAATTCTATGCAATAATTAAAATCTACATATGAAATACTTAAACCAAATAATAGAGTGATTAACCAAATCATAGAGGTGATTTGTAGAATGGAGTTTTTACATTTGGTCAAGAATGGAAAGTTGTACGAATACCTATCATTTGCTTTGACTTGATGAGATGAGCCCTGGGTGTTATATGTTAGCAAATTGAACTTAGAACAAAAAGGAAATTAAAAAAAGGAAAGTCATGTAAATACAGACTCTAAGTTCATTTCACCCAAGATCTTACCAGACTCAAGATTTGGTCATGTGAAGTAACTTCAGAGAGTCCAAGAACCAGGTGAAATTTTTCTAACTTGTTTTTTCTGACTGTGGGGTCAAGCACCACAAGGAACATAAACAAGGAAAAAGTCATCCAATTATTACATCTTGATCAAATTTGAAGAACTAGGATTTTTATTGCTCTCAGAGAGAGATTTAAAACAGTAAAGACTTAAGTATTCATGTTCCTGAGAAGGGAATAGCCCTTCTGGTTTACCAAGGGATTTACATTCCCTCCAATTAAGGATGATTGCTGTAAGATATCCAACTCCACTGTTTACCAAATTATTCAGGTGTCTCTTTAAATGCTAATTGATTGTATTCTTAGATCGAATAGAAAAGGCTCTCATTCATCTTCTTGGAAGTTACATTATGAAATTAATGTTCTCCTTTTGGCGATGGACTGGGCTATAGGAGCGCAAAGTGCCTGTTTGAGCACAGGTGATATGCCACAGACTATATCATGCTAGTTTCATCCCCTGAGTCTGGTCCTCCACTGATGGAGGTGCTAATCCCTGACCTAGTGAATTTGCACCCATCCACTATAATAATAGGGTGTCCCCTGGGAGACAAGAACCTCACATGGGCCAGACCAACATGCTGCTCCACAGCAGAAGTCTATATCAGTAGGAACTATCTAATTATTTGTTTCTGCACGGTGATCTGTATCAGAGTTCCAGAGTGGCCACAGGTGTTATCATCCAACAGAGCCATATGCTTCTCAACAGGCATTTTTCTCTCCCTTTGGCATAATCACTTTTTAAATCTCAAGAAGTTAGTCAATGGCAATTGGCATCCTTGAGCAACTCCACTACATAAGTGGAAAGCAAGACTTGGTTCTTTAAAAGAAGTTCTATCCTGTCAAGATTCTCTACCATGAGAAGTCAACCTGACTTACATTACCTCCTTGGTCCAATTATTTGCCAATTTACTGTTACCAATTTTTAATTTTGCGGCCTCATTCATAACCATTTTAGCACCTCCCTCGCTGAGTTCTTGGTGCCTTTCAATCAGACTCCCATTGACTAGTTTTGATATTACTTAAATACTATGTTCTGGATAAAATGGTATTTTTTCAGTATTTTTCCTGACCCTTGTCCTTGAGTATATTTCAGCCTTCCAGGCAGGACCTGGCTATCAGATGACAAAAAGCAGCCAAGAGTCTTTTATTATTATTCAAATTTCCACTACTTCTAAATTTCAGCAAAAATGGCAATTTTTGTCATTTTTAGTAGTTAAGCATTGTGTGTAATATTCTCCAGGAATTAGCCTTTTTGGAAGCAAGTGTAGTTGTTCAAAAATTGAATAAGCAAGGCAGTCCTTAGAACTGCAGTAGCCCAGCAGTGGGAATGTTGAGCTCTAGAGTTAACAGATCTTCAGCCGATTCAAAGAGGGAGGAAGATTGAAGGATGCACAAGGTTTTGGGAAAAGAAAGCTATATTGAAAATTTAACATAAACTATCATATTCAGAGAATCTTTACACGTTTCTCTGGTGTGTATTTTGCATTTTCATGGAGGAACGTTATTGCTAAAAGTTACAGGTGATGAAGTGTGATGACAACTTTGCCATAATTTTCCTACTAGTAAGTCAGAGTACTATTTTTTTCAAATTTTGGGAGGGAGAGAGAGAGAAAGAGAGAGAATGAAAGAGGAAGAGAGAGAATGTGGGATGTGGAGAAGCAGAGGGAGAAGAAAAGAGAAAGAATCTCAAGGAAGCTCCATGCTCATCTCCTAGGATATGACGCTGGATCCAATGACCCTGAGATAATGACCTGAGCTGAAATACCCAGATGCTTACCTGACTGAGCCACGCAGGTGGCCTACAAGTCAAATTGCTTTCTAATGACTGAGGTGTAATTGAAGTTTAATTAACAAAAATTATCTATAAGAACTTACACACCAAATAGAACTATATTTTAGTACGCAAAACATTGAACTAGCAGAATTCTATATCTGATTGGATGTAAGGTATGAAGAGAAAAGCGAAGAGTGATTTAAAGAGCTTGACAGGAGAATTTGCTGGAATGGACTTGCCATCACTTGAGAAGACAAAGACTCTGAGAGAGGAGCATGATGATGGTGGGAGGGTGGGGAACAGTGAGTGGCTGAGGAATCAGGAGTTCATTTTTTTTTCCTTTTTTTTACCTCTTGAATTTGAGATTTTATTAGACAACAAAGTAGAGATTTGGACAGGCGATTAGATATACAGGTGTGGAATTAGGAAGCGTGATCTGGGATGCAGATGTAAGTGTGAATAGTCAGCAGCTAGGTAACATTTAGAGCCATGGGATTGGGTACATTTATTGAAGCAGTGTGTATTGACAGAGGAAAAGAGGACCTAGGACCTACAACCTTAGAAGTCAGAGAAAAAGCAGAATCAACAGGAGAATGAAAGGTGACCTGCAAAGTAGAAAGACAATCAAGAAACCACGGTAAATAGGAAACTGAGTGGACAAAGTGCAAATCCTTTAGGATTAGGTGAAACTTGGAGCCCTAATTTATACCTACTACTTGACTTGGGCGCCACCTTGTGGAACTCTTGCGTAAGAGTCAAATTAACCAAAGGGTTGTAGAAGCCACAGAAATTACCGTCAAACCAGGTTGCCCTCATCTGAACAGGGTGGTATGTAGCTTTTTCCTTTATCTGTTTAGGAAATTGTCCTGGAAAGCAGTTCTTTATCTGGGACTTATCATAACATTGGCTTAGCTTATCTGTCCACGGGTGGGACAAGTTCTCCCCCTTAAAAAAATGTCAATTTTTTTGAGTAATTAGCCTTTCCTTTTTCCTCAAGGTTTAGAATCTTGTCTATTTTTCCCTGAAAGAAATGAACACTGATGTGCTTTAGTTAAGAGTTAACTAGTTAAGATCATTTAGTCCTGTAAATGGTCTATTTGGCCTCTTCTTCAGACAGATTTTAAAACACCTCAAAGCTGGCAGCAAGCCCGATGTAAACTCTGGTATTCCTACCCAGCTGCAATCTGGAGAGTGTCATCAATTGCCGATTTTATCCCAGATATGTGTAGCTACTTTTATAATCAGCAAGAGCCTTCCACTTCATCATATCTATTATTATAAATGTTGTTCAAATCAGTTTTCATAGGATAGATTATTAAAGTCACTTATACAGTTTCATTTCCCACTAAAGCATACAATTCCAGGACTAAAGGGCTGGCTCATTATGCTTCTGCTCTTTGGATGACTTTTTCCAATCTCAGGGCAGGAGGTCATCTAAGTTCATAGATACCTGACAAAGCAGAATTATTACAATATAGAACCATCTTTAAAATCTCCTGGTTCTTTTTTGAAGTTGAGAACATTTTTGATACATTTCTGACATTTCTCACAGCCCCACAAGAGTTTAATAATTGTATCACATTCAGCTTTTTAGCCTGATTTGGGGCCGTTTTATGGGAAGCCTCTAAACGTTCAGAGGATTTAGAAAGCAAGTTGTGGCTATATCAAGAGGACATTTAAATTTAGGTTTTTGGGATCCCTGGGTTGCGCAGCGGTTTGGGGCCTGCCTTTGGCCCAGGGCGTGATCCTGGCGACCCGGGATCAAATCCCATATTGGGCTCCCGGTGCGTGGAGCCTGCTTCTCCCTCTGCCTGTGTCTCTGCCTCTCTCTCTCTCTCTCTGTGACTATCATAAATACATAAACAAATTAATTAAATTTAGGTTTTTAACATGTGGTACCTGGATGAGAAAGTATAAACTTCATTCCAAGAAAATGGAAATTTTCTTATTTGTGACAAAACTCACATTCTAGAGTGAAAAAATTAGTTGTGTGGGCTTTTGCTGATACAGATATCTTATTATTTGTATTTGCATGTACATTTACCACTTCTGTTGGTCTTCACATTTTTCAAATCTGGATTCCCAGTTGGTCGGATTTAACTGCCCACTAGAATTTCCTTAATTCTCCTTGTAGCGATGGCTAAGTGCTGATGAATTTCTTGAATTTTGTGCATCTTGAAAGTCTTTACTTCAGCTTTGTTGTTAAAGATGTTTTTAGTGAGGATTGGATTCTAGGTGGACAATTTTTGTTTGAGTATTTTAATGATGTTGCTCTATTCTCTTCTGCTCCACTGATTTACCATGTTTCTGGTGAGAAGTTTGCTGTGATTTTTATCTTTATTCTGCTGTACAGAGAGTGTCTTTTCTTGTGGCTACTTTTTAGCATTTTCACTTTATCAGTGTTTTTGACCAATTTCTAATGATGTAAATCTTAGTGTGGTATACTTCATGATTTTGTGCCTTGTATAATACTTGGATCTGTGAATTTATAGTTTTCATTAAATTTGGATTAATTTGGCCATCATTTCTGTTTTCTGTTCTTTCTCCCATCCTGCTGTTTGAAGATTCTGATTATCCATACATTAGGCTATTTGAAGTTCTTTTTTAGCTCATGGATGCTCTGTGTATTTGTTTTTCAGTCCCTTTTTCGTTTGTTTTCACTTTGATAGTTTCTATTTGATAGTTTCTATGGTTATGTCTTCAAGTTTACTAACCTTTTTTGCTGCAGTGTCCGATCTGTTAATCTGTTATTCTCATATCAGTTATTATATTTTAATCACTGGAATTTTTTTTTTTTAATCACTGGAATTTTAACTTGGGTCTTTTTTGTGTTTTCCATGTCTCTACTTACCATATGCAATCTTTTCTCTATTTTCTTGAAAATATTTAATGCAGTGATAATAATAATTTTAATGTACTCATTTATTAATTCTATAATCATTGTCATTTTGTGTGTGTGTGTGTATGTGTGTGTGTGTGTTTCTGTGTGGGAGAGTTGGATCGTTTTTCCCCTCATATTATGGATGATGTATTCCTGCCTCTTTGTGCTTCGTAATTTTTTATTGCATCTTAGACATTATGACTTTAACCTTCGTTGCTGGATATTTTGCATTTTATGACTGTTTTTGAACTTTGTTAAATAAGACTAGAACAGTGTTTAGTTCATGATGAATGTTTCTTCCCTATCGAGGCAATGAACTTTTGAATACTTTATCTGGTGCTCTATGAATTATGAGTTTTCTAATTTAATGGTTGGGAAACCCAAACTATTTAAGGTCCTGTGTGTGTGCCAGAGATTGCTTTCTCTAATTCTGCCTAATGTCCTAAAGATGCACAACATCCTAAAGATCTCAACTCTCCACGAGTTAACCTACACATTAAAGAGCTTTCCAGTAAAACCACTAATCATATATATTTTTAACTAGACAAACTGGTTCCTCTTGAAAAATAAATATGCAAAACACAGGTGGGTAATTTGAACAAAAAATTGGGGGAAAAGTCTCTCAAATAAAATATAGCACCCAGCTACAAATAATTACAAATGTGTGGTAAGAACATTGCAATAGACTAATTACTGAAGCTGAACATGAATCTTTGAAATAGAACATAATAGGCATAAGCTTTGGAATAAGGTTAATGTGATATTTAAATTACTGGGAACAAATAAGTGATTAAAAAGATTTCTAAGACAAGTGTGTGTAGCTATCCGGAAAAATATTCTTTATGGCATGGAAAATAAAAATAGTTAAAAATTTAAATAGAAGCGGAGGAGGGACAAAGTGGCAGAAGAGTAGGGTCCCCAAATCACCTGTCCCCACCAAATTACCTAGATAAACATCAAATCATCCTAAAATCTACGAATTCGGCCTGAGATTTAAAGAGAGAACAGCTGGAATGCTACAGTGAGAAGAGTTCGGCTTCTATCAAGGTAGGAAGTCGGGGAAAAAAGAAATAAAGAAACAAAAGGCCTCCAAGGGGGAGGGGCCCCACGAGGAGCCGGGCTGAGGCCGGGGCGAGTGTCCCCAGGACAGGAGAGCCCCGTCCCGGAGAAGCAGGAGCTGCACCAGCCTTCCCGGGCGGAAAGGGGCTCCCGGGGAGTTGGAGCAGGACCCCAGGAGGGCGGGGATGCCCTCGGGTTCCCTGGGACACTAACAGACTCCTGCGCCCCGGGAGAGTGCGCCGAGCTCCTAAGGGCTGCAGCGCGCATGGCGGGACCCAGAGCAGCTCGGGGGGCTCGGGGGCGGCTCCGCGGAGGGGGGGTGGGGCGGGAGCGCGAATCCAACAGCACAGGCCCCGGAGCACAGGGCGCGGGGACACAGCCCAGGATCCGGCCTCCCCTGGGACAGGCAGAGGCCGGGAGGGCCCAGAACAGCAAGGACGCTCCTGCCCCGAGCTGAGCAGATCAGCGGCCCCGCCCCGGAGCCTCCAGGCCCTGCAGATGGAGAGCTCCAGAGTTACTGCGGGGGCTGATCCAGGGCTCCAGAGCTGGCCCCGCCACTGGGGTTGTTTCTTCTGCGGCCTCACGGAGTAAACAACCCCCATTGAGCCCTGCACCAGGCAGGGGCCAGAGCAGCTCCCCCAAGTGCTAACACCTGAAAATCAGCACAACAGGCCCCTCCCCCAGAAGACCAGCTAGAAGGACAAGTTCCAGGGGAAGCCAAGGGACTTAGTAAACAGAATCAGAAGATACTACCCCGTGTTTATTTATTTATTTATTTATTTTTATTTTTTTGCTTTTTGATTTCTGTTTGTTTCCCCCACCCTTTTTTCCCCTTTCTTTCTTTTTCTTCTCCTTTTTTTCTTTTTTCTTTTTCTCTTTTCTTTCCTTCTTTCCTCTCCTCTCTTTTTCTCCTTTTCCCAATACAACTTGCTTTTGGCCACTCTGCACTGAGCAAAATGACTAGAAGGAAAACCTCACCTCAAAAGAAAGAATCAGAAACAGTCCTCTCTCCCACAGAGTTACAAAATCTGGATTACAATTCAATGTCAGAAAGCCAATTCAGAAGCACTATTATACAGCTACTGGTGGCTCTAGAAAAAAGCATAAAGGACTCAAGAGACTTCATGACTGCAGAATTTAGAGTTAATCTGGCAGAAATTAAAAATCAATTGAATGAGATGCAATCCAAACTAGAAGTCCTAACGACAGGGTTAATGAGGTGGAAGAACAAGTGAGTGACATAGAAGACAAGTTGATGGCAAAGAGGGAAACTGAGGAAAAAAGAGACAAACGATTAAAAGACCATGAAGATAGATAAAGGGAAATAAACGACAGCCTGAGGAAGAAAAACCTAGTTTAATTGGGGTTCCCGAGGGCACAAAAAGGACAGAGGTCCCGAATATGTATTTGAACAAATCATAGCTGAAAACTTTCCTAATCTGGGAAGGGAAACAGGCATTCAGATCCAGGAAATAGAGAGATTCCCCCCCCACCCACTCAAAAAACCGTTCAACACCTCGACATTTAATAGTGAAGCTTGCAAAATCCAAAGATAAAGAGAAAATCCTTAAAGCAGCAAGACACAAGAAATCCCTGACTTTTATGGGGAGGAGTATTAGGGTAACAGCAGACCTCTCCACAGAGACCTGGCAGGCCAGAAAGGGCTGGCAGGATATATTCAGGGTCTTAAATGAGAAGAACATGCAACCAAGAATACTTTATCCAGCAAGGCTCTCATTCAGAATGGAAGGAGAGATAAAGAGCTTCCAAGACAGGCAGGAACTGAAAGAATATGTGACCTCCAAACCAGCTCTGCAAGAAATTTTAAGGGGGACTCCTAAAATTCCCCTTTAAGAAGTCCAGTGGAACAATCCACAAAAACAAGGAATGAATAGTTATCATGGTGACACTAAACTCATATCTCTCAATAGTAACTCTGAACGTGAACGGGCTTAATGACCCCATCAAAAGGCACAGGGTTTCAGACTGGATAAAAAAGCAGGACCCGTCTATTTACTGTCTACAAGAGACTCATTTTAGACAGAAGGACACCTACAGCCTGAAAATAAAAGGTTGGAGAACCATTTACCATTCAAATGGTCCTCAAAAGAAAGCAGGGGTAGCCATCCTTATATCAGATAAACTAAAATTTACCCCGAAGACTGTAGTGAGAGATGAAGAGGGACACTATATCATATTTAAAGGATCTATCCAACAAGAGGACTTAACAATCCTCAATATATATGCCCCGAATGTGGGAGCTGCCAAATATATCAATCAATTAATAACCAAAGTGAAGAAATACTTAGATAATAATACACTTATACTTGGTGACTTCAATCTAGCTCTTTCTATACTCGATAGGTCTTCTAAGCACAACATCTCCAAAGAAACGAGAGCTTTAAATGATACACTGGACCAGATGGATTTCACAGATATCTACAGAACTTTACATCCAAACTCAACTGAATACACATTCTTCTCAAGCGCACATGGAACTTTCTCCAGAATACACCACATACTGGGTCACAAATCAGGTCTGAACCGATACTAAAAGATTGGGATCATCCCCTGCATATTCTCAGACCAAAATGCCTTGAAATTAGAACTAAATCACAACAAGAAGTTTGGAAGGACCTCAAACACGTGGAGGTTAAGGACCATCCTGCTAAAAGATGACAGGGTCAACCAGGAAATTAAGGAAGAATTAAAAAGATTCATGGAAACTAATGAGAATGAAGATACAACCGTTCAAAATCTTTGGGATGCAGCAAAAGCAGTCTTAAGGGGGAAACACATCGCAATACAAGCATCCATTCAAAAACTGGAAAGAACTCAAATACAAAAGCTAACCTTACACATAAAGAAGCTAGAGAAAACACAGCAAATAGATCCTACACCCAGCAGAAGAAGAGAGTTAATAAAGATTTGAGTAGAACTCAGCGAAATCGAGACCAGAACTGTGGAACAGATCAACAAAACCAGGAGTTGGTTCCTTGAAAGAATTCATAAAATAGATAAACTATTAGCCAGGCTTATTAAAAATAAGAGACAAAAAACTCAACATAGTACTGGAAGTCCTAGCCTCTTCAATCAGACAACAAAAAGACATTAAAGGCATTCGAATTGGCAAAGAAGAAGTCAAACTCTCCCTCTTCGCCGATGACATGATACTCTACGTAGAAAACCCAAAAGCCTCCACCCCAAGATTGCTAGAACTCGTACAGCAATTTGGTAGTGTGGCAGGATACAAAATCAATGCCCAGAAGCAGTGGCATTTCTATACACTAACAATGAGACTGAAGAAAGAGAAATTAAGGAGTCAATCCCATTTACAATTGCATCCAAAAGCATAAGATAGCTAGGAATAAACCTAACCAAAGAGATAAAGGATCTATACCCTAAAAACTATAGAACACTTCTGAAAGAAATTGAAGGAAGACACAAAGAGATGGAAAAATATTCCATGCTCATGGATTGGCAGAATTAATATTGTGAAAATGTCAATGTTACCCAGGGCAATTTACACGTTTAATGCAATCCCTATCAAAATTCATCAAGACCCTTTTCAATGGTCATCATTCTCTACAAATATCCAAGCCAAGCAAAAAAGTAAAAATATTTTTAAAAGATAAATTTCATTCTTTAAGAGACTTAAACATTTCATAATTGAGTTTTATTATTTAAATATTACCAGACTGTGCTAGCCCTATTAGATAATTTTGCTAATAAATTTGAAGCAAGAATAAAATATATAATTCCTTTATCAATGAGGATTTAGGTTAAAAAAAATGTAAAAAGAACTTGTGTAATTCAATTTGCTTTGTGATTCTATTTGTGCCTGTTCCTGAAATGATTTGCTATCAGTTGCAGCTGTGGCTCTCATGAGTGTGCTCACATTTTGGGAAAGACTTTAGTACTCTAATTATTATTTTTTTTATAAATTTTTATTTATTTATGATAGTCACACAGAGAGAGGGAGAGAGAGGCAGAGACACAGGCAGAGGGAGAAGCAGGCTCCATGCACCGGGAGCCCGACGTGGGATTCGATCCCGGGTCTCCAGGATCGCGCCCTGGGCCAAAGGCAGGCGCCAAACCGCTGCGCCACCCAGGGATCCCTCTAATTATTAATATTAAAAGAATGGTTATCCAAATCACATCCAAAATATTTCACATCTGAAAGAAAACTGAAGTGAAAAAAAAAACCAAAAAAACAACAGATGACGTATTTTCTCCAAGTCCCACTTAAAATGTTCATTAACATTTGAGAGTAAATATTTGCATACCAGCAGTGAACATGAATGCCATGACTAATCTGTAGTGGTACCATTATGTAGATTGAAGACAGGAGTAACCTCTACAATCATAGCCCTAAAGGGCAGAGGCAATCAGAAATGGCACTGATGCAAGCCTTTGTCTCTTCAGCCCTTTAAATGCTGAAATCTAAACGAATAAATTTTTGGCTGAATACCAAAGCTGAAGCTGAGCTTCAGAGCATCCTTATTTGAAAGTCTTTGCAATTTTGAGAAACAATGGTCTACACATTATCAAGGTACACTTAGGTGCCATGTGTGTAAACAGTGGACACTTCAATGGATCATACAAGTCTTTAATGTGCAAATGGCATTGTGCCCACGTTCTGAGTGACAGGAAGCAGGAGAAGAGTGATCTTAGGAAGATGTTCCATATAAATGTAGGGAGTTGGTATGAGCTCACGAAAAGGGAGAAAGACATGAGGCCTCAGTTGCAGTTGATGACTGGGCAGAGCATTGGAGACAGAAGCACCATTCAAGGTGGCTGATGTAATGTCTTCAGAGAATCTTTTATTATGTTGGGGGAATTGGGGCCTGCTAGTAGGAGTCTTTTCAGCAGTTCAATAGTAGGATTTGGCTCCAAAGCTTCTTGCCAAGAAACCATTGGCTGCTAGAAGAAGTTGTCACTGGGGAGTTGATAAACAAAAGTGCCTGTTAGTGGGAAGTGGTTTTGGCACAAATCATTCTGATAATTAAAGCATTTCATCAACCTTGGAGACCAAGAGACCATGTTGGAAGGCGATATTGACCACAGTACAGCCTCCTCATTATCAATGTCCTCATACCAGAGTCAGATGTTTGTTGTAATTGAATTGACATCGACACATCATAATCACTCATGGTCCATAGTTTACCTTAGGGTTCACTCTTGTGCATTCTGTAGGTTTGGGCAAATGGATAATAATGACATGTATCCATCATCATAGCATGTGTGGATAGTTCTACTGCCCTAAAGATCCTCTGGGCTTCACCTATTCATCTCCCTCCACTACATCTTCAAATTGGGTTTTTAAATTATGAAATAGGATGAAAGTAAATCTATTTTAATTAAGCTATAGTTTTGAATTTTTCACTTTTAAGAAGTTCTTTACAGGCTAAAGTACCTGCAGGTGGTCTGTTAGAAGGTACCAGGTCCACTTAGGACTCAGGGTTCTGGACGTTCATTCATTTATAGAACTCTGTACCCTATCAATGAGACAGAAAAGATGGTATATTTCATCATCATTTTCCAAACAGAGGATCTTATTCTACTTGACTAGGCTTTTGAGCCTAGGCTATATACTAGGTGACAAAGAACTTTATGATAACATGCAATTCTCTGATTCGTTACCATGCTTCTCCTAACCTCTGTGAGTCATCTTAAATTATATAGGTATGTAGGAGTGGATGAAAATATTTTCATACATATGTTTCTTGTTAATGGAAACACATTCATATACCTCAAATATAACTTTCTAGATCACCTATTTTAATATTTAGTAAGTAAGGGGAAATTTTCTGCTTCAAAGAAACTCTCTTCCATTCACAGGACATCAGTCTATTTTAGTGCTCCAAAATTTTATTCTAAATATGACACACATAAAGTAGCTAAATATTGGCATTTTAAAAATTTGGGTGAGTTGACACACAATGCTAATTTCAGGTGTACAACTTAGTGATTTGACAATTTTATACATTATGCTGTGTTCACCACAAATATAGCGACCATCTACCCCATTACATTGTGAACAATTCACATTTTTAAATTGACAGTAAAACCTATAGACCCAATTGTTTTGTGTATTACAAGTTTATCCATGTTTTTAATTAAAACAACAGCAAAATAGAACATTTTAAAACTTAATTCTTTGCTAATCAAGTGGAGGTATTAGATCTGTTTATAAAGAGACTAGAATATTTTTTGGCATATAGGTCAACTGCATTTCCTGGACCGCTTGTGGAAATGTATGATATTGTGTTGTAAAGCTGAATATTCCCACATCCTGCAAACTACCAGTTACACTCATAGGAGACATGTTTGTTTATTTATTATTTATTTGTTTGTTTATTTATTTATTTATTTATTTATTTTTTATTTATGATAGTCACACACAGAGAGAGAGAGAGGCAGAATCATAGGCAGAGGGAGAAGCAGGCTCCATGCACCGGGAGCCCGACCTGGGACTCGATCCCGGGACTCCAGGATTGCGCCCTGGGCCAAAGGCAGGGGCCGAACCGCTGCGCCACCCAGGGATCCCCAAGAGACATGTTTATAAATGTTCACAGTTATTGTTCATAGTAGTCAAATATTCATTGACAGGATAATGGGTAAACACATTGTGAAATAATCATACAATAGAGAATGTTAGGTTAGCAAAAATGAATTTACAACTATATTCAAAAGCCAATATAAAACTTTGTAACATATATAATGTTGAATGAAAAAATAGCAGCAATTCCCAGAAGTCTGCATATAGTCTGCTAAAAGCTTTAAAATTCAAAACTAGGAAAAACCGGACAAGTGTTTATATGATAAAGATATTTTATTTTTAGGAAGCAAGGTAATATACATTCAAAATTCAGAATGTTGATTTCCTTTGGATGAAGCAGCAAACAAGATAAGGAAGGGGCTAAAATGGATTTAATTATTGGTAGTATTTTATTTTTGGGATAGGGTTAAGTTTACAAGTATTATATTATTTAAATAAATGTAAAAGAATAATAGAAAATGAATAAAGTAAAAGATGGTAAAACAGTTGGAAATGACTGGATTCTACAGTTAAAATTTTATGATAAGAATGAGTTTCTTCTGCTTGCCTGGTGGCTCTTCTTCCTTTTGTGTTAGCTCCATTTTAGATCAGGGTCTTTCCACTTACAGCAAGAGTTCCAGGTCTCTACTCCAGAAACTCCTTTAGGAAAAAAAAATAATGCTTTTCTTCAAGAGTCCAAACAAAAATTTTAAGTTTGTATCTCATTTGCTAATAGATCCCTGACCTAATGATTGCAACTGGGGGAAATGCTTTCTGATCAGCATAGGTGTCATATTCTCACCTTTGGGGCATAACACTACTCATAACTTTCAGACAAAATCAATCAGGGCTCATTAAGACAGATTTTATAGTTCATCTTTAGCATCTTTGTGAGGCAGGAAAGGTGTATCTGCTGAAGTGTTAGATATGTTTCTTCCAAACAGCAAATGTCCATCAAAGGTCCTCCTTATTGATGCTACATTCTACACCACTTTATGAAAAATATCACACTCTATTATGAGGATAGCCTGACATTTTCAAGGCCCTTTTTGATCATCAGTGGGATCCAATGTCTCAGTGCTATTGATCCTAAATGCTACTGAGACACATCAATGAAGGGACTCCTAGTTGTTTCCCAAGACCTGACCTCACTTCTATCTTCTATCTCTCTAAATTAGTAGATTTAGAGTAGTTCAGAAAGAATGTCTTCAACTTATTTCATCTATCATCATGTGGGTAATTTTTCAGAAGTAATTATAAATTATCACTCAAATTCTTTTTTTCAATTTGGTTTACTTTTTTAGTTCATTCATTCACTTAGTAACCAACAGGTAATTTAATGCACAATATGAACTGCTGTTTGTAAATGCTTGCTAGTAGATATGGTAAAAAATAAGATAGTGGTAATCCACACCCTCAATAAGTATTTAAAGTTATGGAACTTACAAAGAATTTGAGGAATAAAAACAGAATTCTTGGTTTCTGGTTCTCATGCAACATTTTCCTATTTTTAATTTTCTAAGACTGAGCATTTTAATCAAAACTGGCGCAGCCACTCTGGAAAACTGTGTGGAGGTTCCTCAAAGAGTTAAAAATAGATCTGCCAGTGATGTGGAACATTTTATCATGTGCTTGTTGGCCATGTCTATGTCTTCCTCTGTGAGATTTCTGTTCATGTCTTTTGCCCATTTCATGATTGGATTGTTTGTTTCTTTACTGTTGAGTTTAATAAGTTCTTTATAGATATTGGAAACTAGCCCTTTATCTGATACATCATTTGCAAATATCTTCTCCCATTCTGTAGGTTGTCTTTTAGTTTTCTGACTGTTTCTTTTGCTGTGCAAAATCTTCGTATGTTGATGAAGTCCCAATAGTTCATTTTTGCTTTTGTTTCTCTTGCCTTCATGGATGAATCTTGCAAGAAGTTACTGTGGCCAAGTTCAAAAAGGGTGTTGCCTGTGTTCTCCTCTAGGATTTTGATGGAATCTTGTCTCACATTTAGATCTGGAAAACCATGTGGAGGTTCCTCAAAGAGTTAAAAATAGATCTGCCCTAGACCCAGCAATTGCACTGCTGGGGATTTACCCCAAAGATACAGATGCAGTGAAACGCCGGGACACCTGCACCAAAATGTTTATAGCAGCAATGTCCACAATAGCCAAACTGTGGAAGGAGCCTTGGTGTCCATCGAAAGATGAATGGATAAAGAAGATGTGGTCTATGTATACAATGGAATATTACTCAGCCATTAGAAATGACAAATACCCACCATTTGGTTTGACGTGGATGAACTGGAGGGTATTATGCTGAGTGAAATAAGTCAGTCGGAGAAGGACATACATTATATGGTCTCATTCATTTGGGGAGTATAAAAAATAGTGAAAGGGTGTAAGGGGGAAAGGAGAAAAAATGAGTGGGAAATATCAGAAAGGTAGACAGAACATGAGAGTCTCCTAACTTTGGGAAACGAATAGGGGTGGTAGAAAGGAAGGCGGGCATGGGGTGGGGGTGACTGGGTGATGGGCACTGAGGGGGGCACTTGATGGGATGAGCACTGGGTGTTATGCCTATGTTGGCAAATTGGACTCCAAAAAATTAAATATATAAATACAGAAATAAATGAAAGAAAGAAAGAAAGAAGAAGAAGAAAGAAGAAGAAGAAGAAGAAGAAGAAGAAGAAGAAGAAGAAGAAGAAGAAGAAGGAAGAAAGAAAGAAAGAAAAAGAAAGAAAGAAAGAAAGAAAGAAAGAAGAAAGAAAGAAAGAAAGAAAGAAGAAAGAAAGAAAGAAAGAAAGAGAGAGAGAGGTGATTAATGCCAAAAAAAAAATTTTTTTTGCATACATCTGAGTTTTAGGCATTAGTGCTTAGGTGGCCTTCTTATGCAGAAAATTCACCTGAAAGTCTCTTCCTTTGGATTCCAAATCACTGTCCTCTTGTGATTTTACTCATGATTCTTTGAACATGTTTCTTAAGAGTTTTTAGGTATTCTTTTAAACGTTGTTGTAACCCTATATTTTGTTGTTGCCTCACTTCTCCATACTACCTACCTAATTTTTTTTGGTGGGGCAGGGTGACCTCACCCAATTTCTTGATTTAATTTATCATTTACAAGTAGTAATATCAAAATCTAGTTTTACATTCCGATCTTGAAATTCATACTTAAAAAAATCCAGGTGTTTACTGAATATTTTCACTCATATATTATTTGGCTACCTACCTATGTTTCAAGCTAATCTTACTGCTTTACTATTACTTCTAAACTCCTCAACCTGAGATACCAATACTAGCCATTAGAAATTTCCTTCATCATCACTTTCTAGTACTTCCTGGTTTTCAATTTAGGCTGCTGTCAGGAAAATGTGTGGAATGAGGAAAAATGATGAAAAAAAGGAATTATTGATACAGACCTCCCGTTGAACTTAATAGATGTGCATCCTGACAAGCTGCTTAACTTCTGTGAATTTTAGGTATTTTTCACGTGAAATATCATTGCTAATACCTACTTCATGAAATAGTTATGCAAATGAAAAAGTATAACTTACTTAAAATGATAAAAGGTAGTATTTAAAAGGCATTTAATAAATATTTGGTGAAATAAAATTATTTCAATAAAATGAATTCTTTAACAAGTATCTTTTTACTAATATAGTTAGCAAAACAAATGGAATGTACTTGAAAAAATATGAGATATTTTTTGGTATACATACTAATACTCAAATCACTTGCTCCAGATCTCTGGTTCTTTGGTGAGGGTTAGCTATAGCACACAGAACAGAACTTCTAGTTTTAGGACATCATACTGTCTTCCCTAGATTGTACTTTTGAATAAATTATTAGATATAGAGAAGCTTGTTTCCTAAAGAGCAGGAGGGCAACTTAGGACATTGAGTGGGATCAGAGTAATTTCTTGGAGGCTCAGATTCTCTTTTGCCAAGGATAGATTTTTCTTCTTCCTGTTCTCTAGCACTATTCATTTGTATTTTCCTTTTTTTTCTCTGTATCTTTGGCCAGCATGAGGCACCTAATATCAACAAACGCTTATGTGTATTTGGTTCCTGAGTCTGAGGAGAGTTAACTTATTCTACTATGGGCTAAATGGATGAATCAAAAGTTAAATGTATTACAACATCTGAGATGTTTCTGATTAACAAAGAAAGGAATACTTTAGGGAATCGTATTCTCTAGGGTGGTAATATTTTATATCATTATGTCTTAAAATATTCTCTCTGGGATGCAGAATGGGCATTTTTTTTTTCTGGCGATCTATGGGAAGGCTGCTTTCAAAAAGGGTTGGAAATATTTGGCAACTAACTTACAGTGTTCTGACAGGTAAGTGACAGATTTCTTACATCTTTGTACTTGAGGCATCATTATAAAATAATCCAACATATTAAAAATATATTTCCATATATCTTGTGACTATTCCTTCCACTTCCTCTGAGAAGGGAACAGAAAAAAAGAGAATATTTTTTTAATTTACTGTTAATATAGTAAAGAAATAAAATGAAATATAAGTTTGGGAATAAAGTAATCTTTGAACTCAGCAAGTATTTTATGAGTACCAGGCATGTGAAAGCCTTTGTGTGGCTTCCCATTGTTGTGTGGAGATAGGAGGATGAGTTTCATGTCCTAAGATTTGTTATAGTTTCTTGAGGTGGTTGATTGTAGAAAAGTTCACAAATGCTTTTCCCATAAGGTAGCTGAGGAGGATAAGTCCTCAGTCTGGACATTAAAAGTTAGAAGAGCTTATTTATGGCTGGTGAGAAATTAGAGAAAAGGTCAATTGAGGCAGTGACCTTGACAGCTTTTGGAGAATACCAGCTATCCCATCTCTAAGTGACAGTTTTAGATAGAAAGTTGTGAAGTGTCTGGGTGGCTCAGTCTGTTGAGCAGCTGACCTTTGATTTCAGCTCAGGTTGTGATGTCAGGGTCCTGGAATCAAGCCCTACTTTGGGCTCCATGCTCAGTGGGGAGTTTTCTTGAGATTCTCTTTCTTTCTCTCCCTCTGCCTCTCCCCTCCCCTGCTTTCTCTCTCTTTCTTTCTAAAATAAACAAATAAATCAATCAATCTAAAAAGTAAATAGAAAGTTGTGCAACTAACTCCAATATGGAATTAGTGTTCTTCACATGTTTCCAAAATAATATCATAAGAATTTAATTTGCAGTTGACACACATCTGAGATTTAGTCTGAGACCTGAATAACTACTTCTCATGAAAAGTTCAGAGGAAACATGGCGATGTGGAGACAATGCAGTATTATGAAAATGAAAGGTAATGCACCATATATGTTGGAGGGTTTCTTTTTTAATCCTTCTTCAATTTGGGCTTTTAAGGGTAAAGAATCTGGGGACAGTCTATTAACCTTTCCACAGAGAATGGTGGATTTTGCATAGAAATGAGTGTAGGGATTCTCTCAAAGTTAGAAATGTAGTGTAACCGAATCAAGGAAGGTTGGCTAGTTGAAGAAAGCCCTCAGGGAAAGCAGTGGTTCTCACCATGGCTGTTGCAGTAAAACAGATTTTTAGGTCAGAATGATCCACTTGATACTTTTTATTCCACCTTCATCTATCCTCCACTTTTTTTCTGTGTTTTTCTTTCAGCTCCTCTTTGTTATCTCCAAACGCAACATGCAATTTGTTCATTACTCTGCTGACAAATTGAACCATTCAAAAGTTGGCTAAACTTGTTTGAAAAGTCTAGGTAGGTACAGTACTTATTAGAAGACTAGCTATTTTACTAGTGCTATTTGTCTCCAGGTCATTGCATCTCACCTTTGTATCAGATTCCTTGGAGAACCAGATGAAAGATGTTGATGTGTCTTTGGAAAAAATGGACATATGGTCATCCACAAAGACATGGGCAAAAACATGCCTCAGTTGCAGGAAGATATGAAAAATATCAAGGCTTTCCTTGCATTCTTTGTGAATTAAGGATTCATGTAAAAAATGTTAATGTTTAAGATGATCATTTTTTATGGATGTCAGAGTCTCACAATCTGACATGGCTGTGTGGTGCTCTTCAGAATACAACATCTATTCCATGTTTACTACATTGTTGAAAATTGATCTCAGCTTACTTCCTGGATTTATAAATTGGGAGCATGTTTGTCTATCTGCTATAGACAACGGTTAGAAGGCCACTGTAGACTAATGATGTGGATGTGTTTTATAATCAGAATATTAATAAAACAATCAGATAAATATTATATGTTAAGATATAATTGAGAAAATGTAATTTAAAAATGCTAAGTATCTATATGGTACAAGGCATTGGGGTTGGATCTGTGGAGAATAAAATCTTGAGAATAAATAGTTTTCAAAGATTCTTATTCCAAAAAAGAAGTTAAAGAAAGCACTCATGTAATTGACTTTAAGCATAGAATGTAATATTATAAGAAAAGCTGTAAAGGATGTCATTGGAGAACAGGAGTGAGAATTTCTTTTATCACAAAATAATTACTGAAGATCTCCAGAGGAGGGTTCTTAGAATTTGGGTCCTGAGGTTTTGAGACAGTTAAAGTAGATAGAAATGAAATGATATTCCTGGTAAGAAGGAGATTATTGATTAAGCTGTTGGTTAAATATTTGATGAGGAATCAGTTATTAACAAGTTAATGAAACCATATATATTTATGCTTCTTAATTTATTTAAAAATATATGTCCACATGTGTAAATAATTTTGTTTTATAAATGGACAGTCTAAAGGGATTGATAACATACAAACCGAAACCACACACTCAAAAGAGTGGTCACAATCATGGGCTATATTTTTCAAGTACAGATATTTTATGATGGATCACTCTTTCGAATGGATAAGGAAAGAATGAGCTTATTGTGATTATAACATCAAGACTCACTTTCCTTGTGGTTTGAAGTCTTTGCCAAAGATTACACAATTCAAAGAGATTTAAAAAACAACAACAAACTGAAATTCTAAAGTAAATAACATCATTAGACACTTTCCCAAGAGTGGTTTTTGTTTTGGAGGAAGATAAGGTACATTTCAAGTATGTTGGGGACAAGAAACTTTACCAAGGGAGAGGGAAAAATATATAGGGGAAATTTTCTGTCTGTTTAGTCTATCTGTGCTATGGACACAACTGTCAAGACAGATATTGAAGGTATGATGAGCTTAGGAAGGAACACAATGGAATAAGTAAGTCTTCCAAATTGTATTTCAATATATCACATTTGAGTTTATACTTTTATTTGCTTGTAATGTCCCTCTCAACACAGATCTTTGAGAAGAAAGGTCTAGAGAAAAGATTATGTTTTTGGCAGTGAAGTCAGTGGTAATCTTTTTTATTTTTTTTCAGATTTGAAAAAGGAAATCTTCATTTGAAAGGAGTGAAATTTCAATGATGAATGATTCATTGACTTTGCCAGGATAGAAAACAAATGGAATGAAGTTCTTTTTTTTTTTTTTAAGATTTTATTTATTTACTCATGAGAGAGATACACAGAGAGAGGCAGAGACATAGGCAGAGGTAGAAACAGACTCCCTGCAGGGAGCAGTGTAGGACTGGATCCCGGGACCCCTGGTTCCTGAACTGAGCCAAAGGCAGATACTCAACCGCTGAGCCACCCAGGTGCCCTGGAATGAAGTTAGTTCTGACTATTTACTATTCCTCTTGTCTAAAACTGTACCTGCTCACCTATTCTGAATCTGCTGTGTTACAAGCAAGAATGTGGGATTTTTTTGGTACCTGGAAAATAAAAACCCTATTGGGGATTACAATCATAATTTGGTCCTACATGAACTGCCTGGTGATATCTCCCCAAATGAGCTCAGAATCAAAGTGCTTAAACTAAAATTTGGATTACTGAAAACATGAGCTATTGAGTAATAATATTTCCTTTTCATTTGCATGTAACCTCAGGGATTTTGGGTCTCCTAAGGAGTGCTTTTCAGAAATGGGAGGGAGAAAATTAGAAATGCAATATTTGAGATATTATCCACTATCAAAGAACATTCATTCACTTTCCTGCATCAGTTTATGTCAAGTACTAAATATCATAAAGATGTTTGAAGGTAATAGAATATTATTTAAGTTATAAGGGGCACCTGGGTGGCTCAGTGGTTGAGTGTCTGCCTTCGGCTCAGGTCATGATCCCGGGGTCCTGGGATCCAGTCCGACACTGGGCTCCCTGCAGGGAGCCTGCTTCTCCCTCTGCCTATGTCTCTGTCTCTCTGTTTCTATGCATCTTGTGAATAAGTAAATAAAATTTTAAAAAAGAATAAGTTATCAGTATTTCCTGTTCCTCTTTTCAAGCCATAATATCTGGGAGCAAGTGTTTAGTGAAGACGGACATATTATACATTTATAAAAATAAACATTCTCTTTAATATGTATAACAAATAGTTGAGCATCTGCCTTTGGCTCAGGACTGGACTCCCTGCAGGGAGCCTGCTTCTCCCTCTGCCTTGTCTCTGCCTTCTCTCTGTGTCTCTCACAAATAAATAAATAAATAAAATCTTTAAAAAATAAAATAAATAAACAGAGGGACAAATGGTTGAAGTGACTTGTAGGAAAGTACCCCTAATACATCCATGATGAGGAATTTTTCTTAAAATATTCCATAAAACCACATATCACACCATGAATTAATTCCTTTATTTTTTACAGATCAGTAACTTCACACTCAGCCTTCTCCTCATTCGTGAAATCATGCACCTGAATAATAATGTGACTGAGTTCATTCTGCTTGGATTGACCCAGGATCCTGTTAGGAAAAAAATAGTGTTTGTCACTTTTTTGTTTTTCTATTTGGGGACATTGCTGGGTAACTTTCTGATTATTACTACTATCAAGACCAGCCAGACACTAGGGAGTCCAATGTACTTCTTCCTTTTCCACCTATCCTTGTCTGACACCTGCTTCTGTACTTCCATAGCCCCTAGAATGATTGTTGATGCACTTTTGAAAAGGGCCACAATCTCTTTCAGGGAGTGCATGATACAAGTCTTTTCATTCCACTTCTTTGGCTGCCTGGAGATCTTCATCCTTATCCTCATGGCTGCTGACCGCTATGTGGCCATCTGTAAGCCCCTGCACTACACAACCATCATGAGTCGACAGGTCTGTGCTGTGCTGGTGGCTATTGCCTGGGTGGGGTCCTGTGTGCATTCTTTAGCTCAGATTTTTCTGGCCCTGAGTTTACCTTTCTGTGGTCCCAATGTGATCGATCACTATCATTGTGACTTGCAGCCCTTGTTGAAACTTGCCTGTGCAGATACCCATGTGATCAATCTACTGTTGGTATCCAATAGTGGGGCCATTTGTACACTGAGTTTTGTCATGCTGATGTGCTCCTATGTTGTCATCTTGTATTCTCTGAGAAATCACAGTGCTGAAGGGAGGAGGAAAGCCCTCTCCACCTGCATGTCCCACATCATTGTAGTCGTCTTGTTCTTTGGTCCTTGCATATTTCTATACACACGCCCTGCAACCACCTTTCCCATGGATAAGATGATAGCTGTATTTTATACACTTGGAACACCTTTGATCAATCCTCTGATTTACACACTTAGGAATGCAGAAGTGAAAAATGCCATGAAGAAGTTATGGAGGAAGAAGTTGATTTCAGATGACAAAAGATGAATAGGAGTTTCAAATTTTTCTTCACAGTTTGGATTTGCCCCGAGTCCATAAAGAATGTTATCTTTTTATTGTGGTGTTAACATAATCTGGGGGCATGAGAACTCATTTCTTCAAGAATGAACATGTAAACTGGTCAATGTTGAGCCAGTTTCATGCAGAGGAAGAGACAGCATCAGGTACAAACAGCCATGTCATGACAAGTGCCTTAGATGTTCACTACTGTGTCTCCTCTTGCCTGCCTAGCATCACTGTGGTTTTAATTTAGTTTTTCCCTGCCCTTTTTCATGTTGACTTCTGGTATTCTCTTTATAGTTACACTTTTGTATGCTTGTATCCACAGCCTGGCTGGCTTTTCCTCTTTCAAATGTCTTCCTTTGTATTAGACACTTCAGTCATATCATATTTGATCATGGACTGTCAACTTGTATGTTTTTTTGTGATTGAGCAGAAAGCACCAGATTCAAATAATTGTAAAATCTTCATGTTTTAAGGGACAATCTATAATCTAAGCAATCTCCCTTCTGTTTTTGGAGTCATACTACAAATTCTTCACATATTTATTTATATCCTTCTAGAACAGTGACAGAATATATTGTTAATATCACCCTTTTGAAGGAATCTTTTTACCTTAGGAAGGTTCTGAGAGTTGGGGTTGTACACATATTATTCTTTTTTGTAAAAACTACTTTTTGCTTCTACATTGATCACTCCTAACTTTAGGAAGCTTCAAGTTTTTCTTAGGTCATACAAGTTATAAAAAATTTTGTACTATTGGGTTATTATGATTGAGGCATAGATGGCCCAAATTAAGTAGATATATTCATGAGGGCTAGAGGTAAAGCATACCAGCAACCAAAGGTTGAAATCGGGAATTTGAATATAATAACTGATTAAGAATGTTGGAACTCAGAAGACTCTTTTTAGGCTTTGAAATGGAAATAGTTAAATTGTAGATATGAATTGTCTTAGTGAGTTTTAATATAATCTAGAAAAGAGGGTAACATGAGAAATTTATTGGATTAAAACTGCATTTATGCAGTGAAGAGGGATATCACCCTTTGTTATCATTCATCAACATCACAGTATTGAAATACGTGATCACTAAGAATCTTTCTGATTTCAGTTTGTTTTCTTATTTGTATTTTTATCCATATAGAAAATTTAACATGAGTATTTTTATTTTGTACTTATTTTTATTTACAAATTACTAAATTATGTTAAAATTATGAAATCTGTATTAAGTTTTTCGTACCAGGAACCTCAGAACTTCTTAGCTTGAGGAGCACCTGACTGGCTCATTTGGTAGAGCATGTGACTCTTGATCTCAGAGCTGAGTTCAAGCCCCATGTTTGGTGTGGAGTCTACATAAAATAAAAATTTAAAAGGAAAAAAGAACTTAGCTTGAAAAAAAAAAGATCATCTATTCTCTGCACTGCTTGGGAAAGAAATACTGTGAATTCCACAATGAACACTAGTGACATATATAGATCACTTTTTTTTTCAGATTCAGAATTTATTCATCTCAAGCAGTTTATCATGATAATAGCTGCTGATTTTCCTCTTGCAATGGTCGCACTTTAGTAAATCTCAGTTGGCAGCGTTTTATTTGAAGTCCTCTTCAATTTCAAGACAAGGCATATATGAAAAGGGGAGTATGTTGGATCTAATTTAGGTACCTCCCCAGAAACACTACCCAACATGCTTCCAATATGGAGTTCCCAAGGCTGCTGTCACCGTGTCTCTTGCCAACAGAGATTATGATCTAATTCCAGTTCAGAATTTTTTAATAAAGATAGTGGAACTGCAAAGGTGATAGAACATGCAACTTCACCAGGATTTTCTTTCTGAAGTCAGAATTTTGATACAGAGTAAGACTGTGATATCTAAAGTAGACACATTTGTGTGGGGAAGAGGGAGAACTCTGAACTCACAGATGATCTTACATCCTCTTGGTTGTCATAAGTAGCTCCCTCTCCCTTGAAAGAGGACAATATAGTCTTCCCTTGCTTAGACACATTGTGATTACCTCATTTGAACAAGTCAGACAATGATATTTGGTTATCTCATGAGCTTCCTCCTATACCCTTCTTTGCTTCCAAACATCTAATTAGGTACAAGTCACACGGAATGCCAAGCAGGAAAGTCCTTTCTTGCTCTAGGAGGATATGTCATTACATGTGTTATTACAGTGTAGTAGAATAGAAGTTTAGAGTTGAGGTCTATCCCAATTGGCTTTTTCTGCAGACCTACATTACTGGAGATGCATCATCAAATAACTATGTTGTTCACTTTACTCACAGAACTATTAGATCTTTTGAATAGAACTATAAGACAGAGCTACCAAAAGTATGAAAGACCTAATAGTGCTTTTTATTTTAATCTTAGGTATTAGCATGTCCTCAAATTCTGTTTTATTCTTGGATGTGCTAGTTTAGGAGTGAATATGATTTAAACTCAATTCATACTCAGAGAGTCCTAAAGTAAATTGCTTAAAGAAATTAGATACCAAAGTTTCAAGATAGAAAAATATGCTCTCAGGAAGTCATCAGTGTGTCCATATTCAAACGGAGATAAAATAAGCCCAACTAACAGAATCACAGCTTGACATGGCAACTGAGGACTGAATATAGGGTATATATGTATGTATATATTATTTTTAATTTTTGCTTTTTAGCATTCTTAGAATCTTCTTTATTAAATTTTTAAATTTTTTAAAAGATTTCTATTTATTTGATAGAGAGCGCACAAGCAGGGGGAGTGGTAGAGGGAGAAGCAGACTCTCCACTGAGCAGGGAGCCTAACATGGGGCTCAATCCCAGCACCCTGGGATCATATCTGAGCTGAAGACAGACACTTAACCAACTGAACCACCCAGGGACCCCAGAAACATCTTTATTACAAATGCTTTTAAACACTTCTCCACCTGTATCGAAGAATGGAATAACTTCCATTTACTGATGCTACACAGTTCTCAATGCAACCTGCAAGTTCTTATTTTTTTGATGACAATCATATTACAAATATATTAATGTATCTAATCAGCATGTTGTACACCATACAATTACATAAGATATTTTCCTTTTTTAAAAAGCAACATTCTTTTTAAAAGGGCTATGTTGAAGAGAAATTTTAGTTTAAATTTTGGAGGAACTTAGGCAATCTTAGTGGGAAGTGAGAAACAATCACATTGAGATTTCCTTAATAAAAATTTACTGACTTTAAATAATGTTGGCTACTGTTGTGCATAATAATTTTTAAAAAACCTTTTACATTTAAAAAATGCATATGTCTGAAGACAGAATTTTTTTTTGACATGAGGTACTCTCCTAGGTCTTAAAATTTGCTGTTAGGGGTTGAATTGTGTCCTCCAAGAAAAGAATAGTCCCTAGTACTTTAGAATGTGACCTTATTTAGGAATAGTGTGTCTGACAATTGACTTTTGATTGCAATGTAATGTACTAACATTAAGCTCTGATGGTTGAGACATCCATTTCAAAAACATCTCCTGTGCAGTGAATACAAGGCCAACTACACAACTAGATGAGGAGCCACTGCCCCACTCATGAAGTACCCTTTCTGGAAAGCTCTGGGTGACCTGAAATGGACTATTTAAGTGACCCTGTGTTTTTCGTCCTGTACTTTAATCCAACTCCTATGTTTTAAATTCATTATTGGTGAACCCCCACACTCTGGGTACGCCATTCTTTTTTTTTTTTTTTTTTTAAGATTTTATTTATTTATTCATGAGAAACAGAGAGAGAGAGGTAGAGACACAGGCAGAGGGAGAAACAGGCCCCGTCAGGAAGTCAGACTGCATCCTGGGTCTCCAGGATCATGTCCTGGGCCAAAAGCAGCGCTAAACCCCTGAGCCACCCAGGCTGCCCAGTACCCCACTCTTGACCTCAATAAAGGCAGAACCTCAGAATGGCAAGCTCTTTCTGTCTCTCCCTGTCTCTAACTGTGACCAAACTGTGTGGCCCCAGGAGTGTCATGTACCTTTTGTGACTTGGTGAAAAATAAACCTTGTTTTGTCAAAGTGCTCACCTAATTGTTTCACTTGAGAAAAGGAGGAGAAACTGAAAAGAACACAGGCCTTTCTTTGGGGTCTGCAATTCGGGGTGCACAAATTTTGGAATAAACAAGTAAAGTGTCCTGCTCATGTGGGAAAAGCAAGAGTTTTTTTTTTTTTAATGAGAAAGAAGAAAGGTACAATCAGATGATTTAGATTAAGAAAAAGAGAAGAAAATTTAATTTGGTACTGACAGATGAAGCCACTGTTGATTACTACCTTTCTTTTTTCTTTTTTAAGAGACAGAGTTTGGAGATGGCAATCAGAGGAAGAGAGAGGGAGTCCTAAGTATTCTCCACACCCAATGCAGGGCTGGATCTCAGGACCTTGAGATCATGACTGAGCAGAAATCAAGAGTCTGATGCCTAACTGACTAAGCTACCCAGGCATTTGCTTTTGATTATCATCTAATTGATTATTCTACTGATGCTGTCCAGCAAAACTATTCCTGGTTTGCAGTAGTTAACTCTTCTGTCCTCATAAAGTTCTTATCAGTAGTTTTATGGTCCTAATGACAGTTGTTTTGTTGGATTTTGTGAGAAATTTCTTGAAAAATTAGCACTGCTCTGGCCCAGTTAAAGAATTCATTCATTAGAAAGGAAAATGGAGCTTCAAAATGGAGTCTCTTGTCTCCAGAAATTTTCTAGCTGGCAGTTAGCAAGAAGGCAGGTAGAGAAGGTTGACTCTCAGCTCCCAGATGTCTTTGCATGTGGCCCCTTTGTCTTCAAAGCTAGGAATGGGAAATTTTATTCTAATTGTACTTTGAATCTTTCTTATTCTTCTGTCACCAATCAGGAAAAAAAAATTTTCTTTCTTTCTTTCTTTCTCTTTCTTTCTTTCTTTCTTTCTTTCTTTCTTTCTTTCTTTCTTTCTTTCCTTTCTTTCTTTCTTTCTTTCTCTTTCTTTCTTTTTTCTCTCTCTCTTTCTTTCTTTCTTTCTTTCTTTCTTTCTTTCTTTCTTTCTTTCTTTTCTTCTTTCTTTTCTTTCTTCTTTCATTTAAATTCTATTAGCCAACATACAGTACATCATTAGACACAGATGTAGTGTTCAACAATTGTGGGATTAGATAAGATCCAAACATTTAACTCAAAGTCAGCATATATCAGTAACCTTAATTACATTTAGAAATCCCTTTGGACATGTAATTCTACATATAACATTTTAAAAATATTTTATTTATTTATTCATGAAAGACACAGAAAGAGAGGCAGAGACATAGACAGAGGGAGAAGCAAGTTCGTTGCAGGGAGCCCGATGTAGGACTAGATTCCAGGAGTACGGGATCACACCCTGAGCCAAAGGCAGATGCTCAACCACTGAACTACCTAGGTGCCCCTACATTTAACATTTAACATATGATATATTATCACATTTCCAGTCCCAGGGGCTATGGCAGGAAATCCTGAGGGGCATTTTGGAATTATGTCTACCACAGTGTTAAAGAAGTTTTGAAAAATTATTGTCTTCTTTTTTTCAATTTGGTTTACTTATTTAATTCATTCATTCACTTAGTAACCAACAGGTAATTTAATGCACAATATGAACTGCTGTTTGTAAATGCTTGCTAGTAGATATGGTAAAAAATAAGGTAGTGGTGATCCACACCCTGAATGAGTATTTAAACTTATGGAACTTACAAAGAATTGAGGAATAAAATCAGAATTCTTGGTTTCTGGTTCTCATGCAACATTTTCCTATTTTTAATTTTCTAAGACTGAGCGTTTCAATCAGAATTTGTATACATCTGAATTTTAGGCATTAGTGCTTAGGTGCTTTCATGCTGAAAGTCTCTTCCTTTGGATTCCAAGTCATCGTCCTCTTGTGATTTTACTCATGATCTTTGAACATGCTTCTTAAGAGTTTTCAGGCATTCTTTTATATGTTGATGTAACCTTATATTTTATTGTTGCCTCACTTCTCCATACTACCTACCTTTTTTTTTTTTTTTTGGTTGTGCAGGGTGACCTTACCCAATTGCTTGATTTAACTTATCATTTACAAGCAGTAATATCAAAATCTAGTTTTACATTCCTATCTTGAAATTTATACTTAAGAAAAATCCAAGTGCTTACTGAAAATTTTCACTCATATATTATATGGCTACCTACCTGTGTTCAAACTAATCTTATTGCTTTGTTATTAATCCTAAACTCCTCAACCTAGATACCAATACTAGCCATTAGAAATTTCCTTCATCATCATTTTCTAGTACTTCCTGGTTTTCAACTTAGGCTACTGTCAGGAAAATATATATACTGAGGAAAAATGATGAAAAAAAGAGAATTATTGATACAGATCTCCATGCTGAACTTAATAGATGTGCATCCTGACAAGCTGCTTAACTTCTGTGAATTTTAAGTATTTTTCATGTGAAATTTCATTGTTAACACCTACTTCATAAAATAGTTATGTAAGTGAAAAGATATGACTTATATAAAATGATAAAAGGTAGTATATAAAAGACATTTAATAAATATTTGGTGAAATAAAATTATTTCAATAAAATGAATTCCTTAACAAGTATCTTTGTACTAATATTAGTTAGCAAAACAAATGGAAATGTATTTGAAAAAATATGAGATATTTTTCGGTATACATACTAATACTCAAATCACTTGCTCCAGATCTCTGGTTCTTTGGTGGGGGTTGGCTATAGCACACAAAACAGAACCTCTAGTTTTAGGACACCATACTGTCTTCCCTAGATTGTACTTTTGAATAAATTATTAGATATAGAGAAGCTTGTTTCCTAAAGAGCAGAAGGGCAACTTAGGACATTGAGTGGGATCAGAGTAATTTCTTGGAGGCTCAGATTCTCTTTTGCCAAGGATAGATTTTTCTTCTTCCTGTTCTCTAGCACTATTCATTTGTATTTTCCTTTTTTTTTTTTTTCTCTCTGTATCTTTGGTCAGCCTGAGGCACCTAATATCACCAAACTCTTATGTGTATTTGGTTCCTGAGTCTGAGGAGGGCTAACTTATTCTACTATGGGCTAAATGAGTGAATCAAAAGTTAAATGTATTACAACATCTGAGATGTTTCTGATTAACAAAGAAGGGAAAACTTTAGGGAATCATATTCTCTAGGGTGGTAATATTTTATTTCATTATGTCTTAAAATATCCTCTCTGGGATGCAGAATGGACATTTTTTTCTGGTGATCTATGGGAAGGCTGCTTTCAAAAAGGGTTGGAACTATTCGGCACTAACTTACATGTAGTGTTCTGACAGGTAAGTGACAGATTGCTCACATCTTTGTACTTGAGGCATCATTATAGAATAATCCAACAGATTTAAAAATATATTTCCATATATCTTGTGACTATTCCTTCCACTTCCTCTGAGAAGGGAACAGAAAAAAAGAGAATATTTTTTTTAATTTACTGTTAATATAGTAAAGAAATAAAATGAAATATAAGTTTGGGAATAAAGTAATCTTTGAACTCAGCAAGTATTTTATGAGTACCAGGCATGTGAAAGCCTTTGTGTGGCTTCCCATTGTTGTGTGGAGATAGGAGGATGAGTTTCATGTCCTAAGGTTTGTTATAGTTTCTTGAGGTGGTTGATTGTAGAAAAGTTCACAAATGCTTTTCCCATAAGGTAGCTGAGGAGGATAAGTCCTCAGTCTGGACATTAAAAGTTAGAAGAGCTTATTTATGGCTGGTGAGAAATTAGAGAAAAGGTCAATTGAGGCAGTGACCTTGACAGCTTTTGGAGAATACCAGCTATCCCATCTCTAAGTGACAGTTTTAGATAGAAAGTTGTGAAGTGTCTGGGTGGCTCAGTCTGTTGAGCAGCTGACCTTTGATTTCAGCTCAGGTTGTGATGTCAGGGTCCTGGAATCAAGCCCTACTTTGGGCTCCATGCTCAGTGGGGAGTTTTCTTGAGATTCTCTTTCTTTCTCTCCCTCTGCCTCTCCCCTCCCCTGCTTTCTCTCTCTTTCTTTCTAAAATAAACAAATAAATCAATCAATCTAAAAAGTAAATAGAAAGTTGTGCAACTAACTCCAATATGGAATTAGTGTTCTTCACATGTTTCCAAAATAATATCATAAGAATTTAATTTGCAGTTGACACACATCTGAGATTTAGTCTGAGACCTGAATAACTACTTCTCATGAAAAGTTCAGAGGAAACATGGCGATGTGGAGACAATGCAGTATTATGAAAATGAAAGGTAATGCACCATATATGTTGGAGGGTTTCTTTTTTAATCCTTCTTCAATTTGGGCTTTTAAGGGTAAAGAATCTGGGGACAGTCTATTAACCTTTCCACAGAGAATGGTGGATTTTGCATAGAAATGAGTGTAGGGATTCTCTCAAAGTTAGAAATGTAGTGTAACCGAATCAAGGAAGGTTGGCTAGTTGAAGAAAGCCCTCAGGGAAAGCAGTGGTTCTCACCATGGCTGTTGCAGTAAAACAGATTTTTAGGTCAGAATGATCCACTTGATACTTTTTATTCCACCTTCATCTATCCTCCACTTTTTTTCTGTGTTTTTCTTTCAGCTCCTCTTTGTTATCTCCAAACGCAACATGCAATTTGTTCATTACTCTGCTGACAAATTGAACCATTCAAAAGTTGGCTAAACTTGTTTGAAAAGTCTAGGTAGGTACAGTACTTATTAGAAGACTAGCTATTTTACTAGTGCTATTTGTCTCCAGGTCATTGCATCTCACCTTTGTATCAGATTCCTTGGAGAACCAGATGAAAGATGTTGGTGTGTCTTTGGAAAAAATGGACATATGGTCATCCACAAAGACATGGGCAAAAACATGCCTCAGTTGCAGGAAGATATGAAAAATATCAAGGCTTTCCTTGCATTCTTTGTGAATTAAGGATTCATGTAAAAAATGTTAATGTTTAAGATGATCATTTTTTATGGATGTCAGAGTCTCACAATCTGACATGGCTGTGTGGTGCTCTTCAGAATACAACATCTATTCCATGTTTACTACATTGTTGAAAATTGATCACAGCTTACTTCCCGGATTTATAAATTGGGAGCACGTTTGTCTGGCTGCTATAGACAACGGTTAGAAGGCCACTGTAGACTAATGATGTGGATGTGTTTTATAATCAGAATATTAATAAAACAATCAGATAAATATTATATGTTAAGAGATAATTGAGAAAATGTAATTTAAAAATGTTAAGTATCTACATGGTACAAGGCATTGGGGTTAGATCTGTGGAGAATAAAATCTTGAGAATAAATAGTTTTCAAGATTCTTATTCCAAAAAAGAAGTTAAACAAAGCACTCATGTAATTGACTTTAAGCATAGAATGTAATATTATAAGAAAAACTATAAAGGATGTCATTGGAGAACAAGGGGTGGGGGTGGGGCGGATTTCTTTTATCACAAAATAATTACTGAAGATCTCCAGAGGAAGGTTCTTAGAATTTGGGTCCTGAAGTTTTGAGACAATTGAAGTAGGTAGAAATGAAATGATATTCCTGGTCGGAAGGAGATTAAGGATTAAGCTGATGGTTAAGTATTTGATGAGGAATCATTGTTATTAACAAGTTAATGAAACCATATATATTTATGCTTCTTAATTTATTTAAAAATATGTGTCCACATGTGTAAATAATTTTGTTTTATAAATGGACAGTCTAAAGGGATTGATAACATACAAACCGAAACCACACACTTAAAAGAGTGGTTACAGTCATAGGCTATATTTTTCAAGTACGAATACTTTACAGTGGATCACTCTTTTGAATGAATAAGGAAAGAATGAGCTTATTGTACTGATTATGACACCAAGACTCATTTTTTTTTTTGTGGTTTAAAATCTTTGCCAAAGATTACACATTTGAATGAGATTTAAAAAACAACAACAAACTGGAATTCTAAAGTAAATAACATCATTAGACACTTTCCCAAGAGTGGTTTTTGTTTTGGAGGAAGATAAGGTACATTTCAAGTATGCTGGGGAGAAGAAACTTTACCGAGGGAGAGTAAAGTATATATAAGGGAAATTTTCTGTCTGTTTAGTCTATCTGTGCTACGGACACAACTTTCAAGACAGATATTGAAGGTATGATGAGTTTGGGAAGGAACACAATGGAATAAGTTAGTCTTCCAAATTGTATTTCAATATATCACATTTGAGTTTATACTTTTATTTGCATGCAGTGTCCCTCTCAACACAGATCTTTGAGAAGAAAGGTCTGGAGAAAATATTTTGTTTTTGGAAGTGAACTCAGTGGTAATCGTTTATTTTTCAGATTTGAAAAAGGAAATCTTCATTTGAAAGGAGTGAAATTTCAATGCTGAATGATTATTGACTTTGCCAGGATAGAAAACAAATGGAATGAAGTTCTTTTTTTTTTTTTTTTTTAAGATTTTATTTATTTACTCATGAGAGATACACAGAGAGAGGCAGAGACATAGGCAGGGGGAGAAACAGGCTCCCTGCAGGAAGCCCAGTGTAGGACTGGATCCCGGAACCCCAGGATCATAATCTGAGCCAAAGGCAGATGCTCAACCGCTGAGCCACACAGGTGCCCTGGAATGAAGTCAGTTCTGACTATTTACTATTCCTCTTGTCTAAAACTGTACCTGCTCACCTCTTCTGAATCTGCTGTTACAAGCATGTGGGATTTTTTTGGTACCTGGAAAATAAAAACCCTATTGGGGATTACAATCATGATTTGTCCTACATGAACTGCCTGGTGGTATCTCCCCAAATGAGCTCAGAATCAAAGTGCTTAAACTAAAATTTGTATTACTGAAAACATGAGCTATTGAGTAATAATACTTCCTTTTCATTTGTATGTAACGTCAGGGATTTTGGGTCTCCTAAGGAGTGCTTTTCAGAAATGGGAAGGAGAAAATTAGAAATGCAATATTTGAGATATTATCAACTATCAAAGAACATTCATTCACTTATCTACATTAGTTTATGTCAAATACTAAATATCATAAATATGTTTGAAGGAAATAGAATATTATTTAGAAGTTATAAGGGGCACTGGGTAGCTCAGTGGTTGAGTGTTTGCCTTCGTCTCAGGTCATGATCCCGGAGTCCTGGGATCCAGTCCCACACTGGACTCCCTGCAGGGAGCCTGCTTCTCCCTCTGCCTATGTCTCTGTCTCTCTGTCTCTATGCATCTTGTGAATAAGTAAATAAAATCTTAAAAAAGAATAAGTTATCAGTATTTCCTGTTCCTCTTTTCAAGCCGTAATATCTGGGAGCAGGTGTTCAGTGAAGAAAGTCATATTATACATTTATAAAAATAAACATTCTCTTTAATATGTATAACAAATATATGGTGATAAATATATGCATAAAGAAGTCAGTATTTATGGGGCAAAATGAGGTGTGATTTTACGTTTATATCATGAACCTCCAAGGGCAGTTAAATATAACCAAAATGCCAAGTAATACCCCATCAAAACACGGGCCCAAAGGTTTATTAAATATGAAGAAATAATGAAGTTGATAATAAAATGGAGCCATATCTTTTAGCTTTATATTCATTAAATTGTCAAAATTAATCAGAATCATTTAAATGCTACAAGATTGCATCTGAAGAGGGCCTTAGGAGAATATAATCTTCATAAACTTGTTGAGACTCATAATGACCCTATGAAATGGTCATTATAAATAGAGGAACAGGAATGCCTGGGTGGCTCAGCAGTTGAGCATCTGCCTTTGGCTCAGCGTGTGATCCCCCTGTTCTGGGATCGAGTCCCACATCGGGCTCCCTGCGAGGAGCCTGCTTCTCCCTCTGCCAATGTCTCTGCCTTTTCTCTGAGTCTCTCATGAATAAATAAATAAAATCTTTAAAAAAATAAAATAAATAAACAGAGGGACAAATGAATGGTTGAAGTGACTTGTAGAAAAGTATCCCTAATACATCCATGATGAGAAATATTTATTTTCTTAAAATATTCCATAAAACCACATATCACACCATGAATTAATTCCTTTATTTTTTACAGATCAGTAACTTCACACTCAACCTTCTCCTCATTCGTGAAATCATGCACCTGAATAATAATGTGACTGAGTTCATTCTGCTTGGATTGACCCAGGATCCTGTTAGAAAAAAAATAGTGTTTGTCACTTTTTTGTTTTTCTATTTGGGGACATTGCTGGGTAACTTTCTGATTATTACTACTATCAAGACCAGCCAGACACTAGGGAGTCCAATGTACTTCTTCCTTTTCCACCTATCCTTGTCTGACACCTGCTTCTGTACTTCCATAGCCCCTAGAATGATTGTTGATGCACTTTTGAAAAGGGCCACAATCTCTTTCAGGGAGTGCATGATACAAGTCTTTTCATTCCACTTCTTTGGCTGCCTGGAGATCTTCATCCTTATCCTCATGGCTGCTGACCGCTATGTGGCCATCTGTAAGCCCCTGCACTACACAACCATCATGAGTCGACAGGTCTGTGCTGTGCTGGTGGCTATTGCCTGGGTGGGGTCCTGTGTGCATTCTTTAGCTCAGATTTTTCTGGCCCTGAGTTTACCTTTCTGTGGTCCCAATGTGATCGATCACTATCTTTGTGACTTGCAGCCCTTGTTGAAACTTGCCTGTGCAGATACCTATGTGATCAATCTACTGTTGGTATCCAATAGTGGGGCCATTTGTACACTGAGTTTTGTCATGCTGATGTGTTCCTATGTTGTCATCTTGTATTCTCTGAGAAATCACAGTGCTGAAGGGAGGAGGAAAGCCCTCTCCACCTGCATGTCCCACATCATTGTAGTCGTCTTGTTCTTTGGTCCTTGCATATTTCTATACACACGCCCTGCAACCACCTTTCCCATGGATAAGATGATAGCTGTATTTTATACACTTGGAACACCTTTGATCAATCCTCTGATTTACACACTTAGGAATGCAGAAGTGAAAAATGCCATGAAGAAGTTATGGAGGAAGAAGTTGATTTCAGATGACAAAAGATGAATAGGAGTTTCAAATTTTTCTTCACAGTTTGGATTTGCCTAGAAGTCCACAGAGAATGTTATCTTTTTATTGTGGTGTTAGCATAATCTGGGGGCTTGAGAATTCATTTCTTCAAGAATGAACATATAAACCGGTTAGTGTTGAGTCAGTTTCATGCAGAGGAAGAGACAGCATCAGGTACAAACAGCCATGTCATGACAAGTGCTTTAGATGTTCACTACTGTGTCTCCTCTTGCCTGCCTAGTATCACTGTAGTCTTAATTTAGTGTTTTCCCTGCCCTTTTTCATGTTGACTTCTGGTATTCTCTTTATAGTTACACTTTTGTTTGCTTGTATCCACAGCCTGGCTGGCTTTTCCTCTTTCAAATGGCTTCCTTTGTATTAGACACTTCAGTCATATCATATTTGATCATGGACTGTCAACTTGGATGTTTTTTTTTGTGATTGAGCAGAAAGCACCAGATTCAAATAATTGTAAAACCTTCATATTTTAAGGGACAATCTATAATCTAAGCAATCTCCCTTCTGTTTTTGGAGTTATACATCAAATTCTTCTCATTTATTTATATCCTTCTAGAACATATTGTGAATATCACCCTTTTGAAGGAATCTTTTTACCTTAGGAAGGTTCTGAGAGTTGGGGTAGTACTCATATTATTCTTTTTGTAAAAACTACTTTTTGCTTCTACATTGATCACTCCTAACTTGGAGGAAGCTTTAAGTTTTTCTTAGGTCATACAAGTTATAAAAAAAATTATACTATTGGGTTATTATGATTGAAGCATAGATGGCCCAAATTAAGTAGATATATTCATGAGGGCTAGAGGTAAAGCATACCAGCAACCAATTGCTGAAATGGGGAATTTGAATATAATAACTGATTAAGAATGTTAGAACTCAGAGGACTCTTTTTAGGCTTTGAAACGGAAATAGTTAAATTGTAGATATGAATTGTCTTAGTGAGTTTTAATATAATCTAGAAAAGAGGGTAACATGAGAAATTTATTGGGTTAAAACTGCACTTATGCAGTGAAGAGGGATATCACCCTTTGTTATCATCCATCAACATCATGGTATTGAAATACGTGATCACTAAGAATCTTTCTGATTTCAGTTTGTTTTCTTATTTGTATTTTTATCCATATAGAAAATTTAACATGAGTATTTTTATTTTGTACTTATTTTTATTTACAAATTACTAAATTATGTTAAAATTATGAAATCTGTATTAAGTTTTTCGTACCAGGAACCTCAGAACTTCTTAGCTTGAGGAGCACCTGACTGGCTCATTTGGTAGAGCATGTGACTCTTGATCTCAGAGCTGAGTTCAATACCCATGTTTGGTGTGGAGTCTACATAAAATAAAAATTTAAAAAGAAAAAAAGAACTTAGCTTGAAAAAAAAAAGATCATCTATTCTCTGCACTGCTTGGGAAAGAAATACTGTGAATTCCACAATGAACACTAGTGACATATATAGATCACTTTTTTTTTCAGATTCAGAATTTATTCATCTCAAGCAGTTTATCAATGATAATAGCTGCTGATTTTCCTCTTGCAATGGTCGCACTTTAGTAAATCTCAGTTGGCAGCGTTTTATTTGAAGTCCTCTTCAATTTCAAGACAAGGCATATATGAAAAGGGGAGTATGTTGGATCTAATTTAGGTACCTCCCCAGAAACACTATCCAACATGTCTTCTGGACATGCTTCCAATATGGAATTCCCAAGGCTGCTGTCACCGTGTCTTTTGCCAACAGAGATTATGATCTAATTCCAGTTCAGAATTTTTTAATAAAGATAGTGGAACTGCAAAGGTGATAGAATATGCAACTTCACCAGGATTTTCTTTCTGAAGTCAGAATTTTGATACAGATTAGGACTCTGATCTGTAAAGGAGACACATTTGTGTGGGGAAGAGGGAGAACTCTGAACTCACAGATGATCTTACATCTTCTTGGTTGTCGTAAGTAGGTCCTTCTCCCTTGAAAGAGGACAATAACAGTCTTCCCTTGCTTAGACACCTTGTGATTACCTCCTTTGAACAAGTCAGACAATGATATTTGGTTTTCTCATGAGCTTCCTCCTATACCCTTCTTTGCTTCCAAACATGTAACTAGGTACAAGTCACAAGGAAGGCCAAGCAGGAAAGTCCAGTCTTGCTCTAGGAGGATATGTCATACATAAGAGAATCAGGAATCTATGGCCACTATGTACAAGTGTGACCTAGGGGAACACTTCCTATTGGGGGGGTGTGTTATTACAGTGTAGTAGAGTAGAAGTTTAGAGTTGAGGTCTATCCCAATTGGCTTTTTCTGCAGACCTACATTACTGGAGATGCATCATCAAATAACTATGTTGTTCACTTTACTCACAGAACTATTAGATCTTTTGAATAGAACTATAAGACAGAGCTACCAAAAGTATGAAAGACCTAATAGTGCTTTTTATTTTAATCTTAGGTATTAGCATGTCCTCAAATTCTGTTTTATTCTTGGATGTGCTAGTTTAGGAGTGAATATGATTTAAACTCAATTCATACTCAGAGAGTCCTAAAGTAAATTGCTTAAAGAAATTAGATACCAAAGTTTCAAGATAGAAAAATATGCTCTCAGGAAGTCATCAGTGTGTCCATATTCAAACGGAGATAAAATAAGCCCAACTAACAGAATCACAGCTTGACATGGCAACTGAGGACTGAATATAGGGTATATATGTATGTATATATTATTTTTAATTTTTGCTTTTTAGCATTCTTAGAATCTTCTTTATTAAATTTTTAAATTTTTTAAAAGATTTCTATTTATTTGATAGAGAGCGCACAAGCAGGGGGAGTGGTAGAGGGAGAAGCAGACTCTCCACTGAGCAGGGAGCCTAACATGGGGCTCAATCCCAGCACCCTGGGATCATATCTGAGCTGAAGACAGACACTTAACCAACTGAACCACCCAGGGACCCCAGAAACATCTTTATTACAAATGCTTTTAAACACTTCTCCACCTGTATTGAAGAATGGAATAACTTCCATTTACTGATGCTACACAGTTCTCAATGCAACTTGCAAGTTCTTATTTTTTTGATGACACTCATATTGCAATATATTAATGTATCAAAACAACATCTTGTACACCATAAATTTACGTAAGATATTTCCATTTTTTAAAAAGCAGACATTCTTTTTAAAAGGGCTATGTTGAAGAGAAATTTTGATTTAAAATTTGGAGGAACTAAGGCAACCTTGGTGGGGAGTGAAAAACAATCACATTGAGATTTCCTTAATAAAAATTTACTGACTTTAAATAATGTTGCCTACTGTTGTACATAATTTTTTTAAAAAACTTTTTACATTTAAAAAATGCATATGTCTGAAGATAGATTTTTTTCTTTTTGACGTGAGGCACTTACCTAGGATTTAAAATTTGCTGTTAGGGGTTGAATTGTGTCCTCCAAGAAAAGAATAGTCCCTAGTACTTTAGAATGTGACCTTATTTAGGAATAGTGTGTCTGACAATTGACTTTTAATTGCAATGTAATGTACTAACATTAAGTTCTGATGGTTGAGACATTCATTTCAAAGACATCTCCTGTGCAGTGAACACAATGCCAACTACAAAACTAGATGAGGAGCCAGACTGCCCCACTCATGAAGTCCCCTTTCTGGAAAGCTCTAGGTGACCTATAACGGACTATTTGAGTGACCCTGTGTTTTTCTTCCTGTACTTTAATCCCACTCCTATGTTTTAAATTCATTAGTAGGATCATGCCCTGGGCAAAAGCAGCGCTAAACCCCTGAGCCACCCAGGCTGCCCAGTACCCCATTCTTGACCTCAATAAAGGCAGAACCTCAGAATGGCAAGCTCTTTCTGTCTCTCCCTGTCTCTAACTGTGGCCAACAAGGTGGCCCTAGGTGTGTCATGTACCTTTTGTGACTTGTGAATAATAAACCTTGTTTTGTCAAAGTGCTCACTTAATTGTTTCACTTGAGGAAAGGAGGAGAAACTGAAAAAGAACACAGGCCTTTCTTTGGGGTCTCAGAATTGCAATTTGGGGAGCACAAATTTTGGAGTAAACAAGAAAAGTGTCCTGCTCATGTGGGGAAAGCAAGGGTTTTTTTATGAGAAAGAAGAAAGGTATAATCAGATGATTTAGATTAAGAAAAAGAGAAGAAAATTTAATTTGGTACTGACAGATGAAGCCACTGTTGATTACTATCTTTTCTTTTTTCTTTTTTAAGAGACAGAGTTTGGAGATGGGGCAATCAGAGGAAGAGAGAGGGAGTCCTAAGTATTCTCCACACCCAATGCAGGGCTGGATCTCAGAACCTTGAGATCATGACTGAGCAGAAATCAAGAGTCTGATGCCTAACTGACTAAGCTACCCAGGCATTTGCTTTTGATTATCATCTAATTGATTATTCTACTGATGCTGTCAAGCAAAACTATTCCTGGTTTGCAGTAGTTAACTCTTCTGTCCTCATAAAGTTCTTATCAGTAGTTTTATGGTCCTAATGACAGTTGTTTTGTTGGATTTTGTGAGAAATTTCTTGAAAAATTAGCACTGCTCTGGCCCAGTTAAAGAATTCATTCATTAGAAAGGAAAATGGAGCTTCAAAATGGAGTCTCTTGTCTCCAGAAATTTTCTAGCTGGCAGTTAGCAAGAAGGCAGGTAGAGAAGGTTGACTCTCAGCTCCCAGATGTCTTTGCATGTGGCCCCTTTGTCTTCAAAGCTAGGAATGGGAAATTTTATTCTAATTGTACTTTGAATCTTTCTTATTCTTCTGTCACCAATCAGGAAAAAAAAATTTTCTTTCTTTCTTTCTTTCTTTCTTTCTTTCTTTCTTTCTTTCTTTCTTTCTTTCTTCTTTCTTTCTTTCTTTCTCTTTCTTTCTTTTTTCTCTCTTTCTTTCTTTCTTTCTTTCTTTCTTTCTTTCTTTCTTTCTTTTTCTTTCTTTTTTCTTTCTTTTCTTTCTTCTTTCATTTAAATTCTATTAGCCAACATACAGTACATCATTAGACACAGATGTAGTGTTCAACAATTGTGGGATTAGATAAGATCCAAACATTTAACTCAAAGTCAGCATATATCAGTAACCTTAATTACATTTAGAAATCCCTTTGGACATGTAATTCTACATATAACATTTTAAAAATATTTTATTTATTTATTCATGAAAGACACAGAAAGAGAGGCAGAGACATAGACAGAGGGAGAAGCAAGTTCGTTGCAGGGAGCCCGATGTAGGACTAGATTCCAGGAGTACGGGATCACACCCTGAGCCAAAGGCAGATGCTCAACCACTGAACTACCTAGGTGCCCCTACATTTAACATTTAACATATGATATATTATCACATTTCCAGTCCCAGGGGCTATGGCAGGAAATCCTGAGGGGCATTTTGGAATTATGTCTACCACAGTGTTAAAGAAGTTTTGAAAAATTATGGCTTTAACCCCAAAATGGAGAATGTACAACTCAGTGTTTCTAAAATGAGGATAGCTTTATCTCTATTAAATATGCCACCTTTGCATCCTATTCCAAATGTTATCCATGAGGAAAATACGACATTCCCTTAGGTGTGGAGTAGTCTTAGAGGAAGTATAAGTAACATTTTATATTTACTTAATCATTGAATCCAACTAAATATATGATCTTCATCACGTATCTTAAACAATTAACTCAGCTATAAAAAATTGTCTACCTAAATGGACATATCAATGCCATGGATGAGGGCCTGGAGTGAGGAACTGACATTTCAGGATGACAGAGTTTTGCACAGTGACCTATTGTCTGATCTTGTCCTTAATTGTCAATGACTTCTGTCTACAGATTGTGATCTGAATGCTTTGTCCTGTAGCTATTTCCAAGTTTATTTGTAAATTGTATCAGAAAGTAGTTAATAATAATAATAAGTAATAGCAGTAATACTAATTCTAATAATAATAGTGACTAAGTATTACTGATGTACAAAATAATTGTACTTATAGGTAAAGAATCTAAATTTCAATGAGATCAGTGTCTTACTCAAAGTCACATAGCTGGTAAAAGGTACACCTGGGATTCAAATTCAGACCCTTTGTGTTCAGTGACTGAGGTGGTAAACATGAAATCATCCTGGACATCTGGCAAACGTATGTCATATAAAATTACTTCTTCTTCTAAAGATGCATATCTAATTAGGTTTTGATGCCGTTGTTATGGTGCATCCTTCAGCCATCTCTCTGTTTTCATTCACATGCACACATACATGCCCACACACAAAAAATAATCAGTCTTCCTTGCAGTGTTTCTGACATCAAAAACACAAAAATTAAATTGCTTAGGTAGTGACATTGAATTATAAGTGTAATTCAATAAAAACTGAAAACCAAATCCTTTAAATTTTATGTTACTTCACCATCATCAATTAATCAAAACTATAAAAAACATCTTAGCAATTTATTTTGTTGGTGCTTTTGAGGTTGTACTATGAGTGGAATGTATATTCTGGGAAAAATGTATCCTAAATTTACAATTCAAAATTTAAGGGTAATTTTGAAATATTTAGTACATTATTTTATTATTTTAGTAAAAATCTAGATATACTTATTAAGTACTTACTTTGTGTGAAGTGTGATAGTACTTGTCACAGTCATTGTAGGATCAGTAAAGTATCTTAGCCAGGGTCAAATTCTACTGTACTAGTTACTAGCTGCCTAGTCTTGTCAATTATTTCTTTGTGTCTCTATGGAAATATTAATCATATCATCTCATGGAGTCATTATGTGCATTACATTTTAAAACTCCCTTTAAAGTCCTTAGCACAATTACTGGCACATTGTAATGACTTTCCAATGACTTCTGTTACACTGGTCATCATTGAAATTTAAATGAGAAACAATAGACCTTATTTTCATTGAGTTAATAGTCTGTTTAGAAGATAAGAGAAGAATACCAACATTTAAAAAATAGCCACAAAACCCATCAAAACAAAACATAAAACCCTTGGACTATCTATGAAATGGGATTCAAACAATCTGGTGAAATCAGGTATTAGGAATGTAATGGGATGACTTGGAGTATGGAATTAAGTTTCAGAAAGGTGATATAATGAGGATGAGCCTTGTGGGAATGGGGACATTTAAGTTTGACCTTAAGTATTTTAAGCAAAAGCCCAAGACCTTTCATAAATATAATGAATGCATTAGGGTTTATTCCTTTTGTAGAAAGTAATAAGACATTTCAAAAACTTTTTGGTCACTGACCATAAAACCTACATTTGATGTTCAATATCATATATTTGAAGCAATCTAAAACAAATCTATATTTAAAAGCACATTTCAAAAACCAAAGCAATAACAAATTAAAATCACCAGAGTTTATTTTTACTAGGCTTGTCCAAGAATTCCTATAGGGATTGCCATTGACACTGCACCCACATGTTGGCAGTGCCTTGAAACACTCTTCCTGGCTGTTCCCTTGCAGCTTCTCCAACAGCCCCCAGACCCCAAGCATTTAGGGAAATAGACATTTCTGCTCATTATTGTGCCAAAGGGAAAAAAAAAGGCAAGATAGAAAGACCCAAACACAATTGTGATTTTCCTTCCAGTTTTATGATACACTTCTCATTTCCTATTCTGAGTATACATAGTTAGTTTTTTAGATATATTTTGTAGTTTCAAGTTTTTATTTAAATTCCAGTTAGTTAACAAATAGTGTAATATTAGTTATAGGAGTAGAATTCAATGCTTTATTTCATTTTAAATATAATTTGAAAACTACTTACCAAGTATGAGACTTTTTTCATTACTTTTTTTGTCCTAATATATATATTCATTCTTTTAATTTTGAAGATTTTTTTTTCATTTATTGTCATGAGTTTAAGAAGACAGTGATATTCCTTTAAATGTTAACTGGAATCGGCTGATACTAAAAATGTGAGTTCTTATTTTTTTTCTTTTCCATCTTTTCTTTATTCTTAACTTTTCTATTTTTGCATGCCTGTGTTCTCTCTCTGAGCAGCTATAGAATCATCATCTATCCTTATCCACTTGTTTTCTAAGGTAATTTTTTTTGCATGAATAATATTATAGAAATATATCTCCTTTATAATGATTTCTTTTATAACCTTTTAAGCTTCTAATTCATGTAACAATTTGGCATTTTAATAGTTGACAAAACAACTTTAAAATGTCTGTGTAATAAAATATGAAAAGTGGGAATGCTATTTTGAAATCTTGATTTCAAACTTGAGAATGTTTAGCTGCCAGATCAGTAGGCTAAGAGAAATTGTGAAATATTGTGTACTCTACTTTAGATAGAAAAGCAATGATAAAAAAATACCATAAAAGTTTGGAAAAATCAAATAATTGAATCAAATAAATGATAAAGTGAATAAAGATAGTAAGAATGATTGAAAATCAATTGATTATTTTGATAAACTGGTAAATAAGTCAGTAAATCACTTGATTAAAAAAATTAGTTCTTTGCAGCTGGAAGGATCCATGAAAAGTGTAATTCCTAATTTTCTTATGGAGAAATAGGTACCCCAAGAATTTGAGGAACTTCTTCCTAAATCACATGGTCCAGGAAGTAGCAGATCAGGACAAGAACCTCTATTTCTCACCTCACTGTGCCATAGGTCTGTTATACTGAACAATAATCTGTGATATTTGAAATGAAGAGGAATAATATGGAAAAAATTTTCACAGAGAGTTTATTATGTAATTGATGACTATTCATTTAAAAAGATAGATTAGATATATATTAAAATTTCAAAAACCTTCAGAAAACTACAAAATGACCTAAGTAAAATAGTGGCACGAAATTATTGTTTGCTTGAAGTGTTTGATTCACTTATTCTAAACAGTAAGAGAGAGATTATATTTTGCAGGTATTGGAGGTCTTCATGAATAAATTTTTACTTTGGTTTTAGTTCTCCCATCTATGAAAGGGGAAATCCTATTACCTACTCCAAGTCTTGGTCATTAGTCTGGTATTTTCAGTAGTGGTGAATTGTCAAAATACTTTAAAACTTCTGCAGAAATTTATATTCAGTGGCATGTTAAACTCACTATTCCCAGAGCCCCCTTTGTCCTATGAATGGTGAAGCATTTATAGAATATTAAACATTTTAAAATTATAATGAGTTAATATTTAGCTAATTTTCATGATGTATTAAATGCACATATCTGCACCTAATTTTTTTTAAGATTTTATTTATTCATGAGAGTCATGCACAGAGAGAGGCAGAGACACAGGCAGAGGGAGAAGCAGGTTCCACGCAGGGAGCCCAATGTGAGACTTGATTACGGGTCTCCAGGATCACACCCTGGGCTTAAGGCAGGTGCTAAACCCCTAAGCCACCCAGGGATCCCTGTACCTAAATGTTTTATAGGAATATTTTAATCTGATTTTCACAATAATCCTATGTGGTTGGTCTTATTATTATCACTGCTTTGCAGATGAAAAAAAACAATGCTCAGAGGCTTTGTAACTTCCTTAAGATTATTTAAATTTAGTGGACCATATATTGGAATGCATCAGCCAAATTCCAGCACTCTCTTCCACCAGGATGACCTGTCTCCTTTGAAAATAAAGTTGCCAATTTTATTTTAGGAACTGAAGATTAGCCATTCAGTCTTGTGCCCTATGAAATATTTTCTGTGAGACTAAGGACACCAAGATGATCCTGAACATCAGGGGTTGGGTATTTTCCTCCCCTTTAAATGCTTCTTAATGAACATGTTCCAGCAGAGATGAAAATTTTAGGTAATCAGAAGTTTTATGTATGGTATGGTGGCATTTCTAACAAGTCCATACCTATCAGAGGCCGTTAACCTTTTGCGTAGCACATCTTGATTATTTATCAATCTCTGTTGCAGATTTGCTGTTTCCTTCTGTTAAAAGTAAAATAAGAGCTAAAGTTAGTTCAGCAGGGGATCCCTGGGTGTCTCAGCGTTTTAGTGCCTGCCTTTGGCCCAGGGAGAGATCCTGGAGCACCGAGATCGGGTCCCACGTCGGGGTCCCCGTATTGAGCCTGCTTGTCTCTCTGCCTGTGTATCTGCCTCTCTCTCTCTCTCTATGTCTATCATCAATCAATCAATCAAAAAAAATAAAGTTAGTTCAGCAAAACAAGGAGCCATGAAAAGAGCTAATTATGAACTTGTGTCCTCATAAATAAGAGCTAGAGATTTGATAAATCACCTTGAAATTTCTTTAAATCCTATTAGGATTGCAAAAGTATAACTAAATGTGCTAGTGCTGATATAAAGACCAAATCCAGATATAGGTGTAAAAGAGATACAGATATTAGTGCGAAGGTAGATGCAGATATAAATGTGTTTCCTGTTTCCTTATATCAAATATCTCCTCATGAAAGAGTGTGGAAATTGGTTACATATGTGTCAGTATAGTTATATTTACATTTTTTTTTATTTTTATTTTTTAAAGATTTTTTTTATTTATGAGAGAGAGAGAGACAGGAAGAGGAAGAAGCAGGCTCCATGCAGGGAAGCCTGACATGGGACTCGATCCTGGGTCTCCAGGATCATGCCCTGGGTTGAAGGCATCATTAAACCACTGAGCCACCCAGGCTGCCCAATATATTTACATTTTTAAATGACAATTGATGACATATGATGCTTGAGGAAGAGCATCTATGTCTAAACATGCTAAAGTCTTTGAGGAAACAATGTAGTAACTAGTGATAAACAAGTTATTTGAGTTTACTGAATTACTTTTCATTCTGCTTAATTTTATTCCTTATGTATTGTGTTCTTCTTAAACCGTATTATAAAATGATGAATTTGGAATTAAGTTTAAGTACAGAAGTAATAATGAAATATAATCTCTTTAATAAAGAAATTAAAACATTGTATAACACTAAAAATCCCTTTTGGCCATCACCTTCTTTATTTTTGAGAATTAAATCTTTCCTTCCACACTTTTTTTCTATTAACTTATAAGTACAGAGGTTCTCACAGAAACTATATGGCATTCTGTGACTGTGATCTTTTTTTTTAGCATGCACATTATCATACTGTGGTTATTTTCGTGTACTTCATTATGTTTTCCACATGAAAGTATGTTTTAGTGATTGGTATCATGTTAGATGTCTCCTAGGTATCATCAAACTATTGCCTAGTTTTCCATAATGAGAACATACTAGCCCTTATTTCCATTCTATTTTCAGGTTTTAGATCAATTCTATTTTCCAAATTTGAATGAGTCTGTGAAGAATATCCTTTTGTATAGTTTCTGAGGTAGTTTTGCTGGGTCACTCATGAAAATTTTAATGAATACCTTTTGAAATTTTAGTTTTATGAAGTTGATGAGTGAGAATATAATATCTCATTCCTGTTTCATCTGCATCTCCCTAATTCTAGTGAGGTTGAATCTTTTTATATTTTTCTGGGCAGTTGTGATTTTCTTTCTATGTATTGCCTTCCCAAAATGTTGCTCTTTTAGAAAATTGGGCTACTTATCTTTATGTGATCAATTCACAGGATTTATAAATATTTACTCCCATTTGCTGCTTTTAAAAATATTTGGTTTATATGAAGTTTTGTCATATGGAAGATTTTAAAATAGATTTTATATTTTTATGAATTTGTTTTATGTTCTTTGCTTTAAAAATGTTCCTACATAAGATATAAACCCATTCTAATTATTCTCAATTTTTTTCTTTTGTTTTTGATACATTTGTGTTTTTTGACCATCTGGATTATAATTTTTTGTGCCTTATGAGTGATATTTTTTTCAGAGAGAGATTTAAAGTCCTCAGTTATTAAAATTCAAATCAAATTGATTTCCTGGAGTTTAAATCAATTTGAAATTTCAACTTAAATATGGAACAAATTCTGATATATATGTATTTATTTATTGACTGTCTTCAAGTCCAGCAATCTGTCTTTACCTACAACTTTTTAAAAAAGATTTATTTATTTATTCTTGATACAGAGAGAGAACACAGCCAAGAGGGGCAGACACAGAGGGAGAGAGAATCTCAAGCAGACCCTGTGTTGAGTGTGGAGCCCAACTTGGGGCTTGATCTCATGACCTTAAGATCACAAGAGTTGGACACTTAACCGACTGAAACACCCAGATGCCTCTACCTACAACTTTTTAATTGCTATAGCTTTATAGTATATTTCAATTCTGAAAGATATGTCTATCCTCTTTGATCTTCCTTTGAAAAAGTTAGATTAGCTACTCTGGCTATTCTTTCTAATTTTAGAATCAGATTTTGATGAAAAATGTCAGAATTTTTGTTTTAATTATTGAATGTATTAATTGGGAAGAATTGACATCTTTCTTATTGATCCTCCCTAGCCATAAACATGGTATAATCTTTTAATTCGTTATAATCTTTTTAATCTTGTAATACAATTCTATATTCAATGAGGGAATTCTGTTTTTAAGGACAGAATAGGGACGCCTGGGTGGCTTAGTGGTTGAGCGTCTACCTTTGACTTAGGGCGTGTTCCTGGAGTTGCGGGATCAAGTCCCACATCAGGCTTCCTGCATGGAGCCTGCTTCTCCCTCTTCCTATGTCTCTGCCTCTCCCTCTGTATCTCTCATGAAGAAATAAATAAAATCTTTTTAAAAAAGGACAGAATAGATAACTCACAGATTAAGTAATATTGAACTGTTTATTTTAAACAAATAACACCATATCCCAGAATCATTGCAACTGGTTTTATTTATGTGACAGTAATATTTTTCAGAGATTTTTTTCAAGAAATTAGCCCACAGGTTGTTAATTTGTGGTTCATGGATGGAAATCAAACTGAAAGTCCACAAACTCCATCAAATCCTATTAAAAATCTCTTTGCCAAATGTACCGTTTTCTAAAAATAAAAAGTATTGTTCAAATGTTGTTATAACCCTTCACAAACTGGCTGACACCTGTTAATCAGTCTGTAGTGTTTATGTTTTATAGAGCTGGGCATTGAGTTTAGCAGTTTTGTGGTACATTTTTTGCCAAAAGGAAGTAAGAGATATAGTTTAATATTTTGCACCAAAGCAATATGTTATTTTTAGTTAAAATATTTCAGGACTGGGGGGATCCCTGGGTGGCGCAGCGGTTTGGCGCCTGCCTTTGGCCCAGGGCGCGATCCTGGAGACACGGGATCGAGTCCCACATTGGGCTCCCGGTGCATGGAGCCTGCTTCTCCCTCTGCCTGTGTCTCTGCCTCTCTCTCTCTTTCTGTGACTATCATAAGTAAATAAAAATTAAAAAAAAAATTTCAGGACTGGGGCCCATGAGTCTGTTAAGGAAAGAAAGTGCTTAAATTCAAAGAAATACATGGTTTTAAAACAGACCTAGTGAAAAAGGATCTCTGGATGCAATTTGACCCTGCAGGGGTGCTGTCTTACTGGAAAGTGACAGAAAGTGGGACTAAGGGATGAAAACTCCTGGGTTAGACTGAAAAGTGAACTGGGAAATGAGGTCTATTCCAGGAAGCCACAAATATACTGGAACCTCATACAGTGGAGCAACTCTTCCCCAACGATCTAATCTTTGCTCAATGTTTGCAAAAGGTGTTAAAGGCACTTTATTAAATTGTCATTTAGAGATCTAATATTTAAAATGATGATTAATGATGCTACTGAATTTTCAAGGTTCAGCACAGATTTAGTTCCTGGGAAGGACTGAGAATGATAAGACTGCCCTTGATGAAGAGATAACCTCATATTGTTTATACATAACAGAGATTCAAAAATTACTCTTAAGGTATACTTCTGAAATCACATCTCAAAATTAACCTAAAAAAGAACATTGCATCTTCCAATTATTCATCCTTTTATTCATTCATAGTAAGCATGAGACTTTGGGATTTATTATATTTTCAATTAATTATTTGAGCTATTATTATTAGCTATGGCTACTCTAATGAACTATATCTACTTGTTGATAGATTGTAGGTATTTTGTATAGCTGCACCCTTAGCATTAATTTAGGTGTTTTCATCATAATAACCTACATATATTTATCAAATGAATGACTTTTATTTTTTTTTTTGACTTTTAAAATAAATCAATAATTTAAAAAAGTTGGGTGTTTCCAGTATGTTAACTTTCCCCTCTATATAATCACACCCCCAGAAGAATTGGGACATGAAAATATCACAGAATTTAATCTCTTGGGACTTTTTAGTGATGAGGATGCAAAGGCCGCCTGCTTTGTGCTGTTCGTACTTTGCTACATTGCAATTCTCTCAGGAAACTTGCTCTATCTTCTCACAATCAGGGGCAGCCGTCTCCGTGAACAGCTCATGTACTTTTTCCTGAGCTACCTATCTTTTATGGATGTCTGCTTCACTTCACAGACCTACTGGCCCAGCAGAAGACCATCTCCTACAATGGCTGCATGGCCCAGATGTTTTATGCCCATTTTTTTGGTGCCACTGAGATCTTCATCTTGGTGGCCATGGCCTATGACCGATATGCAGCCATCTGCAGACCCCTTCACTATATGGTCATCATGAGCAGACAGGTGTGCTATGTCCTTGTAATGGCCTCAATTCTCGGAGCATTTACCCATTCAATCATGCAAGTATTGATTGTTATTGAACTTCCCTTCTGTGGCCCCAATCAGATAGACCACTATTTCTGTGATGTTTTCCCCTTGCTGAAGCTGGCCTGCATGGATACTAGCTTGTTGGTTATTGTGATCATTACTACCACAGGAGTGCTGTCCATTTTGACCTTTGTTGCCTTGGTAATTTCTTACATCATCATCCTGTCTACCCTGAGGACCTACTCATCCCAGGGCTGCCGCAAAGCCCTCTCTACCTGTGGCTCACACATCACTGTTGTGTTCATGTTCTTCTTGCCTCTCATCTTCACATATGTCCCCATGGCGGATTCCGTCAGTAATGACAAAGTGTTTGCCCTATTTTATACCATGATTGCTCCCATGTTCAACCCTCTCATCTACACATTGAGAAACACAGACATGAAGAATGCCATGAGGAAAATGTGGTGCCGGGATGCACGGTTTGAAGGGAAATGAAGTCCCTGGTGTTCAAACCATCCTCTGTATCACCTTCTATCCACAGCATCCTAATGTCAGCAAATATGGCAGGTACAGAGAGGTGGTGTGTTGTCATCAAAAGTTGCAAGACTTGAAGAGAGAGGGCCCTTAACCACCTTCTTTCTGTTACTTTATTTTTCTGAACCTATGTAAAGGGGATGAATCATATGACCTCCATGTCCCTGCCAGCTCTAACATTCTGGAACTTATGTCTGGCATTTTGGAATATTCTGTCCATCATGATCCCAGACATAGTGGACATATAGCACTATTATCAGGGCACACTATAAAGACTGCGTGGTCTGACAGTTATGCCTTGCTTTAGGTAACAGATTTTTGACTGAGACACCTCTTACAAAGACAGAGAGGTCTTAAGCACTCCATTTTTTACTGGTGTCCATTGCAATAGAAGAAGCAAGCAATGCCCCCAAATTTGCAAGTGTTATTGTATATTTTAACCCTTTACATAAACAGATAATGCTTGTAAAATAATGGAATGCAGGTAATTACACTATTCACACTGTCGTTATTTTAATTAATTCTTAGTACCCTAATGATGGTGTATTCCAGGAATTAGAAGTTTCAAATTAGATAATGAACACCACTTTTCAATCCTTTGAATGTAACTCCATGACCTCATTTTAAAATAACCTCATTTTAAAATCCTTCATGAATGTGCAAATTGATGCTTTTTGTAAATGTGCAATGTGGAAAATCTCCCATTCTGTAAAAGACCCTGAGCTTAAGCAGCCACACAGCTGAGTGTTGCCTAGGTGGCTCAGTTTGTTAAGTATCTGACTTTAGCTCAGGTCATGATTTCAAGATGCTCGAATTGAGCTCTGCACTGGAATTTCAATGGGGAGCCGGCTTGTCCCTCTGCTCTTACCGCCCCCTCCCAATAAATAAATAATATTTTTTTAAAAAGGGAAGCTATATAGCTGAAGACATAGATGTCCCTGGGGTACATTCTGTAGATCCTCACTGCTCTTAATGCAAATGGCATATTTTGACATTTTCCTTCTACCATTTGTGCGATGCAAATCTGTCTCACTTAGACTCAGGCAGTCCCTTATATTAGTGAGAAACAGAGAAAGTTAGTTTGAGAAGCAGATGCAACTCACTGAAAACTGGAGCATAGGCCAAGAACAATTTCGGTGTATTGAGGTGTTTCCAGTTTATACAAGAATTCTCAAATTTTGTGAATTGGAAGGGGCCTCTGACATCATCTAGGGCCATCCACGAACATGAGAAGAGGAACCAAGGCCCAGAGAATGGTTTCATCAAGTTTCCAAATATGAGAGGCCCAGACTTGTTATTTTCTGGTGCTCCATCCTCTTCAGTACAGTCCCCGTAAAGAAATTGAATTGTATTTACTTCAAGTATTCCTGTCCTTTGTGCACCAGAAATCTGTTTCTTTTGTTTGTTTGTTTGTTTGGGATTACAGTTGATACCGAATGTTGCTTTAGTTTCAGGTGTACAGCATAAAGATTCTACCAATCTCTGTTTTGCTGTGCTCACCACAAGTGTAGCTACCACCTGTCCCTTTGCACTGCTACTATAATACCAATAGACTACATTCACTATACTATGCCTTTTATTCCTGCGACTTATTCATTCCATAACCAGAAGCCTGTATCTTCCAATTCCCTCCCATTTTGCCTGACTCCACTCCATCTACCTTCCCTCTGGCAGCCATGGGCTTGTTCTCTTTATTAATGGGTCTGAAGGAATCTGGGTTTTAAGGTGAGGAGTACATTTACAGGAATTAGCCATAGTTGATGATATTTCAGCAAATTTTTTCCTTCCCAAAAAGACCTTGACATGGGTACTGTCTGCAAATTAAGAAACTTAGAACATAATGGGAGGCAGAAAAAATGAAGTATATTGAAAAGGAGGTAAGAAAGACAATAGCAGATTAAGTCAGGATTCGAGTTTTGATGTTGATCTGGTGGCAGTTATGTCCAAAAAAAAAATGTGTATAGCTGTATGGGCTTTTGCCTAATTCTGGTGCTTATTTTTAATAAGCCTGTTATTGATGCATATACAGGCTACACTCTCTGATAATGAATTAAATTTGCTCACTGTGACAAATTTGCTGTTTGGTTTTTCCCCAAAGAAGACAGGCCTTTCAGAAGTCCATTTGAATCTGGCTGTTATTTATCTTTTGTTAACATTCTTCTCATAATTTATCAACAAGTGAGGGTGGAATGGAAGCTACCCAAGAATAATAAATATGTCATTCTTTTCCTGTGTGTTATCCATAGTTGAAATAGTGAAAGGGAAGTTGGATGTATATTTAGGTTAGAATTGGTCCCTTATGTATATAATCAAGGTTATGTGCTGTCCCTCATATCCATTCCTTCTTGCTTGGCCTTTTATACTACTCCTTTCAAGTTATCTTACACTAAACATACTGGAGGTGTTACTAGCTGAGGAGTAGGCCTTCGAATCCCCACTTCTACAGTTTGACCATGCCATTCTTGGATCAGACAACTCAATAATATTGTGTAAACAAGCCTTTGGAATATTTGTAGGTTATACAACAAGCATTTAGTTTTTGCTCATGTGTCTTTGCAAAAGGTGGGGTGTAGCTGACCTAGGGTAAGTTCAGGTATACCTAATGCAGCTCTATTTTTATCAGGCATAAAAGAAAAATGCTATCTTAATCCTTGTTAAAATGAAAATTTATATTCTGTACATGTGATGTTTGACATTACCCTTGACTTATGGAAGTTCGGCTTTGTCTGTCTCTCTTTATATTGTGGTGCACTTCTCTGGTGGATTTTTAAATACTAGAATGTAAAATAAGACATATTTTGAAGATTTGAATAAAGTAACGAAGTTTGCATTATACCTCAGAACAAAACTGGTCACTATGAAAGATATGAATATATTGAAACACTGTCAAAGTGAGGTACTCCCACAGAGTTATTATAAAAATGATAAATTGTAGAGCCTCTGACATATGATAAATGTTTTAACTTCCAGGATATGTTAAAATGAAAAAAGGGATTACATATGGAGGAAGATGAAAATATTTTACATATTAAACTGAGCAGTGCAAGAAACCATGTTTAAAAATGTTTTGCTACTCCTAAGGACAGAAGTATAAACACTAGTTGGAAGATAAAAGGAGATACATTTTTATTTTCTACTGTGAAACAGACTAATTTATCTATCTGGAAAATCAGAAGGGTTGCCATTTATTTCAATCAATGAAGGCTTTAAACAAAGTCAATCTGTCATCTTATAACAGCAAGGTTGAAAAACTACAAAAAATATAAAACTCCAGTGGTTGGCAGGCAAGGCTGTGATCACATGTCTATGAAATAAAATGGTATAAACCAGAATCACCCTTACTGAAACTGGGGAGAGTCTAATGAAAGAAATGATCTTTTTCCAAGGAACCAAGAATAGACCATCTGAGCACCTCTGATTGGGATTGACTCTGAGGACCTTTTGTGAACAAGAGTAAATGTAGAAAAAAATAAAAGAGTAAATGTAGAAAGTCATTGATAGAAATCTAAATACCATTTACTATGTCCTTCTTCTTAGTCCCTGAGAGTAATAAATATGTAAGTTTTTATTTTCTAAGGGATGTCAGATGTTCAATAAAATGAATATCCCTTGGGGATCCCTGGGTGGCTCAGCAGTTTAGAGCCTGCCTTCAGCCCAGGGCATGATCCTGGAGTCTCAGGATTGAGTCCCACTTCGGGCTCCCTGCATGGAGCCTGCTTCTCCCTCTGCCTGCTTCTCCCTCTGCTTCTGTCTCTGCCTCTCTCTCTCTGTGTCTCTCATGAATAAATAAATAAAACCTTTAAAAAACAAAAAGAATGAATAACCCTTGCCAGTCAAGACTTAAGTTCAAAGGCATGACTAAAAGAGCGTTGTGGAGGAAAGTTACAAATGGATAATATTCATTTATTGCACTCTTTTCTAAATTTAGTTCAAATTTAGTTCCTTTGCATCAGTTAGTAGAATAGACAGGGGCATATATTTAAAGGTGCGGCTCCTTGGATTTCATTGACTCAGAGTTCTCCTGTGCTCTAAGAACATCAAGTATCATCTACTCCCAGTATTTCCAAATTGAAGTGCTCAGATGTGCCACTGTCTGTATAGCAATTACAAGATGTGCTTATTAAAATATGGATTTTGAATGTCCCTTAACTATGGCCTAATAAATTGGAAACTCATAACACAGATACTTTATCTCTTCAAAAGTTTCTCCAAATGACTCCCATGATCAAACAAACTAGAGAAGTACTGATCTAGTCATCATTAAAAACTGAGCAAGTGGAAGTCCATTGAGATTCCAAACTGGGACAATAAACATGATTTTGTGTGTTTCCAGGGCCAAAGTTTCTTAATTGTAACGTCTATTCCAGATATGGTACTACTTTTAGTCTTTCTCTTCTTTATCTATGTGAATGCATCAACAGCAGAGATAATCTTTTTATTTATTTATTTTATTTTTTATTTTATTTTTTTCAGGGATGATCTTTTTAAAGACTATGTACAGATCTTAATGTAATGTGCACACACACACATACACACTCTACCATAAACACTTACCCAGGTACAGGCAGTAACAGAATAATCAGATCTTTGCAAAAGACAGGAAGTAATAAGAAGAATAATCAGTGATGTGTTCATTTGTTATAGAAAAATAAAGCTCAGATTGCAGGAAGTGAAGAAGAGATGTGTGATAAAGGGCTCACTGTGTTCAGTAAAACTGCTTGGTTCAAACACTGGAGAAAATACAGTTTCCCAGTCAGTCCTTTCAGTATTTTATTTGCCCTGTTGTTTGAATCAAGTCACTTACTCATCACATGTGTATTTATTTTCATTCAATTTCTTCAGTTTTTCCTTTTAGTAACTGCATGTCAATTGGAGACCAGTGGCTACAGACAGGTCAAGATTAGTCAGGTAGCAGGAGCATATGAATGGGATATTAGAATTACAATGCAGATCTTTGAGGCAATTTTTCCTCCAGTTTCCTTACTATTTGGGTAAAGAAAATGAGTCCTAGAGAATGGAAAGCTTTCTCTCCAGAGCAGAGGATTAGGACAGATCTTTTGTTTTTTAAGTGTATTTTATCTCTTTTTCATATGCACATAGCTCCCCTCCTTTTGAAGCCTTGCTAGGTTTAGTTTCTACTGTGTTTTGGCTTAGATCAGAACCCTATAGCTCAGATCTCTCTTATTCTTCCTGTATCCTATTGTGCAAGTAACATATTCATATTGAGTGCTCAATATGTTTCCATCACAGTTCTAAATGATAGAAAATGGCCTTAAATACCTCCAGTAGACTCTCATTCTTTAAGGAAAATGGCAGAGTCCAAAATGGGAAGAAGAAAACAATGGTGCTGAGCTTCTGATTTTAATAAGATTCCTCTAGCCTAGGTCTTTCAGAAAATTTACCTACATATGAAATATTAGAATATAATGATGATAAATAATACCTCAGTTGTGTAGAATGTTTTATTATCTCTTTTGTTCCTCCAAAACCCATGTGAAGTCGTTGTTACTGTCGTCTTTGAACAGAAAAGAAAATTTAAGATCATTCATCTTAAATTATTATTTTCAGCTATTTATCGTTAGCCTCTGAGAAAACCTTCCTGCCCCACAGTCTTTTTATTGTATTTTTTATTTCTGCATTTCTGAGTGTATAGATCAGAGGATTTAACATGGGGGTGATAATGGTGTAAAATACAGCTACCATCTTATCCTCTGAAAAGGTAGTATCAGGGCGCATGTACATGAAAGTACATGGGCCAAAAAAGATTATGACCACAGCAATGTGGGAGCCACAGGTGGAGAGTGCTTTGCGCCTACCTTCTGCTGAGTGTTTTCTCAGGGACACCAGGATGACAGTATAGGAAATTATCAAGATAACAAAGCTCCCTAGAGCAATGGTACCACTGTTGGCTGTCACCACAACACCAACAATATATGTATCTGTGCAGGCAAGTTTCAACACAGGGTGGACATCACAAAAGTAGTGATCGATCTCACTGGGTCCACAAAAGGGTAACTGAACTACCAGAGCCACCTGGATAATGGAGTGTAAGAACCCTCCTATCCAGGTTCCCAACAACATTTTATTGCATCTGTTCCGGTCCATGATGGTGGTATAGTGTAGGGGTTTACAGATAGCCACGTAACGATCATAGGCCATTACAGTAAGGATGAAGATCTCTGTGCAACCAAAGAAATGTACTCCAAAGAGTTGCAACATGCACCCGACATAGGAAATAGTTTTGCTCTTGGCTAATAGATCAACAATCATCTTGGGAGCTGTGACTGAAGAGTAACAAATATCCACAAAAGACAAGTAGTTGAGGAAGAAATACATGGGAAACTTGAAAAGGTTGCCCATGTAAACAGTCAGCATGATGAGGAGGTTGCCAAGAAGAATGACCGTATAGAAGAAAGAAAACACCACGAAACAAACTTCTTCAACCTCTAGGTTCTGAGAAAGACCCCAGAAAATGAACTCAGTTACATTATTCCTTTTTTCCATGGAATTAGTCTAGCACACCCAGTTCCCAAGAGACAATGAAATTATCTGAAAGAAAAACATAACAAGGAACAATGACATTTATTTCTGACTTAAAATTATTGGAGAATCATAGTAGTTGGAGCTTGAAAAATGTGTAGTTATGGCTGCTTGGCCAAAATACTTACAGAAATTGATGTGTGATCATCTTACCTGCATTTTTAGTCAATTCATTCACATCAGATGAGGAAATAAATCCCAAAGAGATAAAGCAAATCCTCTAAGTCTCATATCTAATCAAGAATCTTGCTTTTATGAAAAGTTTTACTCATCTGTTTGTTTCTAGAAATTTGCTAGTTCTAATTCTGTATAGGAACCTAATGTGATTTTGAAACAACTCAATGTTGGGGGATATGGTAATATTTATATATCTGGAAAAGCTCATCTTATTTTTGGTACAGAAATGAAAACATACACCCATATTTTCCCTTCTGAATACTGCCATGAGAGTTCAGTAATTGAATGTGGATGACCTCCACAGATTCTCCTTAGGATACTCTAATCTTTGAGTACGTGAATTTATGGTCCCCATTTGATACCAGGCTCTTTTTATCAAGAGGTGGTGGGTACAGTCAGAAAGAGGACAAAAACTATACATGTCTCATTCTGAGACTTGGTGCTGTATTTCTAGATAAATCATTTAGCCTCACAGGACTTCTGTCATCCTATTTGTGAAATGAGAAAGTTTCAGTTCAATGCCATCTATCATATGAACAGTTATTTCTACTATGAAAGGAAATCCATTCTGTCAGCTTGGAATAGTCATGAAATCCTGATGAAGAGGCAGAGATAAAAGAAGACAAAGCAATGAAAGGAACCACTGGACACACATCAAGACAAAGGAGAAAAAGTAAAATCTGGGGTGATTTCTCATCTTCAGACTCAGTGTTTGAGGTTTCCTCAGGAATTACTTTTAAGTAACTATTATATAAAACAAATGTCAGAGAGAAAGTAAAAAGGAAGGACTCTGCCCTTCATCTCACTAATTCCTTCAGGTGTCCTTTGAATCTTTCAAGTTTCATGCTAGTTTATATTAATTCTCCCACTCGGGATGCATTAGATATTTTGAAGAGGTCATCACTGGAAATACTTTTAATACTTTAGATTTAGAAATGGACAATATCAGATGCATCTTCAGTGCTGGGATTTTAGGTCCTCTAGTGAGGTCATTGGAGTATTGGAAAGAAGTATGTGCAATAGTTTTGATTGAAAACTAAAATTTCTCCTCAAGCTAAGCCACAAATGTAAACGATTCCTTGAGTAGTAGGTTGGGATGGCATTGCACAGTGTCTAATGTCATTAGGAATTTTGTCTAGGGGATCCCTGGGTGGCTCAGCAGTTTGGCTCCTGCCTTCAGCCCAGGGCGTGATCCTGGAGTACTGGGATCGAGTCCCACATCAGGGTCCCTGCATAGAGCCTGCTTCTCCCTCTGCCTGTGTCTCTGCCTCTCTCTCTCTCTCTGTGTCTCTCATGAATGAATAAATAAAATCTTAAAAAAAAAGAAGGAATTTTGTCTGTCTGAGGCCATATCCCCTCATGACCTGTCACGTGTATCACATATAGCTTCTGCTAAACTGTGTGCTCTCAGCTGTCCCTTTGCAGCAACAGTGTGTTTGGCTCTTCCAGCTTTTGGGAAACTACAGCACTATGTTTTCTGTATATTAGAGCTGACAGAGTCATTGTTACATGTGTGCCTTTCCTTATAGGACACAAAATAATGATAATAATAACAATGGTAAAAATCATAATAGTAATAATAATTCAGATTCGGACACAAGAATACTTCACCCTGCTTTGACATGTTCATTCTCTTTTTCCTTCTGAATTAAAAGAACAAAAAAAAAAAAATCCCAAAACACTATTTCCACTGGGAAAGTCCTTCAATTTAAGAGGTCTCAATACTAGTAGTTTTTGATACCTGTAAATTACATTGTTTGGCTTTCAACTAGAAGAAACTGGGCATATAAACAGAAACCTCGGTTTTGTGCTTCTGTTATTCAATCTATATGGTCCTTGAGGAACTCTTATTATTCCTTGAATTAAGACTCATCTCAAAGAATTTCTTCCTCCATTTTCTGAGCATTTCAAACTTGACAATGTCAATTTGTTTTGAAATTATTTATATTTTCATGTTCACAATCCTACTTATTTTATAATCATGTATAGATGCACATTATTATCTGATCATCATTTTAATAGTTTTATTTTCTGCTTACTTCTGAGACTAGTTTCTTGCAATTGTCTTTACAGGGAACAGTAAAGCAATTTTATTTAATCCCCTTTTTCTATATTCTTTTTTACTTTAATTTTAGAAGAAAATAAATCTCACCAGTATTGTCCAGGGCTTGAATTTTTATTTATTTTGCCATTTCTTCTGAGGCAGTTTGGGTGCAGCGCTCCACAACAGACTAATGCCTTAGGAATTGCTTTGTGAATAATTAGTATCAGAAATTCCTAGAACCCCCAACTCAAGGTCTGGTAAAAGTCATATTGTCCTTGCTGATTCTGTCACCCACTGAAACCTGACATTTGTAGTATGTTTACTATGCTCCTTTCTCATCTTCTTACAAGGTCTATTATAAGAGAATGATGAAAATGTTAATGACCTTGGGGAAAGCTTTCTCCCAAAGTCTCCCTCCATATTCAGAACCACAACGGAGAACTAACAATGAGCTACAATTTCAAGATGTCTTTAACAACTTTTTAAAAATGTTAAATTTATCTTTATTTGCTAAATTTGAAAACAAATCAATTATTGATTTAGGGCAATAGCAAGAATCCAAATGAAGAATTGTTTTATGAGTGATATCTTGCTCATGGGATTAATGTGTTTAAATATGCATAAATATGCTAAATATTTAATGTAATGCATATATTAAAATATCTATTTTGGAGGTATTTTCCTATTGAAATTTATTTCCTCTGCTCTTTTGACAGTTCTATTTGATTGGAAAAGAGTTGGTTCAATAGTGCCATTGGAGTTTATTGCTTTTCTTTTTAATTGAATCTCTGCTGATATCTGGAGAAATTGCTGGGAAAGTCACTTATAGTTTATACTTGGAACAACTTTGTTTTTTGTATATTTTTTATTGGAGTTCGATTGCCAACATATAGCATAACACCCAGGGCTCATTCTGTCAAGTGCCCCCTTAGTACCCATCACCCAGTCACCCCATCTCCCTGCCCACCTCCCTTTCCACCACCCCTTGTGGGTTTCCAAGAATTAGGTGTCTGTCTCTCATTTTCTGTCTCCCTCTCTGATTTAACCACTCATTTTCTCTCCTCTCCCCTATAATCCCTTTCACTATTTTTTATATTCCCCAAATGAATGAGACCATATAATGTTTGTCCTTCTCCGATTGACTTACTTCACTCAGCATAATACCCTCTAGTTCTATCCATGTTGAAGCAAATGGTGGGTATTTGTCATTTCTAATGGCTGAGAAACATTCCATTGTATATATAGACCACATCCTTATCCATTCATCTTTTGATGGACACCGAGGCTCCTTCCACAGTTTGGCTATTGTGGACCTTGCTGCTATAAACATTGGGGTGGAGGTGTCCTGCCGTTTCACTGCATCTTTATCTTTGGGGTAAATTCCCAGCAGTGCAATTGCTGAGTCGTAGGGTAGTTCTATTTTTGACTGTTTGAGGAATCTCCACACAGTTTTCCAGAGTGGCTGTACCAGTATTCCCACAACAGTGCAAGAGGGTTCCCCTTTCTCCACACGCTCTCCAACATTTGTTGTTTCCTGTCTTAATTTTCCCCATTCTCACTGGTGTGAGGTGGTATCTCATTGTGGTTTTGATTTGTATTTCCCTCTTTTGCCATCACTCCCTGATGGCAAGTGATGCAGAGCATTTTCTCATGTGCTTGTTGGCCATGTCTATGTCTTCTTTAGTGAAATTTCTGTTCAAGTCTTTTGCCCATTTCATGATTGGGTTGTTTGTTTCTTTGCTGTAGAGTAATAAGTTCTTTATAGATCTTGGATACTTAGGCCTTTATCTGATAGGTCATTTGCAAATATCTTCTCCCATTCTGTAGGTTGTCTTTTAGCTTTCTTGTCTGTTTGTTTTGCTGTGCAGAAGCTTGTTATCTTGAAGAGTCCAAATAATTCACTTTTGCTTTTGTTTCCCTTGCCTTTAGAGGTGTATCTTGCAAGAAGTTGCTGTGGCCAAGTTCAAAAAGGGTGTTGCCTGTGTTCTCCTCTAGGATTTTGATGGATTCTTGTCTCACATTTAGATCTTTCATCCATTTTGAGTTTATCTTTGTGTATGGCATAAGAGAATGGTCTAGTTTCATTCTTCTGCATGTGGCTGTCCAATTTTCCCAGCACAATTTATTGAAGAGATTGTCCTTTTTCCAGTGGATGGTCTTTCCTGTTTTGTCGAATATTAGTTGACCATAGACTTGAGGGTCCATTTCTGGGTTCTCTATTCAGTTCCATTGATCTATGTGTCTGTTTTTGTGCCAGTACCACACTGTCTTGAAGATCACAGCTTTGTAGTACAATCCTTGAAATCAGGCATTGTGGTGTTCCCGGCTCTGGTTTTCTTTTTCAATATACCCTTGGCTATTAGGGGTCTCTTCTGATTCCACACAAATCTTAAGATGATTTGTTCCAACTCTCTGAAGAAAGTCCATGGTTTTTTGATAGGGATTGCATTGAATGTGTAAATTGCCCTGGGTAGCATAGACATTTTCATAGTATTAATTCTTCCAATCCATAAGTTGGAATATTTTTCCATCTCTTTGTGTCTTCCTCAATTTCTTTCAGAAGTGTTCTGTAGTTTTTAGGGTATAGATCCTTTACCTCTTTGGTTAGGTTTATTCCTAGGTATCTTATGCTTTTGGGTGCAATTATAAATGGGATTGACTCCTTAATTTCTCTTTCTTCAGTTTCATTGTTAGTGTATAGAAATGCCACTGATTTCTGGGCATTGATTTTGTATCCTGCCACACTGACAAATTTCTGTATGAGTTCTAACAATCTTGGTGAGGAGTCTTTTGGGCTTTCTTTTTTTTAAGATTATTTATTTATTTATTCATGACAGATACAGAGAGAGAGAGAGAGAAGCAGAGACACAAGCAGAGGGAGAAGCAGACTCCATGCAGGGGGCCCAATATGGGACTCGATCCTGGGACTCTAGGATCACAGCCTGGGCCGAAGGCAGGTGCTAAACCACTGAGCCACCCAGGTATCCCCTCTTTTGGGTTTTCTATGTACAGTATCATATCACCTGCAAAGAGGGAGAGTTTCACTACTTCTCTGCCGATTTGATTGCCTTTTATTTCTTTTTGTTGCCTCATTGCTGAGGCTAGGACTTCTAGTACTATGTTGAATAGTAGTGGTGAGAGTGGACATCCCTGTCGTGTTCCTGATCTAGGAAGATCCTCCCAGTGTTTCCCCATTGAGGATAATATTTGCTGTGAACTTTTCGTAGATGGCTTTTAAGATGCTGAGGTGTGTTCCCTCTATCTCTACACTCTGAAGAGTTTTGATCAGGAATGTATGCTGTATTTTGTCAAATAGTTTTTCTGCATCTATTGAGACGATCAAATGGTTCTTGTTTTTCTCTTGTTGATATGATCTATCACGTTGATTGCTTTATGAGTGTTGAACCAGCCTTGCATCTCGGGGATAAATCCCACTTGTTCATGATGAATAATCTTCTTAATGTATTGTTGGATCCTATTGGCTAGTATCTTGTCGAGAATTTTTGCATCTGTGTTCATCAGGGATATTGGGCTATAATTCTCCTTTTTGTTGGAGTCTTCATCTGGGGAATTAAGGTGATGCTGGCCTCATAGAATGAGTTCGGAAGTATTCCATCCCTAGTAGAATAGGTATTGTTTCTTCCTTAAACTTTTGATAAAATTCCTTGGGAAGCCATCTGGCCCTGGACTTTTGTGTCTTGGAGGTTTTTGATGACTGCTTCAATTTCCTCTTTGGTTATTGATCCGTTCAGGTTTTCTATTCCTTCCTGTTCCAGTTTTGGTAGTTTGTGGTTTTCTAGAAATGTGCCCATTTCTTCTAGATTGCCTAATTTATTGGCGTATAGCCACTCATAATCTGTTTTTAAAATCGTTTGTATTTCCTTGGAATTGGTTGTGATATCTCCCTTTTCAATAATGATGTTATTAATTTGAATCTATTCTCTTTTGTTTTTAGTAAGGCTGGCAATGGTTTATCTATCTTATTAATTCTTTGAAAGAACTAACTCCTGGTCTTGTTGATATGTTCTACAGTTCTTCTGGTCTCTATTTCATTGAGTTCTGCTCGAATCTCTATTAACTCTCTTCTTCTGCTTGGTGTAGGTTTTATTTGCTGTTCTTTCTCCAGTTCCTTTACGTGCAAGGTTAGCTTGCATATGTGAGTTTTTTCCAATTTTTTGAGGGATGCTTTTATTGCGATGTATTTCCCTCTGAGGACAGTTTTTGCTGTATCCCAAAGATTTTAAATAGTTGTGACTTCATTTTCATTAGTTTCCATGAATATTTTTAATTATTCTCTAATTTTCTTGGTGACCCTTTCATCTTTTAGCAGAATGCTTTTAACCTTCACGTGTTGAGTTTCTTCCAAATTTCTTCTTGTGATTAAGTTCAAGTTACAAAGCATTATGGCCTGAATATATGCAGGGGACAATTCCAATCTTTTGGTATCAGTTAAGATCTGATTTGTGACCCAGTATGTGGTCTATTCTGGAGAAAGTTCCATGTGCACTTGAGAAGAATGTGTATTCAGTTGTGTTTGGATGTAAAGTTCTGAAAATATCTGTGAAATCCATCTGGTCCAGTGTACCATTGAAAGCTCTTGTTTCTTTGGAGAGGTTGTGCTTATAAAATCTGTTATTTGCAGAAAGTGCTGTGTTGAAGTCTCTCAGTATTAGTGTTTTATTATCTAAGTATGTCTTTAGTTTGGTTACTAATTAATTGATATACTTGGCAGCTCCCACATTAGAAGCATAAGTATTCATGATTGTTAGGTCCTTTTGTTGCATAGATAGTTTAAGTACGATATAGTGTCCTTCTTCCCTCTTACTATAGTCTTTGCAATAAACTTTAATTTATCTGCTATGAGGATTGCTACCTCAGCTTTCTTTTGAAGATCCTTTTGAATGGTAAATGGTTCTCCAATCTCTCCTTTTTCAGGCTGTAGGTGTCCTTATGTCTAAAATGAGTCTCTTCAAGAAAGCAAATAGATAGATCTTGCTTTTTTATCCAGTCTGAATCCCTGCATCTTTTAATGTGGTCTTTTAGCTGATTCATGTTCAGAGTTACTATTAAAGATATGAATTTAGTGTCATCATAATACCTATTCAGTCCTTGTTTTTCTGACTATTTCTTTGGGCTCCCTCTTTCTTTTACAGAGTCCCTCTTAATATTTCTTGCGAAGCTGGTTTGGTGGTCACATATTCTTTCAGTTCCTGCCTGTCTTAGAAGCTCTTTATCTCTCCTTCTGAATGAGAACTTTGCTGGATAAAGTATTCTTGGCTGCATGTTCTTCTCATTTAGGACCCTGAACATATCCTGCCAGCCCTTTCTGGCCTTCCAGGTCTCTGGAGAGGTCTGCTGTTAATCTAATATTTCTCCCCATATAAGTTAGGGATCTCTTGTCTCTTGCCACTTTAAGGATTTTCTTTTTATATTTGGAATTTGCAAGTTTCACTATTAAATGTTGAAGGTGTTGAGAACTTTTTATTGATTTTAGGGGGAGACCTCTCTATCTCCTGGATCTGAATTAGGGAAGTTCTCAGCTATGATTTGTTCAAATATGCTTTCTGTTCCTTTGTTCCTCTCAGTGCTCTCTGGAACCCCAATTAAATGTAGACTTTTTCCTTCTGAGGCTGTCATTTATTTCCCATAACCTTTCCTCATGGTTTTTAATTGTTTTTTCTTTTTTCCTCAGCTTCCTTCCTTGCCATAAACTTGTCTTCTATGTCATACACTTTTCTTCCACCTCATTAACCCTCATTGTTACCAGTTTGGATTGCAACTCATTTAATTGATTTTTAATTTCAGCCTGATTAGATCTAAATGCTGCAGTCATGAAGTCTCTCGAATCGTTTAAGGTTTTTCCCAGAGCCACCAGTAGCTTGATAATTTTGCTTCTGAAATGGCTTTCTGACATCAAATTGTAATCCAAATTCTGTAACTCTGAGGCATAGAGTACTGCTTCTGATTCTTTTGTGGTGAGTTTTTCTTTCTAGTCATTTTGCTCCGTCCAGACTGGGTGTATGAGTGGGCTACATCAAGAATATCTACCATGACCTAAGTAAATTTCACCCTAAAAGATTCTGCTGAGGTTAGTGACCAGAAATCGAAAACAAGACCAGAATGAAATAAGACAATAGGACCACTAAAGTGAGAAACAAATTTTAACACAAATTAGTAAAAAATAAAAGGCCAGGAATCCTAAAGAAGAAGAGAAGAAAAAAAAGGAAAAAAAAGGAGAAAAAAAAAGGGGGGGTAGTGGGAGATGGTGGTGGTGTAGAAGTTGTAGTGGAGAGATAATGCAGTCTACCTGAGGGCTTATAGAGGGTGATCCTCTTGTTTCTGAGTATATTAAGTTCTGTATATTAGAAGATGCTCAATCCCAAATTTATAATAAACCAGAAATACTTGTAGAAAGCCCCAACATTGACCACCAAAACATAAATGAGATACAAGAGGGGGGCAGAATGGGTAACGAGGAATCTCACAGAATGAGCCAGCATGGTATATCACTTGGTTCTAGGGTTAATTCTGGTCATGTGTAGAAGGTATTAACTTCCGCCATTGTAGAACAAGATGAAACAGAGAAAACAAAAAACACAAAACAAACAAACAAAACAAAACATATCGTATATCTCCCCAAATTAAGTTGAGTATGTTGAAAGGAATCTAGAAGTGAAAAATATATCTAAGACCTGTAATTATAGAAATATGAAAGTCAAAAAGGAAGAATCTTAAAAAATGAAGAGGTGGTAAGATACTGTAGTTAAGGTGAGAAAAGAGAAAAAAATTGGAAATTTACAGTCTGATATAAAAACAATTTTTACTGGAAAAGGGAAGAAGAAATAAAAGGAGGGGTATTCTCTGATTTTGTATACTGTAAATCCTTTGACTTCCCCTGGAGCTGCATGGTAAAGAACTTGCTCTTCCCCTGTCCTTCCAGCTGGTCTTCTGGGGGAGGGGCCTGTTGTGCTGATTTTCTGGTGTGTGCACCTGGGGGAGCTGCCTCTCCCCCCCGCCGGTTCCGGGCTCAGTGGGAGCTGTTTACCCCATGAGGCCCCTCCTCCCTGGTGGCCCCACTCTGTCCCAGGCATACGGTGACACCGAGGAACAACAGCAGTGGCAGCAGCCAGCTCTCCAGCCCTTGAGTCAGCTCCTGCAGTAACTCCCCTAGCTCCCAACCCCCAGGGGCCTGGATGCTCCAGGGGCAGGGGCGCTGACCTGCACAGCTCAGGGCATCCTGCAGCAGGAGAGCCCTCGCTGTCCTGGGCCCTCCCTACCTCTGCCTGTCCCGGGGGAGCGCAGGATTCTGGGCTGTGTCCCTCGGCGCCCTGGGATCCAGGGCCTGTGCTGCTGGAATTGCGCTCCCGGGGTGCACAGCCTCCTCCGCGGGTGGAGCCGCCTCCGAGCCGCTCCCGGTCGCGCTCCAGCCCTTAACCGCTTGGGCTGGGGCGTGCTGCGGGCTCTCCCCCAGGGCTCACCTCCTCTGCTAGTGACCCCGGGGACCTGGGGGCTCCACTGCCCCTCCTGCGATCCTGCCTGGTTTCCCTGCTGAGCTTCTTTCTGTCCAGGAAGAATCCGGTGTGGGTTTTTAAAGTTCCTGCTTCTCTGGGCCTGGGCTTTCCTGCCCCGGAGGCTCTTGCCGCCCTCTTAGTCTGACTCCTTGTGGGGCCCCTCTCCCACTTGATTCTTTTTTTTTTTTTTTTTTTTTTTTTAATTTCCACACGTTCCTTCCTTGGTAGAAGCGAAAACTCCTCTCTGTAGCATTCAGGCTGTTCTCTCTTTAAATCTCAGGTCGAATTCGTGGGTTTTCAGGATGATTTGAAAATTATCTAGGTAAGTTGGTGGGGACAGGTGAGTTGGGGCCCCTACTCCTCCACCATCCTGCCCCGCCCCCTATACTTGGAGCAAATTGTACTGCAGGCTTTCATTCTTCTACTTTTTTGAGTATAAGTCATTAAAATTGACTCTTGACCACTAATATTCTTTCTTATTCTTCTCCCATTCCTGATCTTTCCTTTGTCCTCATTCTTTCTTTTCTTTCTTTTCTCTTCCTACTCTAATCAAACCTCCTCTTCCTTTTTCTTTTTTTTTTTTAATTTTTATTTATTTATGATAGTCACAGAGAGAGAGAGAGAGAGAGAGAGAGGCAGAGACACAGGCAGAGGGAGAAGCAGGCTCCATGCACCGGGAGCCCGACGTGGGACTCGATCCCGGGGCTCCAAGATCGCTCCCTGGGCCAAAGGCAGGCGCTAACCCGCTGCGCCACCCAGAGATCCCCCCTTTTTCATATAATATCCCAAATGCCGGACCCTTACATGTTTGTACTCTTAGAGGAAACTTAAATGCTTCCTATGCAGTGTAAGGGTAGTTTCACCACTTTCACAGATAATTTCTTGACCTCACTAGTCCTTTTAAGAGAGACTATATATTCTTTTTCTTTAGCCAGAAATCTGGGATAATGTAGCCATTGTCTTTCCCTTCCCACTGGCCAAAGTTCACCACACAGTGGGCCATTTGCACTGCTATCTGGCCATGACCCTGGACCCATAAAATAGTGTGTCACTTTCCAACTGGTAGGAGATGTGAATAGAAAACACTTCTTTTTTTTATTGTGGAATTCCTCAGGCCACAGAACTTTAAGAACTCTACCCATGTGACAGCCCCCTGAAACTTCACAGTGTTTATCTTCTGCTTTCTGCCTTGTGTGAACTTAGTAGGTGTGTAAGATATCTATTGTTACATACTGGGAAATAGCACTAAGCAAAAATTAGTGGCTAACAATCACAAAATATAATATCCAAATTAATAGTTTTATTTTTTCATTTATTTTAAGATTATTTATTTAATTATTTGAGACAGAGCACAGAGGGAGAGAGAGTGGGAGTAGCAGACTGCCCACTGAGCAGGGAGCTCTAGGCAGAGCTAGATCCTAGGACCCTGAAACCATGATCTGAGCTGAAGGTAGATGCTTAACAGACTGAGCCACCCAGGTACCTCCAGCCCCCTGAATTAGTAGTTTTAAGTTGCAAAACCAAAATTTAAAGTCTTTAAATAAATACAATATTTTATTATGATTCTACAATGTGGCTGGATTCAGCTGGGTGATCCGTGTTCTGGTTTCACCTGGAGATACTCTCTGTGGAATGAATGGAGTACATGGTCCAAGATGGCCTCATTCAGACATCTGGCAATTGACACAGGTATGTCAGTTCTCATTCATTTCACGGGTGTAGATTGGGCTATACCAAACCACAGTTGTTGCAGGGCATTGGTTGTTTCACAAAAGGAAAAGCTTTAATGCCTCTCACACCAACTTTTAGGGATTATACAACATGACTTTTACCACCCTCTTTTCCTTTGGGAAGAGTTTACATGTGACATGTGTCAAGACATTAGCCCAGATGAAAGCATGGAGAGATAGATTCCACATTTTTTCATTGAAATATAATTAGCATATAACATTATTAGTGGTTTCAGGTATACAACCAAATGATTTGATACTGTATATATTTCAAAATTATCATCACAATAAATCTAGATAGCAACCATCACCACACGATTATAATTTTTTCTTATGATGAAACTTTTGGATCTACTCTTTGCAATTTTCAAATAAATATTATAGTGTTATTAGCTATATACATTATGCTGTATTTTAATCATAGTAGTAATCCGAAGTCACTGATATACACTAATTTTTAATTCAATATTAACATACTTTTATTCATGGGAAATAATTTTTTGATAAAAGTTACTGTATGGCCATTTATTCTGTGCAAATAATCATTATATTTAATGTTTTTGTTTTTAATAGCTTTATTGAGAAATAATCCACATACTAAACAATTCGCTCATTTAAAGTATATGATTTAATGGTATTTAGTATAGAAGCCTATGAAACAATCAAGACTATCTACTTTCACAACATTTTGCCACCCTAAAAGAAATTCCATGCCTATTCATAGTGACTTATTCCTCTCCATCATCATCACAGGCAGTCCTAGGTAAATACCAATCGAGTTTCTTTCTTTCTTTCTTTTCTTTCTTTCTTTCTTTCTTTCTTTCTTTCTTTCTTTCTTTCATTCTTTCTTTCTTCTTTCTTCTTTCTTTCTTCTCTTTCTTTCTGTATCCCACTGAGCAGGGACTCTTTCTTTCTTTCTTTCTTCTTTCTTTTTCTTTCTTTCTTCTTTTCTGTATTCCTTTTTTTTTTCTTTTTTGAGAGAGAGAGGGTGAGTGTACCTGAAAACCAGGGATAAGGAAGTGGGTGGGGAACTGCAGCATGGAGGTTAGGGAGGGGCAGAGGGAGAGAGGCAATCTCAAGCAGATTCCATGTTGAGCACAGAGCTTGACTTGAGTCTTGATGCCATGACCCTGAAATCCTGACCTGAGCCAAAATCAAGAATCCCTTGCTTAACCAACTGAGCCACCCAGGCACTCCATAATCTACTTTCTTTCAGTATATTTTTAAAAGATTTTATTTATTTATTCATGAAAGACAGAGAGAGAGAGAGAGAGAGAGAGAGAGAAGGCAGAGATACAGGCAGAAGGAGAAGCAGGTTCCCTGCAAGGAGCCTCATGTGGGACTCTATCTGGGGTCTCCAGGATCACATCCTGGGCTGAAGGCGGCGCTAAACTGCTGAGCCATCCAGGCTGCCCTTTTCTAGACTTTTAGTATAAAAGATATTATACAATATGTTACTTTTTGTAACCTGTTTCTTAATTTACTGTAATGTTCTTAGCATAAATGCAAGTTGTGGCAAGTTATCAGTATTTCTTTCCTTTTTGTTGATGAATAAAATTCCCTTATATGAATATATAAGTTACCCATTCACTAGTTGATTGACAAGTAGATTGTTTCCCCATTTTAGCCATTATGAATAATGTTGCTGTGAACATTGGTGTACAACTTTTTGTGTGCATATATATTTAATTTCTCTTAGGTAGATGCCTAAGAGTAGAATTGCTAGGTCATTATAATTATGTTTAACATTTTGAGGAGCTGCCACATTGCTTTCCAAAATGGTTGCACTATTTTACATTGCCACCAATAATTTATGAGAACTCTACTTTCTCTACCTCTTCACTAAAACTTGTTAATGTCTGCCTTTTTTGATTCTAGACATTCTAGCAGATGTAAAGTGATATCTCATTATGGCCGAGGTTTGTATTTCCTACTACTTAATGGTATTAAACATCTTTTCATATTCTTTTGGCCATTTATATATTCTTGTGGAGTTATGTTTATTCAGATATTTTTTTAATTTTATAAATTTATTTTTTATTGGTGTTCAATTTGCCAACATATAGAATAACACCCAGTGCTCATCCCATCAAGTGCCCCCCCTCAGTGACCGTCACCCAGTCACCCCCACCCCCCAGCCCACCTCCCCTTCCACCACCCCTAGTTCGTTTCCCAGAGTTAGGAGTCTCTCATGTTCTGTCTCCCTTTTTGGTATTTCCCACTCATTTTTTCTCCTTTCCCCTTTATTCCCTTTCACTATATTTTATATTCCCCAAATGATTGAGACCATATAATGTTTGATCTTCTCTGATTGACTTATTCAGATATTTTGCCAAGTTTTAATTTGGGTTATTAAGTGGTAGGAGTTCTTTATATAGTCTGAAAACAAGTTCCTCATTTGAGACATGATTAGCAAGTATTTTCTCCCAATCTGTGGGTTGGCTTTTCACTTTGTTGATGACATAATTTTCAGTACAAAAGATTTTCATTGGGGGAAGCCCAGGTGGCTCAGCAGTTTAGCGCCGCCTTCAGCCCAGGGCGTGATCCTGGAGTCCCGGGATCGAGTCCCACATCAGGCTCCCTGCATGGAGCCTGCATCTCCCTCTGTCTGTGTCTCTGCCTCTCTGTGTGTGTGTGTGTGTCCCTCATGAATAAATAAATAAATAAATAAATAAATAAATAAATAAATAAATAAATCTTTAAAAAAATTTTTTTCATTTTGGTGAAGTCTAATGCAGCTATTCAAAGTCCGTATTGTGTAATTGTTTCCAATAAAATATTCATACATCTTCCATTCATGGGAATGAAATACTTAATGAGAGTTACTGTTCTGTTTTCTTTTCTCTGGAAATGATCACTATATTTGATATGCATTTGTGGGGGGAACTTAGAGATATTGGTAAGCTTTCTTTTTGGTAACATACCTCTTATTCTGAGAAAAAATTTACATACAATGAAATGCAGTCTTTTAATTATATGAATTGATGAGTTTTGATAAATGTATATACTCACATAGCCATTAACAAATTCAAGATTAGAATATTGTCATTAACCCAGAAAGTTCTGTCATGCCCCCGTTCAGAAAATTCCTTTGAGGCAACTATCGTCTTGATTTGTATCACTCTGTTGTAGTGTTGCCTATTCTATAACTTCATGTACATTGAATCACACCATTTACTCATCGTGCATGGTCTCTTTGTTCAGGGATTTATTACACTAACATGTATATCATTAATCCATTACTTAGCTGAAGATTATTCTGTCTATCCTAACAACTTCTGTCTTTCAAGTGTAGTGTATTTGCATTTAATGTAATTGTTAAATTTGGGGGGGGGGAGTTCATTTTATTGTAGTTTACTTTTCCCCCTTTATAACCTATTTTTATTTCTTTTCTATATACTTTTGAGCTAATTGAGTAAATGGTTTTTGTCTAATATTCCATTACATCTTTTTCTTAGCACCTTTTAAATAGTAGACTCTATTTTTTAGAGCAGTTTCGGGTTCATGGGACAATTGAGCTGAAACTATGGAGATTTCCTTCATCTCCTCTGATTTATAAACAGGCAGAGGGACTGAATGGACATTTTCCAAGGGCATACAAATGGCTAACAGGTGCATCTAAAGGTGCTCAGCAAAACTCATCATCAGGGAAAGGCAAATCAAAGTTATAATGAGTTATCTCTTCACATCTGTTAGAATGACTATCATAGAGAAGATAAGAGATCAGAAATGTTGGTGAGAATGTGGAGAAAAGGGATCTGATCGGTGCTACTACTGATGGGTCTGTAAATTGGTGCAGTCATTATGGAAAAGAGTGTAGAGGTTCCTCAAAAAATTAATAGTAGGACTATCGTCCATCAATTCTACCATTGGGTATATATCCAAAGGATCTGAAATCATGATTGTGAACAGCTAGGTTCATGATTGTGCATTTCTATGTTCATTGCATCAGTATTCACATTATTCACCATATCATGGTGTAGAAACAACCTCATCCTTGACTGATGAATCAATATAGAAAATGTGAGATATATATGATTCAGACTTTAAAAAGAAGAGTAGAATGATGAGTACTAGGGGCCAGGGATTGGGTAAAAAGGTGAGATATTGACCCAAGGGTGCAAAGTTTCAGTTATGTAGAATGAATAAATTCTTGAGATATAATATATAGGGTGGTCACTATAGTTAACAGTACCATAACGTTTACTTGAAATTGCAAAATGGATAGATCTTAAATGAAATCTTCTTACACACAGAAACACACACAATGGTAACTATATAGAGAATATAGGTGTCCCAATTACTTAGATTGTAGGGATTTTTTCACATTATATGTATATCAAAAAATAAAGCTTTATAACAGAAAAATACATAATTTTTGTACATTAACATGTCAACTTCGGCACACTAGTGCAGCCACGAAGCTTCATAATATCCCAGAAAGGAAAAAAAGTAGCGAGAACACTGAAAACATTGCATTTTAAAATGAATTTATTTTAAAATAATCTTTGGCAAGCAGAAAATATTGTATCGAAAAAGTTTTCCAGGTAAATAATGAGAAACAGCATTAAAAACGAAATGGCATCTTATAACACTCACAAAGGATGTGATATACTTGAATACACTGAAATCAATGAACTTTATTTTTAAAGTTTAATTTAAATTCCAGTTACTTAACCTGTAGTATTATATGGCTTACAGTTGTACAGTTTAGTGATTCAACACTTATATACCACACCCAGCTCATAACAAGAAGTGCACTCCAATATTCCCATCACCTATTTAATTTGTTCTACCACCCACCTCCCTCTGTTAACCATCAATTTGTTTTCCTAGTAAGAGTCTATTTCTTGGTTTGCTCTCTCTCTCTTTCTCACTCACTCTTTTTCCCTATAATTTTTCTCCCAAAATTCCACGTGAGTATAATCACATGGTATTTGTCTTTCTCTGACTAGATTGTTTTGCTTAGCAGAATATATTAAACATACCAGACCTTTATCCATTCATCAGTCTAAGGATACTTGGGCTGTTTCCATAAATTGGCTATTGTAGATAATGCTGCTGTAAACATTTGGATGCACATATCCCTTTGATTTAGTATTTTTGTACCCACAGAAATCAATGAATTTTAAAAGTTCATGATATAACCCAGGCATGCACATATTCAATGCATAGATACTAATCTGCTCTGCTCACTATGAGCATCAACATTCTATTGGCAATTCTAACTTGTGAATAGACTCTACTCCTTTACTAGGAAAGCACAAACAAAAGAAAGAAAGTGGCTTCCTGTTGCCAAAGTAGGTTCTCTAGATGCCTGGGTGACTCAGCAGTTGAGTGTCTGCCTTTGGCTCAGGGAATCATCCCGGCATCCGGGGATCCAGTCCTGCATCGGGCTTCCTGCATGGAGTTTGCTTCTACCTCTACCTATGTCTCTGCCTCTCTCTCTCTCTCTCTCTCTCTGTCTGTCTCTCATGAATAAATAAATAAAAACTTTTTAAAAAGTATGTTATATCCTCCTGGGCTGAGTGAAGTAAGTCAGTCGGAGAAGGACAAACATTATATGTTCTCATTCATTTGGGGAATATAAATAATAGTGAAAGGGAAAATAAGGGAAGGGAGAAGAAATGTGTGGGAAATATCAGAAAGGGAGACAGAACGTAAAGACTGCTAACTCTGGGAAACGAACTAGGGGTGGTAGAAGGGGAGGAGGGCGGGGGGTGGGAGTGAATGGGTGACGGGCACTGGGTGTTATTCTGTATGTTAGTAAATTGAACACCAATAAAAAAAAAAAAAAAAAACAAAAATCAAAAAACAAACAAACAAAAAGTATGTTATATCTAACTGCATTAACTAAAGACAAGTCAAGTGAGTATTTCTGAATGTCCCTGGTACTTTCTTTTATTCAATTCGTACAACCCAACTTTAAGTGCAATAACATACATTTTTTGCCTTCAATCTAGGTTACAGTACTTCAATACCAGAAAATATGCTGTGTCTATGGTTTATTTTATTTTATTTTATTTTATTTGTCTATGGTTTATTTTAAATTTATATTTAGTCTTGATGACATACATCATTTTACTTCATTCTCTCTTAGAGTTAATAGAATTCTCTTGTTGAAGCTCCTATATATCAATCATAAAAATTAGCTGAATATCCCAAGACCTTTTAATGCTACATTAAAAAATACCACACATAATGCCTTCAGTTTTCTTTTTTTTTTTAAAGATTTTATTTATTTATTCATGAGAGACACAGAGAGAGGCAGAAACATAGGCAGAGGGAGAAGCAGGCTCTATGCAGGGAGTCCGGTGTGGGACTCGATCCTCAAACTGGGATCATGCTCTGAGCCAAAGGCAGACACTCAACCAATGAGCCACCCAGGCATCCCTTGCCTCAGTTTTCTTAATAGTCAAAGGAAACAATAAGAAAAATTATTTTAGAACAGTAAGAAAAAGTATTTTGTAAAACCGTTTGGCCTTTGGTTAACTAGTATGGAACTTTTCAAAGATAAACTAATGATAAAATGAAAATAATTTCTTAACACAAAATATTAGTTCCTTTGCTCTGAATGTGTTCAAGAGAAAGCCCGATACCTCGTTTGAAATGTGCTATAGAGAGAATTGCAAGTCATAGAGAACAGGCTATTCTTTATTTATGGATGCTCATTTTTGAACAGTTGTGATTATATAAATATCTCACTTATTATCAAACCAGAGTGTAGACTGAGATTTGAGGAGTACTTCACAATCAGCAATGTCAGAATGGAGCTCTCTGGAAAGAAAAAAACAGGCTGACGGAATCTACTAGTTTCAGAGCAGACGTACAGAAAAAAAGTAAGGAAATAAGATGCATTATATTAGAGTACATTGGGAAAGTCAGGATATACACTATATTTGATATCTGTACAGATTAAGTAATCATCCAAAGTCCTCAATTCATCTTCTGCTCTCTGAGGTAATTTTGACACGCCATAGCTTTCTCATGGCATTTTTCACTTCTGCATTTCTCAGTGTGTAGATGAGTGGGTTGAGAAAAGGTGTCCCAATAGTATAAAATACAGCCACCATCTTGTCCATGGGGTAAGTGGTTGGGGGGCGTGTGTATGTGAATATACACGGACCAAAGAATATGATTACTACGATGATGTGAGAAGTGCAAGTAGAGAGAGCTTTTTTCTTCCCTTCTGCACTATAGTTTCTCAGTGAATGCAAGATGACAATATAGGAGATCATCAGAATCACAAAACTGCCTGTGCAAATGGCCCCGCTATTAGACACCCATTCTAGGTTAATCAGATAAGTGTCCATGCAAGCAAGTTTCAGCAAGGGTTGCAAATCACAGCAGTAATGATCAATCAAATTGGGTCCACAGAAGGGCAATCTCAAGGCTGGGACAACCTCGGCTATAGAATGGAAAAAAGATCCTATCCATGCGAGAACAATCATGATAGTGCAGACCTGCCGGCTCATGATGGTTGGGTAACGTAAGGGCTTACAGATGGCCACATAGCGATCAATGGCCATGAGGATGAGGACAAAGACCTCCATGCAACCAAAGAAATGTAGTGCAAAGACCTGAGTCATACACTCATTGTAAGTTATGATTTTTTTTGCAGAGAGTGAATCCACAATTAGTCTGGGGGCTGTGGAAGTTGAAAAGCAGGAATCCGCAAGAGACAAATAAAATAAGAAATAGTACATGGGGGTCCCAAGTGTCCGACTAAACCTGATGGTCACAATAATAAGCAAATTCCCTACCACAGTTCCCATATATAAAATGAAGAATATTATAAATACCATTTTCTTTTTCATAGGATCTTGAGTCAATCCTAACAGTATGAACTCAGTAACGCTGTTATTTTGTTGCATTATTTCATTCAAAGCAGAGAAAATGCAGGTTAGAAATAATTAATCTGCAAAGAAAAAAATATGAAATGAATAATTCACTTGGAGGTCAGATGCATAAACTTGATGATGGAAATACCACTTACCAGTCTGTAATCCCTTACCATCTGTGTTGTTTTCTTCTGAATAAAGTGGAAATCATGGTATTTATACACTATTCACTTCATTGCTTTTGGAAACAATGAAATATATCAATAATGAAAGAGTACCTGATTCTTCAGGCATAATAAACATTCATTTAGGGGATTTTCTATGAAAAAGTATCTTTTTGAGCTGAATGTCTTTATTTACAGCAAGGACCTATTAGTGTAGAATGATGTAAAATGGGGAAAACTCATGCATATTTTGCATAATGCAATTTCATACTACTTCATCCTGGCAGTTCACTTTAAAATATCTTATAGTAAATAGTCTAAACATTCAAGGAATTATGTAGAAAGATTTGATAGTGTTTTCCTTAAGAAAACTAAAAGAGGGAGAGAGTGAGACAGAGGACAAGAGAGAAACAACCAGAATTATTGCAGTGAACATTCAGTCAATTACTCCATTCTATCATGAACTTTATTTTAATCTGTTTCCTTGAATTGTTACTTTAACATTTTATTTGTATTTCCTGTTACTTTAACTCTCCATAATTTCTAGTTGATTGCAGTTCTAAATTCAGCTTCTATCATAAAACTTTGTGCTCTGTAAATTGCACCGTGTTGTCCAAAGTTAAATTCTTCACCTTGTTCAGTATTTTCATCAGTCTTTCAGCATACTTTCTTAAGAACAGAAGGAGAGACTGATTGTAAATAAAGGATAAATGGAGAAATTTTGGCCTAAATCAAAATATTCTTTCAAGTTTTATGTATTTCAAACACCAGGGGTCTAAAAATGAGCTAAGGAGGTCACAAGTCATAGCTGGAACTTTTCAATAGAATTCTTGGAATCTATATTCTTGAGTGTCGCATACTCTAAGTTCAGTAAGAGAAGACAGATACAGGAAGGGAACTAACATTTATTTATATATATAAAACAGTAGAAAAGTCCTTTTCTGTCCTCATCACATATAATTTCCATTAGTAGCATACTTAAATGCATAAAGGCCAAGTCATTTATTTACAACATGTACTCCAGACAGATGCATAATTTTTTCAAATATAAATGGATTTCAGAGATCGGTCTTTAAAATCAACTGCACTGGGGGAACCTGGATGGCTCAGTCATTTAAGCATCTGCCTTTGGCTCAGGTCATGATACAGGGGTCCTGGGATTGAGCACCATCTTGCTCCTTGCTCAGAGTAGAGCGTGCTTCTGCCTCTCTTCCCCAGCGCAGATCTACTGTCTTTTGCTATCTCTCTCTTTCAAAAAAAAAATCTTTAAAACAACAACAAAACCCCTACAATGCATAGGATGCCTGAATGGGTCAGTCAGCTAAGCATCTGATTCTCAGTTTTCACTTGGGACATGATCTTAGGGTTGTGAGATTGAGCCTCAGGTCAGGTTCCATGAGAAGCATGGGACCTGTAAGATTTTCTCTCTCTGCCCCTTCCTTCATTCATACTCTCTCTAAATAGATAGGTTATTAAAACACACACACACACACACACACACACACACAGTATAATTGATAAAGGACAAAAGAACTGATTTCAAAAGAAATTTTTCTTATTAAAATAATGTTGGGGCACCTGGATGGCTCAGTCAGTTAAGCATCTGCCTTCAGCTCAGGTCATGATCTTAGGATCCTGAGGTTGAGTCCCAAGTTAGGCTTCCTGCTCAGCTGGGAGTCTGCTTTTCCCTCTCCCCCTGCTCATGCTATTTCTTTCTCTTTTTGTCACTCACTATTTCTCTCAAATAAAGTATTTTTTAAAACGTCAAAAGATACCCAATTTCATTCACGGAAAAATACATTGAAATTTAAATTCCAATTATATATCATTTCACCTATTAGATTAACAAATTGACCTTTTTTTTTAATAAATGTCTTTTAACAAACAATGCAGAAAGTGATGTGGGAAACAACTAACCCTGTTAACAACTGCATTTTTGGTAATTGTCTAAGGAGAGGCAATCTCTTGGGGAGTGATTTTCACCATTGATGATATTTCAATGTCACATAGACATAGGTCTGTTGATTTCATTTGTTGCAAGCAATCTCACTCACAGGCACAAAGACAAGCATAGGAGTCCTTTCCATGTTGACAAAAGGAAAGAAACTTCAATGCTCATCACGAAGGAAGCTAAATGAATCAGGGATGGTATTTTACACAATCAACAAAAAATGTAATCTACTGTATGGATATATATGCAATCGTTTCTAAAATATGTTTTAAAGTGATAGAGTTCAGGACTGTATGCGGGGGATGGCAATATTTTCATTAACTGCAGAATAATATATCTCACACACACTTGGACTCATATCAATTAATTGTATTTAAGAGAGTACCAAATAGCATAAAATTTGTGGCTTCCAGGTGGGGAATTGCATTTTTGGAATCAGAGATAGGATGACTTACCTTTTAAAATATTCCCGTTGGTAATGAAAATATGTCATTATCATGCTCCATTAAAAATAAAGCTTTTATAATTATCATTATTAACTATACATCTAATCCCCACATCTGACTCTAATGGTGCACTATAGGTTGGCTAATTGAATTTAAATTAAAAAAAGGAATAAAGTAAAAGAAAAAGCTTTTAAAGATCTTCTATTAGTAGATTGTTGTTAATTACATTGGCATATTACTGGTTCATACCAGCTATCTTCTGACAACAAGATTTCCAGGGCCAGAGTAAGATTTAAATGTCTGAGAAAGGGCTGAGTAAAAGCTTCAGGGTCTTTACCACTCGTGCCCCAACCACACTGCCTTTCACTATAGGTTCCCCGGCACTCTTATAATCATTTCCCATTTAGGCTCTTTGTCCAAATCTTCAGCAATAAGAATGAAAGCTTGTTTGTGGTTTCTAACAATTAAATAAAAAGATATCTATCTATCGATCTACCATTCCATGTACCTATCATCTATTTACCTACTATATCTAATAGAGATATAGTTTGAGACATTTGTGTAGTTCATAATAATAGATATGAGTGGCATACATTCAAAAGAAGCAATGTAAGGAAGGTGATTTTTATCTGTTCACTGCTGAATTTTAGCATCTAGATGAAAGTACATATTTAATAATAAGTATTCATAGTGTTAAGGAAATAATTAAGAATATTTCCTATAGATACAATCTAATAGTGTTTGGTCCTATTCAATAATCAGTTACTACTCAAAAAGGAAGCCTACTCCACCCAAAGTAAAATCATTATCTCCATGGAGCATTTCCTAAAATACTCAGATAGATATTATTTCTGTTTGTTTATATCCTTAGCAGGACCTGCTATGCATTTCTCTTATTCCAACTTCTCACCTTAGATTGTAAAACACTTCCAGAAAATTCCCTAAACTTTCTATCCTTCCGCAAATGCCTTTATGTGTTAGACACACACTGTGGCATTGATCAGATAAATTTTCTCTGCAAATCAAATACAACTAAGTTAACCCCCAACACAAATCTTACCTGTTTTTTTTTTATAAAGTTGTTTTTTTTTTAATTTTTATTTATTTATGATAGTCACACAGAGAGAGAGAGAGGCAGAGACATAGGCAGAGGGAGAAGCAGGCTCCATGCACCGGGAGCCCGACGTGGGATTCGATCCCGGGTCTCCAGGATCGCGCCCTGGGCCAAAGGCAGGCGCCAAACCGCTGCGCCACCCCAGGGTTCCCATTCTTACCTGTTTTGATAAGAGCTTATGCAAAGGTTAGGATGTTCAGTCGTCCTCTTTTCTTCTCAATGTAATTTGGCCATTCTTTATTCAAATGAGAATTTTTTTTAAAAAAGTGTTTCTAAAACTCTGTCTGAGCTGTTTGATGTCACTGAAGCTCAGGTTCTTGCATGCATAGCAGAAGACAAAGTTGGTCCCAGATTCATTCCACACTTTCTGAAATTGAATTTCACGAGGCGTTTGAATGGGAGATGCTCTCTTTTGCTTTCCCTGCAGCAGTATTTAAACAGGAATGATGCAGAATATGGGAGTCTGGGGAAGGTCATTCCCTAAAGTGTCCCTTCCCTATTAATTAGGACACTTGAGCTAAGTGTGACAAAGAAAAGAACTTAATCTTCAATATGTATTAATAGATTATGAGGAAAAGATAATTTCTTCCTGAAATTAATTTATTTGGAAGAGATCAGCTTATTTGGGCCATAAATGACCTCTTTTGACTAGAAAAAAAAAAAAACAAAACTTGATTATCTAGTGATCTAGTGCCCAGGACATGGTATCTGATACTGTTCCAAGAAAGTAAATTAGGACTTTTTAAAGAAATGGCTGAATCTAGGCCTGGGGCAGAGAATGTACAAGGTGAATTGGAGTATCTTGTAACGCTAAAAGGTACGGATGCTAACACACATGTACAGTCACTGACACTGTAATGAGAATATGCCAAAGGGACACAAGAGCCAATGGAAAGACCCCCTAGTTTCAAAAGCTGCAAAAGAAAGCTACAAAATCAGTGACACTGAAATGGATTATAACTCATACTTTAAAAAATCCACAAGTTCATATTGATATAACCACTTAAATAAATAACTAATAAAGAGATGATGATAGACAAATCTCCCATTAAAAAATTCTTAATGATATTGTAGTATTCTGCTCTCAAAGGGTTATAGATAACTCTCAATCTCTTATTTGTGGGCTGTACACAGGTGAGTTTCTGCCAAAAGGCACATTGTGGAATGGGGCAGGGGGAGTAATTTTACAGAGGAGAAATATTTCAACACCACCTCAACCAGATGATCAAGGCTAAACACAATGGCAATGAGTCATATTGAAAGCATGTACCTACTGGTATTTTGTAATGCAAATGGAACTTTTCTACGGTGAAGTTTTCCCCTATAACCCACTACCCAATTCTACTCTAGAGTAAAGTACCAGACTAACCTCAAATGAAGGTTTTATATAAAATGTCAGAGTAGCTCTCCTCAAAACTGCCAAGTTCATCATAAATAGGAAAAGTTAAGGGGCTTCTGGGTTGCTCAGTAGGATAAGCCTCCCACTCTTTTTTTTTTTTTTGGCTTGGGTCATGATCTCAAGGTCCTGGGATCCAGCCCAACGAGTGGTCCAAAGTCAGTAAGGAGTCTCCTTCTCTACCTCTCCTAGCCTCTCCCTCTGCTCCTCCCTCTAATTGTACACATACCTTCTCTCTCTCAATAAATAAATAAATAAATCTTAAAAAATGTTAATACACTTATTGTAATGGGCACTGAGTAAGCTATAGAATTGTTGAATCATAATATTACACACCTGAAACAACTTTAATGCTGTATGTTAATCATACTTGAAATAAAAAAAATAAAGTACATACAGAAAAACTGTCACTATCTGGAGGTGCTGAAGAAGACATGACAGTGACATGCAATGTGGTATGATATCTGAGATTCTGGTGAATAAAACGGCATTGGTTAAAAACTAAGCTGAATAAAGTATGGATGTTAGGTAAAAATAATGTATTTATAGTTGTGAAGATGTACCATAATGTTTAGGATGGTAACTGGGGAAACCGAGAGTAGAGTATATGGGAATTCTGTATCATTTCCACAATTTTCCTGTAAACATAAGTCTGTTATAAAACATAAAGTTTATTAACAATAGAGACCTTAGTTCATTTAATGTGTCATCAATATTTATCTGTTTCTAGCATGGGTCAGAAATTCCTTCCTTTTCAATGCTGAATAATATTCCATTGTACAGATACCAGAAATGTGCACTGTAAGATCTATGTCCCATTTTGAGTCTAAAGACCAGAAACTGCTATAAACCAGTTCAGGTCCATAGCAGGAGGCTTCTGTAGAATCAGCAAGAGTTACTGTGTCAGTGGCAAGCCCTCCAACATGAAGGGCTAAGGGTTCAGTCTGATGGCCCTCAGGTAGGACAAATCCTCTTACTCAGGGGAGGTTAGCCTTTTCTGATTATAAGGCCTTCATCTGGTTGGATGAGGACCCTACACTAGTGAAAACAATCTACTTTATATATTCTGCCAATTTAAAAGTCACTATCATCCAGAAAAGTCTCATAGTCACAACCCAAAGCAATAGTCAAACAAATATTTGTGCGCCCTGTGGCCCAGGCAAGATGAAACATAAAATTAGCCAGTACAAGTTCATTGCTTATCCACCTAGCACCTATACACATCTCCTTAAACTCTACTTGATCTCAAAATAAAGACAACACAAGGTCATAATTCCACCTAACATCATACAACTAACCTGCATACAACTGAAAATGAATTAAAATATCAAAAAAAAGGAATGTGATGTTTGGGGTGATTTTTACTTTGTCCTTGATATTCAGTAAGTTGAATACTATAGTGAAAAAAAAATAAAGATACTACCATCCAATGATAAGCCTATATAACTTCAGTTACATGATAAGGTAATATGAAAGGAAAGAAACTTAAATGTTTTTTATATATTCACACACACAAATACACTCTTAAGGAGTAAATACAATAATAGTCTTCACTTCTGTAACAGTCACATGGTCATAGTTGATATTTACACCTGTTTTCTTCTGTTAATCATTCTGTATTCAATGTGCCTTCAGTAAGCACCAACTTGGTCATGGTTCCTTAGCCAGGTGAGGTGACAGAGACCTTCATTACTGAAAGGTCTGGTCATTAGTAATTCTGTCTCTATGGTTGTAGTTTTTCATTGACCTTATCACAGAACATGGTGACACCAACAGTGGTCCTACAGGATCTCCTGTATTGTTGCTATACTCTTCCATAGCTCCATTCAGGAGTAGTTGTCCAATTCCCTTGGTCGCCAGGATCAATCACCACAGCCAGCACAGCAACTTATTTCTTTGCCTATTCATTCAAAGTCATGAGTAGCCCAAGGGGTGAGAAGGCAGTCTCATCTCTCTGTTCAGTTGAATCTTGTTGTGTCTTCTGCTGGGAGCATTTCTCCCTTTGGAATAAAGACTTCAAAGCAAGAAGAACATAAGTTAATTGGAACAGGAAGCAAACATTTTGCTGGTGGGTCACTCAGGTAATATGAGTGGTGCCTCTTCCATTTCTATCTATTGGTTACAGGACTTTATTTGGGAGGAAGAACAACAGGTACTGAGTGCTGATTCAGAGCATATATGGCCTTCCAGAGATCTGAACATGCTTGCTCCAGCCCTGGAAAGTATTGCTACTTAGCTGGTAGTATAACTAGTTCTGCAAAAGTTCACTGCACCATCTTATCAGGCCAATTGCTTCTAGATAGTATGAAATGTAGTAAGACCAGTGAATTCCATGAGCATGGGACAACTGTGACACTGCATTGGCTGTGAAGTGAGTTAATTGAAGAGACGCAATGCTGTGTGCAATACAGTAATGGTGGATTAAAGGTTCTCTACATCCTTGGATGGTAGTTTTGGCAGAAGAGTTGCATGCAGAGAAGGCAAATCTGTATCCAAAGAAAGTCTCTATGCCATTAGCTACTGCACTTCTATTATGGAAGCAACAATGTAATGAACCTATATCCAGGCTCATCATGCCATGGAATCATGTCCTATGGGGGGCTTGCTTTTGCTGCTGGAAGATTGGGCACTTAGCAGTGGTCATGGTAAGGATAACTTTGGTCAGTGAACTCCATATTGTTGAACTCCTGTACAACCTCCATGCCTGCCACCAGGGCCACTTTGTTCATGAGCCCAATGGGTGATGAGAGAAGTGGTAGGTAAAGAGGCTGAGTAGTATGCACGAAATGTGTCACTCTATCCACTAATCAAGTTAAAATTAAAATTAAAATCCTCCTCCGCTGATCATTCTTTGATGAGCATTCATGGGAGAAGTAAATATCTTGTGTGTTTTTACTGATTCAGAAAGGCATGTAAATATATCTGTTCCTCAAATTTTCTTGTTGTTACCAATTTTCCAATAGTGTTTTCTTCATGTCCCTGATCATTCAACTAAATCCTTGGCCCAAGCACATGAATCAGTATACATTGTTACATCTGGCCTTTTCTCTTTCCAAGGAAGTGAACACCAGGTTCATTGCTTAAAGTTCTCCCCATTGAAAGAATTGCTCTTCACTACAGACCTTTGTGGATTTTTCAGAATGGGGCTGTAGTGCTACATCTATTCACTTTTGAGCTCTACCCACATATCACTGCTGAGGCTTTCTGTATACCAAACCAAATCTTTTCCTCTTTTGTCAGTTCAATAAAGTGATCCCCCAACAAGGTTTTGGGCTCAGTCAGGTAGAGAGAAGGTATCATAGCAAAAAGTAGAGACTGTGAGCATTTGGCTACTTCTTCATCTGAATTTTCTGCAGTTCTTGCTTGGGCCAGATCACATATATGGTAATCGGTCCTTATATTGGTGTGAAGGGATGTGTTTCAAGATCCTAGGTGGATGTCTGCAACTGTGTAGAGTACTGAATCCTATATATACTTTGCTTTTCTATACATACATACTTGTGATGACGTTTAATTTATAAACTAGGCACAGTAAGAGATTAACAACAACAATAATAAAATACAAAAATCCACAACAGTATAGTAATACAAATTATGTGAATATGGTCTTTGTCTCTATCAAAATACCTGATTGTACTGTACTCACCTTCCTTCTTATGATAATGTGAGATGACAAAATGCTGTCCTAGTGAGATGAAGTGCTATGAATAACACAGACATGGTGAGGTAGCATTAGGCCACTAAAGACCTTCTGAACATATCTCAGAAGGATCATCTGCTTCTGAACATCAGGTAATAGCAACCATGGAAGGCAAAATCATATATAAATGAAGACTATTCTATTTGATAATGGACTGTTGCACGGCATTCCCAATTTTATGGTTTTGGGGGTTAGAAAACACCATGTTCAAGATGAGTAGTTAGGTTTCACAGAGAATTGGTGACCTATGGTTAAGTGTTTAGTCTCTACCAAGGCCCAGTAGCAGGCAAGAGGCATTTCTCAAATGGAGAGTAGTTGCCTATAGAGGACGTCAGGAATTTGCTCCAAAATCCTAAGGGCCTGCCCTGCAGTTCATACATGGAGGACTGCCAAAGACTCCAGCAGCATCCCTTTCTACCATTGACATATCAACCACCATTGGATGTGCTGAATCATAGCACCCATGGAATAGTAGCTTATACCACAGTCTCGACTTGAGACAGAGACATTTCTTTTTTTTTTATTTTTATTTATTTATGATAGTCACAGAGAGAGAAAGAGAGAGAGGCAGAGACATAGGCAGAGGGAGAAGCAGGCTCCATGCACCGGGAGCCCGATGTGGGATTCGATCCCGGGTCTCCAGGATCGCACCCTGGGCCAAAGGCAGGCGCCAAACCGCTGCGCCACCCAGGGATCCCCACATTTCTTTTTTCTGAGCTCCACTCAAATTAGAAGCTTTTTGAGTCACTTAATAAATAGACCAGAGTAAAATATCCAAATGAAGACTCTTGGATTCTTGGATTGCCTTCCCTATCCAAGATACCTACTGGGTATTGTACATCGTTTGGTATTGGAGGGCATAGTTGAACCAACATACACTTTTCCTTAAAAGGGAAATATTCTATTGGTTTTATTAAGTTCAAATTAGCATATAGTGTATTATTCTTTTAATAATAAATTTATATTTTATTGGTGTTAAATTTGTCAACATACAGAATAACACTAACATTATCAGGGGTAATGGTCTGTAATTCTCCCTTTTGGTGGGGTCTTTGTCTGGTTTTGGAATTAAGGTGATGCTGGCCTCATAGAACGAATTTGGAAGTACTCCATATTTTTCTATCTTTCCAAACAGCTTTAGGAGAATAGGTATGGTTTCTTCTTTAAACATTTGATAGAATTCCCCTGGGAAGCCATCTGGCCCCGGACTCTTGTGTCTTGGGAGGTTTTTGATGACTGCTTCAATTTCCTCCCTGGTTATTGGCCTGTTCAGGTTTTCTATTTCTTCCTGTTCCAGTTTTGGTAGTTTGTGGCTTTCCAGGAATGCGTCCATTTCTTCTAGATTGCCTAATTTATTGGCGTATAGCTGTTCATAATATGTTTTTAAAATCGTTTGTATTTCCTTGGTATTGGTTTTGATCTCTCCTTTCTCATTCATGATTTTATTAATTTGAGTCTTCTTTTTAATAAGGCTGGCTAACGGTTTATCTATCTTATTAATTCTTTCAAAGAACCAACTCCTGGCTCTCCAGGGCCAGGATGCTGGGTGGGGGGAGTGGGGGCGGTGCTCTGATCCGCTCAGCTCTGGGCAGGAAGCGTCCTTGCTGTCCTGGGCCCTCCCAGCCTCTGCCTCTGTCCCGGGGGGAGGCCGATCCTGGGCTGTGTCCCGGCGCCCTGTGCTCCGGAGCCTGCGCTGTTGGATTCGCGCTCTCGCCCCGCAGCCCCCTCCGCGGAGCCGCCCCCGAGCCCCCTGAGCTGCTCCGGGTCCCGCCGTGCGCGGCTGCAGCCCTTAGGGAGCTCGGCGCACTCTCCCGGGCGCAGGTGCCTGTTAGTGTCCCAGGGAGCCCGAGGGCATCCCCGCCCTCCTGGGGTCCTGCTCCAACTCCCTGCGAGCCCCTCTCCGCCCGGGAAGGTTGGTGCAGCTCCTGCTTCTCCGGGACGGGGCTCTCCTGTCCTGGGGACACTCGCCCCGGCCTCAGCCCGGCTCCTGGGGGGCCCCCTCCCCCTTGGAGGCCTTTTGTTTCTTTATTTCTTCCCCCCGCCCCCCCCCCCCCTCCCCCCCGTCTTCCTACCTTGATAGAAGCGCGAACTCTTCTCACTGTAGCATTCCAGCTGTTCTCTCTTTAAATCACAGGCCGAATTCATAGATTTTCAGGATGATTTGAAGGTTATCTAGGTAATTTGGTGGGGACAAGTGACTTGGGGACCCGGCTCTTCCGCCACTTGCCCCTCCTCCCTATATGAGTTAGTCTTAAACAAGAAAAGATTTTGTCCATATTTTCCAGTTCTTATACCTTACAAATAAAATAAATGATCCTCCTTTAAAATTACCTGAGAAAATACTCTTAATGTTCTGGGAATGAATCCTGAAGAAATGCACATTTGTTTAAAGATCCAGTTTGAACTACTGAACTTTGATTTCTGTAGAGCATACTATATTTTCCTACATGGTCAAATATTGTCAATGGATCATGTTAAACCAACGCAATTTGTCTTACATTAAAAAGCAAAGTGTTTGAAAACAAGACTGCAAAAGAAAGAATATCAATTAATGACTGAAATTTTTAGAAATATTCAGGAAGCCCATTAATTTGTCAAATTTTTATTTTATGAGTTAAATACAATTTAAAAAATACATAGGATCATTGAAGTTTGTGATAGCAATTGATCAAGGAAAGATAAGATTGTTGAATTGCCCAAATATATTTGAATTATGCATGAATCATGGCTCTTGCTGAAAATTTCATTCTTTAGTTACAATGTGAAAAATCAAATGCCAATTAAAGGAAATAAAGGTGAAAGCAACTTGAAGACAAACTTTGTGGTAAGTAGCACTTGGTAGTATTTGTTGCAATAATGACTAAATCTAATATTCAGGAAATCACATCTTTGTTTGTAACATTTATCTTAAGACATTATTTAATCGGGGCAAAATGAGTGTAGGATAATGAAAAAACAACTAGAAAAGCTATTTTACCCACTAAGGAGAAAATATCCGGGTTTGCAAGAACTAACACATCTTCTACCTTAGTCTGATTTCTGAAGTGACAGACACATCTGACCATCAGATGTTTATTTTGAAAATAAGAAATGTGGGCACCTGTGTGGCTCAATCCATTGAGTAGCTGCCTTTGGCTCAGGTCTTCATCCTGGCGTCCTGGGATCGAGTCCCAAGTTGGGCTCCCTACTTGGCCAGGAGTCTGCTTCTTCCTCTACTACTTCCCCCTCCTTGTGCTCTCTCACATGCTTTCCCACTCTCAAACAAAATTTTAAAAAATAAAAGAATAAAAAATTGTAAATCATGTTGCAATATTGTTTAGCAACCATCATCTGGAGTGACTCACAAATTTAACATCAATGTTATTGATAGGCTTCAAGATTTTACAAGGCAAATAATTGACAGCTATGACATTTTTAGAATGGTCTCTACCTTACCACATCAATTCTATTTTAAATTACTACTCACAATTCTAACCTCATAAAAGTAGAAATTTTCAATTTGTTCCTACTTTGCTTTCAGAATCACTAACAAGGCTTCCTATCCTTCATTATATAACAAATAAAATAATTATATCACTACTTATATCATAGAGTGTTCAGCAATTAACAGTAACTAAAGAAAGTGAGAAGTTTTAGGAGTGTGAGGATCATTGACTTATCTTCTGTTCATTACAACTGGTACTGGTATGTGTTCATGAGTTAGAAACAATGTTAATTCTTAAGATATACCTAATTACTATAACAAACTGATTTATATGTAAGTAATTTTTCTCTGAGTCTAAAAAGGAGACATTAAGAGAATCCTAGTAATTTCTCAGATTTGAAAAGGAATACACTGTAAATATTAAAAGACAGAAATTCTGTTTCTTCCTCAATCTGGGGCTATCTTTCATGGGAGAGAACTGATAGGAATGTCATGAAGGAGAGCATGAAAGAATTCTTTTGGTTCCTCATCTGAGCAGAAAGGAATATGCAAGACAACGGGTTAACAGACAACCCGTCTGTCTTTTGAGTATTTATGTTAGTAAAGAGGTAGGGAATATTTAATATACACACATATTATAGAATTCTCTGATTCTAAAACATTTGAAATAATTTGCCTTCAGTTTTACAAAGACAAATATTCCTAATCAAGATTCCTGCTTGTTGGGACACCTGGATGGCTCAGCAGTTGAGCGTTCTGCCTTTGGCTCAGGTCCTTATTTCGGTCCGAGATTGAGTTCCCAATCGAGCTCCCTGAGAGGACTGTGCTTCTCCCTCTGCTTGTTTCTGCCTCTCTCTCTGTGTGTGTCTCTTATGAATAAATAAATAAATCTTAGAAGAAGAAGAAGAAAAAAACAGGATCCTGCTTGTCTTCCTAATCATCATTAGGATTTTATCTCCAATAGCTCAAAACCTCATCCTGTATTCTAAGAATTGCTTTGTAATCAGTGCTGTTTGTAGAGGTAAAGGGGAAGAGGGAAGAGTCAGTTGATGAGAATTATTGTCATAAAACAACATAGTGATACTGAGGAATCCTCCCATGAGAAAAGTGAAGTCACAGTTGGTGAGGTAAGAACTTCAGGGAACCATGAACAAAAGATTGCTTAAGACCACATCTTGTCATGCGTGCACACACAACCAATGGAAAAATAAAGGAAATTAAAAAGAACATTCATAACATGGATTTAGCAAGTATGATCATGATAAACTCCCATTTCAGTAATCTGTTACTGAAAGTGTGTTAATGTCATAATCAATTGGTTATTGTAGCATTTTTCTTGACACTAATCACTAGTCTAATTTTTTTCCTCTACAAAAAGCTATTCAAAGGATTACTTTGGTTTTTGGTATTGCTGAATACAAATTATGTATGTCTTTTGAATTACAGTATTCATAAAGAAGTTCTTATATTTGAATAAAAGTTTCTACCACACATTCAAACTTTCTTAGTGTAACAGAACGTGGGATGCTATAAATTTACCGTAGTTGGCTCAAATGAAACTACTCTATTTTAGGATGGCAGATGTTTTGAAATAATAAGAAATTCTTTGTCATTGTACATATTCAAGCATAAAGTCTGTTTCTTAATAATAATAATACGGAGGACTGCCTGTAAGCAAGATTCGGGGTCACAATGAAATTCAATGTCAATTTGAACATGTTTCAACTAACTCTACTGTTTTGCTCTCCAAAAAGGGGAATTTTGCTTAAAGCTAATGTCCCATTAAAACTGAAGTAAGCTAAAACATTTGTATAGTAATCAAATTGTCATATGCTGCAGGAGAAGTTGTAGCCTTTAGGATGAATTTATATACAATAATTGTAAAGAACACACAATTAGCCTAGCACATGTGGGGTGGTACCCTTCCCAAACCAAGATGACAAGGGGTAATCCATTAACCATAAGATCTCAGTGTCTGTCCGGTTAGTTTCGGGGCTGCATTCAGTCCTCAGATATTCACTCTGCCACTTTGTCTCTAGTATCAAAACCTGGAATAAAAGAAGGCAATTGCAAAGCCATAATTCAAACACATTCAGATTAATTCTCTACAAATACTTTGAAAGTTTCAACATGTCTTAAACCTTCTACAGTTTACAAGGGAAGTGGACTTCAAGTATTCACTTAGACTTGGTGATGAGAGAACTGGATCTTCATCCCACAGGAAGGAAGGCTGGGAATTTTTAGAGTTGATTTAACTCCTTAAAAATAGCTCAGAAGAAAAAATAAGCAAAATGTGTTTTTATATGCCTGCAAAAGCTAACACAAGTACTTAGGTTTTAGGAATCATCCGCTTATTTTATGCCTATGCCTAAAGATAATTCATTCAGAGGGACAAATGAATGAAATGAAATCAGATGGCTTAAGTTCACCAACTATGTTCTTTTTTAAAGTTGTGGGACCCAGTTTAAGGCCCTTTCATTTCCATATAAGTTTTAAATCAATTTTGAAAATTTTTAAAGATGTGCATATAATTCTGCTTTTGAAAATGCTTGACTCTGGAGGTTCCTTTGGGGTGAATTCACATCTTAATAACGTTGAGTCATCTGTCCATGAACACAGTGTATTTTCTGTGTTAAGGTGTTTATATTCTCTTAACAAATATTTGGCTTTCAGAGAAAATGTATGCCTTATATCTTGCTATAGTCATCCTTAATTATTTTATAATTTTATAATATTATGATATTACAAACGGGATTTAAAATCTAATTTTTAAAATCTAATTTTTATTTGTTAGTTACTAGTATATGCTATGTAATTAATTTTTAAATATTGATATTGTCAGGTTTAATCAGATCGGTAGTGAAATGGAATAGAGAGGCCAGGCAAAAGTTGGTCAAAACAGGCTTTTAATGGGACACGCTCTCAGGTGAGGTTCCACAGCACACAGGGGAGAGGGAGAGTGAGAGAGCAAGGAAGTTGCGGGCCAGGGAAGTCGGGCCCAAGCGAACTGCAGGGGGTCTATAAAGAGTTTTCGGTGGGAAGATGGGAGCAGGGCAGCATTCCGATTAGGGCAAGGGTTACAGGTCTTTGTGTGCTAAGGTAGGGCAGCAAAGTGGTGTTAGTGGGAAGATGGGGGTAGGGCGGCATTCCAGTTAGGGCAAGGGTTACAGGTCTTTGTCTGTAAAGTTAGGGTAAGGCGGCAAGGTGGCCTTTTTGGGAAGTTGCTGGCCTGGGGTCGGCCGTTTTTGAGGTCCCCAGTCTTGCCAGCCCAACATTCCGATCTTTTTGTTATGTTATAATTGGGTGAAGATTCAGATCTTGCTGCTTCCTGCTGATATAGGGGCTTAGTGGGGCCTGTCGGAGGTGGGCAGGAGTGTAGGGGTGTAAAAGAAGTTAATTGACTGATACCCGAGATATTTTGCAGATTCATTCCTTGATGAATCGGGGAAAGCAAGGGGCCACCATTAATAGTATGCCAATGATTAGGAGTGGTCTTAGAGAGGGGGGAGCCATGTGGTTAGTGGGGTCTGCCACCATTGGGGTGTAGTTGGGTTGAGAGGGTGATATTGTTTTTGGAGAGACTCACGAACTTTGGCGAGGATGTGGAGATTGGTTTCAACTACGCCTGTTTCCTTGATGTGGTAGCAGCAATCTTCATTGAAAGACATACAAGTTCCTCCTTTCTCGGCTGTGAGGAGGTCCAAAGCACGTCGGTTCTGAAGAGCTACCTGGGCCACCGAGGTTATTTGGCATTGTAGGGAAGCAAAAGACTCTGCCAAAGCCTCTATAGCCATTTGAAGCCTCTCAGATAGGTCCTTGGAGGAATCTACAGAGTGGATTAAGGTCCCCGTATCCAACCTTGTGGCCACCAGGGTTGAGGCCAGAGAGACCCTGACAACCAGTGGGAGAAAGATCACTCGTTTCTGCTTTTCCGGGGAGCTGATGAGGAGGGCTACTTCTGCCTGACTATAGATAGTTAATCACGGAACTAGTGAGACAGGCAGACAGGAGCAAGGCAGAGGTATTGGGAAATTTAGATAGGGTGCCGCTGGACCAAAAGAAATGGCCAATAGGAGCATGAGGAGAGGTGACGTTTGACCAGGTAATGTTGCAAAGGGATGAGTTAGGGATGGAATAACAGAAGGGCAATTGATGGTTGAGAGGGTCAGGAAATAGGGGAACATTAGTGAGAGAGAGATGAGGCACTGGAGGTGTGGGTGAATGCACTGGGGAGGGGAATGGCCATAAGGGGAGTTTTGCCTAAAGCAGCACAGATAAAACAGTGGGACAGATTGCCCATGCAGGAATTGCTGGCAAGGGAAGGGCCTTGTTGGATAAGTTTTATCCAGAAGGGGCCCTGGTCCTGAGCTGGGCTAGCCTGTAGGTGGGTTCTCCTGGAGTAGGGGTGACTGAATCCACATGGGCCCGCAGGAGGGCTCTTAGAAGAATTAGGTAAGGTAGGTAAGATAGGAGTAGAGGAGGTGATGATGGAAGATTTTAAGTGAGCAGGAAGGGCCGCCCCATAGAGAAGCCCAAAGGGACTTAGAACCTATGGCCCTCTAGGGGTAGCTCTGAGTCTTGTTAAAGCCAGTGGGAGGAGGGTTGTCCAGAACAGGCGGGTTTCAAGGGTAAGTTCGGTGAGATGTTCCTTGAGAAGGACGTTGGCACACTCTAACTTACCCGAAGACTGGGGGTGATATGGGATATGGAGTTTCCAGGTAATATTTGGGCTCCCGGAAACCTGCTGGGTGAGGCTGGAGATGAAAGCCAGGCCATTGTCAAATTGTAGGATCTGCAGGAGGCTGAATCTCGGAATGATGTGTTCGATAAGTATGGTGGCCACCACATCTACCATCTCCCGAGCTGTGGGGAAAGCCTCTATCCACCCTGTAAAGGTGTCCACTAAGGTTAATAGGTAGCAAAAGGATTTATGGCACAGCATGTGGGAAAAGTCAATCTGCCAGTCCTTGCCAGATTGGTAGCCATGATTGGAGCTGGTGATTGGGTCCTGGCCTGCGAATTCCCCCTTGAGCATTTACAGTGGAGCAGGTTTTGCAAGACTAATGCACCTCTCCAATTACCTTTCAGAGATGTGGATAGTGGAAAAGGGGTTCTGGGAATTGGTGTAAGGCCTTGGGACCAATGTGTAGGGATTGATGTATGTCTGAAATGATCATAGGCGCTAAATGGTTTGGAAGAGCGAGTTTCTTTTGAATGAAGATCCAGTCTTTTCCCCCGGCTATTCTTCCCATCTTTTTTAGTGTCTGAGTTTCCTTGTCTGTGTAAAAGTGGGAATGTGGTGTGTTGAGGAAGAGGAGGGGAGCTGGTGAGGAGCCTAAGGCAGTGGCTCGGGCAATTGAGTCGGCTTTGTTGTTGGCCCGGGACACCAGGTCTTTGGAGGATTGTGACAGTGGACAATGGCTACTACAGTGGGAAGGCTGAGGGCCTCTAGTAGTTTTGAAATGAGGGGCCCATAGATTATGGGGGTTCCCTTGGTTGTAAGAAACCTTTGTTCTTGCCAGAGGACAGAATGTGTATGTGAGATGAGGGAGGCATATTTGGAGTCAGTGTATATGGTAACTCATTGCCCTTTGGACAGGTGAAGAGCCCTGGTGAGAGCTCTAAGTTCTGCCTTCCGAGAGCTTGTCCCAAGGGGGAGGGAACTGCCTCCAGGATGGCATCGAGGGTAACAACGGCCTATGCTGCATGTCTCTGGCCACAAAGAGGATTCGGTCAGGGTTAGGGAGGGGCTAATTTGAAAGTCCTGGATGTGGGGGAGTCAGCTCTTCAGGAGTTGAGAGCAGGAATGGGACGGTTCAGGGTTAGTAGAGGGGGGAAGTAGGAGGGTAGCAGGATTTAGACGAGGAGAAGTTGATAGATAGATGTCAGGATTTTCGATGAAGAGGAGGGGAGTAGAAAGAGTGGGTGAGGGAGAAAGACGAATGGTGGCCTTGAGGTTGTATAGGATATCCTGGCCGAGGAGAGGAGCTGGGCAGGAAGGAATTATAAGGAAGGAGTGTGAGGAGGAGAACCCATCCAGGCTGCAAGAGAGGAGTGGGGTAGTCCATGGAATAGAGGAGGTACCATCAATTCCCATCACCACTACTGGAGAGGGAAAGCTGGCCCCCGAGTAGGAAGGCAGAACGGAGTCAGTAGCCCCCGTGTCCAACAGGAAAGAGATGGACTTACCCGCTACCTGGAACAGGACCCTGGGCTCAGCCTGGGTTAGGGGGTGTCCAAGTCTGGGCCCCTTCAGTCATCGTCCAATCTGAGTAGTTGGAAGGATGGACTTCCCGGGTCAGGGTTTCCTTTGCATGGAGGCGCCAAGGATCCCTTGAGACCAGGGCAGGTGGATTTCCAGTAGCCCATCATTCGACATTGAGGGCATGGCCACATTGGCAATTGGGACATTGACGGGCCAACGTCCCTCGGTGCCGCATCTGAAGCAAGCCCCAGGTGGGGTGCAGTTGGATCCCCCTTTCTGTGGGCTCCCGGAGCCCACCAGCCTCAGGGCTGCCACCAACGCTTGGGTCTGGAGTTGGACCTTCTGCTGGAGCCTGGCCTGCCTCTTAAGTTCAGCCACTTCCTCTCGGGTGTTAAAGACTTTAAATGCCATTTTCACCAGATCGGGAATGGGAGTTTGAGGACCCTCCTCAGTCTTCTTTAATATTTTTACAGATATCGGAGGAGGACTGAGAGATAAAATGGGTTGCCAGGACAGTAGCCCCGGCTGGGGAGACAGGCTCCAGGCAAGTGTACTGGGTTAAGGCCTCAGTGAGCCTAATAAGGAAAACTGCAGGCATCCGCGGCCCTCCTGGCCAGCCTGATAATCCCATCCGGGATCCACGGGTGGGAACTGAGCACTGATGGGCATACCAGCTTCGGTTAAATGGACCTGGTCAGCGTGTTCTCGGGCAGCAGCCTTCCCTCTCCACTGGCGTAAGGGTGGTGGTCTGGACAACATGCAAATCATGCCAAGTCAAGTCCTATGCCTGGGCCAAATATTGGAATGCCTTGATATAGTTTCCTGCGATAGCAGACCAAGAGCCCAGCCGCTTTTTAATTTGGGAAAGGTCTTGGAGAGAGAAAGGAGCGTGGCCCCGAACAACCCCTTCAGCTCCTGCCACCTCTCGCAGGGGGCAGGCTGGGTTAGGAGTGGACTCAAGGTGGACCTTGTGGGATCTGGTGCGCTGGAGATCAGAGGGAGGTATAGGCTGAAGGTCGGGGGTCAGAAACGGGTAAAGAGGTATGTGGTTGGGAGACAGGAGGAGAAGGAGAGGGGGCAAGGGGTTCCGGATAGGGAGGGGGGAGGGCTGGCTTCCACCTAGTAGGTGGATGGGCCAAGGTCTCAGGAGACTCCGAGGGAGGGGCAGGGGGAAAGGATTCTGGGGCTTTTGGAGCTGAGGGAATAGGTAGAAGGGAGGGAGGGAGCAGTGCCGGTGCCAAAGGACCTGAGTGGTAGAGCATTGGGAGCAGAGGTAGGAGCGAGAGTGGCGGTCCCAGAAAGCCTGCACTTGTGGGACCTTGGCCCACTTGCCCTGGCTAGAGATTGTCCAGGTCCATGAGAATTGGGTAGTCAAAAGTACCCTCAGGGGGCCATTGAGACTGATTGTCTAGGCGATATTGGGGCCAGGCCACTGTACAGTAATGAATGAGGTGGCGCCTTTTTAGGTCCTGGGAAAGGCCCAGAGTTTTGAAATTGGCCAGTAAAATGGAGTTTTTACCCAACGGAGTAAAAAACCAACAGAGTTTCGGGGTCAAATTTGGATTGGGCAGTTCCCATGATTCCCGCTGGGTAACCCAGAGACTGAAAACAGGCGTCCCCGTTTGCAGCTCAGGGTCACGGACAGAAACAGAGATCACCGTGAGGATGAGGACCTCTCCTGATCCCCAGGGACCCGTGGAGAGCCACCCGGTGGCTCGGTGGAGGTGCCCTGGCGCGGCCAGGGCTTCAGGCAGGACCACCCGGAGGGAGGCAGGGAATCGGGGAACTTACCCGATGTTTCCAGATACTGGGTTCAGTTAAGGTCCTGGTGGTGAGAGGAGAGAGGCTCCCCACCAGCGTGGGGCCTCGATCTCCTGGGTCTCAGCTGAGGTCTTGGTGGCGAGAGGAGAGAGGCCCTCTCCTGGAGCGATCCTTAAATCTCCTCCCGGGTTTCGGCACCAAATGTCAGGTTTAATCGGATCGGTAGTGTAATGGAATAGAGAGGCCAGGCAAAAGTTGGTCGAAACAGGCTTTTAATAGGACGCCCTCTCGGTGGAGATTCCACGGCCTGCAGGGGAGGGAAAGAGCAAGAGAGCAGGGAAGTCTAGGGCCAAGGAAGTCATGCCCAAGCAAACTGCTGGGGAGTCCATAAAGAGTTTTCAGTGGGAAGATGGGAGCAGGCCAGCATTCCGATTAGGGCAAGGGTTACAGGTCTTTGTGTGCTAAGTTAGGGTAGGGTGGCAAGCGGCCTTATTGGGAGGTTGCTGGCTTGGGTTTGGCCGTTTTGAGGTCCCCAGGCTCGCCAGCCCAACAGATATTATATCCTGCAATCATGCTAAATTCACATTAAAATGTAGAAGAACTAAAACTGTCCACAATGACAGTGAAGTGATTGAAAGGTCTAAGGAAGGTTCAGAGAAGCTAGTACAATTGATAAGTCTCAAAGATGTGTTAGACTAGTACATTCAGTGCAGAACATTTGCTTCTGTTCTTTTTAAAAGAGTTTGTATAAAATGAATATTACTGTTTTCTTTAAAGTTTGAAGCTATGAAGCTATGAAGTTTGAAGCTATGTGGACAGGGCGTAGGGAGACAAAACAATATACTAAGTTTCTTTGAGAAATACAAACTATTGAGAGTATCTTATTTTATTTTAGATATTTATTTATTATGTATTTGATTGGGAGAGGGAGAGAGAGAATCCCAAGCAGTTCCACACTTGTAAGCCTGATATCGTGACCTGAGTTGAAATCAAGACTTGGATGCTTAATCAACTGAGCCACTCAGGTGCCCCAAATATCTATTATTTTTTAATGTGCTTGGGTAATTAATACTAAAGGATTTGCCCACCTATCTAAATTGTTGAATATATTGATATTGTTATGATCACTATATTCCTTTATTATACATCTAAAATCTGTAGAATGTGTAGTGATACTGCCTCTATCATGAAAAATAAGTGTTTAGTGATCAATGGTCTACAAATATCCTAGAAAGTATATCTCGAAATATAGAAGTAAATTAAGACCAAATATGAAAATAGGACATACTAGATTATAAATTTATTTACTAGTTATAATAGGAATGAAGTCAAGGATATAGCTAGCAGCCTTAAATAGGGGAATTAAAGAAAGAAAATATATGGGATGGAAACTATCTCTTCTCCCTTCTCCCTTCTGGATCTAATATTAGATCTCCCTTGGCTGATCTAATAATTAAATTGACACAGAACAGATTAAAAAGAAATTTAATTTTGTACATATAGGAATCCTAAAGATATAAGACTCCCTGAGAGTCAGGCAATTAAAATTTGTGCAGTCTTGAGCTCAGGAGAAGGGATTGGGCTCTAGAGCTTCAAAGGCAAAGAAGACAATTCACAAGAAGATAGAAGAGCAAAACTTTGGTAAACAGATGTTTGTCCTGCCAATCAGATAAGTCTTTCTGATGTAAAAATCTGTGTCTATTGTTAGCTCTCTTCCTGATACAGCCCTCTACCTAAATTATCTTAGGCACTTCAAGGAGAGGTAAAACAACTCTACCTGAGTCTGTTGGACTTTGCTTGCCTTCAGCTCAAAATAGGCTACATGCTAAAGGGGCATATTCTGGGATCACATATTCTGCTCCCCTTCAAAAACAAAAGTTGGTCCTCTAAAGAGATGAATAAAACCAAGAAAAACTTATCAAGATCAATAGAGAGAATAAAAAGAGAGAGAAAGAAAAACAAATTACCAGTATCAGGACTGGAACTCTATATTGCTAGTGAAGTGCAAAATTGTACAAAAACATTGAAATATAGTTTGATAGTATCTACTTAAGCTACAATAAGACATTTTCCATCAATTCTAGGTTCAGACATTTGTTTAGAAATCCATGATATTGCATGACTAGTCCAAGTATCACCAGTTAAATATAGAGTTAGCATCATTAGATATGGAGTTATACCTGGTCTTAAGAGAAACAATGTGTCACATGACCTTATGGCTCAGACTTTTTTTTTTTTTTGCCAGATTTTGTTTGTAATAAATTTCAAAGACCAGATGACCAATTATACTCAAATAGAGATGAGTCCTTGTAATTAAAGTCAGCTTACAGAGCCATTTCAGAGTCAGTTCCAAAACCTCTAAGGCCAGACTTCTTGCAACCTGGATGGGGCACATGGGGCAGGAATCTTAGCAAACAGGACAGATCACGTGTTCTGCAGAGTCTAAGGTGCCAAGACCCAACTTGAAATTAGCCTACAAATTCTGTGTGAAACCTCTCAAGTTAGATTGAGACCTCAACTCAATTTTTTTTTTTTTTTATGATTTGGGTGATTTGAATGGAGAGCCTGTGACAAGCAAATTTGAATAAACAATAAGAAGCAGTTTGATAAACAACAAATTACAAAGAGAGAGCTCCTGAGAAAGTCTTAATACAGTTAGCAAAGATTTTGCGGTTGAAAGAAAAGGAATATGTTTAAGTAAAACATGGTGTATTGCCCGTCCTTATGTTTTAGGTATAATTGTGATATGGACATATCATTAGAAATTTGTTATTTCATAAATTTATCATAGAATTTACAATTTCTGAAAGCCCAGAAATAAATGATACCAGTGAAAGAAACCATTACATTAAGTTTAAAATTTGGGATATAAAATAGTAACAAGTGTTTGGCAATCCAATCCAAAAGACCTCGCACATGGGATAGACCCTGGCAGAACTCGAGGATGGTTATTAAATGGGTCAGGCCATTGTGCAGGCCAAATAGTGGCTTCCAAGATTCTTCTTTCCTTCTAAGGAAAATATAACATTAATACACACCCCTGTTCCTCAGAAACAAGTACCACTCAAGCCCAAACTTGACTTCAGGACAAAATCAAGACCATCATCTCCATTTCCTCATCAATAGGTGGCCCCAGCTAAGCCGGAAACCAGACATCTGTGCTTCTTTTTAAAGTTACTAGTAAGAACAACAGTTACTGCTGCTCGTGGACAGGTAGGCAGCATAGTTTTTGAAAACTTGAAACTTGAAACTCAGATGGCTTAGATACCCTTTCCTAGCCCTACTGCTTAACACGTCTGGGTAAGATACTTAAATCTTCTAAAATCCTAATAAAATAACAAAATGCGAGCACTTAAAGAATCCTTACTACTGTTAAACCCGAAAATTCACCAGAGTCATTTAAAAGATCCAGCTGATTTTATTGAATGATTCATGAATCAGGCAGCTCCTACCTAGATAATAGAAAAGAGGTCTAGAGAACTGCAGAATAAGAAAAGGTTTTAAAAGCAGAGGAAACCATAAAAAAGGAAGAGTGCACTGTTTCAGGCAAAGTTGCCCTCCTAAGGGGGATGGATGGGGTCTATCATTAAATTTTGTACTGCTGACCAGGAAATTCCATAGTTGAAATACAGCCACAGAACAAATAGATTCTAGAGTGTGTTTGGAGAATGAAGGTGGACTCAGAATACCTGGATGAAAACATCTGCGCAAAGGGTCACACAGAGAGAAAAACAAAGAAAGAGGAAAAATAACTATCATGAGTCTGGTAGCCATGTGCCATGTTAAAACTTCACTTGTGTTAGCCAAAGTAACATTACATCTTTGGGAAGCACAATATCACACCATTTTATAGATATTTTTAAAAGGGAGACTCATAATATGAAAGCAAATTGCCAAGACCCAGAGATAAAAGTTAGCGGTCAGTATATACCCACTTCTCTCTGACCTCAATGCCTGTCATTGTAACACCACACACTCAACCAACATAGAGACTTCTGAGAATGGCAAATTAGACTCAAATGATTTATGGAAGATTTCTGATAAAGAAGCAGGAAGGTTGGGTGGATTCCAAGGAAAATAGGATCCCTTACAGATTTGGGGGGAAAGGAGTGATATGATCAATCAGTGATGTACTCCAGAAGGACATTTCTTGCTTCCTCACATACAGATGGTCACACGTGGAACTATTTCGATCCATAGAGGTGACAGATTGCAATCTGATTCACAGTCACTTGCTTCTTTGGTTCACGTAACGTCAGTCAAAGGTAATTTAACCCAAGTGCCCAAAGAAAGCTTATATGCTTTGTATAATATCTCAAATAATACAGGCCTTTGGTATACAGGATTGAAAGTACAATGAATACTACCTTATTTACATGAATTCTGATGTGTCATTGTAGACCACACATTCCCCATGGCAATTTTCATCTCTATCTTTCTCAAAATCCAGTTAAGTGGATTCAGCATGAGGGCGATCACAGCGTAAATATGGAGAGTTCCTCATCTCTGTTCTCACTCCCTGCAGGTAGAATCTAAGTACAGATACAGGGCATGAAGAATAAAACTACCACCATTACATGAGAGCTGCAGGTGGAGAGAGCTTTGCATTACCTGGCGGAGGAGTGGGTCCTTAAGATTATGTGATATGAATATGTAAGAAGCCACCAAGACAACAGAAAAGGCTGCCACCACCACCACCCTACCATCCCTGAAATAGCAATCACTAAGATAGTACAACTACAGGTGTCTTTGCACACCAGTTTCAAAAGGGACTTTATATCACGTATGTAGTGATATTATCTGAGTAGAACTGCAGAATGGTAAACTGAGTAAATTTGGTAAAAAATAAACATTAAATAAGGGGTAAAGCTTGAACTTTTAAATCTGGCAATATTTTTGTTTTATTAGTAACTCGACCAACTAGTCATCTGTCCAGTTCATCTCTGCTATAAAAACACAAATGAATTACATTTCCCTAATCAATTTTTCCACCCTTCCTTCCTTCTGTATAGGGCCTTATATAATCATTATAATTTTAGTATTGCATTTATATGGACAAAACCATCCTTGTGTATTTTCATCATCATCCTATCCTTGTTACACAATTTCTTCTGTCTTAAGGATACTTGCTCTGGTTTCCAAGAAGTCATTTCTTTTTGTATCTTGTCAGACATTCAAATAAACAGATCACATCGAATTTTTTTTCAGGTTCCTCTAGGAAATATTTCTCATGCATCTACTCTTCAGGTTATTTACAAAGATGATTTGTATTTCCACTCATTTCCATGACTTATGTCACGGGGTTTTTTGATTGAAGTTTTTGTTTGTTTGAGCTCTTATTTGAATTTGCTTTTTGCTTATGTTTTACTTGTGAACATAAGAAAGTCTCTGGGTCTAATAAACAGAGACTTAATACTAATTTCTGGCATTTCATAGATAGCAGTTCCTTTATGGATTTTGTACGTGAGCCAATAGTACAAGAGGCAGTGAGTGCATTTTTAATATCCTGAGTGACTGATTTCAATAAATTTTTACTAATATATATATATATATTTTAAAGATTTTATTTATTTATTCATGAGAAACACACAGAGAGAGGCAGAGACACAGGCAAAGTAGGAAGCAGGCTCCACGCAGGGAGCCCGACGGGGGACTCAATCCCGGGTCTCTAAGAACACGCCCTGGCTTGAAACCAGTGCTCTACCGCTGAGCCACTGGGCTGCCGTACTAGTTTATTTTTTATTTCCGATGTGTAGCCAAGAGTTTAAAAACAGGGAATCGCTTTAAATCAGGTTCTATTATGCAAACTTCTTGATGTGAAATTCACTTCTAAATACCACTTGAGTTCACTTAGGTGAAGATCCTATCATGAACCAAAACTTGGTTATAAAATCATGGGTTTTAACTACTCCTTTGCCATCCAGAATGTTTCATCATGTGGTCTAGCCACCAAACCTGACTTTTCTAATACAATTATTATTAGAATTTTCTTTTCTACATCACAATTCACAGCTCATATGGCATTGTCTTAACTGCACATATAATTCTTTATGCATGTAAACTCGCTCATGCCATCTCAAAATCCACAAAATTAACTATGTTTTAAGCTTATGTTTGTATGCTTGAATTAATATTTCTTTGAGTTATTATGAAACTCTAAGTCCTAAGTTCTGTCACTCATAACATGATACCAGTATGAGAATTACCCTGTCAGATGATTTCCTCCCTCCCCTATCCACATGTAGCTGCCCCTCTGTTTTGCTAAAATGATGTTGAGCTCTCATGTTTGGCACCAAAGTTTTCTCATGGCATTTTTCATCTCTGAATTTCTCAGAGTATAGATTAAGGGATTGAACATAGGAGCAATGATGGTGTAAAACAGAGCAAATATTTTATCCTCAGGGAAATTGGTTGGAGGTCTAAGGTAGGCAAAGATGGAAGGCCCAAAAAATAAAACTATAACTGTGATGTGAGATCCACAGGTAGAGAGGGCTTTGCGTCTTCCTTCCGCTGAGTGATTTCTTAAAGTGAATAATATAATGACATACGAACGAAAAAAATAAAACCACAAATGTCACCAAGGTAACCATTCCCGAATTGGCAACCATAAGGACACCAGTGATGTAGGTATCAGTGCAGGCAACCTTTAGCAAAGGAAATATATCACAGAAATAGTGATCAATCTCATTAGGCCCACAGAAGGGCAACCTGATTACCATACAAAATTGAGGAAAGGAGTGGACGGCCCCACCAGCCCAAGCAGCTAAGACTAGGAGATTGCACCTTGTCCTGTTCATGATAAGCAGGCAGTGGAGAGGTTTGCAGATGGCAGCATAGTGATCAAAGGCCATGACTGTAAGAATTAAAACCTCAATCGTTCCAAAGAAGTGCATGGCAAAGATCTGTAACATACAATTACCATAGGAGATGGCTTTTCTTTCCACTAGCAGGTCAGCAATTAATTTGGGTGTAACGCTAGAGATATAGCAGATGTCCAAAGTGGATAAGTGGCTGAGGAAGTAGTACATCGGTTGGTGAAAAAGAGGGCTGCATCGAATAGAGACAAGGATCAGAAGGTTTCCTACCATGAGAGCAGCATAACAGAATAAGAGCACAAAGCAAAATATTTGCATGTTCTGGTCATGCGAAAGTCCCAAAAGAATGAATTCTGAGACATTCCTCTGGCTCTCCATGTGTTTTGAACTGGCATATATTGTAAACAAATGGGTTCAGTATCTGAAAAGAAAGAAACCATGAATCTATACAAAATTAGCATCATGAGAACAATACCATAAAATTTACCAAAAAGCAGATTGATGTTATTGAATAAGTAATATTAATTATTCCTGACACTGAGAGTTATGCTTCCTTTTTATATTTCTTATTTTAGAAATCTATTGTAAATAATTCTATAACATGAATAATAGGGTAGATTTTCAACATTACTATTAATGATTATAGAATACTTAAATATTAGTTTACTGTTAAAAATAAATTTATTATTCTTAGTTATAACATTAGATAACAAAAGGAATATATTTTACATAATTTTAAAACTAAATATGTGTGTTATAATGTGCACTCTGAGATGATGACCTGGGCTGAAATCGAGTTGGATGCTTAACTAAATGAGCCACCCAGGTGCTCCACAAACTGATATTTTTAAATAAATTATCTATCCTGAAGACACAGTCCCGAATAAAACAGAATTTGTCCAGATCATCCTGAAAGAAGAACAGGAGAGAGCCCTGTGTCAGGCATGGAACCTGCTTAAGATTCTCTCTCTCCCTCAGCTTCTGCCCCACTCCCTCTTCTCTCTCTCTAAAAAAAATAAAAACTAAAGATAATCTTTCTTGCCCTGTGGACAAAAATAAATTGTACATATTTAACTAAAATAGGTTCAGGCACATTAAAAGCAAAGAATGCTTGAAAATTATGCAGCAAATAGACTGTCAAAGGATTTAAGTTGTAAAAAAAAAAAAGCACCAATTTATTCATTTATCTGATTTACAGATTACAAACTAAATGAAAATTAAAAAAAATTATATAATTTTGTGATAGCAAGTGTAAAGAAAAATAAAAAAGAAATTGCCCAAGCATATTTGCACTCTTTGTAATTCAGGACTTTTCCTAGGATTTTCAGTTTTTATACACAGTCTAGGCATAAAATCCAACCAAAGAAGCTGTTATAGAGTGTAATTCCAAGGGAGATTTGTCTCAGCACTGAGACTCAAACCCCTGATTTTCAATAAAGAGATTCAGATAAAGGCAATCTAAGCAGTTTATTAGCATCAGAATGTAAAAATCATGTGGAGGACAGATATCTTGATTCCCACCCAGTCTGAGGGCTGCATCCCATTCTTGTGAGCAAAGAACAAAGGTGGGGTATCCGGGAGGCCTGCAGGGAGAAGAGGCATATTGATTCTCATCCCAATTAAAAAAAAAAAAGTATACAAGGTGACAGATTGCCAATTACCCAATATATGTTTATGAATACTTGGGGGGATATATTTTGCAGTTCATATAAATATATGGTCCAGCATTCTTGATTCCAAATAATTTTGAAATAATTTTAAATAGGTTTTAGCAAAATGAGCTTTCATTCAGGTAAGATTGTGTCTCAATGTCTGGATTATCAGAGATGTTCCACCCACAATAGCTCTTAAATATTTATCCTGATTTATGAAGGGACATGCTATCATGATCACTGCTGTTTGCTGAAGTAAAAGGGAGATGTGAATGCAGTCCAGTGAGAAAATTATTGTCCTTGAAACACATACTATATTCTTGATGACATGTTCTCAATTTGTCAAATAATAGAAATCATAGTTGATGAAAGGAAAAAATATTATTCATTCCCTGGTTGGAAACAGAACAAAAGAGACGTAGACACACAAAGAAGGATAATTTCTGAATGGAGAACGGTTTTGATTCAGGTTGTGTTTCTATATTAGTAACAATGTGAATATAAAAAGTAAACCAGTTACCTAAATGCTCCTACTAGTCAGAGGTTTGATATTAAGCGAACTGTGTCCTTATATTTGCTTTATTCCATTTTAGTTATGGTTATTTACAATTGATGTGTACAGTTTAAAATCAGACTAATCTGGCCAATGTTCTATGAGAAGTCGATCAACCATTATAAGCAAAGACACTATTCAAACATTTTTCTCACTTACTTTATTGTCTGCCTTTCCTATATCCAACAACTTTTAATAAGATCTCAGTACACAAAATTAATTTTTCCCCTTCCATAACATTTATGAATGTTGAGGTTATTGCTGACCTCTTAAAACTTCATTGTCCACATTTATAGAATCCATAAACTATTACATAATCCAGAAATATATTGAGGAATAAAAAAAATAATGTAAACCACCCCAGTGTCATACATGGTTCAAATCCACACATTTGTTTCCTTTTTTACCTTTTGGAGTCAACAGTCTCTGAAATTGCCACGGGCACATATATAGCCAGCCTCACAAGGAAACAAAATCCTCCCACAAAATATCACAACACATATTAAAGAGGCTGACCGTGATAAATTTCAATGTGGAACAATCAGTTAGTAAAGAGAAATAGAATTACTCTAAATCATTGGTTGTCTTTGGTATTTCTTAATACTAATAATCTAGCCTGCCATTTCCCTGAACTGTAAAGATACAGTCAAATTATTACTTTATTTCTTTGGTTGCACTACATAATCATGCTGCATTGACTTTTGATTGTGCTATTTAAACAATAAGAAAATTGTTCTTTTTTTTAATTTTTATCTATTTATGATAGTCACGGAGAGAGAAAGAGAGAGAGGCAGAGACATAGGCAGAGGGAGAAGCAGGCTCCATGCACCGGGAGCCCGATGTGGGAATTCGATCCCAGGTCTCCAGGATCGCGCCCTGGGCCAAAGGCAGGCGCCAAACCGCTGCGCCACCCAGGGATCCCCAAGAAAATTGTTCTTATAGTTAAAGTAGAGTTTCCACAATGAGTTCAAATTTTCACCTAATGATATCAGAATATGGCCCACTATAAAGTTACCTTAATTCAGTCAGATAAATCTAGTCCATTTTTGGGTGACAAGATTTTTGAAAGTTAGTTATTCATCATTGGGACATGCAATCATAAACTGGGCTATTCATAAGAGAATATGGAGAAAAATGTAAAAGCAACCAAAAAGGAACTCAGTAAAGTTCACTGAAACTTAAAGATTTCATTAACCTCAACTCTACTGTTCTCATTCTCAAGTGGAATTCTCATAAAAATGTATAATAAGACTACAGTTGGTTAAATTATTTTTTGTAGTAGTCAAACTATCTTATGCTGCTACAGAAAATAAAGCCTATGAGTGAGATTAAATGGAATAAATTTAAGTAGCAGATAACCAACCTAAAGACAGTTTGGTGGAGCATTCTCCAATGAAAGTGCCATGGTTAATTCACCGATCATTAGCTTTCAGTCCCTGTAAGATTAGTTTTAGATCAAATCAGGAGGGCTCCCTCTTGAGGTACTCACTCTGCCGATTCTTCTCCAGTATCTAAAGATGAAATAAAATGCAGAGATTATAAACCAATAGTTTAGACACATTTAGGTTGATTCTCTAAAATTATTTAAGGAATATCCACATGTCTTAGGACATTAAATTATTTGCAAGGAGAGTAGAACTTAAACATCCATTGACCATCAGGAATGTAAGAAGTGGATTTTCAGACTTAAAAAAAATTTTAAGTATTTTGAGATTCTTGCAAAAACAATTATACATTTTAAGTTCTAGGACTTATTTATTTTGTGTGTATCCCTAAAGGGAAAGTTTATTCAGAAGAGCAGAATATAACATATGACAATACAAGAATTAATAGGTCTTTGCAACTGTAGAGAATTATCTCCCAGAGGCATTTCTGAACAGAACTTCATCCAAGGCTCTGTGTTGCTCTCCATGGTACTGACCCTGGTGCCTGTGGGCATTTTCTGGATATAACTTTACTTATCTGTGTGCTAGCCTGTGTCAAGAAGTTTCCTCTGGAGGCTCCACAAGCTGACCTTGGGCTCATCTTGCTTTCTGAAGAAAAAATCATATTGCATGAAATAGTATTAGGGTAGTGCTGACTTAGAAAGAATTCACTGAAAATTAAAACATACAACCATTTGGGATCCCTGGGTATGGCTCAGTGGTTGATGAGCATCTGCCTTCATCTCAGGGCATGATTCTGGGATCCTGGGATGGAGTCCTGCATTGGGTTCCCTGCAGGGAGCCTGTTTCTCCTTCTGCTTATGTCTCTGTCTCTCTCTGTGTCTCTCATGCATTAAAAAATAATAACAATAATAATATGAAAATTTATGTGGGCCATTAGAATTGCAATTTCGAAGACACAGACTCAAGTAGAAACCTAAAGTGTGTTCCCAGGAAGACAAAGTGAAGCAGAGTCATATAGCTGAAAGGCTGTGAGTGTAATTCTCATTCAGGTTCTCGATGCAAAACAGAGGTTGGAATTAGGGCAGTTGGGACTGGTTGGGCTAAATGAGGGATTAGAGCTCCTTTAGAAGTAAAGAATGCAGATGATTCAGGGGTCTTTGTGAGGAAGAAGGTACGTCCAGGTTGAGGGCTTGCAGCTCTCTGAAAATTTCAAAAATCTTCATGGTTTCTTCAATGAGGACGTGCATAAATTCTTCCTCACTTATGGCTTCCTGATCTTATTTTTAAAGAAAGACTCTCTTAAGTAGGCTTTCTTGCTCCAGTTTGAAATTTACTTTTACAGTAGTATGGAAAAATCTGAGATGGGAAACTCAGATTTTTTTGGTTTTTCAGAACCAAGCAGATGCATAACAGTCCAATATGCATCAATATCTACAGTAACCTGCATCAGTAGAGTGCATAGATGGATAGAATAGTGACCTACAATATCAGGACTGGAACTTGGGTTATTTATTGTCATGAATTAACAATGAGGAAATAAATGGTAGGGGAATGGAGGACAGAAGAAAAGGAATGGTAAAAGAATAAACAACATGTTCTTTATACACGTTAGGTTAAAATAGTTATATTGTCAGGTGAGAATATAATAAAATATGGGGGAGAAACAGAACTCAATGCAAAATTTATTCTGTTTACCATTTGGCTTTGTCCCATGTGATTTCATTTCTGCAGGTTATTTGGCTGAGCCCAAAATGTGCACACTGACATTCAGTGAACCAATATTCTTCCATTATGCACAGATCCATATATTAACAATTTCCTTTATACACATTAAATTTCAGATAAATTTTATAGGATCTTAACTGCTGCAAAATAATGATAACAACCACAATAACAACAATTTATTGAGAAATTATTTTGTGTCTTAGGGTCATTATATAATTTCATCTCACAATAGTGCATATTGTGAGATAAGTAATGTTAGTTCTATTGTTCCAATAGGAACACAATTCTTGGGGTAAATATCCAGTTGTGCAATTGCTGGGTCATAGGGCAGCCTCTCTTTTTAACTCTTTGAGGAACCTTCACACAGTTTTCCAGAGTGGATGCACCAGTTCACATTTCCACCAACAGGGCAAGAGGGTTTCTCTTTCTCCACATCCTCTCCAACATTTGTTATTTCCTGTCTTGTTAATTTTCCCCACTCTCACTGGTGTGCGATGATATCTCATTGTGGTTTTGATCTGTATTTCCCTGATGGCAAGTGATGTGAAGCATTTTCTCATGTGCTTGTTGGCCATGTGTATGCCTTCTTTGGTGACATTTCTGTTCACGTCTTCTGCCCATTTCATGATTGGATTGTTTGTTTCTTGAATGGATTATAGAGGAAAGGAGAGGAAATGAGTCGGAAAAATTAGAAATGGTGACAAAACATGAGAGACTCCTAACTCTGAGCAATGAACAAGGGGTAGTGGAAGGGGAGGAAGATGGGGGAATGTGGTGACTGGGTGATAGGCACTGAAGAGGGCACTTGATGGGTTGAGCACTGTGTGTTATATTATATGCTTCAGCACTGAGTGTTAAACTATATGTTGGAAAATGAACTCCAATAAAAAAGAATTTAAAAAGTAAAAAATAGAACTTCGATAAATATATATACATATGTGTGTGTCTATAAAGAAAAAAACATAATTCTTTATAAGTTAAAACAATTTGCTCAAAGAGCTACTAGATAAGAATAAGAAAAGGAAATGTGTGCTTTCTGTGACAGAAAGGAGCAGGTTTTTATGTTTACTATTTGCTTTCAGGCTTTGAAAGTGTAGTAACCCTGCAGAAATAAGAGATTCTACTACTTTAGCATGATGGATATCAGAACTCACTATTTTACTGGTGTCTATTTCAACATAATGTTTGTGACCAAGCTTCTCTCAAAGCTTGTGTCAATACACAGAAGGAGATAGCTGGTCATATGTTTACCAATGACACACACAAATACACTGGGATACTCCTTAGAGATGCATACAAGTACCTTGTGTGTAACCCTAAGCCCTCCATGTGTCTCAGTTCATATTAACTCGCTCTTCTGAGAATTGATTTTGTTTTATTGTTCTTTATTTTCTAACCACTTCTAAAACCATTTGTTTTGTGGGTTATATGGGATTATTTATAAAACAGATTTCAGGTATTTTTGAAGACATTAGATGATGTTCTATAGGCTAGAACAAATATACACACTACATTCCTATACTTTACAAAATAATCCAAATAATCCTTGGAAGATTAATATGTTAAACGAAGCCAAACCAAACTATAACTAGACAGACTTAAAATTTCCTAGAAATAGAACATTTTCCCTTGCTATCCAACAAGTTATCATGGATCCATGAAAAAAATCAGTAATCAGTTAGATGTGAAAAGTTGTAAGACTGCAAATAACAAAGGAAGGTGTTCTGACATAGAAGATAAACACCATCACATTTATGGTTTTTCCTGGACTTCTCCTTACTCTCGGGCAGGAGTAATTCAGCTGAGCAAACTCAATGTGCAAAATATGCAATCATTCTTCTGAGAAAAGGCAAATGCTTCAGCAGAGAGAAATGTCTACACAAATGGGAACCAAGACACAGAGCTAATGGGATTATTGATTCAAAAGACAAGAGGATAAAAGAAAATTAAAGTAATAGCACCTTCAAATGTAGAAAATAAATAAACGACATAATAGGGAGCTGGAATCTCATGGATTTTATACTTTTCCAGGGAGCTACATGGGATGTATGTTTAATTTTTAACCTTTCTGACATTACATATTTTATTACAAATGCATGATAGTTCATAACATAAAGGGAAGTTCTGGATATGAGAACAGCATGTAAAATGCAATAAAAAGAAAAGATAGCATCTTTGAATTTAATTCACTGTTTATTTATTAATTTGTATAGGTTTATTCCTAGAAAATAGATAAAAGAAAAATAAAGATACAGTACATTTTTGACCGAGTTGACTCAATCCAACTGGAAAAACACATAAGAAGAAACACCGATATGGAACACAGGATTATTTTAAAAGGAGTAATTGCACAGTTTCATAGCAACAAAAGAACAAGGAAGAAATAATAAATACTACTGGCTTGTTTATGAATTGGCAAAATCTTCTGGAATAAGAAAATATCAGGAGTGTGTTTTATATGTAAGATATGAACACGAATGCATCGAGGGAGCAGCATTACAAGCAGAAAAGATAGAAGAACAGTTATAGAGCTGATAGACTTTAGAGTATGTTTGGAGAATGTAGAGGAGTGCAGTGTAGCTGACTGAAAGCAGCCTAGGAAAGGGAAAGAAATGAAGAAAAGTACAAAAAGAGGAAAAATCTATGTTTCTAGAAGCCACATGCCCTCCTCAATCTTCACACGTGTTAGCCAAGGCAATATTTCAACTTTATAAAGTACAGTATTACACATTTCATAGATATTTGAAAGATGGAGATGCATATATAATTAAAGCAAATAACCAAGACACAAAGATAAAAATGTACCAGAGTCAGTAATCGCTGAGCTCTCCCTGACCCCAAAACTTGTCATTTTAACACCATCCTTTCTACCATTATAATGCCTTCTGAGACTAGCAGATTCAGCCAGGACCAATTGTGATAAACAAGTGAGAACTTTGGATTTTATTCCAAGGAAATATTGTTCTGTGTACATTATTGGAGAGGACAGTGCTATGATTAGGCATGTGTTTTAGAAAGACATTGCTAGCATTCCTCAAACCCATTCAACCACATGTGGAACCAGTTGGCAACTTTAGTGTACATATTGCAATCTGAACTACAGTGACTTGCTTCTTTGTCTCTTATAATGTTAGAGCTCATTTAGTCCAACTCCCCAAAGAAAGCTATGTTTTCCATAACATCTCAAATAATAAATGCTCTGGGAACACATGGTCAGAAGTGGAATGAATATCATCTTTACCTGAATTTCGTATGTGCCATTTTAGACCACACCTTCCACATGGCATTTCTCATCTCCATGTTTCTCAGGGTATAGATGAGAGGATTCAACAAGGGAGCAATCACAGTGTAAAACACAGAGATCTCCTTATCCTTGTTTTCACTCCCTGCAGGTAGAACATAAATATAGATACAAGGCACAAAGAATAAAATGACCACCATTACATGAGAGCTGCACGTGGAGAGAGCTTTGCGTCTCCCTACAGAGGAGTGGGTCCTCAGATTGTATAATATGAGAATGTAAGAAGCCACCAGGACAAGAAACACAACAACTGCCACCATTCCTGAGTTTGAAATCACTAAGATATTAACAACACGAATATCTCTGCACACCAGTTTCAAAAGAGGCTTCACATCACATATGTAATGATCTATCTGATTAGGACCACAGAAAGGTAAATTGAGTACCAAGAGCAATAGAGCAACAGAGTGCCAAAACCCCACACTCCAGGCCATGAAAATCAACAGGTTACACCTCCGCCGGCTCATGATGACCATGTAATGCAAGGGCTTGACAATGGCCACATAACGGTCTAAAGCCATGGACACCAAGATGAATATCTCCACCCCTGCCAGCAAGTGGGCAGTGAAGAGCTGGGTCATACAGTTGTTATAGGAAATGTTTTTTCTGGCTGCACCTAAGTCCCTGATTAGTCTGGGGACTACAGTGGAAGTGTAGCAGAGGTCCATGAGAGAAAGGTGGCAGAGAAAGTAGTACATTGGTTGTTCAATTAGATGGCTGCAGATGATCGTGAGTAAGATGATGAAGTTTCCCATTAAGATGGCCAAATAAGCAGAGCAGGAACAGGAAAAAGAACAGTAGCTCCATTTGTTTATTTCCCCACAGACCCATGAAAACAAATTCTGTGACATTGTTCTGATTTTCCATGAGGTTGAGGTGATTCCAGAGACACAACAGAAACTTAATTCATCTGAAATGATAAAGAATATGTTACGTCTTCAATAGTGTTTTTTAAGTTTTGGACTATTTATAAAAAAAAGATTTAGAGAATTTGTTACACTCTTATAAAGTCTTTCAGAGCAAGGGTATCATTATATTTCAAATTATATTTAATAAAAACATATATTATGTTTGAAATTATCGTAAACATTTTGCAAGCATTGAAGTCATAACAACACAATGGTTACTATTCTGATACTCATTTTACATATGAGGAAACAGAAAAATAGGTTGGTTCGCTAATTGCACCAAATCATTAAAGTATTAGGTAGCAACCTAAAATATCAGATGCCAGTATCAGATGCAATTTTTATGCTCTTAATGTCTATGCCACATTACTCACTGAGTAACTAGGCTTCCAGCTGTTTTCCACCTCCTTAAAAAATATGGGTCTTTCTCCATTTCTGCCATTAACTACCCATATAAGTTTAAACAAATACCATCCCTTCACTGTGCTACATATATTTGTGTATGTTGCACGTAGCTCTCATATTTCTTTTTTGTTTCAATTTTTTATTTAAATTTTAGCTACTTGATATATATGGTAAAATTGGGTTCAGGTCTGAAATCTAATGATTTGTACCTTACATGTATAACACTCAGTGCTCATCACAAATGCCCTCCATAATACCCACTACCTATCTAGCTTCTCTTCCACCCACCTCCTTCCAACAAACCTCATTTTGTTCTCTGTAGTTAAAAGTCTCTTAAGGTTTGCTTCCCTTTCTTTATTTTTTCATTTTTCCCTTACCCTGTGTTCATCTGTTTCCTAAATTCCACAAATGAATGAGATCATATTGTATTTGTCTTTCTCTGATTGACTTGACTTGTTGCTTATTTTGCTTAACATAATACACTCTAGCTCCATACACATTGTTGCAAATTGCAAAAATTCTTTTTCTTCTTAGTACTGAGCAATTCATTCTTCCCAATCCTCCTTCTTCAGCTCGTAGTGATACTGGATATGCCTGCCCTGTGCCAAGAGCGAAATAAAGTTCATTTAAGGTTATATTATAGAGGCTTATGATTCTGATATGATCAAGAGTAAAGAATAATGCTCCCCAAAATGGAAAAGAACAAGTTGTCGTATAAGAAAACAGATTATCAGTACTTTCATCAGTGAATTGGTTTTCCCTGTGCATTTTATATTCTACTACAATGGGATAGTTGAAAAACTCATGTTACACATACATTAAATGCAAAGGCAAAAATTGGTGTTTGTATCAATTTGTTCTGGGTTGAAACAATAGAGCTTAGCAAAGTTTTTTCTATGTATAAATTGATAATATCCAAACCTAGTCCTTATTTATGTGAAAGAATATGATTGATTAAAGGACATATATGAATTCAAGGATAATCTTTCATAAAATTGTAGAACAAAACTGTAGCAAGTTCAACTCTCAGTTTGGAATGTGTCCTGGACATTGGTGCAAGACTCGCCCCTTCCAATGTTTGGTCCAGTGTTGCTCAGCTTAGAGTGATTGAACATCAGTTAGGAAAACACAGATCCATAGGAAAACATTCTACAAAGCAATGCCCATAGAATCCTCTGGGAAAGTTCCTTTATGCATGAATATCCCCAGGCTCATCTTCAAATCATTTTCTTTGTGGTATTTATTTAATCAATAGAAACAAAACAAAACTTGTTCCTCTACTTCCCCCCCCCCCCCCCGATACAAACACAAACCACAGATATTTGCACGGTTTTGGAGTAAAGAATTTTGAGTCCATCTTTTAGCATATTTTTTATTTAAAGAGTTTCTTTCAAGAATCTCCCCTTAAATTTTAAGTTACTTGAGAACAATATCTGAGGAATTATTTGCAAACACTTGTCAACTACAGGTTAAAAAGAAAAAAGTTTCATTAGCTTCTTTGGAAGTGGGGATTATGACTAAGGCATAAGAGTCTATAGATAGTATAAAAATCCATCAAGGACAATTTGACATGATTTTTCTGCCTTTTTAGAAATATTTATTTATTTGAGAGAGAGAGCAAGCAGGGGCAGGGACAGGAGGAGAGAGAGAATCTCAAGCAGACCCCACACTGAATGTAGAGCCAGTGAAGGACTTGATCTCAAGATCCTGAGATCATGACTTGGGCTCAAACCAAGAGTCAGATGCTTAACTGACTGAGCCACCAAGGCACCCTGATTTTTTGGCTTTTTAAAATGATTTATCATATTTATAATAAAGTAAAATGTGAAGTTGAAAGGTATGGGCTGAATTATGTAATATATTTAGACTAAAATGTTTAAATATCAAATATTAAGTAATACTATATTCTAGGCATTTTAGTATTTAGTAAGTACTTTTCATATAACAACCATTTCACCTACACTATGACTTGATGAGGTATATTATTGTACTATTGTCCCTGTTTCGCAAATAAGGAAATTTGAACCCAAGGTTACACAAGCACTAAGGGGGAGTCTGTATCTAATCTTTTTCTGTATATCTTTAATGACTTCTCTTAGAAATAACCATGAAGAAAATTTATTCCAGAAGAATGTAAATGTAAAGATAAGATTTCAATAAGATCAAATTTTTATCTAAAATGAATTGTTAAAAATCCTAGTTTCTCCCAATTTAAATATACATATATATGTAAAAATTAATATATAAAAATACTATAGACACACACACACAGACATACTTACCAGGATGCTCACTTCTGCAGGATTTTACATCTCTTTGGAATGTCAAGGATCCTTCAGGCTGTTTTGTTTTGTTTTTTAATTTCTATGCCTGTGCTATACAACAGAAAACACATGTGGAATGTCTCTGACTCTCCTGTGAATCTTCCAACCAAAAGAACCTTTCAGGAGAGCATTACTGGGAATACCTTGAATTAAAAGCACAGAGGGGCCTGAAACTCCCACAGGCATTTTACAGTGGCCAATGCATATGTGGTTATTATTTGATAAATAAAGCTCACATTTTTATAAGATCATCGAAGCCCATATACGGGCTTGAGGCTTATTTTATTAATCTCATGAGAGTTATTACCTGAGTGATTCAATACTTCTCTAGTGTTATAGCACTGATGTAATATTATGGGTATCTGTTTTCCCCCTCTCTCCTATCCTAGAATAATTTCCTTAAAGACTGAGGTCTCTGTTGTTTTATCATGATACTATATATGTGTATATATATATATACTATATATATACACTTATATATATAGTATATATATATACTTATAAATATATATATATATAATAAGTATTGAATTTTTTTATCATTCCAATTATAACCTTTTTGTGATACTGGATATTACCTAGTTCGGGATGTGGTTAGAATTTGGAAACATGAAGAATCCTAAATCTGGGAAACGAACTAGGGGTGGTGGAAGGAGAGGAGGGTGGGGGGTGGGGGTGAATGGGTGATGGGCACTGAGGGGGGCACTTGACGGGATGAACACTGGGTGTTATCTGTATGTTGGCAAATTGAACACCAATAAAAAATAAATTTGTACTTAAAAAATAAAATAAAAATAAATTCATGAAAACTAAACAAGCAAACAAAAATGAGATGAAAACATATGGTACATCCATATTGTGTGCAGAGTTAGATTTTGACTCCATGCATTCCTTTGTCTACAATGCTGCAGTTAAAATTAGCCCTATTTAAAGATGGAACTGTCCTTATACATATACGTTTAACCAAATTCCCATGATAATTATGTTAATGAAATGTAGCAGAAACAAAGATTTTCCTTATAATAAAGGATACCAGGTGAAAGCAAAAAAAAAAAAAAAAAAAAAAAAAAAAAAAAAAAAAGAAAAGAAAGAAAGAATTTGAAAGGCCACAACGCACAATCATTTTCTCTCCTTATTTTAGTTTGTTTTTGTTTTGCTTTCTTTTATCTCCCTCCCTACCTTGGGTGAGAGAGACATAGAATCTAATGGGAACAGGTTGAGTAAATGATAGCCCTTAGTTCATACCACATGATTGTCATGGGTCCGTGAAGGTCCATCTAAGGTTTTGTTTTATAATATATTTTTCTTTCCTATATTGCTCATTTCCATTTCTTCTGCTCGCCTCTTCTGTGCACCCACCATACTCTAACACACTCAACTTCACAAAGCTGGGCCATTACACATTCCTTGGGTTCTCCTACAGCTGTACACATCATGAAAATAACCACTTCCAATACAGCTCTTAAATTATAGCAATTGTCTTCTCCTTGCCACTGGACTCCGACTCATACATGCACTTAATAATGCAGATTCAGAATGCATGAAACAAAATTAAGTAAATCCATATGAAAAAATATGAATTCATCTTCACAGAAGATTTCAGTGTTCCTTTTTAAATTTTTGAAAAATAAAGCAAGCAATACGTCAGGAAAGATAGAGAAAATCTAAACAATACTTTTAAAAGTATTGTAGACACATACATAAAATTATACATCTAACAAAGAATACATATTATTTGCATGTGTAGATGGAATATTTGCACAAGTATTATATTATTAAAAAAGGAAAAGCTGTAACCTCTATTAAAGAAGATACATTACATCAAATCTGAACACAACAAATGTTAGATCAAGATTTATGTATTATTATTTTTTGTGCAAATAGTTTAAAGATGTCTCTGTCAAATAACTTGCTAACTACTACACTAATCGAAGGCACAGTTCAATAACTGCACATAGCAAAAAATAAAGATTTTTAAGAAAACAATTTAGAAAAATCACTAAACAATCCAAAAACCACAATCCACAAAATATTTCCCTGATAAAGTCAGAAAAATACGAGGGTATTCGCTCTCACTACTTATATTCAATTTTTTACTCAAAAGACTTTTAGTAAACTAGGTTACAAAATAAATAAAAGCATCTTATTGAGAAAAGAAGAAGTAACACTCTATTAACAAATGACATGATATATATAGAAAATCCTAAAGACTCCACCAAAAAATATTAGAAATAATAAATGAATCACATTAAGTTGAAAAATAAAAAATCAACATATAAAAATCAATTGCATTTCTACAAAGTAACGACAAACCCTGAAAGAGAAATTAAGAAAGTGATCCCACTTACAACAGCTTCAAAATCAATAAACTACTTAGGAATAAATTTAACAAAGCAGGAAAAACCCTCATAGACTGAAAACCATAAGACATTGATGAAATGGATTCAAAGATACACAAATAAAAAGAAAGATAATCTGTGCTCATGGATTAGAAAGATAAATATTGTGAAAATATCCATATACCTCAATGCGATCTATAGATTCAATGCAATTCTGATCAAAATTCCAATGGCATTTCTCTCGGAAAGAGACAAAAACAATCCTTATTCTCTTTGGAACTACAAAAATACCCTGAATAACCAAAGCAATCTTTGAGAAAGATGAGTAAACCTGGAGACATCCCAAACCTGATTTCAAGCTGGATGACAAAGCTATAGTAAACAAACAGTATGATATTGGCATAAAAACAGTACATGGAACAATGACACAGAACAAAGAACCCAGACAAAAACATACACACATATAGTCAACTGATTTTTGACTAGGGTTCCAAAACACACAATAGGGAAAGAACAATATCATCAAAAAATAGTTTTGAGAAAACTGGATATCCATATGAAAAAAATAAAATAGGACATCTACTTCACAAAATCATAAAATTAAATTGGAGTAAATCAGAGGTAAATATAAGACTTACTACCATAAACTCCCCAAAGAAAAAAGAGGGAAAAAGATTTTTGACTTTAGTTTTGCAAATTATTTCTTGGATCAGACAGAAATAAAAAGAAAAGAAAAAAAAATAAAGAAGAAGAACCAGGCAACAAAATCCTAAAAACAAATGAGACTATATCAAATCAAAGAATTCTGCTCAGAAAAGGAAAGACACAGGACATTGAAAGGCAATCTACAGAATGGGGGAAATATTCACAAAACACGTAATTGATAAGAAGTTTAAAAAATCATAAAATACAAGAAATGCATATTGAATTATTGCAACTTAATAGCAAGTAAATAAATAAATAATCCAATTGAAATTGGGCAAAAGACCTGAATAGTCATTTTTTCAAAGAAGACATATAAAAGGCCAAAGAATATATGAAAAGGTGCTCAACGTCATTAATGGGAAGTGTAAATCAAAACCACAATTGAATATCACCTCACACCTGTTCAGACTGTTATTATAAAACAAAGACAAGAGATAACAAATGTTAGCAGGAATGGGAACAACAGGAAACTCTTATACACTGTTGGTGGCAATGCAAAATTGCATGGCCATTAGAGAAAGAATATGGTCAGACTTCAAAAACTTAAAAAATGTACTACCATAGATATGATGTACCAATCCTACTTCTGTGTATTTTTAAAAGACTTAAATTAAGCAACTTGGGGGTTCCTGGTTGGCTCAGTCTGTAGAGCATGTGACTCTTGATCTCAGGACCTGGAACTTAAGCTTCACCTTGGGGGTGAAGCCTACTTAAACACATACAATTTAAAAAAATTAATAACATGACATATCTGCACACCCATATTAACTTCAGCATTATTCGCAATAATCAAGATATGGGGAAAAATAAATGTCCTTCTATAAATGAATGAATAAAGAAGATAAATATTATTTGACCATTTAAAAGAAGAAAATCTTGCCATTTGCAATGTCATTGTAAATCTGGAAAGCATTATGCTAAGTAAAAGAAGCCAGAAGGGGAAAGACAAATACTGTGTGCTACCACTTACATGTAAAATCTAGGGAGAAAAAAAGAGAATAGTTAGAAAATTTATTCTAGCTAAATAAAAGAACTATATTAAGCTCCCATAACAAGGCTATGTGGTATTGCTATAAGGATAAACATATAGATCATTGAAACAATAGAATGTCCATAAATAGACCTAAATGTGTGATTTTTTTTACAAAGATGTCAAGGTAATTCTATGAAGGAAAGAATAGACTTTTTTTTCTACTAATTATGCTGGGTCAATTAGATATCCATATGAGAAAAAGAATGAACCACAGATACTATCTCATACTAAACACAAAATTTAACCAAAAATGAATCTGACATTTAGATGTTAAAAGAAAAACCTATAAAATTATGAAAAAGAAAAAAAAATGTGAAAAAGAGTATTTTTAACCTTGGGGGTGGATAAATCTTTATTAAATATTGCAAAATAATTATAAAAGATTTAATTATTATAAGAAATTATCAGAAAAATGTTAAGATTTTAATTCTTTTTCTCGTTAGATGTTAATTTTTTAAATATGTAAAGGTTATCCTTGCACTAGGAAAAAGCTATATATAATAAGACATACACTTTATAAACATTTTACATTATATAAAATTTGTATATGTAATTGATATGTAAACTATATAAAAATATAGCTTCTATCTATTTTAATATATGATATATATAGCAAAAAGACCTATACCAAGAATATATAAAGAATGCTTAGAGAGAAGGAATAAAAAACTGAGAACTACTATTTTTATGTTGTACAAAGGACTTGGAAAGAAATTAACGCAAAAAGATATGCAAATGCTGAGTCAGAGGGTAGTTTTGTTTTTACCCTTTTGAGGAACCTCTGTACTATTTAGAGAGGCTGCACCTCTTTGCATTACCACTGACAGTGCAGAAGTGTTCCCCTCTATCCACATCCTTGCCTACATCTTTTCCTTCTTGTATTGTAGATTTTAGCCATTCTGACAAGTGTGAGGGGATTTCTCATTGAAGTTTTGATTTGTGTTTCTTGATGATCAGTGATGTTGAGCATCTTTTCATGTGTCTGTTAGCCATCTGCATGTCATCTCTGAAAAAATATCTATTCAAGTCTTCTGCCCCTTTTCTGTTGGGATTATTCTTTGATTGTTAAGTTTTATAAATTCTATATATATTTTGGATGCCACCCAAAAATCCAGAAATTGTACTACTAGGTATTTGCTCAAAGAATACAAAAGTGGGCTGCCCTGGTGGCTCAGCAGTTTGGTGCCACCTTCAGCCCAGGGGTGATCCTGGAGTCCTGGGATCAAGTCCTGCATCAGGCTCCCTGCATGGAAACTGCTTCTCCTTCTGCCTGTGTCCCTGCATCTCTCTGTGTGTGTGTGTGTGTGTGTGTGTGTGTGTGTGTGTGTCTCTCATGAATAAATAAATAAAATCTTTTAAAAAGGGAAAAGGAATACAAAAGTACTAATTCAAAGGATACACGCATCCCAATATTTACAGCAGCATTATTTACAATAGCCAAATCATGGAAATTGTCCAAGAATCCATCACCCCATAAATGGATAAAGACGATGTGTTGGATTTGATGTGGTATTATATATATATATATATCTCCATATATATAATCATATATATATATAACCATATGTATAAAATGGAATAATTACTCAACCATCAAAAAGAATGAAAACCTACATTTGCAATGACATAGATGGAGCAAGAAAGTATTATGCTAAGCAAAATAAGTCAGTCGGAGAAATATAAATACCATATGATTTCAGTCATATGTGGAATTTAAGAAATAAAGCAAAGAAGTATGTGGGGAGGAAGAGACAGAGAGAGGGAGGCAAACCAAGAAACAGACTTCTAAATAGAATAGAGAATAGAGAACAATATGATGGTTACCAGAAGAGAGATGGGGGGGGGATGTGTTAAATAAATACGTTGGGATAAGGAGAGCACTTGTGATGAGCCCGATAGATTTGAATCACTATATTGTACACCTGAAACTAATATTACCTTGTATGTTAACTAACTGGAATTTAAATGAAAACTTAAAAAAATATGGAAATAGCCAAAAATAACATGAAAAAAATGCTCAGCATCATTAGTCATCAGGGAAAGCAAATTAAAGCCACAATACTATATCACCACATACCTCCTTGAATGACTACATGGAAAATAACAATGCCAAGCAACAAGAATGTGGAACAATTCTTGTTTAAAATTAGAATTTTCTGCTTGTGTTGTGATATCTTTCCACAACTTTAATGTTGCCTAGTATTCCTTACTGACCAGACCATGAGTTCCAGAGATTTCTAATTAGGAGCCTATTAGAGCTTCTGTTTAATTTCATTCTATTGATTTTATGCCCTCATTGCTCTAGCTCTGATGCAATTAATAGCAAGTTTCCAGAAATGTTTTAATATTGTTAGGGAAGCAAAAGGTCTTTCTGTGACTTGAGTCAACAGGTTAAGAACATCACAGGACTCCACACCCAAATTATGCCATTTTCCTATTCACATTACCTTTAGCCTTCTTGGAAACCAAAGTTCACAAAAAGAAAGGGCATTGTTGCATGGTTGGGTTCCCAGTAGAGGGAATGCAATTCCTTATTCAAAATTGGGTGTTTCTCAATCATGTCTCTTCAGCATACCTGCTTCTAAGACAAAGTCTTTCCATCACAGGAGATCATTCCAGAGCGAGAAAGCAGCAGCTCTAAGCCAAGGTCCTTGAATATTTTTGGAAATCTCTTTAAATATCCCTGCGATGCCAGAGGAAAATATTGTGGGGTGTTTGCATTTCCAGACCAAGATTTATTACAAGAATGACCAATTGGAAAAAAAAAAAAAAAGTGTTTCCTCCACATTTCTTGTCTCTAGCCTATGGGTCCAGAGCCATCTGGAGACCATTTCTCCACAGTGTTTCAAAATAATTCATTCTAAATTCAAATCCAAGATTTTCTATGAAGAAATTTGAAAAAAAAAAAAAAAGAAATTTGATGCTTTAGGCTAGAAGGAAAGATTTAGATCAATAGAAACACTTTTCAAGAATCGTTAATTAGTATCTAATTGCCTAAATAGTCTGTGTCTGAGTGTGTCTTATCTTTCATATCAAAAGTTTACTATCCAAGAAAAGGTCAATTTGAAGGTGTAATTATTCCTGAAAATCCCTAAATATCATTGAGATCATTTGAATCTATGAGGTAGGGTTTTCAGTAGCATTTTAAAGACTGGTACTTTCTATATATAGTAAGCATTATGTTTCAACAATTTTAAAAAAGAAGATGTGGTTTATGTATACAATGGAATATTACTCAGCCATTAGAAATGACAAATACCCACCATTTGCTTCGACGTGGATGGAACTGGAGGGTATTATGCTGAGTGAAGTAAGTCAATCGGAGAAGGACAAACATTATATGGTCTCATTCATTTGGGGAATATAAATAATAGTGAAAGGGAATAGAGGGGAAGGGAGAGGAAATGGATAGGAAATATCAGAAAAGGAGACAAATCATGGAAGACTCCTAACTCTGAGAAACGAAATAGGGGTGGTGGAAGGGGAGGAGGGCTGGGGGTGGTGGTGACTGGGTGGTGGGCACTGAGGGGGGCACTTGACGGGATGAGCACTGGGTGTTATTCTGTATGTTGGTAAATTGAACACCAATAAAAAAATAAATCTATTATTAAAAAAAAGAGAGTTGTTTAAAAAAATAGTTGTTAAATGTCATTAACCTAATTTGGGAAATGAAAACTTTGAGACTCATAGAGGTTACACAGCTGTATGGACTCCTCTCTCTGACACCAGGCATGTTTGTTTGTTTGTTTGTTTGTTTGTTTGTTTTTGCCTTGAGAGATCTCCTTTAATATTTTATTTCACCTTACAAGGCCAGCAACATGCCTTCACTGACCTCTCTCAGGTGTGTGTCAAATCTCTGGCACAATGTCATAATTTAATTTGTAGGAACCTTGATTGTCTTTCATTATACAAGGTATCCATACTGGTCAATCGTAAGGATGACATTACACTGAGTGGATCCAATGATCAAGACATAACTACTCTAGACTTATTGGTAAGACACTTCTGTGGATGCAGTCACAGGATGCAAAAAAATAATAATAATAATTAAAATTCAAGTAATTGAAGCTTAGTGAAATTTCCATGGTCTAACGGATATAAAGTATATCAAGACAGTTCTTTTGAAGTAAAAATAAAATAGGATACAAACAGAGAGGGAGAAAAATCATAAGAGACACTTAAGTAAACAGAAAAAACTGAGGGTTGCTGGTAGGGAGGTGAATGAGGAGTTGGGGTAATTGGATGATGGGCATTAAGGAGGGCACATGAGGTGATGAGCACTGGGTGTTCCATGCAACTGATATATCACTAATTTCTACCCCCAAATTAATAATCACTATATGTTAACTAACTTGAATTTAAATAAAACCAAACCAAAAGATATCCCTTTTAAAGTGAAGAGTGTCTTGGTCCAACTATCCCCTCCAACACTAAAATGATGCACAACAGCCAGTAGGCCTCTTTGGATTGGGAAGGCAACAGATTCTTCATTTGAGTGTTTTACTATGGTCTATTTATCAAGTGACTCATGGTTTTGCTTTCCATGGTTATAATTATCTTGAGTTCAGAAGCAGATGATCCTTTTCACATATTGTTAAAAGGTCAGTAGTAGAGTCATGCTATAATACAATGTCTGTGTTATTCCCCTCATTCATCTCATCACAACAGCATTTTCTCATCTCACATCATCCCAAGGAGAAGGGTGAGTACAGTAAATTCAGGTATTTGAGAAAGACATGCGCACACACACACACACACAGAGACTATATTCAGATAACTTTTGTTATACTGTATTGTGGTAATATTTCTATTTTATTATTGTTGTTAATCTCTTACTGTGTCTAATTTAGAAATTAATCTATATCACAGGTATGTATGTATAGAAAATCATATTATAAAAAACAATGTGTGTGTGTGTGCTCTGAAAGATATCACATTTTCATGGATCAGAAGATTCAATATTGTTTAACTGTCAATAATATCTGAAACAACACACAATTATACAACCCCTATTAAAACTCCAATGACAATTTTTGCAGATATAGAAAAATCAGCTAAAAGATTCACATGGAATCTTAAGGGATATGTAGTCAAAAAAAAATCTTGAAAAAGTTGTAGGTCTCACATCTCCTGATTTTAAAACTCATTTTAAATTGACAGTGTTCAGTTTAATAAGTTCTTTATAGATCTTGGAAACTAGCCCTTTATCTGATACGTCATTTGCAAATATCTTCTCCCATTCTGTAGGTTGACTTTTAGTTTTGTTGACTGTATCCTTTGCTGTGCAAAAGCTTCTTATCTTGATGAAGTCCCATTAGTTCATTTTTGCTTGTTTCTTTTGCCTTCGTGGATGTATCTTGCAAGAAGTTACTGTGTTCGAGTTCAAAAAGGGTGTTGCCTCTGTTCGCCTCTAGGATTTTGATGGAATCTTGTCTCACATTTAGATCTTTCATCCATTTTGAGTTTATCTTTGTGAATGGTGTAAGAGAATAGTCCAGTTTCATTCTTCTGCATGTGGATGTCCAATTTTCCCAGCACCATTTATTGAAGAGACTGTCTTTCTTCCAGTGGATAGTCTTTCTTCCTTTGTCGAATATTAGTTGAACATAAAGTTGAGGGTCCACTTCTGGATTGTCTATTCTGTTCCATTGATCTATGTGTCTGTTTTGGTGCCAGTACCACACTGTCTTGATGACCACAGCTCTGTAGTACAACCTGAAATCTGGCAGCAAGGAAACAAACAATCCAATCATGAAATGGGCAAAAGACAGGAACAGAAATCTCACAGAGGAAGACACAGACATGGCCTAGAAGCACATGAGAAAATGCTCCACATCACTTGCCATCAGGGAAATATAAATCAAAACCACAAAGAGATACCACTTCACACCAGTGAGAATGGGGAAAATTAACAAGGCAGGAAACCACAAATGTTGGAGAGGATGCGGAGAAAAGGGAACCCTCTTGCACTGTTGGTGGGAATGTGAAATGGTGCAGCCACTCTGGAAAACTGTGTGGAGGTTCCTCAAAGAGTTAAAAATAGACCTGCCCTGACCCAGCAATTGCACTGCTGGGGATTTACCCCAAAGACACAGATGCAGTGAAACGCTGGACCCTGCACCCCAATGTTTACAGCAGCAATGTCCACAATAGCCAAACTGTGGAAGGAGCCTCTGTGTCCATCGAAAGATGAATGGATAAAGAAGATGTGGTCTATGTATACAATGGAATATTACTCAGCCATTAGAAACGACAAGTACCCATCATTTGCTTCGACGTAGATGGAACTGGAGGGTATTATGCTGAGTGAAATAATCAATCAAAGAAGGACAAACCTTATATGGTCTCATTCATTTGGGGAATATAAATAACAGTGAAAGGGAATAAAGGGGAAAGGAGAAAAAATCAGTGGGAAATATCAGAAAGGGAGACAGAACATGGAAGATTCCTACTCTGGGAAACGAACTAGGGGTGGTGCAAGGCGAAGAAGGTGGAGGGTGGGGGTAACTGGGTGGCAGGCACTGAGGGGGGCACTTCATGTGATGAGCACTGGGTGTTATTCTGTATGTTGGCAAATAGAACACCAATAAAAAATAAATTTATTATTAAAAAAATTGACAGTGTTCTAAACAGTATGGTACTGGCATAAATACAAATACTGGCATATATACAAATGGAATAGATTGGAGAGCCCAGTAATACACCATCACATATATGGTCAAATGACTTTCTACAGGGGTTCCAAAATCATCCAATAGGGAAAGGGAGTTTTTTTCAAAAAGTAGTTTTCGAAAAACTAGATATTCACGTTTAGAATGAAGGCAGACCCCTAACTTTACTATCTACAAAATAAACTCAAAATGAATCAAAGACCTAAGTATAAGAGCTAAAAGTATAAAACGTTTAGAAGAAAATATAAATTAAAAAGACAGCTTCAGGGGGTTCCCTGGGTGGCGCAGCAGTTTAGCGCCTGCCTTTGGCCCGGGGCGTGATCCTGGAGACCCGGGATCGAATCCCACATCGGGCTCCTGGTGCATGGAGCCTGCTTCTCCCTCTGCCTGTGTCTCTGCCTCTCTCTCTCTCTCTCTCTCTGTGACTATCATAAAAACAAAAAAAAAAAGACAGCTTCAGGACATTATCTTAGGCAATAATTTCTTGAATATGACACAAAAAAATCCCAGGCTACAGAGAAATAAATAAATTAATTAAACTACCTTAAAATTAAAAACTTTTATGCATCAAAGGCCACAATCAAAAGAATGAAAATGCAACTCATGGAATTCCTACAACTAAATATCAAAAAACGACTTGAATAAACATCTCAAAAAATATATATACAACAGAGAAAGAGCACATGAAAAAAAATACCAAACATCACTAAGCAAACTCAGGGTTCATAAGAATACAAAAATGGTGCAACCAATGTGAAAGGCAGTATGACAATCATCAGAAAGTAAAAACAAACAAACAAACAAACAAAAACAAAAACAAAAAAAACACCAACCGACCTAGCATTTCCACTTCTGGGTATATGCCAAAAGCATTGAAAGTGGGCACCAGAAGAGATCTGTGTACACTCACGTCCATGTCAGCATTAGTCATGATAGTCAAAATGCGTAAGCAACCCAAGTGTCCATCAACATAGGAATAAACAAACTGTGCTATACATACAATAGAGTTGTATTTGGTATTGAAAAGGAAGGTATTTAGGATCCATGCTACAACACAGATAAACTTTTATGACATATAAACCATTTAATGGTTTTATAAACCATTAGCTCTTCATGTCTGACGGCTTGTCACTTTCACATTAATTCTTCTTGATTCTCAGGTTCCTCCTCTTATAGACTAAACTGGGACATCACCTCTTACTGGTTTATAGCACGTTCTAGTCTTTAGACTCAAAATGGGACGTAGACTTTGCAGTTCAGTTTTGTGGCATGTGTACAACGAAATATTCAGCATTGAAAAGGAAGGAGTTTCTGACCCATGCTACACACAGATAAATTTTGATGACAGATTAATTGGAATAATTTATCTATTTTTAATGAACTTATATTTTATTCAGTTTTATATTTACAGGAAAATTGTGGAAATGATACACAGTTCCCATATACTCTGCTCTCAGTTTCCCCAGTTACCATCCTAAATAACATGGCACATTTTCACAAATATGAATATACTAGTTTTAACTAACATCTGTCTTTATTCATTTACTTTTTTTTAATACATCAAACTCTTTATTGGTGTTCAATTTACTAACATACAGAATAACCCCCAGGGCCCGTCACCCATTCACTCCCACCCCCCGCCCTCCTCCCCTTCCAACACCCCTAGTTCGTTTCCCAGAGTTAGCAGTCTTTGCGTTCTGTCTCCCTTTCTGATATTTCCCACACATTTCTTCCCCCTTCCCTTATATTCCCTTTCACTATTATTTATATTCCCCAAATGAATGAGACCATATAATGTTTGTCCTTCTCCGACTGGCTTACTTCACTCAGCATAATACCCTCCAGTTCCATCCACGTTGAAGCAAATGGTGGGTATTTGTCATTTCTAATAGCTGAGTAATATTCCATTGTATACATAAACCACATCTTCTTTATCCATTCATCTTTCGTTGGACACCGAGGCTCCTTCCACAGTTTGGCTATCGTGGCCATTGCTGCTATAAACATCGGGGTGCAGGTGTCCCAGCGTTTCACTGCATCTGTATCTTTGGGGTAAATCCCCAGCAGTGCAATTGCTGGGTCGTAGGGCAGGTCTATTTTTAACTCTTTGAGGAACCTCCACACAGTTTTCCAGAGTGGCTGCACCAGTTCACATTCCCACCAACAGTGTATGAGGGTTCCCTTTTCTCCACATCCTCTCCAACATTTGTTGTTTCCTGCCTTGTAAATGTTCCCCATTCTCACTGGTGTGAGGTGGTATCTCATTGTGGTTTTGATTTGTATTTCCCTGATGGCAAGTGATGCAGAGCATTTTCTCATGTGCATGTTGGCCATGTCTATGTCTTCCTCTGTGAGATTTCAGTTCATGTCTTTTGCCCATTTCATGATTGGATTGTTTGTTTCTTTGGTGTTGAGTTTAATAAGTTCTTTATAGATCTTGGAAACTAGCCCTTTATCTGATATGTCATTTGCAAATATCTTCTCCCATTCTGTAGGTTGTCTTTGAGTTTTGTTGACTGTATCCTTTGCTGTGCAAAAGCTTCTTATCTTGATGAAGTCCCAATAGTTCATTTTTGCTTTTGTTTCTTTTGCCTTCGTGGATGTATCTTGCAAGAAGTTACTGTGGCCGAGTTCAAAAAGGGTGTTGCCTGTGTTCTTCTCTAGGATTTTGATGGAATCTTGTGTCACATTTAGATCTTTCATCCATTTTGAGTTTATCTTTGTGTATGGTGAAAGAGAGTGGTCTAGTTTCATTCTTCTGCATGTGGATGTCCAATTTTCCCAGCACCATTTATTGAAGAGACTGTCTTTCTTCCAATGGATAGTCTTTCCTCCTTTATCGAATATTAGTTGCCCATAAAGTTCAGGGTCCACTTCTGGATTCTCTATTCTGTTCCACTGATCTATGTGTCTGTTTTTGTGCCAGTACCACACTGTCTTGATGACCACAGCTTTGTAGTACAACCTGAAATCTGGCATTGTGATGCCCCCAGCTATGGTTTTCTTTTTTAAAATTCCCCTGGCTATTCGGGGTCTTTTCTGATTCCACACAAATCTTAAAATAATCTGTTCTAACTCTCTGAAGAAAGTCCATGGTATTTTGATAGGGATTGCATTAAACGTGTATATTGCCCTGGGTAACATTGACATTTTCACAATATTAATTCTGCCAATCCATGAGCATGGAATATTTTTCCATCTCTTTGTGTCTTCCTCAATTTCTTTCAGAAGTGTTCTATAGTTTTGAGGGTATAGATCCTTTACATCTTTGGTTAGGTTTATTCCTAGGTATCTTATGCTTTTGGGTGCAATTGTAAATGGGATTGACTCCTTAATTTCTCTTTCTTCAGTCTCATTGTTAGTGTATAGAAATGCCACTGACTTCTGGGCATTGATTTTGTATCCTGCCACGCTACCGAATTGCTGTATGAGTTCTAGCAATCTTGAGGTGGAGACTTTTGGGTTTTCTATGTAGAGTATCATGTCATCGGCGAAGAGGGAGAGTTTGACTTCTTCTTTGCCAATTTGAATGCCTTTAATGTCTTTTTGTTGTCTGATTGCTGAGGCTAGGACTTCCAGTACTATGTTGAACAGCAGTGGTGAGAGTGGACATCCCTGTCTTGTTCCTGATCTTAGGGGAAAGGCTCCCAGTGCTTCCCCATTGAGAATGATATTTGCTGTGGGCTTTTCATAGATGGCTTTTAAGATGTCGAGGAATGTTCCCTCTATCGCTACACTCTGAAGAGTTTTGATCAGGAATGGATGCTGTATTTTGTCAAATGCTTTCTCTGCATCCAATGAGAGGATCATATGGTTCTTGGTTTTTCTCTTGCTGATATGATGAATCACATTGATTGTTTTACGGGTGTTGAACCAGCCTTGTGTCCCAGGGATAAATCCTACTTGGTCATGGTGAATAATTTTTTTAATGTACTGTTGGATCCTATTGGCCAGTATCTTGTTGAGAATTTTTGCATCCATGTTCATCAGGGATATTGGTCTGTAATTCTCCTTTTTGGTGGGGTCTTTGTCTGGTTTTGGAATTAAGGTGATGCTGGCCTCATAGAACGAATTTGGAAGTACTCCATCTCTTTCTATCTTTCCAAATAGCTTTAGGAGAATAGGTATGATTTCTTCTTTAAACGTTTGATAGAATTCCCCTGGAAAGCCATCTGGCCCTGGACTCTTGTGTCTTGGGAGGTTTTTGATGACTGCTTCAATTTCCTCCCTGGTTATTGGCCTGTTCAGGTTTTGTATTTCTTCCTGTTCCAGTTTTGGTAGTTTGTGGCTTTCCAGGAATGCGTCCATTTCTCTAGATCGCCTAATTTATTGGCGTATAGCTGTTCATAATATGTTTTTAAAATCGTTTGTATTTCCTTGGTGTTGGTAGTGATCTCTCCTTTCTCATTCATGATTTTATTAATTTGGGTCTTCTCTCTCTTCTTTTTAATAAGGCTGGCTAATGGTTTATCTATCTTGTTAATTCTTTCAAAGAACCAACTCCTGGTTTTGTTGATCTGTTCCACAGTTCTTCTGGTCTCGATTTCGTTGAGTTCTGCTCGAATCTTTATTAACTCCCTTCTTCTCTTGGGTGTAGGATCTATTTGCTGTTTTTTCTCCTGCTCCTTTATGTGTAAGGTTAGCTTTTGTATTTGAGTTCTTTCCAGTTTTTGAATGGATGCTTGTATTGCGATGTATTTCCCCCTTAGGACTGCTTTTGCTGCATCCCAAAGATTTTGAACGGTTGTATCTTCATTCTCATTAGTTTCCATGAATCTTTTTAATTCTTCCTTAATTTCCTGGTTGACCCTTTTATCTTTTAGCAGGATGGTCCTTAACCTCCACGTGTTTGAGGTCCTTCCAAACTTCTTGTTGTGATTTAGTTCTAATTTCAAGGCATTATGGTCTGAGAATATGCAGGGGAGAATCCCAATCTTTTGGTATCGGTTCAGTCCCGATTTGTGACCCAATATGTGGTCTATTCTGGAGAGAGTTCCATGTGCGCTTGAGAAGAATGTGTATTCAGTTGAGTTTGGATGTAAAGTTCTGTAGATATCTGTGAAATCCATCTGGTCCAGTGTATCATTTAAAGCTCTCGTTTCTTTGGAGATGTTGTGCTTAGAAGACCTATCGAGTATAGAAAGAGCTAGATTGAAGTCACCAAGTATAAGTGTATTATTATCTAAGTATTTCTTCACTTTGGTTAATAATTGATTGATATATTTGGCAGCTCCCACATTCGGGGCATATATATTGAGGATTGTTAAGTCCTCTTGTTGAATAGATCCTTTAAGTATGAGATAGTGTCCCTCTTCATCTCTCACTACAGTCTTTGGGGTAAATTTTAGTTTATCTTTTTAGTTTATCTGATATAAGGATGGCTACCCCTGCTTTCTTTTGAGGACCATTCGAATGGTAAATGGTTCTCCAACCTTTTATTTTCAGGCTGTAGGTGTCCTTCTGTCTACAATGAGTCTCTTGTAGACAGCAAATAGATGGGTCCTGCTTTTTTATCCAGTCTGAAACCCTGCGCCTTTTGATGGGGTCATTAAGCCCGTTCACATTCAGAGTTACTATTGAGAGATATGAGTTTAGTGTCATCATGATATCTATTCAGTCTTTGTTTTTGTGGACTGTTCCACTGAACTTCTTCTTAAAGGGGAATTTTAAGAGTCCCCCTTAAAATTTCTTGCAGAGCTGGTTTGGAGGTCACATATTCTTTCAGTTCCTGCCTGTCTTGGAAGCTCTTTATCTCTCCTTCCATTTTGAATGAGAGCCTTGCTGGATAAAGTATTCTTGGTTGCATGTTCTTTTCATTTAGGACCCTGAATATATCCTGCCAGCCCTTTCTGGCCTGCCAGGTCTCTGTGGAGTGGTCTGCTGTTACCCTAATACTCCTCCCCATAAAAGTCAGGGATTTCTTGTCTCTTGCTGCTTTAAGGATCTTCTCTTTATCTTTGGAATTTGCAAGCTTCACAATTAAATGTCGAGGTGTTGAACGGTTTTTATTGATTTTAGGGGGGGATCTCTCTATTTCCTGGATCTGAATGCCTGTTTCCCTTCCCAGATTAGGAAAGTTTTCAGCTAGAATTTGTTCAAATTCATATTCTGGCCCTCTGTCCCTTTCGGCGCCCTCGGGAACCCCAATTAAACGTAGGTTTTTCTTCCTCAGGCTGTCGTTTATTTCCCTTAATCTATCTTCATGGTCTTTTAATTGTTTGTCTCTTTTTTCCTCAGTTTCCCTCTTTGCTATCAACTTGTCTTCTATGTCACTCACTCGTTCTTCCACCTCGTTAACCCTCGTCGTTAGGACTTCTAGTTTGGATTGCATCTCGTTCAATTGATTTTTAATTTCTGCCTGATTAGCTCTAAATTCTGCAGTCATGAAGTCTCTTGAGTCCTTTATACTTTTTTCTAGAGCCACCAGTAGCTGTATAATAGTGCTTCTGAATTGGCTTTCTGACATTGAATTGTAATCCAGATTTTGTAACTTTGTGGGAGAGAGGACTGTTTCTGATTCTTTCTTTTGAGGTGAGGTTTTCCTTCTCGTCATTTTGCTCAGTGCAGAGTGGCCAAAAGCAAGTTGTATTGGGAAAAAGAGAAAAAGAGAGGAGAGAAAGAAGGAAAGAAAAGAGAAAGAGGAAAAAAAAGGGGAAGAAAAAAAAAACGAAAAGAAAAAAAAGAGAGAAGAAAAAGAGAAAGAAAAAGAAAGGAGAAAAAAAAGGGGGTGGGGGAAGGAAACAAATCAGAAAGCAAAACAAAACAAAACAAAACAAAACAAAACAAAACAAAAAAAAAAAAGAAGAAGAACCACCGGGGAGTATCTTCTGATTCTGTGTACTTTAAGTCCCTTGGCTTCTACTGGAAGTTGTCAGTCTAGCTGGTGTTCTGGGGGAGGGGCCTGCTGTGCTGATTTTCAGGTGTTAGCAGTTGGGGGAGCTGCTGTGCCCCTGCCTGGTGCAGGGCTCGGTGGGGGTTGTTTACCCCCTGAGGCCGCAGGAGGAACAGCCCCAGTGGCCGGGCAGCTCTGGAAACCTGGATTCAGCTCCAGGAACTCCGTCTGCAGGGCCTGGAGGCTCCGGGGCGGGGCCGCTGAACTGCTCAGCTCGGGGCAGGAGCTTCCTTGCTGTGTCCTGGGCCCTCCCGGCCTCTGCCTGTCCCGGGGGAGGCCGGATCCTGGGCTGTGTCCCGGCGCCCTGTGCTCCAGAGCCTGCGCTGGTGGATTCGCGCTTCCGGGCCGCGCAGCCCCCTCCGCGGAGCCGCCGCCCGAGCACCCCTAGCTGCTCCTGGAACCGCGCAGCCCCCTCCGCACGGAGCCTCTTCCTCTGCCCAAGCCCCTCAGAGCTGCTCCCGGGGCCGCGCAGCCCCCTCCGCGGAGCCGCCGCCCGAGCCCCTTCAGCTGCTCCGGGTCCCGCCGTGCGCGCTGCAGCCCTTAGGGAGCTCGGCGCACTCTCCTGGGCGCGCAGTTGCTGTTACTGTCCCAGGGAGCCCGAGGGCATCCCCGCCCTCCTGGGTCCTGCTCCAACTCCCTGCGAGCCCCTTTCCGCCCGGGAAGGTCGGTGCAGCTCCTGCGTCTCCGGGACGGGGCTCTCCTGTCCTGGGGACACTCGCCCCGGCCTCAGCCCGGCTCCTCCTGGGCCCCTCCCCCTTGGAGGCCTTTGTTTCTTTACTTCTTTTTCCCCGTCTTCCTACCTTGATAGAAGCGCAAACTCTTCTCACTGTTGCATTCCAGCTGGTCTCTCTTTAATTCTCAGGCCGAATTCATAGATTTTCAGGATGATTGGAAGGTTTTCTAGGTAATTTGGTGGAGACAGGTGATTTGGTGACCCTACTCTTCCGCCATCTTGCTCTTCTCTCCCTACTTTGTTTTTAATCAATGCCATTTTTCTTTGCCATAATCTCAGCCAGCATACCTAATTGCATTCAGTTGTCATGTCTTCTTCTGCACCTCTAGACATAACGGTTTCTCCTAATGTTCTTTTCTTTCTTTATTTCAGGTATGATTACATACATCACTATAAGTCTCAGGTATATAGTATGATTCAACAATTCTATAGCTTACTCAGTGACCATTACAATAAGTGTAGTCTTAACCTTTCTTGAGTTTTAAAATATTTATTTATTTATTTATTTATTTATTTATTTATTTAAGAGTGTGTGTCTGTGTGCAATCAGAGGGAAAGGCATAGGGAGAGAGAGAGGGTGCAGAGAAGCAGACTCCAAGCTTATTGTAGAGCACTACTAGGGCTGGATCCCAGTACCTTGAGATCATGCCAAAACAAGAGTGGGAGGTTTACCCAACAGAGCAATCCAGGGTCCCCTTACATTTTTTTTTTTTTTTGATGAACTTGACAGTTTTGAGGAGAACTATTCTGACATTTTGTAAAACCTTCACATGGAGTTTGTCTGGTACTGTACTCAGGATTAGACTTGGGTTGTGGGTTATGGGACAAAGGTTACTGAGACAAAGTGCCATTTGCATCACATCATACCAGTAGGTACATACTTTCAGTGTGACTCATCACCACTGCTTTTAGCCTGATCACCTGGCTAAGGTGGTGTTGCTAGATTTCTCCTCTGTAGGTTTACTCCCCCTTCCTCATCCCAAAATGTGACTTTTGGAAGGAACTTAACTTGGGTAGAGCCCACAAATAAGAGATTGAGAGTTATCCTATAACCCTTTGAGAGGAACCTACAAAATCATTAGAAATTCTTTTTTTTTTAAGATTTTATTTATTTATTCATGACACACACACACACACACACAGATAGAGAGAGAGAGGCAGAGACATAGGCAGAGGGACAAGCAGGCTCCATACTGGGAGCCTGACATGGGACTCGATCCCAGGTCTCCAGGATCACACCCAGGGCTGAAGGCGACACTAAACTGCTTAGCCACCAGGGCTGCCCAGAAATTCTTTTTAATGTGAGATTTGTCTATTGCCTCTGATTTATTAGTTATTTATTTAAGTGGTCATATCAATAACAACTTGTGGATTTTTTAAACAATGAGGTACATTTCAATTTAGTGTCATTGATTGTGTTACTCAATATATTTTTCCAGTATTTGGCACTGGGCAGTGGGAGGGATTTCCATTGGCTCTTGTGTCCCTTTGTAATATTCTCCTTACAGTGTGAATGACTGTGCATGTGTGTGAATGTGTTAGCATCCTTACCTTCTAGCATTACAAGATACTCCAATTCATCTTGTACATTCCCTGCCCAAAACTTAGAATCAGCCATTTCTTTTTTTTTATCTTTTGAAACAGCCATTTTTTTAAGAAGTATTAATTCATTTTTTTGAATAATGATATCAGATATCAAGTCCAGGACTCTAGATTACTATGTAATCACAGGTTTTTCATTCTATTCAAAAGATATTATTTATGACCCTATTAAACACCCTTAATTACAAGAAGAGATCACCTTTTTCCAATAATCTATTAATATATATTGAACTTTAAGTTCTTTATCACACCTAGTTCATGTGCTTTAATTAAAAGAGAAGGGACACTTTAGGGAATGACTTTCCCCAGACTCCTATATTATGCATCATTCCTGTTTAAATACCGCTGCAGGAAAGGCAAAAGAGAAGCATTTCCCAGTAAAAATTCCATGTGGGAGTTGATTTCAGAAGGTGTGGGATGAAATCAAGACCAACTTTATCTTTGGCATGCAGGCAAGAACCTGAGCCTCAGTGACAGCAAAGAGCTCAGACAGAATTTTAGAACACTTTTTTTTTTGTTTTTTAATTCTCATGTGAGTGAGAAATTCTTTTCTTTCTTGAGAAGAAAAGAGGATGACTGAACATCCTAACCTTTGGATAAGCTCATATCGAAACTGGTAAGATTTGTGTTGGGGATTAACTTGTATTTAATACTCAGAGAAAATTTATCTGATCAATGCTACAGTGCACACCTAACACGTTTTTATGTATTAAATTTGTGGAAAGATAGAAAGTTTAGAGAATTTTCTAGAAGTGTTTTACAATCTAATGTGAGAAGTTGAAATAAAAGAAATGGACAGCAGCTCCTGGTGGAGAGATAATCAAATAGAAATAATACCTATCTGAGTGTTCCAGAAAATACTCCACGGAGATGATGATTTTACTTTGGATGAAGTAGGAGCCTTTTTCAGTGGTAACTGAGTATTGAATAGGACCAAAGATATTGGGTTGTATCAATAGTAAATTCTCTTAAATATTTCATTCATTTTATGAATACTTATTATTAATATGTACTTCTTTCTAGATGCTTAAAATCAGCAGTGAACAGATAAAAATTACTTTCTTTATTTTGCTTCTTTCATGTATGCCACTCTTCTATTATTATGTGAACTATACAAATGTCTCGAACTATAATTCTATCAAGTAGATAGGTAGATAGGTAGATAGGTAGTAGATAGGTAGTCCACCTATTGATCTATATAGATGATAGATCAATAGGTGGACTGATAGAATGATAGATAGATAATCCTTTTATAATACTTAATTGTTAGATACCATGAACAAGATTTCATTCCTCTTTGCTGGATTTGGACAAAGAACGTATTTGCCATCTCTTGAAACTACAGTGGAACCTGTAGTGAATGGCAGTGTTGTTGGGGCATGAGGTGGTAAAGTCCCTGAGTCCAGATTTGGCTCTACAGCTGACTCACCCACCTTCTCAAACACTTAAACTTTCATGTGGCCCTGGAGATCTTGCTTTTCCCGCAGCCCATGTCAGAAGACAGTTTGTATGAACTAGTATTATGCCAAGGAGATTAATAAACAATCTACAAAGATTAGGTTTTTAAAGCTTTATTTTTAATGCAGCATGACTATGGCATATTTGAACTCCCAAATGAAATATATTATGGAGAAGGTCATCCTCCTAACTTCTATTCCAAAAATGCAACATATAAATAAATGAATATATATACATATACATTGATATGTATGTATACAATTTACTATTATATCTAATAATTTAATGCAATAATGTATAATTTTAAAAGAACAAGGTTTTAGGGGTTCCAAGTGGCTCTCTTGGTTAAACATCTGCTTATGCCCCAGATATGATCTCAGGGTCCAGGGATCGAACACTGTATCAAACTCCCTTCTCAGGAGAAAGGCTAAACTTCATCCCTCAGCTCCTCCCTCCACTGCAGTCATGTTTACTCTCTCTCATTCTCTGTCAGTGATTTCTCAAAAAAAGTAATAATTTTTAAAATTAAAAAAAAAGTAAAATGTTTTATGATAGGCACTGAGGGGGACACTTGACGGTATGAGCACTGGGTATTACACTGTATGTTGGCATATCGAACTCCAATGAAAAAAAATATACAAAAAAAAGAAACTGAATTTAGAACTGTAAAAATAGAAATTATTAAGAATTATTAACAGTGAAAAAAAGAATTAGTAACAGTGAAATAAACTCAGTCGAGGTAACAGATTAAAAAATACGTTTCACAATGGACTGACCAATTGACTGAATATTCACTGCTAAAATATTGATGGTTTATCTCTTGTCCTCTCTGCCTCTCTCTTTCTTTCTTTTAGGTTTCATTAAGGAAAACACTATCAAATGTTTCTACATGATACTTGAATGTTCAGAATATTTATTGTAAGATACTTTATTACTAACCTACTATGTTGTAGTAGTGTGAAAGTGCATTATGTAAATAATGATGAATTTTCCCTATTTTGTAGACTTGTATCCAAATAGGTCCTTGCTAGAAACTGAAAAAACACATTCAGCTCAGAAAGATGCCGTCTTCTACTGAATCCTCTAAATTAATGTTTATTATGCCTGAATAATCAGGTCTCTATAGTTATTGATATATTTCTTGTTTCCTAAGCAACCAAGTTAATAAGTTGTGAATAAATATTGTGGTTTCCACTTTATTCAGGAGAAAACAACATGAATGGTGGATAATATACTGGTAGTGGCACTTCAATGATCAAACATATGGATTAAACCTCCAAATATGGAGTGTTCATTTCACAGAATGCTTCCTTGCAGATTAATTATTTCTAACCTGCATTTTCTCCACTTTGCCTGAAATAATGCAGCAAAATAACAGTACTACTGAGTTCATACTGTTAGGATTGACCCAAGATCCTATGAAAAAGAAAACGGTATTTGTAATATTTTTCATTTTTTATTTGGGAACTGTGGTTGGGAATTTGCTTATTATTGTGACCATCAAGTCCAGCCGGACACTTGGGAGCCCCATGTACTATTTCTTATTTTATTTGTCCCTTGCTGATTCCTGCTTTTCAACTTCCACAGCCCCCAGACTAATTGTGGATTCACTCTCTGCAAAAAATATCATAACTTACAATGAATGCATGACTCAAGTCTTTGCACTGCATTTCTTTGGTTGCATGGAGGTTTTTGTCCTCCTCCTCATGGCCTTTGACCGGTATGTGGCCATCTGTAAGCCCTTACATTACCCAACCATCATGAGCCGGCGGGTTTGCACCATCCTAATTGTTCTGGCATGGGTTGGATCTTTTATCCATTCTATAGCCCAGATTATCCTGGCTTTGAGATTGCCCTTCTGTGGACCCAATTTGATTGATCATTACTGCTGTGATTTGCAGCCCTTGCTGAAACTTGCTTGCATGGACACTTATAAGATCAACCTACTGTTGGTTTCTAATAGTGGGGCCATTTGCTCAAGCAGTTTTGTGATTCTGATGATCTCCTACATTGTCATCTTGCATTCCCTGCGAAACCACAGTGCAGAAGGGAGGAAAAAAGCTCTCTCTACTTGCACTTCTCACATCATCGTAGTAGTCTTATGCTTTGGTCCCTGTATATTCACATATACACGCCCCCCAACCACTTACCCCATGGACAAGATGATGGCCGTGTTTTATACTATTGGGACACCGCTTGTCAACCCACTCATCTACACACTGAGGAATGCAGAAGTGAAAAATGCCATGCAAAAGCTATGGCATATCAAAATTACCTCAGAAAGCAGAAGATGAATTGAGGACTTTGGTTGATTACTTAATCTGTACAGATATCAAATATGATACTGTGTATCCTGATTTACCCAACACACTCAAATATATCACACCAGAGTTCCTTACTTTTTTTGGTACTTCTGCCCTTAAACTAGTAGCTTCCCTTATATTGCCAGTCTGGTTCTTTCTTTTATTGAGAGCTCACTTCTGATGTTGCTGATTGGGAAATACTGCTCAAAACTCTGTCTACACTCTGGTATATTAATAAGAAAGATATTTATACAACACAACTATTCAAAAATGATGATCCATAAATAATAATTTTATGACTTGTAATTACTATAGCACATTTCAAATAAGGTATCCTACTGTCTTTTCAACACATTCAGAGCATTGGGACTTTTTTTTGGGGGGGGGGCATTAGAAATTCTTTACATTATATCATTAGTTTGCTTTATATTTTTATTTTTTTAATTTTTTTAAGATTTTATTTATTTATTCATGAGAGACAGAGAGAGAGGCAGAGACACAGGTAGAGCGCAAAGCAGGCTCTATGCAGGGAGCCTGATTGGGACTCGATCCTGGGACTCCAGGATCATGCCCTGGGCCTAAGGCAGGCACTAAACCACTGAGCCACCCAGGGATTCCCCCATTAGTTTATCTTTATAAAGTTCCATACAAGTGAACCAAAGGCCTCAAGGTGTGTATGTATGTATATATAGATATATATTTTTTTCTTATTGTTTCTTTTGGCTATTAACATATTTGACACATTATGTAAAGGATTTTTGAAGTGTTTTATTACAAAGATCTTGAGATATTCAGCTAATTTGTGTGATTGTTATATACCAAGAGAATTCTATAAGTCAAAGAGGGAAGGAGGCAAAATAATCTAGGCTGGCAAGACTAAATAAGAATTTAAAATGCACCATAGATAAAACATATTTTCTGAGATTGAAGTACAGAAAGGTAAAACCTAGTTTGAAGGAAAAAATGAGCATGATGGCAGAGGAGTAGGAGCCTCAATTCACCTGGCCCCCCCAACTTCCAAAAGTTACGGAAGATAACTTCAAACTATCCTGAAAACCTACGAATCTGACTTGAGATTTAAAGAGAGAACAGCCTGTACCCTACAGAGAGAAAGGTTTTGGCTTCTAACAAGGTAGGAAGGTGGAGAAAAATAAAAAAGAATCAAGTGGGGGAGGGGCCCCACCAGGAGTCGGACTAAGGGGGCAGCAGGAGCCTCAGGGACAGGAAAGCCCCGCCCCGGAGAAGGGGGAACTTAAAAATTTTGCACGGGATGGAAAGGCGCTTAGCAGAGAACTGGTGCAAGATCGTGGAGCCGCCAGTCTCCCGGAGTCACAGAGGAAGTGCGCCCAGGGGAGAGCGCCCCACACACCATTGGCCAAGCGCGATACAGGACTGGAGCATGCCCGGTGGGGCCTCGGGAGCAACTCAGGCAGCGGCTCCACGTGAGGGGGCTGTGCCCTGCTGCCTTCACCGCCAGGGAGCAGGGAGCAAGATTCCAGCAGCACAGGCCCAGGATCCCAGGGCACCAGGGGGCAGAGGCCAGGGTCCTGCGGCTCCCCCAGGACAGGCAGAGGTGGGGAGAACACTGGACAGCAAGGATGCTCCTGCTGCAGGGTGCCCTGAGCTGTACAGGTCAGCGCCCCCCGACCCCCTGGAGCATCCAGGCCCCTGCGGACTGGGACCTATGGGAGTTACTGCGGGAGCTGACACCAGGGCTGGAGAGCTGGCCGACACCAGTGGGGTTGCTCCTCCTGGTGTCACCCTGTGCCTGGGAGGGGCGGGGCCGTCAGGGGACTAGGGCCTCACAGGATAAACAGCTCCCACTGAGCCTGGAACCCAGTGGTAGGGAGGGCAGCTCTCTAGGTACACACACCTGAGAAACAGCACAACAGGCCTCTCCCCCAGAAGACCACCTGGCCGAGCAGCGCTGGAAAGCTCCAGGAGAAGTCGAGGGATTTACAGTATATAGAACTAGAGGGCACCCCTCCTTTTGTTTTTTTCCTTTTTCAAGTTCCACTTGTTTTTATATCAGACTGTAAATTTCCAGGTTTTTTTTTTCACTTTTCTGACCTTAGTTACAATATTTTACCATTTTTTTCTTCCTTTTTCACTTTCATATTTCTACAATTACAGTTTTTCGATACATTTTCCACTTCTAGATTCCCTTCAACATACTCAACTTAATTTTAGAAGATATATAAGATATGTTATTGTTTTGTTTTGTGTTTTTTGTTTCCTCTGCCTCATTTGTTCTACAATGGCAGAAGTTAATACCTTCTAAACATGACCAGCATGCCCTCAGAACCAAGTGGTATACAGCACTGGTTCATTCTGTGAGATTCTTCATTCCCATTCTCCCCCCTCTTTATATCTCATTTATGCTTTGGTGATCAATGTTGGGGCTTTCTACAAGCATTTCTGGTTTATATAAATTTGGGACTGAGCATCTTCTAAAATACAAAACTTAATATACTCAGAACTAAGACGATCACACTGTAGGACCTGTCAGGTAGACTACATTCTCCCTCCACTACAATATCATCACCACCACCATCTCCCAGTCCCCCCCCCCCCCGCCCCGGTTTAATTCCTCTTCCTTTTTTCCTCTTCTTTTTTCTTCTTCTTCTTTGTGATCCTTGGCCTTTTATTTTTTACTACTTAGCTTTTTTTTTTTAGATTCTATTTATTTATTCATGACAGATACAGAGAGGAGAGAGGCAGAGACACAGGCAGAGGAAGATACAGGCTCCATGCAGGGAGCCGAATGTGGGACTTGATCCCGGGTCTCCAGGATCACACCCAGGGGTGAAGGTGGCTCTAAACCACTGTGCCACCAGGGCTGCCCTACTACTTTGTTTTAAAATTTGTTTGTCACTTTAGTGGTCCTTTGTATGATTACTTTCTGGTCTATGTCTTCTGGTCTTTGACATTGGAAGAATCATTTAGGGTTAAATTTACTTAGGTTGTGCTTGGTATTCTTGACTCAGACCATTCATACAGCCACTCTGCACTGAGCAAAATGACTAGAAGAAAGAACTCCCCACAAAAGAAAGAATCAGAAATAGTACTCTCTACCATAGGGTTACAAAATTTGGATTACAATTAAATGTCAGAAAGTCATTTCAGAAACAAAATTATAAAGTTACTAGTGGCTCTGGTGTTGTGCGCGGTGCGACAACACGATCAGGGTCCTGAGAATAAGGGGATGACAAAAATAAAAGTAAAGAGATGGGGACAGAAAGGACACAGTGGATGATGTCCAAGCAGTGCCAGCTTTTTCAAGGTTTTACAACATTCTACAGCATGAGCTAAACAAAGCCAAGATGGTGTTTATTTTTTAGCAGGGTTGTGAAACCCTCCAAAGTTCCCTTTTCTCAGCATGCAAGACAGACTCACGGTTCCAGAAGACCTTGGTAAATAGATAAGCTTGTTGCTCCAGATGTGCATACTTCAAAGGAATATTAGGTATGGTAAACAGACCAGCAAGGACAGACAGACCCTTATTTACATTTATGACCAGGTCAGAATAAGTTGTATCTATTGTGTTATGTGGGCGATCACGTACAAGCGAGCCCTGAGAACCATTGCTCAAGCCCTTTCTCAAGCGTCTACCAACTATTCACCCTTTAGGCTCCTGAACCTTTTGAGTGAATGAGGGACGCAAGTACGGGCCTGGTTTGGTTCAGTTACTCCAGCTAGTTCGTGGTCGCCCACACTCTGGAAAAAGCATTAGGATTCAAGAGACTTCATGACTGCAGAGTTTAGATCTAATCAGGCTGAAATTAATCAATTAAATGAGATGCAATCCAAACTGGTAACAATGAGGGTTAATGAGGTGGAATAAATTGCATGACATAGAAGACAAGTTGATGGAAGGAAGGAAGCTGAGGAAAAAAGAGAAAAACAATAAAAGACCATCAGGAAAGGTTAAGGGAAATAAATGATAGCCCCAGAATAAAAATCTACATATATTTGGGGTTCCAGAGAGTGCCAAGAGGGCTAGAGGGCCAGAAAAGAATTTGAACAAATCATAGCTGAGAACTTCCCTAACTTGGGGAGGGAAACAGATGTTCAGAACAGGAGAGAGAGAGGTCCCCCCCTAAAATCCATAAAAACCATTCAACACCTCAACATTTAATAGTGAAACTTGGAAATTCCAAAGATAAAGAGAAAATCTATCTTTAAAGAAGAAAGAGGGAAGAGATGTCTAAATTATATGGGGAGAAATATTAGATTAACAGCAGACCTCTCTACAGAGACCTGGCAGGCCAGAAAGGGCTGGCAGCTTATATTCAGGGTCCTAAATGAGAAGAACCTGCAACCAAGAATACTTTATCCAGCAAGGCTCTCATTCAGAATAAAAAGAGAGATAAAGAGCTTCCAAGATAGGCAGAAACTGAAAGAATATGTGACCACCAAACCAGCTATGCACGAAATAGGAAGGGGGACCCTGTAAAAGAAAGTGGAAACACAAAGAAATAATCAACAAAAACAGGGAATGAATAGATATTATTATGACACTAAATTCATATCTTTCAATAGTAACTCTGAACGTGAAGGGATAAATGATCCTATCACAAAGATGCAAGGTTTTAGACTGGATAAAAAAGTAAGACCCATTTATTTGCTGTCTACAAGAACTCATTTTAGACAGAAGGACACCTACAGCCTGAAAAGGGAAAGGTTGGAGAAACATTTACCATTCAAATGTTCCCCAAAAGAAAGCTGGGGTAGCAATCCTCATATCAGATAAATTAAAGTTTATCCTAATGACTGGAGTAAGAGATGAAGAGGGACACTATATCATACTTAAAGGCTCTATCCAACAAGAGGACCTAACAATCACGAATATTTATGCCCCTAATGTGGGAGCTGCCAAGTAAGGCAATCAATAACCAAAATAAAGACATACTTAGATGGTAATACACTAGTGGTAGGAGACTTCAACACCGCACTCTGCAAATGACAGATCTTCTAGTTACAACATCTCCAAAGAAACAACTTTAAATGATACACTGAACCAGATCGATTTCACCGATATATACAGAACTTTTAATCTGAATGCAACTGAATACCCATTCTTCTCAAGTGTACATGGAACTTTCTCCAGAATTGACCACATACTGCATCACAAATCAGGTCTCAACTGATACCAAAATATTGGGATTGTCCCCTGAATATTTTCAGACCATAATGCTTTGAAACCAGAACTAAATCACAAAAGAAATTTGGAAGAAATTCAAATACATGGAGTTTAAGACCATCCTGCTAAAAGATGAAAGTGTCAACCAGGAAACTAGAGAAGAATTTAAAAGATTCATGGAAACTAATGAGAATGAAGATACCACCATTCAAAATCATTGGGATACAGCAAAGGCGGTCCTAAGAGGGAAATACATCGCAATTGAGGCATATCTCAAAAAAATGGAAAAAACTCAAATACACAAACTAACCACACACATAAAGGAACTGGAGAAAGAACAGCAAATAAAACCTACACCAAGCAGAAAAAGAGAGTTAATAAAGATTCGAGAAGAACTCAATGAAACAGAGTTCAGAAGAATTATAGAACAGTTCAACAAAACCAGGAGTTGGTTCTTTAAAAGAATTAATAAGATAGATAAACCATTACCAGCATTATAAAAACAAAAGAGAAAAGACTCTAATTAATAAAATTATGAATGAAAACGGAGAGGTCACAACCAATACCAAGGAAATACAAATGATTTTATTTTATTATTTTATTTTTTTTAATTTATTTATTTATGATAGTCACAGAGAGAGAGAGAGAGGCAGAGACACAGGCAGAGGGAGAAGCAGGCTCCATGCACCGGGAGTTCGACGTGGGATTCGATCCCAGGTCTCCAGGATCTCGCCCTGGGCCAAAGGCAGGCGCCAAACCGCTGCGCCACCCAGGGATCCCTACAAATGATTTTAAAATATATTATGAGCAGCTCTACATCAATAAATTAGGCAATCTAGAAGAAATAGATGCATTTCTGGAAAACCACAAATTACCAAAACTGGAAAGGGAAGAAACAGAAAACCTTAACAAGCCAATAACCAAAGAGGAAATTGAATCAGTCATCAAAAACCTCCCAAGGCATAAAAGTGCAGGGCTAGGTGGCTTCCCAGGGGAATTCTATCAAACATTTAAAGAAGAAACAATACCTATTCTACTAAAGCTGTTCCAAAAGATAGAAAGGGATGGATTACTTCCAAACTCGTTCTATGAGGCCAGCATCTCCTTAATTCCAAAATCAGACAAAGACCCTACCAAAAAGGAGAATTATAGACCAATATCCCTGGTGAACAAAATGCAAAAATTCTCAGCAAGATACTAGCCAATAGAATCCAACAATACATTAAGAAGATTATTCACCATGACCAAGTGGGATTTATCCCTGGGATGGAAGGTGGTTCAACACTAGTAAAATAATCAACATGATAGGTCATATCAACAAGAGGAAACAAGAACCTTATGATCCTCTCAAAGGATGCAGAAAAAGCATTTGACAAAATACAGTATCCATTTCTGATCAAAACTCTGCAGAGTGTTGGGATAAAGGGAACATTCCGCAGCATCTTAACAGCCATCTATGAAAAGCCCACAGCAAATACCATTCTCAATGGAGAAACACTGAGCGCCTTTCACCTAAGATCAGGAACACTACAGGGATGTCCACTCTCAGCACTGCTATTCAACATAGTACTAGAAGTCCTAGCCTCAGCAATCAGACAACAAAAAGAAATAAAAGGCATTCAAATTGGCAAAGAAGTAGTCAAACTCTCCTTCTTCACAGATGACATGACTCTGTACATACAAAACCCAAAAGACTCCACCCCAAGATTGCTAGAACCCATACAGCAATTAGGCCTGTGGCAGGATACAAAATCAATGCCCAGAAGTCAGTGGCATTTCTATACACTAGCAATGAGACTGAAGAAAGAGAAATTAAGGAGTCCATCCCATTTACAATTGCACCCAAAAGCATAAGATACCTAGGAATAAACCTAATCAAAGAGGTAAAGGATCTATACCCTAAGAACACTTTTCAGAACACTTCTGAAAGAAAGAAAGAAATTGAGGAAGACACAAAGAGATGGAAAAATATCCCGTGCACATGTGTTGGAAGAATTAATATTGTGAAAATGTCAGTGCTACCCAGGGCAATTTATACGTTCAGTGGAATCCTTATCTCAATACCATGGACTTTCTTCAGAGAGTTGGAACAAATAATCTTAAGATTTGTGTGGAATCAGAAAAGAGCCCCAAATAGCCAGGGGAATATTGAAAAAGAAAACCAGAGCTGGGAGCATCACAATACTGGATTTCAAGTTGTACTACAAAGCTGTGATCATCCAGAGAGTGGGGTTCTGGCACACACACAGACACATCAATGGAACAGAATAGAGAATCCAGAAATGGGCCCTCAACTCTATGGTTAACTAATATTCGACAAAGCAGAAAAGACTATCCAATGGAAAAAGGACAGTCTCTTCAATAAATTGTGCTGGGAAAATTGGAGAGCCACGTGCAGAAGAATGAAACTGAACCGTTCTCTTACACCATAAACAAAGATAAACTCAAAATGGATGAAAGATCTAATTGTGACACAAGATTCCATCAAAATCCAAGAGGAGAGCACAGGCAACACCCTTTTTGAACTCGGCCACTGTAACTTCTTGCAAGATACATCCACAGAAGGCAAAAGAAACAAAAGCAAAATGAACTATTGGGACTTCATCAAGATAAGAAGCTTTTGCACTGCAAAGGATACAGTCAAAAAAACTAAAAGACAACCTACAGAATGGGAGAAGATATTTGCAAATGACGTATCAGATAAAGGGCTAGTTTCCAAGATCTATAAAAAACTTCTTAAACTCAACACCAAAGAAACAAACAATCCAATCATGAAATGGGCAAAAGACATGAACAGAAATCTCACAGAGGAAGACATAGATAGGCATGGCCAACACACACATGAGAAAATGCTCTGCATCACTTGCCATCAGGGAAATACAAATCAAAACCACAATGAGATACCACCTCACAGCAGTGAGAATGGGGAACATTAACAAGGCAGGCAACCACAAATGTTGGAGAGGATGCGGAGAAAAGGGAACCCTCTTGCACTGTTGGTGGGAATGTGAAATGGTGCGGCCACTCTGTAAAACTGTGTGGAGGTTCCTCAAAGAGTTAAAAATAGACCTGCCCTACGACCCAGCAATTGCACTGTTGGGATTTACCCCAAAGATGCAGATGCAATGAAATGCCGGGACACCTGCACCCTGATGTTTCTAGCAGCAATGTCCACAATAGCCAAACTGTGGAAGGAGCCTTGGTGTCTATTGACAGACGAATGAATAAAGAAGATGTGGTTTATGTATACAATGGAATATTCTCAGCCATTAGAAATGAAAAATACCCTCCATTTGCTTCAATGTGGATGGAACTGGAGGGTATTATGCTGAGTGAAGTAAGTCAATCGGAGAAGGACAAACATTATATGGTCTCATTCATTTGGGGAATATAAATAATAGTGAAAGGGAATAGAAAGGAAGGGAGAAGAAATGGGTAGGAAATATCAGAAAGGGAGAAAGAACATGAGGACTCCTGACTCTGGGAAATGAACTAGGGGTGGTAGAAGGGGAGGAGGGCAAGGGGTGGGGGTGAATGGGTGACGGGCACTGAGGGGGGCACTTGATGGGATGAGCACTGTTATTTTGACAAACTGAACATCAATAAAAAATAAATTTATATTAAAAAAAATCCTAGAGGAGAGCACAGGCAACACCCTTTTTGAATTGGCCACAGCAACTTCCTGCAAGATATATCTATGAACAGTCAACAAAACGAAAAGACAACCTATAGAATAGGAGAAGGTATTTGCAAATGACACATAAGATAAAGGGCTAGTCCAAAAATAAAGAACTGATTAAACTCGACAGCAGAGAAACAAACAACTAAATCATGAAATGGGAATAATTCTTCACCAAGGAAGACATAGACATGGCCAACAAGCACATGAGAAAATGCACTGCATCACTTGCCATCGGGGAAATATAAATCAAAACCACAATGAAATACCACCTCACACCACTGAGGATGGTAAAAATTAACAAGATGGGAAACAACAAATGTTGGAGAGTATATGGAGAAAGGGGAACCCTCTTGCACTGTTGGTGGGAATCCAGACTGGTATAGCCTCTCTGGAAAACTGTGTGGAGGGTCCTCAAAGAGTTAAAAATAGAACTACCCTAGGACCCAGCAATTGCACTGCTGGGGATTTACCCTAAAGTCACAGATGCAGTGTAAAGGCAGGACACCTGCACCCCAATGTTTCTAGCAGCAATGTCCACAATAGCCAAAGTGTGGAAGGAGCCTCGGTGTCCATCGATAGATGAATGGATAAAGAAGATGTGGTCTATGTATACAATGGAATATTACTCAGCCGTTAGAAACGATGAATACCCACCATTTGCTTCAATGTGGATGGAACTGGAGGGTATTATGCTGAGGGAAGTAAGTCAATCAGAGAAGGACAAACAGTATTTGGTCTCATTCATTTGGAAAATATAAAAAATCGAGAAAGGGATTATAGGGGAGAGGAGAAAAAATGAGTGGGAAATATCAGAGAGGGAGACAGAACATGAGAGACTCCTAACTCTGGGAAACCAACAAGGGGTAGTTGAAGGCGAGGTGGGCGGGGAGATGGGATGACTGAGTGACAGGCACTGAGTGGGGGCACTTGACAGGATGAGCTCTGGGTGTTACACTGTATGTTGGCAAATAGATTTCCAATAAAAATAAATAAAGAAATAGATGATAGATAGATACATAGATAGATACATAGATGATGATAGATGATAGATGATAGAAGATAGATAGATGATGATAGATGATAGATGATATAGATGATATAGATATAGATATAGATATAGATATAGATATAGATATAGATATAGATATAGATAGATATAGATATAGATATAGATATAGATATAGATATATGATATATAAAGTGAGGGGGGAAATGTATATTATTTCATTTAAATTTGGGTTCTATTGATGGATTAAAAGGAGTACCAGAAACATTCATAAAAACTCATTTGGCTTGTCTCTCTTTAATGAAGTTAGAGAGAACCTACTTTAGCAGTAGGAAGCCACTTTCTTTGGCAGCCCGTGTGGCTCAGCGGTTTACCGCCACCTTCAGCCCAGGGCCTGATCCTGGAGACCCGGGATCAAGTCCCATGTCAGGCTCCCTGCATGAAGTCTGCTTCTCCCTCTGCCTGAGTCTCTGCCTCTCTCTCTCTCTCTCTCTCTCTCTCTCTCTTTCTCTCTCTCTCTGTGTATCTTGTGAATAAATAAAATAAATCTTTGAAAAAAAAGGAAGCCACTTTCTTTCCTGTTTGTCCTTTCCTAATAAAGGAATAGTGTCTATTCACAAGTTAGAGTTGCCAATAGAATATTGATGCTCACAGTGACCAGAAGGATTAAAAGCCATGCCTTGAATATGGGCATGCCAGGTGTAATATAATGAATCTTTAAAATTAATTGATTTCTGTGGATACATAAATACTAAATCAATGGGATATGAGCACCCAGATGTTTATAGAAGCATTATCTGCAAGAGTTATTTGCAATGACAAGGAAAGAGCTAGAGAGTATTATGCTAAGTGAAGCAACTCCTAGAAATATGATTTCACTTATGTGGAATTTTAGAAATAAAACAAATAAGTATCAGGAAAAAAAGAGAGAGGGGTCAAATAAAGAAATAGACTCTTAAATATAGAGAATAAACTGATGGTTGCCAGAGGGGAGGTGGGTAGGAGGATGGGTTAAATAGATGATGGGAAATAGGAATACACTTGTTGTGATGAGCTGAGTGTTGATGTAAGTGTTGAATTACTAAACTGTACACCTGGAACTTTTATTACATTGAATGTTAACTAAATGGAATTTAAATATCAATTTTGAAAAAAATAAATAAATAAACTCCTTGATTTCAGTGTATTCAATGGTACCACGTGCTTAGTAACTGTTACAAGAATCCATTTCATGTTTAATTCTGCTTTTCATTATTTACCTGGAAAACCTTTTCAATACCAATATTTTCCTCCTGTCAAGGATTATTTTAAAACAAGTTCATTAAAATATCACGTTTTCACTGTTCTCACTAGTTTTTGCTTTCAGGGATATTATGAAGCTTAGTGCCTGCATTAGCGTTCCAAAGATGGCATATTGACATACTATATATATATATATATATATATATATATATATATATATATATATATTTCAGTTGTAAAATGTTATTTTGATATACATATAATGTGAAAACATCACCACAATGTAAATAGCATATCTATATTCTCTATATAGTTACCATTTTGTGTGTGTGCGTGTGTGTGTGTGTGTGTCTGTGTGTGTGTAAGATTTTATTTAAGATCTATCCTTTTTGTAATTTCAAGTATACATTATGGCATTGTTAACTATAGTGACCATGCTATATATTAGATCTCGAAAATTTATTCATTCCACATAACTGAAGCCTTATAACTGTGGGTCAACTTCTCTTCATTTTCCCATCCCTGGCCCCTGGTAACCACCATTCTACTCTCTGCTTCTGTGAAGTGAACTATAGCATTTCAACCTATAAGTGAGATCATGCAGTATTCCACTTAACATAAAGTCTCCCAGCTCTTTATGTTATTGCAAATGGCAGAACTCTCTTCTTTTTAAAGTCTGAATCATATATATCTCACATTTTCTATATTGATTCATCAGTCAAGGATGAGGTTGTGTTCACACCATGGCTATTGTGAATAATGATGCATTGAACCTAGGAAGGCAGATAGCCCTTCACAATCATGATTTCAGGTCCTTTGGATATATACCCAACAGTAGGATTGGTGGGCAGTAGTTCTAGCTTTAATTTTCTGAGGGACCTCTATGCAATTTTCTCTAATGGCTGTAGTAATTTACATACTCATCAATGGCATAGATGAGATCCCTTTATTCTACATGCTCACCAACATTACTGATCTTTTATCTTCCCCAGAATAGTCATTCTAACAGATGTGAAATGATATCTCATGATTTTGATTTGCCTTTTCGTGGTGATGAGTGATGCTGAGCTCCTTTTGATGTATCTGTATGCCTTTGCAAAAATGTCTATTCAGTCCCTTTGCCTATTTATAAATGAGGAGATGAAGGAAATCTCCATAGCTTCTCTCAATTTTCCTGTAAACTTGAAACTGTCCTTTAAAAAAAGTCTATTATTTCAAAAGATATTAAAAAGATACGATTGACTATTAGACAAAAATCATCTAAATTCGCTCAAAAGAATATAGAAAAGAAATAAAATAGGTTATAAAGGGGACAAAAAGTAAACTACAAAAAGATGAACTTATACCAAAATATTTAACAACTACATTAAATGCAAATACACTACACTTGAAAGGCAGAAGTTGCCAAGATAGAATAATCTTCAGCTAAGTAATGGACTAATGATACACACGTCAGTATGATAACCTTCAGAACAAAGAGACCATACATGATGAATAAATGTTGTGTTTCAATTTACATAAAGTTATAGAGTAGACAATATATAGCTCAGCACAGAGTCTGCTTAAGAATCTCTCCCTCTGCACCTCACCACCCCCCAACACACACATTTGTCCTCTCACTCTCAGAAAAAAACAAGAAAAAAAAATGAAAGTAGATTGTATTTGTCTAGGACTGATGTTGATGGTGATGGAGAGGAATAAATAAATGACTGCGAATGGGTATGCAATTTCTTGTTGAGGGGGCAAAGATATTGTAAAATTAGACAGTGTTGATTATTTCAGACTTTAAATTGCATACTATCAAATTATATACCTTAAATAATTGAATTGTATGATATGTATAGATTCTATTTCAATAAGCTTCTAAAAACAGATAAATTATTGAAAACTGCATTTGAAATGAATGATGAGGTATATGTAGTCCAATTGAATTTAAATAAAACGAAAATAATTTTTAAAAACCCAGATAAAAGTTAAATATAATGATCATTTGTACAGAATAAAAGGCCATACAGCAACTATTACTAAAAATATACTTACCATGATCAGAAGTTATGTAAATGTTGTATTAAAAGTCACTGCATAATAATGACTTTGGATCTCTTTTAGAACTAAAATGTTAAGTGATCAACATTTCATTTGATAATTTGATTCATTTATACAGAATAACTCAGAACTTTTGTTATCAGGAAATAAATAGGTTGTGGCATAAGAAAAGGTCATCTGTTTCTAATCTGCAAAATGGTGCCATGTGACCTATATCCAGGATATCTGCTTCAACAGCCAAGTGTAGAGCCCAATGGCACCCACTAAAGGCGAAGTTTCTTTGTGCTGCTGGAGAAGTACATGCCCCAAGGGTTTGAGGAGCACAGCACAAAGCCCCAACTGGAGCTGAGGAGTGTGAGGACCAAACATTATATAGTCAGGAGATCCTGACAGGTCTAGCTCCAACAAAACAGCCCCAATGTCTGCCCTCATAAAAATTAGATATTGGTCTGCCTTTGAATATTACCATTTGTAACAGTATAGATGGATCATTATGGGCCTTATGCTAAATAAATAAACATAAAGACAAATACCATATGATCTCATTTACATGTAGAATCTTAAAAAAAAAAGGATCAATAAACTGAACTCACAGATACAGAGAACAGATTGGAGGTTGCCAGAGTGAGGGGTAGGAAGGGTATATGTAATGGGTGAAGGTGATCAAGGAAGAAACTTCCAGTTATAAAATCTTACATAATTGAATATAATAATGTACACACAGTAACTCTAGTTAACACTATATTGTTTATTTGAAAATTGCAAAGAGTAGCTCTTAAATGGTTTTATCACAAGAAAAAAATTATAACAATGTGTGGTGGTGGATGCTACCTAGATTTTGAGATGATCCTTTTGAAATATATACAATATTGAATCATTAGTTTTTATACCTGAAGCCATTAAAAATATTCTATGCTAATTGATTTTAATTTTAATAAGGAGGGAACCTATGTCTCCATGCTTTTGTCTGCGCTAAACTTGTGACACATGTCGCATGTAACCTTTAACCACATGAAGAGAAGGAGGTAAAAATCATGTTGTATAATCCCTAAAAGTTGGTGTGAAAGGATTTAAAACTTTTGCTTTTGTGAAACAGCCAATGCCCTGAAACAACTATGGTGTGATATAGCCCAATCTACAATCCTGAAGAGTGAATGAGAACAGACATACCTGAGCAGACATCCGGTTGTATGAATGAGGCCATCTTGGACCATGTAATCCATTCATACTCCATCCATGGCCATCTTGGGCCATGTACTCCATTCATACTCCATCCATGCCATTGAGAATGTTTCAGTGTGAAACCAGGAGAAGGACCACACAGCTGAATCCAACCCACATTGCAGAATCATTCAAATAAATTGCTTTTATGTTAAACCTTTGAGTTTTGGGATGGCTGGGTGACTCAGCAGCTTAGACTGTGCCTTTGGCTCAGGGTGTGATCCTGGAGTCACAGGATCAAGTCCCATATTGGCATCCTTGCGGGGAGCCTGCTTCTGCCTTTGCCTATATCTCTGCCTCTCTCTCTCTCTGTCTCTCATGAATAAATAAATAAAATCTTTAAAAAAGAAATAAATTAACTTTTAAGTTTTGATTTTGCAATTTAAAACCATTAATAGGGGTGGGGGTGCCTGGGTGGCTCGAACCCTTAAGCATCTGCCTTAAGCCCAGGTCAGGATCTCACGGTCCTGGGATCTAGCCAACCAGAATCTACTTCTCCCTCTCACTGTCCTTCTATGTTCTCTCTCTTAAATAAATAAATAAACAAGCAAATAAACAAACAAATAAATAAATATACTTAAAAAAATAAAACTAATTCCAGGATTAAATTTGTAGTTGTAAGCCACTAATTTTTGGTTTAGTGGTAGTTCCCAGTATATAGCAGTAGTAACTTACACACATACTAAGCTCACACAAGGCAGAAAGTAGAAGATAAACACTGTGAAGTTTCAGGGGACTATCACATGGGTAGAGTTCTTAAAAGTCCTGTGGCCTGTGGATTGTAGAGATCCCAAAATCAAAAAGAAATGTTTTCTATTCACATCTCCTATCACTTGAAAAGAGACACAGTATTTTATGGGCCTTTAAATTTGGGAAGGAACATACAATTATATGGAACAAAGATTCCAAATCTTTCATTATGTTACTATAAAAATGACTAGTTTCAGGAGGACCTACTGACAAAGGCAAAGAAAGAGTCAAATCCCTTTGGGGTGAAGGTGAATGTCACCTGACCATTCAAGCAACTGAGAGCTAACAGCTGAGTGTGAGGCAGATCAAGCGTGACACCCCAATTTTTATGCATCCCTCAGATTCCTGCATTCCTCTTGCTTGTAGCCAGAGATGTCTTAGCAGTGGCCTATATTTCATCATGATACTAAGAGACCATAAATGAAGAGAGTTATGGAAACTCTTCTTCATCTTTAGGTCACTCAGGGGCCTGACCTGACAGGACTTTAGCTCACATCCATGTGGGCACTTCTGAACCCTATCCACAGATATCCCTTGTGCTGCTGAGGTACTGTGCGACATGATTGGAACCTAAAGCTGCTCAGTGGCTATCCCATCAAGCTTGTTTTCTGTATGAATGTCCCTGCTGCTAATTTGGGCTCTGTATTTCCTTCAACTGCAGGCCTGGTCCAGTGACATGGCCAGAGAACAGTGCAAATGGCCCACAGTGGGGTAAACTTTGGCCAGTGGGAAGGAAAAGTCAATTGCTACAGTTTTCCACTTTGTGGCTATTTACATATTGGAAAAGGAACACATAGTCTCTCTTAAAAGATCTAATGAGGTCAAGAAATCAGCTCTGTATGTGATAAAACTAGCCAGGGGTAAGAAGCTTGTAAGTTCCCTCTGAGAGTAGAAAGTGGGAAGGGTCTGGCGTGTTGGACATTGTATGAAAAAGGAAGTAGGTTTGATGAAAGTAGGAAGAGAAAAAAAAGAAAAGCAAGAATGAGGAGAATGGAAAGTGTAGGATAGGAGAAGAATAAGAAAGAATATTAGTGGTCAAGAGCCAACTTTAATGACTCACATTTCAGAAGTAAGGACTGCAATGAAAAGACTATGGGGCAGGAAGGTTTACTCAGAGGCTAATGGAAACTATTGAACATAATATTTAAGCTGGATGATCTTAAATTTTCTCATATGTTCAATGAAAACAGTAATAATAAGCTTATATGGGTTTTGGAGGTAAAAAGAAAATAACACATGCTGCACAACTGAGGTATTATTTATCATCAGCTTTATTATATTTTTTCTGATATTTCATATATAGATAATTTTTTTAGTAGATAAATTTTCTGAATGATCTAGGCCATAGGTATCTTCTTAAACTCAGAAGCTCAGCAGGACTTGGCACCACTGTTTCTTCTTCCCATTTTGACCTCTTTTCCATTTTCCTTAAACACCATAGTTGTTTCAGGGCATTGGCTGTTTCACAAAAGCAAAAGTTTTAAATCCTTTCACACATTCAGAAATAAGGACTGCATTGAAAAGACTGTGGGGCAGGAAGGTTTACTCAGAGGCTAATGGAAACTAATGGAAACTATTGAACATAACATTTTTTAAATTTATTTTTTATTGGTGTTCAATTTACTAACATACAGAATAACCCCCAGTGCCCATCACCCATTCACTCCCACCCCCCGCCCTCCTCCCCTTCTACCACCGCTAGTTCGTTTCCCAGAGTTAGCAGTCTTTACGTTCTGTCTCCCTTTCTGATATTTCCCACACATTTCTTCCCCCTTCCCTTATATTCCCTTTCACTATTATTTATATTCCCCAAATGAATGAGAACATATAATGTTTGTCCTTCTCCAACTGGCTTACTTCACTCAGCATAATACCCTCCAGTTCCATCCATGTTGAAGCAAATGATGGATAAAGACGATGTGGTTTATGTATACAATGGAATATTACTCAGCTATTAGAAATGACGAACATAACATTTAAGCTGGATGATCTTAAATTTTCTCATATGTTCAATGAAAAAGGTAATAATAAGCTTATATGGGTTTTGGAGGTAAAAAGAAAATAACACATGCTGCACAACTGAGGTATTATTTATCATCAGCTTTATTATATTTTTTCTGATATTTCATATATAGATAATTTTTTTAGTAGATAAATTTTCTGAATGATCTAGGCCATAGGTATCTTCTTAAACTCAGAAGCTCAGCAGGACTTGGCACCACTGTTTCTTCTTCCCATTTTAACCTCTTTTCCATTTTCCTTAAAAAATGAGGGTCTACTGTGAAATATTTAAGGTCACTTTCTAGCATTTAGAACTGTGATAGAAATGTAGTGAGCACTCAATATGGATATGTTAGATACACAATAGGATACAGGAAAATAACAGATCTGAGCTATAGGGTTCTGATCTAAGTCCTGCAAAACACAGTAGAAACTAAACCTAGCAAGGCTCCAAAGGGAGGGGTGGTATGTGCCTATGAAAAAGAGATAAAACACACTTAAAAAACAAAGCACCTATTCTAATCCTCTGCTCTCGAGAGAAAGTTTTCCATTCTCTAGGATTCATTTTCTTTACCCAAAAAAGTAAGTAATGGAGGGGGGGGTGGATCACATTAAAGATCCTCACTGTAGTTCTAAGTTCCCATTCATATGTTCTGCTACCTGACTAATCATGACTTCTCTTGTAGCTAGTACAACCCAACCTACATAAAGGGACTAAAATGAAAAACTGAAGAAACTGAATGAAAACAAGAACATCCGATATGAGTAGGTGACTTGATTCAAACAATAGGGCAAATACAAGGCTGAAATGCATGGCTAGGAAAAGATATTTTCTCCAATGTGATAATCAAACAGGCTTTACTGAATACAGTGAGCCATGTATCACACATCTCTCCTTCACTTCCTGCAAACGGAATTTCATATATATTTTTCTCTAACAAATGAACACATCACTGAATATTACTCTCATTTTTTAATTGTCTTTTTCTTTACAAATCTGATTATTCTAGTTATTGCCTGTACCTGGGTATTTATGGTGGAGTGTGTGTTTGTGTGTGTAGGTGTGTGTGTGTGTTTCTGTGTGTATACATTTCATTAAGAACTGCACATAGTGCTTTAAAAAAAATCTCTGATGTTGATGCATTCACAGAGCTAAAGATAAGAAAGACCTAAGTTATCACCATTTTTGGTGGAAGTTAGAATTAAGAAACCCTGGCCCTGGAAGCACACAAAATCATGCTTATTGTCCCAGCTTGAAATCTCAATGGACTTCCACCTGTTCATTGTTTAATGACGACTAGATCAATGTTTCTCAAACTTGTTTGATCATGGGTGTCATTTGGAGAAATGTTTGAACAGATAACAATATCTGTGCTATGAGATTCTAATCCATTAGGTGATAGTTATGGGGTATTCAAAATCTATAATTATAACAAGCTCGTCTTGTAATTATTACAGTCAGTAGCATATCTGAGCACTTAATTTGGAAGCAGCAGGACTGGATGATACTTGGTATACTTATATTTTCTTACACCTGGTCCCTAAGAAGGTAAAGGTTATAAATTAATTACTCTCAAAGACCAAGAAGCAGGGTATATGAAATAGTATTCTAGTTTCTATCTTTGGCTTTATACATTTATTCCTATTGAATAAGGTCCTCGGGGTCAATCCCAAACAGAAGAACTCAAAAAATCTACTCTTGGATTCTTGGAAAAGATGACTAAAAATTATTAGAACCTAGATTCTCCCCGCTTTCACTAAGGATAAATCTGGTTTATACCATTCTATTTCATAGACATATGATGACAGCCTTGGCAGTCAACCACTCTTGGAATTTTATAGTTTTTTACCTTTACAACTTGCTGCTGCAAGATAACAGATATTATTTTTATTAGAGCCTTCAGTAATGATAAAAATATGGAATCCCCTTCTCATTTTCCAGTTGAATTAATTAGTCTAGTTCATAATGGAAAACAATAAAAGTGTATCTCCCTATGTCTTCTTAGTAACGGTTATACTTCTTTACAAGGGAGTAGCAAACATTTTTGAAACATGTTTCTTCTACTACTCAATTTAATATGTAAAAACAATTTTCATGTTCCTCCCTATGTCATCCTTAATGCAAGAGACAGTTCAATAACCGCACATAGAAGATAATATAGATTTTAGAAAAATAACGTTATTTTTTAAAAGATTTTATTTATTTATTCCTGAGAGAGACACACACACAGAGAAGCAGAGACACAGGCAAAGGGAAAAGCAGGCTCCATGCAGAGAGCCTGATGTGGGACTCAATCCTGGGACTCTAGGATCATGACCTGAGCTGAAGGCAGACACTTAACCACTGAGCCACCCAGGTGTCCCTGAAAAATAACTTTAAAAAATCACTTTGTCACCCAGCAAACACAATTCAAAAAATAATTCCCTCATAAAGTCAGAACATTACCAGGATGTCCATTCTCAATATTTATGTTCAGTGTTTAATGAAAAGACTTTTACTAGAGAAATTAGGTTAAAAAATAAATAAATCATCCTATTGAGAAAGGAAGAAGTAAAACTATTTCTATTAACAAATGACATGATCTCATACATAGAAAATCCTAAAGCTTCCACCAAAAATATATGAGAAATAAGAAGTGAATTCAATAAAGTTAAAGGATAAAAATATTAACACAAATCAGTTGCATTTCAGATGCAAACATCAACCTACTTGAAAAAGAAATGAAGAAAGCAATCCCATGTACAATAGCTTCAAAATCAATAAAATACTTTGGAATAAATTTAACCGAGGAAGGGAATGGCTTGTAGACTGAAAACCATAAGGCACTGATGATACAAATGGAAGAATGCATAAATAAACGGAAAGATAGCCTGTGCTCATGTATTAGTAAGATTAATATTGTGAAAATGTCCAGAAAACCCAAAGCAATCTATAGATTCAATGCAATCCGATTCAAAATTCCAAAGGCATTTTTCACAGGAAGAGGAAAAAAAAAAACTAGTGTTGGTTTCTTTGGAACCACAAAAATACCCTGAATGACCAAAGCAATCTTGAGAAAGAAGAATAACCTGAATATGCTGAGGTATTATGCTGAGTGAAGTAAGTCAATTGGAGAAGGACAATCATTATATGGTTTCACTCATATGGGGAGTGAAAGAAATAGTGAAAGAGATTATAGGGGAAAGGAGGAAAAATGAGTGGGAAAAATTAGTGAGGGTGACAAAACACCCTCCTGAGAGACCCCTAACTCTGGGAAATGAACAAGGGAAAGTGGAGGGGAGGCCGGCGGGGGTATGGGGTGACTCGGTGACAGGCACTGAGGAGGGCACTTGACAGGATGAGCACTGGGTGTTATACTATATGGTAGCAAATCTAACTTCAATTAAAAATATATTAAAAAAAGAAAAATCTGGAGACATCCCATACTTGATTTCAAGGTATATGACAAAGGTATAATAATCAGTATGATATTGACATAAGGAAACAGCGAGAAAAGATTTTTGACATTAGTCTTGTAAATTATATCTTGGATTAGACAGAAAAAAAAAACAGAAAAAAAAAGCAAAATGAACAAGTGGGACTACATTAAAACAAAGACTTCTGCACAGAAAAGGCAACAGGACATTGAAAGGCAAACTACAGAATGGGGAAATATTCACAAAATATATAACTGATAAGTTTAAAAATCATAAAAGAAAACACATACTGAATTCATACAACTTAATAGCAAGTAAATAAATAATTCAATTAAAATTGAGCTAAAAAACCTAATAGCCATTTTTTTCAAAGAAAACTTATAAATGGCAAGGATATATGAAAAGGTGCTCAACATCACTATCAGGGAAATGTAAATTAAAACTACAATTGAATATCACCTTACACCTGTTCAGACTGTTATTTAAAACAACACTAAAGCTAACAAATATTAGCAAGAATGTGGACAAAAGAAAACTTTTATACACTGTTGGTGAAAATTCAAAATGGCACGGCCATTAGGGAAAACAATATGGTGAGATTTCAAAAAATTTTAAAATATACTACTGTAAATATGATGTGCCAATCCTACTTGTGGCAGTATTTAAAAGACTTAAATTCAGTATCTTGGGGGTGCCTGGCTATCTTAGTTTGTAGAGCATGAGACCCTTGATCCTAGGTCCTGGAGCTTAAGCCTCACCTATGTGTGAGGCTTAAGAAAAAAAGTCATTTTTTAAAAAATCAGTATCATGAAGATAACTGCACACCCATGTTTAACATTATTCACAAAAGCTGTAATATGGGGAAAACATAAAAATTCTTCAATAAATGAATGAATAAAGAAGATAAATATTATTCAGCCATTTAAAAAAAGGAAATCCTGCCTTTTGCAATAACATGGTAAACTGGGAGTATTACGCTATATAAAAGAAGCCAAAAGGGGAAAGACAAATATGGTATGCTATCACTTTTATGTAAAATCTGGAAGGAAAAAAGAGAACAATCAGAGAACTTAATCTGAGGAGAAAAAAGAGAAGTTAAAGAACTTAATCTATCTAATTAAAAGATTTATATTAAGCTCCCATAAACAGTGCTGTGTGGTATTGCTATAAGGATAAACATATAGATCATTGAAATATTAGGTGTCCATAAACAGACCTAAATGTATGATTTTTTAGTAAAGATGTCTAGGTAATTCAATGAAGGAAAGAATAGACTTTTTTCCCTACTGATTATGCTGGGTCAATTACATACCCATATGGAAAAAAAAAATGAACCTCAACTACTACTTCATATCATACCCCAAAATTAACTCAAAATGAGTCAGAGACCTACATGTTAAAAACAAACCTATAAAAATACTAGAAAGAGTATTTTAAACTTTGGGGTAGATCAATGTTTATTAAATATCTCACAATGGGATACCTGGGTGGCTCAATGGTTGAGAGGCTGCCTTAGCCTCAGGGCACGATCCTAGGATCCAGGGATGGAGTCCTGCATCAGGCTCCCTGCAAGAAGTCGATTTTCCCCCTGCCTATACCTTTGACTCCCTTCTGTCTCTCATGAATAAATGAGTAAAATCTTTAAATAAATATCTCCCAGTAAGCATGAGCTATAAGTAAAACTGAAAATTGAAACTTGTTAATATTTTAACTCTTTTACTCCCTGAATGACATCTTTCTAAAAATGAAAAAGCAATCCATGGACTAGGAAAAAACTATGTATATAGACACGCAAACAATTTTATAAAGTATAAATATATAAACATTTTACAGACAATTTATATATATTATATATATAAATTTTATATAAACATATACTTTATATTTATTTTTAATATATAAGATATATATATATATATGATTAAAAGGCCTATACCTAGAATATATAAAGAACGTTCAGACTTTAGTAATTAGAAACCCAGAATGACTATCTTTATATTGTACAAAGGACGCAAAAAAGAAATTTCCAGAAAAAGATCTACAAATGCTTGATCATAGCGTAGTTCTATTTTTACCTTTTTGAGAACCCTAATACCATTTCCTTGAGTGGCTGCACTACTTTGCATTCCCACTCAGTGCAAGAGGGTTCCCCTTTCTCCTCATCCCCATCCCCATCTCTTGGCACTCGTATTGTTAATTTTAGCCATTCTGGCAAGTGTGAGGTGAGATCTCATTATAGCTTTGATTTGTATTTCCCTGATAATAAGTGATGTTGAGGTTCTTTTCATGTGTCTATTAGCAATATGAATGTCTTCTTTGGAAAAATGCCTATTGAAGTCTTCAGCCCCTTTGTTAATTGAATTAATTGTATTTGGGGTATTGAGTTTTATAAGTTCTATTTATAGATGGTACTTGGATGGTACTCAACTATCCAGAAATTGCACAAATGCTCAACATCATTAGTCATCAGGGAAAGCAAATTAAAACCACAATAATATATCAGCACATACCTCCTTGAATGATGACGTGGAAAATAACAATACCAAGTGACAAAAAATATGGAACAATTCTTGTGATTAAAATGAGAACTTTCTGCTTGTATTTTGATATCTCACCATAATTTTAATGTTGCCTAGTATTCCTTATGAACCCATGAGTTCATAGAGATTACTATGAGTCCCAGAGATTACTAATTAGGAGCCTATTAGAGCTTCCGTTTAATTTCATAGCCCTCTGATGAAAATGAAAAACAACGTTTGGAGACAAGGACTTTAATAACTGCCATTCCACTGATTTTAAGCCCTCACTGCACTAGCTCTAATGCAATCAATAACAGGTTTCTAGAAATGTTTTAATATTGTTAGGGAGGCAGGTTCTCTGTGACCCGAGTCAACAGGTTAAAACATTACAGGTCTCCACACTCAAATTATGCCATTTTCCTACTCCCATGATATTTAGCTTTCTTGGAAACTAAAGTTCACAAAGAGAAAGGGGATTCTTGCATGGTTGGGTTCCAAGCAGAGGGAATGCAATTCCCTATTCGAAATTGGGTGATTTTCAAACATGTCTCTTCAGCATACCTGTTTCTAAGACCAAGCCTTTCCACCAAAGGAGATAATTAATTCCAGAGAGAGAAAACAGCAGTTCTAAGCCAAGGTCCTTGAACTTTTTTGGAAACCTCTTTAAATATCCATGCAGTGCCAAAGGAAAATATTGTGGGGGGTTTACGTTCCTAGAGCAAGATTCATTATGAGAAGAATGACCCATTTGAAAGTGTTTCCTCCACATTTCTTGCCTCTTGTCTATGGGACCAGAGCCATCTGGAGATCATGTCTCCATAGTGTTTCAAAAGAATTCATTCCAAATTCAAATCCCAGATTCTCAATAAGGAATTTTGAGGCTTTAGGCTAGAAGGAAAGATTGAGACTAGGAGAAACACCTTTTCAAGGACCTTTGATTTGTTATCAAATTACCTCAATAGTCTGTGTCTGAGGTGTGTTCTATCTTTCATACTGAAAGTTTACTATTAAAGAAGAGGCCAGCTTGAAGATGGAATTATTTCTGAAAAATCCTAAACATCACTGTGATCATCTATAAGGTAAGGTTTTCAGCAGCATTGAAGCATCTTAAACATTGGTATTTTCTATAAAGAGTAATCATTATGTTTCAACAGCTTACAAACAGTAATATTATAACCATATTCCCATTAGTCAGAAGATAGTTAGTAAATGTCATTAACTTAAACAGACAAATGAAAATGTTGAGGCTTATAGAGATTTTATGAGATTTTATAAAAATTGGAACCCAATTTTTGGTCACAAGACACCTATTTTGACATAAGATGCCTCCTTTAACATTCAAGACTAATCATGAGCATGAAGATTAAATGTAAGTATGCCCCCCACACAGTGATATATAAATATGTTTATAGATGACATAAATCATTAGTCATTTAGTCCAAGCATGACCAGAGACTGTCCTTCCTAAGGTTAATTACTATGCATAACGTGAGTCTCTGTGGTATGCTGAAAAGTAAAATTAGAGATAATTCTTCCAGAGATTATTGCGTGATTAAATGTTTTCTGATTACAGTCAATTACCAATTCTTCCTATCTTCTGTGTGAATACAGTCACAAAAATACGTGAAAGCTCTTCGTGTGCTCACAGTAATGCGGTGGGGATATTCATATACATTTACTCAATCAATTCTCACAGCACCTGGGATGTGGATATGATCATTCTCACTTTAGAGATGAGGAAACAAGAACATAAGGTCCCAGGAAATGTACCCTGGATAAAAGAAGTTGCAAGTGGAAAAGGCAAGATTCCAATCGGGTCTCTCTGATTTCAAACCAATACAGTACACTTAACGACCATGGTAGTCATTTTCAACATTGTACAGAAAACTCTGGAGACCCATGTTTTTAAGAGGATTGGGTAGGGAGGAAATGGGCTGCATGAGAGGCCAAGGTAAAAGTGCTCTTCAATGAAAGCAGTACCTCATTTTCATTAATATTTGGAGACTGCAGTGTGTGGTACGTGTGTGTGTGTGTGTGTGTGTGTGTGTGTGTGTGTGTGTCTTGATGAAATTACTTCATATATATTTGCCTCTGAAGTACCATTAAAGTCCTTTGATTATGGTCATGTCAAAAGAGATTACTAGTTTACACTGTTTATTATCACAGAACAATGTAGAGCAAGGATTAATAATTTGAAGGAAAAAGGTCACAAGTAAAATTTGATTTAGTCTTGGCTCTCCTCATTTTTATCTGCTTGATCTAGGGCAGGATTCTTAACTTCTCTATGTTTGTATCTCCTGCTGTGTAAAGGAAGTATGATAGTGGTAATTATTTCACAGGAATGTAGTGAGGATTAAACAACCACATTTCTGAAAAAAACGAACACAGCAAGTGTCTACATTTGTGTTGATATAATTATTATAAAATATATATAATTACATTTTAGTTGATATTATCTTTATTATTATTCTGAACATCTGCAATCATTTCGTCTCTTGCAAAAAAGTATGAAACAATGCTAACCACACAGGTTACTACCATGCCATGCACATAGTAATCAATCATTTAAAATATATTTATCAGTTATTATAATATTTTGGGATTTTGAAAACTTGTATTATCTACTCTTTTATAATAGCTCCTGGAGCCTTGTATTACATTCTCATAAGAAACACACTGTTCCACATTTTTGTTAACTATTATAAATGTTCTGTGACTGGGCTTTCTGTCTCTGGCTGACATCCCCTAACTGAAGCTAATTCAACTTCATCCAAGACACACAAAGGACTTTCACAGAGTTATATCCAAGAGTCACCATTCTTCCAACCCCTGGTCATTCTTCCACTTCTATTCAGTTACCTTCCATGGTTCCCCATTTCCTAAGGGTAAAGAAAGAATTCCTAGCTTTCCATTCATAGCTTGAACATCCATTCTTTACCACTCTTTTGAAACTTAGCTGCCAGTATGATTCCTTCAAGATAGGCTCTTTATCATCTCAGATGATGAAGTATGCCTAGGTGATCTTCAAGAACTCAGAACTTACTTGCTATCTCACAAAACCTCATGAGAATCCACTTCTCATTAGAATACAGGCTGCTACATTTACTAGATGTGGAAGCTTACTAAATGCAAGGTTACATTAACATAAGGGATTTCTTTTTCAGGTCATGTAGTTAAGCATAATACGAAAAAATGGAGATTAGGAACAACGTGACAGAATTTGTGCTACTGGGGCTCACAGAGAATCCAAAGATGCAGAAAATCATATTTGTTGTGTTTCTGGTCATCTACATCGTCTCTGTGGTAGGAAATGTGCTCACCGTGGTCACTATCACTGCCAGCCCATTATCGGGGTCCCCCATGTACTTTTTCCTGGCCTATCTCTCCCTCATTGATGCCTGCTATTCTTCTGTCAATACCCCCACCCTCATCATAGAGTCACTCCGTGAAAAGAAGACCATCCCATTCAATGCATGCATAATCCAAATCTTTGGGGAACATTTCTTTGGAGGTGCTGATGTCATCCTGCTTACTGTGATGGCCTATGACCGCTATGTGGCCATCTGCAAGCCACTGCACTACATGACCATCATGAATCGGCGGCTATGTGGCCTGCTCATGGCAGTGGTGTGGGTGGGAGGCTTTCTTCATGCAGCCATACAGATCCTCTTTATCATCCCACTACCCTTCTGTGGCCCTAACGTCATAGATCACTTTATATGTGATCTGAATCCTTTGCTCAATCTTGCCTGCACTGATACCCACACTCTTGGGTTCTTTGTTGCTGCCAACAGTGGTTTCATCTGTGTCTTAAACTTCCTCCTCCTCATGGTTTCCTATGTGGTCATTCTGCGCTCCCTAAAGAACCACAGCTTGGAGGCGAGGCGCAAAGCCCTCTCCACCTGTGTCTCTCACATCACAGTGGTCGTCCTATTCTTTGTGCCCTGCATATTTGTGTACATGAGACCCGCAGCTACTTTATCCATTGATAAAGCAGTTGCAGTGTTCTATACTACAATAACTCCCATGTTAAATCCTTTAATCTATACCTTGAGAAATGACCAGATGAAAAATGCCATTAGGAAACTGTGTAGTAGGAATGCTAGTGTGGGTGACAAATAAATGTATCTGGAGCTCAACAGTGATTCAACTGAGGCAAAAGTCAAACAGACATGTTGGATGATCTCAGCAAGGAATACCTATGACATAAAAAATGACAACAACAACAACAACAATGACTGCTATTTTGTTTTCAAGAGCAAAAATGGGTGCAAGAAATGGAAAAATAACCCTAGCTCAGGATCTCTCTTTGCATATTTGAATAATGCTAGCAAATTGGGGCTTGTTTCATGAGCTTCATTCATATGCATGGATTCATAAGCTTTCATCCTAATTTTAAAAATTAAAAATAGGGACACCTGGGTGGCTCAGCAGTTGAGCATCTGCCTTGCATCATGGCATGATCCCGGGATCTGGAATCAGGCTCCCCACAGGGAGCCTGTTTCTTCCTCCGCCCGTGTCTTTAGGCCTGTCTCTGTGTGTCTCTTATGAATAAATAAATAAAATCATTTTTTAAAAAATTAAAAATATATTGATATTGAGCAGTAGTCTTTATAACAATCCAAAGAAGTAGGCATTGCTATTATCCCCATTTTATAGGTGAGGAAACAGAAAGGGGGAATTATCAAAATAATTATACTGAAGATTCACTAATCAGAGACTACCTGATTTCTCAGACCATGCTCTTAAATGTTGTGATACAGTGCCAGACAATGATGACAGAAAGATGATTCTAATTCTTACCACTTATTGAGCTAGGTTTTATGCTGGACCACATATATAAGATATAGATACAAATATCTATATATACATATATAGATATACAATATATATCTTATACATATGCATGTTAAATCATTATGTACATGTACTATATATCATAATAATATAGATGATTATATATTGTATTTCTATTAATTCATTACTTATAACTAAATTCCAAGGATATTTCAGTAATAACTCAGGTCAATTTTAGTTATCATTGTTGTGGATAATAAGCTCATTGCAATATTCTGGTTTGTATTTACTTTAGGAAATAAAAGTGAAAGCCCATTAACACTGATGGAGTAGGTGAAGAATATGATACTTTATTTGAAAATTTACTTGTAAAAAGTAAAATAAAATAAAATAAAGAAAATTTACTTGGGGGCTTCAGAATCCTATCATTGTCATGTCACCCATCTTATGCTGATAAGCTGTTAGAAAATGCGATGACTCAAATCAAAGATCATTTCAATGCCAGATGAGAATTCCTACTTTTTAATATATATTTATACTCCATAGAGATCTTGCCTGCTACCTAGAATATTTTATACAATTAGAAAAATGACTAGTGCATGATAAATAATAACTAAAAAATAAAACTATAAAGAAAGATCAATAAAGTAAATAAAACGTAGAACAAAAAATATATTGAGCTGTAGGGAATAATCTTCCTATTTTGTCTGATTTGGATTCAAGAATTCTAGCTGGGTCTGTTAAACAGACCACAATTTGTTTTAACTCCTGCTTAAACCATGTAATGAGAAAGAAATTGAACCTGACATTCTCATCTCGATTCAAGTAACTGAAACTGAACCTACTCTCAGCAAGATTACATCATATGAACATGAGTTGTCCATGTTATTCTTCTCTGTTAATTAGTTTACATTGTGGTAACATATCATCATGAAAGAATATTTTTTAAAATATGTGGCTCAACCCACACACAAAACAATTTCAGGATAAATATATTCCATTGATCCCATCTATCCATCACCCATTAATCAATAGCAACATCTTGAGTCTGAAGAATAATATATCAGAAACACTGATGATTGTGGGGCTTCAGTGCTAAATAGGGGAACCTGGGTCTTGCCTTCACAGAGCTTCACATCCACTGAAAGAAACCCAGAGGAAAACAGAAAATGACAACACCCTGTTATAAAGGGTAAGGTAGTGGCAGCACAAAGTGCTAGGAAAGGATGAATTAGGGACATACAAGAAAGGTTCAGGAAATGTTCCAAGAGGAAAGGACATATGAAATGGAATTTCAAACTGGAAATCAAGTCAGCAGAGTGAATATGTACACTTCAGTTGGAGTAGGAGCATTCCTAAGAGAGAGAATACATTACAAAGGTCAGGGGTGAAAATCAGTATGCAGGAATTCTGGTGAATGCAGTGTGACCATAGGTGTTAATATATCTATAAATTCAACATCATTTATTAAACTCTCACCATGTGCCAGGCAGTATGCTACAAAATGAACCAACCTATATGGGTAAATAGCAGGACATGAACCTGGTGAGACCAGAACAGGAAAGATGCAGAAGGGTCTCACGATCACGTTAAAGCCTACTTCACAATAGCATGGGGCAAACATTGGAAGGCCTTTTGAACCAGTGAGTGATGCAGCTGGATTCGAGCTTGAGATGATAGCTGTATGGGTTATCAGTGTGGGAAGTGGATTGAAGGGAACAAGAGTGGCAGCAGGATGTTATTGTCATGATGTGGGTGTGAAAGGATGGAGCCTGAACTCTGGTGGTGCCAGTGACGATGTTGAAGGTGGTAGGCACTGCTGAGTCTGGATCCACTTCCTTCACTCCTCCAGTGTCTCCTAGCTCTGTGTCTGGGCTACAAACAGCTCAGAGCTCAAAGCCCCACCTTCTCTGTACATTTGCACCAGAACAAAATTATAGGCTATACCCACCACTGTGGGACACGGTAGCAGCCAATAGACATCAGGCTGGTTCCTTTGCCTCGGGGTGGAGCCAGTCCTGTATCACGGTGTATACCCTAGATTCCTGTGGCATCAGGCTGAAGTCAATCCCCAGTTGGGGCCACACACTTCTTCCTATATCGTAGTAGCTTCCCTCAACCCTTCTCCTTATAAATCACTTTCATGAGAATCCCCATCTCAGAGTATGCATTTGGGAACCCAACTTAACACAGAGACATAGGAAACTTTAAGAAATATCTAAGTATATAAACAGAAGAACTTGACATGGGATGAAGATTTGATAAAGAAGTCATGAATGAAAACCAGACTCTTCTTTAAATTACTGGGAGGAGGGAAGCCCTGGTGGCGCAGCGGTTTAGTGCTGCCTGCAGTCCAGGGTGTGATCCTGGAGACCTGGGATGGAGTCCCACATCGGGCTCCTTGCATGGAGCCTGCTTCTGCCTCTGCCTGTGTCTCTGCCTCTCCCTCTGTATGTCTCTCATGAATAAATAAAATCTTAAATAAATAAATAAATAAATAAATAAATAAATAAATAAATAACTGGGAGGAGGTTAGAACAGAGAAAATGAGTCTTTTTTTGACAGCTCAAGTGGTTTCTACCTCTTTGTACTAAAGGGTTAATGTTGAATTGCCTAAGAAAATGTAATGTTCCCCCTCAAAGGCAGGTGACCTGAGAGAAGGGGCTGATTTTCCTCAGTACTCACTCCCACCATCCTCTTTGCTCCTACACCTATAACAAGACACAAAACACAACAACCTTTAATAGTGAGGTACAAAGTGTAACTCATGAACACAGTACACCCCAAAATAAATGTTTTCTAATGTATGAAGAAAAAAATTGGATAATCATGAAATAAAGTTCAATCAAGCCAAATTTCTTGATATTGGTTCACTAAGCAGAGATTCTTCATGTAACATTATAGCTGGGGGACTGAGGTAAAGCTAATGGTATATCTGCTTGGTTGGTGGCTAAAGCATGAATCTAAAGGGGGCCCAGTGTAAGCAAAGTAGAAATGCCAGATTTGCCTTGATGTAATGTAGAGGGACACATTGAAAGATATGGGGATATCGGAATGTTAGAATGGATTGTCATAAAAAAATGGATTGTCGTTTCAGGGAGGGTCAAGAAGACATACCTTTCTTTTGAAAAATGTATTTATTTATTCATGAGAGACACAGAAAGAGAGGCAGAGACATAGGCAGAGGAAGAAGCAGGCTCCCTGCAGGGATCCAAATGCAAGACCCAAGATGGGGACCCCAGTTCATACCCTGAGCTGAAGGCAGACCCTAAACCACTGAGCCACCCAGATGTCTCTAGGTGTCATACCTTTCGTCATGACCAGAGAACTAAATTTTCAGGCTAGTGCCAGCATCTTTGAAAAACTCTCTGATCACTGTTGTCTGTAGGCCAGACCTTTAGTGTTGCTAAACTGGAAAATCCCAATGCAATGGGAGTGTTTTGATGCCAGATAACAGTTACCAAGTGGTAGCACTGGAGCTTCTTAAAGGCAAGGTGGGCATGCTTTCCATAGAGGACAGAAGAATCAAAATAACAATCAGGATAATTAATACAAGCAGATTTACAGTGCTGGCTCTGTCATGTTGGTGCTCCTAGAAGTGAAATAGGGAAGAAAACTATATAAGCCTTGATCTGTGTTAGCAAAAATGTACAGGCTTAGTAAACTTAATCATAAAAGAGAGATTCGTGGGATCCCTGGGTGGCTCAGCGGTTTAGCGCCTGCCTTCAGCCCAGAGTGTGATCCTGGAGTCCCAGGATGGAGTCCCACATTGGGCTCCCTGCATGGAGCCTGCTTTTCCCTCTGCCTGTGTCTCTGCCTTTCTCTCTCTTTCTGTGTCTCTCATGAATAAATAAATAAAATCTTAAAAAAAATAAAAAGAGAGAGATTCGTGATCTTGCAATTAATTCCCAGATGGAACCAGTCTATAAACTCAAAATTCCTAGAATAAAGGGAAGATCGAATCCCCTTGAGGAAGCACCCTGGGACATTGCTAAAAATGTATATATTAATCTTTTTCACCGCATTCCCCAAATGAGGCCTATGGCCTTTTTGTCTGTCAATTTGTGCATTGAGGAATAGAAAAATATCTAGACCTTCAAGGACTGCTGGACACTGGTTGTGACCTGAAACTGATTCCAGGAAACCCAGAACAACAGTGTTCCCCTAGATAGAGCAGGAGTTTCCAGAGGACAGGTGGTCATTGGAGTTTTAGCTCAGGCAAAGTTTGCAATGGGTCCAGTAGGTCACTGGACTCATTCTTTGGTACTTCTCCACCTTCAGAATGCATAATCTGAAGAGATATCTTTGCAACTGGCAAACTTGCAATTTGACATGCAGACTGAGGGCTATTATAGTGAAAGCCAAATGGAAACCTCTAGATTTGCCTCTACCTAGGAAAATAGTAAAGAAAAAGCAATACCACATCCCTGGAGGAATCATGGTGATTAGAGCCACCATCAAGGACTTGAAAGATATAGAGGTAGTGATTCCCATAACATACACATTTAACTCACTTATTTGGCCTTCACAGGAGATAGATGGATCTTGGAGAATGACAGTTGATACTCATAACTTAACTAGGTGGAGACTCCAAGAATTGCAACTGCTGTACCAGATGTGGTTTTGTTGCTTCGGTAAATTAACATATTCTTTGGTACCTGGTATGTAGCACATGATTTGACACATGTCTTTAAGATCCACTAGAGGCAATTTGATTGCAGCTTACAAGGCCAGCAATATGCCTTCACTGCCCTCCTTCAGAGTTGTGTCACCTCTCTGGTACTATGCCATAATTCAGTTCATAGAGATCTCCATTGTATTTTATTCTTCTAGATAACCATACTGGTCCATTATATTGATGACAAAACACTGATTGGATCTAGAGGTCAAGATGTAAATACTCTAAGATTTATTAGTAGGACATTTCTGTATCAGAGGATGGAAAGTAAATACAATTGAAACTCAAGTAACTGAAACTCAGTAAAATGTCCACGATCCAAGGGGGATAAAGCATATAAGGATAGTTCTTTTGAAGTAAATATAAAATAGGATAAAAACAGAGGGGGAGACAAACCGTAAGAGAATCTTAACTATACAGAAAAAACTGAAGGTTGCTGGTGTTGAGGTGGGGTACGCTATGGGCATTAGGGAGGCCATTTGATGTAAGGATCAGTGGGTGTTTTATGCAACTGATGAATCACTAATTTTTACCCCAAAATTAATAATACACTATATGCGGAGGGAGAGGCAAGATGGCGGAAGAGTAGGGTCCCCAAGTCACCTGTCCCCACCAAATTACCTAGATAACCTTCAAATCATCCTAAAATCTATGAATTCGGCCTGAGATTTGAAGAGAGAACAGCTGGAATGCTACAGTGAGAAGAGTTCACGCTTCTATCAAGGTAAGAAGACGGGGTCAAAAGAAATAAAGAAACAAAAGGCCTCCAAGGGGGAGGGGCCCCGCGAGGAGCCGGGCTGAGGCCGGGGCGAGTGTCCCCAGGACAGGAGAGCCCCGTCCCGGAGACGCAGGAGCTGCACCAGCCTTCCCGGGCGGAAAGGGGCTCACGGGGAGTTGGAGCAGGACCCAGGAGGGCGGGGATGCCCTCGGGCTCCCGGGGACACTAACAGACACCTGCGCCCCGGGAGACTGCGCCGAGCTCCCTAAGGGCTGCAGCGCGCACGGCGGGACCCGGAGCAGCTCGGAGGGGCTCGGGCGGCGGCTCCGCGGAGGGGGGGTGGGGCGGGAGCAGCTCGGAGGGGCTCGGGCAGTGGAAGAGGCTCCGCGGAGGGGGCTGCGGGGCGGGAGCAGCTGGGGGGGCTCGGGCAGAGGAAGAGGCTCCATGCGTAGGGGGCTGCGGGGCGGGAGCAGCAGGGAGGGGCTCGGGCGGCGGCTCCTCCGGGGGGCTGCAGGGCCGGAGCGCGAATCCAACAGCCCAGGCCCCGGAGCACAGGGCTCCGGGACAAAGCCCAGGATCCGGCCTCCCCCGGGACAGGCAGAGGCCAGGAGGGCCCAGGACAGCAAGGACGCTCCTGCCCCGAGCTGAGCAGATCAGCGGCCCCGCCCCGGAGCCTCCAGGCCCTGCAGACGGAGAGCTCCGGAGTTACTGCGGGAGCTGACTCCAGGGCTGCAGAGCTGGCCCCGCCCCTGGGGCTGTTGCTCCTGGGGCCTCACGGGGTAAACAACCCCCACTGAGCCCTGCACCAGGCAGGGGGCAGAGCAGCTCCCCCAAGTGCTAACACCTGAAAATCAGCACAACAGGCCCCTCCCCCAGAAGGCCAGCTAGACTGACAAGTTCCAGGGGAAGTCAAGGTTTAAAGTGTACAGAATAAGAAGATATTCCCCGTCTTACTTTTTTTTTCTTTTGATTTCTGTTTGCTTTCCCTACCCTTTTTTCCCTTTCTTTCTTTTTCTTTCTCTTCTCTTCTTTTTCTTTTTCTCTTCCTTTTTTTTTCTTTTACTCTTTTCCTTCCTTCTTTCTCTCTTCTCTTTTTCTCCTTTTCCCAATACAACTTGCTTTTGGCCACTCTACACTGAGCAAAATGACAAGAAGGAAACCCTCACTTTAAAAGAAAGAATCAGAAACAGTCCTCTCTCCCACAGAGTTACAAAATCTGGATTACAATTCAATGTCAGAAAGCCAATTCAGAAGCACTATTATAAAGCTACTGGTGGCTCTAGACAAATACCCACCATTTGCTTCAACGTGGATGGAACTGGAGGGTATTATGCTGAGTGAAGTAAGTCAGTCGGAGAAGGACAAACATTATATGTTCTCATTCATTTGGGGAATATAAATAATAGTGAAAGGGAAAATAAGGGAAGGGAGAAGAAATGTGTGGGAAATATCAGAAAGGGAGACAGAACGTAAAGACTGCTAACTCTGGGAAACGAACTAGGGGTGGTAGAAGGGGAGGAGGGCGGGGGGTGGGAGTGAATGGGTGACGGGCACTGGGTGTTATTCTGTATGTTAGTAAATTGAACACCAATAAAAAAAAAAAATAAAAAAAAAAAATAAAAAAAAATAAAAAAAAAAAAAAAAAAAAAAAAAAAAAAAGAAAAAAGCATAAAGGACTCAAGAGACTTCATGACTGCAGAATTTAGATCTAATCAGGCAGAAATTAAAAATCAATTGAATGAGATGCAATCCAAACTAGAAGTCTTAACGACGAGGGTTAACCAGGTGGAAGAACGAGTGAGTGACACAGAAGACAAGTTGATGGCAAAGAGGGAAACTGAGGAAAAAAGATACAAACAACTAAAATACCATGAGAATGGATTAGGGAAATAAATGACAGCCTGAGGAAGAAAAACCTACATTTAATTGGAGTTCCTGAGGGCGCCAAAAGGACCAGAGGGCCAGAATATGTATTTGAACAAATCATAGCTGAAAACTTTCCTAATCTGGGAAGGGAAACAGGCATTCAGATCCAGGAAACAGAGAGATCCCCCCGAAAATCATAAAAACCATTCAACACCTCGACATTTAATAGTTAAGCTTGCAAAATCCAAAGATAAAGAGAAGATCCTTAAAGCAGCAAGAGACAAGAAATCCCTGATTTCACAGGGAGGAGTATTAAGATAACAGCAGACCTCTCCACAGAGACCTGGCAGGCCAGAAAGGGCTGGCAGGATATATTGAGGGTCCTATATGAGAAAAACATGCTACCAAGAATACTTTATCCAGCAAGGCTCTCATTCAGAATTTAAGGAGAGATAAAGAGCTTCCAAGACAGGCAGGAACTGAAAGAAACCAGCTCTGCAAGAAATTTTAAGGGGGACTCCTAAAATTCCCCTTTAAGGAGAAGTCCACAAAACAAAGGACTGAATAGATATCATGATGACACTACTATCTTTCCATAGTAACTCTGAACGTGAACAAGCTAATGACCCCATCAAAAGGCACAGGGTGTCAGACTGGATAAAAAAGCAGGACCCATCTACTTGCTGTCTACAAGAGACTCATTTTAGACAGGACACCTACAGCCTGAAAATAAAACGTTGGAGAACCATTTGCCATTCAAATGGTCCTCAAAAGAAAGCAGTGGTAGCCATCCTTATATCAGATAAACTAAAATTTACCACAAAGACTATAGTAAGAGATGAAGAGAGACAATATATCATACTTAAAGGATCTATCCAACAAGAGGACTTAACAATCATCAATATATATGCCCCGAATGTGGGAGCTGCCAAATATATCAATTAATAACCAAAGTTAAGGCATACTTAGATAATAATACACTTACACTTGGTGACTTCAATCTAGCACTTTCTACACTGGATAGGTCTTCTAAACACAACATCTCCAAAGAAACGAGAGCTTTAAATGATACACTGGATCAGATGGATTTCATAGATACCTACAGAACTTTACATCCAAACTCAAATGAATACACATTCTTCTCAAGTGCACATGGAACTTTCTGCAGAATAGACCACATACTGGGTCACAAATCGGGTCTGAACTGATACCAAAAGATTGGGATCCTCCCCTGCATATTCTCAGACCATAATGCCTTGAAATTAGAACTAAACCACAATAAGAAGTTTGGAAGGACTTCAAACACGTGGTGGTTAACGACCCTCCAGCTAAAAGATGAAAGGGTCAACCAGGAAATAAAGAAAGAATTAAAAAGTTTCATGGAAACTAATGAGAATGAAGATACAACCACTCAAAATCTTTGGGATGCAGCAAAAGCAGTCCTGAGGGGGAAATACATCACAATACAAGCATCCATTCAAAAACTGGAAAGAACTCAAATACAAAAGCTAACCTTACACCTAAAGGAGCTAGAGAAAAAACAGCGAATAGATCCTACACCCAGCAGAAGAAGAGAGTTAATAAAGATTTGAGCAGAACTCAACAAAATCGAGACCAGAAGAACTGTGGAACAGATCAACAAAACCAGTAGTTGGTTCTTTGAATGAATTAATAAGATAGATCAACCATTAGCCAGCCTTATTAAAAAGAAGAGAGAGAAGACTCAAATTAATAAAATCATGAATGAGAAAGGAGAGATCACTACCAACACCAAGGAAGTACAAACAATTTTAAAACCATATTATTAACAGCTATACGCCAATAAATTAGGCAATCTGGAAGAAATGGACGCATTCCTAGAAAGCCACAAACTACCAAAACTGGATTGGGAAGAAATACAAAACCTGAACAGGCCAATAACCAGGGAGGAAATTGAAGCAGTCATCAAAAACCTCCCAAGACCCAAAAGTCCAGGGCCAGATGGCTTCCCAGGGGAATTCTATCAAACATTTAAAGAAGAAACCATACCTATTCTACTAAAGCTGTTTGGAAAGATAGAAAGAGATGGAGTACTTCCAAATTCGTTCCATGAGGCCAGCATCACCTTAATTCCAAAACCAAAGACCCCACCAAAAAGGAGAATTACAGACCAATATCCCTGATGAACATGGATGCAAAACTTCTCAACAAGATACTAGCCAATAAGATCCAACAGTGCATTAGGAAAATTATTCACCATGACCAAGTAGGATTTATCCCCGGGACACAAGGCTGGTTCAACACTCGTTAAACAATCATGTGATTCATCATATCAGCAAGAGAAAAACCAAGAACCATATGATCCTCTCATTAGATGCAGAGAAAGCATTTGACAAAATACAGCATCCATTCCTGATCAAAACTCTTCAGAGTGTAGCGATAGAGGGAACATTCCTCGGAATCTTAAAAGCCATCTACAAAAAGCCCACAGCAAATATCATTCTCAATGGGGAGTACTGGGAGCCTTTCCCCTAAGATCAGGAACAAGACAGGGATGTCCACTCTCACCACTGCTATTCAACATAGTACTGGAAGTCCTAGCCTCAGCAATCAGACAACAAAAAGACATTAAAGGCATTCAAATTGGCAAAGAAGAAGTCAAACTCTCCTTCTTTGCCAATGACATGATACTTTACATAGAAAACCCAAAAGACTCCACCCCAAGATTGCTAGAACTCATACAGCAATTTGGTAGCGTGGCAGGATACAAAATCAATGCCCAGAAATCAGTGGCATTTCTATGCACTAACAATGAGACTGAAGAAAGAGAAATTAAGGACTCAATCCCATTTACAATTGCACCCAAAAGCATAAGATGACTAGGAATAAACCTAACCAAAGAGGTCAAGGATCTGTACCCTAAAAACTATAGAACGCTTCTGAAAGAAATTGAGGAAGACACAAAGAGATGGAAAAATATTCCATGCTTATGGATTGGCAGAATTAATATTGTGAAAATGTCAATGTTACCCAGGGCAATTTACACGTTTCATGCAATCCCTATCAAAATACCATGGACTTTCTTCAGAGAGTTAGAACAAATTATTTTAAGATTTGTGTGGAATCAGAAAAGACCCCGAATAGCCAGGGGAATTTTAAAAAAGAAAACCATAGCTGGGAGCGTCACAATGCCAGATTTCAGGTTGTACTACAAAGACAGTGTGGTATTGGCACAAAAACAGACACATAGATCAATGGAACAGAATAGAGAATGCAGAAGTGGACCCTCAAATTTATGGTCAACTAATATTCGATAAAGGAGGAAAGAATATCCATTGGAAGAAAGACAGTCTCTTCAATAAATGGTGCTGGGAAAATTGGACATCCACATGCAGAAGAATGAAACTAGACCACCCTCTCGCACCATACACAAAGATAATCTCAAAATGGATGAAAGATCTAAATGTGGGACAAGATTCCATCAAACTCCTAGAGAAGAATACAGGCAACACCCTTTTTGAACTCGGCCACAGTAACTCCTTACAAGATACATCCATGAAGGCAAAAGAAACAAAAGCAAAAATGAACTATTGGGACTTCATCAAGATAAGAAGCTTTTGCACAGCAAAGGATACAGTCAACAAAACTAAAAGACAACCTACAGAATGGGAGAAGATATTTGCAAATGACGTATCAGATAAAGGGTTAGTTTCCAAGATCTATAAAGAACTTCTTAAACTCAACACCAAAGAAACAATCAATCCAATCACGAAATGGGCAAAAGACATGAACAGAAATCTCACAGAGGAAGACAGAGACATGGCCAATACACACATGAGAAAATGCTCTGCAACACTTGCCATCAGGGAAATACAAATCAAAACCACAATGAGATACCATCTCACACCAGTGAGAATGGGGAAAATTAACAAGGCAGGAAACCACAAATGTTGGAGAGGATGCGGAGAAAAGGGAACCCTCTTACACTGTGGGTGGGAATGTGAAATGGTGCAGCCACTCTGGAAAACTGTGTGGAGGTTCCTCAAAGAGTTAAAAATAGACCTACCTGGACCCAGCAATTGTACTGCTGGGGATTTACCCCAAAGATACAGATGCAAGGAAACGCCGGGACACCTGCACCCTGATGTTTCTAGCAGCAATGTCCACAATAGCCAAACTGTGGAAGGAGCCTCTGTGTCCATCGAAAGATGAATGGATAAAGATGTGGTTTATGTATACAATGGAATATTAGCCATTAGAAATGACAAATACCCATCATTTGTTTGACGTGGATGGAACTGGAGGCTGTTATGCTGAGTGAAATAAGTCAGTCGGAGAAGGACAAACATATGTTCTCATTCATTTGGGGAATATAAATAATAGTGAAAGGGAATAGAAGGGGAGTGAGATGAAATGTGTGGGAAATATCAGAAAGGGAGACAGAACATAAAGACTCCTAACTCTGGGAAACGAACTAGGGATGGTGGAAGGGGAAGAGGGCAGGGGGTGGGGGTGAATGGGTGACCGGCACTGAGGGGGTCACTTGATGGGATGAGCACTGGGTGTTATTCTGTGTGTTGTAAATTGAATACCAATAAAAAGTAAATTTATTATTAAAAAATTAATAATACACTATATGCTAATTTGAACTTAATAAAACAAAAAAATATTTCTCTTTTAAGGAAAAGTGTATGTTGGTCCAACTATCCCTTCTGATACCAAAAGATGTACTATACACACTAGGTATCTTGGATAGGGAAGGCAATCCAAGAATCCAAGAGTCTTCATTTGGATATTTTACTCATGTCTATTTATTAAGTTACTCAAAAAGCTGCTAATTTGAGTGGAGCTCAGAAAAAAGAAATGTCTCTGTCTCATATCGAGACTGTGGTGTAAGCTACTATTCCACATGGGTGCTATGATTCAGCACATCCAATGGTGCTTGATATGTCAATGGTAGAAAGGGATGCTGCTGGAGTCTTTGGCAGTCCTCCATGTATGAACTGCAGGGCAGGCCCTTAGGATTTTGGAGCAAATTCCTGACGTCCTCTATAGGCAACTACTCTCCTTTTGAGAAATGCCTCTTGCCTGCTACTGGGCCTTGGTAGAGACTAAACGCTTAACCATAGGTCACCAATTCTCTGTGAAACCTAACTACTCATCTTGAACATGGTGTTTTCTAACCCCCAAAACCATAAAATTGGGAATGCCGTGCAACAGTCCATTATCAAATAGAATAGTCTTCATTTATATATGATTTTGCCTTCCATGGTTGCTATTACCTGATGTTCAGAAGCAGATGATCCTTCTGAGATATGTTCAGAAGGTCTTTAGTGGCCTAAGCTACCTCACCATGTATGTGTTATTCATAGCACTTCATCTCACTAGGACAGCATTTTGTCATCTCACATTATCATAAGAAGGAAGGTGAGTACAGTACAATCAGGTATTTTGATAGAGACAAAGACCATATTCACATAATTTGTATTACTATACTGTTGTGGATTTTTGTATTTTATTATTGCTGTTGTTAATCTCTTACTGTGCCTAGTTTATAAATTAAACGTCATCACAAGTATGTATGTATAGAAAAGCAAAGTATATATAGGATTCAGTACTCTACACAGTTGCAGACATCCACCTAGGATCTTGAAACACATCCCTTCACACCAATATAAGGACTGATTACCATATATGTGATCTGGCCCAAGCAAGAACTGCAGAAAATTCATATGAAGAAGTAGCCAAATGCTCACAGTCTCTACTTTTTGCTATGATACCTTCTCTCTACCTGACTGAGCCCAAAACCTTGTTGGGGGATCACTTTATTGAACTGACAAAAGAGGAAAAGATTTGGTTTGGTATACAGAAAGCCTCAGCAGTGATATGTGGGTAGAGCTCAAAAGTAAATAGATGTAGCACTACAGCCCCATTCTGAAAAATCCACAAAGGTCTGTAGTGAAGGGCAATTCTTTCAATGGGGAGAACTTTAAGCAATGAACCTGGTGTTCACTTCCTTGGAAAGAGAAAAGGCCAGATGTAACAATGTATACTGATTCATGTGCTTGGGCCAAGGATTTAGTTGAATGATCAGGGACATGAAGAAAACACTATTGGAAAATTGGTAACAACAAGAAAATTTGAGGAAGAGATATATTTACATGCCTTTCTGAATCAGTAAAAACACACAAGATATTTACGTCTCCCGTGAATGCTCATCAAAGAATGATCAGCGGAGGAGGATTTTAATTTTAATTTTAACTTGGTTAGTGGATAGAGTGACACATTTCGTGCATACTACTCAGCCTCTTTACCTACCACTTCTCTCATCACCCATTGGGCTCATGAACAAAGTGGCCCTGGTGGCAGGCATGGAGGTTGTACAGGAGTTCAACAATATGGAGTTCACTGACCAAAGTTATCCTTACCATGACCACTGCTAAGTGCCCAATCTTCCAGCAGCAAAAGCAAGCCCCCCATAGGACATGATTCCATGGCATGATGAGCCTGGATATAGGTTCATTACATTGTTGCTTCCATAATAGAAGTGCAGTAGCTAATGGCATAGAGACTTTCTTTGGATACAGATTTGCCTTCTCTGCATGCAACTCTTCTGCCAAAACTACCATCCAAGGATGTAGAGAACTTTTAATCCACCATTACAGTATTGCACACAGCATTGGGTCTGATCCATTAACTCAATTCACATCCAATGCAGTGTCACAGTCGTCCCATGCTCATGGAATTCACTGGCCTTACTACATTTCATACTATCTTGAAGCAATTGCCCTGATAAGATGGTGCAGTGAACTTTTGCAGAATTAGTTATACTACCAGCTAAGTAACAATACTTTCCAGGGCTGGAGCAAGCATGTTCAGATCTCTGGAAGGCCATATATGCTCTGAATCAGCACTCATTACATATTGTTCTTCCTCCCAAATAAAGTTCTGTAACCAATAGATAGAAATGGAAGAGGCACCATTCATATTATCGTTAGCGACCCACCAGCAAAATGTTTGCTTCCTGTTCCAATTAACTTATGTTCTTCTTGCTTTGAAGTCTTTATTCCAAAGGGAGAAATGCTCCCAGCAGAAGACACAACAAAATTCAACTGAACAAAGAGATGAGACTGCCTTCTCACCCCTGGGCTACTCATGACTTTGAATGAATAGGCAAAGAAGTAAGTTGCTGTGCTGGCTGTGGGGATTGATCCTGGCGACCAAGGGAAATTGGACAACTACTCCTGAATGGAGTTAAGGAAGAGTATAGAAGAATACAGGAGATCCTGTAGGACCACCATTAGTGCCACCAACTCTGTGATAAGGTCAATGGAAAACTACAGCCATTGAGACAGAATTACCAATGACCCAGACACTTTAGTAATGAAGTTCTTTGTCACCCCACCAGCTTAGGAACTATGACCAGCTTGGTACTTGCTGAAAGCACATTCAATACAAAATGATTAACAGGAGAAAACAGGTATAAATATTAACTATGATCATGTGATTGTTACAGAAGTGAAGACTGTATTATTGTATTTGCTCTTTATATTTGTGTGTGAATATATTAAAAAAAATTTTTTTAGTTTCTTTCTTTTCTAATTACCTTATCGTGTAACTGAAGATAAATTGGCTTTCTACCATAGGATGGTAGTATCTCTATTTTCCATTATAGTATTCAACTGACTGAATATCAAGGACAAAGTAAAAATCACCCCAAACATCAAACATCACATTCCCTTTTTTTTTTTTTTTTGGTATTTTGATTCATTTTCAATTGTATGTATGCAGGTTAGTTGTATGATGTTAGGTGGAATTATGACCTTGTGTTGTCTTTATTTTGAGATCAAGTAGAGTTTAAGGAGATGTGTATAGGTGCTAGGTGGATAGGCAATGAACTTGTACTGGCTAATTTTATGTGTCAACTTGCTGGGCCACAGGGTGCACAAATATTTCTTTGACTATTGCTTTGGGTTGTGACTATGAGACTTTTCTGGATGATAGTAACTTTTGAATTGGCAGAAGAATAAAGTAGATTGCTCTCCCTGATGTAGGATTGTCATCAAACCAGATGAAGGCCTGAAAAATCACAAAACGCTAACCTCCCCTGAGTAAGAGGGAATTGTCCTACCTGGAGGACATCAGACTGAACCATTAGCTCTTCATGTCTGACGGCTTGTCACTTTCACATTAATTCTTCTTGATTCTCAGCTTCCTCCTGCCGATAGACTAAACTGGGACATCACCTCTTACCGGATTATAGCACTTTCTAGTCTTTAGACTCAAAATGGGACATAGACTTTGCAGTTCAGTTTTGCAGCATGTGAACAATGGAATATTATTCAGCATTGAAAAGGAAGGAGTTTCTGACCCATGCTACACACAGATAAACTTTGATGACATATTAATTGAAATAAGTTATCTATTTTTAATAAACATATATTTTATTCAGATCTATATTTTTAGGAAAACTGTGGAAATGATACAAAGTTCCCATATACTCTGCTCTCAGTTTCCCCATTTACCATCCTAAATAACGTGGCACATTTTTCACAAATATGAACACACTAGTTTTAACTAACAACTGTACTTTATTTGTTTACTTTGTTTTTAACCAATGCTATTTTTCATTGCCAGAATCTCAGCCAGCATACCACGTTGCATGCAGTAGTCATGTCTTCTTCTCCACCTCCAGACATAACAGTTTCTCCTAATGTTCTTTTCTTTCTTTATTTCAGGTATGATTACATACAGCACTAGTAGTCTCAGGTGTATAGTATAATGATAAAACAATTCTATAGCTTACTCAGTGCCCATTACAATATGTGTAGTCTTAACTTTTCTTGAGCTTTAAAATATTTATTTATTTGTTTGTTTATTTATTTATTTATTTATTTATTTATTTATTTATTTATTTATGAGATAGAGTGTGTATGTGTCTGTATGTGTGTGCAATCAGTGGGAAGTGCAGAGGGAGAGAGAGGGTGAGGCAGAGAAGCAGACTCCAAGCTTATTGTAGAGCACTACTTGGGCTGGATCCTAGTACCTTGAGATCATGCCAAAACAAGAGTGGGAGGCTTACCCAACAGAGCAACCCGGGGGCTCCTCACATTTTTTTGTTTTTCATGAACTTGACAGTTTTAAGGAGAACTACGCCAACATTTTATAAAAGCTTCACATAGAGTTTGTCTGGTACTGTACTCAGGATTAGACTTGGGTTGTGGGTTATGGGACAAAGGTTACTGGACAAAGTGCCATTTGCATCACATCATACCAGTAGGTACATACTTTCAGTGTGACTCATCACCACTGCTTTTAACCTGATCACCTGGCTAAGGTGGTGTTGCTAGATTTCTCCTCTGTAGGTTTAGTCCTCTTTCCTCATTCCACAATGTGACTTTTGGAAGGAACTTAACTTGGGTAGAGCCCACAAATAAGAGATTGAGAATCATCCTGTAACCCTTTGAGAGCAACCTACAAAATCATTAAAAATTCTTTTTTTTAAAAAAAGATATTATTTATTTATTCATGAGACACACGCACACAGAGATACACACAGAGAGAGAGAGAGACAGATACAGAGGCAGAGACACAGGCAGAGACACAGGCAGAGGGAGAAGCAGGCTCCATACAGGGAGCCTGACATGGGACACGATCCCAGGTCTCCAGGATCACACCCGGGGCTGAAGTTGGCACTAAACCGCTGAGCCACCAGGGCTACCCAGAAATTCTTTTTAATGTGAGATTTGTCTATTGTCTCTGATTTATTATTTATTTATATAAGCGGTTATATCAATAACAACTTGTGGATTTTTTAAACAATGAGGTACATTTCAAATCAGTGTCATTGATTGTGTTACTCAATATTTTTTCCCATTTTTTGGCACTAGGCGATGGAAGGGCTTTCCATTGGCTCCCTCTGTAATATTCTCATTACACTGTGAGTGACTGTGCATGTGTGTGTATGTGTTAGCATCCTTATCTTCTAGCATTACAAGGTACTCCAATTCATCTTGCACATTCCCTGCCCCAAACCTAGAATCAGCCATTTCCTTAAGAAGTATTAATTCACTTTCTTGGATAATGATATCAGATACCAAGTTCTGGACTCTAGACCACTAGTGGTAATCACAGGTTTCTCATTCTATTCAAAAGATATTATTTATGACCCTATTTAACACCTTTAATTGCAAGAAGAGATCACCTTTTCCCCATAATCTATTAATACATATTGAATTTTAAGTTCTGTATCACACCTAGTTCATGTGCTTTAATTAAAAGAAAAGGGACACTTTAGGGAATGACTTTCCCCAGACTCCTATATTATGCATCATTCCTGTTTAAATACCGCTGCAGGAAAGGCAAAAGAGAAGCATTTCCCAGTAAAAATTCCATGTGAGAGTTGATTTCAGAAGGTGTGGGATGAAATCAAGACCAACTTTATCTTTGGCATGCAGGCAAGAACCTGAGCCTCAGTGACAGCAAAGAGCTCAGACAGAATTTTAGAACACTTTTTTTGTTCTTTAATTTTCATGTGAGTGAGAAATTCTTTTCTTTATTGAGAAGAAAAGAGGATGACTGAACATCCTAACCTTTGGATAAGCTCATATCGAAACTGGTAAGATTTGTGTTGGGGATTAACTTACTTGTATTTAATGCTCAGAGAAAATTTATCTGATCAATGCTACAGTGCACACCTAACACGTTTTTACGTGTTAAGTTTGTGGAAAGATAGAAGGTTTAGGGAATTTTCTAGAAGTGTTTTACAATCTAAGGTGAGGAGTTGGAATAAAAGAAATGGACATCAGTTCCTGGTGGAGAGATAATCACATAGAAATAATACCTATTTGAGTGTCCCAGAAAATACTCCACAGAGATGATGATTTTACTTTGGAAGGAATAGGAGTCTTTTTCAGTGGTAACTGAGTATTGAATAGGACGGAAGAGTATTGGATTGTATCAAGAGTAAATTCTCCTAAAATTTTCATTCATTTTATGAATACTTATTATTATTAAATATGTACTTCTTTCTAGATGCTTAAAATCAACAGTGAACAAATAAAAATCACTCTCTTTATTTTGCTTCTTTCATGTATGCCACTCTTCTATTATTATGTGAACTATACAAATTTCTAGATAGGTAGATAGGTAGATGGGTAGATAGATGATAGATCAATAGGTGGACTGATAGAATGATAGATAGATAATGCTTTTATAATACTTAATTGTTAGATACCATGAACAAGATTTCATTCCTCTTTACTGGATTTGGACAAAAAATGTATTTGGCCATCTCTGGAAACTACAGTGGAACCTGTAGTGAATGGCAGTGTTGTTGGGGCATGAGGTGTAAAGTCCCTGAGTCCAGAATTGGCTCTACAGCTGACTCACCCACCTTATCAAACACTTAAACCTTCATGTGGCCCTGGGAATCTTGCTTTTCCCGCAGCCCATGTCAGAAGACAGTTTGTATGAACTAGTAATATGCCAAGGTGATTAATAAACAATCTACAAGGATTAGGTTTTTAAAGCTTTATGTTTAATGCAGCATGACTATGGCATATTTTGAACTCTCAAATGAAATATATTATGGAGAAGGTCATCCTCCTAACTTCTATTCCAAGAATGCAACATATAAATAAATGAATATACATACATATACATTGATATGTACGTATATAATTTACTATTATATATAATAATTTAATACATTAATGTATAAATTTAAAGATACAAGGTTTTAGGGGTTCCAAGTGGCTCTCTTGGTTAAACATCTGCTTATGCCCCAGATATGATCTCAGGGTCGGGAATCGAACACTGTATCAAACTCCCTTCTCAGGAGAAAGGCTAAACTTCATCCCTCAGCTCCTCCCTCCACTGAAGTCATGTTTACTCTCTCTCTTTTTCTGTCAGTGATCTCTCAAAAAAAAGTAATAATTGTTTTAATTAAAACAAAATTAAAATGTTTTATGATAGACACTGAGGAGGGCACCTGACGGATTGAGTGCTGGGTGTTACACTATATGTTGGCAAATTGGACTCCAATAAAAAAAGATATACAAAAAAAAAAAGAAACTGAATTGAGAACTGTAAAAATACAGAAATTATTAAGAATTAGTAACAGTGAATTAAACTCAGTTGAGGTAGTAAAAGATTAAAAAATACGTTTCACAATGGACTGACCAATTGACTGAATATTCACTGCTAAAATATTGATTGTTTATCTCTTGTCCTCTCTGCCTCTCTCTCTCTTTCTCTCTTTTAGGTTTCATTACGGAAAACACTATCAAATGTTTCTACATCATTCCTTGAATGTTCAGAATATTTACTGTAAGATACTTTGCAACTAAACTACTATGTTGAAATAGTATGAAAGTGCATTATGTAAATCATGATGAATTTTCCCCATTTTGTAGAGTTGTATCCAAATAGATCCTTGCTAGAAACTAAAACAACACATTCAGCTCAGAAAGATGCCTTCTCTTGCCGAATCCTCTAAATTAATGTTTATTATGCCTAAATAATCAGGTCTCTATAGTTATTGCTTTATTTCTTGTTTCATAAGCAACCAAGATAATAAGTTGTGAATAAATGTTGTGGTTTCCACTTTATTCAGAAGAAAACAAATGAATGGTGGGGATTATACACTGGTAGTGGCACTTCCATGATCAAACATATGGATTAAACCTCCAAATACAGAGTATTCATTTCACAGAATGATTCCTTGCAGATTAATTATTTCTAACTTGCATTTTCCCCACTTTGCCTGAAATAATGCAGCAAAATAACAGTACTACTGAGTTCATACTGTTAGGATTGACTCAAGATCCTATGAAAAAGAAAATGGTATTTGTAATATTTTTCATTTTTTATTTGGGAACTGTGGTTGGGAATTTGCTTATTATTGTAACCATCAAGTCCAGCCGGACACTTGGGAGCCCCATGTACTATTTCTTATTTTATTTGTCCCTTGCTGATTCCTGCTTTTCAACTTCCACAGCCCCAAGACTAATTGTGGATTCACTCTCTGCAAAAAATATCATAACTTACAATGAATGCATGACTCAAGTCTTTGCACTGCATTTCTTTGGCTGCATGGAGGTTTTAGTCCTCATCCTTATGGCCTTTGACCGGTATGTGGCCATCTGTAAGCCCTTACATTACCCAACCATCATGAGCCGGCGGGTCTGCACCATCCTAATTGTTCTGGCATGGATTGGATCTTTTATCCATTCTACAGCCCAGATTATCCTGGCTTTGAGATTGCCCTTCTGTGGACCCAATTTGATTGATCATTACTGCTGTGATTTGCAGCCCTTGCTGAAACTTGCTTGCATGGACACTTTTGTGATCAACCTACTGTTGGTGTCTAATAGCGGGGGCATTTCCTCAAGCAGTTTTGTGATTCTGATGATCTCCTACATTGTCATCTTGCATTCACTGCGAAACCACAGTGCGGAAGGGAGGAAAAAAGCTCTCTCTACTTGCACTACTCACATCATTGTGGTAATCATATTCTTTGGTCCCTGTATATTCATTTATACACGCCCCCCAACCACTTACCCCATGGACAAGATGGTAACTGTATTTTATACTATTGGGACACCTTTTCTCAACCCACTTATCTACACACTGAGGAATGCAGAAGTGAAAAATGCCATGAGAAAGCTATGGCATATCAATATTACCTCAGAAAGCAGAAGATGAATTGAGGACTTCGGTTGATTACTTAATCTGTACAGATATCAAATATGATACTGTGTATCCTGATTTACCCAACACACTCTAATATATCACACCAGAGTTCCTTACTTTTTTCGGTACTTCTGCCCTTAAACTAGTAGCTTCCCTTACTTATATTGCCAGCCTGGTTCTTTCTTTTATTGAGAGCTCACTTCTGATGTTGCTGATTAGGAAACACTGCTCAAAACTCTGTCTACACTCTGGTATGTTAATAAGAAAGATATTTATACAATCACAAGTGTTCAAAAAATGATCATCCATAAATAAAATATTTTATGACTTGTAATTACCTCTATAGAACGTTTCAAAAAAGATATCTTACTGTCTTTTCAACACATTCAGAGCAATGGAACTATTTTTTTTGTGTTAGAAATTCCTTACATTATATCATTAGTTTGTCTTTATTTTTTTTATTTTTCATTTCTTTTTAAGATTTTATTTATTTATTCTTGAGAGACACAGAGAGAGAGAGGCAGAGACACAGGTAGAGAGAGAACCAGGCTCTATGCAGGGAGCCTGATGTGGGACTCGATCCTGGGACTCCAGGATCATGCCCTGGGCCAAAGGCAGGCACTAAACCACTGAGCCACCCAGGGATCCCCCATTAGTTTATCTTTAAAAAGTTCCACACAAGTGAACCAAAGGTCTAAAGGTGTGTGTGTGTGTGTGTGTGTGTATACATATTGTGTATAAATAAGTATACATATATATATACACACACACACACACCTTAAATATAAATATATAATATACATAAATCCTTTATATATATATTTCTTATTGTTTCTTTTGGCTATTAACATAATTGATGCATTATGTATGGGATTTTTAAAGTGTTATATTACAAAAATATTGAGATATCCAGCTAATTTGTGTGATTGGTATATAAGTGCTATACCAAGAGAATTCTGTAAGCCAATGAGGGAAGGAGAGAAAATAATCTAGGCTGGCAAGACTAAATAAGAATTTAAAATACACCATAGATACAACATATTTTCTGAGATCAAAGTAGAGAAAGGTAAAACCTAGTTTGAAGGGAAAAAATGGGCAAGATGGTGGAAGAGTAGGGGCCTCAATTCCCCTGGCCCCACCAACTTCCAAAAATAACTTTCAAACTATCCTGAAAACCAACAAATCTGACCTGAGATTTTAAAGAGAGAATAGCCTGTACCCTACAGATAGAAAGGTTTTGGCTTCTAACAAAGTAGGAGGGAGGAAAAAAGTAAAAAAGAATTCAGTCGGGGAGCGTCCCTATGAGGAGCGGGTCTAAGGCGGCAGAGGGAGCCTCGGGACAGGAAATCCCAGCCCCGGAGAAAGGGGAAAATTAAAATTCTGGACCGGATTCTTCCGGGATGGAAAGGCGCTTAGCAAGGGACTCGGGCCGATCGAGGGAGGGGCAATGGAGCCCCCAGGTCCCCGGGGTCACTAACACAGGAGGTGCGCCCCAGGGGAGAGCATGCCACACACCCCGGGCCAAGTGAGGTAAAGGGCTGGAGGGCGCCGGGGGGACCTCGGGGAGAAGCCAGTAGGTCAGGAGGCGGCTCCCTGTGGAGGGGGCTGCACCCTCTGCCTTCGGGTGCTGCGACCCCAGGAGCGCGATTCCAGCAGCGCAGGCCCTGGATCCCAGGGCACCAGGGGGCACAGTCCAGGATCCTGCGCTCCCCCGGGACAGACCGAGGCTGGGAAGGTCCAGGACAGTGAGGACGTTCATGCCGCGGTTGGACCCGGAGCTGTGCAGGTCAGCAACCTGTAACCCCTGGAGCATCCAGGCCCTTGCGGACTGGGAGCTGTGGTGGTTACTGCGGGAGCTGACTTCAGGGCTGGAGAGCTGGCCCCCGTCAGTGTGGTTGTTCTTCCTGGTGTCACTCTGTGCCTGGTACAAAGTGGGGCTGCCAGGGAAAAGGGGCATCACAGGATAAACAGCTCCCACGGAGCCTGGAACCCAGTGGGAGGGAGGGCAGCTCCCCCAGATGCACACACCTGAGAATCAGCACAGCAGGCCCCTCCCCTTCTGGTCCCCCAGAAGACCAGCTGGAAGGACAGGGGAAGAGCAAGTTCTTGACCGAGCAGCGCTGGAAAGCTCCAGGGGAAGTCAAGGGATTTACAGTATATAGAACTAGAAGGCATCCCTCCTTTTGTTTTTTCCTTTTTCCAGTACAACTCGTTTGTATATCAGACTGTAAATTTCCAATTTTTTTTTTTTACTTTTCCAACCTTAGCTACAATATTTTACCATTTTTAAGTTTCTTCCTTTTTGACTTTCATATTTAAACCATTAAGACCATTTTCATAGGTCTTAGATATATTTTCCACTTCTAGATTCCCTTCAACATACTCAACCTAATTTTGGGAGATATACAAGATATGTTTTTTTGTTTTGTTTTGTGTTTTTTGTTTTCTCTGCCTCATTTTGTTCTACAATGGTGGAAGTTATTTACCTTCTAAAACATGACCAGAATACACCCAGAACCAAGTGGTATACCATGCTGGATCATTCTGTGAGATTTGTATTCCCATTCTGCCCCCCTCTTTTATCTCATTGGTGCTTTGGTGGTCAGTTTTGGGGCTTTCTACAAGTATTTCCTGTTTATATAAATTTGGGACTGAGTAGATTCTAACATACAGAACTTAATATACACAGAAACAAAAGGATCACCCTCTAGGACCCCTCAGGTAGACTACATTCTCCCTCCACTACACCTTCGTCACCACCAATATTTCCCAATCCCCCTCTCCCTTATTCCTCTCCTTTTTTTTTCTTTTATTTTTCCTCTTTACATTTGCTTTTTTCTCTTCTTTTTTCTTCTTTTTCTTTGGGATCCTTGGCCTTTTATTTTTTACTTTTTTTTTTAAATTTGCTTGTCATTTTAGTGTTCCTTTTGTTTTATTTCATTCTGATCTATGTTCTCAATTTCTAGTCTCTGACCACGGCAGAATCATCTAGGATGAAATTTACTTAGGTTGTAGTTGATATTCTTGGCTCAATCCATTCATACAGCCATTCTGCACTGAGCAAAATGACTAGAAGGAAGAAATTCCCACAAAAGAAAAAATCAGAAACTGTTCTCTCTGCCACAGAGTAACAGAATTTGGGATACAATTCGATGTCAGAAAGCCATTTCAGAAGCACAATTATAAAGCTACTGGTCACTCTGAAAAAAAAAGCATAAAGGATTCAAGAGACTTCATGACTGTAAAATTTAGATCTAATCAGGCTGAAATTAGAAATCAATTAAATGAGACGCAATCCAAACTGGAGGTCCTAACAATCAGGGTTAATGAGGTGGAAGAAAAGTGCGTGACATAGAAGACAAGTTGATGTCAAGGAAGGAAGCTGAGGACAAAAGAGAAAAACAAAAGACCATCAGGAAAGGTTAAGGGAAATAAATGATAGCCCCAGAAGGAAAAATCTACATATAATTGGGGTTCCAGAGAGTGCCGAGAGGGACAGAGGGCCAGAAAAGAATTTGAACAAATCATAGCTGAGAACTTCCCTAACTTGGAGAGGGAAGCAGGCGTTCAGATCCAGGAGATAGAGAGGTCCCCCCATAAAATCAATAAAAACCGTTCCACACCTCAACATTCAGGCTCTCATTCAGAATAAAAAGAGAGATACAGAGCTTCCAAGATAGGCAGAAATTGAAAGAATATGTGACCACCAAACCTATTTCAGCTGTGCAAGAAATAGGAAGGGGGACCCTGTAAAAGAAAGAGGAAGCACCAAGAAATAATCCACAAAAACAGGGACTGAATAGGTATTATGATGACACTAAATTCATATCTTTATATAGTAACTCTGAACGTGAAAAGGCTAAATGATCCTATCACAAAGATGCAGGTTTTCAGACTGGATAAAAAAGCAAGACCCATTTATTTGCTGTCTACAAGAGACTCATTTTAGACCGAAGGACACCAACAGCTGAAAAAGGAAAAGTTGGAGAAACATTTAACATTCAAATAGTCTTCAAAAGAAAGCTGGGGTAGCAATCATCACATCAGATAAAATAAAGTTTATCCCAATGACTGGAGTAAGAGATGAAGAGGGACACTATTTCATACTTAAAGGCTCTATCAAAAAAAAAAAAAGGATCTATTAAACAAGAGGACCTAACAATCATGAATATTTATGCCCCTAATATGGGAGCTACCAAGTAAAGCAATCAATTAATAACTAAAGTAAAGACATACTTAGAAGATAATACACTAATAGTAGGAGACTTCAACATGACACTTTCCATAAATGACAGATAGTCTAACCACAACATCACCAAAGAAACAAGAGCTTTAAATGGTACGCTGGACCAGATGGATTTCACAGATATATACAGAACTTTCCATCTGAAAGCAACTGAATACACCTTCTTCTCAAGTGCACATGGAACTTTCTCTAGAATACACCACATAATGGGTCACAAATCAGGTCTCAAGCAATACCAAAATATTGGAATCATCCCCTGCATATTTCAGACCATGATGTGTTGAAACTAGAACCCAATTGCCAGAAGAAATTTGGAAGAAACTCAAACACATGAAAGTTAAAGAGCATCCTTCTGAAAGATGAATGGGTCAACCAGGTAATTAGAGAAGAATCTAAAAGATTCATGGAAACTAATGAAAATGAAGATACCACCGTTCAAAATCTTTGGGATACAGCAAAAGCGGTCCTAAGAGGGAAATACACTGAAACTCAAGCATCCCTCAAAAAATTAGAAAAAACTCAAACACAGAAGCTAACCACACACCTAAAGGAACTGGAGAAAGAACAGCAAATAAAACCTACACCAAGCAGAACAAGAGAGTTACTAAAGATTTGAGAAGAACTCAAATTTCTTTGCACTTAAAAATTACCATGATGCTTTTTGTACTTTGAAGTGTACCCCAAAAATGATGAATATAATATGTACTCTTTTTCTTTATTCCATCATGGCTGGTTAATTTTAGAGAAATGAGAAACAACAACCATACACATGCTTAGAGATCAGAAGAATTATAAAACAGATCATCAAAACCAGGATTTGGTTCCTTGAAAGAATTAATAAGATAGATAAAACATTAGCCAGCCTTATTAAAATCAAAGAAAAGCCTCTAATTAATAAAATAATGATTGAAAAAGGAGAGATCAAAACCAATACCAAAGAAACAAAAACGATTTTAAAAATGTATTATGAGCAGCTCTACATCAATAAATTAGGCAATCTAGAAGAAATAGATGCATTTCTGGAAAACCACGAATTACCAAAACTGGAACAGGAAGAAATAGGAAACCTGAACAGGTCAATAACCAGGGAGGAAATTGAAGCAGTCATCAAAACCTTACAAGACACAAAAGTCCAGGGCCAGAAGGCTTCCCAGGGGAATTCTATCAAACATTTAAAGAAGATACAATACCTATTCTACTAAAGCTGTTCCAAAAGATACAAATACATGGAGTACTTCCAAACTCGTTCTATGAGGCCAGCATCACCTTAATTCCAAAATCAGATAAAGACCCTACCAAAAAAAGAGAATTATAGACCAATTCCCTGATGAACACAGATGTAAAAATTCTCAACAAGATACTGGCCAATAGGATCTAACTGCACTTTAAGAAGATTATTCACCATGACCAAGTGGGATTTATCCCCAGATGCAAGGTTGGTTCAACACTAGTAAAATAATCAACATGATAAGTCATATCAACAAGATGAATAAAGAACCTTATGATCCTCTCAAGTGATACAGAGAAAGCATTTGACAAAATACATTATCTGTTCCTCATCAAAACTCTTCAGAGTGTAGGGATAGAGGGAGCATTCCTCAGCATCTTAAAAGGCATCTACGAAAAACCGACAGCAAATACCATTCTCAAAGGAGAAACACTGAGTGCCTTTCACCTAAGATCAGGAATAAGACAGGGATGTCCACTCTCTCCACTGCTATTCGCATAATACTAGAAGTCCTAGCCTCAGCAATCAGGCAACAAAAAGAAAGAAAAGTCATTTAAATTCGCAGAGAAGGGGTCAAACTCTCCCTCTTCACAGATATGGTACTATACATAGAAAACTTAAAAGATTCCATCCCAAGATTGCTAGAACTCATACAAAATTCGGCAGTGTGGCAGGATACAAAATAAATGCCCAGAAATCAGTGGCATTTCTACATACTAACAATGAGACTGAAGAAAGAGAAATTAAGGAGTCAACCCTATTCACAGATGCAGTGAAATGCTAGAACACCTGTACCCCAATGTTTATAGCAGCAATGTCCACAATAGCCAAACTCTGGAAGGAGCCTCGGTGTCCATCGAAAGATGAATGGATAAAGAAGTTGAGGTCTATGTATACAATGGAATACTACTCAGCCATTAGAAATGATGAATACCCACCGTTTCCTTCACCGTGGATGGAACTGGAGGGTATTATGCTGAGGGAAGTAAGTCAGTTGCAGAAGGACAAGCATTATATGGTCTCATTCATTTGGGGGATATAAAAAATAGTGAAAGGGATTATAGGGGAAAGGAGAGAAAATGAGTGGGAAATATCAGAGAGGGAGACAGAACATGAGAGACTCCTAACTCTGGGAAATGAACAATGGGTAGTTGAAGGGGAGGTGGGTGGGAGGATGGGATGACTGAGTGATGGGTACTGAGTGGGGGCACTGGACGGAATGAGCACTGGGTGTTACACTGTATGTTGGCAAATCGATTTCCAATAAAAATAAATAAATAAATAAATAAATAAATAAATAAATAAATTGATAGAAGATAGATAGATAGATAGATAGATAGATAGATAGATAGATAGATAGATAAAAGGAGGGGAAAATGTATATTATTTCATTTAAATTTGGGTTCTATTGATGGATAAAAGGAAGTACCAGAAACATTCATAAAAGCTCATTTGGCTTGTCTCTATTTAATTAAGTTAGAGAGAACCTACTTTAGTAGTAGGAAGCCACTGTCTTGGGCAGCCCGGGTGGCTCAGCGGTTTAGTGCCGCCTTCAGCCCAGGGACTGATCCTGCAGACCCAGGAGCATCAAGTCCCAAATCAGGATCCCTGCATGAAGCCTGCTTCTCCCTCTCTCTCTCTCTCTTTCTCTCTCTCTCTCTCTGTATCTCATGAATAAATAAAATAAATCTTAAAAAAAGGAATTCACTTTCTTTCTTGTTTGTACTTTCTGAATAAATAGTGTCTATTCACGGGTTAGAGTTGCCAATAGAATATTGATGCTCACAGTGACCAGAAGGATTAAAAGCCATGCCTTGAATATGGGCATGCCAGGTGTAATATCATGAATTTTTAAAATTAATTGACTTCTGTGGATACAGAAATACTAAATCAATGGGATATGTGCACCCAGATGTTTACAGAAGCATTACCTGCAAGTCATTTGCAATGACAAGGAAAGAGCTAGAGAGTATTACGCTATGTGAAGCAACTCATAGAAATATGATTTCTCTTATGTGGAATTTAGAAACAAAACAAATAACTATCAGGAAAAAAAGAGAGAGGGGGCAAATAAAGAAATAGACTCTTAAATATAGAGAATAAACTGATGGTTGCCAGAAGGGAGGTGGGCAAGTGGATGGGTTAAATAGATGATGGGTAGGAGGATGGGTTAAATACATGATGGGAAATAGCGATACACTTGTTGTGATGAGCTGAGTATTGATGTAAGTGTTGAATTACTAAACTGTACACCTGGAACTTTTATTACATTGAATGTTAACTAAATGGAATTTAAATATCCATTTTTAAATAAATAAATAAATAAATAAATAAATAAATAAATAAATAAATAAATAAACTCCTTGATTTCAGTGTATTCAAAGGTACTACATGCTAGTAACTGTTACAAGAATCCAGGTTTAATTCTTCATTTCATTATTTACCTGAAAAACCTTTTCAATACCAATATTTTCTTCCTGTCAAGGATTATTTTAAAATAAGTTCATTAAAATATCACGTTTTCACTGTTCTCACTACTTTTTGCTTTCTGGGATATTATGAAGCTTAGTGACTGCATTAGAGTTCCAAAGACGGCATATGGACAAACAAAAATATATACATATTTCAGTTGTAAAATGTTATTTTGATATATATATATATATATAATGTGAAAACATCACCACAATCTAAGTAGCATTCTATTTTTCTCTATATAATTACCATTGTGCATTTGAGTGTGTGTGTGTAAGATTTTATTTAAGATCTATCCTTTTTGTAATTTCAAGTATACATTATGGCGTTGTTAACTATAGCGACCATGCTATATATTAGATCTCGAAAATTTATTCATTCTACATAATTGAAACCTTATAACCTGTGGGCCAACTTCTCTTCATTTTTCCATCCCTGGCGCCTGGTAACCACTATTCTACTCTCTGCTTCTGTGAAGTGAACTATAGCATTTCAACCTATAAGTGAGATCATGCAGTATTTCACTTAACATAAAGTCTCCCAGCTCTTTATGTTATTGCAAATGGCAGAACTCTCTTCTTTTTAAAGTCTGAATCATATATATCTCACATTTTCTATATTGATTCATCAGTCAAGGATGAGGTTGTGTTCACACCATGGCTATTGCGAATAATGATGCATTGAACCTAGGAATGCAGATTGCCCTTCACAATCATGATTTCATGTCCTTTGGATATATACCCAACAGTAGGATTGGTGGGCAGTAGTTCTAGCTTTAATTTTCTGAGAGACCTCTATGCAATTTTCTCTAATGGCTGTAGTAATTTACATACTCATCAATGGCTTGGATGAGATCCCTTTATTCTACATGCTCACCAACATTACTGATCTTTTATCTTCCCAATAATAGTCATTCTAACAGATGTGGAATGATATCTCATGATTTTGATTTGCCTTTTCGTGGTGATGAGTGATGCTGAGCTCCTTTTGATGTATCTGTATGCCTTTGCAAAAATGTCTATTCAGTCCCTTTGCCTATTTATAAATCAGAGGAGATGAAGGAAATCTCCATAGCTTCTCTCAATTTTCCTGTAAACCTGAAACTGTCCTTTAAAAAAAGTCTATTATTTCAAAAGATATTAAAAAGATACGATTGACTATTAGACAAAAATCATCTAAATTCGCTCAAAAGAATATAGAAAAGAAATAAAATAGGTTATAAAGGGGACAAAAAGTAAACTACAAAAAGATGAACTTATACCAAAATATTTAACAACGACATTAAATGCAAATACACTACACTTGAAAGGCAGAAGTTGTCAAGATGGACAGAATAATCTTCAGCTAAGTTATGGACTAATGATACACACGTCATTATGATAAAGTTCAGAACAAACACCATGCATGATGATTAAATGCTGTATTTCAATTTACAAAGTTATAGAGTAGACAATACAGAGCTCAGCACAGAGTCTGCTTAAGAATCTCTCTCCCTCTGCACCTCGCCACCTGCCAGCACACACATATGTCCTCTCACTCTTAGAAAAATCAAGAAAAAAAATGAAAGTAGATTGTATTTGTCTAGAACTGCTGTTGATGGTGATGGAGAGGAATAAGTGCGAATGGCTATGCAATTTCTTGTTGGGGGGGCAAAGACATTGTAAAATTAGACAGTATTGATAATTTCATAATTTAAATTGTATACCATTAAATTATATACTTTAAATAATTAAATTATATGATATGTGTAGATTCTATGCCAATAAATCCATTAAAAACCGATAAATTATTGAAAACTCATTTTGAAATGATGAGCTATATGTGGTATAATTGAATTTAAATAAAAAGAATATAATTCTTAAAAACCCAGATAAACGTTAAATATAATGATCATTTGTACAGAATAAAAGGCCATCAGGAACTATTACTAAAAATATACTTACCATGAACAGAAGTTACGTAAATGTTGTATTAAAATCACTGCATAATAATGACTTTGGATCTCTTTTAGAATTAAAATGTTAAGTGATAAACATTTCTTTTTTTTTTCTTGGTAATAAATTAATTTTTATTGGTATTCAATTTACCAACACACAGAATAACACCCAGTGCTCATCCCGTCAAGTGCCCCCCTCAGTGCCGGTCACCCATTCACCCCCACCCCCTGCCCTCCTCCCCTTCCACCATAAATAGTGCGTTTCCCAGAGTTAGGAGTCTTTATGTTCTGTCTCCCTTTCTGATATTTCCCACACATTTCTTCTCCCTTCCCTTATATTCCCTTTCACTATTATTTATATTCCCCAAATGAATGAGAACATACACTGTTTGTCCTTCTCTGATTGACTTACTTCACTCAGCATAATACCCTCCACTTCCATCCACGTTGAGGCAAATGGTGGGTATTTGTCGTTTCTAAAGGCTGAGTAAAATTCCATTGTATACATAAACCACATCTTCTTTATCCATTCATCTTTCGATGGACACAGAGGCTCCTTCCACAGTTTGGCTATTGTGGACATTGCTGCTAGAAACATCGGGGTGCAGGTGGCCCGGCGTTTCATTGCATCTGAATCTTTGGGGTAAATCCCCAACAGTGCAATTGCTGGGTCGTAGGGCAGGTCTATTTTTAACTCTTTGAGGAACCTCCACACAGTTTTCCAGAGTGGCTGCACCATTTCACATTCCCACCCAGGGTAAGAGGGTTCCCCTTTTCTCTGCATCCTCTCCAACATTTGTGGTTTCCTGCCTTGTTAATTTTCCCCATTCTCACTGGTGTGAGGTGGTATCTCATTGTGGTTTTGATTTGTATTTCCCTGATTAGAAGTGATGCAGAGCATTTTCTCATGTGCGTGTTGGCCATGTCTATGTCTTCCTCTGTGAGATTTCTCTTGTTTTGCCCATTTCATGATTGGATTGTTTGTTTCTTTGGTGTTGAGTTTAAGAAGTTCTTTATAGATCTTGGAAACTGCCCTTTATCTGATACGTCATTTGCAAATATCTTCTTCCATTCTGTAGGTTTGTCTTTTAGTTTTGTTGACTGTATCCTTTGCTGTGCAAAAGCTTCTTATCTTGATGAAGTCCCAATAGTTCATTTTTGCTTTTGTTTCTTTTGCCTTCGTGGATGTATCTTTCAAGAAGTTACTGTGGCCAAGTTCAAAAAGGGTGTTGCCTGTGTTCTCCTCTAGGATTTTGATGGACTCTTGTCTCACATTTAGATCTTTCATCCATTTTGAGTTTATCTTTGTGTATGGTGCAAGAGAGTGGTCTAGTTTCATTCTTCTGCATGTGGATGTCCAATTTTCCCAGCACCATTATTGAAGAGACTGTCTTTCTTCCAGTGGATAGTCTTTCCTCCTTTATCGAATATTAGTTGACCATAAAGTTGAGGGTCCACTTCTGGGTTCTCTATTCTCTTCCATTGGTCTATGTATCTGTTTTTGTGCCAGTACTACACTGTCTTGATGACCACAGTTATGTAGTACAACCTGAAATCTGGCATTGTGATGCTCCCAGCTATGGTTTTCTTTTTTAAAATTCCCCTGGCTATTCGGGGTCTTTTCTGATTCCTCACAAATCTTAAAATAATTTGTTCTAACTCTCTGAAGAAAGTCCATGGTATTTTGATAGGGATTGCATGAAACGTGTAAATTGCCCTAGGTAACATTGATATTTTCACAATATTAATTCTGACAATCCATGAGTTGGAATACTTTTTCCATCTCTTTGTGTCTTCCTCAAATTCTTTCAGAAGCGTTCTATAGTTTTTAGGGTATAGATCCTTTACCTCTTTGGTTAGGTTTATTCCTAGCATGTAGATGGGTCCTGCTTTTTTTCCAGTCTGACACCCTGCGCCTTTTGATGGGGTCATTAGCTTGTTCACGTTCAGAGTTATTATTGAAAGATTGGAGTTTAGTGTCATCATGATATCTATTCATTCCTTGTTTTTGTGGATTGTTCCACTGGACTTCTTAAAGGGGAATTTTAGGAGTCCCCCTTAAAATTTCCTTCAGAGCTGGTTTGGAGGTTTGGAGGTACATATTCTTTCAGTTCCTGCCTGTCTTGGAAGCTCTTTATCTCTCCTTCCATTCTGAATGAGAGCCTTGCTGGATAAAGTATTCTTGGTTGCATGTTCTTCTCATTTAGGACCCTGAATATATCCTGCCAGCCCTTTCTGGCCTATCTGTAGGGTACAGGCTATTCTCTCTTTAAAATCTCAGGTCAGATTTGTTGGTTTTCAGGATAGTTTGAAAGTTATTTTTGGAAGTTGGTGGGGCCAGGGGAATTGAGGCCCCTACTCTTCCACCATCTTGCCCATTTTTTCCCTTCAAACTAGGTTTTACCTTTCTCTACTTTGATCTCAGAAAATATGTTGTATCTATGGTGTATTTTAAATTCTTATTTAGTCTTGCCAGCCTAGATTATTTTCTCTCCTTCCCTCATTGGCTTACAGAATTCTCTTGGTATAGCACTTATATACCAATCACACAGATTAGCTGGATATCTCAATATTTTTGTAATATAACACTTTAAAAATCCCATACATAATGCATCAATTATGTTAATAGCCAAAAGAAACAATAAGAAATATATATATAAAGGATTTATGTATATTATATATTTATATTTAAGGTGTGTGTGTGTGTGTATATATATATATGTATACTTATTTATGCACAATATGTATACACACACACACACACACACACACACACCTTTAGACCTTTGGTTCACTTGTGTGGAACTTCTTAAAGATAAACTAATGGGGGATCCCTGGGTGGCTCAGTGGTTTAGTGCCTGCCTTTGGCCCAGGGCATGATCCTGGAGTCCCAGGATCGAGTCCCACATCAGGCTCCCTGCATAGAGCCAGGTTCTCTCTCTACCTGTGTCTCTGCCTCTCTCTCTCTGTGTCTCCAATGAATAAATAAATAAAATCTTAAAAAGAAATGAAAAATAAAAAAATAAAGACAAACTAATGATATAATGTAAGGAATTTCTAACACAAAAAAAATAGTTCCATTGTTCTGAATGTGTTGAAAAGACAGTAGGATACCTTTTTTGAAACGTTCTATAGAGGTAATTACAAGTCATAAAATATTTTATTTATGGATGATCATTTTTTGAACACTTGTGATTGTATAAATATCTTTCTTATTAACATACCAGAGTGTAGACAGAGTTTTGAGCAGTGTTTCCTAATCAGCAACATCAGAAGTGAGCTCTCAATAAAAGAAAGAACCAGGCTGGCAATATAAGTAAGGGAAGCTACTAGTTTAAGGGCAGAAGTACCGAAAAAAGTAAGGAACTCTGGTGTGATATATTAGAGTGTGTTGAGTAAATCAGGATACACAGTATCATATTTGATATCTGTACAGATTAAGTAATCAACCGAAGTCCTCAATTCATCTTCTGCTTTCTGAGGTAATATTGATATGCCATAGCTTTCTCATGGCATTTTTCACTTCTGCATTCCTCAGTGTGTAGATAAGTGGGTTGAGAAAAGGTGTCCCAATAGTATAAAATACAGTTACCATCTTGTCCATGGGGTAAGTGGTTGGGGGGCGTGTATAAATGAATATACAGGGACCAAAGAATATGATTACTACAATGATGTGAGTAGTGCAAGTAGAGAGAGCTTTTTTCCTCCCTTCCGCACTGTGGTTTCGCAGTGAATGCAAGATGACAATGTAGGAGATCATCAGAATCACAAAACTGCTTGAGGAAATGCCCCCGCTATTAGACACCAACAGTAGGTTGATCACAAAAGTGTCCATGCAAGCAAGTTTCAGCAAGGGCTGCAAATCACAGCAGTAATGATCAATCAAATTGGGTCCACAGAAGGGCAATCTCAAAGCCAGGATAATCTGGGCTGTAGAATGGATAAAAGATCCAATCCATGCCAGAACAATTAGGATGGTGCAGACCCGCCAGCTCATGATGGTTGGGTAATGTAAGGGCTTACAGATGGCCACATACCGGTCAAAGGCCATAAGGATGAGGACTAAAACCTCCATGCAGCCAAAGAAATGCAGTGCAAAGACTTGAGTCATGCATTCATTGTAAGTTATGATATTTTTTGCAGAGAGTGAATCCACAATTAGTCTTGGGGCTGTGGAAGTTGAAAAGCAGGAATCAGCAAGGGACAAATAAAATAAGAAATAGTACATGGGGCTCCCAAGTGTCCGGCTGGACTTGATGGTTACAATAATAAGCAAATTCCCAACCACAGTTCCCAAATAAAAAATGAAAAATATTACAAATACCATTTTCTTTTTCATAGGATCTTGAGTCAATCCTAACAGTATGAACTCAGTAGTTCTGTTATTTTGCTGCATTATTTCAGGCAAAGTGGAGAAAATGCAAGTTAGAAATAATTAATCTGCAAGGAATCGTTCTGTGAAATGAATACTCTGTATTTGGAGGTTTAATCCATATGTTTGATCATGGAAGTGCCACTACCAGTGTATAATCCCCACCATTCATTTGTTTTCTTCTGAATAAAGTGGAAACCACAACATTTATTCACAACTTATTATCTTGGTTGCTTATGAAACAAGAAATAAAGCAATAACTATAGAGACCTGATTATTTAGGCATAATAAACATTAATTTAGAGGATTCGGCAAGAGAAGGCATCTTTCTGAGCTGAATGTGTTGTTTTAGTTTCTAGCAAGGATCTATTTGGATACAACTCTACAAAATGGGGAAAATTCATCATGATTTACATAATGCACTTTCATACTATTTCAACATAGTAGTTTAGTTGCAAAGTATCTTACAGTAAATATTCTGAACATTCAAGGAATGATGTAGAAACATTTGATAGTGTTTTCCGTAATGAAACCTAAAAGAGAGAAAGAGAGAGAGAGGCAGAGAGGACAAGAGATAAACAATCAATATTTTAGCAGTGAATATTCAGTCAATTGGTCAGTCCATTGTGAAACGTATTTTTTAATCTTTTACTACCTCAACTGAGTTTAATTCACTGTTACTAATTCTTAATAATTTCTGTATTTTTACAGTTCTCAATTCAGTTTCTTTTTTTTTTTGTATATCTTTTTTTATTGGAGTCCAATTTGCCAACATATAGTGTAACACCCAGCACTCAATCCGTCAGGTGCCCTCCTCAGTGTCTATCATAAAACATTTTAATTTTGTTTTAATTAAAACAATTATTACTTTTTTTTGAGAGATCACTGACAGAAAAAGAGAGAGAGTAAACATGACTTCAGTGGAGGGAGGAGCTGAGGGATGAAGTTTAGCCTTTCTCCTGAGAAGGGAGTTTGATACAGTGTTCGATTCCCGACCCTGAGATCATATCTGGGGCATAAGCAGATGTTTAACCAAGAGAGCCACTTGGAACCCCTAAAACCTTGTATCTTTAAATTTATACATTAATGTATTAAATTATTATATATAATAGTAAATTATATACGTACATATCAATGTATATGTATGTATATTCATTTATTTATATGTTGCATTCTTGGAATAGAAGTTAGGAGGATGACCTTCTCCATAATATATTTCATTTGAGAGTTCAAAATATGCCATAGTCATGCTGCATTAAACATAAAGCTTTAAAAACCTAATCCTTGTAGATTGTTTATTAATCACCTTGGCATATTACTAGTTCATACAAACTGTCTTCTGAAATGGGCTGTGGGAAAAGCAAGATTCCCAGGGCCACATGAAGGTTTAAGTGTTTGATAAGGTGGGTGAGTCAGCTGTAGAGCCAATTCTGGACTCAGGGACTTTACACCTCATGCCCCAACAACACTGCCATTCACTACAGGTTCCACTGTAGTTTCCAGAGATGGCCAAATACATTTTTTGTCCAAATCCAGTAAAGAGGAATGAAATCTTGTTCATGGTATCTAACAATTAAGTATTATAAAAGCATTATCTATCTATCATTCTATCAGTCCACCTATTGATCTATCATCTATCTACCCATCTACCTATCTACCTATCTAGAAATTTGTATAGTTCACATAATAATAGAAGAGTGGCATACATGAAAGAAGCAAAATAAAGAGAGTGATTTTTATTTGTTCACTGTTGATTTTAAGCATCTAGAAAGAAGTACATATTTAATAATAAGTATTCATAAAATGAATGAAAATTTTAGGAGAATTTACTCTTGATACAATCCAATACTCTTTCGTCCTATTCAATACTCAGTTACCACTGAAAAAGACTCCTATTCCTTCCAAAGTAAAATCATCATCTCTGTGGAGTATTTTCTGGGACACTCAAATAGGTATTATTTCTATGTGATTATCTCTCCACCAGGAACTGATGTCCATTTCTTTTATTCCAACTCCTCACCTTAGATTGTAAAACACTTCTAGAAAATTCCCTAAACCTTCTATCTTTCCACAAACTTAACACGTAAAAACGTGTTAGGTGTGCACTGTAGCATTGATCAGATAAATTTTCTCTGAGCATTAAATACAAGTAAGTTAATCCCCAACACAAATCTTACCAGTTTCGATATGAGCTTATCCAAAGGTTAGGATGTTCAGTCATCCTCTTTTCTTCTCAATAAAGAAAAGAATTTCTCACTCACGTGAAAATTAAAGAACAAAAAAAGTGTTCTAAAATTCTGTCTGAGCTCTTTGCTGTCACTGAGGCTCAGGTTCTTGCCTGCATGCCAAAGATAAAGTTGGTCTTGATTTCATCCCACACCTTCTGAAATCAACTCTCACATGGAATTTTTACTGGGAAATGCTTCTCTTTTGCCTTTCCTGCAGCAGTATTTAAACAGGAATGATGCATAATATAGGAGTCTGGGGAAAGTCATTCCCTAAAGTGTCCCTTTTCTTTTAATTAAAGCACATGAACTAGGTGTGATACAGAACTTAAAATTCAATATGTATTAATAGATTATGGGGAAAAGGTGGTCTCTTCTTGCAATTAAAGGTGTTAAGTAGGGTCATAAATAATATCTTTTGAATAGAATGAGAAACCTGTGATTACCACTAGTGGTCTAGAGTCCAGAACTTGGTATCTGATATCATTATCCAAGAAAGTGAATTAATACTTCTTAAGGAAATGGCTGATTCTAGGTTTGGGGCAGGGAATGTGCAAGATGAATTGGAGTACCTTGTAATGCTAGAAGATAAGGATACTAACACATACACGCACATGCACAGTCACTCACAGTGTAATGAGAATATTACAGAGGGAGCCAATGGAAAGCCCTTCCATCGCCTAGTGCCAAAAAATGGGAAAAAATATTGAGTAACACAATCAACGACACTGATTTGAAATGTACCTCATTGTTTAAAAAATCCACAAGTTGTTATTGATATAACCGCTTATATAAATAAATAATAAATCAGAGACAATAGACAAATCTCACATTAAAAAGAATTTCTGGGTAGCCATGGTGGCTCAGCGGTTTAGTGCCGACTTCAGCCCCGGGTGTGATCCTGGAGACCTGGGATCGTGTCCCATGTCAGGCTCCCTGTATGGAGCCTGCTTCTCCTTCTCCCTTGTCTCTGCCTCTGTCTCTGCCTCTGTATCTGTCTCTCTCTCTCTCTCTCTGTGTCTCTGTGTGCGTGTGTCTCATGAATAAATAAATAATATCTTTTTTAAAAAAAGAATTTTTAATGATTTTGTAGGTTGCTCTCAAAGGGTTACAGGATGATTCTCAATCTCTTATTTGTGGGCTCTACCCAAGTTAAGTTCCTTTCAAAAGTCACATTGTGGAATGAGGAAAGAGGACTAAACCTACAGAGGAGAAATCTAGCAACACCACCTTAGCCAGGTGATCAGGTTAAAAGCAGTGGTGATGAGTCACACTGAAAGTATGTACCTACTGGTATGATGTGATGCAAATGGCACTTTGTCCAGTAACCTTTGTCCCATAACCCACAACCCAAGTCTAATCCTGAGTACAGTACCAGACAAACTCTATGTGAAGCTTTTATAAAATGTTGGCGTAGTTCTCCTTAAAACTGTCAAGTTCATGAAAAACAAAAAAATGTGAGGAGCCCCCGGGTTGCTCTGTTGGGTAAGCCTCCCACTCTTGTTTTGGCATGATCTCAAGGTACTAGGATCCAGCCCAAGTAGTGCTCTACAATAAGCTTGGAGTCTGCTTCTCTGCCTCACCCTCTCTCTCCCTCTGCACTTCCCACTGATTGCACACACATACAGACACATACACACTCTATCTCATAAATAAATAAATAAATAAATAAATAAATAAACAAACAAATAAATAAATATTTTAAAGCTCAAGAAAAGTTAAGACTACACATATTGTAATGGGCACTGAGTAAGCTATAGAATTGTTTTATCATTATACTATACACCTGAGACTACTAGTGCTGTATGTAATCATACCTGAAATAAAGAAAGAAAAGAACATTAGGAGAAACTGTTATGTCTGGAGGTGGAGAAGAAGACATGACTACTGCATGCAACGTGGTATGCTGGCTGAGATTCTGGCAATGAAAAATAGCATTGGTTAAAAACAAAGTAAACAAATAAAGTACAGTTGTTAGTTAAAACTAGTGTGTTCATATTTGTGAAAAATGTGCCACGTTATTTAGGATGGTAAATGGGGAAACTGAGAGCAGAGTATATGGGAACTTTGTATCATTTCCACAGTTTTCCTAAAAATATAGATCTGAATAAAATATATGTTTATTAAAAATAGATAACTTATTTCAATTAATATGTCATCAAAGTTTATCTGTGTGTAGCATGGGTCAGAAACTCCTTCCTTTTCAATGCTGAATAATATTCCATTGTTCACATGCTGCAAAACTGAACTGCAAAGTCTATGTCCCATTTTGAGTCTAAAGACTAGAAAGTGCTATAATCCGGTAAGAGGTGATGTCCCAGTTTAGTCTATCGGCAGGAGGAAGCTGAGAATCAAGAAGAATTAATGTGAAAGTGACAAGCCGTCAGACATGAAGAGCTAATGGTTCAGTCTGATGTCCTCCAGGTAGGACAATTCCCTCTTACTCAGGGGAGGTTAGCGTTTTGTGATTTTTCAGGCCTTCATCTGGTTTGATGACAATCCTACATCAGGGAGAGCAATCTACTTTATTCTTCTGCCAATTCAAAAGTTACTATCATCCAGAAAAGTCTCATAGTCACAACCCAAAGCAATAGTCAAAGAAATATTTGTGCACCCTGTGGCCCAGCAAGTTGACACATAAAATTAGCCAGTACAAGTTCATTGCCTATCCACCTAGCACCTATACACTTCTCCTTAAACTCTACTTGATCTCAAAATAAAGACAACACAAGGTCATAAACCACCTAACATCATACAACTAACCTGCATACATACAACTGAAAATGAATCAAAATACCAAAAAAAAAAAAAAAAGGGAATGTGATGTTTGGGGTGATTTTTACTTTGTCCTTGATATTCAGTCAGTTGAATACTATAATGGAAAATAGAGATACTACCATCCTATGGTAGAAAGCCAATTTATCTTCAGTTACACGATAAGGTAATTAGAAAAGAAAGAAACTAAAAAAAATTTTTTTAAAATATTCACACACAAATATAAAGAGCAAATACAATAATACAGTCTTCACTTCTGTAACAATCACATGATCATAGTTAATATTTATACCTGTTTTCTTCTGTTAATCATTTTGTATTGAATGTGCTTTCAGCAAGTACCAAGCTGGTCATAGTTCCTAAGCTGGTGGAGTGACAAAGAACTTCATTACTAAAGTGTCTGGGTCATTGGTAATTCTGTCTCAATGGCTGTAGTTTTCCATTGACCTTATCACAGAGTTGGTGGCACTAATGGTGGTCCTACAGGATCTCCTGTATTCTTCTATACTCTTCCTTAACTCCATTCAGGAGTAGTTGTCCCAATTTCCCTTGGTCGCCAGGATCAATCCCCACAGCCAGCACAGCAACTTACTTCTTTGCCTATTCATTCAAAGTCATGAGTAGCCCAGGGGTGAGAAGGCAGTCTCATCTCTTTGTTCAGTTGAATTTTGTTGTGTCTTCTGCTGGGAGCATTTCTCCCTTTGGAATAAAGACTTCAAAGCAAGAAGAACATAAGTTAATTGGAACAGGAAGTAAACATTTTGCTGGTGGGTCGCTAACAATAATATGAATGGTGCCTCTTCCATTTCTATCTATTGGTTACAGAACTTTATTTGGGAGGAAGAACAATATGTAATGAGTGCTGATTCAGAGCATATATGGCCTTCCAGAGATCTGAACATGCTTGCTCCAGCCCTGGAAAGTATTGTTACTTAGCTGGTAGTATAACTAATTCTGCAAAAGTTCACTGCACCATCTTATCAGGGCAATTGCTTCAAGATAGTATGAAATGTAGTAAGACCAGTGAATTCCATGAGCATGGGATGACTGTGACACTGCATTGGATGTGAATTGAGTTAATGGGTCAGACCCAATGCTGTGTGCAATACTGTAATGGTGGATTAAAAGTTCTCTACGTCCTTGGATGGTAGTTTTGGCAGAAGAGTTGCATGCAGAGAAGGCAAATCTGTATCCAAAGAAAGTCTCTATGCCATTAGCTACTGCACTTCTGTTATGGAAGCAACAATGTAATGAACCTATATCCAGGCTCATCATGCCATGGAATCATGTCCTATGGGGGGCTTGCTTTTGCTGCTGGAAGATTGGGCACTTAGCAGTGGTCATGGTAAGGATAACTTTGGTCAGTGAACTCCATATTGTTGAACTCCTGTACAACCTCCATGCCTGCCACCAGGGCCACTTTGTTCATGAGCCCAATGGGTGATGAGAGAAGTGGTAGGTAAAGAGGCTGAGTAGTATGCACGAAATGTGTCACTCTATCCACTAACCAAGTTAAAATTAAAATTAAAATCCTCCTCCGCTGATCATTCTTTGATGAGCATTCACGGGAGACGTAAATATCTTGTGTGTTTTTACTGATTCAGAAAGGCATGTAAATATATCTCTTCCTCAAATTTTCTTGTTGTTACCAATTTTCCAATAGTGTTTTCTTCATGTCCCTGATCATTCAACTAAATCCTTGGCCCAAGCACATGAATCAGTATACATTGTTACATCTGGCCTTTTCTCTTTCCAAGGAAGTGAACACCAGGTTCATTGCTTAAAGTTCTCCCCATTGAAAGAATTGCCCTTCACTACAGACCTTTGTGGATTTTTCAGAATGGGGCTGTAGTGCTACATCTATTTACTTTTGAGCTCTACCCACATATCACTGCTGAGGCTTTCTGTATACCAAACCAAATCTTTTCCTCTTTTGTCAGTTCAATAAAGTGATCCCCCAACAAGGTTTTGGGCTCAGTCAGGTAGAGAGAAGGTATCATAGCAAAAAGTAGAGACTGTGAGCATTTGGCTACTTCTTCATCTGAATTTTCTGCAGTTCTTGCTTGGGCCAGATCACATATATGGTAATCGGTCCTTATATTGGTGTGAAGGGATGTGTTTCAAGATCCTAGGTGGATGTCTGCAACTGTGTAGAGTACTGAATCCTATATATACTTTGCTTTTCTATACATACATACTTGTGATGACGTTTAATTTATAAACTAGGCACAGTAAGAGATTAACAACAACAATAATAAAATACAAAAATCCACAACAGTATAGTAATACAAATTATGTGAATATGGTCTTTGTCTCTATCAAAATACCTGATTGTACTGTACTCACCTTCCTTCTTATGATAATGTGAGATGACAAAATGCTGTCCTAGTGAGATGAAGTGCTATGAATAACACAGACATGGTGAGGTAGCATTAGGCCACTAAAGACCTTCTGAACATATCTCAGAAGGATCATCTGCTTCTGAACATCAGGTAATAGCAACCATGGAAGGCAAAATCATATATAAATGAAGACTATTCTATTTGATAACGGACTGTTGCACGGCATTCCCAATTTTATGGTTTTGGGGGTTAGAAAACACCATGTTCAAGATGAGTAGTTAGGTTTCCCAGAGAATTGGTGACCTATGGTTAAGTGTTTAGTCTCTACCAAGGCCCAGTAGCAGGCAAGAGCCATTTCTCAAAAGGAAAGTAGTTGCCTATAGAGGACGTCAGGAATTTGCTCCAAAATCCTAAGGGCCTGCCCTGCAGTTCATACATGGAGGACTGCCAAAGACTCCAGCAGCATCCCTTTCTACCATTGACCTATCAAGCACCATTGGATGTGCTGAATCATAGCACCCATGTGGAATAGTAGCTTACACCACAGTCTCGATATGAGACAGAGACATTTCTTTTTTCTGAGCTCCACTCAAATTAGCAGATTTTTGAGTAACTTAATAAATAGACAAGAGTAAAATATCCAAATGAAGACTCTTGGATTCTTGGATTGCCTTCCCTATCCAAGATACCTAGTGTGTATAGTACATCTTTTGGTATCGGAAGGGATAGTTGGACCAACATACACTTTTCCTTAAAAGAGAAATATTTTTTTGTTTTATTAAGTTCAAATTAGCATATAGTGTATTATTAATCTTTTAATAATAAATTTACTTTTTCTTGATATTCAATTTACCAACACACAGAATAACACCCAGTGCTCATCCTGTCAAGTGCCCCCCTCAGTGCCGGTCATCCATTCACCCCCACCCCCTACCCTCCTCCCCTTCCACCATCCCTAGTTCATTTCCCAGAGTTAGGAGTCTTTATGTTCTGTCTCCCTTTCTGATATTTCCCACACATTTCATCTCACTCCCCCTCTATTCCCTTTCACTATTATTTATATTCCCCAAATGAATGAGAACATATGTTTGTCCTTCTCCGACTGACTTATTTCACCAGCATAACAGCCTCCAGTTCCATCCACGTCAAACAAATGATGGGTATTTGTCATTTCTAATGGCTAATATTCCATTGTATACATAAACCACATCTTTATCCATTCATCTTTCGATGGACACAGAGGCTCCTTCCACAGTTTGGCTATTGTGGACATTGCTGCTAGAAACATCGGGGTGCAGGTGTCCCGGCGTTTCATTGCATCTGTATCTTTGGGGTAAATCCCCAGCAGTGCAATTGCTGGGTCCAGGTAGGTCTATTTTTAACTCTTTGAGGAACCTCCACACAGTTTTCCAGAGTGGCTGCACCATTACACATTCCCACCAACAGTGTAAGAGGGTTCCCTTTTCTCCACATCCTCTCCAACATTTGTGGTTTCCTGCCTTGTTAATTTTCCCCATTCTCACTGGTGTGAGGTGGTATCTCATTGTGGTTTTGATTTGTATTTCCATGATGGCAAGTGTTGCAGAGCATTTTCTCATGTGTGTATTGGCCATGTCTATGTCTTCCTCTGTGAGATTTCTGTTCATGTCTTTTGCCCATTTCATGATTGGGTTGATTGTTTCTTTGGTGTTGAGTTTAAGAAGTTCTTTATAGATCTTGGAAACTAGCCCTTTATCTGATATGTCATTTGCAAATATCTTCTCCCATTCTGTAGGTTTGTCTTTTAGTTTTGTTGACTGTATCCTTTGCTGTGCAAAAGCCTCTTATCTTGATGAAGTCCCAATAGTTCATTTTTGCTTTTGTTTCTTTTGCCTTCATGGATGTATCTTGTAAGAAGTTACTGTGGCCGAGTTCAAAAAGGGTGTTGCCTGTATTCTTCTCTAGGATTTTGATGGAATCTTGTCCCACATTTAGATCTTTCATCCATTTTGAGTTTATCTTTGTGTATGGTGCAAGAGGGTGGTCTAGTTTCATTCTTCTGCATGTGGATGTCCAATTTTCCCAGCACCATTTATTGAAGAGACTGTCTTTCTTCCAATGGATAGTCTTTCCTCCTTTATCGAATATTAGTTGACCATAAATTTGTGGGTCCACTTCTGCATTCTCTATTCTGTTCCATTGATCTATGTGTCTGTTTTTGTGCCAGCACCACACCGTCTTTGTAGTACAACCTGAAATCTGGCATTGTGATGCTCCCAGCTATGGTTTTCTTTTTTAAAATTCCCCTGGCTATTCGGGGTCTTTTCTGATTCCACACAAATCTTAAAATAATTTGTTCTAACTCTCTGAAGAAAGTCCATGGTATTTTGATAGGGATTGCATTAAATTACCCTGGGTAACATTGACATTTTCACAATATTAATTCTGCCAATCCATAAGCATGGAATATTTTTCCATCTCTTTGTGTCTTCCTCAATTTCTTTCAGAAGCGTTCTATAGTTTTTAGGGTACAGATCCTTGACCTCTTTGGTTAGGTTTATTCCTAGGCATCTTATGCTTTTGGGTGCAATTGTAAATGGGATTGAGTCCTTAATTTCTCTTTCTTCAGTCTCATTGTTAGTGCATAGAAATGCCACTGATTTCTGGGCATTGATTTTGTATCCTGCCACGCTACCAAATTGCTGTATGAGTTCTAGCAATCTTGGGGTGGAGTCTTTTGGGTTTTCTATGTAAAGTATCATGTCATTGGCAAAGAAGGAGAGTTTGACTTCTTCTTTGCCAATTTGTTTTTTTTTTTTTATTGGTGTTCAATTTACTAACATACAGAATAACCCCTTCTTTGCCAATTTGAATGCCTTTAATGTCTTTTTGTTGTCTGATTGCTGAGGCTAGGACTTCCAGTACTATGTTGAATAGCAGTGGTGAGAGTGGACATCCCTGTCTTGTTCCTGATCTTAGGGGAAAGGCTCCCAGTACTCCCCATTGAGAATGATATTTGCTGTGGGCTTTTTGTAGATGGCTTTTAAGATTCCGAGGAATGTTCCCTCTATCCCTACACTCTGAAGAGTTTTGATCAGGAATGGATGCTGTATTTTGTCAAATGCTTTCTCTGCATCTAATGAGAGGATCATATGGTTCTTGGTTTTTCTCTTGCTGATATGATGAATCACATGATTGTTTAACGAGTGTTGAACCAGCCTTGTGTCCCGGGGATAAATCCTACTTGGTCATGGTGAATAATTTTCCTAATGCACTGTTGGATCTTATTGGCTAGTATCTTGTTGAGAAGTTTTGCATCCATGTTCATCAGGGATATTGGTCTGTAATTCTCCTTTTTGGTGGGGACTTTGGTTTTGGAATTAAGGTGATGCTGGCCTCATGGAACGAATTTGGAAGTACTCCATCTCTTCCTATCTTTCCAAACAGCTTTAGTAGAATAGGTATGGTTTCTTCTTTAAATGTTTGATAGAATTCCCCTGGGAAGCCATCTGGCCCTGGACTTTTGTGTCTTGGGAGGTTTTTGATGACTGCTTCAATTTCCTCCCTGGTTATTGGCCTGTTCAGGTTTTGTATTTCTTCCCAATCCAGTTTTGGTAGTTTGTGGCTTTCTAGGAATGCGTCCATTTCTTCCAGATTGCCTAATTTATTGGCGTATAGCTGTTAATAATATGGTTTTAAAATTGTTTGTACTTCCTTGGTGTTGGTAGTGATCTCTCCTTTCTCATTCATGATTTTATTAATTTGAGTCTTCTCTCTCTTCTTTTTAATAAGGCTGGCTAATGGTTGATCTATCTTATTAATTCATTCAAAGAACCAACTACTGGTTTTGTTGATCTGTTCCACAGTTCTTCTGGTCTCGATTTTGTTGAGTTCTGCTCAAATCTTTATTAACTCTCTTCTTCTGCTGGGTGTAGGATCTATTCGCTGTTTTTTCTCTAGCTCCTTTAGGTGTAAGGTTAGCTTTTGTATTTGAGTTCTTTCCAGTTTTTGAATGGATGCTTGTATTGTGATGTATTTCCCCCTCAGGACTGCTTTTGCTGCATCCCAAAGATTTTGAGTGGTTGTATCTTCATTCTCATTAGTTTCCATGAAACTTTTTAATTCTTTCTTTATTTCCTGGTTGACCCTTTCATCTTTTAGCTGGAGGGTCGTTAACCACCACGTGTTTGAAGTCCTTCCAAACTTCTTATTGTGGTTTAGTTCTAATTTCAAGGCATTATGGTCTGAGAATATGCAGGGGAGGATCCCAATCTTTTGGTATCAGTTCAGACCCGATTTGTGACCCAGTATGTGGTCTATTCTGCAGAAAGTTCCATGTGCACTTGAGAAGAATGTGTATTCATTTGAGTTTGGATGTAAAGTTCTGTAGGTATCTATGAAATCCATCTGGTCCAGTGTATCATTTAAAGCTCTCGTTTCTTTGGAGATGTTGTGTTTAGAAGACCTATCCAGTGTAGAAAGTGCTAGATTGAAGTCACCAAGTGTAAGTGTATTATTATCTAAGTATGTCTTAACTTTGGTTATTAATTGATATATTTGGCAGCTCCCACATTCGGGGCATATATATTGATGATTGTTAAGTCCTCTTGTTGGATAGATCCTTTAAGTATGATATATTGTCTCTCTTCATCTCTTACTATAGTCTTTGTGGTAAATTTTAGTTTATCTGATATAAGGATGGCTACCACTGCTTTCTTTTGAGGACCATTTGAATGGCAAATGGTTCTCCAACGTTTTATTTTCAGGCTGTAGGTGTCCTGTCTAAAATGAGTCTCTTGTAGACAGCAAGTAGATGGGTCCTGCTTTTTTATCCAGTCTGACACCCTGTGCCTTTTGATGGGGTCATTAGCTTGTTCACGTTCAGAGTTACTATGGAAAGATAGTAGTGTCATCATGATATCTATTCAGTCCTTTGTTTTGTGGACTTCTCCTTAAAGGGGAATTTTAGGAGTCCCCCTTAAAATTTCTTGCAGAGCTGGTTTCTTTCAGTTCCTGCCTGTCTTGGAAGCTCTTTATCTCTCCTTAAATTCTGAATGAGAGCCTTGCTGGATAAAGTATTCTTGGTAGCATGTTTTTCTCATATAGGACCCTCAATATATCCTGCCAGCCCTTTCTGGCCTGCCAGGTCTCTGTGGAGAGGTCTGCTGTTATCTTAATACTCCTCCCTGTGAAATCAGGGATTTCTTGTCTCTTGCTGCTTTAAGGATCTTCTCTTTATCTTTGGATTTTGCAAGCTTAACTATTAAATGTCGAGGTGTTGAATGGTTTTTATGATTTTCGGGGGGATCTCTCTGTTTCCTGGATCTGAATGCCTGTTTCCCTTCCCAGATTAGGAAAGTTTTCAGCTATGATTTGTTCAAATACATATTCTGGCCCTCTGGTCCTTTTGGCGCCCTCAGGAACTCCAATTAAATGTAGGTTTTTCTTCCTCAGGCTGTCATTTATTTCCCTAATCCATTCTCATGGTATTTTAGTTGTTTGTATCTTTTTTCCTCAGTTTCCCTCTTTGCCATCAAGTTGTCTTCTGTGTCACTCACTCGTTCTTCCACCTGGTTAACCCTCGTCGTTAAGACTTCTAGTTTGGATTGCATCTCATTCAATTGATTTTTAATTTCTGCCTGATTAGATCTAAATTCTGCAGTCATGAAGTCTCTTGAGTCCTTTATGCTTTTTTCTAGAGCCACCAGTAGCTTTATAATAGTGCTTCTGAATTGGCTTTCTGACATTGAATTGTAATCCAGATTTTGTAACTCTGTGGGAGAGAGGACTGTTTCTGATTCTTTCTTTTAAAGTGAGGGTTTCCTTCTTGTCATTTTGCTCAGTGTAGAGTGGCCAAAAGCAAGTTGTATTGGGAAAAGGAGAAAAAGAGAAGAGAGAAAGAAGGAAGGAAAAGAGTAAAAGAAAAAAAAAGGAAGAGAAAAAGAAAAAGAAGAGAAGAGAAAGAAAAAGAAAGAAAGGGAAAAAAGGGTAGGGAAAGCAAACAGAAATCAAAAAGAAAAAAAAAGTAAGACGGGGAATATCTTCTTATTCTGTACACTTTAAACCTTGACTTCCCCTGGAACTTGTCAGTCTAGCTGGCCTTCTGGGGGAGGGGCCTGTTGTGCTGATTTTCAGGTGTTAGCACTTGGGGGAGCTGCTCTGCCCCCTGCCTGGTGCAGGGCTCAGTGGGGGTTGTTTACCCCGTGAGGCCCCAGGAGCAACAGCCCCAGGGGCGGGGCCAGCTCTGCAGCCCTGGAGTCAGCTCCCGCAGTAACTCCGGAGCTCTCCGTCTGCAGGGCCTGGAGGCTCCGGGGCGGGGCCGCTGATCTGCTCAGCTCGGGGCAGGAGCGTCCTTGCTGTCCTGGGCCCTCCTGGCCTCTGCCTGTCCCGGGGGAGGCCGGATCCTGGGCTTTGTCCCGGAGCCCTGTGCTCCGGGGCCTGGGCTGTTGGATTCGCGCTCCGGCCCTGCAGCCCCCCGGAGGAGCCCCCGCCCGAGCCCCTCCCCGCTGCTCCCGCCCCGCAGCCCCCTACGCATGGAGCCTCTTCCTCTGCCCGAGCCCCCCCAGCTGCTCCCGCCCCGCAGCCCCCTCCGCGGAGCCTCTTCCTCTGCCCGAGCCCCTCCGAGCTGCTCCCGCCCCACCCCCCCTCCGCGGAGCCGCCGCCCGAGCCCCTCCGAGCTGCTCCGGGTCCCGCCGTGCGCGCTGCAGCCCTTAGGGAGCTCGGCGCAGTCTCCCGGGGCGCAGGTGTCTGTTAGTGTCCCAGGGAGCCCGAGGGCATCCCCGCCCTCCTGGGTCCTGCTCCAACTCCCTGCGAGCCCCTTTCCGCCCGGGAAGGCTGGTGCAGCTCCTGCGTCTCCGGGACGGGGCTCTCCTGTCCTGGGGACACTCGCCCCGGCCTCAGCCCGGCTCCTCGCGGGGCCCCTCCCCCTTGGAGGCCTTTTGTTTCTTTATTTCTTTTGTCCCCCGTCTTCTTACCTTGATAGAAGCGTGAACTCTTCTCACTGTAGCATTCCAGCTGTTCTCTCTTCAAATCTCAGGCCGAATTCATAGATTTTAGGATGATTTGAAGGTTATCTAGGTAATTTGGTGGGGACAGGTGACTTGGGGACCCTACTCTTCCGCCATCTTGCCTCTCCCTCCGCATATAGTGTATTATTAATTTTGGGGTAAAAATTAGTGATTCATCAGTTGCATAAAACACCCACTGATCCTTACATCAAATGGCCTCCCTAATGCCCATAGCGTACCCCACCTCAACACCAGCAACCTTCAGTTTTTTCTGTATAGTTAAGATTCTCTTACGGTTTGTCTCCCCCTCTGTTTTTATCCTATTTTATATTTACTTCAAAAGAACTATCCTTATATGCTTTATCCCCCTTGGATCGTGGACATTTTACTGAGTTTCAGTTACTTGAGTTTCAATTGTATTTACTTTCCATCCTCTGATACAGAAATGTCCTACTAATAAATCTTAGAGTATTTACATCTTGACCTCTAGATCCAATCAGTGTTTTGTCATCAATATAATGGACCAGTATGGTTATCTAGAAGAATAAAATACAATGGAGATCTCTATGAACTGAATTATGGCATAGTACCAGAGAGGTGACACAACTCTGAAGGAGGGCAGTGAAGGCATATTGCTGGCCTTGTAAGCTGCAATCAAATTGCCTCTAGTGGATCTTAAAGACATGTGTCAAATCATGTGCTACATACCAGGTACCAAAGAATATGTTAATTTACCGAAGCAACAAAACCACATCTGGTACAGCAGTTGCAATTCTTGGAGTCTCCACCTAGTTAAGTTATGAGTATCAACTGTCATTCTCCAAGATCCATCTATCTCCTGTGAAGGCCAAATAAGTGAGTTAAATGTGTATGTTATGGGAATCACTACCTCTATATCTTTCAAGTCCTTGATGGTGGCTCTAATCACCATGATTCCTCCAGGGATGTGGTATTGCTTTTTCTTTACTATTTTCCTAGGTAGAGGCAAATCTAGAGGTTTCCATTTGGCTTTCACTATAATAGCCCTCAGTCTGCATGTCAAATTGCAAGTTTGCCAGTTGCAAAGATATCTCTTCAGATTATGCATTCTGAAGGTGGAGAAGTACCAAAGAATGAGTCCAGTGACCTACTGGACCCATTGCAAACTTTGCCTGAGCTAAAACTCCAATGACCACCTGTCCTCTGGAAACTCCTGCTCTATCTAGGGGAACACTGTTGTTCTGGGTTTCCTGGAATCAGTTTCAGGTCACAACCAGTGTCCAGCAGTCCTTGAAGGTCTAGATATTTTTCTATTCCTCAATGCACAAATTGACAGACAAAAAGGCCATAGGCCTCATTTGGGGAATGCGGTGAAAAAGATTAATATATACATTTTTAGCAATGTCCCAGGGTGCTTCCTCAAGGGGATTCGATCTTCCCTTTATTCTAGGAATTTTGAGTTTATAGACTGGTTCCATCTGGGAATTAATTGCAAGATCACGAATCTCTCTCTTTTTATTTTTTTTAAGATTTTATTTATTTATTCATGAGAGACACAGAAAGAGAGAGAAAGGCAGAGACACAGGCAGAGGGAAAAGCAGGCTCCATGCAGGGAGCCCAATGTGGGACTCCATCCTGGGACTCCAGGATCACACTCTGGGCTGAAGGCAGGCGCTAAACCGCTGAGCCACCCAGGAATCCCACGAATCTCTCTTTTATGATTAAGTTTACTAAGCCTGTACATTTTTGCTAACACAGATCAAGGCTTATATAGTTTTCTTCCCTATTTCACTTCTAGGAGCACCAACATGACAGAGCCAGCACTGTAAATCTGCTTGTATTAATTATCCTGATTGTTATTTTGATTCTTCTGTCCTCTATGGAAAGCATGCCCACCTTGCCTTTAAGAAGCTCCAGTGCTACCACTTGGTAACTGTTATCTGGCATCAAAACACTCCCATTGCATTGGGATTTTCCAGTTTAGCAACACTAAAGGTCTGGCCTACAGACAACAGTGATCAGAGAGTTTTTCAAAGATGCTGGCACTAGCCTGAAAATTTAGTTCTCTGGTCATGACGAAAGGTATGACACCTAGAGACATCTGGGTGGCTCAGTGGTTTAGGGTCTGCCTTCAGCTCAGGGTATGAACTGGGGTCCCCATCTTGGGTCTTGCATTTGGATCCCTGCAGGGAGCCTGCTTCTTCCTCTGCCTATGTCTCTGCCTCTCTTTCTGTGTCTCTCATGAATAAATAAATACATTTTTCAAAAGAAAGGTATGTCTTCTTGACCCTCCCTGAAACGACAATCCATTTTTTTATGACAATCCATTCTAACATTCCGATATCCCCATATCTTTCAATGTGTCCCTCTACATTACATCAAGGCAAATCTGGCATTTCTACTTTGCTTACACTGGGCCCCCTTTAGATTCATGCTTTAGCCACCAACCAAGCAGATATACCATTAGCTTTACCTCAGTCCCCCAGCTATAATGTTACATGAAGAATCTCTGCTTAGTGAACCAATATCAAGAAATTTGGCTTGATTGAACTTTATTTCATGATTATCCAATTTTTTTCTTCATACATTAGAAAACATTTATTTTGGGGTGTACTGTGTTCATGAGTTACACTTTGTACCTCACTATTAAAGGTTGTTGTGTTTTGTGTCTTGTTATAGGTGTAGGAGCAAAGAGGATGGTGGGAGTGAGTACTGAGGAAAATCAGCCCCTTCTCTCAGGTCACCTGCCTTTGAGGGGGAACATTACATTTTCTTAGGCAATTCAACATTAACCCTTTAGTACAAAGAGGTAGAAACCACTTGAGCTGTCAAAAAAAGACTCATTTTCTCTGTTCTAACCTCCTCCCAGTTATTTATTTATTTATTTATTTATTTATTTATTTAAGATTTTATTTATTCATGAGAGACATACAGAGGGAGAGGCAGAGACACAGGCAGAGGCAGAAGCAGGCTCCATGCAAGGAGCCCGATGTGGGACTCCATCCCAGGTCTCCAGGATCACACCCTGGACTGCAGGCAGCACTAAACCGCTGCGCCACCAGGGCTTCCCTCCTCCCAGTAATTTAAAGAAGAGTCTGGTTTTCATTCATGACTTCTTTATCAAATCTTCATCCCATGTCAAGTTCTTCTGTTTATATACTTAGATATTTCTTAAAGTTTCCTATGTCTCTGTGTTAAGTTGGGTTCCCAAATGCATACTCTGAGATGGGGATTCTCATGAAAGTGATTTATAAGGAGAAGGGTTGAGGGAAGCTACTACGATATAGGAAGAAGTGTGTGGCCCCAACTGGGGATTGACTTCAGCCTGATGCCACAGGAATCTAGGGTATACACCGTGATACAGGACTGGCTCCACCCCGAGGCAAAGGAACCAGCCTGATGTCTATTGGCTGCTACCGTGTCCCACAGTGGTGGGTATAGCCTATAATTTTGTTCTGGTGCAAATGTACAGAGAAGGTGGGGCTTTGAGCTCTGAGCTGTTTGTAGCCCAGACACAGAGCTAGGAGACACTGGAGGAGTGAAGGAAGTGGATCCAGACTCAGCAGTGCCTACCACCTTCAACATCGTCACTGGCACCACCAGAGTTCAGGCTCCATCCTTTCACACCCACATCATGACAATAACATCCTGCTGCCACTCTTGTTCCCTTCAATCCACTTCCCACACTGATAACCCATACAGCTATCATCTCAAGCTCGAATCCAGCTGCATCACTCACTGGTTCAAAAGGCCTTCCAATGTTTGCCCCATGCTATTGTGAAGTAGGCTTTAACGTGATCGTGAGACCCTTCTGCATCTTTCCTGTTCTGGTCTTACCAGGTTCATGTCCTGCTATTTACCCATATAGGTTGGTTCATTTTGTAGCATACTGCCTGGCACATGGTGAGAGTTTAATAAATGATGTTGAATTTATAGATATATTAACACCTATGGTCACACTGCATTCACCAGAATTCCTGCATACTGATTTTCACCCCTGACCTTTGTAATGTATTCTCTCTCTTAGGAATGCTCCTACTCCAACTGAAGTGTACATATTCACTCTGCTGACTTGATTTCCAGTTTGAAATTCCATTTCATATGTCCTTTCCTCTTGGAACATTTCCTGAACCTTTCTTGTATGTCCCTAATTCATCCTTTCCTAGCACTTTGTGCTGCCACTACCTTACCCTTTATAACAGGGTGTTGTCATTTTCTGTTTTCCTCTGGGTTTCTTTCAGTGGATGTGAAGCTCTGTGAAGGCAAGACCCAGGTTCCCCTATTTAGCACTGAAGCCCCACAATCATCAGTGTTTCTGATATATTATTCTTCAGACTCAAGATGTTGCTATTGATTAATGGGTGATGGATAGATGGGATCAATGGAATATATTTATCCTGAAATTGTTTTGTGTGTGGGTTGAGCCACATATTTTAAAAAATATTCTTTCATGATGATATGTTACCACAATGTAAACTAATTAACAGAGAAGAATAACATGGACAACTCATGTTCATATGATGTAATCTTGCTGAGAGTAGGTTCAGTTTCAGTTACTTGAATCGAGATGAGAATGTCAGGTTCAATTTCTTTCTCATTACATGGTTTAAGCAGGAGTTAAAACAAATTGTGGTCTGTTTAACAGACCCAGCTAGAATTCTTGAATCCAAATCAGACAAAATAGGGAGATTATTCCCTACAGCTCAATATATTTTTTGTTCTACGTTTTATTTACTTTATTGATCTTTCTTTATAGTTTTATTTTTTAGTTATTATTTATCATGCACTAGTCATTTTTCTAATTGTATAAAATATTCTAGGTAGCAGGCAAGATCTCTATGGAGTATAAATATATATTAAAAAGTAGGAATTCTCATCTGGCATTGAAATGATCTTTGATTTGAGTCATCGCATTTTCTAACAGCTTATCAGCATAAGATGGGTGACATGACAATGATAGGATTCTGAAGCCCCCAAGTAAATTTTCTTTATTTTATTTTATTTTACTTTTTACAAGTAAATTTTCAAATAAAGTATCATATTCTTCACCTACTCCATCAGTGTTAATGGGCTTTCACTTTTATTTCCTAAAGTAAATACAAACCAGAATATTGCAATGAGCTTATTATCCACAACAATGATAACTAAAATTGACCTGAGTTATTACTGAAATATCCTTGGAATTTAGTTATAAGTAATGAATTAATAGAAATACAATATATAATCATCTATATTATTATGATATATAGTACATGTACATAATGATTTAACATGCATATGTATAAGATATATATTGTATATCTATATATGTATATATAGATATTTGTATCTATATCTTATATATGTGGTCCAGCATAAAACCTAGCTCAATAAGTGGTAAGAATTAGAATCATCTTTCTGTCATCATTGTCTGGCACTGTATCACAACATTTAAGAGCATGGTCTGAGAAATCAGGTAGTCTCTGATTAGTGAATCTTCAGTATAATTATTTTGATAATTCCCCCTTTCTGTTTCCTCACCTATAAAATGGGGATAATAGCAATGCCTACTTCTTTGGATTGTTATAAAGACTACTGTTCAATATCAATATATTTTTAATTTTTTAAAAAATGATTTTATTTATTTATTCATAAGAGACACACAGAGACAGGCCTAAAGACACGGGCGGAGGAAGAAACAGGCTCCCTGTGGGGAGCCTGATTCCAGATCCCGGGATCATGCCATGATGCAAGGCAGATGCTCAACTGCTGAGCCACCCAGGTGTCCCTATTTTTAATTTTTAAAATTAGGATGAAAGCTTATGAATCCATGCATATGAATGAAGCTCATGAAACAAGCCCCAATTTGCTAGCATTATTCAAATATGCAAAGAGAGATCCTGAGCTAGGGTTATTTTTCCATTTCTTGCACCCATTTTTGCTCTTGAAAACAAAATAGCAGTCATTGTTGTTGTTGTTGTTGTCATTTTTTATGTCATAGGTATTCCTTGCTGAGATCATCCAACATGTCTGTTTGACTTTTGCCTCAGTTGAATCACTGTTGAGCTCCAGATACATTTATTTGTCACCCACACTAGCATTCCTACTACACAGTTTCCTAATGGCATTTTTCATCTGGTCATTTCTCAAGGTATAGATTAAAGGATTTAACATGGGAGTTATTGTAGTATAGAACACTGCAACTGCTTTATCAATGGATAAAGTAGCTGCGGGTCTCATGTACACAAATATGCAGGGCACAAAGAATAGGACGACCACTGTGATGTGAGAGACACAGGTGGAGAGGGCTTTGCGCCTCGCCTCCAAGCTGTGGTTCTTTAGGGAGCGCAGAATGACCACATAGGAAACCATGAGGAGGAGGAAGTTTAAGACACAGATGAAACCACTGTTGGCAGCAACAAAGAACCCAAGAGTGTGGGTATCAGTGCAGGCAAGATTGAGCAAAGGATTCAGATCACATATAAAGTGATCTATGACGTTAGGGCCACAGAAGGGTAGTGGGATGATAAAGAGGATCTGTATGGCTGCATGAAGAAAGCCTCCCACCCACACCACTGCCATGAGCAGGCCACATAGCCGCCGATTCATGATGGTCATGTAGTGCAGTGGCTTGCAGATGGCCACATAGCGGTCATAGGCCATCACAGTAAGCAGGATGACATCAGCACCTCCAAAGAAATGTTCCCCAAAGATTTGGATTATGCATGCATTGAATGGGATGGTCTTCTTTTCACGGAGTGACTCTATGATGAGGGTGGGGGTATTGACAGAAGAATAGCAGGCATCAATGAGGGAGAGATAGGCCAGGAAAAAGTACATGGGGGACCCCGATAATGGGCTGGCAGTGATAGTGACCACGGTGAGCACATTTCCTACCACAGAGACGATGTAGATGACCAGAAACACAACAAATATGATTTTCTGCATCTTTGGATTCTCTGTGAGCCCCAGTAGCACAAATTCTGTCACGTTGTTCCTAATCTCCATTTTTTCGTATTATGCTTAACTACATGACCTGAAAAAGAAATCCCTTATGTTAATGTAACCTTGCATTTAGTAAGCTTCCACATCTAGTAAATGTAGCAGCCTGTATTCTAATGAGAAGTGGATTCTCATGAGGTTTTGTGAGATAGCAAGTAAGTTCTGAGTTCTTGAAGATCACCTAGGCATACTTCATCATCTGAGATGATAAAGAGCCTATCTTGAAGGAATCATACTGGCAGCTAAGTTTCAAAAGAGTGGTAAAGAATGGATGTTCAAGCTATGAATGGAAAGCTAGGAATTCTTTCTTTACCCTTAGGAAATGGGGAACCATGGAAGGTAACTGAATAGAAGTGGAAGAATGACCAGGGGTTGGAAGAATGGTGACTCTTGGATATAACTCTGTGAAAGTCCTTTGTGTGTCTTGGATGAAGTTGAATTAGCTTCAGTTAGGGGATGTCAGCCAGAGACAGAAAGCCCAGTCACAGAACATTTATAATAGTTAACAAAAATGTGGAACAGTGTGTTTCTTATGAGAATGTAATACAAGGCTCCAGGAGCTATTATAAAAGAGTAGATAATACAAGTTTTCAAAATCCCAAAATATTATAATAACTGATAAATATATTTTAAATGATTGATTACTATGTGCATGGCATGGTAGTAACCTGTGTGGTTAGCATTGTTTCATACTTTTTTGCAAGAGACGAAATGATTGCAGATGTTCAGAATAATAATAAAGATAATATCAACTAAAATGTAATTATATATATTTTATAATAATTATATCAACACAAATGTAGACACTTGCTGTGTTCGTTTTTTTCAGAAATGTGGTTGTTTAATCCTCACTACATTCCTGTGAAATAATTACCACTATCATACTTCCTTTACACAGCAGGAGATACAAACATAGAGAAGTTAAGAATCCTGCCCTAGATCAAGCAGATAAAAATGAGGAGAGCCAAGACTAAATCAAATTTTACTTGTGACCTTTTTCCTTCAAATTATTAATCCTTGCTCTACATTGTTCTGTGATAATAAACAGTGTAAACTAGTAATCTCTTTTGACATGACCATAATCAAAGGACTTTAATGGTACTTCAGAGGCAAATATATATGAAGTAATTTCATCAAGACACACACACACACACACACACACACACACACACACACACGTACCACACACTGCAGTCTCCAAATATTAATGAAAATGAGGTACTGCTTTCATTGAAGAGCACTTTTACCTTGGCCTCTCATGCAGCCCATTTCCTCCCTACCCAATCCTCTTAAAAACATGGGTCTCCAGAGTTTTCTGTACAATGTTGAAAATGACTACCATGGTCGTTAAGTGTACTGTATTGGTTTGAAATCAGAGAGACCCGATTGGAATCTTGCCTTTTCCACTTGCAACTTCTTTTATCCAGGGTACATTTCCTGGGACCTTATGTTCTTGTTTCCTCATCTCTAAAGTGAGAATGATCATATCCACATCCCAGGTGCTGTGAGAATTGATTGAGTAAATGTATATGAATATCCCCACCGCATTACTGTGAGCACACGAAGAGCTTTCACGTATTTTTGTGACTGTATTCACACAGAAGATAGGAAGAATTGGTAATTGACTGTAATCAGAAAACATTTAATCACGCAATAATCTCTGGAAGAATTATCTCTAATTTTACTTTTCAGCATACCACAGAGACTCACGTTATGCATAGTAATTAACCTTAGGAAGGACAGTCTCTGGTCATGCTTGGACTAAATGACTAATGATTTATGTCATCTATAAACATATTTATATATCACTGTGTGGGGGGCATACTTACATTTAATCTTCATGCTCATGATTAGTCTTGAATGTTAAAGGAGGCATCTTATGTCAAAATAGGTGTCTTGTGACCAAAAATTGGGTTCCAATTTTTATAAAATCTCATAAAATCTCTATAAGCCTCAACATTTTCATTTGTCTGTTTAAGTTAATGACATTTACTAACTATCTTCTGACTAATGGGAATATGGTTATAATATTACTGTTTGTAAGCTGTTGAAACATAATGATTACTCTTTATAGAAAATACCAATGTTTAAGATGCTTCAATGCTGCTGAAAACCTTACCTTATAGATGATCACAGTGATGTTTAGGATTTTTCAGAAATAATTCCATCTTCAAGCTGGCCTCTTCTTTAATAGTAAACTTTCAGTATGAAAGATAGAACACACCTCAGACACAGACTATTGAGGTAATTTGATAACAAATCAAAGGTCCTTGAAAAGGTGTTTCTCCTAGTCTCAATCTTTCCTTCTAGCCTAAAGCCTCAAAATTCCTTATTGAGAATCTGGGATTTGAATTTGGAATGAATTCTTTTGAAACACTATGGAGACATGATCTCCAGATGGCTCTGGTCCCATAGACAAGAGGCAAGAAATGTGGAGGAAACACTTTCAAATGGGTCATTCTTCTCATAATGAATCTTGCTCTAGGAACGTAAACCCCCCACAATATTTTCCTTTGGCACTGCATGGATATTTAAAGACGTTTCCAAAAAAGTTCAAGGACCTTGGCTTAGAACTGCTGTTTTCTCTCTCTGGAATTAATTATCTCCTTTGGTGGAAAGGCTTGGTCTTAGAAACAGGTATGCTGAAGAGACATGTTTGAAAATCACCCAATTTCGAATAGGGAATTGCATTCCCTCTGCTTGGAACCCAACCATGCAAGAATCCCCTTTCTCTTTGTGAACTTTAGTTTCCAAGAAAGCTAAATATCATGGGAGTAGGAAAATGGCATAATTTGAGTGTGGAGACCTGTAATGTTTTAACCTGTTGACTCGGGTCACAGAGAACCTGCCTCCCTAACAATATTAAAACATTTCTAGAAACCTGTTATTGATTGCATTAGAGCTAGTGCAGTGAGGGCTTAAAATCAGTGGAATGGCAGTTATTAAAGTCCTTGTCTCCAAACGTTGTTTTTCATTTTCATCAGAGGGCTATGAAATTAAACGGAAGCTCTAATAGGCTCCTAATTAGTAATCTCTGGGACTCATAGTAATCTCTTTGAACTCATGGGTTCATAAGGAATACTAGGCAACATTAAAATTATGGTGAGATATCAAAATACAAGCAGAAAGTTCTCATTTTAATCACAAGAATTGTTCCATATTTTTTGTCACTTGGTATTGTTATTTTCCACGTCATCATTCAAGGAGGTATGTGCTGATATATTATTGTGGTTTTAATTTGCTTTCCCTGATGACTAATGATGTTGAGCATTTGTTTGTCATTTGTACATTTTTAAAAGTATATTTAGAGTCTAGTTACTTAACATACATTATAATAATAGTTTCATGTGTAGTATATAGTGATTCAAAACTTCCACAACACCTGGGTCTCATTACAGGTGTTCTTCTTAATTCCCATCATTTACTGTCACCCACTTCCCTTCTAGTAACCATCATTTTGTTCTCTACGATTAAAATTCCATTTTTTTTGCCTCCCTCTCCCCCTGCCCCCATACTGTATGTTTTATTTCTTATTGTACATATGATTGAAATCTTTTAGTATTTGTATTTCTCTGACTGACTCATTTTACTTAGCATAATTCTTTCTAGCTCCATTCATGTCATTGCAAAAGGCAAGATTTCATTCTTTTTACGGCTGAGTAATATTCTATCATATGTATATATCATATATATATTATATACATGTAAATATATACCAGGTTTTATATCTACCACATCTTTGTTATCCATTCATCAGTTGATGGATACTTGGGTTGTTTCCACAATCTGGCTATTGTAGATAAACATTGGGATGCACTATCCCTTTGAGTTAGTATTTTTGTATTCTTTGAGCAAATACCTACCAGTGCAATTTCTGGATAGTTGAGTACCATCCAAGTACCATCTATAAATAGAACTTATAAAACTCAATACCCCAAATACAATTAATTCAATTAACAAAGGGGCTGAAGACTTCAATAGGCATTTTTCCAAAGAAGACATTCATATTGCTAATAGACACATGAAAAGAACCTCAACATCACTTATTATCAGGGAAATACAAATCAAAGCTATAATGAGATCTCACCTCACACTTGCCAGAATGGCTAAAATTAACAATACGAGTGCCAAGAGATGGGGATGGGGATGAGGAGAAAGGGGAACCCTCTTGCACTGAGTGGGAATGCAAAGTAGTGCAGCCACTCAAGGAAATGGTATTAGGGTTCTCAAAAAGGTAAAAATAGAACTACGCTATGATCAAGCATTTGTAGATCTTTTTCTGGAAATTTCTTTTTTGCGTCCTTTGTACAATATAAAGATAGTCATTCTGGGTTTCTAATTACTAAAGTCTGAACGTTCTTTATATATTCTAGGTATAGGCCTTTTAATCATATATATATATATATCTTATATATTAAAAATAAATATAAAGTATATGTTTATATAAAATTTATATATATAATATATATAAATTGTCTGTAAAATGTTTATATATTTATACTTTATAAAATTGTTTGCGTGTCTATATACATAGTTTTTTCCTAGTCCATGGATTGCTTTTTCATTTTTAGAAAGATGTCATTCAGGGAGTAAAAGAGTTAAAATATTAACAAGTTTCAATTTTCAGTTTTACTTATAGCTCATGCTTACTGGGAGATATTTATTTAAAGATTTTACTCATTTATTCATGAGAGACAGAAGGGAGTCAAAGGTATAGGCAGAGGGAAAATCGACTTCTTGCAGGGAGCCTGATGCAGGACTCCATCCCTGGATCCTAGGATCGTGCCCTGAGGCTAAGGCAGCCTCTCAACCATTGAGCCACCCAGGTATCCCATTGTGAGATATTTAATAAACATTGATCTACCCCAAAGTTTAAAATACTCTTTCTAGTATTTTTATAGGTTTGTTTTTAACATGTAGGTCTCTGACTCATTTTGAGTTAATTTTGGGGTATGATATGAAGTAGTAGTTGAGGTTCATTTTTTTTTTCCATATGGGTATGTAATTGACCCAGCATAATCAGTAGGGAAAAAAGTCTATTCTTTCCTTCATTGAATTACCTAGACATCTTTACTAAAAAATCATACATTTAGGTCTGTTTATGGACACCTAATATTTCAATGATCTATATGTTTATCCTTATAGCAATACCACACAGTACTGTTTATGGGAGCTTAATATAAATCTTTTAATTAGATAGATTAAGTTCTTTAACTTCTCTTTTTTCTCCTCAGATTAAGTCTCTGTTCTCTTTTTTCCTTCCAGATTTTACATAAAAGTGATAGCATACCATATTTGTCTTTCCCCTTTTGGCTTCTTTTATATAGCGTAATGCTCCCAGTTTACCATGTCATTGCAAATGGTAGGATTTCCTTTTTTTAAATGGCTGAATAATATTTATCTTCTTTATTCATTCATTTATTGAAGAATTTTTATGTTTTCCCCATATTACAGCTTTTGTGAATAATGTTAGAGTAAACATGGGTGTGCAGTTATCTTCATGATACTGATTTTTTAAAAAATGACTTTTTTTCTTAAGCCTCACACATAGGTGAGGCTTAAGCTCCAGGCCCTAGGATCAAGGGTCTCATGCTCTACAAACTAAGACAGCCAGGCGCCCCCAAGGTACTGAATTTAAGCCTTTTAAATACACCCACAAGTAGGATTGGCACATCATATCTACAGTAGTACATTTTAAATTTTTTTGAAATCTCACCATATTATTTTCCCTAATGGCCGTGCCATTTTGAATTTTCACCAACAGTGTATAAAAGTTTTCTTTTGTCCACATTCTTGCTAATATTTGTTAGCTTTAGTGTTGTTTTAAATAACAGTCTGAACAGGTGTAAGGTGACACTCAATTGTAGTTTTGATTTACATTTCCCTGATAGTGATGTTGAGCACCTTTTCATATATCCTTGGCCATTTATAAGTTTTCTTTGAAAAAAATGGCTATTCGTTTTTTTAGCTCAATTTTAATTGAATTATTTACTTACTTGCTATTAAGTTGTATGAATTCAGTATGTGTTTTCTTTTTTTTTTTAATTTATTTTTTATTAGTGTTCAATTTACTAACATACAGAATAACACCCAGTATGTGTTTTCTTTTATGATTTTTAAACTTATCAGTTACATATTTTGTGAATATTTCCCCATTCTGTAGTATGCCTTTCAATGTCCTGTTGCCTTTTCTGTGCAGAATTCATTTTTTTTAATGTAGTCCCACTTGTTCATTTTGCTTTTTTTTTCTGTTTTTTTTTTCTGTCTAATCCAAGATATAATTTTCAAGACTAATGTCAAAAATCTTTTCTCGCTGTTTCCTTTGGGTAATTTTATCTTATTAGGTCTTCTGTTTAAGACTTTTATTCACTACAAGTTAATTTTGTGATTCGTATAAGATAGGTATCCTATTTTATTCTTTTTCATGAATATCCAATTTCCTCAAAACCTGTTTTTGAAGATTCTATTAATTCCTTATTGTGTGTTTTGGAACCCTTGTCAAAAATCAGTTGACTGTATATGTGTATGTAATTGTCTTGGTTCTTCATTCTGTGACACTGGTCTAAGGTGCTTGTTTTTTATGTCAATATCATACTGATTGATTATTATACCTTTGTCATATAGCTTGAAATCAAGTATGGGATATCCCCAGATTTTTCTTTTTTTAATATATTTTTAATTGAAGTTAGATTTGCCACCATATAGTATAACACCCTGTGCTCATCCTGTCAAGTGCCCTCCTCAGTGCCTGTCACCGAGTCACCCCATACCCCCGCCTACCTCCCCTCCACTTTCCTTGTTCATTTCCCAGAGTTAGGGGTCTCTCAGGAGGTTGTTTTGTCACCCTCACTAATTTTTCCCACTCATTTTTCCTCCTTTCCCCTATAATCTCTTTCACTATTTCTTATACTCCCCATATGAGTGAAACCATATAATGATTGTCCTTCTCCAATTGACTTACTTCACTCAGCATAATACCTCAGCATATTCAGGTTATTCTTCTTTCTCAAGATTGCTTTGGTCATTCAGGGTATTCTTGTGGTTCCAAAGAAACTAACACTAGTTTTTTTTTTCCTCTTCCTGTGAAAAATGCCTTTGGAATTTTGATCAGGATTGCATTGAATCTATAGATTGCTTTGGGTTGTCTGGACATTTTCACAATATTAATCTTACTAATACATGAGCACAGGCTATCTTTCCATTTATTTATGCATTCTTCCATCTGTATCATCAGTGCCTTATGGTTTTCAGTCTACAAGCCATTCCCTTCCTCAGTTAAATTTATTCCAAAGTATTTTATTGATTTTGAAGCTATTGTACATGGGATTGCTTTCTTCATTTCTTTTTCAAGTAGGTTGATGTTTGCATCTGAAATGCAACTGATTTGTGTTAATATTTTTATCCTTCAACTTTATTGAATTCACTTCTTATTTCTCATATATTTTTGGTGGAAGCTTTAGGATTTTCTATGTATGAGATCATGTCATTTGTTAATAGAAATAGTTTTACTTCTTCCTTTCTCAATAGGATGATTTATTTATTTTTTAACCTAATTTCTCTAGTAAAAGTCTTTTCATTAAACATTGAACATAAATATTGAGAATGGACATCCTGGTAAAGTTCTGACTTTATGAGGGAATTATTTTTTGAATTGTGTTTGCTGGGTGACAAAGTGATTTTTTAAAGTTATTTTTCAGGGACACCTGGGTGGCTCAGTGGTTAAGTGTCTGCCTTCAGCTCAGGTCATGATCCTAGAGTCCCAGGATTGAGTCCCACATCAGGCTCTCTGCATGGAGCCTGCTTTTCCCTTTGCCTGTGTCTCTGCTTCTCTCTGTGAGTGTGTCTCTCAGGAATAAATAAATAAAATCTTTTAAAAAATAAAGTTATTTTTCTAAAATCTATATTATCTTCTATGCGTGGTTATTGAACTGTCTCTTGCATTAAGGATGACATAGGGAGGAACATGAAAATTGTTTTTACATATTAAATTGAGCAGTAGAAGAAAACATGTTTCAAAAATGTTTGCTACTCCCTTGTAAAGAAGTATAACCGTTACTAAGAAGACATAGGGAGATACACTTTTATTGTTTTCCATTATGAACTAAACTAATTAATTCAACTGGAAAATGAGAAGGGGATTCCATATTTTTATCATTACTGAAGGCTCTAATAAAAATAATATCTGTTGTCTTGCAGCAGCAAGTTGTAAATGTAAAAAACTATAAAATTCCGAGAGTGGTTGACTGCCAAGGCTGTGATCATATGTCTATGAAATAGAATGGTATAAACCAGATTTATCCTTAATGAAAGCGGGGAGAATCTAGGTTCTAATAATTTTTAGTCATCTTTTCCAAGAATCCAAGAGTAGATTTTCTGAGTTCTTCTGTTTGGGATTGACCCCGAGGACCTTATTCAATAGGAATAAATGTATAAAGCCAAGGATAGAAGCTAAAATACGATTTCATATACCCTGCTTCTTGGTCTTTGAGAGTAATTAATTTATAACCTTTACCTTCTTAGGGACCAGGTATAAGAAAATATAAGTATACCAAGTATCATCCAGTCCTGCTGCTTCCAAATTAAGTGCTCAGATGTGCTACTGACTGTAATAATTACAAGACGAGCTTGTTATAATTATAGATTTTGAATACCCCATAACTATCACCTAATGGATTAGAAACTCATAGCACAGATATTGTTATCTGTTCAAACATTTCTCCAAATGACACCCATGATCAAACAAGTTTGAGAAACATTGATCTAGTCGTCATTAAACAATGAACAGGTGGAAGTCCATTGAGATTCGAAGCTGGGACAATAGGCATGATTTTGTGTGCTTCCAGGGCCAGGGTTTCTTAATTATAACTTCTACCAAAAATGGTGATAACTTAGGTCTTTCTTATCTTTACTCTGTGAATGCATCAACATCAGAGATTTTTTTTAAAGCACTATGTGCAGTTCTTAATGAAATATATACACACAGAAACACACACACACACACACAAACACACACTCCACCATAAATACCCAGGTACAAGCAATAACTAGAATAATCAGATTTGTAAAAAAAAGACAATTAAAAAAATGAGAGTAATGTTCAGTGATGTGTTCATTTGTTAGAGAAAAATATATATGAAATTCCGTTTTCAGGAAGTGAAGGAGAGATGTGTGATACATGGATCACTGTATTCAGTAAAACCTGTTTGATTACCACATTGGAGAAAATGTCTTTTCCTAGCCATACATTTCAGTATTTTATTTGTATTGTTTGAATCAAGTCACCTACTCATATCGAATGTTCTTGTTTTCATTCAGTTTCTTCAGTTTTTCATTTTATTTCCTTTATGTAGGTTGGGGACTACTAGCTACAAGAGAGGTCATGATTAGTCAGGTAGCAGAACATATGAATGGGATCTTAGAACTACAGTGAGGATCTTTAATGTGATCCCCCCCCCCCCCATTACTTACTTTTTTAGGTAAAGAAAATGAATCCTAGAGAATGGAAAACTTTCTCTCGAGAGCAGAGGATTAGAATAGGTGCTTTGTTTTTTAAGTGTGTTTTATCTCTTTTTCATAGGCACATACCACCCCTCCCTTTGGAGCCTTGCTAGGTTTAGTTTCTACTGTGTTTTGCAGGACTTAGATCAGAACCCTATAGCTCAGATCTCTGTTATTTTCCTGTATCCTATTGTGTATCTAACATATCCATACTGAGTGCTCACTACATTTCTATCACAGTTCTAAATGCTAGAAAGTGACCTCAAATATTTCACAGTAGACCCTCATTCTTTAAGGAAAATGGAAAAGAGGTCAAAATGGGAAGAAGAAACAGTGGTGCCAAGTCCTGGTGAGCTTCTGAGTTTAAGAAGATACCTATGGCCTAGATCATTCAGAAAATTTATCTACTAAAAAAATTATCTATATATGAAATATCAGAAAAAATATAATAAAGCTGATGATAAATAATACCTCAGTTGTGCAGCATGTGTTATTTTCTTTTTACCTCCAAAACCCATATAAGCTTATTATTACTGTTTTCATTGAACATATGAGAAAATTTAAGATCATCCAGCTTAAATATTATGTTCAATAGTTTCCATTAGCCTCTGAGTAAACCTTCCTGCCCCATAGTCTTTTCATTGCAGTCCTTACTTCTGAAATGTGAGTCATTAAAGTTGGCTCTTGACCACTAATATTCTTTCTTATTCTTCTCCTATCCTACACTTTCCATTCTCCTCATTCTTGCTTTTCTTTTTTTTCTCTTCCTACTTTCATCAAACCTACTTCCTTTTTCATACAATGTCCAACACGCCAGACCCTTCCCACTTTCTACTCTCAGAGGGAACTTACAAGCTTCTTACCCCTGGCTAGTTTTATCACATACAGAGCTGATTTCTTGACCTCATTAGATCTTTTAAGAGAGACTATGTGTTCCTTTTCCAATATGTAAATAGCCACAAAGTGGAAAACTGTAGCAATTGACTTTTCCTTCCCACTGGCCAAAGTTTACCCCACTGTGGGCCATTTGCACTGTTCTCTGGCCATGTCACTGGACCAGGCCTGCAGTTGAAGGAAATACAGAGCCCAAATTAGCAGCAGGGACATTCATACAGAAAACAAGCTTGATGGGATAGCCACTGAGCAGCTTTAGGTTCCAATCATGTCGCACAGTACCTCAGCAGCACAAGGGATATCTGTGGATAGGGTTCAGAAGTGCCCACATGGATGTGAGCTAAAGTCCTGTCAGGTCAGGCCCCTGAGTGACCTAAAGATGAAGAAGAGTTTCCATAACTCTCTTCATTTATGGTCTCTTAGTATCATGATGAAATATAGGCCACTGCTAAGACATCTCTGGCTACAAGCAAGAGGAATGCAGGAATCTGAGGGATGCATAAAAATTGGGGTGTCACGCTTGATCTGCCTCACACTCAGCTGTTAGCTCTCAGTTGCTTGAATGGTCAGGTGACATTCACCTTCACCCCAAAGGGATTTGACTCTTTCTTTGCCTTTGTCAGTAGGTCCTCCTGAAACTAGTCATTTTTATAGTAACATAATGAAAGATTTGGAATCTTTGTTCCATATAATTGTATGTTCCTTCCCAAATTTAAAGGCCCATAAAATACTGTGTCTCTTTTCAAGTGATAGGAGATGTGAATAGAAAACATTTCTTTTTGATTTTGGGATCTCTACAATCCACAGGCCACAGGACTTTTAAGAACTCTACCCATGTGATAGTCCCCTGAAACTTCACAGTGTTTATCTTCTACTTTCTGTCTTGTGTGAGCTTAGTATGTGTGTAAGTTACTACTGCTATATACTGGGAACTACCACTAAACCAAAAATTAGTGGCTTACAACTACAAATTTAATCCTGGAATTAGTTTTATTTTTTTAAGTATATTTATTTATTTGTTTGTTTATTTGCTTGTTTATTTATTTATTTAAGAGAGAGAACATAGAAGGACAGTGAGAGGGAGAAGTAGATTCTGGTTGGCTAGATCCCAGGACCGTGAGATCCTGACCTGGGCTTAAGGCAGATGCTTAAGGGTTCGAGCCACCCAGGCACCCCCACCCCTATTAATGGTTTTAAATTGCAAAATCAAAACTTAAAAGTTAATTTATTTCTTTTTTAAAGATTTTATTTATTTATTCATGAGAGACAGAGAGAGAGAGAGGCAGAGATATAGGCAAAGGCAGAAGCAGGCTCCCCGCAAGGATGCCAATATGGGACTTGATCCTGTGACTCCAGGATCACACCCTGAGCCAAAGGCACAGTCTAAGCTGCTGAGTCACCCAGCCATCCCAAAACTCAAAGGTTTAACATAAAAGCAATTTATTTGAATGATTCTGCAATGTGGGTTGGATTCAGCTGTGTGGTCCTTCTCCTGGTTTCACACTGAAACATTCTCACTGGCATGGATGGAGTATGAATGGAGTACATGGCCCAAGATGGCCATGGATGGAGTATGAATGGATTACATGGTCCAAGATGGCCTCATTCATACAACCGGATGTCTGCTCAGGTATGTCTGTTCTCATTCACTCTTCAGGATTGTAGATTGGGCTATATCACACCATAGTTGTTTCAGGGCATTGGCTGTTTCACAAAAGCAAAAGTTTTAAATCCTTTCACACCAACTTTTAGGGATTATACAACATGATTTTTACCTCCTTCTCTTCATGTGGTTAAAGGTTACATGCGACATGTGTCACAAGTTTAGCGCAGACAAAAGCATGGAGACATAGGTTCCCTCCTTATTAAAATTAAAATCAATTAGCATAGAATATTTTTAATGGCTTCAGGTATAAAAACTAATGATTCAATATTGTATATATTTCAAAAGGATCATCTCAAAATCTAGGTAGCATCCACCACCACACATTGTTATAATTTTTTTCTTGTGATAAAACCATTTAAGAGCTACTCTTTGCAATTTTCAAATAAACAATATAGTGTTAACTAGAGTTACTGTGTGTACATTATTATATTCAATTATGTAAGATTTTATAACTGGAAGTTTCTTCCTTGATCACCTTCACCCATTACATATACCCTTCCTACCCCTCACTCTGGCAACCTCCAATCTGTTCTCTGTATCTGTGAGTTCAGTTTATTGATCCTTTTTTTTTTAAGATTCTACATGTAAATGAGATCATATGGTATTTGTCTTTATGTTTATTTATTTAGCATAAGGCCCATAATGATCCATCTATACTGTTACAAATGGTAATATTCAAAGGCAGACCAATATCTAATTTTTATGAGGGCAGACATTGGGGCTGTTTTGTTGGAGCTAGACCTGTCAGGATCTCCTGACTATATAATGTTTGGTCCTCACACTCCTCAGCTCCAGTTGGGGCTTTGTGCTGTGCTCCTCAAACCCTTGGGGCATGTACTTCTCCAGCAGCACAAAGAAACTTCGCCTTTAGTGGGTGCCATTGGGCTCTACACTTGGCTGTTGAAGCAGATATCCTGGATATAGGTCACATGGCACCATTTTGCAGATTAGAAACAGATGACCTTTTCTTATGCCACAACCTATTTATTTCCTGATAACAAAAGTTCTGAGTTATTCTGTATAAATGAATCAAATTATCAAATGAAATGTTGATCACTTAACATTTTAGTTCTAAAAGAGATCCAAAGTCATTATTATGCAGTGACTTTTAATACAACATTTACATAACTTCTGATCATGGTAAGTATATTTTTAGTAATAGTTGCTGTATGGCCTTTTATTCTGTACAAATGATCATTATATTTAACTTTTATCTGGGTTTTTAAAAATTATTTTCGTTTTATTTAAATTCAATTGGACTACATATACCTCATCATTCATTTCAAATGCAGTTTTCAATAATTTATCTGTTTTTAGAAGCTTATTGAAATAGAATCTATACATATCATACAATTCAATTATTTAAGGTATATAATTTGATAGTATGCAATTTAAAGTCTGAAATAATCAACACTGTCTAATTTTACAATATCTTTGCTCCCTCAACAAGAAATTGCATACCCATTAGCAGTCATTTATTTATTCCTCTCCATCACCATCAACAGCAGTCCTAGACAAATACAATCTACTTTCATTTTTTTTTCTTGTTTTTTTTCTGAGAGTGAGAGGACATATGTGTGTGTTGGGGGGTAGTGAGGTGCAGAGGGAGAGATTCTTAAGCAGACTCTGTGCTGAGCTATGTATTGTCTACTCTATAACTTTATGTAAATTGAAATACAGCATTTACTCATCATGTATGGTCTCTTTGTTCTGAAGGTTATCATACTGACGTGTGTATCGTTAGTCCATTACTTAGCTGAAGATTATTCTATCTTGGCAACTTCTGCCTTTCAAGTGTAGTGTATTTGCATTTAATGTCGTTGTTATTTTGGTATAAGTTCATCTTTTTGTAGTTTACTTTTTTCCCCTTTATAACCTATTTTATTTCTTTTCTATATTCTTTTAAGTGAATTTAGATGATTTTTGTCTAATAGTCAATCGTATCTTTTTAATATCTTTTGAAATAATAGACTTTTTTTAAAGGACAGTTTCAGGTTTACAGGAAAATTGAGAGAAGCTATAGAGATTTCCTTCATCTCCTCATTTATAAATAGGCAAAGGGACTGAATAGGCATTTTTGCAAAGGCATACAGATACATCAAAAGGAGCTCAGCATCACTCATCACCACGAAAAGGCAAATCAAAATCATGAGATATCATTCCACATCTGTTAGAATGACTATTATTGGGAAGATAAAAGATCAGTAATGTTGGTGAGCATGTAGAATAAAGGGATCTCATCTACACCATTGATGAGTATGTAAATTACTACAGCCATTAGAGAAAATTGCATAGAGGTCTCTCAGAAAATTAAAGCTAGAACTACTGCCCACCAATCCTACTGTTGGGTATATATCCAAAGGACATGAAATCATGATTGTGAAGGGCAATCTGCATTCCTAGGTTCAATGCATCATTATTCGCAATAGCCATGGTGTGAACACAACCTCATCCTTGACTGATGAATCAATATAGAAAATGTGACATATATATGATTCAGACTTTAAAAAGAAGAGAGTTCTGCCATTTGCAATAACATAAAGAGCTGGGAGACTTTATGTTAAGTGAAATACTGCATGATCTCACTTATAGGTTGAAATGCTATAGTTCACTTCACAGAAGCAGAGAGTAGAATGGTGGTTACCAGGGGCCAGGGATGGGAAAATGAAGAGAAGTTGACCCACAGTTATAAGGCTTCAGTTATGTGGAATGAATAAATTCTAGAGATCTAATATATAGCATGGTCACTATAGTTAACAATGCCATAATGTATACTTGAAATTACAAAAAGGATAGATCTTAAATAAAATCTTACACACACACACACACACACACACACACACAAAATGGTAACTATATAGAGAAAATAGATATGCTACTTACATTGTGGTGATGTTTTCACATTATATGTATATCAAAATAACATTTTACAACTGAAATATATATATATATAGTATGTCAATATGCCATCTTTGGAACACTAATGCAGGCACTAAGCTTCATAATATCCATGAAAGCATAAACTAGTGAGAACGGTGAAAACGTGATATTTTAATGAACTTGTTTTAAAATAATCCTTGACAGGTTAATATTGGTATTGAAAAGGTTTTCCAGGTAAATAATGAAAAGCAGAATTAAACATGAAATGGATTCTTGTAACAGTTACTAAGCACGTGGTACCCTTGAATACACTGAAATCGAGTTTATTTATTTATTTTTTTCAAAATGGATATTTAAATTCCATTTAGTTAACATTCAATGTAATAAAAATTCCAGGTGTACAATTTAGTAATTCAACACTTACATCAACACTCAGCTCATCACAACAAGTGTATTCCTATTTCCCATCATCTATTTAACCCATCCTCCTACCCACCTCCCCTCTGGCAACCATCAGTTTATTCTCTATATTTAAGAGTCTGTTTCTTTATTTGACCCCTCTCTCTTTTTTTCCTGATAGTTATTTGTTTTGTTTCTAAAATTCCACATAAGTGAAATCATATTTCTAGGAGTTGCTTCACTTAGCATAATACTCTCTAGCTCTTTCCTTGTCATTGCAAATAACTCTTGCAGATAATGCTTCTATAAACATCTGGGTGCTCATATCCCATTGATTTAGTGTTTATGTATCCACAGAAATCAATTAATTTTAAAGATTCATTATATTACACCTGGCATGCCCATATTCAAGGCATGGCTTTTAATTCTCTGGTCACTGTGAGCATCAATATTCTATTGGCAACTCTAACTTGTGAATAGACACTATTCCTTTATTAGGAAAGGACAAACAGGAAAGAAAGTGGCTTCCTTTTTTTTAAAAGATTTATTTTATTTATTCACAAGATACACACACACACAGAGAGAGAGAGAGAGAGAGAGAGAGGCAGAGACACAGGCAGAGGGAGAAGCAGACTTCATGCAGGGAGTCTGACGTGGGACTTGATCCTGGGTCTACAGGATCAGGCCCTGGGCTGAAGGTGGCGGTAAACCGCTGAGCCACACGGGCTGCCAAAGAAAGTGGCTTCCTACTGCTAAAGTACGTTCTCTCTAACTTCATTAAAGAGAGACAAGCCAAATGAGTTTTTATGAATGTTTCTGGTACTTCCTTTTAATCCATCAATAGAACCCAAATTTAAATGAAATAATATACATTTCCCCCCTCACTTTATATACCATCTATCTATATCTATATCATCTATCTATCTATCATCTATCATCTATCTATCTATCTATCTATCTATCTATCTATCTATCATCTATCTATCATCTATCATCTATCTATCTTCTATCATCTATCATCTATCATCATCTATGTATCTATGTATCTATGTATCTATCATCTATCTATTTCTTTATTTATTTTTATTGGAAATCTATTTACCAACATACAGTGTTAACACCCAGTGCTCATCCTGTCAAGTGCCCCCACTCAGTGCCTGACACTCAGTCGTCCCATCTCCCCGCCCACCTCGCCTTCAACTACCCCTTGTTCGTTTCCCAGAGTTAGGAGTCTCTCATGTTCTGTCTCCCTCTCTGATATTTCCCACTCATTTTTTCTCCTCTCCCCTATAATCCCTTTCACGATTTTTTATATTCCCCAAATGAATGAGACCAAATAATGTTTGTCCTTCTCCGATTGACTTACTTCCCTCAGCATAATACCCTCCAGTTCCATCCACATTGAAGCAAATGGTGGGTATTCATTGTTTCTAACGGCTGAGTAATATTCCATTGTATACATAGACCACATCTTCTTTATCCATTCATCTATCGATGGACACTGAGGCTCCTTCCACAGTTTGGCTGTTGTGGACATTGCTGCTATAAACATTGGGGTGCAGGTGTCCTGCCGTTTCACTGCATCTGTGACTTTAGGGTAAATCCCCAGCAGTGCAATTGCTGGGTCCTAGGGTAGCTCTATTTTTAACTCTTTGAGGAACCTCCACACAGTTTTCCAGAGTGGCTATACCAGTCTGGATTCCCACCAACAGTGCAAGAGGGTTCCCCTTTCTCCATATACTCTCCAACATTTGTTGTTTCCCATCTTCTTAATTTTTACCATCCTCAGTGGTGTGAGGTGGTATCTCATTGTAGTTTTGATTTATATTTTCCTGATGGCAAGGGATGCAGTGCATTTTCTCATGTGCTTGTTGGCCATGTCTATGTATTCTTTGGTGAAGAATTATTCCCATTTCATGATTCAGTTGTTTGTTTCTCTGCTGTCGAGTTTAATCAGTTCTTTATTTTTGGATACTAGCCCTTTATCTGATGTGTCATTTGCAAATACCTTCTCCTATTCTATAGGTTGTCTTTTCGTTTTGTTGACTGTTCATAGATATATCTTGCAGGAAGTTGCTGTGGCCAATTCAAAAAGGGTGTTGCCTGTGCTCTCCTCTAGGATTTTTTTAATAATACATTTATTTTTTATTAATGTTCAATTTGTCAAAATAAAAGCCAGTGCTCATCCCGTCAAGTGCCCTCCTCAGTGCCCGTCACCCATTCACCCCCACCCCCTGCCCTCCTCCCCTTTTACCACCCCTAGTTCATTTCCCAGAGTCAGGAGTCTTCATGTTCTGTCTCCCTTTCTGATATTTCCTACCCATTTCTTCTCCCTTCCCTTCTATTCCCTTTCACTATTATTTATATTCCCCAAATGAATGAGACCATATAATGTTTGTCCTTCTCCGATTGACTTACTTCACTCAGCATAATACCCTCCTCTTCCATCCACATTGAAGCAAAAGGAGGGTATTTTTCATTTCTAATGGCTGAGTAATATTCCATTGCATACATAAACCACATCTTCTTTATTCATTCGTCTGTCAATAGACACCAAGGCTCATTCAACCGTTTGGCTATTGTGGACATTGCTGCTATAAAAATTGGGGTGGAGGTGTCCTGCCCTTTCACAGCATCTGTGTCTTTGGGGTAAATCCCCAGCAGTGCAATTGCTGGGTCCTAGGGTACCTCTATTTTTAACTCTTTGAGGAACCTCCACACAGTTTTCCAGATTGGCTGCAACATTTTACATTCCCACCAACAGTGTAAGAGGGTTCCCTTTTCTCCGCATCCTCTCCAACATTTGTGGTTTCCTGCCTTGTTAATTTCCCCCATTCTCACTGGTGTGAGGTGGTATCTCATTGGGGTTTAGATTTGTATTTCCCTGATGGCAAGTGATGCAGAGCATTTTCTCATGTGCGTGTTGGCCATGTCTATCTATGTCTTCCTCTGTGAAATTTCTGTTCATGTCTTTTCCCATTTCATGATTGGATTGTTTGTTTCTTTGGTGTTGAGTTTAAGAAGTTTTTTATAGATCTTGGAAACTAGCCCTTTATCTGATACATCATTTGCAAATATCTTCTCTCATTCTGTAGGTTGTCTTTTAGTTTTGTTGACTGTATCCTTTGCTGTGCAAAAGCTTCTTATCTTGATGAAGTCCCAATAGTTCATTTTTGCTTTTGTTTCTTTTGCCTTCGTGGACATATCTTGCAAGAAGTTACTGTGGCTGAGTTCAAAAAGGGTGTTGCCTGTATTCTTCTCTAGGATTTTGATGGAATCTTGTCTCACTATTAGATCTTTCATCCATTTTGAGTTTATCTTTGTGTATGGTGAAAGACAATGGTCCAATTTCATTCTTCTGCACGTGGCTATCCAATTTTCGCAGCACCATTTATTGAAGAGACTGTCCTTTTTCCATTGGATAGTCTTTTCTGCTTTGTCGAATATTAGTTATCCATAGAGTTGAGGGCCCATTTCTGGATTCTCTATTCTGTTCCATTGATGTGTCTGTGTGTGTGCCAGAACCCCACTCTCTGGATGATCACTGCTTTGTAGTACAACTTGAAATCCAGTATTGTGATGCTCCCAGCTCTGGTTTTCTTTTTCAATATTCCCCTGGCTATTTGGGGCTCTTTTCTGATTCCACACAAATCTTAAGATTATTTGTTCCAACTCTCTGAAGAAAGTCCATGGTATTTTGATAGGGATTCCACTGAACGTATAAATTGCCCTGGGTAGCACTGACATTTTCACAATATTAATTCTTCCAACACATGTGCACGGGATATTTTTCCATCTCTTTGTGTCTTCCTCAATTTCTTTCTTTCTTTCAGAAGTGTTCTGAAAAGTGTTCTTAGGGTATAGATCCTTTACCTCTTTGATTAGGTTTATTCCTAGGTATCTTATGCTTTTGGGTGCAATTGTAAATGGGATGGACTCCTTAATTTCTCTTTCTTCAGTCTCATTGCTAGTGTATAGAAATGCCACTGACTTCTGGGCATTGATTTTGTATCCTGCCACAGGCCTAATTGCTGTATGGGTTCTAGCAATCTTGGGGTGGAGTCTTTTGGGTTTTGTATGTACAGAGTCATGTCATCTGTGAAGAAGGAGAGTTTGACTACTTCTTTGCCAATTTGAATGCCTTTTATTTCTTTTTGTTGTCTGATTGCTGAGGCTAGGACTTCTAGTACTATGTTGAATAGCAGTGCTGAGAGTGGACATCCCTGTAGTGTTCCTGATCTTAGGTGAAAGGCGCTCAGTGTTTCTCCATTGAGAATGGTATTTGCTGTGGGCTTTTCATAGATGGCTGTTAAGATGCTGCGGAATGTTCCCTTTATCCCAACACTCTGCAGAGTTTTGATCAGAAATGGATACTGTATTTTGTCAAATGCTTTTTCTGCATCCTTTGAGAGGATCATAAGGTTCTTGTTTCCTCTTGTTGATATGACCTATCATGTTGATTATTTTACTAGTGTTGAACCACCTTCCATCCCAGGGATAAATCCCACTTGGTCATGGTGAATAATCTTCTTAATGTATTGTTGGATTCTATTGGCTAGTATCTTGCTGAGAATTTTTGCATTTGTGTTCACCAGGGATATTGGTCTATAATTCTCCTTTTTGGTAGGGTCTTTGTCTGATTTTGGAATTAAGGAGATGCTGGCCTCATAGAACGAGTTTGGAAGTAATCCATCCCTTTCTATCTTTTGGAACAACTTTAGTAGAATAGGTATTGTTTCTTCTTTAAATGTTTGATAGAATTCCCCTGGGAAGCCACCTAGCCCTGCACTTTTATGCCTTGGGAGGTTTTTGATGACTGATTCAATTTCCTCTTTGGTTATTGGCTTGTTAAGGTTTTCTGTTTCTTCCCTTTCCAGTTTTGGTAATTTGTGGTTTTCCAGAAATGCATCTATTTCTTCTAGATTGCCTAATTTATTGATGTAGAGCTGCTCATAATATATTTTAAAATCATTTGTAGGGATCCCTGGGTGGCGCAGCGGTTTGGCGCCTGCCTTTGGCCCAGGGCGGGATCCTGGAGACCTGGGATCGAATCCCACATCGGACTCCCGGTGCATGGAGCCTGCTTCTCCCTCTGCCTCTGTCTCTGCCTCTCTCTCTCTCTGTGACTATCATAAATAAATAAATTAAAAAAAATAAAATAATAAAATAAAATCATTTGTATTTCCTTGGTATTGGTTGTGACCTCTCCGTTTTCATTCATAATTTTATTAATTAGAGTCTTTTCTCTTTTGTTTTTATAATGCTGGTAATGGTTTATCTATCTTATTAATTCTTTTAAAGAACCAACTCCTGGTTTTGTTGAACTGTTCTATAATTCTTCTGAACTCTGTTTCATTGAATTCTTCTCGAATCTTTATTAACTCTCTTCTCCTGCTTGGTGTAGGTTTTATTTGCTGTTCTTTCTCCAGTTCCTTTATGTGTGTGGTTAGTTTCTGTATTTGAGTTTTTCCATTTTTTTGAGGTATGCCTCAAATGCGACGTATTTCCCTCTTAGGACCGCCTTTGCTGTATCCCAATGATTTTGAATGGTGGTATCTTCATTCTCATTAGTTTCCATGAATCTTTTAAATTCTTCTCTAGTTTCCTGGTTGACACTTTCATCTTTTAGCAGGATGGTCTTAAACTCCATGTATTTGAATTTCTTCCAAATTTCTTTTTGTGATTTAGTTCTAGTTTCAAAGCATTATGGTCTGAAAATATGCAGGGGAGAATCCCAATATTTTGGTATCGGTTGAGGCCTGATTTGTGACGCAGTATGTGGTCAATTCTGGAGAAAGTTCCATGTACACTTGAGAAGAATGGGTATTCAGTTGCATTCAGATTAAAAGTTCTGTATATATCGGTGAAATCGATCTGGTTCAGTGTATCATTTAAAGTTCTTGTTTCTTTGGAGATGTTGTAACTAGAAGATCTGTCATTTGCAGAGTGCCGTGTTGAAGTCTCCTACCACTAGTGTATTACCAGCTAAGTATGTCTTTATTTTGGTTATTGATTGCCTTACTTGGCAGCTCCCACATTAGGGGCATAAATATTCGTGATTGTTAGGTCCTCTTGTTGGATAGAGCCTTTAAGTATGATATAGTGTCCCTCTTCATCTCTTACTCCAGTCATTGGGATAAACTTTAATTTATCTGATATGAGGATTGCTACCCCAGCTTTCTTTTGGGGAACATTTGAATGGTAAATGTTTCTCCAACCTTTCCCTTTTCAGGCTGTAGGTGTCCTTCTGTCTAAAATGAGTCTCAAAAATAAAAAATAAAAAATAAATAAATGAAATGAGTCTCTTGTAGATAGCAAATAAATGGGTCTTACTTTTTTATCCAGTCTGAAACCTTGCATCTTTGTGATAGGATCATTTATCCCTTCACGTTCAGAGTTACTATTGAAAGATATGAATTTAGTGTCATAATAATATCTATTCATTCCCTGTTTTTGTTGATTATTTCTTTGTGTTTCCACTTTCTTTTACAGGGTCCCCCTTCCTATTTCGTGCAGAACTGGTTTGGTGGTCACATATTCTTTCAGTTTCTGCCTATCTTGGAAGCTCTTTATCTCTCTTTTTATTCTGAATGAGAGCCTTGCTGGATAAAGTATTCTTGGCTGCAGGTTCTTCTCATTTAGGACCCTGAATATATCCTGCCAGCCCTTTCTGGCCTGCTAGGTCTCTGTAGAGAGGTCTGCTGTTAATCTAATATTTCTCCCCATATAAGTTAGACATCTCTTCCCTCTTTCTTCTTTAAAGATAGATTTTCTCTTTATCTTTGGAATTTCCAAGTTTCACTATTAAATGTTGAGGTGTTGAATGGTTTTTATGGATTTTAGGGGGGGACCTCTCTCTCTCCTGTTCTGAACATCTGTTTCCCTCCCCAAGTTAGGGAAGTTCTCAGCTATGATTTGTTCAAATTCTTTTCTGGCCCTCTAGCCCTCTTGGCACTCTCTGGAACCCCAAATATATGTAGATTTTTCCTTCTGGGGCTATCACTTATTTCCCTTAACCTTTCCTGATGGTCTTTTAATCGTTTTTCTCTTTTTTCCTCAGCTTCCTTCTTGCCATCAACTTGTCTTCTATGTCATGCAATTTATTCCACCTCATTAACCCTCATTGTTACCAGTTTGGATTGCATCTCATTTAATTGATTAATTTCAGCCTGATTAGATCTAAACTCTGCAGTCATGAAGTCTCTTGAATCCTTTATGCTTTTTTCCAGAGTGTGGGCGACCACGAACTAGCTGGAGTAACTGAACCAAACCAGGCCCGGACTTGCATCCTTCATTCACTCAAAAGGTTCAGGAGCCTAAAGGGTGAATGGTTGGTAGACGCTTGAGAAAGGGCTTGAGCAATGGTTCTCAGGGCTCGCTTGTACGTGATCGCCCACATAACACAATAGATACAACTTATTCTGACCTGGTCATAAATGTAAATAAGGGTCTGTCTGTCCTGCTGGTCTGTTTACCATACCTAATATTCCTTTGAAGTATGCACATCTGGAGCAACAAGCTTATCTATTTACCAAGGTCTTCTGGAACCGTGAGTCTGTCTTGCATGCTGAGAAAAGGGAACTTTGGAGGGTTTCACAAACCTGCTAAAAAATAAACACCATCTTGGCTTTGTTTAGCTCATGCTATAGAATGTTGTAAAACCTTGAAAAAGCTGGCACTGCTTGGACATCATCCACTGTGTCCCTCCTGTCCCCATCTCTTTACTTTTATTTTCGTCATCCCCTTATCCTCAGGACCCTGATCGTGTTGTCGCAGCGCGCACAACACCAGAGCCACTAGTAGCTTTATAATTTTGCTTCTGAAATGACTTTCTGACATTTAATTGTAATCCAAATTTTGTAACCCTATGGCAGAGAGTACTATTTCTGATTCTTTCTTTTGTGGGGAGTTCTTTCTTCTAGTCATTTTGTTCAGTGCAGAGTGGCTGTATGAATGGTCTGAGTCAAGAACACCAAGCACAACCTAAGTAAATTTGACCCTAAATGATTCTTCCAATGTCAAAGACCAGAAGACATAGACCAGAAAGTAATAATACAAAGGAGCACTAAAGTGACAAACAAATTTTAAAACAAAGTAGTAGGGCAGTCCTGGTGGCACAGTGGTTTAGAGCCACCTTCACCCTTGGTCTGATCCTGGAGACCCCGGGATCAAGTCCCACATCTGGTTCCCTTCATGGAGCCTGTATCTTCCTCTGTCTGTGTCTCTGCCTCTCTCCTCTCTGTATCTGTCATGAATGAATAAATAGAATCTAAAAAAAAAAAAAAGCAAAGTAGTAAAAAATAAAAGGCCAAGAATCACAAAGAAGAAGAAGAAAAAAGAAGAGGAAAAAAGGAAGCATAAGAGGAAAAAAAAGAAAAAAAATAGGAGAGGAATTAAAGGGGGGGGGGAACTGGGAGATGGTGGTGGTGATGATATTGTAGTGGAGGGAGAATGTAGTCTACCTGACAGGTCCTACAGTGTGATCGTCTTGGTTCTGAGTATATTAAGTTTTGTATTTTAGAAGATGCTCAGTCCCAAATTTATATAAACCAGAAATGCTTGTAGAAAGCCCCAACATTGATCACCAAAGCGTAAGTGAGATATAAAGAGGGGGCAGAATGGGAATGAAGAATCTCACAGAATGAACCCATGCTGTATATACCACTTGGTTCTGGGTGCATGCTGGTCTTGTTTAGAAGGTATTAACTTCTGCCATTGTAGAACAAATGAGGCAGAGGAAACAAAAAACACAAAACAAAACAAAACAATAACATATCTTATATATCTTCTAAAATTAAGTTGAGTATGTTGAAGGGAATCTAGACGTGGAAAATATATCGAAAAACTGTAATTGTAGAAATATGAAAGTGAAAAAGGAAGAAAAAATGGTAAAATATTGTAGCTAAGGTCGGAAAAGTGAAAAAAAAAAAACACCTGGAAATTTACAGTCTGATATAAAAACAAGTGGAACTTGAAAAAGGAGAAAAACAAAAAGGAGGGGTGCCCTCTAGTTCTATATACTGTAAATCCCTCAACTTCTCCTGGAGCTTTCCAGCGCTGCTCGGTCAAGAACTTGCTCTTCCCCTGTCCTTCCAGGTGGTCTTCTGGGGGAGAGGCCTGTTGTGCTGCTTCTCAGGTGTGTGTACCTAGAGAGCTGCCCTCCCTACCACTGGGTTCCAGGCTCAGTGGGAGCTGTTTATCCTGGGAGGCCCTAGTCCCCTGACGGCCCCGCCCCTCCCAGGCACAGGGTGACACCAGGAGGAACAACCCCACTGGTGTCAGCCAGCTCTCCAGCCCTTGTGTCAGCTCCTGCAGTAACTCCCGCAGGTCCCAGTCAACAGGAGCCTGGATGCTCCAGGGGATCGGGGGGCGCTGACCTGTACAGCTCAGGGCACCCTGCAGCAGGAGCATCCTTGCTGTCCTGTGCTCTCCCCACCTCCGCCTGTCCTGGGGGAGCCGCAGGATCCTGGCCTCTGCCCCCTGGTGCCCTGGGATCCTGGGCCTGTGCTGCTGGAATCTTGCTCCCTGCTTCCTGGCGGTGAAGGCAGCAGGGCACAGCCCCCTCACGTGGAGTCGCTGCCTGAGCTGCTCCCGAGGCCCCACCTGGCGTGCTCCAGCCCTGTATCGCGCTTGGCCAATGGTGTGTGGGGCGCTCTCCCCTGGGCGCACTTCCTTTGTGACTCCGGGAGACTGGGGGCTCCACGATCCTGCACCAGTTCCCTGCTAAGCGCCTTTCCATCCTGGAAGAATCCCGTGCAAAATTTTTAAGTTCGCCCTTCTCCGGGGCGGGGCTTTCCTGTCCCTGAGGCTCCTGCTGCCCCCTTAGTCCGACTCCTGGTGGGGCCCCTCCCCCACTTGATTCTTTTTTATTTTTCTCCACCTTCCTACCTTGTTAGAAGCCAAAACCTTTCTCTCTGTAGGGTACAGGCTTTTCTGTCTTTAAATCTCAGGTCAGATTCATAGGTTTTCAGGATTGTTTGAAGTTATCTTCCGTAACTTTTAGAAGTTGGTGGAGCCAGGTGAATTGAGGCTCCTACTCCTCTGCCTTCATGCTCATTTTTTCCTTCAAACTAGGTTTTACCTTTCTGTACTTCGATCTCAGAAAATATGTTGTATCTATGGTGCATTTTAAAATCTTATTTAGTCTTGCCAGCCTAGATTAGTTTGCCTGCTTCCATCTTTGGCTTATAGAATTCTCTTGGTATAGCACTTATATAACAACCACACAAATTAGCTGAATATCTCAAGATCTTTATAATAAAACACTTCAAATATCCTATGCATAATGTGTCAAATACGTTATTAACCAAAAGAAACATTAAGAAAAAAAAATATATCTATATATACACACTTACACACCTTGAGGCCTTTGGTTCACTTGTATGGAACTTTATAAAGATAAACTAATGGGGGAATCCCTAGGTGGCTCAGTGGTTTAGTGCCTGCCTTTGACCCAGGACATGATCCTGGAGTCCCAGGACCGAGTCCCACATCAGGCTCCCTGCATAGAGCTTGCTTCGCTCTCTACCTGTGTCTCTGCCTCTCTTTCTGTGTGTCTCTCATGAATAAATAAATAAAATCTTAAAAAAATTAAAAAAAATAAAATATAAAGACAAACTAATGATATAATTTAAAGAATTTCTAATGTCCCCCCCCAAAAAAAAGTCCCATTGCTCATAATGTGTTGAAAAGACAGTAGGATACCTTATTTGGAACGTGCTATACAGGTAATTACAAGTCATAAAATATTTTATTTATGGATGATCATTTTTTGAACAGTTGTGATTGTATAAATATCTTTCTTATTAATATACCAGAGTGTAGACAGAGTTTTGACCAGTATTTCCCAATCAGCAACATCAGAAGTGAGCTCTCAATAAAAGAAAGAACCAGGCTGGCAATATAAGGGAAGCTACTAGTTTAAGGGCAGAAGTACCGAAAAAAGTAAGGAACTCTGGTGCGATATACTAGAGTGTGTTGGGTAAATCAGGATACACAGTATCATATTTGATATCTGTACAGATTAAGTAATCAACCAAAGTCCTCAATTCATCTTCCGCTTTCAGTGGTAATCTTGATATGCCATAGCTTTCTCATGGCATTTTTCACTTCTGCATTCCTCAATGTGTAGATGAGTGGGTTGAGAAAAGGTGTCCCAATAGTATAAAATACAGCCATCATCTTGTCTATGGGGTAAGTGGTTGGGGGGCGTGTATAAATGAATGTACATGGACCAAAGCATAAGACTACTACGATGATGTGAGAAATGCAAGTAGAGAGAGCTTTTTTCCTCCCTTCCGCACTGTGGTTTCGCAGGGAATGCAAGATGACAATGTAGGAGATCATCAGAATCACAAAACTGCTTGAACAAATGGCCCCACTATTAGAAACCAACAGTAGGTTGATCTTATAAGTGTCCATGCAAGCAAGTTTCAGCAAGGGCTGCAAATCACAGCAGTAATGATCAATCAAATTGGGTCCACAGAAGGGCAATCTCAAAGCCAGGATAATCTGGGCTGTAGAATGGATAAAAGATCCAATCCATGCCAGAACAATTAGGATGGTGCAGACCTGCCGGCTCATGATGGTTGTGTAATGTAAGGGCTTACAGATGGCCACATACCGGTCAAAGGCCATGAGGAGGAGGACAAAAACCTCCATGCAACCAAAGAAATGCAGTGCAAAGACTTGAGTCATGCATTCATTGTAAGTTATGATATTTTTTGCAGAGAGTGAATCCACAATTAGTTTGGGGGCTGTGGAAGTTGAAAAGCAGGAATCAGCAAGGGACAAATAAAATAAGAAATAGTACATGGGGCTCCCAAGTGTCCGGCTGGACTTGATGGTCACAATAATAAGCAAATTCCCAACCACAGTTCCCAAATAAAAAATGAAAAATATTACAAATACCATTTTCTTTTTCATAGGATCTTGGGTCAATCCTAACAGTATGAACTCAGTAGTACTGTTATTTTGCTGCATTATTTCAGGCAAAGTGGAGAAAATGCAGGTTAGAAATAATTAATCTGCAAGGAAACATTCTGTGAAATGAACACTCCATATTTGGAGGTTTAATCCATATGTTTGATCCTTGAAGTGCCACTACCAGTGTATAATCCGCCATTCATGTTGTTTTCTCCTGAATAAAGTGGAAACCACAATATTTATTCACAACTTATTAACTTGGTTGCTTAGGAAACAAGAAATATATCAATAACTATAGAGACCTGATTATTCAGGCATAATAAACATTAATTTAGAGGATTCGATAGAAGACGGCATCTTTCTGAGTTGAATGTGTTTTTTCAGTTTCTAGCAAGGACCTATTTGGATACAAGTCTACAAAATGGGGAAAATTCATCATTATTTACATAATGCACTTTCACACTACTTCAACATGGTAGGTTAGTAATAAAGTATCTTACAATAAATATTCTGAACATTCAAGGATCATGTAGAAACATTTGATAGTGTTTTCCTTAATGAAACCTAAAAGAAAGAAAGAGAGAGGCAGAGAGGACAGGAGATAAACCATCAATGTTTTAGCCGTGAATATTCAGTCAATTGGTCAGTCCATTGTGAAACGTATTTTTTAATCTGTTACCTCGACTGAGTTTTTATTTTTGTTATTTTTGTTATTTTTTATTTTTTATTGGTGTTCAACTTACCAACATACAGAATAACCCCCAGTGCCCGTCACCCATTCACTCCCACCCCTGCCCTCCTCCCCTTCTACCACCCCTATATCGTTTCCCAGAGTTAGCAGTCTTTACGTTCTGTCTCCCTTTCTGATATTTCCCACACATTTCTTCCCCTTCCCTTATATTCCCTTTCACTATTATTTATATTCCCCAAATGAATGAGAACATACAGTTTGTCCTTCTCCAATTGACTTACTTCACTCAGCATAATACCCTCCAGTTCCATCCACGTTGAAGCAAATGGTGGGTATTTGTCATTTCTAATAGCTGAGTAATTTTTTATTTATTTATGATAGGCACACAGTGAGAGAGAGAGAGGCAGAGACACAGGCAGAGGGAGAAGCAGGGTCCATGCCCCGGGACCCCGATGTGGGATTCGATCCCGGGTCTCCAGGATTGCGCCCTGGGCCAAAGGTAGGCACTAAACCGCTGCGCTACCCAGGGATCCCTCGACTGAGTCAGCTGTAGAGCCAATTCTGGACTCAAGGACTTTACCACCTCATGCCCCAACAACACTGTCATTCACTACAGGTTCCACTGTAGTTTCAAGAAATGGCAAATACGTTCTTTGTCCAAATCCAGCAAAGAGGAATGAAATCTTGTTCATGGTATCTAACAATTAAGTATTATAAAAGCATTATCTATCTATTGTTCTATCAGTCCACCTATTGATCTATCATCTATATACCCATCTACATATCTACTTGATAGAATTATAGTTCGAGACATTTGTATAGTTCACATAATAATAGAAGAGTGGCATACATGAAAGAAGCAAAATAAAGTAATTTTTATCTGTTCACTGCTGATTTTAAGCATCTAGAAAGAAGTACATATTTAATAATAAGTATTCATAAAATGAATGAAATATTTAAGAGAATTTACTATTGATACAACCCAATATCTTTGGTCCTATTCAATACTCAGTTACCACTGAAAAAGGCTCCTACTTCTTCCAAAGTAAAATCATCATCTCCGCGGAGTATTTTCTGGAACACTCAAATAGATATTATTTCTATTTGATTATCTCTCCACCAGGAGCTGCTGTCCATTTCTTTTATTTCAACTTCTCACATTAGATTGTAAAACACTTCTAGAAAATTCTCTAAACCTTCTATCTTTCCACAAATGTAATACTTAAAAACGTGTTAGGTGTGCACTGTAGCATTGATCAGATAAATTTTCTCTGAGTGTTAAATACAAAGTTAATCCCCAACACAAATCTTACCAGTTTTGATAAGAGCTTATTCAAAAGTTAGGATGTTCAGTCAACCTCTTTTCTTCTCAAGAAAGAAAGGAATTTCTCACTCACATGAGAATTTAAAAAAAACAAAAAGTGTTCTAAAATTCTGTCTGAGCTCTTTGCTGTCACTGAGGCTCAGGTTCTTGCCTGCATGCCAAAGATAAAGTTGGTCTTGATTTCATCCCACACCTTCTGAAATCAACTCTCACATGGAATTTTTACTGGGAAATGCTTCTCTTTTGCCTTTCCTGCAGCAGTATTTAAACAGGAATGATGCATAATATAGGAGTCTGGGGAAAGTCATTCCCTAAAGTGTCCCTACTCTTTTAATTAAAGCACATGAAGTAGGTGTGATAAAGAACTTAAAGTTCAATATATATTAATAGATTATGGGGAAAAGGTGATCTCTTCTTGTAATTAAGGGTGTTTGATAGGGTCATAAATAATATTTTTTGAATAGAATGAAAAACCTGTGATTACATAGTAATCTAGAGTCCAATACTTGGTATCTGATATCATTATTCAAGAAAATGAATTAATATTTCTTAAAGAAATGGCTGATTCAAAAGATAAAAATTAAAAAAAAAGAAATGGCTGATTCTAAGTTTTGGGCAGGGAATGTACAAGATGAATTGGAGTATCTTGTAATGCAAGAAGGTAAGGATGCTAACACATTCACACACATACACAGTCATTCACACTGTAATGAGAATATTACAAAGGGACAAAAGAGCCAATGGAAAGCCCTCCCACTGCCCAGTGCCAAAAACTGGAAAAAAATATTGAGCAACACAATCAATGACAATGAATTGAAATGTAAAAAATCCACAAGTTGTTATTGATATAACCACTTATATAAATAAATAATAAATCAGATGCAATAGACAAATCTCACATTAAAAAGAATTTCTGGGCAGCCCTGGTGGCTCAGCAGTTTAGTGTCGCCTCAGCCCTGGGTGTGATCCTGGAGACCTGGGATCAAGTCCCATGTCAGGCTTTCTGTATGGAGCCTGCTTGTCCCTCTGCCTATGTCTCTGCCCCTCTCTCTCTATCTGTGTGTGTGTGTGTGTGTGTGTCTCATGAATAAATAAATAAAATCTTTAAAAAAAGAATTTCTAATGATTTTGTAGGTCCTCTCAAAGGGTTATAGGATAACTCTCAATCTCTTATTTGTGGCCTCTACCAACTTAAGTTCCTTCCAAAAGTCACATTTTGGGATGAGGAAGGGGGAGTAAACCTACAGAGGAGAAATCTAGCAACACCACCTTAGCCAGGTGATCAGGCTAAAAGCAGTGGTGATGAGTCACACTGAAAGTATGTACCTACTGGTATGATGTGATGCAAATGGCACTTTGTCTCAGTAACCTTTGTCCCATAACCCACAACCCAAGTCTAATCCTGAGTACAGTACCAAACTCCATGTGGAGGTTTTATAAAATGTCGGAATAGTTCTCCTCAAAACTGTTTTGTTCATCAAAAACAAAAAAATGTAAGGGGCCCCCAGGTTGCTCTGTTGGGTAAACCTCCCACTCTTGTTTTGGCATGATCTCAAGGTACTGTGATCCAGCCCAAGTAGGGCTCTACAATAAGATTGGAGCCTGCTTCTCTGCACCCTCTCTCTCTCCCTCTTCCTTTCCCTCTGATTGCACACACACACACACACTCTCTCATAAATAAATAAATAATAATAAATAATAAATAAATAAATAAATAAATAAATATTTTAAAACTCAAGAAAAGTTAAGACTACACTTATTGTAATGGGCACTGAGTAAGCTATAGAATTGTTGAATCATACTATACACCTGAGACTGCTAGTGCTGTATGTAATCATACCTGAAATAAAGAAAGAAAAGAACATTAGGAGAAACTGTTATGTCTAGAGGTGCAGTAGAAGACATGACAACTGAATGCAATGAGGTATGCTGGTTGAGATTTTGGCAATGAAAAATGGCATTGGTTAAAAACAAAGTAAATGAATAAAGTACAGATGTTAATTAAAACTAGTGTGTTCATATTTGTGAAAAATGTGCCATGTTATTTAGGATGATAACTGGGAAAACTGAGATCAGAGTATATGGGAACTCTGTATCATTTCCACAATTTTCCTGTAAATATAAAACTGAATAAAATATAAATTTATTAAAAATGGATAACTTATTTCAATTAATAATGTCATCAGAGTTTATCTGTTTCTAGCATGGGTCAGAAACTCCTTCCTTTTCAATGCTGAATATTCCGTTGTACACATGCCACAAAACTGAACTGCAAAGTCTATGTCCCATTTTGAGTCTAAAGACTACAACGTGCTATAAACCAGTAAGAGGTGATGTCCCAGTTTAGTCTATAAGCAGTAGGAACCTGAGAATCAAGAAGAATTAATGTGAAAGTGACAAGCCCTCAGACATGAAGAGCTAATGGTTCATAAAATAAAACCATAAAATGGTTTATATGTCATAAAAGTTTATCTGTGTTGTAGCATGGATCCGAAATACCTTCCTTTTCAATACCAAATAAAATTCTATTGTATGTATAGCACAGTTTGTTTATTCCTATGTTTTTTTTTTTAATTTTTTTTTTAATTTATTTATGATAGTCTCACAGAGAGAGAGAGAGGCAGAGACACAGGCAGAGGGAGAAGCAGGCTCCATGCACCGGGGGCCCGACGTGGGACTCGATCCCGGGTCGTCCAGGATCGCGCCCTGGGCCAAAGGCAGGCGCCAAAGCGCTGCGCCACCCAGGGATCCTGTTTATTCCTATGTTGATGGACCCTTGGGTTGCTGACACATTTTGACTATCATTACTAATGCTGATATGGAGGACATGAGTGTACACAGATCTCTTCTGGTGCCCACTTTCAATGCTTTTGGTATATACCCAGAAGTGGAAATGCTAGGTCAGCTGGTGTTTTTTTTTTTTTACTTTCTGATGAATGTCATACTGCCTTTCACAGTGGTTGCACCATTTTTGTATTCTTATGAACCTGAGTTTCCTTAGTGATGTTTGGTATTTTTTTTCATGTACTCTTTCTCTGTTGTATATATATTTTTTGAGATGTTTATTCAAGTCGTTTTTTGATATTTAGTTGTAGGAATTCCATGAATTGCATTTTCATTCTTTTGATTGTGGCCTTTGATGCATAAAAGTTTTTAATTTTAAGGTAGTTTAATTAATTAACTTATTTTTCTGTAGCCTGGGGTTTTTTTGTGTCATATTCAAGAAATTATTGCCTACGATAATGTCCTGAAGCTGTCTTTTTTGTTTGTTTTTTTGATAGTCACACACACACAGAGAGAGAGAGAGAGAGAGAGGCAGAGACACAGGCAGAGGGAGAAGCAGGCTCCATGCACCGGGAGCCCGACGTGGGATTCCATCCCGAGTATTTCAGGATCGCGCCCCGGGCCAAAGGCAGGCGCTAAACTGCTGCGCCACCCAGGGATCCCCCCTGAAGCTGTCTTTTTAATTTATATTTTCTTCTAAACGTTTTATACTTTTAGCTCTTATACTTAGGTCTTTGATTCATTTTATTTTGTAGTTAGTAAAGTTAGGGGTCTGCCTTCATTCTAAACGTGAATATCTAGTTTTTCGAAAACTACTTTTTGAAAAACCTACCTTTCCCCTTTATTCCCTTTCACTGTTATTTATATTTCTCAAATGAATGAGACCATATAATGTTTGTGCTTCTCCAATTGACTTATTTCAATCAGCATAATACCCTCCAGTTCCATCCACATCGAAGCAAATGGTGGATATTTATCATTTCTAATGGCTGAGTAATATTCCATTGTATACATTGACCACACCTTCTTTATCCATTCATCTTTTGATGGACACCAAGGCTCCTTCCACAGTTTGGCTATTGTGGACATTGCTGCTATAAACATCGGGGTGCAGTGTCCCGGCGTTTCACCGTATCTGTATCTTTGGGGTAAATCCCCAGCAGTACAATTGCTGGGTCGTAAGGCAGGTCTATTTTTAACTCTTTGAGGAACCTCCACACAGTTTTTCCAGGGTGGCTGTACCAGTCTGGATTCACACCACCAGTGCAAGAGGGTTCCCTTCTCTCCGCATCCTCTCCAACATTTGTTGTTTCCTGCCTTGTTAATTTGCCCCATTCTCACTGGTGTGAGGTGGTATCTCATTGTGGTTTTGATTTGTATTTCCCTGATGGCAAGTGATGCAGAGCATTTTCTCATGTGCTTGTTGCCATGTCTATGTCTTCCTCTGTGAGATTTCTGTTCATGTCTTTTGCCCATTTCATGATTGGATTGTTTGTTTCCTTGCTGCCTGATTTCAGGTTGTACGACAAAGCTGTGGTCATCAAGACAGTGTGGTACTGGCACCAAAACAGACACACAGATCAATGGAACAGAATAGAGAATGCAGAAGTGGACCCTCAACTTTATGGCCAACTTATATTCAATAAAAGAGGAAAGACTATCCACTGGAAGAAAGACAGTCTCTTCAATAAATGGTGCTGGGAAAATTGGACATCCACATGCAGAAGAATGAAACTAGACCAATCTCTTGCACCATACACAAAGATAAACTCAAAATGGATGAAAGATCTAAATGTGAGACAAGATTCCATCAAAATCCTGGAGGAGAACACAGGCAACACCCTTTTTGAACTCGGCCACAGTAACTTCTTGCAAGATACATCCACGAAGGCAAAAGAAACAAAAGCAAAAATGAACTATTGGGACTTCATCAAGATAAGAAGCTTTTGCACAGCAAAGGATACAGTCAACAAAACTAAAAGACAACCTACAGAATGGGAGAAGATATTTGCAAATGACGTATCAGATAAAGGGCTAGTTTCCAAGATCTATAAAGAACTTATTAAACTGAACACTGTCAATTTAAAATGAGTTTTAAAATCAGGAGATGTGAGACCTACAACTTTTTCAAGATTTTTTTGACTACATATCCCTTGAGATTGCATGTGAATCTTTTAGCTGATTTCTCTATACCTGCAAAAATTGTCATTGGGGTTTTAATAGGGGTTGTATTAATTGTGTGTTGTTTCAGATATTATTGACATTTAAACAATATTGAATCTTCTGATCCACGAAAATGTGATATCTTTCAGAGCACACACACACATTGTTTTTTATAATATGATTTTCTATATATATATACCTGTGATATAGATTAATTTCTAAATTAGGCACAGTAAGAGATTAACAACAATAATAAAATGGAAAAATTACCACAATACAGTATAACAAAAGTTATCTGAATATAGTCTGTGTGTATGTGTGTGTGTGTGTGTGTGTGCGTGCGCATGTCTTTCTCAAATACCTGAATTTACTGTACTCACCCTTCTCCTTAGGATGATGTGAGATGAGAAAATGCTGTTGTGATGAGATGAAGTGAGGGGAATAACACAGACATTGTATTATAGCATGACTCTCCTACTGACCTTTTGACAATATGTGCAAAGGATCATCTGCTTCTGAACTCAAGATAATTATAACCATGGAAAGCAAAACCATGAGTCACTTGATAAATAGACCATAGTAAAACACTCAAATGAAGAATCTGTTGCCTTCCCAATCCAAAGAGGCCTACTGGCTGTTGTGCATTATTTTAGTGTTGGAGGGGATAGTTGGACCAAGATACTCTTCACTTTAAAAGGGATATCTTTTGGTTTGGTTTTATTTAAATTCAAGTTAGTTAACATATTGTGATTATCAATTTGGGGGTAGAAATTAGTGATATATCAGTTGCATGGAACACCCAGTGCTCATCACCTCATGTGCCCTCCTTAATGCCCATCATCCAATTACCCCAACTCCCCATTCACCTCCCTACCAGCAACCCTCAGTTTTTTCTGTGTACTTAAGAGTCTCTTATGATTTTTCTCCCTCTCTGTTTGTATCCTATTTTATTTTTACTTCAAAAGAGCTATCTTGATATGCTTTATATCCCTTAGACCATGGAAATTTCACTAAGCTTCAATTACTTGAATTTTAATTATATATATATATTTTTTGCATCCTGTGACTGCATCCACAGAAGTGTCTTACCAATAAGTCTAGAGTAGTTATGTCTTGATCATTGGATCCACTCAGTGTAATGTCATCCTTACGATTGACCAGTATGGATTCATTGTATAATGAAAGACAATCAAGGTTCCTACAAATTAAATTATGACATTGTGCCAGAGAGTTGACACACCCCTGAGAGAGGTCAGTGAAGGCATGTTGCTGGCCTTGTAAGGTGAAATAAAATATTAAAGGATTTTGATGCAATCTTGCCTCACATTTAGATCTTTCATTCCATCAAAATCCTAGAGGAGAACATAGGCAATACCCTTTTTGAACTCAGCCACAGTAACTTCTTGCAAGATACATCCATGAAGGCAAAAGAAACAAAAGCAAAAATGAACTATTGGGACTTCATCAAGATAGGCTTTTGCACAGCAAAGGATACAGTCAACAAAACTAAAAGACAACCTACAGAATGGGAGAAGATATTTGCAAATGACGTATCAGATAAAGGGCTAGTTTCCAAGATCCATAAAGAACTTATTAAACTCAACACCAAAGAAACAAACAATCCAATCATGAAATGGGCAAAAGACATGAACAGAAATCTCACAGAGGAAGACATAGACATGGCCAACATGCATATGAGAAAATGCTCTGCATCACTTGCCATCTGGGAAATACAAATCAAAACCACAATGAGATACCACCTCACACCAGTGAGAATGGGGAAAATTAACAAGGCAGGAAACCACAAATGTTGGAGAGGAGGCAGAGAATAGGGAACCCTCTAACCCTGTCGGTGGGAGTGTGAACTGGTGCAGCCACTCTGGAAAACTGTGTGGAGGTTCCTCAAACAGTTAAAAATAGAGGTACCCTAGGACCCAGCAATTGCACTGCTGGGGATTTACCCCAAAGATACAGATGCAATGAAAGCCGGGACACCTGCACCCCGATGTTTCTAGCAGCAATGGCCACGATAGCCAAACTGTGGAAGGAGCCTCGGTGTCCAACGAAAGATGAATGGATAAAGAAGATGTGGTTTATGTATACAATGGAATATTACTCAGCTATTAGAAATGACAAATACCCACCATTTGCTTCAACGTGGATGGAACTGGAGGGTATTATGCTGAGTGAAGTAAGTCAGTCGGAGAAGGACAAACATTATATGTTCTCATTCATTTGGGGAATATAAATAATAGTGAAAGGGAAAATAAGGGAAGGGAGAAGAAATGTGTGGGAAATATCAGAAAGGGAGACAGAACGTAAAGACTGCTAACTCTGGGAAACGAACTAGGGGTGGTAGAAGGGGAGGAGGGCAGGGGGTGGGAGTGAATGGGTGACGGGCACTGGGTGTTATTCTCTATGTTAGTAAATTGAACACCAATAAAAAAAAAAAAAAAAGACTCCTAACTCTGGGAAACGAACTAGGGGTGGTGGAAGGGGAGGAGGGTGGAGGGTGGGGCTGACTGGGTGACGGGCACTGAGGGGGGCACTTGACAGGATGAGCACTTGATGTTAATCTGTATGTTGGTAAATTGAACACCAATAAAAAATAAATTTATTTAAAAAATATCTGAGATCAAGAGTCACATGCTCTACAGACTGAGCCAACCAGTAACCCCCAAGGTGCTTAATTTAAGTCTTTTAAAAATATGCAGAAGTAGGATTGGTACATCATATCTATGGTAGTACATTTTTTAAGTTTTTGAATTCTGACCATATTCTTTCTCTAATGGCCATGCAATTTTGCATTGCCACCAACAGTGTATAAGAGTTTCCTGTTGTTCCCATTCCTACTAACATTTGTTATCCCTTGTCTTTGTTTTATAATAACAGTCTGAACAGGTGTGAGGTGATATGATTGTGGTTTTGATTTACACTTCCCGTTAATGACGTTGAGCACCTTTTCATATATTCTTTGGCCTTTTATATGTCTTCTTTGAAAAAATGACTATTCAGGTCTTTTGCCCAATTTCAATTGGATTATTTATTTATTTACTTGTTATTAAGTTACAATAATTCAATATGCATTTTCTTGTATTTTATGATTTTTTTTGTATTTTATGATTTTTAAACTTCTTATCAATTACATGTTTTGTGAATATTTCCCCATTCTGTAGATGCCTTTCAATGTCCTGTGTCTTTCCTTTTTTGAGCAGAATTCTTTGATTTGATATAGTCTCATTTGTTTTTAGGATTTTGTTGCCTGGTTTTCTTTTCTTTTCTTTTCTTTTTTTTCTTTTCTTTTCTTTTCTTTTCTTTTCTTTTTTCTTTTCTTTCTTTTCTTTTCTTTCTTTTCTTTTCTCTTCTCTTCTTTTCTTTTCTTTTTTTTTTTTTTCTGTCTGATCCAAGAAATAATTTGCAAAACCAAAGTCAAAAATCTTTTTCCCTCTTTTTTCTTTGGGGAGTTTTATGGTAGTAAGTCTTATGTTTACTTTTGATTTACTCCAATTTAATTTTATGATTTTGTGAAGTAGATGTCCTATTTTATTTTATTTTTTCATATGGATATCCAGTTTTCTCAAAAATATTTTTTGATGATATTGTTCTTTCCCTATTGTGTGTTTTGGAACCCTAGTCAAAAATCAGTTGACTATATGTATGTATGTTTTTGTCTGGGTTCTTTGTTCTGTGTCATTGTTCCATGTACTGTTTTTATGCCAATATCATACTGTTTGTTTACTATAGCTTTGTCATCCAGCTTGAAATCAGGTTTGGGATGTCTCCAGGTTTACTCATCTTTCTCAAAGATTGCTTTGGTTATTCAGGGTATTTTTGTAGTTCCAAAGAGAATAAGGGTTGTTTTTGTCTCTTTCCGAGAGAAATGCCATTGGAATTCTGATCAGAATTGCATTGAATCTATAGATCGCATTGAGGTATATGGATATTTTCAGAATATTTATCTTTCTAATCCATGAGCACAGATTATCTTTCTTTTTATTTGTGTATCATTGAATCCATTTCATCAATGTCTTATGGTTTTCAGTTTACGAGGGTTTTTCCTGCTTTGTTAAATTTATTCCTAAGTAGTTTATTGATTTTGAAGCTGTTGTAAGTGGGATCACTTTCTTAATTTCTCTTTCGGGGTTTGTCGTTACTTTGTAGAAATGCAATTGATTTTTATATGTTAATTTTTATTTTTCAACTTAATGTGATTCATTTATTATTTCTAATATTTTTTGGTGGAGTCTTTAGGATTTTCTATATATATCATGTCATTTGTTAATAGAGTGCTACTTCTTCTTTTCTCAATAAGATGCTTTTATTTATTTTGTAACCTAGTTTACTAAAAGTCTTTTGAGTAAAAAGTTGAATATAAGTAGTGAGAGCGAATACCCTTGTATTTTTCTGACTTTATCAGGGAAATATTTTGTGGATTGTGGATTTTGGATTGTTTAGTGATTTTTCTAAATTGTTTTCTTAAAAATCTTTATTTTTTGCTATGTCCAGTTATTGAACTGTCCCTTCGATTAGTGTAGTAGTTAGCAAGTTACTTGACAGAGACATCTTTAAACTATTTGCACAAATATAATAATACATAAATCTTGATCTAACATTTGTTGTGTTCAGATTTGATGTAATGTATCTTCTTTAATAGATGTTACAGCTTTTTCTTTTTTAATAATATAATACTTGTGCAAAAATTCCAGCTACACATGCAAATAATGTGTATTCTTTGTTAGATGTATAATTTTATGTATGTGTCTACAGTACTTTTAAAAGTATTGTTTAGATTTTCTCTATCTTTCCTGACATATTGTTTGCTTTATTTTTCAATAATTTAAAAGGGAACACTGAAATCTTCTGTGAAGATGGATTCATATTTTTTTCATATGGATTTACTTAATTTTGTTTCATGCATTCTGAATCTGCATTATTAAGTGCATGTATGAGTCGGAGTCCAGTGGCAAGGAGAAGACAATTGCTATAATTTAAGAGCTGTATTGGAAGTGGTTATTTTCATGATGTGTACAGCTGTAGGAGAACCCAAGGAATGTGTAATGGCCCAGCCATGTGAAGTTGAGTGTATTAGAGTATGGTGGGTGCACAGAAGGGGCGAGCAGAAGAATGGAAATAAGCAATATAGGAAAGAAAAATATATTATAAAATAAAACCTTAGATGGACCTTCATGGACCCATGACGATTATCTGGTATTAACTAAGGGCTATCATTTACTCAACCTGTTCCCATTAGATTCTACTGACATTCTATTTCTCTCTCACCCAAGGTAGGGAGGGAGATAAAAGAAAGCAAAACAAAAACAAACTAAAATAAGGAGAGAAAATGATTGTGCATTGTGGCCTTTCTAAATTCTTTCTTTCTTTCTTTCTTTCTTTCTTTCTTTCTTTCTTTCTTTCTTTCTTCTTTCTTTCTTTCTTTCTTTTTTTTTTTTTTCTTTCACCTGATATCCTTTATTATAAGCAAAATCTCTGTTCCTGCTACATTTCATTAACATAATTATTATGGGAATTTGTTAAACGTATATGTATAAGGACAGTTCCGTCTTTAAATAGGGCTAATTTTAACTGCAGCATTGTAGACAAAGGAAAGCATGGAATCAAAATCTAAATCTGCACACAATATGGATGTACCGTATGTTTACATCTCATTTTTGTTTGCTTGTTTAGCTTTCATGAATTTATTTTTTATTTTATTTTTTCAATAATAAATTTATTTTTTATTGGTGTTCTATTTGCCAACATACAGAATAACACCCAGTGCTCATCCCGTCAAGTGCCCCCCTCAGTGTCCATCACCCATTCACCCCCACCCCCCACCCTCCTCTCCTTCCACCACCCCTAGTTCATTTCCCAGACTTAGGATTCTTCATGTTTCCAAATTCTGACCACATCCTGAACTAGGTAATATCCAGTATCACAAAAAGGTTATAATTGGAATGATAAAAAAATTCAATACTTATTATAGATATATACTTTTAAGTATATATATACATATATAGTATCATGATAAAACAACAGAGACCTCAGTCTTTAAGGGAATTATTCTAGGATAGGAGAGAGGGGGAAAACAAATACCCATAACATTACATCAGTGCTATAACACTAGAGAAGTATTGAATCACTCAGGTAATAACTCTCATGAGATTAATAAAATAAGCCTCAAGCCCATATATGGGCTTCAATGATCTTATAAAAATGTGAGCTTTATTTATCAAATAATAGCCACATATGCATTGGCCACTGTAAGATGCCTGTGGGAGTTTCAGGCCCCTCTGTGCTTTTAATTCAAGGTATTCCCAGTAATGCTCTCCTGAAAGGTTCTTTTGGTTGGAAGATTCACAGGAGAGTCAGAGACATTCCACATGTGTTTCTGTTGTATAGCACAGGCATAGAAATTAAAAAACAAAACAAAACAGCCTGAAGGATCCTTGACATTCCAAAGAGATGTAAAATCCTGCAGAAGTGAGCATCCTGGTAAGTATGTCTGTGTGTGTGTGTCTATAGTATTTTTATATATTAATTTTTACATATATATGTATATTTAAATTGGGAGAAACTAGGATTTTTAACAATTCATTTCAGATAAAAATATTGATCTTATTGAAATCTTATCTTTACATTTAAATTCTTCTGGAATAAATTTTCTTCATGGTTATTTCTAAGATAAGTCATTAAAGATATTCAGAATAAAATATGGATAATTTGAGGACAAATTGAAGATTTAATGATTTTCTTTATACTTGTGAGAGGGTATTTAAGCAAAATGAATGAAGTGTGAGCTCCCAAATCATACAGAAAAAGATTAGATACAGACTCCCCCTTAGTGCTTGTGTAACCTTGGGTTCAAATTTCCTTATTTGCGAAACAGGGACAATAGTACAATAATATACCTCATCAAGTCATAGTGTAGGTGAAATGGTTGTTATATAAAAAGTACTTACTAAATACTAAAGTGCCTAGAATATAGTATTACTTAATATTTGGTATTTAAACATTTTAGTCTAAATATATCACATAATTCAGCCCATACCTTTCTTTTTTTTTTAATTTTTATTTATTTATGATAGTCACAGAGAGAGAGAGGCAGAGACACAGGCAGAGGGAGAAGCAGGCTCCATGCACCGGGAGCCCGACGTGGGATTCGATCCCGGGTCTCCAGGATCGCGCCCTGGGTCAAAGGCAGGCGCTAAACCGCTGCGCCACCTTGGGATCCCCAGCCCATACCTTTCAACTTCACATTTTACTTTATTATAAATATGATAAATCATTTTAAAAAGCCAAAAAATCTGGGTGCCTTGGTGGCTCAGTCAGTTAAGCATCTGACTCTTGGTTTGAGCCCAGGTCATGATCTCAGGATCTTGAGATCAAGTCCTTCACTGGCTCTACATTCAGTGTGGGGTCTGCTTGAGATTCTCTCTCTCCTCCTGTCCCTGCCCCTGCTTGCTCTCTCTCTCAAATAAATAAATATTTCTAAAAAGGCAGAAAAATCATGTCAAATTGTCCTTGATGGATTTTTATACTATCTATAGACTCTTATGCCTTAGTCATAATCCCCACTTCCAAAGAAGCTAATGAAACTTTTTTCTTTTTAACCTGTAGTTGACAAGTGTTTGCAAATAATTCCTCAGATATTGTTCTCAAGTAACTTAAAATTTAAGGGGAGATTCTTGAAAGAAACTCTTTAAATAAAAAAATATGCTAAAAGATGGACTCAAAAGAAACTCCAAAACCGTGCAAATATCTGTGGTTTGTGTTTGTATCGGGGGGGGAGGGGGGGGGAAGAGAGAGAAGTGGAACAGGTTTTGTTTTGTTTCTATTGATTAAATAAATACCACAAGAAAATGATTTGAAGATGAGCCTGGGGATATTCATGCATAAAGGAACTTTCCCAGAGGATTCTATGGGCATTGCTTTGTAGAATGTTTTTCTATATGGATCTGTGTTTTCCTAACTGATGTTCAATCACTGTAAGCTGAGCCACACTGGACCAAACATTGGGAGGGGTGAGTCTTGGACCAATGTCCAGGACACATTCTGAACTGAGAGTTTAACTTGCTACAGTTTTGTTCTACAATTTTATGAAAGATTATCCTTGAATTCATATATGTTCTTTAATCAATCATATTCTTCCACATAAATAAGGACTAGGTTTGGATATTATCAATTTATACATAGAAAAAACTTTGCTAAGCTCTATTGTTTCAACCCAGAACAAATTGATACAAACACCAATTTTTGCCTTTGCATTTAATGTATGTGTAACATGAGTTTTTCAACTATCCCATTGTAGTAGAATACAAAATGCACAGGGAAAACCAATTCACTGATGAAAGTACTGATAATCTGTTTTCTTATACGACAACTTGTTCTTTTCCATTTTGGGGAGCATTATTCTTCATCCTTGATCATATCAGAATCATAAGCCTCTATAATATAACCTTAAATGAACTTTATTTCGCTCTTGGCACAGGGCAGGCATATACAGTATCACTACCAGCTGAAGAAGGAGGATTGGGAAGAATGAATTGCTCAGTACTAAGAAAAAAAAGAATTTTTACAATTTGCAACAATGTGTGTGGAGCTAGAGTGTATTATGTTAAGCAAAATAAGCAACAAATCAAGTCAATCAGAGAAAGACAAATACAATATGATCTCATTCATTTGGAATTTAGGAAACAAAATAGATGAACACAGGGTAAGGGAAAAATGAAAAAATAAAGAAAGGGAAGCAAACTTTAAGAGACTTTTAACTACAGAGAACAAAATGAGGTTTGTTGGAAGGAGGTGGGTGGAAGAGGAGCTAGATAGGTAATGGGTATTATGGAGGGCACATGTGATAAGCACTGAGTGTTATACATGTAAGGTACAAATCATTAGATTTCAGACCTGAACCCAATTTTACCATATATATCAAGTAGCTAAAATTTAAATAAAAAATTGAAACAAAAAAGAAATATGAGAGCTACACATAACACACACAGATATATATAGCACAGTGAAGGGATGGTATTTGTTTAAACTTATATGGGTAGTTAATGGCAGAAATGGAGTAAGACCCATATCTTTTAAGAAGGTGGAAAACAGCTGGAAGCCTATTTACTCAGTGAGTAATGTGGCATAGACATTAAGAGCATAAAAATTGCATCTGATACAGGCATCTGATATCTTAGGTTGCTACCTAATACTTTAATGATTTGGTGCAATTAGTGAACCAACCTATTTTTCTGTTTCCTCATATGTAAAATGAATATCAGAATAGTAACCATTGCGTTGTTATGATTTCAATGCTTGCAAAATGTTTACGATAATTTCAAACATAATATGTTTTTATTCAATATAATTTGAAATATAATGATACCCTTGCTCTGAAAGGCTTTATAAGAGTGTAACAAATTCTCTAAATCTTTTTTTATAAATAGTCCAAAACTTAAAAAACACTATTGAAGATGTAACATGTTCTTTATCATTTCAGATGAATTAAGTTTCTGTTGTGTCTCTGGAATGACCTCAACCTCATGGAAAATCAGAACAATGTCACAGAATTTGTTTTCATGGGTTTGTGGGGAAATAAACAAATGGAGCTACTGTTCTTTTTCCTGTTCCTGCTCTGTTATTTGGCCATCTTAATGGGAAACTTCATCATCTTACTCACGATCATCTGCAGCCATCTAATTGAACAACCAATGTACTACTTTCTCTGCCACCTTTCTCTCATGGACCTCTGCTACACTTCCACTGTAGTCCCCAGACTAATCAGGGACTTAGGTGCAGCCAGAAAAAACATTTCCTATAACAACTGTATGACCCAGCTCTTCACTGCCCACTTGCTGGCAGGGGTGGAGATATTCATCTTGGTGTCCATGGCTTTAGACCGTTATGTGGCCATTGTCAAGCCCCTGCATTACATGGTCATCATGAGCCGGCGGAGGTGTAACCTGTTGATTTTCATGGCCTGGAGTGTGGGGTTTTGGCACTCTGTTGCTCTATTGCTCTTGGTACTCAATTTACCTTTCTGTGGTCCTAATCAGATAAATCATTACATATGTGATGTGAAGCCTCTTTTGAAACTGGTGTGCAGAGATATTCGTGTTGTTAATATCTTAGTGATTTCAAACTCAGGAATGGTGGTGGTTGCTGTGTTTCTTGTCCTGGTGGCTTCTTACATTCTCATATTATACAATCTGAGGACCCACTCCTCTGTAGGGAGACGCAAAGCTCTCTCCACGTGCAGCTCTCATGTAATGGTGGTCATTTTATTCTTTGTGCCTTGTATCTATATTTATGTTCTACCTGCAGGGAGTGAAAACAAGGATAAGGAGATCTCTGTGTTTTACACTGTGATTGCTCCCTTATTGAATCCTCTCATCTATACCCTGAGAAACATGGAGATGAGAAATGCCATGTGGAAGGTGTGGTCTAAAATGGCACATACGAAATTCAGGTAAAGGTGATATTCATTCCACTTCTGACCATGTGTTCCCAGAGCATTTATTATTTGAGATGTTATGGAAACATAGCTTTCTTTGGGGAATTGGACTAAATGAGCTCTAACATTATAAGAGACAAAGAAGCAAGTCACTGTAGTTCAGATTGCAATATGTACACTAAAGTTGCCAACTGGTTCCACATGTGGTTGAATGGGTTTGAGGAATGCTAGAAATGTCTTTCTAAAACACATGCCTAATCATAGCACTGTCCTCTCCAATAATGTACACAGAACAATATTTCCTTGGAATAAAATCCAAAGTTCTCACTTGTTTATCACAATTGGTCCTGGCTGAATCTGCTAGTCTCAGAAGGCATTATAATGGTAGAAAGGATGGTGTTAAAATGACAAGTTTTGGGGTCAGGGAGAGCTCAGCGATTACTGACTCTGGTACATTTTTATCTTTGTGTCTTGGTTATTTGCTTTAATTATATATGCATCTCCATCTTTCAAATATCTATGAAATGTGTAATGATGTACTTTATAAAGTTGAAATATTTCTTTGGCTAACACGTGTGAAGATTGAGGAGGGCATGTGGCTTCTAGAAACATAGATTTTTCCTCTTTTTGTACTTTTCTTCATTTCTTTCCCTTTCCTAGGCTGCTTTCAGTCAGCTACACTGCACTCCTCTACATTCTCCAAACATACTGTAAAGTCTATCAGCTCTATAACTGTTCTTCTATCTTTTCTGCTTATAATGCTGCTCCCACGATGCATTCGTGTTCATATCTTACATATAAAACACACTCCTGATATTTTCTTATTCCAGAAGATTTTGCCAATTCATAAAAAAACCAGTAGTATTTATTATTTCTTCCTTGTTCTTTTGTTGCTATGAAACTGTGCAATTACTCCTTTTAAAATAATCCTGTGTTCCATATTGGTGTTTCTTCCTATGTGTTTTTCCAGTTGGATTGAGTCAACTCAGTCAAAAATGTACTGTATCTTTATTTTTCTTTTATCTATTTTCTAGGAAAACCTATACAAATTAAATAAACAGTGAATTAAATTCAAAGATGCTATCTTTTCTTTTTATTGCATTTTACATGCTGTTCTCACATATCCAGAACTTCCCCTTATGTTATGAACTACCATGCATTAGTAATAAAATATGTAATGTCAGAAAGGTTAAAAATTAAACATACATCCCATGTAGCTCCCTGGAAAGGTATAAAATCCATGAGATTCCAGCTCCCTATTATGTCTTTTTACTTATTTTCTACATTTGAAGGTGCTATTACTTTAATTTTCTTTTATCCTCTTGTCTTTTGAATCACATAATCCCATTAGCTCTGTGTCTTGGTTCCCATTTGTGTAGACATTTCTCTCTGCTTTGCCTTTTCTCAGAAGAATGATTGCATATTTTGCACATTGAGTTTGCTCAGCTGAATTACTCCTGCCCGAGAGTAAGGAGAAGTCCAGGAGAAACCATAAATGTGATGGTGTTTATCTTCTATGTCAGGAAACCTTCCTTTGTTATTTGTAGTCTTACAACTTTTCACATCTAACTGATTACTGATTTTTTTCATGGATCCATGATAACCTGTAGGATAGCATTGGAAAATGTTCTATTTCTAGGAAATTAAGTCTGTCTAGTTATAGTTTGGTTTGACTTCGTTTAAGATATTAATTTTCCAAGGATTATTTGGATTATTTTGTAAAGAATAGGAATGTAGTGTGTATATTTGTTCTAGCCTATAGAACATAGTCTTCAAAAATAATGTCTTCAAAAATACCTGAAATCTATTTTATAAATAATCCCATATAACCCACAAAACAAATGGTTTTAGAAGTGGTTAGAAAATAAAGAAAAATAAAACAAAATCAATTCTCAGAAGAGCGAGTTAATGTGAACTGAGACACATGGAGGGCTTAGGGTTACACACAAGGTACTTGTATGCATCTCTAAGGAGTATCCCAGTGTATTTGTGTGTGTCATTGGTAAACATATGACCAGCTATATCCTTTTGTGTATTGACACAAGCTTTGAGAGAAGCTTGTTCAAAAACATTATGTTGAAATAGACACCAGTAAAACAGTGAGTTCTGATTCCATCATACTAAAGTAGTAGAATCTCTTATTTCTGCAGGGTTACTACAGTTTCAAAGCCTGAAGCAAATAGTAAACATAAAAACCTGCTCCTTTCTGTCACAGAAAGCACACATTTCCTTTTCTTATTCTTATCTAGTAGCTCATTGAGCAAATTGTTTTAACTTATAAAGAATTGTGTTTTTTTCTTTACACACACACACACACATATGTATATATATTTATCGAAGTTCTATTTTTTACTTTATAAATTCCTTTTTTATTGGAGTTCATTTGCCAACATATAGTATAGCACTCAGTGCTGAAGCATATAGTATAACACCCAGTGCTCATCCCATCAAGTGCCCTCTTCAGTGCCTATCACCCAGTCACCGCATTCCCCCATTCCTCCCCTTCCACTACCCCTTGTTCATTGCCCAGAGTTAGGAGTCTCTCATGTTTTGTCACCATTTCTAGTTTTTCCCACTCATTTCCTCTCCTTTCCTCTATAATCCATTCAAGAAACAAACAATCCAATCATGAAATGGGCAAAAGACATGAACAGAAATGTCACCAAAGAAGGCATACTCATGGCCACAAGCACATGAGAAAATGCTTCGCATCACTTACCATCAGGGAAATACAGATCAAAACCACAATGAGATATCACCGCACACCAGTAAGAATGGGGAAAATTAAGAAGACAGGAAATAACAAATGTTGGAGAGGATGTGGAGAAAGAGAAACCCTCTTGCCCTGTGGGTGGAAATGTGAACAGGTGCAGCCACTCTGGAAAACTGTGTGAAGGTTGCTCAAAGAGTTAAAAATAGAGGCTTCCCTATGACCCAGCAATTGCACAACTGGATGTCTACCCCAAGAATTGTGTTCTTATTGGAACAATGGAACTAACATTATTTATCTTACAATATGCACTATTGTGAGATGAAATTATATGATGACCCTAAGACACAAAATAATTTCTCAATAAATTGTTGTTATTGTGGTTGTTATCATTATTTTGCAGTGGTTAAGATCCTATAACAATTAATCTAAAGTTTAATGTGTATAAAGGAAATTGTTAATATATGGATCTGTGCATAATGGAAGAATATTGGTTCACTGAATGTCAGTGTGCACATTTTGGGCTCAGCCAAATAACCTGCAGAAATGAAATCACATGGGACTAAGCCAAATGGTAAACAGAATAAATTTTGCATTGAGTTCTGTTCCCCCCCCCCATATTTTATTATATTCTCACCTGACAATATAACTTTTTTAACCTAGCGTGTATAAAGAACATGTTGTTTATTCTTTTACCATTCCTTTTCTTCTGCCCTCCATTCCCCTACCATTTATTTCCTCATTGTTAATCCATGACAATAAATAACCCAAGTTCCAGTCCTGATATTGTAGGTCACTATTCTATCCATCTATGTACTCTACTGATGCAGGTTACTGTAGATAATGATGCATATTGGACTGTACTGCATCTGCTTGGTTCTGAAAAACCAAAAAAATCTGAGTTTCCCATCTCAGATTTATCTAAACTACTGTAAAAGTAAATTTCCAACTGGAGCAAGAAAGCCTACTTAAGAGAGTCTTTCTTTAAAAATAAGATCAGGAAGCCATAAGTGAGGAAGAATTTATGCACGTCCTCATTGAAGAAACCATGAAGATTTTTGAAATTTTCAGAGAGCTGCAAGCCCTCAGCCTGGACTTAACTTCTTCCTCACCATGACCCCTCAATCATCTGCATTCTTTACTTCTAAAGGAGCTCTAATCCCTCATTTAGCCCAACCAATCCCAGCTGCCCTAATTCCAACCTCTGTTTTGCATTCGAGAACCTGAATGAGAATTACACTCACAGCCTTTCAGCTATATGACTCTGCTTCACTTTGTCTTCCTGGGAACACACTTTAGATTTCTACTTGAGTCTGTATCTTTGAAATTGCAATTCTAATGGCCCAAATAAATTTTCATATTATTATTGTTATTATTTTTTAATGCATGAGAGACACAGAGAGAGACAGAGACATAAGCAGAAGGAGAAACAGGCTCCCTGCAGGGAACCCAATGCAGGACTCCATCCCAGGATCCCAGAATCATGCCCAGAAATGAAGGCAGATGCTCATCAACCACTGAGCCACACTCAGGGATCCCAAATCGTTGTATGTTTTGATTTTCAGTGAATTCTTTCTTAGCACTACCCTAATACTATTTCATGCAATATGATTTTTTCTTCAGAAAGCAAGATGAGCCCAAGGTCGGCTTGTGGAGCCTCCAGAGAAACTTCTTGACACAGGCTAGCACACAGATAAGTAAAGTTATATCCAGAAAATGCCCACAGGCACCAGGGTCAGTACCATGGAGAGCAACTCAGAGCCTTGGATGAAGTTCTGTTCAGAAATGCCTCTGGGAGATAATTTTTCAGAGTTGCAAATACCTATTAATTCTTGTGTTGTCATATGTTATAATATGCTCTTTTGAATCAATTTTCCCTTTAGAGTTATGCACAAAATAAATAACTCCTAGAACTTAAAATGTATATTTGTTTTTGCAAGAATCTCAAAATACTTAAAATTTTTTGAAGTCTGAAAATCCACTTCTTACATTCCTGATGGTCAATGGATGTTTAAGTTCTACTCTCCTTGCATATATATAAAATGTCCTAAGACATGTTGATATTCTTTAAATAATTTTAGAGAATCAACCTAAATGTGTCTAAATAATTGGTTTATAATCTCTACATTTTATTTCATCTTTAGATACTGGAGAAGAATCGGCAGAGTGAGTACCTCAGGAGGGAGCCCTCCTGATTTGATCTAAAACTCTTCTTACAGAGACTGAAAGCTAATGATCGGTGAATTAACCATGGCACTTTCATTGGACAATGCTCCACCAAACTGTGCTGCTTTGGATTGGTTATCTGTTACTTAAATTTATTCCATTTAATCTCACTCGTAGGCTTTATTTTCTGTAGCAGCATAAGTTAGTTTGACTACTACAAAAACAATTTAACCAACAGTAGTCTTATTATACATTATTATGAGGAGAATTCCACTTGAGAATGAGAACAGTAGAGTTGAGGTTAATGAAATCTTTAAGTTTCAGTGAACTTTATTGAGTTCCTTTTTGGTTGCTTTTACATTTTTCTCCATATTCTCTTATAAATAGCCCAGTTTATGATTGCATGTCCCAATGATGAATAACTTACTAACTTTCAAAAAATCTTGTCATCCTAAAATGGACTGGATTTATCTGACTGAATTAAGGTAACTTTATAGTGGGCCATATTCTGATATCATTAGGTGAAAATTTGAACTCATTGTGGAAACTCTACTTTAACTATAAGAACAATTATTCTTATTGTTTAAATAGCACAATCAAAAGTCAATGCAGCATGATTATGTAGTGCAACCAAAGAAATAAAGTAATAATTTGTATCTTTACAGTGCAGGGAAATGGCAGGCTAGGTTATTAGTATTAAGAAATGCCAAAGACAACCAATGTTTTAGAGTAATTCTATTTCTCTTTACTAACTGATTGTTCCAAATTGAAATTTATCACGGTCATCCTCTTTAATATGTGTTGTGATATTTTGTGGGAGGATTTTGTTTCCTTGTGAGGCTGGCTATATATGTGCCCGTGGCAATTTCAGAGACTGTTGACTCCAAAAGGTAAAAAAGGAAACTAATGTGCGGATTTGAACCTTGAATGACACTGGGGTGGTTTACATTATTTTTTTTATTCCTCAATATATTTCTGGATTATGTAATAGTTTATGGATTCTATAAATGTGGACAATGAAGTTTTAAGAGGTCAGCAATAACCTCAACATTCATAAATGTTATGGAAGGGGAAAATTAATTTTGTGTACTGAGGTCTTATTAAAAGTTATTGGATATAGGAAAGGCAGACAATAAGGTAAGTGAGGAAAATGTTTGAATAGTGTCTTTGCTTATAATTGTTGATCGACTTCTCATAGAACATTGGCCAGATTAGTCTGATTTTAAACTGTACACATCAATTGTAAATAACCATAACTAAAATGGAATAAAGCAAATATAAGGACACAGTTGACTTAATATCAAACCTCTGACTAGTAGGAACATTTAGGTAACTGGTTTTCTTTTTATATTCAGATTGTTACTGCTATAGAAACACAATCTGAATCAAAACCGTTCTCCATTCAGAAATTATCCTACGTTGTGTGTCTACGTCTCTTTTGTTCTGTGTTTCCAACCAGGGAATGAATATTTTTTCCTTTCATCACTTATGATTTCAATTATTTGACAAATTGAGAACATGTCATCAAGAATATAGTATGTGTTTCAAGGACAATAATTTTCTCACTGGACTGCACTCACATCTTCCTTTTACTTCAGCAAACAGCAGTGATCATGATAACATGTCCCTTCATAAATCAGGATAAATATTTAAGAGCTATTGTGGGTGGAACATCTCTGATAATCCAGACATTGAGACACAATCTTACCTGAACGAAAGCTCAGTTTGCTAAAACCCATTTAAAATTATTTCAAAATTATTTGGAATCAAGAATGCTGGACCATATATTTATATGAACTGCAAAATATATCCCCCCAAGTATTCATAAACATAGATTAGGTAATTGGTAATCTGTCACCTTGTATACTTTTTTTTTTAAATTGGGATGAGAATCAATATGCCTCTTCTCCCTGCAGGCCTCCCGGATACCCCACCTTTGTTCTTTGCTCACAAGAATGGGATGCAGCCCTCAGACTGGGTGGGAATCAAGATATCTGTCCTCCACATGATTTTACATTCTGATGCTAATAAACTACTTAGATTGCCTTTATCTGAATCTCTTTTTGAAAATCAGGGGTTTGAGTCTCAGTGCTGAGACAAATCTCCCTTGGAATTACACTCTATAACAGCTTCTTTGGTTGGATTTTATGCCTAGACTATGTATAAAAACTGAAAATCCTAGGAAAAGTCCTGAAATGCAAATATTCTTGGGTAATTTCTTTTTTATTTTTCATTTACACTTGCTATCACAAAATTATATTATTTTTTTTTAATTTTCGTTTAGTTTGTAATCTGTAAATCAGATAAATGAATAAATTGGCTCTTTTTTTTTTTTTACAACTTAAATCCTTTGACAGTCTATTTGCTGCATAATTTTCAAGCATTCTTTGCTTTTAATGTGCCTGAACCTATTTTAGTTAAATATGTACAATTTATTTTTGTCCACAGGGCAAGAAAGATTATCTTTAGTTTTTAGGGTTTTTTTAGAGAGAGAGAAGAGGGAGTGGGGCAGAAGCTGAGGGAGAGAATCTTAAGCAGGTTCCATGCCTGACACAGGGCTCTCTCCTGTTCTTCTTTCAGGATGATCTGGACAAATTCTGTTTTATTCGGGACTGTGTTTTCAGGATAGATAATTTATTTAAAAATATCAGTTTGTGGAGCGCCTGGGTGGCTCATTTAGTTAAGCATCCAACTCGATTTCAGCCCAGGTCATCATCTCAGAGTGCACATTATAACGCACATGTTTATTTTTAAAAATCATGTAAATTATATTCATTTTGTTATCTAATAGTATAACTGACAATAATAAAATTGCTTCTTTAACAGCAAACTAACATTTAAATATCCCTGAATCATTAATGGTAATGTTGAAAATCTACCCTATTATTCATGTTATAGAATTATTTACAATAGATTTCTAAAATGAGAAATATAAAAAAGAAGCATAACTCTCAGTGTCAGGAATAATTAATATTACTTATTCAATAACATCAATCTGCTTTTTGGTCAATTTTATGGTATTGTTCTCATGATGCTAATTTTGTATAGATTCATGGTTTCTTTCTTTTCAGATACTGAACCCATCTGTTTACAATATATGCCCGTCCAAAACACATGGAGAGCCAGAGGAATGTCTCAGAATTCATTCTTTTGGGACTTTCGCATGACCAGAACATGCAAATATTTTGCTTTGTGCTCTTCTTATTCTGTTATGCTGCTCTCTTGGTAGGAAACCTTCTGATCCTTGTCTCTATTCGATGCAGCCCTCTTTTTCACCAACCGATGTACTACTTCCTCAGCCACTTATCCACTTTGGACATCTGCTATACCTCTAGCGTTACACCCAAATTAATTGCTGACCTGCTAGTGGAAAGAAAAGCCATCTCCTATGGTAATTGTATGTTACAGGTCTTTGCCATGCACTTCTTTGGAACGATTGAGGTTTTAATCCTTACAGTCATGGCCTTTGATCGCTATGCTGCCATCTGCAAACCTCTCCACTACCTGCTTATCATGAACAGGACAAGGTGTAATCTCCTAGTCTTAGCTGCTTGGGCTGGTGGGGCTGTCCACTCCTTTCCTCAATTTTGTATGGTAATCAGGTTGTCCCTTCTGTGGGCCTAATGAGATTGATCACTATTTCTGTGATATATTTCCTTTGCTAAAGGTTGCCTGCACTGATACCTACATCACTGGTGTCCTTATGGTTGTCAATTCGGGAATGGTTACCTTGGTGACATTTGTGGTTTTATTTTTTTCTTATGTCATTATATTATTCACTTTAAGAAATCACTCAGCGGAAGGAAGACGCAAAGCCCTCTCTACCTGTGGATCTCACATCACAGTTATAGTTTTATTTTTTGGGCCTTCCATCTTTGCCTACCTTAGACCTCCAACCAATTTCCCTGAGGATAAAATATTTGCTCTGTTTTACACCATCATTGCTCCTATGTTCAATCCCTTAATCTATACTCTGAGAAATTCAGAGATGAAAAATGCCATGAGAAAATTTTGGTGTCAAACATGAGAGCTCAACATCATTTTAGCAAAACAGAGGGGCAGCTACATGCGGATAGGGGAGGGAGGAAACCATCTGACAGGGCAATTCTCATACTGGTATCATGTTATGAGTGACAGAATTTAGGACTTAGAGTTTCATAATAACTCAAAGAAATATTAATTCAGCCATACAAACATAAGCTTAAAACATAGTTAATTTTGTGGATTTTGAGATGGCATGAGCGAGTTTACATGCATAAAGAGTTATATGTGCAGTTAAGACAATGCCATATGAGCTGTGAATTATGATGTAGAAAAGAAAATTCTAATAATAATTGTATTAGAAAAGTCAGGTTTGGTGGCTAGACCACATGATGAAACACTCTGGATGGCAAATGAGTAGTTAAAACCCATGATTTTATAACCAAGTTTTGGTTCATGATAGGATCTTCACCTAAGTGAACTCAAGTGGTATTTAGAAGTGAATTTCACATCAAGAAGTTTGCATTATAGAACCTGATTTAAAGCGATTCCCTGTTTTTAAACTCTTGGCTACACATCGGAAATAAAAAATAAACTAGTATGGCAGCCCAGTGGCTCAGCGGTAGAGCACTGCGTTCAGTCCAGGGCGTGTTTCTGGAGACCCGGGATCAAGTCCCCAGTCGGGATCCCTGCGTGGAGCCTGCTTCTCCCTCTGCCTGTGTCTCTGCCTCTCTCTGTGTGTTTCTCATGAATAAATAAATAAAATCTTTAAAAATATATATATATATATATATATATATTACTGGTAAAAATTGATTGAAATCAGTCACTCAGGATATTAAAAATGCACTCACTGCTCTTGTACTGTTGGCTCACGTACAAAATCCATAAAGGAACTGCTATCTATGAAATGCCAGAAATTAGTATTAAGTCTCTGTTTATTAGACCCAGAGACTTTCTTATGTTCACAAGTAAAACATAAGCAAAAAGCAAATAAGAGCTCAAACAAACAAAAACTTCAATCAAAAAACCCCGTGACATAAGTCATGGAAATGAGTGGAAATACAAATCATCTTTGTAAATAACCTGAAGAGTAGATGCATGAGAAATATTTCCTAGAGGAACCTGAAAAAAAATTCGATGTGATCTGTTTAATTTGAATGTCTGACGAGATACAAAAAGAAATGACTTCTTGGAAACCAGAGCAAGTATCCTAAAGACAGAAGAAATTGTGTAACCAGGATAGGATGATGATGAAAATACACAAGGATGGTTTTGTCCATATAAATGCAATACTAAAATTATAATGATTATATAAGGCCCTATACAGAAGGAAGGAAGGGTGGAAAAATTGACTAGGGAAATGTAATTCATTTGTGTTTTTATAGCAGAGACTAACTGGACAGATGACTAGTTGGTCGAGTTACTAATAAAACAAAAATATTGCCAGATTTAAAAGTTCAAGCTTTACCCCTTATTTAATGTTTATCTTTTACCAAATTTACTCAGTTTACCATTCTGCAGTTCTGCTCAGATAATATCACTACATACGTGATATAAAGTCCCTTTTGAAACTGGTGTGCAAAGACACCTGTGTTGTACTATCTTAGTGATTGCTATTTCAGGGATGGTAGGGTGGTGGTGGTGGCAGCCTTTTCTGTTGTCTTGGTGGCTTCTTACATATTCATATCACATAATCTTAGGACCCACTATTCCACCAGGTAATGCAAAGCTCTCTCCACCTGCAGCTCTCATGTAATGGTGGTAGTTTTATTCTTCATGCCCTGTATCTGTACTTAGGTTCTACCTTCAGGGAGTGAGAACAGAGATGAGGAACTCTCCATATTTACACTGTGATCGCCCTCATGCTGAATCCACTTAACTGGATTTTGAGAAAGATAGAGATGAAAATTGCCATGGGGAGTGTGTGGTCTACAATGACACATCAGAATTCATGTAAATAAGGTAGGATTCATTGTACTTTCAATCCTGTATACCAAAGGCCTGTATTATTTGAGATATTATACAAAGCATATAAGCTTTCTTTGGGCACTTGGGTTAAATTACCTTTGACTGACGTTACGTGAACCAAAGAAGCAAGTGACTGTGAATCAGATTGCAATCTGTCACCTCTATGGATCGAAATAGTTCCACGTGTGACCATCTGTATGTGAGGAAGCAAGAAATGTCCTTTTGAAGTACATCACTGATTGATCATATCACTCCTTTCCCCCCAAATCTGTAAGGGATCCTATTTTCCTTGGAATCCACCCAACCTTCCTGCTTCTTTATCAGAAACCTTCCATAAATCATTTGAGTCTAATTTGCCATTCTCAGAAGTCTCTATGTTGGTTGAGTGTGTGGTGTTACAATGACAGGCATTGAGGTCAGAGAGAAGTGGGTATATACTGACCGCTAACTTTTATCTCTGGGTCTTGGCAATTTGCTTTCATATTATGAGTCTCCCTTTTAAAAATATCTATAAAATGGTGTGATATTGTACTTCCCAAAGATGTAATGTTACTTTGGCTAACACAAGTGAAGTTTTAACATGGCACATGGCTACCAGACTCATGATAGTTATTTTTCCTCTTTCTTTGTTTTTCTCTCTGTGTGACCCTTTGCGCAGATGTTTTCATCCAGGTATTCTGAGTCCACCTTCATTCTCCAAACACACTCTAGAATCTATTTGTTCTGTGGCTGTATTTCAACTATGGAATTTCCTGGTCAGCAGTACAAAATTTAATGATAGACCCCATCCATCCCCCTTAGGAGGGCAACTTTGCCTGAAACAGTGCACTCTTCCTTTTTTATGGTTTCCTCTGCTTTTAAAAACTTTTCTTATTCTGCAGTTCTCTAGACCTCTTTTCTATTATCTAGGTAGGAGCTGCCTGATTCATGAATCATTCAATAAAATCAGCTGGATCTTTTAAATGACTCTGGTGAATTTTCGGGTTTAACAGTAGTAAGGATTCTTTAAGTGCTCGCATTTTGTTATTTTATTAGGATTTTAGAAGATTTAAGTATCTTACCCAGACGTGTTAAGCAGTAGGGCTAGGAAAGGGTATCTAAGCTCTCTGAGTTTCAAGTTTCAAGTTTTCAAAAACTATGCTGCCTACCTGTCCACGAGCAGCAGTAACTGTTGTTCTTACTAGTAACTTTAAAAAGAAGCACAGATGTCTGGTTTCCGGCTTAGCTGGGGCCACCTATTGATGAGGAAATGGAGATGATGTTCTTGATTTTGTCCTGAAGTCAAGTTTGGGCTTGAGTGGTACTTGTTTCTGAGGAACAGGGGTGTGTATTAATGTTATGTTTTCCTTAGAAGGAAAGAAGAATCTTGGAAGCCACTATTTGGCCTGCACAATGGCCTGACCCATTCAATAACCATCCTCGAGTTCTGCCAGGGTCTATCCCATGTGCGAGGTCTTTTGGATTGGATTGCCAAACACTTGTTACTATTTTATATCCCAAATTTTAAACTTAATGTAATGGTTTCTTTCACTGGTATCATTTATTTCTGGTCTTTCAGAAATTGTAAATTCTATGATAAATTTATGAATTAACAAATTTCTAATGATATGTCCATATCACAACTATACCTAAAACATAAGGACGGGCAATACACCATGTTTTACTTAAACATATTCCTTTTCTTTCAACTGCAAAATCTTTGCTAACTGTATTAAGACTTTTCAGGAGCACTCTCTTTGTAATTCATTGTTTATCAAACTGCTTCTTATTGTTTATTCAAATTTGCTTGTCACAGGCTCTCCATTCAAATCACCCAAATCATAAAAAACAAAAAAAAAATTGAGTTGAGGTCTCAATCTAACTTGAGAGGTTTCACACAGAATTTGTAGGCTAATTTCAAGTTGGGTCTTGGCACCTTAGACTCTGCAGAACACGTGATCTGTCCTGTTTGCTAAGATTCCTGCCCCATGTGCCCCATCCAGGTTGCAAGAAGTCTGGCCTTAGAGGTTTTGGAACTGACTCTGAAATGGCTCTGTAAGCTGATTTTAATTGCAAGGACTCATCTCTATTTGAGTATAATTGGTCATCTGCTCTTTGAAATTTATTACAAACAAAATCTGGCAAAAAAAAAAAAAAGTCTGAGCCATAAGGTCATGTGACACATTGTTTCTCTTAAGACCAGGTATAACTCCATATCTAATGATGCTAACTCTATATTTAACTGGTGATACTTGGACTAGTCATGCAATATCATGGATTTCTAAACAAATATCTGAACCTAGAATTGATGGAAAATGTCTTATTGTAGCTTAAGTAGATACTATCAAACTATATTTCAATGTTTTTGTACAATTTTGCACTTCACTAGCAATATAGAGTTCCAGTCCTGATACTGGTAATTTGTTTTTCTTTCTCTCTCTTTTTATTCTCTCTATTGATATTGATAAGTTTTTCTTGGTTTTATTCATCTCTTTAGAGGACCAACTTTTGTTTTTGAAGGGGAGCAGAATATGTGATCCCAGAATATGCCCCTTTAGCATGTAGCCTATTTTGAGCTGAAGGCAAGCAAAGTCCAACAGACTCAGGTAGAGTTGTTTTACCTCTCCTTGAAGTGCCTAAGATAATTTAGGTAGAGGGCTGTATCAGGAAGAGAGCTAACAATAGACACAGATTTTTTACATCAGAAAGACTTATCTGATTGGCAGGACAAACATCTGTTTACCAAAGTTTTGCTCTTCTATCTTCTTGTGAATTGTCTTCTTTGCCTTTGAAGCTCTAGAGCCCAATCCCTTCTCCTGAGCTCACGACTGCACAAATTTTAATTGCCTGACTCTCAGGGATTTTAATTGGGATTCCTATATGTACAAAATTAAATTTCTTTTTAATCTGTTCTGTGTCAATTTAATTATTAGATCAGCCAAGGGAGATCTGTACATTAGATCCAGAAGGGAGAAGGGAGAAGAGATAGTTTCCATCCCATATATTTTCTTTTTTTAATTCTCTATTTAAGGCTGCTAGCTATATCCTTGACTTCATTCCTATTATAACTAGTAAATAAATTTATAATCTAGTATGTCCTATTTTCATATTTGGTCTTAATTTACTTCTATATTTCGAGATATACTTTCTAGGATATTTGTAGACCATTGATCACTAAACACTTATTTTTCATGATAGAGGCAGTATCACTACACATTCTACAGATTTTAGATGTATAATAAAGGAATATAGTGATCATAACAATATCAATATATTCAACAATTTAGATAGGTGGGCAAATCCTTTAGTATTAATTACCCAAGCACATTAAAAAATAATAGATATTTGGGGCACCTGAGTGGCTCAGTTGATTAAGCATCCAAGTCTAGTCTTGATTTCAACTCAGGTCACGATATCAGGCTTACAAGTGTGGAACTGCTTGGGATTCTCTCTCTCCCTCTCCCAATCAAATACATAATAAATAAATATGTAAAATAAAATAAGATACTCTCAATAGTTTGTATTTCTCAAAGAAACTTAGTATATTGTTTTGTCTCCCTACGCCCTGTCCACATAGCTTCAAACTTCATAGCTTCATAGCTTCAAACTTTAAAGAAAACAGTAATATTCATTTTATACAAACTCTTTTAAAAAGAACAGAAGCAAATGTTCTGCACTGAATGTACTAGTCTAACACATCTTTGAGACTTATCAATTGTACTAGCTTCTCTGAACCTTCCTTAGACCTTTCAATCACTTCACTGTCATTGTGGACAGTTTTAGTTCTTCTACATTTTAATGTGAATTTAGCATGATTGCAGGATATAATATCTGTTGGGCTGGCGAGCCTGGGGACCTCAAAACGGCCAAACCCAAGCCAGCAACCTCTCAATAAGGCTGCTTGCCACCCTACCCTAACTTAGCACACAAAGACCTGTAACCCTTGCCCTAATCGGAATGCTGGCCTGCTCCCATCTTCCCGCTGAAAACTCTTTATAGACCCCCCAGCAGTTTGCTTGGGCATGACTTCCTTGGCCCTAGACTTCCCTGCTCTCTTGCTCTCTCCCTCCCCTAAGGCTGTGGAACCTCCACCGAGAGGATGTCCTATTAAAAGCCTGTTTCGACCAACTTTTGCCTGGCCTCTCTATTCCATTACACTACCGATCCGATTAAACCTGACATTTGGTGCCGAAACCCGGGAGGAGATTTAAGGATCGCTCCAGGAGAGGGTCCTCTCTCCTCTCGCCACCAGGACCTCAGCTGAGACCCAGGAGATCGAGGCCCCACGCTGGTGGGGAGCCTCTCTCCTCTCACCACCAGGACCTTAACTGAACCCAGTATCTGGAAACACCGGGTAAGTCCCCCATTCCGTGTCTCCCTCTGGGTGGTCCTGCCTGAAGCCCTGGCCGCGCCAGGGCACCTCCACCGAGGCACCAGGTGGCTCTCCACGGGTCCCTGGGGATCAGGAGACGCCGTCATCCTCACGGTGATCTCCGTTTCTGTCTGTGACCCTGAGCTGCAAACGGGGACGCCTGTTTTCAGTCTCTGGGTTACCCAGCGGGAATCATGGGAACTGCCCAATCCAAATTTGACCCTGAAACTCTGTTGGTTTTTTACTCTGTTGGGTAAAAACTCCATTTTACTAGGCCAATTTCAAAACTCTGGGCCTTTCCCAGGACCTGAAAAGGCGCCACCTCATTCATTACTGTACAGTGGCCTAGCCCCAATATCGCCTAGACAATCAGTCTCAATGGCCCCCTGAGGGTACTTTTGACTACCCAATTCTCATGGACCTGGACAATCTCTAACCAGGGCAAGTGGACCGAGGTCCCACAGCGCAGGCTTTCTGGGACCTCTGCTCTCGCTCCTCCCTCTGCTCCCAATGCTCTACCACTCAGGTCCTTTGGCACCGGCACTGCTCCCTCCCTCCCTTCCACCTATTCCCTCAGCTCTAAAAGCCCCAGAATCCTTTCCCCCTGCCCCTCCCTCGGAGTCTCCTGAGACCTTGGCCCATCCACCTACTAGGTGGCTACCAGCCCTCCCCCCTCCCTATCCGGAATCCCTTGCCCCCTCTCCTTCTCCTCCTGTCTCCCAACCACATACCTCTTTACCCATTTCTGACCCCCGACCTTCAGCCTATACCTCCCTCTGATCTCCAGCGCACCAGATCCCACAAGGTCTCCTCCACCCCTAACCTGGCCTGCCCCCTGCGAGAGATGGCAGGAGCTGAAGGGGTTGTTCAGGGCCATGCTCCTTTCTCTCTCCAAGACATTTCCCAAATTAAAAAGCGGCTGGGCTCTTGGTCTGCTATCGCAGGAAACTATATCAAGGCATTCCAATATTTGGCCCAGGCATAGGACTTGACTTGGCATGATTTGCATGTTGTCCAGACCACCACCCTTACACCAGTGGAGAGGGAAGGCTGCTGCCTGAGAACACGCTGACCAGGTCCATTTAACTGAAGCTGCTATGCCCATCAGTGCTCAGTTCCCACCCGTGGATCCCGGATGGGATTATCAGGCTGGCCAGGAGGGCCGCGGATGCCTGCAGTTTTCCTTATTAGGCTCACTGAGGCCTTAACCCAGTACACTTGCCTGGAGCCTGTCTCCCCAGCCGGGGCTACTGTCCTGGCAACCCATTTTATCACTCAGTCCTCCTCTGATATCTGTAAAAATATTAAAGAAGACTGAGGAGGGTCCTCAAACTCCCATTCCTGACCTGGTGAAAATGGCATTTAAAGTCTTTAACACTCGAGAGGAAGTGGCTAAACTTATGAGGCAGGCCTGGTTCCAGCAGAAGGTCCAACTCCAGACCCAAGCCTTGCTGGCAGCTCTGGGGCTGGTGGGCTCCGGGAGCCCACAGAAAGGGGGATCCAACTGCACCCCACCTGGGGCTTGCTTTGGATGCGGCACCGAGGGACACTGGCCTGTCAGTGTCCCAATCGCCAATGCAGCCATGCCCTCAATGTCGAATGATGGGATACTGGAAATCCGCCTGCCCTGGTCTCAAGGGATCCTCGGCGCCTCCATACAGAGGAAACCCACACCCGGGAAGTCCATCCTTCCAATTACTCAGATTGGACGATGACTGAAGGGGCCCAGACTTGGACACCTAACTCAGCCTGAGCCCAGGGTCCTGTTCCAGGTAGTGGGTAAGTCCATCACTTTCCTGTTGGACACAGGGGCTACTGACTCTATTCTGCCTTCCTACTCGGGGGCCAGGGTTCCCTCTCCAGTAGTGGTGATGGGAATTGATGGTACCTCCTCTATTCCATGGACTACCCCACTCCTCTCTTGCAGCCTGGATGGGTTCTCCTCCCCACACTCCTTCCTTATAATTCCTTCCTGCCCAGCTCCTCTCCTCGGCCAGGATATCCTATACAACCTCAAGGCCACCATTCGTCTTTCTCCCTCACCCACTCTTTCTACTCCCCTCCTCTTCATCGAAAATCCTGACATCTATCTATCAACTTCTCCTCGTTTAAATCCTGCTACCCTCCTACTTCCCTCCTCTACTAACCCTGAACCATCCCATTCCTGCTCTCATCTCCTGGAAGAGCTGACTCCCCCACATCCAGGACTTTCAAATCAGCCCCTCCCTAACCCTGACCAAATCCTCTTTGTGGCCAGAGACATGCAGCATAGGCCATTGTTACCCTCCATGCCATCCTGGAGGCAGTTCCCTCCCCCTTGGGACAAGCTCTCGGAAGGCAGAACTTAGAGCTCTCACCAGGGCTCTTCACCTGTCCAAAGGGCAATGAGTTACCATATACACTGACTCCAAATATGCCTCCCTCATCACACATACACATTCTGTCCTCTGGCAAGAACAAAGGTTTCTTACAACCAAGGGAACCCCCATAATCTATGGGCCCCTCATTTCAAAACTACTAGAGGCCCTCAGCCTTCCCACTGAAGTAGCCATTGTCCACTGTCACAGACATCAATCCTCCAAAGACCTGGTGTCCCGGGCCAACAACAAAGCCGACTCAATTGCCCGAGCCACTGCCTTAGGCTCCTCACCAGCTCCCCTCCTCTTCCTCAACACACCACATTCCCACTTTTACACAGACAAGGAAACTCAGACACTAAAAAAGATGGGAAGAATAGCCGGGGGAAAAGACCGGATCTTCATTCAAAAGAAACTCGCTCTTCCAAACCACTTAGCGCCTATGATCATTTCAGACATACATCAATCCCTACACATTGGTCCCAAGGCCTTACACCAATTCCCAGAACCCCTTTTCCACTATCCACATTTCTGAAAGGTAATTGGAGAGGTGCATTAGTCTTGCAAAACCTGCTCCACTGTAAATGCTCAAGGGGGAATTCGCAGGCCAGGACCCAATCACCAGCTCCAATCATGGCTACCAATCTGGCAAGGACTGGCAGATTGACTTTTCCCACATGCTGTGCCATAAATCCTTTTGCTACCTATTAACCTTAGTGGACACCTTTACAGGGTGGATAGAGGCTTTCCCCACAGCTTGGGAGATGGTAGATGTGGTGGCCACCATACTTATCGAACACATCATTCCGAGATTCAGCCTCCTGCAGATCCTACAATTTGACAACGGCCTGGCTTCCATCTCCAGCCTCACCCAGCAGGTTTCCGGGAGCCCAAATATTACCTGGAAACTCCATATCCCATATCACCCCCAGTCTTCGGGTAAGTTAGAGTGTGCCAACGTCCTTCTCAAGGAACATCTCACCGAACTTACCCTTGAAACCCGCCTGTTCTGGACAACCCTCCTCCCACTGGCTTTAACAAGACTCAGAGCTACCCCTAGAGGACCATAGGTTCTAAGTCCCTTTGAGCTTCTCTATGGGGTGGCCCTTCCTGTTCACTTAAAATCTTCCATCATCACCTCCTCTTCTCCTATCTTACCTACCTTACCTAATTCTTCTAAGAGCCCTCCTGCGGGCCCATGTGGATTCAGTCACCCCTACTCCAGGAGAACCCACCTACAGGCTAGCCCAGCTCAGGACCAGGGCCCCTTCTGGATAAAACTTATCCAACAAGGCCCTTCCCTTGCCAGCAATTCCTGCATGGGCAATCTGTCCCACTGTTTTATCTGTGCCGCTTTAGGCAAAACTCCCCTTATGGCCATTCCCCTCCCCAGTGCATTCACCCACACCTCCAGTACCTTATCTCTCTCTCACTAATGTTCCCCTATTTCCTGACCCTCTCAACCATCAATTGCCCTTCCGTTATTCCATCCCTAACTCATCCCTTTGCAACATTACCTGGTCAAACGTCACCTCTCCTCATGCTCCTATTGGCCATTTCTTTTGGTCCAGCGGCACCCTATCTAAATTTCCCAATACCTCTGCCTTGCTCTTGTCTGCCTGTCTCACTAGTTCCATGATTAACTATCTATAGTCAGGCAGAAGTAGCCCTCCTCATCAGCTCCCTGGAAAAGCAGAAACGAGTGATCTTTCTCCCACTGGTTGTCAGGGTCTCTCTGGCCTCAACCCTGGTGGCCACAAGGTTGGATACGGGGGCCTTAATCCACTCTGTAGATTCCTCCAAGGACCTATCTGAGAGGCTTCAAATGGCTATAGAGGCTTTGGCAGAGTCTTTTGCTTACCTACAATGCCAAATAACCTCGGTGGCCCAGGTAGCTCTTCAGAACCGAAGTGCTTTGGACCTCCTCACAGCCGAGAAAGGAGGAACTTGTATGTCTTTCAATGAAGATTGCTGCTACCATATCAACGAAACAGGTGTAGTTGAAACCAATCTCCACATCCTCGCCAAAGTTCGTGAGTCTCTCCAAAAACAATATCACCCTCTCAACCCATCTACACCCCAATGGTGGCAGACCCCACTAACCACATGGCTCCCACCTCTCTAAGACCACTCCTAATCATTGGCATACTATTAATGGTGGCCCCTGCTTTCTCCGATTCATCAAGGAATGAATCTGCAAAATATCTCGGGTATCAGTCAATCAACTTCTTTTACACCCCTACACTCGCCTGCCCACCTCCGACAGGCCCCACTAAGCCCTATATCAGCAGGAAGCAGCAAGATCTGAATCTTTGCCCAATTATAACATAACAAAAAGATCGGAATGTTGGGCTGGCAAGACTGGGGACCTCAAAAACGGCCGACCCCAGGCCAGCAACTTCCCAAAAAGGCCACCTTGCCGCCCTACCCTAACTTAACAAAGACCTGTAACCCTTGCCCTAACTGGAACGCCGCCCTACCCCCATCTTCCCACTAACACCACTTTGCTGCCCTACCTTAGCACACAAAGACCTGTAACCCTTGCCCTAATCGGAATGCTGCCCTGCTCCCATCTTCCCACCGAAAACTCTTTATAGACCCCCTGCAGTTTGCTTGGGCGCGACTTCCCTGGCCCACAACTTCCTTGCTCTCTCGCTCTCCCCCTCCCCTGTGGGCTGTGGAACCTCACCTGAGAGCGTGTCCCATTAAAAGCCTGTTTCGACCAACTTTTGCCTGGCCTTTCTATTCCATTTCACTACCGATCTGATTAAACCTGATAATATCAATATTTAAAAATTAATTACATAGCATATGCTAGTAACTAACAAATAAAAATTATATTTTAAAAATCCCGTTTGTAATATCATAATCTTATAAAATTGTAAAATAATTAAGGATGACTATAGCAAGATGTAAGGCATACATTTTCTCTGAAAGCCAAATATTTGTTAAGAGAATATAAACACCTTAACACAGAAAATACACTGTGTTCATGGACAGATGACTCAACGTTATTAAGATGTGAATTCACCCCAAAGGAACCTCCAGAGTCAAGCATTTTCAAAAGCAGAATTATATGCACATCTTTAAAATTTTTCAAAATTGATTTAAAACTTATATGGAAATGAAAGGGCCTTAAACTGGGTCCCACAACTTTAAAAAAGAACAAAGTTGGTGAACTTAAGCCATCTGATTTCATTTCATTCATTTGTCCCTCTGAATGAATTGTCTTTAGGCATAGGCATAAAATAAGTGGATGATTCCTAAAACCTAAGTACTTGTGTTAGCATTTGCAGGCATATAAAAACACATTTTGCTTATTTTTTTCTTCTGAGCTATTTTTAAGGAGTTAAATCAACTCTAAAAATTCCCAGCCTGCTTTCCTGTGGGATGAAGATCCACTTCTCTCATCACTGAGTTTAAGTGAATACTTAAAGTCCACTTCCCTTGTAAACTAGAAGGTTTAAGACATGTTGAAACTTTCAAAGTATTTGTAGAGAATTAATCTGAATGTGTTTGAATTATGGCTTTGCAATTGCCTTCTTTTATTCCAGGTTTTGACTAGAGACAAAGTGGCAGAGTGAATATCTGAGGACTGAATGCAGCCCCAAACTAACCGGACAGACATTGAGATCTTATGGTTAATGGATTACCCCTTGTCACCTTGGTTTGGGAAGGGTACCACCCCACGTGTGCTAGGCTAATTGTGTGTTCTTTACAATAATTGTATATAAATTCATCCTAAAGGCTACAACTTCTCCTGCAGCATATGACAATTTGATTACTATACAAATGTTTTAGCTTACTTCAGTTTTAATGGGACATTAGCTTTAAGCAAAATTCCCCTTTTTGGAGAGCAAAACAGTAGAGTTAGTTGAAACATGTTCAAATTGACATTGAATTTCATTGTGACCCCGAATCTTGCTTACAGGCAGTCCTCCGTATTATTATTATTAAGAAACAGACTTTATGCTTGAATATGTACAATGACAAAGAATTTCTTATTATTTCAAAACATCTGCCATCCTAAAATAGAGTAGTTTCATTTGAGCCAACTACGGTAAATTTATAGCATCCCACCTTCTGTTACACTAAGAAAGTTTGAATGTGTGGTAGAAACTTTTATTCAAATATAAGAACTTCTTTATGAATACTGTAATTCAAAAGACATACATAATTTGTATTCAACAATACCAAAAACCAAAGTAATCCTTTGAATAGCTTTTTGTAGAGGAAAAAAATTAGACTAGTGATTAGTGTCAAGAAAAATGCTACAATAACCAATTGATTATGACATTAACACACTTTCAGTAACAGATTGCTGAAATGGGAGTTTATCATGATCATACTTGCTAAATCCATGTTATGAATGTTCTTTTTAATTTCCTTTATTTTTCCATTGGTTGTGTGTGCACGCATGACGATCTGTGGTCTTAAACTAGTCATTCAAAGAGGAAAGACGGTAAAAGAAAAATGACAGCTTTAAATGATACATGTCACTGGCTATTTCATATTACCTCATGTATCCCTCATTAAAATTCTGAATTTTGTAATGGTATCTTAATTGTGAAATGAGTACCATGAGGCCCAAAGAGATTAAGCAATTCACTCATGGATCACATTGGCCAGTTTATTTGAGATGTCTCAATGTTTTGCACCTTTCTGTGTTGCTATTGTTTCAATCTTTTGTTCATGGTTCCCTGAAGTTCTTACCTCACCAACTGTGACTTCACTTTTCTCATGGGAGGATTCCTCAGTATCACTATATTGTTTTATGACAATAATTCTCATCAACTGACTCTTTCCTCTTCCCCTTTACCTCTACAAACAGCACTGATCACAGAGCAAGGTCCCTCAGAATACAGGATGAGGTTTTGAGCTATTGGAGATAAAATCCTAATGATGATTAGGAAGACAAGCAGGATCGTGTTTTTTTTTTTTTTCTTCTTCTAAGATTTATTTATTTATTCATAAGAGACACACACACACAGAGAGAGAGGCAGAAACAAGCAGAGGGAGAAGCACAGTCCTCTCAGGGAGCTCAATTGGGAACTCAATCTCAGACCGAAATAAGGACCTGAGCCAAAGGCAGAATGCTCAACTGCTGAGCCACGCAGGTGTCCCAACAAGCAGGAATCTTGATTAGGAATATTTGTCTTTGTAAAACTGAAGGCAAATTATTTCAAATGTTTTAAAATCAGAGAATTCTATAATATGTGTGTATATTAAATATTCCCTACCTCTTTACTAACATAAATACTCAAAAGACAGATGGGTTGTCTGTTAACCCGTTGTCTTGCATATTCCTTTCTGCTCAGATGAGGAACCAAAAGAGTTCTTTCATGCTCTCCTTTATGACATTCCTATCAGTTAGGATGATAGATAGCCCCAGATTGAGGAAGAATCAGAATTCCTGTCTTTTAATATATACAGTGTATTCCTTTTCAAATCAGAGAAATTACTAGGATTCTCTTAATGTCTCTTCTTTTTAGGCTCAGAGAAAAATTACTTACATATAAATCAGTTTGTTATAGTAATTAGGTATATCTTAAGAATTAACATTGTTTCTAACTCATGAACACATACCAGTACCAGGTGTAATGAACAGAAGATAAGTCAATGATCCTCATGCTCCTAAAACTTCTCAGATTCTTTAGTTACTGTTAATTGCTGAACACTCTATGATATAAGTAGTGATGTAATTATTTTATTTTTTATATAATGGAGGATAGGAAGCCTTGTTAGGATTCTGAAAGCAAAGTAGGAACAAATTGAAAATTTCTACTTTTATGAGGTTAGAATTGCGAGTAGTAATTTAAAATAGAATTGATGTGGTAAGGTAGAGACCATTCTAAAAATGTCATAGCTGTCAATTATTTGCCTTGTAAAATCTTCTTAACGCCTATCAATAACATTGATATTAAATTTGTGAGTCACTCCAGATGATGGTTGCTAAATAATATTGCAACATGATTTACAATTTTTTATTCTTTTTTTTTAATTTTGTTTGAGAGAGGGAGAGCATGTGAGAGAGCATGAGGAGGGGGAAGTAGTAGAGGGAGAAGCAGACTCCTAGCCAAGTAGGGAGCCCACCTTGGGACTTGATCCCCGGACCCCAGGATGAAGACCCGAGCCAAAGGCAGCTGCTCAATGGATTGAGCCACACAGGTGCCCACATTTCTTATTTTTAAAATAAACACCTGATGGTCAGATAAGTCTGTCACTTCAGAATCAGACTAAGGTAGAAGATGTGTTAGTTCTTGCAAACCCACTAGGATCAGATATTTCCTCCTTAGTGGGTAAAATAGTTTTTCTAGATGTTTTTTCATTATCCTACACTCATTTTGCCCCGATTAAATGTCTTAAGATAAATGTTACAAAGATGTGATTTCCTGAATATTACATTTAGTCATTATTGCAACAAATACTACCAAGTGCTACTTACCACAAAGTTTGTCTTCAAGTTGCTTTCACCTTTATTTCCTTTAATTGGCATTTGATTTTTCACATTGTAACTAAAGAATGAAATTTTCAGTAAGAGCCATGACTCATGCATAATTCAAATATATTTGGGCAATTCAAAATCTTATCTTTCCTTGATCAATTGCTATCACAAACTTCAATGATCCTATGTATTTTTTAAATTGTATTTAACTCATAAAATAAAAATTTGACAAATTAATGGGCTTCCTGAATATTTCTAAAAATTTCAGTCATTAATTGATATTCTTTCTTTTGCTGTCTTGTTTTCAAATACTTTGCCTTTTAATGTAAGTGAAATTCCATTGGTTTAAGATGATCCATTGACAATATTTGACCATGTAGGAAAATATAGTATGCTCTACAGAAATCAAAGTTCAGTAGTTCAAACTGGATCTTTAAACAAATGTGCATTTCTTCAGGATTCATTCCCAGAACATTAAGAATATTTTCTCAGGTAATTTTAAAGGAGGATCATTTATTTTATTTGTAAGGTATAAGAACTGGAAAATATGGACAAAATCTTTTCTTGTTTAAGACTAACTCATATAATTAGCAGGTCTTTTATCTAAATATGTCATTAATAGTCATAAAATGTATTATCAAAATAATATTTAAATTTTTTAAAAAGTACTAGTAACAGTGAATAAAATATGTAATTATTCTCATGATTGCCATTATGAAATTATGTCATGCTAGATTTATAAAAGACAAAATAAAGAGAATCAGCTTAATTCAATAAATCAAGAAAAATTAATCTTTATGTCAATATTAGTTTTAATAAATTTTACGTTATTGTGTTTATATAGTTAATTTTCACCTTTGGTTATGTGTTCTTTCTTTCAGAAACCTAAGTCCCTGTGGAAGCATACGCCAAAGTAAATATATGACAAGCCAGAGAAACATCTCCGAATTCATACTTCTAGGACTTTCAAATGACCAGAGCATACAGATATTTTGTTTTGTCATTTTCTTACTCTGTTATGTTGCTCTGTTGGCAGGAAATCTTCTGATCCTTATCTCCATTCGATGCAGCCCTCTTTTTCACCAACCAATGTACTATTTCCTTATACACTTATCCTTAATAGACATCTGCTACACCTCTACAGTTACACCCAAGTTAATTGGTGACTTGCTAGTGGAAAGGAAAACCATCTCCTATGACAATTGCATGTTACAGGTCTTTACAATGCACTTCTTTGGAGGCATTGAGATCTTCATTCTCACCGCCATGGCCTTTGATCGCTATGCTGCCATCTGCAAACCTCTCCACTACGTGATTATCATGAACAGGACAAGATGCAATCTCCTAGTCTTAGCTGCTTGGGCTGGTGGGGCCATTCATGCCTTTCCTTTATTTTCTACTGCAATTGGTTTGCCCTTCTGTGGTCCTAATGAAATTGATCACTACTTTTGTGATATTTTTCCTTTGCTTAAAGTGGCCTGTACTGATACTTACATCACTAGTGTCCTTGTGATTGCCCTTTCAGGAATGGTCACATTAGTTACCTTTATTGTCTTATCTGTTTCTTATGGTATTGTTCACTTTAAGAAATCTCTCAGCTGAAGGAAGACGCAAAGCTCTCTCTACCTGTTGGTCTCATATTACTGTGGTCATCTATATTTTGGGCCTGTAGTCTTTATGTACCTTAGGCCACTTATTACTTTTCCTGAGGACAAAATATTTGCTATGTTTTACACCATCATTGCTCCTTTGTTCAATTCCTTAATCTATTCTCTGAGAAATTCAGAGATGAAAAAAGCCATGAGGAAAGTTTGGTGTCCATCAGTATTTTCAAAGGAAGCATGAAATTAATTTGAAGAAGTTTATTGGTTAAGCAACTCTGGGAAAAAGAAGAGGGAGATGTGAATGAAAATATCAGGGACTATCTCACAGGTTTTGTATATCATCAGTCTTGCAAGCAGAATGAAGGGGGCAATAGGACTACAGGTTTAAAGTAATCATGGAAGAAATACTAATTCTTGCATTCCAAAATTAACTGGAAACTTAGGCTTGTGGAGTACTAAAATGGTAGAGGTACTGTAATCTTCATGAAGAAACAATTGAGTCAATGGACATAAACCAATGGTATATTAATTAGTGAATTATAAAAGAATATATTTTGATGATAATTTTATTAAAATACTTAGAGGCCAGACCACACAATAATAGATATTCTTTGTTAGTTCAGAAGTTGTAATCTAATAAAAAGTTTATGATCTAAAACTAAATGAATTAATCTAAATTTGTGATAGAACATTCATATATACATCCTCTAGTTCATACAGAAATCAGTTGTGCAAACTAATATTTAGAGTAGAACCTGTTTTAAGATGGTTCTTCGGGGTCAACTCTCTTGATGCCCAACTGAAATCAATAATCATAAACAGTGAAGATAGGGTGAGAACCTACAAATCAGAATGCTGATTCCACCTATAGGCCAGAGTTTAATATCATTTCCCATAATCTTAATGCTTGCTCCTACCAGCCTAAAATTGGTAAGTAAATGGTTAGTATTTGGAATCACAACCAAAACTTTTCCTACTACAATAAAAAAAGACAGAGAGAGAGAGTGAGAGAGAGAGAGAGAGAATAAGATGTGATTTCACCACAAAGCAAATGAAAAAACTAATGCATTTTGGTTGCACATGGATTTATTTTTAAAGAGTTTGCTTATTTATTCATGAGAGACACAGAGAGAGGAAGAAACACAGGCAGAGGGAGAAGCAGGCTCCCTGAAGGGAACCTGATGTGGGCCTCGATCCTGGATCCTGGGATCACACCCTGATCCAAAGTCTGATGCTCAACCAGAGCCTCCAAGGCATCCTGCACATGGGTGTCACTGTCCCTGCCTAGCATCACAAAAGAGTATTATACTGCATATCACTAACCCAGAAAAAGATCCAAATCCAAAACTCAAAATACAATTTCTACTACACTTATGCATCACTTTTGCCCAGTTGTAAAGTGAAAAGTACAAGTCAAATCATTGTAAGTTGGGGGCAATCTATGTATGACATTCTGGAAAAGGCAAAACTATGGAAAGAGCAAAAAGATCCATCCGTGGATGCCAAGGATTAAAGATAGGAGAGGCATGAATAGGTGGAACGTAGAGGATTTTTAGGGTAGTGAAACTTCTGTATGTCACTGCATTTTGGAAATTGTCATTATACATGTCAGACCTCACAGAATGTACAGCAGCAACAGTGAAGCCTGATGTAAACTGGATTTTGGGTAATAATGATGTGTCAGTGTAGGTTCATTTGACTGTAACACATGTAGCACTCTGGGGGAGAGGCTGTCCCAGTGAAAGGGACAGGTGGGTATCTCTGTAGTTTCTACTGTATATTGTGATGAATGTAAAACTGCTCTAAAAAAAATAAGATGTATTAATTAAAAACAAATGCATTGCAGCACAATACCTGGATGAAATCATCTTGTAACTAAATGAAGCATCTTCTGAAAAAGATTTCTAGTGTAAACAGGTAATACCCTAAAATCTTTCAACTGTAATATCAGGTCTTTTGCTCGTGTTTCATAGTTTCAACGATATGATCTCTTAAGAAACAAAGCAATTATGACAGAGAAGGGACTGGATAGTGGAATTTTATGAGAAGAAGTTTGTCACAATCCTGGAAGAGTTTCATTTGTTATTAAAATTTTATTTATTTACATGAGAGAGAGCATGAGAACACACAGGACTGAAAATAGGGGGAGAAGAAACAGAGGGAGAGGGAGAGAAGCTGGCTCTCCACTGAGCAGGATGCCAGACACTGGACTTGATCCTGGGACCCTGAGATCATGATCTGAGCTGAGGGCAGATGCTCAACCAACTGAGCCACCAAGGTGCCCCTGAAAGAGTTTCAGATTAGGCACATGTGATGCAAGAAGTGCAATCATTCTGGAGGCACTGTGCAAAGAAGCATGAATAGCAGGGAAAAAATGATGAGGGAGAAAACATGAAGTAGAGTTTTTATAGCAATGAAAAATTGGACAAACTACCTTCTCAGCAGCTACTAATAAAGAAACAAGAATATTGCAAGGTTTGATTTTATCTTTTGAAAGACCATCACAAAACATTTGTCAGTCTAAAGATTGAAAGGGCATGTGCTTAAAATGACCAACTTCATTACTAGAAGAAAGATCATCTTCATGTGTAGAATGGGTAGATCCATAAAATGAGCACTACCATGTAATTGGCAATCAGATTAGAAGTCACAAATTGGGGATCCTTGGGTGGCTCAGTGGTTTGGTGCCTGCCCTCGGCCTGAGGCGTGATCCTGGGGTCCCGGGATCAAATCCCACATCAGTCTCTCTGCATGGAGTCTGCTTCTCCCTCTCCCTCTGGCTGTGTCTCTGCCTCTCTGTCTCTCATGAATAAATAAATGAAATCTTAAAAAAAAATGAGTCACAAATTACCAGTACACTAGAAGTCCTCTTCATAGTTCTTTAAAATCACCACCTTCAGAAAGTAATCACTATCTTTATCTATAAAGTTGATGAAATTTACCTAGTGTTTGATTTTGTAGAAAAATACTAATGCAGATTATACTCCTCAGTGTCTATTTTCTCATTGTTATGTTCATGAGATTCATTCTTCATGCTTTATCTATTTTATGATTGTTTTCATTGATCTGTAGTATCTCACTGCATGGATATGTGACAGGTGATCCATTCTCTTGTTGCTAGACATTCAGACCTTTTCCTATTTAAGGATATTATGAGCAGAGCTGCTTTGAACATTTTGTAACACGTCTTTTGGTGACTATTTTTCAAATACATGCTTTTGACAAAAAATGCACTTAACCCCTAGGGCAAAGAAAAATTGAACCTAAAAGCATGTGAAAGGGAATAGAAGGGAAGGGAGAAGAAATGGGTAGGAAATATCAGAAAGGGAGACAGAACATGAAGACTCCTAACTCTGGGAAATGAACTAGGGGTGGTGGAAGGGGAGGAGGGCAGGGGGTGGGGGTGAATGGGTGATGGGCACTGAGGGGGGCGCTTGAGGGGATGAGCACTGGGTGTTATTCTGTATGTTGGCAAATTGAACACCAATAAAAAATAAATTTATTATTAAAAAAAGAAAGATAAAAAAAGAAACTAAAAGCATGAAAAAGATAAAGCAGTCACAATGAAATAGTATTTGAAATACATATATATCATATTATTTTTGTTAATATTACATATAAAACAAAACAGACTTTAAAGCAAGAGCCATAATCAATTCCTAAAATCATTGTTGATAGAATTTGCAACCCTGAAACTTTTACAAATCTGAATGTGTATGCATGTAGAAGGACATAGAGGATTTGATCCAAAATAATAAGTAGCAAAGTATAGATAGATAGATAGATAGATAGATAGATAGATAGATAGATGATAGATAGATATAAAAAAAAACTACACTTATCAGCTGGTGAGTGAATATGAGTAATTTAAAGTAATTCAACCTATTTTGTGCCACAAATTCATTTTTTCTTTTTTTTAAATTGGAGTTCAATTTGCAAACATATAGCATAACACCCAGTGCTCATCCCGCCAAGTGCCCCATCAGTGCCTGTCACCCAGTCACCCCAACCCCCTGCCACTTCCCCTTCCACTAACCCTTGTTCATTTCCCAGAGTTCGGTGTCTCTCATGTCACCCTCACTGATATTTTCACTCATTTTATCACCTTTCTATTTATTCCCTTTGACTAATTTTTATACTCCCCAAATGAATGAGACCATATAATGTTTGTCTTTTTTCGATTGACTTACTTCACTCAAAACAATACCCTCCGGGTCCCTCCATGTCGAAGAAAATAGTGGGTATATGTCATTTCTAACAGCTGAGTAATATTCCATTGTATACATAGACCACATCTTCTTTATCCATTCATATTTTGATGGACACTGAGGCTCTTTGAGGAACCTCCACACAGTTTTTCCAGAGTGGCTGTACCAGTCTGGATTCCCACCAAAAGTGCAAGAGGGTTCCCCTTTCTCCACAACCTCTCCAACATTTGTTGTTTCCTGTCTTGCTAATTTTCCCCATTCTCACTGGTGTGAGGTGGTATCTCATTCTGGTTTTGATTTGTATTTCCCTGATGGCAAGTGATGTGGAGCATTTTCTCATGTGCTTGTTGGCCATGTCTATGTCTTCCTCTGTGAGATTTCTGTTCATGTCTTTTGCCCATTTCATGGTTGGATTGTTTGTTTCTTTGGTGTTGAGTTTAAGAAGTTCTTTATAGATCTTGGAAACTAGCCCTTTATCTGATATGTCATTTGCAAATATCTTCTCCCATTCTGTAGGTTGTCTTTTAGTTTTGTTGACTGTTTCTTTTGCTGTGCAGAAGCTTTTTATCTTGATGAAGTCCCAATAGTTCATTTTTGCTTTTCTCTTGTCTTCATGGATGTATCTTGCAAGAAGTTACTGTGGCCAAGTTCAAAAAGGGTGTTGCCTGTGTTCTCCTCTAGGATTTTGATGGATTCTTGTCTCACATTTAGATCTTTCATCCATTTTGAGTTTATCTTTGTGTATGGTCAAAGAGAGTGGTCTAGATTCATTCTTCTCCATGTGGAGGTCCAATTTTCCCAGCACCATTTATTGAAGAGACTGTCTTTCTTCCAATGGATAGTCTTTCCTCCTTTATCGAATATTAGTTGACCATAAAGTTCAGGGTCCACTTCTGGGTTCTCTATTCTGTTCCATTGATCTATGTGTCTGTTTTTGTGCCAGTACCACACTGTCATGATGAACACAGCTTTGTAGTTCAACCTGAAATCTGGCATTGTGATGCCCCCAGATATGGTTTTCTTTTTTAAAATTCCCCTGGCTATTCGGGGTCTTTTCTGATTCCACACAAATCTTAAAATAATTTGTTCTAACTCTCTGAAGAAAGTCCATGCTATTTTGATAGGGATTGCATGAAACGTGTGAATTGCCCTAGGTAACATTGATATTTTCACAATATTAATTCTGCCAATCCATGAGCATGGAATATTTTTCCATCTCTTTGTGTCTTCCTCAATTTCTTTCAGAAGTGTTCTATAGTTTTTAGGGTATAGATCCTTTGCCTCTTTGGTTAGGTTTATTCCTAGGTATCTTATGCTTTTGGGTGCAAATGTAAATGGGATTGAGTCCTTAATTTCTCTTTCTTCCATCTCATTGTTAGTGTATAGAAATGCCACTGACTTCTGGGCAATGATTTTGTAACCTGCCACGCTACCAAATTGCTGTATGAGTTCTAGCAATCTTGGGGTGGAGTCTTTTGGGTTTTACAACAGTATCATGTCATCTGCAAAGAGGGAGAGTTTGATCCCTTCTCTGCCAATTTGAATGCCTTTTCTTTCTTTTTGTTGCCTGATTGCTGAGGCTAGGACTTCCAGCACTATGTTGAATAGCAGTGGTGAGAGTGGACATCCCTGTCTTGTTCCTGATCTTAGGGGAAAGGCTCCCAGTGCTTCCTCATTGAGAATGATATTTGCTGTGGGCTTTTTGTAGATGGCTTTTAAGATTCTGAGGAATGTTCCCTCTATCCCTGCACTCTGAAGAGTTTTGGTCAGGAATGGATGCTGTATTTTGTCAAATGCTTTCTCTGCATCTATTGAGAGTATCATATGGTCCTTGTTTTTTCTCTTGTTGATATGATCAATCACATTGATTGCTCTATGCATGTTGAATCAGCCTTCCATCCCAGGGATAAATCCCACTTGGTCATGGAGAATAATCTTCGTAATGTATTTTTGGATCCTATTGGCTTGTATCCTGTCAAGAATTTTTACATCTGTGTTCATCAGGGATATTGCTCTATAATTCTCCTTTTTGGTGGAGTCTTTGTCTGGTTTTGGAATTAAGGTGATGTTGGCCTCATAGAACGAGTTTGGAAGTACTCCATGTCTTTGTATCTTTTGGAACAGCTTTAGTAGAATAGGTATTGTTTCTTCTTTAAACGTTTGATAGAATTCCCCAGGGAAGCCATCTGGCCCTGGACTTTTGTGTCTTGTGAGGTTTTTGATGACTGCTTCCATTTCCTCCCTGGTTATCACCCTTTTCAGGTTTTCTATTTCTTCCTGTTCCAGTTTTGGTAGTTTGTGGTTTTCCAGAAATGCGTCCATTTCTTCTAGATTGCCTAATTTATTGGCGTAAAGCTGCTCATAATAAGTTTTTAAGATCGTTTTTATTTCCTTGGTATTGGTGGTGATCTCTCCTTTCTCATTCATGATTTTATTAATTTGAGTCTTTTCTCTCTTCTTTATAATAAGGCTGGCTAATTGTTTATCTATCTTATCAATTCTTTCAAATAATCAACTCCTGGTTTTGTTAATCTGTTCCACAGTTCTTCTGTCTCTATTTCATTGAGTTCTGCTCGAGTCTTTATTAACTCTCTTCTTCTGCTGGGTGTAGAATCTATTTGCCATTTTTTCTCCAGCTCCTGTAGGTGCAAGGTTAACTTTTTTACTTGAGTCCTTTCCAGTTTTTGGATGTATGCTTTATTGCGATGTATTTCCCCCTCAGGACTGCTTTTGCTGCATCCCAAAGATTTTGAATGGTTGTATCTTCATTCTCATTAGTTTCCATGAATCTTTTAAATTCTTCCCTAATTTTCTGGTTGACCCTTTCATCTTTTAGCAGGATGGTCCTTAACCTCTACGTGTTTGAAATCCTTCCAAACTTCTTCTTGTGATTTAGTTCTATTTTCAAAGCATTATGGCCTGTTAATATACAGGGGATGATCCCAATCTTTTGGTATCAATTAAGATCTGATTTGTGACCCAGTATGTGGTCTATTCTGGAGAAAGTTACATGTGCACTCGAGAAGAATGTGTATTCAGTTGAGTTTGGATGTAAAGTTCTATAAATATCTGTGAAATCCATCTGGTCCAGTGTATCATTTAAAGCTCTTGTTGCTTTGGAGATGTTGTGCTTAGCAGATCTGTCGATTATAGAAAGTGCTACATTCAAGTCACCAAGTATAAGTGTATTATTATCTGAGTATGTCTTAACTTTGGTTATTAATTGATTGATATATTTGGCAGCTCCCACATTCAGGGAATAAATATTGATGATTGTTAGGTCCTCTTGTTGGATAAATCCTTTAAGTATGATATAGTCTCTCTCTTCATCTCTCACTACAGTCTTTGAGATAAACTTTAATTTATCTGATATAAGGATGGCTACCCCTACTTTTTGAGGACCATTTGAATGGTAAATGATTCTCCAACATTTTATTTTCAGGCTGTAGGTGTCCTTATGTCTAAAATGAGTCTCTTGTAGACAGCAGATAGATGGGTCTTGCTTTTTTATCCAGTAGGCAAGCCTGCACTTTTTGATGGGATCATTAAGCCCGTTCAGAGTTACTATTGAAATATATGAATTCAGAGTTCACATTCAGAGTTACTATTGAAATATATGAATTTAGTGTCATCATAATACCTATTCAGTCCCTGTTTTTGTGGATTGCTTCCTTGGACTTCCTCTTTCTTTTACAGAGTCCCCCTTAATATTTCTTGTAGAGCCAGTTTTGTGGTCACATATTCTTTCAGTTTCTGCCTATCTTGGAAGCTCTTTATCTCTCCTTCTATTCTGATGACAGCCTTGCTGGATAAAGTATTCTTGGCTGCATGTTCTTCTCATTTAGGACCCTGAATATATCCTGGCATCCCTTTCTGGCCTGCCAGTTCTCTGTGGAGAGGTCTGCTGTTACCCTAATACTCCTCCCCATAAAAGTCAGGGATTTCTTGTCTCTTGCTGCTTTAAGGATCTTCTCTTTATCCTTGGAATTTGCAAGTTTCACTATTAAATGTCGAGGTGTCGAGTAGTTTTAATTGATTTTAGGGAGGTATCTCTCTGTCTCCTGGATCTGAATGCCTGTTTCCCCTCCCAAGTTTGGGACGTTCTCAGCTGTGATTTATTCAAATAAATATTCTGGACTTCTGTTCCTTTCAGCACCCTCAGGAACTCCAATTAAACGTAGATTTTTCCTTCTGAGGCTGTCATTTATTTCCCTTAACCTATCCTCATGATCTTTTAATTGGTTTCTCTTTTTTCCTCAGCTTCCCTCCTTGCCATAAACTTGTCTTCTATGTCACTTACTCATTCTTCTACCTCATTAACACAAGTCGTTAAGAACTCCAGTTTGGATTGCATCTCATTTAATTGATTTTTTAATTTTGGCCTCATTAGATATAAATTCTGCAGTTATGAAGTCTCTTGAATCCTTTATGCTTTTTTTCTAGAGCCACCAGTAGCTTTATAATTGTGCTTCTGAATTGGCTTTCTGACATTGAATTGTAATCCAAATTTTGTAACTTTGTGGGAAAGAGGACTGTTTCTGAGTCTTTTTTGAGGTGAGTTTTTCCTTCTAGTATATTCGCTCAGTGCAGAGTGGCCAAAAACAAGTTGTACTTGATAGAAGCACAAACTCTTCTCACTGTAGCATTCCAGCTGTTCTCTCTTTAAATTTCAGACCTAATTCAGAGGTTTTCAGGATGATTTGAAAGTTATCTAGGTAAGTTGGTGGGGAAGAAATGACTTGGGGACCCTACTCGTCTGTCATCTTGCCCCTCCCCCCACAAAACTATTCTTGACAAATGTCAAATTATCTGTAGAGCAACTTATCTAATGACAATGCAGTTAAAGTACAAAACAGTAATAAAAATGTAACTTTTAAGCTCAAGTATATGTTACTTAAAGAGCTTTTTAAAGGTAAAAGGTAATGGAAATAAATCATATTGGAAAGTAGAGAATAATTTTAAAATTATAACAAATAGTATTTATCAAAAATGTATACCAACACTTAGAGGTAAATTCCTAGCTTGTGTTAAGACAAAAAATACATTATTACATCAAGAGTTGATTTGTTACCACCTAATTATAACTACACTTTATCCTAGCCAATGCACTAGGTGTTATATGTCAGTATTGGATCATTAAATTCTACACCAGAAACTAACATTATATGGGATCCCTGAGTGGCGCAGCAGTTTGGCGCCTGCCTTTGGCCCAGGGCGCGATCCTGGAGACCCGAGATCGAATCCCACATCGGGCTCCCTGTGCATGGAGCCTGCTTCTCCCTCTGCCTATGTCTCTGCCTCTCTCTATTTCTCTCTCTGTGACTATCATAAATAAATAAAAATTTAAAAAAATTAAAAAAACTAAAAAAAAAAAGAAACTAACATTATACTGCATATTAACTACCTGGAATTTAAATAAACATTTGAAACAAACAAATTAAATAAAATAAAGAAAAACAATTCCGCACCTAACTCTAATATTTTGCTGTATGCTAACTGAAAGTTAAATAAAATTTTGAAAAAAAAAAAGACCATAGTTGTAACAATGCATAAATTATTACCTATAAATTTTTAGGACCAATAACATATTGAATTGTGGTATACCAAAAGTCATTGCTTTGGAATCTGGAAGAAGTGACACTTAGTATCACCAGTTCTAATTAACATTATTCAATATTTTACTGAAAGACCTAGCCAATTCAGTAAGATGTGCAACCAAAAAACAAACTGATAAAGATTGTATCCAAAATGAATAGAATACCATTTCCACAGATTCTACAGAAAGTATGAGTCATAAGAGAATATTTTGAACAAGTATATGCTAAATTTAAAAAGACTGACAATGCCAACTTTTGGTGAGGTTATGGGGACATGGGAACTCTCATACATTGCTGGTGGACATGTAATAGAGCACCACCACTTTTGGAAACAGTTTGGCAATTTTTTAAAATGCTAACATACATTTAACATATAACTCAGCAATTCCATGCTCAGGTATCAATCTGAGATAAATGGTAATATATGTCCTCACTAAAGCTTGTACATGAGTAGTCACATCAGCTTCATTCACTATGGCCATTACCTGGACACAATTGAAACGTCCATCAGCTAGTGAATAAGTATACAAAATGTGGGAGAGCCGTACAGTGGAATACTATTCTTACTAAAAGGAATGAACTACTGATAATGCAATGTGATAAACCTCTAAAACACTATGTTACATGAAGAAAAGAATAAAATTGAACACTGTATTGTTTTTAGAAGTCTATTTCTCTCCTGTTATATTATGTGGCTTCACTATTTCACAAATGAGAGAAAAACAGATGTGTCCTTGAGATTCCCTAGCTCTCTGACCAAAGCTCTCATAAAACATGGATCCTGAGTTTCATCCTGTACCCAGAAATGACAATTATCAGGTCAAGGTGGTTCTTGTCATTCACCTCAGCTGTGTTATGCCCTATTTTTAATATCATTCCCTCAAGTTCTTCTTCCCTTAGTAGGTCTCCAGACTTATCAGAGATGATTCTGTTTTCCATAATTGCTAGCTTATCATGTGTGAGCATGTGTCTGCTATGTTACTCCTTCCCACCCAGGAATCTGGCATTCACATTTTAAACTGAACTATAAGGAGTCTATCTGTAAAATGTGAGTCTTTGGACCTGAAGAAATAAAGAAACAATTTAATAGACAATTCTGATTCCATTGCTCACTCTTCAGAAACTGTATGTAATGACCCATTGCCCTCGGAATAAATCTAACTTTATGAAGAACAGTACTGTATGTAGAATTCAACATAAGTTGACCTTAATATGATGATGGGACTAAATATGTGTATATTAGGTCAAACACAGCAGAGATTCTGAACCTGTCACATTTCAATTGTGAGGTTTTGACCAATTTGCTTCAAGTTCATGAACCTTTTTTATTAATCAATATGCACATTTTGGATAAGCAAATGACTCAAATGATGTTTTACCATGATACACCTGTTAGGATGGACAAAATATGGGACACTGTCACCAACAAATGCTGGTGAGGATGTGAAGCAACAGGAACTCTTATTTATTGCTGGTGGGAAAGCAAAATGGTTGGCCATTTGGGAACATGTTTTTTCAGTTTCTCACAAAACTAAACATGTCCTTACTGTATAATCCAGCAATCTCACTCCTTGGCATTGACCCAAAGGAGATGAAAACTTATACCCATATAAAAACCTGCTCATGGATGTTTAACAGCAGCTTTATTGATAATTGTCAAAACAGTTGGAAGCAGCCAAGATGTCCTTCAATAGGTTAGGATAGATAAAGTGCAACATCAGACAGTGGGGTACATTTCAGTGCAAAAAGAAATAAGGTATAGGCCATGAAAGGATGGGGAAGAACTTTTCAATGTTCTCTCCATGGTCCTTAGCATTCAGCTTAAACACAATCACGAGACTCTTCTTGATCTTCCCTGTCACTAATTTTCCATTTTCGTATTTTACTACGCAGACTTTTACAAGCTCAGTGTCCAGCTTAGAACCCAATACACAGGAGTTGTTCAATAATTAGTTATTGAGTGAATAGCTATAACCATATTGAATTAATTAGGTTTTCTGCATACACTTTTTCACCCCCTGGCGTTTGTTATACATCTTTTCCCAAAAATACTCTCAGCCTAACATAGGCCTTTTCACTCTGATGATTCCCCTTCATCCATTTTTGATGTCTTTTCATCTAGGAAATCTTCCTGACTCCCGATCTTTGCTGTGTGTCCCCCAAACATGCTTTCCTAGCACCCTGTGCTGCCACTACCTTACCATTTATTAACAGGATGTTGTCCCTTTCTGCTCCTCTCTGGGTCTTTCTCTGTGGGTTCTAAGCTCTGTGAAGGCAAGACCAGGTTCCTCTCAATTCATCATTGAAGGCCCAGCAACCATCAATGTCTTTGATATATTCTTTGGACTTAAGAAACTTCTATTGATGAATGAGAGAGGGATACATTATCAAATATAAATAAATGGAATATATTTATTCTCAAGTTGTTTTGCATGTAGATGGAACCACACACATATTTTTAAACACAGCTTTTCATAATGAAATGTTACAAGTAAACTAATTAACAGAGTACAATGACATGAACAGCTCACATTCATAAGATGAGGAAATCTTGTTGAGAGCATGGTGAATATCAAGGTAAGCTGTTTGCTCCTTCACTGAGAATCTCCATTTCAATTTCTTTCTCATTACACAGTTTAAGCAGAAGTTAAAACAAATTGTGGTTTCTCGAGGAGATCTACCTAGAATTCTCAAAAGTCTTAATCAGATAAGAGTAGGAAAAAAGTCCCTTGTGTCCAGTACTATTTCTTTGCTCTACAATTTCTTGCCTTTATTCATCTTCCTTTATACCACTATTTACTCATTCAATATTTATTGCACATCAGACACACTGTCTTATCAAAAAATTTTTAATAAGTAGTTAAGTACTCTGTAGAGTGTGACTCTATTTAATAAATAGGAATTCTTCTCAAATAATTAGATGTTGATTTATTTGGACCCTCATTCTATCTGATAGTTTAGCAGCATAAGATGGGTGATATGAGCAATACAAAATGACTTGACATCTAAAGGGAAATTTGGAAACTTGGGGTAATCTTAATTATCCCTCATAGGTCAAAAAACTCTTTGTTTCTATGACCCCATATTTATTTTTTACCATGATTTATTAAGCAACTTGTATTCATCAAGCCCGGTTTATAAAAATGAGCAGAATTATTAATAAAACATTAGAATTTATAGATGGTTAAAATATGTATAAGGTTTGTAGCATAGTCTGTAGTTGGGTTTACTCTTTCTTGCACATTTTTCTGCTCCACTCAGTGCAGGATCTATTATTCATAGCAGTTTAGTTTTTTGCTTTGTTTTGTTTTTGTTTTTTTTACTTGTAAGTATTCCTTGCTGAGATAATCTACTGGCAAATGCCAATGTCCTTTTGATCTTTTTCTTTCCATTGAATCAATGTTGAACTTCAGGCATATTTATTTCTCATCTGAAATAACTTTTCTACTGCACAATTTCCTAATGGCTTTTTGCATCTGATCATTTCTCAAGGCATAGATTAAGGGATTTAACATGGGTGTTATCATAGTGTAGAAAACTGCAACTGCTTTATCAATAGGTAAAGTAGCTGCGGGTCTCATGTACACAAATATGCAGGGCACAAAGAATAGGACGACCACTGTGATGTGGGAGACACAGGTGGAGAGGGCTTTGCGCTTCGCCTCCAAGCTGTGGTTCCTTAGGGAGCGCAGAATGACCACATAGGAGACCATGAGGAGGAGGAAGTTTAAGGCACAGATGAAACCACTGTTGGCAGCAACAAAGAACCCAAGAGTGTGGGTATCAGTGCAGGCAAGATTGAGCATAGGATTCAGATCACACATAAAGTGATCTATGACGTTAGGGCCACAGAAGGGTAGAGGGATGATAAAGAGGATCTGTATGGCTGCATGAAGAAAGCCTCCCACCCACACCACTGCCATGAGCAAGCCACACACCTGCCGATTCATGATGGTCATGTAGTGCAGTGGCTTGCAGATGGCCACATAGCGGTCATAGGCCATCACAGTAAGCAGGATGACATCAGCACCTCCAAAAAAATGTTCCCCAAAGATTTGGGTTATACATGCATTGAATGTGGTGGTCTTCTTTTCACGGAGTGAATCTACAATCAGTTTAGGGTTATTGACAGAAGAATAGCAGGCATCAATGAAGGAAAGATAGGCCAGGAAAAAGTACATGGGGGACCCCAATAATGGGCTGGTGGTGATAGCTGCCACGGTGAGCACATTTCCTACCACAGAGATGATGTAGATGATCAAAAACACAACAAAAACGATTTTCTGCATCTTTGGATTCTCTGTGAGCCCCAGTAGAACAAACTCTGTCACATTGTTTCTATTCCCCATTATTTCATATTATACTTAATTACATCACCTGAAAAAGAAATCCCTTTTGTTATTGCAAACTTGAATTTATTAAGCTTCTTCATCTAGTAAATAATAACAGCCTAGATTCTACTGAGTTGTTTATTCTCCATAAGTTTTTTTGAGATAGAACATAAGTTCTTTGTCCTTGAAGATTACTTAAATTATCTCCTGGGTGAAATTTCTGTTGAGTATAGACATAAGGAAATACACAGGCTGGAGATCTTCAGTGTATACTTCATCATCTGAGGTGACTAAGCCTAACATGAAGTAGTGTAGTGTACACAAGTGACAGGGAAGTAGATAAAGGGAGGTAGGTTATGATGTAAAGGCTAAGGATGCAAGGTTAACATATTTTCCCTTTGTCGTTAGGAAATGGGGCACCATGGTGAGACATTGAGAAGATAGGTAGAAAAGTGAAGATAAATTTGAGGAAGAGGAATAGAGCTATAATTTTAATGAAGATCTTCATGTGTCTTGGGTGAAGTAGGGTGAAGTTCAGTAAGGGGATGGAAGCCAGAGATAGAAACTCCAGTTAGGAGATTATTTATAATAGTTGACATAGGAGTAATAGGGCATTGGAAGTGGGTATGTAAAGAAAGTATACAAAAGCTACTATAAAAATAAGTTATAATGCTTATTGTTTAAATACCATAACATTATAGTTGCTAAATATATAATTGCAACATAGAACACAATTGATTGTTATGCTCATGGTATAGTAGCAAGTACTCTGTAAAGGATCCCATTTAATACTGAAAACATCCTGTGTATCTGGTATTATATTATCCATTTTGAATTGTGGATCAGTCTTAGAGACTTATGTTGGTGGTAATAATAACAGCAACAGTATTTATTAAAATTGAATATTTAGTGGCCTTGAGTGTTTCTGTACACATTTGCTGATTTAATCCCCACCACAAACCTGTAAGATAATTCCCACTATTGTTACCCTGCCAAGATCAAGATGCTAATTAATGTCAGAGCCAAGATTCGTTCTAATTATACTTAAAAATTTTCCTCCGAATTCTTTATTGCTATAACTTGCAATGTTGAACTAGTAACCTTTATATGACTGTAATAGTTATAATGGTCTTATTACTCCTGTAGAGGCAAATGTGTATAAGACAATTACATTAGCAGACACACACATACACATACACTGACATGTTTGAAGTGTCAATTATCAAATAAAATGTGGTACTGTACTCATTGAAAGGTCTTTTTACCTTGACTTCTCTCTCTCTCAGACCCAGTTCTCCCTACTACATTCCATCTCCAAAGAAAACCATCTGTAAAATGTTAAAAAAGGTTTCCACTGTTGTTAACTATTTGGTCTGAAAATCAAGAAGACAAGGTTAGAATTCTCATTTTTCCACCTGCATCTTCTTTTATCTGGAGTGCATTTCTAGCACATTTCATCCTTGTTTCCTCATCTGTAAAGCAAGATTAATAATATCCACTTCAAAGCTTTTGATGCAAATTGATTAAGGAAACATATTTGAATATATCACCACCATGTTGTACACACAGAGGACTTTCATCACCTTTTTAACTGTGTATGCACCTAAGATATACGAATGATTGACATTTTGAGTGTTAATTATTCGATAATTTAACTGTGCAAGATGTTTAGGAAGAATCATTTTAATTTTACTTTTCAAGAAGGCAGGGATGCCTGGTGGGCTCAGTGGCTGAGTGTCTGCCTTCAGCTCAGGGAGTGATCCTGGGGTCTTGGGATCGAGTCATGCATCAGAGTCCCTGAAAGGAGCTTCACTGTCCCCTGTCAATGTCTCTGACTCTCACTGTGTCTTTCATGAATAAATAAATAAAATCTTTTTAAAAAAATCAATGAATAAATAAGCCATAGGGACTCAATTAGCCATAGCTTTTGTTATCAGAAAGAATTAACCTTTCATGCTTAGACTAAAGAAATGATGGATCAGTGGCATTTATTATTCATACTTGTGTCTTTTTTATGTGAGAAATATATTTACATTTTGTTTTCACTCTCATTATGAGTCTAGATTATTAAAACACACCTCATTGCAAAAGCATGCTGTCTGGTGATGAAGAGTGGAGTCCTACAATTGGTTTCAGTTCCATGATTTTCAAATGTTTTCATGTGTCAGTTTAGATAGATGATATTTACCAAGTATCTTTTGAAGAAATGAGGTGAGGATGGAATACTGCATTACTATGTTTGAAGGGACTGAAGCAATGATTAAAATATAGGGGAAGTAACAATCTTCAAGATAATCAGCAATATTGAAAACTTACCATACAGACTTAGAAGACCTTAATGATGCTTTGGGGTGTTCAGAAATAATCCCATCTTCTAACTGATCTCTTCTTAGATAGTAACTTTCAATAGGAAAGCTACGACACACTCAGAAATTCTTCAAGTAATTTGATATCAAATCAACAGTTTTTAAGAAAGTGTTTTTATAAGTCAGAAGCTTCTCTTCTAGCCTATGTCCTCAAAAACTTTTTACAGAACACTTGGGATTTGAATTTAAAATGGATTCTTTTGAAACACTATGGAGAAATCATCTACAGATGGCTCTGGTCCCATAGGCAAAAAAGCAAGAAATGTGGAGGAAACACCTTCAAATGGCTTATTCTAACCATAATGAATCTTCCTCTGGAAATGTGGTCAACAAAAATCATTTTCACCTTACACTGCATGGATATTTAAAGAGGTTTCCATAAAGGTTCAAGGACCTTGTCTTATAGCTGCTACTTTCTCTCCCAGGAATTAATTATCTCCTCTGATGGAAAGACTTTGTCTTAGAAACCATGCTAAAGAGACATGTTAGACAAACATGAAATTTTGAATAGGGAATTGCATTCCATGTACTTTGAACCCAAGCATGTAAGAATCACCTTTTTCTATGTGAACCTGAGTTTTTAAGAAAGCTAAAGGTAAATAGAAAAATGGCATGATTCCAGTGTGGGATCTCTAATGTAGTTACCTGTTGACTCATGTCACAGAGAGAACTTCTGCCTTCTTAGCAATAATAAAACTTTTCTGGAACCTGCTACTGATTGCTTGAGAGCTAAAGCAGTGAGGGCATGAAATCAATGGTAGTCATTTTATACTTCTTCCCTCCAAAAGCTGTTTTTTTATTTTTCCATATTCATCAGGAGGCAGGAAGTAAATAGAAATTCTAAAAGGCTCTCAGTTTTCTTTGGGATTCATGGTTTGGTCAGTACAGAGTACTAGGCAACATTAAAATTGTGGAGAGAGATCAAAACACAAGAAGACTCCCAGTTGTTCCACATCTTTGTCACTTGGTACTGTTAGTTATTTCCTTTGAGTCATTCTAGGGGCCATGTGATGATGCATTATTGTGGTTTTAATTTGCTTTCTTTGATGACGTATGATGTTGATTTTTTTTAAATCTTATTATTGGCCATTTGTATACCTTCTTTTGTGTACTTTTGTTTGAGTCCTTCACATAATTTAAAAATAAGGGTTCTGGTTTCCTGGTTACTAAATTATAAATGTTCTTTACATACAATTCAGGTCTTTATCACATATATGATACGCATATATACAAAATTTTCAGCTACTCCACGGATTGCCTCTTCTTTTATAAATGGTGTTACCTGATAAGCACTGAATTTTAAAACTTTGATGAATTGCAATTTTTAATCTTTTCTTATAGTTCATGATTATTGTTTTATATCTAACAAATATTAAATATTGGTTGACCTCCAAGTTCAAAAAGAATTCTTCTGGAATTTCTGTGGATTTAGCTTGAACATTTTGGCCTCTGACTCATTTTGAGTTAATTTTGAGTGTGGTGTGAGGTGAGGTTGTGGTTTTAGATTCCTTTTTTTTTTTTTTTTCCTCTATGGATATCCCAATTGATCCGGTATAATTTGTGGAAAAGTCTATACTTTTCTCATTGAATTACTTGATATCTTTTTAAAAATTCATATACTCAGGCTTATTTCTGGGTGTTTTATTTGTTTTGAGGTCTGAGGGTTTATCCTTATGACAATACCACAGAGCATTGATAATGGGAGCTTTATAGCAATTCTTGAATTTAAGTAGATTAAGCATTCAAACTATGTTGTGGGGTTTTTTTTTAATGATTTTACCTTCTAGATTTCAATAAATTTGTATATTTCTACAAACATTTCAGATAGAATTGTTGATTTCTTTTAAAATATTCTTGAGATTGTTATTTAAATTGTATTGAAAACATGAAATAATATGGTAAAATTGGAGTCTTTTAACCCCAATGTCAAGGTATATTTCTTCAATTTTGTACTTTATTTTTCTCTGCAGTGCTTTCTAGTTTTCATATATATTTCTTGAATATACATGAATGAGTTTACAATTTATTCCTGGAAACCTGGGTGACTCAGTTGTTGAGTTGAGTATCTGACTCTTGATTTTGGCTTGGGTCATGATCTCAGGATCTTGAGCTTGAGATTCTCTCTCTCCTGTTCCCTCTACCCTCCACCCACACTTACTCTCTTTCTCTAAAAAAAATTAAAAAAATATTCCTCAATTTTGTTTTAAATATTTTACTTATTTATTTTAGTATTTCAGAGAGAAAGCACAAGTTGAGGGGATATAGGGAGAGACTGAGAATCTCAGGCCAACTCTTTGCTGAGCAAGGAGCCTGACAGAGGGCTAGATCTCACAACCACAAGATCATGACCTGAGCCAAAACCAAGAGTTGGACACTCAACCAATGGAGCCACTCAGGCACTCCTCAAAATTTTATGTTCTAAAATAATATTCTACATAATATTGTTTCTAATCTTAATTTCTAATTGTTGCAATTATAGAAGTATGTATGGTATTTTATCTTTACACTGCATCTTGTGACCTTACTAAATGAACTAATTAGGTCCATTAGAATTTTTGTAGGCACTTAACATTTTCTGCCTACATAATCAGGTCATCTTAACATAAATCTATTTTGACAAATTGCTTCTTCTTTTCCAATCTGCATGTCTTTACTTCTTTTTCTCATCTTACTGCAGTGACTAGAATATAAGGGACAATGCAGAAAAGAAATGATGGGTGGACATGGTTGATTTGTTCCAATCCTAAAAAAAGAATTTACTCTTAAATAATATAATACTTGTAGGTTTTATAGATATGCTTCTTATCAAGCTGAAAAAATTCTTTTCTTCATTTGTTAAGATCTTCTTTTTTAGATTTTATTTATTTGAGAGACAGAGTAAGAGAGAGAGCATGAGAGTGAGGTGAGGGGTGGAGGGAGAAGGTGGCTTCTGTACTGAGCAGGGAGCCCAATGCAGGGCTCAATCTCAGGACTCTGGGATCATGACCTAAGCCAAAGACAGACATTTAAATGACTGAGCCACCCAGGTGCCCCTGTTAAAGTCTTTTTTTAATCATAAAAATCAATAGAAATTTATCCAATGATGTTTATATCAACTTGAAATGACCTTTTAATTCTTCATTCTGTTAACTTAGTGAATTACATGGATTTTTAAATGTTATATCAACCTTTTATTCCTAGCATAAATTCTACATCATCATGGTTAATTATTATTTTTAAAGCAGCATCGATGGATTTGGTTGACTGGTATTTTGTTTAAGATCTTTGAGAATGAGTTCATAACGGATGTTTGTCATTTTTTTTTTCTTGTAATATGAATTTGGCATCTAGGCAATACCAACCTCATATATTAATTGTGTAGTATTCTCTCCATTTTCTGAAAGACTTTGTGTAGAACATGTATTATTTTATTTCTGGAGCCCATACAATGCTTTTAAATTTTAGGATTAACTTTCCATTTGACAAAAAGGGCTATTGATATCTTTGTAAAGGTTGCATGAAATCTGTAGATCACTTGAGGAATATTGCCATCTTATTTTATCGTAGTCTTCTAAGCCATGAATATGAACTGTGTTTCTATTTAATTAGGTCTTCTTTAATTACCCTCAAAAGTATTTTGTGGTTTTTCACAGAAAGTCTTTCATTCTTCCATTGCAGAATTATTTATAAAATCTAAGGTATGAAAATAACCTTACTATCCATCAATGGAGAATGGATAAAGAAAATGTTCATTTGCCATTCTGAAAATGCTGGGACCCTTAAGTATTATGCTAAATCTATTCTGTTTATGTTCCATAAGTAGAACGACAAATGCTGCATGGCATGTTGCACATCTGTGTACAACATGGTTTACTGAATATTTGAAACCCACTCTTGGGTCTGATGCTCAGAAAAAAAAGATGCCTTTCCAAATATGACTGTTCATTAACAATGCACCTGGTCACCCAAAAGCTCTGATGGAGATATTCAAAGAGATTCACATTTTCATGCTAATGTACATCTGTTATATTATATGGGCAAGGATTGGTTTTGATTTTGAAATCTTATTATTTAAGAAATACATTTTGTAAGGCTATAACTACTATAGATGGTGATTCCTTGATGGATCTGGGAAAAGTAAACTGAAACCTTCTGAAAAAGATCCACCATTCTAGATGCCATTAAGAACATTTGTAATTCACGGGAAGAGATCAAAATACTGACATTAATAAGAGTTGGAAAGTAGTTGATTTAAACTCTCATGAATGACTTTGAGGGGTTCCAGACTTCAGTGGAGGAAATAATTGCAGATGCGGTGGAAATAGCAAGAGAACCAGAATCCGAAGTGGAGGATGAGGATGTGACTGAATTGCTGCAATCTCATAATCAAATTTCAACATGTGAGGAGTTGCTTTTTATGGGGGAGCAAAGAAAGTGGTTCTTGAGATGGAATCTACTCCTGGTGATGATGCTGTGAAGATTGTTGGAATGACAACAAAAGATTTAGAAGAGTGCATAAAATTGTAGATAGAGCAAGAGCGGGGTTTGAGAGGATTGACTCCAGTGTTCAGAGAAGGTCGACTGTGGGTATAATGCTATCAAACAGTATCTCATGCTACAGAGAACTCATTTGTGAAAGGAAAACTCAATCAATTCAGCAAAACTCATGGAGAGAGAGAGGCAGAGACACAGGCAGAGGGAGAACCAGGCTTTCTGCCTGCTGCAGGACTCAATCCCAGGACCCCAAGATCACGACTTGAGTCAAAGGCAGACACTCAACCACTGAGCCACCCAGGTGGCCATACAGATCGGATTTTTGTCTCACTGTGCTGCATTACAGTGTTGAATAGAATGGTGATAGAAATGAGCATTTTGTCTCATTCTTGTTGTTAAAGAGAATGTATCTAACTTCATCCCTCTAAAATAACATTTTATGTAGGATTTTTAAGAAATATTATTTTTAGTATTAGGCAAGCTCCTTTGTATTAATATATTTTTGAGTTTTAATGGCCCCCATTAAAGTTTTAATGGCCCCCTTATTCATGGCCCCCACAACATTTTTATGATGAACTTGTAAGTTTATCACATGCTGTTTCTACATCTATTGAAATATATACTTGTTTTTTCACTTTTAATTTCCAGCTTGATGACATATTTTTCAAGTTTCTAATAATAAACTATTAAAGAATATCTGGGATAAAACTTGGTGATGGAACATTGACTTTTTATAAAGTTAATTTAATATATTATTAAGATTTTTATAGTGAACCTCAGAAGGAAAAGGATCAAAGATTAATTGTATTTCCTTGTAACCATAGCCTTGCAAAATGAATTAATGATAGTTTCATTTTTACTCATTTATGAGAAACTGTAAGAGAGTGGAATAATCTATTTTGAAAAACTATGGTAAAATCTTATAAATCCATTTGAGACTGGTATTCCTTTACTGGATTATTTTTGTTTAACTCTAGTTTTACTAGTTATAGACTAGTTATCTTCTGTATTTCTTCTCCGGTTAGTTTTGTTATAATTTTTTTGTAGAAACATGTTTTTCTGTTTATCCTTTAAAATTATTGGCATTTGGTTGTTGATAATGTTTTATATTTCTCCTTTCCATTTTTACCAATAGTTATGTTATTCTTCACTAAATACTATATCTTTTTCTTTTATATTGATCCATATTGTTAAAACTTCAACTATTTTGAAAGGCTTTTCAAAGATTCAATGTCAAAATTTATTATTTCTTTTGTATTTTTCTTTTTAATTTTCACTTTGATTTGCCTATGTGTTCTCCATATTACTTTTTGATGGGCTCCTGTCTTCTAATGATATATTCTTTTTCAGATTTTCTCTTTTCTAATTTTCTAAAATATTAAAATATTCAAAATATCCAATTTTCTAATATTTTCTAAAATATTTAAGTTATAATTTTCTTCAAAAGTACCACTATTCCTATATCCTATAGACTTTGGCAGACAGTATGTTCCTTATATTTCAAGTATAGGTAGATTCTTAAATTTCCAGTGTGATTTATTTCTTAACAAACTAGATATTTTGCAAAGTATAGTTTTAATTTCCAATATTGTGCTTGTCTGTGTACTTACGTTCATATTTACCTATATGTATATCTACTTATACCTTTTATTGTACTCAGAGTTTTGTAGAATGTCACATCTTTAAATATGGTGAAGCTTTTAAAGATAATCTAATATAATTATTATATGTATATCCCATCTGTGCATACAAAATAATTTTATGTATATTCCATCTATATATCCTTGTTAGATGTATAGTTATATATTATATATACTATATATAATATATATGATGTATATATCCATATACTTTTAAGTTCTATTGTTCAGATCTTTTATACCCTCTATACTTACTGCCTTCCTTATGCATCAATAATTGAAAGAGGAAGGTTGAAATCTTCCAGTGTCAAGGTACATTCATATTTTTCTTCATATGAATTTTTTTTTTTTTTTTTTTTTTTTATTTTTTTTTTTTATTTTTTTTTTTATTGGTGTTCAATTTACTAACATACAGAATAACACCCAGTGCCCGTCACCCATTCACTCCCACCCCCCGCCCTCCTCCCCTTCTACCACCCCTAGTTCGTTTCCCAGAGTTAGCAGTCTTTATGTTCTGTCTCCCTTTCTGATATTTCCCACACATTTCTTCTCCCTTCCCTTATTTTCCCTTTCACTATTATTTATATTCCCCAAATGAATGAGAACATATAATGTTTGTCCTTCTCCAATTGACTTACTTCACTCAGCATAATACCCTCCAGCTCCATCCACGTTGAAGCAAATGGTGGGTATTTGTCATTTCTAATAGCTGAGTAATATTCCATTGTATACATAAACCACATCTTCTTTATCCATTCATCTTTCGTTGGACACCGAGGCTCCTTCCACAGTTTGGCTATCGTGGCCATTGCTGCTAGAAACATCGGGGTGCAGGTGTCCCGGCGTTTCATTGCATTTGTATCTTTGGGGTAAATCCCCAACAGTGCAATTGCTGGGTCGTAGGGCAGGTATATTTTTAACTGTTTGAGGAACCTCCACACAGTTTTCCAGAGTGGCTGCACCAGTTCACATTCCCACCAACAGTGTAAGAGGGTTCCCTTTTCTCCACATCCTCTCCAACATTTGTTGTTTCCTGCCTTGTTAATTTTTCCCATTCTCACTGGTGTGAGGTGGTATCTCATTGTGGTTTTGATTTGTATTTCCCTGATGGCGAGTGATGCAGAGCATTTTCTCATGTGCATGTTGGCCATGTCTATGTCTTCTTCTGTGAGATTTCTGTTCATGTCTTTTGCCCATTTCATGATTGGATTGTTTGTTTCTTTGGTGTTGAGTTTAATAAGTTCTTTATAGATCTTGGAAACTAGCCCTTTATCTGATATGTCATTTGCAAATATCTTCTCCCATTCTGTAGGTTGTCTTTGAGTTTTGTTGACTGTATCCTTTGCTGTGCAAAAGCTTCTTATCTTGATGAAGTCCCAATAGTTCATTTTTGCTTTTGTTTCTTTTGCCTTCGTGGATGTATCTTGCAAGAAGTTACTATGGCCGAGTTCAAAAAGGGTGTTGCCTGTGTTCTTCTCTAGGATTTTGATGGAATCTTGTCTCACATTTAGATCTTTCATCCATTTTGAGTTTATCTTTGTGTATGGTGAAAGAGAGTGGTCTAGTTTCATTCTTCTGCATGTGGATGTCCAATTTTCCCAGCACCATTTATTGAAGAGACTGTCTTTCTTCCAATGGATAGTCTTTCCTCCTTTATCGAATATTAGTTGCCCATAAAGTTCAGGGTCCACTTCTGGATTCTCTATTCTGTTCCACTGATCTATGTGTCTGTTTTTGTGCCAGTACCACACTGTCTTGATGACCACAGCTTTGTAGTACAACCTGAAATCTGGCATTGTGATGCCCCCAGATATGGTTTTCTTTTTTAAAATTCCCCTGGCTATTCGGGGTCTTTTCTGATTCCACACAAATCTTAAAATAATTTGTTCTAACTCTCTGAAGAAAGTCCATGGTATTTTGATAGGGATTGCATTAAACGTGTATATTGCCCTGGGTAACATTGACATTTTCACAATATTGATTCTGCCAATCCATGAGCATGGAATATTTTTCCATCTCTTTGTGTCTTCCTCAATTTCTTTCAGAAGTGTTCTATAGTTTTGAGGGTATAGATCCTTTACATCTTTGGTGAGGTTTATTCCTAGGTATCTTATGCTTTTGGGTGCAATTGTAAATGGGATTGACTCCTTAATTTCTCTTTCTTCAGTCTCATTGTTAGTGTATAGAAATGCCACTGACTTCTGGGCATTGATTTTGTATCCTGCCACGCTACCGAATTGCTGTATGAGTTCTAGCAATCTTGGGGTGGAGACTTTTGGGTTTTCTATGTAGAGTATCATGTCATCGGCGAAGAGGGAGAGTTTGACTTCTTCTTTGCCAATTTGAATGCCTTTAATGTCTTTTTGTTGTCTGATTGCTGAGGCTAGGACTTCCAGTACTATGTTGAATAGCAGTGGTGAGAGTGGACATCCCTGTCTTGTTCCTGATCTTAGGGGAAAGGCTCCCAGTGCTTCCCCATTGAGAATGATATTTGCTGTGGGCTTTTCATAGATGGCTTTTAAGATGTCAAGGAATGTTCCCTCTATCCCTACACTCTGAAGAGTTTTGATCAGGAATGGATGCTGTATTTTGTCAAATGCTTTCTCTGCATCCAATGAGAGGATCATATGGTTCTTGGTTTTTCTCTTGCTGATATGATGAATCACATTGATTGTTTTACGGGTGTTGAACCAGCCTTGTGTCCCAGGGATAAATCCTACTTGGTCATGGTGAATAATTTTCTTAATGTACTGTTGGATCCTATTGGCCAGTATCTTGTTGAGAATTTTTGCATCCATGTTCATCAGGGATATTGGTCTGTAATTCTCCTTTTTGGCGGGGTCTTTGTCTGGCTTTGGAATTAAGGTGATGCTGGCTTCATAGAACGAATTTGGAAGTACTCCATCTCTTTCTATCTTTCCAAACAGCTTTAGGAGAATAGGTATGATTTCTTCTTTAAACGTTTGATAAAATTCTCCTGGGAAGCCATCTGGCCCTGGACTCTTGTGTCTTGGGAGGTTTTTGATGACTGCTTCAATTTCCTCCCTGGTTATTGGCCTGTTCAGGTTTTCTATTTCTTCCTGTTCCAGTTTTGGTAGTTTGTGGCTTTCCAGGAATGCGTCCATTTCTTCTAGATTGCCTAATTTATTGGCGTATAGCTGTTCATAATAGGTTTTTAAAATCGTTTGTATTTCCTTGGTGTTGGTAGTGATCTCTCCTTTCTCATTCATGATTTTATTAATTTGAGTCTTCTCTCTCTTCTTTTTAATAAGGCTGGCTAATGGTTTATCTATCTTATTAATTCTTTCAAAGAACCAACTCCTGGTTCTGTTGATCTGTTCCACAGTTCTTCTGGTCTCGATTTCGTTGAGTTCTGCTCGAATCTTTATTAGCTCCCTTCTTCTCTTGGGTGTAGGATCTATTTGCTGTTTTTTCTCTAGCTCCTTTATGTGTAAGGTTAGCTTTTGTATTTGAGTTCTTTCCAGTTTTTGAATGGATGCTTGTATTGCGATGTATTTCCCCCTTAGGACTGCTTTTGCTGCATCCCAAAGATTTTGAACGGTTGTATCTTCATTCTCATTAGTTTCCATGAATCTTTTTAATTCTTCCTTAATTTCCTGGTTGACCCTTTTATCTTTTAGCAGGATGGTCCTTAACCTCCATGTGTTTGAGGTCCTTCCAAACTTCTTGTTGTGATTTAGTTCTAATTTCAAGGCATTATGGTCCGAGAATATGCAGGGGACAATCCCAATCTTTTGGTATCGGTTCAGACCCGATTTGTGACCCAATATGTGGTCTATTCTGGAGAAAGTTCCATGTGCGCTTGAGAAGAATGTGTATTCAGTTGAGTTTGGATGTAAAGTTCTGTAGATATCTGTGAAATCCATCTGGTCCAGTGTATCATTTAAAGCTCTCGTTTCTTTGGAGATGTTTTGCTTAGAAGACCTATCGAGTATAGAAAGAGCTAGATTGAAGTCACCAAGTATAAGTGTATTATTATCTAAGTATTTCTTCACTTTGGTTAATAATCGATTTATATATTTGGCAGCTCCCACATTTGGAGCATATATATTGAAGATTGTTAAGTCCTCTTGTTGAATAGATCCTTTAAGTATGATATAGTGTCCCTCTTCATCTCTCACTACAGTCTTTGGGGTAAATTTTAGTTTATCTGATATAAGGATGGCTACCCCTGCTTTCTTTTGAGGACCATTCGAATGGTAAATGGTTCTCCAACCTTTTATTTTCAGGCTGTAGGTGTCCTTCTGTCTAAAATGAGTCTCTTGTAGACAGCAAATAGATGGGTCCTGCTTTTTTATCCAGTCTGAAACCCTGCGCCTTTTGATGGGGTCATTAAGCCCGTTCACATTCAGAGTTACTATTGAGAGATATGAGTTTAGTGTCATCATGATATCTATTCAGTCTTTGTTTTTGTGGACTGTTCCACTGAACTTCTTCTTAAAGGGGAATTTTAAGAGGCCCCCTTAAAATTTCTTGCAGAGCTGGTTTGGAGGTCACATATTCTTTTAGTTGCTGCCTGTCTTGGAAGCTCTTTATCTCTCCTTCCATTTTGAATGAGAGCCTTGCTGGATAAAGTATTCTTGGTTGCATGTTCTTTTCATTTAGGACCCTGAATATATCCTGCCAGCCCTTTCTGGCCTGCCAGGTCTCTGTGGAGAGGTCTGCTGTTACCCTAATACTCCTCCCCATAAAAGTCAGGGATTTCTTGTCTCTTGCTGCTTTAAGGATCTTCTCCTTATCTTTGGAATTTGCAAGCTTCACAATTAAATGTCGAGGTGTTGAACGGTTTTTATTGATTTTAGGGGGGGATCTCTCTATTTCCTGGATCTGAATGCCTGTTTCCCTTCCCAGATTAGGAAAGTTTTCAGCTAGAATTTGTTCAAATACATATTCTGGCCCTCTGTCCCTTTCGGCGCCCTCGGGAACCCCAATTAAACGTAGGTTTTTCTTCCTCAGGCTGTCGTTTATTTCCCTTAATCTATCTTCATGGTCTTTTAATTGTTTGTCTCTTTTTTCCTCAGTTTCCCTCTTTGCTGTCAACTTGTCTTCTAGGTCACTCACTCGTTCTTCCACCTCGTTAACCCTCGTCGTTAGGACTTCTAGTTTGGATTGCATCTCATTCAATTGGTTTTTAATTTCTGCCTGATTAGCTCTAAATTCTGCAGTCATGAAGTCTCTTGAGTCCTTTATGCTTTTTTCTAGAGCCACCAGTAGCTGTATAATAGTGCTTCTGAATTGGCTTTCTGACATTGAATTGTAATCCAGATTTTGTAACTCTGTGGGAGAGAGGACTGTTTCTGATTCTTTCTTTTGAGGTGAGGTTTTCCTTCTAGTCATTTTGCTCAGTGCAGAGTGGCCAAAAGCAAGTTGTATTGGGAAAAAGAGAACAAGAGAGGAGAGAAAGAAGGAAAGAAAAGAGAAAGAGAAAAAAAAAGGGAAGAAAAAGAAAAAAACGAAAAAAAAAAAAAAAAAAAGAAAAAGAGAAAGAAAAAGGAAGGAGAAAAAAAGGGGGTGGGGGAAGGAAACAAATCAAAAAGCAAAACAAAACAAAAACAAAAACAAACAAACAAAAAAAGAACCACCGGGGAGTATCTTCTGATTATGTGTTCTTTAAGTCCCTTGGCTTCTCCTGGAAGTTGTCAGTCTAGCTGGTGTTCTGGGGGAGGGGCCTGTTGTGCTGATTTTCAGGTGTTAGCAGTTGGGGGAGCTGCTGTGCCCCTGCCTGGTGCAGGGCTCAGTGGGGGTTGTTTACCCCGTGAGGCCGCAGGAGGAACAGCCCCAGTGGCGGGGCAGCTCTGGAAACCTGGATTCAGCCCCCGCAGTAACTCCAGAGCTCTCCGTCCTGCTCCAACTCCCCGCGAGCCCCTTTCCGCCCGGGAAGGTCGGTGCAGCTCCTGCTCCTCCGGGACGGGGCTCTCCTGTCCTGGGGACACTCGCCCCGGCCTCAGCCCGGCTCCTCGCGGGGCCCCTCCCCCTTGGAGGCCTTTGTTCCTTTATTTCTTTTCCCCCGTCTTCCTACCTTGATAGATGCTCGAACTCTTCTCACTGTAGCATTCCAGCTGGTCTCTCTTTAAATCTCAGGCCGAATTCATAGATTTTCAGGATAATTTGAAGGTTTTCTAGGTAGTTTGGTGGAGACAGGTGATTTGGGGACCCTACTCTTCCGCCATCTTGCTCCTCCCCCTTTCTTCATATGAATTATCTAAACTTATGTATTTGAAGGCTAGATTATTAAATGCATCCATGAGAAAGGGTCATGCCACAAGAAGACAGAACCAAATGCCATAATTTGAGGATAGTATTGGAAGAGGTTATATTCAAGATGTGGATAGTTGTAGGAAAATCACAAGGAATATACAATGTCCTGGGCTAGTGGAATTGAGTACAGCTGAATACAGTAGGTGCACAAAAGTGGCAAGCAGAAGTACAAATGAACAATGAATAAAAAAATATAAAGTAAAATTAGACTTACATGGATCTAGTATGAACCCATGTGGATTGCTGCTATGAACAAAAGACTACAATTCACTCAATTGGATTTACTCAAACAATGTAAAACAAAAACAAAACTAAAATAAGGAAAATAACTAATTGTGCATCATGGCATTTTCCAAATTCTAACTGATACCCTACTATTAGATGATACCTAGTAACACAAAACAATGTATAGGATTTCAAAGTTTCCAATGGATGTAACTATTGAGAATAATTTCAAAATCTTCATGCTAATGGCAATGACTCTATGTTGATGGGTAAGATATTAATAATCTTCTATAATCTCTTTGTATATTTAACTCAGATGATGTGAACAATTAAAAAATTATATGTACATATATATCTCCAGTCTTTGAGGAAATTATTCTAGAAGAGGAGAGAGAGAAAATAGATATCCACATTACATCAGTACTATAACATTATAAAAATATTGAATCATTTAGGCAATAACCTTCCAGGGACAAATCAAGGGGTGCCTGAGTGTCTCAGGCGGTTAAGCATCCAACTCTTGATTTCAGCTTAGGTCATGATCTCTGGGTCCTGGGATTCAGTCCACCTTGTCCTCCATGGTCAGTGGGGAGTCTGCTTCCGGATTCTCTTTCTCTCTCTTTCTCCTTCTGATCCTCCCCTTGCTCTCTTCCTCAAATAAATAAATCTTAAAAAAAAAAAAAAGAAATATATCAAGTAAGACTCAAGAGCATCTATATGACCCCTCTACTAATACAGACTTTATTTTTCAAATTATAATCACAAGCACATTGGCTACTATAAGATACCTGTGGGAGGTTCCCCCCTCAGGACCCCTTCATGCTTTAATTCATGGTATTCCCAACAATGTTTTCCTGAAAGCTCCTTTGGATGCAAGATTCACAGGAGAGTCAGAGGTGCATCACATCTGTTTGCTGTTACATGGTACAGACACAGAAAGTAAAAAGAAATGCCTGAAAGATTACTTTGACATATATATTGTTTATAATATATATAAGATACAGAGAAAATAATTTTAATGTCCATAAATCTTCATTTTATAAAAATTTGATCTCATAATTTAAATTTTTAAATTCTTCCGTAATAATTTTGTTGGTGGTTATTTTTAAGACAGTACATTCAGGAAAATCTTGAGTGCAATTGATGACAGTTTTAAGCCTTTATTTGTATTTTGAAGATAGTATCTAGGTGTAATGAAAAAATAGGCACTTACAAATCATATGGCTGAAATCAATGGTTTAGAGGTAGACCTCCCTCTTAGTACTTGTGCAATCTTGGACTCAAGTTTCCTTATTTGCAAAACAAGGACAATAATACAATAGTCCCCTTTACTCATGGTTCATGTTCCATGGGGTCAGTTACCTGCTGTCAAGCATGGTTCAGAAGCAAATGATCCTCATTTGATGTCTTGTAAGGTCAAGAGTAGCTAACACTACCTCACAATGCCTACCTCATTTACCTCACTTCATCCCATCATGTAGGCATTTTATCATCTCATATCATCACAAGAAGAAAGGTGAGTACAATAAAGGTGAGTGCAGTATGATATTTTGGGAGAGAGAGGGAGAGACAAAGAATAGGGAAAGGGAAAGAGAAAAATGCACAGGGATAGTTTATGGAATTTTTTTTTCCAGAAGATTCTCAGGAGAAACTTTATAGGAGCTGCTTTGAAGGATCTTTTTCTATATTGATCTACATTTTCACAACTGATTTTTAAACATTGTAGGTTGATCAGCACTGGATCTTATGTTAAGAGATGATGAGGTTTGCACCACTGTTAAGGACACACTGTAAACCAAGAGTGCGTTTCCTATGGTTTTGATTTTTTTTATTTTTGTTCTACGATTTTAATGAAAAGCTACCCTGGGATTTATATATGTCCTCTAACTGATCATATTCTTCTGTGTAAACAAATGTTAGGCTTGGATATTCTCCATTTATATATAAAGAAGTACTTTGCTAAGCTCTATGTTGAACCTAGAACAAACTTATTCCCAAGTCAATGTTTTTTTCCTTATCATAATATAAAATCTTCATCCTATCCCCTCTGGCAGAATACAAAATACACAGTTAAAACCAGTTAATTGATGAAGAAAATTCTGATATCTATTTTTTATACAACTGTTTTTCCTCTCCAAATATTTTTGGGAGTACTCTTCTGTGGCCTTGACAGGTAAGAATTTCAATTATGTAGAATGAATAAATTTTAGAGATCTAATATATAGCATGGTCACTATAGTTAACAACGCCATAATGCATACTTGAAATAACAAAAAGGATAGATCTTAAATAAAATCTTACACACACACACACACACACAGACAAATGCACAATGGTAATTATATAGAGAAAAATAGAATGCTACTTAGTTAGATTGTGGTGATGTTTTCACATTATATGTATATCAAAATAACATTTTACAACTGAAATATATATATTTTTGTATGTCGATATGCCATCTTTGGAACACTAATGCAGGCACTAAGCTTCATTATATTCCAGAAAGCAAAAAGTAGTGAGAACAGTGAAAATGTGATATTTTAATGAACTTATTTTAAAATAATCCTTGACAGGAAGAAAATATTGGTATTGAAAAGGTTTTCCAGGTAAATAATGAAATGAAGAATTAAACCTGCATTCTTGTAACAGTTACTAGCATGTGGTACCTTTGAATACACTGAAATCAAGGAGTTTATTTATTTATTTATTTCAAAATGGATATTTAAATTCCATTTAGTTAACATTCAATGTAATAAAAGTTCCAGGTGTACAATTTAGTAATTCAACCCTTACATCAACACTCAGCTCATCACAAGTGTATTCCTATTTCCCATCATCTATTTAACCCATCCTCCTACCCACCTCCCCTCTGGCAACCATCAGTTTATTCTCTATATTTAAGAGTCTATTTCTTTATTTGACCCCTCTCTCTTTTTTTCCTGATAGTTATTTGTTTTGTTTCTAAATTCCACATAAGTGAAATCATATTTCTATGAGTTGCTTCACTTAGCGTAATACTCTCTAGCTCTTTCCTTGTCATTGCAAATGACTATTGCAGGTAAAGCTTGTATAAACATCTGGGTGCACATATCCCATTGATTTAGTAGTTGTGTATCCACAGAAATCAATTAATTTTAAAAATTCATTATATTACACCTGGCATGCCCATATTCAAGGCATGGCTTTTAATCCTTCTGGTCACTGTGAGCATCAATATTCTATTGGCAACTCTAACTTGTGAATAGACACTATTTATTGAGAAAGGACAAACAGGAAAGAAAGTGGCTTCCTTTTTTTAAGATTTTATCTTATTTATTCATGAGATACAGAGAGAGAGAGAGAGAGAGAGGGAGAGAGAGAGAAGCAGGCTTCATGCAGGGAGCCTGACTTGGGACTTGATCTTGATGCTCCTGGGTCTGCAGGATCAGTCCTTGGGCTGAAGGTGGCGCTAAACCTCTGAGCCACCCGGGCTGCCCAAGACAGTGGCTTCCTACTGCTAAAGTAGGTTCTCTCTAACTTAATTAAATAGAGACAAGCCAAATGAGCTTTTATGGATGTTTCTGGTACTTCCTTTCAATCCATCAATAGAACCCAAATTTATGTGAAATAATACGCATTTTCCCCCTCCTTTTTTCGATCGATCTATCTATCTATCCATCATCTATCAGTTTATTTATTTAGAGCCTTTAAGTATGATATAGTGTCCCAGTCATTGGGATAAACTTTAATTTATCTGATATGATGATTGCTACCCCAGCTTTCTTTTGAAGACCATTTGAATGTTAAATGTTTTTCCAACCTTTCCTTTTTTGGCTGTTGGCGTCCTTTGGTCTAAAATGAGTCTCTTGTAGACAGCAAATAAATGGGTCTTGCTTTTTTATCCAGTCTGAAACCCTGCGTCTTTGTGATAGGATCATTTAGCCCTTTCACGTTCAGAGTTACTATATAAAGATATGAATTTAGTGTCATCATAATACCTATTCAGTCCCTGTTTTTGTGGATTATTTCTTTGTGTCCTCTTTTTTTACAGGGTCCCCCTTCTTATTTCTTGCACAGCTGAAATAGGTTTGGTGGTCACATATTCTTTTAATTTCTGCCTATCTTGGAAGCTCTGTATCTCTCCTTCTATTCTGAATGAGAGCCTTGCTGGATAAAGTATTCATGGCTGCAGGTTCTTCTCATTTAGGACCCCGAATATATCCTGCCAGCCCTTTCTGGCCTGCCAGGTCTCTGTAGAGAGGTCTGCTGTTAATCTTTCCCCCCATATAAGTTAGAGATCACTTCTCTCTTGCTTCTTTAAAGATTTTCTCTTTATCTTTGGAATTTCCAAGTTTCACGATTAAATGTTGAGGTGTGGAACAGTTTTTATTGATTTTATGGGGGACCTCTCTATCTCCTAGATCTGAACGCCTGCTTCCCTCCCCAACTTAGGGAAGTTCTCAGCTATGATATGTTTTCTGGCCCTCTGGCCCTCTCAGCACTCTCTGGAACCCCAATTATATGTAGATTTTTTCTTCTGGGGCTATCATTTATTTCCCTTAACCTTTCCTGATGGTCTTTTGTTTTCCTCTTTTGTCCTCAGCTTCCTTCCTTGCCATCAACTTGTCTTCTATGTCATGCACTTTTCTTCCAACTCATTAACTCTGGTTGTTAGGACCTCCAGTTTGGATTGCATCTCATTTAATTGATTTCTAATTTCAGCCTGATTAGATCTAAATTCTGCAGTCATGAAGTCTCTTGAATCCTTTATGCTTTTTTCCAGTGACCAGTAGCTTTATAATTGTGCTTCTGAAATGGCTTTCTGACATCGAATTGTAACCCAAATTCTGTAACTCTGTGGCAGAGAGAACAGTCTCTGATTTTTTTCTTTTGTGGGAATTTCTTCCTTCTAGTCATTTTGCTCGGTGGAGAATGGCTGTATGAATGGGCTGAGCCAAGAATATCAACTACAACCTAAGTAAATTTCATCCTAGATGATTTTGCCGAGGTCAGAGACTAGAAATTTAGAACATAGATCAGAATGAAATAAAACAAAAGGAACAGTAAAATGACAAGCAAATTTTTTTAAAAAATAGTAAAAAATAAAAGGCCAAGGATCCCAAAGAAAAAGAAGAAAAAAGAAGAGAAAAGAACAAAGAGAAAAATGAAAGAAAAAAAAAGAGAGGAATAAGGGAGAGGGGGACTGGGAGATGGTGGTGGTGACGAAGGTGTAGTGGAGGGAGAATGTAGTCTACCTGAGGGGTCCTAGAGGGTGATCCTCTTGTTTCTCTGTATATTAAGTTCTGTATGTTAGAATCTACTCAGTCCCAAATTTATATAAACAGGAAATACTTGTAGAAAGCCCCAAAACTGACCACCAAAGCATCGGTGAGATAAAAGAGGGGGGCAGAATGGGAATGAGGAATCTCACAGAATGATCCAGCATGGTATACCACTTGGTTCTGGATGCATTCTGGTCATGTTTTAAATTTTTTTTTTTTTTTTTTATGATAGTCACAGAGAGAGAGAGAGAGAGGCAGAGACATAGGCAGAGGGAGAAGCAGGCTCCATGCACCGGAAGCCCGATGTGGGATTCGATCCCGGGTCTCCAGGATTGCGCCCTGGGCCAAAGGCAGGCGCCAAACCGCTGCGCCACCCAGGGATCCCCCTGGTCATGTTTTAGAAGGTAAATAACTTCCACCATTGTAGAACAAAATGAGGCAGAGAAAACAAAAAACACAAAACAAAACAAAAAAACATATCTTGTATATCTCCCAAAATTAAGTTGTACTCAACAACTTGTTGAAGGAAATCTAGAAGTGGAAAATATATCTAAGACCTATGAAAATGGTCTTAATGGTTTAAATATGAAAGTCAAAAAGGAAGAAACTTAAAAATGGTAAAATATTGTAGCTAAGGTCGGAAAAGTAAAAAAAAAAAATTGGAAATTTACAGTCTGATATACAAACGAGTTGTACTGGAAAAAGGAAAAAACAAAAGGAGGGATGCCCTCTAGTTCTATATACTGTAAATCCCTTGACTTCCCCTGGAGCTTTCCAGTGCTGCTTGGTCAAGAACTTGCTCTTCCCCTGTCCTTCCAGCTGGTCTTCTGGAGGACCAGAAGGGGAGGGGCCTGCTGTGCTGATTCTCAGGTGTGTGCATCTGGGGGAGCTGCCCTCCCCCCAATGGGTTCCAGGCTCAGTGGGAGCTGTTTATCCTGTGATGCCCCTTTTCCCTGGCAGCCCCACTCTGTACCAGGCACAGAGTAACACCAGGAAGAACAACCACACTGATGGGGGCCAGCTCTCCAGCCCTGAAGTCAGCTCCCGCAGTAACCACCACAGCTCCCAGTCCACAAGGGCCTGGATGCTCCGGGGGTTGGGGGGTGCTGAGCTGCACAGCTCCGGGTCCAACCGCGGCATGAACGTCCTCACTGTCCTGGACCTTCCTGGCCTCGGCCTGTCCCGGGGGAGCGCAGGATCCTGGGCTGTGCCCCCTGGTGCCCTGGGATCCAGGGCCTGGGCTGCTGGAATCGTGCTCCTGGGGTCCCTGCACCAGAAGGCAGAGGGTGCAGTCCCCTCCACAGGGAGCCGCCTCCTGACCTATTGGCTTCTCCCCGAGGTCCCCCGGCGCCCTCCAGCCCTTTACCGCACTTGGCCTGGGGTGTGTGGCATGCTCTCCCCTGGGGTGCACCTCCTCTGTGCCCCTCTGACCCCGGGAACCTGGGGGTTCCATTGCCCCTCCTTCGATCCTGCCCGAGTTCCCTGCTAAGCGCCTTTCCATCCCGGAAGAATCCGGTGCAGAATTTTAAATTTCCCCCTTTCTCCAGGGCTGGGATTTCCTGTCCCCGAGGCTCCCTCTGCTGCCTTAGACCGGCTCCTCATAGGGCCCCTCCTCCACTGGATTGTTTTTTACTTTTTTCCACCCTCCTACTTTGTTAGAAGCCAAAACCTTTCTATCTGTAGGGTACAGGCTATTCTCTCTTTAAAATCTCAGGTCAGATTTGTAGGTGTCCAGGATAGTTTGAAAGTTATCTTTGGAAGTTGGTGGGGCCAGGTGAATTGAGGCCCCTACTCCTCCGCCATCTTCCTCATTTTTTTCCCTTCAAACTAGGTTTTACTTTTCTGTACTTCGATCTCAGAAAATATGTTGTATCTATGGTGTATTTTAAATTCTTATTTAGTCTTGCCAGCCTAGATTATTTTGCCTCCTTCCCTCTTTTGATTACAGAATTCTCTTGGTATAGCACTTATATACCAATCACACAGATTAGCTGGATATCTCAATATCTTTGAAATAAAACACTTTAAAAATCCCATACATAATGTATCAATTATGTTAATAGCCAAAAGAAACAATAAGAAAACTATGTGTATATAGATAGAGAGATAGATAGATATAAAGAATTTACATATATTATATATTATATTTAAGGTGTGTGTGTATACATATATATATATATATATATGTATACACACACACACACACACACACATCTGTAGGCCTTTGGTTCACTTGTGTAGAACTTTTAAAGATAAACTAATGGGGGATCCCTGGGTGGCTCAGTGGTTTAGTGCCTGCCTTTGGAGTCCCAGGATCGAGTCCCATATCAGGCTCCCTGCATAGAGCCTGCTTCTCTCTCTACCTGTGTCTTTGTCTCTCTCTCTCTCTCTCTCTCTCTGTCTCTCATGAATAAGTAAATAAAATCTTTAAAAAAAATAAAAAAATAAAGACAAACTAATGATATAATGTAAGGAATTTCTAACACAAAAAAATAGTTCCATTGCTCTGAATGTGTTGAAAAGACTGTAGGATACCTTATTTGAAACATGCTATAGAGGTAATTACAAGTCATAAAATATTTTATTTATGGATGATCATTTTTGAACAGTTGTGATTATATAAATATCTTTCTTATTAATATACCAGAGTATAGACAGAGTTTTGAGCAGTATTTCCCAATCAGCAACATCAAAAGTGAGCTCTCAATAGAAGAAAGAACCAAGCTGGCAATATAAGGGAAGCTACTAGTTTAAGGGCAGAAGTACTGAAAAAAGTAAGGAAATCTGGTGTGATATATTAGAGTGTGTTGGGTAAATCAGGATACACAGTATCATATTTGATATCTGTACAGATTAAGTAATCAACCAAAGTCCTCAATTCATCTTCTGCTTTCTGAGGTAATCTTGATATGCCATAGCTTTTTCATGGCATTTTTCACTTCTGCATTCCTCAATGTGTAGATGAGTGGGTTGAGAAAAGGTGTCCCAATAGTATAAAATACGGCCACCATCTTGTCCATGGGGAAAGTGGTTGGGGGACGTGTATAAATGAATATACAGGGACCAAAGAATATGATTACTACAATGATGTGAGAAGTACAAGTAGAGAGAGCTTTTTTCCTCCCTTCCGCACTGTGGTTTCGCAGGGAATGCAAGATGACAATGTAGGAGATCATCAGAATCACAAAACTGCTTGAACAAATGGCCCCACTATTAGACACCAACAGTAGGTTGATCACATAAGTGTCCATGCAAGCAAGTTTCAGCAAGGGCTGCAAATCACAGCAGTAATGATCAATCAAACTCGGTCCACAGAAGGGCAACCTCAAAGCCAGGATAATCTGGGCTATAGAATGGATAAAAGATCCAATCCATGCCAGAACAATTAGGATGGTGCAGACCCGCCGGCTCATGATGGTTGGGTAATGTAAGGGCTTACAGATGGCCACATACCGGTCAAAGGCCATAAGGATAAGGACTAAAACCTCCATGCAACCAAAGAAATGTAGTGCAAAGACTTGAGTCATGCATTCATTGTAAGTTATGATATTTTTTGCAGAGAGTGAATCCACAATTAGTCTGGGGGCTGTGGAAGTTGAAAAGCAGGAATCAGCAAGGGACAAATAAAATAAGAAATAGTACATGGGGCTCCCAAGTGTCCGGCTGGTCTTGATGGTCACAACAATAAGCAAATTCCCAACCACAGTTCCCAAATAAAAAATGAAAAATATTACAAATACCATTTTCTTTTTCATAGGATCTTGGGTCAATCCTAACAGTATGAACTCAGTAGTACTGTTATTTTGCTGCATTATTTCAGGCAAAGTGGAGAAAATGCAGGTTAGAAATAATTAACCTGTAAGGAAACGTTCTGTGAAATGAATACTCTGTATTTGGAGGTTTAATCCATATGTTTGATCATGGAAATACCACTACCAGTGTATAGTCCCCACCATTCATTTGTTTTCTTCTGAATAAAGTGGAAACCACAACATTTATTTGCAATTTATTATCTTGGTTGCTTATGAAACAAGAAATATATCAATAACTATAGCGACCCGATTATTTAGGCATAATAAACATTAATTTACAGGATTCGGTAAGAGAAGGCATCTTTTTGAGCTGAATGTGTTTTTTTTAGTTTCTAGCAAGGACCTATTTGGATACAAGTCTACAAAATGGGGAAAACTCATCATAATTTACATAATGCGCTTTCATACTTTTTCAACATGGTAGTTTAGTTATAAAGTATCTTACAGTAAATATTCTGAACATTCAAGGAATGATGTAGAAACATTTGATAGTGTTTTCTTAATGAAACCTAAAAGAGAGAACGAGAGAGAGAGAGGCAGAGAGGACAAGAGATAAACAATATTTTAGCAGTGAATATTCAGTCAATTGGTCAGTCCATTGTGAAACGTATTTTTTAATCTGTTACTACCTCAACTGAGTTTAGTTCACTGTTACTAATTCTTAATAATTTCTGTATTTTTACAATTCTAAATTCAGTTTCTTTTTTTTTTTGGTATATATTTTTTTTTTTAAATTTTTTTTTTTAAATTTTTATTTATTTATGATAGTCACACAGAGAGAAAGAGAGAGAGGCAGAGACACAGGCAGAGGGAGAAGCAGGCTCCACGCACCAGGAGCCCGATGTGGGATTCGATCCCGGGTCTCCAGGATCGCGCCCTGGGCCAAAGGCAGGCGCCAAACCGCTGCGCCACCCAGGGATCCCTTGGTATATTTTTTTATTGGAGTTCAATTTGCCAACATATAGTGTAACACCCAGCGCTCATCCCGTCAAGTGCCCTCCTCAGTGTCTATCATAAAACATTTTACTTTTGTTTTAATTTAAAAAATATATTACTTTTTTGGAGAGATCACTGACAGAAAAAGAGAGAGAATAAACATGACTGCAGTGGAGGGAGGAGCAGAGGAATGAAGTATAGCCTTTTTCCTGAGTAGGGAGTTTGATACAGTGTTCGATTCCCAGACCCTGAGATCATATCTGGGGCATAAGCAGATGTTTAACCAAGAGAGCTACTTGGAACCCCTAAAACCTTGTACTTTTAAAATTCTATATTATTGTATTAAATTATTAGATATAATAGTAAATTATATACATACATATCAATGTATTTGTATATATATATATTCATTTATTTATATGTTGCTTTCTTGGAATAGAAGTTAGGAGAATGACCTTCTCCATAATATATTTCATTTGGGAGTTCAAATATGCCATAGTCATGCTGCATTAAAAATAAAGCTTTTAAAAACCTAATCCTTGATTGTTTATTAATCTCCTTGGCATATTACTAGTTCATACAAACTGTCTTCTGACACGGGCTGCAGGAAAAGCAAGATTCCCAGGGCCACATGAAAGTTTAAGTGTTTGATAAAGTGGGTGAGTCAGCTGTAGAGCCAATTCTGGACTCAGGGACTTTACCACCTCATGCCCCAACAACACTGCCATTCACTACAGGTTCCGCTGTAGTTTCAAGAGATGACAAATCCGTTCTTTGTCCAAATCCAGTAAAGAGGAATGAAATCTTGTTCATGGTATCTAACAATTAAGTATTATAAAAGGATTATCTATCTATCGTTCTATCAGTCCACCTATTGATCTATCATCTATCTACCTATCTACCTATCTACCTGATAGAATTATAGTTCGAGACATTTATATAGTTCACATAATAATGGAAGAGTGGCATACATGAAAGAAGCAAAATAAAGTGATTTTTATTTGTTCACTGTTGATTTTAAGCATCTAGAAAGAAGTACATATTTAATAATAAGTATTCATAAAATGAATGAAAATTTTAGGAGAATTTGATACAATCCAACACTCTTCCATCCTATTCAATACTCAGTTACCAAAGAAAAAGGCTCCTACTCCTTCCAAAGTAGAATCATCATCTCCGTGGAATATATTCTGGGACACTCAAATAGGTATTATTTCTATTTGATTATCTCTCCACCAGGAGCTGATGTCCATTTCTTTTATTCCAACTCTTCACCTTAGATTGTAAAACACTTCTAGAAAATTCTCTAAACCTTCTATCTTTTCACAAATTTAACATGTAAAAAAGTGTTAGGTGTGCACTGTAGCATTGATCAGATAAATTTTCTCTATTAAATACAAGTAAGTTAATCCTCAACACAAATCTTACCAGTTTTGATAAGAGCTTATCCAAAGGTTAGGATGTTCAGTCATCCTCTTTTCTTCTCAAGAAAGAAAAGAATTTCTCACTCATATGAGAATTAAAAAAGAAAAAAAGTGTTCTAAAATTCTGTTTGAGCTCTTTGCTGTCACTGAGGCTCAGGTTCTTGCCTGCATGCCAAAGATAAAGTTGGTCTTGATTTCATCCCACATCTTCTGAAATCCTTTCTCATTTGGAATTTTTACTGGGAAATGCTTCTCCTTTGCCTTTCCTGCAGCAGTATTTAAACAGGAATGATGCATAATATAGGAGTCTGGGGAAAGTCATTCCCTAAAGTGTCCCTTCTCTTTTAATTAAAGCACATGAACTAGGTGTGATACAGAACTTAAAATTCAATATGTATTAATAGATTATGGGGAAAAGGTGATCTCTTCTTGCAATTAAAGGTGTTTAATACGGTCATAAATAATATCTTTTGAATAGAATGAAAAACCTGTGATCACCACTAGTGGTCTAGAGTCCAGGACTTGGTATCTGATATCATTATTCAAGAAAGTGAATTAATACTTCTTAAGGAAATGGCTGATTCTAGGTTTGTGCAAGATGAATTGGAGTACCTTGTAATGCTAGAAGATAAGGATGCTAACACATACACACACATGCACAGTCACTCACAGTGTAATGAGAATATTACAAAGGGACACAAGAGCCAATGGAAAGCCCTTCCATCACCCAGTGCCAAAAACTGGAAAAAAAATATTGAGTAACACAATCAATGACACTGAATTGAAATGTACCTCATTGTTTAAAAAATCCACAAGTTGTTATTGATATAACCGCTTATATAAATAACTAATAAACCAGAGACAATTGACAAGTCTCACATTAAGAAGAGTTTCTGGGTAGCCCTGGTGGCTCAGAAGTTTAGTGCCACCTTCAGCCCTGGTTAAGTGTTTAGTCTCTACCAAGGCCCAGTAGCAGGCAAGAGCCATTTCTCAAAAGGCTAGTAGTTGCCTATAGAGGACGTCAGGAATTTGCTCCAAAATCTTAAGGGCCTGCCCTGCAGTTCATACATGGAGGACTGCCAAAGACTCTAGCAACATCCCTTTCTACCATTGACATATCAAGCATGATTAGATGTGTTGAATCATAGCACTCATGTGGAATAGTAGCTTATACCACAGAATGGACAGGAGACAGAGATATTTCTTTTTTCTGAGCTCCACTCAAACTAGCAGCTTTTTGAGTCTATAAGTAGACCAGAGTAAAATATCCAAATGAAGAACCTTTTGCCTTCCCAATCCAAGATACCTACTGGGTATTGTACATGTTTTGATTTTAGAAGTAATAGATAGACCAAGATGCACTTTCTTTTAGGGGATTTTTAGTGGATATTTGAATAATTGTTTTTTTTTAAGATTTTATTTATTTATTCATGATAGTCACAGAGAGAGAGAGAGAGAGAGAGCGGCAGAGACACAGGCAGAGGGAGAAGCAGGCTCCATGCAGGGAGCCCGATGTGGGATTCGATCCCGGGTCTCCAGGATCGCGCCCTGGGCCAAAGGCAGGCGCCAAACTGCTGCGCCACCCAGGGATCCCCTTTTAGGGGATATTTGTTTTCATTTTATTTAAATTCAAGTTAGCATATAGTGTATTATTAATTTTGGAATAAAATTATTGTGTAAAACACCCACTGATCATTAAATCAAATGCCCTCCCTAATGCCCATTACCCACTTACCCCATGCCTTGACTCACATACTGCCAGCAACCTCTATACTTGTTGTTCAATATACTTAGGAATCCCTTAGGTTTGTCTCCCTCTCTGTTTCCATCTTAATTTTTTCCTTCAGAAGAACTGTCTTTATAAGCTTTATACCCCTTGGACCATGGAAATTTCACTAAGTTTCAGTTACCTGAGTTTAAATTGTTTTTATTTTGCATCCTCTGACATAGAAATACCCTACCAATAAATCTAGATCTCTACACCTTAATCTCTAGATCCAATCAGTGTTTACATTGCACTTTGATCTCCAGATCCAATCAATGTTTTGTCATCAATATAATGGACCAGTATTGTTATCTTGTAGAGTAAAAGACAATAGAGGTCTCTATAAACTGAATTATAACAGTAGTGGAGAGTTGACACACCCTGAGGGAGGGAAGTGAAGGGTATATTGCTGGCCTTTTAGCTGAAATCAAAGTGCCTCTGGTAGACCTTATTGAAAGGGAGAGAAACGCTTGCCAGGGATGCCTTAGTGGCTCCGTAGTTGTGCATCTGCCTTCAGCTCTGGTTATCATCTTGGGGTCCTGGGATTGAGTTCCATATCGGGCTCCCTACAGGGAGCCAGCTTCTCCCTCTGCTTAAGTCTCTGCCTCTCTCTCTGTGTCTCTCATGAATAAATAAATAAAATATTTTTAAAAAATGCCAAATCATGTCCTGCATACCAGGTACCAGAGAATATGTTAATTTACTCAAGCAACAAACCACATCTGGTACAGCAGTTGCAATTCTTGGAGTCTCCACCTGGTTAAGTTATAAGTATCCACTGTCATTCTCCAAGATCCATCTATCTCTTATGAAGGCCAAATAAGTGAGTTGAATATGTATATTGTGGGAATCACTACCTCTGTATCTTTCAAGTCTTTGATTGGGGTGCTAATCCCTAGGATTCCTCCAGGGATGCACATTTGCTTTTAGTTTACTGTTTTCCTAGGTAGAGGCAATTATAGATGCTTCCATTTGTCTTTTCACCATAATAACCCTCAGTCCACATGTCAAAGAACCAAGATGGGGATACTGCCAGTTGCAAAGTATATCTCTTCATATTATGCATTCTGGAACCTCCCTTTATGGAAAGGATGCCAACATTGCATTTAAGGAGCTTGAGTGCTACCACTTGGTCACTGTTATCCCCCATGAAATAACTCCAATTGCATTGGGATTTTCCAGTTTAGCAACTGTAAAGTTCTAGCCTATAGACAACAGTGATCAGAGAGTTTTTCAAGGATGCTGGCACCAGCCTGAAAATTTATTTCTGCTGTTCATGATGAAAAGTATGTCTTCTGGATCCTCCCTTACATGATAAATCCATTCTAACATTGCAATCACCTCATGCCCTTATACCTTCCCTCTATATTAAACCAAGGCAGGTCTGACACTTATCATTTGCTTACACTGGACCCCCTTTAGAATAATGCTTTCACCACCAAGCAGAAATACCATTAGCTTTTCCTCAGTCCCACAACTACAATATTAAATCAAGAATCTCTGCTTAGTGAACCCATATCAAGAAATTTGGCTGGATGGAACTTTATGTTTCTTCCATGATTATCCAATTTCTGTCTTTACAAATTAGAAAGCACTCGGTTATTTTGAGTGTACTGTATTCATGAGTTACAGTTTGTACCTTACTGCTGGGGATTTTGGGAATCCAAAGGTGTAGGATCAAAGAGGATGGTGGGGGGGTTAAGTCATGAGGAAAATCAGCCCCTTCAGTTAGACACCTGTCTTAGAAGGGGAACCTTACATTTAATCAGGCAATGCAGTGTTAATCCTTTAGTCTAAGAAGGAGAAGCCACTTCGGATGTCAAAAAAGACTCATGTTCCTTATTCTAACCTTCTAGCAAAAATTTAAGGAAGAATCTGGGTTTTCATTCCTGACTTCTTTCTCTAATCATCATCCCATGTCAAGTTCTTCTGTTTATATACTTAAATATTAAAGTCTCCCATGTCTTTGTATTAGTTTGGGTTCCCAAATGTAGACTCTGAGATGGGGATTTTCATGAAAGTGATTTACAAGAAGGGTTGGGGGAAGCTACTACAACATAGGAAGAAGTGTGTCGTCCCAACCAGGGATTGGCTCCAGCTGATGCCACAGGAATCTAAGGTGTACACTGTGATACAGGACTGGCTCTACCTCGAGGTAAAGGGACCAGCTTGATGTCGTTGGCTGCTGCTGTGTTCCAGGATGGTGGGCATAACCTATAATTTTGTTCTGGTGCAAATGTACAGAGAAGGTAGGGGTTCTGAGCTCTGAGCTCTTCCAAGTCCAGACACACAACAGCTGGGACATTGGAGGAGTGAAGGTAGTAGATCCAGACTCAGCAGTGCCTACCACCTTCAACATCCTCACTGGCAGCACCAGAGTTCAGGCTCCATCCTTTCACACCCACATCATGACAGTAACATCCTGCTGCCACTCTTGTTCCCTTCAATCCATTTCCCACACTGATAACCCATACAGCTATCATCTCAAACTCGAATCCAGCTGCATCACTCACTGGTTCAAAAGGCCTTCCAGTGTTTGCCCCATGATATTGTGCAGTAGGCTTTAACATGATCATGAGACCCTTCTGCATCTTCCCTATTCCAGTCTCTCCAGGTTCATGTCCTGCTATTTACCCTTTATAGGTTCATTGTGTAGCACACTGCCTGGCACATAGTGAGATTTCCATGAATAATTGTTGAATGTATAATGAATTAACACCCATAGTCACACTCAATTCACCAAGATTCCTGCATACTGATTTTCATTCCCTGGCCTTTGTAATGTATTCTTTCTCCCAGGAATGCTTCTACTCCAACTGAAGTGTACATATTCACTCTGCTGACTTGATTTCCAGTTTCAAGTTCCATTTTGTATGTCCTTTCCTCTTGGAACATTTCTTGAACCTTTCTTGTATGTCCCTAATTCATCCTTTCCTCGTACTTCATGCTGCCACTACCTTATCCTTTATACCAGGGTGTTGTCATTTTCTGTTTTCCTCTGGGTTTCTCTCAGTGGATGTAAATCTCTGTGAAAACAAGACCAGGTTCCCCTCTCTTTACCACTGAAGCCCCACAACCATCGGTGTTTCTGATATATTATTCTTTGGGCTGAAGACATTGCTATTGATAATGAGCGACAGATGGATGGGATAAATGGAATATATTTATCCTGAAATTGTTTTGTGTGTAGATGGAGGCACATATTTTTAAAAATATCCTTTCATAATGAAATCTTACCACAAATTAAACTAATTAACAGAGAAAAATAACATGGACAATTCACATTCATATGATGTAATCTTGCTGACAACAGGTTCAATTTCAGTTTCTTGAATCAAGCTGAGAATGTCAGCTTCAATTTCTTTCTCGTTACACAGTGTAAGAAGGAGTTAAAACTAATTTTCAACTAATTGTTGAACACATCTAGCTAGAATTCTCAAAGTTCAAATCAAACAGAATAGGAAGACTATTCCCTACACCTCAATATTTTTGCTCTATATTTTGACTTTACTCACCTTCCTTTATACTTTTATTTTTTATACATTTATCATGCATTAGTCATTTTTCTACTTGGAGAAACTATCCTAGGTAGCAGGCAAGATCTTTATGGAGTATAAATGTATATTAAAAAGTAGAGATTCATGTCTGACTTTAAAATAATCTTTGATTTGAGTCATGGATTTTCTTCTCTTTTAAAGATTTTATTTATTTATTCATGAGAGACAGAGGCAGAGACAAAGGGAGGGAGAAGCAGGCTCCATGCGGAATGTCCAATGTAGGACTCCATCCTGGGACCTGAGGATCATGCTCTGAGCCAAGGCAAATGCTCAATCACTAAGTCACCCAGGTGTCCTGGGTCATCAAATTGTCTAATGGCTTTTCAACATAAGATGAGTGACATGAGCAATAAAATGATCCTGAAGATTACAAGAAAGAAATTAAACAAGGTATTATATTCTTCACCTACCTCTTAGTGGTTAATGGACATCACTTTTATGTCCTAAAGTAGTTACATACCAGAATATTAGAGTGGACATATTATCCTCAACTATGATAATTAAGATTGTGCAATGTTATTAATGAAACCTCCTTAGAATTTAGTTGTAGGTAATGAATTAATAGAAATAAAATTATATCTAACTCTATATATGATATAGAGTACACATATAAAATAATTTAACATGTATATGTATGCCATAGATAGTATTCTAATATATATACTAATATATATTATAATACATAACCCATATACATATTGTAATAGATAGATGATAAATAGATGATAGATAGATAGATAGATAGATAGATAGATAGATAGATAGATAGATGATAGATAGATATTATATGTGGTCCAGCATAATACCTAGTTCAATAAATGGTAGCTATTATAATCTTCTTTCTGTTATCATTGTCTGGCACTGTATCACAACGTTTAAGAGTGTGGTCTGAGAAATCATGAAGATTCTGATGTGACCCTCAGTATAATTTTATGATACTTCTCCCTTTCCATTTCCTCATCTATAAAATGAGGATAATAGCAATGTCTACATTTTGGATTGTTATAGAGACTGCTGCTCAATACCAATATATTTTTAATTTTTTAAACATTAAGATGAAACTAGTAAAACTAAGCCCCAATTTGGTAGCACTGTCCAAATATGCAAAGAGAGGGATCCCTGGGTGGCGCAGTGGTTTGGCGCCTGCCTTTGGCCCAGGGCGCGGTCCTGGATATCTGGGATCGAATCCCACGTCAGGCTCCCGGTGCATGGAGCCTGCTTCTCCCTCTGCCTGTGTCTCTGCCTCTCTCTCTCTCACTGTGTGCCTATCATAAATAAATAAAAGTTAAAAAAAGAAAAACAAATATGCAAAGAGACATCCTGAGTAATTAGGTTGATTAAGAAATCAACCAAAGTCTTCAATTCATCTTCTGCTTTCTGAGGTAATTTTGATATGCCATAGCTTTTTCATGGCATTTTTCACTTCTGCATTCCTTAGTGCATAAATCAGTGGGTTGAGAAAAGGTGTCCCAATAGTATAAAATACAGTTACCATCTTGTCCATGAAGAAGGTGGTTGGAGGCCGTGTATATATGAATATGCATGGACCAAAGCATAAGACTACTACGATGATGTGAGAAGTGCAAGTAGAGAGAGCTTTTTTCCTCCCTTCCGCACTGTGGTTTCGCAGGGAATGCAAGATGACAATGTAGGAGATCATCAGAATCACAAAACTGCTTGAGCAAATGGCCCCGCTATTAGACACCAACAGTAGGTTGATCACATAAGTGTCCATGCAAGCAAGTTTCAGCAAGGGCTGCAAATCACAGCAGTAATGATCAATCAAATTGGGTCCACAGAAGGGCAATCTCAAAGCCAGGATAATCTGGGCTATAGAATGGATAAAAGATCCAATCCATGCCAGAACAATTAGGATGGTGCAGACCTGCCAGTTCATGATGTTTAGGTAACGTAAGGGCTTACAGATTGCCACATAGCGGTCAACGGCCATGAAGATGACGACAAAGATCTCCATGCAGCCAAAGAAATGCAGTGCAAAGACTTGAGTCATGCACTCATTGTAAGTTATGATATTTTTTGTAGAGAGTGAATCCACAATTAGTCTGGGGGCTGTGGAAGTTGAAAAGCAGGAATCAGCAAGGGACAAATAAAATAAGAAATAGTACATGGGGCTCCCAAGTGTCCGGCTAGACTTGATGGTCACAATAATTAGCAAATTTCCTGCCAGCGTTCCCACATATAAAATGAAGAAGATTACAAATACCACTTTCTTTTTCATAGGATCTTGGGTCAATCCTAACAGTATGAACTCAGTAATACTGATATTTTGCTTCATTATTTCAGGCAAGTGGAGAAAATGTAGGTTAGAAATAATTAATCTGCAAGGAAGCATTCATTCTATGAAATGAATATCCTTATATGTAGGTTTTACCCATATGCTTGACCGTGGAAGTGCCACTTACCAGTGGATAATCCCCACCATCCTTGTTGGTTTCTTCTGAATAATGTGGAAGTCATAATATTTTATTCACAGTTTATTCACTTGGTTGCTTATGGAAACAAATTTATTAGTAATATTAGCGTATTTGATTATTTAGGCAAAATAAATGTAAATTTAGAGGATTTGGTAGGAGACAGTATTTTTATGAGCTGAATGTCTATTTTTATTTGATAGCAAGGACCTGTTATAGTAGCATGTTGCAAAATGGGAAAAGCTCATCATGATTTGCATAATGTGCATTCACACCACTTCAACCTGATAGTTCAGTTATAAAATAGGTTCTAGCCAATATTCTGAACATTCAAGGAAAGATGTAGAAACATTTGATAGTGTTTTCCTTAGTGAAACCTAAAAGAGAGAGACAGAGAGGACAAGAGAAAAACAATCAATATTTTAGCAATGAACATTCAGTCAATTGGTTCAGTCCATTGTGAAACTTACTTTAACCTGTTACCTTGACTAAGTTTATTTCCTGTTACTTTAACTCTCAATAATTTCTAGTCTTTTACAGTTTTAAGTTTAGTTTCTCTCATAAAAAAATCTAGTTTTTTTAAAGATGGCATTAATTTTTTAGAGAGATATAGAACAAGAGAAACAGAGCAGTAGTGGAGGGTGGGGCAGAAGGAAAAGCAGACTTTTCACTGAAGAGGGAGCTTGAGGCAGTGCTCAATCCCTGGGCCCTGAATTCATGGCCAGAGCTGAAGGCACATGCTCAACCCACAGAGCCATCCATGCACCCCTAAAATTTTGTACTTTTAAAAATCATACAATATTATATAATATTATTATATATAATAGTAATCATATATATTATAAATAGCATTCTGGAATCAAAGTTAGGAGGATGACCTCCATAATAAATTCCTTTTGGTATTTCAAAATATGTCATAATTATGCTGCATTAAAAATAAAGCTTTTAATAACTCATCCTTCTATATGGGTTGTAAATCATATTGGCATATTACTGGCTCATAAGAACTGTCTTCTGACATGGGCTGCAGGAAAAGCAAGATTACCAGGGTCAGCGGAAGGTTTAAGTGTTTGAGAAAGTGGGCAACTCAGCTGTAGAGGCAGTTCTGGACTCAAAGCTCTTTACCACCTCAAGCTCCAACCACAATGCCATTCACTACACTTAAAAGTTTGCCAGATATGTTCTTTGTCCAACTCTTCAGAAAGAGGAATGAAAATTTGTTTGTGGTTTGTAACAATTAAGTATTATAAAAGATTATCTGTCAATCATTCTATCAGTCTACCTATTGATCTATCATCTACCTACCTACCTTATAGAAATATAGTTTGAGACGTTTGTATAGTTTACATAATAATAGAAGAGTGGCATGTATTCTAAAGAAGTATAATAAAGAAGGTAATTTTTATTTGTTCATTGAAGATTTTTAGAAAAAAATACATATTTAATAGGAACTATTCATAAAATGAATGAAAGAATTCAGAGAATATCTTATTGATACAGTCCAATAGTGTTTGGTTCTATTCAGTACTCAGTTACCATTGAAAAGAGAAGCTTACTTCTTCCAAATAAATCAACTCCATAGAGCACTTCCTGAAACATTCAAATAGATATTATTTCTGTTTGCTTATCTCTTTACCTATTTATCTATTTGCTGTGCATTACTATTTTGTCTTCTTACCTTAAATTGTAAAATACTTCTAGAAAATTCCTTAAACTTTTTATCCTTCAGCAAATGCTTTCAATGTGTTAGATGTGCACTGTGGCATTGATCATATTAATTTGCTCAAAGTATTAAATCCATAAGTTAATCCCCAACACAGATCTCACCAGTTTTGACAAGAGCTTATGCAAAGGTTAGGATGTTCAGTTGCCCAATTTTCTGCTCAAGAAAGAGAAGAATTAAATTCTCGCTCAAATGAGAATTAAAAAAAAGTATTTCTAAAGTGATTTCTGATTTCTTTGATGTCCCTGAAGCTCAGGTTCTCCCCATGCCAGAAGACAAAGTTGGTCCCGGATTCATCCCGCACTTTCTGAAAGTCACTCTCACATGGAACTTTGACTGGGAAATGCTTCTCTTTTGCCTTTCCTGCAGTAGTATTTAAAAAGGGATGATGCAAAATATAGGAGTCCAGGGATTGTCATTCCCTAAAGTCTTCCTCCCCTTTTAATTAAGATACATGAGCTTGATGTGATAAAGAACTCAAACTTCAATATGTATGAATAGATTATGGGAAGATGGTGATTTCTTCTTGCAATTAAAGGTGTTTACTTGGACCATAAGTGACATCTTCTGACAAAAAAAAAAAAAAGTGATTATCTAGTGATCTAGCACCCAGGACATGGTTCCTGATACTTTTGTCCAAGAAAATGAATTAAGATTTCTTAAAGAAATGTATGATTCTAGGTCTAGGGGCAGAATATACAAGATGAATGTACAAGAAATATCTTATAATACTAGAAGGTGAGGGAGTACTAACATATGCACACGAACATATGTTCCCACTGTGCTAAGAATATGCCAAAGGGACACAAGAGTAAATGGAAAGACCTTCCAGGAAAAAAGCACTCTTCTTGTATTCTGGAAATTGGAAAGTAACCACAGGATGGGTTCAGTGACCTACTCGACCTACTGCAATATAGGCTTGAGCTAAAACTCCAAAAACACCTGTCCTGTGTAAGCATCTGCTCTAGCTGATGGGTCCACACTGTTGTTTTGGTTGACCTGGAATCCGTTTTAGGCCACAGTGTCCAGAATGTTCCTGAAAGGTTTGCTCACTTTTTTATCTCTAATGCACAATTTGACTGACAGAAAGACATAAGCTCTATTTGGGGAAGGTTAAAATAGACATTTTTAGCAATGTCCCAGGGTCCTTCCTAAAGGGGATCCAATCTCTACTTTATTCAAGGAATTTTGAGTCTATAAACTGGTTCCATCGGGGAATTGATTGCAAGGCCATGAATCCCTGCTTTCATGATTAAGTTTACTTCAGTTTACTTAACCTAGACCTTTTTTTCGCTAACATGGATCAAGTAAGACTTGTATTGGCTTCCTCTCTATTTCACTTCTAGGAGCACCAACATAACAGAGCCAACACTGTAAATCTACTTGTATCAATTATTCTGATTGCTTTTTGATTCGTCTGGCCAAGCATGCCCACCTTGCCTTTAAGGAGTTTGAGGGCTACCACTTGGCCACTGTTATCTGGGTTCAAATAACTCCCACTGCATTGGGATTTTCCAGTTCAGCAACACTAAAGGTCTAGCCTACAGACAACAGTGATCAGAGAGTTTTTCAAGGAGGCTGGCACTAGCCTGAAAATTTCTTTCTCTTGGTCATGATGAAAAGTATGTCTTCTGAACCCTAAATGACAAATTTAGGATTCTAGAATTGGAATTCTAACATTCCAATCTCTTCATGCTTTAAATATCACCCTGTATGTTAAACCAAAGCAAGTCAGACATTTCTCATTTGCTTACACTGGGCCACCTGTTGATTCATGCTTTAGCCACTAAGCATAAATACCGTTAGCATTTCCTCATTCCCCCAGCCACAACATTAAAAGAAGAATCTCTGCTTAGTGAACCCGTATCAAGAAATGTGGTTGGGTTGAATTTATTTTTCTTGGGCGATTATCCAATTTCTATCTTTACAAATTAGAAAACATGTAGTTATTTTGGTGTGTAGTTTGCTCCTCATGGAAAACACTTTGTACTTCACCTCTAGGAATCTGCTGAGGTTCATGTCTAGTTATATATAGATGCAGGATCATAGAGGGAGTTGGGGGTGAATATTGTGAAAAATCAGCCCCTTCTCTCATGTCAGCTGCTTCAGGAGGTGCATATTACATGTGCTTAGGCAATGCAGGGTTAATCCTTCAGACTAAGACAGAAAAGTCACTTCAACTGGCAAAGCAGACACAACTTCCCTGTTCCCTCATCCTCCTAGTAATCGAAGGAAGAATCTGGGTTTTCGAAAAGTTCCTGACTTCTTTCTCTAATCATCATCCCATGTCAAGTTCTTCTGTTTATATACTTAAATATTTCTTTAAGTCTCCCATGTCTCTGTGTTAGTTTGGATTCTCAAATGTAGACTCTGAGATGGGGATTTTCATGAAAGTGATTTACAAGAAGGGTTGAGAGAAGCTACTACAACATAGGAAGAAGTGTATGGTCTCAACTGGGGATTGGCTCAGCTTGATGCCACAGGAATTGAAGTTATACACTATGATACAGGACTGGCTCCACCTCAAGGCAAAGGGGCCAGCCTGATGTCTATTGGCTGCTGCTGTGTTCCAGGATGGTGGGCATAGCCTATAATTTTGTTCTGGTGCAAATGTGCAGAGAAGGTGGGGGCTCTGAGCTCTGAGCTCTTCCAAGTCCAGACACACAACAGCTGGGACATTGGAGGAGTGAAGGAAGTGGAGCCAGATTCAGCAGAGCCTACCACCTTCAACAAACTCACTGCCACCACCAGAGTTCAGGCTCCATCCTTTCACACCCACATCATGACAGTAACATCCTGCTGCTACTCTTGTTCCCTTCAGCCCATTTCTCACACTGATAGCTCATACGCCTATCATCTCAAACTCGAATCCAGCTGCATCACTCACTGGTTCAAAAGGCCTTCCAATGTTTGCCCCATGATATTGTGCAGTAGGCTTTAACAAGATCATAAGACCCTTCTGCATCTTCCCTATTCCAGTCTCTCCAGGTTCATGTTCCTGCTATTTACCCTTTATAGGTTCATTGTGTAGTACACTGCCTGGCACATAGTGAGAGTTTAATAAATAATGTTGAACTTATAGATCTATTAATACCAATAGTCACACTGTATTCACCAGGATTCCTGCATACTGATTTTCACCCCCTGGCCTTTGTTATGTGTTCTCTCTCTTAGGAATGATTCTACTCCAACTGAAGTGTACGTATTCATTCTGCTGACTTGATTTCCAGTTTGAAATTCCATTTCATATGGCCTTTCATTCTTGCAAGCTTTCCTGAACCCCTGGGTCTTTCTTGTGTGTCCGTCATACATGTTTTCATAGCACCTTGAGCTGCCACTTCTCTATCATTTAAAACAGGATGTTGTCTTTTTACTTTTCCCTCTCGGTGGACTCGCTGGATCAGAAGCTTTTTAAAGGAAAGACCAGGTTCCTCTCCATTTACCACTGAAGCACCAGCAACCATCAATGTGTCTGATATATTATTCTTTAGGCTCAAGACATTTCTGTTGATTTTGAGTGAGGGATGGATGGAATAAATGGAATATATTTGTCCTGAAGTTGATTTGTGTTTACATGGAGCCAAATATATTTCAAAATACCTTTCCTCATGAAGTGTTATCCAAATGTAAACTAATTAACATAAATAACATGAACAGCTCACATTCATATGTGGAAATCTTGCTGAAAATAGGGAGATTATCAATATAAATTATATGCTCTTTCATTGAGAATGTCAGTTTCAATTTCTTTCTCATTATAGAATTTAAGCAGAAGTTAAAACAAATAGTGGTTTCTCAAAGAGTTCTTGCTCAAAATCTCAAACTCTGAATTGAATAAAAATAGAAAGAGTATTCTCTATACTCTAGAATATTTTTCTTCTCTACATTTTATTTTTATTCACCTTCCTTTATATGCCTAAAGTAGTTAGGAAGCACAATATTACAGTGGATATATTATCCACAAATATGATAATTAAAATTGAACAGTTATTAATTAAATCTCCTTAGAATTTAGTTATAGGTAATTAATTAATAGAAATATAACAATTTTAATAATTATATTATGAAATTTAATATATGTATGTATGTAATATTTAACTTGTATATGTTTTCTATATATAATATTCTAAGATATATTATAATATACATAATATAATATACATACATACATATATATATAAAATATATGTTTTCCAGCATGATCCCTCTTTCAATAAATTGTAAGAATTATAATCATCTTTCTGTCATCATTATCTGGCACTGTATCACAGCATTTAAGATCATGGTCTGAGAAATCAGGTAGGTTCCAATTAGTGAATCTTCAGTATAAATATTTTGATACTTCCCCCCCTTTTTTTTCCTTGCCTATAAAATGGGAATATTAGCAATGCCTACATTTTGTTATTTTTGTTTTGTTTTTAAAGATTTTATTTATTTATTCATGAGAGACACACAGAGAGAGAGGCAGAGACATAGGCGGAGGGAGAAGCAGGCTCCATGCAGGAAGCCTGATGTGGGACTCTATCCCGGGACACTGGGATCATGCCTTGAGTTAAATGCAGATGCTCAACTGCTGAGCCACCCAGGATCCCTTCAATGACTACATTTTGGATTGTTATAGAGACTGCTGCTCAATACCAATATATTTTTAATTTTAAAATATGGGTGAAAGCTTTTGAATCCAGATACATGAATGCAACTAGTAAAACTAAGCCCCAACTTGGTAGCATTGTCCAAATATGCAAAGAAAGATCCTGAGCTAGGATTATTGTTCCTTTTCTTGCACCCATTTCTGCTCTTTTGAGTACAAAAATGATCCAAAGCAGTAATTTTTTTTTTTTATGTCGTAGGTATTCCTTGCTGAGATCATCCATCATGTCTGTTTGACCTTTGCCTCAGTTGAATCATTGTTGAGCTCCAGGCACATTTATTTGTCACCCACACTAGCATTCCTACTACACAGTTTCCTAATGGCATTTTTCATCTGGTCATTTCTCAAGGTATAGATTAAAGGATTTAACATGGGAGTTATTGTAGTATAGAACACTGTAATAGCTTTATCAATTGATAAAGTAGCTGCGGGTCTCATGTATACAAATATGCAGGGCACAAAGTATAGGATGACCACTGTGATGTAGGAGACACAGATGGAGAGGGCTTTGCACCTTGCCTCAAAGCTGTGGTTCCTTAAGGAGTGCAGAATGACCACATAGGAGACCATGAGGAGGAGGAGGAGGTTTAAGACACAGATGAAACCACTGTTGGCAGCAACAAAGAATCTGAGAGTGTGGGTATCAGTGCAGGCAAGATTGAGCAAAGGATTCAGATCACATATAAAGTGATCTATGACATTAGGGCCACAGAAGGGTAGTGGGATGATAAAGAAGATCTGTATGGCTGCATGAGGAAAGCCTCCCACCCACTCCACTGCCATGAGCAGGCCACATACCTGCTAATTCATGATGGTCATGTAGTGCAGTGGCTTGCAGATAGCTACATAGCTGTCATAGGCCATCACAGTAAGCAGGATGACATCAGCACCTCCAAAAAATGTTCCCCAAAGATTTGGATTATGCATGCATTGAATGGGATGGTCTTCTTTTCACGGAGTGACTCTATGATGAGTGTAGGGGTATTGACAAAAGAATAGCAGGCATCAATGAGGGAGAGATAGGCCAGAAAAAAGTACATGGGGGACCCCGATAATGGGCTGGCAGTGATAGTGACCACGTGAGCACATTTCCTACCATAGAAACGATGTAGATGACCAGAAACACAACTAATATGATTTTCTGCATCTTTGGATTCTCTGTGAGCCCCAGTAGCACAAATTCTGTCACATTGTTCCTAGTCTCCATTTTTTCATATTATGCTTAATTACATGACTTGAAAAAGAAATCCCTTATGTTAATGTAACCTTGTATTTAGTAAGCTTCCACATCTAGTAAATGTAGCAGCCTGAATTCTAATGAGTTGTGGATTCTCATGAGGTTTTGTGAGATAGCAAGTAAGTTCTGAGTTCTTGAAGATCGTCTGGGCACACTTCATCATCTGAGATGACAGAGACTATCTTGAAGGAGTCATACATACTGGAAGCTAAGTTTCAAAAGAATGATAAAGAATGGATGTCCAAGCTGTGAATGGAAAGCTAGAATTCTTTCTTTACCCTTTGGAAGTGGAGTGGAAGAATGATAAGGGGTTGGAGGATGAGTGGCTCTTGGATATAATTCTGTGAAAGACCTTTGTGTGTCTTGGATGATGTCGGCTGAGCTTCAGTAAGGGGATGTCAGCCAGAGACAGAAAGTCCAGTCACAGACCATTTCTAATAGTTGACAAGAAGTGGAATAGGGTGTTTCTTATGGGAATGTAATAAAAGTCTCCAGGAGCTATTATAAAATAAGATAATACAAGTTTTCAAAATCCCAACATATTATGCCAACTGATAATTGTATTTTTTAATGATTGATTCCTATGTGCTTGGTAATAACCTGTGTGGTTAGCATTATTTCATCCATTTTCAAATGAAGAAACATTTGCAGAGACTGATGTTCAGAATAATAATAATGATAATATCAACTAAAACATATTGGATGGTTGTTGTTCTGGTTTTGCAGAAATGTGATTGTTGAATCCTCACTATAAACCTATGAGATAATTATCACTATTATTTTATACTTCTTTTACACAGCAAGAGATATAAATGTAGAGAAGTTAAGAATCCTGCCATAGATCAAGCAGATGAAAATGGGGAGAGACAAGATTACATAAATTTTACTTGTGACCTTTTATTCCTCCAAATTTTTAATCCTTGCTTACAATGTGAGCTAGTAATCTCCTTTTGACATGACCATAATCACTTTGATGCTATTTCAGAGGCAAATGCATATGAAGCAATTTCATCAACACACACACACACACACACACACACACACACTGAAATCCCTAAATATTCATGAAAATGGGGTGCTAGTTTCATTGCAGAGCACTTTTACTTTAGCCTTTTATGCAGCCCCATTTCCTCTCTTTACAATCCTCTTACAAACATGGTTTTCCAGAGTCTCCTGCACAATGTTGAAAATGACTACCACAGTGGTTAAGTGTGTACTGTATTGGTTTGAAAATCAGAGAAACTGATTGGAATCTTGCCTTTTCCACTTGCAACTTCTTTTTCCAGGGTATAATTTTTGGCAACTTACATTCTTGTTTTCTCATCTCTAACATGAGAATGATAATATCCACATCTCAGGTGTTATGAAAATTGATTGAGGAAACATATATGAACATCTCCACCACATTACTGTGGTTACACAAAGAGCTTTCACCTAATTTTTTTACTCTGTATGCCCACTGGAGATAGGAAGAATTAGTAATTTGAGTTCAGTCAGAAAACATGCAATAATCTCTGGAAGAATTATCTCTAATTTTACTTGTCAAGAAGCCAGAAAGACTCTCGTTATGCATAGCAGTTAACCTCAGGAAAGACAGTCTCTGGTCATGCTTAGACTAAATGACTGATGATTTATGTCATCTATTAAACATATTTATGTGTAACTGTGTGTGGAGCATACTTACATTTGATTTTCATGCTCATGATTAGCCTCGAATGTTAAAGGAGGTGTCTTATGTCAAAAGAAAGTGCTTGTGTCCAAAAATTGGGTTCCATAACTTGTATAATCTGTACGAGCCTCAAAGTTTTGATTTGTCAGTTTAGGTTAATGACATTTACCAACTATCTTTTGACTAATGGATATGAGGGTATAATATTACTTTGTTTGGAAATTGTTGAAACATAATGATTATTCTATATAGAAAATACCAGTGTTTGGGATGCCTGGATGGCTCAGCGGTTGAGCATCTGCCTTCTGCTCAGGGCATGATCCTGGAATCCCAGGATCAAGTCTCACATAGGGCTTCCTGCATGGAGCCTGCTTCTCCCTCTGCCTATGTCTCTGCCTCTTTCTCTCTGTGTCTCTCATGAATAAATAAATAAAATCTTTTTAAAAAGAGAAAATACCAATGTTTAAGATGCTTCAGTGCTACTGAAAACATTACCTTAAATAGATTAGATTATCTCCATGATGTTTAGGGGTTTTCAGAAATAATTCCATCTTCAAACTGGCCTCTTCTTGGATAGTAAACTATCAGTATGAAACACAGGACACACAGACACAGACTATTTAGGTAATTCAATAACAAATCTATGGCCCTTGAGAAGGTGTTTCTCCTAATCTAAATCTTCCCTTTTAGCCTAAAGTCTCAAAATCCCTTATTGAGAATCTGGGATTTGAATTTGGAATGAATTATTTTGAAACACTATCATGAAATGACCTCCAGATGGCTCTGGTCCCATAGACAAGAGGCAAGAAATGTGGAGGAAACACTTTCAAATAAATGGATCATTTTTACTATAATGAATCTTGCTCTGGAAATGTAAACCCCCCACAATATTTTCCTCTGGCACTGCATGGATATTTAAAAGTGGTTTCCAAAAAGGTTCAAGGACCTTGGCTTAGAGCTGCTGCTTTCTCTCTCTGGAATCATCTTCTGTGATGCAAAGACTTTGTCTTAGAAGCAGGTATGCTGAAGAGACATGGTTGAGAAAAACCCAATTTTGAATAGGGAATTGCATTTCCTTTACTTGGAACACAACCATGCAAGAATCCCCTTTATTTTTGTGAACTTTTGGTTTCCGGAAAGCTAAATATCATGTGAAGAAGAAAATGACATAATTTGGGTATGGAGACCTGTGATGTTTTTAACCTGTTGACTCAGTTCACAGAGAGAATGTCTACCTCCCTAACAATATAAAAACATTTCTGGAAACCTGCTATTGATTGTGTCAGTGATTGTGTCAGTGCTAGAGCAGTGAGGGATTAATATTAGTGGAATGGTAGCCATTAAAGTCCCTGTCTCCAAAAGTTGTTTTTCATGTTCATCAGAGGGCTATGAAATTAAACAGAAGCTCTAATAGGGACCCAATTAGCAATTTCTGGTATCGTGGTCTGGTTCATAAGGAATACTAGGCAACATTAAAATTGTAGAGAGATATCAATACACAAACAGAAAGTTCTAATTTTAACCACAAGAAATGTTCCATATTCTTGTCACTTGGTATTGTTATTTTCCATGTAGTCATCCGAGGAGGTATGTGGTGATATATTATTGTGGTTTTAATTTGCTTTCCCTGATGACTAATAATTTTGAGCATTTTTTTTTCATATTATCATTGGCCATTTGTATGTTTTTTAAAGTACGTTTAGGGATGCCTGGGTGGTTCAGGGGTTGAGCATCTGCCTTTGGCTTAGGGTGTGATTCTGTAGTCCCGGGATGGAGTCCCACATTGGGCTTCCTACATGGAGCCTGCTTCTCCCTCTGCCTATGTCTCTGCTTCTCTCTCTCTGTCTCTCATGAATAAATAAATAAAAGCGTAAAAAATAAAGTATGTTTAAATTCCAGTTAGGTAACATGCAGTTTATTTTTTTAATAAAATAATTTTTATTGGTGTTCAACTTACCAACATACAGAATAACACCCAGTGCTCATCCCGTCAAGTGTCCCCCTCAGTGCCCGTCACCAACTCACTGCCACCCCCCGCCCTGCTCCCCTTCCACCATCCCCAGTTCGTTTCCCAGAGTTAGGAGTCTTTATGTTCTGTCTCCCTTTCTGATATTTCCCACACATTTCTTCTTCCTTCCCCTATATTCCCTTTCACTATTATTTATATTCCCCAAATGAATGAGAACATATAATGTTTGTCCTTCTCCGATTGACTTACTTCACTCAGCATAATACCCTCCAGTTCCATCCACGTTGAAGCAAATGGTGGGTATTTGTCGTTTCTAATGGCTGAGTAATATTCCATTGTATACATAAACCACATTTTCTTTAATATTAGTTTTAAGTGTACAATATTGTGATTCGATGCTTCCATACAACACTCAGAGGTCATCACAACTGCTCTTCTTAATCCCCATGAGTATTTAACCCATCCCCCCCTCCTTCTGGTACCATCACATTGTTCTCTATAGTTAGAAGACTGTTTCTTGGTTTGCCTCCTTCTCTGTCTCTTTCTCACACCCTCCCCATACTGGTTTGCTTTATTTCTTAAGTAACACATATGAGTGAAATTATATGGTATTTGTGTTTCTCTAATTGATTTATTTTGCTTAGTATGATTCTTTAGCTCCACCCATGTCATTGCAAATGGCAAGATTTCATTCTTTTATAGGCTGAGTAATATTCTGTCATATATATATATATATATATATACACACATATATATACCATACATATATTTTACATATATACACATATAATACATTTATATAACACACTACACACACATATAAAATTATGTCACATCTATCACATCTTCTGTATCCATTCATCAGCATTATCTACAATAGCAACATTATGGAAACAACCCAACTATCCATCAACTGATGAATGGATAAAGAAGGAGGCAAACCTTTTAATAGAGACAGTCTTCTAACTATAGAGAACAATGTGATGGTACCAGAAGGGAGGTGGTGGGGATGGGTTAAATAATCATGGGGATTAAGGAGAGCACTTGTGATGACCTCTGAGTGTTGTATGGAAGCGTTGAATCACAATATTGTACACCTGAAACTAATATTAAACTGTATGTTACCTAACTGGAATTTAAATATACTTTACTTTTTTTAAAAGCTTTTATTTATTTATTCATTAGAGACACACAAACACAGAGGCAGAGACATAGGCAGAGGGAGAAGCAGACTTTTAATTGTGTGTGCTTATATAGTTTTTTTTCCTAGTCCATGGATTGCCTTTTCATTTTTAAAAAGAAGTAGGATTGGTTAATCATATCTATGGTGGTACATTTTTAAAATTTTTGGTCTCACCATATTGTTTTCCCTAATGGCCTTGCCATTTTACATTTCCACCAACAGTGTATAAGGGTTTCCTTTTGGCCACATTCTTGCTAACATTTGTTACCTTTGTCTTTGTTTTAAATAACAATCTGAACAGATATGAGGTGACATTCAATTGTGATTTTAACTTACATTTCCCTGATAGTAATGTTGAGTACCTTTGCATATCTTTTTCCCTTTATATGTCTTCTTTGAAAAAATGACTATTTAGGCCTTTTGCCTAATTATAATTGGATTATTTATTTACTTACTTTTTATTAAGTTCTATAAATTCAATATAATTTTTTCTCTTTTATTATTTTTTACTTCTTAACAGTTATAAGTTTTGTGAATATTTTCTCATTCTGTAGATTGCCTTTCAATGTCATTTCCTTACTGTGCAGAATTCTTTGGTTTAGTGTAGTCCCATTTGTTCATTTTGGATTTTTTTTTTGTCTGCTTTTTTTTCTTTCTATCCAATCCAGGAAAAAATTTACAAGACTAATGTCAAAAATCCTTCCCCTTCTGTTTTCTTTGGGGAGTTCTATGGTATTAGGTCCTACGTTTAAGTCTTTGATTCAATCCAAGTTAATTTTGTGACTGGTGTTAGATACGTGTCCTATTTTATTCTTTTTCATGGATATACCGTTTTCTCAAAGTTACTTTTTGAAGATACTGTTCTTTCCCTATTGTGTGCTTTAGACACTTGTCAAAAATCAGTTGACTGTGTATATGTGTATGCAATTGTCTGAGTTCTTCATTCTGTGCCACTGTTCCATGTGCTGTTTTTATGCCAATATCATACTGTTTGTTTACTATAGCTTTGTTATACAGCTTAAAATCAAGTAATCTTTCTCAGGATTGCTTTGGTCATTCAGGGTATTTTGTGGTTCCAAAGAGACTAAGGATAGTTTTTTTCTCTTCCTGTAAAAAAATGCCACTGGGAATTTTGATCATGATTGGTTTAATCTATAGATAGCTTTGGGTTTTACAGACATTTTCACAATATTAATCTTTCTAATCCATGACTATAGAATATCTTTCCATTTATTTGTGTAATCTTTCATCTTTTTCATTAATGTCTTGTGGTTTTCAATGTATCAGCCTAAAATATTTAGTGAACTATTAAATATAAGCAGTGAGAGTGAACATCCTGGTATTGTTCTGACTTTATGAGGGAAATATTTTGTGGATTGTGGTTGTTTGTTTAGTAATATTTCTAAATTATTTTTCTAAAATCTATATTCTTGGGATCCCTGGGTGGCACAGCGGTTTGGCGCCTGCCTTTGGCCCAGGGCGCAATCCTGGAGACCCGGGATGGAATCCCACGTCGGGCTCCCAGTGCATGGAGCCTGCTTCTCTCTCTGCCTGTGTCTCTGCCCCTCTCTCTCTCTCTGTGATTATCATAAATAAATAAAAATTTAAAAAAAATCTATATTCTTTGCAATGCATGGTTATTGAACTGTCCCTTTTATTAAGGATGAGATATGGAGGAACATGAAAACTATTTTTATATGTTAATTTGAGTGATACAAGGAAACATGTTTAAAAATGTTTTCACTACTCCCAGGACAGAAATGTAACCAGTGGTAGGAAGACATAGAGAGACACATTTTTATTGTTGTCCATTATGAAATAAATGAATATTCATCTGGAAAATGAAAAGGTTTGCCATTATTTTTTCATCAACAAAGGCTCTAATCAAAGTCATATCTATTCCTCTGCAACAGAAAGGTTGAAAAGATATAGGAACTATAAAACTTCAGTGGTTGATAGCCAATGATGTGATCATATTAGGTAGATATAGAATGGTATAAACAGGTCTCACTCCTACTGAAACTGGGGAGAGTCTAGGTTCTAATGATTCTTGGTCATCTCTTTCCAAGGATCCAAGAGTAGAATCTCTGAGTTCTTCTGGGCTAGACCATTAGGACATTTTGTGAATGAAATAAATGTACAAAGCCATTGAAAGAAAGGAATGCTATTTCATATGCCTTGGTTCTTGGTCTTTGAGAGTAATGAATCTCTCAGCTTTTACCTTCTTAGGTATGTCAGAATAACATCTCTGGCTAGAAAGACTTTAGTGCAAAGACATGAATGAAAGAATGTTGTAAATGCTGAGATACCTGGGTGGCTCAGCGGTTTAGCGCCTGCCTTCAGCCCAGGGCATGATCCTGGAGTACCAGGATCCAGTCCCGTATCAGGCTCCCTACATGGAGCCTGCTTCTACCTTTGCCTGTATCTCTGGCTTTCTCTCTCTCTCTCTCTCTCTTTCTGTGTCTCCCATGAATAAATAAATAAAATCTTTAAAAAAAATGTTGTGGAGGAAATTTACAAAAGGATAATATTCATTTATTACACTGTTTTCTTAGTTCAAATTTAGTTCCCTTGCATCAGTTAGTAGAACAGGTAGGGCTCCTTAGATTTCATTGACTCATAGCCATTTTGTGCTCTAAGAGCATCAGGTATTATTCAGTCCTGCTGTTTCCAAGTCCAAATGCTCAGAGGTGCCACTGAATGTATAGCAATTACAAGATGAACTTGTTAAAAATACAGATTTTTAAATACTCCTTAACTATGGCCTAACATATTAGAAAATCATAGCACAGATACTGTTATCTGTTTAAAAGTCTGGCCAAATGAGTCCAGTGATCAAAGAAATTGGAGAAACACTAAACTATCCATCGTTAAAAATTGAGTAAGTAGGAGTCCATTGAGATTCCAAGCTGGGACAACAAACATGATTTTGTTGTTTCTTATCTTCAAATCTGTGAATGCATCAACATCAGAGATTATCTTTTGTTTCTTTTTAAAGATTTTACTTATTTATTCATGAGGGACACAGAGAGAGATAGAGAGAAATAGAGACACAGGCAGAGGGAGAAGCAGGCTCCATGCAGGGAGCCCAACGTGGGACTGGATCCTGGGACTCCAGGATCATGCCCCAAGCAGAAGGCAAATGCTCAACCACTGAGCCACCCAGGCATCTCCAGAGACAATCTTTTTAAAGACTATGTACAGAGGATCCCTGGATGGCTAAGCAGTTTAGGGCCTGCCTTTGGCTCAGGGCATGATCCTGGAGTCCTGGGATCAAATCCCACATCAAGGTCCCTGCATAGAGCTTGCTTCTCCCTCTGCCTGTGTCTCTGCTTCTCTCTCTCTGTGTATGTGTGTGTCTCATGAATAAATAAATAAAATATTTTTTTAAAAAACAAAGACTATGTACATATTTTAATGTACTGTACACACATATACACATACAGACACACACGTACTCTACCATAAAGACTTACCCAAGTATTGGCAGTAACTAGAATAATCAGATTTGTGCAAAAGACAATGAAGCAATAAGATGAATTATCAATGATATCTCTATTTGTTACAGAAAAACAAAGCTCAGAATGCAGTAAGTGTAGGTGAGATGTGTGTGATGGATGGCTCACTGTATTCAGTAAAACTGTTTGATTCAGCATAGGAGGAAATACGGTTTCTCAGCCATTCATTTCAATGTTGTACTTGTCCAGTTTTTTGAATCAAGTCTCCTACTCATCCCAGCTATGTTTTCTTTTCTTTTTTTTTTTATCTTTTTTTTTCATTCAGTTTGTTCAGTTTTTCCTTTTCATAACTTTATGCTAGTTGGGGACCCCTGGCTTTAGACAAGTTAAGATCAGTTAGGTAGTAGAAGCATATGAATGGGATATTAGAATTTCAATGGGGATACTAGAGGCAACTTTTTCCCATTTCCTTACTTTTTGGGTAAAAAAAAAAAAATGAGTCCTAGAGAATGGAAAACTTTCTCCCAAGAGCAGAGGATGAGAACAGGTCTTTTGTTTTTTAAGTGTATTTTATGTTTTATTTCTTTTTCATGTACATACACCTCCCCTCCATTTGGAGCCTTGCTAGATTTCATTTCTATTGTGTTTTGCAGGGCTTAGATCAGAACCCTATAGCTTAGATCTCTGTTATTTTCCTGTATTCTTTTGTGCATGCAACATATCCATATTGAGTGCTCAATATGTTTCTATCACACTACTAAATGCTAGAAAATGACCTTAAATCTTTCACAGTAGACTCTCATTCTTTAAGGAAAATGCAAACAGGCCAGAATTAGAAAGAGAAAACAAGGTTGTCCAGTATGATTCTTCTGATCTCAATTTAATAAGATCCCTCTGGCAAAGAACTTTCAGAAAATTTACCTACATATGAACTATTAAAACAAATATGACAATGATGATAAATAATACCTTAGTTGTGTAGAATGTGTTATTCTTTTCTTTGTTCCTCCAAAACCCATATGAGGTTGTTATTACTGTCTTAATTGAATCAATGAGATCATCCAGCTTAACTTGTTACTTTCAACTATTTACCATTAGCCTCTGACAAAATCTTCCTGCCCCACAGTCTTTTCATTGCATTCTTTACTTCTGTGTTTCTCAGGGTGTGGATCAGAGGATTTAACATGAGGGTGATAATGGTGTAAAATACAGCCATCATCTTATCCCCTGAAAAGGTAGTATCAGAGCAAATATACATGAAAGTACATGGCCAAGAAAATGATGACCAATTATTTTTGTCACAGAAATGTAAACATGTACCCATATTTTCCCTTGTTAATATTGCCATGAGTGTTCAAGTAGTTGAGTGTGGGTGACATCCACAGGTCTTCTTAGAACACTCTGGTATTTGAATACATGAATTTATGATCTCCTATTTGACATCAATCTCTTATATTCAAGAGGTGGTGGGTACAGTTAGAAAAGAACAAGAGGGGCACCTGAGTGGCTCAGTGATTGAGCATCTGCCTTTGGCTCAGGTAGTGATCCTGGAGTCCTGGGATTGAATCTTACATTGGGATCCCCTCAGGGAGCCTGCGTCTCACTTTGCCTATGTCTCTGCCTCTCTCTCTCTCTCTCTCTCTGTGTGTCTCATAAATAAATAAATAAAATATTTTCTAAAAAAGAAAAGGACAAAAATTAAATATGTCTCATTGTGAGACAATAGTGCTGTAAATCTAGATAAAGTGCTTAGCTTTATGGGGCTTTTGTTATTATCCCATTTGTGAAACAAGAAAATTTCAGTTTCATTGTCATCTATCATATGAACAATTCTTTCTACTATGAATTTAAGTCTATTCTGTTGGCCTGGAATAGCCATGAAACCCTGATGAAGAGGCAGAGATAAAAGAAGACAAAGCAGTGAAAGGAACTGCTGGACACTCATTGAGACCCGTTGGAATTGAAAGAGGGGAAGTGAAATATGTGTTAATTTCTCATCTTCAGACTCAATATTTGAGGATTTCTGAGGAATTATTATTAAACATCTATTAACTAAAAAAATAATGAGTCAAAGAAAAATAAAAATTATTCTCCCCTTATTTCTGAAACCAGTTTCCTGCAAGTATCTTGCAGGTATTCAAAATATAGCAATTTTATTAATTCTCTTTTTCTATAATCCTTTTTATTTTAACTTTAGAAGAAATAAAACTCATTAGTATTGTGGAGGGCTTAACTTTTATTTTTCTATCCCTTCTGAGGTAGTTTTTGTGAAGCTATCCACAAGAGAGTGATAACTTATAATTGCTTTGTGAATAATTAATATCAGGGAATCTCTGACCCTAAAACCCCAAAATCTGATAGTAATCATGTATTGTCCTTACTGTTTCTGTCTTTAAACTGCTCAAACTTGCCATTTCATAGTTTGTATGGCAACAAATTCTCCTTTCTCTACTTCGTATAAAGTCTGCTTAAAGAGAATGATGCAAAATGTTAATGACCTTGGGGAAAGCCTTTCTCCAAAGTCACCCTCCATATTCGGAACCACAAGAACTGACAATAAACTTTAATTTCAAGGTGTCTTTTCAGCTTGTTAAAAACGTTTAAAGTTTTCTTTATTTGCTAAATTTAAAAACAAATCAATTGTTGATTTAGGGGATTCCTGGGTGGCTCAGCAGTTGAGCCTCTGCCTTCAGCTCAGGACATGATCTTGGTGTCCTGGGATTGAGTCCCACGTCGGGCTCTCTGCATGGAGCCTGCTTCTCCCTCCACCTATGTCTCTGCCTCTCTCTGTGTGTCTCTCATGAGTAAATAAATAAAATCTAAAAAAAAAAAAAATTGTTGATTTAGGACCATAACATGGTTCTAAACTATTTCAGTAAACAGACATAATTGTTTTATGACTGATATCTTGTTCATGGGATTAATATGTTTAAATATATATAGATATATATTAAATATTTAATATAATGAATATATTAAAATATCTATTTTGGGGTATTTCCCGATTGAAATTTATTTCTTCTACTCTTTTGAAAGTTCTATTTGATTGGAAAAGAGTTGGTTCAATAGTGCCTTGGAGTTCACTGGTTTTCTTTTTAATTGAATCTCTGCTGATGTCTGGAGAAATTGCTGGGAAATTCACTTCTAGTTTATACTTGGGACAAATTGTTCCGCAAGCTTTTATTCTTCTATTTTTGAGTGTAAGACATCAAAGTTGAAACTTCACTACTAACATTCTTTCTTATTCCTCTCCTGTTCCTATTCTTTCCTTTCTTTTCCCTTCCTATTCTCATCAAACCTACTTCTTCTTTACATACATACATTTTGGACAAAATGCCAGACCCTTCCCACTTTCTACTCTTAGAGGGAACTCACAAGCTGTATATTTCTATCTGGTTTCACCACTTACATGGTTAATTTCTTGACCTCATTGGACCTTTTAAGAGAGAATACATATGTTCCTTTTCCAATATGTTAATAGCCACAAAGTGGGAAAATGTAGCTGTTGTTGTATTTTCTTTCCCTTTGGCCAAAGTTCACCCCACAGTGGGCCATTTGCACCTCTGTGTGACCATGACCCTGGACTCTTATTTCAGTTGTAGGAAAAGACCGAGCCCAAATTCATAGCAGAAAGCAAACTTGATGGGGAAAGTCCCTGAGAAGCTTTGGGTTCTGATCATGTCAGACAATATCTACTACCTCAGCAGCACAGGGAATATCTATGGATAGGGTTCAGAGTGCCCACATGGATGTAAGCCAAAGTCCTGTTAGGTCAGGCCCACAAGTGACTTAAAGATGGAGAATAGTTTCCATAACTCTCTTCATCTATGGTCTTTTAGTATCATGATGAAATGCAGGCCACTGCCAAGACATTTCTGGCTATAAGGAGTGCAGGAATCTGGGTGACACCTAAAAATCTGGGTATGATGCTTGCTGTGCCTCACACTAAGGTATTAGCTTATACCTTGACTTGTTGCTTGACTGAACTGGTGATATTCACCTTTATTCCAAAGGAATTTGACTCTTTCCTGCTTTACCCATGTCAGTAGGTCCTCCTGAAACTAGTCATCTTTAGAGTCACGTAATACAAGATTTGAAATAGTGCCCTCTCATCCAGTATATGTACTCCCTGGATATAAAGCCCATAAGGTAGTGTGCTTCTTTCCTACTGTTAGGAGATGTGAATAGGAAACACTTCTTTTTTTAATTAAGAGAATATCTTCACTGTTATGCCTCAAGATTCTTAAGAACTCTACCCATGTGACAGTCCCCTGAAACTTTATAGTGTTTATCTTCTATTTCTGCCTTGTGTGAACCTAGTCGGTGTGTAAACTTACTACTGCTATATATAGAGAAATAATATGAAGCAAAAAATAGTGACTTCCAACCACAAAATTTAATCCTTAAATTAGTGGTTTTATTTTTTAAAAAAGATTTTTCTTTTATTAATTTGAGAGAGAGAGAGAGAGAGAGAGAGAGAATGCACACAGAGAGGGAGAGGGAGAGGGAGAAGCAGACTCTGGCTAGCCGAGAGCCCCAGGCAGGGCTAGGTTCCAGCACCCTGAGATCCTGACCTGAGTTGAAGGTAGGTGTTTAACCACCTGGGCCACCCGGTACCTCCCTCCCCCAAATAGTAGTTTTAAATTGCGAAACAAAACTTAAAGACTTAAAAATAAAATGAATTTATTTCTTTATGATTCTACAATGTGGCCTAGATTTAGCTGGGTGCTACAGCTCCTGGTTTCACCTGGAAATGCTCCCAACGACTTAAATGGAGTATGAATGTAGTACATGGTCCAAGATGGCCTCATTATTACATCCAGCATTCTGCTTCTGCTCAGGTATGTCAGTTCTCATTCACTCTTCAGGAGTGTAGGTTGGGCTATAAAACACCATGGTTGTTTCAGAGCATTCATTGTTTCACAAAAGCAAAAGCTATAAGGCCTTTCACACCAACTTTTAGGGAATATACAACATGACTTTTATCACCTTCTGTTCATGTGGGTAAGATTACATGTGACTTATGTCACAATTTTAGCCCAGAAGAAAGCATGGAGACATAGATTCCACTTCTTTAAAATTTGAGATGTAATTAACATTATTAGTGTTTTCAGGTATACATCTTAATGATTCAACATTGCATTTATTTCAAAATGATCACAATAAATCAAGTTAGCAACCATCACCACACAGTTATATTTTTTCTTGTGATATAAACTTTTAATAACTACTCTTTGCAATTTTTAAATAAAGAATATAGTGTTACTAACTACATTCACTGTGTTGTATATTATTATATTCCATGATGTAATTTGCTTATTTTATAACTGGAAGTTCCTTCCTTTGGTACCCCTTCACCCACCCTTCCTATCTCCTACTCTGGCAACCACCGATCTGTTCTCTGTATCTGTGAATTCCATTTATTGATCTATTTTTTAATATTCCACATGTAAATGAGATCATATATAGTTTTTGTCTTTCTGTTTGATTTATTTAGCTTAATGCCCACAATGATGATGTTGCCACAAATGGTAATACTCCAAAGAAGAACATTATCTAATTTTTATGAGGACAGACATTTGAGGCTGTTTCATTGGAGCTGGACCTGTCAGGATTTCCTGACTATAATGTTTGGTTCTTACCTACATCGCTCAGCTCCAGCTGGGGCTTTGTGCTGTGCTCTAGGCACCTGGAGCATAGGCTTCTTCAGCATCACATAGAAACTTCACCTTTATTGGGCAACACTGGGCTCTGCACTTGTCTGCTGAAGCACATGTCCTGGGTATAATTCATATGACAACATTTTGCAGATTAGAAACAGATGGCCTTTTCTTAGGCCACATCCTATTTATTTCCTGATAATAAATTACAAAAAAGCCATTTGTGTGAATGATGCAAATTAAGTTATCAAATGCAATGTTGTTCATTTAACATTTTAATCATAATAGATCTAAAGTCATCATTATACAGTAATTTTAATACAACATTTACATATATTCTGTTCATCATAAATAAAATTTTAGTAATAGTTGCTTGTATGGCCTTTTATTCTATACAGATGATCACTAGACTTAACATTTATCTCTTTTTAACAGCTTTGAGATATAAAGCACAAACTATTAAATTCACTTATTTAGAGTATATAATGTAATGCTTTTTGGTAAGGAAGACTGTGAAACAATCTACAGTACCTAATTTTACAACACCTTTGCCTTCTTATCAAGAAATTGCAAACTCATTCACAGTCACTTATTCTTCTCCATCACCATCAACACAGTCCTAAGCAAATACTAATATTTCTTTTTTTTTCTAAAAGTTAGAGGACATATGAGTATATTAGCTGTGGGGTGGGTTGTAGTGAAGGGTAGAGAGAATCTTAAGCAGACTATCTGCTGAGCTCTGTGTTGTTTATAGCTTCATGTAAATTGAATCCTGGCATTTACTCATCGTACATGGTCTCTTCTTCTGGGATTTATCATACTGACATGTGTATCTTTAGTCCATTATTTTTCTTAGTTGAAGATTATTCTGTCTATCCTGAAAACTTCTGTCTTTCATATGAAGTGTATTTGTATTTAATGTAATTATTAAATTGGGGGGAATAAGTTTATCTCATTGTGGTTTACTTTTTTCCCCTTTATAACTTACTTTATTTATTTTCTATTTTCTTTTGAGGTAATTGAGTAGATGGTTTTTGTCTAATATTCCACTTTATCTTCCTCTTAACATCTTTTAAATGATAGACTCTATCTTATAGAAGAGTTTCAGGTTCATAAGAAAATTGAGCAGAAGGTATGGAGATTTCATGTGGATCTTCAAATCCTCTGATTAAAAATAGGCAGAAGAACTCAATAGACACTTTTCTAAAGACCTACAAATGGCCAACAGGTACATCAAAATGTGCTCAATATCACTCATCATCAGGGAAAGGCAAATCAAAATTATAATGAGATATCACTAAACAACTGTTAGAACAACTATCATCAAGAAAATAAATCTGAAATGTTGGGGAGGATGTGAGAAAAGGGATCCCATGTGTGCTATTAATGGGTGTGTAAATTAGCACAGATATTATGGAAAAGAGTATACATGTTCTTCAAAAATTAAAAGTAGGACTACCATCCATCAACCCTATTGTTAGGTTACATCCAAAGGATCTGAAATCACAATTGTGAAGGGCTATCTGTATTCCTAGGTTCATTGCATCATTATCCACAGTAGCCATGGTGTGGACTTGACTGATGAATCAATATGGAAAATGGGAGGTGTATATGATGCAGACTTTAAAAAGAAGAAAATTCTGCCATTTGAAACAGCATGGATGGAGCTGGGAGACTTTATGCTCAGTGTAATAAGAGTTCCAGGTATACAATTTAGTGATTCAACACTTGCATCCACATCCAGCTCATCATAAGAAGTGTACTCCTTATTTTCCATCATCTATTTAACCCATCTTCCTACTCATCTCCCCTCTGGTAACCATCAGTTTGTTCTCTACATTGAAGAGTCTCTTTCTTGGTTTGCCCTCTCTCTTTTTTTTCTTCACAGTCATTTGTTTTGTTTCTAAAATTCCACATGAATGAAATCATATTTCTCAGAGTTGTTTCACTTAGCATAATACTTTCTAGCTCTATCCTTGTCATTGCAAATAGCTATTGCAAATAATGCTGCTACAGACATTGAGGTGCATGTATTCCTTTGGTTTAGTACACAGAAATCAATGAATTTTAAAAGTTCATAACACCTCGCATGCTCATATCCAAGGCATGGCTGTTAATCCTTCTGCTCACTATGAGCATCAAAATTCTACTGGCAATTCTAACTTGTGAATAGATAATACCCCTTTACAAGGAAAGCACATACAGAGAAATAAAGTGGTTTCCTGCTGCAAAAGTAGGTTCTCTCTAACTTCATTAACTGGAGACTGATCAAATGAATATTCCTGAATGTCCCTGGTACTTTTATTCCATTAATAACAACCAACTTGAAGTGAAATAATAAACATTGTTTTCCTTCAAACTAACTTCTACCTTATTGTATTCAGTCTCAGAAAATATGTTGTATCTATGGTTTATTTTAAATTTTTATTTAGTCTTGACAACAGATAGCATTCCCTGTTTGACTAATAGAATTCTCTTGATATAGTACTTATATACCAATCACACAAATTAGTGGAATATCTCAAGACCTTTGTAATACAACATCTTAAAAATCATATACACAGTGTTCAGTTATTTTAATCATGAAAGGAAACAATAAGAAAAATTATTATAATCTTATATAATTAGATATAATTAAGAAAAAAATATATCCTTTTGGCCTTTCACATGTATGGACGTTTTAAAGATAAACTAATATTAAATGAAAATATAATGAAAAGAATTTCTTACGCAAAATATTAGTTTCTTTGCTCTGAATGTGTTCAAAGAAAGCAGGATACCTTATCTGAAATGTATATAAAGGTAATTACAAGACACAGAGTACTGGCTCTACTTTATTTATGAATACTCACTGTTAGAACAGTCACGATTGTGTATAAATATCTTTCATCTTATCATACCAGAGTGTAGACTGAGATGTGAGGAGTATCTCACAATCAGTAATGTCAGAATTGAGCTTTCAAGAAAAGAAAGAATCAGGCTGGTAATATGAGGAAAGCTACTAGTTTGAGGGCAGAAGTACAGAGAAAAAGTAAGGAAATTTTGTGTGTAAAACATTTGAGTTCTTTGGGAAAGTCAGGATATACTGTATCATATTTGATATTTCCACAGATTAAGTAATCAACCAAAGTCCTCAATTCATCTTTTGCTTTCTGAGGTAATTTTGACATGCCATAGATTTTTCATGGCATTTTTCACTTCTGCATTCCTCAGTGTGTAGATAAGTGGATTGAGAAAAGGTGTCCCAATAGTATAAAATACAGTTACCATCTTGTCCATGGGGAAAGTAGTTGGCGGGCGTGTATAAATGAATATACATGGACCAAAGAATAAGATTACTACAATGATGTGAGAAGTGCAAGTAGAGAGAGCTTTTTTCTTCCCTTCTGCACTGTGGTTTCGCAGGGAATGCAAGATGACAATGTAGGAGATCATCAGAATCACAAAACTGCTTGAGCAAATGGCCCCACTATTAGACACCAACAGTAGGTTGATCACATAAGTGTCCATGCAGGCAAGTTTCAGCAAGGGCTGCAAATCACAGCAGTAATGATCAATCAAATTGGGTCCACAGAAGGGCAATCTCAAAGCCAGGATAATCTGGGCTGTAGAATGGATAAAAGATCCAATCCATGCCAGAACAATTAGGATGGTGCAGACCTGCCGTCTCATGATGGTTGGGTAACGTAAAGGCATACAGATGGCCACATACCGGTCAAAGGCCATTAGGATGAGGACAAAGATCTCCATGGAGCCAAATAAGTGTAGTGCAAAGACTTGAGTCATGCACTCATTGTAAGTTATGATTTTTTTTGCAGAGAGTGAATCCACAATTAGTCTGGGGGCTGTGGAAGTTGAAAAGCAGGAATCAGCAAGGGACAAATAAAATAAGAAAAAGTACATGGGGCTCCCAAGTGTCCGGCTAGACTTGATGGTCACAATAATAAGCAAATTCCCAACCACAGTTCCCACATATAAAATGGAGAAGATTACAAATACCATTTTCTGTCTCATAGGATCTTGGGTTAGTCCTAACAGTATGAACTCTGTTACGCTGTTATTTTGCTGCATTATTTCAGGCAAAGTGGAGAAAGCGCAGGTTAGAAATAATGTCAAGGAAAATTATTATGAAATGAATACACCCCATTTGGGAATCAAATCTATATGCATGATTGTGGAAGTGCCAGTTACCAGTACATTATCCCTACTGTCTATGTTGTTTTCTCCTTAATAAAGTGGAAATGATAATATTTATTCACAATTTTCACATGGCTGTTTATTGAAACAATGACATATATCAATAACGATAGACACCTGATTCTTCAGGCATAATAAACATTAATTTAGATAATTTGGTATCCGAGGGTATCTTTCTGACCTGAATGTGGTTTTGTTTTGTTTTGTTTTTAGTTTATAGCAAGGACTTAATAGGTTAGAAATCTGCAAAATCAGGAAAATTCATCATGATTTACATAATGTGCTTTCACACTACTTCAGCCTGGGAATTCAGTTATAAAGTTCTTACAGTAAATATTCTGAACAATCAAGGAATGATGTAGAAACATTTGATAGTCTTTTTCTTGATGAAACCTAAAAGAGAGAAAGCGAGACAGACAGAGAGGATAAGAGAGAAACAATCCGTATTTTAGCAGTGAACATTCAGTAAATTGGTCCAGTCCACAAACATATTTTAATGTTATCTTGACTAAGTTTATTTCCTGTTATTTGAACTCTAAATATTTTCTACTTTTTTACAGTTCTAAATTCAGCTTATATCACAAAACATTCTAATTTTGATTTTATTTTTTAAAATATTTTATTCATTTGAGAGAATAATAAAAATAGAGAAGGAGAGAGAGAGAGTAAGCAAAAATGGAAGAAGGGGCAGGCTGAGAAGCAGACTTTCTGCTGAGCAGGGAGCCTAATACAGGGCTTGATCCCAGGACCCTGAGATCATGACTTGGGTCATAGTTTGATACTTAACCAACATACTCACCCAGAGCCCCTAAAACTTTGGACTTTTAAAATTAGTAAATCATATATAGTATAAATTACATCCTTGGAATCAAAGTTAGGAGGATGACTTTTCCCTTAAAATATTCCCTTTGTTAGATGAAAATGTATCATAATCATGCTGCATTAAATATAAAGCTTTTAAAAACCTCGTCTTAGCAGATGGTTTGTTAATCACATTGGCATATTATTGGTTCATAAGAACTGTCTTCTGACATGGGCTGCAGGGACAGCAAGATTGCCAGGGCCAGAGGAAAGTTTAAATGTCTGAGAAAGAGGGTGAGTCCGCTGTAGAGTCAATTCTGGATTCAAGCTCTCTACCACCTCATGCCCCAACCACACTGCCATTCACTACAGGTTCCCCTATAGTTTTATGAGGTCCAAATATGTTCTTTGTCCAACTCTTCTCCAAAGAGGAATAAAAACTTGTTTGTGGTTTCTAACAACTAGGTATTATGAAAGATATCTATCTGTTGATATTTCTATCTAACAATCTACAAATTGATCTATCATCTACGCAATAGAGATACAGACTGAGACATTTATTTAGTTCACATAATAATAGATATAAGAATGTCAAGAATGTCATATATTAGAAAGAAGAAACATAAGGAGGGTAATTTTTATCTAACTGCTGTATTTAAGCATCTCAAAAAGTATGTTTTTAATAAGTATTCATAAAATGAGTGAAAGAATTAGGAGAATTTCATATTGATACAACCCAATAATGTTTGGTCCTATTCAATACTCAGTTACCACTGAAAAGGGAATCCTACTCCACCCAAAGCAAAATCATCATCTCCAAGGAGCATTTCTTATCTTTTTCCTATCTATTCCCTCAATAGATATTATTTCTATTTGCTTATCTCTCCACCAGGAGCTGCTGTCCACTTCTTTTACTCCAACTTCTCACCTTAGATGGTAAAACACTTCTAGAAAGTTCCCTAAATTTTCTATCCATCTGCAAATGCCTTTTATGTGTTGGGTGCACACTGTGACACTGATCAGATAAATTTTCTCTGTGTATTAAATACAAGTAAGTTAATCCCCAACACAAATCTTACCAGTTTTGATAAGAGTTTAAGCAAAGGATAGGATGTTCAGTCGTCCTCTTTTCTTTGCAAGATCATTTGGCCAGTCTTTATTCAAATGAGAATTTAAAAAAGTGTTTCAAAAATTCTGTTTGATCTCTTTGCTGTAACTGAAGCTCAGGTTCTCGCCCACATGGCAGACGACCATGCTGGCCCTTGATTCATCCCACACTTTCTGAAATCCACTCTCACGTGGAATTTTTCCTGGGAAATGTTTTTCCTACAGTAGTATTTAAACAGGAGTGATGCAAAATATAGGAGTCTGGGGAAGGTCATTCCCTAAAGTGTCTCTTCCCTTTTAATTAAGCACACTTGAGCTAGATGTACTAGAGAACTTAAACTTCAATATGAATTAATAAATTATGGGATAAAGCTGATCCTTCTTGCGATTAAAGGTGTTTATTTGTTCCATAAATGACCTATTTGACTAGAATTTTAAAAAAAACTGATTATCTAGTGATCTAGTGCCCAGGACTTGGTATCTGGTACCATTATCAAGAAAGTGAATTAGGACTTCTTAAAGAAATGGCTGATTCTAGGTCTGGGGCCAGGATTGTACAAGATGAATTGGAGCATCTTGTAACGCTAGAGGGTACGGATGCTAACACACACACACGTACAGTCACTGACGCTGTAATGAGAATATGCCAAAGGGAGACAAGAGATAATGGATAGGCCTCGCCACCCCCCTCAAGTGCCAAAAGCTGGAAAAAAATCTGAGCAACACATCAATGACATTGAATTCAAATACACCTCATAGTTTACAAAATCCAAAAGTTCATAATGATAAAACCACTTAAATAAATAACTAATAAAGAGATAATAATAGACAAATCTCCCATAAAAAAGAATTCCTAATGATATTGTAGTACTATGCTCCCAAATGGCTATGAGATAACTCTCGGTCTCTTATTTGTGGGCTGTACACAGATGAGTTCCTTCTAAAAGGCACACTGTGGAATGCGGTGGGGGAGTAATTTTACAAAGGAGAAATGTGGCAACACCATCTCAACCAGGTGATCAAGGTTGACAGCAATGGTGATGAGTCACATTTAAAGTGTGCACACACTGGCATGATGTGATGCAAATGGCAGTTTGCCTCTGTGACCTTTCCTCCAATAACCATAACCTCAGTTTAATCTTGAGTGAAATATCAGACAAATCCCAAATGAAGGTTTTATATAAATTGCTAGGATAGTTATCAAAACAATAGAAGTTCATCATAAAAAAGAAAAGTTAAGGGGCTCCTGGGTTGCTCAATCGGGTAATCCTCCCACTCTTGTTTTGGGCTTAGGTCATGATTTCAGGTTATGAATTTGAACCCTGAGTGGGGCTCCACACTTAGCAGAAAGTTTGTTTTTGCCTTTCTCTCTCTCTCTCTCTCTCTTTCTCTCCCTCTGCATGTCCCCGCACTCCTTCTCTCTAAAATAAATAAATATCTTAAAAAAACAAGAAAAGTGAAAAATATACTTATCATGATCAGCGATGAGGAAGCTATAGAATTGTTGAATCATTTTACACATCTGAAACTAATATATCACTGAATGTTAACTATATTTGAAGTTAAAAAATAAAAGAACATTAAGAGAAACTGTCATGTCTGGAGCTGCTGAAGAAGACATGACAACTGATATAATATGGTATGCTGGCTGAGATTCTGGAGAGAAAAAACAGCATTGGTTAATGTAATCTGAATAAAGTATGGATGCTAATTAAGATAACGCACTCTCATCAAGCAAATTAGTTATGACAAATGTACCATACTATGTAACATGGCAACAGGGGAAACTGAGTGCAGAGCATAGGAGAATTCTGTATTATTTCCACAGTTTCCCTGTAAATATAAACCTGTTATAAATTATAAAGTTTATTGGAAATAAATGGCTTATTTCATTTAATATGTCACCAGAGTTTATCTGTGTTGTAGTATGGGTCAGAAATACCCTCCTTTTCAAGGCTAAACAATATTCCATTGTACACACACCGGAAATCTGCACAGTTTATGTCCTATATTGGGTCTAAAGACCAGAAACTACTATAAACCAGTAAGAGCCAATGTCCCAGTTTGGGTCCATAAGCAAGAGATTGAAATATAAGTGGGGTGAATGACACAGGCATGGTGATATAGCATGAGGCCACTAATGACCTTCTGAAAATATATCAGAAGGAGGATCATCTGCTTCTGAACTTCAAGTAATTGTAACCTGGGAAAGCAAAATTATATGTAAAAGAAGACTATTCTATTTGATAATGGACTGCTGCGTGGCACCCCCAAATTTATGGTTCTATGGGTCAGAAACACCAAGCTCATGATGAGCAGTTCTGGTTTCACAGAAAATCGGTGGCCTATGATTGTTTAGTCTCTACTAGGCTCCATAGCAGGCCAACAGCCATTTCTCAAAAGGAAAGTAGTTATCTATAGAGAATGTCAGGAATTTGTCCCAAAATCCTAAGGGCCTGCACTGCACTTCATATATGGGGGACTGCCAAAGACTCCAGGAGCATCTCTTTCTACCACAGACACATCAAGCACTGTTGGATGTGCTGCATCATAGCACCCATGAGTAATAGAAGCTTATGCCACAGTTTGGACCTGTGGTGGAGCTTTTTTTTTCTGAGTTCCACTCAAACTAGCAGCTTTTTGAGTCACTTGATAATAAGCCAGAACAAAACATCCAAATGAAGAATCTGTTGCCTTCTCAATTCAAAGAGGCCTACCAGATATTGTGCATCATTTTGGTGCGGGAGACGATAGATGGACCAAGATAGCTTCAACTCAAAAGGAAATCTTTTTTTTTTTTTTTTTTTGGTTTTAAATAAATTCAAGTTAGTTAGCATATAGTATCTTATTAATTTTGCGGTAGAAATTAGTGATTCATCAGTTGCCTAAGACACACAGTACTCATTACATCATATGCCCTGCCTAATGCCCATCACCCACATACCCTATGTTTGATCCACCTCATTGCCAGCAGCTCTCAGTTTCTTCAGTCTATTTAGGAGTCTCGTAGGTTTTTCTCCCTCTCTGTTTCTATCCTATTTTATTTTTCCTTCAAAAGAATTATCTTGATATGCTTTTTACTCCTGGGACCCTGTAAATTTCACTGAGTTTCAGTTACCTGAGATTTAATTGTATTTGTTTTCCATCCTCTGACACAGAAATGTCCTACCAATAAGTCTAGAGTAATTAACGTCTTGATCACTAGATCCAATCAGTATAATGTCATCAACATAATGGACCAGTGTGACTACCTTGTAGAATAAAAGATATTTGAGGTCTCCATTAACAAATTAAAACATAGTCACCCCTGAAGGAGGGTAGTGAAGGTATATTGCTGGCCTTGTCAGCTGAAATCTAACTTCCTATGGTGGACCCTACTGACAGGGAGATAAGAAGCACTTGCCAGGGATGCCTCGGTGGCTCAATGGTTGAGCATCTACCATCAGCTCAGGTCGTGATCCCAGGGTCCTGGGACCGAGTCCCATATCGGGCTCCCCACAAGGAGCCTGCTTCTCCTTCTGCCTAAGTCTTTGCCTCTATCTGTGTGTTTCTCATGAATAAACAAATAAAATATTTTTTAAAAAGAAGCACTTTCCAAATCATGTCCTGCATACCAGCGAATCTGTTAATTTACTCAAGCCATGAAATCACATCTGGTACAGCAGTTGCAATTGCTCCAATTGCAATTGGAGTCTCCACCTGGTTAAGTTATAAGTATCCACTGTCATTCTCCAAGATCCATCTATCTCCTATGCAGGCCAAATAACTGAGTTAAATGTGTATGTTGTGAGAATCACCACCTCTGTATCTTTCAAGTCCTTGATGGGAATGCTAATCCCTAGGATTCCTCCAGGGAAGTGGTATTGCTTTTAGTTTACTACTTTCCTAGAAAGAGACAATTCTAGAGGCTTCCACTTGGCTTTTCACAAAATAGCCCTTGTCCACATGCCAGGTACCAAGGTGGGGATTCTGCTAGTTGCAAAGTATATCTATGCATTCTGGAAATGGGGAAGTAATCACAGAATGAGTTCAGTGATGTACTAGACTTACTGCAAATTAGGCCTGAGCTAAAAGTTCATGACTACCTCTCTGTGTAAGCTTCTGCTTTGACTGGGGGAGCACACTGTTGTTTGGGGTTTCCTGAAATAAATTTCAGGTCACAGCCAGAGTCCAGTAGTCCCTGAAATGTCTGCTTATTTTCTTTTCTCCAATAAACAATATGACTGCTAAAAGGTCATAGGCCTCTTTGGGTGAAAGATGAAGGTAAGATTAATATATACATTTTTAGAAATGTCTCTGGTTCCTTCCTGAATGGTATTAAATCTCTACTTTATTCAAGGAAGTTTGAGTCTATAAACTGGTTCTAGTCTGGGACTTGATTGCAAGGCCATGAATCTCTGCTTTCATGATTAAGTGTACTTCTGTTTACTTAACCTAGACCTTTTTTGCTAACACAGATCAAGTAAGACTTGTATTGGCTTCCTCTCTATTTCACTTTTAGAAACACCAACAAAACAGACCAACACTATAAATCTGCTTGTATCATTATTCTGATTGTTCTTTTGATTCTTCTGTCCTTTATGGGAAGCATGCCCACCTTGCCTTTAAGGAGTTTGAGGGCTACCACTTGGCCACTGTTATCTGGGTTCAAATAACTCCCACTGCATTGGGATTTTCCAGTTCAGCAACACTAAAGGTCTAGCCTACAGACAACGGTGATTAGAGAGTTTTTCAAGGATGCTGGCACTAGCCTGAAGATATCTTTCTCTTGGTCATGATGAATGGGTATGTCTTCTGGACCCTCCCTTAAATGACAAATCCATTTTAATATCCCAATCTCCCCATGCTTTAAATCTCTCCCTCTACATTAAACCAAGGCAGATCTGACATTTCTCTTTGCTTACACTGGGCCACCTGTTGGTTCATGCTTTAGCCACCAAGCAGAAAAAATGTGAGTGTTTCCTCAGTTCCCCAGCTATACCATTAAATGAAGAATTTCTGCTTGGTGAACCCATATTAAGAAATTTGGTTGGATTGGACTTTATGTCTCTTTATTTCTGTCTTTATAATATAGAAAGTACTTGGTTATTTTGGAGTGTAGTGTGCTCCTCATGGTTTACACTTCATACTTCACCTTTAGTGATCTGCTAGGAGATCCTAGTAGTTATAGGTCTAGGAACAAAAATGGTGGTGGGGGTGCATTCTGAGGAGAATCAGCCCCTTCTTTCAGGGCACCTACCTCAGAGGGGAAGTATGAGACTTTCCTTAGGTAATGCTGAATTAATGCTTCAGACTAAGACAGAGAAGCCACTTCAATGGCAAGAAGACAGATCTTCTCTGTTCCCTCTTCCTCTTAGTAATCTAAGGAGGAATCTGGTTTTCAACCAAGACTTCTTTCTTCACCCATGTCAAGTTCTTCTGTTTATACTCTTAAATATTTCTTAAAGTCTCCCTTGTCTCTGTGTTAGGTTGGGTTCCCTACATGCCGACTGTGAGATCATGTTGTCACAAAAGATAACACTCAAAAGGAGGACAATATCTAATTTTTATGAGGGCAGACATTTGGGGCTGTTTCGTTAGACCTAGACCTGTCAGGATCTCCTGACTATAATGTTTGGTCCTGCCCTACACCCTTCAGCTCCAGTTAAGGCTTTCTGCTGTGCTCCTTAGGCACCTGGAGGATGTACTTCTCCAGCAGCACAAGGAAACTTTGGCTTTAGGGGACAGCACTGGGCTCTGCACTTGACTGCTGAGGCAGATGTCCTGAGTACAGTTCATACGGCAGCATTTTGCAGATTAGAAACAATGACCTTTTCTAATGCCGTATCTTATTTCTTTCCCAATAATAAAATTTCTAAGCGTCATTCTGCATGAAGTATAATGTTGATTATCTAACATTTTAATTATAATAGAGATCCAAGTCACTATTTTACACTAATTATAAGTATAATATAATCACTAGATTTAACATTCATCTGTTTTTAACAGCTTTCTTGAGATATAACCCACATAATATACAGTTAATTTATTTAAAGTATATCATTTAACAGTTTTCAGTACAGAAGGCTGTGAAACAATCAATACTATCTAATTTTACAACATCTTTGCCACCTTCCAAAGAAACTCCATATCCATTTGCAGTCACTTTTCATTCCTCTCCATCACCATCACCAGCAGTCCTAGACAAATACTAATCTAGGTTCTATCTTTTTAAAACATTTTATTTAGGGGATGCCTGGGTGGCTCAGTGGTCAAAACATTTTATTTGTTTATGAGAGAGAGAGGGAGAGAGAGAGAGAAAAAGAGAGAGAGAGAGAGAGACAGAGAGACAGAGAACACAAGCAGGGAGAGTGACAGAGGTATAGGAAGTAGCAGGCTCCCAACCAAGCAGGGAACCTGATATGGGGCTAGACCTAAGGACCCTGGAGTCATGACCTGAGCTCATGCCAGATGCCTAAAGACTGAGCCATTAGGGGTCTTTCTTATTATTTTATTTTTTTAATTTTTAAAGGAGCAGGAGTGTGAGAATGCATGCCTGAGCAGTGGGGAGAGGGACAGAGAAAGAAGAGAGACTCTTAAGCAGATTCCAGGCTGAATGCCAAGCCCAATGGGCCTTGACCCCATGGCCCTGAGATCATGACCTGAGCTGAAATCAAGAGTCCCATGTTTAATCAATCTAGCCCCCCAAGCACCCCACAACCCATTTTCTTTCACTATAGATTTGCTCTTCTAGACTTTTCATATAAAAGGGAGTATATAGGGATCCCTGGGTGGTGCAGCAGTTTGGCGCCTGCCTTTGGCCCAGGGCACGATCCTGGAGACCCGGGATCGAATCCCGCATCAGGCTCCCGGTGCATGGAGCCTGCTTCTCCCTCTGCCTATGTCTCTGCCTCTCTCTCTCTCTCTGACTATCATAAGTAAATAAAAATTAAAAAAAAATTAAAAAAAAAGGGAGTATATAGTATGTTTCTTTTGTAACAAGTTTCTTTCATTTAGCATAATGTTCTTAGTATGCGTTTCATTCATGTTGTGGGAAATATCAGTATTTCTTTCCTTTTTTGTTGACGAATAAAATTCCATTTTATAAATATATGTTAGCCATGCATCAGTTGATTGACATGTAGATTATTTCCCCATTTCAGCCATTATGAATAATGCTGCTATGAACATTGGTATACAGTTATTGTGTGAATATCTATTTAATTTCTCTTGGGTAGATGCCTAAGAGTAGAATTGCTACGTCATTATAATTACATGTTTAATATTTTGAGGAGCTGCCACATTGTTTTCCAAAGTGGTTGTAGCATTTTACATTACCACCAGCAATTTATGAGAATTCTACTCATGTGGAATTTACAAAACAAAACAAAAAATTGAATATAGGGGAAGAAAGAAAGAGGGACAAATAAAAAAACAGGCTCTTAACTATAGAGAACAAAATGATGGTGACCAGAGGTAGAATACTTTAATTAACCCACAAAGTTCTGTCATGCTTCTTTTAGGTTAATTCCCTCAAGGCAATTATAATCTTGATTTGTATCACTCTGTGTTAGTGTTTCCTAATCTATAACTTCATGTAAATTGAATCACAGCATTTACTCATCGTGCGTGGTCTCTTTGTTCTGGGATTTATCACACGTGTGTATTACTTTTCTTAGCTCAAGATTTTTCTGTCTATCCTGACAATTTCTGTCTTTCAAGTGTAGTATATTTTCATTTAATGTAGTTACTAAATATTTTGGAATGAGTTCATCTTATTGTAGTTTATTTTCCCCTTTATAACTCATTTTATTTCTTTTCTATGTTCTTTTGAGCTGATTGAGTAGATGATTTTGGTCTAATATTCATTTTTATCTTCTTGACATATTTTTAAATAATAGACTTTATTTTTTACAAGAATTTCAGTCTCACAGGAAGTTGAGCAGAAGTTATGGAGATTTCCTTTATCTCCTCTGATCTATAAATAAGCAGAAGGACTGAATAGACATTTTCCAAATATGTACAAATGGCTGACAGGTACATCAAAAGGTGCTCAACCTCACTCATCATCAGAGAAAGGCAAACCAAAATCAAATTGAGATATCACTTCACATCTGTTAGAATGAATATTATTGGGAAGACAAGAGATCAGAAATATTGGTGAGGCTGTGGAGTAAAGGGATCCAATGTATACTATTGATGGGTATGCAAATTTGTACCACCATTATGGAAAAGAGTATAGAGGTTCCTCAAAAAATTAACAATCCTACTGTTGGGTTTATATTTAGAGGATCTGAAATCATGAAGGGCTAACTTTATTCTTAGGTTCATTGCATCATTATCCACTGTAGCCATGGTGTGGCTACAACCTCATCCTTGACTGATGAATCAATATAAAAAATGTGAGGTGTATATGATACAGACTTTATAAAGAAGAAAATTCTGCCATTTGAAATAGCATGGATGAAGCTGGAAGGCTTTACATTAAGTGAAACAAGCAAGACACACAAAGAGAAATACTGCATGATCTCATGTATAGATGAAAATGCTATAACTCTATTCATAGAAGCAGAGAGTAGAATGGTGGTTACAAGGGGCCAGGGATTGAGGAAATGGAGAGATGTTGGCACAAGGTTTCAAGGCTTCAGTTATGCAGAATGGATAAACTATATAAAAAAGATAGATGTGCTAATTAGATTGTGGTGATGTTTTCACACTATATGTATATCAAAAAATCAAGTTGTACACATGAAATATACAGTTTTTTTTAATGTCAGCATGCCAACTTTGAGACACTAGTGCAGTGACTAAGCTTCATAATATCCCAGAAAGCAAAAATTAGTGACAACACTGAAAGCATGGTATTTTAATGAATTCATTTTAAGATATTCTTTGGCGGGAAGAAAATATTGGTATTGAAAAGTTTTTTTCAGGTAAATAATGGGGAACAGAATTAAAAATGAAATGGAATATTATAACAGTTATAAGGATGTGGTATACTTGAATACACTGAAATCAATGGAATTTATTCCTTTATTCATTCTTTTATGTATTTATAAAAAGGTTTTATTTAAATTACATTTAGTTAACATACAGTGTAATATACAGGTGATTAAATATTTACAGAGGACATACAGTTCACCACAACAGGTGTACTCCTTAATCCTCATCATCTATTTAACCCATCCTCCTACTACCGCCTTTCTGGTAACCATCAGTTGGTTCTCTATAGTTAAGAGCCTGTTTCTTGGTTTGTCTCTTTTTCTTTCTTCCCCTATATTCATTTTTTTGTTTTGTTTTGTAAACTACACATGAATGAAATCACATGGTATTTCTCCTTCTCTGACTGACTTGTTTTGCTTAGCATAATGCTCTCTAGCTCCATCTTTGTCATGGCAAATGACAAGATCTCTTTCTTTTTTATTTCTGAGTAATATTCCATTATATATGTAATCTATCTATTATCGATCTATCATCTATCTATCATCATCTATCATTTATCTACGTATCTATCTACGTATCTATCTATCTATCATCTATCTATCATCTATAAATGCCACATTTTTATCCATTCATCAGTCAATGGACACCTGAGTGGTTTCCATGATTTGTCTACTGTTGAAAATGATGTTATAAACATTGGGGTGCATATATGTCTTTGAATTAGTATTTTGGTTCTCTGAAATCAATGAATTTTAAAAGTTCATAATACAACCTCTGGTATGTACATATTCAATGTATGGCTGCTAATCTGCTCTGCTCACTATATGCATCAAAATTCAATTGGCAAGTCTAACTTAGAATAGATACTACACCTTTGCTAAGAAAGTACAAACATAGAAAGTGGCTTCCTACTGCAAAAGTAGATTGTGTCTAGCCCCATTGACCACAGAAGCCAAGTGAGTATCTCTGAATGCCTCTGGTACATTCTTTTACTCCACTGGTATGGAACTTTTTAAAGATAAACTGATGATATAACTAATGATATCATTATATAAATATATAATGAAAAGAACTTCTTAACACATAAAGTTAGTTCATTTGCCCTGAAAGTGTTCAAAAGATAGCAGGATACCTTATTTGAAATGTGCTATAGAAGTAATTACAAATCATAGAGAACAGACTATACTTTATTTATGGGTACTCACTGTTTGAACAGTTGTTATTGTATAAATATCTTTCTTCTTATCAACCAAAGTGTAGACTGAGATGTGAGGAGTATTTCACAATCAGCAATGTCAAAATTAAGCGTTCAGGAAAAGAAAGAATGCCTGGTGACAATATGAAGGAAGCCACTAGTTTGAGGGCAGAAGTACAGAGAAAAAGTAAGGAAATTTTGTGTAATGTAGAAGAGTTCTTCAGGAAAGTCAGGATATACTCCATCATATTTGATATTTCCACAGATTAAGTATCTACCAAAGTCCTCAATTCATTTTTTGCTTTCTGAGGTAATTTTGATATGCCATAGCTTTTTCATGGCATTTTTCACTTCTGCATTCCTCAGTGTGTAGATAAGTGGATTGAGAAAAGGTGTCCCAATAGTATAAAATACGGCCACCATCTTGTCCATGGGGAAAGTAGTTGGGGGGCGTGTATAAATGAATATACATGGACCAAAGAATAAGATTACTACAATGATGTGAGAAGTACAAGTAGAGAGAGCTTTTTTCTTCCCTTCCGCACTGTGGTTTCGCAGAGAATGCAAGATGACAATATAGGAGATCATCAGAATCACAAAACTGCTTGAGCAAATGGCCCCACTATTAGACACCAACAATAGGTTGATCTTATAAGTGTCCATGCAAGCAAGTTTCAGCAAGGGCTGCAAATCACAGCAGTAATGATCAATCAAATTGGGTCCACAGAAGGGCAATCTCAAAGCCAGGATAATCTGGGCTATAGAATGGATAAAAGATCCAATCCATGCCAGAACAATTAGGATGGTGCAGACCTGCCGTCTCATGATGGTTGGGTAACGTAAAGGCATACAGATGGCCACATAGCGATCAACGGCCATGAGGATGAGGACAAAGATCTCCATGCAGCCAAATAAATGTAGTGCAAAGACTTGAGTCATGCACTCATTGTAAGTTATGATTTTTTTTGCAGAGAGTGAATCCACAATTAGTCTGGGGGCTGTGGAAGTTGAAAAGCAGGAATCAGCAAGGGACAAATAAAATAGGAAAAAGTACATGGGGCTCCCAAGTGTCCGGCTAGACTTGATGGTCACAATAATAAGCAAATTCCCAACCACAGTTCCCACATAAAAAATGGAGAAGATTACAAATATCATTTTCTGTCTGATAGGGTCTTGGGTTAGTCCTAATAGTATGAACTCTGTTACGCTGTTATTTTGCTGCATTATTTCAGGCAAAGTGAAGAAAATGCAAATTAGATATAATCTGCAAAGAAAAAAATATTATGAAATGAATTTGGAGGTCAAATTTATATACTTGATTATGGAAGTGCCACGTTCCATTTTATAATCCCTTTGTATTCTTCTGAATAAAGTGTAAATCATGATATTTATTCACAATCTATTCACCTGATTGCTTATGGAAATAATATAATATATCTACAATGAAAGAGTACCTGATTCTTCAGGCATAATAAACATTAATTTATGAGGTTTGGTTTGAGAAGGTATCTTCTGAGCTGAATATCTTTCTTCATTTTATGTCAAGGACCTGTTAGGGTAGAATGATGCAAAATGGGGAAAATTTATGTATGATTTACATATTCCGCTTTCACATTACTTCAACCTGGGAATTAAGTTAACAAGTATCTTCTATTAAATATTCTGAATATTCAAGGAATGATGCAGAGCATTTGATAGTGTTTTCCTTAATGAAACCTAAAACAGAGAGAGAGGGAGGGAGAGAGAGAGAGAGAGAGAGAGAGAGAAGAGAAAGAGAACAAGAGAAACAAACAAAATTTTAGCAGTGAACTTTCAGTCAACTGGTCCATTCTAACATGAAATTTATTTTAATAGGTTACTTTGACTAAGCTTATTTCTTCTTACTTTAACTCTCAATAATTTCTGTTTGTTTGCAGTTCTGAATTCAGTCCTTTTTAAAAAATATTTTCATTTATTTATTCATAAGAGACACAGAAAGAGAGGCAGAGACACAGGCAGAGGGAGAAGCAGGCTCCATTCAGGGAGCCGAATGTGGGACTCGATCCCAGGACCCCAGGATCATGCCCTGAGCAGAAGGCAGACATGCTCAACCACTGAATTACCCAGGTATCCCTTTAAATTCAGTTCTATCATAAAACTTTATACTCTTTAAATTATACTATGTTGTCCAAAGTTGAATTCTTCATCTCTTTCAGTATTTTAATTAGTCTTTCCGCATAATTTCTTAACACAGAAGGAGAGACTGAGATTAAAATAAAGGATAAATTGAGAACATTTGGCATAAATCAAAATAGTCTTTCAAACTTCATGTTATTTTAAACACCAGGGTTTAGAAAATGAGCTAAGGAAGCTTTAAGTCATAGCTGGAACTTTTCAATAGAATTCTTGGAATCTATATTCTTGATTGTCCCGTAACCTGACATGAGTAAGAGAAGGTAGAAACAGGAAGGGAATTAACATTTGTTTACATATACCAAACAGTGGAAAAGTCCTTTTCTGTCCACATCACATGTATTTTCCAAATAGTAGCATAGTTAAATACATAAAGGCCAAGTCATTTATTTACAACATGTATTTCAGACAAATGCATAATTTTCTCAAATATAGATGGATTTCAGAAATCAATCTTTAAAAATACAGTGCATAGGGGCCCCCCGGAGGCTCAGTCAGTTAAGCATCTGACTTGATTTCCACTCAGATCATGATCACAGGGTTGTGGGATCGATCCCTACAGTGGGCTCTATGCTGGGCATGGGGCCTGATTAAGATTCTGTTTGTCCCTTTGTCGCTTCCTCTGCTTGTGCTCTCTCTAAATAAATAAAAAAATAAAATATTTTTTAAAAAACAGTGCAAATAAAAATTGGCAAAAAAGATTTCTTTTTTTATAATAAATTTATTTTTTATTGGTGTTCAATTTACCAACATACAGAATAACACCCAGTGCTCATCCTGTCAAGTGCCCCCCTCAGTGCCCATCACCCATTCACCCCCACCACCCTCCCTCCTCCCCTTCCACCACCCCTAGTTCGTTTCCCAGGGTTAGGAGTTTTTATGTTCTGTCTCCCTTTCTGATATTTCCCACACATTTCTTCTCCCTTCCCTTATAAAAACCGATTTCAAAAGAAATTCTTCTTATTAAAAATAGTGTCAAAAGGTACTAAATTTCATTCATATAAAATACATTCAAATTTAAATTCTAATTTTGTATCTTTTCAACAAAGTGACCTTTTTAATGAATGTTTTTCAACAAACAGTACTGAAAATGATGTGGGAAACAACTGAGCCTGCACACTTTTGGTAGTTGTTTAACGGGGTGCAATCTCTTGGGGAGTGATTTTCAGCATTAATGATATTTCAGTGTCACATAGACACAGGTCTAGTGATTCCATTTGCTCCAAGTAATCTCACTCACAGGCACAAAAACAATCATAGCAGTTCTTTCCATGTTGGCAAAAGGTAAGAAACAACTTCAATGCCCATCATGAAAGAAGCTAAATGAAAAAAAAAAAAAAAAGAAGCTAAATGAATCAGGGACAATATTTTATACAATCATCAAAAAAGTCAAGTGGATATTTATGAAATGGTTTCTAAAATATGTTGTAAAGTGATAGAGTTCCAGACTGTATGCAGAGGGTGCTAATATTTTCAATAACAGCAGAATAATATATCACACACACACACACACACGGACTCAAATCAATTAATTTTATTTAAGAGAGTACTGAGATAGCATAATAGTTGTGGCCTCAGGGTGAGGAAATTGCATTTTGAAATTAAAATTAGGAGGATGACTACCTTTTAAAATATTCCCTTTGGTAGTTGAAAATATGTCATAATCATGCTGGATTGAAAATAAAGTTTTAAAAAACCTCCTTTTAGTAGATGGTTTGTTAATCACATTGGCATATTACTGGTCGATAGCAGCCATCTTCTTACATAGGCTTCAGAGACAGCAAGATTCCCAGGGCCAGAGGAAGGTTTAAATGTCTGAGAAAGAGGGTGAGTCAGCTGTAGAGGCAGTTCTGGACTCAAGGCTCTTTACCACCTCAGGCCCCAATCACACTGCCATTCACTACACGTTCCCCTGTAGTCTTATGAGATTGCCAAATATGTTCTTTGTCCAACTCTTCTCCAAAGAGGAATGAAAACTTGTTTGTGGTTTCTAACAATTAGGTATTACAAAAAGATATCTATTTATCTATCCATCTATCTACCTATTGATCTATTATCTATCATCTATCTATCATCTATCTGCCTGATAGAGATATAAATTAAAACATTTGTATAATTCACATAATAATAGAGATAAGAGTGGCATACATTTGAACTAAGGAATGCAAGGAAGGTAATTTTTGTCTGCTCACTGCTGAATTTAAGCATCTAGAAAAAAGTACATCTTTAATCATAAGTATTCATAAAGTGAATGAAAGAATTAAGATAATTTCTTATTGACACAACCCAATAGTGTTTGGTCCTATTCAATACTCATTTCCCATTGAACAGGGAAGCCTACTCCACCCAAAGTAAAATCATCATCTCCAAGGAGCATTTCCTGGAACACTCAATAGATATTATTTCTATTTGCTTATCTCTCTACCAGGAGCTGCTGTCCATTTCTTTTATTCCAACTTCTCACCTTAGATTGTAAAACACTTCTGGAAAACTCTCTAAATTTTCTGTCTGCAAATGCCTTTTATGTGTTAAGTGCACACTGTGACATTGATAAGATTAATTTTCTCTGCATATTAAATGAAAGTAAATGAATCCCCAACACAAATCTTACCAGTTTTGATAAGAGCTTATGCAAAGGATAAGATGTTCAGTGGTCTCCTTGTCTTCTCAAGATAATTTGGCCACTTTACTCAAATAAAATTAAAAAAAAAAAGTGTTTCAAAAATTCTGTCTGAGCTCTTTGATGTCACTGAGGCTCAGGTTCTCGCCTGCATGGCAGACGACAAAGTTGTCCTGGATTCATCCCACACTGTCTGAAATCCATTCTCACTGGGAAATGCTTCTCTTTTGCCTTTCTTGCAGTAGTATTTAAACAGGAATGATGCAAAATTATAGGAGTCTGGGGAAGGTCATTCCCTAAAGTGTCTCTTCCCTTTTAATTAAGACACATGAACTAGATGTGATAAAGAACTTAATCTTCAATATGTATTAATAGATTATGGGTAAAAGGTAATCTCTTCTTGCAATTTAAGGTGTTGTTTGGGCCATAAATGACATCTTTTGACTAAAAAACCCCAAACAAACAGTGATTATCTATTGGTATAGTGCCCAGGACTTGGTATCTGATACCATTATCCAAGAAAATGAATTAGGACTTCTTAAAGAAATGGCTGATTCTAGGTTTGGGGCAGGGAATGTACAAGATGAACTGGAGCATCTTGTAAGGTTAGAAGGTACAGATGTTAATGCACACACACAAGTACAGTCACTCACACTCTTGAGAATATGCCAAAGGGACACAAGAGCCAATGGATAGACCTTCCAATGCCAAAGGCTGGAAAAAGAAATTGAGCAACAAAATCAATGACACTGAATTGAAGTATATAACTCATAGTTCATAAAATCCACAAGTTCATAATTATATAACCCTTAAATAAATAATTAAAATGGGGTTAATAGACAATTCTTCCATTAAAATAATTCTTAATGATTTTGTAGGTTGTCTGCTCTCAAAGGGTTACAGGATAACTCTCAATCTCTACTTTGTGTGCTGTACACAACTGAATTCCTTCCTAAAGGCACATTGTGGAATGGGGCAGGGGTACAAATTTACAAAGGAGAAATGTGACAATACCACCTCAGCCAGTTGATCAGGATTAACATGAACAGTAATGAATCACATTGAAAGTATCCACTGGTATGATGTGATGCAAATGGCACTTTGCCTCTGTGACCTCCCAATAACCCACAACCCCATTCTAATCTTGAATGAAGTACCAGACAAACCCCACATGAAGGTTTTTATATAAAATATCTGACTAGTTCTTCTTGGAACTGTCAAGATCATCAAAAACAAGAAATATTGAGCACAAATATTGTGATGGATACTGAGTAAGGTGTAGAATTCTTGAATCATTACACACCTGAACTAATACAACACTGTATATTAATCTACTTGAAATAAATAAATAAAAGAATATTCAGAAAAATGGTCATTTTTTTCGGGGGTGCTAACAAAGACATGATAGTTGAATGTAATGTGGTATGGCAGATGAAATTCTGGAGAAGAAAAGTGGCATTATTTAGAAAATAAAGTATGGATGTTAGTTAACGATGTATTCACATCAGGTGTGTTAGTTGTGACACATGTACCACACTATATAAGATGGTAATAAGAGAAACTGAGTATAAGATATATGGGGGCTCTGTGTATTATTTCCACAATTTTCCTGTAAGTGTAAACCTGTTACAAAAAATAAAGTTTATTAAAAATAGTTTATTTGACTTAATATGTCATAAAAGTTTGTGTTTTAGCATGGGTCCGAAATACCTTCCTTTTCAATACCAAATAAAATTCCAATGTATGCATATCACAGTTTGTTTATTCATATGTTTATGGACACTTGGGTTGCTTACACATTTTCACTATCATGACTAATGCTGATATGGACATGAGTGTACACAGATCTCTTTTGGTGCCCACTCGATGCTTTGGCATATACCCAGAAGTGGAAATGCTAGGTCAGTTGTGTTTTTTGTTTTTTGTTTTTTGTTTTTTTTACTTTCTGATGAATGTCATACTGCCTTTCACAGTGGTTGCACCATTTTTATATTCTTACGAACACTGAGTTTGTTTAGTGATGTTCGGTATTTTTTTTCATGTGCTCTTTCCCTATAGTATATGTTTTTTTTGAGAAATGTTTATCAAGTCTTTTTTGATATTTAGTTGTAGGAATTCAATGAGTTGCATTTTCATTCTTTTGATCGTGGCCTTTGATGGATAGAAGTTTTTAATTTTAAGGTAGTTTAATTCATTTATTTCTCTGTAGCCTGGGTTTTTTTTTTGTGTCATATTCAAGAAATTATTGCCTGATAATGTCCTGAAGTTTTTTTTAAATTTACATTTTCTTCTAAACATTTTATAGTTTTAGCCCTTATACTGAGGTCTTTGATTCATTTTGAGTTTATTTTGTAGATGGTGAAGTTAGTGGTCTGCCTTCATTCTACACGTGAATATCTAGTTTTTCCAAAACTATTTTTTGAAAAAAACTACCTTTTCCTATTGGATGATTTTGGAACGCCTATAGAAAGTAATTTGGCCATATATGTGATGGTGTATTACTGGGATCTCCAATCTATTCCATTTGTATATATGCCAATATTTGTATTTATGCCAGTACCATACTGTTTAGAACACTGTCAATTTAAAATGAGTTTTAAAATCAGGAGATGTGAGACCTACAACTTTTTCAAGATTTTTTTTTTGACTACATATCCCTTGAGATTCCATGTGAATCTTTTAGCTGATTTTTCTATATCTGCAAAAATTGTCATTGGAGTTTTAATAGGGATTGTATTAATTGTGTATTGTTTTGGATATTATTGACATCTAAACAATATTGAGTCTTCTGATCCATGAAAATATGATATCTTTCAGAGCACACACACACAAATAGATTTACTGTAAAGAATTGGCTTTTTTGTATACGGGAGATGGCAGGTGAAAATCTGTACAATATCCCATTTTGAGTCTGCAGACCAGAAACTACTATAAACCAGTAAGAACCAATGTCCCAGTTCAGGTCTATGGGCAGGAGGCTACTATAGAATCAGGAAGAGTTAATGTGTCCATGACAATCCCTCAGACATAAAGAGCTTATGGTTCAGTCTGGGCCCCAGGTAGGAGAATTCCCTCTTACTCAGGTGAGGTTAGCCTTTTGTAATTTTCAGGCCTTTGTTTGGCTGGATGAGGATCCTACATTAGTGAGAGCAATCTACTTCATTCAGTGTGCCAATTCAAAAGTTAATGTCATCCAGAAAAAAATCTCATGGTCACAACCCAAGACAACACACAAACAAATATGTGTGCACTCTGTGGTCCAGGCACTCTGTAGCCAGTATAAGTTCATTGCTTATCCACTAGCATCAATAGACATCTCCTTAAATTGTTCTGAATCTCCAAATAAAGACAACTCAAGGTCATAATTCTATCTAACATCATACAGCTATTCTCTATACAACAGAAAATACACTAAAATTTCCACAAGTAGGGAAGGTGATTTTTGAGGGTGATTACTTTTACGTTCATATTCAATAAGTTAAATACTAAGATGAAAAATAAAAATCCTGGGGATTCTTGGGTGGCTCAGCGGTTTAGCACCTGCCTTTGGCCCAGGGCATGATCCTGGAACCCTGGGATTGAGTCCTACATCAGGCTCCTTGCATGGAGCCTGCTTATCCCTCTGCCTGTGTCTCTGCCTCCCTTCTCTTTCTGTGTCTCTCATGAATAGAAAAATAAAATCTTAAAAAAAAAAAGAAAAATTCTAAAATGCTATGACAGAAAGCCAATATGTGTTCTGTTACATGATAAGGTAATAAGAGAGGGAAGAAAACAAAAAATATTTGCTTTATATATATTCACACACAAATATACTCGTAATACAAAGAGTAAATACAATCTTCACTTTTGTAATAGTTACATGAATAATTTATAGTTTCTTCTGTTAATCATCCTGTATTCAATGTGCCTTTGGTGCAAGCACCAAAGCTGGTCATAGCTGGTTCTTTAGCTGGTGGAGTGACATTTTTTACTTTATTTAAAAAGTTTTTTTTTTTTTTGACATAGAGAGACATAGAGACAGAGATGGAGAGCACAAGCAGGGAGAAGAGAGTCTGGGGTCATTGCCTGAGCCAAAAGCAGACTCTTAACCAATTGAGCCATCCAGGCTCCCCTGAATCTTGACACTTTTAAGAAAAAAAAAATCTGGCAAGTTAGTCCCAAAATACTACTCCAGAAAATATTAAATAACAAATTTTATTATTTTTATTATTATTTTATTATTTTTATTTAAAAATAAAAATTTTTAACAAAATTTTTATCATAATTAAGGAAATTCTGGTCAAAATTAGGGTCAAATTTATTTTAATCATATCATTCTCTCTAAGCACACTGGATTCTAAAAATGAGATTTTTTTCCTTTTATAAATATGATTACTGAAGGGTCTGGGTCATTAGTAATTCTGCCTCTATGGTTGTAGTTTTCCATTGACCTTATCACAGAGCATGGGTACTAACAGTGGTCCTACAGGATCTCCTGTATTCTGGCTATACTCTTCCTTCCATTCTGGAGCCGTCGTCCAACTACCATTGGTTGCCAGTTTCAATCACCACAGCCAGCACAGCAACTTACTTCTTTGCCTATTGATTCAAGGTATGAGC